>NC_084469.1:63590917-68390917 GCF_027409185.1 Cynocephalus volans
GCTTCTGCCGAATAGTACCGAGTAATCGCTGGTGTTAGGTTTAGAAGTGGATAAGAGCCGAGGGGGCAGGTGAGCGGGCTGGCCCGTTAAGCTGCTGTCTTCTGCCATGAAGGCGCTTTTTGACTTTGGACCGTAGAAGAAAAAGTCACTCTCTGGCACCACCACCGGGCTGCAGGAGGCGAGCGCGGACGCGGTTTGTTCGTGAAAGAGAATCGGCTTTCGGCTGAGCTGGCAGATCCGACTCAGACATCTGGGAAAGATCCATCACGCTGCCAAACAGGGTGATGTGGAAAGAGGACAGCTGATCTTTCCGTGTGGAGTAGGGGTCGGGAACCTCCAGCAGGCTGCAGGAGGCGAGCGCGGGAGCGGTTTGGTTGAGAAATGGAATCGGATTTCGGCTGAGCTACCAGATCCGACACAGACATCTGGGAAAGATCCATCAAGCTGCAAAAGGGGTCATGTTAAAAGTGGATAGCAGACCTTTCCGTGTGGAGTAGGGTAAGTGGATGACAGAGTGGATGGAGAAGTAGGGGGCGGAGCCAGGCCCAAGCTTAGGAAAGAACTTATCTGTAGCCATGGCAAGAAATAGCCCGTGAGAAACAACTTTCAATCCCCCTAGGGACCACTGACGGCAATCAGCAACCATTGGTCAACCCGGGGCCCCGCAGGAGACCTCTTAGAACCCTTGGGCGCGAGCGGTGTGTGCGCATGCTCACTTGTGTTTGGCACTGCTCCTCGGTTAGCGTTCGATCGGGAGGCTTTTGGGTGGTGCTGTTGTGGCAGAGATGTTGTCTTCGAGAAAATAGTACTGAGTAATATTCGCTCATATCGGCTTCACGAGTGGGTATGAGCCGAGGGGCCAGGTGAGGGGACGGGCCTCTGAAGCTGCTGTCTTCTCCCATGAAGAAGCTTTTTGACTTTTGACGGTAGACGAAAGAGTCACTCTCAGGCACCGCCACCAGGTGGCAGGAGGCGAGCTCGGACGAGGTTTATTTCAGACAGAGAATCGGCTTTGGCCTAGCTCCCAGATCCACTCAGACATCTGGGAAAGATCAATCGCGCTGCCTAAAGGGGCCATGTTGAAAGAGGACACCAGATCCTTTCGTGTGGAGTAGGGGACGGGGATGACAGAGCCGAACGAGTAGTAGGGGGCGGAGCAAGGCCCAATCTTCGAAAAGAACTGATCTGTAGCCACGTCAAGAAATAGCCCATTAGAACCAACTTTCGGCACTCAGCTCCAGGCGGGGCGGCCCCGGCGCTGAGGGACGCTACCCGACCTTGGCGGGACGGGGGTTTCGCCAGGGCCTGGGCCCAGCGACCAGGCGGAGACGGCGCGCGAGCCTTGCAGTCTCCAGGGAAATGCGGGCTTGCCTGCAATGAGATTTCATTTTCTGCATTTAAAGGACATCCTTTTCTGAGCTGCTGTGAATAAATTTGGGATGATACTGTATGTTTTCATCTAATGGAGAAATAGCTGTATTTTGAATAAGGATTGCTGCACTGGACGACTTCAGAACATTACTCACAATGTCATCCAACAGGAGTCAGAATCCCCATGGACCGAAGCAGATTGGCCTTGACCAGCTCTGGGACGACCTCAGAGCTGGAATCCAGCAAGTGTACACCAGACAGAGTATGGCGAAGTCCAGATACATGGAACTCTACACGTATCCTCCTGCTTGAACTGAGATAATTTGCTTTAGAATTTTGATACTTAGTGGTAGGATCGATGAATTATTAGAAATTTGACATCGTGTGTTCTCTTCTCAGTTCATCCTTGAAATGTAGTCACAGAATTCATCTTTAGCTTTAAGTTTTTTGACTAGAGGTCCTGTTTTTCGGTTTTTAGAACAGAGGTAATAAAATTGGCTAGTTAGTTGTCTAATGCAGTGCTGGTCAGTACAGTAGCCACTAGTCACATGGATCTGTTTACATTTAAAATAATTTAAAAATTCAGTTTCTTAGTCACAGTAGCCATATTTTAAGGGCTTAATAGTCAGATAATAAAATATTTCTATTACTGTGGAAAGATCCGTTGGACAGCACTGGTCTAAAGCAGGGGATCATTTGTTGAAATGTTGTCCATTTGTTTATATATTGTCTACAGCTGCTTTCATGTTACTCGGAGGGAGTTGAGTAGTTCTGTCAGAAACGATCTTGTCCACAAAGCCTAAAATATTTGCTATCTGGTCCTTTACATAAGAAGTTTGCTGACCTGATCTAACGGGATAGCACAGAGAACAAAAGTTTAACTGTTCTGGTCCTGTTTCACAAAAATGGTATTTAAAATGTATCTCCCTCATTTGTCATGTGGCCTGCCATGTGCGCGAGGGACAGTGGCGCGTGCTGCAAAGGTCACGAGGGTGTAAAAGACGCGGCCCTGGTCTTCCATACCCAGTGGTGTGCTGTTCGCCTTTGTAGAGTTTCTTGGTTCCGTGCAAATATGAAATTGGAACTAGAGCTAAGCCAACTCAGTAGTGAGCAGGTTGCTGCAGATTCTAGGATTTCAAAGTTCAATGGAGATTTAAGTTTAAATCTTTGGTATGTATCTGTAATTATCAAACTAGGTTATGTGATATTGTAGTGTTCCCTCAAATATGTTAGCATCTGAAAATCCTTAAAAAGAATTTAAACATTGATTTAGATGGATATGAAGCTGTCTATTTCTAAATTAACTTACAATTTATTGTATGTATGTACACATATTCATATATGTACTCATATATACTTACACGTAGGACACTTTTCAAAAAAAAATCAGCTTTATTGAGATAATTCACAAACCATAAAATTCACCCTTTTTAAAGTCAAAAAAAAAAAGAACCAACTTTCAATCTACTTAGTGACTGCTGAAGTCACTCCGCAACCATTGGTCAACCCGGGGCCCCGCAGGAGACCTCGTAGAACCCTTGGGCGCGAGCGGCGTGTGCGCATGCTCACTTGTGTTTGGCACTGCTCCTTGGTTAGCGTTCGATCGGGAGGCTTTTGGGTGGTGCTGTTGTGGCAGAGATGTTGTCTTCGAGAAAATAGTACTGAGTAATATTCGCTCATATCGGCTTCACGAGTGGGTATGAGCCGAGGGGCCAGGTGAGGGGGACGGGCCTCTGAAGCTGCTGTCTTCTCCCATGAAGAAGCTTTTTGACATTTGACGGTAGACGAAAGAGTCACTCTCAGGCACCGCCACCAGGTGGCAGGAGGCGAGCTCGGACGAGGTTTGTTTCAGACAGAGAATCGGCTTTTGGCCTAGCTCCCAGATCCACTCAGACATCTGGGAAAGATCAATCACGCTGCCTAAAGGGGCCATGTTGAAAGAGGACACCAGATCCTTTCGTGTGGAGTAGGGGACTTGGGTGACAGAGCGGAACGAGAAGTAGTGGGCGGAGCTAGGCCCAATCTTAGAAAAGAACTGATCTGTGGCCAGGTCAAGAAATAGCCCATTAGAACCATCTTTCAATATCCTTAGTGACTGCTGACGTCACTCAGCATCCATTGGTCAACCCGGGGCCCCGCAGGAGACCTCTTAGAACCCTTGGGCGCGAGCGGTGTGTGCGCGTTCTCACCTGTGTTTATCACTGCTCCTTGGTTACCGTTCGATCGGGAGGCTTTTGAGTGGTGCGGTTGTGGCAGAGAGGTTGGCTTCTGCCGAATAGTACCGAGTAATCGCTGGTGTTAGGTTTAGAAGTGGATAAGAGCCGAGGGGGCAGGTGAGCGGGCTGGCCCGTTAAGCTGCTGTCTTCTGCCATGAAGGCGCTTTTGACTTTGGACCGTAGAAGAAAAAGTCACTCTCTGGCACCACCACCGGGCTGCAGGAGGCGAGCGCGGACGCGGTTTGTTCGTGAAAGAGAATCGGCTTTCGGCTGAGCTGGCAGATCCGACTCAGACATCTGGGAAAGATCCATCACGCTGCCAAACAGGGTGATGTGGAAAGAGGACAGCTGATCTTTCCGTGTGGAGTAGGGGTCGGGAACCTCCAGCAGGCTGCAGGAGGCGAGCGCGGGAGCGGTTTGGTTGAGAAATGGAATCGGATTTCGGCTGAGCTACCAGATCCGACACAGACATCTGGGAAAGATCCATCAAGCTGCAAAAGGGGTCATGTTAAAAGTGGATAGCAGACCTTTCCGTGTGGAGTAGGGTAAGTGGATGACAGAGTGGATGGAGAAGTAGGGGGCGGAGCCAGGCCCAAGCTTAGGAAAGAACTTATCTGTAGCCATGGCAAGAAATAGCCCGTGAGAAACAACTTTCAATCCCCCTAGGGACCACTGACGGCAATCAGCAACCATTGGTCAACCCGGGGCCCCGCAGGAGACCTCTTAGAACCCTTGGGCGCGAGCGGTGTGTGCGCATGCTCACTTGTGTTTGGCACTGCTCCTCGGTTAGCGTTCGATCGGGAGGCTTTTGGGTGGTGCTGTTGTGGCAGAGATGTTGTCTTCGAGAAAATAGTACTGAGTAATATTCGCTCATATCGGCTTCACGAGTGGGTATGAGCCGAGGGGCCAGGTGAGGGGACGGGCCTCTGAAGCTGCTGTCTTCTCCCATGAAGAAGCTTTTTGACTTTTGACGGTAGACGAAAGAGTCACTCTCAGGCACCGCCACCAGGTGGCAGGAGGCGAGCTCGGACGAGGTTTATTTCAGACAGAGAATCGGCTTTGGCCTAGCTCCCAGATCCACTCAGACATCTGGGAAAGATCAATCGCGCTGCCTAAAGGGGCCATGTTGAAAGAGGACACCAGATCCTTTCGTGTGGAGGAGGGGACGGGGATGACAGAGCCGAACGAGTAGTAGGGGGCGGAGCAAGGCCCAATCTTCGAAAAGAACTGATCTGTAGCCACGTCAAGAAATAGCCCATTAGAACCAACTTTCGGCACTCAGCTCCAGGCGGGGCGGCCCCGGCGCTGAGGGACGCTACCCGACCTTGGCGGGACGGGGGTTTCGCCAGGGCCTGGGCCCAGCGACCAGGCGGAGACGGCGCGCGAGCCTTGCAGTCTCCAGGGAAATGCGGGCTTGCCTGCAATGAGATTTCATTTTCTGCATTTAAAGGACATCCTTTTCTGAGCTGCTGTGAATAAATTTGGGATGATACTGTATGTTTTCATCTAATGGAGAAATAGCTGTATTTTGAATAAGGATTGCTGCACTGGACGACTTCAGAACATTACTCACAATGTCATCCAACAGGAGTCAGAATCCCCATGGACCGAAGCAGATTGGCCTTGACCAGCTCTGGGACGACCTCAGAGCTGGAATCCAGCAAGTGTACACCAGACAGAGTATGGCGAAGTCCAGATACATGGAACTCTACACGTATCCTCCTGCTTGAACTGAGATAATTTGCTTTAGAATTTTGATACTTAGTGGTAGGATCGATGAATTATTAGAAATTTGACATCGTGTGTTCTCTTCTCAGTTCATCCTTGAAATGTAGTCACAGAATTCATCTTTAGCTTTAAGTTTTTTGAATAGAGGTCCTGTTTTTCGGTTTTTTGAACAGAGGTAATAAAATTGGCTAGTTAGTTGTCTAATGCAGTGCTGGTCAGTACAGTAGCCACTAGTCACATGGATCTGTTTACATTTAAAATAATTTAAAAATTCAGTTTCTTAGTCACAGTAGCCATATTTTAAGGGCTTAATAGTCAGATAATAAAATATTTCTATTACTGTGGAAAGATCCGTTGGACAGCACTGGTCTAAAGCAGGGGATCATTTGTTGAAATGTTGTCCATTTGTTTATATATTGTCTACAGCTGCTTTCATGTTACTCGGAGGGAGTTGAGTAGTTCTGTCAGAAACGATCTTGTCCACAAAGCCTAAAATATTTGCTATCTGGTCCTTTACATAAGAAGTTTGCTGACCTGATCTAACGGGATAGCACAGAGAACAAAAGTTTAACTGTTCTGGTCCTGTTTCACAAAAATGGTATTTAAAAAGTATCTCCCTCATTTGTCATGTGGCCTGCCATGTGCGCGAGGGACAGTGCCGCGTGCTGCAAAGGTCACGAGGGTGTAAAAGACGCGGCCCTGCTCTTCCATACCCAGTGGTGTGCTGTTCGCCTTTGTAGAGTTTCTTGGTTCCGTGCAAATATGAAATTGGAACTAGAGCTAAGCCAACTCAGTAGTGAGCAGGTTGCTGCAGATTCTAGGATTTCAAAGTTCAATGGAGATTTAAGTTTAAATCTTTGGTATGTATCTGTAATTATCAAACTAGGTTATGTGATATTGTAGTGTTCCCTCAAATATGTTAGCATCTGAAAATCCTTAAAAAGAATTTAAACATTGATTTAGATGGATATGAAGCTGTCTATTTCTAAATTAACTTACAATTTATTGTATGTATGTACACATATTCATATATGTACTCATATATACTTACACGTAGGACACTTTTCAAAAAAAAATCAGCTTTATTGAGATAATTCACAAACCATAAAATTCACCCTTTTTAAAGTCAAAAAAAAAAAAAAAAAAAAAAAAAAGAACCAACTTTCAATCTACTTAGTGACTGCTGAAGTCACTCCGCAACCATTGGTCAACCCGGGGCCCCGCAGGAGACCTCGTAGAACCCTTGGGCGCGAGCGGCGTGTGCGCATGCTCACTTGTGTTTGGCACTGCTCCTTGGTTAGCGTTCGATCGGGAGGCTTTTGGGTGGTGCTGTTGTGGCAGAGATGTTGTCTTCGAGAAAATAGTACTGAGTAATATTCGCTCATATCGGCTTCACGAGTGGGTATGAGCCGAGGGGCCAGGTGAGGGGACGGGCCTCTGAAGCTGCTGTCTTCTCCCATGAAGAAGCTTTTTGACATTTGACGGTAGACGAAAGAGTCACTCTCAGGCACCGCCACCAGGTGGCAGGAGGCGAGCTCGGACGAGGTTTGTTTCAGACAGAGAATCGGCTTTTGGCCTAGCTCCCAGATCCACTCAGACATCTGGGAAAGATCAATCACGCTGCCTAAAGGGGCCATGTTGAAAGAGGACACCAGATCCTTTCGTGTGGAGTAGGGGACTTGGGTGACAGAGCGGAACGAGAAGTAGTGGGCGGAGCTAGGCCCAATCTTAGAAAAGAACTGATCTGTGGCCAGGTCAAGAAATAGCCCATTAGAACCATCTTTCAATATCCTTAGTGACTGCTGACGTCACTCAGCATCCATTGGTCAACCCGGGGCCCCGCAGGAGACCTCTTAGAACCCTTGGGCGCGAGCGGTGTGTGCGCGTTCTCACTTGTGTTTATCACTGCTCCTTGGTTACCGTTCGATCGGGAGGCTTTTGAGTGGTGCGGTTGTGGCAGAGAGGTTGGCTTCTGCCGAATAGTACCGAGTAATCGCTGGTGTTAGGTTTAGAAGTGGATAAGAGCCGAGGGGGCAGGTGAGCGGGCTGGCCCGTTAAGCTGCTGTCTTCTGCCATGAAGGCGCTTTTTGACTTTGGACCGTAGAAGAAAAAGTCACTCTCTGGCACCACCACCGGGCTGCAGGAGGCGAGCGCGGACGCGGTTTGTTCGTGAAAGAGAATCGGCTTTCGGCTGAGCTGGCAGATCCGACTCAGACATCTGGGAAAGATCCATCACGCTGCCAAACAGGGTGATGTGGAAAGAGGACAGCTGATCTTTCCGTGTGGAGTAGGGGTCGGGAACCTCCAGCAGGCTGCAGGAGGCGAGCGCGGGAGCGGTTTGGTTGAGAAATGGAATCGGATTTCGGCTGAGCTACCAGATCCGACACAGACATCTGGGAAAGATCCATCAAGCTGCAAAAGGGGTCATGTTAAAAGTGGATAGCAGACCTTTCCGTGTGGAGTAGGGTAAGTGGATGACAGAGTGGATGGAGAAGTAGGGGGCGGAGCCAGGCCCAAGCTTAGGAAAGAACTTATCTGTAGCCATGGCAAGAAATAGCCCGTGAGAAACAACTTTCAATCCCCCTAGGGACCACTGACGGCAATCAGCAACCATTGGTCAACCCGGGGCCCCGCAGGAGACCTCTTAGAACCCTTGGGCGCGAGCGGTGTGTGCGCATGCTCACTTGTGTTTGGCACTGCTCCTCGGTTAGCGTTCGATCGGGAGGCTTTTGGGTGGTGCTGTTGTGGCAGAGATGTTGTCTTCGAGAAAATAGTACTGAGTAATATTCGCTCATATCGGCTTCACGAGTGGGTATGAGCCGAGGGGCCAGGTGAGGGGACGGGCCTCTGAAGCTGCTGTCTTCTCCCATGAAGAAGCTTTTTGACTTTTGACGGTAGACGAAAGAGTCACTCTCAGGCACCGCCACCAGGTGGCAGGAGGCGAGCTCGGACGAGGTTTATTTCAGACAGAGAATCGGCTTTGGCCTAGCTCCCAGATCCACTCAGACATCTGGGAAAGATCAATCGCGCTGCCTAAAGGGGCCATGTTGAAAGAGGACACCAGATCCTTTCGTGTGGAGGAGGGGACGGGGATGACAGAGCCGAACGAGTAGTAGGGGGCGGAGCAAGGCCCAATCTTCGAAAAGAACTGATCTGTAGCCACGTCAAGAAATAGCCCATTAGAACCAACTTTCGGCACTCAGCTCCAGGCGGGGCGGCCCCGGCGCTGAGGGACGCTACCCGACCTTGGCGGGACGGGGGTTTCGCCAGGGCCTGGGCCCAGCGACCAGGCGGAGACGGCGCGCGAGCCTTGCAGTCTCCAGGGAAATGCGGGCTTGCCTGCAATGAGATTTCATTTTCTGCATTTAAAGGACATCCTTTTCTGAGCTGCTGTGAATAAATTTGGGATGATACTGTATGTTTTCATCTAATGGAGAAATAGCTGTATTTTGAATAAGGATTGCTGCACTGGACGACTTCAGAACATTACTCACAATGTCATCCAACAGGAGTCAGAATCCCCATGGACCGAAGCAGATTGGCCTTGACCAGCTCTGGGACGACCTCAGAGCTGGAATCCAGCAAGTGTACACCAGACAGAGTATGGCGAAGTCCAGATACATGGAACTCTACACGTATCCTCCTGCTTGAACTGAGATAATTTGCTTTAGAATTTTGATACTTAGTGGTAGGATCGATGAATTATTAGAAATTTGACATCGTGTGTTCTCTTCTCAGTTCATCCTTGAAATGTAGTCACAGAATTCATCTTTAGCTTTAAGTTTTTTGAATAGAGGTCCTGTTTTTCGGTTTTTTGAACAGAGGTAATAAAATTGGCTAGTTAGTTGTCTAATGCAGTGCTGGTCAGTACAGTAGCCACTAGTCACATGGATCTGTTTACATTTAAAATAATTTAAAAATTCAGTTTCTTAGTCACAGTAGCCATATTTTAAGGGCTTAATAGTCAGATAATAAAATATTTCTATTACTGTGGAAAGATCCGTTGGACAGCACTGGTCTAAAGCAGGGGATCATTTGTTGAAATGTTGTCCATTTGTTTATATATTGTCTACAGCTGCTTTCATGTTACTCGGAGGGAGCTGAGTAGTTCTGTCAGAAACGATCTTGTCCACAAAGCCTAAAATATTTGCTATCTGGTCCTTTACATAAGAAGTTTGCTGACCTGATCTAACGGGATAGCACAGAGAACAAAAGTTTAACTGTTCTGGTCCTGTTTCACAAAAATGGTATTTAAAAAGTATCTCCCTCATTTGTCATGTGGCCTGCCATGTGCGCGAGGGACAGTGCCGCGTGCTGCAAAGGTCACGAGGGTGTAAAAGACGCGGCCCTGCTCTTCCATACCCAGTGGTGTGCTGTTCGCCTTTGTAGAGTTTCTTGGTTCCGTGCAAATATGAAATTGGAACTAGAGCTAAGCCAACTCAGTAGTGAGCAGGTTGCTGCAGATTCTAGGATTTCAAAGTTCAATGGAGATTTAAGTTTAAATCTTTGGTATGTATCTGTAATTATCAAACTAGGTTATGTGATATTGTAGTGTTCCCTCAAATATGTTAGCATCTGAAAATCCTTAAAAAGAATTTAAACATTGATTTAGATGGATATGAAGCTGTCTATTTCTAAATTAACTTACAATTTATTGTATGTATGTACACATATTCATATATGTACTCATATATACTTACACGTAGGACACTTTTCAAAAAAAAATCAGCTTTATTGAGATAATTCACAAACCATAAAATTCACCCTTTTTAAAGTCAAAAAAAAAAAAAAAAAAAAAAAAAGAACCAACTTTCAATCTACTTAGTGACTGCTGAAGTCACTCCGCAACCATTGGTCAACCCGGGGCCCCGCAGGAGACCTCGTAGAACCCTTGGGCGCGAGCGGCGTGTGCGCATGCTCACTTGTGTTTGGCACTGCTCCTTGGTTAGCGTTCGATCGGGAGGCTTTTGGGTGGTGCTGTTGTGGCAGAGATGTTGTCTTCGAGAAAATAGTACTGAGTAATATTCGCTCATATCGGCTTCACGAGTGGGTATGAGCCGAGGGGCCAGGTGAGGGGACGGGCCTCTGAAGCTGCTGTCTTCTCCCATGAAGAAGCTTTTTGACATTTGACGGTAGACGAAAGAGTCACTCTCAGGCACCGCCACCAGGTGGCAGGAGGCGAGCTCGGACGAGGTTTGTTTCAGACAGAGAATCGGCTTTTGGCCTAGCTCCCAGATCCACTCAGACATCTGGGAAAGATCAATCACGCTGCCTAAAGGGGCCATGTTGAAAGAGGACACCAGATCCTTTCGTGTGGAGTAGGGGACTTGGGTGACAGAGCGGAACGAGAAGTAGTGGGCGGAGCTAGGCCCAATCTTAGAAAAGAACTGATCTGTGGCCAGGTCAAGAAATAGCCCATTAGAACCATCTTTCAATATCCTTAGTGACTGCTGACGTCACTCAGCATCCATTGGTCAACCCGGGGCCCCGCAGGAGACCTCTTAGAACCCTTGGGCGCGAGCGGTGTGTGCGCGTTCTCACCTGTGTTTATCACTGCTCCTTGGTTACCGTTCGATCGGGAGGCTTTTGAGTGGTGCGGTTGTGGCAGAGAGGTTGGCTTCTGCCGAATAGTACCGAGTAATCGCTGGTGTTAGGTTTAGAAGTGGATAAGAGCCGAGGGGGCAGGTGAGCGGGCTGGCCCGTTAAGCTGCTGTCTTCTGCCATGAAGGCGCTTTTTGACTTTGGACCGTAGAAGAAAAAGTCACTCTCTGGCACCACCACCGGGCTGCAGGAGGCGAGCGCGGACGCGGTTTGTTCGTGAAAGAGAATCGGCTTTCGGCTGAGCTGGCAGATCCGACTCAGACATCTGGGAAAGATCCATCACGCTGCCAAACAGGGTGATGTGGAAAGAGGACAGCTGATCTTTCCGTGTGGAGTAGGGGTCGGGAACCTCCAGCAGGCTGCAGGAGGCGAGCGCGGGAGCGGTTTGGTTGAGAAATGGAATCGGATTTCGGCTGAGCTACCAGATCCGACACAGACATCTGGGAAAGATCCATCAAGCTGCAAAAGGGGTCATGTTAAAAGTGGATAGCAGACCTTTCCGTGTGGAGTAGGGTAAGTGGATGACAGAGTGGATGGAGAAGTAGGGGGCGGAGCCAGGCCCAAGCTTAGGAAAGAACTTATCTGTAGCCATGGCAAGAAATAGCCCGTGAGAAACAACTTTCAATCCCCCTAGGGACCACTGACGGCAATCAGCAACCATTGGTCAACCCGGGGCCCCGCAGGAGACCTCTTAGAACCCTTGGGCGCGAGCGGTGTGTGCGCATGCTCACTTGTGTTTGGCACTGCTCCTCGGTTAGCGTTCGATCGGGAGGCTTTTGGGTGGTGCTGTTGTGGCAGAGATGTTGTCTTCGAGAAAATAGTACTGAGTAATATTCGCTCATATCGGCTTCACGAGTGGGTATGAGCCGAGGGGCCAGGTGAGGGGACGGGCCTCTGAAGCTGCTGTCTTCTCCCATGAAGAAGCTTTTTGACTTTTGACGGTAGACGAAAGAGTCACTCTCAGGCACCGCCACCAGGTGGCAGGAGGCGAGCTCGGACGAGGTTTATTTCAGACAGAGAATCGGCTTTGGCCTAGCTCCCAGATCCACTCAGACATCTGGGAAAGATCAATCGCGCTGCCTAAAGGGGCCATGTTGAAAGAGGACACCAGATCCTTTCGTGTGGAGGAGGGGACGGGGATGACAGAGCCGAACGAGTAGTAGGGGGCGGAGCAAGGCCCAATCTTCGAAAAGAACTGATCTGTAGCCACGTCAAGAAATAGCCCATTAGAACCAACTTTCGGCACTCAGCTCCAGGCGGGGCGGCCCCGGCGCTGAGGGACGCTACCCGACCTTGGCGGGACGGGGGTTTCGCCAGGGCCTGGGCCCAGCGACCAGGCGGAGACGGCGCGCGAGCCTTGCAGTCTCCAGGGAAATGCGGGCTTGCCTGCAATGAGATTTCATTTTCTGCATTTAAAGGACATCCTTTTCTGAGCTGCTGTGAATAAATTTGGGATGATACTGTATGTTTTCATCTAATGGAGAAATAGCTGTATTTTGAATAAGGATTGCTGCACTGGACGACTTCAGAACATTACTCACAATGTCATCCAACAGGAGTCAGAATCCCCATGGACCGAAGCAGATTGGCCTTGACCAGCTCTGGGACGACCTCAGAGCTGGAATCCAGCAAGTGTACACCAGACAGAGTATGGCGAAGTCCAGATACATGGAACTCTACACGTATCCTCCTGCTTGAACTGAGATAATTTGCTTTAGAATTTTGATACTTAGTGGTAGGATCGATGAATTATTAGAAATTTGACATCATGTGTTCTCTTCTCAGTTCATCCTTGAAATGTAGTCACAGAATTCATCTTTAGCTTTAAGTTTTTTGAATAGAGGTCCTGTTTTTCGGTTTTTTGAACAGAGGTAATAAAATTGGCTAGTTAGTTGTCTAATGCAGTGCTGGTCAGTACAGTAGCCACTAGTCACATGGATCTGTTTACATTTAAAATAATTTAAAAATTCAGTTTCTTAGTCACAGTAGCCATATTTTAAGGGCTTAATAGTCAGATAATAAAATATTTCTATTACTGTGGAAAGATCCGTTGGACAGCACTGGTCTAAAGCAGGGGATCATTTGTTGAAATGTTGTCCATTTGTTTATATATTGTCTACAGCTGCTTTCATGTTACTCGGAGGGAGCTGAGTAGTTCTGTCAGAAACGATCTTGTCCACAAAGCCTAAAATATTTGCTATCTGGTCCTTTACATAAGAAGTTTGCTGACCTGATCTAACGGGATAGCACAGAGAACAAAAGTTTAACTGTTCTGGTCCTGTTTCACAAAAATGGTATTTAAAAAGTATCTCCCTCATTTGTCATGTGGCCTGCCATGTGCGCGAGGGACAGTGCCGCGTGCTGCAAAGGTCACGAGGGTGTAAAAGACGCGGCCCTGGTCTTCCATACCCAGTGGTGTGCTGTTCGCCTTTGTAGAGTTTCTTGGTTCCGTGCAAATATGAAATTGGAACTAGAGCTAAGCCAACTCAGTAGTGAGCAGGTTGCTGCAGATTCTAGGATTTCAAAGTTCAATGGAGATTTAAGTTTAAATCTTTGGTATGTATCTGTAATTATCAAACTAGGTTATGTGATATTGTAGTGTTCCCTCAAATATGTTAGCATCTGAAAATCCTTAAAAAGAATTTAAACATTGATTTAGATGGATATGAAGCTGTCTATTTCTAAATTAACTTACAATTTATTGTATGTATGTACACATATTCATATATGTACTCATATATACTTACACGTAGGACACTTTTCAAAAAAAAATCAGCTTTATTGAGATAATTCACAAACCATAAAATTCACCCTTTTTAAAGTCAAAAAAAAAAAGAACCAACTTTCAATCTACTGAGTGACTGCTGAAGTCACTCCGCAACCATTGGTCAACCCGGGGCCCCGCAGGAGACCTCGTAGAACCCTTGGGCGCGAGCGGCGTGTGCGCATGCTCACTTGTGTTTGGCACTGCTCCTTGGTTAGCGTTCGATCGGGAGGCTTTTGGGTGGTGCTGTTGTGGCAGAGATGTTGTCTTCGAGAAAATAGTACTGAGTAATATTCGCTCATATCGGCTTCACGAGTGGGTATGAGCCGAGGGGCCAGGTGAGGGGACGGGCCTCTGAAGCTGCTGTCTTCTCCCATGAAGAAGCTTTTTGACATTTGACGGTAGACGAAAGAGTCACTCTCAGGCACCGCCACCAGGTGGCAGGAGGCGAGCTCGGACGAGGTTTGTTTCAGACAGAGAATCGGCTTTTGGCCTAGCTCCAAGATCCACTCAGACATCTGGGAAAGATCAATCACGCTGCCTAAAGGGGCCATGTTGAAAGAGGACACCAGATCCTTTCGTGTGGAGTAGGGGACTTGGGTGACAGAGCGGAACGAGAAGTAGTGGGCGGAGCTAGGCCCAATCTTAGAAAAGAACTGATCTGTGGCCAGGTCAAGAAATAGCCCATTAGAACCATCTTTCAATATCCTTAGTGACTGCTGACGTCACTCAGCATCCATTGGTCAACCCGGGGCCCCGCAGGAGACCTCTTAGAACCCTTGGGCGCGAGCGGTGTGTGCGCGTTCTCACCTGTGTTTATCACTGCTCCTTGGTTACCGTTCGATCGGGAGGCTTTTGAGTGGTGCGGTTGTGGCAGAGAGGTTGGCTTCTGCCGAATAGTACCGAGTAATCGCTGGTGTTAGGTTTAGAAGTGGATAAGAGCCGAGGGGGCAGGTGAGCGGGCTGGCCCGTTAAGCTGCTGTCTTCTGCCATGAAGGCGCTTTTTGACTTTGGACCGTAGAAGAAAAAGTCACTCTCTGGCACCACCACCGGGCTGCAGGAGGCGAGCGCGGACGCGGTTTGTTCGTGAAAGAGAATCGGCTTTCGGCTGAGCTGGCAGATCCGACTCAGACATCTGGGAAAGATCCATCACGCTGCCAAACAGGGTGATGTGGAAAGAGGACAGCTGATCTTTCCGTGTGGAGTAGGGGTCGGGAACCTCCAGCAGGCTGCAGGAGGCGAGCGCGGGAGCGGTTTGGTTGAGAAATGGAATCGGATTTCGGCTGAGCTACCAGATCCGACACAGACATCTGGGAAAGATCCATCAAGCTGCAAAAGGGGTCATGTTAAAAGTGGATAGCAGACCTTTCCGTGTGGAGTAGGGTAAGTGGATGACAGAGTGGATGGAGAAGTAGGGGGCGGAGCCAGGCCCAAGCTTAGGAAAGAACTTATCTGTAGCCATGGCAAGAAATAGCCCGTGAGAAACAACTTTCAATCCCCCTAGGGACCACTGACGGCAATCAGCAACCATTGGTCAACCCGGGGCCCCGCAGGAGACCTCTTAGAACCCTTGGGCGCGAGCGGTGTGTGCGCATGCTCACTTGTGTTTGGCACTGCTCCTTGGTTAGCGTTCGATCGGGAGGCTTTTGGGTGGTGCTGTTGTGGCAGAGATGTTGTCTTCGAGAAAATAGTACTGAGTAATATTCGCTCATATCGGCTTCACGAGTGGGTATGAGCCGAGGGGCCAGGTGAGGGGACGGGCCTCTGAAGCTGCTGTCTTCTCCCATGAAGAAGCTTTTTGACTTTTGACGGTAGACGAAAGAGTCACTCTCAGGCACCGCCACCAGGTGGCAGGAGGCGAGCTCGGACGAGGTTTATTTCAGACAGAGAATCGGCTTTGGCCTAGCTCCCAGATCCACTCAGACATCTGGGAAAGATCAATCGCGCTGCCTAAAGGGGCCATGTTGAAAGAGGACACCAGATCCTTTCGTGTGGAGGAGGGGACGGGGATGACAGAGCCGAACGAGTAGTAGGGGGCGGAGCAAGGCCCAATCTTCGAAAAGAACTGATCTGTAGCCACGTCAAGAAATAGCCCATTAGAACCAACTTTCGGCACTCAGCTCCAGGCGGGGCGGCCCCGGCGCTGAGGGACGCTACCCGACCTTGGCGGGACGGGGGTTTCGCCAGGGCCTGGGCCCAGCGACCAGGCGGAGACGGCGCGCGAGCCTTGCAGTCTCCAGGGAAATGCGGGCTTGCCTGCAATGAGATTTCATTTTCTGCATTTAAAGGACATCCTTTTCTGAGCTGCTGTGAATAAATTTGGGATGATACTGTATGTTTTCATCTAATGGAGAAATAGCTGTATTTTGAATAAGGATTGCTGCACTGGACGACTTCAGAACATTACTCACAATGTCATCCAACAGGAGTCAGAATCCCCATGGACCGAAGCAGATTGGCCTTGACCAGCTCTGGGACGACCTCAGAGCTGGAATCCAGCAAGTGTACACCAGACAGAGTATGGCGAAGTCCAGATACATGGAACTCTACACGTATCCTCCTGCTTGAACTGAGATAATTTGCTTTAGAATTTTGATACTTAGTGGTAGGATCGATGAATTATTAGAAATTTGACATCATGTGTTCTCTTCTCAGTTCATCCTTGAAATGTAGTCACAGAATTCATCTTTAGCTTTAAGTTTTTTGAATAGAGGTCCTGTTTTTCGGTTTTTTGAACAGAGGTAATAAAATTGGCTAGTTAGTTGTCTAATGCAGTGCTGGTCAGTACAGTAGCCACTAGTCACATGGATCTGTTTACATTTAAAATAATTTAAAAATTCAGTTTCTTAGTCACAGTAGCCATATTTTAAGGGCTTAATAGTCAGATAATAAAATATTTCTATTACTGTGGAAAGATCCGTTGGACAGCACTGGTCTAAAGCAGGGGATCATTTGTTGAAATGTTGTCCATTTGTTTATATATTGTCTACAGCTGCTTTCATGTTACTCGGAGGGAGCTGAGTAGTTCTGTCAGAAACGATCTTGTCCACAAAGCCTAAAATATTTGCTATCTGGTCCTTTACATAAGAAGTTTGCTGACCTGATCTAACGGGATAGCACAGAGAACAAAAGTTTAACTGTTCTGGTCCTGTTTCACAAAAATGGTATTTAAAAAGTATCTCCCTCATTTGTCATGTGGCCTGCCATGTGCGCGAGGGACAGTGCCGCGTGCTGCAAAGGTCACGAGGGTGTAAAAGACGCGGCCCTGCTCTTCCATACCCAGTGGTGTGCTGTTCGCCTTTGTAGAGTTTCTTGGTTCCGTGCAAATATGAAATTGGAACTAGAGCTAAGCCAACTCAGTAGTGAGCAGGTTGCTGCAGATTCTAGGATTTCAAAGTTCAATGGAGATTTAAGTTTAAATCTTTGGTATGTATCTGTAATTATCAAACTAGGTTATGTGATATTGTAGTGTTCCCTCAAATATGTTAGCATCTGAAAATCCTTAAAAAGAATTTAAACATTGATTTAGATGGATATGAAGCTGTCTATTTCTAAATTAACTTACAATTTATTGTATGTATGTACACATATTCATATATGTACTCATATATACTTACACGTAGGACACTTTTCAAAAAAAAATCAGCTTTATTGAGATAATTCACAAACCATAAAATTCACCCTTTTTAAAGTCAAAAAAAAAAAGAACCAACTTTCAATCTACTTAGTGACTGCTGAAGTCACTCCGCAACCATTGGTCAACCCGGGGCCCCGCAGGAGACCTCGTAGAACCCTTGGGCGCGAGCGGCGTGTGCGCATGCTCACTTGTGTTTGGCACTGCTCCTTGGTTAGCGTTCGATCGGGAGGCTTTTGGGTGGTGCTGTTGTGGCAGAGATGTTGTCTTCGAGAAAATAGTACTGAGTAATATTCGCTCATATCGGCTTCACGAGTGGGTATGAGCCGAGGGGCCAGGTGAGGGGACGGGCCTCTGAAGCTGCTGTCTTCTCCCATGAAGAAGCTTTTTGACATTTGACGGTAGACGAAAGAGTCACTCTCAGGCACCGCCACCAGGTGGCAGGAGGCGAGCTCGGACGAGGTTTGTTTCAGACAGAGAATCGGCTTTTGGCCTAGCTCCCAGATCCACTCAGACATCTGGGAAAGATCAATCACGCTGCCTAAAGGGGCCATGTTGAAAGAGGACACCAGATCCTTTCGTGTGGAGTAGGGGACTTGGGTGACAGAGCGGAACGAGAAGTAGTGGGCGGAGCTAGGCCCAATCTTAGAAAAGAACTGATCTGTGGCCAGGTCAAGAAATAGCCCATTAGAACCATCTTTCAATATCCTTAGTGACTGCTGACGTCACTCAGCATCCATTGGTCAACCCGGGGCCCCGCAGGAGACCTCTTAGAACCCTTGGGCGCGAGCGGTGTGTGCGCGTTCTCACTTGTGTTTATCACTGCTCCTTGGTTACCGTTCGATCGGGAGGCTTTTGAGTGGTGCGGTTGTGGCAGAGAGGTTGGCTTCTGCCGAATAGTACCGAGTAATCGCTGGTGTTAGGTTTAGAAGTGGATAAGAGCCGAGGGGGCAGGTGAGCGGGCTGGCCCGTTAAGCTGCTGTCTTCTGCCATGAAGGCGCTTTTTGACTTTGGACCGTAGAAGAAAAAGTCACTCTCTGGCACCACCACCGGGCTGCAGGAGGCGAGCGCGGACGCGGTTTGTTCGTGAAAGAGAATCGGCTTTCGGCTGAGCTGGCAGATCCGACTCAGACATCTGGGAAAGATCCATCACGCTGCCAAACAGGGTGATGTGGAAAGAGGACAGCTGATCTTTCCGTGTGGAGTAGGGGTCGGGAACCTCCAGCAGGCTGCAGGAGGCGAGCGCGGGAGCGGTTTGGTTGAGAAATGGAATCGGATTTCGGCTGAGCTACCAGATCCGACACAGACATCTGGGAAAGATCCATCAAGCTGCAAAAGGGGTCATGTTAAAAGTGGATAGCAGACCTTTCCGTGTGGAGTAGGGTAAGTGGATGACAGAGTGGATGGAGAAGTAGGGGGCGGAGCCAGGCCCAAGCTTAGGAAAGAACTTATCTGTAGCCATGGCAAGAAATAGCCCGTGAGAAACAACTTTCAATCCCCCTAGGGACCACTGACGGCAATCAGCAACCATTGGTCAACCCGGGGCCCCGCAGGAGACCTCTTAGAACCCTTGGGCGCGAGCGGTGTGTGCGCATGCTCACTTGTGTTTGGCACTGCTCCTCGGTTAGCGTTCGATCGGGAGGCTTTTGGGTGGTGCTGTTGTGGCAGAGATGTTGTCTTCGAGAAAATAGTACTGAGTAATATTCGCTCATATCGGCTTCACGAGTGGGTATGAGCCGAGGGGCCAGGTGAGGGGACGGGCCTCTGAAGCTGCTGTCTTCTCCCATGAAGAAGCTTTTTGACTTTTGACGGTAGACGAAAGAGTCACTCTCAGGCACCGCCACCAGGTGGCAGGAGGCGAGCTCGGACGAGGTTTATTTCAGACAGAGAATCGGCTTTGGCCTAGCTCCCAGATCCACTCAGACATCTGGGAAAGATCAATCGCGCTGCCTAAAGGGGCCATGTTGAAAGAGGACACCAGATCCTTTCGTGTGGAGGAGGGGACGGGGATGACAGAGCCGAACGAGTAGTAGGGGGCGGAGCAAGGCCCAATCTTCGAAAAGAACTGATCTGTAGCCACGTCAAGAAATAGCCCATTAGAACCAACTTTCGGCACTCAGCTCCAGGCGGGGCGGCCCCGGCGCTGAGGGACGCTACCCGACCTTGGCGGGACGGGGGTTTCGCCAGGGCCTGGGCCCAGCGACCAGGCGGAGACGGCGCGCGAGCCTTGCAGTCTCCAGGGAAATGCGGGCTTGCCTGCAATGAGATTTCATTTTCTGCATTTAAAGGACATCCTTTTCTGAGCTGCTGTGAATAAATTTGGGATGATACTGTATGTTTTCATCTAATGGAGAAATAGCTGTATTTTGAATAAGGATTGCTGCACTGGACGACTTCAGAACATTACTCACAATGTCATCCAACAGGAGTCAGAATCCCCATGGACCGAAGCAGATTGGCCTTGACCAGCTCTGGGACGACCTCAGAGCTGGAATCCAGCAAGTGTACACCAGACAGAGTATGGCGAAGTCCAGATACATGGAACTCTACACGTATCCTCCTGCTTGAACTGAGATAATTTGCTTTAGAATTTTGATACTTAGTGGTAGGATCGATGAATTATTAGAAATTTGACATCGTGTGTTCTCTTCTCAGTTCATCCTTGAAATGTAGTCACAGAATTCATCTTTAGCTTTAAGTTTTTTGAATAGAGGTCCTGTTTTTCGGTTTTTTGAACAGAGGTAATAAAATTGGCTAGTTAGTTGTCTAATGCAGTGCTGGTCAGTACAGTAGCCACTAGTCACATGGATCTGTTTACATTTAAAATAATTTAAAAATTCAGTTTCTTAGTCACAGTAGCCATATTTTAAGGGCTTAATAGTCAGATAATAAAATATTTCTATTACTGTGGAAAGATCCGTTGGACAGCACTGGTCTAAAGCAGGGGATCATTTGTTGAAATGTTGTCCATTTGTTTATATATTGTCTACAGCTGCTTTCATGTTACTCGGAGGGAGCTGAGTAGTTCTGTCAGAAACGATCTTGTCCACAAAGCCTAAAATATTTGCTATCTGGTCCTTTACATAAGAAGTTTGCTGACCTGATCTAACGGGATAGCACAGAGAACAAAAGTTTAACTGTTCTGGTCCTGTTTCACAAAAATGGTATTTAAAAAGTATCTCCCTCATTTGTCATGTGGCCTGCCATGTGCGCGAGGGACAGTGCCGCGTGCTGCAAAGGTCACGAGGGTGTAAAAGACGCGGCCCTGCTCTTCCATACCCAGTGGTGTGCTGTTCGCCTTTGTAGAGTTTCTTGGTTCCGTGCAAATATGAAATTGGAACTAGAGCTAAGCCAACTCAGTAGTGAGCAGGTTGCTGCAGATTCTAGGATTTCAAAGTTCAATGGAGATTTAAGTTTAAATCTTTGGTATGTATCTGTAATTATCAAACTAGGTTATGTGATATTGTAGTGTTCCCTCAAATATGTTAGCATCTGAAAATCCTTAAAAAGAATTTAAACATTGATTTAGATGGATATGAAGCTGTCTATTTCTAAATTAACTTACAATTTATTGTATGTATGTACACATATTCATATATGTACTCATATATACTTACACGTAGGACACTTTTCAAAAAAAAATCAGCTTTATTGAGATAATTCACAAACCATAAAATTCACCCTTTTTAAAGTCAAAAAAAAAAAAAAAAAAAAAAAAAAGAACCAACTTTCAATCTACTTAGTGACTGCTGAAGTCACTCCGCAACCATTGGTCAACCCGGGGCCCCGCAGGAGACCTCGTAGAACCCTTGGGCGCGAGCGGCGTGTGCGCATGCTCACTTGTGTTTGGCACTGCTCCTTGGTTAGCGTTCGATCGGGAGGCTTTTGGGTGGTGCTGTTGTGGCAGAGATGTTGTCTTCGAGAAAATAGTACTGAGTAATATTCGCTCATATCGGCTTCACGAGTGGGTATGAGCCGAGGGGCCAGGTGAGGGGACGGGCCTCTGAAGCTGCTGTCTTCTCCCATGAAGAAGCTTTTTGACATTTGACGGTAGACGAAAGAGTCACTCTCAGGCACCGCCACCAGGTGGCAGGAGGCGAGCTCGGACGAGGTTTGTTTCAGACAGAGAATCGGCTTTTGGCCTAGCTCCCAGATCCACTCAGACATCTGGGAAAGATCAATCACGCTGCCTAAAGGGGCCATGTTGAAAGAGGACACCAGATCCTTTCGTGTGGAGTAGGGGACTTGGGTGACAGAGCGGAACGAGAAGTAGTGGGCGGAGCTAGGCCCAATCTTAGAAAAGAACTGATCTGTGGCCAGGTCAAGAAATAGCCCATTAGAACCATCTTTCAATATCCTTAGTGACTGCTGACGTCACTCAGCATCCATTGGTCAACCCGGGGCCCCGCAGGAGACCTCTTAGAACCCTTGGGCGCGAGCGGTGTGTGCGCGTTCTCACTTGTGTTTATCACTGCTCCTTGGTTACCGTTCGATCGGGAGGCTTTTGAGTGGTGCGGTTGTGGCAGAGAGGTTGGCTTCTGCCGAATAGTACCGAGTAATCGCTGGTGTTAGGTTTAGAAGTGGATAAGAGCCGAGGGGGCAGGTGAGCGGGCTGGCCCGTTAAGCTGCTGTCTTCTGCCATGAAGGCGCTTTTTGACTTTGGACCGTAGAAGAAAAAGTCACTCTCTGGCACCACCACCGGGCTGCAGGAGGCGAGCGCGGACGCGGTTTGTTCGTGAAAGAGAATCGGCTTTCGGCTGAGCTGGCAGATCCGACTCAGACATCTGGGAAAGATCCATCACGCTGCCAAACAGGGTGATGTGGAAAGAGGACAGCTGATCTTTCCGTGTGGAGTAGGGGTCGGGAACCTCCAGCAGGCTGCAGGAGGCGAGCGCGGGAGCGGTTTGGTTGAGAAATGGAATCGGATTTCGGCTGAGCTACCAGATCCGACACAGACATCTGGGAAAGATCCATCAAGCTGCAAAAGGGGTCATGTTAAAAGTGGATAGCAGACCTTTCCGTGTGGAGTAGGGTAAGTGGATGACAGAGTGGATGGAGAAGTAGGGGGCGGAGCCAGGCCCAAGCTTAGGAAAGAACTTATCTGTAGCCATGGCAAGAAATAGCCCGTGAGAAACAACTTTCAATCCCCCTAGGGACCACTGACGGCAATCAGCAACCATTGGTCAACCCGGGGCCCCGCAGGAGACCTCTTAGAACCCTTGGGCGCGAGCGGTGTGTGCGCATGCTCACTTGTGTTTGGCACTGCTCCTCGGTTAGCGTTCGATCGGGAGGCTTTTGGGTGGTGCTGTTGTGGCAGAGATGTTGTCTTCGAGAAAATAGTACTGAGTAATATTCGCTCATATCGGCTTCACGAGTGGGTATGAGCCGAGGGGCCAGGTGAGGGGACGGGCCTCTGAAGCTGCTGTCTTCTCCCATGAAGAAGCTTTTTGACTTTTGACGGTAGACGAAAGAGTCACTCTCAGGCACCGCCACCAGGTGGCAGGAGGCGAGCTCGGACGAGGTTTATTTCAGACAGAGAATCGGCTTTGGCCTAGCTCCCAGATCCACTCAGACATCTGGGAAAGATCAATCGCGCTGCCTAAAGGGGCCATGTTGAAAGAGGACACCAGATCCTTTCGTGTGGAGGAGGGGACGGGGATGACAGAGCCGAACGAGTAGTAGGGGGCGGAGCAAGGCCCAATCTTCGAAAAGAACTGATCTGTAGCCACGTCAAGAAATAGCCCATTAGAACCAACTTTCGGCACTCAGCTCCAGGCGGGGCGGCCCCGGCGCTGAGGGACGCTACCCGACCTTGGCGGGACGGGGGTTTCGCCAGGGCCTGGGCCCAGCGACCAGGCGGAGACGGCGCGCGAGCCTTGCAGTCTCCAGGGAAATGCGGGCTTGCCTGCAATGAGATTTCATTTTCTGCATTTAAAGGACATCCTTTTCTGAGCTGCTGTGAATAAATTTGGGATGATACTGTATGTTTTCATCTAATGGAGAAATAGCTGTATTTTGAATAAGGATTGCTGCACTGGACGACTTCAGAACATTACTCACAATGTCATCCAACAGGAGTCAGAATCCCCATGGACCGAAGCAGATTGGCCTTGACCAGCTCTGGGACGACCTCAGAGCTGGAATCCAGCAAGTGTACACCAGACAGAGTATGGCGAAGTCCAGATACATGGAACTCTACACGTATCCTCCTGCTTGAACTGAGATAATTTGCTTTAGAATTTTGATACTTAGTGGTAGGATCGATGAATTATTAGAAATTTGACATCGTGTGTTCTCTTCTCAGTTCATCCTTGAAATGTAGTCACAGAATTCATCTTTAGCTTTAAGTTTTTTGAATAGAGGTCCTGTTTTTCGGTTTTTTGAACAGAGGTAATAAAATTGGCTAGTTAGTTGTCTAATGCAGTGCTGGTCAGTACAGTAGCCACTAGTCACATGGATCTGTTTACATTTAAAATAATTTAAAAATTCAGTTTCTTAGTCACAGTAGCCGTATTTTAAGGGCTTAATAGTCAGATAATAAAATATTTCTATTACTGTGGAAAGATCCGTTGGACAGCACTGGTCTAAAGCAGGGGATCATTTGTTGAAATGTTGTCCATTTGTTTATATATTGTCTACAGCTGCTTTCATGTTACTCGGAGGGAGTTGAGTAGTTCTGTCAGAAACGATCTTGTCCACAAAGCCTAAAATATTTGCTATCTGGTCCTTTACATAAGAAGTTTGCTGACCTGATCTAACGGGATAGCACAGAGAACAAAAGTTTAACTGTTCTGGTCCTGTTTCACAAAAATGGTATTTAAAAAGTATCTCCCTCATTTGTCATGTGGCCTGCCATGTGCGCGAGGGACAGTGCCGCGTGCTGCAAAGGTCACGAGGGTGTAAAAGACGCGGCCCTGCTCTTCCATACCCAGTGGTGTGCTGTTCGCCTTTGTAGAGTTTCTTGGTTCCGTGCAAATATGAAATTGGAACTAGAGCTAAGCCAACTCAGTAGTGAGCAGGTTGCTGCAGATTCTAGGATTTCAAAGTTCAATGGAGATTTAAGTTTAAATCTTTGGTATGTATCTGTAATTATCAAACTAGGTTATGTGATATTGTAGTGTTCCCTCAAATATGTTAGCATCTGAAAATCCTTAAAAAGAATTTAAACATTGATTTAGATGGATATGAAGCTGTCTATTTCTAAATTAACTTACAATTTATTGTATGTATGTACACATATTCATATATGTACTCATATATACTTACACGTAGGACACTTTTCAAAAAAAAATCAGCTTTATTGAGATAATTCACAAACCATAAAATTCACCCTTTTTAAAGTCAAAAAAAAAAAAAAAAAAAAAAAAAGAACCAACTTTCAATCTACTGAGTGACTGCTGAAGTCACTCCGCAACCATTGGTCAACCCGGGGCCCCGCAGGAGACCTCGTAGAACCCTTGGGCGCGAGCGGCGTGTGCGCATGCTCACTTGTGTTTGGCACTGCTCCTTGGTTAGCGTTCGATCGGGAGGCTTTTGGGTGGTGCTGTTGTGGCAGAGATGTTGTCTTCGAGAAAATAGTACTGAGTAATATTCGCTCATATCGGCTTCACGAGTGGGTATGAGCCGAGGGGCCAGGTGAGGGGACGGGCCTCTGAAGCTGCTGTCTTCTCCCATGAAGAAGCTTTTTGACATTTGACGGTAGACGAAAGAGTCACTCTCAGGCACCGCCACCAGGTGGCAGGAGGCGAGCTCGGACGAGGTTTGTTTCAGACAGAGAATCGGCTTTTGGCCTAGCTCCCAGATCCACTCAGACATCTGGGAAAGATCAATCACGCTGCCTAAAGGGGCCATGTTGAAAGAGGACACCAGATCCTTTCGTGTGGAGTAGGGGACTTGGGTGACAGAGCGGAACGAGAAGTAGTGGGCGGAGCTAGGCCCAATCTTAGAAAAGAACTGATCTGTGGCCAGGTCAAGAAATAGCCCATTAGAACCATCTTTCAATATCCTTAGTGACTGCTGACGTCACTCAGCATCCATTGGTCAACCCGGGGCCCCGCAGGAGACCTCTTAGAACCCTTGGGCGCGAGCGGTGTGTGCGCGTTCTCACTTGTGTTTATCACTGCTCCTTGGTTACCGTTCGATCGGGAGGCTTTTGAGTGGTGCGGTTGTGGCAGAGAGGTTGGCTTCTGCCGAATAGTACCGAGTAATCGCTGGTGTTAGGTTTAGAAGTGGATAAGAGCCGAGGGGGCAGGTGAGCGGGCTGGCCCGTTAAGCTGCTGTCTTCTGCCATGAAGGCGCTTTTTGACTTTGGACCGTAGAAGAAAAAGTCACTCTCTGGCACCACCACCGGGCTGCAGGAGGCGAGCGCGGACGCGGTTTGTTCGTGAAAGAGAATCGGCTTTCGGCTGAGCTGGCAGATCCGACTCAGACATCTGGGAAAGATCCATCACGCTGCCAAACAGGGTGATGTGGAAAGAGGACAGCTGATCTTTCCGTGTGGAGTAGGGGTCGGGAACCTCCAGCAGGCTGCAGGAGGCGAGCGCGGGAGCGGTTTGGTTGAGAAATGGAATCGGATTTCGGCTGAGCTACCAGATCCGACACAGACATCTGGGAAAGATCCATCAAGCTGCAAAAGGGGTCATGTTAAAAGTGGATAGCAGACCTTTCCGTGTGGAGTAGGGTAAGTGGATGACAGAGTGGATGGAGAAGTAGGGGGCGGAGCCAGGCCCAAGCTTAGGAAAGAACTTATCTGTAGCCATGGCAAGAAATAGCCCGTGAGAAACAACTTTCAATCCCCCTAGGGACCACTGACGGCAATCAGCAACCATTGGTCAACCCGGGGCCCCGCAGGAGACCTCTTAGAACCCTTGGGCGCGAGCGGTGTGTGCGCATGCTCACTTGTGTTTGGCACTGCTCCTCGGTTAGCGTTCGATCGGGAGGCTTTTGGGTGGTGCTGTTGTGGCAGAGATGTTGTCTTCGAGAAAATAGTACTGAGTAATATTCGCTCATATCGGCTTCACGAGTGGGTATGAGCCGAGGGGCCAGGTGAGGGGACGGGCCTCTGAAGCTGCTGTCTTCTCCCATGAAGAAGCTTTTTGACTTTTGACGGTAGACGAAAGAGTCACTCTCAGGCACCGCCACCAGGTGGCAGGAGGCGAGCTCGGACGAGGTTTATTTCAGACAGAGAATCGGCTTTGGCCTAGCTCCCAGATCCACTCAGACATCTGGGAAAGATCAATCGCGCTGCCTAAAGGGGCCATGTTGAAAGAGGACACCAGATCCTTTCGTGTGGAGGAGGGGACGGGGATGACAGAGCCGAACGAGTAGTAGGGGGCGGAGCAAGGCCCAATCTTCGAAAAGAACTGATCTGTAGCCACGTCAAGAAATAGCCCATTAGAACCAACTTTCGGCACTCAGCTCCAGGCGGGGCGGCCCCGGCGCTGAGGGACGCTACCCGACCTTGGCGGGACGGGGGTTTCGCCAGGGCCTGGGCCCAGCGACCAGGCGGAGACGGCGCGCGAGCCTTGCAGTCTCCAGGGAAATGCGGGCTTGCCTGCAATGAGATTTCATTTTCTGCATTTAAAGGACATCCTTTTCTGAGCTGCTGTGAATAAATTTGGGATGATACTGTATGTTTTCATCTAATGGAGAAATAGCTGTATTTTGAATAAGGATTGCTGCACTGGACGACTTCAGAACATTACTCACAATGTCATCCAACAGGAGTCAGAATCCCCATGGACCGAAGCAGATTGGCCTTGACCAGCTCTGGGACGACCTCAGAGCTGGAATCCAGCAAGTGTACACCAGACAGAGTATGGCGAAGTCCAGATACATGGAACTCTACACGTATCCTCCTGCTTGAACTGAGATAATTTGCTTTAGAATTTTGATACTTAGTGGTAGGATCGATGAATTATTAGAAATTTGACATCGTGTGTTCTCTTCTCAGTTCATCCTTGAAATGTAGTCACAGAATTCATCTTTAGCTTTAAGTTTTTTGAATAGAGGTCCTGTTTTTCGGTTTTTTGAACAGAGGTAATAAAATTGGCTAGTTAGTTGTCTAATGCAGTGCTGGTCAGTACAGTAGCCACTAGTCACATGGATCTGTTTACATTTAAAATAATTTAAAAATTCAGTTTCTTAGTCACAGTAGCCGTATTTTAAGGGCTTAATAGTCAGATAATAAAATATTTCTATTACTGTGGAAAGATCCGTTGGACAGCACTGGTCTAAAGCAGGGGATCATTTGTTGAAATGTTGTCCATTTGTTTATATATTGTCTACAGCTGCTTTCATGTTACTCGGAGGGAGTTGAGTAGTTCTGTCAGAAACGATCTTGTCCACAAAGCCTAAAATATTTGCTATCTGGTCCTTTACATAAGAAGTTTGCTGACCTGATCTAACGGGATAGCACAGAGAACAAAAGTTTAACTGTTCTGGTCCTGTTTCACAAAAATGGTATTTAAAAAGTATCTCCCTCATTTGTCATGTGGCCTGCCATGTGCGCGAGGGACAGTGCCGCGTGCTGCAAAGGTCACGAGGGTGTAAAAGACGCGGCCCTGCTCTTCCATACCCAGTGGTGTGCTGTTCGCCTTTGTAGAGTTTCTTGGTTCCGTGCAAATATGAAATTGGAACTAGAGCTAAGCCAACTCAGTAGTGAGCAGGTTGCTGCAGATTCTAGGATTTCAAAGTTCAATGGAGATTTAAGTTTAAATCTTTGGTATGTATCTGTAATTATCAAACTAGGTTATGTGATATTGTAGTGTTCCCTCAAATATGTTAGCATCTGAACATCCTTAAAAAGAATTTAAACATTGATTTAGATGGATATGAAGCTGTCTTTTTCTAAATTAACTTACAATTTATTGTATGTATGTACACATATTCATATATGTACTCATATATACTTACACGTAGGACACTTTTCAAAAAAAATCAGCTTTATTGAGATAATTCACAAACCATAAAATTCACCCTTTTTAAAGTCAAAAAAAAAAAAAAAAAAAAAAAAAGAACCAACTTTCAATCTACTGAGTGACTGCTGAAGTCACTCCGCAACCATTGGTCAACCCGGGGCCCCGCAGGAGACCTCGTAGAACCCTTGGGCGCGAGCGGCGTGTGCGCATGCTCACTTGTGTTTGGCACTGCTCCTTGGTTAGCGTTCGATCGGGAGGCTTTTGGGTGGTGCTGTTGTGGCAGAGATGTTGTCTTCGAGAAAATAGTACTGAGTAATATTCGCTCATATCGGCTTCACGAGTGGGTATGAGCCGAGGGGCCAGGTGAGGGGACGGGCCTCTGAAGCTGCTGTCTTCTCCCATGAAGAAGCTTTTTGACATTTGACGGTAGACGAAAGAGTCACTCTCAGGCACCGCCACCAGGTGGCAGGAGGCGAGCTCGGACGAGGTTTGTTTCAGACAGAGAATCGGCTTTTGGCCTAGCTCCCAGATCCACTCAGACATCTGGGAAAGATCAATCGCGCTGCCTAAAGGGGCCATGTTGAAAGAGGACACCAGATCCTTTCGTGTGGAGTAGGGGACGGGGATGACAGAGCCGAACGAGTAGTAGGGGGCGGAGCAAGGCCCAATCTTCGAAAAGAACTGATCTGTAGCCACGTCAAGAAATAGCCCATTAGAACCAACTTTCGGCACTCAGCTCCAGGCGGGGCGGCCCCGGCGCTGAGGGACGCTACCCGACCTTGGCGGGACGGGGGTTTCGCCAGGGCCTGGGCCCAGCGACCAGGCGGAGACGGCGCGCGAGCCTTGCAGTCTCCAGGGAAATGCGGGCTTGCCTGCAATGAGATTTCATTTTCTGCATTTAAAGGACATCCTTTTCTGAGCTGCTGTGAATAAATTTGGGATGATACTGTATGTTTTCATCTAATGGAGAAATAGCTGTATTTTGAATAAGGATTGCTGCACTGGACGACTTCAGAACATTACTCACAATGTCATCCAACAGGAGTCAGAATCCCCATGGACCGAAGCAGATTGGCCTTGACCAGCTCTGGGACGACCTCAGAGCTGGAATCCAGCAAGTGTACACCAGACAGAGTATGGCGAAGTCCAGATACATGGAACTCTACACGTATCCTCCTGCTTGAACTGAGATAATTTGCTTTAGAATTTTGATACTTAGTGGTAGGATCGATGAATTATTAGAAATTTGACATCGTGTGTTCTCTTCTCAGTTCATCCTTGAAATGTAGTCACAGAATTCATCTTTAGCTTTAAGTTTTTTGAATAGAGGTCCTGTTTTTCGGTTTTTTGAACAGAGGTAATAAAATTGGCTAGTTAGTTGTCTAATGCAGTGCTGGTCAGTACAGTAGCCACTAGTCACATGGATCTGTTTACATTTAAAATAATTTAAAAATTCAGTTTCTTAGTCACAGTAGCCGTATTTTAAGGGCTTAATAGTCAGATAATAAAATATTTCTATTACTGTGGAAAGATCCGTTGGACAGCACTGGTCTAAAGCAGGGGATCATTTGTTGAAATGTTGTCCATTTGTTTATATATTGTCTACAGCTGCTTTCATGTTACTCGGAGGGAGCTGAGTAGTTCTGTCAGAAACGATCTTGTCCACAAAGCCTAAAATATTTGCTATCTGGTCCTTTACATAAGAAGTTTGCTGACCTGATCTAACGGGATAGCACAGAGAACAAAAGTTTAACTGTTCTGGTCCTGTTTCACAAAAATGGTATTTAAAAAGTATCTCCCTCATTTGTCATGTGGCCTGCCATGTGCGCGAGGGACAGTGCCGCGTGCTGCAAAGGTCACGAGGGTGTAAAAGACGCGGCCCTGCTCTTCCATACCCAGTGGTGTGCTGTTCGCCTTTGTAGAGTTTCTTGGTTCCGTGCAAATATGAAATTGGAACTAGAGCTAAGCCAACTCAGTAGTGAGCAGGTTGCTGCAGATTCTAGGATTTCAAAGTTCAATGGAGATTTAAGTTTAAATCTTTGGTATGTATCTGTAATTATCAAACTAGGTTATGTGATATTGTAGTGTTCCCTCAAATATGTTAGCATCTGAAAATCCTTAAAAAGAATTTAAACATTGATTTAGATGGATATGAAGCTGTCTATTTCTAAATTAACTTACAATTTATTGTATGTATGTACACATATTCATATATGTACTCATATATACTTACACGTAGGACACTTTTCAAAAAAAAATCAGCTTTATTGAGATAATTCACAAACCATAAAATTCACCCTTTTTAAAGTCAAAAAAAAAAAAAAAAAAAAAAAAAGAACCAACTTTCAATCTACTGAGTGACTGCTGAAGTCACTCCGCAACCATTGGTCAACCCGGGGCCCCGCAGGAGACCTCGTAGAACCCTTGGGCGCGAGCGGCGTGTGCGCATGCTCACTTGTGTTTGGCACTGCTCCTTGGTTAGCGTTCGATCGGGAGGCTTTTGGGTGGTGCTGTTGTGGCAGAGATGTTGTCTTCGAGAAAATAGTACTGAGTAATATTCGCTCATATCGGCTTCACGAGTGGGTATGAGCCGAGGGGCCAGGTGAGGGGACGGGCCTCTGAAGCTGCTGTCTTCTCCCATGAAGAAGCTTTTTGACATTTGACGGTAGACGAAAGAGTCACTCTCAGGCACCGCCACCAGGTGGCAGGAGGCGAGCTCGGACGAGGTTTGTTTCAGACAGAGAATCGGCTTTTGGCCTAGCTCCCAGATCCACTCAGACATCTGGGAAAGATCAATCACGCTGCCTAAAGGGGCCATGTTGAAAGAGGACACCAGATCCTTTCGTGTGGAGTAGGGGACTTGGGTGACAGAGCGGAACGAGAAGTAGTGGGCGGAGCTAGGCCCAATCTTAGAAAAGAACTGATCTGTGGCCAGGTCAAGAAATAGCCCATTAGAACCATCTTTCAATATCCTTAGTGACTGCTGACGTCACTCAGCATCCATTGGTCAACCCGGGGCCCCGCAGGAGACCTCTTAGAACCCTTGGGCGCGAGCGGTGTGTGCGCGTTCTCACTTGTGTTTATCACTGCTCCTTGGTTACCGTTCGATCGGGAGGCTTTTGAGTGGTGCGGTTGTGGCAGAGAGGTTGGCTTCTGCCGAATAGTACCGAGTAATCGCTGGTGTTAGGTTTAGAAGTGGATAAGAGCCGAGGGGGCAGGTGAGCGGGCTGGCCCGTTAAGCTGCTGTCTTCTGCCATGAAGGCGCTTTTTGACTTTGGACCGTAGAAGAAAAAGTCACTCTCTGGCACCACCACCGGGCTGCAGGAGGCGAGCGCGGACGCGGTTTGTTCGTGAAAGAGAATCGGCTTTCGGCTGAGCTGGCAGATCCGACTCAGACATCTGGGAAAGATCCATCACGCTGCCAAACAGGGTGATGTGGAAAGAGGACAGCTGATCTTTCCGTGTGGAGTAGGGGTCGGGAACCTCCAGCAGGCTGCAGGAGGCGAGCGCGGGAGCGGTTTGGTTGAGAAATGGAATCGGATTTCGGCTGAGCTACCAGATCCGACACAGACATCTGGGAAAGATCCATCAAGCTGCAAAAGGGGTCATGTTAAAAGTGGATAGCAGACCTTTCCGTGTGGAGTAGGGTAAGTGGATGACAGAGTGGATGGAGAAGTAGGGGGCGGAGCCAGGCCCAAGCTTAGGAAAGAACTTATCTGTAGCCATGGCAAGAAATAGCCCGTGAGAAACAACTTTCAATCCCCCTAGGGACCACTGACGGCAATCAGCAACCATTGGTCAACCCGGGGCCCCCGCAGGAGACCTCTTAGAACCCTTGGGCGCGAGCGGTGTGTGCGCATGCTCACTTGTGTTTGGCACTGCTCCTCGGTTAGCGTTCGATCGGGAGGCTTTTGGGTGGTGCTGTTGTGGCAGAGATGTTGTCTTCGAGAAAATAGTACTGAGTAATATTCGCTCATATCGGCTTCACGAGTGGGTATGAGCCGAGGGGCCAGGTGAGGGGACGGGCCTCTGAAGCTGCTGTCTTCTCCCATGAAGAAGCTTTTTGACTTTTGACGGTAGACGAAAGAGTCACTCTCAGGCACCGCCACCAGGTGGCAGGAGGCGAGCTCGGACGAGGTTTATTTCAGACAGAGAATCGGCTTTGGCCTAGCTCCCAGATCCACTCAGACATCTGGGAAAGATCAATCGCGCTGCCTAAAGGGGCCATGTTGAAAGAGGACACCAGATCCTTTCGTGTGGAGTAGGGGACGGGGATGACAGAGCCGAACGAGTAGTAGGGGGCGGAGCAAGGCCCAATCTTCGAAAAGAACTGATCTGTAGCCACGTCAAGAAATAGCCCATTAGAACCAACTTTCGGCACTCAGCTCCAGGCGGGGCGGCCCCGGCGCTGAGGGACGCTACCCGACCTTGGCGGGACGGGGGTTTCGCCAGGGCCTGGGCCCAGCGACCAGGCGGAGACGGCGCGCGAGCCTTGCAGTCTCCAGGGAAATGCGGGCTTGCCTGCAATGAGATTTCATTTTCTGCATTTAAAGGACATCCTTTTCTGAGCTGCTGTGAATAAATTTGGGATGATACTGTATGTTTTCATCTAATGGAGAAATAGCTGTATTTTGAATAAGGATTGCTGCACTGGACGACTTCAGAACATTACTCACAATGTCATCCAACAGGAGTCAGAATCCCCATGGACCGAAGCAGATTGGCCTTGACCAGCTCTGGGACGACCTCAGAGCTGGAATCCAGCAAGTGTACACCAGACAGAGTATGGCGAAGTCCAGATACATGGAACTCTACACGTATCCTCCTGCTTGAACTGAGATAATTTGCTTTAGAATTTTGATACTTAGTGGTAGGATCGATGAATTATTAGAAATTTGACATCGTGTGTTCTCTTCTCAGTTCATCCTTGAAATGTAGTCACAGAATTCATCTTTAGCTTTACGTTTTTTGAATAGAGGTCCTGTTTTTCGGTTTTTAGAACAGAGGTAATAAAATTGGCTAGTTAGTTGTCTAATGCAGTGCTGGTCAGTACAGTAGCCACTAGTCACATGGATCTGTTTACATTTAAAATAATTTAAAAATTCAGTTTCTTAGTCACAGTAGCCGTATTTTAAGGGCTTAATAGTCAGATAATAAAATATTTCTATTACTGTGGAAAGATCCGTTGGACAGCACTGGTCTAAAGCAGGGGATCATTTGTTGAAATGTTGTCCATTTGTTTATATATTGTCTACAGCTGCTTTCATGTTACTCGGAGGGAGCTGAGTAGTTCTGTCAGAAACGATCTTGTCCACAAAGCCTAAAATATTTGCTATCTGGTCCTTTACATAAGAAGTTTGCTGACCTGATCTAACGGGATAGCACAGAGAACAAAAGTTTAACTGTTCTGGTCCTGTTTCACAAAAATGGTATTTAAAAAGTATCTCCCTCATTTGTCATGTGGCCTGCCATGTGCGCGAGGGACAGTGCCGCGTGCTGCAAAGGTCACGAGGGTGTAAAAGACGCGGCCCTGGTCTTCCATACCCAGTGGTGTGCTGTTCGCCTTTGTAGAGTTTCTTGGTTCCGTGCAAATATGAAATTGGAACTAGAGCTAAGCCAACTCAGTAGTGAGCAGGTTGCTGCAGATTCTAGGATTTCAAAGTTCAATGGAGATTTAAGTTTAAATCTTTGGTATGTATCTGTAATTATCAAACTAGGTTATGTGATATTGTAGTGTTCCCTCAAATATGTTAGCATCTGAAAATCCTTAAAAAGAATTTAAACATTGATTTAGATGGATATGAAGCTGTCTATTTCTAAATTAACTTACAATTTATTGTATGTATGTACACATATTCATATATGTACTCATATATACTTACACGTAGGACACTTTTCAAAAAAAAATCAGCTTTATTGAGATAATTCACAAACCATAAAATTCACCCTTTTTAAAGTCAAAAAAAAAAAAAAAAAAAAAAGAACCAACTTTCAATCTACTGAGTGACTGCTGAAGTCACTCCGCAACCATTGGTCAACCCGGGGCCCCGCAGGAGACCTCGTAGAACCCTTGGGCGCGAGCGGCGTGTGCGCATGCTCACTTGTGTTTGGCACTGCTCCTTGGTTAGCGTTCGATCGGGAGGCTTTTGGGTGGTGCTGTTGTGGCAGAGATGTTGTCTTCGAGAAAATAGTACTGAGTAATATTCGCTCATATCGGCTTCACGAGTGGGTATGAGCCGAGGGGCCAGGTGAGGGGACGGGCCTCTGAAGCTGCTGTCTTCTCCCATGAAGAAGCTTTTTGACATTTGACGGTAGACGAAAGAGTCACTCTCAGGCACCGCCACCAGGTGGCAGGAGGCGAGCTCGGACGAGGTTTGTTTCAGACAGAGAATCGGCTTTTGGCCTAGCTCCCAGATCCACTCAGACATCTGGGAAAGATCAATCACGCTGCCTAAAGGGGCCATGTTGAAAGAGGACACCAGATCCTTTCGTGTGGAGTAGGGGACTTGGGTGACAGAGCGGAACGAGAAGTAGTGGGCGGAGCTAGGCCCAATCTTAGAAAAGAACTGATCTGTGGCCAGGTCAAGAAATAGCCCATTAGAACCATCTTTCAATATCCTTAGTGACTGCTGACGTCACTCAGCATCCATTGGTCAACCCGGGGCCCCGCAGGAGACCTCTTAGAACCCTTGGGCGCGAGCGGTGTGTGCGCGTTCTCACTTGTGTTTATCACTGCTCCTTGGTTACCGTTCGATCGGGAGGCTTTTGAGTGGTGCGGTTGTGGCAGAGAGGTTGGCTTCTGCCGAATAGTACCGAGTAATCGCTGGTGTTAGGTTTAGAAGTGGATAAGAGCCGAGGGGGCAGGTGAGCGGGCTGGCCCGTTAAGCTGCTGTCTTCTGCCATGAAGGCGCTTTTTGACTTTGGACCGTAGAAGAAAAAGTCACTCTCTGGCACCACCACCGGGCTGCAGGAGGCGAGCGCGGACGCGGTTTGTTCGTGAAAGAGAATCGGCTTTCGGCTGAGCTGGCAGATCCGACTCAGACATCTGGGAAAGATCCATCACGCTGCCAAACAGGGTGATGTGGAAAGAGGACAGCTGATCTTTCCGTGTGGAGTAGGGGTCGGGAACCTCCAGCAGGCTGCAGGAGGCGAGCGCGGGAGCGGTTTGGTTGAGAAATGGAATCGGATTTCGGCTGAGCTACCAGATCCGACACAGACATCTGGGAAAGATCCATCAAGCTGCAAAAGGGGTCATGTTAAAAGTGGATAGCAGACCTTTCCGTGTGGAGTAGGGTAAGTGGATGACAGAGTGGATGGAGAAGTAGGGGGCGGAGCCAGGCCCAAGCTTAGGAAAGAACTTATCTGTAGCCATGGCAAGAAATAGCCCGTGAGAAACAACTTTCAATCCCCCTAGGGACCACTGACGGCAATCAGCAACCATTGGTCAACCCGGGGCCCCCGCAGGAGACCTCTTAGAACCCTTGGGCGCGAGCGGTGTGTGCGCATGCTCACTTGTGTTTGGCACTGCTCCTCGGTTAGCGTTCGATCGGGAGGCTTTTGGGTGGTGCTGTTGTGGCAGAGATGTTGTCTTCGAGAAAATAGTACTGAGTAATATTCGCTCATATCGGCTTCACGAGTGGGTATGAGCCGAGGGGCCAGGTGAGGGGACGGGCCTCTGAAGCTGCTGTCTTCTCCCATGAAGAAGCTTTTTGACTTTTGACGGTAGACGAAAGAGTCACTCTCAGGCACCGCCACCAGGTGGCAGGAGGCGAGCTCGGACGAGGTTTATTTCAGACAGAGAATCGGCTTTGGCCTAGCTCCCAGATCCACTCAGACATCTGGGAAAGATCAATCGCGCTGCCTAAAGGGGCCATGTTGAAAGAGGACACCAGATCCTTTCGTGTGGAGTAGGGGACGGGGATGACAGAGCCGAACGAGTAGTAGGGGGCGGAGCAAGGCCCAATCTTCGAAAAGAACTGATCTGTAGCCACGTCAAGAAATAGCCCATTAGAACCAACTTTCGGCACTCAGCTCCAGGCGGGGCGGCCCCGGCGCTGAGGGACGCTACCCGACCTTGGCGGGACGGGGGTTTCGCCAGGGCCTGGGCCCAGCGACCAGGCGGAGACGGCGCGCGAGCCTTGCAGTCTCCAGGGAAATGCGGGCTTGCCTGCAATGAGATTTCATTTTCTGCATTTAAAGGACATCCTTTTCTGAGCTGCTGTGAATAAATTTGGGATGATACTGTATGTTTTCATCTAATGGAGAAATAGCTGTATTTTGAATAAGGATTGCTGCACTGGACGACTTCAGAACATTACTCACAATGTCATCCAACAGGAGTCAGAATCCCCATGGACCGAAGCAGATTGGCCTTGACCAGCTCTGGGACGACCTCAGAGCTGGAATCCAGCAAGTGTACACCAGACAGAGTATGGCGAAGTCCAGATACATGGAACTCTACACGTATCCTCCTGCTTGAACTGAGATAATTTGCTTTAGAATTTTGATACTTAGTGGTAGGATCGATGAATTATTAGAAATTTGACATCGTGTGTTCTCTTCTCAGTTCATCCTTGAAATGTAGTCACAGAATTCATCTTTAGCTTTAAGTTTTTTGAATAGAGGTCCTGTTTTTCGGTTTTTTGAACAGAGGTAATAAAATTGGCTAGTTAGTTGTCTAATGCAGTGCTGGTCAGTACAGTAGCCACTAGTCAAATGGATCTGTTTACATTTAAAATAATTTAAAAATTCAGTTTCTTAGTCACAGTAGCCGTATTTTAAGGGCTTAATAGTCAGATAATAAAATATTTCTATTACTGTGGAAAGATCCGTTGGACAGCACTGGTCTAAAGCAGGGGATCATTTGTTGAAATGTTGTCCATTTGTTTATATATTGTCTACAGCTGCTTTCATGTTACTCGGAGGGAGCTGAGTAGTTCTGTCAGAAACGATCTTGTCCACAAAGCCTAAAATATTTGCTATCTGGTCCTTTACATAAGAAGTTTGCTGACCTGATCTAACGGGATAGCACAGAGAACAAAAGTTTAACTGTTCTGGTCCTGTTTCACAAAAATGGTATTTAAAAAGTATCTCCCTCATTTGTCATGTGGCCTGCCATGTGCGCGAGGGACAGTGCCGCGTGCTGCAAAGGTCACGAGGGTGTAAAAGACGCGGCCCTGCTCTTCCATACCCAGTGGTGTGCTGTTCGCCTTTGTAGAGTTTCTTGGTTCCGTGCAAATATGAAATTGGAACTAGAGCTAAGCCAACTCAGTAGTGAGCAGGTTGCTGCAGATTCTAGGATTTCAAAGTTCAATGGAGATTTAAGTTTAAATCTTTGGTATGTATCTGTAATTATCAAACTAGGTTATGTGATATTGTAGTGTTCCCTCAAATATGTTAGCATCTGAACATCCTTAAAAAGAATTTAAACATTGATTTAGATGGATATGAAGCTGTCTATTTCTAAATTAACTTACAATTTATTGTATGTATGTACACATATTCATATATGTACTCATATATACTTACACGTAGGACACTTTTCAAAAAAAAATCAGCTTTATTGAGATAATTCACAAACCATAAAATTCACCCTTTTTAAAGTCAAAAAAAAAAAAAAAAAAAAAAAAGAACCAACTTTCAATCTACTGAGTGACTGCTGAAGTCACTCCGCAACCATTGGTCAACCCGGGGCCCCGCAGGAGACCTCGTAGAACCCTTGGGCGCGAGCGGCGTGTGCGCATGCTCACTTGTGTTTGGCACTGCTCCTTGGTTAGCGTTCGATCGGGAGGCTTTTGGGTGGTGCTGTTGTGGCAGAGATGTTGTCTTCGAGAAAATAGTACTGAGTAATATTCGCTCATATCGGCTTCACGAGTGGGTATGAGCCGAGGGGCCAGGTGAGGGGACGGGCCTCTGAAGCTGCTGTCTTCTCCCATGAAGAAGCTTTTTGACATTTGACGGTAGACGAAAGAGTCACTCTCAGGCACCGCCACCAGGTGGCAGGAGGCGAGCTCGGACGAGGTTTGTTTCAGACAGAGAATCGGCTTTTGGCCTAGCTCCCAGATCCACTCAGACATCTGGGAAAGATCAATCACGCTGCCTAAAGGGGCCATGTTGAAAGAGGACACCAGATCCTTTCGTGTGGAGTAGGGGACTTGGGTGACAGAGCGGAACGAGAAGTAGTGGGCGGAGCTAGGCCCAATCTTAGAAAAGAACTGATCTGTGGCCAGGTCAAGAAATAGCCCATTAGAACCATCTTTCAATATCCTTAGTGACTGCTGACGTCACTCAGCATCCATTGGTCAACCCGGGGCCCCGCAGGAGACCTCTTAGAACCCTTGGGCGCGAGCGGTGTGTGCGCGTTCTCACTTGTGTTTATCACTGCTCCTTGGTTACCGTTCGATCGGGAGGCTTTTGAGTGGTGCGGTTGTGGCAGAGAGGTTGGCTTCTGCCGAATAGTACCGAGTAATCGCTGGTGTTAGGTTTAGAAGTGGATAAGAGCCGAGGGGGCAGGTGAGCGGGCTGGCCCGTTAAGCTGCTGTCTTCTGCCATGAAGGCGCTTTTTGACTTTGGACCGTAGAAGAAAAAGTCACTCTCTGGCACCACCACCGGGCTGCAGGAGGCGAGCGCGGACGCGGTTTGTTCGTGAAAGAGAATCGGCTTTCGGCTGAGCTGGCAGATCCGACTCAGACATCTGGGAAAGATCCATCACGCTGCCAAACAGGGTGATGTGGAAAGAGGACAGCTGATCTTTCCGTGTGGAGTAGGGGTCGGGAACCTCCAGCAGGCTGCAGGAGGCGAGCGCGGGAGCGGTTTGGTTGAGAAATGGAATCGGATTTCGGCTGAGCTACCAGATCCGACACAGACATCTGGGAAAGATCCATCAAGCTGCAAAAGGGGTCATGTTAAAAGTGGATAGCAGACCTTTCCGTGTGGAGTAGGGTAAGTGGATGACAGAGTGGATGGAGAAGTAGGGGGCGGAGCCAGGCCCAAGCTTAGGAAAGAACTTATCTGTAGCCATGGCAAGAAATAGCCCGTGAGAAACAACTTTCAATCCCCCTAGGGACCACTGACGGCAATCAGCAACCATTGGTCAACCCGGGGCCCCGCAGGAGACCTCTTAGAACCCTTGGGCGCGAGCGGTGTGTGCGCATGCTCACTTGTGTTTGGCACTGCTCCTCGGTTAGCGTTCGATCGGGAGGCTTTTGGGTGGTGCTGTTGTGGCAGAGATGTTGTCTTCGAGAAAATAGTACTGAGTAATATTCGCTCATATCGGCTTCACGAGTGGGTATGAGCCGAGGGGCCAGGTGAGGGGACGGGCCTCTGAAGCTGCTGTCTTCTCCCATGAAGAAGCTTTTTGACTTTTGACGGTAGACGAAAGAGTCACTCTCAGGCACCGCCACCAGGTGGCAGGAGGCGAGCTCGGACGAGGTTTATTTCAGACAGAGAATCGGCTTTGGCCTAGCTCCCAGATCCACTCAGACATCTGGGAAAGATCAATCACGCTGCCTAAAGGGGCCATGTTGAAAGAGGACACCAGATCCTTTCGTGTGGAGGAGGGGACGGGGATGACAGAGCCGAACGAGTAGTAGGGGGCGGAGCAAGGCCCAATCTTCGAAAAGAACTGATCTGTAGCCACGTCAAGAAATAGCCCATTAGAACCAACTTTCGGCACTCAGCTCCAGGCGGGGCGGCCCCGGCGCTGAGGGACGCTACCCGACCTTGGCGGGACGGGGGTTTCGCCAGGGCCTGGGCCCAGCGACCAGGCGGAGACGGCGCGCGAGCCTTGCAGTCTCCAGGGAAATGCGGGCTTGCCTGCAATGAGATTTCATTTTCTGCATTTAAAGGACATCCTTTTCTGAGCTGCTGTGAATAAATTTGGGATGATACTGTATGTTTTCATCTAATGGAGAAATAGCTGTATTTTGAATAAGGATTGCTGCACTGGACGACTTCAGAACATTACTCACAATGTCATCCAACAGGAGTCAGAATCCCCATGGACCGAAGCAGATTGGCCTTGACCAGCTCTGGGACGACCTCAGAGCTGGAATCCAGCAAGTGTACACCAGACAGAGTATGGCGAAGTCCAGATACATGGAACTCTACACGTATCCTCCTGCTTGAACTGAGATAATTTGCTTTAGAATTTTGATACTTAGTGGTAGGATCGATGAATTATTAGAAATTTGACATCGTGTGTTCTCTTCTCAGTTCATCCTTGAAATGTAGTCACAGAATTCATCTTTAGCTTTACGTTTTTTGAATAGAGGTCCTGTTTTTCGGTTTTTAGAACAGAGGTAATAAAATTGGCTAGTTAGTTGTCTAATGCAGTGCTGGTCAGTACAGTAGCCACTAGTCACATGGATCTGTTTACATTTAAAATAATTTAAAAATTCAGTTTCTTAGTCACAGTAGCCATATTTTAAGGGCTTAATAGTCAGATAATAAAATATTTCTATTACTGTGGAATGATCCGTTGGACAGCACTGGTCTAAAGCAGGGGATCATTTGTTGAAATGTTGTCCATTTGTTTATATATTGTCTACAGCTGCTTTCATGTTACTCGGAGGGAGCTGAGTAGTTCTGTCAGAAACGATCTTGTCCACAAAGCCTAAAATATTTGCTATCTGGTCCTTTACATAAGAAGTTTGCTGACCTGATCTAACGGGATAGCACAGAGAACAAAAGTTTAACTGTTCTGGTCCTGTTTCACAAAAATGGTATTTAAAAAGTATCTCCCTCATTTGTCATGTGGCCTGCCATGTGCGCGAGGGACAGTGCCGCGTGCTGCAAAGGTCACGATAGGGTGTAAAAGACGCGGCCCTGCTCTTCCATACCCAGTGGTGTGCTGTTCGCCTTTGTAGAGTTTCTTGGTTCCGTGCAAATATGAAATTGGAACTAGAGCTAAGCCAACTCAGTAGTGAGCAGGTTGCTGCAGATTCTAGGATTTCAAAGTTCAATGGAGATTTAAGTTTAAATCTTTGGTATGTATCTGTAATTATCAAACTAGGTTATGTGATATTGTAGTGTTCCCTCAAATATGTTAGCATCTGAAAATCCTTAAAAAGAATTTAAACATTGATTTAGATGGATATGAAGCTGTCTATTTCTAAATTAACTTACAATTTATTGTATGTATGTACACATATTCATATATGTACTCATATATACTTACACGTAGGACACTTTTCAAAAAAAAATCAGCTTTATTGAGATAATTCACAAACCATAAAATTCACCCTTTTTAAAGTCAAAAAAAAAAAAAAAAAAAAAAAAAGAACCAACTTTCAATCTACTTAGTGACTGCTGAAGTCACTCCGCAACCATTGGTCAACCCGGGGCCCCGCAGGAGACCTCGTAGAACCCTTGGGCGCGAGCGGCGTGTGCGCATGCTCACTTGTGTTTGGCACTGCTCCTTGGTTAGCGTTCGATCGGGAGGCTTTTGGGTGGTGCTGTTGTGGCAGAGATGTTGTCTTCGAGAAAATAGTACTGAGTAATATTCGCTCATATCGGCTTCACGAGTGGGTATGAGCCGAGGGGCCAGGTGAGGGGACGGGCCTCTGAAGCTGCTGTCTTCTCCCATGAAGAAGCTTTTTGACATTTGACGGTAGACGAAAGAGTCACTCTCAGGCACCGCCACCAGGTGGCAGGAGGCGAGCTCGGACGAGGTTTGTTTCAGACAGAGAATCGGCTTTTGGCCTAGCTCCCAGATCCACTCAGACATCTGGGAAAGATCAATCACGCTGCCTAAAGGGGCCATGTTGAAAGAGGACACCAGATCCTTTCGTGTGGAGTAGGGGACTTGGGTGACAGAGCGGAACGAGAAGTAGTGGGCGGAGCTAGGCCCAATCTTAGAAAAGAACTGATCTGTGGCCAGGTCAAGAAATAGCCCATTAGAACCATCTTTCAATATCCTTAGTGACTGCTGACGTCACTCAGCATCCATTGGTCAACCCGGGGCCCCGCAGGAGACCTCTTAGAACCCTTGGGCGCGAGCGGTGTGTGCGCGTTCTCACTTGTGTTTATCACTGCTCCTTGGTTACCGTTCGATCGGGAGGCTTTTGAGTGGTGCGGTTGTGGCAGAGAGGTTGGCTTCTGCCGAATAGTACCGAGTAATCGCTGGTGTTAGGTTTAGAAGTGGATAAGAGCCGAGGGGGCAGGTGAGCGGGCTGGCCCGTTAAGCTGCTGTCTTCTGCCATGAAGGCGCTTTTTGACTTTGGACCGTAGAAGAAAAAGTCACTCTCTGGCACCACCACCGGGCTGCAGGAGGCGAGCGCGGACGCGGTTTGTTCGTGAAAGAGAATCGGCTTTCGGCTGAGCTGGCAGATCCGACTCAGACATCTGGGAAAGATCCATCACGCTGCCAAACAGGGTGATGTGGAAAGAGGACAGCTGATCTTTCCGTGTGGAGTAGGGGTCGGGAACCTCCAGCAGGCTGCAGGAGGCGAGCGCGGGAGCGGTTTGGTTGAGAAATGGAATCGGATTTCGGCTGAGCTACCAGATCCGACACAGACATCTGGGAAAGATCCATCAAGCTGCAAAAGGGGTCATGTTAAAAGTGGATAGCAGACCTTTCCGTGTGGAGTAGGGTAAGTGGATGACAGAGTGGATGGAGAAGTAGGGGGCGGAGCCAGGCCCAAGCTTAGGAAAGAACTTATCTGTAGCCATGGCAAGAAATAGCCCGTGAGAAACAACTTTCAATCCCCCTAGGGACCACTGACGGCAATCAGCAACCATTGGTCAACCCGGGGCCCCGCAGGAGACCTCTTAGAACCCTTGGGCGCGAGCGGTGTGTGCGCATGCTCACTTGTGTTTGGCACTGCTCCTCGGTTAGCGTTCGATCGGGAGGCTTTTGGGTGGTGCTGTTGTGGCAGAGATGTTGTCTTCGAGAAAATAGTACTGAGTAATATTCGCTCATATCGGCTTCACGAGTGGGTATGAGCCGAGGGGCCAGGTGAGGGGACGGGCCTCTGAAGCTGCTGTCTTCTCCCATGAAGAAGCTTTTTGACTTTTGACGGTAGACGAAAGAGTCACTCTCAGGCACCGCCACCAGGTGGCAGGAGGCGAGCTCGGACGAGGTTTATTTCAGACAGAGAATCGGCTTTGGCCTAGCTCCCAGATCCACTCAGACATCTGGGAAAGATCAATCGCGCTGCCTAAAGGGGCCATGTTGAAAGAGGACACCAGATCCTTTCGTGTGGAGTAGGGGACGGGGATGACAGAGCCGAACGAGTAGTAGGGGGCGGAGCAAGGCCCAATCTTCGAAAAGAACTGATCTGTAGCCACGTCAAGAAATAGCCCATTAGAACCAACTTTCGGCACTCAGCTCCAGGCGGGGCGGCCCCGGCGCTGAGGGACGCTACCCGACCTTGGCGGGACGGGGGTTTCGCCAGGGCCTGGGCCCAGCGACCAGGCGGAGACGGCGCGCGAGCCTTGCAGTCTCCAGGGAAATGCGGGCTTGCCTGCAATGAGATTTCATTTTCTGCATTTAAAGGACATCCTTTTCTGAGCTGCTGTGAATAAATTTGGGATGATACTGTATGTTTTCATCTAATGGAGAAATAGCTGTATTTTGAATAAGGATTGCTGCACTGGACGACTTCAGAACATTACTCACAATGTCATCCAACAGGAGTCAGAATCCCCATGGACCGAAGCAGATTGGCCTTGACCAGCTCTGGGACGACCTCAGAGCTGGAATCCAGCAAGTGTACACCAGACAGAGTATGGCGAAGTCCAGATACATGGAACTCTACACGTATCCTCCTGCTTGAACTGAGATAATTTGCTTTAGAATTTTGATACTTAGTGGTAGGATCGATGAATTATTAGAAATTTGACATCGTGTGTTCTCTTCTCAGTTCATCCTTGAAATGTAGTCACAGAATTCATCTTTAGCTTTACGTTTTTTGAATAGAGGTCCTGTTTTTCGGTTTTTAGAACAGAGGTAATAAAATTGGCTAGTTAGTTGTCTAATGCAGTGCTGGTCAGTACAGTAGCCACTAGTCACATGGATCTGTTTACATTTAAAATAATTTAAAAATTCAGTTTCTTAGTCACAGTAGCCGTATTTTAAGGGCTTAATAGTCAGATAATAAAATATTTCTATTACTGTGGAATGATCCGTTGGACAGCACTGGTCTAAAGCAGGGGATCATTTGTTGAAATGTTGTCCATTTGTTTATATATTGTCTACAGCTGCTTTCATGTTACTCGGAGGGAGTTGAGTAGTTCTGTCAGAAACGATCTTGTCCACAAAGCCTAAAATATTTGCTATCTGGTCCTTTACATAAGAAGTTTGCTGACCTGATCTAACGGGATAGCACAGAGAACAAAAGTTTAACTGTTCTGGTCCTGTTTCACAAAAATGGTATTTAAAAAGTATCTCCCTCATTTGTCATGTGGCCTGCCATGTGCGCGAGGGACAGTGCCGCGTGCTGCAAAGGTCACGAGGGTGTAAAAGACGCGGCCCTGCTCTTCCATACCCAGTGGTGTGCTGTTCGCCTTTGTAGAGTTTCTTGGTTCCGTGCAAATATGAAATTGGAACTAGAGCTAAGCCAACTCAGTAGTGAGCAGGTTGCTGCAGATTCTAGGATTTCAAAGTTCAATGGAGATTTAAGTTTAAATCTTTGGTATGTATCTGTAATTATCAAACTAGGTTATGTGATATTGTAGTGTTCCCTCAAATATGTTAGCATCTGAACATCCTTAAAAAGAATTTAAACATTGATTTAGATGGATATGAAGCTGTCTATTTCTAAATTAACTTACAATTTATTGTATGTATGTACACATATTCATATATGTACTCATATATACTTACACGTAGGACACTTTTCAAAAAAAAATCAGCTTTATTGAGATAATTCACAAACCATAAAATTCACCCTTTTTAAAGTCAAAAAAAAAAAGAACCAACTTTCAATCTACTGAGTGACTGCTGAAGTCACTCCGCAACCATTGGTCAACCCGGGGCCCCGCAGGAGACCTCGTAGAACCCTTGGGCGCGAGCGGCGTGTGCGCATGCTCACTTGTGTTTGGCACTGCTCCTTGGTTAGCGTTCGATCGGGAGGCTTTTGGGTGGTGCTGTTGTGGCAGAGATGTTGTCTTCGAGAAAATAGTACTGAGTAATATTCGCTCATATCGGCTTCACGAGTGGGTATGAGCCGAGGGGCCAGGTGAGGGGACGGGCCTCTGAAGCTGCTGTCTTCTCCCATGAAGAAGCTTTTTGACATTTGACGGTAGACGAAAGAGTCACTCTCAGGCACCGCCACCAGGTGGCAGGAGGCGAGCTCGGACGAGGTTTGTTTCAGACAGAGAATCGGCTTTTGGCCTAGCTCCCAGATCCACTCAGACATCTGGGAAAGATCAATCACGCTGCCTAAAGGGGCCATGTTGAAAGAGGACACCAGATCCTTTCGTGTGGAGTAGGGGACTTGGGTGACAGAGCGGAACGAGAAGTAGTGGGCGGAGCTAGGCCCAATCTTAGAAAAGAACTGATCTGTGGCCAGGTCAAGAAATAGCCCATTAGAACCATCTTTCAATATCCTTAGTGACTGCTGACGTCACTCAGCATCCATTGGTCAACCCGGGGCCCCGCAGGAGACCTCTTAGAACCCTTGGGCGCGAGCGGTGTGTGCGCGTTCTCACTTGTGTTTATCACTGCTCCTTGGTTACCGTTCGATCGGGAGGCTTTTGAGTGGTGCGGTTGTGGCAGAGAGGTTGGCTTCTGCCGAATAGTACCGAGTAATCGCTGGTGTTAGGTTTAGAAGTGGATAAGAGCCGAGGGGGCAGGTGAGCGGGCTGGCCCGTTAAGCTGCTGTCTTCTGCCATGAAGGCGCTTTTTGACTTTGGACCGTAGAAGAAAAAGTCACTCTCTGGCACCACCACCGGGCTGCAGGAGGCGAGCGCGGACGCGGTTTGTTCGTGAAAGAGAATCGGCTTTCGGCTGAGCTGGCAGATCCGACTCAGACATCTGGGAAAGATCCATCACGCTGCCAAACAGGGTGATGTGGAAAGAGGACAGCTGATCTTTCCGTGTGGAGTAGGGGTCGGGAACCTCCAGCAGGCTGCAGGAGGCGAGCGCGGGAGCGGTTTGGTTGAGAAATGGAATCGGATTTCGGCTGAGCTACCAGATCCGACACAGACATCTGGGAAAGATCCATCAAGCTGCAAAAGGGGTCATGTTAAAAGTGGATAGCAGACCTTTCCGTGTGGAGTAGGGTAAGTGGATGACAGAGTGGATGGAGAAGTAGGGGGCGGAGCCAGGCCCAAGCTTAGGAAAGAACTTATCTGTAGCCATGGCAAGAAATAGCCCGTGAGAAACAACTTTCAATCCCCCTAGGGACCACTGACGGCAATCAGCAACCATTGGTCAACCCGGGGCCCCCGCAGGAGACCTCTTAGAACCCTTGGGCGCGAGCGGTGTGTGCGCATGCTCACTTGTGTTTGGCACTGCTCCTCGGTTAGCGTTCGATCGGGAGGCTTTTGGGTGGTGCTGTTGTGGCAGAGATGTTGTCTTCGAGAAAATAGTACTGAGTAATATTCGCTCATATCGGCTTCACGAGTGGGTATGAGCCGAGGGGCCAGGTGAGGGGACGGGCCTCTGAAGCTGCTGTCTTCTCCCATGAAGAAGCTTTTTGACTTTTGACGGTAGACGAAAGAGTCACTCTCAGGCACCGCCACCAGGTGGCAGGAGGCGAGCTCGGACGAGGTTTATTTCAGACAGAGAATCGGCTTTGGCCTAGCTCCCAGATCCACTCAGACATCTGGGAAAGATCAATCGCGCTGCCTAAAGGGGCCATGTTGAAAGAGGACACCAGATCCTTTCGTGTGGAGTAGGGGACGGGGATGACAGAGCCGAACGAGTAGTAGGGGGCGGAGCAAGGCCCAATCTTCGAAAAGAACTGATCTGTAGCCACGTCAAGAAATAGCCCATTAGAACCAACTTTCGGCACTCAGCTCCAGGCGGGGCGGCCCCGGCGCTGAGGGACGCTACCCGACCTTGGCGGGACGGGGGTTTCGCCAGGGCCTGGGCCCAGCGACCAGGCGGAGACGGCGCGCGAGCCTTGCAGTCTCCAGGGAAATGCGGGCTTGCCTGCAATGAGATTTCATTTTCTGCATTTAAAGGACATCCTTTTCTGAGCTGCTGTGAATAAATTTGGGATGATACTGTATGTTTTCATCTAATGGAGAAATAGCTGTATTTTGAATAAGGATTGCTGCACTGGACGACTTCAGAACATTACTCACAATGTCATCCAACAGGAGTCAGAATCCCCATGGACCGAAGCAGATTGGCCTTGACCAGCTCTGGGACGACCTCAGAGCTGGAATCCAGCAAGTGTACACCAGACAGAGTATGGCGAAGTCCAGATACATGGAACTCTACACGTATCCTCCTGCTTGAACTGAGATAATTTGCTTTAGAATTTTGATACTTAGTGGTAGGATCGATGAATTATTAGAAATTTGACATCGTGTGTTCTCTTCTCAGTTCATCCTTGAAATGTAGTCACAGAATTCATCTTTAGCTTTACGTTTTTTGAATAGAGGTCCTGTTTTTCGGTTTTTAGAACAGAGGTAATAAAATTGGCTAGTTAGTTGTCTAATGCAGTGCTGGTCAGTACAGTAGCCACTAGTCACATGGATCTGTTTACATTTAAAATAATTTAAAAATTCAGTTTCTTAGTCACAGTAGCCGTATTTTAAGGGCTTAATAGTCAGATAATAAAATATTTCTATTACTGTGGAATGATCCGTTGGACAGCACTGGTCTAAAGCAGGGGATCATTTGTTGAAATGTTGTCCATTTGTTTATATATTGTCTACAGCTGCTTTCATGTTACTCGGAGGGAGTTGAGTAGTTCTGTCAGAAACGATCTTGTCCACAAAGCCTAAAATATTTGCTATCTGGTCCTTTACATAAGAAGTTTGCTGACCTGATCTAACGGGATAGCACAGAGAACAAAAGTTTAACTGTTCTGGTCCTGTTTCACAAAAATGGTATTTAAAAAGTATCTCCCTCATTTGTCATGTGGCCTGCCATGTGCGCGAGGGACAGTGCCGCGTGCTGCAAAGGTCACGAGGGTGTAAAAGACGCGGCCCTGCTCTTCCATACCCAGTGGTGTGCTGTTCGCCTTTGTAGAGTTTCTTGGTTCCGTGCAAATATGAAATTGGAACTAGAGCTAAGCCAACTCAGTAGTGAGCAGGTTGCTGCAGATTCTAGGATTTCAAAGTTCAATGGAGATTTAAGTTTAAATCTTTGGTATGTATCTGTAATTATCAAACTAGGTTATGTGATATTGTAGTGTTCCCTCAAATATGTTAGCATCTGAACATCCTTAAAAAGAATTTAAACATTGATTTAGATGGATATGAAGCTGTCTATTTCTAAATTAACTTACAATTTATTGTATGTATGTACACATATTCATATATGTACTCATATATACTTACACGTAGGACACTTTTCAAAAAAAAATCAGCTTTATTGAGATAATTCACAAACCATAAAATTCACCCTTTTTAAAGTCAAAAAAAAAAAGAACCAACTTTCAATCTACTGAGTGACTGCTGAAGTCACTCCGCAACCATTGGTCAACCCGGGGCCCCGCAGGAGACCTCGTAGAACCCTTGGGCGCGAGCGGCGTGTGCGCATGCTCACTTGTGTTTGGCACTGCTCCTTGGTTAGCGTTCGATCGGGAGGCTTTTGGGTGGTGCTGTTGTGGCAGAGATGTTGTCTTCGAGAAAATAGTACTGAGTAATATTCGCTCATATCGGCTTCACGAGTGGGTATGAGCCGAGGGGCCAGGTGAGGGGACGGGCCTCTGAAGCTGCTGTCTTCTCCCATGAAGAAGCTTTTTGACATTTGACGGTAGACGAAAGAGTCACTCTCAGGCACCGCCACCAGGTGGCAGGAGGCGAGCTCGGACGAGGTTTGTTTCAGACAGAGAATCGGCTTTTGGCCTAGCTCCCAGATCCACTCAGACATCTGGGAAAGATCAATCACGCTGCCTAAAGGGGCCATGTTGAAAGAGGACACCAGATCCTTTCGTGTGGAGTAGGGGACTTGGGTGACAGAGCGGAACGAGAAGTAGTGGGCGGAGCTAGGCCCAATCTTAGAAAAGAACTGATCTGTGGCCAGGTCAAGAAATAGCCCATTAGAACCATCTTTCAATATCCTTAGTGACTGCTGACGTCACTCAGCATCCATTGGTCAACCCGGGGCCCCGCAGGAGACCTCTTAGAACCCTTGGGCGCGAGCGGTGTGTGCGCGTTCTCACTTGTGTTTATCACTGCTCCTTGGTTACCGTTCGATCGGGAGGCTTTTGAGTGGTGCGGTTGTGGCAGAGAGGTTGGCTTCTGCCGAATAGTACCGAGTAATCGCTGGTGTTAGGTTTAGAAGTGGATAAGAGCCGAGGGGGCAGGTGAGCGGGCTGGCCCGTTAAGCTGCTGTCTTCTGCCATGAAGGCGCTTTTTGACTTTGGACCGTAGAAGAAAAAGTCACTCTCTGGCACCACCACCGGGCTGCAGGAGGCGAGCGCGGACGCGGTTTGTTCGTGAAAGAGAATCGGCTTTCGGCTGAGCTGGCAGATCCGACTCAGACATCTGGGAAAGATCCATCACGCTGCCAAACAGGGTGATGTGGAAAGAGGACAGCTGATCTTTCCGTGTGGAGTAGGGGTCGGGAACCTCCAGCAGGCTGCAGGAGGCGAGCGCGGGAGCGGTTTGGTTGAGAAATGGAATCGGATTTCGGCTGAGCTACCAGATCCGACACAGACATCTGGGAAAGATCCATCAAGCTGCAAAAGGGGTCATGTTAAAAGTGGATAGCAGACCTTTCCGTGTGGAGTAGGGTAAGTGGATGACAGAGTGGATGGAGAAGTAGGGGGCGGAGCCAGGCCCAAGCTTAGGAAAGAACTTATCTGTAGCCATGGCAAGAAATAGCCCGTGAGAAACAACTTTCAATCCCCCTAGGGACCACTGACGGCAATCAGCAACCATTGGTCAACCCGGGGCCCCCGCAGGAGACCTCTTAGAACCCTTGGGCGCGAGCGGTGTGTGCGCATGCTCACTTGTGTTTGGCACTGCTCCTCGGTTAGCGTTCGATCGGGAGGCTTTTGGGTGGTGCTGTTGTGGCAGAGATGTTGTCTTCGAGAAAATAGTACTGAGTAATATTCGCTCATATCGGCTTCACGAGTGGGTATGAGCCGAGGGGCCAGGTGAGGGGACGGGCCTCTGAAGCTGCTGTCTTCTCCCATGAAGAAGCTTTTTGACTTTTGACGGTAGACGAAAGAGTCACTCTCAGGCACCGCCACCAGGTGGCAGGAGGCGAGCTCGGACGAGGTTTATTTCAGACAGAGAATCGGCTTTGGCCTAGCTCCCAGATCCACTCAGACATCTGGGAAAGATCAATCGCGCTGCCTAAAGGGGCCATGTTGAAAGAGGACACCAGATCCTTTCGTGTGGAGTAGGGGACGGGGATGACAGAGCCGAACGAGTAGTAGGGGGCGGAGCAAGGCCCAATCTTCGAAAAGAACTGATCTGTAGCCACGTCAAGAAATAGCCCATTAGAACCAACTTTCGGCACTCAGCTCCAGGCGGGGCGGCCCCGGCGCTGAGGGACGCTACCCGACCTTGGCGGGACGGGGGTTTCGCCAGGGCCTGGGCCCAGCGACCAGGCGGAGACGGCGCGCGAGCCTTGCAGTCTCCAGGGAAATGCGGGCTTGCCTGCAATGAGATTTCATTTTCTGCATTTAAAGGACATCCTTTTCTGAGCTGCTGTGAATAAATTTGGGATGATACTGTATGTTTTCATCTAATGGAGAAATAGCTGTATTTTGAATAAGGATTGCTGCACTGGACGACTTCAGAACATTACTCACAATGTCATCCAACAGGAGTCAGAATCCCCATGGACCGAAGCAGATTGGCCTTGACCAGCTCTGGGACGACCTCAGAGCTGGAATCCAGCAAGTGTACACCAGACAGAGTATGGCGAAGTCCAGATACATGGAACTCTACACGTATCCTCCTGCTTGAACTGAGATAATTTGCTTTAGAATTTTGATACTTAGTGGTAGGATCGATGAATTATTAGAAATTTGACATCGTGTGTTCTCTTCTCAGTTCATCCTTGAAATGTAGTCACAGAATTCATCTTTAGCTTTACGTTTTTTGAATAGAGGTCCTGTTTTTCGGTTTTTAGAACAGAGGTAATAAAATTGGCTAGTTAGTTGTCTAATGCAGTGCTGGTCAGTACAGTAGCCACTAGTCACATGGATCTGTTTACATTTAAAATAATTTAAAAATTCAGTTTCTTAGTCACAGTAGCCGTATTTTAAGGGCTTAATAGTCAGATAATAAAATATTTCTATTACTGTGGAATGATCCGTTGGACAGCACTGGTCTAAAGCAGGGGATCATTTGTTGAAATGTTGTCCATTTGTTTATATATTGTCTACAGCTGCTTTCATGTTACTCGGAGGGAGTTGAGTAGTTCTGTCAGAAACGATCTTGTCCACAAAGCCTAAAATATTTGCTATCTGGTCCTTTACATAAGAAGTTTGCTGACCTGATCTAACGGGATAGCACAGAGAACAAAAGTTTAACTGTTCTGGTCCTGTTTCACAAAAATGGTATTTAAAAAGTATCTCCCTCATTTGTCATGTGGCCTGCCATGTGCGCGAGGGACAGTGCCGCGTGCTGCAAAGGTCACGAGGGTGTAAAAGACGCGGCCCTGCTCTTCCATACCCAGTGGTGTGCTGTTCGCCTTTGTAGAGTTTCTTGGTTCCGTGCAAATATGAAATTGGAACTAGAGCTAAGCCAACTCAGTAGTGAGCAGGTTGCTGCAGATTCTAGGATTTCAAAGTTCAATGGAGATTTAAGTTTAAATCTTTGGTATGTATCTGTAATTATCAAACTAGGTTATGTGATATTGTAGTGTTCCCTCAAATATGTTAGCATCTGAACATCCTTAAAAAGAATTTAAACATTGATTTAGATGGATATGAAGCTGTCTATTTCTAAATTAACTTACAATTTATTGTATGTATGTACACATATTCATATATGTACTCATATATACTTACACGTAGGACACTTTTCAAAAAAAAATCAGCTTTATTGAGATAATTCACAAACCATAAAATTCACCCTTTTTAAAGTCAAAAAAAAAAAGAACCAACTTTCAATCTACTTAGTGACTGCTGAAGTCACTCCGCAACCATTGGTCAACCCGGGGCCCCGCAGGAGACCTCGTAGAACCCTTGGGCGCGAGCGGCGTGTGCGCATGCTCACTTGTGTTTGGCACTGCTCCTTGGTTAGCGTTCGATCGGGAGGCTTTTGGGTGGTGCTGTTGTGGCAGAGATGTTGTCTTCGAGAAAATAGTACTGAGTAATATTCGCTCATATCGGCTTCACGAGTGGGTATGAGCCGAGGGGCCAGGTGAGGGGACGGGCCTCTGAAGCTGCTGTCTTCTCCCATGAAGAAGCTTTTTGACATTTGACGGTAGACGAAAGAGTCACTCTCAGGCACCGCCACCAGGTGGCAGGAGGCGAGCTCGGACGAGGTTTGTTTCAGACAGAGAATCGGCTTTTGGCCTAGCTCCCAGATCCACTCAGACATCTGGGAAAGATCAATCACGCTGCCTAAAGGGGCCATGTTGAAAGAGGACACCAGATCCTTTCGTGTGGAGTAGGGGACTTGGGTGACAGAGCGGAACGAGAAGTAGTGGGCGGAGCTAGGCCCAATCTTAGAAAAGAACTGATCTGTGGCCAGGTCAAGAAATAGCCCATTAGAACCATCTTTCAATATCCTTAGTGACTGCTGACGTCACTCAGCATCCATTGGTCAACCCGGGGCCCCGCAGGAGACCTCTTAGAACCCTTGGGCGCGAGTGGTGTGTGCGCGTTCTCACTTGTGTTTATCACTGCTCCTTGGTTACCGTTCGATCGGGAGGCTTTTGAGTGGTGCGGTTGTGGCAGAGAGGTTGGCTTCTGCCGAATAGTACCGAGTAATCGCTGGTGTTAGGTTTAGAAGTGGATAAGAGCCGAGGGGGCAGGTGAGCGGGCTGGCCCGTTAAGCTGCTGTCTTCTGCCATGAAGGCGCTTTTTGACTTTGGACCGTAGAAGAAAAAGTCACTCTCTGGCACCACCACCGGGCTGCAGGAGGCGAGCGCGGACGCGGTTTGTTCGTGAAAGAGAATCGGCTTTCGGCTGAGCTGGCAGATCCGACTCAGACATCTGGGAAAGATCCATCACGCTGCCAAACAGGGTGATGTGGAAAGAGGACAGCTGATCTTTCCGTGTGGAGTAGGGGTCGGGAACCTCCAGCAGGCTGCAGGAGGCGAGCGCGGGAGCGGTTTGGTTGAGAAATGGAATCGGATTTCGGCTGAGCTACCAGATCCGACACAGACATCTGGGAAAGATCCATCAAGCTGCAAAAGGGGTCATGTTAAAAGTGGATAGCAGACCTTTCCGTGTGGAGTAGGGTAAGTGGATGACAGAGTGGATGGAGAAGTAGGGGGCGGAGCCAGGCCCAAGCTTAGGAAAGAACTTATCTGTAGCCATGGCAAGAAATAGCCCGTGAGAAACAACTTTCAATCCCCCTAGGGACCACTGACGGCAATCAGCAACCATTGGTCAACCCGGGGCCCCCGCAGGAGACCTCTTAGAACCCTTGGGCGCGAGCGGTGTGTGCGCATGCTCACTTGTGTTTGGCACTGCTCCTCGGTTAGCGTTCGATCGGGAGGCTTTTGGGTGGTGCTGTTGTGGCAGAGATGTTGTCTTCGAGAAAATAGTACTGAGTAATATTCGCTCATATCGGCTTCACGAGTGGGTATGAGCCGAGGGGCCAGGTGAGGGGACGGGCCTCTGAAGCTGCTGTCTTCTCCCATGAAGAAGCTTTTTGACTTTTGACGGTAGACGAAAGAGTCACTCTCAGGCACCGCCACCAGGTGGCAGGAGGCGAGCTCGGACGAGGTTTATTTCAGACAGAGAATCGGCTTTGGCCTAGCTCCCAGATCCACTCAGACATCTGGGAAAGATCAATCACGCTGCCTAAAGGGGCCATGTTGAAAGAGGACACCAGATCCTTTCGTGTGGAGGAGGGGACGGGGATGACAGAGCCGAACGAGTAGTAGGGGGCAGAGCAAGGCCCAATCTTCGAAAAGAACTGATCTGTAGCCACGTCAAGAAATAGCCCATTAGAACCAACTTTCGGCACTCAGCTCCAGGCGGGGCGGCCCCGGCGCTGAGGGACGCTACCCGACCTTGGCGGGACGGGGGTTTCGCCAGGGCCTGGGCCCAGCGACCAGGCGGAGACGGCGCGCGAGCCTTGCAGTCTCCAGGGAAATGCGGGCTTGCCTGCAATGAGATTTCATTTTCTGCATTTAAAGGACATCCTTTTCTGAGCTGCTGTGAATAAATTTGGGATGATACTGTATGTTTTCATCTAATGGAGAAATAGCTGTATTTTGAATAAGGATTGCTGCACTGGACGACTTCAGAACATTACTCACAATGTCATCCAACAGGAGTCAGAATCCCCATGGACCGAAGCAGATTGGCCTTGACCAGCTCTGGGACGACCTCAGAGCTGGAATCCAGCAAGTGTACACCAGACAGAGTATGGCGAAGTCCAGATACATGGAACTCTACACGTATCCTCCTGCTTGAACTGAGATAATTTGCTTTAGAATTTTGATACTTAGTGGTAGGATCGATGAATTATTAGAAATTTGACATCGTGTGTTCTCTTCTCAGTTCATCCTTGAAATGTAGTCACAGAATTCATCTTTAGCTTTACGTTTTTTGAATAGAGGTCCTGTTTTTCGGTTTTTAGAACAGAGGTAATAAAATTGGCTAGTTAGTTGTCTAATGCAGTGCTGGTCAGTACAGTAGCCACTAGTCACATGGATCTGTTTACATTTAAAATAATTTAAAAATTCAGTTTCTTAGTCACAGTAGCCGTATTTTAAGGGCTTAATAGTCAGATAATAAAATATTTCTATTACTGTGGAATGATCCGTTGGACAGCACTGGTCTAAAGCAGGGGATCATTTGTTGAAATGTTGTCCATTTGTTTATATATTGTCTACAGCTGCTTTCATGTTACTCGGAGGGAGTTGAGTAGTTCTGTCAGAAACGATCTTGTCCACAAAGCCTAAAATATTTGCTATCTGGTCCTTTACATAAGAAGTTTGCTGACCTGATCTAACGGGATAGCACAGAGAACAAAAGTTTAACTGTTCTGGTCCTGTTTCACAAAAATGGTATTTAAAAAGTATCTCCCTCATTTGTCATGTGGCCTGCCATGTGCGCGAGGGACAGTGCCGCGTGCTGCAAAGGTCACGAGGGTGTAAAAGACGCGGCCCTGCTCTTCCATACCCAGTGGTGTGCTGTTCGCCTTTGTAGAGTTTCTTGGTTCCGTGCAAATATGAAATTGGAACTAGAGCTAAGCCAACTCAGTAGTGAGCAGGTTGCTGCAGATTCTAGGATTTCAAAGTTCAATGGAGATTTAAGTTTAAATCTTTGGTATGTATCTGTAATTATCAAACTAGGTTATGTGATATTGTAGTGTTCCCTCAAATATGTTAGCATCTGAACATCCTTAAAAAGAATTTAAACATTGATTTAGATGGATATGAAGCTGTCTTTTTCTAAATTAACTTACAATTTATTGTATGTATGTACACATATTCATATATGTACTCATATATACTTACACGTAGGACACTTTTCAAAAAAAATCAGCTTTATTGAGATAATTCACAAACCATAAAATTCACCCTTTTTAAAGTCAAAAAAAAAAAAAAAAAAAAAAAAAAAAGAACCAACTTTCAATCTACTGAGTGACTGCTGAAGTCACTCCGCAACCATTGGTCAACCCGGGGCCCCGCAGGAGACCTCGTAGAACCCTTGGGCGCGAGCGGCGTGTGCGCATGCTCACTTGTGTTTGGCACTGCTCCTTGGTTAGCGTTCGATCGGGAGGCTTTTGGGTGGTGCTGTTGTGGCAGAGATGTTGTCTTCGAGAAAATAGTACTGAGTAATATTCGCTCATATCGGCTTCACGAGTGGGTATGAGCCGAGGGGCCAGGTGAGGGGACGGGCCTCTGAAGCTGCTGTCTTCTCCCATGAAGAAGCTTTTTGACATTTGACGGTAGACGAAAGAGTCACTCTCAGGCACCGCCACCAGGTGGCAGGAGGCGAGCTCGGACGAGGTTTGTTTCAGACAGAGAATCGGCTTTTGGCCTAGCTCCCAGATCCACTCAGACATCTGGGAAAGATCAATCACGCTGCCTAAAGGGGCCATGTTGAAAGAGGACACCAGATCCTTTCGTGTGGAGTAGGGGACTTGGGTGACAGAGCGGAACGAGAAGTAGTGGGCGGAGCTAGGCCCAATCTTAGAAAAGAACTGATCTGTGGCCAGGTCAAGAAATAGCCCATTAGAACCATCTTTCAATATCCTTAGTGACTGCTGACGTCACTCAGCATCCATTGGTCAACCCGGGGCCCCGCAGGAGACCTCTTAGAACCCTTGGGCGCGAGCGGTGTGTGCGCGTTCTCACTTGTGTTTATCACTGCTCCTTGGTTACCGTTCGATCGGGAGGCTTTTGAGTGGTGCGGTTGTGGCAGAGAGGTTGGCTTCTGCCGAATAGTACCGAGTAATCGCTGGTGTTAGGTTTAGAAGTGGATAAGAGCCGAGGGGGCAGGTGAGCGGGCTGGCCCGTTAAGCTGCTGTCTTCTGCCATGAAGGCGCTTTTTGACTTTGGACCGTAGAAGAAAAAGTCACTCTCTGGCACCACCACCGGGCTGCAGGAGGCGAGCGCGGACGCGGTTTGTTCGTGAAAGAGAATCGGCTTTCGGCTGAGCTGGCAGATCCGACTCAGACATCTGGGAAAGATCCATCACGCTGCCAAACAGGGTGATGTGGAAAGAGGACAGCTGATCTTTCCGTGTGGAGTAGGGGTCGGGAACCTCCAGCAGGCTGCAGGAGGCGAGCGCGGGAGCGGTTTGGTTGAGAAATGGAATCGGATTTCGGCTGAGCTACCAGATCCGACACAGACATCTGGGAAAGATCCATCAAGCTGCAAAAGGGGTCATGTTAAAAGTGGATAGCAGACCTTTCCGTGTGGAGTAGGGTAAGTGGATGACAGAGTGGATGGAGAAGTAGGGGGCGGAGCCAGGCCCAAGCTTAGGAAAGAACTTATCTGTAGCCATGGCAAGAAATAGCCCGTGAGAAACAACTTTCAATCCCCCTAGGGACCACTGACGGCAATCAGCAACCATTGGTCAACCCGGGGCCCCCGCAGGAGACCTCTTAGAACCCTTGGGCGCGAGCGGTGTGTGCGCATGCTCACTTGTGTTTGGCACTGCTCCTCGGTTAGCGTTCGATCGGGAGGCTTTTGGGTGGTGCTGTTGTGGCAGAGATGTTGTCTTCGAGAAAATAGTACTGAGTAATATTCGCTCATATCGGCTTCACGAGTGGGTATGAGCCGAGGGGCCAGGTGAGGGGACGGGCCTCTGAAGCTGCTGTCTTCTCCCATGAAGAAGCTTTTTGACTTTTGACGGTAGACGAAAGAGTCACTCTCAGGCACCGCCACCAGGTGGCAGGAGGCGAGCTCGGACGAGGTTTATTTCAGACAGAGAATCGGCTTTGGCCTAGCTCCCAGATCCACTCAGACATCTGGGAAAGATCAATCGCGCTGCCTAAAGGGGCCATGTTGAAAGAGGACACCAGATCCTTTCGTGTGGAGTAGGGGACGGGGATGACAGAGCCGAACGAGTAGTAGGGGGCGGAGCAAGGCCCAATCTTCGAAAAGAACTGATCTGTAGCCACGTCAAGAAATAGCCCATTAGAACCAACTTTCGGCACTCAGCTCCAGGCGGGGCGGCCCCGGCGCTGAGGGACGCTACCCGACCTTGGCGGGACGGGGGTTTCGCCAGGGCCTGGGCCCAGCGACCAGGCGGAGACGGCGCGCGAGCCTTGCAGTCTCCAGGGAAATGCGGGCTTGCCTGCAATGAGATTTCATTTTCTGCATTTAAAGGACATCCTTTTCTGAGCTGCTGTGAATAAATTTGGGATGATACTGTATGTTTTCATCTAATGGAGAAATAGCTGTATTTTGAATAAGGATTGCTGCACTGGACGACTTCAGAACATTACTCACAATGTCATCCAACAGGAGTCAGAATCCCCATGGACCGAAGCAGATTGGCCTTGACCAGCTCTGGGACGACCTCAGAGCTGGAATCCAGCAAGTGTACACCAGACAGAGTATGGCGAAGTCCAGATACATGGAACTCTACACGTATCCTCCTGCTTGAACTGAGATAATTTGCTTTAGAATTTTGATACTTAGTGGTAGGATCGATGAATTATTAGAAATTTGACATCGTGTGTTCTCTTCTCAGTTCATCCTTGAAATGTAGTCACAGAATTCATCTTTAGCTTTACGTTTTTTGAATAGAGGTCCTGTTTTTCGGTTTTTAGAACAGAGGTAATAAAATTGGCTAGTTAGTTGTCTAATGCAGTGCTGGTCAGTACAGTAGCCACTAGTCACATGGATCTGTTTACATTTAAAATAATTTAAAAATTCAGTTTCTTAGTCACAGTAGCCGTATTTTAAGGGCTTAATAGTCAGATAATAAAATATTTCTATTACTGTGGAAAGATCCGTTGGACAGCACTGGTCTAAAGCAGGGGATCATTTGTTGAAATGTTGTCCATTTGTTTATATATTGTCTACAGCTGCTTTCATGTTACTCGGAGGGAGCTGAGTAGTTCTGTCAGAAACGATCTTGTCCACAAAGCCTAAAATATTTGCTATCTGGTCCTTTACATAAGAAGTTTGCTGACCTGATCTAACGGGATAGCACAGAGAACAAAAGTTTAACTGTTCTGGTCCTGTTTCACAAAAATGGTATTTAAAAAGTATCTCCCTCATTTGTCATGTGGCCTGCCATGTGCGCGAGGGACAGTGCCGCGTGCTGCAAAGGTCACGAGGGTGTAAAAGACGCGGCCCTGGTCTTCCATACCCAGTGGTGTGCTGTTCGCCTTTGTAGAGTTTCTTGGTTCCGTGCAAATATGAAATTGGAACTAGAGCTAAGCCAACTCAGTAGTGAGCAGGTTGCTGCAGATTCTAGGATTTCAAAGTTCAATGGAGATTTAAGTTTAAATCTTTGGTATGTATCTGTAATTATCAAACTAGGTTATGTGATATTGTAGTGTTCCCTCAAATATGTTAGCATCTGAACATCCTTAAAAAGAATTTAAACATTGATTTAGATGGATATGAAGCTGTCTATTTCTAAATTAACTTACAATTTATTGTATGTATGTACACATATTCATATATGTACTCATATATACTTACACGTAGGACACTTTTCAAAAAAAAATCAGCTTTATTGAGATAATTCACAAACCATAAAATTCACCCTTTTTAAAGTCAAAAAAAAAAAAAAAAAAAAAAAAGAACCAACTTTCAATCTACTGAGTGACTGCTGAAGTCACTCCGCAACCATTGGTCAACCCGGGGCCCCGCAGGAGACCTCGTAGAACCCTTGGGCGCGAGCGGCGTGTGCGCATGCTCACTTGTGTTTGGCACTGCTCCTTGGTTAGCGTTCGATCGGGAGGCTTTTGGGTGGTGCTGTTGTGGCAGAGATGTTGTCTTCGAGAAAATAGTACTGAGTAATATTCGCTCATATCGGCTTCACGAGTGGGTATGAGCCGAGGGGCCAGGTGAGGGGACGGGCCTCTGAAGCTGCTGTCTTCTCCCATGAAGAAGCTTTTTGACATTTGACGGTAGACGAAAGAGTCACTCTCAGGCACCGCCACCAGGTGGCAGGAGGCGAGCTCGGACGAGGTTTGTTTCAGACAGAGAATCGGCTTTTGGCCTAGCTCCCAGATCCACTCAGACATCTGGGAAAGATCAATCACGCTGCCTAAAGGGGCCATGTTGAAAGAGGACACCAGATCCTTTCGTGTGGAGTAGGGGACTTGGGTGACAGAGCGGAACGAGAAGTAGTGGGCGGAGCTAGGCCCAATCTTAGAAAAGAACTGATCTGTGGCCAGGTCAAGAAATAGCCCATTAGAACCATCTTTCAATATCCTTAGTGACTGCTGACGTCACTCAGCATCCATTGGTCAACCCGGGGCCCCGCAGGAGACCTCTTAGAACCCTTGGGCGCGAGCGGTGTGTGCGCGTTCTCACTTGTGTTTATCACTGCTCCTTGGTTACCGTTCGATCGGGAGGCTTTTGAGTGGTGCGGTTGTGGCAGAGAGGTTGGCTTCTGCCGAATAGTACCGAGTAATCGCTGGTGTTAGGTTTAGAAGTGGATAAGAGCCGAGGGGGCAGGTGAGCGGGCTGGCCCGTTAAGCTGCTGTCTTCTGCCATGAAGGCGCTTTTTGACTTTGGACCGTAGAAGAAAAAGTCACTCTCTGGCACCACCACCGGGCTGCAGGAGGCGAGCGCGGACGCGGTTTGTTCGTGAAAGAGAATCGGCTTTCGGCTGAGCTGGCAGATCCGACTCAGACATCTGGGAAAGATCCATCACGCTGCCAAACAGGGTGATGTGGAAAGAGGACAGCTGATCTTTCCGTGTGGAGTAGGGGTCGGGAACCTCCAGCAGGCTGCAGGAGGCGAGCGCGGGAGCGGTTTGGTTGAGAAATGGAATCGGATTTCGGCTGAGCTACCAGATCCGACACAGACATCTGGGAAAGATCCATCAAGCTGCAAAAGGGGTCATGTTAAAAGTGGATAGCAGACCTTTCCGTGTGGAGTAGGGTAAGTGGATGACAGAGTGGATGGAGAAGTAGGGGGCGGAGCCAGGCCCAAGCTTAGGAAAGAACTTATCTGTAGCCATGGCAAGAAATAGCCCGTGAGAAACAACTTTCAATCCCCCTAGGGACCACTGACGGCAATCAGCAACCATTGGTCAACCCGGGGCCCCCGCAGGAGACCTCTTAGAACCCTTGGGCGCGAGCGGTGTGTGCGCATGCTCACTTGTGTTTGGCACTGCTCCTCGGTTAGCGTTCGATCGGGAGGCTTTTGGGTGGTGCTGTTGTGGCAGAGATGTTGTCTTCGAGAAAATAGTACTGAGTAATATTCGCTCATATCGGCTTCACGAGTGGGTATGAGCCGAGGGGCCAGGTGAGGGGACGGGCCTCTGAAGCTGCTGTCTTCTCCCATGAAGAAGCTTTTTGACTTTTGACGGTAGACGAAAGAGTCACTCTCAGGCACCGCCACCAGGTGGCAGGAGGCGAGCTCGGACGAGGTTTATTTCAGACAGAGAATCGGCTTTGGCCTAGCTCCCAGATCCACTCAGACATCTGGGAAAGATCAATCACGCTGCCTAAAGGGGCCATGTTGAAAGAGGACACCAGATCCTTTCGTGTGGAGGAGGGGACGGGGATGACAGAGCCGAACGAGTAGTAGGGGGCGGAGCAAGGCCCAATCTTCGAAAAGAACTGATCTGTAGCCACGTCAAGAAATAGCCCATTAGAACCAACTTTCGGCACTCAGCTCCAGGCGGGGCGGCCCCGGCGCTGAGGGACGCTACCCGACCTTGGCGGGACGGGGGTTTCGCCAGGGCCTGGGCCCAGCGACCAGGCGGAGACGGCGCGCGAGCCTTGCAGTCTCCAGGGAAATGCGGGCTTGCCTGCAATGAGATTTCATTTTCTGCATTTAAAGGACATCCTTTTCTGAGCTGCTGTGAATAAATTTGGGATGATACTGTATGTTTTCATCTAATGGAGAAATAGCTGTATTTTGAATAAGGATTGCTGCACTGGACGACTTCAGAACATTACTCACAATGTCATCCAACAGGAGTCAGAATCCCCATGGACCGAAGCAGATTGGCCTTGACCAGCTCTGGGACGACCTCAGAGCTGGAATCCAGCAAGTGTACACCAGACAGAGTATGGCGAAGTCCAGATACATGGAACTCTACACGTATCCTCCTGCTTGAACTGAGATAATTTGCTTTAGAATTTTGATACTTAGTGGTAGGATCGATGAATTATTAGAAATTTGACATCGTGTGTTCTCTTCTCAGTTCATCCTTGAAATGTAGTCACAGAATTCATCTTTAGCTTTACGTTTTTTGAATAGAGGTCCTGTTTTTCGGTTTTTAGAACAGAGGTAATAAAATTGGCTAGTTAGTTGTCTAATGCAGTGCTGGTCAGTACAGTAGCCACTAGTCACATGGATCTGTTTACATTTAAAATAATTTAAAAATTCAGTTTCTTAGTCACAGTAGCCGTATTTTAAGGGCTTAATAGTCAGATAATAAAATATTTCTATTACTGTGGAAAGATCCGTTGGACAGCACTGGTCTAAAGCAGGGGATCATTTGTTGAAATGTTGTCCATTTGTTTATATATTGTCTACAGCTGCTTTCATGTTACTCGGAGGGAGCTGAGTAGTTCTGTCAGAAACGATCTTGTCCACAAAGCCTAAAATATTTGCTATCTGGTCCTTTACATAAGAAGTTTGCTGACCTGATCTAACGGGATAGCACAGAGAACAAAAGTTTAACTGTTCTGGTCCTGTTTCACAAAAATGGTATTTAAAAAGTATCTCCCTCATTTGTCATGTGGCCTGCCATGTGCGCGAGGGACAGTGCCGCGTGCTGCAAAGGTCACGAGGGTGTAAAAGACGCGGCCCTGGTCTTCCATACCCAGTGGTGTGCTGTTCGCCTTTGTAGAGTTTCTTGGTTCCGTGCAAATATGAAATTGGAACTAGAGCTAAGCCAACTCAGTAGTGAGCAGGTTGCTGCAGATTCTAGGATTTCAAAGTTCAATGGAGATTTAAGTTTAAATCTTTGGTATGTATCTGTAATTATCAAACTAGGTTATGTGATATTGTAGTGTTCCCTCAAATATGTTAGCATCTGAAAATCCTTAAAAAGAATTTAAACATTGATTTAGATGGATATGAAGCTGTCTATTTCTAAATTAACTTACAATTTATTGTATGTATGTACACATATTCATATATGTACTCATATATACTTACACGTAGGACACTTTTCAAAAAAAAATCAGCTTTATTGAGATAATTCACAAACCATAAAATTCACCCTTTTTAAAGTCAAAAAAAAAAAAAAAAAAAAAAAAGAACCAACTTTCAATCTACTGAGTGACTGCTGAAGTCACTCCGCAACCATTGGTCAACCCGGGGCCCCGCAGGAGACCTCGTAGAACCCTTGGGCGCGAGCGGCGTGTGCGCATGCTCACTTGTGTTTGGCACTGCTCCTTGGTTAGCGTTCGATCGGGAGGCTTTTGGGTGGTGCTGTTGTGGCAGAGATGTTGTCTTCGAGAAAATAGTACTGAGTAATATTCGCTCATATCGGCTTCACGAGTGGGTATGAGCCGAGGGGCCAGGTGAGGGGACGGGCCTCTGAAGCTGCTGTCTTCTCCCATGAAGAAGCTTTTTGACATTTGACGGTAGACGAAAGAGTCACTCTCAGGCACCGCCACCAGGTGGCAGGAGGCGAGCTCGGACGAGGTTTGTTTCAGACAGAGAATCGGCTTTTGGCCTAGCTCCCAGATCCACTCAGACATCTGGGAAAGATCAATCACGCTGCCTAAAGGGGCCATGTTGAAAGAGGACACCAGATCCTTTCGTGTGGAGTAGGGGACTTGGGTGACAGAGCGGAACGAGAAGTAGTGGGCGGAGCTAGGCCCAATCTTAGAAAAGAACTGATCTGTGGCCAGGTCAAGAAATAGCCCATTAGAACCATCTTTCAATATCCTTAGTGACTGCTGACGTCACTCAGCATCCATTGGTCAACCCGGGGCCCCGCAGGAGACCTCTTAGAACCCTTGGGCGCGAGCGGTGTGTGCGCGTTCTCACTTGTGTTTATCACTGCTCCTTGGTTACCGTTCGATCGGGAGGCTTTTGAGTGGTGCGGTTGTGGCAGAGAGGTTGGCTTCTGCCGAATAGTACCGAGTAATCGCTGGTGTTAGGTTTAGAAGTGGATAAGAGCCGAGGGGGCAGGTGAGCGGGCTGGCCCGTTAAGCTGCTGTCTTCTGCCATGAAGGCGCTTTTTGACTTTGGACCGTAGAAGAAAAAGTCACTCTCTGGCACCACCACCGGGCTGCAGGAGGCGAGCGCGGACGCGGTTTGTTCGTGAAAGAGAATCGGCTTTCGGCTGAGCTGGCAGATCCGACTCAGACATCTGGGAAAGATCCATCACGCTGCCAAACAGGGTGATGTGGAAAGAGGACAGCTGATCTTTCCGTGTGGAGTAGGGGTCGGGAACCTCCAGCAGGCTGCAGGAGGCGAGCGCGGGAGCGGTTTGGTTGAGAAATGGAATCGGATTTCGGCTGAGCTACCAGATCCGACACAGACATCTGGGAAAGATCCATCAAGCTGCAAAAGGGGTCATGTTAAAAGTGGATAGCAGACCTTTCCGTGTGGAGTAGGGTAAGTGGATGACAGAGTGGATGGAGAAGTAGGGGGCGGAGCCAGGCCCAAGCTTAGGAAAGAACTTATCTGTAGCCATGGCAAGAAATAGCCCGTGAGAAACAACTTTCAATCCCCCTAGGGACCACTGACGGCAATCAGCAACCATTGGTCAACCCGGGGCCCCCGCAGGAGACCTCTTAGAACCCTTGGGCGCGAGCGGTGTGTGCGCATGCTCACTTGTGTTTGGCACTGCTCCTCGGTTAGCGTTCGATCGGGAGGCTTTTGGGTGGTGCTGTTGTGGCAGAGATGTTGTCTTCGAGAAAATAGTACTGAGTAATATTCGCTCATATCGGCTTCACGAGTGGGTATGAGCCGAGGGGCCAGGTGAGGGGACGGGCCTCTGAAGCTGCTGTCTTCTCCCATGAAGAAGCTTTTTGACTTTTGACGGTAGACGAAAGAGTCACTCTCAGGCACCGCCACCAGGTGGCAGGAGGCGAGCTCGGACGAGGTTTATTTCAGACAGAGAATCGGCTTTGGCCTAGCTCCCAGATCCACTCAGACATCTGGGAAAGATCAATCACGCTGCCTAAAGGGGCCATGTTGAAAGAGGACACCAGATCCTTTCGTGTGGAGGAGGGGACGGGGATGACAGAGCCGAACGAGTAGTAGGGGGCGGAGCAAGGCCCAATCTTCGAAAAGAACTGATCTGTAGCCACGTCAAGAAATAGCCCATTAGAACCAACTTTCGGCACTCAGCTCCAGGCGGGGCGGCCCCGGCGCTGAGGGACGCTACCCGACCTTGGCGGGACGGGGGTTTCGCCAGGGCCTGGGCCCAGCGACCAGGCGGAGACGGCGCGCGAGCCTTGCAGTCTCCAGGGAAATGCGGGCTTGCCTGCAATGAGATTTCATTTTCTGCATTTAAAGGACATCCTTTTCTGAGCTGCTGTGAATAAATTTGGGATGATACTGTATGTTTTCATCTAATGGAGAAATAGCTGTATTTTGAATAAGGATTGCTGCACTGGACGACTTCAGAACATTACTCACAATGTCATCCAACAGGAGTCAGAATCCCCATGGACCGAAGCAGATTGGCCTTGACCAGCTCTGGGACGACCTCAGAGCTGGAATCCAGCAAGTGTACACCAGACAGAGTATGGCGAAGTCCAGATACATGGAACTCTACACGTATCCTCCTGCTTGAACTGAGATAATTTGCTTTAGAATTTTGATACTTAGTGGTAGGATCGATGAATTATTAGAAATTTGACATCGTGTGTTCTCTTCTCAGTTCATCCTTGAAATGTAGTCACAGAATTCATCTTTAGCTTTACGTTTTTTGAATAGAGGTCCTGTTTTTCGGTTTTTAGAACAGAGGTAATAAAATTGGCTAGTTAGTTGTCTAATGCAGTGCTGGTCAGTACAGTAGCCACTAGTCACATGGATCTGTTTACATTTAAAATAATTTAAAAATTCAGTTTCTTAGTCACAGTAGCCGTATTTTAAGGGCTTAATAGTCAGATAATAAAATATTTCTATTACTGTGGAAAGATCCGTTGGACAGCACTGGTCTAAAGCAGGGGATCATTTGTTGAAATGTTGTCCATTTGTTTATATATTGTCTACAGCTGCTTTCATGTTACTCGGAGGGAGCTGAGTAGTTCTGTCAGAAACGATCTTGTCCACAAAGCCTAAAATATTTGCTATCTGGTCCTTTACATAAGAAGTTTGCTGACCTGATCTAACGGGATAGCACAGAGAACAAAAGTTTAACTGTTCTGGTCCTGTTTCACAAAAATGGTATTTAAAAAGTATCTCCCTCATTTGTCATGTGGCCTGCCATGTGCGCGAGGGACAGTGCCGCGTGCTGCAAAGGTCACGAGGGTGTAAAAGACGCGGCCCTGGTCTTCCATACCCAGTGGTGTGCTGTTCGCCTTTGTAGAGTTTCTTGGTTCCGTGCAAATATGAAATTGGAACTAGAGCTAAGCCAACTCAGTAGTGAGCAGGTTGCTGCAGATTCTAGGATTTCAAAGTTCAATGGAGATTTAAGTTTAAATCTTTGGTATGTATCTGTAATTATCAAACTAGGTTATGTGATATTGTAGTGTTCCCTCAAATATGTTAGCATCTGAAAATCCTTAAAAAGAATTTAAACATTGATTTAGATGGATATGAAGCTGTCTATTTCTAAATTAACTTACAATTTATTGTATGTATGTACACATATTCATATATGTACTCATATATACTTACACGTAGGACACTTTTCAAAAAAAAATCAGCTTTATTGAGATAATTCACAAACCATAAAATTCACCCTTTTTAAAGTCAAAAAAAAAAAAAAAAAAAAAAAAGAACCAACTTTCAATCTACTGAGTGACTGCTGAAGTCACTCCGCAACCATTGGTCAACCCGGGGCCCCGCAGGAGACCTCGTAGAACCCTTGGGCGCGAGCGGCGTGTGCGCATGCTCACTTGTGTTTGGCACTGCTCCTTGGTTAGCGTTCGATCGGGAGGCTTTTGGGTGGTGCTGTTGTGGCAGAGATGTTGTCTTCGAGAAAATAGTACTGAGTAATATTCGCTCATATCGGCTTCACGAGTGGGTATGAGCCGAGGGGCCAGGTGAGGGGACGGGCCTCTGAAGCTGCTGTCTTCTCCCATGAAGAAGCTTTTTGACATTTGACGGTAGACGAAAGAGTCACTCTCAGGCACCGCCACCAGGTGGCAGGAGGCGAGCTCGGACGAGGTTTGTTTCAGACAGAGAATCGGCTTTTGGCCTAGCTCCCAGATCCACTCAGACATCTGGGAAAGATCAATCACGCTGCCTAAAGGGGCCATGTTGAAAGAGGACACCAGATCCTTTCGTGTGGAGTAGGGGACTTGGGTGACAGAGCGGAACGAGAAGTAGTGGGCGGAGCTAGGCCCAATCTTAGAAAAGAACTGATCTGTGGCCAGGTCAAGAAATAGCCCATTAGAACCATCTTTCAATATCCTTAGTGACTGCTGACGTCACTCAGCATCCATTGGTCAACCCGGGGCCCCGCAGGAGACCTCTTAGAACCCTTGGGCGCGAGCGGTGTGTGCGCGTTCTCACTTGTGTTTATCACTGCTCCTTGGTTACCGTTCGATCGGGAGGCTTTTGAGTGGTGCGGTTGTGGCAGAGAGGTTGGCTTCTGCCGAATAGTACCGAGTAATCGCTGGTGTTAGGTTTAGAAGTGGATAAGAGCCGAGGGGGCAGGTGAGCGGGCTGGCCCGTTAAGCTGCTGTCTTCTGCCATGAAGGCGCTTTTTGACTTTGGACCGTAGAAGAAAAAGTCACTCTCTGGCACCACCACCGGGCTGCAGGAGGCGAGCGCGGACGCGGTTTGTTCGTGAAAGAGAATCGGCTTTCGGCTGAGCTGGCAGATCCGACTCAGACATCTGGGAAAGATCCATCACGCTGCCAAACAGGGTGATGTGGAAAGAGGACAGCTGATCTTTCCGTGTGGAGTAGGGGTCGGGAACCTCCAGCAGGCTGCAGGAGGCGAGCGCGGGAGCGGTTTGGTTGAGAAATGGAATCGGATTTCGGCTGAGCTACCAGATCCGACACAGACATCTGGGAAAGATCCATCAAGCTGCAAAAGGGGTCATGTTAAAAGTGGATAGCAGACCTTTCCGTGTGGAGTAGGGTAAGTGGATGACAGAGTGGATGGAGAAGTAGGGGGCGGAGCCAGGCCCAAGCTTAGGAAAGAACTTATCTGTAGCCATGGCAAGAAATAGCCCGTGAGAAACAACTTTCAATCCCCCTAGGGACCACTGACGGCAATCAGCAACCATTGGTCAACCCGGGGCCCCCGCAGGAGACCTCTTAGAACCCTTGGGCGCGAGCGGTGTGTGCGCATGCTCACTTGTGTTTGGCACTGCTCCTCGGTTAGCGTTCGATCGGGAGGCTTTTGGGTGGTGCTGTTGTGGCAGAGATGTTGTCTTCGAGAAAATAGTACTGAGTAATATTCGCTCATATCGGCTTCACGAGTGGGTATGAGCCGAGGGGCCAGGTGAGGGGACGGGCCTCTGAAGCTGCTGTCTTCTCCCATGAAGAAGCTTTTTGACTTTTGACGGTAGACGAAAGAGTCACTCTCAGGCACCGCCACCAGGTGGCAGGAGGCGAGCTCGGACGAGGTTTATTTCAGACAGAGAATCGGCTTTGGCCTAGCTCCCAGATCCACTCAGACATCTGGGAAAGATCAATCACGCTGCCTAAAGGGGCCATGTTGAAAGAGGACACCAGATCCTTTCGTGTGGAGGAGGGGACGGGGATGACAGAGCCGAACGAGTAGTAGGGGGCGGAGCAAGGCCCAATCTTCGAAAAGAACTGATCTGTAGCCACGTCAAGAAATAGCCCATTAGAACCAACTTTCGGCACTCAGCTCCAGGCGGGGCGGCCCCGGCGCTGAGGGACGCTACCCGACCTTGGCGGGACGGGGGTTTCGCCAGGGCCTGGGCCCAGCGACCAGGCGGAGACGGCGCGCGAGCCTTGCAGTCTCCAGGGAAATGCGGGCTTGCCTGCAATGAGATTTCATTTTCTGCATTTAAAGGACATCCTTTTCTGAGCTGCTGTGAATAAATTTGGGATGATACTGTATGTTTTCATCTAATGGAGAAATAGCTGTATTTTGAATAAGGATTGCTGCACTGGACGACTTCAGAACATTACTCACAATGTCATCCAACAGGAGTCAGAATCCCCATGGACCGAAGCAGATTGGCCTTGACCAGCTCTGGGACGACCTCAGAGCTGGAATCCAGCAAGTGTACACCAGACAGAGTATGGCGAAGTCCAGATACATGGAACTCTACACGTATCCTCCTGCTTGAACTGAGATAATTTGCTTTAGAATTTTGATACTTAGTGGTAGGATCGATGAATTATTAGAAATTTGACATCGTGTGTTCTCTTCTCAGTTCATCCTTGAAATGTAGTCACAGAATTCATCTTTAGCTTTACGTTTTTTGAATAGAGGTCCTGTTTTTCGGTTTTTAGAACAGAGGTAATAAAATTGGCTAGTTAGTTGTCTAATGCAGTGCTGGTCAGTACAGTAGCCACTAGTCACATGGATCTGTTTACATTTAAAATAATTTAAAAATTCAGTTTCTTAGTCACAGTAGCCGTATTTTAAGGGCTTAATAGTCAGATAATAAAATATTTCTATTACTGTGGAAAGATCCGTTGGACAGCACTGGTCTAAAGCAGGGGATCATTTGTTGAAATGTTGTCCATTTGTTTATATATTGTCTACAGCTGCTTTCATGTTACTCGGAGGGAGCTGAGTAGTTCTGTCAGAAACGATCTTGTCCACAAAGCCTAAAATATTTGCTATCTGGTCCTTTACATAAGAAGTTTGCTGACCTGATCTAACGGGATAGCACAGAGAACAAAAGTTTAACTGTTCTGGTCCTGTTTCACAAAAATGGTATTTAAAAAGTATCTCCCTCATTTGTCATGTGGCCTGCCATGTGCGCGAGGGACAGTGCCGCGTGCTGCAAAGGTCACGAGGGTGTAAAAGACGCGGCCCTGCTCTTCCATACCCAGTGGTGTGCTGTTCGCCTTTGTAGAGTTTCTTGGTTCCGTGCAAATATGAAATTGGAACTAGAGCTAAGCCAACTCAGTAGTGAGCAGGTTGCTGCAGATTCTAGGATTTCAAAGTTCAATGGAGATTTAAGTTTAAATCTTTGGTATGTATCTGTAATTATCAAACTAGGTTATGTGATATTGTAGTGTTCCCTCAAATATGTTAGCATCTGAAAATCCTTAAAAAGAATTTAAACATTGATTTAGATGGATATGAAGCTGTCTATTTCTAAATTAACTTACAATTTATTGTATGTATGTACACATATTCATATATGTACTCATATATACTTACACGTAGGACACTTTTCAAAAAAAAATCAGCTTTATTGAGATAATTCACAAACCATAAAATTCACCCTTTTTAAAGTCAAAAAAAAAAAAAAAAAAAAAAAAAGAACCAACTTTCAATCTACTGAGTGACTGCTGAAGTCACTCCGCAACCATTGGTCAACCCGGGGCCCCGCAGGAGACCTCGTAGAACCCTTGGGCGCGAGCGGCGTGTGCGCATGCTCACTTGTGTTTGGCACTGCTCCTTGGTTAGCGTTCGATCGGGAGGCTTTTGGGTGGTGCTGTTGTGGCAGAGATGTTGTCTTCGAGAAAATAGTACTGAGTAATATTCGCTCATATCGGCTTCACGAGTGGGTATGAGCCGAGGGGCCAGGTGAGGGGACGGGCCTCTGAAGCTGCTGTCTTCTCCCATGAAGAAGCTTTTTGACATTTGACGGTAGACGAAAGAGTCACTCTCAGGCACCGCCACCAGGTGGCAGGAGGCGAGCTCGGACGAGGTTTGTTTCAGACAGAGAATCGGCTTTTGGCCTAGCTCCCAGATCCACTCAGACATCTGGGAAAGATCAATCACGCTGCCTAAAGGGGCCATGTTGAAAGAGGACACCAGATCCTTTCGTGTGGAGTAGGGGACTTGGGTGACAGAGCGGAACGAGAAGTAGTGGGCGGAGCTAGGCCCAATCTTAGAAAAGAACTGATCTGTGGCCAGGTCAAGAAATAGCCCATTAGAACCATCTTTCAATATCCTTAGTGACTGCTGACGTCACTCAGCATCCATTGGTCAACCCGGGGCCCCGCAGGAGACCTCTTAGAACCCTTGGGCGCGAGCGGTGTGTGCGCGTTCTCACTTGTGTTTATCACTGCTCCTTGGTTACCGTTCGATCGGGAGGCTTTTGAGTGGTGCGGTTGTGGCAGAGAGGTTGGCTTCTGCCGAATAGTACCGAGTAATCGCTGGTGTTAGGTTTAGAAGTGGATAAGAGCCGAGGGGGCAGGTGAGCGGGCTGGCCCGTTAAGCTGCTGTCTTCTGCCATGAAGGCGCTTTTTGACTTTGGACCGTAGAAGAAAAAGTCACTCTCTGGCACCACCACCGGGCTGCAGGAGGCGAGCGCGGACGCGGTTTGTTCGTGAAAGAGAATCGGCTTTCGGCTGAGCTGGCAGATCCGACTCAGACATCTGGGAAAGATCCATCACGCTGCCAAACAGGGTGATGTGGAAAGAGGACAGCTGATCTTTCCGTGTGGAGTAGGGGTCGGGAACCTCCAGCAGGCTGCAGGAGGCGAGCGCGGGAGCGGTTTGGTTGAGAAATGGAATCGGATTTCGGCTGAGCTACCAGATCCGACACAGACATCTGGGAAAGATCCATCAAGCTGCAAAAGGGGTCATGTTAAAAGTGGATAGCAGACCTTTCCGTGTGGAGTAGGGTAAGTGGATGACAGAGTGGATGGAGAAGTAGGGGGCGGAGCCAGGCCCAAGCTTAGGAAAGAACTTATCTGTAGCCATGGCAAGAAATAGCCCGTGAGAAACAACTTTCAATCCCCCTAGGGACCACTGACGGCAATCAGCAACCATTGGTCAACCCGGGGCCCCCGCAGGAGACCTCTTAGAACCCTTGGGCGCGAGCGGTGTGTGCGCATGCTCACTTGTGTTTGGCACTGCTCCTCGGTTAGCGTTCGATCGGGAGGCTTTTGGGTGGTGCTGTTGTGGCAGAGATGTTGTCTTCGAGAAAATAGTACTGAGTAATATTCGCTCATATCGGCTTCACGAGTGGGTATGAGCCGAGGGGCCAGGTGAGGGGACGGGCCTCTGAAGCTGCTGTCTTCTCCCATGAAGAAGCTTTTTGACTTTTGACGGTAGACGAAAGAGTCACTCTCAGGCACCGCCACCAGGTGGCAGGAGGCGAGCTCGGACGAGGTTTATTTCAGACAGAGAATCGGCTTTGGCCTAGCTCCCAGATCCACTCAGACATCTGGGAAAGATCAATCACGCTGCCTAAAGGGGCCATGTTGAAAGAGGACACCAGATCCTTTCGTGTGGAGGAGGGGACGGGGATGACAGAGCCGAACGAGTAGTAGGGGGCGGAGCAAGGCCCAATCTTCGAAAAGAACTGATCTGTAGCCACGTCAAGAAATAGCCCATTAGAACCAACTTTCGGCACTCAGCTCCAGGCGGGGCGGCCCCGGCGCTGAGGGACGCTACCCGACCTTGGCGGGACGGGGGTTTCGCCAGGGCCTGGGCCCAGCGACCAGGCGGAGACGGCGCGCGAGCCTTGCAGTCTCCAGGGAAATGCGGGCTTGCCTGCAATGAGATTTCATTTTCTGCATTTAAAGGACATCCTTTTCTGAGCTGCTGTGAATAAATTTGGGATGATACTGTATGTTTTCATCTAATGGAGAAATAGCTGTATTTTGAATAAGGATTGCTGCACTGGACGACTTCAGAACATTACTCACAATGTCATCCAACAGGAGTCAGAATCCCCATGGACCGAAGCAGATTGGCCTTGACCAGCTCTGGGACGACCTCAGAGCTGGAATCCAGCAAGTGTACACCAGACAGAGTATGGCGAAGTCCAGATACATGGAACTCTACACGTATCCTCCTGCTTGAACTGAGATAATTTGCTTTAGAATTTTGATACTTAGTGGTAGGATCGATGAATTATTAGAAATTTGACATCGTGTGTTCTCTTCTCAGTTCATCCTTGAAATGTAGTCACAGAATTCATCTTTAGCTTTACGTTTTTTGAATAGAGGTCCTGTTTTTCGGTTTTTAGAACAGAGGTAATAAAATTGGCTAGTTAGTTGTCTAATGCAGTGCTGGTCAGTACAGTAGCCACTAGTCACATGGATCTGTTTACATTTAAAATAATTTAAAAATTCAGTTTCTTAGTCACAGTAGCCGTATTTTAAGGGCTTAATAGTCAGATAATAAAATATTTCTATTACTGTGGAAAGATCCGTTGGACAGCACTGGTCTAAAGCAGGGGATCATTTGTTGAAATGTTGTCCATTTGTTTATATATTGTCTACAGCTGCTTTCATGTTACTCGGAGGGAGCTGAGTAGTTCTGTCAGAAACGATCTTGTCCACAAAGCCTAAAATATTTGCTATCTGGTCCTTTACATAAGAAGTTTGCTGACCTGATCTAACGGGATAGCACAGAGAACAAAAGTTTAACTGTTCTGGTCCTGTTTCACAAAAATGGTATTTAAAAAGTATCTCCCTCATTTGTCATGTGGCCTGCCATGTGCGCGAGGGACAGTGCCGCGTGCTGCAAAGGTCACGAGGGTGTAAAAGACGCGGCCCTGGTCTTCCATACCCAGTGGTGTGCTGTTCGCCTTTGTAGAGTTTCTTGGTTCCGTGCAAATATGAAATTGGAACTAGAGCTAAGCCAACTCAGTAGTGAGCAGGTTGCTGCAGATTCTAGGATTTCAAAGTTCAATGGAGATTTAAGTTTAAATCTTTGGTATGTATCTGTAATTATCAAACTAGGTTATGTGATATTGTAGTGTTCCCTCAAATATGTTAGCATCTGAAAATCCTTAAAAAGAATTTAAACATTGATTTAGATGGATATGAAGCTGTCTATTTCTAAATTAACTTACAATTTATTGTATGTATGTACACATATTCATATATGTACTCATATATACTTACACGTAGGACACTTTTCAAAAAAAAATCAGCTTTATTGAGATAATTCACAAACCATAAAATTCACCCTTTTTAAAGTCAAAAAAAAAAAAAAAAAAAAAAAAGAACCAACTTTCAATCTACTGAGTGACTGCTGAAGTCACTCCGCAACCATTGGTCAACCCGGGGCCCCGCAGGAGACCTCGTAGAACCCTTGGGCGCGAGCGGCGTGTGCGCATGCTCACTTGTGTTTGGCACTGCTCCTTGGTTAGCGTTCGATCGGGAGGCTTTTGGGTGGTGCTGTTGTGGCAGAGATGTTGTCTTCGAGAAAATAGTACTGAGTAATATTCGCTCATATCGGCTTCACGAGTGGGTATGAGCCGAGGGGCCAGGTGAGGGGACGGGCCTCTGAAGCTGCTGTCTTCTCCCATGAAGAAGCTTTTTGACATTTGACGGTAGACGAAAGAGTCACTCTCAGGCACCGCCACCAGGTGGCAGGAGGCGAGCTCGGACGAGGTTTGTTTCAGACAGAGAATCGGCTTTTGGCCTAGCTCCCAGATCCACTCAGACATCTGGGAAAGATCAATCACGCTGCCTAAAGGGGCCATGTTGAAAGAGGACACCAGATCCTTTCGTGTGGAGTAGGGGACTTGGGTGACAGAGCGGAACGAGAAGTAGTGGGCGGAGCTAGGCCCAATCTTAGAAAAGAACTGATCTGTGGCCAGGTCAAGAAATAGCCCATTAGAACCATCTTTCAATATCCTTAGTGACTGCTGACGTCACTCAGCATCCATTGGTCAACCCGGGGCCCCGCAGGAGACCTCTTAGAACCCTTGGGCGCGAGCGGTGTGTGCGCGTTCTCACTTGTGTTTATCACTGCTCCTTGGTTACCGTTCGATCGGGAGGCTTTTGAGTGGTGCGGTTGTGGCAGAGAGGTTGGCTTCTGCCGAATAGTACCGAGTAATCGCTGGTGTTAGGTTTAGAAGTGGATAAGAGCCGAGGGGGCAGGTGAGCGGGCTGGCCCGTTAAGCTGCTGTCTTCTGCCATGAAGGCGCTTTTTGACTTTGGACCGTAGAAGAAAAAGTCACTCTCTGGCACCACCACCGGGCTGCAGGAGGCGAGCGCGGACGCGGTTTGTTCGTGAAAGAGAATCGGCTTTCGGCTGAGCTGGCAGATCCGACTCAGACATCTGGGAAAGATCCATCACGCTGCCAAACAGGGTGATGTGGAAAGAGGACAGCTGATCTTTCCGTGTGGAGTAGGGGTCGGGAACCTCCAGCAGGCTGCAGGAGGCGAGCGCGGGAGCGGTTTGGTTGAGAAATGGAATCGGATTTCGGCTGAGCTACCAGATCCGACACAGACATCTGGGAAAGATCCATCAAGCTGCAAAAGGGGTCATGTTAAAAGTGGATAGCAGACCTTTCCGTGTGGAGTAGGGTAAGTGGATGACAGAGTGGATGGAGAAGTAGGGGGCGGAGCCAGGCCCAAGCTTAGGAAAGAACTTATCTGTAGCCATGGCAAGAAATAGCCCGTGAGAAACAACTTTCAATCCCCCTAGGGACCACTGACGGCAATCAGCAACCATTGGTCAACCCGGGGCCCCGCAGGAGACCTCTTAGAACCCTTGGGCGCGAGCGGTGTGTGCGCATGCTCACTTGTGTTTGGCACTGCTCCTCGGTTAGCGTTCGATCGGGAGGCTTTTGGGTGGTGCTGTTGTGGCAGAGATGTTGTCTTCGAGAAAATAGTACTGAGTAATATTCGCTCATATCGGCTTCACGAGTGGGTATGAGCCGAGGGGCCAGGTGAGGGGACGGGCCTCTGAAGCTGCTGTCTTCTCCCATGAAGAAGCTTTTTGACTTTTGACGGTAGACGAAAGAGTCACTCTCAGGCACCGCCACCAGGTGGCAGGAGGCGAGCTCGGACGAGGTTTATTTCAGACAGAGAATCGGCTTTGGCCTAGCTCCCAGATCCACTCAGACATCTGGGAAAGATCAATCACGCTGCCTAAAGGGGCCATGTTGAAAGAGGACACCAGATCCTTTCGTGTGGAGGAGGGGACGGGGATGACAGAGCCGAACGAGTAGTAGGGGGCGGAGCAAGGCCCAATCTTCGAAAAGAACTGATCTGTAGCCACGTCAAGAAATAGCCCATTAGAACCAACTTTCGGCACTCAGCTCCAGGCGGGGCGGCCCCGGCGCTGAGGGACGCTACCCGACCTTGGCGGGACGGGGGTTTCGCTAGGGCCTGGGCCCAGCGACCACGCGGAGACGGCGCGCGAGCCTTGCAGTCTCCAGGGAAATGCGGGCTTGCCTGCAATGAGATTTCATTTTCTGCATTTAAAGGACATCCTTTTCTGAGCTGCTGTGAATAAATTTGGGATGATACTGTATGTTTTCATCTAATGGAGAAATAGCTGTATTTTGAATAAGGATTGCTGCACTGGACGACTTCAGAACATTACTCACAATGTCATCCAACAGGAGTCAGAATCCCCATGGACCGAAGCAGATTGGCCTTGACCAGCTCTGGGACGACCTCAGAGCTGGAATCCAGCAAGTGTACACCAGACAGAGTATGGCGAAGTCCAGATACATGGAACTCTACACGTATCCTCCTGCTTGAACTGAGATAATTTGCTTTAGAATTTTGATACTTAGTGGTAGGATCGATGAATTATTAGAAATTTGACATCGTGTGTTCTCTTCTCAGTTCATCCTTGAAATGTAGTCACAGAATTCATCTTTAGCTTTACGTTTTTTGAATAGAGGTCCTGTTTTTCGGTTTTTAGAACAGAGGTAATAAAATTGGCTAGTTAGTTGTCTAATGCAGTGCTGGTCAGTACAGTAGCCACTAGTCACATGGATCTGTTTACATTTAAAATAATTTAAAAATTCAGTTTCTTAGTCACAGTAGCCATATTTTAAGGGCTTAATAGTCAGATAATAAAATATTTCTATTACTGTGGAAAGATCCGTTGGACAGCACTGGTCTAAAGCAGGGGATCATTTGTTGAAATGTTGTCCATTTGTTTATATATTGTCTACAGCTGCTTTCATGTTACTCGGAGGGAGCTGAGTAGTTCTGTCAGAAACGATCTTGTCCACAAAGCCTAAAATATTTGCTATCTGGTCCTTTACATAAGAAGTTTGCTGACCTGATCTAACGGGATAGCACAGAGAACAAAAGTTTAACTGTTCTGGTCCTGTTTCACAAAAATGGTATTTAAAAAGTATCTCCCTCATTTGTCATGTGGCCTGCCATGTGCGCGAGGGACAGTGCCGCGTGCTGCAAAGGTCACGAGGGTGTAAAAGACGCGGCCCTGCTCTTCCATACCCAGTGGTGTGCTGTTCGCCTTTGTAGAGTTTCTTGGTTCCGTGCAAATATGAAATTGGAACTAGAGCTAAGCCAACTCAGTAGTGAGCAGGTTGCTGCAGATTCTAGGATTTCAAAGTTCAATGGAGATTTAAGTTTAAATCTTTGGTATGTATCTGTAATTATCAAACTAGGTTATGTGATATTGTAGTGTTCCCTCAAATATGTTAGCATCTGAAAATCCTTAAAAAGAATTTAAACATTGATTTAGATGGATATGAAGCTGTCTATTTCTAAATTAACTTACAATTTATTGTATGTATGTACACATATTCATATATGTACTCATATATACTTACACGTAGGACACTTTTCAAAAAAAAATCAGCTTTATTGAGATAATTCACAAACCATAAAATTCACCCTTTTTAAAGTCAAAAAAAAAAAAAAAAAAAAAAAAAGAACCAACTTTCAATCTACTTAGTGACTGCTGAAGTCACTCCGCAACCATTGGTCAACCCGGGGCCCCGCAGGAGACCTCGTAGAACCCTTGGGCGCGAGCGGCGTGTGCGCATGCTCACTTGTGTTTGGCACTGCTCCTTGGTTAGCGTTCGATCGGGAGGCTTTTGGGTGGTGCTGTTGTGGCAGAGATGTTGTCTTCGAGAAAATAGTACTGAGTAATATTCGCTCATATCGGCTTCACGAGTGGGTATGAGCCGAGGGGCCAGGTGAGGGGACGGGCCTCTGAAGCTGCTGTCTTCTCCCATGAAGAAGCTTTTTGACATTTGACGGTAGACGAAAGAGTCACTCTCAGGCACCGCCACCAGGTGGCAGGAGGCGAGCTCGGACGAGGTTTGTTTCAGACAGAGAATCGGCTTTTGGCCTAGCTCCCAGATCCACTCAGACATCTGGGAAAGATCAATCACGCTGCCTAAAGGGGCCATGTTGAAAGAGGACACCAGATCCTTTCGTGTGGAGTAGGGGACTTGGGTGACAGAGCGGAACGAGAAGTAGTGGGCGGAGCTAGGCCCAATCTTAGAAAAGAACTGATCTGTGGCCAGGTCAAGAAATAGCCCATTAGAACCATCTTTCAATATCCTTAGTGACTGCTGACGTCACTCAGCATCCATTGGTCAACCCGGGGCCCCGCAGGAGACCTCTTAGAACCCTTGGGCGCGAGCGGTGTGTGCGCGTTCTCACTTGTGTTTATCACTGCTCCTTGGTTACCGTTCGATCGGGAGGCTTTTGAGTGGTGCGGTTGTGGCAGAGAGGTTGGCTTCTGCCGAATAGTACCGAGTAATCGCTGGTGTTAGGTTTAGAAGTGGATAAGAGCCGAGGGGGCAGGTGAGCGGGCTGGCCCGTTAAGCTGCTGTCTTCTGCCATGAAGGCGCTTTTTGACTTTGGACCGTAGAAGAAAAAGTCACTCTCTGGCACCACCACCGGGCTGCAGGAGGCGAGCGCGGACGCGGTTTGTTCGTGAAAGAGAATCGGCTTTCGGCTGAGCTGGCAGATCCGACTCAGACATCTGGGAAAGATCCATCACGCTGCCAAACAGGGTGATGTGGAAAGAGGACAGCTGATCTTTCCGTGTGGAGTAGGGGTCGGGAACCTCCAGCAGGCTGCAGGAGGCGAGCGCGGGAGCGGTTTGGTTGAGAAATGGAATCGGATTTCGGCTGAGCTACCAGATCCGACACAGACATCTGGGAAAGATCCATCAAGCTGCAAAAGGGGTCATGTTAAAAGTGGATAGCAGACCTTTCCGTGTGGAGTAGGGTAAGTGGATGACAGAGTGGATGGAGAAGTAGGGGGCGGAGCCAGGCCCAAGCTTAGGAAAGAACTTATCTGTAGCCATGGCAAGAAATAGCCCGTGAGAAACAACTTTCAATCCCCCTAGGGACCACTGACGGCAATCAGCAACCATTGGTCAACCCGGGGCCCCGCAGGAGACCTCTTAGAACCCTTGGGCGCGAGCGGTGTGTGCGCATGCTCACTTGTGTTTGGCACTGCTCCTCGGTTAGCGTTCGATCGGGAGGCTTTTGGGTGGTGCTGTTGTGGCAGAGATGTTGTCTTCGAGAAAATAGTACTGAGTAATATTCGCTCATATCGGCTTCACGAGTGGGTATGAGCCGAGGGGCCAGGTGAGGGGACGGGCCTCTGAAGCTGCTGTCTTCTCCCATGAAGAAGCTTTTTGACTTTTGACGGTAGACGAAAGAGTCACTCTCAGGCACCGCCACCAGGTGGCAGGAGGCGAGCTCGGACGAGGTTTATTTCAGACAGAGAATCGGCTTTGGCCTAGCTCCCAGATCCACTCAGACATCTGGGAAAGATCAATCACGCTGCCTAAAGGGGCCATGTTGAAAGAGGACACCAGATCCTTTCGTGTGGAGTAGGGGACGGGGATGACAGAGCCGAACGAGTAGTAGGGGGCGGAGCAAGGCCCAATCTTCGAAAAGAACTGATCTGTAGCCACGTCAAGAAATAGCCCATTAGAACCAACTTTCGGCACTCAGCTCCAGGCGGGGCGGCCCCGGCGCTGAGGGACGCTACCCGACCTTGGCGGGACGGGGGTTTCGCCAGGGCCTGGGCCCAGCGACCAGGCGGAGACGGCGCGCGAGCCTTGCAGTCTCCAGGGAAATGCGGGCTTGCCTGCAATGAGATTTCATTTTCTGCATTTAAAGGACATCCTTTTCTGAGCTGCTGTGAATAAATTTGGGATGATACTGTATGTTTTCATCTAATGGAGAAATAGCTGTATTTTGAATAAGGATTGCTGCACTGGACGACTTCAGAACATTACTCACAATGTCATCCAACAGGAGTCAGAATCCCCATGGACCGAAGCAGATTGGCCTTGACCAGCTCTGGGACGACCTCAGAGCTGGAATCCAGCAAGTGTACACCAGACAGAGTATGGCGAAGTCCAGATACATGGAACTCTACACGTATCCTCCTGCTTGAACTGAGATAATTTGCTTTAGAATTTTGATACTTAGTGGTAGGATCGATGAATTATTAGAAATTTGACATCGTGTGTTCTCTTCTCAGTTCATCCTTGAAATGTAGTCACAGAATTCATCTTTAGCTTTACGTTTTTTGAATAGAGGTCCTGTTTTTCGGTTTTTAGAACAGAGGTAATAAAATTGGCTAGTTAGTTGTCTAATGCAGTGCTGGTCAGTACAGTAGCCACTAGTCACATGGATCTGTTTACATTTAAAATAATTTAAAAATTCAGTTTCTTAGTCACAGTAGCCGTATTTTAAGGGCTTAATAGTCAGATAATAAAATATTTCTATTACTGTGGAATGATCCGTTGGACAGCACTGGTCTAAAGCAGGGGATCATTTGTTGAAATGTTGTCCATTTGTTTATATATTGTCTACAGCTGCTTTCATGTTACTCGGAGGGAGTTGAGTAGTTCTGTCAGAAACGATCTTGTCCACAAAGCCTAAAATATTTGCTATCTGGTCCTTTACATAAGAAGTTTGCTGACCTGATCTAACGGGATAGCACAGAGAACAAAAGTTTAACTGTTCTGGTCCTGTTTCACAAAAATGGTATTTAAAAAGTATCTCCCTCATTTGTCATGTGGCCTGCCATGTGCGCGAGGGACAGTGCCGCGTGCTGCAAAGGTCACGAGGGTGTAAAAGACGCGGCCCTGCTCTTCCATACCCAGTGGTGTGCTGTTCGCCTTTGTAGAGTTTCTTGGTTCCGTGCAAATATGAAATTGGAACTAGAGCTAAGCCAACTCAGTAGTGAGCAGGTTGCTGCAGATTCTAGGATTTCAAAGTTCAATGGAGATTTAAGTTTAAATCTTTGGTATGTATCTGTAATTATCAAACTAGGTTATGTGATATTGTAGTGTTCCCTCAAATATGTTAGCATCTGAACATCCTTAAAAAGAATTTAAACATTGATTTAGATGGATATGAAGCTGTCTATTTCTAAATTAACTTACAATTTATTGTATGTATGTACACATATTCATATATGTACTCATATATACTTACACGTAGGACACTTTTCAAAAAAAAATCAGCTTTATTGAGATAATTCACAAACCATAAAATTCACCCTTTTTAAAGTCAAAAAAAAAAAGAACCAACTTTCAATCTACTTAGTGACTGCTGAAGTCACTCCGCAACCATTGGTCAACCCGGGGCCCCGCAGGAGACCTCGTAGAACCCTTGGGCGCGAGCGGCGTGTGCGCATGCTCACTTGTGTTTGGCACTGCTCCTTGGTTAGCGTTCGATCGGGAGGCTTTTGGGTGGTGCTGTTGTGGCAGAGATGTTGTCTTCGAGAAAATAGTACTGAGTAATATTCGCTCATATCGGCTTCACGAGTGGGTATGAGCCGAGGGGCCAGGTGAGGGGACGGGCCTCTGAAGCTGCTGTCTTCTCCCATGAAGAAGCTTTTTGACATTTGACGGTAGACGAAAGAGTCACTCTCAGGCACCGCCACCAGGTGGCAGGAGGCGAGCTCGGACGAGGTTTGTTTCAGACAGAGAATCGGCTTTTGGCCTAGCTCCCAGATCCACTCAGACATCTGGGAAAGATCAATCACGCTGCCTAAAGGGGCCATGTTGAAAGAGGACACCAGATCCTTTCGTGTGGAGTAGGGGACTTGGGTGACAGAGCGGAACGAGAAGTAGTGGGCGGAGCTAGGCCCAATCTTAGAAAAGAACTGATCTGTGGCCAGGTCAAGAAATAGCCCATTAGAACCATCTTTCAATATCCTTAGTGACTGCTGACGTCACTCAGCATCCATTGGTCAACCCGGGGCCCCGCAGGAGACCTCTTAGAACCCTTGGGCGCGAGCGGTGTGTGCGCGTTCTCACTTGTGTTTATCACTGCTCCTTGGTTACCGTTCGATCGGGAGGCTTTTGAGTGGTGCGGTTGTGGCAGAGAGGTTGGCTTCTGCCGAATAGTACCGAGTAATCGCTGGTGTTAGGTTTAGAAGTGGATAAGAGCCGAGGGGGCAGGTGAGCGGGCTGGCCCGTTAAGCTGCTGTCTTCTGCCATGAAGGCGCTTTTTGACTTTGGACCGTAGAAGAAAAAGTCACTCTCTGGCACCACCACCGGGCTGCAGGAGGCGAGCGCGGACGCGGTTTGTTCGTGAAAGAGAATCGGCTTTCGGCTGAGCTGGCAGATCCGACTCAGACATCTGGGAAAGATCCATCACGCTGCCAAACAGGGTGATGTGGAAAGAGGACAGCTGATCTTTCCGTGTGGAGTAGGGGTCGGGAACCTCCAGCAGGCTGCAGAAGGCGAGCGCGGGAGCGGTTTGGTTGAGAAATGGAATCGGATTTCGGCTGAGCTACCAGATCCGACACAGACATCTGGGAAAGATCCATCAAGCTGCAAAAGGGGTCATGTTAAAAGTGGATAGCAGACCTTTCCGTGTGGAGTAGGGTAAGTGGATGACAGAGTGGATGGAGAAGTAGGGGGCGGAGCCAGGCCCAAGCTTAGGAAAGAACTTATCTGTAGCCATGGCAAGAAATAGCCCGTGAGAAACAACTTTCAATCCCCCTAGGGACCACTGACGGCAATCAGCAACCATTGGTCAACCCGGGGCCCCGCAGGAGACCTCTTAGAACCCTTGGGCGCGAGCGGTGTGTGCGCATGCTCACTTGTGTTTGGCACTGCTCCTCGGTTAGCGTTCGATCGGGAGGCTTTTGGGTGGTGCTGTTGTGGCAGAGATGTTGTCTTCGAGAAAATAGTACTGAGTAATATTCGCTCATATCGGCTTCACGAGTGGGTATGAGCCGAGGGGCCAGGTGAGGGGACGGGCCTCTGAAGCTGCTGTCTTCTCCCATGAAGAAGCTTTTTGACTTTTGACGGTAGACGAAAGAGTCACTCTCAGGCACCGCCACCAGGTGGCAGGAGGCGAGCTCGGACGAGGTTTATTTCAGACAGAGAATCGGCTTTGGCCTAGCTCCCAGATCCACTCAGACATCTGGGAAAGATCAATCACGCTGCCTAAAGGGGCCATGTTGAAAGAGGACACCAGATCCTTTCGTGTGGAGGAGGGGACGGGGATGACAGAGCCGAACGAGTAGTAGGGGGCGGAGCAAGGCCCAATCTTCGAAAAGAACTGATCTGTAGCCACGTCAAGAAATAGCCCATTAGAACCAACTTTCGGCACTCAGCTCCAGGCGGGGCGGCCCCGGCGCTGAGGGACGCTACCCGACCTTGGCGGGACGGGGGTTTCGCCAGGGCCTGGGCCCAGCGACCAGGCGGAGACGGCGCGCGAGCCTTGCAGTCTCCAGGGAAATGCGGGCTTGCCTGCAATGAGATTTCATTTTCTGCATTTAAAGGACATCCTTTTCTGAGCTGCTGTGAATAAATTTGGGATGATACTGTATGTTTTCATCTAATGGAGAAATAGCTGTATTTTGAATAAGGATTGCTGCACTGGACGACTTCAGAACATTACTCACAATGTCATCCAACAGGAGTCAGAATCCCCATGGACCGAAGCAGATTGGCCTTGACCAGCTCTGGGACGACCTCAGAGCTGGAATCCAGCAAGTGTACACCAGACAGAGTATGGCGAAGTCCAGATACATGGAACTCTACACGTATCCTCCTGCTTGAACTGAGATAATTTGCTTTAGAATTTTGATACTTAGTGGTAGGATCGATGAATTATTAGAAATTTGACATCGTGTGTTCTCTTCTCAGTTCATCCTTGAAATGTAGTCACAGAATTCATCTTTAGCTTTACGTTTTTTGAATAGAGGTCCTGTTTTTCGGTTTTTAGAACAGAGGTAATAAAATTGGCTAGTTAGTTGTCTAATGCAGTGCTGGTCAGTACAGTAGCCACTAGTCACATGGATCTGTTTACATTTAAAATAATTTAAAAATTCAGTTTCTTAGTCACAGTAGCCGTATTTTAAGGGCTTAATAGTCAGATAATAAAATATTTCTATTACTGTGGAATGATCCGTTGGACAGCACTGGTCTAAAGCAGGGGATCATTTGTTGAAATGTTGTCCATTTGTTTATATATTGTCTACAGCTGCTTTCATGTTACTCGGAGGGAGTTGAGTAGTTCTGTCAGAAACGATCTTGTCCACAAAGCCTAAAATATTTGCTATCTGGTCCTTTACATAAGAAGTTTGCTGACCTGATCTAACGGGATAGCACAGAGAACAAAAGTTTAACTGTTCTGGTCCTGTTTCACAAAAATGGTATTTAAAAAGTATCTCCCTCATTTGTCATGTGGCCTGCCATGTGCGCGAGGGACAGTGCCGCGTGCTGCAAAGGTCACGAGGGTGTAAAAGACGCGGCCCTGCTCTTCCATACCCAGTGGTGTGCTGTTCGCCTTTGTAGAGTTTCTTGGTTCCGTGCAAATATGAAATTGGAACTAGAGCTAAGCCAACTCAGTAGTGAGCAGGTTGCTGCAGATTCTAGGATTTCAAAGTTCAATGGAGATTTAAGTTTAAATCTTTGGTATGTATCTGTAATTATCAAACTAGGTTATGTGATATTGTAGTGTTCCCTCAAATATGTTAGCATCTGAACATCCTTAAAAAGAATTTAAACATTGATTTAGATGGATATGAAGCTGTCTATTTCTAAATTAACTTACAATTTATTGTATGTATGTACACATATTCATATATGTACTCATATATACTTACACGTAGGACACTTTTCAAAAAAAATCAGCTTTATTGAGATAATTCACAAACCATAAAATTCACCCTTTTTAAAGTCAAAAAAAAAAAAAAAAAAAAAAAAAAGAACCAACTTTCAATCTACTGAGTGACTGCTGAAGTCACTCCGCAACCATTGGTCAACCCGGGGCCCCGCAGGAGACCTCGTAGAACCCTTGGGCGCGAGCGGCGTGTGCGCATGCTCACTTGTGTTTGGCACTGCTCCTTGGTTAGCGTTCGATCGGGAGGCTTTTGGGTGGTGCTGTTGTGGCAGAGATGTTGTCTTCGAGAAAATAGTACTGAGTAATATTCGCTCATATCGGCTTCACGAGTGGGTATGAGCCGAGGGGCCAGGTGAGGGGACGGGCCTCTGAAGCTGCTGTCTTCTCCCATGAAGAAGCTTTTTGACATTTGACGGTAGACGAAAGAGTCACTCTCAGGCACCGCCACCAGGTGGCAGGAGGCGAGCTCGGACGAGGTTTGTTTCAGACAGAGAATCGGCTTTTGGCCTAGCTCCCAGATCCACTCAGACATCTGGGAAAGATCAATCACGCTGCCTAAAGGGGCCATGTTGAAAGAGGACACCAGATCCTTTCGTGTGGAGTAGGGGACTTGGGTGACAGAGCGGAACGAGAAGTAGTGGGCGGAGCTAGGCCCAATCTTAGAAAAGAACTGATCTGTGGCCAGGTCAAGAAATAGCCCATTAGAACCATCTTTCAATATCCTTAGTGACTGCTGACGTCACTCAGCATCCATTGGTCAACCCGGGGCCCCGCAGGAGACCTCTTAGAACCCTTGGGCGCGAGCGGTGTGTGCGCGTTCTCACTTGTGTTTATCACTGCTCCTTGGTTACCGTTCGATCGGGAGGCTTTTGAGTGGTGCGGTTGTGGCAGAGAGGTTGGCTTCTGCCGAATAGTACCGAGTAATCGCTGGTGTTAGGTTTAGAAGTGGATAAGAGCCGAGGGGGCAGGTGAGCGGGCTGGCCCGTTAAGCTGCTGTCTTCTGCCATGAAGGCGCTTTTTGACTTTGGACCGTAGAAGAAAAAGTCACTCTCTGGCACCACCACCGGGCTGCAGGAGGCGAGCGCGGACGCGGTTTGTTCGTGAAAGAGAATCGGCTTTCGGCTGAGCTGGCAGATCCGACTCAGACATCTGGGAAAGATCCATCACGCTGCCAAACAGGGTGATGTGGAAAGAGGACAGCTGATCTTTCCGTGTGGAGTAGGGGTCGGGAACCTCCAGCAGGCTGCAGGAGGCGAGCGCGGGAGCGGTTTGGTTGAGAAATGGAATCGGATTTCGGCTGAGCTACCAGATCCGACACAGACATCTGGGAAAGATCCATCAAGCTGCAAAAGGGGTCATGTTAAAAGTGGATAGCAGACCTTTCCGTGTGGAGTAGGGTAAGTGGATGACAGAGTGGATGGAGAAGTAGGGGGCGGAGCCAGGCCCAAGCTTAGGAAAGAACTTATCTGTAGCCATGGCAAGAAATAGCCCGTGAGAAACAACTTTCAATCCCCCTAGGGACCACTGACGGCAATCAGCAACCATTGGTCAACCCGGGGCCCCCGCAGGAGACCTCTTAGAACCCTTGGGCGCGAGCGGTGTGTGCGCATGCTCACTTGTGTTTGGCACTGCTCCTCGGTTAGCGTTCGATCGGGAGGCTTTTGGGTGGTGCTGTTGTGGCAGAGATGTTGTCTTCGAGAAAATAGTACTGAGTAATATTCGCTCATATCGGCTTCACGAGTGGGTATGAGCCGAGGGGCCAGGTGAGGGGACGGGCCTCTGAAGCTGCTGTCTTCTCCCATGAAGAAGCTTTTTGACTTTTGACGGTAGACGAAAGAGTCACTCTCAGGCACCGCCACCAGGTGGCAGGAGGCGAGCTCGGACGAGGTTTATTTCAGACAGAGAATCGGCTTTGGCCTAGCTCCCAGATCCACTCAGACATCTGGGAAAGATCAATCGCGCTGCCTAAAGGGGCCATGTTGAAAGAGGACACCAGATCCTTTCGTGTGGAGTAGGGGACGGGGATGACAGAGCCGAACGAGTAGTAGGGGGCGGAGCAAGGCCCAATCTTCGAAAAGAACTGATCTGTAGCCACGTCAAGAAATAGCCCATTAGAACCAACTTTCGGCACTCAGCTCCAGGCGGGGCGGCCCCGGCGCTGAGGGACGCTACCCGACCTTGGCGGGACGGGGGTTTCGCCAGGGCCTGGGCCCAGCGACCAGGCGGAGACGGCGCGCGAGCCTTGCAGTCTCCAGGGAAATGCGGGCTTGCCTGCAATGAGATTTCATTTTCTGCATTTAAAGGACATCCTTTTCTGAGCTGCTGTGAATAAATTTGGGATGATACTGTATGTTTTCATCTAATGGAGAAATAGCTGTATTTTGAATAAGGATTGCTGCACTGGACGACTTCAGAACATTACTCACAATGTCATCCAACAGGAGTCAGAATCCCCATGGACCGAAGCAGATTGGCCTTGACCAGCTCTGGGACGACCTCAGAGCTGGAATCCAGCAAGTGTACACCAGACAGAGTATGGCGAAGTCCAGATACATGGAACTCTACACGTATCCTCCTGCTTGAACTGAGATAATTTGCTTTAGAATTTTGATACTTAGTGGTAGGATCGATGAATTATTAGAAATTTGACATCGTGTGTTCTCTTCTCAGTTCATCCTTGAAATGTAGTCACAGAATTCATCTTTAGCTTTACGTTTTTTGAATAGAGGTCCTGTTTTTCGGTTTTTAGAACAGAGGTAATAAAATTGGCTAGTTAGTTGTCTAATGCAGTGCTGGTCAGTACAGTAGCCACTAGTCACATGGATCTGTTTACATTTAAAATAATTTAAAAATTCAGTTTCTTAGTCACAGTAGCCGTATTTTAAGGGCTTAATAGTCAGATAATAAAATATTTCTATTACTGTGGAAAGATCCGTTGGACAGCACTGGTCTAAAGCAGGGGATCATTTGTTGAAATGTTGTCCATTTGTTTATATATTGTCTACAGCTGCTTTCATGTTACTCGGAGGGAGCTGAGTAGTTCTGTCAGAAACGATCTTGTCCACAAAGCCTAAAATATTTGCTATCTGGTCCTTTACATAAGAAGTTTGCTGACCTGATCTAACGGGATAGCACAGAGAACAAAAGTTTAACTGTTCTGGTCCTGTTTCACAAAAATGGTATTTAAAAAGTATCTCCCTCATTTGTCATGTGGCCTGCCATGTGCGCGAGGGACAGTGCCGCGTGCTGCAAAGGTCACGAGGGTGTAAAAGACGCGGCCCTGCTCTTCCATACCCAGTGGTGTGCTGTTCGCCTTTGTAGAGTTTCTTGGTTCCGTGCAAATATGAAATTGGAACTAGAGCTAAGCCAACTCAGTAGTGAGCAGGTTGCTGCAGATTCTAGGATTTCAAAGTTCAATGGAGATTTAAGTTTAAATCTTTGGTATGTATCTGTAATTATCAAACTAGGTTATGTGATATTGTAGTGTTCCCTCAAATATGTTAGCATCTGAAAATCCTTAAAAAGAATTTAAACATTGATTTAGATGGATATGAAGCTGTCTATTTCTAAATTAACTTACAATTTATTGTATGTATGTACACATATTCATATATGTACTCATATATACTTACACGTAGGACACTTTTCAAAAAAAAATCAGCTTTATTGAGATAATTCACAAACCATAAAATTCACCCTTTTTAAAGTCAAAAAAAAAAAAAAAAAAAAAAAAGAACCAACTTTCAATCTACTGAGTGACTGCTGAAGTCACTCCGCAACCATTGGTCAACCCGGGGCCCCGCAGGAGACCTCGTAGAACCCTTGGGCGCGAGCGGCGTGTGCGCATGCTCACTTGTGTTTGGCACTGCTCCTTGGTTAGCGTTCGATCGGGAGGCTTTTGGGTGGTGCTGTTGTGGCAGAGATGTTGTCTTCGAGAAAATAGTACTGAGTAATATTCGCTCATATCGGCTTCACGAGTGGGTATGAGCCGAGGGGCCAGGTGAGGGGACGGGCCTCTGAAGCTGCTGTCTTCTCCCATGAAGAAGCTTTTTGACATTTGACGGTAGACGAAAGAGTCACTCTCAGGCACCGCCACCAGGTGGCAGGAGGCGAGCTCGGACGAGGTTTGTTTCAGACAGAGAATCGGCTTTTGGCCTAGCTCCCAGATCCACTCAGACATCTGGGAAAGATCAATCACGCTGCCTAAAGGGGCCATGTTGAAAGAGGACACCAGATCCTTTCGTGTGGAGTAGGGGACTTGGATGACAGAGCGGAACGAGAAGTAGTGGGCGGAGCTAGGCCCAATCTTAGAAAAGAACTGATCTGTGGCCAGGTCAAGAAATAGCCCATTAGAACCATCTTTCAATATCCTTAGTGACTGCTGACGTCACTCAGCATCCATTGGTCAACCCGGGGCCCCGCAGGAGACCTCTTAGAACCCTTGGGCGCGAGCGGTGTGTGCGCGTTCTCACTTGTGTTTATCACTGCTCCTTGGTTAGCGTTCGATCGGGAGGCTTTTGGGTGGTGCTGTTGTGGCAGAGATGTTGTCTTCGAGAAAATAGTACTGAGTAATATTCGCTCATATCGGCTTCACGAGTGGGTATGAGCCGAGGGGCCAGGTGAGGGGACGGGCCTCTGAAGCTGCTGTCTTCTCCCATGAAGAAGCTTTTTGACATTTGACGGTAGACGAAAGAGTCACTCTCAGGCACCGCCACCAGGTGGCAGGAGGCGAGCTCGGACGAGGTTTGTTTCAGACAGAGAATCGGCTTTTGGCCTAGCTCCCAGATCCACTCAGACATCTGGGAAAGATCAATCACGCTGCCTAAAGGGGCCATGTTGAAAGAGGACACCAGATCCTTTCGTGTGGAGTAGGGGACTTGGGTGACAGAGCGGAACGAGAAGTAGTGGGCGGAGCTAGGCCCAATCTTAGAAAAGAACTGATCTGTGGCCAGGTCAAGAAATAGCCCATTAGAACCATCTTTCAATATCCTTAGTGACTGCTGACGTCACTCAGCATCCATTGGTCAACCCGGGGCCCCGCAGGAGACCTCTTAGAACCCTTGGGCGCGAGCGGTGTGTGCGCGTTCTCACTTGTGTTTATCACTGCTCCTTGGTTACCGTTCGATCGGGAGGCTTTTGAGTGGTGCGGTTGTGGCAGAGAGGTTGGCTTCTGCCGAATAGTACCGAGTAATCGCTGGTGTTAGGTTTAGAAGTGGATAAGAGCCGAGGGGGCAGGTGAGCGGGCTGGCCCGTTAAGCTGCTGTCTTCTGCCATGAAGGCGCTTTTTGACTTTGGACCGTAGAAGAAAAAGTCACTCTCTGGCACCACCACCGGGCTGCAGGAGGCGAGCGCGGACGCGGTTTGTTCGTGAAAGAGAATCGGCTTTCGGCTGAGCTGGCAGATCCGACTCAGACATCTGGGAAAGATCCATCACGCTGCCAAACAGGGTGATGTGGAAAGAGGACAGCTGATCTTTCCGTGTGGAGTAGGGGTCGGGAACCTCCAGCAGGCTGCAGGAGGCGAGCGCGGGAGCGGTTTGGTTGAGAAATGGAATCGGATTTCGGCTGAGCTACCAGATCCGACACAGACATCTGGGAAAGATCCATCAAGCTGCAAAAGGGGTCATGTTAAAAGTGGATAGCAGACCTTTCCGTGTGGAGTAGGGTAAGTGGATGACAGAGTGGATGGAGAAGTAGGGGGCGGAGCCAGGCCCAAGCTTAGGAAAGAACTTATCTGTAGCCATGGCAAGAAATAGCCCGTGAGAAACAACTTTCAATCCCCCTAGGGACCACTGACGGCAATCAGCAACCATTGGTCAACCCGGGGCCCCCGCAGGAGACCTCTTAGAACCCTTGGGCGCGAGCGGTGTGTGCGCATGCTCACTTGTGTTTGGCACTGCTCCTCGGTTAGCGTTCGATCGGGAGGCTTTTGGGTGGTGCTGTTGTGGCAGAGATGTTGTCTTCGAGAAAATAGTACTGAGTAATATTCGCTCATATCGGCTTCACGAGTGGGTATGAGCCGAGGGGCCAGGTGAGGGGACGGGCCTCTGAAGCTGCTGTCTTCTCCCATGAAGAAGCTTTTTGACTTTTGACGGTAGACGAAAGAGTCACTCTCAGGCACCGCCACCAGGTGGCAGGAGGCGAGCTCGGACGAGGTTTATTTCAGACAGAGAATCGGCTTTGGCCTAGCTCCCAGATCCACTCAGACATCTGGGAAAGATCAATCACGCTGCCTAAAGGGGCCATGTTGAAAGAGGACACCAGATCCTTTCGTGTGGAGGAGGGGACGGGGATGACAGAGCCGAACGAGTAGTAGGGGGCGGAGCAAGGCCCAATCTTCGAAAAGAACTGATCTGTAGCCACGTCAAGAAATAGCCCATTAGAACCAACTTTCGGCACTCAGCTCCAGGCGGGGCGGCCCCGGCGCTGAGGGACGCTACCCGACCTTGGCGGGACGGGGGTTTCGCCAGGGCCTGGGCCCAGCGACCAGGCGGAGACGGCGCGCGAGCCTTGCAGTCTCCAGGGAAATGCGGGCTTGCCTGCAATGAGATTTCATTTTCTGCATTTAAAGGACATCCTTTTCTGAGCTGCTGTGAATAAATTTGGGATGATACTGTATGTTTTCATCTAATGGAGAAATAGCTGTATTTTGAATAAGGATTGCTGCACTGGACGACTTCAGAACATTACTCACAATGTCATCCAACAGGAGTCAGAATCCCCATGGACCGAAGCAGATTGGCCTTGACCAGCTCTGGGACGACCTCAGAGCTGGAATCCAGCAAGTGTACACCAGACAGAGTATGGCGAAGTCCAGATACATGGAACTCTACACGTATCCTCCTGCTTGAACTGAGATAATTTGCTTTAGAATTTTGATACTTAGTGGTAGGATCGATGAATTATTAGAAATTTGACATCGTGTGTTCTCTTCTCAGTTCATCCTTGAAATGTAGTCACAGAATTCATCTTTAGCTTTAAGTTTTTTGAATAGAGGTCCTGTTTTTCGGTTTTTTGAACAGAGGTAATAAAATTGGCTAGTTAGTTGTCTAATGCAGTGCTGGTCAGTACAGTAGCCACTAGTCACATGGATCTGTTTACATTTAAAATAATTTAAAAATTCAGTTTCTTAGTCACAGTAGCCGTATTTTAAGGGCTTAATAGTCAGATAATAAAATATTTCTATTACTGTGGAAAGATCCGTTGGACAGCACTGGTCTAAAGCAGGGGATCATTTGTTGAAATGTTGTCCATTTGTTTATATATTGTCTACAGCTGCTTTCATGTTACTCGGAGGGAGCTGAGTAGTTCTGTCAGAAACGATCTTGTCCACAAAGCCTAAAATATTTGCTATCTGGTCCTTTACATAAGAAGTTTGCTGACCTGATCTAACGGGATAGCACAGAGAACAAAAGTTTAACTGTTCTGGTCCTGTTTCACAAAAATGGTATTTAAAAAGTATCTCCCTCATTTGTCATGTGGCCTGCCATGTGCGCGAGGGACAGTGCCGCGTGCTGCAAAGGTCACGAGGGTGTAAAAGACGCGGCCCTGCTCTTCCATACCCAGTGGTGTGCTGTTCGCCTTTGTAGAGTTTCTTGGTTCCGTGCAAATATGAAATTGGAACTAGAGCTAAGCCAACTCAGTAGTGAGCAGGTTGCTGCAGATTCTAGGATTTCAAAGTTCAATGGAGATTTAAGTTTAAATCTTTGGTATGTATCTGTAATTATCAAACTAGGTTATGTGATATTGTAGTGTTCCCTCAAATATGTTAGCATCTGAAAATCCTTAAAAAGAATTTAAACATTGATTTAGATGGATATGAAGCTGTCTATTTCTAAATTAACTTACAATTTATTGTATGTATGTACACATATTCATATATGTACTCATATATACTTACACGTAGGACACTTTTCAAAAAAAAATCAGCTTTATTGAGATAATTCACAAACCATAAAATTCACCCTTTTTAAAGTCAAAAAAAAAAAAAAAAAAAAAAGGAACCAACTTTCAATCTACTGAGTGACTGCTGAAGTCACTCCGCAACCATTGGTCAACCCGGGGCCCCGCAGGAGACCTCGTAGAACCCTTGGGCGCGAGCGGCGTGTGCGCATGCTCACTTGTGTTTGGCACTGCTCCTTGGTTAGCGTTCGATCGGGAGGCTTTTGGGTGGTGCTGTTGTGGCAGAGATGTTGTCTTCGAGAAAATAGTACTGAGTAATATTCGCTCATATCGGCTTCACGAGTGGGTATGAGCCGAGGGGCCAGGTGAGGGGACGGGCCTCTGAAGCTGCTGTCTTCTCCCATGAAGAAGCTTTTTGACATTTGACGGTAGACGAAAGAGTCACTCTCAGGCACCGCCACCAGGTGGCAGGAGGCGAGCTCGGACGAGGTTTGTTTCAGACAGAGAATCGGCTTTTGGCCTAGCTCCCAGATCCACTCAGACATCTGGGAAAGATCAATCACGCTGCCTAAAGGGGCCATGTTGAAAGAGGACACCAGATCCTTTCGTGTGGAGTAGGGGACTTGGGTGACAGAGCGGAACGAGAAGTAGTGGGCGGAGCTAGGCCCAATCTTAGAAAAGAACTGATCTGTGGCCAGGTCAAGAAATAGCCCATTAGAACCATCTTTCAATATCCTTAGTGACTGCTGACGTCACTCAGCATCCATTGGTCAACCCGGGGCCCCGCAGGAGACCTCTTAGAACCCTTGGGCGCGAGCGGTGTGTGCGCGTTCTCACTTGTGTTTATCACTGCTCCTTGGTTACCGTTCGATCGGGAGGCTTTTGAGTGGTGCGGTTGTGGCAGAGAGGTTGGCTTCTGCCGAATAGTACCGAGTAATCGCTGGTGTTAGGTTTAGAAGTGGATAAGAGCCGAGGGGGCAGGTGAGCGGGCTGGCCCGTTAAGCTGCTGTCTTCTGCCATGAAGGCGCTTTTTGACTTTGGACCGTAGAAGAAAAAGTCACTCTCTGGCACCACCACCGGGCTGCAGGAGGCGAGCGCGGACGCGGTTTGTTCGTGAAAGAGAATCGGCTTTCGGCTGAGCTGGCAGATCCGACTCAGACATCTGGGAAAGATCCATCACGCTGCCAAACAGGGTGATGTGGAAAGAGGACAGCTGATCTTTCCGTGTGGAGTAGGGGTCGGGAACCTCCAGCAGGCTGCAGGAGGCGAGCGCGGGAGCGGTTTGGTTGAGAAATGGAATCGGATTTCGGCTGAGCTACCAGATCCGACACAGACATCTGGGAAAGATCCATCAAGCTGCAAAAGGGGTCATGTTAAAAGTGGATAGCAGACCTTTCCGTGTGGAGTAGGGTAAGTGGATGACAGAGTGGATGGAGAAGTAGGGGGCGGAGCCAGGCCCAAGCTTAGGAAAGAACTTATCTGTAGCCATGGCAAGAAATAGCCCGTGAGAAACAACTTTCAATCCCCCTAGGGACCACTGACGGCAATCAGCAACCATTGGTCAACCCGGGGCCCCGCAGGAGACCTCTTAGAACCCTTGGGCGCGAGCGGTGTGTGCGCATGCTCACTTGTGTTTGGCACTGCTCCTCGGTTAGCGTTCGATCGGGAGGCTTTTGGGTGGTGCTGTTGTGGCAGAGATGTTGTCTTCGAGAAAATAGTACTGAGTAATATTCGCTCATATCGGCTTCACGAGTGGGTATGAGCCGAGGGGCCAGGTGAGGGGACGGGCCTCTGAAGCTGCTGTCTTCTCCCATGAAGAAGCTTTTTGACTTTTGACGGTAGACGAAAGAGTCACTCTCAGGCACCGCCACCAGGTGGCAGGAGGCGAGCTCGGACGAGGTTTATTTCAGACAGAGAATCGGCTTTGGCCTAGCTCCCAGATCCACTCAGACATCTGGGAAAGATCAATCACGCTGCCTAAAGGGGCCATGTTGAAAGAGGACACCAGATCCTTTCGTGTGGAGGAGGGGACGGGGATGACAGAGCCGAACGAGTAGTAGGGGGCGGAGCAAGGCCCAATCTTCGAAAAGAACTGATCTGTAGCCACGTCAAGAAATAGCCCATTAGAACCAACTTTCGGCACTCAGCTCCAGGCGGGGCGGCCCCGGCGCTGAGGGACGCTACCCGACCTTGGCGGGACGGGGGTTTCGCCAGGGCCTGGGCCCAGCGACCAGGCGGAGACGGCGCGCGAGCCTTGCAGTCTCCAGGGAAATGCGGGCTTGCCTGCAATGAGATTTCATTTTCTGCATTTAAAGGACATCCTTTTCTGAGCTGCTGTGAATAAATTTGGGATGATACTGTATGTTTTCATCTAATGGAGAAATAGCTGTATTTTGAATAAGGATTGCTGCACTGGACGACTTCAGAACATTACTCACAATGTCATCCAACAGGAGTCAGAATCCCCATGGACCGAAGCAGATTGGCCTTGACCAGCTCTGGGACGACCTCAGAGCTGGAATCCAGCAAGTGTACACCAGACAGAGTATGGCGAAGTCCAGATACATGGAACTCTACACGTATCCTCCTGCTTGAACTGAGATAATTTGCTTTAGAATTTTGATACTTAGTGGTAGGATCGATGAATTATTAGAAATTTGACATCGTGTGTTCTCTTCTCAGTTCATCCTTGAAATGTAGTCACAGAATTCATCTTTAGCTTTACGTTTTTTGAATAGAGGTCCTGTTTTTCGGTTTTTAGAACAGAGGTAATAAAATTGGCTAGTTAGTTGTCTAATGCAGTGCTGGTCAGTACAGTAGCCACTAGTCACATGGATCTGTTTACATTTAAAATAATTTAAAAATTCAGTTTCTTAGTCACAGTAGCCATATTTTAAGGGCTTAATAGTCAGATAATAAAATATTTCTATTACTGTGGAATGATCCGTTGGACAGCACTGGTCTAAAGCAGGGGATCATTTGTTGAAATGTTGTCCATTTGTTTATATATTGTCTACAGCTGCTTTCATGTTACTCGGAGGGAGCTGAGTAGTTCTGTCAGAAACGATCTTGTCCACAAAGCCTAAAATATTTGCTATCTGGTCCTTTACATAAGAAGTTTGCTGACCTGATCTAACGGGATAGCACAGAGAACAAAAGTTTAACTGTTCTGGTCCTGTTTCACAAAAATGGTATTTAAAAAGTATCTCCCTCATTTGTCATGTGGCCTGCCATGTGCGCGAGGGACAGTGCCGCGTGCTGCAAAGGTCACGAGGGTGTAAAAGACGCGGCCCTGGTCTTCCATACCCAGTGGTGTGCTGTTCGCCTTTGTAGAGTTTCTTGGTTCCGTGCAAATATGAAATTGGAACTAGAGCTAAGCCAACTCAGTAGTGAGCAGGTTGCTGCAGATTCTAGGATTTCAAAGTTCAATGGAGATTTAAGTTTAAATCTTTGGTATGTATCTGTAATTATCAAACTAGGTTATGTGATATTGTAGTGTTCCCTCAAATATGTTAGCATCTGAAAATCCTTAAAAAGAATTTAAACATTGATTTAGATGGATATGAAGCTGTCTATTTCTAAATTAACTTACAATTTATTGTATGTATGTACACATATTCATATATGTACTCATATATACTTACACGTAGGACACTTTTCAAAAAAAAATCAGCTTTATTGAGATAATTCACAAACCATAAAATTCACCCTTTTTAAAGTCAAAAAAAAAAAAAAAAAAAAAAAGAACCAACTTTCAATCTACTGAGTGACTGCTGAAGTCACTCCGCAACCATTGGTCAACCCGGGGCCCCGCAGGAGACCTCGTAGAACCCTTGGGCGCGAGCGGCGTGTGCGCATGCTCACTTGTGTTTGGCACTGCTCCTTGGTTAGCGTTCGATCGGGAGGCTTTTGGGTGGTGCTGTTGTGGCAGAGATGTTGTCTTCGAGAAAATAGTACTGAGTAATATTCGCTCATATCGGCTTCACGAGTGGGTATGAGCCGAGGGGCCAGGTGAGGGGACGGGCCTCTGAAGCTGCTGTCTTCTCCCATGAAGAAGCTTTTTGACATTTGACGGTAGACGAAAGAGTCACTCTCAGGCACCGCCACCAGGTGGCAGGAGGCGAGCTCGGACGAGGTTTGTTTCAGACAGAGAATCGGCTTTTGGCCTAGCTCCCAGATCCACTCAGACATCTGGGAAAGATCAATCACGCTGCCTAAAGGGGCCATGTTGAAAGAGGACACCAGATCCTTTCGTGTGGAGTAGGGGACTTGGGTGACAGAGCGGAACGAGAAGTAGTGGGCGGAGCTAGGCCCAATCTTAGAAAAGAACTGATCTGTGGCCAGGTCAAGAAATAGCCCATTAGAACCATCTTTCAATATCCTTAGTGACTGCTGACGTCACTCAGCATCCATTGGTCAACCCGGGGCCCCGCAGGAGACCTCTTAGAACCCTTGGGCGCGAGCGGTGTGTGCGCGTTCTCACTTGTGTTTATCACTGCTCCTTGGTTACCGTTCGATCGGGAGGCTTTTGAGTGGTGCGGTTGTGGCAGAGAGGTTGGCTTCTGCCGAATAGTACCGAGTAATCGCTGGTGTTAGGTTTAGAAGTGGATAAGAGCCGAGGGGGCAGGTGAGCGGGCTGGCCCGTTAAGCTGCTGTCTTCTGCCATGAAGGCGCTTTTTGACTTTGGACCGTAGAAGAAAAAGTCACTCTCTGGCACCACCACCGGGCTGCAGGAGGCGAGCGCGGACGCGGTTTGTTCGTGAAAGAGAATCGGCTTTCGGCTGAGCTGGCAGATCCGACTCAGACATCTGGGAAAGATCCATCACGCTGCCAAACAGGGTGATGTGGAAAGAGGACAGCTGATCTTTCCGTGTGGAGTAGGGGTCGGGAACCTCCAGCAGGCTGCAGGAGGCGAGCGCGGGAGCGGTTTGGTTGAGAAATGGAATCGGATTTCGGCTGAGCTACCAGATCCGACACAGACATCTGGGAAAGATCCATCAAGCTGCAAAAGGGGTCATGTTAAAAGTGGATAGCAGACCTTTCCGTGTGGAGTAGGGTAAGTGGATGACAGAGTGGATGGAGAAGTAGGGGGCGGAGCCAGGCCCAAGCTTAGGAAAGAACTTATCTGTAGCCATGGCAAGAAATAGCCCGTGAGAAACAACTTTCAATCCCCCTAGGGACCACTGACGGCAATCAGCAACCATTGGTCAACCCGGGGCCCCGCAGGAGACCTCTTAGAACCCTTGGGCGCGAGCGGTGTGTGCGCATGCTCACTTGTGTTTGGCACTGCTCCTCGGTTAGCGTTCGATCGGGAGGCTTTTGGGTGGTGCTGTTGTGGCAGAGATGTTGTCTTCGAGAAAATAGTACTGAGTAATATTCGCTCATATCGGCTTCACGAGTGGGTATGAGCCGAGGGGCCAGGTGAGGGGACGGGCCTCTGAAGCTGCTGTCTTCTCCCATGAAGAAGCTTTTTGACTTTTGACGGTAGACGAAAGAGTCACTCTCAGGCACCGCCACCAGGTGGCAGGAGGCGAGCTCGGACGAGGTTTATTTCAGACAGAGAATCGGCTTTGGCCTAGCTCCCAGATCCACTCAGACATCTGGGAAAGATCAATCGCGCTGCCTAAAGGGGCCATGTTGAAAGAGGACACCAGATCCTTTCGTGTGGAGGAGGGGACGGGGATGACAGAGCCGAACGAGTAGTAGGGGGCGGAGCAAGGCCCAATCTTCGAAAAGAACTGATCTGTAGCCACGTCAAGAAATAGCCCATTAGAACCAACTTTCGGCACTCAGCTCCAGGCGGGGCGGCCCCGGCGCTGAGGGACGCTACCCGACCTTGGCGGGACGGGGGTTTCGCCAGGGCCTGGGCCCAGCGACCAGGCGGAGACGGCGCGCGAGCCTTGCAGTCTCCAGGGAAATGCGGGCTTGCCTGCAATGAGATTTCATTTTCTGCATTTAAAGGACATCCTTTTCTGAGCTGCTGTGAATAAATTTGGGATGATACTGTATGTTTTCATCTAATGGAGAAATAGCTGTATTTTGAATAAGGATTGCTGCACTGGACGACTTCAGAACATTACTCACAATGTCATCCAACAGGAGTCAGAATCCCCATGGACCGAAGCAGATTGGCCTTGACCAGCTCTGGGACGACCTCAGAGCTGGAATCCAGCAAGTGTACACCAGACAGAGTATGGCGAAGTCCAGATACATGGAACTCTACACGTATCCTCCTGCTTGAACTGAGATAATTTGCTTTAGAATTTTGATACTTAGTGGTAGGATCGATGAATTATTAGAAATTTGACATCGTGTGTTCTCTTCTCAGTTCATCCTTGAAATGTAGTCACAGAATTCATCTTTAGCTTTAAGTTTTTTGACTAGAGGTCCTGTTTTTCGGTTTTTTGAACAGAGGTAATAAAATTGGCTAGTTAGTTGTCTAATGCAGTGCTGGTCAGTACAGTAGCCACTAGTCACATGGATCTGTTTACATTTAAAATAATTTAAAAATTCAGTTTCTTAGTCACAGTAGCCATATTTTAAGGGCTTAATAGTCAGATAATAAAATATTTCTATTACTGTGGAAAGATCCGTTGGACAGCACTGGTCTAAAGCAGGGGATCATTTGTTGAAATGTTGTCCATTTGTTTATATATTGTCTACAGCTGCTTTCATGTTACTCGGAGGGAGTTGAGTAGTTCTGTCAGAAACGATCTTGTCCACAAAGCCTAAAATATTTGCTATCTGGTCCTTTACATAAGAAGTTTGCTGACCTGATCTAACGGGATAGCACAGAGAACAAAAGTTTAACTGTTCTGGTCCTGTTTCACAAAAATGGTATTTAAAAAGTATCTCCCTCATTTGTCATGTGGCCTGCCATGTGCGCGAGGGACAGTGCCGCGTGCTGCAAAGGTCACGAGGGTGTAAAAGACGCGGCCCTGCTCTTCCATACCCAGTGGTGTGCTGTTCGCCTTTGTAGAGTTTCTTGGTTCCGTGCAAATATGAAATTGGAACTAGAGCTAAGCCAACTCAGTAGTGAGCAGGTTGCTGCAGATTCTAGGATTTCAAAGTTCAATGGAGATTTAAGTTTAAATCTTTGGTATGTATCTGTAATTATCAAACTAGGTTATGTGATATTGTAGTGTTCCCTCAAATATGTTAGCATCTGAAAATCCTTAAAAAGAATTTAAACATTGATTTAGATGGATATGAAGCTGTCTATTTCTAAATTAACTTACAATTTATTGTATGTATGTACACATATTCATATATGTACTCATATATACTTACACGTAGGACACTTTTCAAAAAAAAATCAGCTTTATTGAGATAATTCACAAACCATAAAATTCACCCTTTTTAAAGTCAAAAAAAAAAAAAAAAAAAAAAAGAACCAACTTTCAATCTACTTAGTGACTGCTGAAGTCACTCCGCAACCATTGGTCAACCCGGGGCCCCGCAGGAGACCTCGTAGAACCCTTGGGCGCGAGCGGCGTGTGCGCATGCTCACTTGTGTTTGGCACTGCTCCTTGGTTAGCGTTCGATCGGGAGGCTTTTGGGTGGTGCTGTTGTGGCAGAGATGTTGTCTTCGAGAAAATAGTACTGAGTAATATTCGCTCATATCGGCTTCACGAGTGGGTATGAGCCGAGGGGCCAGGTGAGGGGACGGGCCTCTGAAGCTGCTGTCTTCTCCCATGAAGAAGCTTTTTGACATTTGACGGTAGACGAAAGAGTCACTCTCAGGCACCGCCACCAGGTGGCAGGAGGCGAGCTCGGACGAGGTTTGTTTCAGACAGAGAATCGGCTTTTGGCCTAGCTCCCAGATCCACTCAGACATCTGGGAAAGATCAATCACGCTGCCTAAAGGGGCCATGTTGAAAGAGGACACCAGATCCTTTCGTGTGGAGTAGGGGACTTGGGTGACAGAGCGGAACGAGAAGTAGTGGGCGGAGCTAGGCCCAATCTTAGAAAAGAACTGATCTGTGGCCAGGTCAAGAAATAGCCCATTAGAACCATCTTTCAATATCCTTAGTGACTGCTGACGTCACTCAGCATCCATTGGTCAACCCGGGGCCCCGCAGGAGACCTCTTAGAACCCTTGGGCGCGAGCGGTGTGTGCGCGTTCTCACTTGTGTTTATCACTGCTCCTTGGTTACCGTTCGATCGGGAGGCTTTTGAGTGGTGCGGTTGTGGCAGAGAGGTTGGCTTCTGCCGAATAGTACCGAGTAATCGCTGGTGTTAGGTTTAGAAGTGGATAAGAGCCGAGGGGGCAGGTGAGCGGGCTGGCCCGTTAAGCTGCTGTCTTCTGCCATGAAGGCGCTTTTTGACTTTGGACCGTAGAAGAAAAAGTCACTCTCTGGCACCACCACCGGGCTGCAGGAGGCGAGCGCGGACGCGGTTTGTTCGTGAAAGAGAATCGGCTTTCGGCTGAGCTGGCAGATCCGACTCAGACATCTGGGAAAGATCCATCACGCTGCCAAACAGGGTGATGTGGAAAGAGGACAGCTGATCTTTCCGTGTGGAGTAGGGGTCGGGAACCTCCAGCAGGCTGCAGGAGGCGAGCGCGGGAGCGGTTTGGTTGAGAAATGGAATCGGATTTCGGCTGAGCTACCAGATCCGACACAGACATCTGGGAAAGATCCATCAAGCTGCAAAAGGGGTCATGTTAAAAGTGGATAGCAGACCTTTCCGTGTGGAGTAGGGTAAGTGGATGACAGAGTGGATGGAGAAGTAGGGGGCGGAGCCAGGCCCAAGCTTAGGAAAGAACTTATCTGTAGCCATGGCAAGAAATAGCCCGTGAGAAACAACTTTCAATCCCCCTAGGGACCACTGACGGCAATCAGCAACCATTGGTCAACCCGGGGCCCCGCAGGAGACCTCTTAGAACCCTTGGGCGCGAGCGGTGTGTGCGCATGCTCACTTGTGTTTGGCACTGCTCCTCGGTTAGCGTTCGATCGGGAGGCTTTTGGGTGGTGCTGTTGTGGCAGAGATGTTGTCTTCGAGAAAATAGTACTGAGTAATATTCGCTCATATCGGCTTCACGAGTGGGTATGAGCCGAGGGGCCAGGTGAGGGGACGGGCCTCTGAAGCTGCTGTCTTCTCCCATGAAGAAGCTTTTTGACTTTTGACGGTAGACGAAAGAGTCACTCTCAGGCACCGCCACCAGGTGGCAGGAGGCGAGCTCGGACGAGGTTTATTTCAGACAGAGAATCGGCTTTGGCCTAGCTCCCAGATCCACTCAGACATCTGGGAAAGATCAATCACGCTGCCTAAAGGGGCCATGTTGAAAGAGGACACCAGATCCTTTCGTGTGGAGTAGGGGACGGGGATGACAGAGCCGAACGAGTAGTAGGGGGCGGAGCAAGGCCCAATCTTCGAAAAGAACTGATCTGTAGCCACGTCAAGAAATAGCCCATTAGAACCAACTTTCGGCACTCAGCTCCAGGCGGGGCGGCCCCGGCGCTGAGGGACGCTACCCGACCTTGGCGGGACGGGGGTTTCGCCAGGGCCTGGGCCCAGCGACCAGGCGGAGACGGCGCGCGAGCCTTGCAGTCTCCAGGGAAATGCGGGCTTGCCTGCAATGAGATTTCATTTTCTGCATTTAAAGGACATCCTTTTCTGAGCTGCTGTGAATAAATTTGGGATGATACTGTATGTTTTCATCTAATGGAGAAATAGCTGTATTTTGAATAAGGATTGCTGCACTGGACGACTTCAGAACATTACTCACAATGTCATCCAACAGGAGTCAGAATCCCCATGGACCGAAGCAGATTGGCCTTGACCAGCTCTGGGACGACCTCAGAGCTGGAATCCAGCAAGTGTACACCAGACAGAGTATGGCGAAGTCCAGATACATGGAACTCTACACGTATCCTCCTGCTTGAACTGAGATAATTTGCTTTAGAATTTTGATACTTAGTGGTAGGATCGATGAATTATTAGAAATTTGACATCGTGTGTTCTCTTCTCAGTTCATCCTTGAAATGTAGTCACAGAATTCATCTTTAGCTTTACGTTTTTTGACTAGAGGTCCTGTTTTTCGGTTTTTAGAACAGAGGTAATAAAATTGGCTAGTTAGTTGTCTAATGCAGTGCTGGTCAGTACAGTAGCCACTAGTCACATGGATCTGTTTACATTTAAAATAATTTAAAAATTCAGTTTCTTAGTCACAGTAGCCATATTTTAAGGGCTTAATAGTCAGATAATAAAATATTTCTATTACTGTGGAAAGATCCGTTGGACAGCACTGGTCTAAAGCAGGGGATCATTTGTTGAAATGTTGTCCATTTGTTTATATATTGTCTACAGCTGCTTTCATGTTACTCGGAGGGAGTTGAGTAGTTCTGTCAGAAACGATCTTGTCCACAAAGCCTAAAATATTTGCTATCTGGTCCTTTACATAAGAAGTTTGCTGACCTGATCTAACGGGATAGCACAGAGAACAAAAGTTTAACTGTTCTGGTCCTGTTTCACAAAAATGGTATTTAAAATGTATCTCCCTCATTTGTCATGTGGCCTGCCATGTGCGCGAGGGACAGTGGCGCGTGCTGCAAAGGTCACGAGGGTGTAAAAGACGCGGCCCTGGTCTTCCATACCCAGTGGTGTGCTGTTCGCCTTTGTAGAGTTTCTTGGTTCCGTGCAAATATGAAATTGGAACTAGAGCTAAGCCAACTCAGTAGTGAGCAGGTTGCTGCAGATTCTAGGATTTCAAAGTTCAATGGAGATTTAAGTTTAAATCTTTGGTATGTATCTGTAATTATCAAACTAGGTTATGTGATATTGTAGTGTTCCCTCAAATATGTTAGCATCTGAAAATCCTTAAAAAGAATTTAAACATTGATTTAGATGGATATGAAGCTGTCTATTTCTAAATTAACTTACAATTTATTGTATGTATGTACACATATTCATATATGTACTCATATATACTTACACGTAGGACACTTTTCAAAAAAAAATCAGCTTTATTGAGATAATTCACAAACCATAAAATTCACCCTTTTTAAAGTCAAAAAAAAAAAGAACCAACTTTCAATCTACTGAGTGACTGCTGAAGTCACTCCGCAACCATTGGTCAACCCGGGGCCCCGCAGGAGACCTCGTAGAACCCTTGGGCGCGAGCGGCGTGTGCGCATGCTCACTTGTGTTTGGCACTGCTCCTTGGTTAGCGTTCGATCGGGAGGCTTTTGGGTGGTGCTGTTGTGGCAGAGATGTTGTCTTCGAGAAAATAGTACTGAGTAATATTCGCTCATATCGGCTTCACGAGTGGGTATGAGCCGAGGGGCCAGGTGAGGGGACGGGCCTCTGAAGCTGCTGTCTTCTCCCATGAAGAAGCTTTTTGACATTTGACGGTAGACGAAAGAGTCACTCTCAGGCACCGCCACCAGGTGGCAGGAGGCGAGCTCGGACGAGGTTTGTTTCAGACAGAGAATCGGCTTTTGGCCTAGCTCCCAGATCCACTCAGACATCTGGGAAAGATCAATCACGCTGCCTAAAGGGGCCATGTTGAAAGAGGACACCAGATCCTTTCGTGTGGAGTAGGGGACTTGGGTGACAGAGCGGAACGAGAAGTAGTGGGCGGAGCTAGGCCCAATCTTAGAAAAGAACTGATCTGTGGCCAGGTCAAGAAATAGCCCATTAGAACCATCTTTCAATATCCTTAGTGACTGCTGACGTCACTCAGCATCCATTGGTCAACCCGGGGCCCCGCAGGAGACCTCTTAGAACCCTTGGGCGCGAGCGGTGTGTGCGCGTTCTCACTTGTGTTTATCACTGCTCCTTGGTTACCGTTCGATCGGGAGGCTTTTGAGTGGTGCGGTTGTGGCAGAGAGGTTGGCTTCTGCCGAATAGTACCGAGTAATCGCTGGTGTTAGGTTTAGAAGTGGATAAGAGCCGAGGGGGCAGGTGAGCGGGCTGGCCCGTTAAGCTGCTGTCTTCTGCCATGAAGGCGCTTTTTGACTTTGGACCGTAGAAGAAAAAGTCACTCTCTGGCACCACCACCGGGCTGCAGGAGGCGAGCGCGGACGCGGTTTGTTCGTGAAAGAGAATCGGCTTTCGGCTGAGCTGGCAGATCCGACTCAGACATCTGGGAAAGATCCATCACGCTGCCAAACAGGGTGATGTGGAAAGAGGACAGCTGATCTTTCCGTGTGGAGTAGGGGTCGGGAACCTCCAGCAGGCTGCAGGAGGCGAGCGCGGGAGCGGTTTGGTTGAGAAATGGAATCGGATTTCGGCTGAGCTACCAGATCCGACACAGACATCTGGGAAAGATCCATCAAGCTGCAAAAGGGGTCATGTTAAAAGTGGATAGCAGACCTTTCCGTGTGGAGTAGGGTAAGTGGATGACAGAGTGGATGGAGAAGTAGGGGGCGGAGCCAGGCCCAAGCTTAGGAAAGAACTTATCTGTAGCCATGGCAAGAAATAGCCCGTGAGAAACAACTTTCAATCCCCCTAGGGACCACTGACGGCAATCAGCAACCATTGGTCAACCCGGGGCCCCGCAGGAGACCTCTTAGAACCCTTGGGCGCGAGCGGTGTGTGCGCATGCTCACTTGTGTTTGGCACTGCTCCTCGGTTAGCGTTCGATCGGGAGGCTTTTGGGTGGTGCTGTTGTGGCAGAGATGTTGTCTTCGAGAAAATAGTACTGAGTAATATTCGCTCATATCGGCTTCACGAGTGGGTATGAGCCGAGGGGCCAGGTGAGGGGACGGGCCTCTGAAGCTGCTGTCTTCTCCCATGAAGAAGCTTTTTGACTTTTGACGGTAGACGAAAGAGTCACTCTCAGGCACCGCCACCAGGTGGCAGGAGGCGAGCTCGGACGAGGTTTATTTCAGACAGAGAATCGGCTTTGGCCTAGCTCCCAGATCCACTCAGACATCTGGGAAAGATCAATCGCGCTGCCTAAAGGGGCCATGTTGAAAGAGGACACCAGATCCTTTCGTGTGGAGGAGGGGACGGGGATGACAGAGCCGAACGAGTAGTAGGGGGCGGAGCAAGGCCCAATCTTCGAAAAGAACTGATCTGTAGCCACGTCAAGAAATAGCCCATTAGAACCAACTTTCGGCACTCAGCTCCAGGCGGGGCGGCCCCGGCGCTGAGGGACGCTACCCGACCTTGGCGGGACGGGGGTTTCGCCAGGGCCTGGGCCCAGCGACCAGGCGGAGACGGCGCGCGAGCCTTGCAGTCTCCAGGGAAATGCGGGCTTGCCTGCAATGAGATTTCATTTTCTGCATTTAAAGGACATCCTTTTCTGAGCTGCTGTGAATAAATTTGGGATGATACTGTATGTTTTCATCTAATGGAGAAATAGCTGTATTTTGAATAAGGATTGCTGCACTGGACGACTTCAGAACATTACTCACAATGTCATCCAACAGGAGTCAGAATCCCCATGGACCGAAGCAGATTGGCCTTGACCAGCTCTGGGACGACCTCAGAGCTGGAATCCAGCAAGTGTACACCAGACAGAGTATGGCGAAGTCCAGATACATGGAACTCTACACGTATCCTCCTGCTTGAACTGAGATAATTTGCTTTAGAATTTTGATACTTAGTGGTAGGATCGATGAATTATTAGAAATTTGACATCGTGTGTTCTCTTCTCAGTTCATCCTTGAAATGTAGTCACAGAATTCATCTTTAGCTTTAAGTTTTTTGACTAGAGGTCCTGTTTTTCGGTTTTTTGAACAGAGGTAATAAAATTGGCTAGTTAGTTGTCTAATGCAGTGCTGGTCAGTACAGTAGCCACTAGTCACATGGATCTGTTTACATTTAAAATAATTTAAAAATTCAGTTTCTTAGTCACAGTAGCCATATTTTAAGGGCTTAATAGTCAGATAATAAAATATTTCTATTACTGTGGAAAGATCCGTTGGACAGCACTGGTCTAAAGCAGGGGATCATTTGTTGAAATGTTGTCCATTTGTTTATATATTGTCTACAGCTGCTTTCATGTTACTCGGAGGGAGTTGAGTAGTTCTGTCAGAAACGATCTTGTCCACAAAGCCTAAAATATTTGCTATCTGGTCCTTTACATAAGAAGTTTGCTGACCTGATCTAACGGGATAGCACAGAGAACAAAAGTTTAACTGTTCTGGTCCTGTTTCACAAAAATGGTATTTAAAATGTATCTCCCTCATTTGTCATGTGGCCTGCCATGTGCGCGAGGGACAGTGGCGCGTGCTGCAAAGGTCACGAGGGTGTAAAAGACGCGGCCCTGGTCTTCCATACCCAGTGGTGTGCTGTTCGCCTTTGTAGAGTTTCTTGGTTCCGTGCAAATATGAAATTGGAACTAGAGCTAAGCCAACTCAGTAGTGAGCAGGTTGCTGCAGATTCTAGGATTTCAAAGTTCAATGGAGATTTAAGTTTAAATCTTTGGTATGTATCTGTAATTATCAAACTAGGTTATGTGATATTGTAGTGTTCCCTCAAATATGTTAGCATCTGAAAATCCTTAAAAAGAATTTAAACATTGATTTAGATGGATATGAAGCTGTCTATTTCTAAATTAACTTACAATTTATTGTATGTATGTACACATATTCATATATGTACTCATATATACTTACACGTAGGACACTTTTCAAAAAAAAATCAGCTTTATTGAGATAATTCACAAACCATAAAATTCACCCTTTTTAAAGTCAAAAAAAAAAAAAAAAAAAAAAAAAGAACCAACTTTCAATCTACTTAGTGACTGCTGAAGTCACTCCGCAACCATTGGTCAACCCGGGGCCCCGCAGGAGACCTCGTAGAACCCTTGGGCGCGAGCGGCGTGTGCGCATGCTCACTTGTGTTTGGCACTGCTCCTTGGTTAGCGTTCGATCGGGAGGCTTTTGGGTGGTGCTGTTGTGGCAGAGATGTTGTCTTCGAGAAAATAGTACTGAGTAATATTCGCTCATATCGGCTTCACGAGTGGGTATGAGCCGAGGGGCCAGGTGAGGGGACGGGCCTCTGAAGCTGCTGTCTTCTCCCATGAAGAAGCTTTTTGACATTTGACGGTAGACGAAAGAGTCACTCTCAGGCACCGCCACCAGGTGGCAGGAGGCGAGCTCGGACGAGGTTTGTTTCAGACAGAGAATCGGCTTTTGGCCTAGCTCCCAGATCCACTCAGACATCTGGGAAAGATCAATCACGCTGCCTAAAGGGGCCATGTTGAAAGAGGACACCAGATCCTTTCGTGTGGAGTAGGGGACTTGGGTGACAGAGCGGAACGAGAAGTAGTGGGCGGAGCTAGGCCCAATCTTAGAAAAGAACTGATCTGTGGCCAGGTCAAGAAATAGCCCATTAGAACCATCTTTCAATATCCTTAGTGACTGCTGACGTCACTCAGCATCCATTGGTCAACCCGGGGCCCCGCAGGAGACCTCTTAGAACCCTTGGGCGCGAGCGGTGTGTGCGCGTTCTCACTTGTGTTTATCACTGCTCCTTGGTTACCGTTCGATCGGGAGGCTTTTGAGTGGTGCGGTTGTGGCAGAGAGGTTGGCTTCTGCCGAATAGTACCGAGTAATCGCTGGTGTTAGGTTTAGAAGTGGATAAGAGCCGAGGGGGCAGGTGAGCGGGCTGGCCCGTTAAGCTGCTGTCTTCTGCCATGAAGGCGCTTTTTGACTTTGGACCGTAGAAGAAAAAGTCACTCTCTGGCACCACCACCGGGCTGCAGGAGGCGAGCGCGGACGCGGTTTGTTCGTGAAAGAGAATCGGCTTTCGGCTGAGCTGGCAGATCCGACTCAGACATCTGGGAAAGATCCATCACGCTGCCAAACAGGGTGATGTGGAAAGAGGACAGCTGATCTTTCCGTGTGGAGTAGGGGTCGGGAACCTCCAGCAGGCTGCAGGAGGCGAGCGCGGGAGCGGTTTGGTTGAGAAATGGAATCGGATTTCGGCTGAGCTACCAGATCCGACACAGACATCTGGGAAAGATCCATCAAGCTGCAAAAGGGGTCATGTTAAAAGTGGATAGCAGACCTTTCCGTGTGGAGTAGGGTAAGTGGATGACAGAGTGGATGGAGAAGTAGGGGGCGGAGCCAGGCCCAAGCTTAGGAAAGAACTTATCTGTAGCCATGGCAAGAAATAGCCCGTGAGAAACAACTTTCAATCCCCCTAGGGACCACTGACGGCAATCAGCAACCATTGGTCAACCCGGGGCCCCGCAGGAGACCTCTTAGAACCCTTGGGCGCGAGCGGTGTGTGCGCATGCTCACTTGTGTTTGGCACTGCTCCTCGGTTAGCGTTCGATCGGGAGGCTTTTGGGTGGTGCTGTTGTGGCAGAGATGTTGTCTTCGAGAAAATAGTACTGAGTAATATTCGCTCATATCGGCTTCACGAGTGGGTATGAGCCGAGGGGCCAGGTGAGGGGACGGGCCTCTGAAGCTGCTGTCTTCTCCCATGAAGAAGCTTTTTGACTTTTGACGGTAGACGAAAGAGTCACTCTCAGGCACCGCCACCAGGTGGCAGGAGGCGAGCTCGGACGAGGTTTATTTCAGACAGAGAATCGGCTTTGGCCTAGCTCCCAGATCCACTCAGACATCTGGGAAAGATCAATCGCGCTGCCTAAAGGGGCCATGTTGAAAGAGGACACCAGATCCTTTCGTGTAGAGTAGGGGACGGGGATGACAGAGCCGAACGAGTAGTAGGGGGCGGAGCAAGGCCCAATCTTCGAAAAGAACTGATCTGTAGCCACGTCAAGAAATAGCCCATTAGAACCAACTTTCGGCACTCAGCTCCAGGCGGGGCGGCCCCGGCGCTGAGGGACGCTACCCGACCTTGGCGGGACGGGGGTTTCGCCAGGGCCTGGGCCCAGCGACCAGGCGGAGACGGCGCGCGAGCCTTGCAGTCTCCAGGGAAATGCGGGCTTGCCTGCAATGAGATTTCATTTTCTGCATTTAAAGGACATCCTTTTCTGAGCTGCTGTGAATAAATTTGGGATGATACTGTATGTTTTCATCTAATGGAGAAATAGCTGTATTTTGAATAAGGATTGCTGCACTGGACGACTTCAGAACATTACTCACAATGTCATCCAACAGGAGTCAGAATCCCCATGGACCGAAGCAGATTGGCCTTGACCAGCTCTGGGACGACCTCAGAGCTGGAATCCAGCAAGTGTACACCAGACAGAGTATGGCGAAGTCCAGATACATGGAACTCTACACGTATCCTCCTGCTTGAACTGAGATAATTTGCTTTAGAATTTTGATACTTAGTGGTAGGATCGATGAATTATTAGAAATTTGACATCGTGTGTTCTCTTCTCAGTTCATCCTTGAAATGTAGTCACAGAATTCATCTTTAGCTTTAAGTTTTTTGACTAGAGGTCCTGTTTTTCGGTTTTTAGAACAGAGGTAATAAAATTGGCTAGTTAGTTGTCTAATGCAGTGCTGGTCAGTACAGTAGCCACTAGTCACATGGATCTGTTTACATTTAAAATAATTTAAAAATTCAGTTTCTTAGTCACAGTAGCCATATTTTAAGGGCTTAATAGTCAGATAATAAAATATTTCTATTACTGTGGAAAGATCCGTTGGACAGCACTGGTCTAAAGCAGGGGATCATTTGTTGAAATGTTGTCCATTTGTTTATATATTGTCTACAGCTGCTTTCATGTTACTCGGAGGGAGTTGAGTAGTTCTGTCAGAAACGATCTTGTCCACAAAGCCTAAAATATTTGCTATCTGGTCCTTTACATAAGAAGTTTGCTGACCTGATCTAACGGGATAGCACAGAGAACAAAAGTTTAACTGTTCTGGTCCTGTTTCACAAAAATGGTATTTAAAATGTATCTCCCTCATTTGTCATGTGGCCTGCCATGTGCGCGAGGGACAGTGGCGCGTGCTGCAAAGGTCACGAGGGTGTAAAAGACGCGGCCCTGGTCTTCCATACCCAGTGGTGTGCTGTTCGCCTTTGTAGAGTTTCTTGGTTCCGTGCAAATATGAAATTGGAACTAGAGCTAAGCCAACTCAGTAGTGAGCAGGTTGCTGCAGATTCTAGGATTTCAAAGTTCAATGGAGATTTAAGTTTAAATCTTTGGTATGTATCTGTAATTATCAAACTAGGTTATGTGATATTGTAGTGTTCCCTCAAATATGTTAGCATCTGAAAATCCTTAAAAAGAATTTAAACATTGATTTAGATGGATATGAAGCTGTCTATTTCTAAATTAACTTACAATTTATTGTATGTATGTACACATATTCATATATGTACTCATATATACTTACACGTAGGACACTTTTCAAAAAAAAATCAGCTTTATTGAGATAATTCACAAACCATAAAATTCACCCTTTTTAAAGTCAAAAAAAAAAAGAACCAACTTTCAATCTACTGAGTGACTGCTGAAGTCACTCCGCAACCATTGGTCAACCCGGGGCCCCGCAGGAGACCTCGTAGAACCCTTGGGCGCGAGCGGCGTGTGCGCATGCTCACTTGTGTTTGGCACTGCTCCTTGGTTAGCGTTCGATCGGGAGGCTTTTGGGTGGTGCTGTTGTGGCAGAGATGTTGTCTTCGAGAAAATAGTACTGAGTAATATTCGCTCATATCGGCTTCACGAGTGGGTATGAGCCGAGGGGCCAGGTGAGGGGACGGGCCTCTGAAGCTGCTGTCTTCTCCCATGAAGAAGCTTTTTGACATTTGACGGTAGACGAAAGAGTCACTCTCAGGCACCGCCACCAGGTGGCAGGAGGCGAGCTCGGACGAGGTTTGTTTCAGACAGAGAATCGGCTTTTGGCCTAGCTCCCAGATCCACTCAGACATCTGGGAAAGATCAATCACGCTGCCTAAAGGGGCCATGTTGAAAGAGGACACCAGATCCTTTCGTGTGGAGTAGGGGACTTGGGTGACAGAGCGGAACGAGAAGTAGTGGGCGGAGCTAGGCCCAATCTTAGAAAAGAACTGATCTGTGGCCAGGTCAAGAAATAGCCCATTAGAACCATCTTTCAATATCCTTAGTGACTGCTGACGTCACTCAGCATCCATTGGTCAACCCGGGGCCCCGCAGGAGACCTCTTAGAACCCTTGGGCGCGAGCGGTGTGTGCGCGTTCTCACTTGTGTTTATCACTGCTCCTTGGTTACCGTTCGATCGGGAGGCTTTTGAGTGGTGCGGTTGTGGCAGAGAGGTTGGCTTCTGCCGAATAGTACCGAGTAATCGCTGGTGTTAGGTTTAGAAGTGGATAAGAGCCGAGGGGGCAGGTGAGCGGGCTGGCCCGTTAAGCTGCTGTCTTCTGCCATGAAGGCGCTTTTTGACTTTGGACCGTAGAAGAAAAAGTCACTCTCTGGCACCACCACCGGGCTGCAGGAGGCGAGCGCGGACGCGGTTTGTTCGTGAAAGAGAATCGGCTTTCGGCTGAGCTGGCAGATCCGACTCAGACATCTGGGAAAGATCCATCACGCTGCCAAACAGGGTGATGTGGAAAGAGGACAGCTGATCTTTCCGTGTGGAGTAGGGGTCGGGAACCTCCAGCAGGCTGCAGGAGGCGAGCGCGGGAGCGGTTTGGTTGAGAAATGGAATCGGATTTCGGCTGAGCTACCAGATCCGACACAGACATCTGGGAAAGATCCATCAAGCTGCAAAAGGGGTCATGTTAAAAGTGGATAGCAGACCTTTCCGTGTGGAGTAGGGTAAGTGGATGACAGAGTGGATGGAGAAGTAGGGGGCGGAGCCAGGCCCAAGCTTAGGAAAGAACTTATCTGTAGCCATGGCAAGAAATAGCCCGTGAGAAACAACTTTCAATCCCCCTAGGGACCACTGACGGCAATCAGCAACCATTGGTCAACCCGGGGCCCCGCAGGAGACCTCTTAGAACCCTTGGGCGCGAGCGGTGTGTGCGCATGCTCACTTGTGTTTGGCACTGCTCCTCGGTTAGCGTTCGATCGGGAGGCTTTTGGGTGGTGCTGTTGTGGCAGAGATGTTGTCTTCGAGAAAATAGTACTGAGTAATATTCGCTCATATCGGCTTCACGAGTGGGTATGAGCCGAGGGGCCAGGTGAGGGGACGGGCCTCTGAAGCTGCTGTCTTCTCCCATGAAGAAGCTTTTTGACTTTTGACGGTAGACGAAAGAGTCACTCTCAGGCACCGCCACCAGGTGGCAGGAGGCGAGCTCGGACGAGGTTTATTTCAGACAGAGAATCGGCTTTGGCCTAGCTCCCAGATCCACTCAGACATCTGGGAAAGATCAATCGCGCTGCCTAAAGGGGCCATGTTGAAAGAGGACACCAGATCCTTTCGTGTAGAGTAGGGGACGGGGATGACAGAGCCGAACGAGTAGTAGGGGGCGGAGCAAGGCCCAATCTTCGAAAAGAACTGATCTGTAGCCACGTCAAGAAATAGCCCATTAGAACCAACTTTCGGCACTCAGCTCCAGGCGGGGCGGCCCCGGCGCTGAGGGACGCTACCCGACCTTGGCGGGACGGGGGTTTCGCCAGGGCCTGGGCCCAGCGACCAGGCGGAGACGGCGCGCGAGCCTTGCAGTCTCCAGGGAAATGCGGGCTTGCCTGCAATGAGATTTCATTTTCTGCATTTAAAGGACATCCTTTTCTGAGCTGCTGTGAATAAATTTGGGATGATACTGTATGTTTTCATCTAATGGAGAAATAGCTGTATTTTGAATAAGGATTGCTGCACTGGACGACTTCAGAACATTACTCACAATGTCATCCAACAGGAGTCAGAATCCCCATGGACCGAAGCAGATTGGCCTTGACCAGCTCTGGGACGACCTCAGAGCTGGAATCCAGCAAGTGTACACCAGACAGAGTATGGCGAAGTCCAGATACATGGAACTCTACACGTATCCTCCTGCTTGAACTGAGATAATTTGCTTTAGAATTTTGATACTTAGTGGTAGGATCGATGAATTATTAGAAATTTGACATCGTGTGTTCTCTTCTCAGTTCATCCTTGAAATGTAGTCACAGAATTCATCTTTAGCTTTAAGTTTTTTGACTAGAGGTCCTGTTTTTCGGTTTTTAGAACAGAGGTAATAAAATTGGCTAGTTAGTTGTCTAATGCAGTGCTGGTCAGTACAGTAGCCACTAGTCACATGGATCTGTTTACATTTAAAATAATTTAAAAATTCAGTTTCTTAGTCACAGTAGCCATATTTTAAGGGCTTAATAGTCAGATAATAAAATATTTCTATTACTGTGGAAAGATCCGTTGGACAGCACTGGTCTAAAGCAGGGGATCATTTGTTGAAATGTTGTCCATTTGTTTATATATTGTCTACAGCTGCTTTCATGTTACTCGGAGGGAGTTGAGTAGTTCTGTCAGAAACGATCTTGTCCACAAAGCCTAAAATATTTGCTATCTGGTCCTTTACATAAGAAGTTTGCTGACCTGATCTAACGGGATAGCACAGAGAACAAAAGTTTAACTGTTCTGGTCCTGTTTCACAAAAATGGTATTTAAAATGTATCTCCCTCATTTGTCATGTGGCCTGCCATGTGCGCGAGGGACAGTGGCGCGTGCTGCAAAGGTCACGAGGGTGTAAAAGACGCGGCCCTGGTCTTCCATACCCAGTGGTGTGCTGTTCGCCTTTGTAGAGTTTCTTGGTTCCGTGCAAATATGAAATTGGAACTAGAGCTAAGCCAACTCAGTAGTGAGCAGGTTGCTGCAGATTCTAGGATTTCAAAGTTCAATGGAGATTTAAGTTTAAATCTTTGGTATGTATCTGTAATTATCAAACTAGGTTATGTGATATTGTAGTGTTCCCTCAAATATGTTAGCATCTGAAAATCCTTAAAAAGAATTTAAACATTGATTTAGATGGATATGAAGCTGTCTATTTCTAAATTAACTTACAATTTATTGTATGTATGTACACATATTCATATATGTACTCATATATACTTACACGTAGGACACTTTTCAAAAAAAAATCAGCTTTATTGAGATAATTCACAAACCATAAAATTCACCCTTTTTAAAGTCAAAAAAAAAAAGAACCAACTTTCAATCTACTTAGTGACTGCTGAAGTCACTCCGCAACCATTGGTCAACCCGGGGCCCCGCAGGAGACCTCGTAGAACCCTTGGGCGCGAGCGGCGTGTGCGCATGCTCACTTGTGTTTGGCACTGCTCCTTGGTTAGCGTTCGATCGGGAGGCTTTTGGGTGGTGCTGTTGTGGCAGAGATGTTGTCTTCGAGAAAATAGTACTGAGTAATATTCGCTCATATCGGCTTCACGAGTGGGTATGAGCCGAGGGGCCAGGTGAGGGGACGGGCCTCTGAAGCTGCTGTCTTCTCCCATGAAGAAGCTTTTTGACATTTGACGGTAGACGAAAGAGTCACTCTCAGGCACCGCCACCAGGTGGCAGGAGGCGAGCTCGGACGAGGTTTGTTTCAGACAGAGAATCGGCTTTTGGCCTAGCTCCCAGATCCACTCAGACATCTGGGAAAGATCAATCACGCTGCCTAAAGGGGCCATGTTGAAAGAGGACACCAGATCCTTTCGTGTGGAGTAGGGGACTTGGGTGACAGAGCGGAACGAGAAGTAGTGGGCGGAGCTAGGCCCAATCTTAGAAAAGAACTGATCTGTGGCCAGGTCAAGAAATAGCCCATTAGAACCATCTTTCAATATCCTTAGTGACTGCTGACGTCACTCAGCATCCATTGGTCAACCCGGGGCCCCGCAGGAGACCTCTTAGAACCCTTGGGCGCGAGCGGTGTGTGCGCGTTCTCACCTGTGTTTATCACTGCTCCTTGGTTACCGTTCGATCGGGAGGCTTTTGAGTGGTGCGGTTGTGGCAGAGAGGTTGGCTTCTGCCGAATAGTACCGAGTAATCGCTGGTGTTAGGTTTAGAAGTGGATAAGAGCCGAGGGGGCAGGTGAGCGGGCTGGCCCGTTAAGCTGCTGTCTTCTGCCATGAAGGCGCTTTTTGACTTTGGACCGTAGAAGAAAAAGTCACTCTCTGGCACCACCACCGGGCTGCAGGAGGCGAGCGCGGACGCGGTTTGTTCGTGAAAGAGAATCGGCTTTCGGCTGAGCTGGCAGATCCGACTCAGACATCTGGGAAAGATCCATCACGCTGCCAAACAGGGTGATGTGGAAAGAGGACAGCTGATCTTTCCGTGTGGAGTAGGGGTCGGGAACCTCCAGCAGGCTGCAGGAGGCGAGCGCGGGAGCGGTTTGGTTGAGAAATGGAATCGGATTTCGGCTGAGCTACCAGATCCGACACAGACATCTGGGAAAGATCCATCAAGCTGCAAAAGGGGTCATGTTAAAAGTGGATAGCAGACCTTTCCGTGTGGAGTAGGGTAAGTGGATGACAGAGTGGATGGAGAAGTAGGGGGCGGAGCCAGGCCCAAGCTTAGGAAAGAACTTATCTGTAGCCATGGCAAGAAATAGCCCGTGAGAAACAACTTTCAATCCCCCTAGGGACCACTGACGGCAATCAGCAACCATTGGTCAACCCGGGGCCCCGCAGGAGACCTCTTAGAACCCTTGGGCGCGAGCGGTGTGTGCGCATGCTCACTTGTGTTTGGCACTGCTCCTCGGTTAGCGTTCGATCGGGAGGCTTTTGGGTGGTGCTGTTGTGGCAGAGATGTTGTCTTCGAGAAAATAGTACTGAGTAATATTCGCTCATATCGGCTTCACGAGTGGGTATGAGCCGAGGGGCCAGGTGAGGGGACGGGCCTCTGAAGCTGCTGTCTTCTCCCATGAAGAAGCTTTTTGACTTTTGACGGTAGACGAAAGAGTCACTCTCAGGCACCGCCACCAGGTGGCAGGAGGCGAGCTCGGACGAGGTTTATTTCAGACAGAGAATCGGCTTTGGCCTAGCTCCCAGATCCACTCAGACATCTGGGAAAGATCAATCGCGCTGCCTAAAGGGGCCATGTTGAAAGAGGACACCAGATCCTTTCGTGTGGAGGAGGGGACGGGGATGACAGAGCCGAACGAGTAGTAGGGGGCGGAGCAAGGCCCAATCTTCGAAAAGAACTGATCTGTAGCCACGTCAAGAAATAGCCCATTAGAACCAACTTTCGGCACTCAGCTCCAGGCGGGGCGGCCCCGGCGCTGAGGGACGCTACCCGACCTTGGCGGGACGGGGGTTTCGCCAGGGCCTGGGCCCAGCGACCAGGCGGAGACGGCGCGCGAGCCTTGCAGTCTCCAGGGAAATGCGGGCTTGCCTGCAATGAGATTTCATTTTCTGCATTTAAAGGACATCCTTTTCTGAGCTGCTGTGAATAAATTTGGGATGATACTGTATGTTTTCATCTAATGGAGAAATAGCTGTATTTTGAATAAGGATTGCTGCACTGGACGACTTCAGAACATTACTCACAATGTCATCCAACAGGAGTCAGAATCCCCATGGACCGAAGCAGATTGGCCTTGACCAGCTCTGGGACGACCTCAGAGCTGGAATCCAGCAAGTGTACACCAGACAGAGTATGGCGAAGTCCAGATACATGGAACTCTACACGTATCCTCCTGCTTGAACTGAGATAATTTGCTTTAGAATTTTGATACTTAGTGGTAGGATCGATGAATTATTAGAAATTTGACATCGTGTGTTCTCTTCTCAGTTCATCCTTGAAATGTAGTCACAGAATTCATCTTTAGCTTTAAGTTTTTTGAATAGAGGTCCTGTTTTTCGGTTTTTTGAACAGAGGTAATAAAATTGGCTAGTTAGTTGTCTAATGCAGTGCTGGTCAGTACAGTAGCCACTAGTCACATGGATCTGTTTACATTTAAAATAATTTAAAAATTCAGTTTCTTAGTCACAGTAGCCATATTTTAAGGGCTTAATAGTCAGATAATAAAATATTTCTATTACTGTGGAAAGATCCGTTGGACAGCACTGGTCTAAAGCAGGGGATCATTTGTTGAAATGTTGTCCATTTGTTTATATATTGTCTACAGCTGCTTTCATGTTACTCGGAGGGAGTTGAGTAGTTCTGTCAGAAACGATCTTGTCCACAAAGCCTAAAATATTTGCTATCTGGTCCTTTACATAAGAAGTTTGCTGACCTGATCTAACGGGATAGCACAGAGAACAAAAGTTTAACTGTTCTGGTCCTGTTTCACAAAAATGGTATTTAAAAAGTATCTCCCTCATTTGTCATGTGGCCTGCCATGTGCGCGAGGGACAGTGCCGCGTGCTGCAAAGGTCACGAGGGTGTAAAAGACGCGGCCCTGCTCTTCCATACCCAGTGGTGTGCTGTTCGCCTTTGTAGAGTTTCTTGGTTCCGTGCAAATATGAAATTGGAACTAGAGCTAAGCCAACTCAGTAGTGAGCAGGTTGCTGCAGATTCTAGGATTTCAAAGTTCAATGGAGATTTAAGTTTAAATCTTTGGTATGTATCTGTAATTATCAAACTAGGTTATGTGATATTGTAGTGTTCCCTCAAATATGTTAGCATCTGAAAATCCTTAAAAAGAATTTAAACATTGATTTAGATGGATATGAAGCTGTCTATTTCTAAATTAACTTACAATTTATTGTATGTATGTACACATATTCATATATGTACTCATATATACTTACACGTAGGACACTTTTCAAAAAAAAATCAGCTTTATTGAGATAATTCACAAACCATAAAATTCACCCTTTTTAAAGTCAAAAAAAAAAAAAAAAAAAAAAAAAGAACCAACTTTCAATCTACTTAGTGACTGCTGAAGTCACTCCGCAACCATTGGTCAACCCGGGGCCCCGCAGGAGACCTCGTAGAACCCTTGGGCGCGAGCGGCGTGTGCGCATGCTCACTTGTGTTTGGCACTGCTCCTTGGTTAGCGTTCGATCGGGAGGCTTTTGGGTGGTGCTGTTGTGGCAGAGATGTTGTCTTCGAGAAAATAGTACTGAGTAATATTCGCTCATATCGGCTTCACGAGTGGGTATGAGCCGAGGGGCCAGGTGAGGGGACGGGCCTCTGAAGCTGCTGTCTTCTCCCATGAAGAAGCTTTTTGACATTTGACGGTAGACGAAAGAGTCACTCTCAGGCACCGCCACCAGGTGGCAGGAGGCGAGCTCGGACGAGGTTTGTTTCAGACAGAGAATCGGCTTTTGGCCTAGCTCCCAGATCCACTCAGACATCTGGGAAAGATCAATCACGCTGCCTAAAGGGGCCATGTTGAAAGAGGACACCAGATCCTTTCGTGTGGAGTAGGGGACTTGGGTGACAGAGCGGAACGAGAAGTAGTGGGCGGAGCTAGGCCCAATCTTAGAAAAGAACTGATCTGTGGCCAGGTCAAGAAATAGCCCATTAGAACCATCTTTCAATATCCTTAGTGACTGCTGACGTCACTCAGCATCCATTGGTCAACCCGGGGCCCCGCAGGAGACCTCTTAGAACCCTTGGGCGCGAGCGGTGTGTGCGCGTTCTCACTTGTGTTTATCACTGCTCCTTGGTTACCGTTCGATCGGGAGGCTTTTGAGTGGTGCGGTTGTGGCAGAGAGGTTGGCTTCTGCCGAATAGTACCGAGTAATCGCTGGTGTTAGGTTTAGAAGTGGATAAGAGCCGAGGGGGCAGGTGAGCGGGCTGGCCCGTTAAGCTGCTGTCTTCTGCCATGAAGGCGCTTTTTGACTTTGGACCGTAGAAGAAAAAGTCACTCTCTGGCACCACCACCGGGCTGCAGGAGGCGAGCGCGGACGCGGTTTGTTCGTGAAAGAGAATCGGCTTTCGGCTGAGCTGGCAGATCCGACTCAGACATCTGGGAAAGATCCATCACGCTGCCAAACAGGGTGATGTGGAAAGAGGACAGCTGATCTTTCCGTGTGGAGTAGGGGTCGGGAACCTCCAGCAGGCTGCAGGAGGCGAGCGCGGGAGCGGTTTGGTTGAGAAATGGAATCGGATTTCGGCTGAGCTACCAGATCCGACACAGACATCTGGGAAAGATCCATCAAGCTGCAAAAGGGGTCATGTTAAAAGTGGATAGCAGACCTTTCCGTGTGGAGTAGGGTAAGTGGATGACAGAGTGGATGGAGAAGTAGGGGGCGGAGCCAGGCCCAAGCTTAGGAAAGAACTTATCTGTAGCCATGGCAAGAAATAGCCCGTGAGAAACAACTTTCAATCCCCCTAGGGACCACTGACGGCAATCAGCAACCATTGGTCAACCCGGGGCCCCGCAGGAGACCTCTTAGAACCCTTGGGCGCGAGCGGTGTGTGCGCATGCTCACTTGTGTTTGGCACTGCTCCTCGGTTAGCGTTCGATCGGGAGGCTTTTGGGTGGTGCTGTTGTGGCAGAGATGTTGTCTTCGAGAAAATAGTACTGAGTAATATTCGCTCATATCGGCTTCACGAGTGGGTATGAGCCGAGGGGCCAGGTGAGGGGACGGGCCTCTGAAGCTGCTGTCTTCTCCCATGAAGAAGCTTTTTGACTTTTGACGGTAGACGAAAGAGTCACTCTCAGGCACCGCCACCAGGTGGCAGGAGGCGAGCTCGGACGAGGTTTATTTCAGACAGAGAATCGGCTTTGGCCTAGCTCCCAGATCCACTCAGACATCTGGGAAAGATCAATCACGCTGCCTAAAGGGGCCATGTTGAAAGAGGACACCAGATCCTTTCGTGTGGAGTAGGGGACGGGGATGACAGAGCCGAACGAGTAGTAGGGGGCGGAGCAAGGCCCAATCTTCGAAAAGAACTGATCTGTAGCCACGTCAAGAAATAGCCCATTAGAACCAACTTTCGGCACTCAGCTCCAGGCGGGGCGGCCCCGGCGCTGAGGGACGCTACCCGACCTTGGCGGGACGGGGGTTTCGCCAGGGCCTGGGCCCAGCGACCAGGCGGAGACGGCGCGCGAGCCTTGCAGTCTCCAGGGAAATGCGGGCTTGCCTGCAATGAGATTTCATTTTCTGCATTTAAAGGACATCCTTTTCTGAGCTGCTGTGAATAAATTTGGGATGATACTGTATGTTTTCATCTAATGGAGAAATAGCTGTATTTTGAATAAGGATTGCTGCACTGGACGACTTCAGAACATTACTCACAATGTCATCCAACAGGAGTCAGAATCCCCATGGACCGAAGCAGATTGGCCTTGACCAGCTCTGGGACGACCTCAGAGCTGGAATCCAGCAAGTGTACACCAGACAGAGTATGGCGAAGTCCAGATACATGGAACTCTACACGTATCCTCCTGCTTGAACTGAGATAATTTGCTTTAGAATTTTGATACTTAGTGGTAGGATCGATGAATTATTAGAAATTTGACATCGTGTGTTCTCTTCTCAGTTCATCCTTGAAATGTAGTCACAGAATTCATCTTTAGCTTAAGTTTTTTGACTAGAGGTCCTGTTTTTCGGTTTTTAGAACAGAGGTAATAAAATTGGCTAGTTAGTTGTCTAATGCAGTGCTGGTCAGTACAGTAGCCACTAGTCACATGGATCTGTTTACATTTAAAATAATTTAAAAATTCAGTTTCTTAGTCACAGTAGCCATATTTTAAGGGCTTAATAGTCAGATAATAAAATATTTCTATTACTGTGGAAAGATCCGTTGGACAGCACTGGTCTAAAGCAGGGGATCATTTGTTGAAATGTTGTCCATTTGTTTATATATTGTCTACAGCTGCTTTCATGTTACTCGGAGGGAGTTGAGTAGTTCTGTCAGAAACGATCTTGTCCACAAAGCCTAAAATATTTGCTATCTGGTCCTTTACATAAGAAGTTTGCTGACCTGATCTAACGGGATAGCACAGAGAACAAAAGTTTAACTGTTCTGGTCCTGTTTCACAAAAATGGTATTTAAAATGTATCTCCCTCATTTGTCATGTGGCCTGCCATGTGCGCGAGGGACAGTGGCGCGTGCTGCAAAGGTCACGAGGGTGTAAAAGACGCGGCCCTGGTCTTCCATACCCAGTGGTGTGCTGTTCGCCTTTGTAGAGTTTCTTGGTTCCGTGCAAATATGAAATTGGAACTAGAGCTAAGCCAACTCAGTAGTGAGCAGGTTGCTGCAGATTCTAGGATTTCAAAGTTCAATGGAGATTTAAGTTTAAATCTTTGGTATGTATCTGTAATTATCAAACTAGGTTATGTGATATTGTAGTGTTCCCTCAAATATGTTAGCATCTGAAAATCCTTAAAAAGAATTTAAACATTGATTTAGATGGATATGAAGCTGTCTATTTCTAAATTAACTTACAATTTATTGTATGTATGTACACATATTCATATATGTACTCATATATACTTACACGTAGGACACTTTTCAAAAAAAAATCAGCTTTATTGAGATAATTCACAAACCATAAAATTCACCCTTTTTAAAGTCAAAAAAAAAAAGAACCAACTTTCAATCTACTGAGTGACTGCTGAAGTCACTCCGCAACCATTGGTCAACCCGGGGCCCCGCAGGAGACCTCGTAGAACCCTTGGGCGCGAGCGGCGTGTGCGCATGCTCACTTGTGTTTGGCACTGCTCCTTGGTTAGCGTTCGATCGGGAGGCTTTTGGGTGGTGCTGTTGTGGCAGAGATGTTGTCTTCGAGAAAATAGTACTGAGTAATATTCGCTCATATCGGCTTCACGAGTGGGTATGAGCCGAGGGGCCAGGTGAGGGGACGGGCCTCTGAAGCTGCTGTCTTCTCCCATGAAGAAGCTTTTTGACATTTGACGGTAGACGAAAGAGTCACTCTCAGGCACCGCCACCAGGTGGCAGGAGGCGAGCTCGGACGAGGTTTGTTTCAGACAGAGAATCGGCTTTTGGCCTAGCTCCCAGATCCACTCAGACATCTGGGAAAGATCAATCACGCTGCCTAAAGGGGCCATGTTGAAAGAGGACACCAGATCCTTTCGTGTGGAGTAGGGGACTTGGGTGACAGAGCGGAACGAGAAGTAGTGGGCGGAGCTAGGCCCAATCTTAGAAAAGAACTGATCTGTGGCCAGGTCAAGAAATAGCCCATTAGAACCATCTTTCAATATCCTTAGTGACTGCTGACGTCACTCAGCATCCATTGGTCAACCCGGGGCCCCGCAGGAGACCTCTTAGAACCCTTGGGCGCGAGCGGTGTGTGCGCGTTCTCACTTGTGTTTATCACTGCTCCTTGGTTACCGTTCGATCGGGAGGCTTTTGAGTGGTGCGGTTGTGGCAGAGAGGTTGGCTTCTGCCGAATAGTACCGAGTAATCGCTGGTGTTAGGTTTAGAAGTGGATAAGAGCCGAGGGGGCAGGTGAGCGGGCTGGCCCGTTAAGCTGCTGTCTTCTGCCATGAAGGCGCTTTTTGACTTTGGACCGTAGAAGAAAAAGTCACTCTCTGGCACCACCACCGGGCTGCAGGAGGCGAGCGCGGACGCGGTTTGTTCGTGAAAGAGAATCGGCTTTCGGCTGAGCTGGCAGATCCGACTCAGACATCTGGGAAAGATCCATCACGCTGCCAAACAGGGTGATGTGGAAAGAGGACAGCTGATCTTTCCGTGTGGAGTAGGGGTCGGGAACCTCCAGCAGGCTGCAGGAGGCGAGCGCGGGAGCGGTTTGGTTGAGAAATGGAATCGGATTTCGGCTGAGCTACCAGATCCGACACAGACATCTGGGAAAGATCCATCAAGCTGCAAAAGGGGTCATGTTAAAAGTGGATAGCAGACCTTTCCGTGTGGAGTAGGGTAAGTGGATGACAGAGTGGATGGAGAAGTAGGGGGCGGAGCCAGGCCCAAGCTTAGGAAAGAACTTATCTGTAGCCATGGCAAGAAATAGCCCGTGAGAAACAACTTTCAATCCCCCTAGGGACCACTGACGGCAATCAGCAACCATTGGTCAACCCGGGGCCCCGCAGGAGACCTCTTAGAACCCTTGGGCGCGAGCGGTGTGTGCGCATGCTCACTTGTGTTTGGCACTGCTCCTCGGTTAGCGTTCGATCGGGAGGCTTTTGGGTGGTGCTGTTGTGGCAGAGATGTTGTCTTCGAGAAAATAGTACTGAGTAATATTCGCTCATATCGGCTTCACGAGTGGGTATGAGCCGAGGGGCCAGGTGAGGGGACGGGCCTCTGAAGCTGCTGTCTTCTCCCATGAAGAAGCTTTTTGACTTTTGACGGTAGACGAAAGAGTCACTCTCAGGCACCGCCACCAGGTGGCAGGAGGCGAGCTCGGACGAGGTTTATTTCAGACAGAGAATCGGCTTTGGCCTAGCTCCCAGATCCACTCAGACATCTGGGAAAGATCAATCGCGCTGCCTAAAGGGGCCATGTTGAAAGAGGACACCAGATCCTTTCGTGTGGAGGAGGGGACGGGGATGACAGAGCCGAACGAGTAGTAGGGGGCGGAGCAAGGCCCAATCTTCGAAAAGAACTGATCTGTAGCCACGTCAAGAAATAGCCCATTAGAACCAACTTTCGGCACTCAGCTCCAGGCGGGGCGGCCCCGGCGCTGAGGGACGCTACCCGACCTTGGCGGGACGGGGGTTTCGCCAGGGCCTGGGCCCAGCGACCAGGCGGAGACGGCGCGCGAGCCTTGCAGTCTCCAGGGAAATGCGGGCTTGCCTGCAATGAGATTTCATTTTCTGCATTTAAAGGACATCCTTTTCTGAGCTGCTGTGAATAAATTTGGGATGATACTGTATGTTTTCATCTAATGGAGAAATAGCTGTATTTTGAATAAGGATTGCTGCACTGGACGACTTCAGAACATTACTCACAATGTCATCCAACAGGAGTCAGAATCCCCATGGACCGAAGCAGATTGGCCTTGACCAGCTCTGGGACGACCTCAGAGCTGGAATCCAGCAAGTGTACACCAGACAGAGTATGGCGAAGTCCAGATACATGGAACTCTACACGTATCCTCCTGCTTGAACTGAGATAATTTGCTTTAGAATTTTGATACTTAGTGGTAGGATCGATGAATTATTAGAAATTTGACATCGTGTGTTCTCTTCTCAGTTCATCCTTGAAATGTAGTCACAGAATTCATCTTTAGCTTTAAGTTTTTTGAATAGAGGTCCTGTTTTTCGGTTTTTTGAACAGAGGTAATAAAATTGGCTAGTTAGTTGTCTAATGCAGTGCTGGTCAGTACAGTAGCCACTAGTCACATGGATCTGTTTACATTTAAAATAATTTAAAAATTCAGTTTCTTAGTCACAGTAGCCATATTTTAAGGGCTTAATAGTCAGATAATAAAATATTTCTATTACTGTGGAAAGATCCGTTGGACAGCACTGGTCTAAAGCAGGGGATCATTTGTTGAAATGTTGTCCATTTGTTTATATATTGTCTACAGCTGCTTTCATGTTACTCGGAGGGAGCTGAGTAGTTCTGTCAGAAACGATCTTGTCCACAAAGCCTAAAATATTTGCTATCTGGTCCTTTACATAAGAAGTTTGCTGACCTGATCTAACGGGATAGCACAGAGAACAAAAGTTTAACTGTTCTGGTCCTGTTTCACAAAAATGGTATTTAAAAAGTATCTCCCTCATTTGTCATGTGGCCTGCCATGTGCGCGAGGGACAGTGCCGCGTGCTGCAAAGGTCACGAGGGTGTAAAAGACGCGGCCCTGCTCTTCCATACCCAGTGGTGTGCTGTTCGCCTTTGTAGAGTTTCTTGGTTCCGTGCAAATATGAAATTGGAACTAGAGCTAAGCCAACTCAGTAGTGAGCAGGTTGCTGCAGATTCTAGGATTTCAAAGTTCAATGGAGATTTAAGTTTAAATCTTTGGTATGTATCTGTAATTATCAAACTAGGTTATGTGATATTGTAGTGTTCCCTCAAATATGTTAGCATCTGAAAATCCTTAAAAAGAATTTAAACATTGATTTAGATGGATATGAAGCTGTCTATTTCTAAATTAACTTACAATTTATTGTATGTATGTACACATATTCATATATGTACTCATATATACTTACACGTAGGACACTTTTCAAAAAAAAATCAGCTTTATTGAGATAATTCACAAACCATAAAATTCACCCTTTTTAAAGTCAAAAAAAAAAAAAAAAAAAAAAAAGAACCAACTTTCAATCTACTGAGTGACTGCTGAAGTCACTCCGCAACCATTGGTCAACCCGGGGCCCCGCAGGAGACCTCGTAGAACCCTTGGGCGCGAGCGGCGTGTGCGCATGCTCACTTGTGTTTGGCACTGCTCCTTGGTTAGCGTTCGATCGGGAGGCTTTTGGGTGGTGCTGTTGTGGCAGAGATGTTGTCTTCGAGAAAATAGTACTGAGTAATATTCGCTCATATCGGCTTCACGAGTGGGTATGAGCCGAGGGGCCAGGTGAGGGGACGGGCCTCTGAAGCTGCTGTCTTCTCCCATGAAGAAGCTTTTTGACATTTGACGGTAGACGAAAGAGTCACTCTCAGGCACCGCCACCAGGTGGCAGGAGGCGAGCTCGGACGAGGTTTGTTTCAGACAGAGAATCGGCTTTTGGCCTAGCTCCCAGATCCACTCAGACATCTGGGAAAGATCAATCACGCTGCCTAAAGGGGCCATGTTGAAAGAGGACACCAGATCCTTTCGTGTGGAGTAGGGGACTTGGGTGACAGAGCGGAACGAGAAGTAGTGGGCGGAGCTAGGCCCAATCTTAGAAAAGAACTGATCTGTGGCCAGGTCAAGAAATAGCCCATTAGAACCATCTTTCAATATCCTTAGTGACTGCTGACGTCACTCAGCATCCATTGGTCAACCCGGGGCCCCGCAGGAGACCTCTTAGAACCCTTGGGCGCGAGCGGTGTGTGCGCGTTCTCACTTGTGTTTATCACTGCTCCTTGGTTACCGTTCGATCGGGAGGCTTTTGAGTGGTGCGGTTGTGGCAGAGAGGTTGGCTTCTGCCGAATAGTACCGAGTAATCGCTGGTGTTAGGTTTAGAAGTGGATAAGAGCCGAGGGGGCAGGTGAGCGGGCTGGCCCGTTAAGCTGCTGTCTTCTGCCATGAAGGCGCTTTTTGACTTTGGACCGTAGAAGAAAAAGTCACTCTCTGGCACCACCACCGGGCTGCAGGAGGCGAGCGCGGACGCGGTTTGTTCGTGAAAGAGAATCGGCTTTCGGCTGAGCTGGCAGATCCGACTCAGACATCTGGGAAAGATCCATCACGCTGCCAAACAGGGTGATGTGGAAAGAGGACAGCTGATCTTTCCGTGTGGAGTAGGGGTCGGGAACCTCCAGCAGGCTGCAGGAGGCGAGCGCGGGAGCGGTTTGGTTGAGAAATGGAATCGGATTTCGGCTGAGCTACCAGATCCGACACAGACATCTGGGAAAGATCCATCAAGCTGCAAAAGGGGTCATGTTAAAAGTGGATAGCAGACCTTTCCGTGTGGAGTAGGGTAAGTGGATGACAGAGTGGATGGAGAAGTAGGGGGCGGAGCCAGGCCCAAGCTTAGGAAAGAACTTATCTGTAGCCATGGCAAGAAATAGCCCGTGAGAAACAACTTTCAATCCCCCTAGGGACCACTGACGGCAATCAGCAACCATTGGTCAACCCGGGGCCCCGCAGGAGACCTCTTAGAACCCTTGGGCGCGAGCGGTGTGTGCGCATGCTCACTTGTGTTTGGCACTGCTCCTCGGTTAGCGTTCGATCGGGAGGCTTTTGGGTGGTGCTGTTGTGGCAGAGATGTTGTCTTCGAGAAAATAGTACTGAGTAATATTCGCTCATATCGGCTTCACGAGTGGGTATGAGCCGAGGGGCCAGGTGAGGGGACGGGCCTCTGAAGCTGCTGTCTTCTCCCATGAAGAAGCTTTTTGACTTTTGACGGTAGACGAAAGAGTCACTCTCAGGCACCGCCACCAGGTGGCAGGAGGCGAGCTCGGACGAGGTTTATTTCAGACAGAGAATCGGCTTTGGCCTAGCTCCCAGATCCACTCAGACATCTGGGAAAGATCAATCGCGCTGCCTAAAGGGGCCATGTTGAAAGAGGACACCAGATCCTTTCGTGTGGAGGAGGGGACGGGGATGACAGAGCCGAACGAGTAGTAGGGGGCGGAGCAAGGCCCAATCTTCGAAAAGAACTGATCTGTAGCCACGTCAAGAAATAGCCCATTAGAACCAACTTTCGGCACTCAGCTCCAGGCGGGGCGGCCCCGGCGCTGAGGGACGCTACCCGACCTTGGCGGGACGGGGGTTTCGCCAGGGCCTGGGCCCAGCGACCAGGCGGAGACGGCGCGCGAGCCTTGCAGTCTCCAGGGAAATGCGGGCTTGCCTGCAATGAGATTTCATTTTCTGCATTTAAAGGACATCCTTTTCTGAGCTGCTGTGAATAAATTTGGGATGATACTGTATGTTTTCATCTAATGGAGAAATAGCTGTATTTTGAATAAGGATTGCTGCACTGGACGACTTCAGAACATTACTCACAATGTCATCCAACAGGAGTCAGAATCCCCATGGACCGAAGCAGATTGGCCTTGACCAGCTCTGGGACGACCTCAGAGCTGGAATCCAGCAAGTGTACACCAGACAGAGTATGGCGAAGTCCAGATACATGGAACTCTACACGTATCCTCCTGCTTGAACTGAGATAATTTGCTTTAGAATTTTGATACTTAGTGGTAGGATCGATGAATTATTAGAAATTTGACATCGTGTGTTCTCTTCTCAGTTCATCCTTGAAATGTAGTCACAGAATTCATCTTTAGCTTTAAGTTTTTTGAATAGAGGTCCTGTTTTTCGGTTTTTTGAACAGAGGTAATAAAATTGGCTAGTTAGTTGTCTAATGCAGTGCTGGTCAGTACAGTAGCCACTAGTCACATGGATCTGTTTACATTTAAAATAATTTAAAAATTCAGTTTCTTAGTCACAGTAGCCATATTTTAAGGGCTTAATAGTCAGATAATAAAATATTTCTATTACTGTGGAAAGATCCGTTGGACAGCACTGGTCTAAAGCAGGGGATCATTTGTTGAAATGTTGTCCATTTGTTTATATATTGTCTACAGCTGCTTTCATGTTACTCGGAGGGAGTTGAGTAGTTCTGTCAGAAACGATCTTGTCCACAAAGCCTAAAATATTTGCTATCTGGTCCTTTACATAAGAAGTTTGCTGACCTGATCTAACGGGATAGCACAGAGAACAAAAGTTTAACTGTTCTGGTCCTGTTTCACAAAAATGGTATTTAAAAAGTATCTCCCTCATTTGTCATGTGGCCTGCCATGTGCGCGAGGGACAGTGCCACGTGCTGCAAAGGTCACGAGGGTGTAAAAGACGCGGCCCTGCTCTTCCATACCCAGTGGTGTGCTGTTCGCCTTTGTAGAGTTTCTTGGTTCCGTGCAAATATGAAATTGGAACTAGAGCTAAGCCAACTCAGTAGTGAGCAGGTTGCTGCAGATTCTAGGATTTCAAAGTTCAATGGAGATTTAAGTTTAAATCTTTGGTATGTATCTGTAATTATCAAACTAGGTTATGTGATATTGTAGTGTTCCCTCAAATATGTTAGCATCTGAAAATCCTTAAAAAGAATTTAAACATTGATTTAGATGGATATGAAGCTGTCTATTTCTAAATTAACTTACAATTTATTGTATGTATGTACACATATTCATATATGTACTCATATATACTTACACGTAGGACACTTTTCAAAAAAAAATCAGCTTTATTGAGATAATTCACAAACCATAAAATTCACCCTTTTTAAAGTCAAAAAAAAAAAAAAAAAAAAAAGAACCAACTTTCAATCTACTGAGTGACTGCTGAAGTCACTCCGCAACCATTGGTCAACCCGGGGCCCCGCAGGAGACCTCGTAGAACCCTTGGGCGCGAGCGGCGTGTGCGCATGCTCACTTGTGTTTGGCACTGCTCCTTGGTTAGCGTTCGATCGGGAGGCTTTTGGGTGGTGCTGTTGTGGCAGAGATGTTGTCTTCGAGAAAATAGTACTGAGTAATATTCGCTCATATCGGCTTCACGAGTGGGTATGAGCCGAGGGGCCAGGTGAGGGGACGGGCCTCTGAAGCTGCTGTCTTCTCCCATGAAGAAGCTTTTTGACATTTGACGGTAGACGAAAGAGTCACTCTCAGGCACCGCCACCAGGTGGCAGGAGGCGAGCTCGGACGAGGTTTGTTTCAGACAGAGAATCGGCTTTTGGCCTAGCTCCCAGATCCACTCAGACATCTGGGAAAGATCAATCACGCTGCCTAAAGGGGCCATGTTGAAAGAGGACACCAGATCCTTTCGTGTGGAGTAGGGGACTTGGGTGACAGAGCGGAACGAGAAGTAGTGGGCGGAGCTAGGCCCAATCTTAGAAAAGAACTGATCTGTGGCCAGGTCAAGAAATAGCCCATTAGAACCATCTTTCAATATCCTTAGTGACTGCTGACGTCACTCAGCATCCATTGGTCAACCCGGGGCCCCGCAGGAGACCTCTTAGAACCCTTGGGCGCGAGCGGTGTGTGCGCGTTCTCACTTGTGTTTATCACTGCTCCTTGGTTACCGTTCGATCGGGAGGCTTTTGAGTGGTGCGGTTGTGGCAGAGAGGTTGGCTTCTGCCGAATAGTACCGAGTAATCGCTGGTGTTAGGTTTAGAAGTGGATAAGAGCCGAGGGGGCAGGTGAGCGGGCTGGCCCGTTAAGCTGCTGTCTTCTGCCATGAAGGCGCTTTTTGACTTTGGACCGTAGAAGAAAAAGTCACTCTCTGGCACCACCACCGGGCTGCAGGAGGCGAGCGCGGACGCGGTTTGTTCGTGAAAGAGAATCGGCTTTCGGCTGAGCTGGCAGATCCGACTCAGACATCTGGGAAAGATCCATCACGCTGCCAAACAGGGTGATGTGGAAAGAGGACAGCTGATCTTTCCGTGTGGAGTAGGGGTCGGGAACCTCCAGCAGGCTGCAGGAGGCGAGCGCGGGAGCGGTTTGGTTGAGAAATGGAATCGGATTTCGGCTGAGCTACCAGATCCGACACAGACATCTGGGAAAGATCCATCAAGCTGCAAAAGGGGTCATGTTAAAAGTGGATAGCAGACCTTTCCGTGTGGAGTAGGGTAAGTGGATGACAGAGTGGATGGAGAAGTAGGGGGCGGAGCCAGGCCCAAGCTTAGGAAAGAACTTATCTGTAGCCATGGCAAGAAATAGCCCGTGAGAAACAACTTTCAATCCCCCTAGGGACCACTGACGGCAATCAGCAACCATTGGTCAACCCGGGGCCCCGCAGGAGACCTCTTAGAACCCTTGGGCGCGAGCGGTGTGTGCGCATGCTCACTTGTGTTTGGCACTGCTCCTCGGTTAGCGTTCGATCGGGAGGCTTTTGGGTGGTGCTGTTGTGGCAGAGATGTTGTCTTCGAGAAAATAGTACTGAGTAATATTCGCTCATATCGGCTTCACGAGTGGGTATGAGCCGAGGGGCCAGGTGAGGGGACGGGCCTCTGAAGCTGCTGTCTTCTCCCATGAAGAAGCTTTTTGACTTTTGACGGTAGACGAAAGAGTCACTCTCAGGCACCGCCACCAGGTGGCAGGAGGCGAGCTCGGACGAGGTTTATTTCAGACAGAGAATCGGCTTTGGCCTAGCTCCCAGATCCACTCAGACATCTGGGAAAGATCAATCGCGCTGCCTAAAGGGGCCATGTTGAAAGAGGACACCAGATCCTTTCGTGTGGAGGAGGGGACGGGGATGACAGAGCCGAACGAGTAGTAGGGGGCGGAGCAAGGCCCAATCTTCGAAAAGAACTGATCTGTAGCCACGTCAAGAAATAGCCCATTAGAACCAACTTTCGGCACTCAGCTCCAGGCGGGGCGGCCCCGGCGCTGAGGGACGCTACCCGACCTTGGCGGGACGGGGGTTTCGCCAGGGCCTGGGCCCAGCGACCAGGCGGAGACGGCGCGCGAGCCTTGCAGTCTCCAGGGAAATGCGGGCTTGCCTGCAATGAGATTTCATTTTCTGCATTTAAAGGACATCCTTTTCTGAGCTGCTGTGAATAAATTTGGGATGATACTGTATGTTTTCATCTAATGGAGAAATAGCTGTATTTTGAATAAGGATTGCTGCACTGGACGACTTCAGAACATTACTCACAATGTCATCCAACAGGAGTCAGAATCCCCATGGACCGAAGCAGATTGGCCTTGACCAGCTCTGGGACGACCTCAGAGCTGGAATCCAGCAAGTGTACACCAGACAGAGTATGGCGAAGTCCAGATACATGGAACTCTACACGTATCCTCCTGCTTGAACTGAGATAATTTGCTTTAGAATTTTGATACTTAGTGGTAGGATCGATGAATTATTAGAAATTTGACATCGTGTGTTCTCTTCTCAGTTCATCCTTGAAATGTAGTCACAGAATTCATCTTTAGCTTTAAGTTTTTTGAATAGAGGTCCTGTTTTTCGGTTTTTTGAACAGAGGTAATAAAATTGGCTAGTTAGTTGTCTAATGCAGTGCTGGTCAGTACAGTAGCCACTAGTCACATGGATCTGTTTACATTTAAAATAATTTAAAAATTCAGTTTCTTAGTCACAGTAGCCATATTTTAAGGGCTTAATAGTCAGATAATAAAATATTTCTATTACTGTGGAAAGATCCGTTGGACAGCACTGGTCTAAAGCAGGGGATCATTTGTTGAAATGTTGTCCATTTGTTTATATATTGTCTACAGCTGCTTTCATGTTACTCGGAGGGAGCTGAGTAGTTCTGTCAGAAACGATCTTGTCCACAAAGCCTAAAATATTTGCTATCTGGTCCTTTACATAAGAAGTTTGCTGACCTGATCTAACGGGATAGCACAGAGAACAAAAGTTTAACTGTTCTGGTCCTGTTTCACAAAAATGGTATTTAAAAAGTATCTCCCTCATTTGTCATGTGGCCTGCCATGTGCGCGAGGGACAGTGCCGCGTGCTGCAAAGGTCACGAGGGTGTAAAAGACGCGGCCCTGCTCTTCCATACCCAGTGGTGTGCTGTTCGCCTTTGTAGAGTTTCTTGGTTCCGTGCAAATATGAAATTGGAACTAGAGCTAAGCCAACTCAGTAGTGAGCAGGTTGCTGCAGATTCTAGGATTTCAAAGTTCAATGGAGATTTAAGTTTAAATCTTTGGTATGTATCTGTAATTATCAAACTAGGTTATGTGATATTGTAGTGTTCCCTCAAATATGTTAGCATCTGAAAATCCTTAAAAAGAATTTAAACATTGATTTAGATGGATATGAAGCTGTCTATTTCTAAATTAACTTACAATTTATTGTATGTATGTACACATATTCATATATGTACTCATATATACTTACACGTAGGACACTTTTCAAAAAAAAATCAGCTTTATTGAGATAATTCACAAACCATAAAATTCACCCTTTTTAAAGTCAAAAAAAAAAAGAACCAACTTTCAATCTACTTAGTGACTGCTGAAGTCACTCCGCAACCATTGGTCAACCCGGGGCCCCGCAGGAGACCTCGTAGAACCCTTGGGCGCGAGCGGCGTGTGCGCATGCTCACTTGTGTTTGGCACTGCTCCTTGGTTAGCGTTCGATCGGGAGGCTTTTGGGTGGTGCTGTTGTGGCAGAGATGTTGTCTTCGAGAAAATAGTACTGAGTAATATTCGCTCATATCGGCTTCACGAGTGGGTATGAGCCGAGGGGCCAGGTGAGGGGACGGGCCTCTGAAGCTGCTGTCTTCTCCCATGAAGAAGCTTTTTGACATTTGACGGTAGACGAAAGAGTCACTCTCAGGCACCGCCACCAGGTGGCAGGAGGCGAGCTCGGACGAGGTTTGTTTCAGACAGAGAATCGGCTTTTGGCCTAGCTCCCAGATCCACTCAGACATCTGGGAAAGATCAATCACGCTGCCTAAAGGGGCCATGTTGAAAGAGGACACCAGATCCTTTCGTGTGGAGTAGGGGACTTGGGTGACAGAGCGGAACGAGAAGTAGTGGGCGGAGCTAGGCCCAATCTTAGAAAAGAACTGATCTGTGGCCAGGTCAAGAAATAGCCCATTAGAACCATCTTTCAATATCCTTAGTGACTGCTGACGTCACTCAGCATCCATTGGTCAACCCGGGGCCCCGCAGGAGACCTCTTAGAACCCTTGGGCGCGAGCGGTGTGTGCGCGTTCTCACCTGTGTTTATCACTGCTCCTTGGTTACCGTTCGATCGGGAGGCTTTTGAGTGGTGCGGTTGTGGCAGAGAGGTTGGCTTCTGCCGAATAGTACCGAGTAATCGCTGGTGTTAGGTTTAGAAGTGGATAAGAGCCGAGGGGGCAGGTGAGCGGGCTGGCCCGTTAAGCTGCTGTCTTCTGCCATGAAGGCGCTTTTTGACTTTGGACCGTAGAAGAAAAAGTCACTCTCTGGCACCACCACCGGGCTGCAGGAGGCGAGCGCGGACGCGGTTTGTTCGTGAAAGAGAATCGGCTTTCGGCCGAGCTGGCAGATCCGACTCAGACATCTGGGAAAGATCCATCACGCTGCCAAACAGGGTGATGTGGAAAGAGGACAGCTGATCTTTCCGTGTGGAGTAGGGGTCGGGAACCTCCAGCAGGCTGCAGGAGGCGAGCGCGGGAGCGGTTTGGTTGAGAAATGGAATCGGATTTCGGCTGAGCTACCAGATCCGACACAGACATCTGGGAAAGATCCATCAAGCTGCAAAAGGGGTCATGTTAAAAGTGGATAGCAGACCTTTCCGTGTGGAGTAGGGTAAGTGGATGACAGAGTGGATGGAGAAGTAGGGGGCGGAGCCAGGCCCAAGCTTAGGAAAGAACTTATCTGTAGCCATGGCAAGAAATAGCCCGTGAGAAACAACTTTCAATCCCCCTAGGGACCACTGACGGCAATCAGCAACCATTGGTCAACCCGGGGCCCCGCAGGAGACCTCTTAGAACCCTTGGGCGCGAGCGGTGTGTGCGCATGCTCACTTGTGTTTGGCACTGCTCCTTGGTTAGCGTTCGATCGGGAGGCTTTTGGGTGGTGCTGTTGTGGCAGAGATGTTGTCTTCGAGAAAATAGTACTGAGTAATATTCGCTCATATCGGCTTCACGAGTGGGTATGAGCCGAGGGGCCAGGTGAGGGGACGGGCCTCTGAAGCTGCTGTCTTCTCCCATGAAGAAGCTTTTTGACTTTTGACGGTAGACGAAAGAGTCACTCTCAGGCACCGCCACCAGGTGGCAGGAGGCGAGCTCGGACGAGGTTTATTTCAGACAGAGAATCGGCTTTGGCCTAGCTCCCAGATCCACTCAGACATCTGGGAAAGATCAATCGCGCTGCCTAAAGGGGCCATGTTGAAAGAGGACACCAGATCCTTTCGTGTGGAGGAGGGGACGGGGATGACAGAGCCGAACGAGTAGTAGGGGGCGGAGCAAGGCCCAATCTTCGAAAAGAACTGATCTGTAGCCACGTCAAGAAATAGCCCATTAGAACCAACTTTCGGCACTCAGCTCCAGGCGGGGCGGCCCCGGCGCTGAGGGACGCTACCCGACCTTGGCGGGACGGGGGTTTCGCCAGGGCCTGGGCCCAGCGACCAGGCGGAGACGGCGCGCGAGCCTTGCAGTCTCCAGGGAAATGCGGGCTTGCCTGCAATGAGATTTCATTTTCTGCATTTAAAGGACATCCTTTTCTGAGCTGCTGTGAATAAATTTGGGATGATACTGTATGTTTTCATCTAATGGAGAAATAGCTGTATTTTGAATAAGGATTGCTGCACTGGACGACTTCAGAACATTACTCACAATGTCATCCAACAGGAGTCAGAATCCCCATGGACCGAAGCAGATTGGCCTTGACCAGCTCTGGGACGACCTCAGAGCTGGAATCCAGCAAGTGTACACCAGACAGAGTATGGCGAAGTCCAGATACATGGAACTCTACACGTATCCTCCTGCTTGAACTGAGATAATTTGCTTTAGAATTTTGATACTTAGTGGTAGGATCGATGAATTATTAGAAATTTGACATCGTGTGTTCTCTTCTCAGTTCATCCTTGAAATGTAGTCACAGAATTCATCTTTAGCTTTAAGTTTTTTGAATAGAGGTCCTGTTTTTCGGTTTTTTGAACAGAGGTAATAAAATTGGCTAGTTAGTTGTCTAATGCAGTGCTGGTCAGTACAGTAGCCACTAGTCACATGGATCTGTTTACATTTAAAATAATTTAAAAATTCAGTTTCTTAGTCACAGTAGCCATATTTTAAGGGCTTAATAGTCAGATAATAAAATATTTCTATTACTGTGGAAAGATCCGTTGGACAGCACTGGTCTAAAGCAGGGGATCATTTGTTGAAATGTTGTCCATTTGTTTATATATTGTCTACAGCTGCTTTCATGTTACTCGGAGGGAGTTGAGTAGTTCTGTCAGAAACGATCTTGTCCACAAAGCCTAAAATATTTGCTATCTGGTCCTTTACATAAGAAGTTTGCTGACCTGATCTAACGGGATAGCACAGAGAACAAAAGTTTAACTGTTCTGGTCCTGTTTCACAAAAATGGTATTTAAAAAGTATCTCCCTCATTTGTCATGTGGCCTGCCATGTGCGCGAGGGACAGTGCCGCGTGCTGCAAAGGTCACGAGGGTGTAAAAGACGCGGCCCTGCTCTTCCATACCCAGTGGTGTGCTGTTCGCCTTTGTAGAGTTTCTTGGTTCCGTGCAAATATGAAATTGGAACTAGAGCTAAGCCAACTCAGTAGTGAGCAGGTTGCTGCAGATTCTAGGATTTCAAAGTTCAATGGAGATTTAAGTTTAAATCTTTGGTATGTATCTGTAATTATCAAACTAGGTTATGTGATATTGTAGTGTTCCCTCAAATATGTTAGCATCTGAAAATCCTTAAAAAGAATTTAAACATTGATTTAGATGGATATGAAGCTGTCTATTTCTAAATTAACTTACAATTTATTGTATGTATGTACACATATTCATATATGTACTCATATATACTTACACGTAGGACACTTTTCAAAAAAAAATCAGCTTTATTGAGATAATTCACAAACCATAAAATTCACCCTTTTTAAAGTCAAAAAAAAAAAAAAAAAAAAAAAAGAACCAACTTTCAATCTACTGAGTGACTGCTGAAGTCACTCCGCAACCATTGGTCAACCCGGGGCCCCGCAGGAGACCTCGTAGAACCCTTGGGCGCGAGCGGCGTGTGCGCATGCTCACTTGTGTTTGGCACTGCTCCTTGGTTAGCGTTCGATCGGGAGGCTTTTGGGTGGTGCTGTTGTGGCAGAGATGTTGTCTTCGAGAAAATAGTACTGAGTAATATTCGCTCATATCGGCTTCACGAGTGGGTATGAGCCGAGGGGCCAGGTGAGGGGACGGGCCTCTGAAGCTGCTGTCTTCTCCCATGAAGAAGCTTTTTGACATTTGACGGTAGACGAAAGAGTCACTCTCAGGCACCGCCACCAGGTGGCAGGAGGCGAGCTCGGACGAGGTTTGTTTCAGACAGAGAATCGGCTTTTGGCCTAGCTCCCAGATCCACTCAGACATCTGGGAAAGATCAATCACGCTGCCTAAAGGGGCCATGTTGAAAGAGGACACCAGATCCTTTCGTGTGGAGTAGGGGACTTGGGTGACAGAGCGGAACGAGAAGTAGTGGGCGGAGCTAGGCCCAATCTTAGAAAAGAACTGATCTGTGGCCAGGTCAAGAAATAGCCCATTAGAACCATCTTTCAATATCCTTAGTGACTGCTGACGTCACTCAGCATCCATTGGTCAACCCGGGGCCCCGCAGGAGACCTCTTAGAACCCTTGGGCGCGAGCGGTGTGTGCGCGTTCTCACTTGTGTTTATCACTGCTCCTTGGTTACCGTTCGATCGGGAGGCTTTTGAGTGGTGCGGTTGTGGCAGAGAGGTTGGCTTCTGCCGAATAGTACCGAGTAATCGCTGGTGTTAGGTTTAGAAGTGGATAAGAGCCGAGGGGGCAGGTGAGCGGGCTGGCCCGTTAAGCTGCTGTCTTCTGCCATGAAGGCGCTTTTTGACTTTGGACCGTAGAAGAAAAAGTCACTCTCTGGCACCACCACCGGGCTGCAGGAGGCGAGCGCGGACGCGGTTTGTTCGTGAAAGAGAATCGGCTTTCGGCTGAGCTGGCAGATCCGACTCAGACATCTGGGAAAGATCCATCACGCTGCCAAACAGGGTGATGTGGAAAGAGGACAGCTGATCTTTCCGTGTGGAGTAGGGGTCGGGAACCTCCAGCAGGCTGCAGGAGGCGAGCGCGGGAGCGGTTTGGTTGAGAAATGGAATCGGATTTCGGCTGAGCTACCAGATCCGACACAGACATCTGGGAAAGATCCATCAAGCTGCAAAAGGGGTCATGTTAAAAGTGGATAGCAGACCTTTCCGTGTGGAGTAGGGTAAGTGGATGACAGAGTGGATGGAGAAGTAGGGGGCGGAGCCAGGCCCAAGCTTAGGAAAGAACTTATCTGTAGCCATGGCAAGAAATAGCCCGTGAGAAACAACTTTCAATCCCCCTAGGGACCACTGACGGCAATCAGCAACCATTGGTCAACCCGGGGCCCCGCAGGAGACCTCTTAGAACCCTTGGGCGCGAGCGGTGTGTGCGCATGCTCACTTGTGTTTGGCACTGCTCCTCGGTTAGCGTTCGATCGGGAGGCTTTTGGGTGGTGCTGTTGTGGCAGAGATGTTGTCTTCGAGAAAATAGTACTGAGTAATATTCGCTCATATCGGCTTCACGAGTGGGTATGAGCCGAGGGGCCAGGTGAGGGGACGGGCCTCTGAAGCTGCTGTCTTCTCCCATGAAGAAGCTTTTTGACTTTTGACGGTAGACGAAAGAGTCACTCTCAGGCACCGCCACCAGGTGGCAGGAGGCGAGCTCGGACGAGGTTTATTTCAGACAGAGAATCGGCTTTGGCCTAGCTCCCAGATCCACTCAGACATCTGGGAAAGATCAATCGCGCTGCCTAAAGGGGCCATGTTGAAAGAGGACACCAGATCCTTTCGTGTGGAGGAGGGGACGGGGATGACAGAGCCGAACGAGTAGTAGGGGGCGGAGCAAGGCCCAATCTTCGAAAAGAACTGATCTGTAGCCACGTCAAGAAATAGCCCATTAGAACCAACTTTCGGCACTCAGCTCCAGGCGGGGCGGCCCCGGCGCTGAGGGACGCTACCCGACCTTGGCGGGACGGGGGTTTCGCCAGGGCCTGGGCCCAGCGACCAGGCGGAGACGGCGCGCGAGCCTTGCAGTCTCCAGGGAAATGCGGGCTTGCCTGCAATGAGATTTCATTTTCTGCATTTAAAGGACATCCTTTTCTGAGCTGCTGTGAATAAATTTGGGATGATACTGTATGTTTTCATCTAATGGAGAAATAGCTGTATTTTGAATAAGGATTGCTGCACTGGACGACTTCAGAACATTACTCACAATGTCATCCAACAGGAGTCAGAATCCCCATGGACCGAAGCAGATTGGCCTTGACCAGCTCTGGGACGACCTCAGAGCTGGAATCCAGCAAGTGTACACCAGACAGAGTATGGCGAAGTCCAGATACATGGAACTCTACACGTATCCTCCTGCTTGAACTGAGATAATTTGCTTTAGAATTTTGATACTTAGTGGTAGGATCGATGAATTATTAGAAATTTGACATCGTGTGTTCTCTTCTCAGTTCATCCTTGAAATGTAGTCACAGAATTCATCTTTAGCTTTAAGTTTTTTGAATAGAGGTCCTGTTTTTCGGTTTTTTGAACAGAGGTAATAAAATTGGCTAGTTAGTTGTCTAATGCAGTGCTGGTCAGTACAGTAGCCACTAGTCACATGGATCTGTTTACATTTAAAATAATTTAAAAATTCAGTTTCTTAGTCACAGTAGCCATATTTTAAGGGCTTAATAGTCAGATAATAAAATATTTCTATTACTGTGGAAAGATCCGTTGGACAGCACTGGTCTAAAGCAGGGGATCATTTGTTGAAATGTTGTCCATTTGTTTATATATTGTCTACAGCTGCTTTCATGTTACTCGGAGGGAGTTGAGTAGTTCTGTCAGAAACGATCTTGTCCACAAAGCCTAAAATATTTGCTATCTGGTCCTTTACATAAGAAGTTTGCTGACCTGATCTAACGGGATAGCACAGAGAACAAAAGTTTAACTGTTCTGGTCCTGTTTCACAAAAATGGTATTTAAAAAGTATCTCCCTCATTTGTCATGTGGCCTGCCATGTGCGCGAGGGACAGTGCCGCGTGCTGCAAAGGTCACGAGGGTGTAAAAGACGCGGCCCTGCTCTTCCATACCCAGTGGTGTGCTGTTCGCCTTTGTAGAGTTTCTTGGTTCCGTGCAAATATGAAATTGGAACTAGAGCTAAGCCAACTCAGTAGTGAGCAGGTTGCTGCAGATTCTAGGATTTCAAAGTTCAATGGAGATTTAAGTTTAAATCTTTGGTATGTATCTGTAATTATCAAACTAGGTTATGTGATATTGTAGTGTTCCCTCAAATATGTTAGCATCTGAAAATCCTTAAAAAGAATTTAAACATTGATTTAGATGGATATGAAGCTGTCTATTTCTAAATTAACTTACAATTTATTGTATGTATGTACACATATTCATATATGTACTCATATATACTTACACGTAGGACACTTTTCAAAAAAAAATCAGCTTTATTGAGATAATTCACAAACCATAAAATTCACCCTTTTTAAAGTCAAAAAAAAAAAAAAAAAAAAAAAAGAACCAACTTTCAATCTACTGAGTGACTGCTGAAGTCACTCCGCAACCATTGGTCAACCCGGGGCCCCGCAGGAGACCTCGTAGAACCCTTGGGCGCGAGCGGCGTGTGCGCATGCTCACTTGTGTTTGGCACTGCTCCTTGGTTAGCGTTCGATCGGGAGGCTTTTGGGTGGTGCTGTTGTGGCAGAGATGTTGTCTTCGAGAAAATAGTACTGAGTAATATTCGCTCATATCGGCTTCACGAGTGGGTATGAGCCGAGGGGCCAGGTGAGGGGACGGGCCTCTGAAGCTGCTGTCTTCTCCCATGAAGAAGCTTTTTGACATTTGACGGTAGACGAAAGAGTCACTCTCAGGCACCGCCACCAGGTGGCAGGAGGCGAGCTCGGACGAGGTTTGTTTCAGACAGAGAATCGGCTTTTGGCCTAGCTCCCAGATCCACTCAGACATCTGGGAAAGATCAATCACGCTGCCTAAAGGGGCCATGTTGAAAGAGGACACCAGATCCTTTCGTGTGGAGTAGGGGACTTGGGTGACAGAGCGGAACGAGAAGTAGTGGGCGGAGCTAGGCCCAATCTTAGAAAAGAACTGATCTGTGGCCAGGTCAAGAAATAGCCCATTAGAACCATCTTTCAATATCCTTAGTGACTGCTGACGTCACTCAGCATCCATTGGTCAACCCGGGGCCCCGCAGGAGACCTCTTAGAACCCTTGGGCGCGAGCGGTGTGTGCGCGTTCTCACTTGTGTTTATCACTGCTCCTTGGTTACCGTTCGATCGGGAGGCTTTTGAGTGGTGCGGTTGTGGCAGAGAGGTTGGCTTCTGCCGAATAGTACCGAGTAATCGCTGGTGTTAGGTTTAGAAGTGGATAAGAGCCGAGGGGGCAGGTGAGCGGGCTGGCCCGTTAAGCTGCTGTCTTCTGCCATGAAGGCGCTTTTTGACTTTGGACCGTAGAAGAAAAAGTCACTCTCTGGCACCACCACCGGGCTGCAGGAGGCGAGCGCGGACGCGGTTTGTTCGTGAAAGAGAATCGGCTTTCGGCTGAGCTGGCAGATCCGACTCAGACATCTGGGAAAGATCCATCACGCTGCCAAACAGGGTGATGTGGAAAGAGGACAGCTGATCTTTCCGTGTGGAGTAGGGGTCGGGAACCTCCAGCAGGCTGCAGGAGGCGAGCGCGGGAGCGGTTTGGTTGAGAAATGGAATCGGATTTCGGCTGAGCTACCAGATCCGACACAGACATCTGGGAAAGATCCATCAAGCTGCAAAAGGGGTCATGTTAAAAGTGGATAGCAGACCTTTCCGTGTGGAGTAGGGTAAGTGGATGACAGAGTGGATGGAGAAGTAGGGGGCGGAGCCAGGCCCAAGCTTAGGAAAGAACTTATCTGTAGCCATGGCAAGAAATAGCCCGTGAGAAACAACTTTCAATCCCCCTAGGGACCACTGACGGCAATCAGCAACCATTGGTCAACCCGGGGCCCCGCAGGAGACCTCTTAGAACCCTTGGGCGCGAGCGGTGTGTGCGCATGCTCACTTGTGTTTGGCACTGCTCCTCGGTTAGCGTTCGATCGGGAGGCTTTTGGGTGGTGCTGTTGTGGCAGAGATGTTGTCTTCGAGAAAATAGTACTGAGTAATATTCGCTCATATCGGCTTCACGAGTGGGTATGAGCCGAGGGGCCAGGTGAGGGGACGGGCCTCTGAAGCTGCTGTCTTCTCCCATGAAGAAGCTTTTTGACTTTTGACGGTAGACGAAAGAGTCACTCTCAGGCACCGCCACCAGGTGGCAGGAGGCGAGCTCGGACGAGGTTTATTTCAGACAGAGAATCGGCTTTGGCCTAGCTCCCAGATCCACTCAGACATCTGGGAAAGATCAATCGCGCTGCCTAAAGGGGCCATGTTGAAAGAGGACACCAGATCCTTTCGTGTGGAGGAGGGGACGGGGATGACAGAGCCGAACGAGTAGTAGGGGGCGGAGCAAGGCCCAATCTTCGAAAAGAACTGATCTGTAGCCACGTCAAGAAATAGCCCATTAGAACCAACTTTCGGCACTCAGCTCCAGGCGGGGCGGCCCCGGCGCTGAGGGACGCTACCCGACCTTGGCGGGACGGGGGTTTCGCCAGGGCCTGGGCCCAGCGACCAGGCGGAGACGGCGCGCGAGCCTTGCAGTCTCCAGGGAAATGCGGGCTTGCCTGCAATGAGATTTCATTTTCTGCATTTAAAGGACATCCTTTTCTGAGCTGCTGTGAATAAATTTGGGATGATACTGTATGTTTTCATCTAATGGAGAAATAGCTGTATTTTGAATAAGGATTGCTGCACTGGACGACTTCAGAACATTACTCACAATGTCATCCAACAGGAGTCAGAATCCCCATGGACCGAAGCAGATTGGCCTTGACCAGCTCTGGGACGACCTCAGAGCTGGAATCCAGCAAGTGTACACCAGACAGAGTATGGCGAAGTCCAGATACATGGAACTCTACACGTATCCTCCTGCTTGAACTGAGATAATTTGCTTTAGAATTTTGATACTTAGTGGTAGGATCGATGAATTATTAGAAATTTGACATCGTGTGTTCTCTTCTCAGTTCATCCTTGAAATGTAGTCACAGAATTCATCTTTAGCTTTAAGTTTTTTGAATAGAGGTCCTGTTTTTCGGTTTTTTGAACAGAGGTAATAAAATTGGCTAGTTAGTTGTCTAATGCAGTGCTGGTCAGTACAGTAGCCACTAGTCACATGGATCTGTTTACATTTAAAATAATTTAAAAATTCAGTTTCTTAGTCACAGTAGCCATATTTTAAGGGCTTAATAGTCAGATAATAAAATATTTCTATTACTGTGGAAAGATCCGTTGGACAGCACTGGTCTAAAGCAGGGGATCATTTGTTGAAATGTTGTCCATTTGTTTATATATTGTCTACAGCTGCTTTCATGTTACTCGGAGGGAGCTGAGTAGTTCTGTCAGAAACGATCTTGTCCACAAAGCCTAAAATATTTGCTATCTGGTCCTTTACATAAGAAGTTTGCTGACCTGATCTAACGGGATAGCACAGAGAACAAAAGTTTAACTGTTCTGGTCCTGTTTCACAAAAATGGTATTTAAAAAGTATCTCCCTCATTTGTCATGTGGCCTGCCATGTGCGCGAGGGACAGTGCCGCGTGCTGCAAAGGTCACGAGGGTGTAAAAGACGCGGCCCTGCTCTTCCATACCCAGTGGTGTGCTGTTCGCCTTTGTAGAGTTTCTTGGTTCCGTGCAAATATGAAATTGGAACTAGAGCTAAGCCAACTCAGTAGTGAGCAGGTTGCTGCAGATTCTAGGATTTCAAAGTTCAATGGAGATTTAAGTTTAAATCTTTGGTATGTATCTGTAATTATCAAACTAGGTTATGTGATATTGTAGTGTTCCCTCAAATATGTTAGCATCTGAAAATCCTTAAAAAGAATTTAAACATTGATTTAGATGGATATGAAGCTGTCTATTTCTAAATTAACTTACAATTTATTGTATGTATGTACACATATTCATATATGTACTCATATATACTTACACGTAGGACACTTTTCAAAAAAAAATCAGCTTTATTGAGATAATTCACAAACCATAAAATTCACCCTTTTTAAAGTCAAAAAAAAAAAAAAAAAAAAAAAAAAGAACCAACTTTCAATCTACTTAGTGACTGCTGAAGTCACTCCGCAACCATTGGTCAACCCGGGGCCCCGCAGGAGACCTCGTAGAACCCTTGGGCGCGAGCGGCGTGTGCGCATGCTCACTTGTGTTTGGCACTGCTCCTTGGTTAGCGTTCGATCGGGAGGCTTTTGGGTGGTGCTGTTGTGGCAGAGATGTTGTCTTCGAGAAAATAGTACTGAGTAATATTCGCTCATATCGGCTTCACGAGTGGGTATGAGCCGAGGGGCCAGGTGAGGGGACGGGCCTCTGAAGCTGCTGTCTTCTCCCATGAAGAAGCTTTTTGACATTTGACGGTAGACGAAAGAGTCACTCTCAGGCACCGCCACCAGGTGGCAGGAGGCGAGCTCGGACGAGGTTTGTTTCAGACAGAGAATCGGCTTTTGGCCTAGCTCCCAGATCCACTCAGACATCTGGGAAAGATCAATCACGCTGCCTAAAGGGGCCATGTTGAAAGAGGACACCAGATCCTTTCGTGTGGAGTAGGGGACTTGGGTGACAGAGCGGAACGAGAAGTAGTGGGCGGAGCTAGGCCCAATCTTAGAAAAGAACTGATCTGTGGCCAGGTCAAGAAATAGCCCATTAGAACCATCTTTCAATATCCTTAGTGACTGCTGACGTCACTCAGCATCCATTGGTCAACCCGGGGCCCCGCAGGAGACCTCTTAGAACCCTTGGGCGCGAGCGGTGTGTGCGCGTTCTCACTTGTGTTTATCACTGCTCCTTGGTTACCGTTCGATCGGGAGGCTTTTGAGTGGTGCGGTTGTGGCAGAGAGGTTGGCTTCTGCCGAATAGTACCGAGTAATCGCTGGTGTTAGGTTTAGAAGTGGATAAGAGCCGAGGGGGCAGGTGAGCGGGCTGGCCCGTTAAGCTGCTGTCTTCTGCCATGAAGGCGCTTTTTGACTTTGGACCGTAGAAGAAAAAGTCACTCTCTGGCACCACCACCGGGCTGCAGGAGGCGAGCGCGGACGCGGTTTGTTCGTGAAAGAGAATCGGCTTTCGGCTGAGCTGGCAGATCCGACTCAGACATCTGGGAAAGATCCATCACGCTGCCAAACAGGGTGATGTGGAAAGAGGACAGCTGATCTTTCCGTGTGGAGTAGGGGTCGGGAACCTCCAGCAGGCTGCAGGAGGCGAGCGCGGGAGCGGTTTGGTTGAGAAATGGAATCGGATTTCGGCTGAGCTACCAGATCCGACACAGACATCTGGGAAAGATCCATCAAGCTGCAAAAGGGGTCATGTTAAAAGTGGATAGCAGACCTTTCCGTGTGGAGTAGGGTAAGTGGATGACAGAGTGGATGGAGAAGTAGGGGGCGGAGCCAGGCCCAAGCTTAGGAAAGAACTTATCTGTAGCCATGGCAAGAAATAGCCCGTGAGAAACAACTTTCAATCCCCCTAGGGACCACTGACGGCAATCAGCAACCATTGGTCAACCCGGGGCCCCGCAGGAGACCTCTTAGAACCCTTGGGCGCGAGCGGTGTGTGCGCATGCTCACTTGTGTTTGGCACTGCTCCTCGGTTAGCGTTCGATCGGGAGGCTTTTGGGTGGTGCTGTTGTGGCAGAGATGTTGTCTTCGAGAAAATAGTACTGAGTAATATTCGCTCATATCGGCTTCACGAGTGGGTATGAGCCGAGGGGCCAGGTGAGGGGACGGGCCTCTGAAGCTGCTGTCTTCTCCCATGAAGAAGCTTTTTGACTTTTGACGGTAGACGAAAGAGTCACTCTCAGGCACCGCCACCAGGTGGCAGGAGGCGAGCTCGGACGAGGTTTATTTCAGACAGAGAATCGGCTTTGGCCTAGCTCCCAGATCCACTCAGACATCTGGGAAAGATCAATCGCGCTGCCTAAAGGGGCCATGTTGAAAGAGGACACCAGATCCTTTCGTGTGGAGGAGGGGACGGGGATGACAGAGCCGAACGAGTAGTAGGGGGCGGAGCAAGGCCCAATCTTCGAAAAGAACTGATCTGTAGCCACGTCAAGAAATAGCCCATTAGAACCAACTTTCGGCACTCAGCTCCAGGCGGGGCGGCCCCGGCGCTGAGGGACGCTACCCGACCTTGGCGGGACGGGGGTTTCGCCAGGGCCTGGGCCCAGCGACCAGGCGGAGACGGCGCGCGAGCCTTGCAGTCTCCAGGGAAATGCGGGCTTGCCTGCAATGAGATTTCATTTTCTGCATTTAAAGGACATCCTTTTCTGAGCTGCTGTGAATAAATTTGGGATGATACTGTATGTTTTCATCTAATGGAGAAATAGCTGTATTTTGAATAAGGATTGCTGCACTGGACGACTTCAGAACATTACTCACAATGTCATCCAACAGGAGTCAGAATCCCCATGGACCGAAGCAGATTGGCCTTGACCAGCTCTGGGACGACCTCAGAGCTGGAATCCAGCAAGTGTACACCAGACAGAGTATGGCGAAGTCCAGATACATGGAACTCTACACGTATCCTCCTGCTTGAACTGAGATAATTTGCTTTAGAATTTTGATACTTAGTGGTAGGATCGATGAATTATTAGAAATTTGACATCGTGTGTTCTCTTCTCAGTTCATCCTTGAAATGTAGTCACAGAATTCATCTTTAGCTTTAAGTTTTTTGAATAGAGGTCCTGTTTTTCGGTTTTTTGAACAGAGGTAATAAAATTGGCTAGTTAGTTGTCTAATGCAGTGCTGGTCAGTACAGTAGCCACTAGTCACATGGATCTGTTTACATTTAAAATAATTTAAAAATTCAGTTTCTTAGTCACAGTAGCCGTATTTTAAGGGCTTAATAGTCAGATAATAAAATATTTCTATTACTGTGGAAAGATCCGTTGGACAGCACTGGTCTAAAGCAGGGGATCATTTGTTGAAATGTTGTCCATTTGTTTATATATTGTCTACAGCTGCTTTCATGTTACTCGGAGGGAGTTGAGTAGTTCTGTCAGAAACGATCTTGTCCACAAAGCCTAAAATATTTGCTATCTGGTCCTTTACATAAGAAGTTTGCTGACCTGATCTAACGGGATAGCACAGAGAACAAAAGTTTAACTGTTCTGGTCCTGTTTCACAAAAATGGTATTTAAAAAGTATCTCCCTCATTTGTCATGTGGCCTGCCATGTGCGCGAGGGACAGTGCCGCGTGCTGCAAAGGTCACGAGGGTGTAAAAGACGCGGCCCTGGTCTTCCATACCCAGTGGTGTGCTGTTCGCCTTTGTAGAGTTTCTTGGTTCCGTGCAAATATGAAATTGGAACTAGAGCTAAGCCAACTCAGTAGTGAGCAGGTTGCTGCAGATTCTAGGATTTCAAAGTTCAATGGAGATTTAAGTTTAAATCTTTGGTATGTATCTGTAATTATCAAACTAGGTTATGTGATATTGTAGTGTTCCCTCAAATATGTTAGCATCTGAAAATCCTTAAAAAGAATTTAAACATTGATTTAGATGGATATGAAGCTGTCTATTTCTAAATTAACTTACAATTTATTGTATGTATGTACACATATTCATATATGTACTCATATATACTTACACGTAGGACACTTTTCAAAAAAAAATCAGCTTTATTGAGATAATTCACAAACCATAAAATTCACCCTTTTTAAAGTCAAAAAAAAAAAAAAAAAAAAAAAAGAACCAACTTTCAATCTACTGAGTGACTGCTGAAGTCACTCCGCAACCATTGGTCAACCCGGGGCCCCGCAGGAGACCTCGTAGAACCCTTGGGCGCGAGCGGCGTGTGCGCATGCTCACTTGTGTTTGGCACTGCTCCTTGGTTAGCGTTCGATCGGGAGGCTTTTGGGTGGTGCTGTTGTGGCAGAGATGTTGTCTTCGAGAAAATAGTACTGAGTAATATTCGCTCATATCGGCTTCACGAGTGGGTATGAGCCGAGGGGCCAGGTGAGGGGACGGGCCTCTGAAGCTGCTGTCTTCTCCCATGAAGAAGCTTTTTGACATTTGACGGTAGACGAAAGAGTCACTCTCAGGCACCGCCACCAGGTGGCAGGAGGCGAGCTCGGACGAGGTTTGTTTCAGACAGAGAATCGGCTTTTGGCCTAGCTCCCAGATCCACTCAGACATCTGGGAAAGATCAATCACGCTGCCTAAAGGGGCCATGTTGAAAGAGGACACCAGATCCTTTCGTGTGGAGTAGGGGACTTGGGTGACAGAGCGGAACGAGAAGTAGTGGGCGGAGCTAGGCCCAATCTTAGAAAAGAACTGATCTGTGGCCAGGTCAAGAAATAGCCCATTAGAACCATCTTTCAATATCCTTAGTGACTGCTGACGTCACTCAGCATCCATTGGTCAACCCGGGGCCCCGCAGGAGACCTCTTAGAACCCTTGGGCGCGAGCGGTGTGTGCGCGTTCTCACTTGTGTTTATCACTGCTCCTTGGTTACCGTTCGATCGGGAGGCTTTTGAGTGGTGCGGTTGTGGCAGAGAGGTTGGCTTCTGCCGAATAGTACCGAGTAATCGCTGGTGTTAGGTTTAGAAGTGGATAAGAGCCGAGGGGGCAGGTGAGCGGGCTGGCCCGTTAAGCTGCTGTCTTCTGCCATGAAGGCGCTTTTTGACTTTGGACCGTAGAAGAAAAAGTCACTCTCTGGCACCACCACCGGGCTGCAGGAGGCGAGCGCGGACGCGGTTTGTTCGTGAAAGAGAATCGGCTTTCGGCTGAGCTGGCAGATCCGACTCAGACATCTGGGAAAGATCCATCACGCTGCCAAACAGGGTGATGTGGAAAGAGGACAGCTGATCTTTCCGTGTGGAGTAGGGGTCGGGAACCTCCAGCAGGCTGCAGGAGGCGAGCGCGGGAGCGGTTTGGTTGAGAAATGGAATCGGATTTCGGCTGAGCTACCAGATCCGACACAGACATCTGGGAAAGATCCATCAAGCTGCAAAAGGGGTCATGTTAAAAGTGGATAGCAGACCTTTCCGTGTGGAGTAGGGTAAGTGGATGACAGAGTGGATGGAGAAGTAGGGGGCGGAGCCAGGCCCAAGCTTAGGAAAGAACTTATCTGTAGCCATGGCAAGAAATAGCCCGTGAGAAACAACTTTCAATCCCCCTAGGGACCACTGACGGCAATCAGCAACCATTGGTCAACCCGGGGCCCCCGCAGGAGACCTCTTAGAACCCTTGGGCGCGAGCGGTGTGTGCGCATGCTCACTTGTGTTTGGCACTGCTCCTCGGTTAGCGTTCGATCGGGAGGCTTTTGGGTGGTGCTGTTGTGGCAGAGATGTTGTCTTCGAGAAAATAGTACTGAGTAATATTCGCTCATATCGGCTTCACGAGTGGGTATGAGCCGAGGGGCCAGGTGAGGGGACGGGCCTCTGAAGCTGCTGTCTTCTCCCATGAAGAAGCTTTTTGACTTTTGACGGTAGACGAAAGAGTCACTCTCAGGCACCGCCACCAGGTGGCAGGAGGCGAGCTCGGACGAGGTTTATTTCAGACAGAGAATCGGCTTTGGCCTAGCTCCCAGATCCACTCAGACATCTGGGAAAGATCAATCGCGCTGCCTAAAGGGGCCATGTTGAAAGAGGACACCAGATCCTTTCGTGTGGAGTAGGGGACGGGGATGACAGAGCCGAACGAGTAGTAGGGGGCGGAGCAAGGCCCAATCTTCGAAAAGAACTGATCTGTAGCCACGTCAAGAAATAGCCCATTAGAACCAACTTTCGGCACTCAGCTCCAGGCGGGGCGGCCCCGGCGCTGAGGGACGCTACCCGACCTTGGCGGGACGGGGGTTTCGCCAGGGCCTGGGCCCAGCGACCAGGCGGAGACGGCGCGCGAGCCTTGCAGTCTCCAGGGAAATGCGGGCTTGCCTGCAATGAGATTTCATTTTCTGCATTTAAAGGACATCCTTTTCTGAGCTGCTGTGAATAAATTTGGGATGATACTGTATGTTTTCATCTAATGGAGAAATAGCTGTATTTTGAATAAGGATTGCTGCACTGGACGACTTCAGAACATTACTCACAATGTCATCCAACAGGAGTCAGAATCCCCATGGACCGAAGCAGATTGGCCTTGACCAGCTCTGGGACGACCTCAGAGCTGGAATCCAGCAAGTGTACACCAGACAGAGTATGGCGAAGTCCAGATACATGGAACTCTACACGTATCCTCCTGCTTGAACTGAGATAATTTGCTTTAGAATTTTGATACTTAGTGGTAGGATCGATGAATTATTAGAAATTTGACATCGTGTGTTCTCTTCTCAGTTCATCCTTGAAATGTAGTCACAGAATTCATCTTTAGCTTTACGTTTTTTGAATAGAGGTCCTGTTTTTCGGTTTTTAGAACAGAGGTAATAAAATTGGCTAGTTAGTTGTCTAATGCAGTGCTGGTCAGTACAGTAGCCACTAGTCACATGGATCTGTTTACATTTAAAATAATTTAAAAATTCAGTTTCTTAGTCACAGTAGCCGTATTTTAAGGGCTTAATAGTCAGATAATAAAATATTTCTATTACTGTGGAAAGATCCGTTGGACAGCACTGGTCTAAAGCAGGGGATCATTTGTTGAAATGTTGTCCATTTGTTTATATATTGTCTACAGCTGCTTTCATGTTACTCGGAGGGAGCTGAGTAGTTCTGTCAGAAACGATCTTGTCCACAAAGCCTAAAATATTTGCTATCTGGTCCTTTACATAAGAAGTTTGCTGACCTGATCTAACGGGATAGCACAGAGAACAAAAGTTTAACTGTTCTGGTCCTGTTTCACAAAAATGGTATTTAAAAAGTATCTCCCTCATTTGTCATGTGGCCTGCCATGTGCGCGAGGGACAGTGCCGCGTGCTGCAAAGGTCACGAGGGTGTAAAAGACGCGGCCCTGCTCTTCCATACCCAGTGGTGTGCTGTTCGCCTTTGTAGAGTTTCTTGGTTCCGTGCAAATATGAAATTGGAACTAGAGCTAAGCCAACTCAGTAGTGAGCAGGTTGCTGCAGATTCTAGGATTTCAAAGTTCAATGGAGATTTAAGTTTAAATCTTTGGTATGTATCTGTAATTATCAAACTAGGTTATGTGATATTGTAGTGTTCCCTCAAATATGTTAGCATCTGAAAATCCTTAAAAAGAATTTAAACATTGATTTAGATGGATATGAAGCTGTCTATTTCTAAATTAACTTACAATTTATTGTATGTATGTACACATATTCATATATGTACTCATATATACTTACACGTAGGACACTTTTCAAAAAAAAATCAGCTTTATTGAGATAATTCACAAACCATAAAATTCACCCTTTTTAAAGTCAAAAAAAAAAAAAAAAAAAAAAAAAAGAACCAACTTTCAATCTACTGAGTGACTGCTGAAGTCACTCCGCAACCATTGGTCAACCCGGGGCCCCGCAGGAGACCTCGTAGAACCCTTGGGCGCGAGCGGCGTGTGCGCATGCTCACTTGTGTTTGGCACTGCTCCTTGGTTAGCGTTCGATCGGGAGGCTTTTGGGTGGTGCTGTTGTGGCAGAGATGTTGTCTTCGAGAAAATAGTACTGAGTAATATTCGCTCATATCGGCTTCACGAGTGGGTATGAGCCGAGGGGCCAGGTGAGGGGACGGGCCTCTGAAGCTGCTGTCTTCTCCCATGAAGAAGCTTTTTGACATTTGACGGTAGACGAAAGAGTCACTCTCAGGCACCGCCACCAGGTGGCAGGAGGCGAGCTCGGACGAGGTTTGTTTCAGACAGAGAATCGGCTTTTGGCCTAGCTCCCAGATCCACTCAGACATCTGGGAAAGATCAATCACGCTGCCTAAAGGGGCCATGTTGAAAGAGGACACCAGATCCTTTCGTGTGGAGTAGGGGACTTGGGTGACAGAGCGGAACGAGAAGTAGTGGGCGGAGCTAGGCCCAATCTTAGAAAAGAACTGATCTGTGGCCAGGTCAAGAAATAGCCCATTAGAACCATCTTTCAATATCCTTAGTGACTGCTGACGTCACTCAGCATCCATTGGTCAACCCGGGGCCCCGCAGGAGACCTCTTAGAACCCTTGGGCGCGAGCGGTGTGTGCGCGTTCTCACTTGTGTTTATCACTGCTCCTTGGTTACCGTTCGATCGGGAGGCTTTTGAGTGGTGCGGTTGTGGCAGAGAGGTTGGCTTCTGCCGAATAGTACCGAGTAATCGCTGGTGTTAGGTTTAGAAGTGGATAAGAGCCGAGGGGGCAGGTGAGCGGGCTGGCCCGTTAAGCTGCTGTCTTCTGCCATGAAGGCGCTTTTTGACTTTGGACCGTAGAAGAAAAAGTCACTCTCTGGCACCACCACCGGGCTGCAGGAGGCGAGCGCGGACGCGGTTTGTTCGTGAAAGAGAATCGGCTTTCGGCTGAGCTGGCAGATCCGACTCAGACATCTGGGAAAGATCCATCACGCTGCCAAACAGGGTGATGTGGAAAGAGGACAGCTGATCTTTCCGTGTGGAGTAGGGGTCGGGAACCTCCAGCAGGCTGCAGGAGGCGAGCGCGGGAGCGGTTTGGTTGAGAAATGGAATCGGATTTCGGCTGAGCTACCAGATCCGACACAGACATCTGGGAAAGATCCATCAAGCTGCAAAAGGGGTCATGTTAAAAGTGGATAGCAGACCTTTCCGTGTGGAGTAGGGTAAGTGGATGACAGAGTGGATGGAGAAGTAGGGGGCGGAGCCAGGCCCAAGCTTAGGAAAGAACTTATCTGTAGCCATGGCAAGAAATAGCCCGTGAGAAACAACTTTCAATCCCCCTAGGGACCACTGACGGCAATCAGCAACCATTGGTCAACCCGGGGCCCCCGCAGGAGACCTCTTAGAACCCTTGGGCGCGAGCGGTGTGTGCGCATGCTCACTTGTGTTTGGCACTGCTCCTCGGTTAGCGTTCGATCGGGAGGCTTTTGGGTGGTGCTGTTGTGGCAGAGATGTTGTCTTCGAGAAAATAGTACTGAGTAATATTCGCTCATATCGGCTTCACGAGTGGGTATGAGCCGAGGGGCCAGGTGAGGGGACGGGCCTCTGAAGCTGCTGTCTTCTCCCATGAAGAAGCTTTTTGACTTTTGACGGTAGACGAAAGAGTCACTCTCAGGCACCGCCACCAGGTGGCAGGAGGCGAGCTCGGACGAGGTTTATTTCAGACAGAGAATCGGCTTTGGCCTAGCTCCCAGATCCACTCAGACATCTGGGAAAGATCAATCGCGCTGCCTAAAGGGGCCATGTTGAAAGAGGACACCAGATCCTTTCGTGTGGAGTAGGGGACGGGGATGACAGAGCCGAACGAGTAGTAGGGGGCGGAGCAAGGCCCAATCTTCGAAAAGAACTGATCTGTAGCCACGTCAAGAAATAGCCCATTAGAACCAACTTTCGGCACTCAGCTCCAGGCGGGGCGGCCCCGGCGCTGAGGGACGCTACCCGACCTTGGCGGGACGGGGGTTTCGCCAGGGCCTGGGCCCAGCGACCAGGCGGAGACGGCGCGCGAGCCTTGCAGTCTCCAGGGAAATGCGGGCTTGCCTGCAATGAGATTTCATTTTCTGCATTTAAAGGACATCCTTTTCTGAGCTGCTGTGAATAAATTTGGGATGATACTGTATGTTTTCATCTAATGGAGAAATAGCTGTATTTTGAATAAGGATTGCTGCACTGGACGACTTCAGAACATTACTCACAATGTCATCCAACAGGAGTCAGAATCCCCATGGACCGAAGCAGATTGGCCTTGACCAGCTCTGGGACGACCTCAGAGCTGGAATCCAGCAAGTGTACACCAGACAGAGTATGGCGAAGTCCAGATACATGGAACTCTACACGTATCCTCCTGCTTGAACTGAGATAATTTGCTTTAGAATTTTGATACTTAGTGGTAGGATCGATGAATTATTAGAAATTTGACATCGTGTGTTCTCTTCTCAGTTCATCCTTGAAATGTAGTCACAGAATTCATCTTTAGCTTTACGTTTTTTGAATAGAGGTCCTGTTTTTCGGTTTTTAGAACAGAGGTAATAAAATTGGCTAGTTAGTTGTCTAATGCAGTGCTGGTCAGTACAGTAGCCACTAGTCACATGGATCTGTTTACATTTAAAATAATTTAAAAATTCAGTTTCTTAGTCACAGTAGCCGTATTTTAAGGGCTTAATAGTCAGATAATAAAATATTTCTATTACTGTGGAAAGATCCGTTGGACAGCACTGGTCTAAAGCAGGGGATCATTTGTTGAAATGTTGTCCATTTGTTTATATATTGTCTACAGCTGCTTTCATGTTACTCGGAGGGAGCTGAGTAGTTCTGTCAGAAACGATCTTGTCCACAAAGCCTAAAATATTTGCTATCTGGTCCTTTACATAAGAAGTTTGCTGACCTGATCTAACGGGATAGCACAGAGAACAAAAGTTTAACTGTTCTGGTCCTGTTTCACAAAAATGGTATTTAAAAAGTATCTCCCTCATTTGTCATGTGGCCTGCCATGTGCGCGAGGGACAGTGCCGCGTGCTGCAAAGGTCACGAGGGTGTAAAAGACGCGGCCCTGCTCTTCCATACCCAGTGGTGTGCTGTTCGCCTTTGTAGAGTTTCTTGGTTCCGTGCAAATATGAAATTGGAACTAGAGCTAAGCCAACTCAGTAGTGAGCAGGTTGCTGCAGATTCTAGGATTTCAAAGTTCAATGGAGATTTAAGTTTAAATCTTTGGTATGTATCTGTAATTATCAAACTAGGTTATGTGATATTGTAGTGTTCCCTCAAATATGTTAGCATCTGAAAATCCTTAAAAAGAATTTAAACATTGATTTAGATGGATATGAAGCTGTCTATTTCTAAATTAACTTACAATTTATTGTATGTATGTACACATATTCATATATGTACTCATATATACTTACACGTAGGACACTTTTCAAAAAAAAATCAGCTTTATTGAGATAATTCACAAACCATAAAATTCACCCTTTTTAAAGTCAAAAAAAAAAAAAAAAAAAAAAAAAGAACCAACTTTCAATCTACTGAGTGACTGCTGAAGTCACTCCGCAACCATTGGTCAACCCGGGGCCCCGCAGGAGACCTCGTAGAACCCTTGGGCGCGAGCGGCGTGTGCGCATGCTCACTTGTGTTTGGCACTGCTCCTTGGTTAGCGTTCGATCGGGAGGCTTTTGGGTGGTGCTGTTGTGGCAGAGATGTTGTCTTCGAGAAAATAGTACTGAGTAATATTCGCTCATATCGGCTTCACGAGTGGGTATGAGCCGAGGGGCCAGGTGAGGGGACGGGCCTCTGAAGCTGCTGTCTTCTCCCATGAAGAAGCTTTTTGACATTTGACGGTAGACGAAAGAGTCACTCTCAGGCACCGCCACCAGGTGGCAGGAGGCGAGCTCGGACGAGGTTTGTTTCAGACAGAGAATCGGCTTTTGGCCTAGCTCCCAGATCCACTCAGACATCTGGGAAAGATCAATCACGCTGCCTAAAGGGGCCATGTTGAAAGAGGACACCAGATCCTTTCGTGTGGAGTAGGGGACTTGGGTGACAGAGCGGAACGAGAAGTAGTGGGCGGAGCTAGGCCCAATCTTAGAAAAGAACTGATCTGTGGCCAGGTCAAGAAATAGCCCATTAGAACCATCTTTCAATATCCTTAGTGACTGCTGACGTCACTCAGCATCCATTGGTCAACCCGGGGCCCCGCAGGAGACCTCTTAGAACCCTTGGGCGCGAGCGGTGTGTGCGCGTTCTCACTTGTGTTTATCACTGCTCCTTGGTTACCGTTCGATCGGGAGGCTTTTGAGTGGTGCGGTTGTGGCAGAGAGGTTGGCTTCTGCCGAATAGTACCGAGTAATCGCTGGTGTTAGGTTTAGAAGTGGATAAGAGCCGAGGGGGCAGGTGAGCGGGCTGGCCCGTTAAGCTGCTGTCTTCTGCCATGAAGGCGCTTTTTGACTTTGGACCGTAGAAGAAAAAGTCACTCTCTGGCACCACCACCGGGCTGCAGGAGGCGAGCGCGGACGCGGTTTGTTCGTGAAAGAGAATCGGCTTTCGGCTGAGCTGGCAGATCCGACTCAGACATCTGGGAAAGATCCATCACGCTGCCAAACAGGGTGATGTGGAAAGAGGACAGCTGATCTTTCCGTGTGGAGTAGGGGTCGGGAACCTCCAGCAGGCTGCAGGAGGCGAGCGCGGGAGCGGTTTGGTTGAGAAATGGAATCGGATTTCGGCTGAGCTACCAGATCCGACACAGACATCTGGGAAAGATCCATCAAGCTGCAAAAGGGGTCATGTTAAAAGTGGATAGCAGACCTTTCCGTGTGGAGTAGGGTAAGTGGATGACAGAGTGGATGGAGAAGTAGGGGGCGGAGCCAGGCCCAAGCTTAGGAAAGAACTTATCTGTAGCCATGGCAAGAAATAGCCCGTGAGAAACAACTTTCAATCCCCCTAGGGACCACTGACGGCAATCAGCAACCATTGGTCAACCCGGGGCCCCCGCAGGAGACCTCTTAGAACCCTTGGGCGCGAGCGGTGTGTGCGCATGCTCACTTGTGTTTGGCACTGCTCCTCGGTTAGCGTTCGATCGGGAGGCTTTTGGGTGGTGCTGTTGTGGCAGAGATGTTGTCTTCGAGAAAATAGTACTGAGTAATATTCGCTCATATCGGCTTCACGAGTGGGTATGAGCCGAGGGGCCAGGTGAGGGGACGGGCCTCTGAAGCTGCTGTCTTCTCCCATGAAGAAGCTTTTTGACTTTTGACGGTAGACGAAAGAGTCACTCTCAGGCACCGCCACCAGGTGGCAGGAGGCGAGCTCGGACGAGGTTTATTTCAGACAGAGAATCGGCTTTGGCCTAGCTCCCAGATCCACTCAGACATCTGGGAAAGATCAATCGCGCTGCCTAAAGGGGCCATGTTGAAAGAGGACACCAGATCCTTTCGTGTGGAGTAGGGGACGGGGATGACAGAGCCGAACGAGTAGTAGGGGGCGGAGCAAGGCCCAATCTTCGAAAAGAACTGATCTGTAGCCACGTCAAGAAATAGCCCATTAGAACCAACTTTCGGCACTCAGCTCCAGGCGGGGCGGCCCCGGCGCTGAGGGACGCTACCCGACCTTGGCGGGACGGGGGTTTCGCCAGGGCCTGGGCCCAGCGACCAGGCGGAGACGGCGCGCGAGCCTTGCAGTCTCCAGGGAAATGCGGGCTTGCCTGCAATGAGATTTCATTTTCTGCATTTAAAGGACATCCTTTTCTGAGCTGCTGTGAATAAATTTGGGATGATACTGTATGTTTTCATCTAATGGAGAAATAGCTGTATTTTGAATAAGGATTGCTGCACTGGACGACTTCAGAACATTACTCACAATGTCATCCAACAGGAGTCAGAATCCCCATGGACCGAAGCAGATTGGCCTTGACCAGCTCTGGGACGACCTCAGAGCTGGAATCCAGCAAGTGTACACCAGACAGAGTATGGCGAAGTCCAGATACATGGAACTCTACACGTATCCTCCTGCTTGAACTGAGATAATTTGCTTTAGAATTTTGATACTTAGTGGTAGGATCGATGAATTATTAGAAATTTGACATCGTGTGTTCTCTTCTCAGTTCATCCTTGAAATGTAGTCACAGAATTCATCTTTAGCTTTACGTTTTTTGAATAGAGGTCCTGTTTTTCGGTTTTTAGAACAGAGGTAATAAAATTGGCTAGTTAGTTGTCTAATGCAGTGCTGGTCAGTACAGTAGCCACTAGTCACATGGATCTGTTTACATTTAAAATAATTTAAAAATTCAGTTTCTTAGTCACAGTAGCCGTATTTTAAGGGCTTAATAGTCAGATAATAAAATATTTCTATTACTGTGGAAAGATCCGTTGGACAGCACTGGTCTAAAGCAGGGGATCATTTGTTGAAATGTTGTCCATTTGTTTATATATTGTCTACAGCTGCTTTCATGTTACTCGGAGGGAGCTGAGTAGTTCTGTCAGAAACGATCTTGTCCACAAAGCCTAAAATATTTGCTATCTGGTCCTTTACATAAGAAGTTTGCTGACCTGATCTAACGGGATAGCACAGAGAACAAAAGTTTAACTGTTCTGGTCCTGTTTCACAAAAATGGTATTTAAAAAGTATCTCCCTCATTTGTCATGTGGCCTGCCATGTGCGCGAGGGACAGTGCCGCGTGCTGCAAAGGTCACGAGGGTGTAAAAGACGCGGCCCTGCTCTTCCATACCCAGTGGTGTGCTGTTCGCCTTTGTAGAGTTTCTTGGTTCCGTGCAAATATGAAATTGGAACTAGAGCTAAGCCAACTCAGTAGTGAGCAGGTTGCTGCAGATTCTAGGATTTCAAAGTTCAATGGAGATTTAAGTTTAAATCTTTGGTATGTATCTGTAATTATCAAACTAGGTTATGTGATATTGTAGTGTTCCCTCAAATATGTTAGCATCTGAAAATCCTTAAAAAGAATTTAAACATTGATTTAGATGGATATGAAGCTGTCTATTTCTAAATTAACTTACAATTTATTGTATGTATGTACACATATTCATATATGTACTCATATATACTTACACGTAGGACACTTTTCAAAAAAAAATCAGCTTTATTGAGATAATTCACAAACCATAAAATTCACCCTTTTTAAAGTCAAAAAAAAAAAAAAAAAAAAAAAAAGAACCAACTTTCAATCTACTGAGTGACTGCTGAAGTCACTCCGCAACCATTGGTCAACCCGGGGCCCCGCAGGAGACCTCGTAGAACCCTTGGGCGCGAGCGGCGTGTGCGCATGCTCACTTGTGTTTGGCACTGCTCCTTGGTTAGCGTTCGATCGGGAGGCTTTTGGGTGGTGCTGTTGTGGCAGAGATGTTGTCTTCGAGAAAATAGTACTGAGTAATATTCGCTCATATCGGCTTCACGAGTGGGTATGAGCCGAGGGGCCAGGTGAGGGGACGGGCCTCTGAAGCTGCTGTCTTCTCCCATGAAGAAGCTTTTTGACATTTGACGGTAGACGAAAGAGTCACTCTCAGGCACCGCCACCAGGTGGCAGGAGGCGAGCTCGGACGAGGTTTGTTTCAGACAGAGAATCGGCTTTTGGCCTAGCTCCCAGATCCACTCAGACATCTGGGAAAGATCAATCACGCTGCCTAAAGGGGCCATGTTGAAAGAGGACACCAGATCCTTTCGTGTGGAGTAGGGGACTTGGGTGACAGAGCGGAACGAGAAGTAGTGGGCGGAGCTAGGCCCAATCTTAGAAAAGAACTGATCTGTGGCCAGGTCAAGAAATAGCCCATTAGAACCATCTTTCAATATCCTTAGTGACTGCTGACGTCACTCAGCATCCATTGGTCAACCCGGGGCCCCGCAGGAGACCTCTTAGAACCCTTGGGCGCGAGCGGTGTGTGCGCGTTCTCACTTGTGTTTATCACTGCTCCTTGGTTACCGTTCGATCGGGAGGCTTTTGAGTGGTGCGGTTGTGGCAGAGAGGTTGGCTTCTGCCGAATAGTACCGAGTAATCGCTGGTGTTAGGTTTAGAAGTGGATAAGAGCCGAGGGGGCAGGTGAGCGGGCTGGCCCGTTAAGCTGCTGTCTTCTGCCATGAAGGCGCTTTTTGACTTTGGACCGTAGAAGAAAAAGTCACTCTCTGGCACCACCACCGGGCTGCAGGAGGCGAGCGCGGACGCGGTTTGTTCGTGAAAGAGAATCGGCTTTCGGCTGAGCTGGCAGATCCGACTCAGACATCTGGGAAAGATCCATCACGCTGCCAAACAGGGTGATGTGGAAAGAGGACAGCTGATCTTTCCGTGTGGAGTAGGGGTCGGGAACCTCCAGCAGGCTGCAGGAGGCGAGCGCGGGAGCGGTTTGGTTGAGAAATGGAATCGGATTTCGGCTGAGCTACCAGATCCGACACAGACATCTGGGAAAGATCCATCAAGCTGCAAAAGGGGTCATGTTAAAAGTGGATAGCAGACCTTTCCGTGTGGAGTAGGGTAAGTGGATGACAGAGTGGATGGAGAAGTAGGGGGCGGAGCCAGGCCCAAGCTTAGGAAAGAACTTATCTGTAGCCATGGCAAGAAATAGCCCGTGAGAAACAACTTTCAATCCCCCTAGGGACCACTGACGGCAATCAGCAACCATTGGTCAACCCGGGGCCCCCGCAGGAGACCTCTTAGAACCCTTGGGCGCGAGCGGTGTGTGCGCATGCTCACTTGTGTTTGGCACTGCTCCTCGGTTAGCGTTCGATCGGGAGGCTTTTGGGTGGTGCTGTTGTGGCAGAGATGTTGTCTTCGAGAAAATAGTACTGAGTAATATTCGCTCATATCGGCTTCACGAGTGGGTATGAGCCGAGGGGCCAGGTGAGGGGACGGGCCTCTGAAGCTGCTGTCTTCTCCCATGAAGAAGCTTTTTGACTTTTGACGGTAGACGAAAGAGTCACTCTCAGGCACCGCCACCAGGTGGCAGGAGGCGAGCTCGGACGAGGTTTATTTCAGACAGAGAATCGGCTTTGGCCTAGCTCCCAGATCCACTCAGACATCTGGGAAAGATCAATCGCGCTGCCTAAAGGGGCCATGTTGAAAGAGGACACCAGATCCTTTCGTGTGGAGGAGGGGACGGGGATGACAGAGCCGAACGAGTAGTAGGGGGCGGAGCAAGGCCCAATCTTCGAAAAGAACTGATCTGTAGCCACGTCAAGAAATAGCCCATTAGAACCAACTTTCGGCACTCAGCTCCAGGCGGGGCGGCCCCGGCGCTGAGGGACGCTACCCGACCTTGGCGGGACGGGGGTTTCGCCAGGGCCTGGGCCCAGCGACCAGGCGGAGACGGCGCGCGAGCCTTGCAGTCTCCAGGGAAATGCGGGCTTGCCTGCAATGAGATTTCATTTTCTGCATTTAAAGGACATCCTTTTCTGAGCTGCTGTGAATAAATTTGGGATGATACTGTATGTTTTCATCTAATGGAGAAATAGCTGTATTTTGAATAAGGATTGCTGCACTGGACGACTTCAGAACATTACTCACAATGTCATCCAACAGGAGTCAGAATCCCCATGGACCGAAGCAGATTGGCCTTGACCAGCTCTGGGACGACCTCAGAGCTGGAATCCAGCAAGTGTACACCAGACAGAGTATGGCGAAGTCCAGATACATGGAACTCTACACGTATCCTCCTGCTTGAACTGAGATAATTTGCTTTAGAATTTTGATACTTAGTGGTAGGATCGATGAATTATTAGAAATTTGACATCGTGTGTTCTCTTCTCAGTTCATCCTTGAAATGTAGTCACAGAATTCATCTTTAGCTTTAAGTTTTTTGAATAGAGGTCCTGTTTTTCGGTTTTTTGAACAGAGGTAATAAAATTGGCTAGTTAGTTGTCTAATGCAGTGCTGGTCAGTACAGTAGCCACTAGTCAAATGGATCTGTTTACATTTAAAATAATTTAAAAATTCAGTTTCTTAGTCACAGTAGCCGTATTTTAAGGGCTTAATAGTCAGATAATAAAATATTTCTATTACTGTGGAAAGATCCGTTGGACAGCACTGGTCTAAAGCAGGGGATCATTTGTTGAAATGTTGTCCATTTGTTTATATATTGTCTACAGCTGCTTTCATGTTACTCGGAGGGAGCTGAGTAGTTCTGTCAGAAACGATCTTGTCCACAAAGCCTAAAATATTTGCTATCTGGTCCTTTACATAAGAAGTTTGCTGACCTGATCTAACGGGATAGCACAGAGAACAAAAGTTTAACTGTTCTGGTCCTGTTTCACAAAAATGGTATTTAAAAAGTATCTCCCTCATTTGTCATGTGGCCTGCCATGTGCGCGAGGGACAGTGCCGCGTGCTGCAAAGGTCACGATAGGGTGTAAAAGACGCGGCCCTGCTCTTCCATACCCAGTGGTGTGCTGTTCGCCTTTGTAGAGTTTCTTGGTTCCGTGCAAATATGAAATTGGAACTAGAGCTAAGCCAACTCAGTAGTGAGCAGGTTGCTGCAGATTCTAGGATTTCAAAGTTCAATGGAGATTTAAGTTTAAATCTTTGGTATGTATCTGTAATTATCAAACTAGGTTATGTGATATTGTAGTGTTCCCTCAAATATGTTAGCATCTGAAAATCCTTAAAAAGAATTTAAACATTGATTTAGATGGATATGAAGCTGTCTATTTCTAAATTAACTTACAATTTATTGTATGTATGTACACATATTCATATATGTACTCATATATACTTACACGTAGGACACTTTTCAAAAAAAAATCAGCTTTATTGAGATAATTCACAAACCATAAAATTCACCCTTTTTAAAGTCAAAAAAAAAAAAAAAAAAAAAAAAAGAACCAACTTTCAATCTACTGAGTGACTGCTGAAGTCACTCCGCAACCATTGGTCAACCCGGGGCCCCGCAGGAGACCTCGTAGAACCCTTGGGCGCGAGCGGCGTGTGCGCATGCTCACTTGTGTTTGGCACTGCTCCTTGGTTAGCGTTCGATCGGGAGGCTTTTGGGTGGTGCTGTTGTGGCAGAGATGTTGTCTTCGAGAAAATAGTACTGAGTAATATTCGCTCATATCGGCTTCACGAGTGGGTATGAGCCGAGGGGCCAGGTGAGGGGACGGGCCTCTGAAGCTGCTGTCTTCTCCCATGAAGAAGCTTTTTGACATTTGACGGTAGACGAAAGAGTCACTCTCAGGCACCGCCACCAGGTGGCAGGAGGCGAGCTCGGACGAGGTTTGTTTCAGACAGAGAATCGGCTTTTGGCCTAGCTCCCAGATCCACTCAGACATCTGGGAAAGATCAATCACGCTGCCTAAAGGGGCCATGTTGAAAGAGGACACCAGATCCTTTCGTGTGGAGTAGGGGACTTGGGTGACAGAGCGGAACGAGAAGTAGTGGGCGGAGCTAGGCCCAATCTTAGAAAAGAACTGATCTGTGGCCAGGTCAAGAAATAGCCCATTAGAACCATCTTTCAATATCCTTAGTGACTGCTGACGTCACTCAGCATCCATTGGTCAACCCGGGGCCCCGCAGGAGACCTCTTAGAACCCTTGGGCGCGAGCGGTGTGTGCGCGTTCTCACTTGTGTTTATCACTGCTCCTTGGTTACCGTTCGATCGGGAGGCTTTTGAGTGGTGCGGTTGTGGCAGAGAGGTTGGCTTCTGCCGAATAGTACCGAGTAATCGCTGGTGTTAGGTTTAGAAGTGGATAAGAGCCGAGGGGGCAGGTGAGCGGGCTGGCCCGTTAAGCTGCTGTCTTCTGCCATGAAGGCGCTTTTTGACTTTGGACCGTAGAAGAAAAAGTCACTCTCTGGCACCACCACCGGGCTGCAGGAGGCGAGCGCGGACGCGGTTTGTTCGTGAAAGAGAATCGGCTTTCGGCTGAGCTGGCAGATCCGACTCAGACATCTGGGAAAGATCCATCACGCTGCCAAACAGGGTGATGTGGAAAGAGGACAGCTGATCTTTCCGTGTGGAGTAGGGGTCGGGAACCTCCAGCAGGCTGCAGGAGGCGAGCGCGGGAGCGGTTTGGTTGAGAAATGGAATCGGATTTCGGCTGAGCTACCAGATCCGACACAGACATCTGGGAAAGATCCATCAAGCTGCAAAAGGGGTCATGTTAAAAGTGGATAGCAGACCTTTCCGTGTGGAGTAGGGTAAGTGGATGACAGAGTGGATGGAGAAGTAGGGGGCGGAGCCAGGCCCAAGCTTAGGAAAGAACTTATCTGTAGCCATGGCAAGAAATAGCCCGTGAGAAACAACTTTCAATCCCCCTAGGGACCACTGACGGCAATCAGCAACCATTGGTCAACCCGGGGCCCCGCAGGAGACCTCTTAGAACCCTTGGGCGCGAGCGGTGTGTGCGCATGCTCACTTGTGTTTGGCACTGCTCCTCGGTTAGCGTTCGATCGGGAGGCTTTTGGGTGGTGCTGTTGTGGCAGAGATGTTGTCTTCGAGAAAATAGTACTGAGTAATATTCGCTCATATCGGCTTCACGAGTGGGTATGAGCCGAGGGGCCAGGTGAGGGGACGGGCCTCTGAAGCTGCTGTCTTCTCCCATGAAGAAGCTTTTTGACTTTTGACGGTAGACGAAAGAGTCACTCTCAGGCACCGCCACCAGGTGGCAGGAGGCGAGCTCGGACGAGGTTTATTTCAGACAGAGAATCGGCTTTGGCCTAGCTCCCAGATCCACTCAGACATCTGGGAAAGATCAATCACGCTGCCTAAAGGGGCCATGTTGAAAGAGGACACCAGATCCTTTCGTGTGGAGGAGGGGACGGGGATGACAGAGCCGAACGAGTAGTAGGGGGCGGAGCAAGGCCCAATCTTCGAAAAGAACTGATCTGTAGCCACGTCAAGAAATAGCCCATTAGAACCAACTTTCGGCACTCAGCTCCAGGCGGGGCGGCCCCGGCGCTGAGGGACGCTACCCGACCTTGGCGGGACGGGGGTTTCGCCAGGGCCTGGGCCCAGCGACCAGGCGGAGACGGCGCGCGAGCCTTGCAGTCTCCAGGGAAATGCGGGCTTGCCTGCAATGAGATTTCATTTTCTGCATTTAAAGGACATCCTTTTCTGAGCTGCTGTGAATAAATTTGGGATGATACTGTATGTTTTCATCTAATGGAGAAATAGCTGTATTTTGAATAAGGATTGCTGCACTGGACGACTTCAGAACATTACTCACAATGTCATCCAACAGGAGTCAGAATCCCCATGGACCGAAGCAGATTGGCCTTGACCAGCTCTGGGACGACCTCAGAGCTGGAATCCAGCAAGTGTACACCAGACAGAGTATGGCGAAGTCCAGATACATGGAACTCTACACGTATCCTCCTGCTTGAACTGAGATAATTTGCTTTAGAATTTTGATACTTAGTGGTAGGATCGATGAATTATTAGAAATTTGACATCGTGTGTTCTCTTCTCAGTTCATCCTTGAAATGTAGTCACAGAATTCATCTTTAGCTTTACGTTTTTTGAATAGAGGTCCTGTTTTTCGGTTTTTAGAACAGAGGTAATAAAATTGGCTAGTTAGTTGTCTAATGCAGTGCTGGTCAGTACAGTAGCCACTAGTCACATGGATCTGTTTACATTTAAAATAATTTAAAAATTCAGTTTCTTAGTCACAGTAGCCATATTTTAAGGGCTTAATAGTCAGATAATAAAATATTTCTATTACTGTGGAATGATCCGTTGGACAGCACTGGTCTAAAGCAGGGGATCATTTGTTGAAATGTTGTCCATTTGTTTATATATTGTCTACAGCTGCTTTCATGTTACTCGGAGGGAGCTGAGTAGTTCTGTCAGAAACGATCTTGTCCACAAAGCCTAAAATATTTGCTATCTGGTCCTTTACATAAGAAGTTTGCTGACCTGATCTAACGGGATAGCACAGAGAACAAAAGTTTAACTGTTCTGGTCCTGTTTCACAAAAATGGTATTTAAAAAGTATCTCCCTCATTTGTCATGTGGCCTGCCATGTGCGCGAGGGACAGTGCCGCGTGCTGCAAAGGTCACGATAGGGTGTAAAAGACGCGGCCCTGCTCTTCCATACCCAGTGGTGTGCTGTTCGCCTTTGTAGAGTTTCTTGGTTCCGTGCAAATATGAAATTGGAACTAGAGCTAAGCCAACTCAGTAGTGAGCAGGTTGCTGCAGATTCTAGGATTTCAAAGTTCAATGGAGATTTAAGTTTAAATCTCTGGTATGTATCTGTAATTATCAAACTAGGTTATGTGATATTGTAGTGTTCCCTCAAATATGTTAGCATCTGAACATCCTTAAAAAGAATTTAAACATTGATTTAGATGGATATGAAGCTGTCTATTTCTAAATTAACTTACAATTTATTGTATGTATGTACACATATTCATATATGTACTCATATATACTTACACGTAGGACACTTTTCAAAAAAAAATCAGCTTTATTGAGATAATTCACAAACCATAAAATTCACCCTTTTTAAAGTCAAAAAAAAAAAAAAAAAAAAAAAAAGAACCAACTTTCAATCTACTTAGTGACTGCTGAAGTCACTCCGCAACCATTGGTCAACCCGGGGCCCCGCAGGAGACCTCGTAGAACCCTTGGGCGCGAGCGGCGTGTGCGCATGCTCACTTGTGTTTGGCACTGCTCCTTGGTTAGCGTTCGATCGGGAGGCTTTTGGGTGGTGCTGTTGTGGCAGAGATGTTGTCTTCGAGAAAATAGTACTGAGTAATATTCGCTCATATCGGCTTCACGAGTGGGTATGAGCCGAGGGGCCAGGTGAGGGGACGGGCCTCTGAAGCTGCTGTCTTCTCCCATGAAGAAGCTTTTTGACATTTGACGGTAGACGAAAGAGTCACTCTCAGGCACCGCCACCAGGTGGCAGGAGGCGAGCTCGGACGAGGTTTGTTTCAGACAGAGAATCGGCTTTTGGCCTAGCTCCCAGATCCACTCAGACATCTGGGAAAGATCAATCACGCTGCCTAAAGGGGCCATGTTGAAAGAGGACACCAGATCCTTTCGTGTGGAGTAGGGGACTTGGGTGACAGAGCGGAACGAGAAGTAGTGGGCGGAGCTAGGCCCAATCTTAGAAAAGAACTGATCTGTGGCCAGGTCAAGAAATAGCCCATTAGAACCATCTTTCAATATCCTTAGTGACTGCTGACGTCACTCAGCATCCATTGGTCAACCCGGGGCCCCGCAGGAGACCTCTTAGAACCCTTGGGCACGAGCGGTGTGTGCGCGTTCTCACTTGTGTTTATCACTGCTCCTTGGTTACCGTTCGATCGGGAGGCTTTTGAGTGGTGCGGTTGTGGCAGAGAGGTTGGCTTCTGCCGAATAGTACCGAGTAATCGCTGGTGTTAGGTTTAGAAGTGGATAAGAGCCGAGGGGGCAGGTGAGCGGGCTGGCCCGTTAAGCTGCTGTCTTCTGCCATGAAGGCGCTTTTTGACTTTGGACCGTAGAAGAAAAAGTCACTCTCTGGCACCACCACCGGGCTGCAGGAGGCGAGCGCGGACGCGGTTTGTTCGTGAAAGAGAATCGGCTTTCGGCTGAGCTGGCAGATCCGACTCAGACATCTGGGAAAGATCCATCACGCTGCCAAACAGGGTGATGTGGAAAGAGGACAGCTGATCTTTCCGTGTGGAGTAGGGGTCGGGAACCTCCAGCAGGCTGCAGGAGGCGAGCGCGGGAGCGGTTTGGTTGAGAAATGGAATCGGATTTCGGCTGAGCTACCAGATCCGACACAGACATCTGGGAAAGATCCATCAAGCTGCAAAAGGGGTCATGTTAAAAGTGGATAGCAGACCTTTCCGTGTGGAGTAGGGTAAGTGGATGACAGAGTGGATGGAGAAGTAGGGGGCGGAGCCAGGCCCAAGCTTAGGAAAGAACTTATCTGTAGCCATGGCAAGAAATAGCCCGTGAGAAACAACTTTCAATCCCCCTAGGGACCACTGACGGCAATCAGCAACCATTGGTCAACCCGGGGCCCCGCAGGAGACCTCTTAGAACCCTTGGGCGCGAGCGGTGTGTGCGCATGCTCACTTGTGTTTGGCACTGCTCCTCGGTTAGCGTTCGATCGGGAGGCTTTTGGGTGGTGCTGTTGTGGCAGAGATGTTGTCTTCGAGAAAATAGTACTGAGTAATATTCGCTCATATCGGCTTCACGAGTGGGTATGAGCCGAGGGGCCAGGTGAGGGGACGGGCCTCTGAAGCTGCTGTCTTCTCCCATGAAGAAGCTTTTTGACTTTTGACGGTAGACGAAAGAGTCACTCTCAGGCACCGCCACCAGGTGGCAGGAGGCGAGCTCGGACGAGGTTTATTTCAGACAGAGAATCGGCTTTGGCCTAGCTCCCAGATCCACTCAGACATCTGGGAAAGATCAATCGCGCTGCCTAAAGGGGCCATGTTGAAAGAGGACACCAGATCCTTTCGTGTGGAGTAGGGGACGGGGATGACAGAGCCGAACGAGTAGTAGGGGGCGGAGCAAGGCCCAATCTTCGAAAAGAACTGATCTGTAGCCACGTCAAGAAATAGCCCATTAGAACCAACTTTCGGCACTCAGCTCCAGGCGGGGCGGCCCCGGCGCTGAGGGACGCTACCCGACCTTGGCGGGACGGGGGTTTCGCCAGGGCCTGGGCCCAGCGACCAGGCGGAGACGGCGCGCGAGCCTTGCAGTCTCCAGGGAAATGCGGGCTTGCCTGCAATGAGATTTCATTTTCTGCATTTAAAGGACATCCTTTTCTGAGCTGCTGTGAATAAATTTGGGATGATACTGTATGTTTTCATCTAATGGAGAAATAGCTGTATTTTGAATAAGGATTGCTGCACTGGACGACTTCAGAACATTACTCACAATGTCATCCAACAGGAGTCAGAATCCCCATGGACCGAAGCAGATTGGCCTTGACCAGCTCTGGGACGACCTCAGAGCTGGAATCCAGCAAGTGTACACCAGACAGAGTATGGCGAAGTCCAGATACATGGAACTCTACACGTATCCTCCTGCTTGAACTGAGATAATTTGCTTTAGAATTTTGATACTTAGTGGTAGGATCGATGAATTATTAGAAATTTGACATCGTGTGTTCTCTTCTCAGTTCATCCTTGAAATGTAGTCACAGAATTCATCTTTAGCTTTACGTTTTTTGAATAGAGGTCCTGTTTTTCGGTTTTTAGAACAGAGGTAATAAAATTGGCTAGTTAGTTGTCTAATGCAGTGCTGGTCAGTACAGTAGCCACTAGTCACATGGATCTGTTTACATTTAAAATAATTTAAAAATTCAGTTTCTTAGTCACAGTAGCCGTATTTTAAGGGCTTAATAGTCAGATAATAAAATATTTCTATTACTGTGGAATGATCCGTTGGACAGCACTGGTCTAAAGCAGGGGATCATTTGTTGAAATGTTGTCCATTTGTTTATATATTGTCTACAGCTGCTTTCATGTTACTCGGAGGGAGTTGAGTAGTTCTGTCAGAAACGATCTTGTCCACAAAGCCTAAAATATTTGCTATCTGGTCCTTTACATAAGAAGTTTGCTGACCTGATCTAACGGGATAGCACAGAGAACAAAAGTTTAACTGTTCTGGTCCTGTTTCACAAAAATGGTATTTAAAAAGTATCTCCCTCATTTGTCATGTGGCCTGCCATGTGCGCGAGGGACAGTGCCGCGTGCTGCAAAGGTCACGAGGGTGTAAAAGACGCGGCCCTGCTCTTCCATACCCAGTGGTGTGCTGTTCGCCTTTGTAGAGTTTCTTGGTTCCGTGCAAATATGAAATTGGAACTAGAGCTAAGCCAACTCAGTAGTGAGCAGGTTGCTGCAGATTCTAGGATTTCAAAGTTCAATGGAGATTTAAGTTTAAATCTTTGGTATGTATCTGTAATTATCAAACTAGGTTATGTGATATTGTAGTGTTCCCTCAAATATGTTAGCATCTGAACATCCTTAAAAAGAATTTAAACATTGATTTAGATGGATATGAAGCTGTCTATTTCTAAATTAACTTACAATTTATTGTATGTATGTACACATATTCATATATGTACTCATATATACTTACACGTAGGACACTTTTCAAAAAAAATCAGCTTTATTGAGATAATTCACAAACCATAAAATTCACCCTTTTTAAAGTCAAAAAAAAAAAAAAAAAAAAAAAAAGAACCAACTTTCAATCTACTGAGTGACTGCTGAAGTCACTCCGCAACCATTGGTCAACCCGGGGCCCCGCAGGAGACCTCGTAGAACCCTTGGGCGCGAGCGGCGTGTGCGCATGCTCACTTGTGTTTGGCACTGCTCCTTGGTTAGCGTTCGATCGGGAGGCTTTTGGGTGGTGCTGTTGTGGCAGAGATGTTGTCTTCGAGAAAATAGTACTGAGTAATATTCGCTCATATCGGCTTCACGAGTGGGTATGAGCCGAGGGGCCAGGTGAGGGGACGGGCCTCTGAAGCTGCTGTCTTCTCCCATGAAGAAGCTTTTTGACATTTGACGGTAGACGAAAGAGTCACTCTCAGGCACCGCCACCAGGTGGCAGGAGGCGAGCTCGGACGAGGTTTGTTTCAGACAGAGAATCGGCTTTTGGCCTAGCTCCCAGATCCACTCAGACATCTGGGAAAGATCAATCACGCTGCCTAAAGGGGCCATGTTGAAAGAGGACACCAGATCCTTTCGTGTGGAGTAGGGGACTTGGGTGACAGAGCGGAACGAGAAGTAGTGGGCGGAGCTAGGCCCAATCTTAGAAAAGAACTGATCTGTGGCCAGGTCAAGAAATAGCCCATTAGAACCATCTTTCAATATCCTTAGTGACTGCTGACGTCACTCAGCATCCATTGGTCAACCCGGGGCCCCGCAGGAGACCTCTTAGAACCCTTGGGCGCGAGCGGTGTGTGCGCGTTCTCACTTGTGTTTATCACTGCTCCTTGGTTACCGTTCGATCGGGAGGCTTTTGAGTGGTGCGGTTGTGGCAGAGAGGTTGGCTTCTGCCGAATAGTACCGAGTAATCGCTGGTGTTAGGTTTAGAAGTGGATAAGAGCCGAGGGGGCAGGTGAGCGGGCTGGCCCGTTAAGCTGCTGTCTTCTGCCATGAAGGCGCTTTTTGACTTTGGACCGTAGAAGAAAAAGTCACTCTCTGGCACCACCACCGGGCTGCAGGAGGCGAGCGCGGACGCGGTTTGTTCGTGAAAGAGAATCGGCTTTCGGCTGAGCTGGCAGATCCGACTCAGACATCTGGGAAAGATCCATCACGCTGCCAAACAGGGTGATGTGGAAAGAGGACAGCTGATCTTTCCGTGTGGAGTAGGGGTCGGGAACCTCCAGCAGGCTGCAGGAGGCGAGCGCGGGAGCGGTTTGGTTGAGAAATGGAATCGGATTTCGGCTGAGCTACCAGATCCGACACAGACATCTGGGAAAGATCCATCAAGCTGCAAAAGGGGTCATGTTAAAAGTGGATAGCAGACCTTTCCGTGTGGAGTAGGGTAAGTGGATGACAGAGTGGATGGAGAAGTAGGGGGCGGAGCCAGGCCCAAGCTTAGGAAAGAACTTATCTGTAGCCATGGCAAGAAATAGCCCGTGAGAAACAACTTTCAATCCCCCTAGGGACCACTGACGGCAATCAGCAACCATTGGTCAACCCGGGGCCCCGCAGGAGACCTCTTAGAACCCTTGGGCGCGAGCGGTGTGTGCGCATGCTCACTTGTGTTTGGCACTGCTCCTCGGTTAGCGTTCGATCGGGAGGCTTTTGGGTGGTGCTGTTGTGGCAGAGATGTTGTCTTCGAGAAAATAGTACTGAGTAATATTCGCTCATATCGGCTTCACGAGTGGGTATGAGCCGAGGGGCCAGGTGAGGGGACGGGCCTCTGAAGCTGCTGTCTTCTCCCATGAAGAAGCTTTTTGACTTTTGACGGTAGACGAAAGAGTCACTCTCAGGCACCGCCACCAGGTGGCAGGAGGCGAGCTCGGACGAGGTTTATTTCAGACAGAGAATCGGCTTTGGCCTAGCTCCCAGATCCACTCAGACATCTGGGAAAGATCAATCGCGCTGCCTAAAGGGGCCATGTTGAAAGAGGACACCAGATCCTTTCGTGTGGAGTAGGGGACGGGGATGACAGAGCCGAACGAGTAGTAGGGGGCGGAGCAAGGCCCAATCTTCGAAAAGAACTGATCTGTAGCCACGTCAAGAAATAGCCCATTAGAACCAACTTTCGGCACTCAGCTCCAGGCGGGGCGGCCCCGGCGCTGAGGGACGCTACCCGACCTTGGCGGGACGGGGGTTTCGCCAGGGCCTGGGCCCAGCGACCAGGCGGAGACGGCGCGCGAGCCTTGCAGTCTCCAGGGAAATGCGGGCTTGCCTGCAATGAGATTTCATTTTCTGCATTTAAAGGACATCCTTTTCTGAGCTGCTGTGAATAAATTTGGGATGATACTGTATGTTTTCATCTAATGGAGAAATAGCTGTATTTTGAATAAGGATTGCTGCACTGGACGACTTCAGAACATTACTCACAATGTCATCCAACAGGAGTCAGAATCCCCATGGACCGAAGCAGATTGGCCTTGACCAGCTCTGGGACGACCTCAGAGCTGGAATCCAGCAAGTGTACACCAGACAGAGTATGGCGAAGTCCAGATACATGGAACTCTACACGTATCCTCCTGCTTGAACTGAGATAATTTGCTTTAGAATTTTGATACTTAGTGGTAGGATCGATGAATTATTAGAAATTTGACATCGTGTGTTCTCTTCTCAGTTCATCCTTGAAATGTAGTCACAGAATTCATCTTTAGCTTTACGTTTTTTGAATAGAGGTCCTGTTTTTCGGTTTTTAGAACAGAGGTAATAAAATTGGCTAGTTAGTTGTCTAATGCAGTGCTGGTCAGTACAGTAGCCACTAGTCACATGGATCTGTTTACATTTAAAATAATTTAAAAATTCAGTTTCTTAGTCACAGTAGCCGTATTTTAAGGGCTTAATAGTCAGATAATAAAATATTTCTATTACTGTGGAATGATCCGTTGGACAGCACTGGTCTAAAGCAGGGGATCATTTGTTGAAATGTTGTCCATTTGTTTATATATTGTCTACAGCTGCTTTCATGTTACTCGGAGGGAGTTGAGTAGTTCTGTCAGAAACGATCTTGTCCACAAAGCCTAAAATATTTGCTATCTGGTCCTTTACATAAGAAGTTTGCTGACCTGATCTAACGGGATAGCACAGAGAACAAAAGTTTAACTGTTCTGGTCCTGTTTCACAAAAATGGTATTTAAAAAGTATCTCCCTCATTTGTCATGTGGCCTGCCATGTGCGCGAGGGACAGTGCCGCGTGCTGCAAAGGTCACGAGGGTGTAAAAGACGCGGCCCTGCTCTTCCATACCCAGTGGTGTGCTGTTCGCCTTTGTAGAGTTTCTTGGTTCCGTGCAAATATGAAATTGGAACTAGAGCTAAGCCAACTCAGTAGTGAGCAGGTTGCTGCAGATTCTAGGATTTCAAAGTTCAATGGAGATTTAAGTTTAAATCTTTGGTATGTATCTGTAATTATCAAACTAGGTTATGTGATATTGTAGTGTTCCCTCAAATATGTTAGCATCTGAACATCCTTAAAAAGAATTTAAACATTGATTTAGATGGATATGAAGCTGTCTATTTCTAAATTAACTTACAATTTATTGTATGTATGTACACATATTCATATATGTACTCATATATACTTACACGTAGGACACTTTTCAAAAAAAAATCAGCTTTATTGAGATAATTCACAAACCATAAAATTCACCCTTTTTAAAGTCAAAAAAAAAAAGAACCAACTTTCAATCTACTTAGTGACTGCTGAAGTCACTCCGCAACCATTGGTCAACCCGGGGCCCCGCAGGAGACCTCGTAGAACCCTTGGGCGCGAGCGGCGTGTGCGCATGCTCACTTGTGTTTGGCACTGCTCCTTGGTTAGCGTTCGATCGGGAGGCTTTTGGGTGGTGCTGTTGTGGCAGAGATGTTGTCTTCGAGAAAATAGTACTGAGTAATATTCGCTCATATCGGCTTCACGAGTGGGTATGAGCCGAGGGGCCAGGTGAGGGGACGGGCCTCTGAAGCTGCTGTCTTCTCCCATGAAGAAGCTTTTTGACATTTGACGGTAGACGAAAGAGTCACTCTCAGGCACCGCCACCAGGTGGCAGGAGGCGAGCTCGGACGAGGTTTGTTTCAGACAGAGAATCGGCTTTTGGCCTAGCTCCCAGATCCACTCAGACATCTGGGAAAGATCAATCACGCTGCCTAAAGGGGCCATGTTGAAAGAGGACACCAGATCCTTTCGTGTGGAGTAGGGGACTTGGGTGACAGAGCGGAACGAGAAGTAGTGGGCGGAGCTAGGCCCAATCTTAGAAAAGAACTGATCTGTGGCCAGGTCAAGAAATAGCCCATTAGAACCATCTTTCAATATCCTTAGTGACTGCTGACGTCACTCAGCATCCATTGGTCAACCCGGGGCCCCGCAGGAGACCTCTTAGAACCCTTGGGCGCGAGCGGTGTGTGCGCGTTCTCACTTGTGTTTATCACTGCTCCTTGGTTACCGTTCGATCGGGAGGCTTTTGAGTGGTGCGGTTGTGGCAGAGAGGTTGGCTTCTGCCGAATAGTACCGAGTAATCGCTGGTGTTAGGTTTAGAAGTGGATAAGAGCCGAGGGGGCAGGTGAGCGGGCTGGCCCGTTAAGCTGCTGTCTTCTGCCATGAAGGCGCTTTTTGACTTTGGACCGTAGAAGAAAAAGTCACTCTCTGGCACCACCACCGGGCTGCAGGAGGCGAGCGCGGACGCGGTTTGTTCGTGAAAGAGAATCGGCTTTCGGCTGAGCTGGCAGATCCGACTCAGACATCTGGGAAAGATCCATCACGCTGCCAAACAGGGTGATGTGGAAAGAGGACAGCTGATCTTTCCGTGTGGAGTAGGGGTCGGGAACCTCCAGCAGGCTGCAGGAGGCGAGCGCGGGAGCGGTTTGGTTGAGAAATGGAATCGGATTTCGGCTGAGCTACCAGATCCGACACAGACATCTGGGAAAGATCCATCAAGCTGCAAAAGGGGTCATGTTAAAAGTGGATAGCAGACCTTTCCGTGTGGAGTAGGGTAAGTGGATGACAGAGTGGATGGAGAAGTAGGGGGCGGAGCCAGGCCCAAGCTTAGGAAAGAACTTATCTGTAGCCATGGCAAGAAATAGCCCGTGAGAAACAACTTTCAATCCCCCTAGGGACCACTGACGGCAATCAGCAACCATTGGTCAACCCGGGGCCCCCGCAGGAGACCTCTTAGAACCCTTGGGCGCGAGCGGTGTGTGCGCATGCTCACTTGTGTTTGGCACTGCTCCTCGGTTAGCGTTCGATCGGGAGGCTTTTGGGTGGTGCTGTTGTGGCAGAGATGTTGTCTTCGAGAAAATAGTACTGAGTAATATTCGCTCATATCGGCTTCACGAGTGGGTATGAGCCGAGGGGCCAGGTGAGGGGACGGGCCTCTGAAGCTGCTGTCTTCTCCCATGAAGAAGCTTTTTGACTTTTGACGGTAGACGAAAGAGTCACTCTCAGGCACCGCCACCAGGTGGCAGGAGGCGAGCTCGGACGAGGTTTATTTCAGACAGAGAATCGGCTTTGGCCTAGCTCCCAGATCCACTCAGACATCTGGGAAAGATCAATCACGCTGCCTAAAGGGGCCATGTTGAAAGAGGACACCAGATCCTTTCGTGTGGAGGAGGGGACGGGGATGACAGAGCCGAACGAGTAGTAGGGGGCAGAGCAAGGCCCAGTCTTCGAAAAGAACTGATCTGTAGCCACGTCAAGAAATAGCCCATTAGAACCAACTTTCGGCACTCAGCTCCAGGCGGGGCGGCCCCGGCGCTGAGGGACGCTACCCGACCTTGGCGGGACGGGGGTTTCGCCAGGGCCTGGGCCCAGCGACCAGGCGGAGACGGCGCGCGAGCCTTGCAGTCTCCAGGGAAATGCGGGCTTGCCTGCAATGAGATTTCATTTTCTGCATTTAAAGGACATCCTTTTCTGAGCTGCTGTGAATAAATTTGGGATGATACTGTATGTTTTCATCTAATGGAGAAATAGCTGTATTTTGAATAAGGATTGCTGCACTGGACGACTTCAGAACATTACTCACAATGTCATCCAACAGGAGTCAGAATCCCCATGGACCGAAGCAGATTGGCCTTGACCAGCTCTGGGACGACCTCAGAGCTGGAATCCAGCAAGTGTACACCAGACAGAGTATGGCGAAGTCCAGATACATGGAACTCTACACGTATCCTCCTGCTTGAACTGAGATAATTTGCTTTAGAATTTTGATACTTAGTGGTAGGATCGATGAATTATTAGAAATTTGACATCGTGTGTTCTCTTCTCAGTTCATCCTTGAAATGTAGTCACAGAATTCATCTTTAGCTTTACGTTTTTTGAATAGAGGTCCTGTTTTTCGGTTTTTAGAACAGAGGTAATAAAATTGGCTAGTTAGTTGTCTAATGCAGTGCTGGTCAGTACAGTAGCCACTAGTCACATGGATCTGTTTACATTTAAAATAATTTAAAAATTCAGTTTCTTAGTCACAGTAGCCGTATTTTAAGGGCTTAATAGTCAGATAATAAAATATTTCTATTACTGTGGAATGATCCGTTGGACAGCACTGGTCTAAAGCAGGGGATCATTTGTTGAAATGTTGTCCATTTGTTTATATATTGTCTACAGCTGCTTTCATGTTACTCGGAGGGAGTTGAGTAGTTCTGTCAGAAACGATCTTGTCCACAAAGCCTAAAATATTTGCTATCTGGTCCTTTACATAAGAAGTTTGCTGACCTGATCTAACGGGATAGCACAGAGAACAAAAGTTTAACTGTTCTGGTCCTGTTTCACAAAAATGGTATTTAAAAAGTATCTCCCTCATTTGTCATGTGGCCTGCCATGTGCGCGAGGGACAGTGCCGCGTGCTGCAAAGGTCACGAGGGTGTAAAAGACGCGGCCCTGCTCTTCCATACCCAGTGGTGTGCTGTTCGCCTTTGTAGAGTTTCTTGGTTCCGTGCAAATATGAAATTGGAACTAGAGCTAAGCCAACTCAGTAGTGAGCAGGTTGCTGCAGATTCTAGGATTTCAAAGTTCAATGGAGATTTAAGTTTAAATCTTTGGTATGTATCTGTAATTATCAAACTAGGTTATGTGATATTGTAGTGTTCCCTCAAATATGTTAGCATCTGAACATCCTTAAAAAGAATTTAAACATTGATTTAGATGGATATGAAGCTGTCTATTTCTAAATTAACTTACAATTTATTGTATGTATGTACACATATTCATATATGTACTCATATATACTTACACGTAGGACACTTTTCAAAAAAAAATCAGCTTTATTGAGATAATTCACAAACCATAAAATTCACCCTTTTTAAAGTCAAAAAAAAAAAGAACCAACTTTCAATCTACTTAGTGACTGCTGAAGTCACTCCGCAACCATTGGTCAACCCGGGGCCCCGCAGGAGACCTCGTAGAACCCTTGGGCGCGAGCGGCGTGTGCGCATGCTCACTTGTGTTTGGCACTGCTCCTTGGTTAGCGTTCGATCGGGAGGCTTTTGGGTGGTGCTGTTGTGGCAGAGATGTTGTCTTCGAGAAAATAGTACTGAGTAATATTCGCTCATATCGGCTTCACGAGTGGGTATGAGCCGAGGGGCCAGGTGAGGGGACGGGCCTCTGAAGCTGCTGTCTTCTCCCATGAAGAAGCTTTTTGACATTTGACGGTAGACGAAAGAGTCACTCTCAGGCACCGCCACCAGGTGGCAGGAGGCGAGCTCGGACGAGGTTTGTTTCAGACAGAGAATCGGCTTTTGGCCTAGCTCCCAGATCCACTCAGACATCTGGGAAAGATCAATCACGCTGCCTAAAGGGGCCATGTTGAAAGAGGACACCAGATCCTTTCGTGTGGAGTAGGGGACTTGGGTGACAGAGCGGAACGAGAAGTAGTGGGCGGAGCTAGGCCCAATCTTAGAAAAGAACTGATCTGTGGCCAGGTCAAGAAATAGCCCATTAGAACCATCTTTCAATATCCTTAGTGACTGCTGACGTCACTCAGCATCCATTGGTCAACCCGGGGCCCCGCAGGAGACCTCTTAGAACCCTTGGGCGCGAGTGGTGTGTGCGCGTTCTCACTTGTGTTTATCACTGCTCCTTGGTTACCGTTCGATCGGGAGGCTTTTGAGTGGTGCGGTTGTGGCAGAGAGGTTGGCTTCTGCCGAATAGTACCGAGTAATCGCTGGTGTTAGGTTTAGAAGTGGATAAGAGCCGAGGGGGCAGGTGAGCGGGCTGGCCCGTTAAGCTGCTGTCTTCTGCCATGAAGGCGCTTTTTGACTTTGGACCGTAGAAGAAAAAGTCACTCTCTGGCACCACCACCGGGCTGCAGGAGGCGAGCGCGGACGCGGTTTGTTCGTGAAAGAGAATCGGCTTTCGGCTGAGCTGGCAGATCCGACTCAGACATCTGGGAAAGATCCATCACGCTGCCAAACAGGGTGATATGGAAAGAGGACAGCTGATCTTTCCGTGTGGAGTAGGGGTCGGGAACCTCCAGCAGGCTGCAGGAGGCGAGCGCGGGAGCGGTTTGGTTGAGAAATGGAATCGGATTTCGGCTGAGCTACCAGATCCGACACAGACATCTGGGAAAGATCCATCAAGCTGCAAAAGGGGTCATGTTAAAAGTGGATAGCAGACCTTTCCGTGTGGAGTAGGGTAAGTGGATGACAGAGTGGATGGAGAAGTAGGGGGCGGAGCCAGGCCCAAGCTTAGGAAAGAACTTATCTGTAGCCATGGCAAGAAATAGCCCGTGAGAAACAACTTTCAATCCCCCTAGGGACCACTGACGGCAATCAGCAACCATTGGTCAACCCGGGGCCCCCGCAGGAGACCTCTTAGAACCCTTGGGCGCGAGCGGTGTGTGCGCATGCTCACTTGTGTTTGGCACTGCTCCTCGGTTAGCGTTCGATCGGGAGGCTTTTGGGTGGTGCTGTTGTGGCAGAGATGTTGTCTTCGAGAAAATAGTACTGAGTAATATTCGCTCATATCGGCTTCACGAGTGGGTATGAGCCGAGGGGCCAGGTGAGGGGACGGGCCTCTGAAGCTGCTGTCTTCTCCCATGAAGAAGCTTTTTGACTTTTGACGGTAGACGAAAGAGTCACTCTCAGGCACCGCCACCAGGTGGCAGGAGGCGAGCTCGGACGAGGTTTATTTCAGACAGAGAATCGGCTTTGGCCTAGCTCCCAGATCCACTCAGACATCTGGGAAAGATCAATCACGCTGCCTAAAGGGGCCATGTTGAAAGAGGACACCAGATCCTTTCGTGTGGAGGAGGGGACGGGGATGACAGAGCCGAACGAGTAGTAGGGGGCGGAGCAAGGCCCAATCTTCGAAAAGAACTGATCTGTAGCCACGTCAAGAAATAGCCCATTAGAACCAACTTTCGGCACTCAGCTCCAGGCGGGGCGGCCCCGGCGCTGAGGGACGCTACCCGACCTTGGCGGGACGGGGGTTTCGCCAGGGCCTGGGCCCAGCGACCAGGCGGAGACGGCGCGCGAGCCTTGCAGTCTCCAGGGAAATGCGGGCTTGCCTGCAATGAGATTTCATTTTCTGCATTTAAAGGACATCCTTTTCTGAGCTGCTGTGAATAAATTTGGGATGATACTGTATGTTTTCATCTAATGGAGAAATAGCTGTATTTTGAATAAGGATTGCTGCACTGGACGACTTCAGAACATTACTCACAATGTCATCCAACAGGAGTCAGAATCCCCATGGACCGAAGCAGATTGGCCTTGACCAGCTCTGGGACGACCTCAGAGCTGGAATCCAGCAAGTGTACACCAGACAGAGTATGGCGAAGTCCAGATACATGGAACTCTACACGTATCCTCCTGCTTGAACTGAGATAATTTGCTTTAGAATTTTGATACTTAGTGGTAGGATCGATGAATTATTAGAAATTTGACATCGTGTGTTCTCTTCTCAGTTCATCCTTGAAATGTAGTCACAGAATTCATCTTTAGCTTTACGTTTTTTGAATAGAGGTCCTGTTTTTCGGTTTTTAGAACAGAGGTAATAAAATTGGCTAGTTAGTTGTCTAATGCAGTGCTGGTCAGTACAGTAGCCACTAGTCACATGGATCTGTTTACATTTAAAATAATTTAAAAATTCAGTTTCTTAGTCACAGTAGCCGTATTTTAAGGGCTTAATAGTCAGATAATAAAATATTTCTATTACTGTGGAATGATCCGTTGGACAGCACTGGTCTAAAGCAGGGGATCATTTGTTGAAATGTTGTCCATTTGTTTATATATTGTCTACAGCTGCTTTCATGTTACTCGGAGGGAGTTGAGTAGTTCTGTCAGAAACGATCTTGTCCACAAAGCCTAAAATATTTGCTATCTGGTCCTTTACATAAGAAGTTTGCTGACCTGATCTAACGGGATAGCACAGAGAACAAAAGTTTAACTGTTCTGGTCCTGTTTCACAAAAATGGTATTTAAAAAGTATCTCCCTCATTTGTCATGTGGCCTGCCATGTGCGCGAGGGACAGTGCCGCGTGCTGCAAAGGTCACGAGGGTGTAAAAGACGCGGCCCTGCTCTTCCATACCCAGTGGTGTGCTGTTCGCCTTTGTAGAGTTTCTTGGTTCCGTGCAAATATGAAATTGGAACTAGAGCTAAGCCAACTCAGTAGTGAGCAGGTTGCTGCAGATTCTAGGATTTCAAAGTTCAATGGAGATTTAAGTTTAAATCTTTGGTATGTATCTGTAATTATCAAACTAGGTTATGTGATATTGTAGTGTTCCCTCAAATATGTTAGCATCTGAACATCCTTAAAAAGAATTTAAACATTGATTTAGATGGATATGAAGCTGTCTATTTCTAAATTAACTTACAATTTATTGTATGTATGTACACATATTCATATATGTACTCATATATACTTACACGTAGGACACTTTTCAAAAAAAATCAGCTTTATTGAGATAATTCACAAACCATAAAATTCACCCTTTTTAAAGTCAAAAAAAAAAAAAAAAAAAAAAAAAAAGAACCAACTTTCAATCTACTGAGTGACTGCTGAAGTCACTCCGCAACCATTGGTCAACCCGGGGCCCCGCAGGAGACCTCGTAGAACCCTTGGGCGCGAGCGGCGTGTGCGCATGCTCACTTGTGTTTGGCACTGCTCCTTGGTTAGCGTTCGATCGGGAGGCTTTTGGGTGGTGCTGTTGTGGCAGAGATGTTGTCTTCGAGAAAATAGTACTGAGTAATATTCGCTCATATCGGCTTCACGAGTGGGTATGAGCCGAGGGGCCAGGTGAGGGGACGGGCCTCTGAAGCTGCTGTCTTCTCCCATGAAGAAGCTTTTTGACATTTGACGGTAGACGAAAGAGTCACTCTCAGGCACCGCCACCAGGTGGCAGGAGGCGAGCTCGGACGAGGTTTGTTTCAGACAGAGAATCGGCTTTTGGCCTAGCTCCCAGATCCACTCAGACATCTGGGAAAGATCAATCACGCTGCCTAAAGGGGCCATGTTGAAAGAGGACACCAGATCCTTTCGTGTGGAGTAGGGGACTTGGGTGACAGAGCGGAACGAGAAGTAGTGGGCGGAGCTAGGCCCAATCTTAGAAAAGAACTGATCTGTGGCCAGGTCAAGAAATAGCCCATTAGAACCATCTTTCAATATCCTTAGTGACTGCTGACGTCACTCAGCATCCATTGGTCAACCCGGGGCCCCGCAGGAGACCTCTTAGAACCCTTGGGCGCGAGCGGTGTGTGCGCGTTCTCACTTGTGTTTATCACTGCTCCTTGGTTACCGTTCGATCGGGAGGCTTTTGAGTGGTGCGGTTGTGGCAGAGAGGTTGGCTTCTGCCGAATAGTACCGAGTAATCGCTGGTGTTAGGTTTAGAAGTGGATAAGAGCCGAGGGGGCAGGTGAGCGGGCTGGCCCGTTAAGCTGCTGTCTTCTGCCATGAAGGCGCTTTTTGACTTTGGACCGTAGAAGAAAAAGTCACTCTCTGGCACCACCACCGGGCTGCAGGAGGCGAGCGCGGACGCGGTTTGTTCGTGAAAGAGAATCGGCTTTCGGCTGAGCTGGCAGATCCGACTCAGACATCTGGGAAAGATCCATCACGCTGCCAAACAGGGTGATGTGGAAAGAGGACAGCTGATCTTTCCGTGTGGAGTAGGGGTCGGGAACCTCCAGCAGGCTGCAGGAGGCGAGCGCGGGAGCGGTTTGGTTGAGAAATGGAATCGGATTTCGGCTGAGCTACCAGATCCGACACAGACATCTGGGAAAGATCCATCAAGCTGCAAAAGGGGTCATGTTAAAAGTGGATAGCAGACCTTTCCGTGTGGAGTAGGGTAAGTGGATGACAGAGTGGATGGAGAAGTAGGGGGCGGAGCCAGGCCCAAGCTTAGGAAAGAACTTATCTGTAGCCATGGCAAGAAATAGCCCGTGAGAAACAACTTTCAATCCCCCTAGGGACCACTGACGGCAATCAGCAACCATTGGTCAACCCGGGGCCCCCGCAGGAGACCTCTTAGAACCCTTGGGCGCGAGCGGTGTGTGCGCATGCTCACTTGTGTTTGGCACTGCTCCTCGGTTAGCGTTCGATCGGGAGGCTTTTGGGTGGTGCTGTTGTGGCAGAGATGTTGTCTTCGAGAAAATAGTACTGAGTAATATTCGCTCATATCGGCTTCACGAGTGGGTATGAGCCGAGGGGCCAGGTGAGGGGACGGGCCTCTGAAGCTGCTGTCTTCTCCCATGAAGAAGCTTTTTGACTTTTGACGGTAGACGAAAGAGTCACTCTCAGGCACCGCCACCAGGTGGCAGGAGGCGAGCTCGGACGAGGTTTATTTCAGACAGAGAATCGGCTTTGGCCTAGCTCCCAGATCCACTCAGACATCTGGGAAAGATCAATCGCGCTGCCTAAAGGGGCCATGTTGAAAGAGGACACCAGATCCTTTCGTGTGGAGTAGGGGACGGGGATGACAGAGCCGAACGAGTAGTAGGGGGCGGAGCAAGGCCCAATCTTCGAAAAGAACTGATCTGTAGCCACGTCAAGAAATAGCCCATTAGAACCAACTTTCGGCACTCAGCTCCAGGCGGGGCGGCCCCGGCGCTGAGGGACGCTACCCGACCTTGGCGGGACGGGGGTTTCGCCAGGGCCTGGGCCCAGCGACCAGGCGGAGACGGCGCGCGAGCCTTGCAGTCTCCAGGGAACTGCGGGCTTGCCTGCAATGAGATTTCATTTTCTGCATTTAAAGGACATCCTTTTCTGAGCTGCTGTGAATAAATTTGGGATGATACTGTATGTTTTCATCTAATGGAGAAATAGCTGTATTTTGAATAAGGATTGCTGCACTGGACGACTTCAGAACATTACTCACAATGTCATCCAACAGGAGTCAGAATCCCCATGGACCGAAGCAGATTGGCCTTGACCAGCTCTGGGACGACCTCAGAGCTGGAATCCAGCAAGTGTACACCAGACAGAGTATGGCGAAGTCCAGATACATGGAACTCTACACGTATCCTCCTGCTTGAACTGAGATAATTTGCTTTAGAATTTTGATACTTAGTGGTAGGATCGATGAATTATTAGAAATTTGACATCGTGTGTTCTCTTCTCAGTTCATCCTTGAAATGTAGTCACAGAATTCATCTTTAGCTTTACGTTTTTTGAATAGAGGTCCTGTTTTTCGGTTTTTAGAACAGAGGTAATAAAATTGGCTAGTTAGTTGTCTAATGCAGTGCTGGTCAGTACAGTAGCCACTAGTCACATGGATCTGTTTACATTTAAAATAATTTAAAAATTCAGTTTCTTAGTCACAGTAGCCGTATTTTAAGGGCTTAATAGTCAGATAATAAAATATTTCTATTACTGTGGAATGATCCGTTGGACAGCACTGGTCTAAAGCAGGGGATCATTTGTTGAAATGTTGTCCATTTGTTTATATATTGTCTACAGCTGCTTTCATGTTACTCGGAGGGAGTTGAGTAGTTCTGTCAGAAACGATCTTGTCCACAAAGCCTAAAATATTTGCTATCTGGTCCTTTACATAAGAAGTTTGCTGACCTGATCTAACGGGATAGCACAGAGAACAAAAGTTTAACTGTTCTGGTCCTGTTTCACAAAAATGGTATTTAAAAAGTATCTCCCTCATTTGTCATGTGGCCTGCCATGTGCGCGAGGGACAGTGCCGCGTGCTGCAAAGGTCACGAGGGTGTAAAAGACGCGGCCCTGCTCTTCCATACCCAGTGGTGTGCTGTTCGCCTTTGTAGAGTTTCTTGGTTCCGTGCAAATATGAAATTGGAACTAGAGCTAAGCCAACTCAGTAGTGAGCAGGTTGCTGCAGATTCTAGGATTTCAAAGTTCAATGGAGATTTAAGTTTAAATCTTTGGTATGTATCTGTAATTATCAAACTAGGTTATGTGATATTGTAGTGTTCCCTCAAATATGTTAGCATCTGAACATCCTTAAAAAGAATTTAAACATTGATTTAGATGGATATGAAGCTGTCTATTTCTAAATTAACTTACAATTTATTGTATGTATGTACACATATTCATATATGTACTCATATATACTTACACGTAGGACACTTTTCAAAAAAAAATCAGCTTTATTGAGATAATTCACAAACCATAAAATTCACCCTTTTTAAAGTCAAAAAAAAAAAGAACCAACTTTCAATCTACTTAGTGACTGCTGAAGTCACTCCGCAACCATTGGTCAACCCGGGGCCCCGCAGGAGACCTCGTAGAACCCTTGGGCGCGAGCGGCGTGTGCGCATGCTCACTTGTGTTTGGCACTGCTCCTTGGTTAGCGTTCGATCGGGAGGCTTTTGGGTGGTGCTGTTGTGGCAGAGATGTTGTCTTCGAGAAAATAGTACTGAGTAATATTCGCTCATATCGGCTTCACGAGTGGGTATGAGCCGAGGGGCCAGGTGAGGGGACGGGCCTCTGAAGCTGCTGTCTTCTCCCATGAAGAAGCTTTTTGACATTTGACGGTAGACGAAAGAGTCACTCTCAGGCACCGCCACCAGGTGGCAGGAGGCGAGCTCGGACGAGGTTTGTTTCAGACAGAGAATCGGCTTTTGGCCTAGCTCCCAGATCCACTCAGACATCTGGGAAAGATCAATCACGCTGCCTAAAGGGGCCATGTTGAAAGAGGACACCAGATCCTTTCGTGTGGAGTAGGGGACTTGGGTGACAGAGCGGAACGAGAAGTAGTGGGCGGAGCTAGGCCCAATCTTAGAAAAGAACTGATCTGTGGCCAGGTCAAGAAATAGCCCATTAGAACCATCTTTCAATATCCTTAGTGACTGCTGACGTCACTCAGCATCCATTGGTCAACCCGGGGCCCCGCAGGAGACCTCTTAGAACCCTTGGGCGCGAGTGGTGTGTGCGCGTTCTCACTTGTGTTTATCACTGCTCCTTGGTTACCGTTCGATCGGGAGGCTTTTGAGTGGTGCGGTTGTGGCAGAGAGGTTGGCTTCTGCCGAATAGTACCGAGTAATCGCTGGTGTTAGGTTTAGAAGTGGATAAGAGCCGAGGGGGCAGGTGAGCGGGCTGGCCCGTTAAGCTGCTGTCTTCTGCCATGAAGGCGCTTTTTGACTTTGGACCGTAGAAGAAAAAGTCACTCTCTGGCACCACCACCGGGCTGCAGGAGGCGAGCGCGGACGCGGTTTGTTCGTGAAAGAGAATCGGCTTTCGGCTGAGCTGGCAGATCCGACTCAGACATCTGGGAAAGATCCATCACGCTGCCAAACAGGGTGATATGGAAAGAGGACAGCTGATCTTTCCGTGTGGAGTAGGGGTCGGGAACCTCCAGCAGGCTGCAGGAGGCGAGCGCGGGAGCGGTTTGGTTGAGAAATGGAATCGGATTTCGGCTGAGCTACCAGATCCGACACAGACATCTGGGAAAGATCCATCAAGCTGCAAAAGGGGTCATGTTAAAAGTGGATAGCAGACCTTTCCGTGTGGAGTAGGGTAAGTGGATGACAGAGTGGATGGAGAAGTAGGGGGCGGAGCCAGGCCCAAGCTTAGGAAAGAACTTATCTGTAGCCATGGCAAGAAATAGCCCGTGAGAAACAACTTTCAATCCCCCTAGGGACCACTGACGGCAATCAGCAACCATTGGTCAACCCGGGGCCCCCGCAGGAGACCTCTTAGAACCCTTGGGCGCGAGCGGTGTGTGCGCATGCTCACTTGTGTTTGGCACTGCTCCTCGGTTAGCGTTCGATCGGGAGGCTTTTGGGTGGTGCTGTTGTGGCAGAGATGTTGTCTTCGAGAAAATAGTACTGAGTAATATTCGCTCATATCGGCTTCACGAGTGGGTATGAGCCGAGGGGCCAGGTGAGGGGACGGGCCTCTGAAGCTGCTGTCTTCTCCCATGAAGAAGCTTTTTGACTTTTGACGGTAGACGAAAGAGTCACTCTCAGGCACCGCCACCAGGTGGCAGGAGGCGAGCTCGGACGAGGTTTATTTCAGACAGAGAATCGGCTTTGGCCTAGCTCCCAGATCCACTCAGACATCTGGGAAAGATCAATCACGCTGCCTAAAGGGGCCATGTTGAAAGAGGACACCAGATCCTTTCGTGTGGAGGAGGGGACGGGGATGACAGAGCCGAACGAGTAGTAGGGGGCGGAGCAAGGCCCAATCTTCGAAAAGAACTGATCTGTAGCCACGTCAAGAAATAGCCCATTAGAACCAACTTTCGGCACTCAGCTCCAGGCGGGGCGGCCCCGGCGCTGAGGGACGCTACCCGACCTTGGCGGGACGGGGGTTTCGCCAGGGCCTGGGCCCAGCGACCAGGCGGAGACGGCGCGCGAGCCTTGCAGTCTCCAGGGAAATGCGGGCTTGCCTGCAATGAGATTTCATTTTCTGCATTTAAAGGACATCCTTTTCTGAGCTGCTGTGAATAAATTTGGGATGATACTGTATGTTTTCATCTAATGGAGAAATAGCTGTATTTTGAATAAGGATTGCTGCACTGGACGACTTCAGAACATTACTCACAATGTCATCCAACAGGAGTCAGAATCCCCATGGACCGAAGCAGATTGGCCTTGACCAGCTCTGGGACGACCTCAGAGCTGGAATCCAGCAAGTGTACACCAGACAGAGTATGGCGAAGTCCAGATACATGGAACTCTACACGTATCCTCCTGCTTGAACTGAGATAATTTGCTTTAGAATTTTGATACTTAGTGGTAGGATCGATGAATTATTAGAAATTTGACATCGTGTGTTCTCTTCTCAGTTCATCCTTGAAATGTAGTCACAGAATTCATCTTTAGCTTTACGTTTTTTGAATAGAGGTCCTGTTTTTCGGTTTTTAGAACAGAGGTAATAAAATTGGCTAGTTAGTTGTCTAATGCAGTGCTGGTCAGTACAGTAGCCACTAGTCACATGGATCTGTTTACATTTAAAATAATTTAAAAATTCAGTTTCTTAGTCACAGTAGCCGTATTTTAAGGGCTTAATAGTCAGATAATAAAATATTTCTATTACTGTGGAATGATCCGTTGGACAGCACTGGTCTAAAGCAGGGGATCATTTGTTGAAATGTTGTCCATTTGTTTATATATTGTCTACAGCTGCTTTCATGTTACTCGGAGGGAGTTGAGTAGTTCTGTCAGAAACGATCTTGTCCACAAAGCCTAAAATATTTGCTATCTGGTCCTTTACATAAGAAGTTTGCTGACCTGATCTAACGGGATAGCACAGAGAACAAAAGTTTAACTGTTCTGGTCCTGTTTCACAAAAATGGTATTTAAAAAGTATCTCCCTCATTTGTCATGTGGCCTGCCATGTGCGCGAGGGACAGTGCCGCGTGCTGCAAAGGTCACGAGGGTGTAAAAGACGCGGCCCTGCTCTTCCATACCCAGTGGTGTGCTGTTCGCCTTTGTAGAGTTTCTTGGTTCCGTGCAAATATGAAATTGGAACTAGAGCTAAGCCAACTCAGTAGTGAGCAGGTTGCTGCAGATTCTAGGATTTCAAAGTTCAATGGAGATTTAAGTTTAAATCTTTGGTATGTATCTGTAATTATCAAACTAGGTTATGTGATATTGTAGTGTTCCCTCAAATATGTTAGCATCTGAACATCCTTAAAAAGAATTTAAACATTGATTTAGATGGATATGAAGCTGTCTATTTCTAAATTAACTTACAATTTATTGTATGTATGTACACATATTCATATATGTACTCATATATACTTACACGTAGGACACTTTTCAAAAAAAATCAGCTTTATTGAGATAATTCACAAACCATAAAATTCACCCTTTTTAAAGTCAAAAAAAAAAAAAAAAAAAAAAAAAAAGAACCAACTTTCAATCTACTGAGTGACTGCTGAAGTCACTCCGCAACCATTGGTCAACCCGGGGCCCCGCAGGAGACCTCGTAGAACCCTTGGGCGCGAGCGGCGTGTGCGCATGCTCACTTGTGTTTGGCACTGCTCCTTGGTTAGCGTTCGATCGGGAGGCTTTTGGGTGGTGCTGTTGTGGCAGAGATGTTGTCTTCGAGAAAATAGTACTGAGTAATATTCGCTCATATCGGCTTCACGAGTGGGTATGAGCCGAGGGGCCAGGTGAGGGGACGGGCCTCTGAAGCTGCTGTCTTCTCCCATGAAGAAGCTTTTTGACATTTGACGGTAGACGAAAGAGTCACTCTCAGGCACCGCCACCAGGTGGCAGGAGGCGAGCTCGGACGAGGTTTGTTTCAGACAGAGAATCGGCTTTTGGCCTAGCTCCCAGATCCACTCAGACATCTGGGAAAGATCAATCACGCTGCCTAAAGGGGCCATGTTGAAAGAGGACACCAGATCCTTTCGTGTGGAGTAGGGGACTTGGGTGACAGAGCGGAACGAGAAGTAGTGGGCGGAGCTAGGCCCAATCTTAGAAAAGAACTGATCTGTGGCCAGGTCAAGAAATAGCCCATTAGAACCATCTTTCAATATCCTTAGTGACTGCTGACGTCACTCAGCATCCATTGGTCAACCCGGGGCCCCGCAGGAGACCTCTTAGAACCCTTGGGCGCGAGCGGTGTGTGCGCGTTCTCACTTGTGTTTATCACTGCTCCTTGGTTACCGTTCGATCGGGAGGCTTTTGAGTGGTGCGGTTGTGGCAGAGAGGTTGGCTTCTGCCGAATAGTACCGAGTAATCGCTGGTGTTAGGTTTAGAAGTGGATAAGAGCCGAGGGGGCAGGTGAGCGGGCTGGCCCGTTAAGCTGCTGTCTTCTGCCATGAAGGCGCTTTTTGACTTTGGACCGTAGAAGAAAAAGTCACTCTCTGGCACCACCACCGGGCTGCAGGAGGCGAGCGCGGACGCGGTTTGTTCGTGAAAGAGAATCGGCTTTCGGCTGAGCTGGCAGATCCGACTCAGACATCTGGGAAAGATCCATCACGCTGCCAAACAGGGTGATGTGGAAAGAGGACAGCTGATCTTTCCGTGTGGAGTAGGGGTCGGGAACCTCCAGCAGGCTGCAGGAGGCGAGCGCGGGAGCGGTTTGGTTGAGAAATGGAATCGGATTTCGGCTGAGCTACCAGATCCGACACAGACATCTGGGAAAGATCCATCAAGCTGCAAAAGGGGTCATGTTAAAAGTGGATAGCAGACCTTTCCGTGTGGAGTAGGGTAAGTGGATGACAGAGTGGATGGAGAAGTAGGGGGCGGAGCCAGGCCCAAGCTTAGGAAAGAACTTATCTGTAGCCATGGCAAGAAATAGCCCGTGAGAAACAACTTTCAATCCCCCTAGGGACCACTGACGGCAATCAGCAACCATTGGTCAACCCGGGGCCCCCGCAGGAGACCTCTTAGAACCCTTGGGCGCGAGCGGTGTGTGCGCATGCTCACTTGTGTTTGGCACTGCTCCTCGGTTAGCGTTCGATCGGGAGGCTTTTGGGTGGTGCTGTTGTGGCAGAGATGTTGTCTTCGAGAAAATAGTACTGAGTAATATTCGCTCATATCGGCTTCACGAGTGGGTATGAGCCGAGGGGCCAGGTGAGGGGACGGGCCTCTGAAGCTGCTGTCTTCTCCCATGAAGAAGCTTTTTGACTTTTGACGGTAGACGAAAGAGTCACTCTCAGGCACCGCCACCAGGTGGCAGGAGGCGAGCTCGGACGAGGTTTATTTCAGACAGAGAATCGGCTTTGGCCTAGCTCCCAGATCCACTCAGACATCTGGGAAAGATCAATCGCGCTGCCTAAAGGGGCCATGTTGAAAGAGGACACCAGATCCTTTCGTGTGGAGTAGGGGACGGGGATGACAGAGCCGAACGAGTAGTAGGGGGCGGAGCAAGGCCCAATCTTCGAAAAGAACTGATCTGTAGCCACGTCAAGAAATAGCCCATTAGAACCAACTTTCGGCACTCAGCTCCAGGCGGGGCGGCCCCGGCGCTGAGGGACGCTACCCGACCTTGGCGGGACGGGGGTTTCGCCAGGGCCTGGGCCCAGCGACCAGGCGGAGACGGCGCGCGAGCCTTGCAGTCTCCAGGGAACTGCGGGCTTGCCTGCAATGAGATTTCATTTTCTGCATTTAAAGGACATCCTTTTCTGAGCTGCTGTGAATAAATTTGGGATGATACTGTATGTTTTCATCTAATGGAGAAATAGCTGTATTTTGAATAAGGATTGCTGCACTGGACGACTTCAGAACATTACTCACAATGTCATCCAACAGGAGTCAGAATCCCCATGGACCGAAGCAGATTGGCCTTGACCAGCTCTGGGACGACCTCAGAGCTGGAATCCAGCAAGTGTACACCAGACAGAGTATGGCGAAGTCCAGATACATGGAACTCTACACGTATCCTCCTGCTTGAACTGAGATAATTTGCTTTAGAATTTTGATACTTAGTGGTAGGATCGATGAATTATTAGAAATTTGACATCGTGTGTTCTCTTCTCAGTTCATCCTTGAAATGTAGTCACAGAATTCATCTTTAGCTTTACGTTTTTTGAATAGAGGTCCTGTTTTTCGGTTTTTAGAACAGAGGTAATAAAATTGGCTAGTTAGTTGTCTAATGCAGTGCTGGTCAGTACAGTAGCCACTAGTCACATGGATCTGTTTACATTTAAAATAATTTAAAAATTCAGTTTCTTAGTCACAGTAGCCGTATTTTAAGGGCTTAATAGTCAGATAATAAAATATTTCTATTACTGTGGAAAGATCCGTTGGACAGCACTGGTCTAAAGCAGGGGATCATTTGTTGAAATGTTGTCCATTTGTTTATATATTGTCTACAGCTGCTTTCATGTTACTCGGAGGGAGCTGAGTAGTTCTGTCAGAAACGATCTTGTCCACAAAGCCTAAAATATTTGCTATCTGGTCCTTTACATAAGAAGTTTGCTGACCTGATCTAACGGGATAGCACAGAGAACAAAAGTTTAACTGTTCTGGTCCTGTTTCACAAAAATGGTATTTAAAAAGTATCTCCCTCATTTGTCATGTGGCCTGCCATGTGCGCGAGGGACAGTGCCGCGTGCTGCAAAGGTCACGAGGGTGTAAAAGACGCGGCCCTGGTCTTCCATACCCAGTGGTGTGCTGTTCGCCTTTGTAGAGTTTCTTGGTTCCGTGCAAATATGAAATTGGAACTAGAGCTAAGCCAACTCAGTAGTGAGCAGGTTGCTGCAGATTCTAGGATTTCAAAGTTCAATGGAGATTTAAGTTTAAATCTTTGGTATGTATCTGTAATTATCAAACTAGGTTATGTGATATTGTAGTGTTCCCTCAAATATGTTAGCATCTGAAAATCCTTAAAAAGAATTTAAACATTGATTTAGATGGATATGAAGCTGTCTATTTCTAAATTAACTTACAATTTATTGTATGTATGTACACATATTCATATATGTACTCATATATACTTACACGTAGGACACTTTTCAAAAAAAAATCAGCTTTATTGAGATAATTCACAAACCATAAAATTCACCCTTTTTAAAGTCAAAAAAAAAAAAAAAAAAAAAAAAGAACCAACTTTCAATCTACTGAGTGACTGCTGAAGTCACTCCGCAACCATTGGTCAACCCGGGGCCCCGCAGGAGACCTCGTAGAACCCTTGGGCGCGAGCGGCGTGTGCGCATGCTCACTTGTGTTTGGCACTGCTCCTTGGTTAGCGTTCGATCGGGAGGCTTTTGGGTGGTGCTGTTGTGGCAGAGATGTTGTCTTCGAGAAAATAGTACTGAGTAATATTCGCTCATATCGGCTTCACGAGTGGGTATGAGCCGAGGGGCCAGGTGAGGGGACGGGCCTCTGAAGCTGCTGTCTTCTCCCATGAAGAAGCTTTTTGACATTTGACGGTAGACGAAAGAGTCACTCTCAGGCACCGCCACCAGGTGGCAGGAGGCGAGCTCGGACGAGGTTTGTTTCAGACAGAGAATCGGCTTTTGGCCTAGCTCCCAGATCCACTCAGACATCTGGGAAAGATCAATCACGCTGCCTAAAGGGGCCATGTTGAAAGAGGACACCAGATCCTTTCGTGTGGAGTAGGGGACTTGGGTGACAGAGCGGAACGAGAAGTAGTGGGCGGAGCTAGGCCCAATCTTAGAAAAGAACTGATCTGTGGCCAGGTCAAGAAATAGCCCATTAGAACCATCTTTCAATATCCTTAGTGACTGCTGACGTCACTCAGCATCCATTGGTCAACCCGGGGCCCCGCAGGAGACCTCTTAGAACCCTTGGGCGCGAGCGGTGTGTGCGCGTTCTCACTTGTGTTTATCACTGCTCCTTGGTTACCGTTCGATCGGGAGGCTTTTGAGTGGTGCGGTTGTGGCAGAGAGGTTGGCTTCTGCCGAATAGTACCGAGTAATCGCTGGTGTTAGGTTTAGAAGTGGATAAGAGCCGAGGGGGCAGGTGAGCGGGCTGGCCCGTTAAGCTGCTGTCTTCTGCCATGAAGGCGCTTTTTGACTTTGGACCGTAGAAGAAAAAGTCACTCTCTGGCACCACCACCGGGCTGCAGGAGGCGAGCGCGGACGCGGTTTGTTCGTGAAAGAGAATCGGCTTTCGGCTGAGCTGGCAGATCCGACTCAGACATCTGGGAAAGATCCATCACGCTGCCAAACAGGGTGATGTGGAAAGAGGACAGCTGATCTTTCCGTGTGGAGTAGGGGTCGGGAACCTCCAGCAGGCTGCAGGAGGCGAGCGCGGGAGCGGTTTGGTTGAGAAATGGAATCGGATTTCGGCTGAGCTACCAGATCCGACACAGACATCTGGGAAAGATCCATCAAGCTGCAAAAGGGGTCATGTTAAAAGTGGATAGCAGACCTTTCCGTGTGGAGTAGGGTAAGTGGATGACAGAGTGGATGGAGAAGTAGGGGGCGGAGCCAGGCCCAAGCTTAGGAAAGAACTTATCTGTAGCCATGGCAAGAAATAGCCCGTGAGAAACAACTTTCAATCCCCCTAGGGACCACTGACGGCAATCAGCAACCATTGGTCAACCCGGGGCCCCCGCAGGAGACCTCTTAGAACCCTTGGGCGCGAGCGGTGTGTGCGCATGCTCACTTGTGTTTGGCACTGCTCCTCGGTTAGCGTTCGATCGGGAGGCTTTTGGGTGGTGCTGTTGTGGCAGAGATGTTGTCTTCGAGAAAATAGTACTGAGTAATATTCGCTCATATCGGCTTCACGAGTGGGTATGAGCCGAGGGGCCAGGTGAGGGGACGGGCCTCTGAAGCTGCTGTCTTCTCCCATGAAGAAGCTTTTTGACTTTTGACGGTAGACGAAAGAGTCACTCTCAGGCACCGCCACCAGGTGGCAGGAGGCGAGCTCGGACGAGGTTTATTTCAGACAGAGAATCGGCTTTGGCCTAGCTCCCAGATCCACTCAGACATCTGGGAAAGATCAATCACGCTGCCTAAAGGGGCCATGTTGAAAGAGGACACCAGATCCTTTCGTGTGGAGGAGGGGACGGGGATGACAGAGCCGAACGAGTAGTAGGGGGCGGAGCAAGGCCCAATCTTCGAAAAGAACTGATCTGTAGCCACGTCAAGAAATAGCCCATTAGAACCAACTTTCGGCACTCAGCTCCAGGCGGGGCGGCCCCGGCGCTGAGGGACGCTACCCGACCTTGGCGGGACGGGGGTTTCGCCAGGGCCTGGGCCCAGCGACCAGGCGGAGACGGCGCGCGAGCCTTGCAGTCTCCAGGGAAATGCGGGCTTGCCTGCAATGAGATTTCATTTTCTGCATTTAAAGGACATCCTTTTCTGAGCTGCTGTGAATAAATTTGGGATGATACTGTATGTTTTCATCTAATGGAGAAATAGCTGTATTTTGAATAAGGATTGCTGCACTGGACGACTTCAGAACATTACTCACAATGTCATCCAACAGGAGTCAGAATCCCCATGGACCGAAGCAGATTGGCCTTGACCAGCTCTGGGACGACCTCAGAGCTGGAATCCAGCAAGTGTACACCAGACAGAGTATGGCGAAGTCCAGATACATGGAACTCTACACGTATCCTCCTGCTTGAACTGAGATAATTTGCTTTAGAATTTTGATACTTAGTGGTAGGATCGATGAATTATTAGAAATTTGACATCGTGTGTTCTCTTCTCAGTTCATCCTTGAAATGTAGTCACAGAATTCATCTTTAGCTTTAAGTTTTTTGAATAGAGGTCCTGTTTTTCGGTTTTTTGAACAGAGGTAATAAAATTGGCTAGTTAGTTGTCTAATGCAGTGCTGGTCAGTACAGTAGCCACTAGTCACATGGATCTGTTTACATTTAAAATAATTTAAAAATTCAGTTTCTTAGTCACAGTAGCCGTATTTTAAGGGCTTAATAGTCAGATAATAAAATATTTCTATTACTGTGGAAAGATCCGTTGGACAGCACTGGTCTAAAGCAGGGGATCATTTGTTGAAATGTTGTCCATTTGTTTATATATTGTCTACAGCTGCTTTCATGTTACTCGGAGGGAGCTGAGTAGTTCTGTCAGAAACGATCTTGTCCACAAAGCCTAAAATATTTGCTATCTGGTCCTTTACATAAGAAGTTTGCTGACCTGATCTAACGGGATAGCACAGAGAACAAAAGTTTAACTGTTCTGGTCCTGTTTCACAAAAATGGTATTTAAAAAGTATCTCCCTCATTTGTCATGTGGCCTGCCATGTGCGCGAGGGACAGTGCCGCGTGCTGCAAAGGTCACGAGGGTGTAAAAGACGCGGCCCTGGTCTTCCATACCCAGTGGTGTGCTGTTCGCCTTTGTAGAGTTTCTTGGTTCCGTGCAAATATGAAATTGGAACTAGAGCTAAGCCAACTCAGTAGTGAGCAGGTTGCTGCAGATTCTAGGATTTCAAAGTTCAATGGAGATTTAAGTTTAAATCTTTGGTATGTATCTGTAATTATCAAACTAGGTTATGTGATATTGTAGTGTTCCCTCAAATATGTTAGCATCTGAAAATCCTTAAAAAGAATTTAAACATTGATTTAGATGGATATGAAGCTGTCTATTTCTAAATTAACTTACAATTTATTGTATGTATGTACACATATTCATATATGTACTCATATATACTTACACGTAGGACACTTTTCAAAAAAAAATCAGCTTTATTGAGATAATTCACAAACCATAAAATTCACCCTTTTTAAAGTCAAAAAAAAAAAAAAAAAAAAAAAAGAACCAACTTTCAATCTACTGAGTGACTGCTGAAGTCACTCCGCAACCATTGGTCAACCCGGGGCCCCGCAGGAGACCTCGTAGAACCCTTGGGCGCGAGCGGCGTGTGCGCATGCTCACTTGTGTTTGGCACTGCTCCTTGGTTAGCGTTCGATCGGGAGGCTTTTGGGTGGTGCTGTTGTGGCAGAGATGTTGTCTTCGAGAAAATAGTACTGAGTAATATTCGCTCATATCGGCTTCACGAGTGGGTATGAGCCGAGGGGCCAGGTGAGGGGACGGGCCTCTGAAGCTGCTGTCTTCTCCCATGAAGAAGCTTTTTGACATTTGACGGTAGACGAAAGAGTCACTCTCAGGCACCGCCACCAGGTGGCAGGAGGCGAGCTCGGACGAGGTTTGTTTCAGACAGAGAATCGGCTTTTGGCCTAGCTCCCAGATCCACTCAGACATCTGGGAAAGATCAATCACGCTGCCTAAAGGGGCCATGTTGAAAGAGGACACCAGATCCTTTCGTGTGGAGTAGGGGACTTGGGTGACAGAGCGGAACGAGAAGTAGTGGGCGGAGCTAGGCCCAATCTTAGAAAAGAACTGATCTGTGGCCAGGTCAAGAAATAGCCCATTAGAACCATCTTTCAATATCCTTAGTGACTGCTGACGTCACTCAGCATCCATTGGTCAACCCGGGGCCCCGCAGGAGACCTCTTAGAACCCTTGGGCGCGAGCGGTGTGTGCGCGTTCTCACTTGTGTTTATCACTGCTCCTTGGTTACCGTTCGATCGGGAGGCTTTTGAGTGGTGCGGTTGTGGCAGAGAGGTTGGCTTCTGCCGAATAGTACCGAGTAATCGCTGGTGTTAGGTTTAGAAGTGGATAAGAGCCGAGGGGGCAGGTGAGCGGGCTGGCCCGTTAAGCTGCTGTCTTCTGCCATGAAGGCGCTTTTTGACTTTGGACCGTAGAAGAAAAAGTCACTCTCTGGCACCACCACCGGGCTGCAGGAGGCGAGCGCGGACGCGGTTTGTTCGTGAAAGAGAATCGGCTTTCGGCTGAGCTGGCAGATCCGACTCAGACATCTGGGAAAGATCCATCACGCTGCCAAACAGGGTGATGTGGAAAGAGGACAGCTGATCTTTCCGTGTGGAGTAGGGGTCGGGAACCTCCAGCAGGCTGCAGGAGGCGAGCGCGGGAGCGGTTTGGTTGAGAAATGGAATCGGATTTCGGCTGAGCTACCAGATCCGACACAGACATCTGGGAAAGATCCATCAAGCTGCAAAAGGGGTCATGTTAAAAGTGGATAGCAGACCTTTCCGTGTGGAGTAGGGTAAGTGGATGACAGAGTGGATGGAGAAGTAGGGGGCGGAGCCAGGCCCAAGCTTAGGAAAGAACTTATCTGTAGCCATGGCAAGAAATAGCCCGTGAGAAACAACTTTCAATCCCCCTAGGGACCACTGACGGCAATCAGCAACCATTGGTCAACCCGGGGCCCCGCAGGAGACCTCTTAGAACCCTTGGGCGCGAGCGGTGTGTGCGCATGCTCACTTGTGTTTGGCACTGCTCCTCGGTTAGCGTTCGATCGGGAGGCTTTTGGGTGGTGCTGTTGTGGCAGAGATGTTGTCTTCGAGAAAATAGTACTGAGTAATATTCGCTCATATCGGCTTCACGAGTGGGTATGAGCCGAGGGGCCAGGTGAGGGGACGGGCCTCTGAAGCTGCTGTCTTCTCCCATGAAGAAGCTTTTTGACTTTTGACGGTAGACGAAAGAGTCACTCTCAGGCACCGCCACCAGGTGGCAGGAGGCGAGCTCGGACGAGGTTTATTTCAGACAGAGAATCGGCTTTGGCCTAGCTCCCAGATCCACTCAGACATCTGGGAAAGATCAATCACGCTGCCTAAAGGGGCCATGTTGAAAGAGGACACCAGATCCTTTCGTGTGGAGGAGGGGACGGGGATGACAGAGCCGAACGAGTATTAGGGGGCGGAGCAAGGCCCAATCTTCGAAAAGAACTGATCTGTAGCCACGTCAAGAAATAGCCCATTAGAACCAACTTTCGGCACTCAGCTCCAGGCGGGGCGGCCCCGGCGCTGAGGGACGCTACCCGACCTTGGCGGGACGGGGGTTTCGCCAGGGCCTGGGCCCAGCGACCAGGCGGAGACGGCGCGCGAGCCTTGCAGTCTCCAGGGAAATGCGGGCTTGCCTGCAATGAGATTTCATTTTCTGCATTTAAAGGACATCCTTTTCTGAGCTGCTGTGAATAAATTTGGGATGATACTGTATGTTTTCATCTAATGGAGAAATAGCTGTATTTTGAATAAGGATTGCTGCACTGGACGACTTCAGAACATTACTCACAATGTCATCCAACAGGAGTCAGAATCCCCATGGACCGAAGCAGATTGGCCTTGACCAGCTCTGGGACGACCTCAGAGCTGGAATCCAGCAAGTGTACACCAGACAGAGTATGGCGAAGTCCAGATACATGGAACTCTACACGTATCCTCCTGCTTGAACTGAGATAATTTGCTTTAGAATTTTGATACTTAGTGGTAGGATCGATGAATTATTAGAAATTTGACATCATGTGTTCTCTTCTCAGTTCATCCTTGAAATGTAGTCACAGAATTCATCTTTAGCTTTACGTTTTTTGAATAGAGGTCCTGTTTTTCGGTTTTTTGAACAGAGGTAATAAAATTGGCTAGTTAGTTGTCTAATGCAGTGCTGGTCAGTACAGTAGCCACTAGTCACATGGATCTGTTTACATTTAAAATAATTTAAAAATTCAGTTTCTTAGTCACAGTAGCCATATTTTAAGGGCTTAATAGTCAGATAATAAAATATTTCTATTACTGTGGAAAGATCCGTTGGACAGCACTGGTCTAAAGCAGGGGATCATTTGTTGAAATGTTGTCCATTTGTTTATATATTGTCTACAGCTGCTTTCATGTTACTCGGAGGGAGTTGAGTAGTTCTGTCAGAAACGATCTTGTCCACAAAGCCTAAAATATTTGCTATCTGGTCCTTTACATAAGAAGTTTGCTGACCTGATCTAACGGGATAGCACAGAGAACAAAAGTTTAACTGTTCTGGTCCTGTTTCACAAAAATGGTATTTAAAAAGTATCTCCCTCATTTGTCATGTGGCCTGCCATGTGCGCGAGGGACAGTGCCGCGTGCTGCAAAGGTCACGAGGGTGTAAAAGACGCGGCCCTGCTCTTCCATACCCAGTGGTGTGCTGTTCGCCTTTGTAGAGTTTCTTGGTTCCGTGCAAATATGAAATTGGAACTAGAGCTAAGCCAACTCAGTAGTGAGCAGGTTGCTGCAGATTCTAGGATTTCAAAGTTCAATGGAGATTTAAGTTTAAATCTTTGGTATGTATCTGTAATTATCAAACTAGGTTATGTGATATTGTAGTGTTCCCTCAAATATGTTAGCATCTGAAAATCCTTAAAAAGAATTTAAACATTGATTTAGATGGATATGAAGCTGTCTATTTCTAAATTAACTTACAATTTATTGTATGTATGTACACATATTCATATATGTACTCATATATACTTACACGTAGGACACTTTTCAAAAAAAAATCAGCTTTATTGAGATAATTCACAAACCATAAAATTCACCCTTTTTAAAGTCAAAAAAAAAAAGAACCAACTTTCAATCTACTTAGTGACTGCTGAAGTCACTCCGCAACCATTGGTCAACCCGGGGCCCCGCAGGAGACCTCGTAGAACCCTTGGGCGCGAGCGGCGTGTGCGCATGCTCACTTGTGTTTGGCACTGCTCCTTGGTTAGCGTTCGATCGGGAGGCTTTTGGGTGGTGCTGTTGTGGCAGAGATGTTGTCTTCGAGAAAATAGTACTGAGTAATATTCGCTCATATCGGCTTCACGAGTGGGTATGAGCCGAGGGGCCAGGTGAGGGGACGGGCCTCTGAAGCTGCTGTCTTCTCCCATGAAGAAGCTTTTTGACATTTGACGGTAGACGAAAGAGTCACTCTCAGGCACCGCCACCAGGTGGCAGGAGGCGAGCTCGGACGAGGTTTGTTTCAGACAGAGAATCGGCTTTTGGCCTAGCTCCCAGATCCACTCAGACATCTGGGAAAGATCAATCACGCTGCCTAAAGGGGCCATGTTGAAAGAGGACACCAGATCCTTTCGTGTGGAGTAGGGGACTTGGGTGACAGAGCGGAACGAGAAGTAGTGGGCGGAGCTAGGCCCAATCTTAGAAAAGAACTGATCTGTGGCCAGGTCAAGAAATAGCCCATTAGAACCATCTTTCAATATCCTTAGTGACTGCTGACGTCACTCAGCATCCATTGGTCAACCCGGGGCCCCGCAGGAGACCTCTTAGAACCCTTGGGCGCGAGCGGTGTGTGCGCGTTCTCACTTGTGTTTATCACTGCTCCTTGGTTACCGTTCGATCGGGAGGCTTTTGAGTGGTGCGGTTGTGGCAGAGAGGTTGGCTTCTGCCGAATAGTACCGAGTAATCGCTGGTGTTAGGTTTAGAAGTGGATAAGAGCCGAGGGGGCAGGTGAGCGGGCTGGCCCGTTAAGCTGCTGTCTTCTGCCATGAAGGCGCTTTTTGACTTTGGACCGTAGAAGAAAAAGTCACTCTCTGGCACCACCACCGGGCTGCAGGAGGCGAGCGCGGACGCGGTTTGTTCGTGAAAGAGAATCGGCTTTCGGCTGAGCTGGCAGATCCGACTCAGACATCTGGGAAAGATCCATCACGCTGCCAAACAGGGTGATGTGGAAAGAGGACAGCTGATCTTTCCGTGTGGAGTAGGGGTCGGGAACCTCCAGCAGGCTGCAGAAGGCGAGCGCGGGAGCGGTTTGGTTGAGAAATGGAATCGGATTTCGGCTGAGCTACCAGATCCGACACAGACATCTGGGAAAGATCCATCAAGCTGCAAAAGGGGTCATGTTAAAAGTGGATAGCAGACCTTTCCGTGTGGAGTAGGGTAAGTGGATGACAGAGTGGATGGAGAAGTAGGGGGCGGAGCCAGGCCCAAGCTTAGGAAAGAACTTATCTGTAGCCATGGCAAGAAATAGCCCGTGAGAAACAACTTTCAATCCCCCTAGGGACCACTGACGGCAATCAGCAACCATTGGTCAACCCGGGGCCCCGCAGGAGACCTCGTAGAACCCTTGGGCGCGAGCGGTGTGTGCGCATGCTCACTTGTGTTTGGCACTGCTCCTCGGTTAGCGTTCGATCGGGAGGCTTTTGGGTGGTGCTGTTGTGGCAGAGATGTTGTCTTCGAGAAAATAGTACTGAGTAATATTCGCTCATATCGGCTTCACGAGTGGGTATGAGCCGAGGGGCCAGGTGAGGGGACGGGCCTCTGAAGCTGCTGTCTTCTCCCATGAAGAAGCTTTTTGACTTTTGACGGTAGACGAAAGAGTCACTCTCAGGCACCGCCACCAGGTGGCAGGAGGCGAGCTCGGACGAGGTTTATTTCAGACAGAGAATCGGCTTTGGCCTAGCTCCCAGATCCACTCAGACATCTGGGAAAGATCAATCACGCTGCCTAAAGGGGCCATGTTGAAAGAGGACACCAGATCCTTTCGTGTGGAGGAGGGGACGGGGATGACAGAGCCGAACGAGTAGTAGGGGGCGGAGCAAGGCCCAATCTTCGAAAAGAACTGATCTGTAGCCACGTCAAGAAATAGCCCATTAGAACCAACTTTCGGCACTCAGCTCCAGGCGGGGCGGCCCCGGCGCTGAGGGACGCTACCCGACCTTGGCGGGACGGGGGTTTCGCCAGGGCCTGGGCCCAGCGACCAGGCGGAGACGGCGCGCGAGCCTTGCAGTCTCCAGGGAAATGCGGGCTTGCCTGCAATGAGATTTCATTTTCTGCATTTAAAGGACATCCTTTTCTGAGCTGCTGTGAATAAATTTGGGATGATACTGTATGTTTTCATCTAATGGAGAAATAGCTGTATTTTGAATAAGGATTGCTGCACTGGACGACTTCAGAACATTACTCACAATGTCATCCAACAGGAGTCAGAATCCCCATGGACCGAAGCAGATTGGCCTTGACCAGCTCTGGGACGACCTCAGAGCTGGAATCCAGCAAGTGTACACCAGACAGAGTATGGCGAAGTCCAGATACATGGAACTCTACACGTATCCTCCTGCTTGAACTGAGATAATTTGCTTTAGAATTTTGATACTTAGTGGTAGGATCGATGAATTATTAGAAATTTGACATCATGTGTTCTCTTCTCAGTTCATCCTTGAAATGTAGTCACAGAATTCATCTTTAGCTTTACGTTTTTTGAATAGAGGTCCTGTTTTTCGGTTTTTTGAACAGAGGTAATAAAATTGGCTAGTTAGTTGTCTAATGCAGTGCTGGTCAGTACAGTAGCCACTAGTCACATGGATCTGTTTACATTTAAAATAATTTAAAAATTCAGTTTCTTAGTCACAGTAGCCGTATTTTAAGGGCTTAATAGTCAGATAATAAAATATTTCTATTACTGTGGAAAGATCCGTTGGACAGCACTGGTCTAAAGCAGGGGATCATTTGTTGAAATGTTGTCCATTTGTTTATATATTGTCTACAGCTGCTTTCATGTTACTCGGAGGGAGTTGAGTAGTTCTGTCAGAAACGATCTTGTCCACAAAGCCTAAAATATTTGCTATCTGGTCCTTTACATAAGAAGTTTGCTGACCTGATCTAACGGGATAGCACAGAGAACAAAAGTTTAACTGTTCTGGTCCTGTTTCACAAAAATGGTATTTAAAAAGTATCTCCCTCATTTGTCATGTGGCCTGCCATGTGCGCGAGGGACAGTGCCGCGTGCTGCAAAGGTCACGAGGGTGTAAAAGACGCGGCCCTGCTCTTCCATACCCAGTGGTGTGCTGTTCGCCTTTGTAGAGTTTCTTGGTTCCGTGCAAATATGAAATTGGAACTAGAGCTAAGCCAACTCAGTAGTGAGCAGGTTGCTGCAGATTCTAGGATTTCAAAGTTCAATGGAGATTTAAGTTTAAATCTTTGGTATGTATCTGTAATTATCAAACTAGGTTATGTGATATTGTAGTGTTCCCTCAAATATGTTAGCATCTGAAAATCCTTAAAAAGAATTTAAACATTGATTTAGATGGATATGAAGCTGTCTATTTCTAAATTAACTTACAATTTATTGTATGTATGTACACATATTCATATATGTACTCATATATACTTACACGTAGGACACTTTTCAAAAAAAAATCAGCTTTATTGAGATAATTCACAAACCATAAAATTCACCCTTTTTAAAGTCAAAAAAAAAAAGAACCAACTTTCAATCTACTTAGTGACTGCTGAAGTCACTCCGCAACCATTGGTCAACCCGGGGCCCCGCAGGAGACCTCGTAGAACCCTTGGGCGCGAGCGGCGTGTGCGCATGCTCACTTGTGTTTGGCACTGCTCCTTGGTTAGCGTTCGATCGGGAGGCTTTTGGGTGGTGCTGTTGTGGCAGAGATGTTGTCTTCGAGAAAATAGTACTGAGTAATATTCGCTCATATCGGCTTCACGAGTGGGTATGAGCCGAGGGGCCAGGTGAGGGGACGGGCCTCTGAAGCTGCTGTCTTCTCCCATGAAGAAGCTTTTTGACATTTGACGGTAGACGAAAGAGTCACTCTCAGGCACCGCCACCAGGTGGCAGGAGGCGAGCTCGGACGAGGTTTGTTTCAGACAGAGAATCGGCTTTTGGCCTAGCTCCCAGATCCACTCAGACATCTGGGAAAGATCAATCACGCTGCCTAAAGGGGCCATGTTGAAAGAGGACACCAGATCCTTTCGTGTGGAGTAGGGGACTTGGGTGACAGAGCGGAACGAGAAGTAGTGGGCGGAGCTAGGCCCAATCTTAGAAAAGAACTGATCTGTGGCCAGGTCAAGAAATAGCCCATTAGAACCATCTTTCAATATCCTTAGTGACTGCTGACGTCACTCAGCATCCATTGGTCAACCCGGGGCCCCGCAGGAGACCTCTTAGAACCCTTGGGCGCGAGCGGTGTGTGCGCGTTCTCACTTGTGTTTATCACTGCTCCTTGGTTACCGTTCGATCGGGAGGCTTTTGAGTGGTGCGGTTGTGGCAGAGAGGTTGGCTTCTGCCGAATAGTACCGAGTAATCGCTGGTGTTAGGTTTAGAAGTGGATAAGAGCCGAGGGGGCAGGTGAGCGGGCTGGCCCGTTAAGCTGCTGTCTTCTGCCATGAAGGCGCTTTTTGACTTTGGACCGTAGAAGAAAAAGTCACTCTCTGGCACCACCACCGGGCTGCAGGAGGCGAGCGCGGACGCGGTTTGTTCGTGAAAGAGAATCGGCTTTCGGCTGAGCTGGCAGATCCGACTCAGACATCTGGGAAAGATCCATCACGCTGCCAAACAGGGTGATGTGGAAAGAGGACAGCTGATCTTTCCGTGTGGAGTAGGGGTCGGGAACCTCCAGCAGGCTGCAGGAGGCGAGCGCGGGAGCGGTTTGGTTGAGAAATGGAATCGGATTTCGGCTGAGCTACCAGATCCGACACAGACATCTGGGAAAGATCCATCAAGCTGCAAAAGGGGTCATGTTAAAAGTGGATAGCAGACCTTTCCGTGTGGAGTAGGGTAAGTGGATGACAGAGTGGATGGAGAAGTAGGGGGCGGAGCCAGGCCCAAGCTTAGGAAAGAACTTATCTGTAGCCATGGCAAGAAATAGCCCGTGAGAAACAACTTTCAATCCCCCTAGGGACCACTGACGGCAATCAGCAACCATTGGTCAACCCGGGGCCCCGCAGGAGACCTCTTAGAACCCTTGGGCGCGAGCGGTGTGTGCGCATGCTCACTTGTGTTTGGCACTGCTCCTCGGTTAGCGTTCGATCGGGAGGCTTTTGGGTGGTGCTGTTGTGGCAGAGATGTTGTCTTCGAGAAAATAGTACTGAGTAATATTCGCTCATATCGGCTTCACGAGTGGGTATGAGCCGAGGGGCCAGGTGAGGGGACGGGCCTCTGAAGCTGCTGTCTTCTCCCATGAAGAAGCTTTTTGACTTTTGACGGTAGACGAAAGAGTCACTCTCAGGCACCGCCACCAGGTGGCAGGAGGCGAGCTCGGACGAGGTTTATTTCAGACAGAGAATCGGCTTTGGCCTAGCTCCCAGATCCACTCAGACATCTGGGAAAGATCAATCGCGCTGCCTAAAGGGGCCATGTTGAAAGAGGACACCAGATCCTTTCGTGTGGAGGAGGGGACGGGGATGACAGAGCCGAACGAGTAGTAGGGGGCGGAGCAAGGCCCAATCTTCGAAAAGAACTGATCTGTAGCCACGTCAAGAAATAGCCCATTAGAACCAACTTTCGGCACTCAGCTCCAGGCGGGGCGGCCCCGGCGCTGAGGGACGCTACCCGACCTTGGCGGGACGGGGGTTTCGCCAGGGCCTGGGCCCAGCGACCAGGCGGAGACGGCGCGCGAGCCTTGCAGTCTCCAGGGAAATGCGGGCTTGCCTGCAATGAGATTTCATTTTCTGCATTTAAAGGACATCCTTTTCTGAGCTGCTGTGAATAAATTTGGGATGATACTGTATGTTTTCATCTAATGGAGAAATAGCTGTATTTTGAATAAGGATTGCTGCACTGGACGACTTCAGAACATTACTCACAATGTCATCCAACAGGAGTCAGAATCCCCATGGACCGAAGCAGATTGGCCTTGACCAGCTCTGGGACGACCTCAGAGCTGGAATCCAGCAAGTGTACACCAGACAGAGTATGGCGAAGTCCAGATACATGGAACTCTACACGTATCCTCCTGCTTGAACTGAGATAATTTGCTTTAGAATTTTGATACTTAGTGGTAGGATCGATGAATTATTAGAAATTTGACATCATGTGTTCTCTTCTCAGTTCATCCTTGAAATGTAGTCACAGAATTCATCTTTAGCTTTAAGTTTTTTGAATAGAGGTCCTGTTTTTCGGTTTTTTGAACAGAGGTAATAAAATTGGCTAGTTAGTTGTCTAATGCAGTGCTGGTCAGTACAGTAGCCACTAGTCACATGGATCTGTTTACATTTAAAATAATTTAAAAATTCAGTTTCTTAGTCACAGTAGCCATATTTTAAGGGCTTAATAGTCAGATAATAAAATATTTCTATTACTGTGGAAAGATCCGTTGGACAGCACTGGTCTAAAGCAGGGGATCATTTGTTGAAATGTTGTCCATTTGTTTATATATTGTCTACAGCTGCTTTCATGTTACTCGGAGGGAGCTGAGTAGTTCTGTCAGAAACGATCTTGTCCACAAAGCCTAAAATATTTGCTATCTGGTCCTTTACATAAGAAGTTTGCTGACCTGATCTAACGGGATAGCACAGAGAACAAAAGTTTAACTGTTCTGGTCCTGTTTCACAAAAATGGTATTTAAAAAGTATCTCCCTCATTTGTCATGTGGCCTGCCATGTGCGCGAGGGACAGTGCCGCGTGCTGCAAAGGTCACGAGGGTGTAAAAGACGCGGCCCTGCTCTTCCATACCCAGTGGTGTGCTGTTCGCCTTTGTAGAGTTTCTTGGTTCCGTGCAAATATGAAATTGGAACTAGAGCTAAGCCAACTCAGTAGTGAGCAGGTTGCTGCAGATTCTAGGATTTCAAAGTTCAATGGAGATTTAAGTTTAAATCTTTGGTATGTATCTGTAATTATCAAACTAGGTTATGTGATATTGTAGTGTTCCCTCAAATATGTTAGCATCTGAAAATCCTTAAAAAGAATTTAAACATTGATTTAGATGGATATGAAGCTGTCTATTTCTAAATTAACTTACAATTTATTGTATGTATGTACACATATTCATATATGTACTCATATATACTTACACGTAGGACACTTTTCAAAAAAAAATCAGCTTTATTGAGATAATTCACAAACCATAAAATTCACCCTTTTTAAAGTCAAAAAAAAAAAAGAACCAACTTTCAATCTACTTAGTGACTGCTGAAGTCACTCCGCAACCATTGGTCAACCCGGGGCCCCGCAGGAGACCTCGTAGAACCCTTGGGCGCGAGCGGCGTGTGCGCATGCTCACTTGTGTTTGGCACTGCTCCTTGGTTAGCGTTCGATCGGGAGGCTTTTGGGTGGTGCTGTTGTGGCAGAGATGTTGTCTTCGAGAAAATAGTACTGAGTAATATTCGCTCATATCGGCTTCACGAGTGGGTATGAGCCGAGGGGCCAGGTGAGGGGACGGGCCTCTGAAGCTGCTGTCTTCTCCCATGAAGAAGCTTTTTGACATTTGACGGTAGACGAAAGAGTCACTCTCAGGCACCGCCACCAGGTGGCAGGAGGCGAGCTCGGACGAGGTTTGTTTCAGACAGAGAATCGGCTTTTGGCCTAGCTCCCAGATCCACTCAGACATCTGGGAAAGATCAATCACGCTGCCTAAAGGGGCCATGTTGAAAGAGGACACCAGATCCTTTCGTGTGGAGTAGGGGACTTGGGTGACAGAGCGGAACGAGAAGTAGTGGGCGGAGCTAGGCCCAATCTTAGAAAAGAACTGATCTGTGGCCAGGTCAAGAAATAGCCCATTAGAACCATCTTTCAATATCCTTAGTGACTGCTGACGTCACTCAGCATCCATTGGTCAACCCGGGGCCCCGCAGGAGACCTCTTAGAACCCTTGGGCGCGAGCGGTGTGTGCGCGTTCTCACCTGTGTTTATCACTGCTCCTTGGTTACCGTTCGATCGGGAGGCTTTTGAGTGGTGCGGTTGTGGCAGAGAGGTTGGCTTCTGCCGAATAGTACCGAGTAATCGCTGGTGTTAGGTTTAGAAGTGGATAAGAGCCGAGGGGGCAGGTGAGCGGGCTGGCCCGTTAAGCTGCTGTCTTCTGCCATGAAGGCGCTTTTTGACTTTGGACCGTAGAAGAAAAAGTCACTCTCTGGCACCACCACCGGGCTGCAGGAGGCGAGCGCGGACGCGGTTTGTTCGTGAAAGAGAATCGGCTTTCGGCTGAGCTGGCAGATCCGACTCAGACATCTGGGAAAGATCCATCACGCTGCCAAACAGGGTGATGTGGAAAGAGGACAGCTGATCTTTCCGTGTGGAGTAGGGGTCGGGAACCTCCAGCAGGCTGCAGGAGGCGAGCGCGGGAGCGGTTTGGTTGAGAAATGGAATCGGATTTCGGCTGAGCTACCAGATCCGACACAGACATCTGGGAAAGATCCATCAAGCTGCAAAAGGGGTCATGTTAAAAGTGGATAGCAGACCTTTCCGTGTGGAGTAGGGTAAGTGGATGACAGAGTGGATGGAGAAGTAGGGGGCGGAGCCAGGCCCAAGCTTAGGAAAGAACTTATCTGTAGCCATGGCAAGAAATAGCCCGTGAGAAACAACTTTCAATCCCCCTAGGGACCACTGACGGCAATCAGCAACCATTGGTCAACCCGGGGCCCCGCAGGAGACCTCTTAGAACCCTTGGGCGCGAGCGGTGTGTGCGCATGCTCACTTGTGTTTGGCACTGCTCCTCGGTTAGCGTTCGATCGGGAGGCTTTTGGGTGGTGCTGTTGTGGCAGAGATGTTGTCTTCGAGAAAATAGTACTGAGTAATATTCGCTCATATCGGCTTCACGAGTGGGTATGAGCCGAGGGGCCAGGTGAGGGGACGGGCCTCTGAAGCTGCTGTCTTCTCCCATGAAGAAGCTTTTTGACTTTTGACGGTAGACGAAAGAGTCACTCTCAGGCACCGCCACCAGGTGGCAGGAGGCGAGCTCGGACGAGGTTTATTTCAGACAGAGAATCGGCTTTGGCCTAGCTCCCAGATCCACTCAGACATCTGGGAAAGATCAATCACGCTGCCTAAAGGGGCCATGTTGAAAGAGGACACCAGATCCTTTCGTGTGGAGGAGGGGACGGGGATGACAGAGCCGAACGAGTAGTAGGGGGCGGAGCAAGGCCCAATCTTCGAAAAGAACTGATCTGTAGCCACGTCAAGAAATAGCCCATTAGAACCAACTTTCGGCACTCAGCTCCAGGCGGGGCGGCCCCGGCGCTGAGGGACGCTACCCGACCTTGGCGGGACGGGGGTTTCGCCAGGGCCTGGGCCCAGCGACCAGGCGGAGACGGCGCGCGAGCCTTGCAGTCTCCAGGGAAATGCGGGCTTGCCTGCAATGAGATTTCATTTTCTGCATTTAAAGGACATCCTTTTCTGAGCTGCTGTGAATAAATTTGGGATGATACTGTATGTTTTCATCTAATGGAGAAATAGCTGTATTTTGAATAAGGATTGCTGCACTGGACGACTTCAGAACATTACTCACAATGTCATCCAACAGGAGTCAGAATCCCCATGGACCGAAGCAGATTGGCCTTGACCAGCTCTGGGACGACCTCAGAGCTGGAATCCAGCAAGTGTACACCAGACAGAGTATGGCGAAGTCCAGATACATGGAACTCTACACGTATCCTCCTGCTTGAACTGAGATAATTTGCTTTAGAATTTTGATACTTAGTGGTAGGATCGATGAATTATTAGAAATTTGACATCGTGTGTTCTCTTCTCAGTTCATCCTTGAAATGTAGTCACAGAATTCATCTTTAGCTTTAAGTTTTTTGAATAGAGGTCCTGTTTTTCGGTTTTTTGAACAGAGGTAATAAAATTGGCTAGTTAGTTGTCTAATGCAGTGCTGGTCAGTACAGTAGCCACTAGTCACATGGATCTGTTTACATTTAAAATAATTTAAAAATTCAGTTTCTTAGTCACAGTAGCCGTATTTTAAGGGCTTAATAGTCAGATAATAAAATATTTCTATTACTGTGGAAAGATCCGTTGGACAGCACTGGTCTAAAGCAGGGGATCATTTGTTGAAATGTTGTCCATTTGTTTATATATTGTCTACAGCTGCTTTCATGTTACTCGGAGGGAGTTGAGTAGTTCTGTCAGAAACGATCTTGTCCACAAAGCCTAAAATATTTGCTATCTGGTCCTTTACATAAGAAGTTTGCTGACCTGATCTAACGGGATAGCACAGAGAACAAAAGTTTAACTGTTCTGGTCCTGTTTCACAAAAATGGTATTTAAAAAGTATCTCCCTCATTTGTCATGTGGCCTGCCATGTGCGCGAGGGACAGTGCCGCGTGCTGCAAAGGTCACGAGGGTGTAAAAGACGCGGCCCTGCTCTTCCATACCCAGTGGTGTGCTGTTCGCCTTTGTAGAGTTTCTTGGTTCCGTGCAAATATGAAATTGGAACTAGAGCTAAGCCAACTCAGTAGTGAGCAGGTTGCTGCAGATTCTAGGATTTCAAAGTTCAATGGAGATTTAAGTTTAAATCTTTGGTATGTATCTGTAATTATCAAACTAGGTTATGTGATATTGTAGTGTTCCCTCAAATATGTTAGCATCTGAACATCCTTAAAAAGAATTTAAACATTGATTTAGATGGATATGAAGCTGTCTATTTCTAAATTAACTTACAATTTATTGTATGTATGTACACATATTCATATATGTACTCATATATACTTACACGTAGGACACTTTTCAAAAAAAAATCAGCTTTATTGAGATAATTCACAAACCATAAAATTCACCCTTTTTAAAGTCAAAAAAAAAAAAAAAAAAAAAAAAGAACCAACTTTCAATCTACTGAGTGACTGCTGAAGTCACTCCGCAACCATTGGTCAACCCGGGGCCCCGCAGGAGACCTCGTAGAACCCTTGGGCGCGAGCGGCGTGTGCGCATGCTCACTTGTGTTTGGCACTGCTCCTTGGTTAGCGTTCGATCGGGAGGCTTTTGGGTGGTGCTGTTGTGGCAGAGATGTTGTCTTCGAGAAAATAGTACTGAGTAATATTCGCTCATATCGGCTTCACGAGTGGGTATGAGCCGAGGGGCCAGGTGAGGGGACGGGCCTCTGAAGCTGCTGTCTTCTCCCATGAAGAAGCTTTTTGACATTTGACGGTAGACGAAAGAGTCACTCTCAGGCACCGCCACCAGGTGGCAGGAGGCGAGCTCGGACGAGGTTTGTTTCAGACAGAGAATCGGCTTTTGGCCTAGCTCCCAGATCCACTCAGACATCTGGGAAAGATCAATCACGCTGCCTAAAGGGGCCATGTTGAAAGAGGACACCAGATCCTTTCGTGTGGAGTAGGGGACTTGGGTGACAGAGCGGAACGAGAAGTAGTGGGCGGAGCTAGGCCCAATCTTAGAAAAGAACTGATCTGTGGCCAGGTCAAGAAATAGCCCATTAGAACCATCTTTCAATATCCTTAGTGACTGCTGACGTCACTCAGCATCCATTGGTCAACCCGGGGCCCCGCAGGAGACCTCTTAGAACCCTTGGGCGCGAGCGGTGTGTGCGCGTTCTCACTTGTGTTTATCACTGCTCCTTGGTTACCGTTCGATCGGGAGGCTTTTGAGTGGTGCGGTTGTGGCAGAGAGGTTGGCTTCTGCCGAATAGTACCGAGTAATCGCTGGTGTTAGGTTTAGAAGTGGATAAGAGCCGAGGGGGCAGGTGAGCGGGCTGGCCCGTTAAGCTGCTGTCTTCTGCCATGAAGGCGCTTTTTGACTTTGGACCGTAGAAGAAAAAGTCACTCTCTGGCACCACCACCGGGCTGCAGGAGGCGAGCGCGGACGCGGTTTGTTCGTGAAAGAGAATCGGCTTTCGGCTGAGCTGGCAGATCCGACTCAGACATCTGGGAAAGATCCATCACGCTGCCAAACAGGGTGATGTGGAAAGAGGACAGCTGATCTTTCCGTGTGGAGTAGGGGTCGGGAACCTCCAGCAGGCTGCAGGAGGCGAGCGCGGGAGCGGTTTGGTTGAGAAATGGAATCGGATTTCGGCTGAGCTACCAGATCCGACACAGACATCTGGGAAAGATCCATCAAGCTGCAAAAGGGGTCATGTTAAAAGTGGATAGCAGACCTTTCCGTGTGGAGTAGGGTAAGTGGATGACAGAGTGGATGGAGAAGTAGGGGGCGGAGCCAGGCCCAAGCTTAGGAAAGAACTTATCTGTAGCCATGGCAAGAAATAGCCCGTGAGAAACAACTTTCAATCCCCCTAGGGACCACTGACGGCAATCAGCAACCATTGGTCAACCCGGGGCCCCGCAGGAGACCTCTTAGAACCCTTGGGCGCGAGCGGTGTGTGCGCATGCTCACTTGTGTTTGGCACTGCTCCTCGGTTAGCGTTCGATCGGGAGGCTTTTGGGTGGTGCTGTTGTGGCAGAGATGTTGTCTTCGAGAAAATAGTACTGAGTAATATTCGCTCATATCGGCTTCACGAGTGGGTATGAGCCGAGGGGCCAGGTGAGGGGACGGGCCTCTGAAGCTGCTGTCTTCTCCCATGAAGAAGCTTTTTGACTTTTGACGGTAGACGAAAGAGTCACTCTCAGGCACCGCCACCAGGTGGCAGGAGGCGAGCTCGGACGAGGTTTATTTCAGACAGAGAATCGGCTTTGGCCTAGCTCCCAGATCCACTCAGACATCTGGGAAAGATCAATCGCGCTGCCTAAAGGGGCCATGTTGAAAGAGGACACCAGATCCTTTCGTGTGGAGTAGGGGACGGGGATGACAGAGCCGAACGAGTAGTAGGGGGCGGAGCAAGGCCCAATCTTCGAAAAGAACTGATCTGTAGCCACGTCAAGAAATAGCCCATTAGAACCAACTTTCGGCACTCAGCTCCAGGCGGGGCGGCCCCGGCGCTGAGGGACGCTACCCGACCTTGGCGGGACGGGGGTTTCGCCAGGGCCTGGGCCCAGCGACCAGGCGGAGACGGCGCGCGAGCCTTGCAGTCTCCAGGGAAATGCGGGCTTGCCTGCAATGAGATTTCATTTTCTGCATTTAAAGGACATCCTTTTCTGAGCTGCTGTGAATAAATTTGGGATGATACTGTATGTTTTCATCTAATGGAGAAATAGCTGTATTTTGAATAAGGATTGCTGCACTGGACGACTTCAGAACATTACTCACAATGTCATCCAACAGGAGTCAGAATCCCCATGGACCGAAGCAGATTGGCCTTGACCAGCTCTGGGACGACCTCAGAGCTGGAATCCAGCAAGTGTACACCAGACAGAGTATGGCGAAGTCCAGATACATGGAACTCTACACGTATCCTCCTGCTTGAACTGAGATAATTTGCTTTAGAATTTTGATACTTAGTGGTAGGATCGATGAATTATTAGAAATTTGACATCGTGTGTTCTCTTCTCAGTTCATCCTTGAAATGTAGTCACAGAATTCATCTTTAGCTTTACGTTTTTTGAATAGAGGTCCTGTTTTTCGGTTTTTAGAACAGAGGTAATAAAATTGGCTAGTTAGTTGTCTAATGCAGTGCTGGTCAGTACAGTAGCCACTAGTCACATGGATCTGTTTACATTTAAAATAATTTAAAAATTCAGTTTCTTAGTCACAGTAGCCGTATTTTAAGGGCTTAATAGTCAGATAATAAAATATTTCTATTACTGTGGAATGATCCGTTGGACAGCACTGGTCTAAAGCAGGGGATCATTTGTTGAAATGTTGTCCATTTGTTTATATATTGTCTACAGCTGCTTTCATGTTACTCGGAGGGAGTTGAGTAGTTCTGTCAGAAACGATCTTGTCCACAAAGCCTAAAATATTTGCTATCTGGTCCTTTACATAAGAAGTTTGCTGACCTGATCTAACGGGATAGCACAGAGAACAAAAGTTTAACTGTTCTGGTCCTGTTTCACAAAAATGGTATTTAAAAAGTATCTCCCTCATTTGTCATGTGGCCTGCCATGTGCGCGAGGGACAGTGCCGCGTGCTGCAAAGGTCACGAGGGTGTAAAAGACGCGGCCCTGCTCTTCCATACCCAGTGGTGTGCTGTTCGCCTTTGTAGAGTTTCTTGGTTCCGTGCAAATATGAAATTGGAACTAGAGCTAAGCCAACTCAGTAGTGAGCAGGTTGCTGCAGATTCTAGGATTTCAAAGTTCAATGGAGATTTAAGTTTAAATCTTTGGTATGTATCTGTAATTATCAAACTAGGTTATGTGATATTGTAGTGTTCCCTCAAATATGTTAGCATCTGAACATCCTTAAAAAGAATTTAAACATTGATTTAGATGGATATGAAGCTGTCTATTTCTAAATTAACTTACAATTTATTGTATGTATGTACACATATTCATATATGTACTCATATATACTTACACGTAGGACACTTTTCAAAAAAAAATCAGCTTTATTGAGATAATTCACAAACCATAAAATTCACCCTTTTTAAAGTCAAAAAAAAAAAAAAAAAAAAAAAAGAACCAACTTTCAATCTACTGAGTGACTGCTGAAGTCACTCCGCAACCATTGGTCAACCCGGGGCCCCGCAGGAGACCTCGTAGAACCCTTGGGCGCGAGCGGCGTGTGCGCATGCTCACTTGTGTTTGGCACTGCTCCTTGGTTAGCGTTCGATCGGGAGGCTTTTGGGTGGTGCTGTTGTGGCAGAGATGTTGTCTTCGAGAAAATAGTACTGAGTAATATTCGCTCATATCGGCTTCACGAGTGGGTATGAGCCGAGGGGCCAGGTGAGGGGACGGGCCTCTGAAGCTGCTGTCTTCTCCCATGAAGAAGCTTTTTGACATTTGACGGTAGACGAAAGAGTCACTCTCAGGCACCGCCACCAGGTGGCAGGAGGCGAGCTCGGACGAGGTTTGTTTCAGACAGAGAATCGGCTTTTGGCCTAGCTCCCAGATCCACTCAGACATCTGGGAAAGATCAATCACGCTGCCTAAAGGGGCCATGTTGAAAGAGGACACCAGATCCTTTCGTGTGGAGTAGGGGACTTGGGTGACAGAGCGGAACGAGAAGTAGTGGGCGGAGCTAGGCCCAATCTTAGAAAAGAACTGATCTGTGGCCAGGTCAAGAAATAGCCCATTAGAACCATCTTTCAATATCCTTAGTGACTGCTGACGTCACTCAGCATCCATTGGTCAACCCGGGGCCCCGCAGGAGACCTCTTAGAACCCTTGGGCGCGAGCGGTGTGTGCGCGTTCTCACTTGTGTTTATCACTGCTCCTTGGTTACCGTTCGATCGGGAGGCTTTTGAGTGGTGCGGTTGTGGCAGAGAGGTTGGCTTCTGCCGAATAGTACCGAGTAATCGCTGGTGTTAGGTTTAGAAGTGGATAAGAGCCGAGGGGGCAGGTGAGCGGGCTGGCCCGTTAAGCTGCTGTCTTCTGCCATGAAGGCGCTTTTTGACTTTGGACCGTAGAAGAAAAAGTCACTCTCTGGCACCACCACCGGGCTGCAGGAGGCGAGCGCGGACGCGGTTTGTTCGTGAAAGAGAATCGGCTTTCGGCTGAGCTGGCAGATCCGACTCAGACATCTGGGAAAGATCCATCACGCTGCCAAACAGGGTGATGTGGAAAGAGGACAGCTGATCTTTCCGTGTGGAGTAGGGGTCGGGAACCTCCAGCAGGCTGCAGGAGGCGAGCGCGGGAGCGGTTTGGTTGAGAAATGGAATCGGATTTCGGCTGAGCTACCAGATCCGACACAGACATCTGGGAAAGATCCATCAAGCTGCAAAAGGGGTCATGTTAAAAGTGGATAGCAGACCTTTCCGTGTGGAGTAGGGTAAGTGGATGACAGAGTGGATGGAGAAGTAGGGGGCGGAGCCAGGCCCAAGCTTAGGAAAGAACTTATCTGTAGCCATGGCAAGAAATAGCCCGTGAGAAACAACTTTCAATCCCCCTAGGGACCACTGACGGCAATCAGCAACCATTGGTCAACCCGGGGCCCCGCAGGAGACCTCTTAGAACCCTTGGGCGCGAGCGGTGTGTGCGCATGCTCACTTGTGTTTGGCACTGCTCCTCGGTTAGCGTTCGATCGGGAGGCTTTTGGGTGGTGCTGTTGTGGCAGAGATGTTGTCTTCGAGAAAATAGTACTGAGTAATATTCGCTCATATCGGCTTCACGAGTGGGTATGAGCCGAGGGGCCAGGTGAGGGGACGGGCCTCTGAAGCTGCTGTCTTCTCCCATGAAGAAGCTTTTTGACTTTTGACGGTAGACGAAAGAGTCACTCTCAGGCACCGCCACCAGGTGGCAGGAGGCGAGCTCGGACGAGGTTTATTTCAGACAGAGAATCGGCTTTGGCCTAGCTCCCAGATCCACTCAGACATCTGGGAAAGATCAATCGCGCTGCCTAAAGGGGCCATGTTGAAAGAGGACACCAGATCCTTTCGTGTGGAGTAGGGGACGGGGATGACAGAGCCGAACGAGTAGTAGGGGGCGGAGCAAGGCCCAATCTTCGAAAAGAACTGATCTGTAGCCACGTCAAGAAATAGCCCATTAGAACCAACTTTCGGCACTCAGCTCCAGGCGGGGCGGCCCCGGCGCTGAGGGACGCTACCCGACCTTGGCGGGACGGGGGTTTCGCCAGGGCCTGGGCCCAGCGACCAGGCGGAGACGGCGCGCGAGCCTTGCAGTCTCCAGGGAAATGCGGGCTTGCCTGCAATGAGATTTCATTTTCTGCATTTAAAGGACATCCTTTTCTGAGCTGCTGTGAATAAATTTGGGATGATACTGTATGTTTTCATCTAATGGAGAAATAGCTGTATTTTGAATAAGGATTGCTGCACTGGACGACTTCAGAACATTACTCACAATGTCATCCAACAGGAGTCAGAATCCCCATGGACCGAAGCAGATTGGCCTTGACCAGCTCTGGGACGACCTCAGAGCTGGAATCCAGCAAGTGTACACCAGACAGAGTATGGCGAAGTCCAGATACATGGAACTCTACACGTATCCTCCTGCTTGAACTGAGATAATTTGCTTTAGAATTTTGATACTTAGTGGTAGGATCGATGAATTATTAGAAATTTGACATCGTGTGTTCTCTTCTCAGTTCATCCTTGAAATGTAGTCACAGAATTCATCTTTAGCTTTACGTTTTTTGAATAGAGGTCCTGTTTTTCGGTTTTTAGAACAGAGGTAATAAAATTGGCTAGTTAGTTGTCTAATGCAGTGCTGGTCAGTACAGTAGCCACTAGTCACATGGATCTGTTTACATTTAAAATAATTTAAAAATTCAGTTTCTTAGTCACAGTAGCCGTATTTTAAGGGCTTAATAGTCAGATAATAAAATATTTCTATTACTGTGGAATGATCCGTTGGACAGCACTGGTCTAAAGCAGGGGATCATTTGTTGAAATGTTGTCCATTTGTTTATATATTGTCTACAGCTGCTTTCATGTTACTCGGAGGGAGTTGAGTAGTTCTGTCAGAAACGATCTTGTCCACAAAGCCTAAAATATTTGCTATCTGGTCCTTTACATAAGAAGTTTGCTGACCTGATCTAACGGGATAGCACAGAGAACAAAAGTTTAACTGTTCTGGTCCTGTTTCACAAAAATGGTATTTAAAAAGTATCTCCCTCATTTGTCATGTGGCCTGCCATGTGCGCGAGGGACAGTGCCGCGTGCTGCAAAGGTCACGAGGGTGTAAAAGACGCGGCCCTGCTCTTCCATACCCAGTGGTGTGCTGTTCGCCTTTGTAGAGTTTCTTGGTTCCGTGCAAATATGAAATTGGAACTAGAGCTAAGCCAACTCAGTAGTGAGCAGGTTGCTGCAGATTCTAGGATTTCAAAGTTCAATGGAGATTTAAGTTTAAATCTTTGGTATGTATCTGTAATTATCAAACTAGGTTATGTGATATTGTAGTGTTCCCTCAAATATGTTAGCATCTGAACATCCTTAAAAAGAATTTAAACATTGATTTAGATGGATATGAAGCTGTCTATTTCTAAATTAACTTACAATTTATTGTATGTATGTACACATATTCATATATGTACTCATATATACTTACACGTAGGACACTTTTCAAAAAAAAATCAGCTTTATTGAGATAATTCACAAACCATAAAATTCACCCTTTTTAAAGTCAAAAAAAAAAAAAAAAAAAAAAAGAACCAACTTTCAATCTACTGAGTGACTGCTGAAGTCACTCCGCAACCATTGGTCAACCCGGGGCCCCGCAGGAGACCTCGTAGAACCCTTGGGCGCGAGCGGCGTGTGCGCATGCTCACTTGTGTTTGGCACTGCTCCTTGGTTAGCGTTCGATCGGGAGGCTTTTGGGTGGTGCTGTTGTGGCAGAGATGTTGTCTTCGAGAAAATAGTACTGAGTAATATTCGCTCATATCGGCTTCACGAGTGGGTATGAGCCGAGGGGCCAGGTGAGGGGACGGGCCTCTGAAGCTGCTGTCTTCTCCCATGAAGAAGCTTTTTGACATTTGACGGTAGACGAAAGAGTCACTCTCAGGCACCGCCACCAGGTGGCAGGAGGCGAGCTCGGACGAGGTTTGTTTCAGACAGAGAATCGGCTTTTGGCCTAGCTCCCAGATCCACTCAGACATCTGGGAAAGATCAATCACGCTGCCTAAAGGGGCCATGTTGAAAGAGGACACCAGATCCTTTCGTGTGGAGTAGGGGACTTGGGTGACAGAGCGGAACGAGAAGTAGTGGGCGGAGCTAGGCCCAATCTTAGAAAAGAACTGATCTGTGGCCAGGTCAAGAAATAGCCCATTAGAACCATCTTTCAATATCCTTAGTGACTGCTGACGTCACTCAGCATCCATTGGTCAACCCGGGGCCCCGCAGGAGACCTCTTAGAACCCTTGGGCGCGAGCGGTGTGTGCGCGTTCTCACTTGTGTTTATCACTGCTCCTTGGTTACCGTTCGATCGGGAGGCTTTTGAGTGGTGCGGTTGTGGCAGAGAGGTTGGCTTCTGCCGAATAGTACCGAGTAATCGCTGGTGTTAGGTTTAGAAGTGGATAAGAGCCGAGGGGGCAGGTGAGCGGGCTGGCCCGTTAAGCTGCTGTCTTCTGCCATGAAGGCGCTTTTTGACTTTGGACCGTAGAAGAAAAAGTCACTCTCTGGCACCACCACCGGGCTGCAGGAGGCGAGCGCGGACGCGGTTTGTTCGTGAAAGAGAATCGGCTTTCGGCTGAGCTGGCAGATCCGACTCAGACATCTGGGAAAGATCCATCACGCTGCCAAACAGGGTGATGTGGAAAGAGGACAGCTGATCTTTCCGTGTGGAGTAGGGGTCGGGAACCTCCAGCAGGCTGCAGGAGGCGAGCGCGGGAGCGGTTTGGTTGAGAAATGGAATCGGATTTCGGCTGAGCTACCAGATCCGACACAGACATCTGGGAAAGATCCATCAAGCTGCAAAAGGGGTCATGTTAAAAGTGGATAGCAGACCTTTCCGTGTGGAGTAGGGTAAGTGGATGACAGAGTGGATGGAGAAGTAGGGGGCGGAGCCAGGCCCAAGCTTAGGAAAGAACTTATCTGTAGCCATGGCAAGAAATAGCCCGTGAGAAACAACTTTCAATCCCCCTAGGGACCACTGACGGCAATCAGCAACCATTGGTCAACCCGGGGCCCCCGCAGGAGACCTCTTAGAACCCTTGGGCGCGAGCGGTGTGTGCGCATGCTCACTTGTGTTTGGCACTGCTCCTCGGTTAGCGTTCGATCGGGAGGCTTTTGGGTGGTGCTGTTGTGGCAGAGATGTTGTCTTCGAGAAAATAGTACTGAGTAATATTCGCTCATATCGGCTTCACGAGTGGGTATGAGCCGAGGGGCCAGGTGAGGGGACGGGCCTCTGAAGCTGCTGTCTTCTCCCATGAAGAAGCTTTTTGACTTTTGACGGTAGACGAAAGAGTCACTCTCAGGCACCGCCACCAGGTGGCAGGAGGCGAGCTCGGACGAGGTTTATTTCAGACAGAGAATCGGCTTTGGCCTAGCTCCCAGATCCACTCAGACATCTGGGAAAGATCAATCGCGCTGCCTAAAGGGGCCATGTTGAAAGAGGACACCAGATCCTTTCGTGTGGAGTAGGGGACGGGGATGACAGAGCCGAACGAGTAGTAGGGGGCGGAGCAAGGCCCAATCTTCGAAAAGAACTGATCTGTAGCCACGTCAAGAAATAGCCCATTAGAACCAACTTTCGGCACTCAGCTCCAGGCGGGGCGGCCCCGGCGCTGAGGGACGCTACCCGACCTTGGCGGGACGGGGGTTTCGCCAGGGCCTGGGCCCAGCGACCAGGCGGAGACGGCGCGCGAGCCTTGCAGTCTCCAGGGAAATGCGGGCTTGCCTGCAATGAGATTTCATTTTCTGCATTTAAAGGACATCCTTTTCTGAGCTGCTGTGAATAAATTTGGGATGATACTGTATGTTTTCATCTAATGGAGAAATAGCTGTATTTTGAATAAGGATTGCTGCACTGGACGACTTCAGAACATTACTCACAATGTCATCCAACAGGAGTCAGAATCCCCATGGACCGAAGCAGATTGGCCTTGACCAGCTCTGGGACGACCTCAGAGCTGGAATCCAGCAAGTGTACACCAGACAGAGTATGGCGAAGTCCAGATACATGGAACTCTACACGTATCCTCCTGCTTGAACTGAGATAATTTGCTTTAGAATTTTGATACTTAGTGGTAGGATCGATGAATTATTAGAAATTTGACATCGTGTGTTCTCTTCTCAGTTCATCCTTGAAATGTAGTCACAGAATTCATCTTTAGCTTTACGTTTTTTGAATAGAGGTCCTGTTTTTCGGTTTTTAGAACAGAGGTAATAAAATTGGCTAGTTAGTTGTCTAATGCAGTGCTGGTCAGTACAGTAGCCACTAGTCACATGGATCTGTTTACATTTAAAATAATTTAAAAATTCAGTTTCTTAGTCACAGTAGCCGTATTTTAAGGGCTTAATAGTCAGATAATAAAATATTTCTATTACTGTGGAAAGATCCGTTGGACAGCACTGGTCTAAAGCAGGGGATCATTTGTTGAAATGTTGTCCATTTGTTTATATATTGTCTACAGCTGCTTTCATGTTACTCGGAGGGAGCTGAGTAGTTCTGTCAGAAACGATCTTGTCCACAAAGCCTAAAATATTTGCTATCTGGTCCTTTACATAAGAAGTTTGCTGACCTGATCTAACGGGATAGCACAGAGAACAAAAGTTTAACTGTTCTGGTCCTGTTTCACAAAAATGGTATTTAAAAAGTATCTCCCTCATTTGTCATGTGGCCTGCCATGTGCGCGAGGGACAGTGCCGCGTGCTGCAAAGGTCACGAGGGTGTAAAAGACGCGGCCCTGGTCTTCCATACCCAGTGGTGTGCTGTTCGCCTTTGTAGAGTTTCTTGGTTCCGTGCAAATATGAAATTGGAACTAGAGCTAAGCCAACTCAGTAGTGAGCAGGTTGCTGCAGATTCTAGGATTTCAAAGTTCAATGGAGATTTAAGTTTAAATCTTTGGTATGTATCTGTAATTATCAAACTAGGTTATGTGATATTGTAGTGTTCCCTCAAATATGTTAGCATCTGAACATCCTTAAAAAGAATTTAAACATTGATTTATATGGATATGAAGCTGTCTATTTCTAAATTAACTTACAATTTATTGTATGTATGTACACATATTCATATATGTACTCATATATACTTACACGTAGGACACTTTTCAAAAAAAAATCAGCTTTATTGAGATAATTCACAAACCATAAAATTCACCCTTTTTAAAGTCAAAAAAAAAAAAAAAAAAAAAAAAAGAACCAACTTTCAATCTACTTAGTGACTGCTGAAGTCACTCCGCAACCATTGGTCAACCCGGGGCCCCGCAGGAGACCTCGTAGAACCCTTGGGCGCGAGCGGCGTGTGCGCATGCTCACTTGTGTTTGGCACTGCTCCTTGGTTAGCGTTCGATCGGGAGGCTTTTGGGTGGTGCTGTTGTGGCAGAGATGTTGTCTTCGAGAAAATAGTACTGAGTAATATTCGCTCATATCGGCTTCACGAGTGGGTATGAGCCGAGGGGCCAGGTGAGGGGACGGGCCTCTGAAGCTGCTGTCTTCTCCCATGAAGAAGCTTTTTGACATTTGACGGTAGACGAAAGAGTCACTCTCAGGCACCGCCACCAGGTGGCAGGAGGCGAGCTCGGACGAGGTTTGTTTCAGACAGAGAATCGGCTTTTGGCCTAGCTCCCAGATCCACTCAGACATCTGGGAAAGATCAATCACGCTGCCTAAAGGGGCCATGTTGAAAGAGGACACCAGATCCTTTCGTGTGGAGTAGGGGACTTGGGTGACAGAGCGGAACGAGAAGTAGTGGGCGGAGCTAGGCCCAATCTTAGAAAAGAACTGATCTGTGGCCAGGTCAAGAAATAGCCCATTAGAACCATCTTTCAATATCCTTAGTGACTGCTGACGTCACTCAGCATCCATTGGTCAACCCGGGGCCCCGCAGGAGACCTCTTAGAACCCTTGGGCGCGAGCGGTGTGTGCGCGTTCTCACTTGTGTTTATCACTGCTCCTTGGTTACCGTTCGATCGGGAGGCTTTTGAGTGGTGCGGTTGTGGCAGAGAGGTTGGCTTCTGCCGAATAGTACCGAGTAATCGCTGGTGTTAGGTTTAGAAGTGGATAAGAGCCGAGGGGGCAGGTGAGCGGGCTGGCCCGTTAAGCTGCTGTCTTCTGCCATGAAGGCGCTTTTTGACTTTGGACCGTAGAAGAAAAAGTCACTCTCTGGCACCACCACCGGGCTGCAGGAGGCGAGCGCGGACGCGGTTTGTTCGTGAAAGAGAATCGGCTTTCGGCTGAGCTGGCAGATCCGACTCAGACATCTGGGAAAGATCCATCACGCTGCCAAACAGGGTGATGTGGAAAGAGGACAGCTGATCTTTCCGTGTGGAGTAGGGGTCGGGAACCTCCAGCAGGCTGCAGGAGGCGAGCGCGGGAGCGGTTTGGTTGAGAAATGGAATCGGATTTCGGCTGAGCTACCAGATCCGACACAGACATCTGGGAAAGATCCATCAAGCTGCAAAAGGGGTCATGTTAAAAGTGGATAGCAGACCTTTCCGTGTGGAGTAGGGTAAGTGGATGACAGAGTGGATGGAGAAGTAGGGGGCGGAGCCAGGCCCAAGCTTAGGAAAGAACTTATCTGTAGCCATGGCAAGAAATAGCCCGTGAGAAACAACTTTCAATCCCCCTAGGGACCACTGACGGCAATCAGCAACCATTGGTCAACCCGGGGCCCCCGCAGGAGACCTCTTAGAACCCTTGGGCGCGAGCGGTGTGTGCGCATGCTCACTTGTGTTTGGCACTGCTCCTCGGTTAGAGTTCGATCGGGAGGCTTTTGGGTGGTGCTGTTGTGGCAGAGATGTTGTCTTCGAGAAAATAGTACTGAGTAATATTCGCTCATATCGGCTTCACGAGTGGGTATGAGCCGAGGGGCCAGGTGAGGGGACGGGCCTCTGAAGCTGCTGTCTTCTCCCATGAAGAAGCTTTTTGACTTTTGACGGTAGACGAAAGAGTCACTCTCAGGCACCGCCACCAGGTGGCAGGAGGCGAGCTCGGACGAGGTTTATTTCAGACAGAGATCGGCTTTGGCCTAGCTCCCAGATCCACTCAGACATCTGGGAAAGATCAATCGCGCTGCCTAAAGGGGCCATGTTGAAAGAGGACACCAGATCCTTTCGTGTGGAGGAGGGGACGGGGATGACAGAGCCGAACGAGTAGTAGGGGGCGGAGCAAGGCCCAATCTTCGAAAAGAACTGATCTGTAGCCACGTCAAGAAATAGCCCATTAGAACCAACTTTCGGCACTCAGCTCCAGGCGGGGCGGCCCCGGCGCTGAGGGACGCTACCCGACCTTGGCGGGACGGGGGTTTCGCCAGGGCCTGGGCCCAGCGACCAGGCGGAGACGGCGCGCGAGCCTTGCAGTCTCCAGGGAAATGCGGGCTTGCCTGCAATGAGATTTCATTTTCTGCATTTAAAGGACATCCTTTTCTGAGCTGCTGTGAATAAATTTGGGATGATACTGTATGTTTTCATCTAATGGAGAAATAGCTGTATTTTGAATAAGGATTGCTGCACTGGACGACTTCAGAACATTACTCACAATGTCATCCAACAGGAGTCAGAATCCCCATGGACCGAAGCAGATTGGCCTTGACCAGCTCTGGGACGACCTCAGAGCTGGAATCCAGCAAGTGTACACCAGACAGAGTATGGCGAAGTCCAGATACATGGAACTCTACACGTATCCTCCTGCTTGAACTGAGATAATTTGCTTTAGAATTTTGATACTTAGTGGTAGGATCGATGAATTATTAGAAATTTGACATCGTGTGTTCTCTTCTCAGTTCATCCTTGAAATGTAGTCACAGAATTCATCTTTAGCTTTACGTTTTTTGAATAGAGGTCCTGTTTTTCGGTTTTTTGAACAGAGGTAATAAAATTGGCTAGTTAGTTGTCTAATGCAGTGCTGGTCAGTACAGTAGCCACTAGTCACATGGATCTGTTTACATTTAAAATAATTTAAAAATTCAGTTTCTTAGTCACAGTAGCCGTATTTTAAGGGCTTAATAGTCAGATAATAAAATATTTCTATTACTGTGGAAAGATCCGTTGGACAGCACTGGTCTAAAGCAGGGGATCATTTGTTGAAATGTTGTCCATTTGTTTATATATTGTCTACAGCTGCTTTCATGTTACTCGGAGGGAGTTGAGTAGTTCTGTCAGAAACGATCTTGTCCACAAAGCCTAAAATATTTGCTATCTGGTCCTTTACATAAGAAGTTTGCTGACCTGATCTAACGGGATAGCACAGAGAACAAAAGTTTAACTGTTCTGGTCCTGTTTCACAAAAATGGTATTTAAAAAGTATCTCCCTCATTTGTCATGTGGCCTGCCATGTGCGCGAGGGACAGTGCCGCGTGCTGCAAAGGTCACGAGGGTGTAAAAGACGCGGCCCTGCTCTTCCATACCCAGTGGTGTGCTGTTCGCCTTTGTAGAGTTTCTTGGTTCCGTGCAAATATGAAATTGGAACTAGAGCTAAGCCAACTCAGTAGTGAGCAGGTTGCTGCAGATTCTAGGATTTCAAAGTTCAATGGAGATTTAAGTTTAAATCTTTGGTATGTATCTGTAATTATCAAACTAGGTTATGTGATATTGTAGTGTTCCCTCAAATATGTTAGCATCTGAAAATCCTTAAAAAGAATTTAAACATTGATTTAGATGGATATGAAGCTGTCTATTTCTAAATTAACTTACAATTTATTGTATGTATGTACACATATTCATATATGTACTCATATATACTTACACGTAGGACACTTTTCAAAAAAAAATCAGCTTTATTGAGATAATTCACAAACCATAAAATTCACCCTTTTTAAAGTCAAAAAAAAAAAGAACCAACTTTCAATCTACTTAGTGACTGCTGAAGTCACTCCGCAACCATTGGTCAACCCGGGGCCCCGCAGGAGACCTCGTAGAACCCTTGGGCGCGAGCGGCGTGTGCGCATGCTCACTTGTGTTTGGCACTGCTCCTTGGTTAGCGTTCGATCGGGAGGCTTTTGGGTGGTGCTGTTGTGGCAGAGATGTTGTCTTCGAGAAAATAGTACTGAGTAATATTCGCTCATATCGGCTTCACGAGTGGGTATGAGCCGAGGGGCCAGGTGAGGGGACGGGCCTCTGAAGCTGCTGTCTTCTCCCATGAAGAAGCTTTTTGACATTTGACGGTAGACGAAAGAGTCACTCTCAGGCACCGCCACCAGGTGGCAGGAGGCGAGCTCGGACGAGGTTTGTTTCAGACAGAGAATCGGCTTTTGGCCTAGCTCCCAGATCCACTCAGACATCTGGGAAAGATCAATCACGCTGCCTAAAGGGGCCATGTTGAAAGAGGACACCAGATCCTTTCGTGTGGAGTAGGGGACTTGGGTGACAGAGCGGAACGAGAAGTAGTGGGCGGAGCTAGGCCCAATCTTAGAAAAGAACTGATCTGTGGCCAGGTCAAGAAATAGCCCATTAGAACCATCTTTCAATATCCTTAGTGACTGCTGACGTCACTCAGCATCCATTGGTCAACCCGGGGCCCCGCAGGAGACCTCTTAGAACCCTTGGGCGCGAGCGGTGTGTGCGCGTTCTCACTTGTGTTTATCACTGCTCCTTGGTTACCGTTCGATCGGGAGGCTTTTGAGTGGTGCGGTTGTGGCAGAGAGGTTGGCTTCTGCCGAATAGTACCGAGTAATCGCTGGTGTTAGGTTTAGAAGTGGATAAGAGCCGAGGGGGCAGGTGAGCGGGCTGGCCCGTTAAGCTGCTGTCTTCTGCCATGAAGGCGCTTTTTGACTTTGGACCGTAGAAGAAAAAGTCACTCTCTGGCACCACCACCGGGCTGCAGGAGGCGAGCGCGGACGCGGTTTGTTCGTGAAAGAGAATCGGCTTTCGGCTGAGCTGGCAGATCCGACTCAGACATCTGGGAAAGATCCATCACGCTGCCAAACAGGGTGATGTGGAAAGAGGACAGCTGATCTTTCCGTGTGGAGTAGGGGTCGGGAACCTCCAGCAGGCTGCAGGAGGCGAGCGCGGGAGCGGTTTGGTTGAGAAATGGAATCGGATTTCGGCTGAGCTACCAGATCCGACACAGACATCTGGGAAAGATCCATCAAGCTGCAAAAGGGGTCATGTTAAAAGTGGATAGCAGACCTTTCCGTGTGGAGTAGGGTAAGTGGATGACAGAGTGGATGGAGAAGTAGGGGGCGGAGCCAGGCCCAAGCTTAGGAAAGAACTTATCTGTAGCCATGGCAAGAAATAGCCCGTGAGAAACAACTTTCAATCCCCCTAGGGACCACTGACGGCAATCAGCAACCATTGGTCAACCCGGGGCCCCCGCAGGAGACCTCTTAGAACCCTTGGGCGCGAGCGGTGTGTGCGCATGCTCACTTGTGTTTGGCACTGCTCCTCGGTTAGAGTTCGATCGGGAGGCTTTTGGGTGGTGCTGTTGTGGCAGAGATGTTGTCTTCGAGAAAATAGTACTGAGTAATATTCGCTCATATCGGCTTCACGAGTGGGTATGAGCCGAGGGGCCAGGTGAGGGGACGGGCCTCTGAAGCTGCTGTCTTCTCCCATGAAGAAGCTTTTTGACTTTTGACGGTAGACGAAAGAGTCACTCTCAGGCACCGCCACCAGGTGGCAGGAGGCGAGCTCGGACGAGGTTTATTTCAGACAGAGATCGGCTTTGGCCTAGCTCCCAGATCCACTCAGACATCTGGGAAAGATCAATCGCGCTGCCTAAAGGGGCCATGTTGAAAGAGGACACCAGATCCTTTCGTGTGGAGGAGGGGACGGGGATGACAGAGCCGAACGAGTAGTAGGGGGCGGAGCAAGGCCCAATCTTCGAAAAGAACTGATCTGTAGCCACGTCAAGAAATAGCCCATTAGAACCAACTTTCGGCACTCAGCTCCAGGCGGGGCGGCCCCGGCGCTGAGGGACGCTACCCGACCTTGGCGGGACGGGGGTTTCGCCAGGGCCTGGGCCCAGCGACCAGGCGGAGACGGCGCGCGAGCCTTGCAGTCTCCAGGGAAATGCGGGCTTGCCTGCAATGAGATTTCATTTTCTGCATTTAAAGGACATCCTTTTCTGAGCTGCTGTGAATAAATTTGGGATGATACTGTATGTTTTCATCTAATGGAGAAATAGCTGTATTTTGAATAAGGATTGCTGCACTGGACGACTTCAGAACATTACTCACAATGTCATCCAACAGGAGTCAGAATCCCCATGGACCGAAGCAGATTGGCCTTGACCAGCTCTGGGACGACCTCAGAGCTGGAATCCAGCAAGTGTACACCAGACAGAGTATGGCGAAGTCCAGATACATGGAACTCTACACGTATCCTCCTGCTTGAACTGAGATAATTTGCTTTAGAATTTTGATACTTAGTGGTAGGATCGATGAATTATTAGAAATTTGACATCGTGTGTTCTCTTCTCAGTTCATCCTTGAAATGTAGTCACAGAATTCATCTTTAGCTTTACGTTTTTTGAATAGAGGTCCTGTTTTTCGGTTTTTTGAACAGAGGTAATAAAATTGGCTAGTTAGTTGTCTAATGCAGTGCTGGTCAGTACAGTAGCCACTAGTCACATGGATCTGTTTACATTTAAAATAATTTAAAAATTCAGTTTCTTAGTCACAGTAGCCGTATTTTAAGGGCTTAATAGTCAGATAATAAAATATTTCTATTACTGTGGAAAGATCCGTTGGACAGCACTGGTCTAAAGCAGGGGATCATTTGTTGAAATGTTGTCCATTTGTTTATATATTGTCTACAGCTGCTTTCATGTTACTCGGAGGGAGCTGAGTAGTTCTGTCAGAAACGATCTTGTCCACAAAGCCTAAAATATTTGCTATCTGGTCCTTTACATAAGAAGTTTGCTGACCTGATCTAACGGGATAGCACAGAGAACAAAAGTTTAACTGTTCTGGTCCTGTTTCACAAAAATGGTATTTAAAAAGTATCTCCCTCATTTGTCATGTGGCCTGCCATGTGCGCGAGGGACAGTGCCGCGTGCTGCAAAGGTCACGAGGGTGTAAAAGACGCGGCCCTGCTCTTCCATACCCAGTGGTGTGCTGTTCGCCTTTGTAGAGTTTCTTGGTTCCGTGCAAATATGAAATTGGAACTAGAGCTAAGCCAACTCAGTAGTGAGCAGGTTGCTGCAGATTCTAGGATTTCAAAGTTCAATGGAGATTTAAGTTTAAATCTTTGGTATGTATCTGTAATTATCAAACTAGGTTATGTGATATTGTAGTGTTCCCTCAAATATGTTAGCATCTGAACATCCTTAAAAAGAATTTAAACATTGATTTAGATGGATATGAAGCTGTCTATTTCTAAATTAACTTACAATTTATTGTATGTATGTACACATATTCATATATGTACTCATATATACTTACACGTAGGACACTTTTCAAAAAAAAAATCAGCTTTATTGAGATAATTCACAAACCATAAAATTCACCCTTTTTAAAGTCAAAAAAAAAAAAAAAAAAAAAAAAGAACCAACTTTCAATCTACTGAGTGACTGCTGAAGTCACTCCGCAACCATTGGTCAACCCGGGGCCCCGCAGGAGACCTCGTAGAACCCTTGGGCGCGAGCGGCGTGTGCGCATGCTCACTTGTGTTTGGCACTGCTCCTTGGTTAGCGTTCGATCGGGAGGCTTTTGGGTGGTGCTGTTGTGGCAGAGATGTTGTCTTCGAGAAAATAGTACTGAGTAATATTCGCTCATATCGGCTTCACGAGTGGGTATGAGCCGAGGGGCCAGGTGAGGGGACGGGCCTCTGAAGCTGCTGTCTTCTCCCATGAAGAAGCTTTTTGACATTTGACGGTAGACGAAAGAGTCACTCTCAGGCACCGCCACCAGGTGGCAGGAGGCGAGCTCGGACGAGGTTTGTTTCAGACAGAGAATCGGCTTTTGGCCTAGCTCCCAGATCCACTCAGACATCTGGGAAAGATCAATCACGCTGCCTAAAGGGGCCATGTTGAAAGAGGACACCAGATCCTTTCGTGTGGAGTAGGGGACTTGGGTGACAGAGCGGAACGAGAAGTAGTGGGCGGAGCTAGGCCCAATCTTAGAAAAGAACTGATCTGTGGCCAGGTCAAGAAATAGCCCATTAGAACCATCTTTCAATATCCTTAGTGACTGCTGACGTCACTCAGCATCCATTGGTCAACCCGGGGCCCCGCAGGAGACCTCTTAGAACCCTTGGGCGCGAGCGGTGTGTGCGCGTTCTCACTTGTGTTTATCACTGCTCCTTGGTTACCGTTCGATCGGGAGGCTTTTGAGTGGTGCGGTTGTGGCAGAGAGGTTGGCTTCTGCCGAATAGTACCGAGTAATCGCTGGTGTTAGGTTTAGAAGTGGATAAGAGCCGAGGGGGCAGGTGAGCGGGCTGGCCCGTTAAGCTGCTGTCTTCTGCCATGAAGGCGCTTTTTGACTTTGGACCGTAGAAGAAAAAGTCACTCTCTGGCACCACCACCGGGCTGCAGGAGGCGAGCGCGGACGCGGTTTGTTCGTGAAAGAGAATCGGCTTTCGGCTGAGCTGGCAGATCCGACTCAGACATCTGGGAAAGATCCATCACGCTGCCAAACAGGGTGATGTGGAAAGAGGACAGCTGATCTTTCCGTGTGGAGTAGGGGTCGGGAACCTCCAGCAGGCTGCAGGAGGCGAGCGCGGGAGCGGTTTGGTTGAGAAATGGAATCGGATTTCGGCTGAGCTACCAGATCCGACACAGACATCTGGGAAAGATCCATCAAGCTGCAAAAGGGGTCATGTTAAAAGTGGATAGCAGACCTTTCCGTGTGGAGTAGGGTAAGTGGATGACAGAGTGGATGGAGAAGTAGGGGGCGGAGCCAGGCCCAAGCTTAGGAAAGAACTTATCTGTAGCCATGGCAAGAAATAGCCTGTGAGAAACAACTTTCAATCCCCCTAGGGACCACTGACGGCAATCAGCAACCATTGGTCAACCCGGGGCCCCGCAGGAGACCTCTTAGAACCCTTGGGCGCGAGCGGTGTGTGCGCATGCTCACTTGTGTTTGGCACTGCTCCTCGGTTAGCGTTCGATCGGGAGGCTTTTGGGTGGTGCTGTTGTGGCAGAGATGTTGTCTTCGAGAAAATAGTACTGAGTAATATTCGCTCATATCGGCTTCACGAGTGGGTATGAGCCGAGGGGCCAGGTGAGGGGACGGGCCTCTGAAGCTGCTGTCTTCTCCCATGAAGAAGCTTTTTGACTTTTGACGGTAGACGAAAGAGTCACTCTCAGGCACCGCCACCAGGTGGCAGGAGGCGAGCTCGGACGAGGTTTATTTCAGACAGAGAATCGGCTTTGGCCTAGCTCCCAGATCCACTCAGACATCTGGGAAAGATCAATCGCGCTGCCTAAAGGGGCCATGTTGAAAGAGGACACCAGATCCTTTCGTGTGGAGTAGGGGACGGGGATGACAGAGCCGAACGAGTAGTAGGGGGCGGAGCAAGGCCCAATCTTCGAAAAGAACTGATCTGTAGCCACGTCAAGAAATAGCCCATTAGAACCAACTTTCGGCACTCAGCTCCAGGCGGGGCGGCCCCGGCGCTGAGGGACGCTACCCGACCTTGGCGGGACGGGGGTTTCGCCAGGGCCTGGGCCCAGCGACCAGGCGGAGACGGCGCGCGAGCCTTGCAGTCTCCAGGGAAATGCGGGCTTGCCTGCAATGAGATTTCATTTTCTGCATTTAAAGGACATCCTTTTCTGAGCTGCTGTGAATAAATTTGGGATGATACTGTATGTTTTCATCTAATGGAGAAATAGCTGTATTTTGAATAAGGATTGCTGCACTGGACGACTTCAGAACATTACTCACAATGTCATCCAACAGGAGTCAGAATCCCCATGGACCGAAGCAGATTGGCCTTGACCAGCTCTGGGACGACCTCAGAGCTGGAATCCAGCAAGTGTACACCAGACAGAGTATGGCGAAGTCCAGATACATGGAACTCTACACGTATCCTCCTGCTTGAACTGAGATAATTTGCTTTAGAATTTTGATACTTAGTGGTAGGATCGATGAATTATTAGAAATTTGACATCGTGTGTTCTCTTCTCAGTTCATCCTTGAAATGTAGTCACAGAATTCATCTTTAGCTTTACGTTTTTTGAATAGAGGTCCTGTTTTTCGGTTTTTAGAACAGAGGTAATAAAATTGGCTAGTTAGTTGTCTAATGCAGTGCTGGTCCGTACAGTAGCCACTAGTCACATGGATCTGTTTACATTTAAAATAATTTAAAAATTCAGTTTCTTAGTCACAGTAGCCGTATTTTAAGGGCTTAATAGTCAGATAATAAAATATTTCTATTACTGTGGAATGATCCGTTGGACAGCACTGGTCTAAAGCAGGGGATCATTTGTTGAAATGTTGTCCATTTGTTTATATATTGTCTACAGCTGCTTTCATGTTACTCGGAGGGAGTTGAGTAGTTCTGTCAGAAACGATCTTGTCCACAAAGCCTAAAATATTTGCTATCTGGTCCTTTACATAAGAAGTTTGCTGACCTGATCTAACGGGATAGCACAGAGAACAAAAGTTTAACTGTTCTGGTCCTGTTTCACAAAAATGGTATTTAAAAAGTATCTCCCTCATTTGTCATGTGGCCTGCCATGTGCGCGAGGGACAGTGCCGCGTGCTGCAAAGGTCACGAGGGTGTAAAAGACGCGGCCCTGCTCTTCCATACCCAGTGGTGTGCTGTTCGCCTTTGTAGAGTTTCTTGGTTCCGTGCAAATATGAAATTGGAACTAGAGCTAAGCCAACTCAGTAGTGAGCAGGTTGCTGCAGATTCTAGGATTTCAAAGTTCAATGGAGATTTAAGTTTAAATCTTTGGTATGTATCTGTAATTATCAAACTAGGTTATGTGATATTGTAGTGTTCCCTCAAATATGTTAGCATCTGAACATCCTTAAAAAGAATTTAAACATTGATTTAGATGGATATGAAGCTGTCTATTTCTAAATTAACTTACAATTTATTGTATGTATGTACACATATTCATATATGTACTCATATATACTTACACGTAGGACACTTTTCAAAAAAAAATCAGCTTTATTGAGATAATTCACAAACCATAAAATTCACCCTTTTTAAAGTCAAAAAAAAAAAAAAAAAAAAAAAAGAACCAACTTTCAATCTACTGAGTGACTGCTGAAGTCACTCCGCAACCATTGGTCAACCCGGGGCCCCGCAGGAGACCTCGTAGAACCCTTGGGCGCGAGCGGCGTGTGCGCATGCTCACTTGTGTTTGGCACTGCTCCTTGGTTAGCGTTCGATCGGGAGGCTTTTGGGTGGTGCTGTTGTGGCAGAGATGTTGTCTTCGAGAAAATAGTACTGAGTAATATTCGCTCATATCGGCTTCACGAGTGGGTATGAGCCGAGGGGCCAGGTGAGGGGACGGGCCTCTGAAGCTGCTGTCTTCTCCCATGAAGAAGCTTTTTGACATTTGACGGTAGACGAAAGAGTCACTCTCAGGCACCGCCACCAGGTGGCAGGAGGCGAGCTCGGACGAGGTTTGTTTCAGACAGAGAATCGGCTTTTGGCCTAGCTCCCAGATCCACTCAGACATCTGGGAAAGATCAATCACGCTGCCTAAAGGGGCCATGTTGAAAGAGGACACCAGATCCTTTCGTGTGGAGTAGGGGACTTGGGTGACAGAGCGGAACGAGAAGTAGTGGGCGGAGCTAGGCCCAATCTTAGAAAAGAACTGATCTGTGGCCAGGTCAAGAAATAGCCCATTAGAACCATCTTTCAATATCCTTAGTGACTGCTGACGTCACTCAGCATCCATTGGTCAACCCGGGGCCCCGCAGGAGACCTCTTAGAACCCTTGGGCGCGAGCGGTGTGTGCGCGTTCTCACTTGTGTTTATCACTGCTCCTTGGTTACCGTTCGATCGGGAGGCTTTTGAGTGGTGCGGTTGTGGCAGAGAGGTTGGCTTCTGCCGAATAGTACCGAGTAATCGCTGGTGTTAGGTTTAGAAGTGGATAAGAGCCGAGGGGGCAGGTGAGCGGGCTGGCCCGTTAAGCTGCTGTCTTCTGCCATGAAGGCGCTTTTTGACTTTGGACCGTAGAAGAAAAAGTCACTCTCTGGCACCACCACCGGGCTGCAGGAGGCGAGCGCGGACGCGGTTTGTTCGTGAAAGAGAATCGGCTTTCGGCTGAGCTGGCAGATCCGACTCAGACATCTGGGAAAGATCCATCACGCTGCCAAACAGGGTGATGTGGAAAGAGGACAGCTGATCTTTCCGTGTGGAGTAGGGGTCGGGAACCTCCAGCAGGCTGCAGGAGGCGAGCGCGGGAGCGGTTTGGTTGAGAAATGGAATCGGATTTCGGCTGAGCTACCAGATCCGACACAGACATCTGGGAAAGATCCATCAAGCTGCAAAAGGGGTCATGTTAAAAGTGGATAGCAGACCTTTCCGTGTGGAGTAGGGTAAGTGGATGACAGAGTGGATGGAGAAGTAGGGGGCGGAGCCAGGCCCAAGCTTAGGAAAGAACTTATCTGTAGCCATGGCAAGAAATAGCCCGTGAGAAACAACTTTCAATCCCCCTAGGGACCACTGACGGCAATCAGCAACCATTGGTCAACCCGGGGCCCCCGCAGGAGACCTCTTAGAACCCTTGGGCGCGAGCGGTGTGTGCGCATGCTCACTTGTGTTTGGCACTGCTCCTCGGTTAGCGTTCGATCGGGAGGCTTTTGGGTGGTGCTGTTGTGGCAGAGATGTTGTCTTCGAGAAAATAGTACTGAGTAATATTCGCTCATATCGGCTTCACGAGTGGGTATGAGCCGAGGGGCCAGGTGAGGGGACGGGCCTCTGAAGCTGCTGTCTTCTCCCATGAAGAAGCTTTTTGACTTTTGACGGTAGACGAAAGAGTCACTCTCAGGCACCGCCACCAGGTGGCAGGAGGCGAGCTCGGACGAGGTTTATTTCAGACAGAGAATCGGCTTTGGCCTAGCTCCCAGATCCACTCAGACATCTGGGAAAGATCAATCGCGCTGCCTAAAGGGGCCATGTTGAAAGAGGACACCAGATCCTTTCGTGTGGAGTAGGGGACGGGGATGACAGAGCCGAACGAGTAGTAGGGGGCGGAGCAAGGCCCAATCTTCGAAAAGAACTGATCTGTAGCCACGTCAAGAAATAGCCCATTAGAACCAACTTTCGGCACTCAGCTCCAGGCGGGGCGGCCCCGGCGCTGAGGGACGCTACCCGACCTTGGCGGGACGGGGGTTTCGCCAGGGCCTGGGCCCAGCGACCAGGCGGAGACGGCGCGCGAGCCTTGCAGTCTCCAGGGAAATGCGGGCTTGCCTGCAATGAGATTTCATTTTCTGCATTTAAAGGACATCCTTTTCTGAGCTGCTGTGAATAAATTTGGGATGATACTGTATGTTTTCATCTAATGGAGAAATAGCTGTATTTTGAATAAGGATTGCTGCACTGGACGACTTCAGAACATTACTCACAATGTCATCCAACAGGAGTCAGAATCCCCATGGACCGAAGCAGATTGGCCTTGACCAGCTCTGGGACGACCTCAGAGCTGGAATCCAGCAAGTGTACACCAGACAGAGTATGGCGAAGTCCAGATACATGGAACTCTACACGTATCCTCCTGCTTGAACTGAGATAATTTGCTTTAGAATTTTGATACTTAGTGGTAGGATCGATGAATTATTAGAAATTTGACATCGTGTGTTCTCTTCTCAGTTCATCCTTGAAATGTAGTCACAGAATTCATCTTTAGCTTTAAGTTTTTTGAATAGAGGTCCTGTTTTTCGGTTTTTAGAACAGAGGTAATAAAATTGGCTAGTTAGTTGTCTAATGCAGTGCTGGTCAGTACAGTAGCCACTAGTCACATGGATCTGTTTACATTTAAAATAATTTAAAAATTCAGTTTCTTAGTCACAGTAGCCGTATTTTAAGGGCTTAATAGTCAGATAATAAAATATTTCTATTACTGTGGAAAGATCCGTTGGACAGCACTGGTCTAAAGCAGGGGATCATTTGTTGAAATGTTGTCCATTTGTTTATATATTGTCTACAGCTGCTTTCATGTTACTCGGAGGGAGCTGAGTAGTTCTGTCAGAAACGATCTTGTCCACAAAGCCTAAAATATTTGCTATCTGGTCCTTTACATAAGAAGTTTGCTGACCTGATCTAACGGGATAGCACAGAGAACAAAAGTTTAACTGTTCTGGTCCTGTTTCACAAAAATGGTATTTAAAAAGTATCTCCCTCATTTGTCATGTGGCCTGCCATGTGCGCGAGGGACAGTGCCGCGTGCTGCAAAGGTCACGAGGGTGTAAAAGACGCGGCCCTGGTCTTCCATACCCAGTGGTGTGCTGTTCGCCTTTGTAGAGTTTCTTGGTTCCGTGCAAATATGAAATTGGAACTAGAGCTAAGCCAACTCAGTAGTGAGCAGGTTGCTGCAGATTCTAGGATTTCAAAGTTCAATGGAGATTTAAGTTTAAATCTTTGGTATGTATCTGTAATTATCAAACTAGGTTATGTGATATTGTAGTGTTCCCTCAAATATGTTAGCATCTGAACATCCTTAAAAAGAATTTAAACATTGATTTATATGGATATGAAGCTGTCTATTTCTAAATTAACTTACAATTTATTGTATGTATGTACACATATTCATATATGTACTCATATATACTTACACGTAGGACACTTTTCAAAAAAAAATCAGCTTTATTGAGATAATTCACAAACCATAAAATTCACCCTTTTTAAAGTCAAAAAAAAAAAAAAAAAAAAAAAAAAGAACCAACTTTCAATCTACTTAGTGACTGCTGAAGTCACTCCGCAACCATTGGTCAACCCGGGGCCCCGCAGGAGACCTCGTAGAACCCTTGGGCGCGAGCGGCGTGTGCGCATGCTCACTTGTGTTTGGCACTGCTCCTTGGTTAGCGTTCGATCGGGAGGCTTTTGGGTGGTGCTGTTGTGGCAGAGATGTTGTCTTCGAGAAAATAGTACTGAGTAATATTCGCTCATATCGGCTTCACGAGTGGGTATGAGCCGAGGGGCCAGGTGAGGGGACGGGCCTCTGAAGCTGCTGTCTTCTCCCATGAAGAAGCTTTTTGACATTTGACGGTAGACGAAAGAGTCACTCTCAGGCACCGCCACCAGGTGGCAGGAGGCGAGCTCGGACGAGGTTTGTTTCAGACAGAGAATCGGCTTTTGGCCTAGCTCCCAGATCCACTCAGACATCTGGGAAAGATCAATCACGCTGCCTAAAGGGGCCATGTTGAAAGAGGACACCAGATCCTTTCGTGTGGAGTAGGGGACTTGGGTGACAGAGCGGAACGAGAAGTAGTGGGCGGAGCTAGGCCCAATCTTAGAAAAGAACTGATCTGTGGCCAGGTCAAGAAATAGCCCATTAGAACCATCTTTCAATATCCTTAGTGACTGCTGACGTCACTCAGCATCCATTGGTCAACCCGGGGCCCCGCAGGAGACCTCTTAGAACCCTTGGGCGCGAGCGGTGTGTGCGCGTTCTCACTTGTGTTTATCACTGCTCCTTGGTTACCGTTCGATCGGGAGGCTTTTGAGTGGTGCGGTTGTGGCAGAGAGGTTGGCTTCTGCCGAATAGTACCGAGTAATCGCTGGTGTTAGGTTTAGAAGTGGATAAGAGCCGAGGGGGCAGGTGAGCGGGCTGGCCCGTTAAGCTGCTGTCTTCTGCCATGAAGGCGCTTTTTGACTTTGGACCGTAGAAGAAAAAGTCACTCTCTGGCACCACCACCGGGCTGCAGGAGGCGAGCGCGGACGCGGTTTGTTCGTGAAAGAGAATCGGCTTTCGGCTGAGCTGGCAGATCCGACTCAGACATCTGGGAAAGATCCATCACGCTGCCAAACAGGGTGATGTGGAAAGAGGACAGCTGATCTTTCCGTGTGGAGTAGGGGTCGGGAACCTCCAGCAGGCTGCAGGAGGCGAGCGCGGGAGCGGTTTGGTTGAGAAATGGAATCGGATTTCGGCTGAGCTACCAGATCCGACACAGACATCTGGGAAAGATCCATCAAGCTGCAAAAGGGGTCATGTTAAAAGTGGATAGCAGACCTTTCCGTGTGGAGTAGGGTAAGTGGATGACAGAGTGGATGGAGAAGTAGGGGGCGGAGCCAGGCCCAAGCTTAGGAAAGAACTTATCTGTAGCCATGGCAAGAAATAGCCCGTGAGAAACAACTTTCAATCCCCCTAGGGACCACTGACGGCAATCAGCAACCATTGGTCAACCCGGGGCCCCCGCAGGAGACCTCTTAGAACCCTTGGGCGCGAGCGGTGTGTGCGCATGCTCACTTGTGTTTGGCACTGCTCCTCGGTTAGAGTTCGATCGGGAGGCTTTTGGGTGGTGCTGTTGTGGCAGAGATGTTGTCTTCGAGAAAATAGTACTGAGTAATATTCGCTCATATCGGCTTCACGAGTGGGTATGAGCCGAGGGGCCAGGTGAGGGGACGGGCCTCTGAAGCTGCTGTCTTCTCCCATGAAGAAGCTTTTTGACTTTTGACGGTAGACGAAAGAGTCACTCTCAGGCACCGCCACCAGGTGGCAGGAGGCGAGCTCGGACGAGGTTTATTTCAGACAGAGATCGGCTTTGGCCTAGCTCCCAGATCCACTCAGACATCTGGGAAAGATCAATCGCGCTGCCTAAAGGGGCCATGTTGAAAGAGGACACCAGATCCTTTCGTGTGGAGGAGGGGACGGGGATGACAGAGCCGAACGAGTAGTAGGGGGCGGAGCAAGGCCCAATCTTCGAAAAGAACTGATCTGTAGCCACGTCAAGAAATAGCCCATTAGAACCAACTTTCGGCACTCAGCTCCAGGCGGGGCGGCCCCGGCGCTGAGGGACGCTACCCGACCTTGGCGGGACGGGGGTTTCGCCAGGGCCTGGGCCCAGCGACCAGGCGGAGACGGCGCGCGAGCCTTGCAGTCTCCAGGGAAATGCGGGCTTGCCTGCAATGAGATTTCATTTTCTGCATTTAAAGGACATCCTTTTCTGAGCTGCTGTGAATAAATTTGGGATGATACTGTATGTTTTCATCTAATGGAGAAATAGCTGTATTTTGAATAAGGATTGCTGCACTGGACGACTTCAGAACATTACTCACAATGTCATCCAACAGGAGTCAGAATCCCCATGGACCGAAGCAGATTGGCCTTGACCAGCTCTGGGACGACCTCAGAGCTGGAATCCAGCAAGTGTACACCAGACAGAGTATGGCGAAGTCCAGATACATGGAACTCTACACGTATCCTCCTGCTTGAACTGAGATAATTTGCTTTAGAATTTTGATACTTAGTGGTAGGATCGATGAATTATTAGAAATTTGACATCGTGTGTTCTCTTCTCAGTTCATCCTTGAAATGTAGTCACAGAATTCATCTTTAGCTTTACGTTTTTTGAATAGAGGTCCTGTTTTTCGGTTTTTTGAACAGAGGTAATAAAATTGGCTAGTTAGTTGTCTAATGCAGTGCTGGTCAGTACAGTAGCCACTAGTCACATGGATCTGTTTACATTTAAAATAATTTAAAAATTCAGTTTCTTAGTCACAGTAGCCGTATTTTAAGGGCTTAATAGTCAGATAATAAAATATTTCTATTACTGTGGAAAGATCCGTTGGACAGCACTGGTCTAAAGCAGGGGATCATTTGTTGAAATGTTGTCCATTTGTTTATATATTGTCTACAGCTGCTTTCATGTTACTCGGAGGGAGTTGAGTAGTTCTGTCAGAAACGATCTTGTCCACAAAGCCTAAAATATTTGCTATCTGGTCCTTTACATAAGAAGTTTGCTGACCTGATCTAACGGGATAGCACAGAGAACAAAAGTTTAACTGTTCTGGTCCTGTTTCACAAAAATGGTATTTAAAAAGTATCTCCCTCATTTGTCATGTGGCCTGCCATGTGCGCGAGGGACAGTGCCGCGTGCTGCAAAGGTCACGAGGGTGTAAAAGACGCGGCCCTGCTCTTCCATACCCAGTGGTGTGCTGTTCGCCTTTGTAGAGTTTCTTGGTTCCGTGCAAATATGAAATTGGAACTAGAGCTAAGCCAACTCAGTAGTGAGCAGGTTGCTGCAGATTCTAGGATTTCAAAGTTCAATGGAGATTTAAGTTTAAATCTTTGGTATGTATCTGTAATTATCAAACTAGGTTATGTGATATTGTAGTGTTCCCTCAAATATGTTAGCATCTGAAAATCCTTAAAAAGAATTTAAACATTGATTTAGATGGATATGAAGCTGTCTATTTCTAAATTAACTTACAATTTATTGTATGTATGTACACATATTCATATATGTACTCATATATACTTACACGTAGGACACTTTTCAAAAAAAAATCAGCTTTATTGAGATAATTCACAAACCATAAAATTCACCCTTTTTAAAGTCAAAAAAAAAAAGAACCAACTTTCAATCTACTTAGTGACTGCTGAAGTCACTCCGCAACCATTGGTCAACCCGGGGCCCCGCAGGAGACCTCGTAGAACCCTTGGGCGCGAGCGGCGTGTGCGCATGCTCACTTGTGTTTGGCACTGCTCCTTGGTTAGCGTTCGATCGGGAGGCTTTTGGGTGGTGCTGTTGTGGCAGAGATGTTGTCTTCGAGAAAATAGTACTGAGTAATATTCGCTCATATCGGCTTCACGAGTGGGTATGAGCCGAGGGGCCAGGTGAGGGGACGGGCCTCTGAAGCTGCTGTCTTCTCCCATGAAGAAGCTTTTTGACATTTGACGGTAGACGAAAGAGTCACTCTCAGGCACCGCCACCAGGTGGCAGGAGGCGAGCTCGGACGAGGTTTGTTTCAGACAGAGAATCGGCTTTTGGCCTAGCTCCCAGATCCACTCAGACATCTGGGAAAGATCAATCACGCTGCCTAAAGGGGCCATGTTGAAAGAGGACACCAGATCCTTTCGTGTGGAGTAGGGGACTTGGGTGACAGAGCGGAACGAGAAGTAGTGGGCGGAGCTAGGCCCAATCTTAGAAAAGAACTGATCTGTGGCCAGGTCAAGAAATAGCCCATTAGAACCATCTTTCAATATCCTTAGTGACTGCTGACGTCACTCAGCATCCATTGGTCAACCCGGGGCCCCGCAGGAGACCTCTTAGAACCCTTGGGCGCGAGCGGTGTGTGCGCGTTCTCACTTGTGTTTATCACTGCTCCTTGGTTACCGTTCGATCGGGAGGCTTTTGAGTGGTGCGGTTGTGGCAGAGAGGTTGGCTTCTGCCGAATAGTACCGAGTAATCGCTGGTGTTAGGTTTAGAAGTGGATAAGAGCCGAGGGGGCAGGTGAGCGGGCTGGCCCGTTAAGCTGCTGTCTTCTGCCATGAAGGCGCTTTTTGACTTTGGACCGTAGAAGAAAAAGTCACTCTCTGGCACCACCACCGGGCTGCAGGAGGCGAGCGCGGACGCGGTTTGTTCGTGAAAGAGAATCGGCTTTCGGCTGAGCTGGCAGATCCGACTCAGACATCTGGGAAAGATCCATCACGCTGCCAAACAGGGTGATGTGGAAAGAGGACAGCTGATCTTTCCGTGTGGAGTAGGGGTCGGGAACCTCCAGCAGGCTGCAGGAGGCGAGCGCGGGAGCGGTTTGGTTGAGAAATGGAATCGGATTTCGGCTGAGCTACCAGATCCGACACAGACATCTGGGAAAGATCCATCAAGCTGCAAAAGGGGTCATGTTAAAAGTGGATAGCAGACCTTTCCGTGTGGAGTAGGGTAAGTGGATGACAGAGTGGATGGAGAAGTAGGGGGCGGAGCCAGGCCCAAGCTTAGGAAAGAACTTATCTGTAGCCATGGCAAGAAATAGCCCGTGAGAAACAACTTTCAATCCCCCTAGGGACCACTGACGGCAATCAGCAACCATTGGTCAACCCGGGGCCCCCGCAGGAGACCTCTTAGAACCCTTGGGCGCGAGCGGTGTGTGCGCATGCTCACTTGTGTTTGGCACTGCTCCTCGGTTAGAGTTCGATCGGGAGGCTTTTGGGTGGTGCTGTTGTGGCAGAGATGTTGTCTTCGAGAAAATAGTACTGAGTAATATTCGCTCATATCGGCTTCACGAGTGGGTATGAGCCGAGGGGCCAGGTGAGGGGACGGGCCTCTGAAGCTGCTGTCTTCTCCCATGAAGAAGCTTTTTGACTTTTGACGGTAGACGAAAGAGTCACTCTCAGGCACCGCCACCAGGTGGCAGGAGGCGAGCTCGGACGAGGTTTATTTCAGACAGAGATCGGCTTTGGCCTAGCTCCCAGATCCACTCAGACATCTGGGAAAGATCAATCGCGCTGCCTAAAGGGGCCATGTTGAAAGAGGACACCAGATCCTTTCGTGTGGAGGAGGGGACGGGGATGACAGAGCCGAACGAGTAGTAGGGGGCGGAGCAAGGCCCAATCTTCGAAAAGAACTGATCTGTAGCCACGTCAAGAAATAGCCCATTAGAACCAACTTTCGGCACTCAGCTCCAGGCGGGGCGGCCCCGGCGCTGAGGGACGCTACCCGACCTTGGCGGGACGGGGGTTTCGCCAGGGCCTGGGCCCAGCGACCAGGCGGAGACGGCGCGCGAGCCTTGCAGTCTCCAGGGAAATGCGGGCTTGCCTGCAATGAGATTTCATTTTCTGCATTTAAAGGACATCCTTTTCTGAGCTGCTGTGAATAAATTTGGGATGATACTGTATGTTTTCATCTAATGGAGAAATAGCTGTATTTTGAATAAGGATTGCTGCACTGGACGACTTCAGAACATTACTCACAATGTCATCCAACAGGAGTCGGAGTCAGAATCCCCATGGACCGAAGCAGATTGGCCTTGACCAGCTCTGGGACGACCTCAGAGCTGGAATCCAGCAAGTGTACACCAGACAGAGTATGGCGAAGTCCAGATACATGGAACTCTACACGTATCCTCCTGCTTGAACTGAGATAATTTGCTTTAGAATTTTGATACTTAGTGGTAGGATCGATGAATTATTAGAAATTTGACATCGTGTGTTCTCTCTCAGTTCATCCTTGAAATGTAGTCACAGAATTCATCTTTAGCTTTACGTTTTTTGAATAGAGGTCCTGTTTTTCGGTTTTTTGAACAGAGGTAATAAAATTGAGCTAGTTAGTTGTCTAATGCAGTGCTGGTCAGTACAGTAGCCACTAGTCACATGGATCTGTTTACATTTTAAAATAATTTAAAAATTCAGTTTCTTAGTCACAGTAGCCGTATTTAAGGGCTTAATTAGTCAGATAATAAAATATTTCTATTACTGTGGAAAGATCGTTGGACAGCACTGGTCTAAAGCAGGGGATCATTTGTTGAAATGTTGTCCATTGTTTATATATTGTCTACAGCTGCTTCATGTTACTCGGAGGGAGCTGAGTAGTTCTGTCAGAAACGATCTTGTCCACAAAGCCTAAAATATTTGCTATCTGGTCCTTTACATAAGAAGTTTGCTGACCTGATCTAACGGGATAGCACAGAGAACAAAAGTTTACTGTTCTGGTCCTGTTTCACAAAAAATGGTATTTAAAAGTATCTCCCTCATTTGTCATGTGCCTGCCATGTGCGCGAGGGACAGTGCCGCGTGCTGCAAAGGTCACGAGGGTGTAAAAGACGCGGCCATGCTCTTCCATACCCAGTGGTGTGCTGTTCGCCTTTGTAGAGTTTCTTGGTTCCGTGCAAATATGAAATTGGAACTTAGAGCTAAGCCAACTCGTAGTGAGCAGGTTGCTGCAGATTCTAGGATTTCAAAGTTCAATGGAGATTTAAGTTTAAATCTTTGGTATGTATCTGTAATTATCAAACTAGTTATGTGATATTGTAGTGTTCCCTCAAATATGTTAGCATCTGAACATCCTTAAAAAGAATTTAAACATTGATTTAGATGGATATGAAGCTGTCTATTTCTAAATTAACTTACAATTTATTGTATGTATGAACACAATTCATATATGTACTCATATATACTTACACGTAGGACACTTTTCAAAAAAAAATCAGCTTTATTGAGATAATTCACAAACATAAAATTCACCCTTTTTAAAGTCAAAAAAAAAAAAAAAAAAAAAAGAACCAAATTTCAATCTACTGAGTGACTGCTGAAGTCACTCCGCAACCATTGGTCAACCCGGGGCCCCGCAGGAGACCTCGTAGAACCCTTGGGCGCGAGCGGGCTCTGTGCGCATGCTCACTTGTGTTTGGCACTGCTCCTTGGTTAGCGTTCGATCGGGAGGCTTTTGGGTGGTGCTGTTGTGGCAGAGATGTTGTCTTCGAGAAAATAGTACTGAGTAATATTCGCTCATATCGGCTTCACGAAGTGGGTATGAGCCGAGGGGCCAGGTGAGGGGACGGGCCTCTGAAGCTGCTGTCTTCTCCCATGAAGAAGCTTTTGACATTTGACGGTAGACGAAAGAGTCACTCTCAGGCACCGCCACCAGGTGGCAGGAGGCCGAGCTCGGACGAGGTTTGTTTCAGACAGAGAATCGGCTTTTGGCCTAGCTCCCAGATCCACTCAGACATCTGGGAAAGATCAAACACGCTTGCTAAAGGGGCCATGTTGAAAGAGGACACCAGATCCTTTCGTGTGGAGTAGGGGACTTGGTGACAGAGCGGAACGAGAAGTAGTGGGCGGAGCTAGGCCCAATCTTAGGAAAAGAAACTGATCTGTGGCCAGGTCAAGAAATAGCCCATTAGAACCATCTTTCAATATCCTTAGTGACTGCTGACGTCACTCAGCATCCATTGGTCAACCCGGGGCCCCGCAGGAGACCTCTTTAGAACCCTTGGGCGCGAGCGGTGTGTGCGCGTTCTCACTTGTGTTTATCACTGCTCCTTGGTTACCCGTTCGATGGGAGGCTTTTGAGTGGTGCGGTTGTGGCAGAGAGGTTTGGCTTCTGCCGAATAGTACCGAGTAATCGCTGGTGTTAGTTTAGAAGTGGATAAGAGCCGAGGGGCAGGTGAGCGGGCTGGCCCCGTTAAGCTGCTGTCATCTGCCATGAAGGCGCTTTTTGACTTGGACCGTAGAAGAAAAAGTCACTCTCTGGCCACCACCGGGCTGCAGGAGGCGAGCGCGGACGCGGTTTGTTCGTGAAGAGAATCGGCTTCGGCTGAGCTGGCAGATCCGACTCAGACATCTGGGAAAGATCATCACGCTGCCAAACAGGGTGATGTGGAAAGAGGACAGCTGATCTTTCCGTGTGGAGTAGGGGTCGGGAACCTCCAGCAGGCTGCAGGAGGCGAGCGCGGGAGCGGTTTGGTTGAGAAATGGAATCGGATTTCGGCTGAGCTACCAGATCCGACACAGACATCTGGGAAAGATCCATCAAGCTGCAAAAGGGGTCATGTTAAAAGTGGATAGCAGACCTTTTCCGTGTGGAGTAGGGTAGTGGATGACAGAGTGGATGGAGAAGAAGTAGGGGGCGGAGCCAGGCCCAAGCTTAGGAAAGAACTTATCTGTAGCCATGGCAAGAAATAGCCCGTGAGAAACAACTTTCAATCCCCCTAGGGACCACTGACGGCAATCAGCAACCATTGGTCCAACCCCGGGGCCCCCGCAGGAGACCTCTTAAGAACCCTTGGGCGCGAGCGGTGTGTGCGCATGCTCACTTTGTGTTTGGCACTGCTCCTCGGTTAGCGTTCGATCGGGAGGCTTTTGGGTGGTGCTGTTGTGGCAGAGATGTTGTCTTCCGAGAAAATAGTACTGAGTAATATTCGCTCATATCGGCTTCACGAGTGGGTATGAGCCGAGGGGCCAGGTAGGGGACGGGCCTCTGAAGCTGCTGTCTTCGCCATGAAGAAGCTTTTGACTTTTGACGGTAGACGAAAGAGTCACTCTCAGGCACCGCCACCAGGTGGCAGGAGGCGAGCTCGGACGAGGTTTATTTCAGACAGAGATCGGCTTTTGGCCTAGCTCCCAGATCCACTCAGACATCTGGGAAAGATCAATCGCGCTGCCTAAAGGGGCCATGTTGAAAGAGGACACCAGATCCTTTCGTGTGGAGGAGGGGACGGGGATGACAGAGCCGAACGAGTAGTAGGGGCGGAGCAAGCCCAATCTTCGAAAAGAACTGATCTGTAGCCACGTCAAGAAAAGCCCATTAGAACCAACTTTCGGCACTCAGCTCCAGGCGTGGCGGCCCCGGCGCTGAGGGACGCTACCCGACCTTGGCGGGACGGGGGTTTCGCCAGGGCCTGGGCCCAGCGACCAGGCCGGAGACGGCGCGCGAGCCTGCAGTCTCCAGGGAATGCGGGCTTGCCTGCAATGAGATTTCATTTTCTGCATTTAAAGGACATCCTTTTCTGAGCTGCTGTGAATAAATTTGGGATGATACTGTATGTTTTCATCTAATGGAGAAATAGCTGTATTTTGAATAAGGATTGCTGCACTGGACGACATTCAGAACATTACTCACAATGTCATCCAACAGGAGTCAGAATCCCATGGACCGAAGCAGATTGGCCTTGACCAGCTCTGGGACGACTCAGAGCTGGAATCCAGCAAGTGTACACCAGACAGAGTATGGCGAAGTCCAGATACATGGAACTCTACACGTATCCTCCTGCTTGAACTGAGATAATTTGCTTTTGAATTTTGATACTTAGTGGTAGGATCGATGAATTATTAGAAATTTGACTTCGTGTGTTCTCTTCTCAGTTCATCCTTGAAATGTAGTCACAGAATCATCTTTAGCTTTACGTTTTTTGAATAGAGGTCCTGTTTTTCGGTTTTTTGAACAGAGGTAATAAAATTGGCTAGTTAGTTGTCTAATGCAGTGCTGGTCAGTACAGTAGCCACTAGTCACATGGATCTGTTTACATTTAAAATAATTTAAAATTCAGTTTCTTAGTCACAGTAGCCGTATTTTTAAGGGCTTAATAGTCAGATAATAAAATATTTCTATTACTGTGGAAAAGATCCGTTGGACAGCACTGGTCTAAAGCAGGGGATCATTTGTTGAAATGTTGTTCCCAATTTGTTTATATATTGTCTACAGCTGCTTTCATGTTACTCGGAGGGAGTTGAGTAGTTCTGTCAGAAACGATCTTGTCCACAAAGCCTAAAATATTTGCTATCTGGTCCTTTACATAAGAAGTTTGGCTGACCTGATCTAACGGGATAGCACAGAGAACAAAAGTTTAACTGTTCTGGTCCTGTTTCACAAAATGGTATTTAAAAGTATCTCCTCATTTGTCATGTGGCCTGCCATGTGCGCGAGGGACAGTGCCGCGTGCTGCAAAGGTCACGAGGGTGTAAAAGACGCGGCCCCTGCTCTTCCATACCAGTGGTGTGCTGTTCGCCTTTGTAGAGTTTCTTGGTTCCGTGCAAATATGAAATTGGAACTAGAGCTAAGCCAACTCAGTAGTGAGCAGGTTGCTGCAGATTCTAGGATTTCAAAGTTCAATGGAGATTTAAGTTTAAATCTTTGGTATGTATCTGTAATTATCAAACTAGGTTATGTGATATTGTAGTGTTCCCTCAAATATGTTAGCATCTGAAAATCCTTAAAAAGAATTTAAACATTGATTTAGATGGATATGAAGCTGTCTATTTCTAAATTAACTTACAATTTATTGTATGTATGTACACATATTCATATATGTACTCATATATACTTACACGTAGGACACTTTTCAAAAAAAAATCAGCTTTATTGAGATAATTCAGCAAACCATAAAATTCACCCTTTTTAAAGTCAAAAAAAAAAAGAAACCAACTTTCAATCTACTTAGTGACTGCTGAAGTCACTCCGCAACCATTGGTCAACCGCGGGGCCCCGCAGGAGACCTCGTAGAACCCTTGGGCGCGAGCGGCGTGTGCGCATGCTCACTTGTGTTTGGCACTGCTCCTTGGTTAGCGTTCGATCGGGAGGCTTTTGGGTGGTGCTGTTTGTGGCAGAGATGTTGTCTTCGAGAAAATAGTACTGAGTAATATTCGCTCATATCGGCTTCACGAGGTGGGTATGAAAAGGGCCGAGGGGCAGGTGAGGGGACGGGCCTCTGAAGCTGCTGTCTTCTCCATGAAGAAGCTTTTTGACATTTGACGGTAGACGAAAGAGTCACTCTCAGGCACCGCCACCAGGTGGCAGGAGGCGAGCTCGGACGAGGTTTGTTTCAGACAGAGAATCGGCTTTTGGCCTAGCTCCCAGATCCACTCAGACATCTGGGAAAGATCAATCACGCTGCTAAAGGGGCCATGTTGAAAGAGGACACCAGATCCCTTTCGTGTGGAGTAGGGGACTTGGGTGACAGAGCGGAACGAGAAGTAGTGGGCGGAGCTAGGCCCAATCTTAGAAAAGAACTGATCTGTGGCCAGGTCAAGAAATAGCCCATTAGAACCATCTTTCAATATCCTTAGTGACTGCTGACGTCACTCAGCATCCATTGGTCAACCCGGGGCCCCGCAGGAGACCTCTTAGAACCCATGGGCCCGCGAGCGGTGTGTGGCCGTTCTCACTTGTGTTATCACTGCTCCTGGTTACCGTTCGATCGGGAGGCTTTTGAGTGGTGCGTGTTGTGGCAGAGAGGTTGGCTTCTGCCGAATAGTACCGAGTAATCGCTGGTGTTAGGTTTAGAAGTGGATAAGAGCCGAGGGGGCAGGTGAGCGGGCTGGCCCGTTTAAGCTGCTGTCTTCTGCATGAAGGCGCTTTTTGACTTTGGACGTAGAAGAAAAAGTCACTCTCTGGCACCACCACCGGGCTGCAGGAGGCGAGCGCGGACGCGGTTTGTTCGTGAAAGAGAATCGGCTTTCGGCTGAGCTGGCAGATCCGACTCAGACATCTGGGAAAGATCCATCACGCTGCCAAACAGGGTGATGTGGAAAGAGGACAGCTGATCTTTCCGTGTGGAGTAGGGGTCGGGAACCTCCCAGCAGGCTGCAGGAGGCGAGCGCGGGGATGCGGTTTGGTTGAGAAATGGAATCGGATTTCGGCTGAGCTACCAGATCCGACACAGACATCTGGGAAAGATCCATCAAGCTGCAAAAGGGGTCATGTTAAAGTGGATAGCAGACCTTTCCGTGTGGAGTAGGGTAAGTGGATGACAGAGTGGATGGAGAAGTAGGGGGCGGAGCCAGGCCCAAGCTTAGGAAAGAACTTATCTGTAGCCATGGCAAGAAATAGCCCGTGAGAAACAACTTTCAATCCCCTAGGGACCACTGACGGCAATCAGCAACCATTGGTCAACCCGGGGCCCCGCAGGAGACCTCTTAGAACCCTTGGGCGCGAGCGGTGTGTGCGCATGCTCACTTGTGTTTGGCACTGCTCCTCGGTTAGCGTTCGATCGGGAGGCTTTTGGGTGGTGCTGTTGTGGCAGAGATGTTGTCTTCGAGAAAATAGTACTGAGTAATATTCGCTCATATCGGCTTCACGAGTGGGTATGAGCCGAGGGGCCAGGTGAGGGGACGGGCCTCTGAAAGCTGCTGTCTTCTCCCATGAAGAAGCTTTTTGACTTTTGACGGTAGACGAAAGAGTCCACTCTCAGCACCGCCACCAGGTGGCAGGAGGCGAGCTCGGACGAGGTTTATTTCAGACAGAGAATCGGCTTTGGCCTAGCTCCCAGATCCACTCAGACATCTGGGAAAGATCAATCACGCTGCCTAAAGGGGCCATGTTGAAAGAGGACACCAGATCCTTTCGTGTGGAGGAGGGGACGGGGATGACAGAGCCGAACGAGTAGTAGGGGGCGGAGCAAGGCCCAATCTTCGAAAAGAACTGATCTGTAGGCCACGTCAAGAAATAGCCCATTAGAACCAACTTTCGGCACTCAGCTCCAGGCGGGGCGGCCCCGGCGCTGAGGGACGCTACCCGACCTTGCGGGACGGGGGTTTCGCCAGGGCCTGGGCCCAGCGACCCAGGCGGAGACGAGCGCGCGAGCTTGCAGTCTCCAGGGAAATGCGGGCTTGCCTGCAATGAGATTTCATTTTCTGCATTTAAAGGACATCCTTTTCTGAGCTGCTGTGAATAAATTTGGGATGATACTGTATGTTTTTCATCTAATGGAGAAATAGCTGTATTTTGAATAAGGATTGCTGCACTGGACGACTTCAGAACATTACTCACAATGTCATCCAACAGGAGTCAGAATCCCCATGGACCGAAGCAGATTGGCCTTGACCAGCTCTGGGACGACCTCAGAGCTGGAATCCAGCAAGTGTACACCAGACAGAGTATGGCGAAGTCCAGATTACATGGAACTCTACACGTATCCTCCTGCTTGAACTGAGATAATTTGCTTTAGAATTTTGATACTAGTGGTAGGATCGATGAATTATTAGAATTTGACATCGTGTGTTCTCTTCTCAGTTCATCCTTGAAATGTAGTCACAGAATTCATCTTTAGCTTTACGTTTTTTGAATAGAGGTCCTGTTTTTCGGTTTTTTGAACAGAGGTAATAAAATTGGCTAGTTAGTTGTCTAATGCAGTGCTGGTCAGTACAGTAGCCACTAGTCACATGATCTGTTTACATTTAAAATAATTAAAAATTCAGTTTCTTAGTCACAGTAGCCGTATTTTAAGGGCTTAATAGTCAGATAATAAAATATTTCTATTACTGTGAAAGATCCGTTGGACAGCACTGGTCTAAAGCAGGGGATCATTTGTTGAAATGTTGTCCATTTGTTTATATATTGTCTACAGCTGCTTTCATGTTACTCGGAGGGAGCTGAGTATTCTGTCAGAAACGATCTTGTCCACAAAGCCTAAAATATTTGCTATCTGGTCCTTTACATAAGAAGTTTGCTGACCTGATCTAACGGGATAGCACAGAGAACAAAAGTTTAACTGTTCTGGTCCTGTTTCACAAAAATGGTATTTAAAAAGTATCTCCCTCATTTGTCATGTGGCCTGCCATGTGCGCGAGGGACAGTGCCGCGTGCTGCAAAGGTCACGAGGGTGTAAAAGACGCGGCCCTGCTCTTCCATACCCAGTGGTGTGCTGTTCGCCTTTGTAGAGTTTCTTGGTTCCGTGCAAATATGAAATTGGAACTAGAGCTAAGCCAACTCAGTAGTGAGCAGGTTGCTGCAGATTCTAGGATTTCAAAGTTCAATGGGAGATTTAAGTTTAAATCTTTGGTATGTATCTGTAATTATCAAACTAGGTTATGTGATATTGTAGTGTTCCCTCAAATATGTTAGCATCTGAACATCCTTAAAAAGAATTTAAACATTGATTTAGATGGATATGAAGCTGTCTATTTCTAAATTAACTTACAATTTATTGTATGTATGTACACATATTCATATATGTACTCATATATACTTACACGTAGGACACTTTTCAAAAAAAAAATCAGCTTTATTGAGATAATTCACAAACCATAAAATTCACCCTTTTTAAAGTCAAAAAAAAAAAAAAAAAAAAAAAAGAACCAACTTTCAATCTACTGAGTGACTGCTGAAGTCACTCCGCAACCATTGGTCAACCCGGGGCCCCGCAGGAGACCTCGTAGAACCCTTGGGCGCGAGCGGCGTGTGCGCATGCTCACTTGTGTTTGGCACTGCTCCTTGGTTAGCGTTCGATCGGGAGGCTTTTGGGTGGTGCTGTTGTGGCAGAGAGATGTTGTCTTCGAGAAAATAGTACTGAGTAATATTCGCTCATATCGGCTTCACGAGTGGGTATGAGCCGAGGGGCCAGGTGAGGGGACGGGCCTCTGAAGCTGCTGTCTTCTCCCATGAAGAAGCTTTTTGACATTTGACGGTAGACGAAAGAGTCACTCTCAGGCACCGCCACCAGGTGGCAGGAGGCGAGCTCGGACGAGGTTTTGTTTCAGACAGAGAATCGGCTTTTGGCCTAGCTCCCAGATCCACTCAGACATCTGGGAAAGATCAATCACGCTGCCTAAAGGGGCCATGTTGAAGAGGACACCAGATCCTTTCGTGTGGAGTAGGGGACTTGGGTGACAGAGCGGAACGAGAAGTAGTGGGCGGAGCTAGGCCCAATCTTAGAAAAGAACTGATCTGTGGCCAGGTCAAGAAATAGCCCATTAGAACCATCTTTCAATATCCTTAGTGACTGCTGACGTCACTCAGCATCCATTTGGTCAACCCGGGGCCCCGCAGGAGACCTCTTAGAACCCTTGGGCGCGAGCGGTGTGTGCGCGTTCTCACTTGTGTTTATCACTGCCTCCTGGTTACCGTTCGATCGGGAGGCTTTTGAGTGGTGCGGTTGTGGCAGAGAGGTTGGCTTCTGCCGAATAGTACCGAGTAATCGCTGGTGTTAGGTTTAGAAAGTGGATAAGAGCCGAGGGGGCAGGTGAGCGGGCTGGCCCGTTAAGCTGCTGTCTTCTGCCATGAAGGCGCTTTTTGACTTTGGACCGTAGAAGAAAAAGTCACTCTCTGGCACCACCACCGGGCTGCAGGAGGCGAGCGCGGACGCGGTTTGTTCGTGAAAGAGAATCGGCTTTCGGCTGAGCTGGCAGATCCGACTCAGACATCTGGGAAAGATCCATCACGCTGCCAACAGGGTGATGTGGAAAGAGGACAGCTGATCTTTCCGTGTGGAGTAGGGGTCGGGAACCTCCAGCAGGCTGCAGGAGGCGAGCGCGGGAGCGGTTTGGTTGAGAAATGGAATCGGATTCGGCTGAGCTACCAGATCCGACACAGACATCTGGGAAAGATCCATCAAGCTGCAAAAGGGGTCATGTTAAAAGTGGATAGCAGACCTTTCCGTGTGGAGTAGGGTAAGTGGATGACAGAGTGGATGGAGAAGTAGGGGGCGGAGCCAGGCCAAGCTTAGGAAAGAACTTATCTGTAGCCATGGCAAGAAATAGCCCGTGAGAAACAACTTTCAATCCCCCTAGGGACCACTGACGGCAATCAGCAACCATTGGTCAACCCGGGGCCCCCGCAGGAGACCTCTTAGAACCCTTGGGCGCGAGCGGTGTGTGCGCATGCTCACTTGTGTTTGGCACTGCTCCTCGGTTAGCGTTCGATCGGGTGGCTTTTGGGTGGTGCTGTTGTGGCAGAGATGTTGTCTTCAGAGAAAATAGTACTGAGTAATATTCGCTCATATCGGCTTCACGAGTGGGTATGAGCCGAGGGGCCAGGTGGGGGACGGGCCTCTGAAGCTGCTGTCTTCTCCCATGAAGAAGCTTTTTGACTTTTGACGGTAGACGAAAGAGTCCACTCTCAGGCACCGCCACCAGGTGGCAGGAGGCGAGCTCGGACGAGGTTTATTTCAGACAGAGAATCGGCTTTGGCCTAGCTCCCAGATCCACTCAGACATCTGGGAAAGATCAATCGCGCTGCCTAAAGGGGCCATGTTGAAAGAGGACACCAGATCCTTTCGTGTGGAGTAGGGGACGGGGATGACAGAGCCGAACGAGTAGTAGGGGGGCGGAGCAAGGCCCAATCTTCGAAAAGAACTGATCTGTAGCCACGTCAAGAAATAGCCCATTAGAACCAACTTTCGGCACTCAGCTCCAGGCGGGGCGGCCCCGGCGCTGAGGGACGCTACCCGACCTTGGCGGGACGGGGGTTTCGCCAGGGCCTGGGCCAGCGACCAGGCGGAGACGGCGCGCGAGCCTTGCAGTCTCCAGGGAAATGCGGGCTTGCCTGCAATGAGATTTCTTTTCTGCATTTAAAGGACATCCTTTTCTGAGCTGCTGTGAATAAATTTGGGATGATACTGTATGTTTTCATCTAATGGAGAAATAGCTGTATTTTGAATAAGGATTGCTGCACTGGACGACTTCAGAACATTACTCACAATGTCATCCAACAGGAGTCAGAATCCCCATGGACCGAAGCAGATTGGCCTTGACCAGCTCTGGGACGACCTCAGAGCTGGAATCCAGCAAGTGTACACCAGACAGAGTATGGCGAAGTCCAGATACATGGAACTCTACACGTATCCTCCTGCTTGAACTGAGATAATTTGCTTTAGAATTTTGATACTTAGATGGTAGGATCGATGAATTATTAGAAATTTGACATCGTGTGTTCTCTTCTCAGTTCATCCTTGAAATGTAGTCACAGAATTCATCTTTAGCTTTACGTTTTTTGAATAGAGGTCCTGTTTTTCGGTTTTTAGAACAGAGGTAATAAAAGTGGCTAGTTAGTTGTCTAATGCAGTGCTGGTCAGTACAGTAGCCACTAGTCACATGGATCTGTTTACATTTAAAATAATTTAAAAATTCAGTTTCTTAGTCACAGTAGCCGTATTTTAAGGGCTTAATAGTCAGATAATAAAATATTTCTATTACTGTGGAAAGATCCGTTGGACAGCACTGGTCTAAAGCAGGGGATCATTTGTTGAAATGTTGTCCATTTGTTTATATATTGTCTACAGCTGCTTTCATGTTACTCGGAGGGAGCTGAGTAGTTCTGTCAGAAACGATCTTGTCCACAAAGCCTAAAATATTTGCTATCTGGTCCTTTACATAAGAAGTTTGCTGACCTGATCTAACGGGATAGCACAGAGAACAAAAGTTTAACTGTTTCTGGTCCTGTTTCACAAAAATGGTATTTAAAAAGTATCTCCCTCATTTGTCATGTGGCCTGCCATGTGCGCGAGGGACAGTGCCGCGTGCTGCAAAGGTCACGAGGGTGTAAAAGACGCGGCCCTGCTCTTCCATACCCAGTGGTGTGCTGTTCGCCTTTGTAGAGTTCTTGGTTCCGTGCAAATATGAAATTGGAACTAGAGCTAAGCCAACTCAGTAGTGAGCAGGTTGCTGCAGATTCTAGGATTTCAAAGTTCAATGGAGATTTAAGTTTAATCTTTGGTATGTATCTGTAATTATCAAACTAGGTTATGTGATATTGTAGTGTTCCCTCAAATATGTTAGCATCTGAACATCCTTAAAAAGAATTTAAACATTGATTTAGATGGATATGAAGCTGTCTATTTCTAAATTAACTTACAATTTATTGTATGTATGTACACATATTCATATATGTACTCATATATACTTACACGTAGGACACTTTTCAAAAAAAAATCAGCTTTATTGAGATAATTCACAAACCATAAAATTCACCCTTTTTTAAGTCAAAAAAAAAAAAAAAAAAAAAAAAGAACCAACTTTCAATCTACTTAGTGACTGCTGAAGTCACTCCGCAACCATTGGTCAACCCGGGGCCCCGCAGGAGACCTCGTAGAACCCTTGGGCGCGAGCGGCGTGTGCGCATGCTCACTTGTGTTTGGCACTGCTCCTTGGTTAGCGTTCGATCGGGAGGCTTTTGGGTGGTGCGGTTGTGGCAGAGATGTTGTCTTCGAGAAAATAGTACTGAGTAATATTCGCTCATATCGGCTTCACGAGTGGGTATGAGCCGAGGGGCCAGGTGAGGGGACGGGCCTCTGAAGCTGCTGTCTTCTCCATGAAGAAGCTTTTTGACATTTGACGGTAGACGAAAGAGTCACTCTCAGGCACCGCCACCAGGTGGCAGGAGGCGAGCTCGGACGAGGTTTGTTTCAGACAGAGAATCGGCTTTGGCCTAGCTCCCAGATCCACTCAGACATCTGGGAAAGATCAATCACGCTGCCTAAAGGGGCCATGTTGAAAGAGGACACCAGATCCTTTCGTGTGGAGTAGGGACTTGGGTGACAGAGCGGAACGAGAAGTAGTGGGCGGAGCTAGGCCCAATCTTAGAAAAGAACTGATCTGTGGCCAGGTCAAGAAATAGCCCATTAGAACCATCTTTCAATATCCTTAGTGACTGCTGACGTCACTCAGCATCCATTGGTCAACCCGGGCCCCGCAGGAGACCTCTTAGAACCCTTGGCGCGAGCGGTGTGTGCGCGTTCTCACTTGTGTTTATCACTGCTCCTTGGTTACCGTTCGATCGGGAGGCTTTTGAGTGGTGCGGTTGTGGCAGAGAGGTTGGCTTCTGCCGAATAGTACCGAGTAATCGCTGTGTTAGGTTTAGAAGTGGATAAGAGCCGAGGGGGCAGGTGAGCGGGCTGGCCCGTTAAGCTGCTGTCTTCTGCCATGAAGGCGCTTTTTGACTTTGGACCGTAGAAGAAAAAGTCACTCTCTGGCACCACCACCGGGCTGCAGGAGGCGAGCGCGGACGCGGTTTGTTCGTGAAAGAGAATCGGCTTTCGGCTGAGCTGGCAGATCCGACTCAGACATCTGGGAAAGATCATCACGCTGCCAAACAGGGTGATGTGGAAAGAGGACAGCTGATCTTTCCGTGTGGAGTAGGGGTCGGGAACCTCCAGCAGGCTGCAGGAGGCGAGCGCGGGAGCGGTTTGGTTGAGAAATGGAATCGGATTTCGGCTGAGCTACCAGATCCGACACAGACATCTGGGAAAGATCCATCAAGCTGCAAAAGGGGTCATGTTAAAAGTGGATAGCAGACCTTTCCGTGTGGAGTAGGGTAAGTGGATGACAGAGTGGATGGAGAAGTAGGGGGCGAGCCAGGCCCAAGCTTAGGAAAGAACTTATCTGTAGCCATGGCAAGAAATAGCCCGTGAGAAACAACTTTCAATCCCCCTAGGGACCACTGACGGCAATCAGCAACCATTGGTCAACCCGGGGCCCCCGCAGGAGACCTCTTAGAACCCTTGGGCGCGAGCGGTGTGTGCGCATGCTCACTTGTGTTTGGCACTGCTCCTCGGTTAGCGTTCGATCGGGAGGCTTTTGGGTGGTGCTGTTGTGGCAGAGATGTTGTCTTCGAGAAATAGTACTGAGTAATATTCGCTCATATCGGCTTCACGAGTGGGTATGAGCCGAGGGCCAGGTGAGGGGACGGGCCTCTGAAGCTGCTGTCTTCTCCCATGAAGAAGCTTTTTGACTTTTGACGGTAGACGAAAGAGTCACTCTCAGGCACCGCCACCAGGTGGCAGGAGGCGAGCTCGGACGAGGTTTATTTCAGACAGAGATCGGCTTTGGCCTAGCTCCCAGATCCACTCAGACATCTGGGAAAGATCAATCGCGCTGCCTAAAGGGGCCATGTTGAAAGAGGACACAGATCCTTTCGTGTGGAGGAGGGGACGGGGATGACAGAGCCGAACGAGTAGTAGGGGGCGGAGCAAGGCCCAATCTTCGAAAAGAACTGATCTGTAGCCACGTCAAGAAATAGCCCATTAGAACCAACTTTCGGCACTCAGCTCCAGGCGGGGCGGCCCCGGCGCTGAGGGACGCTACCCGACCTTGGCGGGACGGGGGTTTCGCCAGGGCCTGGGCCCAGCGACCAGGCGGAGACGGCGCGCGAGCCTTGCAGTCTCCAGGGAAATGCGGGCTTGCCTGCAATGAGATTTCATTTTCTGCATTTAAAGGACATCCTTTTCTGAGCTGCTGTGAATAAATTTGGGATGATACTGTATGTTTTCATCTAATGGAGAAATAGCTGTATTTTGAATAAGGATTGCTGCACTGGACGACTTCAGAACATTACTCACAATGTCATCCAACAGGAGTCAGAATCCCCATGGACCGAAGCAGATTGGCCTTGACCAGCTCTGGGACGACCTCAGAGCTGGAATCCAGCAAGTGTACACCAGACAGAGTATGGCGAAGTCCAGATACATGGAACTCTACACGTATCCTCCTGCTTGAACTGAGATAATTTGCTTTAGAATTTTGATACTTAGTGGTAGGATCGATGAATTATTAGAAATTTGACATCGTGTGTTCTCTTCTCAGTTCATCCTTGAAATGTAGTCACAGAATTCATCTTTAGCTTTACGTTTTTTGAATAGAGGTCCTGTTTTTCGGTTTTTTGAACAGAGGTAATAAAATTGGCTAGTTAGTTGTCTAATGCAGTGCTGGTCAGTACAGTAGCCACTAGTCACATGGATCTGTTTACATTTAAAATAATTTAAAAATTCAGTTTCTTAGTCACAGTAGCCGTATTTTAAGGGCTTAATAGTCAGATAATAAAATATTTCTATTACTGTGGAAAGATCCGTTGGACAGCACTGGTCTAAAGCAGGGGATCATTTGTTGAAATGTTGTCCATTTGTTTATATATTGTCTACAGCTGCTTTCATGTTACTCGGAGGGAGTTGAGTAGTTCTGTCAGAAACGATCTTGTCCACAAAGCCTAAAATATTTGCTATCTGGTCCTTTACATAAGAAGTTTGCTGACCTGATCTAACGGGATAGCACAGAGAACAAAAGTTTAACTGTTCTGGTCCTGTTTCACAAAAATGGTATTTAAAAAGTATCTCCCTCATTTGTCATGTGGCCTGCCATGTGCGCGAGGGACAGTGCCGCGTGCTGCAAAGGTCACGAGGGTGTAAAAGACGCGGCCCTGCTCTTCCATACCCAGTGGTGTGCTGTTCGCCTTTGTAGAGTTTCTTGGTTCCGTGCAAATATGAAATTGGAACTAGAGCTAAGCCAACTCAGTAGTGAGCAGGTTGCTGCAGATTCTAGGATTTCAAAGTTCAATGGAGATTTAAGTTTAAATCTTTGGTATGTATCTGTAATTATCAAACTAGGTTATGTGATATTGTAGTGTTCCCTCAAATATGTTAGCATCTGAAAATCCTTAAAAAGAATTTAAACATTGATTTAGATGGATATGAAGCTGTCTATTTCTAAATTAACTTACAATTTATTGTATGTATGTACACATATTCATATATGTACTCATATATACTTACACGTAGGACACTTTTCAAAAAAAAATCAGCTTTATTGAGATAATTCACAAACCATAAAATTCACCCTTTTTAAAGTCAAAAAAAAAAAGAACCAACTTTCAATCTACTTAGTGACTGCTGAAGTCACTCCGCAACCATTGGTCAACCCGGGGCCCCGCAGGAGACCTCGTAGAACCCTTGGGCGCGAGCGGCGTGTGCGCATGCTCACTTGTGTTTGGCACTGCTCCTTGGTTAGCGTTCGATCGGGAGGCTTTTGGGTGGTGCTGTTGTGGCAGAGATGTTGTCTTCGAGAAAATAGTACTGAGTAATATTCGCTCATATCGGCTTCACGAGTGGGTATGAGCCGAGGGGCCAGGTGAGGGGACGGGCCTCTGAAGCTGCTGTCTTCTCCCATGAAGAAGCTTTTTGACATTTGACGGTAGACGAAAGAGTCACTCTCAGGCACCGCCACCAGGTGGCAGGAGGCGAGCTCGGACGAGGTTTGTTTCAGACAGAGAATCGGCTTTTGGCCTAGCTCCCAGATCCACTCAGACATCTGGGAAAGATCAATCACGCTGCCTAAAGGGGCCATGTTGAAAGAGGACACCAGATCCTTTCGTGTGGAGTAGGGGACTTGGGTGACAGAGCGGAACGAGAAGTAGTGGGCGGAGCTAGGCCCAATCTTAGAAAAGAACTGATCTGTGGCCAGGTCAAGAAATAGCCCATTAGAACCATCTTTCAATATCCTTAGTGACTGCTGACGTCACTCAGCATCCATTGGTCAACCCGGGGCCCCGCAGGAGACCTCTTAGAACCCTTGGGCGCGAGCGGTGTGTGCGCGTTCTCACTTGTGTTTATCACTGCTCCTTGGTTACCGTTCGATCGGGAGGCTTTTGAGTGGTGCGGTTGTGGCAGAGAGGTTGGCTTCTGCCGAATAGTACCGAGTAATCGCTGGTGTTAGGTTTAGAAGTGGATAAGAGCCGAGGGGGCAGGTGAGCGGGCTGGCCCGTTAAGCTGCTGTCTTCTGCCATGAAGGCGCTTTTTGACTTTGGACCGTAGAAGAAAAAGTCACTCTCTGGCACCACCACCGGGCTGCAGGAGGCGAGCGCGGACGCGGTTTGTTCGTGAAAGAGAATCGGCTTTCGGCTGAGCTGGCAGATCCGACTCAGACATCTGGGAAAGATCCATCACGCTGCCAAACAGGGTGATGTGGAAAGAGGACAGCTGATCTTTCCGTGTGGAGTAGGGGTCGGGAACCTCCAGCAGGCTGCAGGAGGCGAGCGCGGGAGCGGTTTGGTTGAGAAATGGAATCGGATTTCGGCTGAGCTACCAGATCCGACACAGACATCTGGGAAAGATCCATCAAGCTGCAAAAGGGGTCATGTTAAAAGTGGATAGCAGACCTTTCCGTGTGGAGTAGGGTAAGTGGATGACAGAGTGGATGGAGAAGTAGGGGGCGGAGCCAGGCCCAAGCTTAGGAAAGAACTTATCTGTAGCCATGGCAAGAAATAGCCCGTGAGAAACAACTTTCAATCCCCCTAGGGACCACTGACGGCAATCAGCAACCATTGGTCAACCCGGGGCCCCCGCAGGAGACCTCTTAGAACCCTTGGGCGCGAGCGGTGTGTGCGCATGCTCACTTGTGTTTGGCACTGCTCCTCGGTTAGCGTTCGATCGGGAGGCTTTTGGGTGGTGCTGTTGTGGCAGAGATGTTGTCTTCGAGAAAATAGTACTGAGTAATATTCGCTCATATCGGCTTCACGAGTGGGTATGAGCCGAGGGGCCAGGTGAGGGGACGGGCCTCTGAAGCTGCTGTCTTCTCCCATGAAGAAGCTTTTTGACTTTTGACGGTAGACGAAAGAGTCACTCTCAGGCACCGCCACCAGGTGGCAGGAGGCGAGCTCGGACGAGGTTTATTTCAGACAGAGAATCGGCTTTGGCCTAGCTCCCAGATCCACTCAGACATCTGGGAAAGATCAATCGCGCTGCCTAAAGGGGCCATGTTGAAAGAGGACACCAGATCCTTTCGTGTGGAGTAGGGGACGGGGATGACAGAGCCGAACGAGTAGTAGGGGGCGGAGCAAGGCCCAATCTTCGAAAAGAACTGATCTGTAGCCACGTCAAGAAATAGCCCATTAGAACCAACTTTCGGCACTCAGCTCCAGGCGGGGCGGCCCCGGCGCTGAGGGACGCTACCCGACCTTGGCGGGACGGGGGTTTCGCCAGGGCCTGGGCCCAGCGACCAGGCGGAGACGGCGCGCGAGCCTTGCAGTCTCCAGGGAAATGCGGGCTTGCCTGCAATGAGATTTCATTTTCTGCATTTAAAGGACATCCTTTTCTGAGCTGCTGTGAATAAATTTGGGATGATACTGTATGTTTTCATCTAATGGAGAAATAGCTGTATTTTGAATAAGGATTGCTGCACTGGACGACTTCAGAACATTACTCACAATGTCATCCAACAGGAGTCAGAATCCCCATGGACCGAAGCAGATTGGCCTTGACCAGCTCTGGGACGACCTCAGAGCTGGAATCCAGCAAGTGTACACCAGACAGAGTATGGCGAAGTCCAGATACATGGAACTCTACACGTATCCTCCTGCTTGAACTGAGATAATTTGCTTTAGAATTTTGATACTTAGTGGTAGGATCGATGAATTATTAGAAATTTGACATCGTGTGTTCTCTTCTCAGTTCATCCTTGAAATGTAGTCACAGAATTCATCTTTAGCTTTACGTTTTTTGAATAGAGGTCCTGTTTTTCGGTTTTTAGAACAGAGGTAATAAAATTGGCTAGTTAGTTGTCTAATGCAGTGCTGGTCAGTACAGTAGCCACTAGTCACATGGATCTGTTTACATTTAAAATAATTTAAAAATTCAGTTTCTTAGTCACAGTAGCCGTATTTTAAGGGCTTAATAGTCAGATAATAAAATATTTCTATTACTGTGGAAAGATCCGTTGGACAGCACTGGTCTAAAGCAGGGGATCATTTGTTGAAATGTTGTCCATTTGTTTATATATTGTCTACAGCTGCTTTCATGTTACTCGGAGGGAGTTGAGTAGTTCTGTCAGAAACGATCTTGTCCACAAAGCCTAAAATATTTGCTATCTGGTCCTTTACATAAGAAGTTTGCTGACCTGATCTAACGGGATAGCACAGAGAACAAAAGTTTAACTGTTCTGGTCCTGTTTCACAAAAATGGTATTTAAAAAGTATCTCCCTCATTTGTCATGTGGCCTGCCATGTGCGCGAGGGACAGTGCCGCGTGCTGCAAAGGTCACGAGGGTGTAAAAGACGCGGCCCTGCTCTTCCATACCCAGTGGTGTGCTGTTCGCCTTTGTAGAGTTTCTTGGTTCCGTGCAAATATGAAATTGGAACTAGAGCTAAGCCAACTCAGTAGTGAGCAGGTTGCTGCAGATTCTAGGATTTCAAAGTTCAATGGAGATTTAAGTTTAAATCTTTGGTATGTATCTGTAATTATCAAACTAGGTTATGTGATATTGTAGTGTTCCCTCAAATATGTTAGCATCTGAACATCCTTAAAAAGAATTTAAACATTGATTTATATGGATATGAAGCTGTCTATTTCTAAATTAACTTACAATTTATTGTATGTATGTACACATATTCATATATGTACTCATATATACTTACACGTAGGACACTTTTCAAAAAAAAATCAGCTTTATTGAGATAATTCACAAACCATAAAATTCACCCTTTTTAAAGTCAAAAAAAAAAAAAAAAAAAAAAAGAACCAACTTTCAATCTACTGAGTGACTGCTGAAGTCACTCCGCAACCATTGGTCAACCCGGGGCCCCGCAGGAGACCTCGTAGAACCCTTGGGCGCGAGCGGCGTGTGCGCATGCTCACTTGTGTTTGGCACTGCTCCTTGGTTAGCGTTCGATCGGGAGGCTTTTGGGTGGTGCTGTTGTGGCAGAGATGTTGTCTTCGAGAAAATAGTACTGAGTAATATTCGCTCATATCGGCTTCACGAGTGGGTATGAGCCGAGGGGCCAGGTGAGGGGACGGGCCTCTGAAGCTGCTGTCTTCTCCCATGAAGAAGCTTTTTGACATTTGACGGTAGACGAAAGAGTCACTCTCAGGCACCGCCACCAGGTGGCAGGAGGCGAGCTCGGACGAGGTTTGTTTCAGACAGAGAATCGGCTTTTGGCCTAGCTCCCAGATCCACTCAGACATCTGGGAAAGATCAATCACGCTGCCTAAAGGGGCCATGTTGAAAGAGGACACCAGATCCTTTCGTGTGGAGTAGGGGACTTGGGTGACAGAGCGGAACGAGAAGTAGTGGGCGGAGCTAGGCCCAATCTTAGAAAAGAACTGATCTGTGGCCAGGTCAAGAAATAGCCCATTAGAACCATCTTTCAATATCCTTAGTGACTGCTGACGTCACTCAGCATCCATTGGTCAACCCGGGGCCCCGCAGGAGACCTCTTAGAACCCTTGGGCGCGAGCGGTGTGTGCGCGTTCTCACTTGTGTTTATCACTGCTCCTTGGTTACCGTTCGATCGGGAGGCTTTTGAGTGGTGCGGTTGTGGCAGAGAGGTTGGCTTCTGCCGAATAGTACCGAGTAATCGCTGGTGTTAGGTTTAGAAGTGGATAAGAGCCGAGGGGGCAGGTGAGCGGGCTGGCCCGTTAAGCTGCTGTCTTCTGCCATGAAGGCGCTTTTTGACTTTGGACCGTAGAAGAAAAAGTCACTCTCTGGCACCACCACCGGGCTGCAGGAGGCGAGCGCGGACGCGGTTTGTTCGTGAAAGAGAATCGGCTTTCGGCTGAGCTGGCAGATCCGACTCAGACATCTGGGAAAGATCCATCACGCTGCCAAACAGGGTGATGTGGAAAGAGGACAGCTGATCTTTCCGTGTGGAGTAGGGGTCGGGAACCTCCAGCAGGCTGCAGGAGGCGAGCGCGGGAGCGGTTTGGTTGAGAAATGGAATCGGATTTCGGCTGAGCTACCAGATCCGACACAGACATCTGGGAAAGATCCATCAAGCTGCAAAAGGGGTCATGTTAAAAGTGGATAGCAGACCTTTCCGTGTGGAGTAGGGTAAGTGGATGACAGAGTGGATGGAGAAGTAGGGGGCGGAGCCAGGCCCAAGCTTAGGAAAGAACTTATCTGTAGCCATGGCAAGAAATAGCCCGTGAGAAACAACTTTCAATCCCCCTAGGGACCACTGACGGCAATCAGCAACCATTGGTCAACCCGGGGCCCCGCAGGAGACCTCTTAGAACCCTTGGGCGCGAGCGGTGTGTGCGCATGCTCACTTGTGTTTGGCACTGCTCCTCGGTTAGCGTTCGATCGGGAGGCTTTTGGGTGGTGCTGTTGTGGCAGAGATGTTGTCTTCGAGAAAATAGTACTGAGTAATATTCGCTCATATCGGCTTCACGAGTGGGTATGAGCCGAGGGGCCAGGTGAGGGGACGGGCCTCTGAAGCTGCTGTCTTCTCCCATGAAGAAGCTTTTTGACTTTTGACGGTAGACGAAAGAGTCACTCTCAGGCACCGCCACCAGGTGGCAGGAGGCGAGCTCGGACGAGGTTTATTTCAGACAGAGAATCGGCTTTGGCCTAGCTCCCAGATCCACTCAGACATCTGGGAAAGATCAATCACGCTGCCTAAAGGGGCCATGTTGAAAGAGGACACCAGATCCTTTCGTGTGGAGGAGGGGACGGGGATGACAGAGCCGAACGAGTAGTAGGGGGCGGAGCAAGGCCCAATCTTCGAAAAGAACTGATCTGTAGCCACGTCAAGAAATAGCCCATTAGAACCAACTTTCGGCACTCAGCTCCAGGCGGGGCGGCCCCGGCGCTGAGGGACGCTACCCGACCTTGGCGGGACGGGGGTTTCGCCAGGGCCTGGGCCCAGCGACCAGGCGGAGACGGCGCGCGAGCCTTGCAGTCTCCAGGGAAATGCGGGCTTGCCTGCAATGAGATTTCATTTTCTGCATTTAAAGGACATCCTTTTCTGAGCTGCTGTGAATAAATTTGGGATGATACTGTATGTTTTCATCTAATGGAGAAATAGCTGTATTTTGAATAAGGATTGCTGCACTGGACGACTTCAGAACATTACTCACAATGTCATCCAACAGGAGTCAGAATCCCCATGGACCGAAGCAGATTGGCCTTGACCAGCTCTGGGACGACCTCAGAGCTGGAATCCAGCAAGTGTACACCAGACAGAGTATGGCGAAGTCCAGATACATGGAACTCTACACGTATCCTCCTGCTTGAACTGAGATAATTTGCTTTAGAATTTTGATACTTAGTGGTAGGATCGATGAATTATTAGAAATTTGACATCGTGTGTTCTCTTCTCAGTTCATCCTTGAAATGTAGTCACAGAATTCATCTTTAGCTTTAAGTTTTTTGAATAGAGGTCCTGTTTTTCGGTTTTTTGAACAGAGGTAATAAAATTGGCTAGTTAGTTGTCTAATGCAGTGCTGGTCAGTACAGTAGCCACTAGTCACATGGATCTGTTTACATTTAAAATAATTTAAAAATTCAGTTTCTTAGTCACAGTAGCCGTATTTTAAGGGCTTAATAGTCAGATAATAAAATATTTCTATTACTGTGGAAAGATCCGTTGGACAGCACTGGTCTAAAGCAGGGGATCATTTGTTGAAATGTTGTCCATTTGTTTATATATTGTCTACAGCTGCTTTCATGTTACTCGGAGGGAGCTGAGTAGTTCTGTCAGAAACGATCTTGTCCACAAAGCCTAAAATATTTGCTATCTGGTCCTTTACATAAGAAGTTTGCTGACCTGATCTAACGGGATAGCACAGAGAACAAAAGTTTAACTGTTCTGGTCCTGTTTCACAAAAATGGTATTTAAAAAGTATCTCCCTCATTTGTCATGTGGCCTGCCATGTGCGCGAGGGACAGTGCCGCGTGCTGCAAAGGTCACGAGGGTGTAAAAGACGCGGCCCTGCTCTTCCATACCCAGTGGTGTGCTGTTCGCCTTTGTAGAGTTTCTTGGTTCCGTGCAAATATGAAATTGGAACTAGAGCTAAGCCAACTCAGTAGTGAGCAGGTTGCTGCAGATTCTAGGATTTCAAAGTTCAATGGAGATTTAAGTTTAAATCTTTGGTATGTATCTGTAATTATCAAACTAGGTTATGTGATATTGTAGTGTTCCCTCAAATATGTTAGCATCTGAAAATCCTTAAAAAGAATTTAAACATTGATTTAGATGGATATGAAGCTGTCTATTTCTAAATTAACTTACAATTTATTGTATGTATGTACACATATTCATATATGTACTCATATATACTTACACGTAGGACACTTTTCAAAAAAAAATCAGCTTTATTGAGATAATTCACAAACCATAAAATTCACCCTTTTTAAAGTCAAAAAAAAAAAAAAAAAAAAAAAAAGAACCAACTTTCAATCTACTTAGTGACTGCTGAAGTCACTCCGCAACCATTGGTCAACCCGGGGCCCCGCAGGAGACCTCGTAGAACCCTTGGGCGCGAGCGGCGTGTGCGCATGCTCACTTGTGTTTGGCACTGCTCCTTGGTTAGCGTTCGATCGGGAGGCTTTTGGGTGGTGCTGTTGTGGCAGAGATGTTGTCTTCGAGAAAATAGTACTGAGTAATATTCGCTCATATCGGCTTCACGAGTGGGTATGAGCCGAGGGGCCAGGTGAGGGGACGGGCCTCTGAAGCTGCTGTCTTCTCCCATGAAGAAGCTTTTTGACATTTGACGGTAGACGAAAGAGTCACTCTCAGGCACCGCCACCAGGTGGCAGGAGGCGAGCTCGGACGAGGTTTGTTTCAGACAGAGAATCGGCTTTTGGCCTAGCTCCCAGATCCACTCAGACATCTGGGAAAGATCAATCACGCTGCCTAAAGGGGCCATGTTGAAAGAGGACACCAGATCCTTTCGTGTGGAGTAGGGGACTTGGGTGACAGAGCGGAACGAGAAGTAGTGGGCGGAGCTAGGCCCAATCTTAGAAAAGAACTGATCTGTGGCCAGGTCAAGAAATAGCCCATTAGAACCATCTTTCAATATCCTTAGTGACTGCTGACGTCACTCAGCATCCATTGGTCAACCCGGGGCCCCGCAGGAGACCTCTTAGAACCCTTGGGCGCGAGCGGTGTGTGCGCGTTCTCACTTGTGTTTATCACTGCTCCTTGGTTACCGTTCGATCGGGAGGCTTTTGAGTGGTGCGGTTGTGGCAGAGAGGTTGGCTTCTGCCGAATAGTACCGAGTAATCGCTGGTGTTAGGTTTAGAAGTGGATAAGAGCCGAGGGGGCAGGTGAGCGGGCTGGCCCGTTAAGCTGCTGTCTTCTGCCATGAAGGCGCTTTTTGACTTTGGACCGTAGAAGAAAAAGTCACTCTCTGGCACCACCACCGGGCTGCAGGAGGCGAGCGCGGACGCGGTTTGTTCGTGAAAGAGAATCGGCTTTCGGCTGAGCTGGCAGATCCGACTCAGACATCTGGGAAAGATCCATCACGCTGCCAAACAGGGTGATGTGGAAAGAGGACAGCTGATCTTTCCGTGTGGAGTAGGGGTCGGGAACCTCCAGCAGGCTGCAGGAGGCGAGCGCGGGAGCGGTTTGGTTGAGAAATGGAATCGGATTTCGGCTGAGCTACCAGATCCGACACAGACATCTGGGAAAGATCCATCAAGCTGCAAAAGGGGTCATGTTAAAAGTGGATAGCAGACCTTTCCGTGTGGAGTAGGGTAAGTGGATGACAGAGTGGATGGAGAAGTAGGGGGCGGAGCCAGGCCCAAGCTTAGGAAAGAACTTATCTGTAGCCATGGCAAGAAATAGCCCGTGAGAAACAACTTTCAATCCCCCTAGGGACCACTGACGGCAATCAGCAACCATTGGTCAACCCGGGGCCCCGCAGGAGACCTCTTAGAACCCTTGGGCGCGAGCGGTGTGTGCGCATGCTCACTTGTGTTTGGCACTGCTCCTCGGTTAGCGTTCGATCGGGAGGCTTTTGGGTGGTGCTGTTGTGGCAGAGATGTTGTCTTCGAGAAAATAGTACTGAGTAATATTCGCTCATATCGGCTTCACGAGTGGGTATGAGCCGAGGGGCCAGGTGAGGGGACGGGCCTCTGAAGCTGCTGTCTTCTCCCATGAAGAAGCTTTTTGACTTTTGACGGTAGACGAAAGAGTCACTCTCAGGCACCGCCACCAGGTGGCAGGAGGCGAGCTCGGACGAGGTTTATTTCAGACAGAGAATCGGCTTTGGCCTAGCTCCCAGATCCACTCAGACATCTGGGAAAGATCAATCACGCTGCCTAAAGGGGCCATGTTGAAAGAGGACACCAGATCCTTTCGTGTGGAGTAGGGGACGGGGATGACAGAGCCGAACGAGTAGTAGGGGGCGGAGCAAGGCCCAATCTTCGAAAAGAACTGATCTGTAGCCACGTCAAGAAATAGCCCATTAGAACCAACTTTCGGCACTCAGCTCCAGGCGGGGCGGCCCCGGCGCTGAGGGATGCTACCCGACCTTGGCGGGACGGGGGTTTCGCCAGGGCCTGGGCCCAGCGACCAGGCGGAGACGGCGCGCGAGCCTTGCAGTCTCCAGGGAAATGCGGGCTTGCCTGCAATGAGATTTCATTTTCTGCATTTAAAGGACATCCTTTTCTGAGCTGCTGTGAATAAATTTGGGATGATACTGTATGTTTTCATCTAATGGAGAAATAGCTGTATTTTGAATAAGGATTGCTGCACTGGACGACTTCAGAACATTACTCACAATGTCATCCAACAGGAGTCAGAATCCCCATGGACCGAAGCAGATTGGCCTTGACCAGCTCTGGGACGACCTCAGAGCTGGAATCCAGCAAGTGTACACCAGACAGAGTATGGCGAAGTCCAGATACATGGAACTCTACACGTATCCTCCTGCTTGAACTGAGATAATTTGCTTTAGAATTTTGATACTTACTGGTAGGATCGATGAATTATTAGAAATTTGACATCGTGTGTTCTCTTCTCAGTTCATCCTTGAAATGTAGTCACAGAATTCATCTTTAGCTTTACGTTTTTTGAATAGAGGTCCTGTTTTTCGGTTTTTTGAACAGAGGTAATAAAATTGGCTAGTTAGTTGTCTAATGCAGTGCTGGTCAGTACAGTAGCCACTAGTCACATGGATCTGTTTACATTTAAAATAATTTAAAAATTCAGTTTCTTAGTCACAGTAGCCGTATTTTAAGGGCTTAATAGTCAGATAATAAAATATTTCTATTACTGTGGAAAGATCTGTTGGACAGCACTGGTCTAAAGCAGGGGATCATTTGTTGAAATGTTGTCCATTTGTTTATATATTGTCTACAGCTGCTTTCATGTTACTCGGAGGGAGTTGAGTAGTTCTGTCAGAAACGATCTTGTCCACAAAGCCTAAAATATTTGCTATCTGGTCCTTTACATAAGAAGTTTGCTGACCTGATCTAACGGGATAGCACAGAGAACAAAAGTTTAACTGTTCTGGTCCTGTTTCACAAAAATGGTATTTAAAAAGTATCTCCCTCATTTGTCATGTGGCCTGCCATGTGCGCGAGGGACAGTGCCGCGTGCTGCAAAGGTCACGAGGGTGTAAAAGACGCGGCCCTGCTCTTCCATACCCAGTGGTGTGCTGTTCGCCTTTGTAGAGTTTCTTGGTTCCGTGCAAATATGAAATTGGAACTAGAGCTAAGCCAACTCAGTAGTGAGCAGGTTGCTGCAGATTCTAGGATTTCAAAGTTCAATGGAGATTTAAGTTTAAATCTTTGGTATGTATCTGTAATTATCAAACTAGATTATGTGATATTGTAGTGTTCCCTCAAATATGTTAGCATCTGAAAATCCTTAAAAAGAATTTAAACATTGATTTAGATGGATATGAAGCTGTCTATTTCTAAATTAACTTACAATTTATTGTATGTATGTACACATATTCATATATGTACTCATATATACTTACACGTAGGACACTTTTCAAAAAAAAATCAGTTTTATTGAGATAATTCACAAACCATAAAATTCACCCTTTTTAAAGTCAAAAAAAAAAAAAAAAAAAAAAAAGAACCAACTTTCAATCTACTTAGTGACTGCTGAAGTCACTCCGCAACCATTGGTCAACCCGGGGCCCCGCAGGAGACCTCGTAGAACCCTTGGGCGCGAGCGGCGTGTGCGCATGCTCACTTGTGTTTGGCACTGCTCCTTGGTTAGCGTTCGATCGGGAGGCTTTTGGGTGGTGCTGTTGTGGCAGAGATGTTGTCTTCGAGAAAATAGTACTGAGTAATATTCGCTCATATCGGCTTCACGAGTGGGTATGAGCCGAGGGGCCAGGTGAGGGGACGGGCCTCTGAAGCTGCTGTCTTCTCCCATGAAGAAGCTTTTTGACATTTGACGGTAGACGAAAGAGTCACTCTCAGGCACCGCCACCAGGTGGCAGGAGGCGAGCTCGGACGAGGTTTGTTTCAGACAGAGAATCGGCTTTTGGCCTAGCTCCCAGATCCACTCAGACATCTGGGAAAGATCAATCACGCTGCCTAAAGGGGCCATGTTGAAAGAGGACACCAGATCCTTTCGTGTGGAGTAGGGGACTTGGGTGACAGAGCGGAACGAGAAGTAGTGGGCGGAGCTAGGCCCAATCTTAGAAAAGAACTGATCTGTGGCCAGGTCAAGAAATAGCCCATTAGAACCATCTTTCAATATCCTTAGTGACTGCTGACGTCACTCAGCATCCATTGGTCAACCCGGGGCCCCGCAGGAGACCTCTTAGAACCCTTGGGCGTGAGCGGTGTGTGCGCGTTCTCACTTGTGTTTATCACTGCTCCTTGGTTACCGTTCGATCGGGAGGCTTTTGAGTGGTGCGGTTGTGGCAGAGAGGTTGGCTTCTGCCGAATAGTACCGAGTAATCGCTGGTGTTAGGTTTAGAAGTGGATAAGAGCCGAGGGGGCAGGTGAGCGGGCTGGCCCGTTAAGCTGCTGTCTTCTGCCATGAAGGCGCTTTTTGACTTTGGACCGTAGAAGAAAAAGTCACTCTCTGGCACCACCACCGGGCTGCAGGAGGCGAGCGCGGACGCGGTTTGTTCGTGAAAGAGAATCGGCTTTCGGCTGAGCTGGCAGATCCGACTCAGACATCTGGGAAAGATCCATCACGCTGCCAAACAGGGTGATGTGGAAAGAGGACAGCTGATCTTTCCGTGTGGAGTAGGGGTCGGGAACCTCCAGCAGGCTGCAGGAGGCGAGCGCGGGAGCGGTTTGGTTGAGAAATGGAATCGGATTTCGGCTGAGCTACCAGATCCGACACAGACATCTGGGAAAGATCCATCAAGCTGCAAAAGGGGTCATGTTAAAAGTGGATAGCAGACCTTTCCGTGTGGAGTAGGGTAAGTGGATGACAGAGTGGATGGAGAAGTAGGGGGCGGAGCCAGGCCCAAGCTTAGGAAAGAACTTATCTGTAGCCATGGCAAGAAATAGCCCGTGAGAAACAACTTTCAATCCCCCTAGGGACCACTGACGGCAATCAGCAACCATTGGTCAACCCGGGGCCCCGCAGGAGACCTCTTAGAACCCTTGGGCGCGAGCGGTGTGTGCGCATGCTCACTTGTGTTTGGCACTGCTCCTCGGTTAGCGTTCGATCGGGAGGCTTTTGGGTGGTGCTGTTGTGGCAGAGATGTTGTCTTCGAGAAAATAGTACTGAGTAATATTCGCTCATATCGGCTTCACGAGTGGGTATGAGCCGAGGGGCCAGGTGAGGGGACGGGCCTCTGAAGCTGCTGTCTTCTCCCATGAAGAAGCTTTTTGACTTTTGACGGTAGACGAAAGAGTCACTCTCAGGCACCGCCACCAGGTGGCAGGAGGCGAGCTCGGACGAGGTTTATTTCAGACAGAGAATCGGCTTTGGCCTAGCTCCCAGATCCACTCAGACATCTGGGAAAGATCAATCACGCTGCCTAAAGGGGCCATGTTGAAAGAGGACACCAGATCCTTTCGTGTGGAGGAGGGGACGGGGATGACAGAGCCGAACGAGTAGTAGGGGGCGGAGCAAGGCCCAATCTTCGAAAAGAACTGATCTGTAGCCACGTCAAGAAATAGCCCATTAGAACCAACTTTCGGCACTCAGCTCCAGGCGGGGCGGCCCCGGCGCTGAGGGACGCTACCCGACCTTGGCGGGACGGGGGTTTCGCCAGGGCCTGGGCCCAGCGACCAGGCGGAGACGGCGCGCGAGCCTTGCAGTCTCCAGGGAAATGCGGGCTTGCCTGCAATGAGATTTCATTTTCTGCATTTAAAGGACATCCTTTTCTGAGCTGCTGTGAATAAATTTGGGATGATACTGTATGTTTTCATCTAATGGAGAAATAGCTGTATTTTGAATAAGGATTGCTGCACTGGACGACTTCAGAACATTACTCACAATGTCATCCAACAGGAGTCAGAATCCCCATGGACCGAAGCAGATTGGCCTTGACCAGCTCTGGGACGACCTCAGAGCTGGAATCCAGCAAGTGTACACCAGACAGAGTATGGCGAAGTCCAGATACATGGAACTCTACACGTATCCTCCTGCTTGAACTGAGATAATTTGCTTTAGAATTTTGATACTTAGTGGTAGGATCGATGAATTATTAGAAATTTGACATCGTGTGTTCTCTTCTCAGTTCATCCTTGAAATGTAGTCACAGAATTCATCTTTAGCTTTACGTTTTTTGAATAGAGGTCCTGTTTTTCGGTTTTTTGAACAGAGGTAATAAAATTGGCTAGTTAGTTGTCTAATGCAGTGCTGGTCAGTACAGTAGCCACTAGTCACATGGATCTGTTTACATTTAAAATAATTTAAAAATTCAGTTTCTTAGTCACAGTAGCCATATTTTAAGGGCTTAATAGTCAGATAATAAAATATTTCTATTACTGTGGAAAGATCCGTTGGACAGCACTGGTCTAAAGCAGGGGATCATTTGTTGAAATGTTGTCCATTTGTTTATATATTGTCTACAGCTGCTTTCATGTTACTCGGAGGGAGTTGAGTAGTTCTGTCAGAAACGATCTTGTCCACAAAGCCTAAAATATTTGCTATCTGGTCCTTTACATAAGAAGTTTGCTGACCTGATCTAACGGGATAGCACAGAGAACAAAAGTTTAACTGTTCTGGTCCTGTTTCACAAAAATGGTATTTAAAAAGTATCTCCCTCATTTGTCATGTGGCCTGCCATGTGCGCGAGGGACAGTGCCGCGTGCTGCAAAGGTCACGAGGGTGTAAAAGACGCGGCCCTGCTCTTCCATACCCAGTGGTGTGCTGTTCGCCTTTGTAGAGTTTCTTGGTTCCGTGCAAATATGAAATTGGAACTAGAGCTAAGCCAACTCAGTAGTGAGCAGGTTGCTGCAGATTCTAGGATTTCAAAGTTCAATGGAGATTTAAGTTTAAATCTTTGGTATGTATCTGTAATTATCAAACTAGGTTATGTGATATTGTAGTGTTCCCTCAAATATGTTAGCATCTGAAAATCCTTAAAAAGAATTTAAACATTGATTTAGATGGATATGAAGCTGTCTATTTCTAAATTAACTTACAATTTATTGTATGTATGTACACATATTCATATATGTACTCATATATACTTACACGTAGGACACTTTTCAAAAAAAAATCAGCTTTATTGAGATAATTCACAAACCATAAAATTCACCCTTTTTAAAGTCAAAAAAAAAAAAAAAAAAAAAAAAAGAACCAACTTTCAATCTACTTAGTGACTGCTGAAGTCACTCCGCAACCATTGGTCAACCCGGGGCCCCGCAGGAGACCTCGTAGAACCCTTGGGCGCGAGCGGCGTGTGCGCATGCTCACTTGTGTTTGGCACTGCTCCTTGGTTAGCGTTCGATCGGGAGGCTTTTGGGTGGTGCTGTTGTGGCAGAGATGTTGTCTTCGAGAAAATAGTACTGAGTAATATTCGCTCATATCGGCTTCACGAGTGGGTATGAGCCGAGGGGCCAGGTGAGGGGACGGGCCTCTGAAGCTGCTGTCTTCTCCCATGAAGAAGCTTTTTGACATTTGACGGTAGACGAAAGAGTCACTCTCAGGCACCGCCACCAGGTGGCAGGAGGCGAGCTCGGACGAGGTTTGTTTCAGACAGAGAATCGGCTTTTGGCCTAGCTCCCAGATCCACTCAGACATCTGGGAAAGATCAATCACGCTGCCTAAAGGGGCCATGTTGAAAGAGGACACCAGATCCTTTCGTGTGGAGTAGGGGACTTGGGTGACAGAGCGGAACGAGAAGTAGTGGGCGGAGCTAGGCCCAATCTTAGAAAAGAACTGATCTGTGGCCAGGTCAAGAAATAGCCCATTAGAACCATCTTTCAATATCCTTAGTGACTGCTGACGTCACTCAGCATCCATTGGTCAACCCGGGGCCCCGCAGGAGACCTCTTAGAACCCTTGGGCGCGAGCGGTGTGTGCGCGTTCTCACTTGTGTTTATCACTGCTCCTTGGTTACCGTTCGATCGGGAGGCTTTTGAGTGGTGCGGTTGTGGCAGAGAGGTTGGCTTCTGCCGAATAGTACCGAGTAATCGCTGGTGTTAGGTTTAGAAGTGGATAAGAGCCGAGGGGGCAGGTGAGCGGGCTGGCCCGTTAAGCTGCTGTCTTCTGCCATGAAGGCGCTTTTTGACTTTGGACCGTAGAAGAAAAAGTCACTCTCTGGCACCACCACCGGGCTGCAGGAGGCGAGCGCGGACGCGGTTTGTTCGTGAAAGAGAATCGGCTTTCGGCTGAGCTGGCAGATCCGACTCAGACATCTGGGAAAGATCCATCACGCTGCCAAACAGGGTGATGTGGAAAGAGGACAGCTGATCTTTCCGTGTGGAGTAGGGGTCGGGAACCTCCAGCAGGCTGCAGGAGGCGAGCGCGGGAGCGGTTTGGTTGAGAAATGGAATCGGATTTCGGCTGAGCTACCAGATCCGACACAGACATCTGGGAAAGATCCATCAAGCTGCAAAAGGGGTCATGTTAAAAGTGGATAGCAGACCTTTCCGTGTGGAGTAGGGTAAGTGGATGACAGAGTGGATGGAGAAGTAGGGGGCGGAGCCAGGCCCAAGCTTAGGAAAGAACTTATCTGTAGCCATGGCAAGAAATAGCCCGTGAGAAACAACTTTCAATCCCCCTAGGGACCACTGACGGCAATCAGCAACCATTGGTCAACCCGGGGCCCCGCAGGAGACCTCTTAGAACCCTTGGGCGCGAGCGGTGTGTGCGCATGCTCACTTGTGTTTGGCACTGCTCCTCGGTTAGCGTTCGATCGGGAGGCTTTTGGGTGGTGCTGTTGTGGCAGAGATGTTGTCTTCGAGAAAATAGTACTGAGTAATATTCGCTCATATCGGCTTCACGAGTGGGTATGAGCCGAGGGGCCAGGTGAGGGGACGGGCCTCTGAAGCTGCTGTCTTCTCCCATGAAGAAGCTTTTTGACTTTTGACGGTAGACGAAAGAGTCACTCTCAGGCACCGCCACCAGGTGGCAGGAGGCGAGCTCGGACGAGGTTTATTTCAGACAGAGAATCGGCTTTGGCCTAGCTCCCAGATCCACTCAGACATCTGGGAAAGATCAATCGCGCTGCCTAAAGGGGCCATGTTGAAAGAGGACACCAGATCCTTTCGTGTGGAGTAGGGGACGGGGATGACAGAGCCGAACGAGTAGTAGGGGGCGGAGCAAGGCCCAATCTTCGAAAAGAACTGATCTGTAGCCACGTCAAGAAATAGCCCATTAGAACCAACTTTCGGCACTCAGCTCCAGGCGGGGCGGCCCCGGCGCTGAGGGACGCTACCCGACCTTGGCGGGATGGGGGTTTCGCCAGGGCCTGGGCCCAGCGACCAGGCGGAGACGGCGCGCGAGCCTTGCAGTCTCCAGGGAAATGCGGGCTTGCCTGCAATGAGATTTCATTTTCTGCATTTAAAGGACATCCTTTTCTGAGCTGCTGTGAATAAATTTGGGATGATACTGTATGTTTTCATCTAATGGAGAAATAGCTGTATTTTGAATAAGGATTGCTGCACTGGACGACTTCAGAACATTACTCACAATGTCATCCAACAGGAGTCAGAATCCCCATGGACCGAAGCAGATTGGCCTTGACCAGCTCTGGGACGACCTCAGAGCTGGAATCCAGCAAGTGTACACCAGACAGAGTATGGCGAAGTCCAGATACATGGAACTCTACACGTATCCTCCTGCTTGAACTGAGATAATTTGCTTTAGAATTTTGATACTTAGTGGTAGGATCGATGAATTATTAGAAATTTGACATCGTGTGTTCTCTTCTCAGTTCATCCTTGAAATGTAGTCACAGAATTCATCTTTAGCTTTAAGTTTTTTGAATAGAGGTCCTGTTTTTCGGTTTTTTGAACAGAGGTAATAAAATTGGCTAGTTAGTTGTCTAATGCAGTGCTGGTAAGTACAGTAGCCACTAGTCACATGGATCTGTTTACATTTAAAATAATTTAAAAATTCAGTTTCTTAGTCACAGTAGCCATATTTTAAGGGCTTAATAGTCAGATAATAAAATATTTCTATTACTGTGGAAAGATCCGTTGGACAGCACTGGTCTAAAGCAGGGGATCATTTGTTGAAATGTTGTCCATTTGTTTATATATTGTCTACAGCTGCTTTCATGTTACTCGGAGGGAGTTGAGTAGTTCTGTCAGAAACGATCTTGTCCACAAAGCCTAAAATATTTGCTATCTGGTCCTTTACATAAGAAGTTTGCTGACCTGATCTAACGGGATAGCACAGAGAACAAAAGTTTAACTGTTCTGGTCCTGTTTCACAAAAATGGTATTTAAAAAGTATCTCCCTCATTTGTCATGTGGCCTGCCATGTGCGCGAGGGACAGTGCCGCGTGCTGCAAAGGTCACGAGGGTGTAAAAGACGCGGCCCTGCTCTTCCATACCCAGTGGTGTGCTGTTCGCCTTTGTAGAGTTTCTTGGTTCCGTGCAAATATGAAATTGGAACTAGAGCTAAGCCAACTCAGTAGTGAGCAGGTTGCTGCAGATTCTAGGATTTCAAAGTTCAATGGAGATTTAAGTTTAAATCTTTGGTATGTATCTGTAATTATCAAACTAGGTTATGTGATATTGTAGTGTTCCCTCAAATATGTTAGCATCTGAAAATCCTTAAAAAGAATTTAAACATTGATTTAGATGGATATGAAGCTGTCTATTTCTAAATTAACTTACAATTTATTGTATGTATGTACACATATTCATATATGTACTCATATATACTTACACGTAGGACACTTTTCAAAAAAAAATCAGCTTTATTGAGATAATTCACAAACCATAAAATTCACCCTTTTTAAAGTCAAAAAAAAAAAAAAAAAAAAAAAAAAGAACCAACTTTCAATCTACTTAGTGACTGCTGAAGTCACTCCGCAACCATTGGTCAACCCGGGGCCCCGCAGGAGACCTCGTAGAACCCTTGGGCGCGAGCGGCGTGTGCGCATGCTCACTTGTGTTTGGCACTGCTCCTTGGTTAGCGTTCGATCGGGAGGCTTTTGGGTGGTGCTGTTGTGGCAGAGATGTTGTCTTCGAGAAAATAGTACTGAGTAATATTCGCTCATATCGGCTTCACGAGTGGGTATGAGCCGAGGGGCCAGGTGAGGGGACGGGCCTCTGAAGCTGCTGTCTTCTCCCATGAAGAAGCTTTTTGACATTTGACGGTAGACGAAAGAGTCACTCTCAGGCACCGCCACCAGGTGGCAGGAGGCGAGCTCGGACGAGGTTTGTTTCAGACAGAGAATCGGCTTTTGGCCTAGCTCCCAGATCCACTCAGACATCTGGGAAAGATCAATCACGCTGCCTAAAGGGGCCATGTTGAAAGAGGACACCAGATCCTTTCGTGTGGAGTAGGGGACTTGGGTGACAGAGCGGAACGAGAAGTAGTGGGCGGAGCTAGGCCCAATCTTAGAAAAGAACTGATCTGTGGCCAGGTCAAGAAATAGCCCATTAGAACCATCTTTCAATATCCTTAGTGACTGCTGACGTCACTCAGCATCCATTGGTCAACCCGGGGCCCCGCAGGAGACCTCTTAGAACCCTTGGGCGCAAGCGGTGTGTGCGCGTTCTCACTTGTGTTTATCACTGCTCCTTGGTTACCGTTCGATCGGGAGGCTTTTGAGTGGTGCGGTTGTGGCAGAGAGGTTGGCTTCTGCCGAATAGTACCGAGTAATCGCTGGTGTTAGGTTTAGAAGTGGATAAGAGCCGAGGGGGCAGGTGAGCGGGCTGGCCCGTTAAGCTGCTGTCTTCTGCCATGAAGGCGCTTTTTGACTTTGGACCGTAGAAGAAAAAGTCACTCTCTGGCACCACCACCGGGCTGCAGGAGGCGAGCGCGGACGCGGTTTGTTCGTGAAAGAGAATCGGCTTTCGGCTGAGCTGGCAGATCCGACTCAGACATCTGGGAAAGATCCATCACGCTGCCAAACAGGGTGATGTGGAAAGAGGACAGCTGATCTTTCCGTGTGGAGTAGGGGTCGGGAACCTCCAGCAGGCTGCAGGAGGCGAGCGCGGGAGCGGTTTGGTTGAGAAATGGAATCGGATTTCGGCTGAGCTACCAGATCCGACACAGACATCTGGGAAAGATCCATCAAGCTGCAAAAGGGGTCATGTTAAAAGTGGATAGCAGACCTTTCCGTGTGGAGTAGGGTAAGTGGATGACAGAGTGGATGGAGAAGTAGGGGGCGGAGCCAGGCCCAAGCTTAGGAAAGAACTTATCTGTAGCCATGGCAAGAAATAGCCCGTGAGAAACAACTTTCAATCCCCCTAGGGACCACTGACGGCAATCAGCAACCATTGGTCAACCCGGGGCCCCGCAGGAGACCTCTTAGAACCCTTGGGCGCGAGCGGTGTGTGCGCATGCTCACTTGTGTTTGGCACTGCTCCTTGGTTAGCGTTCGATCGGGAGGCTTTTGGGTGGTGCTGTTGTGGCAGAGATGTTGTCTTCGAGAAAATAGTACTGAGTAATATTCGCTCATATCGGCTTCACGAGTGGGTATGAGCCGAGGGGCCAGGTGAGGGGACGGGCCTCTGAAGCTGCTGTCTTCTCCCATGAAGAAGCTTTTTGACTTTTGACGGTAGACGAAAGAGTCACTCTCAGGCACCGCCACCAGGTGGCAGGAGGCGAGCTCGGACGAGGTTTATTTCAGACAGAGAATCGGCTTTGGCCTAGCTCCCAGATCCACTCAGACATCTGGGAAAGATCAATCGCGCTGCCTAAAGGGGCCATGTTGAAAGAGGACACCAGATCCTTTCGTGTGGAGTAGGGGACGGGGATGACAGAGCCGAACGAGTAGTAGGGGGCGGAGCAAGGCCCAATCTTCGAAAAGAACTGATCTGTAGCCACGTCAAGAAATAGCCCATTAGAACCAACTTTCGGCACTCAGCTCCAGGCGGGGCGGCCCCGGCGCTGAGGGACGCTACCCGACCTTGGCGGGACGGGGGTTTCGCCAGGGCCTGGGCCCAGCGACCAGGCGGAGACGGCGCGCGAGCCTTGCAGTCTCCAGGGAAATGCGGGCTTGCCTGCAATGAGATTTCATTTTCTGCATTTAAAGGACATCCTTTTCTGAGCTGCTGTGAATAAATTTGGGATGATACTGTATGTTTTCATCTAATGGAGAAATAGCTGTATTTTGAATAAGGATTGCTGCACTGGACGACTTCAGAACATTACTCACAATGTCATCCAACAGGAGTCAGAATCCCCATGGACCGAAGCAGATTGGCCTTGACCAGCTCTGGGACGACCTCAGAGCTGGAATCCAGCAAGTGTACACCAGACAGAGTATGGCGAAGTCCAGATACATGGAACTCTACACGTATCCTCCTGCTTGAACTGAGATAATTTGCTTTAGAATTTTGATACTTAGTGGTAGGATCGATGAATTATTAGAAATTTGACATCGTGTGTTCTCTTCTCAGTTCATCCTTGAAATGTAGTCACAGAATTCATCTTTAGCTTTAAGTTTTTTGAATAGAGGTCCTGTTTTTCGGTTTTTTGAACAGAGGTAATAAAATTGGCTAGTTAGTTGTCTAATGCAGTGCTGGTCAGTACAGTAGCCACTAGTCACATGGATCTGTTTACATTTAAAATAATTTAAAAATTCAGTTTCTTAGTCACAGTAGCCGTATTTTAAGGGCTTAATAGTCAGATAATAAAATATTTCTATTACTGTGGAAAGATCCGTTGGACAGCACTGGTCTAAAGCAGGGGATCATTTGTTGAAATGTTGTCCATTTGTTTATATATTGTCTACAGCTGCTTTCATGTTACTCGGAGGGAGCTGAGTAGTTCTGTCAGAAACGATCTTGTCCACAAAGCCTAAAATATTTGCTATCTGGTCCTTTACATAAGAAGTTTGCTGACCTGATCTAACGGGATAGCACAGAGAACAAAAGTTTAACTGTTCTGGTCCTGTTTCACAAAAATGGTATTTAAAAAGTATCTCCCTCATTTGTCATGTGGCCTGCCATGTGCGCGAGGGACAGTGCCGCGTGCTGCAAAGGTCACGAGGGTGTAAAAGACGCGGCCCTGCTCTTCCATACCCAGTGGTGTGCTGTTCGCCTTTGTAGAGTTTCTTGGTTCCGTGCAAATATGAAATTGGAACTAGAGCTAAGCCAACTCAGTAGTGAGCAGGTTGCTGCAGATTCTAGGATTTCAAAGTTCAATGGAGATTTAAGTTTAAATCTTTGGTATGTATCTGTAATTATCAAACTAGGTTATGTGATATTGTAGTGTTCCCTCAAATATGTTAGCATCTGAAAATCCTTAAAAAGAATTTAAACATTGATTTAGATGGATATGAAGCTGTCTATTTCTAAATTAACTTACAATTTATTGTATGTATGTACACATATTCATATATGTACTCATATATACTTACACGTAGGACACTTTTCAAAAAAAAATCAGCTTTATTGAGATAATTCACAAACCATAAAATTCACCCTTTTTAAAGTCAAAAAAAAAAAAAAAAAAAAAAAAAGAACCAACTTTCAATCTACTGAGTGACTGCTGAAGTCACTCCGCAACCATTGGTCAACCCGGGGCCCCGCAGGAGACCTCGTAGAACCCTTGGGCGCGAGCGGCGTGTGCGCATGCTCACTTGTGTTTGGCACTGCTCCTTGGTTAGCGTTCGATCGGGAGGCTTTTGGGTGGTGCTGTTGTGGCAGAGATGTTGTCTTCGAGAAAATAGTACTGAGTAATATTCGCTCATATCGGCTTCACGAGTGGGTATGAGCCGAGGGGCCAGGTGAGGGGACGGGCCTCTGAAGCTGCTGTCTTCTCCCATGAAGAAGCTTTTTGACATTTGACGGTAGACGAAAGAGTCACTCTCAGGCACCGCCACCAGGTGGCAGGAGGCGAGCTCGGACGAGGTTTGTTTCAGACAGAGAATCGGCTTTTGGCCTAGCTCCCAGATCCACTCAGACATCTGGGAAAGATCAATCACGCTGCCTAAAGGGGCCATGTTGAAAGAGGACACCAGATCCTTTCGTGTGGAGTAGGGGACTTGGGTGACAGAGCGGAACGAGAAGTAGTGGGCGGAGCTAGGCCCAATCTTAGAAAAGAACTGATCTGTGGCCAGGTCAAGAAATAGCCCATTAGAACCATCTTTCAATATCCTTAGTGACTGCTGACGTCACTCAGCATCCATTGGTCAACCCGGGGCCCCGCAGGAGACCTCTTAGAACCCTTGGGCGCGAGCGGTGTGTGCGCGTTCTCACTTGTGTTTATCACTGCTCCTTGGTTACCGTTCGATCGGGAGGCTTTTGAGTGGTGCGGTTGTGGCAGAGAGGTTGGCTTCTGCCGAATAGTACCGAGTAATCGCTGGTGTTAGGTTTAGAAGTGGATAAGAGCCGAGGGGGCAGGTGAGCGGGCTGGCCCGTTAAGCTGCTGTCTTCTGCCATGAAGGCGCTTTTTGACTTTGGACCGTAGAAGAAAAAGTCACTCTCTGGCACCACCACCGGGCTGCAGGAGGCGAGCGCGGACGTGGTTTGTTCGTGAAAGAGAATCGGCTTTCGGCTGAGCTGGCAGATCCGACTCAGACATCTGGGAAAGATCCATCACGCTGCCAAACAGGGTGATGTGGAAAGAGGACAGCTGATCTTTCCGTGTGGAGTAGGGGTCGGGAACCTCCAGCAGGCTGCAGGAGGCGAGCGCGGGAGCGGTTTGGTTGAGAAATGGAATCGGATTTCGGCTGAGCTACCAGATCCGACACAGACATCTGGGAAAGATCCATCAAGCTGCAAAAGGGGTCATGTTAAAAGTGGATAGCAGACCTTTCCGTGTGGAGTAGGGTAAGTGGATGACAGAGTGGATGGAGAAGTAGGGGGCGGAGCCAGGCCCAAGCTTAGGAAAGAACTTATCTGTAGCCATGGCAAGAAATAGCCCGTGAGAAACAACTTTCAATCCCCCTAGGGACCACTGACGGCAATCAGCAACCATTGGTCAACCCGGGGCCCCGCAGGAGACCTCTTAGAACCCTTGGGCGCGAGCGGTGTGTGCGCATGCTCACTTGTGTTTGGCACTGCTCCTCGGTTAGCGTTCGATCGGGAGGCTTTTGGGTGGTGCTGTTGTGGCAGAGATGTTGTCTTCGAGAAAATAGTACTGAGTAATATTCGCTCATATCGGCTTCACGAGTGGGTATGAGCCGAGGGGCCAGGTGAGGGGACGGGCCTCTGAAGCTGCTGTCTTCTCCCATGAAGAAGCTTTTTGACTTTTGACGGTAGACGAAAGAGTCACTCTCAGGCACCGCCACCAGGTGGCAGGAGGCGAGCTCGGACGAGGTTTATTTCAGACAGAGAATCGGCTTTGGCCTAGCTCCCAGATCCACTCAGACATCTGGGAAAGATCAATCACGCTGCCTAAAGGGGCCATGTTGAAAGAGGACACCAGATCCTTTCGTGTGGAGGAGGGGACGGGGATGACAGAGCCGAACGAGTAGTAGGGGGCGGAGCAAGGCCCAATCTTCGAAAAGAACTGATCTGTAGCCACGTCAAGAAATAGCCCATTAGAACCAACTTTCGGCACTCAGCTCCAGGCGGGGCGGCCCCGGCGCTGAGGGACGCTACCCGACCTTGGCGGGACGGGGGTTTCGCCAGGGCCTGGGCCCAGCGACCAGGCGGAGACGGCGCGCGAGCCTTGCAGTCTCCAGGGAAATGCGGGCTTGCCTGCAATGAGATTTCATTTTCTGCATTTAAAGGACATCCTTTTCTGAGCTGCTGTGAATAAATTTGGGATGATACTGTATGTTTTCATCTAATGGAGAAATAGCTGTATTTTGAATAAGGATTGCTGCACTGGACGACTTCAGAACATTACTCACAATGTCATCCAACAGGAGTCAGAATCCCCATGGACCGAAGCAGATTGGCCTTGACCAGCTCTGGGACGACCTCAGAGCTGGAATCCAGCAAGTGTACACCAGACAGAGTATGGCGAAGTCCAGATACATGGAACTCTACACGTATCCTCCTGCTTGAACTGAGATAATTTGCTTTAGAATTTTGATACTTAGTGGTAGGATCGATGAATTATTAGAAATTTGACATCGTGTGTTCTCTTCTCAGTTCATCCTTGAAATGTAGTCACAGAATTCATCTTTAGCTTTAAGTTTTTTGAATAGAGGTCCTGTTTTTCGGTTTTTTGAACAGAGGTAATAAAATTGGCTAGTTAGTTGTCTAATGCAGTGCTGGTCAGTACAGTAGCCACTAGTCACATGGATCTGTTTACATTTAAAATAATTTAAAAATTCAGTTTCTTAGTCACAGTAGCCGTATTTTAAGGGCTTAATAGTCAGATAATAAAATATTTCTATTACTGTGGAATGATCCGTTGGACAGCACTGGTCTAAAGCAGGGGATCATTTGTTGAAATGTTGTCCATTTGTTTATATATTGTCTACAGCTGCTTTCATGTTACTCGGAGGGAGTTGAGTAGTTCTGTCAGAAACGATCTTGTCCACAAAGCCTAAAATATTTGCTATCTGGTCCTTTACATAAGAAGTTTGCTGACCTGATCTAACGGGATAGCACAGAGAACAAAAGTTTAACTGTTCTGGTCCTGTTTCACAAAAATGGTATTTAAAAAGTATCTCCCTCATTTGTCATGTGGCCTGCCATGTGCGTGAGGGACAGTGCCGCGTGCTGCAAAGGTCACGAGGGTGTAAAAGACGCGGCCCTGGTCTTCCATACCCAGTGGTGTGCTGTTCGCCTTTGTAGAGTTTCTTGGTTCCGTGCAATTATGAAATTGGAACTAGAGCTAAGCCAACTCAGTAGTGAGCAGGTTGCTGCAGATTCTAGGATTTCAAAGTTCAATGGAGATTTAAGTTTAAATCTTTGGTATGTATCTGTAATTATCAAACTAGGTTATGTGATATTGTAGTGTTCCCTCAAATATGTTAGCATCTGAAAATCCTTAAAAAGAATTTAAACATTGATTTAGATGGATATGAAGCTGTCTATTTCTAAATTAACTTACAATTTATTGTATGTATGTACACATATTCATATATGTACTCATATATACTTACACGTAGGACACTTTTCAAAAAAAAATCAGCTTTATTGAGATAATTCACAAACCATAAAATTCACCCTTTTTAAAGTCAAAAAAAAAAAGAACCAACTTTCAATCTACTTAGTGACTGCTGAAGTCACTCCGCAACCATTGGTCAACCCGGGGCCCCGCAGGAGACCTCGTAGAACCCTTGGGCGCGAGCGGCGTGTGCGCATGCTCACTTGTGTTTGGCACTGCTCCTTGGTTAGCGTTCGATCGGGAGGCTTTTGGGTGGTGCTGTTGTGGCAGAGATGTTGTCTTCGAGAAAATAGTACTGAGTAATATTCGCTCATATCGGCTTCACGAGTGGGTATGAGCCGAGGGGCCAGGTGAGGGGACGGGCCTCTGAAGCTGCTGTCTTCTCCCATGAAGAAGCTTTTTGACATTTGACGGTAGACGAAAGAGTCACTCTCAGGCACCGCCACCAGGTGGCAGGAGGCGAGCTCGGACGAGGTTTGTTTCAGACAGAGAATCGGCTTTTGGCCTAGCTCCCAGATCCACTCAGACATCTGGGAAAGATCAATCACGCTGCCTAAAGGGGCCATGTTGAAAGAGGACACCAGATCCTTTCGTGTGGAGTAGGGGACTTGGGTGACAGAGCGGAACGAGAAGTAGTGGGCGGAGCTAGGCCCAATCTTAGAAAAGAACTGATCTGTGGCCAGGTCAAGAAATAGCCCATTAGAACCATCTTTCAATATCCTTAGTGACTGCTGACGTCACTCAGCATCCATTGGTCAACCCGGGGCCCCGCAGGAGACCTCTTAGAACCCTTGGGCGCGAGCGGTGTGTGCGCGTTCTCACTTGTGTTTATCACTGCTCCTTGGTTACCGTTCGATCGGGAGGCTTTTGAGTGGTGCGGTTGTGGCAGAGAGGTTGGCTTCTGCCGAATAGTACCGAGTAATCGCTGGTGTTAGGTTTAGAAGTGGATAAGAGCCGAGGGGGCAGGTGAGCGGGCTGGCCCGTTAAGCTGCTGTCTTCTGCCATGAAGGCGCTTTTTGACTTTGGACCGTAGAAGAAAAAGTCACTCTCTGGCACCACCACCGGGCTGCAGGAGGCGAGCGCGGACGCGGTTTGTTCGTGAAAGAGAATCGGCTTTCGGCTGAGCTGGCAGATCCGACTCAGACATCTGGGAAAGATCCATCACGCTGCCAAACAGGGTGATGTGGAAAGAGGACAGCTGATCTTTCCGTGTGGAGTAGGGGTCGGGAACCTCCAGCAGGCTGCAGGAGGCGAGCGCGGGAGCGGTTTGGTTGAGAAATGGAATCGGATTTCGGCTGAGCTACCAGATCCGACACAGACATCTGGGAAAGATCCATCAAGCTGCAAAAGGGGTCATGTTAAAAGTGGATAGCAGACCTTTCCGTGTGGAGTAGGGTAAGTGGATGACAGAGTGGATGGAGAAGTAGGGGGCGGAGCCAGGCCCAAGCTTAGGAAAGAACTTATCTGTAGCCATGGCAAGAAATAGCCCGTGAGAAACAACTTTCAATCCCCCTAGGGACCACTGACGGCAATCAGCAACCATTGGTCAACCCGGGGCCCCCGCAGGAGACCTCTTAGAACCCTTGGGCGCGAGCGGTGTGTGCGCATGCTCACTTGTGTTTGGCACTGCTCCTCGGTTAGCGTTCGATCGGGAGGCTTTTGGGTGGTGCTGTTGTGGCAGAGATGTTGTCTTCGAGAAAATAGTACTGAGTAATATTCGCTCATATCGGCTTCACGAGTGGGTATGAGCCGAGGGGCCAGGTGAGGGGACGGGCCTCTGAAGCTGCTGTCTTCTCCCATGAAGAAGCTTTTTGACTTTTGACGGTAGACGAAAGAGTCACTCTCAGGCACCGCCACCAGGTGGCAGGAGGCGAGCTCGGACGAGGTTTATTTCAGACAGAGAATCGGCTTTGGCCTAGCTCCCAGATCCACTCAGACATCTGGGAAAGATCAATCGCGCTGCCTAAAGGGGCCATGTTGAAAGAGGACACCAGATCCTTTCGTGTGGAGTAGGGGACGGGGATGACAGAGCCGAACGAGTAGTAGGGGGCGGAGCAAGGCCCAATCTTCGAAAAGAACTGATCTGTAGCCACGTCAAGAAATAGCCCATTAGAACCAACTTTCGGCACTCAGCTCCAGGCGGGGCGGCCCCGGCGCTGAGGGACGCTACCCGACCTTGGCGGGACGGGGGTTTCGCCAGGGCCTGGGCCCAGCGACCAGGCGGAGACGGCGCGCGAGCCTTGCAGTCTCCAGGGAAATGCGGGCTTGCCTGCAATGAGATTTCATTTTCTGCATTTAAAGGACATCCTTTTCTGAGCTGCTGTGAATAAATTTGGGATGATACTGTATGTTTTCATCTAATGGAGAAATAGCTGTATTTTGAATAAGGATTGCTGCACTGGACGACTTCAGAACATTACTCACAATGTCATCCAACAGGAGTCAGAATCCCCATGGACCGAAGCAGATTGGCCTTGACCAGCTCTGGGACGACCTCAGAGCTGGAATCCAGCAAGTGTACACCAGACAGAGTATGGCGAAGTCCAGATACATGGAACTCTACACGTATCCTCCTGCTTGAACTGAGATAATTTGCTTTAGAATTTTGATACTTAGTGGTAGGATCGATGAATTATTAGAAATTTGACATCGTGTGTTCTCTTCTCAGTTCATCCTTGAAATGTAGTCACAGAATTCATCTTTAGCTTTACGTTTTTTGAATAGAGGTCCTGTTTTTCGGTTTTTTGAACAGAGGTAATAAAATTGGCTAGTTAGTTGTCTAATGCAGTGCTGGTCAGTACAGTAGCCACTAGTCACATGGATCTGTTTACATTTAAAATAATTTAAAAATTCAGTTTCTTAGTCACAGTAGCCGTATTTTAAGGGCTTAATAGTCAGATAATAAAATATTTCTATTACTGTGGAAAGATCCGTTGGACAGCACTGGTCTAAAGCAGGGGATCATTTGTTGAAATGTTGTCCATTTGTTTATATATTGTCTACAGCTGCTTTCATGTTACTCGGAGGGAGCTGAGTAGTTCTGTCAGAAACGATCTTGTCCACAAAGCCTAAAATATTTGCTATCTGGTCCTTTACATAAGAAGTTTGCTGACCTGATCTAACGGGATAGCACAGAGAAAAAAAGTTTAACTGTTCTGGTCCTGTTTCACAAAAATGGTATTTAAAAAGTATCTCCCTCATTTGTCATGTGGCCTGCCATGTGCGCGAGGGACAGTGCCGCGTGCTGCAAAGGTCACGAGGGTGTAAAAGACGCGGCCCTGCTCTTCCATACCCAGTGGTGTGCTGTTCGCCTTTGTAGAGTTTCTTGGTTCCGTGCAAATATGAAATTGGAACTAGAGCTAAGCCAACTCAGTAGTGAGCAGGTTGCTGCAGATTCTAGGATTTCAAAGTTCAATGGAGATTTAAGTTTAAATCTTTGGTATGTATCTGTAATTATCAAACTAGGTTATGTGATATTGTAGTGTTCCCTCAAATATGTTAGCATCTGAAAATCCTTAAAAAGAATTTAAACATTGATTTAGATGGATATGAAGCTGTCTATTTCTAAATTAACTTACAATTTATTGTATGTATGTACACATATTCATATATGTACTCATATATACTTACACGTAGGACACTTTTCAAAAAAAAATCAGCTTTATTGAGATAATTCACAAACCATAAAATTCACCCTTTTTAAAGTCAAAAAAAAAAAAAAAAAAAAAAAAAGAACCAACTTTCAATCTACTTAGTGACTGCTGAAGTCACTCCGCAACCATTGGTCAACCCGGGGCCCCGCAGGAGACCTCGTAGAACCCTTGGGCGCGAGCGGCGTGTGCGCATGCTCACTTGTGTTTGGCACTGCTCCTTGGTTAGCGTTCGATCGGGAGGCTTTTGGGTGGTGCTGTTGTGGCAGAGATGTTGTCTTCGAGAAAATAGTACTGAGTAATATTCGCTCATATCGGCTTCACGAGTGGGTATGAGCCGAGGGGCCAGGTGAGGGGACGGGCCTCTGAAGCTGCTGTCTTCTCCCATGAAGAAGCTTTTTGACTTTTGACGGTAGACGAAAGAGTCACTCTCAGGCACCGCCACCAGGTGGCAGGAGGCGAGCTCGGACGAGGTTTATTTCAGACAGAGAATCGGCTTTGGCCTAGCTCCCAGATCCACTCAGACATCTGGGAAAGATCAATCGCGCTGCCTAAAGGGGCCATGTTGAAAGAGGACACCAGATCCTTTCGTGTGGAGTAGGGGACGGGGATGACAGAGCCGAACGAGTAGTAGGGGGCGGAGCAAGGCCCAATCTTCGAAAAGAACTGATCTGTAGCCACGTCAAGAAATAGCCCATTAGAACCAACTTTCGGCACTCAGCTCCAGGCGGGGCGGCCCCGGCGCTGAGGGACGCTACCCGACCTTGGCGGGACGGGGGTTTCGCCAGGGCCTGGGCCCAGCGACCAGGCGGAGACGGCGCGCGAGCCTTGCAGTCTCCAGGGAAATGCGGGCTTGCCTGCAATGAGATTTCATTTTCTGCATTTAAAGGACATCCTTTTCTGAGCTGCTGTGAATAAATTTGGGATGATACTGTATGTTTTCATCTAATGGAGAAATAGCTGTATTTTGAATAAGGATTGCTGCACTGGACGACTTCAGAACATTACTCACAATGTCATCCAACAGGAGTCAGAATCCCCATGGACCGAAGCAGATTGGCCTTGACCAGCTCTGGGACGACCTCAGAGCTGGAATCCAGCAAGTGTACACCAGACAGAGTATGGCGAAGTCCAGATACATGGAACTCTACACGTATCCTCCTGCTTGAACTGAGATAATTTGCTTTAGAATTTTGATACTTAGTGGTAGGATCGATGAATTATTAGAAATTTGACATCGTGTGTTCTCTTCTCAGTTCATCCTTGAAATGTAGTCACAGAATTCATCTTTAGCTTTAAGTTTTTTGAATAGAGGTCCTGTTTTTCGGTTTTTTGAACAGAGGTAATAAAATTGGCTAGTTAGTTGTCTAATGCAGTGCTGGTAAGTACAGTAGCCACTAGTCACATGGATCTGTTTACATTTAAAATAATTTAAAAATTCAGTTTCTTAGTCACAGTAGCCATATTTTAAGGGCTTAATAGTCAGATAATAAAATATTTCTATTACTGTGGAAAGATCCGTTGGACAGCACTGGTCTAAAGCAGGGGATCATTTGTTGAAATGTTGTCCATTTGTTTATATATTGTCTACAGCTGCTTTCATGTTACTCGGAGGGAGTTGAGTAGTTCTGTCAGAAACGATCTTGTCCACAAAGCCTAAAATATTTGCTATCTGGTCCTTTACATAAGAAGTTTGCTGACCTGATCTAACGGGATAGCACAGAGAACAAAAGTTTAACTGTTCTGGTCCTGTTTCACAAAAATGGTATTTAAAAAGTATCTCCCTCATTTGTCATGTGGCCTGCCATGTGCGCGAGGGACAGTGCCGCGTGCTGCAAAGGTCACGAGGGTGTAAAAGACGCGGCCCTGCTCTTCCATACCCAGTGGTGTGCTGTTCGCCTTTGTAGAGTTTCTTGGTTCCGTGCAAATATGAAATTGGAACTAGAGCTAAGCCAACTCAGTAGTGAGCAGGTTGCTGCAGATTCTAGGATTTCAAAGTTCAATGGAGATTTAAGTTTAAATCTTTGGTATGTATCTGTAATTATCAAACTAGGTTATGTGATATTGTAGTGTTCCCTCAAATATGTTAGCATCTGAAAATCCTTAAAAAGAATTTAAACATTGATTTAGATGGATATGAAGCTGTCTATTTCTAAATTAACTTACAATTTATTGTATGTATGTACACATATTCATATATGTACTCATATATACTTACACGTAGGACACTTTTCAAAAAAAAATCAGCTTTATTGAGATAATTCACAAACCATAAAATTCACCCTTTTTAAAGTCAAAAAAAAAAAAAAAAAAAAAAAAAAGAACCAACTTTCAATCTACTTAGTGACTGCTGAAGTCACTCCGCAACCATTGGTCAACCCGGGGCCCCGCAGGAGACCTCGTAGAACCCTTGGGCGCGAGCGGCGTGTGCGCATGCTCACTTGTGTTTGGCACTGCTCCTTGGTTAGCGTTCGATCGGGAGGCTTTTGGGTGGTGCTGTTGTGGCAGAGATGTTGTCTTCGAGAAAATAGTACTGAGTAATATTCGCTCATATCGGCTTCACGAGTGGGTATGAGCCGAGGGGCCAGGTGAGGGGACGGGCCTCTGAAGCTGCTGTCTTCTCCCATGAAGAAGCTTTTTGACATTTGACGGTAGACGAAAGAGTCACTCTCAGGCACCGCCACCAGGTGGCAGGAGGCGAGCTCGGACGAGGTTTGTTTCAGACAGAGAATCGGCTTTTGGCCTAGCTCCCAGATCCACTCAGACATCTGGGAAAGATCAATCACGCTGCCTAAAGGGGCCATGTTGAAAGAGGACACCAGATCCTTTCGTGTGGAGTAGGGGACTTGGGTGACAGAGCGGAACGAGAAGTAGTGGGCGGAGCTAGGCCCAATCTTAGAAAAGAACTGATCTGTGGCCAGGTCAAGAAATAGCCCATTAGAACCATCTTTCAATATCCTTAGTGACTGCTGACGTCACTCAGCATCCATTGGTCAACCCGGGGCCCCGCAGGAGACCTCTTAGAACCCTTGGGCGCGAGCGGTGTGTGCGCGTTCTCACTTGTGTTTATCACTGCTCCTTGGTTACCGTTCGATCGGGAGGCTTTTGAGTGGTGCGGTTGTGGCAGAGAGGTTGGCTTCTGCCGAATAGTACCGAGTAATCGCTGGTGTTAGGTTTAGAAGTGGATAAGAGCCGAGGGGGCAGGTGAGCGGGCTGGCCCGTTAAGCTGCTGTCTTCTGCCATGAAGGCGCTTTTTGACTTTGGACCGTAGAAGAAAAAGTCACTCTCTGGCACCACCACCGGGCTGCAGGAGGCGAGCGCGGACGCGGTTTGTTCGTGAAAGAGAATCGGCTTTCGGCTGAGCTGGCAGATCCGACTCAGACATCTGGGAAAGATCCATCACGCTGCCAAACAGGGTGATGTGGAAAGAGGACAGCTGATCTTTCCGTGTGGAGTAGGGGTCGGGAACCTCCAGCAGGCTGCAGGAGGCGAGCGCGGGAGCGGTTTGGTTGAGAAATGGAATCGGATTTCGGCTGAGCTACCAGATCCGACACAGACATCTGGGAAAGATCCATCAAGCTGCAAAAGGGGTCATGTTAAAAGTGGATAGCAGACCTTTCCGTGTGGAGTAGGGTAAGTGGATGACAGAGTGGATGGAGAAGTAGGGGGCGGAGCCAGGCCCAAGCTTAGGAAAGAACTTATCTGTAGCCATGGCAAGAAATAGCCCGTGAGAAACAACTTTCAATCCCCCTAGGGACCACTGACGGCAATCAGCAACCATTGGTCAACCCGGGGCCCCGCAGGAGACCTCTTAGAACCCTTGGGCGCGAGCGGTGTGTGCGCATGCTCACTTGTGTTTGGCACTGCTCCTCGGTTAGCGTTCGATCGGGAGGCTTTTGGGTGGTGCTGTTGTGGCAGAGATGTTGTCTTCGAGAAAATAGTACTGAGTAATATTCGCTCATATCGGCTTCACGAGTGGGTATGAGCCGAGGGGCCAGGTGAGGGGACGGGCCTCTGAAGCTGCTGTCTTCTCCCATGAAGAAGCTTTTTGACTTTTGACGGTAGACGAAAGAGTCACTCTCAGGCACCGCCACCAGGTGGCAGGAGGCGAGCTCGGACGAGGTTTATTTCAGACAGAGAATCGGCTTTGGCCTAGCTCCCAGATCCACTCAGACATCTGGGAAAGATCAATCGCGCTGCCTAAAGGGGCCATGTTGAAAGAGGACACCAGATCCTTTCGTGTGGAGTAGGGGACGGGGATGACAGAGCCGAACGAGTAGTAGGGGGCGGAGCAAGGCCCAATCTTCGAAAAGAACTGATCTGTAGCCACGTCAAGAAATAGCCCATTAGAACCAACTTTCGGCACTCAGCTCCAGGCGGGGCGGCCCCGGCGCTGAGGGACGCTACCCGACCTTGGCGGGACGGGGGTTTCGCCAGGGCCTGGGCCCAGCGACCAGGCGGAGACGGCGCGCGAGCCTTGCAGTCTCCAGGGAAATGCGGGCTTGCCTGCAATGAGATTTCATTTTCTGCATTTAAAGGACATCCTTTTCTGAGCTGCTGTGAATAAATTTGGGATGATACTGTATGTTTTCATCTAATGGAGAAATAGCTGTATTTTGAATAAGGATTGCTGCACTGGACGACTTCAGAACATTACTCACAATGTCATCCAACAGGAGTCAGAATCCCCATGGACCGAAGCAGATTGGCCTTGACCAGCTCTGGGACGACCTCAGAGCTGGAATCCAGCAAGTGTACACCAGACAGAGTATGGCGAAGTCCAGATACATGGAACTCTACACGTATCCTCCTGCTTGAACTGAGATAATTTGCTTTAGAATTTTGATACTTAGTGGTAGGATCGATGAATTATTAGAAATTTGACATCGTGTGTTCTCTTCTCAGTTCATCCTTGAAATGTAGTCACAGAATTCATCTTTAGCTTTAAGTTTTTTGAATAGAGGTCCTGTTTTTCGGTTTTTTGAACAGAGGTAATAAAATTGGCTAGTTAGTTGTCTAATGCAGTGCTGGTAAGTACAGTAGCCACTAGTCACATGGATCTGTTTACATTTAAAATAATTTAAAAATTCAGTTTCTTAGTCACAGTAGCCATATTTTAAGGGCTTAATAGTCAGATAATAAAATATTTCTATTACTGTGGAAAGATCCGTTGGACAGCACTGGTCTAAAGCAGGGGATCATTTGTTGAAATGTTGTCCATTTGTTTATATATTGTCTACAGCTGCTTTCATGTTACTCGGAGGGAGTTGAGTAGTTCTGTCAGAAACGATCTTGTCCACAAAGCCTAAAATATTTGCTATCTGGTCCTTTACATAAGAAGTTTGCTGACCTGATCTAACGGGATAGCACAGAGAACAAAAGTTTAACTGTTCTGGTCCTGTTTCACAAAAATGGTATTTAAAAAGTATCTCCCTCATTTGTCATGTGGCCTGCCATGTGCGCGAGGGACAGTGCCGCGTGCTGCAAAGGTCACGAGGGTGTAAAAGACGCGGCCCTGCTCTTCCATACCCAGTGGTGTGCTGTTCGCCTTTGTAGAGTTTCTTGGTTCCGTGCAAATATGAAATTGGAACTAGAGCTAAGCCAACTCAGTAGTGAGCAGGTTGCTGCAGATTCTAGGATTTCAAAGTTCAATGGAGATTTAAGTTTAAATCTTTGGTATGTATCTGTAATTATCAAACTAGGTTATGTGATATTGTAGTGTTCCCTCAAATATGTTAGCATCTGAAAATCCTTAAAAAGAATTTAAACATTGATTTAGATGGATATGAAGCTGTCTATTTCTAAATTAACTTACAATTTATTGTATGTATGTACACATATTCATATATGTACTCATATATACTTACACGTAGGACACTTTTCAAAAAAAAATCAGCTTTATTGAGATAATTCACAAACCATAAAATTCACCCTTTTTAAAGTCAAAAAAAAAAAAAAAAAAAAAAAAAAGAACCAACTTTCAATCTACTTAGTGACTGCTGAAGTCACTCCGCAACCATTGGTCAACCCGGGGCCCCGCAGGAGACCTCGTAGAACCCTTGGGCGCGAGCGGCGTGTGCGCATGCTCACTTGTGTTTGGCACTGCTCCTTGGTTAGCGTTCGATCGGGAGGCTTTTGGGTGGTGCTGTTGTGGCAGAGATGTTGTCTTCGAGAAAATAGTACTGAGTAATATTCGCTCATATCGGCTTCACGAGTGGGTATGAGCCGAGGGGCCAGGTGAGGGGACGGGCCTCTGAAGCTGCTGTCTTCTCCCATGAAGAAGCTTTTTGACATTTGACGGTAGACGAAAGAGTCACTCTCAGGCACCGCCACCAGGTGGCAGGAGGCGAGCTCGGACGAGGTTTGTTTCAGACAGAGAATCGGCTTTTGGCCTAGCTCCCAGATCCACTCAGACATCTGGGAAAGATCAATCACGCTGCCTAAAGGGGCCATGTTGAAAGAGGACACCAGATCCTTTCGTGTGGAGTAGGGGACTTGGGTGACAGAGCGGAACGAGAAGTAGTGGGCGGAGCTAGGCCCAATCTTAGAAAAGAACTGATCTGTGGCCAGGTCAAGAAATAGCCCATTAGAACCATCTTTCAATATCCTTAGTGACTGCTGACGTCACTCAGCATCCATTGGTCAACCCGGGGCCCCGCAGGAGACCTCTTAGAACCCTTGGGCGCGAGCGGTGTGTGCGCGTTCTCACTTGTGTTTATCACTGCTCCTTGGTTACCGTTCGATCGGGAGGCTTTTGAGTGGTGCGGTTGTGGCAGAGAGGTTGGCTTCTGCCGAATAGTACCGAGTAATCGCTGGTGTTAGGTTTAGAAGTGGATAAGAGCCGAGGGGGCAGGTGAGCGGGCTGGCCCGTTAAGCTGCTGTCTTCTGCCATGAAGGCGCTTTTTGACTTTGGACCGTAGAAGAAAAAGTCACTCTCTGGCACCACCACCGGGCTGCAGGAGGCGAGCGCGGACGCGGTTTGTTCGTGAAAGAGAATCGGCTTTCGGCTGAGCTGGCAGATCCGACTCAGACATCTGGGAAAGATCCATCACGCTGCCAAACAGGGTGATGTGGAAAGAGGACAGCTGATCTTTCCGTGTGGAGTAGGGGTCGGGAACCTCCAGCAGGCTGCAGGAGGCGAGCGCGGGAGCGGTTTGGTTGAGAAATGGAATCGGATTTCGGCTGAGCTACCAGATCCGACACAGACATCTGGGAAAGATCCATCAAGCTGCAAAAGGGGTCATGTTAAAAGTGGATAGCAGACCTTTCCGTGTGGAGTAGGGTAAGTGGATGACAGAGTGGATGGAGAAGTAGGGGGCGGAGCCAGGCCCAAGCTTAGGAAAGAACTTATCTGTAGCCATGGCAAGAAATAGCCCGTGAGAAACAACTTTCAATCCCCCTAGGGACCACTGACGGCAATCAGCAACCATTGGTCAACCCGGGGCCCCGCAGGAGACCTCTTAGAACCCTTGGGCGCGAGCGGTGTGTGCGCATGCTCACTTGTGTTTGGCACTGCTCCTCGGTTAGCGTTCGATCGGGAGGCTTTTGGGTGGTGCTGTTGTGGCAGAGATGTTGTCTTCGAGAAAATAGTACTGAGTAATATTCGCTCATATCGGCTTCACGAGTGGGTATGAGCCGAGGGGCCAGGTGAGGGGACGGGCCTCTGAAGCTGCTGTCTTCTCCCATGAAGAAGCTTTTTGACTTTTGACGGTAGACGAAAGAGTCACTCTCAGGCACCGCCACCAGGTGGCAGGAGGCGAGCTCGGACGAGGTTTATTTCAGACAGAGAATCGGCTTTGGCCTAGCTCCCAGATCCACTCAGACATCTGGGAAAGATCAATCGCGCTGCCTAAAGGGGCCATGTTGAAAGAGGACACCAGATCCTTTCGTGTGGAGTAGGGGACGGGGATGACAGAGCCGAACGAGTAGTAGGGGGCGGAGCAAGGCCCAATCTTCGAAAAGAACTGATCTGTAGCCACGTCAAGAAATAGCCCATTAGAACCAACTTTCGGCACTCAGCTCCAGGCGGGGCGGCCCCGGCGCTGAGGGACGCTACCCGACCTTGGCGGGACGGGGGTTTCGCCAGGGCCTGGGCCCAGCGACCAGGCGGAGACGGCGCGCGAGCCTTGCAGTCTCCAGGGAAATGCGGGCTTGCCTGCAATGAGATTTCATTTTCTGCATTTAAAGGACATCCTTTTCTGAGCTGCTGTGAATAAATTTGGGATGATACTGTATGTTTTCATCTAATGGAGAAATAGCTGTATTTTGAATAAGGATTGCTGCACTGGACGACTTCAGAACATTACTCACAATGTCATCCAACAGGAGTCAGAATCCCCATGGACCGAAGCAGATTGGCCTTGACCAGCTCTGGGACGACCTCAGAGCTGGAATCCAGCAAGTGTACACCAGACAGAGTATGGCGAAGTCCAGATACATGGAACTCTACACGTATCCTCCTGCTTGAACTGAGATAATTTGCTTTAGAATTTTGATACTTAGTGGTAGGATCGATGAATTATTAGAAATTTGACATCGTGTGTTCTCTTCTCAGTTCATCCTTGAAATGTAGTCACAGAATTCATCTTTAGCTTTAAGTTTTTTGAATAGAGGTCCTGTTTTTCGGTTTTTTGAACAGAGGTAATAAAATTGGCTAGTTAGTTGTCTAATGCAGTGCTGGTAAGTACAGTAGCCACTAGTCACATGGATCTGTTTACATTTAAAATAATTTAAAAATTCAGTTTCTTAGTCACAGTAGCCATATTTTAAGGGCTTAATAGTCAGATAATAAAATATTTCTATTACTGTGGAAAGATCCGTTGGACAGCACTGGTCTAAAGCAGGGGATCATTTGTTGAAATGTTGTCCATTTGTTTATATATTGTCTACAGCTGCTTTCATGTTACTCGGAGGGAGTTGAGTAGTTCTGTCAGAAACGATCTTGTCCACAAAGCCTAAAATATTTGCTATCTGGTCCTTTACATAAGAAGTTTGCTGACCTGATCTAACGGGATAGCACAGAGAACAAAAGTTTAACTGTTCTGGTCCTGTTTCACAAAAATGGTATTTAAAAAGTATCTCCCTCATTTGTCATGTGGCCTGCCATGTGCGCGAGGGACAGTGCCGCGTGCTGCAAAGGTCACGAGGGTGTAAAAGACGCGGCCCTGCTCTTCCATACCCAGTGGTGTGCTGTTCGCCTTTGTAGAGTTTCTTGGTTCCGTGCAAATATGAAATTGGAACTAGAGCTAAGCCAACTCAGTAGTGAGCAGGTTGCTGCAGATTCTAGGATTTCAAAGTTCAATGGAGATTTAAGTTTAAATCTTTGGTATGTATCTGTAATTATCAAACTAGGTTATGTGATATTGTAGTGTTCCCTCAAATATGTTAGCATCTGAAAATCCTTAAAAAGAATTTAAACATTGATTTAGATGGATATGAAGCTGTCTATTTCTAAATTAACTTACAATTTATTGTATGTATGTACACATATTCATATATGTACTCATATATACTTACACGTAGGACACTTTTCAAAAAAAAATCAGCTTTATTGAGATAATTCACAAACCATAAAATTCACCCTTTTTAAAGTCAAAAAAAAAAAAAAAAAAAAAAAAAAAGAACCAACTTTCAATCTACTTAGTGACTGCTGAAGTCACTCCGCAACCATTGGTCAACCCGGGGCCCCGCAGGAGACCTCGTAGAACCCTTGGGCGCGAGCGGCGTGTGCGCATGCTCACTTGTGTTTGGCACTGCTCCTTGGTTAGCGTTCGATCGGGAGGCTTTTGGGTGGTGCTGTTGTGGCAGAGATGTTGTCTTCGAGAAAATAGTACTGAGTAATATTCGCTCATATCGGCTTCACGAGTGGGTATGAGCCGAGGGGCCAGGTGAGGGGACGGGCCTCTGAAGCTGCTGTCTTCTCCCATGAAGAAGCTTTTTGACATTTGACGGTAGACGAAAGAGTCACTCTCAGGCACCGCCACCAGGTGGCAGGAGGCGAGCTCGGACGAGGTTTGTTTCAGACAGAGAATCGGCTTTTGGCCTAGCTCCCAGATCCACTCAGACATCTGGGAAAGATCAATCACGCTGCCTAAAGGGGCCATGTTGAAAGAGGACACCAGATCCTTTCGTGTGGAGTAGGGGACTTGGGTGACAGAGCGGAACGAGAAGTAGTGGGCGGAGCTAGGCCCAATCTTAGAAAAGAACTGATCTGTGGCCAGGTCAAGAAATAGCCCATTAGAACCATCTTTCAATATCCTTAGTGACTGCTGACGTCACTCAGCATCCATTGGTCAACCCGGGGCCCCGCAGGAGACCTCTTAGAACCCTTGGGCGCGAGCGGTGTGTGCGCGTTCTCACTTGTGTTTATCACTGCTCCTTGGTTACCGTTCGATCGGGAGGCTTTTGAGTGGTGCGGTTGTGGCAGAGAGGTTGGCTTCTGCCGAATAGTACCGAGTAATCGCTGGTGTTAGGTTTAGAAGTGGATAAGAGCCGAGGGGGCAGGTGAGCGGGCTGGCCCGTTAAGCTGCTGTCTTCTGCCATGAAGGCGCTTTTTGACTTTGGACCGTAGAAGAAAAAGTCACTCTCTGGCACCACCACCGGGCTGCAGGAGGCGAGCGCGGACGCGGTTTGTTCGTGAAAGAGAATCGGCTTTCGGCTGAGCTGGCAGATCCGACTCAGACATCTGGGAAAGATCCATCACGCTGCCAAACAGGGTGATGTGGAAAGAGGACAGCTGATCTTTCCGTGTGGAGTAGGGGTCGGGAACCTCCAGCAGGCTGCAGGAGGCGAGCGCGGGAGCGGTTTGGTTGAGAAATGGAATCGGATTTCGGCTGAGCTACCAGATCCGACACAGACATCTGGGAAAGATCCATCAAGCTGCAAAAGGGGTCATGTTAAAAGTGGATAGCAGACCTTTCCGTGTGGAGTAGGGTAAGTGGATGACAGAGTGGATGGAGAAGTAGGGGGCGGAGCCAGGCCCAAGCTTAGGAAAGAACTTATCTGTAGCCATGGCAAGAAATAGCCCGTGAGAAACAACTTTCAATCCCCCTAGGGACCACTGACGGCAATCAGCAACCATTGGTCAACCCGGGGCCCCGCAGGAGACCTCTTAGAACCCTTGGGCGCGAGCGGTGTGTGCGCATGCTCACTTGTGTTTGGCACTGCTCCTCGGTTAGCGTTCGATCGGGAGGCTTTTGGGTGGTGCTGTTGTGGCAGAGATGTTGTCTTCGAGAAAATAGTACTGAGTAATATTCGCTCATATCGGCTTCACGAGTGGGTATGAGCCGAGGGGCCAGGTGAGGGGACGGGCCTCTGAAGCTGCTGTCTTCTCCCATGAAGAAGCTTTTTGACTTTTGACGGTAGACGAAAGAGTCACTCTCAGGCACCGCCACCAGGTGGCAGGAGGCGAGCTCGGACGAGGTTTATTTCAGACAGAGAATCGGCTTTGGCCTAGCTCCCAGATCCACTCAGACATCTGGGAAAGATCAATCGCGCTGCCTAAAGGGGCCATGTTGAAAGAGGACACCAGATCCTTTCGTGTGGAGTAGGGGACGGGGATGACAGAGCCGAACGAGTAGTAGGGGGCGGAGCAAGGCCCAATCTTCGAAAAGAACTGATCTGTAGCCACGTCAAGAAATAGCCCATTAGAACCAACTTTCGGCACTCAGCTCCAGGCGGGGCGGCCCCGGCGCTGAGGGACGCTACCCGACCTTGGCGGGACGGGGGTTTCGCCAGGGCCTGGGCCCAGCGACCAGGCGGAGACGGCGCGCGAGCCTTGCAGTCTCCAGGGAAATGCGGGCTTGCCTGCAATGAGATTTCATTTTCTGCATTTAAAGGACATCCTTTTCTGAGCTGCTGTGAATAAATTTGGGATGATACTGTATGTTTTCATCTAATGGAGAAATAGCTGTATTTTGAATAAGGATTGCTGCACTGGACGACTTCAGAACATTACTCACAATGTCATCCAACAGGAGTCAGAATCCCCATGGACCGAAGCAGATTGGCCTTGACCAGCTCTGGGACGACCTCAGAGCTGGAATCCAGCAAGTGTACACCAGACAGAGTATGGCGAAGTCCAGATACATGGAACTCTACACGTATCCTCCTGCTTGAACTGAGATAATTTGCTTTAGAATTTTGATACTTAGTGGTAGGATCGATGAATTATTAGAAATTTGACATCGTGTGTTCTCTTCTCAGTTCATCCTTGAAATGTAGTCACAGAATTCATCTTTAGCTTTAAGTTTTTTGAATAGAGGTCCTGTTTTTCGGTTTTTTGAACAGAGGTAATAAAATTGGCTAGTTAGTTGTCTAATGCAGTGCTGGTCAGTACAGTAGCCACTAGTCACATGGATCTGTTTACATTTAAAATAATTTAAAAATTCAGTTTCTTAGTCACAGTAGCCGTATTTTAAGGGCTTAATAGTCAGATAATAAAATATTTCTATTACTGTGGAAAGATCCGTTGGACAGCACTGGTCTAAAGCAGGGGATCATTTGTTGAAATGTTGTCCATTTGTTTATATATTGTCTACAGCTGCTTTCATGTTACTCGGAGGGAGCTGAGTAGTTCTGTCAGAAACGATCTTGTCCACAAAGCCTAAAATATTTGCTATCTGGTCCTTTACATAAGAAGTTTGCTGACCTGATCTAACGGGATAGCACAGAGAACAAAAGTTTAACTGTTCTGGTCCTGTTTCACAAAAATGGTATTTAAAAAGTATCTCCCTCATTTGTCATGTGGCCTGCCATGTGCGCGAGGGACAGTGCCGCGTGCTGCAAAGGTCACGAGGGTGTAAAAGACGCGGCCCTGGTCTTCCATACCCAGTGGTGTGCTGTTCGCCTTTGTAGAGTTTCTTGGTTCCGTGCAAATATGAAATTGGAACTAGAGCTAAGCCAACTCAGTAGTGAGCAGGTTGCTGCAGATTCTAGGATTTCAAAGTTCAATGGAGATTTAAGTTTAAATCTTTGGTATGTATCTGTAATTATCAAACTAGGTTATGTGATATTGTAGTGTTCCCTCAAATATGTTAGCATCTGAAAATCCTTAAAAAGAATTTAAACATTGATTTAGATGGATATGAAGCTGTCTATTTCTAAATTAACTTACAATTTATTGTATGTATGTACACATATTCATATATGTACTCATATATACTTACACGTAGGACACTTTTCAAAAAAAAATCAGCTTTATTGAGATAATTCACAAACCATAAAATTCACCCTTTTTAAAGTCAAAAAAAAAAAGAACCAACTTTCAATCTACTTAGTGACTGCTGAAGTCACTCCGCAACCATTGGTCAACCCGGGGCCCCGCAGGAGACCTCGTAGAACCCTTGGGCGCGAGCGGCGTGTGCGCATGCTCACTTGTGTTTGGCACTGCTCCTTGGTTAGCGTTCGATCGGGAGGCTTTTGGGTGGTGCTGTTGTGGCAGAGATGTTGTCTTCGAGAAAATAGTACTGAGTAATATTCGCTCATATCGGCTTCACGAGTGGGTATGAGCCGAGGGGCCAGGTGAGGGGACGGGCCTCTGAAGCTGCTGTCTTCTCCCATGAAGAAGCTTTTTGACATTTGACGGTAGACGAAAGAGTCACTCTCAGGCACCGCCACCAGGTGGCAGGAGGCGAGCTCGGACGAGGTTTGTTTCAGACAGAGAATCGGCTTTTGGCCTAGCTCCCAGATCCACTCAGACATCTGGGAAAGATCAATCACGCTGCCTAAAGGGGCCATGTTGAAAGAGGACACCAGATCCTTTCGTGTGGAGTAGGGGACTTGGGTGACAGAGCGGAACGAGAAGTAGTGGGCGGAGCTAGGCCCAATCTTAGAAAAGAACTGATCTGTGGCCAGGTCAAGAAATAGCCCATTAGAACCATCTTTCAATATCCTTAGTGACTGCTGACGTCACTCAGCATCCATTGGTCAACCCGGGGCCCCGCAGGAGACCTCTTAGAACCCTTGGGCGCGAGCGGTGTGTGCGCGTTCTCACTTGTGTTTATCACTGCTCCTTGGTTACCGTTCGATCGGGAGGCTTTTGAGTGGTGCGGTTGTGGCAGAGAGGTTGGCTTCTGCCGAATAGTACCGAGTAATCGCTGGTGTTAGGTTTAGAAGTGGATAAGAGCCGAGGGGGCAGGTGAGCGGGCTGGCCCGTTAAGCTGCTGTCTTCTGCCATGAAGGCGCTTTTTGACTTTGGACCGTAGAAGAAAAAGTCACTCTCTGGCACCACCACCGGGCTGCAGGAGGCGAGCGCGGACGCGGTTTGTTCGTGAAAGAGAATCGGCTTTCGGCTGAGCTGGCAGATCCGACTCAGACATCTGGGAAAGATCCATCACGCTGCCAAACAGGGTGATGTGGAAAGAGGACAGCTGATCTTTCCGTGTGGAGTAGGGGTCGGGAACCTCCAGCAGGCTGCAGGAGGCGAGCGCGGGAGCGGTTTGGTTGAGAAATGGAATCGGATTTCGGCTGAGCTACCAGATCCGACACAGACATCTGGGAAAGATCCATCAAGCTGCAAAAGGGGTCATGTTAAAAGTGGATAGCAGACCTTTCCGTGTGGAGTAGGGTAAGTGGATGACAGAGTGGATGGAGAAGTAGGGGGCGGAGCCAGGCCCAAGCTTAGGAAAGAACTTATCTGTAGCCATGGCAAGAAATAGCCCGTGAGAAACAACTTTCAATCCCCCTAGGGACCACTGACGGCAATCAGCAACCATTGGTCAACCCGGGGCCCCCGCAGGAGACCTCTTAGAACCCTTGGGCGCGAGCGGTGTGTGCGCATGCTCACTTGTGTTTGGCACTGCTCCTCGGTTAGCGTTCGATCGGGAGGCTTTTGGGTGGTGCTGTTGTGGCAGAGATGTTGTCTTCGAGAAAATAGTACTGAGTAATATTCGCTCATATCGGCTTCACGAGTGGGTATGAGCCGAGGGGCCAGGTGAGGGGACGGGCCTCTGAAGCTGCTGTCTTCTCCCATGAAGAAGCTTTTTGACTTTTGACGGTAGACGAAAGAGTCACTCTCAGGCACCGCCACCAGGTGGCAGGAGGCGAGCTCGGACGAGGTTTATTTCAGACAGAGAATCGGCTTTGGCCTAGCTCCCAGATCCACTCAGACATCTGGGAAAGATCAATCGCGCTGCCTAAAGGGGCCATGTTGAAAGAGGACACCAGATCCTTTCGTGTGGAGTAGGGGACGGGGATGACAGAGCCGAACGAGTAGTAGGGGGCGGAGCAAGGCCCAATCTTCGAAAAGAACTGATCTGTAGCCACGTCAAGAAATAGCCCATTAGAACCAACTTTCGGCACTCAGCTCCAGGCGGGGCGGCCCCGGCGCTGAGGGACGCTACCCGACCTTGGCGGGACGGGGGTTTCGCCAGGGCCTGGGCCCAGCGACCAGGCGGAGACGGCGCGCGAGCCTTGCAGTCTCCAGGGAAATGCGGGCTTGCCTGCAATGAGATTTCATTTTCTGCATTTAAAGGACATCCTTTTCTGAGCTGCTGTGAATAAATTTGGGATGATACTGTATGTTTTCATCTAATGGAGAAATAGCTGTATTTTGAATAAGGATTGCTGCACTGGACGACTTCAGAACATTACTCACAATGTCATCCAACAGGAGTCAGAATCCCCATGGACCGAAGCAGATTGGCCTTGACCAGCTCTGGGACGACCTCAGAGCTGGAATCCAGCAAGTGTACACCAGACAGAGTATGGCGAAGTCCAGATACATGGAACTCTACACGTATCCTCCTGCTTGAACTGAGATAATTTGCTTTAGAATTTTGATACTTAGTGGTAGGATCGATGAATTATTAGAAATTTGACATCGTGTGTTCTCTTCTCAGTTCATCCTTGAAATGTAGTCACAGAATTCATCTTTAGCTTTACGTTTTTTGAATAGAGGTCCTGTTTTTCGGTTTTTTGAACAGAGGTAATAAAATTGGCTAGTTAGTTGTCTAATGCAGTGCTGGTCAGTACAGTAGCCACTAGTCACATGGATCTGTTTACATTTAAAATAATTTAAAAATTCAGTTTCTTAGTCACAGTAGCCGTATTTTAAGGGCTTAATAGTCAGATAATAAAATATTTCTATTACTGTGGAAAGATCCGTTGGACAGCACTGGTCTAAAGCAGGGGATCATTTGTTGAAATGTTGTCCATTTGTTTATATATTGTCTACAGCTGCTTTCATGTTACTCGGAGGGAGCTGAGTAGTTCTGTCAGAAACGATCTTGTCCACAAAGCCTAAAATATTTGCTATCTGGTCCTTTACATAAGAAGTTTGCTGACCTGATCTAACGGGATAGCACAGAGAAAAAAAGTTTAACTGTTCTGGTCCTGTTTCACAAAAATGGTATTTAAAAAGTATCTCCCTCATTTGTCATGTGGCCTGCCATGTGCGCGAGGGACAGTGCCGCGTGCTGCAAAGGTCACGAGGGTGTAAAAGACGCGGCCCTGCTCTTCCATACCCAGTGGTGTGCTGTTCGCCTTTGTAGAGTTTCTTGGTTCCGTGCAAATATGAAATTGGAACTAGAGCTAAGCCAACTCAGTAGTGAGCAGGTTGCTGCAGATTCTAGGATTTCAAAGTTCAATGGAGATTTAAGTTTAAATCTTTGGTATGTATCTGTAATTATCAAACTAGGTTATGTGATATTGTAGTGTTCCCTCAAATATGTTAGCATCTGAAAATCCTTAAAAAGAATTTAAACATTGATTTAGATGGATATGAAGCTGTCTATTTCTAAATTAACTTACAATTTATTGTATGTATGTACACATATTCATATATGTACTCATATATACTTACACGTAGGACACTTTTCAAAAAAAAATCAGCTTTATTGAGATAATTCACAAACCATAAAATTCACCCTTTTTAAAGTCAAAAAAAAAAAAAAAAAAAAAAAAAGAACCAACTTTCAATCTACTTAGTGACTGCTGAAGTCACTCCGCAACCATTGGTCAACCCGGGGCCCCGCAGGAGACCTCGTAGAACCCTTGGGCGCGAGCGGCGTGTGCGCATGCTCACTTGTGTTTGGCACTGCTCCTTGGTTAGCGTTCGATCGGGAGGCTTTTGGGTGGTGCTGTTGTGGCAGAGATGTTGTCTTCGAGAAAATAGTACTGAGTAATATTCGCTCATATCGGCTTCACGAGTGGGTATGAGCCGAGGGGCCAGGTGAGGGGACGGGCCTCTGAAGCTGCTGTCTTCTCCCATGAAGAAGCTTTTTGACATTTGACGGTAGACGAAAGAGTCACTCTCAGGCACCGCCACCAGGTGGCAGGAGGCGAGCTCGGACGAGGTTTGTTTCAGACAGAGAATCGGCTTTTGGCCTAGCTCCCAGATCCACTCAGACATCTGGGAAAGATCAATCACGCTGCCTAAAGGGGCCATGTTGAAAGAGGACACCAGATCCTTTCGTGTGGAGTAGGGGACTTGGGTGACAGAGCGGAACGAGAAGTAGTGGGCGGAGCTAGGCCCAATCTTAGAAAAGAACTGATCTGTGGCCAGGTCAAGAAATAGCCCATTAGAACCATCTTTCAATATCCTTAGTGACTGCTGACGTCACTCAGCATCCATTGGTCAACCCGGGGCCCCGCAGGAGACCTCTTAGAACCCTTGGGCGCGAGCGGTGTGTGCGCGTTCTCACTTGTGTTTATCACTGCTCCTTGGTTACCGTTCGATCGGGAGGCTTTTGAGTGGTGCGGTTGTGGCAGAGAGGTTGGCTTCTGCCGAATAGTACCGAGTAATCGCTGGTGTTAGGTTTAGAAGTGGATAAGAGCCGAGGGGGCAGGTGAGCGGGCTGGCCCGTTAAGCTGCTGTCTTCTGCCATGAAGGCGCTTTTTGACTTTGGACCGTAGAAGAAAAAGTCACTCTCTGGCACCACCACCGGGCTGCAGGAGGCGAGCGCGGACGCGGTTTGTTCGTGAAAGAGAATCGGCTTTCGGCTGAGCTGGCAGATCCGACTCAGACATCTGGGAAAGATCCATCACGCTGCCAAACAGGGTGATGTGGAAAGAGGACAGCTGATCTTTCCGTGTGGAGTAGGGGTCGGGAACCTCCAGCAGGCTGCAGGAGGCGAGCGCGGGAGCGGTTTGGTTGAGAAATGGAATCGGATTTCGGCTGAGCTACCAGATCCGACACAGACATCTGGGAAAGATCCATCAAGCTGCAAAAGGGGTCATGTTAAAAGTGGATAGCAGACCTTTCCGTGTGGAGTAGGGTAAGTGGATGACAGAGTGGATGGAGAAGTAGGGGGCGGAGCCAGGCCCAAGCTTAGGAAAGAACTTATCTGTAGCCATGGCAAGAAATAGCCCGTGAGAAACAACTTTCAATCCCCCTAGGGACCACTGACGGCAATCAGCAACCATTGGTCAACCCGGGGCCCCGCAGGAGACCTCTTAGAACCCTTGGGCGCGAGCGGTGTGTGCGCATGCTCACTTGTGTTTGGCACTGCTCCTTGGTTAGCGTTCGATCGGGAGGCTTTTGGGTGGTGCTGTTGTGGCAGAGATGTTGTCTTCGAGAAAATAGTACTGAGTAATATTCGCTCATATCGGCTTCACGAGTGGGTATGAGCCGAGGGGCCAGGTGAGGGGACGGGCCTCTGAAGCTGCTGTCTTCTCCCATGAAGAAGCTTTTTGACTTTTGACGGTAGACGAAAGAGTCACTCTCAGGCACCGCCACCAGGTGGCAGGAGGCGAGCTCGGACGAGGTTTATTTCAGACAGAGAATCGGCTTTGGCCTAGCTCCCAGATCCACTCAGACATCTGGGAAAGATCAATCGCGCTGCCTAAAGGGGCCATGTTGAAAGAGGACACCAGATCCTTTCGTGTGGAGTAGGGGACGGGGATGACAGAGCCGAACGAGTAGTAGGGGGCGGAGCAAGGCCCAATCTTCGAAAAGAACTGATCTGTAGCCACGTCAAGAAATAGCCCATTAGAACCAACTTTCGGCACTCAGCTCCAGGCGGGGCGGCCCCGGCGCTGAGGGACGCTACCCGACCTTGGCGGGACGGGGGTTTCGCCAGGGCCTGGGCCCAGCGACCAGGCGGAGACGGCGCGCGAGCCTTGCAGTCTCCAGGGAAATGCGGGCTTGCCTGCAATGAGATTTCATTTTCTGCATTTAAAGGACATCCTTTTCTGAGCTGCTGTGAATAAATTTGGGATGATACTGTATGTTTTCATCTAATGGAGAAATAGCTGTATTTTGAATAAGGATTGCTGCACTGGACGACTTCAGAACATTACTCACAATGTCATCCAACAGGAGTCAGAATCCCCATGGACCGAAGCAGATTGGCCTTGACCAGCTCTGGGACGACCTCAGAGCTGGAATCCAGCAAGTGTACACCAGACAGAGTATGGCGAAGTCCAGATACATGGAACTCTACACGTATCCTCCTGCTTGAACTGAGATAATTTGCTTTAGAATTTTGATACTTAGTGGTAGGATCGATGAATTATTAGAAATTTGACATCGTGTGTTCTCTTCTCAGTTCATCCTTGAAATGTAGTCACAGAATTCATCTTTAGCTTTAAGTTTTTTGAATAGAGGTCCTGTTTTTCGGTTTTTTGAACAGAGGTAATAAAATTGGCTAGTTAGTTGTCTAATGCAGTGCTGGTCAGTACAGTAGCCACTAGTCACATGGATCTGTTTACATTTAAAATAATTTAAAAATTCAGTTTCTTAGTCACAGTAGCCGTATTTTAAGGGCTTAATAGTCAGATAATAAAATATTTCTATTACTGTGGAAAGATCCGTTGGACAGCACTGGTCTAAAGCAGGGGATCATTTGTTGAAATGTTGTCCATTTGTTTATATATTGTCTACAGCTGCTTTCATGTTACTCGGAGGGAGCTGAGTAGTTCTGTCAGAAACGATCTTGTCCACAAAGCCTAAAATATTTGCTATCTGGTCCTTTACATAAGAAGTTTGCTGACCTGATCTAACGGGATAGCACAGAGAACAAAAGTTTAACTGTTCTGGTCCTGTTTCACAAAAATGGTATTTAAAAAGTATCTCCCTCATTTGTCATGTGGCCTGCCATGTGCGCGAGGGACAGTGCCGCGTGCTGCAAAGGTCACGAGGGTGTAAAAGACGCGGCCCTGCTCTTCCATACCCAGTGGTGTGCTGTTCGCCTTTGTAGAGTTTCTTGGTTCCGTGCAAATATGAAATTGGAACTAGAGCTAAGCCAACTCAGTAGTGAGCAGGTTGCTGCAGATTCTAGGATTTCAAAGTTCAATGGAGATCTAAGTTTAAATCTTTGGTATGTATCTGTAATTATCAAACTAGGTTATGTGATATTGTAGTGTTCCCTCAAATATGTTAGCATCTGAAAATCCTTAAAAAGAATTTAAACATTGATTTAGATGGATATGAAGCTGTCTATTTCTAAATTAACTTACAATTTATTGTATGTATGTACACATATTCATATATGTACTCATATATACTTACACGTAGGACACTTTTCAAAAAAAAATCAGCTTTATTGAGATAATTCACAAACCATAAAATTCACCCTTTTTAAAGTCAAAAAAAAAAAGAACCAACTTTCAATCTACTTAGTGACTGCTGAAGTCACTCCGCAACCATTGGTCAACCCGGGGCCCCGCAGGAGACCTCGTAGAACCCTTGGGCGCGAGCGGCGTGTGCGCATGCTCACTTGTGTTTGGCACTGCTCCTTGGTTAGCGTTCGATCGGGAGGCTTTTGGGTGGTGCTGTTGTGGCAGAGATGTTGTCTTCGAGAAAATAGTACTGAGTAATATTCGCTCATATCGGCTTCACGAGTGGGTATGAGCCGAGGGGCCAGGTGAGGGGACGGGCCTCTGAAGCTGCTGTCTTCTCCCATGAAGAAGCTTTTTGACATTTGACGGTAGACGAAAGAGTCACTCTCAGGCACCGCCACCAGGTGGCAGGAGGCGAGCTCGGACGAGGTTTGTTTCAGACAGAGAATCGGCTTTTGGCCTAGCTCCCAGATCCACTCAGACATCTGGGAAAGATCAATCACGCTGCCTAAAGGGGCCATGTTGAAAGAGGACACCAGATCCTTTCGTGTGGAGTAGGGGACTTGGGTGACAGAGCGGAACGAGAAGTAGTGGGCGGAGCTAGGCCCAATCTTAGAAAAGAACTGATCTGTGGCCAGGTCAAGAAATAGCCCATTAGAACCATCTTTCAATATCCTTAGTGACTGCTGACGTCACTCAGCATCCATTGGTCAACCCGGGGCCCCGCAGGAGACCTCTTAGAACCCTTGGGCGCGAGCGGTGTGTGCGCGTTCTCACTTGTGTTTATCACTGCTCCTTGGTTACCGTTCGATCGGGAGGCTTTTGAGTGGTGCGGTTGTGGCAGAGAGGTTGGCTTCTGCCGAATAGTACCGAGTAATCGCTGGTGTTAGGTTTAGAAGTGGATAAGAGCCGAGGGGGCAGGTGAGCGGGCTGGCCCGTTAAGCTGCTGTCTTCTGCCATGAAGGCGCTTTTTGACTTTGGACCGTAGAAGAAAAAGTCACTCTCTGGCACCACCACCGGGCTGCAGGAGGCGAGCGCGGACGCGGTTTGTTCGTGAAAGAGAATCGGCTTTCGGCTGAGCTGGCAGATCCGACTCAGACATCTGGGAAAGATCCATCACGCTGCCAAACAGGGTGATGTGGAAAGAGGACAGCTGATCTTTCCGTGTGGAGTAGGGGTCGGGAACCTCCAGCAGGCTGCAGAAGGCGAGCGCGGGAGCGGTTTGGTTGAGAAATGGAATCGGATTTCGGCTGAGCTACCAGATCCGACACAGACATCTGGGAAAGATCCATCAAGCTGCAAAAGGGGTCATGTTAAAAGTGGATAGCAGACCTTTCCGTGTGGAGTAGGGTAAGTGGATGACAGAGTGGATGGAGAAGTAGGGGGCGGAGCCAGGCCCAAGCTTAGGAAAGAACTTATCTGTAGCCATGGCAAGAAATAGCCCGTGAGAAACAACTTTCAATCCCCCTAGGGACCACTGACGGCAATCAGCAACCATTGGTCAACCCGGGGCCCCGCAGGAGACCTCTTAGAACCCTTGGGCGCGAGCGGTGTGTGCGCATGCTCACTTGTGTTTGGCACTGCTCCTCGGTTAGCGTTCGATCGGGAGGCTTTTGGGTGGTGCTGTTGTGGCAGAGATGTTGTCTTCGAGAAAATAGTACTGAGTAATATTCGCTCATATCGGCTTCACGAGTGGGTATGAGCCGAGGGGCCAGGTGAGGGGACGGGCCTCTGAAGCTGCTGTCTTCTCCCATGAAGAAGCTTTTTGACTTTTGACGGTAGACGAAAGAGTCACTCTCAGGCACCGCCACCAGGTGGCAGGAGGCGAGCTCGGACGAGGTTTATTTCAGACAGAGAATCGGCTTTGGCCTAGCTCCCAGATCCACTCAGACATCTGGGAAAGATCAATCGCGCTGCCTAAAGGGGCCATGTTGAAAGAGGACACCAGATCCTTTCGTGTGGAGTAGGGGACGGGGATGACAGAGCCGAACGAGTAGTAGGGGGCGGAGCAAGGCCCAATCTTCGAAAAGAACTGATCTGTAGCCACGTCAAGAAATAGCCCATTAGAACCAACTTTCGGCACTCAGCTCCAGGCGGGGCGGCCCCGGCGCTGAGGGACGCTACCCGACCTTGGCGGGACGGGGGTTTCGCCAGGGCCTGGGCCCAGCGACCAGGCGGAGACGGCGCGCGAGCCTTGCAGTCTCCAGGGAAATGCGGGCTTGCCTGCAATGAGATTTCATTTTCTGCATTTAAAGGACATCCTTTTCTGAGCTGCTGTGAATAAATTTGGGATGATACTGTATGTTTTCATCTAATGGAGAAATAGCTGTATTTTGAATAAGGATTGCTGCACTGGACGACTTCAGAACATTACTCACAATGTCATCCAACAGGAGTCAGAATCCCCATGGACCGAAGCAGATTGGCCTTGACCAGCTCTGGGACGACCTCAGAGCTGGAATCCAGCAAGTGTACACCAGACAGAGTATGGCGAAGTCCAGATACATGGAACTCTACACGTATCCTCCTGCTTGAACTGAGATAATTTGCTTTAGAATTTTGATACTTAGTGGTAGGATCGATGAATTATTAGAAATTTGACATCGTGTGTTCTCTTCTCAGTTCATCCTTGAAATGTAGTCACAGAATTCATCTTTAGCTTTAAGTTTTTTGAATAGAGGTCCTGTTTTTCGGTTTTTTGAACAGAGGTAATAAAATTGGCTAGTTAGTTGTCTAATGCAGTGCTGGTAAGTACAGTAGCCACTAGTCACATGGATCTGTTTACATTTAAAATAATTTAAAAATTCAGTTTCTTAGTCACAGTAGCCATATTTTAAGGGCTTAATAGTCAGATAATAAAATATTTCTATTACTGTGGAAAGATCCGTTGGACAGCACTGGTCTAAAGCAGGGGATCATTTGTTGAAATGTTGTCCATTTGTTTATATATTGTCTACAGCTGCTTTCATGTTACTCGGAGGGAGTTGAGTAGTTCTGTCAGAAACGATCTTGTCCACAAAGCCTAAAATATTTGCTATCTGGTCCTTTACATAAGAAGTTTGCTGACCTGATCTAACGGGATAGCACAGAGAACAAAAGTTTAACTGTTCTGGTCCTGTTTCACAAAAATGGTATTTAAAAAGTATCTCCCTCATTTGTCATGTGGCCTGCCATGTGCGCGAGGGACAGTGCCGCGTGCTGCAAAGGTCACGAGGGTGTAAAAGACGCGGCCCTGCTCTTCCATACCCAGTGGTGTGCTGTTCGCCTTTGTAGAGTTTCTTGGTTCCGTGCAAATATGAAATTGGAACTAGAGCTAAGCCAACTCAGTAGTGAGCAGGTTGCTGCAGATTCTAGGATTTCAAAGTTCAATGGAGATTTAAGTTTAAATCTTTGGTATGTATCTGTAATTATCAAACTAGGTTATGTGATATTGTAGTGTTCCCTCAAATATGTTAGCATCTGAAAATCCTTAAAAAGAATTTAAACATTGATTTAGATGGATATGAAGCTGTCTATTTCTAAATTAACTTACAATTTATTGTATGTATGTACACATATTCATATATGTACTCATATATACTTACACGTAGGACACTTTTCAAAAAAAAATCAGCTTTATTGAGATAATTCACAAACCATAAAATTCACCCTTTTTAAAGTCAAAAAAAAAAAAAAAAAAAAAAAAAGAACCAACTTTCAATCTACTTAGTGACTGCTGAAGTCACTCCGCAACCATTGGTCAACCCGGGGCCCCGCAGGAGACCTCGTAGAACCCTTGGGCGCGAGCGGCGTGTGCGCATGCTCACTTGTGTTTGGCACTGCTCCTTGGTTAGCGTTCGATCGGGAGGCTTTTGGGTGGTGCTGTTGTGGCAGAGATGTTGTCTTCGAGAAAATAGTACTGAGTAATATTCGCTCATATCGGCTTCACGAGTGGGTATGAGCCGAGGGGCCAGGTGAGGGGACGGGCCTCTGAAGCTGCTGTCTTCTCCCATGAAGAAGCTTTTTGACATTTGACGGTAGACGAAAGAGTCACTCTCAGGCACCGCCACCAGGTGGCAGGAGGCGAGCTCGGACGAGGTTTGTTTCAGACAGAGAATCGGCTTTTGGCCTAGCTCCCAGATCCACTCAGACATCTGGGAAAGATCAATCACGCTGCCTAAAGGGGCCATGTTGAAAGAGGACACCAGATCCTTTCGTGTGGAGTAGGGGACTTGGGTGACAGAGCGGAACGAGAAGTAGTGGGCGGAGCTAGGCCCAATCTTAGAAAAGAACTGATCTGTGGCCAGGTCAAGAAATAGCCCATTAGAACCATCTTTCAATATCCTTAGTGACTGCTGACGTCACTCAGCATCCATTGGTCAACCCGGGGCCCCGCAGGAGACCTCTTAGAACCCTTGGGCGCGAGCGGTGTGTGCGCGTTCTCACTTGTGTTTATCACTGCTCCTTGGTTACCGTTCGATCGGGAGGCTTTTGAGTGGTGCGGTTGTGGCAGAGAGGTTGGCTTCTGCCGAATAGTACCGAGTAATCGCTGGTGTTAGGTTTAGAAGTGGATAAGAGCCGAGGGGGCAGGTGAGCGGGCTGGCCCGTTAAGCTGCTGTCTTCTGCCATGAAGGCGCTTTTTGACTTTGGACCGTAGAAGAAAAAGTCACTCTCTGGCACCACCACCGGGCTGCAGGAGGCGAGCGCGGACGCGGTTTGTTCGTGAAAGAGAATCGGCTTTCGGCTGAGCTGGCAGATCCGACTCAGACATCTGGGAAAGATCCATCACGCTGCCAAACAGGGTGATGTGGAAAGAGGACAGCTGATCTTTCCGTGTGGAGTAGGGGTCGGGAACCTCCAGCAGGCTGCAGGAGGCGAGCGCGGGAGCGGTTTGGTTGAGAAATGGAATCGGATTTCGGCTGAGCTACCAGATCCGACACAGACATCTGGGAAAGATCCATCAAGCTGCAAAAGGGGTCATGTGAAAAGTGGATAGCAGACCTTTCCGTGTGGAGTAGGGTAAGTGGATGACAGAGTGGATGGAGAAGTAGGGGGCGGAGCCAGGCCCAAGCTTAGGAAAGAACTTATCTGTAGCCATGGCAAGAAATAGCCCGTGAGAAACAACTTTCAATCCCCCTAGGGACCACTGACGGCAATCAGCAACCATTGGTCAACCCGGGGCCCCGCAGGAGACCTCTTAGAACCCTTGGGCGCGAGCGGTGTGTGCGCATGCTCACTTGTGTTTGGCACTGCTCCTCGGTTAGCGTTCGATCGGGAGGCTTTTGGGTGGTGCTGTTGTGGCAGAGATGTTGTCTTCGAGAAAATAGTACTGAGTAATATTCGCTCATATCGGCTTCACGAGTGGGTATGAGCCGAGGGGCCAGGTGAGGGGACGGGCCTCTGAAGCTGCTGTCTTCTCCCATGAAGAAGCTTTTTGACTTTTGACGGTAGACGAAAGAGTCACTCTCAGGCACCGCCACCAGGTGGCAGGAGGCGAGCTCGGACGAGGTTTATTTCAGACAGAGAATCGGCTTTGGCCTAGCTCCCAGATCCACTCAGACATCTGGGAAAGATCAATCGCGCTGCCTAAAGGGGCCATGTTGAAAGAGGACACCAGATCCTTTCGTGTGGAGTAGGGGACGGGGATGACAGAGCCGAACGAGTAGTAGGGGGCGGAGCAAGGCCCAATCTTCGAAAAGAACTGATCTGTAGCCACGTCAAGAAATAGCCCATTAGAACCAACTTTCGGCACTCAGCTCCAGGCGGGGCGGCCCCGGCGCTGAGGGACGCTACCCGACCTTGGCGGGACGGGGGTTTCGCCAGGGCCTGGGCCCAGCGACCAGGCGGAGACGGCGCGCGAGCCTTGCAGTCTCCAGGGAAATGCGGGCTTGCCTGCAATGAGATTTCATTTTCTGCATTTAAAGGACATCCTTTTCTGAGCTGCTGTGAATAAATTTGGGATGATACTGTATGTTTTCATCTAATGGAGAAATAGCTGTATTTTGAATAAGGATTGCTGCACTGGACGACTTCAGAACATTACTCACAATGTCATCCAACAGGAGTCAGAATCCCCATGGACCGAAGCAGATTGGCCTTGACCAGCTCTGGGACGACCTCAGAGCTGGAATCCAGCAAGTGTACACCAGACAGAGTATGGCGAAGTCCAGATACATGGAACTCTACACGTATCCTCCTGCTTGAACTGAGATAATTTGCTTTAGAATTTTGATACTTAGTGGTAGGATCGATGAATTATTAGAAATTTGACATCGTGTGTTCTCTTCTCAGTTCATCCTTGAAATGTAGTCACAGAATTCATCTTTAGCTTTAAGTTTTTTGAATAGAGGTCCTGTTTTTCGGTTTTTTGAACAGAGGTAATAAAATTGGCTAGTTAGTTGTCTAATGCAGTGCTGGTAAGTACAGTAGCCACTAGTCACATGGATCTGTTTACATTTAAAATAATTTAAAAATTCAGTTTCTTAGTCACAGTAGCCATATTTTAAGGGCTTAATAGTCAGATAATAAAATATTTCTATTACTGTGGAAAGATCCGTTGGACAGCACTGGTCTAAAGCAGGGGATCATTTGTTGAAATGTTGTCCATTTGTTTATATATTGTCTACAGCTGCTTTCATGTTACTCGGAGGGAGTTGAGTAGTTCTGTCAGAAACGATCTTGTCCACAAAGCCTAAAATATTTGCTATCTGGTCCTTTACATAAGAAGTTTGCTGACCTGATCTAACGGGATAGCACAGAGAACAAAAGTTTAACTGTTCTGGTCCTGTTTCACAAAAATGGTATTTAAAAAGTATCTCCCTCATTTGTCATGTGGCCTGCCATGTGCGCGAGGGACAGTGCCGCGTGCTGCAACGTCACGAGGGTGTAAAAGACGCGGCCCTGCTCTTCCATACCCAGTGGTGTGCTGTTCGCCTTTGTAGAGTTTCTTGGTTCCGTGCAAATATGAAATTGGAACTAGAGCTAAGCCAACTCAGTAGTGAGCAGGTTGCTGCAGATTCTAGGATTTCAAAGTTCAATGGAGATTTAAGTTTAAATCTTTGGTATGTATCTGTAATTATCAAACTAGGTTATGTGATATTGTAGTGTTCCCTCAAATATGTTAGCATCTGAAAATCCTTAAAAAGAATTTAAACATTGATTTAGATGGATATGAAGCTGTCTATTTCTAAATTAACTTACAATTTATTGTATGTATGTACACATATTCATATATGTACTCATATATACTTACACGTAGGACACTTTTCAAAAAAAAATCAGCTTTATTGAGATAATTCACAAACCATAAAATTCACCCTTTTTAAAGTCAAAAAAAAAAAAAAAAAAAAAAAAAAGAACCAACTTTCAATCTACTTAGTGACTGCTGAAGTCACTCCGCAACCATTGGTCAACCCGGGGCCCCGCAGGAGACCTCGTAGAACCCTTGGGCGCGAGCGGCGTGTGCGCATGCTCACTTGTGTTTGGCACTGCTCCTTGGTTAGCGTTCGATCGGGAGGCTTTTGGGTGGTGCTGTTGTGGCAGAGATGTTGTCTTCGAGAAAATAGTACTGAGTAATATTCGCTCATATCGGCTTCACGAGTGGGTATGAGCCGAGGGGCCAGGTGAGGGGACGGGCCTCTGAAGCTGCTGTCTTCTCCCATGAAGAAGCTTTTTGACATTTGACGGTAGACGAAAGAGTCACTCTCAGGCACCGCCACCAGGTGGCAGGAGGCGAGCTCGGACGAGGTTTGTTTCAGACAGAGAATCGGCTTTTGGCCTAGCTCCCAGATCCACTCAGACATCTGGGAAAGATCAATCACGCTGCCTAAAGGGGCCATGTTGAAAGAGGACACCAGATCCTTTCGTGTGGAGTAGGGGACTTGGGTGACAGAGCGGAACGAGAAGTAGTGGGCGGAGCTAGGCCCAATCTTAGAAAAGAACTGATCTGTGGCCAGGTCAAGAAATAGCCCATTAGAACCATCTTTCAATATCCTTAGTGACTGCTGACGTCACTCAGCATCCATTGGTCAACCCGGGGCCCCGCAGGAGACCTCTTAGAACCCTTGGGCGCGAGCGGTGTGTGCGCGTTCTCACTTGTGTTTATCACTGCTCCTTGGTTACCGTTCGATCGGGAGGCTTTTGAGTGGTGCGGTTGTGGCAGAGAGGTTGGCTTCTGCCGAATAGTACCGAGTAATCGCTGGTGTTAGGTTTAGAAGTGGATAAGAGCCGAGGGGGCAGGTGAGCGGGCTGGCCCGTTAAGCTGCTGTCTTCTGCCATGAAGGCGCTTTTTGACTTTGGACCGTAGAAGAAAAAGTCACTCTCTGGCACCACCACCGGGCTGCAGGAGGCGAGCGCGGACGCGGTTTGTTCGTGAAAGAGAATCGGCTTTCGGCTGAGCTGGCAGATCCGACTCAGACATCTGGGAAAGATCCATCACGCTGCCAAACAGGGTGATGTGGAAAGAGGACAGCTGATCTTTCCGTGTGGAGTAGGGGTCGGGAACCTCCAGCAGGCTGCAGGAGGCGAGCGCGGGAGCGGTTTGGTTGAGAAATGGAATCGGATTTCGGCTGAGCTACCAGATCCGACACAGACATCTGGGAAAGATCCATCAAGCTGCAAAAGGGGTCATGTTAAAAGTGGATAGCAGACCTTTCCGTGTGGAGTAGGGTAAGTGGATGACAGAGTGGATGGAGAAGTAGGGGGCGGAGCCAGGCCCAAGCTTAGGAAAGAACTTATCTGTAGCCATGGCAAGAAATAGCCCGTGAGAAACAACTTTCAATCCCCCTAGGGACCACTGACGGCAATCAGCAACCATTGGTCAACCCGGGGCCCCGCAGGAGACCTCTTAGAACCCTTGGGCGCGAGCGGTGTGTGCGCATGCTCACTTGTGTTTGGCACTGCTCCTCGGTTAGCGTTCGATCGGGAGGCTTTTGGGTGGTGCTGTTGTGGCAGAGATGTTGTCTTCGAGAAAATAGTACTGAGTAATATTCGCTCATATCGGCTTCACGAGTGGGTATGAGCCGAGGGGCCAGGTGAGGGGACGGGCCTCTGAAGCTGCTGTCTTCTCCCATGAAGAAGCTTTTTGACTTTTGACGGTAGACGAAAGAGTCACTCTCAGGCACCGCCACCAGGTGGCAGGAGGCGAGCTCGGACGAGGTTTATTTCAGACAGAGAATCGGCTTTGGCCTAGCTCCCAGATCCACTCAGACATCTGGGAAAGATCAATCGCGCTGCCTAAAGGGGCCATGTTGAAAGAGGACACCAGATCCTTTCGTGTGGAGTAGGGGACGGGGATGACAGAGCCGAACGAGTAGTAGGGGGCGGAGCAAGGCCCAATCTTCGAAAAGAACTGATCTGTAGCCACGTCAAGAAATAGCCCATTAGAACCAACTTTCGGCACTCAGCTCCAGGCGGGGCGGCCCCGGCGCTGAGGGACGCTACCCGACCTTGGCGGGACGGGGGTTTCGCCAGGGCCTGGGCCCAGCGACCAGGCGGAGACGGCGCGCGAGCCTTGCAGTCTCCAGGGAAATGCGGGCTTGCCTGCAATGAGATTTCATTTTCTGCATTTAAAGGACATCCTTTTCTGAGCTGCTGTGAATAAATTTGGGATGATACTGTATGTTTTCATCTAATGGAGAAATAGCTGTATTTTGAATAAGGATTGCTGCACTGGACGACTTCAGAACATTACTCACAATGTCATCCAACAGGAGTCAGAATCCCCATGGACCGAAGCAGATTGGCCTTGACCAGCTCTGGGACGACCTCAGAGCTGGAATCCAGCAAGTGTACACCAGACAGAGTATGGCGAAGTCCAGATACATGGAACTCTACACGTATCCTCCTGCTTGAACTGAGATAATTTGCTTTAGAATTTTGATACTTAGTGGTAGGATCGATGAATTATTAGAAATTTGACATCGTGTGTTCTCTTCTCAGTTCATCCTTGAAATGTAGTCACAGAATTCATCTTTAGCTTTAAGTTTTTTGAATAGAGGTCCTGTTTTTCGGTTTTTTGAACAGAGGTAATAAAATTGGCTAGTTAGTTGTCTAATGCAGTGCTGGTAAGTACAGTAGCCACTAGTCACATGGATCTGTTTACATTTAAAATAATTTAAAAATTCAGTTTCTTAGTCACAGTAGCCATATTTTAAGGGCTTAATAGTCAGATAATAAAATATTTCTATTACTGTGGAAAGATCCGTTGGACAGCACTGGTCTAAAGCAGGGGATCATTTGTTGAAATGTTGTCCATTTGTTTATATATTGTCTACAGCTGCTTTCATGTTACTCGGAGGGAGTTGAGTAGTTCTGTCAGAAACGATCTTGTCCACAAAGCCTAAAATATTTGCTATCTGGTCCTTTACATAAGAAGTTTGCTGACCTGATCTAACGGGATAGCACAGAGAACAAAAGTTTAACTGTTCTGGTCCTGTTTCACAAAAATGGTATTTAAAAAGTATCTCCCTCATTTGTCATGTGGCCTGCCATGTGCGCGAGGGACAGTGCCGCGTGCTGCAAAGGTCACGAGGGTGTAAAAGACGCGGCCCTGCTCTTCCATACCCAGTGGTGTGCTGTTCGCCTTTGTAGAGTTTCTTGGTTCCGTGCAAATATGAAATTGGAACTAGAGCTAAGCCAACTCAGTAGTGAGCAGGTTGCTGCAGATTCTAGGATTTCAAAGTTCAATGGAGATTTAAGTTTAAATCTTTGGTATGTATCTGTAATTATCAAACTAGGTTATGTGATATTGTAGTGTTCCCTCAAATATGTTAGCATCTGAAAATCCTTAAAAAGAATTTAAACATTGATTTAGATGGATATGAAGCTGTCTATTTCTAAATTAACTTACAATTTATTGTATGTATGTACACATATTCATATATGTACTCATATATACTTACACGTAGGACACTTTTCAAAAAAAAATCAGCTTTATTGAGATAATTCACAAACCATAAAATTCACCCTTTTTAAAGTCAAAAAAAAAAAAAAAAAAAAAAAAAAAGAACCAACTTTCAATCTACTTAGTGACTGCTGAAGTCACTCCGCAACCATTGGTCAACCCGGGGCCCCGCAGGAGACCTCGTAGAACCCTTGGGCGCGAGCGGCGTGTGCGCATGCTCACTTGTGTTTGGCACTGCTCCTTGGTTAGCGTTCGATCGGGAGGCTTTTGGGTGGTGCTGTTGTGGCAGAGATGTTGTCTTCGAGAAAATAGTACTGAGTAATATTCGCTCATATCGGCTTCACGAGTGGGTATGAGCCGAGGGGCCAGGTGAGGGGACGGGCCTCTGAAGCTGCTGTCTTCTCCCATGAAGAAGCTTTTTGACATTTGACGGTAGACGAAAGAGTCACTCTCAGGCACCGCCACCAGGTGGCAGGAGGCGAGCTCGGACGAGGTTTGTTTCAGACAGAGAATCGGCTTTTGGCCTAGCTCCCAGATCCACTCAGACATCTGGGAAAGATCAATCACGCTGCCTAAAGGGGCCATGTTGAAAGAGGACACCAGATCCTTTCGTGTGGAGTAGGGGACTTGGGTGACAGAGCGGAACGAGAAGTAGTGGGTGGAGCTAGGCCCAATCTTAGAAAAGAACTGATCTGTGGCCAGGTCAAGAAATAGCCCATTAGAACCATCTTTCAATATCCTTAGTGACTGCTGACGTCACTCAGCATCCATTGGTCAACCCGGGGCCCCGCAGGAGACCTCTTAGAACCCTTGGGCGCGAGCGGTGTGTGCGCGTTCTCACTTGTGTTTATCACTGCTCCTTGGTTACCGTTCGATCGGGAGGCTTTTGAGTGGTGCGGTTGTGGCAGAGAGGTTGGCTTCTGCCGAATAGTACCGAGTAATCGCTGGTGTTAGGTTTAGAAGTGGATAAGAGCCGAGGGGGCAGGTGAGCGGGCTGGCCCGTTAAGCTGCTGTCTTCTGCCATGAAGGCGCTTTTTGACTTTGGACCGTAGAAGAAAAAGTCACTCTCTGGCACCACCACCGGGCTGCAGGAGGCGAGCGCGGACGCGGTTTGTTCGTGAAAGAGAATCGGCTTTCGGCTGAGCTGGCAGATCCGACTCAGACATCTGGGAAAGATCCATCACGCTGCCAAACAGGGTGATGTGGAAAGAGGACAGCTGATCTTTCCGTGTGGAGTAGGGGTCGGGAACCTCCAGCAGGCTGCAGGAGGCGAGCGCGGGAGCGGTTTGGTTGAGAAATGGAATCGGATTTCGGCTGAGCTACCAGATCCGACACAGACATCTGGGAAAGATCCATCAAGCTGCAAAAGGGGTCATGTTAAAAGTGGATAGCAGACCTTTCCGTGTGGAGTAGGGTAAGTGGATGACAGAGTGGATGGAGAAGTAGGGGGCGGAGCCAGGCCCAAGCTTAGGAAAGAACTTATCTGTAGCCATGGCAAGAAATAGCCCGTGAGAAACAACTTTCAATCCCCCTAGGGACCACTGACGGCAATCAGCAACCATTGGTCAACCCGGGGCCCCGCAGGAGACCTCTTAGAACCCTTGGGCGCGAGCGGTGTGTGCGCATGCTCACTTGTGTTTGGCACTGCTCCTTGGTTAGCGTTCGATCGGGAGGCTTTTGGGTGGTGCTGTTGTGGCAGAGATGTTGTCTTCGAGAAAATAGTACTGAGTAATATTCGCTCATATCGGCTTCACGAGTGGGTATGAGCCGAGGGGCCAGGTGAGGGGACGGGCCTCTGAAGCTGCTGTCTTCTCCCATGAAGAAGCTTTTTGACTTTTGACGGTAGACGAAAGAGTCACTCTCAGGCACCGCCACCAGGTGGCAGGAGGCGAGCTCGGACGAGGTTTATTTCAGACAGAGAATCGGCTTTGGCCTAGCTCCCAGATCCACTCAGACATCTGGGAAAGATCAATCGCGCTGCCTAAAGGGGCCATGTTGAAAGAGGACACCAGATCCTTTCGTGTGGAGTAGGGGACGGGGATGACAGAGCCGAACGAGTAGTAGGGGGCGGAGCAAGGCCCAATCTTCGAAAAGAACTGATCTGTAGCCACGTCAAGAAATAGCCCATTAGAACCAACTTTCGGCACTCAGCTCCAGGCGGGGCGGCCCCGGCGCTGAGGGACGCTACCCGACCTTGGCGGGACGGGGGTTTCGCCAGGGCCTGGGCCCAGCGACCAGGCGGAGACGGCGCGCGAGCCTTGCAGTCTCCAGGGAAATGCGGGCTTGCCTGCAATGAGATTTCATTTTCTGCATTTAAAGGACATCCTTTTCTGAGCTGCTGTGAATAAATTTGGGATGATACTGTATGTTTTCATCTAATGGAGAAATAGCTGTATTTTGAATAAGGATTGCTGCACTGGACGACTTCAGAACATTACTCACAATGTCATCCAACAGGAGTCAGAATCCCCATGGACCGAAGCAGATTGGCCTTGACCAGCTCTGGGACGACCTCAGAGCTGGAATCCAGCAAGTGTACACCAGACAGAGTATGGCGAAGTCCAGATACATGGAACTCTACACGTATCCTCCTGCTTGAACTGAGATAATTTGCTTTAGAATTTTGATACTTAGTGGTAGGATCGATGAATTATTAGAAATTTGACATCGTGTGTTCTCTTCTCAGTTCATCCTTGAAATGTAGTCACAGAATTCATCTTTAGCTTTAAGTTTTTTGAATAGAGGTCCTGTTTTTCGGTTTTTTGAACAGAGGTAATAAAATTGGCTAGTTAGTTGTCTAATGCAGTGCTGGTCAGTACAGTAGCCACTAGTCACATGGATCTGTTTACATTTAAAATAATTTAAAAATTCAGTTTCTTAGTCACAGTAGCCGTATTTTAAGGGCTTAATAGTCAGATAATAAAATATTTCTATTACTGTGGAAAGATCCGTTGGACAGCACTGGTCTAAAGCAGGGGATCATTTGTTGAAATGTTGTCCATTTGTTTATATATTGTCTACAGCTGCTTTCATGTTACTCGGAGGGAGCTGAGTAGTTCTGTCAGAAACGATCTTGTCCACAAAGCCTAAAATATTTGCTATCTGGTCCTTTACATAAGAAGTTTGCTGACCTGATCTAACGGGATAGCACAGAGAACAAAAGTTTAACTGTTCTGGTCCTGTTTCACAAAAATGGTATTTAAAAAGTATCTCCCTCATTTGTCATGTGGCCTGCCATGTGCGCGAGGGACAGTGCCGCGTGCTGCAAAGGTCACGAGGGTGTAAAAGACGCGGCCCTGCTCTTCCATACCCAGTGGTGTGCTGTTCGCCTTTGTAGAGTTTCTTGGTTCCGTGCAAATATGAAATTGGAACTAGAGCTAAGCCAACTCAGTAGTGAGCAGGTTGCTGCAGATTCTAGGATTTCAAAGTTCAATGGAGATTTAAGTTTAAATCTTTGGTATGTATCTGTAATTATCAAACTAGGTTATGTGATATTGTAGTGTTCCCTCAAATATGTTAGCATCTGAAAATCCTTAAAAAGAATTTAAACATTGATTTAGATGGATATGAAGCTGTCTATTTCTAAATTAACTTACAATTTATTGTATGTATGTACACATATTCATATATGTACTCATATATACTTACACGTAGGACACTTTTCAAAAAAAAATCAGCTTTATTGAGATAATTCACAAACCATAAAATTCACCCTTTTTAAAGTCAAAAAAAAAAAAAAAAAAAAAAAAAAGAACCAACTTTCAATCTACTGAGTGACTGCTGAAGTCACTCCGCAACCATTGGTCAACCCGGGGCCCCGCAGGAGACCTCGTAGAACCCTTGGGCGCGAGCGGCGTGTGCGCATGCTCACTTGTGTTTGGCACTGCTCCTTGGTTAGCGTTCGATCGGGAGGCTTTTGGGTGGTGCTGTTGTGGCAGAGATGTTGTCTTCGAGAAAATAGTACTGAGTAATATTCGCTCATATCGGCTTCACGAGTGGGTATGAGCCGAGGGGCCAGGTGAGGGGACGGGCCTCTGAAGCTGCTGTCTTCTCCCATGAAGAAGCTTTTTGACATTTGACGGTAGACGAAAGAGTCACTCTCAGGCACCGCCACCAGGTGGCAGGAGGCGAGCTCGGACGAGGTTTGTTTCAGACAGAGAATCGGCTTTTGGCCTAGCTCCCAGATCCACTCAGACATCTGGGAAAGATCAATCACGCTGCCTAAAGGGGCCATGTTGAAAGAGGACACCAGATCCTTTCGTGTGGAGTAGGGGACTTGGGTGACAGAGCGGAACGAGAAGTAGTGGGCGGAGCTAGGCCCAATCTTAGAAAAGAACTGATCTGTGGCCAGGTCAAGAAATAGCCCATTAGAACCATCTTTCAATATCCTTAGTGACTGCTGACGTCACTCAGCATCCATTGGTCAACCCGGGGCCCCGCAGGAGACCTCTTAGAACCCTTGGGCGCGAGCGGTGTGTGCGCGTTCTCACTTGTGTTTATCACTGCTCCTTGGTTACCGTTCGATCGGGAGGCTTTTGAGTGGTGCGGTTGTGGCAGAGAGGTTGGCTTCTGCCGAATAGTACCGAGTAATCGCTGGTGTTAGGTTTAGAAGTGGATAAGAGCCGAGGGGGCAGGTGAGCGGGCTGGCCCGTTAAGCTGCTGTCTTCTGCCATGAAGGCGCTTTTTGACTTTGGACCGTAGAAGAAAAAGTCACTCTCTGGCACCACCACCGGGCTGCAGGAGGCGAGCGCGGACGCGGTTTGTTCGTGAAAGAGAATCGGCTTTCGGCTGAGCTGGCAGATCCGACTCAGACATCTGGGAAAGATCCATCACGCTGCCAAACAGGGTGATGTGGAAAGAGGACAGCTGATCTTTCCGTGTGGAGTAGGGGTCGGGAACCTCCAGCAGGCTGCAGGAGGCGAGCGCGGGAGCGGTTTGGTTGAGAAATGGAATCGGATTTCGGCTGAGCTACCAGATCCGACACAGACATCTGGGAAAGATCCATCAAGCTGCAAAAGGGGTCATGTTAAAAGTGGATAGCAGACCTTTCCGTGTGGAGTAGGGTAAGTGGATGACAGAGTGGATGGAGAAGTAGGGGGCGGAGCCAGGCCCAAGCTTAGGAAAGAACTTATCTGTAGCCATGGCAAGAAATAGCCCGTGAGAAACAACTTTCAATCCCCCTAGGGACCACTGACGGCAATCAGCAACCATTGGTCAACCCGGGGCCCCGCAGGAGACCTCTTAGAACCCTTGGGCGCGAGCGGTGTGTGCGCATGCTCACTTGTGTTTGGCACTGCTCCTCGGTTAGCGTTCGATCGGGAGGCTTTTGGGTGGTGCTGTTGTGGCAGAGATGTTGTCTTCGAGAAAATAGTACTGAGTAATATTCGCTCATATCGGCTTCACGAGTGGGTATGAGCCGAGGGGCCAGGTGAGGGGACGGGCCTCTGAAGCTGCTGTCTTCTCCCATGAAGAAGCTTTTTGACTTTTGACGGTAGACGAAAGAGTCACTCTCAGGCACCGCCACCAGGTGGCAGGAGGCGAGCTCGGACGAGGTTTATTTCAGACAGAGAATCGGCTTTGGCCTAGCTCCCAGATCCACTCAGACATCTGGGAAAGATCAATCACGCTGCCTAAAGGGGCCATGTTGAAAGAGGACACCAGATCCTTTCGTGTGGAGGAGGGGACGGGGATGACAGAGCCGAACGAGTAGTAGGGGGCGGAGCAAGGCCCAATCTTCGAAAAGAACTGATCTGTAGCCACGTCAAGAAATAGCCCATTAGAACCAACTTTCGGCACTCAGCTCCAGGCGGGGCGGCCCCGGCGCTGAGGGACGCTACCCGACCTTGGCGGGACGGGGGTTTCGCCAGGGCCTGGGCCCAGCGACCAGGCGGAGACGGCGCGCGAGCCTTGCAGTCTCCAGGGAAATGCGGGCTTGCCTGCAATGAGATTTCATTTTCTGCATTTAAAGGACATCCTTTTCTGAGCTGCTGTGAATAAATTTGGGATGATACTGTATGTTTTCATCTAATGGAGAAATAGCTGTATTTTGAATAAGGATTGCTGCACTGGACGACTTCAGAACATTACTCACAATGTCATCCAACAGGAGTCAGAATCCCCATGGACCGAAGCAGATTGGCCTTGACCAGCTCTGGGACGACCTCAGAGCTGGAATCCAGCAAGTGTACACCAGACAGAGTATGGCGAAGTCCAGATACATGGAACTCTACACGTATCCTCCTGCTTGAACTGAGATAATTTGCTTTAGAATTTTGATACTTAGTGGTAGGATCGATGAATTATTAGAAATTTGACATCGTGTGTTCTCTTCTCAGTTCATCCTTGAAATGTAGTCACAGAATTCATCTTTAGCTTTAAGTTTTTTGAATAGAGGTCCTGTTTTTCGGTTTTTTGAACAGAGGTAATAAAATTGGCTAGTTAGTTGTCTAATGCAGTGCTGGTCAGTACAGTAGCCACTAGTCACATGGATCTGTTTACATTTAAAATAATTTAAAAATTCAGTTTCTTAGTCACAGTAGCCGTATTTTAAGGGCTTAATAGTCAGATAATAAAATATTTCTATTACTGTGGAATGATCCGTTGGACAGCACTGGTCTAAAGCAGGGGATCATTTGTTGAAATGTTGTCCATTTGTTTATATATTGTCTACAGCTGCTTTCATGTTACTCGGAGGGAGTTGAGTAGTTCTGTCAGAAACGATCTTGTCCACAAAGCCTAAAATATTTGCTATCTGGTCCTTTACATAAGAAGTTTGCTGACCTGATCTAACGGGATAGCACAGAGAACAAAAGTTTAACTGTTCTGGTCCTGTTTCACAAAAATGGTATTTAAAAAGTATCTCCCTCATTTGTCATGTGGCCTGCCATGTGCGCGAGGGACAGTGCCGCGTGCTGCAAAGGTCACGAGGGTGTAAAAGACGCGGCCCTGGTCTTCCATACCCAGTGGTGTGCTGTTCGCCTTTGTAGAGTTTCTTGGTTCCGTGCAAATATGAAATTGGAACTAGAGCTAAGCCAACTCAGTAGTGAGCAGGTTGCTGCAGATTCTAGGATTTCAAAGTTCAATGGAGATTTAAGTTTAAATCTTTGGTATGTATCTGTAATTATCAAACTAGGTTATGTGATATTGTAGTGTTCCCTCAAATATGTTAGCATCTGAAAATCCTTAAAAAGAATTTAAACATTGATTTAGATGGATATGAAGCTGTCTATTTCTAAATTAACTTACAATTTATTGTATGTATGTACACATATTCATATATGTACTCATATATACTTACACGTAGGACACTTTTCAAAAAAAAATCAGCTTTATTGAGATAATTCACAAACCATAAAATTCACCCTTTTTAAAGTCAAAAAAAAAAAGAACCAACTTTCAATCTACTTAGTGACTGCTGAAGTCACTCCGCAACCATTGGTCAACCCGGGGCCCCGCAGGAGACCTCGTAGAACCCTTGGGCGCGAGCGGCGTGTGCGCATGCTCACTTGTGTTTGGCACTGCTCCTTGGTTAGCGTTCGATCGGGAGGCTTTTGGGTGGTGCTGTTGTGGCAGAGATGTTGTCTTCGAGAAAATAGTACTGAGTAATATTCGCTCATATCGGCTTCACGAGTGGGTATGAGCCGAGGGGCCAGGTGAGGGGACGGGCCTCTGAAGCTGCTGTCTTCTCCCATGAAGAAGCTTTTTGACATTTGACGGTAGACGAAAGAGTCACTCTCAGGCACCGCCACCAGGTGGCAGGAGGCGAGCTCGGACGAGGTTTGTTTCAGACAGAGAATCGGCTTTTGGCCTAGCTCCCAGATCCACTCAGACATCTGGGAAAGATCAATCACGCTGCCTAAAGGGGCCATGTTGAAAGAGGACACCAGATCCTTTCGTGTGGAGTAGGGGACTTGGGTGACAGAGCGGAACGAGAAGTAGTGGGCGGAGCTAGGCCCAATCTTAGAAAAGAACTGATCTGTGGCCAGGTCAAGAAATAGCCCATTAGAACCATCTTTCAATATCCTTAGTGACTGCTGACGTCACTCAGCATCCATTGGTCAACCCGGGGCCCCGCAGGAGACCTCTTAGAACCCTTGGGCGCGAGCGGTGTGTGCGCGTTCTCACTTGTGTTTATCACTGCTCCTTGGTTACCGTTCGATCGGGAGGCTTTTGAGTGGTGCGGTTGTGGCAGAGAGGTTGGCTTCTGCCGAATAGTACCGAGTAATCGCTGGTGTTAGGTTTAGAAGTGGATAAGAGCCGAGGGGGCAGGTGAGCGGGCTGGCCCGTTAAGCTGCTGTCTTCTGCCATGAAGGCGCTTTTTGACTTTGGACCGTAGAAGAAAAAGTCACTCTCTGGCACCACCACCGGGCTGCAGGAGGCGAGCGCGGACGCGGTTTGTTCGTGAAAGAGAATCGGCTTTCGGCTGAGCTGGCAGATCCGACTCAGACATCTGGGAAAGATCCATCACGCTGCCAAACAGGGTGATGTGGAAAGAGGACAGCTGATCTTTCCGTGTGGAGTAGGGGTCGGGAACCTCCAGCAGGCTGCAGGAGGCGAGCGCGGGAGCGGTTTGGTTGAGAAATGGAATCGGATTTCGGCTGAGCTACCAGATCCGACACAGACATCTGGGAAAGATCCATCAAGCTGCAAAAGGGGTCATGTTAAAAGTGGATAGCAGACCTTTCCGTGTGGAGTAGGGTAAGTGGATGACAGAGTGGATGGAGAAGTAGGGGGCGGAGCCAGGCCCAAGCTTAGGAAAGAACTTATCTGTAGCCATGGCAAGAAATAGCCCGTGAGAAACAACTTTCAATCCCCCTAGGGACCACTGACGGCAATCAGCAACCATTGGTCAACCCGGGGCCCCCGCAGGAGACCTCTTAGAACCCTTGGGCGCGAGCGGTGTGTGCGCATGCTCACTTGTGTTTGGCACTGCTCCTCGGTTAGCGTTCGATCGGGAGGCTTTTGGGTGGTGCTGTTGTGGCAGAGATGTTGTCTTCGAGAAAATAGTACTGAGTAATATTCGCTCATATCGGCTTCACGAGTGGGTATGAGCCGAGGGGCCAGGTGAGGGGACGGGCCTCTGAAGCTGCTGTCTTCTCCCATGAAGAAGCTTTTTGACTTTTGACGGTAGACGAAAGAGTCACTCTCAGGCACCGCCACCAGGTGGCAGGAGGCGAGCTCGGACGAGGTTTATTTCAGACAGAGAATCGGCTTTGGCCTAGCTCCCAGATCCACTCAGACATCTGGGAAAGATCAATCGCGCTGCCTAAAGGGGCCATGTTGAAAGAGGACACCAGATCCTTTCGTGTGGAGTAGGGGACGGGGATGACAGAGCCGAACGAGTAGTAGGGGGCGGAGCAAGGCCCAATCTTCGAAAAGAACTGATCTGTAGCCACGTCAAGAAATAGCCCATTAGAACCAACTTTCGGCACTCAGCTCCAGGCGGGGCGGCCCCGGCGCTGAGGGACGCTACCCGACCTTGGCGGGACGGGGGTTTCGCCAGGGCCTGGGCCCAGCGACCAGGCGGAGACGGCGCGCGAGCCTTGCAGTCTCCAGGGAAATGCGGGCTTGCCTGCAATGAGATTTCATTTTCTGCATTTAAAGGACATCCTTTTCTGAGCTGCTGTGAATAAATTTGGGATGATACTGTATGTTTTCATCTAATGGAGAAATAGCTGTATTTTGAATAAGGATTGCTGCACTGGACGACTTCAGAACATTACTCACAATGTCATCCAACAGGAGTCAGAATCCCCATGGACCGAAGCAGATTGGCCTTGACCAGCTCTGGGACGACCTCAGAGCTGGAATCCAGCAAGTGTACACCAGACAGAGTATGGCGAAGTCCAGATACATGGAACTCTACACGTATCCTCCTGCTTGAACTGAGATAATTTGCTTTAGAATTTTGATACTTAGTGGTAGGATCGATGAATTATTAGAAATTTGACATCGTGTGTTCTCTTCTCAGTTCATCCTTGAAATGTAGTCACAGAATTCATCTTTAGCTTTACGTTTTTTGAATAGAGGTCCTGTTTTTCGGTTTTTTGAACAGAGGTAATAAAATTGGCTAGTTAGTTGTCTAATGCAGTGCTGGTCAGTACAGTAGCCACTAGTCACATGGATCTGTTTACATTTAAAATAATTTAAAAATTCAGTTTCTTAGTCACAGTAGCCGTATTTTAAGGGCTTAATAGTCAGATAATAAAATATTTCTATTACTGTGGAAAGATCCGTTGGACAGCACTGGTCTAAAGCAGGGGATCATTTGTTGAAATGTTGTCCATTTGTTTATATATTGTCTACAGCTGCTTTCATGTTACTCGGAGGGAGCTGAGTAGTTCTGTCAGAAACGATCTTGTCCACAAAGCCTAAAATATTTGCTATCTGGTCCTTTACATAAGAAGTTTGCTGACCTGATCTAACGGGATAGCACAGAGAAAAAAAGTTTAACTGTTCTGGTCCTGTTTCACAAAAATGGTATTTAAAAAGTATCTCCCTCATTTGTCATGTGGCCTGCCATGTGCGCGAGGGACAGTGCCGCGTGCTGCAAAGGTCACGAGGGTGTAAAAGACGCGGCCCTGCTCTTCCATACCCAGTGGTGTGCTGTTCGCCTTTGTAGAGTTTCTTGGTTCCGTGCAAATATGAAATTGGAACTAGAGCTAAGCCAACTCAGTAGTGAGCAGGTTGCTGCAGATTCTAGGATTTCAAAGTTCAATGGAGATTTAAGTTTAAATCTTTGGTATGTATCTGTAATTATCAAACTAGGTTATGTGATATTGTAGTGTTCCCTCAAATATGTTAGCATCTGAAAATCCTTAAAAAGAATTTAAACATTGATTTAGATGGATATGAAGCTGTCTATTTCTAAATTAACTTACAATTTATTGTATGTATGTACACATATTCATATATGTACTCATATATACTTACACGTAGGACACTTTTCAAAAAAAAATCAGCTTTATTGAGATAATTCACAAACCATAAAATTCACCCTTTTTAAAGTCAAAAAAAAAAAGAACCAACTTTCAATCTACTTAGTGACTGCTGAAGTCACTCCGCAACCATTGGTCAACCCGGGGCCCCGCAGGAGACCTCGTAGAACCCTTGGGCGCGAGCGGCGTGTGCGCATGCTCACTTGTGTTTGGCACTGCTCCTTGGTTAGCGTTCGATCGGGAGGCTTTTGGGTGGTGCTGTTGTGGCAGAGATGTTGTCTTCGAGAAAATAGTACTGAGTAATATTCGCTCATATCGGCTTCACGAGTGGGTATGAGCCGAGGGGCCAGGTGAGGGGACGGGCCTCTGAAGCTGCTGTCTTCTCCCATGAAGAAGCTTTTTGACATTTGACGGTAGACGAAAGAGTCACTCTCAGGCACCGCCACCAGGTGGCAGGAGGCGAGCTCGGACGAGGTTTGTTTCAGACAGAGAATCGGCTTTTGGCCTAGCTCCCAGATCCACTCAGACATCTGGGAAAGATCAATCACGCTGCCTAAAGGGGCCATGTTGAAAGAGGACACCAGATCCTTTCGTGTGGAGTAGGGGACTTGGGTGACAGAGCGGAACGAGAAGTAGTGGGCGGAGCTAGGCCCAATCTTAGAAAAGAACTGATCTGTGGCCAGGTCAAGAAATAGCCCATTAGAACCATCTTTCAATATCCTTAGTGACTGCTGACGTCACTCAGCATCCATTGGTCAACCCGGGGCCCCGCAGGAGACCTCTTAGAACCCTTGGGCGCGAGCGGTGTGTGCGCGTTCTCACTTGTGTTTATCACTGCTCCTTGGTTACCGTTCGATCGGGAGGCTTTTGAGTGGTGCGGTTGTGGCAGAGAGGTTGGCTTCTGCCGAATAGTACCGAGTAATCGCTGGTGTTAGGTTTAGAAGTGGATAAGAGCCGAGGGGGCAGGTGAGCGGGCTGGCCCGTTAAGCTGCTGTCTTCTGCCATGAAGGCGCTTTTTGACTTTGGACCGTAGAAGAAAAAGTCACTCTCTGGCACCACCACCGGGCTGCAGGAGGCGAGCGCGGACGCGGTTTGTTCGTGAAAGAGAATCGGCTTTCGGCTGAGCTGGCAGATCCGACTCAGACATCTGGGAAAGATCCATCACGCTGCCAAACAGGGTGATGTGGAAAGAGGACAGCTGATCTTTCCGTGTGGAGTAGGGGTCGGGAACCTCCAGCAGGCTGCAGGAGGCGAGCGCGGGAGCGGTTTGGTTGAGAAATGGAATCGGATTTCGGCTGAGCTACCAGATCCGACACAGACATCTGGGAAAGATCCATCAAGCTGCAAAAGGGGTCATGTTAAAAGTGGATAGCAGACCTTTCCGTGTGGAGTAGGGTAAGTGGATGACAGAGTGGATGGAGAAGTAGGGGGCGGAGCCAGGCCCAAGCTTAGGAAAGAACTTATCTGTAGCCATGGCAAGAAATAGCCCGTGAGAAACAACTTTCAATCCCCCTAGGGACCACTGACGGCAATCAGCAACCATTGGTCAACCCGGGGCCCCCGCAGGAGACCTCTTAGAACCCTTGGGCGCGAGCGGTGTGTGCGCATGCTCACTTGTGTTTGGCACTGCTCCTCGGTTAGCGTTCGATCGGGAGGCTTTTGGGTGGTGCTGTTGTGGCAGAGATGTTGTCTTCGAGAAAATAGTACTGAGTAATATTCGCTCATATCGGCTTCACGAGTGGGTATGAGCCGAGGGGCCAGGTGAGGGGACGGGCCTCTGAAGCTGCTGTCTTCTCCCATGAAGAAGCTTTTTGACTTTTGACGGTAGACGAAAGAGTCACTCTCAGGCACCGCCACCAGGTGGCAGGAGGCGAGCTCGGACGAGGTTTATTTCAGACAGAGAATCGGCTTTGGCCTAGCTCCCAGATCCACTCAGACATCTGGGAAAGATCAATCGCGCTGCCTAAAGGGGCCATGTTGAAAGAGGACACCAGATCCTTTCGTGTGGAGTAGGGGACGGGGATGACAGAGCCGAACGAGTAGTAGGGGGCGGAGCAAGGCCCAATCTTCGAAAAGAACTGATCTGTAGCCACGTCAAGAAATAGCCCATTAGAACCAACTTTCGGCACTCAGCTCCAGGCGGGGCGGCCCCGGCGCTGAGGGACGCTACCCGACCTTGGCGGGACGGGGGTTTCGCCAGGGCCTGGGCCCAGCGACCAGGCGGAGACGGCGCGCGAGCCTTGCAGTCTCCAGGGAAATGCGGGCTTGCCTGCAATGAGATTTCATTTTCTGCATTTAAAGGACATCCTTTTCTGAGCTGCTGTGAATAAATTTGGGATGATACTGTATGTTTTCATCTAATGGAGAAATAGCTGTATTTTGAATAAGGATTGCTGCACTGGACGACTTCAGAACATTACTCACAATGTCATCCAACAGGAGTCAGAATCCCCATGGACCGAAGCAGATTGGCCTTGACCAGCTCTGGGACGACCTCAGAGCTGGAATCCAGCAAGTGTACACCAGACAGAGTATGGCGAAGTCCAGATACATGGAACTCTACACGTATCCTCCTGCTTGAACTGAGATAATTTGCTTTAGAATTTTGATACTTAGTGGTAGGATCGATGAATTATTAGAAATTTGACATCGTGTGTTCTCTTCTCAGTTCATCCTTGAAATGTAGTCACAGAATTCATCTTTAGCTTTACGTTTTTTGAATAGAGGTCCTGTTTTTCGGTTTTTTGAACAGAGGTAATAAAATTGGCTAGTTAGTTGTCTAATGCAGTGCTGGTCAGTACAGTAGCCACTAGTCACATGGATCTGTTTACATTTAAAATAATTTAAAAATTCAGTTTCTTAGTCACAGTAGCCGTATTTTAAGGGCTTAATAGTCAGATAATAAAATATTTCTATTACTGTGGAAAGATCCGTTGGACAGCACTGGTCTAAAGCAGGGGATCATTTGTTGAAATGTTGTCCATTTGTTTATATATTGTCTACAGCTGCTTTCATGTTACTCGGAGGGAGTTGAGTAGTTCTGTCAGAAACGATCTTGTCCACAAAGCCTAAAATATTTGCTATCTGGTCCTTTACATAAGAAGTTTGCTGACCTGATCTAACGGGATAGCACAGAGAACAAAAGTTTAACTGTTCTGGTCCTGTTTCACAAAAATGGTATTTAAAAAGTATCTCCCTCATTTGTCATGTGGCCTGCCATGTGCGCGAGGGACAGTGCCGCGTGCTGCAAAGGTCACGAGGGTGTAAAAGACGCGGCCCTGCTCTTCCATACCCAGTGGTGTGCTGTTCGCCTTTGTAGAGTTTCTTGGTTCCGTGCAAATATGAAATTGGAACTAGAGCTAAGCCAACTCAGTAGTGAGCAGGTTGCTGCAGATTCTAGGATTTCAAAGTTCAATGGAGATTTAAGTTTAAATCTTTGGTATGTATCTGTAATTATCAAACTAGGTTATGTGATATTGTAGTGTTCCCTCAAATATGTTAGCATCTGAAAATCCTTAAAAAGAATTTAAACATTGATTTAGATGGATATGAAGCTGTCTATTTCTAAATTAACTTACAATTTATTGTATGTATGTACACATATTCATATATGTACTCATATATACTTACACGTAGGACACTTTTCAAAAAAAAATCAGCTTTATTGAGATAATTCACAAACCATAAAATTCACCCTTTTTAAAGTCAAAAAAAAAAAGAACCAACTTTCAATCTACTTAGTGACTGCTGAAGTCACTCCGCAACCATTGGTCAACCCGGGGCCCCGCAGGAGACCTCGTAGAACCCTTGGGCGCGAGCGGCGTGTGCGCATGCTCACTTGTGTTTGGCACTGCTCCTTGGTTAGCGTTCGATCGGGAGGCTTTTGGGTGGTGCTGTTGTGGCAGAGATGTTGTCTTCGAGAAAATAGTACTGAGTAATATTCGCTCATATCGGCTTCACGAGTGGGTATGAGCCGAGGGGCCAGGTGAGGGGACGGGCCTCTGAAGCTGCTGTCTTCTCCCATGAAGAAGCTTTTTGACATTTGACGGTAGACGAAAGAGTCACTCTCAGGCACCGCCACCAGGTGGCAGGAGGCGAGCTCGGACGAGGTTTGTTTCAGACAGAGAATCGGCTTTTGGCCTAGCTCCCAGATCCACTCAGACATCTGGGAAAGATCAATCACGCTGCCTAAAGGGGCCATGTTGAAAGAGGACACCAGATCCTTTCGTGTGGAGTAGGGGACTTGGGTGACAGAGCGGAACGAGAAGTAGTGGGCGGAGCTAGGCCCAATCTTAGAAAAGAACTGATCTGTGGCCAGGTCAAGAAATAGCCCATTAGAACCATCTTTCAATATCCTTAGTGACTGCTGACGTCACTCAGCATCCATTGGTCAACCCGGGGCCCCGCAGGAGACCTCTTAGAACCCTTGGGCGCGAGCGGTGTGTGCGCGTTCTCACTTGTGTTTATCACTGCTCCTTGGTTACCGTTCGATCGGGAGGCTTTTGAGTGGTGCGGTTGTGGCAGAGAGGTTGGCTTCTGCCGAATAGTACCGAGTAATCGCTGGTGTTAGGTTTAGAAGTGGATAAGAGCCGAGGGGGCAGGTGAGCGGGCTGGCCCGTTAAGCTGCTGTCTTCTGCCATGAAGGCGCTTTTTGACTTTGGACCGTAGAAGAAAAAGTCACTCTCTGGCACCACCACCGGGCTGCAGGAGGCGAGCGCGGACGCGGTTTGTTCGTGAAAGAGAATCGGCTTTCGGCTGAGCTGGCAGATCCGACTCAGACATCTGGGAAAGATCCATCACGCTGCCAAACAGGGTGATGTGGAAAGAGGACAGCTGATCTTTCCGTGTGGAGTAGGGGTCGGGAACCTCCAGCAGGCTGCAGGAGGCGAGCGCGGGAGCGGTTTGGTTGAGAAATGGAATCGGATTTCGGCTGAGCTACCAGATCCGACACAGACATCTGGGAAAGATCCATCAAGCTGCAAAAGGGGTCATGTTAAAAGTGGATAGCAGACCTTTCCGTGTGGAGTAGGGTAAGTGGATGACAGAGTGGATGGAGAAGTAGGGGGCGGAGCCAGGCCCAAGCTTAGGAAAGAACTTATCTGTAGCCATGGCAAGAAATAGCCCGTGAGAAACAACTTTCAATCCCCCTAGGGACCACTGACGGCAATCAGCAACCATTGGTCAACCCGGGGCCCCCGCAGGAGACCTCTTAGAACCCTTGGGCGCGAGCGGTGTGTGCGCATGCTCACTTGTGTTTGGCACTGCTCCTCGGTTAGCGTTCGATCGGGAGGCTTTTGGGTGGTGCTGTTGTGGCAGAGATGTTGTCTTCGAGAAAATAGTACTGAGTAATATTCGCTCATATCGGCTTCACGAGTGGGTATGAGCCGAGGGGCCAGGTGAGGGGACGGGCCTCTGAAGCTGCTGTCTTCTCCCATGAAGAAGCTTTTTGACTTTTGACGGTAGACGAAAGAGTCACTCTCAGGCACCGCCACCAGGTGGCAGGAGGCGAGCTCGGACGAGGTTTATTTCAGACAGAGAATCGGCTTTGGCCTAGCTCCCAGATCCACTCAGACATCTGGGAAAGATCAATCGCGCTGCCTAAAGGGGCCATGTTGAAAGAGGACACCAGATCCTTTCGTGTGGAGTAGGGGACGGGGATGACAGAGCCGAACGAGTAGTAGGGGGCGGAGCAAGGCCCAATCTTCGAAAAGAACTGATCTGTAGCCACGTCAAGAAATAGCCCATTAGAACCAACTTTCGGCACTCAGCTCCAGGCGGGGCGGCCCCGGCGCTGAGGGACGCTACCCGACCTTGGCGGGACGGGGGTTTCGCCAGGGCCTGGGCCCAGCGACCAGGCGGAGACGGCGCGCGAGCCTTGCAGTCTCCAGGGAAATGCGGGCTTGCCTGCAATGAGATTTCATTTTCTGCATTTAAAGGACATCCTTTTCTGAGCTGCTGTGAATAAATTTGGGATGATACTGTATGTTTTCATCTAATGGAGAAATAGCTGTATTTTGAATAAGGATTGCTGCACTGGACGACTTCAGAACATTACTCACAATGTCATCCAACAGGAGTCAGAATCCCCATGGACCGAAGCAGATTGGCCTTGACCAGCTCTGGGACGACCTCAGAGCTGGAATCCAGCAAGTGTACACCAGACAGAGTATGGCGAAGTCCAGATACATGGAACTCTACACGTATCCTCCTGCTTGAACTGAGATAATTTGCTTTAGAATTTTGATACTTAGTGGTAGGATCGATGAATTATTAGAAATTTGACATCGTGTGTTCTCTTCTCAGTTCATCCTTGAAATGTAGTCACAGAATTCATCTTTAGCTTTACGTTTTTTGAATAGAGGTCCTGTTTTTCGGTTTTTAGAACAGAGGTAATAAAATTGGCTAGTTAGTTGTCTAATGCAGTGCTGGTCAGTACAGTAGCCACTAGTCACATGGATCTGTTTACATTTAAAATAATTTAAAAATTCAGTTTCTTAGTCACAGTAGCCGTATTTTAAGGGCTTAATAGTCAGATAATAAAATATTTCTATTACTGTGGAATGATCCGTTGGACAGCACTGGTCTAAAGCAGGGGATCATTTGTTGAAATGTTGTCCATTTGTTTATATATTGTCTACAGCTGCTTTCATGTTACTCGGAGGGAGCTGAGTAGTTCTGTCAGAAACGATCTTGTCCACAAAGCCTAAAATATTTGCTATCTGGTCCTTTACATAAGAAGTTTGCTGACCTGATCTAACGGGATAGCACAGAGAACAAAAGTTTAACTGTTCTGGTCCTGTTTCACAAAAATGGTATTTAAAAAGTATCTCCCTCATTTGTCATGTGGCCTGCCATGTGCGCGAGGGACAGTGCCGCGTGCTGCAAAGGTCACGAGGGTGTAAAAGACGCGGCCCTGCTCTTCCATACCCAGTGGTGTGCTGTTCGCCTTTGTAGAGTTTCTTGGTTCCGTGCAAATATGAAATTGGAACTAGAGCTAAGCCAACTCAGTAGTGAGCAGGTTGCTGCAGATTCTAGGATTTCAAAGTTCAATGGAGATTTAAGTTTAAATCTTTGGTATGTATCTGTAATTATCAAACTAGGTTATGTGATATTGTAGTGTTCCCTCAAATATGTTAGCATCTGAACATCCTTAAAAAGAATTTAAACATTGATTTAGATGGATATGAAGCTGTCTATTTCTAAATTAACTTACAATTTATTGTATGTATGTACACATATTCATATATGTACTCATATATACTTACACGTAGGACACTTTTCAAAAAAAAATCAGCTTTATTGAGATAATTCACAAACCATAAAATTCACCCTTTTTAAAGTCAAAAAAAAAAAAAAAAAAAAAAAAAGAACCAACTTTCAATCTACTGAGTGACTGCTGAAGTCACTCCGCAACCATTGGTCAACCCGGGGCCCCGCAGGAGACCTCGTAGAACCCTTGGGCGCGAGCGGCGTGTGCGCATGCTCACTTGTGTTTGGCACTGCTCCTTGGTTAGCGTTCGATCGGGAGGCTTTTGGGTGGTGCTGTTGTGGCAGAGATGTTGTCTTCGAGAAAATAGTACTGAGTAATATTCGCTCATATCGGCTTCACGAGTGGGTATGAGCCGAGGGGCCAGGTGAGGGGACGGGCCTCTGAAGCTGCTGTCTTCTCCCATGAAGAAGCTTTTTGACATTTGACGGTAGACGAAAGAGTCACTCTCAGGCACCGCCACCAGGTGGCAGGAGGCGAGCTCGGACGAGGTTTGTTTCAGACAGAGAATCGGCTTTTGGCCTAGCTCCCAGATCCACTCAGACATCTGGGAAAGATCAATCACGCTGCCTAAAGGGGCCATGTTGAAAGAGGACACCAGATCCTTTCGTGTGGAGTAGGGGACTTGGGTGACAGAGCGGAACGAGAAGTAGTGGGCGGAGCTAGGCCCAATCTTAGAAAAGAACTGATCTGTGGCCAGGTCAAGAAATAGCCCATTAGAACCATCTTTCAATATCCTTAGTGACTGCTGACGTCACTCAGCATCCATTGGTCAACCCGGGGCCCCGCAGGAGACCTCTTAGAACCCTTGGGCGCGAGCGGTGTGTGCGCGTTCTCACTTGTGTTTATCACTGCTCCTTGGTTACCGTTCGATCGGGAGGCTTTTGAGTGGTGCGGTTGTGGCAGAGAGGTTGGCTTCTGCCGAATAGTACCGAGTAATCGCTGGTGTTAGGTTTAGAAGTGGATAAGAGCCGAGGGGGCAGGTGAGCGGGCTGGCCCGTTAAGCTGCTGTCTTCTGCCATGAAGGCGCTTTTTGACTTTGGACCGTAGAAGAAAAAGTCACTCTCTGGCACCACCACCGGGCTGCAGGAGGCGAGCGCGGACGCGGTTTGTTCGTGAAAGAGAATCGGCTTTCGGCTGAGCTGGCAGATCCGACTCAGACATCTGGGAAAGATCCATCACGCTGCCAAACAGGGTGATGTGGAAAGAGGACAGCTGATCTTTCCGTGTGGAGTAGGGGTCGGGAACCTCCAGCAGGCTGCAGGAGGCGAGCGCGGGAGCGGTTTGGTTGAGAAATGGAATCGGATTTCGGCTGAGCTACCAGATCCGACACAGACATCTGGGAAAGATCCATCAAGCTGCAAAAGGGGTCATGTTAAAAGTGGATAGCAGACCTTTCCGTGTGGAGTAGGGTAAGTGGATGACAGAGTGGATGGAGAAGTAGGGGGCGGAGCCAGGCCCAAGCTTAGGAAAGAACTTATCTGTAGCCATGGCAAGAAATAGCCCGTGAGAAACAACTTTCAATCCCCCTAGGGACCACTGACGGCAATCAGCAACCATTGGTCAACCCGGGGCCCCCGCAGGAGACCTCTTAGAACCCTTGGGCGCGAGTGGTGTGTGCGCATGCTCACTTGTGTTTGGCACTGCTCCTCGGTTAGAGTTCGATCGGGAGGCTTTTGGGTGGTGCTGTTGTGGCAGAGATGTTGTCTTCGAGAAAATAGTACTGAGTAATATTCGCTCATATCGGCTTCACGAGTGGGTATGAGCCGAGGGGCCAGGTGAGGGGACGGGCCTCTGAAGCTGCTGTCTTCTCCCATGAAGAAGCTTTTTGACTTTTGACGGTAGACGAAAGAGTCACTCTCAGGCACCGCCACCAGGTGGCAGGAGGCGAGCTCGGACGAGGTTTATTTCAGACAGAGATCGGCTTTGGCCTAGCTCCCAGATCCACTCAGACATCTGGGAAAGATCAATCGCGCTGCCTAAAGGGGCCATGTTGAAAGAGGACACCAGATCCTTTCGTGTGGAGGAGGGGACGGGGATGACAGAGCCGAACGAGTAGTAGGGGGCGGAGCAAGGCCCAATCTTCGAAAAGAACTGATCTGTAGCCACGTCAAGAAATAGCCCATTAGAACCAACTTTCGGCACTCAGCTCCAGGCGGGGCGGCCCCGGCGCTGAGGGACGCTACCCGACCTTGGCGGGACGGGGGTTTCGCCAGGGCCTGGGCCCAGCGACCAGGCGGAGACGGCGCGCGAGCCTTGCAGTCTCCAGGGAAATGCGGGCTTGCCTGCAATGAGATTTCATTTTCTGCATTTAAAGGACATCCTTTTCTGAGCTGCTGTGAATAAATTTGGGATGATACTGTATGTTTTCATCTAATGGAGAAATAGCTGTATTTTGAATAAGGATTGCTGCACTGGACGACTTCAGAACATTACTCACAATGTCATCCAACAGGAGTCAGAATCCCCATGGACCGAAGCAGATTGGCCTTGACCAGCTCTGGGACGACCTCAGAGCTGGAATCCAGCAAGTGTACACCAGACAGAGTATGGCGAAGTCCAGATACATGGAACTCTACACGTATCCTCCTGCTTGAACTGAGATAATTTGCTTTAGAATTTTGATACTTAGTGGTAGGATCGATGAATTATTAGAAATTTGACATCGTGTGTTCTCTTCTCAGTTCATCCTTGAAATGTAGTCACAGAATTCATCTTTAGCTTTAAGTTTTTTGAATAGAGGTCCTGTTTTTCGGTTTTTTGAACAGAGGTAATAAAATTGGCTAGTTAGTTGTCTAATGCAGTGCTGGTCAGTACAGTAGCCACTAGTCACATGGATCTGTTTACATTTAAAATAATTTAAAAATTCAGTTTCTTAGTCACAGTAGCCGTATTTTAAGGGCTTAATAGTCAGATAATAAAATATTTCTATTACTGTGGAAAGATCCGTTGGACAGCACTGGTCTAAAGCAGGGGATCATTTGTTGAAATGTTGTCCATTTGTTTATATATTGTCTACAGCTGCTTTCATGTTACTCGGAGGGAGTTGAGTAGTTCTGTCAGAAACGATCTTGTCCACAAAGCCTAAAATATTTGCTATCTGGTCCTTTACATAAGAAGTTTGCTGACCTGATCTAACGGGATAGCACAGAGAACAAAAGTTTAACTGTTCTGGTCCTGTTTCACAAAAATGGTATTTAAAAAGTATCTCCCTCATTTGTCATGTGGCCTGCCATGTGCGCGAGGGACAGTGCCGCGTGCTGCAAAGGTCACGAGGGTGTAAAAGACGCGGCCCTGCTCTTCCATACCCAGTGGTGTGCTGTTCGCCTTTGTAGAGTTTCTTGGTTCCGTGCAAATATGAAATTGGAACTAGAGCTAAGCCAACTCAGTAGTGAGCAGGTTGCTGCAGATTCTAGGATTTCAAAGTTCAATGGAGATTTAAGTTTAAATCTTTGGTATGTATCTGTAATTATCAAACTAGGTTATGTGATATTGTAGTGTTCCCTCAAATATGTTAGCATCTGAAAATCCTTAAAAAGAATTTAAACATTGATTTAGATGGATATGAAGCTGTCTATTTCTAAATTAACTTACAATTTATTGTATGTATGTACACATATTCATATATGTACTCATATATACTTACACGTAGGACACTTTTCAAAAAAAAATCAGCTTTATTGAGATAATTCACAAACCATAAAATTCACCCTTTTTAAAGTCAAAAAAAAAAAGAACCAACTTTCAATCTACTTAGTGACTGCTGAAGTCACTCCGCAACCATTGGTCAACCCGGGGCCCCGCAGGAGACCTCGTAGAACCCTTGGGCGCGAGCGGCGTGTGCGCATGCTCACTTGTGTTTGGCACTGCTCCTTGGTTAGCGTTCGATCGGGAGGCTTTTGGGTGGTGCTGTTGTGGCAGAGATGTTGTCTTCGAGAAAATAGTACTGAGTAATATTCGCTCATATCGGCTTCACGAGTGGGTATGAGCCGAGGGGCCAGGTGAGGGGACGGGCCTCTGAAGCTGCTGTCTTCTCCCATGAAGAAGCTTTTTGACATTTGACGGTAGACGAAAGAGTCACTCTCAGGCACCGCCACCAGGTGGCAGGAGGCGAGCTCGGACGAGGTTTGTTTCAGACAGAGAATCGGCTTTTGGCCTAGCTCCCAGATCCACTCAGACATCTGGGAAAGATCAATCACGCTGCCTAAAGGGGCCATGTTGAAAGAGGTCACCAGATCCTTTCGTGTGGAGTAGGGGACTTGGGTGACAGAGCGGAACGAGAAGTAGTGGGCGGAGCTAGGCCCAATCTTAGAAAAGAACTGATCTGTGGCCAGGTCAAGAAATAGCCCATTAGAACCATCTTTCAATATCCTTAGTGACTGCTGACGTCACTCAGCATCCATTGGTCAACCCGGGGCCCCGCAGGAGACCTCTTAGAACCCTTGGGCGCGAGCGGTGTGTGCGCGTTCTCACTTGTGTTTATCACTGCTCCTTGGTTACCGTTCGATCGGGAGGCTTTTGAGTGGTGCGGTTGTGGCAGAGAGGTTGGCTTCTGCCGAATAGTACCGAGTAATCGCTGGTGTTAGGTTTAGAAGTGGATAAGAGCCGAGGGGGCAGGTGAGCGGGCTGGCCCGTTAAGCTGCTGTCTTCTGCCATGAAGGCGCTTTTTGACTTTGGACCGTAGAAGAAAAAGTCACTCTCTGGCACCACCACCGGGCTGCAGGAGGCGAGCGCGGACGCGGTTTGTTCGTGAAAGAGAATCGGCTTTCGGCTGAGCTGGCAGATCCGACTCAGACATCTGGGAAAGATCCATCACGCTGCCAAACAGGGTGATGTGGAAAGAGGACAGCTGATCTTTCCGTGTGGAGTAGGGGTCGGGAACCTCCAGCAGGCTGCAGGAGGCGAGCGCGGGAGCGGTTTGGTTGAGAAATGGAATCGGATTTCGGCTGAGCTACCAGATCCGACACAGACATCTGGGAAAGATCCATCAAGCTGCAAAAGGGGTCATGTTAAAAGTGGATAGCAGACCTTTCCGTGTGGAGTAGGGTAAGTGGATGACAGAGTGGATGGAGAAGTAGGGGGCGGAGCCAGGCCCAAGCTTAGGAAAGAACTTATCTGTAGCCATGGCAAGAAATAGCCCGTGAGAAACAACTTTCAATCCCCCTAGGGACCACTGACGGCAATCAGCAACCATTGGTCAACCCGGGGCCCCCGCAGGAGACCTCTTAGAACCCTTGGGCGCGAGCGGTGTGTGCGCATGCTCACTTGTGTTTGGCACTGCTCCTCGGTTAGAGTTCGATCGGGAGGCTTTTGGGTGGTGCTGTTGTGGCAGAGATGTTGTCTTCGAGAAAATAGTACTGAGTAATATTCGCTCATATCGGCTTCACGAGTGGGTATGAGCCGAGGGGCCAGGTGAGGGGACGGGCCTCTGAAGCTGCTGTCTTCTCCCATGAAGAAGCTTTTTGACTTTTGACGGTAGACGAAAGAGTCACTCTCAGGCACCGCCACCAGGTGGCAGGAGGCGAGCTCGGACGAGGTTTATTTCAGACAGAGATCGGCTTTGGCCTAGCTCCCAGATCCACTCAGACATCTGGGAAAGATCAATCGCGCTGCCTAAAGGGGCCATGTTGAAAGAGGACACCAGATCCTTTCGTGTGGAGGAGGGGACGGGGATGACAGAGCCGAACGAGTAGTAGGGGGCGGAGCAAGGCCCAATCTTCGAAAAGAACTGATCTGTAGCCACGTCAAGAAATAGCCCATTAGAACCAACTTTCGGCACTCAGCTCCAGGCGGGGCGGCCCCGGCGCTGAGGGACGCTACCCGACCTTGGCGGGACGGGGGTTTCGCCAGGGCCTGGGCCCAGCGACCAGGCGGAGACGGCGCGCGAGCCTTGCAGTCTCCAGGGAAATGCGGGCTTGCCTGCAATGAGATTTCATTTTCTGCATTTAAAGGACATCCTTTTCTGAGCTGCTGTGAATAAATTTGGGATGATACTGTATGTTTTCATCTAATGGAGAAATAGCTGTATTTTGAATAAGGATTGCTGCACTGGACGACTTCAGAACATTACTCACAATGTCATCCAACAGGAGTCAGAATCCCCATGGACCGAAGCAGATTGGCCTTGACCAGCTCTGGGACGACCTCAGAGCTGGAATCCAGCAAGTGTACACCAGACAGAGTATGGCGAAGTCCAGATACATGGAACTCTACACGTATCCTCCTGCTTGAACTGAGATAATTTGCTTTAGAATTTTGATACTTAGTGGTAGGATCGATGAATTATTAGAAATTTGACATCGTGTGTTCTCTTCTCAGTTCATCCTTGAAATGTAGTCACAGAATTCATCTTTAGCTTTACGTTTTTTGAATAGAGGTCCTGTTTTTCGGTTTTTTGAACAGAGGTAATAAAATTGGCTAGTTAGTTGTCTAATGCAGTGCTGGTCAGTACAGTAGCCACTAGTCACATGGATCTGTTTACATTTAAAATAATTTAAAAATTCAGTTTCTTAGTCACAGTAGCCGTATTTTAAGGGCTTAATAGTCAGATAATAAAATATTTCTATTACTGTGGAAAGATCCGTTGGACAGCACTGGTCTAAAGCAGGGGATCATTTGTTGAAATGTTGTCCATTTGTTTATATATTGTCTACAGCTGCTTTCATGTTACTCGGAGGGAGTTGAGTAGTTCTGTCAGAAACGATCTTGTCCACAAAGCCTAAAATATTTGCTATCTGGTCCTTTACATAAGAAGTTTGCTGACCTGATCTAACGGGATAGCACAGAGAACAAAAGTTTAACTGTTCTGGTCCTGTTTCACAAAAATGGTATTTAAAAAGTATCTCCCTCATTTGTCATGTGGCCTGCCATGTGCGCGAGGGACAGTGCCGCGTGCTGCAAAGGTCACGAGGGTGTAAAAGACGCGGCCCTGCTCTTCCATACCCAGTGGTGTGCTGTTCGCCTTTGTAGAGTTTCTTGGTTCCGTGCAAATATGAAATTGGAACTAGAGCTAAGCCAACTCAGTAGTGAGCAGGTTGCTGCAGATTCTAGGATTTCAAAGTTCAATGGAGATTTAAGTTTAAATCTTTGGTATGTATCTGTAATTATCAAACTAGGTTATGTGATATTGTAGTGTTCCCTCAAATATGTTAGCATCTGAAAATCCTTAAAAAGAATTTAAACATTGATTTAGATGGATATGAAGCTGTCTATTTCTAAATTAACTTACAATTTATTGTATGTATGTACACATATTCATATATGTACTCATATATACTTACACGTAGGACACTTTTCAAAAAAAAATCAGCTTTATTGAGATAATTCACAAACCATAAAATTCACCCTTTTTAAAGTCAAAAAAAAAAAGAACCAACTTTCAATCTACTTAGTGACTGCTGAAGTCACTCCGCAACCATTGGTCAACCCGGGGCCCCGCAGGAGACCTCGTAGAACCCTTGGGCGCGAGCGGCGTGTGCGCATGCTCACTTGTGTTTGGCACTGCTCCTTGGTTAGCGTTCGATCGGGAGGCTTTTGGGTGGTGCTGTTGTGGCAGAGATGTTGTCTTCGAGAAAATAGTACTGAGTAATATTCGCTCATATCGGCTTCACGAGTGGGTATGAGCCGAGGGGCCAGGTGAGGGGACGGGCCTCTGAAGCTGCTGTCTTCTCCCATGAAGAAGCTTTTTGACATTTGACGGTAGACGAAAGAGTCACTCTCAGGCACCGCCACCAGGTGGCAGGAGGCGAGCTCGGACGAGGTTTGTTTCAGACAGAGAATCGGCTTTTGGCCTAGCTCCCAGATCCACTCAGACATCTGGGAAAGATCAATCACGCTGCCTAAAGGGGCCATGTTGAAAGAGGACACCAGATCCTTTCGTGTGGAGTAGGGGACTTGGGTGACAGAGCGGAACGAGAAGTAGTGGGCGGAGCTAGGCCCAATCTTAGAAAAGAACTGATCTGTGGCCAGGTCAAGAAATAGCCCATTAGAACCATCTTTCAATATCCTTAGTGACTGCTGACGTCACTCAGCATCCATTGGTCAACCCGGGGCCCCGCAGGAGACCTCTTAGAACCCTTGGGCGCGAGCGGTGTGTGCGCGTTCTCACTTGTGTTTATCACTGCTCCTTGGTTACCGTTCGATCGGGAGGCTTTTGAGTGGTGCGGTTGTGGCAGAGAGGTTGGCTTCTGCCGAATAGTACCGAGTAATCGCTGGTGTTAGGTTTAGAAGTGGATAAGAGCCGAGGGGGCAGGTGAGCGGGCTGGCCCGTTAAGCTGCTGTCTTCTGCCATGAAGGCGCTTTTTGACTTTGGACCGTAGAAGAAAAAGTCACTCTCTGGCACCACCACCGGGCTGCAGGAGGCGAGCGCGGACGCGGTTTGTTCGTGAAAGAGAATCGGCTTTCGGCTGAGCTGGCAGATCCGACTCAGACATCTGGGAAAGATCCATCACGCTGCCAAACAGGGTGATGTGGAAAGAGGACAGCTGATCTTTCCGTGTGGAGTAGGGGTCGGGAACCTCCAGCAGGCTGCAGGAGGCGAGCGCGGGAGCGGTTTGGTTGAGAAATGGAATCGGATTTCGGCTGAGCTACCAGATCCGACACAGACATCTGGGAAAGATCCATCAAGCTGCAAAAGGGGTCATGTTAAAAGTGGATAGCAGACCTTTCCGTGTGGAGTAGGGTAAGTGGATGACAGAGTGGATGGAGAAGTAGGGGGCGGAGCCAGGCCCAAGCTTAGGAAAGAACTTATCTGTAGCCATGGCAAGAAATAGCCCGTGAGAAACAACTTTCAATCCCCCTAGGGACCACTGACGGCAATCAGCAACCATTGGTCAACCCGGGGCCCCCGCAGGAGACCTCTTAGAACCCTTGGGCGCGAGCGGTGTGTGCGCATGCTCACTTGTGTTTGGCACTGCTCCTCGGTTAGCGTTCGATCGGGAGGCTTTTGGGTGGTGCTGTTGTGGCAGAGATGTTGTCTTCGAGAAAATAGTACTGAGTAATATTCGCTCATATCGGCTTCACGAGTGGGTATGAGCCGAGGGGCCAGGTGAGGGGACGGGCCTCTGAAGCTGCTGTCTTCTCCCATGAAGAAGCTTTTTGACTTTTGACGGTAGACGAAAGAGTCACTCTCAGGCACCGCCACCAGGTGGCAGGAGGCGAGCTCGGACGAGGTTTATTTCAGACAGAGAATCGGCTTTGGCCTAGCTCCCAGATCCACTCAGACATCTGGGAAAGATCAATCGCGCTGCCTAAAGGGGCCATGTTGAAAGAGGATACCAGATCCTTTCGTGTGGAGTAGGGGACGGGGATGACAGAGCCGAACGAGTAGTAGGGGGCGGAGCAAGGCCCAATCTTCGAAAAGAACTGATCTGTAGCCACGTCAAGAAATAGCCCATTAGAACCAACTTTCGGCACTCAGCTCCAGGCGGGGCGGCCCCGGCGCTGAGGGACGCTACCCGACCTTGGCGGGACGGGGGTTTCGCCAGGGCCTGGGCCCAGCGACCAGGCGGAGACGGCGCGCGAGCCTTGCAGTCTCCAGGGAAATGCGGGCTTGCCTGCAATGAGATTTCATTTTCTGCATTTAAAGGACATCCTTTTCTGAGCTGCTGTGAATAAATTTGGGATGATACTGTATGTTTTCATCTAATGGAGAAATAGCTGTATTTTGAATAAGGATTGCTGCACTGGACGACTTCAGAACATTACTCACAATGTCATCCAACAGGAGTCAGAATCCCCATGGACCGAAGCAGATTGGCCTTGACCAGCTCTGGGACGACCTCAGAGCTGGAATCCAGCAAGTGTACACCAGACAGAGTATGGCGAAGTCCAGATACATGGAACTCTACACGTATCCTCCTGCTTGAACTGAGATAATTTGCTTTAGAATTTTGATACTTAGTGGTAGGATCGATGAATTATTAGAAATTTGACATCGTGTGTTCTCTTCTCAGTTCATCCTTGAAATGTAGTCACAGAATTCATCTTTAGCTTTACGTTTTTTGAATAGAGGTCCTGTTTTTCGGTTTTTTGAACAGAGGTAATAAAATTGGCTAGTTAGTTGTCTAATGCAGTGCTGGTCAGTACAGTAGCCACTAGTCACATGGATCTGTTTACATTTAAAATAATTTAAAAATTCAGTTTCTTAGTCACAGTAGCCGTATTTTAAGGGCTTAATAGTCAGATAATAAAATATTTCTATTACTGTGGAAAGATCCGTTGGACAGCACTGGTCTAAAGCAGGGGATCATTTGTTGAAATGTTGTCCATTTGTTTATATATTGTCTACAGCTGCTTTCATGTTACTCGGAGGGAGCTGAGTAGTTCTGTCAGAAACGATCTTGTCCACAAAGCCTAAAATATTTGCTATCTGGTCCTTTACATAAGAAGTTTGCTGACCTGATCTAACGGGATAGCACAGAGAACAAAAGTTTAACTGTTCTGGTCCTGTTTCACAAAAATGGTATTTAAAAAGTATCTCCCTCATTTGTCATGTGGCCTGCCATGTGCGCGAGGGACAGTGCCGCGTGCTGCAAAGGTCACGAGGGTGTAAAAGACGCGGCCCTGCTCTTCCATACCCAGTGGTGTGCTGTTCGCCTTTGTAGAGTTTCTTGGTTCCGTGCAAATATGAAATTGGAACTAGAGCTAAGCCAACTCAGTAGTGAGCAGGTTGCTGCAGATTCTAGGATTTCAAAGTTCAATGGAGATTTAAGTTTAAATCTTTGGTATGTATCTGTAATTATCAAACTAGGTTATGTGATATTGTAGTGTTCCCTCAAATATGTTAGCATCTGAACATCCTTAAAAAGAATTTAAACATTGATTTAGATGGATATGAAGCTGTCTATTTCTAAATTAACTTACAATTTATTGTATGTATGTACACATATTCATATATGTACTCATATATACTTACACGTAGGACACTTTTCAAAAAAAAATCAGCTTTATTGAGATAATTCACAAACCATAAAATTCACCCTTTTTAAAGTCAAAAAAAAAAAAAAAAAAAAAAAAAAAGAACCAACTTTCAATCTACTTAGTGACTGCTGAAGTCACTCCGCAACCATTGGTCAACCCGGGGCCCCGCAGGAGACCTCGTAGAACCCTTGGGCGCGAGCGGCGTGTGCGCATGCTCACTTGTGTTTGGCACTGCTCCTTGGTTAGCGTTCGATCGGGAGGCTTTTGGGTGGTGCTGTTGTGGCAGAGATGTTGTCTTCGAGAAAATAGTACTGAGTAATATTCGCTCATATCGGCTTCACGAGTGGGTATGAGCCGAGGGGCCAGGTGAGGGGACGGGCCTCTGAAGCTGCTGTCTTCTCCCATGAAGAAGCTTTTTGACATTTGACGGTAGACGAAAGAGTCACTCTCAGGCACCGCCACCAGGTGGCAGGAGGCGAGCTCGGACGAGGTTTGTTTCAGACAGAGAATCGGCTTTTGGCCTAGCTCCCAGATCCACTCAGACATCTGGGAAAGATCAATCACGCTGCCTAAAGGGGCCATGTTGAAAGAGGACACCAGATCCTTTCGTGTGGAGTAGGGGACTTGGGTGACAGAGCGGAACGAGAAGTAGTGGGCGGAGCTAGGCCCAATCTTAGAAAAGAACTGATCTGTGGCCAGGTCAAGAAATAGCCCATTAGAACCATCTTTCAATATCCTTAGTGACTGCTGACGTCACTCAGCATCCATTGGTCAACCCGGGGCCCCGCAGGAGACCTCTTAGAACCCTTGGGCGCGAGCGGTGTGTGCGCGTTCTCACTTGTGTTTATCACTGCTCCTTGGTTACCGTTCGATCGGGAGGCTTTTGAGTGGTGCGGTTGTGGCAGAGAGGTTGGCTTCTGCCGAATAGTACCGAGTAATCGCTGGTGTTAGGTTTAGAAGTGGATAAGAGCCGAGGGGGCAGGTGAGCGGGCTGGCCCGTTAAGCTGCTGTCTTCTGCCATGAAGGCGCTTTTTGACTTTGGACCGTAGAAGAAAAAGTCACTCTCTGGCACCACCACCGGGCTGCAGGAGGCGAGCGCGGACGCGGTTTGTTCGTGAAAGAGAATCGGCTTTCGGCTGAGCTGGCAGATCCGACTCAGACATCTGGGAAAGATCCATCACGCTGCCAAACAGGGTGATGTGGAAAGAGGACAGCTGATCTTTCCGTGTGGAGTAGGGGTCGGGAACCTCCAGCAGGCTGCAGGAGGCGAGCGCGGGAGCGGTTTGGTTGAGAAATGGAATCGGATTTCGGCTGAGCTACCAGATCCGACACAGACATCTGGGAAAGATCCATCAAGCTGCAAAAGGGGTCATGTTAAAAGTGGATAGCAGACCTTTCCGTGTGGAGTAGGGTAAGTGGATGACAGAGTGGATGGAGAAGTAGGGGGCGGAGCCAGGCCCAAGCTTAGGAAAGAACTTATCTGTAGCCATGGCAAGAAATAGCCCGTGAGAAACAACTTTCAATCCCCCTAGGGACCACTGACGGCAATCAGCAACCATTGGTCAACCCGGGGCCCCCGCAGGAGACCTCTTAGAACCCTTGGGCGCGAGCGGTGTGTGCGCATGCTCACTTGTGTTTGGCACTGCTCCTCGGTTAGCGTTCGATCGGGAGGCTTTTGGGTGGTGCTGTTGTGGCAGAGATGTTGTCTTCGAGAAAATAGTACTGAGTAATATTCGCTCATATCGGCTTCACGAGTGGGTATGAGCCGAGGGGCCAGGTGAGGGGACGGGCCTCTGAAGCTGCTGTCTTCTCCCATGAAGAAGCTTTTTGACTTTTGACGGTAGACGAAAGAGTCACTCTCAGGCACCGCCACCAGGTGGCAGGAGGCGAGCTCGGACGAGGTTTATTTCAGACAGAGATCGGCTTTGGCCTAGCTCCCAGATCCACTCAGACATCTGGGAAAGATCAATCGCGCTGCCTAAAGGGGCCATGTTGAAAGAGGACACCAGATCCTTTCGTGTGGAGGAGGGGACGGGGATGACAGAGCCGAACGAGTAGTAGGGGGCGGAGCAAGGCCCAATCTTCGAAAAGAACTGATCTGTAGCCACGTCAAGAAATAGCCCATTAGAACCAACTTTCGGCACTCAGCTCCAGGCGGGGCGGCCCCGGCGCTGAGGGACGCTACCCGACCTTGGCGGGACGGGGGTTTCGCCAGGGCCTGGGCCCAGCGACCAGGCGGAGACGGCGCGCGAGCCTTGCAGTCTCCAGGGAAATGCGGGCTTGCCTGCAATGAGATTTCATTTTCTGCATTTAAAGGACATCCTTTTCTGAGCTGCTGTGAATAAATTTGGGATGATACTGTATGTTTTCATCTAATGGAGAAATAGCTGTATTTTGAATAAGGATTGCTGCACTGGACGACTTCAGAACATTACTCACAATGTCATCCAACAGGAGTCAGAATCCCCATGGACCGAAGCAGATTGGCCTTGACCAGCTCTGGGACGACCTCAGAGCTGGAATCCAGCAAGTGTACACCAGACAGAGTATGGCGAAGTCCAGATACATGGAACTCTACACGTATCCTCCTGCTTGAACTGAGATAATTTGCTTTAGAATTTTGATACTTAGTGGTAGGATCGATGAATTATTAGAAATTTGACATCGTGTGTTCTCTTCTCAGTTCATCCTTGAAATGTAGTCACAGAATTCATCTTTAGCTTTAAGTTTTTTGACTAGAGGTCCTGTTTTTCGGTTTTTTGAACAGAGGTAATAAAATTGGCTAGTTAGTTGTCTAATGCAGTGCTGGTCAGTACAGTAGCCACTAGTCACATGGATCTGTTTACATTTAAAATAATTTAAAAATTCAGTTTCTTAGTCACAGTAGCCGTATTTTAAGGGCTTAATAGTCAGATAATAAAATATTTCTATTACTGTGGAAAGATCCGTTGGACAGCACTGGTCTAAAGCAGGGGATCATTTGTTGAAATGTTGTCCATTTGTTTATATATTGTCTACAGCTGCTTTCATGTTACTCGGAGGGAGTTGAGTAGTTCTGTCAGAAACGATCTTGTCCACAAAGCCTAAAATATTTGCTATCTGGTCCTTTACATAAGAAGTTTGCTGACCTGATCTAACGGGATAGCACAGAGAACAAAAGTTTAACTGTTCTGGTCCTGTTTCACAAAAATGGTATTTAAAAAGTATCTCCCTCATTTGTCATGTGGCCTGCCATGTGCGCGAGGGACAGTGCCGCGTGCTGCAAAGGTCACGAGGGTGTAAAAGACGCGGCCCTGCTCTTCCATACCCAGTGGTGTGCTGTTCGCCTTTGTAGAGTTTCTTGGTTCCGTGCAAATATGAAATTGGAACTAGAGCTAAGCCAACTCAGTAGTGAGCAGGTTGCTGCAGATTCTAGGATTTCAAAGTTCAATGGAGATTTAAGTTTAAATCTTTGGTATGTATCTGTAATTATCAAACTAGGTTATGTGATATTGTAGTGTTCCCTCAAATATGTTAGCATCTGAAAATCCTTAAAAAGAATTTAAACATTGATTTAGATGGATATGAAGCTGTCTATTTCTAAATTAACTTACAATTTATTGTATGTATGTACACATATTCATATATGTACTCATATATACTTACACGTAGGACACTTTTCAAAAAAAAATCAGCTTTATTGAGATAATTCACAAACCATAAAATTCACCCTTTTTAAAGTCAAAAAAAAAAAGAACCAACTTTCAATCTACTTAGTGACTGCTGAAGTCACTCCGCAACCATTGGTCAACCCGGGGCCCCGCAGGAGACCTCGTAGAACCCTTGGGCGCGAGCGGCGTGTGCGCATGCTCACTTGTGTTTGGCACTGCTCCTTGGTTAGCGTTCGATCGGGAGGCTTTTGGGTGGTGCTGTTGTGGCAGAGATGTTGTCTTCGAGAAAATAGTACTGAGTAATATTCGCTCATATCGGCTTCACGAGTGGGTATGAGCCGAGGGGCCAGGTGAGGGGACGGGCCTCTGAAGCTGCTGTCTTCTCCCATGAAGAAGCTTTTTGACATTTGACGGTAGACGAAAGAGTCACTCTCAGGCACCGCCACCAGGTGGCAGGAGGCGAGCTCGGACGAGGTTTGTTTCAGACAGAGAATCGGCTTTTGGCCTAGCTCCCAGATCCACTCAGACATCTGGGAAAGATCAATCACGCTGCCTAAAGGGGCCATGTTGAAAGAGGACACCAGATCCTTTCGTGTGGAGTAGGGGACTTGGGTGACAGAGCGGAACGAGAAGTAGTGGGCGGAGCTAGGCCCAATCTTAGAAAAGAACTGATCTGTGGCCAGGTCAAGAAATAGCCCATTAGAACCATCTTTCAATATCCTTAGTGACTGCTGACGTCACTCAGCATCCATTGGTCAACCCGGGGCCCCGCAGGAGACCTCTTAGAACCCTTGGGCGCGAGCGGTGTGTGCGCGTTCTCACTTGTGTTTATCACTGCTCCTTGGTTACCGTTCGATCGGGAGGCTTTTGAGTGGTGCGGTTGTGGCAGAGAGGTTGGCTTCTGCCGAATAGTACCGAGTAATCGCTGGTGTTAGGTTTAGAAGTGGATAAGAGCCGAGGGGGCAGGTGAGCGGGCTGGCCCGTTAAGCTGCTGTCTTCTGCCATGAAGGCGCTTTTTGACTTTGGACCGTAGAAGAAAAAGTCACTCTCTGGCACCACCACCGGGCTGCAGGAGGCGAGCGCGGACGCGGTTTGTTCGTGAAAGAGAATCGGCTTTCGGCTGAGCTGGCAGATCCGACTCAGACATCTGGGAAAGATCCATCACGCTGCCAAACAGGGTGATGTGGAAAGAGGACAGCTGATCTTTCCGTGTGGAGTAGGGGTCGGGAACCTCCAGCAGGCTGCAGGAGGCGAGCGCGGGAGCGGTTTGGTTGAGAAATGGAATCGGATTTCGGCTGAGCTACCAGATCCGACACAGACATCTGGGAAAGATCCATCAAGCTGCAAAAGGGGTCATGTTAAAAGTGGATAGCAGACCTTTCCGTGTGGAGTAGGGTAAGTGGATGACAGAGTGGATGGAGAAGTAGGGGGCGGAGCCAGGCCCAAGCTTAGGAAAGAACTTATCTGTAGCCATGGCAAGAAATAGCCCGTGAGAAACAACTTTCAATCCCCCTAGGGACCACTGACGGCAATCAGCAACCATTGGTCAACCCGGGGCCCCGCAGGAGACCTCTTAGAACCCTTGGGCGCGAGCGGTGTGTGCGCATGCTCACTTGTGTTTGGCACTGCTCCTCGGTTAGCGTTCGATCGGGAGGCTTTTGGGTGGTGCTGTTGTGGCAGAGATGTTGTCTTCGAGAAAATAGTACTGAGTAATATTCGCTCATATCGGCTTCACGAGTGGGTATGAGCCGAGGGGCCAGGTGAGGGGACGGGCCTCTGAAGCTGCTGTCTTCTCCCATGAAGAAGCTTTTTGACTTTTGACGGTAGACGAAAGAGTCACTCTCAGGCACCGCCACCAGGTGGCAGGAGGCGAGCTCGGACGAGGTTTATTTCAGACAGAGAATCGGCTTTGGCCTAGCTCCCAGATCCACTCAGACATCTGGGAAAGATCAATCACGCTGCCTAAAGGGGCCATGTTGAAAGAGGACACCAGATCCTTTCGTGTGGAGGAGGGGACGGGGATGACAGAGCCGAACGAGTAGTAGGGGGCGGAGCAAGGCCCAATCTTCGAAAAGAACTGATCTGTAGCCACGTCAAGAAATAGCCCATTAGAACCAACTTTCGGCACTCAGCTCCAGGCGGGGCGGCTCCGGCGCTGAGGGACGCTACCCGACCTTGGCGGGACGGGGGTTTCGCCAGGGCCTGGGCCCAGCGACCAGGCGGAGACGGCGCGCGAGCCTTGCAGTCTCCAGGGAAATGCGGGCTTGCCTGCAATGAGATTTCATTTTCTGCATTTAAAGGACATCCTTTTCTGAGCTGCTGTGAATAAATTTGGGATGATACTGTATGTTTTCATCTAATGGAGAAATAGCTGTATTTTGAATAAGGATTGCTGCACTGGACGACTTCAGAACATTACTCACAATGTCATCCAACAGGAGTCAGAATCCCCATGGACCGAAGCAGATTGGCCTTGACCAGCTCTGGGACGACCTCAGAGCTGGAATCCAGCAAGTGTACACCAGACAGAGTATGGCGAAGTCCAGATACATGGAACTCTACACGTATCCTCCTGCTTGAACTGAGATAATTTGCTTTAGAATTTTGATACTTAGTGGTAGGATCGATGAATTATTAGAAATTTGACATCGTGTGTTCTCTTCTCAGTTCATCCTTGAAATGTAGTCACAGAATTCATCTTTAGCTTTAAGTTTTTTGAATAGAGGTCCTGTTTTTCGGTTTTTTGAACAGAGGTAATAAAATTGGCTAGTTAGTTGTCTAATGCAGTGCTGGTCAGTACAGTAGCCACTAGTCACATGGATCTGTTTACATTTAAAATAATTTAAAAATTCAGTTTCTTAGTCACAGTAGCCGTATTTTAAGGGCTTAATAGTCAGATAATAAAATATTTCTATTACTGTGGAAAGATCCGTTGGACAGCACTGGTCTAAAGCAGGGGATCATTTGTTGAAATGTTGTCCATTTGTTTATATATTGTCTACAGCTGCTTTCATGTTACTCGGAGGGAGTTGAGTAGTTCTGTCAGAAACGATCTTGTCCACAAAGCCTAAAATATTTGCTATCTGGTCCTTTACATAAGAAGTTTGCTGACCTGATCTAACGGGATAGCACAGAGAACAAAAGTTTAACTGTTCTGGTCCTGTTTCACAAAAATGGTATTTAAAAAGTATCTCCCTCATTTGTCATGTGGCCTGCCATGTGCGCGAGGGACAGTGCCGCGTGCTGCAAAGGTCACGAGGGTGTAAAAGACGCGGCCCTGCTCTTCCATACCCAGTGGTGTGCTGTTCGCCTTTGTAGAGTTTCTTGGTTCCGTGCAAATATGAAATTGGAACTAGAGCTAAGCCAACTCAGTAGTGAGCAGGTTGCTGCAGATTCTAGGATTTCAAAGTTCAATGGAGATTTAAGTTTAAATCTTTGGTATGTATCTGTAATTATCAAACTAGGTTATGTGATATTGTAGTGTTCCCTCAAATATGTTAGCATCTGAAAATCCTTAAAAAGAATTTAAACATTGATTTAGATGGATATGAAGCTGTCTATTTCTAAATTAACTTACAATTTATTGTATGTATGTACACATATTCATATATGTACTCATATATACTTACACGTAGGACACTTTTCAAAAAAAAATCAGCTTTATTGAGATAATTCACAAACCATAAAATTCACCCTTTTTAAAGTCAAAAAAAAAAAAAAAAAAAAAAAAAGAACCAACTTTCAATCTACTTAGTGACTGCTGAAGTCACTCCGCAACCATTGGCCAACCCGGGGCCCCGCAGGAGACCTCGTAGAACCCTTGGGCGCGAGCGGCGTGTGCGCATGCTCACTTGTGTTTGGCACTGCTCCTTGGTTAGCGTTCGATCGGGAGGCTTTTGGGTGGTGCTGTTGTGGCAGAGATGTTGTCTTCGAGAAAATAGTACTGAGTAATATTCGCTCATATCGGCTTCACGAGTGGGTATGAGCCGAGGGGCCAGGTGAGGGGACGGGCCTCTGAAGCTGCTGTCTTCTCCCATGAAGAAGCTTTTTGACATTTGACGGTAGACGAAAGAGTCACTCTCAGGCACCGCCACCAGGTGGCAGGAGGCGAGCTCGGACGAGGTTTGTTTCAGACAGAGAATCGGCTTTTGGCCTAGCTCCCAGATCCACTCAGACATCTGGGAAAGATCAATCACGCTGCCTAAAGGGGCCATGTTGAAAGAGGACACCAGATCCTTTCGTGTGGAGTAGGGGACTTGGGTGACAGAGCGGAACGAGAAGTAGTGGGCGGAGCTAGGCCCAATCTTAGAAAAGAACTGATCTGTGGCCAGGTCAAGAAATAGCCCATTAGAACCATCTTTCAATATCCTTAGTGACTGCTGACGTCACTCAGCATCCATTGGTCAACCCGGGGCCCCGCAGGAGACCTCTTAGAACCCTTGGGCGCGAGCGGTGTGTGCGCGTTCTCACTTGTGTTTATCACTGCTCCTTGGTTACCGTTCGATCGGGAGGCTTTTGAGTGGTGCGGTTGTGGCAGAGAGGTTGGCTTCTGCCGAATAGTACCGAGTAATCGCTGGTGTTAGGTTTAGAAGTGGATAAGAGCCGAGGGGGCAGGTGAGCGGGCTGGCCCGTTAAGCTGCTGTCTTCTGCCATGAAGGCGCTTTTTGACTTTGGACCGTAGAAGAAAAAGTCACTCTCTGGCACCACCACCGGGCTGCAGGAGGCGAGCGCGGACGCGGTTTGTTCGTGAAAGAGAATCGGCTTTCGGCTGAGCTGGCAGATCCGACTCAGACATCTGGGAAAGATCCATCACGCTGCCAAACAGGGTGATGTGGAAAGAGGACAGCTGATCTTTCCGTGTGGAGTAGGGGTCGGGAACCTCCAGCAGGCTGCAGGAGGCGAGCGCGGGAGCGGTTTGGTTGAGAAATGGAATCGGATTTCGGCTGAGCTACCAGATCCGACACAGACATCTGGGAAAGATCCATCAAGCTGCAAAAGGGGTCATGTTAAAAGTGGATAGCAGACCTTTCCGTGTGGAGTAGGGTAAGTGGATGACAGAGTGGATGGAGAAGTAGGGGGCGGAGCCAGGCCCAAGCTTAGGAAAGAACTTATCTGTAGCCATGGCAAGAAATAGCCCGTGAGAAACAACTTTCAATCCCCCTAGGGACCACTGACGGCAATCAGCAACCATTGGTCAACCCGGGGCCCCGCAGGAGACCTCTTAGAACCCTTGGGCGCGAGCGGTGTGTGCGCATGCTCACTTGTGTTTGGCACTGCTCCTTGGTTAGCGTTCGATCGGGAGGCTTTTGGGTGGTGCTGTTGTGGCAGAGATGTTGTCTTCGAGAAAATAGTACTGAGTAATATTCGCTCATATCGGCTTCACGAGTGGGTATGAGCCGAGGGGCCAGGTGAGGGGACGGGCCTCTGAAGCTGCTGTCTTCTCCCATGAAGAAGCTTTTTGACTTTTGACGGTAGACGAAAGAGTCACTCTCAGGCACCGCCACCAGGTGGCAGGAGGCGAGCTCGGACGAGGTTTATTTCAGACAGAGAATCGGCTTTGGCCTAGCTCCCAGATCCACTCAGACATCTGGGAAAGATCAATCGCGCTGCCTAAAGGGGCCATGTTGAAAGAGGACACCAGATCCTTTCGTGTGGAGTAGGGGACGGGGATGACAGAGCCGAACGAGTAGTAGGGGGCGGAGCAAGGCCCAATCTTCGAAAAGAACTGATCTGTAGCCACGTCAAGAAATAGCCCATTAGAACCAACTTTCGGCACTCAGCTCCAGGCGGGGCGGCCCCGGCGCTGAGGGACGCTACCCGACCTTGGCGGGACGGGGGTTTCGCCAGGGCCTGGGCCCAGCGACCAGGCGGAGACGGCGCGCGAGCCTTGCAGTCTCCAGGGAAATGCGGGCTTGCCTGCAATGAGATTTCATTTTCTGCATTTAAAGGACATCCTTTTCTGAGCTGCTGTGAATAAATTTGGGATGATACTGTATGTTTTCATCTAATGGAGAAATAGCTGTATTTTGAATAAGGATTGCTGCACTGGACGACTTCAGAACATTACTCACAATGTCATCCAACAGGAGTCAGAATCCCCATGGACCGAAGCAGATTGGCCTTGACCAGCTCTGGGACGACCTCAGAGCTGGAATCCAGCAAGTGTACACCAGACAGAGTATGGCGAAGTCCAGATACATGGAACTCTACACGTATCCTCCTGCTTGAACTGAGATAATTTGCTTTAGAATTTTGATACTTAGTGGTAGGATCGATGAATTATTAGAAATTTGACATCGTGTGTTCTCTTCTCAGTTCATCCTTGAAATGTAGTCACAGAATTCATCTTTAGCTTTAAGTTTTTTGAATAGAGGTCCTGTTTTTCGGTTTTTTGAACAGAGGTAATAAAATTGGCTAGTTAGTTGTCTAATGCAGTGCTGGTCAGTACAGTAGCCACTAGTCACATGGATCTGTTTACATTTAAAATAATTTAAAAATTCAGTTTCTTAGTCACAGTAGCCGTATTTTAAGGGCTTAATAGTCAGATAATAAAATATTTCTATTACTGTGGAAAGATCCGTTGGACAGCACTGGTCTAAAGCAGGGGATCATTTGTTGAAATGTTGTCCATTTGTTTATATATTGTCTACAGCTGCTTTCATGTTACTCGGAGGGAGCTGAGTAGTTCTGTCAGAAACGATCTTGTCCACAAAGCCTAAAATATTTGCTATCTGGTCCTTTACATAAGAAGTTTGCTGACCTGATCTAACGGGATAGCACAGAGAACAAAAGTTTAACTGTTCTGGTCCTGTTTCACAAAAATGGTATTTAAAAAGTATCTCCCTCATTTGTCATGTGGCCTGCCATGTGCGCGAGGGACAGTGCCGCGTGCTGCAAAGGTCACGAGGGTGTAAAAGACGCGGCCCTGCTCTTCCATACCCAGTGGTGTGCTGTTCGCCTTTGTAGAGTTTCTTGGTTCCGTGCAAATATGAAATTGGAACTAGAGCTAAGCCAACTCAGTAGTGAGCAGGTTGCTGCAGATTCTAGGATTTCAAAGTTCAATGGAGATTTAAGTTTAAATCTTTGGTATGTATCTGTAATTATCAAACTAGGTTATGTGATATTGTAGTGTTCCCTCAAATATGTTAGCATCTGAAAATCCTTAAAAAGAATTTAAACATTGATTTAGATGGATATGAAGCTGTCTATTTCTAAATTAACTTACAATTTATTGTATGTATGTACACATATTCATATATGTACTCATATATACTTACACGTAGGACACTTTTCAAAAAAAAATCAGCTTTATTGAGATAATTCACAAACCATAAAATTCACCCTTTTTAAAGTCAAAAAAAAAAAAAAAAAAAAAAAAAGAACCAACTTTCAATCTACTTAGTGACTGCTGAAGTCACTCCGCAACCATTGGCCAACCCGGGGCCCCGCAGGAGACCTCGTAGAACCCTTGGGCGCGAGCGGCGTGTGCGCATGCTCACTTGTGTTTGGCACTGCTCCTTGGTTAGCGTTCGATCGGGAGGCTTTTGGGTGGTGCTGTTGTGGCAGAGATGTTGTCTTCGAGAAAATAGTACTGAGTAATATTCGCTCATATCGGCTTCACGAGTGGGTATGAGCCGAGGGGCCAGGTGAGGGGACGGGCCTCTGAAGCTGCTGTCTTCTCCCATGAAGAAGCTTTTTGACATTTGACGGTAGACGAAAGAGTCACTCTCAGGCACCGCCACCAGGTGGCAGGAGGCGAGCTCGGACGAGGTTTGTTTCAGACAGAGAATCGGCTTTTGGCCTAGCTCCCAGATCCACTCAGACATCTGGGAAAGATCAATCACGCTGCCTAAAGGGGCCATGTTGAAAGAGGACACCAGATCCTTTCGTGTGGAGTAGGGGACTTGGGTGACAGAGCGGAACGAGAAGTAGTGGGCGGAGCTAGGCCCAATCTTAGAAAAGAACTGATCTGTGGCCAGGTCAAGAAATAGCCCATTAGAACCATCTTTCAATATCCTTAGTGACTGCTGACGTCACTCAGCATCCATTGGTCAACCCGGGGCCCCGCAGGAGACCTCTTAGAACCCTTGGGCGCGAGCGGTGTGTGCGCGTTCTCACTTGTGTTTATCACTGCTCCTTGGTTACCGTTCGATCGGGAGGCTTTTGAGTGGTGCGGTTGTGGCAGAGAGGTTGGCTTCTGCCGAATAGTACCGAGTAATCGCTGGTGTTAGGTTTAGAAGTGGATAAGAGCCGAGGGGGCAGGTGAGCGGGCTGGCCCGTTAAGCTGCTGTCTTCTGCCATGAAGGCGCTTTTTGACTTTGGACCGTAGAAGAAAAAGTCACTCTCTGGCACCACCACCGGGCTGCAGGAGGCGAGCGCGGACGCGGTTTGTTCGTGAAAGAGAATCGGCTTTCGGCTGAGCTGGCAGATCCGACTCAGACATCTGGGAAAGATCCATCACGCTGCCAAACAGGGTGATGTGGAAAGAGGACAGCTGATCTTTCCGTGTGGAGTAGGGGTCGGGAACCTCCAGCAGGCTGCAGGAGGCGAGCGCGGGAGCGGTTTGGTTGAGAAATGGAATCGGATTTCGGCTGAGCTACCAGATCCGACACAGACATCTGGGAAAGATCCATCAAGCTGCAAAAGGGGTCATGTTAAAAGTGGATAGCAGACCTTTCCGTGTGGAGTAGGGTAAGTGGATGACAGAGTGGATGGAGAAGTAGGGGGCGGAGCCAGGCCCAAGCTTAGGAAAGAACTTATCTGTAGCCATGGCAAGAAATAGCCCGTGAGAAACAACTTTCAATCCCCCTAGGGACCACTGACGGCAATCAGCAACCATTGGTCAACCCGGGGCCCCGCAGGAGACCTCTTAGAACCCTTGGGCGCGAGCGGTGTGTGCGCATGCTCACTTGTGTTTGGCACTGCTCCTCGGTTAGCGTTCGATCGGGAGGCTTTTGGGTGGTGCTGTTGTGGCAGAGATGTTGTCTTCGAGAAAATAGTACTGAGTAATATTCGCTCATATCGGCTTCACGAGTGGGTATGAGCCGAGGGGCCAGGTGAGGGGACGGGCCTCTGAAGCTGCTGTCTTCTCCCATGAAGAAGCTTTTTGACTTTTGACGGTAGACGAAAGAGTCACTCTCAGGCACCGCCACCAGGTGGCAGGAGGCGAGCTCGGACGAGGTTTATTTCAGACAGAGAATCGGCTTTGGCCTAGCTCCCAGATCCACTCAGACATCTGGGAAAGATCAATCGCGCTGCCTAAAGGGGCCATGTTGAAAGAGGACACCAGATCCTTTCGTGTGGAGTAGGGGACGGGGATGACAGAGCCGAACGAGTAGTAGGGGGCGGAGCAAGGCCCAATCTTCGAAAAGAACTGATCTGTAGCCACGTCAAGAAATAGCCCATTAGAACCAACTTTCGGCACTCAGCTCCAGGCGGGGCGGCCCCGGCGCTGAGGGACGCTACCCGACCTTGGCGGGACGGGGGTTTCGCCAGGGCCTGGGCCCAGCGACCAGGCGGAGACGGCGCGCGAGCCTTGCAGTCTCCAGGGAAATGCGGGCTTGCCTGCAATGAGATTTCATTTTCTGCATTTAAAGGACATCCTTTTCTGAGCTGCTGTGAATAAATTTGGGATGATACTGTATGTTTTCATCTAATGGAGAAATAGCTGTATTTTGAATAAGGATTGCTGCACTGGACGACTTCAGAACATTACTCACAATGTCATCCAACAGGAGTCAGAATCCCCATGGACCGAAGCAGATTGGCCTTGACCAGCTCTGGGACGACCTCAGAGCTGGAATCCAGCAAGTGTACACCAGACAGAGTATGGCGAAGTCCAGATACATGGAACTCTACACGTATCCTCCTGCTTGAACTGAGATAATTTGCTTTAGAATTTTGATACTTAGTGGTAGGATCGATGAATTATTAGAAATTTGACATCGTGTGTTCTCTTCTCAGTTCATCCTTGAAATGTAGTCACAGAATTCATCTTTAGCTTTAAGTTTTTTGAATAGAGGTCCTGTTTTTCGGTTTTTTGAACAGAGGTAATAAAATTGGCTAGTTAGTTGTCTAATGCAGTGCTGGTCAGTACAGTAGCCACTAGTCACATGGATCTGTTTACATTTAAAATAATTTAAAAATTCAGTTTCTTAGTCACAGTAGCCGTATTTTAAGGGCTTAATAGTCAGATAATAAAATATTTCTATTACTGTGGAAAGATCCGTTGGACAGCACTGGTCTAAAGCAGGGGATCATTTGTTGAAATGTTGTCCATTTGTTTATATATTGTCTACAGCTGCTTTCATGTTACTCGGAGGGAGCTGAGTAGTTCTGTCAGAAACGATCTTGTCCACAAAGCCTAAAATATTTGCTATCTGGTCCTTTACATAAGAAGTTTGCTGACCTGATCTAACGGGATAGCACAGAGAACAAAAGTTTAACTGTTCTGGTCCTGTTTCACAAAAATGGTATTTAAAAAGTATCTCCCTCATTTGTCATGTGGCCTGCCATGTGCGCGAGGGACAGTGCCGCGTGCTGCAAAGGTCACGAGGGTGTAAAAGACGCGGCCCTGCTCTTCCATACCCAGTGGTGTGCTGTTCGCCTTTGTAGAGTTTCTTGGTTCCGTGCAAATATGAAATTGGAACTAGAGCTAAGCCAACTCAGTAGTGAGCAGGTTGCTGCAGATTCTAGGATTTCAAAGTTCAATGGAGATTTAAGTTTAAATCTTTGGTATGTATCTGTAATTATCAAACTAGGTTATGTGATATTGTAGTGTTCCCTCAAATATGTTAGCATCTGAAAATCCTTAAAAAGAATTTAAACATTGATTTAGATGGATATGAAGCTGTCTATTTCTAAATTAACTTACAATTTATTGTATGTATGTACACATATTCATATATGTACTCATATATACTTACACGTAGGACACTTTTCAAAAAAAAATCAGCTTTATTGAGATAATTCACAAACCATAAAATTCACCCTTTTTAAAGTCAAAAAAAAAAAAAAAAAAAAAAAAAAAGAACCAACTTTCAATCTACTGAGTGACTGCTGAAGTCACTCCGCAACCATTGGTCAACCCGGGGCCCCGCAGGAGACCTCGTAGAACCCTTGGGCGCGAGCGGCGTGTGCGCATGCTCACTTGTGTTTGGCACTGCTCCTTGGTTAGCGTTCGATCGGGAGGCTTTTGGGTGGTGCTGTTGTGGCAGAGATGTTGTCTTCGAGAAAATAGTACTGAGTAATATTCGCTCATATCGGCTTCACGAGTGGGTATGAGCCGAGGGGCCAGGTGAGGGGACGGGCCTCTGAAGCTGCTGTCTTCTCCCATGAAGAAGCTTTTTGACATTTGACGGTAGACGAAAGAGTCACTCTCAGGCACCGCCACCAGGTGGCAGGAGGCGAGCTCGGACGAGGTTTGTTTCAGACAGAGAATCGGCTTTTGGCCTAGCTCCCAGATCCACTCAGACATCTGGGAAAGATCAATCACGCTGCCTAAAGGGGCCATGTTGAAAGAGGACACCAGATCCTTTCGTGTGGAGTAGGGGACTTGGGTGACAGAGCGGAACGAGAAGTAGTGGGCGGAGCTAGGCCCAATCTTAGAAAAGAACTGATCTGTGGCCAGGTCAAGAAATAGCCCATTAGAACCATCTTTCAATATCCTTAGTGACTGCTGACGTCACTCAGCATCCATTGGTCAACCCGGGGCCCCGCAGGAGACCTCTTAGAACCCTTGGGCGCGAGCGGTGTGTGCGCGTTCTCACTTGTGTTTATCACTGCTCCTTGGTTACCGTTCGATCGGGAGGCTTTTGAGTGGTGCGGTTGTGGCAGAGAGGTTGGCTTCTGCCGAATAGTACCGAGTAATCGCTGGTGTTAGGTTTAGAAGTGGATAAGAGCCGAGGGGGCAGGTGAGCGGGCTGGCCCGTTAAGCTGCTGTCTTCTGCCATGAAGGCGCTTTTTGACTTTGGACCGTAGAAGAAAAAGTCACTCTCTGGCACCACCACCGGGCTGCAGGAGGCGAGCGCGGACGCGGTTTGTTCGTGAAAGAGAATCGGCTTTCGGCTGAGCTGGCAGATCCGACTCAGACATCTGGGAAAGATCCATCACGCTGCCAAACAGGGTGATGTGGAAAGAGGACAGCTGATCTTTCCGTGTGGAGTAGGGGTCGGGAACCTCCAGCAGGCTGCAGGAGGCGAGCGCGGGAGCGGTTTGGTTGAGAAATGGAATCGGATTTCGGCTGAGCTACCAGATCCGACACAGACATCTGGGAAAGATCCATCAAGCTGCAAAAGGGGTCATGTTAAAAGTGGATAGCAGACCTTTCCGTGTGGAGTAGGGTAAGTGGATGACAGAGTGGATGGAGAAGTAGGGGGCGGAGCCAGGCCCAAGCTTAGGAAAGAACTTATCTGTAGCCATGGCAAGAAATAGCCCGTGAGAAACAACTTTCAATCCCCCTAGGGACCACTGACGGCAATCAGCAACCATTGGTCAACCCGGGGCCCCGCAGGAGACCTCTTAGAACCCTTGGGCGCGAGCGGTGTGTGCGCATGCTCACTTGTGTTTGGCACTGCTCCTCGGTTAGCGTTCGATCGGGAGGCTTTTGGGTGGTGCTGTTGTGGCAGAGATGTTGTCTTCGAGAAAATAGTACTGAGTAATATTCGCTCATATCGGCTTCACGAGTGGGTATGAGCCGAGGGGCCAGGTGAGGGGACGGGCCTCTGAAGCTGCTGTCTTCTCCCATGAAGAAGCTTTTTGACTTTTGACGGTAGACGAAAGAGTCACTCTCAGGCACCGCCACCAGGTGGCAGGAGGCGAGCTCGGACGAGGTTTATTTCAGACAGAGAATCGGCTTTGGCCTAGCTCCCAGATCCACTCAGACATCTGGGAAAGATCAATCACGCTGCCTAAAGGGGCCATGTTGAAAGAGGACACCAGATCCTTTCGTGTGGAGGAGGGGACGGGGATGACAGAGCCGAACGAGTAGTAGGGGGCGGAGCAAGGCCCAATCTTCGAAAAGAACTGATCTGTAGCCACGTCAAGAAATAGCCCATTAGAACCAACTTTCGGCACTCAGCTCCAGGCGGGGCGGCCCCGGCGCTGAGGGACGCTACCCGACCTTGGCGGGACGGGGGTTTCGCCAGGGCCTGGGCCCAGCGACCAGGCGGAGACGGCGCGCGAGCCTTGCAGTCTCCAGGGAAATGCGGGCTTGCCTGCAATGAGATTTCATTTTCTGCATTTAAAGGACATCCTTTTCTGAGCTGCTGTGAATAAATTTGGGATGATACTGTATGTTTTCATCTAATGGAGAAATAGCTGTATTTTGAATAAGGATTGCTGCACTGGACGACTTCAGAACATTACTCACAATGTCATCCAACAGGAGTCAGAATCCCCATGGACCGAAGCAGATTGGCCTTGACCAGCTCTGGGACGACCTCAGAGCTGGAATCCAGCAAGTGTACACCAGACAGAGTATGGCGAAGTCCAGATACATGGAACTCTACACGTATCCTCCTGCTTGAACTGAGATAATTTGCTTTAGAATTTTGATACTTAGTGGTAGGATCGATGAATTATTAGAAATTTGACATCGTGTGTTCTCTTCTCAGTTCATCCTTGAAATGTAGTCACAGAATTCATCTTTAGCTTTAAGTTTTTTGAATAGAGGTCCTGTTTTTCGGTTTTTTGAACAGAGGTAATAAAATTGGCTAGTTAGTTGTCTAATGCAGTGCTGGTCAGTACAGTAGCCACTAGTCACATGGATCTGTTTACATTTAAAATAATTTAAAAATTCAGTTTCTTAGTCACAGTAGCCGTATTTTAAGGGCTTAATAGTCAGATAATAAAATATTTCTATTACTGTGGAAAGATCCGTTGGACAGCACTGGTCTAAAGCAGGGGATCATTTGTTGAAATGTTGTCCATTTGTTTATATATTGTCTACAGCTGCTTTCATGTTACTCGGAGGGAGCTGAGTAGTTCTGTCAGAAACGATCTTGTCCACAAAGCCTAAAATATTTGCTATCTGGTCCTTTACATAAGAAGTTTGCTGACCTGATCTAACGGGATAGCACAGAGAACAAAAGTTTAACTGTTCTGGTCCTGTTTCACAAAAATGGTATTTAAAAAGTATCTCCCTCATTTGTCATGTGGCCTGCCATGTGCGCGAGGGACAGTGCCGCGTGCTGCAAAGGTCACGAGGGTGTAAAAGACGCGGCCCTGCTCTTCCATACCCAGTGGTGTGCTGTTCGCCTTTGTAGAGTTTCTTGGTTCCGTGCAAATATGAAATTGGAACTAGAGCTAAGCCAACTCAGTAGTGAGCAGGTTGCTGCAGATTCTAGGATTTCAAAGTTCAATGGAGATTTAAGTTTAAATCTTTGGTATGTATCTGTAATTATCAAACTAGGTTATGTGATATTGTAGTGTTCCCTCAAATATGTTAGCATCTGAAAATCCTTAAAAAGAATTTAAACATTGATTTAGATGGATATGAAGCTGTCTATTTCTAAATTAACTTACAATTTATTGTATGTATGTACACATATTCATATATGTACTCATATATACTTACACGTAGGACACTTTTCAAAAAAAAATCAGCTTTATTGAGATAATTCACAAACCATAAAATTCACCCTTTTTAAAGTCAAAAAAAAAAAAAAAAAAAAAAGAACCAACTTTCAATCTACTTAGTGACTGCTGAAGTCACTCCGCAACCATTGGTCAACCCGGGGCCCCGCAGGAGACCTCGTAGAACCCTTGGGCGCGAGCGGCGTGTGCGCATGCTCACTTGTGTTTGGCACTGCTCCTTGGTTAGCGTTCGATCGGGAGGCTTTTGGGTGGTGCTGTTGTGGCAGAGATGTTGTCTTCGAGAAAATAGTACTGAGTAATATTCGCTCATATCGGCTTCACGAGTGGGTATGAGCCGAGGGGCCAGGTGAGGGGACGGGCCTCTGAAGCTGCTGTCTTCTCCCATGAAGAAGCTTTTTGACATTTGACGGTAGACGAAAGAGTCACTCTCAGGCACCGCCACCAGGTGGCAGGAGGCGAGCTCGGACGAGGTTTGTTTCAGACAGAGAATCGGCTTTTGGCCTAGCTCCCAGATCCACTCAGACATCTGGGAAAGATCAATCACGCTGCCTAAAGGGGCCATGTTGAAAGAGGACACCAGATCCTTTCGTGTGGAGTAGGGGACTTGGGTGACAGAGCGGAACGAGAAGTAGTGGGCGGAGCTAGGCCCAATCTTAGAAAAGAACTGATCTGTGGCCAGGTCAAGAAATAGCCCATTAGAACCATCTTTCAATATCCTTAGTGACTGCTGACGTCACTCAGCATCCATTGGTCAACCCGGGGCCCCGCAGGAGACCTCTTAGAACCCTTGGGCGCGAGCGGTGTGTGCGCGTTCTCACTTGTGTTTATCACTGCTCCTTGGTTACCGTTCGATCGGGAGGCTTTTGAGTGGTGCGGTTGTGGCAGAGAGGTTGGCTTCTGCCGAATAGTACCGAGTAATCGCTGGTGTTAGGTTTAGAAGTGGATAAGAGCCGAGGGGGCAGGTGAGCGGGCTGGCCCGTTAAGCTGCTGTCTTCTGCCATGAAGGCGCTTTTTGACTTTGGACCGTAGAAGAAAAAGTCACTCTCTGGCACCACCACCGGGCTGCAGGAGGCGAGCGCGGACGCGGTTTGTTCGTGAAAGAGAATCGGCTTTCGGCTGAGCTGGCAGATCCGACTCAGACATCTGGGAAAGATCCATCACGCTGCCAAACAGGGTGATGTGGAAAGAGGACAGCTGATCTTTCCGTGTGGAGTAGGGGTCGGGAACCTCCAGCAGGCTGCAGGAGGCGAGCGCGGGAGCGGTTTGGTTGAGAAATGGAATCGGATTTCGGCTGAGCTACCAGATCCGACACAGACATCTGGGAAAGATCCATCAAGCTGCAAAAGGGGTCATGTTAAAAGTGGATAGCAGACCTTTCCGTGTGGAGTAGGGTAAGTGGATGACAGAGTGGATGGAGAAGTAGGGGGCGGAGCCAGGCCCAAGCTTAGGAAAGAACTTATCTGTAGCCATGGCAAGAAATAGCCCGTGAGAAACAACTTTCAATCCCCCTAGGGACCACTGACGGCAATCAGCAACCATTGGTCAACCCGGGGCCCCCGCAGGAGACCTCTTAGAACCCTTGGGCGCGAGCGGTGTGTGCGCATGCTCACTTGTGTTTGGCACTGCTCCTCGGTTAGAGTTCGATCGGGAGGCTTTTGGGTGGTGCTGTTGTGGCAGAGATGTTGTCTTCGAGAAAATAGTACTGAGTAATATTCGCTCATATCGGCTTCACGAGTGGGTATGAGCCGAGGGGCCAGGTGAGGGGACGGGCCTCTGAAGCTGCTGTCTTCTCCCATGAAGAAGCTTTTTGACTTTTGACGGTAGACGAAAGAGTCACTCTCAGGCACCGCCACCAGGTGGCAGGAGGCGAGCTCGGACGAGGTTTATTTCAGACAGAGATCGGCTTTGGCCTAGCTCCCAGATCCACTCAGACATCTGGGAAAGATCAATCGCGCTGCCTAAAGGGGCCATGTTGAAAGAGGACACCAGATCCTTTCGTGTGGAGGAGGGGACGGGGATGACAGAGCCGAACGAGTAGTAGGGGGCGGAGCAAGGCCCAATCTTCGAAAAGAACTGATCTGTAGCCACGTCAAGAAATAGCCCATTAGAACCAACTTTCGGCACTCAGCTCCAGGCGGGGCGGCCCCGGCGCTGAGGGACGCTACCCGACCTTGGCGGGACGGGGGTTTCGCCAGGGCCTGGGCCCAGCGACCAGGCGGAGACGGCGCGCGAGCCTTGCAGTCTCCAGGGAAATGCGGGCTTGCCTGCAATGAGATTTCATTTTCTGCATTTAAAGGACATCCTTTTCTGAGCTGCTGTGAATAAATTTGGGATGATACTGTATGTTTTCATCTAATGGAGAAATAGCTGTATTTTGAATAAGGATTGCTGCACTGGACGACTTCAGAACATTACTCACAATGTCATCCAACAGGAGTCAGAATCCCCATGGACCGAAGCAGATTGGCCTTGACCAGCTCTGGGACGACCTCAGAGCTGGAATCCAGCAAGTGTACACCAGACAGAGTATGGCGAAGTCCAGATACATGGAACTCTACACGTATCCTCCTGCTTGAACTGAGATAATTTGCTTTAGAATTTTGATACTTAGTGGTAGGATCGATGAATTATTAGAAATTTGACATCGTGTGTTCTCTTCTCAGTTCATCCTTGAAATGTAGTCACAGAATTCATCTTTAGCTTTACGTTTTTTGAATAGAGGTCCTGTTTTTCGGTTTTTTGAACAGAGGTAATAAAATTGGCTAGTTAGTTGTCTAATGCAGTGCTGGTCAGTACAGTAGCCACTAGTCACATGGATCTGTTTACATTTAAAATAATTTAAAAATTCAGTTTCTTAGTCACAGTAGCCGTATTTTAAGGGCTTAATAGTCAGATAATAAAATATTTCTATTACTGTGGAAAGATCCGTTGGACAGCACTGGTCTAAAGCAGGGGATCATTTGTTGAAATGTTGTCCATTTGTTTATATATTGTCTACAGCTGCTTTCATGTTACTCGGAGGGAGTTGAGTAGTTCTGTCAGAAACGATCTTGTCCACAAAGCCTAAAATATTTGCTATCTGGTCCTTTACATAAGAAGTTTGCTGACCTGATCTAACGGGATAGCACAGAGAACAAAAGTTTAACTGTTCTGGTCCTGTTTCACAAAAATGGTATTTAAAAAGTATCTCCCTCATTTGTCATGTGGCCTGCCATGTGCGCGAGGGACAGTGCCGCGTGCTGCAAAGGTCACGAGGGTGTAAAAGACGCGGCCCTGCTCTTCCATACCCAGTGGTGTGCTGTTCGCCTTTGTAGAGTTTCTTGGTTCCGTGCAAATATGAAATTGGAACTAGAGCTAAGCCAACTCAGTAGTGAGCAGGTTGCTGCAGATTCTAGGATTTCAAAGTTCAATGGAGATTTAAGTTTAAATCTTTGGTATGTATCTGTAATTATCAAACTAGGTTATGTGATATTGTAGTGTTCCCTCAAATATGTTAGCATCTGAAAATCCTTAAAAAGAATTTAAACATTGATTTAGATGGATATGAAGCTGTCTATTTCTAAATTAACTTACAATTTATTGTATGTATGTACACATATTCATATATGTACTCATATATACTTACACGTAGGACACTTTTCAAAAAAAAATCAGCTTTATTGAGATAATTCACAAACCATAAAATTCACCCTTTTTAAAGTCAAAAAAAAAAAAAAAAAAAAAAAAAAGAACCAACTTTCAATCTACTTAGTGACTGCTGAAGTCACTCCGCAACCATTGGTCAACCCGGGGCCCCGCAGGAGACCTCGTAGAACCCTTGGGCGCGAGCGGCGTGTGCGCATGCTCACTTGTGTTTGGCACTGCTCCTTGGTTAGCGTTCGATCGGGAGGCTTTTGGGTGGTGCTGTTGTGGCAGAGATGTTGTCTTCGAGAAAATAGTACTGAGTAATATTCGCTCATATCGGCTTCACGAGTGGGTATGAGCCGAGGGGCCAGGTGAGGGGACGGGCCTCTGAAGCTGCTGTCTTCTCCCATGAAGAAGCTTTTTGACATTTGACGGTAGACGAAAGAGTCACTCTCAGGCACCGCCACCAGGTGGCAGGAGGCGAGCTCGGACGAGGTTTGTTTCAGACAGAGAATCGGCTTTTGGCCTAGCTCCCAGATCCACTCAGACATCTGGGAAAGATCAATCACGCTGCCTAAAGGGGCCATGTTGAAAGAGGACACCAGATCCTTTCGTGTGGAGTAGGGGACTTGGGTGACAGAGCGGAACGAGAAGTAGTGGGCGGAGCTAGGCCCAATCTTAGAAAAGAACTGATCTGTGGCCAGGTCAAGAAATAGCCCATTAGAACCATCTTTCAATATCCTTAGTGACTGCTGACGTCACTCAGCATCCATTGGTCAACCCGGGGCCCCGCAGGAGACCTCTTAGAACCCTTGGGCGCGAGCGGTGTGTGCGCGTTCTCACTTGTGTTTATCACTGCTCCTTGGTTACCGTTCGATCGGGAGGCTTTTGAGTGGTGCGGTTGTGGCAGAGAGGTTGGCTTCTGCCGAATAGTACCGAGTAATCGCTGGTGTTAGGTTTAGAAGTGGATAAGAGCCGAGGGGGCAGGTGAGCGGGCTGGCCCGTTAAGCTGCTGTCTTCTGCCATGAAGGCGCTTTTTGACTTTGGACCGTAGAAGAAAAAGTCACTCTCTGGCACCACCACCGGGCTGCAGGAGGCGAGCGCGGACGCGGTTTGTTCGTGAAAGAGAATCGGCTTTCGGCTGAGCTGGCAGATCCGACTCAGACATCTGGGAAAGATCCATCACGCTGCCAAACAGGGTGATGTGGAAAGAGGACAGCTGATCTTTCCGTGTGGAGTAGGGGTCGGGAACCTCCAGCAGGCTGCAGGAGGCGAGCGCGGGAGCGGTTTGGTTGAGAAATGGAATCGGATTTCGGCTGAGCTACCAGATCCGACACAGACATCTGGGAAAGATCCATCAAGCTGCAAAAGGGGTCATGTTAAAAGTGGATAGCAGACCTTTCCGTGTGGAGTAGGGTAAGTGGATGACAGAGTGGATGGAGAAGTAGGGGGCGGAGCCAGGCCCAAGCTTAGGAAAGAACTTATCTGTAGCCATGGCAAGAAATAGCCCGTGAGAAACAACTTTCAATCCCCCTAGGGACCACTGACGGCAATCAGCAACCATTGGTCAACCCGGGGCCCCGCAGGAGACCTCTTAGAACCCTTGGGCGCGAGCGGTGTGTGCGCATGCTCACTTGTGTTTGGCACTGCTCCTCGGTTAGCGTTCGATCGGGAGGCTTTTGGGTGGTGCTGTTGTGGCAGAGATGTTGTCTTCGAGAAAATAGTACTGAGTAATATTCGCTCATATCGGCTTCACGAGTGGGTATGAGCCGAGGGGCCAGGTGAGGGGACGGGCCTCTGAAGCTGCTGTCTTCTCCCATGAAGAAGCTTTTTGACTTTTGACGGTAGACGAAAGAGTCACTCTCAGGCACCGCCACCAGGTGGCAGGAGGCGAGCTCGGACGAGGTTTATTTCAGACAGAGAATCGGCTTTGGCCTAGCTCCCAGATCCACTCAGACATCTGGGAAAGATCAATCACGCTGCCTAAAGGGGCCATGTTGAAAGAGGACACCAGATCCTTTCGTGTGGAGGAGGGGACGGGGATGACAGAGCCGAACGAGTAGTAGGGGGCGGAGCAAGGCCCAATCTTCGAAAAGAACTGATCTGTAGCCACGTCAAGAAATAGCCCATTAGAACCAACTTTCGGCACTCAGCTCCAGGCGGGGCGGCCCCGGCGCTGAGGGACGCTACCCGACCTTGGCGGGACGGGGGTTTCGCCAGGGCCTGGGCCCAGCGACCAGGCGGAGACGGCGCGCGAGCCTTGCAGTCTCCAGGGAAATGCGGGCTTGCCTGCAATGAGATTTCATTTTCTGCATTTAAAGGACATCCTTTTCTGAGCTGCTGTGAATAAATTTGGGATGATACTGTATGTTTTCATCTAATGGAGAAATAGCTGTATTTTGAATAAGGATTGCTGCACTGGACGACTTCAGAACATTACTCACAATGTCATCCAACAGGAGTCAGAATCCCCATGGACCGAAGCAGATTGGCCTTGACCAGCTCTGGGACGACCTCAGAGCTGGAATCCAGCAAGTGTACACCAGACAGAGTATGGCGAAGTCCAGATACATGGAACTCTACACGTATCCTCCTGCTTGAACTGAGATAATTTGCTTTAGAATTTTGATACTTAGTGGTAGGATCGATGAATTATTAGAAATTTGACATCGTGTGTTCTCTTCTCAGTTCATCCTTGAAATGTAGTCACAGAATTCATCTTTAGCTTTACGTTTTTTGAATAGAGGTCCTGTTTTTCGGTTTTTTGAACAGAGGTAATAAAATTGGCTAGTTAGTTGTCTAATGCAGTGCTGGTCAGTACAGTAGCCACTAGTCACATGGATCTGTTTACATTTAAAATAATTTAAAAATTCAGTTTCTTAGTCACAGTAGCCGTATTTTAAGGGCTTAATAGTCAGATAATAAAATATTTCTATTACTGTGGAAAGATCCGTTGGACAGCACTGGTCTAAAGCAGGGGATCATTTGTTGAAATGTTGTCCATTTGTTTATATATTGTCTACAGCTGCTTTCATGTTACTCGGAGGGAGCTGAGTAGTTCTGTCAGAAACGATCTTGTCCACAAAGCCTAAAATATTTGCTATCTGGTCCTTTACATAAGAAGTTTGCTGACCTGATCTAACGGGATAGCACAGAGAACAAAAGTTTAACTGTTCTGGTCCTGTTTCACAAAAATGGTATTTAAAAAGTATCTCCCTCATTTGTCATGTGGCCTGCCATGTGCGCGAGGGACAGTGCCGCGTGCTGCAAAGGTCACGAGGGTGTAAAAGGCGCGGCCCTGCTCTTCCATACCCAGTGGTGTGCTGTTCGCCTTTGTAGAGTTTCTTGGTTCCGTGCAAATATGAAATTGGAACTAGAGCTAAGCCAACTCAGTAGTGAGCAGGTTGCTGCAGATTCTAGGATTTCAAAGTTCAATGGAGATTTAAGTTTAAATCTTTGGTATGTATCTGTAATTATCAAACTAGATTATGTGATATTGTAGTGTTCCCTCAAATATGTTAGCATCTGAAAATCCTTAAAAAGAATTTAAACATTGATTTAGATGGATATGAAGCTGTCTATTTCTAAATTAACTTACAATTTATTGTATGTATGTACACATATTCATATATGTACTCATATATACTTACACGTAGGACACTTTTCAAAAAAAAATCAGCTTTATTGAGATAATTCACAAACCATAAAATTCACCCTTTTTAAAGTCAAAAAAAAAAAAAAAAAAAAAAAAAGAACCAACTTTCAATCTACTTAGTGACTGCTGAAGTCACTCCGCAACCATTGGTCAACCCGGGGCCCCGCAGGAGACCTCGTAGAACCCTTGGGCGCGAGCGGCGTGTGCGCATGCTCACTTGTGTTTGGCACTGCTCCTTGGTTAGCGTTCGATCGGGAGGCTTTTGGGTGGTGCTGTTGTGGCAGAGATGTTGTCTTCGAGAAAATAGTACTGAGTAATATTCGCTCATATCGGCTTCACGAGTGGGTATGAGCCGAGGGGCCAGGTGAGGGGACGGGCCTCTGAAGCTGCTGTCTTCTCCCATGAAGAAGCTTTTTGACATTTGACGGTAGACGAAAGAGTCACTCTCAGGCACCGCCACCAGGTGGCAGGAGGCGAGCTCGGACGAGGTTTGTTTCAGACAGAGAATCGGCTTTTGGCCTAGCTCCCAGATCCACTCAGACATCTGGGAAAGATCAATCACGCTGCCTAAAGGGGCCATGTTGAAAGAGGACACCAGATCCTTTCGTGTGGAGTAGGGGACTTGGGTGACAGAGCGGAACGAGAAGTAGTGGGCGGAGCTAGGCCCAATCTTAGAAAAGAACTGATCTGTGGCCAGGTCAAGAAATAGCCCATTAGAACCATCTTTCAATATCCTTAGTGACTGCTGACGTCACTCAGCATCCATTGGTCAACCCGGGGCCCCGCAGGAGACCTCTTAGAACCCTTGGGCGCGAGCGGTGTGTGCGCGTTCTCACTTGTGTTTATCACTGCTCCTTGGTTACCGTTCGATCGGGAGGCTTTTGAGTGGTGCGGTTGTGGCAGAGAGGTTGGCTTCTGCCGAATAGTACCGAGTAATCGCTGGTGTTAGGTTTAGAAGTGGATAAGAGCCGAGGGGGCAGGTGAGCGGGCTGGCCCGTTAAGCTGCTGTCTTCTGCCATGAAGGCGCTTTTTGACTTTGGACCGTAGAAGAAAAAGTCACTCTCTGGCACCACCACCGGGCTGCAGGAGGCGAGCGCGGACGCGGTTTGTTCGTGAAAGAGAATCGGCTTTCGGCTGAGCTGGCAGATCCGACTCAGACATCTGGGAAAGATCCATCACGCTGCCAAACAGGGTGATGTGGAAAGAGGACAGCTGATCTTTCCGTGTGGAGTAGGGGTCGGGAACCTCCAGCAGGCTGCAGGAGGCGAGCGCGGGAGCGGTTTGGTTGAGAAATGGAATCGGATTTCGGCTGAGCTACCAGATCCGACACAGACATCTGGGAAAGATCCATCAAGCTGCAAAAGGGGTCATGTTAAAAGTGGATAGCAGACCTTTCCGTGTGGAGTAGGGTAAGTGGATGACAGAGTGGATGGAGAAGTAGGGGGCGGAGCCAGGCCCAAGCTTAGGAAAGAACTTATCTGTAGCCATGGCAAGAAATAGCCCGTGAGAAACAACTTTCAATCCCCCTAGGGACCACTGACGGCAATCAGCAACCATTGGTCAACCCGGGGCCCCGCAGGAGACCTCTTAGAACCCTTGGGCGCGAGCGGTGTGTGCGCATGCTCACTTGTGTTTGGCACTGCTCCTCGGTTAGCGTTCGATCGGGAGGCTTTTGGGTGGTGCTGTTGTGGCAGAGATGTTGTCTTCGAGAAAATAGTACTGAGTAATATTCGCTCATATCGGCTTCACGAGTGGGTATGAGCCGAGGGGCCAGGTGAGGGGACGGGCCTCTGAAGCTGCTGTCTTCTCCCATGAAGAAGCTTTTTGACTTTTGACGGTAGACGAAAGAGTCACTCTCAGGCACCGCCACCAGGTGGCAGGAGGCGAGCTCGGACGAGGTTTATTTCAGACAGAGAATCGGCTTTGGCCTAGCTCCCAGATCCACTCAGACATCTGGGAAAGATCAATCACGCTGCCTAAAGGGGCCATGTTGAAAGAGGACACCAGATCCTTTCGTGTGGAGGAGGGGACGGGGATGACAGAGCCGAACGAGTAGTAGGGGGCGGAGCAAGGCCCAATCTTCGAAAAGAACTGATCTGTAGCCACGTCAAGAAATAGCCCATTAGAACCAACTTTCGGCACTCAGCTCCAGGCGGGGCGGCCCCGGCGCTGAGGGACGCTACCCGACCTTGGCGGGACGGGGGTTTCGCCAGGGCCTGGGCCCAGCGACCAGGCGGAGACGGCGCGCGAGCCTTGCAGTCTCCAGGGAAATGCGGGCTTGCCTGCAATGAGATTTCATTTTCTGCATTTAAAGGACATCCTTTTCTGAGCTGCTGTGAATAAATTTGGGATGATACTGTATGTTTTCATCTAATGGAGAAATAGCTGTATTTTGAATAAGGATTGCTGCACTGGACGACTTCAGAACATTACTCACAATGTCATCCAACAGGAGTCAGAATCCCCATGGACCGAAGCAGATTGGCCTTGACCAGCTCTGGGACGACCTCAGAGCTGGAATCCAGCAAGTGTACACCAGACAGAGTATGGCGAAGTCCAGATACATGGAACTCTACACGTATCCTCCTGCTTGAACTGAGATAATTTGCTTTAGAATTTTGATACTTAGTGGTAGGATCGATGAATTATTAGAAATTTGACATCGTGTGTTCTCTTCTCAGTTCATCCTTGAAATGTAGTCACAGAATTCATCTTTAGCTTTACGTTTTTTGAATAGAGGTCCTGTTTTTCGGTTTTTTGAACAGAGGTAATAAAATTGGCTAGTTAGTTGTCTAATGCAGTGCTGGTCAGTACAGTAGCCACTAGTCACATGGATCTGTTTACATTTAAAATAATTTAAAAATTCAGTTTCTTAGTCACAGTAGCCGTATTTTAAGGGCTTAATAGTCAGATAATAAAATATTTCTATTACTGTGGAAAGATCCGTTGGACAGCACTGGTCTAAAGCAGGGGATCATTTGTTGAAATGTTGTCCATTTGTTTATATATTGTCTACAGCTGCTTTCATGTTACTCGGAGGGAGTTGAGTAGTTCTGTCAGAAACGATCTTGTCCACAAAGCCTAAAATATTTGCTATCTGGTCCTTTACATAAGAAGTTTGCTGACCTGATCTAACGGGATAGCACAGAGAACAAAAGTTTAACTGTTCTGGTCCTGTTTCACAAAAATGGTATTTAAAAAGTATCTCCCTCATTTGTCATGTGGCCTGCCATGTGCGCGAGGGACAGTGCCGCGTGCTGCAAAGGTCACGAGGGTGTAAAAGACGCGGCCCTGCTCTTCCATACCCAGTGGTGTGCTGTTCGCCTTTGTAGAGTTTCTTGGTTCCGTGCAAATATGAAATTGGAACTAGAGCTAAGCCAACTCAGTAGTGAGCAGGTTGCTGCAGATTCTAGGATTTCAAAGTTCAATGGAGATTTAAGTTTAAATCTTTGGTATGTATCTGTAATTATCAAACTAGGTTATGTGATATTGTAGTGTTCCCTCAAATATGTTAGCATCTGAAAATCCTTAAAAAGAATTTAAACATTGATTTAGATGGATATGAAGCTGTCTATTTCTAAATTAACTTACAATTTATTGTATGTATGTACACATATTCATATATGTACTCATATATACTTACACGTAGGACACTTTTCAAAAAAAAATCAGCTTTATTGAGATAATTCACAAACCATAAAATTCACCCTTTTTAAAGTCAAAAAAAAAAAAAAAAAAAAAAAAGAACCAACTTTCAATCTACTTAGTGACTGCTGAAGTCACTCCGCAACCATTGGTCAACCCGGGGCCCCGCAGGAGACCTCGTAGAACCCTTGGGCGCGAGCGGCGTGTGCGCATGCTCACTTGTGTTTGGCACTGCTCCTTGGTTAGCGTTCGATCGGGAGGCTTTTGGGTGGTGCTGTTGTGGCAGAGATGTTGTCTTCGAGAAAATAGTACTGAGTAATATTCGCTCATATCGGCTTCACGAGTGGGTATGAGCCGAGGGGCCAGGTGAGGGGACGGGCCTCTGAAGCTGCTGTCTTCTCCCATGAAGAAGCTTTTTGACATTTGACGGTAGACGAAAGAGTCACTCTCAGGCACCGCCACCAGGTGGCAGGAGGCGAGCTCGGACGAGGTTTGTTTCAGACAGAGAATCGGCTTTTGGCCTAGCTCCCAGATCCACTCAGACATCTGGGAAAGATCAATCACGCTGCCTAAAGGGGCCATGTTGAAAGAGGACACCAGATCCTTTCGTGTGGAGTAGGGGACTTGGGTGACAGAGCGGAACGAGAAGTAGTGGGCGGAGCTAGGCCCAATCTTAGAAAAGAACTGATCTGTGGCCAGGTCAAGAAATAGCCCATTAGAACCATCTTTCAATATCCTTAGTGACTGCTGACGTCACTCAGCATCCATTGGTCAACCCGGGGCCCCGCAGGAGACCTCTTAGAACCCTTGGGCGCGAGCGGTGTGTGCGCGTTCTCACTTGTGTTTATCACTGCTCCTTGGTTACCGTTCGATCGGGAGGCTTTTGAGTGGTGCGGTTGTGGCAGAGAGGTTGGCTTCTGCCGAATAGTACCGAGTAATCGCTGGTGTTAGGTTTAGAAGTGGATAAGAGCCGAGGGGGCAGGTGAGCGGGCTGGCCCGTTAAGCTGCTGTCTTCTGCCATGAAGGCGCTTTTTGACTTTGGACCGTAGAAGAAAAAGTCACTCTCTGGCACCACCACCGGGCTGCAGGAGGCGAGCGCGGACGCGGTTTGTTCGTGAAAGAGAATCGGCTTTCGGCTGAGCTGGCAGATCCGACTCAGACATCTGGGAAAGATCCATCACGCTGCCAAACAGGGTGATGTGGAAAGAGGACAGCTGATCTTTCCGTGTGGAGTAGGGGTCGGGAACCTCCAGCAGGCTGCAGGAGGCGAGCGCGGGAGCGGTTTGGTTGAGAAATGGAATCGGATTTCGGCTGAGCTACCAGATCCGACACAGACATCTGGGAAAGATCCATCAAGCTGCAAAAGGGGTCATGTTAAAAGTGGATAGCAGACCTTTCCGTGTGGAGTAGGGTAAGTGGATGACAGAGTGGATGGAGAAGTAGGGGGCGGAGCCAGGCCCAAGCTTAGGAAAGAACTTATCTGTAGCCATGGCAAGAAATAGCCCGTGAGAAACAACTTTCAATCCCCCTAGGGACCACTGACGGCAATCAGCAACCATTGGTCAACCCGGGGCCCCGCAGGAGACCTCTTAGAACCCTTGGGCGCGAGCGGTGTGTGCGCATGCTCACTTGTGTTTGGCACTGCTCCTCGGTTAGCGTTCGATCGGGAGGCTTTTGGGTGGTGCTGTTGTGGCAGAGATGTTGTCTTCGAGAAAATAGTACTGAGTAATATTCGCTCATATCGGCTTCACGAGTGGGTATGAGCCGAGGGGCCAGGTGAGGGGACGGGCCTCTGAAGCTGCTGTCTTCTCCCATGAAGAAGCTTTTTGACTTTTGACGGTAGACGAAAGAGTCACTCTCAGGCACCGCCACCAGGTGGCAGGAGGCGAGCTCGGACGAGGTTTATTTCAGACAGAGAATCGGCTTTGGCCTAGCTCCCAGATCCACTCAGACATCTGGGAAAGATCAATCACGCTGCCTAAAGGGGCCATGTTGAAAGAGGACACCAGATCCTTTCGTGTGGAGGAGGGGACGGGGATGACAGAGCCGAACGAGTAGTAGGGGGCGGAGCAAGGCCCAATCTTCGAAAAGAACTGATCTGTAGCCACGTCAAGAAATAGCCCATTAGAACCAACTTTCGGCACTCAGCTCCAGGCGGGGCGGCCCCGGCGCTGAGGGACGCTACCCGACCTTGGCGGGACGGGGGTTTCGCCAGGGCCTGGGCCCAGCGACCAGGCGGAGACGGCGCGCGAGCCTTGCAGTCTCCAGGGAAATGCGGGCTTGCCTGCAATGAGATTTCATTTTCTGCATTTAAAGGACATCCTTTTCTGAGCTGCTGTGAATAAATTTGGGATGATACTGTATGTTTTCATCTAATGGAGAAATAGCTGTATTTTGAATAAGGATTGCTGCACTGGACGACTTCAGAACATTACTCACAATGTCATCCAACAGGAGTCAGAATCCCCATGGACCGAAGCAGATTGGCCTTGACCAGCTCTGGGACGACCTCAGAGCTGGAATCCAGCAAGTGTACACCAGACAGAGTATGGCGAAGTCCAGATACATGGAACTCTACACGTATCCTCCTGCTTGAACTGAGATAATTTGCTTTAGAATTTTGATACTTAGTGGTAGGATCGATGAATTATTAGAAATTTGACATCGTGTGTTCTCTTCTCAGTTCATCCTTGAAATGTAGTCACAGAATTCATCTTTAGCTTTACGTTTTTTGAATAGAGGTCCTGTTTTTCGGTTTTTTGAACAGAGGTAATAAAATTGGCTAGTTAGTTGTCTAATGCAGTGCTGGTCAGTACAGTAGCCACTAGTCACATGGATCTGTTTACATTTAAAATAATTTAAAAATTCAGTTTCTTAGTCACAGTAGCCGTATTTTAAGGGCTTAATAGTCAGATAATAAAATATTTCTATTACTGTGGAAAGATCCGTTGGACAGCACTGGTCTAAAGCAGGGGATCATTTGTTGAAATGTTGTCCATTTGTTTATATATTGTCTACAGCTGCTTTCATGTTACTCGGAGGGAGTTGAGTAGTTCTGTCAGAAACGATCTTGTCCACAAAGCCTAAAATATTTGCTATCTGGTCCTTTACATAAGAAGTTTGCTGACCTGATCTAACGGGATAGCACAGAGAACAAAAGTTTAACTGTTCTGGTCCTGTTTCACAAAAATGGTATTTAAAAAGTATCTCCCTCATTTGTCATGTGGCCTGCCATGTGCGCGAGGGACAGTGCCGCGTGCTGCAAAGGTCACGAGGGTGTAAAAGACGCGGCCCTGCTCTTCCATACCCAGTGGTGTGCTGTTCGCCTTTGTAGAGTTTCTTGGTTCCGTGCAAATATGAAATTGGAACTAGAGCTAAGCCAACTCAGTAGTGAGCAGGTTGCTGCAGATTCTAGGATTTCAAAGTTCAATGGAGATTTAAGTTTAAATCTTTGGTATGTATCTGTAATTATCAAACTAGGTTATGTGATATTGTAGTGTTCCCTCAAATATGTTAGCATCTGAAAATCCTTAAAAAGAATTTAAACATTGATTTAGATGGATATGAAGCTGTCTATTTCTAAATTAACTTACAATTTATTGTATGTATGTACACATATTCATATATGTACTCATATATACTTACACGTAGGACACTTTTCAAAAAAAAATCAGCTTTATTGAGATAATTCACAAACCATAAAATTCACCCTTTTTAAAGTCAAAAAAAAAAAAAAAAAAAAAAAAGAACCAACTTTCAATCTACTTAGTGACTGCTGAAGTCACTCCGCAACCATTGGTCAACCCGGGGCCCCGCAGGAGACCTCGTAGAACCCTTGGGCGCGAGCGGCGTGTGCGCATGCTCACTTGTGTTTGGCACTGCTCCTTGGTTAGCGTTCGATCGGGAGGCTTTTGGGTGGTGCTGTTGTGGCAGAGATGTTGTCTTCGAGAAAATAGTACTGAGTAATATTCGCTCATATCGGCTTCACGAGTGGGTATGAGCCGAGGGGCCAGGTGAGGGGACGGGCCTCTGAAGCTGCTGTCTTCTCCCATGAAGAAGCTTTTTGACATTTGACGGTAGACGAAAGAGTCACTCTCAGGCACCGCCACCAGGTGGCAGGAGGCGAGCTCGGACGAGGTTTGTTTCAGACAGAGAATCGGCTTTTGGCCTAGCTCCCAGATCCACTCAGACATCTGGGAAAGATCAATCACGCTGCCTAAAGGGGCCATGTTGAAAGAGGACACCAGATCCTTTCGTGTGGAGTAGGGGACTTGGGTGACAGAGCGGAACGAGAAGTAGTGGGCGGAGCTAGGCCCAATCTTAGAAAAGAACTGATCTGTGGCCAGGTCAAGAAATAGCCCATTAGAACCATCTTTCAATATCCTTAGTGACTGCTGACGTCACTCAGCATCCATTGGTCAACCCGGGGCCCCGCAGGAGACCTCTTAGAACCCTTGGGCGCGAGCGGTGTGTGCGCGTTCTCACTTGTGTTTATCACTGCTCCTTGGTTACCGTTCGATCGGGAGGCTTTTGAGTGGTGCGGTTGTGGCAGAGAGGTTGGCTTCTGCCGAATAGTACCGAGTAATCGCTGGTGTTAGGTTTAGAAGTGGATAAGAGCCGAGGGGGCAGGTGAGCGGGCTGGCCCGTTAAGCTGCTGTCTTCTGCCATGAAGGCGCTTTTTGACTTTGGACCGTAGAAGAAAAAGTCACTCTCTGGCACCACCACCGGGCTGCAGGAGGCGAGCGCGGACGCGGTTTGTTCGTGAAAGAGAATCGGCTTTCGGCTGAGCTGGCAGATCCGACTCAGACATCTGGGAAAGATCCATCACGCTGCCAAACAGGGTGATGTGGAAAGAGGACAGCTGATCTTTCCGTGTGGAGTAGGGGTCGGGAACCTCCAGCAGGCTGCAGGAGGCGAGCGCGGGAGCGGTTTGGTTGAGAAATGGAATCGGATTTCGGCTGAGCTACCAGATCCGACACAGACATCTGGGAAAGATCCATCAAGCTGCAAAAGGGGTCATGTTAAAAGTGGATAGCAGACCTTTCCGTGTGGAGTAGGGTAAGTGGATGACAGAGTGGATGGAGAAGTAGGGGGCGGAGCCAGGCCCAAGCTTAGGAAAGAACTTATCTGTAGCCATGGCAAGAAATAGCCCGTGAGAAACAACTTTCAATCCCCCTAGGGACCACTGACGGCAATCAGCAACCATTGGTCAACCCGGGGCCCCCGCAGGAGACCTCTTAGAACCCTTGGGCGCGAGCGGTGTGTGCGCATGCTCACTTGTGTTTGGCACTGCTCCTCGGTTAGCGTTCGATCGGGAGGCTTTTGGGTGGTGCTGTTGTGGCAGAGATGTTGTCTTCGAGAAAATAGTACTGAGTAATATTCGCTCATATCGGCTTCACGAGTGGGTATGAGCCGAGGGGCCAGGTGAGGGGACGGGCCTCTGAAGCTGCTGTCTTCTCCCATGAAGAAGCTTTTTGACTTTTGACGGTAGACGAAAGAGTCACTCTCAGGCACCGCCACCAGGTGGCAGGAGGCGAGCTCGGACGAGGTTTATTTCAGACAGAGATCGGCTTTGGCCTAGCTCCCAGATCCACTCAGACATCTGGGAAAGATCAATCGCGCTGCCTAAAGGGGCCATGTTGAAAGAGGACACCAGATCCTTTCGTGTGGAGGAGGGGACGGGGATGACAGAGCCGAACGAGTAGTAGGGGGCGGAGCAAGGCCCAATCTTCGAAAAGAACTGATCTGTAGCCACGTCAAGAAATAGCCCATTAGAACCAACTTTCGGCACTCAGCTCCAGGCGGGGCGGCCCCGGCGCTGAGGGACGCTACCCGACCTTGGCGGGACGGGGGTTTCGCCAGGGCCTGGGCCCAGCGACCAGGCGGAGACGGCGCGCGAGCCTTGCAGTCTCCAGGGAAATGCGGGCTTGCCTGCAATGAGATTTCATTTTCTGCATTTAAAGGACATCCTTTTCTGAGCTGCTGTGAATAAATTTGGGATGATACTGTATGTTTTCATCTAATGGAGAAATAGCTGTATTTTGAATAAGGATTGCTGCACTGGACGACTTCAGAACATTACTCACAATGTCATCCAACAGGAGTCAGAATCCCCATGGACCGAAGCAGATTGGCCTTGACCAGCTCTGGGACGACCTCAGAGCTGGAATCCAGCAAGTGTACACCAGACAGAGTATGGCGAAGTCCAGATACATGGAACTCTACACGTATCCTCCTGCTTGAACTGAGATAATTTGCTTTAGAATTTTGATACTTAGTGGTAGGATCGATGAATTATTAGAAATTTGACATCGTGTGTTCTCTTCTCAGTTCATCCTTGAAATGTAGTCACAGAATTCATCTTTAGCTTTACGTTTTTTGAATAGAGGTCCTGTTTTTCGGTTTTTTGAACAGAGGTAATAAAATTGGCTAGTTAGTTGTCTAATGCAGTGCTGGTCAGTACAGTAGCCACTAGTCACATGGATCTGTTTACATTTAAAATAATTTAAAAATTCAGTTTCTTAGTCACAGTAGCCGTATTTTAAGGGCTTAATAGTCAGATAATAAAATATTTCTATTACTGTGGAAAGATCCGTTGGACAGCACTGGTCTAAAGCAGGGGATCATTTGTTGAAATGTTGTCCATTTGTTTATATATTGTCTACAGCTGCTTTCATGTTACTCGGAGGGAGTTGAGTAGTTCTGTCAGAAACGATCTTGTCCACAAAGCCTAAAATATTTGCTATCTGGTCCTTTACATAAGAAGTTTGCTGACCTGATCTAACGGGATAGCACAGAGAACAAAAGTTTAACTGTTCTGGTCCTGTTTCACAAAAATGGTATTTAAAAAGTATCTCCCTCATTTGTCATGTGGCCTGCCATGTGCGCGAGGGACAGTGCCGCGTGCTGCAAAGGTCACGAGGGTGTAAAAGACGCGGCCCTGCTCTTCCATACCCAGTGGTGTGCTGTTCGCCTTTGTAGTGTTTCTTGGTTCCGTGCAAATATGAAATTGGAACTAGAGCTAAGCCAACTCAGTAGTGAGCAGGTTGCTGCAGATTCTAGGATTTCAAAGTTCAATGGAGATTTAAGTTTAAATCTTTGGTATGTATCTGTAATTATCAAACTAGGTTATGTGATATTGTAGTGTTCCCTCAAATATGTTAGCATCTGAAAATCCTTAAAAAGAATTTAAACATTGATTTAGATGGATATGAAGCTGTCTATTTCTAAATTAACTTACAATTTATTGTATGTATGTACACATATTCATATATGTACTCATATATACTTACACGTAGGACACTTTTCAAAAAAAAATCAGCTTTATTGAGATAATTCACAAACCATAAAATTCACCCTTTTTAAAGTCAAAAAAAAAAAGAACCAACTTTCAATCTACTTAGTGACTGCTGAAGTCACTCCGCAACCATTGGTCAACCCGGGGCCCCGCAGGAGACCTCGTAGAACCCTTGGGCGCGAGCGGCGTGTGCGCATGCTCACTTGTGTTTGGCACTGCTCCTTGGTTAGCGTTCGATCGGGAGGCTTTTGGGTGGTGCTGTTGTGGCAGAGATGTTGTCTTCGAGAAAATAGTACTGAGTAATATTCGCTCATATCGGCTTCACGAGTGGGTATGAGCCGAGGGGCCAGGTGAGGGGACGGGCCTCTGAAGCTGCTGTCTTCTCCCATGAAGAAGCTTTTTGACATTTGACGGTAGACGAAAGAGTCACTCTCAGGCACCGCCACCAGGTGGCAGGAGGCGAGCTCGGACGAGGTTTGTTTCAGACAGAGAATCGGCTTTTGGCCTAGCTCCCAGATCCACTCAGACATCTGGGAAAGATCAATCACGCTGCCTAAAGGGGCCATGTTGAAAGAGGACACCAGATCCTTTCGTGTGGAGTAGGGGACTTGGGTGACAGAGCGGAACGAGAAGTAGTGGGCGGAGCTAGGCCCAATCTTAGAAAAGAACTGATCTGTGGCCAGGTCAAGAAATAGCCCATTAGAACCATCTTTCAATATCCTTAGTGACTGCTGACGTCACTCAGCATCCATTGGTCAACCCGGGGCCCCGCAGGAGACCTCTTAGAACCCTTGGGCGCGAGCGGTGTGTGCGCGTTCTCACTTGTGTTTATCACTGCTCCTTGGTTACCGTTCGATCGGGAGGCTTTTGAGTGGTGCGGTTGTGGCAGAGAGGTTGGCTTCTGCCGAATAGTACCGAGTAATCGCTGGTGTTAGGTTTAGAAGTGGATAAGAGCCGAGGGGGCAGGTGAGCGGGCTGGCCCGTTAAGCTGCTGTCTTCTGCCATGAAGGCGCTTTTTGACTTTGGACCGTAGAAGAAAAAGTCACTCTCTGGCACCACCACCGGGCTGCAGGAGGCGAGCGCGGACGCGGTTTGTTCGTGAAAGAGAATCGGCTTTCGGCTGAGCTGGCAGATCCGACTCAGACATCTGGGAAAGATCCATCACGCTGCCAAACAGGGTGATGTGGAAAGAGGACAGCTGATCTTTCCGTGTGGAGTAGGGGTCGGGAACCTCCAGCAGGCTGCAGGAGGCGAGCGCGGGAGCGGTTTGGTTGAGAAATGGAATCGGATTTCGGCTGAGCTACCAGATCCGACACAGACATCTGGGAAAGATCCATCAAGCTGCAAAAGGGGTCATGTTAAAAGTGGATAGCAGACCTTTCCGTGTGGAGTAGGGTAAGTGGATGACAGAGTGGATGGAGAAGTAGGGGGCGGAGCCAGGCCCAAGCTTAGGAAAGAACTTATCTGTAGCCATGGCAAGAAATAGCCCGTGAGAAACAACTTTCAATCCCCCTAGGGACCACTGACGGCAATCAGCAACCATTGGTCAACCCGGGGCCCCCGCAGGAGACCTCTTAGAACCCTTGGGCGCGAGCGGTGTGTGCGCATGCTCACTTGTGTTTGGCACTGCTCCTCGGTTAGCGTTCGATCGGGAGGCTTTTGGGTGGTGCTGTTGTGGCAGAGATGTTGTCTTCGAGAAAATAGTACTGAGTAATATTCGCTCATATCGGCTTCACGAGTGGGTATGAGCCGAGGGGCCAGGTGAGGGGACGGGCCTCTGAAGCTGCTGTCTTCTCCCATGAAGAAGCTTTTTGACTTTTGACGGTAGACGAAAGAGTCACTCTCAGGCACCGCCACCAGGTGGCAGGAGGCGAGCTCGGACGAGGTTTATTTCAGACAGAGAATCGGCTTTGGCCTAGCTCCCAGATCCACTCAGACATCTGGGAAAGATCAATTGCGCTGCCTAAAGGGGCCATGTTGAAAGAGGACACCAGATCCTTTCGTGTGGAGTAGGGGACGGGGATGACAGAGCCGAACGAGTAGTAGGGGGCGGAGCAAGGCCCAATCTTCGAAAAGAACTGATCTGTAGCCACGTCAAGAAATAGCCCATTAGAACCAACTTTCGGCACTCAGCTCCAGGCGGGGCGGCCCCGGCGCTGAGGGACGCTACCCGACCTTGGCGGGACGGGGGTTTCGCCAGGGCCTGGGCCCAGCGACCAGGCGGAGACGGCGCGCGAGCCTTGCAGTCTCCAGGGAAATGCGGGCTTGCCTGCAATGAGATTTCATTTTCTGCATTTAAAGGACATCCTTTTCTGAGCTGCTGTGAATAAATTTGGGATGATACTGTATGTTTTCATCTAATGGAGAAATAGCTGTATTTTGAATAAGGATTGCTGCACTGGACGACTTCAGAACATTACTCACAATGTCATCCAACAGGAGTCAGAATCCCCATGGACCGAAGCAGATTGGCCTTGACCAGCTCTGGGACGACCTCAGAGCTGGAATCCAGCAAGTGTACACCAGACAGAGTATGGCGAAGTCCAGATACATGGAACTCTACACGTATCCTCCTGCTTGAACTGAGATAATTTGCTTTAGAATTTTGATACTTAGTGGTAGGATCGATGAATTATTAGAAATTTGACATCGTGTGTTCTCTTCTCAGTTCATCCTTGAAATGTAGTCACAGAATTCATCTTTAGCTTTACGTTTTTTGAATAGAGGTCCTGTTTTTCGGTTTTTAGAACAGAGGTAATAAAATTGGCTAGTTAGTTGTCTAATGCAGTGCTGGTCAGTACAGTAGCCACTAGTCACATGGATCTGTTTACATTTAAAATAATTTAAAAATTCAGTTTCTTAGTCACAGTAGCCGTATTTTAAGGGCTTAATAGTCAGATAATAAAATATTTCTATTACTGTGGAAAGATCCGTTGGACAGCACTGGTCTAAAGCAGGGGATCATTTGTTGAAATGTTGTCCATTTGTTTATATATTGTCTACAGCTGCTTTCATGTTACTCGGAGGGAGTTGAGTAGTTCTGTCAGAAACGATCTTGTCCACAAAGCCTAAAATATTTGCTATCTGGTCCTTTACATAAGAAGTTTGCTGACCTGATCTAACGGGATAGCACAGAGAACAAAAGTTTAACTGTTCTGGTCCTGTTTCACAAAAATGGTATTTAAAAAGTATCTCCCTCATTTGTCATGTGGCCTGCCATGTGCGCGAGGGACAGTGCCGCGTGCTGCAAAGGTCACGAGGGTGTAAAAGACGCGGCCCTGGTCTTCCATACCCAGTGGTGTGCTGTTCGCCTTTGTAGAGTTTCTTGGTTCCGTGCAAATATGAAATTGGAACTAGAGCTAAGCCAACTCAGTAGTGAGCAGGTTGCTGCAGATTCTAGGATTTCAAAGTTCAATGGAGATTTAAGTTTAAATCTTTGGTATGTATCTGTAATTATCAAACTAGGTTATGTGATATTGTAGTGTTCCCTCAAATATGTTAGCATCTGAACATCCTTAAAAAGAATTTAAACATTGATTTATATGGATATGAAGCTGTCTATTTCTAAATTAACTTACAATTTATTGTATGTATGTACACATATTCATATATGTACTCATATATACTTACACGTAGGACACTTTTCAAAAAAAAATCAGCTTTATTGAGATAATTCACAAACCATAAAATTCACCCTTTTTAAAGTCAAAAAAAAAAAAAAAAAAAAAAAAAAGAACCAACTTTCAATCTACTTAGTGACTGCTGAAGTCACTCCGCAACCATTGGTCAACCCGGGGCCCCGCAGGAGACCTCGTAGAACCCTTGGGCGCGAGCGGCGTGTGCGCATGCTCACTTGTGTTTGGCACTGCTCCTTGGTTAGCGTTCGATCGGGAGGCTTTTGGGTGGTGCTGTTGTGGCAGAGATGTTGTCTTCGAGAAAATAGTACTGAGTAATATTCGCTCATATCGGCTTCACGAGTGGGTATGAGCCGAGGGGCCAGGTGAGGGGACGGGCCTCTGAAGCTGCTGTCTTCTCCCATGAAGAAGCTTTTTGACATTTGACGGTAGACGAAAGAGTCACTCTCAGGCACCGCCACCAGGTGGCAGGAGGCGAGCTCGGACGAGGTTTGTTTCAGACAGAGAATCGGCTTTTGGCCTAGCTCCCAGATCCACTCAGACATCTGGGAAAGATCAATCACGCTGCCTAAAGGGGCCATGTTGAAAGAGGACACCAGATCCTTTCGTGTGGAGTAGGGGACTTGGGTGACAGAGCGGAACGAGAAGTAGTGGGCGGAGCTAGGCCCAATCTTAGAAAAGAACTGATCTGTGGCCAGGTCAAGAAATAGCCCATTAGAACCATCTTTCAATATCCTTAGTGACTGCTGACGTCACTCAGCATCCATTGGTCAACCCGGGGCCCCGCAGGAGACCTCTTAGAACCCTTGGGCGCGAGCGGTGTGTGCGCGTTCTCACTTGTGTTTATCACTGCTCCTTGGTTACCGTTCGATCGGGAGGCTTTTGAGTGGTGCGGTTGTGGCAGAGAGGTTGGCTTCTGCCGAATAGTACCGAGTAATCGCTGGTGTTAGGTTTAGAAGTGGATAAGAGCCGAGGGGGCAGGTGAGCGGGCTGGCCCGTTAAGCTGCTGTCTTCTGCCATGAAGGCGCTTTTTGACTTTGGACCGTAGAAGAAAAAGTCACTCTCTGGCACCACCACCGGGCTGCAGGAGGCGAGCGCGGACGCGGTTTGTTCGTGAAAGAGAATCGGCTTTCGGCTGAGCTGGCAGATCCGACTCAGACATCTGGGAAAGATCCATCACGCTGCCAAACAGGGTGATGTGGAAAGAGGACAGCTGATCTTTCCGTGTGGAGTAGGGGTCGGGAACCTCCAGCAGGCTGCAGGAGGCGAGCGCGGGAGCGGTTTGGTTGAGAAATGGAATCGGATTTCGGCTGAGCTACCAGATCCGACACAGACATCTGGGAAAGATCCATCAAGCTGCAAAAGGGGTCATGTTAAAAGTGGATAGCAGACCTTTCCGTGTGGAGTAGGGTAAGTGGATGACAGAGTGGATGGAGAAGTAGGGGGCGGAGCCAGGCCCAAGCTTAGGAAAGAACTTATCTGTAGCCATGGCAAGAAATAGCCCGTGAGAAACAACTTTCAATCCCCCTAGGGACCACTGACGGCAATCAGCAACCATTGGTCAACCCGGGGCCCCGCAGGAGACCTCTTAGAACCCTTGGGCGCGAGCGGTGTGTGCGCATGCTCACTTGTGTTTGGCACTGCTCCTCGGTTAGCGTTCGATCGGGAGGCTTTTGGGTGGTGCTGTTGTGGCAGAGATGTTGTCTTCGAGAAAATAGTACTGAGTAATATTCGCTCATATCGGCTTCACGAGTGGGTATGAGCCGAGGGGCCAGGTGAGGGGACGGGCCTCTGAAGCTGCTGTCTTCTCCCATGAAGAAGCTTTTTGACTTTTGACGGTAGACGAAAGAGTCACTCTCAGGCACCGCCACCAGGTGGCAGGAGGCGAGCTCGGACGAGGTTTATTTCAGACAGAGAATCGGCTTTGGCCTAGCTCCCAGATCCACTCAGACATCTGGGAAAGATCAATCACGCTGCCTAAAGGGGCCATGTTGAAAGAGGACACCAGATCCTTTCGTGTGGAGGAGGGGACGGGGATGACAGAGCCGAACGAGTAGTAGGGGGCGGAGCAAGGCCCAATCTTCGAAAAGAACTGATCTGTAGCCACGTCAAGAAATAGCCCATTAGAACCAACTTTCGGCACTCAGCTCCAGGCGGGGCGGCCCCGGCGCTGAGGGACGCTACCCGACCTTGGCGGGACGGGGGTTTCGCCAGGGCCTGGGCCCAGCGACCAGGCGGAGACGGCGCGCGAGCCTTGCAGTCTCCAGGGAAATGCGGGCTTGCCTGCAATGAGATTTCATTTTCTGCATTTAAAGGACATCCTTTTCTGAGCTGCTGTGAATAAATTTGGGATGATACTGTATGTTTTCATCTAATGGAGAAATAGCTGTATTTTGAATAAGGATTGCTGCACTGGACGACTTCAGAACATTACTCACAATGTCATCCAACAGGAGTCAGAATCCCCATGGACCGAAGCAGATTGGCCTTGACCAGCTCTGGGACGACCTCAGAGCTGGAATCCAGCAAGTGTACACCAGACAGAGTATGGCGAAGTCCAGATACATGGAACTCTACACGTATCCTCCTGCTTGAACTGAGATAATTTGCTTTAGAATTTTGATACTTAGTGGTAGGATCGATGAATTATTAGAAATTTGACATCGTGTGTTCTCTTCTCAGTTCATCCTTGAAATGTAGTCACAGAATTCATCTTTAGCTTTAAGTTTTTTGAATAGAGGTCCTGTTTTTCGGTTTTTTGAACAGAGGTAATAAAATTGGCTAGTTAGTTGTCTAATGCAGTGCTGGTCAGTACAGTAGCCACTAGTCACATGGATCTGTTTACATTTAAAATAATTTAAAAATTCAGTTTCTTAGTCACAGTAGCCGTATTTTAAGGGCTTAATAGTCAGATAATAAAATATTTCTATTACTGTGGAAAGATCCGTTGGACAGCACTGGTCTAAAGCAGGGGATCATTTGTTGAAATGTTGTCCATTTGTTTATATATTGTCTACAGCTGCTTTCATGTTACTCGGAGGGAGCTGAGTAGTTCTGTCAGAAACGATCTTGTCCACAAAGCCTAAAATATTTGCTATCTGGTCCTTTACATAAGAAGTTTGCTGACCTGATCTAACGGGATAGCACAGAGAACAAAAGTTTAACTGTTCTGGTCCTGTTTCACAAAAATGGTATTTAAAAAGTATCTCCCTCATTTGTCATGTGGCCTGCCATGTGCGCGAGGGACAGTGCCGCGTGCTGCAAAGGTCACGAGGGTGTAAAAGACGCGGCCCTGCTCTTCCATACCCAGTGGTGTGCTGTTCGCCTTTGTAGAGTTTCTTGGTTCCGTGCAAATATGAAATTGGAACTAGAGCTAAGCCAACTCAGTAGTGAGCAGGTTGCTGCAGATTCTAGGATTTCAAAGTTCAATGGAGATTTAAGTTTAAATCTTTGGTATGTATCTGTAATTATCAAACTAGGTTATGTGATATTGTAGTGTTCCCTCAAATATGTTAGCATCTGAAAATCCTTAAAAAGAATTTAAACATTGATTTAGATGGATATGAAGCTGTCTATTTCTAAATTAACTTACAATTTATTGTATGTATGTACACATATTCATATATGTACTCATATATACTTACACGTAGGACACTTTTCAAAAAAAAATCAGCTTTATTGAGATAATTCACAAACCATAAAATTCACCCTTTTTAAAGTCAAAAAAAAAAAAAAAAAAAAAAAAGAACCAACTTTCAATCTACTTAGTGACTGCTGAAGTCACTCCGCAACCATTGGTCAACCCGGGGCCCCGCAGGAGACCTCGTAGAACCCTTGGGCGCGAGCGGCGTGTGCGCATGCTCACTTGTGTTTGGCACTGCTCCTTGGTTAGCGTTCGATCGGGAGGCTTTTGGGTGGTGCTGTTGTGGCAGAGATGTTGTCTTCGAGAAAATAGTACTGAGTAATATTCGCTCATATCGGCTTCACGAGTGGGTATGAGCCGAGGGGCCAGGTGAGGGGACGGGCCTCTGAAGCTGCTGTCTTCTCCCATGAAGAAGCTTTTTGACATTTGACGGTAGACGAAAGAGTCACTCTCAGGCACCGCCACCAGGTGGCAGGAGGCGAGCTCGGACGAGGTTTGTTTCAGACAGAGAATCGGCTTTTGGCCTAGCTCCCAGATCCACTCAGACATCTGGGAAAGATCAATCACGCTGCCTAAAGGGGCCATGTTGAAAGAGGACACCAGATCCTTTCGTGTGGAGTAGGGGACTTGGGTGACAGAGCGGAACGAGAAGTAGTGGGCGGAGCTAGGCCCAATCTTAGAAAAGAACTGATCTGTGGCCAGGTCAAGAAATAGCCCATTAGAACCATCTTTCAATATCCTTAGTGACTGCTGACGTCACTCAGCATCCATTGGTCAACCCGGGGCCCCGCAGGAGACCTCTTAGAACCCTTGGGCGCGAGCGGTGTGTGCGCGTTCTCACTTGTGTTTATCACTGCTCCTTGGTTACCGTTCGATCGGGAGGCTTTTGAGTGGTGCGGTTGTGGCAGAGAGGTTGGCTTCTGCCGAATAGTACCGAGTAATCGCTGGTGTTAGGTTTAGAAGTGGATAAGAGCCGAGGGGGCAGGTGAGCGGGCTGGCCCGTTAAGCTGCTGTCTTCTGCCATGAAGGCGCTTTTTGACTTTGGACCGTAGAAGAAAAAGTCACTCTCTGGCACCACCACCGGGCTGCAGGAGGCGAGCGCGGACGCGGTTTGTTCGTGAAAGAGAATCGGCTTTCGGCTGAGCTGGCAGATCCGACTCAGACATCTGGGAAAGATCCATCACGCTGCCAAACAGGGTGATGTGGAAAGAGGACAGCTGATCTTTCCGTGTGGAGTAGGGGTCGGGAACCTCCAGCAGGCTGCAGGAGGCGAGCGCGGGAGCGGTTTGGTTGAGAAATGGAATCGGATTTCGGCTGAGCTACCAGATCCGACACAGACATCTGGGAAAGATCCATCAAGCTGCAAAAGGGGTCATGTTAAAAGTGGATAGCAGACCTTTCCGTGTGGAGTAGGGTAAGTGGATGACAGAGTGGATGGAGAAGTAGGGGGCGGAGCCAGGCCCAAGCTTAGGAAAGAACTTATCTGTAGCCATGGCAAGAAATAGCCCGTGAGAAACAACTTTCAATCCCCCTAGGGACCACTGACGGCAATCAGCAACCATTGGTCAACCCGGGGCCCCGCAGGAGACCTCTTAGAACCCTTGGGCGCGAGCGGTGTGTGCGCATGCTCACTTGTGTTTGGCACTGCTCCTCGGTTAGCGTTCGATCGGGAGGCTTTTGGGTGGTGCTGTTGTGGCAGAGATGTTGTCTTCGAGAAAATAGTACTGAGTAATATTCGCTCATATCGGCTTCACGAGTGGGTATGAGCCGAGGGGCCAGGTGAGGGGACGGGCCTCTGAAGCTGCTGTCTTCTCCCATGAAGAAGCTTTTTGACTTTTGACGGTAGACGAAAGAGTCACTCTCAGGCACCGCCACCAGGTGGCAGGAGGCGAGCTCGGACGAGGTTTATTTCAGACAGAGAATCGGCTTTGGCCTAGCTCCCAGATCCACTCAGACATCTGGGAAAGATCAATCACGCTGCCTAAAGGGGCCATGTTGAAAGAGGACACCAGATCCTTTCGTGTGGAGTAGGGGACGGGGATGACAGAGCCGAACGAGTAGTAGGGGGCGGAGCAAGGCCCAATCTTCGAAAAGAACTGATCTGTAGCCACGTCAAGAAATAGCCCATTAGAACCAACTTTCGGCACTCAGCTCCAGGCGGGGCGGCCCCGGCGCTGAGGGACGCTACCCGACCTTGGCGGGACGGGGGTTTCGCCAGGGCCTGGGCCCAGCGACCAGGCGGAGACGGCGCGCGAGCCTTGCAGTCTCCAGGGAAATGCGGGCTTGCCTGCAATGAGATTTCATTTTCTGCATTTAAAGGACATCCTTTTCTGAGCTGCTGTGAATAAATTTGGGATGATACTGTATGTTTTCATCTAATGGAGAAATAGCTGTATTTTGAATAAGGATTGCTGCACTGGACGACTTCAGAACATTACTCACAATGTCATCCAACAGGAGTCAGAATCCCCATGGACCGAAGCAGATTGGCCTTGACCAGCTCTGGGACGACCTCAGAGCTGGAATCCAGCAAGTGTACACCAGACAGAGTATGGCGAAGTCCAGATACATGGAACTCTACACGTATCCTCCTGCTTGAACTGAGATAATTTGCTTTAGAATTTTGATACTTAGTGGTAGGATCGATGAATTATTAGAAATTTGACATCGTGTGTTCTCTTCTCAGTTCATCCTTGAAATGTAGTCACAGAATTCATCTTTAGCTTTACGTTTTTTGAATAGAGGTCCTGTTTTTCGGTTTTTTGAACAGAGGTAATAAAATTGGCTAGTTAGTTGTCTAATGCAGTGCTGGTCAGTACAGTAGCCACTAGTCACATGGATCTGTTTACATTTAAAATAATTTAAAAATTCAGTTTCTTAGTCACAGTAGCCGTATTTTAAGGGCTTAATAGTCAGATAATAAAATATTTCTATTACTGTGGAAAGATCCGTTGGACAGCACTGGTCTAAAGCAGGGGATCATTTGTTGAAATGTTGTCCATTTGTTTATATATTGTCTACAGCTGCTTTCATGTTACTCGGAGGGAGTTGAGTAGTTCTGTCAGAAACGATCTTGTCCACAAAGCCTAAAATATTTGCTATCTGGTCCTTTACATAAGAAGTTTGCTGACCTGATCTAACGGGATAGCACAGAGAACAAAAGTTTAACTGTTCTGGTCCTGTTTCACAAAAATGGTATTTAAAAAGTATCTCCCTCATTTGTCATGTGGCCTGCCATGTGCGCGAGGGACAGTGCCGCGTGCTGCAAAGGTCACGAGGGTGTAAAAGACGCGGCCCTGCTCTTCCATACCCAGTGGTGTGCTGTTCGCCTTTGTAGAGTTTCTTGGTTCCGTGCAAATATGAAATTGGAACTAGAGCTAAGCCAACTCAGTAGTGAGCAGGTTGCTGCAGATTCTAGGATTTCAAAGTTCAATGGAGATTTAAGTTTAAATCTTTGGTATGTATCTGTAATTATCAAACTAGATTATGTGATATTGTAGTGTTCCCTCAAATATGTTAGCATCTGAAAATCCTTAAAAAGAATTTAAACATTGATTTAGATGGATATGAAGCTGTCTATTTCTAAATTAACTTACAATTTATTGTATGTATGTACACATATTCATATATGTACTCATATATACTTACACGTAGGACACTTTTCAAAAAAAAATCAGTTTTATTGAGATAATTCACAAACCATAAAATTCACCCTTTTTAAAGTCAAAAAAAAAAAAAAAAAAAAAAAAGAACCAACTTTCAATCTACTTAGTGACTGCTGAAGTCACTCCGCAACCATTGGTCAACCCGGGGCCCCGCAGGAGACCTCGTAGAACCCTTGGGCGCGAGCGGCGTGTGCGCATGCTCACTTGTGTTTGGCACTGCTCCTTGGTTAGCGTTCGATCGGGAGGCTTTTGGGTGGTGCTGTTGTGGCAGAGATGTTGTCTTCGAGAAAATAGTACTGAGTAATATTCGCTCATATCGGCTTCACGAGTGGGTATGAGCCGAGGGGCCAGGTGAGGGGACGGGCCTCTGAAGCTGCTGTCTTCTCCCATGAAGAAGCTTTTTGACATTTGACGGTAGACGAAAGAGTCACTCTCAGGCACCGCCACCAGGTGGCAGGAGGCGAGCTCGGACGAGGTTTGTTTCAGACAGAGAATCGGCTTTTGGCCTAGCTCCCAGATCCACTCAGACATCTGGGAAAGATCAATCACGCTGCCTAAAGGGGCCATGTTGAAAGAGGACACCAGATCCTTTCGTGTGGAGTAGGGGACTTGGGTGACAGAGCGGAACGAGAAGTAGTGGGCGGAGCTAGGCCCAATCTTAGAAAAGAACTGATCTGTGGCCAGGTCAAGAAATAGCCCATTAGAACCATCTTTCAATATCCTTAGTGACTGCTGACGTCACTCAGCATCCATTGGTCAACCCGGGGCCCCGCAGGAGACCTCTTAGAACCCTTGGGCGCGAGCGGTGTGTGCGCGTTCTCACTTGTGTTTATCACTGCTCCTTGGTTACCGTTCGATCGGGAGGCTTTTGAGTGGTGCGGTTGTGGCAGAGAGGTTGGCTTCTGCCGAATAGTACCGAGTAATCGCTGGTGTTAGGTTTAGAAGTGGATAAGAGCCGAGGGGGCAGGTGAGCGGGCTGGCCCGTTAAGCTGCTGTCTTCTGCCATGAAGGCGCTTTTTGACTTTGGACCGTAGAAGAAAAAGTCACTCTCTGGCACCACCACCGGGCTGCAGGAGGCGAGCGCGGACGCGGTTTGTTCGTGAAAGAGAATCGGCTTTCGGCTGAGCTGGCAGATCCGACTCAGACATCTGGGAAAGATCCATCACGCTGCCAAACAGGGTGATGTGGAAAGAGGACAGCTGATCTTTCCGTGTGGAGTAGGGGTCGGGAACCTCCAGCAGGCTGCAGGAGGCGAGCGCGGGAGCGGTTTGGTTGAGAAATGGAATCGGATTTCGGCTGAGCTACCAGATCCGACACAGACATCTGGGAAAGATCCATCAAGCTGCAAAAGGGGTCATGTTAAAAGTGGATAGCAGACCTTTCCGTGTGGAGTAGGGTAAGTGGATGACAGAGTGGATGGAGAAGTAGGGGGCGGAGCCAGGCCCAAGCTTAGGAAAGAACTTATCTGTAGCCATGGCAAGAAATAGCCCGTGAGAAACAACTTTCAATCCCCCTAGGGACCACTGACGGCAATCAGCAACCATTGGTCAACCCGGGGCCCCGCAGGAGACCTCTTAGAACCCTTGGGCGCGAGCGGTGTGTGCGCATGCTCACTTGTGTTTGGCACTGCTCCTCGGTTAGCGTTCGATCGGGAGGCTTTTGGGTGGTGCTGTTGTGGCAGAGATGTTGTCTTCGAGAAAATAGTACTGAGTAATATTCGCTCATATCGGCTTCACGAGTGGGTATGAGCCGAGGGGCCAGGTGAGGGGACGGGCCTCTGAAGCTGCTGTCTTCTCCCATGAAGAAGCTTTTTGACTTTTGACGGTAGACGAAAGAGTCACTCTCAGGCACCGCCACCAGGTGGCAGGAGGCGAGCTCGGACGAGGTTTATTTCAGACAGAGAATCGGCTTTGGCCTAGCTCCCAGATCCACTCAGACATCTGGGAAAGATCAATCACGCTGCCTAAAGGGGCCATGTTGAAAGAGGACACCAGATCCTTTCGTGTGGAGGAGGGGACGGGGATGACAGAGCCGAACGAGTAGTAGGGGGCGGAGCAAGGCCCAATCTTCGAAAAGAACTGATCTGTAGCCACGTCAAGAAATAGCCCATTAGAACCAACTTTCGGCACTCAGCTCCAGGCGGGGCGGCCCCGGCGCTGAGGGACGCTACCCGACCTTGGCGGGACGGGGGTTTCGCCAGGGCCTGGGCCCAGCGACCAGGCGGAGACGGCGCGCGAGCCTTGCAGTCTCCAGGGAAATGCGGGCTTGCCTGCAATGAGATTTCATTTTCTGCATTTAAAGGACATCCTTTTCTGAGCTGCTGTGAATAAATTTGGGATGATACTGTATGTTTTCATCTAATGGAGAAATAGCTGTATTTTGAATAAGGATTGCTGCACTGGACGACTTCAGAACATTACTCACAATGTCATCCAACAGGAGTCAGAATCCCCATGGACCGAAGCAGATTGGCCTTGACCAGCTCTGGGACGACCTCAGAGCTGGAATCCAGCAAGTGTACACCAGACAGAGTATGGCGAAGTCCAGATACATGGAACTCTACACGTATCCTCCTGCTTGAACTGAGATAATTTGCTTTAGAATTTTGATACTTAGTGGTAGGATCGATGAATTATTAGAAATTTGACATCGTGTGTTCTCTTCTCAGTTCATCCTTGAAATGTAGTCACAGAATTCATCTTTAGCTTTACGTTTTTTGAATAGAGGTCCTGTTTTTCGGTTTTTTGAACAGAGGTAATAAAATTGGCTAGTTAGTTGTCTAATGCAGTGCTGGTCAGTACAGTAGCCACTAGTCACATGGATCTGTTTACATTTAAAATAATTTAAAAATTCAGTTTCTTAGTCACAGTAGCCGTATTTTAAGGGCTTAATAGTCAGATAATAAAATATTTCTATTACTGTGGAAAGATCCGTTGGACAGCACTGGTCTAAAGCAGGGGATCATTTGTTGAAATGTTGTCCATTTGTTTATATATTGTCTACAGCTGCTTTCATGTTACTCGGAGGGAGTTGAGTAGTTCTGTCAGAAACGATCTTGTCCACAAAGCCTAAAATATTTGCTATCTGGTCCTTTACATAAGAAGTTTGCTGACCTGATCTAACGGGATAGCACAGAGAACAAAAGTTTAACTGTTCTGGTCCTGTTTCACAAAAATGGTATTTAAAAAGTATCTCCCTCATTTGTCATGTGGCCTGCCATGTGCGCGAGGGACAGTGCCGCGTGCTGCAAAGGTCACGAGGGTGTAAAAGACGCGGCCCTGCTCTTCCATACCCAGTGGTGTGCTGTTCGCCTTTGTAGAGTTTCTTGGTTCCGTGCAAATATGAAATTGGAACTAGAGCTAAGCCAACTCAGTAGTGAGCAGGTTGCTGCAGATTCTAGGATTTCAAAGTTCAATGGAGATTTAAGTTTAAATCTTTGGTATGTATCTGTAATTATCAAACTAGATTATGTGATATTGTAGTGTTCCCTCAAATATGTTAGCATCTGAAAATCCTTAAAAAGAATTTAAACATTGATTTAGATGGATATGAAGCTGTCTATTTCTAAATTAACTTACAATTTATTGTATGTATGTACACATATTCATATATGTACTCATATATACTTACACGTAGGACACTTTTCAAAAAAAAATCAGTTTTATTGAGATAATTCACAAACCATAAAATTCACCCTTTTTAAAGTCAAAAAAAAAAAAAAAAAAAAAAAAGAACCAACTTTCAATCTACTTAGTGACTGCTGAAGTCACTCCGCAACCATTGGTCAACCCGGGGCCCCGCAGGAGACCTCGTAGAACCCTTGGGCGCGAGCGGCGTGTGCGCATGCTCACTTGTGTTTGGCACTGCTCCTTGGTTAGCGTTCGATCGGGAGGCTTTTGGGTGGTGCTGTTGTGGCAGAGATGTTGTCTTCGAGAAAATAGTACTGAGTAATATTCGCTCATATCGGCTTCACGAGTGGGTATGAGCCGAGGGGCCAGGTGAGGGGACGGGCCTCTGAAGCTGCTGTCTTCTCCCATGAAGAAGCTTTTTGACATTTGACGGTAGACGAAAGAGTCACTCTCAGGCACCGCCACCAGGTGGCAGGAGGCGAGCTCGGACGAGGTTTGTTTCAGACAGAGAATCGGCTTTTGGCCTAGCTCCCAGATCCACTCAGACATCTGGGAAAGATCAATCACGCTGCCTAAAGGGGCCATGTTGAAAGAGGACACCAGATCCTTTCGTGTGGAGTAGGGGACTTGGGTGACAGAGCGGAACGAGAAGTAGTGGGCGGAGCTAGGCCCAATCTTAGAAAAGAACTGATCTGTGGCCAGGTCAAGAAATAGCCCATTAGAACCATCTTTCAATATCCTTAGTGACTGCTGACGTCACTCAGCATCCATTGGTCAACCCGGGGCCCCGCAGGAGACCTCTTAGAACCCTTGGGCGCGAGCGGTGTGTGCGCGTTCTCACTTGTGTTTATCACTGCTCCTTGATTACCGTTCGATCGGGAGGCTTTTGAGTGGTGCGGTTGTGGCAGAGAGGTTGGCTTCTGCCGAATAGTACCGAGTAATCGCTGGTGTTAGGTTTAGAAGTGGATAAGAGCCGAGGGGGCAGGTGAGCGGGCTGGCCCGTTAAGCTGCTGTCTTCTGCCATGAAGGCGCTTTTTGACTTTGGACCGTAGAAGAAAAAGTCACTCTCTGGCACCACCACCGGGCTGCAGGAGGCGAGCGCGGACGCGGTTTGTTCGTGAAAGAGAATCGGCTTTCGGCTGAGCTGGCAGATCCGACTCAGACATCTGGGAAAGATCCATCACGCTGCCAAACAGGGTGATGTGGAAAGAGGACAGCTGATCTTTCCGTGTGGAGTAGGGGTCGGGAACCTCCAGCAGGCTGCAGGAGGCGAGCGCGGGAGCGGTTTGGTTGAGAAATGGAATCGGATTTCGGCTGAGCTACCAGATCCGACACAGACATCTGGGAAAGATCCATCAAGCTGCAAAAGGGGTCATGTTAAAAGTGGATAGCAGACCTTTCCGTGTGGAGTAGGGTAAGTGGATGACAGAGTGGATGGAGAAGTAGGGGGCGGAGCCAGGCCCAAGCTTAGGAAAGAACTTATCTGTAGCCATGGCAAGAAATAGCCCGTGAGAAACAACTTTCAATCCCCCTAGGGACCACTGACGGCAATCAGCAACCATTGGTCAACCCGGGGCCCCGCAGGAGACCTCTTAGAACCCTTGGGCGCGAGCGGTGTGTGCGCATGCTCACTTGTGTTTGGCACTGCTCCTCGGTTAGCGTTCGATCGGGAGGCTTTTGGGTGGTGCTGTTGTGGCAGAGATGTTGTCTTCGAGAAAATAGTACTGAGTAATATTCGCTCATATCGGCTTCACGAGTGGGTATGAGCCGAGGGGCCAGGTGAGGGGACGGGCCTCTGAAGCTGCTGTCTTCTCCCATGAAGAAGCTTTTTGACTTTTGACGGTAGACGAAAGAGTCACTCTCAGGCACCGCCACCAGGTGGCAGGAGGCGAGCTCGGACGAGGTTTATTTCAGACAGAGAATCGGCTTTGGCCTAGCTCCCAGATCCACTCAGACATCTGGGAAAGATCAATCACGCTGCCTAAAGGGGCCATGTTGAAAGAGGACACCAGATCCTTTCGTGTGGAGGAGGGGACGGGGATGACAGAGCCGAACGAGTAGTAGGGGGCGGAGCAAGGCCCAATCTTCGAAAAGAACTGATCTGTAGCCACGTCAAGAAATAGCCCATTAGAACCAACTTTCGGCACTCAGCTCCAGGCGGGGCGGCCCCGGCGCTGAGGGACGCTACCCGACCTTGGCGGGACGGGGGTTTCGCCAGGGCCTGGGCCCAGCGACCAGGCGGAGACGGCGCGCGAGCCTTGCAGTCTCCAGGGAAATGCGGGCTTGCCTGCAATGAGATTTCATTTTCTGCATTTAAAGGACATCCTTTTCTGAGCTGCTGTGAATAAATTTGGGATGATACTGTATGTTTTCATCTAATGGAGAAATAGCTGTATTTTGAATAAGGATTGCTGCACTGGACGACTTCAGAACATTACTCACAATGTCATCCAACAGGAGTCAGAATCCCCATGGACCGAAGCAGATTGGCCTTGACCAGCTCTGGGACGACCTCAGAGCTGGAATCCAGCAAGTGTACACCAGACAGAGTATGGCGAAGTCCAGATACATGGAACTCTACACGTATCCTCCTGCTTGAACTGAGATAATTTGCTTTAGAATTTTGATACTTAGTGGTAGGATCGATGAATTATTAGAAATTTGACATCGTGTGTTCTCTTCTCAGTTCATCCTTGAAATGTAGTCACAGAATTCATCTTTAGCTTTAAGTTTTTTGAATAGAGGTCCTGTTTTTCGGTTTTTTGAACAGAGGTAATAAAATTGGCTAGTTAGTTGTCTAATGCAGTGCTGGTCAGTACAGTAGCCACTAGTCACATGGATCTGTTTACATTTAAAATAATTTAAAAATTCAGTTTCTTAGTCACAGTAGCCATATTTTAAGGGCTTAATAGTCAGATAATAAAATATTTCTATTACTGTGGAAAGATCCGTTGGACAGCACTGGTCTAAAGCAGGGGATCATTTGTTGAAATGTTGTCCATTTGTTTATATATTGTCTACAGCTGCTTTCATGTTACTCGGAGGGAGTTGAGTAGTTCTGTCAGAAACGATCTTGTCCACAAAGCCTAAAATATTTGCTATCTGGTCCTTTACATAAGAAGTTTGCTGACCTGATCTAACGGGATAGCACAGAGAACAAAAGTTTAACTGTTCTGGTCCTGTTTCACAAAAATGGTATTTAAAAAGTATCTCCCTCATTTGTCATGTGGCCTGCCATGTGCGCGAGGGACAGTGCCGCGTGCTGCAAAGGTCACGAGGGTGTAAAAGACGCGGCCCTGCTCTTCCATACCCAGTGGTGTGCTGTTCGCCTTTGTAGAGTTTCTTGGTTCCGTGCAAATATGAAATTGGAACTAGAGCTAAGCCAACTCAGTAGTGAGCAGGTTGCTGCAGATTCTAGGATTTCAAAGTTCAATGGAGATTTAAGTTTAAATCTTTGGTATGTATCTGTAATTATCAAACTAGGTTATGTGATATTGTAGTGTTCCCTCAAATATGTTAGCATCTGAAAATCCTTAAAAAGAATTTAAACATTGATTTAGATGGATATGAAGCTGTCTATTTCTAAATTAACTTACAATTTATTGTATGTATGTACACATATTCATATATGTACTCATATATACTTACACGTAGGACACTTTTCAAAAAAAAATCAGCTTTATTGAGATAATTCACAAACCATAAAATTCACCCTTTTTAAAGTCAAAAAAAAAAAAAAAAAAAAAAAAAAAGAACCAACTTTCAATCTACTTAGTGACTGCTGAAGTCACTCCGCAACCATTGGTCAACCCGGGGCCCCGCAGGAGACCTCGTAGAACCCTTGGGCGCGAGCGGCGTGTGCGCATGCTCACTTGTGTTTGGCACTGCTCCTTGGTTAGCGTTCGATCGGGAGGCTTTTGGGTGGTGCTGTTGTGGCAGAGATGTTGTCTTCGAGAAAATAGTACTGAGTAATATTCGCTCATATCGGCTTCACGAGTGGGTATGAGCCGAGGGGCCAGGTGAGGGGACGGGCCTCTGAAGCTGCTGTCTTCTCCCATGAAGAAGCTTTTTGACATTTGACGGTAGACGAAAGAGTCACTCTCAGGCACCGCCACCAGGTGGCAGGAGGCGAGCTCGGACGAGGTTTGTTTCAGACAGAGAATCGGCTTTTGGCCTAGCTCCCAGATCCACTCAGACATCTGGGAAAGATCAATCACGCTGCCTAAAGGGGCCATGTTGAAAGAGGACACCAGATCCTTTCGTGTGGAGTAGGGGACTTGGGTGACAGAGCGGAACGAGAAGTAGTGGGCGGAGCTAGGCCCAATCTTAGAAAAGAACTGATCTGTGGCCAGGTCAAGAAATAGCCCATTAGAACCATCTTTCAATATCCTTAGTGACTGCTGACGTCACTCAGCATCCATTGGTCAACCCGGGGCCCCGCAGGAGACCTCTTAGAACCCTTGGGCGCGAGCGGTGTGTGCGCGTTCTCACTTGTGTTTATCACTGCTCCTTGGTTACCGTTCGATCGGGAGGCTTTTGAGTGGTGCGGTTGTGGCAGAGAGGTTGGCTTCTGCCGAATAGTACCGAGTAATCGCTGGTGTTAGGTTTAGAAGTGGATAAGAGCCGAGGGGGCAGGTGAGCGGGCTGGCCCGTTAAGCTGCTGTCTTCTGCCATGAAGGCGCTTTTTGACTTTGGACCGTAGAAGAAAAAGTCACTCTCTGGCACCACCACCGGGCTGCAGGAGGCGAGCGCGGACGCGGTTTGTTCGTGAAAGAGAATCGGCTTTCGGCTGAGCTGGCAGATCCGACTCAGACATCTGGGAAAGATCCATCACGCTGCCAAACAGGGTGATGTGGAAAGAGGACAGCTGATCTTTCCGTGTGGAGTAGGGGTCGGGAACCTCCAGCAGGCTGCAGGAGGCGAGCGCGGGAGCGGTTTGGTTGAGAAATGGAATCGGATTTCGGCTGAGCTACCAGATCCGACACAGACATCTGGGAAAGATCCATCAAGCTGCAAAAGGGGTCATGTTAAAAGTGGATAGCAGACCTTTCCGTGTGGAGTAGGGTAAGTGGATGACAGAGTGGATGGAGAAGTAGGGGGCGGAGCCAGGCCCAAGCTTAGGAAAGAACTTATCTGTAGCCATGGCAAGAAATAGCCCGTGAGAAACAACTTTCAATCCCCCTAGGGACCACTGACGGCAATCAGCAACCATTGGTCAACCCGGGGCCCCGCAGGAGACCTCTTAGAACCCTTGGGCGCGAGCGGTGTGTGCGCATGCTCACTTGTGTTTGGCACTGCTCCTTGGTTAGCGTTCGATCGGGAGGCTTTTGGGTGGTGCTGTTGTGGCAGAGATGTTGTCTTCGAGAAAATAGTACTGAGTAATATTCGCTCATATCGGCTTCACGAGTGGGTATGAGCCGAGGGGCCAGGTGAGGGGACGGGCCTCTGAAGCTGCTGTCTTCTCCCATGAAGAAGCTTTTTGACTTTTGACGGTAGACGAAAGAGTCACTCTCAGGCACCGCCACCAGGTGGCAGGAGGCGAGCTCGGACGAGGTTTATTTCAGACAGAGAATCGGCTTTGGCCTAGCTCCCAGATCCACTCAGACATCTGGGAAAGATCAATCGCGCTGCCTAAAGGGGCCATGTTGAAAGAGGACACCAGATCCTTTCGTGTGGAGTAGGGGACGGGGATGACAGAGCCGAACGAGTAGTAGGGGGCGGAGCAAGGCCCAATCTTCGAAAAGAACTGATCTGTAGCCACGTCAAGAAATAGCCCATTAGAACCAACTTTCGGCACTCAGCTCCAGGCGGGGCGGCCCCGGCGCTGAGGGACGCTACCCGACCTTGGCGGGACGGGGGTTTCGCCAGGGCCTGGGCCCAGCGACCAGGCGGAGACGGCGCGCGAGCCTTGCAGTCTCCAGGGAAATGCGGGCTTGCCTGCAATGAGATTTCATTTTCTGCATTTAAAGGACATCCTTTTCTGAGCTGCTGTGAATAAATTTGGGATGATACTGTATGTTTTCATCTAATGGAGAAATAGCTGTATTTTGAATAAGGATTGCTGCACTGGACGACTTCAGAACATTACTCACAATGTCATCCAACAGGAGTCAGAATCCCCATGGACCGAAGCAGATTGGCCTTGACCAGCTCTGGGACGACCTCAGAGCTGGAATCCAGCAAGTGTACACCAGACAGAGTATGGCGAAGTCCAGATACATGGAACTCTACACGTATCCTCCTGCTTGAACTGAGATAATTTGCTTTAGAATTTTGATACTTAGTGGTAGGATCGATGAATTATTAGAAATTTGACATCGTGTGTTCTCTTCTCAGTTCATCCTTGAAATGTAGTCACAGAATTCATCTTTAGCTTTAAGTTTTTTGAATAGAGGTCCTGTTTTTCGGTTTTTTGAACAGAGGTAATAAAATTGGCTAGTTAGTTGTCTAATGCAGTGCTGGTCAGTACAGTAGCCACTAGTCACATGGATCTGTTTACATTTAAAATAATTTAAAAATTCAGTTTCTTAGTCACAGTAGCCGTATTTTAAGGGCTTAATAGTCAGATAATAAAATATTTCTATTACTGTGGAAAGATCCGTTGGACAGCACTGGTCTAAAGCAGGGGATCATTTGTTGAAATGTTGTCCATTTGTTTATATATTGTCTACAGCTGCTTTCATGTTACTCGGAGGGAGCTGAGTAGTTCTGTCAGAAACGATCTTGTCCACAAAGCCTAAAATATTTGCTATCTGGTCCTTTACATAAGAAGTTTGCTGACCTGATCTAACGGGATAGCACAGAGAACAAAAGTTTAACTGTTCTGGTCCTGTTTCACAAAAATGGTATTTAAAAAGTATCTCCCTCATTTGTCATGTGGCCTGCCATGTGCGCGAGGGACAGTGCCGCGTGCTGCAAAGGTCACGAGGGTGTAAAAGACGCGGCCCTGCTCTTCCATACCCAGTGGTGTGCTGTTCGCCTTTGTAGAGTTTCTTGGTTCCGTGCAAATATGAAATTGGAACTAGAGCTAAGCCAACTCAGTAGTGAGCAGGTTGCTGCAGATTCTAGGATTTCAAAGTTCAATGGAGATTTAAGTTTAAATCTTTGGTATGTATCTGTAATTATCAAACTAGGTTATGTGATATTGTAGTGTTCCCTCAAATATGTTAGCATCTGAAAATCCTTAAAAAGAATTTAAACATTGATTTAGATGGATATGAAGCTGTCTATTTCTAAATTAACTTACAATTTATTGTATGTATGTACACATATTCATATATGTACTCATATATACTTACACGTAGGACACTTTTCAAAAAAAAATCAGCTTTATTGAGATAATTCACAAACCATAAAATTCACCCTTTTTAAAGTCAAAAAAAAAAAAAAAAAAAAAAAAAAGAACCAACTTTCAATCTACTGAGTGACTGCTGAAGTCACTCCGCAACCATTGGTCAACCCAGGGCCCCGCAGGAGACCTCGTAGAACCCTTGGGCGCGAGCGGCGTGTGCGCATGCTCACTTGTGTTTGGCACTGCTCCTTGGTTAGCGTTCGATCGGGAGGCTTTTGGGTGGTGCTGTTGTGGCAGAGATGTTGTCTTCGAGAAAATAGTACTGAGTAATATTCGCTCATATCGGCTTCACGAGTGGGTATGAGCCGAGGGGCCAGGTGAGGGGACGGGCCTCTGAAGCTGCTGTCTTCTCCCATGAAGAAGCTTTTTGACATTTGACGGTAGACGAAAGAGTCACTCTCAGGCACCGCCACCAGGTGGCAGGAGGCGAGCTCGGACGAGGTTTGTTTCAGACAGAGAATCGGCTTTTGGCCTAGCTCCCAGATCCACTCAGACATCTGGGAAAGATCAATCACGCTGCCTAAAGGGGCCATGTTGAAAGAGGACACCAGATCCTTTCGTGTGGAGTAGGGGACTTGGGTGACAGAGCGGAACGAGAAGTAGTGGGCGGAGCTAGGCCCAATCTTAGAAAAGAACTGATCTGTGGCCAGGTCAAGAAATAGCCCATTAGAACCATCTTTCAATATCCTTAGTGACTGCTGACGTCACTCAGCATCCATTGGTCAACCCGGGGCCCCGCAGGAGACCTCTTAGAACCCTTGGGCGCGAGCGGTGTGTGCGCGTTCTCACTTGTGTTTATCACTGCTCCTTGGTTACCGTTCGATCGGGAGGCTTTTGAGTGGTGCGGTTGTGGCAGAGAGGTTGGCTTCTGCCGAATAGTACCGAGTAATCGCTGGTGTTAGGTTTAGAAGTGGATAAGAGCCGAGGGGGCAGGTGAGCGGGCTGGCCCGTTAAGCTGCTGTCTTCTGCCATGAAGGCGCTTTTTGACTTTGGACCGTAGAAGAAAAAGTCACTCTCTGGCACCACCACCGGGCTGCAGGAGGCGAGCGCGGACGCGGTTTGTTCGTGAAAGAGAATCGGCTTTCGGCTGAGCTGGCAGATCCGACTCAGACATCTGGGAAAGATCCATCACGCTGCCAAACAGGGTGATGTGGAAAGAGGACAGCTGATCTTTCCGTGTGGAGTAGGGGTCGGGAACCTCCAGCAGGCTGCAGGAGGCGAGCGCGGGAGCGGTTTGGTTGAGAAATGGAATCGGATTTCGGCTGAGCTACCAGATCCGACACAGACATCTGGGAAAGATCCATCAAGCTGCAAAAGGGGTCATGTTAAAAGTGGATAGCAGACCTTTCCGTGTGGAGTAGGGTAAGTGGATGACAGAGTGGATGGAGAAGTAGGGGGCGGAGCCAGGCCCAAGCTTAGGAAAGAACTTATCTGTAGCCATGGCAAGAAATAGCCCGTGAGAAACAACTTTCAATCCCCCTAGGGACCACTGACGGCAATCAGCAACCATTGGTCAACCCGGGGCCCCGCAGGAGACCTCTTAGAACCCTTGGGCGCGAGCGGTGTGTGCGCATGCTCACTTGTGTTTGGCACTGCTCCTCGGTTAGCGTTCGATCGGGAGGCTTTTGGGTGGTGCTGTTGTGGCAGAGATGTTGTCTTCGAGAAAATAGTACTGAGTAATATTCGCTCATATCGGCTTCACGAGTGGGTATGAGCCGAGGGGCCAGGTGAGGGGACGGGCCTCTGAAGCTGCTGTCTTCTCCCATGAAGAAGCTTTTTGACTTTTGACGGTAGACGAAAGAGTCACTCTCAGGCACCGCCACCAGGTGGCAGGAGGCGAGCTCGGACGAGGTTTATTTCAGACAGAGAATCGGCTTTGGCCTAGCTCCCAGATCCACTCAGACATCTGGGAAAGATCAATCACGCTGCCTAAAGGGGCCATGTTGAAAGAGGACACCAGATCCTTTCGTGTGGAGGAGGGGACGGGGATGACAGAGCCGAACGAGTAGTAGGGGGCGGAGCAAGGCCCAATCTTCGAAAAGAACTGATCTGTAGCCACGTCAAGAAATAGCCCATTAGAACCAACTTTCGGCACTCAGCTCCAGGCGGGGCGGCCCCGGCGCTGAGGGACGCTACCCGACCTTGGCGGGACGGGGGTTTCGCCAGGGCCTGGGCCCAGCGACCAGGCGGAGACGGCGCGCGAGCCTTGCAGTCTCCAGGGAAATGCGGGCTTGCCTGCAATGAGATTTCATTTTCTGCATTTAAAGGACATCCTTTTCTGAGCTGCTGTGAATAAATTTGGGATGATACTGTATGTTTTCATCTAATGGAGAAATAGCTGTATTTTGAATAAGGATTGCTGCACTGGACGACTTCAGAACATTACTCACAATGTCATCCAACAGGAGTCAGAATCCCCATGGACCGAAGCAGATTGGCCTTGACCAGCTCTGGGACGACCTCAGAGCTGGAATCCAGCAAGTGTACAATAGACAGAGTATGGCGAAGTCCAGATACATGGAACTCTACACGTATCCTCCTGCTTGAACTGAGATAATTTGCTTTAGAATTTTGATACTTAGTGGTAGGATCGATGAATTATTAGAAATTTGACATCGTGTGTTCTCTTCTCAGTTCATCCTTGAAATGTAGTCACAGAATTCATCTTTAGCTTTAAGTTTTTTGAATAGAGGTCCTGTTTTTCGGTTTTTTGAACAGAGGTAATAAAATTGGCTAGTTAGTTGTCTAATGCAGTGCTGGTCAGTACAGTAGCCACTAGTCACATGGATCTGTTTACATTTAAAATAATTTAAAAATTCAGTTTCTTAGTCACAGTAGCCGTATTTTAAGGGCTTAATAGTCAGATAATAAAATATTTCTATTACTGAGGAATGATCCGTTGGACAGCACTGGTCTAAAGCAGGGGATCATTTGTTGAAATGTTGTCCATTTGTTTATATATTGTCTACAGCTGCTTTCATGTTACTCGGAGGGAGTTGAGTAGTTCTGTCAGAAACGATCTTGTCCACAAAGCCTAAAATATTTGCTATCTGGTCCTTTACATAAGAAGTTTGCTGACCTGATCTAACGGGATAGCACAGAGAACAAAAGTTTAACTGTTCTGGTCCTGTTTCACAAAAATGGTATTTAAAAAGTATCTCCCTCATTTGTCATGTGGCCTGCCATGTGCGCGAGGGACAGTGCCGCGTGCTGCAAAGGTCACGAGGGTGTAAAAGACGCGGCCCTGGTCTTCCATACCCAGTGGTGTGCTGTTCGCCTTTGTAGAGTTTCTTGGTTCCGTGCAAATATGAAATTGGAACTAGAGCTAAGCCAACTCAGTAGTGAGCAGGTTGCTGCAGATTCTAGGATTTCAAAGTTCAATGGAGATTTAAGTTTAAATCTTTGGTATGTATCTGTAATTATCAAACTAGGTTATGTGATATTGTAGTGTTCCCTCAAATATGTTAGCATCTGAAAATCCTTAAAAAGAATTTAAACATTGATTTAGATGGATATGAAGCTGTCTATTTCTAAATTAACTTACAATTTATTGTATGTATGTACACATATTCATATATGTACTCATATATACTTACACGTAGGACACTTTTCAAAAAAAAATCAGCTTTATTGAGATAATTCACAAACCATAAAATTCACCCTTTTTAAAGTCAAAAAAAAAAAGAACCAACTTTCAATCTACTTAGTGACTGCTGAAGTCACTCCGCAACCATTGGTCAACCCGGGGCCCCGCAGGAGACCTCGTAGAACCCTTGGGCGCGAGCGGCGTGTGCGCATGCTCACTTGTGTTTGGCACTGCTCCTTGGTTAGCGTTCGATCGGGAGGCTTTTGGGTGGTGCTGTTGTGGCAGAGATGTTGTCTTCGAGAAAATAGTACTGAGTAATATTCGCTCATATCGGCTTCACGAGTGGGTATGAGCCGAGGGGCCAGGTGAGGGGACGGGCCTCTGAAGCTGCTGTCTTCTCCCATGAAGAAGCTTTTTGACATTTGACGGTAGACGAAAGAGTCACTCTCAGGCACCGCCACCAGGTGGCAGGAGGCGAGCTCGGACGAGGTTTGTTTCAGACAGAGAATCGGCTTTTGGCCTAGCTCCCAGATCCACTCAGACATCTGGGAAAGATCAATCACGCTGCCTAAAGGGGCCATGTTGAAAGAGGACACCAGATCCTTTCGTGTGGAGTAGGGGACTTGGGTGACAGAGCGGAACGAGAAGTAGTGGGCGGAGCTAGGCCCAATCTTAGAAAAGAACTGATCTGTGGCCAGGTCAAGAAATAGCCCATTAGAACCATCTTTCAATATCCTTAGTGACTGCTGACGTCACTCAGCATCCATTGGTCAACCCGGGGCCCCGCAGGAGACCTCTTAGAACCCTTGGGCGCGAGCGGTGTGTGCGCGTTCTCACTTGTGTTTATCACTGCTCCTTGGTTACCGTTCGATCGGGAGGCTTTTGAGTGGTGCGGTTGTGGCAGAGAGGTTGGCTTCTGCCGAATAGTACCGAGTAATCGCTGGTGTTAGGTTTAGAAGTGGATAAGAGCCGAGGGGGCAGGTGAGCGGGCTGGCCCGTTAAGCTGCTGTCTTCTGCCATGAAGGCGCTTTTTGACTTTGGACCGTAGAAGAAAAAGTCACTCTCTGGCACCACCACCGGGCTGCAGGAGGCGAGCGCGGACGCGGTTTGTTCGTGAAAGAGAATCGGCTTTCGGCTGAGCTGGCAGATCCGACTCAGACATCTGGGAAAGATCCATCACGCTGCCAAACAGGGTGATGTGGAAAGAGGACAGCTGATCTTTCCGTGTGGAGTAGGGGTCGGGAACCTCCAGCAGGCTGCAGGAGGCGAGCGCGGGAGCGGTTTGGTTGAGAAATGGAATCGGATTTCGGCTGAGCTACCAGATCCGACACAGACATCTGGGAAAGATCCATCAAGCTGCAAAAGGGGTCATGTTAAAAGTGGATAGCAGACCTTTCCGTGTGGAGTAGGGTAAGTGGATGACAGAGTGGATGGAGAAGTAGGGGGCGGAGCCAGGCCCAAGCTTAGGAAAGAACTTATCTGTAGCCATGGCAAGAAATAGCCCGTGAGAAACAACTTTCAATCCCCCTAGGGACCACTGACGGCAATCAGCAACCATTGGTCAACCCGGGGCCCCCGCAGGAGACCTCTTAGAACCCTTGGGCGCGAGCGGTGTGTGCGCATGCTCACTTGTGTTTGGCACTGCTCCTCGGTTAGCGTTCGATCGGGAGGCTTTTGGGTGGTGCTGTTGTGGCAGAGATGTTGTCTTCGAGAAAATAGTACTGAGTAATATTCGCTCATATCGGCTTCACGAGTGGGTATGAGCCGAGGGGCCAGGTGAGGGGACGGGCCTCTGAAGCTGCTGTCTTCTCCCATGAAGAAGCTTTTTGACTTTTGACGGTAGACGAAAGAGTCACTCTCAGGCACCGCCACCAGGTGGCAGGAGGCGAGCTCGGACGAGGTTTATTTCAGACAGAGAATCGGCTTTGGCCTAGCTCCCAGATCCACTCAGACATCTGGGAAAGATCAATCGCGCTGCCTAAAGGGGCCATGTTGAAAGAGGACACCAGATCCTTTCGTGTGGAGTAGGGGACGGGGATGACAGAGCCGAACGAGTAGTAGGGGGCGGAGCAAGGCCCAATCTTCGAAAAGAACTGATCTGTAGCCACGTCAAGAAATAGCCCATTAGAACCAACTTTCGGCACTCAGCTCCAGGCGGGGCGGCCCCGGCGCTGAGGGACGCTACCCGACCTTGGCGGGACGGGGGTTTCGCCAGGGCCTGGGCCCAGCGACCAGGCGGAGACGGCGCGCGAGCCTTGCAGTCTCCAGGGAAATGCGGGCTTGCCTGCAATGAGATTTCATTTTCTGCATTTAAAGGACATCCTTTTCTGAGCTGCTGTGAATAAATTTGGGATGATACTGTATGTTTTCATCTAATGGAGAAATAGCTGTATTTTGAATAAGGATTGCTGCACTGGACGACTTCAGAACATTACTCACAATGTCATCCAACAGGAGTCAGAATCCCCATGGACCGAAGCAGATTGGCCTTGACCAGCTCTGGGACGACCTCAGAGCTGGAATCCAGCAAGTGTACACCAGACAGAGTATGGCGAAGTCCAGATACATGGAACTCTACACGTATCCTCCTGCTTGAACTGAGATAATTTGCTTTAGAATTTTGATACTTAGTGGTAGGATCGATGAATTATTAGAAATTTGACATCGTGTGTTCTCTTCTCAGTTCATCCTTGAAATGTAGTCACAGAATTCATCTTTAGCTTTACGTTTTTTGAATAGAGGTCCTGTTTTTCGGTTTTTTGAACAGAGGTAATAAAATTGGCTAGTTAGTTGTCTAATGCAGTGCTGGTCAGTACAGTAGCCACTAGTCACATGGATCTGTTTACATTTAAAATAATTTAAAAATTCAGTTTCTTAGTCACAGTAGCCGTATTTTAAGGGCTTAATAGTCAGATAATAAAATATTTCTATTACTGTGGAAAGATCCGTTGGACAGCACTGGTCTAAAGCAGGGGATCATTTGTTGAAATGTTGTCCATTTGTTTATATATTGTCTACAGCTGCTTTCATGTTACTCGGAGGGAGCTGAGTAGTTCTGTCAGAAACGATCTTGTCCACAAAGCCTAAAATATTTGCTATCTGGTCCTTTACATAAGAAGTTTGCTGACCTGATCTAACGGGATAGCACAGAGAACAAAAGTTTAACTGTTCTGGTCCTGTTTCACAAAAATGGTATTTAAAAAGTATCTCCCTCATTTGTCATGTGGCCTGCCATGTGCGCGAGGGACAGTGCCGCGTGCTGCAAAGGTCACGAGGGTGTAAAAGACGCGGCCCTGCTCTTCCATACCCAGTGGTGTGCTGTTCGCCTTTGTAGAGTTTCTTGGTTCCGTGCAAATATGAAATTGGAACTAGAGCTAAGCCAACTCAGTAGTGAGCAGGTTGCTGCAGATTCTAGGATTTCAAAGTTCAATGGAGATTTAAGTTTAAATCTTTGGTATGTATCTGTAATTATCAAACTAGGTTATGTGATATTGTAGTGTTCCCTCAAATATGTTAGCATCTGAAAATCCTTAAAAAGAATTTAAACATTGATTTAGATGGATATGAAGCTGTCTATTTCTAAATTAACTTACAATTTATTGTATGTATGTACACATATTCATATATGTACTCATATATACTTACACGTAGGACACTTTTCAAAAAAAAATCAGCTTTATTGAGATAATTCACAAACCATAAAATTCACCCTTTTTAAAGTAAAAAAAAAAAAGAACCAACTTTCAATCTACTTAGTGACTGCTGAAGTCACTCCGCAACCATTGGTCAACCCGGGGCCCCGCAGGAGACCTCGTAGAACCCTTGGGCGCGAGCGGCGTGTGCGCATGCTCACTTGTGTTTGGCACTGCTCCTTGGTTAGCGTTCGATCGGGAGGCTTTTGGGTGGTGCTGTTGTGGCAGAGATGTTGTCTTCGAGAAAATAGTACTGAGTAATATTCGCTCATATCGGCTTCACGAGTGGGTATGAGCCGAGGGGCCAGGTGAGGGGACGGGCCTCTGAAGCTGCTGTCTTCTCCCATGAAGAAGCTTTTTGACATTTGACGGTAGACGAAAGAGTCACTCTCAGGCACCGCCACCAGGTGGCAGGAGGCGAGCTCGGACGAGGTTTGTTTCAGACAGAGAATCGGCTTTTGGCCTAGCTCCCAGATCCACTCAGACATCTGGGAAAGATCAATCACGCTGCCTAAAGGGGCCATGTTGAAAGAGGACACCAGATCCTTTCGTGTGGAGTAGGGGACTTGGGTGACAGAGCGGAACGAGAAGTAGTGGGCGGAGCTAGGCCCAATCTTAGAAAAGAACTGATCTGTGGCCAGGTCAAGAAATAGCCCATTAGAACCATCTTTCAATATCCTTAGTGACTGCTGACGTCACTCAGCATCCATTGGTCAACCCGGGGCCCCGCAGGAGACCTCTTAGAACCCTTGGGCGCGAGCGGTGTGTGCGCGTTCTCACTTGTGTTTATCACTGCTCCTTGGTTACCGTTCGATCGGGAGGCTTTTGAGTGGTGCGGTTGTGGCAGAGAGGTTGGCTTCTGCCGAATAGTACCGAGTAATCGCTGGTGTTAGGTTTAGAAGTGGATAAGAGCCGAGGGGGCAGGTGAGCGGGCTGGCCCGTTAAGCTGCTGTCTTCTGCCATGAAGGCGCTTTTTGACTTTGGACCGTAGAAGAAAAAGTCACTCTCTGGCACCACCACCGGGCTGCAGGAGGCGAGCGCGGACGCGGTTTGTTCGTGAAAGAGAATCGGCTTTCGGCTGAGCTGGCAGATCCGACTCAGACATCTGGGAAAGATCCATCACGCTGCCAAACAGGGTGATGTGGAAAGAGGACAGCTGATCTTTCCGTGTGGAGTAGGGGTCGGGAACCTCCAGCAGGCTGCAGAAGGCGAGCGCGGGAGCGGTTTGGTTGAGAAATGGAATCGGATTTCGGCTGAGCTACCAGATCCGACACAGACATCTGGGAAAGATCCATCAAGCTGCAAAAGGGGTCATGTTAAAAGTGGATAGCAGACCTTTCCGTGTGGAGTAGGGTAAGTGGATGACAGAGTGGATGGAGAAGTAGGGGGCGGAGCCAGGCCCAAGCTTAGGAAAGAACTTATCTGTAGCCATGGCAAGAAATAGCCCGTGAGAAACAACTTTCAATCCCCCTAGGGACCACTGACGGCAATCAGCAACCATTGGTCAACCCGGGGCCCCGCAGGAGACCTCTTAGAACCCTTGGGCGCGAGCGGTGTGTGCGCATGCTCACTTGTGTTTGGCACTGCTCCTCGGTTAGCGTTCGATCGGGAGGCTTTTGGGTGGTGCTGTTGTGGCAGAGATGTTGTCTTCGAGAAAATAGTACTGAGTAATATTCGCTCATATCGGCTTCACGAGTGGGTATGAGCCGAGGGGCCAGGTGAGGGGACGGGCCTCTGAAGCTGCTGTCTTCTCCCATGAAGAAGCTTTTTGACTTTTGACGGTAGACGAAAGAGTCACTCTCAGGCACCGCCACCAGGTGGCAGGAGGCGAGCTCGGACGAGGTTTATTTCAGACAGAGAATCGGCTTTGGCCTAGCTCCCAGATCCACTCAGACATCTGGGAAAGATCAATCACGCTGCCTAAAGGGGCCATGTTGAAAGAGGACACCAGATCCTTTCGTGTGGAGGAGGGGACGGGGATGACAGAGCCGAACGAGTAGTAGGGGGCGGAGCAAGGCCCAATCTTCGAAAAGAACTGATCTGTAGCCACGTCAAGAAATAGCCCATTAGAACCAACTTTCGGCACTCAGCTCCAGGCGGGGCGGCCCCGGCGCTGAGGGACGCTACCCGACCTTGGCGGGACGGGGGTTTCGCCAGGGCCTGGGCCCAGCGACCAGGCGGAGACGGCGCGCGAGCCTTGCAGTCTCCAGGGAAATGCGGGCTTGCCTGCAATGAGATTTCATTTTCTGCATTTAAAGGACATCCTTTTCTGAGCTGCTGTGAATAAATTTGGGATGATACTGTATGTTTTCATCTAATGGAGAAATAGCTGTATTTTGAATAAGGATTGCTGCACTGGACGACTTCAGAACATTACTCACAATGTCATCCAACAGGAGTCAGAATCCCCATGGACCGAAGCAGATTGGCCTTGACCAGCTCTGGGACGACCTCAGAGCTGGAATCCAGCAAGTGTACACCAGACAGAGTATGGCGAAGTCCAGATACATGGAACTCTACACGTATCCTCCTGCTTGAACTGAGATAATTTGCTTTAGAATTTTGATACTTAGTGGTAGGATCGATGAATTATTAGAAATTTGACATCATGTGTTCTCTTCTCAGTTCATCCTTGAAATGTAGTCACAGAATTCATCTTTAGCTTTACGTTTTTTGAATAGAGGTCCTGTTTTTCGGTTTTTTGAACAGAGGTAATAAAATTGGCTAGTTAGTTGTCTAATGCAGTGCTGGTCAGTACAGTAGCCACTAGTCACATGGATCTGTTTACATTTAAAATAATTTAAAAATTCAGTTTCTTAGTCACAGTAGCCGTATTTTAAGGGCTTAATAGTCAGATAATAAAATATTTCTATTACTGTGGAAAGATCCGTTGGACAGCACTGGTCTAAAGCAGGGGATCATTTGTTGAAATGTTGTCCATTTGTTTATATATTGTCTACAGCTGCTTTCATGTTACTCGGAGGGAGTTGAGTAGTTCTGTCAGAAACGATCTTGTCCACAAAGCCTAAAATATTTGCTATCTGGTCCTTTACATAAGAAGTTTGCTGACCTGATCTAACGGGATAGCACAGAGAACAAAAGTTTAACTGTTCTGGTCCTGTTTCACAAAAATGGTATTTAAAAAGTATCTCCCTCATTTGTCATGTGGCCTGCCATGTGCGCGAGGGACAGTGCCGCGTGCTGCAAAGGTCACGAGGGTGTAAAAGACGCGGCCCTGCTCTTCCATACCCAGTGGTGTGCTGTTCGCCTTTGTAGAGTTTCTTGGTTCCGTGCAAATATGAAATTGGAACTAGAGCTAAGCCAACTCAGTAGTGAGCAGGTTGCTGCAGATTCTAGGATTTCAAAGTTCAATGGAGATTTAAGTTTAAATCTTTGGTATGTATCTGTAATTATCAAACTAGGTTATGTGATATTGTAGTGTTCCCTCAAATATGTTAGCATCTGAAAATCCTTAAAAAGAATTTAAACATTGATTTAGATGGATATGAAGCTGTCTATTTCTAAATTAACTTACAATTTATTGTATGTATGTACACATATTCATATATGTACTCATATATACTTACACGTAGGACACTTTTCAAAAAAAAATCAGCTTTATTGAGATAATTCACAAACCATAAAATTCACCCTTTTTAAAGTCAAAAAAAAAAAGAACCAACTTTCAATCTACTTAGTGACTGCTGAAGTCACTCCGCAACCATTGGTCAACCCGGGGCCCCGCAGGAGACCTCGTAGAACCCTTGGGCGCGAGCGGCGTGTGCGCATGCTCACTTGTGTTTGGCACTGCTCCTTGGTTAGCGTTCGATCGGGAGGCTTTTGGGTGGTGCTGTTGTGGCAGAGATGTTGTCTTCGAGAAAATAGTACTGAGTAATATTCGCTCATATCGGCTTCACGAGTGGGTATGAGCCGAGGGGCCAGGTGAGGGGACGGGCCTCTGAAGCTGCTGTCTTCTCCCATGAAGAAGCTTTTTGACATTTGACGGTAGACGAAAGAGTCACTCTAAGGCACCGCCACCAGGTGGCAGGAGGCGAGCTCGGACGAGGTTTGTTTCAGACAGAGAATCGGCTTTTGGCCTAGCTCCCAGATCCACTCAGACATCTGGGAAAGATCAATCACGCTGCCTAAAGGGGCCATGTTGAAAGAGGACACCAGATCCTTTCGTGTGGAGTAGGGGACTTGGGTGACAGAGCGGAACGAGAAGTAGTGGGCGGAGCTAGGCCCAATCTTAGAAAAGAACTGATCTGTGGCCAGGTCAAGAAATAGCCCATTAGAACCATCTTTCAATATCCTTAGTGACTGCTGACGTCACTCAGCATCCATTGGTCAACCCGGGGCCCCGCAGGAGACCTCTTAGAACCCTTGGGCGCGAGCGGTGTGTGCGCGTTCTCACTTGTGTTTATCACTGCTCCTTGGTTACCGTTCGATCGGGAGGCTTTTGAGTGGTGCGGTTGTGGCAGAGAGGTTGGCTTCTGCCGAATAGTACCGAGTAATCGCTGGTGTTAGGTTTAGAAGTGGATAAGAGCCGAGGGGGCAGGTGAGCGGGCTGGCCCGTTAAGCTGCTGTCTTCTGCCATGAAGGCGCTTTTTGACTTTGGACCGTAGAAGAAAAAGTCACTCTCTGGCACCACCACCGGGCTGCAGGAGGCGAGCGCGGACGCGGTTTGTTCGTGAAAGAGAATCGGCTTTCGGCTGAGCTGGCAGATCCGACTCAGACATCTGGGAAAGATCCATCACGCTGCCAAACAGGGTGATGTGGAAAGAGGACAGCTGATCTTTCCGTGTGGAGTAGGGGTCGGGAACCTCCAGCAGGCTGCAGGAGGCGAGCGCGGGAGCGGTTTGGTTGAGAAATGGAATCGGATTTCGGCTGAGCTACCAGATCCGACACAGACATCTGGGAAAGATCCATCAAGCTGCAAAAGGGGTCATGTTAAAAGTGGATAGCAGACCTTTCCGTGTGGAGTAGGGTAAGTGGATGACAGAGTGGATGGAGAAGTAGGGGGCGGAGCCAGGCCCAAGCTTAGGAAAGAACTTATCTGTAGCCATGGCAAGAAATAGCCCGTGAGAAACAACTTTCAATCCCCCTAGGGACCACTGACGGCAATCAGCAACCATTGGTCAACCCGGGGCCCCGCAGGAGACCTCTTAGAACCCTTGGGCGCGAGCGGTGTGTGCGCATGCTCACTTGTGTTTGGCACTGCTCCTCGGTTAGCGTTCGATCGGGAGGCTTTTGGGTGGTGCTGTTGTGGCAGAGATGTTGTCTTCGAGAAAATAGTACTGAGTAATATTCGCTCATATCGGCTTCACGAGTGGGTATGAGCCGAGGGGCCAGGTGAGGGGACGGGCCTCTGAAGCTGCTGTCTTCTCCCATGAAGAAGCTTTTTGACTTTTGACGGTAGACGAAAGAGTCACTCTCAGGCACCGCCACCAGGTGGCAGGAGGCGAGCTCGGACGAGGTTTATTTCAGACAGAGAATCGGCTTTGGCCTAGCTCCCAGATCCACTCAGACATCTGGGAAAGATCAATCACGCTGCCTAAAGGGGCCATGTTGAAAGAGGACACCAGATCCTTTCGTGTGGAGGAGGGGACGGGGATGACAGAGCCGAACGAGTAGTAGGGGGCGGAGCAAGGCCCAATCTTCGAAAAGAACTGATCTGTAGCCACGTCAAGAAATAGCCCATTAGAACCAACTTTCGGCACTCAGCTCCAGGCGGGGCGGCCCCGGCGCTGAGGGACGCTACCCGACCTTGGCGGGACGGGGGTTTCGCCAGGGCCTGGGCCCAGCGACCAGGCGGAGACGGCGCGCGAGCCTTGCAGTCTCCAGGGAAATGCGGGCTTGCCTGCAATGAGATTTCATTTTCTGCATTTAAAGGACATCCTTTTCTGAGCTGCTGTGAATAAATTTGGGATGATACTGTATGTTTTCATCTAATGGAGAAATAGCTGTATTTTGAATAAGGATTGCTGCACTGGACGACTTCAGAACATTACTCACAATGTCATCCAACAGGAGTCAGAATCCCCATGGACCGAAGCAGATTGGCCTTGACCAGCTCTGGGACGACCTCAGAGCTGGAATCCAGCAAGTGTACACCAGACAGAGTATGGCGAAGTCCAGATACATGGAACTCTACACGTATCCTCCTGCTTGAACTGAGATAATTTGCTTTAGAATTTTGATACTTAGTGGTAGGATCGATGAATTATTAGAAATTTGACATCGTGTGTTCTCTTCTCAGTTCATCCTTGAAATGTAGTCACAGAATTCATCTTTAGCTTTAAGTTTTTTGAATAGAGGTCCTGTTTTTCGGTTTTTTGAACAGAGGTAATAAAATTGGCTAGTTAGTTGTCTAATGCAGTGCTGGTCAGTACAGTAGCCACTAGTCACATGGATCTGTTTACATTTAAAATAATTTAAAAATTCAGTTTCTTAGTCACAGTAGCCGTATTTTAAGGGCTTAATAGTCAGATAATAAAATATTTCTATTACTGTGGAAAGATCCGTTGGACAGCACTGGTCTAAAGCAGGGGATCATTTGTTGAAATGTTGTCCATTTGTTTATATATTGTCTACAGCTGCTTTCATGTTACTCGGAGGGAGTTGAGTAGTTCTGTCAGAAACGATCTTGTCCACAAAGCCTAAAATATTTGCTATCTGGTCCTTTACATAAGAAGTTTGCTGACCTGATCTAACGGGATAGCACAGAGAACAAAAGTTTAACTGTTCTGGTCCTGTTTCACAAAAATGGTATTTAAAAAGTATCTCCCTCATTTGTCATGTGGCCTGCCATGTGCGCGAGGGACAGTGCCGCGTGCTGCAAAGGTCACGAGGGTGTAAAAGACGCGGCCCTGCTCTTCCATACCCAGTGGTGTGCTGTTCGCCTTTGTAGAGTTTCTTGGTTCCGTGCAAATATGAAATTGGAACTAGAGCTAAGCCAACTCAGTAGTGAGCAGGTTGCTGCAGATTCTAGGATTTCAAAGTTCAATGGAGATTTAAGTTTAAATCTTTGGTATGTATCTGTAATTATCAAACTAGGTTATGTGATATTGTAGTGTTCCCTCAAATATGTTAGCATCTGAACATCCTTAAAAAGAATTTAAACATTGATTTAGATGGATATGAAGCTGTCTATTTCTAAATTAACTTACAATTTATTGTATGTATGTACACATATTCATATATGTACTCATATATACTTACACGTAGGACACTTTTCAAAAAAAAATCAGCTTTATTGAGATAATTCACAAACCATAAAATTCACCCTTTTTAAAGTCAAAAAAAAAAAAAAAAAAAAAAAAGAACCAACTTTCAATCTACTGAGTGACTGCTGAAGTCACTCCGCAACCATTGGTCAACCCGGGGCCCCGCAGGAGACCTCGTAGAACCCTTGGGCGCGAGCGGCGTGTGCGCATGCTCACTTGTGTTTGGCACTGCTCCTTGGTTAGCGTTCGATCGGGAGGCTTTTGGGTGGTGCTGTTGTGGCAGAGATGTTGTCTTCGAGAAAATAGTACTGAGTAATATTCGCTCATATCGGCTTCACGAGTGGGTATGAGCCGAGGGGCCAGGTGAGGGGACGGGCCTCTGAAGCTGCTGTCTTCTCCCATGAAGAAGCTTTTTGACATTTGACGGTAGACGAAAGAGTCACTCTCAGGCACCGCCACCAGGTGGCAGGAGGCGAGCTCGGACGAGGTTTGTTTCAGACAGAGAATCGGCTTTTGGCCTAGCTCCCAGATCCACTCAGACATCTGGGAAAGATCAATCACGCTGCCTAAAGGGGCCATGTTGAAAGAGGACACCAGATCCTTTCGTGTGGAGTAGGGGACTTGGGTGACAGAGCGGAACGAGAAGTAGTGGGCGGAGCTAGGCCCAATCTTAGAAAAGAACTGATCTGTGGCCAGGTCAAGAAATAGCCCATTAGAACCATCTTTCAATATCCTTAGTGACTGCTGACGTCACTCAGCATCCATTGGTCAACCCGGGGCCCCGCAGGAGACCTCTTAGAACCCTTGGGCGCGAGCGGTGTGTGCGCGTTCTCACTTGTGTTTATCACTGCTCCTTGGTTACCGTTCGATCGGGAGGCTTTTGAGTGGTGCGGTTGTGGCAGAGAGGTTGGCTTCTGCCGAATAGTACCGAGTAATCGCTGGTGTTAGGTTTAGAAGTGGATAAGAGCCGAGGGGGCAGGTGAGCGGGCTGGCCCGTTAAGCTGCTGTCTTCTGCCATGAAGGCGCTTTTTGACTTTGGACCGTAGAAGAAAAAGTCACTCTCTGGCACCACCACCGGGCTGCAGGAGGCGAGCGCGGACGCGGTTTGTTCGTGAAAGAGAATCGGCTTTCGGCTGAGCTGGCAGATCCGACTCAGACATCTGGGAAAGATCCATCACGCTGCCAAACAGGGTGATGTGGAAAGAGGACAGCTGATCTTTCCGTGTGGAGTAGGGGTCGGGAACCTCCAGCAGGCTGCAGGAGGCGAGCGCGGGAGCGGTTTGGTTGAGAAATGGAATCGGATTTCGGCTGAGCTACCAGATCCGACACAGACATCTGGGAAAGATCCATCAAGCTGCAAAAGGGGTCATGTTAAAAGTGGATAGCAGACCTTTCCGTGTGGAGTAGGGTAAGTGGATGACAGAGTGGATGGAGAAGTAGGGGGCGGAGCCAGGCCCAAGCTTAGGAAAGAACTTATCTGTAGCCATGGCAAGAAATAGCCCGTGAGAAACAACTTTCAATCCCCCTAGGGACCACTGACGGCAATCAGCAACCATTGGTCAACCCGGGGCCCCCGCAGGAGACCTCTTAGAACCCTTGGGCGCGAGCGGTGTGTGCGCATGCTCACTTGTGTTTGGCACTGCTCCTCGGTTAGCGTTCGATCGGGAGGCTTTTGGGTGGTGCTGTTGTGGCAGAGATGTTGTCTTCGAGAAAATAGTACTGAGTAATATTCGCTCATATCGGCTTCACGAGTGGGTATGAGCCGAGGGGCCAGGTGAGGGGACGGGCCTCTGAAGCTGCTGTCTTCTCCCATGAAGAAGCTTTTTGACTTTTGACGGTAGACGAAAGAGTCACTCTCAGGCACCGCCACCAGGTGGCAGGAGGCGAGCTCGGACGAGGTTTATTTCAGACAGAGAATCGGCTTTGGCCTAGCTCCCAGATCCACTCAGACATCTGGGAAAGATCAATCGCGCTGCCTAAAGGGGCCATGTTGAAAGAGGACACCAGATCCTTTCGTGTGGAGTAGGGGACGGGGATGACAGAGCCGAACGAGTAGTAGGGGGCGGAGCAAGGCCCAATCTTCGAAAAGAACTGATCTGTAGCCACGTCAAGAAATAGCCCATTAGAACCAACTTTCGGCACTCAGCTCCAGGCGGGGCGGCCCCGGCGCTGAGGGACGCTACCCGACCTTGGCGGGACGGGGGTTTCGCCAGGGCCTGGGCCCAGCGACCAGGCGGAGACGGCGCGCGAGCCTTGCAGTCTCCAGGGAAATGCGGGCTTGCCTGCAATGAGATTTCATTTTCTGCATTTAAAGGACATCCTTTTCTGAGCTGCTGTGAATAAATTTGGGATGATACTGTATGTTTTCATCTAATGGAGAAATAGCTGTATTTTGAATAAGGATTGCTGCACTGGACGACTTCAGAACATTACTCACAATGTCATCCAACAGGAGTCAGAATCCCCATGGACCGAAGCAGATTGGCCTTGACCAGCTCTGGGACGACCTCAGAGCTGGAATCCAGCAAGTGTACACCAGACAGAGTATGGCGAAGTCCAGATACATGGAACTCTACACGTATCCTCCTGCTTGAACTGAGATAATTTGCTTTAGAATTTTGATACTTAGTGGTAGGATCGATGAATTATTAGAAATTTGACATCGTGTGTTCTCTTCTCAGTTCATCCTTGAAATGTAGTCACAGAATTCATCTTTAGCTTTACGTTTTTTGAATAGAGGTCCTGTTTTTCGGTTTTTAGAACAGAGGTAATAAAATTGGCTAGTTAGTTGTCTAATGCAGTGCTGGTCAGTACAGTAGCCACTAGTCACATGGATCTGTTTACATTTAAAATAATTTAAAAATTCAGTTTCTTAGTCACAGTAGCCGTATTTTAAGGGCTTAATAGTCAGATAATAAAATATTTCTATTACTGTGGAATGATCCGTTGGACAGCACTGGTCTAAAGCAGGGGATCATTTGTTGAAATGTTGTCCATTTGTTTATATATTGTCTACAGCTGCTTTCATGTTACTCGGAGGGAGCTGAGTAGTTCTGTCAGAAACGATCTTGTCCACAAAGCCTAAAATATTTGCTATCTGGTCCTTTACATAAGAAGTTTGCTGACCTGATCTAACGGGATAGCACAGAGAACAAAAGTTTAACTGTTCTGGTCCTGTTTCACAAAAATGGTATTTAAAAAGTATCTCCCTCATTTGTCATGTGGCCTGCCATGTGCGCGAGGGACAGTGCCGCGTGCTGCAAAGGTCACGAGGGTGTAAAAGACGCGGCCCTGCTCTTCCATACCCAGTGGTGTGCTGTTCGCCTTTGTAGAGTTTCTTGGTTCCGTGCAAATATGAAATTGGAACTAGAGCTAAGCCAACTCAGTAGTGAGCAGGTTGCTGCAGATTCTAGGATTTCAAAGTTCAATGGAGATTTAAGTTTAAATCTTTGGTATGTATCTGTAATTATCAAACTAGGTTATGTGATATTGTAGTGTTCCCTCAAATATGTTAGCATCTGAACATCCTTAAAAAGAATTTAAACATTGATTTAGATGGATATGAAGCTGTCTATTTCTAAATTAACTTACAATTTATTGTATGTATGTACACATATTCATATATGTACTCATATATACTTACACGTAGGACACTTTTCAAAAAAAAATCAGCTTTATTGAGATAATTCACAAACCATAAAATTCACCCTTTTTAAAGTCAAAAAAAAAAAAAAAAAAAAAAAAAGAACCAACTTTCAATCTACTTAGTGACTGCTGAAGTCACTCCGCAACCATTGGTCAACCCGGGGCCCCGCAGGAGACCTCGTAGAACCCTTGGGCGCGAGCGGCGTGTGCGCATGCTCACTTGTGTTTGGCACTGCTCCTTGGTTAGCGTTCGATCGGGAGGCTTTTGGGTGGTGCTGTTGTGGCAGAGATGTTGTCTTCGAGAAAATAGTACTGAGTAATATTCGCTCATATCGGCTTCACGAGTGGGTATGAGCCGAGGGGCCAGGTGAGGGGACGGGCCTCTGAAGCTGCTGTCTTCTCCCATGAAGAAGCTTTTTGACATTTGACGGTAGACGAAAGAGTCACTCTCAGGCACCGCCACCAGGTGGCAGGAGGCGAGCTCGGACGAGGTTTGTTTCAGACAGAGAATCGGCTTTTGGCCTAGCTCCCAGATCCACTCAGACATCTGGGAAAGATCAATCACGCTGCCTAAAGGGGCCATGTTGAAAGAGGACACCAGATCCTTTCGTGTGGAGTAGGGGACTTGGGTGACAGAGCGGAACGAGAAGTAGTGGGCGGAGCTAGGCCCAATCTTAGAAAAGAACTGATCTGTGGCCAGGTCAAGAAATAGCCCATTAGAACCATCTTTCAATATCCTTAGTGACTGCTGACGTCACTCAGCATCCATTGGTCAACCCGGGGCCCCGCAGGAGACCTCTTAGAACCCTTGGGCGCGAGCGGTGTGTGCGCGTTCTCACTTGTGTTTATCACTGCTCCTTGGTTACCGTTCGATCGGGAGGCTTTTGAGTGGTGCGGTTGTGGCAGAGAGGTTGGCTTCTGCCGAATAGTACCGAGTAATCGCTGGTGTTAGGTTTAGAAGTGGATAAGAGCCGAGGGGGCAGGTGAGCGGGCTGGCCCGTTAAGCTGCTGTCTTCTGCCATGAAGGCGCTTTTTGACTTTGGACCGTAGAAGAAAAAGTCACTCTCTGGCACCACCACCGGGCTGCAGGAGGCGAGCGCGGACGCGGTTTGTTCGTGAAAGAGAATCGGCTTTCGGCTGAGCTGGCAGATCCGACTCAGACATCTGGGAAAGATCCATCACGCTGCCAAACAGGGTGATGTGGAAAGAGGACAGCTGATCTTTCCGTGTGGAGTAGGGGTCGGGAACCTCCAGCAGGCTGCAGGAGGCGAGCGCGGGAGCGGTTTGGTTGAGAAATGGAATCGGATTTCGGCTGAGCTACCAGATCCGACACAGACATCTGGGAAAGATCCATCAAGCTGCAAAAGGGGTCATGTTAAAAGTGGATAGCAGACCTTTCCGTGTGGAGTAGGGTAAGTGGATGACAGAGTGGATGGAGAAGTAGGGGGCGGAGCCAGGCCCAAGCTTAGGAAAGAACTTATCTGTAGCCATGGCAAGAAATAGCCCGTGAGAAACAACTTTCAATCCCCCTAGGGACCACTGACGGCAATCAGCAACCATTGGTCAACCCGGGGCCCCCGCAGGAGACCTCTTAGAACCCTTGGGCGCGAGCGGTGTGTGCGCATGCTCACTTGTGTTTGGCACTGCTCCTCGGTTAGAGTTCGATCGGGAGGCTTTTGGGTGGTGCTGTTGTGGCAGAGATGTTGTCTTCGAGAAAATAGTACTGAGTAATATTCGCTCATATCGGCTTCACGAGTGGGTATGAGCCGAGGGGCCAGGTGAGGGGACGGGCCTCTGAAGCTGCTGTCTTCTCCCATGAAGAAGCTTTTTGACTTTTGACGGTAGACGAAAGAGTCACTCTCAGGCACCGCCACCAGGTGGCAGGAGGCGAGCTCGGACGAGGTTTATTTCAGACAGAGATCGGCTTTGGCCTAGCTCCCAGATCCACTCAGACATCTGGGAAAGATCAATCGCGCTGCCTAAAGGGGCCATGTTGAAAGAGGACACCAGATCCTTTCGTGTGGAGGAGGGGACGGGGATGACAGAGCCGAACGAGTAGTAGGGGGCGGAGCAAGGCCCAATCTTCGAAAAGAACTGATCTGTAGCCACGTCAAGAAATAGCCCATTAGAACCAACTTTCGGCACTCAGCTCCAGGCGGGGCGGCCCCGGCGCTGAGGGACGCTACCCGACCTTGGCGGGACGGGGGTTTCGCCAGGGCCTGGGCCCAGCGACCAGGCGGAGACGGCGCGCGAGCCTTGCAGTCTCCAGGGAAATGCGGGCTTGCCTGCAATGAGATTTCATTTTCTGCATTTAAAGGACATCCTTTTCTGAGCTGCTGTGAATAAATTTGGGATGATACTGTATGTTTTCATCTAATGGAGAAATAGCTGTATTTTGAATAAGGATTGCTGCACTGGACGACTTCAGAACATTACTCACAATGTCATCCAACAGGAGTCAGAATCCCCATGGACCGAAGCAGATTGGCCTTGACCAGCTCTGGGACGACCTCAGAGCTGGAATCCAGCAAGTGTACACCAGACAGAGTATGGCGAAGTCCAGATACATGGAACTCTACACGTATCCTCCTGCTTGAACTGAGATAATTTGCTTTAGAATTTTGATACTTAGTGGTAGGATCGATGAATTATTAGAAATTTGACATCGTGTGTTCTCTTCTCAGTTCATCCTTGAAATGTAGTCACAGAATTCATCTTTAGCTTTACGTTTTTTGAATAGAGGTCCTGTTTTTCGGTTTTTTGAACAGAGGTAATAAAATTGGCTAGTTAGTTGTCTAATGCAGTGCTGGTCAGTACAGTAGCCACTAGTCACATGGATCTGTTTACATTTAAAATAATTTAAAAATTCAGTTTCTTAGTCACAGTAGCCGTATTTTAAGGGCTTAATAGTCAGATAATAAAATATTTCTATTACTGTGGAAAGATCCGTTGGACAGCACTGGTCTAAAGCAGGGGATCATTTGTTGAAATGTTGTCCATTTGTTTATATATTGTCTACAGCTGCTTTCATGTTACTCGGAGGGAGTTGAGTAGTTCTGTCAGAAACGATCTTGTCCACAAAGCCTAAAATATTTGCTATCTGGTCCTTTACATAAGAAGTTTGCTGACCTGATCTAACGGGATAGCACAGAGAACAAAAGTTTAACTGTTCTGGTCCTGTTTCACAAAAATGGTATTTAAAAAGTATCTCCCTCATTTGTCATGTGGCCTGCCATGTGCGCGAGGGACAGTGCCGCGTGCTGCAAAGGTCACGAGGGTGTAAAAGACGCGGCCCTGCTCTTCCATACCCAGTGGTGTGCTGTTCGCCTTTGTAGAGTTTCTTGGTTCCGTGCAAATATGAAATTGGAACTAGAGCTAAGCCAACTCAGTAGTGAGCAGGTTGCTGCAGATTCTAGGATTTCAAAGTTCAATGGAGATTTAAGTTTAAATCTTTGGTATGTATCTGTAATTATCAAACTAGGTTATGTGATATTGTAGTGTTCCCTCAAATATGTTAGCATCTGAAAATCCTTAAAAAGAATTTAAACATTGATTTAGATGGATATGAAGCTGTCTATTTCTAAATTAACTTACAATTTATTGTATGTATGTACACATATTCATATATGTACTCATATATACTTACACGTAGGACACTTTTCAAAAAAAAATCAGCTTTATTGAGATAATTCACAAACCATAAAATTCACCCTTTTTAAAGTCAAAAAAAAAAAGAACCAACTTTCAATCTACTTAGTGACTGCTGAAGTCACTCCGCAACCATTGGTCAACCCGGGGCCCCGCAGGAGACCTCGTAGAACCCTTGGGCGCGAGCGGCGTGTGCGCATGCTCACTTGTGTTTGGCACTGCTCCTTGGTTAGCGTTCGATCGGGAGGCTTTTGGGTGGTGCTGTTGTGGCAGAGATGTTGTCTTCGAGAAAATAGTACTGAGTAATATTCGCTCATATCGGCTTCACGAGTGGGTATGAGCCGAGGGGCCAGGTGAGGGGACGGGCCTCTGAAGCTGCTGTCTTCTCCCATGAAGAAGCTTTTTGACATTTGACGGTAGACGAAAGAGTCACTCTCAGGCACCGCCACCAGGTGGCAGGAGGCGAGCTCGGACGAGGTTTGTTTCAGACAGAGAATCGGCTTTTGGCCTAGCTCCCAGATCCACTCAGACATCTGGGAAAGATCAATCACGCTGCCTAAAGGGGCCATGTTGAAAGAGGTCACCAGATCCTTTCGTGTGGAGTAGGGGACTTGGGTGACAGAGCGGAACGAGAAGTAGTGGGCGGAGCTAGGCCCAATCTTAGAAAAGAACTGATCTGTGGCCAGGTCAAGAAATAGCCCATTAGAACCATCTTTCAATATCCTTAGTGACTGCTGACGTCACTCAGCATCCATTGGTCAACCCGGGGCCCCGCAGGAGACCTCTTAGAACCCTTGGGCGCGAGCGGTGTGTGCGCGTTCTCACTTGTGTTTATCACTGCTCCTTGGTTACCGTTCGATCGGGAGGCTTTTGAGTGGTGCGGTTGTGGCAGAGAGGTTGGCTTCTGCCGAATAGTACCGAGTAATCGCTGGTGTTAGGTTTAGAAGTGGATAAGAGCCGAGGGGGCAGGTGAGCGGGCTGGCCCGTTAAGCTGCTGTCTTCTGCCATGAAGGCGCTTTTTGACTTTGGACCGTAGAAGAAAAAGTCACTCTCTGGCACCACCACCGGGCTGCAGGAGGCGAGCGCGGACGCGGTTTGTTCGTGAAAGAGAATCGGCTTTCGGCTGAGCTGGCAGATCCGACTCAGACATCTGGGAAAGATCCATCACGCTGCCAAACAGGGTGATGTGGAAAGAGGACAGCTGATCTTTCCGTGTGGAGTAGGGGTCGGGAACCTCCAGCAGGCTGCAGGAGGCGAGCGCGGGAGCGGTTTGGTTGAGAAATGGAATCGGATTTCGGCTGAGCTACCAGATCCGACACAGACATCTGGGAAAGATCCATCAAGCTGCAAAAGGGGTCATGTTAAAAGTGGATAGCAGACCTTTCCGTGTGGAGTAGGGTAAGTGGATGACAGAGTGGATGGAGAAGTAGGGGGCGGAGCCAGGCCCAAGCTTAGGAAAGAACTTATCTGTAGCCATGGCAAGAAATAGCCCGTGAGAAACAACTTTCAATCCCCCTAGGGACCACTGACGGCAATCAGCAACCATTGGTCAACCCGGGGCCCCCGCAGGAGACCTCTTAGAACCCTTGGGCGCGAGCGGTGTGTGCGCATGCTCACTTGTGTTTGGCACTGCTCCTCGGTTAGAGTTCGATCGGGAGGCTTTTGGGTGGTGCTGTTGTGGCAGAGATGTTGTCTTCGAGAAAATAGTACTGAGTAATATTCGCTCATATCGGCTTCACGAGTGGGTATGAGCCGAGGGGCCAGGTGAGGGGACGGGCCTCTGAAGCTGCTGTCTTCTCCCATGAAGAAGCTTTTTGACATTTGACGGTAGACGAAAGAGTCACTCTCAGGCACCGCCACCAGGTGGCAGGAGGCGAGCTCGGACGAGGTTTATTTCAGACAGAGATCGGCTTTGGCCTAGCTCCCAGATCCACTCAGACATCTGGGAAAGATCAATCGCGCTGCCTAAAGGGGCCATGTTGAAAGAGGACACCAGATCCTTTCGTGTGGAGGAGGGGACGGGGATGACAGAGCCGAACGAGTAGTAGGGGGCGGAGCAAGGCCCAATCTTCGAAAAGAACTGATCTGTAGCCACGTCAAGAAATAGCCCATTAGAACCAACTTTCGGCACTCAGCTCCAGGCGGGGCGGCCCCGGCGCTGAGGGACGCTACCCGACCTTGGCGGGACGGGGGTTTCGCCAGGGCCTGGGCCCAGCGACCAGGCGGAGACGGCGCGCGAGCCTTGCAGTCTCCAGGGAAATGCGGGCTTGCCTGCAATGAGATTTCATTTTCTGCATTTAAAGGACATCCTTTTCTGAGCTGCTGTGAATAAATTTGGGATGATACTGTATGTTTTCATCTAATGGAGAAATAGCTGTATTTTGAATAAGGATTGCTGCACTGGACGACTTCAGAACATTACTCACAATGTCATCCAACAGGAGTCAGAATCCCCATGGACCGAAGCAGATTGGCCTTGACCAGCTCTGGGACGACCTCAGAGCTGGAATCCAGCAAGTGTACACCAGACAGAGTATGGCGAAGTCCAGATACATGGAACTCTACACGTATCCTCCTGCTTGAACTGAGATAATTTGCTTTAGAATTTTGATACTTAGTGGTAGGATCGATGAATTATTAGAAATTTGACATCGTGTGTTCTCTTCTCAGTTCATCCTTGAAATGTAGTCACAGAATTCATCTTTAGCTTTAAGTTTTTTGAATAGAGGTCCTGTTTTTCGGTTTTTTGAACAGAGGTAATAAAATTGGCTAGTTAGTTGTCTAATGCAGTGCTGGTCAGTACAGTAGCCACTAGTCACATGGATCTGTTTACATTTAAAATAATTTAAAAATTCAGTTTCTTAGTCACAGTAGCCGTATTTTAAGGGCTTAATAGTCAGATAATAAAATATTTCTATTACTGTGGAAAGATCCGTTGGACAGCACTGGTCTAAAGCAGGGGATCATTTGTTGAAATGTTGTCCATTTGTTTATATATTGTCTACAGCTGCTTTCATGTTACTCGGAGGGAGCTGAGTAGTTCTGTCAGAAACGATCTTGTCCACAAAGCCTAAAATATTTGCTATCTGGTCCTTTACATAAGAAGTTTGCTGACCTGATCTAACGGGATAGCACAGAGAACAAAAGTTTAACTGTTCTGGTCCTGTTTCACAAAAATGGTATTTAAAAAGTATCTCCCTCATTTGTCATGTGGCCTGCCATGTGCGCGAGGGACAGTGCCGCGTGCTGCAAAGGTCACGAGGGTGTAAAAGACGCGGCCCTGCTCTTCCATACCCAGTGGTGTGCTGTTCGCCTTTGTAGAGTTTCTTGGTTCCGTGCAAATATGAAATTGGAACTAGAGCTAAGCCAACTCAGTAGTGAGCAGGTTGCTGCAGATTCTAGGATTTCAAAGTTCAATGGAGATTTAAGTTTAAATCTTTGGTATGTATCTGTAATTATCAAACTAGGTTATGTGATATTGTAGTGTTCCCTCAAATATGTTAGCATCTGAAAATCCTTAAAAAGAATTTAAACATTGATTTAGATGGATATGAAGCTGTCTATTTCTAAATTAACTTACAATTTATTGTATGTATGTACACATATTCATATATGTACTCATATATACTTACACGTAGGACACTTTTCAAAAAAAAATCAGCTTTATTGAGATAATTCACAAACCATAAAATTCACCCTTTTTAAAGTCAAAAAAAAAAAAAAAAAAAAAAGAACCAACTTTCAATCTACTTAGTGACTGCTGAAGTCACTCCGCAACCATTGGTCAACCCGGGGCCCCGCAGGAGACCTCGTAGAACCCTTGGGCGCGAGCGGCGTGTGCGCATGCTCACTTGTGTTTGGCACTGCTCCTTGGTTAGCGTTCGATCGGGAGGCTTTTGGGTGGTGCTGTTGTGGCAGAGATGTTGTCTTCGAGAAAATAGTACTGAGTAATATTCGCTCATATCGGCTTCACGAGTGGGTATGAGCCGAGGGGCCAGGTGAGGGGACGGGCCTCTGAAGCTGCTGTCTTCTCCCATGAAGAAGCTTTTTGACATTTGACGGTAGACGAAAGAGTCACTCTCAGGCACCGCCACCAGGTGGCAGGAGGCGAGCTCGGACGAGGTTTGTTTCAGACAGAGAATCGGCTTTTGGCCTAGCTCCCAGATCCACTCAGACATCTGGGAAAGATCAATCACGCTGCCTAAAGGGGCCATGTTGAAAGAGGACACCAGATCCTTTCGTGTGGAGTAGGGGACTTGGGTGACAGAGCGGAACGAGAAGTAGTGGGCGGAGCTAGGCCCAATCTTAGAAAAGAACTGATCTGTGGCCAGGTCAAGAAATAGCCCATTAGAACCATCTTTCAATATCCTTAGTGACTGCTGACGTCACTCAGCATCCATTGGTCAACCCGGGGCCCCGCAGGAGACCTCTTAGAACCCTTGGGCGCGAGCGGTGTGTGCGCGTTCTCACTTGTGTTTATCACTGCTCCTTGGTTACCGTTCGATCGGGAGGCTTTTGAGTGGTGCGGTTGTGGCAGAGAGGTTGGCTTCTGCCGAATAGTACCGAGTAATCGCTGGTGTTAGGTTTAGAAGTGGATAAGAGCCGAGGGGGCAGGTGAGCGGGCTGGCCCGTTAAGCTGCTGTCTTCTGCCATGAAGGCGCTTTTTGACTTTGGACCGTAGAAGAAAAAGTCACTCTCTGGCACCACCACCGGGCTGCAGGAGGCGAGCGCGGACGCGGTTTGTTCGTGAAAGAGAATCGGCTTTCGGCTGAGCTGGCAGATCCGACTCAGACATCTGGGAAAGATCCATCACGCTGCCAAACAGGGTGATGTGGAAAGAGGACAGCTGATCTTTCCGTGTGGAGTAGGGGTCGGGAACCTCCAGCAGGCTGCAGGAGGCGAGCGCGGGAGCGGTTTGGTTGAGAAATGGAATCGGATTTCGGCTGAGCTACCAGATCCGACACAGACATCTGGGAAAGATCCATCAAGCTGCAAAAGGGGTCATGTTAAAAGTGGATAGCAGACCTTTCCGTGTGGAGTAGGGTAAGTGGATGACAGAGTGGATGGAGAAGTAGGGGGCGGAGCCAGGCCCAAGCTTAGGAAAGAACTTATCTGTAGCCATGGCAAGAAATAGCCCGTGAGAAACAACTTTCAATCCCCCTAGGGACCACTGACGGCAATCAGCAACCATTGGTCAACCCGGGGCCCCGCAGGAGACCTCTTAGAACCCTTGGGCGCGAGCGGTGTGTGCGCATGCTCACTTGTGTTTGGCACTGCTCCTCGGTTAGCGTTCGATCGGGAGGCTTTTGGGTGGTGCTGTTGTGGCAGAGATGTTGTCTTCGAGAAAATAGTACTGAGTAATATTCGCTCATATCGGCTTCACGAGTGGGTATGAGCCGAGGGGCCAGGTGAGGGGACGGGCCTCTGAAGCTGCTGTCTTCTCCCATGAAGAAGCTTTTTGACTTTTGACGGTAGACGAAAGAGTCACTCTCAGGCACCGCCACCAGGTGGCAGGAGGCGAGCTCGGACGAGGTTTATTTCAGACAGAGAATCGGCTTTGGCCTAGCTCCCAGATCCACTCAGACATCTGGGAAAGATCAATCACGCTGCCTAAAGGGGCCATGTTGAAAGAGGACACCAGATCCTTTCGTGTGGAGGAGGGGACGGGGATGACAGAGCCGAACGAGTAGTAGGGGGCGGAGCAAGGCCCAATCTTCGAAAAGAACTGATCTGTAGCCACGTCAAGAAATAGCCCATTAGAACCAACTTTCGGCACTCAGCTCCAGGCGGGGCGGCCCCGGCGCTGAGGGACGCTACCCGACCTTGGCGGGACGGGGGTTTCGCCAGGGCCTGGGCCCAGCGACCAGGCGGAGACGGCGCGCGAGCCTTGCAGTCTCCAGGGAAATGTGGGCTTGCCTGCAATGAGATTTCATTTTCTGCATTTAAAGGACATCCTTTTCTGAGCTGCTGTGAATAAATTTGGGATGATACTGTATGTTTTCATCTAATGGAGAAATAGCTGTATTTTGAATAAGGATTGCTGCACTGGACGACTTCAGAACATTACTCACAATGTCATCCAACAGGAGTCAGAATCCCCATGGACCGAAGCAGATTGGCCTTGACCAGCTCTGGGACGACCTCAGAGCTGGAATCCAGCAAGTGTACACCAGACAGAGTATGGCGAAGTCCAGATACATGGAACTCTACACGTATCCTCCTGCTTGAACTGAGATAATTTGCTTTAGAATTTTGATACTTAGTGGTAGGATCGATGAATTATTAGAAATTTGACATCGTGTGTTCTCTTCTCAGTTCATCCTTGAAATGTAGTCACAGAATTCATCTTTAGCTTTAAGTTTTTTGAATAGAGGTCCTGTTTTTCGGTTTTTTGAACAGAGGTAATAAAATTGGCTAGTTAGTTGTCTAATGCAGTGCTGGTCAGTACAGTAGCCACTAGTCACATGGATCTGTTTACATTTAAAATAATTTAAAAATTCAGTTTCTTAGTCACAGTAGCCGTATTTTAAGGGCTTAATAGTCAGATAATAAAATATTTCTATTACTGTGGAAAGATCCGTTGGACAGCACTGGTCTAAAGCAGGGGATCATTTGTTGAAATGTTGTCCATTTGTTTATATATTGTCTACAGCTGCTTTCATGTTACTCGGAGGGAGCTGAGTAGTTCTGTCAGAAACGATCTTGTCCACAAAGCCTAAAATATTTGCTATCTGGTCCTTTACATAAGAAGTTTGCTGACCTGATCTAACGGGATAGCACAGAGAACAAAAGTTTAACTGTTCTGGTCCTGTTTCACAAAAATGGTATTTAAAAAGTATCTCCCTCATTTGTCATGTGGCCTGCCATGTGCGCGAGGGACAGTGCCGCGTGCTGCAAAGGTCACGAGGGTGTAAAAGACGCGGCCCTGCTCTTCCATACCCAGTGGTGTGCTGTTCGCCTTTGTAGAGTTTCTTGGTTCCGTGCAAATATGAAATTGGAACTAGAGCTAAGCCAACTCAGTAGTGAGCAGGTTGCTGCAGATTCTAGGATTTCAAAGTTCAATGGAGATTTAAGTTTAAATCTTTGGTATGTATCTGTAATTATCAAACTAGGTTATGTGATATTGTAGTGTTCCCTCAAATATGTTAGCATCTGAACATCCTTAAAAAGAATTTAAACATTGATTTAGATGGATATGAAGCTGTCTATTTCTAAATTAACTTACAATTTATTGTATGTATGTACACATATTCATATATGTACTCATATATACTTACACGTAGGACACTTTTCAAAAAAAAATCAGCTTTATTGAGATAATTCACAAACCATAAAATTCACCCTTTTTAAAGTCAAAAAAAAAAAAAAAAAAAAAAAAGAACCAACTTTCAATCTACTGAGTGACTGCTGAAGTCACTCCGCAACCATTGGTCAACCAGGGGCCCCGCAGGAGACCTCGTAGAACCCTTGGGCGCGAGCGGCGTGTGAGCATGCTCACTTGTGTTTGGCACTGCTCCTTGGTTAGCGTTCGATCGGGAGGCTTTTGGGTGGTGCTGTTGTGGCAGAGATGTTGTCTTCGAGAAAATAGTACTGAGTAATATTCGCTCATATCGGCTTCACGAGTGGGTATGAGCCGAGGGGCCAGGTGAGGGGACGGGCCTCTGAAGCTGCTGTCTTCTCCCATGAAGAAGCTTTTTGACATTTGACGGTAGACGAAAGAGTCACTCTCAGGCACCGCCACCAGGTGGCAGGAGGCGAGCTCGGACGAGGTTTGTTTCAGACAGAGAATCGGCTTTTGGCCTAGCTCCCAGATCCACTCAGACATCTGGGAAAGATCAATCACGCTGCCTAAAGGGGCCATGTTGAAAGAGGACACCAGATCCTTTCGTGTGGAGTAGGGGACTTGGGTGACAGAGCGGAACGAGAAGTAGTGGGCGGAGCTAGGCCCAATCTTAGAAAAGAACTGATCTGTGGCCAGGTCAAGAAATAGCCCATTAGAACCATCTTTCAATATCCTTAGTGACTGCTGACGTCACTCAGCATCCATTGGTCAACCCGGGGCCCCGCAGGAGACCTCTTAGAACCCTTGGGCGCGAGCGGTGTGTGCGCGTTCTCACTTGTGTTTATCACTGCTCCTTGGTTACCGTTCGATCGGGAGGCTTTTGAGTGGTGCGGTTGTGGCAGAGAGGTTGGCTTCTGCCGAATAGTACCGAGTAATCGCTGGTGTTAGGTTTAGAAGTGGATAAGAGCCGAGGGGGCAGGTGAGCGGGCTGGCCCGTTAAGCTGCTGTCTTCTGCCATGAAGGCGCTTTTTGACTTTGGACCGTAGAAGAAAAAGTCACTCTCTGGCACCACCACCGGGCTGCAGGAGGCGAGCGCGGACGCGGTTTGTTCGTGAAAGAGAATCGGCTTTCGGCTGAGCTGGCAGATCCGACTCAGACATCTGGGAAAGATCCATCACGCTGCCAAACAGGGTGATGTGGAAAGAGGACAGCTGATCTTTCCGTGTGGAGTAGGGGTCGGGAACCTCCAGCAGGCTGCAGGAGGCGAGCGCGGGAGCGGTTTGGTTGAGAAATGGAATCGGATTTCGGCTGAGCTACCAGATCCGACACAGACATCTGGGAAAGATCCATCAAGCTGCAAAAGGGGTCATGTTAAAAGTGGATAGCAGACCTTTCCGTGTGGAGTAGGGTAAGTGGATGACAGAGTGGATGGAGAAGTAGGGGGCGGAGCCAGGCCCAAGCTTAGGAAAGAACTTATCTGTAGCCATGGCAAGAAATAGCCCGTGAGAAACAACTTTCAATCCCCCTAGGGACCACTGACGGCAATCAGCAACCATTGGTCAACCCGGGGCCCCGCAGGAGACCTCTTAGAACCCTTGGGCGCGAGCGGTGTGTGCGCATGCTCACTTGTGTTTGGCACTGCTCCTCGGTTAGCGTTCGATCGGGAGGCTTTTGGGTGGTGCTGTTGTGGCAGAGATGTTGTCTTCGAGAAAATAGTACTGAGTAATATTCGCTCATATCGGCTTCACGAGTGGGTATGAGCCGAGGGGCCAGGTGAGGGGACGGGCCTCTGAAGCTGCTGTCTTCTCCCATGAAGAAGCTTTTTGACTTTTGACGGTAGACGAAAGAGTCACTCTCAGGCACCGCCACCAGGTGGCAGGAGGCGAGCTCGGACGAGGTTTATTTCAGACAGAGAATCGGCTTTGGCCTAGCTCCCAGATCCACTCAGACATCTGGGAAAGATCAATCACGCTGCCTAAAGGGGCCATGTTGAAAGAGGACACCAGATCCTTTCGTGTGGAGGAGGGGACGGGGATGACAGAGCCGAACGAGTAGTAGGGGGCGGAGCAAGGCCCAATCTTCGAAAAGAACTGATCTGTAGCCACGTCAAGAAATAGCCCATTAGAACCAACTTTCGGCACTCAGCTCCAGGCGGGGCGGCCCCGGCGCTGAGGGACGCTACCCGACCTTGGCGGGACGGGGGTTTCGCCAGGGCCTGGGCCCAGCGACCAGGCGGAGACGGCGCGCGAGCCTTGCAGTCTCCAGGGAAATGCGGGCTTGCCTGCAATGAGATTTCATTTTCTGCATTTAAAGGACATCCTTTTCTGAGCTGCTGTGAATAAATTTGGGATGATACTGTATGTTTTCATCTAATGGAGAAATAGCTGTATTTTGAATAAGGATTGCTGCACTGGACGACTTCAGAACATTACTCACAATGTCATCCAACAGGAGTCAGAATCCCCATGGACCGAAGCAGATTGGCCTTGACCAGCTCTGGGACGACCTCAGAGCTGGAATCCAGCAAGTGTACACCAGACAGAGTATGGCGAAGTCCAGATACATGGAACTCTACACGTATCCTCCTGCTTGAACTGAGATAATTTGCTTTAGAATTTTGATACTTAGTGGTAGGATCGATGAATTATTAGAAATTTGACATCGTGTGTTCTCTTCTCAGTTCATCCTTGAAATGTAGTCACAGAATTCATCTTTAGCTTTACGTTTTTTGAATAGAGGTCCTGTTTTTCGGTTTTTTGAACAGAGGTAATAAAATTGGCTAGTTAGTTGTCTAATGCAGTGCTGGTCAGTACAGTAGCCACTAGTCACATGGATCTGTTTACATTTAAAATAATTTAAAAATTCAGTTTCTTAGTCACAGTAGCCGTATTTTAAGGGCTTAATAGTCAGATAATAAAATATTTCTATTACTGTGGAAAGATCCGTTGGACAGCACTGGTCTAAAGCAGGGGATCATTTGTTGAAATGTTGTCCATTTGTTTATATATTGTCTACAGCTGCTTTCATGTTACTCGGAGGGAGCTGAGTAGTTCTGTCAGAAACGATCTTGTCCACAAAGCCTAAAATATTTGCTATCTGGTCCTTTACATAAGAAGTTTGCTGACCTGATCTAACGGGATAGCACAGAGAACAAAAGTTTAACTGTTCTGGTCCTGTTTCACAAAAATGGTATTTAAAAAGTATCTCCCTCATTTGTCATGTGGCCTGCCATGTGCGCGAGGGACAGTGCCGCGTGCTGCAAAGGTCACGAGGGTGTAAAAGGCGCGGCCCTGCTCTTCCATACCCAGTGGTGTGCTGTTCGCCTTTGTAGAGTTTCTTGGTTCCGTGCAAATATGAAATTGGAACTAGAGCTAAGCCAACTCAGTAGTGAGCAGGTTGCTGCAGATTCTAGGATTTCAAAGTTCAATGGAGATTTAAGTTTAAATCTTTGGTATGTATCTGTAATTATCAAACTAGATTATGTGATATTGTAGTGTTCCCTCAAATATGTTAGCATCTGAAAATCCTTAAAAAGAATTTAAACATTGATTTAGATGGATATGAAGCTGTCTATTTCTAAATTAACTTACAATTTATTGTATGTATGTACACATATTCATATATGTACTCATATATACTTACACGTAGGACACTTTTCAAAAAAAAATCAGCTTTATTGAGATAATTCACAAACCATAAAATTCACCCTTTTTAAAGTCAAAAAAAAAAAAAAAAAAAAAAAGAACCAACTTTCAATCTACTTAGTGACTGCTGAAGTCACTCCGCAACCATTGGTCAACCCGGGGCCCCACAGGAGACCTCGTAGAACCCTTGGGCGCGAGCGGCGTGTGCGCATGCTCACTTGTGTTTGGCACTGCTCCTTGGTTAGCGTTCGATCGGGAGGCTTTTGGGTGGTGCTGTTGTGGCAGAGATGTTGTCTTCGAGAAAATAGTACTGAGTAATATTCGCTCATATCGGCTTCACGAGTGGGTATGAGCCGAGGGGCCAGGTGAGGGGACGGGCCTCTGAAGCTGCTGTCTTCTCCCATGAAGAAGCTTTTTGACATTTGACGGTAGACGAAAGAGTCACTCTCAGGCACCGCCACCAGGTGGCAGGAGGCGAGCTCGGACGAGGTTTGTTTCAGACAGAGAATCGGCTTTTGGCCTAGCTCCCAGATCCACTCAGACATCTGGGAAAGATCAATCACGCTGCCTAAAGGGGCCATGTTGAAAGAGGACACCAGATCCTTTCGTGTGGAGTAGGGGACTTGGGTGACAGAGCGGAACGAGAAGTAGTGGGCGGAGCTAGGCCCAATCTTAGAAAAGAACTGATCTGTGGCCAGGTCAAGAAATAGCCCATTAGAACCATCTTTCAATATCCTTAGTGACTGCTGACGTCACTCAGCATCCATTGGTCAACCCGGGGCCCCGCAGGAGACCTCTTAGAACCCTTGGGCGCGAGCGGTGTGTGCGCGTTCTCACTTGTGTTTATCACTGCTCCTTGGTTACCGTTCGATCGGGAGGCTTTTGAGTGGTGCGGTTGTGGCAGAGAGGTTGGCTTCTGCCGAATAGTACCGAGTAATCGCTGGTGTTAGGTTTAGAAGTGGATAAGAGCCGAGGGGGCAGGTGAGCGGGCTGGCCCGTTAAGCTGCTGTCTTCTGCCATGAAGGCGCTTTTTGACTTTGGACCGTAGAAGAAAAAGTCACTCTCTGGCACCACCACCGGGCTGCAGGAGGCGAGCGCGGACGCGGTTTGTTCGTGAAAGAGAATCGGCTTTCGGCTGAGCTGGCAGATCCGACTCAGACATCTGGGAAAGATCCATCACGCTGCCAAACAGGGTGATGTGGAAAGAGGACAGCTGATCTTTCCGTGTGGAGTAGGGGTCGGGAACCTCCAGCAGGCTGCAGGAGGCGAGCGCGGGAGCGGTTTGGTTGAGAAATGGAATCGGATTTCGGCTGAGCTACCAGATCCGACACAGACATCTGGGAAAGATCCATCAAGCTGCAAAAGGGGTCATGTTAAAAGTGGATAGCAGACCTTTCCGTGTGGAGTAGGGTAAGTGGATGACAGAGTGGATGGAGAAGTAGGGGGCGGAGCCAGGCCCAAGCTTAGGAAAGAACTTATCTGTAGCCATGGCAAGAAATAGCCCGTGAGAAACAACTTTCAATCCCCCTAGGGACCACTGACGGCAATCAGCAACCATTGGTCAACCCGGGGCCCCGCAGGAGACCTCTTAGAACCCTTGGGCGCGAGCGGTGTGTGCGCATGCTCACTTGTGTTTGGCACTGCTCCTCGGTTAGCGTTCGATCGGGAGGCTTTTGGGTGGTGCTGTTGTGGCAGAGATGTTGTCTTCGAGAAAATAGTACTGAGTAATATTCGCTCATATCGGCTTCACGAGTGGGTATGAGCCGAGGGGCCAGGTGAGGGGACGGGCCTCTGAAGCTGCTGTCTTCTCCCATGAAGAAGCTTTTTGACTTTTGACGGTAGACGAAAGAGTCACTCTCAGGCACCGCCACCAGGTGGCAGGAGGCGAGCTCGGACGAGGTTTATTTCAGACAGAGAATCGGCTTTGGCCTAGCTCCCAGATCCACTCAGACATCTGGGAAAGATCAATCACGCTGCCTAAAGGGGCCATGTTGAAAGAGGACACCAGATCCTTTCGTGTGGAGGAGGGGACGGGGATGACAGAGCCGAACGAGTAGTAGGGGGCGGAGCAAGGCCCAATCTTCGAAAAGAACTGATCTGTAGCCACGTCAAGAAATAGCCCATTAGAACCAACTTTCGGCACTCAGCTCCAGGCGGGGCGGCCCCGGCGCTGAGGGACGCTACCCGACCTTGGCGGGACGGGGGTTTCGCCAGGGCCTGGGCCCAGCGACCAGGCGGAGACGGCGCGCGAGCCTTGCAGTCTCCAGGGAAATGCGGGCTTGCCTGCAATGAGATTTCATTTTCTGCATTTAAAGGACATCCTTTTCTGAGCTGCTGTGAATAAATTTGGGATGATACTGTATGTTTTCATCTAATGGAGAAATAGCTGTATTTTGAATAAGGATTGCTGCACTGGACGACTTCAGAACATTACTCACAATGTCATCCAACAGGAGTCAGAATCCCCATGGACCGAAGCAGATTGGCCTTGACCAGCTCTGGGACGACCTCAGAGCTGGAATCCAGCAAGTGTACACCAGACAGAGTATGGCGAAGTCCAGATACATGGAACTCTACACGTATCCTCCTGCTTGAACTGAGATAATTTGCTTTAGAATTTTGATACTTAGTGGTAGGATCGATGAATTATTAGAAATTTGACATCGTGTGTTCTCTTCTCAGTTCATCCTTGAAATGTAGTCACAGAATTCATCTTTAGCTTTACGTTTTTTGAATAGAGGTCCTGTTTTTCGGTTTTTTGAACAGAGGTAATAAAATTGGCTAGTTAGTTGTCTAATGCAGTGCTGGTCAGTACAGTAGCCACTAGTCACATGGATCTGTTTACATTTAAAATAATTTAAAAATTCAGTTTCTTAGTCACAGTAGCCGTATTTTAAGGGCTTAATAGTCAGATAATAAAATATTTCTATTACTGTGGAAAGATCCGTTGGACAGCACTGGTCTAAAGCAGGGGATCATTTGTTGAAATGTTGTCCATTTGTTTATATATTGTCTACAGCTGCTTTCATGTTACTCGGAGGGAGTTGAGTAGTTCTGTCAGAAACGATCTTGTCCACAAAGCCTAAAATATTTGCTATCTGGTCCTTTACATAAGAAGTTTGCTGACCTGATCTAACGGGATAGCACAGAGAACAAAAGTTTAACTGTTCTGGTCCTGTTTCACAAAAATGGTATTTAAAAAGTATCTCCCTCATTTGTCATGTGGCCTGCCATGTGCGCGAGGGACAGTGCCGCGTGCTGCAAAGGTCACGAGGGTGTAAAAGACGCGGCCCTGCTCTTCCATACCCAGTGGTGTGCTGTTCGCCTTTGTAGAGTTTCTTGGTTCCGTGCAAATATGAAATTGGAACTAGAGCTAAGCCAACTCAGTAGTGAGCAGGTTGCTGCAGATTCTAGGATTTCAAAGTTCAATGGAGATTTAAGTTTAAATCTTTGGTATGTATCTGTAATTATCAAACTAGGTTATGTGATATTGTAGTGTTCCCTCAAATATGTTAGCATCTGAAAATCCTTAAAAAGAATTTAAACATTGATTTAGATGGATATGAAGCTGTCTATTTCTAAATTAACTTACAATTTATTGTATGTATGTACACATATTCATATATGTACTCATATATACTTACACGTAGGACACTTTTCAAAAAAAAATCAGCTTTATTGAGATAATTCACAAACCATAAAATTCACCCTTTTTAAAGTCAAAAAAAAAAAAAAAAAAAAAAAAAGAACCAACTTTCAATCTACTTAGTGACTGCTGAAGTCACTCCGCAACCATTGGTCAACCCGGGGCCCCGCAGGAGACCTCGTAGAACCCTTGGGCGCGAGCGGCGTGTGCGCATGCTCACTTGTGTTTGGCACTGCTCCTTGGTTAGCGTTCGATCGGGAGGCTTTTGGGTGGTGCTGTTGTGGCAGAGATGTTGTCTTCGAGAAAATAGTACTGAGTAATATTCGCTCATATCGGCTTCACGAGTGGGTATGAGCCGAGGGGCCAGGTGAGGGGACGGGCCTCTGAAGCTGCTGTCTTCTCCCATGAAGAAGCTTTTTGACATTTGACGGTAGACGAAAGAGTCACTCTCAGGCACCGCCACCAGGTGGCAGGAGGCGAGCTCGGACGAGGTTTGTTTCAGACAGAGAATCGGCTTTTGGCCTAGCTCCCAGATCCACTCAGACATCTGGGAAAGATCAATCACGCTGCCTAAAGGGGCCATGTTGAAAGAGGACACCAGATCCTTTCGTGTGGAGTAGGGGACTTGGGTGACAGAGCGGAACGAGAAGTAGTGGGCGGAGCTAGGCCCAATCTTAGAAAAGAACTGATCTGTGGCCAGGTCAAGAAATAGCCCATTAGAACCATCTTTCAATATCCTTAGTGACTGCTGACGTCACTCAGCATCCATTGGTCAACCCGGGGCCCCGCAGGAGACCTCTTAGAACCCTTGGGCGCGAGCGGTGTGTGCGCGTTCTCACTTGTGTTTATCACTGCTCCTTGGTTACCGTTCGATCGGGAGGCTTTTGAGTGGTGCGGTTGTGGCAGAGAGGTTGGCTTCTGCCGAATAGTACCGAGTAATCGCTGGTGTTAGGTTTAGAAGTGGATAAGAGCCGAGGGGGCAGGTGAGCGGGCTGGCCCGTTAAGCTGCTGTCTTCTGCCATGAAGGCGCTTTTTGACTTTGGACCGTAGAAGAAAAAGTCACTCTCTGGCACCACCACCGGGCTGCAGGAGGCGAGCGCGGACGCGGTTTGTTCGTGAAAGAGAATCGGCTTTCGGCTGAGCTGGCAGATCCGACTCAGACATCTGGGAAAGATCCATCACGCTGCCAAACAGGGTGATGTGGAAAGAGGACAGCTGATCTTTCCGTGTGGAGTAGGGGTCGGGAACCTCCAGCAGGCTGCAGGAGGCGAGCGCGGGAGCGGTTTGGTTGAGAAATGGAATCGGATTTCGGCTGAGCTACCAGATCCGACACAGACATCTGGGAAAGATCCATCAAGCTGCAAAAGGGGTCATGTTAAAAGTGGATAGCAGACCTTTCCGTGTGGAGTAGGGTAAGTGGATGACAGAGTGGATGGAGAAGTAGGGGGCGGAGCCAGGCCCAAGCTTAGGAAAGAACTTATCTGTAGCCATGGCAAGAAATAGCCCGTGAGAAACAACTTTCAATCCCCCTAGGGACCACTGACGGCAATCAGCAACCATTGGTCAACCCGGGGCCCCCGCAGGAGACCTCTTAGAACCCTTGGGCGCGAGCGGTGTGTGCGCATGCTCACTTGTGTTTGGCACTGCTCCTCGGTTAGCGTTCGATCGGGAGGCTTTTGGGTGGTGCTGTTGTGGCAGAGATGTTGTCTTCGAGAAAATAGTACTGAGTAATATTCGCTCATATCGGCTTCACGAGTGGGTATGAGCCGAGGGGCCAGGTGAGGGGACGGGCCTCTGAAGCTGCTGTCTTCTCCCATGAAGAAGCTTTTTGACTTTTGACGGTAGACGAAAGAGTCACTCTCAGGCACCGCCACCAGGTGGCAGGAGGCGAGCTCGGACGAGGTTTATTTCAGACAGAGATCGGCTTTGGCCTAGCTCCCAGATCCACTCAGACATCTGGGAAAGATCAATCGCGCTGCCTAAAGGGGCCATGTTGAAAGAGGACACCAGATCCTTTCGTGTGGAGGAGGGGACGGGGATGACAGAGCCGAACGAGTAGTAGGGGGCGGAGCAAGGCCCAATCTTCGAAAAGAACTGATCTGTAGCCACGTCAAGAAATAGCCCATTAGAACCAACTTTCGGCACTCAGCTCCAGGCGGGGCGGCCCCGGCGCTGAGGGACGCTACCCGACCTTGGCGGGACGGGGGTTTCGCCAGGGCCTGGGCCCAGCGACCAGGCGGAGACGGCGCGCGAGCCTTGCAGTCTCCAGGGAAATGCGGGCTTGCCTGCAATGAGATTTCATTTTCTGCATTTAAAGGACATCCTTTTCTGAGCTGCTGTGAATAAATTTGGGATGATACTGTATGTTTTCATCTAATGGAGAAATAGCTGTATTTTGAATAAGGATTGCTGCACTGGACGACTTCAGAACATTACTCACAATGTCATCCAACAGGAGTCAGAATCCCCATGGACCGAAGCAGATTGGCCTTGACCAGCTCTGGGACGACCTCAGAGCTGGAATCCAGCAAGTGTACACCAGACAGAGTATGGCGAAGTCCAGATACATGGAACTCTACACGTATCCTCCTGCTTGAACTGAGATAATTTGCTTTAGAATTTTGATACTTAGTGGTAGGATCGATGAATTATTAGAAATTTGACATCGTGTGTTCTCTTCTCAGTTCATCCTTGAAATGTAGTCACAGAATTCATCTTTAGCTTTACGTTTTTTGAATAGAGGTCCTGTTTTTCGGTTTTTTGAACAGAGGTAATAAAATTGGCTAGTTAGTTGTCTAATGCAGTGCTGGTCAGTACAGTAGCCACTAGTCACATGGATCTGTTTACATTTAAAATAATTTAAAAATTCAGTTTCTTAGTCACAGTAGCCGTATTTTAAGGGCTTAATAGTCAGATAATAAAATATTTCTATTACTGTGGAAAGATCCGTTGGACAGCACTGGTCTAAAGCAGGGGATCATTTGTTGAAATGTTGTCCATTTGTTTATATATTGTCTACAGCTGCTTTCATGTTACTCGGAGGGAGTTGAGTAGTTCTGTCAGAAACGATCTTGTCCACAAAGCCTAAAATATTTGCTATCTGGTCCTTTACATAAGAAGTTTGCTGACCTGATCTAACGGGATAGCACAGAGAACAAAAGTTTAACTGTTCTGGTCCTGTTTCACAAAAATGGTATTTAAAAAGTATCTCCCTCATTTGTCATGTGGCCTGCCATGTGCGCGAGGGACAGTGCCGCGTGCTGCAAAGGTCACGAGGGTGTAAAAGACGCGGCCCTGCTCTTCCATACCCAGTGGTGTGCTGTTCGCCTTTGTAGAGTTTCTTGGTTCCGTGCAAATATGAAATTGGAACTAGAGCTAAGCCAACTCAGTAGTGAGCAGGTTGCTGCAGATTCTAGGATTTCAAAGTTCAATGGAGATTTAAGTTTAAATCTTTGGTATGTATCTGTAATTATCAAACTAGGTTATGTGATATTGTAGTGTTCCCTCAAATATGTTAGCATCTGAAAATCCTTAAAAAGAATTTAAACATTGATTTAGATGGATATGAAGCTGTCTATTTCTAAATTAACTTACAATTTATTGTATGTATGTACACATATTCATATATGTACTCATATATACTTACACGTAGGACACTTTTCAAAAAAAAATCAGCTTTATTGAGATAATTCACAAACCATAAAATTCACCCTTTTTAAAGTAAAAAAAAAAAAGAACCAACTTTCAATCTACTTAGTGACTGCTGAAGTCACTCCGCAACCATTGGTCAACCCGGGGCCCCGCAGGAGACCTCGTAGAACCCTTGGGCGCGAGCGGCGTGTGCGCATGCTCACTTGTGTTTGGCACTGCTCCTTGGTTAGCGTTCGATCGGGAGGCTTTTGGGTGGTGCTGTTGTGGCAGAGATGTTGTCTTCGAGAAAATAGTACTGAGTAATATTCGCTCATATCGGCTTCACGAGTGGGTATGAGCCGAGGGGCCAGGTGAGGGGACGGGCCTCTGAAGCTGCTGTCTTCTCCCATGAAGAAGCTTTTTGACATTTGACGGTAGACGAAAGAGTCACTCTCAGGCACCGCCACCAGGTGGCAGGAGGCGAGCTCGGACGAGGTTTGTTTCAGACAGAGAATCGGCTTTTGGCCTAGCTCCCAGATCCACTCAGACATCTGGGAAAGATCAATCACGCTGCCTAAAGGGGCCATGTTGAAAGAGGACACCAGATCCTTTCGTGTGGAGTAGGGGACTTGGGTGACAGAGCGGAACGAGAAGTAGTGGGCGGAGCTAGGCCCAATCTTAGAAAAGAACTGATCTGTGGCCAGGTCAAGAAATAGCCCATTAGAACCATCTTTCAATATCCTTAGTGACTGCTGACGTCACTCAGCATCCATTGGTCAACCCGGGGCCCCGCAGGAGACCTCTTAGAACCCTTGGGCGCGAGCGGTGTGTGCGCGTTCTCACTTGTGTTTATCACTGCTCCTTGGTTACCGTTCGATCGGGAGGCTTTTGAGTGGTGCGGTTGTGGCAGAGAGGTTGGCTTCTGCCGAATAGTACCGAGTAATCGCTGGTGTTAGGTTTAGAAGTGGATAAGAGCCGAGGGGGCAGGTGAGCGGGCTGGCCCGTTAAGCTGCTGTCTTCTGCCATGAAGGCGCTTTTTGACTTTGGACCGTAGAAGAAAAAGTCACTCTCTGGCACCACCACCGGGCTGCAGGAGGCGAGCGCGGACGCGGTTTGTTCGTGAAAGAGAATCGGCTTTCGGCTGAGCTGGCAGATCCGACTCAGACATCTGGGAAAGATCCATCACGCTGCCAAACAGGGTGATGTGGAAAGAGGACAGCTGATCTTTCCGTGTGGAGTAGGGGTCGGGAACCTCCAGCAGGCTGCAGGAGGCGAGCGCGGGAGCGGTTTGGTTGAGAAATGGAATCGGATTTCGGCTGAGCTACCAGATCCGACACAGACATCTGGGAAAGATCCATCAAGCTGCAAAAGGGGTCATGTTAAAAGTGGATAGCAGACCTTTCCGTGTGGAGTAGGGTAAGTGGATGACAGAGTGGATGGAGAAGTAGGGGGCGGAGCCAGGCCCAAGCTTAGGAAAGAACTTATCTGTAGCCATGGCAAGAAATAGCCCGTGAGAAACAACTTTCAATCCCCCTAGGGACCACTGACGGCAATCAGCAACCATTGGTCAACCCGGGGCCCCCGCAGGAGACCTCTTAGAACCCTTGGGCGCGAGCGGTGTGTGCGCATGCTCACTTGTGTTTGGCACTGCTCCTCGGTTAGCGTTCGATCGGGAGGCTTTTGGGTGGTGCTGTTGTGGCAGAGATGTTGTCTTCGAGAAAATAGTACTGAGTAATATTCGCTCATATCGGCTTCACGAGTGGGTATGAGCCGAGGGGCCAGGTGAGGGGACGGGCCTCTGAAGCTGCTGTCTTCTCCCATGAAGAAGCTTTTTGACTTTTGACGGTAGACGAAAGAGTCACTCTCAGGCACCGCCACCAGGTGGCAGGAGGCGAGCTCGGACGAGGTTTATTTCAGACAGAGATCGGCTTTGGCCTAGCTCCCAGATCCACTCAGACATCTGGGAAAGATCAATCGCGCTGCCTAAAGGGGCCATGTTGAAAGAGGACACCAGATCCTTTCGTGTGGAGGAGGGGACGGGGATGACAGAGCCGAACGAGTAGTAGGGGGCGGAGCAAGGCCCAATCTTCGAAAAGAACTGATCTGTAGCCACGTCAAGAAATAGCCCATTAGAACCAACTTTCGGCACTCAGCTCCAGGCGGGGCGGCCCCGGCGCTGAGGGACGCTACCCGACCTTGGCGGGACGGGGGTTTCGCCAGGGCCTGGGCCCAGCGACCAGGCGGAGACGGCGCGCGAGCCTTGCAGTCTCCAGGGAAATGCGGGCTTGCCTGCAATGAGATTTCATTTTCTGCATTTAAAGGACATCCTTTTCTGAGCTGCTGTGAATAAATTTGGGATGATACTGTATGTTTTCATCTAATGGAGAAATAGCTGTATTTTGAATAAGGATTGCTGCACTGGACGACTTCAGAACATTACTCACAATGTCATCCAACAGGAGTCAGAATCCCCATGGACCGAAGCAGATTGGCCTTGACCAGCTCTGGGACGACCTCAGAGCTGGAATCCAGCAAGTGTACACCAGACAGAGTATGGCGAAGTCCAGATACATGGAACTCTACACGTATCCTCCTGCTTGAACTGAGATAATTTGCTTTAGAATTTTGATACTTAGTGGTAGGATCGATGAATTATTAGAAATTTGACATCGTGTGTTCTCTTCTCAGTTCATCCTTGAAATGTAGTCACAGAATTCATCTTTAGCTTTACGTTTTTTGAATAGAGGTCCTGTTTTTCGGTTTTTTGAACAGAGGTAATAAAATTGGCTAGTTAGTTGTCTAATGCAGTGCTGGTCAGTACAGTAGCCACTAGTCACATGGATCTGTTTACATTTAAAATAATTTAAAAATTCAGTTTCTTAGTCACAGTAGCCGTATTTTAAGGGCTTAATAGTCAGATAATAAAATATTTCTATTACTGTGGAAAGATCCGTTGGACAGCACTGGTCTAAAGCAGGGGATCATTTGTTGAAATGTTGTCCATTTGTTTATATATTGTCTACAGCTGCTTTCATGTTACTCGGAGGGAGTTGAGTAGTTCTGTCAGAAACGATCTTGTCCACAAAGCCTAAAATATTTGCTATCTGGTCCTTTACATAAGAAGTTTGCTGACCTGATCTAACGGGATAGCACAGAGAACAAAAGTTTAACTGTTCTGGTCCTGTTTCACAAAAATGGTATTTAAAAAGTATCTCCCTCATTTGTCATGTGGCCTGCCATGTGCGCGAGGGACAGTGCCGCGTGCTGCAAAGGTCACGAGGGTGTAAAAGACGCGGCCCTGCTCTTCCATACCCAGTGGTGTGCTGTTCGCCTTTGTAGAGTTTCTTGGTTCCGTGCAAATATGAAATTGGAACTAGAGCTAAGCCAACTCAGTAGTGAGCAGGTTGCTGCAGATTCTAGGATTTCAAAGTTCAATGGAGATTTAAGTTTAAATCTTTGGTATGTATCTGTAATTATCAAACTAGGTTATGTGATATTGTAGTGTTCCCTCAAATATGTTAGCATCTGAAAATCCTTAAAAAGAATTTAAACATTGATTTAGATGGATATGAAGCTGTCTATTTCTAAATTAACTTACAATTTATTGTATGTATGTACACATATTCATATATGTACTCATATATACTTACACGTAGGACACTTTTCAAAAAAAAATCAGCTTTATTGAGATAATTCACAAACCATAAAATTCACCCTTTTTAAAGTAAAAAAAAAAAAGAACCAACTTTCAATCTACTTAGTGACTGCTGAAGTCACTCCGCAACCATTGGTCAACCCGGGGCCCCGCAGGAGACCTCGTAGAACCCTTGGGCGCGAGCGGCGTGTGCGCATGCTCACTTGTGTTTGGCACTGCTCCTTGGTTAGCGTTCGATCGGGAGGCTTTTGGGTGGTGCTGTTGTGGCAGAGATGTTGTCTTCGAGAAAATAGTACTGAGTAATATTCGCTCATATCGGCTTCACGAGTGGGTATGAGCCGAGGGGCCAGGTGAGGGGACGGGCCTCTGAAGCTGCTGTCTTCTCCCATGAAGAAGCTTTTTGACATTTGACGGTAGACGAAAGAGTCACTCTCAGGCACCGCCACCAGGTGGCAGGAGGCGAGCTCGGACGAGGTTTGTTTCAGACAGAGAATCGGCTTTTGGCCTAGCTCCCAGATCCACTCAGACATCTGGGAAAGATCAATCACGCTGCCTAAAGGGGCCATGTTGAAAGAGGACACCAGATCCTTTCGTGTGGAGTAGGGGACTTGGGTGACAGAGCGGAACGAGAAGTAGTGGGCGGAGCTAGGCCCAATCTTAGAAAAGAACTGATCTGTGGCCAGGTCAAGAAATAGCCCATTAGAACCATCTTTCAATATCCTTAGTGACTGCTGACGTCACTCAGCATCCATTGGTCAACCCGGGGCCCCGCAGGAGACCTCTTAGAACCCTTGGGCGCGAGCGGTGTGTGCGCGTTCTCACTTGTGTTTATCACTGCTCCTTGGTTACCGTTCGATCGGGAGGCTTTTGAGTGGTGCGGTTGTGGCAGAGAGGTTGGCTTCTGCCGAATAGTACCGAGTAATCGCTGGTGTTAGGTTTAGAAGTGGATAAGAGCCGAGGGGGCAGGTGAGCGGGCTGGCCCGTTAAGCTGCTGTCTTCTGCCATGAAGGCGCTTTTTGACTTTGGACCGTAGAAGAAAAAGTCACTCTCTGGCACCACCACCGGGCTGCAGGAGGCGAGCGCGGACGCGGTTTGTTCGTGAAAGAGAATCGGCTTTCGGCTGAGCTGGCAGATCCGACTCAGACATCTGGGAAAGATCCATCACGCTGCCAAACAGGGTGATGTGGAAAGAGGACAGCTGATCTTTCCGTGTGGAGTAGGGGTCGGGAACCTCCAGCAGGCTGCAGGAGGCGAGCGCGGGAGCGGTTTGGTTGAGAAATGGAATCGGATTTCGGCTGAGCTACCAGATCCGACACAGACATCTGGGAAAGATCCATCAAGCTGCAAAAGGGGTCATGTTAAAAGTGGATAGCAGACCTTTCCGTGTGGAGTAGGGTAAGTGGATGACAGAGTGGATGGAGAAGTAGGGGGCGGAGCCAGGCCCAAGCTTAGGAAAGAACTTATCTGTAGCCATGGCAAGAAATAGCCCGTGAGAAACAACTTTCAATCCCCCTAGGGACCACTGACGGCAATCAGCAACCATTGGTCAACCCGGGGCCCCCGCAGGAGACCTCTTAGAACCCTTGGGCGCGAGCGGTGTGTGCGCATGCTCACTTGTGTTTGGCACTGCTCCTCGGTTAGCGTTCGATCGGGAGGCTTTTGGGTGGTGCTGTTGTGGCAGAGATGTTGTCTTCGAGAAAATAGTACTGAGTAATATTCGCTCATATCGGCTTCACGAGTGGGTATGAGCCGAGGGGCCAGGTGAGGGGACGGGCCTCTGAAGCTGCTGTCTTCTCCCATGAAGAAGCTTTTTGACTTTTGACGGTAGACGAAAGAGTCACTCTCAGGCACCGCCACCAGGTGGCAGGAGGCGAGCTCGGACGAGGTTTATTTCAGACAGAGATCGGCTTTGGCCTAGCTCCCAGATCCACTCAGACATCTGGGAAAGATCAATCGCGCTGCCTAAAGGGGCCATGTTGAAAGAGGACACCAGATCCTTTCGTGTGGAGGAGGGGACGGGGATGACAGAGCCGAACGAGTAGTAGGGGGCGGAGCAAGGCCCAATCTTCGAAAAGAACTGATCTGTAGCCACGTCAAGAAATAGCCCATTAGAACCAACTTTCGGCACTCAGCTCCAGGCGGGGCGGCCCCGGCGCTGAGGGACGCTACCCGACCTTGGCGGGACGGGGGTTTCGCCAGGGCCTGGGCCCAGCGACCAGGCGGAGACGGCGCGCGAGCCTTGCAGTCTCCAGGGAAATGCGGGCTTGCCTGCAATGAGATTTCATTTTCTGCATTTAAAGGACATCCTTTTCTGAGCTGCTGTGAATAAATTTGGGATGATACTGTATGTTTTCATCTAATGGAGAAATAGCTGTATTTTGAATAAGGATTGCTGCACTGGACGACTTCAGAACATTACTCACAATGTCATCCAACAGGAGTCAGAATCCCCATGGACCGAAGCAGATTGGCCTTGACCAGCTCTGGGACGACCTCAGAGCTGGAATCCAGCAAGTGTACACCAGACAGAGTATGGCGAAGTCCAGATACATGGAACTCTACACGTATCCTCCTGCTTGAACTGAGATAATTTGCTTTAGAATTTTGATACTTAGTGGTAGGATCGATGAATTATTAGAAATTTGACATCGTGTGTTCTCTTCTCAGTTCATCCTTGAAATGTAGTCACAGAATTCATCTTTAGCTTTACGTTTTTTGAATAGAGGTCCTGTTTTTCGGTTTTTTGAACAGAGGTAATAAAATTGGCTAGTTAGTTGTCTAATGCAGTGCTGGTCAGTACAGTAGCCACTAGTCACATGGATCTGTTTACATTTAAAATAATTTAAAAATTCAGTTTCTTAGTCACAGTAGCCGTATTTTAAGGGCTTAATAGTCAGATAATAAAATATTTCTATTACTGTGGAAAGATCCGTTGGACAGCACTGGTCTAAAGCAGGGGATCATTTGTTGAAATGTTGTCCATTTGTTTATATATTGTCTACAGCTGCTTTCATGTTACTCGGAGGGAGTTGAGTAGTTCTGTCAGAAACGATCTTGTCCACAAAGCCTAAAATATTTGCTATCTGGTCCTTTACATAAGAAGTTTGCTGACCTGATCTAACGGGATAGCACAGAGAACAAAAGTTTAACTGTTCTGGTCCTGTTTCACAAAAATGGTATTTAAAAAGTATCTCCCTCATTTGTCATGTGGCCTGCCATGTGCGCGAGGGACAGTGCCGCGTGCTGCAAAGGTCACGAGGGTGTAAAAGACGCGGCCCTGCTCTTCCATACCCAGTGGTGTGCTGTTCGCCTTTGTAGAGTTTCTTGGTTCCGTGCAAATATGAAATTGGAACTAGAGCTAAGCCAACTCAGTAGTGAGCAGGTTGCTGCAGATTCTAGGATTTCAAAGTTCAATGGAGATTTAAGTTTAAATCTTTGGTATGTATCTGTAATTATCAAACTAGGTTATGTGATATTGTAGTGTTCCCTCAAATATGTTAGCATCTGAAAATCCTTAAAAAGAATTTAAACATTGATTTAGATGGATATGAAGCTGTCTATTTCTAAATTAACTTACAATTTATTGTATGTATGTACACATATTCATATATGTACTCATATATACTTACACGTAGGACACTTTTCAAAAAAAAATCAGCTTTATTGAGATAATTCACAAACCATAAAATTCACCCTTTTTAAAGTAAAAAAAAAAAAGAACCAACTTTCAATCTACTTAGTGACTGCTGAAGTCACTCCGCAACCATTGGTCAACCCGGGGCCCCGCAGGAGACCTCGTAGAACCCTTGGGCGCGAGCGGCGTGTGCGCATGCTCACTTGTGTTTGGCACTGCTCCTTGGTTAGCGTTCGATCGGGAGGCTTTTGGGTGGTGCTGTTGTGGCAGAGATGTTGTCTTCGAGAAAATAGTACTGAGTAATATTCGCTCATATCGGCTTCACGAGTGGGTATGAGCCGAGGGGCCAGGTGAGGGGACGGGCCTCTGAAGCTGCTGTCTTCTCCCATGAAGAAGCTTTTTGACATTTGACGGTAGACGAAAGAGTCACTCTCAGGCACCGCCACCAGGTGGCAGGAGGCGAGCTCGGACGAGGTTTGTTTCAGACAGAGAATCGGCTTTTGGCCTAGCTCCCAGATCCACTCAGACATCTGGGAAAGATCAATCACGCTGCCTAAAGGGGCCATGTTGAAAGAGGACACCAGATCCTTTCGTGTGGAGTAGGGGACTTGGGTGACAGAGCGGAACGAGAAGTAGTGGGCGGAGCTAGGCCCAATCTTAGAAAAGAACTGATCTGTGGCCAGGTCAAGAAATAGCCCATTAGAACCATCTTTCAATATCCTTAGTGACTGCTGACGTCACTCAGCATCCATTGGTCAACCCGGGGCCCCGCAGGAGACCTCTTAGAACCCTTGGGCGCGAGCGGTGTGTGCGCGTTCTCACTTGTGTTTATCACTGCTCCTTGGTTACCGTTCGATCGGGAGGCTTTTGAGTGGTGCGGTTGTGGCAGAGAGGTTGGCTTCTGCCGAATAGTACCGAGTAATCGCTGGTGTTAGGTTTAGAAGTGGATAAGAGCCGAGGGGGCAGGTGAGCGGGCTGGCCCGTTAAGCTGCTGTCTTCTGCCATGAAGGCGCTTTTTGACTTTGGACCGTAGAAGAAAAAGTCACTCTCTGGCACCACCACCGGGCTGCAGGAGGCGAGCGCGGACGCGGTTTGTTCGTGAAAGAGAATCGGCTTTCGGCTGAGCTGGCAGATCCGACTCAGACATCTGGGAAAGATCCATCACGCTGCCAAACAGGGTGATGTGGAAAGAGGACAGCTGATCTTTCCGTGTGGAGTAGGGGTCGGGAACCTCCAGCAGGCTGCAGGAGGCGAGCGCGGGAGCGGTTTGGTTGAGAAATGGAATCGGATTTCGGCTGAGCTACCAGATCCGACACAGACATCTGGGAAAGATCCATCAAGCTGCAAAAGGGGTCATGTTAAAAGTGGATAGCAGACCTTTCCGTGTGGAGTAGGGTAAGTGGATGACAGAGTGGATGGAGAAGTAGGGGGCGGAGCCAGGCCCAAGCTTAGGAAAGAACTTATCTGTAGCCATGGCAAGAAATAGCCCGTGAGAAACAACTTTCAATCCCCCTAGGGACCACTGACGGCAATCAGCAACCATTGGTCAACCCGGGGCCCCCGCAGGAGACCTCTTAGAACCCTTGGGCGCGAGCGGTGTGTGCGCATGCTCACTTGTGTTTGGCACTGCTCCTCGGTTAGCGTTCGATCGGGAGGCTTTTGGGTGGTGCTGTTGTGGCAGAGATGTTGTCTTCGAGAAAATAGTACTGAGTAATATTCGCTCATATCGGCTTCACGAGTGGGTATGAGCCGAGGGGCCAGGTGAGGGGACGGGCCTCTGAAGCTGCTGTCTTCTCCCATGAAGAAGCTTTTTGACTTTTGACGGTAGACGAAAGAGTCACTCTCAGGCACCGCCACCAGGTGGCAGGAGGCGAGCTCGGACGAGGTTTATTTCAGACAGAGAATCGGCTTTGGCCTAGCTCCCAGATCCACTCAGACATCTGGGAAAGATCAATCGCGCTGCCTAAAGGGGCCATGTTGAAAGAGGACACCAGATCCTTTCGTGTGGAGTAGGGGACGGGGATGACAGAGCCGAACGAGTAGTAGGGGGCGGAGCAAGGCCCAATCTTCGAAAAGAACTGATCTGTAGCCACGTCAAGAAATAGCCCATTAGAACCAACTTTCGGCACTCAGCTCCAGGCGGGGCGGCCCCGGCGCTGAGGGACGCTACCCGACCTTGGCGGGACGGGGGTTTCGCCAGGGCCTGGGCCCAGCGACCAGGCGGAGACGGCGCGCGAGCCTTGCAGTCTCCAGGGAAATGCGGGCTTGCCTGCAATGAGATTTCATTTTCTGCATTTAAAGGACATCCTTTTCTGAGCTGCTGTGAATAAATTTGGGATGATACTGTATGTTTTCATCTAATGGAGAAATAGCTGTATTTTGAATAAGGATTGCTGCACTGGACGACTTCAGAACATTACTCACAATGTCATCCAACAGGAGTCAGAATCCCCATGGACCGAAGCAGATTGGCCTTGACCAGCTCTGGGACGACCTCAGAGCTGGAATCCAGCAAGTGTACACCAGACAGAGTATGGCGAAGTCCAGATACATGGAACTCTACACGTATCCTCCTGCTTGAACTGAGATAATTTGCTTTAGAATTTTGATACTTAGTGGTAGGATCGATGAATTATTAGAAATTTGACATCGTGTGTTCTCTTCTCAGTTCATCCTTGAAATGTAGTCACAGAATTCATCTTTAGCTTTACGTTTTTTGAATAGAGGTCCTGTTTTTCGGTTTTTAGAACAGAGGTAATAAAATTGGCTAGTTAGTTGTCTAATGCAGTGCTGGTCAGTACAGTAGCCACTAGTCACATGGATCTGTTTACATTTAAAATAATTTAAAAATTCAGTTTCTTAGTCACAGTAGCCGTATTTTAAGGGCTTAATAGTCAGATAATAAAATATTTCTATTACTGTGGAAAGATCCGTTGGACAGCACTGGTCTAAAGCAGGGGATCATTTGTTGAAATGTTGTCCATTTGTTTATATATTGTCTACAGCTGCTTTCATGTTACTCGGAGGGAGTTGAGTAGTTCTGTCAGAAACGATCTTGTCCACAAAGCCTAAAATATTTGCTATCTGGTCCTTTACATAAGAAGTTTGCTGACCTGATCTAACGGGATAGCACAGAGAACAAAAGTTTAACTGTTCTGGTCCTGTTTCACAAAAATGGTATTTAAAAAGTATCTCCCTCATTTGTCATGTGGCCTGCCATGTGCGCGAGGGACAGTGCCGCGTGCTGCAAAGGTCACGAGGGTGTAAAAGACGCGGCCCTGGTCTTCCATACCCAGTGGTGTGCTGTTCGCCTTTGTAGAGTTTCTTGGTTCCGTGCAAATATGAAATTGGAACTAGAGCTAAGCCAACTCAGTAGTGAGCAGGTTGCTGCAGATTCTAGGATTTCAAAGTTCAATGGAGATTTAAGTTTAAATCTTTGGTATGTATCTGTAATTATCAAACTAGGTTATGTGATATTGTAGTGTTCCCTCAAATATGTTAGCATCTGAACATCCTTAAAAAGAATTTAAACATTGATTTATATGGATATGAAGCTGTCTATTTCTAAATTAACTTACAATTTATTGTATGTATGTACACATATTCATATATGTACTCATATATACTTACACGTAGGACACTTTTCAAAAAAAAATCAGCTTTATTGAGATAATTCACAAACCATAAAATTCACCCTTTTTAAAGTCAAAAAAAAAAAAAAAAAAAAAAAAAAGAACCAACTTTCAATCTACTTAGTGACTGCTGAAGTCACTCCGCAACCATTGGTCAACCCGGGGCCCCGCAGGAGACCTCGTAGAACCCTTGGGCGCGAGCGGCGTGTGCGCATGCTCACTTGTGTTTGGCACTGCTCCTTGGTTAGCGTTCGATCGGGAGGCTTTTGGGTGGTGCTGTTGTGGCAGAGATGTTGTCTTCGAGAAAATAGTACTGAGTAATATTCGCTCATATCGGCTTCACGAGTGGGTATGAGCCGAGGGGCCAGGTGAGGGGACGGGCCTCTGAAGCTGCTGTCTTCTCCCATGAAGAAGCTTTTTGACATTTGACGGTAGACGAAAGAGTCACTCTCAGGCACCGCCACCAGGTGGCAGGAGGCGAGCTCGGACGAGGTTTGTTTCAGACAGAGAATCGGCTTTTGGCCTAGCTCCCAGATCCACTCAGACATCTGGGAAAGATCAATCACGCTGCCTAAAGGGGCCATGTTGAAAGAGGACACCAGATCCTTTCGTGTGGAGTAGGGGACTTGGGTGACAGAGCGGAACGAGAAGTAGTGGGCGGAGCTAGGCCCAATCTTAGAAAAGAACTGATCTGTGGCCAGGTCAAGAAATAGCCCATTAGAACCATCTTTCAATATCCTTAGTGACTGCTGACGTCACTCAGCATCCATTGGTCAACCCGGGGCCCCGCAGGAGACCTCTTAGAACCCTTGGGCGCGAGCGGTGTGTGCGCGTTCTCACTTGTGTTTATCACTGCTCCTTGGTTACCGTTCGATCGGGAGGCTTTTGAGTGGTGCGGTTGTGGCAGAGAGGTTGGCTTCTGCCGAATAGTACCGAGTAATCGCTGGTGTTAGGTTTAGAAGTGGATAAGAGCCGAGGGGGCAGGTGAGCGGGCTGGCCCGTTAAGCTGCTGTCTTCTGCCATGAAGGCGCTTTTTGACTTTGGACCGTAGAAGAAAAAGTCACTCTCTGGCACCACCACCGGGCTGCAGGAGGCGAGCGCGGACGCGGTTTGTTCGTGAAAGAGAATCGGCTTTCGGCTGAGCTGGCAGATCCGACTCAGACATCTGGGAAAGATCCATCACGCTGCCAAACAGGGTGATGTGGAAAGAGGACAGCTGATCTTTCCGTGTGGAGTAGGGGTCGGGAACCTCCAGCAGGCTGCAGGAGGCGAGCGCGGGAGCGGTTTGGTTGAGAAATGGAATCGGATTTCGGCTGAGCTACCAGATCCGACACAGACATCTGGGAAAGATCCATCAAGCTGCAAAAGGGGTCATGTTAAAAGTGGATAGCAGACCTTTCCGTGTGGAGTAGGGTAAGTGGATGACAGAGTGGATGGAGAAGTAGGGGGCGGAGCCAGGCCCAAGCTTAGGAAAGAACTTATCTGTAGCCATGGCAAGAAATAGCCCGTGAGAAACAACTTTCAATCCCCCTAGGGACCACTGACGGCAATCAGCAACCATTGGTCAACCCGGGGCCCCGCAGGAGACCTCTTAGAACCCTTGGGCGCGAGCGGTGTGTGCGCATGCTCACTTGTGTTTGGCACTGCTCCTCGGTTAGCGTTCGATCGGGAGGCTTTTGGGTGGTGCTGTTGTGGCAGAGATGTTGTCTTCGAGAAAATAGTACTGAGTAATATTCGCTCATATCGGCTTCACGAGTGGGTATGAGCCGAGGGGCCAGGTGAGGGGACGGGCCTCTGAAGCTGCTGTCTTCTCCCATGAAGAAGCTTTTTGACTTTTGACGGTAGACGAAAGAGTCACTCTCAGGCACCGCCACCAGGTGGCAGGAGGCGAGCTCGGACGAGGTTTATTTCAGACAGAGAATCGGCTTTGGCCTAGCTCCCAGATCCACTCAGACATCTGGGAAAGATCAATCACGCTGCCTAAAGGGGCCATGTTGAAAGAGGACACCAGATCCTTTCGTGTGGAGGAGGGGACGGGGATGACAGAGCCGAACGAGTAGTAGGGGGCGGAGCAAGGCCCAATCTTCGAAAAGAACTGATCTGTAGCCACGTCAAGAAATAGCCCATTAGAACCAACTTTCGGCACTCAGCTCCAGGCGGGGCGGCCCCGGCGCTGAGGGACGCTACCCGACCTTGGCGGGACGGGGGTTTCGCCAGGGCCTGGGCCCAGCGACCAGGCGGAGACGGCGCGCGAGCCTTGCAGTCTCCAGGGAAATGCGGGCTTGCCTGCAATGAGATTTCATTTTCTGCATTTAAAGGACATCCTTTTCTGAGCTGCTGTGAATAAATTTGGGATGATACTGTATGTTTTCATCTAATGGAGAAATAGCTGTATTTTGAATAAGGATTGCTGCACTGGACGACTTCAGAACATTACTCACAATGTCATCCAACAGGAGTCAGAATCCCCATGGACCGAAGCAGATTGGCCTTGACCAGCTCTGGGACGACCTCAGAGCTGGAATCCAGCAAGTGTACACCAGACAGAGTATGGCGAAGTCCAGATACATGGAACTCTACACGTATCCTCCTGCTTGAACTGAGATAATTTGCTTTAGAATTTTGATACTTAGTGGTAGGATCGATGAATTATTAGAAATTTGACATCGTGTGTTCTCTTCTCAGTTCATCCTTGAAATGTAGTCACAGAATTCATCTTTAGCTTTAAGTTTTTTGAATAGAGGTCCTGTTTTTCGGTTTTTTGAACAGAGGTAATAAAATTGGCTAGTTAGTTGTCTAATGCAGTGCTGGTCAGTACAGTAGCCACTAGTCACATGGATCTGTTTACATTTAAAATAATTTAAAAATTCAGTTTCTTAGTCACAGTAGCCGTATTTTAAGGGCTTAATAGTCAGATAATAAAATATTTCTATTACTGTGGAAAGATCCGTTGGACAGCACTGGTCTAAAGCAGGGGATCATTTGTTGAAATGTTGTCCATTTGTTTATATATTGTCTACAGCTGCTTTCATGTTACTCGGAGGGAGCTGAGTAGTTCTGTCAGAAACGATCTTGTCCACAAAGCCTAAAATATTTGCTATCTGGTCCTTTACATAAGAAGTTTGCTGACCTGATCTAACGGGATAGCACAGAGAACAAAAGTTTAACTGTTCTGGTCCTGTTTCACAAAAATGGTATTTAAAAAGTATCTCCCTCATTTGTCATGTGGCCTGCCATGTGCGCGAGGGACAGTGCCGCGTGCTGCAAAGGTCACGAGGGTGTAAAAGACGCGGCCCTGCTCTTCCATACCCAGTGGTGTGCTGTTCGCCTTTGTAGAGTTTCTTGGTTCCGTGCAAATATGAAATTGGAACTAGAGCTAAGCCAACTCAGTAGTGAGCAGGTTGCTGCAGATTCTAGGATTTCAAAGTTCAATGGAGATTTAAGTTTAAATCTTTGGTATGTATCTGTAATTATCAAACTAGGTTATGTGATATTGTAGTGTTCCCTCAAATATGTTAGCATCTGAAAATCCTTAAAAAGAATTTAAACATTGATTTAGATGGATATGAAGCTGTCTATTTCTAAATTAACTTACAATTTATTGTATGTATGTACACATATTCATATATGTACTCATATATACTTACACGTAGGACACTTTTCAAAAAAAAATCAGCTTTATTGAGATAATTCACAAACCATAAAATTCACCCTTTTTAAAGTCAAAAAAAAAAAAAAAAAAAAAAAGAACCAACTTTCAATCTACTTAGTGACTGCTGAAGTCACTCCGCAACCATTGGTCAACCCGGGGCCCCGCAGGAGACCTCGTAGAACCCTTGGGCGCGAGCGGCGTGTGCGCATGCTCACTTGTGTTTGGCACTGCTCCTTGGTTAGCGTTCGATCGGGAGGCTTTTGGGTGGTGCTGTTGTGGCAGAGATGTTGTCTTCGAGAAAATAGTACTGAGTAATATTCGCTCATATCGGCTTCACGAGTGGGTATGAGCCGAGGGGCCAGGTGAGGGGACGGGCCTCTGAAGCTGCTGTCTTCTCCCATGAAGAAGCTTTTTGACATTTGACGGTAGACGAAAGAGTCACTCTCAGGCACCGCCACCAGGTGGCAGGAGGCGAGCTCGGACGAGGTTTGTTTCAGACAGAGAATCGGCTTTTGGCCTAGCTCCCAGATCCACTCAGACATCTGGGAAAGATCAATCACGCTGCCTAAAGGGGCCATGTTGAAAGAGGACACCAGATCCTTTCGTGTGGAGTAGGGGACTTGGGTGACAGAGCGGAACGAGAAGTAGTGGGCGGAGCTAGGCCCAATCTTAGAAAAGAACTGATCTGTGGCCAGGTCAAGAAATAGCCCATTAGAACCATCTTTCAATATCCTTAGTGACTGCTGACGTCACTCAGCATCCATTGGTCAACCCGGGGCCCCGCAGGAGACCTCTTAGAACCCTTGGGCGCGAGCGGTGTGTGCGCGTTCTCACTTGTGTTTATCACTGCTCCTTGGTTACCGTTCGATCGGGAGGCTTTTGAGTGGTGCGGTTGTGGCAGAGAGGTTGGCTTCTGCCGAATAGTACCGAGTAATCGCTGGTGTTAGGTTTAGAAGTGGATAAGAGCCGAGGGGGCAGGTGAGCGGGCTGGCCCGTTAAGCTGCTGTCTTCTGCCATGAAGGCGCTTTTTGACTTTGGACCGTAGAAGAAAAAGTCACTCTCTGGCACCACCACCGGGCTGCAGGAGGCGAGCGCGGACGCGGTTTGTTCGTGAAAGAGAATCGGCTTTCGGCTGAGCTGGCAGATCCGACTCAGACATCTGGGAAAGATCCATCACGCTGCCAAACAGGGTGATGTGGAAAGAGGACAGCTGATCTTTCCGTGTGGAGTAGGGGTCGGGAACCTCCAGCAGGCTGCAGGAGGCGAGCGCGGGAGCGGTTTGGTTGAGAAATGGAATCGGATTTCGGCTGAGCTACCAGATCCGACACAGACATCTGGGAAAGATCCATCAAGCTGCAAAAGGGGTCATGTTAAAAGTGGATAGCAGACCTTTCCGTGTGGAGTAGGGTAAGTGGATGACAGAGTGGATGGAGAAGTAGGGGGCGGAGCCAGGCCCAAGCTTAGGAAAGAACTTATCTGTAGCCATGGCAAGAAATAGCCCGTGAGAAACAACTTTCAATCCCCCTAGGGACCACTGACGGCAATCAGCAACCATTGGTCAACCCGGGGCCCCGCAGGAGACCTCTTAGAACCCTTGGGCGCGAGCGGTGTGTGCGCATGCTCACTTGTGTTTGGCACTGCTCCTCGGTTAGCGTTCGATCGGGAGGCTTTTGGGTGGTGCTGTTGTGGCAGAGATGTTGTCTTCGAGAAAATAGTACTGAGTAATATTCGCTCATATCGGCTTCACGAGTGGGTATGAGCCGAGGGGCCAGGTGAGGGGACGGGCCTCTGAAGCTGCTGTCTTCTCCCATGAAGAAGCTTTTTGACTTTTGACGGTAGACGAAAGAGTCACTCTCAGGCACCGCCACCAGGTGGCAGGAGGCGAGCTCGGACGAGGTTTATTTCAGACAGAGAATCGGCTTTGGCCTAGCTCCCAGATCCACTCAGACATCTGGGAAAGATCAATCACGCTGCCTAAAGGGGCCATGTTGAAAGAGGACACCAGATCCTTTCGTGTGGAGGAGGGGACGGGGATGACAGAGCCGAACGAGTAGTAGGGGGCGGAGCAAGGCCCAATCTTCGAAAAGAACTGATCTGTAGCCACGTCAAGAAATAGCCCATTAGAACCAACTTTCGGCACTCAGCTCCAGGCGGGGCGGCCCCGGCGCTGAGGGACGCTACCCGACCTTGGCGGGACGGGGGTTTCGCCAGGGCCTGGGCCCAGCGACCAGGCGGAGACGGCGCGCGAGCCTTGCAGTCTCCAGGGAAATGCGGGCTTGCCTGCAATGAGATTTCATTTTCTGCATTTAAAGGACATCCTTTTCTGAGCTGCTGTGAATAAATTTGGGATGATACTGTATGTTTTCATCTAATGGAGAAATAGCTGTATTTTGAATAAGGATTGCTGCACTGGACGACTTCAGAACATTACTCACAATGTCATCCAACAGGAGTCAGAATCCCCATGGACCGAAGCAGATTGGCCTTGACCAGCTCTGGGACGACCTCAGAGCTGGAATCCAGCAAGTGTACACCAGACAGAGTATGGCGAAGTCCAGATACATGGAACTCTACACGTATCCTCCTGCTTGAACTGAGATAATTTGCTTTAGAATTTTGATACTTAGTGGTAGGATCGATGAATTATTAGAAATTTGACATCGTGTGTTCTCTTCTCAGTTCATCCTTGAAATGTAGTCACAGAATTCATCTTTAGCTTTAAGTTTTTTGAATAGAGGTCCTGTTTTTCGGTTTTTTGAACAGAGGTAATAAAATTGGCTAGTTAGTTGTCTAATGCAGTGCTGGTCAGTACAGTAGCCACTAGTCACATGGATCTGTTTACATTTAAAATAATTTAAAAATTCAGTTTCTTAGTCACAGTAGCCGTATTTTAAGGGCTTAATAGTCAGATAATAAAATATTTCTATTACTGTGGAAAGATCCGTTGGACAGCACTGGTCTAAAGCAGGGGATCATTTGTTGAAATGTTGTCCATTTGTTTATATATTGTCTACAGCTGCTTTCATGTTACTCGGAGGGAGCTGAGTAGTTCTGTCAGAAACGATCTTGTCCACAAAGCCTAAAATATTTGCTATCTGGTCCTTTACATAAGAAGTTTGCTGACCTGATCTAACGGGATAGCACAGAGAACAAAAGTTTAACTGTTCTGGTCCTGTTTCACAAAAATGGTATTTAAAAAGTATCTCCCTCATTTGTCATGTGGCCTGCCATGTGCGCGAGGGACAGTGCCGCGTGCTGCAAAGGTCACGAGGGTGTAAAAGACGCGGCCCTGCTCTTCCATACCCAGTGGTGTGCTGTTCGCCTTTGTAGAGTTTCTTGGTTCCGTGCAAATATGAAATTGGAACTAGAGCTAAGCCAACTCAGTAGTGAGCAGGTTGCTGCAGATTCTAGGATTTCAAAGTTCAATGGAGATTTAAGTTTAAATCTTTGGTATGTATCTGTAATTATCAAACTAGGTTATGTGATATTGTAGTGTTCCCTCAAATATGTTAGCATCTGAAAATCCTTAAAAAGAATTTAAACATTGATTTAGATGGATATGAAGCTGTCTATTTCTAAATTAACTTACAATTTATTGTATGTATGTACACATATTCATATATGTACTCATATATACTTACACGTAGGACACTTTTCAAAAAAAAATCAGTTTTATTGAGATAATTCACAAACCATAAAATTCACCCTTTTTAAAGTCAAAAAAAAAAAAAAAAAAAAAAAGAACCAACTTTCAATCTACTTAGTGACTGCTGAAGTCACTCCGCAACCATTGGTCAACCCGGGGCCCCGCAGGAGACCTCGTAGAACCCTTGGGCGCGAGCGGCGTGTGCGCATGCTCACTTGTGTTTGGCACTGCTCCTTGGTTAGCGTTCGATCGGGAGGCTTTTGGGTGGTGCTGTTGTGGCAGAGATGTTGTCTTCGAGAAAATAGTACTGAGTAATATTCGCTCATATCGGCTTCACGAGTGGGTATGAGCCGAGGGGCCAGGTGAGGGGACGGGCCTCTGAAGCTGCTGTCTTCTCCCATGAAGAAGCTTTTTGACATTTGACGGTAGACGAAAGAGTCACTCTCAGGCACCGCCACCAGGTGGCAGGAGGCGAGCTCGGACGAGGTTTGTTTCAGACAGAGAATCGGCTTTTGGCCTAGCTCCCAGATCCACTCAGACATCTGGGAAAGATCAATCACGCTGCCTAAAGGGGCCATGTTGAAAGAGGACACCAGATCCTTTCGTGTGGAGTAGGGGACTTGGGTGACAGAGCGGAACGAGAAGTAGTGGGCGGAGCTAGGCCCAATCTTAGAAAAGAACTGATCTGTGGCCAGGTCAAGAAATAGCCCATTAGAACCATCTTTCAATATCCTTAGTGACTGCTGACGTCACTCAGCATCCATTGGTCAACCCGGGGCCCCGCAGGAGACCTCTTAGAACCCTTGGGCGCGAGCGGTGTGTGCGCGTTCTCACTTGTGTTTATCACTGCTCCTTGGTTACCGTTCGATCGGGAGGCTTTTGAGTGGTGCGGTTGTGGCAGAGAGGTTGGCTTCTGCCGAATAGTACCGAGTAATCGCTGGTGTTAGGTTTAGAAGTGGATAAGAGCCGAGGGGGCAGGTGAGCGGGCTGGCCCGTTAAGCTGCTGTCTTCTGCCATGAAGGCGCTTTTTGACTTTGGACCGTAGAAGAAAAAGTCACTCTCTGGCACCACCACCGGGCTGCAGGAGGCGAGCGCGGACGCGGTTTGTTCGTGAAAGAGAATCGGCTTTCGGCTGAGCTGGCAGATCCGACTCAGACATCTGGGAAAGATCCATCACGCTGCCAAACAGGGTGATGTGGAAAGAGGACAGCTGATCTTTCCGTGTGGAGTAGGGGTCGGGAACCTCCAGCAGGCTGCAGGAGGCGAGCGCGGGAGCGGTTTGGTTGAGAAATGGAATCGGATTTCGGCTGAGCTACCAGATCCGACACAGACATCTGGGAAAGATCCATCAAGCTGCAAAAGGGGTCATGTTAAAAGTGGATAGCAGACCTTTCCGTGTGGAGTAGGGTAAGTGGATGACAGAGTGGATGGAGAAGTAGGGGGCGGAGCCAGGCCCAAGCTTAGGAAAGAACTTATCTGTAGCCATGGCAAGAAATAGCCCGTGAGAAACAACTTTCAATCCCCCTAGGGACCACTGACGGCAATCAGCAACCATTGGTCAACCCGGGGCCCCCGCAGGAGACCTCTTAGAACCCTTGGGCGCGAGCGGTGTGTGCGCATGCTCACTTGTGTTTGGCACTGCTCCTCGGTTAGCGTTCGATCGGGAGGCTTTTGGGTGGTGCTGTTGTGGCAGAGATGTTGTCTTCGAGAAAATAGTACTGAGTAATATTCGCTCATATCGGCTTCACGAGTGGGTATGAGCCGAGGGGCCAGGTGAGGGGACGGGCCTCTGAAGCTGCTGTCTTCTCCCATGAAGAAGCTTTTTGACATTTGACGGTAGACGAAAGAGTCACTCTCAGGCACCGCCACCAGGTGGCAGGAGGCGAGCTCGGACGAGGTTTGTTTCAGACAGAGAATCGGCTTTTGGCCTAGCTCCCAGATCCACTCAGACATCTGGGAAAGATCAATCACGCTGCCTAAAGGGGCCATGTTGAAAGAGGACACCAGATCCTTTCGTGTGGAGTAGGGGACGGGGATGACAGAGCCGAACGAGTAGTAGGGGGCGGAGCAAGGCCCAATCTTCGAAAAGAACTGATCTGTAGCCACGTCAAGAAATAGCCCATTAGAACCAACTTTCGGCACTCAGCTCCAGGCGGGGCGGCCCCGGCGCTGAGGGACGCTACCCGACCTTGGCGGGACGGGGGTTTCGCCAGGGCCTGGGCCCAGCGACCAGGCGGAGACGGCGCGCGAGCCTTGCAGTCTCCAGGGAAATGCGGGCTTGCCTGCAATGAGATTTCATTTTCTGCATTTAAAGGACATCCTTTTCTGAGCTGCTGTGAATAAATTTGGGATGATACTGTATGTTTTCATCTAATGGAGAAATAGCTGTATTTTGAATAAGGATTGCTGCACTGGACGACTTCAGAACATTACTCACAATGTCATCCAACAGGAGTCAGAATCCCCATGGACCGAAGCAGATTGGCCTTGACCAGCTCTGGGACGACCTCAGAGCTGGAATCCAGCAAGTGTACACCAGACAGAGTATGGCGAAGTCCAGATACATGGAACTCTACACGTATCCTCCTGCTTGAACTGAGATAATTTGCTTTAGAATTTTGATACTTAGTGGTAGGATCGATGAATTATTAGAAATTTGACATCGTGTGTTCTCTTCTCAGTTCATCCTTGAAATGTAGTCACAGAATTCATCTTTAGCTTTACGTTTTTTGAATAGAGGTCCTGTTTTTCGGTTTTTTGAACAGAGGTAATAAAATTGGCTAGTTAGTTGTCTAATGCAGTGCTGGTCAGTACAGTAGCCACTAGTCACATGGATCTGTTTACATTTAAAATAATTTAAAAATTCAGTTTCTTAGTCACAGTAGCCGTATTTTAAGGGCTTAATAGTCAGATAATAAAATATTTCTATTACTGTGGAAAGATCCGTTGGACAGCACTGGTCTAAAGCAGGGGATCATTTGTTGAAATGTTGTCCATTTGTTTATATATTGTCTACAGCTGCTTTCATGTTACTCGGAGGGAGTTGAGTAGTTCTGTCAGAAACGATCTTGTCCACAAAGCCTAAAATATTTGCTATCTGGTCCTTTACATAAGAAGTTTGCTGACCTGATCTAACGGGATAGCACAGAGAACAAAAGTTTAACTGTTCTGGTCCTGTTTCACAAAAATGGTATTTAAAAAGTATCTCCCTCATTTGTCATGTGGCCTGCCATGTGCGCGAGGGACAGTGCCGCGTGCTGCAAAGGTCACGAGGGTGTAAAAGACGCGGCCCTGCTCTTCCATACCCAGTGGTGTGCTGTTCGCCTTTGTAGAGTTTCTTGGTTCCGTGCAAATATGAAATTGGAACTAGAGCTAAGCCAACTCAGTAGTGAGCAGGTTGCTGCAGATTCTAGGATTTCAAAGTTCAATGGAGATTTAAGTTTAAATCTTTGGTATGTATCTGTAATTATCAAACTAGATTATGTGATATTGTAGTGTTCCCTCAAATATGTTAGCATCTGAAAATCCTTAAAAAGAATTTAAACATTGATTTAGATGGATATGAAGCTGTCTATTTCTAAATTAACTTACAATTTATTGTATGTATGTACACATATTCATATATGTACTCATATATACTTACACGTAGGACACTTTTCAAAAAAAAATCAGTTTTATTGAGATAATTCACAAACCATAAAATTCACCCTTTTTAAAGTCAAAAAAAAAAAAAAAAAAAAAAAAGAACCAACTTTCAATCTACTTAGTGACTGCTGAAGTCACTCCGCAACCATTGGTCAACCCGGGGCCCCGCAGGAGACCTCGTAGAACCCTTGGGCGCGAGCGGCGTGTGCGCATGCTCACTTGTGTTTGGCACTGCTCCTTGGTTAGCGTTCGATCGGGAGGCTTTTGGGTGGTGCTGTTGTGGCAGAGATGTTGTCTTCGAGAAAATAGTACTGAGTAATATTCGCTCATATCGGCTTCACGAGTGGGTATGAGCCGAGGGGCCAGGTGAGGGGACGGGCCTCTGAAGCTGCTGTCTTCTCCCATGAAGAAGCTTTTTGACATTTGACGGTAGACGAAAGAGTCACTCTCAGGCACCGCCACCAGGTGGCAGGAGGCGAGCTCGGACGAGGTTTGTTTCAGACAGAGAATCGGCTTTTGGCCTAGCTCCCAGATCCACTCAGACATCTGGGAAAGATCAATCACGCTGCCTAAAGGGGCCATGTTGAAAGAGGACACCAGATCCTTTCGTGTGGAGTAGGGGACTTGGGTGACAGAGCGGAACGAGAAGTAGTGGGCGGAGCTAGGCCCAATCTTAGAAAAGAACTGATCTGTGGCCAGGTCAAGAAATAGCCCATTAGAACCATCTTTCAATATCCTTAGTGACTGCTGACGTCACTCAGCATCCATTGGTCAACCCGGGGCCCCGCAGGAGACCTCTTAGAACCCTTGGGCGCGAGCGGTGTGTGCGCGTTCTCACTTGTGTTTATCACTGCTCCTTGGTTACCGTTCGATCGGGAGGCTTTTGAGTGGTGCGGTTGTGGCAGAGAGGTTGGCTTCTGCCGAATAGTACCGAGTAATCGCTGGTGTTAGGTTTAGAAGTGGATAAGAGCCGAGGGGGCAGGTGAGCGGGCTGGCCCGTTAAGCTGCTGTCTTCTGCCATGAAGGCGCTTTTTGACTTTGGACCGTAGAAGAAAAAGTCACTCTCTGGCACCACCACCGGGCTGCAGGAGGCGAGCGCGGACGCGGTTTGTTCGTGAAAGAGAATCGGCTTTCGGCTGAGCTGGCAGATCCGACTCAGACATCTGGGAAAGATCCATCACGCTGCCAAACAGGGTGATGTGGAAAGAGGACAGCTGATCTTTCCGTGTGGAGTAGGGGTCGGGAACCTCCAGCAGGCTGCAGGAGGCGAGCGCGGGAGCGGTTTGGTTGAGAAATGGAATCGGATTTCGGCTGAGCTACCAGATCCGACACAGACATCTGGGAAAGATCCATCAAGCTGCAAAAGGGGTCATGTTAAAAGTGGATAGCAGACCTTTCCGTGTGGAGTAGGGTAAGTGGATGACAGAGTGGATGGAGAAGTAGGGGGCGGAGCCAGGCCCAAGCTTAGGAAAGAACTTATCTGTAGCCATGGCAAGAAATAGCCCGTGAGAAACAACTTTCAATCCCCCTAGGGACCACTGACGGCAATCAGCAACCATTGGTCAACCCGGGGCCCCCGCAGGAGACCTCTTAGAACCCTTGGGCGCGAGCGGTGTGTGCGCATGCTCACTTGTGTTTGGCACTGCTCCTCGGTTAGCGTTCGATCGGGAGGCTTTTGGGTGGTGCTGTTGTGGCAGAGATGTTGTCTTCGAGAAAATAGTACTGAGTAATATTCGCTCATATCGGCTTCACGAGTGGGTATGAGCCGAGGGGCCAGGTGAGGGGACGGGCCTCTGAAGCTGCTGTCTTCTCCCATGAAGAAGCTTTTTGACATTTGACGGTAGACGAAAGAGTCACTCTCAGGCACCGCCACCAGGTGGCAGGAGGCGAGCTCGGACGAGGTTTGTTTCAGACAGAGAATCGGCTTTTGGCCTAGCTCCCAGATCCACTCAGACATCTGGGAAAGATCAATCACGCTGCCTAAAGGGGCCATGTTGAAAGAGGACACCAGATCCTTTCGTGTGGAGGAGGGGACGGGGATGACAGAGCCGAACGAGTAGTAGGGGGCGGAGCAAGGCCCAATCTTCGAAAAGAACTGATCTGTAGCCACGTCAAGAAATAGCCCATTAGAACCAACTTTCGGCACTCAGCTCCAGGCGGGGCGGCCCCGGCGCTGAGGGACGCTACCCGACCTTGGCGGGACGGGGGTTTCGCCAGGGCCTGGGCCCAGCGACCAGGCGGAGACGGCGCGCGAGCCTTGCAGTCTCCAGGGAAATGCGGGCTTGCCTGCAATGAGATTTCATTTTCTGCATTTAAAGGACATCCTTTTCTGAGCTGCTGTGAATAAATTTGGGATGATACTGTATGTTTTCATCTAATGGAGAAATAGCTGTATTTTGAATAAGGATTGCTGCACTGGACGACTTCAGAACATTACTCACAATGTCATCCAACAGGAGTCAGAATCCCCATGGACCGAAGCAGATTGGCCTTGACCAGCTCTGGGACGACCTCAGAGCTGGAATCCAGCAAGTGTACACCAGACAGAGTATGGCGAAGTCCAGATACATGGAACTCTACACGTATCCTCCTGCTTGAACTGAGATAATTTGCTTTAGAATTTTGATACTTAGTGGTAGGATCGATGAATTATTAGAAATTTGACATCGTGTGTTCTCTTCTCAGTTCATCCTTGAAATGTAGTCACAGAATTCATCTTTAGCTTTACGTTTTTTGAATAGAGGTCCTGTTTTTCGGTTTTTTGAACAGAGGTAATAAAATTGGCTAGTTAGTTGTCTAATGCAGTGCTGGTCAGTACAGTAGCCACTAGTCACATGGATCTGTTTACATTTAAAATAATTTAAAAATTCAGTTTCTTAGTCACAGTAGCCATATTTTAAGGGCTTAATAGTCAGATAATAAAATATTTCTATTACTGTGGAAAGATCCGTTGGACAGCACTGGTCTAAAGCAGGGGATCATTTGTTGAAATGTTGTCCATTTGTTTATATATTGTCTACAGCTGCTTTCATGTTACTCGGAGGGAGTTGAGTAGTTCTGTCAGAAACGATCTTGTCCACAAAGCCTAAAATATTTGCTATCTGGTCCTTTACATAAGAAGTTTGCTGACCTGATCTAACGGGATAGCACAGAGAACAAAAGTTTAACTGTTCTGGTCCTGTTTCACAAAAATGGTATTTAAAAAGTATCTCCCTCATTTGTCATGTGGCCTGCCATGTGCGCGAGGGACAGTGCCGCGTGCTGCAAAGGTCACGAGGGTGTAAAAGACGCGGCCCTGCTCTTCCATACCCAGTGGTGTGCTGTTCGCCTTTGTAGAGTTTCTTGGTTCCGTGCAAATATGAAATTGGAACTAGAGCTAAGCCAACTCAGTAGTGAGCAGGTTGCTGCAGATTCTAGGATTTCAAAGTTCAATGGAGATTTAAGTTTAAATCTTTGGTATGTATCTGTAATTATCAAACTAGGTTATGTGATATTGTAGTGTTCCCTCAAATATGTTAGCATCTGAAAATCCTTAAAAAGAATTTAAACATTGATTTAGATGGATATGAAGCTGTCTATTTCTAAATTAACTTACAATTTATTGTATGTATGTACACATATTCATATATGTACTCATATATACTTACACGTAGGACACTTTTCAAAAAAAAATCAGCTTTATTGAGATAATTCACAAACCATAAAATTCACCCTTTTTAAAGTCAAAAAAAAAAAAAAAAAAAAAAAAAGAACCAACTTTCAATCTACTTAGTGACTGCTGAAGTCACTCCGCAACCATTGGTCAACCCGGGGCCCCGCAGGAGACCTCGTAGAACCCTTGGGCGCGAGCGGCGTGTGCGCATGCTCACTTGTGTTTGGCACTGCTCCTTGGTTAGCGTTCGATCGGGAGGCTTTTGGGTGGTGCTGTTGTGGCAGAGATGTTGTCTTCGAGAAAATAGTACTGAGTAATATTCGCTCATATCGGCTTCACGAGTGGGTATGAGCCGAGGGGCCAGGTGAGGGGACGGGCCTCTGAAGCTGCTGTCTTCTCCCATGAAGAAGCTTTTTGACATTTGACGGTAGACGAAAGAGTCACTCTCAGGCACCGCCACCAGGTGGCAGGAGGCGAGCTCGGACGAGGTTTGTTTCAGACAGAGAATCGGCTTTTGGCCTAGCTCCCAGATCCACTCAGACATCTGGGAAAGATCAATCACGCTGCCTAAAGGGGCCATGTTGAAAGAGGACACCAGATCCTTTCGTGTGGAGTAGGGGACTTGGGTGACAGAGCGGAACGAGAAGTAGTGGGCGGAGCTAGGCCCAATCTTAGAAAAGAACTGATCTGTGGCCAGGTCAAGAAATAGCCCATTAGAACCATCTTTCAATATCCTTAGTGACTGCTGACGTCACTCAGCATCCATTGGTCAACCCGGGGCCCCGCAGGAGACCTCTTAGAACCCTTGGGCGCGAGCGGTGTGTGCGCGTTCTCACTTGTGTTTATCACTGCTCCTTGGTTACCGTTCGATCGGGAGGCTTTTGAGTGGTGCGGTTGTGGCAGAGAGGTTGGCTTCTGCCGAATAGTACCGAGTAATCGCTGGTGTTAGGTTTAGAAGTGGATAAGAGCCGAGGGGGCAGGTGAGCGGGCTGGCCCGTTAAGCTGCTGTCTTCTGCCATGAAGGCGCTTTTTGACTTTGGACCGTAGAAGAAAAAGTCACTCTCTGGCACCACCACCGGGCTGCAGGAGGCGAGCGCGGACGCGGTTTGTTCGTGAAAGAGAATCGGCTTTCGGCTGAGCTGGCAGATCCGACTCAGACATCTGGGAAAGATCCATCACGCTGCCAAACAGGGTGATGTGGAAAGAGGACAGCTGATCTTTCCGTGTGGAGTAGGGGTCGGGAACCTCCAGCAGGCTGCAGGAGGCGAGCGCGGGAGCGGTTTGGTTGAGAAATGGAATCGGATTTCGGCTGAGCTACCAGATCCGACACAGACATCTGGGAAAGATCCATCAAGCTGCAAAAGGGGTCATGTTAAAAGTGGATAGCAGACCTTTCCGTGTGGAGTAGGGTAAGTGGATGACAGAGTGGATGGAGAAGTAGGGGGCGGAGCCAGGCCCAAGCTTAGGAAAGAACTTATCTGTAGCCATGGCAAGAAATAGCCCGTGAGAAACAACTTTCAATCCCCCTAGGGACCACTGACGGCAATCAGCAACCATTGGTCAACCCGGGGCCCCGCAGGAGACCTCTTAGAACCCTTGGGCGCGAGCGGTGTGTGCGCATGCTCACTTGTGTTTGGCACTGCTCCTTGGTTAGCGTTCGATCGGGAGGCTTTTGGGTGGTGCTGTTGTGGCAGAGATGTTGTCTTCGAGAAAATAGTACTGAGTAATATTCGCTCATATCGGCTTCACGAGTGGGTATGAGCCGAGGGGCCAGGTGAGGGGACGGGCCTCTGAAGCTGCTGTCTTCTCCCATGAAGAAGCTTTTTGACTTTTGACGGTAGACGAAAGAGTCACTCTCAGGCACCGCCACCAGCTGGCAGGAGGCGAGCTCGGACGAGGTTTATTTCAGACAGAGAATCGGCTTTGGCCTAGCTCCCAGATCCACTCAGACATCTGGGAAAGATCAATCGCGCTGCCTAAAGGGGCCATGTTGAAAGAGGACACCAGATCCTTTCGTGTGGAGTAGGGGACGGGGATGACAGAGCCGAACGAGTAGTAGGGGGCGGAGCAAGGCCCAATCTTCGAAAAGAACTGATCTGTAGCCACGTCAAGAAATAGCCCATTAGAACCAACTTTCGGCACTCAGCTCCAGGCGGGGCGGCCCCGGCGCTGAGGGACGCTACCCGACCTTGGCGGGACGGGGGTTTCGCCAGGGCCTGGGCCCAGCGACCAGGCGGAGACGGCGCGCGAGCCTTGCAGTCTCCAGGGAAATGCGGGCTTGCCTGCAATGAGATTTCATTTTCTGCATTTAAAGGACATCCTTTTCTGAGCTGCTGTGAATAAATTTGGGATGATACTGTATGTTTTCATCTAATGGAGAAATAGCTGTATTTTGAATAAGGATTGCTGCACTGGACGACTTCAGAACATTACTCACAATGTCATCCAACAGGAGTCAGAATCCCCATGGACCGAAGCAGATTGGCCTTGACCAGCTCTGGGACGACCTCAGAGCTGGAATCCAGCAAGTGTACACCAGACAGAGTATGGCGAAGTCCAGATACATGGAACTCTACACGTATCCTCCTGCTTGAACTGAGATAATTTGCTTTAGAATTTTGATACTTAGTGGTAGGATCGATGAATTATTAGAAATTTGACATCGTGTGTTCTCTTCTCAGTTCATCCTTGAAATGTAGTCACAGAATTCATCTTTAGCTTTAAGTTTTTTGAATAGAGGTCCTGTTTTTCGGTTTTTTGAACAGAGGTAATAAAATTGGCTAGTTAGTTGTCTAATGCAGTGCTGGTAAGTACAGTAGCCACTAGTCACATGGATCTGTTTACATTTAAAATAATTTAAAAATTCAGTTTCTTAGTCACAGTAGCCATATTTTAAGGGCTTAATAGTCAGATAATAAAATATTTCTATTACTGTGGAAAGATCCGTTGGACAGCACTGGTCTAAAGCAGGGGATCATTTGTTGAAATGTTGTCCATTTGTTTATATATTGTCTACAGCTGCTTTCATGTTACTCGGAGGGAGTTGAGTAGTTCTGTCAGAAACGATCTTGTCCACAAAGCCTAAAATATTTGCTATCTGGTCCTTTACATAAGAAGTTTGCTGACCTGATCTAACGGGATAGCACAGAGAACAAAAGTTTAACTGTTCTGGTCCTGTTTCACAAAAATGGTATTTAAAAAGTATCTCCCTCATTTGTCATGTGGCCTGCCATGTGCGCGAGGGACAGTGCCGCGTGCTGCAAAGGTCACGAGGGTGTAAAAGACGCGGCCCTGCTCTTCCATACCCAGTGGTGTGCTGTTCGCCTTTGTAGAGTTTCTTGGTTCCGTGCAAATATGAAATTGGAACTAGAGCTAAGCCAACTCAGTAGTGAGCAGGTTGCTGCAGATTCTAGGATTTCAAAGTTCAATGGAGATTTAAGTTTAAATCTTTGGTATGTATCTGTAATTATCAAACTAGGTTATGTGATATTGTAGTGTTCCCTCAAATATGTTAGCATCTGAAAATCCTTAAAAAGAATTTAAACATTGATTTAGATGGATATGAAGCTGTCTATTTCTAAATTAACTTACAATTTATTGTATGTATGTACACATATTCATATATGTACTCATATATACTTACACGTAGGACACTTTTCAAAAAAAAATCAGCTTTATTGAGATAATTCACAAACCATAAAATTCACCCTTTTTAAAGTCAAAAAAAAAAAAAAAAAAAAAAAAAAAGAACCAACTTTCAATCTACTTAGTGACTGCTGAAGTCACTCCGCAACCATTGGTCAACCCGGGGCCCCGCAGGAGACCTCGTAGAACCCTTGGGCGCGAGCGGCGTGTGCGCATGCTCACTTGTGTTTGGCACTGCTCCTTGGTTAGCGTTCGATCGGGAGGCTTTTGGGTGGTGCTGTTGTGGCAGAGATGTTGTCTTCGAGAAAATAGTACTGAGTAATATTCGCTCATATCGGCTTCACGAGTGGGTATGAGCCGAGGGGCCAGGTGAGGGGACGGGCCTCTGAAGCTGCTGTCTTCTCCCATGAAGAAGCTTTTTGACATTTGACGGTAGACGAAAGAGTCACTCTCAGGCACCGCCACCAGGTGGCAGGAGGCGAGCTCGGACGAGGTTTGTTTCAGACAGAGAATCGGCTTTTGGCCTAGCTCCCAGATCCACTCAGACATCTGGGAAAGATCAATCACGCTGCCTAAAGGGGCCATGTTGAAAGAGGACACCAGATCCTTTCGTGTGGAGTAGGGGACTTGGGTGACAGAGCGGAACGAGAAGTAGTGGGCGGAGCTAGGCCCAATCTTAGAAAAGAACTGATCTGTGGCCAGGTCAAGAAATAGCCCATTAGAACCATCTTTCAATATCCTTAGTGACTGCTGACGTCACTCAGCATCCATTGGTCAACCCGGGGCCCCGCAGGAGACCTCTTAGAACCCTTGGGCGCGAGCGGTGTGTGCGCGTTCTCACTTGTGTTTATCACTGCTCCTTGGTTACCGTTCGATCGGGAGGCTTTTGAGTGGTGCGGTTGTGGCAGAGAGGTTGGCTTCTGCCGAATAGTACCGAGTAATCGCTGGTGTTAGGTTTAGAAGTGGATAAGAGCCGAGGGGGCAGGTGAGCGGGCTGGCCCGTTAAGCTGCTGTCTTCTGCCATGAAGGCGCTTTTTGACTTTGGACCGTAGAAGAAAAAGTCACTCTCTGGCACCACCACCGGGCTGCAGGAGGCGAGCGCGGACGCGGTTTGTTCGTGAAAGAGAATCGGCTTTCGGCTGAGCTGGCAGATCCGACTCAGACATCTGGGAAAGATCCATCACGCTGCCAAACAGGGTGATGTGGAAAGAGGACAGCTGATCTTTCCGTGTGGAGTAGGGGTCGGGAACCTCCAGCAGGCTGCAGGAGGCGAGCGCGGGAGCGGTTTGGTTGAGAAATGGAATCGGATTTCGGCTGAGCTACCAGATCCGACACAGACATCTGGGAAAGATCCATCAAGCTGCAAAAGGGGTCATGTTAAAAGTGGATAGCAGACCTTTCCGTGTGGAGTAGGGTAAGTGGATGACAGAGTGGATGGAGAAGTAGGGGGCGGAGCCAGGCCCAAGCTTAGGAAAGAACTTATCTGTAGCCATGGCAAGAAATAGCCCGTGAGAAACAACTTTCAATCCCCCTAGGGACCACTGACGGCAATCAGCAACCATTGGTCAACCCGGGGCCCCGCAGGAGACCTCTTAGAACCCTTGGGCGCGAGCGGTGTGTGCGCATGCTCACTTGTGTTTGGCACTGCTCCTTGGTTAGCGTTCGATCGGGAGGCTTTTGGGTGGTGCTGTTGTGGCAGAGATGTTGTCTTCGAGAAAATAGTACTGAGTAATATTCGCTCATATCGGCTTCACGAGTGGGTATGAGCCGAGGGGCCAGGTGAGGGGACGGGCCTCTGAAGCTGCTGTCTTCTCCCATGAAGAAGCTTTTTGACTTTTGACGGTAGACGAAAGAGTCACTCTCAGGCACCGCCACCAGGTGGCAGGAGGCGAGCTCGGACGAGGTTTATTTCAGACAGAGAATCGGCTTTGGCCTAGCTCCCAGATCCACTCAGACATCTGGGAAAGATCAATCGCGCTGCCTAAAGGGGCCATGTTGAAAGAGGACACCAGATCCTTTCGTGTGGAGTAGGGGACGGGGATGACAGAGCCGAACGAGTAGTAGGGGGCGGAGCAAGGCCCAATCTTCGAAAAGAACTGATCTGTAGCCACGTCAAGAAATAGCCCATTAGAACCAACTTTCGGCACTCAGCTCCAGGCGGGGCGGCCCCGGCGCTGAGGGACGCTACCCGACCTTGGCGGGACGGGGGTTTCGCCAGGGCCTGGGCCCAGCGACCAGGCGGAGACGGCGCGCGAGCCTTGCAGTCTCCAGGGAAATGCGGGCTTGCCTGCAATGAGATTTCATTTTCTGCATTTAAAGGACATCCTTTTCTGAGCTGCTGTGAATAAATTTGGGATGATACTGTATGTTTTCATCTAATGGAGAAATAGCTGTATTTTGAATAAGGATTGCTGCACTGGACGACTTCAGAACATTACTCACAATGTCATCCAACAGGAGTCAGAATCCCCATGGACCGAAGCAGATTGGCCTTGACCAGCTCTGGGACGACCTCAGAGCTGGAATCCAGCAAGTGTACACCAGACAGAGTATGGCGAAGTCCAGATACATGGAACTCTACACGTATCCTCCTGCTTGAACTGAGATAATTTGCTTTAGAATTTTGATACTTAGTGGTAGGATCGATGAATTATTAGAAATTTGACATCGTGTGTTCTCTTCTCAGTTCATCCTTGAAATGTAGTCACAGAATTCATCTTTAGCTTTAAGTTTTTTGAATAGAGGTCCTGTTTTTCGGTTTTTTGAACAGAGGTAATAAAATTGGCTAGTTAGTTGTCTAATGCAGTGCTGGTCAGTACAGTAGCCACTAGTCACATGGATCTGTTTACATTTAAAATAATTTAAAAATTCAGTTTCTTAGTCACAGTAGCCGTATTTTAAGGGCTTAATAGTCAGATAATAAAATATTTCTATTACTGTGGAAAGATCCGTTGGACAGCACTGGTCTAAAGCAGGGGATCATTTGTTGAAATGTTGTCCATTTGTTTATATATTGTCTACAGCTGCTTTCATGTTACTCGGAGGGAGCTGAGTAGTTCTGTCAGAAACGATCTTGTCCACAAAGCCTAAAATATTTGCTATCTGGTCCTTTACATAAGAAGTTTGCTGACCTGATCTAACGGGATAGCACAGAGAACAAAAGTTTAACTGTTCTGGTCCTGTTTCACAAAAATGGTATTTAAAAAGTATCTCCCTCATTTGTCATGTGGCCTGCCATGTGCGCGAGGGACAGTGCCGCGTGCTGCAAAGGTCACGAGGGTGTAAAAGACGCGGCCCTGCTCTTCCATACCCAGTGGTGTGCTGTTCGCCTTTGTAGAGTTTCTTGGTTCCGTGCAAATATGAAATTGGAACTAGAGCTAAGCCAACTCAGTAGTGAGCAGGTTGCTGCAGATTCTAGGATTTCAAAGTTCAATGGAGATTTAAGTTTAAATCTTTGGTATGTATCTGTAATTATCAAACTAGGTTATGTGATATTGTAGTGTTCCCTCAAATATGTTAGCATCTGAAAATCCTTAAAAAGAATTTAAACATTGATTTAGATGGATATGAAGCTGTCTATTTCTAAATTAACTTACAATTTATTGTATGTATGTACACATATTCATATATGTACTCATATATACTTACACGTAGGACACTTTTCAAAAAAAAATCAGCTTTATTGAGATAATTCACAAACCATAAAATTCACCCTTTTTAAAGTCAAAAAAAAAAAAAAAAAAAAAAAAAAGAACCAACTTTCAATCTACTGAGTGACTGCTGAAGTCACTCCGCAACCATTGGTCAACCCGGGGCCCCGCAGGAGACCTCGTAGAACCCTTGGGCGCGAGCGGCGTGTGCGCATGCTCACTTGTGTTTGGCACTGCTCCTTGGTTAGCGTTCGATCGGGAGGCTTTTGGGTGGTGCTGTTGTGGCAGAGATGTTGTCTTCGAGAAAATAGTACTGAGTAATATTCGCTCATATCGGCTTCACGAGTGGGTATGAGCCGAGGGGCCAGGTGAGGGGACGGGCCTCTGAAGCTGCTGTCTTCTCCCATGAAGAAGCTTTTTGACATTTGACGGTAGACGAAAGAGTCACTCTCAGGCACCGCCACCAGGTGGCAGGAGGCGAGCTCGGACGAGGTTTGTTTCAGACAGAGAATCGGCTTTTGGCCTAGCTCCCAGATCCACTCAGACATCTGGGAAAGATCAATCACGCTGCCTAAAGGGGCCATGTTGAAAGAGGACACCAGATCCTTTCGTGTGGAGTAGGGGACTTGGGTGACAGAGCGGAACGAGAAGTAGTGGGCGGAGCTAGGCCCAATCTTAGAAAAGAACTGATCTGTGGCCAGGTCAAGAAATAGCCCATTAGAACCATCTTTCAATATCCTTAGTGACTGCTGACGTCACTCAGCATCCATTGGTCAACCCGGGGCCCCGCAGGAGACCTCTTAGAACCCTTGGGCGCGAGCGGTGTGTGCGCGTTCTCACTTGTGTTTATCACTGCTCCTTGGTTACCGTTCGATCGGGAGGCTTTTGAGTGGTGCGGTTGTGGCAGAGAGGTTGGCTTCTGCCGAATAGTACCGAGTAATCGCTGGTGTTAGGTTTAGAAGTGGATAAGAGCCGAGGGGGCAGGTGAGCGGGCTGGCCCGTTAAGCTGCTGTCTTCTGCCATGAAGGCGCTTTTTGACTTTGGACCGTAGAAGAAAAAGTCACTCTCTGGCACCACCACCGGGCTGCAGGAGGCGAGCGCGGACGCGGCTTGTTCGTGAAAGAGAATCGGCTTTCGGCTGAGCTGGCAGATCCGACTCAGACATCTGGGAAAGATCCATCACGCTGCCAAACAGGGTGATGTGGAAAGAGGACAGCTGATCTTTCCGTGTGGAGTAGGGGTCGGGAACCTCCAGCAGGCTGCAGGAGGCGAGCGCGGGAGCGGTTTGGTTGAGAAATGGAATCGGATTTCGGCTGAGCTACCAGATCCGACACAGACATCTGGGAAAGATCCATCAAGCTGCAAAAGGGGTCATGTTAAAAGTGGATAGCAGACCTTTCCGTGTGGAGTAGGGTAAGTGGATGACAGAGTGGATGGAGAAGTAGGGGGCGGAGCCAGGCCCAAGCTTAGGAAAGAACTTATCTGTAGCCATGGCAAGAAATAGCCCGTGAGAAACAACTTTCAATCCCCCTAGGGACCACTGACGGCAATCAGCAACCATTGGTCAACCCGGGGCCCCGCAGGAGACCTCTTAGAACCCTTGGGCGCGAGCGGTGTGTGCGCATGCTCACTTGTGTTTGGCACTGCTCCTCGGTTAGCGTTCGATCGGGAGGCTTTTGGGTGGTGCTGTTGTGGCAGAGATGTTGTCTTCGAGAAAATAGTACTGAGTAATATTCGCTCATATCGGCTTCACGAGTGGGTATGAGCCGAGGGGCCAGGTGAGGGGACGGGCCTCTGAAGCTGCTGTCTTCTCCCATGAAGAAGCTTTTTGACTTTTGACGGTAGACGAAAGAGTCACTCTCAGGCACCGCCACCAGGTGGCAGGAGGCGAGCTCGGACGAGGTTTATTTCAGACAGAGAATCGGCTTTGGCCTAGCTCCCAGATCCACTCAGACATCTGGGAAAGATCAATCACGCTGCCTAAAGGGGCCATGTTGAAAGAGGACACCAGATCCTTTCGTGTGGAGGAGGGGACGGGGATGACAGAGCCGAACGAGTAGTAGGGGGCGGAGCAAGGCCCAATCTTCGAAAAGAACTGATCTGTAGCCACGTCAAGAAATAGCCCATTAGAACCAACTTTCGGCACTCAGCTCCAGGCGGGGCGGCCCCGGCGCTGAGGGACGCTACCCGACCTTGGCGGGACGGGGGTTTCGCCAGGGCCTGGGCCCAGCGACCAGGCGGAGACGGCGCGCGAGCCTTGCAGTCTCCAGGGAAATGCGGGCTTGCCTGCAATGAGATTTCATTTTCTGCATTTAAAGGACATCCTTTTCTGAGCTGCTGTGAATAAATTTGGGATGATACTGTATGTTTTCATCTAATGGAGAAATAGCTGTATTTTGAATAAGGATTGCTGCACTGGACGACTTCAGAACATTACTCACAATGTCATCCAACAGGAGTCAGAATCCCCATGGACCGAAGCAGATTGGCCTTGACCAGCTCTGGGACGACCTCAGAGCTGGAATCCAGCAAGTGTACAATAGACAGAGTATGGCGAAGTCCAGATACATGGAACTCTACACGTATCCTCCTGCTTGAACTGAGATAATTTGCTTTAGAATTTTGATACTTAGTGGTAGGATCGATGAATTATTAGAAATTTGACATCGTGTGTTCTCTTCTCAGTTCATCCTTGAAATGTAGTCACAGAATTCATCTTTAGCTTTACGTTTTTTGAATAGAGGTCCTGTTTTTCGGTTTTTTGAACAGAGGTAATAAAATTGGCTAGTTAGTTGTCTAATGCAGTGCTGGTCAGTACAGTAGCCACTAGTCACATGGATCTGTTTACATTTAAAATAATTTAAAAATTCAGTTTCTTAGTCACAGTAGCCGTATTTTAAGGGCTTAATAGTCAGATAATAAAATATTTCTATTACTGTGGAATGATCCGTTGGACAGCACTGGTCTAAAGCAGGGGATCATTTGTTGAAATGTTGTCCATTTGTTTATATATTGTCTACAGCTGCTTTCATGTTACTCGGAGGGAGTTGAGTAGTTCTGTCAGAAACGATCTTGTCCACAAAGCCTAAAATATTTGCTATCTGGTCCTTTACATAAGAAGTTTGCTGACCTGATCTAACGGGATAGCACAGAGAACAAAAGTTTAACTGTTCTGGTCCTGTTTCACAAAAATGGTATTTAAAAAGTATCTCCCTCATTTGTCATGTGGCCTGCCATGTGCGCGAGGGACAGTGCCGCGTGCTGCAAAGGTCACGAGGGTGTAAAAGACGCGGCCCTGGTCTTCCATACCCAGTGGTGTGCTGTTCGCCTTTGTAGAGTTTCTTGGTTCCGTGCAAATATGAAATTGGAACTAGAGCTAAGCCAACTCAGTAGTGAGCAGGTTGCTGCAGATTCTAGGATTTCAAAGTTCAATGGAGATTTAAGTTTAAATCTTTGGTATGTATCTGTAATTATCAAACTAGGTTATGTGATATTGTAGTGTTCCCTCAAATATGTTAGCATCTGAAAATCCTTAAAAAGAATTTAAACATTGATTTAGATGGATATGAAGCTGTCTATTTCTAAATTAACTTACAATTTATTGTATGTATGTACACATATTCATATATGTACTCATATATACTTACACGTAGGACACTTTTCAAAAAAAAATCAGCTTTATTGAGATAATTCACAAACCATAAAATTCACCCTTTTTAAAGTCAAAAAAAAAAAGAACCAACTTTCAATCTACTTAGTGACTGCTGAAGTCACTCCGCAACCATTGGTCAACCCGGGGCCCCGCAGGAGACCTCGTAGAACCCTTGGGCGCGAGCGGCGTGTGCGCATGCTCACTTGTGTTTGGCACTGCTCCTTGGTTAGCGTTCGATCGGGAGGCTTTTGGGTGGTGCTGTTGTGGCAGAGATGTTGTCTTCGAGAAAATAGTACTGAGTAATATTCGCTCATATCGGCTTCACGAGTGGGTATGAGCCGAGGGGCCAGGTGAGGGGACGGGCCTCTGAAGCTGCTGTCTTCTCCCATGAAGAAGCTTTTTGACATTTGACGGTAGACGAAAGAGTCACTCTCAGGCACCGCCACCAGGTGGCAGGAGGCGAGCTCGGACGAGGTTTGTTTCAGACAGAGAATCGGCTTTTGGCCTAGCTCCCAGATCCACTCAGACATCTGGGAAAGATCAATCACGCTGCCTAAAGGGGCCATGTTGAAAGAGGACACCAGATCCTTTCGTGTGGAGTAGGGGACTTGGGTGACAGAGCGGAACGAGAAGTAGTGGGCGGAGCTAGGCCCAATCTTAGAAAAGAACTGATCTGTGGCCAGGTCAAGAAATAGCCCATTAGAACCATCTTTCAATATCCTTAGTGACTGCTGACGTCACTCAGCATCCATTGGTCAACCCGGGGCCCCGCAGGAGACCTCTTAGAACCCTTGGGCGCGAGCGGTGTGTGCGCGTTCTCACTTGTGTTTATCACTGCTCCTTGGTTACCGTTCGATCGGGAGGCTTTTGAGTGGTGCGGTTGTGGCAGAGAGGTTGGCTTCTGCCGAATAGTACCGAGTAATCGCTGGTGTTAGGTTTAGAAGTGGATAAGAGCCGAGGGGGCAGGTGAGCGGGCTGGCCCGTTAAGCTGCTGTCTTCTGCCATGAAGGCGCTTTTTGACTTTGGACCGTAGAAGAAAAAGTCACTCTCTGGCACCACCACCGGGCTGCAGGAGGCGAGCGCGGACGCGGTTTGTTCGTGAAAGAGAATCGGCTTTCGGCTGAGCTGGCAGATCCGACTCAGACATCTGGGAAAGATCCATCACGCTGCCAAACAGGGTGATGTGGAAAGAGGACAGCTGATCTTTCCGTGTGGAGTAGGGGTCGGGAACCTCCAGCAGGCTGCAGGAGGCGAGCGCGGGAGCGGTTTGGTTGAGAAATGGAATCGGATTTCGGCTGAGCTACCAGATCCGACACAGACATCTGGGAAAGATCCATCAAGCTGCAAAAGGGGTCATGTTAAAAGTGGATAGCAGACCTTTCCGTGTGGAGTAGGGTAAGTGGATGACAGAGTGGATGGAGAAGTAGGGGGCGGAGCCAGGCCCAAGCTTAGGAAAGAACTTATCTGTAGCCATGGCAAGAAATAGCCCATGAGAAACAACTTTCAATCCCCCTAGGGACCACTGACGGCAATCAGCAACCATTGGTCAACCCGGGGCCCCCGCAGGAGACCTCTTAGAACCCTTGGGCGCGAGCGGTGTGTGCGCATGCTCACTTGTGTTTGGCACTGCTCCTCGGTTAGCGTTCGATCGGGAGGCTTTTGGGTGGTGCTGTTGTGGCAGAGATGTTGTCTTCGAGAAAATAGTACTGAGTAATATTCGCTCATATCGGCTTCACGAGTGGGTATGAGCCGAGGGGCCAGGTGAGGGGACGGGCCTCTGAAGCTGCTGTCTTCTCCCATGAAGAAGCTTTTTGACTTTTGACGGTAGACGAAAGAGTCACTCTCAGGCACCGCCACCAGGTGGCAGGAGGCGAGCTCGGACGAGGTTTATTTCAGACAGAGAATCGGCTTTGGCCTAGCTCCCAGATCCACTCAGACATCTGGGAAAGATCAATCGCGCTGCCTAAAGGGGCCATGTTGAAAGAGGACACCAGATCCTTTCGTGTGGAGTAGGGGACGGGGATGACAGAGCCGAACGAGTAGTAGGGGGCGGAGCAAGGCCCAATCTTCGAAAAGAACTGATCTGTAGCCACGTCAAGAAATAGCCCATTAGAACCAACTTTCGGCACTCAGCTCCAGGCGGGGCGGCCCCGGCGCTGAGGGACGCTACCCGACCTTGGCGGGACGGGGGTTTCGCCAGGGCCTGGGCCCAGCGACCAGGCGGAGACGGCGCGCGAGCCTTGCAGTCTCCAGGGAAATGCGGGCTTGCCTGCAATGAGATTTCATTTTCTGCATTTAAAGGACATCCTTTTCTGAGCTGCTGTGAATAAATTTGGGATGATACTGTATGTTTTCATCTAATGGAGAAATAGCTGTATTTTGAATAAGGATTGCTGCACTGGACGACTTCAGAACATTACTCACAATGTCATCCAACAGGAGTCAGAATCCCCATGGACCGAAGCAGATTGGCCTTGACCAGCTCTGGGACGACCTCAGAGCTGGAATCCAGCAAGTGTACACCAGACAGAGTATGGCGAAGTCCAGATACATGGAACTCTACACGTATCCTCCTGCTTGAACTGAGATAATTTGCTTTAGAATTTTGATACTTAGTGGTAGGATCGATGAATTATTAGAAATTTGACATCGTGTGTTCTCTTCTCAGTTCATCCTTGAAATGTAGTCACAGAATTCATCTTTAGCTTTACGTTTTTTGAATAGAGGTCCTGTTTTTCGGTTTTTTGAACAGAGGTAATAAAATTGGCTAGTTAGTTGTCTAATGCAGTGCTGGTCAGTACAGTAGCCACTAGTCACATGGATCTGTTTACATTTAAAATAATTTAAAAATTCAGTTTCTTAGTCACAGTAGCCGTATTTTAAGGGCTTAATAGTCAGATAATAAAATATTTCTATTACTGTGGAAAGATCCGTTGGACAGCACTGGTCTAAAGCAGGGGATCATTTGTTGAAATGTTGTCCATTTGTTTATATATTGTCTACAGCTGCTTTCATGTTACTCGGAGGGAGCTGAGTAGTTCTGTCAGAAACGATCTTGTCCACAAAGCCTAAAATATTTGCTATCTGGTCCTTTACATAAGAAGTTTGCTGACCTGATCTAACGGGATAGCACAGAGAAAAAAAGTTTAACTGTTCTGGTCCTGTTTCACAAAAATGGTATTTAAAAAGTATCTCCCTCATTTGTCATGTGGCCTGCCATGTGCGCGAGGGACAGTGCCGCGTGCTGCAAAGGTCACGAGGGTGTAAAAGACGCGGCCCTGCTCTTCCATACCCAGTGGTGTGCTGTTCGCCTTTGTAGAGTTTCTTGGTTCCGTGCAAATATGAAATTGGAACTAGAGCTAAGCCAACTCAGTAGTGAGCAGGTTGCTGCAGATTCTAGGATTTCAAAGTTCAATGGAGATTTAAGTTTAAATCTTTGGTATGTATCTGTAATTATCAAACTAGGTTATGTGATATTGTAGTGTTCCCTCAAATATGTTAGCATCTGAAAATCCTTAAAAAGAATTTAAACATTGATTTAGATGGATATGAAGCTGTCTATTTCTAAATTAACTTACAATTTATTGTATGTATGTACACATATTCATATATGTACTCATATATACTTACACGTAGGACACTTTTCAAAAAAAAATCAGCTTTATTGAGATAATTCACAAACCATAAAATTCACCCTTTTTAAAGTCAAAAAAAAAAAGAACCAACTTTCAATCTACTTAGTGACTGCTGAAGTCACTCCGCAACCATTGGTCAACCCGGGGCCCCGCAGGAGACCTCGTAGAACCCTTGGGCGCGAGCGGCGTGTGCGCATGCTCACTTGTGTTTGGCACTGCTCCTTGGTTAGCGTTCGATCGGGAGGCTTTTGGGTGGTGCTGTTGTGGCAGAGATGTTGTCTTCGAGAAAATAGTACTGAGTAATATTCGCTCATATCGGCTTCACGAGTGGGTATGAGCCGAGGGGCCAGGTGAGGGGACGGGCCTCTGAAGCTGCTGTCTTCTCCCATGAAGAAGCTTTTTGACATTTGACGGTAGACGAAAGAGTCACTCTCAGGCACCGCCACCAGGTGGCAGGAGGCGAGCTCGGACGAGGTTTGTTTCAGACAGAGAATCGGCTTTTGGCCTAGCTCCCAGATCCACTCAGACATCTGGGAAAGATCAATCACGCTGCCTAAAGGGGCCATGTTGAAAGAGGACACCAGATCCTTTCGTGTGGAGTAGGGGACTTGGGTGACAGAGCGGAACGAGAAGTAGTGGGCGGAGCTAGGCCCAATCTTAGAAAAGAACTGATCTGTGGCCAGGTCAAGAAATAGCCCATTAGAACCATCTTTCAATATCCTTAGTGACTGCTGACGTCACTCAGCATCCATTGGTCAACCCGGGGCCCCGCAGGAGACCTCTTAGAACCCTTGGGCGCGAGCGGTGTGTGCGCGTTCTCACTTGTGTTTATCACTGCTCCTTGGTTACCGTTCGATCGGGAGGCTTTTGAGTGGTGCGGTTGTGGCAGAGAGGTTGGCTTCTGCCGAATAGTACCGAGTAATCGCTGGTGTTAGGTTTAGAAGTGGATAAGAGCCGAGGGGGCAGGTGAGCGGGCTGGCCCGTTAAGCTGCTGTCTTCTGCCATGAAGGCGCTTTTTGACTTTGGACCGTAGAAGAAAAAGTCACTCTCTGGCACCACCACCGGGCTGCAGGAGGCGAGCGCGGACGCGGTTTGTTCGTGAAAGAGAATCGGCTTTCGGCTGAGCTGGCAGATCCGACTCAGACATCTGGGAAAGATCCATCACGCTGCCAAACAGGGTGATGTGGAAAGAGGACAGCTGATCTTTCCGTGTGGAGTAGGGGTCGGGAACCTCCAGCAGGCTGCAGAAGGCGAGCGCGGGAGCGGTTTGGTTGAGAAATGGAATCGGATTTCGGCTGAGCTACCAGATCCGACACAGACATCTGGGAAAGATCCATCAAGCTGCAAAAGGGGTCATGTTAAAAGTGGATAGCAGACCTTTCCGTGTGGAGTAGGGTAAGTGGATGACAGAGTGGATGGAGAAGTAGGGGGCGGAGCCAGGCCCAAGCTTAGGAAAGAACTTATCTGTAGCCATGGCAAGAAATAGCCCGTGAGAAACAACTTTCAATCCCCCTAGGGACCACTGACGGCAATCAGCAACCATTGGTCAACCCGGGGCCCCGCAGGAGACCTCTTAGAACCCTTGGGCGCGAGCGGTGTGTGCGCATGCTCACTTGTGTTTGGCACTGCTCCTCGGTTAGCGTTCGATCGGGAGGCTTTTGGGTGGTGCTGTTGTGGCAGAGATGTTGTCTTCGAGAAAATAGTACTGAGTAATATTCGCTCATATCGGCTTCACGAGTGGGTATGAGCCGAGGGGCCAGGTGAGGGGACGGGCCTCTGAAGCTGCTGTCTTCTCCCATGAAGAAGCTTTTTGACTTTTGACGGTAGACGAAAGAGTCACTCTCAGGCACCGCCACCAGGTGGCAGGAGGCGAGCTCGGACGAGGTTTATTTCAGACAGAGAATCGGCTTTGGCCTAGCTCCCAGATCCACTCAGACATCTGGGAAAGATCAATCACGCTGCCTAAAGGGGCCATGTTGAAAGAGGACACCAGATCCTTTCGTGTGGAGGAGGGGACGGGGATGACAGAGCCGAACGAGTAGTAGGGGGCGGAGCAAGGCCCAATCTTCGAAAAGAACTGATCTGTAGCCACGTCAAGAAATAGCCCATTAGAACCAACTTTCGGCACTCAGCTCCAGGCGGGGCGGCCCCGGCGCTGAGGGACGCTACCCGACCTTGGCGGGACGGGGGTTTCGCCAGGGCCTGGGCCCAGCGACCAGGCGGAGACGGCGCGCGAGCCTTGCAGTCTCCAGGGAAATGCGGGCTTGCCTGCAATGAGATTTCATTTTCTGCATTTAAAGGACATCCTTTTCTGAGCTGCTGTGAATAAATTTGGGATGATACTGTATGTTTTCATCTAATGGAGAAATAGCTGTATTTTGAATAAGGATTGCTGCACTGGACGACTTCAGAACATTACTCACAATGTCATCCAACAGGAGTCAGAATCCCCATGGACCGAAGCAGATTGGCCTTGACCAGCTCTGGGACGACCTCAGAGCTGGAATCCAGCAAGTGTACACCAGACAGAGTATGGCGAAGTCCAGATACATGGAACTCTACACGTATCCTCCTGCTTGAACTGAGATAATTTGCTTTAGAATTTTGATACTTAGTGGTAGGATCGATGAATTATTAGAAATTTGACATCATGTGTTCTCTTCTCAGTTCATCCTTGAAATGTAGTCACAGAATTCATCTTTAGCTTTACGTTTTTTGAATAGAGGTCCTGTTTTTCGGTTTTTTGAACAGAGGTAATAAAATTGGCTAGTTAGTTGTCTAATGCAGTGCTGGTCAGTACAGTAGCCACTAGTCACATGGATCTGTTTACATTTAAAATAATTTAAAAATTCAGTTTCTTAGTCACAGTAGCCGTATTTTAAGGGCTTAATAGTCAGATAATAAAATATTTCTATTACTGTGGAAAGATCCGTTGGACAGCACTGGTCTAAAGCAGGGGATCATTTGTTGAAATGTTGTCCATTTGTTTATATATTGTCTACAGCTGCTTTCATGTTACTCGGAGGGAGTTGAGTAGTTCTGTCAGAAACGATCTTGTCCACAAAGCCTAAAATATTTGCTATCTGGTCCTTTACATAAGAAGTTTGCTGACCTGATCTAACGGGATAGCACAGAGAACAAAAGTTTAACTGTTCTGGTCCTGTTTCACAAAAATGGTATTTAAAAAGTATCTCCCTCATTTGTCATGTGGCCTGCCATGTGCGCGAGGGACAGTGCCGCGTGCTGCAAAGGTCACGAGGGTGTAAAAGACGCGGCCCTGCTCTTCCATACCCAGTGGTGTGCTGTTCGCCTTTGTAGAGTTTCTTGGTTCCGTGCAAATATGAAATTGGAACTAGAGCTAAGCCAACTCAGTAGTGAGCAGGTTGCTGCAGATTCTAGGATTTCAAAGTTCAATGGAGATTTAAGTTTAAATCTTTGGTATGTATCTGTAATTATCAAACTAGGTTATGTGATATTGTAGTGTTCCCTCAAATATGTTAGCATCTGAAAATCCTTAAAAAGAATTTAAACATTGATTTAGATGGATATGAAGCTGTCTATTTCTAAATTAACTTACAATTTATTGTATGTATGTACACATATTCATATATGTACTCATATATACTTACACGTAGGACACTTTTCAAAAAAAAATCAGCTTTATTGAGATAATTCACAAACCATAAAATTCACCCTTTTTAAAGTCAAAAAAAAAAAGAACCAACTTTCAATCTACTTAGTGACTGCTGAAGTCACTCCGCAACCATTGGTCAACCCGGGGCCCCGCAGGAGACCTCGTAGAACCCTTGGGCGCGAGCGGCGTGTGCGCATGCTCACTTGTGTTTGGCACTGCTCCTTGGTTAGCGTTCGATCGGGAGGCTTTTGGGTGGTGCTGTTGTGGCAGAGATGTTGTCTTCGAGAAAATAGTACTGAGTAATATTCGCTCATATCGGCTTCACGAGTGGGTATGAGCCGAGGGGCCAGGTGAGGGGACGGGCCTCTGAAGCTGCTGTCTTCTCCCATGAAGAAGCTTTTTGACATTTGACGGTAGACGAAAGAGTCACTCTCAGGCACCGCCACCAGGTGGCAGGAGGCGAGCTCGGACGAGGTTTGTTTCAGACAGAGAATCGGCTTTTGGCCTAGCTCCCAGATCCACTCAGACATCTGGGAAAGATCAATCACGCTGCCTAAAGGGGCCATGTTGAAAGAGGACACCAGATCCTTTCGTGTGGAGTAGGGGACTTGGGTGACAGAGCGGAACGAGAAGTAGTGGGCGGAGCTAGGCCCAATCTTAGAAAAGAACTGATCTGTGGCCAGGTCAAGAAATAGCCCATTAGAACCATCTTTCAATATCCTTAGTGACTGCTGACGTCACTCAGCATCCATTGGTCAACCCGGGGCCCCGCAGGAGACCTCTTAGAACCCTTGGGCGCGAGCGGTGTGTGCGCGTTCTCACTTGTGTTTATCACTGCTCCTTGGTTACCGTTCGATCGGGAGGCTTTTGAGTGGTGCGGTTGTGGCAGAGAGGTTGGCTTCTGCCGAATAGTACCGAGTAATCGCTGGTGTTAGGTTTAGAAGTGGATAAGAGCCGAGGGGGCAGGTGAGCGGGCTGGCCCGTTAAGCTGCTGTCTTCTGCCATGAAGGCGCTTTTTGACTTTGGACCGTAGAAGAAAAAGTCACTCTCTGGCACCACCACCGGGCTGCAGGAGGCGAGCGCGGACGCGGTTTGTTCGTGAAAGAGAATCGGCTTTCGGCTGAGCTGGCAGATCCGACTCAGACATCTGGGAAAGATCCATCACGCTGCCAAACAGGGTGATGTGGAAAGAGGACAGCTGATCTTTCCGTGTGGAGTAGGGGTCGGGAACCTCCAGCAGGCTGCAGGAGGCGAGCGCGGGAGCGGTTTGGTTGAGAAATGGAATCGGATTTCGGCTGAGCTACCAGATCCGACACAGACATCTGGGAAAGATCCATCAAGCTGCAAAAGGGGTCATGTTAAAAGTGGATAGCAGACCTTTCCGTGTGGAGTAGGGTAAGTGGATGACAGAGTGGATGGAGAAGTAGGGGGCGGAGCCAGGCCCAAGCTTAGGAAAGAACTTATCTGTAGCCATGGCAAGAAATAGCCCGTGAGAAACAACTTTCAATCCCCCTAGGGACCACTGACGGCAATCAGCAACCATTGGTCAACCCGGGGCCCCGCAGGAGACCTCTTAGAACCCTTGGGCGCGAGCGGTGTGTGCGCATGCTCACTTGTGTTTGGCACTGCTCCTCGGTTAGCGTTCGATCGGGAGGCTTTTGGGTGGTGCTGTTGTGGCAGAGATGTTGTCTTCGAGAAAATAGTACTGAGTAATATTCGCTCATATCGGCTTCACGAGTGGGTATGAGCCGAGGGGCCAGGTGAGGGGACGGGCCTCTGAAGCTGCTGTCTTCTCCCATGAAGAAGCTTTTTGACTTTTGACGGTAGACGAAAGAGTCACTCTCAGGCACCGCCACCAGGTGGCAGGAGGCGAGCTCGGACGAGGTTTATTTCAGACAGAGAATCGGCTTTGGCCTAGCTCCCAGATCCACTCAGACATCTGGGAAAGATCAATCACGCTGCCTAAAGGGGCCATGTTGAAAGAGGACACCAGATCCTTTCGTGTGGAGGAGGGGACGGGGATGACAGAGCCGAACGAGTAGTAGGGGGCGGAGCAAGGCCCAATCTTCGAAAAGAACTGATCTGTAGCCACGTCAAGAAATAGCCCATTAGAACCAACTTTCGGCACTCAGCTCCAGGCGGGGCGGCCCCGGCGCTGAGGGACGCTACCCGACCTTGGCGGGACGGGGGTTTCGCCAGGGCCTGGGCCCAGCGACCAGGCGGAGACGGCGCGCGAGCCTTGCAGTCTCCAGGGAAATGCGGGCTTGCCTGCAATGAGATTTCATTTTCTGCATTTAAAGGACATCCTTTTCTGAGCTGCTGTGAATAAATTTGGGATGATACTGTATGTTTTCATCTAATGGAGAAATAGCTGTATTTTGAATAAGGATTGCTGCACTGGACGACTTCAGAACATTACTCACAATGTCATCCAACAGGAGTCAGAATCCCCATGGACCGAAGCAGATTGGCCTTGACCAGCTCTGGGACGACCTCAGAGCTGGAATCCAGCAAGTGTACACCAGACAGAGTATGGCGAAGTCCAGATACATGGAACTCTACACGTATCCTCCTGCTTGAACTGAGATAATTTGCTTTAGAATTTTGATACTTAGTGGTAGGATCGATGAATTATTAGAAATTTGACATCGTGTGTTCTCTTCTCAGTTCATCCTTGAAATGTAGTCACAGAATTCATCTTTAGCTTTAAGTTTTTTGAATAGAGGTCCTGTTTTTCGGTTTTTTGAACAGAGGTAATAAAATTGGCTAGTTAGTTGTCTAATGCAGTGCTGGTCAGTACAGTAGCCACTAGTCACATGGATCTGTTTACATTTAAAATAATTTAAAAATTCAGTTTCTTAGTCACAGTAGCCGTATTTTAAGGGCTTAATAGTCAGATAATAAAATATTTCTATTACTGTGGAAAGATCCGTTGGACAGCACTGGTCTAAAGCAGGGGATCATTTGTTGAAATGTTGTCCATTTGTTTATATATTGTCTACAGCTGCTTTCATGTTACTCGGAGGGAGTTGAGTAGTTCTGTCAGAAACGATCTTGTCCACAAAGCCTAAAATATTTGCTATCTGGTCCTTTACATAAGAAGTTTGCTGACCTGATCTAACGGGATAGCACAGAGAACAAAAGTTTAACTGTTCTGGTCCTGTTTCACAAAAATGGTATTTAAAAAGTATCTCCCTCATTTGTCATGTGGCCTGCCATGTGCGCGAGGGACAGTGCCGCGTGCTGCAAAGGTCACGAGGGTGTAAAAGACGCGGCCCTGCTCTTCCATACCCAGTGGTGTGCTGTTCGCCTTTGTAGAGTTTCTTGGTTCCGTGCAAATATGAAATTGGAACTAGAGCTAAGCCAACTCAGTAGTGAGCAGGTTGCTGCAGATTCTAGGATTTCAAAGTTCAATGGAGATTTAAGTTTAAATCTTTGGTATGTATCTGTAATTATCAAACTAGGTTATGTGATATTGTAGTGTTCCCTCAAATATGTTAGCATCTGAACATCCTTAAAAAGAATTTAAACATTGATTTAGATGGATATGAAGCTGTCTATTTCTAAATTAACTTACAATTTATTGTATGTATGTACACATATTCATATATGTGCTCATATATACTTACACGTAGGACACTTTTCAAAAAAAAATCAGCTTTATTGAGATAATTCACAAACCATAAAATTCACCCTTTTTAAAGTCAAAAAAAAAAAAAAAAAAAAAAAGAACCAACTTTCAATCTACTGAGTGACTGCTGAAGTCACTCCGCAACCATTGGTCAACCCGGGGCCCCGCAGGAGACCTCGTAGAACCCTTGGGCGCGAGCGGCGTGTGCGCATGCTCACTTGTGTTTGGCACTGCTCCTTGGTTAGCGTTCGATCGGGAGGCTTTTGGGTGGTGCTGTTGTGGCAGAGATGTTGTCTTCGAGAAAATAGTACTGAGTAATATTCGCTCATATCGGCTTCACGAGTGGGTATGAGCCGAGGGGCCAGGTGAGGGGACGGGCCTCTGAAGCTGCTGTCTTCTCCCATGAAGAAGCTTTTTGACATTTGACGGTAGACGAAAGAGTCACTCTCAGGCACCGCCACCAGGTGGCAGGAGGCGAGCTCGGACGAGGTTTGTTTCAGACAGAGAATCGGCTTTTGGCCTAGCTCCCAGATCCACTCAGACATCTGGGAAAGATCAATCACGCTGCCTAAAGGGGCCATGTTGAAAGAGGACACCAGATCCTTTCGTGTGGAGTAGGGGACTTGGGTGACAGAGCGGAACGAGAAGTAGTGGGCGGAGCTAGGCCCAATCTTAGAAAAGAACTGATCTGTGGCCAGGTCAAGAAATAGCCCATTAGAACCATCTTTCAATATCCTTAGTGACTGCTGACGTCACTCAGCATCCATTGGTCAACCCGGGGCCCCGCAGGAGACCTCTTAGAACCCTTGGGCGCGAGCGGTGTGTGCGCGTTCTCACTTGTGTTTATCACTGCTCCTTGGTTACCGTTCGATCGGGAGGCTTTTGAGTGGTGCGGTTGTGGCAGAGAGGTTGGCTTCTGCCGAATAGTACCGAGTAATCGCTGGTGTTAGGTTTAGAAGTGGATAAGAGCCGAGGGGGCAGGTGAGCGGGCTGGCCCGTTAAGCTGCTGTCTTCTGCCATGAAGGCGCTTTTTGACTTTGGACCGTAGAAGAAAAAGTCACTCTCTGGCACCACCACCGGGCTGCAGGAGGCGAGCGCGGACGCGGTTTGTTCGTGAAAGAGAATCGGCTTTCGGCTGAGCTGGCAGATCCGACTCAGACATCTGGGAAAGATCCATCACGCTGCCAAACAGGGTGATGTGGAAAGAGGACAGCTGATCTTTCCGTGTGGAGTAGGGGTCGGGAACCTCCAGCAGGCTGCAGGAGGCGAGCGCGGGAGCGGTTTGGTTGAGAAATGGAATCGGATTTCGGCTGAGCTACCAGATCCGACACAGACATCTGGGAAAGATCCATCAAGCTGCAAAAGGGGTCATGTTAAAAGTGGATAGCAGACCTTTCCGTGTGGAGTAGGGTAAGTGGATGACAGAGTGGATGGAGAAGTAGGGGGCGGAGCCAGGCCCAAGCTTAGGAAAGAACTTATCTGTAGCCATGGCAAGAAATAGCCCGTGAGAAACAACTTTCAATCCCCCTAGGGACCACTGACGGCAATCAGCAACCATTGGTCAACCCGGGGCCCCCGCAGGAGACCTCTTAGAACCCTTGGGCGCGAGCGGTGTGTGCGCATGCTCACTTGTGTTTGGCACTGCTCCTCGGTTAGCGTTCGATCGGGAGGCTTTTGGGTGGTGCTGTTGTGGCAGAGATGTTGTCTTCGAGAAAATAGTACTGAGTAATATTCGCTCATATCGGCTTCACGAGTGGGTATGAGCCGAGGGGCCAGGTGAGGGGACGGGCCTCTGAAGCTGCTGTCTTCTCCCATGAAGAAGCTTTTTGACTTTTGACGGTAGACGAAAGAGTCACTCTCAGGCACCGCCACCAGGTGGCAGGAGGCGAGCTCGGACGAGGTTTATTTCAGACAGAGAATCGGCTTTGGCCTAGCTCCCAGATCCACTCAGACATCTGGGAAAGATCAATCGCGCTGCCTAAAGGGGCCATGTTGAAAGAGGACACCAGATCCTTTCGTGTGGAGTAGGGGACGGGGATGACAGAGCCGAACGAGTAGTAGGGGGCGGAGCAAGGCCCAATCTTCGAAAAGAACTGATCTGTAGCCACGTCAAGAAATAGCCCATTAGAACCAACTTTCGGCACTCAGCTCCAGGCGGGGCGGCCCCGGCGCTGAGGGACGCTACCCGACCTTGGCGGGACGGGGGTTTCGCCAGGGCCTGGGCCCAGCGACCAGGCGGAGACGGCGCGCGAGCCTTGCAGTCTCCAGGGAAATGCGGGCTTGCCTGCAATGAGATTTCATTTTCTGCATTTAAAGGACATCCTTTTCTGAGCTGCTGTGAATAAATTTGGGATGATACTGTATGTTTTCATCTAATGGAGAAATAGCTGTATTTTGAATAAGGATTGCTGCACTGGACGACTTCAGAACATTACTCACAATGTCATCCAACAGGAGTCAGAATCCCCATGGACCGAAGCAGATTGGCCTTGACCAGCTCTGGGACGACCTCAGAGCTGGAATCCAGCAAGTGTACACCAGACAGAGTATGGCGAAGTCCAGATACATGGAACTCTACACGTATCCTCCTGCTTGAACTGAGATAATTTGCTTTAGAATTTTGATACTTAGTGGTAGGATCGATGAATTATTAGAAATTTGACATCGTGTGTTCTCTTCTCAGTTCATCCTTGAAATGTAGTCACAGAATTCATCTTTAGCTTTACGTTTTTTGAATAGAGGTCCTGTTTTTCGGTTTTTAGAACAGAGGTAATAAAATTGGCTAGTTAGTTGTCTAATGCAGTGCTGGTCAGTACAGTAGCCACTAGTCACATGGATCTGTTTACATTTAAAATAATTTAAAAATTCAGTTTCTTAGTCACAGTAGCCGTATTTTAAGGGCTTAATAGTCAGATAATAAAATATTTCTATTACTGTGGAATGATCCGTTGGACAGCACTGGTCTAAAGCAGGGGATCATTTGTTGAAATGTTGTCCATTTGTTTATATATTGTCTACAGCTGCTTTCATGTTACTCGGAGGGAGCTGAGTAGTTCTGTCAGAAACGATCTTGTCCACAAAGCCTAAAATATTTGCTATCTGGTCCTTTACATAAGAAGTTTGCTGACCTGATCTAACGGGATAGCACAGAGAACAAAAGTTTAACTGTTCTGGTCCTGTTTCACAAAAATGGTATTTAAAAAGTATCTCCCTCATTTGTCATGTGGCCTGCCATGTGCGCGAGGGACAGTGCCGCGTGCTGCAAAGGTCACGAGGGTGTAAAAGACGCGGCCCTGCTCTTCCATACCCAGTGGTGTGCTGTTCGCCTTTGTAGAGTTTCTTGGTTCCGTGCAAATATGAAATTGGAACTAGAGCTAAGCCAACTCAGTAGTGAGCAGGTTGCTGCAGATTCTAGGATTTCAAAGTTCAATGGAGATTTAAGTTTAAATCTTTGGTATGTATCTGTAATTATCAAACTAGGTTATGTGATATTGTAGTGTTCCCTCAAATATGTTAGCATCTGAACATCCTTAAAAAGAATTTAAACATTGATTTAGATGGATATGAAGCTGTCTATTTCTAAATTAACTTACAATTTATTGTATGTATGTACACATATTCATATATGTACTCATATATACTTACACGTAGGACACTTTTCAAAAAAAAATCAGCTTTATTGAGATAATTCACAAACCATAAAATTCACCCTTTTTAAAGTCAAAAAAAAAAAAAAAAAAAAAAAAGAACCAACTTTCAATCTACTTAGTGACTGCTGAAGTCACTCCGCAACCATTGGTCAACCCGGGGCCCCGCAGGAGACCTCGTAGAACCCTTGGGCGCGAGCGGCGTGTGCGCATGCTCACTTGTGTTTGGCACTGCTCCTTGGTTAGCGTTCGATCGGGAGGCTTTTGGGTGGTGCTGTTGTGGCAGAGATGTTGTCTTCGAGAAAATAGTACTGAGTAATATTCGCTCATATCGGCTTCACGAGTGGGTATGAGCCGAGGGGCCAGGTGAGGGGACGGGCCTCTGAAGCTGCTGTCTTCTCCCATGAAGAAGCTTTTTGACATTTGACGGTAGACGAAAGAGTCACTCTCAGGCACCGCCACCAGGTGGCAGGAGGCGAGCTCGGACGAGGTTTGTTTCAGACAGAGAATCGGCTTTTGGCCTAGCTCCCAGATCCACTCAGACATCTGGGAAAGATCAATCACGCTGCCTAAAGGGGCCATGTTGAAAGAGGACACCAGATCCTTTCGTGTGGAGTAGGGGACTTGGGTGACAGAGCGGAACGAGAAGTAGTGGGCGGAGCTAGGCCCAATCTTAGAAAAGAACTGATCTGTGGCCAGGTCAAGAAATAGCCCATTAGAACCATCTTTCAATATCCTTAGTGACTGCTGACGTCACTCAGCATCCATTGGTCAACCCGGGGCCCCGCAGGAGACCTCTTAGAACCCTTGGGCGCGAGCGGTGTGTGCGCGTTCTCACTTGTGTTTATCACTGCTCCTTGGTTACCGTTCGATCGGGAGGCTTTTGAGTGGTGCGGTTGTGGCAGAGAGGTTGGCTTCTGCCGAATAGTACCGAGTAATCGCTGGTGTTAGGTTTAGAAGTGGATAAGAGCCGAGGGGGCAGGTGAGCGGGCTGGCCCGTTAAGCTGCTGTCTTCTGCCATGAAGGCGCTTTTTGACTTTGGACCGTAGAAGAAAAAGTCACTCTCTGGCACCACCACCGGGCTGCAGGAGGCGAGCGCGGACGCGGTTTGTTCGTGAAAGAGAATCGGCTTTCGGCTGAGCTGGCAGATCCGACTCAGACATCTGGGAAAGATCCATCACGCTGCCAAACAGGGTGATGTGGAAAGAGGACAGCTGATCTTTCCGTGTGGAGTAGGGGTCGGGAACCTCCAGCAGGCTGCAGGAGGCGAGCGCGGGAGCGGTTTGGTTGAGAAATGGAATCGGATTTCGGCTGAGCTACCAGATCCGACACAGACATCTGGGAAAGATCCATCAAGCTGCAAAAGGGGTCATGTTAAAAGTGGATAGCAGACCTTTCCGTGTGGAGTAGGGTAAGTGGATGACAGAGTGGATGGAGAAGTAGGGGGCGGAGCCAGGCCCAAGCTTAGGAAAGAACTTATCTGTAGCCATGGCAAGAAATAGCCCGTGAGAAACAACTTTCAATCCCCCTAGGGACCACTGACGGCAATCAGCAACCATTGGTCAACCCGGGGCCCCCGCAGGAGACCTCTTAGAACCCTTGGGCGCGAGCGGTGTGTGCGCATGCTCACTTGTGTTTGGCACTGCTCCTCGGTTAGAGTTCGATCGGGAGGCTTTTGGGTGGTGCTGTTGTGGCAGAGATGTTGTCTTCGAGAAAATAGTACTGAGTAATATTCGCTCATATCGGCTTCACGAGTGGGTATGAGCCGAGGGGCCAGGTGAGGGGACGGGCCTCTGAAGCTGCTGTCTTCTCCCATGAAGAAGCTTTTTGACTTTTGACGGTAGACGAAAGAGTCACTCTCAGGCACCGCCACCAGGTGGCAGGAGGCGAGCTCGGACGAGGTTTATTTCAGACAGAGATCGGCTTTGGCCTAGCTCCCAGATCCACTCAGACATCTGGGAAAGATCAATCGCGCTGCCTAAAGGGGCCATGTTGAAAGAGGACACCAGATCCTTTCGTGTGGAGGAGGGGACGGGGATGACAGAGCCGAACGAGTAGTAGGGGGCGGAGCAAGGCCCAATCTTCGAAAAGAACTGATCTGTAGCCACGTCAAGAAATAGCCCATTAGAACCAACTTTCGGCACTCAGCTCCAGGCGGGGCGGCCCCGGCGCTGAGGGACGCTACCCGACCTTGGCGGGACGGGGGTTTCGCCAGGGCCTGGGCCCAGCGACCAGGCGGAGACGGCGCGCGAGCCTTGCAGTCTCCAGGGAAATGCGGGCTTGCCTGCAATGAGATTTCATTTTCTGCATTTAAAGGACATCCTTTTCTGAGCTGCTGTGAATAAATTTGGGATGATACTGTATGTTTTCATCTAATGGAGAAATAGCTGTATTTTGAATAAGGATTGCTGCACTGGACGACTTCAGAACATTACTCACAATGTCATCCAACAGGAGTCAGAATCCCCATGGACCGAAGCAGATTGGCCTTGACCAGCTCTGGGACGACCTCAGAGCTGGAATCCAGCAAGTGTACACCAGACAGAGTATGGCGAAGTCCAGATACATGGAACTCTACACGTATCCTCCTGCTTGAACTGAGATAATTTGCTTTAGAATTTTGATACTTAGTGGTAGGATCGATGAATTATTAGAAATTTGACATCGTGTGTTCTCTTCTCAGTTCATCCTTGAAATGTAGTCACAGAATTCATCTTTAGCTTTACGTTTTTTGAATAGAGGTCCTGTTTTTCGGTTTTTTGAACAGAGGTAATAAAATTGGCTAGTTAGTTGTCTAATGCAGTGCTGGTCAGTACAGTAGCCACTAGTCACATGGATCTGTTTACATTTAAAATAATTTAAAAATTCAGTTTCTTAGTCACAGTAGCCGTATTTTAAGGGCTTAATAGTCAGATAATAAAATATTTCTATTACTGTGGAAAGATCCGTTGGACAGCACTGGTCTAAAGCAGGGGATCATTTGTTGAAATGTTGTCCATTTGTTTATATATTGTCTACAGCTGCTTTCATGTTACTCGGAGGGAGTTGAGTAGTTCTGTCAGAAACGATCTTGTCCACAAAGCCTAAAATATTTGCTATCTGGTCCTTTACATAAGAAGTTTGCTGACCTGATCTAACGGGATAGCACAGAGAACAAAAGTTTAACTGTTCTGGTCCTGTTTCACAAAAATGGTATTTAAAAAGTATCTCCCTCATTTGTCATGTGGCCTGCCATGTGCGCGAGGGACAGTGCCGCGTGCTGCAAAGGTCACGAGGGTGTAAAAGACGCGGCCCTGCTCTTCCATACCCAGTGGTGTGCTGTTCGCCTTTGTAGAGTTTCTTGGTTCCGTGCAAATATGAAATTGGAACTAGAGCTAAGCCAACTCAGTAGTGAGCAGGTTGCTGCAGATTCTAGGATTTCAAAGTTCAATGGAGATTTAAGTTTAAATCTTTGGTATGTATCTGTAATTATCAAACTAGGTTATGTGATATTGTAGTGTTCCCTCAAATATGTTAGCATCTGAAAATCCTTAAAAAGAATTTAAACATTGATTTAGATGGATATGAAGCTGTCTATTTCTAAATTAACTTACAATTTATTGTATGTATGTACACATATTCATATATGTACTCATATATACTTACACGTAGGACACTTTTCAAAAAAAAATCAGCTTTATTGAGATAATTCACAAACCATAAAATTCACCCTTTTTAAAGTCAAAAAAAAAAAGAACCAACTTTCAATCTACTTAGTGACTGCTGAAGTCACTCCGCAACCATTGGTCAACCCGGGGCCCCGCAGGAGACCTCGTAGAACCCTTGGGCGCGAGCGGCGTGTGCGCATGCTCACTTGTGTTTGGCACTGCTCCTTGGTTAGCGTTCGATCGGGAGGCTTTTGGGTGGTGCTGTTGTGGCAGAGATGTTGTCTTCGAGAAAATAGTACTGAGTAATATTCGCTCATATCGGCTTCACGAGTGGGTATGAGCCGAGGGGCCAGGTGAGGGGACGGGCCTCTGAAGCTGCTGTCTTCTCCCATGAAGAAGCTTTTTGACATTTGACGGTAGACGAAAGAGTCACTCTCAGGCACCGCCACCAGGTGGCAGGAGGCGAGCTCGGACGAGGTTTGTTTCAGACAGAGAATCGGCTTTTGGCCTAGCTCCCAGATCCACTCAGACATCTGGGAAAGATCAATCACGCTGCCTAAAGGGGCCATGTTGAAAGAGGACACCAGATCCTTTCGTGTGGAGTAGGGGACTTGGGTGACAGAGCGGAACGAGAAGTAGTGGGCGGAGCTAGGCCCAATCTTAGAAAAGAACTGATCTGTGGCCAGGTCAAGAAATAGCCCATTAGAACCATCTTTCAATATCCTTAGTGACTGCTGACGTCACTCAGCATCCATTGGTCAACCCGGGGCCCCGCAGGAGACCTCTTAGAACCCTTGGGCGCGAGCGGTGTGTGCGCGTTCTCACTTGTGTTTATCACTGCTCCTTGGTTACCGTTCGATCGGGAGGCTTTTGAGTGGTGCGGTTGTGGCAGAGAGGTTGGCTTCTGCCGAATAGTACCGAGTAATCGCTGGTGTTAGGTTTAGAAGTGGATAAGAGCCGAGGGGGCAGGTGAGCGGGCTGGCCCGTTAAGCTGCTGTCTTCTGCCATGAAGGCGCTTTTTGACTTTGGACCGTAGAAGAAAAAGTCACTCTCTGGCACCACCACCGGGCTGCAGGAGGCGAGCGCGGACGCGGTTTGTTCGTGAAAGAGAATCGGCTTTCGGCTGAGCTGGCAGATCCGACTCAGACATCTGGGAAAGATCCATCACGCTGCCAAACAGGGTGATGTGGAAAGAGGACAGCTGATCTTTCCGTGTGGAGTAGGGGTCGGGAACCTCCAGCAGGCTGCAGGAGGCGAGCGCGGGAGCGGTTTGGTTGAGAAATGGAATCGGATTTCGGCTGAGCTACCAGATCCGACACAGACATCTGGGAAAGATCCATCAAGCTGCAAAAGGGGTCATGTTAAAAGTGGATAGCAGACCTTTCCGTGTGGAGTAGGGTAAGTGGATGACAGAGTGGATGGAGAAGTAGGGGGCGGAGCCAGGCCCAAGCTTAGGAAAGAACTTATCTGTAGCCATGGCAAGAAATAGCCCGTGAGAAACAACTTTCAATCCCCCTAGGGACCACTGACGGCAATCAGCAACCATTGGTCAACCCGGGGCCCCGCAGGAGACCTCTTAGAACCCTTGGGCGCGAGCGGTGTGTGCGCATGCTCACTTGTGTTTGGCACTGCTCCTCGGTTAGCGTTCGATCGGGAGGCTTTTGGGTGGTGCTGTTGTGGCAGAGATGTTGTCTTCGAGAAAATAGTACTGAGTAATATTCGCTCATATCGGCTTCACGAGTGGGTATGAGCCGAGGGGCCAGGTGAGGGGACGGGCCTCTGAAGCTGCTGTCTTCTCCCATGAAGAAGCTTTTTGACTTTTGACGGTAGACGAAAGAGTCACTCTCAGGCACCGCCACCAGGTGGCAGGAGGCGAGCTCGGACGAGGTTTATTTCAGACAGAGAATCGGCTTTGGCCTAGCTCCCAGATCCACTCAGACATCTGGGAAAGATCAATCACGCTGCCTAAAGGGGCCATGTTGAAAGAGGACACCAGATCCTTTCGTGTGGAGGAGGGGACGGGGATGACAGAGCCGAACGAGTAGTAGGGGGCGGAGCAAGGCCCAATCTTCGAAAAGAACTGATCTGTAGCCACGTCAAGAAATAGCCCATTAGAACCAACTTTCGGCACTCAGCTCCAGGCGGGGCGGCCCCGGCGCTGAGGGACGCTACCCGACCTTGGCGGGACGGGGGTTTCGCCAGGGCCTGGGCCCAGCGACCAGGCGGAGACGGCGCGCGAGCCTTGCAGTCTCCAGGGAAATGCGGGCTTGCCTGCAATGAGATTTCATTTTCTGCATTTAAAGGACATCCTTTTCTGAGCTGCTGTGAATAAATTTGGGATGATACTGTATGTTTTCATCTAATGGAGAAATAGCTGTATTTTGAATAAGGATTGCTGCACTGGACGACTTCAGAACATTACTCACAATGTCATCCAACAGGAGTCAGAATCCCCATGGACCGAAGCAGATTGGCCTTGACCAGCTCTGGGACGACCTCAGAGCTGGAATCCAGCAAGTGTACACCAGACAGAGTATGGCGAAGTCCAGATACATGGAACTCTACACGTATCCTCCTGCTTGAACTGAGATAATTTGCTTTAGAATTTTGATACTTAGTGGTAGGATCGATGAATTATTAGAAATTTGACATCGTGTGTTCTCTTCTCAGTTCATCCTTGAAATGTAGTCACAGAATTCATCTTTAGCTTTACGTTTTTTGAATAGAGGTCCTGTTTTTCGGTTTTTTGAACAGAGGTAATAAAATTGGCTAGTTAGTTGTCTAATGCAGTGCTGGTCAGTACAGTAGCCACTAGTCACATGGATCTGTTTACATTTAAAATAATTTAAAAATTCAGTTTCTTAGTCACAGTAGCCGTATTTTAAGGGCTTAATAGTCAGATAATAAAATATTTCTATTACTGTGGAAAGATCCGTTGGACAGCACTGGTCTAAAGCAGGGGATCATTTGTTGAAATGTTGTCCATTTGTTTATATATTGTCTACAGCTGCTTTCATGTTACTCGGAGGGAGCTGAGTAGTTCTGTCAGAAACGATCTTGTCCACAAAGCCTAAAATATTTGCTATCTGGTCCTTTACATAAGAAGTTTGCTGACCTGATCTAACGGGATAGCACAGAGAACAAAAGTTTAACTGTTCTGGTCCTGTTTCACAAAAATGGTATTTAAAAAGTATCTCCCTCATTTGTCATGTGGCCTGCCATGTGCGCGAGGGACAGTGCCGCGTGCTGCAAAGGTCACGAGGGTGTAAAAGACGCGGCCCTGCTCTTCCATACCCAGTGGTGTGCTGTTCGCCTTTGTAGAGTTTCTTGGTTCCGTGCAAATATGAAATTGGAACTAGAGCTAAGCCAACTCAGTAGTGAGCAGGTTGCTGCAGATTCTAGGATTTCAAAGTTCAATGGAGATTTAAGTTTAAATCTTTGGTATGTATCTGTAATTATCAAACTAGGTTATGTGATATTGTAGTGTTCCCTCAAATATGTTAGCATCTGAACATCCTTAAAAAGAATTTAAACATTGATTTAGATGGATATGAAGCTGTCTATTTCTAAATTAACTTACAATTTATTGTATGTATGTACACATATTCATATATGTACTCATATATACTTACACGTAGGACACTTTTCAAAAAAAAATCAGCTTTATTGAGATAATTCACAAACCATAAAATTCACCCTTTTTAAAGTCAAAAAAAAAAAAAAAAAAAAAAAGAACCAACTTTCAATCTACTGAGTGACTGCTGAAGTCACTCCGCAACCATTGGTCAACCAGGGGCCCCGCAGGAGACCTCGTAGAACCCTTGGGCGCGAGCGGCGTGTGAGCATGCTCACTTGTGTTTGGCACTGCTCCTTGGTTAGCGTTCGATCGGGAGGCTTTTGGGTGGTGCTGTTGTGGCAGAGATGTTGTCTTCGAGAAAATAGTACTGAGTAATATTCGCTCATATCGGCTTCACGAGTGGGTATGAGCCGAGGGGCCAGGTGAGGGGACGGGCCTCTGAAGCTGCTGTCTTCTCCCATGAAGAAGCTTTTTGACATTTGACGGTAGACGAAAGAGTCACTCTCAGGCACCGCCACCAGGTGGCAGGAGGCGAGCTCGGACGAGGTTTGTTTCAGACAGAGAATCGGCTTTTGGCCTAGCTCCCAGATCCACTCAGACATCTGGGAAAGATCAATCACGCTGCCTAAAGGGGCCATGTTGAAAGAGGACACCAGATCCTTTCGTGTGGAGTAGGGGACTTGGGTGACAGAGCGGAACGAGAAGTAGTGGGCGGAGCTAGGCCCAATCTTAGAAAAGAACTGATCTGTGGCCAGGTCAAGAAATAGCCCATTAGAACCATCTTTCAATATCCTTAGTGACTGCTGACGTCACTCAGCATCCATTGGTCAACCCGGGGCCCCGCAGGAGACCTCTTAGAACCCTTGGGCGCGAGCGGTGTGTGCGCGTTCTCACTTGTGTTTATCACTGCTCCTTGGTTACCGTTCGATCGGGAGGCTTTTGAGTGGTGCGGTTGTGGCAGAGAGGTTGGCTTCTGCCGAATAGTACCGAGTAATCGCTGGTGTTAGGTTTAGAAGTGGATAAGAGCCGAGGGGGCAGGTGAGCGGGCTGGCCCGTTAAGCTGCTGTCTTCTGCCATGAAGGCGCTTTTTGACTTTGGACCGTAGAAGAAAAAGTCACTCTCTGGCACCACCACCGGGCTGCAGGAGGCGAGCGCGGACGCGGTTTGTTCGTGAAAGAGAATCGGCTTTCGGCTGAGCTGGCAGATCCGACTCAGACATCTGGGAAAGATCCATCACGCTGCCAAACAGGGTGATGTGGAAAGAGGACAGCTGATCTTTCCGTGTGGAGTAGGGGTCGGGAACCTCCAGCAGGCTGCAGGAGGCGAGCGCGGGAGCGGTTTGGTTGAGAAATGGAATCGGATTTCGGCTGAGCTACCAGATCCGACACAGACATCTGGGAAAGATCCATCAAGCTGCAAAAGGGGTCATGTTAAAAGTGGATAGCAGACCTTTCCGTGTGGAGTAGGGTAAGTGGATGACAGAGTGGATGGAGAAGTAGGGGGCGGAGCCAGGCCCAAGCTTAGGAAAGAACTTATCTGTAGCCATGGCAAGAAATAGCCCGTGAGAAACAACTTTCAATCCCCCTAGGGACCACTGACGGCAATCAGCAACCATTGGTCAACCCGGGGCCCCCGCAGGAGACCTCTTAGAACCCTTGGGCGCGAGCGGTGTGTGCGCATGCTCACTTGTGTTTGGCACTGCTCCTCGGTTAGCGTTCGATCGGGAGGCTTTTGGGTGGTGCTGTTGTGGCAGAGATGTTGTCTTCGAGAAAATAGTACTGAGTAATATTCGCTCATATCGGCTTCACGAGTGGGTATGAGCCGAGGGGCCAGGTGAGGGGACGGGCCTCTGAAGCTGCTGTCTTCTCCCATGAAGAAGCTTTTTGACTTTTGACGGTAGACGAAAGAGTCACTCTCAGGCACCGCCACCAGGTGGCAGGAGGCGAGCTCGGACGAGGTTTATTTCAGACAGAGAATCGGCTTTGGCCTAGCTCCCAGATCCACTCAGACATCTGGGAAAGATCAATCGCGCTGCCTAAAGGGGCCATGTTGAAAGAGGATACCAGATCCTTTCGTGTGGAGTAGGGGACGGGGATGACAGAGCCGAACGAGTAGTAGGGGGCGGAGCAAGGCCCAATCTTCGAAAAGAACTGATCTGTAGCCACGTCAAGAAATAGCTCATTAGAACCAACTTTCGGCACTCAGCTCCAGGCGGGGCGGCCCCGGCGCTGAGGGACGCTACCCGACCTTGGCGGGACGGGGGTTTCGCCAGGGCCTGGGCCCAGCGACCAGGCGGAGACGGCGCGCGAGCCTTGCAGTCTCCAGGGAAATGCGGGCTTGCCTGCAATGAGATTTCATTTTCTGCATTTAAAGGACATCCTTTTCTGAGCTGCTGTGAATAAATTTGGGATGATACTGTATGTTTTCATCTAATGGAGAAATAGCTGTATTTTGAATAAGGATTGCTGCACTGGACGACTTCAGAACATTACTCACAATGTCATCCAACAGGAGTCAGAATCCCCATGGACCGAAGCAGATTGGCCTTGACCAGCTCTGGGACGACCTCAGAGCTGGAATCCAGCAAGTGTACACCAGACAGAGTATGGCGAAGTCCAGATACATGGAACTCTACACGTATCCTCCTGCTTGAACTGAGATAATTTGCTTTAGAATTTTGATACTTAGTGGTAGGATCGATGAATTATTAGAAATTTGACATCGTGTGTTCTCTTCTCAGTTCATCCTTGAAATGTAGTCACAGAATTCATCTTTAGCTTTACGTTTTTTGAATAGAGGTCCTGTTTTTCGGTTTTTAGAACAGAGGTAATAAAATTGGCTAGTTAGTTGTCTAATGCAGTGCTGGTCAGTACAGTAGCCACTAGTCACATGGATCTGTTTACATTTAAAATAATTTAAAAATTCAGTTTCTTAGTCACAGTAGCCGTATTTTAAGGGCTTAATAGTCAGATAATAAAATATTTCTATTACTGTGGAAAGATCCGTTGGACAGCACTGGTCTAAAGCAGGGGATCATTTGTTGAAATGTTGTCCATTTGTTTATATATTGTCTACAGCTGCTTTCATGTTACTCGGAGGGAGCTGAGTAGTTCTGTCAGAAACGATCTTGTCCACAAAGCCTAAAATATTTGCTATCTGGTCCTTTACATAAGAAGTTTGCTGACCTGATCTAACGGGATAGCACAGAGAACAAAAGTTTAACTGTTCTGGTCCTGTTTCACAAAAATGGTATTTAAAAAGTATCTCCCTCATTTGTCATGTGGCCTGCCATGTGCGCGAGGGACAGTGCCGCGTGCTGCAAAGGTCACGAGGGTGTAAAAGACGCGGCCCTGCTCTTCCATACCCAGTGGTGTGCTGTTCGCCTTTGTAGAGTTTCTTGGTTCCGTGCAAATATGAAATTGGAACTAGAGCTAAGCCAACTCAGTAGTGAGCAGGTTGCTGCAGATTCTAGGATTTCAAAGTTCAATGGAGATTTAAGTTTAAATCTTTGGTATGTATCTGTAATTATCAAACTAGGTTATGTGATATTGTAGTGTTCCCTCAAATATGTTAGCATCTGAAAATCCTTAAAAAGAATTTAAACATTGATTTAGATGGATATGAAGCTGTCTATTTCTAAATTAACTTACAATTTATTGTATGTATGTACACATATTCATATATGTACTCATATATACTTACACGTAGGACACTTTTCAAAAAAAAATCAGCTTTATTGAGATAATTCACAAACCATAAAATTCACCCTTTTTAAAGTCAAAAAAAAAAAGAACCAACTTTCAATCTACTTAGTGACTGCTGAAGTCACTCCGCAACCATTGGTCAACCCGGGGCCCCGCAGGAGACCTCGTAGAACCCTTGGGCGCGAGCGGCGTGTGCGCATGCTCACTTGTGTTTGGCACTGCTCCTTGGTTAGCGTTCGATCGGGAGGCTTTTGGGTGGTGCTGTTGTGGCAGAGATGTTGTCTTCGAGAAAATAGTACTGAGTAATATTCGCTCATATCGGCTTCACGAGTGGGTATGAGCCGAGGGGCCAGGTGAGGGGACGGGCCTCTGAAGCTGCTGTCTTCTCCCATGAAGAAGCTTTTTGACATTTGACGGTAGACGAAAGAGTCACTCTCAGGCACCGCCACCAGGTGGCAGGAGGCGAGCTCGGACGAGGTTTGTTTCAGACAGAGAATCGGCTTTTGGCCTAGCTCCCAGATCCACTCAGACATCTGGGAAAGATCAATCACGCTGCCTAAAGGGGCCATGTTGAAAGAGGACACCAGATCCTTTCGTGTGGAGTAGGGGACTTGGGTGACAGAGCGGAACGAGAAGTAGTGGGCGGAGCTAGGCCCAATCTTAGAAAAGAACTGATCTGTGGCCAGGTCAAGAAATAGCCCATTAGAACCATCTTTCAATATCCTTAGTGACTGCTGACGTCACTCAGCATCCATTGGTCAACCCGGGGCCCCGCAGGAGACCTCTTAGAACCCTTGGGCGCGAGCGGTGTGTGCGCGTTCTCACTTGTGTTTATCACTGCTCCTTGGTTACCGTTCGATCGGGAGGCTTTTGAGTGGTGCGGTTGTGGCAGAGAGGTTGGCTTCTGCCGAATAGTACCGAGTAATCGCTGGTGTTAGGTTTAGAAGTGGATAAGAGCCGAGGGGGCAGGTGAGCGGGCTGGCCCGTTAAGCTGCTGTCTTCTGCCATGAAGGCGCTTTTTGACTTTGGACCGTAGAAGAAAAAGTCACTCTCTGGCACCACCACCGGGCTGCAGGAGGCGAGCGCGGACGCGGTTTGTTCGTGAAAGAGAATCGGCTTTCGGCTGAGCTGGCAGATCCGACTCAGACATCTGGGAAAGATCCATCACGCTGCCAAACAGGGTGATGTGGAAAGAGGACAGCTGATCTTTCCGTGTGGAGTAGGGGTCGGGAACCTCCAGCAGGCTGCAGGAGGCGAGCGCGGGAGCGGTTTGGTTGAGAAATGGAATCGGATTTCGGCTGAGTTACCAGATCCGACACAGACATCTGGGAAAGATCCATCAAGCTGCAAAAGGGGTCATGTTAAAAGTGGATAGCAGACCTTTCCGTGTGGAGTAGGGTAAGTGGATGACAGAGTGGATGGAGAAGTAGGGGGCGGAGCCAGGCCCAAGCTTAGGAAAGAACTTATCTGTAGCCATGGCAAGAAATAGCCCGTGAGAAACAACTTTCAATCCCCCTAGGGACCACTGACGGCAATCAGCAACCATTGGTCAACCCGGGGCCCCCGCAGGAGACCTCTTAGAACCCTTGGGCGCGAGCGGTGTGTGCGCATGCTCACTTGTGTTTGGCACTGCTCCTCGGTTAGCGTTCGATCGGGAGGCTTTTGGGTGGTGCTGTTGTGGCAGAGATGTTGTCTTCGAGAAAATAGTACTGAGTAATATTCGCTCATATCGGCTTCACGAGTGGGTATGAGCCGAGGGGCCAGGTGAGGGGACGGGCCTCTGAAGCTGCTGTCTTCTCCCATGAAGAAGCTTTTTGACTTTTGACGGTAGACGAAAGAGTCACTCTCAGGCACCGCCACCAGGTGGCAGGAGGCGAGCTCGGACGAGGTTTATTTCAGACAGAGAATCGGCTTTGGCCTAGCTCCCAGATCCACTCAGACATCTGGGAAAGATCAATCACGCTGCCTAAAGGGGCCATGTTGAAAGAGGACACCAGATCCTTTCGTGTGGAGGAGGGGACGGGGATGACAGAGCCGAACGAGTAGTAGGGGGCGGAGCAAGGCCCAATCTTCGAAAAGAACTGATCTGTAGCCACGTCAAGAAATAGCCCATTAGAACCAACTTTCGGCACTCAGCTCCAGGCGGGGCGGCCCCGGCGCTGAGGGACGCTACCCGACCTTGGCGGGACGGGGGTTTCGCCAGGGCCTGGGCCCAGCGACCAGGCGGAGACGGCGCGCGAGCCTTGCAGTCTCCAGGGAAATGCGGGCTTGCCTGCAATGAGATTTCATTTTCTGCATTTAAAGGACATCCTTTTCTGAGCTGCTGTGAATAAATTTGGGATGATACTGTATGTTTTCATCTAATGGAGAAATAGCTGTATTTTGAATAAGGATTGCTGCACTGGACGACTTCAGAACATTACTCACAATGTCATCCAACAGGAGTCAGAATCCCCATGGACCGAAGCAGATTGGCCTTGACCAGCTCTGGGACGACCTCAGAGCTGGAATCCAGCAAGTGTACACCAGACAGAGTATGGCGAAGTCCAGATACATGGAACTCTACACGTATCCTCCTGCTTGAACTGAGATAATTTGCTTTAGAATTTTGATACTTAGTGGTAGGATCGATGAATTATTAGAAATTTGACATCGTGTGTTCTCTTCTCAGTTCATCCTTGAAATGTAGTCACAGAATTCATCTTTAGCTTTACGTTTTTTGAATAGAGGTCCTGTTTTTCGGTTTTTAGAACAGAGGTAATAAAATTGGCTAGTTAGTTGTCTAATGCAGTGCTGGTCAGTACAGTAGCCACTAGTCACATGGATCTGTTTACATTTAAAATAATTTAAAAATTCAGTTTCTTAGTCACAGTAGCCGTATTTTAAGGGCTTAATAGTCAGATAATAAAATATTTCTATTACTGTGGAATGATCCGTTGGACAGCACTGGTCTAAAGCAGGGGATCATTTGTTGAAATGTTGTCCATTTGTTTATATATTGTCTACAGCTGCTTTCATGTTACTCGGAGGGAGTTGAGTAGTTCTGTCAGAAACGATCTTGTCCACAAAGCCTAAAATATTTGCTATCTGGTCCTTTACATAAGAAGTTTGCTGACCTGATCTAACGGGATAGCACAGAGAACAAAAGTTTAACTGTTCTGGTCCTGTTTCACAAAAATGGTATTTAAAAAGTATCTCCCTCATTTGTCATGTGGCCTGCCATGTGCGCGAGGGACAGTGCCGCGTGCTGCAAAGGTCACGAGGGTGTAAAAGACGCGGCCCTGCTCTTCCATACCCAGTGGTGTGCTGTTCGCCTTTGTAGAGTTTCTTGGTTCCGTGCAAATATGAAATTGGAACTAGAGCTAAGCCAACTCAGTAGTGAGCAGGTTGCTGCAGATTCTAGGATTTCAAAGTTCAATGGAGATTTAAGTTTAAATCTTTGGTATGTATCTGTAATTATCAAACTAGGTTATGTGATATTGTAGTGTTCCCTCAAATATGTTAGCATCTGAAAATCCTTAAAAAGAATTTAAACATTGATTTAGATGGATATGAAGCTGTCTATTTCTAAATTAACTTACAATTTATTGTATGTATGTACACATATTCATATATGTACTCATATATACTTACACGTAGGACACTTTTCAAAAAAAAATCAGCTTTATTGAGATAATTCACAAACCATAAAATTCACCCTTTTTAAAGTCAAAAAAAAAAAAAAAAAAAAAAAAAGAACCAACTTTCAATCTACTTAGTGACTGCTGAAGTCACTCCGCAACCATTGGTCAACCCGGGGCCCCGCAGGAGACCTCGTAGAACCCTTGGGCGCGAGCGGCGTGTGCGCATGCTCACTTGTGTTTGGCACTGCTCCTTGGTTAGCGTTCGATCGGGAGGCTTTTGGGTGGTGCTGTTGTGGCAGAGATGTTGTCTTCGAGAAAATAGTACTGAGTAATATTCGCTCATATCGGCTTCACGAGTGGGTATGAGCCGAGGGGCCAGGTGAGGGGACGGGCCTCTGAAGCTGCTGTCTTCTCCCATGAAGAAGCTTTTTGACATTTGACGGTAGACGAAAGAGTCACTCTCAGGCACCGCCACCAGGTGGCAGGAGGCGAGCTCGGACGAGGTTTGTTTCAGACAGAGAATCGGCTTTTGGCCTAGCTCCCAGATCCACTCAGACATCTGGGAAAGATCAATCACGCTGCCTAAAGGGGCCATGTTGAAAGAGGACACCAGATCCTTTCGTGTGGAGTAGGGGACTTGGGTGACAGAGCGGAACGAGAAGTAGTGGGCGGAGCTAGGCCCAATCTTAGAAAAGAACTGATCTGTGGCCAGGTCAAGAAATAGCCCATTAGAACCATCTTTCAATATCCTTAGTGACTGCTGACGTCACTCAGCATCCATTGGTCAACCCGGGGCCCCGCAGGAGACCTCTTAGAACCCTTGGGCGCGAGCGGTGTGTGCGCGTTCTCACTTGTGTTTATCACTGCTCCTTGGTTACCGTTCGATCGGGAGGCTTTTGAGTGGTGCGGTTGTGGCAGAGAGGTTGGCTTCTGCCGAATAGTACCGAGTAATCGCTGGTGTTAGGTTTAGAAGTGGATAAGAGCCGAGGGGGCAGGTGAGCGGGCTGGCCCGTTAAGCTGCTGTCTTCTGCCATGAAGGCGCTTTTTGACTTTGGACCGTAGAAGAAAAAGTCACTCTCTGGCACCACCACCGGGCTGCAGGAGGCGAGCGCGGACGCGGTTTGTTCGTGAAAGAGAATCGGCTTTCGGCTGAGCTGGCAGATCCGACTCAGACATCTGGGAAAGATCCATCACGCTGCCAAACAGGGTGATGTGGAAAGAGGACAGCTGATCTTTCCGTGTGGAGTAGGGGTCGGGAACCTCCAGCAGGCTGCAGGAGGCGAGCGCGGGAGCGGTTTGGTTGAGAAATGGAATCGGATTTCGGCTGAGCTACCAGATCCGACACAGACATCTGGGAAAGATCCATCAAGCTGCAAAAGGGGTCATGTTAAAAGTGGATAGCAGACCTTTCCGTGTGGAGTAGGGTAAGTGGATGACAGAGTGGATGGAGAAGAAGGGGGCGGAGCCAGGCCCAAGCTTAGGAAAGAACTTATCTGTAGCCATGGCAAGAAATAGCCCGTGAGAAACAACTTTCAATCCCCCTAGGGACCACTGACGGCAATCAGCAACCATTGGTCAACCCGGGGCCCCGCAGGAGACCTCTTAGAACCCTTGGGCGCGAGCGGTGTGTGCGCATGCTCACTTGTGTTTGGCACTGCTCCTCGGTTAGCGTTCGATCGGGAGGCTTTTGGGTGGTGCTGTTGTGGCAGAGATGTTGTCTTCGAGAAAATAGTACTGAGTAATATTCGCTCATATCGGCTTCACGAGTGGGTATGAGCCGAGGGGCCAGGTGAGGGGACGGGCCTCTGAAGCTGCTGTCTTCTCCCATGAAGAAGCTTTTTGACTTTTGACGGTAGACGAAAGAGTCACTCTCAGGCACCGCCACCAGGTGGCAGGAGGCGAGCTCGGACGAGGTTTATTTCAGACAGAGAATCGGCTTTGGCCTAGCTCCCAGATCCACTCAGACATCTGGGAAAGATCAATCACGCTGCCTAAAGGGGCCATGTTGAAAGAGGACACCAGATCCTTTCGTGTGGAGGAGGGGACGGGGATGACAGAGCCGAACGAGTAGTAGGGGGCGGAGCAAGGCCCAATCTTCGAAAAGAACTGATCTGTAGCCACGTCAAGAAATAGCCCATTAGAACCAACTTTCGGCACTCAGCTCCAGGCGGGGCGGCCCCGGCGCTGAGGGACGCTACCCGACCTTGGCGGGACGGGGGTTTCGCCAGGGCCTGGGCCCAGCGACCAGGCGGAGACGGCGCGCGAGCCTTGCAGTCTCCAGGGAAATGCGGGCTTGCCTGCAATGAGATTTCATTTTCTGCATTTAAAGGACATCCTTTTCTGAGCTGCTGTGAATAAATTTGGGATGATACTGTATGTTTTCATCTAATGGAGAAATAGCTGTATTTTGAATAAGGATTGCTGCACTGGACGACTTCAGAACATTACTCACAATGTCATCCAACAGGAGTCAGAATCCCCATGGACCGAAGCAGATTGGCCTTGACCAGCTCTGGGACGACCTCAGAGCTGGAATCCAGCAAGTGTACACCAGACAGAGTATGGCGAAGTCCAGATACATGGAACTCTACACGTATCCTCCTGCTTGAACTGAGATAATTTGCTTTAGAATTTTGATACTTAGTGGTAGGATCGATGAATTATTAGAAATTTGACATCGTGTGTTCTCTTCTCAGTTCATCCTTGAAATGTAGTCACAGAATTCATCTTTAGCTTTACGTTTTTTGAATAGAGGTCCTGTTTTTCGGTTTTTTGAACAGAGGTAATAAAATTGGCTAGTTAGTTGTCTAATGCAGTGCTGGTCAGTACAGTAGCCACTAGTCACATGGATCTGTTTACATTTAAAATAATTTAAAAATTCAGTTTCTTAGTCACAGTAGCCGTATTTTAAGGGCTTAATAGTCAGATAATAAAATATTTCTATTACTGTGGAAAGATCCGTTGGACAGCACTGGTCTAAAGCAGGGGATCATTTGTTGAAATGTTGTCCATTTGTTTATATATTGTCTACAGCTGCTTTCATGTTACTCGGAGGGAGTTGAGTAGTTCTGTCAGAAACGATCTTGTCCACAAAGCCTAAAATATTTGCTATCTGGTCCTTTACATAAGAAGTTTGCTGACCTGATCTAACGGGATAGCACAGAGAACAAAAGTTTAACTGTTCTGGTCCTGTTTCACAAAAATGGTATTTAAAAAGTATCTCCCTCATTTGTCATGTGGCCTGCCATGTGCGCGAGGGACAGTGCCGCGTGCTGCAAAGGTCACGAGGGTGTAAAAGACGCGGCCCTGCTCTTCCATACCCAGTGGTGTGCTGTTCGCCTTTGTAGAGTTTCTTGGTTCCGTGCAAATATGAAATTGGAACTAGAGCTAAGCCAACTCAGTAGTGAGCAGGTTGCTGCAGATTCTAGGATTTCAAAGTTCAATGGAGATTTAAGTTTAAATCTTTGGTATGTATCTGTAATTATCAAACTAGGTTATGTGATATTGTAGTGTTCCCTCAAATATGTTAGCATCTGAAAATCCTTAAAAAGAATTTAAACATTGATTTAGATGGATATGAAGCTGTCTATTTCTAAATTAACTTACAATTTATTGTATGTATGTACACATATTCATATATGTACTCATATATACTTACACGTAGGACACTTTTCAAAAAAAAATCAGCTTTATTGAGATAATTCACAAACCATAAAATTCACCCTTTTTAAAGTCAAAAAAAAAAAAAAAAAAAAAAAAAGAACCAACTTTCAATCTACTTAGTGACTGCTGAAGTCACTCCGCAACCATTGGTCAACCCGGGGCCCCGCAGGAGACCTCGTAGAACCCTTGGGCGCGAGCGGCGTGTGCGCATGCTCACTTGTGTTTGGCACTGCTCCTTGGTTAGCGTTCGATCGGGAGGCTTTTGGGTGGTGCTGTTGTGGCAGAGATGTTGTCTTCGAGAAAATAGTACTGAGTAATATTCGCTCATATCGGCTTCACGAGTGGGTATGAGCCGAGGGGCCAGGTGAGGGGACGGGCCTCTGAAGCTGCTGTCTTCTCCCATGAAGAAGCTTTTTGACATTTGACGGTAGACGAAAGAGTCACTCTCAGGCACCGCCACCAGGTGGCAGGAGGCGAGCTCGGACGAGGTTTGTTTCAGACAGAGAATCGGCTTTTGGCCTAGCTCCCAGATCCACTCAGACATCTGGGAAAGATCAATCACGCTGCCTAAAGGGGCCATGTTGAAAGAGGACACCAGATCCTTTCGTGTGGAGTAGGGGACTTGGGTGACAGAGCGGAACGAGAAGTAGTGGGCGGAGCTAGGCCCAATCTTAGAAAAGAACTGATCTGTGGCCAGGTCAAGAAATAGCCCATTAGAACCATCTTTCAATATCCTTAGTGACTGCTGACGTCACTCAGCATCCATTGGTCAACCCGGGGCCCCGCAGGAGACCTCTTAGAACCCTTGGGCGCGAGCGGTGTGTGCGCGTTCTCACTTGTGTTTATCACTGCTCCTTGGTTACCGTTCGATCGGGAGGCTTTTGAGTGGTGCGGTTGTGGCAGAGAGGTTGGCTTCTGCCGAATAGTACCGAGTAATCGCTGGTGTTAGGTTTAGAAGTGGATAAGAGCCGAGGGGGCAGGTGAGCGGGCTGGCCCGTTAAGCTGCTGTCTTCTGCCATGAAGGCGCTTTTTGACTTTGGACCGTAGAAGAAAAAGTCACTCTCTGGCACCACCACCGGGCTGCAGGAGGCGAGCGCGGACGCGGTTTGTTCGTGAAAGAGAATCGGCTTTCGGCTGAGCTGGCAGATCCGACTCAGACATCTGGGAAAGATCCATCACGCTGCCAAACAGGGTGATGTGGAAAGAGGACAGCTGATCTTTCCGTGTGGAGTAGGGGTCGGGAACCTCCAGCAGGCTGCAGGAGGCGAGCGCGGGAGCGGTTTGGTTGAGAAATGGAATCGGATTTCGGCTGAGCTACCAGATCCGACACAGACATCTGGGAAAGATCCATCAAGCTGCAAAAGGGGTCATGTTAAAAGTGGATAGCAGACCTTTCCGTGTGGAGTAGGGTAAGTGGATGACAGAGTGGATGGAGAAGTAGGGGGCGGAGCCAGGCCCAAGCTTAGGAAAGAACTTATCTGTAGCCATGGCAAGAAATAGCCCGTGAGAAACAACTTTCAATCCCCCTAGGGACCACTGACGGCAATCAGCAACCATTGGTCAACCCGGGGCCCCGCAGGAGACCTCTTAGAACCCTTGGGCGCGAGCGGTGTGTGCGCATGCTCACTTGTGTTTGGCACTGCTCCTTGGTTAGCGTTCGATCGGGAGGCTTTTGGGTGGTGCTGTTGTGGCAGAGATGTTGTCTTCGAGAAAATAGTACTGAGTAATATTCGCTCATATCGGCTTCACGAGTGGGTATGAGCCGAGGGGCCAGGTGAGGGGACGGGCCTCTGAAGCTGCTGTCTTCTCCCATGAAGAAGCTTTTTGACTTTTGACGGTAGACGAAAGAGTCACTCTCAGGCACCGCCACCAGGTGGCAGGAGGCGAGCTCGGACGAGGTTTATTTCAGACAGAGAATCGGCTTTGGCCTAGCTCCCAGATCCACTCAGACATCTGGGAAAGATCAATCGCGCTGCCTAAAGGGGCCATGTTGAAAGAGGACACCAGATCCTTTCGTGTGGAGTAGGGGACGGGGATGACAGAGCCGAACGAGTAGTAGGGGGCGGAGCAAGGCCCAATCTTCGAAAAGAACTGATCTGTAGCCACGTCAAGAAATAGCCCATTAGAACCAACTTTCGGCACTCAGCTCCAGGCGGGGCGGCCCCGGCGCTGAGGGACGCTACCCGACCTTGGCGGGACGGGGGTTTCGCCAGGGCCTGGGCCCAGCGACCAGGCGGAGACGGCGCGCGAGCCTTGCAGTCTCCAGGGAAATGCGGGCTTGCCTGCAATGAGATTTCATTTTCTGCATTTAAAGGACATCCTTTTCTGAGCTGCTGTGAATAAATTTGGGATGATACTGTATGTTTTCATCTAATGGAGAAATAGCTGTATTTTGAATAAGGATTGCTGCACTGGACGACTTCAGAACATTACTCACAATGTCATCCAACAGGAGTCAGAATCCCCATGGACCGAAGCAGATTGGCCTTGACCAGCTCTGGGACGACCTCAGAGCTGGAATCCAGCAAGTGTACACCAGACAGAGTATGGCGAAGTCCAGATACATGGAACTCTACACGTATCCTCCTGCTTGAACTGAGATAATTTGCTTTAGAATTTTGATACTTAGTGGTAGGATCGATGAATTATTAGAAATTTGACATCGTGTGTTCTCTTCTCAGTTCATCCTTGAAATGTAGTCACAGAATTCATCTTTAGCTTTAAGTTTTTTGAATAGAGGTCCTGTTTTTCGGTTTTTTGAACAGAGGTAATAAAATTGGCTAGTTAGTTGTCTAATGCAGTGCTGGTCAGTACAGTAGCCACTAGTCACATGGATCTGTTTACATTTAAAATAATTTAAAAATTCAGTTTCTTAGTCACAGTAGCCGTATTTTAAGGGCTTAATAGTCAGATAATAAAATATTTCTATTACTGTGGAAAGATCCGTTGGACAGCACTGGTCTAAAGCAGGGGATCATTTGTTGAAATGTTGTCCATTTGTTTATATATTGTCTACAGCTGCTTTCATGTTACTCGGAGGGAGTTGAGTAGTTCTGTCAGAAACGATCTTGTCCACAAAGCCTAAAATATTTGCTATCTGGTCCTTTACATAAGAAGTTTGCTGACCTGATCTAACGGGATAGCACAGAGAACAAAAGTTTAACTGTTCTGGTCCTGTTTCACAAAAATGGTATTTAAAAAGTATCTCCCTCATTTGTCATGTGGCCTGCCATGTGCGCGAGGGACAGTGCCGCGTGCTGCAAAGGTCACGAGGGTGTAAAAGACGCGGCCCTGCTCTTCCATACCCAGTGGTGTGCTGTTCGCCTTTGTAGAGTTTCTTGGTTCCGTGCAAATATGAAATTGGAACTAGAGCTAAGCCAACTCAGTAGTGAGCAGGTTGCTGCAGATTCTAGGATTTCAAAGTTCAATGGAGATTTAAGTTTAAATCTTTGGTATGTATCTGTAATTATCAAACTAGGTTATGTGATATTGTAGTGTTCCCTCAAATATGTTAGCATCTGAAAATCCTTAAAAAGAATTTAAACATTGATTTAGATGGATATGAAGCTGTCTATTTCTAAATTAACTTACAATTTATTGTATGTATGTACACATATTCATATATGTACTCATATATACTTACACGTAGGACACTTTTCAAAAAAAAATCAGCTTTATTGAGATAATTCACAAACCATAAAATTCACCCTTTTTAAAGTCAAAAAAAAAAAAAAAAAAAAAAAAGAACCAACTTTCAATCTACTTAGTGACTGCTGAAGTCACTCCGCAACCATTGGTCAACCCGGGGCCCCGCAGGAGACCTCGTAGAACCCTTGGGCGCGAGCGGCGTGTGCGCATGCTCACTTGTGTTTGGCACTGCTCCTTGGTTAGCGTTCGATCGGGAGGCTTTTGGGTGGTGCTGTTGTGGCAGAGATGTTGTCTTCGAGAAAATAGTACTGAGTAATATTCGCTCATATCGGCTTCACGAGTGGGTATGAGCCGAGGGGCCAGGTGAGGGGACGGGCCTCTGAAGCTGCTGTCTTCTCCCATGAAGAAGCTTTTTGACATTTGACGGTAGACGAAAGAGTCACTCTCAGGCACCGCCACCAGGTGGCAGGAGGCGAGCTCGGACGAGGTTTGTTTCAGACAGAGAATCGGCTTTTGGCCTAGCTCCCAGATCCACTCAGACATCTGGGAAAGATCAATCACGCTGCCTAAAGGGGCCATGTTGAAAGAGGACACCAGATCCTTTCGTGTGGAGTAGGGGACTTGGGTGACAGAGCGGAACGAGAAGTAGTGGGCGGAGCTAGGCCCAATCTTAGAAAAGAACTGATCTGTGGCCAGGTCAAGAAATAGCCCATTAGAACCATCTTTCAATATCCTTAGTGACTGCTGACGTCACTCAGCATCCATTGGTCAACCCGGGGCCCCGCAGGAGACCTCTTAGAACCCTTGGGCGCGAGCGGTGTGTGCGCGTTCTCACTTGTGTTTATCACTGCTCCTTGGTTACCGTTCGATCGGGAGGCTTTTGAGTGGTGCGGTTGTGGCAGAGAGGTTGGCTTCTGCCGAATAGTACCGAGTAATCGCTGGTGTTAGGTTTAGAAGTGGATAAGAGCCGAGGGGGCAGGTGAGCGGGCTGGCCCGTTAAGCTGCTGTCTTCTGCCATGAAGGCGCTTTTTGACTTTGGACCGTAGAAGAAAAAGTCACTCTCTGGCACCACCACCGGGCTGCAGGAGGCGAGCGCGGACGCGGTTTGTTCGTGAAAGAGAATCGGCTTTCGGCTGAGCTGGCAGATCCGACTCAGACATCTGGGAAAGATCCATCACGCTGCCAAACAGGGTGATGTGGAAAGAGGACAGCTGATCTTTCCGTGTGGAGTAGGGGTCGGGAACCTCCAGCAGGCTGCAGGAGGCGAGCGCGGGAGCGGTTTGGTTGAGAAATGGAATCGGATTTCGGCTGAGCTACCAGATCCGACACAGACATCTGGGAAAGATCCATCAAGCTGCAAAAGGGGTCATGTTAAAAGTGGATAGCAGACCTTTCCGTGTGGAGTAGGGTAAGTGGATGACAGAGTGGATGGAGAAGTAGGGGGCGGAGCCAGGCCCAAGCTTAGGAAAGAACTTATCTGTAGCCATGGCAAGAAATAGCCCGTGAGAAACAACTTTCAATCCCCCTAGGGACCACTGACGGCAATCAGCAACCATTGGTCAACCCGGGGCCCCGCAGGAGACCTCTTAGAACCCTTGGGTGCGAGCGGTGTGTGCGCATGCTCACTTGTGTTTGGCACTGCTCCTCGGTTAGCGTTCGATCGGGAGGCTTTTGGGTGGTGCTGTTGTGGCAGAGATGTTGTCTTCGAGAAAATAGTACTGAGTAATATTCGCTCATATCGGCTTCACGAGTGGGTATGAGCCGAGGGGCCAGGTGAGGGGACGGGCCTCTGAAGCTGCTGTCTTCTCCCATGAAGAAGCTTTTTGACTTTTGACGGTAGACGAAAGAGTCACTCTCAGGCACCGCCACCAGGTGGCAGGAGGCGAGCTCGGACGAGGTTTATTTCAGACAGAGAATCGGCTTTGGCCTAGCTCCCAGATCCACTCAGACATCTGGGAAAGATCAATCACGCTGCCTAAAGGGGCCATGTTGAAAGAGGACACCAGATCCTTTCGTGTGGAGTAGGGGACGGGGATGACAGAGCCGAACGAGTAGTAGGGGGCGGAGCAAGGCCCAATCTTCGAAAAGAACTGATCTGTAGCCACGTCAAGAAATAGCCCATTAGAACCAACTTTCGGCACTCAGCTCCAGGCGGGGCGGCCCCGGCGCTGAGGGACGCTACCCGACCTTGGCGGGACGGGGGTTTCGCCAGGGCCTGGGCCCAGCGACCAGGCGGAGACGGCGCGCGAGCCTTGCAGTCTCCAGGGAAATGCGGGCTTGCCTGCAATGAGATTTCATTTTCTGCATTTAAAGGACATCCTTTTCTGAGCTGCTGTGAATAAATTTGGGATGATACTGTATGTTTTCATCTAATGGAGAAATAGCTGTATTTTGAATAAGGATTGCTGCACTGGACGACTTCAGAACATTACTCACAATGTCATCCAACAGGAGTCAGAATCCCCATGGACCGAAGCAGATTGGCCTTGACCAGCTCTGGGACGACCTCAGAGCTGGAATCCAGCAAGTGTACACCAGACAGAGTATGGCGAAGTCCAGATACATGGAACTCTACACGTATCCTCCTGCTTGAACTGAGATAATTTGCTTTAGAATTTTGATACTTAGTAGTAGGATCGATGAATTATTAGAAATTTGACATCGTGTGTTCTCTTCTCAGTTCATCCTTGAAATGTAGTCACAGAATTCATCTTTAGCTTTAAGTTTTTTGAATAGAGGTCCTGTTTTTCGGTTTTTAGAACAGAGGTAATAAAATTGGCTAGTTAGTTGTCTAATGCAGTGCTGGTCAGTACAGTAGCCACTAGTCACATGGATCTGTTTACATTTAAAATAATTTAAAAATTCAGTTTCTTAGTCACAGTAGCCGTATTTTAAGGGCTTAATAGTCAGATAATAAAATATTTCTATTACTGTGGAATGATCCGTTGGACAGCACTGGTCTAAAGCAGGGGATCATTTGTTGAAATGTTGTCCATTTGTTTATATATTGTCTACAGCTGCTTTCATGTTACTCGGAGGGAGTTGAGTAGTTCTGTCAGAAACGATCTTGTCCACAAAGCCTAAAATATTTGCTATCTGGTCCTTTACATAAGAAGTTTGCTGACCTGATCTAACGGGATAGCACAGAGAACAAAAGTTTAACTGTTCTGGTCCTGTTTCACAAAAATGGTATTTAAAAAGTATCTCCCTCATTTGTCATGTGGCCTGCCATGTGCGCGAGGGACAGTGCCGCGTGCTGCAAAGGTCACGAGGGTGTAAAAGACGCGGCCCTGCTCTTCCATACCCAGTGGTGTGCTGTTCGCCTTTGTAGAGTTTCTTGGTTCCGTGCAAATATGAAATTGGAACTAGAGCTAAGCCAACTCAGTAGTGAGCAGGTTGCTGCAGATTCTAGGATTTCAAAGTTCAATGGAGATTTAAGTTTAAATCTTTGGTATGTATCTGTAATTATCAAACTAGGTTATGTGATATTGTAGTGTTCCCTCAAATATGTTAGCATCTGAACATCCTTAAAAAGAATTTAAACATTGATTTAGATGGATATGAAGCTGTCTATTTCTAAATTAACTTACAATTTATTGTATGTATGTACACATATTCATATATGTACTCATATATACTTACACGTAGGACACTTTTCAAAAAAAAATCAGCTTTATTGAGATAATTCACAAACCATAAAATTCACCCTTTTTAAAGTCAAAAAAAAAAAAAAAAAAAAAGAACCAACTTTCAATCTACTGAGTGACTGCTGAAGTCACTCCGCAACCATTGGTCAACCCGGGGCCCCGCAGGAGACCTCGTAGAACCCTTGGGCGCGAGCGGCGTGTGCGCATGCTCACTTGTGTTTGGCACTGCTCCTTGGTTAGCGTTCGATCGGGAGGCTTTTGGGTGGTGCTGTTGTGGCAGAGATGTTGTCTTCGAGAAAATAGTACTGAGTAATATTCGCTCATATCGGCTTCACGAGTGGGTATGAGCCGAGGGGCCAGGTGAGGGGACGGGCCTCTGAAGCTGCTGTCTTCTCCCATGAAGAAGCTTTTTGACATTTGACGGTAGACGAAAGAGTCACTCTCAGGCACCGCCACCAGGTGGCAGGAGGCGAGCTCGGACGAGGTTTGTTTCAGACAGAGAATCGGCTTTTGGCCTAGCTCCCAGATCCACTCAGACATCTGGGAAAGATCAATCACGCTGCCTAAAGGGGCCATGTTGAAAGAGGACACCAGATCCTTTCGTGTGGAGTAGGGGACTTGGGTGACAGAGCGGAACGAGAAGTAGTGGGCGGAGCTAGGCCCAATCTTAGAAAAGAACTGATCTGTGGCCAGGTCAAGAAATAGCCCATTAGAACCATCTTTCAATATCCTTAGTGACTGCTGACGTCACTCAGCATCCATTGGTCAACCCGGGGCCCCGCAGGAGACCTCTTAGAACCCTTGGGCGCGAGCGGTGTGTGCGCGTTCTCACTTGTGTTTATCACTGCTCCTTGGTTACCGTTCGATCGGGAGGCTTTTGAGTGGTGCGGTTGTGGCAGAGAGGTTGGCTTCTGCCGAATAGTACCGAGTAATCGCTGGTGTTAGGTTTAGAAGTGGATAAGAGCCGAGGGGGCAGGTGAGCGGGCTGGCCCGTTAAGCTGCTGTCTTCTGCCATGAAGGCGCTTTTTGACTTTGGACCGTAGAAGAAAAAGTCACTCTCTGGCACCACCACCGGGCTGCAGGAGGCGAGCGCGGACGCGGTTTGTTCGTGAAAGAGAATCGGCTTTCGGCTGAGCTGGCAGATCCGACTCAGACATCTGGGAAAGATCCATCACGCTGCCAAACAGGGTGATGTGGAAAGAGGACAGCTGATCTTTCCGTGTGGAGTAGGGGTCGGGAACCTCCAGCAGGCTGCAGGAGGCGAGCGCGGGAGCGGTTTGGTTGAGAAATGGAATCGGATTTCGGCTGAGCTACCAGATCCGACACAGACATCTGGGAAAGATCCATCAAGCTGCAAAAGGGGTCATGTTAAAAGTGGATAGCAGACCTTTCCGTGTGGAGTAGGGTAAGTGGATGACAGAGTGGATGGAGAAGTAGGGGGCGGAGCCAGGCCCAAGCTTAGGAAAGAACTTATCTGTAGCCATGGCAAGAAATAGCCCGTGAGAAACAACTTTCAATCCCCCTAGGGACCACTGACGGCAATCAGCAACCATTGGTCAACCCGGGGCCCCGCAGGAGACCTCTTAGAACCCTTGGGCGCGAGCGGTGTGTGCGCATGCTCACTTGTGTTTGGCACTGCTACTTGGTTAGCGTTCGATCGGGAGGCTTTTGGGTGGTGCTGTTGTGGCAGAGATGTTGTCTTCGAGAAAATAGTACTGAGTAATATTCGCTCATATCGGCTTCACGAGTGGGTATGAGCCGAGGGGCCAGGTGAGGGGACGGGCCTCTGAAGCTGCTGTCTTCTCCCATGAAGAAGCTTTTTGACTTTTGACGGTAGACGAAAGAGTCACTCTCAGGCACCGCCACCAGGTGGCAGGAGGCGAGCTCGGACGAGGTTTATTTCAGACAGAGAATCGGCTTTGGCCTAGCTCCCAGATCCACTCAGACATCTGGGAAAGATCAATCACGCTGCCTAAAGGGGCCATGTTGAAAGAGGACACCAGATCCTTTCGTGTGGAGGAGGGGACGGGGATGACAGAGCCGAACGAGTAGTAGGGGGCGGAGCAAGGCCCAATCTTCGAAAAGAACTGATCTGTAGCCACGTCAAGAAATAGCCCATTAGAACCAACTTTCGGCACTCAGCTCCAGGCGGGGCGGCCCCGGCGCTGAGGGACGCTACCCGACCTTGGCGGGACGGGGGTTTCGCCAGGGCCTGGGCCCAGCGACCAGGCGGAGACGGCGCGCGAGCCTTGCAGTCTCCAGGGAAATGCGGGCTTGCCTGCAATGAGATTTCATTTTCTGCATTTAAAGGACATCCTTTTCTGAGCTGCTGTGAATAAATTTGGGATGATACTGTATGTTTTCATCTAATGGAGAAATAGCTGTATTTTGAATAAGGATTGCTGCACTGGACGACTTCAGAACATTACTCACAATGTCATCCAACAGGAGTCAGAATCCCCATGGACCGAAGCAGATTGGCCTTGACCAGCTCTGGGACGACCTCAGAGCTGGAATCCAGCAAGTGTACACCAGACAGAGTATGGCGAAGTCCAGATACATGGAACTCTACACGTATCCTCCTGCTTGAACTGAGATAATTTGCTTTAGAATTTTGATACTTAGTGGTAGGATCGATGAATTATTAGAAATTTGACATCGTGTGTTCTCTTCTCAGTTCATCCTTGAAATGTAGTCACAGAATTCATCTTTAGCTTTAAGTTTTTTGAATAGAGGTCCTGTTTTTCGGTTTTTTGAACAGAGGTAATAAAATTGGCTAGTTAGTTGTCTAATGCAGTGCTGGTCAGTACAGTAGCCACTAGTCACATGGATCTGTTTACATTTAAAATAATTTAAAAATTCAGTTTCTTAGTCACAGTAGCCATATTTTAAGGGCTTAATAGTCAGATAATAAAATATTTCTATTACTGTGGAAAGATCCGTTGGACAGCACTGGTCTAAAGCAGGGGATCATTTGTTGAAATGTTGTCCATTTGTTTATATATTGTCTACAGCTGCTTTCATGTTACTCGGAGGGAGTTGAGTAGTTCTGTCAGAAACGATCTTGTCCACAAAGCCTAAAATATTTGCTATCTGGTCCTTTACATAAGAAGTTTGCTGACCTGATCTAACGGGATAGCACAGAGAACAAAAGTTTAACTGTTCTGGTCCTGTTTCACAAAAATGGTATTTAAAAAGTATCTCCCTCATTTGTCATGTGGCCTGCCATGTGCGCGAGGGACAGTGCCGCGTGCTGCAAAGGTCACGAGGGTGTAAAAGACGCGGCCCTGCTCTTCCATACCCAGTGGTGTGCTGTTCGCCTTTGTAGAGTTTCTTGGTTCCGTGCAAATATGAAATTGGAACTAGAGCTAAGCCAACTCAGTAGTGAGCAGGTTGCTGCAGATTCTAGGATTTCAAAGTTCAATGGAGATTTAAGTTTAAATCTTTGGTATGTATCTGTAATTATCAAACTAGGTTATGTGATATTGTAGTGTTCCCTCAAATATGTTAGCATCTGAAAATCCTTAAAAAGAATTTAAACATTGATTTAGATGGATATGAAGCTGTCTATTTCTAAATTAACTTACAATTTATTGTATGTATGTACACATATTCATATATGTACTCATATATACTTACACGTAGGACACTTTTCAAAAAAAAATCAGCTTTATTGAGATAATTCACAAACCATAAAATTCACCCTTTTTAAAGTCAAAAAAAAAAAAAAAAAAAAAAAAAAGAACCAACTTTCAATCTACTTAGTGACTGCTGAAGTCACTCCGCAACCATTGGTCAACCCGGGGCCCCGCAGGAGACCTCGTAGAACCCTTGGGCGCGAGCGGCGTGTGCGCATGCTCACTTGTGTTTGGCACTGCTCCTTGGTTAGCGTTCGATCGGGAGGCTTTTGGGTGGTGCTGTTGTGGCAGAGATGTTGTCTTCGAGAAAATAGTACTGAGTAATATTCGCTCATATCGGCTTCACGAGTGGGTATGAGCCGAGGGGCCAGGTGAGGGGACGGGCCTCTGAAGCTGCTGTCTTCTCCCATGAAGAAGCTTTTTGACATTTGACGGTAGACGAAAGAGTCACTCTCAGGCACCGCCACCAGGTGGCAGGAGGCGAGCTCGGACGAGGTTTGTTTCAGACAGAGAATCGGCTTTTGGCCTAGCTCCCAGATCCACTCAGACATCTGGGAAAGATCAATCACGCTGCCTAAAGGGGCCATGTTGAAAGAGGACACCAGATCCTTTCGTGTGGAGTAGGGGACTTGGGTGACAGAGCGGAACGAGAAGTAGTGGGCGGAGCTAGGCCCAATCTTAGAAAAGAACTGATCTGTGGCCAGGTCAAGAAATAGCCCATTAGAACCATCTTTCAATATCCTTAGTGACTGCTGACGTCACTCAGCATCCATTGGTCAACCCGGGGCCCCGCAGGAGACCTCTTAGAACCCTTGGGCGCGAGCGGTGTGTGCGCGTTCTCACTTGTGTTTATCACTGCTCCTTGGTTACCGTTCGATCGGGAGGCTTTTGAGTGGTGCGGTTGTGGCAGAGAGGTTGGCTTCTGCCGAATAGTACCGAGTAATCGCTGGTGTTAGGTTTAGAAGTGGATAAGAGCCGAGGGGGCAGGTGAGCGGGCTGGCCCGTTAAGCTGCTGTCTTCTGCCATGAAGGCGCTTTTTGACTTTGGACCGTAGAAGAAAAAGTCACTCTCTGGCACCACCACCGGGCTGCAGGAGGCGAGCGCGGACGCGGTTTGTTCGTGAAAGAGAATCGGCTTTCGGCTGAGCTGGCAGATCCGACTCAGACATCTGGGAAAGATCCATCACGCTGCCAAACAGGGTGATGTGGAAAGAGGACAGCTGATCTTTCCGTGTGGAGTAGGGGTCGGGAACCTCCAGCAGGCTGCAGGAGGCGAGCGCGGGAGCGGTTTGGTTGAGAAATGGAATCGGATTTCGGCTGAGCTACCAGATCCGACACAGACATCTGGGAAAGATCCATCAAGCTGCAAAAGGGGTCATGTTAAAAGTGGATAGCAGACCTTTCCGTGTGGAGTAGGGTAAGTGGATGACAGAGTGGATGGAGAAGTAGGGGGCGGAGCCAGGCCCAAGCTTAGGAAAGAACTTATCTGTAGCCATGGCAAGAAATAGCCCGTGAGAAACAACTTTCAATCCCCCTAGGGACCACTGACGGCAATCAGCAACCATTGGTCAACCCGGGGCCCCCGCAGGAGACCTCTTAGAACCCTTGGGCGCGAGCGGTGTGTGCGCATGCTCACTTGTGTTTGGCACTGCTCCTTGGTTAGCGTTCGATCGGGAGGCTTTTGGGTGGTGCTGTTGTGGCAGAGATGTTGTCTTCGAGAAAATAGTACTGAGTAATATTCGCTCATATCGGCTTCACGAGTGGGTATGAGCCGAGGGGCCAGGTGAGGGGACGGGCCTCTGAAGCTGCTGTCTTCTCCCATGAAGAAGCTTTTTGACTTTTGACGGTAGACGAAAGAGTCACTCTCAGGCACCGCCACCAGGTGGCAGGAGGCGAGCTCGGACGAGGTTTATTTCAGACAGAGAATCGGCTTTGGCCTAGCTCCCAGATCCACTCAGACATCTGGGAAAGATCAATCACGCTGCCTAAAGGGGCCATGTTGAAAGAGGACACCAGATCCTTTCGTGTGGAGGAGGGGACGGGGATGACAGAGCCGAACGAGTAGTAGGGGGCGGAGCAAGGCCCAATCTTCGAAAAGAACTGATCTGTAGCCACGTCAAGAAATAGCCCATTAGAACCAACTTTCGGCACTCAGCTCCAGGCGGGGCGGCCCCGGCGCTGAGGGACGCTACCCGACCTTGGCGGGACGGGGGTTTCGCCAGGGCCTGGGCCCAGCGACCAGGCGGAGACGGCGCGCGAGCCTTGCAGTCTCCAGGGAAATGCGGGCTTGCCTGCAATGAGATTTCATTTTCTGCATTTAAAGGACATCCTTTTCTGAGCTGCTGTGAATAAATTTGGGATGATACTGTATGTTTTCATCTAATGGAGAAATAGCTGTATTTTGAATAAGGATTGCTGCACTGGACGACTTCAGAACATTACTCACAATGTCATCCAACAGGAGTCAGAATCCCCATGGACCGAAGCAGATTGGCCTTGACCAGCTCTGGGACGACCTCAGAGCTGGAATCCAGCAAGTGTACACCAGACAGAGTATGGCGAAGTCCAGATACATGGAACTCTACACGTATCCTCCTGCTTGAACTGAGATAATTTGCTTTAGAATTTTGATACTTAGTGGTAGGATCGATGAATTATTAGAAATTTGACATCGTGTGTTCTCTTCTCAGTTCATCCTTGAAATGTAGTCACAGAATTCATCTTTAGCTTTAAGTTTTTTGACTAGAGGTCCTGTTTTTCGGTTTTTAGAACAGAGGTAATAAAATTGGCTAGTTAGTTGTCTAATGCAGTGCTGGTCAGTACAGTAGCCACTAGTCACATGGATCTGTTTACATTTAAAATAATTTAAAAATTCAGTTTCTTAGTCACAGTAGCCGTATTTTAAGGGCTTAATAGTCAGATAATAAAATATTTCTATTACTGTGGAAAGATCCGTTGGACAGCACTGGTCTAAAGCAGGGGATCATTTGTTGAAATGTTGTCCATTTGTTTATATATTGTCTACAGCTGCTTTCATGTTACTCGGAGGGAGTTGAGTAGTTCTGTCAGAAACGATCTTGTCCACAAAGCCTAAAATATTTGCTATCTGGTCCTTTACATAAGAAGTTTGCTGACCTGATCTAACGGGATAGCACAGAGAACAAAAGTTTAACTGTTCTGGTCCTGTTTCACAAAAATGGTATTTAAAAAGTATCTCCCTCATTTGTCATGTGGCCTGCCATGTGCGCGAGGGACAGTGCCGCGTGCTGCAAAGGTCACGAGGGTGTAAAAGACGCGGCCCTGCTCTTCCATACCCAGTGGTGTGCTGTTCGCCTTTGTAGAGTTTCTTGGTTCCGTGCAAATATGAAATTGGAACTAGAGCTAAGCCAACTCAGTAGTGAGCAGGTTGCTGCAGATTCTAGGATTTCAAAGTTCAATGGAGATTTAAGTTTAAATCTTTGGTATGTATCTGTAATTATCAAACTAGGTTATGTGATATTGTAGTGTTCCCTCAAATATGTTAGCATCTGAAAATCCTTAAAAAGAATTTAAACATTGATTTAGATGGATATGAAGCTGTCTATTTCTAAATTAACTTACAATTTATTGTATGTATGTACACATATTCATATATGTACTCATATATACTTACACGTAGGACACTTTTCAAAAAAAAATCAGCTTTATTGAGATAATTCACAAACCATAAAATTCACCCTTTTTAAAGTCAAAAAAAAAAAAAAAAAGAACCAACTTTCAATCTACTTAGTGACTGCTGAAGTCACTCCGCAACCATTGGTCAACCCGGGGCCCCGCAGGAGACCTCGTAGAACCCTTGGGCGCGAGCGGCGTGTGCGCATGCTCACTTGTGTTTGGCACTGCTCCTTGGTTAGCGTTCGATCGGGAGGCTTTTGGGTGGTGCTGTTGTGGCAGAGATGTTGTCTTCGAGAAAATAGTACTGAGTAATATTCGCTCATATCGGCTTCACGAGTGGGTATGAGCCGAGGGGCCAGGTGAGGGGACGGGCCTCTGAAGCTGCTGTCTTCTCCCATGAAGAAGCTTTTTGACATTTGACGGTAGACGAAAGAGTCACTCTCAGGCACCGCCACCAGGTGGCAGGAGGCGAGCTCGGACGAGGTTTGTTTCAGACAGAGAATCGGCTTTTGGCCTAGCTCCCAGATCCACTCAGACATCTGGGAAAGATCAATCACGCTGCCTAAAGGGGCCATGTTGAAAGAGGACACCAGATCCTTTCGTGTGGAGTAGGGGACTTGGGTGACAGAGCGGAACGAGAAGTAGTGGGCGGAGCTAGGCCCAATCTTAGAAAAGAACTGATCTGTGGCCAGGTCAAGAAATAGCCCATTAGAACCATCTTTCAATATCCTAGTGACTGCTGACGTCACTCAGCATCCATTGGTCAACCCGGGGCCCCGCAGGAGACCTCTTAGAACCCTTGGGCGCGAGCGGTGTGTGCGCGTTCTCACTTGTGTTTATCACTGCTCCTTGGTTACCGTTCGATCGGGAGGCTTTTGAGTGGTGCGGTTGTGGCAGAGAGGTTGGCTTCTGCCGAATAGTACCGAGTAATCGCTGGTGTTAGGTTTAGAAGTGGATAAGAGCCGAGGGGGCAGGTGAGCGGGCTGGCCCGTTAAGCTGCTGTCTTCTGCCATGAAGGCGCTTTTTGACTTTGGACCGTAGAAGAAAAAGTCACTCTCTGGCACCACCACCGGGCTGCAGGAGGCGAGCGCGGACGCGGTTTGTTCGTGAAAGAGAATCGGCTTTCGGCTGAGCTGGCAGATCCGACTCAGACATCTGGGAAAGATCCATCACGCTGCCAAACAGGGTGATGTGGAAAGAGGACAGCTGATCTTTCCGTGTGGAGTAGGGGTCGGGAACCTCCAGCAGGCTGCAGGAGGCGAGCGCGGGAGCGGTTTGGTTGAGAAATGGAATCGGATTTCGGCTGAGCTACCAGATCCGACACAGACATCTGGGAAAGATCCATCAAGCTGCAAAAGGGGTCATGTTAAAAGTGGATAGCAGACCTTTCCGTGTGGAGTAGGGTAAGTGGATGACAGAGTGGATGGAGAAGTAGGGGGCGGAGCCAGGCCCAAGCTTAGGAAAGAACTTATCTGTAGCCATGGCAAGAAATAGCCCGTGAGAAACAACTTTCAATCCCCCTAGGGACCACTGACGGCAATCAGCAACCATTGGTCAACCCGGGGCCCCCGCAGGAGACCTCTTAGAACCCTTGGGCGCGAGCGGTGTGTGCGCATGCTCACTTGTGTTTGGCACTGCTCCTCGGTTAGCGTTCGATCGGGAGGCTTTTGGGTGGTGCTGTTGTGGCAGAGATGTTGTCTTCGAGAAAATAGTACTGAGTAATATTCGCTCATATCGGCTTCACGAGTGGGTATGAGCCGAGGGGCCAGGTGAGGGGACGGGCCTCTGAAGCTGCTGTCTTCTCCCATGAAGAAGCTTTTTGACTTTTGACGGTAGACGAAAGAGTCACTCTCAGGCACCGCCACCAGGTGGCAGGAGGCGAGCTCGGACGAGGTTTATTTCAGACAGAGAATCGGCTTTGGCCTAGCTCCCAGATCCACTCAGACATCTGGGAAAGATCAATCACGCTGCCTAAAGGGGCCATGTTGAAAGAGGACACCAGATCCTTTCGTGTGGAGGAGGGGACGGGGATGACAGAGCCGAACGAGTAGTAGGGGGCGGAGCAAGGCCCAATCTTCGAAAAGAACTGATCTGTAGCCACGTCAAGAAATAGCCCATTAGAACCAACTTTCGGCACTCAGCTCCAGGCGGGGCGGCCCCGGCGCTGAGGGACGCTACCCGACCTTGGCGGGACGGGGGTTTCGCCAGGGCCTGGGCCCAGCGACCAGGCGGAGACGGCGCGCGAGCCTTGCAGTCTCCAGGGAAATGCGGGCTTGCCTGCAATGAGATTTCATTTTCTGCATTTAAAGGACATCCTTTTCTGAGCTGCTGTGAATAAATTTGGGATGATACTGTATGTTTTCATCTAATGGAGAAATAGCTGTATTTTGAATAAGGATTGCTGCACTGGACGACTTCAGAACATTACTCACAATGTCATCCAACAGGAGTCAGAATCCCCATGGACCGAAGCAGATTGGCCTTGACCAGCTCTGGGACGACCTCAGAGCTGGAATCCAGCAAGTGTACACCAGACAGAGTATGGCGAAGTCCAGATACATGGAACTCTACACGTATCCTCCTGCTTGAACTGAGATAATTTGCTTTAGAATTTTGATACTTAGTGGTAGGATCGATGAATTATTAGAAATTTGACATCGTGTGTTCTCTTCTCAGTTCATCCTTGAAATGTAGTCACAGAATTCATCTTTAGCTTTAAGTTTTTTGACTAGAGGTCCTGTTTTTCGGTTTTTAGAACAGAGGTAATAAAATTGGCTAGTTAGTTGTCTAATGCAGTGCTGGTCAGTACAGTAGCCACTAGTCACATGGATCTGTTTACATTTAAAATAATTTAAAAATTCAGTTTCTTAGTCACAGTAGCCATATTTTAAGGGCTTAATAGTCAGATAATAAAATATTTCTATTACTGTGGAAAGATCCGTTGGACAGCACTGGTCTAAAGCAGGGGATCATTTGTTGAAATGTTGTCCATTTGTTTATATATTGTCTACAGCTGCTTTCATGTTACTCGGAGGGAGTTGAGTAGTTCTGTCAGAAACGATCTTGTCCACAAAGCCTAAAATATTTGCTATCTGGTCCTTTACATAAGAAGTTTGCTGACCTGATCTAACGGGATAGCACAGAGAACAAAAGTTTAACTGTTCTGGTCCTGTTTCACAAAAATGGTATTTAAAAAGTATCTCCCTCATTTGTCATGTGGCCTGCCATGTGCGCGAGGGACAGTGCCGCGTGCTGCAAAGGTCACGAGGGTGTAAAAGACGCGGCCCTGCTCTTCCATACCCAGTGGTGTGCTGTTCGCCTTTGTAGAGTTTCTTGGTTCCGTGCAAATATGAAATTGGAACTAGAGCTAAGCCAACTCAGTAGTGAGCAGGTTGCTGCAGATTCTAGGATTTCAAAGTTCAATGGAGATTTAAGTTTAAATCTTTGGTATGTATCTGTAATTATCAAACTAGGTTATGTGATATTGTAGTGTTCCCTCAAATATGTTAGCATCTGAAAATCCTTAAAAAGAATTTAAACATTGATTTAGATGGATATGAAGCTGTCTATTTCTAAATTAACTTACAATTTATTGTATGTATGTACACATATTCATATATGTACTCATATATACTTACACGTAGGACACTTTTCAAAAAAAAATCAGCTTTATTGAGATAATTCACAAACCATAAAATTCACCCTTTTTAAAGTCAAAAAAAAAAAAAAAAAAAAAAAAGAACCAACTTTCAATCTACTTAGTGACTGCTGAAGTCACTCCGCAACCATTGGTCAACCCGGGGCCCCGCAGGAGACCTCGTAGAACCCTTGGGCGCGAGCGGCGTGTGCGCATGCTCACTTGTGTTTGGCACTGCTCCTTGGTTAGCGTTCGATCGGGAGGCTTTTGGGTGGTGCTGTTGTGGCAGAGATGTTGTCTTCGAGAAAATAGTACTGAGTAATATTCGCTCATATCGGCTTCACGAGTGGGTATGAGCCGAGGGGCCAGGTGAGGGGACGGGCCTCTGAAGCTGCTGTCTTCTCCCATGAAGAAGCTTTTTGACATTTGACGGTAGACGAAAGAGTCACTCTCAGGCACCGCCACCAGGTGGCAGGAGGCGAGCTCGGACGAGGTTTGTTTCAGACAGAGAATCGGCTTTTGGCCTAGCTCCCAGATCCACTCAGACATCTGGGAAAGATCAATCACGCTGCCTAAAGGGGCCATGTTGAAAGAGGACACCAGATCCTTTCGTGTGGAGTAGGGGACTTGGGTGACAGAGCGGAATGAGAAGTAGTGGGCGGAGCTAGGCCCAATCTTAGAAAAGAACTGATCTGTGGCCAGGTCAAGAAATAGCCCATTAGAACCATCTTTCAATATCCTTAGTGACTGCTGACGTCACTCAGCATCCATTGGTCAACCCGGGGCCCCGCAGGAGACCTCTTAGAACCCTTGGGCGCGAGCGGTGTGTGCGCGTTCTCACTTGTGTTTATCACTGCTCCTTGGTTACCGTTCGATCGGGAGGCTTTTGAGTGGTGCGGTTGTGGCAGAGAGGTTGGCTTCTGCCGAATAGTACCGAGTAATCGCTGGTGTTAGGTTTAGAAGTGGATAAGAGCCGAGGGGGCAGGTGAGCGGGCTGGCCCGTTAAGCTGCTGTCTTCTGCCATGAAGGCGCTTTTTGACTTTGGACCGTAGAAGAAAAAGTCACTCTCTGGCACCACCACCGGGCTGCAGGAGGCGAGCGCGGACGCGGTTTGTTCGTGAAAGAGAATCGGCTTTCGGCTGAGCTGGCAGATCCGACTCAGACATCTGGGAAAGATCCATCACGCTGCCAAACAGGGTGATGTGGAAAGAGGACAGCTGATCTTTCCGTGTGGAGTAGGGGTCGGGAACCTCCAGCAGGCTGCAGGAGGCGAGCGCGGGAGCGGTTTGGTTGAGAAATGGAATCGGATTTCGGCTGAGCTACCAGATCCGACACAGACATCTGGGAAAGATCCATCAAGCTGCAAAAGGGGTCATGTTAAAAGTGGATAGCAGACCTTTCCGTGTGGAGTAGGGTAAGTGGATGACAGAGTGGATGGAGAAGTAGGGGGCGGAGCCAGGCCCAAGCTTAGGAAAGAACTTATCTGTAGCCATGGCAAGAAATAGCCCGTGAGAAACAACTTTCAATCCCCCTAGGGACCACTGACGGCAATCAGCAACCATTGGTCAACCCGGGGCCCCGCAGGAGACCTCTTAGAACCCTTGGGCGCGAGCGGTGTGTGCGCATGCTCACTTGTGTTTGGCACTGCTCCTCGGTTAGCGTTCGATCGGGAGGCTTTTGGGTGGTGCTGTTGTGGCAGAGATGTTGTCTTCGAGAAAATAGTACTGAGTAATATTCGCTCATATCGGCTTCACGAGTGGGTATGAGCCGAGGGGCCAGGTGAGGGGACGGGCCTCTGAAGCTGCTGTCTTCTCCCATGAAGAAGCTTTTTGACTTTTGACGGTAGACGAAAGAGTCACTCTCAGGCACCGCCACCAGGTGGCAGGAGGCGAGCTCGGACGAGGTTTATTTCAGACAGAGAATCGGCTTTGGCCTAGCTCCCAGATCCACTCAGACATCTGGGAAAGATCAATCACGCTGCCTAAAGGGGCCATGTTGAAAGAGGACACCAGATCCTTTCGTGTGGAGTAGGGGACGGGGATGACAGAGCCGAACGAGTAGTAGGGGGCGGAGCAAGGCCCAATCTTCGAAAAGAACTGATCTGTAGCCACGTCAAGAAATAGCCCATTAGAACCAACTTTCGGCACTCAGCTCCAGGCGGGGCGGCCCCGGCGCTGAGGGACGCTACCCGACCTTGGCGGGACGGGGGTTTCGCCAGGGCCTGGGCCCAGCGACCAGGCGGAGACGGCGCGCGAGCCTTGCAGTCTCCAGGGAAATGCGGGCTTGCCTGCAATGAGATTTCATTTTCTGCATTTAAAGGACATCCTTTTCTGAGCTGCTGTGAATAAATTTGGGATGATACTGTATGTTTTCATCTAATGGAGAAATAGCTGTATTTTGAATAAGGATTGCTGCACTGGACGACTTCAGAACATTACTCACAATGTCATCCAACAGGAGTCAGAATCCCCATGGACCGAAGCAGATTGGCCTTGACCAGCTCTGGGACGACCTCAGAGCTGGAATCCAGCAAGTGTACACCAGACAGAGTATGGCGAAGTCCAGATACATGGAACTCTACACGTATCCTCCTGCTTGAACTGAGATAATTTGCTTTAGAATTTTGATACTTAGTGGTAGGATCGATGAATTATTAGAAATTTGACATCGTGTGTTCTCTTCTCAGTTCATCCTTGAAATGTAGTCACAGAATTCATCTTTAGCTTTAAGTTTTTTGAATAGAGGTCCTGTTTTTCGGTTTTTAGAACAGAGGTAATAAAATTGGCTAGTTAGTTGTCTAATGCAGTGCTGGTCAGTACAGTAGCCACTAGTCACATGGATCTGTTTACATTTAAAATAATTTAAAAATTCAGTTTCTTAGTCACAGTAGCCGTATTTTAAGGGCTTAATAGTCAGATAATAAAATATTTCTATTACTGTGGAATGATCCGTTGGACAGCACTGGTCTAAAGCAGGGGATCATTTGTTGAAATGTTGTCCATTTGTTTATATATTGTCTACAGCTGCTTTCATGTTACTCGGAGGGAGTTGAGTAGTTCTGTCAGAAACGATCTTGTCCACAAAGCCTAAAATATTTGCTATCTGGTCCTTTACATAAGAAGTTTGCTGACCTGATCTAACGGGATAGCACAGAGAACAAAAGTTTAACTGTTCTGGTCCTGTTTCACAAAAATGGTATTTAAAAAGTATCTCCCTCATTTGTCATGTGGCCTGCCATGTGCGCGAGGGACAGTGCCGCGTGCTGCAAAGGTCACGAGGGTGTAAAAGACGCGGCCCTGCTCTTCCATACCCAGTGGTGTGCTGTTCGCCTTTGTAGAGTTTCTTGGTTCCGTGCAAATATGAAATTGGAACTAGAGCTAAGCCAACTCAGTAGTGAGCAGGTTGCTGCAGATTCTAGGATTTCAAAGTTCAATGGAGATTTAAGTTTAAATCTTTGGTATGTATCTGTAATTATCAAACTAGGTTATGTGATATTGTAGTGTTCCCTCAAATATGTTAGCATCTGAAAATCCTTAAAAAGAATTTAAACATTGATTTAGATGGATATGAAGCTGTCTATTTCTAAATTAACTTACAATTTATTGTATGTATGTACACATATTCATATATGTACTCATATATACTTACACGTAGGACACTTTTCAAAAAAAAATCAGCTTTATTGAGATAATTCACAAACCATAAAATTCACCCTTTTTAAAGTCAAAAAAAAAAAAAAAAAAAAAAGAACCAACTTTCAATCTACTGAGTGACTGCTGAAGTCACTCCGCAACCATTGGTCAACCCGGGGCCCCGCAGGAGACCTCGTAGAACCCTTGGGCGCGAGCGGCGTGTGCGCATGCTCACTTGTGTTTGGCACTGCTCCTTGGTTAGCGTTCGATCGGGAGGCTTTTGGGTGGTGCTGTTGTGGCAGAGATGTTGTCTTCGAGAAAATAGTACTGAGTAATATTCGCTCATATCGGCTTCACGAGTGGGTATGAGCCGAGGGGCCAGGTGAGGGGACGGGCCTCTGAAGCTGCTGTCTTCTCCCATGAAGAAGCTTTTTGACATTTGACGGTAGACGAAAGAGTCACTCTCAGGCACCGCCACCAGGTGGCAGGAGGCGAGCTCGGACGAGGTTTGTTTCAGACAGAGAATCGGCTTTTGGCCTAGCTCCCAGATCCACTCAGACATCTGGGAAAGATCAATCACGCTGCCTAAAGGGGCCATGTTGAAAGAGGACACCAGATCCTTTCGTGTGGAGTAGGGGACTTGGGTGACAGAGCGGAACGAGAAGTAGTGGGCGGAGCTAGGCCCAATCTTAGAAAAGAACTGATCTGTGGCCAGGTCAAGAAATAGCCCATTAGAACCATCTTTCAATATCCTTAGTGACTGCTGACGTCACTCAGCATCCATTGGTCAACCCGGGGCCCCGCAGGAGACCTCTTAGAACCCTTGGGCGCGAGCGGTGTGTGCGCGTTCTCACTTGTGTTTATCACTGCTCCTTGGTTACCGTTCGATCGGGAGGCTTTTGAGTGGTGCGGTTGTGGCAGAGAGGTTGGCTTCTGCCGAATAGTACCGAGTAATCGCTGGTGTTAGGTTTAGAAGTGGATAAGAGCCGAGGGGGCAGGTGAGCGGGCTGGCCCGTTAAGCTGCTGTCTTCTGCCATGAAGGCGCTTTTTGACTTTGGACCGTAGAAGAAAAAGTCACTCTCTGGCACCACCACCGGGCTGCAGGAGGCGAGCGCGGACGCGGTTTGTTCGTGAAAGAGAATCGGCTTTCGGCTGAGCTGGCAGATCCGACTCAGACATCTGGGAAAGATCCATCACGCTGCCAAACAGGGTGATGTGGAAAGAGGACAGCTGATCTTTCCGTGTGGAGTAGGGGTCGGGAACCTCCAGCAGGCTGCAGGAGGCGAGCGCGGGAGCGGTTTGGTTGAGAAATGGAATCGGATTTCGGCTGAGCTACCAGATCCGACACAGACATCTGGGAAAGATCCATCAAGCTGCAAAAGGGGTCATGTTAAAAGTGGATAGCAGACCTTTCCGTGTGGAGTAGGGTAAGTGGATGACAGAGTGGATGGAGAAGTAGGGGGCGGAGCCAGGCCCAAGCTTAGGAAAGAACTTATCTGTAGCCATGGCAAGAAATAGCCCGTGAGAAACAACTTTCAATCCCCCTAGGGACCACTGACGGCAATCAGCAACCATTGGTCAACCCGGGGCGCCGCAGGAGACCTCTTAGAACCCTTGGGCGCGAGCGGTGTGTGCGCATGCTCACTTGTGTTTGGCACTGCTCCTTGGTTAGCGTTCGATCGGGAGGCTTTTGGGTGGTGCTGTTGTGGCAGAGATGTTGTCTTCGAGAAAATAGTACTGAGTAATATTCGCTCATATCGGCTTCACGAGTGGGTATGAGCCGAGGGGCCAGGTGAGGGGACGGGCCTCTGAAGCTGCTGTCTTCTCCCATGAAGAAGCTTTTTGACTTTTGACGGTAGACGAAAGAGTCACTCTCAGGCACCGCCACCAGGTGGCAGGAGGCGAGCTCGGACGAGGTTTATTTCAGACAGAGAATCGGCTTTGGCCTAGCTCCCAGATCCACTCAGACATCTGGGAAAGATCAATCACGCTGCCTAAAGGGGCCATGTTGAAAGAGGACACCAGATCCTTTCGTGTGGAGTAGGGGACGGGGATGACAGAGCCGAACGAGTAGTAGGGGGCGGAGCAAGGCCCAATCTTCGAAAAGAACTGATCTGTAGCCACGTCAAGAAATAGCCCATTAGAACCAACTTTCGGCACTCAGCTCCAGGCGGGGCGGCCCCGGCGCTGAGGGACGCTACCCGACCTTGGCGGGACAGGGGTTTCGCCAGGGCCTGGGCCCAGCGACCAGGCGGAGACGGCGCGCGAGCCTTGCAGTCTCCAGGGAAATGCGGGCTTGCCTGCAATGAGATTTCATTTTCTGCATTTAAAGGACATCCTTTTCTGAGCTGCTGTGAATAAATTTGGGATGATACTGTATGTTTTCATCTAATGGAGAAATAGCTGTATTTTGAATAAGGATTGCTGCACTGGACGACTTCAGAACATTACTCACAATGTCATCCAACAGGAGTCAGAATCCCCATGGACCGAAGCAGATTGGCCTTGACCAGCTCTGGGACGACCTCAGAGCTGGAATCCAGCAAGTGTACACCAGACAGAGTATGGCGAAGTCCAGATACATGGAACTCTACACGTATCCTCCTGCTTGAACTGAGATAATTTGCTTTAGAATTTTGATACTTAGTGGTAGGATCGATGAATTATTAGAAATTTGACATCGTGTGTTCTCTTCTCAGTTCATCCTTGAAATGTAGTCACAGAATTCATCTTTAGCTTTAAGTTTTTTGAATAGAGGTCCTGTTTTTCGGTTTTTAGAACAGAGGTAATAAAATTGGCTAGTTAGTTGTCTAATGCAGTGCTGGTCAGTACAGTAGCCACTAGTCACATGGATCTGTTTACATTTAAAATAATTTAAAAATTCAGTTTCTTAGTCACAGTAGCCATATTTTAAGGGCTTAATAGTCAGATAATAAAATATTTCTATTACTGTGGAAAGATCCGTTGGACAGCACTGGTCTAAAGCAGGGGATCATTTGTTGAAATGTTGTCCATTTGTTTATATATTGTCTACAGCTGCTTTCATGTTACTCGGAGGGAGTTGAGTAGTTCTGTCAGAAACGATCTTGTCCACAAAGCCTAAAATATTTGCTATCTGGTCCTTTACATAAGAAGTTTGCTGACCTGATCTAACGGGATAGCACAGAGAACAAAAGTTTAACTGTTCTGGTCCTGTTTCACAAAAATGGTATTTAAAAAGTATCTCCCTCATTTGTCATGTGGCCTGCCATGTGCGCGAGGGACAGTGCCGCGTGCTGCAAAGGTCACGAGGGTGTAAAAGACGCGGCCCTGCTCTTCCATACCCAGTGGTGTGCTGTTCGCTTTTGTAGAGTTTCTTGGTTCCGTGCAAATATGAAATTGGAACTAGAGCTAAGCCAACTCAGTAGTGAGCAGGTTGCTGCAGATTCTAGGATTTCAAAGTTCAATGGAGATTTAAGTTTAAATCTTTGGTATGTATCTGTAATTATCAAACTAGGTTATGTGATATTGTAGTGTTCCCTCAAATATGTTAGCATCTGAAAATCCTTAAAAAGAATTTAAACTTTGATTTAGATGGATATGAAGCTGTCTATTTCTAAATTAACTTACAATTTATTGTATGTATGTACACATATTCATATATGTACTCATATATACTTACACGTAGGACACTTTTCAAAAAAAAATCAGCTTTATTGAGATAATTCACAAACCATAAAATTCACCCTTTTTAAAGTCAAAAAAAAAAAAAAAAAAAAAAGAACCAACTTTCAATCTACTGAGTGACTGCTGAAGTCACTCCGCAACCATTGGTCAACCCGGGGCCCCGCAGGAGACCTCGTAGAACCCTTGGGCGCGAGCGGCGTGTGCGCATGCTCACTTGTGTTTGGCACTGCTCCTTGGTTAGCGTTCGATCGGGAGGCTTTTGGGTGGTGCTGTTGTGGCAGAGATGTTGTCTTCGAGAAAATAGTACTGAGTAATATTCGCTCATATCGGCTTCACGAGTGGGTATGAGCCGAGGGGCCAGGTGAGGGGACGGGCCTCTGAAGCTGCTGTCTTCTCCCATGAAGAAGCTTTTTGACATTTGACGGTAGACGAAAGAGTCACTCTCAGGCACCGCCACCAGGTGGCAGGAGGCGAGCTCGGACGAGGTTTGTTTCAGACAGAGAATCGGCTTTTGGCCTAGCTCCCAGATCCACTCAGACATCTGGGAAAGATCAATCACGCTGCCTAAAGGGGCCATGTTGAAAGAGGACACCAGATCCTTTCGTGTGGAGTAGGGGACTTGGGTGACAGAGCGGAACGAGAAGTAGTGGGCGGAGCTAGGCCCAATCTTAGAAAAGAACTGATCTGTGGCCAGGTCAAGAAATAGCCCATTAGAACCATCTTTCAATATCCTTAGTGACTGCTGACGTCACTCAGCATCCATTGGTCAACCCGGGGCCCCGCAGGAGACCTCTTAGAACCCTTGGGCGCGAGCGGTGTGTGCGCGTTCTCACTTGTGTTTATCACTGCTCCTTGGTTACCGTTCGATCGGGAGGCTTTTGAGTGGTGCGGTTGTGGCAGAGAGGTTGGCTTCTGCCGAATAGTACCGAGTAATCGCTGGTGTTAGGTTTAGAAGTGGATAAGAGCCGAGGGGGCAGGTGAGCGGGCTGGCCCGTTAAGCTGCTGTCTTCTGCCATGAAGGCGCTTTTTGACTTTGGACCGTAGAAGAAAAAGTCACTCTCTGGCACCACCACCGGGCTGCAGGAGGCGAGCGCGGACGCGGTTTGTTCGTGAAAGAGAATCGGCTTTCGGCTGAGCTGGCAGATCCGACTCAGACATCTGGGAAAGATCCATCACGCTGCCAAACAGGGTGATGTGGAAAGAGGACAGCTGATCTTTCCGTGTGGAGTAGGGGTCGGGAACCTCCAGCAGGCTGCAGGAGGCGAGCGCGGGAGCGGTTTGGTTGAGAAATGGAATCGGATTTCGGCTGAGCTACCAGATCCGACACAGACATCTGGGAAAGATCCATCAAGCTGCAAAAGGGGTCATGTTAAAAGTGGATAGCAGACCTTTCCGTGTGGAGTAGGGTAAGTGGATGACAGAGTGGATGGAGAAGTAGGGGGCGGAGCCAGGCCCAAGCTTAGGAAAGAACTTATCTGTAGCCATGGCAAGAAATAGCCCGTGAGAAACAACTTTCAATCCCCCTAGGGACCACTGACGGCAATCAGCAACCATTGGTCAACCCGGGGCGCCGCAGGAGACCTCTTAGAACCCTTGGGCGCGAGCGGTGTGTGCGCATGCTCACTTGTGTTTGGCACTGCTCCTTGGTTAGCGTTCGATCGGGAGGCTTTTGGGTGGTGCTGTTGTGGCAGAGATGTTGTCTTCGAGAAAATAGTACTGAGTAATATTCGCTCATATCGGCTTCACGAGTGGGTATGAGCCGAGGGGCCAGGTGAGGGGACGGGCCTCTGAAGCTGCTGTCTTCTCCCATGAAGAAGCTTTTTGACTTTTGACGGTAGACGAAAGAGTCACTCTCAGGCACCGCCACCAGGTGGCAGGAGGCGAGCTCGGACGAGGTTTATTTCAGACAGAGAATCGGCTTTGGCCTAGCTCCCAGATCCACTCAGACATCTGGGAAAGATCAATCACGCTGCCTAAAGGGGCCATGTTGAAAGAGGACACCAGATCCTTTCGTGTGGAGTAGGGGACGGGGATGACAGAGCCGAACGAGTAGTAGGGGGCGGAGCAAGGCCCAATCTTCGAAAAGAACTGATCTGTAGCCACGTCAAGAAATAGCCCATTAGAACCAACTTTCGGCACTCAGCTCCAGGCGGGGCGGCCCCGGCGCTGAGGGACGCTACCCGACCTTGGCGGGACAGGGGTTTCGCCAGGGCCTGGGCCCAGCGACCAGGCGGAGACGGCGCGCGAGCCTTGCAGTCTCCAGGGAAATGCGGGCTTGCCTGCAATGAGATTTCATTTTCTGCATTTAAAGGACATCCTTTTCTGAGCTGCTGTGAATAAATTTGGGATGATACTGTATGTTTTCATCTAATGGAGAAATAGCTGTATTTTGAATAAGGATTGCTGCACTGGACGACTTCAGAACATTACTCACAATGTCATCCAACAGGAGTCAGAATCCCCATGGACCGAAGCAGATTGGCCTTGACCAGCTCTGGGACGACCTCAGAGCTGGAATCCAGCAAGTGTACACCAGACAGAGTATGGCGAAGTCCAGATACATGGAACTCTACACGTATCCTCCTGCTTGAACTGAGATAATTTGCTTTAGAATTTTGATACTTAGTGGTAGGATCGATGAATTATTAGAAATTTGACATCGTGTGTTCTCTTCTCAGTTCATCCTTGAAATGTAGTCACAGAATTCATCTTTAGCTTTAAGTTTTTTGAATAGAGGTCCTGTTTTTCGGTTTTTAGAACAGAGGTAATAAAATTGGCTAGTTAGTTGTCTAATGCAGTGCTGGTCAGTACAGTAGCCACTAGTCACATGGATCTGTTTACATTTAAAATAATTTAAAAATTCAGTTTCTTAGTCACAGTAGCCATATTTTAAGGGCTTAATAGTCAGATAATAAAATATTTCTATTACTGTGGAAAGATCCGTTGGACAGCACTGGTCTAAAGCAGGGGATCATTTGTTGAAATGTTGTCCATTTGTTTATATATTGTCTACAGCTGCTTTCATGTTACTCGGAGGGAGTTGAGTAGTTCTGTCAGAAACGATCTTGTCCACAAAGCCTAAAATATTTGCTATCTGGTCCTTTACATAAGAAGTTTGCTGACCTGATCTAACGGGATAGCACAGAGAACAAAAGTTTAACTGTTCTGGTCCTGTTTCACAAAAATGGTATTTAAAAAGTATCTCCCTCATTTGTCATGTGGCCTGCCATGTGCGCGAGGGACAGTGCCGCGTGCTGCAAAGGTCACGAGGGTGTAAAAGACGCGGCCCTGCTCTTCCATACCCAGTGGTGTGCTGTTCGCTTTTGTAGAGTTTCTTGGTTCCGTGCAAATATGAAATTGGAACTAGAGCTAAGCCAACTCAGTAGTGAGCAGGTTGCTGCAGATTCTAGGATTTCAAAGTTCAATGGAGATTTAAGTTTAAATCTTTGGTATGTATCTGTAATTATCAAACTAGGTTATGTGATATTGTAGTGTTCCCTCAAATATGTTAGCATCTGAAAATCCTTAAAAAGAATTTAAACTTTGATTTAGATGGATATGAAGCTGTCTATTTCTAAATTAACTTACAATTTATTGTATGTATGTACACATATTCATATATGTACTCATATATACTTACACGTAGGACACTTTTCAAAAAAAAATCAGCTTTATTGAGATAATTCACAAACCATAAAATTCACCCTTTTTAAAGTCAAAAAAAAAAAAAAAAAAAAAAAGAACCAACTTTCAATCTACTTAGTGACTGCTGAAGTCACTCCGCAACCATTGGTCAACCCGGGGCCCCGCAGGAGACCTCGTAGAACCCTTGGGCGCGAGCGGCGTGTGCGCATGCTCACTTGTGTTTGGCACTGCTCCTTGGTTAGCGTTCGATCGGGAGGCTTTTGGGTGGTGCTGTTGTGGCAGAGATGTTGTCTTCGAGAAAATAGTACTGAGTAATATTCGCTCATATCGGCTTCACGAGTGGGTATGAGCCGAGGGGCCAGGTGAGGGGACGGGCCTCTGAAGCTGCTGTCTTCTCCCATGAAGAAGCTTTTTGACATTTGACGGTAGACGAAAGAGTCACTCTCAGGCACCGCCACCAGGTGGCAGGAGGCGAGCTCGGACGAGGTTTGTTTCAGACAGAGAATCGGCTTTTGGCCTAGCTCCCAGATCCACTCAGACATCTGGGAAAGATCAATCACGCTGCCTAAAAGGGCCATGTTGAAAGAGGACACCAGATCCTTTCGTGTGGAGTAGGGGACTTGGGTGACAGAGCGGAACGAGAAGTAGTGGGCGGAGCTAGGCCCAATCTTAGAAAAGAACTGATCTGTGGCCAGGTCAAGAAATAGCCCATTAGAACCATCTTTCAATATCCTTAGTGACTGCTGACGTCACTCAGCATCCATTGGTCAACCCGGGGCCCCGCAGGAGACCTCTTAGAACCCTTGGGCGCGAGCGGTGTGTGCGCGTTCTCACTTGTGTTTATCACTGCTCCTTGGTTACCGTTCGATCGGGAGGCTTTTGAGTGGTGCGGTTGTGGCAGAGAGGTTGGCTTCTGCCGAATAGTACCGAGTAATCGCTGGTGTTAGGTTTAGAAGTGGATAAGAGCCGAGGGGGCAGGTGAGCGGGCTGGCCCGTTAAGCTGCTGTCTTCTGCCATGAAGGCGCTTTTTGACTTTGGACCGTAGAAGAAAAAGTCACTCTCTGGCACCACCACCGGGCTGCAGGAGGCGAGCGCGGACGCGGTTTGTTCGTGAAAGAGAATCGGCTTTCGGCTGAGCTGGCAGATCCGACTCAGACATCTGGGAAAGATCCATCACGCTGCCAAACAGGGTGATGTGGAAAGAGGACAGCTGATCTTTCCGTGTGGAGTAGGGGTCGGGAACCTCCAGCAGGCTGCAGGAGGCGAGCGCGGGAGCGGTTTGGTTGAGAAATGGAATCGGATTTCGGCTGAGCTACCAGATCCGACACAGACATCTGGGAAAGATCCATCAAGCTGCAAAAGGGGTCATGTTAAAAGTGGATAGCAGACCTTTCCGTGTGGAGTAGGGTAAGTGGATGACAGAGTGGATGGAGAAGTAGGGGGCGGAGCCAGGCCCAAGCTTAGGAAAGAACTTATCTGTAGCCATGGCAAGAAATAGCCCGTGAGAAACAACTTTCAATCCCCCTAGGGACCACTGACGGCAATCAGCAACCATTGGTCAACCCGGGGCCCCCGCAGGAGACCTCTTAGAACCCTTGGGCGCGAGCGGTGTGTGCGCATGCTCACTTGTGTTTGGCACTGCTCCTCGGTTAGCGTTCGATCGGGAGGCTTTTGGGTGGTGCTGTTGTGGCAGAGATGTTGTCTTCGAGAAAATAGTACTGAGTAATATTCGCTCATATCGGCTTCACGAGTGGGTATGAGCCGAGGGGCCAGGTGAGGGGACGGGCCTCTGAAGCTGCTGTCTTCTCCCATGAAGAAGCTTTTTGACTTTTGACGGTAGACGAAAGAGTCACTCTCAGGCACCGCCACCAGGTGGCAGGAGGCGAGCTCGGACGAGGTTTATTTCAGACAGAGAATCGGCTTTGGCCTAGCTCCCAGATCCACTCAGACATCTGGGAAAGATCAATCACGCTGCCTAAAGGGGCCATGTTGAAAGAGGACACCAGATCCTTTCGTGTGGAGGAGGGGACGGGGATGACAGAGCCGAACGAGTAGTAGGGGGCGGAGCAAGGCCCAATCTTCGAAAAGAACTGATCTGTAGCCACGTCAAGAAATAGCCCATTAGAACCAACTTTCGGCACTCAGCTCCAGGCGGGGCGGCCCCGGCGCTGAGGGACGCTACCCGACCTTGGCGGGACGGGGGTTTCGCCAGGGCCTGGGCCCAGCGACCAGGCGGAGACGGCGCGCGAGCCTTGCAGTCTCCAGGGAAATGCGGGCTTGCCTGCAATGAGATTTCATTTTCTGCATTTAAAGGACATCCTTTTCTGAGCTGCTGTGAATAAATTTGGGATGATACTGTATGTTTTCATCTAATGGAGAAATAGCTGTATTTTGAATAAGGATTGCTGCACTGGACGACTTCAGAACATTACTCACAATGTCATCCAACAGGAGTCAGAATCCCCATGGACCGAAGCAGATTGGCCTTGACCAGCTCTGGGACGACGTCAGAGCTGGAATCCAGCAAGTGTACACCAGACAGAGTATGGCGAAGTCCAGATACATGGAACTCTACACGTATCCTCCTGCTTGAACTGAGATAATTTGCTTTAGAATTTTGATACTTAGTGGTAGGATCGATGAATTATTAGAAATTTGACATCGTGTGTTCTCTTCTCAGTTCATCCTTGAAATGTAGTCACAGAATTCATCTTTAGCTTTAAGTTTTTTGACTAGAGGTCCTGTTTTTCGGTTTTTAGAACAGAGGTAATAAAATTGGCTAGTTAGTTGTCTAATGCAGTGCTGGTCAGTACAGTAGCCACTAGTCACATGGATCTGTTTACATTTAAAATAATTTAAAAATTCAGTTTCTTAGTCACAGTAGCCGTATTTTAAGGGCTTAATAGTCAGATAATAAAATATTTCTATTACTGTGGAAAGATCCGTTGGACAGCACTGGTCTAAAGCAGGGGATCATTTGTTGAAATGTTGTCCATTTGTTTATATATTGTCTACAGCTGCTTTCATGTTACTCGGAGGGAGTTGAGTAGTTCTGTCAGAAACGATCTTGTCCACAAAGCCTAAAATATTTGCTATCTGGTCCTTTACATAAGAAGTTTGCTGACCTGATCTAACGGGATAGCACAGAGAACAAAAGTTTAACTGTTCTGGTCCTGTTTCACAAAAATGGTATTTAAAAAGTATCTCCCTCATTTGTCATGTGGCCTGCCATGTGCGCGAGGGACAGTGCCGCGTGCTGCAAAGGTCACGAGGGTGTAAAAGACGCGGCCCTGGTCTTCCATACCCAGTGGTGTGCTGTTCGCCTTTGTAGAGTTTCTTGGTTCCGTGCAAATATGAAATTGGAACTAGAGCTAAGCCAACTCAGTAGTGAGCAGGTTGCTGCAGATTCTAGGATTTCAAAGTTCAATGGAGATTTAAGTTTAAATCTTTGGTATGTATCTGTAATTATCAAACTAGGTTATGTGATATTGTAGTGTTCCCTCAAATATGTTAGCATCTGAAAATCCTTAAAAAGAATTTAAACATTGATTTAGATGGATATGAAGCTGTCTATTTCTAAATTAACTTACAATTTATTGTATGTATGTACACATATTCATATATGTACTCATATATACTTACACGTAGGACACTTTTCAAAAAAAAATCAGCTTTATTGAGATAATTCACAAACCATAAAATTCACCCTTTTTAAAGTCAAAAAAAAAAAAAAAAAAAAAAAAGAACCAACTTTCAATCTACTTAGTGACTGCTGAAGTCACTCCGCAACCATTGGTCAACCCGGGGCCCCGCAGGAGACCTCGTAGAACCCTTGGGCGCGAGCGGCGTGTGCGCATGCTCACTTGTGTTTGGCACTGCTCCTTGGTTAGCGTTCGATCGGGAGGCTTTTGGGTGGTGCTGTTGTGGCAGAGATGTTGTCTTCGAGAAAATAGTACTGAGTAATATTCGCTCATATCGGCTTCACGAGTGGGTATGAGCCGAGGGGCCAGGTGAGGGGACGGGCCTCTGAAGCTGCTGTCTTCTCCCATGAAGAAGCTTTTTGACATTTGACGGTAGACGAAAGAGTCACTCTCAGGCACCGCCACCAGGTGGCAGGAGGCGAGCTCGGACGAGGTTTGTTTCAGACAGAGAATCGGCTTTTGGCCTAGCTCCCAGATCCACTCAGACATCTGGGAAAGATCAATCACGCTGCCTAAAGGGGCCATGTTGAAAGAGGACACCAGATCCTTTCGTGTGGAGTAGGGGACTTGGGTGACAGAGCGGAACGAGAAGTAGTGGGCGGAGCTAGGCCCAATCTTAGAAAAGAACTGATCTGTGGCCAGGTCAAGAAATAGCCCATTAGAACCATCTTTCAATATCCTTAGTGACTGCTGACGTCACTCAGCATCCATTGGTCAACCCGGGGCCCCGCAGGAGACCTCTTAGAACCCTTGGGCGCGAGCGGTGTGTGCGCGTTCTCACTTGTGTTTATCACTGCTCCTTGGTTACCGTTCGATCGGGAGGCTTTTGAGTGGTGCGGTTGTGGCAGAGAGGTTGGCTTCTGCCGAATAGTACCGAGTAATCCCTGGTGTTAGGTTTAGAAGTGGATAAGAGCCGAGGGGGCAGGTGAGCGGGCTGGCCCGTTAAGCTGCTGTCTTCTGCCATGAAGGCGCTTTTTGACTTTGGACCGTAGAAGAAAAAGTCACTCTCTGGCACCACCACCGGGCTGCAGGAGGCGAGCGCGGACGCGGTTTGTTCGTGAAAGAGAATCGGCTTTCGGCTGAGCTGGCAGATCCGACTCAGACATCTGGGAAAGATCCATCACGCTGCCAAACAGGGTGATGTGGAAAGAGGACAGCTGATCTTTCCGTGTGGAGTAGGGGTCGGGAACCTCCAGCAGGCTGCAGGAGGCGAGCGCGGGAGCGGTTTGGTTGAGAAATGGAATCGGATTTCGGCTGAGCTACCAGATCCGACACAGACATCTGGGAAAGATCCATCAAGCTGCAAAAGGGGTCATGTTAAAAGTGGATAGCAGACCTTTCCGTGTGGAGTAGGGTAAGTGGATGACAGAGTGGATGGAGAAGTAGGGGGCGGAGCCAGGCCCAAGCTTAGGAAAGAACTTATCTGTAGCCATGGCAAGAAATAGCCCATGAGAAACAACTTTCAATCCCCCTAGGGACCACTGACGGCAATCAGCAACCATTGGTCAACCCGGGGCCCCGCAGGAGACCTCTTAGAACCCTTGGGCGCGAGCGGTGTGTGCGCATGCTCACTTGTGTTTGGCACTGCTCCTCGGTTAGCGTTCGATCGGGAGGCTTTTGGGTGGTGCTGTTGTGGCAGAGATGTTGTCTTCGAGAAAATAGTACTGAGTAATATTCGCTCATATCGGCTTCACGAGTGGGTATGAGCCGAGGGGCCAGGTGAGGGGACGGGCCTCTGAAGCTGCTGTCTTCTCCCATGAAGAAGCTTTTTGACTTTTGACGGTAGACGAAAGAGTCACTCTCAGGCACCGCCACCAGGTGGCAGGAGGCGAGCTCGGACGAGGTTTATTTCAGACAGAGAATCGGCTTTGGCCTAGCTCCCAGATCCACTCAGACATCTGGGAAAGATCAATCACGCTGCCTAAAGGGGCCATGTTGAAAGAGGACACCAGATCCTTTCGTGTGGAGTAGGGGACGGGGATGACAGAGCCGAACGAGTAGTAGGGGGCGGAGCAAGGCCCAATCTTCGAAAAGAACTGATCTGTAGCCACGTCAAGAAATAGCCCATTAGAACCAACTTTCGGCACTCAGCTCCAGGCGGGGCGGCCCCGGCGCTGAGGGACGCTACCCGACCTTGGCGGGACGGGGGTTTCGCCAGGGCCTGGGCCCAGCGACCAGGCGGAGACGGCGCGCGAGCCTTGCAGTCTCCAGGGAAATGCGGGCTTGCCTGCAATGAGATTTCATTTTCTGCATTTAAAGGACATCCTTTTCTGAGCTGCTGTGAATAAATTTGGGATGATACTGTATGTTTTCATCTAATGGAGAAATAGCTGTATTTTGAATAAGGATTGCTGCACTGGACGACTTCAGAACATTACTCACAATGTCATCCAACAGGAGTCAGAATCCCCATGGACCGAAGCAGATTGGCCTTGACCAGCTCTGGGACGACCTCAGAGCTGGAATCCAGCAAGTGTACACCAGACAGAGTATGGCGAAGTCCAGATACATGGAACTCTACACGTATCCTCCTGCTTGAACTGAGATAATTTGCTTTAGAATTTTGATACTTAGTGGTAGGATCGATGAATTATTAGAAATTTGACATCGTGTGTTCTCTTCTCAGTTCATCCTTGAAATGTAGTCACAGAATTCATCTTTAGCTTTAAGTTTTTTGACTAGAGGTCCTGTTTTTCGGTTTTTAGAACAGAGGTAATAAAATTGGCTAGTTAGTTGTCTAATGCAGTGCTGGTCAGTACAGTAGCCACTAGTCACATGGATCTGTTTACATTTAAAATAATTTAAAAATTCAGTTTCTTAGTCACAGTAGCCATATTTTAAGGGCTTAATAGTCAGATAATAAAATATTTCTATTACTGTGGAAAGATCCGTTGGACAGCACTGGTCTAAAGCAGGGGATCATTTGTTGAAATGTTGTCCATTTGTTTATATATTGTCTACAGCTGCTTTCATGTTACTCGGAGGGAGTTGAGTAGTTCTGTCAGAAACGATCTTGTCCACAAAGCCTAAAATATTTGCTATCTGGTCCTTTACATAAGAAGTTTGCTGACCTGATCTAACGGGATAGCACAGAGAACAAAAGTTTAACTGTTCTGGTCCTGTTTCACAAAAATGGTATTTAAAAAGTATCTCCCTCATTTGTCATGTGGCCTGCCATGTGCGCGAGGGACAGTGCCGCGTGCTGCAAAGGTCACGAGGGTGTAAAAGACGCGGCCCTGCTCTTCCATACCCAGTGGTGTGCTGTTCGCCTTTGTAGAGTTTCTTGGTTCCGTGCAAATATGAAATTGGAACTAGAGCTAAGCCAACTCAGTAGTGAGCAGGTTGCTGCAGATTCTAGGATTTCAAAGTTCAATGGAGATTTAAGTTTAAATCTTTGGTATGTATCTGTAATTATCAAACTAGGTTATGTGATATTGTAGTGTTCCCTCAAATATGTTAGCATCTGAAAATCCTTAAAAAGAATTTAAACATTGATTTAGATGGATATGAAGCTGTCTATTTCTAAATTAACTTACAATTTATTGTATGTATGTACACATATTCATATATGTACTCATATATACTTACACGTAGGACACTTTTCAAAAAAAAATCAGCTTTATTGAGATAATTCACAAACCATAAAATTCACCCTTTTTAAAGTCAAAAAAAAAAAAAAAAAAAAAAAAGAACCAACTTTCAATCTACTTAGTGACTGCTGAAGTCACTCCGCAACCATTGGTCAACCCGGGGCCCCGCAGGAGACCTCGTAGAACCCTTGGGCGCGAGCGGCGTGTGCGCATGCTCACTTGTGTTTGGCACTGCTCCTTGGTTAGCGTTCGATCGGGAGGCTTTTGGGTGGTGCTGTTGTGGCAGAGATGTTGTCTTCGAGAAAATAGTACTGAGTAATATTCGCTCATATCGGCTTCACGAGTGGGTATGAGCCGAGGGGCCAGGTGAGGGGACGGGCCTCTGAAGCTGCTGTCTTCTCCCATGAAGAAGCTTTTTGACATTTGACGGTAGACGAAAGAGTCACTCTCAGGCACCGCCACCAGGTGGCAGGAGGCGAGCTCGGACGAGGTTTGTTTCAGACAGAGAATCGGCTTTTGGCCTAGCTCCCAGATCCACTCAGACATCTGGGAAAGATCAATCACGCTGCCTAAAGGGGCCATGTTGAAAGAGGACACCAGATCCTTTCGTGTGGAGTAGGGGACTTGGGTGACAGAGCGGAACGAGAAGTAGTGGGCGGAGCTAGGCCCAATCTTAGAAAAGAACTGATCTGTGGCCAGGTCAAGAAATAGCCCATTAGAACCATCTTTCAATATCCTTAGTGACTGCTGACGTCACTCAGCAACCATTGGTCAACCCGGGGCCCCCGCAGGAGACCTCTTAGAACCCTTGGGCGCGAGCGGTGTGTGCGCATGCTCACTTGTGTTTGGCACTGCTCCTCGGTTAGCGTTCGATCGGGAGGCTTTTGGGTGGTGCTGTTGTGGCAGAGATGTTGTCTTCGAGAAAATAGTACTGAGTAATATTCGCTCATATCGGCTTCACGAGTGGGTATGAGCCGAGGGGCCAGGTGAGGGGACGGGCCTCTGAAGCTGCTGTCTTCTCCCATGAAGAAGCTTTTTGACTTTTGACGGTAGACGAAAGAGTCACTCTCAGGCACCGCCACCAGGTGGCAGGAGGCGAGCTCGGACGAGGTTTATTTCAGACAGAGAATCGGCTTTGGCCTAGCTCCCAGATCCACTCAGACATCTGGGAAAGATCAATCACGCTGCCTAAAGGGGCCATGTTGAAAGAGGACACCAGATCCTTTCGTGTGGAGGAGGGGACGGGGATGACAGAGCGGAACGAGAAGTAGTGGGCGGAGCTAGGCCCAATCTTAGAAAAGAACTGATCTGTGGCCAGGTCAAGAAATAGCCCATTAGAACCATCTTTCAATATCCTTAGTGACTGCTGACGTCACTCAGCATCCATTGGTCAACCCGGGGCCCCGCAGGAGACCTCTTAGAACCCTTGGGCGCGAGCGGTGTGTGCGCGTTCTCACTTGTGTTTATCACTGCTCCTTGGTTACCGTTCGATCGGGAGGCTTTTGAGTGGTGCGGTTGTGGCAGAGAGGTTGGCTTCTGCCGAATAGTACCGAGTAATCGCTGGTGTTAGGTTTAGAAGTGGATAAGAGCCGAGGGGGCAGGTGAGCGGGCTGGCCCGTTAAGCTGCTGTCTTCTGCCATGAAGGCGCTTTTTGACTTTGGACCGTAGAAGAAAAAGTCACTCTCTGGCACCACCACCGGGCTGCAGGAGGCGAGCGCGGACGCGGTTTGTTCGTGAAAGAGAATCGGCTTTCGGCTGAGCTGGCAGATCCGACTCAGACATCTGGGAAAGATCCATCACGCTGCCAAACAGGGTGATGTGGAAAGAGGACAGCTGATCTTTCCGTGTGGAGTAGGGGTCGGGAACCTCCAGCAGGCTGCAGGAGGCGAGCGCGGGAGCGGTTTGGTTGAGAAATGGAATCGGATTTCGGCTGAGCTACCAGATCCGACACAGACATCTGGGAAAGATCCATCAAGCTGCAAAAGGGGTCATGTTAAAAGTGGATAGCAGACCTTTCCGTGTGGAGTAGGGTAAGTGGATGACAGAGTGGATGGAGAAGTAGGGGGCGGAGCCAGGCCCAAGCTTAGGAAAGAACTTATCTGTAGCCATGGCAAGAAATAGCCCATGAGAAACAACTTTCAATCCCCCTAGGGACCACTGACGGCAATCAGCAACCATTGGTCAACCCGGGGCCCCGCAGGAGACCTCTTAGAACCCTTGGGCGCGAGCGGTGTGTGCGCATGCTCACTTGTGTTTGGCACTGCTCCTCGGTTAGCGTTCGATCGGGAGGCTTTTGGGTGGTGCTGTTGTGGCAGAGATGTTGTCTTCGAGAAAATAGTACTGAGTAATATTCGCTCATATCGGCTTCACGAGTGGGTATGAGCCGAGGGGCCAGGTGAGGGGACGGGCCTCTGAAGCTGCTGTCTTCTCCCATGAAGAAGCTTTTTGACTTTTGACGGTAGACGAAAGAGTCACTCTCAGGCACCGCCACCAGGTGGCAGGAGGCGAGCTCGGACGAGGTTTATTTCAGACAGAGAATCGGCTTTGGCCTAGCTCCCAGATCCACTCAGACATCTGGGAAAGATCAATCACGCTGCCTAAAGGGGCCATGTTGAAAGAGGACACCAGATCCTTTCGTGTGGAGTAGGGGACGGGGATGACAGAGCCGAACGAGTAGTAGGGGGCGGAGCAAGGCCCAATCTTCGAAAAGAACTGATCTGTAGCCACGTCAAGAAATAGCCCATTAGAACCAACTTTCGGCACTCAGCTCCAGGCGGGGCGGCCCCGGCGCTGAGGGACGCTACCCGACCTTGGCGGGACGGGGGTTTCGCCAGGGCCTGGGCCCAGCGACCAGGCGGAGACGGCGCGCGAGCCTTGCAGTCTCCAGGGAAATGCGGGCTTGCCTGCAATGAGATTTCATTTTCTGCATTTAAAGGACATCCTTTTCTGAGCTGCTGTGAATAAATTTGGGATGATACTGTATGTTTTCATCTAATGGAGAAATAGCTGTATTTTGAATAAGGATTGCTGCACTGGACGACTCAGAACATTACTCACAATGTCATCCAACAGGAGTCAGAATCCCCATGGACCGAAGCAGATTGGCCTTGACCAGCTCTGGGACGACCTCAGAGCTGGAATCCAGCAAGTGTACACCAGACAGAGTATGGCGAAGTCCAGATACATGGAACTCTACACGTATCCTCCTGCTTGAACTGAGATAATTTGCTTTAGAATTTTGATACTTAGTGGTAGGATCGATGAATTATTAGAAATTTGACATCGTGTGTTCTCTTCTCAGTTCATCCTTGAAATGTAGTCACAGAATTCATCTTTAGCTTTAAGTTTTTTGACTAGAGGTCCTGTTTTTCGGTTTTTAGAACAGAGGTAATAAAATTGGCTAGTTAGTTGTCTAATGCAGTGCTGGTCAGTACAGTAGCCACTAGTCACATGGATCTGTTTACATTTAAAATAATTTAAAAATTCAGTTTCTTAGTCACAGTAGCCATATTTTAAGGGCTTAATAGTCAGATAATAAAATATTTCTATTACTGTGGAAAGATCCGTTGGACAGCACTGGTCTAAAGCAGGGGATCATTTGTTGAAATGTTGTCCATTTGTTTATATATTGTCTACAGCTGCTTTCATGTTACTCGGAGGGAGTTGAGTAGTTCTGTCAGAAACGATCTTGTCCACAAAGCCTAAAATATTTGCTATCTGGTCCTTTACATAAGAAGTTTGCTGACCTGATCTAACGGGATAGCACAGAGAACAAAAGTTTAACTGTTCTGGTCCTGTTTCACAAAAATGGTATTTAAAAAGTATCTCCCTCATTTGTCATGTGGCCTGCCATGTGCGCGAGGGACAGTGCCGCGTGCTGCAAAGGTCACGAGGGTGTAAAAGACGCGGCCCTGCTCTTCCATACCCAGTGGTGTGCTGTTCGCCTTTGTAGAGTTTCTTGGTTCCGTGCAAATATGAAATTGGAACTAGAGCTAAGCCAACTCAGTAGTGAGCAGGTTGCTGCAGATTCTAGGATTTCAAAGTTCAATGGAGATTTAAGTTTAAATCTTTGGTATGTATCTGTAATTATCAAACTAGGTTATGTGATATTGTAGTGTTCCCTCAAATATGTTAGCATCTGAAAATCCTTAAAAAGAATTTAAACATTGATTTAGATGGATATGAAGCTGTCTATTTCTAAATTAACTTACAATTTATTGTATGTATGTACACATATTCATATATGTACTCATATATACTTACACGTAGGACACTTTTCAAAAAAAAATCAGCTTTATTGAGATAATTCACAAACCATAAAATTCACCCTTTTTAAAGTCAAAAAAAAAAAAGAACCAACTTTCAATCTACTTAGTGACTGCTGAAGTCACTCCGCAACCATTGGTCAACCCGGGGCCCCGCAGGAGACCTCGTAGAACCCTTGGGCGCGAGCGGCGTGTGCGCATGCTCACTTGTGTTTGGCACTGCTCCTTGGTTAGCGTTCGATCGGGAGGCTTTTGGGTGGTGCTGTTGTGGCAGAGATGTTGTCTTCGAGAAAATAGTACTGAGTAATATTCGCTCATATCGGCTTCACGAGTGGGTATGAGCCGAGGGGCCAGGTGAGGGGACGGGCCTCTGAAGCTGCTGTCTTCTCCCATGAAGAAGCTTTTTGACATTTGACGGTAGACGAAAGAGTCACTCTCAGGCACCGCCACCAGGTGGCAGGAGGCGAGCTCGGACGAGGTTTGTTTCAGACAGAGAATCGGCTTTTGGCCTAGCTCCCAGATCCACTCAGACATCTGGGAAAGATCAATCACGCTGCCTAAAGGGGCCATGTTGAAAGAGGACACCAGATCCTTTCGTGTGGAGTAGGGGACTTGGGTGACAGAGCGGAACGAGAAGTAGTGGGCGGAGCTAGGCCCAATCTTAGAAAAGAACTGATCTGTGGCCAGGTCAAGAAATAGCCCATTAGAACCATCTTTCAATATCCTTAGTGACTGCTGACGTCACTCAGCATCCATTGGTCAACCCGGGGCCCCGCAGGAGACCTCTTAGAACCCTTGGGCGCGAGCGGTGTGTGCGCGTTCTCACTTGTGTTTATCACTGCTCCTTGGTTACCGTTCGATCGGGAGGCTTTTGAGTGGTGCGGTTGTGGCAGAGAGGTTGGCTTCTGCCGAATAGTACCGAGTAATCGCTGGTGTTAGGTTTAGAAGTGGATAAGAGCCGAGGGGGCAGGTGAGCGGGCTGGCCCGTTAAGCTGCTGTCTTCTGCCATGAAGGCGCTTTTTGACTTTGGACCGTAGAAGAAAAAGTCACTCTCTGGCACCACCACCGGGCTGCAGGAGGCGAGCGTGGACGCGGTTTGTTCGTGAAAGAGAATCGGCTTTCGGCTGAGCTGGCAGATCCGACTCAGACATCTGGGAAAGATCCATCACGCTGCCAAACAGGGTGATGTGGAAAGAGGACAGCTGATCTTTCCGTGTGGAGTAGGGGTCGGGAACCTCCAGCAGGCTGCAGGAGGCGAGCGCGGGAGCGGTTTGGTTGAGAAATGGAATCGGATTTCGGCTGAGCTACCAGATCCGACACAGACATCTGGGAAAGATCCATCAAGCTGCAAAAGGGGTCATGTTAAAAGTGGATAGCAGACCTTTCCGTGTGGAGTAGGGTAAGTGGATGACAGAGTGGATGGAGAAGTAGGGGGCGGAGCCAGGCCCAAGCTTAGGAAAGAACTTATCTGTAGCCATGGCAAGAAATAGCCCATGAGAAACAACTTTCAATCCCCCTAGGGACCACTGACGGCAATCAGCAACCATTGGTCAACCCGGGGCCCCGCAGGAGACCTCTTAGAACCCTTGGGCGCGAGCGGTGTGTGCGCATGCTCACTTGTGTTTGGCACTGCTCCTCGGTTAGCGTTCGATCGGGAGGCTTTTGGGTGGTGCTGTTGTGGCAGAGATGTTGTCTTCGAGAAAATAGTACTGAGTAATATTCGCTCATATCGGCTTCACGAGTGGGTATGAGCCGAGGGGCCAGGTGAGGGGACGGGCCTCTGAAGCTGCTGTCTTCTCCCATGAAGAAGCTTTTTGACTTTTGACGGTAGACGAAAGAGTCACTCTCAGGCACCGCCACCAGGTGGCAGGAGGCGAGCTCGGACGAGGTTTATTTCAGACAGAGAATCGGCTTTGGCCTAGCTCCCAGATCCACTCAGACATCTGGGAAAGATCAATCACGCTGCCTAAAGGGGCCATGTTGAAAGAGGACACCAGATCCTTTCGTGTGGAGTAGGGGACGGGGATGACAGAGCCGAACGAGTAGTAGGGGGCGGAGCAAGGCCCAATCTTCGAAAAGAACTGATCTGTAGCCACGTCAAGAAATAGCCCATTAGAACCAACTTTCGGCACTCAGCTCCAGGCGGGGCGGCCCCGGCGCTGAGGGACGCTACCCGACCTTGGCGGGACGGGGGTTTCGCCAGGGCCTGGGCCCAGCGACCAGGCGGAGACGGCGCGCGAGCCTTGCAGTCTCCAGGGAAATGCGGGCTTGCCTGCAATGAGATTTCATTTTCTGCATTTAAAGGACATCCTTTTCTGAGCTGCTGTGAATAAATTTGGGATGATACTGTATGTTTTCATCTAATGGAGAAATAGCTGTATTTTGAATAAGGATTGCTGCACTGGACGACTTCAGAACATTACTCACAATGTCATCCAACAGGAGTCAGAATCCCCATGGACCGAAGCAGATTGGCCTTGACCAGCTCTGGGACGACCTCAGAGCTGGAATCCAGCAAGTGTACACCAGACAGAGTATGGCGAAGTCCAGATACATGGAACTCTACACGTATCCTCCTGCTTGAACTGAGATAATTTGCTTTAGAATTTTGATACTTAGTGGTAGGATCGATGAATTATTAGAAATTTGACATCGTGTGTTCTCTTCTCAGTTCATCCTTGAAATGTAGTCACAGAATTCATCTTTAGCTTTACGTTTTTTGAATAGAGGTCCTGTTTTTCGGTTTTTAGAACAGAGGTAATAAAATTGGCTAGTTAGTTGTCTAATGCAGTGCTGGTCAGTACAGTAGCCACTAGTCACATGGATCTGTTTACATTTAAAATAATTTAAAAATTCAGTTTCTTAGTCACAGTAGCCGTATTTTAAGGGCTTAATAGTCAGATAATAAAATATTTCTATTACTGTGGAAAGATCCGTTGGACAGCACTGGTCTAAAGCAGGGGATCATTTGTTGAAATGTTGTCCATTTGTTTATATATTGTCTACAGCTGCTTTCATGTTACTCGGAGGGAGCTGAGTAGTTCTGTCAGAAACGATCTTGTCCACAAAGCCTAAAATATTTGCTATCTGGTCCTTTACATAAGAAGTTTGCTGACCTGATCTAACGGGATAGCACAGAGAACAAAAGTTTAACTGTTCTGGTCCTGTTTCACAAAAATGGTATTTAAAAAGTATCTCCCTCATTTGTCATGTGGCCTGCCATGTGCGCGAGGGACAGTGCCGCGTGCTGCAAAGGTCACGAGGGTGTAAAAGACGCGGCCCTGGTCTTCCATACCCAGTGGTGTGCTGTTCGCCTTTGTAGAGTTTCTTGGTTCCGTGCAAATATGAAATTGGAACTAGAGCTAAGCCAACTCAGTAGTGAGCAGGTTGCTGCAGATTCTAGGATTTCAAAGTTCAATGGAGATTTAAGTTTAAATCTTTGGTATGTATCTGTAATTATCAAACTAGGTTATGTGATATTGTAGTGTTCCCTCAAATATGTTAGCATCTGAAAATCCTTAAAAAGAATTTAAACATTGATTTAGATGGATATGAAGCTGTCTATTTCTAAATTAACTTACAATTTATTGTATGTATGTACACATATTCATATATGTACTCATATATACTTACACGTAGGACACTTTTCAAAAAAAAATCAGCTTTATTGAGATAATTCACAAACCATAAAATTCACCCTTTTTAAAGTCAAAAAAAAAAAAAAAAAAAAAAAAGAACCAACTTTCAATCTACTGAGTGACTGCTGAAGTCACTCCGCAACCATTGGTCAACCCGGGGCCCCGCAGGAGACCTCGTAGAACCCTTGGGCGCGAGCGGCGTGTGCGCATGCTCACTTGTGTTTGGCACTGCTCCTTGGTTAGCGTTCGATCGGGAGGCTTTTGGGTGGTGCTGTTGTGGCAGAGATGTTGTCTTCGAGAAAATAGTACTGAGTAATATTCGCTCATATCGGCTTCACGAGTGGGTATGAGCCGAGGGGCCAGGTGAGGGGACGGGCCTCTGAAGCTGCTGTCTTCTCCCATGAAGAAGCTTTTTGACATTTGACGGTAGACGAAAGAGTCACTCTCAGGCACCGCCACCAGGTGGCAGGAGGCGAGCTCGGACGAGGTTTGTTTCAGACAGAGAATCGGCTTTTGGCCTAGCTCCCAGATCCACTCAGACATCTGGGAAAGATCAATCACGCTGCCTAAAGGGGCCATGTTGAAAGAGGACACCAGATCCTTTCGTGTGGAGTAGGGGACTTGGGTGACAGAGCGGAACGAGAAGTAGTGGGCGGAGCTAGGCCCAATCTTAGAAAAGAACTGATCTGTGGCCAGGTCAAGAAATAGCCCATTAGAACCATCTTTCAATATCCTTAGTGACTGCTGACGTCACTCAGCATCCATTGGTCAACCCGGGGCCCCGCAGGAGACCTCTTAGAACCCTTGGGCGCGAGCGGTGTGTGCGCGTTCTCACTTGTGTTTATCACTGCTCCTTGGTTACCGTTCGATCGGGAGGCTTTTGAGTGGTGCGGTTGTGGCAGAGAGGTTGGCTTCTGCCGAATAGTACCGAGTAATCGCTGGTGTTAGGTTTAGAAGTGGATAAGAGCCGAGGGGGCAGGTGAGCGGGCTGGCCCGTTAAGCTGCTGTCTTCTGCCATGAAGGCGCTTTTTGACTTTGGACCGTAGAAGAAAAAGTCACTCTCTGGCACCACCACCGGGCTGCAGGAGGCGAGCGCGGACGCGGTTTGTTCGTGAAAGAGAATCGGCTTTCGGCTGAGCTGGCAGATCCGACTCAGACATCTGGGAAAGATCCATCACGCTGCCAAACAGGGTGATGTGGAAAGAGGACAGCTGATCTTTCCGTGTGGAGTAGGGGTCGGGAACCTCCAGCAGGCTGCAGGAGGCGAGCGCGGGAGCGGTTTGGTTGAGAAATGGAATCGGATTTCGGCTGAGCTACCAGATCCGACACAGACATCTGGGAAAGATCCATCAAGCTGCAAAAGGGGTCATGTTAAAAGTGGATAGCAGACCTTTCCGTGTGGAGTAGGGTAAGTGGATGACAGAGTGGATGGAGAAGTAGGGGGCGGAGCCAGGCCCAAGCTTAGGAAAGAACTTATCTGTAGCCATGGCAAGAAATAGCCCGTGAGAAACAACTTTCAATCCCCCTAGGGACCACTGACGGCAATCAGCAACCATTGGTCAACCCGGGGCCCCGCAGGAGACCTCTTAGAACCCTTGGGCGCGAGCGGTGTGTGCGCATGCTCACTTGTGTTTGGCACTGCTCCTCGGTTAGCGTTCGATCGGGAGGCTTTTGGGTGGTGCTGTTGTGGCAGAGATGTTGTCTTCGAGAAAATAGTACTGAGTAATATTCGCTCATATCGGCTTCACGAGTGGGTATGAGCCGAGGGGCCAGGTGAGGGGACGGGCCTCTGAAGCTGCTGTCTTCTCCCATGAAGAAGCTTTTTGACTTTTGACGGTAGACGAAAGAGTCACTCTCAGGCACCGCCACCAGGTGGCAGGAGGCGAGCTCGGACGAGGTTTATTTCAGACAGAGAATCGGCTTTGGCCTAGCTCCCAGATCCACTCAGACATCTGGGAAAGATCAATCACGCTGCCTAAAGGGGCCATGTTGAAAGAGGACACCAGATCCTGAAAGACTCCCGCAGTGGGTAGCCAGTCAGTTCAGGGAGACCCTCCCAAGGAACAGCGAGACCACGGCTTCGGATGCAAAAACAAGAGGTTTATTGAACACACAGGTACCCGGGCGACTCAGTCTTTCGAAAGACTGGCGCGCCGAGTAGAGCTCCTGGGTCCTTTTTATAGCAAAAAGCGCGGGTACAGAAGCGAGAAGCAAGGTAATTGGTTAGTTTAAATCAAGCCAGGGGTGAACTTCGGTCAAGTGGGAGTCCTTGAAACAGCTGAGGGGCACTCTTGAAACTTTAACTGACTTGTCTATTTCTGGGAACTATCCGCCCTTTGCCTCGGGCCGGGGCCCAGGTGCATAACCACAGATATCCTGTTTGACTCTGTTCCCCTTGTTTCTTAACTTGACTTTTTGGCTGTATTTTCCCTATACCCTTGTAAAAAGCACTTCCTTCATTCCCCCATTTCTCTTGTGGATCGCTCTAATCTTAGAGCGGAATTAAAAGTTATCTTCGCCATTTAAGGTTTGGTATTTTTGCCTAAGGACCAGAATCTTAACTGCACTTACCCTATCATTGATGAATTGGACTAGTCTATTGATGACGTAGGGCCCAAGGGTGAACAACAGAAGGAGGAGTAATAGGGGCCCGGCGATGGTTGACAGTAGGGTGGTCAACCAAGGGGAGTTATTTGATCTGGTTATAAGCATTTTCATAGTTTGAGTCAGGAGGCCTGACTCTTTTAGAGGCCGGTGCATCAATTTCTGGAATATCCCAAGCCTCGAGACCCACCGCCAGGGCACATATATCAGGGGTAAGGGAGGGCCACCAAGTCCAAAGGGGGTGGACTTCTGTCTTGAACCAGACAACCTTTCCAGTTTGGGACAGTACCTGCCAGGTGAGGGTGTTGGGCTGGTTAGGGTTATTACTTGGTAGGCTTGCTCCGCCGCCGCCGAATGCGCAACTTAAGAGGATTATCAGTCCTCTCCAGCTCCCAGGATTCATCTGGTACGGAGGGTGGCGCAGGCTTGAGGTGAGAAGCATGTACCCAGGCTGCAATGCCATCAACTTTTACTGCGGTCGGGGTGGTCAGCAATACCAGATACGGGCCTTTCCACCGAGGCTCAAGGTTGCTGGGTCGATGGCGTCTGACCAGCACTTGGTCTCCGACCTGGAACGGATGAGGGATGGCCACGGCACCTGGCTCGTATACCTCCTTGATCTGGTCCCAGATCTGGGTTTTTACAACTTCTAAAGCCTTTAAGTGAGTAAATAAGACAGGAAGAAAGTTATCATCGGGACCCAGTGTTCCTCCCAACTCAAGTATGGGGGGGGGTCCCCCGTGGAGGATTTCATAAGGGGTCAGACCAAGCTGGCCAGGGGTATTCCTGGCTCTGAACAGCGCTAAGGGAAGGAGGGCCACCCAGTCTTTTCCACCGGTCTCTAAGGCCAATTTAGTTAAGGTCTCTTTGATGGTTCTATTCATTCTCTCTACTTGACCTGAGCTCTGGGGCCTATACGCACAATGTAATTTCCAATTTATTCCCAGTTGTGTGGCCAGTCCCTGGCTTACCTGAGCAACAAAGGCTGGGCCATTATCTGACCCGATCACCTTAGGGATCCCGAAACGGGGCAGGATTTCTTCTAGTATCTTTTTACATACAGTCAGGGCCGTTTCAGTTTTGGTAGGGAAAGCTTCTACCCATCCAGAGAAAGTATCTACAAATACTAGCAGATACCTGTTCCCATACCGGCCAGGCTTTACCTCTGTAAAGTCTACTTCCCAGTATACGCCGGGTCGATCTCCCCGTTGTCTTTTTCCGGTCTCTCGGTAGGTGGTAGTCGCATTAGTCATGGCACAAGCCGGACACCGATTGGCGACTTCTTGAACGGTGGACCGGAGATTCGGGATGGAGAGGCTGGTGCGGCTCGTTAGTTGAAGGAGCTTTTCTGGTCCTAAGTGTGTTAGCTGATGTAACCGCTGAATGAATTCTTTTCCCTGGTCAGGAGTGAGCTCTCTTGGCTTGGTCCTAGCTTGAGCAGGCTCGATTGGCTCTTGAAGCTTTATAGTTTCTGCTAGCACCCTGACCGACAGGGCGGCTTGTTTTGCAGCCTCGTCGGCCCTCCGGTTCCCGGCCGCCACAGGGTTATTTCCTCTCTGGTGGCCCGGGCAGTGGATAATGGCGACCTGCTGTCCGTGTAGATGTTGATGTTTTTTCCTTCGGCTAGGCGTAATGCCTGCGTCAAGGCGATTAGCTCGGCCTTCTGGGCTGATGTCCCTTCTGGCAGGCTGCTTGCCCATACCGTCCGTTTGCCATCTACGATGGCGGCCCCTGCTCTCCGCTTACCTTCCACAATGAAGCTGCTACCGTCTGTATACCAGGCAGGCACTCCGGGCAATGGCTGGTCCTTCAGGTCCCGTCGAGTCCCAGCTTCTTCAGCAAGGATTTCTGAGCATTGGTGTACTGGGGTGGATTCTGACTCGACTGGTAGTAGGGTAGCTGGGTTCAGGACAGCAGGGGGCGCGAAAGATATCCTTTCGTTTAGCAGCAAACTCTGGTAATGAGTCATTCTGGCATTGGTCATCCACCGATTGGGGGGCTGCCGCACAATACTTTCGAGGCTGTGGGAAGCAATCACAGTCACATTTTGCCCCAAGGTTAACTTATCAGCGTCTTTGAGGAGGAGTGCCACTGCAGCAACCGCTTTTAGGCAGGTTGGCCACCCACTGGCCACTGGATCCAGTTTTTTTGATAGATAAGCTACTGGCCGTCGCCATGGTCCTAGGGTCTGAGTAAGCACTCCTCGGGCTACACCGGCTCTTTCATCTACGTATAGAGTAAATGGTTTGGTGAGGTCTGGGAGAGCCAAGGCGGGGGCAGACAGCAAGGCTTTTTTTATGTGGTCAAAAGCCTTTTGATGCTCCTCAGTCCAGGTAAAAGGAATGTTTTCCCTTGTCAGGGGGTACAAGGGTGCAGCCAGGGAAGCAAACCCAGGAATCCAGAGCCTGCAGAATCCGGCAGTACCCAGAAATTCGCGGACCTGCCTGGGGGTTGTGGGAGTAGGGATCTTCATAACTGTAGCTTTCCGGGCCGGGGTCAGCCATCTTTTTCCCTCCTTGAGCAGGTACCCCAAATAGGTGACCTCTTTCTGGCATAACTGGGCCTTTTTAGCTGATACCCGGTACCCCAACTTACTCAGTTCCTGCAAGAGCTTTTGTGTCCCTCTTTTGCAGCCTTCATATGTGGGAGCTGCCACTAGGAGGTCGTCCACATATTGGAGTAATATGACCTGGGGGTTGAGAGCCCTAAAAGGAGTTAAATCCCGGTGGAGGGCCTCGTCGAAGAGAGTGGGTGAGTTCTTGAACCCCTGTGGCAGCCGTGTCCAGGTCAGCTGACCAGCGTTACCTTTTTCTGGGTCTCTCCACTCGAACGCGAACAGTGGCTGGCTGTTGGGGTGTAGTTTGAGGCAAAAAAGGCATCCTTGAGATCCAAGACTGAGTACCAAGTGTGACTAGGCGGAAGGGAACTCAGGAGGCTGTATGGGTTTGGGACTGAGGGATGAATGTCTTGCACCCTTTTGTTAATTTCTCTCAAGTCTTGGACTGGCCGATAGTCATTGGTCCCTGGCTTTTTTACTGGTAGCAGAGGGGTGTTCCAGGGCGACTGGCAGGGCACTAAGACCCCTAGGTCTAAGAACCTTTGGATGTGGGGTCTGATGCCTTCCCGGGCTTCTTTAGTCATTGGATACTGTCGGACGGCCACCGGTGAGGCACCCGATTTCAGCTCTACTACTACTGGTGGGACGTTATTGGCCAGTCCCATACCTGTCTTTTCTGCCCATACGGTGGGAAAAAGTTGGAGCCAGGATGGGTCGATGGAGGGAGAGGCCGGCTTTTCATACAGCCGGTATTCTTCTTCTAGGTTTAGGACCAAGCACATGGTAGAGTGATCTCCCCATGTTACTTGTGGGCCCTCTGTAGAAAACTGGATTTGGGCCTTTAGTTTGGTCAGAATGTCCCGGCCCAACAGAGGAGCAGGGCACTCAGGTATGACCAAAAAGGAATGGGTCACTTGTTTATGTCCAACCTTTAAAAGTCTTTGTGTGGTCCAGGGGTAGACTTTGCTGCCGGTTGCTCCTACTACGACTGTCCGCCTGGACCCTACCTTCCCCATGGGTTGGGTCAACACCGAATGTTCAGCCCCGGTATCGACCAGAAACTCGATGGGGGTCCCCTCCACAGTCAGTGTTACCCTAGGTTCGGGGAGGGGGTCCGAACCCCGACTCCCCTAGTCATCTAGGGATAGAACCTTGGCTTCTCTGATGTTCTTTTTCCGGGGACATTCTCTTGCCCAGTGACCCTTCTCTTTACAGTACGCGCATTGGTCTTTGTCTAGAGGGGGTCTTCCATCCCTAGGTGTTTTCTTTGCCCGGTTGCTCAGGTTCCCTGTCTGCCTATCTCTAGACCCTCTTTCACCTACCACTGCGGCCAAAATCCTAGTCAAGTTTTTTTTTCTTGGCGCCTATCGCGCCGTCTCTCTCTCTCTTCTGTCTCTCTTTTTTCTCTTTCTTGTTTTTCCTCTTCTGTCTCTCTCTTGTGGTACACCTTTTCTGCCTCTCTCACTAAATCTTGTAAGGAATAATCTTGGAGCCCCTCTAGCCTCCGCAACTTTTTCTTGATATCTGGGGCTGCCTGTCCGATGAAGGCCATTGCAACTGCCGCCTGCTGTCCCTCAGAAGAGGGGTCAAACGGAGTGTATCTCCTATATGCCTCCATCAGGCGTTCCAAGAAAACCGAGGGGGGTTCTACCGGTCCCTGCAAGACCTCTCTTACCTTAGCCAAATTGGTGGGGCGCCGGGCTGCCCCTTTGAGACCTGCCACTAGAGTCCGGCGGTAGACCAGAAGACGCTCCCTACCTTCGGCCGTGTTGTAATCCCATTGAGGTCGATTGAGGGGGAAGGCCTCATTAATGAGGTTCTCGAGTTGTGTAGGGGCCCCGTTGTCCCCGAGAACGTTCTTGCGGGCCTCCAGAAGAATCCTTTCTCGCTCTTCAGTGGTGAAGAGGATCTGGAGTAGCTGTTGGCAATCGTCCCAAGTGGGCTGGTGAGAGAACATAAGGGACTCAAGAAGTCCCGTGAGTCCTGCTGGTTTTTCAGAAAAAGACGGGTGGTTAGACTTCCAATTGTAAAGATCTGCTGAGGAAAAAGGCCAATACTGTAGAGGGACCAAGCCATTAGGCTCAGCTGGGGGCCCTATGGCTCGGAGGGGCAAAGCTACGGTGGAGTCAGGACCGGAGCCGTCTCTCGGACTGCGAGGTTGGCGGCTCCTAGTCCCCGCAGCCGGTCCCTCAGGGCTAGGATCACCGGGCGCTCGGCCTGGTGCCGATCTGTTTCCCTGAGGGGCCAGAGGGGGCAGCGGAGCCGCCGGGTAAGGTGGGGTTTCAGAGAGAGAAAATAGGTCATCTGGTGTCGGGAGGACGGGGGGTTGGGGAGGGGCGGAAGGCTTCCTTGTAGGTGGCCTTTGAGTATTTTCTGATCCCGAAACAACAGCGACTTTGCTGGAGGGTGGCACCCAGGGAGGGGGATTCTGGGCGAGGTCTTGCCATACCACGACACAGGCAACCTGGTCCGGGTGTCCTCCGGTCTCCTGAAAAACAATCTTTTTAACTGCAAAAATGACAGTAAGATCAAAGGTTCCCTCTGGCGGCCAACCTACGCCGAATGTGGGCCACTCAGACGAACAGAAAGTCTGCCATTTTCCTTTTTTTTTGATCTCCATGGACAGATTGTGAGCCCTGGCTTTGACATCTTTCCAATGATCTAGAGTAAGGGAGAGGGGCGTAAGGGCACTTTGCCCCATCTCGAAAATTTCCAATAGGGGAACGACGACGCAAAGACCTATCACAACTAAGACAAAAAGAAACCAGAAACGGCGACGAGACCGAGTGCCGTAGAAATAGAAGAAAGAGTCCGATGGCAGAGCGCGCCTCCCGAGACGCGGTGAGACCAAAACACAATAATCCTCTGCCAAGGGGTCCACCAGGCGTCCCTGGTCCTCCCCTGATCCTGGGACGTCTCCCAGGATTGCCGGGTGGCGAGCCCCCGAACACGTCTGTTCGCTACCCGCACTTCGCTCCCAGAGCGACTAACCCGGAACAAACTGAAACCAAAATGCGCGCGCTCAGAAAAGACAGTCGAAATCACTGAGTCAGACACAGAGACGAGACACAGAAACGAGACACAGAACGACTGCTGGCCAGCTTACCTCCCGTTGGTGGGTCGGTGGTCCCTGGGTGGGGGTCTCCGATCCCGGACGAGCCCCCAAATGAAAGACTCCCGCAGTGGGTAGCCAGTCAGTTCAGGGAGACCCTCCCAAGGAACAGCGAGACCACGGCTTCGGATGCAAAAACAAGAGGTTTATTGAACACACAGGTACCCGGGCGACTCAGTCTTTCGAAAGACTGGCGCGCCGAGTAGAGCTCCTGGGTCCTTTTTATAGCAAAAAGCGCGGGTACAGAAGCGAGAAGCAAGGTAATTGGTTAGTTTAAATCAAGCCAGGGGTGAACTTCGGTCAAGTGGGAGTCCTTGAAACAGCTGAGGGGCACTCTTGAAACTTTAACTGACTTGTCTATTTCTGGGAACTATCCGCCCTTTGCCTCGGGCCGGGGCCCAGGTGCATAACCACAGATATCCTGTTTGACTCTGTTCCCCTTGTTTCTTAACTTGACTTTTTGGCTGTATTTTCCCTATACCCTTGTAAAAAGCACTTCCTTCAATCCTTTCGTGTGGAGGAGGGGACGGGGATGACAGAGCCGAACGAGTAGTAGGGGGCGGAGCAAGGCCCAATCTTCGAAAAGAACTGATCTGTAGCCACGTCAAGAAATAGCCCATTAGAACCAACTTTCGGCACTCAGCTCCAGGCGGGGCGGCCCCGGCGCTGAGGGACGCTACCCGACCTTGGCGGGACGGGGGTTTCGCCAGGGCCTGGGCCCAGCGACCAGGCGGAGACGGCGCGCGAGCCTTGCAGTCTCCAGGGAAATGCGGGCTTGCCTGCAATGAGATTTCATTTTCTGCATTTAAAGGACATCCTTTTCTGAGCTGCTGTGAATAAATTTGGGATGATACTGTATGTTTTCATCTAATGGAGAAATAGCTGTATTTTGAATAAGGATTGCTGCACTGGACGACTTCAGAACATTACTCACAATGTCATCCAACAGGAGTCAGAATCCCCATGGACCGAAGCAGATTGGCCTTGACCAGCTCTGGGACGACCTCAGAGCTGGAATCCAGCAAGTGTACACCAGACAGAGTATGGTGAAGTCCAGATACATGGAACTCTACACGTATCCTCCTGCTTGAACTGAGATAATTTGCTTTAGAATTTTGATACTTAGTGGTAGGATCGATGAATTATTAGAAATTTGACATCGTGTGTTCTCTTCTCAGTTCATCCTTGAAATGTAGTCACAGAATTCATCTTTAGCTTTACGTTTTTTGAATAGAGGTCCTGTTTTTCGGTTTTTTGAACAGAGGTAATAAAATTGGCTAGTTAGTTGTCTAATGCAGTGCTGGTCAGTACAGTAGCCACTAGTCACATGGATCTGTTTACATTTAAAATAATTTAAAAATTCAGTTTCTTAGTCACAGTAGCCGTATTTTAAGGGCTTAATAGTCAGATAATAAAATATTTCTATTACTGTGGAAAGATCCGTTGGACAGCACTGGTCTAAAGCAGGGGATCATTTGTTGAAATGTTGTCCATTTGTTTATATATTGTCTACAGCTGCTTTCATGTTACTCGGAGGGAGCTGAGTAGTTCTGTCAGAAACGATCTTGTCCACAAAGCCTAAAATATTTGCTATCTGGTCCTTTACATAAGAAGTTTGCTGACCTGATCTAACGGGATAGCACAGAGAACAAAAGTTTAACTGTTCTGGTCCTGTTTCACAAAAATGGTATTTAAAAAGTATCTCCCTCATTTGTCATGTGGCCTGCCATGTGCGCGAGGGACAGTGCCGCGTGCTGCAAAGGTCACGAGGGTGTAAAAGACGCGGCCCTGGTCTTCCATACCCAGTGGTGTGCTGTTCGCCTTTGTAGAGTTTCTTGGTTCCGTGCAAATATGAAATTGGAACTAGAGCTAAGCCAACTCAGTAGTGAGCAGGTTGCTGCAGATTCTAGGATTTCAAAGTTCAATGGAGATTTAAGTTTAAATCTTTGGTATGTATCTGTAATTATCAAACTAGGTTATGTGATATTGTAGTGTTCCCTCAAATATGTTAGCATCTGAAAATCCTTAAAAAGAATTTAAACATTGATTTAGATGGATATGAAGCTGTCTATTTCTAAATTAACTTACAATTTATTGTATGTATGTACACATATTCATATATGTACTCATATATACTTACACGTAGGACACTTTTCAAAAAAAAATCAGCTTTATTGAGATAATTCACAAACCATAAAATTCACCCTTTTTAAAGTCAAAAAAAAAAAAAAAAAAAAAAAGGAACCAACTTTCAATCTACTGAGTGACTGCTGAAGTCACTCCGCAACCATTGGTCAACCCGGGGCCCCGCAGGAGACCTCGTAGAACCCTTGGGCGCGAGCGGCGTGTGCGCATGCTCACTTGTGTTTGGCACTGCTCCTTGGTTAGCGTTCGATCGGGAGGCTTTTGGGTGGTGCTGTTGTGGCAGAGATGTTGTCTTCGAGAAAATAGTACTGAGTAATATTCGCTCATATCGGCTTCACGAGTGGGTATGAGCCGAGGGGCCAGGTGAGGGGACGGGCCTCTGAAGCTGCTGTCTTCTCCCATGAAGAAGCTTTTTGACATTTGACGGTAGACGAAAGAGTCACTCTCAGGCACCGCCACCAGGTGGCAGGAGGCGAGCTCGGACGAGGTTTGTTTCAGACAGAGAATCGGCTTTTGGCCTAGCTCCCAGATCCACTCAGACATCTGGGAAAGATCAATCACGCTGCCTAAAGGGGCCATGTTGAAAGAGGACACCAGATCCTTTCGTGTGGAGTAGGGGACTTGGGTGACAGAGCGGAACGAGAAGTAGTGGGCGGAGCTAGGCCCAATCTTAGAAAAGAACTGATCTGTGGCCAGGTCAAGAAATAGCCCATTAGAACCATCTTTCAATATCCTTAGTGACTGCTGACGTCACTCAGCATCCATTGGTCAACCCGGGGCCCCGCAGGAGACCTCTTAGAACCCTTGGGCGCGAGCGGTGTGTGCGCGTTCTCACTTGTGTTTATCACTGCTCCTTGGTTACCGTTCGATCGGGAGGCTTTTGAGTGGTGCGGTTGTGGCAGAGAGGTTGGCTTCTGCCGAATAGTACCGAGTAATCGCTGGTGTTAGGTTTAGAAGTGGATAAGAGCCGAGGGGGCAGGTGAGCGGGCTGGCCCGTTAAGCTGCTGTCTTCTGCCATGAAGGCGCTTTTTGACTTTGGACCGTAGAAGAAAAAGTCACTCTCTGTCACCACCACCGGGCTGCAGGAGGCGAGCGCGGACGCGGTTTGTTCGTGAAAGAGAATCGGCTTTCGGCTGAGCTGGCAGATCCGACTCAGACATCTGGGAAAGATCCATCACGCTGCCAAACAGGGTGATGTGGAAAGAGGACAGCTGATCTTTCCGTGTGGAGTAGGGGTCGGGAACCTCCAGCAGGCTGCAGGAGGCGAGCGCGGGAGCGGTTTGGTTGAGAAATGGAATCGGATTTCGGCTGAGCTACCAGATCCGACACAGACATCTGGGAAAGATCCATCAAGCTGCAAAAGGGGTCATGTTAAAAGTGGATAGCAGACCTTTCCGTGTGGAGTAGGGTAAGTGGATGACAGAGTGGATGGAGAAGTAGGGGGCGGAGCCAGGCCCAAGCTTAGGAAAGAACTTATCTGTAGCCATGGCAAGAAATAGCCCGTGAGAAACAACTTTCAATCCCCCTAGGGACCACTGACGGCAATCAGCAACCATTGGTCAACCCGGGGCCCCGCAGGAGACCTCTTAGAACCCTTGGGCGCGAGCGGTGTGTGCGCATGCTCACTTGTGTTTGGCACTGCTCCTTGGTTAGCGTTCGATCGGGAGGCTTTTGGGTGGTGCTGTTGTGGCAGAGATGTTGTCTTCGAGAAAATAGTACTGAGTAATATTCGCTCATATCGGCTTCACGAGTGGGTATGAGCCGAGGGGCCAGGTGAGGGGACGGGCCTCTGAAGCTGCTGTCTTCTCCCATGAAGAAGCTTTTTGACTTTTGACGGTAGACGAAAGAGTCACTCTCAGGCACCGCCACCAGGTGGCAGGAGGCGAGCTCGGACGAGGTTTATTTCAGACAGAGAATCGGCTTTGGCCTAGCTCCCAGATCCACTCAGACATCTGGGAAAGATCAATCACGCTGCCTAAAGGGGCCATGTTGAAAGAGGACACCAGATCCTTTCGTGTGGAGTAGGGGACGGGGATGACAGAGCCGAACGAGTAGTAGGGGGCGGAGCAAGGCCCAATCTTCGAAAAGAACTGATCTGTAGCCACGTCAAGAAATAGCCCATTAGAACCAACTTTCGGCACTCAGCTCCAGGCGGGGCGGCCCCGGCGCTGAGGGACGCTACCCGACCTTGGTGGGACGGGGGTTTCGCCAGGGCCTGGGCCCAGCGACCAGGCGGAGACGGCGCGCGAGCCTTGCAGTCTCCAGGGAAATGCGGGCTTGCCTGCAATGAGATTTCATTTTCTGCATTTAAAGGACATCCTTTTCTGAGCTGCTGTGAATAAATTTGGGATGATACTGTATGTTTTCATCTAATGGAGAAATAGCTGTATTTTGAATAAGGATTGCTGCACTGGACGACTTCAGAACATTACTCACAATGTCATCCAACAGGAGTCAGAATCCCCATGGACCGAAGCAGATTGGCCTTGACCAGCTCTGGGACGACCTCAGAGCTGGAATCCAGCAAGTGTACACCAGACAGAGTATGGCGAAGTCCAGATACATGGAACTCTACACGTATCCTCCTGCTTGAACTGAGATAATTTGCTTTAGAATTTTGATACTTAGTGGTAGGATCGATGAATTATTAGAAATTTGACATCGTGTGTTCTCTTCTCAGTTCATCCTTGAAATGTAGTCACAGAATTCATCTTTAGCTTTAAGTTTTTTGAATAGAGGTCCTGTTTTTCGGTTTTTAGAACAGAGGTAATAAAATTGGCTAGTTAGTTGTCTAATGCAGTGCTGGTCAGTACAGTAGCCACTAGTCACATGGATCTGTTTACATTTAAAATAATTTAAAAATTCAGTTTCTTAGTCACAGTAGCCGTATTTTAAGGGCTTAATAGTCAGATAATAAAATATTTCTATTACTGTGGAATGATCCGTTGGACAGCACTGGTCTAAAGCAGGGGATCATTTGTTGAAATGTTGTCCATTTGTTTATATATTGTCTACAGCTGCTTTCATGTTACTCGGAGGGAGTTGAGTAGTTCTGTCAGAAACGATCTTGTCCACAAAGCCTAAAATATTTGCTATCTGGTCCTTTACATAAGAAGTTTGCTGACCTGATCTAACGGGATAGCACAGAGAACAAAAGTTTAACTGTTCTGGTCCTGTTTCACAAAAATGGTATTTAAAAAGTATCTCCCTCATTTGTCATGTGGCCTGCCATGTGCGCGAGGGACAGTGCCGCGTGCTGCAAAGGTCACGAGGGTGTAAAAGACGCGGCCCTGCTCTTCCATACCCAGTGGTGTGCTGTTCGCCTTTGTAGAGTTTCTTGGTTCCGTGCAAATATGAAATTGGAACTAGAGCTAAGCCAACTCAGTAGTGAGCAGGTTGCTGCAGATTCTAGGATTTCAAAGTTCAATGGAGATTTAAGTTTAAATCTTTGGTATGTATCTGTAATTATCAAACTAGGTTATGTGATATTGTAGTGTTCCCTCAAATATGTTAGCATCTGAACATCCTTAAAAAGAATTTAAACATTGATTTAGATGGATATGAAGCTGTCTATTTCTAAATTAACTTACAATTTATTGTATGTATGTACACATATTCATATATGTACTCATATATACTTACACGTAGGACACTTTTCAAAAAAAAATCAGCTTTATTGAGATAATTCACAAACCATAAAATTCACCCTTTTTAAAGTCAAAAAAAAAAAAAAAAAAGAACCAACTTTCAATCTACTGAGTGACTGCTGAAGTCACTCCGCAACCATTGGTCAACCCGGGGCCCCGCAGGAGACCTCGTAGAACCCTTGGGCGCGAGCGGCGTGTGCGCATGCTCACTTGTGTTTGGCACTGCTCCTTGGTTAGCGTTCGATCGGGAGGCTTTTGGGTGGTGCTGTTGTGGCAGAGATGTTGTCTTCGAGAAAATAGTACTGAGTAATATTCGCTCATATCGGCTTCACGAGTGGGTATGAGCCGAGGGGCCAGGTGAGGGGACGGGCCTCTGAAGCTGCTGTCTTCTCCCATGAAGAAGCTTTTTGACATTTGACGGTAGACGAAAGAGTCACTCTCAGGCACCGCCACCAGGTGGCAGGAGGCGAGCTCGGACGAGGTTTGTTTCAGACAGAGAATCGGCTTTTGGCCTAGCTCCCAGATCCACTCAGACATCTGGGAAAGATCAATCACGCTGCCTAAAGGGGCCATGTTGAAAGAGGACACCAGATCCTTTCGTGTGGAGTAGGGGACTTGGGTGACAGAGCGGAACGAGAAGTAGTGGGCGGAGCTAGGCCCAATCTTAGAAAAGAACTGATCTGTGGCCAGGTCAAGAAATAGCCCATTAGAACCATCTTTCAATATCCTTAGTGACTGCTGACGTCACTCAGCATCCATTGGTCAACCCGGGGCCCCGCAGGAGACCTCTTAGAACCCTTGGGCGCGAGCGGTGTGTGCGCGTTCTCACTTGTGTTTATCACTGCTCCTTGGTTACCGTTCGATCGGGAGGCTTTTGAGTGGTGCGGTTGTGGCAGAGAGGTTGGCTTCTGCCGAATAGTACCGAGTAATCGCTGGTGTTAGGTTTAGAAGTGGATAAGAGCCGAGGGGGCAGGTGAGCGGGCTGGCCCGTTAAGCTGCTGTCTTCTGCCATGAAGGCGCTTTTTGACTTTGGACCGTAGAAGAAAAAGTCACTCTCTGGCACCACCACCGGGCTGCAGGAGGCGAGCGCGGACGCGGTTTGTTCGTGAAAGAGAATCGGCTTTCGGCTGAGCTGGCAGATCCGACTCAGACATCTGGGAAAGATCCATCACGCTGCCAAACAGGGTGATGTGGAAAGAGGACAGCTGATCTTTCCGTGTGGAGTAGGGGTCGGGAACCTCCAGCAGGCTGCAGGAGGCGAGCGCGGGAGCGGTTTGGTTGAGAAATGGAATCGGATTTCGGCTGAGCTACCAGATCCGACACAGACATCTGGGAAAGATCCATCAAGCTGCAAAAGGGGTCATGTTAAAAGTGGATAGCAGACCTTTCCGTGTGGAGTAGGGTAAGTGGATGACAGAGTGGATGGAGAAGTAGGGGGCGGAGCCAGGCCCAAGCTTAGGAAAGAACTTATCTGTAGCCATGGCAAGAAATAGCCCGTGAGAAACAACTTTCAATCCCCCTAGGGACCACTGACGGCAATCAGCAACCATTGGTCAACCCGGGGCCCCGCAGGAGACCTCTTAGAACCCTTGGGCGCGAGCGGTGTGTGCGCATGCTCACTTGTGTTTGGCACTGCTCCTCGGTTAGCGTTCGATCGGGAGGCTTTTGGGTGGTGCTGTTGTGGCAGAGATGTTGTCTTCGAGAAAATAGTACTGAGTAATATTCGCTCATATCGGCTTCACGAGTGGGTATGAGCCGAGGGGCCAGGTGAGGGGACGGGCCTCTGAAGCTGCTGTCTTCTCCCATGAAGAAGCTTTTTGACTTTTGACGGTAGACGAAAGAGTCACTCTCAGGCACCGCCACCAGGTGGCAGGAGGCGAGCTCGGACGAGGTTTATTTCAGACAGAGAATCGGCTTTGGCCTAGCTCCCAGATCCACTCAGACATCTGGGAAAGATCAATCACGCTGCCTAAAGGGGCCATGTTGAAAGAGGACACCAGATCCTTTCGTGTGGAGGAGGGGACGGGGATGACAGAGCCGAACGAGTAGTAGGGGGCGGAGCAAGGCCCAATCTTCGAAAAGAACTGATCTGTAGCCACGTCAAGAAATAGCCCATTAGAACCAACTTTCGGCACTCAGCTCCAGGCGGGGCGGCCCCGGCGCTGAGGGACGCTACCCGACCTTGGCGGGACGGGGGTTTCGCCAGGGCCTGGGCCCAGCGACCAGGCGGAGACGGCGCGCGAGCCTTGCAGTCTCCAGGGAAATGCGGGCTTGCCTGCAATGAGATTTCATTTTCTGCATTTAAAGGACATCCTTTTCTGAGCTGCTGTGAATAAATTTGGGATGATACTGTATGTTTTCATCTAATGGAGAAATAGCTGTATTTTGAATAAGGATTGCTGCACTGGACGACTTCAGAACATTACTCACAATGTCATCCAACAGGAGTCAGAATCCCCATGGACCGAAGCAGATTGGCCTTGACCAGCTCTGGGACGACCTCAGAGCTGGAATCCAGCAAGTGTACACCAGACAGAGTATGGCGAAGTCCAGATACATGGAACTCTACACGTATCCTCCTGCTTGAACTGAGATAATTTGCTTTAGAATTTTGATACTTAGTGGTAGGATCGATGAATTATTAGAAATTTGACATCGTGTGTTCTCTTCTCAGTTCATCCTTGAAATGTAGTCACAGAATTCATCTTTAGCTTTACGTTTTTTGAATAGAGGTCCTGTTTTTCGGTTTTTTGAACAGAGGTAATAAAATTGGCTAGTTAGTTGTCTAATGCAGTGCTGGTCAGTACAGTAGCCACTAGTCACATGGATCTGTTTACATTTAAAATAATTTAAAAATTCAGTTTCTTAGTCACAGTAGCCGTATTTTAAGGGCTTAATAGTCAGATAATAAAATATTTCTATTACTGTGGAAAGATCCGTTGGACAGCACTGGTCTAAAGCAGGGGATCATTTGTTGAAATGTTGTCCATTTGTTTATATATTGTCTACAGCTGCTTTCATGTTACTCGGAGGGAGCTGAGTAGTTCTGTCAGAAACGATCTTGTCCACAAAGCCTAAAATATTTGCTATCTGGTCCTTTACATAAGAAGTTTGCTGACCTGATCTAACGGGATAGCACAGAGAACAAAAGTTTAACTGTTCTGGTCCTGTTTCACAAAAATGGTATTTAAAAAGTATCTCCCTCATTTGTCATGTGGCCTGCCATGTGCGCGAGGGACAGTGCCGCGTGCTGCAAAGGTCACGAGGGTGTAAAAGACGCGGCCCTGGTCTTCCATACCCAGTGGTGTGCTGTTCGCCTTTGTAGAGTTTCTTGGTTCCGTGCAAATATGAAATTGGAACTAGAGCTAAGCCAACTCAGTAGTGAGCAGGTTGCTGCAGATTCTAGGATTTCAAAGTTCAATGGAGATTTAAGTTTAAATCTTTGGTATGTATCTGTAATTATCAAACTAGGTTATGTGATATTGTAGTGTTCCCTCAAATATGTTAGCATCTGAAAATCCTTAAAAAGAATTTAAACATTGATTTAGATGGATATGAAGCTGTCTATTTCTAAATTAACTTACAATTTATTGTATGTATGTACACATATTCATATATGTACTCATATATACTTACACGTAGGACACTTTTCAAAAAAAAATCAGCTTTATTGAGATAATTCACAAACCATAAAATTCACCCTTTTTAAAGTCAAAAAAAAAAAAAAAAAAAAAAGGAACCAACTTTCAATCTACTGAGTGACTGCTGAAGTCACTCCGCAACCATTGGTCAACCCGGGGCCCCGCAGGAGACCTCGTAGAACCCTTGGGCGCGAGCGGCGTGTGCGCATGCTCACTTGTGTTTGGCACTGCTCCTTGGTTAGCGTTCGATCGGGAGGCTTTTGGGTGGTGCTGTTGTGGCAGAGATGTTGTCTTCGAGAAAATAGTACTGAGTAATATTCGCTCATATCGGCTTCACGAGTGGGTATGAGCCGAGGGGCCAGGTGAGGGGACGGGCCTCTGAAGCTGCTGTCTTCTCCCATGAAGAAGCTTTTTGACATTTGACGGTAGACGAAAGAGTCACTCTCAGGCACCGCCACCAGGTGGCAGGAGGCGAGCTCGGACGAGGTTTGTTTCAGACAGAGAATCGGCTTTTGGCCTAGCTCCCAGATCCACTCAGACATCTGGGAAAGATCAATCACGCTGCCTAAAGGGGCCATGTTGAAAGAGGACACCAGATCCTTTCGTGTGGAGTAGGGGACTTGGGTGACAGAGCGGAACGAGAAGTAGTGGGCGGAGCTAGGCCCAATCTTAGAAAAGAACTGATCTGTGGCCAGGTCAAGAAATAGCCCATTAGAACCATCTTTCAATATCCTTAGTGACTGCTGACGTCACTCAGCATCCATTGGTCAACCCGGGGCCCCGCAGGAGACCTCTTAGAACCCTTGGGCGCGAGCGGTGTGTGCGCGTTCTCACTTGTGTTTATCACTGCTCCTTGGTTACCGTTCGATCGGGAGGCTTTTGAGTGGTGCGGTTGTGGCAGAGAGGTTGGCTTCTGCCGAATAGTACCGAGTAATCGCTGGTGTTAGGTTTAGAAGTGGATAAGAGCCGAGGGGGCAGGTGAGCGGGCTGGCCCGTTAAGCTGCTGTCTTCTGCCATGAAGGCGCTTTTTGACTTTGGACCGTAGAAGAAAAAGTCACTCTCTGTCACCACCACCGGGCTGCAGGAGGCGAGCGCGGACGCGGTTTGTTCGTGAAAGAGAATCGGCTTTCGGCTGAGCTGGCAGATCCGACTCAGACATCTGGGAAAGATCCATCACGCTGCCAAACAGGGTGATGTGGAAAGAGGACAGCTGATCTTTCCGTGTGGAGTAGGGGTCGGGAACCTCCAGCAGGCTGCAGGAGGCGAGCGCGGGAGCGGTTTGGTTGAGAAATGGAATCGGATTTCGGCTGAGCTACCAGATCCGACACAGACATCTGGGAAAGATCCATCAAGCTGCAAAAGGGGTCATGTTAAAAGTGGATAGCAGACCTTTCCGTGTGGAGTAGGGTAAGTGGATGACAGAGTGGATGGAGAAGTAGGGGGCGGAGCCAGGCCCAAGCTTAGGAAAGAACTTATCTGTAGCCATGGCAAGAAATAGCCCGTGAGAAACAACTTTCAATCCCCCTAGGGACCACTGACGGCAATCAGCAACCATTGGTCAACCCGGGGCCCCGCAGGAGACCTCTTAGAACCCTTGGGCGCGAGCGGTGTGTGCGCATGCTCACTTGTGTTTGGCACTGCTCCTTGGTTAGCGTTCGATCGGGAGGCTTTTGGGTGGTGCTGTTGTGGCAGAGATGTTGTCTTCGAGAAAATAGTACTGAGTAATATTCGCTCATATCGGCTTCACGAGTGGGTATGAGCCGAGGGGCCAGGTGAGGGGACGGGCCTCTGAAGCTGCTGTCTTCTCCCATGAAGAAGCTTTTTGACTTTTGACGGTAGACGAAAGAGTCACTCTCAGGCACCGCCACCAGGTGGCAGGAGGCGAGCTCGGACGAGGTTTATTTCAGACAGAGAATCGGCTTTGGCCTAGCTCCCAGATCCACTCAGACATCTGGGAAAGATCAATCACGCTGCCTAAAGGGGCCATGTTGAAAGAGGACACCAGATCCTTTCGTGTGGAGTAGGGGACGGGGATGACAGAGCCGAACGAGTAGTAGGGGGCGGAGCAAGGCCCAATCTTCGAAAAGAACTGATCTGTAGCCACGTCAAGAAATAGCCCATTAGAACCAACTTTCGGCACTCAGCTCCAGGCGGGGCGGCCCCGGCGCTGAGGGACGCTACCCGACCTTGGTGGGACGGGGGTTTCGCCAGGGCCTGGGCCCAGCGACCAGGCGGAGACGGCGCGCGAGCCTTGCAGTCTCCAGGGAAATGCGGGCTTGCCTGCAATGAGATTTCATTTTCTGCATTTAAAGGACATCCTTTTCTGAGCTGCTGTGAATAAATTTGGGATGATACTGTATGTTTTCATCTAATGGAGAAATAGCTGTATTTTGAATAAGGATTGCTGCACTGGACGACTTCAGAACATTACTCACAATGTCATCCAACAGGAGTCAGAATCCCCATGGACCGAAGCAGATTGGCCTTGACCAGCTCTGGGACGACCTCAGAGCTGGAATCCAGCAAGTGTACACCAGACAGAGTATGGCGAAGTCCAGATACATGGAACTCTACACGTATCCTCCTGCTTGAACTGAGATAATTTGCTTTAGAATTTTGATACTTAGTGGTAGGATCGATGAATTATTAGAAATTTGACATCGTGTGTTCTCTTCTCAGTTCATCCTTGAAATGTAGTCACAGAATTCATCTTTAGCTTTAAGTTTTTTGAATAGAGGTCCTGTTTTTCGGTTTTTAGAACAGAGGTAATAAAATTGGCTAGTTAGTTGTCTAATGCAGTGCTGGTCAGTACAGTAGCCACTAGTCACATGGATCTGTTTACATTTAAAATAATTTAAAAATTCAGTTTCTTAGTCACAGTAGCCGTATTTTAAGGGCTTAATAGTCAGATAATAAAATATTTCTATTACTGTGGAATGATCCGTTGGACAGCACTGGTCTAAAGCAGGGGATCATTTGTTGAAATGTTGTCCATTTGTTTATATATTGTCTACAGCTGCTTTCATGTTACTCGGAGGGAGTTGAGTAGTTCTGTCAGAAACGATCTTGTCCACAAAGCCTAAAATATTTGCTATCTGGTCCTTTACATAAGAAGTTTGCTGACCTGATCTAACGGGATAGCACAGAGAACAAAAGTTTAACTGTTCTGGTCCTGTTTCACAAAAATGGTATTTAAAAAGTATCTCCCTCATTTGTCATGTGGCCTGCCATGTGCGCGAGGGACAGTGCCGCGTGCTGCAAAGGTCACGAGGGTGTAAAAGACGCGGCCCTGCTCTTCCATACCCAGTGGTGTGCTGTTCGCCTTTGTAGAGTTTCTTGGTTCCGTGCAAATATGAAATTGGAACTAGAGCTAAGCCAACTCAGTAGTGAGCAGGTTGCTGCAGATTCTAGGATTTCAAAGTTCAATGGAGATTTAAGTTTAAATCTTTGGTATGTATCTGTAATTATCAAACTAGGTTATGTGATATTGTAGTGTTCCCTCAAATATGTTAGCATCTGAACATCCTTAAAAAGAATTTAAACATTGATTTAGATGGATATGAAGCTGTCTATTTCTAAATTAACTTACAATTTATTGTATGTATGTACACATATTCATATATGTACTCATATATACTTACACGTAGGACACTTTTCAAAAAAAAATCAGCTTTATTGAGATAATTCACAAACCATAAAATTCACCCTTTTTAAAGTCAAAAAAAAAAAAAAAAAAGAACCAACTTTCAATCTACTGAGTGACTGCTGAAGTCACTCCGCAACCATTGGTCAACCCGGGGCCCCGCAGGAGACCTCGTAGAACCCTTGGGCGCGAGCGGCGTGTGCGCATGCTCACTTGTGTTTGGCACTGCTCCTTGGTTAGCGTTCGATCGGGAGGCTTTTGGGTGGTGCTGTTGTGGCAGAGATGTTGTCTTCGAGAAAATAGTACTGAGTAATATTCGCTCATATCGGCTTCACGAGTGGGTATGAGCCGAGGGGCCAGGTGAGGGGACGGGCCTCTGAAGCTGCTGTCTTCTCCCATGAAGAAGCTTTTTGACATTTGACGGTAGACGAAAGAGTCACTCTCAGGCACCGCCACCAGGTGGCAGGAGGCGAGCTCGGACGAGGTTTGTTTCAGACAGAGAATCGGCTTTTGGCCTAGCTCCCAGATCCACTCAGACATCTGGGAAAGATCAATCACGCTGCCTAAAGGGGCCATGTTGAAAGAGGACACCAGATCCTTTCGTGTGGAGTAGGGGACTTGGGTGACAGAGCGGAACGAGAAGTAGTGGGCGGAGCTAGGCCCAATCTTAGAAAAGAACTGATCTGTGGCCAGGTCAAGAAATAGCCCATTAGAACCATCTTTCAATATCCTTAGTGACTGCTGACGTCACTCAGCATCCATTGGTCAACCCGGGGCCCCGCAGGAGACCTCTTAGAACCCTTGGGCGCGAGCGGTGTGTGCGCGTTCTCACTTGTGTTTATCACTGCTCCTTGGTTACCGTTCGATCGGGAGGCTTTTGAGTGGTGCGGTTGTGGCAGAGAGGTTGGCTTCTGCCGAATAGTACCGAGTAATCGCTGGTGTTAGGTTTAGAAGTGGATAAGAGCCGAGGGGGCAGGTGAGCGGGCTGGCCCGTTAAGCTGCTGTCTTCTGCCATGAAGGCGCTTTTTGACTTTGGACCGTAGAAGAAAAAGTCACTCTCTGGCACCACCACCGGGCTGCAGGAGGCGAGCGCGGACGCGGTTTGTTCGTGAAAGAGAATCGGCTTTCGGCTGAGCTGGCAGATCCGACTCAGACATCTGGGAAAGATCCATCACGCTGCCAAACAGGGTGATGTGGAAAGAGGACAGCTGATCTTTCCGTGTGGAGTAGGGGTCGGGAACCTCCAGCAGGCTGCAGGAGGCGAGCGCGGGAGCGGTTTGGTTGAGAAATGGAATCGGATTTCGGCTGAGCTACCAGATCCGACACAGACATCTGGGAAAGATCCATCAAGCTGCAAAAGGGGTCATGTTAAAAGTGGATAGCAGACCTTTCCGTGTGGAGTAGGGTAAGTGGATGACAGAGTGGATGGAGAAGTAGGGGGCGGAGCCAGGCCCAAGCTTAGGAAAGAACTTATCTGTAGCCATGGCAAGAAATAGCCCGTGAGAAACAACTTTCAATCCCCCTAGGGACCACTGACGGCAATCAGCAACCATTGGTCAACCCGGGGCCCCGCAGGAGACCTCTTAGAACCCTTGGGCGCGAGCGGTGTGTGCGCATGCTCACTTGTGTTTGGCACTGCTACTTGGTTAGCGTTCGATCGGGAGGCTTTTGGGTGGTGCTGTTGTGGCAGAGATGTTGTCTTCGAGAAAATAGTACTGAGTAATATTCGCTCATATCGGCTTCACGAGTGGGTATGAGCCGAGGGGCCAGGTGAGGGGACGGGCCTCTGAAGCTGCTGTCTTCTCCCATGAAGAAGCTTTTTGACTTTTGACGGTAGACGAAAGAGTCACTCTCAGGCACCGCCACCAGGTGGCAGGAGGCGAGCTCGGACGAGGTTTATTTCAGACAGAGAATCGGCTTTGGCCTAGCTCCCAGATCCACTCAGACATCTGGGAAAGATCAATCACGCTGCCTAAAGGGGCCATGTTGAAAGAGGACACCAGATCCTTTCGTGTGGAGGAGGGGACGGGGATGACAGAGCCGAACGAGTAGTAGGGGGCGGAGCAAGGCCCAATCTTCGAAAAGAACTGATCTGTAGCCACGTCAAGAAATAGCCCATTAGAACCAACTTTCGGCACTCAGCTCCAGGCGGGGCGGCCCCGGCGCTGAGGGACGCTACCCGACCTTGGCGGGACGGGGGTTTCGCCAGGGCCTGGGCCCAGCGACCAGGCGGAGACGGCGCGCGAGCCTTGCAGTCTCCAGGGAAATGCGGGCTTGCCTGCAATGAGATTTCATTTTCTGCATTTAAAGGACATCCTTTTCTGAGCTGCTGTGAATAAATTTGGGATGATACTGTATGTTTTCATCTAATGGAGAAATAGCTGTATTTTGAATAAGGATTGCTGCACTGGACGACTTCAGAACATTACTCACAATGTCATCCAACAGGAGTCAGAATCCCCATGGACCGAAGCAGATTGGCCTTGACCAGCTCTGGGACGACCTCAGAGCTGGAATCCAGCAAGTGTACACCAGACAGAGTATGGCGAAGTCCAGATACATGGAACTCTACACGTATCCTCCTGCTTGAACTGAGATAATTTGCTTTAGAATTTTGATACTTAGTGGTAGGATCGATGAATTATTAGAAATTTGACATCGTGTGTTCTCTTCTCAGTTCATCCTTGAAATGTAGTCACAGAATTCATCTTTAGCTTTAAGTTTTTTGAATAGAGGTCCTGTTTTTCGGTTTTTTGAACAGAGGTAATAAAATTGGCTAGTTAGTTGTCTAATGCAGTGCTGGTCAGTACAGTAGCCACTAGTCACATGGATCTGTTTACATTTAAAATAATTTAAAAATTCAGTTTCTTAGTCACAGTAGCCGTATTTTAAGGGCTTAATAGTCAGATAATAAAATATTTCTATTACTGTGGAAAGATCCGTTGGACAGCACTGGTCTAAAGCAGGGGATCATTTGTTGAAATGTTGTCCATTTGTTTATATATTGTCTACAGCTGCTTTCATGTTACTCGGAGGGAGTTGAGTAGTTCTGTCAGAAACGATCTTGTCCACAAAGCCTAAAATATTTGCTATCTGGTCCTTTACATAAGAAGTTTGCTGACCTGATCTAACGGGATAGCACAGAGAACAAAAGTTTAACTGTTCTGGTCCTGTTTCACAAAAATGGTATTTAAAAAGTATCTCCCTCATTTGTCATGTGGCCTGCCATGTGCGCGAGGGACAGTGCCGCGTGCTGCAAAGGTCACGAGGGTGTAAAAGACGCGGCCCTGCTCTTCCATACCCAGTGGTGTGCTGTTCGCCTTTGTAGAGTTTCTTGGTTCCGTGCAAATATGAAATTGGAACTAGAGCTAAGCCAACTCAGTAGTGAGCAGGTTGCTGCAGATTCTAGGATTTCAAAGTTCAATGGAGATTTAAGTTTAAATCTTTGGTATGTATCTGTAATTATCAAACTAGGTTATGTGATATTGTAGTGTTCCCTCAAATATGTTAGCATCTGAAAATCCTTAAAAAGAATTTAAACATTGATTTAGATGGATATGAAGCTGTCTATTTCTAAATTAACTTACAATTTATTGTATGTATGTACACATATTCATATATGTACTCATATATACTTACACGTAGGACACTTTTCAAAAAAAAATCAGCTTTATTGAGATAATTCACAAACCATAAAATTCACCCTTTTTAAAGTCAAAAAAAAAAAAAAAAAGAACCAACTTTCAATCTACTTAGTGACTGCTGAAGTCACTCCGCAACCATTGGTCAACCCGGGGCCCCGCAGGAGACCTCGTAGAACCCTTGGGCGCGAGCGGCGTGTGCGCATGCTCACTTGTGTTTGGCACTGCTCCTTGGTTAGCGTTCGATCGGGAGGCTTTTGGGTGGTGCTGTTGTGGCAGAGATGTTGTCTTCGAGAAAATAGTACTGAGTAATATTCGCTCATATCGGCTTCACGAGTGGGTATGAGCCGAGGGGCCAGGTGAGGGGACGGGCCTCTGAAGCTGCTGTCTTCTCCCATGAAGAAGCTTTTTGACATTTGACGGTAGACGAAAGAGTCACTCTCAGGCACCGCCACCAGGTGGCAGGAGGCGAGCTCGGACGAGGTTTGTTTCAGACAGAGAATCGGCTTTTGGCCTAGCTCCCAGATCCACTCAGACATCTGGGAAAGATCAATCACGCTGCCTAAAGGGGCCATGTTGAAAGAGGACACCAGATCCTTTCGTGTGGAGTAGGGGACTTGGGTGACAGAGCGGAACGAGAAGTAGTGGGCGGAGCTAGGCCCAATCTTAGAAAAGAACTGATCTGTGGCCAGGTCAAGAAATAGCCCATTAGAACCATCTTTCAATATCCTTAGTGACTGCTGACGTCACTCAGCATCCATTGGTCAACCCGGGGCCCCGCAGGAGACCTCTTAGAACCCTTGGGCGCGAGCGGTGTGTGCGCGTTCTCACTTGTGTTTATCACTGCTCCTTGGTTACCGTTCGATCGGGAGGCTTTTGAGTGGTGCGGTTGTGGCAGAGAGGTTGGCTTCTGCCGAATAGTACCGAGTAATCGCTGGTGTTAGGTTTAGAAGTGGATAAGAGCCGAGGGGGCAGGTGAGCGGGCTGGCCCGTTAAGCTGCTGTCTTCTGCCATGAAGGCGCTTTTTGACTTTGGACCGTAGAAGAAAAAGTCACTCTCTGGCACCACCACCGGGCTGCAGGAGGCGAGCGCGGACGCGGTTTGTTCGTGAAAGAGAATCGGCTTTCGGCTGAGCTGGCAGATCCGACTCAGACATCTGGGAAAGATCCATCACGCTGCCAAACAGGGTGATGTGGAAAGAGGACAGCTGATCTTTCCGTGTGGAGTAGGGGTCGGGAACCTCCAGCAGGCTGCAGGAGGCGAGCGCGGGAGCGGTTTGGTTGAGAAATGGAATCGGATTTCGGCTGAGCTACCAGATCCGACACAGACATCTGGGAAAGATCCATCAAGCTGCAAAAGGGGTCATGTTAAAAGTGGATAGCAGACCTTTCCGTGTGGAGTAGGGTAAGTGGATGACAGAGTGGATGGAGAAGTAGGGGGCGGAGCCAGGCCCAAGCTTAGGAAAGAACTTATCTGTAGCCATGGCAAGAAATAGCCCGTGAGAAACAACTTTCAATCCCCCTAGGGACCACTGACGGCAATCAGCAACCATTGGTCAACCCGGGGCCCCCGCAGGAGACCTCTTAGAACCCTTGGGCGCGAGCGGTGTGTGCGCATGCTCACTTGTGTTTGGCACTGCTCCTTGGTTAGCGTTCGATCGGGAGGCTTTTGGGTGGTGCTGTTGTGGCAGAGATGTTGTCTTCGAGAAAATAGTACTGAGTAATATTCGCTCATATCGGCTTCACGAGTGGGTATGAGCCGAGGGGCCAGGTGAGGGGACGGGCCTCTGAAGCTGCTGTCTTCTCCCATGAAGAAGCTTTTTGACTTTTGACGGTAGACGAAAGAGTCACTCTCAGGCACCGCCACCAGGTGGCAGGAGGCGAGCTCGGACGAGGTTTATTTCAGACAGAGAATCGGCTTTGGCCTAGCTCCCAGATCCACTCAGACATCTGGGAAAGATCAATCACGCTGCCTAAAGGGGCCATGTTGAAAGAGGACACCAGATCCTTTCGTGTGGAGGAGGGGACGGGGATGACAGAGCCGAACGAGTAGTAGGGGGCGGAGCAAGGCCCAATCTTCGAAAAGAACTGATCTGTAGCCACGTCAAGAAATAGCCCATTAGAACCAACTTTCGGCACTCAGCTCCAGGCGGGGCGGCCCCGGCGCTGAGGGACGCTACCCGACCTTGGCGGGACGGGGGTTTCGCCAGGGCCTGGGCCCAGCGACCAGGCGGAGACGGCGCGCGAGCCTTGCAGTCTCCAGGGAAATGCGGGCTTGCCTGCAATGAGATTTCATTTTCTGCATTTAAAGGACATCCTTTTCTGAGCTGCTGTGAATAAATTTGGGATGATACCGTATGTTTTCATCTAATGGAGAAATAGCTGTATTTTGAATAAGGATTGCTGCACTGGACGACTTCAGAACATTACTCACAATGTCATCCAACAGGAGTCAGAATCCCCATGGACCGAAGCAGATTGGCCTTGACCAGCTCTGGGACGACCTCAGAGCTGGAATCCAGCAAGTGTACACCAGACAGAGTATGGCGAAGTCCAGATACATGGAACTCTACACGTATCCTCCTGCTTGAACTGAGATAATTTGCTTTAGAATTTTGATACTTAGTGGTAGGATCGATGAATTATTAGAAATTTGACATCGTGTGTTCTCTTCTCAGTTCATCCTTGAAATGTAGTCACAGAATTCATCTTTAGCTTTAAGTTTTTTGACTAGAGGTCCTGTTTTTCGGTTTTTAGAACAGAGGTAATAAAATTGGCTAGTTAGTTGTCTAATGCAGTGCTGGTCAGTACAGTAGCCACTAGTCACATGGATCTGTTTACATTTAAAATAATTTAAAAATTCAGTTTCTTAGTCACAGTAGCCATATTTTAAGGGCTTAATAGTCAGATAATAAAATATTTCTATTACTGTGGAAAGATCCGTTGGACAGCACTGGTCTAAAGCAGGGGATCATTTGTTGAAATGTTGTCCATTTGTTTATATATTGTCTACAGCTGCTTTCATGTTACTCGGAGGGAGTTGAGTAGTTCTGTCAGAAACGATCTTGTCCACAAAGCCTAAAATATTTGCTATCTGGTCCTTTACATAAGAAGTTTGCTGACCTGATCTAACGGGATAGCACAGAGAACAAAAGTTTAACTGTTCTGGTCCTGTTTCACAAAAATGGTATTTAAAAAGTATCTCCCTCATTTGTCATGTGGCCTGCCATGTGCGCGAGGGACAGTGCCGCGTGCTGCAAAGGTCACGAGGGTGTAAAAGACGCGGCCCTGCTCTTCCATACCCAGTGGTGTGCTGTTCGCCTTTGTAGAGTTTCTTGGTTCCGTGCAAATATGAAATTGGAACTAGAGCTAAGCCAACTCAGTAGTGAGCAGGTTGCTGCAGATTCTAGGATTTCAAAGTTCAATGGAGATTTAAGTTTAAATCTTTGGTATGTATCTGTAATTATCAAACTAGGTTATGTGATATTGTAGTGTTCCCTCAAATATGTTAGCATCTGAACATCCTTAAAAAGAATTTAAACATTGATTTAGATGGATATGAAGCTGTCTATTTCTAAATTAACTTACAATTTATTGTATGTATGTACACATATTCATATATGTACTCATATATACTTACACGTAGGACACTTTTCAAAAAAAAATCAGCTTTATTGAGATAATTCACAAACCATAAAATTCACCCTTTTTAAAGTCAAAAAAAAAAAAAAAAAAAAAAAAAGAACCAACTTTCAATCTACTTAGTGACTGCTGAAGTCACTCCGCAACCATTGGTCAACCCGGGGCCCCGCAGGAGACCTCGTAGAACCCTTGGGCGCGAGCGGCGTGTGCGCATGCTCACTTGTGTTTGGCACTGCTCCTTGGTTAGCGTTCGATCGGGAGGCTTTTGGGTGGTGCTGTTGTGGCAGAGATGTTGTCTTCGAGAAAATAGTACTGAGTAATATTCGCTCATATCGGCTTCACGAGTGGGTATGAGCCGAGGGGCCAGGTGAGGGGACGGGCCTCTGAAGCTGCTGTCTTCTCCCATGAAGAAGCTTTTTGACATTTGACGGTAGACGAAAGAGTCACTCTCAGGCACCGCCACCAGGTGGCAGGAGGCGAGCTCGGACGAGGTTTGTTTCAGACAGAGAATCGGCTTTTGGCCTAGCTCCCAGATCCACTCAGACATCTGGGAAAGATCAATCACGCTGCCTAAAGGGGCCATGTTGAAAGAGGACACCAGATCCTTTCGTGTGGAGTAGGGGACTTGGGTGACAGAGCGGAATGAGAAGTAGTGGGCGGAGCTAGGCCCAATCTTAGAAAAGAACTGATCTGTGGCCAGGTCAAGAAATAGCCCATTAGAACCATCTTTCAATATCCTTAGTGACTGCTGACGTCACTCAGCATCCATTGGTCAACCCGGGGCCCCGCAGGAGACCTCTTAGAACCCTTGGGCGCGAGCGGTGTGTGCGCGTTCTCACTTGTGTTTATCACTGCTCCTTGGTTACCGTTCGATCGGGAGGCTTTTGAGTGGTGCGGTTGTGGCAGAGAGGTTGGCTTCTGCCGAATAGTACCGAGTAATCGCTGGTGTTAGGTTTAGAAGTGGATAAGAGCCGAGGGGGCAGGTGAGCGGGCTGGCCCGTTAAGCTGCTGTCTTCTGCCATGAAGGCGCTTTTTGACTTTGGACCGTAGAAGAAAAAGTCACTCTCTGGCACCACCACCGGGCTGCAGGAGGCGAGCGCGGACGCGGTTTGTTCGTGAAAGAGAATCGGCTTTCGGCTGAGCTGGCAGATCCGACTCAGACATCTGGGAAAGATCCATCACGCTGCCAAACAGGGTGATGTGGAAAGAGGACAGCTGATCTTTCCGTGTGGAGTAGGGGTCGGGAACCTCCAGCAGGCTGCAGGAGGCGAGCGCGGGAGCGGTTTGGTTGAGAAATGGAATCGGATTTCGGCTGAGCTACCAGATCCGACACAGACATCTGGGAAAGATCCATCAAGCTGCAAAAGGGGTCATGTTAAAAGTGGATAGCAGACCTTTCCGTGTGGAGTAGGGTAAGTGGATGACAGAGTGGATGGAGAAGTAGGGGGCGGAGCCAGGCCCAAGCTTAGGAAAGAACTTATCTGTAGCCATGGCAAGAAATAGCCCGTGAGAAACAACTTTCAATCCCCCTAGGGACCACTGACGGCAATCAGCAACCATTGGTCAACCCGGGGCCCCGCAGGAGACCTCTTAGAACCCTTGGGCGCGAGCGGTGTGTGCGCATGCTCACTTGTGTTTGGCACTGCTCCTCGGTTAGCGTTCGATCGGGAGGCTTTTGGGTGGTGCTGTTGTGGCAGAGATGTTGTCTTCGAGAAAATAGTACTGAGTAATATTCGCTCATATCGGCTTCACGAGTGGGTATGAGCCGAGGGGCCAGGTGAGGGGACGGGCCTCTGAAGCTGCTGTCTTCTCCCATGAAGAAGCTTTTTGACTTTTGACGGTAGACGAAAGAGTCACTCTCAGGCACCGCCACCAGGTGGCAGGAGGCGAGCTCGGACGAGGTTTATTTCAGACAGAGAATCGGCTTTGGCCTAGCTCCCAGATCCACTCAGACATCTGGGAAAGATCAATCACGCTGCCTAAAGGGGCCATGTTGAAAGAGGACACCAGATCCTTTCGTGTGGAGTAGGGGACGGGGATGACAGAGCCGAACGAGTAGTAGGGGGCGGAGCAAGGCCCAATCTTCGAAAAGAACTGATCTGTAGCCACGTCAAGAAATAGCCCATTAGAACCAACTTTCGGCACTCAGCTCCAGGCGGGGCGGCCCCTGCGCTGAGGGACGCTACCCGACCTTGGCGGGACGGGGGTTTCGCCAGGGCCTGGGCCCAGCGACCAGGCGGAGACGGCGCGCGAGCCTTGCAGTCTCCAGGGAAATGCGGGCTTGCCTGCAATGAGATTTCATTTTCTGCATTTAAAGGACATCCTTTTCTGAGCTGCTGTGAATAAATTTGGGATGATACTGTATGTTTTCATCTAATGGAGAAATAGCTGTATTTTGAATAAGGATTGCTGCACTGGACGACTTCAGAACATTACTCACAATGTCATCCAACAGGAGTCAGAATCCCCATGGACCGAAGCAGATTGGCCTTGACCAGCTCTGGGACGACCTCAGAGCTGGAATCCAGCAAGTGTACACCAGACAGAGTATGGCGAAGTCCAGATACATGGAACTCTACACGTATCCTCCTGCTTGAACTGAGATAATTTGCTTTAGAATTTTGATACTTAGTGGTAGGATCGATGAATTATTAGAAATTTGACATCGTGTGTTCTCTTCTCAGTTCATCCTTGAAATGTAGTCACAGAATTCATCTTTAGCTTTAAGTTTTTTGAATAGAGGTCCTGTTTTTCGGTTTTTAGAACAGAGGTAATAAAATTGGCTAGTTAGTTGTCTAATGCAGTGCTGGTCAGTACAGTAGCCACTAGTCACATGGATCTGTTTACATTTAAAATAATTTAAAAATTCAGTTTCTTAGTCACAGTAGCCGTATTTTAAGGGCTTAATAGTCAGATAATAAAATATTTCTATTACTGTGGAATGATCCGTTGGACAGCACTGGTCTAAAGCAGGGGATCATTTGTTGAAATGTTGTCCATTTGTTTATATATTGTCTACAGCTGCTTTCATGTTACTCGGAGGGAGTTGAGTAGTTCTGTCAGAAACGATCTTGTCCACAAAGCCTAAAATATTTGCTATCTGGTCCTTTACATAAGAAGTTTGCTGACCTGATCTAACGGGATAGCACAGAGAACAAAAGTTTAACTGTTCTGGTCCTGTTTCACAAAAATGGTATTTAAAAAGTATCTCCCTCATTTGTCATGTGGCCTGCCATGTGCGCGAGGGACAGTGCCGCGTGCTGCAAAGGTCACGAGGGTGTAAAAGACGCGGCCCTGCTCTTCCATACCCAGTGGTGTGCTGTTCGCCTTTGTAGAGTTTCTTGGTTCCGTGCAAATATGAAATTGGAACTAGAGCTAAGCCAACTCAGTAGTGAGCAGGTTGCTGCAGATTCTAGGATTTCAAAGTTCAATGGAGATTTAAGTTTAAATCTTTGGTATGTATCTGTAATTATCAAACTAGGTTATGTGATATTGTAGTGTTCCCTCAAATATGTTAGCATCTGAAAATCCTTAAAAAGAATTTAAACATTGATTTAGATGGATATGAAGCTGTCTATTTCTAAATTAACTTACAATTTATTGTATGTATGTACACATATTCATATATGTACTCATATATACTTACACGTAGGACACTTTTCAAAAAAAAATCAGCTTTATTGAGATAATTCACAAACCATAAAATTCACCCTTTTTAAAGTCAAAAAAAAAAAGAACCAACTTTCAATCTACTGAGTGACTGCTGAAGTCACTCCGCAACCATTGGTCAACCCGGGGCCCCGCAGGAGACCTCGTAGAACCCTTGGGCGCGAGCGGCGTGTGCGCATGCTCACTTGTGTTTGGCACTGCTCCTTGGTTAGCGTTCGATCGGGAGGCTTTTGGGTGGTGCTGTTGTGGCAGAGATGTTGTCTTCGAGAAAATAGTACTGAGTAATATTCGCTCATATCGGCTTCACGAGTGGGTATGAGCCGAGGGGCCAGGTGAGGGGACGGGCCTCTGAAGCTGCTGTCTTCTCCCATGAAGAAGCTTTTTGACATTTGACGGTAGACGAAAGAGTCACTCTCAGGCACCGCCACCAGGTGGCAGGAGGCGAGCTCGGACGAGGTTTGTTTCAGACAGAGAATCGGCTTTTGGCCTAGCTCCCAGATCCACTCAGACATCTGGGAAAGATCAATCACGCTGCCTAAAGGGGCCATGTTGAAAGAGGACACCAGATCCTTTCGTGTGGAGTAGGGGACTTGGGTGACAGAGCGGAACGAGAAGTAGTGGGCGGAGCTAGGCCCAATCTTAGAAAAGAACTGATCTGTGGCCAGGTCAAGAAATAGCCCATTAGAACCATCTTTCAATATCCTTAGTGACTGCTGACGTCACTCAGCATCCATTGGTCAACCCGGGGCCCCGCAGGAGACCTCTTAGAACCCTTGGGCGCGAGCGGTGTGTGCGCGTTCTCACTTGTGTTTATCACTGCTCCTTGGTTACCGTTCGATCGGGAGGCTTTTGAGTGGTGCGGTTGTGGCAGAGAGGTTGGCTTCTGCCGAATAGTACCGAGTAATCGCTGGTGTTAGGTTTAGAAGTGGATAAGAGCCGAGGGGGCAGGTGAGCGGGCTGGCCCGTTAAGCTGCTGTCTTCTGCCATGAAGGCGCTTTTTGACTTTGGACCGTAGAAGAAAAAGTCACTCTCTGGCACCACCACCGGGCTGCAGGAGGCGAGCGCGGACGCGGTTTGTTCGTGAAAGAGAATCGGCTTTCGGCTGAGCTGGCAGATCCGACTCAGACATCTGGGAAAGATCCATCACGCTGCCAAACAGGGTGATGTGGAAAGAGGACAGCTGATCTTTCCGTGTGGAGTAGGGGTCGGGAACCTCCAGCAGGCTGCAGGAGGCGAGCGCGGGAGCGGTTTGGTTGAGAAATGGAATCGGATTTCGGCTGAGCTACCAGATCCGACACAGACATCTGGGAAAGATCCATCAAGCTGCAAAAGGGGTCATGTTAAAAGTGGATAGCAGACCTTTCCGTGTGGAGTAGGGTAAGTGGATGACAGAGTGGATGGAGAAGTAGGGGGCGGAGCCAGGCCCAAGCTTAGGAAAGAACTTATCTGTAGCCATGGCAAGAAATAGCCCGTGAGAAACAACTTTCAATCCCCCTAGGGACCACTGACGGCAATCAGCAACCATTGGTCAACCCGGGGCGCCGCAGGAGACCTCTTAGAACCCTTGGGCGCGAGCGGTGTGTGCGCATGCTCACTTGTGTTTGGCACTGCTCCTTGGTTAGCGTTCGATCGGGAGGCTTTTGGGTGGTGCTGTTGTGGCAGAGATGTTGTCTTCGAGAAAATAGTACTGAGTAATATTCGCTCATATCGGCTTCACGAGTGGGTATGAGCCGAGGGGCCAGGTGAGGGGACGGGCCTCTGAAGCTGCTGTCTTCTCCCATGAAGAAGCTTTTTGACTTTTGACGGTAGACGAAAGAGTCACTCTCAGGCACCGCCACCAGGTGGCAGGAGGCGAGCTCGGACGAGGTTTATTTCAGACAGAGAATCGGCTTTGGCCTAGCTCCCAGATCCACTCAGACATCTGGGAAAGATCAATCACGCTGCCTAAAGGGGCCATGTTGAAAGAGGACACCAGATCCTTTCGTGTGGAGTAGGGGACGGGGATGACAGAGCCGAACGAGTAGTAGGGGGCGGAGCAAGGCCCAATCTTCGAAAAGAACTGATCTGTAGCCACGTCAAGAAATAGCCCATTAGAACCAACTTTCGGCACTCAGCTCCAGGCGGGGCGGCCCCGGCGCTGAGGGACGCTACCCGACCTTGGCGGGACGGGGGTTTCGCCAGGGCCTGGGCCCAGCGACCAGGCGGAGACGGCGCGCGAGCCTTGCAGTCTCCAGGGAAATGCGGGCTTGCCTGCAATGAGATTTCATTTTCTGCATTTAAAGGACATCCTTTTCTGAGCTGCTGTGAATAAATTTGGGATGATACTGTATGTTTTCATCTAATGGAGAAATAGCTGTATTTTGAATAAGGATTGCTGCACTGGACGACTTCAGAACATTACTCACAATGTCATCCAACAGGAGTCAGAATCCCCATGGACCGAAGCAGATTGGCCTTGACCAGCTCTGGGACGACCTCAGAGCTGGAATCCAGCAAGTGTACACCAGACAGAGTATGGCGAAGTCCAGATACATGGAACTCTACACGTATCCTCCTGCTTGAACTGAGATAATTTGCTTTAGAATTTTGATACTTAGTGGTAGGATCGATGAATTATTAGAAATTTGACATCGTGTGTTCTCTTCTCAGTTCATCCTTGAAATGTAGTCACAGAATTCATCTTTAGCTTTAAGTTTTTTGACTAGAGGTCCTGTTTTTCGGTTTTTAGAACAGAGGTAATAAAATTGGCTAGTTAGTTGTCTAATGCAGTGCTGGTCAGTACAGTAGCCACTAGTCACATGGATCTGTTTACATTTAAAATAATTTAAAAATTCAGTTTCTTAGTCACAGTAGCCATATTTTAAGGGCTTAATAGTCAGATAATAAAATATTTCTATTACTGTGGAAAGATCCGTTGGACAGCACTGGTCTAAAGCAGGGGATCATTTGTTGAAATGTTGTCCATTTGTTTATATATTGTCTACAGCTGCTTTCATGTTACTCGGAGGGAGTTGAGTAGTTCTGTCAGAAACGATCTTGTCCACAAAGCCTAAAATATTTGCTATCTGGTCCTTTACATAAGAAGTTTGCTGACCTGATCTAACGGGATAGCACAGAGAACAAAAGTTTAACTGTTCTGGTCCTGTTTCACAAAAATGGTATTTAAAAAGTATCTCCCTCATTTGTCATGTGGCCTGCCATGTGCGCGAGGGACAGTGCCGCGTGCTGCAAAGGTCACGAGGGTGTAAAAGACGCGGCCCTGCTCTTCCATACCCAGTGGTGTGCTGTTCGCCTTTGTAGAGTTTCTTGGTTCCGTGCAAATATGAAATTGGAACTAGAGCTAAGCCAACTCAGTAGTGAGCAGGTTGCTGCAGATTCTAGGATTTCAAAGTTCAATGGAGATTTAAGTTTAAATCTTTGGTATGTATCTGTAATTATCAAACTAGGTTATGTGATATTGTAGTGTTCCCTCAAATATGTTAGCATCTGAAAATCCTTAAAAAGAATTTAAACATTGATTTAGATGGATATGAAGCTGTCTATTTCTAAATTAACTTACAATTTATTGTATGTATGTACACATATTCATATATGTACTCATATATACTTACACGTAGGACACTTTTCAAAAAAAAATCAGCTTTATTGAGATAATTCACAAACCATAAAATTCACCCTTTTTAAAGTCAAAAAAAAAAAAAAAAAAAAAAGAACCAACTTTCAATCTACTTAGTGACTGCTGAAGTCACTCCGCAACCATTGGTCAACCCGGGGCCCCGCAGGAGACCTCGTAGAACCCTTGGGCGCGAGCGGCGTGTGCGCATGCTCACTTGTGTTTGGCACTGCTCCTTGGTTAGCGTTCGATCGGGAGGCTTTTGGGTGGTGCTGTTGTGGCAGAGATGTTGTCTTCGAGAAAATAGTACTGAGTAATATTCGCTCATATCGGCTTCACGAGTGGGTATGAGCCGAGGGGCCAGGTGAGGGGACGGGCCTCTGAAGCTGCTGTCTTCTCCCATGAAGAAGCTTTTTGACATTTGACGGTAGACGAAAGAGTCACTCTCAGGCACCGCCACCAGGTGGCAGGAGGCGAGCTCGGACGAGGTTTGTTTCAGACAGAGAATCGGCTTTTGGCCTAGCTCCCAGATCCACTCAGACATCTGGGAAAGATCAATCACGCTGCCTAAAAGGGCCATGTTGAAAGAGGACACCAGATCCTTTCGTGTGGAGTAGGGGACTTGGGTGACAGAGCGGAACGAGAAGTAGTGGGCGGAGCTAGGCCCAATCTTAGAAAAGAACTGATCTGTGGCCAGGTCAAGAAATAGCCCATTAGAACCATCTTTCAATATCCTTAGTGACTGCTGACGTCACTCAGCATCCATTGGTCAACCCGGGGCCCCGCAGGAGACCTCTTAGAACCCTTGGGCGCGAGCGGTGTGTGCGCGTTCTCACTTGTGTTTATCACTGCTCCTTGGTTACCGTTCGATCGGGAGGCTTTTGAGTGGTGCGGTTGTGGCAGAGAGGTTGGCTTCTGCCGAATAGTACCGAGTAATCGCTGGTGTTAGGTTTAGAAGTGGATAAGAGCCGAGGGGGCAGGTGAGCGGGCTGGCCCGTTAAGCTGCTGTCTTCTGCCATGAAGGCGCTTTTTGACTTTGGACCGTAGAAGAAAAAGTCACTCTCTGGCACCACCACCGGGCTGCAGGAGGCGAGCGCGGACGCGGTTTGTTCGTGAAAGAGAATCGGCTTTCGGCTGAGCTGGCAGATCCGACTCAGACATCTGGGAAAGATCCATCACGCTGCCAAACAGGGTGATGTGGAAAGAGGACAGCTGATCTTTCCGTGTGGAGTAGGGGTCCGGGAACCTCCAGCAGGCTGCAGGAGGCGAGCGCGGGAGCGGTTTGGTTGAGAAATGGAATCGGATTTCGGCTGAGCTACCAGATCCGACACAGACATCTGGGAAAGATCCATCAAGCTGCAAAAGGGGTCATGTTAAAAGTGGATAGCAGACCTTTCCGTGTGGAGTAGGGTAAGTGGATGACAGAGTGGATGGAGAAGTAGGGGGCGGAGCCAGGCCCAAGCTTAGGAAAGAACTTATCTGTAGCCATGGCAAGAAATAGCCCGTGAGAAACAACTTTCAATCCCCCTAGGGACCACTGACGGCAATCAGCAACCATTGGTCAACCCGGGGCCCCGCAGGAGACCTCTTAGAACCCTTGGGCGCGAGCGGTGTGTGCGCATGCTCACTTGTGTTTGGCACTGCTCCTCGGTTAGCGTTCGATCGGGAGGCTTTTGGGTGGTGCTGTTGTGGCAGAGATGTTGTCTTCGAGAAAATAGTACTGAGTAATATTCGCTCATATCGGCTTCACGAGTGGGTATGAGCCGAGGGGCCAGGTGAGGGGACGGGCCTCTGAAGCTGCTGTCTTCTCCCATGAAGAAGCTTTTTGACTTTTGACGGTAGACGAAAGAGTCACTCTCAGGCACCGCCACCAGGTGGCAGGAGGCGAGCTCGGACGAGGTTTATTTCAGACAGAGAATCGGCTTTGGCCTAGCTCCCAGATCCACTCAGACATCTGGGAAAGATCAATCACGCTGCCTAAAGGGGCCATGTTGAAAGAGGACACCAGATCCTTTCGTGTGGAGTAGGGGACGGGGATGACAGAGCCGAACGAGTAGTAGGGGGCGGAGCAAGGCCCAATCTTCGAAAAGAACTGATCTGTAGCCACGTCAAGAAATAGCCCATTAGAACCAACTTTCGGCACTCAGCTCCAGGCGGGGCGGCCCCGGCGCTGAGGGACGCTACCCGACCTTGGCGGGACGGGGGTTTCGCCAGGGCCTGGGCCCAGCGACCAGGCGGAGACGGCGCGCGAGCCTTGCAGTCTCCAGGGAAATGCGGGCTTGCCTGCAATGAGATTTCATTTTCTGCATTTAAAGGACATCCTTTTCTGAGCTGCTGTGAATAAATTTGGGATGATACTGTATGTTTTCATCTAATGGAGAAATAGCTGTATTTTGAATAAGGATTGCTGCACTGGACGACTTCAGAACATTACTCACAATGTCATCCAACAGGAGTCAGAATCCCCATGGACCGAAGCAGATTGGCCTTGACCAGCTCTGGGACGACCTCAGAGCTGGAATCCAGCAAGTGTACACCAGACAGAGTATGGCGAAGTCCAGATACATGGAACTCTACACGTATCCTCCTGCTTGAACTGAGATAATTTGCTTTAGAATTTTGATACTTAGTGGTAGGATCGATGAATTATTAGAAATTTGACATCGTGTGTTCTCTTCTCAGTTCATCCTTGAAATGTAGTCACAGAATTCATCTTTAGCTTTAAGTTTTTTGACTAGAGGTCCTGTTTTTCGGTTTTTAGAACAGAGGTAATAAAATTGGCTAGTTAGTTGTCTAATGCAGTGCTGGTCAGTACAGTAGCCACTAGTCACATGGATCTGTTTACATTTAAAATAATTTAAAAATTCAGTTTCTTAGTCACAGTAGCCATATTTTAAGGGCTTAATAGTCAGATAATAAAATATTTCTATTACTGTGGAAAGATCCGTTGGACAGCACTGGTCTAAAGCAGGGGATCATTTGTTGAAATGTTGTCCATTTGTTTATATATTGTCTACAGCTGCTTTCATGTTACTCGGAGGGAGTTGAGTAGTTCTGTCAGAAACGATCTTGTCCACAAAGCCTAAAATATTTGCTATCTGGTCCTTTACATAAGAAGTTTGCTGACCTGATCTAACGGGATAGCACAGAGAACAAAAGTTTAACTGTTCTGGTCCTGTTTCACAAAAATGGTATTTAAAAAGTATCTCCCTCATTTGTCATGTGGCCTGCCATGTGCGCGAGGGACAGTGCCGCGTGCTGCAAAGGTCACGAGGGTGTAAAAGACGCGGCCCTGCTCTTCCATACCCAGTGGTGTGCTGTTCGCCTTTGTAGAGTTTCTTGGTTCCGTGCAAATATGAAATTGGAACTAGAGCTAAGCCAACTCAGTAGTGAGCAGGTTGCTGCAGATTCTAGGATTTCAAAGTTCAATGGAGATTTAAGTTTAAATCTTTGGTATGTATCTGTAATTATCAAACTAGGTTATGTGATATTGTAGTGTTCCCTCAAATATGTTAGCATCTGAAAATCCTTAAAAAGAATTTAAACATTGATTTAGATGGATATGAAGCTGTCTATTTCTAAATTAACTTACAATTTATTGTATGTATGTACACATATTCATATATGTACTCATATATACTTACACGTAGGACACTTTTCAAAAAAAAATCAGCTTTATTGAGATAATTCACAAACCATAAAATTCACCCTTTTTAAAGTCAAAAAAAAAAAAAAAAAAAAAAAAAGAACCAACTTTCAATCTACTTAGTGACTGCTGAAGTCACTCCGCAACCATTGGTCAACCCGGGGCCCCGCAGGAGACCTCGTAGAACCCTTGGGCGCGAGCGGCGTGTGCGCATGCTCACTTGTGTTTGGCACTGCTCCTTGGTTAGCGTTCGATCGGGAGGCTTTTGGGTGGTGCTGTTGTGGCAGAGATGTTGTCTTCGAGAAAATAGTACTGAGTAATATTCGCTCATATCGGCTTCACGAGTGGGTATGAGCCGAGGGGCCAGGTGAGGGGACGGGCCTCTGAAGCTGCTGTCTTCTCCCATGAAGAAGCTTTTTGACATTTGACGGTAGACGAAAGAGTCACTCTCAGGCACCGCCACCAGGTGGCAGGAGGCGAGCTCGGACGAGGTTTGTTTCAGACAGAGAATCGGCTTTTGGCCTAGCTCCCAGATCCACTCAGACATCTGGGAAAGATCAATCACGCTGCCTAAAGGGGCCATGTTGAAAGAGGACACCAGATCCTTTCGTGTGGAGTAGGGGACTTGGGTGACAGAGCGGAACGAGAAGTAGTGGGCGGAGCTAGGCCCAATCTTAGAAAAGAACTGATCTGTGGCCAGGTCAAGAAATAGCCCATTAGAACCATCTTTCAATATCCTTAGTGACTGCTGACGTCACTCAGCATCCATTGGTCAACCCGGGGCCCCGCAGGAGACCTCTTAGAACCCTTGGGCGCGAGCGGTGTGTGCGCGTTCTCACTTGTGTTTATCACTGCTCCTTGGTTACCGTTCGATCGGGAGGCTTTTGAGTGGTGCGGTTGTGGCAGAGAGGTTGGCTTCTGCCGAATAGTACCGAGTAATCGCTGGTGTTAGGTTTAGAAGTGGATAAGAGCCGAGGGGGCAGGTGAGCGGGCTGGCCCGTTAAGCTGCTGTCTTCTGCCATGAAGGCGCTTTTTGACTTTGGACCGTAGAAGAAAAAGTCACTCTCTGGCACCACCACCGGGCTGCAGGAGGCGAGCGCGGACGCGGTTTGTTCGTGAAAGAGAATCGGCTTTCGGCTGAGCTGGCAGATCCGACTCAGACATCTGGGAAAGATCCATCACGCTGCCAAACAGGGTGATGTGGAAAGAGGACAGCTGATCTTTCCGTGTGGAGTAGGGGTCGGGAACCTCCAGCAGGCTGCAGGAGGCGAGCGCGGGAGCGGTTTGGTTGAGAAATGGAATCGGATTTCGGCTGAGCTACCAGATCCGACACAGACATCTGGGAAAGATCCATCAAGCTGCAAAAGGGGTCATGTTAAAAGTGGATAGCAGACCTTTCCGTGTGGAGTAGGGTAAGTGGATGACAGAGTGGATGGAGAAGTAGGGGGCGGAGCCAGGCCCAAGCTTAGGAAAGAACTTATCTGTAGCCATGGCAAGAAATAGCCCATGAGAAACAACTTTCAATCCCCCTAGGGACCACTGACGGCAATCAGCAACCATTGGTCAACCCGGGGCCCCGCAGGAGACCTCTTAGAACCCTTGGGCGCGAGCGGTGTGTGCGCATGCTCACTTGTGTTTGGCACTGCTCCTCGGTTAGCGTTCGATCGGGAGGCTTTTGGGTGGTGCTGTTGTGGCAGAGATGTTGTCTTCGAGAAAATAGTACTGAGTAATATTCGCTCATATCGGCTTCACGAGTGGGTATGAGCCGAGGGGCCAGGTGAGGGGACGGGCCTCTGAAGCTGCTGTCTTCTCCCATGAAGAAGCTTTTTGACTTTTGACGGTAGACGAAAGAGTCACTCTCAGGCACCGCCACCAGGTGGCAGGAGGCGAGCTCGGACGAGGTTTATTTCAGACAGAGAATCGGCTTTGGCCTAGCTCCCAGATCCACTCAGACATCTGGGAAAGATCAATCACGCTGCCTAAAGGGGCCATGTTGAAAGAGGACACCAGATCCTTTCGTGTGGAGTAGGGGACGGGGATGACAGAGCCGAACGAGTAGTAGGGGGCGGAGCAAGGCCCAATCTTCGAAAAGAACTGATCTGTAGCCACGTCAAGAAATAGCCCATTAGAACCAACTTTCGGCACTCAGCTCCAGGCGGGGCGGCCCCGGCGCTGAGGGACGCTACCCGACCTTGGCGGGACGGGGGTTTCGCCAGGGCCTGGGCCCAGCGACCAGGCGGAGACGGCGCGCGAGCCTTGCAGTCTCCAGGGAAATGCGGGCTTGCCTGCAATGAGATTTCATTTTCTGCATTTAAAGGACATCCTTTTCTGAGCTGCTGTGAATAAATTTGGGATGATACTGTATGTTTTCATCTAATGGAGAAATAGCTGTATTTTGAATAAGGATTGCTGCACTGGACGACTTCAGAACATTACTCACAATGTCATCCAACAGGAGTCAGAATCCCCATGGACCGAAGCAGATTGGCCTTGACCAGCTCTGGGACGACCTCAGAGCTGGAATCCAGCAAGTGTACACCAGACAGAGTATGGCGAAGTCCAGATACATGGAACTCTACACGTATCCTCCTGCTTGAACTGAGATAATTTGCTTTAGAATTTTGATACTTAGTGGTAGGATCGATGAATTATTAGAAATTTGACATCGTGTGTTCTCTTCTCAGTTCATCCTTGAAATGTAGTCACAGAATTCATCTTTAGCTTTAAGTTTTTTGACTAGAGGTCCTGTTTTTCGGTTTTTAGAACAGAGGTAATAAAATTGGCTAGTTAGTTGTCTAATGCAGTGCTGGTCAGTACAGTAGCCACTAGTCACATGGATCTGTTTACATTTAAAATAATTTAAAAATTCAGTTTCTTAGTCACAGTAGCCATATTTTAAGGGCTTAATAGTCAGATAATAAAATATTTCTATTACTGTGGAAAGATCCGTTGGACAGCACTGGTCTAAAGCAGGGGATCATTTGTTGAAATGTTGTCCATTTGTTTATATATTGTCTACAGCTGCTTTCATGTTACTCGGAGGGAGTTGAGTAGTTCTGTCAGAAACGATCTTGTCCACAAAGCCTAAAATATTTGCTATCTGGTCCTTTACATAAGAAGTTTGCTGACCTGATCTAACGGGATAGCACAGAGAACAAAAGTTTAACTGTTCTGGTCCTGTTTCACAAAAATGGTATTTAAAAAGTATCTCCCTCATTTGTCATGTGGCCTGCCATGTGCGCGAGGGACAGTGCCGCGTGCTGCAAAGGTCACGAGGGTGTAAAAGACGCGGCCCTGCTCTTCCATACCCAGTGGTGTGCTGTTCGCCTTTGTAGAGTTTCTTGGTTCCGTGCAAATATGAAATTGGAACTAGAGCTAAGCCAACTCAGTAGTGAGCAGGTTGCTGCAGATTCTAGGATTTCAAAGTTCAATGGAGATTTAAGTTTAAATCTTTGGTATGTATCTGTAATTATCAAACTAGGTTATGTGATATTGTAGTGTTCCCTCAAATATGTTAGCATCTGAAAATCCTTAAAAAGAATTTAAACATTGATTTAGATGGATATGAAGCTGTCTATTTCTAAATTAACTTACAATTTATTGTATGTATGTACACATATTCATATATGTACTCATATATACTTACACGTAGGACACTTTTCAAAAAAAAATCAGCTTTATTGAGATAATTCACAAACCATAAAATTCACCCTTTTTAAAGTCAAAAAAAAAAAAAAAAAAAAAAAAGAACCAACTTTCAATCTACTTAGTGACTGCTGAAGTCACTCCGCAACCATTGGTCAACCCGGGGCCCCGCAGGAGACCTCGTAGAACCCTTGGGCGCGAGCGGCGTGTGCGCATGCTCACTTGTGTTTGGCACTGCTCCTTGGTTAGCGTTCGATCGGGAGGCTTTTGGGTGGTGCTGTTGTGGCAGAGATGTTGTCTTCGAGAAAATAGTACTGAGTAATATTCGCTCATATCGGCTTCACGAGTGGGTATGAGCCGAGGGGCCAGGTGAGGGGACGGGCCTCTGAAGCTGCTGTCTTCTCCCATGAAGAAGCTTTTTGACATTTGACGGTAGACGAAAGAGTCACTCTCAGGCACCGCCACCAGGTGGCAGGAGGCGAGCTCGGACGAGGTTTGTTTCAGACAGAGAATCGGCTTTTGGCCTAGCTCCCAGATCCACTCAGACATCTGGGAAAGATCAATCACGCTGCCTAAAGGGGCCATGTTGAAAGAGGACACCAGATCCTTTCGTGTGGAGTAGGGGACTTGGGTGACAGAGCGGAACGAGAAGTAGTGGGCGGAGCTAGGCCCAATCTTAGAAAAGAACTGATCTGTGGCCAGGTCAAGAAATAGCCCATTAGAACCATCTTTCAATATCCTTAGTGACTGCTGACGTCACTCAGCATCCATTGGTCAACCCGGGGCCCCGCAGGAGACCTCTTAGAACCCTTGGGCGCGAGCGGTGTGTGCGCGTTCTCACTTGTGTTTATCACTGCTCCTTGGTTACCGTTCGATCGGGAGGCTTTTGAGTGGTGCGGTTGTGGCAGAGAGGTTGGCTTCTGCCGAATAGTACCGAGTAATCGCTGGTGTTAGGTTTAGAAGTGGATAAGAGCCGAGGGGGCAGGTGAGCGGGCTGGCCCGTTAAGCTGCTGTCTTCTGCCATGAAGGCGCTTTTTGACTTTGGACCGTAGAAGAAAAAGTCACTCTCTGGCACCACCACCGGGCTGCAGGAGGCGAGCGCGGACGCGGTTTGTTCGTGAAAGAGAATCGGCTTTCGGCTGAGCTGGCAGATCCGACTCAGACATCTGGGAAAGATCCATCACGCTGCCAAACAGGGTGATGTGGAAAGAGGACAGCTGATCTTTCCGTGTGGAGTAGGGGTCGGGAACCTCCAGCAGGCTGCAGGAGGCGAGCGCGGGAGCGGTTTGGTTGAGAAATGGAATCGGATTTCGGCTGAGCTACCAGATCCGACACAGACATCTGGGAAAGATCCATCAAGCTGCAAAAGGGGTCATGTTAAAAGTGGATAGCAGACCTTTCCGTGTGGAGTAGGGTAAGTGGATGACAGAGTGGATGGAGAAGTAGGGGGCGGAGCCAGGCCCAAGCTTAGGAAAGAACTTATCTGTAGCCATGGCAAGAAATAGCCCATGAGAAACAACTTTCAATCCCCCTAGGGACCACTGACGGCAATCAGCAACCATTGGTCAACCCGGGGCCCCGCAGGAGACCTCTTAGAACCCTTGGGCGCGAGCGGTGTGTGCGCATGCTCACTTGTGTTTGGCACTGCTCCTCGGTTAGCGTTCGATCGGGAGGCTTTTGGGTGGTGCTGTTGTGGCAGAGATGTTGTCTTCGAGAAAATAGTACTGAGTAATATTCGCTCATATCGGCTTCACGAGTGGGTATGAGCCGAGGGGCCAGGTGAGGGGACGGGCCTCTGAAGCTGCTGTCTTCTCCCATGAAGAAGCTTTTTGACTTTTGACGGTAGACGAAAGAGTCACTCTCAGGCACCGCCACCAGGTGGCAGGAGGCGAGCTCGGACGAGGTTTATTTCAGACAGAGAATCGGCTTTGGCCTAGCTCCCAGATCCACTCAGACATCTGGGAAAGATCAATCACGCTGCCTAAAGGGGCCATGTTGAAAGAGGACACCAGATCCTTTCGTGTGGAGTAGGGGACGGGGATGACAGAGCCGAACGAGTAGTAGGGGGCGGAGCAAGGCCCAATCTTCGAAAAGAACTGATCTGTAGCCACGTCAAGAAATAGCCCATTAGAACCAACTTTCGGCACTCAGCTCCAGGCGGGGCGGCCCCGGCGCTGAGGGACGCTACCCGACCTTGGCGGGACGGGGGTTTCGCCAGGGCCTGGGCCCAGCGACCAGGCGGAGACGGCGCGCGAGCCTTGCAGTCTCCAGGGAAATGCGGGCTTGCCTGCAATGAGATTTCATTTTCTGCATTTAAAGGACATCCTTTTCTGAGCTGCTGTGAATAAATTTGGGATGATACTGTATGTTTTCATCTAATGGAGAAATAGCTGTATTTTGAATAAGGATTGCTGCACTGGACGACTTCAGAACATTACTCACAATGTCATCCAACAGGAGTCAGAATCCCCATGGACCGAAGCAGATTGGCCTTGACCAGCTCTGGGACGACCTCAGAGCTGGAATCCAGCAAGTGTACACCAGACAGAGTATGGCGAAGTCCAGATACATGGAACTCTACACGTATCCTCCTGCTTGAACTGAGATAATTTGCTTTAGAATTTTGATACTTAGTGGTAGGATCGATGAATTATTAGAAATTTGACATCGTGTGTTCTCTTCTCAGTTCATCCTTGAAATGTAGTCACAGAATTCATCTTTAGCTTTAAGTTTTTTGACTAGAGGTCCTGTTTTTCGGTTTTTAGAACAGAGGTAATAAAATTGGCTAGTTAGTTGTCTAATGCAGTGCTGGTCAGTACAGTAGCCACTAGTCACATGGATCTGTTTACATTTAAAATAATTTAAAAATTCAGTTTCTTAGTCACAGTAGCCATATTTTAAGGGCTTAATAGTCAGATAATAAAATATTTCTATTACTGTGGAAAGATCCGTTGGACAGCACTGGTCTAAAGCAGGGGATCATTTGTTGAAATGTTGTCCATTTGTTTATATATTGTCTACAGCTGCTTTCATGTTACTCGGAGGGAGTTGAGTAGTTCTGTCAGAAACGATCTTGTCCACAAAGCCTAAAATATTTGCTATCTGGTCCTTTACATAAGAAGTTTGCTGACCTGATCTAACGGGATAGCACAGAGAACAAAAGTTTAACTGTTCTGGTCCTGTTTCACAAAAATGGTATTTAAAAAGTATCTCCCTCATTTGTCATGTGGCCTGCCATGTGCGCGAGGGACAGTGCCGCGTGCTGCAAAGGTCACGAGGGTGTAAAAGACGCGGCCCTGCTCTTCCATACCCAGTGGTGTGCTGTTCGCCTTTGTAGAGTTTCTTGGTTCCGTGCAAATATGAAATTGGAACTAGAGCTAAGCCAACTCAGTAGTGAGCAGGTTGCTGCAGATTCTAGGATTTCAAAGTTCAATGGAGATTTAAGTTTAAATCTTTGGTATGTATCTGTAATTATCAAACTAGGTTATGTGATATTGTAGTGTTCCCTCAAATATGTTAGCATCTGAAAATCCTTAAAAAGAATTTAAACATTGATTTAGATGGATATGAAGCTGTCTATTTCTAAATTAACTTACAATTTATTGTATGTATGTACACATATTCATATATGTACTCATATATACTTACACGTAGGACACTTTTCAAAAAAAAATCAGCTTTATTGAGATAATTCACAAACCATAAAATTCACCCTTTTTAAAGTCAAAAAAAAAAAAAAAAAAAAAAAAGAACCAACTTTCAATCTACTTAGTGACTGCTGAAGTCACTCCGCAACCATTGGTCAACCCGGGGCCCCGCAGGAGACCTCGTAGAACCCTTGGGCGCGAGCGGCGTGTGCGCATGCTCACTTGTGTTTGGCACTGCTCCTTGGTTAGCGTTCGATCGGGAGGCTTTTGGGTGGTGCTGTTGTGGCAGAGATGTTGTCTTCGAGAAAATAGTACTGAGTAATATTCGCTCATATCGGCTTCACGAGTGGGTATGAGCCGAGGGGCCAGGTGAGGGGACGGGCCTCTGAAGCTGCTGTCTTCTCCCATGAAGAAGCTTTTTGACATTTGACGGTAGACGAAAGAGTCACTCTCAGGCACCGCCACCAGGTGGCAGGAGGCGAGCTCGGACGAGGTTTGTTTCAGACAGAGAATCGGCTTTTGGCCTAGCTCCCAGATCCACTCAGACATCTGGGAAAGATCAATCACGCTGCCTAAAGGGGCCATGTTGAAAGAGGACACCAGATCCTTTCGTGTGGAGTAGGGGACTTGGGTGACAGAGCGGAACGAGAAGTAGTGGGCGGAGCTAGGCCCAATCTTAGAAAAGAACTGATCTGTGGCCAGGTCAAGAAATAGCCCATTAGAACCATCTTTCAATATCCTTAGTGACTGCTGACGTCACTCAGCATCCATTGGTCAACCCGGGGCCCCGCAGGAGACCTCTTAGAACCCTTGGGCGCGAGCGGTGTGTGCGCGTTCTCACTTGTGTTTATCACTGCTCCTTGGTTACCGTTCGATCGGGAGGCTTTTGAGTGGTGCGGTTGTGGCAGAGAGGTTGGCTTCTGCCGAATAGTACCGAGTAATCGCTGGTGTTAGGTTTAGAAGTGGATAAGAGCCGAGGGGGCAGGTGAGCGGGCTGGCCCGTTAAGCTGCTGTCTTCTGCCATGAAGGCGCTTTTTGACTTTGGACCGTAGAAGAAAAAGTCACTCTCTGGCACCACCACCGGGCTGCAGGAGGCGAGCGCGGACGCGGTTTGTTCGTGAAAGAGAATCGGCTTTCGGCTGAGCTGGCAGATCCGACTCAGACATCTGGGAAAGATCCATCACGCTGCCAAACAGGGTGATGTGGAAAGAGGACAGCTGATCTTTCCGTGTGGAGTAGGGGTCGGGAACCTCCAGCAGGCTGCAGGAGGCGAGCGCGGGAGCGGTTTGGTTGAGAAATGGAATCGGATTTCGGCTGAGCTACCAGATCCGACACAGACATCTGGGAAAGATCCATCAAGCTGCAAAAGGGGTCATGTTAAAAGTGGATAGCAGACCTTTCCGTGTGGAGTAGGGTAAGTGGATGACAGAGTGGATGGAGAAGTAGGGGGCGGAGCCAGGCCCAAGCTTAGGAAAGAACTTATCTGTAGCCATGGCAAGAAATAGCCCATGAGAAACAACTTTCAATCCCCCTAGGGACCACTGACGGCAATCAGCAACCATTGGTCAACCCGGGGCCCCGCAGGAGACCTCTTAGAACCCTTGGGCGCGAGCGGTGTGTGCGCATGCTCACTTGTGTTTGGCACTGCTCCTCGGTTAGCGTTCGATCGGGAGGCTTTTGGGTGGTGCTGTTGTGGCAGAGATGTTGTCTTCGAGAAAATAGTACTGAGTAATATTCGCTCATATCGGCTTCACGAGTGGGTATGAGCCGAGGGGCCAGGTGAGGGGACGGGCCTCTGAAGCTGCTGTCTTCTCCCATGAAGAAGCTTTTTGACTTTTGACGGTAGACGAAAGAGTCACTCTCAGGCACCGCCACCAGGTGGCAGGAGGCGAGCTCGGACGAGGTTTATTTCAGACAGAGAATCGGCTTTGGCCTAGCTCCCAGATCCACTCAGACATCTGGGAAAGATCAATCACGCTGCCTAAAGGGGCCATGTTGAAAGAGGACACCAGATCCTTTCGTGTGGAGTAGGGGACGGGGATGACAGAGCCGAACGAGTAGTAGGGGGCGGAGCAAGGCCCAATCTTCGAAAAGAACTGATCTGTAGCCACGTCAAGAAATAGCCCATTAGAACCAACTTTCGGCACTCAGCTCCAGGCGGGGCGGCCCCGGCGCTGAGGGACGCTACCCGACCTTGGCGGGACGGGGGTTTCGCCAGGGCCTGGGCCCAGCGACCAGGCGGAGACGGCGCGCGAGCCTTGCAGTCTCCAGGGAAATGCGGGCTTGCCTGCAATGAGATTTCATTTTCTGCATTTAAAGGACATCCTTTTCTGAGCTGCTGTGAATAAATTTGGGATGATACTGTATGTTTTCATCTAATGGAGAAATAGCTGTATTTTGAATAAGGATTGCTGCACTGGACGACTTCAGAACATTACTCACAATGTCATCCAACAGGAGTCAGAATCCCCATGGACCGAAGCAGATTGGCCTTGACCAGCTCTGGGACGACCTCAGAGCTGGAATCCAGCAAGTGTACACCAGACAGAGTATGGCGAAGTCCAGATACATGGAACTCTACACGTATCCTCCTGCTTGAACTGAGATAATTTGCTTTAGAATTTTGATACTTAGTGGTAGGATCGATGAATTATTAGAAATTTGACATCGTGTGTTCTCTTCTCAGTTCATCCTTGAAATGTAGTCACAGAATTCATCTTTAGCTTTAAGTTTTTTGACTAGAGGTCCTGTTTTTCGGTTTTTAGAACAGAGGTAATAAAATTGGCTAGTTAGTTGTCTAATGCAGTGCTGGTCAGTACAGTAGCCACTAGTCACATGGATCTGTTTACATTTAAAATAATTTAAAAATTCAGTTTCTTAGTCACAGTAGCCATATTTTAAGGGCTTAATAGTCAGATAATAAAATATTTCTATTACTGTGGAAAGATCCGTTGGACAGCACTGGTCTAAAGCAGGGGATCATTTGTTGAAATGTTGTCCATTTGTTTATATATTGTCTACAGCTGCTTTCATGTTACTCGGAGGGAGTTGAGTAGTTCTGTCAGAAACGATCTTGTCCACAAAGCCTAAAATATTTGCTATCTGGTCCTTTACATAAGAAGTTTGCTGACCTGATCTAACGGGATAGCACAGAGAACAAAAGTTTAACTGTTCTGGTCCTGTTTCACAAAAATGGTATTTAAAAAGTATCTCCCTCATTTGTCATGTGGCCTGCCATGTGCGCGAGGGACAGTGCCGCGTGCTGCAAAGGTCACGAGGGTGTAAAAGACGCGGCCCTGCTCTTCCATACCCAGTGGTGTGCTGTTCGCCTTTGTAGAGTTTCTTGGTTCCGTGCAAATATGAAATTGGAACTAGAGCTAAGCCAACTCAGTAGTGAGCAGGTTGCTGCAGATTCTAGGATTTCAAAGTTCAATGGAGATTTAAGTTTAAATCTTTGGTATGTATCTGTAATTATCAAACTAGGTTATGTGATATTGTAGTGTTCCCTCAAATATGTTAGCATCTGAAAATCCTTAAAAAGAATTTAAACATTGATTTAGATGGATATGAAGCTGTCTATTTCTAAATTAACTTACAATTTATTGTATGTATGTACACATATTCATATATGTACTCATATATACTTACACGTAGGACACTTTTCAAAAAAAAATCAGCTTTATTGAGATAATTCACAAACCATAAAATTCACCCTTTTTAAAGTCAAAAAAAAAAAAGAACCAACTTTCAATCTACTTAGTGACTGCTGAAGTCACTCCGCAACCATTGGTCAACCCGGGGCCCCGCAGGAGACCTCGTAGAACCCTTGGGCGCGAGCGGCGTGTGCGCATGCTCACTTGTGTTTGGCACTGCTCCTTGGTTAGCGTTCGATCGGGAGGCTTTTGGGTGGTGCTGTTGTGGCAGAGATGTTGTCTTCGAGAAAATAGTACTGAGTAATATTCGCTCATATCGGCTTCACGAGTGGGTATGAGCCGAGGGGCCAGGTGAGGGGACGGGCCTCTGAAGCTGCTGTCTTCTCCCATGAAGAAGCTTTTTGACATTTGACGGTAGACGAAAGAGTCACTCTCAGGCACCGCCACCAGGTGGCAGGAGGCGAGCTCGGACGAGGTTTGTTTCAGACAGAGAATCGGCTTTTGGCCTAGCTCCCAGATCCACTCAGACATCTGGGAAAGATCAATCACGCTGCCTAAAGGGGCCATGTTGAAAGAGGACACCAGATCCTTTCGTGTGGAGTAGGGGACTTGGGTGACAGAGCGGAACGAGAAGTAGTGGGCGGAGCTAGGCCCAATCTTAGAAAAGAACTGATCTGTGGCCAGGTCAAGAAATAGCCCATTAGAACCATCTTTCAATATCCTTAGTGACTGCTGACGTCACTCAGCATCCATTGGTCAACCCGGGGCCCCGCAGGAGACCTCTTAGAACCCTTGGGCGCGAGCGGTGTGTGCGCGTTCTCACTTGTGTTTATCACTGCTCCTTGGTTACCGTTCGATCGGGAGGCTTTTGAGTGGTGCGGTTGTGGCAGAGAGGTTGGCTTCTGCCGAATAGTACCGAGTAATCGCTGGTGTTAGGTTTAGAAGTGGATAAGAGCCGAGGGGGCAGGTGAGCGGGCTGGCCCGTTAAGCTGCTGTCTTCTGCCATGAAGGCGCTTTTTGACTTTGGACCGTAGAAGAAAAAGTCACTCTCTGGCACCACCACCGGGCTGCAGGAGGCGAGCGTGGACGCGGTTTGTTCGTGAAAGAGAATCGGCTTTCGGCTGAGCTGGCAGATCCGACTCAGACATCTGGGAAAGATCCATCACGCTGCCAAACAGGGTGATGTGGAAAGAGGACAGCTGATCTTTCCGTGTGGAGTAGGGGTCGGGAACCTCCAGCAGGCTGCAGGAGGCGAGCGCGGGAGCGGTTTGGTTGAGAAATGGAATCGGATTTCGGCTGAGCTACCAGATCCGACACAGACATCTGGGAAAGATCCATCAAGCTGCAAAAGGGGTCATGTTAAAAGTGGATAGCAGACCTTTCCGTGTGGAGTAGGGTAAGTGGATGACAGAGTGGATGGAGAAGTAGGGGGCGGAGCCAGGCCCAAGCTTAGGAAAGAACTTATCTGTAGCCATGGCAAGAAATAGCCCGTGAGAAACAACTTTCAATCCCCCTAGGGACCACTGACGGCAATCAGCAACCATTGGTCAACCCGGGGCCCCGCAGGAGACCTCTTAGAACCCTTGGGCGCGAGCGGTGTGTGCGCATGCTCACTTGTGTTTGGCACTGCTCCTCGGTTAGCGTTCGATCGGGAGGCTTTTGGGTGGTGCTGTTGTGGCAGAGATGTTGTCTTCGAGAAAATAGTACTGAGTAATATTCGCTCATATCGGCTTCACGAGTGGGTATGAGCCGAGGGGCCAGGTGAGGGGACGGGCCTCTGAAGCTGCTGTCTTCTCCCATGAAGAAGCTTTTTGACTTTTGACGGTAGACGAAAGAGTCACTCTCAGGCACCGCCACCAGGTGGCAGGAGGCGAGCTCGGACGAGGTTTATTTCAGACAGAGAATCGGCTTTGGCCTAGCTCCCAGATCCACTCAGACATCTGGGAAAGATCAATCACGCTGCCTAAAGGGGCCATGTTGAAAGAGGACACCAGATCCTTTCGTGTGGAGTAGGGGACGGGGATGACAGAGCCGAACGAGTAGTAGGGGGCGGAGCAAGGCCCAATCTTCGAAAAGAACTGATCTGTAGCCACGTCAAGAAATAGCCCATTAGAACCAACTTTCGGCACTCAGCTCCAGGCGGGGCGGCCCCGGCGCTGAGGGACGCTACCCGACCTTGGCGGGACGGGGGTTTCGCCAGGGCCTGGGCCCAGCGACCAGGCGGAGACGGCGCGCGAGCCTTGCAGTCTCCAGGGAAATGCGGGCTTGCCTGCAATGAGATTTCATTTTCTGCATTTAAAGGACATCCTTTTCTGAGCTGCTGTGAATAAATTTGGGATGATACTGTATGTTTTCATCTAATGGAGAAATAGCTGTATTTTGAATAAGGATTGCTGCACTGGACGACTCAGAACATTACTCACAATGTCATCCAACAGGAGTCAGAATCCCCATGGACCGAAGCAGATTGGCCTTGACCAGCTCTGGGACGACCTCAGAGCTGGAATCCAGCAAGTGTACACCAGACAGAGTATGGCGAAGTCCAGATACATGGAACTCTACACGTATCCTCCTGCTTGAACTGAGATAATTTGCTTTAGAATTTTGATACTTAGTGGTAGGATCGATGAATTATTAGAAATTTGACATCGTGTGTTCTCTTCTCAGTTCATCCTTGAAATGTAGTCACAGAATTCATCTTTAGCTTTAAGTTTTTTGACTAGAGGTCCTGTTTTTCGGTTTTTAGAACAGAGGTAATAAAATTGGCTAGTTAGTTGTCTAATGCAGTGCTGGTCAGTACAGTAGCCACTAGTCACATGGATCTGTTTACATTTAAAATAATTTAAAAATTCAGTTTCTTAGTCACAGTAGCCATATTTTAAGGGCTTAATAGTCAGATAATAAAATATTTCTATTACTGTGGAAAGATCCGTTGGACAGCACTGGTCTAAAGCAGGGGATCATTTGTTGAAATGTTGTCCATTTGTTTATATATTGTCTACAGCTGCTTTCATGTTACTCGGAGGGAGTTGAGTAGTTCTGTCAGAAACGATCTTGTCCACAAAGCCTAAAATATTTGCTATCTGGTCCTTTACATAAGAAGTTTGCTGACCTGATCTAACGGGATAGCACAGAGAACAAAAGTTTAACTGTTCTGGTCCTGTTTCACAAAAATGGTATTTAAAAAGTATCTCCCTCATTTGTCATGTGGCCTGCCATGTGCGCGAGGGACAGTGCCGCGTGCTGCAAAGGTCACGAGGGTGTAAAAGACGCGGCCCTGCTCTTCCATACCCAGTGGTGTGCTGTTCGCCTTTGTAGAGTTTCTTGGTTCCGTGCAAATATGAAATTGGAACTAGAGCTAAGCCAACTCAGTAGTGAGCAGGTTGCTGCAGATTCTAGGATTTCAAAGTTCAATGGAGATTTAAGTTTAAATCTTTGGTATGTATCTGTAATTATCAAACTAGGTTATGTGATATTGTAGTGTTCCCTCAAATATGTTAGCATCTGAAAATCCTTAAAAAGAATTTAAACATTGATTTAGATGGATATGAAGCTGTCTATTTCTAAATTAACTTACAATTTATTGTATGTATGTACACATATTCATATATGTACTCATATATACTTACACGTAGGACACTTTTCAAAAAAAAATCAGCTTTATTGAGATAATTCACAAACCATAAAATTCACCCTTTTTAAAGTCAAAAAAAAAAAAAAAAAGAACCAACTTTCAATCTACTTAGTGACTGCTGAAGTCACTCCGCAACCATTGGTCAACCCGGGGCCCCGCAGGAGACCTCGTAGAACCCTTGGGCGCGAGCGGCGTGTGCGCATGCTCACTTGTGTTTGGCACTGCTCCTTGGTTAGCGTTCGATCGGGAGGCTTTTGGGTGGTGCTGTTGTGGCAGAGATGTTGTCTTCGAGAAAATAGTACTGAGTAATATTCGCTCATATCGGCTTCACGAGTGGGTATGAGCCGAGGGGCCAGGTGAGGGGACGGGCCTCTGAAGCTGCTGTCTTCTCCCATGAAGAAGCTTTTTGACATTTGACGGTAGACGAAAGAGTCACTCTCAGGCACCGCCACCAGGTGGCAGGAGGCGAGCTCGGACGAGGTTTGTTTCAGACAGAGAATCGGCTTTTGGCCTAGCTCCCAGATCCACTCAGACATCTGGGAAAGATCAATCACGCTGCCTAAAGGGGCCATGTTGAAAGAGGACACCAGATCCTTTCGTGTGGAGTAGGGGACTTGGGTGACAGAGCGGAACGAGAAGTAGTGGGCGGAGCTAGGCCCAATCTTAGAAAAGAACTGATCTGTGGCCAGGTCAAGAAATAGCCCATTAGAACCATCTTTCAATATCCTTAGTGACTGCTGACGTCACTCAGCATCCATTGGTCAACCCGGGGCCCCGCAGGAGACCTCTTAGAACCCTTGGGCGCGAGCGGTGTGTGCGCGTTCTCACTTGTGTTTATCACTGCTCCTTGGTTACCGTTCGATCGGGAGGCTTTTGAGTGGTGCGGTTGTGGCAGAGAGGTTGGCTTCTGCCGAATAGTACCGAGTAATCGCTGGTGTTAGGTTTAGAAGTGGATAAGAGCCGAGGGGGCAGGTGAGCGGGCTGGCCCGTTAAGCTGCTGTCTTCTGCCATGAAGGCGCTTTTTGACTTTGGACCGTAGAAGAAAAAGTCACTCTCTGGCACCACCACCGGGCTGCAGGAGGCGAGCGCGGACGCGGTTTGTTCGTGAAAGAGAATCGGCTTTCGGCTGAGCTGGCAGATCCGACTCAGACATCTGGGAAAGATCCATCACGCTGCCAAACAGGGTGATGTGGAAAGAGGACAGCTGATCTTTCCGTGTGGAGTAGGGGTCGGGAACCTCCAGCAGGCTGCAGGAGGCGAGCGCGGGAGCGGTTTGGTTGAGAAATGGAATCGGATTTCGGCTGAGCTACCAGATCCGACACAGACATCTGGGAAAGATCCATCAAGCTGCAAAAGGGGTCATGTTAAAAGTGGATAGCAGACCTTTCCGTGTGGAGTAGGGTAAGTGGATGACAGAGTGGATGGAGAAGTAGGGGGCGGAGCCAGGCCCAAGCTTAGGAAAGAACTTATCTGTAGCCATGGCAAGAAATAGCCCGTGAGAAACAACTTTCAATCCCCCTAGGGACCACTGACGGCAATCAGCAACCATTGGTCAACCCGGGGCCCCCGCAGGAGACCTCTTAGAACCCTTGGGCGCGAGCGGTGTGTGCGCATGCTCACTTGTGTTTGGCACTGCTCCTCGGTTAGCGTTCGATCGGGAGGCTTTTGGGTGGTGCTGTTGTGGCAGAGATGTTGTCTTCGAGAAAATAGTACTGAGTAATATTCGCTCATATCGGCTTCACGAGTGGGTATGAGCCGAGGGGCCAGGTGAGGGGACGGGCCTCTGAAGCTGCTGTCTTCTCCCATGAAGAAGCTTTTTGACTTTTGACGGTAGACGAAAGAGTCACTCTCAGGCACCGCCACCAGGTGGCAGGAGGCGAGCTCGGACGAGGTTTATTTCAGACAGAGAATCGGCTTTGGCCTAGCTCCCAGATCCACTCAGACATCTGGGAAAGATCAATCACGCTGCCTAAAGGGGCCATGTTGAAAGAGGACACCAGATCCTTTCGTGTGGAGTAGGGGACGGGGATGACAGAGCCGAACGAGTAGTAGGGGGCGGAGCAAGGCCCAATCTTCGAAAAGAACTGATCTGTAGCCACGTCAAGAAATAGCCCATTAGAACCAACTTTCGGCACTCAGCTCCAGGCGGGGCGGCCCCGGCGCTGAGGGACGCTACCCGACCTTGGCGGGACGGGGGTTTCGCCAGGGCCTGGGCCCAGCGACCAGGCGGAGACGGCGCGCGAGCCTTGCAGTCTCCAGGGAAATGCGGGCTTGCCTGCAATGAGATTTCATTTTCTGCATTTAAAGGACATCCTTTTCTGAGCTGCTGTGAATAAATTTGGGATGATACTGTATGTTTTCATCTAATGGAGAAATAGCTGTATTTTGAATAAGGATTGCTGCACTGGACGACTTCAGAACATTACTCACAATGTCATCCAACAGGAGTCAGAATCCCCATGGACCGAAGCAGATTGGCCTTGACCAGCTCTGGGACGACCTCAGAGCTGGAATCCAGCAAGTGTACACCAGACAGAGTATGGCGAAGTCCAGATACATGGAACTCTACACGTATCCTCCTGCTTGAACTGAGATAATTTGCTTTAGAATTTTGATACTTAGTGGTAGGATCGATGAATTATTAGAAATTTGACATCGTGTGTTCTCTTCTCAGTTCATCCTTGAAATGTAGTCACAGAATTCATCTTTAGCTTTAAGTTTTTTGAATAGAGGTCCTGTTTTTCGGTTTTTTGAACAGAGGTAATAAAATTGGCTAGTTAGTTGTCTAATGCAGTGCTGGTCAGTACAGTAGCCACTAGTCACATGGATCTGTTTACATTTAAAATAATTTAAAAATTCAGTTTCTTAGTCACAGTAGCCATATTTTAAGGGCTTAATAGTCAGATAATAAAATATTTCTATTACTGTGGAAAGATCCGTTGGACAGCACTGGTCTAAAGCAGGGGATCATTTGTTGAAATGTTGTCCATTTGTTTATATATTGTCTACAGCTGCTTTCATGTTACTCGGAGGGAGTTGAGTAGTTCTGTCAGAAACGATCTTGTCCACAAAGCCTAAAATATTTGCTATCTGGTCCTTTACATAAGAAGTTTGCTGACCTGATCTAACGGGATAGCACAGAGAACAAAAGTTTAACTGTTCTGGTCCTGTTTCACAAAAATGGTATTTAAAAAGTATCTCCCTCATTTGTCATGTGGCCTGCCATGTGCGCGAGGGACAGTGCCGCGTGCTGCAAAGGTCACGAGGGTGTAAAAGACGCGGCCCTGCTCTTCCATACCCAGTGGTGTGCTGTTCGCCTTTGTAGAGTTTCTTGGTTCCGTGCAAATATGAAATTGGAACTAGAGCTAAGCCAACTCAGTAGTGAGCAGGTTGCTGCAGATTCTAGGATTTCAAAGTTCAATGGAGATTTAAGTTTAAATCTTTGGTATGTATCTGTAATTATCAAACTAGGTTATGTGATATTGTAGTGTTCCCTCAAATATGTTAGCATCTGAAAATCCTTAAAAAGAATTTAAACATTGATTTAGATGGATATGAAGCTGTCTATTTCTAAATTAACTTACAATTTATTGTATGTATGTACACATATTCATATATGTACTCATATATACTTACACGTAGGACACTTTTCAAAAAAAAATCAGCTTTATTGAGATAATTCACAAACCATAAAATTCACCCTTTTTAAAGTCAAAAAAAAAAAAAAAAAAAAAAAAGAACCAACTTTCAATCTACTTAGTGACTGCTGAAGTCACTCCGCAACCATTGGTCAACCCGGGGCCCCGCAGGAGACCTCGTAGAACCCTTGGGCGCGAGCGGCGTGTGCGCATGCTCACTTGTGTTTGGCACTGCTCCTTGGTTAGCGTTCGATCGGGAGGCTTTTGGGTGGTGCTGTTGTGGCAGAGATGTTGTCTTCGAGAAAATAGTACTGAGTAATATTCGCTCATATCGGCTTCACGAGTGGGTATGAGCCGAGGGGCCAGGTGAGGGGACGGGCCTCTGAAGCTGCTGTCTTCTCCCATGAAGAAGCTTTTTGACATTTGACGGTAGACGAAAGAGTCACTCTCAGGCACCGCCACCAGGTGGCAGGAGGCGAGCTCGGACGAGGTTTGTTTCAGACAGAGAATCGGCTTTTGGCCTAGCTCCCAGATCCACTCAGACATCTGGGAAAGATCAATCACGCTGCCTAAAGGGGCCATGTTGAAAGAGGACACCAGATCCTTTCGTGTGGAGTAGGGGACTTGGGTGACAGAGCGGAACGAGAAGTAGTGGGCGGAGCTAGGCCCAATCTTAGAAAAGAACTGATCTGTGGCCAGGTCAAGAAATAGCCCATTAGAACCATCTTTCAATATCCTTAGTGACTGCTGACGTCACTCAGCATCCATTGGTCAACCCGGGGCCCCGCAGGAGACCTCTTAGAACCCTTGGGCGCGAGCGGTGTGTGCGCGTTCTCACTTGTGTTTATCACTGCTCCTTGGTTACCGTTCGATCGGGAGGCTTTTGAGTGGTGCGGTTGTGGCAGAGAGGTTGGCTTCTGCCGAATAGTACCGAGTAATCGCTGGTGTTAGGTTTAGAAGTGGATAAGAGCCGAGGGGGCAGGTGAGCGGGCTGGCCCGTTAAGCTGCTGTCTTCTGCCATGAAGGCGCTTTTTGACTTTGGACCGTAGAAGAAAAAGTCACTCTCTGGCACCACCACCGGGCTGCAGGAGGCGAGCGCGGACGCGGTTTGTTCGTGAAAGAGAATCGGCTTTCGGCTGAGCTGGCAGATACGACTCAGACATCTGGGAAAGATCCATCACGCTGCCAAACAGGGTGATGTGGAAAGAGGACAGCTGATCTTTCCGTGTGGAGTAGGGGTCGGGAACCTCCAGCAGGCTGCAGGAGGCGAGCGCGGGAGCGGTTTGGTTGAGAAATGGAATCGGATTTCGGCTGAGCTACCAGATCCGACACAGACATCTGGGAAAGATCCATCAAGCTGCAAAAGGGGTCATGTTAAAAGTGGATAGCAGACCTTTCCGTGTGGAGTAGGGTAAGTGGATGACAGAGTGGATGGAGAAGTAGGGGGCGGAGCCAGGCCCAAGCTTAGGAAAGAACTTATCTGTAGCCATGGCAAGAAATAGCCCGTGAGAAACAACTTTCAATCCCCCTAGGGACCACTGACGGCAATCAGCAACCATTGGTCAACCCGGGGCCCCGCAGGAGACCTCTTAGAACCCTTGGGCGCGAGCGGTGTGTGCGCATGCTCACTTGTGTTTGGCACTGCTCCTCGGTTAGCGTTCGATCGGGAGGCTTTTGGGTGGTGCTGTTGTGGCAGAGATGTTGTCTTCGAGAAAATAGTACTGAGTAATATTCGCTCATATCGGCTTCACGAGTGGGTATGAGCCGAGGGGCCAGGTGAGGGGACGGGCCTCTGAAGCTGCTGTCTTCTCCCATGAAGAAGCTTTTTGACTTTTGACGGTAGACGAAAGAGTCACTCTCAGGCACCGCCACCAGGTGGCAGGAGGCGAGCTCGGACGAGGTTTATTTCAGACAGAGAATCGGCTTTGGCCTAGCTCCCAGATCCACTCAGACATCTGGGAAAGATCAATCACGCTGCCTAAAGGGGCCATGTTGAAAGAGGACACCAGATCCTTTCGTGTGGAGGAGGGGACGGGGATGACAGAGCCGAACGAGTAGTAGGGGGCGGAGCAAGGCCCAATCTTCGAAAAGAACTGATCTGTAGCCACGTCAAGAAATAGCCCATTAGAACCAACTTTCGGCACTCAGCTCCAGGCGGGGCGGCCCCGGCGCTGAGGGACGCTACCCGACCTTGGCGGGACGGGGGTTTCGCCAGGGCCTGGGCCCAGCGACCAGGCGGAGACGGCGCGCGAGCCTTGCAGTCTCCAGGGAAATGCGGGCTTGCCTGCAATGAGATTTCATTTTCTGCATTTAAAGGACATCCTTTTCTGAGCTGCTGTGAATAAATTTGGGATGATACTGTATGTTTTCATCTAATGGAGAAATAGCTGTATTTTGAATAAGGATTGCTGCACTGGACGACTTCAGAACATTACTCACAATGTCATCCAACAGGAGTCAGAATCCCCATGGACCGAAGCAGATTGGCCTTGACCAGCTCTGGGACGACCTCAGAGCTGGAATCCAGCAAGTGTACACCAGACAGAGTATGGCGAAGTCCAGATACATGGAACTCTACACGTATCCTCCTGCTTGAACTGAGATAATTTGCTTTAGAATTTTGATACTTAGTGGTAGGATCGATGAATTATTAGAAATTTGACATCGTGTGTTCTCTTCTCAGTTCATCCTTGAAATGTAGTCACAGAATTCATCTTTAGCTTTAAGTTTTTTGACTAGAGGTCCTGTTTTTCGGTTTTTAGAACAGAGGTAATAAAATTGGCTAGTTAGTTGTCTAATGCAGTGCTGGTCAGTACAGTAGCCACTAGTCACATGGATCTGTTTACATTTAAAATAATTTAAAAATTCAGTTTCTTAGTCACAGTAGCCATATTTTAAGGGCTTAATAGTCAGATAATAAAATATTTCTATTACTGTGGAAAGATCCGTTGGACAGCACTGGTCTAAAGCAGGGGATCATTTGTTGAAATGTTGTCCATTTGTTTATATATTGTCTACAGCTGCTTTCATGTTACTCGGAGGGAGTTGAGTAGTTCTGTCAGAAACGATCTTGTCCACAAAGCCTAAAATATTTGCTATCTGGTCCTTTACATAAGAAGTTTGCTGACCTGATCTAACGGGATAGCACAGAGAACAAAAGTTTAACTGTTCTGGTCCTGTTTCACAAAAATGGTATTTAAAAAGTATCTCCCTCATTTGTCATGTGGCCTGCCATGTGCGCGAGGGACAGTGCCGCGTGCTGCAAAGGTCACGAGGGTGTAAAAGACGCGGCCCTGCTCTTCCATACCCAGTGGTGTGCTGTTCGCCTTTGTAGAGTTTCTTGGTTCCATGCAAATATGAAATTGGAACTAGAGCTAAGCCAACTCAGTAGTGAGCAGGTTGCTGCAGATTCTAGGATTTCAAAGTTCAATGGAGATTTAAGTTTAAATCTTTGGTATGTATCTGTAATTATCAAACTAGGTTATGTGATATTGTAGTGTTCCCTCAAATATGTTAGCATCTGAAAATCCTTAAAAAGAATTTAAACATTGATTTAGATGGATATGAAGCTGTCTATTTCTAAATTAACTTACAATTTATTGTATGTATGTACACATATTCATATATGTACTCATATATACTTACACGTAGGACACTTTTCAAAAAAAAATCAGCTTTATTGAGATAATTCACAAACCATAAAATTCACCCTTTTTAAAGTCAAAAAAAAAAAAAAAAAAAAAAGAACCAACTTTCAATCTACTTAGTGACTGCTGAAGTCACTCCGCAACCATTGGTCAACCCGGGGCCCCGCAGGAGACCTCGTAGAACCCTTGGGCGCGAGCGGCGTGTGCGCATGCTCACTTGTGTTTGGCACTGCTCCTTGGTTAGCGTTCGATCGGGAGGCTTTTGGGTGGTGCTGTTGTGGCAGAGATGTTGTCTTCGAGAAAATAGTACTGAGTAATATTCGCTCATATCGGCTTCACGAGTGGGTATGAGCCGAGGGGCCAGGTGAGGGGACGGGCCTCTGAAGCTGCTGTCTTCTCCCATGAAGAAGCTTTTTGACATTTGACGGTAGACGAAAGAGTCACTCTCAGGCACCGCCACCAGGTGGCAGGAGGCGAGCTCGGACGAGGTTTGTTTCAGACAGAGAATCGGCTTTTGGCCTAGCTCCCAGATCCACTCAGACATCTGGGAAAGATCAATCACGCTGCCTAAAAGGGCCATGTTGAAAGAGGACACCAGATCCTTTCGTGTGGAGTAGGGGACTTGGGTGACAGAGCGGAACGAGAAGTAGTGGGCGGAGCTAGGCCCAATCTTAGAAAAGAACTGATCTGTGGCCAGGTCAAGAAATAGCCCATTAGAACCATCTTTCAATATCCTTAGTGACTGCTGACGTCACTCAGCATCCATTGGTCAACCCGGGGCCCCGCAGGAGACCTCTTAGAACCCTTGGGCGCGAGCGGTGTGTGCGCGTTCTCACTTGTGTTTATCACTGCTCCTTGGTTACCGTTCGATCGGGAGGCTTTTGAGTGGTGCGGTTGTGGCAGAGAGGTTGGCTTCTGCCGAATAGTACCGAGTAATCGCTGGTGTTAGGTTTAGAAGTGGATAAGAGCCGAGGGGGCAGGTGAGCGGGCTGGCCCGTTAAGCTGCTGTCTTCTGCCATGAAGGCGCTTTTTGACTTTGGACCGTAGAAGAAAAAGTCACTCTCTGGCACCACCACCGGGCTGCAGGAGGCGAGCGCGGACGCGGTTTGTTCGTGAAAGAGAATCGGCTTTCGGCTGAGCTGGCAGATCCGACTCAGACATCTGGGAAAGATCCATCACGCTGCCAAACAGGGTGATGTGGAAAGAGGACAGCTGATCTTTCCGTGTGGAGTAGGGGTCGGGAACCTCCAGCAGGCTGCAGGAGGCGAGCGCGGGAGCGGTTTGGTTGAGAAATGGAATCGGATTTCGGCTGAGCTACCAGATCCGACACAGACATCTGGGAAAGATCCATCAAGCTGCAAAAGGGGTCATGTTAAAAGTGGATAGCAGACCTTTCCGTGTGGAGTAGGGTAAGTGGATGACAGAGTGGATGGAGAAGTAGGGGGCGGAGCCAGGCCCAAGCTTAGGAAAGAACTTATCTGTAGCCATGGCAAGAAATAGCCCGTGAGAAACAACTTTCAATCCCCCTAGGGACCACTGACGGCAATCAGCAACCATTGGTCAACCCGGGGCCCCGCAGGAGACCTCTTAGAACCCTTGGGCGCGAGCGGTGTGTGCGCATGCTCACTTGTGTTTGGCACTGCTCCTCGGTTAGCGTTCGATCGGGAGGCTTTTGGGTGGTGCTGTTGTGGCAGAGATGTTGTCTTCGAGAAAATAGTACTGAGTAATATTCGCTCATATCGGCTTCACGAGTGGGTATGAGCCGAGGGGCCAGGTGAGGGGACGGGCCTCTGAAGCTGCTGTCTTCTCCCATGAAGAAGCTTTTTGACTTTTGACGGTAGACGAAAGAGTCACTCTCAGGCACCGCCACCAGGTGGCAGGAGGCGAGCTCGGACGAGGTTTATTTCAGACAGAGAATCGGCTTTGGCCTAGCTCCCAGATCCACTCAGACATCTGGGAAAGATCAATCACGCTGCCTAAAGGGGCCATGTTGAAAGAGGACACCAGATCCTTTCGTGTGGAGGAGGGGACGGGGATGACAGAGCCGAACGAGTAGTAGGGGGCGGAGCAAGGCCCAATCTTCGAAAAGAACTGATCTGTAGCCACGTCAAGAAATAGCCCATTAGAACCAACTTTCGGCACTCAGCTCCAGGCGGGGCGGCCCCGGCGCTGAGGGACGCTACCCGACCTTGGCGGGACGGGGGTTTCGCCAGGGCCTGGGCCCAGCGACCAGGCGGAGACGGCGCGCGAGCCTTGCAGTCTCCAGGGAAATGCGGGCTTGCCTGCAATGAGATTTCATTTTCTGCATTTAAAGGACATCCTTTTCTGAGCTGCTGTGAATAAATTTGGGATGATACTGTATGTTTTCATCTAATGGAGAAATAGCTGTATTTTGAATAAGGATTGCTGCACTGGACGACTTCAGAACATTACTCACAATGTCATCCAACAGGAGTCAGAATCCCCATGGACCGAAGCAGATTGGCCTTGACCAGCTCTGGGACGACCTCAGAGCTGGAATCCAGCAAGTGTACACCAGACAGAGTATGGCGAAGTCCAGATACATGGAACTCTACACGTATCCTCCTGCTTGAACTGAGATAATTTGCTTTAGAATTTTGATACTTAGTGGTAGGATCGATGAATTATTAGAAATTTGACATCGTGTGTTCTCTTCTCAGTTCATCCTTGAAATGTAGTCACAGAATTCATCTTTAGCTTTAAGTTTTTTGACTAGAGGTCCTGTTTTTCGGTTTTTAGAACAGAGGTAATAAAATTGGCTAGTTAGTTGTCTAATGCAGTGCTGGTCAGTACAGTAGCCACTAGTCACATGGATCTGTTTACATTTAAAATAATTTAAAAATTCAGTTTCTTAGTCACAGTAGCCATATTTTAAGGGCTTAATAGTCAGATAATAAAATATTTCTATTACTGTGGAAAGATCCGTTGGACAGCACTGGTCTAAAGCAGGGGATCATTTGTTGAAATGTTGTCCATTTGTTTATATATTGTCTACAGCTGCTTTCATGTTACTCGGAGGGAGTTGAGTAGTTCTGTCAGAAACGATCTTGTCCACAAAGCCTAAAATATTTGCTATCTGGTCCTTTACATAAGAAGTTTGCTGACCTGATCTAACGGGATAGCACAGAGAACAAAAGTTTAACTGTTCTGGTCCTGTTTCACAAAAATGGTATTTAAAAAGTATCTCCCTCATTTGTCATGTGGCCTGCCATGTGCGCGAGGGACAGTGCCGCGTGCTGCAAAGGTCACGAGGGTGTAAAAGACGCGGCCCTGCTCTTCCATACCCAGTGGTGTGCTGTTCGCCTTTGTAGAGTTTCTTGGTTCCGTGCAAATATGAAATTGGAACTAGAGCTAAGCCAACTCAGTAGTGAGCAGGTTGCTGCAGATTCTAGGATTTCAAAGTTCAATGGAGATTTAAGTTTAAATCTTTGGTATGTATCTGTAATTATCAAACTAGGTTATGTGATATTGTAGTGTTCCCTCAAATATGTTAGCATCTGAAAATCCTTAAAAAGAATTTAAACATTGATTTAGATGGATATGAAGCTGTCTATTTCTAAATTAACTTACAATTTATTGTATGTATGTACACATATTCATATATGTACTCATATATACTTACACGTAGGACACTTTTCAAAAAAAAATCAGCTTTATTGAGATAATTCACAAACCATAAAATTCACCCTTTTTAAAGTCAAAAAAAAAAAAAAAAAAAAAAAGAACCAACTTTCAATCTACTTAGTGACTGCTGAAGTCACTCCGCAACCATTGGTCAACCCGGGGCCCCGCAGGAGACCTCGTAGAACCCTTGGGCGCGAGCGGCGTGTGCGCATGCTCACTTGTGTTTGGCACTGCTCCTTGGTTAGCGTTCGATCGGGAGGCTTTTGGGTGGTGCTGTTGTGGCAGAGATGTTGTCTTCGAGAAAATAGTACTGAGTAATATTCGCTCATATCGGCTTCACGAGTGGGTATGAGCCGAGGGGCCAGGTGAGGGGACGGGCCTCTGAAGCTGCTGTCTTCTCCCATGAAGAAGCTTTTTGACATTTGACGGTAGACGAAAGAGTCACTCTCAGGCACCGCCACCAGGTGGCAGGAGGCGAGCTCGGACGAGGTTTGTTTCAGACAGAGAATCGGCTTTTGGCCTAGCTCCCAGATCCACTCAGACATCTGGGAAAGATCAATCACGCTGCCTAAAGGGGCCATGTTGAAAGAGGACACCAGATCCTTTCGTGTGGAGTAGGGGACTTGGGTGACAGAGCGGAACGAGAAGTAGTGGGCGGAGCTAGGCCCAATCTTAGAAAAGAACTGATCTGTGGCCAGGTCAAGAAATAGCCCATTAGAACCATCTTTCAATATCCTTAGTGACTGCTGACGTCACTCAGCATCCATTGGTCAACCCGGGGCCCCGCAGGAGACCTCTTAGAACCCTTGGGCGCGAGCGGTGTGTGCGCGTTCTCACTTGTGTTTATCACTGCTCCTTGGTTACCGTTCGATCGGGAGGCTTTTGAGTGGTGCGGTTGTGGCAGAGAGGTTGGCTTCTGCCGAATAGTACCGAGTAATCGCTGGTGTTAGGTTTAGAAGTGGATAAGAGCCGAGGGGGCAGGTGAGCGGGCTGGCCCGTTAAGCTGCTGTCTTCTGCCATGAAGGCGCTTTTTGACTTTGGACCGTAGAAGAAAAAGTCACTCTCTGGCACCACCACCGGGCTGCAGGAGGCGAGCGCGGACGCGGTTTGTTCGTGAAAGAGAATCGGCTTTCGGCTGAGCTGGCAGATCCGACTCAGACATCTGGGAAAGATCCATCACGCTGCCAAACAGGGTGATGTGGAAAGAGGACAGCTGATCTTTCCGTGTGGAGTAGGGGTCGGGAACCTCCAGCAGGCTGCAGGAGGCGAGCGCGGGAGCGGTTTGGTTGAGAAATGGAATCGGATTTCGGCTGAGCTACCAGATCCGACACAGACATCTGGGAAAGATCCATCAAGCTGCAAAAGGGGTCATGTTAAAAGTGGATAGCAGACCTTTCCGTGTGGAGTAGGGTAAGTGGATGACAGAGTGGATGGAGAAGTAGGGGGCGGAGCCAGGCCCAAGCTTAGGAAAGAACTTATCTGTAGCCATGGCAAGAAATAGCCCGTGAGAAACAACTTTCAATCCCCCTAGGGACCACTGACGGCAATCAGCAACCATTGGTCAACCCGGGGCCCCCGCAGGAGACCTCTTAGAACCCTTGGGCGCGAGCGGTGTGTGCGCATGCTCACTTGTGTTTGGCACTGCTCCTCGGTTAGCGTTCGATCGGGAGGCTTTTGGGTGGTGCTGTTGTGGCAGAGATGTTGTCTTCGAGAAAATAGTACTGAGTAATATTCGCTCATATCGGCTTCACGAGTGGGTATGAGCCGAGGGGCCAGGTGAGGGGACGGGCCTCTGAAGCTGCTGTCTTCTCCCATGAAGAAGCTTTTTGACTTTTGACGGTAGACGAAAGAGTCACTCTCAGGCACCGCCACCAGGTGGCAGGAGGCGAGCTCGGACGAGGTTTATTTCAGACAGAGAATCGGCTTTGGCCTAGCTCCCAGATCCACTCAGACATCTGGGAAAGATCAATCACGCTGCCTAAAGGGGCCATGTTGAAAGAGGACACCAGATCCTTTCGTGTGGAGGAGGGGACGGGGATGACAGAGCCGAACGAGTAGTAGGGGGCGGAGCAAGGCCCAATCTTCGAAAAGAACTGATCTGTAGCCACGTCAAGAAATAGCCCATTAGAACCAACTTTCGGCACTCAGCTCCAGGCGGGGCGGCCCCGGCGCTGAGGGACGCTACCCGACCTTGGCGGGACGGGGGTTTCGCCAGGGCCTGGGCCCAGCGACCAGGCGGAGACGGCGCGCGAGCCTTGCAGTCTCCAGGGAAATGCGGGCTTGCCTGCAATGAGATTTCATTTTCTGCATTTAAAGGACATCCTTTTCTGAGCTGCTGTGAATAAATTTGGGATGATACTGTATGTTTTCATCTAATGGAGAAATAGCTGTATTTTGAATAAGGATTGCTGCACTGGACGACTTCAGAACATTACTCACAATGTCATCCAACAGGAGTCAGAATCCCCATGGACCGAAGCAGATTGGCCTTGACCAGCTCTGGGACGACCTCAGAGCTGGAATCCAGCAAGTGTACACCAGACAGAGTATGGCGAAGTCCAGATACATGGAACTCTACACGTATCCTCCTGCTTGAACTGAGATAATTTGCTTTAGAATTTTGATACTTAGTGGTAGGATCGATGAATTATTAGAAATTTGACATCGTGTGTTCTCTTCTCAGTTCATCCTTGAAATGTAGTCACAGAATTCATCTTTAGCTTTAAGTTTTTTGACTAGAGGTCCTGTTTTTCGGTTTTTAGAACAGAGGTAATAAAATTGGCTAGTTAGTTGTCTAATGCAGTGCTGGTCAGTACAGTAGCCACTAGTCACATGGATCTGTTTACATTTAAAATAATTTAAAAATTCAGTTTCTTAGTCACAGTAGCCATATTTTAAGGGCTTAATAGTCAGATAATAAAATATTTCTATTACTGTGGAAAGATCCGTTGGACAGCACTGGTCTAAAGCAGGGGATCATTTGTTGAAATGTTGTCCATTTGTTTATATATTGTCTACAGCTGCTTTCATGTTACTCGGAGGGAGTTGAGTAGTTCTGTCAGAAACGATCTTGTCCACAAAGCCTAAAATATTTGCTATCTGGTCCTTTACATAAGAAGTTTGCTGACCTGATCTAACGGGATAGCACAGAGAACAAAAGTTTAACTGTTCTGGTCCTGTTTCACAAAAATGGTATTTAAAAAGTATCTCCCTCATTTGTCATGTGGCCTGCCATGTGCGCGAGGGACAGTGCCGCGTGCTGCAAAGGTCACGAGGGTGTAAAAGACGCGGCCCTGCTCTTCCATACCCAGTGGTGTGCTGTTCGCCTTTGTAGAGTTTCTTGGTTCCGTGCAAATATGAAATTGGAACTAGAGCTAAGCCAACTCAGTAGTGAGCAGGTTGCTGCAGATTCTAGGATTTCAAAGTTCAATGGAGATTTAAGTTTAAATCTTTGGTATGTATCTGTAATTATCAAACTAGGTTATGTGATATTGTAGTGTTCCCTCAAATATGTTAGCATCTGAAAATCCTTAAAAAGAATTTAAACATTGATTTAGATGGATATGAAGCTGTCTATTTCTAAATTAACTTACAATTTATTGTATGTATGTACACATATTCATATATGTACTCATATATACTTACACGTAGGACACTTTTCAAAAAAAAATCAGCTTTATTGAGATAATTCACAAACCATAAAATTCACCCTTTTTAAAGTCAAAAAAAAAAAAAAAAAAAAAAAGAACCAACTTTCAATCTACTTAGTGACTGCTGAAGTCACTCCGCAACCATTGGTCAACCCGGGGCCCCGCAGGAGACCTCGTAGAACCCTTGGGCGCGAGCGGCGTGTGCGCATGCTCACTTGTGTTTGGCACTGCTCCTTGGTTAGCGTTCGATCGGGAGGCTTTTGGGTGGTGCTGTTGTGGCAGAGATGTTGTCTTCGAGAAAATAGTACTGAGTAATATTCGCTCATATCGGCTTCACGAGTGGGTATGAGCCGAGGGGCCAGGTGAGGGGACGGGCCTCTGAAGCTGCTGTCTTCTCCCATGAAGAAGCTTTTTGACATTTGACGGTAGACGAAAGAGTCACTCTCAGGCACCGCCACCAGGTGGCAGGAGGCGAGCTCGGACGAGGTTTGTTTCAGACAGAGAATCGGCTTTTGGCCTAGCTCCCAGATCCACTCAGACATCTGGGAAAGATCAATCACGCTGCCTAAAGGGGCCATGTTGAAAGAGGACACCAGATCCTTTCGTGTGGAGTAGGGGACTTGGGTGACAGAGCGGAACGAGAAGTAGTGGGCGGAGCTAGGCCCAATCTTAGAAAAGAACTGATCTGTGGCCAGGTCAAGAAATAGCCCATTAGAACCATCTTTCAATATCCTTAGTGACTGCTGACGTCACTCAGCATCCATTGGTCAACCCGGGGCCCCGCAGGAGACCTCTTAGAACCCTTGGGCGCGAGCGGTGTGTGCGCGTTCTCACTTGTGTTTATCACTGCTCCTTGGTTACCGTTCGATCGGGAGGCTTTTGAGTGGTGCGGTTGTGGCAGAGAGGTTGGCTTCTGCCGAATAGTACCGAGTAATCGCTGGTGTTAGGTTTAGAAGTGGATAAGAGCCGAGGGGGCAGGTGAGCGGGCTGGCCCGTTAAGCTGCTGTCTTCTGCCATGAAGGCGCTTTTTGACTTTGGACCGTAGAAGAAAAAGTCACTCTCTGGCACCACCACCGGGCTGCAGGAGGCGAGCGCGGACGCGGTTTGTTCGTGAAAGAGAATCGGCTTTCGGCTGAGCTGGCAGATCCGACTCAGACATCTGGGAAAGATCCATCACGCTGCCAAACAGGGTGATGTGGAAAGAGGACAGCTGATCTTTCCGTGTGGAGTAGGGGTCGGGAACCTCCAGCAGGCTGCAGGAGGCGAGCGCGGGAGCGGTTTGGTTGAGAAATGGAATCGGATTTCGGCTGAGCTACCAGATCCGACACAGACATCTGGGAAAGATCCATCAAGCTGCAAAAGGGGTCATGTTAAAAGTGGATAGCAGACCTTTCCGTGTGGAGTAGGGTAAGTGGATGACAGAGTGGATGGAGAAGTAGGGGGCGGAGCCAGGCCCAAGCTTAGGAAAGAACTTATCTGTAGCCATGGCAAGAAATAGCCCGTGAGAAACAACTTTCAATCCCCCTAGGGACCACTGACGGCAATCAGCAACCATTGGTCAACCCGGGGCCCCGCAGGAGACCTCTTAGAACCCTTGGGCGCGAGCGGTGTGTGCGCATGCTCACTTGTGTTTGGCACTGCTCCTCGGTTAGCGTTCGATCGGGAGGCTTTTGGGTGGTGCTGTTGTGGCAGAGATGTTGTCTTCGAGAAAATAGTACTGAGTAATATTCGCTCATATCGGCTTCACGAGTGGGTATGAGCCGAGGGGCCAGGTGAGGGGACGGGCCTCTGAAGCTGCTGTCTTCTCCCATGAAGAAGCTTTTTGACTTTTGACGGTAGACGAAAGAGTCACTCTCAGGCACCGCCACCAGGTGGCAGGAGGCGAGCTCGGACGAGGTTTATTTCAGACAGAGAATCGGCTTTGGCCTAGCTCCCAGATCCACTCAGACATCTGGGAAAGATCAATCGCGCTGCCTAAAGGGGCCATGTTGAAAGAGGACACCAGATCCTTTCGTGTAGAGTAGGGGACGGGGATGACAGAGCCGAACGAGTAGTAGGGGGCGGAGCAAGGCCCAATCTTCGAAAAGAACTGATCTGTAGCCACGTCAAGAAATAGCCCATTAGAACCAACTTTCGGCACTCAGCTCCAGGCGGGGCGGCCCCGGCGCTGAGGGACGCTACCCGACCTTGGCGGGACGGGGGTTTCGCCAGGGCCTGGGCCCAGCGACCAGGCGGAGACGGCGCGCGAGCCTTGCAGTCTCCAGGGAAATGCGGGCTTGCCTGCAATGAGATTTCATTTTCTGCATTTAAAGGACATCCTTTTCTGAGCTGCTGTGAATAAATTTGGGATGATACTGTATGTTTTCATCTAATGGAGAAATAGCTGTATTTTCAATAAGGATTGCTGCACTGGACGACTTCAGAACATTACTCACAATGTCATCCAACAGGAGTCAGAATCCCCATGGACCGAAGCAGATTGGCCTTGACCAGCTCTGGGACGACCTCAGAGCTGGAATCCAGCAAGTGTACACCAGACAGAGTATGGCGAAGTCCAGATACATGGAACTCTACACGTATCCTCCTGCTTGAACTGAGATAATTTGCTTTAGAATTTTGATACTTAGTGGTAGGATCGATGAATTATTAGAAATTTGACATCGTGTGTTCTCTTCTCAGTTCATCCTTGAAATGTAGTCACAGAATTCATCTTTAGCTTTAAGTTTTTTGACTAGAGGTCCTGTTTTTCGGTTTTTAGAACAGAGGTAATAAAATTGGCTAGTTAGTTGTCTAATGCAGTGCTGGTCAGTACAGTAGCCACTAGTCACATGGATCTGTTTACATTTAAAATAATTTAAAAATTCAGTTTCTTAGTCACAGTAGCCATATTTTAAGGGCTTAATAGTCAGATAATAAAATATTTCTATTACTGTGGAAAGATCCGTTGGACAGCACTGGTCTAAAGCAGGGGATCATTTGTTGAAATGTTGTCCATTTGTTTATATATTGTCTACAGCTGCTTTCATGTTACTCGGAGGGAGTTGAGTAGTTCTGTCAGAAACGATCTTGTCCACAAAGCCTAAAATATTTGCTATCTGGTCCTTTACATAAGAAGTTTGCTGACCTGATCTAACGGGATAGCACAGAGAACAAAAGTTTAACTGTTCTGGTCCTGTTTCACAAAAATGGTATTTAAAAAGTATCTCCCTCATTTGTCATGTGGCCTGCCATGTGCGCGAGGGACAGTGCCGCGTGCTGCAAAGGTCACGAGGGTGTAAAAGACGCGGCCCTGCTCTTCCATACCCAGTGGTGTGCTGTTCGCCTTTGTAGAGTTTCTTGGTTCCGTGCAAATATGAAATTGGAACTAGAGCTAAGCCAACTCAGTAGTGAGCAGGTTGCTGCAGATTCTAGGATTTCAAAGTTCAATGGAGATTTAAGTTTAAATCTTTGGTATGTATCTGTAATTATCAAACTAGGTTATGTGATATTGTAGTGTTCCCTCAAATATGTTAGCATCTGAAAATCCTTAAAAAGAATTTAAACATTGATTTAGATGGATATGAAGCTGTCTATTTCTAAATTAACTTACAATTTATTGTATGTATGTACACATATTCATATATGTACTCATATATACTTACACGTAGGACACTTTTCAAAAAAAAATCAGCTTTATTGAGATAATTCACAAACCATAAAATTCACCCTTTTTAAAGTCAAAAAAAAAAAAAAAAAAAAAAAGAACCAACTTTCAATCTACTTAGTGACTGCTGAAGTCACTCCGCAACCATTGGTCAACCCGGGGCCCCGCAGGAGACCTCGTAGAACCCTTGGGCGCGAGCGGCGTGTGCGCATGCTCACTTGTGTTTGGCACTGCTCCTTGGTTAGCGTTCGATCGGGAGGCTTTTGGGTGGTGCTGTTGTGGCAGAGATGTTGTCTTCGAGAAAATAGTACTGAGTAATATTCGCTCATATCGGCTTCACGAGTGGGTATGAGCCGAGGGGCCAGGTGAGGGGACGGGCCTCTGAAGCTGCTGTCTTCTCCCATGAAGAAGCTTTTTGACATTTGACGGTAGACGAAAGAGTCACTCTCAGGCACCGCCACCAGGTGGCAGGAGGCGAGCTCGGACGAGGTTTGTTTCAGACAGAGAATCGGCTTTTGGCCTAGCTCCCAGATCCACTCAGACATCTGGGAAAGATCAATCACGCTGCCTAAAGGGGCCATGTTGAAAGAGGACACCAGATCCTTTCGTGTGGAGTAGGGGACTTGGGTGACAGAGCGGAACGAGAAGTAGTGGGCGGAGCTAGGCCCAATCTTAGAAAAGAACTGATCTGTGGCCAGGTCAAGAAATAGCCCATTAGAACCATCTTTCAATATCCTTAGTGACTGCTGACGTCACTCAGCATCCATTGGTCAACCCGGGGCCCCGCAGGAGACCTCTTAGAACCCTTGGGCGCGAGCGGTGTGTGCGCGTTCTCACTTGTGTTTATCACTGCTCCTTGGTTACCGTTCGATCGGGAGGCTTTTGAGTGGTGCGGTTGTGGCAGAGAGGTTGGCTTCTGCCGAATAGTACCGAGTAATCGCTGGTGTTAGGTTTAGAAGTGGATAAGAGCCGAGGGGGCAGGTGAGCGGGCTGGCCCGTTAAGCTGCTGTCTTCTGCCATGAAGGCGCTTTTTGACTTTGGACCGTAGAAGAAAAAGTCACTCTCTGGCACCACCACCGGGCTGCAGGAGGCGAGCGCGGACGCGGTTTGTTCGTGAAAGAGAATCGGCTTTCGGCTGAGCTGGCAGATCCGACTCAGACATCTGGGAAAGATCCATCACGCTGCCAAACAGGGTGATGTGGAAAGAGGACAGCTGATCTTTCCGTGTGGAGTAGGGGTCGGGAACCTCCAGCAGGCTGCAGGAGGCGAGCGCGGGAGCGGTTTGGTTGAGAAATGGAATCGGATTTCGGCTGAGCTACCAGATCCGACACAGACATCTGGGAAAGATCCATCAAGCTGCAAAAGGGGTCATGTTAAAAGTGGATAGCAGACCTTTCCGTGTGGAGTAGGGTAAGTGGATGACAGAGTGGATGGAGAAGTAGGGGGCGGAGCCAGGCCCAAGCTTAGGAAAGAACTTATCTGTAGCCATGGCAAGAAATAGCCCGTGAGAAACAACTTTCAATCCCCCTAGGGACCACTGACGGCAATCAGCAACCATTGGTCAACCCGGGGCCCCGCAGGAGACCTCTTAGAACCCTTGGGCGCGAGCGGTGTGTGCGCATGCTCACTTGTGTTTGGCACTGCTCTTCGGTTAGCGTTCGATCGGGAGGCTTTTGGGTGGTGCTGTTGTGGCAGAGATGTTGTCTTCGAGAAAATAGTACTGAGTAATATTCGCTCATATCGGCTTCACGAGTGGGTATGAGCCGAGGGGCCAGGTGAGGGGACGGGCCTCTGAAGCTGCTGTCTTCTCCCATGAAGAAGCTTTTTGACTTTTGACGGTAGACGAAAGAGTCACTCTCAGGCACCGCCACCAGGTGGCAGGAGGCGAGCTCGGACGAGGTTTATTTCAGACAGAGAATCGGCTTTGGCCTAGCTCCCAGATCCACTCAGACATCTGGGAAAGATCAATCGCGCTGCCTAAAGGGGCCATGTTGAAAGAGGACACCAGATCCTTTCGTGTGGAGGAGGGGACGGGGATGACAGAGCCGAACGAGTAGTAGGGGGCGGAGCAAGGCCCAATCTTCGAAAAGAACTGATCTGTAGCCACGTCAAGAAATAGCCCATTAGAACCAACTTTCGGCACTCAGCTCCAGGCGGGGCGGCCCCGGCGCTGAGGGACGCTACCCGACCTTGGCGGGACGGGGGTTTCGCCAGGGCCTGGGCCCAGCGACCAGGCGGAGACGGCGCGCGAGCCTTGCAGTCTCCAGGGAAATGCGGGCTTGCCTGCAATGAGATTTCATTTTCTGCATTTAAAGGACATCCTTTTCTGAGCTGCTGTGAATAAATTTGGGATGATACTGTATGTTTTCATCTAATGGAGAAATAGCTGTATTTTGAATAAGGATTGCTGCACTGGACGACTTCAGAACATTACTCACAATGTCATCCAACAGGAGTCAGAATCCCCATGGACCGAAGCAGATTGGCCTTGACCAGCTCTGGGACGACCTCAGAGCTGGAATCCAGCAAGTGTACACCAGACAGAGTATGGCGAAGTCCAGATACATGGAACTCTACACGTATCCTCCTGCTTGAACTGAGATAATTTGCTTTAGAATTTTGATACTTAGTGGTAGGATCGATGAATTATTAGAAATTTGACATCGTGTGTTCTCTTCTCAGTTCATCCTTGAAATGTAGTCACAGAATTCATCTTTAGCTTTAAGTTTTTTGACTAGAGGTCCTGTTTTTCGGTTTTTAGAACAGAGGTAATAAAATTGGCTAGTTAGTTGTCTAATGCAGTGCTGGTCAGTACAGTAGCCACTAGTCACATGGATCTGTTTACATTTAAAATAATTTAAAAATTCAGTTTCTTAGTCACAGTAGCCATATTTTAAGGGCTTAATAGTCAGATAATAAAATATTTCTATTACTGTGGAAAGATCCGTTGGACAGCACTGGTCTAAAGCAGGGGATCATTTGTTGAAATGTTGTCCATTTGTTTATATATTGTCTACAGCTGCTTTCATGTTACTCGGCGGGAGTTGAGTAGTTCTGTCAGAAACGATCTTGTCCACAAAGCCTAAAATATTTGCTATCTGGTCCTTTACATAAGAAGTTTGCTGACCTGATCTAACGGGATAGCACAGAGAACAAAAGTTTAACTGTTCTGGTCCTGTTTCACAAAAATGGTATTTAAAAAGTATCTCCCTCATTTGTCATGTGGCCTGCCATGTGCGCGAGGGACAGTGCCGCGTGCTGCAAAGGTCACGAGGGTGTAAAAGACGCGGCCCTGCTCTTCCATACCCAGTGGTGTGCTGTTCGCCTTTGTAGAGTTTCTTGGTTCCGTGCAAATATGAAATTGGAACTAGAGCTAAGCCAACTCAGTAGTGAGCAGGTTGCTGCAGATTCTAGGATTTCAAAGTTCAATGGAGATTTAAGTTTAAATCTTTGGTATGTATCTGTAATTATCAAACTAGGTTATGTGATATTGTAGTGTTCCCTCAAATATGTTAGCATCTGAAAATCCTTAAAAAGAATTTAAACATTGATTTAGATGGATATGAAGCTGTCTATTTCTAAATTAACTTACAATTTATTGTATGTATGTACACATATTCATATATGTACTCATATATACTTACACGTAGGACACTTTTCAAAAAAAAATCAGCTTTATTGAGATAATTCACAAACCATAAAATTCACCCTTTTTAAAGTCAAAAAAAAAAAAAAAAAAAAAAAGAACCAACTTTCAATCTACTTAGTGACTGCTGAAGTCACTCCGCAACCATTGGTCAACCCGGGGCCCCGCAGGAGACCTCGTAGAACCCTTGGGCGCGAGCGGCGTGTGCGCATGCTCACTTGTGTTTGGCACTGCTCCTTGGTTAGCGTTCGATCGGGAGGCTTTTGGGTGGTGCTGTTGTGGCAGAGATGTTGTCTTCGAGAAAATAGTACTGAGTAATATTCGCTCATATCGGCTTCACGAGTGGGTATGAGCCGAGGGGCCAGGTGAGGGGACGGGCCTCTGAAGCTGCTGTCTTCTCCCATGAAGAAGCTTTTTGACATTTGACGGTAGACGAAAGAGTCACTCTCAGGCACCGCCACCAGGTGGCAGGAGGCGAGCTCGGACGAGGTTTGTTTCAGACAGAGAATCGGCTTTTGGCCTAGCTCCCAGATCCACTCAGACATCTGGGAAAGATCAATCACGCTGCCTAAAGGGGCCATGTTGAAAGAGGACACCAGATCCTTTCGTGTGGAGTAGGGGACTTGGGTGACAGAGCGGAACGAGAAGTAGTGGGCGGAGCTAGGCCCAATCTTAGAAAAGAACTGATCTGTGGCCAGGTCAAGAAATAGCCCATTAGAACCATCTTTCAATATCCTTAGTGACTGCTGACGTCACTCAGCATCCATTGGTCAACCCGGGGCCCCGCAGGAGACCTCTTAGAACCCTTGGGCGCGAGCGGTGTGTGCGCGTTCTCACTTGTGTTTATCACTGCTCCTTGGTTACCGTTCGATCGGGAGGCTTTTGAGTGGTGCGGTTGTGGCAGAGAGGTTGGCTTCTGCCGAATAGTACCGAGTAATCGCTGGTGTTAGGTTTAGAAGTGGATAAGAGCCGAGGGGGCAGGTGAGCGGGCTGGCCCGTTAAGCTGCTGTCTTCTGCCATGAAGGCGCTTTTTGACTTTGGACCGTAGAAGAAAAAGTCACTCTCTGGCACCACCACCGGGCTGCAGGAGGCGAGCGCGGACGCGGTTTGTTCGTGAAAGAGAATCGGCTTTCGGCTGAGCTGGCAGATCCGACTCAGACATCTGGGAAAGATCCATCACGCTGCCAAACAGGGTGATGTGGAAAGAGGACAGCTGATCTTTCCGTGTGGAGTAGGGGTCGGGAACCTCCAGCAGGCTGCAGGAGGCGAGCGCGGGAGCGGTTTGGTTGAGAAATGGAATCGGATTTCGGCTGAGCTACCAGATCCGACACAGACATCTGGGAAAGATCCATCAAGCTGCAAAAGGGGTCATGTTAAAAGTGGATAGCAGACCTTTCCGTGTGGAGTAGGGTAAGTGGATGACAGAGTGGATGGAGAAGTAGGGGGCGGAGCCAGGCCCAAGCTTAGGAAAGAACTTATCTGTAGCCATGGCAAGAAATAGCCCGTGAGAAACAACTTTCAATCCCCCTAGGGACCACTGACGGCAATCAGCAACCATTGGTCAACCCGGGGCCCCGCAGGAGACCTCTTAGAACCCTTGGGCGCGAGCGGTGTGTGCGCATGCTCACTTGTGTTTGGCACTGCTCCTCGGTTAGCGTTCGATCGGGAGGCTTTTGGGTGGTGCTGTTGTGGCAGAGATGTTGTCTTCGAGAAAATAGTACTGAGTAATATTCGCTCATATCGGCTTCACGAGTGGGTATGAGCCGAGGGGCCAGGTGAGGGGACGGGCCTCTGAAGCTGCTGTCTTCTCCCATGAAGAAGCTTTTTGACTTTTGACGGTAGACGAAAGAGTCACTCTCAGGCACCGCCACCAGGTGGCAGGAGGCGAGCTCGGACGAGGTTTATTTCAGACAGAGAATCGGCTTTGGCCTAGCTCCCAGATCCACTCAGACATCTGGGAAAGATCAATCACGCTGCCTAAAGGGGCCATGTTGAAAGAGGACACCAGATCCTTTCGTGTGGAGGAGGGGACGGGGATGACAGAGCCGAACGAGTAGTAGGGGGCGGAGCAAGGCCCAATCTTCGAAAAGAACTGATCTGTAGCCACGTCAAGAAATAGCCCATTAGAACCAACTTTCGGCACTCAGCTCCAGGCGGGGCGGCCCCGGCGCTGAGGGACGCTACCCGACCTTGGCGGGACGGGGGTTTCGCCAGGGCCTGGGCCCAGCGACCAGGCGGAGACGGCGCGCGAGCCTTGCAGTCTCCAGGGAAATGCGGGCTTGCCTGCAATGAGATTTCATTTTCTGCATTTAAAGGACATCCTTTTCTGAGCTGCTGTGAATAAATTTGGGATGATACTGTATGTTTTCATCTAATGGAGAAATAGCTGTATTTTGAATAAGGATTGCTGCACTGGACGACTCAGAACATTACTCACAATGTCATCCAACAGGAGTCAGAATCCCCATGGACCGAAGCAGATTGGCCTTGACCAGCTCTGGGACGACCTCAGAGCTGGAATCCAGCAAGTGTACACCAGACAGAGTATGGCGAAGTCCAGATACATGGAACTCTACACGTATCCTCCTGCTTGAACTGAGATAATTTGCTTTAGAATTTTGATACTTAGTGGTAGGATCGATGAATTATTAGAAATTTGACATCGTGTGTTCTCTTCTCAGTTCATCCTTGAAATGTAGTCACAGAATTCATCTTTAGCTTTAAGTTTTTTGACTAGAGGTCCTGTTTTTCGGTTTTTAGAACAGAGGTAATAAAATTGGCTAGTTAGTTGTCTAATGCAGTGCTGGTCAGTACAGTAGCCACTAGTCACATGGATCTGTTTACATTTAAAATAATTTAAAAATTCAGTTTCTTAGTCACAGTAGCCATATTTTAAGGGCTTAATAGTCAGATAATAAAATATTTCTATTACTGTGGAAAGATCCGTTGGACAGCACTGGTCTAAAGCAGGGGATCATTTGTTGAAATGTTGTCCATTTGTTTATATATTGTCTACAGCTGCTTTCATGTTACTCGGAGGGAGTTGAGTAGTTCTGTCAGAAACGATCTTGTCCACAAAGCCTAAAATATTTGCTATCTGGTCCTTTACATAAGAAGTTTGCTGACCTGATCTAACGGGATAGCACAGAGAACAAAAGTTTAACTGTTCTGGTCCTGTTTCACAAAAATGGTATTTAAAAAGTATCTCCCTCATTTGTCATGTGGCCTGCCATGTGCGCGAGGGACAGTGGCGCGTGCTGCAAAGGTCACGAGGGTGTAAAAGACGCGGCCCTGCTCTTCCATACCCAGTGGTGTGCTGTTCGCCTTTGTAGAGTTTCTTGGTTCCGTGCAAATATGAAATTGGAACTAGAGCTAAGCCAACTCAGTAGTGAGCAGGTTGCTGCAGATTCTAGGATTTCAAAGTTCAATGGAGATTTAAGTTTAAATCTTTGGTATGTATCTGTAATTATCAAACTAGGTTATGTGATATTGTAGTGTTCCCTCAAATATGTTAGCATCTGAAAATCCTTAAAAAGAATTTAAACATTGATTTAGATGGATATGAAGCTGTCTATTTCTAAATTAACTTACAATTTATTGTATGTATGTACACATATTCATATATGTACTCATATATACTTACACGTAGGACACTTTTCAAAAAAAAATCAGCTTTATTGAGATAATTCACAAACCATAAAATTCACCCTTTTTAAAGTCAAAAAAAAAAAAAAAAAAAAAAAAAGAACCAACTTTCAATCTACTTAGTGACTGCTGAAGTCACTCCGCAACCATTGGTCAATCCGGGGCCCCGCAGGAGACCTCGTAGAACCCTTGGGCGCGAGCGGCGTGTGCGCATGCTCACTTGTGTTTGGCACTGCTCCTTGGTTAGCGTTCGATCGGGAGGCTTTTGGGTGGTGCTGTTGTGGCAGAGATGTTGTCTTCGAGAAAATAGTACTGAGTAATATTCGCTCATATCGGCTTCACGAGTGGGTATGAGCCGAGGGGCCAGGTGAGGGGACGGGCCTCTGAAGCTGCTGTCTTCTCCCATGAAGAAGCTTTTTGACATTTGACGGTAGACGAAAGAGTCACTCTCAGGCACCGCCACCAGGTGGCAGGAGGCGAGCTCGGACGAGGTTTGTTTCAGACAGAGAATCGGCTTTTGGCCTAGCTCCCAGATCCACTCAGACATCTGGGAAAGATCAATCACGCTGCCTAAAGGGGCCATGTTGAAAGAGGACACCAGATCCTTTCGTGTGGAGTAGGGGACTTGGGTGACAGAGCGGAACGAGAAGTAGTGGGCGGAGCTAGGCCCAATCTTAGAAAAGAACTGATCTGTGGCCAGGTCAAGAAATAGCCCATTAGAACCATCTTTCAATATCCTTAGTGACTGCTGACGTCACTCAGCATCCATTGGTCAACCCGGGGCCCCGCAGGAGACCTCTTAGAACCCTTGGGCGCGAGCGGTGTGTGCGCGTTCTCACTTGTGTTTATCACTGCTCCTTGGTTACCGTTCGATCGGGAGGCTTTTGAGTGGTGCGGTTGTGGCAGAGAGGTTGGCTTCTGCCGAATAGTACCGAGTAATCGCTGGTGTTAGGTTTAGAAGTGGATAAGAGCCGAGGGGGCAGGTGAGCGGGCTGGCCCGTTAAGCTGCTGTCTTCTGCCATGAAGGCGCTTTTTGACTTTGGACCGTAGAAGAAAAAGTCACTCTCTGGCACCACCACCGGGCTGCAGGAGGCGAGCGCGGACGCGGTTTGTTCGTGAAAGAGAATCGGCTTTCGGCTGAGCTGGCAGATCCGACTCAGACATCTGGGAAAGATCCATCACGCTGCCAAACAGGGTGATGTGGAAAGAGGACAGCTGATCTTTCCGTGTGGAGTAGGGGTCGGGAACCTCCAGCAGGCTGCAGGAGGCGAGCGCGGGAGCGGTTTGGTTGAGAAATGGAATCGGATTTCGGCTGAGCTACCAGATCCGACACAGACATCTGGGAAAGATCCATCAAGCTGCAAAAGGGGTCATGTTAAAAGTGGATAGCAGACCTTTCCGTGTGGAGTAGGGTAAGTGGATGACAGAGTGGATGGAGAAGTAGGGGGCGGAGCCAGGCCCAAGCTTAGGAAAGAACTTATCTGTAGCCATGGCAAGAAATAGCCCGTGAGAAACAACTTTCAATCCCCCTAGGGACCACTGACGGCAATCAGCAACCATTGGTCAACCCGGGGCCCCCGCAGGAGACCTCTTAGAACCCTTGGGCGCGAGCGGTGTGTGCGCATGCTCACTTGTGTTTGGCACTGCTCCTCGGTTAGCGTTCGATCGGGAGGCTTTTGGGTGGTGCTGTTGTGGCAGAGATGTTGTCTTCGAGAAAATAGTACTGAGTAATATTCGCTCATATCGGCTTCACGAGTGGGTATGAGCCGAGGGGCCAGGTGAGGGGACGGGCCTCTGAAGCTGCTGTCTTCTCCCATGAAGAAGCTTTTTGACTTTTGACGGTAGACGAAAGAGTCACTCTCAGGCACCGCCACCAGGTGGCAGGAGGCGAGCTCGGACGAGGTTTATTTCAGACAGAGAATCGGCTTTGGCCTAGCTCCCAGATCCACTCAGACATCTGGGAAAGATCAATCACGCTGCCTAAAGGGGCCATGTTGAAAGAGGACACCAGATCCTTTCGTGTGGAGGAGGGGACGGGGATGACAGAGCCGAACGAGTAGTAGGGGGCGGAGCAAGGCCCAATCTTCGAAAAGAACTGATCTGTAGCCACGTCAAGAAATAGCCCATTAGAACCAACTTTCGGCACTCAGCTCCAGGCGGGGCGGCCCCGGCGCTGAGGGACGCTACCCGACCTTGGCGGGACGGGGGTTTCGCCAGGGCCTGGGCCCAGCGACCAGGCGGAGACGGCGCGCGAGCCTTGCAGTCTCCAGGGAAATGCGGGCTTGCCTGCAATGAGATTTCATTTTCTGCATTTAAAGGACATCCTTTTCTGAGCTGCTGTGAATAAATTTGGGATGATACTGTATGTTTTCATCTAATGGAGAAATAGCTGTATTTTGAATAAGGATTGCTGCACTGGACGACTTCAGAACATTACTCACAATGTCATCCAACAGGAGTCAGAATCCCCATGGACCGAAGCAGATTGGCCTTGACCAGCTCTGGGACGACCTCAGAGCTGGAATCCAGCAAGTGTACACCAGACAGAGTATGGCGAAGTCCAGATACATGGAACTCTACACGTATCCTCCTGCTTGAACTGAGATAATTTGCTTTAGAATTTTGATACTTAGTGGTAGGATCGATGAATTATTAGAAATTTGACATCGTGTGTTCTCTTCTCAGTTCATCCTTGAAATGTAGTCACAGAATTCATCTTTAGCTTTAAGTTTTTTGAATAGAGGTCCTGTTTTTCGGTTTTTTGAACAGAGGTAATAAAATTGGCTAGTTAGTTGTCTAATGCAGTGCTGGTCAGTACAGTAGCCACTAGTCACATGGATCTGTTTACATTTAAAATAATTTAAAAATTCAGTTTCTTAGTCACAGTAGCCATATTTTAAGGGCTTAATAGTCAGATAATAAAATATTTCTATTACTGTGGAAAGATCCGTTGGACAGCACTGGTCTAAAGCAGGGGATCATTTGTTGAAATGTTGTCCATTTGTTTATATATTGTCTACAGCTGCTTTCATGTTACTCGGAGGGAGTTGAGTAGTTCTGTCAGAAACGATCTTGTCCACAAAGCCTAAAATATTTGCTATCTGGTCCTTTACATAAGAAGTTTGCTGACCTGATCTAACGGGATAGCACAGAGAACAAAAGTTTAACTGTTCTGGTCCTGTTTCACAAAAATGGTATTTAAAAAGTATCTCCCTCATTTGTCATGTGGCCTGCCATGTGCGCGAGGGACAGTGCCGCGTGCTGCAAAGGTCACGAGGGTGTAAAAGACGCGGCCCTGCTCTTCCATACCCAGTGGTGTGCTGTTCGCCTTTGTAGAGTTTCTTGGTTCCGTGCAAATATGAAATTGGAACTAGAGCTAAGCCAACTCAGTAGTGAGCAGGTTGCTGCAGATTCTAGGATTTCAAAGTTCAATGGAGATTTAAGTTTAAATCTTTGGTATGTATCTGTAATTATCAAACTAGGTTATGTGATATTGTAGTGTTCCCTCAAATATGTTAGCATCTGAAAATCCTTAAAAAGAATTTAAACATTGATTTAGATGGATATGAAGCTGTCTATTTCTAAATTAACTTACAATTTATTGTATGTATGTACACATATTCATATATGTACTCATATATACTTACACGTAGGACACTTTTCAAAAAAAAATCAGCTTTATTGAGATAATTCACAAACCATAAAATTCACCCTTTTTAAAGTCAAAAAAAAAAAAAAAAAAAAAAAAAGAACCAACTTTCAATCTACTTAGTGACTGCTGAAGTCACTCCGCAACCATTGGTCAACCCGGGGCCCCGCAGGAGACCTCGTAGAACCCTTGGGCGCGAGCGGCGTGTGCGCATGCTCACTTGTGTTTGGCACTGCTCCTTGGTTAGCGTTCGATCGGGAGGCTTTTGGGTGGTGCTGTTGTGGCAGAGATGTTGTCTTCGAGAAAATAGTACTGAGTAATATTCGCTCATATCGGCTTCACGAGTGGGTATGAGCCGAGGGGCCAGGTGAGGGGACGGGCCTCTGAAGCTGCTGTCTTCTCCCATGAAGAAGCTTTTTGACATTTGACGGTAGACGAAAGAGTCACTCTCAGGCACCGCCACCAGGTGGCAGGAGGCGAGCTCGGACGAGGTTTGTTTCAGACAGAGAATCGGCTTTTGGCCTAGCTCCCAGATCCACTCAGACATCTGGGAAAGATCAATCACGCTGCCTAAAGGGGCCATGTTGAAAGAGGACACCAGATCCTTTCGTGTGGAGTAGGGGACTTGGGTGACAGAGCGGAACGAGAAGTAGTGGGCGGAGCTAGGCCCAATCTTAGAAAAGAACTGATCTGTGGCCAGGTCAAGAAATAGCCCATTAGAACCATCTTTCAATATCCTTAGTGACTGCTGACGTCACTCAGCATCCATTGGTCAACCCGGGGCCCCGCAGGAGACCTCTTAGAACCCTTGGGCGCGAGCGGTGTGTGCGCGTTCTCACTTGTGTTTATCACTGCTCCTTGGTTACCGTTCGATCGGGAGGCTTTTGAGTGGTGCGGTTGTGGCAGAGAGGTTGGCTTCTGCCGAATAGTACCGAGTAATCGCTGGTGTTAGGTTTAGAAGTGGATAAGAGCCGAGGGGGCAGGTGAGCGGGCTGGCCCGTTAAGCTGCTGTCTTCTGCCATGAAGGCGCTTTTTGACTTTGGACCGTAGAAGAAAAAGTCACTCTCTGGCACCACCACCGGGCTGCAGGAGGCGAGCGCGGACGCGGTTTGTTCGTGAAAGAGAATCGGCTTTCGGCTGAGCTGGCAGATCCGACTCAGACATCTGGGAAAGATCCATCACGCTGCCAAACAGGGTGATGTGGAAAGAGGACAGCTGATCTTTCCGTGTGGAGTAGGGGTCGGGAACCTCCAGCAGGCTGCAGGAGGCGAGCGCGGGAGCGGTTTGGTTGAGAAATGGAATCGGATTTCGGCTGAGCTACCAGATCCGACACAGACATCTGGGAAAGATCCATCAAGCTGCAAAAGGGGTCATGTTAAAAGTGGATAGCAGACCTTTCCGTGTGGAGTAGGGTAAGTGGATGACAGAGTGGATGGAGAAGTAGGGGGCGGAGCCAGGCCCAAGCTTAGGAAAGAACTTATCTGTAGCCATGGCAAGAAATAGCCCGTGAGAAACAACTTTCAATCCCCCTAGGGACCACTGACGGCAATCAGCAACCATTGGTCAACCCGGGGCCCCCGCAGGAGACCTCTTAGAACCCTTGGGCGCGAGCGGTGTGTGCGCATGCTCACTTGTGTTTGGCACTGCTCCTCGGTTAGCGTTCGATCGGGAGGCTTTTGGGTGGTGCTGTTGTGGCAGAGATGTTGTCTTCGAGAAAATAGTACTGAGTAATATTCGCTCATATCGGCTTCACGAGTGGGTATGAGCCGAGGGGCCAGGTGAGGGGACGGGCCTCTGAAGCTGCTGTCTTCTCCCATGAAGAAGCTTTTTGACTTTTGACGGTAGACGAAAGAGTCACTCTCAGGCACCGCCACCAGGTGGCAGGAGGCGAGCTCGGACGAGGTTTATTTCAGACAGAGAATCGGCTTTGGCCTAGCTCCCAGATCCACTCAGACATCTGGGAAAGATCAATCACGCTGCCTAAAGGGGCCATGTTGAAAGAGGACACCAGATCCTTTCGTGTGGAGGAGGGGACGGGGATGACAGAGCCGAACGAGTAGTAGGGGGCGGAGCAAGGCCCAATCTTCGAAAAGAACTGATCTGTAGCCACGTCAAGAAATAGCCCATTAGAACCAACTTTCGGCACTCAGCTCCAGGCGGGGCGGCCCCGGCGCTGAGGGACGCTACCCGACCTTGGCGGGACGGGGGTTTCGCCAGGGCCTGGGCCCAGCGACCAGGCGGAGACGGCGCGCGAGCCTTGCAGTCTCCAGGGAAATGCGGGCTTGCCTGCAATGAGATTTCATTTTCTGCATTTAAAGGACATCCTTTTCTGAGCTGCTGTGAATAAATTTGGGATGATACTGTATGTTTTCATCTAATGGAGAAATAGCTGTATTTTGAATAAGGATTGCTGCACTGGACGACTTCAGAACATTACTCACAATGTCATCCAACAGGAGTCAGAATCCCCATGGACCGAAGCAGATTGGCCTTGACCAGCTCTGGGACGACCTCAGAGCTGGAATCCAGCAAGTGTACACCAGACAGAGTATGGCGAAGTCCAGATACATGGAACTCTACACGTATCCTCCTGCTTGAACTGAGATAATTTGCTTTAGAATTTTGATACTTAGTGGTAGGATCGATGAATTATTAGAAATTTGACATCGTGTGTTCTCTTCTCAGTTCATCCTTGAAATGTAGTCACAGAATTCATCTTTAGCTTTAAGTTTTTTGAATAGAGGTCCTGTTTTTCGGTTTTTTGAACAGAGGTAATAAAATTGGCTAGTTAGTTGTCTAATGCAGTGCTGGTCAGTACAGTAGCCACTAGTCACATGGATCTGTTTACATTTAAAATAATTTAAAAATTCAGTTTCTTAGTCACAGTAGCCATATTTTAAGGGCTTAATAGTCAGATAATAAAATATTTCTATTACTGTGGAAAGATCCGTTGGACAGCACTGGTCTAAAGCAGGGGATCATTTGTTGAAATGTTGTCCATTTGTTTATATATTGTCTACAGCTGCTTTCATGTTACTCGGAGGGAGTTGAGTAGTTCTGTCAGAAACGATCTTGTCCACAAAGCCTAAAATATTTGCTATCTGGTCCTTTACATAAGAAGTTTGCTGACCTGATCTAACGGGATAGCACAGAGAACAAAAGTTTAACTGTTCTGGTCCTGTTTCACAAAAATGGTATTTAAAAAGTATCTCCCTCATTTGTCATGTGGCCTGCCATGTGCGCGAGGGACAGTGCCGCGTGCTGCAAAGGTCACGAGGGTGTAAAAGACGCGGCCCTGCTCTTCCATACCCAGTGGTGTGCTGTTCGCCTTTGTAGAGTTTCTTGGTTCCGTGCAAATATGAAATTGGAACTAGAGCTAAGCCAACTCAGTAGTGAGCAGGTTGCTGCAGATTCTAGGATTTCAAAGTTCAATGGAGATTTAAGTTTAAATCTTTGGTATGTATCTGTAATTATCAAACTAGGTTATGTGATATTGTAGTGTTCCCTCAAATATGTTAGCATCTGAACATCCTTAAAAAGAATTTAAACATTGATTTAGATGGATATGAAGCTGTCTATTTCTAAATTAACTTACAATTTATTGTATGTATGTACACATATTCATATATGTACTCATATATACTTACACGTAGGACACTTTTCAAAAAAAAATCAGCTTTATTGAGATAATTCACAAACCATAAAATTCACCCTTTTTAAAGTCAAAAAAAAAAAAAAAAAAAAAAAAGAACCAACTTTCAATCTACTTAGTGACTGCTGAAGTCACTCCGCAACCATTGGTCAACCCGGGGCCCCGCAGGAGACCTCGTAGAACCCTTGGGCGCGAGCGGCGTGTGCGCATGCTCACTTGTGTTTGGCACTGCTCCTTGGTTAGCGTTCGATCGGGAGGCTTTTGGGTGGTGCTGTTGTGGCAGAGATGTTGTCTTCGAGAAAATAGTACTGAGTAATATTCGCTCATATCGGCTTCACGAGTGGGTATGAGCCGAGGGGCCAGGTGAGGGGACGGGCCTCTGAAGCTGCTGTCTTCTCCCATGAAGAAGCTTTTTGACATTTGACGGTAGACGAAAGAGTCACTCTCAGGCACCGCCACCAGGTGGCAGGAGGCGAGCTCGGACGAGGTTTGTTTCAGACAGAGAATCGGCTTTTGGCCTAGCTCCCAGATCCACTCAGACATCTGGGAAAGATCAATCACGCTGCCTAAAGGGGCCATGTTGAAAGAGGACACCAGATCCTTTCGTGTGGAGTAGGGGACTTGGGTGACAGAGCGGAACGAGAAGTAGTGGGCGGAGCTAGGCCCAATCTTAGAAAAGAACTGATCTGTGGCCAGGTCAAGAAATAGCCCATTAGAACCATCTTTCAATATCCTTAGTGACTGCTGACGTCACTCAGCATCCATTGGTCAACCCGGGGCCCCGCAGGAGACCTCTTAGAACCCTTGGGCGCGAGCGGTGTGTGCGCGTTCTCACTTGTGTTTATCACTGCTCCTTGGTTACCGTTCGATCGGGAGGCTTTTGAGTGGTGCGGTTGTGGCAGAGAGGTTGGCTTCTGCCGAATAGTACCGAGTAATCGCTGGTGTTAGGTTTAGAAGTGGATAAGAGCCGAGGGGGCAGGTGAGCGGGCTGGCCCGTTAAGCTGCTGTCTTCTGCCATGAAGGCGCTTTTTGACTTTGGACCGTAGAAGAAAAAGTCACTCTCTGGCACCACCACCGGGCTGCAGGAGGCGAGCGCGGACGCGGTTTGTTCGTGAAAGAGAATCGGCTTTCGGCTGAGCTGGCAGATCCGACTCAGACATCTGGGAAAGATCCATCACGCTGCCAAACAGGGTGATGTGGAAAGAGGACAGCTGATCTTTCCGTGTGGAGTAGGGGTCGGGAACCTCCAGCAGGCTGCAGGAGGCGAGCGCGGGAGCGGTTTGGTTGAGAAATGGAATCGGATTTCGGCTGAGCTACCAGATCCGACACAGACATCTGGGAAAGATCCATCAAGCTGCAAAAGGGGTCATGTTAAAAGTGGATAGCAGACCTTTCCGTGTGGAGTAGGGTAAGTGGATGACAGAGTGGATGGAGAAGTAGGGGGCGGAGCCAGGCCCAAGCTTAGGAAAGAACTTATCTGTAGCCATGGCAAGAAATAGCCCATGAGAAACAACTTTCAATCCCCCTAGGGACCACTGACGGCAATCAGCAACCATTGGTCAACCCGGGGCCCCGCAGGAGACCTCTTAGAACCCTTGGGCGCGAGCGGTGTGTGCGCATGCTCACTTGTGTTTGGCACTGCTCCTCGGTTAGCGTTCGATCGGGAGGCTTTTGGGTGGTGCTGTTGTGGCAGAGATGTTGTCTTCGAGAAAATAGTACTGAGTAATATTCGCTCATATCGGCTTCACGAGTGGGTATGAGCCGAGGGGCCAGGTGAGGGGACGGGCCTCTGAAGCTGCTGTCTTCTCCCATGAAGAAGCTTTTTGACTTTTGACGGTAGACGAAAGAGTCACTCTCAGGCACCGCCACCAGGTGGCAGGAGGCGAGCTCGGACGAGGTTTATTTCAGACAGAGAATCGGCTTTGGCCTAGCTCCCAGATCCACTCAGACATCTGGGAAAGATCAATCACGCTGCCTAAAGGGGCCATGTTGAAAGAGGACACCAGATCCTTTCGTGTGGAGGAGGGGACGGGGATGACAGAGCCGAACGAGTAGTAGGGGGCGGAGCAAGGCCCAATCTTCGAAAAGAACTGATCTGTAGCCACGTCAAGAAATAGCCCATTAGAACCAACTTTCGGCACTCAGCTCCAGGCGGGGCGGCCCCGGCGCTGAGGGACGCTACCCGACCTTGGCGGGACGGGGGTTTCGCCAGGGCCTGGGCCCAGCGACCAGGCGGAGACGGCGCGCGAGCCTTGCAGTCTCCAGGGAAATGCGGGCTTGCCTGCAATGAGATTTCATTTTCTGCATTTAAAGGACATCCTTTTCTGAGCTGCTGTGAATAAATTTGGGATGATACTGTATGTTTTCATCTAATGGAGAAATAGCTGTATTTTGAATAAGGATTGCTGCACTGGACGACTTCAGAACATTACTCACAATGTCATCCAACAGGAGTCAGAATCCCCATGGACCGAAGCAGATTGGCCTTGACCAGCTCTGGGACGACCTCAGAGCTGGAATCCAGCAAGTGTACACCAGACAGAGTATGGCGAAGTCCAGATACATGGAACTCTACACGTATCCTCCTGCTTGAACTGAGATAATTTGCTTTAGAATTTTGATACTTAGTGGTAGGATCGATGAATTATTAGAAATTTGACATCGTGTGTTCTCTTCTCAGTTCATCCTTGAAATGTAGTCACAGAATTCATCTTTAGCTTTAAGTTTTTTGAATAGAGGTCCTGTTTTTCGGTTTTTTGAACAGAGGTAATAAAATTGGCTAGTTAGTTGTCTAATGCAGTGCTGGTCAGTACAGTAGCCACTAGTCACATGGATCTGTTTACATTTAAAATAATTTAAAAATTCAGTTTCTTAGTCACAGTAGCCATATTTTAAGGGCTTAATAGTCAGATAATAAAATATTTCTATTACTGTGGAAAGATCCGTTGGACAGCACTGGTCTAAAGCAGGGGATCATTTGTTGAAATGTTGTCCATTTGTTTATATATTGTCTACAGCTGCTTTCATGTTACTCGGAGGGAGTTGAGTAGTTCTGTCAGAAACGATCTTGTCCACAAAGCCTAAAATATTTGCTATCTGGTCCTTTACATAAGAAGTTTGCTGACCTGATCTAACGGGATAGCACAGAGAACAAAAGTTTAACTGTTCTGGTCCTGTTTCACAAAAATGGTATTTAAAAAGTATCTCCCTCATTTGTCATGTGGCCTGCCATGTGCGCGAGGGACAGTGCCGCGTGCTGCAAAGGTCACGAGGGTGTAAAAGACGCGGCCCTGCTCTTCCATACCCAGTGGTGTGCTGTTCGCCTTTGTAGAGTTTCTTGGTTCCGTGCAAATATGAAATTGGAACTAGAGCTAAGCCAACTCAGTAGTGAGCAGGTTGCTGCAGATTCTAGGATTTCAAAGTTCAATGGAGATTTAAGTTTAAATCTTTGGTATGTATCTGTAATTATCAAACTAGGTTATGTGATATTGTAGTGTTCCCTCAAATATGTTAGCATCTGAAAATCCTTAAAAAGAATTTAAACATTGATTTAGATGGATATGAAGCTGTCTATTTCTAAATTAACTTACAATTTATTGTATGTATGTACACATATTCATATATGTACTCATATATACTTACACGTAGGACACTTTTCAAAAAAAAATCAGCTTTATTGAGATAATTCACAAACCATAAAATTCACCCTTTTTAAAGTCAAAAAAAAAAAAAAAAAAAAAAAAAGAACCAACTTTCAATCTACTTAGTGACTGCTGAAGTCACTCCGCAACCATTGGTCAACCCGGGGCCCCGCAGGAGACCTCGTAGAACCCTTGGGCGCGAGCGGCGTGTGCGCATGCTCACTTGTGTTTGGCACTGCTCCTTGGTTAGCGTTCGATCGGGAGGCTTTTGGGTGGTGCTGTTGTGGCAGAGATGTTGTCTTCGAGAAAATAGTACTGAGTAATATTCGCTCATATCGGCTTCACGAGTGGGTATGAGCCGAGGGGCCAGGTGAGGGGACGGGCCTCTGAAGCTGCTGTCTTCTCCCATGAAGAAGCTTTTTGACATTTGACGGTAGACGAAAGAGTCACTCTCAGGCACCGCCACCAGGTGGCAGGAGGCGAGCTCGGACGAGGTTTGTTTCAGACAGAGAATCGGCTTTTGGCCTAGCTCCCAGATCCACTCAGACATCTGGGAAAGATCAATCACGCTGCCTAAAGGGGCCATGTTGAAAGAGGACACCAGATCCTTTCGTGTGGAGTAGGGGACTTGGGTGACAGAGCGGAACGAGAAGTAGTGGGCGGAGCTAGGCCCAATCTTAGAAAAGAACTGATCTGTGGCCAGGTCAAGAAATAGCCCATTAGAACCATCTTTCAATATCCTTAGTGACTGCTGACGTCACTCAGCATCCATTGGTCAACCCGGGGCCCCGCAGGAGACCTCTTAGAACCCTTGGGCGCGAGCGGTGTGTGCGCGTTCTCACTTGTGTTTATCACTGCTCCTTGGTTACCGTTCGATCGGGAGGCTTTTGAGTGGTGCGGTTGTGGCAGAGAGGTTGGCTTCTGCCGAATAGTACCGAGTAATCGCTGGTGTTAGGTTTAGAAGTGGATAAGAGCCGAGGGGGCAGGTGAGCGGGCTGGCCCGTTAAGCTGCTGTCTTCTGCCATGAAGGCGCTTTTTGACTTTGGACCGTAGAAGAAAAAGTCACTCTCTGGCACCACCACCGGGCTGCAGGAGGCGAGCGCGGACGCGGTTTGTTCGTGAAAGAGAATCGGCTTTCGGCTGAGCTGGCAGATCCGACTCAGACATCTGGGAAAGATCCATCACGCTGCCAAACAGGGTGATGTGGAAAGAGGACAGCTGATCTTTCCGTGTGGAGTAGGGGTCGGGAACCTCCAGCAGGCTGCAGGAGGCGAGCGCGGGAGCGGTTTGGTTGAGAAATGGAATCGGATTTCGGCTGAGCTACCAGATCCGACACAGACATCTGGGAAAGATCCATCAAGCTGCAAAAGGGGTCATGTTAAAAGTGGATAGCAGACCTTTCCGTGTGGAGTAGGGTAAGTGGATGACAGAGTGGATGGAGAAGTAGGGGGCGGAGCCAGGCCCAAGCTTAGGAAAGAACTTATCTGTAGCCATGGCAAGAAATAGCCCGTGAGAAACAACTTTCAATCCCCCTAGGGACCACTGACGGCAATCAGCAACCATTGGTCAACCCGGGGCCCCCGCAGGAGACCTCTTAGAACCCTTGGGCGCGAGCGGTGTGTGCGCATGCTCACTTGTGTTTGGCACTGCTCCTCGGTTAGCGTTCGATCGGGAGGCTTTTGGGTGGTGCTGTTGTGGCAGAGATGTTGTCTTCGAGAAAATAGTACTGAGTAATATTCGCTCATATCGGCTTCACGAGTGGGTATGAGCCGAGGGGCCAGGTGAGGGGACGGGCCTCTGAAGCTGCTGTCTTCTCCCATGAAGAAGCTTTTTGACTTTTGACGGTAGACGAAAGAGTCACTCTCAGGCACCGCCACCAGGTGGCAGGAGGCGAGCTCGGACGAGGTTTATTTCAGACAGAGAATCGGCTTTGGCCTAGCTCCCAGATCCACTCAGACATCTGGGAAAGATCAATCACGCTGCCTAAAGGGGCCATGTTGAAAGAGGACACCAGATCCTTTCGTGTGGAGGAGGGGACGGGGATGACAGAGCCGAACGAGTAGTAGGGGGCGGAGCAAGGCCCAATCTTCGAAAAGAACTGATCTGTAGCCACGTCAAGAAATAGCCCATTAGAACCAACTTTCGGCACTCAGCTCCAGGCGGGGCGGCCCCGGCGCTGAGGGACGCTACCCGACCTTGGCGGGACGGGGGTTTCGCCAGGGCCTGGGCCCAGCGACCAGGCGGAGACGGCGCGCGAGCCTTGCAGTCTCCAGGGAAATGCGGGCTTGCCTGCAATGAGATTTCATTTTCTGCATTTAAAGGACATCCTTTTCTGAGCTGCTGTGAATAAATTTGGGATGATACTGTATGTTTTCATCTAATGGAGAAATAGCTGTATTTTGAATAAGGATTGCTGCACTGGACGACTTCAGAACATTACTCACAATGTCATCCAACAGGAGTCAGAATCCCCATGGACCGAAGCAGATTGGCCTTGACCAGCTCTGGGACGACCTCAGAGCTGGAATCCAGCAAGTGTACACCAGACAGAGTATGGCGAAGTCCAGATACATGGAACTCTACACGTATCCTCCTGCTTGAACTGAGATAATTTGCTTTAGAATTTTGATACTTAGTGGTAGGATCGATGAATTATTAGAAATTTGACATCGTGTGTTCTCTTCTCAGTTCATCCTTGAAATGTAGTCACAGAATTCATCTTTAGCTTTAAGTTTTTTGAATAGAGGTCCTGTTTTTCGGTTTTTTGAACAGAGGTAATAAAATTGGCTAGTTAGTTGTCTAATGCAGTGCTGGTCAGTACAGTAGCCACTAGTCACATGGATCTGTTTACATTTAAAATAATTTAAAAATTCAGTTTCTTAGTCACAGTAGCCATATTTTAAGGGCTTAATAGTCAGATAATAAAATATTTCTATTACTGTGGAAAGATCCGTTGGACAGCACTGGTCTAAAGCAGGGGATCATTTGTTGAAATGTTGTCCATTTGTTTATATATTGTCTACAGCTGCTTTCATGTTACTCGGAGGGAGTTGAGTAGTTCTGTCAGAAACGATCTTGTCCACAAAGCCTAAAATATTTGCTATCTGGTCCTTTACATAAGAAGTTTGCTGACCTGATCTAACGGGATAGCACAGAGAACAAAAGTTTAACTGTTCTGGTCCTGTTTCACAAAAATGGTATTTAAAAAGTATCTCCCTCATTTGTCATGTGGCCTGCCATGTGCGCGAGGGACAGTGCCGCGTGCTGCAAAGGTCACGAGGGTGTAAAAGACGCGGCCCTGCTCTTCCATACCCAGTGGTGTGCTGTTCGCCTTTGTAGAGTTTCTTGGTTCCATGCAAATATGAAATTGGAACTAGAGCTAAGCCAACTCAGTAGTGAGCAGGTTGCTGCAGATTCTAGGATTTCAAAGTTCAATGGAGATTTAAGTTTAAATCTTTGGTATGTATCTGTAATTATCAAACTAGGTTATGTGATATTGTAGTGTTCCCTCAAATATGTTAGCATCTGAACATCCTTAAAAAGAATTTAAACATTGATTTAGATGGATATGAAGCTGTCTATTTCTAAATTAACTTACAATTTATTGTATGTATGTACACATATTCATATATGTACTCATATATACTTACACGTAGGACACTTTTCAAAAAAAAATCAGCTTTATTGAGATAATTCACAAACCATAAAATTCACCCTTTTTAAAGTCAAAAAAAAAAAAAAAAAAAAAAAAAGAACCAACTTTCAATCTACTTAGTGACTGCTGAAGTCACTCCGCAACCATTGGTCAACCCGGGGCCCCGCAGGAGACCTCGTAGAACCCTTGGGCGCGAGCGGCGTGTGCGCATGCTCACTTGTGTTTGGCACTGCTCCTTGGTTAGCGTTCGATCGGGAGGCTTTTGGGTGGTGCTGTTGTGGCAGAGATGTTGTCTTCGAGAAAATAGTACTGAGTAATATTCGCTCATATCGGCTTCACGAGTGGGTATGAGCCGAGGGGCCAGGTGAGGGGACGGGCCTCTGAAGCTGCTGTCTTCTCCCATGAAGAAGCTTTTTGACATTTGACGGTAGACGAAAGAGTCACTCTCAGGCACCGCCACCAGGTGGCAGGAGGCGAGCTCGGACGAGGTTTGTTTCAGACAGAGAATCGGCTTTTGGCCTAGCTCCCAGATCCACTCAGACATCTGGGAAAGATCAATCACGCTGCCTAAAGGGGCCATGTTGAAAGAGGACACCAGATCCTTTCGTGTGGAGTAGGGGACTTGGGTGACAGAGCGGAACGAGAAGTAGTGGGCGGAGCTAGGCCCAATCTTAGAAAAGAACTGATCTGTGGCCAGGTCAAGAAATAGCCCATTAGAACCATCTTTCAATATCCTTAGTGACTGCTGACGTCACTCAGCATCCATTGGTCAACCCGGGGCCCCGCAGGAGACCTCTTAGAACCCTTGGGCGCGAGCGGTGTGTGCGCGTTCTCACTTGTGTTTATCACTGCTCCTTGGTTACCGTTCGATCGGGAGGCTTTTGAGTGGTGCGGTTGTGGCAGAGAGGTTGGCTTCTGCCGAATAGTACCGAGTAATCGCTGGTGTTAGGTTTAGAAGTGGATAAGAGCCGAGGGGGCAGGTGAGCGGGCTGGCCCGTTAAGCTGCTGTCTTCTGCCATGAAGGCGCTTTTTGACTTTGGACCGTAGAAGAAAAAGTCACTCTCTGGCACCACCACCGGGCTGCAGGAGGCGAGCGCGGACGCGGTTTGTTCGTGAAAGAGAATCGGCTTTCGGCTGAGCTGGCAGATCCGACTCAGACATCTGGGAAAGATCCATCACGCTGCCAAACAGGGTGATGTGGAAAGAGGACAGCTGATCTTTCCGTGTGGAGTAGGGGTCGGGAACCTCCAGCAGGCTGCAGGAGGCGAGCGCGGGAGCGGTTTGGTTGAGAAATGGAATCGGATTTCGGCTGAGCTACCAGATCCGACACAGACATCTGGGAAAGATCCATCAAGCTGCAAAAGGGGTCATGTTAAAAGTGGATAGCAGACCTTTCCGTGTGGAGTAGGGTAAGTGGATGACAGAGTGGATGGAGAAGTAGGGGGCGGAGCCAGGCCCAAGCTTAGGAAAGAACTTATCTGTAGCCATGGCAAGAAATAGCCCATGAGAAACAACTTTCAATCCCCCTAGGGACCACTGACGGCAATCAGCAACCATTGGTCAACCCGGGGCCCCGCAGGAGACCTCTTAGAACCCTTGGGCGCGAGCGGTGTGTGCGCATGCTCACTTGTGTTTGGCACTGCTCCTCGGTTAGCGTTCGATCGGGAGGCTTTTGGGTGGTGCTGTTGTGGCAGAGATGTTGTCTTCGAGAAAATAGTACTGAGTAATATTCGCTCATATCGGCTTCACGAGTGGGTATGAGCCGAGGGGCCAGGTGAGGGGACGGGCCTCTGAAGCTGCTGTCTTCTCCCATGAAGAAGCTTTTTGACTTTTGACGGTAGACGAAAGAGTCACTCTCAGGCACCGCCACCAGGTGGCAGGAGGCGAGCTCGGACGAGGTTTATTTCAGACAGAGAATCGGCTTTGGCCTAGCTCCCAGATCCACTCAGACATCTGGGAAAGATCAATCACGCTGCCTAAAGGGGCCATGTTGAAAGAGGACACCAGATCCTTTCGTGTGGAGGAGGGGACGGGGATGACAGAGCCGAACGAGTAGTAGGGGGCGGAGCAAGGCCCAATCTTCGAAAAGAACTGATCTGTAGCCACGTCAAGAAATAGCCCATTAGAACCAACTTTCGGCACTCAGCTCCAGGCGGGGCGGCCCCGGCGCTGAGGGACGCTACCCGACCTTGGCGGGACGGGGGTTTCGCCAGGGCCTGGGCCCAGCGACCAGGCGGAGACGGCGCGCGAGCCTTGCAGTCTCCAGGGAAATGCGGGCTTGCCTGCAATGAGATTTCATTTTCTGCATTTAAAGGACATCCTTTTCTGAGCTGCTGTGAATAAATTTGGGATGATACTGTATGTTTTCATCTAATGGAGAAATAGCTGTATTTTGAATAAGGATTGCTGCACTGGACGACTTCAGAACATTACTCACAATGTCATCCAACAGGAGTCAGAATCCCCATGGACCGAAGCAGATTGGCCTTGACCAGCTCTGGGACGACCTCAGAGCTGGAATCCAGCAAGTGTACACCAGACAGAGTATGGCGAAGTCCAGATACATGGAACTCTACACGTATCCTCCTGCTTGAACTGAGATAATTTGCTTTAGAATTTTGATACTTAGTGGTAGGATCGATGAATTATTAGAAATTTGACATCGTGTGTTCTCTTCTCAGTTCATCCTTGAAATGTAGTCACAGAATTCATCTTTAGCTTTAAGTTTTTTGACTAGAGGTCCTGTTTTTCGGTTTTTAGAACAGAGGTAATAAAATTGGCTAGTTAGTTGTCTAATGCAGTGCTGGTCAGTACAGTAGCCACTAGTCACATGGATCTGTTTACATTTAAAATAATTTAAAAATTCAGTTTCTTAGTCACAGTAGCCGTATTTTAAGGGCTTAATAGTCAGATAATAAAATATTTCTATTACTGTGGAATGATCCGTTGGACAGCACTGGTCTAAAGCAGGGGATCATTTGTTGAAATGTTGTCCATTTGTTTATATATTGTCTACAGCTGCTTTCATGTTACTCGGAGGGAGTTGAGTAGTTCTGTCAGAAACGATCTTGTCCACAAAGCCTAAAATATTTGCTATCTGGTCCTTTACATAAGAAGTTTGCTGACCTGATCTAACGGGATAGCACAGAGAACAAAAGTTTAACTGTTCTGGTCCTGTTTCACAAAAATGGTATTTAAAAAGTATCTCCCTCATTTGTCATGTGGCCTGCCATGTGCGCGAGGGACAGTGCCGCGTGCTGCAAAGGTCACGAGGGTGTAAAAGACGCGGCCCTGCTCTTCCATACCCAGTGGTGTGCTGTTCGCCTTTGTAGAGTTTCTTGGTTCCGTGCAAATATGAAATTGGAACTAGAGCTAAGCCAACTCAGTAGTGAGCAGGTTGCTGCAGATTCTAGGATTTCAAAGTTCAATGGAGATTTAAGTTTAAATCTTTGGTATGTATCTGTAATTATCAAACTAGGTTATGTGATATTGTAGTGTTCCCTCAAATATGTTAGCATCTGAACATCCTTAAAAAGAATTTAAACATTGATTTAGATGGATATGAAGCTGTCTATTTCTAAATTAACTTACAATTTATTGTATGTATGTACACATATTCATATATGTACTCATATATACTTACACGTAGGACACTTTTCAAAAAAAAATCAGCTTTATTGAGATAATTCACAAACCATAAAATTCACCCTTTTTAAAGTCAAAAAAAAAAAAAAAAAAAAAAGAACCAACTTTCTATCTACTGAGTGACTGCTGAAGTCACTCCGCAACCATTGCTCAACCCGGGGCCCCGCAGGAGACCTCGTAGAACCCTTGGGCGCGAGCGGCGTGTGCGCATGCTCACTTGTGTTTGGCACTGCTCCTTGGTTAGCGTTCGATCGGGAGGCTTTTGGGTGGTGCTGTTGTGGCAGAGATGTTGTCTTCGAGAAAATAGTACTGAGTAATATTCGCTCATATCGGCTTCACGAGTGGGTATGAGCCGAGGGGCCAGGTGAGGGGACGGGCCTCTGAAGCTGCTGTCTTCTCCCATGAAGAAGCTTTTTGACATTTGACGGTAGACGAAAGAGTCACTCTCAGGCACCGCCACCAGGTGGCAGGAGGCGAGCTCGGACGAGGTTTGTTTCAGACAGAGAATCGGCTTTTGGCCTAGCTCCCAGATCCACTCAGACATCTGGGAAAGATCAATCACGCTGCCTAAAGGGGCCATGTTGAAAGAGGACACCAGATCCTTTCGTGTGGAGTAGGGGACTTGGGTGACAGAGCGGAACGAGAAGTAGTGGGCGGAGCTAGGCCCAATCTTAGAAAAGAACTGATCTGTGGCCAGGTCAAGAAATAGCCCATTAGAACCATCTTTCAATATCCTTAGTGACTGCTGACGTCACTCAGCATCCATTGGTCAACCCGGGGCCCCGCAGGAGACCTCTTAGAACCCTTGGGCGCGAGCGGTGTGTGCGCGTTCTCACTTGTGTTTATCACTGCTCCTTGGTTACCGTTCGATCGGGAGGCTTTTGAGTGGTGCGGTTGTGGCAGAGAGGTTGGCTTCTGCCGAATAGTACCGAGTAATCGCTGGTGTTAGGTTTAGAAGTGGATAAGAGCCGAGGGGGCAGGTGAGCGGGCTGGCCCGTTAAGCTGCTGTCTTCTGCCATGAAGGCGCTTTTTGACTTTGGACCGTAGAAGAAAAAGTCACTCTCTGGCACCACCACCGGGCTGCAGGAGGCGAGCGCGGACGCGGTTTGTTCGTGAAAGAGAATCGGCTTTCGGCTGAGCTGGCAGATCCGACTCAGACATCTGGGAAAGATCCATCACGCTGCCAAACAGGGTGATGTGGAAAGAGGACAGCTGATCTTTCCGTGTGGAGTAGGGGTCGGGAACCTCCAGCAGGCTGCAGGAGGCGAGCGCGGGAGCGGTTTGGTTGAGAAATGGAATCGGATTTCGGCTGAGCTACCAGATCCGACACAGACATCTGGGAAAGATCCATCAAGCTGCAAAAGGGGTCATGTTAAAAGTGGATAGCAGACCTTTCCGTGTGGAGTAGGGTAAGTGGATGACAGAGTGGATGGAGAAGTAGGGGGCGGAGCCAGGCCCAAGCTTAGGAAAGAACTTATCTGTAGCCATGGCAAGAAATAGCCCGTGAGAAACAACTTTCAATCCCCCTAGGGACCACTGACGGCAATCAGCAACCATTGGTCAACCCGGGGCCCCCGCAGGAGACCTCTTAGAACCCTTGGGCGCGAGCGGTGTGTGCGCATGCTCACTTGTGTTTGGCACTGCTCCTCGGTTAGCGTTCGATCGGGAGGCTTTTGGGTGGTGCTGTTGTGGCAGAGATGTTGTCTTCGAGAAAATAGTACTGAGTAATATTCGCTCATATCGGCTTCACGAGTGGGTATGAGCCGAGGGGCCAGGTGAGGGGACGGGCCTCTGAAGCTGCTGTCTTCTCCCATGAAGAAGCTTTTTGACTTTTGACGGTAGACGAAAGAGTCACTCTCAGGCACCGCCACCAGGTGGCAGGAGGCGAGCTCGGACGAGGTTTATTTCAGACAGAGAATCGGCTTTGGCCTAGCTCCCAGATCCACTCAGACATCTGGGAAAGATCAATCACGCTGCCTAAAGGGGCCATGTTGAAAGAGGACACCAGATCCTTTCGTGTGGAGGAGGGGACGGGGATGACAGAGCCGAACGAGTAGTAGGGGGCGGAGCAAGGCCCAATCTTCGAAAAGAACTGATCTGTAGCCACGTCAAGAAATAGCCCATTAGAACCAACTTTCGGCACTCAGCTCCAGGCGGGGCGGCCCCGGCGCTGAGGGACGCTACCCGACCTTGGCGGGACGGGGGTTTCGCCAGGGCCTGGGCCCAGCGACCAGGCGGAGACGGCGCGCGAGCCTTGCAGTCTCCAGGGAAATGCGGGCTTGCCTGCAATGAGATTTCATTTTCTGCATTTAAAGGACATCCTTTTCTGAGCTGCTGTGAATAAATTTGGGATGATACTGTATGTTTTCATCTAATGGAGAAATAGCTGTATTTTGAATAAGGATTGCTGCACTGGACGACTTCAGAACATTACTCACAATGTCATCCAACAGGAGTCAGAATCCCCATGGACCGAAGCAGATTGGCCTTGACCAGCTCTGGGACGACCTCAGAGCTGGAATCCAGCAAGTGTACACCAGACAGAGTATGGCGAAGTCCAGATACATGGAACTCTACACGTATCCTCCTGCTTGAACTGAGATAATTTGCTTTAGAATTTTGATACTTAGTGGTAGGATCGATGAATTATTAGAAATTTGACATCGTGTGTTCTCTTCTCAGTTCATCCTTGAAATGTAGTCACAGAATTCATCTTTAGCTTTAAGTTTTTTGAATAGAGGTCCTGTTTTTCGGTTTTTTGAACAGAGGTAATAAAATTGGCTAGTTAGTTGTCTAATGCAGTGCTGGTCAGTACAGTAGCCACTAGTCACATGGATCTGTTTACATTTAAAATAATTTAAAAATTCAGTTTCTTAGTCACAGTAGCCATATTTTAAGGGCTTAATAGTCAGATAATAAAATATTTCTATTACTGTGGAAAGATCCGTTGGACAGCACTGGTCTAAAGCAGGGGATCATTTGTTGAAATGTTGTCCATTTGTTTATATATTGTCTACAGCTGCTTTCATGTTACTCGGAGGGAGTTGAGTAGTTCTGTCAGAAACGATCTTGTCCACAAAGCCTAAAATATTTGCTATCTGGTCCTTTACATAAGAAGTTTGCTGACCTGATCTAACGGGATAGCACAGAGAACAAAAGTTTAACTGTTCTGGTCCTGTTTCACAAAAATGGTATTTAAAAAGTATCTCCCTCATTTGTCATGTGGCCTGCCATGTGCGCGAGGGACAGTGCCGCGTGCTGCAAAGGTCACGAGGGTGTAAAAGACGCGGCCCTGCTCTTCCATACCCAGTGGTGTGCTGTTCGCCTTTGTAGAGTTTCTTGGTTCCGTGCAAATATGAAATTGGAACTAGAGCTAAGCCAACTCAGTAGTGAGCAGGTTGCTGCAGATTCTAGGATTTCAAAGTTCAATGGAGATTTAAGTTTAAATCTTTGGTATGTATCTGTAATTATCAAACTAGGTTATGTGATATTGTAGTGTTCCCTCAAATATGTTAGCATCTGAAAATCCTTAAAAAGAATTTAAACATTGATTTAGATGGATATGAAGCTGTCTATTTCTAAATTAACTTACAATTTATTGTATGTATGTACACATATTCATATATGTACTCATATATACTTACACGTAGGACACTTTTCAAAAAAAAATCAGCTTTATTGAGATAATTCACAAACCATAAAATTCACCCTTTTTAAAGTCAAAAAAAAAAAAAAAAAAAAAAAAGAACCAACTTTCAATCTACTTAGTGACTGCTGAAGTCACTCCGCAACCATTGGTCAACCCGGGGCCCCGCAGGAGACCTCGTAGAACCCTTGGGCGCGAGCGGCGTGTGCGCATGCTCACTTGTGTTTGGCACTGCTCCTTGGTTAGCGTTCGATCGGGAGGCTTTTGGGTGGTGCTGTTGTGGCAGAGATGTTGTCTTCGAGAAAATAGTACTGAGTAATATTCGCTCATATCGGCTTCACGAGTGGGTATGAGCCGAGGGGCCAGGTGAGGGGACGGGCCTCTGAAGCTGCTGTCTTCTCCCATGAAGAAGCTTTTTGACATTTGACGGTAGACGAAAGAGTCACTCTCAGGCACCGCCACCAGGTGGCAGGAGGCGAGCTCGGACGAGGTTTGTTTCAGACAGAGAATCGGCTTTTGGCCTAGCTCCCAGATCCACTCAGACATCTGGGAAAGATCAATCACGCTGCCTAAAGGGGCCATGTTGAAAGAGGACACCAGATCCTTTCGTGTGGAGTAGGGGACTTGGGTGACAGAGCGGAACGAGAAGTAGTGGGCGGAGCTAGGCCCAATCTTAGAAAAGAACTGATCTGTGGCCAGGTCAAGAAATAGCCCATTAGAACCATCTTTCAATATCCTTAGTGACTGCTGACGTCACTCAGCATCCATTGGTCAACCCGGGGCCCCGCAGGAGACCTCTTAGAACCCTTGGGCGCGAGCGGTGTGTGCGCGTTCTCACTTGTGTTTATCACTGCTCCTTGGTTACCGTTCGATCGGGAGGCTTTTGAGTGGTGCGGTTGTGGCAGAGAGGTTGGCTTCTGCCGAATAGTACCGAGTAATCGCTGGTGTTAGGTTTAGAAGTGGATAAGAGCCGAGGGGGCAGGTGAGCGGGCTGGCCCGTTAAGCTGCTGTCTTCTGCCATGAAGGCGCTTTTTGACTTTGGACCGTAGAAGAAAAAGTCACTCTCTGGCACCACCACCGGGCTGCAGGAGGCGAGCGCGGACGCGGTTTGTTCGTGAAAGAGAATCGGCTTTCGGCTGAGCTGGCAGATCCGACTCAGACATCTGGGAAAGATCCATCACGCTGCCAAACAGGGTGATGTGGAAAGAGGACAGCTGATCTTTCCGTGTGGAGTAGGGGTCGGGAACCTCCAGCAGGCTGCAGGAGGCGAGCGCGGGAGCGGTTTGGTTGAGAAATGGAATCGGATTTCGGCTGAGCTACCAGATCCGACACAGACATCTGGGAAAGATCCATCAAGCTGCAAAAGGGGTCATGTTAAAAGTGGATAGCAGACCTTTCCGTGTGGAGTAGGGTAAGTGGATGACAGAGTGGATGGAGAAGTAGGGGGCGGAGCCAGGCCCAAGCTTAGGAAAGAACTTATCTGTAGCCATGGCAAGAAATAGCCCGTGAGAAACAACTTTCAATCCCCCTAGGGACCACTGACGGCAATCAGCAACCATTGGTCAACCCGGGGCCCCCGCAGGAGACCTCTTAGAACCCTTGGGCGCGAGCGGTGTGTGCGCATGCTCACTTGTGTTTGGCACTGCTCCTCGGTTAGCGTTCGATCGGGAGGCTTTTGGGTGGTGCTGTTGTGGCAGAGATGTTGTCTTCGAGAAAATAGTACTGAGTAATATTCGCTCATATCGGCTTCACGAGTGGGTATGAGCCGAGGGGCCAGGTGAGGGGACGGGCCTCTGAAGCTGCTGTCTTCTCCCATGAAGAAGCTTTTTGACTTTTGACGGTAGACGAAAGAGTCACTCTCAGGCACCGCCACCAGGTGGCAGGAGGCGAGCTCGGACGAGGTTTATTTCAGACAGAGAATCGGCTTTGGCCTAGCTCCCAGATCCACTCAGACATCTGGGAAAGATCAATCACGCTGCCTAAAGGGGCCATGTTGAAAGAGGACACCAGATCCTTTCGTGTGGAGGAGGGGACGGGGATGACAGAGCCGAACGAGTAGTAGGGGGCGGAGCAAGGCCCAATCTTCGAAAAGAACTGATCTGTAGCCACGTCAAGAAATAGCCCATTAGAACCAACTTTCGGCACTCAGCTCCAGGCGGGGCGGCCCCGGCGCTGAGGGACGCTACCCGACCTTGGCGGGACGGGGGTTTCGCCAGGGCCTGGGCCCAGCGACCAGGCGGAGACGGCGCGCGAGCCTTGCAGTCTCCAGGGAAATGCGGGCTTGCCTGCAATGAGATTTCATTTTCTGCATTTAAAGGACATCCTTTTCTGAGCTGCTGTGAATAAATTTGGGATGATACTGTATGTTTTCATCTAATGGAGAAATAGCTGTATTTTGAATAAGGATTGCTGCACTGGACGACTTCAGAACATTACTCACAATGTCATCCAACAGGAGTCAGAATCCCCATGGACCGAAGCAGATTGGCCTTGACCAGCTCTGGGACGACCTCAGAGCTGGAATCCAGCAAGTGTACACCAGACAGAGTATGGCGAAGTCCAGATACATGGAACTCTACACGTATCCTCCTGCTTGAACTGAGATAATTTGCTTTAGAATTTTGATACTTAGTGGTAGGATCGATGAATTATTAGAAATTTGACATCGTGTGTTCTCTTCTCAGTTCATCCTTGAAATGTAGTCACAGAATTCATCTTTAGCTTTAAGTTTTTTGAATAGAGGTCCTGTTTTTCGGTTTTTTGAACAGAGGTAATAAAATTGGCTAGTTAGTTGTCTAATGCAGTGCTGGTCAGTACAGTAGCCACTAGTCACATGGATCTGTTTACATTTAAAATAATTTAAAAATTCAGTTTCTTAGTCACAGTAGCCATATTTTAAGGGCTTAATAGTCAGATAATAAAATATTTCTATTACTGTGGAAAGATCCGTTGGACAGCACTGGTCTAAAGCAGGGGATCATTTGTTGAAATGTTGTCCATTTGTTTATATATTGTCTACAGCTGCTTTCATGTTACTCGGAGGGAGTTGAGTAGTTCTGTCAGAAACGATCTTGTCCACAAAGCCTAAAATATTTGCTATCTGGTCCTTTACATAAGAAGTTTGCTGACCTGATCTAACGGGATAGCACAGAGAACAAAAGTTTAACTGTTCTGGTCCTGTTTCACAAAAATGGTATTTAAAAAGTATCTCCCTCATTTGTCATGTGGCCTGCCATGTGCGCGAGGGACAGTGCCGCGTGCTGCAAAGGTCACGAGGGTGTAAAAGACGCGGCCCTGCTCTTCCATACCCAGTGGTGTGCTGTTCGCCTTTGTAGAGTTTCTTGGTTCCGTGCAAATATGAAATTGGAACTAGAGCTAAGCCAACTCAGTAGTGAGCAGGTTGCTGCAGATTCTAGGATTTCAAAGTTCAATGGAGATTTAAGTTTAAATCTTTGGTATGTATCTGTAATTATCAAACTAGGTTATGTGATATTGTAGTGTTCCCTCAAATATGTTAGCATCTGAACATCCTTAAAAAGAATTTAAACATTGATTTAGATGGATATGAAGCTGTCTATTTCTAAATTAACTTACAATTTATTGTATGTATGTACACATATTCATATATGTACTCATATATACTTACACGTAGGACACTTTTCAAAAAAAAATCAGCTTTATTGAGATAATTCACAAACCATAAAATTCACCCTTTTTAAAGTCAAAAAAAAAAAAAAAAAAAAAAAAAGAACCAACTTTCAATCTACTTAGTGACTGCTGAAGTCACTCCGCAACCATTGGTCAACCCGGGGCCCCGCAGGAGACCTCGTAGAACCCTTGGGCGCGAGCGGCGTGTGCGCATGCTCACTTGTGTTTGGCACTGCTCCTTGGTTAGCGTTCGATCGGGAGGCTTTTGGGTGGTGCTGTTGTGGCAGAGATGTTGTCTTCGAGAAAATAGTACTGAGTAATATTCGCTCATATCGGCTTCACGAGTGGGTATGAGCCGAGGGGCCAGGTGAGGGGACGGGCCTCTGAAGCTGCTGTCTTCTCCCATGAAGAAGCTTTTTGACATTTGACGGTAGACGAAAGAGTCACTCTCAGGCACCGCCACCAGGTGGCAGGAGGCGAGCTCGGACGAGGTTTGTTTCAGACAGAGAATCGGCTTTTGGCCTAGCTCCCAGATCCACTCAGACATCTGGGAAAGATCAATCACGCTGCCTAAAGGGGCCATGTTGAAAGAGGACACCAGATCCTTTCGTGTGGAGTAGGGGACTTGGGTGACAGAGCGGAACGAGAAGTAGTGGGCGGAGCTAGGCCCAATCTTAGAAAAGAACTGATCTGTGGCCAGGTCAAGAAATAGCCCATTAGAACCATCTTTCAATATCCTTAGTGACTGCTGACGTCACTCAGCATCCATTGGTCAACCCGGGGCCCCGCAGGAGACCTCTTAGAACCCTTGGGCGCGAGCGGTGTGTGCGCGTTCTCACTTGTGTTTATCACTGCTCCTTGGTTACCGTTCGATCGGGAGGCTTTTGAGTGGTGCGGTTGTGGCAGAGAGGTTGGCTTCTGCCGAATAGTACCGAGTAATCGCTGGTGTTAGGTTTAGAAGTGGATAAGAGCCGAGGGGGCAGGTGAGCGGGCTGGCCCGTTAAGCTGCTGTCTTCTGCCATGAAGGCGCTTTTTGACTTTGGACCGTAGAAGAAAAAGTCACTCTCTGGCACCACCACCGGGCTGCAGGAGGCGAGCGCGGACGCGGTTTGTTCGTGAAAGAGAATCGGCTTTCGGCTGAGCTGGCAGATCCGACTCAGACATCTGGGAAAGATCCATCACGCTGCCAAACAGGGTGATGTGGAAAGAGGACAGCTGATCTTTCCGTGTGGAGTAGGGGTCGGGAACCTCCAGCAGGCTGCAGGAGGCGAGCGCGGGAGCGGTTTGGTTGAGAAATGGAATCGGATTTCGGCTGAGCTACCAGATCCGACACAGACATCTGGGAAAGATCCATCAAGCTGCAAAAGGGGTCATGTTAAAAGTGGATAGCAGACCTTTCCGTGTGGAGTAGGGTAAGTGGATGACAGAGTGGATGGAGAAGTAGGGGGCGGAGCCAGGCCCAAGCTTAGGAAAGAACTTATCTGTAGCCATGGCAAGAAATAGCCCATGAGAAACAACTTTCAATCCCCCTAGGGACCACTGACGGCAATCAGCAACCATTGGTCAACCCGGGGCCCCGCAGGAGACCTCTTAGAACCCTTGGGCGCGAGCGGTGTGTGCGCATGCTCACTTGTGTTTGGCACTGCTCCTCGGTTAGCGTTCGATCGGGAGGCTTTTGGGTGGTGCTGTTGTGGCAGAGATGTTGTCTTCGAGAAAATAGTACTGAGTAATATTCGCTCATATCGGCTTCACGAGTGGGTATGAGCCGAGGGGCCAGGTGAGGGGACGGGCCTCTGAAGCTGCTGTCTTCTCCCATGAAGAAGCTTTTTGACTTTTGACGGTAGACGAAAGAGTCACTCTCAGGCACCGCCACCAGGTGGCAGGAGGCGAGCTCGGACGAGGTTTATTTCAGACAGAGAATCGGCTTTGGCCTAGCTCCCAGATCCACTCAGACATCTGGGAAAGATCAATCACGCTGCCTAAAGGGGCCATGTTGAAAGAGGACACCAGATCCTTTCGTGTGGAGGAGGGGACGGGGATGACAGAGCCGAACGAGTAGTAGGGGGCGGAGCAAGGCCCAATCTTCGAAAAGAACTGATCTGTAGCCACGTCAAGAAATAGCCCATTAGAACCAACTTTCGGCACTCAGCTCCAGGCGGGGCGGCCCCGGCGCTGAGGGACGCTACCCGACCTTGGCGGGACGGGGGTTTCGCCAGGGCCTGGGCCCAGCGACCAGGCGGAGACGGCGCGCGAGCCTTGCAGTCTCCAGGGAAATGCGGGCTTGCCTGCAATGAGATTTCATTTTCTGCATTTAAAGGACATCCTTTTCTGAGCTGCTGTGAATAAATTTGGGATGATACTGTATGTTTTCATCTAATGGAGAAATAGCTGTATTTTGAATAAGGATTGCTGCACTGGACGACTTCAGAACATTACTCACAATGTCATCCAACAGGAGTCAGAATCCCCATGGACCGAAGCAGATTGGCCTTGACCAGCTCTGGGACGACCTCAGAGCTGGAATCCAGCAAGTGTACACCAGACAGAGTATGGCGAAGTCCAGATACATGGAACTCTACACGTATCCTCCTGCTTGAACTGAGATAATTTGCTTTAGAATTTTGATACTTAGTGGTAGGATCGATGAATTATTAGAAATTTGACATCGTGTGTTCTCTTCTCAGTTCATCCTTGAAATGTAGTCACAGAATTCATCTTTAGCTTTAAGTTTTTTGACTAGAGGTCCTGTTTTTCGGTTTTTAGAACAGAGGTAATAAAATTGGCTAGTTAGTTGTCTAATGCAGTGCTGGTCAGTACAGTAGCCACTAGTCACATGGATCTGTTTACATTTAAAATAATTTAAAAATTCAGTTTCTTAGTCACAGTAGCCGTATTTTAAGGGCTTAATAGTCAGATAATAAAATATTTCTATTACTGTGGAATGATCCGTTGGACAGCACTGGTCTAAAGCAGGGGATCATTTGTTGAAATGTTGTCCATTTGTTTATATATTGTCTACAGCTGCTTTCATGTTACTCGGAGGGAGTTGAGTAGTTCTGTCAGAAACGATCTTGTCCACAAAGCCTAAAATATTTGCTATCTGGTCCTTTACATAAGAAGTTTGCTGACCTGATCTAACGGGATAGCACAGAGAACAAAAGTTTAACTGTTCTGGTCCTGTTTCACAAAAATGGTATTTAAAAAGTATCTCCCTCATTTGTCATGTGGCCTGCCATGTGCGCGAGGGACAGTGCCGCGTGCTGCAAAGGTCACGAGGGTGTAAAAGACGCGGCCCTGCTCTTCCATACCCAGTGGTGTGCTGTTCGCCTTTGTAGAGTTTCTTGGTTCCGTGCAAATATGAAATTGGAACTAGAGCTAAGCCAACTCAGTAGTGAGCAGGTTGCTGCAGATTCTAGGATTTCAAAGTTCAATGGAGATTTAAGTTTAAATCTTTGGTATGTATCTGTAATTATCAAACTAGGTTATGTGATATTGTAGTGTTCCCTCAAATATGTTAGCATCTGAACATCCTTAAAAAGAATTTAAACATTGATTTAGATGGATATGAAGCTGTCTATTTCTAAATTAACTTACAATTTATTGTATGTATGTACACATATTCATATATGTACTCATATATACTTACACGTAGGACACTTTTCAAAAAAAAATCAGCTTTATTGAGATAATTCACAAACCATAAAATTCACCCTTTTTAAAGTCAAAAAAAAAAAAAAAAAAAAAAGAACCAACTTTCTATCTACTGAGTGACTGCTGAAGTCACTCCGCAACCATTGCTCAACCCGGGGCCCCGCAGGAGACCTCGTAGAACCCTTGGGCGCGAGCGGCGTGTGCGCATGCTCACTTGTGTTTGGCACTGCTCCTTGGTTAGCGTTCGATCGGGAGGCTTTTGGGTGGTGCTGTTGTGGCAGAGATGTTGTCTTCGAGAAAATAGTACTGAGTAATATTCGCTCATATCGGCTTCACGAGTGGGTATGAGCCGAGGGGCCAGGTGAGGGGACGGGCCTCTGAAGCTGCTGTCTTCTCCCATGAAGAAGCTTTTTGACATTTGACGGTAGACGAAAGAGTCACTCTCAGGCACCGCCACCAGGTGGCAGGAGGCGAGCTCGGACGAGGTTTGTTTCAGACAGAGAATCGGCTTTTGGCCTAGCTCCCAGATCCACTCAGACATCTGGGAAAGATCAATCACGCTGCCTAAAGGGGCCATGTTGAAAGAGGACACCAGATCCTTTCGTGTGGAGTAGGGGACTTGGGTGACAGAGCGGAACGAGAAGTAGTGGGCGGAGCTAGGCCCAATCTTAGAAAAGAACTGATCTGTGGCCAGGTCAAGAAATAGCCCATTAGAACCATCTTTCAATATCCTTAGTGACTGCTGACGTCACTCAGCATCCATTGGTCAACCCGGGGCCCCGCAGGAGACCTCTTAGAACCCTTGGGCGCGAGCGGTGTGTGCGCGTTCTCACTTGTGTTTATCACTGCTCCTTGGTTACCGTTCGATCGGGAGGCTTTTGAGTGGTGCGGTTGTGGCAGAGAGGTTGGCTTCTGCCGAATAGTACCGAGTAATCGCTGGTGTTAGGTTTAGAAGTGGATAAGAGCCGAGGGGGCAGGTGAGCGGGCTGGCCCGTTAAGCTGCTGTCTTCTGCCATGAAGGCGCTTTTTGACTTTGGACCGTAGAAGAAAAAGTCACTCTCTGGCACCACCACCGGGCTGCAGGAGGCGAGCGCGGACGCGGTTTGTTCGTGAAAGAGAATCGGCTTTCGGCTGAGCTGGCAGATCCGACTCAGACATCTGGGAAAGATCCATCACGCTGCCAAACAGGGTGATGTGGAAAGAGGACAGCTGATCTTTCCGTGTGGAGTAGGGGTCGGGAACCTCCAGCAGGCTGCAGGAGGCGAGCGCGGGAGCGGTTTGGTTGAGAAATGGAATCGGATTTCGGCTGAGCTACCAGATCCGACACAGACATCTGGGAAAGATCCATCAAGCTGCAAAAGGGGTCATGTTAAAAGTGGATAGCAGACCTTTCCGTGTGGAGTAGGGTAAGTGGATGACAGAGTGGATGGAGAAGTAGGGGGCGGAGCCAGGCCCAAGCTTAGGAAAGAACTTATCTGTAGCCATGGCAAGAAATAGCCCGTGAGAAACAACTTTCAATCCCCCTAGGGACCACTGACGGCAATCAGCAACCATTGGTCAACCCGGGGCCCCGCAGGAGACCTCTTAGAACCCTTGGGCGCGAGCGGTGTGTGCGCATGCTCACTTGTGTTTGGCACTGCTCTTCGGTTAGCGTTCGATCGGGAGGCTTTTGGGTGGTGCTGTTGTGGCAGAGATGTTGTCTTCGAGAAAATAGTACTGAGTAATATTCGCTCATATCGGCTTCACGAGTGGGTATGAGCCGAGGGGCCAGGTGAGGGGACGGGCCTCTGAAGCTGCTGTCTTCTCCCATGAAGAAGCTTTTTGACTTTTGACGGTAGACGAAAGAGTCACTCTCAGGCACCGCCACCAGGTGGCAGGAGGCGAGCTCGGACGAGGTTTATTTCAGACAGAGAATCGGCTTTGGCCTAGCTCCCAGATCCACTCAGACATCTGGGAAAGATCAATCACGCTGCCTAAAGGGGCCATGTTGAAAGAGGACACCAGATCCTTTCGTGTGGAGGAGGGGACGGGGATGACAGAGCCGAACGAGTAGTAGGGGGCGGAGCAAGGCCCAATCTTCGAAAAGAACTGATCTGTAGCCACGTCAAGAAATAGCCCATTAGAACCAACTTTCGGCACTCAGCTCCAGGCGGGGCGGCCCCGGCGCTGAGGGACGCTACCCGACCTTGGCGGGACGGGGGTTTCGCCAGGGCCTGGGCCCAGCGACCAGGCGGAGACGGCGCGCGAGCCTTGCAGTCTCCAGGGAAATGCGGGCTTGCCTGCAATGAGATTTCATTTTCTGCATTTAAAGGACATCCTTTTCTGAGCTGCTGTGAATAAATTTGGGATGATACTGTATGTTTTCATCTAATGGAGAAATAGCTGTATTTTGAATAAGGATTGCTGCACTGGACGACTTCAGAACATTACTCACAATGTCATCCAACAGGAGTCAGAATCCCCATGGACCGAAGCAGATTGGCCTTGACCAGCTCTGGGACGACCTCAGAGCTGGAATCCAGCAAGTGTACACCAGACAGAGTATGGCGAAGTCCAGATACATGGAACTCTACACGTATCCTCCTGCTTGAACTGAGATAATTTGCTTTAGAATTTTGATACTTAGTGGTAGGATCGATGAATTATTAGAAATTTGACATCGTGTGTTCTCTTCTCAGTTCATCCTTGAAATGTAGTCACAGAATTCATCTTTAGCTTTAAGTTTTTTGACTAGAGGTCCTGTTTTTCGGTTTTTAGAACAGAGGTAATAAAATTGGCTAGTTAGTTGTCTAATGCAGTGCTGGTCAGTACAGTAGCCACTAGTCACATGGATCTGTTTACATTTAAAATAATTTAAAAATTCAGTTTCTTAGTCACAGTAGCCATATTTTAAGGGCTTAATAGTCAGATAATAAAATATTTCTATTACTGTGGAAAGATCCGTTGGACAGCACTGGTCTAAAGCAGGGGATCATTTGTTGAAATGTTGTCCATTTGTTTATATATTGTCTACAGCTGCTTTCATGTTACTCGGAGGGAGTTGAGTAGTTCTGTCAGAAACGATCTTGTCCACAAAGCCTAAAATATTTGCTATCTGGTCCTTTACATAAGAAGTTTGCTGACCTGATCTAACGGGATAGCACAGAGAACAAAAGTTTAACTGTTCTGGTCCTGTTTCACAAAAATGGTATTTAAAAAGTATCTCCCTCATTTGTCATGTGGCCTGCCATGTGCGCGAGGGACAGTGGCGCGTGCTGCAAAGGTCACGAGGGTGTAAAAGACGCGGCCCTGCTCTTCCATACCCAGTGGTGTGCTGTTCGCCTTTGTAGAGTTTCTTGGTTCCGTGCAAATATGAAATTGGAACTAGAGCTAAGCCAACTCAGTAGTGAGCAGGTTGCTGCAGATTCTAGGATTTCAAAGTTCAATGGAGATTTAAGTTTAAATCTTTGGTATGTATCTGTAATTATCAAACTAGGTTATGTGATATTGTAGTGTTCCCTCAAATATGTTAGCATCTGAAAAAGCTTAAAAAGAATATAAACATTGATTTAGATGGATATGAAGCTGTCTATTTCTAAATTAACTTACAATTTATTGTATGTATGTACACATATTCATATATGTACTCATATATACTTACACGTAGGACACTTTTCAAAAAAAAATCAGCTTTATTGAGATAATTCACAAACCATAAAATTCACCCTTTTTAAAGTCAAAAAAAAAAAAAAAAAAAAAAAAACCAACTTTCAATCTACTTAGTGACTGCTGAAGTCACTCCGCAACCATTGGTCAACCCGGGGCCCCGCAGGAGACCTCGTAGAACCCTTGGGCGCGAGCGGCGTGTGCGCATGCTCACTTGTGTTTGGCACTGCTCCTTGGTTAGCGTTCGATCGGGAGGCTTTTGGGTGGTGCTGTTGTGGCAGAGATGTTGTCTTCGAGAAAATAGTACTGAGTAATATTCGCTCATATCGGCTTCACGAGTGGGTATGAGCCGAGGGGCCAGGTGAGGGGACGGGCCTCTGAAGCTGCTGTCTTCTCCCATGAAGAAGCTTTTTGACATTTGACGGTAGACGAAAGAGTCACTCTCAGGCACCGCCACCAGGTGGCAGGAGGCGAGCTCGGACGAGGTTTGTTTCAGACAGAGAATCGGCTTTTGGCCTAGCTCCCAGATCCACTCAGACATCTGGGAAAGATCAATCACGCTGCCTAAAGGGGCCATGTTGAAAGAGGACACCAGATCCTTTCGTGTGGAGTAGGGGACTTGGGTGACAGAGCGGAACGAGAAGTAGTGGGCGGAGCTAGGCCCAATCTTAGAAAAGAACTGATCTGTGGCCAGGTCAAGAAATAGCCCATTAGAACCATCTTTCAATATCCTTAGTGACTGCTGACGTCACTCAGCATCCATTGGTCAACCCGGGGCCCCGCAGGAGACCTCTTAGAACCCTTGGGCGCGAGCGGTGTGTGCGCGTTCTCACTTGTGTTTATCACTGCTCCTTGGTTACCGTTCGATCGGGAGGCTTTTGAGTGGTGCGGTTGTGGCAGAGAGGTTGGCTTCTGCCGAATAGTACCGAGTAATCGCTGGTGTTAGGTTTAGAAGTGGATAAGAGCCGAGGGGGCAGGTGAGCGGGCTGGCCCGTTAAGCTGCTGTCTTCTGCCATGAAGGCGCTTTTTGACTTTGGACCGTAGAAGAAAAAGTCACTCTCTGGCACCACCACCGGGCTGCAGGAGGCGAGCGCGGACGCGGTTTGTTCGTGAAAGAGAATCGGCTTTCGGCTGAGCTGGCAGATCCGACTCAGACATCTGGGAAAGATCCATCACGCTGCCAAACAGGGTGATGTGGAAAGAGGACAGCTGATCTTTCCGTGTGGAGTAGGGGTCGGGAACCTCCAGCAGGCTGCAGGAGGCGAGCGCGGGAGCGGTTTGGTTGAGAAATGGAATTGGATTTCGGCTGAGCTACCAGATCCGACACAGACATCTGGGAAAGATCCATCAAGCTGCAAAAGGGGTCATGTTAAAAGTGGATAGCAGACCTTTCCGTGTGGAGTAGGGTAAGTGGATGACAGAGTGGATGGAGAAGTAGGGGGCGGAGCCAGGCCCAAGCTTAGGAAAGAACTTATCTGTAGCCATGGCAAGAAATAGCCCGTGAGAAACAACTTTCAATCCCCCTAGGGACCACTGACGGCAATCAGCAACCATTGGTCAACCCGGGGCCCCGCAGGAGACCTCTTAGAACCCTTGGGCGCGAGCGGTGTGTGCGCATGCTCACTTGTGTTTGGCACTGCTCCTCGGTTAGCGTTCGATCGGGAGGCTTTTGGGTGGTGCTGTTGTGGCAGAGATGTTGTCTTCGAGAAAATAGTACTGAGTAATATTCGCTCATATCGGCTTCACGAGTGGGTATGAGCCGAGGGGCCAGGTGAGGGGACGGGCCTCTGAAGCTGCTGTCTTCTCCCATGAAGAAGCTTTTTGACTTTTGACGGTAGACGAAAGAGTCACTCTCAGGCACCGCCACCAGGTGGCAGGAGGCGAGCTCGGACGAGGTTTATTTCAGACAGAGAATCGGCTTTGGCCTAGCTCCCAGATCCACTCAGACATCTGGGAAAGATCAATCGCGCTGCCTAAAGGGGCCATGTTGAAAGAGGACACCAGATCCTTTCGTGTGGAGTAGGGGACGGGGATGACAGAGCCGAACGAGTAGTAGGGGGCGGAGCAAGGCCCAATCTTCGAAAAGAACTGATCTGTAGCCACGTCAAGAAATAGCCCATTTGAACCAACTTTCGGCACTCAGCTCCAGGCGGGGCGGCCCCGGCGCTGAGGGACGCTACCCGACCTTGGCGGGACGGGGGTTTCGCCAGGGCCTGGGCCCAGCGACCAGGCGGAGACGGCGCGCGAGCCTTGCAGTCTCCAGGGAAATGCGGGCTTGCCTGCAATGAGATTTCATTTTCTGCATTTAAAGGACATCCTTTTCTGAGCTGCTGTGAATAAATTTGGGATGATACTGTATGTTTTCATCTAATGGAGAAATAGCTGTATTTTGAATAAGGATTGCTGCACTGGACGACTTCAGAACATTACTCACAATGTCATCCAACAGGAGTCAGAATCCCCATGGACCGAAGCAGATTGGCCTTGACCAGCTCTGGGACGACCTCAGAGCTGGAATCCAGCAAGTGTACACCAGACAGAGTATGGCGAAGTCCAGATACATGGAACTCTACACGTATCCTCCTGCTTGAACTGAGATAATTTGCTTTAGAATTTTGATACTTAGTGGTAGGATCGATGAATTATTAGAAATTTGACATCATGTGTTCTCTTCTCAGTTCATCCTTGAAATGTAGTCACAGAATTCATCTTTAGCTTTAAGTTTTTTGAATAGAGGTCCTGTTTTTCGGTTTTTTGAACAGAGGTAATAAAATTGGCTAGTTAGTTGTCTAATGCAGTGCTGGTCAGTACAGTAGCCACTAGTCACATGGATCTGTTTACATTTAAAATAATTTAAAAATTCAGTTTCTTAGTCACAGTAGCCATATTTTAAGGGCTTAATAGTCAGATAATAAAATATTTCTATTACTGTGGAAAGATCCGTTGGACAGCACTGGTCTAAAGCAGGGGATCATTTGTTGAAATGTTGTCCATTTGTTTATATATTGTCTACAGCTGCTTTCATGTTACTCGGAGGGAGCTGAGTAGTTCTGTCAGAAACGATCTTGTCCACAAAGCCTAAAATATTTGCTATCTGGTCCTTTACATAAGAAGTTTGCTGACCTGATCTAACGGGATAGCACAGAGAACAAAAGTTTAACTGTTCTGGTCCTGTTTCACAAAAATGGTATTTAAAAAGTATCTCCCTCATTTGTCATGTGGCCTGCCATGTGCGCGAGGGACAGTGCCGCGTGCTGCAAAGGTCACGAGGGTGTAAAAGACGCGGCCCTGCTCTTCCATACCCAGTGGTGTGCTGTTCGCCTTTGTAGAGTTTCTTGGTTCCGTGCAAATATGAAATTGGAACTAGAGCTAAGCCAACTCAGTAGTGAGCAGGTTGCTGCAGATTCTAGGATTTCAAAGTTCAATGGAGATTTAAGTTTAAATCTTTGGTATGTATCTGTAATTATCAAACTAGGTTATGTGATATTGTAGTGTTCCCTCAAATATGTTAGCATCTGAAAATCCTTAAAAAGAATTTAAACATTGATTTAGATGGATATGAAGCTGTCTATTTCTAAATTAACTTACAATTTATTGTATGTATGTACACATATTCATATATGTACTCATATATACTTACACGTAGGACACTTTTCAAAAAAAAATCAGCTTTATTGAGATAATTCACAAACCATAAAATTCACCCTTTTTAAAGTCAAAAAAAAAAAGAACCAACTTTCAATCTACTGAGTGACTGCTGAAGTCACTCCGCAACCATTGGTCAACCCGGGGCCCCGCAGGAGACCTCGTAGAACCCTTGGGCGCGAGCGGCGTGTGCGCATGCTCACTTGTGTTTGGCACTGCTCCTTGGTTAGCGTTCGATCGGGAGGCTTTTGGGTGGTGCTGTTGTGGCAGAGATGTTGTCTTCGAGAAAATAGTACTGAGTAATATTCGCTCATATCGGCTTCACGAGTGGGTATGAGCCGAGGGGCCAGGTGAGGGGACGGGCCTCTGAAGCTGCTGTCTTCTCCCATGAAGAAGCTTTTTGACATTTGACGGTAGACGAAAGAGTCACTCTCAGGCACCGCCACCAGGTGGCAGGAGGCGAGCTCGGACGAGGTTTGTTTCAGACAGAGAATCGGCTTTTGGCCTAGCTCCCAGATCCACTCAGACATCTGGGAAATATCAATCACGCTGCCTAAAGGGGCCATGTTGAAAGAGGACACCAGATCCTTTCGTGTGGAGTAGGGGACTTGGGTGACAGAGCGGAACGAGAAGTAGTGGGCGGAGCTAGGCCCAATCTTAGAAAAGAACTGATCTGTGGCCAGGTCAAGAAATAGCCCATTAGAACCATCTTTCAATATCCTTAGTGACTGCTGACGTCACTCAGCATCCATTGGTCAACCCGGGGCCCCGCAGGAGACCTCTTAGAACCCTTGGGCGCGAGCGGTGTGTGCGCGTTCTCACTTGTGTTTATCACTGCTCCTTGGTTACCGTTCGATCGGGAGGCTTTTGAGTGGTGCGGTTGTGGCAGAGAGGTTGGCTTCTGCCGAATAGTACCGAGTAATCGCTGGTGTTAGGTTTAGAAGTGGATAAGAGCCGAGGGGGCAGGTGAGCGGGCTGGCCCGTTAAGCTGCTGTCTTCTGCCATGAAGGCGCTTTTTGACTTTGGACCGTAGAAGAAAAAGTCACTCTCTGGCACCACCACCGGGCTGCAGGAGGCGAGCGCGGACGCGGTTTGTTCGTGAAAGAGAATCGGCTTTCGGCTGAGCTGGCAGATCCGACTCAGACATCTGGGAAAGATCCATCACGCTGCCAAACAGGGTGATGTGGAAAGAGGACAGCTGATCTTTCCGTGTGGAGTAGGGGTCGGGAACCTCCAGCAGGCTGCAGGAGGCGAGCGCGGGAGCGGTTTGGTTGAGAAATGGAATCGGATTTCGGCTGAGCTACCAGATCCGACACAGACATCTGGGAAAGATCCATCAAGCTGCAAAAGGGGTCATGTTAAAAGTGGATAGCAGACCTTTCCGTGTGGAGTAGGGTAAGTGGATGACAGAGTGGATGGAGAAGTAGGGGGCGGAGCCAGGCCCAAGCTTAGGAAAGAACTTATCTGTAGCCATGGCAAGAAATAGCCCGTGAGAAACAACTTTCAATCCCCCTAGGGACCACTGACGGCAATCAGCAACCATTGGTCAACCCGGGGCCCCGCAGGAGACCTCTTAGAACCCTTGGGCGCGAGCGGTGTGTGCGCATGCTCACTTGTGTTTGGCACTGCTCCTCGGTTAGCGTTCGATCGGGAGGCTTTTGGGTGGTGCTGTTGTGGCAGAGATGTTGTCTTCGAGAAAATAGTACTGAGTAATATTCGCTCATATCGGCTTCACGAGTGGGTATGAGCCGAGGGGCCAGGTGAGGGGACGGGCCTCTGAAGCTGCTGTCTTCTCCCATGAAGAAGCTTTTTGACTTTTGACGGTAGACGAAAGAGTCACTCTCAGGCACCGCCACCAGGTGGCAGGAGGCGAGCTCGGACGAGGTTTATTTCAGACAGAGAATCGGCTTTGGCCTAGCTCCCAGATCCACTCAGACATCTGGGAAAGATCAATCGCGCTGCCTAAAGGGGCCATGTTGAAAGAGGACACCAGATCCTTTCGTGTGGAGGAGGGGACGGGGATGACAGAGCCGAACGAGTAGTAGGGGGCGGAGCAAGGCCCAATCTTCGAAAAGAACTGATCTGTAGCCACGTCAAGAAATAGCCCATTAGAACCAACTTTCGGCACTCAGCTCCAGGCGGGGCGGCCCCGGCGCTGAGGGACGCTACCCGACCTTGGCGGGACGGGGGTTTCGCCAGGGCCTGGGCCCAGCGACCAGGCGGAGACGGCGCGCGAGCCTTGCAGTCTCCAGGGAAATGCGGGCTTGCCTGCAATGAGATTTCATTTTCTGCATTTAAAGGACATCCTTTTCTGAGCTGCTGTGAATAAATTTGGGATGATACTGTATGTTTTCATCTAATGGAGAAATAGCTGTATTTTGAATAAGGATTGCTGCACTGGACGACTTCAGAACATTACTCACAATGTCATCCAACAGGAGTCAGAATCCCCATGGACCGAAGCAGATTGGCCTTGACCAGCTCTGGGACGACCTCAGAGCTGGAATCCAGCAAGTGTACACCAGACAGAGTATGGCGAAGTCCAGATACATGGAACTCTACACGTATCCTCCTGCTTGAACTGAGATAATTTGCTTTAGAATTTTGATACTTAGTGGTAGGATCGATGAATTATTAGAAATTTGACATCGTGTGTTCTCTTCTCAGTTCATCCTTGAAATGTAGTCACAGAATTCATCTTTAGCTTTAAGTTTTTTGAATAGAGGTCCTGTTTTTCGGTTTTTTGAACAGAGGTAATAAAATTGGCTAGTTAGTTGTCTAATGCAGTGCTGGTCAGTACAGTAGCCACTAGTCACATGGATCTGTTTACATTTAAAATAATTTAAAAATTCAGTTTCTTAGTCACAGTAGCCATATTTTAAGGGCTTAATAGTCAGATAATAAAATATTTCTATTACTGTGGAAAGATCCGTTGGACAGCACTGGTCTAAAGCAGGGGATCATTTGTTGAAATGTTGTCCATTTGTTTATATATTGTCTACAGCTGCTTTCATGTTACTCGGAGGGAGCTGAGTAGTTCTGTCAGAAACGATCTTGTCCACAAAGCCTAAAATATTTGCTATCTGGTCCTTTACATAAGAAGTTTGCTGACCTGATCTAACGGGATAGCACAGAGAACAAAAGTTTAACTGTTCTGGTCCTGTTTCACAAAAATGGTATTTAAAAAGTATCTCCCTCATTTGTCATGTGGCCTGCCATGTGCGCGAGGGACAGTGCCGCGTGCTGCAAAGGTCACGAGGGTGTAAAAGACGCGGCCCTGCTCTTCCATACCCAGTGGTGTGCTGTTCGCCTTTGTAGAGTTTCTTGGTTCCGTGCAAATATGAAATTGGAACTAGAGCTAAGCCAACTCAGTAGTGAGCAGGTTGCTGCAGATTCTAGGATTTCAAAGTTCAATGGAGATTTAAGTTTAAATCTTTGGTATGTATCTGTAATTATCAAACTAGGTTATGTGATATTGTAGTGTTCCCTCAAATATGTTAGCATCTGAAAATCCTTAAAAAGAATTTAAACATTGATTTAGATGGATATGAAGCTGTCTATTTCTAAATTAACTTACAATTTATTGTATGTATGTACACATATTCATATATGTACTCATATATACTTACACGTAGGACACTTTTCAAAAAAAAATCAGCTTTATTGAGATAATTCACAAACCATAAAATTCACCCTTTTTAAAGTCAAAAAAAAAAAAGAACCAACTTTCAATCTACTTAGTGACTGCTGAAGTCACTCCGCAACCATTGGTCAACCCGGGGCCCCGCAGGAGACCTCGTAGAACCCTTGGGCGCGAGCGGCGTGTGCGCATGCTCACTTGTGTTTGGCACTGCTCCTTGGTTAGCGTTCGATCGGGAGGCTTTTGGGTGGTGCTGTTGTGGCAGAGATGTTGTCTTCGAGAAAATAGTACTGAGTAATATTCGCTCATATCGGCTTCACGAGTGGGTATGAGCCGAGGGGCCAGGTGAGGGGACGGGCCTCTGAAGCTGCTGTCTTCTCCCATGAAGAAGCTTTTTGACATTTGACGGTAGACGAAAGAGTCACTCTCAGGCACCGCCACCAGGTGGCAGGAGGCGAGCTCGGACGAGGTTTGTTTCAGACAGAGAATCGGCTTTTGGCCTAGCTCCCAGATCCACTCAGACATCTGGGAAAGATCAATCACGCTGCCTAAAGGGGCCATGTTGAAAGAGGACACCAGATCCTTTCGTGTGGAGTAGGGGACTTGGGTGACAGAGCGGAACGAGAAGTAGTGGGCGGAGCTAGGCCCAATCTTAGAAAAGAACTGATCTGTGGCCAGGTCAAGAAATAGCCCATTAGAACCATCTTTCAATATCCTTAGTGACTGCTGACGTCACTCAGCATCCATTGGTCAACCCGGGGCCCCGCAGGAGACCTCTTAGAACCCTTGGGCGCGAGCGGTGTGTGCGCGTTCTCACTTGTGTTTATCACTGCTCCTTGGTTACCGTTCGATCGGGAGGCTTTTGAGTGGTGCGGTTGTGGCAGAGAGGTTGGCTTCTGCCGAATAGTACCGAGTAATCGCTGGTGTTAGGTTTAGAAGTGGATAAGAGCCGAGGGGGCAGGTGAGCGGGCTGGCCCGTTAAGCTGCTGTCTTCTGCCATGAAGGCGCTTTTTGACTTTGGACCGTAGAAGAAAAAGTCACTCTCTGGCACCACCACCGGGCTGCAGGAGGCGAGCGCGGACGCGGTTTGTTCGTGAAAGAGAATCGGCTTTCGGCTGAGCTGGCAGATCCGACTCAGACATCTGGGAAAGATCCATCACGCTGCCAAACAGGGTGATGTGGAAAGAGGACAGCTGATCTTTCCGTGTGGAGTAGGGGTCGGGAACCTCCAGCAGGCTGCAGGAGGCGAGCGCGGGAGCGGTTTGGTTGAGAAATGGAATCGGATTTCGGCTGAGCTACCAGATCCGACACAGACATCTGGGAAAGATCCATCAAGCTGCAAAAGGGGTCATGTTAAAAGTGGATAGCAGACCTTTCCGTGTGGAGTAGGGTAAGTGGATGACAGAGTGGATGGAGAAGTAGGGGGCGGAGCCAGGCCCAAGCTTAGGAAAGAACTTATCTGTAGCCATGGCAAGAAATAGCCCGTGAGAAACAACTTTCAATCCCCCTAGGGACCACTGACGGCAATCAGCAACCATTGGTCAACCCGGGGCCCCCGCAGGAGACCTCTTAGAACCCTTGGGCGCGAGCGGTGTGTGCGCATGCTCACTTGTGTTTGGCACTGCTCCTCGGTTAGCGTTCGATCGGGAGGCTTTTGGGTGGTGCTGTTGTGGCAGAGATGTTGTCTTCGAGAAAATAGTACTGAGTAATATTCGCTCATATCGGCTTCACGAGTGGGTATGAGCCGAGGGGCCAGGTGAGGGGACGGGCCTCTGAAGCTGCTGTCTTCTCCCATGAAGAAGCTTTTTGACTTTTGACGGTAGACGAAAGAGTCACTCTCAGGCACCGCCACCAGGTGGCAGGAGGCGAGCTCGGACGAGGTTTATTTCAGACAGAGAATCGGCTTTGGCCTAGCTCCCAGATCCACTCAGACATCTGGGAAAGATCAATCGCGCTGCCTAAAGGGGCCATGTTGAAAGAGGACACCAGATCCTTTCGTGTGGAGTAGGGGACGGGGATGACAGAGCCGAACGAGTAGTAGGGGGCGGAGCAAGGCCCAATCTTCGAAAAGAACTGATCTGTAGCCACGTCAAGAAATAGCCCATTAGAACCAACTTTCGGCACTCAGCTCCAGGCGGGGCGGCCCCGGCGCTGAGGGACGCTACCCGACCTTGGCGGGACGGGGGTTTCGCCAGGGCCTGGGCCCAGCGACCAGGCGGAGACGGCGCGCGAGCCTTGCAGTCTCCAGGGAAATGCGGGCTTGCCTGCAATGAGATTTCATTTTCTGCATTTAAAGGACATCCTTTTCTGAGCTGCTGTGAATAAATTTGGGATGATACTGTATGTTTTCATCTAATGGAGAAATAGCTGTATTTTGAATAAGGATTGCTGCACTGGACGACTTCAGAACATTACTCACAATGTCATCCAACAGGAGTCAGAATCCCCATGGACCGAAGCAGATTGGCCTTGACCAGCTCTGGGACGACCTCAGAGCTGGAATCCAGCAAGTGTACACCAGACAGAGTATGGCGAAGTCCAGATACATGGAACTCTACACGTATCCTCCTGCTTGAACTGAGATAATTTGCTTTAGAATTTTGATACTTAGTGGTAGGATCGATGAATTATTAGAAATTTGACATCGTGTGTTCTCTTCTCAGTTCATCCTTGAAATGTAGTCACAGAATTCATCTTTAGCTTTAAGTTTTTTGAATAGAGGTCCTGTTTTTCGGTTTTTTGAACAGAGGTAATAAAATTGGCTAGTTAGTTGTCTAATGCAGTGCTGGTCAGTACAGTAGCCACTAGTCACATGGATCTGTTTACATTTAAAATAATTTAAAAATTCAGTTTCTTAGTCACAGTAGCCATATTTTAAGGGCTTAATAGTCAGATAATAAAATATTTCTATTACTGTGGAAAGATCCGTTGGACAGCACTGGTCTAAAGCAGGGGATCATTTGTTGAAATGTTGTCCATTTGTTTATATATTGTCTACAGCTGCTTTCATGTTACTCGGAGGGAGCTGAGTAGTTCTGTCAGAAACGATCTTGTCCACAAAGCCTAAAATATTTGCTATCTGGTCCTTTACATAAGAAGTTTGCTGACCTGATCTAACGGGATAGCACAGAGAACAAAAGTTTAACTGTTCTGGTCCTGTTTCACAAAAATGGTATTTAAAAAGTATCTCCCTCATTTGTCATGTGGCCTGCCATGTGCGCGAGGGACAGTGCCGCGTGCTGCAAAGGTCACGAGGGTGTAAAAGACGCGGCCCTGCTCTTCCATACCCAGTGGTGTGCTGTTCGCCTTTGTAGAGTTTCTTGGTTCCGTGCAAATATGAAATTGGAACTAGAGCTAAGCCAACTCAGTAGTGAGCAGGTTGCTGCAGATTCTAGGATTTCAAAGTTCAATGGAGATTTAAGTTTAAATCTTTGGTATGTATCTGTAATTATCAAACTAGGTTATGTGATATTGTAGTGTTCCCTCAAATATGTTAGCATCTGAAAATCCTTAAAAAGAATTTAAACATTGATTTAGATGGATATGAAGCTGTCTATTTCTAAATTAACTTACAATTTATTGTATGTATGTACACATATTCATATATGTACTCATATATACTTACACGTAGGACACTTTTCAAAAAAAAATCAGCTTTATTGAGATAATTCACAAACCATAAAATTCACCCTTTTTAAAGTCAAAAAAAAAAAGAACCAACTTTCAATCTACTGAGTGACTGCTGAAGTCACTCCGCAACCATTGGTCAACCCGGGGCCCCGCAGGAGACCTCGTAGAACCCTTGGGCGCGAGCGGCGTGTGCGCATGCTCACTTGTGTTTGGCACTGCTCCTTGGTTAGCGTTCGATCGGGAGGCTTTTGGGTGGTGCTGTTGTGGCAGAGATGTTGTCTTCGAGAAAATAGTACTGAGTAATATTCGCTCATATCGGCTTCACGAGTGGGTATGAGCCGAGGGGCCAGGTGAGGGGACGGGCCTCTGAAGCTGCTGTCTTCTCCCATGAAGAAGCTTTTTGACATTTGACGGTAGACGAAAGAGTCACTCTCAGGCACCGCCACCAGGTGGCAGGAGGCGAGCTCGGACGAGGTTTGTTTCAGACAGAGAATCGGCTTTTGGCCTAGCTCCCAGATCCACTCAGACATCTGGGAAATATCAATCACGCTGCCTAAAGGGGCCATGTTGAAAGAGGACACCAGATCCTTTCGTGTGGAGTAGGGGACTTGGGTGACAGAGCGGAACGAGAAGTAGTGGGCGGAGCTAGGCCCAATCTTAGAAAAGAACTGATCTGTGGCCAGGTCAAGAAATAGCCCATTAGAACCATCTTTCAATATCCTTAGTGACTGCTGACGTCACTCAGCATCCATTGGTCAACCCGGGGCCCCGCAGGAGACCTCTTAGAACCCTTGGGCGCGAGCGGTGTGTGCGCGTTCTCACTTGTGTTTATCACTGCTCCTTGGTTACCGTTCGATCGGGAGGCTTTTGAGTGGTGCGGTTGTGGCAGAGAGGTTGGCTTCTGCCGAATAGTACCGAGTAATCGCTGGTGTTAGGTTTAGAAGTGGATAAGAGCCGAGGGGGCAGGTGAGCGGGCTGGCCCGTTAAGCTGCTGTCTTCTGCCATGAAGGCGCTTTTTGACTTTGGACCGTAGAAGAAAAAGTCACTCTCTGGCACCACCACCGGGCTGCAGGAGGCGAGCGCGGACGCGGTTTGTTCGTGAAAGAGAATCGGCTTTCGGCTGAGCTGGCAGATCCGACTCAGACATCTGGGAAAGATCCATCACGCTGCCAAACAGGGTGATGTGGAAAGAGGACAGCTGATCTTTCCGTGTGGAGTAGGGGTCGGGAACCTCCAGCAGGCTGCAGGAGGCGAGCGCGGGAGCGGTTTGGTTGAGAAATGGAATCGGATTTCGGCTGAGCTACCAGATCCGACACAGACATCTGGGAAAGATCCATCAAGCTGCAAAAGGGGTCATGTTAAAAGTGGATAGCAGACCTTTCCGTGTGGAGTAGGGTAAGTGGATGACAGAGTGGATGGAGAAGTAGGGGGCGGAGCCAGGCCCAAGCTTAGGAAAGAACTTATCTGTAGCCATGGCAAGAAATAGCCCGTGAGAAACAACTTTCAATCCCCCTAGGGACCACTGACGGCAATCAGCAACCATTGGTCAACCCGGGGCCCCGCAGGAGACCTCTTAGAACCCTTGGGCGCGAGCGGTGTGTGCGCATGCTCACTTGTGTTTGGCACTGCTCCTCGGTTAGCGTTCGATCGGGAGGCTTTTGGGTGGTGCTGTTGTGGCAGAGATGTTGTCTTCGAGAAAATAGTACTGAGTAATATTCGCTCATATCGGCTTCACGAGTGGGTATGAGCCGAGGGGCCAGGTGAGGGGACGGGCCTCTGAAGCTGCTGTCTTCTCCCATGAAGAAGCTTTTTGACTTTTGACGGTAGACGAAAGAGTCACTCTCAGGCACCGCCACCAGGTGGCAGGAGGCGAGCTCGGACGAGGTTTATTTCAGACAGAGAATCGGCTTTGGCCTAGCTCCCAGATCCACTCAGACATCTGGGAAAGATCAATCGCGCTGCCTAAAGGGGCCATGTTGAAAGAGGACACCAGATCCTTTCGTGTGGAGGAGGGGACGGGGATGACAGAGCCGAACGAGTAGTAGGGGGCGGAGCAAGGCCCAATCTTCGAAAAGAACTGATCTGTAGCCACGTCAAGAAATAGCCCATTAGAACCAACTTTCGGCACTCAGCTCCAGGCGGGGCGGCCCCGGCGCTGAGGGACGCTACCCGACCTTGGCGGGACGGGGGTTTCGCCAGGGCCTGGGCCCAGCGACCAGGCGGAGACGGCGCGCGAGCCTTGCAGTCTCCAGGGAAATGCGGGCTTGCCTGCAATGAGATTTCATTTTCTGCATTTAAAGGACATCCTTTTCTGAGCTGCTGTGAATAAATTTGGGATGATACTGTATGTTTTCATCTAATGGAGAAATAGCTGTATTTTGAATAAGGATTGCTGCACTGGACGACTTCAGAACATTACTCACAATGTCATCCAACAGGAGTCAGAATCCCCATGGACCGAAGCAGATTGGCCTTGACCAGCTCTGGGACGACCTCAGAGCTGGAATCCAGCAAGTGTACACCAGACAGAGTATGGCGAAGTCCAGATACATGGAACTCTACACGTATCCTCCTGCTTGAACTGAGATAATTTGCTTTAGAATTTTGATACTTAGTGGTAGGATCGATGAATTATTAGAAATTTGACATCGTGTGTTCTCTTCTCAGTTCATCCTTGAAATGTAGTCACAGAATTCATCTTTAGCTTTAAGTTTTTTGAATAGAGGTCCTGTTTTTCGGTTTTTTGAACAGAGGTAATAAAATTGGCTAGTTAGTTGTCTAATGCAGTGCTGGTCAGTACAGTAGCCACTAGTCACATGGATCTGTTTACATTTAAAATAATTTAAAAATTCAGTTTCTTAGTCACAGTAGCCATATTTTAAGGGCTTAATAGTCAGATAATAAAATATTTCTATTACTGTGGAAAGATCCGTTGGACAGCACTGGTCTAAAGCAGGGGATCATTTGTTGAAATGTTGTCCATTTGTTTATATATTGTCTACAGCTGCTTTCATGTTACTCGGAGGGAGCTGAGTAGTTCTGTCAGAAACGATCTTGTCCACAAAGCCTAAAATATTTGCTATCTGGTCCTTTACATAAGAAGTTTGCTGACCTGATCTAACGGGATAGCACAGAGAACAAAAGTTTAACTGTTCTGGTCCTGTTTCACAAAAATGGTATTTAAAAAGTATCTCCCTCATTTGTCATGTGGCCTGCCATGTGCGCGAGGGACAGTGCCGCGTGCTGCAAAGGTCACGAGGGTGTAAAAGACGCGGCCCTGCTCTTCCATATCCAGTGGTGTGCTGTTCGCCTTTGTAGAGTTTCTTGGTTCCGTGCAAATATGAAATTGGAACTAGAGCTAAGCCAACTCAGTAGTGAGCAGGTTGCTGCAGATTCTAGGATTTCAAAGTTCAATGGAGATTTAAGTTTAAATCTTTGGTATGTATCTGTAATTATCAAACTAGGTTATGTGATATTGTAGTGTTCCCTCAAATATGTTAGCATCTGAAAATCCTTAAAAAGAATTTAAACATTGATTTAGATGGATATGAAGCTGTCTATTTCTAAATTAACTTACAATTTATTGTATGTATGTACACATATTCATATATGTACTCATATATACTTACACGTAGGACACTTTTCAAAAAAAAATCAGCTTTATTGAGATAATTCACAAACCATAAAATTCACCCTTTTTAAAGTCAAAAAAAAAAAAAAAAAAAAAAAAGAACCAACTTTCAATCTACTTAGTGACTGCTGAAGTCACTCCGCAACCATTGGTCAACCCGGGGCCCCGCAGGAGACCTCGTAGAACCCTTGGGCGCGAGCGGCGTGTGCGCATGCTCACTTGTGTTTGGCACTGCTCCTTGGTTAGCGTTCGATCGGGAGGCTTTTGGGTGGTGCTGTTGTGGCAGAGATGTTGTCTTCGAGAAAATAGTACTGAGTAATATTCGCTCATATCGGCTTCACGAGTGGGTATGAGCCGAGGGGCCAGGTGAGGGGACGGGCCTCTGAAGCTGCTGTCTTCTCCCATGAAGAAGCTTTTTGACATTTGACGGTAGACGAAAGAGTCACTCTCAGGCACCGCCACCAGGTGGCAGGAGGCGAGCTCGGACGAGGTTTGTTTCAGACAGAGAATCGGCTTTTGGCCTAGCTCCCAGATCCACTCAGACATCTGGGAAAGATCAATCACGCTGCCTAAAGGGGCCATGTTGAAAGAGGACACCAGATCCTTTCGTGTGGAGTAGGGGACTTGGGTGACAGAGCGGAACGAGAAGTAGTGGGCGGAGCTAGGCCCAATCTTAGAAAAGAACTGATCTGTGGCCAGGTCAAGAAATAGCCCATTAGAACCATCTTTCAATATCCTTAGTGACTGCTGACGTCACTCAGCATCCATTGGTCAACCCGGGGCCCCGCAGGAGACCTCTTAGAACCCTTGGGCGCGAGCGGTGTGTGCGCGTTCTCACTTGTGTTTATCACTGCTCCTTGGTTACCGTTCGATCGGGAGGCTTTTGAGTGGTGCGGTTGTGGCAGAGAGGTTGGCTTCTGCCGAATAGTACCGAGTAATCGCTGGTGTTAGGTTTAGAAGTGGATAAGAGCCGAGGGGGCAGGTGAGCGGGCTGGCCCGTTAAGCTGCTGTCTTCTGCCATGAAGGCGCTTTTTGACTTTGGACCGTAGAAGAAAAAGTCACTCTCTGGCACCACCACCGGGCTGCAGGAGGCGAGCGCGGACGCGGTTTGTTCGTGAAAGAGAATCGGCTTTCGGCTGAGCTGGCAGATCCGACTCAGACATCTGGGAAAGATCCATCACGCTGCCAAACAGGGTGATGTGGAAAGAGGACAGCTGATCTTTCCGTGTGGAGTAGGGGTCGGGAACCTCCAGCAGGCTGCAGGAGGCGAGCGCGGGAGCGGTTTGGTTGAGAAATGGAATCGGATTTCGGCTGAGCTACCAGATCCGACACAGACATCTGGGAAAGATCCATCAAGCTGCAAAAGGGGTCATGTTAAAAGTGGATAGCAGACCTTTCCGTGTGGAGTAGGGTAAGTGGATGACAGAGTGGATGGAGAAGTAGGGGGCGGAGCCAGGCCCAAGCTTAGGAAAGAACTTATCTGTAGCCATGGCAAGAAATAGCCCGTGAGAAACAACTTTCAATCCCCCTAGGGACCACTGACGGCAATCAGCAACCATTGGTCAACCCGGGGCCCCGCAGGAGACCTCTTAGAACCCTTGGGCGCGAGCGGTGTGTGCGCATGCTCACTTGTGTTTGGCACTGCTCCTCGGTTAGCGTTCGATCGGGAGGCTTTTGGGTGGTGCTGTTGTGGCAGAGATGTTGTCTTCGAGAAAATAGTACTGAGTAATATTCGCTCATATCGGCTTCACGAGTGGGTATGAGCCGAGGGGCCAGGTGAGGGGACGGGCCTCTGAAGCTGCTGTCTTCTCCCATGAAGAAGCTTTTTGACTTTTGACGGTAGACGAAAGAGTCACTCTCAGGCACCGCCACCAGGTGGCAGGAGGCGAGCTCGGACGAGGTTTATTTCAGACAGAGAATCGGCTTTGGCCTAGCTCCCAGATCCACTCAGACATCTGGGAAAGATCAATCACGCTGCCTAAAGGGGCCATGTTGAAAGAGGACACCAGATCCTTTCGTGTGGAGGAGGGGACGGGGATGACAGAGCCGAACGAGTAGTAGGGGGCGGAGCAAGGCCCAATCTTCGAAAAGAACTGATCTGTAGCCACGTCAAGAAATAGCCCATTAGAACCAACTTTCGGCACTCAGCTCCAGGCGGGGCGGCCCCGGCGCTGAGGGACGCTACCCGACCTTGGCGGGACGGGGGTTTCGCCAGGGCCTGGGCCCAGCGACCAGGCGGAGACGGCGCGCGAGCCTTGCAGTCTCCAGGGAAATGCGGGCTTGCCTGCAATGAGATTTCATTTTCTGCATTTAAAGGACATCCTTTTCTGAGCTGCTGTGAATAAATTTGGGATGATACTGTATGTTTTCATCTAATGGAGAAATAGCTGTATTTTGAATAAGGATTGCTGCACTGGACGACTCAGAACATTACTCACAATGTCATCCAACAGGAGTCAGAATCCCCATGGACCGAAGCAGATTGGCCTTGACCAGCTCTGGGACGACCTCAGAGCTGGAATCCAGCAAGTGTACACCAGACAGAGTATGGCGAAGTCCAGATACATGGAACTCTACACGTATCCTCCTGCTTGAACTGAGATAATTTGCTTTAGAATTTTGATACTTAGTGGTAGGATCGATGAATTATTAGAAATTTGACATCGTGTGTTCTCTTCTCAGTTCATCCTTGAAATGTAGTCACAGAATTCATCTTTAGCTTTAAGTTTTTTGACTAGAGGTCCTGTTTTTCGGTTTTTAGAACAGAGGTAATAAAATTGGCTAGTTAGTTGTCTAATGCAGTGCTGGTCAGTACAGTAGCCACTAGTCACATGGATCTGTTTACATTTAAAATAATTTAAAAATTCAGTTTCTTAGTCACAGTAGCCATATTTTAAGGGCTTAATAGTCAGATAATAAAATATTTCTATTACTGTGGAAAGATCCGTTGGACAGCACTGGTCTAAAGCAGGGGATCATTTGTTGAAATGTTGTCCATTTGTTTATATATTGTCTACAGCTGCTTTCATGTTACTCGGAGGGAGTTGAGTAGTTCTGTCAGAAACGATCTTGTCCACAAAGCCTAAAATATTTGCTATCTGGTCCTTTACATAAGAAGTTTGCTGACCTGATCTAACGGGATAGCACAGAGAACAAAAGTTTAACTGTTCTGGTCCTGTTTCACAAAAATGGTATTTAAAAAGTATCTCCCTCATTTGTCATGTGGCCTGCCATGTGCGCGAGGGACAGTGGCGCGTGCTGCAAAGGTCACGAGGGTGTAAAAGACGCGGCCCTGCTCTTCCATACCCAGTGGTGTGCTGTTCGCCTTTGTAGAGTTTCTTGGTTCCGTGCAAATATGAAATTGGAACTAGAGCTAAGCCAACTCAGTAGTGAGCAGGTTGCTGCAGATTCTAGGATTTCAAAGTTCAATGGAGATTTAAGTTTAAATCTTTGGTATGTATCTGTAATTATCAAACTAGGTTATGTGATATTGTAGTGTTCCCTCAAATATGTTAGCATCTGAAAATCCTTAAAAAGAATTTAAACATTGATTTAGATGGATATGAAGCTGTCTATTTCTAAATTAACTTACAATTTATTGTATGTATGTACACATATTCATATATGTACTCATATATACTTACACGTAGGACACTTTTCAAAAAAAAATCAGCTTTATTGAGATAATTCACAAACCATAAAATTCACCCTTTTTAAAGTCAAAAAAAAAAAAAAAAAAAAAAAAAGAACCAACTTTCAATCTACTTAGTGACTGCTGAAGTCACTCCGCAACCATTGGTCAATCCGGGGCCCCGCAGGAGACCTCGTAGAACCCTTGGGCGCGAGCGGCGTGTGCGCATGCTCACTTGTGTTTGGCACTGCTCCTTGGTTAGCGTTCGATCGGGAGGCTTTTGGGTGGTGCTGTTGTGGCAGAGATGTTGTCTTCGAGAAAATAGTACTGAGTAATATTCGCTCATATCGGCTTCACGAGTGGGTATGAGCCGAGGGGCCAGGTGAGGGGACGGGCCTCTGAAGCTGCTGTCTTCTCCCATGAAGAAGCTTTTTGACATTTGACGGTAGACGAAAGAGTCACTCTCAGGCACCGCCACCAGGTGGCAGGAGGCGAGCTCGGACGAGGTTTGTTTCAGACAGAGAATCGGCTTTTGGCCTAGCTCCCAGATCCACTCAGACATCTGGGAAAGATCAATCACGCTGCCTAAAGGGGCCATGTTGAAAGAGGACACCAGATCCTTTCGTGTGGAGTAGGGGACTTGGGTGACAGAGCGGAACGAGAAGTAGTGGGCGGAGCTAGGCCCAATCTTAGAAAAGAACTGATCTGTGGCCAGGTCAAGAAATAGCCCATTAGAACCATCTTTCAATATCCTTAGTGACTGCTGACGTCACTCAGCATCCATTGGTCAACCCGGGGCCCCGCAGGAGACCTCTTAGAACCCTTGGGCGCGAGCGGTGTGTGCGCGTTCTCACTTGTGTTTATCACTGCTCCTTGGTTACCGTTCGATCGGGAGGCTTTTGAGTGGTGCGGTTGTGGCAGAGAGGTTGGCTTCTGCCGAATAGTACCGAGTAATCGCTGGTGTTAGGTTTAGAAGTGGATAAGAGCCGAGGGGGCAGGTGAGCGGGCTGGCCCGTTAAGCTGCTGTCTTCTGCCATGAAGGCGCTTTTTGACTTTGGACCGTAGAAGAAAAAGTCACTCTCTGGCACCACCACCGGGCTGCAGGAGGCGAGCGCGGACGCGGTTTGTTCGTGAAAGAGAATCGGCTTTCGGCTGAGCTGGCAGATCCGACTCAGACATCTGGGAAAGATCCATCACGCTGCCAAACAGGGTGATGTGGAAAGAGGACAGCTGATCTTTCCGTGTGGAGTAGGGGTCGGGAACCTCCAGCAGGCTGCAGGAGGCGAGCGCGGGAGCGGTTTGGTTGAGAAATGGAATCGGATTTCGGCTGAGCTACCAGATCCGACACAGACATCTGGGAAAGATCCATCAAGCTGCAAAAGGGGTCATGTTAAAAGTGGATAGCAGACCTTTCCGTGTGGAGTAGGGTAAGTGGATGACAGAGTGGATGGAGAAGTAGGGGGCGGAGCCAGGCCCAAGCTTAGGAAAGAACTTATCTGTAGCCATGGCAAGAAATAGCCCGTGAGAAACAACTTTCAATCCCCCTAGGGACCACTGACGGCAATCAGCAACCATTGGTCAACCCGGGGCCCCCGCAGGAGACCTCTTAGAACCCTTGGGCGCGAGCGGTGTGTGCGCATGCTCACTTGTGTTTGGCACTGCTCCTCGGTTAGCGTTCGATCGGGAGGCTTTTGGGTGGTGCTGTTGTGGCAGAGATGTTGTCTTCGAGAAAATAGTACTGAGTAATATTCGCTCATATCGGCTTCACGAGTGGGTATGAGCCGAGGGGCCAGGTGAGGGGACGGGCCTCTGAAGCTGCTGTCTTCTCCCATGAAGAAGCTTTTTGACTTTTGACGGTAGACGAAAGAGTCACTCTCAGGCACCGCCACCAGGTGGCAGGAGGCGAGCTCGGACGAGGTTTATTTCAGACAGAGAATCGGCTTTGGCCTAGCTCCCAGATCCACTCAGACATCTGGGAAAGATCAATCACGCTGCCTAAAGGGGCCATGTTGAAAGAGGACACCAGATCCTTTCGTGTGGAGGAGGGGACGGGGATGACAGAGCCGAACGAGTAGTAGGGGGCGGAGCAAGGCCCAATCTTCGAAAAGAACTGATCTGTAGCCACGTCAAGAAATAGCCCATTAGAACCAACTTTCGGCACTCAGCTCCAGGCGGGGCGGCCCCGGCGCTGAGGGACGCTACCCGACCTTGGCGGGACGGGGGTTTCGCCAGGGCCTGGGCCCAGCGACCAGGCGGAGACGGCGCGCGAGCCTTGCAGTCTCCAGGGAAATGCGGGCTTGCCTGCAATGAGATTTCATTTTCTGCATTTAAAGGACATCCTTTTCTGAGCTGCTGTGAATAAATTTGGGATGATACTGTATGTTTTCATCTAATGGAGAAATAGCTGTATTTTGAATAAGGATTGCTGCACTGGACGACTTCAGAACATTACTCACAATGTCATCCAACAGGAGTCAGAATCCCCATGGACCGAAGCAGATTGGCCTTGACCAGCTCTGGGACGACCTCAGAGCTGGAATCCAGCAAGTGTACACCAGACAGAGTATGGCGAAGTCCAGATACATGGAACTCTACACGTATCCTCCTGCTTGAACTGAGATAATTTGCTTTAGAATTTTGATACTTAGTGGTAGGATCGATGAATTATTAGAAATTTGACATCGTGTGTTCTCTTCTCAGTTCATCCTTGAAATGTAGTCACAGAATTCATCTTTAGCTTTAAGTTTTTTGAATAGAGGTCCTGTTTTTCGGTTTTTTGAACAGAGGTAATAAAATTGGCTAGTTAGTTGTCTAATGCAGTGCTGGTCAGTACAGTAGCCACTAGTCACATGGATCTGTTTACATTTAAAATAATTTAAAAATTCAGTTTCTTAGTCACAGTAGCCATATTTTAAGGGCTTAATAGTCAGATAATAAAATATTTCTATTACTGTGGAAAGATCCGTTGGACAGCACTGGTCTAAAGCAGGGGATCATTTGTTGAAATGTTGTCCATTTGTTTATATATTGTCTACAGCTGCTTTCATGTTACTCGGAGGGAGTTGAGTAGTTCTGTCAGAAACGATCTTGTCCACAAAGCCTAAAATATTTGCTATCTGGTCCTTTACATAAGAAGTTTGCTGACCTGATCTAACGGGATAGCACAGAGAACAAAAGTTTAACTGTTCTGGTCCTGTTTCACAAAAATGGTATTTAAAAAGTATCTCCCTCATTTGTCATGTGGCCTGCCATGTGCGCGAGGGACAGTGCCGCGTGCTGCAAAGGTCACGAGGGTGTAAAAGACGCGGCCCTGCTCTTCCATACCCAGTGGTGTGCTGTTCGCCTTTGTAGAGTTTCTTGGTTCCGTGCAAATATGAAATTGGAACTAGAGCTAAGCCAACTCAGTAGTGAGCAGGTTGCTGCAGATTCTAGGATTTCAAAGTTCAATGGAGATTTAAGTTTAAATCTTTGGTATGTATCTGTAATTATCAAACTAGGTTATGTGATATTGTAGTGTTCCCTCAAATATGTTAGCATCTGAAAATCCTTAAAAAGAATTTAAACATTGATTTAGATGGATATGAAGCTGTCTATTTCTAAATTAACTTACAATTTATTGTATGTATGTACACATATTCATATATGTACTCATATATACTTACACGTAGGACACTTTTCAAAAAAAAATCAGCTTTATTGAGATAATTCACAAACCATAAAATTCACCCTTTTTAAAGTCAAAAAAAAAAAAAAAAAAAAAAAAAGAACCAACTTTCAATCTACTTAGTGACTGCTGAAGTCACTCCGCAACCATTGGTCAACCCGGGGCCCCGCAGGAGACCTCGTAGAACCCTTGGGCGCGAGCGGCGTGTGCGCATGCTCACTTGTGTTTGGCACTGCTCCTTGGTTAGCGTTCGATCGGGAGGCTTTTGGGTGGTGCTGTTGTGGCAGAGATGTTGTCTTCGAGAAAATAGTACTGAGTAATATTCGCTCATATCGGCTTCACGAGTGGGTATGAGCCGAGGGGCCAGGTGAGGGGACGGGCCTCTGAAGCTGCTGTCTTCTCCCATGAAGAAGCTTTTTGACATTTGACGGTAGACGAAAGAGTCACTCTCAGGCACCGCCACCAGGTGGCAGGAGGCGAGCTCGGACGAGGTTTGTTTCAGACAGAGAATCGGCTTTTGGCCTAGCTCCCAGATCCACTCAGACATCTGGGAAAGATCAATCACGCTGCCTAAAGGGGCCATGTTGAAAGAGGACACCAGATCCTTTCGTGTGGAGTAGGGGACTTGGGTGACAGAGCGGAACGAGAAGTAGTGGGCGGAGCTAGGCCCAATCTTAGAAAAGAACTGATCTGTGGCCAGGTCAAGAAATAGCCCATTAGAACCATCTTTCAATATCCTTAGTGACTGCTGACGTCACTCAGCATCCATTGGTCAACCCGGGGCCCCGCAGGAGACCTCTTAGAACCCTTGGGCGCGAGCGGTGTGTGCGCGTTCTCACTTGTGTTTATCACTGCTCCTTGGTTACCGTTCGATCGGGAGGCTTTTGAGTGGTGCGGTTGTGGCAGAGAGGTTGGCTTCTGCCGAATAGTACCGAGTAATCGCTGGTGTTAGGTTTAGAAGTGGATAAGAGCCGAGGGGGCAGGTGAGCGGGCTGGCCCGTTAAGCTGCTGTCTTCTGCCATGAAGGCGCTTTTTGACTTTGGACCGTAGAAGAAAAAGTCACTCTCTGGCACCACCACCGGGCTGCAGGAGGCGAGCGCGGACGCGGTTTGTTCGTGAAAGAGAATCGGCTTTCGGCTGAGCTGGCAGATCCGACTCAGACATCTGGGAAAGATCCATCACGCTGCCAAACAGGGTGATGTGGAAAGAGGACAGCTGATCTTTCCGTGTGGAGTAGGGGTCGGGAACCTCCAGCAGGCTGCAGGAGGCGAGCGCGGGAGCGGTTTGGTTGAGAAATGGAATCGGATTTCGGCTGAGCTACCAGATCCGACACAGACATCTGGGAAAGATCCATCAAGCTGCAAAAGGGGTCATGTTAAAAGTGGATAGCAGACCTTTCCGTGTGGAGTAGGGTAAGTGGATGACAGAGTGGATGGAGAAGTAGGGGGCGGAGCCAGGCCCAAGCTTAGGAAAGAACTTATCTGTAGCCATGGCAAGAAATAGCCCGTGAGAAACAACTTTCAATCCCCCTAGGGACCACTGACGGCAATCAGCAACCATTGGTCAACCCGGGGCCCCCGCAGGAGACCTCTTAGAACCCTTGGGCGCGAGCGGTGTGTGCGCATGCTCACTTGTGTTTGGCACTGCTCCTCGGTTAGCGTTCGATCGGGAGGCTTTTGGGTGGTGCTGTTGTGGCAGAGATGTTGTCTTCGAGAAAATAGTACTGAGTAATATTCGCTCATATCGGCTTCACGAGTGGGTATGAGCCGAGGGGCCAGGTGAGGGGACGGGCCTCTGAAGCTGCTGTCTTCTCCCATGAAGAAGCTTTTTGACTTTTGACGGTAGACGAAAGAGTCACTCTCAGGCACCGCCACCAGGTGGCAGGAGGCGAGCTCGGACGAGGTTTATTTCAGACAGAGAATCGGCTTTGGCCTAGCTCCCAGATCCACTCAGACATCTGGGAAAGATCAATCACGCTGCCTAAAGGGGCCATGTTGAAAGAGGACACCAGATCCTTTCGTGTGGAGGAGGGGACGGGGATGACAGAGCCGAACGAGTAGTAGGGGGCGGAGCAAGGCCCAATCTTCGAAAAGAACTGATCTGTAGCCACGTCAAGAAATAGCCCATTAGAACCAACTTTCGGCACTCAGCTCCAGGCGGGGCGGCCCCGGCGCTGAGGGACGCTACCCGACCTTGGCGGGACGGGGGTTTCGCCAGGGCCTGGGCCCAGCGACCAGGCGGAGACGGCGCGCGAGCCTTGCAGTCTCCAGGGAAATGCGGGCTTGCCTGCAATGAGATTTCATTTTCTGCATTTAAAGGACATCCTTTTCTGAGCTGCTGTGAATAAATTTGGGATGATACTGTATGTTTTCATCTAATGGAGAAATAGCTGTATTTTGAATAAGGATTGCTGCACTGGACGACTTCAGAACATTACTCACAATGTCATCCAACAGGAGTCAGAATCCCCATGGACCGAAGCAGATTGGCCTTGACCAGCTCTGGGACGACCTCAGAGCTGGAATCCAGCAAGTGTACACCAGACAGAGTATGGCGAAGTCCAGATACATGGAACTCTACACGTATCCTCCTGCTTGAACTGAGATAATTTGCTTTAGAATTTTGATACTTAGTGGTAGGATCGATGAATTATTAGAAATTTGACATCGTGTGTTCTCTTCTCAGTTCATCCTTGAAATGTAGTCACAGAATTCATCTTTAGCTTTAAGTTTTTTGAATAGAGGTCCTGTTTTTCGGTTTTTTGAACAGAGGTAATAAAATTGGCTAGTTAGTTGTCTAATGCAGTGCTGGTCAGTACAGTAGCCACTAGTCACATGGATCTGTTTACATTTAAAATAATTTAAAAATTCAGTTTCTTAGTCACAGTAGCCATATTTTAAGGGCTTAATAGTCAGATAATAAAATATTTCTATTACTGTGGAAAGATCCGTTGGACAGCACTGGTCTAAAGCAGGGGATCATTTGTTGAAATGTTGTCCATTTGTTTATATATTGTCTACAGCTGCTTTCATGTTACTCGGAGGGAGTTGAGTAGTTCTGTCAGAAACGATCTTGTCCACAAAGCCTAAAATATTTGCTATCTGGTCCTTTACATAAGAAGTTTGCTGACCTGATCTAACGGGATAGCACAGAGAACAAAAGTTTAACTGTTCTGGTCCTGTTTCACAAAAATGGTATTTAAAAAGTATCTCCCTCATTTGTCATGTGGCCTGCCATGTGCGCGAGGGACAGTGCCGCGTGCTGCAAAGGTCACGAGGGTGTAAAAGACGCGGCCCTGCTCTTCCATACCCAGTGGTGTGCTGTTCGCCTTTGTAGAGTTTCTTGGTTCCGTGCAAATATGAAATTGGAACTAGAGCTAAGCCAACTCAGTAGTGAGCAGGTTGCTGCAGATTCTAGGATTTCAAAGTTCAATGGAGATTTAAGTTTAAATCTTTGGTATGTATCTGTAATTATCAAACTAGGTTATGTGATATTGTAGTGTTCCCTCAAATATGTTAGCATCTGAACATCCTTAAAAAGAATTTAAACATTGATTTAGATGGATATGAAGCTGTCTATTTCTAAATTAACTTACAATTTATTGTATGTATGTACACATATTCATATATGTACTCATATATACTTACACGTAGGACACTTTTCAAAAAAAAATCAGCTTTATTGAGATAATTCACAAACCATAAAATTCACCCTTTTTAAAGTCAAAAAAAAAAAAAAAAAAAAAAAAGAACCAACTTTCAATCTACTTAGTGACTGCTGAAGTCACTCCGCAACCATTGGTCAACCCGGGGCCCCGCAGGAGACCTCGTAGAACCCTTGGGCGCGAGCGGCGTGTGCGCATGCTCACTTGTGTTTGGCACTGCTCCTTGGTTAGCGTTCGATCGGGAGGCTTTTGGGTGGTGCTGTTGTGGCAGAGATGTTGTCTTCGAGAAAATAGTACTGAGTAATATTCGCTCATATCGGCTTCACGAGTGGGTATGAGCCGAGGGGCCAGGTGAGGGGACGGGCCTCTGAAGCTGCTGTCTTCTCCCATGAAGAAGCTTTTTGACATTTGACGGTAGACGAAAGAGTCACTCTCAGGCACCGCCACCAGGTGGCAGGAGGCGAGCTCGGACGAGGTTTGTTTCAGACAGAGAATCGGCTTTTGGCCTAGCTCCCAGATCCACTCAGACATCTGGGAAAGATCAATCACGCTGCCTAAAGGGGCCATGTTGAAAGAGGACACCAGATCCTTTCGTGTGGAGTAGGGGACTTGGGTGACAGAGCGGAACGAGAAGTAGTGGGCGGAGCTAGGCCCAATCTTAGAAAAGAACTGATCTGTGGCCAGGTCAAGAAATAGCCCATTAGAACCATCTTTCAATATCCTTAGTGACTGCTGACGTCACTCAGCATCCATTGGTCAACCCGGGGCCCCGCAGGAGACCTCTTAGAACCCTTGGGCGCGAGCGGTGTGTGCGCGTTCTCACTTGTGTTTATCACTGCTCCTTGGTTACCGTTCGATCGGGAGGCTTTTGAGTGGTGCGGTTGTGGCAGAGAGGTTGGCTTCTGCCGAATAGTACCGAGTAATCGCTGGTGTTAGGTTTAGAAGTGGATAAGAGCCGAGGGGGCAGGTGAGCGGGCTGGCCCGTTAAGCTGCTGTCTTCTGCCATGAAGGCGCTTTTTGACTTTGGACCGTAGAAGAAAAAGTCACTCTCTGGCACCACCACCGGGCTGCAGGAGGCGAGCGCGGACGCGGTTTGTTCGTGAAAGAGAATCGGCTTTCGGCTGAGCTGGCAGATCCGACTCAGACATCTGGGAAAGATCCATCACGCTGCCAAACAGGGTGATGTGGAAAGAGGACAGCTGATCTTTCCGTGTGGAGTAGGGGTCGGGAACCTCCAGCAGGCTGCAGGAGGCGAGCGCGGGAGCGGTTTGGTTGAGAAATGGAATCGGATTTCGGCTGAGCTACCAGATCCGACACAGACATCTGGGAAAGATCCATCAAGCTGCAAAAGGGGTCATGTTAAAAGTGGATAGCAGACCTTTCCGTGTGGAGTAGGGTAAGTGGATGACAGAGTGGATGGAGAAGTAGGGGGCGGAGCCAGGCCCAAGCTTAGGAAAGAACTTATCTGTAGCCATGGCAAGAAATAGCCCGTGAGAAACAACTTTCAATCCCCCTAGGGACCACTGACGGCAATCAGCAACCATTGGTCAACCCGGGGCCCCCGCAGGAGACCTCTTAGAACCCTTGGGCGCGAGCGGTGTGTGCGCATGCTCACTTGTGTTTGGCACTGCTCCTCGGTTAGCGTTCGATCGGGAGGCTTTTGGGTGGTGCTGTTGTGGCAGAGATGTTGTCTTCGAGAAAATAGTACTGAGTAATATTCGCTCATATCGGCTTCACGAGTGGGTATGAGCCGAGGGGCCAGGTGAGGGGACGGGCCTCTGAAGCTGCTGTCTTCTCCCATGAAGAAGCTTTTTGACTTTTGACGGTAGACGAAAGAGTCACTCTCAGGCACCGCCACCAGGTGGCAGGAGGCGAGCTCGGACGAGGTTTATTTCAGACAGAGAATCGGCTTTGGCCTAGCTCCCAGATCCACTCAGACATCTGGGAAAGATCAATCACGCTGCCTAAAGGGGCCATGTTGAAAGAGGACACCAGATCCTTTCGTGTGGAGGAGGGGACGGGGATGACAGAGCCGAACGAGTAGTAGGGGGCGGAGCAAGGCCCAATCTTCGAAAAGAACTGATCTGTAGCCACGTCAAGAAATAGCCCATTAGAACCAACTTTCGGCACTCAGCTCCAGGCGGGGCGGCCCCGGCGCTGAGGGACGCTACCCGACCTTGGCGGGACGGGGGTTTCGCCAGGGCCTGGGCCCAGCGACCAGGCGGAGACGGCGCGCGAGCCTTGCAGTCTCCAGGGAAATGCGGGCTTGCCTGCAATGAGATTTCATTTTCTGCATTTAAAGGACATCCTTTTCTGAGCTGCTGTGAATAAATTTGGGATGATACTGTATGTTTTCATCTAATGGAGAAATAGCTGTATTTTGAATAAGGATTGCTGCACTGGACGACTTCAGAACATTACTCACAATGTCATCCAACAGGAGTCAGAATCCCCATGGACCGAAGCAGATTGGCCTTGACCAGCTCTGGGACGACCTCAGAGCTGGAATCCAGCAAGTGTACACCAGACAGAGTATGGCGAAGTCCAGATACATGGAACTCTACACGTATCCTCCTGCTTGAACTGAGATAATTTGCTTTAGAATTTTGATACTTAGTGGTAGGATCGATGAATTATTAGAAATTTGACATCGTGTGTTCTCTTCTCAGTTCATCCTTGAAATGTAGTCACAGAATTCATCTTTAGCTTTAAGTTTTTTGAATAGAGGTCCTGTTTTTCGGTTTTTTGAACAGAGGTAATAAAATTGGCTAGTTAGTTGTCTAATGCAGTGCTGGTCAGTACAGTAGCCACTAGTCACATGGATCTGTTTACATTTAAAATAATTTAAAAATTCAGTTTCTTAGTCACAGTAGCCATATTTTAAGGGCTTAATAGTCAGATAATAAAATATTTCTATTACTGTGGAAAGATCCGTTGGACAGCACTGGTCTAAAGCAGGGGATCATTTGTTGAAATGTTGTCCATTTGTTTATATATTGTCTACAGCTGCTTTCATGTTACTCGGAGGGAGTTGAGTAGTTCTGTCAGAAACGATCTTGTCCACAAAGCCTAAAATATTTGCTATCTGGTCCTTTACATAAGAAGTTTGCTGACCTGATCTAACGGGATAGCACAGAGAACAAAAGTTTAACTGTTCTGGTCCTGTTTCACAAAAATGGTATTTAAAAAGTATCTCCCTCATTTGTCATGTGGCCTGCCATGTGCGCGAGGGACAGTGCCGCGTGCTGCAAAGGTCACGAGGGTGTAAAAGACGCGGCCCTGCTCTTCCATACCCAGTGGTGTGCTGTTCGCCTTTGTAGAGTTTCTTGGTTCCGTGCAAATATGAAATTGGAACTAGAGCTAAGCCAACTCAGTAGTGAGCAGGTTGCTGCAGATTCTAGGATTTCAAAGTTCAATGGAGATTTAAGTTTAAATCTTTGGTATGTATCTGTAATTATCAAACTAGGTTATGTGATATTGTAGTGTTCCCTCAAATATGTTAGCATCTGAACATCCTTAAAAAGAATTTAAACATTGATTTAGATGGATATGAAGCTGTCTATTTCTAAATTAACTTACAATTTATTGTATGTATGTACACATATTCATATATGTACTCATATATACTTACACGTAGGACACTTTTCAAAAAAAAATCAGCTTTATTGAGATAATTCACAAACCATAAAATTCACCCTTTTTAAAGTCAAAAAAAAAAAAAAAAAAAAAAAAAGAACCAACTTTCAATCTACTTAGTGACTGCTGAAGTCACTCCGCAACCATTGGTCAACCCGGGGCCCCGCAGGAGACCTCGTAGAACCCTTGGGCGCGAGCGGCGTGTGCGCATGCTCACTTGTGTTTGGCACTGCTCCTTGGTTAGCGTTCGATCGGGAGGCTTTTGGGTGGTGCTGTTGTGGCAGAGATGTTGTCTTCGAGAAAATAGTACTGAGTAATATTCGCTCATATCGGCTTCACGAGTGGGTATGAGCCGAGGGGCCAGGTGAGGGGACGGGCCTCTGAAGCTGCTGTCTTCTCCCATGAAGAAGCTTTTTGACATTTGACGGTAGACGAAAGAGTCACTCTCAGGCACCGCCACCAGGTGGCAGGAGGCGAGCTCGGACGAGGTTTGTTTCAGACAGAGAATCGGCTTTTGGCCTAGCTCCCAGATCCACTCAGACATCTGGGAAAGATCAATCACGCTGCCTAAAGGGGCCATGTTGAAAGAGGACACCAGATCCTTTCGTGTGGAGTAGGGGACTTGGGTGACAGAGCGGAACGAGAAGTAGTGGGCGGAGCTAGGCCCAATCTTAGAAAAGAACTGATCTGTGGCCAGGTCAAGAAATAGCCCATTAGAACCATCTTTCAATATCCTTAGTGACTGCTGACGTCACTCAGCATCCATTGGTCAACCCGGGGCCCCGCAGGAGACCTCTTAGAACCCTTGGGCGCGAGCGGTGTGTGCGCGTTCTCACTTGTGTTTATCACTGCTCCTTGGTTACCGTTCGATCGGGAGGCTTTTGAGTGGTGCGGTTGTGGCAGAGAGGTTGGCTTCTGCCGAATAGTACCGAGTAATCGCTGGTGTTAGGTTTAGAAGTGGATAAGAGCCGAGGGGGCAGGTGAGCGGGCTGGCCCGTTAAGCTGCTGTCTTCTGCCATGAAGGCGCTTTTTGACTTTGGACCGTAGAAGAAAAAGTCACTCTCTGGCACCACCACCGGGCTGCAGGAGGCGAGCGCGGACGCGGTTTGTTCGTGAAAGAGAATCGGCTTTCGGCTGAGCTGGCAGATCCGACTCAGACATCTGGGAAAGATCCATCACGCTGCCAAACAGGGTGATGTGGAAAGAGGACAGCTGATCTTTCCGTGTGGAGTAGGGGTCGGGAACCTCCAGCAGGCTGCAGGAGGCGAGCGCGGGAGCGGTTTGGTTGAGAAATGGAATCGGATTTCGGCTGAGCTACCAGATCCGACACAGACATCTGGGAAAGATCCATCAAGCTGCAAAAGGGGTCATGTTAAAAGTGGATAGCAGACCTTTCCGTGTGGAGTAGGGTAAGTGGATGACAGAGTGGATGGAGAAGTAGGGGGCGGAGCCAGGCCCAAGCTTAGGAAAGAACTTATCTGTAGCCATGGCAAGAAATAGCCCATGAGAAACAACTTTCAATCCCCCTAGGGACCACTGACGGCAATCAGCAACCATTGGTCAACCCGGGGCCCCGCAGGAGACCTCTTAGAACCCTTGGGCGCGAGCGGTGTGTGCGCATGCTCACTTGTGTTTGGCACTGCTCCTCGGTTAGCGTTCGATCGGGAGGCTTTTGGGTGGTGCTGTTGTGGCAGAGATGTTGTCTTCGAGAAAATAGTACTGAGTAATATTCGCTCATATCGGCTTCACGAGTGGGTATGAGCCGAGGGGCCAGGTGAGGGGACGGGCCTCTGAAGCTGCTGTCTTCTCCCATGAAGAAGCTTTTTGACTTTTGACGGTAGACGAAAGAGTCACTCTCAGGCACCGCCACCAGGTGGCAGGAGGCGAGCTCGGACGAGGTTTATTTCAGACAGAGAATCGGCTTTGGCCTAGCTCCCAGATCCACTCAGACATCTGGGAAAGATCAATCACGCTGCCTAAAGGGGCCATGTTGAAAGAGGACACCAGATCCTTTCGTGTGGAGGAGGGGACGGGGATGACAGAGCCGAACGAGTAGTAGGGGGCGGAGCAAGGCCCAATCTTCGAAAAGAACTGATCTGTAGCCACGTCAAGAAATAGCCCATTAGAACCAACTTTCGGCACTCAGCTCCAGGCGGGGCGGCCCCGGCGCTGAGGGACGCTACCCGACCTTGGCGGGACGGGGGTTTCGCCAGGGCCTGGGCCCAGCGACCAGGCGGAGACGGCGCGCGAGCCTTGCAGTCTCCAGGGAAATGCGGGCTTGCCTGCAATGAGATTTCATTTTCTGCATTTAAAGGACATCCTTTTCTGAGCTGCTGTGAATAAATTTGGGATGATACTGTATGTTTTCATCTAATGGAGAAATAGCTGTATTTTGAATAAGGATTGCTGCACTGGACGACTTCAGAACATTACTCACAATGTCATCCAACAGGAGTCAGAATCCCCATGGACCGAAGCAGATTGGCCTTGACCAGCTCTGGGACGACCTCAGAGCTGGAATCCAGCAAGTGTACACCAGACAGAGTATGGCGAAGTCCAGATACATGGAACTCTACACGTATCCTCCTGCTTGAACTGAGATAATTTGCTTTAGAATTTTGATACTTAGTGGTAGGATCGATGAATTATTAGAAATTTGACATCGTGTGTTCTCTTCTCAGTTCATCCTTGAAATGTAGTCACAGAATTCATCTTTAGCTTTAAGTTTTTTGACTAGAGGTCCTGTTTTTCGGTTTTTAGAACAGAGGTAATAAAATTGGCTAGTTAGTTGTCTAATGCAGTGCTGGTCAGTACAGTAGCCACTAGTCACATGGATCTGTTTACATTTAAAATAATTTAAAAATTCAGTTTCTTAGTCACAGTAGCCGTATTTTAAGGGCTTAATAGTCAGATAATAAAATATTTCTATTACTGTGGAATGATCCGTTGGACAGCACTGGTCTAAAGCAGGGGATCATTTGTTGAAATGTTGTCCATTTGTTTATATATTGTCTACAGCTGCTTTCATGTTACTCGGAGGGAGTTGAGTAGTTCTGTCAGAAACGATCTTGTCCACAAAGCCTAAAATATTTGCTATCTGGTCCTTTACATAAGAAGTTTGCTGACCTGATCTAACGGGATAGCACAGAGAACAAAAGTTTAACTGTTCTGGTCCTGTTTCACAAAAATGGTATTTAAAAAGTATCTCCCTCATTTGTCATGTGGCCTGCCATGTGCGCGAGGGACAGTGCCGCGTGCTGCAAAGGTCACGAGGGTGTAAAAGACGCGGCCCTGCTCTTCCATACCCAGTGGTGTGCTGTTCGCCTTTGTAGAGTTTCTTGGTTCCGTGCAAATATGAAATTGGAACTAGAGCTAAGCCAACTCAGTAGTGAGCAGGTTGCTGCAGATTCTAGGATTTCAAAGTTCAATGGAGATTTAAGTTTAAATCTTTGGTATGTATCTGTAATTATCAAACTAGGTTATGTGATATTGTAGTGTTCCCTCAAATATGTTAGCATCTGAACATCCTTAAAAAGAATTTAAACATTGATTTAGATGGATATGAAGCTGTCTATTTCTAAATTAACTTACAATTTATTGTATGTATGTACACATATTCATATATGTACTCATATATACTTACACGTAGGACACTTTTCAAAAAAAAATCAGCTTTATTGAGATAATTCACAAACCATAAAATTCACCCTTTTTAAAGTCAAAAAAAAAAAAAAAAAAAAAAGAACCAACTTTCTATCTACTGAGTGACTGCTGAAGTCACTCCGCAACCATTGCTCAACCCGGGGCCCCGCAGGAGACCTCGTAGAACCCTTGGGCGCGAGCGGCGTGTGCGCATGCTCACTTGTGTTTGGCACTGCTCCTTGGTTAGCGTTCGATCGGGAGGCTTTTGGGTGGTGCTGTTGTGGCAGAGATGTTGTCTTCGAGAAAATAGTACTGAGTAATATTCGCTCATATCGGCTTCACGAGTGGGTATGAGCCGAGGGGCCAGGTGAGGGGACGGGCCTCTGAAGCTGCTGTCTTCTCCCATGAAGAAGCTTTTTGACATTTGACGGTAGACGAAAGAGTCACTCTCAGGCACCGCCACCAGGTGGCAGGAGGCGAGCTCGGACGAGGTTTGTTTCAGACAGAGAATCGGCTTTTGGCCTAGCTCCCAGATCCACTCAGACATCTGGGAAAGATCAATCACGCTGCCTAAAGGGGCCATGTTGAAAGAGGACACCAGATCCTTTCGTGTGGAGTAGGGGACTTGGGTGACAGAGCGGAACGAGAAGTAGTGGGCGGAGCTAGGCCCAATCTTAGAAAAGAACTGATCTGTGGCCAGGTCAAGAAATAGCCCATTAGAACCATCTTTCAATATCCTTAGTGACTGCTGACGTCACTCAGCATCCATTGGTCAACCCGGGGCCCCGCAGGAGACCTCTTAGAACCCTTGGGCGCGAGCGGTGTGTGCGCGTTCTCACTTGTGTTTATCACTGCTCCTTGGTTACCGTTCGATCGGGAGGCTTTTGAGTGGTGCGGTTGTGGCAGAGAGGTTGGCTTCTGCCGAATAGTACCGAGTAATCGCTGGTGTTAGGTTTAGAAGTGGATAAGAGCCGAGGGGGCAGGTGAGCGGGCTGGCCCGTTAAGCTGCTGTCTTCTGCCATGAAGGCGCTTTTTGACTTTGGACCGTAGAAGAAAAAGTCACTCTCTGGCACCACCACCGGGCTGCAGGAGGCGAGCGCGGACGCGGTTTGTTCGTGAAAGAGAATCGGCTTTCGGCTGAGCTGGCAGATCCGACTCAGACATCTGGGAAAGATCCATCACGCTGCCAAACAGGGTGATGTGGAAAGAGGACAGCTGATCTTTCCGTGTGGAGTAGGGGTCGGGAACCTCCAGCAGGCTGCAGGAGGCGAGCGCGGGAGCGGTTTGGTTGAGAAATGGAATCGGATTTCGGCTGAGCTACCAGATCCGACACAGACATCTGGGAAAGATCCATCAAGCTGCAAAAGGGGTCATGTTAAAAGTGGATAGCAGACCTTTCCGTGTGGAGTAGGGTAAGTGGATGACAGAGTGGATGGAGAAGTAGGGGGCGGAGCCAGGCCCAAGCTTAGGAAAGAACTTATCTGTAGCCATGGCAAGAAATAGCCCGTGAGAAACAACTTTCAATCCCCCTAGGGACCACTGACGGCAATCAGCAACCATTGGTCAACCCGGGGCCCCCGCAGGAGACCTCTTAGAACCCTTGGGCGCGAGCGGTGTGTGCGCATGCTCACTTGTGTTTGGCACTGCTCCTCGGTTAGCGTTCGATCGGGAGGCTTTTGGGTGGTGCTGTTGTGGCAGAGATGTTGTCTTCGAGAAAATAGTACTGAGTAATATTCGCTCATATCGGCTTCACGAGTGGGTATGAGCCGAGGGGCCAGGTGAGGGGACGGGCCTCTGAAGCTGCTGTCTTCTCCCATGAAGAAGCTTTTTGACTTTTGACGGTAGACGAAAGAGTCACTCTCAGGCACCGCCACCAGGTGGCAGGAGGCGAGCTCGGACGAGGTTTATTTCAGACAGAGAATCGGCTTTGGCCTAGCTCCCAGATCCACTCAGACATCTGGGAAAGATCAATCACGCTGCCTAAAGGGGCCATGTTGAAAGAGGACACCAGATCCTTTCGTGTGGAGGAGGGGACGGGGATGACAGAGCCGAACGAGTAGTAGGGGGCGGAGCAAGGCCCAATCTTCGAAAAGAACTGATCTGTAGCCACGTCAAGAAATAGCCCATTAGAACCAACTTTCGGCACTCAGCTCCAGGCGGGGCGGCCCCGGCGCTGAGGGACGCTACCCGACCTTGGCGGGACGGGGGTTTCGCCAGGGCCTGGGCCCAGCGACCAGGCGGAGACGGCGCGCGAGCCTTGCAGTCTCCAGGGAAATGCGGGCTTGCCTGCAATGAGATTTCATTTTCTGCATTTAAAGGACATCCTTTTCTGAGCTGCTGTGAATAAATTTGGGATGATACTGTATGTTTTCATCTAATGGAGAAATAGCTGTATTTTGAATAAGGATTGCTGCACTGGACGACTTCAGAACATTACTCACAATGTCATCCAACAGGAGTCAGAATCCCCATGGACCGAAGCAGATTGGCCTTGACCAGCTCTGGGACGACCTCAGAGCTGGAATCCAGCAAGTGTACACCAGACAGAGTATGGCGAAGTCCAGATACATGGAACTCTACACGTATCCTCCTGCTTGAACTGAGATAATTTGCTTTAGAATTTTGATACTTAGTGGTAGGATCGATGAATTATTAGAAATTTGACATCGTGTGTTCTCTTCTCAGTTCATCCTTGAAATGTAGTCACAGAATTCATCTTTAGCTTTAAGTTTTTTGAATAGAGGTCCTGTTTTTCGGTTTTTTGAACAGAGGTAATAAAATTGGCTAGTTAGTTGTCTAATGCAGTGCTGGTCAGTACAGTAGCCACTAGTCACATGGATCTGTTTACATTTAAAATAATTTAAAAATTCAGTTTCTTAGTCACAGTAGCCATATTTTAAGGGCTTAATAGTCAGATAATAAAATATTTCTATTACTGTGGAAAGATCCGTTGGACAGCACTGGTCTAAAGCAGGGGATCATTTGTTGAAATGTTGTCCATTTGTTTATATATTGTCTACAGCTGCTTTCATGTTACTCGGAGGGAGTTGAGTAGTTCTGTCAGAAACGATCTTGTCCACAAAGCCTAAAATATTTGCTATCTGGTCCTTTACATAAGAAGTTTGCTGACCTGATCTAACGGGATAGCACAGAGAACAAAAGTTTAACTGTTCTGGTCCTGTTTCACAAAAATGGTATTTAAAAAGTATCTCCCTCATTTGTCATGTGGCCTGCCATGTGCGCGAGGGACAGTGCCGCGTGCTGCAAAGGTCACGAGGGTGTAAAAGACGCGGCCCTGCTCTTCCATACCCAGTGGTGTGCTGTTCGCCTTTGTAGAGTTTCTTGGTTCCGTGCAAATATGAAATTGGAACTAGAGCTAAGCCAACTCAGTAGTGAGCAGGTTGCTGCAGATTCTAGGATTTCAAAGTTCAATGGAGATTTAAGTTTAAATCTTTGGTATGTATCTGTAATTATCAAACTAGGTTATGTGATATTGTAGTGTTCCCTCAAATATGTTAGCATCTGAAAATCCTTAAAAAGAATTTAAACATTGATTTAGATGGATATGAAGCTGTCTATTTCTAAATTAACTTACAATTTATTGTATGTATGTACACATATTCATATATGTACTCATATATACTTACACGTAGGACACTTTTCAAAAAAAAATCAGCTTTATTGAGATAATTCACAAACCATAAAATTCACCCTTTTTAAAGTCAAAAAAAAAAAAAAAAAAAAAAAAAAGAACCAACTTTCAATCTACTTAGTGACTGCTGAAGTCACTCCGCAACCATTGGTCAACCCGGGGCCCCGCAGGAGACCTCGTAGAACCCTTGGGCGCGAGCGGCGTGTGCGCATGCTCACTTGTGTTTGGCACTGCTCCTTGGTTAGCTTTCGATCGGGAGGCTTTTGGGTGGTGCTGTTGTGGCAGAGATGTTGTCTTCGAGAAAATAGTACTGAGTAATATTCGCTCATATCGGCTTCACGAGTGGGTATGAGCCGAGGGGCCAGGTGAGGGGACGGGCCTCTGAAGCTGCTGTCTTCTCCCATGAAGAAGCTTTTTGACATTTGACGGTAGACGAAAGAGTCACTCTCAGGCACCGCCACCAGGTGGCAGGAGGCGAGCTCGGACGAGGTTTGTTTCAGACAGAGAATCGGCTTTTGGCCTAGCTCCCAGATCCACTCAGACATCTGGGAAAGATCAATCACGCTGCCTAAAGGGGCCATGTTGAAAGAGGACACCAGATCCTTTCGTGTGGAGTAGGGGACTTGGGTGACAGAGCGGAACGAGAAGTAGTGGGCGGAGCTAGGCCCAATCTTAGAAAAGAACTGATCTGTGGCCAGGTCAAGAAATAGCCCATTAGAACCATCTTTCAATATCCTTAGTGACTGCTGACGTCACTCAGCATCCATTGGTCAACCCGGGGCCCCGCAGGAGACCTCTTAGAACCCTTGGGCGCGAGCGGTGTGTGCGCGTTCTCACTTGTGTTTATCACTGCTCCTTGGTTACCGTTCGATCGGGAGGCTTTTGAGTGGTGCGGTTGTGGCAGAGAGGTTGGCTTCTGCCGAATAGTACCGAGTAATCGCTGGTGTTAGGTTTAGAAGTGGATAAGAGCCGAGGGGGCAGGTGAGCGGGCTGGCCCGTTAAGCTGCTGTCTTCTGCCATGAAGGCGCTTTTTGACTTTGGACCGTAGAAGAAAAAGTCACTCTCTGGCACCACCACCGGGCTGCAGGAGGCGAGCGCGGACGCGGTTTGTTCGTGAAAGAGAATCGGCTTTCGGCTGAGCTGGCAGATCCGACTCAGACATCTGGGAAAGATCCATCACGCTGCCAAACAGGGTGATGTGGAAAGAGGACAGCTGATCTTTCCGTGTGGAGTAGGGGTCGGGAACCTCCAGCAGGCTGCAGGAGGCGAGCGCGGGAGCGGTTTGGTTGAGAAATGGAATCGGATTTCGGCTGAGCTACCAGATCCGACACAGACATCTGGGAAAGATCCATCAAGCTGCAAAAGGGGTCATGTTAAAAGTGGATAGCAGACCTTTCCGTGTGGAGTAGGGTAAGTGGATGACAGAGTGGATGGAGAAGTAGGGGGCGGAGCCAGGCCCAAGCTTAGGAAAGAACTTATCTGTAGCCATGGCAAGAAATAGCCCGTGAGAAACAACTTTCAATCCCCCTAGGGACCACTGACGGCAATCAGCAACCATTGGTCAACCCGGGGCCCCCGCAGGAGACCTCTTAGAACCCTTGGGCGCGAGCGGTGTGTGCGCATGCTCACTTGTGTTTGGCACTGCTCCTCGGTTAGCGTTCGATCGGGAGGCTTTTGGGTGGTGCTGTTGTGGCAGAGATGTTGTCTTCGAGAAAATAGTACTGAGTAATATTCGCTCATATCGGCTTCACGAGTGGGTATGAGCCGAGGGGCCAGGTGAGGGGACGGGCCTCTGAAGCTGCTGTCTTCTCCCATGAAGAAGCTTTTTGACTTTTGACGGTAGACGAAAGAGTCACTCTCAGGCACCGCCACCAGGTGGCAGGAGGCGAGCTCGGACGAGGTTTATTTCAGACAGAGAATCGGCTTTGGCCTAGCTCCCAGATCCACTCAGACATCTGGGAAAGATCAATCACGCTGCCTAAAGGGGCCATGTTGAAAGAGGACACCAGATCCTTTCGTGTGGAGGAGGGGACGGGGATGACAGAGCCGAACGAGTAGTAGGGGGCGGAGCAAGGCCCAATCTTCGAAAAGAACTGATCTGTAGCCACGTCAAGAAATAGCCCATTAGAACCAACTTTCGGCACTCAGCTCCAGGCGGGGCGGCCCCGGCGCTGAGGGACGCTACCCGACCTTGGCGGGACGGGGGTTTCGCCAGGGCCTGGGCCCAGCGACCAGGCGGAGACGGCGCGCGAGCCTTGCAGTCTCCAGGGAAATGCGGGCTTGCCTGCAATGAGATTTCATTTTCTGCATTTAAAGGACATCCTTTTCTGAGCTGCTGTGAATAAATTTGGGATGATACTGTATGTTTTCATCTAATGGAGAAATAGCTGTATTTTGAATAAGGATTGCTGCACTGGACGACTTCAGAACATTACTCACAATGTCATCCAACAGGAGTCAGAATCCCCATGGACCGAAGCAGATTGGCCTTGACCAGCTCTGGGACGACCTCAGAGCTGGAATCCAGCAAGTGTACACCAGACAGAGTATGGCGAAGTCCAGATACATGGAACTCTACACGTATCCTCCTGCTTGAACTGAGATAATTTGCTTTAGAATTTTGATACTTAGTGGTAGGATCGATGAATTATTAGAAATTTGACATCGTGTGTTCTCTTCTCAGTTCATCCTTGAAATGTAGTCACAGAATTCATCTTTAGCTTTAAGTTTTTTGAATAGAGGTCCTGTTTTTCGGTTTTTTGAACAGAGGTAATAAAATTGGCTAGTTAGTTGTCTAATGCAGTGCTGGTCAGTACAGTAGCCACTAGTCACATGGATCTGTTTACATTTAAAATAATTTAAAAATTCAGTTTCTTAGTCACAGTAGCTGTATTTTAAGGGCTTAATAGTCAGATAATAAAATATTTCTATTACTGTGGAAAGATCCGTTGGACAGCACTGGTCTAAAGCAGGGGATCATTTGTTGAAATGTTGTCCATTTGTTTATATATTGTCTACAGCTGCTTTCATGTTACTCGGAGGGAGTTGAGTAGTTCTGTCAGAAACGATCTTGTCCACAAAGCCTAAAATATTTGCTATCTGGTCCTTTACATAAGAAGTTTGCTGACCTGATCTAACGGGATAGCACAGAGAACAAAAGTTTAACTGTTCTGGTCCTGTTTCACAAAAATGGTATTTAAAAAGTATCTCCCTCATTTGTCATGTGGCCTGCCATGTGCGGGAGGGACAGTGCCGCGTGCTGCAAAGGTCACGAGGGTGTAAAAGACGCGGCCCTGCTCTTCCATACCCAGTGGTGTGCTGTTCGCCTTTGTAGAGTTTCTTGGTTCCGTGCAAATATGAAATTGGAACTAGAGCTAAGCCAACTCAGTAGTGAGCAGGTTGCTGCAGATTCTAGGATTTCAAAGTTCAATGGAGATTTAAGTTTAAATCTTTGGTATGTATCTGTAATTATCAAACTAGGTTATGTGATATTGTAGTGTTCCCTCAAATATGTTAGCATCTGAAAATCCTTAAAAAGAATTTAAACATTGATTTAGATGGATATGAAGCTGTCTATTTCTAAATTAACTTACAATTTATTGTATGTATGTACACATATTCATATATGTACTCATATATACTTACACGTAGGACACTTTTCAAAAAAAAATCAGCTTTATTGAGATAATTCACAAACCATAAAATTCACCCTTTTTAAAGTCAAAAAAAAAAAAAAAAAAAAAAAAAGAACCAACTTTCAATCTACTTAGTGACTGCTGAAGTCACTCCGCAACCATTGGTCAACCCGGGGCCCCGCAGGAGACCTCGTAGAACCCTTGGGCGCGAGCGGCGTGTGCGCATGCTCACTTGTGTTTGGCACTGCTCCTTGGTTAGCTTTCGATCGGGAGGCTTTTGGGTGGTGCTGTTGTGGCAGAGATGTTGTCTTCGAGAAAATAGTACTGAGTAATATTCGCTCATATCGGCTTCACGAGTGGGTATGAGCCGAGGGGCCAGGTGAGGGGACGGGCCTCTGAAGCTGCTGTCTTCTCCCATGAAGAAGCTTTTTGACATTTGACGGTAGACGAAAGAGTCACTCTCAGGCACCGCCACCAGGTGGCAGGAGGCGAGCTCGGACGAGGTTTGTTTCAGACAGAGAATCGGCTTTTGGCCTAGCTCCCAGATCCACTCAGACATCTGGGAAAGATCAATCACGCTGCCTAAAGGGGCCATGTTGAAAGAGGACACCAGATCCTTTCGTGTGGAGTAGGGGACTTGGGTGACAGAGCGGAACGAGAAGTAGTGGGCGGAGCTAGGCCCAATCTTAGAAAAGAACTGATCTGTGGCCAGGTCAAGAAATAGCCCATTAGAACCATCTTTCAATATCCTTAGTGACTGCTGACGTCACTCAGCATCCATTGGTCAACCCGGGGCCCCGCAGGAGACCTCTTAGAACCCTTGGGCGCGAGCGGTGTGTGCGCGTTCTCACTTGTGTTTATCACTGCTCCTTGGTTACCGTTCGATCGGGAGGCTTTTGAGTGGTGCGGTTGTGGCAGAGAGGTTGGCTTCTGCCGAATAGTACCGAGTAATCGCTGGTGTTAGGTTTAGAAGTGGATAAGAGCCGAGGGGGCAGGTGAGCGGGCTGGCCCGTTAAGCTGCTGTCTTCTGCCATGAAGGCGCTTTTTGACTTTGGACCGTAGAAGAAAAAGTCACTCTCTGGCACCACCACCGGGCTGCAGGAGGCGAGCGCGGACGCGGTTTGTTCGTGAAAGAGAATCGGCTTTCGGCTGAGCTGGCAGATCCGACTCAGACATCTGGGAAAGATCCATCACGCTGCCAAACAGGGTGATGTGGAAAGAGGACAGCTGATCTTTCCGTGTGGAGTAGGGGTCGGGAACCTCCAGCAGGCTGCAGGAGGCGAGCGCGGGAGCGGTTTGGTTGAGAAATGGAATCGGATTTCGGCTGAGCTACCAGATCCGACACAGACATCTGGGAAAGATCCATCAAGCTGCAAAAGGGGTCATGTTAAAAGTGGATAGCAGACCTTTCCGTGTGGAGTAGGGTAAGTGGATGACAGAGTGGATGGAGAAGTAGGGGGCGGAGCCAGGCCCAAGCTTAGGAAAGAACTTATCTGTAGCCATGGCAAGAAATAGCCCGTGAGAAACAACTTTCAATCCCCCTAGGGACCACTGACGGCAATCAGCAACCATTGGTCAACCCGGGGCCCCCGCAGGAGACCTCTTAGAACCCTTGGGCGCGAGCGGTGTGTGCGCATGCTCACTTGTGTTTGGCACTGCTCCTCGGTTAGCGTTCGATCGGGAGGCTTTTGGGTGGTGCTGTTGTGGCAGAGATGTTGTCTTCGAGAAAATAGTACTGAGTAATATTCGCTCATATCGGCTTCACGAGTGGGTATGAGCCGAGGGGCCAGGTGAGGGGACGGGCCTCTGAAGCTGCTGTCTTCTCCCATGAAGAAGCTTTTTGACTTTTGACGGTAGACGAAAGAGTCACTCTCAGGCACCGCCACCAGGTGGCAGGAGGCGAGCTCGGACGAGGTTTATTTCAGACAGAGAATCGGCTTTGGCCTAGCTCCCAGATCCACTCAGACATCTGGGAAAGATCAATCACGCTGCCTAAAGGGGCCATGTTGAAAGAGGACACCAGATCCTTTCGTGTGGAGGAGGGGACGGGGATGACAGAGCCGAACGAGTAGTAGGGGGCGGAGCAAGGCCCAATCTTCGAAAAGAACTGATCTGTAGCCACGTCAAGAAATAGCCCATTAGAACCAACTTTCGGCACTCAGCTCCAGGCGGGGCGGCCCCGGCGCTGAGGGACGCTACCCGACCTTGGCGGGACGGGGGTTTCGCCAGGGCCTGGGCCCAGCGACCAGGCGGAGACGGCGCGCGAGCCTTGCAGTCTCCAGGGAAATGCGGGCTTGCCTGCAATGAGATTTCATTTTCTGCATTTAAAGGACATCCTTTTCTGAGCTGCTGTGAATAAATTTGGGATGATACTGTATGTTTTCATCTAATGGAGAAATAGCTGTATTTTGAATAAGGATTGCTGCACTGGACGACTTCAGAACATTACTCACAATGTCATCCAACAGGAGTCAGAATCCCCATGGACCGAAGCAGATTGGCCTTGACCAGCTCTGGGACGACCTCAGAGCTGGAATCCAGCAAGTGTACACCAGACAGAGTATGGCGAAGTCCAGATACATGGAACTCTACACGTATCCTCCTGCTTGAACTGAGATAATTTGCTTTAGAATTTTGATACTTAGTGGTAGGATCGATGAATTATTAGAAATTTGACATCGTGTGTTCTCTTCTCAGTTCATCCTTGAAATGTAGTCACAGAATTCATCTTTAGCTTTAAGTTTTTTGAATAGAGGTCCTGTTTTTCGGTTTTTTGAACAGAGGTAATAAAATTGGCTAGTTAGTTGTCTAATGCAGTGCTGGTCAGTACAGTAGCCACTAGTCACATGGATCTGTTTACATTTAAAATAATTTAAAAATTCAGTTTCTTAGTCACAGTAGCCATATTTTAAGGGCTTAATAGTCAGATAATAAAATATTTCTATTACTGTGGAAAGATCCGTTGGACAGCACTGGTCTAAAGCAGGGGATCATTTGTTGAAATGTTGTCCATTTGTTTATATATTGTCTACAGCTGCTTTCATGTTACTCGGAGGGAGTTGAGTAGTTCTGTCAGAAACGATCTTGTCCACAAAGCCTAAAATATTTGCTATCTGGTCCTTTACATAAGAAGTTTGCTGACCTGATCTAACGGGATAGCACAGAGAACAAAAGTTTAACTGTTCTGGTCCTGTTTCACAAAAATGGTATTTAAAAAGTATCTCCCTCATTTGTCATGTGGCCTGCCATGTGCGCGAGGGACAGTGCCGCGTGCTGCAAAGGTCACGAGGGTGTAAAAGACGCGGCCCTGCTCTTCCATACCCAGTGGTGTGCTGTTCGCCTTTGTAGAGTTTCTTGGTTCCGTGCAAATATGAAATTGGAACTAGAGCTAAGCCAACTCAGTAGTGAGCAGGTTGCTGCAGATTCTAGGATTTCAAAGTTCAATGGAGATTTAAGTTTAAATCTTTGGTATGTATCTGTAATTATCAAACTAGGTTATGTGATATTGTAGTGTTCCCTCAAATATGTTAGCATCTGAACATCCTTAAAAAGAATTTAAACATTGATTTAGATGGATATGAAGCTGTCTATTTCTAAATTAACTTACAATTTATTGTATGTATGTACACATATTCATATATGTACTCATATATACTTACACGTAGGACACTTTTCAAAAAAAAATCAGCTTTATTGAGATAATTCACAAACCATAAAATTCACCCTTTTTAAAGTCAAAAAAAAAAAAAAAAAAAAAAAAAGAACCAACTTTCAATCTACTTAGTGACTGCTGAAGTCACTCCGCAACCATTGGTCAACCCGGGGCCCCGCAGGAGACCTCGTAGAACCCTTGGGCGCGAGCGGCGTGTGCGCATGCTCACTTGTGTTTGGCACTGCTCCTTGGTTAGCGTTCGATCGGGAGGCTTTTGGGTGGTGCTGTTGTGGCAGAGATGTTGTCTTCGAGAAAATAGTACTGAGTAATATTCGCTCATATCGGCTTCACGAGTGGGTATGAGCCGAGGGGCCAGGTGAGGGGACGGGCCTCTGAAGCTGCTGTCTTCTCCCATGAAGAAGCTTTTTGACATTTGACGGTAGACGAAAGAGTCACTCTCAGGCACCGCCACCAGGTGGCAGGAGGCGAGCTCGGACGAGGTTTGTTTCAGACAGAGAATCGGCTTTTGGCCTAGCTCCCAGATCCACTCAGACATCTGGGAAAGATCAATCACGCTGCCTAAAGGGGCCATGTTGAAAGAGGACACCAGATCCTTTCGTGTGGAGTAGGGGACTTGGGTGACAGAGCGGAACGAGAAGTAGTGGGCGGAGCTAGGCCCAATCTTAGAAAAGAACTGATCTGTGGCCAGGTCAAGAAATAGCCCATTAGAACCATCTTTCAATATCCTTAGTGACTGCTGACGTCACTCAGCATCCATTGGTCAACCCGGGGCCCCGCAGGAGACCTCTTAGAACCCTTGGGCGCGAGCGGTGTGTGCGCGTTCTCACTTGTGTTTATCACTGCTCCTTGGTTACCGTTCGATCGGGAGGCTTTTGAGTGGTGCGGTTGTGGCAGAGAGGTTGGCTTCTGCCGAATAGTACCGAGTAATCGCTGGTGTTAGGTTTAGAAGTGGATAAGAGCCGAGGGGGCAGGTGAGCGGGCTGGCCCGTTAAGCTGCTGTCTTCTGCCATGAAGGCGCTTTTTGACTTTGGACCGTAGAAGAAAAAGTCACTCTCTGGCACCACCACCGGGCTGCAGGAGGCGAGCGCGGACGCGGTTTGTTCGTGAAAGAGAATCGGCTTTCGGCTGAGCTGGCAGATCCGACTCAGACATCTGGGAAAGATCCATCACGCTGCCAAACAGGGTGATGTGGAAAGAGGACAGCTGATCTTTCCGTGTGGAGTAGGGGTCGGGAACCTCCAGCAGGCTGCAGGAGGCGAGCGCGGGAGCGGTTTGGTTGAGAAATGGAATCGGATTTCGGCTGAGCTACCAGATCCGACACAGACATCTGGGAAAGATCCATCAAGCTGCAAAAGGGGTCATGTTAAAAGTGGATAGCAGACCTTTCCGTGTGGAGTAGGGTAAGTGGATGACAGAGTGGATGGAGAAGTAGGGGGCGGAGCCAGGCCCAAGCTTAGGAAAGAACTTATCTGTAGCCATGGCAAGAAATAGCCCATGAGAAACAACTTTCAATCCCCCTAGGGACCACTGACGGCAATCAGCAACCATTGGTCAACCCGGGGCCCCGCAGGAGACCTCTTAGAACCCTTGGGCGCGAGCGGTGTGTGCGCATGCTCACTTGTGTTTGGCACTGCTCCTCGGTTAGCGTTCGATCGGGAGGCTTTTGGGTGGTGCTGTTGTGGCAGAGATGTTGTCTTCGAGAAAATAGTACTGAGTAATATTCGCTCATATCGGCTTCACGAGTGGGTATGAGCCGAGGGGCCAGGTGAGGGGACGGGCCTCTGAAGCTGCTGTCTTCTCCCATGAAGAAGCTTTTTGACTTTTGACGGTAGACGAAAGAGTCACTCTCAGGCACCGCCACCAGGTGGCAGGAGGCGAGCTCGGACGAGGTTTATTTCAGACAGAGAATCGGCTTTGGCCTAGCTCCCAGATCCACTCAGACATCTGGGAAAGATCAATCACGCTGCCTAAAGGGGCCATGTTGAAAGAGGACACCAGATCCTTTCGTGTGGAGGAGGGGACGGGGATGACAGAGCCGAACGAGTAGTAGGGGGCGGAGCAAGGCCCAATCTTCGAAAAGAACTGATCTGTAGCCACGTCAAGAAATAGCCCATTAGAACCAACTTTCGGCACTCAGCTCCAGGCGGGGCGGCCCCGGCGCTGAGGGACGCTACCCGACCTTGGCGGGACGGGGGTTTCGCCAGGGCCTGGGCCCAGCGACCAGGCGGAGACGGCGCGCGAGCCTTGCAGTCTCCAGGGAAATGCGGGCTTGCCTGCAATGAGATTTCATTTTCTGCATTTAAAGGACATCCTTTTCTGAGCTGCTGTGAATAAATTTGGGATGATACTGTATGTTTTCATCTAATGGAGAAATAGCTGTATTTTGAATAAGGATTGCTGCACTGGACGACTTCAGAACATTACTCACAATGTCATCCAACAGGAGTCAGAATCCCCATGGACCGAAGCAGATTGGCCTTGACCAGCTCTGGGACGACCTCAGAGCTGGAATCCAGCAAGTGTACACCAGACAGAGTATGGCGAAGTCCAGATACATGGAACTCTACACGTATCCTCCTGCTTGAACTGAGATAATTTGCTTTAGAATTTTGATACTTAGTGGTAGGATCGATGAATTATTAGAAATTTGACATCGTGTGTTCTCTTCTCAGTTCATCCTTGAAATGTAGTCACAGAATTCATCTTTAGCTTTAAGTTTTTTGACTAGAGGTCCTGTTTTTCGGTTTTTAGAACAGAGGTAATAAAATTGGCTAGTTAGTTGTCTAATGCAGTGCTGGTCAGTACAGTAGCCACTAGTCACATGGATCTGTTTACATTTAAAATAATTTAAAAATTCAGTTTCTTAGTCACAGTAGCCGTATTTTAAGGGCTTAATAGTCAGATAATAAAATATTTCTATTACTGTGGAAAGATCCGTTGGACAGCACTGGTCTAAAGCAGGGGATCATTTGTTGAAATGTTGTCCATTTGTTTATATATTGTCTACAGCTGCTTTCATGTTACTCGGAGGGAGTTGAGTAGTTCTGTCAGAAACGATCTTGTCCACAAAGCCTAAAATATTTGCTATCTGGTCCTTTACATAAGAAGTTTGCTGACCTGATCTAACGGGATAGCACAGAGAACAAAAGTTTAACTGTTCTGGTCCTGTTTCACAAAAATGGTATTTAAAATGTATCTCCCTCATTTGTCATGTGGCCTGCCATGTGCGCGAGGGACAGTGGCGCGTGCTGCAAAGGTCACGAGGGTGTAAAAGACGCGGCCCTGCTCTTCCATACCCAGTGGTGTGCTGTTCGCCTTTGTAGAGTTTCTTGGTTCCGTGCAAATATGAAATTGGAACTAGAGCTAAGCCAACTCAGTAGTGAGCAGGTTGCTGCAGATTCTAGGATTTCAAAGTTCAATGGAGATTTAAGTTTAAATCTTTGGTATGTATCTGTAATTATCAAACTAGGTTATGTGATATTGTAGTGTTCCCTCAAATATGTTAGCATCTGAAAATCCTTAAAAAGAATTTAAACATTGATTTAGATGGATATGAAGCTGTCTATTTCTAAATTAACTTACAATTTATTGTATGTATGTACACATATTCATATATGTACTCATATATACTTACACGTAGGACACTTTTCAAAAAAAAATCAGCTTTATTGAGATAATTCACAAACCATAAAATTCACCCTTTTTAAAGTCAAAAAAAAAAAAAAAAAAAAAAAGAACCAACTTTCAATCTACTTAGTGACTGCTGAAGTCACTCCGCAACCATTGGTCAACCCGGGGCCCCGCAGGAGACCTCGTAGAACCCTTGGGCGCGAGCGGCGTGTGCGCATGCTCACTTGTGTTTGGCACTGCTCCTTGGTTAGCGTTCGATCGGGAGGCTTTTGGGTGGTGCTGTTGTGGCAGAGATGTTGTCTTCGAGAAAATAGTACTGAGTAATATTCGCTCATATCGGCTTCACGAGTGGGTATGAGCCGAGGGGCCAGGTGAGGGGACGGGCCTCTGAAGCTGCTGTCTTCTCCCATGAAGAAGCTTTTTGACATTTGACGGTAGACGAAAGAGTCACTCTCAGGCACCGCCACCAGGTGGCAGGAGGCGAGCTCGGACGAGGTTTGTTTCAGACAGAGAATCGGCTTTTGGCCTAGCTCCCAGATCCACTCAGACATCTGGGAAAGATCAATCACGCTGCCTAAAGGGGCCATGTTGAAAGAGGACACCAGATCCTTTCGTGTGGAGTAGGGGACTTGGGTGACAGAGCGGAACGAGAAGTAGTGGGCGGAGCTAGGCCCAATCTTAGAAAAGAACTGATCTGTGGCCAGGTCAAGAAATAGCCCATTAGAACCATCTTTCAATATCCTTAGTGACTGCTGACGTCACTCAGCATCCATTGGTCAACCCGGGGCCCCGCAGGAGACCTCTTAGAACCCTTGGGCGCGAGCGGTGTGTGCGCGTTCTCACTTGTGTTTATCACTGCTCCTTGGTTACCGTTCGATCGGGAGGCTTTTGAGTGGTGCGGTTGTGGCAGAGAGGTTGGCTTCTGCCGAATAGTACCGAGTAATCGCTGGTGTTAGGTTTAGAAGTGGATAAGAGCCGAGGGGGCAGGTGAGCGGGCTGGCCCGTTAAGCTGCTGTCTTCTGCCATGAAGGCGCTTTTTGACTTTGGACCGTAGAAGAAAAAGTCACTCTCTGGCACCACCACCGGGCTGCAGGAGGCGAGCGCGGACGCGGTTTGTTCGTGAAAGAGAATCGGCTTTCGGCTGAGCTGGCAGATCCGACTCAGACATCTGGGAAAGATCCATCACGCTGCCAAACAGGGTGATGTGGAAAGAGGACAGCTGATCTTTCCGTGTGGAGTAGGGGTCGGGAACCTCCAGCAGGCTGCAGGAGGCGAGCGCGGGAGCGGTTTGGTTGAGAAATGGAATTGGATTTCGGCTGAGCTACCAGATCCGACACAGACATCTGGGAAAGATCCATCAAGCTGCAAAAGGGGTCATGTTAAAAGTGGATAGCAGACCTTTCCGTGTGGAGTAGGGTAAGTGGATGACAGAGTGGATGGAGAAGTAGGGGGCGGAGCCAGGCCCAAGCTTAGGAAAGAACTTATCTGTAGCCATGGCAAGAAATAGCCCGTGAGAAACAACTTTCAATCCCCCTAGGGACCACTGACGGCAATCAGCAACCATTGGTCAACCCGGGGCCCCGCAGGAGACCTCTTAGAACCCTTGGGCGCGAGCGGTGTGTGCGCATGCTCACTTGTGTTTGGCACTGCTCCTCGGTTAGCGTTCGATCGGGAGGCTTTTGGGTGGTGCTGTTGTGGCAGAGATGTTGTCTTCGAGAAAATAGTACTGAGTAATATTCGCTCATATCGGCTTCACGAGTGGGTATGAGCCGAGGGGCCAGGTGAGGGGACGGGCCTCTGAAGCTGCTGTCTTCTCCCATGAAGAAGCTTTTTGACTTTTGACGGTAGACGAAAGAGTCACTCTCAGGCACCGCCACCAGGTGGCAGGAGGCGAGCTCGGACGAGGTTTATTTCAGACAGAGAATCGGCTTTGGCCTAGCTCCCAGATCCACTCAGACATCTGGGAAAGATCAATCGCGCTGCCTAAAGGGGCCATGTTGAAAGAGGACACCAGATCCTTTCGTGTAGAGTAGGGGACGGGGATGACAGAGCCGAACGAGTAGTAGGGGGCGGAGCAAGGCCCAATCTTCGAAAAGAACTGATCTGTAGCCACGTCAAGAAATAGCCCATTAGAACCAACTTTCGGCACTCAGCTCCAGGCGGGGCGGCCCCGGCGCTGAGGGACGCTACCCGACCTTGGCGGGACGGGGGTTTCGCCAGGGCCTGGGCCCAGCGACCAGGCGGAGACGGCGCGCGAGCCTTGCAGTCTCCAGGGAAATGCGGGCTTGCCTGCAATGAGATTTCATTTTCTGCATTTAAAGGACATCCTTTTCTGAGCTGCTGTGAATAAATTTGGGATGATACTGTATGTTTTCATCTAATGGAGAAATAGCTGTATTTTGAATAAGGATTGCTGCACTGGACGACTTCAGAACATTACTCACAATGTCATCCAACAGGAGTCAGAATCCCCATGGACCGAAGCAGATTGGCCTTGACCAGCTCTGGGACGACCTCAGAGCTGGAATCCAGCAAGTGTACACCAGACAGAGTATGGCGAAGTCCAGATACATGGAACTCTACACGTATCCTCCTGCTTGAACTGAGATAATTTGCTTTAGAATTTTGATACTTAGTGGTAGGATCGATGAATTATTAGAAATTTGACATCATGTGTTCTCTTCTCAGTTCATCCTTGAAATGTAGTCACAGAATTCATCTTTAGCTTTAAGTTTTTTGAATAGAGGTCCTGTTTTTCGGTTTTTTGAACAGAGGTAATAAAATTGGCTAGTTAGTTGTCTAATGCAGTGCTGGTCAGTACAGTAGCCACTAGTCACATGGATCTGTTTACATTTAAAATAATTTAAAAATTCAGTTTCTTAGTCACAGTAGCCATATTTTAAGGGCTTAATAGTCAGATAATAAAATATTTCTATTACTGTGGAAAGATCCGTTGGACAGCACTGGTCTAAAGCAGGGGATCATTTGTTGAAATGTTGTCCATTTGTTTATATATTGTCTACAGCTGCTTTCATGTTACTCGGAGGGAGCTGAGTAGTTCTGTCAGAAACGATCTTGTCCACAAAGCCTAAAATATTTGCTATCTGGTCCTTTACATAAGAAGTTTGCTGACCTGATCTAACGGGATAGCACAGAGAACAAAAGTTTAACTGTTCTGGTCCTGTTTCACAAAAATGGTATTTAAAAAGTATCTCCCTCATTTGTCATGTGGCCTGCCATGTGCGCGAGGGACAGTGCCGCGTGCTGCAAAGGTCACGAGGGTGTAAAAGACGCGGCCCTGCTCTTCCATACCCAGTGGTGTGCTGTTCGCCTTTGTAGAGTTTCTTGGTTCCGTGCAAATATGAAATTGGAACTAGAGCTAAGCCAACTCAGTAGTGAGCAGGTTGCTGCAGATTCTAGGATTTCAAAGTTCAATGGAGATTTAAGTTTAAATCTTTGGTATGTATCTGTAATTATCAAACTAGGTTATGTGATATTGTAGTGTTCCCTCAAATATGTTAGCATCTGAAAATCCTTAAAAAGAATTTAAACATTGATTTAGATGGATATGAAGCTGTCTATTTCTAAATTAACTTACAATTTATTGTATGTATGTACACATATTCATATATGTACTCATATATACTTACACGTAGGACACTTTTCAAAAAAAAATCAGCTTTATTGAGATAATTCACAAACCATAAAATTCACCCTTTTTAAAGTCAAAAAAAAAAAGAACCAACTTTCAATCTACTGAGTGACTGCTGAAGTCACTCCGCAACCATTGGTCAACCCGGGGCCCCGCAGGAGACCTCGTAGAACCCTTGGGCGCGAGCGGCGTGTGCGCATGCTCACTTGTGTTTGGCACTGCTCCTTGGTTAGCGTTCGATCGGGAGGCTTTTGGGTGGTGCTGTTGTGGCAGAGATGTTGTCTTCGAGAAAATAGTACTGAGTAATATTCGCTCATATCGGCTTCACGAGTGGGTATGAGCCGAGGGGCCAGGTGAGGGGACGGGCCTCTGAAGCTGCTGTCTTCTCCCATGAAGAAGCTTTTTGACATTTGACGGTAGACGAAAGAGTCACTCTCAGGCACCGCCACCAGGTGGCAGGAGGCGAGCTCGGACGAGGTTTGTTTCAGACAGAGAATCGGCTTTTGGCCTAGCTCCCAGATCCACTCAGACATCTGGGAAAGATCAATCACGCTGCCTAAAGGGGCCATGTTGAAAGAGGACACCAGATCCTTTCGTGTGGAGTAGGGGACTTGGGTGACAGAGCGGAACGAGAAGTAGTGGGCGGAGCTAGGCCCAATCTTAGAAAAGAACTGATCTGTGGCCAGGTCAAGAAATAGCCCATTAGAACCATCTTTCAATATCCTTAGTGACTGCTGACGTCACTCAGCATCCATTGGTCAACCCGGGGCCCCGCAGGAGACCTCTTAGAACCCTTGGGCGCGAGCGGTGTGTGCGCGTTCTCACTTGTGTTTATCACTGCTCCTTGGTTACCGTTCGATCGGGAGGCTTTTGAGTGGTGCGGTTGTGGCAGAGAGGTTGGCTTCTGCCGAATAGTACCGAGTAATCGCTGGTGTTAGGTTTAGAAGTGGATAAGAGCCGAGGGGGCAGGTGAGCGGGCTGGCCCGTTAAGCTGCTGTCTTCTGCCATGAAGGCGCTTTTTGACTTTGGACCGTAGAAGAAAAAGTCACTCTCTGGCACCACCACCGGGCTGCAGGAGGCGAGCGCGGACACGGTTTGTTCGTGAAAGAGAATCGGCTTTCGGCTGAGCTGGCAGATCCGACTCAGACATCTGGGAAAGATCCATCACGCTGCCAAACAGGGTGATGTGGAAAGAGGACAGCTGATCTTTCCGTGTGGAGTAGGGGTCGGGAACCTCCAGCAGGCTGCAGGAGGCGAGCGCGGGAGCGGTTTGGTTGAGAAATGGAATTGGATTTCGGCTGAGCTACCAGATCCGACACAGACATCTGGGAAAGATCCATCAAGCTGCAAAAGGGGTCATGTTAAAAGTGGATAGCAGACCTTTCCGTGTGGAGTAGGGTAAGTGGATGACAGAGTGGATGGAGAAGTAGGGGGCGGAGCCAGGCCCAAGCTTAGGAAAGAACTTATCTGTAGCCATGGCAAGAAATAGCCCGTGAGAAACAACTTTCAATCCCCCTAGGGACCACTGACGGCAATCAGCAACCATTGGTCAACCCGGGGCCCCGCAGGAGACCTCTTAGAACCCTTGGGCGCGAGCGGTGTGTGCGCATGCTCACTTGTGTTTGGCACTGCTCCTCGGTTAGCGTTCGATCGGGAGGCTTTTGGGTGGTGCTGTTGTGGCAGAGATGTTGTCTTCGAGAAAATAGTACTGAGTAATATTCGCTCATATCGGCTTCACGAGTGGGTATGAGCCGAGGGGCCAGGTGAGGGGACGGGCCTCTGAAGCTGCTGTCTTCTCCCATGAAGAAGCTTTTTGACTTTTGACGGTAGACGAAAGAGTCACTCTCAGGCACCGCCACCAGGTGGCAGGAGGCGAGCTCGGACGAGGTTTATTTCAGACAGAGAATCGGCTTTGGCCTAGCTCCCAGATCCACTCAGACATCTGGGAAAGATCAATCGCGCTGCCTAAAGGGGCCATGTTGAAAGAGGACACCAGATCCTTTCGTGTGGAGTAGGGGACGGGGATGACAGAGCCGAACGAGTAGTAGGGGGCGGAGCAAGGCCCAATCTTCGAAAAGAACTGATCTGTAGCCACGTCAAGAAATAGCCCATTAGAACCAACTTTCGGCACTCAGCTCCAGGCGGGGCGGCCCCGGCGCTGAGGGACGCTACCCGACCTTGGCGGGACGGGGGTTTCGCCAGGGCCTGGGCCCAGCGACCAGGCGGAGACGGCGCGCGAGCCTTGCAGTCTCCAGGGAAATGCGGGCTTGCCTGCAATGAGATTTCATTTTCTGCATTTAAAGGACATCCTTTTCTGAGCTGCTGTGAATAAATTTGGGATGATACTGTATGTTTTCATCTAATGGAGAAATAGCTGTATTTTGAATAAGGATTGCTGCACTGGACGACTTCAGAACATTACTCACAATGTCATCCAACAGGAGTCAGAATCCCCATGGACCGAAGCAGATTGGCCTTGACCAGCTCTGGGACGACCTCAGAGCTGGAATCCAGCAAGTGTACACCAGACAGAGTATGGCGAAGTCCAGATACATGGAACTCTACACGTATCCTCCTGCTTGAACTGAGATAATTTGCTTTAGAATTTTGATACTTAGTGGTAGGATCGATGAATTATTAGAAATTTGACATCATGTGTTCTCTTCTCAGTTCATCCTTGAAATGTAGTCACAGAATTCATCTTTAGCTTTAAGTTTTTTGAATAGAGGTCCTGTTTTTCGGTTTTTTGAACAGAGGTAATAAAATTGGCTAGTTAGTTGTCTAATGCAGTGCTGGTCAGTACAGTAGCCACTAGTCACATGGATCTGTTTACATTTAAAATAATTTAAAAATTCAGTTTCTTAGTCACAGTAGCCATATTTTAAGGGCTTAATAGTCAGATAATAAAATATTTCTATTACTGTGGAAAGATCCGTTGGACAGCACTGGTCTAAAGCAGGGGATCATTTGTTGAAATGTTGTCCATTTGTTTATATATTGTCTACAGCTGCTTTCATGTTACTCGGAGGGAGCTGAGTAGTTCTGTCAGAAACGATCTTGTCCACAAAGCCTAAAATATTTGCTATCTGGTCCTTTACATAAGAAGTTTGCTGACCTGATCTAACGGGATAGCACAGAGAACAAAAGTTTAACTGTTCTGGTCCTGTTTCACAAAAATGGTATTTAAAAAGTATCTCCCTCATTTGTCATGTGGCCTGCCATGTGCGCGAGGGACAGTGCCGCGTGCTGCAAAGGTCACGAGGGTGTAAAAGACGCGGCCCTGCTCTTCCATACCCAGTGGTGTGCTGTTCGCCTTTGTAGAGTTTCTTGGTTCCGTGCAAATATGAAATTGGAACTAGAGCTAAGCCAACTCAGTAGTGAGCAGGTTGCTGCAGATTCTAGGATTTCAAAGTTCAATGGAGATTTAAGTTTAAATCTTTGGTATGTATCTGTAATTATCAAACTAGGTTATGTGATATTGTAGTGTTCCCTCAAATATGTTAGCATCTGAAAATCCTTAAAAAGAATTTAAACATTGATTTAGATGGATATGAAGCTGTCTATTTCTAAATTAACTTACAATTTATTGTATGTATGTACACATATTCATATATGTACTCATATATACTTACACGTAGGACACTTTTCAAAAAAAAATCAGCTTTATTGAGATAATTCACAAACCATAAAATTCACCCTTTTTAAAGTCAAAAAAAAAAAGAACCAACTTTCAATCTACTGAGTGACTGCTGAAGTCACTCCGCAACCATTGGTCAACCCGGGGCCCCGCAGGAGACCTCGTAGAACCCTTGGGCGCGAGCGGCGTGTGCGCATGCTCACTTGTGTTTGGCACTGCTCCTTGGTTAGCGTTCGATCGGGAGGCTTTTGGGTGGTGCTGTTGTGGCAGAGATGTTGTCTTCGAGAAAATAGTACTGAGTAATATTCGCTCATATCGGCTTCACGAGTGGGTATGAGCCGAGGGGCCAGGTGAGGGGACGGGCCTCTGAAGCTGCTGTCTTCTCCCATGAAGAAGCTTTTTGACATTTGACGGTAGACGAAAGAGTCACTCTCAGGCACCGCCACCAGGTGGCAGGAGGCGAGCTCGGACGAGGTTTGTTTCAGACAGAGAATCGGCTTTTGGCCTAGCTCCCAGATCCACTCAGACATCTGGGAAATATCAATCACGCTGCCTAAAGGGGCCATGTTGAAAGAGGACACCAGATCCTTTCGTGTGGAGTAGGGGACTTGGGTGACAGAGCGGAACGAGAAGTAGTGGGCGGAGCTAGGCCCAATCTTAGAAAAGAACTGATCTGTGGCCAGGTCAAGAAATAGCCCATTAGAACCATCTTTCAATATCCTTAGTGACTGCTGACGTCACTCAGCATCCATTGGTCAACCCGGGGCCCCGCAGGAGACCTCTTAGAACCCTTGGGCGCGAGCGGTGTGTGCGCGTTCTCACTTGTGTTTATCACTGCTCCTTGGTTACCGTTCGATCGGGAGGCTTTTGAGTGGTGCGGTTGTGGCAGAGAGGTTGGCTTCTGCCGAATAGTACCGAGTAATCGCTGGTGTTAGGTTTAGAAGTGGATAAGAGCCGAGGGGGCAGGTGAGCGGGCTGGCCCGTTAAGCTGCTGTCTTCTGCCATGAAGGCGCTTTTTGACTTTGGACCGTAGAAGAAAAAGTCACTCTCTGGCACCACCACCGGGCTGCAGGAGGCGAGCGCGGACGCGGTTTGTTCGTGAAAGAGAATCGGCTTTCGGCTGAGCTGGCAGATCCGACTCAGACATCTGGGAAAGATCCATCACGCTGCCAAACAGGGTGATGTGGAAAGAGGACAGCTGATCTTTCCGTGTGGAGTAGGGGTCGGGAACCTCCAGCAGGCTGCAGGAGGCGAGCGCGGGAGCGGTTTGGTTGAGAAATGGAATCGGATTTCGGCTGAGCTACCAGATCCGACACAGACATCTGGGAAAGATCCATCAAGCTGCAAAAGGGGTCATGTTAAAAGTGGATAGCAGACCTTTCCGTGTGGAGTAGGGTAAGTGGATGACAGAGTGGATGGAGAAGTAGGGGGCGGAGCCAGGCCCAAGCTTAGGAAAGAACTTATCTGTAGCCATGGCAAGAAATAGCCCGTGAGAAACAACTTTCAATCCCCCTAGGGACCACTGACGGCAATCAGCAACCATTGGTCAACCCGGGGCCCCGCAGGAGACCTCTTAGAACCCTTGGGCGCGAGCGGTGTGTGCGCATGCTCACTTGTGTTTGGCACTGCTCCTCGGTTAGCGTTCGATCGGGAGGCTTTTGGGTGGTGCTGTTGTGGCAGAGATGTTGTCTTCGAGAAAATAGTACTGAGTAATATTCGCTCATATCGGCTTCACGAGTGGGTATGAGCCGAGGGGCCAGGTGAGGGGACGGGCCTCTGAAGCTGCTGTCTTCTCCCATGAAGAAGCTTTTTGACTTTTGACGGTAGACGAAAGAGTCACTCTCAGGCACCGCCACCAGGTGGCAGGAGGCGAGCTCGGACGAGGTTTATTTCAGACAGAGAATCGGCTTTGGCCTAGCTCCCAGATCCACTCAGACATCTGGGAAAGATCAATCGCGCTGCCTAAAGGGGCCATGTTGAAAGAGGACACCAGATCCTTTCGTGTGGAGGAGGGGACGGGGATGACAGAGCCGAACGAGTAGTAGGGGGCGGAGCAAGGCCCAATCTTCGAAAAGAACTGATCTGTAGCCACGTCAAGAAATAGCCCATTAGAACCAACTTTCGGCACTCAGCTCCAGGCGGGGCGGCCCCGGCGCTGAGGGACGCTACCCGACCTTGGCGGGACGGGGGTTTCGCCAGGGCCTGGGCCCAGCGACCAGGCGGAGACGGCGCGCGAGCCTTGCAGTCTCCAGGGAAATGCGGGCTTGCCTGCAATGAGATTTCATTTTCTGCATTTAAAGGACATCCTTTTCTGAGCTGCTGTGAATAAATTTGGGATGATACTGTATGTTTTCATCTAATGGAGAAATAGCTGTATTTTGAATAAGGATTGCTGCACTGGACGACTTCAGAACATTACTCACAATGTCATCCAACAGGAGTCAGAATCCCCATGGACCGAAGCAGATTGGCCTTGACCAGCTCTGGGACGACCTCAGAGCTGGAATCCAGCAAGTGTACACCAGACAGAGTATGGCGAAGTCCAGATACATGGAACTCTACACGTATCCTCCTGCTTGAACTGAGATAATTTGCTTTAGAATTTTGATACTTAGTGGTAGGATCGATGAATTATTAGAAATTTGACATCGTGTGTTCTCTTCTCAGTTCATCCTTGAAATGTAGTCACAGAATTCATCTTTAGCTTTAAGTTTTTTGAATAGAGGTCCTGTTTTTCGGTTTTTTGAACAGAGGTAATAAAATTGGCTAGTTAGTTGTCTAATGCAGTGCTGGTCAGTACAGTAGCCACTAGTCACATGGATCTGTTTACATTTAAAATAATTTAAAAATTCAGTTTCTTAGTCACAGTAGCCATATTTTAAGGGCTTAATAGTCAGATAATAAAATATTTCTATTACTGTGGAAAGATCCGTTGGACAGCACTGGTCTAAAGCAGGGGATCATTTGTTGAAATGTTGTCCATTTGTTTATATATTGTCTACAGCTGCTTTCATGTTACTCGGAGGGAGCTGAGTAGTTCTGTCAGAAACGATCTTGTCCACAAAGCCTAAAATATTTGCTATCTGGTCCTTTACATAAGAAGTTTGCTGACCTGATCTAACGGGATAGCACAGAGAACAAAAGTTTAACTGTTCTGGTCCTGTTTCACAAAAATGGTATTTAAAAAGTATCTCCCTCATTTGTCATGTGGCCTGCCATGTGCGCGAGGGACAGTGCCGCGTGCTGCAAAGGTCACGAGGGTGTAAAAGACGCGGCCCTGCTCTTCCATACCCAGTGGTGTGCTGTTCGCCTTTGTAGAGTTTCTTGGTTCCGTGCAAATATGAAATTGGAACTAGAGCTAAGCCAACTCAGTAGTGAGCAGGTTGCTGCAGATTCTAGGATTTCAAAGTTCAATGGAGATTTAAGTTTAAATCTTTGGTATGTATCTGTAATTATCAAACTAGGTTATGTGATATTGTAGTGTTCCCTCAAATATGTTAGCATCTGAAAATCCTTAAAAAGAATTTAAACATTGATTTAGATGGATATGAAGCTGTCTATTTCTAAATTAACTTACAATTTATTGTATGTATGTACACATATTCATATATGTACTCATATATACTTACACGTAGGACACTTTTCAAAAAAAAATCAGCTTTATTGAGATAATTCACAAACCATAAAATTCACCCTTTTTAAAGTCAAAAAAAAAAAAGAACCAACTTTCAATCTACTTAGTGACTGCTGAAGTCACTCCGCAACCATTGGTCAACCCGGGGCCCCGCAGGAGACCTCGTAGAACCCTTGGGCGCGAGCGGCGTGTGCGCATGCTCACTTGTGTTTGGCACTGCTCCTTGGTTAGCGTTCGATCGGGAGGCTTTTGGGTGGTGCTGTTGTGGCAGAGATGTTGTCTTCGAGAAAATAGTACTGAGTAATATTCGCTCATATCGGCTTCACGAGTGGGTATGAGCCGAGGGGCCAGGTGAGGGGACGGGCCTCTGAAGCTGCTGTCTTCTCCCATGAAGAAGCTTTTTGACATTTGACGGTAGACGAAAGAGTCACTCTCAGGCACCGCCACCAGGTGGCAGGAGGCGAGCTCGGACGAGGTTTGTTTCAGACAGAGAATCGGCTTTTGGCCTAGCTCCCAGATCCACTCAGACATCTGGGAAAGATCAATCACGCTGCCTAAAGGGGCCATGTTGAAAGAGGACACCAGATCCTTTCGTGTGGAGTAGGGGACTTGGGTGACAGAGCGGAACGAGAAGTAGTGGGCGGAGCTAGGCCCAATCTTAGAAAAGAACTGATCTGTGGCCAGGTCAAGAAATAGCCCATTAGAACCATCTTTCAATATCCTTAGTGACTGCTGACGTCACTCAGCATCCATTGGTCAACCCGGGGCCCCGCAGGAGACCTCTTAGAACCCTTGGGCGCGAGCGGTGTGTGCGCGTTCTCACTTGTGTTTATCACTGCTCCTTGGTTACCGTTCGATCGGGAGGCTTTTGAGTGGTGCGGTTGTGGCAGAGAGGTTGGCTTCTGCCGAATAGTACCGAGTAATCGCTGGTGTTAGGTTTAGAAGTGGATAAGAGCCGAGGGGGCAGGTGAGCGGGCTGGCCCGTTAAGCTGCTGTCTTCTGCCATGAAGGCGCTTTTTGACTTTGGACCGTAGAAGAAAAAGTCACTCTCTGGCACCACCACCGGGCTGCAGGAGGCGAGCGCGGACGCGGTTTGTTCGTGAAAGAGAATCGGCTTTCGGCTGAGCTGGCAGATCCGACTCAGACATCTGGGAAAGATCCATCACGCTGCCAAACAGGGTGATGTGGAAAGAGGACAGCTGATCTTTCCGTGTGGAGTAGGGGTCGGGAACCTCCAGCAGGCTGCAGGAGGCGAGCGCGGGAGCGGTTTGGTTGAGAAATGGAATCGGATTTCGGCTGAGCTACCAGATCCGACACAGACATCTGGGAAAGATCCATCAAGCTGCAAAAGGGGTCATGTTAAAAGTGGATAGCAGACCTTTCCGTGTGGAGTAGGGTAAGTGGATGACAGAGTGGATGGAGAAGTAGGGGGCGGAGCCAGGCCCAAGCTTAGGAAAGAACTTATCTGTAGCCATGGCAAGAAATAGCCCGTGAGAAACAACTTTCAATCCCCCTAGGGACCACTGACGGCAATCAGCAACCATTGGTCAACCCGGGGCCCCCGCAGGAGACCTCTTAGAACCCTTGGGCGCGAGCGGTGTGTGCGCATGCTCACTTGTGTTTGGCACTGCTCCTCGGTTAGCGTTCGATCGGGAGGCTTTTGGGTGGTGCTGTTGTGGCAGAGATGTTGTCTTCGAGAAAATAGTACTGAGTAATATTCGCTCATATCGGCTTCACGAGTGGGTATGAGCCGAGGGGCCAGGTGAGGGGACGGGCCTCTGAAGCTGCTGTCTTCTCCCATGAAGAAGCTTTTTGACTTTTGACGGTAGACGAAAGAGTCACTCTCAGGCACCGCCACCAGGTGGCAGGAGGCGAGCTCGGACGAGGTTTATTTCAGACAGAGAATCGGCTTTGGCCTAGCTCCCAGATCCACTCAGACATCTGGGAAAGATCAATCGCGCTGCCTAAAGGGGCCATGTTGAAAGAGGACACCAGATCCTTTCGTGTGGAGTAGGGGACGGGGATGACAGAGCCGAACGAGTAGTAGGGGGCGGAGCAAGGCCCAATCTTCGAAAAGAACTGATCTGTAGCCACGTCAAGAAATAGCCCATTAGAACCAACTTTCGGCACTCAGCTCCAGGCGGGGCGGCCCCGGCGCTGAGGGACGCTACCCGACCTTGGCGGGACGGGGGTTTCGCCAGGGCCTGGGCCCAGCGACCAGGCGGAGACGGCGCGCGAGCCTTGCAGTCTCCAGGGAAATGCGGGCTTGCCTGCAATGAGATTTCATTTTCTGCATTTAAAGGACATCCTTTTCTGAGCTGCTGTGAATAAATTTGGGATGATACTGTATGTTTTCATCTAATGGAGAAATAGCTGTATTTTGAATAAGGATTGCTGCACTGGACGACTTCAGAACATTACTCACAATGTCATCCAACAGGAGTCAGAATCCCCATGGACCGAAGCAGATTGGCCTTGACCAGCTCTGGGACGACCTCAGAGCTGGAATCCAGCAAGTGTACACCAGACAGAGTATGGCGAAGTCCAGATACATGGAACTCTACACGTATCCTCCTGCTTGAACTGAGATAATTTGCTTTAGAATTTTGATACTTAGTGGTAGGATCGATGAATTATTAGAAATTTGACATCGTGTGTTCTCTTCTCAGTTCATCCTTGAAATGTAGTCACAGAATTCATCTTTAGCTTTAAGTTTTTTGAATAGAGGTCCTGTTTTTCGGTTTTTTGAACAGAGGTAATAAAATTGGCTAGTTAGTTGTCTAATGCAGTGCTGGTCAGTACAGTAGCCACTAGTCACATGGATCTGTTTACATTTAAAATAATTTAAAAATTCAGTTTCTTAGTCACAGTAGCCATATTTTAAGGGCTTAATAGTCAGATAATAAAATATTTCTATTACTGTGGAAAGATCCGTTGGACAGCACTGGTCTAAAGCAGGGGATCATTTGTTGAAATGTTGTCCATTTGTTTATATATTGTCTACAGCTGCTTTCATGTTACTCGGAGGGAGCTGAGTAGTTCTGTCAGAAACGATCTTGTCCACAAAGCCTAAAATATTTGCTATCTGGTCCTTTACATAAGAAGTTTGCTGACCTGATCTAACGGGATAGCACAGAGAACAAAAGTTTAACTGTTCTGGTCCTGTTTCACAAAAATGGTATTTAAAAAGTATCTCCCTCATTTGTCATGTGGCCTGCCATGTGCGCGAGGGACAGTGCCGCGTGCTGCAAAGGTCACGAGGGTGTAAAAGACGCGGCCCTGCTCTTCCATACCCAGTGGTGTGCTGTTCGCCTTTGTAGAGTTTCTTGGTTCCGTGCAAATATGAAATTGGAACTAGAGCTAAGCCAACTCAGTAGTGAGCAGGTTGCTGCAGATTCTAGGATTTCAAAGTTCAATGGAGATTTAAGTTTAAATCTTTGGTATGTATCTGTAATTATCAAACTAGGTTATGTGATATTGTAGTGTTCCCTCAAATATGTTAGCATCTGAAAATCCTTAAAAAGAATTTAAACATTGATTTAGATGGATATGAAGCTGTCTATTTCTAAATTAACTTACAATTTATTGTATGTATGTACACATATTCATATATGTACTCATATATACTTACACGTAGGACACTTTTCAAAAAAAAATCAGCTTTATTGAGATAATTCACAAACCATAAAATTCACCCTTTTTAAAGTCAAAAAAAAAAAGAACCAACTTTCAATCTACTGAGTGACTGCTGAAGTCACTCCGCAACCATTGGTCAACCCGGGGCCCCGCAGGAGACCTCGTAGAACCCTTGGGCGCGAGCGGCGTGTGCGCATGCTCACTTGTGTTTGGCACTGCTCCTTGGTTAGCGTTCGATCGGGAGGCTTTTGGGTGGTGCTGTTGTGGCAGAGATGTTGTCTTCGAGAAAATAGTACTGAGTAATATTCGCTCATATCGGCTTCACGAGTGGGTATGAGCCGAGGGGCCAGGTGAGGGGACGGGCCTCTGAAGCTGCTGTCTTCTCCCATGAAGAAGCTTTTTGACATTTGACGGTAGACGAAAGAGTCACTCTCAGGCACCGCCACCAGGTGGCAGGAGGCGAGCTCGGACGAGGTTTGTTTCAGACAGAGAATCGCCTTTTGGCCTAGCTCCCAGATCCACTCAGACATCTGGGAAATATCAATCACGCTGCCTAAAGGGGCCATGTTGAAAGAGGACACCAGATCCTTTCGTGTGGAGTAGGGGACTTGGGTGACAGAGCGGAACGAGAAGTAGTGGGCGGAGCTAGGCCCAATCTTAGAAAAGAACTGATCTGTGGCCAGGTCAAGAAATAGCCCATTAGAACCATCTTTCAATATCCTTAGTGACTGCTGACGTCACTCAGCATCCATTGGTCAACCCGGGGCCCCGCAGGAGACCTCTTAGAACCCTTGGGCGCGAGCGGTGTGTGCGCGTTCTCACTTGTGTTTATCACTGCTCCTTGGTTACCGTTCGATCGGGAGGCTTTTGAGTGGTGCGGTTGTGGCAGAGAGGTTGGCTTCTGCCGAATAGTACCGAGTAATCGCTGGTGTTAGGTTTAGAAGTGGATAAGAGCCGAGGGGGCAGGTGAGCGGGCTGGCCCGTTAAGCTGCTGTCTTCTGCCATGAAGGCGCTTTTTGACTTTGGACCGTAGAAGAAAAAGTCACTCTCTGGCACCACCACCGGGCTGCAGGAGGCGAGCGCGGACGCGGTTTGTTCGTGAAAGAGAATCGGCTTTCGGCTGAGCTGGCAGATCCGACTCAGACATCTGGGAAAGATCCATCACGCTGCCAAACAGGGTGATGTGGAAAGAGGACAGCTGATCTTTCCGTGTGGAGTAGGGGTCGGGAACCTCCAGCAGGCTGCAGGAGGCGAGCGCGGGAGCGGTTTGGTTGAGAAATGGAATCGGATTTCGGCTGAGCTACCAGATCCGACACAGACATCTGGGAAAGATCCATCAAGCTGCAAAAGGGGTCATGTTAAAAGTGGATAGCAGACCTTTCCGTGTGGAGTAGGGTAAGTGGATGACAGAGTGGATGGAGAAGTAGGGGGCGGAGCCAGGCCCAAGCTTAGGAAAGAACTTATCTGTAGCCATGGCAAGAAATAGCCCGTGAGAAACAACTTTCAATCCCCCTAGGGACCACTGACGGCAATCAGCAACCATTGGTCAACCCGGGGCCCCGCAGGAGACCTCTTAGAACCCTTGGGCGCGAGCGGTGTGTGCGCATGCTCACTTGTGTTTGGCACTGCTCCTCGGTTAGCGTTCGATCGGGAGGCTTTTGGGTGGTGCTGTTGTGGCAGAGATGTTGTCTTCGAGAAAATAGTACTGAGTAATATTCGCTCATATCGGCTTCACGAGTGGGTATGAGCCGAGGGGCCAGGTGAGGGGACGGGCCTCTGAAGCTGCTGTCTTCTCCCATGAAGAAGCTTTTTGACTTTTGACGGTAGACGAAAGAGTCACTCTCAGGCACCGCCACCAGGTGGCAGGAGGCGAGCTCGGACGAGGTTTATTTCAGACAGAGAATCGGCTTTGGCCTAGCTCCCAGATCCACTCAGACATCTGGGAAAGATCAATCGCGCTGCCTAAAGGGGCCATGTTGAAAGAGGACACCAGATCCTTTCGTGTGGAGGAGGGGACGGGGATGACAGAGCCGAACGAGTAGTAGGGGGCGGAGCAAGGCCCAATCTTCGAAAAGAACTGATCTGTAGCCACGTCAAGAAATAGCCCATTAGAACCAACTTTCGGCACTCAGCTCCAGGCGGGGCGGCCCCGGCGCTGAGGGACGCTACCCGACCTTGGCGGGACGGGGGTTTCGCCAGGGCCTGGGCCCAGCGACCAGGCGGAGACGGCGCGCGAGCCTTGCAGTCTCCAGGGAAATGCGGGCTTGCCTGCAATGAGATTTCATTTTCTGCATTTAAAGGACATCCTTTTCTGAGCTGCTGTGAATAAATTTGGGATGATACTGTATGTTTTCATCTAATGGAGAAATAGCTGTATTTTGAATAAGGATTGCTGCACTGGACGACTTCAGAACATTACTCACAATGTCATCCAACAGGAGTCAGAATCCCCATGGACCGAAGCAGATTGGCCTTGACCAGCTCTGGGACGACCTCAGAGCTGGAATCCAGCAAGTGTACACCAGACAGAGTATGGCGAAGTCCAGATACATGGAACTCTACACGTATCCTCCTGCTTGAACTGAGATAATTTGCTTTAGAATTTTGATACTTAGTGGTAGGATCGATGAATTATTAGAAATTTGACATCGTGTGTTCTCTTCTCAGTTCATCCTTGAAATGTAGTCACAGAATTCATCTTTAGCTTTAAGTTTTTTGAATAGAGGTCCTGTTTTTCGGTTTTTTGAACAGAGGTAATAAAATTGGCTAGTTAGTTGTCTAATGCAGTGCTGGTCAGTACAGTAGCCACTAGTCACATGGATCTGTTTACATTTAAAATAATTTAAAAATTCAGTTTCTTAGTCACAGTAGCCATATTTTAAGGGCTTAATAGTCAGATAATAAAATATTTCTATTACTGTGGAAAGATCCGTTGGACAGCACTGGTCTAAAGCAGGGGATCATTTGTTGAAATGTTGTCCATTTGTTTATATATTGTCTACAGCTGCTTTCATGTTACTCGGAGGGAGCTGAGTAGTTCTGTCAGAAACGATCTTGTCCACAAAGCCTAAAATATTTGCTATCTGGTCCTTTACATAAGAAGTTTGCTGACCTGATCTAACGGGATAGCACAGAGAACAAAAGTTTAACTGTTCTGGTCCTGTTTCACAAAAATGGTATTTAAAAAGTATCTCCCTCATTTGTCATGTGGCCTGCCATGTGCGCGAGGGACAGTGCCGCGTGCTGCAAAGGTCACGAGGGTGTAAAAGACGCGGCCCTGCTCTTCCATACCCAGTGGTGTGCTGTTCGCCTTTGTAGAGTTTCTTGGTTCCGTGCAAATATGAAATTGGAACTAGAGCTAAGCCAACTCAGTAGTGAGCAGGTTGCTGCAGATTCTAGGATTTCAAAGTTCAATGGAGATTTAAGTTTAAATCTTTGGTATGTATCTGTAATTATCAAACTAGGTTATGTGATATTGTAGTGTTCCCTCAAATATGTTAGCATCTGAAAATCCTTAAAAAGAATTTAAACATTGATTTAGATGGATATGAAGCTGTCTATTTCTAAATTAACTTACAATTTATTGTATGTATGTACACATATTCATATATGTACTCATATATACTTACACGTAGGACACTTTTCAAAAAAAAATCAGCTTTATTGAGATAATTCACAAACCATAAAATTCACCCTTTTTAAAGTCAAAAAAAAAAAAGAACCAACTTTCAATCTACTTAGTGACTGCTGAAGTCACTCCGCAACCATTGGTCAACCCGGGGCCCCGCAGGAGACCTCGTAGAACCCTTGGGCGCGAGCGGCGTGTGCGCATGCTCACTTGTGTTTGGCACTGCTCCTTGGTTAGCGTTCGATCGGGAGGCTTTTGGGTGGTGCTGTTGTGGCAGAGATGTTGTCTTCGAGAAAATAGTACTGAGTAATATTCGCTCATATCGGCTTCACGAGTGGGTATGAGCCGAGGGGCCAGGTGAGGGGACGGGCCTCTGAAGCTGCTGTCTTCTCCCATGAAGAAGCTTTTTGACATTTGACGGTAGACGAAAGAGTCACTCTCAGGCACCGCCACCAGGTGGCAGGAGGCGAGCTCGGACGAGGTTTGTTTCAGACAGAGAATCGGCTTTTGGCCTAGCTCCCAGATCCACTCAGACATCTGGGAAAGATCAATCACGCTGCCTAAAGGGGCCATGTTGAAAGAGGACACCAGATCCTTTCGTGTGGAGTAGGGGACTTGGGTGACAGAGCGGAACGAGAAGTAGTGGGCGGAGCTAGGCCCAATCTTAGAAAAGAACTGATCTGTGGCCAGGTCAAGAAATAGCCCATTAGAACCATCTTTCAATATCCTTAGTGACTGCTGACGTCACTCAGCATCCATTGGTCAACCCGGGGCCCCGCAGGAGACCTCTTAGAACCCTTGGGCGCGAGCGGTGTGTGCGCGTTCTCACTTGTGTTTATCACTGCTCCTTGGTTACCGTTCGATCGGGAGGCTTTTGAGTGGTGCGGTTGTGGCAGAGAGGTTGGCTTCTGCCGAATAGTACCGAGTAATCGCTGGTGTTAGGTTTAGAAGTGGATAAGAGCCGAGGGGGCAGGTGAGCGGGCTGGCCCGTTAAGCTGCTGTCTTCTGCCATGAAGGCGCTTTTTGACTTTGGACCGTAGAAGAAAAAGTCACTCTCTGGCACCACCACCGGGCTGCAGGAGGCGAGCGCGGACGCGGTTTGTTCGTGAAAGAGAATCGGCTTTCGGCTGAGCTGGCAGATCCGACTCAGACATCTGGGAAAGATCCATCACGCTGCCAAACAGGGTGATGTGGAAAGAGGACAGCTGATCTTTCCGTGTGGAGTAGGGGTCGGGAACCTCCAGCAGGCTGCAGGAGGCGAGCGCGGGAGCGGTTTGGTTGAGAAATGGAATCGGATTTCGGCTGAGCTACCAGATCCGACACAGACATCTGGGAAAGATCCATCAAGCTGCAAAAGGGGTCATGTTAAAAGTGGATAGCAGACCTTTCCGTGTGGAGTAGGGTAAGTGGATGACAGAGTGGATGGAGAAGTAGGGGGCGGAGCCAGGCCCAAGCTTAGGAAAGAACTTATCTGTAGCCATGGCAAGAAATAGCCCGTGAGAAACAACTTTCAATCCCCCTAGGGACCACTGACGGCAATCAGCAACCATTGGTCAACCCGGGGCCCCCGCAGGAGACCTCTTAGAACCCTTGGGCGCGAGCGGTGTGTGCGCATGCTCACTTGTGTTTGGCACTGCTCCTCGGTTAGCGTTCGATCGGGAGGCTTTTGGGTGGTGCTGTTGTGGCAGAGATGTTGTCTTCGAGAAAATAGTACTGAGTAATATTCGCTCATATCGGCTTCACGAGTGGGTATGAGCCGAGGGGCCAGGTGAGGGGACGGGCCTCTGAAGCTGCTGTCTTCTCCCATGAAGAAGCTTTTTGACTTTTGACGGTAGACGAAAGAGTCACTCTCAGGCACCGCCACCAGGTGGCAGGAGGCGAGCTCGGACGAGGTTTATTTCAGACAGAGAATCGGCTTTGGCCTAGCTCCCAGATCCACTCAGACATCTGGGAAAGATCAATCGCGCTGCCTAAAGGGGCCATGTTGAAAGAGGACACCAGATCCTTTCGTGTGGAGTAGGGGACGGGGATGACAGAGCCGAACGAGTAGTAGGGGGCGGAGCAAGGCCCAATCTTCGAAAAGAACTGATCTGTAGCCACGTCAAGAAATAGCCCATTAGAACCAACTTTCGGCACTCAGCTCCAGGCGGGGCGGCCCCGGCGCTGAGGGACGCTACCCGACCTTGGCGGGACGGGGGTTTCGCCAGGGCCTGGGCCCAGCGACCAGGCGGAGACGGCGCGCGAGCCTTGCAGTCTCCAGGGAAATGCGGGCTTGCCTGCAATGAGATTTCATTTTCTGCATTTAAAGGACATCCTTTTCTGAGCTGCTGTGAATAAATTTGGGATGATACTGTATGTTTTCATCTAATGGAGAAATAGCTGTATTTTGAATAAGGATTGCTGCACTGGACGACTTCAGAACATTACTCACAATGTCATCCAACAGGAGTCAGAATCCCCATGGACCGAAGCAGATTGGCCTTGACCAGCTCTGGGACGACCTCAGAGCTGGAATCCAGCAAGTGTACACCAGACAGAGTATGGCGAAGTCCAGATACATGGAACTCTACACGTATCCTCCTGCTTGAACTGAGATAATTTGCTTTAGAATTTTGATACTTAGTGGTAGGATCGATGAATTATTAGAAATTTGACATCGTGTGTTCTCTTCTCAGTTCATCCTTGAAATGTAGTCACAGAATTCATCTTTAGCTTTAAGTTTTTTGAATAGAGGTCCTGTTTTTCGGTTTTTTGAACAGAGGTAATAAAATTGGCTAGTTAGTTGTCTAATGCAGTGCTGGTCAGTACAGTAGCCACTAGTCACATGGATCTGTTTACATTTAAAATAATTTAAAAATTCAGTTTCTTAGTCACAGTAGCCATATTTTAAGGGCTTAATAGTCAGATAATAAAATATTTCTATTACTGTGGAAAGATCCGTTGGACAGCACTGGTCTAAAGCAGGGGATCATTTGTTGAAATGTTGTCCATTTGTTTATATATTGTCTACAGCTGCTTTCATGTTACTCGGAGGGAGCTGAGTAGTTCTGTCAGAAACGATCTTGTCCACAAAGCCTAAAATATTTGCTATCTGGTCCTTTACATAAGAAGTTTGCTGACCTGATCTAACGGGATAGCACAGAGAACAAAAGTTTAACTGTTCTGGTCCTGTTTCACAAAAATGGTATTTAAAAAGTATCTCCCTCATTTGTCATGTGGCCTGCCATGTGCGCGAGGGACAGTGCCGCGTGCTGCAAAGGTCACGAGGGTGTAAAAGACGCGGCCCTGCTCTTCCATACCCAGTGGTGTGCTGTTCGCCTTTGTAGAGTTTCTTGGTTCCGTGCAAATATGAAATTGGAACTAGAGCTAAGCCAACTCAGTAGTGAGCAGGTTGCTGCAGATTCTAGGATTTCAAAGTTCAATGGAGATTTAAGTTTAAATCTTTGGTATGTATCTGTAATTATCAAACTAGGTTATGTGATATTGTAGTGTTCCCTCAAATATGTTAGCATCTGAAAATCCTTAAAAAGAATTTAAACATTGATTTAGATGGATATGAAGCTGTCTATTTCTAAATTAACTTACAATTTATTGTATGTATGTACACATATTCATATATGTACTCATATATACTTACACGTAGGACACTTTTCAAAAAAAAATCAGCTTTATTGAGATAATTCACAAACCATAAAATTCACCCTTTTTAAAGTCAAAAAAAAAAAGAACCAACTTTCAATCTACTGAGTGACTGCTGAAGTCACTCCGCAACCATTGGTCAACCCGGGGCCCCGCAGGAGACCTCGTAGAACCCTTGGGCGCGAGCGGCGTGTGCGCATGCTCACTTGTGTTTGGCACTGCTCCTTGGTTAGCGTTCGATCGGGAGGCTTTTGGGTGGTGCTGTTGTGGCAGAGATGTTGTCTTCGAGAAAATAGTACTGAGTAATATTCGCTCATATCGGCTTCACGAGTGGGTATGAGCCGAGGGGCCAGGTGAGGGGACGGGCCTCTGAAGCTGCTGTCTTCTCCCATGAAGAAGCTTTTTGACATTTGACGGTAGACGAAAGAGTCACTCTCAGGCACCGCCACCAGGTGGCAGGAGGCGAGCTCGGACGAGGTTTGTTTCAGACAGAGAATCGGCTTTTGGCCTAGCTCCCAGATCCACTCAGACATCTGGGAAAGATCAATCACGCTGCCTAAAGGGGCCATGTTGAAAGAGGACACCAGATCCTTTCGTGTGGAGTAGGGGACTTGGGTGACAGAGCGGAACGAGAAGTAGTGGGCGGAGCTAGGCCCAATCTTAGAAAAGAACTGATCTGTGGCCAGGTCAAGAAATAGCCCATTAGAACCATCTTTCAATATCCTTAGTGACTGCTGACGTCACTCAGCATCCATTGGTCAACCCGGGGCCCCGCAGGAGACCTCTTAGAACCCTTGGGCGCGAGCGGTGTGTGCGCGTTCTCACTTGTGTTTATCACTGCTCCTTGGTTACCGTTCGATCGGGAGGCTTTTGAGTGGTGCGGTTGTGGCAGAGAGGTTGGCTTCTGCCGAATAGTACCGAGTAATCGCTGGTGTTAGGTTTAGAAGTGGATAAGAGCCGAGGGGGCAGGTGAGCGGGCTGGCCCGTTAAGCTGCTGTCTTCTGCCATGAAGGCGCTTTTTGACTTTGGACCGTAGAAGAAAAAGTCACTCTCTGGCACCACCACCGGGCTGCAGGAGGCGAGCGCGGACGCGGTTTGTTCGTGAAAGAGAATCGGCTTTCGGCTGAGCTGGCAGATCCGACTCAGACATCTGGGAAAGATCCATCACGCTGCCAAACAGGGTGATGTGGAAAGAGGACAGCTGATCTTTCCGTGTGGAGTAGGGGTCGGGAACCTCCAGCAGGCTGCAGGAGGCGAGCGCGGGAGCGGTTTGGTTGAGAAATGGAATCGGATTTCGGCTGAGCTACCAGATCCGACACAGACATCTGGGAAAGATCCATCAAGCTGCAAAAGGGGTCATGTTAAAAGTGGATAGCAGACCTTTCCGTGTGGAGTAGGGTAAGTGGATGACAGAGTGGATGGAGAAGTAGGGGGCGGAGCCAGGCCCAAGCTTAGGAAAGAACTTATCTGTAGCCATGGCAAGAAATAGCCCGTGAGAAACAACTTTCAATCCCCCTAGGGACCACTGACGGCAATCAGCAACCATTGCTCAACCCGGGGCCCCCGCAGGAGACCTCTTAGAACCCTTGGGCGCGAGCGGTGTGTGCGCATGCTCACTTGTGTTTGGCACTGCTCCTTGGTTAGCGTTCGATCGGGAGGCTTTTGGGTGGTGCTGTTGTGGCAGAGATGTTGTCTTCGAGAAAATAGTACTGAGTAATATTCGCTCATATCGGCTTCACGAGTGGGTATGAGCCGAGGGGCCAGGTGAGGGGACGGGCCTCTGAAGCTGCTGTCTTCTCCCATGAAGAAGCTTTTTGACTTTTGACGGTAGACGAAAGAGTCACTCTCAGGCACCGCCACCAGGTTGCAGGAGGCGAGCTCGGACGAGGTTTATTTCAGACAGAGAATCGGCTTTGGCCTAGCTCCCAGATCCACTCAGACATCTGGGAAAGATCAATCGCGCTGCCTAAAGGGGCCATGTTGAAAGAGGACACCAGATCCTTTCGTGTGGAGGAGGGGACGGGGATGACAGAGCCGAACGAGTAGTAGGGGGCGGAGCAAGGCCCAATCTTCGAAAAGAACTGATCTGTAGCCACGTCAAGAAATAGCCCATTAGAACCAACTTTCGGCACTCAGCTCCAGGCGGGGCGGCCCCGGCGCTGAGGGACGCTACCCGACCTTGGCGGGACGGGGGTTTCGCCAGGGCCTGGGCCCAGCGACCAGGCGGAGACGGCGCGCGAGCCTTGCAGTCTCCAGGGAAATGCGGGCTTGCCTGCAATGAGATTTCATTTTCTGCATTTAAAGGACATCCTTTTCTGAGCTGCTGTGAATAAATTTGGGATGATACTGTATGTTTTCATCTAATGGAGAAATAGCTGTATTTTGAATAAGGATTGCTGCACTGGACGACTTCAGAACATTACTCACAATGTCATCCAACAGGAGTCAGAATCCCCATGGACCGAAGCAGATTGGCCTTGACCAGCTCTGGGACGACCTCAGAGCTGGAATCCAGCAAGTGTACACCAGACAGAGTATGGCGAAGTCCAGATACATGGAACTCTACACGTATCCTCCTGCTTGAACTGAGATAATTTGCTTTAGAATTTTGATACTTAGTGGTAGGATCGATGAATTATTAGAAATTTGACATCGTGTGTTCTCTTCTCAGTTCATCCTTGAAATGTAGTCACAGAATTCATCTTTAGCTTTAAGTTTTTTGAATAGAGGTCCTGTTTTTCGGTTTTTTGAACAGAGGTAATAAAATTGGCTAGTTAGTTGTCTAATGCAGTGCTGGTCAGTACAGTAGCCACTAGTCACATGGATCTGTTTACATTTAAAATAATTTAAAAATTCAGTTTCTTAGTCACAGTAGCCATATTTTAAGGGCTTAATAGTCAGATAATAAAATATTTCTATTACTGTGGAAAGATCCGTTGGACAGCACTGGTCTAAAGCAGGGGATCATTTGTTGAAATGTTGTCCATTTGTTTATATATTGTCTACAGCTGCTTTCATGTTACTCGGAGGGAGTTGAGTAGTTCTGTCAGAAACGATCTTGTCCACAAAGCCTAAAATATTTGCTATCTGGTCCTTTACATAAGAAGTTTGCTGACCTGATCTAACGGGATAGCACAGAGAACAAAAGTTTAACTGTTCTGGTCCTGTTTCACAAAAATGGTATTTAAAAAGTATCTCCCTCATTTGTCATGTGGCCTGCCATGTGCGCGAGGGACAGTGCCGCGTGCTGCAAAGGTCACGAGGGTGTAAAAGACGCGGCCCTGCTCTTCCATACCCAGTGGTGTGCTGTTCGCCTTTGTAGAGTTTCTTGGTTCCGTGCAAATATGAAATTGGAACTAGAGCTAAGCCAACTCAGTAGTGAGCAGGTTGCTGCAGATTCTAGGATTTCAAAGTTCAATGGAGATTTAAGTTTAAATCTTTGGTATGTATCTGTAATTATCAAACTAGGTTATGTGATATTGTAGTGTTCCCTCAAATATGTTAGCATCTGAAAATCCTTAAAAAGAATTTAAACATTGATTTAGATGGATATGAAGCTGTCTATTTCTAAATTAACTTACAATTTATTGTATGTATGTACACATATTCATATATGTACTCATATATACTTACACGTAGGACACTTTTCAAAAAAAAATCAGCTTTATTGAGATAATTCACAAACCATAAAATTCACCCTTTTTAAAGTCAAAAAAAAAAAAAAAAAAAAAAAAGAACCAACTTTCAATCTACTGAGTGACTGCTGAAGTCACTCCGCAACCATTGGTCAACCCGGGGCCCCGCAGGAGACCTCGTAGAACCCTTGGGCGCGAGCGGCGTGTGCGCATGCTCACTTGTGTTTGGCACTGCTCCTTGGTTAGCGTTCGATCGGGAGGCTTTTGGGTGGTGCTGTTGTGGCAGAGATGTTGTCTTCGAGAAAATAGTACTGAGTAATATTCGCTCATATCGGCTTCACGAGTGGGTATGAGCCGAGGGGCCAGGTGAGGGGACGGGCCTCTGAAGCTGCTGTCTTCTCCCATGAAGAAGCTTTTTGACATTTGACGGTAGACGAAAGAGTCACTCTCAGGCACCGCCACCAGGTGGCAGGAGGCGAGCTCGGACGAGGTTTGTTTCAGACAGAGAATCGGCTTTTGGCCTAGCTCCCAGATCCACTCAGACATCTGGGAAAGATCAATCACGCTGCCTAAAGGGGCCATGTTGAAAGAGGACACCAGATCCTTTCGTGTGGAGTAGGGGACTTGGGTGACAGAGCGGAACGAGAAGTAGTGGGCGGAGCTAGGCCCAATCTTAGAAAAGAACTGATCTGTGGCCAGGTCAAGAAATAGCCCATTAGAACCATCTTTCAATATCCTTAGTGACTGCTGACGTCACTCAGCATCCATTGGTCAACCCGGGGCCCCGCAGGAGACCTCTTAGAACCCTTGGGCGCGAGCGGTGTGTGCGCGTTCTCACTTGTGTTTATCACTGCTCCTTGGTTACCGTTCGATCGGGAGGCTTTTGAGTGGTGCGGTTGTGGCAGAGAGGTTGGCTTCTGCCGAATAGTACCGAGTAATCGCTGGTGTTAGGTTTAGAAGTGGATAAGAGCCGAGGGGGCAGGTGAGCGGGCTGGCCCGTTAAGCTGCTGTCTTCTGCCATGAAGGCGCTTTTTGACTTTGGACCGTAGAAGAAAAAGTCACTCTCTGGCACCACCACCGGGCTGCAGGAGGCGAGCGCGGACGCGGTTTGTTCGTGAAAGAGAATCGGCTTTCGGCTGAGCTGGCAGATCCGACTCAGACATCTGGGAAAGATCCATCACGCTGCCAAACAGGGTGATGTGGAAAGAGGACAGCTGATCTTTCCGTGTGGAGTAGGGGTCGGGAACCTCCAGCAGGCTGCAGGAGGCGAGCGCGGGAGCGGTTTGGTTGAGAAATGGAATCGGATTTCGGCTGAGCTACCAGATCCGACACAGACATCTGGGAAAGATCCATCAAGCTGCAAAAGGGGTCATGTTAAAAGTGGATAGCAGACCTTTCCGTGTGGAGTAGGGTAAGTGGATGACAGAGTGGATGGAGAAGTAGGGGGCGGAGCCAGGCCCAAGCTTAGGAAAGAACTTATCTGTAGCCATGGCAAGAAATAGCCCGTGAGAAACAACTTTCAATCCCCCTAGGGACCACTGACGGCAATCAGCAACCATTGGTCAACCCGGGGCCCCCGCAGGAGACCTCTTAGAACCCTTGGGCGCGAGCGGTGTGTGCGCATGCTCACTTGTGTTTGGCACTGCTCCTCGGTTAGCGTTCGATCGGGAGGCTTTTGGGTGGTGCTGTTGTGGCAGAGATGTTGTCTTCGAGAAAATAGTACTGAGTAATATTCGCTCATATCGGCTTCACGAGTGGGTATGAGCCGAGGGGCCAGGTGAGGGGACGGGCCTCTGAAGCTGCTGTCTTCTCCCATGAAGAAGCTTTTTGACTTTTGACGGTAGACCAAAGAGTCACTCTCAGGCACCGCCACCAGGTGGCAGGAGGCGAGCTCGGACGAGGTTTATTTCAGACAGAGAATCGGCTTTGGCCTAGCTCCCAGATCCACTCAGACATCTGGGAAAGATCAATCGCGCTGCCTAAAGGGGCCATGTTGAAAGAGGACACCAGATCCTTTCGTGTGGAGGAGGGGACGGGGATGACAGAGCCGAACGAGTAGTAGGGGGCGGAGCAAGGCCCAATCTTCGAAAAGAACTGATCTGTAGCCACGTCAAGAAATAGCCCATTAGAACCAACTTTCGGCACTCAGCTCCAGGCGGGGCGGCCCCGGCGCTGAGGGACGCTACCCGACCTTGGCGGGACGGGGGTTTCGCCAGGGCCTGGGCCCAGCGACCAGGCGGAGACGGCGCGCGAGCCTTGCAGTCTCCAGGGAAATGCGGGCTTGCCTGCAATGAGATTTCATTTTCTGCATTTAAAGGACATCCTTTTCTGAGCTGCTGTGAATAAATTTGGGATGATACTGTATGTTTTCATCTAATGGAGAAATAGCTGTATTTTGAATAAGGATTGCTGCACTGGACGACTTCAGAACATTACTCACAATGTCATCCAACAGGAGTCAGAATCCCCATGGACCGAAGCAGATTGGCCTTGACCAGCTCTGGGACGACCTCAGAGCTGGAATCCAGCAAGTGTACACCAGACAGAGTATGGCGAAGTCCAGATACATGGAACTCTACACGTATCCTCCTGCTTGAACTGAGATAATTTGCTTTAGAATTTTGATACTTAGTGGTAGGATCGATGAATTATTAGAAATTTGACATCGTGTGTTCTCTTCTCAGTTCATCCTTGAAATGTAGTCACAGAATTCATCTTTAGCTTTAAGTTTTTTGACTAGAGGTCCTGTTTTTCGGTTTTTAGAACAGAGGTAATAAAATTGGCTAGTTAGTTGTCTAATGCAGTGCTGGTCAGTACAGTAGCCACTAGTCACATGGATCTGTTTACATTTAAAATAATTTAAAAATTCAGTTTCTTAGTCACAGTAGCCATATTTTAAGGGCTTAATAGTCAGATAATAAAATATTTCTATTACTGTGGAAAGATCCGTTGGACAGCACTGGTCTAAAGCAGGGGATCATTTGTTGAAATGTTGTCCATTTGTTTATATATTGTCTACAGCTGCTTTCATGTTACTCGGAGGGAGTTGAGTAGTTCTGTCAGAAACGATCTTGTCCACAAAGCCTAAAATATTTGCTATCTGGTCCTTTACATAAGAAGTTTGCTGACCTGATCTAACGGGATAGCACAGAGAACAAAAGTTTAACTGTTCTGGTCCTGTTTCACAAAAATGGTATTTAAAAAGTATCTCCCTCATTTGTCATGTGGCCTGCCATGTGCGCGAGGGACAGTGCCGCGTGCTGCAAAGGTCACGAGGGTGTAAAAGACGCGGCCCTGCTCTTCCATACCCAGTGGTGTGCTGTTCGCCTTTGTAGAGTTTCTTGGTTCCGTGCAAATATGAAATTGGAACTAGAGCTAAGCCAACTCAGTAGTGAGCAGGTTGCTGCAGATTCTAGGATTTCAAAGTTCAATGGAGATTTAAGTTTAAATCTTTGGTATGTATCTGTAATTATCAAACTAGGTTATGTGATATTGTAGTGTTCCCTCAAATATGTTAGCATCTGAAAATCCTTAAAAAGAATTTAAACATTGATTTAGATGGATATGAAGCTGTCTATTTCTAAATTAACTTACAATTTATTGTATGTATGTACACATATTCATATATGTACTCATATATACTTACACGTAGGACACTTTTCAAAAAAAAATCAGCTTTATTGAGATAATTCACAAACCATAAAATTCACCCTTTTTAAAGTCAAAAAAAAAAAAAAAAAAAAAAAAAGAACCAACTTTCAATCTACTTAGTGACTGCTGAAGTCACTCCGCAACCATTGGTCAACCCGGGGCCCCGCAGGAGACCTCGTAGAACCCTTGGGCGCGAGCGGCGTGTGCGCATGCTCACTTGTGTTTGGCACTGCTCCTTGGTTAGCGTTCGATCGGGAGGCTTTTGGGTGGTGCTGTTGTGGCAGAGATGTTGTCTTCGAGAAAATAGTACTGAGTAATATTCGCTCATATCGGCTTCACGAGTGGGTATGAGCCGAGGGGCCAGGTGAGGGGACGGGCCTCTGAAGCTGCTGTCTTCTCCCATGAAGAAGCTTTTTGACATTTGACGGTAGACGAAAGAGTCACTCTCAGGCACCGCCACCAGGTGGCAGGAGGCGAGCTCGGACGAGGTTTGTTTCAGACAGAGAATCGGCTTTTGGCCTAGCTCCCAGATCCACTCAGACATCTGGGAAAGATCAATCACGCTGCCTAAAGGGGCCATGTTGAAAGAGGACACCAGATCCTTTCGTGTGGAGTAGGGGACTTGGGTGACAGAGCGGAACGAGAAGTAGTGGGCGGAGCTAGGCCCAATCTTAGAAAAGAACTGATCTGTGGCCAGGTCAAGAAATAGCCCATTAGAACCATCTTTCAATATCCTTAGTGACTGCTGACGTCACTCAGCATCCATTGGTCAACCCGGGGCCCCGCAGGAGACCTCTTAGAACCCTTGGGCGCGAGCGGTGTGTGCGCGTTCTCACTTGTGTTTATCACTGCTCCTTGGTTACCGTTCGATCGGGAGGCTTTTGAGTGGTGCGGTTGTGGCAGAGAGGTTGGCTTCTGCCGAATAGTACCGAGTAATCGCTGGTGTTAGGTTTAGAAGTGGATAAGAGCCGAGGGGGCAGGTGAGCGGGCTGGCCCGTTAAGCTGCTGTCTTCTGCCATGAAGGCGCTTTTTGACTTTGGACCGTAGAAGAAAAAGTCACTCTCTGGCACCACCACCGGGCTGCAGGAGGCGAGCGCGGACGCGGTTTGTTCGTGAAAGAGAATCGGCTTTCGGCTGAGCTGGCAGATCCGACTCAGACATCTGGGAAAGATCCATCACGCTGCCAAACAGGGTGATGTGGAAAGAGGACAGCTGATCTTTCCGTGTGGAGTAGGGGTCGGGAACCTCCAGCAGGCTGCAGGAGGCGAGCGCGGGAGCGGTTTGGTTGAGAAATGGAATCGGATTTCGGCTGAGCTACCAGATCCGACACAGACATCTGGGAAAGATCCATCAAGCTGCAAAAGGGGTCATGTTAAAAGTGGATAGCAGACCTTTCCGTGTGGAGTAGGGTAAGTGGATGACAGAGTGGATGGAGAAGTAGGGGGCGGAGCCAGGCCCAAGCTTAGGAAAGAACTTATCTGTAGCCATGGCAAGAAATAGCCCGTGAGAAACAACTTTCAATCCCCCTAGGGACCACTGACGGCAATCAGCAACCATTGGTCAACCCGGGGCCCCCGCAGGAGACCTCTTAGAACCCTTGGGCGCGAGCGGTGTGTGCGCATGCTCACTTGTGTTTGGCACTGCTCCTCGGTTAGCGTTCGATCGGGAGGCTTTTGGGTGGTGCTGTTGTGGCAGAGATGTTGTCTTCGAGAAAATAGTACTGAGTAATATTCGCTCATATCGGCTTCACGAGTGGGTATGAGCCGAGGGGCCAGGTGAGGGGACGGGCCGCTGAAGCTGCTGTCTTCTCCCATGAAGAAGCTTTTTGACTTTTGACGGTAGACGAAAGAGTCACTCTCAGGCACCGCCACCAGGTGGCAGGAGGCGAGCTCGGACGAGGTTTATTTCAGACAGAGAATCGGCTTTGGCCTAGCTCCCAGATCCACTCAGACATCTGGGAAAGATCAATCGCGCTGCCTAAAGGGGCCATGTTGAAAGAGGACACCAGATCCTTTCGTGTGGAGGAGGGGACGGGGATGACAGAGCCGAACGAGTAGTAGGGGGCGGAGCAAGGCCCAATCTTCGAAAAGAACTGATCTGTAGCCACGTCAAGAAATAGCCCATTAGAACCAACTTTCGGCACTCAGCTCCAGGCGGGGCGGCCCCGGCGCTGAGGGACGCTACCCGACCTTGGCGGGACGGGGGTTTCGCCAGGGCCTGGGCCCAGCGACCAGGCGGAGACGGCGCGCGAGCCTTGCAGTCTCCAGGGAAATGCGGGCTTGCCTGCAATGAGATTTCATTTTCTGCATTTAAAGGACATCCTTTTCTGAGCTGCTGTGAATAAATTTGGGATGATACTGTATGTTTTCATCTAATGGAGAAATAGCTGTATTTTGAATAAGGATTGCTGCACTGGACGACTTCAGAACATTACTCACAATGTCATCCAACAGGAGTCAGAATCCCCATGGACCGAAGCAGATTGGCCTTGACCAGCTCTGGGACGACCTCAGAGCTGGAATCCAGCAAGTGTACACCAGACAGAGTATGGCGAAGTCCAGATACATGGAACTCTACACGTATCCTCCTGCTTGAACTGAGATAATTTGCTTTAGAATTTTGATACTTAGTGGTAGGATCGATGAATTATTAGAAATTTGACATCGTGTGTTCTCTTCTCAGTTCATCCTTGAAATGTAGTCACAGAATTCATCTTTAGCTTTAAGTTTTTTGAATAGAGGTCCTGTTTTTCGGTTTTTTGAACAGAGGTAATAAAATTGGCTAGTTAGTTGTCTAATGCAGTGCTGGTCAGTACAGTAGCCACTAGTCACATGGATCTGTTTACATTTAAAATAATTTAAAAATTCAGTTTCTTAGTCACAGTAGCCATATTTTAAGGGCTTAATAGTCAGATAATAAAATATTTCTATTACTGTGGAAAGATCCGTTGGACAGCACTGGTCTAAAGCAGGGGATCATTTGTTGAAATGTTGTCCATTTGTTTATATATTGTCTACAGCTGCTTTCATGTTACTCGGAGGGAGCTGAGTAGTTCTGTCAGAAACGATCTTGTCCACAAAGCCTAAAATATTTGCTATCTGGTCCTTTACATAAGAAGTTTGCTGACCTGATCTAACGGGATAGCACAGAGAACAAAAGTTTAACTGTTCTGGTCCTGTTTCACAAAAATGGTATTTAAAAAGTATCTCCCTCATTTGTCATGTGGCCTGCCATGTGCGCGAGGGACAGTGCCGCGTGCTGCAAAGGTCACGAGGGTGTAAAAGACGCGGCCCTGCTCTTCCATACCCAGTGGTGTGCTGTTCGCCTTTGTAGAGTTTCTTGGTTCCGTGCAAATATGAAATTGGAACTAGAGCTAAGCCAACTCAGTAGTGAGCAGGTTGCTGCAGATTCTAGGATTTCAAAGTTCAATGGAGATTTAAGTTTAAATCTTTGGTATGTATCTGTAATTATCAAACTAGGTTATGTGATATTGTAGTGTTCCCTCAAATATGTTAGCATCTGAAAATCCTTAAAAAGAATTTAAACATTGATTTAGATGGATATGAAGCTGTCTATTTCTAAATTAACTTACAATTTATTGTATGTATGTACACATATTCATATATGTACTCATATATACTTACACGTAGGACACTTTTCAAAAAAAAATCAGCTTTATTGAGATAATTCACAAACCATAAAATTCACCCTTTTTAAAGTCAAAAAAAAAAAAAAAAAAAAAAAAGAACCAACTTTCAATCTACTGAGTGACTGCTGAAGTCACTCCGCAACCATTGGTCAACCCGGGGCCCCGCAGGAGACCTCGTAGAACCCTTGGGCGCGAGCGGCGTGTGCGCATGCTCACTTGTGTTTGGCACTGCTCCTTGGTTAGCGTTCGATCGGGAGGCTTTTGGGTGGTGCTGTTGTGGCAGAGATGTTGTCTTCGAGAAAATAGTACTGAGTAATATTCGCTCATATCGGCTTCACGAGTGGGTATGAGCCGAGGGGCCAGGTGAGGGGACGGGCCTCTGAAGCTGCTGTCTTCTCCCATGAAGAAGCTTTTTGACATTTGACGGTAGACGAAAGAGTCACTCTCAGGCACCGCCACCAGGTGGCAGGAGGCGAGCTCGGACGAGGTTTGTTTCAGACAGAGAATCGGCTTTTGGCCTAGCTCCCAGATCCACTCAGACATCTGGGAAAGATCAATCACGCTGCCTAAAGGGGCCATGTTGAAAGAGGACACCAGATCCTTTCGTGTGGAGTAGGGGACTTGGGAGACAGAGCGGAACGAGAAGTAGTGGGCGGAGCTAGGCCCAATCTTAGAAAAGAACTGATCTGTGGCCAGGTCAAGAAATAGCCCATTAGAACCATCTTTCAATATCCTTAGTGACTGCTGACGTCACTCAGCATCCATTGGTCAACCCGGGGCCCCGCAGGAGACCTCTTAGAACCCTTGGGCGCGAGCGGTGTGTGCGCGTTCTCACTTGTGTTTATCACTGCTCCTTGGTTACCGTTCGATCGGGAGGCTTTTGAGTGGTGCGGTTGTGGCAGAGAGGTTGGCTTCTGCCGAATAGTACCGAGTAATCGCTGGTGTTAGGTTTAGAAGTGGATAAGAGCCGAGGGGGCAGGTGAGCGGGCTGGCCCGTTAAGCTGCTGTCTTCTGCCATGAAGGCGCTTTTTGACTTTGGACCGTAGAAGAAAAAGTCACTCTCTGGCACCACCACCGGGCTGCAGGAGGCGAGCGCGGACGCGGTTTGTTCGTGAAAGAGAATCGGCTTTCGGCTGAGCTGGCAGATCCGACTCAGACATCTGGGAAAGATCCATCACGCTGCCAAACAGGGTGATGTGGAAAGAGGACAGCTGATCTTTCCGTGTGGAGTAGGGGTCGGGAACCTCCAGCAGGCTGCAGGAGGCGAGCGCGGGAGCGGTTTGGTTGAGAAATGGAATCGGATTTCGGCTGAGCTACCAGATCCGACACAGACATCTGGGAAAGATCCATCAAGCTGCAAAAGGGGTCATGTTAAAAGTGGATAGCAGACCTTTCCGTGTGGAGTAGGGTAAGTGGATGACAGAGTGGATGGAGAAGTAGGGGGCGGAGCCAGGCCCAAGCTTAGGAAAGAACTTATCTGTAGCCATGGCAAGAAATAGCCCGTGAGAAACAACTTTCAATCCCCCTAGGGACCACTGACGGCAATCAGCAACCATTGGTCAACCCGGGGCCCCCGCAGGAGACCTCTTAGAACCCTTGGGCGCGAGCGGTGTGTGCGCATGCTCACTTGTGTTTGGCACTGCTCCTCGGTTAGCGTTCGATCGGGAGGCTTTTGGGTGGTGCTGTTGTGGCAGAGATGTTGTCTTCGAGAAAATAGTACTGAGTAATATTCGCAAATATCGGCTTCACGAGTGGGTATGAGCCGAGGGGCCAGGTGAGGGGACGGGCCTCTGAAGCTGCTGTCTTCTCCCATGAAGAAGCTTTTTGACTTTTGACGGTAGACGAAAGAGTCACTCTCAGGCACCGCCACCAGGTGGCAGGAGGCGAGCTCGGACGAGGTTTATTTCAGACAGAGAATCGGCTTTGGCCTAGCTCCCAGATCCACTCAGACATCTGGGAAAGATCAATCGCGCTGCCTAAAGGGGCCATGTTGAAAGAGGACACCAGATCCTTTCGTGTGGAGTAGGGGACGGGGATGACAGAGCCGAACGAGTAGTAGGGGGCGGAGCAAGGCCCAATCTTCGAAAAGAACTGATCTGTAGCCACGTCAAGAAATAGCCCATTAGAACCAACTTTCGGCACTCAGCTCCAGGCGGGGCGGCCCCGGCGCTGAGGGACGCTACCCGACCTTGGCGGGACGGGGGTTTCGCCAGGGCCTGGGCCCAGCGACCAGGCGGAGACGGCGCGCGAGCCTTGCAGTCTCCAGGGAAATGCGGGCTTGCCTGCAATGAGATTTCATTTTCTGCATTTAAAGGACATCCTTTTCTGAGCTGCTGTGAATAAATTTGGGATGATACTGTATGTTTTCATCTAATGGAGAAATAGCTGTATTTTGAATAAGGATTGCTGCACTGGACGACTTCAGAACATTACTCACAATGTCATCCAACAGGAGTCAGAATCCCCATGGACCGAAGCAGATTGGCCTTGACCAGCTCTGGGACGACCTCAGAGCTGGAATCCAGCAAGTGTACACCAGACAGAGTATGGCGAAGTCCAGATACATGGAACTCTACACGTATCCTCCTGCTTGAACTGAGATAATTTGCTTTAGAATTTTGATACTTAGTGGTAGGATCGATGAATTATTAGAAATTTGACATCGTGTGTTCTCTTCTCAGTTCATCCTTGAAATGTAGTCACAGAATTCATCTTTAGCTTTAAGTTTTTTGAATAGAGGTCCTGTTTTTCGGTTTTTTGAACAGAGGTAATAAAATTGGCTAGTTAGTTGTCTAATGCAGTGCTGGTCAGTACAGTAGCCACTAGTCACATGGATCTGTTTACATTTAAAATAATTTAAAAATTCAGTTTCTTAGTCACAGTAGCCATATTTTAAGGGCTTAATAGTCAGATAATAAAATATTTCTATTACTGTGGAAAGATCCGTTGGACAGCACTGGTCTAAAGCAGGGGATCATTTGTTGAAATGTTGTCCATTTGTTTATATATTGTCTACAGCTGCTTTCATGTTACTCGGAGGGAGCTGAGTAGTTCTGTCAGAAACGATCTTGTCCACAAAGCCTAAAATATTTGCTATCTGGTCCTTTACATAAGAAGTTTGCTGACCTGATCTAACGGGATAGCACAGAGAACAAAAGTTTAACTGTTCTGGTCCTGTTTCACAAAAATGGTATTTAAAAAGTATCTCCCTCATTTGTCATGTGGCCTGCCATGTGCGCGAGGGACAGTGCCGCGTGCTGCAAAGGTCACGAGGGTGTAAAAGACGCGGCCCTGCTCTTCCATACCCAGTGGTGTGCTGTTCGCCTTTGTAGAGTTTCTTGGTTCCGTGCAAATATGAAATTGGAACTAGAGCTAAGCCAACTCAGTAGTGAGCAGGTTGCTGCAGATTCTAGGATTTCAAAGTTCAATGGAGATTTAAGTTTAAATCTTTGGTATGTATCTGTAATTATCAAACTAGGTTATGTGATATTGTAGTGTTCCCTCAAATATGTTAGCATCTGAAAATCCTTAAAAAGAATTTAAACATTGATTTAGATGGATATGAAGCTGTCTATTTCTAAATTAACTTACAATTTATTGTATGTATGTACACATATTCATATATGTACTCATATATACTTACACGTAGGACACTTTTCAAAAAAAAATCAGCTTTATTGAGATAATTCACAAACCATAAAATTCACCCTTTTTAAAGTCAAAAAAAAAAAAAAAAAAAAAAAGAACCAACTTTCAATCTACTGAGTGACTGCTGAAGTCACTCCGCAACCATTGGTCAACCCGGGGCCCCGCAGGAGACCTCGTAGAACCCTTGGGCGCGAGCGGCGTGTGCGCATGCTCACTTGTGTTTGGCACTGCTCCTTGGTTAGCGTTCGATCGGGAGGCTTTTGGGTGGTGCTGTTGTGGCAGAGATGTTGTCTTCGAGAAAATAGTACTGAGTAATATTCGCTCATATCGGCTTCACGAGTGGGTATGAGCCGAGGGGCCAGGTGAGGGGACGGGCCTCTGAAGCTGCTGTCTTCTCCCATGAAGAAGCTTTTTGACATTTGACGGTAGACGAAAGAGTCACTCTCAGGCACCGCCACCAGGTGGCAGGAGGCGAGCTCGGACGAGGTTTGTTTCAGACAGAGAATCGGCTTTTGGCCTAGCTCCCAGATCCACTCAGACATCTGGGAAAGATCAATCACGCTGCCTAAAGGGGCCATGTTGAAAGAGGACACCAGATCCTTTCGTGTGGAGTAGGGGACTTGGGTGACAGAGCGGAACGAGAAGTAGTGGGCGGAGCTAGGCCCAATCTTAGAAAAGAACTGATCTGTGGCCAGGTCAAGAAATAGCCCATTAGAACCATCTTTCAATATCCTTAGTGACTGCTGACGTCACTCAGCATCCATTGGTCAACCCGGGGCCCCGCAGGAGACCTCTTAGAACCCTTGGGCGCGAGCGGTGTGTGCGCGTTCTCACTTGTGTTTATCACTGCTCCTTGGTTACCGTTCGATCGGGAGGCTTTTGAGTGGTGCGGTTGTGGCAGAGAGGTTGGCTTCTGCCGAATAGTACCGAGTAATCGCTGGTGTTAGGTTTAGAAGTGGATAAGAGCCGAGGGGGCAGGTGAGCGGGCTGGCCCGTTAAGCTGCTGTCTTCTGCCATGAAGGCGCTTTTTGACTTTGGACCGTAGAAGAAAAAGTCACTCTCTGGCACCACCACCGGGCTGCAGGAGGCGAGCGCGGACGCGGTTTGTTCGTGAAAGAGAATCGGCTTTCGGCTGAGCTGGCAGATCCGACTCAGACATCTGGGAAAGATCCATCACGCTGCCAAACAGGGTGATGTGGAAAGAGGACAGCTGATCTTTCCGTGTGGAGTAGGGGTCGGGAACCTCCAGCAGGCTGCAGGAGGCGAGCGCGGGAGCGGTTTGGTTGAGAAATGGAATCGGATTTCGGCTGAGCTACCAGATCCGACACAGACATCTGGGAAAGATCCATCAAGCTGCAAAAGGGGTCATGTTAAAAGTGGATAGCAGACCTTTCCGTGTGGAGTAGGGTAAGTGGATGACAGAGTGGATGGAGAAGTAGGGGGCGGAGCCAGGCCCAAGCTTAGGAAAGAACTTATCTGTAGCCATGGCAAGAAATAGCCCGTGAGAAACAACTTTCAATCCCCCTAGGGACCACTGACGGCAATCAGCAACCATTGGTCAACCCGGGGCCCCCGCAGGAGACCTCTTAGAACCCTTGGGCGCGAGCGGTGTGTGCGCATGCTCACTTGTGTTTGGCACTGCTCCTCGGTTAGCGTTCGATCGGGAGGCTTTTGGGTGGTGCTGTTGTGGCAGAGATGTTGTCTTCGAGAAAATAGTACTGAGTAATATTCGCTCATATCGGCTTCACGAGTGGGTATGAGCCGAGGGGCCAGGTGAGGGGACGGGCCTCTGAAGCTGCTGTCTTCTCCCATGAAGAAGCTTTTTGACTTTTGACGGTAGACGAAAGAGTCACTCTCAGGCACCGCCACCAGGTGGCAGGAGGCGAGCTCGGACGAGGTTTATTTCAGACAGAGAATCGGCTTTGGCCTAGCTCCCAGATCCACTCAGACATCTGGGAAAGATCAATCGCGCTGCCTAAAGGGGCCATGTTGAAAGAGGACACCAGATCCTTTCGTGTGGAGTAGGGGACGGGGATGACAGAGCCGAACGAGTAGTAGGGGGCGGAGCAAGGCCCAATCTTCGAAAAGAACTGATCTGTAGCCACGTCAAGAAATAGCCCATTAGAACCAACTTTCGGCACTCAGCTCCAGGCGGGGCGGCCCCGGCGCTGAGGGACGCTACCCGACCTTGGCGGGACGGGGGTTTCGCCAGGGCCTGGGCCCAGCGACCAGGCGGAGACGGCGCGCGAGCCTTGCAGTCTCCAGGGAAATGCGGGCTTGCCTGCAATGAGATTTCATTTTCTGCATTTAAAGGACATCCTTTTCTGAGCTGCTGTGAATAAATTTGGGATGATACTGTATGTTTTCATCTAATGGAGAAATAGCTGTATTTTGAATAAGGATTGCTGCACTGGACGACTTCAGAACATTACTCACAATGTCATCCAACAGGAGTCAGAATCCCCATGGACCGAAGCAGATTGGCCTTGACCAGCTCTGGGACGACCTCAGAGCTGGAATCCAGCAAGTGTACACCAGACAGAGTATGGCGAAGTCCAGATACATGGAACTCTACACGTATCCTCCTGCTTGAACTGAGATAATTTGCTTTAGAATTCTGATACTTAGTGGTAGGATCGATGAATTATTAGAAATTTGACATCGTGTGTTCTCTTCTCAGTTCATCCTTGAAATGTAGTCACAGAATTCATCTTTAGCTTTAAGTTTTTTGAATAGAGGTCCTGTTTTTCGGTTTTTTGAACAGAGGTAATAAAATTGGCTAGTTAGTTGTCTAATGCAGTGCTGGTCAGTACAGTAGCCACTAGTCACATGGATCTGTTTACATTTAAAATAATTTAAAAATTCAGTTTCTTAGTCACAGTAGCCGTATTTTAAGGGCTTAATAGTCAGATAATAAAATATTTCTATTACTGTGGAAAGATCCGTTGGACAGCACTGGTCTAAAGCAGGGGATCATTTGTTGAAATGTTGTCCATTTGTTTATATATTGTCTACAGCTGCTTTCATGTTACTCGGAGGGAGCTGAGTAGTTCTGTCAGAAACGATCTTGTCCACAAAGCCTAAAATATTTGCTATCTGGTCCTTTACATAAGAAGTTTGCTGACCTGATCTAACGGGATAGCACAGAGAACAAAAGTTTAACTGTTCTGGTCCTGTTTCACAAAAATGGTATTTAAAAAGTATCTCCCTCATTTGTCATGTGGCCTGCCATGTGCGCGAGGGACAGTGCCGCGTGCTGCAAAGGTCACGAGGGTGTAAAAGACGCGGCCCTGCTCTTCCATACCCAGTGGTGTGCTGTTCGCCTTTGTAGAGTTTCTTGGTTCCGTGCAAATATGAAATTGGAACTAGAGCTAAGCCAACTCAGTAGTGAGCAGGTTGCTGCAGATTCTAGGATTTCAAAGTTCAATGGAGATTTAAGTTTAAATCTTTGGTATGTATCTGTAATTATCAAACTAGGTTATGTGATATTGTAGTGTTCCCTCAAATATGTTAGCATCTGAAAATCCTTAAAAAGAATTTAAACATTGATTTAGATGGATATGAAGCTGTCTATTTCTAAATTAACTTACAATTTATTGTATGTATGTACACATATTCATATATGTACTCATATATACTTACACGTAGGACACTTTTCAAAAAAAAATCAGCTTTATTGAGATAATTCACAAACCATAAAATTCACCCTTTTTAAAGTCAAAAAAAAAAAAAAAAAAAAAAAAAGAACCAACTTTCAATCTACTTAGTGACTGCTGAAGTCACTCCGCAACCATTGGTCAACCCGGGGCCCCGCAGGAGACCTCGTAGAACCCTTGGGCGCGAGCGGCGTGTGCGCATGCTCACTTGTGTTTGGCACTGCTCCTTGGTTAGCGTTCGATCGGGAGGCTTTTGGGTGGTGCTGTTGTGGCAGAGATGTTGTCTTCGAGAAAATAGTACTGAGTAATATTCGCTCATATCGGCTTCACGAGTGGGTATGAGCCGAGGGGCCAGGTGAGGGGACGGGCCTCTGAAGCTGCTGTCTTCTCCCATGAAGAAGCTTTTTGACATTTGACGGTAGACGAAAGAGTCACTCTCAGGCACCGCCACCAGGTGGCAGGAGGCGAGCTCGGACGAGGTTTGTTTCAGACAGAGAATCGGCTTTTGGCCTAGCTCCCAGATCCACTCAGACATCTGGGAAAGATCAATCACGCTGCCTAAAGGGGCCATGTTGAAAGAGGACACCAGATCCTTTCGTGTGGAGTAGGGGACTTGGGTGACAGAGCGGAACGAGAAGTAGTGGGCGGAGCTAGGCCCAATCTTAGAAAAGAACTGATCTGTGGCCAGGTCAAGAAATAGCCCATTAGAACCATCTTTCAATATCCTTAGTGACTGCTGACGTCACTCAGCATCCATTGGTCAACCCGGGGCCCCGCAGGAGACCTCTTAGAACCCTTGGGCGCGAGCGGTGTGTGCGCATGCTCACTTGTGTTTGGCACTGCTCCTCGGTTAGCGTTCGATCGGGAGGCTTTTGGGTGGTGCTGTTGTGGCAGAGATGTTGTCTTCGAGAAAATAGTACTGAGTAATATTCGCTCATATCGGCTTCACGAGTGGGTATGAGCCGAGGGGCCAGGTGAGGGGACGGGCCTCTGAAGCTGCTGTCTTCTCCCATGAAGAAGCTTTTTGACTTTTGACGGTAGACGAAAGAGTCACTCTCAGGCACCGCCACCAGGTGGCAGGAGGCGAGCTCGGACGAGGTTTATTTCAGACAGAGAATCGGCTTTGGCCTAGCTCCCAGATCCACTCAGACATCTGGGAAAGATCAATCACGCTGCCTAAAGGGGCCATGTTGAAAGAGGACACCAGATCCTTTCGTGTGGAGTAGGGGACGGGGATGACAGAGCCGAACGAGTAGTAGGGGGCGGAGCAAGGCCCAATCTTCGAAAAGAACTGATCTGTAGCCACGTCAAGAAATAGCCCATTAGAACCAACTTTCGGCACTCAGCTCCAGGCGGGGCGGCCCCGGCGCTGAGGGACGCTACCCGACCTTGGCGGGACGGGGGTTTCGCCAGGGCCTGGGCCCAGCGACCAGGCGGAGACGGCGCGCGAGCCTTGCAGTCTCCAGGGAAATGCGGGCTTGCCTGCAATGAGATTTCATTTTCTGCATTTAAAGGACATCCTTTTCTGAGCTGCTGTGAATAAATTTGGGATGATACTGTATGTTTTCATCTAATGGAGAAATAGCTGTATTTTGAATAAGGATTGCTGCACTGGACGACTTCAGAACATTACTCACAATGTCATCCAACAGGAGTCAGAATCCCCATGGACCGAAGCAGATTGGCCTTGACCAGCTCTGGGACGACCTCAGAGCTGGAATCCAGCAAGTGTACACCAGACAGAGTATGGCGAAGTCCAGATACATGGAACTCTACACGTATCCTCCTGCTTGAACTGAGATAATTTGCTTTAGAATTTTGATACTTAGTGGTAGGATCGATGAATTATTAGAAATTTGACATCGTGTGTTCTCTTCTCAGTTCATCCTTGAAATGTAGTCACAGAATTCATCTTTAGCTTTAAGTTTTTTGACTAGAGGTCCTGTTTTTCGGTTTTTAGAACAGAGGTAATAAAATTGGCTAGTTAGTTGTCTAATGCAGTGCTGGTCAGTACAGTAGCCACTAGTCACATGGATCTGTTTACATTTAAAATAATTTAAAAATTCAGTTTCTTAGTCACAGTAGCCATATTTTAAGGGCTTAATAGTCAGATAATAAAATATTTCTATTACTGTGGAAAGATCCGTTGGACAGCACTGGTCTAAAGCAGGGGATCATTTGTTGAAATGTTGTCCATTTGTTTATATATTGTCTACAGCTGCTTTCATGTTACTCGGAGGGAGTTGAGTAGTTCTGTCAGAAACGATCTTGTCCACAAAGCCTAAAATATTTGCTATCTGGTCCTTTACATAAGAAGTTTGCTGACCTGATCTAACGGGATAGCACAGAGAACAAAAGTTTAACTGTTCTGGTCCTGTTTCACAAAAATGGTATTTAAAATGTATCTCCCTCATTTGTCATGTGGCCTGCCATGTGCGCGAGGGACAGTGGCGCGTGCTGCAAAGGTCACGAGGGTGTAAAAGACGCGGCCCTGCTCTTCCATACCCAGTGGTGTGCTGTTCGCCTTTGTAGAGTTTCTTGGTTCCGTGCAAATATGAAATTGGAACTAGAGCTAAGCCAACTCAGTAGTGAGCAGGTTGCTGCAGATTCTAGGATTTCAAAGTTCAATGGAGATTTAAGTTTAAATCTTTGGTATGTATCTGTAATTATCAAACTAGGTTATGTGATATTGTAGTGTTCCCTCAAATATGTTAGCATCTGAACATCCTTAAAAAGAATTTAAACATTGATTTAGATGGATATGAAGCTGTCTATTTCTAAATTAACTTACAATTTATTGTATGTATGTACACATATTCATATATGTACTCATATATACTTACACGTAGGACACTTTTCAAAAAAAAAATCAGCTTTATTGAGATAATTCACAAACCATAAAATTCACCCTTTTTAAAGTCAAAAAAAAAAAAAAAAAAAAAGAACCAACTTTCAATCTACTGAGTGACTGCTGAAGTCACTCCGCAACCATTGGTCAACCCGGGGCCCCGCAGGAGACCTCGTAGAACCCTTGGGCGCGAGCGGCGTGTGCGCATGCTCACTTGTGTTTGGCACTGCTCCTTGGTTAGCGTTCGATCGGGAGGCTTTTGGGTGGTGCTGTTGTGGCAGAGATGTTGTCTTCGAGAAAATAGTACTGAGTAATATTCGCTCATATCGGCTTCACGAGTGGGTATGAGCCGAGGGGCCAGGTGAGGGGACGGGCCTCTGAAGCTGCTGTCTTCTCCCATGAAGAAGCTTTTTGACATTTGACGGTAGACGAAAGAGTCACTCTCAGGCACCGCCACCAGGTGGCAGGAGGCGAGCTCGGACGAGGTTTGTTTCAGACAGAGAATCGGCTTTTGGCCTAGCTCCCAGATCCACTCAGACATCTGGGAAAGATCAATCACGCTGCCTAAAGGGGCCATGTTGAAAGAGGACACCAGATCCTTTCGTGTGGAGTAGGGGACTTGGGTGACAGAGCGGAACGAGAAGTAGTGGGCGGAGCTAGGCCCAATCTTAGAAAAGAACTGATCTGTGGCCAGGTCAAGAAATAGCCCATTAGAACCATCTTTCAATATCCTTAGTGACTGCTGACGTCACTCAGCATCCATTGGTCAACCCGGGGCCCCGCAGGAGACCTCTTAGAACCCTTGGGCGCGAGCGGTGTGTGCGCGTTCTCACTTGTGTTTATCACTGCTCCTTGGTTACCGTTCGATCGGGAGGCTTTTGAGTGGTGCGGTTGTGGCAGAGAGGTTGGCTTCTGCCGAATAGTACCGAGTAATCGCTGGTGTTAGGTTTAGAAGTGGATAAGAGCCGAGGGGGCAGGTGAGCGGGCTGGCCCGTTAAGCTGCTGTCTTCTGCCATGAAGGCGCTTTTTGACTTTGGACCGTAGAAGAAAAAGTCACTCTCTGGCACCACCACCGGGCTGCAGGAGGCGAGCGCGGACGCGGTTTGTTCGTGAAAGAGAATCGGCTTTCGGCTGAGCTGGCAGATCCGACTCAGACATCTGGGAAAGATCCATCACGCTGCCAAACAGGGTGATGTGGAAAGAGGACAGCTGATCTTTCCGTGTGGAGTAGGGGTCGGGAACCTCCAGCAGGCTGCAGGAGGCGAGCGCGGGAGCGGTTTGGTTGAGAAATGGAATCGGATTTCGGCTGAGCTACCAGATCCGACACAGACATCTGGGAAAGATCCATCAAGCTGCAAAAGGGGTCATGTTAAAAGTGGATAGCAGACCTTTCCGTGTGGAGTAGGGTAAGTGGATGACAGAGTGGATGGAGAAGTAGGGGGCGGAGCCAGGCCCAAGCTTAGGAAAGAACTTATCTGTAGCCATGGCAAGAAATAGCCCGTGAGAAACAACTTTCAATCCCCCTAGGGACCACTGACGGCAATCAGCAACCATTGGTCAACCCGGGGCCCCGCAGGAGACCTCTTAGAACCCTTGGGCGCGAGCGGTGTGTGCGCATGCTCACTTGTGTTTGGCACTGCTCCTCGGTTAGCGTTCGATCGGGAGGCTTTTGGGTGGTGCTGTTGTGGCAGAGATGTTGTCTTCGAGAAAATAGTACTGAGTAATATTCGCTCATATCGGCTTCACGAGTGGGTATGAGCCGAGGGGCCAGGTGAGGGGACGGGCCTCTGAAGCTGCTGTCTTCTCCCATGAAGAAGCTTTTTGACTTTTGACGGTAGACGAAAGAGTCACTCTCAGGCACCGCCACCAGGTGGCAGGAGGCGAGCTCGGACGAGGTTTATTTCAGACAGAGAATCGGCTTTGGCCTAGCTCCCAGATCCACTCAGACATCTGGGAAAGATCAATCACGCTGCCTAAAGGGGCCATGTTGAAAGAGGACACCAGATCCTTTCGTGTGGAGTAGGGGACGGGGATGACAGAGCCGAACGAGTAGTAGGGGGCGGAGCAAGGCCCAATCTTCGAAAAGAACTGATCTGTAGCCACGTCAAGAAATAGCCCATTAGAACCAACTTTCGGCACTCAGCTCCAGGCGGGGCGGCCCCGGCGCTGAGGGACGCTACCCGACCTTGGCGGGACGGGGGTTTCGCCAGGGCCTGGGCCCAGCGACCAGGCGGAGACGGCGCGCGAGCCTTGCAGTCTCCAGGGAAATGCGGGCTTGCCTGCAATGAGATTTCATTTTCTGCATTTAAAGGACATCCTTTTCTGAGCTGCTGTGAATAAATTTGGGATGATACTGTATGTTTTCATCTAATGGAGAAATAGCTGTATTTTGAATAAGGATTGCTGCACTGGACGACTTCAGAACATTACTCACAATGTCATCCAACAGGAGTCAGAATCCCCATGGACCGAAGCAGATTGGCCTTGACCAGCTCTGGGACGACCTCAGAGCTGGAATCCAGCAAGTGTACACCAGACAGAGTATGGCGAAGTCCAGATACATGGAACTCTACACGTATCCTCCTGCTTGAACTGAGATAATTTGCTTTAGAATTTTGATACTTAGTGGTAGGATCGATGAATTATTAGAAATTTGACATCGTGTGTTCTCTTCTCAGTTCATCCTTGAAATGTAGTCACAGAATTCATCTTTAGCTTTAAGTTTTTTGACTAGAGGTCCTGTTTTTCGGTTTTTAGAACAGAGGTAATAAAATTGGCTAGTTAGTTGTCTAATGCAGTGCTGGTCAGTACAGTAGCCACTAGTCACATGGATCTGTTTACATTTAAAATAATTTAAAAATTCAGTTTCTTAGTCACAGTAGCCATATTTTAAGGGCTTAATAGTCAGATAATAAAATATTTCTATTACTGTGGAAAGATCCGTTGGACAGCACTGGTCTAAAGCAGGGGATCATTTGTTGAAATGTTGTCCATTTGTTTATATATTGTCTACAGCTGCTTTCATGTTACTCGGAGGGAGTTGAGTAGTTCTGTCAGAAACGATCTTGTCCACAAAGCCTAAAATATTTGCTATCTGGTCCTTTACATAAGAAGTTTGCTGACCTGATCTAACGGGATAGCACAGAGAACAAAAGTTTAACTGTTCTGGTCCTGTTTCACAAAAATGGTATTTAAAAAGTATCTCCCTCATTTGTCATGTGGCCTGCCATGTGCGCGAGGGACAGTGCCGCGTGCTGCAAAGGTCACGAGGGTGTAAAAGACGCGGCCCTGCTCTTCCATACCCAGTGGTGTGCTGTTCGCCTTTGTAGAGTTTCTTGGTTCCGTGCAAATATGAAATTGGAACTAGAGCTAAGCCAACTCAGTAGTGAGCAGGTTGCTGCAGATTCTAGGATTTCAAAGTTCAATGGAGATTTAAGTTTAAATCTTTGGTATGTATCTGTAATTATCAAACTAGGTTATGTGATATTGTAGTGTTCCCTCAAATATGTTAGCATCTGAACATCCTTAAAAAGAATTTAAACATTGATTTAGATGGATATGAAGCTGTCTATTTCTAAATTAACTTACAATTTATTGTATGTATGTACACATATTCATATATGTACTCATATATACTTACACGTAGGACACTTTTCAAAAAAAAATCAGCTTTATTGAGATAATTCACAAACCATAAAATTCACCCTTTTTAAAGTCAAAAAAAAAAAAAAAAAAAAAAAAAAGAACCAACTTTCAATCTACTTAGTGACTGCTGAAGTCACTCCGCAACCATTGGTCAACCCGGGGCCCCGCAGGAGACCTCGTAGAACCCTTGGGCGCGAGCGGCGTGTGCGCATGCTCACTTGTGTTTGGCACTGCTCCTTGGTTAGCGTTCGATCGGGAGGCTTTTGGGTGGTGCTGTTGTGGCAGAGATGTTGTCTTCGAGAAAATAGTACTGAGTAATATTCGCTCATATCGGCTTCACGAGTGGGTATGAGCCGAGGGGCCAGGTGAGGGGACGGGCCTCTGAAGCTGCTGTCTTCTCCCATGAAGAAGCTTTTTGACATTTGACGGTAGACGAAAGAGTCACTCTCAGGCACCGCCACCAGGTGGCAGGAGGCGAGCTCGGACGAGGTTTGTTTCAGACAGAGAATCGGCTTTTGGCCTAGCTCCCAGATCCACTCAGACATCTGGGAAAGATCAATCACGCTGCCTAAAGGGGCCATGTTGAAAGAGGACACCAGATCCTTTCGTGTGGAGTAGGGGACTTGGGTGACAGAGCGGAACGAGAAGTAGTGGGCGGAGCTAGGCCCAATCTTAGAAAAGAACTGATCTGTGGCCAGGTCAAGAAATAGCCCATTAGAACCATCTTTCAATATCCTTAGTGACTGCTGACGTCACTCAGCATCCATTGGTCAACCCGGGGCCCCGCAGGAGACCTCTTAGAACCCTTGGGCGCGAGCGGTGTGTGCGCGTTCTCACTTGTGTTTATCACTGCTCCTTGGTTACCGTTCGATCGGGAGGCTTTTGAGTGGTGCGGTTGTGGCAGAGAGGTTGGCTTCTGCCGAATAGTACCGAGTAATCGCTGGTGTTAGGTTTAGAAGTGGATAAGAGCCGAGGGGGCAGGTGAGCGGGCTGGCCCGTTAAGCTGCTGTCTTCTGCCATGAAGGCGCTTTTTGACTTTGGACCGTAGAAGAAAAAGTCACTCTCTGGCACCACCACCGGGCTGCAGGAGGCGAGCGCGGACGCGGTTTGTTCGTGAAAGAGAATCGGCTTTCGGCTGAGCTGGCAGATCCGACTCAGACATCTGGGAAAGATCCATCACGCTGCCAAACAGGGTGATGTGGAAAGAGGACAGCTGATCTTTCCGTGTGGAGTAGGGGTCGGGAACCTCCAGCAGGCTGCAGGAGGCGAGCGCGGGAGCGGTTTGGTTGAGAAATGGAATCGGATTTCGGCTGAGCTACCAGATCCGACACAGACATCTGGGAAAGATCCATCAAGCTGCAAAAGGGGTCATGTTAAAAGTGGATAGCAGACCTTTCCGTGTGGAGTAGGGTAAGTGGATGACAGAGTGGATGGAGAAGTAGGGGGCGGAGCCAGGCCCAAGCTTAGGAAAGAACTTATCTGTAGCCATGGCAAGAAATAGCCCGTGAGAAACAACTTTCAATCCCCCTAGGGACCACTGACGGCAATCAGCAACCATTGGTCAACCCGGGGCCCCCGCAGGAGACCTCTTAGAACCCTTGGGCGCGAGCGGTGTGTGCGCATGCTCACTTGTGTTTGGCACTGCTCCTCGGTTAGCGTTCGATCGGGAGGCTTTTGGGTGGTGCTGTTGTGGCAGAGATGTTGTCTTCGAGAAAATAGTACTGAGTAATATTCGCTCATATCGGCTTCACGAGTGGGTATGAGCCGAGGGGCCAGGTGAGGGGACGGGCCGCTGAAGCTGCTGTCTTCTCCCATGAAGAAGCTTTTTGACTTTTGACGGTAGACGAAAGAGTCACTCTCAGGCACCGCCACCAGGTGGCAGGAGGCGAGCTCGGACGAGGTTTATTTCAGACAGAGAATCGGCTTTGGCCTAGCTCCCAGATCCACTCAGACATCTGGGAAAGATCAATCGCGCTGCCTAAAGGGGCCATGTTGAAAGAGGACACCAGATCCTTTCGTGTGGAGGAGGGGACGGGGATGACAGAGCCGAACGAGTAGTAGGGGGCGGAGCAAGGCCCAATCTTCGAAAAGAACTGATCTGTAGCCACGTCAAGAAATAGCCCATTAGAACCAACTTTCGGCACTCAGCTCCAGGCGGGGCGGCCCCGGCGCTGAGGGACGCTACCCGACCTTGGCGGGACGGGGGTTTCGCCAGGGCCTGGGCCCAGCGACCAGGCGGAGACGGCGCGCGAGCCTTGCAGTCTCCAGGGAAATGCGGGCTTGCCTGCAATGAGATTTCATTTTCTGCATTTAAAGGACATCCTTTTCTGAGCTGCTGTGAATAAATTTGGGATGATACTGTATGTTTTCATCTAATGGAGAAATAGCTGTATTTTGAATAAGGATTGCTGCACTGGACGACTTCAGAACATTACTCACAATGTCATCCAACAGGAGTCAGAATCCCCATGGACCGAAGCAGATTGGCCTTGACCAGCTCTGGGACGACCTCAGAGCTGGAATCCAGCAAGTGTACACCAGACAGAGTATGGCGAAGTCCAGATACATGGAACTCTACACGTATCCTCCTGCTTGAACTGAGATAATTTGCTTTAGAATTTTGATACTTAGTGGTAGGATCGATGAATTATTAGAAATTTGACATCGTGTGTTCTCTTCTCAGTTCATCCTTGAAATGTAGTCACAGAATTCATCTTTAGCTTTAAGTTTTTTGAATAGAGGTCCTGTTTTTCGGTTTTTTGAACAGAGGTAATAAAATTGGCTAGTTAGTTGTCTAATGCAGTGCTGGTCAGTACAGTAGCCACTAGTCACATGGATCTGTTTACATTTAAAATAATTTAAAAATTCAGTTTCTTAGTCACAGTAGCCATATTTTAAGGGCTTAATAGTCAGATAATAAAATATTTCTATTACTGTGGAAAGATCCGTTGGACAGCACTGGTCTAAAGCAGGGGATCATTTGTTGAAATGTTGTCCATTTGTTTATATATTGTCTACAGCTGCTTTCATGTTACTCGGAGGGAGCTGAGTAGTTCTGTCAGAAACGATCTTGTCCACAAAGCCTAAAATATTTGCTATCTGGTCCTTTACATAAGAAGTTTGCTGACCTGATCTAACGGGATAGCACAGAGAACAAAAGTTTAACTGTTCTGGTCCTGTTTCACAAAAATGGTATTTAAAAAGTATCTCCCTCATTTGTCATGTGGCCTGCCATGTGCGCGAGGGACAGTGCCGCGTGCTGCAAAGGTCACGAGGGTGTAAAAGACGCGGCCCTGCTCTTCCATACCCAGTGGTGTGCTGTTCGCCTTTGTAGAGTTTCTTGGTTCCGTGCAAATATGAAATTGGAACTAGAGCTAAGCCAACTCAGTAGTGAGCAGGTTGCTGCAGATTCTAGGATTTCAAAGTTCAATGGAGATTTAAGTTTAAATCTTTGGTATGTATCTGTAATTATCAAACTAGGTTATGTGATATTGTAGTGTTCCCTCAAATATGTTAGCATCTGAAAATCCTTAAAAAGAATTTAAACATTGATTTAGATGGATATGAAGCTGTCTATTTCTAAATTAACTTACAATTTATTGTATGTATGTACACATATTCATATATGTACTCATATATACTTACACGTAGGACACTTTTCAAAAAAAAATCAGCTTTATTGAGATAATTCACAAACCATAAAATTCACCCTTTTTAAAGTCAAAAAAAAAAAAAAAAAAAAAAAAGAACCAACTTTCAATCTACTGAGTGACTGCTGAAGTCACTCCGCAACCATTGGTCAACCCGGGGCCCCGCAGGAGACCTCGTAGAACCCTTGGGCGCGAGCGGCGTGTGCGCATGCTCACTTGTGTTTGGCACTGCTCCTTGGTTAGCGTTCGATCGGGAGGCTTTTGGGTGGTGCTGTTGTGGCAGAGATGTTGTCTTCGAGAAAATAGTACTGAGTAATATTCGCTCATATCGGCTTCACGAGTGGGTATGAGCCGAGGGGCCAGGTGAGGGGACGGGCCTCTGAAGCTGCTGTCTTCTCCCATGAAGAAGCTTTTTGACATTTGACGGTAGACGAAAGAGTCACTCTCAGGCACCGCCACCAGGTGGCAGGAGGCGAGCTCGGACGAGGTTTGTTTCAGACAGAGAATCGGCTTTTGGCCTAGCTCCCAGATCCACTCAGACATCTGGGAAAGATCAATCACGCTGCCTAAAGGGGCCATGTTGAAAGAGGACACCAGATCCTTTCGTGTGGAGTAGGGGACTTGGGTGACAGAGCGGAACGAGAAGTAGTGGGCGGAGCTAGGCCCAATCTTAGAAAAGAACTGATCTGTGGCCAGGTCAAGAAATAGCCCATTAGAACCATCTTTCAATATCCTTAGTGACTGCTGACGTCACTCAGCATCCATTGGTCAACCCGGGGCCCCGCAGGAGACCTCTTAGAACCCTTGGGCGCGAGCGGTGTGTGCGCGTTCTCACTTGTGTTTATCACTGCTCCTTGGTTACCGTTCGATCGGGAGGCTTTTGAGTGGTGCGGTTGTGGCAGAGAGGTTGGCTTCTGCCGAATAGTACCGAGTAATCGCTGGTGTTAGGTTTAGAAGTGGATAAGAGCCGAGGGGGCAGGTGAGCGGGCTGGCCCGTTAAGCTGCTGTCTTCTGCCATGAAGGCGCTTTTTGACTTTGGACCGTAGAAGAAAAAGTCACTCTCTGGCACCACCACCGGGCTGCAGGAGGCGAGCGCGGACGCGGTTTGTTCGTGAAAGAGAATCGGCTTTCGGCTGAGCTGGCAGATCCGACTCAGACATCTGGGAAAGATCCATCACGCTGCCAAACAGGGTGATGTGGAAAGAGGACAGCTGATCTTTCCGTGTGGAGTAGGGGTCGGGAACCTCCAGCAGGCTGCAGGAGGCGAGCGCGGGAGCGGTTTGGTTGAGAAATGGAATCGGATTTCGGCTGAGCTACCAGATCCGACACAGACATCTGGGAAAGATCCATCAAGCTGCAAAAGGGGTCATGTTAAAAGTGGATAGCAGACCTTTCCGTGTGGAGTAGGGTAAGTGGATGACAGAGTGGATGGAGAAGTAGGGGGCGGAGCCAGGCCCAAGCTTAGGAAAGAACTTATCTGTAGCCATGGCAAGAAATAGCCCGTGAGAAACAACTTTCAATCCCCCTAGGGACCACTGACGGCAATCAGCAACCATTGGTCAACCCGGGGCCCCCGCAGGAGACCTCTTAGAACCCTTGGGCGCGAGCGGTGTGTGCGCATGCTCACTTGTGTTTGGCACTGCTCCTTGGTTAGCGTTCGATCGGGAGGCTTTTGGGTGGTGCTGTTGTGGCAGAGATGTTGTCTTCGAGAAAATAGTACTGAGTAATATTCGCTCATATCGGCTTCACGAGTGGGTATGAGCCGAGGGGCCAGGTGAGGGGACGGGCCTCTGAAGCTGCTGTCTTCTCCCATGAAGAAGCTTTTTGACTTTTGACGGTAGACGAAAGAGTCACTCTCAGGCACCGCCACCAGGTGGCAGGAGGCGAGCTCGGACGAGGTTTATTTCAGACAGAGAATCGGCTTTGGCCTAGCTCCCAGATCCACTCAGACATCTGGGAAAGATCAATCGCGCTGCCTAAAGGGGCCATGTTGAAAGAGGACACCAGATCCTTTCGTGTGGAGGAGGGGACGGGGATGACAGAGCCGAACGAGTAGTAGGGGGCGGAGCAAGGCCCAATCTTCGAAAAGAACTGATCTGTAGCCACGTCAAGAAATAGCCCATTAGAACCAACTTTCGGCACTCAGCTCCAGGCGGGGCGGCCCCGGCGCTGAGGGACGCTACCCGACCTTGGCGGGACGGGGGTTTCGCCAGGGCCTGGGCCCAGCGACCAGGCGGAGACGGCGCGCGAGCCTTGCAGTCTCCAGGGAAATGCGGGCTTGCCTGCAATGAGATTTCATTTTCTGCATTTAAAGGACATCCTTTTCTGAGCTGCTGTGAATAAATTTGGGATGATACTGTATGTTTTCATCTAATGGAGAAATAGCTGTATTTTGAATAAGGATTGCTGCACTGGACGACTTCAGAACATTACTCACAATGTCATCCAACAGGAGTCAGAATCCCCATGGACCGAAGCAGATTGGCCTTGACCAGCTCTGGGACGACCTCAGAGCTGGAATCCAGCAAGTGTACACCAGACAGAGTATGGCGAAGTCCAGATACATGGAACTCTACACGTATCCTCCTGCTTGAACTGAGATAATTTGCTTTAGAATTTTGATACTTAGTGGTAGGATCGATGAATTATTAGAAATTTGACATCGTGTGTTCTCTTCTCAGTTCATCCTTGAAATGTAGTCACAGAATTCATCTTTAGCTTTAAGTTTTTTGAATAGAGGTCCTGTTTTTCGGTTTTTTGAACAGAGGTAATAAAATTGGCTAGTTAGTTGTCTAATGCAGTGCTGGTCAGTACAGTAGCCACTAGTCACATGGATCTGTTTACATTTAAAATAATTTAAAAATTCAGTTTCTTAGTCACAGTAGCCATATTTTAAGGGCTTAATAGTCAGATAATAAAATATTTCTATTACTGTGGAAAGATCCGTTGGACAGCACTGGTCTAAAGCAGGGGATCATTTGTTGAAATGTTGTCCATTTGTTTATATATTGTCTACAGCTGCTTTCATGTTACTCGGAGGGAGTTGAGTAGTTCTGTCAGAAACGATCTTGTCCACAAAGCCTAAAATATTTGCTATCTGGTCCTTTACATAAGAAGTTTGCTGACCTGATCTAACGGGATAGCACAGAGAACAAAAGTTTAACTGTTCTGGTCCTGTTTCACAAAAATGGTATTTAAAAAGTATCTCCCTCATTTGTCATGTGGCCTGCCATGTGCGCGAGGGACAGTGCCGCGTGCTGCAAAGGTCACGAGGGTGTAAAAGACGCGGCCCTGCTCTTCCATACCCAGTGGTGTGCTGTTCGCCTTTGTAGAGTTTCTTGGTTCCGTGCAAATATGAAATTGGAACTAGAGCTAAGCCAACTCAGTAGTGAGCAGGTTGCTGCAGATTCTAGGATTTCAAAGTTCAATGGAGATTTAAGTTTAAATCTTTGGTATGTATCTGTAATTATCAAACTAGGTTATGTGATATTGTAGTGTTCCCTCAAATATGTTAGCATCTGAAAATCCTTAAAAAGAATTTAAACATTGATTTAGATGGATATGAAGCTGTCTATTTCTAAATTAACTTACAATTTATTGTATGTATGTACACATATTCATATATGTACTCATATATACTTACACGTAGGACACTTTTCAAAAAAAATCAGCTTTATTGAGATAATTCACAAACCATAAAATTCACCCTTTTTAAAGTCAAAAAAAAAAAAAAAAAGAACCAACTTTCAATCTACTTAGTGACTGCTGAAGTCACTCCGCAACCATTGGTCAACCCGGGGCCCCGCAGGAGACCTCGTAGAACCCTTGGGCGCGAGCGGCGTGTGCGCATGCTCACTTGTGTTTGGCACTGCTCCTTGGTTAGCGTTCGATCGGGAGGCTTTTGGGTGGTGCTGTTGTGGCAGAGATGTTGTCTTCGAGAAAATAGTACTGAGTAATATTCGCTCATATCGGCTTCACGAGTGGGTATGAGCCGAGGGGCCAGGTGAGGGGACGGGCCTCTGAAGCTGCTGTCTTCTCCCATGAAGAAGCTTTTTGACATTTGACGGTAGACGAAAGAGTCACTCTCAGGCACCGCCACCAGGTGGCAGGAGGCGAGCTCGGACGAGGTTTGTTTCAGACAGAGAATCGGCTTTTGGCCTAGCTCCCAGATCCACTCAGACATCTGGGAAAGATCAATCACGCTGCCTAAAGGGGCCATGTTGAAAGAGGACACCAGATCCTTTCGTGTGGAGTAGGGGACTTGGGTGACAGAGCGGAACGAGAAGTAGTGGGCGGAGCTAGGCCCAATCTTAGAAAAGAACTGATCTGTGGCCAGGTCAAGAAATAGCCCATTAGAACCATCTTTCAATATCCTTAGTGACTGCTGACGTCACTCAGCATCCATTGGTCAACCCGGGGCCCCGCAGGAGACCTCTTAGAACCCTTGGGCGCGAGCGGTGTGTGCGCGTTCTCACTTGTGTTTATCACTGCTCCTTGGTTACCGTTCGATCGGGAGGCTTTTGAGTGGTGCGGTTGTGGCAGAGAGGTTGGCTTCTGCCGAATAGTACCGAGTAATCGCTGGTGTTAGGTTTAGAAGTGGATAAGAGCCGAGGGGGCAGGTGAGCGGGCTGGCCCGTTAAGCTGCTGTCTTCTGCCATGAAGGCGCTTTTTGACTTTGGACCGTAGAAGAAAAAGTCACTCTCTGGCACCACCACCGGGCTGCAGGAGGCGAGCGCGGACGCGGTTTGTTCGTGAAAGAGAATCGGCTTTCGGCTGAGCTGGCAGATCCGACTCAGACATCTGGGAAAGATCCATCACGCTGCCAAACAGGGTGATGTGGAAAGAGGACAGCTGATCTTTCCGTGTGGAGTAGGGGTCGGGAACCTCCAGCAGGCTGCAGGAGGCGAGCGCGGGAGCGGTTTGGTTGAGAAATGGAATCGGATTTCGGCTGAGCTACCAGATCCGACACAGACATCTGGGAAAGATCCATCAAGCTGCAAAAGGGGTCATGTTAAAAGTGGATAGCAGACCTTTCCGTGTGGAGTAGGGTAAGTGGATGACAGAGTGGATGGAGAAGTAGGGGGCGGAGCCAGGCCCAAGCTTAGGAAAGAACTTATCTGTAGCCATGGCAAGAAATAGCCCGTGAGAAACAACTTTCAATCCCCCTAGGGACCACTGACGGCAATCAGCAACCATTGGTCAACCCGGGGCCCCGCAGGAGACCTCTTAGAACCCTTGGGCGCGAGCGGTGTGTGCGCATGCTCACTTGTGTTTGGCACTGCTCCTCGGTTAGCGTTCGATCGGGAGGCTTTTGGGTGGTGCTGTTGTGGCAGAGATGTTGTCTTCGAGAAAATAGTACTGAGTAATATTCGCTCATATCGGCTTCACGAGTGGGTATGAGCCGAGGGGCCAGGTGAGGGGACGGGCCTCTGAAGCTGCTGTCTTCTCCCATGAAGAAGCTTTTTGACTTTTGACGGTAGACGAAAGAGTCACTCTCAGGCACCGCCACCAGGTGGCAGGAGGCGAGCTCGGACGAGGTTTATTTCAGACAGAGAATCGGCTTTGGCCTAGCTCCCAGATCCACTCAGACATCTGGGAAAGATCAATCGCGCTGCCTAAAGGGGCCATGTTGAAAGAGGACACCAGATCCTTTCGTGTGGAGGAGGGGACGGGGATGACAGAGCCGAACGAGTAGTAGGGGGCGGAGCAAGGCCCAATCTTCGAAAAGAACTGATCTGTAGCCACGTCAAGAAATAGCCCATTAGAACCAACTTTCGGCACTCAGCTCCAGGCGGGGCGGCCCCGGCGCTGAGGGACGCTACCCGACCTTGGCGGGACGGGGGTTTCGCCAGGGCCTGGGCCCAGCGACCAGGCGGAGACGGCGCGCGAGCCTTGCAGTCTCCAGGGAAATGCGGGCTTGCCTGCAATGAGATTTCATTTTCTGCATTTAAAGGACATCCTTTTCTGAGCTGCTGTGAATAAATTTGGGATGATACTGTATGTTTTCATCTAATGGAGAAATAGCTGTATTTTGAATAAGGATTGCTGCACTGGACGACTTCAGAACATTACTCACAATGTCATCCAACAGGAGTCAGAATCCCCATGGACCGAAGCAGATTGGCCTTGACCAGCTCTGGGACGACCTCAGAGCTGGAATCCAGCAAGTGTACACCAGACAGAGTATGGCGAAGTCCAGATACATGGAACTCTACACGTATCCTCCTGCTTGAACTGAGATAATTTGCTTTAGAATTTTGATACTTAGTGGTAGGATCGATGAATTATTAGAAATTTGACATCGTGTGTTCTCTTCTCAGTTCATCCTTGAAATGTAGTCACAGAATTCATCTTTAGCTTTAAGTTTTTTGAATAGAGGTCCTGTTTTTCGGTTTTTTGAACAGAGGTAATAAAATTGGCTAGTTAGTTGTCTAATGCAGTGCTGGTCAGTACAGTAGCCACTAGTCACATGGATCTGTTTACATTTAAAATAATTTAAAAATTCAGTTTCTTAGTCACAGTAGCCATATTTTAAGGGCTTAATAGTCAGATAATAAAATATTTCTATTACTGTGGAAAGATCCGTTGGACAGCACTGGTCTAAAGCAGGGGATCATTTGTTGAAATGTTGTCCATTTGTTTATATATTGTCTACAGCTGCTTTCATGTTACTCGGAGGGAGCTGAGTAGTTCTGTCAGAAACGATCTTGTCCACAAAGCCTAAAATATTTGCTATCTGGTCCTTTACATAAGAAGTTTGCTGACCTGATCTAACGGGATAGCACAGAGAACAAAAGTTTAACTGTTCTGGTCCTGTTTCACAAAAATGGTATTTAAAAAGTATCTCCCTCATTTGTCATGTGGCCTGCCATGTGCGCGAGGGACAGTGCCGCGTGCTGCAAAGGTCACGAGGGTGTAAAAGACGCGGCCCTGCTCTTCCATACCCAGTGGTGTGCTGTTCGCCTTTGTAGAGTTTCTTGGTTCCGTGCAAATATGAAATTGGAACTAGAGCTAAGCCAACTCAGTAGTGAGCAGGTTGCTGCAGATTCTAGGATTTCAAAGTTCAATGGAGATTTAAGTTTAAATCTTTGGTATGTATCTGTAATTATCAAACTAGGTTATGTGATATTGTAGTGTTCCCTCAAATATGTTAGCATCTGAAAATCCTTAAAAAGAATTTAAACATTGATTTAGATGGATATGAAGCTGTCTATTTCTAAATTAACTTACAATTTATTGTATGTATGTACACATATTCATATATGTACTCATATATACTTACACGTAGGACACTTTTCAAAAAAAAATCAGCTTTATTGAGATAATTCACAAACCATAAAATTCACCCTTTTTAAAGTCAAAAAAAAAAAAGAACCAACTTTCAATCTACTTAGTGACTGCTGAAGTCACTCCGCAACCATTGGTCAACCCGGGGCCCCGCAGGAGACCTCGTAGAACCCTTGGGCGCGAGCGGCGTGTGCGCATGCTCACTTGTGTTTGGCACTGCTCCTTGGTTAGCGTTCGATCGGGAGGCTTTTGGGTGGTGCTGTTGTGGCAGAGATGTTGTCTTCGAGAAAATAGTACTGAGTAATATTCGCTCATATCGGCTTCACGAGTGGGTATGAGCCGAGGGGCCAGGTGAGGGGACGGGCCTCTGAAGCTGCTGTCTTCTCCCATGAAGAAGCTTTTTGACATTTGACGGTAGACGAAAGAGTCACTCTCAGGCACCGCCACCAGGTGGCAGGAGGCGAGCTCGGACGAGGTTTGTTTCAGACAGAGAATCGGCTTTTGGCCTAGCTCCCAGATCCACTCAGACATCTGGGAAAGATCAATCACGCTGCCTAAAGGGGCCATGTTGAAAGAGGACACCAGATCCTTTCGTGTGGAGTAGGGGACTTGGGTGACAGAGCGGAACGAGAAGTAGTGGGCGGAGCTAGGCCCAATCTTAGAAAAGAACTGATCTGTGGCCAGGTCAAGAAATAGCCCATTAGAACCATCTTTCAATATCCTTAGTGACTGCTGACGTCACTCAGCATCCATTGGTCAACCCGGGGCCCCGCAGGAGACCTCTTAGAACCCTTGGGCGCGAGCGGTGTGTGCGCGTTCTCACTTGTGTTTATCACTGCTCCTTGGTTACCGTTCGATCGGGAGGCTTTTGAGTGGTGCGGTTGTGGCAGAGAGGTTGGCTTCTGCCGAATAGTACCGAGTAATCGCTGGTGTTAGGTTTAGAAGTGGATAAGAGCCGAGGGGGCAGGTGAGCGGGCTGGCCCGTTAAGCTGCTGTCTTCTGCCATGAAGGCGCTTTTTGACTTTGGACCGTAGAAGAAAAAGTCACTCTCTGGCACCACCACCGGGCTGCAGGAGGCGAGCGCGGACGCGGTTTGTTCGTGAAAGAGAATCGGCTTTCGGCTGAGCTGGCAGATCCGACTCAGACATCTGGGAAAGATCCATCACGCTGCCAAACAGGGTGATGTGGAAAGAGGACAGCTGATCTTTCCGTGTGGAGTAGGGGTCGGGAACCTCCAGCAGGCTGCAGGAGGCGAGCGCGGGAGCGGTTTGGTTGAGAAATGGAATCGGATTTCGGCTGAGCTACCAGATCCGACACAGACATCTGGGAAAGATCCATCAAGCTGCAAAAGGGGTCATGTTAAAAGTGGATAGCAGACCTTTCCGTGTGGAGTAGGGTAAGTGGATGACAGAGTGGATGGAGAAGTAGGGGGCGGAGCCAGGCCCAAGCTTAGGAAAGAACTTATCTGTAGCCATGGCAAGAAATAGCCCGTGAGAAACAACTTTCAATCCCCCTAGGGACCACTGACGGCAATCAGCAACCATTGGTCAACCCGGGGCCCCCGCAGGAGACCTCTTAGAACCCTTGGGCGCGAGCGGTGTGTGCGCATGCTCACTTGTGTTTGGCACTGCTCCTCGGTTAGCGTTCGATCGGGAGGCTTTTGGGTGGTGCTGTTGTGGCAGAGATGTTGTCTTCGAGAAAATAGTACTGAGTAATATTCGCTCATATCGGCTTCACGAGTGGGTATGAGCCGAGGGGCCAGGTGAGGGGACGGGCCTCTGAAGCTGCTGTCTTCTCCCATGAAGAAGCTTTTTGACTTTTGACGGTAGACGAAAGAGTCACTCTCAGGCACCGCCACCAGGTGGCAGGAGGCGAGCTCGGACGAGGTTTATTTCAGACAGAGAATCGGCTTTGGCCTAGCTCCCAGATCCACTCAGACATCTGGGAAAGATCAATCGCGCTGCCTAAAGGGGCCATGTTGAAAGAGGACACCAGATCCTTTCGTGTGGAGTAGGGGACGGGGATGACAGAGCCGAACGAGTAGTAGGGGGCGGAGCAAGGCCCAATCTTCGAAAAGAACTGATCTGTAGCCACGTCAAGAAATAGCCCATTAGAACCAACTTTCGGCACTCAGCTCCAGGCGGGGCGGCCCCGGCGCTGAGGGACGCTACCCGACCTTGGCGGGACGGGGGTTTCGCCAGGGCCTGGGCCCAGCGACCAGGCGGAGACGGCGCGCGAGCCTTGCAGTCTCCAGGGAAATGCGGGCTTGCCTGCAATGAGATTTCATTTTCTGCATTTAAAGGACATCCTTTTCTGAGCTGCTGTGAATAAATTTGGGATGATACTGTATGTTTTCATCTAATGGAGAAATAGCTGTATTTTGAATAAGGATTGCTGCACTGGACGACTTCAGAACATTACTCACAATGTCATCCAACAGGAGTCAGAATCCCCATGGACCGAAGCAGATTGGCCTTGACCAGCTCTGGGACGACCTCAGAGCTGGAATCCAGCAAGTGTACACCAGACAGAGTATGGCGAAGTCCAGATACATGGAACTCTACACGTATCCTCCTGCTTGAACTGAGATAATTTGCTTTAGAATTTTGATACTTAGTGGTAGGATCGATGAATTATTAGAAATTTGACATCGTGTGTTCTCTTCTCAGTTCATCCTTGAAATGTAGTCACAGAATTCATCTTTAGCTTTAAGTTTTTTGAATAGAGGTCCTGTTTTTCGGTTTTTTGAACAGAGGTAATAAAATTGGCTAGTTAGTTGTCTAATGCAGTGCTGGTCAGTACAGTAGCCACTAGTCACATGGATCTGTTTACATTTAAAATAATTTAAAAATTCAGTTTCTTAGTCACAGTAGCCATATTTTAAGGGCTTAATAGTCAGATAATAAAATATTTCTATTACTGTGGAAAGATCCGTTGGACAGCACTGGTCTAAAGCAGGGGATCATTTGTTGAAATGTTGTCCATTTGTTTATATATTGTCTACAGCTGCTTTCATGTTACTCGGAGGGAGCTGAGTAGTTCTGTCAGAAACGATCTTGTCCACAAAGCCTAAAATATTTGCTATCTGGTCCTTTACATAAGAAGTTTGCTGACCTGATCTAACGGGATAGCACAGAGAACAAAAGTTTAACTGTTCTGGTCCTGTTTCACAAAAATGGTATTTAAAAAGTATCTCCCTCATTTGTCATGTGGCCTGCCATGTGCGCGAGGGACAGTGCCGCGTGCTGCAAAGGTCACGAGGGTGTAAAAGACGCGGCCCTGCTCTTCCATACCCAGTGGTGTGCTGTTCGCCTTTGTAGAGTTTCTTGGTTCCGTGCAAATATGAAATTGGAACTAGAGCTAAGCCAACTCAGTAGTGAGCAGGTTGCTGCAGATTCTAGGATTTCAAAGTTCAATGGAGATTTAAGTTTAAATCTTTGGTATGTATCTGTAATTATCAAACTAGGTTATGTGATATTGTAGTGTTCCCTCAAATATGTTAGCATCTGAAAATCCTTAAAAAGAATTTAAACATTGATTTAGATGGATATGAAGCTGTCTATTTCTAAATTAACTTACAATTTATTGTATGTATGTACACATATTCATATATGTACTCATATATACTTACACGTAGGACACTTTTCAAAAAAAAATCAGCTTTATTGAGATAATTCACAAACCATAAAATTCACCCTTTTTAAAGTCAAAAAAAAAAAGAACCAACTTTCAATCTACTGAGTGACTGCTGAAGTCACTCCGCAACCATTGGTCAACCCGGGGCCCCGCAGGAGACCTCGTAGAACCCTTGGGCGCGAGCGGCGTGTGCGCATGCTCACTTGTGTTTGGCACTGCTCCTTGGTTAGCGTTCGATCGGGAGGCTTTTGGGTGGTGCTGTTGTGGCAGAGATGTTGTCTTCGAGAAAATAGTACTGAGTAATATTCGCTCATATCGGCTTCACGAGTGGGTATGAGCCGAGGGGCCAGGTGAGGGGACGGGCCTCTGAAGCTGCTGTCTTCTCCCATGAAGAAGCTTTTTGACATTTGACGGTAGACGAAAGAGTCACTCTCAGGCACCGCCACCAGGTGGCAGGAGGCGAGCTCGGACGAGGTTTGTTTCAGACAGAGAATCGCCTTTTGGCCTAGCTCCCAGATCCACTCAGACATCTGGGAAATATCAATCACGCTGCCTAAAGGGGCCATGTTGAAAGAGGACACCAGATCCTTTCGTGTGGAGTAGGGGACTTGGGTGACAGAGCGGAACGAGAAGTAGTGGGCGGAGCTAGGCCCAATCTTAGAAAAGAACTGATCTGTGGCCAGGTCAAGAAATAGCCCATTAGAACCATCTTTCAATATCCTTAGTGACTGCTGACGTCACTCAGCATCCATTGGTCAACCCGGGGCCCCGCAGGAGACCTCTTAGAACCCTTGGGCGCGAGCGGTGTGTGCGCGTTCTCACTTGTGTTTATCACTGCTCCTTGGTTACCGTTCGATCGGGAGGCTTTTGAGTGGTGCGGTTGTGGCAGAGAGGTTGGCTTCTGCCGAATAGTACCGAGTAATCGCTGGTGTTAGGTTTAGAAGTGGATAAGAGCCGAGGGGGCAGGTGAGCGGGCTGGCCCGTTAAGCTGCTGTCTTCTGCCATGAAGGCGCTTTTTGACTTTGGACCGTAGAAGAAAAAGTCACTCTCTGGCACCACCACCGGGCTGCAGGAGGCGAGCGCGGACGCGGTTTGTTCGTGAAAGAGAATCGGCTTTCGGCTGAGCTGGCAGATCCGACTCAGACATCTGGGAAAGATCCATCACGCTGCCAAACAGGGTGATGTGGAAAGAGGACAGCTGATCTTTCCGTGTGGAGTAGGGGTCGGGAACCTCCAGCAGGCTGCAGGAGGCGAGCGCGGGAGCGGTTTGGTTGAGAAATGGAATCGGATTTCGGCTGAGCTACCAGATCCGACACAGACATCTGGGAAAGATCCATCAAGCTGCAAAAGGGGTCATGTTAAAAGTGGATAGCAGACCTTTCCGTGTGGAGTAGGGTAAGTGGATGACAGAGTGGATGGAGAAGTAGGGGGCGGAGCCAGGCCCAAGCTTAGGAAAGAACTTATCTGTAGCCATGGCAAGAAATAGCCCGTGAGAAACAACTTTCAATCCCCCTAGGGACCACTGACGGCAATCAGCAACCATTGGTCAACCCGGGGCCCCGCAGGAGACCTCTTAGAACCCTTGGGCGCGAGCGGTGTGTGCGCATGCTCACTTGTGTTTGGCACTGCTCCTCGGTTAGCGTTCGATCGGGAGGCTTTTGGGTGGTGCTGTTGTGGCAGAGATGTTGTCTTCGAGAAAATAGTACTGAGTAATATTCGCTCATATCGGCTTCACGAGTGGGTATGAGCCGAGGGGCCAGGTGAGGGGACGGGCCTCTGAAGCTGCTGTCTTCTCCCATGAAGAAGCTTTTTGACTTTTGACGGTAGACGAAAGAGTCACTCTCAGGCACCGCCACCAGGTGGCAGGAGGCGAGCTCGGACGAGGTTTATTTCAGACAGAGAATCGGCTTTGGCCTAGCTCCCAGATCCACTCAGACATCTGGGAAAGATCAATCGCGCTGCCTAAAGGGGCCATGTTGAAAGAGGACACCAGATCCTTTCGTGTGGAGGAGGGGACGGGGATGACAGAGCCGAACGAGTAGTAGGGGGCGGAGCAAGGCCCAATCTTCGAAAAGAACTGATCTGTAGCCACGTCAAGAAATAGCCCATTAGAACCAACTTTCGGCACTCAGCTCCAGGCGGGGCGGCCCCGGCGCTGAGGGACGCTACCCGACCTTGGCGGGACGGGGGTTTCGCCAGGGCCTGGGCCCAGCGACCAGGCGGAGACGGCGCGCGAGCCTTGCAGTCTCCAGGGAAATGCGGGCTTGCCTGCAATGAGATTTCATTTTCTGCATTTAAAGGACATCCTTTTCTGAGCTGCTGTGAATAAATTTGGGATGATACTGTATGTTTTCATCTAATGGAGAAATAGCTGTATTTTGAATAAGGATTGCTGCACTGGACGACTTCAGAACATTACTCACAATGTCATCCAACAGGAGTCAGAATCCCCATGGACCGAAGCAGATTGGCCTTGACCAGCTCTGGGACGACCTCAGAGCTGGAATCCAGCAAGTGTACACCAGACAGAGTATGGCGAAGTCCAGATACATGGAACTCTACACGTATCCTCCTGCTTGAACTGAGATAATTTGCTTTAGAATTTTGATACTTAGTGGTAGGATCGATGAATTATTAGAAATTTGACATCGTGTGTTCTCTTCTCAGTTCATCCTTGAAATGTAGTCACAGAATTCATCTTTAGCTTTAAGTTTTTTGAATAGAGGTCCTGTTTTTCGGTTTTTTGAACAGAGGTAATAAAATTGGCTAGTTAGTTGTCTAATGCAGTGCTGGTCAGTACAGTAGCCACTAGTCACATGGATCTGTTTACATTTAAAATAATTTAAAAATTCAGTTTCTTAGTCACAGTAGCCATATTTTAAGGGCTTAATAGTCAGATAATAAAATATTTCTATTACTGTGGAAAGATCCGTTGGACAGCACTGGTCTAAAGCAGGGGATCATTTGTTGAAATGTTGTCCATTTGTTTATATATTGTCTACAGCTGCTTTCATGTTACTCGGAGGGAGCTGAGTAGTTCTGTCAGAAACGATCTTGTCCACAAAGCCTAAAATATTTGCTATCTGGTCCTTTACATAAGAAGTTTGCTGACCTGATCTAACGGGATAGCACAGAGAACAAAAGTTTAACTGTTCTGGTCCTGTTTCACAAAAATGGTATTTAAAAAGTATCTCCCTCATTTGTCATGTGGCCTGCCATGTGCGCGAGGGACAGTGCCGCGTGCTGCAAAGGTCACGAGGGTGTAAAAGACGCGGCCCTGCTCTTCCATACCCAGTGGTGTGCTGTTCGCCTTTGTAGAGTTTCTTGGTTCCGTGCAAATATGAAATTGGAACTAGAGCTAAGCCAACTCAGTAGTGAGCAGGTTGCTGCAGATTCTAGGATTTCAAAGTTCAATGGAGATTTAAGTTTAAATCTTTGGTATGTATCTGTAATTATCAAACTAGGTTATGTGATATTGTAGTGTTCCCTCAAATATGTTAGCATCTGAAAATCCTTAAAAAGAATTTAAACATTGATTTAGATGGATATGAAGCTGTCTATTTCTAAATTAACTTACAATTTATTGTATGTATGTACACATATTCATATATGTACTCATATATACTTACACGTAGGACACTTTTCAAAAAAAAATCAGCTTTATTGAGATAATTCACAAACCATAAAATTCACCCTTTTTAAAGTCAAAAAAAAAAAAGAACCAACTTTCAATCTACTTAGTGACTGCTGAAGTCACTCCGCAACCATTGGTCAACCCGGGGCCCCGCAGGAGACCTCGTAGAACCCTTGGGCGCGAGCGGCGTGTGCGCATGCTCACTTGTGTTTGGCACTGCTCCTTGGTTAGCGTTCGATCGGGAGGCTTTTGGGTGGTGCTGTTGTGGCAGAGATGTTGTCTTCGAGAAAATAGTACTGAGTAATATTCGCTCATATCGGCTTCACGAGTGGGTATGAGCCGAGGGGCCAGGTGAGGGGACGGGCCTCTGAAGCTGCTGTCTTCTCCCATGAAGAAGCTTTTTGACATTTGACGGTAGACGAAAGAGTCACTCTCAGGCACCGCCACCAGGTGGCAGGAGGCGAGCTCGGACGAGGTTTGTTTCAGACAGAGAATCGGCTTTTGGCCTAGCTCCCAGATCCACTCAGACATCTGGGAAAGATCAATCACGCTGCCTAAAGGGGCCATGTTGAAAGAGGACACCAGATCCTTTCGTGTGGAGTAGGGGACTTGGGTGACAGAGCGGAACGAGAAGTAGTGGGCGGAGCTAGGCCCAATCTTAGAAAAGAACTGATCTGTGGCCAGGTCAAGAAATAGCCCATTAGAACCATCTTTCAATATCCTTAGTGACTGCTGACGTCACTCAGCATCCATTGGTCAACCCGGGGCCCCGCAGGAGACCTCTTAGAACCCTTGGGCGCGAGCGGTGTGTGCGCGTTCTCACTTGTGTTTATCACTGCTCCTTGGTTACCGTTCGATCGGGAGGCTTTTGAGTGGTGCGGTTGTGGCAGAGAGGTTGGCTTCTGCCGAATAGTACCGAGTAATCGCTGGTGTTAGGTTTAGAAGTGGATAAGAGCCGAGGGGGCAGGTGAGCGGGCTGGCCCGTTAAGCTGCTGTCTTCTGCCATGAAGGCGCTTTTTGACTTTGGACCGTAGAAGAAAAAGTCACTCTCTGGCACCACCACCGGGCTGCAGGAGGCGAGCGCGGACGCGGTTTGTTCGTGAAAGAGAATCGGCTTTCGGCTGAGCTGGCAGATCCGACTCAGACATCTGGGAAAGATCCATCACGCTGCCAAACAGGGTGATGTGGAAAGAGGACAGCTGATCTTTCCGTGTGGAGTAGGGGTCGGGAACCTCCAGCAGGCTGCAGGAGGCGAGCGCGGGAGCGGTTTGGTTGAGAAATGGAATCGGATTTCGGCTGAGCTACCAGATCCGACACAGACATCTGGGAAAGATCCATCAAGCTGCAAAAGGGGTCATGTTAAAAGTGGATAGCAGACCTTTCCGTGTGGAGTAGGGTAAGTGGATGACAGAGTGGATGGAGAAGTAGGGGGCGGAGCCAGGCCCAAGCTTAGGAAAGAACTTATCTGTAGCCATGGCAAGAAATAGCCCGTGAGAAACAACTTTCAATCCCCCTAGGGACCACTGACGGCAATCAGCAACCATTGGTCAACCCGGGGCCCCCGCAGGAGACCTCTTAGAACCCTTGGGCGCGAGCGGTGTGTGCGCATGCTCACTTGTGTTTGGCACTGCTCCTCGGTTAGCGTTCGATCGGGAGGCTTTTGGGTGGTGCTGTTGTGGCAGAGATGTTGTCTTCGAGAAAATAGTACTGAGTAATATTCGCTCATATCGGCTTCACGAGTGGGTATGAGCCGAGGGGCCAGGTGAGGGGACGGGCCTCTGAAGCTGCTGTCTTCTCCCATGAAGAAGCTTTTTGACTTTTGACGGTAGACGAAAGAGTCACTCTCAGGCACCGCCACCAGGTGGCAGGAGGCGAGCTCGGACGAGGTTTATTTCAGACAGAGAATCGGCTTTGGCCTAGCTCCCAGATCCACTCAGACATCTGGGAAAGATCAATCGCGCTGCCTAAAGGGGCCATGTTGAAAGAGGACACCAGATCCTTTCGTGTGGAGTAGGGGACGGGGATGACAGAGCCGAACGAGTAGTAGGGGGCGGAGCAAGGCCCAATCTTCGAAAAGAACTGATCTGTAGCCACGTCAAGAAATAGCCCATTAGAACCAACTTTCGGCACTCAGCTCCAGGCGGGGCGGCCCCGGCGCTGAGGGACGCTACCCGACCTTGGCGGGACGGGGGTTTCGCCAGGGCCTGGGCCCAGCGACCAGGCGGAGACGGCGCGCGAGCCTTGCAGTCTCCAGGGAAATGCGGGCTTGCCTGCAATGAGATTTCATTTTCTGCATTTAAAGGACATCCTTTTCTGAGCTGCTGTGAATAAATTTGGGATGATACTGTATGTTTTCATCTAATGGAGAAATAGCTGTATTTTGAATAAGGATTGCTGCACTGGACGACTTCAGAACATTACTCACAATGTCATCCAACAGGAGTCAGAATCCCCATGGACCGAAGCAGATTGGCCTTGACCAGCTCTGGGACGACCTCAGAGCTGGAATCCAGCAAGTGTACACCAGACAGAGTATGGCGAAGTCCAGATACATGGAACTCTACACGTATCCTCCTGCTTGAACTGAGATAATTTGCTTTAGAATTTTGATACTTAGTGGTAGGATCGATGAATTATTAGAAATTTGACATCGTGTGTTCTCTTCTCAGTTCATCCTTGAAATGTAGTCACAGAATTCATCTTTAGCTTTAAGTTTTTTGAATAGAGGTCCTGTTTTTCGGTTTTTTGAACAGAGGTAATAAAATTGGCTAGTTAGTTGTCTAATGCAGTGCTGGTCAGTACAGTAGCCACTAGTCACATGGATCTGTTTACATTTAAAATAATTTAAAAATTCAGTTTCTTAGTCACAGTAGCCATATTTTAAGGGCTTAATAGTCAGATAATAAAATATTTCTATTACTGTGGAAAGATCCGTTGGACAGCACTGGTCTAAAGCAGGGGATCATTTGTTGAAATGTTGTCCATTTGTTTATATATTGTCTACAGCTGCTTTCATGTTACTCGGAGGGAGCTGAGTAGTTCTGTCAGAAACGATCTTGTCCACAAAGCCTAAAATATTTGCTATCTGGTCCTTTACATAAGAAGTTTGCTGACCTGATCTAACGGGATAGCACAGAGAACAAAAGTTTAACTGTTCTGGTCCTGTTTCACAAAAATGGTATTTAAAAAGTATCTCCCTCATTTGTCATGTGGCCTGCCATGTGCGCGAGGGACAGTGCCGCGTGCTGCAAAGGTCACGAGGGTGTAAAAGACGCGGCCCTGCTCTTCCATACCCAGTGGTGTGCTGTTCGCCTTTGTAGAGTTTCTTGGTTCCGTGCAAATATGAAATTGGAACTAGAGCTAAGCCAACTCAGTAGTGAGCAGGTTGCTGCAGATTCTAGGATTTCAAAGTTCAATGGAGATTTAAGTTTAAATCTTTGGTATGTATCTGTAATTATCAAACTAGGTTATGTGATATTGTAGTGTTCCCTCAAATATGTTAGCATCTGAAAATCCTTAAAAAGAATTTAAACATTGATTTAGATGGATATGAAGCTGTCTATTTCTAAATTAACTTACAATTTATTGTATGTATGTACACATATTCATATATGTACTCATATATACTTACACGTAGGACACTTTTCAAAAAAAAATCAGCTTTATTGAGATAATTCACAAACCATAAAATTCACCCTTTTTAAAGTCAAAAAAAAAAAGAACCAACTTTCAATCTACTGAGTGACTGCTGAAGTCACTCCGCAACCATTGGTCAACCCGGGGCCCCGCAGGAGACCTCGTAGAACCCTTGGGCGCGAGCGGCGTGTGCGCATGCTCACTTGTGTTTGGCACTGCTCCTTGGTTAGCGTTCGATCGGGAGGCTTTTGGGTGGTGCTGTTGTGGCAGAGATGTTGTCTTCGAGAAAATAGTACTGAGTAATATTCGCTCATATCGGCTTCACGAGTGGGTATGAGCCGAGGGGCCAGGTGAGGGGACGGGCCTCTGAAGCTGCTGTCTTCTCCCATGAAGAAGCTTTTTGACATTTGACGGTAGACGAAAGAGTCACTCTCAGGCACCGCCACCAGGTGGCAGGAGGCGAGCTCGGACGAGGTTTGTTTCAGACAGAGAATCGGCTTTTGGCCTAGCTCCCAGATCCACTCAGACATCTGGGAAAGATCAATCACGCTGCCTAAAGGGGCCATGTTGAAAGAGGACACCAGATCCTTTCGTGTGGAGTAGGGGACTTGGGTGACAGAGCGGAACGAGAAGTAGTGGGCGGAGCTAGGCCCAATCTTAGAAAAGAACTGATCTGTGGCCAGGTCAAGAAATAGCCCATTAGAACCATCTTTCAATATCCTTAGTGACTGCTGACGTCACTCAGCATCCATTGGTCAACCCGGGGCCCCGCAGGAGACCTCTTAGAACCCTTGGGCGCGAGCGGTGTGTGCGCGTTCTCACTTGTGTTTATCACTGCTCCTTGGTTACCGTTCGATCGGGAGGCTTTTGAGTGGTGCGGTTGTGGCAGAGAGGTTGGCTTCTGCCGAATAGTACCGAGTAATCGCTGGTGTTAGGTTTAGAAGTGGATAAGAGCCGAGGGGGCAGGTGAGCGGGCTGGCCCGTTAAGCTGCTGTCTTCTGCCATGAAGGCGCTTTTTGACTTTGGACCGTAGAAGAAAAAGTCACTCTCTGGCACCACCACCGGGCTGCAGGAGGCGAGCGCGGACGCGGTTTGTTCGTGAAAGAGAATCGGCTTTCGGCTGAGCTGGCAGATCCGACTCAGACATCTGGGAAAGATCCATCACGCTGCCAAACAGGGTGATGTGGAAAGAGGACAGCTGATCTTTCCGTGTGGAGTAGGGGTCGGGAACCTCCAGCAGGCTGCAGGAGGCGAGCGCGGGAGCGGTTTGGTTGAGAAATGGAATCGGATTTCGGCTGAGCTACCAGATCCGACACAGACATCTGGGAAAGATCCATCAAGCTGCAAAAGGGGTCATGTTAAAAGTGGATAGCAGACCTTTCCGTGTGGAGTAGGGTAAGTGGATGACAGAGTGGATGGAGAAGTAGGGGGCGGAGCCAGGCCCAAGCTTAGGAAAGAACTTATCTGTAGCCATGGCAAGAAATAGCCCGTGAGAAACAACTTTCAATCCCCCTAGGGACCACTGACGGCAATCAGCAACCATTGCTCAACCCGGGGCCCCCGCAGGAGACCTCTTAGAACCCTTGGGCGCGAGCGGTGTGTGCGCATGCTCACTTGTGTTTGGCACTGCTCCTTGGTTAGCGTTCGATCGGGAGGCTTTTGGGTGGTGCTGTTGTGGCAGAGATGTTGTCTTCGAGAAAATAGTACTGAGTAATATTCGCTCATATCGGCTTCACGAGTGGGTATGAGCCGAGGGGCCAGGTGAGGGGACGGGCCTCTGAAGCTGCTGTCTTCTCCCATGAAGAAGCTTTTTGACTTTTGACGGTAGACGAAAGAGTCACTCTCAGGCACCGCCACCAGGTTGCAGGAGGCGAGCTCGGACGAGGTTTATTTCAGACAGAGAATCGGCTTTGGCCTAGCTCCCAGATCCACTCAGACATCTGGGAAAGATCAATCGCGCTGCCTAAAGGGGCCATGTTGAAAGAGGACACCAGATCCTTTCGTGTGGAGGAGGGGACGGGGATGACAGAGCCGAACGAGTAGTAGGGGGCGGAGCAAGGCCCAATCTTCGAAAAGAACTGATCTGTAGCCACGTCAAGAAATAGCCCATTAGAACCAACTTTCGGCACTCAGCTCCAGGCGGGGCGGCCCCGGCGCTGAGGGACGCTACCCGACCTTGGCGGGACGGGGGTTTCGCCAGGGCCTGGGCCCAGCGACCAGGCGGAGACGGCGCGCGAGCCTTGCAGTCTCCAGGGAAATGCGGGCTTGCCTGCAATGAGATTTCATTTTCTGCATTTAAAGGACATCCTTTTCTGAGCTGCTGTGAATAAATTTGGGATGATACTGTATGTTTTCATCTAATGGAGAAATAGCTGTATTTTGAATAAGGATTGCTGCACTGGACGACTTCAGAACATTACTCACAATGTCATCCAACAGGAGTCAGAATCCCCATGGACCGAAGCAGATTGGCCTTGACCAGCTCTGGGACGACCTCAGAGCTGGAATCCAGCAAGTGTACACCAGACAGAGTATGGCGAAGTCCAGATACATGGAACTCTACACGTATCCTCCTGCTTGAACTGAGATAATTTGCTTTAGAATTTTGATACTTAGTGGTAGGATCGATGAATTATTAGAAATTTGACATCGTGTGTTCTCTTCTCAGTTCATCCTTGAAATGTAGTCACAGAATTCATCTTTAGCTTTAAGTTTTTTGAATAGAGGTCCTGTTTTTCGGTTTTTTGAACAGAGGTAATAAAATTGGCTAGTTAGTTGTCTAATGCAGTGCTGGTCAGTACAGTAGCCACTAGTCACATGGATCTGTTTACATTTAAAATAATTTAAAAATTCAGTTTCTTAGTCACAGTAGCCATATTTTAAGGGCTTAATAGTCAGATAATAAAATATTTCTATTACTGTGGAAAGATCCGTTGGACAGCACTGGTCTAAAGCAGGGGATCATTTGTTGAAATGTTGTCCATTTGTTTATATATTGTCTACAGCTGCTTTCATGTTACTCGGAGGGAGTTGAGTAGTTCTGTCAGAAACGATCTTGTCCACAAAGCCTAAAATATTTGCTATCTGGTCCTTTACATAAGAAGTTTGCTGACCTGATCTAACGGGATAGCACAGAGAACAAAAGTTTAACTGTTCTGGTCCTGTTTCACAAAAATGGTATTTAAAAAGTATCTCCCTCATTTGTCATGTGGCCTGCCATGTGCGCGAGGGACAGTGCCGCGTGCTGCAAAGGTCACGAGGGTGTAAAAGACGCGGCCCTGCTCTTCCATACCCAGTGGTGTGCTGTTCGCCTTTGTAGAGTTTCTTGGTTCCGTGCAAATATGAAATTGGAACTAGAGCTAAGCCAACTCAGTAGTGAGCAGGTTGCTGCAGATTCTAGGATTTCAAAGTTCAATGGAGATTTAAGTTTAAATCTTTGGTATGTATCTGTAATTATCAAACTAGGTTATGTGATATTGTAGTGTTCCCTCAAATATGTTAGCATCTGAAAATCCTTAAAAAGAATTTAAACATTGATTTAGATGGATATGAAGCTGTCTATTTCTAAATTAACTTACAATTTATTGTATGTATGTACACATATTCATATATGTACTCATATATACTTACACGTAGGACACTTTTCAAAAAAAAATCAGCTTTATTGAGATAATTCACAAACCATAAAATTCACCCTTTTTAAAGTCAAAAAAAAAAAAAAAAAAAAAAAAGAACCAACTTTCAATCTACTGAGTGACTGCTGAAGTCACTCCGCAACCATTGGTCAACCCGGGGCCCCGCAGGAGACCTCGTAGAACCCTTGGGCGCGAGCGGCGTGTGCGCATGCTCACTTGTGTTTGGCACTGCTCCTTGGTTAGCGTTCGATCGGGAGGCTTTTGGGTGGTGCTGTTGTGGCAGAGATGTTGTCTTCGAGAAAATAGTACTGAGTAATATTCGCTCATATCGGCTTCACGAGTGGGTATGAGCCGAGGGGCCAGGTGAGGGGACGGGCCTCTGAAGCTGCTGTCTTCTCCCATGAAGAAGCTTTTTGACATTTGACGGTAGACGAAAGAGTCACTCTCAGGCACCGCCACCAGGTGGCAGGAGGCGAGCTCGGACGAGGTTTGTTTCAGACAGAGAATCGGCTTTTGGCCTAGCTCCCAGATCCACTCAGACATCTGGGAAAGATCAATCACGCTGCCTAAAGGGGCCATGTTGAAAGAGGACACCAGATCCTTTCGTGTGGAGTAGGGGACTTGGGTGACAGAGCGGAACGAGAAGTAGTGGGCGGAGCTAGGCCCAATCTTAGAAAAGAACTGATCTGTGGCCAGGTCAAGAAATAGCCCATTAGAACCATCTTTCAATATCCTTAGTGACTGCTGACGTCACTCAGCATCCATTGGTCAACCCGGGGCCCCGCAGGAGACCTCTTAGAACCCTTGGGCGCGAGCGGTGTGTGCGCGTTCTCACTTGTGTTTATCACTGCTCCTTGGTTACCGTTCGATCGGGAGGCTTTTGAGTGGTGCGGTTGTGGCAGAGAGGTTGGCTTCTGCCGAATAGTACCGAGTAATCGCTGGTGTTAGGTTTAGAAGTGGATAAGAGCCGAGGGGGCAGGTGAGCGGGCTGGCCCGTTAAGCTGCTGTCTTCTGCCATGAAGGCGCTTTTTGACTTTGGACCGTAGAAGAAAAAGTCACTCTCTGGCACCACCACCGGGCTGCAGGAGGCGAGCGCGGACGCGGTTTGTTCGTGAAAGAGAATCGGCTTTCGGCTGAGCTGGCAGATCCGACTCAGACATCTGGGAAAGATCCATCACGCTGCCAAACAGGGTGATGTGGAAAGAGGACAGCTGATCTTTCCGTGTGGAGTAGGGGTCGGGAACCTCCAGCAGGCTGCAGGAGGCGAGCGCGGGAGCGGTTTGGTTGAGAAATGGAATCGGATTTCGGCTGAGCTACCAGATCCGACACAGACATCTGGGAAAGATCCATCAAGCTGCAAAAGGGGTCATGTTAAAAGTGGATAGCAGACCTTTCCGTGTGGAGTAGGGTAAGTGGATGACAGAGTGGATGGAGAAGTAGGGGGCGGAGCCAGGCCCAAGCTTAGGAAAGAACTTATCTGTAGCCATGGCAAGAAATAGCCCGTGAGAAACAACTTTCAATCCCCCTAGGGACCACTGACGGCAATCAGCAACCATTGGTCAACCCGGGGCCCCCGCAGGAGACCTCTTAGAACCCTTGGGCGCGAGCGGTGTGTGCGCATGCTCACTTGTGTTTGGCACTGCTCCTCGGTTAGCGTTCGATCGGGAGGCTTTTGGGTGGTGCTGTTGTGGCAGAGATGTTGTCTTCGAGAAAATAGTACTGAGTAATATTCGCTCATATCGGCTTCACGAGTGGGTATGAGCCGAGGGGCCAGGTGAGGGGACGGGCCTCTGAAGCTGCTGTCTTCTCCCATGAAGAAGCTTTTTGACTTTTGACGGTAGACCAAAGAGTCACTCTCAGGCACCGCCACCAGGTGGCAGGAGGCGAGCTCGGACGAGGTTTATTTCAGACAGAGAATCGGCTTTGGCCTAGCTCCCAGATCCACTCAGACATCTGGGAAAGATCAATCGCGCTGCCTAAAGGGGCCATGTTGAAAGAGGACACCAGATCCTTTCGTGTGGAGGAGGGGACGGGGATGACAGAGCCGAACGAGTAGTAGGGGGCGGAGCAAGGCCCAATCTTCGAAAAGAACTGATCTGTAGCCACGTCAAGAAATAGCCCATTAGAACCAACTTTCGGCACTCAGCTCCAGGCGGGGCGGCCCCGGCGCTGAGGGACGCTACCCGACCTTGGCGGGACGGGGGTTTCGCCAGGGCCTGGGCCCAGCGACCAGGCGGAGACGGCGCGCGAGCCTTGCAGTCTCCAGGGAAATGCGGGCTTGCCTGCAATGAGATTTCATTTTCTGCATTTAAAGGACATCCTTTTCTGAGCTGCTGTGAATAAATTTGGGATGATACTGTATGTTTTCATCTAATGGAGAAATAGCTGTATTTTGAATAAGGATTGCTGCACTGGACGACTTCAGAACATTACTCACAATGTCATCCAACAGGAGTCAGAATCCCCATGGACCGAAGCAGATTGGCCTTGACCAGCTCTGGGACGACCTCAGAGCTGGAATCCAGCAAGTGTACACCAGACAGAGTATGGCGAAGTCCAGATACATGGAACTCTACACGTATCCTCCTGCTTGAACTGAGATAATTTGCTTTAGAATTTTGATACTTAGTGGTAGGATCGATGAATTATTAGAAATTTGACATCGTGTGTTCTCTTCTCAGTTCATCCTTGAAATGTAGTCACAGAATTCATCTTTAGCTTTAAGTTTTTTGACTAGAGGTCCTGTTTTTCGGTTTTTAGAACAGAGGTAATAAAATTGGCTAGTTAGTTGTCTAATGCAGTGCTGGTCAGTACAGTAGCCACTAGTCACATGGATCTGTTTACATTTAAAATAATTTAAAAATTCAGTTTCTTAGTCACAGTAGCCATATTTTAAGGGCTTAATAGTCAGATAATAAAATATTTCTATTACTGTGGAAAGATCCGTTGGACAGCACTGGTCTAAAGCAGGGGATCATTTGTTGAAATGTTGTCCATTTGTTTATATATTGTCTACAGCTGCTTTCATGTTACTCGGAGGGAGTTGAGTAGTTCTGTCAGAAACGATCTTGTCCACAAAGCCTAAAATATTTGCTATCTGGTCCTTTACATAAGAAGTTTGCTGACCTGATCTAACGGGATAGCACAGAGAACAAAAGTTTAACTGTTCTGGTCCTGTTTCACAAAAATGGTATTTAAAAAGTATCTCCCTCATTTGTCATGTGGCCTGCCATGTGCGCGAGGGACAGTGCCGCGTGCTGCAAAGGTCACGAGGGTGTAAAAGACGCGGCCCTGCTCTTCCATACCCAGTGGTGTGCTGTTCGCCTTTGTAGAGTTTCTTGGTTCCGTGCAAATATGAAATTGGAACTAGAGCTAAGCCAACTCAGTAGTGAGCAGGTTGCTGCAGATTCTAGGATTTCAAAGTTCAATGGAGATTTAAGTTTAAATCTTTGGTATGTATCTGTAATTATCAAACTAGGTTATGTGATATTGTAGTGTTCCCTCAAATATGTTAGCATCTGAAAATCCTTAAAAAGAATTTAAACATTGATTTAGATGGATATGAAGCTGTCTATTTCTAAATTAACTTACAATTTATTGTATGTATGTACACATATTCATATATGTACTCATATATACTTACACGTAGGACACTTTTCAAAAAAAAATCAGCTTTATTGAGATAATTCACAAACCATAAAATTCACCCTTTTTAAAGTCAAAAAAAAAAAAAAAAAAAAAAAAAGAACCAACTTTCAATCTACTTAGTGACTGCTGAAGTCACTCCGCAACCATTGGTCAACCCGGGGCCCCGCAGGAGACCTCGTAGAACCCTTGGGCGCGAGCGGCGTGTGCGCATGCTCACTTGTGTTTGGCACTGCTCCTTGGTTAGCGTTCGATCGGGAGGCTTTTGGGTGGTGCTGTTGTGGCAGAGATGTTGTCTTCGAGAAAATAGTACTGAGTAATATTCGCTCATATCGGCTTCACGAGTGGGTATGAGCCGAGGGGCCAGGTGAGGGGACGGGCCTCTGAAGCTGCTGTCTTCTCCCATGAAGAAGCTTTTTGACATTTGACGGTAGACGAAAGAGTCACTCTCAGGCACCGCCACCAGGTGGCAGGAGGCGAGCTCGGACGAGGTTTGTTTCAGACAGAGAATCGGCTTTTGGCCTAGCTCCCAGATCCACTCAGACATCTGGGAAAGATCAATCACGCTGCCTAAAGGGGCCATGTTGAAAGAGGACACCAGATCCTTTCGTGTGGAGTAGGGGACTTGGGTGACAGAGCGGAACGAGAAGTAGTGGGCGGAGCTAGGCCCAATCTTAGAAAAGAACTGATCTGTGGCCAGGTCAAGAAATAGCCCATTAGAACCATCTTTCAATATCCTTAGTGACTGCTGACGTCACTCAGCATCCATTGGTCAACCCGGGGCCCCGCAGGAGACCTCTTAGAACCCTTGGGCGCGAGCGGTGTGTGCGCGTTCTCACTTGTGTTTATCACTGCTCCTTGGTTACCGTTCGATCGGGAGGCTTTTGAGTGGTGCGGTTGTGGCAGAGAGGTTGGCTTCTGCCGAATAGTACCGAGTAATCGCTGGTGTTAGGTTTAGAAGTGGATAAGAGCCGAGGGGGCAGGTGAGCGGGCTGGCCCGTTAAGCTGCTGTCTTCTGCCATGAAGGCGCTTTTTGACTTTGGACCGTAGAAGAAAAAGTCACTCTCTGGCACCACCACCGGGCTGCAGGAGGCGAGCGCGGACGCGGTTTGTTCGTGAAAGAGAATCGGCTTTCGGCTGAGCTGGCAGATCCGACTCAGACATCTGGGAAAGATCCATCACGCTGCCAAACAGGGTGATGTGGAAAGAGGACAGCTGATCTTTCCGTGTGGAGTAGGGGTCGGGAACCTCCAGCAGGCTGCAGGAGGCGAGCGCGGGAGCGGTTTGGTTGAGAAATGGAATCGGATTTCGGCTGAGCTACCAGATCCGACACAGACATCTGGGAAAGATCCATCAAGCTGCAAAAGGGGTCATGTTAAAAGTGGATAGCAGACCTTTCCGTGTGGAGTAGGGTAAGTGGATGACAGAGTGGATGGAGAAGTAGGGGGCGGAGCCAGGCCCAAGCTTAGGAAAGAACTTATCTGTAGCCATGGCAAGAAATAGCCCGTGAGAAACAACTTTCAATCCCCCTAGGGACCACTGACGGCAATCAGCAACCATTGGTCAACCCGGGGCCCCCGCAGGAGACCTCTTAGAACCCTTGGGCGCGAGCGGTGTGTGCGCATGCTCACTTGTGTTTGGCACTGCTCCTCGGTTAGCGTTCGATCGGGAGGCTTTTGGGTGGTGCTGTTGTGGCAGAGATGTTGTCTTCGAGAAAATAGTACTGAGTAATATTCGCTCATATCGGCTTCACGAGTGGGTATGAGCCGAGGGGCCAGGTGAGGGGACGGGCCGCTGAAGCTGCTGTCTTCTCCCATGAAGAAGCTTTTTGACTTTTGACGGTAGACGAAAGAGTCACTCTCAGGCACCGCCACCAGGTGGCAGGAGGCGAGCTCGGACGAGGTTTATTTCAGACAGAGAATCGGCTTTGGCCTAGCTCCCAGATCCACTCAGACATCTGGGAAAGATCAATCGCGCTGCCTAAAGGGGCCATGTTGAAAGAGGACACCAGATCCTTTCGTGTGGAGGAGGGGACGGGGATGACAGAGCCGAACGAGTAGTAGGGGGCGGAGCAAGGCCCAATCTTCGAAAAGAACTGATCTGTAGCCACGTCAAGAAATAGCCCATTAGAACCAACTTTCGGCACTCAGCTCCAGGCGGGGCGGCCCCGGCGCTGAGGGACGCTACCCGACCTTGGCGGGACGGGGGTTTCGCCAGGGCCTGGGCCCAGCGACCAGGCGGAGACGGCGCGCGAGCCTTGCAGTCTCCAGGGAAATGCGGGCTTGCCTGCAATGAGATTTCATTTTCTGCATTTAAAGGACATCCTTTTCTGAGCTGCTGTGAATAAATTTGGGATGATACTGTATGTTTTCATCTAATGGAGAAATAGCTGTATTTTGAATAAGGATTGCTGCACTGGACGACTTCAGAACATTACTCACAATGTCATCCAACAGGAGTCAGAATCCCCATGGACCGAAGCAGATTGGCCTTGACCAGCTCTGGGACGACCTCAGAGCTGGAATCCAGCAAGTGTACACCAGACAGAGTATGGCGAAGTCCAGATACATGGAACTCTACACGTATCCTCCTGCTTGAACTGAGATAATTTGCTTTAGAATTTTGATACTTAGTGGTAGGATCGATGAATTATTAGAAATTTGACATCGTGTGTTCTCTTCTCAGTTCATCCTTGAAATGTAGTCACAGAATTCATCTTTAGCTTTAAGTTTTTTGAATAGAGGTCCTGTTTTTCGGTTTTTTGAACAGAGGTAATAAAATTGGCTAGTTAGTTGTCTAATGCAGTGCTGGTCAGTACAGTAGCCACTAGTCACATGGATCTGTTTACATTTAAAATAATTTAAAAATTCAGTTTCTTAGTCACAGTAGCCATATTTTAAGGGCTTAATAGTCAGATAATAAAATATTTCTATTACTGTGGAAAGATCCGTTGGACAGCACTGGTCTAAAGCAGGGGATCATTTGTTGAAATGTTGTCCATTTGTTTATATATTGTCTACAGCTGCTTTCATGTTACTCGGAGGGAGCTGAGTAGTTCTGTCAGAAACGATCTTGTCCACAAAGCCTAAAATATTTGCTATCTGGTCCTTTACATAAGAAGTTTGCTGACCTGATCTAACGGGATAGCACAGAGAACAAAAGTTTAACTGTTCTGGTCCTGTTTCACAAAAATGGTATTTAAAAAGTATCTCCCTCATTTGTCATGTGGCCTGCCATGTGCGCGAGGGACAGTGCCGCGTGCTGCAAAGGTCACGAGGGTGTAAAAGACGCGGCCCTGCTCTTCCATACCCAGTGGTGTGCTGTTCGCCTTTGTAGAGTTTCTTGGTTCCGTGCAAATATGAAATTGGAACTAGAGCTAAGCCAACTCAGTAGTGAGCAGGTTGCTGCAGATTCTAGGATTTCAAAGTTCAATGGAGATTTAAGTTTAAATCTTTGGTATGTATCTGTAATTATCAAACTAGGTTATGTGATATTGTAGTGTTCCCTCAAATATGTTAGCATCTGAAAATCCTTAAAAAGAATTTAAACATTGATTTAGATGGATATGAAGCTGTCTATTTCTAAATTAACTTACAATTTATTGTATGTATGTACACATATTCATATATGTACTCATATATACTTACACGTAGGACACTTTTCAAAAAAAAATCAGCTTTATTGAGATAATTCACAAACCATAAAATTCACCCTTTTTAAAGTCAAAAAAAAAAAAAAAAAAAAAAAAGAACCAACTTTCAATCTACTGAGTGACTGCTGAAGTCACTCCGCAACCATTGGTCAACCCGGGGCCCCGCAGGAGACCTCGTAGAACCCTTGGGCGCGAGCGGCGTGTGCGCATGCTCACTTGTGTTTGGCACTGCTCCTTGGTTAGCGTTCGATCGGGAGGCTTTTGGGTGGTGCTGTTGTGGCAGAGATGTTGTCTTCGAGAAAATAGTACTGAGTAATATTCGCTCATATCGGCTTCACGAGTGGGTATGAGCCGAGGGGCCAGGTGAGGGGACGGGCCTCTGAAGCTGCTGTCTTCTCCCATGAAGAAGCTTTTTGACATTTGACGGTAGACGAAAGAGTCACTCTCAGGCACCGCCACCAGGTGGCAGGAGGCGAGCTCGGACGAGGTTTGTTTCAGACAGAGAATCGGCTTTTGGCCTAGCTCCCAGATCCACTCAGACATCTGGGAAAGATCAATCACGCTGCCTAAAGGGGCCATGTTGAAAGAGGACACCAGATCCTTTCGTGTGGAGTAGGGGACTTGGGAGACAGAGCGGAACGAGAAGTAGTGGGCGGAGCTAGGCCCAATCTTAGAAAAGAACTGATCTGTGGCCAGGTCAAGAAATAGCCCATTAGAACCATCTTTCAATATCCTTAGTGACTGCTGACGTCACTCAGCATCCATTGGTCAACCCGGGGCCCCGCAGGAGACCTCTTAGAACCCTTGGGCGCGAGCGGTGTGTGCGCGTTCTCACTTGTGTTTATCACTGCTCCTTGGTTACCGTTCGATCGGGAGGCTTTTGAGTGGTGCGGTTGTGGCAGAGAGGTTGGCTTCTGCCGAATAGTACCGAGTAATCGCTGGTGTTAGGTTTAGAAGTGGATAAGAGCCGAGGGGGCAGGTGAGCGGGCTGGCCCGTTAAGCTGCTGTCTTCTGCCATGAAGGCGCTTTTTGACTTTGGACCGTAGAAGAAAAAGTCACTCTCTGGCACCACCACCGGGCTGCAGGAGGCGAGCGCGGACGCGGTTTGTTCGTGAAAGAGAATCGGCTTTCGGCTGAGCTGGCAGATCCGACTCAGACATCTGGGAAAGATCCATCACGCTGCCAAACAGGGTGATGTGGAAAGAGGACAGCTGATCTTTCCGTGTGGAGTAGGGGTCGGGAACCTCCAGCAGGCTGCAGGAGGCGAGCGCGGGAGCGGTTTGGTTGAGAAATGGAATCGGATTTCGGCTGAGCTACCAGATCCGACACAGACATCTGGGAAAGATCCATCAAGCTGCAAAAGGGGTCATGTTAAAAGTGGATAGCAGACCTTTCCGTGTGGAGTAGGGTAAGTGGATGACAGAGTGGATGGAGAAGTAGGGGGCGGAGCCAGGCCCAAGCTTAGGAAAGAACTTATCTGTAGCCATGGCAAGAAATAGCCCGTGAGAAACAACTTTCAATCCCCCTAGGGACCACTGACGGCAATCAGCAACCATTGGTCAACCCGGGGCCCCCGCAGGAGACCTCTTAGAACCCTTGGGCGCGAGCGGTGTGTGCGCATGCTCACTTGTGTTTGGCACTGCTCCTCGGTTAGCGTTCGATCGGGAGGCTTTTGGGTGGTGCTGTTGTGGCAGAGATGTTGTCTTCGAGAAAATAGTACTGAGTAATATTCGCAAATATCGGCTTCACGAGTGGGTATGAGCCGAGGGGCCAGGTGAGGGGACGGGCCTCTGAAGCTGCTGTCTTCTCCCATGAAGAAGCTTTTTGACTTTTGACGGTAGACGAAAGAGTCACTCTCAGGCACCGCCACCAGGTGGCAGGAGGCGAGCTCGGACGAGGTTTATTTCAGACAGAGAATCGGCTTTGGCCTAGCTCCCAGATCCACTCAGACATCTGGGAAAGATCAATCGCGCTGCCTAAAGGGGCCATGTTGAAAGAGGACACCAGATCCTTTCGTGTGGAGTAGGGGACGGGGATGACAGAGCCGAACGAGTAGTAGGGGGCGGAGCAAGGCCCAATCTTCGAAAAGAACTGATCTGTAGCCACGTCAAGAAATAGCCCATTAGAACCAACTTTCGGCACTCAGCTCCAGGCGGGGCGGCCCCGGCGCTGAGGGACGCTACCCGACCTTGGCGGGACGGGGGTTTCGCCAGGGCCTGGGCCCAGCGACCAGGCGGAGACGGCGCGCGAGCCTTGCAGTCTCCAGGGAAATGCGGGCTTGCCTGCAATGAGATTTCATTTTCTGCATTTAAAGGACATCCTTTTCTGAGCTGCTGTGAATAAATTTGGGATGATACTGTATGTTTTCATCTAATGGAGAAATAGCTGTATTTTGAATAAGGATTGCTGCACTGGACGACTTCAGAACATTACTCACAATGTCATCCAACAGGAGTCAGAATCCCCATGGACCGAAGCAGATTGGCCTTGACCAGCTCTGGGACGACCTCAGAGCTGGAATCCAGCAAGTGTACACCAGACAGAGTATGGCGAAGTCCAGATACATGGAACTCTACACGTATCCTCCTGCTTGAACTGAGATAATTTGCTTTAGAATTTTGATACTTAGTGGTAGGATCGATGAATTATTAGAAATTTGACATCGTGTGTTCTCTTCTCAGTTCATCCTTGAAATGTAGTCACAGAATTCATCTTTAGCTTTAAGTTTTTTGAATAGAGGTCCTGTTTTTCGGTTTTTTGAACAGAGGTAATAAAATTGGCTAGTTAGTTGTCTAATGCAGTGCTGGTCAGTACAGTAGCCACTAGTCACATGGATCTGTTTACATTTAAAATAATTTAAAAATTCAGTTTCTTAGTCACAGTAGCCATATTTTAAGGGCTTAATAGTCAGATAATAAAATATTTCTATTACTGTGGAAAGATCCGTTGGACAGCACTGGTCTAAAGCAGGGGATCATTTGTTGAAATGTTGTCCATTTGTTTATATATTGTCTACAGCTGCTTTCATGTTACTCGGAGGGAGCTGAGTAGTTCTGTCAGAAACGATCTTGTCCACAAAGCCTAAAATATTTGCTATCTGGTCCTTTACATAAGAAGTTTGCTGACCTGATCTAACGGGATAGCACAGAGAACAAAAGTTTAACTGTTCTGGTCCTGTTTCACAAAAATGGTATTTAAAAAGTATCTCCCTCATTTGTCATGTGGCCTGCCATGTGCGCGAGGGACAGTGCCGCGTGCTGCAAAGGTCACGAGGGTGTAAAAGACGCGGCCCTGCTCTTCCATACCCAGTGGTGTGCTGTTCGCCTTTGTAGAGTTTCTTGGTTCCGTGCAAATATGAAATTGGAACTAGAGCTAAGCCAACTCAGTAGTGAGCAGGTTGCTGCAGATTCTAGGATTTCAAAGTTCAATGGAGATTTAAGTTTAAATCTTTGGTATGTATCTGTAATTATCAAACTAGGTTATGTGATATTGTAGTGTTCCCTCAAATATGTTAGCATCTGAAAATCCTTAAAAAGAATTTAAACATTGATTTAGATGGATATGAAGCTGTCTATTTCTAAATTAACTTACAATTTATTGTATGTATGTACACATATTCATATATGTACTCATATATACTTACACGTAGGACACTTTTCAAAAAAAAATCAGCTTTATTGAGATAATTCACAAACCATAAAATTCACCCTTTTTAAAGTCAAAAAAAAAAAAAAAAAAAAAAAAGAACCAACTTTCAATCTACTGAGTGACTGCTGAAGTCACTCCGCAACCATTGGTCAACCCGGGGCCCCGCAGGAGACCTCGTAGAACCCTTGGGCGCGAGCGGCGTGTGCGCATGCTCACTTGTGTTTGGCACTGCTCCTTGGTTAGCGTTCGATCGGGAGGCTTTTGGGTGGTGCTGTTGTGGCAGAGATGTTGTCTTCGAGAAAATAGTACTGAGTAATATTCGCTCATATCGGCTTCACGAGTGGGTATGAGCCGAGGGGCCAGGTGAGGGGACGGGCCTCTGAAGCTGCTGTCTTCTCCCATGAAGAAGCTTTTTGACATTTGACGGTAGACGAAAGAGTCACTCTCAGGCACCGCCACCAGGTGGCAGGAGGCGAGCTCGGACGAGGTTTGTTTCAGACAGAGAATCGGCTTTTGGCCTAGCTCCCAGATCCACTCAGACATCTGGGAAAGATCAATCACGCTGCCTAAAGGGGCCATGTTGAAAGAGGACACCAGATCCTTTCGTGTGGAGTAGGGGACTTGGGTGACAGAGCGGAACGAGAAGTAGTGGGCGGAGCTAGGCCCAATCTTAGAAAAGAACTGATCTGTGGCCAGGTCAAGAAATAGCCCATTAGAACCATCTTTCAATATCCTTAGTGACTGCTGACGTCACTCAGCATCCATTGGTCAACCCGGGGCCCCGCAGGAGACCTCTTAGAACCCTTGGGCGCGAGCGGTGTGTGCGCGTTCTCACTTGTGTTTATCACTGCTCCTTGGTTACCGTTCGATCGGGAGGCTTTTGAGTGGTGCGGTTGTGGCAGAGAGGTTGGCTTCTGCCGAATAGTACCGAGTAATCGCTGGTGTTAGGTTTAGAAGTGGATAAGAGCCGAGGGGGCAGGTGAGCGGGCTGGCCCGTTAAGCTGCTGTCTTCTGCCATGAAGGCGCTTTTTGACTTTGGACCGTAGAAGAAAAAGTCACTCTCTGGCACCACCACCGGGCTGCAGGAGGCGAGCGCGGACGCGGTTTGTTCGTGAAAGAGAATCGGCTTTCGGCTGAGCTGGCAGATCCGACTCAGACATCTGGGAAAGATCCATCACGCTGCCAAACAGGGTGATGTGGAAAGAGGACAGCTGATCTTTCCGTGTGGAGTAGGGGTCGGGAACCTCCAGCAGGCTGCAGGAGGCGAGCGCGGGAGCGGTTTGGTTGAGAAATGGAATCGGATTTCGGCTGAGCTACCAGATCCGACACAGACATCTGGGAAAGATCCATCAAGCTGCAAAAGGGGTCATGTTAAAAGTGGATAGCAGACCTTTCCGTGTGGAGTAGGGTAAGTGGATGACAGAGTGGATGGAGAAGTAGGGGGCGGAGCCAGGCCCAAGCTTAGGAAAGAACTTATCTGTAGCCATGGCAAGAAATAGCCCGTGAGAAACAACTTTCAATCCCCCTAGGGACCACTGACGGCAATCAGCAACCATTGGTCAACCCGGGGCCCCCGCAGGAGACCTCTTAGAACCCTTGGGCGCGAGCGGTGTGTGCGCATGCTCACTTGTGTTTGGCACTGCTCCTCGGTTAGCGTTCGATCGGGAGGCTTTTGGGTGGTGCTGTTGTGGCAGAGATGTTGTCTTCGAGAAAATAGTACTGAGTAATATTCGCTCATATCGGCTTCACGAGTGGGTATGAGCCGAGGGGCCAGGTGAGGGGACGGGCCTCTGAAGCTGCTGTCTTCTCCCATGAAGAAGCTTTTTGACTTTTGACGGTAGACGAAAGAGTCACTCTCAGGCACCGCCACCAGGTGGCAGGAGGCGAGCTCGGACGAGGTTTATTTCAGACAGAGAATCGGCTTTGGCCTAGCTCCCAGATCCACTCAGACATCTGGGAAAGATCAATCGCGCTGCCTAAAGGGGCCATGTTGAAAGAGGACACCAGATCCTTTCGTGTGGAGTAGGGGACGGGGATGACAGAGCCGAACGAGTAGTAGGGGGCGGAGCAAGGCCCAATCTTCGAAAAGAACTGATCTGTAGCCACGTCAAGAAATAGCCCATTAGAACCAACTTTCGGCACTCAGCTCCAGGCGGGGCGGCCCCGGCGCTGAGGGACGCTACCCGACCTTGGCGGGACGGGGGTTTCGCCAGGGCCTGGGCCCAGCGACCAGGCGGAGACGGCGCGCGAGCCTTGCAGTCTCCAGGGAAATGCGGGCTTGCCTGCAATGAGATTTCATTTTCTGCATTTAAAGGACATCCTTTTCTGAGCTGCTGTGAATAAATTTGGGATGATACTGTATGTTTTCATCTAATGGAGAAATAGCTGTATTTTGAATAAGGATTGCTGCACTGGACGACTTCAGAACATTACTCACAATGTCATCCAACAGGAGTCAGAATCCCCATGGACCGAAGCAGATTGGCCTTGACCAGCTCTGGGACGACCTCAGAGCTGGAATCCAGCAAGTGTACACCAGACAGAGTATGGCGAAGTCCAGATACATGGAACTCTACACGTATCCTCCTGCTTGAACTGAGATAATTTGCTTTAGAATTCTGATACTTAGTGGTAGGATCGATGAATTATTAGAAATTTGACATCGTGTGTTCTCTTCTCAGTTCATCCTTGAAATGTAGTCACAGAATTCATCTTTAGCTTTAAGTTTTTTGAATAGAGGTCCTGTTTTTCGGTTTTTTGAACAGAGGTAATAAAATTGGCTAGTTAGTTGTCTAATGCAGTGCTGGTCAGTACAGTAGCCACTAGTCACATGGATCTGTTTACATTTAAAATAATTTAAAAATTCAGTTTCTTAGTCACAGTAGCCGTATTTTAAGGGCTTAATAGTCAGATAATAAAATATTTCTATTACTGTGGAAAGATCCGTTGGACAGCACTGGTCTAAAGCAGGGGATCATTTGTTGAAATGTTGTCCATTTGTTTATATATTGTCTACAGCTGCTTTCATGTTACTCGGAGGGAGCTGAGTAGTTCTGTCAGAAACGATCTTGTCCACAAAGCCTAAAATATTTGCTATCTGGTCCTTTACATAAGAAGTTTGCTGACCTGATCTAACGGGATAGCACAGAGAACAAAAGTTTAACTGTTCTGGTCCTGTTTCACAAAAATGGTATTTAAAAAGTATCTCCCTCATTTGTCATGTGGCCTGCCATGTGCGCGAGGGACAGTGCCGCGTGCTGCAAAGGTCACGAGGGTGTAAAAGACGCGGCCCTGCTCTTCCATACCCAGTGGTGTGCTGTTCGCCTTTGTAGAGTTTCTTGGTTCCGTGCAAATATGAAATTGGAACTAGAGCTAAGCCAACTCAGTAGTGAGCAGGTTGCTGCAGATTCTAGGATTTCAAAGTTCAATGGAGATTTAAGTTTAAATCTTTGGTATGTATCTGTAATTATCAAACTAGGTTATGTGATATTGTAGTGTTCCCTCAAATATGTTAGCATCTGAACATCCTTAAAAAGAATTTAAACATTGATTTAGATGGATATGAAGCTGTCTATTTCTAAATTAACTTACAATTTATTGTATGTATGTACACATATTCATATATGTACTCATATATACTTACACGTAGGACACTTTTCAAAAAAAAATCAGCTTTATTGAGATAATTCACAAACCATAAAATTCACCCTTTTTAAAGTCAAAAAAAAAAAGAACCAACTTTCAATCTACTTAGTGACTGCTGAAGTCACTCCGCAACCATTGGTCAACCCGGGGCCCCGCAGGAGACCTCGTAGAACCCTTGGGCGCGAGCGCCGTGTGCGCATGCTCACTTGTGTTTGGCACTGCTCCTTGGTTAGCGTTCGATCGGGAGGCTTTTGGGTGGTGCTGTTGTGGCAGAGATGTTGTCTTCGAGAAAATAGTACTGAGTAATATTCGCTCATATCGGCTTCACGAGTGGGTATGAGCCGAGGGGCCAGGTGAGGGGACGGGCCTCTGAAGCTGCTGTCTTCTCCCATGAAGAAGCTTTTTGACATTTGACGGTAGACGAAAGAGTCACTCTCAGGCACCGCCACCAGGTGGCAGGAGGCGAGCTCGGACGAGGTTTGTTTCAGACAGAGAATCGGCTTTTGGCCTAGCTCCCAGATCCACTCAGACATCTGGGAAAGATCAATCACGCTGCCTAAAGGGGCCATGTTGAAAGAGGACACCAGATCCTTTCGTGTGGAGTAGGGGACTTGGGTGACAGAGCGGAACGAGAAGTAGTGGGCGGAGCTAGGCCCAATCTTAGAAAAGAACTGATCTGTGGCCAGGTCAAGAAATAGCCCATTAGAACCATCTTTCAATATCCTTAGTGACTGCTGACGTCACTCAGCATCCATTGGTCAACCCGGGGCCCCGCAGGAGACCTCTTAGAACCCTTGGGCGCGAGCGGTGTGTGCGCGTTCTCACTTGTGTTTATCACTGCTCCTTGGTTACCGTTCGATCGGGAGGCTTTTGAGTGGTGCGGTTGTGGCAGAGAGGTTGGCTTCTGCCGAATAGTACCGAGTAATCGCTGGTGTTAGGTTTAGAAGTGGATAAGAGCCGAGGGGGCAGGTGAGCGGGCTGGCCCGTTAAGCTGCTGTCTTCTGCCATGAAGGCGCTTTTTGACTTTGGACCGTAGAAGAAAAAGTCACTCTCTGGCACCACCACCGGGCTGCAGGAGGCGAGCGCGGACGCGGTTTGTTCGTGAAAGAGAATCGGCTTTCGGCTGAGCTGGCAGATCCGACTCAGACATCTGGGAAAGATCCATCACGCTGCCAAACAGGGTGATGTGGAAAGAGGACAGCTGATCTTTCCGTGTGGAGTAGGGGTCGGGAACCTCCAGCAGGCTGCAGGAGGCGAGCGCGGGAGCGGTTTGGTTGAGAAATGGAATCGGATTTCGGCTGAGCTACCAGATCCGACACAGACATCTGGGAAAGATCCATCAAGCTGCAAAAGGGGTCATGTTAAAAGTGGATAGCAGACCTTTCCGTGTGGAGTAGGGTAAGTGGATGACAGAGTGGATGGAGAAGTAGGGGGCGGAGCCAGGCCCAAGCTTAGGAAAGAACTTATCTGTAGCCATGGCAAGAAATAGCCCGTGAGAAACAACTTTCAATCCCCCTAGGGACCACTGACGGCAATCAGCAACCATTGGTCAACCCGGGGCCCCGCAGGAGACCTCTTAGAACCCTTGGGCGCGAGCGGTGTGTGCGCATGCTCACTTGTGTTTGGCACTGCTCCTCGGTTAGCGTTCGATCGGGAGGCTTTTGGGTGGTGCTGTTGTGGCAGAGATGTTGTCTTCGAGAAAATAGTACTGAGTAATATTCGCTCATATCGGCTTCACGAGTGGGTATGAGCCGAGGGGCCAGGTGAGGGGACGGGCCTCTGAAGCTGCTGTCTTCTCCCATGAAGAAGCTTTTTGACTTTTGACGGTAGACGAAAGAGTCACTCTCAGGCACCGCCACCAGGTGGCAGGAGGCGAGCTCGGACGAGGTTTATTTCAGACAGAGAATCGGCTTTGGCCTAGCTCCCAGATCCACTCAGACATCTGGGAAAGATCAATCGCGCTGCCTAAAGGGGCCATGTTGAAAGAGGACACCAGATCCTTTCGTGTAGAGTAGGGGACGGGGATGACAGAGCCGAACGAGTAGTAGGGGGCGGAGCAAGGCCCAATCTTCGAAAAGAACTGATCTGTAGCCACGTCAAGAAATAGCCCATTAGAACCAACTTTCGGCACTCAGCTCCAGGCGGGGCGGCCCCGGCGCTGAGGGACGCTACCCGACCTTGGCGGGACGGGGGTTTCGCCAGGGCCTGGGCCCAGCGACCAGGCGGAGACGGCGCGCGAGCCTTGCAGTCTCCAGGGAAATGCGGGCTTGCCTGCAATGAGATTTCATTTTCTGCATTTAAAGGACATCCTTTTCTGAGCTGCTGTGAATAAATTTGGGATGATACTGTATGTTTTCATCTAATGGAGAAATAGCTGTATTTTGAATAAGGATTGCTGCACTGGACGACTTCAGAACATTACTCACAATGTCATCCAACAGGAGTCAGAATCCCCATGGACCGAAGCAGATTGGCCTTGACCAGCTCTGGGACGACCTCAGAGCTGGAATCCAGCAAGTGTACACCAGACAGAGTATGGCGAAGTCCAGATACATGGAACTCTACACGTATCCTCCTGCTTGAACTGAGATAATTTGCTTTAGAATTTTGATACTTAGTGGTAGGATCGATGAATTATTAGAAATTTGACATCGTGTGTTCTCTTCTCAGTTCATCCTTGAAATGTAGTCACAGAATTCATCTTTAGCTTTAAGTTTTTTGACTAGAGGTCCTGTTTTTCGGTTTTTAGAACAGAGGTAATAAAATTGGCTAGTTAGTTGTCTAATGCAGTGCTGGTCAGTACAGTAGCCACTAGTCACATGGATCTGTTTACATTTAAAATAATTTAAAAATTCAGTTTCTTAGTCACAGTAGCCATATTTTAAGGGCTTAATAGTCAGATAATAAAATATTTCTATTACTGTGGAAAGATCCGTTGGACAGCACTGGTCTAAAGCAGGGGATCATTTGTTGAAATGTTGTCCATTTGTTTATATATTGTCTACAGCTGCTTTCATGTTACTCGGAGGGAGTTGAGTAGTTCTGTCAGAAACGATCTTGTCCACAAAGCCTAAAATATTTGCTATCTGGTCCTTTACATAAGAAGTTTGCTGACCTGATCTAACGGGATAGCACAGAGAACAAAAGTTTAACTGTTCTGGTCCTGTTTCACAAAAATGGTATTTAAAAAGTATCTCCCTCATTTGTCATGTGGCCTGCCATGTGCGCGAGGGACAGTGCCGCGTGCTGCAAAGGTCACGAGGGTGTAAAAGACGCGGCCCTGCTCTTCCATACCCAGTGGTGTGCTGTTCGCCTTTGTAGAGTTTCTTGGTTCCGTGCAAATATGAAATTGGAACTAGAGCTAAGCCAACTCAGTAGTGAGCAGGTTGCTGCAGATTCTAGGATTTCAAAGTTCAATGGAGATTTAAGTTTAAATCTTTGGTATGTATCTGTAATTATCAAACTAGGTTATGTGATATTGTAGTGTTCCCTCAAATATGTTAGCATCTGAAAATCCTTAAAAAGAATTTAAACATTGATTTAGATGGATATGAAGCTGTCTATTTCTAAATTAACTTACAATTTATTGTATGTATGTACACATATTCATATATGTACTCATATATACTTACACGTAGGACACTTTTCAAAAAAAAATCAGCTTTATTGAGATAATTCACAAACCATAAAATTCACCCTTTTTAAAGTCAAAAAAAAAAAAAAAAAAAAAAAAAAGAACCAACTTTCAATCTACTTAGTGACTGCTGAAGTCACTCCGCAACCATTGGTCAACCCGGGGCCCCGCAGGAGACCTCGTAGAACCCTTGGGCGCGAGCGGCGTGTGCGCATGCTCACTTGTGTTTGGCACTGCTCCTTGGTTAGCGTTCGATCGGGAGGCTTTTGGGTGGTGCTGTTGTGGCAGAGATGTTGTCTTCGAGAAAATAGTACTGAGTAATATTCGCTCATATCGGCTTCACGAGTGGGTATGAGCCGAGGGGCCAGGTGAGGGGACGGGCCTCTGAAGCTGCTGTCTTCTCCCATGAAGAAGCTTTTTGACATTTGACGGTAGACGAAAGAGTCACTCTCAGGCACCGCCACCAGGTGGCAGGAGGCGAGCTCGGACGAGGTTTGTTTCAGACAGAGAATCGGCTTTTGGCCTAGCTCCCAGATCCACTCAGACATCTGGGAAAGATCAATCACGCTGCCTAAAGGGGCCATGTTGAAAGAGGACACCAGATCCTTTCGTGTGGAGTAGGGGACTTGGGTGACAGAGCGGAACGAGAAGTAGTGGGCGGAGCTAGGCCCAATCTTAGAAAAGAACTGATCTGTGGCCAGGTCAAGAAATAGCCCATTAGAACCATCTTTCAATATCCTTAGTGACTGCTGACGTCACTCAGCATCCATTGGTCAACCCGGGGCCCCGCAGGAGACCTCTTAGAACCCTTGGGCGCGAGCGGTGTGTGCGCATGCTCACTTGTGTTTGGCACTGCTCCTCGGTTAGCGTTCGATCGGGAGGCTTTTGGGTGGTGCTGTTGTGGCAGAGATGTTGTCTTCGAGAAAATAGTACTGAGTAATATTCGCTCATATCGGCTTCACGAGTGGGTATGAGCCGAGGGGCCAGGTGAGGGGACGGGCCTCTGAAGCTGCTGTCTTCTCCCATGAAGAAGCTTTTTGACTTTTGACGGTAGACGAAAGAGTCACTCTCAGGCACCGCCACCAGGTGGCAGGAGGCGAGCTCGGACGAGGTTTATTTCAGACAGAGAATCGGCTTTGGCCTAGCTCCCAGATCCACTCAGACATCTGGGAAAGATCAATCACGCTGCCTAAAGGGGCCATGTTGAAAGAGGACACCAGATCCTTTCGTGTGGAGTAGGGGACGGGGATGACAGAGCCGAACGAGTAGTAGGGGGCGGAGCAAGGCCCAATCTTCGAAAAGAACTGATCTGTAGCCACGTCAAGAAATAGCCCATTAGAACCAACTTTCGGCACTCAGCTCCAGGCGGGGCGGCCCCGGCGCTGAGGGACGCTACCCGACCTTGGCGGGACGGGGGTTTCGCCAGGGCCTGGGCCCAGCGACCAGGCGGAGACGGCGCGCGAGCCTTGCAGTCTCCAGGGAAATGCGGGCTTGCCTGCAATGAGATTTCATTTTCTGCATTTAAAGGACATCCTTTTCTGAGCTGCTGTGAATAAATTTGGGATGATACTGTATGTTTTCATCTAATGGAGAAATAGCTGTATTTTGAATAAGGATTGCTGCACTGGACGACTTCAGAACATTACTCACAATGTCATCCAACAGGAGTCAGAATCCCCATGGACCGAAGCAGATTGGCCTTGACCAGCTCTGGGACGACCTCAGAGCTGGAATCCAGCAAGTGTACACCAGACAGAGTATGGCGAAGTCCAGATACATGGAACTCTACACGTATCCTCCTGCTTGAACTGAGATAATTTGCTTTAGAATTTTGATACTTAGTGGTAGGATCGATGAATTATTAGAAATTTGACATCGTGTGTTCTCTTCTCAGTTCATCCTTGAAATGTAGTCACAGAATTCATCTTTAGCTTTAAGTTTTTTGACTAGAGGTCCTGTTTTTCGGTTTTTAGAACAGAGGTAATAAAATTGGCTAGTTAGTTGTCTAATGCAGTGCTGGTCAGTACAGTAGCCACTAGTCACATGGATCTGTTTACATTTAAAATAATTTAAAAATTCAGTTTCTTAGTCACAGTAGCCATATTTTAAGGGCTTAATAGTCAGATAATAAAATATTTCTATTACTGTGGAAAGATCCGTTGGACAGCACTGGTCTAAAGCAGGGGATCATTTGTTGAAATGTTGTCCATTTGTTTATATATTGTCTACAGCTGCTTTCATGTTACTCGGAGGGAGTTGAGTAGTTCTGTCAGAAACGATCTTGTCCACAAAGCCTAAAATATTTGCTATCTGGTCCTTTACATAAGAAGTTTGCTGACCTGATCTAACGGGATAGCACAGAGAACAAAAGTTTAACTGTTCTGGTCCTGTTTCACAAAAATGGTATTTAAAATGTATCTCCCTCATTTGTCATGTGGCCTGCCATGTGCGCGAGGGACAGTGGCGCGTGCTGCAAAGGTCACGAGGGTGTAAAAGACGCGGCCCTGCTCTTCCATACCCAGTGGTGTGCTGTTCGCCTTTGTAGAGTTTCTTGGTTCCGTGCAAATATGAAATTGGAACTAGAGCTAAGCCAACTCAGTAGTGAGCAGGTTGCTGCAGATTCTAGGATTTCAAAGTTCAATGGAGATTTAAGTTTAAATCTTTGGTATGTATCTGTAATTATCAAACTAGGTTATGTGATATTGTAGTGTTCCCTCAAATATGTTAGCATCTGAACATCCTTAAAAAGAATTTAAACATTGATTTAGATGGATATGAAGCTGTCTATTTCTAAATTAACTTACAATTTATTGTATGTATGTACACATATTCATATATGTACTCATATATACTTACACGTAGGACACTTTTCAAAAAAAAAATCAGCTTTATTGAGATAATTCACAAACCATAAAATTCACCCTTTTTAAAGTCAAAAAAAAAAAAAAAAAAAAAGAACCAACTTTCAATCTACTGAGTGACTGCTGAAGTCACTCCGCAACCATTGGTCAACCCGGGGCCCCGCAGGAGACCTCGTAGAACCCTTGGGCGCGAGCGGCGTGTGCGCATGCTCACTTGTGTTTGGCACTGCTCCTTGGTTAGCGTTCGATCGGGAGGCTTTTGGGTGGTGCTGTTGTGGCAGAGATGTTGTCTTCGAGAAAATAGTACTGAGTAATATTCGCTCATATCGGCTTCACGAGTGGGTATGAGCCGAGGGGCCAGGTGAGGGGACGGGCCTCTGAAGCTGCTGTCTTCTCCCATGAAGAAGCTTTTTGACATTTGACGGTAGACGAAAGAGTCACTCTCAGGCACCGCCACCAGGTGGCAGGAGGCGAGCTCGGACGAGGTTTGTTTCAGACAGAGAATCGGCTTTTGGCCTAGCTCCCAGATCCACTCAGACATCTGGGAAAGATCAATCACGCTGCCTAAAGGGGCCATGTTGAAAGAGGACACCAGATCCTTTCGTGTGGAGTAGGGGACTTGGGTGACAGAGCGGAACGAGAAGTAGTGGGCGGAGCTAGGCCCAATCTTAGAAAAGAACTGATCTGTGGCCAGGTCAAGAAATAGCCCATTAGAACCATCTTTCAATATCCTTAGTGACTGCTGACGTCACTCAGCATCCATTGGTCAACCCGGGGCCCCGCAGGAGACCTCTTAGAACCCTTGGGCGCGAGCGGTGTGTGCGCGTTCTCACTTGTGTTTATCACTGCTCCTTGGTTACCGTTCGATCGGGAGGCTTTTGAGTGGTGCGGTTGTGGCAGAGAGGTTGGCTTCTGCCGAATAGTACCGAGTAATCGCTGGTGTTAGGTTTAGAAGTGGATAAGAGCCGAGGGGGCAGGTGAGCGGGCTGGCCCGTTAAGCTGCTGTCTTCTGCCATGAAGGCGCTTTTTGACTTTGGACCGTAGAAGAAAAAGTCACTCTCTGGCACCACCACCGGGCTGCAGGAGGCGAGCGCGGACGCGGTTTGTTCGTGAAAGAGAATCGGCTTTCGGCTGAGCTGGCAGATCCGACTCAGACATCTGGGAAAGATCCATCACGCTGCCAAACAGGGTGATGTGGAAAGAGGACAGCTGATCTTTCCGTGTGGAGTAGGGGTCGGGAACCTCCAGCAGGCTGCAGGAGGCGAGCGCGGGAGCGGTTTGGTTGAGAAATGGAATCGGATTTCGGCTGAGCTACCAGATCCGACACAGACATCTGGGAAAGATCCATCAAGCTGCAAAAGGGGTCATGTTAAAAGTGGATAGCAGACCTTTCCGTGTGGAGTAGGGTAAGTGGATGACAGAGTGGATGGAGAAGTAGGGGGCGGAGCCAGGCCCAAGCTTAGGAAAGAACTTATCTGTAGCCATGGCAAGAAATAGCCCGTGAGAAACAACTTTCAATCCCCCTAGGGACCACTGACGGCAATCAGCAACCATTGGTCAACCCGGGGCCCCGCAGGAGACCTCTTAGAACCCTTGGGCGCGAGCGGTGTGTGCGCATGCTCACTTGTGTTTGGCACTGCTCCTCGGTTAGCGTTCGATCGGGAGGCTTTTGGGTGGTGCTGTTGTGGCAGAGATGTTGTCTTCGAGAAAATAGTACTGAGTAATATTCGCTCATATCGGCTTCACGAGTGGGTATGAGCCGAGGGGCCAGGTGAGGGGACGGGCCTCTGAAGCTGCTGTCTTCTCCCATGAAGAAGCTTTTTGACTTTTGACGGTAGACGAAAGAGTCACTCTCAGGCACCGCCACCAGGTGGCAGGAGGCGAGCTCGGACGAGGTTTATTTCAGACAGAGAATCGGCTTTGGCCTAGCTCCCAGATCCACTCAGACATCTGGGAAAGATCAATCACGCTGCCTAAAGGGGCCATGTTGAAAGAGGACACCAGATCCTTTCGTGTGGAGTAGGGGACGGGGATGACAGAGCCGAACGAGTAGTAGGGGGCGGAGCAAGGCCCAATCTTCGAAAAGAACTGATCTGTAGCCACGTCAAGAAATAGCCCATTAGAACCAACTTTCGGCACTCAGCTCCAGGCGGGGCGGCCCCGGCGCTGAGGGACGCTACCCGACCTTGGCGGGACGGGGGTTTCGCCAGGGCCTGGGCCCAGCGACCAGGCGGAGACGGCGCGCGAGCCTTGCAGTCTCCAGGGAAATGCGGGCTTGCCTGCAATGAGATTTCATTTTCTGCATTTAAAGGACATCCTTTTCTGAGCTGCTGTGAATAAATTTGGGATGATACTGTATGTTTTCATCTAATGGAGAAATAGCTGTATTTTGAATAAGGATTGCTGCACTGGACGACTTCAGAACATTACTCACAATGTCATCCAACAGGAGTCAGAATCCCCATGGACCGAAGCAGATTGGCCTTGACCAGCTCTGGGACGACCTCAGAGCTGGAATCCAGCAAGTGTACACCAGACAGAGTATGGCGAAGTCCAGATACATGGAACTCTACACGTATCCTCCTGCTTGAACTGAGATAATTTGCTTTAGAATTTTGATACTTAGTGGTAGGATCGATGAATTATTAGAAATTTGACATCGTGTGTTCTCTTCTCAGTTCATCCTTGAAATGTAGTCACAGAATTCATCTTTAGCTTTAAGTTTTTTGACTAGAGGTCCTGTTTTTCGGTTTTTAGAACAGAGGTAATAAAATTGGCTAGTTAGTTGTCTAATGCAGTGCTGGTCAGTACAGTAGCCACTAGTCACATGGATCTGTTTACATTTAAAATAATTTAAAAATTCAGTTTCTTAGTCACAGTAGCCATATTTTAAGGGCTTAATAGTCAGATAATAAAATATTTCTATTACTGTGGAAAGATCCGTTGGACAGCACTGGTCTAAAGCAGGGGATCATTTGTTGAAATGTTGTCCATTTGTTTATATATTGTCTACAGCTGCTTTCATGTTACTCGGAGGGAGTTGAGTAGTTCTGTCAGAAACGATCTTGTCCACAAAGCCTAAAATATTTGCTATCTGGTCCTTTACATAAGAAGTTTGCTGACCTGATCTAACGGGATAGCACAGAGAACAAAAGTTTAACTGTTCTGGTCCTGTTTCACAAAAATGGTATTTAAAAAGTATCTCCCTCATTTGTCATGTGGCCTGCCATGTGCGCGAGGGACAGTGCCGCGTGCTGCAAAGGTCACGAGGGTGTAAAAGACGCGGCCCTGCTCTTCCATACCCAGTGGTGTGCTGTTCGCCTTTGTAGAGTTTCTTGGTTCCGTGCAAATATGAAATTGGAACTAGAGCTAAGCCAACTCAGTAGTGAGCAGGTTGCTGCAGATTCTAGGATTTCAAAGTTCAATGGAGATTTAAGTTTAAATCTTTGGTATGTATCTGTAATTATCAAACTAGGTTATGTGATATTGTAGTGTTCCCTCAAATATGTTAGCATCTGAACATCCTTAAAAAGAATTTAAACATTGATTTAGATGGATATGAAGCTGTCTATTTCTAAATTAACTTACAATTTATTGTATGTATGTACACATATTCATATATGTACTCATATATACTTACACGTAGGACACTTTTCAAAAAAAAATCAGCTTTATTGAGATAATTCACAAACCATAAAATTCACCCTTTTTAAAGTCAAAAAAAAAAAAAAAAAAAAAAAAAAGAACCAACTTTCAATCTACTTAGTGACTGCTGAAGTCACTCCGCAACCATTGGTCAACCCGGGGCCCCGCAGGAGACCTCGTAGAACCCTTGGGCGCGAGCGGCGTGTGCGCATGCTCACTTGTGTTTGGCACTGCTCCTTGGTTAGCGTTCGATCGGGAGGCTTTTGGGTGGTGCTGTTGTGGCAGAGATGTTGTCTTCGAGAAAATAGTACTGAGTAATATTCGCTCATATCGGCTTCACGAGTGGGTATGAGCCGAGGGGCCAGGTGAGGGGACGGGCCTCTGAAGCTGCTGTCTTCTCCCATGAAGAAGCTTTTTGACATTTGACGGTAGACGAAAGAGTCACTCTCAGGCACCGCCACCAGGTGGCAGGAGGCGAGCTCGGACGAGGTTTGTTTCAGACAGAGAATCGGCTTTTGGCCTAGCTCCCAGATCCACTCAGACATCTGGGAAAGATCAATCACGCTGCCTAAAGGGGCCATGTTGAAAGAGGACACCAGATCCTTTCGTGTGGAGTAGGGGACTTGGGTGACAGAGCGGAACGAGAAGTAGTGGGCGGAGCTAGGCCCAATCTTAGAAAAGAACTGATCTGTGGCCAGGTCAAGAAATAGCCCATTAGAACCATCTTTCAATATCCTTAGTGACTGCTGACGTCACTCAGCATCCATTGGTCAACCCGGGGCCCCGCAGGAGACCTCTTAGAACCCTTGGGCGCGAGCGGTGTGTGCGCGTTCTCACTTGTGTTTATCACTGCTCCTTGGTTACCGTTCGATCGGGAGGCTTTTGAGTGGTGCGGTTGTGGCAGAGAGGTTGGCTTCTGCCGAATAGTACCGAGTAATCGCTGGTGTTAGGTTTAGAAGTGGATAAGAGCCGAGGGGGCAGGTGAGCGGGCTGGCCCGTTAAGCTGCTGTCTTCTGCCATGAAGGCGCTTTTTGACTTTGGACCGTAGAAGAAAAAGTCACTCTCTGGCACCACCACCGGGCTGCAGGAGGCGAGCGCGGACGCGGTTTGTTCGTGAAAGAGAATCGGCTTTCGGCTGAGCTGGCAGATCCGACTCAGACATCTGGGAAAGATCCATCACGCTGCCAAACAGGGTGATGTGGAAAGAGGACAGCTGATCTTTCCGTGTGGAGTAGGGGTCGGGAACCTCCAGCAGGCTGCAGGAGGCGAGCGCGGGAGCGGTTTGGTTGAGAAATGGAATCGGATTTCGGCTGAGCTACCAGATCCGACACAGACATCTGGGAAAGATCCATCAAGCTGCAAAAGGGGTCATGTTAAAAGTGGATAGCAGACCTTTCCGTGTGGAGTAGGGTAAGTGGATGACAGAGTGGATGGAGAAGTAGGGGGCGGAGCCAGGCCCAAGCTTAGGAAAGAACTTATCTGTAGCCATGGCAAGAAATAGCCCGTGAGAAACAACTTTCAATCCCCCTAGGGACCACTGACGGCAATCAGCAACCATTGGTCAACCCGGGGCCCCCGCAGGAGACCTCTTAGAACCCTTGGGCGCGAGCGGTGTGTGCGCATGCTCACTTGTGTTTGGCACTGCTCCTCGGTTAGCGTTCGATCGGGAGGCTTTTGGGTGGTGCTGTTGTGGCAGAGATGTTGTCTTCGAGAAAATAGTACTGAGTAATATTCGCTCATATCGGCTTCACGAGTGGGTATGAGCCGAGGGGCCAGGTGAGGGGACGGGCCGCTGAAGCTGCTGTCTTCTCCCATGAAGAAGCTTTTTGACTTTTGACGGTAGACGAAAGAGTCACTCTCAGGCACCGCCACCAGGTGGCAGGAGGCGAGCTCGGACGAGGTTTATTTCAGACAGAGAATCGGCTTTGGCCTAGCTCCCAGATCCACTCAGACATCTGGGAAAGATCAATCGCGCTGCCTAAAGGGGCCATGTTGAAAGAGGACACCAGATCCTTTCGTGTGGAGGAGGGGACGGGGATGACAGAGCCGAACGAGTAGTAGGGGGCGGAGCAAGGCCCAATCTTCGAAAAGAACTGATCTGTAGCCACGTCAAGAAATAGCCCATTAGAACCAACTTTCGGCACTCAGCTCCAGGCGGGGCGGCCCCGGCGCTGAGGGACGCTACCCGACCTTGGCGGGACGGGGGTTTCGCCAGGGCCTGGGCCCAGCGACCAGGCGGAGACGGCGCGCGAGCCTTGCAGTCTCCAGGGAAATGCGGGCTTGCCTGCAATGAGATTTCATTTTCTGCATTTAAAGGACATCCTTTTCTGAGCTGCTGTGAATAAATTTGGGATGATACTGTATGTTTTCATCTAATGGAGAAATAGCTGTATTTTGAATAAGGATTGCTGCACTGGACGACTTCAGAACATTACTCACAATGTCATCCAACAGGAGTCAGAATCCCCATGGACCGAAGCAGATTGGCCTTGACCAGCTCTGGGACGACCTCAGAGCTGGAATCCAGCAAGTGTACACCAGACAGAGTATGGCGAAGTCCAGATACATGGAACTCTACACGTATCCTCCTGCTTGAACTGAGATAATTTGCTTTAGAATTTTGATACTTAGTGGTAGGATCGATGAATTATTAGAAATTTGACATCGTGTGTTCTCTTCTCAGTTCATCCTTGAAATGTAGTCACAGAATTCATCTTTAGCTTTAAGTTTTTTGAATAGAGGTCCTGTTTTTCGGTTTTTTGAACAGAGGTAATAAAATTGGCTAGTTAGTTGTCTAATGCAGTGCTGGTCAGTACAGTAGCCACTAGTCACATGGATCTGTTTACATTTAAAATAATTTAAAAATTCAGTTTCTTAGTCACAGTAGCCATATTTTAAGGGCTTAATAGTCAGATAATAAAATATTTCTATTACTGTGGAAAGATCCGTTGGACAGCACTGGTCTAAAGCAGGGGATCATTTGTTGAAATGTTGTCCATTTGTTTATATATTGTCTACAGCTGCTTTCATGTTACTCGGAGGGAGCTGAGTAGTTCTGTCAGAAACGATCTTGTCCACAAAGCCTAAAATATTTGCTATCTGGTCCTTTACATAAGAAGTTTGCTGACCTGATCTAACGGGATAGCACAGAGAACAAAAGTTTAACTGTTCTGGTCCTGTTTCACAAAAATGGTATTTAAAAAGTATCTCCCTCATTTGTCATGTGGCCTGCCATGTGCGCGAGGGACAGTGCCGCGTGCTGCAAAGGTCACGAGGGTGTAAAAGACGCGGCCCTGCTCTTCCATACCCAGTGGTGTGCTGTTCGCCTTTGTAGAGTTTCTTGGTTCCGTGCAAATATGAAATTGGAACTAGAGCTAAGCCAACTCAGTAGTGAGCAGGTTGCTGCAGATTCTAGGATTTCAAAGTTCAATGGAGATTTAAGTTTAAATCTTTGGTATGTATCTGTAATTATCAAACTAGGTTATGTGATATTGTAGTGTTCCCTCAAATATGTTAGCATCTGAAAATCCTTAAAAAGAATTTAAACATTGATTTAGATGGATATGAAGCTGTCTATTTCTAAATTAACTTACAATTTATTGTATGTATGTACACATATTCATATATGTACTCATATATACTTACACGTAGGACACTTTTCAAAAAAAAATCAGCTTTATTGAGATAATTCACAAACCATAAAATTCACCCTTTTTAAAGTCAAAAAAAAAAAAAAAAAAAAAAAAGAACCAACTTTCAATCTACTGAGTGACTGCTGAAGTCACTCCGCAACCATTGGTCAACCCGGGGCCCCGCAGGAGACCTCGTAGAACCCTTGGGCGCGAGCGGCGTGTGCGCATGCTCACTTGTGTTTGGCACTGCTCCTTGGTTAGCGTTCGATCGGGAGGCTTTTGGGTGGTGCTGTTGTGGCAGAGATGTTGTCTTCGAGAAAATAGTACTGAGTAATATTCGCTCATATCGGCTTCACGAGTGGGTATGAGCCGAGGGGCCAGGTGAGGGGACGGGCCTCTGAAGCTGCTGTCTTCTCCCATGAAGAAGCTTTTTGACATTTGACGGTAGACGAAAGAGTCACTCTCAGGCACCGCCACCAGGTGGCAGGAGGCGAGCTCGGACGAGGTTTGTTTCAGACAGAGAATCGGCTTTTGGCCTAGCTCCCAGATCCACTCAGACATCTGGGAAAGATCAATCACGCTGCCTAAAGGGGCCATGTTGAAAGAGGACACCAGATCCTTTCGTGTGGAGTAGGGGACTTGGGTGACAGAGCGGAACGAGAAGTAGTGGGCGGAGCTAGGCCCAATCTTAGAAAAGAACTGATCTGTGGCCAGGTCAAGAAATAGCCCATTAGAACCATCTTTCAATATCCTTAGTGACTGCTGACGTCACTCAGCATCCATTGGTCAACCCGGGGCCCCGCAGGAGACCTCTTAGAACCCTTGGGCGCGAGCGGTGTGTGCGCGTTCTCACTTGTGTTTATCACTGCTCCTTGGTTACCGTTCGATCGGGAGGCTTTTGAGTGGTGCGGTTGTGGCAGAGAGGTTGGCTTCTGCCGAATAGTACCGAGTAATCGCTGGTGTTAGGTTTAGAAGTGGATAAGAGCCGAGGGGGCAGGTGAGCGGGCTGGCCCGTTAAGCTGCTGTCTTCTGCCATGAAGGCGCTTTTTGACTTTGGACCGTAGAAGAAAAAGTCACTCTCTGGCACCACCACCGGGCTGCAGGAGGCGAGCGCGGACGCGGTTTGTTCGTGAAAGAGAATCGGCTTTCGGCTGAGCTGGCAGATCCGACTCAGACATCTGGGAAAGATCCATCACGCTGCCAAACAGGGTGATGTGGAAAGAGGACAGCTGATCTTTCCGTGTGGAGTAGGGGTCGGGAACCTCCAGCAGGCTGCAGGAGGCGAGCGCGGGAGCGGTTTGGTTGAGAAATGGAATCGGATTTCGGCTGAGCTACCAGATCCGACACAGACATCTGGGAAAGATCCATCAAGCTGCAAAAGGGGTCATGTTAAAAGTGGATAGCAGACCTTTCCGTGTGGAGTAGGGTAAGTGGATGACAGAGTGGATGGAGAAGTAGGGGGCGGAGCCAGGCCCAAGCTTAGGAAAGAACTTATCTGTAGCCATGGCAAGAAATAGCCCGTGAGAAACAACTTTCAATCCCCCTAGGGACCACTGACGGCAATCAGCAACCATTGGTCAACCCGGGGCCCCCGCAGGAGACCTCTTAGAACCCTTGGGCGCGAGCGGTGTGTGCGCATGCTCACTTGTGTTTGGCACTGCTCCTTGGTTAGCGTTCGATCGGGAGGCTTTTGGGTGGTGCTGTTGTGGCAGAGATGTTGTCTTCGAGAAAATAGTACTGAGTAATATTCGCTCATATCGGCTTCACGAGTGGGTATGAGCCGAGGGGCCAGGTGAGGGGACGGGCCTCTGAAGCTGCTGTCTTCTCCCATGAAGAAGCTTTTTGACTTTTGACGGTAGACGAAAGAGTCACTCTCAGGCACCGCCACCAGGTGGCAGGAGGCGAGCTCGGACGAGGTTTATTTCAGACAGAGAATCGGCTTTGGCCTAGCTCCCAGATCCACTCAGACATCTGGGAAAGATCAATCGCGCTGCCTAAAGGGGCCATGTTGAAAGAGGACACCAGATCCTTTCGTGTGGAGGAGGGGACGGGGATGACAGAGCCGAACGAGTAGTAGGGGGCGGAGCAAGGCCCAATCTTCGAAAAGAACTGATCTGTAGCCACGTCAAGAAATAGCCCATTAGAACCAACTTTCGGCACTCAGCTCCAGGCGGGGCGGCCCCGGCGCTGAGGGACGCTACCCGACCTTGGCGGGACGGGGGTTTCGCCAGGGCCTGGGCCCAGCGACCAGGCGGAGACGGCGCGCGAGCCTTGCAGTCTCCAGGGAAATGCGGGCTTGCCTGCAATGAGATTTCATTTTCTGCATTTAAAGGACATCCTTTTCTGAGCTGCTGTGAATAAATTTGGGATGATACTGTATGTTTTCATCTAATGGAGAAATAGCTGTATTTTGAATAAGGATTGCTGCACTGGACGACTTCAGAACATTACTCACAATGTCATCCAACAGGAGTCAGAATCCCCATGGACCGAAGCAGATTGGCCTTGACCAGCTCTGGGACGACCTCAGAGCTGGAATCCAGCAAGTGTACACCAGACAGAGTATGGCGAAGTCCAGATACATGGAACTCTACACGTATCCTCCTGCTTGAACTGAGATAATTTGCTTTAGAATTTTGATACTTAGTGGTAGGATCGATGAATTATTAGAAATTTGACATCGTGTGTTCTCTTCTCAGTTCATCCTTGAAATGTAGTCACAGAATTCATCTTTAGCTTTAAGTTTTTTGAATAGAGGTCCTGTTTTTCGGTTTTTTGAACAGAGGTAATAAAATTGGCTAGTTAGTTGTCTAATGCAGTGCTGGTCAGTACAGTAGCCACTAGTCACATGGATCTGTTTACATTTAAAATAATTTAAAAATTCAGTTTCTTAGTCACAGTAGCCATATTTTAAGGGCTTAATAGTCAGATAATAAAATATTTCTATTACTGTGGAAAGATCCGTTGGACAGCACTGGTCTAAAGCAGGGGATCATTTGTTGAAATGTTGTCCATTTGTTTATATATTGTCTACAGCTGCTTTCATGTTACTCGGAGGGAGTTGAGTAGTTCTGTCAGAAACGATCTTGTCCACAAAGCCTAAAATATTTGCTATCTGGTCCTTTACATAAGAAGTTTGCTGACCTGATCTAACGGGATAGCACAGAGAACAAAAGTTTAACTGTTCTGGTCCTGTTTCACAAAAATGGTATTTAAAAAGTATCTCCCTCATTTGTCATGTGGCCTGCCATGTGCGCGAGGGACAGTGCCGCGTGCTGCAAAGGTCACGAGGGTGTAAAAGACGCGGCCCTGCTCTTCCATACCCAGTGGTGTGCTGTTCGCCTTTGTAGAGTTTCTTGGTTCCGTGCAAATATGAAATTGGAACTAGAGCTAAGCCAACTCAGTAGTGAGCAGGTTGCTGCAGATTCTAGGATTTCAAAGTTCAATGGAGATTTAAGTTTAAATCTTTGGTATGTATCTGTAATTATCAAACTAGGTTATGTGATATTGTAGTGTTCCCTCAAATATGTTAGCATCTGAAAATCCTTAAAAAGAATTTAAACATTGATTTAGATGGATATGAAGCTGTCTATTTCTAAATTAACTTACAATTTATTGTATGTATGTACACATATTCATATATGTACTCATATATACTTACACGTAGGACACTTTTCAAAAAAAAATCAGCTTTATTGAGATAATTCACAAACCATAAAATTCACCCTTTTTAAAGTCAAAAAAAAAAAAAAAAAGAACCAACTTTCAATCTACTTAGTGACTGCTGAAGTCACTCCGCAACCATTGGTCAACCCGGGGCCCCGCAGGAGACCTCGTAGAACCCTTGGGCGCGAGCGGCGTGTGCGCATGCTCACTTGTGTTTGGCACTGCTCCTTGGTTAGCGTTCGATCGGGAGGCTTTTGGGTGGTGCTGTTGTGGCAGAGATGTTGTCTTCGAGAAAATAGTACTGAGTAATATTCGCTCATATCGGCTTCACGAGTGGGTATGAGCCGAGGGGCCAGGTGAGGGGACGGGCCTCTGAAGCTGCTGTCTTCTCCCATGAAGAAGCTTTTTGACATTTGACGGTAGACGAAAGAGTCACTCTCAGGCACCGCCACCAGGTGGCAGGAGGCGAGCTCGGACGAGGTTTGTTTCAGACAGAGAATCGGCTTTTGGCCTAGCTCCCAGATCCACTCAGACATCTGGGAAAGATCAATCACGCTGCCTAAAGGGGCCATGTTGAAAGAGGACACCAGATCCTTTCGTGTGGAGTAGGGGACTTGGGTGACAGAGCGGAACGAGAAGTAGTGGGCGGAGCTAGGCCCAATCTTAGAAAAGAACTGATCTGTGGCCAGGTCAAGAAATAGCCCATTAGAACCATCTTTCAATATCCTTAGTGACTGCTGACGTCACTCAGCATCCATTGGTCAACCCGGGGCCCCGCAGGAGACCTCTTAGAACCCTTGGGCGCGAGCGGTGTGTGCGCGTTCTCACTTGTGTTTATCACTGCTCCTTGGTTACCGTTCGATCGGGAGGCTTTTGAGTGGTGCGGTTGTGGCAGAGAGGTTGGCTTCTGCCGAATAGTACCGAGTAATCGCTGGTGTTAGGTTTAGAAGTGGATAAGAGCCGAGGGGGCAGGTGAGCGGGCTGGCCCGTTAAGCTGCTGTCTTCTGCCATGAAGGCGCTTTTTGACTTTGGACCGTAGAAGAAAAAGTCACTCTCTGGCACCACCACCGGGCTGCAGGAGGCGAGCGCGGACGCGGTTTGTTCGTGAAAGAGAATCGGCTTTCGGCTGAGCTGGCAGATCCGACTCAGACATCTGGGAAAGATCCATCACGCTGCCAAACAGGGTGATGTGGAAAGAGGACAGCTGATCTTTCCGTGTGGAGTAGGGGTCGGGAACCTCCAGCAGGCTGCAGGAGGCGAGCGCGGGAGCGGTTTGGTTGAGAAATGGAATCGGATTTCGGCTGAGCTACCAGATCCGACACAGACATCTGGGAAAGATCCATCAAGCTGCAAAAGGGGTCATGTTAAAAGTGGATAGCAGACCTTTCCGTGTGGAGTAGGGTAAGTGGATGACAGAGTGGATGGAGAAGTAGGGGGCGGAGCCAGGCCCAAGCTTAGGAAAGAACTTATCTGTAGCCATGGCAAGAAATAGCCCGTGAGAAACAACTTTCAATCCCCCTAGGGACCACTGACGGCAATCAGCAACCATTGGTCAACCCGGGGCCCCGCAGGAGACCTCTTAGAACCCTTGGGCGCGAGCGGTGTGTGCGCATGCTCACTTGTGTTTGGCACTGCTCCTCGGTTAGCGTTCGATCGGGAGGCTTTTGGGTGGTGCTGTTGTGGCAGAGATGTTGTCTTCGAGAAAATAGTACTGAGTAATATTCGCTCATATCGGCTTCACGAGTGGGTATGAGCCGAGGGGCCAGGTGAGGGGACGGGCCTCTGAAGCTGCTGTCTTCTCCCATGAAGAAGCTTTTTGACTTTTGACGGTAGACGAAAGAGTCACTCTCAGGCACCGCCACCAGGTGGCAGGAGGCGAGCTCGGACGAGGTTTATTTCAGACAGAGAATCGGCTTTGGCCTAGCTCCCAGATCCACTCAGACATCTGGGAAAGATCAATCGCGCTGCCTAAAGGGGCCATGTTGAAAGAGGACACCAGATCCTTTCGTGTGGAGGAGGGGACGGGGATGACAGAGCCGAACGAGTAGTAGGGGGCGGAGCAAGGCCCAATCTTCGAAAAGAACTGATCTGTAGCCACGTCAAGAAATAGCCCATTAGAACCAACTTTCGGCACTCAGCTCCAGGCGGGGCGGCCCCGGCGCTGAGGGACGCTACCCGACCTTGGCGGGACGGGGGTTTCGCCAGGGCCTGGGCCCAGCGACCAGGCCAGACGGCGCGCGAGCCTTGCAGTCTCCAGGGAAATGCGGGCTTGCCTGCAATGAGATTTCATTTTCTGCATTTAAAGGACATCCTTTTCTGAGCTGCTGTGAATAAATTTGGGATGATACTGTATGTTTTCATCTAATGGAGAAATAGCTGTATTTTGAATAAGGATTGCTGCACTGGACGACTTCAGAACATTACTCACAATGTCATCCAACAGGAGTCAGAATCCCCATGGACCGAAGCAGATTGGCCTTGACCAGCTCTTGGACGACCTCAGAGCTGGAATCCAGCAAGTGTACACCAGACAGAGTATGGCGAAGTCCAGATACATGGAACTCTACACGTATCCTCCTGCTTGAACTGAGATAATTTGCTTTAGAATTTTGATACTTAGTGGTAGGATCGATGAATTATTAGAAATTTGACATCGTGTGTTCTCTTCTCAGTTCATCCTTGAAATGTAGTCACAGAATTCATCTTTAGCTTTAAGTTTTTTGAATAGAGGTCCTGTTTTTCGGTTTTTAGAACAGAGGTAATAAAATTGGCTAGTTAGTTGTCTAATGCAGTGCTGGTCAGTACAGTAGCCACTAGTCACATGGATCTGTTTACATTTAAAATAATTTAAAAATTCAGTTTCTTAGTCACAGTAGCCGTATTTTAAGGGCTTAATAGTCAGATAATAAAATATTTCTATTACTGTGGAATGATCCGTTGGACAGCACTGGTCTAAAGCAGGGGATCATTTGTTGAAATGTTGTCCATTTGTTTATATATTGTCTACAGCTGCTTTCATGTTACTCGGAGGGAGTTGAGTAGTTCTGTCAGAAACGATCTTGTCCACAAAGCCTAAAATATTTGCTATCTGGTCCTTTACATAAGAAGTTTGCTGACCTGATCTAACGGGATAGCACAGAGAACAAAAGTTTAACTGTTCTGGTCCTGTTTCACAAAAATGGTATTTAAAAAGTATCTCCCTCATTTGTCATGTGGCCTGCCATGTGCGCGAGGGACAGTGCCGCGTGCTGCAAAGGTCACGAGGGTGTAAAAGACGCGGCCCTGCTCTTCCATACCCAGTGGTGTGCTGTTCGCCTTTGTAGAGTTTCTTGGTTCCGTGCAAATATGAAATTGGAACTAGAGCTAAGCCAACTCAGTAGTGAGCAGGTTGCTGCAGATTCTAGGATTTCAAAGTTCAATGGAGATTTAAGTTTAAATCTTTGGTATGTATCTGTAATTATCAAACTAGGTTATGTGATATTGTAGTGTTCCCTCAAATATGTTAGCATCTGAAAATCCTTAAAAAGAATTTAAACATTGATTTAGATGGATATGAAGCTGTCTATTTCTAAATTAACTTACAATTTATTGTATGTATGTACACATATTCATATATGTACTCATATATACTTACACGTAGGACACTTTTCAAAAAAAAATCAGCTTTATTGAGATAATTCACAAACCATAAAATTCACCCTTTTTAAAGTCAAAAAAAAAAAGAACCAACTTTCAATCTACTTAGTGACTGCTGAAGTCACTCCGCAACCATTGGTCAACCCGGGGCCCCGCAGGAGACCTCGTAGAACCCTTGGGCGCGAGCGGCGTGTGCGCATGCTCACTTGTGTTTGGCACTGCTCCTTGGTTAGCGTTCGATCGGGAGGCTTTTGGGTGGTGCTGTTGTGGCAGAGATGTTGTCTTCGAGAAAATAGTACTGAGTAATATTCGCTCATATCGGCTTCACGAGTGGGTATGAGCCGAGGGGCCAGGTGAGGGGACGGGCCTCTGAAGCTGCTGTCTTCTCCCATGAAGAAGCTTTTTGACATTTGACGGTAGACGAAAGAGTCACTCTCAGGCACCGCCACCAGGTGGCAGGAGGCGAGCTCGGACGAGGTTTGTTTCAGACAGAGAATCGGCTTTTGGCCTAGCTCCCAGATCCACTCAGACATCTGGGAAAGATCAATCACGCTGCCTAAAGGGGCCATGTTGAAAGAGGACACCAGATCCTTTCGTGTGGAGTAGGGGACTTGGGTGACAGAGCGGAACGAGAAGTAGTGGGCGGAGCTAGGCCCAATCTTAGAAAAGAACTGATCTGTGGCCAGGTCAAGAAATAGCCCATTAGAACCATCTTTCAATATCCTTAGTGACTGCTGACGTCACTCAGCATCCATTGGTCAACCCGGGGCCCCGCAGGAGACCTCTTAGAACCCTTGGGCGCGAGCGGTGTGTGCGCGTTCTCACTTGTGTTTATCACTGCTCCTTGGTTACCGTTCGATCGGGAGGCTTTTGAGTGGTGCGGTTGTGGCAGAGAGGTTGGCTTCTGCCGAATAGTACCGAGTAATCGCTGGTGTTAGGTTTAGAAGTGGATAAGAGCCGAGGGGGCAGGTGAGCGGGCTGGCCCGTTAAGCTGCTGTCTTCTGCCATGAAGGCGCTTTTTGACTTTGGACCGTAGAAGAAAAAGTCACTCTCTGGCACCACCACCGGGCTGCAGGAGGCGAGCGCGGACGCGGTTTGTTCGTGAAAGAGAATCGGCTTTCGGCTGAGCTGGCAGATCCGACTCAGACATCTGGGAAAGATCCATCACGCTGCCAAACAGGGTGATGTGGAAAGAGGACAGCTGATCTTTCCGTGTGGAGTAGGGGTCGGGAACCTCCAGCAGGCTGCAGGAGGCGAGCGCGGGAGCGGTTTGGTTGAGAAATGGAATCGGATTTCGGCTGAGCTACCAGATCCGACACAGACATCTGGGAAAGATCCATCAAGCTGCAAAAGGGGTCATGTTAAAAGTGGATAGCAGACCTTTCCGTGTGGAGTAGGGTAAGTGGATGACAGAGTGGATGGAGAAGTAGGGGGCGGAGCCAGGCCCAAGCTTAGGAAAGAACTTATCTGTAGCCATGGCAAGAAATAGCCCGTGAGAAACAACTTTCAATCCCCCTAGGGACCACTGACGGCAATCAGCAACCATTGGTCAACCCGGGGCCCCCGCAGGAGACCTCTTAGAACCCTTGGGCGCGAGCGGTGTGTGCGCATGCTCACTTGTGTTTGGCACTGCTCCTTGGTTAGCGTTCGATCGGGAGGCTTTTGGGTGGTGCTGTTGTGGCAGAGATGTTGTCTTCGAGAAAATAGTACTGAGTAATATTCGCTCATATCGGCTTCACGAGTGGGTATGAGCCGAGGGGCCAGGTGAGGGGACGGGCCTCTGAAGCTGCTGTCTTCTCCCATGAAGAAGCTTTTTGACTTTTGACGGTAGACGAAAGAGTCACTCTCAGGCACCGCCACCAGGTGGCAGGAGGCGAGCTCGGACGAGGTTTATTTCAGACAGAGAATCGGCTTTGGCCTAGCTCCCAGATCCACTCAGACATCTGGGAAAGATCAATCGCGCTGCCTAAAGGGGCCATGTTGAAAGAGGACACCAGATCCTTTCGTGTGGAGGAGGGGACGGGGATGACAGAGCCGAACGAGTAGTAGGGGGCGGAGCAAGGCCCAATCTTCGAAAAGAACTGATCTGTAGCCACGTCAAGAAATAGCCCATTAGAACCAACTTTCGGCACTCAGCTCCAGGCGGGGCGGCCCCGGCGCTGAGGGACGCTACCCGACCTTGGCGGGACGGGGGTTTCGCCAGGGCCTGGGCCCAGCGACCAGGCGGAGACGGCGCGCGAGCCTTGCAGTCTCCAGGGAAATGCGGGCTTGCCTGCAATGAGATTTCATTTTCTGCATTTAAAGGACATCCTTTTCTGAGCTGCTGTGAATAAATTTGGGATGATACTGTATGTTTTCATCTAATGGAGAAATAGCTGTATTTTGAATAAGGATTGCTGCACTGGACGACTTCAGAACATTACTCACAATGTCATCCAACAGGAGTCAGAATCCCCATGGACCGAAGCAGATTGGCCTTGACCAGCTCTGGGACGACCTCAGAGCTGGAATCCAGCAAGTGTACACCAGACAGAGTATGGCGAAGTCCAGATACATGGAACTCTACACGTATCCTCCTGCTTGAACTGAGATAATTTGCTTTAGAATTTTGATACTTAGTGGTAGGATCGATGAATTATTAGAAATTTGACATCGTGTGTTCTCTTCTCAGTTCATCCTTGAAATGTAGTCACAGAATTCATCTTTAGCTTTAAGTTTTTTGAATAGAGGTCCTGTTTTTCGGTTTTTTGAACAGAGGTAATAAAATTGGCTAGTTAGTTGTCTAATGCAGTGCTGGTCAGTACAGTAGCCACTAGTCACATGGATCTGTTTACATTTAAAATAATTTAAAAATTCAGTTTCTTAGTCACAGTAGCCATATTTTAAGGGCTTAATAGTCAGATAATAAAATATTTCTATTACTGTGGAAAGATCCGTTGGACAGCACTGGTCTAAAGCAGGGGATCATTTGTTGAAATGTTGTCCATTTGTTTATATATTGTCTACAGCTGCTTTCATGTTACTCGGAGGGAGTTGAGTAGTTCTGTCAGAAACGATCTTGTCCACAAAGCCTAAAATATTTGCTATCTGGTCCTTTACATAAGAAGTTTGCTGACCTGATCTAACGGGATAGCACAGAGAACAAAAGTTTAACTGTTCTGGTCCTGTTTCACAAAAATGGTATTTAAAAAGTATCTCCCTCATTTGTCATGTGGCCTGCCATGTGCGCGAGGGACAGTGCCGCGTGCTGCAAAGGTCACGAGGGTGTAAAAGACGCGGCCCTGCTCTTCCATACCCAGTGGTGTGCTGTTCGCCTTTGTAGAGTTTCTTGGTTCCGTGCAAATATGAAATTGGAACTAGAGCTAAGCCAACTCAGTAGTGAGCAGGTTGCTGCAGATTCTAGGATTTCAAAGTTCAATGGAGATTTAAGTTTAAATCTTTGGTATGTATCTGTAATTATCAAACTAGGTTATGTGATATTGTAGTGTTCCCTCAAATATGTTAGCATCTGAAAATCCTTAAAAAGAATTTAAACATTGATTTAGATGGATATGAAGCTGTCTATTTCTAAATTAACTTACAATTTATTGTATGTATGTACACATATTCATATATGTACTCATATATACTTACACGTAGGACACTTTTCAAAAAAAAATCAGCTTTATTGAGATAATTCACAAACCATAAAATTCACCCTTTTTAAAGTCAAAAAAAAAAAAAAAAAGAACCAACTTTCAATCTACTTAGTGACTGCTGAAGTCACTCCGCAACCATTGGTCAACCCGGGGCCCCGCAGGAGACCTCGTAGAACCCTTGGGCGCGAGCGGCGTGTGCGCATGCTCACTTGTGTTTGGCACTGCTCCTTGGTTAGCGTTCGATCGGGAGGCTTTTGGGTGGTGCTGTTGTGGCAGAGATGTTGTCTTCGAGAAAATAGTACTGAGTAATATTCGCTCATATCGGCTTCACGAGTGGGTATGAGCCGAGGGGCCAGGTGAGGGGACGGGCCTCTGAAGCTGCTGTCTTCTCCCATGAAGAAGCTTTTTGACATTTGACGGTAGACGAAAGAGTCACTCTCAGGCACCGCCACCAGGTGGCAGGAGGCGAGCTCGGACGAGGTTTGTTTCAGACAGAGAATCGGCTTTTGGCCTAGCTCCCAGATCCACTCAGACATCTGGGAAAGATCAATCACGCTGCCTAAAGGGGCCATGTTGAAAGAGGACACCAGATCCTTTCGTGTGGAGTAGGGGACTTGGGTGACAGAGCGGAACGAGAAGTAGTGGGCGGAGCTAGGCCCAATCTTAGAAAAGAACTGATCTGTGGCCAGGTCAAGAAATAGCCCATTAGAACCATCTTTCAATATCCTTAGTGACTGCTGACGTCACTCAGCATCCATTGGTCAACCCGGGGCCCCGCAGGAGACCTCTTAGAACCCTTGGGCGCGAGCGGTGTGTGCGCGTTCTCACTTGTGTTTATCACTGCTCCTTGGTTACCGTTCGATCGGGAGGCTTTTGAGTGGTGCGGTTGTGGCAGAGAGGTTGGCTTCTGCCGAATAGTACCGAGTAATCGCTGGTGTTAGGTTTAGAAGTGGATAAGAGCCGAGGGGGCAGGTGAGCGGGCTGGCCCGTTAAGCTGCTGTCTTCTGCCATGAAGGCGCTTTTTGACTTTGGACCGTAGAAGAAAAAGTCACTCTCTGGCACCACCACCGGGCTGCAGGAGGCGAGCGCGGACGCGGTTTGTTCGTGAAAGAGAATCGGCTTTCGGCTGAGCTGGCAGATCCGACTCAGACATCTGGGAAAGATCCATCACGCTGCCAAACAGGGTGATGTGGAAAGAGGACAGCTGATCTTTCCGTGTGGAGTAGGGGTCGGGAACCTCCAGCAGGCTGCAGGAGGCGAGCGCGGGAGCGGTTTGGTTGAGAAATGGAATCGGATTTCGGCTGAGCTACCAGATCCGACACAGACATCTGGGAAAGATCCATCAAGCTGCAAAAGGGGTCATGTTAAAAGTGGATAGCAGACCTTTCCGTGTGGAGTAGGGTAAGTGGATGACAGAGTGGATGGAGAAGTAGGGGGCGGAGCCAGGCCCAAGCTTAGGAAAGAACTTATCTGTAGCCATGGCAAGAAATAGCCCGTGAGAAACAACTTTCAATCCCCCTAGGGACCACTGACGGCAATCAGCAACCATTGGTCAACCCGGGGCCCCCGCAGGAGACCTCTTAGAACCCTTGGGCGCGAGCGGTGTGTGCGCATGCTCACTTGTGTTTGGCACTGCTCCTTGGTTAGCGTTCGATCGGGAGGCTTTTGGGTGGTGCTGTTGTGGCAGAGATGTTGTCTTCGAGAAAATAGTACTGAGTAATATTCGCTCATATCGGCTTCACGAGTGGGTATGAGCCGAGGGGCCAGGTGAGGGGACGGGCCTCTGAAGCTGCTGTCTTCTCCCATGAAGAAGCTTTTTGACTTTTGACGGTAGACGAAAGAGTCACTCTCAGGCACCGCCACCAGGTGGCAGGAGGCGAGCTCGGACGAGGTTTATTTCAGACAGAGAATCGGCTTTGGCCTAGCTCCCAGATCCACTCAGACATCTGGGAAAGATCAATCGCGCTGCCTAAAGGGGCCATGTTGAAAGAGGACACCAGATCCTTTCGTGTGGAGGAGGGGACGGGGATGACAGAGCCGAACGAGTAGTAGGGGGCGGAGCAAGGCCCAATCTTCGAAAAGAACTGATCTGTAGCCACGTCAAGAAATAGCCCATTAGAACCAACTTTCGGCACTCAGCTCCAGGCGGGGCGGCCCCGGCGCTGAGGGACGCTACCCGACCTTGGCGGGACGGGGGTTTCGCCAGGGCCTGGGCCCAGCGACCAGGCGGAGACGGCGCGCGAGCCTTGCAGTCTCCAGGGAAATGCGGGCTTGCCTGCAATGAGATTTCATTTTCTGCATTTAAAGGACATCCTTTTCTGAGCTGCTGTGAATAAATTTGGGATGATACTGTATGTTTTCATCTAATGGAGAAATAGCTGTATTTTGAATAAGGATTGCTGCACTGGACGACTTCAGAACATTACTCACAATGTCATCCAACAGGAGTCAGAATCCCCATGGACCGAAGCAGATTGGCCTTGACCAGCTCTGGGACGACCTCAGAGCTGGAATCCAGCAAGTGTACACCAGACAGAGTATGGCGAAGTCCAGATACATGGAACTCTACACGTATCCTCCTGCTTGAACTGAGATAATTTGCTTTAGAATTTTGATACTTAGTGGTAGGATCGATGAATTATTAGAAATTTGACATCATGTGTTCTCTTCTCAGTTCATCCTTGAAATGTAGTCACAGAATTCATCTTTAGCTTTAAGTTTTTTGACTAGAGGTCCTGTTTTTCGGTTTTTTGAACAGAGGTAATAAAATTGGCTAGTTAGTTGTCTAATGCAGTGCTGGTCAGTACAGTAGCCACTAGTCACATGGATCTGTTTACATTTAAAATAATTTAAAAATTCAGTTTCTTAGTCACAGTAGCCATATTTTAAGGGCTTAATAGTCAGATAATAAAATATTTCTATTACTGTGGAAAGATCCGTTGGACAGCACTGGTCTAAAGCAGGGGATCATTTGTTGAAATGTTGTCCATTTGTTTATATATTGTCTACAGCTGCTTTCATGTTACTCGGAGGGAGTTGAGTAGTTCTGTCAGAAACGATCTTGTCCACAAAGCCTAAAATATTTGCTATCTGGTCCTTTACATAAGAAGTTTGCTGACCTGATCTAACGGGATAGCACAGAGAACAAAAGTTTAACTGTTCTGGTCCTGTTTCACAAAAATGGTATTTAAAAAGTATCTCCCTCATTTGTCATGTGGCCTGCCATGTGCGCGAGGGACAGTGCCGCGTGCTGCAAAGGTCACGAGGGTGTAAAAGACGCGGCCCTGCTCTTCCATACCCAGTGGTGTGCTGTTCGCCTTTGTAGAGTTTCTTGGTTCCGTGCAAATATGAAATTGGAACTAGAGCTAAGCCAACTCAGTAGTGAGCAGGTTGCTGCAGATTCTAGGATTTCAAAGTTCAATGGAGATTTAAGTTTAAATCTTTGGTATGTATCTGTAATTATCAAACTAGGTTATGTGATATTGTAGTGTTCCCTCAAATATGTTAGCATCTGAACATCCTTAAAAAGAATTTAAACATTGATTTAGATGGATATGAAGCTGTCTATTTCTAAATTAACTTACAATTTATTGTATGTATGTACACATATTCATATATGTACTCATATATACTTACACGTAGGACACTTTTCAAAAAAAAATCAGCTTTATTGAGATAATTCACAAACCATAAAATTCACCCTTTTTAAAGTCAAAAAAAAAAAAAAAAAAAAAAAAGAACCAACTTTCAATCTACTTAGTGACTGCTGAAGTCACTCCGCAACCATTGGTCAACCCGGGGCCCCGCAGGAGACCTCGTAGAACCCTTGGGCGCGAGCGGCGTGTGCGCATGCTCACTTGTGTTTGGCACTGCTCCTTGGTTAGCGTTCGATCGGGAGGCTTTTGGGTGGTGCTGTTGTGGCAGAGATGTTGTCTTCGAGAAAATAGTACTGAGTAATATTCGCTCATATCGGCTTCACGAGTGGGTATGAGCCGAGGGGCCAGGTGAGGGGACGGGCCTCTGAAGCTGCTGTCTTCTCCCATGAAGAAGCTTTTTGACATTTGACGGTAGACGAAAGAGTCACTCTCAGGCACCGCCACCAGGTGGCAGGAGGCGAGCTCGGACGAGGTTTGTTTCAGACAGAGAATCGGCTTTTGGCCTAGCTCCCAGATCCACTCAGACATCTGGGAAAGATCAATCACGCTGCCTAAAGGGGCCATGTTGAAAGAGGACACCAGATCCTTTCGTGTGGAGTAGGGGACTTGGGTGACAGAGCGGAACGAGAAGTAGTGGGCGGAGCTAGGCCCAATCTTAGAAAAGAACTGATCTGTGGCCAGGTCAAGAAATAGCCCATTAGAACCATCTTTCAATATCCTTAGTGACTGCTGACGTCACTCAGCATCCATTGGTCAACCCGGGGCCCCGCAGGAGACCTCTTAGAACCCTTGGGCGCGAGCGGTGTGTGCGCGTTCTCACTTGTGTTTATCACTGCTCCTTGGTTACCGTTCGATCGGGAGGCTTTTGAGTGGTGCGGTTGTGGCAGAGAGGTTGGCTTCTGCCGAATAGTACCGAGTAATCGCTGGTGTTAGGTTTAGAAGTGGATAAGAGCCGAGGGGGCAGGTGAGCGGGCTGGCCCGTTAAGCTGCTGTCTTCTGCCATGAAGGCGCTTTTTGACTTTGGACCGTAGAAGAAAAAGTCACTCTCTGGCACCACCACCGGGCTGCAGGAGGCGAGCGCGGACGCGGTTTGTTCGTGAAAGAGAATCGGCTTTCGGCTGAGCTGGCAGATCCGACTCAGACATCTGGGAAAGATCCATCACGCTGCCAAACAGGGTGATGTGGAAAGAGGACAGCTGATCTTTCCGTGTGGAGTAGGGGTCGGGAACCTCCAGCAGGCTGCAGGAGGCGAGCGCGGGAGCGGTTTGGTTGAGAAATGGAATCGGATTTCGGCTGAGCTACCAGATCCGACACAGACATCTGGGAAAGATCCATCAAGCTGCAAAAGGGGTCATGTTAAAAGTGGATAGCAGACCTTTCCGTGTGGAGTAGGGTAAGTGGATGACAGAGTGGATGGAGAAGTAGGGGGCGGAGCCAGGCCCAAGCTTAGGAAAGAACTTATCTGTAGCCATGGCAAGAAATAGCCCGTGAGAAACAACTTTCAATCCCCCTAGGGACCACTGACGGCAATCAGCAACCATTGGTCAACCCGGGGCCCCGCAGGAGACCTCTTAGAACCCTTGGGCGCGAGCGGTGTGTGCGCATGCTCACTTGTGTTTGGCACTGCTCCTCGGTTAGCGTTCGATCGGGAGGCTTTTGGGTGGTGCTGTTGTGGCAGAGATGTTGTCTTCGAGAAAATAGTACTGAGTAATATTCGCTCATATCGGCTTCACGAGTGGGTATGAGCCGAGGGGCCAGGTGAGGGGACGGGCCTCTGAAGCTGCTGTCTTCTCCCATGAAGAAGCTTTTTGACTTTTGACGGTAGACGAAAGAGTCACTCTCAGGCACCGCCACCAGGTGGCAGGAGGCGAGCTCGGACGAGGTTTATTTCAGACAGAGAATCGGCTTTGGCCTAGCTCCCAGATCCACTCAGACATCTGGGAAAGATCAATCGCGCTGCCTAAAGGGGCCATGTTGAAAGAGGACACCAGATCCTTTCGTGTGGAGTAGGGGACGGGGATGACAGAGCCGAACGAGTAGTAGGGGGCGGAGCAAGGCCCAATCTTCGAAAAGAACTGATCTGTAGCCACGTCAAGAAATAGCCCATTAGAACCAACTTTCGGCACTCAGCTCCAGGCGGGGCGGCCCCGGCGCTGAGGGACGCTACCCGACCTTGGCGGGACGGGGGTTTCGCCAGGGCCTGGGCCCAGCGACCAGGCGGAGACGGCGCGCGAGCCTTGCAGTCTCCAGGGAAATGCGGGCTTGCCTGCAATGAGATTTCATTTTCTGCATTTAAAGGACATCCTTTTCTGAGCTGCTGTGAATAAATTTGGGATGATACTGTATGTTTTCATCTAATGGAGAAATAGCTGTATTTTGAATAAGGATTGCTGCACTGGACGACTTCAGAACATTACTCACAATGTCATCCAACAGGAGTCAGAATCCCCATGGACCGAAGCAGATTGGCCTTGACCAGCTCTGGGACGACCTCAGAGCTGGAATCCAGCAAGTGTACACCAGACAGAGTATGGCGAAGTCCAGATACATGGAACTCTACACGTATCCTCCTGCTTGAACTGAGATAATTTGCTTTAGAATTTTGATACTTAGTGGTAGGATCGATGAATTATTAGAAATTTGACATCGTGTGTTCTCTTCTCAGTTCATCCTTGAAATGTAGTCACAGAATTCATCTTTAGCTTTAAGTTTTTTGAATAGAGGTCCTGTTTTTCGGTTTTTAGAACAGAGGTAATAAAATTGGCTAGTTAGTTGTCTAATGCAGTGCTGGTCAGTACAGTAGCCACTAGTCACATGGATCTGTTTACATTTAAAATAATTTAAAAATTCAGTTTCTTAGTCACAGTAGCCGTATTTTAAGGGCTTAATAGTCAGATAATAAAATATTTCTATTACTGTGGAATGATCCGTTGGACAGCACTGGTCTAAAGCAGGGGATCATTTGTTGAAATGTTGTCCATTTGTTTATATATTGTCTACAGCTGCTTTCATGTTACTCGGAGGGAGTTGAGTAGTTCTGTCAGAAACGATCTTGTCCACAAAGCCTAAAATATTTGCTATCTGGTCCTTTACATAAGAAGTTTGCTGACCTGATCTAACGGGATAGCACAGAGAACAAAAGTTTAACTGTTCTGGTCCTGTTTCACAAAAATGGTATTTAAAAAGTATCTCCCTCATTTGTCATGTGGCCTGCCATGTGCGCGAGGGACAGTGCCGCGTGCTGCAAAGGTCACGAGGGTGTAAAAGACGCGGCCCTGCTCTTCCATACCCAGTGGTGTGCTGTTCGCCTTTGTAGAGTTTCTTGGTTCCGTGCAAATATGAAATTGGAACTAGAGCTAAGCCAACTCAGTAGTGAGCAGGTTGCTGCAGATTCTAGGATTTCAAAGTTCAATGGAGATTTAAGTTTAAATCTTTGGTATGTATCTGTAATTATCAAACTAGGTTATGTGATATTGTAGTGTTCCCTCAAATATGTTAGCATCTGAACATCCTTAAAAAGAATTTAAACATTGATTTAGATGGATATGAAGCTGTCTATTTCTAAATTAACTTACAATTTATTGTATGTATGTACACATATTCATATATGTACTCATATATACTTACACGTAGGACACTTTTCAAAAAAAAATCAGCTTTATTGAGATAATTCACAAACCATAAAATTCACCCTTTTTAAAGTCAAAAAAAAAAAAAAAAAAAAAAAAAGAACCAACTTTCAATCTACTTAGTGACTGCTGAAGTCACTCCGCAACCATTGGTCAACCCGGGGCCCCGCAGGAGACCTCGTAGAACCCTTGGGCGCGAGCGGCGTGTGCGCATGCTCACTTGTGTTTGGCACTGCTCCTTGGTTAGCGTTCGATCGGGAGGCTTTTGGGTGGTGCTGTTGTGGCAGAGATGTTGTCTTCGAGAAAATAGTACTGAGTAATATTCGCTCATATCGGCTTCACGAGTGGGTATGAGCCGAGGGGCCAGGTGAGGGGACGGGCCTCTGAAGCTGCTGTCTTCTCCCATGAAGAAGCTTTTTGACATTTGACGGTAGACGAAAGAGTCACTCTCAGGCACCGCCACCAGGTGGCAGGAGGCGAGCTCGGACGAGGTTTGTTTCAGACAGAGAATCGGCTTTTGGCCTAGCTCCCAGATCCACTCAGACATCTGGGAAAGATCAATCACGCTGCCTAAAGGGGCCATGTTGAAAGAGGACACCAGATCCTTTCGTGTGGAGTAGGGGACTTGGGTGACAGAGCGGAACGAGAAGTAGTGGGCGGAGCTAGGCCCAATCTTAGAAAAGAACTGATCTGTGGCCAGGTCAAGAAATAGCCCATTAGAACCATCTTTCAATATCCTTAGTGACTGCTGACGTCACTCAGCATCCATTGGTCAACCCGGGGCCCCGCAGGAGACCTCTTAGAACCCTTGGGCGCGAGCGGTGTGTGCGCGTTCTCACTTGTGTTTATCACTGCTCCTTGGTTACCGTTCGATCGGGAGGCTTTTGAGTGGTGCGGTTGTGGCAGAGAGGTTGGCTTCTGCCGAATAGTACCGAGTAATCGCTGGTGTTAGGTTTAGAAGTGGATAAGAGCCGAGGGGGCAGGTGAGCGGGCTGGCCCGTTAAGCTGCTGTCTTCTGCCATGAAGGCGCTTTTTGACTTTGGACCGTAGAAGAAAAAGTCACTCTCTGGCACCACCACCGGGCTGCAGGAGGCGAGCGCGGACGCGGTTTGTTCGTGAAAGAGAATCGGCTTTCGGCTGAGCTGGCAGATCCGACTCAGACATCTGGGAAAGATCCATCACGCTGCCAAACAGGGTGATGTGGAAAGAGGACAGCTGATCTTTCCGTGTGGAGTAGGGGTCGGGAACCTCCAGCAGGCTGCAGGAGGCGAGCGCGGGAGCGGTTTGGTTGAGAAATGGAATCGGATTTCGGCTGAGCTACCAGATCCGACACAGACATCTGGGAAAGATCCATCAAGCTGCAAAAGGGGTCATGTTAAAAGTGGATAGCAGACCTTTCCGTGTGGAGTAGGGTAAGTGGATGACAGAGTGGATGGAGAAGTAGGGGGCGGAGCCAGGCCCAAGCTTAGGAAAGAACTTATCTGTAGCCATGGCAAGAAATAGCCCGTGAGAAACAACTTTCAATCCCCCTAGGGACCACTGACGGCAATCAGCAACCATTGGTCAACCCGGGGCCCCCGCAGGAGACCTCTTAGAACCCTTGGGCGCGAGCGGTGTGTGCGCATGCTCACTTGTGTTTGGCACTGCTCCTCGGTTAGCGTTCGATCGGGAGGCTTTTGGGTGGTGCTGTTGTGGCAGAGATGTTGTCTTCGAGAAAATAGTACTGAGTAATATTCGCTCATATCGGCTTCACGAGTGGGTATGAGCCGAGGGGCCAGGTGAGGGGACGGGCCTCTGAAGCTGCTGTCTTCTCCCATGAAGAAGCTTTTTGACTTTTGACGGTAGACGAAAGAGTCACTCTCAGGCACCGCCACCAGGTGGCAGGAGGCGAGCTCGGACGAGGTTTATTTCAGACAGAGAATTGGCTTTGGCCTAGCTCCCAGATCCACTCAGACATCTGGGAAAGATCAATCACGCTGCCTAAAGGGGCCATGTTGAAAGAGGACACCAGATCCTTTCGTGTGGAGGAGGGGACGGGGATGACAGAGCCGAACGAGTAGTAGGGGGCGGAGCAAGGCCCAATCTTCGAAAAGAACTGATCTGTAGCCACGTCAAGAAATAGCCCATTAGAACCAACTTTCGGCACTCAGCTCCAGGCGGGGCGGCCCCGGCGCTGAGGGACGCTACCCGACCTTGGCGGGACGGGGGTTTCGCCAGGGCCTGGGCCCAGCGACCAGGCGGAGACGGCGCGCGAGCCTTGCAGTCTCCAGGGAAATGCGGGCTTGCCTGCAATGAGATTTCATTTTCTGCATTTAAAGGACATCCTTTTCTGAGCTGCTGTGAATAAATTTGGGATGATACTGTATGTTTTCATCTAACGGAGAAATAGCTGTATTTTGAATAAGGATTGCTGCACTGGACGACTTCAGAACATTACTCACAATGTCATCCAACAGGAGTCAGAATCCCCATGGACCGAAGCAGATTGGCCTTGACCAGCTCTGGGACGACCTCAGAGCTGGAATCCAGCAAGTGTACACCAGACAGAGTATGGCGAAGTCCAGATACATGGAACTCTACACGTATCCTCCTGCTTGAACTGAGATAATTTGCTTTAGAATTTTGATACTTAGTGGTAGGATCGATGAATTATTAGAAATTTGACATCATGTGTTCTCTTCTCAGTTCATCCTTGAAATGTAGTCACAGAATTCATCTTTAGCTTTAAGTTTTTTGAATAGAGGTCCTGTTTTTCGGTTTTTTGAACAGAGGTAATAAAATTGGCTAGTTAGTTGTCTAATGCAGTGCTGGTCAGTACAGTAGCCACTAGTCACATGGATCTGTTTACATTTAAAATAATTTAAAAATTCAGTTTCTTAGTCACAGTAGCCATATTTTAAGGGCTTAATAGTCAGATAATAAAATATTTCTATTACTGTGGAAAGATCCGTTGGACAGCACTGGTCTAAAGCAGGGGATCATTTGTTGAAATGTTGTCCATTTGTTTATATATTGTCTACAGCTGCTTTCATGTTACTCGGAGGGAGTTGAGTAGTTCTGTCAGAAACGATCTTGTCCACAAAGCCTAAAATATTTGCTATCTGGTCCTTTACATAAGAAGTTTGCTGACCTGATCTAACGGGATAGCACAGAGAACAAAAGTTTAACTGTTCTGGTCCTGTTTCACAAAAATGGTATTTAAAAAGTATCTCCCTCATTTGTCATGTGGCCTGCCATGTGCGCGAGGGACAGTGCCGCGTGCTGCAAAGGTCACGAGGGTGTAAAAGACGCGGCCCTGCTCTTCCATACCCAGTGGTGTGCTGTTCGCCTTTGTAGAGTTTCTTGGTTCCGTGCAAATATGAAATTGGAACTAGAGCTAAGCCAACTCAGTAGTGAGCAGGTTGCTGCAGATTCTAGGATTTCAAAGTTCAATGGAGATTTAAGTTTAAATCTTTGGTATGTATCTGTAATTATCAAACTAGGTTATGTGATATTGTAGTGTTCCCTCAAATATGTTAGCATCTGAAAATCCTTAAAAAGAATTTAAACATTGATTTAGATGGATATGAAGCTGTCTATTTCTAAATTAACTTACAATTTATTGTATGTATGTACACATATTCATATATGTACTCATATATAGTTACACGTAGGACACTTTTCAAAAAAAAATCAGCTTTATTGAGATAATTCACAAACCATAAAATTCACCCTTTTTAAAGTAAAAAAAAAAAAGAACCAACTTTCAATCTACTTAGTGACTGCTGAAGTCACTCCGCAACCATTGGTCAACCCGGGGCCCCGCAGGAGACCTCGTAGAACCCTTGGGCGCGAGCGGCGTGTGCGCATGCTCACTTGTGTTTGGCACTGCTCCTTGGTTAGCGTTCGATCGGGAGGCTTTTGGGTGGTGCTGTTGTGGCAGAGATGTTGTCTTCGAGAAAATAGTACTGAGTAATATTCGCTCATATCGGCTTCACGAGTGGGTATGAGCCGAGGGGCCAGGTGAGGGGACGGGCTTCTGAAGCTGCTGTCTTCTCCCATGAAGAAGCTTTTTGACATTTGACGGTAGACGAAAGAGTCACTCTCAGGCACCGCCACCAGGTGGCAGGAGGCGAGCTCGGACGAGGTTTGTTTCAGACAGAGAATCGGCTTTTGGCCTAGCTCCCAGATCCACTCAGACATCTGGGAAAGATCAATCACGCTGCCTAAAGGGGCCATGTTGAAAGAGGACACCAGATCCTTTCGTGTGGAGTAGGGGACTTGGGTGACAGAGCGGAACGAGAAGTAGTGGGCGGAGCTAGGCCCAATCTTAGAAAAGAACTGATCTGTGGCCAGGTCAAGAAATAGCCCATTAGAACCATCTTTCAATATCCTTAGTGACTGCTGACGTCACTCAGCATCCATTGGTCAACCCGGGGCCCCGCAGGAGACCTCTTAGAACCCTTGGGCGCGAGCGGTGTGTGCGCGTTCTCACTTGTGTTTATCACTGCTCCTTGGTTACCGTTCGATCGGGAGGCTTTTGAGTGGTGCGGTTGTGGCAGAGAGGTTGGCTTCTGCCGAATAGTACCGAGTAATCGCTGGTGTTAGGTTTAGAAGTGGATAAGAGCCGAGGGGGCAGGTGAGCGGGCTGGCCCGTTAAGCTGCTGTCTTCTGCCATGAAGGCGCTTTTTGACTTTGGACCGTAGAAGAAAAAGTCACTCTCTGGCACCACCACCGGGCTGCAGGAGGCGAGCGCGGACGCGGTTTGTTCGTGAAAGAGAATCGGCTTTCGGCTGAGCTGGCAGATCCGACTCAGACATCTGGGAAAGATCCATCACGCTGCCAAACAGGGTGATGTGGAAAGAGGACAGCTGATCTTTCCGTGTGGAGTAGGGGTCGGGAACCTCCAGCAGGCTGCAGGAGGCGAGCGCGGGAGCGGTTTGGTTGAGAAATGGAATCGGATTTCGGCTGAGCTACCAGATCCGACACAGACATCTGGGAAAGATCCATCAAGCTGCAAAAGGGGTCATGTTAAAAGTGGATAGCAGACCTTTCCGTGTGGAGTAGGGTAAGTGGATGACAGAGTGGATGGAGAAGTAGGGGGCGGAGCCAGGCCCAAGCTTAGGAAAGAACTTATCTGTAGCCATGGCAAGAAATAGCCCGTGAGAAACAACTTTCAATCCCCCTAGGGACCACTGACGGCAATCAGCAACCATTGGTCAACCCGGGGCCCCGCAGGAGACCTCTTAGAACCCTTGGGCGCGAGCGGTGTGTGCGCATGCTCACTTGTGTTTGGCACTGCTCCTCGGTTAGCGTTCGATCGGGAGGCTTTTGGGTGGTGCTGTTGTGGCAGAGATGTTGTCTTCGAGAAAATAGTACTGAGTAATATTCGCTCATATCGGCTTCACGAGTGGGTATGAGCCGAGGGGCCAGGTGAGGGGACGGGCCTCTGAAGCTGCTGTCTTCTCCCATGAAGAAGCTTTTTGACTTTTGACGGTAGACGAAAGAGTCACTCTCAGGCACCGCCACCAGGTGGCAGGAGGCGAGCTCGGACGAGGTTTATTTCAGACAGAGAATCGGCTTTGGCCTAGCTCCCAGATCCACTCAGACATCTGGGAAAGATCAATCGCGCTGCCTAAAGGGGCCATGTTGAAAGAGGACACCAGATCCTTTCGTGTGGAGGAGGGGACGGGGATGACAGAGCCGAACGAGTAGTAGGGGGCGGAGCAAGGCCCAATCTTCGAAAAGAACTGATCTGTAGCCACGTCAAGAAATAGCCCATTAGAACCAACTTTCGGCACTCAGCTCCAGGCGGGGCAGCCCCGGCGCTGAGGGACGCTACCCGACCTTGGCGGGACGGGGGTTTCGCCAGGGCCTGGGCCCAGCGACCAGGCGGAGACGGCGCGCGAGCCTTGCAGTCTCCAGGGAAATGCGGGCTTGCCTGCAATGAGATTTCATTTTCTGCATTTAAAGGACATCCTTTTCTGAGCTGCTGTGAATAAATTTGGGATGATACTGTATGTTTTCATCTAATGGAGAAATAGCTGTATTTTGAATAAGGATTGCTGCACTGGACGACTTCAGAACATTACTCACAATGTCATCCAACAGGAGTCAGAATCCCCATGGACCGAAGCAGATTGGCCTTGACCAGCTCTGGGACGACCTCAGAGCTGGAATCCAGCAAGTGTACACCAGACAGAGTATGGCGAAGTCCAGATACATGGAACTCTACACGTATCCTCCTGCTTGAACTGAGATAATTTGCTTTAGAATTTTGATACTTAGTGGTAGGATCGATGAATTATTAGAAATTTGACATCGTGTGTTCTCTTCTCAGTTCATCCTTGAAATGTAGTCACAGAATTCATCTTTAGCTTTAAGTTTTTTGAATAGAGGTCCTGTTTTTCGGTTTTTAGAACAGAGGTAATAAAATTGGCTAGTTAGTTGTCTAATGCAGTGCTGGTCAGTACAGTAGCCACTAGTCACATGGATCTGTTTACATTTAAAATAATTTAAAAATTCAGTTTCTTAGTCACAGTAGCCGTATTTTAAGGGCTTAATAGTCAGATAATAAAATATTTCTATTACTGTGGAATGATCCGTTGGACAGCACTGGTCTAAAGCAGGGGATCATTTGTTGAAATGTTGTCCATTTGTTTATATATTGTCTACAGCTGCTTTCATGTTACTCGGAGGGAGTTGAGTAGTTCTGTCAGAAACGATCTTGTCCACAAAGCCTAAAATATTTGCTATCTGGTCCTTTACATAAGAAGTTTGCTGACCTGATCTAACGGGATAGCACAGAGAACAAAAGTTTAACTGTTCTGGTCCTGTTTCACAAAAATGGTATTTAAAAAGTATCTCCCTCATTTGTCATGTGGCCTGCCATGTGCGCGAGGGACAGTGCCGCGTGCTGCAAAGGTCACGAGGGTGTAAAAGACGCGGCCCTGCTCTTCCATACCCAGTGGTGTGCTGTTCGCCTTTGTAGAGTTTCTTGGTTCCGTGCAAATATGAAATTGGAACTAGAGCTAAGCCAACTCAGTAGTGAGCAGGTTGCTGCAGATTCTAGGATTTCAAAGTTCAATGGAGATTTAAGTTTAAATCTTTGGTATGTATCTGTAATTATCAAACTAGGTTATGTGATATTGTAGTGTTCCCTCAAATATGTTAGCATCTGAACATCCTTAAAAAGAATTTAAACATTGATTTAGATGGATATGAAGCTGTCTATTTCTAAATTAACTTACAATTTATTGTATGTATGTACACATATTCATATATGTACTCATATATACTTACACGTAGGACACTTTTCAAAAAAAAAATCAGCTTTATTGAGATAATTCACAAACCATAAAATTCACCCTTTTTAAAGTCAAAAAAAAAAAAAAAAAAAAAAAAAAAGAACCAACTTTCAATCTACTTAGTGACTGCTGAAGTCACTCCGCAACCATTGGTCAACCCGGGGCCCCGCAGGAGACCTCGTAGAACCCTTGGGCGCGAGCGGCGTGTGCGCATGCTCACTTGTGTTTGGCACTGCTCCTTGGTTAGCGTTCGATCGGGAGGCTTTTGGGTGGTGCTGTTGTGGCAGAGATGTTGTCTTCGAGAAAATAGTACTGAGTAATATTCGCTCATATCGGCTTCACGAGTGGGTATGAGCCGAGGGGCCAGGTGAGGGGACGGGCCTCTGAAGCTGCTGTCTTCTCCCATGAAGAAGCTTTTTGACATTTGACGGTAGACGAAAGAGTCACTCTCAGGCACCGCCACCAGGTGGCAGGAGGCGAGCTCGGACGAGGTTTGTTTCAGACAGAGAATCGGCTTTTGGCCTAGCTCCCAGATCCACTCAGACATCTGGGAAAGATCAATCACGCTGCCTAAAGGGGCCATGTTGAAAGAGGACACCAGATCCTTTCGTGTGGAGTAGGGGACTTGGGTGACAGAGCGGAACGAGAAGTAGTGGGCGGAGCTAGGCCCAATCTTAGAAAAGAACTGATCTGTGGCCAGGTCAAGAAATAGCCCATTAGAACCATCTTTCAATATCCTTAGTGACTGCTGACGTCACTCAGCATCCATTGGTCAACCCGGGGCCCCGCAGGAGACCTCTTAGAACCCTTGGGCGCGAGCGGTGTGTGCGCGTTCTCACTTGTGTTTATCACTGCTCCTTGGTTACCGTTCGATCGGGAGGCTTTTGAGTGGTGCGGTTGTGGCAGAGAGGTTGGCTTCTGCCGAATAGTACCGAGTAATCGCTGGTGTTAGGTTTAGAAGTGGATAAGAGCCGAGGGGGCAGGTGAGCGGGCTGGCCCGTTAAGCTGCTGTCTTCTGCCATGAAGGCGCTTTTTGACTTTGGACCGTAGAAGAAAAAGTCACTCTCTGGCACCACCACCGGGCTGCAGGAGGCGAGCGCGGACGCGGTTTGTTCGTGAAAGAGAATCGGCTTTCGGCTGAGCTGGCAGATCCGACTCAGACATCTGGGAAAGATCCATCACGCTGCCAAACAGGGTGATGTGGAAAGAGGACAGCTGATCTTTCCGTGTGGAGTAGGGGTCGGGAACCTCCAGCAGGCTGCAGGAGGCGAGCGCGGGAGCGGTTTGGTTGAGAAATGGAATCGGATTTCGGCTGAGCTACCAGATCCGACACAGACATCTGGGAAAGATCCATCAAGCTGCAAAAGGGGTCATGTTAAAAGTGGATAGCAGACCTTTCCGTGTGGAGTAGGGTAAGTGGATGACAGAGTGGATGGAGAAGTAGGGGGCGGAGCCAGGCCCAAGCTTAGGAAAGAACTTATCTGTAGCCATGGCAAGAAATAGCCCGTGAGAAACAACTTTCAATCCCCCTAGGGACCACTGACGGCAATCAGCAACCATTGGTCAACCCGGGGCCCCGCAGGAGACCTCTTAGAACCCTTGGGCGCGAGCGGTGTGTGCGCATGCTCACTTGTGTTTGGCACTGCTCCTCGGTTAGCGTTCGATCGGGAGGCTTTTGGGTGGTGCTGTTGTGGCAGAGATGTTGTCTTCGAGAAAATAGTACTGAGTAATATTCGCTCATATCGGCTTCACGAGTGGGTATGAGCCGAGGGGCCAGGTGAGGGGACGGGCCTCTGAAGCTGCTGTCTTCTCCCATGAAGAAGCTTTTTGACTTTTGACGGTCGACGAAAGAGTCACTCTCAGGCACCGCCACCAGGTGGCAGGAGGCGAGCTCGGACGAGGTTTATTTCAGACAGAGAATCGGCTTTGGCCTAGCTCCCAGATCCACTCAGACATCTGGGAAAGATCAATCGCGCTGCCTAAAGGGGCCATGTTGAAAGAGGACACCAGATCCTTTCGTGTGGAGGAGGGGACGGGGATGACAGAGCCGAACGAGTAGTAGGGGGCGGAGCAAGGCCCAATCTTCGAAAAGAACTGATCTGTAGCCACGTCAAGAAATAGCCCATTAGAACCAACTTTCGGCACTCAGCTCCAGGCGGGGCGGCCCCGGCGCTGAGGGACGCTACCCGACCTTGGCGGGACGGGGGTTTCGCCAGGGCCTGGGCCCAGCGACCAGGCGGAGACGGCGCGCGAGCCTTGCAGTCTCCAGGGAAATGCGGGCTTGCCTGCAATGAGATTTCGTTTTCTGCATTTAAAGGACATCCTTTTCTGAGCTGCTGTGAATAAATTTGGGATGATACTGTATGTTTTCATCTAATGGAGAAATAGCTGTATTTTGAATAAGGATTGCTGCACTGGACGACTTCAGAACATTACTCACAATGTCATCCAACAGGAGTCAGAATCCCCATGGACCGAAGCAGATTGGCCTTGACCAGCTCTGGGACGACCTCAGAGCTGGAATCCAGCAAGTGTACACCAGACAGAGTATGGCGAAGTCCAGATACATGGAACTCTACACGTATCCTCCTGCTTGAACTGAGATAATTTGCTTTAGAATTTTGATACTTAGTGGTAGGATCGATGAATTATTAGAAATTTGACATCGTGTGTTCTCTTCTCAGTTCATCCTTGAAATGTAGTCACAGAATTCATCTTTAGCTTTAAGTTTTTTGAATAGAGGTCCTGTTTTTCGGTTTTTTGAACAGAGGTAATAAAATTGGCTAGTTAGTTGTCTAATGCAGTGCTGGTCAGTACAGTAGCCACTAGTCACATGGATCTGTTTACATTTAAAATAATTTAAAAATTCAGTTTCTTAGTCACAGTAGCCATATTTTAAGGGCTTAATAGTCAGATAATAAAATATTTCTATTACTGTGGAAAGATCCGTTGGACAGCACTGGTCTAAAGCAGGGGATCATTTGTTGAAATGTTGTCCATTTGTTTATATATTGTCTACAGCTGCTTTCATGTTACTCGGAGGGAGTTGAGTAGTTCTGTCAGAAACGATCTTGTCCACAAAGCCTAAAATATTTGCTATCTGGTCCTTTACATAAGAAGTTTGCTGACCTGATCTAACGGGATAGCACAGAGAACAAAAGTTTAACTGTTCTGGTCCTGTTTCACAAAAATGGTATTTAAAAAGTATCTCCCTCATTTGTCATGTGGCCTGCCATGTGCGCGAGGGACAGTGCCGCGTGCTGCAAAGGTCACGAGGGTGTAAAAGACGCGGCCCTGCTCTTCCATACCCAGTGGTGTGCTGTTCGCCTTTGTAGAGTTTCTTGGTTCCGTGCAAATATGAAATTGGAACTAGAGCTAAGCCAACTCAGTAGTGAGCAGGTTGCTGCAGATTCTAGGATTTCAAAGTTCAATGGAGATTTAAGTTTAAATCTTTGGTATGTATCTGTAATTATCAAACTAGGTTATGTGATATTGTAGTGTTCCCTCAAATATGTTAGCATCTGAAAATCCTTAAAAAGAATTTAAACATTGATTTAGATGGATATGAAGCTGTCTATTTCTAAATTAACTTACAATTTATTGTATGTATGTACACATATTCATATATGTACTCATATATACTTACACGTAGGACACTTTTCAAAAAAAAAATCAGCTTTATTGAGATAATTCACAAACCATAAAATTCACCCTTTTTAAAGTCAAAAAAAAAAAAAAAAAGAACCAACTTTCAATCTACTTAGTGACTGCTGAAGTCACTCCGCAACCATTGGTCAACCCGGGGCCCCGCAGGAGACCTCGTAGAACCCTTGGGCGCGAGCGGCGTGTGCGCATGCTCACTTGTGTTTGGCACTGCTCCTTGGTTAGCGTTCGATCGGGAGGCTTTTGGGTGGTGCTGTTGTGGCAGAGATGTTGTCTTCGAGAAAATAGTACTGAGTAATATTCGCTCATATCGGCTTCACGAGTGGGTATGAGCCGAGGGGCCAGGTGAGGGGACGGGCCTCTGAAGCTGCTGTCTTCTCCCATGAAGAAGCTTTTTGACATTTGACGGTAGACGAAAGAGTCACTCTCAGGCACCGCCACCAGGTGGCAGGAGGCGAGCTCGGACGAGGTTTGTTTCAGACAGAGAATCGGCTTTTGGCCTAGCTCCCAGATCCACTCAGACATCTGGGAAAGATCAATCACGCTGCCTAAAGGGGCCATGTTGAAAGAGGACACCAGATCCTTTCGTGTGGAGTAGGGGACTTGGGTGACAGAGCGGAACGAGAAGTAGTGGGCGGAGCTAGGCCCAATCTTAGAAAAGAACTGATCTGTGGCCAGGTCAAGAAATAGCCCATTAGAACCATCTTTCAATATCCTTAGTGACTGCTGACGTCACTCAGCATCCATTGGTCAACCCGGGGCCCCGCAGGAGACCTCTTAGAACCCTTGGGCGCGAGCGGTGTGTGCGCGTTCTCACTTGTGTTTATCACTGCTCCTTGGTTACCGTTCGATCGGGAGGCTTTTGAGTGGTGCGGTTGTGGCAGAGAGGTTGGCTTCTGCCGAATAGTACCGAGTAATCGCTGGTGTTAGGTTTAGAAGTGGATAAGAGCCGAGGGGGCAGGTGAGCGGGCTGGCCCGTTAAGCTGCTGTCTTCTGCCATGAAGGCGCTTTTTGACTTTGGACCGTAGAAGAAAAAGTCACTCTCTGGCACCACCACCGGGCTGCAGGAGGCGAGCGCGGACGCGGTTTGTTCGTGAAAGAGAATCGGCTTTCGGCTGAGCTGGCAGATCCGACTCAGACATCTGGGAAAGATCCATCACGCTGCCAAACAGGGTGATGTGGAAAGAGGACAGCTGATCTTTCCGTGTGGAGTAGGGGTCGGGAACCTCCAGCAGGCTGCAGGAGGCGAGCGCGGGAGCGGTTTGGTTGAGAAATGGAATCGGATTTCGGCTGAGCTACCAGATCCGACACAGACATCTGGGAAAGATCCATCAAGCTGCAAAAGGGGTCATGTTAAAAGTGGATAGCAGACCTTTCCGTGTGGAGTAGGGTAAGTGGATGACAGAGTGGATGGAGAAGTAGGGGGCGGAGCCAGGCCCAAGCTTAGGAAAGAACTTATCTGTAGCCATGGCAAGAAATAGCCCGTGAGAAACAACTTTCAATCCCCCTAGGGACCACTGACGGCAATCAGCAACCATTGGTCAACCCGGGGCCCCGCAGGAGACCTCTTAGAACCCTTGGGCGCGAGCGGTGTGTGCGCATGCTCACTTGTGTTTGGCACTGCTCCTCGGTTAGCGTTCGATCGGGAGGCTTTTGGGTGGTGCTGTTGTGGCAGAGATGTTGTCTTCGAGAAAATAGTACTGAGTAATATTCGCTCATATCGGCTTCACGAGTGGGTATGAGCCGAGGGGCCAGGTGAGGGGACGGGCCTCTGAAGCTGCTGTCTTCTCCCATGAAGAAGCTTTTTGACTTTTGACGGTAGACGAAAGAGTCACTCTCAGGCACCGCCACCAGGTGGCAGGAGGCGAGCTCGGACGAGGTTTATTTCAGACAGAGAATCGGCTTTGGCCTAGCTCCCAGATCCACTCAGACATCTGGGAAAGATCAATCGCGCTGCCTAAAGGGGCCATGTTGAAAGAGGACACCAGATCCTTTCGTGTGGAGGAGGGGACGGGGATGACAGAGCCGAACGAGTAGTAGGGGGCGGAGCAAGGCCCAATCTTCGAAAAGAACTGATCTGTAGCCACGTCAAGAAATAGCCCATTAGAACCAACTTTCGGCACTCAGCTCCAGGCGGGGCGGCCCCGGCGCTGAGGGACGCTACCCGACCTTGGCGGGACGGGGGTTTCGCCAGGGCCTGGGCCCAGCGACCAGGCGGAGACGGCGCGCGAGCCTTGCAGTCTCCAGGGAAATGCGGGCTTGCCTGCAATGAGATTTCGTTTTCTGCATTTAAAGGACATCCTTTTCTGAGCTGCTGTGAATAAATTTGGGATGATACTGTATGTTTTCATCTAATGGAGAAATAGCTGTATTTTGAATAAGGATTGCTGCACTGGACGACTTCAGAACATTACTCACAATGTCATCCAACAGGAGTCAGAATCCCCATGGACCGAAGCAGATTGGCCTTGACCAGCTCTGGGACGACCTCAGAGCTGGAATCCAGCAAGTGTACACCAGACAGAGTATGGCGAAGTCCAGATACATGGAACTCTACACGTATCCTCCTGCTTGAACTGAGATAATTTGCTTTAGAATTTTGATACTTAGTGGTAGGATCGATGAATTATTAGAAATTTGACATCGTGTGTTCTCTTCTCAGTTCATCCTTGAAATGTAGTCACAGAATTCATCTTTAGCTTTAAGTTTTTTGAATAGAGGTCCTGTTTTTCGGTTTTTAGAACAGAGGTAATAAAATTGGCTAGTTAGTTGTCTAATGCAGTGCTGGTCAGTACAGTAGCCACTAGTCACATGGATCTGTTTACATTTAAAATAATTTAAAAATTCAGTTTCTTAGTCACAGTAGCCGTATTTTAAGGGCTTAATAGTCAGATAATAAAATATTTCTATTACTGTGGAATGATCCGTTGGACAGCACTGGTCTAAAGCAGGGGATCATTTGTTGAAATGTTGTCCATTTGTTTATATATTGTCTACAGCTGCTTTCATGTTACTCGGAGGGAGTTGAGTAGTTCTGTCAGAAACGATCTTGTCCACAAAGCCTAAAATATTTGCTATCTGGTCCTTTACATAAGAAGTTTGCTGACCTGATCTAACGGGATAGCACAGAGAACAAAAGTTTAACTGTTCTGGTCCTGTTTCACAAAAATGGTATTTAAAAAGTATCTCCCTCATTTGTCATGTGGCCTGCCATGTGCGCGAGGGACAGTGCCGCGTGCTGCAAAGGTCACGAGGGTGTAAAAGACGCGGCCCTGCTCTTCCATACCCAGTGGTGTGCTGTTCGCCTTTGTAGAGTTTCTTGGTTCCGTGCAAATATGAAATTGGAACTAGAGCTAAGCCAACTCAGTAGTGAGCAGGTTGCTGCAGATTCTAGGATTTCAAAGTTCAATGGAGATTTAAGTTTAAATCTTTGGTATGTATCTGTAATTATCAAACTAGGTTATGTGATATTGTAGTGTTCCCTCAAATATGTTAGCATCTGAACATCCTTAAAAAGAATTTAAACATTGATTTAGATGGATATGAAGCTGTCTATTTCTAAATTAACTTACAATTTATTGTATGTATGTACACATATTCATATATGTACTCATATATACTTACACGTAGGACACTTTTCAAAAAAAAATCAGCTTTATTGAGATAATTCACAAACCATAAAATTCACCCTTTTTAAAGTCAAAAAAAAAAAAAAAAAAAAAAAAGAACCAACTTTCAATCTACTTAGTGACTGCTGAAGTCACTCCGCAACCATTGGTCAACCCGGGGCCCCGCAGGAGACCTCGTAGAACCCTTGGGCGCGAGCGGCGTGTGCGCATGCTCACTTGTGTTTGGCACTGCTCCTTGGTTAGCGTTCGATCGGGAGGCTTTTGGGTGGTGCTGTTGTGGCAGAGATGTTGTCTTCGAGAAAATAGTACTGAGTAATATTCGCTCATATCGGCTTCACGAGTGGGTATGAGCCGAGGGGCCAGGTGAGGGGACGGGCCTCTGAAGCTGCTGTCTTCTCCCATGAAGAAGCTTTTTGACATTTGACGGTAGACGAAAGAGTCACTCTCAGGCACCGCCACCAGGTGGCAGGAGGCGAGCTCGGACGAGGTTTGTTTCAGACAGAGAATCGGCTTTTGGCCTAGCTCCCAGATCCACTCAGACATCTGGGAAAGATCAATCACGCTGCCTAAAGGGGCCATGTTGAAAGAGGACACCAGATCCTTTCGTGTGGAGTAGGGGACTTGGGTGACAGAGCGGAACGAGAAGTAGTGGGCGGAGCTAGGCCCAATCTTAGAAAAGAACTGATCTGTGGCCAGGTCAAGAAATAGCCCATTAGAACCATCTTTCAATATCCTTAGTGACTGCTGACGTCACTCAGCATCCATTGGTCAACCCGGGGCCCCGCAGGAGACCTCTTAGAACCCTTGGGCGCGAGCGGTGTGTGCGCGTTCTCACTTGTGTTTATCACTGCTCCTTGGTTACCGTTCGATCGGGAGGCTTTTGAGTGGTGCGGTTGTGGCAGAGAGGTTGGCTTCTGCCGAATAGTACCGAGTAATCGCTGGTGTTAGGTTTAGAAGTGGATAAGAGCCGAGGGGGCAGGTGAGCGGGCTGGCCCGTTAAGCTGCTGTCTTCTGCCATGAAGGCGCTTTTTGACTTTGGACCGTAGAAGAAAAAGTCACTCTCTGGCACCACCACCGGGCTGCAGGAGGCGAGCGCGGACGCGGTTTGTTCGTGAAAGAGAATCGGCTTTCGGCTGAGCTGGCAGATCCGACTCAGACATCTGGGAAAGATCCATCACGCTGCCAAACAGGGTGATGTGGAAAGAGGACAGCTGATCTTTCCGTGTGGAGTAGGGGTCGGGAACCTCCAGCAGGCTGCAGGAGGCGAGCGCGGGAGCGGTTTGGTTGAGAAATGGAATCGGATTTCGGCTGAGCTACCAGATCCGACACAGACATCTGGGAAAGATCCATCAAGCTGCAAAAGGGGTCATGTTAAAAGTGGATAGCAGACCTTTCCGTGTGGAGTAGGGTAAGTGGATGACAGAGTGGATGGAGAAGTAGGGGGCGGAGCCAGGCCCAAGCTTAGGAAAGAACTTATCTGTAGCCATGGCAAGAAATAGCCCGTGAGAAACAACTTTCAATCCCCCTAGGGACCACTGACGGCAATCAGCAACCATTGGTCAACCCGGGGCCCCGCAGGAGACCTCTTAGAACCCTTGGGCGCGAGCGGTGTGTGCGCATGCTCACTTGTGTTTGGCACTGCTCCTCGGTTAGCGTTCGATCGGGAGGCTTTTGGGTGGTGCTGTTGTGGCAGAGATGTTGTCTTCGAGAAAATAGTACTGAGTAATATTCGCTCATATCGGCTTCACGAGTGGGTATGAGCCGAGGGGCCAGGTGAGGGGACGGGCCTCTGAAGCTGCTGTCTTCTCCCATGAAGAAGCTTTTTGACTTTTGACGGTAGACGAAAGAGTCACTCTCAGGCACCGCCACCAGGTGGCAGGAGGCGAGCTCGGACGAGGTTTATTTCAGACAGAGAATCGGCTTTGGCCTAGCTCCCAGATCCACTCAGACATCTGGGAAAGATCAATCGCGCTGCCTAAAGGGGCCATGTTGAAAGAGGACACCAGATCCTTTCGTGTGGAGGAGGGGACGGGGATGACAGAGCCGAACGAGTAGTAGGGGGCGGAGCAAGGCCCAATCTTCGAAAAGAACTGGTCTGTAGCCACGTCAAGAAATAGCCCATTAGAACCAACTTTCGGCACTCAGCTCCAGGCGGGGCGGCCCCGGCGCTGAGGGACGCTACCCGACCTTGGCGGGACGGGGGTTTCGCCAGGGCCTGGGCCCAGCGACCAGGCGGAGACGGCGCGCGAGCCTTGCAGTCTCCAGGGAAATGCGGGCTTGCCTGCAATGAGATTTCATTTTCTGCATTTAAAGGACATCCTTTTCTGAGCTGCTGTGAATAAATTTGGGATGATACTGTATGTTTTCATCTAATGGAGAAATAGCTGTATTTTGAATAAGGATTGCTGCACTGGACGACTTCAGAACATTACTCACAATGTCATCCAACAGGAGTCAGAATCCCCATGGACCGAAGCAGATTGGCCTTGACCAGCTCTGGGACGACCTCAGAGCTGGAATCCAGCAAGTGTACACCAGACAGAGTATGGCGAAGTCCAGATACATGGAACTCTACACGTATCCTCCTGCTTGAACTGAGATAATTTGCTTTAGAATTTTGATACTTAGTGGTAGGATCGATGAATTATTAGAAATTTGACATCGTGTGTTCTCTTCTCAGTTCATCCTTGAAATGTAGTCACAGAATTCATCTTTAGCTTTAAGTTTTTTGAATAGAGGTCCTGTTTTTCGGTTTTTTGAACAGAGGTAATAAAATTGGCTAGTTAGTTGTCTAATGCAGTGCTGGTCAGTACAGTAGCCACTAGTCACATGGATCTGTTTACATTTAAAATAATTTAAAAATTCAGTTTCTTAGTCACAGTAGCCATATTTTAAGGGCTTAATAGTCAGATAATAAAATATTTCTATTACTGTGGAAAGATCCGTTGGACAGCACTGGTCTAAAGCAGGGGATCATTTGTTGAAATGTTGTCCATTTGTTTATATATTGTCTACAGCTGCTTTCATGTTACTCGGAGGGAGTTGAGTAGTTCTGTCAGAAACGATCTTGTCCACAAAGCCTAAAATATTTGCTATCTGGTCCTTTACATAAGAAGTTTGCTGACCTGATCTAACGGGATAGCACAGAGAACAAAAGTTTAACTGTTCTGGTCCTGTTTCACAAAAATGGTATTTAAAAAGTATCTCCCTCATTTGTCATGTGGCCTGCCATGTGCGCGAGGGACAGTGCCGCGTGCTGCAAAGGTCACGAGGGTGTAAAAGACGCGGCCCTGCTCTTCCATACCCAGTGGTGTGCTGTTCGCCTTTGTAGAGTTTCTTGGTTCCGTGCAAATATGAAATTGGAACTAGAGCTAAGCCAACTCAGTAGTGAGCAGGTTGCTGCAGATTCTAGGATTTCAAAGTTCAATGGAGATTTAAGTTTAAATCTTTGGTATGTATCTGTAATTATCAAACTAGGTTATGTGATATTGTAGTGTTCCCTCAAATATGTTAGCATCTGAAAATCCTTAAAAAGAATTTAAACATTGATTTAGATGGATATGAAGCTGTCTATTTCTAAATTAACTTACAATTTATTGTATGTATGTACACATATTCATATATGTACTCATATATACTTACACGTAGGACACTTTTCAAAAAAAAATCAGCTTTATTGAGATAATTCACAAACCATAAAATTCACCCTTTTTAAAGTCAAAAAAAAAAAAAAAAAAAAAAAAAGAACCAACTTTCAATCTACTTAGTGACTGCTGAAGTCACTCCGCAACCATTGGTCAACCCGGGGCCCCGCAGGAGACCTCGTAGAACCCTTGGGCGCGAGCGGCGTGTGCGCATGCTCACTTGTGTTTGGCACTGCTCCTTGGTTAGCGTTCGATCGGGAGGCTTTTGGGTGGTGCTGTTGTGGCAGAGATGTTGTCTTCGAGAAAATAGTACTGAGTAATATTCGCTCATATCGGCTTCACGAGTGGGTATGAGCTGAGGGGCCAGGTGAGGGGACGGGCCTCTGAAGCTGCTGTCTTCTCCCATGAAGAAGCTTTTTGACATTTGACGGTAGACGAAAGAGTCACTCTCAGGCACCGCCACCAGGTGGCAGGAGGCGAGCTCGGACGAGGTTTGTTTCAGACAGAGAATCGGCTTTTGGCCTAGCTCCCAGATCCACTCAGACATCTGGGAAAGATCAATCACGCTGCCTAAAGGGGCCATGTTGAAAGAGGACACCAGATCCTTTCGTGTGGAGTAGGGGACTTGGGTGACAGAGCGGAACGAGAAGTAGTGGGCGGAGCTAGGCCCAATCTTAGAAAAGAACTGATCTGTGGCCAGGTCAAGAAATAGCCCATTAGAACCATCTTTCAATATCTTTAGTGACTGCTGACGTCACTCAGCATCCATTGGTCAACCCGGGGCCCCGCAGGAGACCTCTTAGAACCCTTGGGCGCGAGCGGTGTGTGCGCGTTCTCACTTGTGTTTATCACTGCTCCTTGGTTACCGTTCGATCGGGAGGCTTTTGAGTGGTGCGGTTGTGGCAGAGAGGTTGGCTTCTGCCGAATAGTACCGAGTAATCGCTGGTGTTAGGTTTAGAAGTGGATAAGAGCCGAGGGGGCAGGTGAGCGGGCTGGCCCGTTAAGCTGCTGTCTTCTGCCATGAAGGCGCTTTTTGACTTTGGACCGTAGAAGAAAAAGTCACTCTCTGGCACCACCACCGGGCTGCAGGAGGCGAGCGCGGACGCGGTTTGTTCGTGAAAGAGAATCGGCTTTCGGCTGAGCTGGCAGATCCGACTCAGACATCTGGGAAAGATCCATCACGCTGCCAAACAGGGTGATGTGGAAAGAGGACAGCTGATCTTTCCGTGTGGAGTAGGGGTCGGGAACCTCCAGCAGGCTGCAGGAGGCGAGCGCGGGAGCGGTTTGGTTGAGAAATGGAATCGGATTTCGGCTGAGCTACCAGATCCGACACAGACATCTGGGAAAGATCCATCAAGCTGCAAAAGGGGTCATGTTAAAAGTGGATAGCAGACCTTTCCGTGTGGAGTAGGGTAAGTGGATGACAGAGTGGATGGAGAAGTAGGGGGCGGAGCCAGGCCCAAGCTTAGGAAAGAACTTATCTGTAGCCATGGCAAGAAATAGCCCGTGAGAAACAACTTTCAATCCCCCTAGGGACCACTGACGGCAATCAGCAACCATTGGTCAACCCGGGGCCCCCGCAGGAGACCTCTTAGAACCCTTGGGCGCGAGCGGTGTGTGCGCATGCTCACTTGTGTTTGGCACTGCTCCTCGGTTAGCGTTCGATCGGGAGGCTTTTGGGTGGTGCTGTTGTGGCAGAGATGTTGTCTTCGAGAAAATAGTACTGAGTAATATTCGCTCATATCGGCTTCACGAGTGGGTATGAGCCGAGGGGCCAGGTGAGGGGACGGGCCTCTGAAGCTGCTGTCTTCTCCCATGAAGAAGCTTTTTGACTTTTGACGGTAGACGAAAGAGTCACTCTCAGGCACCGCCACCAGGTGGCAGGAGGCGAGCTCGGACGAGGTTTATTTCAGACAGAGAATCGGCTTTGGCCTAGCTCCCAGATCCACTCAGACATCTGGGAAAGATCAATCGCGCTGCCTAAAGGGGCCATGTTGAAAGAGGACACCAGATCCTTTCGTGTGGAGGAGGGGACGGGGATGACAGAGCCGAACGAGTAGTAGGGGGCGGAGCAAGGCCCAATCTTCGAAAAGAACTGATCTGTAGCCACGTCAAGAAATAGCCCATTAGAACCAACTTTCGGCACTCAGCTCCAGGCGGGGCGGCCCCGGCGCTGAGGGACGCTACCCGACCTTGGCGGGACGGGGGTTTCGCCAGGGCCTGGGCCCAGCGACCAGGCGGAGACGGCGCGCGAGCCTTGCAGTCTCCAGGGAAATGCGGGCTTGCCTGCAATGAGATTTCATTTTCTGCATTTAAAGGACATCCTTTTCTGAGCTGCTGTGAATAAATTTGGGATGATACTGTATGTTTTCATCTAATGGAGAAATAGCTGTATTTTGAATAAGGATTGCTGCACTGGACGACTTCAGAACATTACTCACAATGTCATCCAACAGGAGTCAGAATCCCCATGGACCGAAGCAGATTGGCCTTGACCAGCTCTGGGACGACCTCAGAGCTGGAATCCAGCAAGTGTACACCAGACAGAGTATGGCGAAGTCCAGATACATGGAACTCTACACGTATCCTCCTGCTTGAACTGAGATAATTTGCTTTAGAATTTTGATACTTAGTGGTAGGATCGATGAATTATTAGAAATTTGACATCGTGTGTTCTCTTCTCAGTTCATCCTTGAAATGTAGTCACAGAATTCATCTTTAGCTTTAAGTTTTTTGAATAGAGGTCCTGTTTTTCGGTTTTTAGAACAGAGGTAATAAAATTGGCTAGTTAGTTGTCTAATGCAGTGCTGGTCAGTACAGTAGCCACTAGTCACATGGATCTGTTTACATTTAAAATAATTTAAAAATTCAGTTTCTTAGTCACAGTAGCCGTATTTTAAGGGCTTAATAGTCAGATAATAAAATATTTCTATTACTGTGGAATGATCCGTTGGACAGCACTGGTCTAAAGCAGGGGATCATTTGTTGAAATGTTGTCCATTTGTTTATATATTGTCTACAGCTGCTTTCATGTTACTCGGAGGGACTTGAGTAGTTCTGTCAGAAACGATCTTGTCCACAAAGCCTAAAATATTTGCTATCTGGTCCTTTACATAAGAAGTTTGCTGACCTGATCTAACGGGATAGCACAGAGAACAAAAGTTTAACTGTTCTGGTCCTGTTTCACAAAAATGGTATTTAAAAAGTATCTCCCTCATTTGTCATGTGGCCTGCCATGTGCGCGAGGGACAGTGCCGCGTGCTGCAAAGGTCACGAGGGTGTAAAAGACGCGGCCCTGCTCTTCCATACCCAGTGGTGTGCTGTTCGCCTTTGTAGAGTTTCTTGGTTCCGTGCAAATATGAAATTGGAACTAGAGCTAAGCCAACTCAGTAGTGAGCAGGTTGCTGCAGATTCTAGGATTTCAAAGTTCAATGGAGATTTAAGTTTAAATCTTTGGTATGTATCTGTAATTATCAAACTAGGTTATGTGATATTGTAGTGTTCCCTCAAATATGTTAGCATCTGAAAATCCTTAAAAAGAATTTAAACATTGATTTAGATGGATATGAAGCTGTCTATTTCTAAATTAACTTACAATTTATTGTATGTATGTACACATATTCATATATGTACTCATATATACTTACACGTAGGACACTTTTCAAAAAAAATCAGCTTTATTGAGATAATTCACAAACCATAAAATTCACCCTTTTTAAAGTCAAAAAAAAAAAAAAAAAGAACCAACTTTCAATCTACTTAGTGACTGCTGAAGTCACTCCGCAACCATTGGTCAACCCGGGGCCCCGCAGGAGACCTCGTAGAACCCTTGGGCGCGAGCGGCATGTGCGCATGCTCACTTGTGTTTGGCACTGCTCCTTGGTTAGCGTTCGATCGGGAGGCTTTTGGGTGGTGCTGTTGTGGCAGAGATGTTGTCTTCGAGAAAATAGTACTGAGTAATATTCGCTCATATCGGCTTCACGAGTGGGTATGAGCCGAGGGGCCAGGTGAGGGGACGGGCCTCTGAAGCTGCTGTCTTCTCCCATGAAGAAGCTTTTTGACATTTGACGGTAGACGAAAGAGTCACTCTCAGGCACCGCCACCAGGTGGCAGGAGGCGAGCTCGGACGAGGTTTGTTTCAGACAGAGAATCGGCTTTTGGCCTAGCTCCCAGATCCACTCAGACATCTGGGAAAGATCAATCACGCTGCCTAAAGGGGCCATGTTGAAAGAGGACACCAGATCCTTTCGTGTGGAGTAGGGGACTTGGGTGACAGAGCGGAACGAGAAGTAGTGGGCGGAGCTAGGCCCAATCTTAGAAAAGAACTGATCTGTGGCCAGGTCAAGAAATAGCCCATTAGAACCATCTTTCAATATCCTTAGTGACTGCTGACGTCACTCAGCATCCATTGGTCAACCCGGGGCCCCGCAGGAGACCTCTTAGAACCCTTGGGCGCGAGCGGTGTGTGCGCGTTCTCACTTGTGTTTATCACTGCTCCTTGGTTACCGTTCGATCGGGAGGCTTTTGAGTGGTGCGGTTGTGGCAGAGAGGTTGGCTTCTGCCGAATAGTACCGAGTAATCGCTGGTGTTAGGTTTAGAAGTGGATAAGAGCCGAGGGGGCAGGTGAGCGGGCTGGCCCGTTAAGCTGCTGTCTTCTGCCATGAAGGCGCTTTTTGACTTTGGACCGTAGAAGAAAAAGTCACTCTCTGGCACCACCACCGGGCTGCAGGAGGCGAGCGCGGACGCGGTTTGTTCGTGAAAGAGAATCGGCTTTCGGCTGAGCTGGCAGATCCGACTCAGACATCTGGGAAAGATCCATCACGCTGCCAAACAGGGTGATGTGGAAAGAGGACAGCTGATCTTTCCGTGTGGAGTAGGGGTCGGGAACCTCCAGCAGGCTGCAGGAGGCGAGCGCGGGAGCGGTTTGGTTGAGAAATGGAATCGGATTTCGGCTGAGCTACCAGATCCGACACAGACATCTGGGAAAGATCCATCAAGCTGCAAAAGGGGTCATGTTAAAAGTGGATAGCAGACCTTTCCGTGTGGAGTAGGGTAAGTGGATGACAGAGTGGATGGAGAAGTAGGGGGCGGAGCCAGGCCCAAGCTTAGGAAAGAACTTATCTGTAGCCATGGCAAGAAATAGCCCGTGAGAAACAACTTTCAATCCCCCTAGGGACCACTGACGGCAATCAGCAACCATTGGTCAACCCGGGGCCCCCGCAGGAGACCTCTTAGAACCCTTGGGCGCGAGCGGTGTGTGCGCATGCTCACTTGTGTTTGGCACTGCTCCTTGGTTAGCGTTCGATCGGGAGGCTTTTGGGTGGTGCTGTTGTGGCAGAGATGTTGTCTTCGAGAAAATAGTACTGAGTAATATTCGCTCATATCGGCTTCACGAGTGGGTATGAGCCGAGGGGCCAGGTGAGGGGACGGGCCTCTGAAGCTGCTGTCTTCTCCCATGAAGAAGCTTTTTGACTTTTGACGGTAGACGAAAGAGTCACTCTCAGGCACCGCCACCAGGTGGCAGGAGGCGAGCTCGGACGAGGTTTATTTCAGACAGAGAATCGGCTTTGGCCTAGCTCCCAGATCCACTCAGACATCTGGGAAAGATCAATCGCGCTGCCTAAAGGGGCCATGTTGAAAGAGGACACCAGATCCTTTCGTGTGGAGGAGGGGACGGGGATGACAGAGCCGAACGAGTAGTAGGGGGCGGAGCAAGGCCCAATCTTCGAAAAGAACTGATCTGTAGCCACGTCAAGAAATAGCCCATTAGAACCAACTTTCGGCACTCAGCTCCAGGCGGGGCGGCCCCGGCGCTGAGGGACGCTACCCGACCTTGGCGGGACGGGGGTTTCGCCAGGGCCTGGGCCCAGCGACCAGGCGGAGACGGCGCGCGAGCCTTGCAGTCTCCAGGGAAATGCGGGCTTGCCTGCAATGAGATTTCATTTTCTGCATTTAAAGGACATCCTTTTCTGAGCTGCTGTGAATAAATTTGGGATGATACTGTATGTTTTCATCTAATGGAGAAATAGCTGTATTTTGAATAAGGATTGCTGCACTGGACGACTTCAGAACATTACTCACAATGTCATCCAACAGGAGTCAGAATCCCCATGGACCGAAGCAGATTGGCCTTGACCAGCTCTGGGACGACCTCAGAGCTGGAATCCAGCAAGTGTACACCAGACAGAGTATGGCGAAGTCCAGATACATGGAACTCTACACGTATCCTCCTGCTTGAACTGAGATAATTTGCTTTAGAATTTTGATACTTAGTGGTAGGATCGATGAATTATTAGAAATTTGACATCGTGTGTTCTCTTCTCAGTTCATCCTTGAAATGTAGTCACAGAATTCATCTTTAGCTTTAAGTTTTTTGAATAGAGGTCCTGTTTTTCGGTTTTTTGAACAGAGGTAATAAAATTGGCTAGTTAGTTGTCTAATGCAGTGCTGGTCAGTACAGTAGCCACTAGTCACATGGATCTGTTTACATTTAAAATAATTTAAAAATTCAGTTTCTTAGTCACAGTAGCCATATTTTAAGGGCTTAATAGTCAGATAATAAAATATTTCTATTACTGTGGAAAGATCCGTTGGACAGCACTGGTCTAAAGCAGGGGATCATTTGTTGAAATGTTGTCCATTTGTTTATATATTGTCTACAGCTGCTTTCATGTTACTCGGAGGGAGTTGAGTAGTTCTGTCAGAAACGATCTTGTCCACAAAGCCTAAAATATTTGCTATCTGGTCCTTTACATAAGAAGTTTGCTGACCTGATCTAACGGGATAGCACAGAGAACAAAAGTTTAACTGTTCTGGTCCTGTTTCACAAAAATGGTATTTAAAAAGTATCTCCCTCATTTGTCATGTGGCCTGCCATGTGCGCGAGGGACAGTGCCGCGTGCTGCAAAGGTCACGAGGGTGTAAAAGACGCGGCCCTGCTCTTCCATACCCAGTGGTGTGCTGTTCGCCTTTGTAGAGTTTCTTGGTTCCGTGCAAATATGAAATTGGAACTAGAGCTAAGCCAACTCAGTAGTGAGCAGGTTGCTGCAGATTCTAGGATTTCAAAGTTCAATGGAGATTTAAGTTTAAATCTTTGGTATGTATCTGTAATTATCAAACTAGGTTATGTGATATTGTAGTGTTCCCTCAAATATGTTAGCATCTGAAAATCCTTAAAAAGAATTTAAACATTGATTTAGATGGATATGAAGCTGTCTATTTCTAAATTAACTTACAATTTATTGTATGTATGTACACATATTCATATATGTACTCATATATACTTACACGTAGGACACTTTTCAAAAAAAAATCAGCTTTATTGAGATAATTCACAAACCATAAAATTCACCCTTTTTAAAGTCAAAAAAAAAAAAAAAAAAAAAAAAGAACCAACTTTCAATCTACTTAGTGACTGCTGAAGTCACTCCGCAACCATTGGTCAACCCGGGGCCCCGCAGGAGACCTCGTAGAACCCTTGGGCGCGAGCGGCGTGTGCGCATGCTCACTTGTGTTTGGCACTGCTCCTTGGTTAGCGTTCGATCGGGAGGCTTTTGGGTGGTGCTGTTGTGGCAGAGATGTTGTCTTCGAGAAAATAGTACTGAGTAATATTCGCTCATATCGGCTTCACGAGTGGGTATGAGCCGAGGGGCCAGGTGAGGGGACGGGCCTCTGAAGCTGCTGTCTTCTCCCATGAAGAAGCTTTTTGACATTTGACGGTAGACGAAAGAGTCACTCTCAGGCACCGCCACCAGGTGGCAGGAGGCGAGCTCGGACGAGGTTTGTTTCAGACAGAGAATCGGCTTTTGGCCTAGCTCCCAGATCCACTCAGACATCTGGGAAAGATCAATCACGCTGCCTAAAGGGGCCATGTTGAAAGAGGACACCAGATCCTTTCGTGTGGAGTAGGGGACTTGGGTGACAGAGCGGAACGAGAAGTAGTGGGCGGAGCTAGGCCCAATCTTAGAAAAGAACTGATCTGTGGCCAGGTCAAGAAATAGCCCATTAGAACCATCTTTCAATATCCTTAGTGACTGCTGACGTCACTCAGCATCCATTGGTCAACCCGGGGCCCCGCAGGAGACCTCTTAGAACCCTTGGGCGCGAGCGGTGTGTGCGCGTTCTCACTTGTGTTTATCACTGCTCCTTGGTTACCGTTCGATCGGGAGGCTTTTGAGTGGTGCGGTTGTGGCAGAGAGGTTGGCTTCTGCCGAATAGTACCGAGTAATCGCTGGTGTTAGGTTTAGAAGTGGATAAGAGCCGAGGGGGCAGGTGAGCGGGCTGGCCCGTTAAGCTGCTGTCTTCTGCCATGAAGGCGCTTTTTGACTTTGGACCGTAGAAGAAAAAGTCACTCTCTGGCACCACCACCGGGCTGCAGGAGGCGAGCGCGGACGCGGTTTGTTCGTGAAAGAGAATCGGCTTTCGGCTGAGCTGGCAGATCCGACTCAGACATCTGGGAAAGATCCATCACGCTGCCAAACAGGGTGATGTGGAAAGAGGACAGCTGATCTTTCCGTGTGGAGTAGGGGTCGGGAACCTCCAGCAGGCTGCAGGAGGCGAGCGCGGGAGCGGTTTGGTTGAGAAATGGAATCGGATTTCGGCTGAGCTACCAGATCCGACACAGACATCTGGGAAAGATCCATCAAGCTGCAAAAGGGGTCATGTTAAAAGTGGATAGCAGACCTTTCCGTGTGGAGTAGGGTAAGTGGATGACAGAGTGGATGGAGAAGTAGGGGGCGGAGCCAGGCCCAAGCTTAGGAAAGAACTTATCTGTAGCCATGGCAAGAAATAGCCCGTGAGAAACAACTTTCAATCCCCCTAGGGACCACTGACGGCAATCAGCAACCATTGGTCAACCCGGGGCCCCGCAGGAGACCTCTTAGAACCCTTGGGCGCGAGCGGTGTGTGCGCATGCTCACTTGTGTTTGGCACTGCTCCTCGGTTAGCGTTCGATCGGGAGGCTTTTGGGTGGTGCTGTTGTGGCAGAGATGTTGTCTTCGAGAAAATAGTACTGAGTAATATTCGCTCATATCGGCTTCACGAGTGGGTATGAGCCGAGGGGCCAGGTGAGGGGACGGGCCTCTGAAGCTGCTGTCTTCTCCCATGAAGAAGCTTTTTGACTTTTGACGGTCGACGAAAGAGTCACTCTCAGGCACCGCCACCAGGTGGCAGGAGGCGAGCTCGGACGAGGTTTATTTCAGACAGAGAATCGGCTTTGGCCTAGCTCCCAGATCCACTCAGACATCTGGGAAAGATCAATCGCGCTGCCTAAAGGGGCCATGTTGAAAGAGGACACCAGATCCTTTCGTGTGGAGGAGGGGACGGGGATGACAGAGCCGAACGAGTAGTAGGGGGCGGAGCAAGGCCCAATCTTCGAAAAGAACTGATCTGTAGCCACGTCAAGAAATAGCCCATTAGAACCAACTTTCGGCACTCAGCTCCAGGCGGGGCGGCCCCGGCGCTGAGGGACGCTACCCGACCTTGGCGGGACGGGGGTTTCGCCAGGGCCTGGGCCCAGCGACCAGGCGGAGACGGCGCGCGAGCCTTGCAGTCTCCAGGGAAATGCGGGCTTGCCTGCAATGAGATTTCATTTTCTGCATTTAAAGGACATCCTTTTCTGAGCTGCTGTGAATAAATTTGGGATGATACTGTATGTTTTCATCTAATGGAGAAATAGCTGTATTTTGAATAAGGATTGCTGCACTGGACGACTTCAGAACATTACTCACAATGTCATCCAACAGGAGTCAGAATCCCCATGGACCGAAGCAGATTGGCCTTGACCAGCTCTGGGACGACCTCAGAGCTGGAATCCAGCAAGTGTACACCAGACAGAGTATGGCGAAGTCCAGATACATGGAACTCTACACGTATCCTCCTGCTTGAACTGAGATAATTTGCTTTAGAATTTTGATACTTAGTGGTAGGATCGATGAATTATTAGAAATTTGACATCGTGTGTTCTCTTCTCAGTTCATCCTTGAAATGTAGTCACAGAATTCATCTTTAGCTTTAAGTTTTTTGAATAGAGGTCCTGTTTTTCGGTTTTTAGAACAGAGGTAATAAAATTGGCTAGTTAGTTGTCTAATGCAGTGCTGGTCAGTACAGTAGCCACTAGTCACATGGATCTGTTTACATTTAAAATAATTTAAAAATTCAGTTTCTTAGTCACAGTAGCCGTATTTTAAGGGCTTAATAGTCAGATAATAAAATATTTCTATTACTGTGGAATGATCCGTTGGACAGCACTGGTCTAAAGCAGGGGATCATTTGTTGAAATGTTGTCCATTTGTTTATATATTGTCTACAGCTGCTTTCATGTTACTCGGAGGGAGTTGAGTAGTTCTGTCAGAAACGATCTTGTCCACAAAGCCTAAAATATTTGCTATCTGGTCCTTTACATAAGAAATTTGCTGACCTGATCTAACGGGATAGCACAGAGAACAAAAGTTTAACTGTTCTGGTCCTGTTTCACAAAAATGGTATTTAAAAAGTATCTCCCTCATTTGTCATGTGGCCTGCCATGTGCGCGAGGGACAGTGCCGCGTGCTGCAAAGGTCACGAGGGTGTAAAAGACGCGGCCCTGCTCTTCCATACCCAGTGGTGTGCTGTTCGCCTTTGTAGAGTTTCTTGGTTCCGTGCAAATATGAAATTGGAACTAGAGCTAAGCCAACTCAGTAGTGAGCAGGTTGCTGCAGATTCTAGGATTTCAAAGTTCAATGGAGATTTAAGTTTAAATCTTTGGTATGTATCTGTAATTATCAAACTAGGTTATGTGATATTGTAGTGTTCCCTCAAATATGTTAGCATCTGAACATCCTTAAAAAGAATTTAAACATTGATTTAGATGGATATGAAGCTGTCTATTTCTAAATTAACTTACAATTTATTGTATGTATGTACACATATTCATATATGTACTCATATATACTTACACGTAGGACACTTTTCAAAAAAAAATCAGCTTTATTGAGATAATTCACAAACCATAAAATTCACCCTTTTTAAAGTCAAAAAAAAAAAAAAAAAAAAAAAAGAACCAACTTTCAATCTACTTAGTGACTGCTGAAGTCACTCCGCAACCATTGGTCAACCCGGGGCCCCGCAGGAGACCTCGTAGAACCCTTGGGCGCGAGCGGCGTGTGCGCATGCTCACTTGTGTTTGGCACTGCTCCTTGGTTAGCGTTCGATCGGGAGGCTTTTGGGTGGTGCTGTTGTGGCAGAGATGTTGTCTTCGAGAAAATAGTACTGAGTAATATTCGCTCATATCGGCTTCACGAGTGGGTATGAGCCGAGGGGCCAGGTGAGGGGACGGGCCTCTGAAGCTGCTGTCTTCTCCCATGAAGAAGCTTTTTGACATTTGACGGTAGACGAAAGAGTCACTCTCAGGCACCGCCACGAGGTGGCAGGAGGCGAGCTCGGACGAGGTTTGTTTCAGACAGAGAATCGGCTTTTGGCCTAGCTCCCAGATCCACTCAGACATCTGGGAAAGATCAATCACGCTGCCTAAAGGGGCCATGTTGAAAGAGGACACCAGATCCTTTCGTGTGGAGTAGGGGACTTGGGTGACAGAGCGGAACGAGAAGTAGTGGGCGGAGCTAGGCCCAATCTTAGAAAAGAACTGATCTGTGGCCAGGTCAAGAAATAGCCCATTAGAACCATCTTTCAATATCCTTAGTGACTGCTGACGTCACTCAGCATCCATTGGTCAACCCGGGGCCCCGCAGGAGACCTCTTAGAACCCTTGGGCGCGAGCGGTGTGTGCGCGTTCTCACTTGTGTTTATCACTGCTCCTTGGTTACCGTTCGATCGGGAGGCTTTTGAGTGGTGCGGTTGTGGCAGAGAGGTTGGCTTCTGCCGAATAGTACCGAGTAATCGCTGGTGTTAGGTTTAGAAGTGGATAAGAGCCGAGGGGGCAGGTGAGCGGGCTGGCCCGTTAAGCTGCTGTCTTCTGCCATGAAGGCGCTTTTTGACTTTGGACCGTAGAAGAAAAAGTCACTCTCTGGCACCACCACCGGGCTGCAGGAGGCGAGCGCGGACGCGGTTTGTTCGTGAAAGAGAATCGGCTTTCGGCTGAGCTGGCAGATCCGACTCAGACATCTGGGAAAGATCCATCACGCTGCCAAACAGGGTGATGTGGAAAGAGGACAGCTGATCTTTCCGTGTGGAGTAGGGGTCGGGAACCTCCAGCAGGCTGCAGGAGGCGAGCGCGGGAGCGGTTTGGTTGAGAAATGGAATCGGATTTCGGCTGAGCTACCAGATCCGACACAGACATCTGGGAAAGATCCATCAAGCTGCAAAAGGGGTCATGTTAAAAGTGGATAGCAGACCTTTCCGTGTGGAGTAGGGTAAGTGGATGACAGAGTGGATGGAGAAGTAGGGGGCGGAGCCAGGCCCAAGCTTAGGAAAGAACTTATCTGTAGCCATGGCAAGAAATAGCCCGTGAGAAACAACTTTCAATCCCCCTAGGGACCACTGACGGCAATCAGCAACCATTGGTCAACCCGGGGCCCCGCAGGAGACCTCTTAGAACCCTTGGGCGCGAGCGGTGTGTGCGCATGCTCACTTGTGTTTGGCACTGCTCCTCGGTTAGCGTTCGATCGGGAGGCTTTTGGGTGGTGCTGTTGTGGCAGAGATGTTGTCTTCGAGAAAATAGTACTGAGTAATATTCGCTCATATCGGCTTCACGAGTGGGTATGAGCCGAGGGGCCAGGTGAGGGGACGGGCCTCTGAAGCTGCTGTCTTCTCCCATGAAGAAGCTTTTTGACTTTTGACGGTAGACGAAAGAGTCACTCTCAGGCACCGCCACCAGGTGGCAGGAGGCGAGCTCGGACGAGGTTTATTTCAGACAGAGAATCGGCTTTGGCCTAGCTCCCAGATCCACTCAGACATCTGGGAAAGATCAATCGCGCTGCCTAAAGGTGCCATGTTGAAAGAGGACACCAGATCCTTTCGTGTGGAGGAGGGGACGGGGATGACAGAGCCGAACGAGTAGTAGGGGGCGGAGCAAGGCCCAATCTTCGAAAAGAACTGGTCTGTAGCCACGTCAAGAAATAGCCCATTAGAACCAACTTTCGGCACTCAGCTCCAGGCGGGGCGGCCCCGGCGCTGAGGGACGCTACCCGACCTTGGCGGGACGGGGGTTTCGCCAGGGCCTGGGCCCAGCGACCAGGCGGAGACGGCGCGCGAGCCTTGCAGTCTCCAGGGAAATGCGGGCTTGCCTGCAATGAGATTTCATTTTCTGCATTTAAAGGACATCCTTTTCTGAGCTGCTGTGAATAAATTTGGGATGATACTGTATGTTTTCATCTAATGGAGAAATAGCTGTATTTTGAATAAGGATTGCTGCACTGGACGACTTCAGAACATTACTCACAATGTCATCCAACAGGAGTCAGAATCCCCATGGACCGAAGCAGATTGGCCTTGACCAGCTCTGGGACGACCTCAGAGCTGGAATCCAGCAAGTGTACACCAGACAGAGTATGGCGAAGTCCAGATACATGGAACTCTACACGTATCCTCCTGCTTGAACTGAGATAATTTGCTTTAGAATTTTGATACTTAGTGGTAGGATCGATGAATTATTAGAAATTTGACATCGTGTGTTCTCTTCTCAGTTCATCCTTGAAATGTAGTCACAGAATTCATCTTTAGCTTTAAGTTTTTTGAATAGAGGTCCTGTTTTTCGGTTTTTTGAACAGAGGTAATAAAATTGGCTAGTTAGTTGTCTAATGCAGTGCTGGTCAGTACAGTAGCCACTAGTCACATGGATCTGTTTACATTTAAAATAATTTAAAAATTCAGTTTCTTAGTCACAGTAGCCATATTTTAAGGGCTTAATAGTCAGATAATAAAATATTTCTATTACTGTGGAAAGATCCGTTGGACAGCACTGGTCTAAAGCAGGGGATCATTTGTTGAAATGTTGTCCATTTGTTTATATATTGTCTACAGCTGCTTTCATGTTACTCGGAGGGAGTTGAGTAGTTCTGTCAGAAACGATCTTGTCCACAAAGCCTAAAATATTTGCTATCTGGTCCTTTACATAAGAAGTTTGCTGACCTGATCTAACGGGATAGCACAGAGAACAAAAGTTTAACTGTTCTGGTCCTGTTTCACAAAAATGGTATTTAAAAAGTATCTCCCTCATTTGTCATGTGGCCTGCCATGTGCGCGAGGGACAGTGCCGCGTGCTGCAAAGGTCACGAGGGTGTAAAAGACGCGGCCCTGCTCTTCCATACCCAGTGGTGTGCTGTTCGCCTTTGTAGAGTTTCTTGGTTCCGTGCAAATATGAAATTGGAACTAGAGCTAAGCCAACTCAGTAGTGAGCAGGTTGCTGCAGATTCTAGGATTTCAAAGTTCAATGGAGATTTAAGTTTAAATCTTTGGTATGTATCTGTAATTATCAAACTAGGTTATGTGATATTGTAGTGTTCCCTCAAATATGTTAGCATCTGAAAATCCTTAAAAAGAATTTAAACATTGATTTAGATGGATATGAAGCTGTCTATTTCTAAATTAACTTACAATTTATTGTATGTATGTACACATATTCATATATGTACTCATATATACTTACACGTAGGACACTTTTCAAAAAAAAATCAGCTTTATTGAGATAATTCACAAACCATAAAATTCACCCTTTTTAAAGTCAAAAAAAAAAAAAAAAAAAAAAAAAGAACCAACTTTCAATCTACTTAGTGACTGCTGAAGTCACTCCGCAACCATTGGTCAACCCGGGGCCCCGCAGGAGACCTCGTAGAACCCTTGGGCGCGAGCGGCGTGTGCGCATGCTCACTTGTGTTTGGCACTGCTCCTTGGTTAGCGTTCGATCGGGAGGCTTTTGGGTGGTGCTGTTGTGGCAGAGATGTTGTCTTCGAGAAAATAGTACTGAGTAATATTCGCTCATATCGGCTTCACGAGTGGGTATGAGCTGAGGGGCCAGGTGAGGGGACGGGCCTCTGAAGCTGCTGTCTTCTCCCATGAAGAAGCTTTTTGACATTTGACGGTAGACGAAAGAGTCACTCTCAGGCACCGCCACCAGGTGGCAGGAGGCGAGCTCGGACGAGGTTTGTTTCAGACAGAGAATCGGCTTTTGGCCTAGCTCCCAGATCCACTCAGACATCTGGGAAAGATCAATCACGCTGCCTAAAGGGGCCATGTTGAAAGAGGACACCAGATCCTTTCGTGTGGAGTAGGGGACTTGGGTGACAGAGCGGAACGAGAAGTAGTGGGCGGAGCTAGGCCCAATCTTAGAAAAGAACTGATCTGTGGCCAGGTCAAGAAATAGCCCATTAGAACCATCTTTCAATATCTTTAGTGACTGCTGACGTCACTCAGCATCCATTGGTCAACCCGGGGCCCCGCAGGAGACCTCTTAGAACCCTTGGGCGCGAGCGGTGTGTGCGCGTTCTCACTTGTGTTTATCACTGCTCCTTGGTTACCGTTCGATCGGGAGGCTTTTGAGTGGTGCGGTTGTGGCAGAGAGGTTGGCTTCTGCCGAATAGTACCGAGTAATCGCTGGTGTTAGGTTTAGAAGTGGATAAGAGCCGAGGGGGCAGGTGAGCGGGCTGGCCCGTTAAGCTGCTGTCTTCTGCCATGAAGGCGCTTTTTGACTTTGGACCGTAGAAGAAAAAGTCACTCTCTGGCACCACCACCGGGCTGCAGGAGGCGAGCGCGGACGCGGTTTGTTCGTGAAAGAGAATCGGCTTTCGGCTGAGCTGGCAGATCCGACTCAGACATCTGGGAAAGATCCATCACGCTGCCAAACAGGGTGATGTGGAAAGAGGACAGCTGATCTTTCCGTGTGGAGTAGGGGTCGGGAACCTCCAGCAGGCTGCAGGAGGCGAGCGCGGGAGCGGTTTGGTTGAGAAATGGAATCGGATTTCGGCTGAGCTACCAGATCCGACACAGACATCTGGGAAAGATCCATCAAGCTGCAAAAGGGGTCATGTTAAAAGTGGATAGCAGACCTTTCCGTGTGGAGTAGGGTAAGTGGATGACAGAGTGGATGGAGAAGTAGGGGGCGGAGCCAGGCCCAAGCTTAGGAAAGAACTTATCTGTAGCCATGGCAAGAAATAGCCCGTGAGAAACAACTTTCAATCCCCCTAGGGACCACTGACGGCAATCAGCAACCATTGGTCAACCCGGGGCCCCCGCAGGAGACCTCTTAGAACCCTTGGGCGCGAGCGGTGTGTGCGCATGCTCACTTGTGTTTGGCACTGCTCCTCGGTTAGCGTTCGATCGGGAGGCTTTTGGGTGGTGCTGTTGTGGCAGAGATGTTGTCTTCGAGAAAATAGTACTGAGTAATATTCGCTCATATCGGCTTCACGAGTGGGTATGAGCCGAGGGGCCAGGTGAGGGGACGGGCCTCTGAAGCTGCTGTCTTCTCCCATGAAGAAGCTTTTTGACTTTTGACGGTAGACGAAAGAGTCACTCTCAGGCACCGCCACCAGGTGGCAGGAGGCGAGCTCGGACGAGGTTTATTTCAGACAGAGAATCGGCTTTGGCCTAGCTCCCAGATCCACTCAGACATCTGGGAAAGATCAATCGCGCTGCCTAAAGGGGCCATGTTGAAAGAGGACACCAGATCCTTTCGTGTGGAGGAGGGGACGGGGATGACAGAGCCGAACGAGTAGTAGGGGGCGGAGCAAGGCCCAATCTTCGAAAAGAACTGATCTGTAGCCACGTCAAGAAATAGCCCATTAGAACCAACTTTCGGCACTCAGCTCCAGGCGGGGCGGCCCCGGCGCTGAGGGACGCTACCCGACCTTGGCGGGACGGGGGTTTCGCCAGGGCCTGGGCCCAGCGACCAGGCGGAGACGGCGCGCGAGCCTTGCAGTCTCCAGGGAAATGCGGGCTTGCCTGCAATGAGATTTCATTTTCTGCATTTAAAGGACATCCTTTTCTGAGCTGCTGTGAATAAATTTGGGATGATACTGTATGTTTTCATCTAATGGAGAAATAGCTGTATTTTGAATAAGGATTGCTGCACTGGACGACTTCAGAACATTACTCACAATGTCATCCAACAGGAGTCAGAATCCCCATGGACCGAAGCAGATTGGCCTTGACCAGCTCTGGGACGACCTCAGAGCTGGAATCCAGCAAGTGTACACCAGACAGAGTATGGCGAAGTCCAGATACATGGAACTCTACACGTATCCTCCTGCTTGAACTGAGATAATTTGCTTTAGAATTTTGATACTTAGTGGTAGGATCGATGAATTATTAGAAATTTGACATCGTGTGTTCTCTTCTCAGTTCATCCTTGAAATGTAGTCACAGAATTCATCTTTAGCTTTAAGTTTTTTGAATAGAGGTCCTGTTTTTCGGTTTTTAGAACAGAGGTAATAAAATTGGCTAGTTAGTTGTCTAATGCAGTGCTGGTCAGTACAGTAGCCACTAGTCACATGGATCTGTTTACATTTAAAATAATTTAAAAATTCAGTTTCTTAGTCACAGTAGCCGTATTTTAAGGGCTTAATAGTCAGATAATAAAATATTTCTATTACTGTGGAATGATCCGTTGGACAGCACTGGTCTAAAGCAGGGGATCATTTGTTGAAATGTTGTCCATTTGTTTATATATTGTCTACAGCTGCTTTCATGTTACTCGGAGGGACTTGAGTAGTTCTGTCAGAAACGATCTTGTCCACAAAGCCTAAAATATTTGCTATCTGGTCCTTTACATAAGAAGTTTGCTGACCTGATCTAACGGGATAGCACAGAGAACAAAAGTTTAACTGTTCTGGTCCTGTTTCACAAAAATGGTATTTAAAAAGTATCTCCCTCATTTGTCATGTGGCCTGCCATGTGCGCGAGGGACAGTGCCGCGTGCTGCAAAGGTCACGAGGGTGTAAAAGACGCGGCCCTGCTCTTCCATACCCAGTGGTGTGCTGTTCGCCTTTGTAGAGTTTCTTGGTTCCGTGCAAATATGAAATTGGAACTAGAGCTAAGCCAACTCAGTAGTGAGCAGGTTGCTGCAGATTCTAGGATTTCAAAGTTCAATGGAGATTTAAGTTTAAATCTTTGGTATGTATCTGTAATTATCAAACTAGGTTATGTGATATTGTAGTGTTCCCTCAAATATGTTAGCATCTGAAAATCCTTAAAAAGAATTTAAACATTGATTTAGATGGATATGAAGCTGTCTATTTCTAAATTAACTTACAATTTATTGTATGTATGTACACATATTCATATATGTACTCATATATACTTACACGTAGGACACTTTTCAAAAAAAAATCAGCTTTATTGAGATAATTCACAAACCATAAAATTCACCCTTTTTAAAGTCAAAAAAAAAAAAAAAAAGAACCAACTTTCAATCTACTTAGTGACTGCTGAAGTCACTCCGCAACCATTGGTCAACCCGGGGCCCCGCAGGAGACCTCGTAGAACCCTTGGGCGCGAGCGGCATGTGCGCATGCTCACTTGTGTTTGGCACTGCTCCTTGGTTAGCGTTCGATCGGGAGGCTTTTGGGTGGTGCTGTTGTGGCAGAGATGTTGTCTTCGAGAAAATAGTACTGAGTAATATTCGCTCATATCGGCTTCACGAGTGGGTATGAGCCGAGGGGCCAGGTGAGGGGACGGGCCTCTGAAGCTGCTGTCTTCTCCCATGAAGAAGCTTTTTGACATTTGACGGTAGACGAAAGAGTCACTCTCAGGCACCGCCACCAGGTGGCAGGAGGCGAGCTCGGACGAGGTTTGTTTCAGACAGAGAATCGGCTTTTGGCCTAGCTCCCAGATCCACTCAGACATCTGGGAAAGATCAATCACGCTGCCTAAAGGGGCCATGTTGAAAGAGGACACCAGATCCTTTCGTGTGGAGTAGGGGACTTGGGTGACAGAGCGGAACGAGAAGTAGTGGGCGGAGCTAGGCCCAATCTTAGAAAAGAACTGATCTGTGGCCAGGTCAAGAAATAGCCCATTAGAACCATCTTTCAATATCCTTAGTGACTGCTGACGTCACTCAGCATCCATTGGTCAACCCGGGGCCCCGCAGGAGACCTCTTAGAACCCTTGGGCGCGAGCGGTGTGTGCGCGTTCTCACTTGTGTTTATCACTGCTCCTTGGTTACCGTTCGATCGGGAGGCTTTTGAGTGGTGCGGTTGTGGCAGAGAGGTTGGCTTCTGCCGAATAGTACCGAGTAATCGCTGGTGTTAGGTTTAGAAGTGGATAAGAGCCGAGGGGGCAGGTGAGCGGGCTGGCCCGTTAAGCTGCTGTCTTCTGCCATGAAGGCGCTTTTTGACTTTGGACCGTAGAAGAAAAAGTCACTCTCTGGCACCACCACCGGGCTGCAGGAGGCGAGCGCGGACGCGGTTTGTTCGTGAAAGAGAATCGGCTTTCGGCTGAGCTGGCAGATCCGACTCAGACATCTGGGAAAGATCCATCACGCTGCCAAACAGGGTGATGTGGAAAGAGGACAGCTGATCTTTCCGTGTGGAGTAGGGGTCGGGAACCTCCAGCAGGCTGCAGGAGGCGAGCGCGGGAGCGGTTTGGTTGAGAAATGGAATCGGATTTCGGCTGAGCTACCAGATCCGACACAGACATCTGGGAAAGATCCATCAAGCTGCAAAAGGGGTCATGTTAAAAGTGGATAGCAGACCTTTCCGTGTGGAGTAGGGTAAGTGGATGACAGAGTGGATGGAGAAGTAGGGGGCGGAGCCAGGCCCAAGCTTAGGAAAGAACTTATCTGTAGCCATGGCAAGAAATAGCCCGTGAGAAACAACTTTCAATCCCCCTAGGGACCACTGACGGCAATCAGCAACCATTGGTCAACCCGGGGCCCCCGCAGGAGACCTCTTAGAACCCTTGGGCGCGAGCGGTGTGTGCGCATGCTCACTTGTGTTTGGCACTGCTCCTTGGTTAGCGTTCGATCGGGAGGCTTTTGGGTGGTGCTGTTGTGGCAGAGATGTTGTCTTCGAGAAAATAGTACTGAGTAATATTCGCTCATATCGGCTTCACGAGTGGGTATGAGCCGAGGGGCCAGGTGAGGGGACGGGCCTCTGAAGCTGCTGTCTTCTCCCATGAAGAAGCTTTTTGACTTTTGACGGTAGACGAAAGAGTCACTCTCAGGCACCGCCACCAGGTGGCAGGAGGCGAGCTCGGACGAGGTTTATTTCAGACAGAGAATCGGCTTTGGCCTAGCTCCCAGATCCACTCAGACATCTGGGAAAGATCAATCGCGCTGCCTAAAGGGGCCATGTTGAAAGAGGACACCAGATCCTTTCGTGTGGAGGAGGGGACGGGGATGACAGAGCCGAACGAGTAGTAGGGGGCGGAGCAAGGCCCAATCTTCGAAAAGAACTGATCTGTAGCCACGTCAAGAAATAGCCCATTAGAACCAACTTTCGGCACTCAGCTCCAGGCGGGGCGGCCCCGGCGCTGAGGGACGCTACCCGACCTTGGCGGGACGGGGGTTTCGCCAGGGCCTGGGCCCAGCGACCAGGCGGAGACGGCGCGCGAGCCTTGCAGTCTCCAGGGAAATGCGGGCTTGCCTGCAATGAGATTTCATTTTCTGCATTTAAAGGACATCCTTTTCTGAGCTGCTGTGAATAAATTTGGGATGATACTGTATGTTTTCATCTAATGGAGAAATAGCTGTATTTTGAATAAGGATTGCTGCACTGGACGACTTCAGAACATTACTCACAATGTCATCCAACAGGAGTCAGAATCCCCATGGACCGAAGCAGATTGGCCTTGACCAGCTCTGGGACGACCTCAGAGCTGGAATCCAGCAAGTGTACACCAGACAGAGTATGGCGAAGTCCAGATACATGGAACTCTACACGTATCCTCCTGCTTGAACTGAGATAATTTGCTTTAGAATTTTGATACTTAGTGGTAGGATCGATGAATTATTAGAAATTTGACATCGTGTGTTCTCTTCTCAGTTCATCCTTGAAATGTAGTCACAGAATTCATCTTTAGCTTTAAGTTTTTTGAATAGAGGTCCTGTTTTTCGGTTTTTTGAACAGAGGTAATAAAATTGGCTAGTTAGTTGTCTAATGCAGTGCTGGTCAGTACAGTAGCCACTAGTCACATGGATCTGTTTACATTTAAAATAATTTAAAAATTCAGTTTCTTAGTCACAGTAGCCATATTTTAAGGGCTTAATAGTCAGATAATAAAATATTTCTATTACTGTGGAAAGATCCGTTGGACAGCACTGGTCTAAAGCAGGGGATCATTTGTTGAAATGTTGTCCATTTGTTTATATATTGTCTACAGCTGCTTTCATGTTACTCGGAGGGAGTTGAGTAGTTCTGTCAGAAACGATCTTGTCCACAAAGCCTAAAATATTTGCTATCTGGTCCTTTACATAAGAAGTTTGCTGACCTGATCTAACGGGATAGCACAGAGAACAAAAGTTTAACTGTTCTGGTCCTGTTTCACAAAAATGGTATTTAAAAAGTATCTCCCTCATTTGTCATGTGGCCTGCCATGTGCGCGAGGGACAGTGCCGCGTGCTGCAAAGGTCACGAGGGTGTAAAAGACGCGGCCCTGCTCTTCCATACCCAGTGGTGTGCTGTTCGCCTTTGTAGAGTTTCTTGGTTCCGTGCAAATATGAAATTGGAACTAGAGCTAAGCCAACTCAGTAGTGAGCAGGTTGCTGCAGATTCTAGGATTTCAAAGTTCAATGGAGATTTAAGTTTAAATCTTTGGTATGTATCTGTAATTATCAAACTAGGTTATGTGATATTGTAGTGTTCCCTCAAATATGTTAGCATCTGAAAATCCTTAAAAAGAATTTAAACATTGATTTAGATGGATATGAAGCTGTCTATTTCTAAATTAACTTACAATTTATTGTATGTATGTACACATATTCATATATGTACTCATATATACTTACACGTAGGACACTTTTCAAAAAAAAATCAGCTTTATTGAGATAATTCACAAACCATAAAATTCACCCTTTTTAAAGTCAAAAAAAAAAAAAAAAAAAAAAAAAGAACCAACTTTCAATCTACTTAGTGACTGCTGAAGTCACTCCGCAACCATTGGTCAACCCGGGGCCCCGCAGGAGACCTCGTAGAACCCTTGGGCGCGAGCGGCGTGTGCGCATGCTCACTTGTGTTTGGCACTGCTCCTTGGTTAGCGTTCGATCGGGAGGCTTTTGGGTGGTGCTGTTGTGGCAGAGATGTTGTCTTCGAGAAAATAGTACTGAGTAATATTCGCTCATATCGGCTTCACGAGTGGGTATGAGCCGAGGGGCCAGGTGAGGGGACGGGCCTCTGAAGCTGCTGTCTTCTCCCATGAAGAAGCTTTTTGACATTTGACGGTAGACGAAAGAGTCACTCTCAGGCACCGCCACCAGGTGGCAGGAGGCGAGCTCGGACGAGGTTTGTTTCAGACAGAGAATCGGCTTTTGGCCTAGCTCCCAGATCCACTCAGACATCTGGGAAAGATCAATCACGCTGCCTAAAGGGGCCATGTTGAAAGAGGACACCAGATCCTTTCGTGTGGAGTAGGGGACTTGGGTGACAGAGCGGAACGAGAAGTAGTGGGCGGAGCTAGGCCCAATCTTAGAAAAGAACTGATCTGTGGCCAGGTCAAGAAATAGCCCATTAGAACCATCTTTCAATATCCTTAGTGACTGCTGACGTCACTCAGCATCCATTGGTCAACCCGGGGCCCCGCAGGAGACCTCTTAGAACCCTTGGGCGCGAGCGGTGTGTGCGCGTTCTCACTTGTGTTTATCACTGCTCCTTGGTTACCGTTCGATCGGGAGGCTTTTGAGTGGTGCGGTTGTGGCAGAGAGGTTGGCTTCTGCCGAATAGTACCGAGTAATCGCTGGTGTTAGGTTTAGAAGTGGATAAGAGCCGAGGGGGCAGGTGAGCGGGCTGGCCCGTTAAGCTGCTGTCTTCTGCCATGAAGGCGCTTTTTGACTTTGGACCGTAGAAGAAAAAGTCACTCTCTGGCACCACCACCGGGCTGCAGGAGGCGAGCGCGGACGCGGTTTGTTCGTGAAAGAGAATCGGCTTTCGGCTGAGCTGGCAGATCCGACTCAGACATCTGGGAAAGATCCATCACGCTGCCAAACAGGGTGATGTGGAAAGAGGACAGCTGATCTTTCCGTGTGGAGTAGGGGTCGGGAACCTCCAGCAGGCTGCAGGAGGCGAGCGCGGGAGCGGTTTGGTTGAGAAATGGAATCGGATTTCGGCTGAGCTACCAGATCCGACACAGACATCTGGGAAAGATCCATCAAGCTGCAAAAGGGGTCATGTTAAAAGTGGATAGCAGACCTTTCCGTGTGGAGTAGGGTAAGTGGATGACAGAGTGGATGGAGAAGTAGGGGGCGGAGCCAGGCCCAAGCTTAGGAAAGAACTTATCTGTAGCCATGGCAAGAAATAGCCCGTGAGAAACAACTTTCAATCCCCCTAGGGACCACTGACGGCAATCAGCAACCATTGGTCAACCCGGGGCCCCGCAGGAGACCTCTTAGAACCCTTGGGCGCGAGCGGTGTGTGCGCATGCTCACTTGTGTTTGGCACTGCTCCTCGGTTAGCGTTCGATCGGGAGGCTTTTGGGTGGTGCTGTTGTGGCAGAGATGTTGTCTTCGAGAAAATAGTACTGAGTAATATTCGCTCATATCGGCTTCACGAGTGGGTATGAGCCGAGGGGCCAGGTGAGGGGACGGGCCTCTGAAGCTGCTGTCTTCTCCCATGAAGAAGCTTTTTGACTTTTGACGGTAGACGAAAGAGTCACTCTCAGGCACCGCCACCAGGTGGCAGGAGGCGAGCTCGGACGAGGTTTATTTCAGACAGAGAATCGGCTTTGGCCTAGCTCCCAGATCCACTCAGACATCTGGGAAAGATCAATCGCGCTGCCTAAAGGGGCCATGTTGAAAGAGGACACCAGATCCTTTCGTGTGGAGGAGGGGACGGGGATGACAGAGCCGAACGAGTAGTAGGGGGCGGAGCAAGGCCCAATCTTCGAAAAGAACTGATCTGTAGCCACGTCAAGAAATAGCCCATTAGAACCAACTTTCGGCACTCAGCTCCAGGCGGGGCGGCCCCGGCGCTGAGGGACGCTACCCGACCTTGGCGGGACGGGGGTTTCGCCAGGGCCTGGGCCCAGCGACCAGGCGGAGACGGCGCGCGAGCCTTGCAGTCTCCAGGGAAATGCGGGCTTGCCTGCAATGAGATTTCATTTTCTGCATTTAAAGGACATCCTTTTCTGAGCTGCTGTGAATAAATTTGGGATGATACTGTATGTTTTCATCTAATGGAGAAATAGCTGTATTTTGAATAAGGATTGCTGCACTGGACGACTTCAGAACATTACTCACAATGTCATCCAACAGGAGTCAGAATCCCCATGGACCGAAGCAGATTGGCCTTGACCAGCTCTGGGACGACCTCAGAGCTGGAATCCAGCAAGTGTACACCAGACAGAGTATGGCGAAGTCCAGATACATGGAACTCTACACGTATCCTCCTGCTTGAACTGAGATAATTTGCTTTAGAATTTTGATACTTAGTGGTAGGATCGATGAATTATTAGAAATTTGACATCGTGTGTTCTCTTCTCAGTTCATCCTTGAAATGTAGTCACAGAATTCATCTTTAGCTTTAAGTTTTTTGAATAGAGGTCCTGTTTTTCGGTTTTTAGAACAGAGGTAATAAAATTGGCTAGTTAGTTGTCTAATGCAGTGCTGGTCAGTACAGTAGCCACTAGTCACATGGATCTGTTTACATTTAAAATAATTTAAAAATTCAGTTTCTTAGTCACAGTAGCCGTATTTTAAGGGCTTAATAGTCAGATAATAAAATATTTCTATTACTGTGGAATGATCCGTTGGACAGCACTGGTCTAAAGCAGGGGATCATTTGTTGAAATGTTGTCCATTTGTTTATATATTGTCTACAGCTGCTTTCATGTTACTCGGAGGGAGTTGAGTAGTTCTGTCAGAAACGATCTTGTCCACAAAGCCTAAAATATTTGCTATCTGGTCCTTTACATAAGAAATTTGCTGACCTGATCTAACGGGATAGCACAGAGAACAAAAGTTTAACTGTTCTGGTCCTGTTTCACAAAAATGGTATTTAAAAAGTATCTCCCTCATTTGTCATGTGGCCTGCCATGTGCGCGAGGGACAGTGCCGCGTGCTGCAAAGGTCACGAGGGTGTAAAAGACGCGGCCCTGCTCTTCCATACCCAGTGGTGTGCTGTTCGCCTTTGTAGAGTTTCTTGGTTCCGTGCAAATATGAAATTGGAACTAGAGCTAAGCCAACTCAGTAGTGAGCAGGTTGCTGCAGATTCTAGGATTTCAAAGTTCAATGGAGATTTAAGTTTAAATCTTTGGTATGTATCTGTAATTATCAAACTAGGTTATGTGATATTGTAGTGTTCCCTCAAATATGTTAGCATCTGAACATCCTTAAAAAGAATTTAAACATTGATTTAGATGGATATGAAGCTGTCTATTTCTAAATTAACTTACAATTTATTGTATGTATGTACACATATTCATATATGTACTCATATATACTTACACGTAGGACACTTTTCAAAAAAAAATCAGCTTTATTGAGATAATTCACAAACCATAAAATTCACCCTTTTTAAAGTCAAAAAAAAAAAAAAAAAAAAAAAAGAACCAACTTTCAATCTACTTAGTGACTGCTGAAGTCACTCCGCAACCATTGGTCAACCCGGGGCCCCGCAGGAGACCTCGTAGAACCCTTGGGCGCGAGCGGCGTGTGCGCATGCTCACTTGTGTTTGGCACTGCTCCTTGGTTAGCGTTCGATCGGGAGGCTTTTGGGTGGTGCTGTTGTGGCAGAGATGTTGTCTTCGAGAAAATAGTACTGAGTAATATTCGCTCATATCGGCTTCACGAGTGGGTATGAGCCGAGGGGCCAGGTGAGGGGACGGGCCTCTGAAGCTGCTGTCTTCTCCCATGAAGAAGCTTTTTGACATTTGACGGTAGACGAAAGAGTCACTCTCAGGCACCGCCACCAGGTGGCAGGAGGCGAGCTCGGACGAGGTTTGTTTCAGACAGAGAATCGGCTTTTGGCCTAGCTCCCAGATCCACTCAGACATCTGGGAAAGATCAATCACGCTGCCTAAAGGGGCCATGTTGAAAGAGGACACCAGATCCTTTCGTGTGGAGTAGGGGACTTGGGTGACAGAGCGGAACGAGAAGTAGTGGGCGGAGCTAGGCCCAATCTTAGAAAAGAACTGATCTGTGGCCAGGTCAAGAAATAGCCCATTAGAACCATCTTTCAATATCCTTAGTGACTGCTGACGTCACTCAGCATCCATTGGTCAACCCGGGGCCCCGCAGGAGACCTCTTAGAACCCTTGGGCGCGAGCGGTGTGTGCGCGTTCTCACTTGTGTTTATCACTGCTCCTTGGTTACCGTTCGATCGGGAGGCTTTTGAGTGGTGCGGTTGTGGCAGAGAGGTTGGCTTCTGCCGAATAGTACCGAGTAATCGCTGGTGTTAGGTTTAGAAGTGGATAAGAGCCGAGGGGGCAGGTGAGCGGGCTGGCCCGTTAAGCTGCTGTCTTCTGCCATGAAGGCGCTTTTTGACTTTGGACCGTAGAAGAAAAAGTCACTCTCTGGCACCACCACCGGGCTGCAGGAGGCGAGCGCGGACGCGGTTTGTTCGTGAAAGAGAATCGGCTTTCGGCTGAGCTGGCAGATCCGACTCAGACATCTGGGAAAGATCCATCACGCTGCCAAACAGGGTGATGTGGAAAGAGGACAGCTGATCTTTCCGTGTGGAGTAGGGGTCGGGAACCTCCAGCAGGCTGCAGGAGGCGAGCGCGGGAGCGGTTTGGTTGAGAAATGGAATCGGATTTCGGCTGAGCTACCAGATCCGACACAGACATCTGGGAAAGATCCATCAAGCTGCAAAAGGGGTCATGTTAAAAGTGGATAGCAGACCTTTCCGTGTGGAGTAGGGTAAGTGGATGACAGAGTGGATGGAGAAGTAGGGGGCGGAGCCAGGCCCAAGCTTAGGAAAGAACTTATCTGTAGCCATGGCAAGAAATAGCCCGTGAGAAACAACTTTCAATCCCCCTAGGGACCACTGACGGCAATCAGCAACCATTGGTCAACCCGGGGCCCCCGCAGGAGACCTCTTAGAACCCTTGGGCGCGAGCGGTGTGTGCGCATGCTCACTTGTGTTTGGCACTGCTCCTCGGTTAGCGTTCGATCGGGAGGCTTTTGGGTGGTGCTGTTGTGGCAGAGATGTTGTCTTCGAGAAAATAGTACTGAGTAATATTCGCTCATATCGGCTTCACGAGTGGGTATGAGCCGAGGGGCCAGGTGAGGGGACGGGCCTCTGAAGCTGCTGTCTTCTCCCATGAAGAAGCTTTTTGACTTTTGACGGTAGACGAAAGAGTCACTCTCAGGCACCGCCACCAGGTGGCAGGAGGCGAGCTCGGACGAGGTTTATTTCAGACAGAGAATCGGCTTTGGCCTAGCTCCCAGATCCACTCAGACATCTGGGAAAGATCAATCACGCTGCCTAAAGGGGCCATGTTGAAAGAGGACACCAGATCCTTTCGTGTGGAGGAGGGGACGGGGATGACAGAGCCGAACGAGTAGTAGGGGGCGGAGCAAGGCCCAATCTTCGAAAAGAACTGATCTGTAGCCACGTCAAGAAATAGCCCATTAGAACCAACTTTCGGCACTCAGCTCCAGGCGGGGCGGCCCCGGCGCTGAGGGACGCTACCCGACCTTGGCGGGACGGGGGTTTCGCCAGGGCCTGGGCCCAGCGACCAGGCGGAGACGGCGCGCGAGCCTTGCAGTCTCCAGGGAAATGCGGGCTTGCCTGCAATGAGATTTCATTTTCTGCATTTAAAGGACATCCTTTTCTGAGCTGCTGTGAATAAATTTGGGATGATACTGTATGTTTTCATCTAATGGAGAAATAGCTGTATTTTGAATAAGGATTGCTGCACTGGACGACTTCAGAACATTACTCACAATGTCATCCAACAGGAGTCAGAATCCCCATGGACCGAAGCAGATTGGCCTTGACCAGCTCTGGGACGACCTCAGAGCTGGAATCCAGCAAGTGTACACCAGACAGAGTATGGCGAAGTCCAGATACATGGAACTCTACACGTATCCTCCTGCTTGAACTGAGATAATTTGCTTTAGAATTTTGATACTTAGTGGTAGGATCGATGAATTATTAGAAATTTGACATCATGTGTTCTCTTCTCAGTTCATCCTTGAAATGTAGTCACAGAATTCATCTTTAGCTTTAAGTTTTTTGAATAGAGGTCCTGTTTTTCGGTTTTTTGAACAGAGGTAATAAAATTGGCTAGTTAGTTGTCTAATGCAGTGCTGGTCAGTACAGTAGCCACTAGTCACATGGATCTGTTTACATTTAAAATAATTTAAAAATTCAGTTTCTTAGTCACAGTAGCCATATTTTAAGGGCTTAATAGTCAGATAATAAAATATTTCTATTACTGTGGAAAGATCCGTTGGACAGCACTGGTCTAAAGCAGGGGATCATTTGTTGAAATGTTGTCCATTTGTTTATATATTGTCTACAGCTGCTTTCATGTTACTCGGAGGGAGTTGAGTAGTTCTGTCAGAAACGATCTTGTCCACAAAGCCTAAAATATTTGCTATCTGGTCCTTTACATAAGAAGTTTGCTGACCTGATCTAACGGGATAGCACAGAGAACAAAAGTTTAACTGTTCTGGTCCTGTTTCACAAAAATGGTATTTAAAAAGTATCTCCCTCATTTGTCATGTGGCCTGCCATGTGCGCGAGGGACAGTGCCGCGTGCTGCAAAGGTCACGAGGGTGTAAAAGACGCGGCCCTGCTCTTCCATACCCAGTGGTGTGCTGTTCGCCTTTGTAGAGTTTCTTGGTTCCGTGCAAATATGAAATTGGAACTAGAGCTAAGCCAACTCAGTAGTGAGCAGGTTGCTGCAGATTCTAGGATTTCAAAGTTCAATGGAGATTTAAGTTTAAATCTTTGGTATGTATCTGTAATTATCAAACTAGGTTATGTGATATTGTAGTGTTCCCTCAAATATGTTAGCATCTGAAAATCCTTAAAAAGAATTTAAACATTGATTTAGATGGATATGAAGCTGTCTATTTCTAAATTAACTTACAATTTATTGTATGTATGTACACATATTCATATATGTACTCATATATAGTTACACGTAGGACACTTTTCAAAAAAAAATCAGCTTTATTGAGATAATTCACAAACCATAAAATTCACCCTTTTTAAAGTAAAAAAAAAAAAGAACCAACTTTCAATCTACTTAGTGACTGCTGAAGTCACTCCGCAACCATTGGTCAACCCGGGGCCCCGCAGGAGACCTCGTAGAACCCTTGGGCGCGAGCGGCGTGTGCGCATGCTCACTTGTGTTTGGCACTGCTCCTTGGTTAGCGTTCGATCGGGAGGCTTTTGGGTGGTGCTGTTGTGGCAGAGATGTTGTCTTCGAGAAAATAGTACTGAGTAATATTCGCTCATATCGGCTTCACGAGTGGGTATGAGCCGAGGGGCCATGTGAGGGGACGGGCTTCTGAAGCTGCTGTCTTCTCCCATGAAGAAGCTTTTTGACATTTGACGGTAGACGAAAGAGTCACTCTCAGGCACCGCCACCAGGTGGCAGGAGGCGAGCTCGGACGAGGTTTGTTTCAGACAGAGAATCGGCTTTTGGCCTAGCTCCCAGATCCACTCAGACATCTGGGAAAGATCAATCACGCTGCCTAAAGGGGCCATGTTGAAAGAGGACACCAGATCCTTTCGTGTGGAGTAGGGGACTTGGGTGACAGAGCGGAACGAGAAGTAGTGGGCGGAGCTAGGCCCAATCTTAGAAAAGAACTGATCTGTGGCCAGGTCAAGAAATAGCCCATTAGAACCATCTTTCAATATCCTTAGTGACTGCTGACGTCACTCAGCATCCATTGGTCAACCCGGGGCCCCGCAGGAGACCTCTTAGAACCCTTGGGCGCGAGCGGTGTGTGCGCGTTCTCACTTGTGTTTATCACTGCTCCTTGGTTACCGTTCGATCGGGAGGCTTTTGAGTGGTGCGGTTGTGGCAGAGAGGTTGGCTTCTGCCGAATAGTACCGAGTAATCGCTGGTGTTAGGTTTAGAAGTGGATAAGAGCCGAGGGGGCAGGTGAGCGGGCTGGCCCGTTAAGCTGCTGTCTTCTGCCATGAAGGCGCTTTTTGACTTTGGACCGTAGAAGAAAAAGTCACTCTCTGGCACCACCACCGGGCTGCAGGAGGCGAGCGCGGACGCGGTTTGTTCGTGAAAGAGAATCGGCTTTCGGCTGAGCTGGCAGATCCGACTCAGACATCTGGGAAAGATCCATCACGCTGCCAAACAGGGTGATGTGGAAAGAGGACAGCTGATCTTTCCGTGTGGAGTAGGGGTCGGGAACCTCCAGCAGGCTGCAGGAGGTGAGCGCGGGAGCGGTTTGGTTGAGAAATGGAATCGGATTTCGGCTGAGCTACCAGATCCGACACAGACATCTGGGAAAGATCCATCAAGCTGCAAAAGGGGTCATGTTAAAAGTGGATAGCAGACCTTTCCGTGTGGAGTAGGGTAAGTGGATGACAGAGTGGATGGAGAAGTAGGGGGCGGAGCCAGGCCCAAGCTTAGGAAAGAACTTATCTGTAGCCATGGCAAGAAATAGCCCGTGAGAAACAACTTTCAATCCCCCTAGGGACCACTGACGGCAATCAGCAACCATTGGTCAACCCGGGGCCCCGCAGGAGACCTCTTAGAACCCTTGGGCGCGAGCGGTGTGTGCGCATGCTCACTTGTGTTTGGCACTGCTCCTCGGTTAGCGTTCGATCGGGAGGCTTTTGGGTGGTGCTGTTGTGGCAGAGATGTTGTCTTCGAGAAAATAGTACTGAGTAATATTCGCTCATATCGGCTTCACGAGTGGGTATGAGCCGAGGGGCCAGGTGAGGGGACGGGCCTCTGAAGCTGCTGTCTTCTCCCATGAAGAAGCTTTTTGACTTTTGACGGTAGACGAAAGAGTCACTCTCAGGCACCGCCACCAGGTGGCAGGAGGCGAGCTCGGACGAGGTTTATTTCAGACAGAGAATCGGCTTTGGCCTAGCTCCCAGATCCACTCAGACATCTGGGAAAGATCAATCGCGCTGCCTAAAGGGGCCATGTTGAAAGAGGACACCAGATCCTTTCGTGTGGAGTAGGGGACGGGGATGACAGAGCCGAACGAGTAGTAGGGGGCGGAGCAAGGCCCAATCTTCGAAAAGAACTGATCTGTAGCCACGTCAAGAAATAGCCCATTAGAACCAACTTTCGGCACTCAGCTCCAGGCGGGGCGGCCCCGGCGCTGAGGGACGCTACCCGACCTTGGCGGGACGGGGGTTTCGCCAGGGCCTGGGCCCAGCGACCAGGCGGAGACGGCGCGCGAGCCTTGCAGTCTCCAGGGAAATGCGGGCTTGCCTGCAATGAGATTTCATTTTCTGCATTTAAAGGACATCCTTTTCTGAGCTGCTGTGAATAAATTTGGGATGATACTGTATGTTTTCATCTAATGGAGAAATAGCTGTATTTTGAATAAGGATTGCTGCACTGGACGACTTCAGAACATTACTCACAATGTCATCCAACAGGAGTCAGAATCCCCATGGACCGAAGCAGATTGGCCTTGACCAGCTCTGGGACGACCTCAGAGCTGGAATCCAGCAAGTGTACACCAGACAGAGTATGGCGAAGTCCAGATACATGGAACTCTACACGTATCCTCCTGCTTGAACTGAGATAATTTGCTTTAGAATTTTGATACTTAGTGGTAGGATCGATGAATTATTAGAAATTTGACATCGTGTGTTCTCTTCTCAGTTCATCCTTGAAATGTAGTCACAGAATTCATCTTTAGCTTTAAGTTTTTTGAATAGAGGTCCTGTTTTTCGGTTTTTAGAACAGAGGTAATAAAATTGGCTAGTTAGTTGTCTAATGCAGTGCTGGTCAGTACAGTAGCCACTAGTCACATGGATCTGTTTACATTTAAAATAATTTAAAAATTCAGTTTCTTAGTCACAGTAGCCGTATTTTAAGGGCTTAATAGTCAGATAATAAAATATTTCTATTACTGTGGAATGATCCGTTGGACAGCACTGGTCTAAAGCAGGGGATCATTTGTTGAAATGTTGTCCATTTGTTTATATATTGTCTACAGCTGCTTTCATGTTACTCGGAGGGAGTTGAGTAGTTCTGTCAGAAACGATCTTGTCCACAAAGCCTAAAATATTTGCTATCTGGTCCTTTACATAAGAAATTTGCTGACCTGATCTAACGGGATAGCACAGAGAACAAAAGTTTAACTGTTCTGGTCCTGTTTCACAAAAATGGTATTTAAAAAGTATCTCCCTCATTTGTCATGTGGCCTGCCATGTGCGCGAGGGACAGTGCCGCGTGCTGCAAAGGTCACGAGGGTGTAAAAGACGCGGCCCTGCTCTTCCATACCCAGTGGTGTGCTGTTCGCCTTTGTAGAGTTTCTTGGTTCCGTGCAAATATGAAATTGGAACTAGAGCTAAGCCAACTCAGTAGTGAGCAGGTTGCTGCAGATTCTAGGATTTCAAAGTTCAATGGAGATTTAAGTTTAAATCTTTGGTATGTATCTGTAATTATCAAACTAGGTTATGTGATATTGTAGTGTTCCCTCAAATATGTTAGCATCTGAACATCCTTAAAAAGAATTTAAACATTGATTTAGATGGATATGAAGCTGTCTATTTCTAAATTAACTTACAATTTATTGTATGTATGTACACATATTCATATATGTACTCATATATACTTACACGTAGGACACTTTTCAAAAAAAAATCAGCTTTATTGAGATAATTCACAAACCATAAAATTCACCCTTTTTAAAGTCAAAAAAAAAAAAAAAAAAAAAAAAGAACCAACTTTCAATCTACTTAGTGACTGCTGAAGTCACTCCGCAACCATTGGTCAACCCGGGGCCCCGCAGGAGACCTCGTAGAACCCTTGGGCGCGAGCGGCGTGTGCGCATGCTCACTTGTGTTTGGCACTGCTCCTTGGTTAGCGTTCGATCGGGAGGCTTTTGGGTGGTGCTGTTGTGGCAGAGATGTTGTCTTCGAGAAAATAGTACTGAGTAATATTCGCTCATATCGGCTTCACGAGTGGGTATGAGCCGAGGGGCCAGGTGAGGGGACGGGCCTCTGAAGCTGCTGTCTTCTCCCATGAAGAAGCTTTTTGACATTTGACGGTAGACGAAAGAGTCACTCTCAGGCACCGCCACCAGGTGGCAGGAGGCGAGCTCGGACGAGGTTTGTTTCAGACAGAGAATCGGCTTTTGGCCTAGCTCCCAGATCCACTCAGACATCTGGGAAAGATCAATCACGCTGCCTAAAGGGGCCATGTTGAAAGAGGACACCAGATCCTTTCGTGTGGAGTAGGGGACTTGGGTGACAGAGCGGAACGAGAAGTAGTGGGCGGAGCTAGGCCCAATCTTAGAAAAGAACTGATCTGTGGCCAGGTCAAGAAATAGCCCATTAGAACCATCTTTCAATATCCTTAGTGACTGCTGACGTCACTCAGCATCCATTGGTCAACCCGGGGCCCCGCAGGAGACCTCTTAGAACCCTTGGGCGCGAGCGGTGTGTGCGCGTTCTCACTTGTGTTTATCACTGCTCCTTGGTTACCGTTCGATCGGGAGGCTTTTGAGTGGTGCGGTTGTGGCAGAGAGGTTGGCTTCTGCCGAATAGTACCGAGTAATCGCTGGTGTTAGGTTTAGAAGTGGATAAGAGCCGAGGGGGCAGGTGAGCGGGCTGGCCCGTTAAGCTGCTGTCTTCTGCCATGAAGGCGCTTTTTGACTTTGGACCGTAGAAGAAAAAGTCACTCTCTGGCACCACCACCGGGCTGCAGGAGGCGAGCGCGGACGCGGTTTGTTCGTGAAAGAGAATCGGCTTTCGGCTGAGCTGGCAGATCCGACTCAGACATCTGGGAAAGATCCATCACGCTGCCAAACAGGGTGATGTGGAAAGAGGACAGCTGATCTTTCCGTGTGGAGTAGGGGTCGGGAACCTCCAGCAGGCTGCAGGAGGCGAGCGCGGGAGCGGTTTGGTTGAGAAATGGAATCGGATTTCGGCTGAGCTACCAGATCCGACACAGACATCTGGGAAAGATCCATCAAGCTGCAAAAGGGGTCATGTTAAAAGTGGATAGCAGACCTTTCCGTGTGGAGTAGGGTAAGTGGATGACAGAGTGGATGGAGAAGTAGGGGGCGGAGCCAGGCCCAAGCTTAGGAAAGAACTTATCTGTAGCCATGGCAAGAAATAGCCCGTGAGAAACAACTTTCAATCCCCCTAGGGACCACTGACGGCAATCAGCAACCATTGGTCAACCCGGGGCCCCCGCAGGAGACCTCTTAGAACCCTTGGGCGCGAGCGGTGTGTGCGCATGCTCACTTGTGTTTGGCACTGCTCCTCGGTTAGCGTTCGATCGGGAGGCTTTTGGGTGGTGCTGTTGTGGCAGAGATGTTGTCTTCGAGAAAATAGTACTGAGTAATATTCGCTCATATCGGCTTCACGAGTGGGTATGAGCCGAGGGGCCAGGTGAGGGGACGGGCCTCTGAAGCTGCTGTCTTCTCCCATGAAGAAGCTTTTTGACTTTTGACGGTAGACGAAAGAGTCACTCTCAGGCACCGCCACCAGGTGGCAGGAGGCGAGCTCGGACGAGGTTTATTTCAGACAGAGAATCGGCTTTGGCCTAGCTCCCAGATCCACTCAGACATCTGGGAAAGATCAATCACGCTGCCTAAAGGGGCCATGTTGAAAGAGGACACCAGATCCTTTCGTGTGGAGGAGGGGACGGGGATGACAGAGCCGAACGAGTAGTAGGGGGCGGAGCAAGGCCCAATCTTCGAAAAGAACTGATCTGTAGCCACGTCAAGAAATAGCCCATTAGAACCAACTTTCGGCACTCAGCTCCAGGCGGGGCGGCCCCGGCGCTGAGGGACGCTACCCGACCTTGGCGGGACGGGGGTTTCGCCAGGGCCTGGGCCCAGCGACCAGGCGGAGACGGCGCGCGAGCCTTGCAGTCTCCAGGGAAATGCGGGCTTGCCTGCAATGAGATTTCATTTTCTGCATTTAAAGGACATCCTTTTCTGAGCTGCTGTGAATAAATTTGGGATGATACTGTATGTTTTCATCTAATGGAGAAATAGCTGTATTTTGAATAAGGATTGCTGCACTGGACGACTTCAGAACATTACTCACAATGTCATCCAACAGGAGTCAGAATCCCCATGGACCGAAGCAGATTGGCCTTGACCAGCTCTGGGACGACCTCAGAGCTGGAATCCAGCAAGTGTACACCAGACAGAGTATGGCGAAGTCCAGATACATGGAACTCTACACGTATCCTCCTGCTTGAACTGAGATAATTTGCTTTAGAATTTTGATACTTAGTGGTAGGATCGATGAATTATTAGAAATTTGACATCATGTGTTCTCTTCTCAGTTCATCCTTGAAATGTAGTCACAGAATTCATCTTTAGCTTTAAGTTTTTTGAATAGAGGTCCTGTTTTTCGGTTTTTTGAACAGAGGTAATAAAATTGGCTAGTTAGTTGTCTAATGCAGTGCTGGTCAGTACAGTAGCCACTAGTCACATGGATCTGTTTACATTTAAAATAATTTAAAAATTCAGTTTCTTAGTCACAGTAGCCATATTTTAAGGGCTTAATAGTCAGATAATAAAATATTTCTATTACTGTGGAAAGATCCGTTGGACAGCACTGGTCTAAAGCAGGGGATCATTTGTTGAAATGTTGTCCATTTGTTTATATATTGTCTACAGCTGCTTTCATGTTACTCGGAGGGAGTTGAGTAGTTCTGTCAGAAACGATCTTGTCCACAAAGCCTAAAATATTTGCTATCTGGTCCTTTACATAAGAAGTTTGCTGACCTGATCTAACGGGATAGCACAGAGAACAAAAGTTTAACTGTTCTGGTCCTGTTTCACAAAAATGGTATTTAAAAAGTATCTCCCTCATTTGTCATGTGGCCTGCCATGTGCGCGAGGGACAGTGCCGCGTGCTGCAAAGGTCACGAGGGTGTAAAAGACGCGGCCCTGCTCTTCCATACCCAGTGGTGTGCTGTTCGCCTTTGTAGAGTTTCTTGGTTCCGTGCAAATATGAAATTGGAACTAGAGCTAAGCCAACTCAGTAGTGAGCAGGTTGCTGCAGATTCTAGGATTTCAAAGTTCAATGGAGATTTAAGTTTAAATCTTTGGTATGTATCTGTAATTATCAAACTAGGTTATGTGATATTGTAGTGTTCCCTCAAATATGTTAGCATCTGAAAATCCTTAAAAAGAATTTAAACATTGATTTAGATGGATATGAAGCTGTCTATTTCTAAATTAACTTACAATTTATTGTATGTATGTACACATATTCATATATGTACTCATATATACTTACACGTAGGACACTTTTCAAAAAAAAATCAGCTTTATTGAGATAATTCACAAACCATAAAATTCACCCTTTTTAAAGTAAAAAAAAAAAAGAACCAACTTTCAATCTACTTAGTGACTGCTGAAGTCACTCCGCAACCATTGGTCAACCCGGGGCCCTGCAGGAGACCTCGTAGAACCCTTGGGCGCGAGCGGCGTGTGCGCATGCTCACTTGTGTTTGGCACTGCTCCTTGGTTAGCGTTCGATCGGGAGGCTTTTGGGTGGTGCTGTTGTGGCAGAGATGTTGTCTTCGAGAAAATAGTACTGAGTAATATTCGCTCATATCGGCTTCACGAGTGGGTATGAGCCGAGGGGCCAGGTGAGGGGACGGGCTTCTGAAGCTGCTGTCTTCTCCCATGAAGAAGCTTTTTGACATTTGACGGTAGACGAAAGAGTCACTCTCAGGCACCGCCACCAGGTGGCAGGAGGCGAGCTCGGACGAGGTTTGTTTCAGACAGAGAATCGGCTTTTGGCCTAGCTCCCAGATCCACTCAGACATCTGGGAAAGATCAATCACGCTGCCTAAAGGGGCCATGTTGAAAGAGGACACCAGATCCTTTCGTGTGGAGTAGGGGACTTGGGTGACAGAGCGGAACGAGAAGTAGTGGGCGGAGCTAGGCCCAATCTTAGAAAAGAACTGATCTGTGGCCAGGTCAAGAAATAGCCCATTAGAACCATCTTTCAATATCCTTAGTGACTGCTGACGTCACTCAGCATCCATTGGTCAACCCGGGGCCCCGCAGGAGACCTCTTAGAACCCTTGGGCGCGAGCGGTGTGTGCGCGTTCTCACTTGTGTTTATCACTGCTCCTTGGTTACCGTTCGATCGGGAGGCTTTTGAGTGGTGCGGTTGTGGCAGAGAGGTTGGCTTCTGCCGAATAGTACCGAGTAATCGCTGGTGTTAGGTTTAGAAGTGGATAAGAGCCGAGGGGGCAGGTGAGCGGGCTGGCCCGTTAAGCTGCTGTCTTCTGCCATGAAGGCGCTTTTTGACTTTGGACCGTAGAAGAAAAAGTCACTCTCTGGCACCACCACCGGGCTGCAGGAGGCGAGCGCGGACGCGGTTTGTTCGTGAAAGAGAATCGGCTTTCGGCTGAGCTGGCAGATCCGACTCAGACATCTGGGAAAGATCCATCACGCTGCCAAACAGGGTGATGTGGAAAGAGGACAGCTGATCTTTCCGTGTGGAGTAGGGGTCGGGAACCTCCAGCAGGCTGCAGGAGGCGAGCGCGGGAGCGGTTTGGTTGAGAAATGGAATCGGATTTCGGCTGAGCTACCAGATCCGACACAGACATCTGGGAAAGATCCATCAAGCTGCAAAAGGGGTCATGTTAAAAGTGGATAGCAGACCTTTCCGTGTGGAGTAGGGTAAGTGGATGACAGAGTGGATGGAGAAGTAGGGGGCGGAGCCAGGCCCAAGCTTAGGAAAGAACTTATCTGTAGCCATGGCAAGAAATAGCCCGTGAGAAACAACTTTCAATCCCCCTAGGGACCACTGACGGCAATCAGCAACCATTGGTCAACCCGGGGCCCCGCAGGAGACCTCTTAGAACCCTTGGGCGCGAGCGGTGTGTGCGCATGCTCACTTGTGTTTGGCACTGCTCCTCGGTTAGCGTTCGATCGGGAGGCTTTTGGGTGGTGCTGTTGTGGCAGAGATGTTGTCTTCGAGAAAATAGTACTGAGTAATATTCGCTCATATCGGCTTCACGAGTGGGTATGAGCCGAGGGGCCAGGTGAGGGGACGGGCCTCTGAAGCTGCTGTCTTCTCCCATGAAGAAGCTTTTTGACTTTTGACGGTAGACGAAAGAGTCACTCTCAGGCACCGCCACCAGGTGGCAGGAGGCGAGCTCGGACGAGGTTTATTTCAGACAGAGAATCGGCTTTGGCCTAGCTCCCAGATCCACTCAGACATCTGGGAAAGATCAATCACGCTGCCTAAAGGGGCCATGTTGAAAGAGGACACCAGATCCTTTCGTGTGGAGGAGGGGACGGGGATGACAGAGCCGAACGAGTAGTAGGGGGCGGAGCAAGGCCCAATCTTCGAAAAGAACTGATCTGTAGCCACGTCAAGAAATAGCCCATTAGAACCAACTTTCGGCACTCAGCTCCAGGCGGGGCGGCCCCGGCGCTGAGGGACGCTACCCGACCTTGGCGGGACGGGGGTTTCGCCAGGGCCTGGGCCCAGCGACCAGGCGGAGACGGCGCGCGAGCCTTGCAGTCTCCAGGGAAATGCGGGCTTGCCTGCAATGAGATTTCATTTTCTGCATTTAAAGGACATCCTTTTCTGAGCTGCTGTGAATAAATTTGGGATGATACTGTATGTTTTCATCTAATGGAGAAATAGCTGTATTTTGAATAAGGATTGCTGCACTGGACGACTTCAGAACATTACTCACAATGTCATCCAACAGGAGTCAGAATCCCCATGGACCGAAGCAGATTGGCCTTGACCAGCTCTGGGACGACCTCAGAGCTGGAATCCAGCAAGTGTACACCAGACAGAGTATGGCGAAGTCCAGATACATGGAACTCTACACGTATCCTCCTGCTTGAACTGAGATAATTTGCTTTAGAATTTTGATACTTAGTGGTAGGATCGATGAATTATTAGAAATTTGACATCGTGTGTTCTCTTCTCAGTTCATCCTTGAAATGTAGTCACAGAATTCATCTTTAGCTTTAAGTTTTTTGACTAGAGGTCCTGTTTTTCGGTTTTTAGAACAGAGGTAATAAAATTGGCTAGTTAGTTGTCTAATGCAGTGCTGGTCAGTACAGTAGCCACTAGTCACATGGATCTGTTTACATTTAAAATAATTTAAAAATTCAGTTTCTTAGTCACAGTAGCCATATTTTAAGGGCTTAATAGTCAGATAATAAAATATTTCTATTACTGTGGAAAGATCCGTTGGACAGCACTGGTCTAAAGCAGGGGATCATTTGTTGAAATGTTGTCCATTTGTTTATATATTGTCTACAGCTGCTTTCATGTTACTCGGAGGGAGTTGAGTAGTTCTGTCAGAAACGATCTTGTCCACAAAGCCTAAAATATTTGCTATCTGGTCCTTTACATAAGAAGTTTGCTGACCTGATCTAACGGGATAGCACAGAGAACAAAAGTTTAACTGTTCTGGTCCTGTTTCACAAAAATGGTATTTAAAAAGTATCTCCCTCATTTGTCATGTGGCCTGCCATGTGCGCGAGGGACAGTGCCGCGTGCTGCAAAGGTCACGAGGGTGTAAAAGACGCGGCCCTGCTCTTCCATACCCAGTGGTGTGCTGTTCGCCTTTGTAGAGTTTCTTGGTTCCGTGCAAATATGAAATTGGAACTAGAGCTAAGCCAACTCAGTAGTGAGCAGGTTGCTGCAGATTCTAGGATTTCAAAGTTCAATGGAGATTTAAGTTTAAATCTTTGGTATGTATCTGTAATTATCAAACTAGGTTATGTGATATTGTAGTGTTCCCTCAAATATGTTAGCATCTGAAAATCCTTAAAAAGAATTTAAACATTGATTTAGATGGATATGAAGCTGTCTATTTCTAAATTAACTTACAATTTATTGTATGTATGTACACATATTCATATATGTACTCATATATACTTACACGTAGGACACTTTTCAAAAAAAAATCAGCTTTATTGAGATAATTCACAAACCATAAAATTCACCCTTTTTAAAGTCAAAAAAAAAAAGAACCAACTTTCAATCTACTTAGTGACTGCTGAAGTCACTCCGCAACCATTGGTCAACCCGGGGCCCCGCAGGAGACCTCGTAGAACCCTTGGGCGCGAGCGGCGTGTGCGCATGCTCACTTGTGTTTGGCACTGCTCCTTGGTTAGCGTTCGATCGGGAGGCTTTTGGGTGGTGCTGTTGTGGCAGAGATGTTGTCTTCGAGAAAATAGTACTGAGTAATATTCGCTCATATCGGCTTCACGAGTGGGTATGAGCCGAGGGGCCAGGTGAGGGGACGGGCCTCTGAAGCTGCTGTCTTCTCCCATGAAGAAGCTTTTTGACATTTGACGGTAGACGAAAGAGTCACTCTCAGGCACCGCCACCAGGTGGCAGGAGGCGAGCTCGGACGAGGTTTGTTTCAGACAGAGAATCGGCTTTTGGCCTAGCTCCCAGATCCACTCAGACATCTGGGAAAGATCAATCACGCTGCCTAAAGGGGCCATGTTGAAAGAGGACACCAGATCCTTTCGTGTGGAGTAGGGGACTTGGGTGACAGAGCGGAACGAGAAGTAGTGGGCGGAGCTAGGCCCAATCTTAGAAAAGAACTGATCTGTGGCCAGGTCAAGAAATAGCCCATTAGAACCATCTTTCAATATCCTTAGTGACTGCTGACGTCACTCAGCATCCATTGGTCAACCCGGGGCCCCGCAGGAGACCTCTTAGAACCCTTGGGCGCGAGCGGTGTGTGCGCGTTCTCACTTGTGTTTATCACTGCTCCTTGGTTACCGTTCGATCGGGAGGCTTTTGAGTGGTGCGGTTGTGGCAGAGAGGTTGGCTTCTGCCGAATAGTACCGAGTAATCGCTGGTGTTAGGTTTAGAAGTGGATAAGAGCCGAGGGGGCAGGTGAGCGGGCTGGCCCGTTAAGCTGCTGTCTTCTGCCATGAAGGCGCTTTTTGACTTTGGACCGTAGAAGAAAAAGTCACTCTCTGGCACCACCACCGGGCTGCAGGAGGCGAGCGCGGACGCGGTTTGTTCGTGAAAGAGAATCGGCTTTCGGCTGAGCTGGCAGATCCGACTCAGACATCTGGGAAAGATCCATCACGCTGCCAAACAGGGTGATGTGGAAAGAGGACAGCTGATCTTTCCGTGTGGAGTAGGGGTCGGGAACCTCCAGCAGGCTGCAGGAGGCGAGCGCGGGAGCGGTTTGGTTGAGAAATGGAATCGGATTTCGGCTGAGCTACCAGATCCGACACAGACATCTGGGAAAGATCCATCAAGCTGCAAAAGGGGTCATGTTAAAAGTGGATAGCAGACCTTTCCGTGTGGAGTAGGGTAAGTGGATGACAGAGTGGATGGAGAAGTAGGGGGCGGAGCCAGGCCCAAGCTTAGGAAAGAACTTATCTGTAGCCATGGCAAGAAATAGCCCGTGAGAAACAACTTTCAATCCCCCTAGGGACCACTGACGGCAATCAGCAACCATTGGTCAACCCGGGGCCCCGCAGGAGACCTCTTAGAACCCTTGGGCGCGAGCGGTGTGTGCGCATGCTCACTTGTGTTTGGCACTGCTCCTCGGTTAGCGTTCGATCGGGAGGCTTTTGGGTGGTGCTGTTGTGGCAGAGATGTTGTCTTCGAGAAAATAGTACTGAGTAATATTCGCTCATATCGGCTTCACGAGTGGGTATGAGCCGAGGGGCCAGGTGAGGGGACGGGCCTCTGAAGCTGCTGTCTTCTCCCATGAAGAAGCTTTTTGACTTTTGACGGTAGACGAAAGAGTCACTCTCAGGCACCGCCACCAGGTGGCAGGAGGCGAGCTCGGACGAGGTTTATTTCAGACAGAGAATCGGCTTTGGCCTAGCTCCCAGATCCACTCAGACATCTGGGAAAGATCAATCACGCTGCCTAAAGGGGCCATGTTGAAAGAGGACACCAGATCCTTTCGTGTGGAGGAGGGGACGGGGATGACAGAGCCGAACGAGTAGTAGGGGGCGGAGCAAGGCCCAATCTTCGAAAAGAACTGATCTGTAGCCACGTCAAGAAATAGCCCATTAGAACCAACTTTCGGCACTCAGCTCCAGGCGGGGCGGCCCCGGCGCTGAGGGACGCTACCCGACCTTGGCGGGACGGGGGTTTCGCCAGGGCCTGGGCCCAGCGACCAGGCGGAGACGGCGCGCGAGCCTTGCAGTCTCCAGGGAAATGCGGGCTTGCCTGCAATGAGATTTCATTTTCTGCATTTAAAGGACATCCTTTTCTGAGCTGCTGTGAATAAATTTGGGATGATACTGTATGTTTTCATCTAATGGAGAAATAGCTGTATTTTGAATAAGGATTGCTGCACTGGACGACTTCAGAACATTACTCACAATGTCATCCAACAGGAGTCAGAATCCCCATGGACCGAAGCAGATTGGCCTTGACCAGCTCTGGGACGACCTCAGAGCTGGAATCCAGCAAGTGTACACCAGACAGAGTATGGCGAAGTCCAGATACATGGAACTCTACACGTATCCTCCTGCTTGAACTGAGATAATTTGCTTTAGAATTTTGATACTTAGTGGTAGGATCGATGAATTATTAGAAATTTGACATCGTGTGTTCTCTTCTCAGTTCATCCTTGAAATGTAGTCACAGAATTCATCTTTAGCTTTAAGTTTTTTGACTAGAGGTCCTGTTTTTCGGTTTTTAGAACAGAGGTAATAAAATTGGCTAGTTAGTTGTCTAATGCAGTGCTGGTCAGTACAGTAGCCACTAGTCACATGGATCTGTTTACATTTAAAATAATTTAAAAATTCAGTTTCTTAGTCACAGTAGCCATATTTTAAGGGCTTAATAGTCAGATAATAAAATATTTCTATTACTGTGGAAAGATCCGTTGGACAGCACTGGTCTAAAGCAGGGGATCATTTGTTGAAATGTTGTCCATTTGTTTATATATTGTCTACAGCTGCTTTCATGTTACTCGGAGGGAGTTGAGTAGTTCTGTCAGAAACGATCTTGTCCACAAAGCCTAAAATATTTGCTATCTGGTCCTTTACATAAGAAGTTTGCTGACCTGATCTAACGGGATAGCACAGAGAACAAAAGTTTAACTGTTCTGGTCCTGTTTCACAAAAATGGTATTTAAAAAGTATCTCCCTCATTTGTCATGTGGCCTGCCATGTGCGCGAGGGACAGTGCCGCGTGCTGCAAAGGTCACGAGGGTGTAAAAGACGCGGCCCTGCTCTTCCATACCCAGTGGTGTGCTGTTCGCCTTTGTAGAGTTTCTTGGTTCCGTGCAAATATGAAATTGGAACTAGAGCTAAGCCAACTCAGTAGTGAGCAGGTTGCTGCAGATTCTAGGATTTCAAAGTTCAATGGAGATTTAAGTTTAAATCTTTGGTATGTATCTGTAATTATCAAACTAGGTTATGTGATATTGTAGTGTTCCCTCAAATATGTTAGCATCTGAAAATCCTTAAAAAGAATTTAAACATTGATTTAGATGGATATGAAGCTGTCTATTTCTAAATTAACTTACAATTTATTGTATGTATGTACACATATTCATATATGTACTCATATATACTTACACGTAGGACACTTTTCAAAAAAAAATCAGCTTTATTGAGATAATTCACAAACCATAAAATTCACCCTTTTTAAAGTCAAAAAAAAAAAAAAAAAAAAAAGAACCAACTTTCAATCTACTTAGTGACTGCTGAAGTCACTCCGCAACCATTGGTCAACCCGGGGCCCCGCAGGAGACCTCGTAGAACCCTTGGGCGCGAGCGGCGTGTGCGCATGCTCACTTGTGTTTGGCACTGCTCCTTGGTTAGCGTTCGATCGGGAGGCTTTTGGGTGGTGCTGTTGTGGCAGAGATGTTGTCTTCGAGAAAATAGTACTGAGTAATATTCGCTCATATCGGCTTCACGAGTGGGTATGAGCCGAGGGGCCAGGTGAGGGGACGGGCCTCTGAAGCTGCTGTCTTCTCCCATGAAGAAGCTTTTTGACATTTGACGGTAGACGAAAGAGTCACTCTCAGGCACCGCCACCAGGTGGCAGGAGGCGAGCTCGGACGAGGTTTGTTTCAGACAGAGAATCGGCTTTTGGCCTAGCTCCCAGATCCACTCAGACATCTGGGAAAGATCAATCACGCTGCCTAAAGGGGCCATGTTGAAAGAGGACACCAGATCCTTTCGTGTGGAGTAGGGGACTTGGGTGACAGAGCGGAACGAGAAGTAGTGGGCGGAGCTAGGCCCAATCTTAGAAAAGAACTGATCTGTGGCCAGGTCAAGAAATAGCCCATTAGAACCATCTTTCAATATCCTTAGTGACTGCTGACGTCACTCAGCATCCATTGGTCAACCCGGGGCCCCGCAGGAGACCTCTTAGAACCCTTGGGCGCGAGCGGTGTGTGCGCGTTCTCACTTGTGTTTATCACTGCTCCTTGGTTACCGTTCGATCGGGAGGCTTTTGAGTGGTGCGGTTGTGGCAGAGAGGTTGGCTTCTGCCGAATAGTACCGAGTAATCGCTGGTGTTAGGTTTAGAAGTGGATAAGAGCCGAGGGGGCAGGTGAGCGGGCTGGCCCGTTAAGCTGCTGTCTTCTGCCATGAAGGCGCTTTTTGACTTTGGACCGTAGAAGAAAAAGTCACTCTCTGGCACCACCACCGGGCTGCAGGAGGCGAGCGCGGACGCGGTTTGTTCGTGAAAGAGAATCGGCTTTCGGCTGAGCTGGCAGATCCGACTCAGACATCTGGGAAAGATCCATCACGCTGCCAAACAGGGTGATGTGGAAAGAGGACAGCTGATCTTTCCGTGTGGAGTAGGGGTCGGGAACCTCCAGCAGGCTGCAGGAGGCGAGCGCGGGAGCGGTTTGGTTGAGAAATGGAATCGGATTTCGGCTGAGCTACCAGATCCGACACAGACATCTGGGAAAGATCCATCAAGCTGCAAAAGGGGTCATGTTAAAAGTGGATAGCAGACCTTTCCGTGTGGAGTAGGGTAAGTGGATGACAGAGTGGATGGAGAAGTAGGGGGCGGAGCCAGGCCCAAGCTTAGGAAAGAACTTATCTGTAGCCATGGCAAGAAATAGCCCGTGAGAAACAACTTTCAATCCCCCTAGGGACCACTGACGGCAATCAGCAACCATTGGTCAACCCGGGGCCCCGCAGGAGACCTCTTAGAACCCTTGGGCGCGAGCGGTGTGTGCGCATGCTCACTTGTGTTTGGCACTGCTCCTCGGTTAGCGTTCGATCGGGAGGCTTTTGGGTGGTGCTGTTGTGGCAGAGATGTTGTCTTCGAGAAAATAGTACTGAGTAATATTCGCTCATATCGGCTTCACGAGTGGGTATGAGCCGAGGGGCCAGGTGAGGGGACGGGCCTCTGAAGCTGCTGTCTTCTCCCATGAAGAAGCTTTTTGACTTTTGACGGTAGACGAAAGAGTCACTCTCAGGCACCGCCACCAGGTGGCAGGAGGCGAGCTCGGACGAGGTTTATTTCAGACAGAGAATCGGCTTTGGCCTAGCTCCCAGATCCACTCAGACATCTGGGAAAGATCAATCACGCTGCCTAAAGGGGCCATGTTGAAAGAGGACACCAGATCCTTTCGTGTGGAGTAGGGGACGGGGATGACAGAGCCGAACGAGTAGTAGGGGGCGGAGCAAGGCCCAATCTTCGAAAAGAACTGATCTGTAGCCACGTCAAGAAATAGCCCATTAGAACCAACTTTCGGCACTCAGCTCCAGGCGGGGCGGCCCCGGCGCTGAGGGACGCTACCCGACCTTGGCGGGACGGGGGTTTCGCCAGGGCCTGGGCCCAGCGACCAGGCGGAGACGGCGCGCGAGCCTTGCAGTCTCCAGGGAAATGCGGGCTTGCCTGCAATGAGATTTCATTTTCTGCATTTAAAGGACATCCTTTTCTGAGCTGCTGTGAATAAATTTGGGATGATACTGTATGTTTTCATCTAATGGAGAAATAGCTGTATTTTGAATAAGGATTGCTGCACTGGACGACTGAGAACATTACTCACAATGTCATCCAACAGGAGTCAGAATCCCCATGGACCGAAGCAGATTGGCCTTGACCAGCTCTGGGACGACCTCAGAGCTGGAATCCAGCAAGTGTACACCAGACAGAGTATGGCGAAGTCCAGATACATGGAACTCTACACGTATCCTCCTGCTTGAACTGAGATAATTTGCTTTAGAATTTTGATACTTAGTGGTAGGATCGATGAATTATTAGAAATTTGACATCGTGTGTTCTCTTCTCAGTTCATCCTTGAAATGTAGTCACAGAATTCATCTTTAGCTTTAAGTTTTTTGACTAGAGGTCCTGTTTTTCGGTTTTTAGAACAGAGGTAATAAAATTGGCTAGTTAGTTGTCTAATGCAGTGCTGGTCAGTACAGTAGCCACTAGTCACATGGATCTGTTTACATTTAAAATAATTTAAAAATTCAGTTTCTTAGTCACAGTAGCCATATTTTAAGGGCTTAATAGTCAGATAATAAAATATTTCTATTACTGTGGAAAGATCCGTTGGACAGCACTGGTCTAAAGCAGGGGATCATTTGTTGAAATGTTGTCCATTTGTTTATATATTGTCTACAGCTGCTTTCATGTTACTCGGAGGGAGTTGAGTAGTTCTGTCAGAAACGATCTTGTCCACAAAGCCTAAAATATTTGCTATCTGGTCCTTTACATAAGAAGTTTGCTGACCTGATCTAACGGGATAGCACAGAGAACAAAAGTTTAACTGTTCTGGTCCTGTTTCACAAAAATGGTATTTAAAAAGTATCTCCCTCATTTGTCATGTGGCCTGCCATGTGCGCGAGGGACAGTGCCGCGTGCTGCAAAGGTCACGAGGGTGTAAAAGACGCGGCCCTGCTCTTCCATACCCAGTGGTGTGCTGTTCGCCTTTGTAGAGTTTCTTGGTTCCGTGCAAATATGAAATTGGAACTAGAGCTAAGCCAACTCAGTAGTGAGCAGGTTGCTGCAGATTCTAGGATTTCAAAGTTCAATGGAGATTTAAGTTTAAATCTTTGGTATGTATCTGTAATTATCAAACTAGGTTATGTGATATTGTAGTGTTCCCTCAAATATGTTAGCATCTGAAAATCCTTAAAAAGAATTTAAACATTGATTTAGATGGATATGAAGCTGTCTATTTCTAAATTAACTTACAATTTATTGTATGTATGTACACATATTCATATATGTACTCATATATACTTACACGTAGGACACTTTTCAAAAAAAAATCAGCTTTATTGAGATAATTCACAAACCATAAAATTCACCCTTTTTAAAGTCAAAAAAAAAAAAAAAAAAAAAAAAAAAGAACCAACTTTCAATCTACTTAGTGACTGCTGAAGTCACTCCGCAACCATTGGTCAACCCGGGGCCCCGCAGGAGACCTCGTAGAACCCTTGGGCGCGAGCGGCGTGTGCGCATGCTCACTTGTGTTTGGCACTGCTCCTTGGTTAGCGTTCGATCGGGAGGCTTTTGGGTGGTGCTGTTGTGGCAGAGATGTTGTCTTCGAGAAAATAGTACTGAGTAATATTCGCTCATATCGGCTTCACGAGTGGGTATGAGCCGAGGGGCCAGGTGAGGGGACGGGCCTCTGAAGCTGCTGTCTTCTCCCATGAAGAAGCTTTTTGACATTTGACGGTAGACGAAAGAGTCACTCTCAGGCACCGCCACCAGGTGGCAGGAGGCGAGCTCGGACGAGGTTTGTTTCAGACAGAGAATCGGCTTTTGGCCTAGCTCCCAGATCCACTCAGACATCTGGGAAAGATCAATCACGCTGCCTAAAGGGGCCATGTTGAAAGAGGACACCAGATCCTTTCGTGTGGAGTAGGGGACTTGGGTGACAGAGCGGAACGAGAAGTAGTGGGCGGAGCTAGGCCCAATCTTAGAAAAGAACTGATCTGTGGCCAGGTCAAGAAATAGCCCATTAGAACCATCTTTCAATATCCTTAGTGACTGCTGACGTCACTCAGCATCCATTGGTCAACCCGGGGCCCCGCAGGAGACCTCTTAGAACCCTTGGGCGCGAGCGGTGTGTGCGCGTTCTCACTTGTGTTTATCACTGCTCCTTGGTTACCGTTCGATCGGGAGGCTTTTGAGTGGTGCGGTTGTGGCAGAGAGGTTGGCTTCTGCCGAATAGTACCGAGTAATCGCTGGTGTTAGGTTTAGAAGTGGATAAGAGCCGAGGGGGCAGGTGAGCGGGCTGGCCCGTTAAGCTGCTGTCTTCTGCCATGAAGGCGCTTTTTGACTTTGGACCGTAGAAGAAAAAGTCACTCTCTGGCACCACCACCGGGCTGCAGGAGGCGAGCGCGGACGCGGTTTGTTCGTGAAAGAGAATCGGCTTTCGGCTGAGCTGGCAGATCCGACTCAGACATCTGGGAAAGATCCATCACGCTGCCAAACAGGGTGATGTGGAAAGAGGACAGCTGATCTTTCCGTGTGGAGTAGGGGTCGGGAACCTCCAGCAGGCTGCAGGAGGCGAGCGCGGGAGCGGTTTGGTTGAGAAATGGAATCGGATTTCGGCTGAGCTACCAGATCCGACACAGACATCTGGGAAAGATCCATCAAGCTGCAAAAGGGGTCATGTTAAAAGTGGATAGCAGACCTTTCCGTGTGGAGTAGGGTAAGTGGATGACAGAGTGGATGGAGAAGTAGGGGGCGGAGCCAGGCCCAAGCTTAGGAAAGAACTTATCTGTAGCCATGGCAAGAAATAGCCCGTGAGAAACAACTTTCAATCCCCCTAGGGACCACTGACGGCAATCAGCAACCATTGGTCAACCCGGGGCCCCCGCAGGAGACCTCTTAGAACCCTTGGGCGCGAGCGGTGTGTGCGCATGCTCACTTGTGTTTGGCACTGCTCCTCGGTTAGCGTTCGATCGGGAGGCTTTTGGGTGGTGCTGTTGTGGCAGAGATGTTGTCTTCGAGAAAATAGTACTGAGTAATATTCGCTCATATCGGCTTCACGAGTGGGTATGAGCCGAGGGGCCAGGTGAGGGGACGGGCCTCTGAAGCTGCTGTCTTCTCCCATGAAGAAGCTTTTTGACTTTTGACGGTAGACGAAAGAGTCACTCTCAGGCACCGCCACCAGGTGGCAGGAGGCGAGCTCGGACGAGGTTTATTTCAGACAGAGAATCGGCTTTGGCCTAGCTCCCAGATCCACTCAGACATCTGGGAAAGATCAATCACGCTGCCTAAAGGGGCCATGTTGAAAGAGGACACCAGATCCTTTCGTGTGGAGGAGGGGACGGGGATGACAGAGCCGAACGAGTAGTAGGGGGCGGAGCAAGGCCCAATCTTCGAAAAGAACTGATCTGTAGCCACGTCAAGAAATAGCCCATTAGAACCAACTTTCGGCACTCAGCTCCAGGCGGGGCGGCCCCGGCGCTGAGGGACGCTACCCGACCTTGGCGGGACGGGGGTTTCGCCAGGGCCTGGGCCCAGCGACCAGGCGGAGACGGCGCGCGAGCCTTGCAGTCTCCAGGGAAATGCGGGCTTGCCTGCAATGAGATTTCATTTTCTGCATTTAAAGGACATCCTTTTCTGAGCTGCTGTGAATAAATTTGGGATGATACTGTATGTTTTCATCTAATGGAGAAATAGCTGTATTTTGAATAAGGATTGCTGCACTGGACGACTTCAGAACATTACTCACAATGTCATCCAACAGGAGTCAGAATCCCCATGGACCGAAGCAGATTGGCCTTGACCAGCTCTGGGACGACCTCAGAGCTGGAATCCAGCAAGTGTACACCAGACAGAGTATGGCGAAGTCCAGATACATGGAACTCTACACGTATCCTCCTGCTTGAACTGAGATAATTTGCTTTAGAATTTTGATACTTAGTGGTAGGATCGATGAATTATTAGAAATTTGACATCGTGTGTTCTCTTCTCAGTTCATCCTTGAAATGTAGTCACAGAATTCATCTTTAGCTTTAAGTTTTTTGAATAGAGGTCCTGTTTTTCGGTTTTTTGAACAGAGGTAATAAAATTGGCTAGTTAGTTGTCTAATGCAGTGCTGGTCAGTACAGTAGCCACTAGTCACATGGATCTGTTTACATTTAAAATAATTTAAAAATTCAGTTTCTTAGTCACAGTAGCCATATTTTAAGGGCTTAATAGTCAGATAATAAAATATTTCTATTACTGTGGAAAGATCCGTTGGACAGCACTGGTCTAAAGCAGGGGATCATTTGTTGAAATGTTGTCCATTTGTTTATATATTGTCTACAGCTGCTTTCATGTTACTCGGAGGGAGTTGAGTAGTTCTGTCAGAAACGATCTTGTCCACAAAGCCTAAAATATTTGCTATCTGGTCCTTTACATAAGAAGTTTGCTGACCTGATCTAACGGGATAGCACAGAGAACAAAAGTTTAACTGTTCTGGTCCTGTTTCACAAAAATGGTATTTAAAAAGTATCTCCCTCATTTGTCATGTGGCCTGCCATGTGCGCGAGGGACAGTGCCGCGTGCTGCAAAGGTCACGAGGGTGTAAAAGACGCGGCCCTGCTCTTCCATACCCAGTGGTGTGCTGTTCGCCTTTGTAGAGTTTCTTGGTTCCGTGCAAATATGAAATTGGAACTAGAGCTAAGCCAACTCAGTAGTGAGCAGGTTGCTGCAGATTCTAGGATTTCAAAGTTCAATGGAGATTTAAGTTTAAATCTTTGGTATGTATCTGTAATTATCAAACTAGGTTATGTGATATTGTAGTGTTCCCTCAAATATGTTAGCATCTGAAAATCCTTAAAAAGAATTTAAACATTGATTTAGATGGATATGAAGCTGTCTATTTCTAAATTAACTTACAATTTATTGTATGTATGTACACATATTCATATATGTACTCATATATACTTACACGTAGGACACTTTTCAAAAAAAAATCAGCTTTATTGAGATAATTCACAAACCATAAAATTCACCCTTTTTAAAGTCAAAAAAAAAAAAAAAAAAAAAAAAAGAACCAACTTTCAATCTACTTAGTGACTGCTGAAGTCACTCCGCAACCATTGGTCAACCCGGGGCCCCGCAGGAGACCTCGTAGAACCCTTGGGCGCGAGCGGCGTGTGCGCATGCTCACTTGTGTTTGGCACTGCTCCTTGGTTAGCGTTCGATCGGGAGGCTTTTGGGTGGTGCTGTTGTGGCAGAGATGTTGTCTTCGAGAAAATAGTACTGAGTAATATTCGCTCATATCGGCTTCACGAGTGGGTATGAGCCGAGGGGCCAGGTGAGGGGACGGGCCTCTGAAGCTGCTGTCTTCTCCCATGAAGAAGCTTTTTGACATTTGACGGTAGACGAAAGAGTCACTCTCAGGCACCGCCACCAGGTGGCAGGAGGCGAGCTCGGACGAGGTTTGTTTCAGACAGAGAATCGGCTTTTGGCCTAGCTCCCAGATCCACTCAGACATCTGGGAAAGATCAATCACGCTGCCTAAAGGGGCCATGTTGAAAGAGGACACCAGATCCTTTCGTGTGGAGTAGGGGACTTGGGTGACAGAGCGGAACGAGAAGTAGTGGGCGGAGCTAGGCCCAATCTTAGAAAAGAACTGATCTGTGGCCAGGTCAAGAAATAGCCCATTAGAACCATCTTTCAATATCCTTAGTGACTGCTGACGTCACTCAGCATCCATTGGTCAACCCGGGGCCCCGCAGGAGACCTCTTAGAACCCTTGGGCGCGAGCGGTGTGTGCGCGTTCTCACTTGTGTTTATCACTGCTCCTTGGTTACCGTTCGATCGGGAGGCTTTTGAGTGGTGCGGTTGTGGCAGAGAGGTTGGCTTCTGCCGAATAGTACCGAGTAATCGCTGGTGTTAGGTTTAGAAGTGGATAAGAGCCGAGGGGGCAGGTGAGCGGGCTGGCCCGTTAAGCTGCTGTCTTCTGCCATGAAGGCGCTTTTTGACTTTGGACCGTAGAAGAAAAAGTCACTCTCTGGCACCACCACCGGGCTGCAGGAGGCGAGCGCGGACGCGGTTTGTTCGTGAAAGAGAATCGGCTTTCGGCTGAGCTGGCAGATCCGACTCAGACATCTGGGAAAGATCCATCACGCTGCCAAACAGGGTGATGTGGAAAGAGGACAGCTGATCTTTCCGTGTGGAGTAGGGGTCGGGAACCTCCAGCAGGCTGCAGGAGGCGAGCGCGGGAGCGGTTTGGTTGAGAAATGGAATCGGATTTCGGCTGAGCTACCAGATCCGACACAGACATCTGGGAAAGATCCATCAAGCTGCAAAAGGGGTCATGTTAAAAGTGGATAGCAGACCTTTCCGTGTGGAGTAGGGTAAGTGGATGACAGAGTGGATGGAGAAGTAGGGGGCGGAGCCAGGCCCAAGCTTAGGAAAGAACTTATCTGTAGCCATGGCAAGAAATAGCCCGTGAGAAACAACTTTCAATCCCCCTAGGGACCACTGACGGCAATCAGCAACCATTGGTCAACCCGGGGCCCCGCAGGAGACCTCTTAGAACCCTTGGGCGCGAGCGGTGTGTGCGCATGCTCACTTGTGTTTGGCACTGCTCCTCGGTTAGCGTTCGATCGGGAGGCTTTTGGGTGGTGCTGTTGTGGCAGAGATGTTGTCTTCGAGAAAATAGTACTGAGTAATATTCGCTCATATCGGCTTCACGAGTGGGTATGAGCCGAGGGGCCAGGTGAGGGGACGGGCCTCTGAAGCTGCTGTCTTCTCCCATGAAGAAGCTTTTTGACTTTTGACGGTAGACGAAAGAGTCACTCTCAGGCACCGCCACCAGGTGGCAGGAGGCGAGCTCGGACGAGGTTTATTTCAGACAGAGAATCGGCTTTGGCCTAACTCCCAGATCCACTCAGACATCTGGGAAAGATCAATCACGCTGCCTAAAGGGGCCATGTTGAAAGAGGACACCAGATCCTTTCGTGTGGAGGAGGGGACGGGGATGACAGAGCCGAACGAGTAGTAGGGGGCGGAGCAAGGCCCAATCTTCGAAAAGAACTGATCTGTAGCCACGTCAAGAAATAGCCCATTAGAACCAACTTTCGGCACTCAGCTCCAGGCGGGGCGGCCCCGGCGCTGAGGGACGCTACCCGACCTTGGCGGGACGGGGGTTTCGCCAGGGCCTGGGCCCAGCGACCAGGCGGAGACGGCGCGCGAGCCTTGCAGTCTCCAGGGAAATGCGGGCTTGCCTGCAATGAGATTTCATTTTCTGCATTTAAAGGACATCCTTTTCTGAGCTGCTGTGAATAAATTTGGGATGATACTGTATGTTTTCATCTAATGGAGAAATAGCTGTATTTTGAATAAGGATTGCTGCACTGGACGACTTCAGAACATTACTCACAATGTCATCCAACAGGAGTCAGAATCCCCATGGACCGAAGCAGATTGGCCTTGACCAGCTCTGGGACGACCTCAGAGCTGGAATCCAGCAAGTGTACACCAGACAGAGTATGGCGAAGTCCAGATACATGGAACTCTACACGTATCCTCCTGCTTGAACTGAGATAATTTGCTTTAGAATTTTGATACTTAGTGGTAGGATCGATGAATTATTAGAAATTTGACATCGTGTGTTCTCTTCTCAGTTCATCCTTGAAATGTAGTCACAGAATTCATCTTTAGCTTTAAGTTTTTTGAATAGAGGTCCTGTTTTTCGGTTTTTTGAACAGAGGTAATAAAATTGGCTAGTTAGTTGTCTAATGCAGTGCTGGTCAGTACAGTAGCCACTAGTCACATGGATCTGTTTACATTTAAAATAATTTAAAAATTCAGTTTCTTAGTCACAGTAGCCATATTTTAAGGGCTTAATAGTCAGATAATAAAATATTTCTATTACTGTGGAAAGATCCGTTGGACAGCACTGGTCTAAAGCAGGGGATCATTTGTTGAAATGTTGTCCATTTGTTTATATATTGTCTACAGCTGCTTTCATGTTACTCGGAGGGAGTTGAGTAGTTCTGTCAGAAACGATCTTGTCCACAAAGCCTAAAATATTTGCTATCTGGTCCTTTACATAAGAAGTTTGCTGACCTGATCTAACGGGATAGCACAGAGAACAAAAGTTTAACTGTTCTGGTCCTGTTTCACAAAAATGGTATTTAAAAAGTATCTCCCTCATTTGTCATGTGGCCTGCCATGTGCGCGAGGGACAGTGCCGCGTGCTGCAAAGGTCACGAGGGTGTAAAAGACGCGGCCCTGCTCTTCCATACCCAGTGGTGTGCTGTTCGCCTTTGTAGAGTTTCTTGGTTCCGTGCAAATATGAAATTGGAACTAGAGCTAAGCCAACTCAGTAGTGAGCAGGTTGCTGCAGATTCTAGGATTTCAAAGTTCAATGGAGATTTAAGTTTAAATCTTTGGTATGTATCTGTAATTATCAAACTAGGTTATGTGATATTGTAGTGTTCCCTCAAATATGTTAGCATCTGAAAATCCTTAAAAAGAATTTAAACATTGATTTAGATGGATATGAAGCTGTCTATTTCTAAATTAACTTACAATTTATTGTATGTATGTACACATATTCATATATGTACTCATATATACTTACACGTAGGACACTTTTCAAAAAAAATCAGCTTTATTGAGATAATTCACAAACCATAAAATTCACCCTTTTTAAAGTCAAAAAAAAAAAAAAAAAAAAAAAGAACCAACTTTCAATCTACTGAGTGACTGCTGAAGTCACTCCGCAACCATTGGTCAACCCGGGGCCCCGCAGGAGACCTCGTAGAACCCTTGGGCGCGAGCGGCGTGTGCGCATGCTCACTTGTGTTTGGCACTGCTCCTTGGTTAGCGTTCGATCGGGAGGCTTTTGGGTGGTGCTGTTGTGGCAGAGATGTTGTCTTCGAGAAAATAGTACTGAGTAATATTCGCTCATATCGGCTTCACGAGTGGGTATGAGCCGAGGGGCCAGGTGAGGGGACGGGCCTCTGAAGCTGCTGTCTTCTCCCATGAAGAAGCTTTTTGACATTTGACGGTAGACGAAAGAGTCACTCTCAGGCACCGCCACCAGGTGGCAGGAGGCGAGCTCGGACGAGGTTTGTTTCAGACAGAGAATCGGCTTTTGGCCTAGCTCCCAGATCCACTCAGACATCTGGGAAAGATCAATCACGCTGCCTAAAGGGGCCATGTTGAAAGAGGACACCAGATCCTTTCGTGTGGAGTAGGGGACTTGGGTGACAGAGCGGAACGAGAAGTAGTGGGCGGAGCTAGGCCCAATCTTAGAAAAGAACTGATCTGTGGCCAGGTCAAGAAATAGCCCATTAGAACCATCTTTCAATATCCTTAGTGACTGCTGACGTCACTCAGCATCCATTGGTCAACCCGGGGCCCCGCAGGAGACCTCTTAGAACCCTTGGGCGCGAGCGGTGTGTGCGCGTTCTCACTTGTGTTTATCACTGCTCCTTGGTTACCGTTCGATCGGGAGGCTTTTGAGTGGTGCGGTTGTGGCAGAGAGGTTGGCTTCTGCCGAATAGTACCGAGTAATCGCTGGTGTTAGGTTTAGAAGTGGATAAGAGCCGAGGGGGCAGGTGAGCGGGCTGGCCCGTTAAGCTGCTGTCTTCTGCCATGAAGGCGCTTTTTGACTTTGGACCGTAGAAGAAAAAGTCACTCTCTGGCACCACCACCGGGCTGCAGGAGGCGAGCGCGGACGCGGTTTGTTCGTGAAAGAGAATCGGCTTTCGGCTGAGCTGGCAGATCCGACTCAGACATCTGGGAAAGATCCATCACGCTGCCAAACAGGGTGATGTGGAAAGAGGACAGCTGATCTTTCCGTGTGGAGTAGGGGTCGGGAACCTCCAGCAGGCTGCAGGAGGCGAGCGCGGGAGCGGTTTGGTTGAGAAATGGAATCGGATTTCGGCTGAGCTACCAGATCCGACACAGACATCTGGGAAAGATCCATCAAGCTGCAAAAGGGGTCATGTTAAAAGTGGATAGCAGACCTTTCCGTGTGGAGTAGGGTAAGTGGATGACAGAGTGGATGGAGAAGTAGGGGGCGGAGCCAGGCCCAAGCTTAGGAAAGAACTTATCTGTAGCCATGGCAAGAAATAGCCCGTGAGAAACAACTTTCAATCCCCCTAGGGACCACTGACGGCAATCAGCAACCATTGGTCAACCCGGGGCCCCCGCAGGAGACCTCTTAGAACCCTTGGGCGCGAGCGGTGTGTGCGCATGCTCACTTGTGTTTGGCACTGCTCCTCGGTTAGCGTTCGATCGGGAGGCTTTTGGGTGGTGCTGTTGTGGCAGAGATGTTGTCTTCGAGAAAATAGTACTGAGTAATATTCGCTCATATCGGCTTCACGAGTGGGTATGAGCCGAGGGGCCAGGTGAGGGGACGGGCCTCTGAAGCTGCTGTCTTCTCCCATGAAGAAGCTTTTTGACTTTTGACGGTAGACGAAAGAGTCACTCTCAGGCACCGCCACCAGGTGGCAGGAGGCGAGCTCGGACGAGGTTTATTTCAGACAGAGAATCGGCTTTGGCCTAGCTCCCAGATCCACTCAGACATCTGGGAAAGATCAATCACGCTGCCTAAAGGGGCCATGTTGAAAGAGGACACCAGATCCTTTCGTGTGGAGTAGGGGAGGGGGATGACAGAGCCGAACGAGTAGTAGGGGGCGGAGCAAGGCCCAATCTTCGAAAAGAACTGATCTGTAGCCACGTCAAGAAATAGCCCATTAGAACCAACTTTCGGCACTCAGCTCCAGGCGGGGCGGCCCCGGCGCTGAGGGACGCTACCCGACCTTGGCGGGACGGGGGTTTCGCCAGGGCCTGGGCCCAGCGACCAGGCGGAGACGGCGCGCGAGCCTTGCAGTCTCCAGGGAAATGCGGGCTTGCCTGCAATGAGATTTCATTTTCTGCATTTAAAGGACATCCTTTTCTGAGCTGCTGTGAATAAATTTGGGATGATACTGTATGTTTTCATCTAATGGAGAAATAGCTGTATTTTGAATAAGGATTGCTGCACTGGACGACTTCAGAACATTACTCACAATGTCATCCAACAGGAGTCAGAATCCCCATGGACCGAAGCAGATTGGCCTTGACCAGCTCTGGGACGACCTCAGAGCTGGAATCCAGCAAGTGTACACCAGACAGAGTATGGCGAAGTCCAGATACATGGAACTCTACACGTATCCTCCTGCTTGAACTGAGATAATTTGCTTTAGAATTTTGATACTTAGTGGTAGGATCGATGAATTATTAGAAATTTGACATCGTGTGTTCTCTTCTCAGTTCATCCTTGAAATGTAGTCACAGAATTCATCTTTAGCTTTAAGTTTTTTGACTAGAGGTCCTGTTTTTCGGTTTTTAGAACAGAGGTAATAAAATTGGCTAGTTAGTTGTCTAATGCAGTGCTGGTCAGTACAGTAGCCACTAGTCACATGGATCTGTTTACATTTAAAATAATTTAAAAATTCAGTTTCTTAGTCACAGTAGCCATATTTTAAGGGCTTAATAGTCAGATAATAAAATATTTCTATTACTGTGGAAAGATCCGTTGGACAGCACTGGTCTAAAGCAGGGGATCATTTGTTGAAATGTTGTCCATTTGTTTATATATTGTCTACAGCTGCTTTCATGTTACTCGGAGGGAGTTGAGTAGTTCTGTCAGAAACGATCTTGTCCACAAAGCCTAAAATATTTGCTATCTGGTCCTTTACATAAGAAGTTTGCTGACCTGATCTAACGGGATAGCACAGAGAACAAAAGTTTAACTGTTCTGGTCCTGTTTCACAAAAATGGTATTTAAAAAGTATCTCCCTCATTTGTCATGTGGCCTGCCATGTGCGCGAGGGACAGTGCCGCGTGCTGCAAAGGTCACGAGGGTGTAAAAGACGCGGCCCTGCTCTTCCATACCCAGTGGTGTGCTGTTCGCCTTTGTAGAGTTTCTTGGTTCCGTGCAAATATGAAATTGGAACTAGAGCTAAGCCAACTCAGTAGTGAGCAGGTTGCTGCAGATTCTAGGATTTCAAAGTTCAATGGAGATTTAAGTTTAAATCTTTGGTATGTATCTGTAATTATCAAACTAGGTTATGTGATATTGTAGTGTTCCCTCAAATATGTTAGCATCTGAAAATCCTTAAAAAGAATTTAAACATTGATTTAGATGGATATGAAGCTGTCTATTTCTAAATTAACTTACAATTTATTGTATGTATGTACACATATTCATATATGTACTCATATATACTTACACGTAGGACACTTTTCAAAAAAAAATCAGCTTTATTGAGATAATTCACAAACCATAAAATTCACCCTTTTTAAAGTCAAAAAAAAAAAAAAAAAAAAAAGAACCAACTTTCAATCTACTTAGTGACTGCTGAAGTCACTCCGCAACCATTGGTCAACCCGGGGCCCCGCAGGAGACCTCGTAGAACCCTTGGGCGCGAGCGGCGTGTGCGCATGCTCACTTGTGTTTGGCACTGCTCCTTGGTTAGCGTTCGATCGGGAGGCTTTTGGGTGGTGCTGTTGTGGCAGAGATGTTGTCTTCGAGAAAATAGTACTGAGTAATATTCGCTCATATCGGCTTCACGAGTGGGTATGAGCCGAGGGGCCAGGTGAGGGGACGGGCCTCTGAAGCTGCTGTCTTCTCCCATGAAGAAGCTTTTTGACATTTGACGGTAGACGAAAGAGTCACTCTCAGGCACCGCCACCAGGTGGCAGGAGGCGAGCTCGGACGAGGTTTGTTTCAGACAGAGAATCGGCTTTTGGCCTAGCTCCCAGATCCACTCAGACATCTGGGAAAGATCAATCACGCTGCCTAAAGGGGCCATGTTGAAAGAGGACACCAGATCCTTTCGTGTGGAGTAGGGGACTTGGGTGACAGAGCGGAACGAGAAGTAGTGGGCGGAGCTAGGCCCAATCTTAGAAAAGAACTGATCTGTGGCCAGGTCAAGAAATAGCCCATTAGAACCATCTTTCAATATCCTTAGTGACTGCTGACGTCACTCAGCATCCATTGGTCAACCCGGGGCCCCGCAGGAGACCTCTTAGAACCCTTGGGCGCGAGCGGTGTGTGCGCGTTCTCACTTGTGTTTATCACTGCTCCTTGGTTACCGTTCGATCGGGAGGCTTTTGAGTGGTGCGGTTGTGGCAGAGAGGTTGGCTTCTGCCGAATAGTACCGAGTAATCGCTGGTGTTAGGTTTAGAAGTGGATAAGAGCCGAGGGGGCAGGTGAGCGGGCTGGCCCGTTAAGCTGCTGTCTTCTGCCATGAAGGCGCTTTTTGACTTTGGACCGTAGAAGAAAAAGTCACTCTCTGGCACCACCACCGGGCTGCAGGAGGCGAGCGCGGACGCGGTTTGTTCGTGAAAGAGAATCGGCTTTCGGCTGAGCTGGCAGATCCGACTCAGACATCTGGGAAAGATCCATCACGCTGCCAAACAGGGTGATGTGGAAAGAGGACAGCTGATCTTTCCGTGTGGAGTAGGGGTCGGGAACCTCCAGCAGGCTGCAGGAGGCGAGCGCGGGAGCGGTTTGGTTGAGAAATGGAATCGGATTTCGGCTGAGCTACCAGATCCGACACAGACATCTGGGAAAGATCCATCAAGCTGCAAAAGGGGTCATGTTAAAAGTGGATAGCAGACCTTTCCGTGTGGAGTAGGGTAAGTGGATGACAGAGTGGATGGAGAAGTAGGGGGCGGAGCCAGGCCCAAGCTTAGGAAAGAACTTATCTGTAGCCATGGCAAGAAATAGCCCGTGAGAAACAACTTTCAATCCCCCTAGGGACCACTGACGGCAATCAGCAACCATTGGTCAACCCGGGGCCCCGCAGGAGACCTCTTAGAACCCTTGGGCGCGAGCGGTGTGTGCGCATGCTCACTTGTGTTTGGCACTGCTCCTCGGTTAGCGTTCGATCGGGAGGCTTTTGGGTGGTGCTGTTGTGGCAGAGATGTTGTCTTCGAGAAAATAGTACTGAGTAATATTCGCTCATATCGGCTTCACGAGTGGGTATGAGCCGAGGGGCCAGGTGAGGGGACGGGCCGCTGAAGCTGCTGTCTTCTCCCATGAAGAAGCTTTTTGACTTTTGACGGTAGACGAAAGAGTCACTCTCAGGCACCGCCACCAGGTGGCAGGAGGCGAGCTCGGACGAGGTTTATTTCAGACAGAGAATCGGCTTTGGCCTAGCTCCCAGATCCACTCAGACATCTGGGAAAGATCAATCGCGCTGCCTAAAGGGGCCATGTTGAAAGAGGACACCAGATCCTTTCGTGTGGAGGAGGGGACGGGGATGACAGAGCCGAACGAGTAGTAGGGGGCGGAGCAAGGCCCAATCTTCGAAAAGAACTGATCTGTAGCCACGTCAAGAAATAGCCCATTAGAACCAACTTTCGGCACTCAGCTCCAGGCGGGGCGGCCCCGGCGCTGAGGGACGCTACCCGACCTTGGCGGGACGGGGGTTTCGCCAGGGCCTGGGCCCAGCGACCAGGCGGAGACGGCGCGCGAGCCTTGCAGTCTCCAGGGAAATGCGGGCTTGCCTGCAATGAGATTTCATTTTCTGCATTTAAAGGACATCCTTTTCTGAGCTGCTGTGAATAAATTTGGGATGATACTGTATGTTTTCATCTAATGGAGAAATAGCTGTATTTTGAATAAGGATTGCTGCACTGGACGACTTCAGAACATTACTCACAATGTCATCCAACAGGAGTCAGAATCCCCATGGACCGAAGCAGATTGGCCTTGACCAGCTCTGGGACGACCTCAGAGCTGGAATCCAGCAAGTGTACACCAGACAGAGTATGGCGAAGTCCAGATACATGGAACTCTACACGTATCCTCCTGCTTGAACTGAGATAATTTGCTTTAGAATTTTGATACTTAGTGGTAGGATCGATGAATTATTAGAAATTTGACATCGTGTGTTCTCTTCTCAGTTCATCCTTGAAATGTAGTCACAGAATTCATCTTTAGCTTTAAGTTTTTTGACTAGAGGTCCTGTTTTTCGGTTTTTAGAACAGAGGTAATAAAATTGGCTAGTTAGTTGTCTAATGCAGTGCTGGTCAGTACAGTAGCCACTAGTCACATGGATCTGTTTACATTTAAAATAATTTAAAAATTCAGTTTCTTAGTCACAGTAGCCATATTTTAAGGGCTTAATAGTCAGATAATAAAATATTTCTATTACTGTGGAAAGATCCGTTGGACAGCACTGGTCTAAAGCAGGGGATCATTTGTTGAAATGTTGTCCATTTGTTTATATATTGTCTACAGCTGCTTTCATGTTACTCGGAGGGAGTTGAGTAGTTCTGTCAGAAACGATCTTGTCCACAAAGCCTAAAATATTTGCTATCTGGTCCTTTACATAAGAAGTTTGCTGACCTGATCTAACGGGATAGCACAGAGAACAAAAGTTTAACTGTTCTGGTCCTGTTTCACAAAAATGGTATTTAAAAAGTATCTCCCTCATTTGTCATGTGGCCTGCCATGTGCGCGAGGGACAGTGCCGCGTGCTGCAAAGGTCACGAGGGTGTAAAAGACGCGGCCCTGCTCTTCCATACCCAGTGGTGTGCTGTTCGCCTTTGTAGAGTTTCTTGGTTCCGTGCAAATATGAAATTGGAACTAGAGCTAAGCCAACTCAGTAGTGAGCAGGTTGCTGCAGATTCTAGGATTTCAAAGTTCAATGGAGATTTAAGTTTAAATCTTTGGTATGTATCTGTAATTATCAAACTAGGTTATGTGATATTGTAGTGTTCCCTCAAATATGTTAGCATCTGAAAATCCTTAAAAAGAATTTAAACATTGATTTAGATGGATATGAAGCTGTCTATTTCTAAATTAACTTACAATTTATTGTATGTATGTACACATATTCATATATGTACTCATATATACTTACACGTAGGACACTTTTCAAAAAAAAATCAGCTTTATTGAGATAATTCACAAACCATAAAATTCACCCTTTTTAAAGTCAAAAAAAAAAAAAAAAAAAAAAAAGAACCAACTTTCAATCTACTTAGTGACTGCTGAAGTCACTCCGCAACCATTGGTCAACCCGGGGCCCCGCAGGAGACCTCGTAGAACCCTTGGGCGCGAGCGGCGTGTGCGCATGCTCACTTGTGTTTGGCACTGCTCCTTGGTTAGCGTTCGATCGGGAGGCTTTTGGGTGGTGCTGTTGTGGCAGAGATGTTGTCTTCGAGAAAATAGTACTGAGTAATATTCGCTCATATCGGCTTCACGAGTGGGTATGAGCCGAGGGGCCAGGTGAGGGGACGGGCCTCTGAAGCTGCTGTCTTCTCCCATGAAGAAGCTTTTTGACATTTGACGGTAGACGAAAGAGTCACTCTCAGGCACCGCCACCAGGTGGCAGGAGGCGAGCTCGGACGAGGTTTGTTTCAGACAGAGAATCGGCTTTTGGCCTAGCTCCCAGATCCACTCAGACATCTGGGAAAGATCAATCACGCTGCCTAAAGGGGCCATGTTGAAAGAGGACACCAGATCCTTTCGTGTGGAGTAGGGGACTTGGGTGACAGAGCGGAACGAGAAGTAGTGGGCGGAGCTAGGCCCAATCTTAGAAAAGAACTGATCTGTGGCCAGGTCAAGAAATAGCCCATTAGAACCATCTTTCAATATCCTTAGTGACTGCTGACGTCACTCAGCATCCATTGGTCAACCCGGGGCCCCGCAGGAGACCTCTTAGAACCCTTGGGCGCGAGCGGTGTGTGCGCGTTCTCACTTGTGTTTATCACTGCTCCTTGGTTACCGTTCGATCGGGAGGCTTTTGAGTGGTGCGGTTGTGGCAGAGAGGTTGGCTTCTGCCGAATAGTACCGAGTAATCGCTGGTGTTAGGTTTAGAAGTGGATAAGAGCCGAGGGGGCAGGTGAGCGGGCTGGCCCGTTAAGCTGCTGTCTTCTGCCATGAAGGCGCTTTTTGACTTTGGACCGTAGAAGAAAAAGTCACTCTCTGGCACCACCACCGGGCTGCAGGAGGCGAGCGCGGACGCGGTTTGTTCGTGAAAGAGAATCGGCTTTCGGCTGAGCTGGCAGATCCGACTCAGACATCTGGGAAAGATCCATCACGCTGCCAAACAGGGTGATGTGGAAAGAGGACAGCTGATCTTTCCGTGTGGAGTAGGGGTCGGGAACCTCCAGCAGGCTGCAGGAGGCGAGCGCGGGAGCGGTTTGGTTGAGAAATGGAATCGGATTTCGGCTGAGCTACCAGATCCGACACAGACATCTGGGAAAGATCCATCAAGCTGCAAAAGGGGTCATGTTAAAAGTGGATAGCAGACCTTTCCGTGTGGAGTAGGGTAAGTGGATGACAGAGTGGATGGAGAAGTAGGGGGCGGAGCCAGGCCCAAGCTTAGGAAAGAACTTATCTGTAGCCATGGCAAGAAATAGCCCGTGAGAAACAACTTTCAATCCCCCTAGGGACCACTGACGGCAATCAGCAACCATTGGTCAACCCGGGGCCCCGCAGGAGACCTCTTAGAACCCTTGGGCGCGAGCGGTGTGTGCGCATGCTCACTTGTGTTTGGCACTGCTCCTCGGTTAGCGTTCGATCGGGAGGCTTTTGGGTGGTGCTGTTGTGGCAGAGATGTTGTCTTCGAGAAAATAGTACTGAGTAATATTCGCTCATATCGGCTTCACGAGTGGGTATGAGCCGAGGGGCCAGGTGAGGGGACGGGCCTCTGAAGCTGCTGTCTTCTCCCATGAAGAAGCTTTTTGACTTTTGACGGTAGACGAAAGAGTCACTCTCAGGCACCGCCACCAGGTGGCAGGAGGCGAGCTCGGACGAGGTTTATTTCAGACAGAGAATCGGCTTTGGCCTAGCTCCCAGATCCACTCAGACATCTGGGAAAGATCAATCACGCTGCCTAAAGGGGCCATGTTGAAAGAGGACACCAGATCCTTTCGTGTGGAGGAGGGGACGGGGATGACAGAGCCGAACGAGTAGTAGGGGGCGGAGCAAGGCCCAATCTTCGAAAAGAACTGATCTGTAGCCACGTCAAGAAATAGCCCATTAGAACCAACTTTCGGCACTCAGCTCCAGGCGGGGCGGCCCCGGCGCTGAGGGACGCTACCCGACCTTGGCGGGACGGGGGTTTCGCCAGGGCCTGGGCCCAGCGACCAGGCGGAGACGGCGCGCGAGCCTTGCAGTCTCCAGGGAAATGCGGGCTTGCCTGCAATGAGATTTCATTTTCTGCATTTAAAGGACATCCTTTTCTGAGCTGCTGTGAATAAATTTGGGATGATACTGTATGTTTTCATCTAATGGAGAAATAGCTGTATTTTGAATAAGGATTGCTGCACTGGACGACTTCAGAACATTACTCACAATGTCATCCAACAGGAGTCAGAATCCCCATGGACCGAAGCAGATTGGCCTTGACCAGCTCTGGGACGACCTCAGAGCTGGAATCCAGCAAGTGTACACCAGACAGAGTATGGCGAAGTCCAGATACATGGAACTCTACACGTATCCTCCTGCTTGAACTGAGATAATTTGCTTTAGAATTTTGATACTTAGTGGTAGGATCGATGAATTATTAGAAATTTGACATCGTGTGTTCTCTTCTCAGTTCATCCTTGAAATGTAGTCACAGAATTCATCTTTAGCTTTAAGTTTTTTGAATAGAGGTCCTGTTTTTCGGTTTTTTGAACAGAGGTAATAAAATTGGCTAGTTAGTTGTCTAATGCAGTGCTGGTCAGTACAGTAGCCACTAGTCACATGGATCTGTTTACATTTAAAATAATTTAAAAATTCAGTTTCTTAGTCACAGTAGCCATATTTTAAGGGCTTAATAGTCAGATAATAAAATATTTCTATTACTGTGGAAAGATCCGTTGGACAGCACTGGTCTAAAGCAGGGGATCATTTGTTGAAATGTTGTCCATTTGTTTATATATTGTCTACAGCTGCTTTCATGTTACTCGGAGGGAGTTGAGTAGTTCTGTCAGAAACGATCTTGTCCACAAAGCCTAAAATATTTGCTATCTGGTCCTTTACATAAGAAGTTTGCTGACCTGATCTAACGGGATAGCACAGAGAACAAAAGTTTAACTGTTCTGGTCCTGTTTCACAAAAATGGTATTTAAAAAGTATCTCCCTCATTTGTCATGTGGCCTGCCATGTGCGCGAGGGACAGTGCCGCGTGCTGCAAAGGTCACGAGGGTGTAAAAGACGCGGCCCTGCTCTTCCATACCCAGTGGTGTGCTGTTCGCCTTTGTAGAGTTTCTTGGTTCCGTGCAAATATGAAATTGGAACTAGAGCTAAGCCAACTCAGTAGTGAGCAGGTTGCTGCAGATTCTAGGATTTCAAAGTTCAATGGAGATTTAAGTTTAAATCTTTGGTATGTATCTGTAATTATCAAACTAGGTTATGTGATATTGTAGTGTTCCCTCAAATATGTTAGCATCTGAAAATCCTTAAAAAGAATTTAAACATTGATTTAGATGGATATGAAGCTGTCTATTTCTAAATTAACTTACAATTTATTGTATGTATGTACACATATTCATATATGTACTCATATATACTTACACGTAGGACACTTTTCAAAAAAAATCAGCTTTATTGAGATAATTCACAAACCATAAAATTCACCCTTTTTAAAGTCAAAAAAAAAAAAAAAAAAAAAAAAAGAACCAACTTTCAATCTACTGAGTGACTGCTGAAGTCACTCCGCAACCATTGGTCAACCCGGGGCCCCGCAGGAGACCTCGTAGAACCCTTGGGCGCGAGCGGCGTGTGCGCATGCTCACTTGTGTTTGGCACTGCTCCTTGGTTAGCGTTCGATCGGGAGGCTTTTGGGTGGTGCTGTTGTGGCAGAGATGTTGTCTTCGAGAAAATAGTACTGAGTAATATTCGCTCATATCGGCTTCACGAGTGGGTATGAGCCGAGGGGCCAGGTGAGGGGACGGGCCTCTGAAGCTGCTGTCTTCTCCCATGAAGAAGCTTTTTGACATTTGACGGTAGACGAAAGAGTCACTCTCAGGCACCGCCACCAGGTGGCAGGAGGCGAGCTCGGACGAGGTTTGTTTCAGACAGAGAATCGGCTTTTGGCCTAGCTCCCAGATCCACTCAGACATCTGGGAAAGATCAATCACGCTGCCTAAAGGGGCCATGTTGAAAGAGGACACCAGATCCTTTCGTGTGGAGTAGGGGACTTGGGTGACAGAGCGGAACGGAGAAGTAGTGGGCGGAGCTAGGCCCAATCTTAGAAAAGAACTGATCTGTGGCCAGGTCAAGAAATAGCCCATTAGAACCATCTTTCAATATCCTTAGTGACTGCTGACGTCACTCAGCATCCATTGGTCAACCCGGGGCCCCGCAGGAGACCTCTTAGAACCCTTGGGCGCGAGCGGTGTGTGCGCGTTCTCACTTGTGTTTATCACTGCTCCTTGGTTACCGTTCGATCGGGAGGCTTTTGAGTGGTGCGGTTGTGGCAGAGAGGTTGGCTTCTGCCGAATAGTACCGAGTAATCGCTGGTGTTAGGTTTAGAAGTGGATAAGAGCCGAGGGGGCAGGTGAGCGGGCTGGCCCGTTAAGCTGCTGTCTTCTGCCATGAAGGCGCTTTTTGACTTTGGACCGTAGAAGAAAAAGTCACTCTCTGGCACCACCACCGGGCTGCAGGAGGCGAGCGCGGACGCGGTTTGTTCGTGAAAGAGAATCGGCTTTCGGCTGAGCTGGCAGATCCGACTCAGACATCTGGGAAAGATCCATCACGCTGCCAAACAGGGTGATGTGGAAAGAGGACAGCTGATCTTTCCGTGTGGAGTAGGGGTCGGGAACCTCCAGCAGGCTGCAGGAGGCGAGCGCGGGAGCGGTTTGGTTGAGAAATGGAATCGGATTTCGGCTGAGCTACCAGATCCGACACAGACATCTGGGAAAGATCCATCAAGCTGCAAAAGGGGTCATGTTAAAAGTGGATAGCAGACCTTTCCGTGTGGAGTAGGGTAAGTGGATGACAGAGTGGATGGAGAAGTAGGGGGCGGAGCCAGGCCCAAGCTTAGGAAAGAACTTATCTGTAGCCATGGCAAGAAATAGCCCGTGAGAAACAACTTTCAATCCCCCTAGGGACCACTGACGGCAATCAGCAACCATTGGTCAACCCGGGGCCCCCGCAGGAGACCTCTTAGAACCCTTGGGCGCGAGCGGTGTGTGCGCATGCTCACTTGTGTTTGGCACTGCTCCTCGGTTAGCGTTCGATCGGGAGGCTTTTGGGTGGTGCTGTTGTGGCAGAGATGTTGTCTTCGAGAAAATAGTACTGAGTAATATTCGCTCATATCGGCTTCACGAGTGGGTATGAGCCGAGGGGCCAGGTGAGGGGACGGGCCTCTGAAGCTGCTGTCTTCTCCCATGAAGAAGCTTTTTGACTTTTGACGGTAGACGAAAGAGTCACTCTCAGGCACCGCCACCAGGTGGCAGGAGGCGAGCTCGGACGAGGTTTATTTCAGACAGAGAATCGGCTTTGGCCTAGCTCCCAGATCCACTCAGACATCTGGGAAAGATCAATCACGCTGCCTAAAGGGGCCATGTTGAAAGAGGACACCAGATCCTTTCGTGTGGAGTAGGGGACGGGGATGACAGAGCCGAACGAGTAGTAGGGGGCGGAGCAAGGCCCAATCTTCGAAAAGAACTGATCTGTAGCCACGTCAAGAAATAGCCCATTAGAACCAACTTTCGGCACTCAGCTCCAGGCGGGGCGGCCCCGGCGCTGAGGGACGCTACCCGACCTTGGCGGGACGGGGGTTTTGCCAGGGCCTGGGCCCAGCGACCAGGCGGAGACGGCGCGCGAGCCTTGCAGTCTCCAGGGAAATGCGGGCTTGCCTGCAATGAGATTTCATTTTCTGCATTTAAAGGACATCCTTTTCTGAGCTGCTGTGAATAAATTTGGGATGATACTGTATGTTTTCATCTAATGGAGAAATAGCTGTATTTTGAATAAGGATTGCTGCACTGGACGACTTCAGAACATTACTCACAATGTCATCCAACAGGAGTCAGAATCCCCATGGACCGAAGCAGATTGGCCTTGACCAGCTCTGGGACGACCTCAGAGCTGGAATCCAGCAAGTGTACACCAGACAGAGTATGGCGAAGTCCAGATACATGGAACTCTACACGTATCCTCCTGCTTGAACTGAGATAATTTGCTTTAGAATTTTGATACTTAGTGGTAGGATCGATGAATTATTAGAAATTTGACATCGTGTGTTCTCTTCTCAGTTCATCCTTGAAATGTAGTCACAGAATTCATCTTTAGCTTTAAGTTTTTTGACTAGAGGTCCTGTTTTTCGGTTTTTAGAACAGAGGTAATAAAATTGGCTAGTTAGTTGTCTAATGCAGTGCTGGTCAGTACAGTAGCCACTAGTCACATGGATCTGTTTACATTTAAAATAATTTAAAAATTCAGTTTCTTAGTCACAGTAGCCATATTTTAAGGGCTTAATAGTCAGATAATAAAATATTTCTATTACTGTGGAAAGATCCGTTGGACAGCACTGGTCTAAAGCAGGGGATCATTTGTTGAAATGTTGTCCATTTGTTTATATATTGTCTACAGCTGCTTTCATGTTACTCGGAGGGAGTTGAGTAGTTCTGTCAGAAACGATCTTGTCCACAAAGCCTAAAATATTTGCTATCTGGTCCTTTACATAAGAAGTTTGCTGACCTGATCTAACGGGATAGCACAGAGAACAAAAGTTTAACTGTTCTGGTCCTGTTTCACAAAAATGGTATTTAAAAAGTATCTCCCTCATTTGTCATGTGGCCTGCCATGTGCGCGAGGGACAGTGCCGCGTGCTGCAAAGGTCACGAGGGTGTAAAAGACGCGGCCCTGCTCTTCCATACCCAGTGGTGTGCTGTTCGCCTTTGTAGAGTTTCTTGGTTCCGTGCAAATATGAAATTGGAACTAGAGCTAAGCCAACTCAGTAGTGAGCAGGTTGCTGCAGATTCTAGGATTTCAAAGTTCAATGGAGATTTAAGTTTAAATCTTTGGTATGTATCTGTAATTATCAAACTAGGTTATGTGATATTGTAGTGTTCCCTCAAATATGTTAGCATCTGAAAATCCTTAAAAAGAATTTAAACATTGATTTAGATGGATATGAAGCTGTCTATTTCTAAATTAACTTACAATTTATTGTATGTATGTACACATATTCATATATGTACTCATATATACTTACACGTAGGACACTTTTCAAAAAAAAATCAGCTTTATTGAGATAATTCACAAACCATAAAATTCACCCTTTTTAAAGTCAAAAAAAAAAAAAAAAAAAAAAAAGAACCAACTTTCAATCTACTTAGTGACTGCTGAAGTCACTCCGCAACCATTGGTCAACCCGGGGCCCCGCAGGAGACCTCGTAGAACCCTTGGGCGCGAGCGGCGTGTGCGCATGCTCACTTGTGTTTGGCACTGCTCCTTGGTTAGCGTTCGATCGGGAGGCTTTTGGGTGGTGCTGTTGTGGCAGAGATGTTGTCTTCGAGAAAATAGTACTGAGTAATATTCGCTCATATCGGCTTCACGAGTGGGTATGAGCCGAGGGGCCAGGTGAGGGGACGGGCCTCTGAAGCTGCTGTCTTCTCCCATGAAGAAGCTTTTTGACATTTGACGGTAGACGAAAGAGTCACTCTCAGGCACCGCCACCAGGTGGCAGGAGGCGAGCTCGGACGAGGTTTGTTTCAGACAGAGAATCGGCTTTTGGCCTAGCTCCCAGATCCACTCAGACATCTGGGAAAGATCAATCACGCTGCCTAAAGGGGCCATGTTGAAAGAGGACACCAGATCCTTTCGTGTGGAGTAGGGGACTTGGGTGACAGAGCGGAACGAGAAGTAGTGGGCGGAGCTAGGCCCAATCTTAGAAAAGAACTGATCTGTGGCCAGGTCAAGAAATAGCCCATTAGAACCATCTTTCAATATCCTTAGTGACTGCTGACGTCACTCAGCATCCATTGGTCAACCCGGGGCCCCGCAGGAGACCTCTTAGAACCCTTGGGCGCGAGCGGTGTGTGCGCGTTCTCACTTGTGTTTATCACTGCTCCTTGGTTACCGTTCGATCGGGAGGCTTTTGAGTGGTGCGGTTGTGGCAGAGAGGTTGGCTTCTGCCGAATAGTACCGAGTAATCGCTGGTGTTAGGTTTAGAAGTGGATAAGAGCCGAGGGGGCAGGTGAGCGGGCTGGCCCGTTAAGCTGCTGTCTTCTGCCATGAAGGCGCTTTTTGACTTTGGACCGTAGAAGAAAAAGTCACTCTCTGGCACCACCACCGGGCTGCAGGAGGCGAGCGCGGACGCGGTTTGTTCGTGAAAGAGAATCGGCTTTCGGCTGAGCTGGCAGATCCGACTCAGACATCTGGGAAAGATCCATCACGCTGCCAAACAGGGTGATGTGGAAAGAGGACAGCTGATCTTTCCGTGTGGAGTAGGGGTCGGGAACCTCCAGCAGGCTGCAGGAGGCGAGCGCGGGAGCGGTTTGGTTGAGAAATGGAATCGGATTTCGGCTGAGCTACCAGATCCGACACAGACATCTGGGAAAGATCCATCAAGCTGCAAAAGGGGTCATGTTAAAAGTGGATAGCAGACCTTTCCGTGTGGAGTAGGGTAAGTGGATGACAGAGTGGATGGAGAAGTAGGGGGCGGAGCCAGGCCCAAGCTTAGGAAAGAACTTATCTGTAGCCATGGCAAGAAATAGCCCGTGAGAAACAACTTTCAATCCCCCTAGGGACCACTGACGGCAATCAGCAACCATTGGTCAACCCGGGGCCCCCGCAGGAGACCTCTTAGAACCCTTGGGCGCGAGCGGTGTGTGCGCATGCTCACTTGTGTTTGGCACTGCTCCTCGGTTAGCGTTCGATCGGGAGGCTTTTGGGTGGTGCTGTTGTGGCAGAGATGTTGTCTTCGAGAAAATAGTACTGAGTAATATTCGCTCATATCGGCTTCACGAGTGGGTATGAGCCGAGGGGCCAGGTGAGGGGACGGGCCTCTGAAGCTGCTGTCTTCTCCCATGAAGAAGCTTTTTGACTTTTGACGGTAGACGAAAGAGTCACTCTCAGGCACCGCCACCAGGTGGCAGGAGGCGAGCTCGGACGAGGTTTATTTCAGACAGAGAATCGGCTTTGGCCTAGCTCCCAGATCCACTCAGACATCTGGGAAAGATCAATCACGCTGCCTAAAGGGGCCATGTTGAAAGAGGACACCAGATCCTTTCGTGTGGAGTAGGGGACGGGGATGACAGAGCCGAACGAGTAGTAGGGGGCGGAGCAAGGCCCAATCTTCGAAAAGAACTGATCTGTAGCCACGTCAAGAAATAGCCCATTAGAACCAACTTTCGGCACTCAGCTCCAGGCGGGGCGGCCCCGGCGCTGAGGGACGCTACCCGACCTTGGCGGGACGGGGGTTTTGCCAGGGCCTGGGCCCAGCGACCAGGCGGAGACGGCGCGCGAGCCTTGCAGTCTCCAGGGAAATGCGGGCTTGCCTGCAATGAGATTTCATTTTCTGCATTTAAAGGACATCCTTTTCTGAGCTGCTGTGAATAAATTTGGGATGATACTGTATGTTTTCATCTAATGGAGAAATAGCTGTATTTTGAATAAGGATTGCTGCACTGGACGACTTCAGAACATTACTCACAATGTCATCCAACAGGAGTCAGAATCCCCATGGACCGAAGCAGATTGGCCTTGACCAGCTCTGGGACGACCTCAGAGCTGGAATCCAGCAAGTGTACACCAGACAGAGTATGGCGAAGTCCAGATACATGGAACTCTACACGTATCCTCCTGCTTGAACTGAGATAATTTGCTTTAGAATTTTGATACTTAGTGGTAGGATCGATGAATTATTAGAAATTTGACATCGTGTGTTCTCTTCTCAGTTCATCCTTGAAATGTAGTCACAGAATTCATCTTTAGCTTTAAGTTTTTTGACTAGAGGTCCTGTTTTTCGGTTTTTAGAACAGAGGTAATAAAATTGGCTAGTTAGTTGTCTAATGCAGTGCTGGTCAGTACAGTAGCCACTAGTCACATGGATCTGTTTACATTTAAAATAATTTAAAAATTCAGTTTCTTAGTCACAGTAGCCATATTTTAAGGGCTTAATAGTCAGATAATAAAATATTTCTATTACTGTGGAAAGATCCGTTGGACAGCACTGGTCTAAAGCAGGGGATCATTTGTTGAAATGTTGTCCATTTGTTTATATATTGTCTACAGCTGCTTTCATGTTACTCGGAGGGAGTTGAGTAGTTCTGTCAGAAACGATCTTGTCCACAAAGCCTAAAATATTTGCTATCTGGTCCTTTACATAAGAAGTTTGCTGACCTGATCTAACGGGATAGCACAGAGAACAAAAGTTTAACTGTTCTGGTCCTGTTTCACAAAAATGGTATTTAAAAAGTATCTCCCTCATTTGTCATGTGGCCTGCCATGTGCGCGAGGGACAGTGCCGCGTGCTGCAAAGGTCACGAGGGTGTAAAAGACGCGGCCCTGCTCTTCCATACCCAGTGGTGTGCTGTTCGCCTTTGTAGAGTTTCTTGGTTCCGTGCAAATATGAAATTGGAACTAGAGCTAAGCCAACTCAGTAGTGAGCAGGTTGCTGCAGATTCTAGGATTTCAAAGTTCAATGGAGATTTAAGTTTAAATCTTTGGTATGTATCTGTAATTATCAAACTAGGTTATGTGATATTGTAGTGTTCCCTCAAATATGTTAGCATCTGAAAATCCTTAAAAAGAATTTAAACATTGATTTAGATGGATATGAAGCTGTCTATTTCTAAATTAACTTACAATTTATTGTATGTATGTACACATATTCATATATGTACTCATATATACTTACACGTAGGACACTTTTCAAAAAAAAATCAGCTTTATTGAGATAATTCACAAACCATAAAATTCACCCTTTTTAAAGTCAAAAAAAAAAAAAAAAAAAAAAAGAACCAACTTTCAATCTACTTAGTGACTGCTGAAGTCACTCCGCAACCATTGGTCAACCCGGGGCCCCGCAGGAGACCTCGTAGAACCCTTGGGCGCGAGCGGCGTGTGCGCATGCTCACTTGTGTTTGGCACTGCTCCTTGGTTAGCGTTCGATCGGGAGGCTTTTGGGTGGTGCTGTTGTGGCAGAGATGTTGTCTTCGAGAAAATAGTACTGAGTAATATTCGCTCATATCGGCTTCACGAGTGGGTATGAGCCGAGGGGCCAGGTGAGGGGACGGGCCTCTGAAGCTGCTGTCTTCTCCCATGAAGAAGCTTTTTGACATTTGACGGTAGACGAAAGAGTCACTCTCAGGCACCGCCACCAGGTGGCAGGAGGCGAGCTCGGACGAGGTTTGTTTCAGACAGAGAATCGGCTTTTGGCCTAGCTCCCAGATCCACTCAGACATCTGGGAAAGATCAATCACGCTGCCTAAAGGGGCCATGTTGAAAGAGGACACCAGATCCTTTCGTGTGGAGTAGGGGACTTGGGTGACAGAGCGGAACGAGAAGTAGTGGGCGGAGCTAGGCCCAATCTTAGAAAAGAACTGATCTGTGGCCAGGTCAAGAAATAGCCCATTAGAACCATCTTTCAATATCCTTAGTGACTGCTGACGTCACTCAGCATCCATTGGTCAACCCGGGGCCCCGCAGGAGACCTCTTAGAACCCTTGGGCGCGAGCGGTGTGTGCGCGTTCTCACTTGTGTTTATCACTGCTCCTTGGTTACCGTTCGATCGGGAGGCTTTTGAGTGGTGCGGTTGTGGCAGAGAGGTTGGCTTCTGCCGAATAGTACCGAGTAATCGCTGGTGTTAGGTTTAGAAGTGGATAAGAGCCGAGGGGGCAGGTGAGCGGGCTGGCCCGTTAAGCTGCTGTCTTCTGCCATGAAGGCGCTTTTTGACTTTGGACCGTAGAAGAAAAAGTCACTCTCTGGCACCACCACCGGGCTGCAGGAGGCGAGCGCGGACGCGGTTTGTTCGTGAAAGAGAATCGGCTTTCGGCTGAGCTGGCAGATCCGACTCAGACATCTGGGAAAGATCCATCACGCTGCCAAACAGGGTGATGTGGAAAGAGGACAGCTGATCTTTCCGTGTGGAGTAGGGGTCGGGAACCTCCAGCAGGCTGCAGGAGGCGAGCGCGGGAGCGGTTTGGTTGAGAAATGGAATCGGATTTCGGCTGAGCTACCAGATCCGACACAGACATCTGGGAAAGATCCATCAAGCTGCAAAAGGGGTCATGTTAAAAGTGGATAGCAGACCTTTCCGTGTGGAGTAGGGTAAGTGGATGACAGAGTGGATGGAGAAGTAGGGGGCGGAGCCAGGCCCAAGCTTAGGAAAGAACTTATCTGTAGCCATGGCAAGAAATAGCCCGTGAGAAACAACTTTCAATCCCCCTAGGGACCACTGACGGCAATCAGCAACCATTGGTCAACCCGGGGCCCCGCAGGAGACCTCTTAGAACCCTTGGGCGCGAGCGGTGTGTGCGCATGCTCACTTGTGTTTGGCACTGCTCCTCGGTTAGCGTTCGATCGGGAGGCTTTTGGGTGGTGCTGTTGTGGCAGAGATGTTGTCTTCGAGAAAATAGTACTGAGTAATATTCGCTCATATCGGCTTCACGAGTGGGTATGAGCCGAGGGGCCAGGTGAGGGGACGGGCCTCTGAAGCTGCTGTCTTCTCCCATGAAGAAGCTTTTTGACTTTTGACGGTAGACGAAAGAGTCACTCTCAGGCACCGCCACCAGGTGGCAGGAGGCGAGCTCGGACGAGGTTTATTTCAGACAGAGAATCGGCTTTGGCCTAGCTCCCAGATCCACTCAGACATCTGGGAAAGATCAATCACGCTGCCTAAAGGGGCCATGTTGAAAGAGGACACCAGATCCTTTCGTGTGGAGGAGGGGACGGGGATGACAGAGCCGAACGAGTAGTAGGGGGCGGAGCAAGGCCCAATCTTCGAAAAGAACTGATCTGTAGCCACGTCAAGAAATAGCCCATTAGAACCAACTTTCGGCACTCAGCTCCAGGCGGGGCGGCCCCGGCGCTGAGGGACGCTACCCGACCTTGGCGGGACGGGGGTTTCGCCAGGGCCTGGGCCCAGCGACCAGGCGGAGACGGCGCGCGAGCCTTGCAGTCTCCAGGGAAATGCGGGCTTGCCTGCAATGAGATTTCATTTTCTGCATTTAAAGGACATCCTTTTCTGAGCTGCTGTGAATAAATTTGGGATGATACTGTATGTTTTCATCTAATGGAGAAATAGCTGTATTTTGAATAAGGATTGCTGCACTGGACGACTTCAGAACATTACTCACAATGTCATCCAACAGGAGTCAGAATCCCCATGGACCGAAGCAGATTGGCCTTGACCAGCTCTGGGACGACCTCAGAGCTGGAATCCAGCAAGTGTACACCAGACAGAGTATGGCGAAGTCCAGATACATGGAACTCTACACGTATCCTCCTGCTTGAACTGAGATAATTTGCTTTAGAATTTTGATACTTAGTGGTAGGATCGATGAATTATTAGAAATTTGACATCGTGTGTTCTCTTCTCAGTTCATCCTTGAAATGTAGTCACAGAATTCATCTTTAGCTTTAAGGTTTTTGAATAGAGGTCCTGTTTTTCGGTTTTTTGAACAGAGGTAATAAAATTGGCTAGTTAGTTGTCTAATGCAGTGCTGGTCAGTACAGTAGCCACTAGTCACATGGATCTGTTTACATTTAAAATAATTTAAAAATTCAGTTTCTTAGTCACAGTAGCCATATTTTAAGGGCTTAATAGTCAGATAATAAAATATTTCTATTACTGTGGAAAGATCCGTTGGACAGCACTGGTCTAAAGCAGGGGATCATTTGTTGAAATGTTGTCCATTTGTTTATATATTGTCTACAGCTGCTTTCATGTTACTCGGAGGGAGTTGAGTAGTTCTGTCAGAAACGATCTTGTCCACAAAGCCTAAAATATTTGCTATCTGGTCCTTTACATAAGAAGTTTGCTGACCTGATCTAACGGGATAGCACAGAGAACAAAAGTTTAACTGTTCTGGTCCTGTTTCACAAAAATGGTATTTAAAAAGTATCTCCCTCATTTGTCATGTGGCCTGCCATGTGCGCGAGGGACAGTGCCGCGTGCTGCAAAGGTCACGAGGGTGTAAAAGACGCGGCCCTGCTCTTCCATACCCAGTGGTGTGCTGTTCGCCTTTGTAGAGTTTCTTGGTTCCGTGCAAATATGAAATTGGAACTAGAGCTAAGCCAACTCAGTAGTGAGCAGGTTGCTGCAGATTCTAGGATTTCAAAGTTCAATGGAGATTTAAGTTTAAATCTTTGGTATGTATCTGTAATTATCAAACTAGGTTATGTGATATTGTAGTGTTCCCTCAAATATGTTAGCATCTGAAAATCCTTAAAAAGAATTTAAACATTGATTTAGATGGATATGAAGCTGTCTATTTCTAAATTAACTTACAATTTATTGTATGTATGTACACATATTCATATATGTACTCATATATACTTACACGTAGGACACTTTTCAAAAAAAATCAGCTTTATTGAGATAATTCACAAACCATAAAATTCACCCTTTTTAAAGTCAAAAAAAAAAAAAAAAAAAAAAAAAAGAACCAACTTTCAATCTACTGAGTGACTGCTGAAGTCACTCCGCAACCATTGGTCAACCCGGGGCCCCGCAGGAGACCTCGTAGAACCCTTGGGCGCGAGCGGCGTGTGCGCATGCTCACTTGTGTTTGGCACTGCTCCTTGGTTAGCGTTCGATCGGGAGGCTTTTGGGTGGTGCTGTTGTGGCAGAGATGTTGTCTTCGAGAAAATAGTACTGAGTAATATTCGCTCATATCGGCTTCACGAGTGGGTATGAGCCGAGGGGCCAGGTGAGGGGACGGGCCTCTGAAGCTGCTGTCTTCTCCCATGAAGAAGCTTTTTGACATTTGACGGTAGACGAAAGAGTCACTCTCAGGCACCGCCACCAGGTGGCAGGAGGCGAGCTCGGACGAGGTTTGTTTCAGACAGAGAATCGGCTTTTGGCCTAGCTCCCAGATCCACTCAGACATCTGGGAAAGATCAATCACGCTGCCTAAAGGGGCCATGTTGAAAGAGGACACCAGATCCTTTCGTGTGGAGTAGGGGACTTGGGTGACAGAGCGGAACGAGAAGTAGTGGGCGGAGCTAGGCCCAATCTTAGAAAAGAACTGATCTGTGGCCAGGTCAAGAAATAGCCCATTAGAACCATCTTTCAATATCCTTAGTGACTGCTGACGTCACTCAGCATCCATTGGTCAACCCGGGGCCCCGCAGGAGACCTCTTAGAACCCTTGGGCGCGAGCGGTGTGTGCGCGTTCTCACTTGTGTTTATCACTGCTCCTTGGTTACCGTTCGATCGGGAGGCTTTTGAGTGGTGCGGTTGTGGCAGAGAGGTTGGCTTCTGCCGAATAGTACCGAGTAATCGCTGGTGTTAGGTTTAGAAGTGGATAAGAGCCGAGGGGGCAGGTGAGCGGGCTGGCCCGTTAAGCTGCTGTCTTCTGCCATGAAGGCGCTTTTTGACTTTGGACCGTAGAAGAAAAAGTCACTCTCTGGCACCACCACCGGGCTGCAGGAGGCGAGCGCGGACGCGGTTTGTTCGTGAAAGAGAATCGGCTTTCGGCTGAGCTGGCAGATCCGACTCAGACATCTGGGAAAGATCCATCACGCTGCCAAACAGGGTGATGTGGAAAGAGGACAGCTGATCTTTCCGTGTGGAGTAGGGGTCGGGAACCTCCAGCAGGCTGCAGGAGGCGAGCGCGGGAGCGGTTTGGTTGAGAAATGGAATCGGATTTCGGCTGAGCTACCAGATCCGACACAGACATCTGGGAAAGATCCATCAAGCTGCAAAAGGGGTCATGTTAAAAGTGGATAGCAGACCTTTCCGTGTGGAGTAGGGTAAGTGGATGACAGAGTGGATGGAGAAGTAGGGGGCGGAGCCAGGCCCAAGCTTAGGAAAGAACTTATCTGTAGCCATGGCAAGAAATAGCCCGTGAGAAACAACTTTCAATCCCCCTAGGGACCACTGACGGCAATCAGCAACCATTGGTCAACCCGGGGCCCCCGCAGGAGACCTCTTAGAACCCTTGGGCGCGAGCGGTGTGTGCGCATGCTCACTTGTGTTTGGCACTGCTCCTCGGTTAGCGTTCGATCGGGAGGCTTTTGGGTGGTGCTGTTGTGGCAGAGATGTTGTCTTCGAGAAAATAGTACTGAGTAATATTCGCTCATATCGGCTTCACGAGTGGGTATGAGCCGAGGGGCCAGGTGAGGGGACGGGCCTCTGAAGCTGCTGTCTTCTCCCATGAAGAAGCTTTTTGACTTTTGACGGTAGACGAAAGAGTCACTCTCAGGCACCGCCACCAGGTGGCAGGAGGCGAGCTTGGACGAGGTTTATTTCAGACAGAGAATCGGCTTTGGCCTAGCTCCCAGATCCACTCAGACATCTGGGAAAGATCAATCACGCTGCCTAAAGGGGCCATGTTGAAAGAGGACACCAGATCCTTTCGTGTGGAGTAGGGGACGGGGATGACAGAGCCGAACGAGTAGTAGGGGGCGGAGCAAGGCCCAATCTTCGAAAAGAACTGATCTGTAGCCACGTCAAGAAATAGCCCATTAGAACCAACTTTCGGCACTCAGCTCCAGGCGGGGCGGCCCCGGCGCTGAGGGACGCTACCCGACCTTGGCGGGACGGGGGTTTCGCCAGGGCCTGGGCCCAGCGACCAGGCGGAGACGGCGCGCGAGCCTTGCAGTCTCCAGGGAAATGCGGGCTTGCCTGCAATGAGATTTCATTTTCTGCATTTAAAGGACATCCTTTTCTGAGCTGCTGTGAATAAATTTGGGATGATACTGTATGTTTTCATCTAATGGAGAAATAGCTGTATTTTGAATAAGGATTGCTGCACTGGACGACTTCAGAACATTACTCACAATGTCATCCAACAGGAGTCAGAATCCCCATGGACCGAAGCAGATTGGCCTTGACCAGCTCTGGGACGACCTCAGAGCTGGAATCCAGCAAGTGTACACCAGACAGAGTATGGCGAAGTCCAGATACATGGAACTCTACACGTATCCTCCTGCTTGAACTGAGATAATTTGCTTTAGAATTTTGATACTTAGTGGTAGGATCGATGAATTATTAGAAATTTGACATCGTGTGTTCTCTTCTCAGTTCATCCTTGAAATGTAGTCACAGAATTCATCTTTAGCTTTAAGTTTTTTGACTAGAGGTCCTGTTTTTCGGTTTTTAGAACAGAGGTAATAAAATTGGCTAGTTAGTTGTCTAATGCAGTGCTGGTCAGTACAGTAGCCACTAGTCACATGGATCTGTTTACATTTAAAATAATTTAAAAATTCAGTTTCTTAGTCACAGTAGCCATATTTTAAGGGCTTAATAGTCAGATAATAAAATATTTCTATTACTGTGGAAAGATCCGTTGGACAGCACTGGTCTAAAGCAGGGGATCATTTGTTGAAATGTTGTCCATTTGTTTATATATTGTCTACAGCTGCTTTCATGTTACTCGGAGGGAGTTGAGTAGTTCTGTCAGAAACGATCTTGTCCACAAAGCCTAAAATATTTGCTATCTGGTCCTTTACATAAGAAGTTTGCTGACCTGATCTAACGGGATAGCACAGAGAACAAAAGTTTAACTGTTCTGGTCCTGTTTCACAAAAATGGTATTTAAAAAGTATCTCCCTCATTTGTCATGTGGCCTGCCATGTGCGCGAGGGACAGTGCCGCGTGCTGCAAAGGTCACGAGGGTGTAAAAGACGCGGCCCTGCTCTTCCATACCCAGTGGTGTGCTGTTCGCCTTTGTAGAGTTTCTTGGTTCCGTGCAAATATGAAATTGGAACTAGAGCTAAGCCAACTCAGTAGTGAGCAGGTTGCTGCAGATTCTGGGATTTCAAAGTTCAATGGAGATTTAAGTTTAAATCTTTGGTATGTATCTGTAATTATCAAACTAGGTTATGTGATATTGTAGTGTTCCCTCAAATATGTTAGCATCTGAAAATCCTTAAAAAGAATTTAAACATTGATTTAGATGGATATGAAGCTGTCTATTTCTAAATTAACTTACAATTTATTGTATGTATGTACACATATTCATATATGTACTCATATATACTTACACGTAGGACACTTTTCAAAAAAAAATCAGCTTTATTGAGATAATTCACAAACCATAAAATTCACCCTTTTTAAAGTCAAAAAAAAAAAAAAAAAAAAGAACCAACTTTCAATCTACTTAGTGACTGCTGAAGTCACTCCGCAACCATTGGTCAACCCGGGGCCCCGCAGGAGACCTCGTAGAACCCTTGGGCGCGAGCGGCGTGTGCGCATGCTCACTTGTGTTTGGCACTGCTCCTTGGTTAGCGTTCGATCGGGAGGCTTTTGGGTGGTGCTGTTGTGGCAGAGATGTTGTCTTCGAGAAAATAGTACTGAGTAATATTCGCTCATATCGGCTTCACGAGTGGGTATGAGCCGAGGGGCCAGGTGAGGGGACGGGCCTCTGAAGCTGCTGTCTTCTCCCATGAAGAAGCTTTTTGACATTTGACGGTAGACGAAAGAGTCACTCTCAGGCACCGCCACCAGGTGGCAGGAGGCGAGCTCGGACGAGGTTTGTTTCAGACAGAGAATCGGCTTTTGGCCTAGCTCCCAGATCCACTCAGACATCTGGGAAAGATCAATCACGCTGCCTAAAGGGGCCATGTTGAAAGAGGACACCAGATCCTTTCGTGTGGAGTAGGGGACTTGGGTGACAGAGCGGAACGAGAAGTAGTGGGCGGAGCTAGGCCCAATCTTAGAAAAGAACTGATCTGTGGCCAGGTCAAGAAATAGCCCATTAGAACCATCTTTCAATATCCTTAGTGACTGCTGACGTCACTCAGCATCCATTGGTCAACCCGGGGCCCCGCAGGAGACCTCTTAGAACCCTTGGGCGCGAGCGGTGTGTGCGCGTTCTCACTTGTGTTTATCACTGCTCCTTGGTTACCGTTCGATCGGGAGGCTTTTGAGTGGTGCGGTTGTGGCAGAGAGGTTGGCTTCTGCCGAATAGTACCGAGTAATCGCTGGTGTTAGGTTTAGAAGTGGATAAGAGCCGAGGGGGCAGGTGAGCGGGCTGGCCCGTTAAGCTGCTGTCTTCTGCCATGAAGGCGCTTTTTGACTTTGGACCGTAGAAGAAAAAGTCACTCTCTGGCACCACCACCGGGCTGCAGGAGGCGAGCGCGGACGCGGTTTGTTCGTGAAAGAGAATCGGCTTTCGGCTGAGCTGGCAGATCCGACTCAGACATCTGGGAAAGATCCATCACGCTGCCAAACAGGGTGATGTGGAAAGAGGACAGCTGATCTTTCCGTGTGGAGTAGGGGTCGGGAACCTCCAGCAGGCTGCAGGAGGCGAGCGCGGGAGCGGTTTGGTTGAGAAATGGAATCGGATTTCGGCTGAGCTACCAGATCCGACACAGACATCTGGGAAAGATCCATCAAGCTGCAAAAGGGGTCATGTTAAAAGTGGATAGCAGACCTTTCCGTGTGGAGTAGGGTAAGTGGATGACAGAGTGGATGGAGAAGTAGGGGGCGGAGCCAGGCCCAAGCTTAGGAAAGAACTTATCTGTAGCCATGGCAAGAAATAGCCCGTGAGAAACAACTTTCAATCCCCCTAGGGACCACTGACGGCAATCAGCAACCATTGGTCAACCCGGGGCCCCGCAGGAGACCTCTTAGAACCCTTGGGCGCGAGCGGTGTGTGCGCATGCTCACTTGTGTTTGGCACTGCTCCTCGGTTAGCGTTCGATCGGGAGGCTTTTGGGTGGTGCTGTTGTGGCAGAGATGTTGTCTTCGAGAAAATAGTACTGAGTAATATTCGCTCATATCGGCTTCACGAGTGGGTATGAGCCGAGGGGCCAGGTGAGGGGACGGGCCTCTGAAGCTGCTGTCTTCTCCCATGAAGAAGCTTTTTGACTTTTGACGGTAGACGAAAGAGTCACTCTCAGGCACCGCCACCAGGTGGCAGGAGGCGAGCTCGGACGAGGTTTATTTCAGACAGAGAATCGGCTTTGGCCTAGCTCCCAGATCCACTCAGACATCTGGGAAAGATCAATCACGCTGCCTAAAGGGGCCATGTTGAAAGAGGACACCAGATCCTTTCGTGTGGAGGAGGGGACGGGGATGACAGAGCCGAACGAGTAGTAGGGGGCGGAGCAAGGCCCAATCTTCGAAAAGAACTGATCTGTAGCCACGTCAAGAAATAGCCCATTAGAACCAACTTTCGGCACTCAGCTCCAGGCGGGGCGGCCCCGGCGCTGAGGGACGCTACCCGACCTTGGCGGGACGGGGTTTTCGCCAGGGCCTGGGCCCAGCGACCAGGCGGAGACGGCGCGCGAGCCTTGCAGTCTCCAGGGAAATGCGGGCTTGCCTGCAATGAGATTTCATTTTCTGCATTTAAAGGACATCCTTTTCTGAGCTGCTGTGAATAAATTTGGGATGATACTGTATGTTTTCATCTAATGGAGAAATAGCTGTATTTTGAATAAGGATTGCTGCACTGGACGACTTCAGAACATTACTCACAATGTCATCCAACAGGAGTCAGAATCCCCATGGACCGAAGCAGATTGGCCTTGACCAGCTCTGGGACGACCTCAGAGCTGGAATCCAGCAAGTGTACACCAGACAGAGTATGGCGAAGTCCAGATACATGGAACTCTACACGTATCCTCCTGCTTGAACTGAGATAATTTGCTTTAGAATTTTGATACTTAGTGGTAGGATCGATGAATTATTAGAAATTTGACATCGTGTGTTCTCTTCTCAGTTCATCCTTGAAATGTAGTCACAGAATTCATCTTTAGCTTTAAGTTTTTTGAATAGAGGTCCTGTTTTTCGGTTTTTAGAACAGAGGTAATAAAATTGGCTAGTTAGTTGTCTAATGCAGTGCTGGTCAGTACAGTAGCCACTAGTCACATGGATCTGTTTACATTTAAAATAATTTAAAAATTCAGTTTCTTAGTCACAGTAGCCGTATTTTAAGGGCTTAATAGTCAGATAATAAAATATTTCTATTACTGTGGAATGATCCGTTGGACAGCACTGGTCTAAAGCAGGGGATCATTTGTTGAAATGTTGTCCATTTGTTTATATATTGTCTACAGCTGCTTTCATGTTACTCGGAGGGAGTTGAGTAGTTCTGTCAGAAACGATCTTGTCCACAAAGCCTAAAATATTTGCTATCTGGTCCTTTACATAAGAAGTTTGCTGACCTGATCTAACGGGATAGCACAGAGAACAAAAGTTTAACTGTTCTGGTCCTGTTTCACAAAAATGGTATTTAAAAAGTATCTCCCTCATTTGTCATGTGGCCTGCCATGTGCGCGAGGGACAGTGCCGCGTGCTGCAAAGGTCACGAGGGTGTAAAAGACGCGGCCCTGCTCTTCCATACCCAGTGGTGTGCTGTTCGCCTTTGTAGAGTTTCTTGGTTCCGTGCAAATATGAAATTGGAACTAGAGCTAAGCCAACTCAGTAGTGAGCAGGTTGCTGCAGATTCTAGGATTTCAAAGTTCAATGGAGATTTAAGTTTAAATCTTTGGTATGTATCTGTAATTATCAAACTAGGTTATGTGATATTGTAGTGTTCCCTCAAATATGTTAGCATCTGAACATCCTTAAAAAGAATTTAAACATTGATTTAGATGGATATGAAGCTGTCTATTTCTAAATTAACTTACAATTTATTGTATGTATGTACACATATTCATATATGTACTCATATATACTTACACGTAGGACACTTTTCAAAAAAAAATCAGCTTTATTGAGATAATTCACAAACCATAAAATTCACCCTTTTTAAAGTCAAAAAAAAAAAAAAAAAAAAGAACCAACTTTCAATCTACTGAGTGACTGCTGAAGTCACTCCGCAACCATTGGTCAACCCGGGGCCCCGCAGGAGACCTCGTAGAACCCTTGGGCGCGAGCGGCGTGTGCGCATGCTCACTTGTGTTTGGCACTGCTCCTTGGTTAGCGTTCGATCGGGAGGCTTTTGGGTGGTGCTGTTGTGGCAGAGATGTTGTCTTCGAGAAAATAGTACTGAGTAATATTCGCTCATATCGGCTTCACGAGTGGGTATGAGCCGAGGGGCCAGGTGAGGGGACGGGCCTCTGAAGCTGCTGTCTTCTCCCATGAAGAAGCTTTTTGACATTTGACGGTAGACGAAAGAGTCACTCTCAGGCACCGCCACCAGGTGGCAGGAGGCGAGCTCGGACGAGGTTTGTTTCAGACAGAGAATCGGCTTTTGGCCTAGCTCCCAGATCCACTCAGACATCTGGGAAAGATCAATCACGCTGCCTAAAGGGGCCATGTTGAAAGAGGACACCAGATCCTTTCGTGTGGAGTAGGGGACTTGGGTGACAGAGCGGAACGAGAAGTAGTGGGCGGAGCTAGGCCCAATCTTAGAAAAGAACTGATCTGTGGCCAGGTCAAGAAATAGCCCATTAGAACCATCTTTCAATATCCTTAGTGACTGCTGACGTCACTCAGCATCCATTGGTCAACCCGGGGCCCCGCAGGAGACCTCTTAGAACCCTTGGGCGCGAGCGGTGTGTGCGCGTTCTCACTTGTGTTTATCACTGCTCCTTGGTTACCGTTCGATCGGGAGGCTTTTGAGTGGTGCGGTTGTGGCAGAGAGGTTGGCTTCTGCCGAATAGTACCGAGTAATCGCTGGTGTTAGGTTTAGAAGTGGATAAGAGCCGAGGGGGCAGGTGAGCGGGCTGGCCCGTTAAGCTGCTGTCTTCTGCCATGAAGGCGCTTTTTGACTTTGGACCGTAGAAGAAAAAGTCACTCTCTGGCACCACCACCGGGCTGCAGGAGGCGAGCGCGGACGCGGTTTGTTCGTGAAAGAGAATCGGCTTTCGGCTGAGCTGGCAGATCCGACTCAGACATCTGGGAAAGATCCATCACGCTGCCAAACAGGGTGATGTGGAAAGAGGACAGCTGATCTTTCCGTGTGGAGTAGGGGTCGGGAACCTCCAGCAGGCTGCAGGAGGCGAGCGCGGGAGCGGTTTGGTTGAGAAATGGAATCGGATTTCGGCTGAGCTACCAGATTCGACACAGACATCTGGGAAAGATCCATCAAGCTGCAAAAGGGGTCATGTTAAAAGTGGATAGCAGACCTTTCCGTGTGGAGTAGGGTAAGTGGATGACAGAGTGGATGGAGAAGTAGGGGGCGGAGCCAGGCCCAAGCTTAGGAAAGAACTTATCTGTAGCCATGGCAAGAAATAGCCCGTGAGAAACAACTTTCAATCCCCCTAGGGACCACTGACGGCAATCAGCAACCATTGGTCAACCCGGGGCCCCGCAGGAGACCTCTTAGAACCCTTGGGCGCGAGCGGTGTGTGCGCATGCTCACTTGTGTTTGGCACTGCTCCTTGGTTAGCGTTCGATCGGGAGGCTTTTGGGTGGTGCTGTTGTGGCAGAGATGTTGTCTTCGAGAAAATAGTACTGAGTAATATTCGCTCATATCGGCTTCACGAGTGGGTATGAGCCGAGGGGCCAGGTGAGGGGACGGGCCTCTGAAGCTGCTGTCTTCTCCCATGAAGAAGCTTTTTGACTTTTGACGGTAGACGAAAGAGTCACTCACAGGCACCGCCACCAGGTGGCAGGAGGCGAGCTCGGACGAGGTTTATTTCAGACAGAGAATCGGCTTTGGCCTAGCTCCCAGATCCACTCAGACATCTGGGAAAGATCAATCACGCTGCCTAAAGGGGCCATGTTGAAAGAGGACACCAGATCCTTTCGTGTGGAGTAGGGGACGGGGATGACAGAGCCGAACGAGTAGTAGGGGGCGGAGCAAGGCCCAATCTTCGAAAAGAACTGATCTGTAGCCACGTCAAGAAATAGCCCATTAGAACCAACTTTCGGCACTCAGCTCCAGGCGGGGCGGCCCCGGCGCTGAGGGACGCTACCCGACCTTGGCGGGACGGGGGTTTCGCCAGGGCCTGGGCCCAGCGACCAGGCGGAGACGGCGCGCGAGCCTTGCAGTCTCCAGGGAAATGCGGGCTTGCCTGCAATGAGATTTCATTTTCTGCATTTAAAGGACATCCTTTTCTGAGCTGCTGTGAATAAATTTGGGATGATACTGTATGTTTTCATCTAATGGAGAAATAGCTGTATTTTGAATAAGGATTGCTGCACTGGACGACTTCAGAACATTACTCACAATGTCATCCAACAGGAGTCAGAATCCCCATGGACCGAAGCAGATTGGCCTTGACCAGCTCTGGGACGACCTCAGAGCTGGAATCCAGCAAGTGTACACCAGACAGAGTATGGCGAAGTCCAGATACATGGAACTCTACACGTATCCTCCTGCTTGAACTGAGATAATTTGCTTTAGAATTTTGATACTTAGTGGTAGGATCGATGAATTATTAGAAATTTGACATCGTGTGTTCTCTTCTCAGTTCATCCTTGAAATGTAGTCACAGAATTCATCTTTAGCTTTAAGTTTTTTGAATAGAGGTCCTGTTTTTCGGTTTTTTGAACAGAGGTAATAAAATTGGCTAGTTAGTTGTCTAATGCAGTGCTGGTCAGTACAGTAGCCACTAGTCACATGGATCTGTTTACATTTAAAATAATTTAAAAATTCAGTTTCTTAGTCACAGTAGCCATATTTTAAGGGCTTAATAGTCAGATAATAAAATATTTCTATTACTGTGGAAAGATCCGTTGGACAGCACTGGTCTAAAGCAGGGGATCATTTGTTGAAATGTTGTCCATTTGTTTATATATTGTCTACAGCTGCTTTCATGTTACTCGGAGGGAGTTGAGTAGTTCTGTCAGAAACGATCTTGTCCACAAAGCCTAAAATATTTGCTATCTGGTCCTTTACATAAGAAGTTTGCTGACCTGATCTAACGGGATAGCACAGAGAACAAAAGTTTAACTGTTCTGGTCCTGTTTCACAAAAATGGTATTTAAAAAGTATCTCCCTCATTTGTCATGTGGCCTGCCATGTGCGCGAGGGACAGTGCCGCGTGCTGCAAAGGTCACGAGGGTGTAAAAGACGCGGCCCTGCTCTTCCATACCCAGTGGTGTGCTGTTCGCCTTTGTAGAGTTTCTTGGTTCCGTGCAAATATGAAATTGGAACTAGAGCTAAGCCAACTCAGTAGTGAGCAGGTTGCTGCAGATTCTAGGATTTCAAAGTTCAATGGAGATTTAAGTTTAAATCTTTGGTATGTATCTGTAATTATCAAACTAGGTTATGTGATATTGTAGTGTTCCCTCAAATATGTTAGCATCTGAAAATCCTTAAAAAGAATTTAAACATTGATTTAGATGGATATGAAGCTGTCTATTTCTAAATTAACTTACAATTTATTGTATGTATGTACACATATTCATATATGTACTCATATATACTTACACGTAGGACACTTTTCAAAAAAAAATCAGCTTTATTGAGATAATTCACAAACCATAAAATTCACCCTTTTTAAAGTCAAAAAAAAAAAAAAAAAAAAAAAGAACCAACTTTCAATCTACTTAGTGACTGCTGAAGTCACTCCGCAACCATTGGTCAACCCGGGGCCCCGCAGGAGACCTCGTAGAACCCTTGGGCGCGAGCGGCGTGTGCGCATGCTCACTTGTGTTTGGCACTGCTCCTTGGTTAGCGTTCGATCGGGAGGCTTTTGGGTGGTGCTGTTGTGGCAGAGATGTTGTCTTCGAGAAAATAGTACTGAGTAATATTCGCTCATATCGGCTTCACGAGTGGGTATGAGCCGAGGGGCCAGGTGAGGGGACGGGCCTCTGAAGCTGCTGTCTTCTCCCATGAAGAAGCTTTTTGACATTTGACGGTAGACGAAAGAGTCACTCTCAGGCACCGCCACCAGGTGGCAGGAGGCGAGCTCGGACGAGGTTTGTTTCAGACAGAGAATCGGCTTTTGGCCTAGCTCCCAGATCCACTCAGACATCTGGGAAAGATCAATCACGCTGCCTAAAGGGGCCATGTTGAAAGAGGACACCAGATCCTTTCGTGTGGAGTAGGGGACTTGGGTGACAGAGCGGAACGAGAAGTAGTGGGCGGAGCTAGGCCCAATCTTAGAAAAGAACTGATCTGTGGCCAGGTCAAGAAATAGCCCATTAGAACCATCTTTCAATATCCTTAGTGACTGCTGACGTCACTCAGCATCCATTGGTCAACCCGGGGCCCCGCAGGAGACCTCTTAGAACCCTTGGGCGCGAGCGGTGTGTGCGCGTTCTCACTTGTGTTTATCACTGCTCCTTGGTTACCGTTCGATCGGGAGGCTTTTGAGTGGTGCGGTTGTGGCAGAGAGGTTGGCTTCTGCCGAATAGTACCGAGTAATCGCTGGTGTTAGGTTTAGAAGTGGATAAGAGCCGAGGGGGCAGGTGAGCGGGCTGGCCCGTTAAGCTGCTGTCTTCTGCCATGAAGGCGCTTTTTGACTTTGGACCGTAGAAGAAAAAGTCACTCTCTGGCACCACCACCGGGCTGCAGGAGGCGAGCGCGGACGCGGTTTGTTCGTGAAAGAGAATCGGCTTTCGGCTGAGCTGGCAGATCCGACTCAGACATCTGGGAAAGATCCATCACGCTGCCAAACAGGGTGATGTGGAAAGAGGACAGCTGATCTTTCCGTGTGGAGTAGGGGTCGGGAACCTCCAGCAGGCTGCAGGAGGCGAGCGCGGGAGCGGTTTGGTTGAGAAATGGAATCGGATTTCGGCTGAGCTACCAGATCCGACACAGACATCTGGGAAAGATCCATCAAGCTGCAAAAGGGGTCATGTTAAAAGTGGATAGCAGACCTTTCCGTGTGGAGTAGGGTAAGTGGATGACAGAGTGGATGGAGAAGTAGGGGGCGGAGCCAGGCCCAAGCTTAGGAAAGAACTTATCTGTAGCCATGGCAAGAAATAGCCCGTGAGAAACAACTTTCAATCCCCCTAGGGACCACTGACGGCAATCAGCAACCATTGGTCAACCCGGGGCCCCGCAGGAGACCTCTTAGAACCCTTGGGCGCGAGCGGTGTGTGCGCATGCTCACTTGTGTTTGGCACTGCTCCTCGGTTAGCGTTCGATCGGGAGGCTTTTGGGTGGTGCTGTTGTGGCAGAGATGTTGTCTTCGAGAAAATAGTACTGAGTAATATTCGCTCATATCGGCTTCACGAGTGGGTATGAGCCGAGGGGCCAGGTGAGGGGACGGGCCTCTGAAGCTGCTGTCTTCTCCCATGAAGAAGCTTTTTGACTTTTGACGGTCGACGAAAGAGTCACTCTCAGGCACCGCCACCAGGTGGCAGGAGGCGAGCTCGGACGAGGTTTATTTCAGACAGAGAATCGGCTTTGGCCTAGCTCCCAGATCCACTCAGACATCTGGGAAAGATCAATCGCGCTGCCTAAAGGGGCCATGTTGAAAGAGGACACCAGATCCTTTCGTGTGGAGGAGGGGACGGGGATGACAGAGCCGAACGAGTAGTAGGGGGCGGAGCAAGGCCCAATCTTCGAAAAGAACTGATCTGTAGCCACGTCAAGAAATAGCCCATTAGAACCAACTTTCGGCACTCAGCTCCAGGCGGGGCGGCCCCGGCGCTGAGGGACGCTACCCGACCTTGGCGGGACGGGGGTTTCGCCAGGGCCTGGGCCCAGCGACCAGGCGGAGACGGCGCGCGAGCCTTGCAGTCTCCAGGGAAATGCGGGCTTGCCTGCAATGAGATTTCATTTTCTGCATTTAAAGGACATCCTTTTCTGAGCTGCTGTGAATAAATTTGGGATGATACTGTATGTTTTCATCTAATGGAGAAATAGCTGTATTTTGAATAAGGATTGCTGCACTGGACGACTTCAGAACATTACTCACAATGTCATCCAACAGGAGTCAGAATCCCCATGGACCGAAGCAGATTGGCCTTGACCAGCTCTGGGACGACCTCAGAGCTGGAATCCAGCAAGTGTACACCAGACAGAGTATGGCGAAGTCCAGATACATGGAACTCTACACGTATCCTCCTGCTTGAACTGAGATAATTTGCTTTAGAATTTTGATACTTAGTGGTAGGATCGATGAATTATTAGAAATTTGACATCGTGTGTTCTCTTCTCAGTTCATCCTTGAAATGTAGTCACAGAATTCATCTTTAGCTTTAAGTTTTTTGACTAGAGGTCCTGTTTTTCGGTTTTTAGAACAGAGGTAATAAAATTGGCTAGTTAGTTGTCTAATGCAGTGCTGGTCAGTACAGTAGCCACTAGTCACATGGATCTGTTTACATTTAAAATAATTTAAAAATTCAGTTTCTTAGTCACAGTAGCCGTATTTTAAGGGCTTAATAGTCAGATAATAAAATATTTCTATTACTGTGGAAAGATCCGTTGGACAGCACTGGTCTAAAGCAGGGGATCATTTGTTGAAATGTTGTCCATTTGTTTATATATTGTCTACAGCTGCTTTCATGTTACTCGGAGGGAGTTGAGTAGTTCTGTCAGAAACGATCTTGTCCACAAAGCCTAAAATATTTGCTATCTGGTCCTTTACATAAGAAGTTTGCTGACCTGATCTAACGGGATAGCACAGAGAACAAAAGTTTAACTGTTCTGGTCCTGTTTCACAAAAATGGTATTTAAAAAGTATCTCCCTCATTTGTCATGTGGCCTGCCATGTGCGCGAGGGACAGTGCCGCGTGCTGCAAAGGTCACGAGGGTGTAAAAGACGCGGCCCTGCTCTTCCATACCCAGTGGTGTGCTGTTCGCCTTTGTAGAGTTTCTTGGTTCCGTGCAAATATGAAATTGGAACTAGAGCTAAGCCAACTCAGTAGTGAGCAGGTTGCTGCAGATTCTAGGATTTCAAAGTTCAATGGAGATTTAAGTTTAAATCTTTGGTATGTATCTGTAATTATCAAACTAGGTTATGTGATATTGTAGTGTTCCCTCAAATATGTTAGCATCTGAACATCCTTAAAAAGAATTTAAACATTGATTTAGATGGATATGAAGCTGTCTATTTCTAAATTAACTTACAATTTATTGTATGTATGTACACATATTCATATATGTACTCATATATACTTACACGTAGGACACTTTTCAAAAAAAAATCAGCTTTATTGAGATAATTCACAAACCATAAAATTCACCCTTTTTAAAGTCAAAAAAAAAAAAAAAAAAAAAAAAAGAACCAACTTTCAATCTACTTAGTGACTGCTGAAGTCACTCCGCAACCATTGGTCAACCCGGGGCCCCGCAGGAGACCTCGTAGAACCCTTGGGCGCGAGCGGCGTGTGCGCATGCTCACTTGTGTTTGGCACTGCTCCTTGGTTAGCGTTCGATCGGGAGGCTTTTGGGTGGTGCTGTTGTGGCAGAGATGTTGTCTTCGAGAAAATAGTACTGAGTAATATTCGCTCATATCGGCTTCACGAGTGGGTATGAGCCGAGGGGCCAGGTGAGGGGACGGGCCTCTGAAGCTGCTGTCTTCTCCCATGAAGAAGCTTTTTGACATTTGACGGTAGACGAAAGAGTCACTCTCAGGCACCGCCACCAGGTGGCAGGAGGCGAGCTCGGACGAGGTTTGTTTCAGACAGAGAATCGGCTTTTGGCCTAGCTCCCAGATCCACTCAGACATCTGGGAAAGATCAATCACGCTGCCTAAAGGGGCCATGTTGAAAGAGGACACCAGATCCTTTCGTGTGGAGTAGGGGACTTGGGTGACAGAGCGGAACGAGAAGTAGTGGGCGGAGCTAGGCCCAATCTTAGAAAAGAACTGATCTGTGGCCAGGTCAAGAAATAGCCCATTAGAACCATCTTTCAATATACTTAGTGACTGCTGACGTCACTCAGCATCCATTGGTCAACCCGGGGCCCCGCAGGAGACCTCTTAGAACCCTTGGGCGCGAGCGGTGTGTGCGCGTTCTCACTTGTGTTTATCACTGCTCCTTGGTTACCGTTCGATCGGGAGGCTTTTGAGTGGTGCGGTTGTGGCAGAGAGGTTGGCTTCTGCCGAATAGTACCGAGTAATCGCTGGTGTTAGGTTTAGAAGTGGATAAGAGCCGAGGGGGCAGGTGAGCGGGCTGGCCCGTTAAGCTGCTGTCTTCTGCCATGAAGGCGCTTTTTGACTTTGGACCGTAGAAGAAAAAGTCACTCTCTGGCACCACCACCGGGCTGCAGGAGGCGAGCGCGGACGCGGTTTGTTCGTGAAAGAGAATCGGCTTTCGGCTGAGCTGGCAGATCCGACTCAGACATCTGGGAAAGATCCATCACGCTGCCAAACAGGGTGATGTGGAAAGAGGACAGCTGATCTTTCCGTGTGGAGTAGGGGTCGGGAACCTCCAGCAGGCTGCAGGAGGCGAGCGCGGGAGCGGTTTGGTTGAGAAATGGAATCGGATTTCGGCTGAGCTACCAGATCCGACACAGACATCTGGGAAAGATCCATCAAGCTGCAAAAGGGGTCATGTTAAAAGTGGATAGCAGACCTTTCCGTGTGGAGTAGGGTAAGTGGATGACAGAGTGGATGGAGAAGTAGGGGGCGGAGCCAGGCCCAAGCTTAGGAAAGAACTTATCTGTAGCCATGGCAAGAAATAGCCCGTGAGAAACAACTTTCAATCCCCCTAGGGACCACTGACGGCAATCAGCAACCATTGGTCAACCCGGGGCCCCCGCAGGAGACCTCTTAGAACCCTTGGGCGCGAGCGGTGTGTGCGCATGCTCACTTGTGTTTGGCACTGCTCCTCGGTTAGCGTTCGATCGGGAGGCTTTTGGGTGGTGCTGTTGTGGCAGAGATGTTGTCTTCGAGAAAATAGTACTGAGTAATATTCGCTCATATCGGCTTCACGAGTGGGTATGAGCCGAGGGGCCAGGTGAGGGGACGGGCCTCTGAAGCTGCTGTCTTCTCCCATGAAGAAGCTTTTTGACTTTTGACGGTAGACGAAAGAGTCACTCTCAGGCACCGCCACCAGGTGGCAGGAGGCGAGCTCGGACGAGGTTTATTTCAGACAGAGAATCGGCTTTGGCCTAGCTCCCAGATCCACTCAGACATCTGGGAAAGATCAATCACGCTGCCTAAAGGGGCCATGTTGAAAGAGGACACCAGATCCTTTCGTGTGGAGGAGGGGACGGGGATGACAGAGCCGAACGAGTAGTAGGGGGCGGAGCAAGGCCCAATCTTCGAAAAGAACTGATCTGTAGCCACGTCAAGAAATAGCCCATTAGAACCAACTTTCGGCACTCAGCTCCAGGCGGGGCGGCCCCGGCGCTGAGGGACGCTACCCGACCTTGGCGGGACGGGGGTTTCGCCAGGGCCTGGGCCCAGCGACCAGGCGGAGACGGCGCGCGAGCCTTGCAGTCTCCAGGGAAATGCGGGCTTGCCTGCAATGAGATTTCATTTTCTGCATTTAAAGGACATCCTTTTCTGAGCTGCTGTGAATAAATTTGGGATGATACTGTATGTTTTCATCTAATGGAGAAATAGCTGTATTTTGAATAAGGATTGCTGCACTGGACGACTTCAGAACATTACTCACAATGTCATCCAACAGGAGTCAGAATCCCCATGGACCGAAGCAGATTGGCCTTGACCAGCTCTGGGACGACCTCAGAGCTGGAATCCAGCAAGTGTACACCAGACAGAGTATGGCGAAGTCCAGATACATGGAACTCTACACGTATCCTCCTGCTTGAACTGAGATAATTTGCTTTAGAATTTTGATACTTAGTGGTAGGATCGATGAATTATTAGAAATTTGACATCATGTGTTCTCTTCTCAGTTCATCCTTGAAATGTAGTCACAGAATTCATCTTTAGCTTTAAGTTTTTTGAATAGAGGTCCTGTTTTTCGGTTTTTTGAACAGAGGTAATAAAATTGGCTAGTTAGTTGTCTAATGCAGTGCTGGTCAGTACAGTAGCCACTAGTCACATGGATCTGTTTACATTTAAAATAATTTAAAAATTCAGTTTCTTAGTCACAGTAGCCGTATTTTAAGGGCTTAATAGTCAGATAATAAAATATTTCTATTACTGTGGAAAGATCCGTTGGACAGCACTGGTCTAAAGCAGGGGATCATTTGTTGAAATGTTGTCCATTTGTTTATATATTGTCTACAGCTGCTTTCATGTTACTCGGAGGGAGTTGAGTAGTTCTGTCAGAAACGATCTTGTCCACAAAGCCTAAAATATTTGCTATCTGGTCCTTTACATAAGAAGTTTGCTGACCTGATCTAACGGGATAGCACAGAGAACAAAAGTTTAACTGTTCTGGTCCTGTTTCACAAAAATGGTATTTAAAAAGTATCTCCCTCATTTGTCATGTGGCCTGCCATGTGCGCGAGGGACAGTGCCGCGTGCTGCAAAGGTCACGAGGGTGTAAAAGACGCGGCCCTGCTCTTCCATACCCAGTGGTGTGCTGTTCGCCTTTGTAGAGTTTCTTGGTTCCGTGCAAATATGAAATTGGAACTAGAGCTAAGCCAACTCAGTAGTGAGCAGGTTGCTGCAGATTCTAGGATTTCAAAGTTCAATGGAGATTTAAGTTTAAATCTTTGGTATGTATCTGTAATTATCAAACTAGGTTATGTGATATTGTAGTGTTCCCTCAAATATGTTAGCATCTGAAAATCCTTAAAAAGAATTTAAACATTGATTTAGATGGATATGAAGCTGTCTATTTCTAAATTAACTTACAATTTATTGTATGTATGTACACATATTCATATATGTACTCATATATACTTACACGTAGGACACTTTTCAAAAAAAAATCAGCTTTATTGAGATAATTCACAAACCATAAAATTCACCCTTTTTAAAGTCAAAAAAAAAAAGAACCAACTTTCAATCTACTTAGTGACTGCTGAAGTCACTCCGCAACCATTGGTCAACCCGGGGCCCCGCAGGAGACCTCGTAGAACCCTTGGGCGCGAGCGGCGTGTGCGCATGCTCACTTGTGTTTGGCACTGCTCCTTGGTTAGCGTTCGATCGGGAGGCTTTTGGGTGGTGCTGTTGTGGCAGAGATGTTGTCTTCGAGAAAATAGTACTGAGTAATATTCGCTCATATCGGCTTCACGAGTGGGTATGAGCCGAGGGGCCAGGTGAGGGGACGGGCCTCTGAAGCTGCTGTCTTCTCCCATGAAGAAGCTTTTTGACATTTGACGGTAGACGAAAGAGTCACTCTCAGGCACCGCCACCAGGTGGCAGGAGGCGAGCTCGGACGAGGTTTGTTTCAGACAGAGAATCGGCTTTTGGCCTAGCTCCCAGATCCACTCAGACATCTGGGAAAGATCAATCACGCTGCCTAAAGGGGCCATGTTGAAAGAGGACACCAGATCCTTTCGTGTGGAGTAGGGGACTTGGGTGACAGAGCGGAACGAGAAGTAGTGGGCGGAGCTAGGCCCAATCTTAGAAAAGAACTGATCTGTGGCCAGGTCAAGAAATAGCCCATTAGAACCATCTTTCAATATCCTTAGTGACTGCTGACGTCACTCAGCATCCATTGGTCAACCCGGGGCCCCGCAGGAGACCTCTTAGAACCCTTGGGCGCGAGCGGTGTGTGCGCGTTCTCACTTGTGTTTATCACTGCTCCTTGGTTACCGTTCGATCGGGAGGCTTTTGAGTGGTGCGGTTGTGGCAGAGAGGTTGGCTTCTGCCGAATAGTACCGAGTAATCGCTGGTGTTAGGTTTAGAAGTGGATAAGAGCCGAGGGGGCAGGTGAGCGGGCTGGCCCGTTAAGCTGCTGTCTTCTGCCATGAAGGCGCTTTTTGACTTTGGACCGTAGAAGAAAAAGTCACTCTCTGGCACCACCACCGGGCTGCAGGAGGCGAGCGCGGACGCGGTTTGTTCGTGAAAGAGAATCGGCTTTCGGCTGAGCTGGCAGATCCGACTCAGACATCTGGGAAAGATCCATCACGCTGCCAAACAGGGTGATGTGGAAAGAGGACAGCTGATCTTTCCGTGTGGAGTAGGGGTCGGGAACCTCCAGCAGGCTGCAGGAGGCGAGCGCGGGAGCGGTTTGGTTGAGAAATGGAATCGGATTTCGGCTGAGCTACCAGATCCGACACAGACATCTGGGAAAGATCCATCAAGCTGCAAAAGGGGTCATGTTAAAAGTGGATAGCAGACCTTTCCGTGTGGAGTAGGGTAAGTGGATGACAGAGTGGATGGAGAAGTAGGGGGCGGAGCCAGGCCCAAGCTTAGGAAAGAACTTATCTGTAGCCATGGCAAGAAATAGCCCGTGAGAAACAACTTTCAATCCCCCTAGGGACCACTGACGGCAATCAGCAACCATTGGTCAACCCGGGGCCCCGCAGGAGACCTCTTAGAACCCTTGGGCGCGAGCGGTGTGTGCGCATGCTCACTTGTGTTTGGCACTGCTCCTTGGTTAGCGTTCGATCGGGAGGCTTTTGGGTGGTGCTGTTGTGGCAGAGATGTTGTCTTCGAGAAAATAGTACTGAGTAATATTCGCTCATATCGGCTTCACGAGTGGGTATGAGCCGAGGGGCCAGGTGAGGGGACGGGCCTCTGAAGCTGCTGTCTTCTCCCATGAAGAAGCTTTTTGACTTTTGACGGTAGACGAAAGAGTCACTCTCAGGCACCGCCACCAGGTGGCAGGAGGCGAGCTCGGACGAGGTTTATTTCAGACAGAGAATCGGCTTTGGCCTAGCTCCCAGATCCACTCAGACATCTGGGAAAGATCAATCGCGCTGCCTAAAGGGGCCATGTTGAAAGAGGACACCAGATCCTTTCGTGTGGAGTAGGGGACGGGGATGACAGAGCCGAACGAGTAGTAGGGGGCGGAGCAAGGCCCAATCTTCGAAAAGAACTGATCTGTAGCCACGTCAAGAAATAGCCCATTAGAACCAACTTTCGGCACTCAGCTCCAGGCGGGGCGGCCCCGGCGCTGAGGGACGCTACCCGACCTTGGCGGGACGGGGGTTTCGCCAGGGCCTGGGCCCAGCGACCAGGCGGAGACGGCGCGCGAGCCTTGCAGTCTCCAGGGAAATGCGGGCTTGCCTGCAATGAGATTTCATTTTCTGCATTTAAAGGACATCCTTTTCTGAGCTGCTGTGAATAAATTTGGGATGATACTGTATGTTTTCATCTAATGGAGAAATAGCTGTATTTTGAATAAGGATTGCTGCACTGGACGACTTCAGAACATTACTCACAATGTCATCCAACAGGAGTCAGAATCCCCATGGACCGAAGCAGATTGGCCTTGACCAGCTCTGGGACGACCTCAGAGCTGGAATCCAGCAAGTGTACACCAGACAGAGTATGGCGAAGTCCAGATACATGGAACTCTACACGTATCCTCCTGCTTGAACTGAGATAATTTGCTTTAGAATTTTGATACTTAGTGGTAGGATCGATGAATTATTAGAAATTTGACATCGTGTGTTCTCTTCTCAGTTCATCCTTGAAATGTAGTCACAGAATTCATCTTTAGCTTTAAGTTTTTTGAATAGAGGTCCTGTTTTTCGGTTTTTTGAACAGAGGTAATAAAATTGGCTAGTTAGTTGTCTAATGCAGTGCTGGTCAGTACAGTAGCCACTAGTCACATGGATCTGTTTACATTTAAAATAATTTAAAAATTCAGTTTCTTAGTCACAGTAGCCATATTTTAAGGGCTTAATAGTCAGATAATAAAATATTTCTATTACTGTGGAAAGATCCGTTGGACAGCACTGGTCTAAAGCAGGGGATCATTTGTTGAAATGTTGTCCATTTGTTTATATATTGTCTACAGCTGCTTTCATGTTACTCGGAGGGAGTTGAGTAGTTCTGTCAGAAACGATCTTGTCCACAAAGCCTAAAATATTTGCTATCTGGTCCTTTACATAAGAAGTTTGCTGACCTGATCTAACGGGATAGCACAGAGAACAAAAGTTTAACTGTTCTGGTCCTGTTTCACAAAAATGGTATTTAAAAAGTATCTCCCTCATTTGTCATGTGGCCTGCCATGTGCGCGAGGGACAGTGCCGCGTGCTGCAAAGGTCACGAGGGTGTAAAAGACGCGGCCCTGCTCTTCCATACCCAGTGGTGTGCTGTTCGCCTTTGTAGAGTTTCTTGGTTCCGTGCAAATATGAAATTGGAACTAGAGCTAAGCCAACTCAGTAGTGAGCAGGTTGCTGCAGATTCTAGGATTTCAAAGTTCAATGGAGATTTAAGTTTAAATCTTTGGTATGTATCTGTAATTATCAAACTAGGTTATGTGATATTGTAGTGTTCCCTCAAATATGTTAGCATCTGAAAATCCTTAAAAAGAATTTAAACATTGATTTAGATGGATATGAAGCTGTCTATTTCTAAATTAACTTACAATTTATTGTATGTATGTACACATATTCATATATGTACTCATATATACTTACACGTAGGACACTTTTCAAAAAAAAATCAGCTTTATTGAGATAATTCACAAACCATAAAATTCACCCTTTTTAAAGTCAAAAAAAAAAAAAAAAAAAAAAAAGAACCAACTTTCAATCTACTTAGTGACTGCTGAAGTCACTCCGCAACCATTGGTCAACCCGGGGCCCCGCAGGAGACCTCGTAGAACCCTTGGGCGCGAGCGGCGTGTGCGCATGCTCACTTGTGTTTGGCACTGCTCCTTGGTTAGCGTTCGATCGGGAGGCTTTTGGGTGGTGCTGTTGTGGCAGAGATGTTGTCTTCGAGAAAATAGTACTGAGTAATATTCGCTCATATCGGCTTCACGAGTGGGTATGAGCCGAGGGGCCAGGTGAGGGGACGGGCCTCTGAAGCTGCTGTCTTCTCCCATGAAGAAGCTTTTTGACATTTGACGGTAGACGAAAGAGTCACTCTCAGGCACCGCCACCAGGTGGCAGGAGGCGAGCTCGGACGAGGTTTGTTTCAGACAGAGAATCGGCTTTTGGCCTAGCTCCCAGATCCACTCAGACATCTGGGAAAGATCAATCACGCTGCCTAAAGGGGCCATGTTGAAAGAGGACACCAGATCCTTTCGTGTGGAGTAGGGGACTTGGGTGACAGAGCGGAACGAGAAGTAGTGGGCGGAGCTAGGCCCAATCTTAGAAAAGAACTGATCTGTGGCCAGGTCAAGAAATAGCCCATTAGAACCATCTTTCAATATCCTTAGTGACTGCTGACGTCACTCAGCATCCATTGGTCAACCCGGGGCCCCGCAGGAGACCTCTTAGAACCCTTGGGCGCGAGCGGTGTGTGCGCGTTCTCACTTGTGTTTATCACTGCTCCTTGGTTACCGTTCGATCGGGAGGCTTTTGAGTGGTGCGGTTGTGGCAGAGAGGTTGGCTTCTGCCGAATAGTACCGAGTAATCGCTGGTGTTAGGTTTAGAAGTGGATAAGAGCCGAGGGGGCAGGTGAGCGGGCTGGCCCGTTAAGCTGCTGTCTTCTGCCATGAAGGCGCTTTTTGACTTTGGACCGTAGAAGAAAAAGTCACTCTCTGGCACCACCACCGGGCTGCAGGAGGCGAGCGCGGACGCGGTTTGTTCGTGAAAGAGAATCGGCTTTCGGCTGAGCTGGCAGATCCGACTCAGACATCTGGGAAAGATCCATCACGCTGCCAAACAGGGTGATGTGGAAAGAGGACAGCTGATCTTTCCGTGTGGAGTAGGGGTCGGGAACCTCCAGCAGGCTGCAGGAGGCGAGCGCGGGAGCGGTTTGGTTGAGAAATGGAATCGGATTTCGGCTGAGCTACCAGATCCGACACAGACATCTGGGAAAGATCCATCAAGCTGCAAAAGGGGTCATGTTAAAAGTGGATAGCAGACCTTTCCGTGTGGAGTAGGGTAAGTGGATGACAGAGTGGATGGAGAAGTAGGGGGCGGAGCCAGGCCCAAGCTTAGGAAAGAACTTATCTGTAGCCATGGCAAGAAATAGCCCGTGAGAAACAACTTTCAATCCCCCTAGGGACCACTGACGGCAATCAGCAACCATTGGTCAACCCGGGGCCCCCGCAGGAGACCTCTTAGAACCCTTGGGCGCGAGCGGTGTGTGCGCATGCTCACTTGTGTTTGGCACTGCTCCTTGGTTAGCGTTCGATCGGGAGGCTTTTGGGTGGTGCTGTTGTGGCAGAGATGTTGTCTTCGAGAAAATAGTACTGAGTAATATTCGCTCATATCGGCTTCACGAGTGGGTATGAGCCGAGGGGCCAGGTGAGGGGACGGGCCTCTGAAGCTGCTGTCTTCTCCCATGAAGAAGCTTTTTGACTTTTGACGGTAGACGAAAGAGTCACTCTCAGGCACCGCCACCAGGTGGCAGGAGGCGAGCTCGGACGAGGTTTATTTCAGACAGAGAATCGGCTTTGGCCTAGCTCCCAGATCCACTCAGACATCTGGGAAAGATCAATCACGCTGCCTAAAGGGGCCATGTTGAAAGAGGACACCAGATCCTTTCGTGTGGAGGAGGGGACGGGGATGACAGAGCCGAACGAGTAGTAGGGGGCGGAGCAAGGCCCAATCTTCGAAAAGAACTGATCTGTAGCCACGTCAAGAAATAGCCCATTAGAACCAACTTTCGGCACTCAGCTCCAGGCGGGGCGGCCCCGGCGCTGAGGGACGCTACCCGACCTTGGCGGGACGGGGGTTTCGCCAGGGCCTGGGCCCAGCGACCAGGCGGAGACGGCGCGCGAGCCTTGCAGTCTCCAGGGAAATGCGGGCTTGCCTGCAATGAGATTTCATTTTCTGCATTTAAAGGACATCCTTTTCTGAGCTGCTGTGAATAAATTTGGGATGATACTGTATGTTTTCATCTAATGGAGAAATAGCTGTATTTTGAATAAGGATTGCTGCACTGGACGACTTCAGAACATTACTCACAATGTCATCCAACAGGAGTCAGAATCCCCATGGACCGAAGCAGATTGGCCTTGACCAGCTCTGGGACGACCTCAGAGCTGGAATCCAGCAAGTGTACACCAGACAGAGTATGGCGAAGTCCAGATACATGGAACTCTACACGTATCCTCCTGCTTGAACTGAGATAATTTGCTTTAGAATTTTGATACTTAGTGGTAGGATCGATGAATTATTAGAAATTTGACATCGTGTGTTCTCTTCTCAGTTCATCCTTGAAATGTAGTCACAGAATTCATCTTTAGCTTTAAGTTTTTTGACTAGAGGTCCTGTTTTTCGGTTTTTAGAACAGAGGTAATAAAATTGGCTAGTTAGTTGTCTAATGCAGTGCTGGTCAGTACAGTAGCCACTAGTCACATGGATCTGTTTACATTTAAAATAATTTAAAAATTCAGTTTCTTAGTCACAGTAGCCATATTTTAAGGGCTTAATAGTCAGATAATAAAATATTTCTATTACTGTGGAAAGATCCGTTGGACAGCACTGGTCTAAAGCAGGGGATCATTTGTTGAAATGTTGTCCATTTGTTTATATATTGTCTACAGCTGCTTTCATGTTACTCGGAGGGAGTTGAGTAGTTCTGTCAGAAACGATCTTGTCCACAAAGCCTAAAATATTTGCTATCTGGTCCTTTACATAAGAAGTTTGCTGACCTGATCTAACGGGATAGCACAGAGAACAAAAGTTTAACTGTTCTGGTCCTGTTTCACAAAAATGGTATTTAAAAAGTATCTCCCTCATTTGTCATGTGGCCTGCCATGTGCGCGAGGGACAGTGCCGCGTGCTGCAATGGTCACGAGGGTGTAAAAGACGCGGCCCTGCTCTTCCATACCCAGTGGTGTGCTGTTCGCCTTTGTAGAGTTTCTTGGTTCCGTGCAAATATGAAATTGGAACTAGAGCTAAGCCAACTCAGTAGTGAGCAGGTTGCTGCAGATTCTAGGATTTCAAAGTTCAATGGAGATTTAAGTTTAAATCTTTGGTATGTATCTGTAATTATCAAACTAGGTTATGTGATATTGTAGTGTTCCCTCAAATATGTTAGCATCTGAAAATCCTTAAAAAGAATTTAAACATTGATTTAGATGGATATGAAGCTGTCTATTTCTAAATTAACTTACAATTTATTGTATGTATGTACACATATTCATATATGTACTCATATATACTTACACGTAGGACACTTTTCAAAAAAAAATCAGCTTTATTGAGATAATTCACAAACCATAAAATTCACCCTTTTTAAAGTCAAAAAAAAAAAAAAAAAAAAAAAAGAACCAACTTTCAATCTACTTAGTGACTGCTGAAGTCACTCCGCAACCATTGGTCAACCCGGGGCCCCGCAGGAGACCTCGTAGAACCCTTGGGCGCGAGCGGCGTGTGCGCATGCTCACTTGTGTTTGGCACTGCTCCTTGGTTAGCGTTCGATCGGGAGGCTTTTGGGTGGTGCTGTTGTGGCAGAGATGTTGTCTTCGAGAAAATAGTACTGAGTAATATTCGCTCATATCGGCTTCACGAGTGGGTATGAGCCGAGGGGCCAGGTGAGGGGACGGGCCTCTGAAGCTGCTGTCTTCTCCCATGAAGAAGCTTTTTGACATTTGACGGTAGACGAAAGAGTCACTCTCAGGCACCGCCACCAGGTGGCAGGAGGCGAGCTCGGACGAGGTTTGTTTCAGACAGAGAATCGGCTTTTGGCCTAGCTCCCAGATCCACTCAGACATCTGGGAAAGATCAATCACGCTGCCTAAAGGGGCCATGTTGAAAGAGGACACCAGATCCTTTCGTGTGGAGTAGGGGACTTGGGTGACAGAGCGGAACGAGAAGTAGTGGGCGGAGCTAGGCCCAATCTTAGAAAAGAACTGATCTGTGGCCAGGTCAAGAAATAGCCCATTAGAACCATCTTTCAATATCCTTAGTGACTGCTGACGTCACTCAGCATCCATTGGTCAACCCGGGGCCCCGCAGGAGACCTCTTAGAACCCTTGGGCGCGAGCGGTGTGTGCGCGTTCTCACTTGTGTTTATCACTGCTCCTTGGTTACCGTTCGATCGGGAGGCTTTTGAGTGGTGCGGTTGTGGCAGAGAGGTTGGCTTCTGCCGAATAGTACCGAGTAATCGCTGGTGTTAGGTTTAGAAGTGGATAAGAGCCGAGGGGGCAGGTGAGCGGGCTGGCCCGTTAAGCTGCTGTCTTCTGCCATGAAGGCGCTTTTTGACTTTGGACCGTAGAAGAAAAAGTCACTCTCTGGCACCACCACCGGGCTGCAGGAGGCGAGCGCGGACGCGGTTTGTTCGTGAAAGAGAATCGGCTTTCGGCTGAGCTGGCAGATCCGACTCAGACATCTGGGAAAGATCCATCACGCTGCCAAACAGGGTGATGTGGAAAGAGGACAGCTGATCTTTCCGTGTGGAGTAGGGGTCGGGAACCTCCAGCAGGCTGCAGGAGGCGAGCGCGGGAGCGGTTTGGTTGAGAAATGGAATCGGATTTCGGCTGAGCTACCAGATCCGACACAGACATCTGGGAAAGATCCATCAAGCTGCAAAAGGGGTCATGTTAAAAGTGGATAGCAGACCTTTCCGTGTGGAGTAGGGTAAGTGGATGACAGAGTGGATGGAGAAGTAGGGGGCGGAGCCAGGCCCAAGCTTAGGAAAGAACTTATCTGTAGCCATGGCAAGAAATAGCCCGTGAGAAACAACTTTCAATCCCCCTAGGGACCACTGACGGCAATCAGCAACCATTGGTCAACCCGGGGCCCCCGCAGGAGACCTCTTAGAACCCTTGGGCGCGAGCGGTGTGTGCGCATGCTCACTTGTGTTTGGCACTGCTCCTCGGTTAGCGTTCGATCGGGAGGCTTTTGGGTGGTGCTGTTGTGGCAGAGATGTTGTCTTCGAGAAAATAGTACTGAGTAATATTCGCTCATATCGGCTTCACGAGTGGGTATGAGCCGAGGGGCCAGGTGAGGGGACGGGCCTCTGAAGCTGCTGTCTTCTCCCATGAAGAAGCTTTTTGACTTTTGACGGTAGACGAAAGAGTCACTCTCAGGCACCGCCACCAGGTGGCAGGAGGCGAGCTCGGACGAGGTTTATTTCAGACAGAGAATCGGCTTTGGCCTAGCTCCCAGATCCACTCAGACATCTGGGAAAGATCAATCACGCTGCCTAAAGGGGCCATGTTGAAAGAGGACACCAGATCCTTTCGTGTGGAGGAGGGGACGGGGATGACAGAGCCGAACGAGTAGTAGGGGGCGGAGCAAGGCCCAATCTTCGAAAAGAACTGATCTGTAGCCACGTCAAGAAATAGCCCATTAGAACCAACTTTCGGCACTCAGCTCCAGGCGGGGCGGCCCCGGCGCTGAGGGACGCTACCCGACCTTGGCGGGACGGGGGTTTCGCCAGGGCCTGGGCCCAGCGACCAGGCGGAGACGGCGCGCGAGCCTTGCAGTCTCCAGGGAAATGCGGGCTTGCCTGCAATGAGATTTCATTTTCTGCATTTAAAGGACATCCTTTTCTGAGCTGCTGTGAATAAATTTGGGATGATACTGTATGTTTTCATCTAATGGAGAAATAGCTGTATTTTGAATAAGGATTGCTGCACTGGACGACTTCAGAACATTACTCACAATGTCATCCAACAGGAGTCAGAATCCCCATGGACCGAAGCAGATTGGCCTTGACCAGCTCTGGGACGACCTCAGAGCTGGAATCCAGCAAGTGTACACCAGACAGAGTATGGCGAAGTCCAGATACATGGAACTCTACACGTATCCTCCTGCTTGAACTGAGATAATTTGCTTTAGAATTTTGATACTTAGTGGTAGGATCGATGAATTATTAGAAATTTGACATCGTGTGTTCTCTTCTCAGTTCATCCTTGAAATGTAGTCACAGAATTCATCTTTAGCTTTAAGTTTTTTGAATAGAGGTCCTGTTTTTCGGTTTTTAGAACAGAGGTAATAAAATTGGCTAGTTAGTTGTCTAATGCAGTGCTGGTCAGTACAGTAGCCACTAGTCACATGGATCTGTTTACATTTAAAATAATTTAAAAATTCAGTTTCTTAGTCACAGTAGCCGTATTTTAAGGGCTTAATAGTCAGATAATAAAATATTTCTATTACTGTGGAATGATCCGTTGGACAGCACTGGTCTAAAGCAGGGGATCATTTGTTGAAATGTTGTCCATTTGTTTATATATTGTCTACAGCTGCTTTCATGTTACTCGGAGGGAGTTGAGTAGTTCTGTCAGAAACGATCTTGTCCACAAAGCCTAAAATATTTGCTATCTGGTCCTTTACATAAGAAGTTTGCTGACCTGATCTAACGGGATAGCACAGAGAACAAAAGTTTAACTGTTCTGGTCCTGTTTCACAAAAATGGTATTTAAAAAGTATCTCCCTCATTTGTCATGTGGCCTGCCATGTGCGCGAGGGACAGTGCCGCGTGCTGCAAAGGTCACGAGGGTGTAAAAGACGCGGCCCTGCTCTTCCATACCCAGTGGTGTGCTGTTCGCCTTTGTAGAGTTTCTTGGTTCCGTGCAAATATGAAATTGGAACTAGAGCTAAGCCAACTCAGTAGTGAGCAGGTTGCTGCAGATTCTAGGATTTCAAAGTTCAATGGAGATTTAAGTTTAAATCTTTGGTATGTATCTGTAATTATCAAACTAGGTTATGTGATATTGTAGTGTTCCCTCAAATATGTTAGCATCTGAACATCCTTAAAAAGAATTTAAACATTGATTTAGATGGATATGAAGCTGTCTATTTCTAAATTAACTTACAATTTATTGTATGTATGTACACATATTCATATATGTACTCATATATACTTACACGTAGGACACTTTTCAAAAAAAAATCAGCTTTATTGAGATAATTCACAAACCATAAAATTCACCCTTTTTAAAGTCAAAAAAAAAAAAGAACCAACTTTCAATCTACTTAGTGACTGCTGAAGTCACTCCGCAACCATTGGTCAACCCGGGGCCCCGCAGGAGACCTCGTAGAACCCTTGGGCGCGAGCGGCGTGTGCGCATGCTCACTTGTGTTTGGCACTGCTCCTTGGTTAGCGTTCGATCGGGAGGCTTTTGGGTGGTGCTGTTGTGGCAGAGATGTTGTCTTCGAGAAAATAGTACTGAGTAATATTCGCTCATATCGGCTTCACGAGTGGGTATGAGCCGAGGGGCCAGGTGAGGGGACGGGCCTCTGAAGCTGCTGTCTTCTCCCATGAAGAAGCTTTTTGACATTTGACGGTAGACGAAAGAGTCACTCTCAGGCACCGCCACCAGGTGGCAGGAGGCGAGCTCGGACGAGGTTTGTTTCAGACAGAGAATCGGCTTTTGGCCTAGCTCCCAGATCCACTCAGACATCTGGGAAAGATCAATCACGCTGCCTAAAGGGGCCATGTTGAAAGAGGACACCAGATCCTTTCGTGTGGAGTAGGGGACTTGGGTGACAGAGCGGAACGAGAAGTAGTGGGCGGAGCTAGGCCCAATCTTAGAAAAGAACTGATCTGTGGCCAGGTCAAGAAATAGCCCATTAGAACCATCTTTCAATATCCTTAGTGACTGCTGACGTCACTCAGCATCCATTGGTCAACCCGGGGCCCCGCAGGAGACCTCTTAGAACCCTTGGGCGCGAGCGGTGTGTGCGCGTTCTCACTTGTGTTTATCACTGCTCCTTGGTTACCGTTCGATCGGGAGGCTTTTGAGTGGTGCGGTTGTGGCAGAGAGGTTGGCTTCTGCCGAATAGTACCGAGTAATCGCTGGTGTTAGGTTTAGAAGTGGATAAGAGCCGAGGGGGCAGGTGAGCGGGCTGGCCCGTTAAGCTGCTGTCTTCTGCCATGAAGGCGCTTTTTGACTTTGGACCGTAGAAGAAAAAGTCACTCTCTGGCACCACCACCGGGCTGCAGGAGGCGAGCGCGGACGCGGTTTGTTCGTGAAAGAGAATCGGCTTTCGGCTGAGCTGGCAGATCCGACTCAGACATCTGGGAAAGATCCATCACGCTGCCAAACAGGGTGATGTGGAAAGAGGACAGCTGATCTTTCCGTGTGGAGTAGGGGTCGGGAACCTCCAGCAGGCTGCAGGAGGCGAGCGCGGGAGCGGTTTGGTTGAGAAATGGAATCGGATTTCGGCTGAGCTACCAGATCCGACACAGACATCTGGGAAAGATCCATCAAGCTGCAAAAGGGGTCATGTTAAAAGTGGATAGCAGACCTTTCCGTGTGGAGTAGGGTAAGTGGATGACAGAGTGGATGGAGAAGTAGGGGGCGGAGCCAGGCCCAAGCTTAGGAAAGAACTTATCTGTAGCCATGGCAAGAAATAGCCCGTGAGAAACAACTTTCAATCCCCCTAGGGACCACTGACGGCAATCAGCAACCATTGGTCAACCCGGGGCCCCCGCAGGAGACCTCTTAGAACCCTTGGGCGCGAGCGGTGTGTGCGCATGCTCACTTGTGTTTGGCACTGCTCCTTGGTTAGCGTTCGATCGGGAGGCTTTTGGGTGGTGCTGTTGTGGCAGAGATGTTGTCTTCGAGAAAATAGTACTGAGTAATATTCGCTCATATCGGCTTCACGAGTGGGTATGAGCCGAGGGGCCAGGTGAGGGGACGGGCCTCTGAAGCTGCTGTCTTCTCCCATGAAGAAGCTTTTTGACTTTTGACGGTAGACGAAAGAGTCACTCTCAGGCACCGCCACCAGGTGGGAGGAGGCGAGCTCGGACGAGGTTTATTTCAGACAGAGAATCGGCTTTGGCCTAGCTCCCAGATCCACTCAGACATCTGGGAAAGATCAATCACGCTGCCTAAAGGGGCCATGTTGAAAGAGGACACCAGATCCTTTCGTGTGGAGGAGGGGACGGGGATGACAGAGCCGAACGAGTAGTAGGGGGCGGAGCAAGGCCCAATCTTCGAAAAGAACTGATCTGTAGCCACGTCAAGAAATAGCCCATTAGAACCAACTTTCGGCACTCAGCTCCAGGCGGGGCGGCCCCGGCGCTGAGGGACGCTACCCGACCTTGGCGGGACGGGGGTTTCGCCAGGGCCTGGGCCCAGCGACCAGGCGGAGATGGCGCGCGAGCCTTGCAGTCTCCAGGGAAATGCGGGCTTGCCTGCAATGAGATTTCATTTTCTGCATTTAAAGGACATCCTTTTCTGAGCTGCTGTGAATAAATTTGGGATGATACTGTATGTTTTCATCTAATGGAGAAATAGCTGTATTTTGAATAAGGATTGCTGCACTGGACGACTTCAGAACATTACTCACAATGTCATCCAACAGGAGTCAGAATCCCCATGGACCGAAGCAGATTGGCCTTGACCAGCTCTGGGACGACCTCAGAGCTGGAATCCAGCAAGTGTACACCAGACAGAGTATGGCGAAGTCCAGATACATGGAACTCTACACGTATCCTCCTGCTTGAACTGAGATAATTTGCTTTAGAATTTTGATACTTAGTGGTAGGATCGATGAATTATTAGAAATTTGACATCGTGTGTTCTCTTCTCAGTTCATCCTTGAAATGTAGTCACAGAATTCATCTTTAGCTTTAAGTTTTTTGACTAGAGGTCCTGTTTTTCGGTTTTTAGAACAGAGGTAATAAAATTGGCTAGTTAGTTGTCTAATGCAGTGCTGGTCAGTACAGTAGCCACTAGTCACATGGATCTGTTTACATTTAAAATAATTTAAAAATTCAGTTTCTTAGTCACAGTAGCCGTATTTTAAGGGCTTAATAGTCAGATAATAAAATATTTCTATTACTGTGGAAAGATCCGTTGGACAGCACTGGTCTAAAGCAGGGGATCATTTGTTGAAATGTTGTCCATTTGTTTATATATTGTCTACAGCTGCTTTCATGTTACTCGGAGGGAGCTGAGTAGTTCTGTCAGAAACGATCTTGTCCACAAAGCCTAAAATATTTGCTATCTGGTCCTTTACATAAGAAGTTTGCTGACCTGATCTAACGGGATAGCACAGAGAACAAAAGTTTAACTGTTCTGGTCCTGTTTCACAAAAATGGTATTTAAAAAGTATCTCCCTCATTTGTCATGTGGCCTGCCATGTGCGCGAGGGACAGTGCCGCGTGCTGCAAAGGTCACGAGGGTGTAAAAGACGCGGCCCTGCTCTTCCATACCCAGTGGTGTGCTGTTCGCCTTTGTAGAGTTTCTTGGTTCCGTGCAAATATGAAATTGGAACTAGAGCTAAGCCAACTCAGTAGTGAGCAGGTTGCTGCAGATTCTAGGATTTCAAAGTTCAATGGAGATTTAAGTTTAAATCTTTGGTATGTATCTGTAATTATCAAACTAGGTTATGTGATATTGTAGTGTTCCCTCAAATATGTTAGCATCTGAAAATCCTTAAAAAGAATTTAAACATTGATTTAGATGGATATGAAGCTGTCTATTTCTAAATTAACTTACAATTTATTGTATGTATGTACACATATTCATATATGTACTCATATATACTTACACGTAGGACACTTTTCAAAAAAAAATCAGCTTTATTGAGATAATTCACAAACCATAAAATTCACCCTTTTTAAAGTCAAAAAAAAAAAAAAAAAAAAAAAAGAACCAACTTTCAATCTACTTAGTGACTGCTGAAGTCACTCCGCAACCATTGGTCAACCCGGGGCCCCGCAGGAGACCTCGTAGAACCCTTGGGCGCGAGCGGCGTGTGCGCATGCTCACTTGTGTTTGGCACTGCTCCTTGGTTAGCGTTCGATCGGGAGGCTTTTGGGTGGTGCTGTTGTGGCAGAGATGTTGTCTTCGAGAAAATAGTACTGAGTAATATTCGCTCATATCGGCTTCACGAGTGGGTATGAGCCGAGGGGCCAGGTGAGGGGACGGGCCTCTGAAGCTGCTGTCTTCTCCCATGAAGAAGCTTTTTGACATTTGACGGTAGACGAAAGAGTCACTCTCAGGCACCGCCACCAGGTGGCAGGAGGCGAGCTCGGACGAGGTTTGTTTCAGACAGAGAATCGGCTTTTGGCCTAGCTCCCAGATCCACTCAGACATCTGGGAAAGATCAATCACGCTGCCTAAAGGGGCCATGTTGAAAGAGGACACCAGATCCTTTCGTGTGGAGTAGGGGACTTGGGTGACAGAGCGGAACGAGAAGTAGTGGGCGGAGCTAGGCCCAATCTTAGAAAAGAACTGATCTGTGGCCAGGTCAAGAAATAGCCCATTAGAACCATCTTTCAATATCCTTAGTGACTGCTGACGTCACTCAGCATCCATTGGTCAACCCGGGGCCCCGCAGGAGACCTCTTAGAACCCTTGGGCGCGAGCGGTGTGTGCGCGTTCTCACTTGTGTTTATCACTGCTCCTTGGTTACCGTTCGATCGGGAGGCTTTTGAGTGGTGCGGTTGTGGCAGAGAGGTTGGCTTCTGCCGAATAGTACCGAGTAATCGCTGGTGTTAGGTTTAGAAGTGGATAAGAGCCGAGGGGGCAGGTGAGCGGGCTGGCCCGTTAAGCTGCTGTCTTCTGCCATGAAGGCGCTTTTTGACTTTGGACCGTAGAAGAAAAAGTCACTCTCTGGCACCACCACCGGGCTGCAGGAGGCGAGCGCGGACGCGGTTTGTTCGTGAAAGAGAATCGGCTTTCGGCTGAGCTGGCAGATCCGACTCAGACATCTGGGAAAGATCCATCACGCTGCCAAACAGGGTGATGTGGAAAGAGGACAGCTGATCTTTCCGTGTGGAGTAGGGGTCGGGAACCTCCAGCAGGCTGCAGGAGGCGAGCGCGGGAGCGGTTTGGTTGAGAAATGGAATCGGATTTCGGCTGAGCTACCAGATCCGACACAGACATCTGGGAAAGATCCATCAAGCTGCAAAAGGGGTCATGTTAAAAGTGGATAGCAGACCTTTCCGTGTGGAGTAGGGTAAGTGGATGACAGAGTGGATGGAGAAGTAGGGGGCGGAGCCAGGCCCAAGCTTAGGAAAGAACTTATCTGTAGCCATGGCAAGAAATAGCCCGTGAGAAACAACTTTCAATCCCCCTAGGGACCACTGACGGCAATCAGCAACCATTGGTCAACCCGGGGCCCCCGCAGGAGACCTCTTAGAACCCTTGGGCGCGAGCGGTGTGTGCGCATGCTCACTTGTGTTTGGCACTGCTCCTCGGTTAGCGTTCGATCGGGAGGCTTTTGGGTGGTGCTGTTGTGGCAGAGATGTTGTCTTCGAGAAAATAGTACTGAGTAATATTCGCTCATATCGGCTTCACGAGTGGGTATGAGCCGAGGGGCCAGGTGAGGGGACGGGCCTCTGAAGCTGCTGTCTTCTCCCATGAAGAAGCTTTTTGACTTTTGACGGTAGACGAAAGAGTCACTCTCAGGCACCGCCACCAGGTGGCAGGAGGCGAGCTCGGACGAGGTTTATTTCAGACAGAGAATCGGCTTTGGCCTAGCTCCCAGATCCACTCAGACATCTGGGAAAGATCAATCACGCTGCCTAAAGGGGCCATGTTGAAAGAGGACACCAGATCCTTTCGTGTGGAGGAGGGGACGGGGATGACAGAGCCGAACGAGTAGTAGGGGGCGGAGCAAGGCCCAATCTTCGAAAAGAACTGATCTGTAGCCACGTCAAGAAATAGCCCATTAGAACCAACTTTCGGCACTCAGCTCCAGGCGGGGCGGCCCCGGCGCTGAGGGACGCTACCCGACCTTGGCGGGACGGGGGTTTCGCCAGGGCCTGGGCCCAGCGACCAGGCGGAGACGGCGCGCGAGCCTTGCAGTCTCCAGGGAAATGCGGGCTTGCCTGCAATGAGATTTCATTTTCTGCATTTAAAGGACATCCTTTTCTGAGCTGCTGTGAATAAATTTGGGATGATACTGTATGTTTTCATCTAATGGAGAAATAGCTGTATTTTGAATAAGGATTGCTGCACTGGACGACTTCAGAACATTACTCACAATGTCATCCAACAGGAGTCAGAATCCCCATGGACCGAAGCAGATTGGCCTTGACCAGCTCTGGGACGACCTCAGAGCTGGAATCCAGCAAGTGTACACCAGACAGAGTATGGCGAAGTCCAGATACATGGAACTCTACACGTATCCTCCTGCTTGAACTGAGATAATTTGCTTTAGAATTTTGATACTTAGTGGTAGGATCGATGAATTATTAGAAATTTGACATCGTGTGTTCTCTTCTCAGTTCATCCTTGAAATGTAGTCACAGAATTCATCTTTAGCTTTAAGTTTTTTGACTAGAGGTCCTGTTTTTCGGTTTTTAGAACAGAGGTAATAAAATTGGCTAGTTAGTTGTCTAATGCAGTGCTGGTCAGTACAGTAGCCACTAGTCACATGGATCTGTTTACATTTAAAATAATTTAAAAATTCAGTTTCTTAGTCACAGTAGCCATATTTTAAGGGCTTAATAGTCAGATAATAAAATATTTCTATTACTGTGGAAAGATCCGTTGGACAGCACTGGTCTAAAGCAGGGGATCATTTGTTGAAATGTTGTCCATTTGTTTATATATTGTCTACAGCTGCTTTCATGTTACTCGGAGGGAGTTGAGTAGTTCTGTCAGAAACGATCTTGTCCACAAAGCCTAAAATATTTGCTATCTGGTCCTTTACATAAGAAGTTTGCTGACCTGATCTAACGGGATAGCACAGAGAACAAAAGTTTAACTGTTCTGGTCCTGTTTCACAAAAATGGTATTTAAAAAGTATCTCCCTCATTTGTCATGTGGCCTGCCATGTGCGCGAGGGACAGTGCCGCGTGCTGCAAAGGTCACGAGGGTGTAAAAGACGCGGCCCTGCTCTTCCATACCCAGTGGTGTGCTGTTCGCCTTTGTAGAGTTTCTTGGTTCCGTGCAAATATGAAATTGGAACTAGAGCTAAGCCAACTCAGTAGTGAGCAGGTTGCTGCAGATTCTAGGATTTCAAAGTTCAATGGAGATTTAAGTTTAAATCTTTGGTATGTATCTGTAATTATCAAACTAGGTTATGTGATATTGTAGTGTTCCCTCAAATATGTTAGCATCTGAAAATCCTTAAAAAGAATTTAAACATTGATTTAGATGGATATGAAGCTGTCTATTTCTAAATTAACTTACAATTTATTGTATGTATGTACACATATTCATATATGTACTCATATATACTTACACGTAGGACACTTTTCAAAAAAAAATCAGCTTTATTGAGATAATTCACAAACCATAAAATTCACCCTTTTTAAAGTCAAAAAAAAAAAAAAAAAAAAAAAAGAACCAACTTTCAATCTACTTAGTGACTGCTGAAGTCACTCCGCAACCATTGGTCAACCCGGGGCCCCGCAGGAGACCTCGTAGAACCCTTGGGTGCGAGCGGCGTGTGCGCATGCTCACTTGTGTTTGGCACTGCTCCTTGGTTAGCGTTCGATCGGGAGGCTTTTGGGTGGTGCTGTTGTGGCAGAGATGTTGTCTTCGAGAAAATAGTACTGAGTAATATTCGCTCATATCGGCTTCACGAGTGGGTATGAGCCGAGGGGCCAGGTGAGGGGACGGGCCTCTGAAGCTGCTGTCTTCTCCCATGAAGAAGCTTTTTGACATTTGACGGTAGACGAAAGAGTCACTCTCAGGCACCGCCACCAGGTGGCAGGAGGCGAGCTCGGACGAGGTTTGTTTCAGACAGAGAATCGGCTTTTGGCCTAGCTCCCAGATCCACTCAGACATCTGGGAAAGATCAATCACGCTGCCTAAAGGGGCCATGTTGAAAGAGGACACCAGATCCTTTCGTGTGGAGTAGGGGACTTGGGTGACAGAGCGGAACGAGAAGTAGTGGGCGGAGCTAGGCCCAATCTTAGAAAAGAACTGATCTGTGGCCAGGTCAAGAAATAGCCCATTAGAACCATCTTTCAATATCCTTAGTGACTGCTGACGTCACTCAGCATCCATTGGTCAACCTGGGGCCCCGCAGGAGACCTCTTAGAACCCTTGGGCGCGAGCGGTGTGTGCGCGTTCTCACTTGTGTTTATCACTGCTCCTTGGTTACCGTTCGATCGGGAGGCTTTTGAGTGGTGCGGTTGTGGCAGAGAGGTTGGCTTCTGCCGAATAGTACCGAGTAATCGCTGGTGTTAGGTTTAGAAGTGGATAAGAGCCGAGGGGGCAGGTGAGCGGGCTGGCCCGTTAAGCTGCTGTCTTCTGCCATGAAGGCGCTTTTTGACTTTGGACCGTAGAAGAAAAAGTCACTCTCTGGCACCACCACCGGGCTGCAGGAGGCGAGCGCGGACGCGGTTTGTTCGTGAAAGAGAATCGGCTTTCGGCTGAGCTGGCAGATCCGACTCAGACATCTGGGAAAGATCCATCACGCTGCCAAACAGGGTGATGTGGAAAGAGGACAGCTGATCTTTCCGTGTGGAGTAGGGGTCGGGAACCTCCAGCAGGCTGCAGGAGGCGAGCGCGGGAGCGGTTTGGTTGAGAAATGGAATCGGATTTCGGCTGAGCTACCAGATCCGACACAGACATCTGGGAAAGATCCATCAAGCTGCAAAAGGGGTCATGTTAAAAGTGGATAGCAGACCTTTCCGTGTGGAGTAGGGTAAGTGGATGACAGAGTGGATGGAGAAGTAGGGGGCGGAGCCAGGCCCAAGCTTAGGAAAGAACTTATCTGTAGCCATGGCAAGAAATAGCCCGTGAGAAACAACTTTCAATCCCCCTAGGGACCACTGACGGCAATCAGCAACCATTGGTCAACCCGGGGCCCCCGCAGGAGACCTCTTAGAACCCTTGGGCGCGAGCGGTGTGTGCGCATGCTCACTTGTGTTTGGCACTGCTCCTCGGTTAGCGTTCGATCGGGAGGCTTTTGGGTGGTGCTGTTGTGGCAGAGATGTTGTCTTCGAGAAAATAGTACTGAGTAATATTCGCTCATATCGGCTTCACGAGTGGGTATGAGCCGAGGGGCCAGGTGAGGGGACGGGCCTCTGAAGCTGCTGTCTTCTCCCATGAAGAAGCTTTTTGACTTTTGACGGTAGACGAAAGAGTCACTCTCAGGCACCGCCACCAGGTGGCAGGAGGCGAGCTCGGACGAGGTTTATTTCAGACAGAGAATCGGCTTTGGCCTAGCTCCCAGATCCACTCAGACATCTGGGAAAGATCAATCACGCTGCCTAAAGGGGCCATGTTGAAAGAGGACACCAGATCCTTTCGTGTGGAGGAGGGGACGGGGATGACAGAGCCGAACGAGTAGTAGGGGGCGGAGCAAGGCCCAATCTTCGAAAAGAACTGATCTGTAGCCACGTCAAGAAATAGCCCATTAGAACCAACTTTCGGCACTCAGCTCCAGGCGGGGCGGCCCCGGCGCTGAGGGACGCTACCCGACCTTGGCGGGACGGGGGTTTCGCCAGGGCCTGGGCCCAGCGACCAGGCGGAGACGGCGCGCGAGCCTTGCAGTCTCCAGGGAAATGCGGGCTTGCCTGCAATGAGATTTCATTTTCTGCATTTAAAGGACATCCTTTTCTGAGCTGCTGTGAATAAATTTGGGATGATACTGTATGTTTTCATCTAATGGAGAAATAGCTGTATTTTGAATAAGGATTGCTGCACTGGACGACTTCAGAACATTACTCACAATGTCATCCAACAGGAGTCAGAATCCCCATGGACCGAAGCAGATTGGCCTTGACCAGCTCTGGGACGACCTCAGAGCTGGAATCCAGCAAGTGTACACCAGACAGAGTATGGCGAAGTCCAGATACATGGAACTCTACACGTATCCTCCTGCTTGAACTGAGATAATTTGCTTTAGAATTTTGATACTTAGTGGTAGGATCGATGAATTATTAGAAATTTGACATCGTGTGTTCTCTTCTCAGTTCATCCTTGAAATGTAGTCACAGAATTCATCTTTAGCTTTAAGTTTTTTGAATAGAGGTCCTGTTTTTCGGTTTTTAGAACAGAGGTAATAAAATTGGCTAGTTAGTTGTCTAATGCAGTGCTGGTCAGTACAGTAGCCACTAGTCACATGGATCTGTTTACATTTAAAATAATTTAAAAATTCAGTTTCTTAGTCACAGTAGCCGTATTTTAAGGGCTTAATAGTCAGATAATAAAATATTTCTATTACTGTGGAATGATCCGTTGGACAGCACTGGTCTAAAGCAGGGGATCATTTGTTGAAATGTTGTCCATTTGTTTATATATTGTCTACAGCTGCTTTCATGTTACTCGGAGGGAGTTGAGTAGTTCTGTCAGAAACGATCTTGTCCACAAAGCCTAAAATATTTGCTATCTGGTCCTTTACATAAGAAGTTTGCTGACCTGATCTAACGGGATAGCACAGAGAACAAAAGTTTAACTGTTCTGGTCCTGTTTCACAAAAATGGTATTTAAAAAGTATCTCCCTCATTTGTCATGTGGCCTGCCATGTGCGCGAGGGACAGTGCCGCGTGCTGCAAAGGTCACGAGGGTGTAAAAGACGCGGCCCTGCTCTTCCATACCCAGTGGTGTGCTGTTCGCCTTTGTAGAGTTTCTTGGTTCCGTGCAAATATGAAATTGGAACTAGAGCTAAGCCAACTCAGTAGTGAGCAGGTTGCTGCAGATTCTAGGATTTCAAAGTTCAATGGAGATTTAAGTTTAAATCTTTGGTATGTATCTGTAATTATCAAACTAGGTTATGTGATATTGTAGTGTTCCCTCAAATATGTTAGCATCTGAAAATCCTTAAAAAGAATTTAAACATTGATTTAGATGGATATGAAGCTGTCTATTTCTAAATTAACTTACAATTTATTGTATGTATGTACACATATTCATATATGTACTCATATATACTTACACGTAGGACACTTTTCAAAAAAAAATCAGCTTTATTGAGATAATTCACAAACCATAAAATTCACCCTTTTTAAAGTCAAAAAAAAAAAGAACCAACTTTCAATCTACTTAGTGACTGCTGAAGTCACTCCGCAACCATTGGTCAACCCGGGGCCCCGCAGGAGACCTCGTAGAACCCTTGGGCGCGAGCGGCGTGTGCGCATGCTCACTTGTGTTTGGCACTGCTCCTTGGTTAGCGTTCGATCGGGAGGCTTTTGGGTGGTGCTGTTGTGGCAGAGATGTTGTCTTCGAGAAAATAGTACTGAGTAATATTCGCTCATATCGGCTTCACGAGTGGGTATGAGCCGAGGGGCCAGGTGAGGGGACGGGCCTCTGAAGCTGCTGTCTTCTCCCATGAAGAAGCTTTTTGACATTTGACGGTAGACGAAAGAGTCACTCTCAGGCACCGCCACCAGGTGGCAGGAGGCGAGCTCGGACGAGGTTTGTTTCAGACAGAGAATCGGCTTTTGGCCTAGCTCCCAGATCCACTCAGACATCTGGGAAAGATCAATCACGCTGCCTAAAGGGGCCATGTTGAAAGAGGACACCAGATCCTTTCGTGTGGAGTAGGGGACTTGGGTGACAGAGCGGAACGAGAAGTAGTGGGCGGAGCTAGGCCCAATCTTAGAAAAGAACTGATCTGTGGCCAGGTCAAGAAATAGCCCATTAGAACCATCTTTCAATATCCTTAGTGACTGCTGACGTCACTCAGCATCCATTGGTCAACCCGGGGCCCCGCAGGAGACCTCTTAGAACCCTTGGGCGCGAGCGGTGTGTGCGCGTTCTCACTTGTGTTTATCACTGCTCCTTGGTTACCGTTCGATCGGGAGGCTTTTGAGTGGTGCGGTTGTGGCAGAGAGGTTGGCTTCTGCCGAATAGTACCGAGTAATCGCTGGTGTTAGGTTTAGAAGTGGATAAGAGCCGAGGGGGCAGGTGAGCGGGCTGGCCCGTTAAGCTGCTGTCTTCTGCCATGAAGGCGCTTTTTGACTTTGGACCGTAGAAGAAAAAGTCACTCTCTGGCACCACCACCGGGCTGCAGGAGGCGAGCGCGGACGCGGTTTGTTCGTGAAAGAGAATCGGCTTTCGGCTGAGCTGGCAGATCCGACTCAGACATCTGGGAAAGATCCATCACGCTGCCAAACAGGGTGATGTGGAAAGAGGACAGCTGATCTTTCCGTGTGGAGTAGGGGTCGGGAACCTCCAGCAGGCTGCAGGAGGCGAGCGCGGGAGCGGTTTGGTTGAGAAATGGAATCGGATTTCGGCTGAGCTACCAGATCCGACACAGACATCTGGGAAAGATCCATCAAGCTGCAAAAGGGGTCATGTTAAAAGTGGATAGCAGACCTTTCCGTGTGGAGTAGGGTAAGTGGATGACAGAGTGGATGGAGAAGTAGGGGGCGGAGCCAGGCCCAAGCTTAGGAAAGAACTTATCTGTAGCCATGGCAAGAAATAGCCCGTGAGAAACAACTTTCAATCCCCCTAGGGACCACTGACGGCAATCAGCAACCATTGGTCAACCCGGGGCCCCCGCAGGAGACCTCTTAGAACCCTTGGGCGCGAGCGGTGTGTGCGCATGCTCACTTGTGTTTGGCACTGCTCCTCGGTTAGCGTTCGATCGGGAGGCTTTTGGGTGGTGCTGTTGTGGCAGAGATGTTGTCTTCGAGAAAATAGTACTGAGTAATATTCGCTCATATCGGCTTCACGAGTGGGTATGAGCCGAGGGGCCAGGTGAGGGGACGGGCCTCTGAAGCTGCTGTCTTCTCCCATGAAGAAGCTTTTTGACTTTTGACGGTAGACGAAAGAGTCACTCTCAGGCACCGCCACCAGGTGGCAGGAGGCGAGCTCGGACGAGGTTTATTTCAGACAGAGAATCGGCTTTGGCCTAGCTCCCAGATCCACTCAGACATCTGGGAAAGATCAATCACGCTGCCTAAAGGGGCCATGTTGAAAGAGGACACCAGATACTTTCGTGTGGAGGAGGGGACGGGGATGACAGAGCCGAACGAGTAGTAGGGGGCGGAGCAAGGCCCAATCTTCGAAAAGAACTGATCTGTAGCCACGTCAAGAAATAGCCCATTAGAACCAACTTTCGGCACTCAGCTCCAGGCGGGGCGGCCCCGGCGCTGAGGGACGCTACCCGACCTTGGCGGGACGGGGGTTTCGCCAGGGCCTGGGCCCAGCGACCAGGCGGAGACGGCGCGCGAGCCTTGCAGTCTCCAGGGAAATGCGGGCTTGCCTGCAATGAGATTTCATTTTCTGCATTTAAAGGACATCCTTTTCTGAGCTGCTGTGAATAAATTTGGGATGATACTGTATGTTTTCATCTAATGGAGAAATAGCTGTATTTTGAATAAGGATTGCTGCACTGGACGACTTCAGAACATTACTCACAATGTCATCCAACAGGAGTCAGAATCCCCATGGACCGAAGCAGATTGGCCTTGACCAGCTCTGGGACGACCTCAGAGCTGGAATCCAGCAAGTGTACACCAGACAGAGTATGGCGAAGTCCAGATACATGGAACTCTACACGTATCCTCCTGCTTGAACTGAGATAATTTGCTTTAGAATTTTGATACTTAGTGGTAGGATCGATGAATTATTAGAAATTTGACATCATGTGTTCTCTTCTCAGTTCATCCTTGAAATGTAGTCACAGAATTCATCTTTAGCTTTAAGTTTTTTGAATAGAGGTCCTGTTTTTCGGTTTTTTGAACAGAGGTAATAAAATTGGCTAGTTAGTTGTCTAATGCAGTGCTGGTCAGTACAGTAGCCACTAGTCACATGGATCTGTTTACATTTAAAATAATTTAAAAATTCAGTTTCTTAGTCACAGTAGCCATATTTTAAGGGCTTAATAGTCAGATAATAAAATATTTCTATTACTGTGGAAAGATCCGTTGGACAGCACTGGTCTAAAGCAGGGGATCATTTGTTGAAATGTTGTCCATTTGTTTATATATTGTCTACAGCTGCTTTCATGTTACTCGGAGGGAGCTGAGTAGTTCTGTCAGAAACGATCTTGTCCACAAAGCCTAAAATATTTGCTATCTGGTCCTTTACATAAGAAGTTTGCTGACCTGATCTAACGGGATAGCACAGAGAACAAAAGTTTAACTGTTCTGGTCCTGTTTCACAAAAATGGTATTTAAAAAGTATCTCCCTCATTTGTCATGTGGCCTGCCATGTGCGCGAGGGACAGTGCCGCGTGCTGCAAAGGTCACGAGGGTGTAAAAGACGCGGCCCTGCTCTTCCATACCCAGTGGTGTGCTGTTCGCCTTTGTAGAGTTTCTTGGTTCCGTGCAAATATGAAATTGGAACTAGAGCTAAGCCAACTCAGTAGTGAGCAGGTTGCTGCAGATTCTAGGATTTCAAAGTTCAATGGAGATTTAAGTTTAAATCTTTGGTATGTATCTGTAATTATCAAACTAGGTTATGTGATATTGTAGTGTTCCCTCAAATATGTTAGCATCTGAAAATCCTTAAAAAGAATTTAAACATTGATTTAGATGGATATGAAGCTGTCTATTTCTAAATTAACTTACAATTTATTGTATGTATGTACACATATTCATATATGTACTCATATATACTTACACGTAGGACACTTTTCAAAAAAAAATCAGCTTTATTGAGATAATTCACAAACCATAAAATTCACCCTTTTTAAAGTCAAAAAAAAAAAGAACCAACTTTCAATCTACTTAGTGACTGCTGAAGTCACTCCGCAACCATTGGTCAACCCGGGGCCCCGCAGGAGACCTCGTAGAACCCTTGGGCGCCAGCGGCGTGTGCGCATGCTCACTTGTGTTTGGCACTGCTCCTTGGTTAGCGTTCGATCGGGAGGCTTTTGGGTGGTGCTGTTGTGGCAGAGATGTTGTCTTCGAGAAAATAGTACTGAGTAATATTCGCTCATATCGGCTTCACGAGTGGGTATGAGCCGAGGGGCCAGGTGAGGGGACGGGCCTCTGAAGCTGCTGTCTTCTCCCATGAAGAAGCTTTTTGACATTTGACGGTAGACGAAAGAGTCACTCTCAGGCACCGCCACCAGGTGGCAGGAGGCGAGCTCGGACGAGGTTTGTTTCAGACAGAGAATCGGCTTTTGGCCTAGCTCCCAGATCCACTCAGACATCTGGGAAAGATCAATCACGCTGCCTAAAGGGGCCATGTTGAAAGAGGACACCAGATCCTTTCGTGTGGAGTAGGGGACTTGGGTGACAGAGCGGAACGAGAAGTAGTGGGCGGAGCTAGGCCCAATCTTAGAAAAGAACTGATCTGTGGCCAGGTCAAGAAATAGCCCATTAGAACCATCTTTCAATATCCTTAGTGACTGCTGACGTCACTCAGCATCCATTGGTCAACCCGGGGCCCCGCAGGAGACCTCTTAGAACCCTTGGGCGCGAGCGGTGTGTGCGCGTTCTCACTTGTGTTTATCACTGCTCCTTGGTTACCGTTCGATCGGGAGGCTTTTGAGTGGTGCGGTTGTGGCAGAGAGGTTGGCTTCTGCCGAATAGTACCGAGTAATCGCTGGTGTTAGGTTTAGAAGTGGATAAGAGCCGAGGGGGCAGGTGAGCGGGCTGGCCCGTTAAGCTGCTGTCTTCTGCCATGAAGGCGCTTTTTGACTTTGGACCGTAGAAGAAAAAGTCACTCTCTGGCACCACCACCGGGCTGCAGGAGGCGAGCGCGGATGCGGTTTGTTCGTGAAAGAGAATCGGCTTTCGGCTGAGCTGGCAGATCCGACTCAGACATCTGGGAAAGATCCATCACGCTGCCAAACAGGGTGATGTGGAAAGAGGACAGCTGATCTTTCCGTGTGGAGTAGGGGTCGGGAACCTCCAGCAGGCTGCAGGAGGCGAGCGCGGGAGCGGTTTGGTTGAGAAATGGAATCGGATTTCGGCTGAGCTACCAGATCCGACACAGACATCTGGGAAAGATCCATCAAGCTGCAAAAGGGGTCATGTTAAAAGTGGATAGCAGACCTTTCCGTGTGGAGTAGGGTAAGTGGATGACAGAGTGGATGGAGAAGTAGGGGGCGGAGCCAGGCCCAAGCTTAGGAAAGAACTTATCTGTAGCCATGGCAAGAAATAGCCCGTGAGAAACAACTTTCAATCCCCCTAGGGACCACTGACGGCAATCAGCAACCATTGGTCAACCCGGGGCCCCCGCAGGAGACCTCTTAGAACCCTTGGGCGCGAGCGGTGTGTGCGCATGCTCACTTGTGTTTGGCACTGCTCCTCGGTTAGCGTTCGATCGGGAGGCTTTTGGGTGGTGCTGTTGTGGCAGAGATGTTGTCTTCGAGAAAATAGTACTGAGTAATATTCGCTCATATCGGCTTCACGAGTGGGTATGAGCCGAGGGGCCAGGTGAGGGGACGGGCCTCTGAAGCTGCTGTCTTCTCCCATGAAGAAGCTTTTTGACTTTTGACGGTAGACGAAAGAGTCACTCTCAGGCACCGCCACCAGGTGGCAGGAGGCGAGCTCGGACGAGGTTTATTTCAGACAGAGAATCGGCTTTGGCCTAGCTCCCAGATCCACTCAGACATCTGGGAAAGATCAATCGCGCTGCCTAAAGGGGCCATGTTGAAAGAGGACACCAGATCCTTTCGTGTGGAGTAGGGGACGGGGATGACAGAGCCGAACGAGTAGTAGGGGGCGGAGCAAGGCCCAATCTTCGAAAAGAACTGATCTGTAGCCACGTCAAGAAATAGCCCATTAGAACCAACTTTCGGCACTCAGCTCCAGGCGGGGCGGCCCCGGCGCTGAGGGACGCTACCCGACCTTGGCGGGACGGGGGTTTCGCCAGGGCCTGGGCCCAGCGACCAGGCGGAGACGGCGCGCGAGCCTTGCAGTCTCCAGGGAAATGCGGGCTTGCCTGCAATGAGATTTCATTTTCTGCATTTAAAGGACATCCTTTTCTGAGCTGCTGTGAATAAATTTGGGATGATACTGTATGTTTTCATCTAATGGAGAAATAGCTGTATTTTGAATAAGGATTGCTGCACTGGACGACTTCAGAACATTACTCACAATGTCATCCAACAGGAGTCAGAATCCCCATGGACCGAAGCAGATTGGCCTTGACCAGCTCTGGGACGACCTCAGAGCTGGAATCCAGCAAGTGTACACCAGACAGAGTATGGCGAAGTCCAGATACATGGAACTCTACACGTATCCTCCTGCTTGAACTGAGATAATTTGCTTTAGAATTTTGATACTTAGTGGTAGGATCGATGAATTATTAGAAATTTGACATCGTGTGTTCTCTTCTCAGTTCATCCTTGAAATGTAGTCACAGAATTCATCTTTAGCTTTAAGTTTTTTGAATAGAGGTCCTGTTTTTCGGTTTTTTGAACAGAGGTAATAAAATTGGCTAGTTAGTTGTCTAATGCAGTGCTGGTCAGTACAGTAGCCACTAGTCACATGGATCTGTTTACATTTAAAATAATTTAAAAATTCAGTTTCTTAGTCACAGTAGCCATATTTTAAGGGCTTAATAGTCAGATAATAAAATATTTCTATTACTGTGGAAAGATCCGTTGGACAGCACTGGTCTAAAGCAGGGGATCATTTGTTGAAATGTTGTCCATTTGTTTATATATTGTCTACAGCTGCTTTCATGTTACTCGGAGGGAGTTGAGTAGTTCTGTCAGAAACGATCTTGTCCACAAAGCCTAAAATATTTGCTATCTGGTCCTTTACATAAGAAGTTTGCTGACCTGATCTAACGGGATAGCACAGAGAACAAAAGTTTAACTGTTCTGGTCCTGTTTCACAAAAATGGTATTTAAAAAGTATCTCCCTCATTTGTCATGTGGCCTGCCATGTGCGCGAGGGACAGTGCCGCGTGCTGCAAAGGTCACGAGGGTGTAAAAGACGCGGCCCTGCTCTTCCATACCCAGTGGTGTGCTGTTCGCCTTTGTAGAGTTTCTTGGTTCCGTGCAAATATGAAATTGGAACTAGAGCTAAGCCAACTCAGTAGTGAGCAGGTTGCTGCAGATTCTAGGATTTCAAAGTTCAATGGAGATTTAAGTTTAAATCTTTGGTATGTATCTGTAATTATCAAACTAGGTTATGTGATATTGTAGTGTTCCCTCAAATATGTTAGCATCTGAAAATCCTTAAAAAGAATTTAAACATTGATTTAGATGGATATGAAGCTGTCTATTTCTAAATTAACTTACAATTTATTGTATGTATGTACACATATTCATATATGTACTCATATATACTTACACGTAGGACACTTTTCAAAAAAAAATCAGCTTTATTGAGATAATTCACAAACCATAAAATTCACCCTTTTTAAAGTCAAAAAAAAAAAAAAAAAAAAAAAGAACCAACTTTCAATCTACTTAGTGACTGCTGAAGTCACTCCGCAACCATTGGTCAACCCGGGGCCCCGCAGGAGACCTCGTAGAACCCTTGGGCGCGAGCGGCGTGTGCGCATGCTCACTTGTGTTTGGCACTGCTCCTTGGTTAGCGTTCGATCGGGAGGCTTTTGGGTGGTGCTGTTGTGGCAGAGATGTTGTCTTCGAGAAAATAGTACTGAGTAATATTCGCTCATATCGGCTTCACGAGTGGGTATGAGCCGAGGGGCCAGGTGAGGGGACGGGCCTCTGAAGCTGCTGTCTTCTCCCATGAAGAAGCTTTTTGACATTTGACGGTAGACGAAAGAGTCACTCTCAGGCACCGCCACCAGGTGGCAGGAGGCGAGCTCGGACGAGGTTTGTTTCAGACAGAGAATCGGCTTTTGGCCTAGCTCCCAGATCCACTCAGACATCTGGGAAAGATCAATCACGCTGCCTAAAGGGGCCATGTTGAAAGAGGACACCAGATCCTTTCGTGTGGAGTAGGGGACTTGGGTGACAGAGCGGAACGAGAAGTAGTGGGCGGAGCTAGGCCCAATCTTAGAAAAGAACTGATCTGTGGCCAGGTCAAGAAATAGCCCATTAGAACCATCTTTCAATATCCTTAGTGACTGCTGACGTCACTCAGCATCCATTGGTCAACCCGGGGCCCCGCAGGAGACCTCTTAGAACCCTTGGGCGCGAGCGGTGTGTGCGCGTTCTCACTTGTGTTTATCACTGCTCCTTGGTTACCGTTCGATCGGGAGGCTTTTGAGTGGTGCGGTTGTGGCAGAGAGGTTGGCTTCTGCCGAATAGTACCGAGTAATCGCTGGTGTTAGGTTTAGAAGTGGATAAGAGCCGAGGGGGCAGGTGAGCGGGCTGGCCCGTTAAGCTGCTGTCTTCTGCCATGAAGGCGCTTTTTGACTTTGGACCGTAGAAGAAAAAGTCACTCTCTGGCACCACCACCGGGCTGCAGGAGGCGAGCGCGGACGCGGTTTGTTCGTGAAAGAGAATCGGCTTTCGGCTGAGCTGGCAGATCCGACTCAGACATCTGGGAAAGATCCATCACGCTGCCAAACAGGGTGATGTGGAAAGAGGACAGCTGATCTTTCCGTGTGGAGTAGGGGTCGGGAACCTCCAGCAGGCTGCAGGAGGCGAGCGCGGGAGCGGTTTGGTTGAGAAATGGAATCGGATTTCGGCTGAGCTACCAGATCCGACACAGACATCTGGGAAAGATCCATCAAGCTGCAAAAGGGGTCATGTTAAAAGTGGATAGCAGACCTTTCCGTGTGGAGTAGGGTAAGTGGATGACAGAGTGGATGGAGAAGTAGGGGGCGGAGCCAGGCCCAAGCTTAGGAAAGAACTTATCTGTAGCCATGGCAAGAAATAGCCCGTGAGAAACAACTTTCAATCCCCCTAGGGACCACTGACGGCAATCAGCAACCATTGGTCAACCCGGGGCCCCCGCAGGAGACCTCTTAGAACCCTTGGGCGCGAGCGGTGTGTGCGCATGCTCACTTGTGTTTGGCACTGCTCCTCGGTTAGCGTTCGATCGGGAGGCTTTTGGGTGGTGCTGTTGTGGCAGAGATGTTGTCTTCGAGAAAATAGTACTGAGTAATATTCGCTCATATCGGCTTCACGAGTGGGTATGAGCCGAGGGGCCAGGTGAGGGGACGGGCCTCTGAAGCTGCTGTCTTCTCCCATGAAGAAGCTTTTTGACTTTTGACGGTAGACGAAAGAGTCACTCTCAGGCACCGCCACCAGGTGGCAGGAGGCGAGCTCGGACGAGGTTTATTTCAGACAGAGAATCGGCTTTGGCCTAGCTCCCAGATCCACTCAGACATCTGGGAAAGATCAATCACGCTGCCTAAAGGGGCCATGTTGAAAGAGGACACCAGATCCTTTCGTGTGGAGGAGGGGACGGGGATGACAGAGCCGAACGAGTAGTAGGGGGCGGAGCAAGGCCCAATCTTCGAAAAGAACTGATCTGTAGCCACGTCAAGAAATAGCCCATTAGAACCAACTTTCGGCACTCAGCTCCAGGCGGGGCGGCCCCGGCGCTGAGGGACGCTACCCGACCTTGGCGGGACGGGGGTTTCGCCAGGGCCTGGGCCCAGCGACCAGGCGGAGACGGCGCGCGAGCCTTGCAGTCTCCAGGGAAATGCGGGCTTGCCTGCAATGAGATTTCATTTTCTGCATTTAAAGGACATCCTTTTCTGAGCTGCTGTGAATAAATTTGGGATGATACTGTATGTTTTCATCTAATGGAGAAATAGCTGTATTTTGAATAAGGATTGCTGCACTGGACGACTTCAGAACATTACTCACAATGTCATCCAACAGGAGTCAGAATCCCCATGGACCGAAGCAGATTGGCCTTGACCAGCTCTGGGACGACCTCAGAGCTGGAATCCAGCAAGTGTACACCAGACAGAGTATGGCGAAGTCCAGATACATGGAACTCTACACGTATCCTCCTGCTTGAACTGAGATAATTTGCTTTAGAATTTTGATACTTAGTGGTAGGATCGATGAATTATTAGAAATTTGACATCGTGTGTTCTCTTCTCAGTTCATCCTTGAAATGTAGTCACAGAATTCATCTTTAGCTTTAAGTTTTTTGACTAGAGGTCCTGTTTTTCGGTTTTTAGAACAGAGGTAATAAAATTGGCTAGTTAGTTGTCTAATGCAGTGCTGGTCAGTACAGTAGCCACTAGTCACATGGATCTGTTTACATTTAAAATAATTTAAAAATTCAGTTTCTTAGTCACAGTAGCCATATTTTAAGGGCTTAATAGTCAGATAATAAAATATTTCTATTACTGTGGAAAGATCCGTTGGACAGCACTGGTCTAAAGCAGGGGATCATTTGTTGAAATGTTGTCCATTTGTTTATATATTGTCTACAGCTGCTTTCATGTTACTCGGAGGGAGTTGAGTAGTTCTGTCAGAAACGATCTTGTCCACAAAGCCTAAAATATTTGCTATCTGGTCCTTTACATAAGAAGTTTGCTGACCTGATCTAACGGGATAGCACAGAGAACAAAAGTTTAACTGTTCTGGTCCTGTTTCACAAAAATGGTATTTAAAAAGTATCTCCCTCATTTGTCATGTGGCCTGCCATGTGCGCGAGGGACAGTGCCGCGTGCTGCAAAGGTCACGAGGGTGTAAAAGACGCGGCCCTGCTCTTCCATACCCAGTGGTGTGCTGTTCGCCTTTGTAGAGTTTCTTGGTTCCGTGCAAATATGAAATTGGAACTAGAGCTAAGCCAACTCAGTAGTGAGCAGGTTGCTGCAGATTCTAGGATTTCAAAGTTCAATGGAGATTTAAGTTTAAATCTTTGGTATGTATCTGTAATTATCAAACTAGGTTATGTGATATTGTAGTGTTCCCTCAAATATGTTAGCATCTGAAAATCCTTAAAAAGAATTTAAACATTGATTTAGATGGATATGAAGCTGTCTATTTCTAAATTAACTTACAATTTATTGTATGTATGTACACATATTCATATATGTACTCATATATACTTACACGTAGGACACTTTTCAAAAAAAAATCAGCTTTATTGAGATAATTCACAAACCATAAAATTCACCCTTTTTAAAGTCAAAAAAAAAAAGAACCAACTTTCAATCTACTTAGTGACTGCTGAAGTCACTCCGCAACCATTGGTCAACCCGGGGCCCCGCAGGAGACCTCGTAGAACCCTTGGGCGCGAGCGGCGTGTGCGCATGCTCACTTGTGTTTGGCACTGCTCCTTGGTTAGCGTTCGATCGGGAGGCTTTTGGGTGGTGCTGTTGTGGCAGAGATGTTGTCTTCGAGAAAATAGTACTGAGTAATATTCGCTCATATCGGCTTCACGAGTGGGTATGAGCCGAGGGGCCAGGTGAGGGGACGGGCCTCTGAAGCTGCTGTCTTCTCCCATGAAGAAGCTTTTTGACATTTGACGGTAGACGAAAGAGTCACTCTCAGGCACCGCCACCAGGTGGCAGGAGGCGAGCTCGGACGAGGTTTGTTTCAGACAGAGAATCGGCTTTTGGCCTAGCTCCCAGATCCACTCAGACATCTGGGAAAGATCAATCACGCTGCCTAAAGGGGCCATGTTGAAAGAGGACACCAGATCCTTTCGTGTGGAGTAGGGGACTTGGGTGACAGAGCGGAACGAGAAGTAGTGGGCGGAGCTAGGCCCAATCTTAGAAAAGAACTGATCTGTGGCCAGGTCAAGAAATAGCCCATTAGAACCATCTTTCAATATCCTTAGTGACTGCTGACGTCACTCAGCATCCATTGGTCAACCCGGGGCCCCGCAGGAGACCTCTTAGAACCCTTGGGCGCGAGCGGTGTGTGCGCGTTCTCACTTGTGTTTATCACTGCTCCTTGGTTACCGTTCGATCGGGAGGCTTTTGAGTGGTGCGGTTGTGGCAGAGAGGTTGGCTTCTGCCGAATAGTACCGAGTAATCGCTGGTGTTAGGTTTAGAAGTGGATAAGAGCCGAGGGGGCAGGTGAGCGGGCTGGCCCGTTAAGCTGCTGTCTTCTGCCATGAAGGCGCTTTTTGACTTTGGACCGTAGAAGAAAAAGTCACTCTCTGGCACCACCACCGGGCTGCAGGAGGCGAGCGCGGACGCGGTTTGTTCGTGAAAGAGAATCGGCTTTCGGCTGAGCTGGCAGATCCGACTCAGACATCTGGGAAAGATCCATCACGCTGCCAAACAGGGTGATGTGGAAAGAGGACAGCTGATCTTTCCGTGTGGAGTAGGGGTCGGGAACCTCCAGCAGGCTGCAGGAGGCGAGCGCGGGAGCGGTTTGGTTGAGAAATGGAATCGGATTTCGGCTGAGCTACCAGATCCGACACAGACATCTGGGAAAGATCCATCAAGCTGCAAAAGGGGTCATGTTAAAAGTGGATAGCAGACCTTTCCGTGTGGAGTAGGGTAAGTGGATGACAGAGTGGATGGAGAAGTAGGGGGCGGAGCCAGGCCCAAGCTTAGGAAAGAACTTATCTGTAGCCATGGCAAGAAATAGCCCGTGAGAAACAACTTTCAATCCCCCTAGGGACCACTGACGGCAATCAGCAACCATTGGTCAACCCGGGGCCCCGCAGGAGACCTCTTAGAACCCTTGGGCGCGAGCGGTGTGTGCGCATGCTCACTTGTGTTTGGCACTGCTCCTCGGTTAGCGTTCGATCGGGAGGCTTTTGGGTGGTGCTGTTGTGGCAGAGATGTTGTCTTCGAGAAAATAGTACTGAGTAATATTCGCTCATATCGGCTTCACGAGTGGGTATGAGCCGAGGGGCCAGGTGAGGGGACGGGCCTCTGAAGCTGCTGTCTTCTCCCATGAAGAAGCTTTTTGACTTTTGACGGTAGACGAAAGAGTCACTCTCAGGCACCGCCACCAGGTGGCAGGAGGCGAGCTCGGACGAGGTTTATTTCAGACAGAGAATCGGCTTTGGCCTAGCTCCCAGATCCACTCAGACATCTGGGAAAGATCAATCGCGCTGCCTAAAGGGGCCATGTTGAAAGAGGACACCAGATCCTTTCGTGTGGAGTAGGGGACGGGGATGACAGAGCCGAACGAGTAGTAGGGGGCGGAGCAAGGCCCAATCTTCGAAAAGAACTGATCTGTAGCCACGTCAAGAAATAGCCCATTAGAACCAACTTTCGGCACTCAGCTCCAGGCGGGGCGGCCCCGGCGCTGAGGGACGCTACCCGACCTTGGCGGGACGGGGGTTTCGCCAGGGCCTGGGCCCAGCGACCAGGCGGAGACGGCGCGCGAGCCTTGCAGTCTCCAGGGAAATGCGGGCTTGCCTGCAATGAGATTTCATTTTCTGCATTTAAAGGACATCCTTTTCTGAGCTGCTGTGAATAAATTTGGGATGATACTGTATGTTTTCATCTAATGGAGAAATAGCTGTATTTTGAATAAGGATTGCTGCACTGGACGACTTCAGAACATTACTCACAATGTCATCCAACAGGAGTCAGAATCCCCATGGACCGAAGCAGATTGGCCTTGACCAGCTCTGGGACGACCTCAGAGCTGGAATCCAGCAAGTGTACACCAGACAGAGTATGGCGAAGTCCAGATACATGGAACTCTACACGTATCCTCCTGCTTGAACTGAGATAATTTGCTTTAGAATTTTGATACTTAGTGGTAGGATCGATGAATTATTAGAAATTTGACATCGTGTGTTCTCTTCTCAGTTCATCCTTGAAATGTAGTCACAGAATTCATCTTTAGCTTTAAGTTTTTTGAATAGAGGTCCTGTTTTTCGGTTTTTTGAACAGAGGTAATAAAATTGGCTAGTTAGTTGTCTAATGCAGTGCTGGTCAGTACAGTAGCCACTAGTCACATGGATCTGTTTACATTTAAAATAATTTAAAAATTCAGTTTCTTAGTCACAGTAGCCATATTTTAAGGGCTTAATAGTCAGATAATAAAATATTTCTATTACTGTGGAAAGATCCGTTGGACAGCACTGGTCTAAAGCAGGGGATCATTTGTTGAAATGTTGTCCATTTGTTTATATATTGTCTACAGCTGCTTTCATGTTACTCGGAGGGAGTTGAGTAGTTCTGTCAGAAACGATCTTGTCCACAAAGCCTAAAATATTTGCTATCTGGTCCTTTACATAAGAAGTTTGCTGACCTGATCTAACGGGATAGCACAGAGAACAAAAGTTTAACTGTTCTGGTCCTGTTTCACAAAAATGGTATTTAAAAAGTATCTCCCTCATTTGTCATGTGGCCTGCCATGTGCGCGAGGGACAGTGCCGCGTGCTGCAAAGGTCACGAGGGTGTAAAAGACGCGGCCCTGCTCTTCCATACCCAGTGGTGTGCTGTTCGCCTTTGTAGAGTTTCTTGGTTCCGTGCAAATATGAAATTGGAACTAGAGCTAAGCCAACTCAGTAGTGAGCAGGTTGCTGCAGATTCTAGGATTTCAAAGTTCAATGGAGATTTAAGTTTAAATCTTTGGTATGTATCTGTAATTATCAAACTAGGTTATGTGATATTGTAGTGTTCCCTCAAATATGTTAGCATCTGAACATCCTTAAAAAGAATTTAAACATTGATTTAGATGGATATGAAGCTGTCTATTTCTAAATTAACTTACAATTTATTGTATGTATGTACACATATTCATATATGTACTCATATATACTTACACGTAGGACACTTTTCAAAAAAAAATCAGCTTTATTGAGATAATTCACAAACCATAAAATTCACCCTTTTTAAAGTCAAAAAAAAAAAAAAAAAAAAAGAACCAACTTTCAATCTACTGAGTGACTGCTGAAGTCACTCCGCAACCATTGGTCAACCCGGGGCCCCGCAGGAGACCTCGTAGAACCCTTGGGCGCGAGCGGCGTGTGCGCATGCTCACTTGTGTTTGGCACTGCTCCTTGGTTAGCGTTCGATCGGGAGGCTTTTGGGTGGTGCTGTTGTGGCAGAGATGTTGTCTTCGAGAAAATAGTACTGAGTAATATTCGCTCATATCGGCTTCACGAGTGGGTATGAGCCGAGGGGCCAGGTGAGGGGACGGGCCTCTGAAGCTGCTGTCTTCTCCCATGAAGAAGCTTTTTGACATTTGACGGTAGACGAAAGAGTCACTCTCAGGCACCGCCACCAGGTGGCAGGAGGTGAGCTCGGACGAGGTTTGTTTCAGACAGAGAATCGGCTTTTGGCCTAGCTCCCAGATCCACTCAGACATCTGGGAAAGATCAATCACGCTGCCTAAAGGGGCCATGTTGAAAGAGGACACCAGATCCTTTCGTGTGGAGTAGGGGACTTGGGTGACAGAGCGGAACGAGAAGTAGTGGGCGGAGCTAGGCCCAATCTTAGAAAAGAACTGATCTGTGGCCAGGTCAAGAAATAGCCCATTAGAACCATCTTTCAATATCCTTAGTGACTGCTGACGTCACTCAGCATCCATTGGTCAACCCGGGGCCCCGCAGGAGACCTCTTAGAACCCTTGGGCGCGAGCGGTGTGTGCGCGTTCTCACTTGTGTTTATCACTGCTCCTTGGTTACCGTTCGATCGGGAGGCTTTTGAGTGGTGCGGTTGTGGCAGAGAGGTTGGCTTCTGCCGAATAGTACCGAGTAATCGCTGGTGTTAGGTTTAGAAGTGGATAAGAGCCGAGGGGGCAGGTGAGCGGGCTGGCCCGTTAAGCTGCTGTCTTCTGCCATGAAGGCGCTTTTTGACTTTGGACCGTAGAAGAAAAAGTCACTCTCTGGCACCACCACCGGGCTGCAGGAGGCGAGCGCGGACGCGGTTTGTTCGTGAAAGAGAATCGGCTTTCGGCTGAGCTGGCAGATCCGACTCAGACATCTGGGAAAGATCCATCACGCTGCCAAACAGGGTGATGTGGAAAGAGGACAGCTGATCTTTCCGTGTGGAGTAGGGGTCGGGAACCTCCAGCAGGCTGCAGGAGGCGAGCGCGGGAGCGGTTTGGTTGAGAAATGGAATCGGATTTCGGCTGAGCTACCAGATCCGACACAGACATCTGGGAAAGATCCATCAAGCTGCAAAAGGGGTCATGTTAAAAGTGGATAGCAGACCTTTCCGTGTGGAGTAGGGTAAGTGGATGACAGAGTGGATGGAGAAGTAGGGGGCGGAGCCAGGCCCAAGCTTAGGAAAGAACTTATCTGTAGCCATGGCAAGAAATAGCCCGTGAGAAACAACTTTCAATCCCCCTAGGGACCACTGACGGCAATCAGCAACCATTGGTCAACCCGGGGCCCCCGCAGGAGACCTCTTAGAACCCTTGGGCGCGAGCGGTGTGTGCGCATGCTCACTTGTGTTTGGCACTGCTCCTTGGTTAGCGTTCGATCGGGAGGCTTTTGGGTGGTGCTGTTGTGGCAGAGATGTTGTCTTCGAGAAAATAGTACTGAGTAATATTCGCTCATATCGGCTTCACGAGTGGGTATGAGCCGAGGGGCCAGGTGAGGGGACGGGCCTCTGAAGCTGCTGTCTTCTCCCATGAAGAAGCTTTTTGACTTTTGACGGTAGACGAAAGAGTCACTCTCAGGCACCGCCACCAGGTGGCAGGAGGCGAGCTCGGACGAGGTTTATTTCAGACAGAGAATCGGCTTTGGCCTAGCTCCCAGATCCACTCAGACATCTGGGAAAGATCAATCACGCTGCCTAAAGGGGCCATGTTGAAAGAGGACACCAGATCCTTTCGTGTGGAGGAGGGGACGGGGATGACAGAGCCGAACGAGTAGTAGGGGGCGGAGCAAGGCCCAATCTTCGAAAAGAACTGATCTGTAGCCACGTCAAGAAATAGCCCATTAGAACCAACTTTCGGCACTCAGCTCCAGGCGGGGCGGCCCCGGCGCTGAGGGACGCTACCCGACCTTGGCGGGACGGGGGTTTCGCCAGGGCCTGGGCCCAGCGACCAGGCGGAGACGGCGCGCGAGCCTTGCAGTCTCCAGGGAAATGCGGGCTTGCCTGCAATGAGATTTCATTTTCTGCATTTAAAGGACATCCTTTTCTGAGCTGCTGTGAATAAATTTGGGATGATACTGTATGTTTTCATCTAATGGAGAAATAGCTGTATTTTGAATAAGGATTGCTGCACTGGACGACTTCAGAACATTACTCACAATGTCATCCAACAGGAGTCAGAATCCCCATGGACCGAAGCAGATTGGCCTTGACCAGCTCTGGGACGACCTCAGAGCTGGAATCCAGCAAGTGTACACCAGACAGAGTATGGCGAAGTCCAGATACATGGAACTCTACACGTATCCTCCTGCTTGAACTGAGATAATTTGCTTTAGAATTTTGATACTTAGTGGTAGGATCGATGAATTATTAGAAATTTGACATCGTGTGTTCTCTTCTCAGTTCATCCTTGAAATGTAGTCACAGAATTCATCTTTAGCTTTAAGTTTTTTGAATAGAGGTCCTGTTTTTCGGTTTTTAGAACAGAGGTAATAAAATTGGCTAGTTAGTTGTCTAATGCAGTGCTGGTCAGTACAGTAGCCACTAGTCACATGGATCTGTTTACATTTAAAATAATTTAAAAATTCAGTTTCTTAGTCACAGTAGCCGTATTTTAAGGGCTTAATAGTCAGATAATAAAATATTTCTATTACTGTGGAATGATCCGTTGGACAGCACTGGTCTAAAGCAGGGGATCATTTGTTGAAATGTTGTCCATTTGTTTATATATTGTCTACAGCTGCTTTCATGTTACTCGGAGGGAGTTGAGTAGTTCTGTCAGAAACGATCTTGTCCACAAAGCCTAAAATATTTGCTATCTGGTCCTTTACATAAGAAGTTTGCTGACCTGATCTAACGGGATAGCACAGAGAACAAAAGTTTAACTGTTCTGGTCCTGTTTCACAAAAATGGTATTTAAAAAGTATCTCCCTCATTTGTCATGTGGCCTGCCATGTGCGCGAGGGACAGTGCCGCGTGCTGCAAAGGTCACGAGGGTGTAAAAGACGCGGCCCTGCTCTTCCATACCCAGTGGTGTGCTGTTCGCCTTTGTAGAGTTTCTTGGTTCCGTGCAAATATGAAATTGGAACTAGAGCTAAGCCAACTCAGTAGTGAGCAGGTTGCTGCAGATTCTAGGATTTCAAAGTTCAATGGAGATTTAAGTTTAAATCTTTGGTATGTATCTGTAATTATCAAACTAGGTTATGTGATATTGTAGTGTTCCCTCAAATATGTTAGCATCTGAACATCCTTAAAAAGAATTTAAACATTGATTTAGATGGATATGAAGCTGTCTATTTCTAAATTAACTTACAATTTATTGTATGTATGTACACATATTCATATATGTACTCATATATACTTACACGTAGGACACTTTTCAAAAAAAAATTAGCTTTATTGAGATAATTCACAAACCATAAAATTCACCCTTTTTAAAGTCAAAAAAAAAAAAAAAAAAAAAGAACCAACTTTCAATCTACTGAGTGACTGCTGAAGTCACTGCGCAACCATTGGTCAACCCGGGGCCCCGCAGGAGACCTCGTAGAACCCTTGGGCGCGAGCGGCGTGTGCGCATGCTCACTTGTGTTTGGCACTGCTCCTTGGTTAGCGTTCGATCGGGAGGCTTTTGGGTGGTGCTGTTGTGGCAGAGATGTTGTCTTCGAGAAAATAGTACTGAGTAATATTCGCTCATATCGGCTTCACGAGTGGGTATGAGCCGAGGGGCCAGGTGAGGGGACGGGCCTCTGAAGCTGCTGTCTTCTCCCATGAAGAAGCTTTTTGACATTTGACGGTAGACGAAAGAGTCACTCTCAGGCACCGCCACCAGGTGGCAGGAGGCGAGCTCGGACGAGGTTTGTTTCAGACAGAGAATCGGCTTTTGGCCTAGCTCCCAGATCCACTCAGACATCTGGGAAAGATCAATCACGCTGCCTAAAGGGGCCATGTTGAAAGAGGACACCAGATCCTTTCGTGTGGAGTAGGGGACTTGGGTGACAGAGCGGAACGAGAAGTAGTGGGCGGAGCTAGGCCCAATCTTAGAAAAGAACTGATCTGTGGCCAGGTCAAGAAATAGCCCATTAGAACCATCTTTCAATATCCTTAGTGACTGCTGACGTCACTCAGCATCCATTGGTCAACCCGGGGCCCCGCAGGAGACCTCTTAGAACCCTTGGGCGCGAGCGGTGTGTGCGCGTTCTCACTTGTGTTTATCACTGCTCCTTGGTTACCGTTCGATCGGGAGGCTTTTGAGTGGTGCGGTTGTGGCAGAGAGGTTGGCTTCTGCCGAATAGTACCGAGTAATCGCTGGTGTTAGGTTTAGAAGTGGATAAGAGCCGAGGGGGCAGGTGAGCGGGCTGGCCCGTTAAGCTGCTGTCTTCTGCCATGAAGGCGCTTTTTGACTTTGGACCGTAGAAGAAAAAGTCACTCTCTGGCACCACCACCGGGCTGCAGGAGGCGAGCGCGGACGCGGTTTGTTCGTGAAAGAGAATCGGCTTTCGGCTGAGCTGGCAGATCCGACTCAGACATCTGGGAAAGATCCATCACGCTGCCAAACAGGGTGATGTGGAAAGAGGACAGCTGATCTTTCCGTGTGGAGTAGGGGTCGGGAACCTCCAGCAGGCTGCAGGAGGCGAGCGCGGGAGCGGTTTGGTTGAGAAATGGAATCGGATTTCGGCTGAGCTACCAGATCCGACACAGACATCTGGGAAAGATCCATCAAGCTGCAAAAGGGGTCATGTTAAAAGTGGATAGCAGACCTTTCCGTGTGGAGTAGGGTAAGTGGATGACAGAGTGGATGGAGAAGTAGGGGGCGGAGCCAGGCCCAAGCTTAGGAAAGAACTTATCTGTAGCCATGGCAAGAAATAGCCCGTGAGAAACAACTTTCAATCCCCCTAGGGACCACTGACGGCAATCAGCAACCATTGGTCAACCCGGGGCCCCGCAGGAGACCTCTTAGAACCCTTGGGCGCGAGCGGTGTGTGCGCATGCTCACTTGTGTTTGGCACTGCTCCTCGGTTAGCGTTCGATCGGGAGGCTTTTGGGTGGTGCTGTTGTGGCAGAGATGTTGTCTTCGAGAAAATAGTACTGAGTAATATTCGCTCATATCGGCTTCACGAGTGGGTATGAGCCGAGGGGCCAGGTGAGGGGACGGGCCTCTGAAGCTGCTGTCTTCTCCCATGAAGAAGCTTTTTGACTTTTGACGGTAGACGAAAGAGTCACTCTCAGGCACCGCCACCAGGTGGCAGGAGGCGAGCTCGGACGAGGTTTATTTCAGACAGAGAATCGGCTTTGGCCTAGCTCCCAGATCCACTCAGACATCTGGGAAAGATCAATCACGCTGCCTAAAGGGGCCATGTTGAAAGAGGACACCAGATCCTTTCGTGTGGAGTAGGGGACGGGGATGACAGAGCCGAACGAGTAGTAGGGGGCGGAGCAAGGCCCAATCTTCGAAAAGAACTGATCTGTAGCCACGTCAAGAAATAGCCCATTAGAACCAACTTTCGGCACTCAGCTCCAGGCGGGGCGGCCCCGGCGCTGAGGGACGCTACCCGACCTTGGCGGGACGGGGGTTTCGCCAGGGCCTGGGCCCAGCGACCAGGCGGAGACGGCGCGCGAGCCTTGCAGTCTCCAGGGAAATGCGGGCTTGCCTGCAATGAGATTTCATTTTCTGCATTTAAAGGACATCCTTTTCTGAGCTGCTGTGAATAAATTTGGGATGATACTGTATGTTTTCATCTAATGGAGAAATAGCTGTATTTTGAATAAGGATTGCTGCACTGGACGACTTCAGAACATTACTCACAATGTCATCCAACAGGAGTCAGAATCCCCATGGACCGAAGCAGATTGGCCTTGACCAGCTCTGGGACGACCTCAGAGCTGGAATCCAGCAAGTGTACACCAGACAGAGTATGGCGAAGTCCAGATACATGGAACTCTACACGTATCCTCCTGCTTGAACTGAGATAATTTGCTTTAGAATTTTGATACTTAGTGGTAGGATCGATGAATTATTAGAAATTTGACATCGTGTGTTCTCTTCTCAGTTCATCCTTGAAATGTAGTCACAGAATTCATCTTTAGCTTTAAGTTTTTTGAATAGAGGTCCTGTTTTTCGGTTTTTAGAACAGAGGTAATAAAATTGGCTAGTTAGTTGTCTAATGCAGTGCTGGTCAGTACAGTAGCCACTAGTCACATGGATCTGTTTACATTTAAAATAATTTAAAAATTCAGTTTCTTAGTCACAGTAGCCGTATTTTAAGGGCTTAATAGTCAGATAATAAAATATTTCTATTACTGTGGAATGATCCGTTGGACAGCACTGGTCTAAAGCAGGGGATCATTTGTTGAAATGTTGTCCATTTGTTTATATATTGTCTACAGCTGCTTTCATGTTACTCGGAGGGAGTTGAGTAGTTCTGTCAGAAACGATCTTGTCCACAAAGCCTAAAATATTTGCTATCTGGTCCTTTACATAAGAAGTTTGCTGACCTGATCTAACGGGATAGCACAGAGAACAAAAGTTTAACTGTTCTGGTCCTGTTTCACAAAAATGGTATTTAAAAAGTATCTCCCTCATTTGTCATGTGGCCTGCCATGTGCGCGAGGGACAGTGCCGCGTGCTGCAAAGGTCACGAGGGTGTAAAAGACGCGGCCCTGCTCTTCCATACCCAGTGGTGTGCTGTTCGCCTTTGTAGAGTTTCTTGGTTCCGTGCAAATATGAAATTGGAACTAGAGCTAAGCCAACTCAGTAGTGAGCAGGTTGCTGCAGATTCTAGGATTTCAAAGTTCAATGGAGATTTAAGTTTAAATCTTTGGTATGTATCTGTAATTATCAAACTAGGTTATGTGATATTGTAGTGTTCCCTCAAATATGTTAGCATCTGAACATCCTTAAAAAGAATTTAAACATTGATTTAGATGGATATGAAGCTGTCTATTTCTAAATTAACTTACAATTTATTGTATGTATGTACACATATTCATATATGTACTCATATATACTTACACGTAGGACACTTTTCAAAAAAAAATTAGCTTTATTGAGATAATTCACAAACCATAAAATTCACCCTTTTTAAAGTCAAAAAAAAAAAAAAAAAAAGAACCAACTTTCAATCTACTGAGTGACTGCTGAAGTCACTGCGCAACCATTGGTCAACCCGGGGCCCCGCAGGAGACCTCGTAGAACCCTTGGGCGCGAGCGGCGTGTGCGCATGCTCACTTGTGTTTGGCACTGCTCCTTGGTTAGCGTTCGATCGGGAGGCTTTTGGGTGGTGCTGTTGTGGCAGAGATGTTGTCTTCGAGAAAATAGTACTGAGTAATATTCGCTCATATCGGCTTCACGAGTGGGTATGAGCCGAGGGGCCAGGTGAGGGGACGGGCCTCTGAAGCTGCTGTCTTCTCCCATGAAGAAGCTTTTTGACATTTGACGGTAGACGAAAGAGTCACTCTCAGGCACCGCCACCAGGTGGCAGGAGGCGAGCTCGGACGAGGTTTGTTTCAGACAGAGAATCGGCTTTTGGCCTAGCTCCCAGATCCACTCAGACATCTGGGAAAGATCAATCACGCTGCCTAAAGGGGCCATGTTGAAAGAGGACACCAGATCCTTTCGTGTGGAGTAGGGGACTTGGGTGACAGAGCGGAACGAGAAGTAGTGGGCGGAGCTAGGCCCAATCTTAGAAAAGAACTGATCTGTGGCCAGGTCAAGAAATAGCCCATTAGAACCATCTTTCAATATCCTTAGTGACTGCTGACGTCACTCAGCATCCATTGGTCAACCCGGGGCCCCGCAGGAGACCTCTTAGAACCCTTGGGCGCGAGCGGTGTGTGCGCGTTCTCACTTGTGTTTATCACTGCTCCTTGGTTACCGTTCGATCGGGAGGCTTTTGAGTGGTGCGGTTGTGGCAGAGAGGTTGGCTTCTGCCGAATAGTACCGAGTAATCGCTGGTGTTAGGTTTAGAAGTGGATAAGAGCCGAGGGGGCAGGTGAGCGGGCTGGCCCGTTAAGCTGCTGTCTTCTGCCATGAAGGCGCTTTTTGACTTTGGACCGTAGAAGAAAAAGTCACTCTCTGGCACCACCACCGGGCTGCAGGAGGCGAGCGCGGACGCGGTTTGTTCGTGAAAGAGAATCGGCTTTCGGCTGAGCTGGCAGATCCGACTCAGACATCTGGGAAAGATCCATCACGCTGCCAAACAGGGTGATGTGGAAAGAGGACAGCTGATCTTTCCGTGTGGAGTAGGGGTCGGGAACCTCCAGCAGGCTGCAGGAGGCGAGCGCGGGAGCGGTTTGGTTGAGAAATGGAATCGGATTTCGGCTGAGCTACCAGATCCGACACAGACATCTGGGAAAGATCCATCAAGCTGCAAAAGGGGTCATGTTAAAAGTGGATAGCAGACCTTTCCGTGTGGAGTAGGGTAAGTGGATGACAGAGTGGATGGAGAAGTAGGGGGCGGAGCCAGGCCCAAGCTTAGGAAAGAACTTATCTGTAGCCATGGCAAGAAATAGCCCGTGAGAAACAACTTTCAATCCCCCTAGGGACCACTGACGGCAATCAGCAACCATTGGTCAACCCGGGGCCCCGCAGGAGACCTCTTAGAACCCTTGGGCGCGAGCGGTGTGTGCGCATGCTCACTTGTGTTTGGCACTGCTCCTCGGTTAGCGTTCGATCGGGAGGCTTTTGGGTGGTGCTGTTGTGGCAGAGATGTTGTCTTCGAGAAAATAGTACTGAGTAATATTCGCTCATATCGGCTTCACGAGTGGGTATGAGCCGAGGGGCCAGGTGAGGGGACGGGCCTCTGAAGCTGCTGTCTTCTCCCATGAAGAAGCTTTTTGACTTTTGACGGTAGACGAAAGAGTCACTCTCAGGCACCGCCACCAGGTGGCAGGAGGCGAGCTCGGACGAGGTTTATTTCAGACAGAGAATCGGCTTTGGCCTAGCTCCCAGATCCACTCAGACATCTGGGAAAGATCAATCACGCTGCCTAAAGGGGCCATGTTGAAAGAGGACACCAGATCCTTTCGTGTGGAGTAGGGGACGGGGATGACAGAGCCGAACGAGTAGTAGGGGGCGGAGCAAGGCCCAATCTTCGAAAAGAACTGATCTGTAGCCACGTCAAGAAATAGCCCATTAGAACCAACTTTCGGCACTCAGCTCCAGGCGGGGCGGCCCCGGCGCTGAGGGACGCTACCCGACCTTGGCGGGACGGGGGTTTCGCCAGGGCCTGGGCCCAGCGACCAGGCGGAGACGGCGCGCGAGCCTTGCAGTCTCCAGGGAAATGCGGGCTTGCCTGCAATGAGATTTCATTTTCTGCATTTAAAGGACATCCTTTTCTGAGCTGCTGTGAATAAATTTGGGATGATACTGTATGTTTTCATCTAATGGAGAAATAGCTGTATTTTGAATAAGGATTGCTGCACTGGACGACTTCAGAACATTACTCACAATGTCATCCAACAGGAGTCAGAATCCCCATGGACCGAAGCAGATTGGCCTTGACCAGCTCTGGGACGACCTCAGAGCTGGAATCCAGCAAGTGTACACCAGACAGAGTATGGCGAAGTCCAGATACATGGAACTCTACACGTATCCTCCTGCTTGAACTGAGATAATTTGCTTTAGAATTTTGATACTTAGTGGTAGGATCGATGAATTATTAGAAATTTGACATCGTGTGTTCTCTTCTCAGTTCATCCTTGAAATGTAGTCACAGAATTCATCTTTAGCTTTAAGTTTTTTGACTAGAGGTCCTGTTTTTCGGTTTTTAGAACAGAGGTAATAAAATTGGCTAGTTAGTTGTCTAATGCAGTGCTGGTCAGTACAGTAGCCACTAGTCACATGGATCTGTTTACATTTAAAATAATTTAAAAATTCAGTTTCTTAGTCACAGTAGCCATATTTTAAGGGCTTAATAGTCAGATAATAAAATATTTCTATTACTGTGGAAAGATCCGTTGGACAGCACTGGTCTAAAGCAGGGGATCATTTGTTGAAATGTTGTCCATTTGTTTATATATTGTCTACAGCTGCTTTCATGTTACTCGGAGGGAGTTGAGTAGTTCTGTCAGAAACGATCTTGTCCACAAAGCCTAAAATATTTGCTATCTGGTCCTTTACATAAGAAGTTTGCTGACCTGATCTAACGGGATAGCACAGAGAACAAAAGTTTAACTGTTCTGGTCCTGTTTCACAAAAATGGTATTTAAAATGTATCTCCCTCATTTGTCATGTGGCCTGCCATGTGCGCGAGGGACAGTGGCGCGTGCTGCAAAGGTCACGAGGGTGTAAAAGACGCGGCCCTGCTCTTCCATACCCAGTGGTGTGCTGTTCGCCTTTGTAGAGTTTCTTGGTTCCGTGCAAATATGAAATTGGAACTAGAGCTAAGCCAACTCAGTAGTGAGCAGGTTGCTGCAGATTCTAGGATTTCAAAGTTCAATGGAGATTTAAGTTTAAATCTTTGGTTTGTATCTGTAATTATCAAACTAGGTTATGTGATATTGTAGTGTTCCCTCAAATATGTTAGCATCTGAACATCCTTAAAAAGAATTTAAACATTGATTTAGATGGATATGAAGCTGTCTATTTCTAAATTAACTTACAATTTATTGTATGTATGTACACATATTCATATATGTACTCATATATACTTACACGTAGGACACTTTTCAAAAAAAAATCAGCTTTATTGAGATAATTCACAAACCATAAAATTCACCCTTTTTAAAGTCAAAAAAAAAAAAAAAAAAAAAAGAACCAACTTTCAATCTACTGAGTGACTGCTGAAGTCACTGCGCAACCATTGGTCAACCCGGGGCCCCGCAGGAGACCTCGTAGAACCCTTGGGCGCGAGCGGCGTGTGCGCATGCTCACTTGTGTTTGGCACTGCTCCTTGGTTAGCGTTCGATCGGGAGGCTTTTGGGTGGTGCTGTTGTGGCAGAGATGTTGTCTTCGAGAAAATAGTACTGAGTAATATTCGCTCATATCGGCTTCACGAGTGGGTATGAGCCGAGGGGCCAGGTGAGGGGACGGGCCTCTGAAGCTGCTGTCTTCTCCCATGAAGAAGCTTTTTGACATTTGACGGTAGACGAAAGAGTCACTCTCAGGCACCGCCACCAGGTGGCAGGAGGCGAGCTCGGACGAGGTTTGTTTCAGACAGAGAATCGGCTTTTGGCCTAGCTCCCAGATCCACTCAGACATCTGGGAAAGATCAATCACGCTGCCTAAAGGGGCCATGTTGAAAGAGGACACCAGATCCTTTCGTGTGGAGTAGGGGACTTGGGTGACAGAGCGGAACGAGAAGTAGTGGGCGGAGCTAGGCCCAATCTTAGAAAAGAACTGATCTGTGGCCAGGTCAAGAAATAGCCCATTAGAACCATCTTTCAATATCCTTAGTGACTGCTGACGTCACTCAGCATCCATTGGTCAACCCGGGGCCCCGCAGGAGACCTCTTAGAACCCTTGGGCGCCAGCGGTGTGTGCGCGTTCTCACTTGTGTTTATCACTGCTCCTTGGTTACCGTTCGATCGGGAGGCTTTTGAGTGGTGCGGTTGTGGCAGAGAGGTTGGCTTCTGCCGAATAGTACCGAGTAATCGCTGGTGTTAGGTTTAGAAGTGGATAAGAGCCGAGGGGGCAGGTGAGCGGGCTGGCCCGTTAAGCTGCTGTCTTCTGCCATGAAGGCGCTTTTTGACTTTGGACCGTAGAAGAAAAAGTCACTCTCTGGCACCACCACCGGGCTGCAGGAGGCGAGCGCGGACGCGGTTTGTTCGTGAAAGAGAATCGGCTTTCGGCTGAGCTGGCAGATCCGACTCAGACATCTGGGAAAGATCCATCACGCTGCCAAACAGGGTGATGTGGAAAGAGGACAGCTGATCTTTCCGTGTGGAGTAGGGGTCGGGAACCTCCAGCAGGCTGCAGGAGGCGAGCGCGGGAGCGGTTTGGTTGAGAAATGGAATCGGATTTCGGCTGAGCTACCAGATCCGACACAGACATCTGGGAAAGATCCATCAAGCTGCAAAAGGGGTCATGTTAAAAGTGGATAGCAGACCTTTCCGTGTGGAGTAGGGTAAGTGGATGACAGAGTGGATGGAGAAGTAGGGGGCGGAGCCAGGCCCAAGCTTAGGAAAGAACTTATCTGTAGCCATGGCAAGAAATAGCCCGTGAGAAACAACTTTCAATCCCCCTAGGGACCACTGACGGCAATCAGCAACCATTGGTCAACCCGGGGCCCCGCAGGAGACCTCTTAGAACCCTTGGGCGCGAGCGGTGTGTGCGCATGCTCACTTGTGTTTGGCACTGCTCCTCGGTTAGCGTTCGATCGGGAGGCTTTTGGGTGGTGCTGTTGTGGCAGAGATGTTGTCTTCGAGAAAATAGTACTGAGTAATATTCGCTCATATCGGCTTCACGAGTGGGTATGAGCCGAGGGGCCAGGTGAGGGGACGGGCCTCTGAAGCTGCTGTCTTCTCCCATGAAGAAGCTTTTTGACTTTTGACGGTAGACGAAAGAGTCACTCTCAGGCACCGCCACCAGGTGGCAGGAGGCGAGCTCGGACGAGGTTTATTTCAGACAGAGAATCGGCTTTGGCCTAGCTCCCAGATCCACTCAGACATCTGGGAAAGATCAATCACGCTGCCTAAAGGGGCCATGTTGAAAGAGGACACCAGATCCTTTCGTGTGGAGTAGGGGACGGGGATGACAGAGCCGAACGAGTAGTAGGGGGCGGAGCAAGGCCCAATCTTCGAAAAGAACTGATCTGTAGCCACGTCAAGAAATAGCCCATTAGAACCAACTTTCGGCACTCAGCTCCAGGCGGGGCGGCCCCGGCGCTGAGGGACGCTACCCGACCTTGGCGGGACGGGGGTTTCGCCAGGGCCTGGGCCCAGCGACCAGGCGGAGACGGCGCGCGAGCCTTGCAGTCTCCAGGGAAATGCGGGCTTGCCTGCAATGAGATTTCATTTTCTGCATTTAAAGGACATCCTTTTCTGAGCTGCTGTGAATAAATTTGGGATGATACTGTATGTTTTCATCTAATGGAGAAATAGCTGTATTTTGAATAAGGATTGCTGCACTGGACGACTTCAGAACATTACTCACAATGTCATCCAACAGGAGTCAGAATCCCCATGGACCGAAGCAGATTGGCCTTGACCAGCTCTGGGACGACCTCAGAGCTGGAATCCAGCAAGTGTACACCAGACAGAGTATGGCGAAGTCCAGATACATGGAACTCTACACGTATCCTCCTGCTTGAACTGAGATAATTTGCTTTAGAATTTTGATACTTAGTGGTAGGATCGATGAATTATTAGAAATTTGACATCGTGTGTTCTCTTCTCAGTTCATCCTTGAAATGTAGTCACAGAATTCATCTTTAGCTTTAAGTTTTTTGACTAGAGGTCCTGTTTTTCGGTTTTTAGAACAGAGGTAATAAAATTGGCTAGTTAGTTGTCTAATGCAGTGCTGGTCAGTACAGTAGCCACTAGTCACATGGATCTGTTTACATTTAAAATAATTTAAAAATTCAGTTTCTTAGTCACAGTAGCCATATTTTAAGGGCTTAATAGTCAGATAATAAAATATTTCTATTACTGTGGAAAGATCCGTTGGACAGCACTGGTCTAAAGCAGGGGATCATTTGTTGAAATGTTGTCCATTTGTTTATATATTGTCTACAGCTGCTTTCATGTTACTCGGAGGGAGTTGAGTAGTTCTGTCAGAAACGATCTTGTCCACAAAGCCTAAAATATTTGCTATCTGGTCCTTTACATAAGAAGTTTGCTGACCTGATCTAACGGGATAGCACAGAGAACAAAAGTTTAACTGTTCTGGTCCTGTTTCACAAAAATGGTATTTAAAATGTATCTCCCTCATTTGTCATGTGGCCTGCCATGTGCGCGAGGGACAGTGGCGCGTGCTGCAAAGGTCACGAGGGTGTAAAAGACGCGGCCCTGCTCTTCCATACCCAGTGGTGTGCTGTTCGCCTTTGTAGAGTTTCTTGGTTCCGTGCAAATATGAAATTGGAACTAGAGCTAAGCCAACTCAGTAGTGAGCAGGTTGCTGCAGATTCTAGGATTTCAAAGTTCAATGGAGATTTAAGTTTAAATCTTTGGTTTGTATCTGTAATTATCAAACTAGGTTATGTGATATTGTAGTGTTCCCTCAAATATGTTAGCATCTGAACATCCTTAAAAAGAATTTAAACATTGATTTAGATGGATATGAAGCTGTCTATTTCTAAATTAACTTACAATTTATTGTATGTATGTACACATATTCATATATGTACTCATATATACTTACACGTAGGACACTTTTCAAAAAAAAATCAGCTTTATTGAGATAATTCACAAACCATAAAATTCACCCTTTTTAAAGTCAAAAAAAAAAAAAAAAAAAAAGAACCAACTTTCAATCTACTGAGTGACTGCTGAAGTCACTGCGCAACCATTGGTCAACCCGGGGCCCCGCAGGAGACCTCGTAGAACCCTTGGGCGCGAGCGGCGTGTGCGCATGCTCACTTGTGTTTGGCACTGCTCCTTGGTTAGCGTTCGATCGGGAGGCTTTTGGGTGGTGCTGTTGTGGCAGAGATGTTGTCTTCGAGAAAATAGTACTGAGTAATATTCGCTCATATCGGCTTCACGAGTGGGTATGAGCCGAGGGGCCAGGTGAGGGGACGGGCCTCTGAAGCTGCTGTCTTCTCCCATGAAGAAGCTTTTTGACATTTGACGGTAGACTAAAGAGTCACTCTCAGGCACCGCCACCAGGTGGCAGGAGGCGAGCTCGGACGAGGTTTGTTTCAGACAGAGAATCGGCTTTTGGCCTAGCTCCCAGATCCACTCAGACATCTGGGAAAGATCAATCACGCTGCCTAAAGGGGCCATGTTGAAAGAGGACACCAGATCCTTTCGTGTGGAGTAGGGGACTTGGGTGACAGAGCGGAACGAGAAGTAGTGGGCGGAGCTAGGCCCAATCTTAGAAAAGAACTGATCTGTGGCCAGGTCAAGAAATAGCCCATTAGAACCATCTTTCAATATCCTTAGTGACTGCTGACGTCACTCAGCATCCATTGGTCAACCCGGGGCCCCGCAGGAGACCTCTTAGAACCCTTGGGCGCGAGCGGTGTGTGCGCGTTCTCACTTGTGTTTATCACTGCTCCTTGGTTACCGTTCGATCGGGAGGCTTTTGAGTGGTGCGGTTGTGGCAGAGAGGTTGGCTTCTGCCGAATAGTACCGAGTAATCGCTGGTGTTAGGTTTAGAAGTGGATAAGAGCCGAGGGGGCAGGTGAGCGGGCTGGCCCGTTAAGCTGCTGTCTTCTGCCATGAAGGCGCTTTTTGACTTTGGACCGTAGAAGAAAAAGTCACTCTCTGGCACCACCACCGGGCTGCAGGAGGCGAGCGCGGACGCGGTTTGTTCGTGAAAGAGAATCGGCTTTCGGCTGAGCTGGCAGATCCGACTCAGACATCTGGGAAAGATCCATCACGCTGCCAAACAGGGTGATGTGGAAAGAGGACAGCTGATCTTTCCGTGTGGAGTAGGGGTCGGGAACCTCCAGCAGGCTGCAGGAGGCGAGCGCGGGAGCGGTTTGGTTGAGAAATGGAATCGGATTTCGGCTGAGCTACCAGATCCGACACAGACATCTGGGAAAGATCCATCAAGCTGCAAAAGGGGTCATGTTAAAAGTGGATAGCAGACCTTTCCGTGTGGAGTAGGGTAAGTGGATGACAGAGTGGATGGAGAAGTAGGGGGCGGAGCCAGGCCCAAGCTTAGGAAAGAACTTATCTGTAGCCATGGCAAGAAATAGCCCGTGAGAAACAACTTTCAATCCCCCTAGGGACCACTGACGGCAATCAGCAACCATTGGTCAACCCGGGGCCCCGCAGGAGACCTCTTAGAACCCTTGGGCGCGAGCGGTGTGTGCGCATGCTCACTTGTGTTTGGCACTGCTCCTCGGTTAGCGTTCGATCGGGAGGCTTTTGGGTGGTGCTGTTGTGGCAGAGATGTTGTCTTCGAGAAAATAGTACTGAGTAATATTCGCTCATATCGGCTTCACGAGTGGGTATGAGCCGAGGGGCCAGGTGAGGGGACGGGCCTCTGAAGCTGCTGTCTTCTCCCATGAAGAAGCTTTTTGACTTTTGACGGTAGACGAAAGAGTCACTCTCAGGCACCGCCACCAGGTGGCAGGAGGCGAGCTCGGACGAGGTTTATTTCAGACAGAGAATCGGCTTTGGCCTAGCTCCCAGATCCACTCAGACATCTGGGAAAGATCAATCACGCTGCCTAAAGGGGCCATGTTGAAAGAGGACACCAGATCCTTTCGTGTGGAGTAGGGGACGGGGATGACAGAGCCGAACGAGTAGTAGGGGGCGGAGCAAGGCCCAATCTTCGAAAAGAACTGATCTGTAGCCACGTCAAGAAATAGCCCATTAGAACCAACTTTCGGCACTCAGCTCCAGGCGGGGCGGCCCCGGCGCTGAGGGACGCTACCCGACCTTGGCGGGACGGGGGTTTCGCCAGGGCCTGGGCCCAGCGACCAGGCGGAGACGGCGCGCGAGCCTTGCAGTCTCCAGGGAAATGCGGGCTTGCCTGCAATGAGATTTCATTTTCTGCATTTAAAGGACATCCTTTTCTGAGCTGCTGTGAATAAATTTGGGATGATACTGTATGTTTTCATCTAATGGAGAAATAGCTGTATTTTGAATAAGGATTGCTGCACTGGACGACTTCAGAACATTACTCACAATGTCATCCAACAGGAGTCAGAATCCCCATGGACCGAAGCAGATTGGCCTTGACCAGCTCTGGGACGACCTCAGAGCTGGAATCCAGCAAGTGTACACCAGACAGAGTATGGCGAAGTCCAGATACATGGAACTCTACACGTATCCTCCTGCTTGAACTGAGATAATTTGCTTTAGAATTTTGATACTTAGTGGTAGGATCGATGAATTATTAGAAATTTGACATCGTGTGTTCTCTTCTCAGTTCATCCTTGAAATGTAGTCACAGAATTCATCTTTAGCTTTAAGTTTTTTGACTAGAGGTCCTGTTTTTCGGTTTTTAGAACAGAGGTAATAAAATTGGCTAGTTAGTTGTCTAATGCAGTGCTGGTCAGTACAGTAGCCACTAGTCACATGGATCTGTTTACATTTAAAATAATTTAAAAATTCAGTTTCTTAGTCACAGTAGCCATATTTTAAGGGCTTAATAGTCAGATAATAAAATATTTCTATTACTGTGGAAAGATCCGTTGGACAGCACTGGTCTAAAGCAGGGGATCATTTGTTGAAATGTTGTCCATTTGTTTATATATTGTCTACAGCTGCTTTCATGTTACTCGGAGGGAGTTGAGTAGTTCTGTCAGAAACGATCTTGTCCACAAAGCCTAAAATATTTGCTATCTGGTCCTTTACATAAGAAGTTTGCTGACCTGATCTAACGGGATAGCACAGAGAACAAAAGTTTAACTGTTCTGGTCCTGTTTCACAAAAATGGTATTTAAAAAGTATCTCCCTCATTTGTCATGTGGCCTGCCATGTGCGCGAGGGACAGTGCCGCGTGCTGCAAAGGTCACGAGGGTGTAAAAGACGCGGCCCTGCTCTTCCATACCCAGTGGTGTGCTGTTCGCCTTTGTAGAGTTTCTTGGTTCCGTGCAAATATGAAATTGGAACTAGAGCTAAGCCAACTCAGTAGTGAGCAGGTTGCTGCAGATTCTAGGATTTCAAAGTTCAATGGAGATTTAAGTTTAAATCTTTGGTATGTATCTGTAATTATCAAACTAGGTTATGTGATATTGTAGTGTTCCCTCAAATATGTTAGCATCTGAACATCCTTAAAAAGAATTTAAACATTGATTTAGATGGATATGAAGCTGTCTATTTCTAAATTAACTTACAATTTATTGTATGTATGTACACATATTCATATATGTACTCATATATACTTACACGTAGGACACTTTTCAAAAAAAAATCAGCTTTATTGAGATAATTCACAAACCATAAAATTCACCCTTTTTAAAGTCAAAAAAAAAAAAAAAAAAAAAAGAACCAACTTTCAATCTACTGAGTGACTGCTGAAGTCACTCCGCAACCATTGGTCAACCCGGGGCCCCGCAGGAGACCTCGTAGAACCCTTGGGCGCGAGCGGCGTGTGCGCATGCTCACTTGTGTTTGGCACTGCTCCTTGGTTAGCGTTCGATCGGGAGGCTTTTGGGTGGTGCTGTTGTGGCAGAGATGTTGTCTTCGAGAAAATAGTACTGAGTAATATTCGCTCATATCTGCTTCACGAGTGGGTATGAGCCGAGGGGCCAGGTGAGGGGACGGGCCTCTGAAGCTGCTGTCTTCTCCCATGAAGAAGCTTTTTGACATTTGACGGTAGACGAAAGAGTCACTCTCAGGCACCGCCACCAGGTGGCAGGAGGCGAGCTCGGACGAGGTTTGTTTCAGACAGAGAATCGGCTTTTGGCCTAGCTCCCAGATCCACTCAGACATCTGGGAAAGATCAATCACGCTGCCTAAAGGGGCCATGTTGAAAGAGGACACCAGATCCTTTCGTGTGGAGTAGGGGACTTGGGTGACAGAGCGGAACGAGAAGTAGTGGGCGGAGCTAGGCCCAATCTTAGAAAAGAACTGATCTGTGGCCAGGTCAAGAAATAGCCCATTAGAACCATCTTTCAATATCCTTAGTGACTGCTGACGTCACTCAGCATCCATTGGTCAACCCGGGGCCCCGCAGGAGACCTCTTAGAACCCTTGGGCGCGAGCGGTGTGTGCGCGTTCTCACTTGTGTTTATCACTGCTCCTTGGTTACCGTTCGATCGGGAGGCTTTTGAGTGGTGCGGTTGTGGCAGAGAGGTTGGCTTCTGCCGAATAGTACCGAGTAATCGCTGGTGTTAGGTTTAGAAGTGGATAAGAGCCGAGGGGGCAGGTGAGCGGGCTGGCCCGTTAAGCTGCTGTCTTCTGCCATGAAGGCGCTTTTTGACTTTGGACCGTAGAAGAAAAAGTCACTCTCTGGCACCACCACCGGGCTGCAGGAGGCGAGCGCGGACGCGGTTTGTTCGTGAAAGAGAATCGGCTTTCGGCTGAGCTGGCAGATCCGACTCAGACATCTGGGAAAGATCCATCACGCTGCCAAACAGGGTGATGTGGAAAGAGGACAGCTGATCTTTCCGTGTGGAGTAGGGGTCGGGAACCTCCAGCAGGCTGCAGGAGGCGAGCGCGGGAGCGGTTTGGTTGAGAAATGGAATCGGATTTCGGCTGAGCTACCAGATCCGACACAGACATCTGGGAAAGATCCATCAAGCTGCAAAAGGGGTCATGTTAAAAGTGGATAGCAGACCTTTCCGTGTGGAGTAGGGTAAGTGGATGACAGAGTGGATGGAGAAGTAGGGGGCGGAGCCAGGCCCAAGCTTAGGAAAGAACTTATCTGTAGCCATGGCAAGAAATAGCCCGTGAGAAACAACTTTCAACCCCCCTAGGGACCACTGACGGCAATCAGCAACCATTGGTCAACCCGGGGCCCCCGCAGGAGACCTCTTAGAACCCTTGGGCGCGAGCGGTGTGTGCGCATGCTCACTTGTGTTTGGCACTGCTCCTCGGTTAGCGTTCGATCGGGAGGCTTTTGGGTGGTGCTGTTGTGGCAGAGATGTTGTCTTCGAGAAAATAGTACTGAGTAATATTCGCTCATATCGGCTTCACGAGTGGGTATGAGCCGAGGGGCCAGGTGAGGGGACGGGCCTCTGAAGCTGCTGTCTTCTCCCATGAAGAAGCTTTTTGACTTTTGACGGTAGACGAAAGAGTCACTCTCAGGCACCGCCACCAGGTGGCAGGAGGCGAGCTCGGACGAGGTTTATTTCAGACAGAGAATCGGCTTTGGCCTAGCTCCCAGATCCACTCAGACATCTGGGAAAGATCAATCACGCTGCCTAAAGGGGCCATGTTGAAAGAGGACACCAGATCCTTTCGTGTGGAGTAGGGGACGGGGATGACAGAGCCGAACGAGTAGTAGGGGGCGGAGCAAGGCCCAATCTTCGAAAAGAACTGATCTGTAGCCACGTCAAGAAATAGCCCATTAGAACCAACTTTCGGCACTCAGCTCCAGGCGGGGCGGCCCCGGCGCTGAGGGACGCTACCCGACCTTGGCGGGACGGGGGTTTCGCCAGGGCCTGGGCCCAGCGACCAGGCGGAGACGGCGCGCGAGCCTTGCAGTCTCCAGGGAAATGCGGGCTTGCCTGCAATGAGATTTCATTTTCTGCATTTAAAGGACATCCTTTTCTGAGCTGCTGTGAATAAATTTGGGATGATACTGTATGTTTTCATCTAATGGAGAAATAGCTGTATTTTGAATAAGGATTGCTGCACTGGACGACTTCAGAACATTACTCACAATGTCATCCAACAGGAGTCAGAATCCCCATGGACCGAAGCAGATTGGCCTTGACCAGCTCTGGGACGACCTCAGAGCTGGAATCCAGCAAGTGTACACCAGACAGAGTATGGCGAAGTCCAGATACATGGAACTCTACACGTATCCTCCTGCTTGAACTGAGATAATTTGCTTTAGAATTTTGATACTTAGTGGTAGGATCGATGAATTATTAGAAATTTGACATCGTGTGTTCTCTTCTCAGTTCATCCTTGAAATGTAGTCACAGAATTCATCTTTAGCTTTAAGTTTTTTGACTAGAGGTCCTGTTTTTCGGTTTTTAGAACAGAGGTAATAAAATTGGCTAGTTAGTTGTCTAATGCAGTGCTGGTCAGTACAGTAGCCACTAGTCACATGGATCTGTTTACATTTAAAATAATTTAAAAATTCAGTTTCTTAGTCACAGTAGCCATATTTTAAGGGCTTAATAGTCAGATAATAAAATATTTCTATTACTGTGGAAAGATCCGTTGGACAGCACTGGTCTAAAGCAGGGGATCATTTGTTGAAATGTTGTCCATTTGTTTATATATTGTCTACAGCTGCTTTCATGTTACTCGGAGGGAGTTGAGTAGTTCTGTCAGAAACGATCTTGTCCACAAAGCCTAAAATATTTGCTATCTGGTCCTTTACATAAGAAGTTTGCTGACCTGATCTAACGGGATAGCACAGAGAACAAAAGTTTAACTGTTCTGGTCCTGTTTCACAAAAATGGTATTTAAAAAGTATCTCCCTCATTTGTCATGTGGCCTGCCATGTGCGCGAGGGACAGTGCCGCGTGCTGCAAAGGTCACGAGGGTGTAAAAGACGCGGCCCTGCTCTTCCATACCCAGTGGTGTGCTGTTCGCCTTTGTAGAGTTTCTTGGTTCCGTGCAAATATGAAATTGGAACTAGAGCTAAGCCAACTCAGTAGTGAGCAGGTTGCTGCAGATTCTAGGATTTCAAAGTTCAATGGAGATTTAAGTTTAAATCTTTGGTATGTATCTGTAATTATCAAACTAGGTTATGTGATATTGTAGTGTTCCCTCAAATATGTTAGCATCTGAACATCCTTAAAAAGAATTTAAACATTGATTTAGATGGATATGAAGCTGTCTATTTCTAAATTAACTTACAATTTATTGTATGTATGTACACATATTCATATATGTACTCATATATACTTACACGTAGGACACTTTTCAAAAAAAAACAGCTTTATTGAGATAATTCACAAACCATAAAATTCACCCTTTTTAAAGTCAAAAAAAAAAAAAAAAAAAAAAAAGAACCAACTTTCAATCTACTGAGTGACTGCTGAAGTCACTCCGCAACCATTGGTCAACCCGGGGCCCCGCAGGAGACCTCGTAGAACCCTTGGGCGCGAGCGGCGTGTGCGCATGCTCACTTGTGTTTGGCACTGCTCCTTGGTTAGCGTTCGATCGGGAGGCTTTTGGGTGGTGCTGTTGTGGCAGAGATGTTGTCTTCGAGAAAATAGTACTGAGTAATATTCGCTCATATCGGCTTCACGAGTGGGTATGAGCCGAGGGGCCAGGTGAGGGGACGGGCCTCTGAAGCTGCTGTCTTCTCCCATGAAGAAGCTTTTTGACATTTGACGGTAGACGAAAGAGTCACTCTCAGGCACCGCCACCAGGTGGCAGGAGGCGAGCTCGGACGAGGTTTGTTTCAGACAGAGAATCGGCTTTTGGCCTAGCTCCCAGATCCACTCAGACATCTGGGAAAGATCAATCACGCTGCCTAAAGGGGCCATGTTGAAAGAGGACACCAGATCCTTTCGTGTGGAGTAGGGGACTTGGGTGACAGAGCGGAACGAGAAGTAGTGGGCGGAGCTAGGCCCAATCTTAGAAAAGAACTGATCTGTGGCCAGGTCAAGAAATAGCCCATTAGAACCATCTTTCAATATCCTTAGTGACTGCTGACGTCACTCAGCATCCATTGGTCAACCCGGGGCCCCGCAGGAGACCTCTTAGAACCCTTGGGCGCGAGCGGTGTGTGCGCGTTCTCACTTGTGTTTATCACTGCTCCTTGGTTACCGTTCGATCGGGAGGCTTTTGAGTGGTGCGGTTGTGGCAGAGAGGTTGGCTTCTGCCGAATAGTACCGAGTAATCGCTGGTGTTAGGTTTAGAAGTGGATAAGAGCCGAGGGGGCAGGTGAGCGGGCTGGCCCGTTAAGCTGCTGTCTTCTGCCATGAAGGCGCTTTTTGACTTTGGACCGTAGAAGAAAAAGTCACTCTCTGGCACCACCACCGGGCTGCAGGAGGCGAGCGCGGACGCGGTTTGTTCGTGAAAGAGAATCGGCTTTCGGCTGAGCTGGCAGATCCGACTCAGACATCTGGGAAAGATCCATCACGCTGCCAAACAGGGTGATGTGGAAAGAGGACAGCTGATCTTTCCGTGTGGAGTAGGGGTCGGGAACCTCCAGCAGGCTGCAGGAGGCGAGCGCGGGAGCGGTTTGGTTGAGAAATGGAATCGGATTTCGGCTGAGCTACCAGATCCGACACAGACATCTGGGAAAGATCCATCAAGCTGCAAAAGGGGTCATGTTAAAAGTGGATAGCAGACCTTTCCGTGTGGAGTAGGGTAAGTGGATGACAGAGTGGATGGAGAAGTAGGGGGCGGAGCCAGGCCCAAGCTTAGGAAAGAACTTATCTGTAGCCATGGCAAGAAATAGCCCGTGAGAAACAACTTTCAATCCCCCTAGGGACCACTGACGGCAATCAGCAACCATTGGTCAACCCGGGGCCCCGCAGGAGACCTCTTAGAACCCTTGGGCGCGAGCGGTGTGTGCGCATGCTCACTTGTGTTTGGCACTGCTCCTCGGTTAGCGTTCGATCGGGAGGCTTTTGGGTGGTGCTGTTGTGGCAGAGATGTTGTCTTCGAGAAAATAGTACTGAGTAATATTCGCTCATATCGGCTTCACGAGTGGGTATGAGCCGAGGGGCCAGGTGAGGGGACGGGCCTCTGAAGCTGCTGTCTTCTCCCATGAAGAAGCTTTTTGACTTTTGACGGTAGACGAAAGAGTCACTCTCAGGCACCGCCACCAGGTGGCAGGAGGCGAGCTCGGACGAGGTTTATTTCAGACAGAGAATCGGCTTTGGCCTAGCTCCCAGATCCACTCAGACATCTGGGAAAGATCAATCGCGCTGCCTAAAGGGGCCATGTTGAAAGAGGACACCAGATCCTTTCGTGTGGAGGAGGGGACGGGGATGACAGAGCCGAACGAGTAGTAGGGGGCGGAGCAAGGCCCAATCTTCGAAAAGAACTGATCTGTAGCCACGTCAAGAAATAGCCCATTAGAACCAACTTTCGGCACTCAGCTCCAGGCGGGGCGGCCCCGGCGCTGAGGGACGCTACCCGACCTTGGCGGGACGGGGGTTTCGCCAGGGCCTGGGCCCAGCGACCAGGCGGAGACGGCGCGCGAGCCTTGCAGTCTCCAGGGAAATGCGGGCTTGCCTGCAATGAGATTTCATTTTCTGCATTTAAAGGACATCCTTTTCTGAGCTGCTGTGAATAAATTTGGGATGATACTGTATGTTTTCATCTAATGGAGAAATAGCTGTATTTTGAATAAGGATTGCTGCACTGGACGACTTCAGAACATTACTCACAATGTCATCCAACAGGAGTCAGAATCCCCATGGACCGAAGCAGATTGGCCTTGACCAGCTCTGGGACGACCTCAGAGCTGGAATCCAGCAAGTGTACACCAGACAGAGTATGGCGAAGTCCAGATACATGGAACTCTACACGTATCCTCCTGCTTGAACTGAGATAATTTGCTTTAGAATTTTGATACTTAGTGGTAGGATCGATGAATTATTAGAAATTTGACATCGTGTGTTCTCTTCTCAGTTCATCCTTGAAATGTAGTCACAGAATTCATCTTTAGCTTTAAGTTTTTTGAATAGAGGTCCTGTTTTTCGGTTTTTTGAACAGAGGTAATAAAATTGGCTAGTTAGTTGTCTAATGCAGTGCTGGTCAGTACAGTAGCCACTAGTCACATGGATCTGTTTACATTTAAAATAATTTAAAAATTCAGTTTCTTAGTCACAGTAGCCATATTTTAAGGGCTTAATAGTCAGATAATAAAATATTTCTATTACTGTGGAAAGATCCGTTGGACAGCACTGGTCTAAAGCAGGGGATCATTTGTTGAAATGTTGTCCATTTGTTTATATATTGTCTACAGCTGCTTTCATGTTACTCGGAGGGAGTTGAGTAGTTCTGTCAGAAACGATCTTGTCCACAAAGCCTAAAATATTTGCTATCTGGTCCTTTACATAAGAAGTTTGCTGACCTGATCTAACGGGATAGCACAGAGAACAAAAGTTTAACTGTTCTGGTCCTGTTTCACAAAAATGGTATTTAAAAAGTATCTCCCTCATTTGTCATGTGGCCTGCCATGTGCGCGAGGGACAGTGCCGCGTGCTGCAAAGGTCACGAGGGTGTAAAAGACGCGGCCCTGCTCTTCCATACCCAGTGGTGTGCTGTTCGCCTTTGTAGAGTTTCTTGGTTCCGTGCAAATATGAAATTGGAACTAGAGCTAAGCCAACTCAGTAGTGAGCAGGTTGCTGCAGATTCTAGGATTTCAAAGTTCAATGGAGATTTAAGTTTAAATCTTTGGTATGTATCTGTAATTATCAAACTAGGTTATGTGATATTGTAGTGTTCCCTCAAATATGTTAGCATCTGAAAATCCTTAAAAAGAATTTAAACATTGATTTAGATGGATATGAAGCTGTCTATTTCTAAATTAACTTACAATTTATTGTATGTATGTACACATATTCATATATGTACTCATATATACTTACACGTAGGACACTTTTCAAAAAAAAATCAGCTTTATTGAGATAATTCACAAACCATAAAATTCACCCTTTTTAAAGTCAAAAAAAAAAAAAAAAAAAAAAAGAACCAACTTTCAATCTACTTAGTGACTGCTGAAGTCACTCCGCAACCATTGGTCAACCCGGGGCCCCGCAGGAGACCTCGTAGAACCCTTGGGCGCGAGCGGCGTGTGCGCATGCTCACTTGTGTTTGGCACTGCTCCTTGGTTAGCGTTCGATCGGGAGGCTTTTGGGTGGTGCTGTTGTGGCAGAGATGTTGTCTTCGAGAAAATAGTACTGAGTAATATTCGCTCATATCGGCTTCACGAGTGGGTATGAGCCGAGGGGCCAGGTGAGGGGACGGGCCTCTGAAGCTGCTGTCTTCTCCCATGAAGAAGCTTTTTGACATTTGACGGTAGACGAAAGAGTCACTCTCAGGCACCGCCACCAGGTGGCAGGAGGCGAGCTCGGACGAGGTTTGTTTCAGACAGAGAATCGGCTTTTGGCCTAGCTCCCAGATCCACTCAGACATCTGGGAAAGATCAATCACGCTGCCTAAAGGGGCCATGTTGAAAGAGGACACCAGATCCTTTCGTGTGGAGTAGGGGACTTGGGTGACAGAGCGGAACGAGAAGTAGTGGGCGGAGCTAGGCCCAATCTTAGAAAAGAACTGATCTGTGGCCAGGTCAAGAAATAGCCCATTAGAACCATCTTTCAATATCCTTAGTGACTGCTGACGTCACTCAGCATCCATTGGTCAACCCGGGGCCCCGCAGGAGACCTCTTAGAACCCTTGGGCGCGAGCGGTGTGTGCGCGTTCTCACTTGTGTTTATCACTGCTCCTTGGTTACCGTTCGATCGGGAGGCTTTTGAGTGGTGCGGTTGTGGCAGAGAGGTTGGCTTCTGCCGAATAGTACCGAGTAATCGCTGGTGTTAGGTTTAGAAGTGGATAAGAGCCGAGGGGGCAGGTGAGCGGGCTGGCCCGTTAAGCTGCTGTCTTCTGCCATGAAGGCGCTTTTTGACTTTGGACCGTAGAAGAAAAAGTCACTCTCTGGCACCACCACCGGGCTGCAGGAGGCGAGCGCGGACGCGGTTTGTTCGTGAAAGAGAATCGGCTTTCGGCTGAGCTGGCAGATCCGACTCAGACATCTGGGAAAGATCCATCACGCTGCCAAACAGGGTGATGTGGAAAGAGGACAGCTGATCTTTCCGTGTGGAGTAGGGGTCGGGAACCTCCAGCAGGCTGCAGGAGGCGAGCGCGGGAGCGGTTTGGTTGAGAAATGGAATCGGATTTCGGCTGAGCTACCAGATCCGACACAGACATCTGGGAAAGATCCATCAAGCTGCAAAAGGGGTCATGTTAAAAGTGGATAGCAGACCTTTCCGTGTGGAGTAGGGTAAGTGGATGACAGAGTGGATGGAGAAGTAGGGGGCGGAGCCAGGCCCAAGCTTAGGAAAGAACTTATCTGTAGCCATGGCAAGAAATAGCCCGTGAGAAACAACTTTCAATCCCCCTAGGGACCACTGACGGCAATCAGCAACCATTGGTCAACCCGGGGCCCCCGCAGGAGACCTCTTAGAACCCTTGGGCGCGAGCGGTGTGTGCGCATGCTCACTTGTGTTTGGCACTGCTCCTTGGTTAGCGTTCGATCGGGAGGCTTTTGGGTGGTGCTGTTGTGGCAGAGATGTTGTCTTCGAGAAAATAGTACTGAGTAATATTCGCTCATATCGGCTTCACGAGTGGGTATGAGCCGAGGGGCCAGGTGAGGGGACGGGCCTCTGAAGCTGCTGTCTTCTCCCATGAAGAAGCTTTTTGACTTTTGACGGTAGACGAAAGAGTCACTCTCAGGCACCGCCACCAGGTGGCAGGAGGCGAGCTCGGACGAGGTTTATTTCAGACAGAGAATCGGCTTTGGCCTAGCTCCCAGATCCACTCAGACATCTGGGAAAGATCAATCGCGCTGCCTAAAGGGGCCATGTTGAAAGAGGACACCAGATCCTTTCGTGTGGAGGAGGGGACGGGGATGACAGAGCCGAACGAGTAGTAGGGGGCGGAGCAAGGCCCAATCTTCGAAAAGAACTGATCTGTAGCCACGTCAAGAAATAGCCCATTAGAACCAACTTTCGGCACTCAGCTCCAGGCGGGGCGGCCCCGGCGCTGAGGGACGCTACCCGACCTTGGCGGGACGGGGGTTTCGCCAGGGCCTGGGCCCAGCGACCAGGCGGAGACGGCGCGCGAGCCTTGCAGTCTCCAGGGAAATGCGGGCTTGCCTGCAATGAGATTTCATTTTCTGCATTTAAAGGACATCCTTTTCTGAGCTGCTGTGAATAAATTTGGGATGATACTGTATGTTTTCATCTAATGGAGAAATAGCTGTATTTTGAATAAGGATTGCTGCACTGGACGACTTCAGAACATTACTCACAATGTCATCCAACAGGAGTCAGAATCCCCATGGACCGAAGCAGATTGGCCTTGACCAGCTCTGGGACGACCTCAGAGCTGGAATCCAGCAAGTGTACACCAGACAGAGTATGGCGAAGTCCAGATACATGGAACTCTACACGTATCCTCCTGCTTGAACTGAGATAATTTGCTTTAGAATTTTGATACTTAGTGGTAGGATCGATGAATTATTAGAAATTTGACATCGTGTGTTCTCTTCTCAGTTCATCCTTGAAATGTAGTCACAGAATTCATCTTTAGCTTTAAGTTTTTTGACTAGAGGTCCTGTTTTTCGGTTTTTAGAACAGAGGTAATAAAATTGGCTAGTTAGTTGTCTAATGCAGTGCTGGTCAGTACAGTAGCCACTAGTCACATGGATCTGTTTACATTTAAAATAATTTAAAAATTCAGTTTCTTAGTCACAGTAGCCATATTTTAAGGGCTTAATAGTCAGATAATAAAATATTTCTATTACTGTGGAAAGATCCGTTGGACAGCACTGGTCTAAAGCAGGGGATCATTTGTTGAAATGTTGTCCATTTGTTTATATATTGTCTACAGCTGCTTTCATGTTACTCGGAGGGAGTTGAGTAGTTCTGTCAGAAACGATCTTGTCCACAAAGCCTAAAATATTTGCTATCTGGTCCTTTACATAAGAAGTTTGCTGACCTGATCTAACGGGATAGCACAGAGAACAAAAGTTTAACTGTTCTGGTCCTGTTTCACAAAAATGGTATTTAAAAAGTATCTCCCTCATTTGTCATGTGGCCTGCCATGTGCGCGAGGGACAGTGCCGCGTGCTGCAAAGGTCACGAGGGTGTAAAAGACGCGGCCCTGCTCTTCCATACCCAGTGGTGTGCTGTTCGCCTTTGTAGAGTTTCTTGGTTCCGTGCAAATATGAAATTGGAACTAGAGCTAAGCCAACTCAGTAGTGAGCAGGTTGCTGCAGATTCTAGGATTTCAAAGTTCAATGGAGATTTAAGTTTAAATCTTTGGTATGTATCTGTAATTATCAAACTAGGTTATGTGATATTGTAGTGTTCCCTCAAATATGTTAGCATCTGAAAATCCTTAAAAAGAATTTAAACATTGATTTAGATGGATATGAAGCTGTCTATTTCTAAATTAACTTACAATTTATTGTATGTATGTACACATATTCATATATGTACTCATATATACTTACACGTAGGACACTTTTCAAAAAAAAATCAGCTTTATTGAGATAATTCACAAACCATAAAATTCACCCTTTTTAAAGTCAAAAAAAAAAAAAAAAAAAAAAAGAACCAACTTTCAATCTACTTAGTGACTGCTGAAGTCACTCCGCAACCATTGGTCAACCCGGGGCCCCGCAGGAGACCTCGTAGAACCCTTGGGCGCGAGCGGCGTGTGCGCATGCTCACTTGTGTTTGGCACTGCTCCTTGGTTAGCGTTCGATCGGGAGGCTTTTGGGTGGTGCTGTTGTGGCAGAGATGTTGTCTTCGAGAAAATAGTACTGAGTAATATTCGCTCATATCGGCTTCACGAGTGGGTATGAGCCGAGGGGCCAGGTGAGGGGACGGGCCTCTGAAGCTGCTGTCTTCTCCCATGAAGAAGCTTTTTGACATTTGACGGTAGACGAAAGAATCACTCTCAGGCACCGCCACCAGGTGGCAGGAGGCGAGCTCGGACGAGGTTTGTTTCAGACAGAGAATCGGCTTTTGGCCTAGCTCCCAGATCCACTCAGACATCTGGGAAAGATCAATCACGCTGCCTAAAGGGGCCATGTTGAAAGAGGACACCAGATCCTTTCGTGTGGAGTAGGGGACTTGGGTGACAGAGCGGAACGAGAAGTAGTGGGCGGAGCTAGGCCCAATCTTAGAAAAGAACTGATCTGTGGCCAGGTCAAGAAATAGCCCATTAGAACCATCTTTCAATATCCTTAGTGACTGCTGACGTCACTCAGCATCCATTGGTCAACCCGGGGCCCCGCAGGAGACCTCTTAGAACCCTTGGGCGCGAGCGGTGTGTGCGCGTTCTCACTTGTGTTTATCACTGCTCCTTGGTTACCGTTCGATCGGGAGGCTTTTGAGTGGTGCGGTTGTGGCAGAGAGGTTGGCTTCTGCCGAATAGTACCGAGTAATCGCTGGTGTTAGGTTTAGAAGTGGATAAGAGCCGAGGGGGCAGGTGAGCGGGCTGGCCCGTTAAGCTGCTGTCTTCTGCCATGAAGGCGCTTTTTGACTTTGGACCGTAGAAGAAAAAGTCACTCTCTGGCACCACCACCGGGCTGCAGGAGGCGAGCGCGGACGCGGTTTGTTCGTGAAAGAGAATCGGCTTTCGGCTGAGCTGGCAGATCCGACTCAGACATCTGGGAAAGATCCATCACGCTGCCAAACAGGGTGATGTGGAAAGAGGACAGCTGATCTTTCCGTGTGGAGTAGGGGTCGGGAACCTCCAGCAGGCTGCAGGAGGCGAGCGCGGGAGCGGTTTGGTTGAGAAATGGAATCGGATTTCGGCTGAGCTACCAGATCCGACACAGACATCTGGGAAAGATCCATCAAGCTGCAAAAGGGGTCATGTTAAAAGTGGATAGCAGACCTTTCCGTGTGGAGTAGGGTAAGTGGATGACAGAGTGGATGGAGAAGTAGGGGGCGGAGCCAGGCCCAAGCTTAGGAAAGAACTTATCTGTAGCCATGGCAAGAAATAGCCCGTGAGAAACAACTTTCAATCCCCCTAGGGACCACTGACGGCAATCAGCAACCATTGGTCAACCCGGGGCCCCGCAGGAGACCTCTTAGAACCCTTGGGCGCGAGCGGTGTGTGCGCATGCTCACTTGTGTTTGGCACTGCTCCTCGGTTAGCGTTCGATCGGGAGGCTTTTGGGTGGTGCTGTTGTGGCAGAGATGTTGTCTTCGAGAAAATAGTACTGAGTAATATTCGCTCATATCGGCTTCACGAGTGGGTATGAGCCGAGGGGCCAGGTGAGGGGACGGGCCTCTGAAGCTGCTGTCTTCTCCCATGAAGAAGCTTTTTGACTTTTGACGGTAGACGAAAGAGTCACTCTCAGGCACCGCCACCAGGTGGCAGGAGGCGAGCTCGGACGAGGTTTGTTTCAGACAGAGAATCGGCTTTGGCCTAGCTCCCAGATCCACTCAGACATCTGGGAAAGATCAATCGCGCTGCCTAAAGGGGCCATGTTGAAAGAGGACACCAGATCCTTTCGTGTGGAGTAGGGGACGGGGATGACAGAGCCGAACGAGTAGTAGGGGGCGGAGCAAGGCCCAATCTTCGAAAAGAACTGATCTGTAGCCACGTCAAGAAATAGCCCATTAGAACCAACTTTCGGCACTCAGCTCCAGGCGGGGCGGCCCCGGCGCTGAGGGACGCTACCCGACCTTGGCGGGACGGGGGTTTCGCCAGGGCCTGGGCCCAGCGACCAGGCGGAGACGGCGCGCGAGCCTTGCAGTCTCCAGGGAAATGCGGGCTTGCCTGCAATGAGATTTCATTTTCTGCATTTAAAGGACATCCTTTTCTGAGCTGCTGTGAATAAATTTGGGATGATACTGTATGTTTTCATCTAATGGAGAAATAGCTGTATTTTGAATAAGGATTGCTGCACTGGACGACTTCAGAACATTACTCACAATGTCATCCAACAGGAGTCAGAATCCCCATGGACCGAAGCAGATTGGCCTTGACCAGCTCTGGGACGACCTCAGAGCTGGAATCCAGCAAGTGTACACCAGACAGAGTATGGCGAAGTCCAGATACATGGAACTCTACACGTATCCTCCTGCTTGAACTGAGATAATTTGCTTTAGAATTTTGATACTTAGTGGTAGGATCGATGAATTATTAGAAATTTGACATCGTGTGTTCTCTTCTCAGTTCATCCTTGAAATGTAGTCACAGAATTCATCTTTAGCTTTAAGTTTTTTGACTAGAGGTCCTGTTTTTCGGTTTTTAGAACAGAGGTAATAAAATTGGCTAGTTAGTTGTCTAATGCAGTGCTGGTCAGTACAGTAGCCACTAGTCACATGGATCTGTTTACATTTAAAATAATTTAAAAATTCAGTTTCTTAGTCACAGTAGCCATATTTTAAGGGCTTAATAGTCAGATAATAAAATATTTCTATTACTGTGGAAAGATCCGTTGGACAGCACTGGTCTAAAGCAGGGGATCATTTGTTGAAATGTTGTCCATTTGTTTATATATTGTCTACAGCTGCTTTCATGTTACTCGGAGGGAGTTGAGTAGTTCTGTCAGAAACGATCTTGTCCACAAAGCCTAAAATATTTGCTATCTGGTCCTTTACATAAGAAGTTTGCTGACCTGATCTAACGGGATAGCACAGAGAACAAAAGTTTAACTGTTCTGGTCCTGTTTCACAAAAATGGTATTTAAAAAGTATCTCCCTCATTTGTCATGTGGCCTGCCATGTGCGCGAGGGACAGTGCCGCGTGCTGCAAAGGTCACGAGGGTGTAAAAGACGCGGCCCTGCTCTTCCATACCCAGTGGTGTGCTGTTCGCCTTTGTAGAGTTTCTTGGTTCCGTGCAAATATGAAATTGGAACTAGAGCTAAGCCAACTCAGTAGTGAGCAGGTTGCTGCAGATTCTAGGATTTCAAAGTTCAATGGAGATTTAAGTTTAAATCTTTGGTATGTATCTGTAATTATCAAACTAGGTTATGTGATATTGTAGTGTTCCCTCAAATATGTTAGCATCTGAACATCCTTAAAAAGAATTTAAACATTGATTTAGATGGATATGAAGCTGTCTATTTCTAAATTAACTTACAATTTATTGTATGTATGTACACATATTCATATATGTACTCATATATACTTACACGTAGGACACTTTTCAAAAAAAAACAGCTTTATTGAGATAATTCACAAACCATAAAATTCACCCTTTTTAAAGTCAAAAAAAAAAAAAAAAAAAAAAAAGAACCAACTTTCAATCTACTGAGTGACTGCTGAAGTCACTCCGCAACCATTGGTCAACCCGGGGCCCCGCAGGAGACCTCGTAGAACCCTTGGGCGCGAGCGGCGTGTGCGCATGCTCACTTGTGTTTGGCACTGCTCCTTGGTTAGCGTTCGATCGGGAGGCTTTTGGGTGGTGCTGTTGTGGCAGAGATGTTGTCTTCGAGAAAATAGTACTGAGTAATATTCGCTCATATCGGCTTCACGAGTGGGTATGAGCCGAGGGGCCAGGTGAGGGGACGGGCCTCTGAAGCTGCTGTCTTCTCCCATGAAGAAGCTTTTTGACATTTGACGGTAGACGAAAGAGTCACTCTCAGGCACCGCCACCAGGTGGCAGGAGGCGAGCTCGGACGAGGTTTGTTTCAGACAGAGAATCGGCTTTTGGCCTAGCTCCCAGATCCACTCAGACATCTGGGAAAGATCAATCACGCTGCCTAAAGGGGCCATGTTGAAAGAGGACACCAGATCCTTTCGTGTGGAGTAGGGGACTTGGGTGACAGAGCGGAACGAGAAGTAGTGGGCGGAGCTAGGCCCAATCTTAGAAAAGAACTGATCTGTGGCCAGGTCAAGAAATAGCCCATTAGAACCATCTTTCAATATCCTTAGTGACTGCTGACGTCACTCAGCATCCATTGGTCAACCCGGGGCCCCGCAGGAGACCTCTTAGAACCCTTGGGCGCGAGCGGTGTGTGCGCGTTCTCACTTGTGTTTATCACTGCTCCTTGGTTACCGTTCGATCGGGAGGCTTTTGAGTGGTGCGGTTGTGGCAGAGAGGTTGGCTTCTGCCGAATAGTACCGAGTAATCGCTGGTGTTAGGTTTAGAAGTGGATAAGAGCCGAGGGGGCAGGTGAGCGGGCTGGCCCGTTAAGCTGCTGTCTTCTGCCATGAAGGCGCTTTTTGACTTTGGACCGTAGAAGAAAAAGTCACTCTCTGGCACCACCACCGGGCTGCAGGAGGCGAGCGCGGACGCGGTTTGTTCGTGAAAGAGAATCGGCTTTCGGCTGAGCTGGCAGATCCGACTCAGACATCTGGGAAAGATCCATCACGCTGCCAAACAGGGTGATGTGGAAAGAGGACAGCTGATCTTTCCGTGTGGAGTAGGGGTCGGGAACCTCCAGCAGGCTGCAGGAGGCGAGCGCGGGAGCGGTTTGGTTGAGAAATGGAATCGGATTTCGGCTGAGCTACCAGATCCGACACAGACATCTGGGAAAGATCCATCAAGCTGCAAAAGGGGTCATGTTAAAAGTGGATAGCAGACCTTTCCGTGTGGAGTAGGGTAAGTGGATGACAGAGTGGATGGAGAAGTAGGGGGCGGAGCCAGGCCCAAGCTTAGGAAAGAACTTATCTGTAGCCATGGCAAGAAATAGCCCGTGAGAAACAACTTTCAATCCCCCTAGGGACCACTGACGGCAATCAGCAACCATTGGTCAACCCGGGGCCCCCGCAGGAGACCTCTTAGAACCCTTGGGCGCGAGCGGTGTGTGCGCATGCTCACTTGTGTTTGGCACTGCTCCTCGGTTAGCGTTCGATCGGGAGGCTTTTGGGTGGTGCTGTTGTGGCAGAGATGTTGTCTTCGAGAAAATAGTACTGAGTAATATTCGCTCATATCGGCTTCACGAGTGGGTATGAGCCGAGGGGCCAGGTGAGGGGACGGGCCTCTGAAGCTGCTGTCTTCTCCCATGAAGAAGCTTTTTGACTTTTGACGGTAGACGAAAGAGTCACTCTCAGGCACCGCCACCAGGTGGCAGGAGGCGAGCTCGGACGAGGTTTATTTCAGACAGAGAATCGGCTTTGGCCTAGCTCCCAGATCCACTCAGACATCTGGGAAAGATCAATCGCGCTGCCTAAAGGGGCCATGTTGAAAGAGGACACCAGATCCTTTCGTGTGGAGGAGGGGACGGGGATGACAGAGCCGAACGAGTAGTAGGGGGCGGAGCAAGGCCCAATCTTCGAAAAGAACTGATCTGTAGCCACGTCAAGAAATAGCCCATTAGAACCAACTTTCGGCACTCAGCTCCAGGCGGGGCGGCCCCGGCGCTGAGGGACGCTACCCGACCTTGGCGGGACGGGGGTTTCGCCAGGGCCTGGGCCCAGCGACCAGGCGGAGACGGCGCGCGAGCCTTGCAGTCTCCAGGGAAATGCGGGCTTGCCTGCAATGAGATTTCATTTTCTGCATTTAAAGGACATCCTTTTCTGAGCTGCTGTGAATAAATTTGGGATGATACTGTATGTTTTCATCTAATGGAGAAATAGCTGTATTTTGAATAAGGATTGCTGCACTGGACGACTTCAGAACATTACTCACAATGTCATCCAACAGGAGTCAGAATCCCCATGGACCGAAGCAGATTGGCCTTGACCAGCTCTGGGACGACCTCAGAGCTGGAATCCAGCAAGTGTACACCAGACAGAGTATGGCGAAGTCCAGATACATGGAACTCTACACGTATCCTCCTGCTTGAACTGAGATAATTTGCTTTAGAATTTTGATACTTAGTGGTAGGATCGATGAATTATTAGAAATTTGACATCGTGTGTTCTCTTCTCAGTTCATCCTTGAAATGTAGTCACAGAATTCATCTTTAGCTTTAAGTTTTTTGACTAGAGGTCCTGTTTTTCGGTTTTTAGAACAGAGGTAATAAAATTGGCTAGTTAGTTGTCTAATGCAGTGCTGGTCAGTACAGTAGCCACTAGTCACATGGATCTGTTTACATTTAAAATAATTTAAAAATTCAGTTTCTTAGTCACAGTAGCCATATTTTAAGGGCTTAATAGTCAGATAATAAAATATTTCTATTACTGTGGAAAGATCCGTTGGACAGCACTGGTCTAAAGCAGGGGATCATTTGTTGAAATGTTGTCCATTTGTTTATATATTGTCTACAGCTGCTTTCATGTTACTCGGAGGGAGTTGAGTAGTTCTGTCAGAAACGATCTTGTCCACAAAGCCTAAAATATTTGCTATCTGGTCCTTTACATAAGAAGTTTGCTGACCTGATCTAACGGGATAGCACAGAGAACAAAAGTTTAACTGTTCTGGTCCTGTTTCACAAAAATGGTATTTAAAAAGTATCTCCCTCATTTGTCATGTGGCCTGCCATGTGCGCGAGGGACAGTGCCGCGTGCTGCAAAGGTCACGAGGGTGTAAAAGACGCGGCCCTGCTCTTCCATACCCAGTGGTGTGCTGTTCGCCTTTGTAGAGTTTCTTGGTTCCGTGCAAATATGAAATTGGAACTAGAGCTAAGCCAACTCAGTAGTGAGCAGGTTGCTGCAGATTCTAGGATTTCAAAGTTCAATGGAGATTTAAGTTTAAATCTTTGGTATGTATCTGTAATTATCAAACTAGGTTATGTGATATTGTAGTGTTCCCTCAAATATGTTAGCATCTGAACATCCTTAAAAAGAATTTAAACATTGATTTAGATGGATATGAAGCTGTCTATTTCTAAATTAACTTACAATTTATTGTATGTATGTACACATATTCATATATGTACTCATATATACTTACACGTAGGACACTTTTCAAAAAAAAATCAGCTTTATTGAGATAATTCACAAACCATAAAATTCACCCTTTTTAAAGTCAAAAAAAAAAAAAAAAAAAAAAAGAACCAACTTTCAATCTACTTAGTGACTGCTGAAGTCACTCCGCAACCATTGGTCAACCCGGGGCCCCGCAGGAGACCTCGTAGAACCCTTGGGCACGAGCGGCGTGTGCGCATGCTCACTTGTGTTTGGCACTGCTCCTTGGTTAGCGTTCGATCGGGAGGCTTTTGGGTGGTGCTGTTGTGGCAGAGATGTTGTCTTCGAGAAAATAGTACTGAGTAATATTCGCTCATATCGGCTTCACGAGTGGGTATGAGCCGAGGGGCCAGGTGAGGGGACGGGCCTCTGAAGCTGCTGTCTTCTCCCATGAAGAAGCTTTTTGACATTTGACGGTAGACGAAAGAATCACTCTCAGGCACCGCCACCAGGTGGCAGGAGGCGAGCTCGGACGAGGTTTGTTTCAGACAGAGAATCGGCTTTTGGCCTAGCTCCCAGATCCACTCAGACATCTGGGAAAGATCAATCACGCTGCCTAAAGGGGCCATGTTGAAAGAGGACACCAGATCCTTTCGTGTGGAGTAGGGGACTTGGGTGACAGAGCGGAACGAGAAGTAGTGGGCGGAGCTAGGCCCAATCTTAGAAAAGAACTGATCTGTGGCCAGGTCAAGAAATAGCCCATTAGAACCATCTTTCAATATCCTTAGTGACTGCTGACGTCACTCAGCATCCATTGGTCAACCCGGGGCCCCGCAGGAGACCTCTTAGAACCCTTGGGCGCGAGCGGTGTGTGCGCGTTCTCACTTGTGTTTATCACTGCTCCTTGGTTACCGTTCGATCGGGAGGCTTTTGAGTGGTGCGGTTGTGGCAGAGAGGTTGGCTTCTGCCGAATAGTACCGAGTAATCGCTGGTGTTAGGTTTAGAAGTGGATAAGAGCCGAGGGGGCAGGTGAGCGGGCTGGCCCGTTAAGCTGCTGTCTTCTGCCATGAAGGCGCTTTTTGACTTTGGACCGTAGAAGAAAAAGTCACTCTCTGGCACCACCACCGGGCTGCAGGAGGCGAGCGCGGACGCGGTTTGTTCGTGAAAGAGAATCGGCTTTCGGCTGAGCTGGCAGATCCGACTCAGACATCTGGGAAAGATCCATCACGCTGCCAAACAGGGTGATGTGGAAAGAGGACAGCTGATCTTTCCGTGTGGAGTAGGGGTCGGGAACCTCCAGCAGGCTGCAGGAGGCGAGCGCGGGAGCGGTTTGGTTGAGAAATGGAATCGGATTTCGGCTGAGCTACCAGATCCGACACAGACATCTGGGAAAGATCCATCAAGCTGCAAAAGGGGTCATGTTAAAAGTGGATAGCAGACCTTTCCGTGTGGAGTAGGGTAAGTGGATGACAGAGTGGATGGAGAAGTAGGGGGCGGAGCCAGGCCCAAGCTTAGGAAAGAACTTATCTGTAGCCATGGCAAGAAATAGCCCGTGAGAAACAACTTTCAATCCCCCTAGGGACCACTGACGGCAATCAGCAACCATTGGTCAACCCGGGGCCCCGCAGGAGACCTCTTAGAACCCTTGGGCGCGAGCGGTGTGTGCGCATGCTCACTTGTGTTTGGCACTGCTCCTCGGTTAGCGTTCGATCGGGAGGCTTTTGGGTGGTGCTGTTGTGGCAGAGATGTTGTCTTCGAGAAAATAGTACTGAGTAATATTCGCTCATATCGGCTTCACGAGTGGGTATGAGCCGAGGGGCCAGGTGAGGGGACGGGCCTCTGAAGCTGCTGTCTTCTCCCATGAAGAAGCTTTTTGACTTTTGACGGTAGACGAAAGAGTCACTCTCAGGCACCGCCACCAGGTGGCAGGAGGCGAGCTCGGACGAGGTTTGTTTCAGACAGAGAATCGGCTTTGGCCTAGCTCCCAGATCCACTCAGACATCTGGGAAAGATCAATCGCGCTGCCTAAAGGGGCCATGTTGAAAGAGGACACCAGATCCTTTCGTGTGGAGTAGGGGACGGGGATGACAGAGCCGAACGAGTAGTAGGGGGCGGAGCAAGGCCCAATCTTCGAAAAGAACTGATCTGTAGCCACGTCAAGAAATAGCCCATTAGAACCAACTTTCGGCACTCAGCTCCAGGCGGGGCGGCCCCGGCGCTGAGGGACGCTACCCGAACTTGGCGGGACGGGGGTTTCGCCAGGGCCTGGGCCCAGCGACCAGGCGGAGACGGCGCGCGAGCCTTGCAGTCTCCAGGGAAATGCGGGCTTGCCTGCAATGAGATTTCATTTTCTGCATTTAAAGGACATCCTTTTCTGAGCTGCTGTGAATAAATTTGGGATGATACTGTATGTTTTCATCTAATGGAGAAATAGCTGTATTTTGAATAAGGATTGCTGCACTGGACGACTTCAGAACATTACTCACAATGTCATCCAACAGGAGTCAGAATCCCCATGGACCGAAGCAGATTGGCCTTGACCAGCTCTGGGACGACCTCAGAGCTGGAATCCAGCAAGTGTACACCAGACAGAGTATGGCGAAGTCCAGATACATGGAACTCTACACGTATCCTCCTGCTTGAACTGAGATAATTTGCTTTAGAATTTTGATACTTAGTGGTAGGATCGATGAATTATTAGAAATTTGACATCGTGTGTTCTCTTCTCAGTTCATCCTTGAAATGTAGTCACAGAATTCATCTTTAGCTTTAAGTTTTTTGAATAGAGGTCCTGTTTTTCGGTTTTTTGAACAGAGGTAATAAAATTGGCTAGTTAGTTGTCTAATGCAGTGCTGGTCAGTACAGTAGCCACTAGTCACATGGATCTGTTTACATTTAAAATAATTTAAAAATTCAGTTTCTTAGTCACAGTAGCCATATTTTAAGGGCTTAATAGTCAGATAATAAAATATTTCTATTACTGTGGAAAGATCCGTTGGACAGCACTGGTCTAAAGCAGGGGATCATTTGTTGAAATGTTGTCCATTTGTTTATATATTGTCTACAGCTGCTTTCATGTTACTCGGAGGGAGTTGAGTAGTTCTGTCAGAAACGATCTTGTCCACAAAGCCTAAAATATTTGCTATCTGGTCCTTTACATAAGAAGTTTGCTGACCTGATCTAACGGGATAGCACAGAGAACAAAAGTTTAACTGTTCTGGTCCTGTTTCACAAAAATGGTATTTAAAAAGTATCTCCCTCATTTGTCATGTGGCCTGCCATGTGCGCGAGGGACAGTGCCGCGTGCTGCAAAGGTCACGAGGGTGTAAAAGACGCGGCCCTGCTCTTCCATACCCAGTGGTGTGCTGTTCGCCTTTGTAGAGTTTCTTGGTTCCGTGCAAATATGAAATTGGAACTAGAGCTAAGCCAACTCAGTAGTGAGCAGGTTGCTGCAGATTCTAGGATTTCAAAGTTCAATGGAGATTTAAGTTTAAATCTTTGGTATGTATCTGTAATTATCAAACTAGGTTATGTGATATTGTAGTGTTCCCTCAAATATGTTAGCATCTGAACATCCTTAAAAAGAATTTAAACATTGATTTAGATGGATATGAAGCTGTCTATTTCTAAATTAACTTACAATTTATTGTATGTATGTACACATATTCATATATGTACTCATATATACTTACACGTAGGACACTTTTCAAAAAAAAATCAGCTTTATTGAGATAATTCACAAACCATAAAATTCACCCTTTTTAAAGTCAAAAAAAAAAAAAAAAAAAAAAGAACCAACTTTCAATCTACTTAGTGACTGCTGAAGTCACTCCGCAACCATTGGTCAACCCGGGGCCCCGCAGGAGACCTCGTAGAACCCTTGGGCGCGAGCGGCGTGTGCGCATGCTCACTTGTGTTTGGCACTGCTCCTTGGTTAGCGTTCGATCGGGAGGCTTTTGGGTGGTGCTGTTGTGGCAGAGATGTTGTCTTCGAGAAAATAGTACTGAGTAATATTCGCTCATATCGGCTTCACGAGTGGGTATGAGCCGAGGGGCCAGGTGAGGGGACGGGCCTCTGAAGCTGCTGTCTTCTCCCATGAAGAAGCTTTTTGACATTTGACGGTAGACGAAAGAGTCACTCTCAGGCACCGCCACCAGGTGGCAGGAGGCGAGCTCGGACGAGGTTTGTTTCAGACAGAGAATCGGCTTTTGGCCTAGCTCCCAGATCCACTCAGACATCTGGGAAAGATCAATCACGCTGCCTAAAGGGGCCATGTTGAAAGAGGACACCAGATCCTTTCGTGTGGAGTAGGGGACTTGGGTGACAGAGCGGAACGAGAAGTAGTGGGCGGAGCTAGGCCCAATCTTAGAAAAGAACTGATCTGTGGCCAGGTCAAGAAATAGCCCATTAGAACCATCTTTCAATATCCTTAGTGACTGCTGACGTCACTCAGCATCCATTGGTCAACCCGGGGCCCCGCAGGAGACCTCTTAGAACCCTTGGGCGCGAGCGGTGTGTGCGCGTTCTCACTTGTGTTTATCACTGCTCCTTGGTTACCGTTCGATCGGGAGGCTTTTGAGTGGTGCGGTTGTGGCAGAGAGGTTGGCTTCTGCCGAATAGTACCGAGTAATCGCTGGTGTTAGGTTTAGAAGTGGATAAGAGCCGAGGGGGCAGGTGAGCGGGCTGGCCCGTTAAGCTGCTGTCTTCTGCCATGAAGGCGCTTTTTGACTTTGGACCGTAGAAGAAAAAGTCACTCTCTGGCACCACCACCGGGCTGCAGGAGGCGAGCGCGGACGCGGTTTGTTCGTGAAAGAGAATCGGCTTTCGGCTGAGCTGGCAGATCCGACTCAGACATCTGGGAAAGATCCATCACGCTGCCAAACAGGGTGATGTGGAAAGAGGACAGCTGATCTTTCCGTGTGGAGTAGGGGTCGGGAACCTCCAGCAGGCTGCAGGAGGCGAGCGCGGGAGCGGTTTGGTTGAGAAATGGAATCGGATTTCGGCTGAGCTACCAGATCCGACACAGACATCTGGGAAAGATCCATCAAGCTGCAAAAGGGGTCATGTTAAAAGTGGATAGCAGACCTTTCCGTGTGGAGTAGGGTAAGTGGATGACAGAGTGGATGGAGAAGTAGGGGGCGGAGCCAGGCCCAAGCTTAGGAAAGAACTTATCTGTAGCCATGGCAAGAAATAGCCCGTGAGAAACAACTTTCAATCCCCCTAGGGACCACTGACGGCAATCAGCAACCATTGGTCAACCCGGGGCCCCGCAGGAGACCTCTTAGAACCCTTGGGCGCGAGCGGTGTGTGCGCATGCTCACTTGTGTTTGGCACTGCTCCTCGGTTAGCGTTCGATCGGGAGGCTTTTGGGTGGTGCTGTTGTGGCAGAGATGTTGTCTTCGAGAAAATAGTACTGAGTAATATTCGCTCATATCGGCTTCACGAGTGGGTATGAGCCGAGGGGCCAGGTGAGGGGACGGGCCTCTGAAGCTGCTGTCTTCTCCCATGAAGAAGCTTTTTGACTTTTGACGGTAGACGAAAGAGTCACTCTCAGGCACCGCCACCAGGTGGCAGGAGGCGAGCTCGGACGAGGTTTATTTCAGACAGAGAATCGGCTTTGGCCTAGCTCCCAGATCCACTCAGACATCTGGGAAAGATCAATCACGCTGCCTAAAGGGGCCATGTTGAAAGAGGACACCAGATCCTTTCGTGTGGAGTAGGGGACGGGGATGACAGAGCCGAACGAGTAGTAGGGGGCGGAGCAAGGCCCAATCTTCGAAAAGAACTGATCTGTAGCCACGTCAAGAAATAGCCCATTAGAACCAACTTTCGGCACTCAGCTCCAGGCGGGGCGGCCCCGGCGCTGAGGGACGCTACCCGACCTTGGCGGGACGGGGGTTTCGCCAGGGCCTGGGCCCAGCGACCAGGCGGAGACGGCGCGCGAGCCTTGCAGTCTCCAGGGAAATGCGGGCTTGCCTGCAATGAGATTTCATTTTCTGCATTTAAAGGACATCCTTTTCTGAGCTGCTGTGAATAAATTTGGGATGATACTGTATGTTTTCATCTAATGGAGAAATAGCTGTATTTTGAATAAGGATTGCTGCACTGGACGACTTCAGAACATTACTCACAATGTCATCCAACAGGAGTCAGAATCCCCATGGACCGAAGCAGATTGGCCTTGACCAGCTCTGGGACGACCTCAGAGCTGGAATCCAGCAAGTGTACACCAGACAGAGTATGGCGAAGTCCAGATACATGGAACTCTACACGTATCCTCCTGCTTGAACTGAGATAATTTGCTTTAGAATTTTGATACTTAGTGGTAGGATCGATGAATTATTAGAAATTTGACATCGTGTGTTCTCTTCTCAGTTCATCCTTGAAATGTAGTCACAGAATTCATCTTTAGCTTTAAGTTTTTTGAATAGAGGTCCTGTTTTTCGGTTTTTAGAACAGAGGTAATAAAATTGGCTAGTTAGTTGTCTAATGCAGTGCTGGTCAGTACAGTAGCCACTAGTCACATGGATCTGTTTACATTTAAAATAATTTAAAAATTCAGTTTCTTAGTCACAGTAGCCGTATTTTAAGGGCTTAATAGTCAGATAATAAAATATTTCTATTACTGTGGAATGATCCGTTGGACAGCACTGGTCTAAAGCAGGGGATCATTTGTTGAAATGTTGTCCATTTGTTTATATATTGTCTACAGCTGCTTTCATGTTACTCGGAGGGAGTTGAGTAGTTCTGTCAGAAACGATCTTGTCCACAAAGCCTAAAATATTTGCTATCTGGTCCTTTACATAAGAAGTTTGCTGACCTGATCTAACGGGATAGCACAGAGAACAAAAGTTTAACTGTTCTGGTCCTGTTTCACAAAAATGGTATTTAAAAAGTATCTCCCTCATTTGTCATGTGGCCTGCCATGTGCGCGAGGGACAGTGCCGCGTGCTGCAAAGGTCACGAGGGTGTAAAAGACGCGGCCCTGCTCTTCCATACCCAGTGGTGTGCTGTTCGCCTTTGTAGAGTTTCTTGGTTCCGTGCAAATATGAAATTGGAACTAGAGCTAAGCCAACTCAGTAGTGAGCAGGTTGCTGCAGATTCTAGGATTTCAAAGTTCAATGGAGATTTAAGTTTAAATCTTTGGTATGTATCTGTAATTATCAAACTAGGTTATGTGATATTGTAGTGTTCCCTCAAATATGTTAGCATCTGAACATCCTTAAAAAGAATTTAAACATTGATTTAGATGGATATGAAGCTGTCTATTTCTAAATTAACTTACAATTTATTGTATGTATGTACACATATTCATATATGTACTCATATATACTTACACGTAGGACACTTTTCAAAAAAAAATCAGCTTTATTGAGATAATTCACAAACCATAAAATTCACCCTTTTTAAAGTCAAAAAAAAAAAAAAAAAAAAAAAAAGAACCAACTTTCAATCTACTTAGTGACTGCTGAAGTCACTCCGCAACCGTTGGTCAACCCGGGGCCCCGCAGGAGACCTCGTAGAACCCTTGGGCGCGAGCGGCGTGTGCGCATGCTCACTTGTGTTTGGCACTGCTCCTTGGTTAGCGTTCGATCGGGAGGCTTTTGGGTGGTGCTGTTGTGGCAGAGATGTTGTCTTCGAGAAAATAGTACTGAGTAATATTCGCTCATATCGGCTTCACGAGTGGGTATGAGCCGAGGGGCCAGGTGAGGGGACGGGCCTCTGAAGCTGCTGTCTTCTCCCATGAAGAAGCTTTTTGACATTTGACGGTAGACGAAAGAGTCACTCTCAGGCACCGCCACCAGGTGGCAGGAGGCGAGCTCGGACGAGGTTTGTTTCAGACAGAGAATCGGCTTTTGGCCTAGCTCCCAGATCCACTCAGACATCTGGGAAAGATCAATCACGCTGCCTAAAGGGGCCATGTTGAAAGAGGACACCAGATCCTTTCGTGTGGAGTAGGGGACTTGGGTGACAGAGCGGAACGAGAAGTAGTGGGCGGAGCTAGGCCCAATCTTAGAAAAGAACTGATCTGTGGCCAGGTCAAGAAATAGCCCATTAGAACCATCTTTCAATATCCTTAGTGACTGCTGACGTCACTCAGCATCCATTGGTCAACCCGGGGCCCCGCAGGAGACCTCTTAGAACCCTTGGGCGCGAGCGGTGTGTGCGCGTTCTCACTTGTGTTTATCACTGCTCCTTGGTTACCGTTCGATCGGGAGGCTTTTGAGTGGTGCGGTTGTGGCAGAGAGGTTGGCTTCTGCCGAATAGTACCGAGTAATCGCTGGTGTTAGGTTTAGAAGTGGATAAGAGCCGAGGGGGCAGGTGAGCGGGCTGGCCCGTTAAGCTGCTGTCTTCTGCCATGAAGGCGCTTTTTGACTTTGGACCGTAGAAGATAAAGTCACTCTCTGGCACCACCACCGGGCTGCAGGAGGCGAGCGCGGACGCGGTTTGTTCGTGAAAGAGAATCGGCTTTCGGCTGAGCTGGCAGATCCGACTCAGACATCTGGGAAAGATCCATCACGCTGCCAAACAGGGTGATGTGGAAAGAGGACAGCTGATCTTTCCGTGTGGAGTAGGGGTCGGGAACCTCCAGCAGGCTGCAGGAGGCGAGCGCGGGAGCGGTTTGGTTGAGAAATGGAATCGGATTTCGGCTGAGCTACCAGATCCGACACAGACATCTGGGAAAGATCCATCAAGCTGCAAAAGGGGTCATGTTAAAAGTGGATAGCAGACCTTTCCGTGTGGAGTAGGGTAAGTGGATGACAGAGTGGATGGAGAAGTAGGGGGCGGAGCCAGGCCCAAGCTTAGGAAAGAACTTATCTGTAGCCATGGCAAGAAATAGCCCGTGAGAAACAACTTTCAATCCCCCTAGGGACCACTGACGGCAATCAGCAACCATTGGTCAACCCGGGGCCCCGCAGGAGACCTCTTAGAACCCTTGGGCGCGAGCGGTGTGTGCGCATGCTCACTTGTGTTTGGCACTGCTCCTTGGTTAGCGTTGGATCGGGAGGCTTTTGGGTGGTGCTGTTGTGGCAGAGATGTTGTCTTCGAGAAAATAGTACTGAGTAATATTCGCTCATATCGGCTTCACGAGTGGGTATGAGCCGAGGGGCCAGGTGAGGGGACGGGCCTCTGAAGCTGCTGTCTTCTCCCATGAAGAAGCTTTTTGACTTTTGACGGTAGACGAAAGAGTCACTCTCAGGCACCGCCACCAGGTGGCAGGAGGCGAGCTCGGACGAGGTTTATTTCAGACAGAGAATCGGCTTTGGCCTAGCTCCCAGATCCACTCAGACATCTGGGAAAGATCAATCGCGCTGCCTAAAGGGGCCATGTTGAAAGAGGACACCAGATCCTTTCGTGTGGAGGAGGGGACGGGGATGACAGAGCCGAACGAGTAGTAGGGGGCGGAGCAAGGCCCAATCTTCGAAAAGAACTGATCTGTAGCCACGTCAAGAAATAGCCCATTAGAACCAACTTTCGGCACTCAGCTCCAGGCGGGGCGGCCCCGGCGCTGAGGGACGCTACCCGACCTTGGCGGGACGGGGGTTTCGCCAGGGCCTGGGCCCAGCGACCAGGCGGAGACGGCGCGCGAGCCTTGCAGTCTCCAGGGAAATGCGGGCTTGCCTGCAATGAGATTTCATTTTCTGCATTTAAAGGACATCCTTTTCTGAGCTGCTGTGAATAAATTTGGGATGATACTGTATGTTTTCATCTAATGGAGAAATAGCTGTATTTTGAATAAGGATTGCTGCACTGGACGACTTCAGAACATTACTCACAATGTCATCCAACAGGAGTCAGAATCCCCATGGACCGAAGCAGATTGGCCTTGACCAGCTCTGGGACGACCTCAGAGCTGGAATCCAGCAAGTGTACACCAGACAGAGTATGGCGAAGTCCAGATACATGGAACTCTACACGTATCCTCCTGCTTGAACTGAGATAATTTGCTTTAGAATTTTGATACTTAGTGGTAGGATCGATGAATTATTAGAAATTTGACATCGTGTGTTCTCTTCTCAGTTCATCCTTGAAATGTAGTCACAGAATTCATCTTTAGCTTTAAGTTTTTTGAATAGAGGTCCTGTTTTTCGGTTTTTTGAACAGAGGTAATAAAATTGGCTAGTTAGTTGTCTAATGCAGTGCTGGTCAGTACAGTAGCCACTAGTCACATGGATCTGTTTACATTTAAAATAATTTAAAAATTCAGTTTCTTAGTCACAGTAGCCATATTTTAAGGGCTTAATAGTCAGATAATAAAATATTTCTATTACTGTGGAAAGATCCGTTGGACAGCACTGGTCTAAAGCAGGGGATCATTTGTTGAAATGTTGTCCATTTGTTTATATATTGTCTACAGCTGCTTTCATGTTACTCGGAGGGAGCTGAGTAGTTCTGTCAGAAACGATCTTGTCCACAAAGCCTAAAATATTTGCTATCTGGTCCTTTACATAAGAAGTTTGCTGACCTGATCTAACGGGATAGCACAGAGAACAAAAGTTTAACTGTTCTGGTCCTGTTTCACAAAAATGGTATTTAAAAAGTATCTCCCTCATTTGTCATGTGGCCTGCCATGTGCGCGAGGGACAGTGCCGCGTGCTGCAAAGGTCACGAGGGTGTAAAAGACGCGGCCCTGCTCTTCCATACCCAGTGGTGTGCTGTTCGCCTTTGTAGAATTTCTTGGTTCCGTGCAAATATGAAATTGGAACTAGAGCTAAGCCAACTCAGTAGTGAGCAGGTTGCTGCAGATTCTAGGATTTCAAAGTTCAATGGAGATTTAAGTTTAAATCTTTGGTATGTATCTGTAATTATCAAACTAGGTTATGTGATATTGTAGTGTTCCCTCAAATATGTTAGCATCTGAAAATCCTTAAAAAGAATTTAAACATTGATTTAGATGGATATGAAGCTGTCTATTTCTAAATTAACTTACAATTTATTGTATGTATGTACACATATTCATATATGTACTCATATATACTTACACGTAGGACACTTTTCAAAAAAAAATCAGCTTTATTGAGATAATTCACAAACCATAAAATTCACCCTTTTTAAAGTCAAAAAAAAAAAGAACCAACTTTCAATCTACTTAGTGACTGCTGAAGTCACTCCGCAACCATTGGTCAACCCGGGGCCCCGCAGGAGACCTCGTAGAACCCTTGGGCGCGAGCGGCGTGTGCGCATGCTCACTTGTGTTTGGCACTGCTCCTTGGTTAGCGTTCGATCGGGAGGCTTTTGGGTGGTGCTGTTGTGGCAGAGATGTTGTCTTCGAGAAAATAGTACTGAGTAATATTTGCTCATATCGGCTTCACGAGTGGGTATGAGCCGAGGGGCCAGGTGAGGGGACGGGCCTCTGAAGCTGCTGTCTTCTCCCATGAAGAAGCTTTTTGACATTTGACGGTAGACGAAAGAGTCACTCTCAGGCACCGCCACCAGGTGGCAGGAGGCGAGCTCGGACGAGGTTTGTTTCAGACAGAGAATCGGCTTTTGGCCTAGCTCCCAGATCCACTCAGACATCTGGGAAAGATCAATCACGCTGCCTAAAGGGGCCATGTTGAAAGAGGACACCAGATCCTTTCGTGTGGAGTAGGGGACTTGGGTGACAGAGCGGAACGAGAAGTAGTGGGCGGAGCTAGGCCCAATCTTAGAAAAGAACTGATCTGTGGCCAGGTCAAGAAATAGCCCATTAGAACCATCTTTCAATATCCTTAGTGACTGCTGACGTCACTCAGCATCCATTGGTCAACCCGGGGCCCCGCAGGAGACCTCTTAGAACCCTTGGGCGCGAGCGGTGTGTGCGCGTTCTCACTTGTGTTTATCACTGCTCCTTGGTTACCGTTCGATCGGGAGGCTTTTGAGTGGTGCGGTTGTGGCAGAGAGGTTGGCTTCTGCCGAATAGTACCGAGTAATCGCTGGTGTTAGGTTTAGAAGTGGATAAGAGCCGAGGGGGCAGGTGAGCGGGCTGGCCCGTTAAGCTGCTGTCTTCTGCCATGAAGGCGCTTTTTGACTTTGGACCGTAGAAGAAAAAGTCACTCTCTGGCACCACCACCGGGCTGCAGGAGGCGAGCGCGGACGCGGTTTGTTCGTGAAAGAGAATCGGCTTTCGGCTGAGCTGGCAGATCCGACTCAGACATCTGGGAAAGATCCATCACGCTGCCAAACAGGGTGATGTGGAAAGAGGACAGCTGATCTTTCCGTGTGGAGTAGGGGTCGGGAACCTCCAGCAGGCTGCAGGAGGCGAGCGCGGGAGCGGTTTGGTTGAGAAATGGAATCGGATTTCGGCTGAGCTACCAGATCCGACACAGACATCTGGGAAAGATCCATCAAGCTGCAAAAGGGGTCATGTTAAAAGTGGATAGCAGACCTTTCCGTGTGGAGTAGGGTAAGTGGATGACAGAGTGGATGGAGAAGTAGGGGGCGGAGCCAGGCCCAAGCTTAGGAAAGAACTTATCTGTAGCCATGGCAAGAAATAGCCCGTGAGAAACAACTTTCAATCCCCCTAGGGACCACTGACGGCAATCAGCAACCATTGGTCAACCCGGGGCCCCGCAGGAGACCTCTTAGAACCCTTGGGCGCGAGCGGTGTGTGCGCATGCTCACTTGTGTTTGGCACTGCTCCTCGGTTAGCGTTCGATCGGGAGGCTTTTGGGTGGTGCTGTTGTGGCAGAGATGTTGTCTTCGAGAAAATAGTACTGAGTAATATTCGCTCATATCGGCTTCACGAGTGGGTATGAGCCGAGGGGCCAGGTGAGGGGACGGGCCTCTGAAGCTGCTGTCTTCTCCCATGAAGAAGCTTTTTGACTTTTGACGGTAGACGAAAGAGTCACTCTCAGGCACCGCCACCAGGTGGCAGGAGGCGAGCTCGGACGAGGTTTATTTCAGACAGAGAATCGGCTTTGGCCTAGCTCCCAGATCCACTCAGACATCTGGGAAAGATCAATCACGCTGCCTAAAGGGGCCATGTTGAAAGAGGACACCAGATCCTTTCGTGTGGAGTAGGGGACGGGGATGACAGAGCCGAACGAGTAGTAGGGGGCGGAGCAAGGCCCAATCTTCGAAAAGAACTGATCTGTAGCCACGTCAAGAAATAGCCCATTAGAACCAACTTTCGGCACTCAGCTCCAGGCGGGGCGGCCCCGGCGCTGAGGGACGCTACCCGACCTTGGCGGGACGGGGGTTTCGCCAGGGCCTGGGCCCAGCGACCAGGCGGAGACGGCGCGCGAGCCTTGCAGTCTCCAGGGAAATGCGGGCTTGCCTGCAATGAGATTTCATTTTCTGCATTTAAAGGACATCCTTTTCTGAGCTGCTGTGAATAAATTTGGGATGATACTGTATGTTTTCATCTAATGGAGAAATAGCTGTATTTTGAATAAGGATTGCTGCACTGGACGACTTCAGAACATTACTCACAATGTCATCCAACAGGAGTCAGAATCCCCATGGACCGAAGCAGATTGGCCTTGACCAGCTCTGGGACGACCTCAGAGCTGGAATCCAGCAAGTGTACACCAGACAGAGTATGGCGAAGTCCAGATACATGGAACTCTACACGTATCCTCCTGCTTGAACTGAGATAATTTGCTTTAGAATTTTGATACTTAGTGGTAGGATCGATGAATTATTAGAAATTTGACATCGTGTGTTCTCTTCTCAGTTCATCCTTGAAATGTAGTCACAGAATTCATCTTTAGCTTTAAGTTTTTTGAATAGAGGTCCTGTTTTTCGGTTTTTAGAACAGAGGTAATAAAATTGGCTAGTTAGTTGTCTAATGCAGTGCTGGTCAGTACAGTAGCCACTAGTCACATGGATCTGTTTACATTTAAAATAATTTAAAAATTCAGTTTCTTAGTCACAGTAGCCGTATTTTAAGGGCTTAATAGTCAGATAATAAAATATTTCTATTACTGTGGAATGATCCGTTGGACAGCACTGGTCTAAAGCAGGGGATCATTTGTTGAAATGTTGTCCATTTGTTTATATATTGTCTACAGCTGCTTTCATGTTACTCGGAGGGAGTTGAGTAGTTCTGTCAGAAACGATCTTGTCCACAAAGCCTAAAATATTTGCTATCTGGTCCTTTACATAAGAAGTTTGCTGACCTGATCTAACGGGATAGCACAGAGAACAAAAGTTTAACTGTTCTGGTCCTGTTTCACAAAAATGGTATTTAAAAAGTATCTCCCTCATTTGTCATGTGGCCTGCCATGTGCGCGAGGGACAGTGCCGCGTGCTGCAAAGGTCACGAGGGTGTAAAAGACGCGGCCCTGCTCTTCCATACCCAGTGGTGTGCTGTTCGCCTTTGTAGAGTTTCTTGGTTCCGTGCAAATATGAAATTGGAACTAGAGCTAAGCCAACTCAGTAGTGAGCAGGTTGCTGCAGATTCTAGGATTTCAAAGTTCAATGGAGATTTAAGTTTAAATCTTTGGTATGTATCTGTAATTATCAAACTAGGTTATGTGATATTGTAGTGTTCCCTCAAATATGTTAGCATCTGAACATCCTTAAAAAGAATTTAAACATTGATTTAGATGGATATGAAGCTGTCTATTTCTAAATTAACTTACAATTTATTGTATGTATGTACACATATTCATATATGTACTCATATATACTTACACGTAGGACACTTTTCAAAAAAAAATCAGCTTTATTGAGATAATTCACAAACCATAAAATTCACCCTTTTTAAAGTCAAAAAAAAAAAAAAAAAAAAAGAACCAACTTTCAATCTACTGAGTGACTGCTGAAGTCACTCCGCAACCATTGGTCAACCCGGGGCCCCGCAGGAGACCTCGTAGAACCCTTGGGCGCGAGCGGCGTGTGCGCATGCTCACTTGTGTTTGGCACTGCTCCTTGGTTAGCGTTCGATCGGGAGGCTTTTGGGTGGTGCTGTTGTGGCAGAGATGTTGTCTTCGAGAAAATAGTACTGAGTAATATTCGCTCATATCGGCTTCACGAGTGGGTATGAGCCGAGGGGCCAGGTGAGGGGACGGGCCTCTGAAGCTGCTGTCTTCTCCCATGAAGAAGCTTTTTGACATTTGACGGTAGACGAAAGAGTCACTCTCAGGCACCGCCACCAGGTGGCAGGAGGCGAGCTCGGACGAGGTTTGTTTCAGACAGAGAATCGGCTTTTGGCCTAGCTCCCAGATCCACTCAGACATCTGGGAAAGATCAATCACGCTGCCTAAAGGGGCCATGTTGAAAGAGGACACCAGATCCTTTCGTGTGGAGTAGGGGACTTGGGTGACAGAGCGGAACGAGAAGTAGTGGGCGGAGCTAGGCCCAATCTTAGAAAAGAACTGATCTGTGGCCAGGTCAAGAAATAGCCCATTAGAACCATCTTTCAATATCCTTAGTGACTGCTGACGTCACTCAGCATCCATTGGTCAACCCGGGGCCCCGCAGGAGACCTCTTAGAACCCTTGGGCGCGAGCGGTGTGTGCGCGTTCTCACTTGTGTTTATCACTGCTCCTTGGTTACCGTTCGATCGGGAGGCTTTTGAGTGGTGCGGTTGTGGCAGAGAGGTTGGCTTCTGCCGAATAGTACCGAGTAATCGCTGGTGTTAGGTTTAGAAGTGGATAAGAGCCGAGGGGGCAGGTGAGCGGGCTGGCCCGTTAAGCTGCTGTCTTCTGCCATGAAGGCGCTTTTTGACTTTGGACCGTAGAAGAAAAAGTCACTCTCTGGCACCACCACCGGGCTGCAGGAGGCGAGCGCGGACGCGGTTTGTTCGTGAAAGAGAATCGGCTTTCGGCTGAGCTGGCAGATCCGACTCAGACATCTGGGAAAGATCCATCACGCTGCCAAACAGGGTGATGTGGAAAGAGGACAGCTGATCTTTCCGTGTGGAGTAGGGGTCGGGAACCTCCAGCAGGCTGCAGGAGGCGAGCGCGGGAGCGGTTTGGTTGAGAAATGGAATCGGATTTCGGCTGAGCTACCAGATCCGACACAGACATCTGGGAAAGATCCATCAAGCTGCAAAAGGGGTCATGTTAAAAGTGGATAGCAGACCTTTCCGTGTGGAGTAGGGTAAGTGGATGACAGAGTGGATGGAGAAGTAGGGGGCGGAGCCAGGCCCAAGCTTAGGAAAGAACTTATCTGTAGCCATGGCAAGAAATAGCCCGTGAGAAACAACTTTCAATCCCCCTAGGGACCACTGACGGCAATCAGCAACCATTGGTCAACCCGGGGCCCCGCAGGAGACCTCTTAGAACCCTTGGGCGCGAGCGGTGTGTGCACATGCTCACTTGTGTTTGGCACTGCTCCTTGGTTAGCGTTCGATCGGGAGGCTTTTGGGTGGTGCTGTTGTGGCAGAGATGTTGTCTTCGAGAAAATAGTACTGAGTAATATTCGCTCATATCGGCTTCACGAGTGGGTATGAGCCGAGGGGCCAGGTGAGGGGACGGGCCTCTGAAGCTGCTGTCTTCTCCCATGAAGAAGCTTTTTGACTTTTGACGGTAGACGAAAGAGTCACTCTCAGGCACCGCCACCAGGTGGCAGGAGGCGAGCTCGGACGAGGTTTATTTCAGACAGAGAATCGGCTTTGGCCTAGCTCCCAGATCCACTCAGACATCTGGGAAAGATCAATCACGCTGCCTAAAGGGGCCATGTTGAAAGAGGACACCAGATCCTTTCGTGTGGAGGAGGGGACGGGGATGACAGAGCCGAACGAGTAGTAGGGGGCGGAGCAAGGCCCAATCTTCGAAAAGAACTGATCTGTAGCCACGTCAAGAAATAGCCCATTAGAACCAACTTTCGGCACTCAGCTCCAGGCGGGGCGGCCCCGGCGCTGAGGGACGCTACCCGACCTTGGCGGGACGGGGGTTTCGCCAGGGCCTGGGCCCAGCGACCAGGCGGAGACGGCGCGCGAGCCTTGCAGTCTCCAGGGAAATGCGGGCTTGCCTGCAATGAGATTTCATTTTCTGCATTTAAAGGACATCCTTTTCTGAGCTGCTGTGAATAAATTTGGGATGATACTGTATGTTTTCATCTAATGGAGAAATAGCTGTATTTTGAATAAGGATTGCTGCACTGGACGACTTCAGAACATTACTCACAATGTCATCCAACAGGAGTCAGAATCCCCATGGACCGAAGCAGATTGGCCTTGACCAGCTCTGGGACGACCTCAGAGCTGGAATCCAGCCAGTGTACACCAGACAGAGTATGGCGAAGTCCAGATACATGGAACTCTACACGTATCCTCCTGCTTGAACTGAGATAATTTGCTTTAGAATTTTGATACTTAGTGGTAGGATCGATGAATTATTAGAAATTTGACATCGTGTGTTCTCTTCTCAGTTCATCCTTGAAATGTAGTCACAGAATTCATCTTTAGCTTTAAGTTTTTTGACTAGAGGTCCTGTTTTTCGGTTTTTAGAACAGAGGTAATAAAATTGGCTAGTTAGTTGTCTAATGCAGTGCTGGTCAGTACAGTAGCCACTAGTCACATGGATCTGTTTACATTTAAAATAATTTAAAAATTCAGTTTCTTAGTCACAGTAGCCATATTTTAAGGGCTTAATAGTCAGATAATAAAATATTTCTATTACTGTGGAAAGATCCGTTGGACAGCACTGGTCTAAAGCAGGGGATCATTTGTTGAAATGTTGTCCATTTGTTTATATATTGTCTACAGCTGCTTTCATGTTACTCGGAGGGAGTTGAGTAGTTCTGTCAGAAACGATCTTGTCCACAAAGCCTAAAATATTTGCTATCTGGTCCTTTACATAAGAAGTTTGCTGACCTGATCTAACGGGATAGCACAGAGAACAAAAGTTTAACTGTTCTGGTCCTGTTTCACAAAAATGGTATTTAAAAAGTATCTCCCTCATTTGTCATGTGGCCTGCCATGTGCGCGAGGGACAGTGCCGCGTGCTGCAAAGGTCACGAGGGTGTAAAAGACGCGGCCCTGCTCTTCCATACCCAGTGGTGTGCTGTTCGCCTTTGTAGAGTTTCTTGGTTCCGTGCAAATATGAAATTGGAACTAGAGCTAAGCCAACTCAGTAGTGAGCAGGTTGCTGCAGATTCTAGGATTTCAAAGTTCAATGGAGATTTAAGTTTAAATCTTTGGTATGTATCTGTAATTATCAAACTAGGTTATGTGATATTGTAGTGTTCCCTCAAATATGTTAGCATCTGAAAATCCTTAAAAAGAATTTAAACATTGATTTAGATGGATATGAAGCTGTCTATTTCTAAATTAACTTACAATTTATTGTATGTATGTACACATATTCATATATGTACTCATATATACTTACACGTAGGACACTTTTCAAAAAAAAATCAGCTTTATTGAGATAATTCACAAACCATAAAATTCACCCTTTTTAAAGTCAAAAAAAAAAAAAAAAAAAAAAAAGAACCAACTTTCAATCTACTTAGTGACTGCTGAAGTCACTCCGCAACCATTGGTCAACCCGGGGCCCCGCAGGAGACCTCGTAGAACCCTTGGGCGCGAGCGGCGTGTGCGCATGCTCACTTGTGTTTGGCACTGCTCCTTGGTTAGCGTTCGATCGGGAGGCTTTTGGGTGGTGCTGTTGTGGCAGAGATGTTGTCTTCGAGAAAATAGTACTGAGTAATATTCGCTCATATCGGCTTCACGAGTGGGTATGAGCCGAGGGGCCAGGTGAGGGGACGGGCCTCTGAAGCTGCTGTCTTCTCCCATGAAGAAGCTTTTTGACATTTGACGGTAGACGAAAGAGTCACTCTCAGGCACCGCCACCAGGTGGCAGGAGGCGAGCTCGGACGAGGTTTGTTTCAGACAGAGAATCGGCTTTTGGCCTAGCTCCCAGATCCACTCAGACATCTGGGAAAGATCAATCACGCTGCCTAAAGGGGCCATGTTGAAAGAGGACACCAGATCCTTTCGTGTGGAGTAGGGGACTTGGGTGACAGAGCGGAACGAGAAGTAGTGGGCGGAGCTAGGCCCAATCTTAGAAAAGAACTGATCTGTGGCCAGGTCAAGAAATAGCCCATTAGAACCATCTTTCAATATCCTTAGTGACTGCTGACGTCACTCAGCATCCATTGGTCAACCCGGGGCCCCGCAGGAGACCTCTTAGAACCCTTGGGCGCGAGCGGTGTGTGCGCGTTCTCACTTGTGTTTATCACTGCTCCTTGGTTACCGTTCGATCGGGAGGCTTTTGAGTGGTGCGGTTGTGGCAGAGAGGTTGGCTTCTGCCGAATAGTACCGAGTAATCGCTGGTGTTAGGTTTAGAAGTGGATAAGAGCCGAGGGGGCAGGTGAGCGGGCTGGCCCGTTAAGCTGCTGTCTTCTGCCATGAAGGCGCTTTTTGACTTTGGACCGTAGAAGAAAAAGTCACTCTCTGGCACCACCACCGGGCTGCAGGAGGCGAGCGCGGACGCGGTTTGTTCGTGAAAGAGAATCGGCTTTCGGCTGAGCTGGCAGATCCGACTCAGACATCTGGGAAAGATCCATCACGCTGCCAAACAGGGTGATGTGGAAAGAGGACAGCTGATCTTTCCGTGTGGAGTAGGGGTCGGGAACCTCCAGCAGGCTGCAGGAGGCGAGCGCGGGAGCGGTTTGGTTGAGAAATGGAATCGGATTTCGGCTGAGCTACCAGATCCGACACAGACATCTGGGAAAGATCCATCAAGCTGCAAAAGGGGTCATGTTAAAAGTGGATAGCAGACCTTTCCGTGTGGAGTAGGGTAAGTGGATGACAGAGTGGATGGAGAAGTAGGGGGCGGAGCCAGGCCCAAGCTTAGGAAAGAACTTATCTGTAGCCATGGCAAGAAATAGCCCGTGAGAAACAACTTTCAATCCCCCTAGGGACCACTGACGGCAATCAGCAACCATTGGTCAACCCGGGGCCCCGCAGGAGACCTCTTAGAACCCTTGGGCGCGAGCGGTGTGTGCGCATGCTCACTTGTGTTTGGCACTGCTCCTTGGTTAGCGTTCGATCGGGAGGCTTTTGGGTGGTGCTGTTGTGGCAGAGATGTTGTCTTCGAGAAAATAGTACTGAGTAATATTCGCTCATATCGGCTTCACGAGTGGGTATGAGCCGAGGGGCCAGGTGAGGGGACGGGCCTCTGAAGCTGCTGTCTTCTCCCATGAAGAAGCTTTTTGACTTTTGACGGTAGACGAAAGAGTCACTCTCAGGCACCGCCACCAGGTGGCAGGAGGCGAGCTCGGACGAGGTTTATTTCAGACAGAGAATCGGCTTTGGCCTAGCTCCCAGATCCACTCAGACATCTGGGAAAGATCAATCGCGCTGCCTAAAGGGGCCATGTTGAAAGAGGACACCAGATCCTTTCGTGTGGAGTAGGGGACGGGGATGACAGAGCCGAACGAGTAGTAGGGGGCGGAGCAAGGCCCAATCTTCGAAAAGAACTGATCTGTAGCCACGTCAAGAAATAGCCCATTAGAACCAACTTTCGGCACTCAGCTCCAGGCGGGGCGGCCCCGGCGCTGAGGGACGCTACCCGACCTTGGCGGGACGGGGGTTTCGCCAGGGCCTGGGCCCAGCGACCAGGCGGAGACGGCGCGCGAGCCTTGCAGTCTCCAGGGAAATGCGGGCTTGCCTGCAATGAGATTTCATTTTCTGCATTTAAAGGACATCCTTTTCTGAGCTGCTGTGAATAAATTTGGGATGATACTGTATGTTTTCATCTAATGGAGAAATAGCTGTATTTTGAATAAGGATTGCTGCACTGGACGACTTCAGAACATTACTCACAATGTCATCCAACAGGAGTCAGAATCCCCATGGACCGAAGCAGATTGGCCTTGACCAGCTCTGGGACGACCTCAGAGCTGGAATCCAGCAAGTGTACACCAGACAGAGTATGGCGAAGTCCAGATACATGGAACTCTACACGTATCCTCCTGCTTGAACTGAGATAATTTGCTTTAGAATTTTGATACTTAGTGGTAGGATCGATGAATTATTAGAAATTTGACATCGTGTGTTCTCTTCTCAGTTCATCCTTGAAATGTAGTCACAGAATTCATCTTTAGCTTTAAGTTTTTTGAATAGAGGTCCTGTTTTTCGGTTTTTTGAACAGAGGTAATAAAATTGGCTAGTTAGTTGTCTAATGCAGTGCTGGTCAGTACAGTAGCCACTAGTCACATGGATCTGTTTACATTTAAAATAATTTAAAAATTCAGTTTCTTAGTCACAGTAGCCATATTTTAAGGGCTTAATAGTCAGATAATAAAATATTTCTATTACTGTGGAAAGATCCGTTGGACAGCACTGGTCTAAAGCAGGGGATCATTTGTTGAAATGTTGTCCATTTGTTTATATATTGTCTACAGCTGCTTTCATGTTACTCGGAGGGAGCTGAGTAGTTCTGTCAGAAACGATCTTGTCCACAAAGCCTAAAATATTTGCTATCTGGTCCTTTACATAAGAAGTTTGCTGACCTGATCTAACGGGATAGCACAGAGAACAAAAGTTTAACTGTTCTGGTCCTGTTTCACAAAAATGGTATTTAAAAAGTATCTCCCTCATTTGTCATGTGGCCTGCCATGTGCGCGAGGGACAGTGCCGCGTGCTGCAAAGGTCACGAGGGTGTAAAAGACGCGGCCCTGCTCTTCCATACCCAGTGGTGTGCTGTTCGCCTTTGTAGAGTTTCTTGGTTCCGTGCAAATATGAAATTGGAACTAGAGCTAAGCCAACTCAGTAGTGAGCAGGTTGCTGCAGATTCTAGGATTTCAAAGTTCAATGGAGATTTAAGTTTAAATCTTTGGTATGTATCTGTAATTATCAAACTAGGTTATGTGATATTGTAGTGTTCCCTCAAATATGTTAGCATCTGAAAATCCTTAAAAAGAATTTAAACATTGATTTAGATGGATATGAAGCTGTCTATTTCTAAATTAACTTACAATTTATTGTATGTATGTACACATATTCATATATGTACTCATATATACTTACACGTAGGACACTTTTCAAAAAAAAATCAGCTTTATTGAGATAATTCACAAACCATAAAATTCACCCTTTTTAAAGTCAAAAAAAAAAAAGAACCAACTTTCAATCTACTTAGTGACTGCTGAAGTCACTCCGCAACCATTGGTCAACCCGGGGCCCCGCAGGAGACCTCGTAGAACCCTTGGGCGCGAGCGGCGTGTGCGCATGCTCACTTGTGTTTGGCACTGCTCCTTGGTTAGCGTTCGATCGGGAGGCTTTTGGGTGGTGCTGTTGTGGCAGAGATGTTGTCTTCGAGAAAATAGTACTGAGTAATATTCGCTCATATCGGCTTCACGAGTGGGTATGAGCCGAGGGGCCAGGTGAGGGGACGGGCCTCTGAAGCTGCTGTCTTCTCCCATGAAGAAGCTTTTTGACATTTGACGGTAGACGAAAGAGTCACTCTCAGGCACCGCCACCAGGTGGCAGGAGGCGAGCTCGGACGAGGTTTGTTTCAGACAGAGAATCGGCTTTTGGCCTAGCTCCCAGATCCACTCAGACATCTGGGAAAGATCAATCACGCTGCCTAAAGGGGCCATGTTGAAAGAGGACACCAGATCCTTTCGTGTGGAGTAGGGGACTTGGGTGACAGAGCGGAACGAGAAGTAGTGGGCGGAGCTAGGCCCAATCTTAGAAAAGAACTGATCTGTGGCCAGGTCAAGAAATAGCCCATTAGAACCATCTTTCAATATCCTTAGTGACTGCTGACGTCACTCAGCATCCATTGGTCAACCCGGGGCCCCGCAGGAGACCTCTTAGAACCCTTGGGCGCGAGCGGTGTGTGCGCGTTCTCACTTGTGTTTATCACTGCTCCTTGGTTACCGTTCGATCGGGAGGCTTTTGAGTGGTGCGGTTGTGGCAGAGAGGTTGGCTTCTGCCGAATAGTACCGAGTAATCGCTGGTGTTAGGTTTAGAAGTGGATAAGAGCCGAGGGGGCAGGTGAGCGGGCTGGCCCGTTAAGCTGCTGTCTTCTGCCATGAAGGCGCTTTTTGACTTTGGACCGTAGAAGAAAAAGTCACTCTCTGGCACCACCACCGGGCTGCAGGAGGCGAGCGCGGACGCGGTTTGTTCGTGAAAGAGAATCGGCTTTCGGCTGAGCTGGCAGATCCGACTCAGACATCTGGGAAAGATCCATCACGCTGCCAAACAGGGTGATGTGGAAAGAGGACAGCTGATCTTTCCGTGTGGAGTAGGGGTCGGGAACCTCCAGCAGGCTGCAGGAGGCGAGCGCGGGAGCGGTTTGGTTGAGAAATGGAATCGGATTTCGGCTGAGCTACCAGATCCGACACAGACATCTGGGAAAGATCCATCAAGCTGCAAAAGGGGTCATGTTAAAAGTGGATAGCAGACCTTTCCGTGTGGAGTAGGGTAAGTGGATGACAGAGTGGATGGAGAAGTAGGGGGCGGAGCCAGGCCCAAGCTTAGGAAAGAACTTATCTGTAGCCATGGCAAGAAATAGCCCGTGAGAAACAACTTTCAATCCCCCTAGGGACCACTGACGGCAATCAGCAACCATTGGTCAACCCGGGGCCCCGCAGGAGACCTCTTAGAACCCTTGGGCGCGAGCGGTGTGTGCGCATGCTCACTTGTGTTTGGCACTGCTCCTCGGTTAGCGTTCGATCGGGAGGCTTTTGGGTGGTGCTGTTGTGGCAGAGATGTTGTCTTCGAGAAAATAGTACTGAGTAATATTCGCTCATATCGGCTTCACGAGTGGGTATGAGCCGAGGGGCCAGGTGAGGGGACGGGCCTCTGAAGCTGCTGTCTTCTCCCATGAAGAAGCTTTTTGACTTTTGACGGTAGACGAAAGAGTCACTCTCAGGCACCGCCACCAGGTGGCAGGAGGCGAGCTCGGACGAGGTTTATTTCAGACAGAGAATCGGCTTTGGCCTAGCTCCCAGATCCACTCAGACATCTGGGAAAGATCAATCACGCTGCCTAAAGGGGCCATGTTGAAAGAGGACACCAGATCCTTTCGTGTGGAGTAGGGGACGGGGATGACAGAGCCGAACGAGTAGTAGGGGGCGGAGCAAGGCCCAATCTTCGAAAAGAACTGATCTGTAGCCACGTCAAGAAATAGCCCATTAGAACCAACTTTCGGCACTCAGCTCCAGGCGGGGCGGCCCCGGCGCTGAGGGACGCTACCCGACCTTGGCGGGACGGGGGTTTCGCCAGGGCCTGGGCCCAGCGACCAGGCGGAGACGGCGCGCGAGCCTTGCAGTCTCCAGGGAAATGCGGGCTTGCCTGCAATGAGATTTCATTTTCTGCATTTAAAGGACATCCTTTTCTGAGCTGCTGTGAATAAATTTGGGATGATACTGTATGTTTTCATCTAATGGAGAAATAGCTGTATTTTGAATAAGGATTGCTGCACTGGACGACTTCAGAACATTACTCACAATGTCATCCAACAGGAGTCAGAATCCCCATGGACCGAAGCAGATTGGCCTTGACCAGCTCTGGGACGACCTCAGAGCTGGAATCCAGCAAGTGTACACCAGACAGAGTATGGCGAAGTCCAGATACATGGAACTCTACACGTATCCTCCTGCTTGAACTGAGATAATTTGCTTTAGAATTTTGATACTTAGTGGTAGGATCGATGAATTATTAGAAATTTGACATCGTGTGTTCTCTTCTCAGTTCATCCTTGAAATGTAGTCACAGAATTCATCTTTAGCTTTAAGTTTTTTGAATAGAGGTCCTGTTTTTCGGTTTTTAGAACAGAGGTAATAAAATTGGCTAGTTAGTTGTCTAATGCAGTGCTGGTCAGTACAGTAGCCACTAGTCACATGGATCTGTTTACATTTAAAATAATTTAAAAATTCAGTTTCTTAGTCACAGTAGCCGTATTTTAAGGGCTTAATAGTCAGATAATAAAATATTTCTATTACTGTGGAATGATCCGTTGGACAGCACTGGTCTAAAGCAGGGGATCATTTGTTGAAATGTTGTCCATTTGTTTATATATTGTCTACAGCTGCTTTCATGTTACTCGGAGGGAGTTGAGTAGTTCTGTCAGAAACGATCTTGTCCACAAAGCCTAAAATATTTGCTATCTGGTCCTTTACATAAGAAGTTTGCTGACCTGATCTAACGGGATAGCACAGAGAACAAAAGTTTAACTGTTCTGGTCCTGTTTCACAAAAATGGTATTTAAAAAGTATCTCCCTCATTTGTCATGTGGCCTGCCATGTGCGCGAGGGACAGTGCCGCGTGCTGCAAAGGTCACGAGGGTGTAAAAGACGCGGCCCTGCTCTTCCATACCCAGTGGTGTGCTGTTCGCCTTTGTAGAGTTTCTTGGTTCCGTGCAAATATGAAATTGGAACTAGAGCTAAGCCAACTCAGTAGTGAGCAGGTTGCTGCAGATTCTAGGATTTCAAAGTTCAATGGAGATTTAAGTTTAAATCTTTGGTATGTATCTGTAATTATCAAACTAGGTTATGTGATATTGTAGTGTTCCCTCAAATATGTTAGCATCTGAACATCCTTAAAAAGAATTTAAACATTGATTTAGATGGATATGAAGCTGTCTATTTCTAAATTAACTTACAATTTATTGTATGTATGTACACATATTCATATATGTACTCATATATACTTACACGTAGGACACTTTTCAAAAAAAATCAGCTTTATTGAGATAATTCACAAACCATAAAATTCACCCTTTTTAAAGTCAAAAAAAAAAAAAAAAAAAAAAAAGAACCAACTTTCAATCTACTTAGTGACTGCTGAAGTCACTCCGCAACCATTGGTCAACCCGGGGCCCCGCAGGAGACCTCGTAGAACCCTTGGGCGCGAGCGGCGTGTGCGCATGCTCACTTGTGTTTGGCACTGCTCCTTGGTTAGCGTTCGATCGGGAGGCTTTTGGGTGGTGCTGTTGTGGCAGAGATGTTGTCTTCGAGAAAATAGTACTGAGTAATATTCGCTCATATCGGCTTCACGAGTGGGTATGAGCCGAGGGGCCAGGTGAGGGGACGGGCCTCTGAAGCTGCTGTCTTCTCCCATGAAGAAGCTTTTTGACATTTGACGGTAGACGAAAGAGTCACTCTCAGGCACCGCCACCAGGTGGCAGGAGGCGAGCTCGGACGAGGTTTGTTTCAGACAGAGAATCGGCTTTTGGCCTAGCTCCCAGATCCACTCAGACATCTGGGAAAGATCAATCACGCTGCCTAAAGGGGCCATGTTGAAAGAGGACACCAGATCCTTTCGTGTGGAGTAGGGGACTTGGGTGACAGAGCGGAACGAGAAGTAGTGGGCGGAGCTAGGCCCAATCTTAGAAAAGAACTGATCTGTGGCCAGGTCAAGAAATAGCCCATTAGAACCATCTTTCAATATCCTTAGTGACTGCTGACGTCACTCAGCATCCATTGGTCAACCCGGGGCCCCGCAGGAGACCTCTTAGAACCCTTGGGCGCGAGCGGTGTGTGCGCGTTCTCACTTGTGTTTATCACTGCTCCTTGGTTACCGTTCGATCGGGAGGCTTTTGAGTGGTGCGGTTGTGGCAGAGAGGTTGGCTTCTGCCGAATAGTACCGAGTAATCGCTGGTGTTAGGTTTAGAAGTGGATAAGAGCCGAGGGGGCAGGTGAGCGGGCTGGCCCGTTAAGCTGCTGTCTTCTGCCATGAAGGCGCTTTTTGACTTTGGACCGTAGAAGAAAAAGTCACTCTCTGGCACCACCACCGGGCTGCAGGAGGCGAGCGCGGACGCGGTTTGTTCGTGAAAGAGAATCGGCTTTCGGCTGAGCTGGCAGATCCGACTCAGACATCTGGGAAAGATCCATCACGCTGCCAAACAGGGTGATGTGGAAAGAGGACAGCTGATCTTTCCGTGTGGAGTAGGGGTCGGGAACCTCCAGCAGGCTGCAGGAGGCGAGCGCGGGAGCGGTTTGGTTGAGAAATGGAATCGGATTTCGGCTGAGCTACCAGATCCGACACAGACATCTGGGAAAGATCCATCAAGCTGCAAAAGGGGTCATGTTAAAAGTGGATAGCAGACCTTTCCGTGTGGAGTAGGGTAAGTGGATGACAGAGTGGATGGAGAAGTAGGGGGCGGAGCCAGGCCCAAGCTTAGGAAAGAACTTATCTGTAGCCATGGCAAGAAATAGCCCGTGAGAAACAACTTTCAATCCCCCTAGGGACCACTGACGGCAATCAGCAACCATTGGTCAACCCGGGGCCCCGCAGGAGACCTCTTAGAACCCTTGGGCGCGAGCGGTGTGTGCGCATGCTCACTTGTGTTTGGCACTGCTCCTTGGTTAGCGTTGGATCGGGAGGCTTTTGGGTGGTGCTGTTGTGGCAGAGATGTTGTCTTCGAGAAAATAGTACTGAGTAATATTCGCTCATATCGGCTTCACGAGTGGGTATGAGCCGAGGGGCCAGGTGAGGGGACGGGCCTCTGAAGCTGCTGTCTTCTCCCATGAAGAAGCTTTTTGACTTTTGACGGTAGACGAAAGAGTCACTCTCAGGCACCGCCACCAGGTGGCAGGAGGCGAGCTCGGACGAGGTTTATTTCAGACAGAGAATCGGCTTTGGCCTAGCTCCCAGATCCACTCAGACATCTGGGAAAGATCAATCACGCTGCCTAAAGGGGCCATGTTGAAAGAGGACACCAGATCCTTTCGTGTGGAGTAGGGGACGGGGATGACAGAGCCGAACGAGTAGTAGGGGGCGGAGCAAGGCCCAATCTTCGAAAAGAACTGATCTGTAGCCACGTCAAGAAATAGCCCATTAGAACCAACTTTCGGCACTCAGCTCCAGGCGGGGCGGCCCCGGCGCTGAGGGACGCTACCCGACCTTGGCGGGACGGGGGTTTCGCCAGGGCCTGGGCCCAGCGACCAGGCGGAGACGGCGCGCGAGCCTTGCAGTCTCCAGGGAAATGCGGGCTTGCCTGCAATGAGATTTCATTTTCTGCATTTAAAGGACATCCTTTTCTGAGCTGCTGTGAATAAATTTGGGATGATACTGTATGTTTTCATCTAATGGAGAAATAGCTGTATTTTGAATAAGGATTGCTGCACTGGACGACTTCAGAACATTACTCACAATGTCATCCAACAGGAGTCAGAATCCCCATGGACCGAAGCAGATTGGCCTTGACCAGCTCTGGGACGACCTCAGAGCTGGAATCCAGCAAGTGTACACCAGACAGAGTATGGCGAAGTCCAGATACATGGAACTCTACACGTATCCTCCTGCTTGAACTGAGATAATTTGCTTTAGAATTTTGATACTTAGTGGTAGGATCGATGAATTATTAGAAATTTGACATCATGTGTTCTCTTCTCAGTTCATCCTTGAAATGTAGTCACAGAATTCATCTTTAGCTTTAAGTTTTTTGAATAGAGGTCCTGTTTTTCGGTTTTTTGAACAGAGGTAATAAAATTGGCTAGTTAGTTGTCTAATGCAGTGCTGGTCAGTACAGTAGCCACTAGTCACATGGATCTGTTTACATTTAAAATAATTTAAAAATTCAGTTTCTTAGTCACAGTAGCCATATTTTAAGGGCTTAATAGTCAGATAATAAAATATTTCTATTACTGTGGAAAGATCCGTTGGACAGCACTGGTCTAAAGCAGGGGATCATTTGTTGAAATGTTGTCCATTTGTTTATATATTGTCTACAGCTGCTTTCATGTTACTCGGAGGGAGTTGAGTAGTTCTGTCAGAAACGATCTTGTCCACAAAGCCTAAAATATTTGCTATCTGGTCCTTTACATAAGAAGTTTGCTGACCTGATCTAACGGGATAGCACAGAGAACAAAAGTTTAACTGTTCTGGTCCTGTTTCACAAAAATGGTATTTAAAAAGTATCTCCCTCATTTGTCATGTGGCCTGCCATGTGCGCGAGGGACAGTGCCGCGTGCTGCAAAGGTCACGAGGGTGTAAAAGACGCGGCCCTGCTCTTCCATACCCAGTGGTGTGCTGTTCGCCTTTGTAGAGTTTCTTGGTTCCGTGCAAATATGAAATTGGAACTAGAGCTAAGCCAACTCAGTAGTGAGCAGGTTGCTGCAGATTCTAGGATTTCAAAGTTCAATGGAGATTTAAGTTTAAATCTTTGGTATGTATCTGTAATTATCAAACTAGGTTATGTGATATTGTAGTGTTCCCTCAAATATGTTAGCATCTGAACATCCTTAAAAAGAATTTAAACATTGATTTAGATGGATATGAAGCTGTCTATTTCTAAATTAACTTACAATTTATTGTATGTATGTACACATATTCATATATGTACTCATATATACTTACACGTAGGACACTTTTCAAAAAAAAATCAGCTTTATTGAGATAATTCACAAACCATAAAATTCACCCTTTTTAAAGTCAAAAAAAAAAAAAAAAAAAAAAAAGAACCAACTTTCAATCTACTTAGTGACTGCTGAAGTCACTCCGCAACCATTGGTCAACCCGGGGCCCCGCAGGAGACCTCGTAGAACCCTTGGGCGCGAGCGGCGTGTGCGCATGCTCACTTGTGTTTGGCACTGCTCCTTGGTTAGCGTTCGATCGGGAGGCTTTTGGGTGGTGCTGTTGTGGCAGAGATGTTGTCTTCGAGAAAATAGTACTGAGTAATATTCGCTCATATCGGCTTCACGAGTGGGTATGAGCCGAGGGGCCAGGTGAGGGGACGGGCCTCTGAAGCTGCTGTCTTCTCCCATGAAGAAGCTTTTTGACATTTGACGGTAGACGAAAGAGTCACTCTCAGGCACCGCCACCAGGTGGCAGGAGGCGAGCTCGGACGAGGTTTGTTTCAGACAGAGAATCGGCTTTTGGCCTAGCTCCCAGATCCACTCAGACATCTGGGAAAGATCAATCACGCTGCCTAAAGGGGCCATGTTGAAAGAGGACACCAGATCCTTTCGTGTGGAGTAGGGGACTTGGGTGACAGAGCGGAACGAGAAGTAGTGGGCGGAGCTAGGCCCAATCTTAGAAAAGAACTGATCTGTGGCCAGGTCAAGAAATAGCCCATTAGAACCATCTTTCAATATCCTTAGTGACTGCTGACGTCACTCAGCATCCATTGGTCAACCCGGGGCCCCGCAGGAGACCTCTTAGAACCCTTGGGCGCGAGCGGTGTGTGCGCGTTCTCACTTGTGTTTATCACTGCTCCTTGGTTACCGTTCGATCGGGAGGCTTTTGAGTGGTGCGGTTGTGGCAGAGAGGTTGGCTTCTGCCGAATAGTACCGAGTAATCGCTGGTGTTAGGTTTAGAAGTGGATAAGAGCCGAGGGGGCAGGTGAGCGGGCTGGCCCGTTAAGCTGCTGTCTTCTGCCATGAAGGCGCTTTTTGACTTTGGACCGTAGAAGAAAAAGTCACTCTCTGGCACCACCACCGGGCTGCAGGAGGCGAGCGCGGACGCGGTTTGTTCGTGAAAGAGAATCGGCTTTCGGCTGAGCTGGCAGATCCGACTCAGACATCTGGGAAAGATCCATCACGCTGCCAAACAGGGTGATGTGGAAAGAGGACAGCTGATCTTTCCGTGTGGAGTAGGGGTCGGGAACCTCCAGCAGGCTGCAGGAGGCGAGCGCGGGAGCGGTTTGGTTGAGAAATGGAATCGGATTTCGGCTGAGCTACCAGATCCGACACAGACATCTGGGAAAGATCCATCAAGCTGCAAAAGGGGTCATGTTAAAAGTGGATAGCAGACCTTTCCGTGTGGAGTAGGGTAAGTGGATGACAGAGTGGATGGAGAAGTAGGGGGCGGAGCCAGGCCCAAGCTTAGGAAAGAACTTATCTGTAGCCATGGCAAGAAATAGCCCGTGAGAAACAACTTTCAATCCCCCTAGGGACCACTGACGGCAATCAGCAACCATTGGTCAACCCGGGGCCCCGCAGGAGACCTCTTAGAACCCTTGGGCGCGAGCGGTGTGTGCGCATGCTCACTTGTGTTTGGCACTGCTCCTTGGTTAGCGTTCGATCGGGAGGCTTTTGGGTGGTGCTGTTGTGGCAGAGATGTTGTCTTCGAGAAAATAGTACTGAGTAATATTCGCTCATATCGGCTTCACGAGTGGGTATGAGCCGAGGGGCCAGGTGAGGGGATGGGCCTCTGAAGCTGCTGTCTTCTCCCATGAAGAAGCTTTTTGACTTTTGACGGTAGACGAAAGAGTCACTCTCAGGCACCGCCACCAGGTGGCAGGAGGCGAGCTCGGACGAGGTTTATTTCAGACAGAGAATCGGCTTTGGCCTAGCTCCCAGATCCACTCAGACATCTTGGAAAGATCAATCACGCTGCCTAAAGGGGCCATGTTGAAAGAGGACACCAGATCCTTTCGTGTGGAGTAGGGGACGGGGATGACAGAGCCGAACGAGTAGTAGGGGGCGGAGCAAGGCCCAATCTTCGAAAAGAACTGATCTGTAGCCACGTCAAGAAATAGCCCATTAGAACCAACTTTCGGCACTCAGCTCCAGGCGGGGCGGCCCCGGCGCTGAGGGACGCTACCCGACCTTGGCGGGACGGGGGTTTCGCCAGGGCCTGGGCCCAGCGACCAGGCGGAGACGGCGCGCGAGCCTTGCAGTCTCCAGGGAAATGCGGGCTTGCCTGCAATGAGATTTCATTTTCTGCATTTAAAGGACATCCTTTTCTGAGCTGCTGTGAATAAATTTGGGATGATACTGTATGTTTTCATCTAATGGAGAAATAGCTGTATTTTGAATAAGGATTGCTGCACTGGACGACTTCAGAACATTACTCACAATGTCATCCAACAGGAGTCAGAATCCCCATGGACCGAAGCAGATTGGCCTTGACCAGCTCTGGGACGACCTCAGAGCTGGAATCCAGCAAGTGTACACCAGACAGAGTATGGCGAAGTCCAGATACATGGAACTCTACACGTATCCTCCTGCTTGAACTGAGATAATTTGCTTTAGAATTTTGATACTTAGTGGTAGGATCGATGAATTATTAGAAATTTGACATCATGTGTTCTCTTCTCAGTTCATCCTTGAAATGTAGTCACAGAATTCATCTTTAGCTTTAAGTTTTTTGAATAGAGGTCCTGTTTTTCGGTTTTTTGAACAGAGGTAATAAAATTGGCTAGTTAGTTGTCTAATGCAGTGCTGGTCAGTACAGTAGCCACTAGTCACATGGATCTGTTTACATTTAAAATAATTTAAAAATTCAGTTTCTTAGTCACAGTAGCCATATTTTAAGGGCTTAATAGTCAGATAATAAAATATTTCTATTACTGTGGAAAGATCCGTTGGACAGCACTGGTCTAAAGCAGGGGATCATTTGTTGAAATGTTGTCCATTTGTTTATATATTGTCTACAGCTGCTTTCATGTTACTCGGAGGGAGTTGAGTAGTTCTGTCAGAAACGATCTTGTCCACAAAGCCTAAAATATTTGCTATCTGGTCCTTTACATAAGAAGTTTGCTGACCTGATCTAACGGGATAGCACAGAGAACAAAAGTTTAACTGTTCTGGTCCTGTTTCACAAAAATGGTATTTAAAAAGTATCTCCCTCATTTGTCATGTGGCCTGCCATGTGCGCGAGGGACAGTGCCGCGTGCTGCAAAGGTCACGAGGGTGTAAAAGACGCGGCCCTGCTCTTCCATACCCAGTGGTGTGCTGTTCGCCTTTGTAGAGTTTCTTGGTTCCGTGCAAATATGAAATTGGAACTAGAGCTAAGCCAACTCAGTAGTGAGCAGGTTGCTGCAGATTCTAGGATTTCAAAGTTCAATGGAGATTTAAGTTTAAATCTTTGGTATGTATCTGTAATTATCAAACTAGGTTATGTGATATTGTAGTGTTCCCTCAAATATGTTAGCATCTGAAAATCCTTAAAAAGAATTTAAACATTGATTTAGATGGATATGAAGCTGTCTATTTCTAAATTAACTTACAATTTATTGTATGTATGTACACATATTCATATATGTACTCATATATACTTACACGTAGGACACTTTTCAAAAAAAAATCAGCTTTATTGAGATAATTCACAAACCATAAAATTCACCCTTTTTAAAGTCAAAAAAAAAAAGAACCAACTTTCAATCTACTTAGTGACTGCTGAAGTCACTCCGCAACCATTGGTCAACCCGGGGCCCCGCAGGAGACCTCGTAGAACCCTTGGGCGCGAGCGGCGTGTGCGCATGCTCACTTGTGTTTGGCACTGCTCCTTGGTTAGCGTTCGATCGGGAGGCTTTTGGGTGGTGCTGTTGTGGCAGAGATGTTGTCTTCGAGAAAATAGTACTGAGTAATATTCGCTCATATCGGCTTCACGAGTGGGTATGAGCCGAGGGGCCAGGTGAGGGGACGGGCCTCTGAAGCTGCTGTCTTCTCCCATGAAGAAGCTTTTTGACATTTGACGGTAGACGAAAGAGTCACTCTCAGGCACCGCCACCAGGTGGCAGGAGGCGAGCTCGGACGAGGTTTGTTTCAGACAGAGAATCGGCTTTTGGCCTAGCTCCCAGATCCACTCAGACATCTGGGAAAGATCAATCACGCTGCCTAAAGGGGCCATGTTGAAAGAGGACACCAGATCCTTTCGTGTGGAGTAGGGGACTTGGGTGACAGAGCGGAACGAGAAGTAGTGGGCGGAGCTAGGCCCAATCTTAGAAAAGAACTGATCTGTGGCCAGGTCAAGAAATAGCCCATTAGAACCATCTTTCAATATCCTTAGTGACTGCTGACGTCACTCAGCATCCATTGGTCAACCCGGGGCCCCGCAGGAGACCTCTTAGAACCCTTGGGCGCGAGCGGTGTGTGCGCGTTCTCACTTGTGTTTATCACTGCTCCTTGGTTACCGTTCGATCGGGAGGCTTTTGAGTGGTGCGGTTGTGGCAGAGAGGTTGGCTTCTGCCGAATAGTACCGAGTAATCGCTGGTGTTAGGTTTAGAAGTGGATAAGAGCCGAGGGGGCAGGTGAGCGGGCTGGCCCGTTAAGCTGCTGTCTTCTGCCATGAAGGCGCTTTTTGACTTTGGACCGTAGAAGAAAAAGTCACTCTCTGGCACCACCACCGGGCTGCAGGAGGCGAGCGCGGACGCGGTTTGTTCGTGAAAGAGAATCGGCTTTCGGCTGAGCTGGCAGATCCGACTCAGACATCTGGGAAAGATCCATCACGCTGCCAAACAGGGTGATGTGGAAAGAGGACAGCTGATCTTTCCGTGTGGAGTAGGGGTCGGGAACCTCCAGCAGGCTGCAGGAGGCGAGCGCGGGAGCGGTTTGGTTGAGAAATGGAATCGGATTTCGGCTGAGCTACCAGATCCGACACAGACATCTGGGAAAGATCCATCAAGCTGCAAAAGGGGTCATGTTAAAAGTGGATAGCAGACCTTTCCGTGTGGAGTAGGGTAAGTGGATGACAGAGTGGATGGAGAAGTAGGGGGCGGAGCCAGGCCCAAGCTTAGGAAAGAACTTATCTGTAGCCATGGCAAGAAATAGCCCGTGAGAAACAACTTTCAATCCCCCTAGGGACCACTGACGGCAATCAGCAACCATTGGTCAACCCGGGGCCCCGCAGGAGACCTCTTAGAACCCTTGGGCGCGAGCGGTGTGTGCGCATGCTCACTTGTGTTTGGCACTGCTCCTCGGTTAGCGTTCGATCGGGAGGCTATTGGGTGGTGCTGTTGTGGCAGAGATGTTGTCTTCGAGAAAATAGTACTGAGTAATATTCGCTCATATCGGCTTCACGAGTGGGTATGAGCCGAGGGGCCAGGTGAGGGGACGGGCCTCTGAAGCTGCTGTCTTCTCCCATGAAGAAGCTTTTTGACTTTTGACGGTAGACGAAAGAGTCACTCTCAGGCACCGCCACCAGGTGGCAGGAGGCGAGCTCGGACGAGGTTTATTTCAGACAGAGAATCGGCTTTGGCCTAGCTCCCAGATCCACTCAGACATCTGGGAAAGATCAATCACGCTGCCTAAAGGGGCCATGTTGAAAGAGGACACCAGATCCTTTCGTGTGGAGTAGGGGACGGGGATGACAGAGCCGAACGAGTAGTAGGGGGCGGAGCAAGGCCCAATCTTCGAAAAGAACTGATCTGTAGCCACGTCAAGAAATAGCCCATTAGAACCAACTTTCGGCACTCAGCTCCAGGCGGGGCGGCCCCGGCGCTGAGGGACGCTACCCGACCTTGGCGGGACGGGGGTTTCGCCAGGGCCTGGGCCCAGCGACCAGGCGGAGACGGCGCGCGAGCCTTGCAGTCTCCAGGGAAATGCGGGCTTGCCTGCAATGAGATTTCATTTTCTGCATTTAAAGGACATCCTTTTCTGAGCTGCTGTGAATAAATTTGGGATGATACTGTATGTTTTCATCTAATGGAGAAATAGCTGTATTTTGAATAAGGATTGCTGCACTGGACGACTTCAGAACATTACTCACAATGTCATCCAACAGGAGTCAGAATCCCCATGGACCGAAGCAGATTGGCCTTGACCAGCTCTGGGACGACCTCAGAGCTGGAATCCAGCAAGTGTACACCAGACAGAGTATGGCGAAGTCCAGATACATGGAACTCTACACGTATCCTCCTGCTTGAACTGAGATAATTTGCTTTAGAATTTTGATACTTAGTGGTAGGATCGATGAATTATTAGAAATTTGACATCGTGTGTTCTCTTCTCAGTTCATCCTTGAAATGTAGTCACAGAATTCATCTTTAGCTTTAAGTTTTTTGAATAGAGGTCCTGTTTTTCGGTTTTTTGAACAGAGGTAATAAAATTGGCTAGTTAGTTGTCTAATGCAGTGCTGGTCAGTACAGTAGCCACTAGTCACATGGATCTGTTTACATTTAAAATAATTTAAAAATTCAGTTTCTTAGTCACAGTAGCCATATTTTAAGGGCTTAATAGTCAGATAATAAAATATTTCTATTACTGTGGAAAGATCCGTTGGACAGCACTGGTCTAAAGCAGGGGATCATTTGTTGAAATGTTGTCCATTTGTTTATATATTGTCTACAGCTGCTTTCATGTTACTCGGAGGGAGTTGAGTAGTTCTGTCAGAAACGATCTTGTCCACAAAGCCTAAAATATTTGCTATCTGGTCCTTTACATAAGAAGTTTGCTGACCTGATCTAACGGGATAGCACAGAGAACAAAAGTTTAACTGTTCTGGTCCTGTTTCACAAAAATGGTATTTAAAAAGTATCTCCCTCATTTGTCATGTGGCCTGCCATGTACGCGAGGGACAGTGCCGCGTGCTGCAAAGGTCACGAGGGTGTAAAAGACGCGGCCCTGCTCTTCCATACCCAGTGGTGTGCTGTTCGCCTTTGTAGAGTTTCTTGGTTCCGTGCAAATATGAAATTGGAACTAGAGCTAAGCCAACTCAGTAGTGAGCAGGTTGCTGCAGATTCTAGGATTTCAAAGTTCAATGGTGATTTAAGTTTAAATCTTTGGTATGTATCTGTAATTATCAAACTAGGTTATGTGATATTGTAGTGTTCCCTCAAATATGTTAGCATCTGAAAATCCTTAAAAAGAATTTAAACATTGATTTAGATGGATATGAAGCTGTCTATTTCTAAATTAACTTACAATTTATTGTATGTATGTACACATATTCATATATGTACTCATATATACTTACACGTAGGACACTTTTCAAAAAAAAATCAGCTTTATTGAGATAATTCACAAACCATAAAATTCACCCTTTTTAAAGTCAAAAAAAAAAAAAAAAAAAAAGAACCAACTTTCAATCTACTTAGTGACTGCTGAAGTCACTCCGCAACCATTGGTCAACCCGGGGCCCCGCAGGAGACCTCGTAGAACCCTTGGGCGCGAGCGGCGTGTGCGCATGCTCACTTGTGTTTGGCACTGCTCCTTGGTTAGCGTTCGATCGGGAGGCTTTTGGGTGGTGCTGTTGTGGCAGAGATGTTGTCTTCGAGAAAATAGTACTGAGTAATATTCGCTCATATCGGCTTCACGAGTGGGTATGAGCCGAGGGGCCAGGTGAGGGGACGGGCCTCTGAAGCTGCTGTCTTCTCCCATGAAGAAGCTTTTTGACATTTGACGGTAGACGAAAGAGTCACTCTCAGGCACCGCCACCAGGTGGCAGGAGGCGAGCTCGGACGAGGTTTGTTTCAGACAGAGAATCGGCTTTTGGCCTAGCTCCCAGATCCACTCAGACATCTGGGAAAGATCAATCACGCTGCCTAAAGGGGCCATGTTGAAAGAGGACACCAGATCCTTTCGTGTGGAGTAGGGGACTTGGGTGACAGAGCGGAACGAGAAGTAGTGGGCGGAGCTAGGCCCAATCTTAGAAAAGAACTGATCTGTGGCCAGGTCAAGAAATAGCCCATTAGAACCATCTTTCAATATCCTTAGTGACTGCTGACGTCACTCAGCATCCATTGGTCAACCCGGGGCCCCGCAGGAGACCTCTTAGAACCCTTGGGCGCGAGCGGTGTGTGCGCGTTCTCACTTGTGTTTATCACTGCTCCTTGGCTACCGTTCGATCGGGAGGCTTTTGAGTGGTGCGGTTGTGGCAGAGAGGTTGGCTTCTGCCGAATAGTACCGAGTAATCGCTGGTGTTAGGTTTAGAAGTGGATAAGAGCCGAGGGGGCAGGTGAGCGGGCTGGCCCGTTAAGCTGCTGTCTTCTGCCATGAAGGCGCTTTTTGACTTTGGACCGTAGAAGAAAAAGTCACTCTCTGGCACCACCACCGGGCTGCAGGAGGCGAGCGCGGACGCGGTTTGTTCGTGAAAGAGAATCGGCTTTCGGCTGAGCTGGCAGATCCGACTCAGACATCTGGGAAAGATCCATCACGCTGCCAAACAGGGTGATGTGGAAAGAGGACAGCTGATCTTTCCGTGTGGAGTAGGGGTCGGGAACCTCCAGCAGGCTGCAGGAGGCGAGCGCGGGAGCGGTTTGGTTGAGAAATGGAATCGGATTTCGGCTGAGCTACCAGATCCGACACAGACATCTGGGAAAGATCCATCAAGCTGCAAAAGGGGTCATGTTAAAAGTGGATAGCAGACCTTTCCGTGTGGAGTAGGGTAAGTGGATGACAGAGTGGATGGAGAAGTAGGGGGCGGAGCCAGGCCCAAGCTTAGGAAAGAACTTATCTGTAGCCATGGCAAGAAATAGCCCGTGAGAAACAACTTTCAATCCCCCTAGGGACCACTGACGGCAATCAGCAACCATTGGTCAACCCGGGGCCCCGCAGGAGACCTCTTAGAACCCTTGGGCGCGAGCGGTGTGTGCGCATGCTCACTTGTGTTTGGCACTGCTCCTTGGTTAGCGTTGGATCGGGAGGCTTTTGGGTGGTGCTGTTGTGGCAGAGATGTTGTCTTCGAGAAAATAGTACTGAGTAATATTCGCTCATATCGGCTTCACGAGTGGGTATGAGCCGAGGGGCCAGGTGAGGGGACGGGCCTCTGAAGCTGCTGTCTTCTCCCATGAAGAAGCTTTTTGACTTTTGACGGTAGACGAAAGAGTCACTCTCAGGCACCGCCACCAGGTGGCAGGAGGCGAGCTCGGAAGAGGTTTATTTCAGACAGAGAATCGGCTTTGGCCTAGCTCCCAGATCCACTCAGACATCTGGGAAAGATCAATCGCGCTGCCTAAAGGGGCCATGTTGAAAGAGGACACCAGATCCTTTCGTGTGGAGTAGGGGACGGGGATGACAGAGCCGAACGAGTAGTAGGGGGCGGAGCAAGGCCCAATCTTCGAAAAGAACTGATCTGTAGCCACGTCAAGAAATAGCCCATTAGAACCAACTTTCGGCACTCAGCTCCAGGCGGGGCGGCCCCGGCGCTGAGGGACGCTACCCGACCTTGGCGGGACGGGGGTTTCGCCAGGGCCTGGGCCCAGCGACCAGGCGGAGACGGCGCGCGAGCCTTGCAGTCTCCAGGGAAATGCGGGCTTGCCTGCAATGAGATTTCATTTTCTGCATTTAAAGGACATCCTTTTCTGAGCTGCTGTGAATAAATTTGGGATGATACTGTATGTTTTCATCTAATGGAGAAATAGCTGTATTTTGAATAAGGATTGCTGCACTGGACGACTTCAGAACATTACTCACAATGTCATCCAACAGGAGTCAGAATCCCCATGGACCGAAGCAGATTGGCCTTGACCAGCTCTGGGACGACCTCAGAGCTGGAATCCAGCAAGTGTACACCAGACAGAGTATGGCGAAGTCCAGATACATGGAACTCTACACGTATCCTCCTGCTTGAACTGAGATAATTTGCTTTAGAATTTTGATACTTAGTGGTAGGATCGATGAATTATTAGAAATTTGACATCGTGTGTTCTCTTCTCAGTTCATCCTTGAAATGTAGTCACAGAATTCATCTTTAGCTTTAAGTTTTTTGAATAGAGGTCCTGTTTTTCGGTTTTTTGAACAGAGGTAATAAAATTGGCTAGTTAGTTGTCTAATGCAGTGCTGGTCAGTACAGTAGCCACTAGTCACATGGATCTGTTTACATTTAAAATAATTTAAAAATTCAGTTTCTTAGTCACAGTAGCCATATTTTAAGGGCTTAATAGTCAGATAATAAAATATTTCTATTACTGTGGAAAGATCCGTTGGACAGCACTGGTCTAAAGCAGGGGATCATTTGTTGAAATGTTGTCCATTTGTTTATATATTGTCTACAGCTGCTTTCATGTTACTCGGAGGGAGTTGAGTAGTTCTGTCAGAAACGATCTTGTCCACAAAGCCTAAAATATTTGCTATCTGGTCCTTTACATAAGAAGTTTGCTGACCTGATCTAACGGGATAGCACAGAGAACAAAAGTTTAACTGTTCTGGTCCTGTTTCACAAAAATGGTATTTAAAAAGTATCTCCCTCATTTGTCATGTGGCCTGCCATGTGCGCGAGGGACAGTGCCGCGTGCTGCAAAGGTCACGAGGGTGTAAAAGACGCGGCCCTGCTCTTCCATACCCAGTGGTGTGCTGTTCGCCTTTGTAGAGTTTCTTGGTTCCGTGCAAATATGAAATTGGAACTAGAGCTAAGCCAACTCAGTAGTGAGCAGGTTGCTGCAGATTCTAGGATTTCAAAGTTCAATGGAGATTTAAGTTTAAATCTTTGGTATGTATCTGTAATTATCAAACTAGGTTATGTGATATTGTAGTGTTCCCTCAAATATGTTAGCATCTGAAAATCCTTAAAAAGAATTTAAACATTGATTTAGATGGATATGAAGCTGTCTATTTCTAAATTAACTTACAATTTATTGTATGTATGTACACATATTCATATATGTACTCATATATACTTACACGTAGGACACTTTTCAAAAAAAAATCAGCTTTATTGAGATAATTCACAAACCATAAAATTCACCCTTTTTAAAGTCAAAAAAAAAAAAAAAAAAAAAAAAAAGAACCAACTTTCAATCTACTTAGTGACTGCTGAAGTCACTCCGCAACCATTGGTCAACCCGGGGCCCCGCAGGAGACCTCGTAGAACCCTTGGGCGCGAGCGGCGTTTGCGCATGCTCACTTGTGTTTGGCACTGCTCCTTGGTTAGCGTTCGATCGGGAGGCTTTTGGGTGGTGCTGTTGTGGCAGAGATGTTGTCTTCGAGAAAATAGTACTGAGTAATATTCGCTCATATCGGCTTCACGAGTGGGTATGAGCCGAGGGGCCAGGTGAGGGGACGGGCCTCTGAAGCTGCTGTCTTCTCCCATGAAGAAGCTTTTTGACATTTGACGGTAGACGAAAGAGTCACTCTCAGGCACCGCCACCAGGTGGCAGGAGGCGAGCTCGGACGAGGTTTGTTTCAGACAGAGAATCGGCTTTTGGCCTAGCTCCCAGATCCACTCAGACATCTGGGAAAGATCAATCACGCTGCCTAAAGGGGCCATGTTGAAAGAGGACACCAGATCCTTTCGTGTGGAGTAGGGGACTTGGGTGACAGAGCGGAACGAGAAGTAGTGGGCGGAGCTAGGCCCAATCTTAGAAAAGAACTGATCTGTGGCCAGGTCAAGAAATAGCCCATTAGAACCATCTTTCAATATCCTTAGTGACTGCTGACGTCACTCAGCATCCATTGGTCAACCCGGGGCCCCGCAGGAGACCTCTTAGAACCCTTGGGCGCGAGCGGTGTGTGCGCGTTCTCACTTGTGTTTATCACTGCTCCTTGGTTACCGTTCGATCGGGAGGCTTTTGAGTGGTGCGGTTGTGGCAGAGAGGTTGGCTTCTGCCGAATAGTACCGAGTAATCGCTGGTGTTAGGTTTAGAAGTGGATAAGAGCCGAGGGGGCAGGTGAGCGGGCTGGCCCGTTAAGCTGCTGTCTTCTGCCATGAAGGCGCTTTTTGACTTTGGACCGTAGAAGAAAAAGTCACTCTCTGGCACCACCACCGGGCTGCAGGAGGCGAGCGCGGACGCGGTTTGTTCGTGAAAGAGAATCGGCTTTCGGCTGAGCTGGCAGATCCGACTCAGACATCTGGGAAAGATCCATCACGCTGCCAAACAGGGTGATGTGGAAAGAGGACAGCTGATCTTTCCGTGTGGAGTAGGGGTCGGGAACCTCCAGCAGGCTGCAGGAGGCGAGCGCGGGAGCGGTTTGGTTGAGAAATGGAATCGGATTTCGGCTGAGCTACCAGATCCGACACAGACATCTGGGAAAGATCCATCAAGCTGCAAAAGGGGTCATGTTAAAAGTGGATAGCAGACCTTTCCGTGTGGAGTAGGGTAAGTGGATGACAGAGTGGATGGAGAAGTAGGGGGCGGAGCCAGGCCCAAGCTTAGGAAAGAACTTATCTGTAGCCATGGCAAGAAATAGCCCGTGAGAAACAACTTTCAATCCCCCTAGGGACCACTGACGGCAATCAGCAACCATTGGTCAACCCGGGGCCCCGCAGGAGACCTCTTAGAACCCTTGGGCGCGAGCGGTGTGTGCGCATGCTCACTTGTGTTTGGCACTGCTCCTTGGTTAGCGTTGGATCGGGAGGCTTTTGGGTGGTGCTGTTGTGGCAGAGATGTTGTCTTCGAGAAAATAGTACTGAGTAATATTCGCTCATATCGGCTTCACGAGTGGGTATGAGCCGAGGGGCCAGGTGAGGGGACGGGCCTCTGAAGCTGCTGTCTTCTCCCATGAAGAAGCTTTTTGACTTTTGACGGTAGACGAAAGAGTCACTCTCAGGCACCGCCACCAGGTGGCAGGAGGCGAGCTCGGACGAGGTTTATTTCAGACAGAGAATCGGCTTTGGCCTAGCTCCCAGATCCACTCAGACATCTGGGAAAGATCAATCACGCTGCCTAAAGGGGCCATGTTGAAAGAGGACACCAGATCCTTTCGTGTGGAGTAGGGGACGGGGATGACAGAGCCGAACGAGTAGTAGGGGGCGGAGCAAGGCCCAATCTTCGAAAAGAACTGATCTGTAGCCACGTCAAGAAATAGCCCATTAGAACCAACTTTCGGCACTCAGCTCCAGGCGGGGCGGCCCCGGCGCTGAGGGACGCTACCCGACCTTGGCGGGACGGGGGTTTCGCCAGGGCCTGGGCCCAGCGACCAGGCGGAGACGGCGCGCGAGCCTTGCAGTCTCCAGGGAAATGCGGGCTTGCCTGCAATGAGATTTCATTTTCTGCATTTAAAGGACATCCTTTTCTGAGCTGCTGTGAATAAATTTGGGATGATACTGTATGTTTTCATCTAATGGAGAAATAGCTGTATTTTGAATAAGGATTGCTGCACTGGACGACTTCAGAACATTACTCACAATGTCATCCAACAGGAGTCAGAATCCCCATGGACCGAAGCAGATTGGCCTTGACCAGCTCTGGGACGACCTCAGAGCTGGAATCCAGCAAGTGTACACCAGACAGAGTATGGCGAAGTCCAGATACATGGAACTCTACACGTATCCTCCTGCTTGAACTGAGATAATTTGCTTTAGAATTTTGATACTTAGTGGTAGGATCGATGAATTATTAGAAATTTGACATCGTGTGTTCTCTTCTCAGTTCATCCTTGAAATGTAGTCACAGAATTCATCTTTAGCTTTAAGTTTTTTGACTAGAGGTCCTGTTTTTCGGTTTTTAGAACAGAGGTAATAAAATTGGCTAGTTAGTTGTCTAATGCAGTGCTGGTCAGTACAGTAGCCACTAGTCACATGGATCTGTTTACATTTAAAATAATTTAAAAATTCAGTTTCTTAGTCACAGTAGCCATATTTTAAGGGCTTAATAGTCAGATAATAAAATATTTCTATTACTGTGGAAAGATCCGTTGGACAGCACTGGTCTAAAGCAGGGGATCATTTGTTGAAATGTTGTCCATTTGTTTATATATTGTCTACAGCTGCTTTCATGTTACTCGGAGGGAGTTGAGTAGTTCTGTCAGAAACGATCTTGTCCACAAAGCCTAAAATATTTGCTATCTGGTCCTTTACATAAGAAGTTTGCTGACCTGATCTAACGGGATAGCACAGAGAACAAAAGTTTAACTGTTCTGGTCCTGTTTCACAAAAATGGTATTTAAAAAGTATCTCCCTCATTTGTCATGTGGCCTGCCATGTGCGCGAGGGACAGTGCCGCGTGCTGCAAAGGTCACGAGGGTGTAAAAGACGCGGCCCTGCTCTTCCATACCCAGTGGTGTGCTGTTCGCCTTTGTAGAGTTTCTTGGTTCCGTGCAAATATGAAATTGGAACTAGAGCTAAGCCAACTCAGTAGTGAGCAGGTTGCTGCAGATTCTAGGATTTCAAAGTTCAATGGAGATTTAAGTTTAAATCTTTGGTATGTATCTGTAATTATCAAACTAGGTTATGTGATATTGTAGTGTTCCCTCAAATATGTTAGCATCTGAAAATCCTTAAAAAGAATTTAAACATTGATTTAGATGGATATGAAGCTGTCTATTTCTAAATTAACTTACAATTTATTGTATGTATGTACACATATTCATATATGTACTCATATATACTTACACGTAGGACACTTTTCAAAAAAAAATCAGCTTTATTGAGATAATTCACAAACCATAAAATTCACCCTTTTTAAAGTCAAAAAAAAAAAGAACCAACTTTCAATCTACTTAGTGACTGCTGAAGTCACTCCGCAACCATTGGTCAACCCGGGGCCCCGCAGGAGACCTCGTAGAACCCTTGGGCGCGAGCGGCGTGTGCGCATGCTCACTTGTGTTTGGCACTGCTCCTTGGTTAGCGTTCGATCGGGAGGCTTTTGGGTGGTGCTGTTGTGGCAGAGATGTTGTCTTCGAGAAAATAGTACTGAGTAATATTCGCTCATATCGGCTTCACGAGTGGGTATGAGCCGAGGGGCCAGGTGAGGGGACGGGCCTCTGAAGCTGCTGTCTTCTCCCATGAAGAAGCTTTTTGACATTTGACGGTAGACGAAAGAGTCACTCTCAGGCACCGCCACCAGGTGGCAGGAGGCGAGCTCGGACGAGGTTTGTTTCAGACAGAGAATCGGCTTTTGGCCTAGCTCCCAGATCCACTCAGACATCTGGGAAAGATCAATCACGCTGCCTAAAGGGGCCATGTTGAAAGAGGACACCAGATCCTTTCGTGTGGAGTAGGGGACTTGGGTGACAGAGCGGAACGAGAAGTAGTGGGCGGAGCTAGGCCCAATCTTAGAAAAGAACTGATCTGTGGCCAGGTCAAGAAATAGCCCATTAGAACCATCTTTCAATATCCTTAGTGACTGCTGACGTCACTCAGCATCCATTGGTCAACCCGGGGCCCCGCAGGAGACCTCTTAGAACCCTTGGGCGCGAGCGGTGTGTGCGCGTTCTCACTTGTGTTTATCACTGCTCCTTGGTTACCGTTCGATCGGGAGGCTTTTGAGTGGTGCGGTTGTGGCAGAGAGGTTGGCTTCTGCCGAATAGTACCGAGTAATCGCTGGTGTTAGGTTTAGAAGTGGATAAGAGCCGAGGGGGCAGGTGAGCGGGCTGGCCCGTTAAGCTGCTGTCTTCTGCCATGAAGGCGCTTTTTGACTTTGGACCGTAGAAGAAAAAGTCACTCTCTGGCACCACCACCGGGCTGCAGGAGGCGAGCGTGGACGCGGTTTGTTCGTGAAAGAGAATCGGCTTTCGGCTGAGCTGGCAGATCCGACTCAGACATCTGGGAAAGATCCATCACGCTGCCAAACAGGGTGATGTGGAAAGAGGACAGCTGATCTTTCCGTGTGGAGTAGGGGTCGGGAACCTCCAGCAGGCTGCAGGAGGCGAGCGCGGGAGCGGTTTGGTTGAGAAATGGAATCGGATTTCGGCTGAGCTACCAGATCCGACACAGACATCTGGGAAAGATCCATCAAGCTGCAAAAGGGGTCATGTTAAAAGTGGATAGCAGACCTTTCCGTGTGGAGTAGGGTAAGTGGATGACAGAGTGGATGGAGAAGTAGGGGGCGGAGCCAGGCCCAAGCTTAGGAAAGAACTTATCTGTAGCCATGGCAAGAAATAGCCCGTGAGAAACAACTTTCAATCCCCCTAGGGACCACTGACGGCAATCAGCAACCATTGGTCAACCCGGGGCCCCGCAGGAGACCTCTTAGAACCCTTGGGCGCGAGCGGTGTGTGCGCATGCTCACTTGTGTTTGGCACTGCTCCTCGGTTAGCGTTCGATCGGGAGGCTTTTGGGTGGTGCTGTTGTGGCAGAGATGTTGTCTTCGAGAAAATAGTACTGAGTAATATTCGCTCATATCGGCTTCACGAGTGGGTATGAGCCGAGGGGCCAGGTGAGGGGACGGGCCTCTGAAGCTGCTGTCTTCTCCCATGAAGAAGCTTTTTGACTTTTGACGGTAGACGAAAGAGTCACTCTCAGGCACCGCCACCAGGTGGCAGGAGGCGAGCTCGGACGAGGTTTATTTCAGACAGAGAATCGGCTTTGGCCTAGCTCCCAGATCCACTCAGACATCTGGGAAAGATCAATCACGCTGCCTAAAGGGGCCATGTTGAAAGAGGACACCAGATCCTTTCGTGTGGAGTAGGGGACGGGGATGACAGAGCCGAACGAGTAGTAGGGGGCGGAGCAAGGCCCAATCTTCGAAAAGAACTGATCTGTAGCCACGTCAAGAAATAGCCCATTAGAACCAACTTTCGGCACTCAGCTCCAGGCGGGGCGGCCCCGGCGCTGAGGGACGCTACCCGACCTTGGCGGGACGGGGGTTTCGCCAGGGCCTGGGCCCAGCGACCAGGCGGAGACGGCGCGCGAGCCTTGCAGTCTCCAGGGAAATGCGGGCTTGCCTGCAATGAGATTTCATTTTCTGCATTTAAAGGACATCCTTTTCTGAGCTGCTGTGAATAAATTTGGGATGATACTGTATGTTTTCATCTAATGGAGAAATAGCTGTATTTTGAATAAGGATTGCTGCACTGGACGACTTCAGAACATTACTCACAATGTCATCCAACAGGAGTCAGAATCCCCATGGACCGAAGCAGATTGGCCTTGACCAGCTCTGGGACGACCTCAGAGCTGGAATCCAGCAAGTGTACACCAGACAGAGTATGGCGAAGTCCAGATACATGGAACTCTACACGTATCCTCCTGCTTGAACTGAGATAATTTGCTTTAGAATTTTGATACTTAGTGGTAGGATCGATGAATTATTAGAAATTTGACATCGTGTGTTCTCTTCTCAGTTCATCCTTGAAATGTAGTCACAGAATTCATCTTTAGCTTTAAGTTTTTTGAATAGAGGTCCTGTTTTTCGGTTTTTTGAACAGAGGTAATAAAATTGGCTAGTTAGTTGTCTAATGCAGTGCTGGTCAGTACAGTAGCCACTAGTCACATGGATCTGTTTACATTTAAAATAATTTAAAAATTCAGTTTCTTAGTCACAGTAGCCATATTTTAAGGGCTTAATAGTCAGATAATAAAATATTTCTATTACTGTGGAAAGATCCGTTGGACAGCACTGGTCTAAAGCAGGGGATCATTTGTTGAAATGTTGTCCATTTGTTTATATATTGTCTACAGCTGCTTTCATGTTACTCGGAGGGAGCTGAGTAGTTCTGTCAGAAACGATCTTGTCCACAAAGCCTAAAATATTTGCTATCTGGTCCTTTACATAAGAAGTTTGCTGACCTGATCTAACGGGATAGCACAGAGAACAAAAGTTTAACTGTTCTGGTCCTGTTTCACAAAAATGGTATTTAAAAAGTATCTCCCTCATTTGTCATGTGGCCTGCCATGTGCGCGAGGGACAGTGCCGCGTGCTGCAAAGGTCACGAGGGTGTAAAAGACGCGGCCCTGCTCTTCCATACCCAGTGGTGTGCTGTTCGCCTTTGTAGAGTTTCTTGGTTCCGTGCAAATATGAAATTGGAACTAGAGCTAAGCCAACTCAGTAGTGAGCAGGTTGCTGCAGATTCTAGGATTTCAAAGTTCAATGGAGATTTAAGTTTAAATCTTTGGTATGTATCTGTAATTATCAAACTAGGTTATGTGATATTGTAGTGTTCCCTCAAATATGTTAGCATCTGAAAATCCTTAAAAAGAATTTAAACATTGATTTAGATGGATATGAAGCTGTCTATTTCTAAATTAACTTACAATTTATTGTATGTATGTACACATATTCATATATGTACTCATATATACTTACACGTAGGACACTTTTCAAAAAAAAATCAGCTTTATTGAGATAATTCACAAACCATAAAATTCACCCTTTTTAAAGTCAAAAAAAAAAAAAAAAAAAAAAAGAACCAACTTTCAATCTACTTAGTGACTGCTGAAGTCACTCCGCAACCATTGGTCAACCCGGGGCCCCGCAGGAGACCTCGTAGAACCCTTGGGCGCGAGCGGCGTGTGCGCATGCTCACTTGTGTTTGGCACTGCTCCTTGGTTAGCGTTCGATCGGGAGGCTTTTGGGTGGTGCTGTTGTGGCAGAGATGTTGTCTTCGAGAAAATAGTACTGAGTAATATTCGCTCATATCGGCTTCACGAGTGGGTATGAGCCGAGGGGCCAGGTGAGGGGACGGGCCTCTGAAGCTGCTGTCTTCTCCCATGAAGAAGCTTTTTGACATTTGACGGTAGACGAAAGAGTCACTCTCAGGCACCGCCACCAGGTGGCAGGAGGCGAGCTCGGACGAGGTTTGTTTCAGACAGAGAATCGGCTTTTGGCCTAGCTCCCAGATCCACTCAGACATCTGGGAAAGATCAATCACGCTGCCTAAAGGGGCCATGTTGAAAGAGGACACCAGATCCTTTCGTGTGGAGTAGGGGACTTGGGTGACAGAGCGGAACGAGAAGTAGTGGGCGGAGCTAGGCCCAATCTTAGAAAAGAACTGATCTGTGGCCAGGTCAAGAAATAGCCCATTAGAACCATCTTTCAATATCCTTAGTGACTGCTGACGTCACTCAGCATCCATTGGTCAACCCGGGGCCCCGCAGGAGACCTCTTAGAACCCTTGGGCGCGAGCGGTGTGTGCGCGTTCTCACTTGTGTTTATCACTGCTCCTTGGTTACCGTTCGATCGGGAGGCTTTTGAGTGGTGCGGTTGTGGCAGAGAGGTTGGCTTCTGCCGAATAGTACCGAGTAATCGCTGGTGTTAGGTTTAGAAGTGGATAAGAGCCGAGGGGGCAGGTGAGCGGGCTGGCCCGTTAAGCTGCTGTCTTCTGCCATGAAGGCGCTTTTTGACTTTGGACCGTAGAAGAAAAAGTCACTCTCTGGCACCACCACCGGGCTGCAGGAGGCGAGCGCGGACGCGGTTTGTTCGTGAAAGAGAATCGGCTTTCGGCTGAGCTGGCAGATCCGACTCAGACATCTGGGAAAGATCCATCACGCTGCCAAACAGGGTGATGTGGAAAGAGGACAGCTGATCTTTCCGTGTGGAGTAGGGGTCGGGAACCTCCAGCAGGCTGCAGGAGGCGAGCGCGGGAGCGGTTTGGTTGAGAAATGGAATCGGATTTCGGCTGAGCTACCAGATCCGACACAGACATCTGGGAAAGATCCATCAAGCTGCAAAAGGGGTCATGTTAAAAGTGGATAGCAGACCTTTCCGTGTGGAGTAGGGTAAGTGGATGACAGAGTGGATGGAGAAGTAGGGGGCGGAGCCAGGCCCAAGCTTAGGAAAGAACTTATCTGTAGCCATGGCAAGAAATAGCCCGTGAGAAACAACTTTCAATCCCCCTAGGGACCACTGACGGCAATCAGCAACCATTGGTCAACCCGGGGCCCCGCAGGAGACCTCTTAGAACCCTTGGGCGCGAGCGGTGTGTGCGCATGCTCACTTGTGTTTGGCACTGCTCCTCGGTTAGCGTTCGATCGGGAGGCTTTTGGGTGGTGCTGTTGTGGCAGAGATGTTGTCTTCGAGAAAATAGTACTGAGTAATATTCGCTCATATCGGCTTCACGAGTGGGTATGAGCCGAGGGGCCAGGTGAGGGGACGGGCCTCTGAAGCTGCTGTCTTCTCCCATGAAGAAGCTTTTTGACTTTTGACGGTAGACGAAAGAGTCACTCTCAGGCCCCGCCACCCGGTGGCAGGAGGCGAGCTCGGACGAGGTTTATTTCAGACAGAGAATCGGCTTTGGCCTAGCTCCCAGATCCACTCAGACATCTGGGAAAGATCAATCACGCTGCCTAAAGGGGCCATGTTGAAAGAGGACACCAGATCCTTTCGTGTGGAGGAGGGGACGGGGATGACAGAGCCGAACGAGTAGTAGGGGGCGGAGCAAGGCCCAATCTTCGAAAAGAACTGATCTGTAGCCACGTCAAGAAATAGCCCATTAGAACCAACTTTCGGCACTCAGCTCCAGGCGGGGCGGCCCCGGCGCTGAGGGACGCTACCCGACCTTGGCGGGACGGGGGTTTCGCCAGGGCCTGGGCCCAGCGACCAGGCGGAGACGGCGCGCGAGCCTTGCAGTCTCCAGGGAAATGCGGGCTTGCCTGCAATGAGATTTCATTTTCTGCATTTAAAGGACATCCTTTTCTGAGCTGCTGTGAATAAATTTGGGATGATACTGTATGTTTTCATCTAATGGAGAAATAGCTGTATTTTGAATAAGGATTGCTGCACTGGACGACTTCAGAACATTACTCACAATGTCATCCAACAGGAGTCAGAATCCCCATGGACCGAAGCAGATTGGCCTTGACCAGCTCTGGGACGACCTCAGAGCTGGAATCCAGCAAGTGTACACCAGACAGAGTATGGCGAAGTCCAGATACATGGAACTCTACACGTATCCTCCTGCTTGAACTGAGATAATTTGCTTTAGAATTTTGATACTTAGTGGTAGGATCGATGAATTATTAGAAATTTGACATCGTGTGTTCTCTTCTCAGTTCATCCTTGAAATGTAGTCACAGAATTCATCTTTAGCTTTAAGTTTTTTGAATAGAGGTCCTGTTTTTCGGTTTTTTGAACAGAGGTAATAAAATTGGCTAGTTAGTTGTCTAATGCAGTGCTGGTCAGTACAGTAGCCACTAGTCACATGGATCTGTTTACATTTAAAATAATTTAAAAATTCAGTTTCTTAGTCACAGTAGCCGTATTTTAAGGGCTTAATAGTCAGATAATAAAATATTTCTATTACTGTGGAATGATCCGTTGGACAGCACTGGTCTAAAGCAGGGGATCATTTGTTGAAATGTTGTCCATTTGTTTATATATTGTCTACAGCTGCTTTCATGTTACTCGGAGGGAGTTGAGTAGTTCTGTCAGAAACGATCTTGTCCACAAAGCCTAAAATATTTGCTATCTGGTCCTTTACATAAGAAGTTTGCTGACCTGATCTAACGGGATAGCACAGAGAACAAAAGTTTAACTGTTCTGGTCCTGTTTCACAAAAATGGTATTTAAAAAGTATCTCCCTCATTTGTCATGTGGCCTGCCATGTGCGCGAGGGACAGTGCCGTGTGCTGCAAAGGTCACGAGGGTGTAAAAGACGCGGCCCTGCTCTTCCATACCCAGTGGTGTGCTGTTCGCCTTTGTAGAGTTTCTTGGTTCCGTGCAAATATGAAATTGGAACTAGAGCTAAGCCAACTCAGTAGTGAGCAGGTTGCTGCAGATTCTAGGATTTCAAAGTTCAATGGAGATTTAAGTTTAAATCTTTGGTATGTATCTGTAATTATCAAACTAGGTTATGTGATATTGTAGTGTTCCCTCAAATATGTTAGCATCTGAAAATCCTTAAAAAGAATTTAAACATTGATTTAGATGGATATGAAGCTGTCTATTTCTAAATTAACTTACAATTTATTGTATGTATGTACACATATTCATATATGTACTCATATATACTTACACGTAGGACACTTTTCAAAAAAAAATCAGCTTTATTGAGATAATTCACAAACCATAAAATTCACCCTTTTTAAAGTCAAAAAAAAAAAGAACCAACTTTCAATCTACTTAGTGACTGCTGAAGTCACTCCGCAACCATTGGTCAACCCGGGGCCCCGCAGGAGACCTCGTAGAACCCTTGGGCGCGAGCGGCGTGTGCGCATGCTCACTTGTGTTTGGCACTGCTCCTTGGTTAGCGTTCGATCGGGAGGCTTTTGGGTGGTGCTGTTGTGGCAGAGATGTTGTCTTCGAGAAAATAGTACTGAGTAATATTCGCTCATATCGGCTTCACGAGTGGGTATGAGCCGAGGGGCCAGGTGAGGGGACGGGCCTCTGAAGCTGCTGTCTTCTCCCATGAAGAAGCTTTTTGACATTTGACGGTAGACGAAAGAGTCACTCTCAGGCACCGCCACCAGGTGGCAGGAGGCGAGCTCGGACGAGGTTTGTTTCAGACAGAGAATCGGCTTTTGGCCTAGCTCCCAGATCCACTCAGACATCTGGGAAAGATCAATCACGCTGCCTAAAGGGGCCATGTTGAAAGAGGACACCAGATCCTTTCGTGTGGAGTAGGGGACTTGGGTGACAGAGCGGAACGAGAAGTAGTGGGCGGAGCTAGGCCCAATCTTAGAAAAGAACTGATCTGTGGCCAGGTCAAGAAATAGCCCATTAGAACCATCTTTCAATATCCTTAGTGACTGCTGACGTCACTCAGCATCCATTGGTCAACCCGGGGCCCCGCAGGAGACCTCTTAGAACCCTTGGGCGCGAGCGGTGTGTGCGCGTTCTCACTTGTGTTTATCACTGCTCCTTGGTTACCGTTCGATCGGGAGGCTTTTGAGTGGTGCGGTTGTGGCAGAGAGGTTGGCTTCTGCCGAATAGTACCGAGTAATCGCTGGTGTTAGGTTTAGAAGTGGATAAGAGCCGAGGGGGCAGGTGAGCGGGCTGGCCCGTTAAGCTGCTGTCTTCTGCCATGAAGGCGCTTTTTGACTTTGGACCGTAGAAGAAAAAGTCACTCTCTGGCACCACCACCGGGCTGCAGGAGGCGAGCGCGGACGCGGTTTGTTCGTGAAAGAGAATCGGCTTTCGGCTGAGCTGGCAGATCCGACTCAGACATCTGGGAAAGATCCATCACGCTGCCAAACAGGGTGATGTGGAAAGAGGACAGCTGATCTTTCCGTGTGGAGTAGGGGTCGGGAACCTCCAGCAGGCTGCAGGAGGCGAGCGCGGGAGCGGTTTGGTTGAGAAATGGAATCGGATTTCGGCTGAGCTACCAGATCCGACACAGACATCTGGGAAAGATCCATCAAGCTGCAAAAGGGGTCATGTTAAAAGTGGATAGCAGACCTTTCCGTGTGGAGTAGGGTAAGTGGATGACAGAGTGGATGGAGAAGTAGGGGGCGGAGCCAGGCCCAAGCTTAGGAAAGAACTTATCTGTAGCCATGGCAAGAAATAGCCCGTGAGAAACAACTTTCAATCCCCCTAGGGACCACTGACGGCAATCAGCAACCATTGGTCAACCCGGGGCCCCCGCAGGAGACCTCTTAGAACCCTTGGGCGCGAGCGGTGTGTGCGCATGCTCACTTGTGTTTGGCACTGCTCCTCGGTTAGCGTTCGATCGGGAGGCTTTTGGGTGGTGCTGTTGTGGCAGAGATGTTGTCTTCGAGAAAATAGTACTGAGTAATATTCGCTCATATCGGCTTCACGAGTGGGTATGAGCCGAGGGGCCAGGTGAGGGGACGGGCCTCTGAAGCTGCTGTCTTCTCCCATGAAGAAGCTTTTTGACTTTTGACGGTAGACGAAAGAGTCACTCTCAGGCACCGCCACCAGGTGGCAGGAGGCGAGCTCGGACGAGGTTTATTTCAGACAGAGAATCGGCTTTGGCCTAGCTCCCAGATCCACTCAGACATCTGGGAAAGATCAATCACGCTGCCTAAAGGGGCCATGTTGAAAGAGGACACCAGATCCTTTCGTGTGGAGGAGGGGACGGGGATGACAGAGCCGAACGAGTAGTAGGGGGCGGAGCAAGGCCCAATCTTCGAAAAGAACTGATCTGTAGCCACGTCAAGAAATAGCCCATTAGAACCAACTTTCGGCACTCAGCTCCAGGCGGGGCGGCCCCGGCGCTGAGGGACGCTACCCGACCTTGGCGGGACGGGGGTTTCGCCAGGGCCTGGGCCCAGCGACCAGGCGGAGACGGCGCGCGAGCCTTGCAGTCTCCAGGGAAATGCGGGCTTGCCTGCAATGAGATTTCATTTTCTGCATTTAAAGGACATCCTTTTCTGAGCTGCTGTGAATAAATTTGGGATGATACTGTATGTTTTCATCTAATGGAGAAATAGCTGTATTTTGAATAAGGATTGCTGCACTGGACGACTTCAGAACATTACTCACAATGTCATCCAACAGGAGTCAGAATCCCCATGGACCGAAGCAGATTGGCCTTGACCAGCTCTGGGACGACCTCAGAGCTGGAATCCAGAAAGTGTACACCAGACAGAGTATGGCGAAGTCCAGATACATGGAACTCTACACGTATCCTCCTGCTTGAACTGAGATAATTTGCTTTAGAATTTTGATACTTAGTGGTAGGATCGATGAATTATTAGAAATTTGACATCGTGTGTTCTCTTCTCAGTTCATCCTTGAAATGTAGTCACAGAATTCATCTTTAGCTTTAAGTTTTTTGAATAGAGGTCCTGTTTTTCGGTTTTTAGAACAGAGGTAATAAAATTGGCTAGTTAGTTGTCTAATGCAGTGCTGGTCAGTACAGTAGCCACTAGTCACATGGATCTGTTTACATTTAAAATAATTTAAAAATTCAGTTTCTTAGTCACAGTAGCCGTATTTTAAGGGCTTAATAGTCAGATAATAAAATATTTCTATTACTGTGGAAAGATCCGTTGGACAGCACTGGTCTAAAGCAGGGGATCATTTGTTGAAATGTTGTCCATTTGTTTATATATTGTCTACAGCTGCTTTCATGTTACTCGGAGGGAGTTGAGTAGTTCTGTCAGAAACGATCTTGTCCACAAAGCCTAAAATATTTGCTATCTGGTCCTTTACATAAGAAGTTTGCTGACCTGATCTAACGGGATAGCACAGAGAACAAAAGTTTAACTGTTCTGGTCCTGTTTCACAAAAATGGTATTTAAAAAGTATCTCCCTCATTTGTCATGTGGCCTGCCATGTGCGCGAGGGACAGTGCCGCGTGCTGCAAAGGTCACGAGGGTGTAAAAGACGCGGCCCTGCTCTTCCATACCCAGTGGTGTGCTGTTCGCCTTTGTAGAGTTTCTTGGTTCCGTGCAAATATGAAATTGGAACTAGAGCTAAGCCAACTCAGTAGTGAGCAGGTTGCTGCAGATTCTAGGATTTCAAAGTTCAATGGAGATTTAAGTTTAAATCTTTGGTATGTATCTGTAATTATCAAACTAGGTTATGTGATATTGTAGTGTTCCCTCAAATATGTTAGCATCTGAACATCCTTAAAAAGAATTTAAACATTGATTTAGATGGATATGAAGCTGTCTATTTCTAAATTAACTTACAATTTATTGTATGTATTTACACATATTCATATATGTACTCATATATACTTACACGTAGGACACTTTTCAAAAAAAAATCAGCTTTATTGAGATAATTCACAAACCATAAAATTCACCCTTTTTAAAGTCAAAAAAAAAAAGAACCAACTTTCAATCTACTTAGTGACTGCTGAAGTCACTCCGCAACCATTGGTCAACCCGGGGCCCCGCAGGAGACCTCGTAGAACCCTTGGGCGCGAGCGGCGTGTGCGCATGCTCACTTGTGTTTGGCACTGCTCCTTGGTTAGCGTTCGATCGGGAGGCTTTTGGGTGGTGCTGTTGTGGCAGAGATGTTGTCTTCGAGAAAATAGTACTGAGTAATATTCGCTCATATCGGCTTCACGAGTGGGTATGAGCCGAGGGGCCAGGTGAGGGGACGGGCCTCTGAAGCTGCTGTCTTCTCCCATGAAGAAGCTTTTTGACATTTGACGGTAGACGAAAGAGTCACTCTCAGGCACCGCCACCAGGTGGCAGGAGGCGAGCTCGGACGAGGTTTGTTTCAGACAGAGAATCGGCTTTTGGCCTAGCTCCCAGATCCACTCAGACATCTGGGAAAGATCAATCACGCTGCCTAAAGGGGCCATGTTGAAAGAGGACACCAGATCCTTTCGTGTGGAGTAGGGGACTTGGGTGACAGAGCGGAACGAGAAGTAGTGGGCGGAGCTAGGCCCAATCTTAGAAAAGAACTGATCTGTGGCCAGGTCAAGAAATAGCCCATTAGAACCATCTTTCAATATCCTTAGTGACTGCTGACGTCACTCAGCATCCATTGGTCAACCCGGGGCCCCGCAGGAGACCTCTTAGAACCCTTGGGCGCGAGCGGTGTGTGCGCGTTCTCACTTGTGTTTATCACTGCTCCTTGGTTACCGTTCGATCGGGAGGCTTTTGAGTGGTGCGGTTGTGGCAGAGAGGTTGGCTTCTGCCGAATAGTACCGAGTAATCGCTGGTGTTAGGTTTAGAAGTGGATAAGAGCCGAGGGGGCAGGTGAGCGGGCTGGCCCGTTAAGCTGCTGTCTTCTGCCATGAAGGCGCTTTTTGACTTTGGACCGTAGAAGAAAAAGTCACTCTCTGGCACCACCACCGGGCTGCAGGAGGCGAGCGCGGACGCGGTTTGTTCGTGAAAGAGAATCGGCTTTCGGCTGAGCTGGCAGATCCGACTCAGACATCTGGGAAAGATCCATCACGCTGCCAAACAGGGTGATGTGGAAAGAGGACAGCTGATCTTTCCGTGTGGAGTAGGGGTCGGGAACCTCCAGCAGGCTGCAGGAGGCGAGCGCGGGAGCGGTTTGGTTGAGAAATGGAATCGGATTTCGGCTGAGCTACCAGATCCGACACAGACATCTGGGAAAGATCCATCAAGCTGCAAAAGGGGTCATGTTAAAAGTGGATAGCAGACCTTTCCGTGTGGAGTAGGGTAAGTGGATGACAGAGTGGATGGAGAAGTAGGGGGCGGAGCCAGGCCCAAGCTTAGGAAAGAACTTATCTGTAGCCATGGCAAGAAATAGCCCGTGAGAAACAACTTTCAATCCCCCTAGGGACCACTGACGGCAATCAGCAACCATTGGTCAACCCGGGGCCCCGCAGGAGACCTCTTAGAACCCTTGGGCGCGAGCGGTGTGTGCGCATGCTCACTTGTGTTTGGCACTGCTCCTTGGTTAGCGTTCGATCGGGAGGCTTTTGGGTGGTGCTGTTGTGGCAGAGATGTTGTCTTCGAGAAAATAGTACTGAGTAATATTCGCTCATATCGGCTTCACGAGTGGGTATGAGCCGAGGGGCCAGGTGAGGGGACGGGCCTCTGAAGCTGCTGTCTTCTCCCATGAAGAAGCTTTTTGACTTTTGACGGTAGACGAAAGAGTCACTCTCAGGCACCGCCACCAGGTGGCAGGAGGCGAGCTCGGACGAGGTTTATTTCAGACAGAGAATCGGCTTTGGCCTAGCTCCCAGATCCACTCAGACATCTGGGAAAGATCAATCGCGCTGCCTAAAGGGGCCATGTTGAAAGAGGACACCAGATCCTTTCGTGTGGAGGAGGGGACGGGGATGACAGAGCCGAACGAGTAGTAGGGGGCGGAGCAAGGCCCAATCTTCGAAAAGAACTGATCTGTAGCCACGTCAAGAAATAGCCCATTAGAACCAACTTTCGGCACTCAGCTCCAGGCGGGGCGGCCCCGGCGCTGAGGGACGCTACCCGACCTTGGCGGGACGGGGGTTTCGCCAGGGCCTGGGCCCAGCGACCAGGCGGAGACGGCGCGCGAGCCTTGCAGTCTCCAGGGAAATGCGGGCTTGCCTGCAATGAGATTTCATTTTCTGCATTTAAAGGACATCCTTTTCTGAGCTGCTGTGAATAAATTTGGGATGATACTGTATGTTTTCATCTAATGGAGAAATAGCTGTATTTTGAATAAGGATTGCTGCACTGGACGACTTCAGAACATTACTCACAATGTCATCCAACAGGAGTCAGAATCCCCATGGACCGAAGCAGATTGGCCTTGACCAGCTCTGGGACGACCTCAGAGCTGGAATCCAGCAAGTGTACACCAGACAGAGTATGGCGAAGTCCAGATACATGGAACTCTACACGTATCCTCCTGCTTGAACTGAGATAATTTGCTTTAGAATTTTGATACTTAGTGGTAGGATCGATGAATTATTAGAAATTTGACATCGTGTGTTCTCTTCTCAGTTCATCCTTGAAATGTAGTCACAGAATTCATCTTTAGCTTTAAGTTTTTTGAATAGAGGTCCTGTTTTTCGGTTTTTTGAACAGAGGTAATAAAATTGGCTAGTTAGTTGTCTAATGCAGTGCTGGTCAGTACAGTAGCCACTAGTCACATGGATCTGTTTACATTTAAAATAATTTAAAAATTCAGTTTCTTAGTCACAGTAGCCATATTTTAAGGGCTTAATAGTCAGATAATAAAATATTTCTATTACTGTGGAAAGATCCGTTGGACAGCACTGGTCTAAAGCAGGGGATCATTTGTTGAAATGTTGTCCATTTGTTTATATATTGTCTACAGCTGCTTTCATGTTACTCGGAGGGAGCTGAGTAGTTCTGTCAGAAACGATCTTGTCCACAAAGCCTAAAATATTTGCTATCTGGTCCTTTACATAAGAAGTTTGCTGACCTGATCTAACGGGATAGCACAGAGAACAAAAGTTTAACTGTTCTGGTCCTGTTTCACAAAAATGGTATTTAAAAAGTATCTCCCTCATTTGTCATGTGGCCTGCCATGTGCGCGAGGGACAGTGCCGCGTGCTGCAAAGGTCACGAGGGTGTAAAAGACGCGGCCCTGCTCTTCCATACCCAGTGGTGTGCTGTTCGCCTTTGTAGAGTTTCTTGGTTCCGTGCAAATATGAAATTGGAACTAGAGCTAAGCCAACTCAGTAGTGAGCAGGTTGCTGCAGATTCTAGGATTTCAAAGTTCAATGGAGATTTAAGTTTAAATCTTTGGTATGTATCTGTAATTATCAAACTAGGTTATGTGATATTGTAGTGTTCCCTCAAATATGTTAGCATCTGAAAATCCTTAAAAAGAATTTAAACATTGATTTAGATGGATATGAAGCTGTCTATTTCTAAATTAACTTACAATTTATTGTATGTATGTACACATATTCATATATGTACTCATATATACTTACACGTAGGACACTTTTCAAAAAAAAATCAGCTTTATTGAGATAATTCACAAACCATAAAATTCACCCTTTTTAAAGTCAAAAAAAAAAAAAAAAAAAAAAAAGAACCAACTTTCAATCTACTTAGTGACTGCTGAAGTCACTCCGCAACCATTGGTCAACCCGGGGCCCCGCAGGAGACCTCGTAGAACCCTTGGGCGCGAGCGGCGTGTGCGCATGCTCACTTGTGTTTGGCACTGCTCCTTGGTTAGCGTTCGATCGGGAGGCTTTTGGGTGGTGCTGTTGTGGCAGAGATGTTGTCTTCGAGAAAATAGTACTGAGTAATATTCGCTCATATCGGCTTCACGAGTGGGTATGAGCCGAGGGGCCAGGTGAGGGGACGGGCCTCTGAAGCTGCTGTCTTCTCCCATGAAGAAGCTTTTTGACATTTGACGGTAGACGAAAGAGTCACTCTCAGGCACCGCCACCAGGTGGCAGGAGGCGAGCTCGGACGAGGTTTGTTTCAGACAGAGAATCGGCTTTTGGCCTAGCTCCCAGATCCACTCAGACATCTGGGAAAGATCAATCACGCTGCCTAAAGGGGCCATGTTGAAAGAGGACACCAGATCCTTTCGTGTGGAGTAGGGGACTTGGGTGACAGAGCGGAACGAGAAGTAGTGGGCGGAGCTAGGCCCAATCTTAGAAAAGAACTGATCTGTGGCCAGGTCAAGAAATAGCCCATTAGAACCATCTTTCAATATCCTTAGTGACTGCTGACGTCACTCAGCATCCATTGGTCAACCCGGGGCCCCGCAGGAGACCTCTTAGAACCCTTGGGCGCGAGCGGTGTGTGCGCGTTCTCACTTGTGTTTATCACTGCTCCTTGGTTACCGTTCGATCGGGAGGCTTTTGAGTGGTGCGGTTGTGGCAGAGAGGTTGGCTTCTGCCGAATAGTACCGAGTAATCGCTGGTGTTAGGTTTAGAAGTGGATAAGAGCCGAGGGGGCAGGTGAGCGGGCTGGCCCGTTAAGCTGCTGTCTTCTGCCATGAAGGCGCTTTTTGACTTTGGACCGTAGAAGAAAAAGTCACTCTCTGGCACCACCACCGGGCTGCAGGAGGCGAGCGCGGACGCGGTTTGTTCGTGAAAGAGAATCGGCTTTCGGCTGAGCTGGCAGATCCGACTCAGACATCTGGGAAAGATCCATCACGCTGCCAAACAGGGTGATGTGGAAAGAGGACAGCTGATCTTTCCGTGTGGAGTAGGGGTCGGGAACCTCCAGCAGGCTGCAGGAGGCGAGCGCGGGAGCGGTTTGGTTGAGAAATGGAATCGGATTTCGGCTGAGCTACCAGATCCGACACAGACATCTGGGAAAGATCCATCAAGCTGCAAAAGGGGTCATGTTAAAAGTGGATAGCAGACCTTTCCGTGTGGAGTAGGGTAAGTGGATGACAGAGTGGATGGAGAAGTAGGGGGCGGAGCCAGGCCCAAGCTTAGGAAAGAACTTATCTGTAGCCATGGCAAGAAATAGCCCGTGAGAAACAACTTTCAATCCCCCTAGGGACCACTGACGGCAATCAGCAACCATTGGTCAACCCGGGGCCCCGCAGGAGACCTCTTAGAACCCTTGGGCGCGAGCGGTGTGTGCGCATGCTCACTTGTGTTTGGCACTGCTCCTCGGTTAGCGTTCGATCGGGAGGCTTTTGGGTGGTGCTGTTGTGGCAGAGATGTTGTCTTCGAGAAAATAGTACTGAGTAATATTCGCTCATATCGGCTTCACGAGTGGGTATGAGCCGAGGGGCCAGGTGAGGGGACGGGCCTCTGAAGCTGCTGTCTTCTCCCATGAAGAAGCTTTTTGACTTTTGACGGTAGACGAAAGAGTCACTCTCAGGCACCGCCACCAGGTGGCAGGAGGCGAGCTCGGACGAGGTTTATTTCAGACAGAGAATCGGCTTTGGCCTAGCTCCCAGATCCACTCAGACATCTGGGAAAGATCAATCGCGCTGCCTAAAGGGGCCATGTTGAAAGAGGACACCAGATCCTTTCGTGTGGAGGAGGGGACGGGGATGACAGAGCCGAACGAGTAGTAGGGGGCGGAGCAAGGCCCAATCTTCGAAAAGAACTGATCTGTAGCCACGTCAAGAAATAGCCCATTAGAACCAACTTTCGGCACTCAGCTCCAGGCGGGGCGGCCCCGGCGCTGAGGGACGCTACCCGACCTTGGCGGGACGGGGGTTTCGCCAGGGCCTGGGCCCAGCGACCAGGCGGAGACGGCGCGCGAGCCTTGCAGTCTCCAGGGAAATGCGGGCTTGCCTGCAATGAGATTTCATTTTCTGCATTTAAAGGACATCCTTTTCTGAGCTGCTGTGAATAAATTTGGGATGATACTGTATGTTTTCATCTAATGGAGAAATAGCTGTATTTTGAATAAGGATTGCTGCACTGGACGACTTCAGAACATTACTCACAATGTCATCCAACAGGAGTCAGAATCCCCATGGACCGAAGCAGATTGGCCTTGACCAGCTCTGGGACGACCTCAGAGCTGGAATCCAGCAAGTGTACACCAGACAGAGTATGGCGAAGTCCAGATACATGGAACTCTACACGTATCCTCCTGCTTGAACTGAGATAATTTGCTTTAGAATTTTGATACTTAGTGGTAGGATCGATGAATTATTAGAAATTTGACATCGTGTGTTCTCTTCTCAGTTCATCCTTGAAATGTAGTCACAGAATTCATCTTTAGCTTTAAGTTTTTTGAATAGAGGTCCTGTTTTTCGGTTTTTTGAACAGAGGTAATAAAATTGGCTAGTTAGTTGTCTAATGCAGTGCTGGTCAGTACAGTAGCCACTAGTCACATGGATCTGTTTACATTTAAAATAATTTAAAAATTCAGTTTCTTAGTCACAGTAGCCATATTTTAAGGGCTTAATAGTCAGATAATAAAATATTTCTATTACTGTGGAAAGATCCGTTGGACAGCACTGGTCTAAAGCAGGGGATCATTTGTTGAAATGTTGTCCATTTGTTTATATATTGTCTACAGCTGCTTTCATGTTACTCGGAGGGAGCTGAGTAGTTCTGTCAGAAACGATCTTGTCCACAAAGCCTAAAATATTTGCTATCTGGTCCTTTACATAAGAAGTTTGCTGACCTGATCTAACGGGATAGCACAGAGAACAAAAGTTTAACTGTTCTGGTCCTGTTTCACAAAAATGGTATTTAAAAAGTATCCCCCTCATTTGTCATGTGGCCTGCCATGTGCGCGAGGGACAGTGCCGCGTGCTGCAAAGGTCACGAGGGTGTAAAAGACGCGGCCCTGCTCTTCCATACCCAGTGGTGTGCTGTTCGCCTTTGTAGAGTTTCTTGGTTCCGTGCAAATATGAAATTGGAACTAGAGCTAAGCCAACTCAGTAGTGAGCAGGTTGCTGCAGATTCTAGGATTTCAAAGTTCAATGGAGATTTAAGTTTAAATCTTTGGTATGTATCTGTAATTATCAAACTAGGTTATGTGATATTGTAGTGTTCCCTCAAATATGTTAGCATCTGAAAATCCTTAAAAAGAATTTAAACATTGATTTAGATGGATATGAAGCTGTCTATTTCTAAATTAACTTACAATTTATTGTATGTATGTACACATATTCATATATGTACTCATATATACTTACACGTAGGACACTTTTCAAAAAAAAATCAGCTTTATTGAGATAATTCACAAACCATAAAATTCACCCTTTTTAAAGTCAAAAAAAAAAAAAAAAAAAAAAGAACCAACTTTCAATCTACTTAGTGACTGCTGAAGTCACTCCGCAACCATTGGTCAACCCGGGGCCCCGCAGGAGACCTCGTAGAACCCTTGGGCGCGAGCGGCGTGTGCGCATGCTCACTTGTGTTTGGCACTGCTCCTTGGTTAGCGTTCGATCGGGAGGCTTTTGGGTGGTGCTGTTGTGGCAGAGATGTTGTCTTCGAGAAAATAGTACTGAGTAATATTCGCTCATATCGGCTTCACGAGTGGGTATGAGCCGAGGGGCCAGGTGAGGGGACGGGCCTCTGAAGCTGCTGTCTTCTCCCATGAAGAAGCTTTTTGACATTTGACGGTAGACGAAAGAGTCACTCTCAGGCACCGCCACCAGGTGGCAGGAGGCGAGCTCGGACGAGGTTTGTTTCAGACAGAGAATCGGCTTTTGGCCTAGCTCCCAGATCCACTCAGACATCTGGGAAAGATCAATCACGCTGCCTAAAGGGGCCATGTTGAAAGAGGACACCAGATCCTTTCGTGTGGAGTAGGGGACTTGGGTGACAGAGCGGAACGAGAAGTAGTGGGCGGAGCTAGGCCCAATCTTAGAAAAGAACTGATCTGTGGCCAGGTCAAGAAATAGCCCATTAGAACCATCTTTCAATATCCTTAGTGACTGCTGACGTCACTCAGCATCCATTGGTCAACCCGGGGCCCCGCAGGAGACCTCTTAGAACCCTTGGGCGCGAGCGGTGTGTGCGCGTTCTCACTTGTGTTTATCACTGCTCCTTGGTTACCGTTCGATCGGGAGGCTTTTGAGTGGTGCGGTTGTGGCAGAGAGGTTGGCTTCTGCCGAATAGTACCGAGTAATCGCTGGTGTTAGGTTTAGAAGTGGATAAGAGCCGAGGGGGCAGGTGAGCGGGCTGGCCCGTTAAGCTGCTGTCTTCTGCCATGAAGGCGCTTTTTGACTTTGGACCGTAGAAGAAAAAGTCACTCTCTGGCACCACCACCGGGCTGCAGGAGGCGAGCGCGGACGCGGTTTGTTCGTGAAAGAGAATCGGCTTTCGGCTGAGCTGGCAGATCCGACTCAGACATCTGGGAAAGATCCATCACGCTGCCAAACAGGGTGATGTGGAAAGAGGACAGCTGATCTTTCCGTGTGGAGTAGGGGTCGGGAACCTCCAGCAGGCTGCAGGAGGCGAGCGCGGGAGCGGTTTGGTTGAGAAATGGAATCGGATTTCGGCTGAGCTACCAGATCCGACACAGACATCTGGGAAAGATCCATCAAGCTGCAAAAGGGGTCATGTTAAAAGTGGATAGCAGACCTTTCCGTGTGGAGTAGGGTAAGTGGATGACAGAGTGGATGGAGAAGTAGGGGGCGGAGCCAGGCCCAAGCTTAGGAAAGAACTTATCTGTAGCCATGGCAAGAAATAGCCCGTGAGAAACAACTTTCAATCCCCCTAGGGAACACTGACGGCAATCAGCAACCATTGGTCAACCCGGGGACCCCGCAGGAGACCTCTTAGAACCCTTGGGCGCGAGCGGTGTGTGCGCATGCTCACTTGTGTTTGGCACTGCTCCTCGGTTAGCGTTCGATCGGGAGGCTTTTGGGTGGTGCTGTTGTGGCAGAGATGTTGTCTTCGAGAAAATAGTACTGAGTAATATTCGCTCATATCGGCTTCACGAGTGGGTATGAGCCGAGGGGCCAGGTGAGGGGACGGGCCTCTGAAGCTGCTGTCTTCTCCCATGAAGAAGCTTTTTGACTTTTGACGGTAGACGAAAGAGTCACTCTCAGGCACCGCCACCAGGTGGCAGGAGGCGAGCTCGGACGAGGTTTATTTCAGACAGAGAATCGGCTTTGGCCTAGCTCCCAGATCCACTCAGACATCTGGGAAAGATCAATCGCGCTGCCTAAAGGGGCCATGTTGAAAGAGGACACCAGATCCTTTCGTGTGGAGTAGGGGACGGGGATGACAGAGCCGAACGAGTAGTAGGGGGCGGAGCAAGGCCCAATCTTCGAAAAGAACTGATCTGTAGCCACGTCAAGAAATAGCCCATTAGAACCAACTTTCGGCACTCAGCTCCAGGCGGGGCGGCCCCGGCGCTGAGGGACGCTACCCGACCTTGGCGGGACGGGGGTTTCGCCAGGGCCTGGGCCCAGCGACCAGGCGGAGACGGCGCGCGAGCCTTGCAGTCTCCAGGGAAATGCGGGCTTGCCTGCAATGAGATTTCATTTTCTGCATTTAAAGGACATCCTTTTCTGAGCTGCTGTGAATAAATTTGGGATGATACTGTATGTTTTCATCTAATGGAGAAATAGCTGTATTTTGAATAAGGATTGCTGCACTGGACGACTTCAGAACATTACTCACAATGTCATCCAACAGGAGTCAGAATCCCCATGGACCGAAGCAGATTGGCCTTGACCAGCTCTGGGACGACCTCAGAGCTGGAATCCAGCAAGTGTACACCAGACAGAGTATGGCGAAGTCCAGATACATGGAACTCTACACGTATCCTCCTGCTTGAACTGAGATAATTTGCTTTAGAATTTTGATACTTAGTGGTAGGATCGATGAATTATTAGAAATTTGACATCGTGTGTTCTCTTCTCAGTTCATCCTTGAAATGTAGTCACAGAATTCATCTTTAGCTTTAAGTTTTTTGAATAGAGGTCCTGTTTTTCGGTTTTTTGAACAGAGGTAATAAAATTGGCTAGTTAGTTGTCTAATGCAGTGCTGGTCAGTACAGTAGCCACTAGTCACATGGATCTGTTTACATTTAAAATAATTTAAAAATTCAGTTTCTTAGTCACAGTAGCCATATTTTAAGGGCTTAATAGTCAGATAATAAAATATTTCTATTACTGTGGAAAGATCCGTTGGACAGCACTGGTCTAAAGCAGGGGATCATTTGTTGAAATGTTGTCCATTTGTTTATATATTGTCTACAGCTGCTTTCATGTTACTTGGAGGGAGCTGAGTAGTTCTGTCAGAAACGATCTTGTCCACAAAGCCTAAAATATTTGCTATCTGGTCCTTTACATAAGAAGTTTGCTGACCTGATCTAACGGGATAGCACAGAGAACAAAAGTTTAACTGTTCTGGTCCTGTTTCACAAAAATGGTATTTAAAAAGTATCTCCCTCATTTGTCATGTGGCCTGCCATGTGCGCGAGGGACAGTGCCGCGTGCTGCAAAGGTCACGAGGGTGTAAAAGACGCGGCCCTGCTCTTCCATACCCAGTGGTGTGCTGTTCGCCTTTGTAGAGTTTCTTGGTTCCGTGCAAATATGAAATTGGAACTAGAGCTAAGCCAACTCAGTAGTGAGCAGGTTGCTGCAGATTCTAGGATTTCAAAGTTCAATGGAGATTTAAGTTTAAATCTTTGGTATGTATCTGTAATTATCAAACTAGGTTATGTGATATTGTAGTGTTCCCTCAAATATGTTAGCATCTGAACATCCTTAAAAAGAATTTAAACATTGATTTAGATGGATATGAAGCTGTCTATTTCTAAATTAACTTACAATTTATTGTATGTATGTACACATATTCATATATGTACTCATATATACTTACACGTAGGACACTTTTCAAAAAAAAATCAGCTTTATTGAGATAATTCACAAACCATAAAATTCACCCTTTTTAAAGTCAAAAAAAAAAAAAAAAAAAAAAAAGAACCAACTTTCAATCTACTTAGTGACTGCTGAAGTCACTCCGCAACCATTGGTCAACCCGGGGCCCCGCAGGAGACCTCGTAGAACCCTTGGGCGCGAGCGGCGTGTGCGCATGCTCACTTGTGTTTGGCACTGCTCCTTGGTTAGCGTTCGATCGGGAGGCTTTTGGGTGGTGCTGTTGTGGCAGAGATGTTGTCTTCGAGAAAATAGTACTGAGTAATATTCGCTCATATCGGCTTCACGAGTGGGTATGAGCCGAGGGGCCAGGTGAGGGGACGGGCCTCTGAAGCTGCTGTCTTCTCCCATGAAGAAGCTTTTTGACATTTGACGGTAGACGAAAGAGTCACTCTCAGGCACCGCCACCAGGTGGCAGGAGGCGAGCTCGGACGAGGTTTGTTTCAGACAGAGAATCGGCTTTTGGCCTAACTCCCAGATCCACTCAGACATCTGGGAAAGATCAATCACGCTGCCTAAAGGGGCCATGTTGAAAGAGGACACCAGATCCTTTCGTGTGGAGTAGGGGACTTGGGTGACAGAGCGGAACGAGAAGTAGTGGGCGGAGCTAGGCCCAATCTTAGAAAAGAACTGATCTGTGGCCAGGTCAAGAAATAGCCCATTAGAACCATCTTTCAATATCCTTAGTGACTGCTGACGTCACTCAGCATCCATTGGTCAACCCGGGGCCCCGCAGGAGACCTCTTAGAACCCTTGGGCGCGAGCGGTGTGTGCGCGTTCTCACTTGTGTTTATCACTGCTCCTTGGTTACCGTTCGATCGGGAGGCTTTTGAGTGGTGCGGTTGTGGCAGAGAGGTTGGCTTCTGCCGAATAGTACCGAGTAATCGCTGGTGTTAGGTTTAGAAGTGGATAAGAGCCGAGGGGGCAGGTGAGCGGGCTGGCCCGTTAAGCTGCTGTCTTCTGCCATGAAGGCGCTTTTTGACTTTGGACCGTAGAAGAAAAAGTCACTCTCTGGCACCACCACCGGGCTGCAGGAGGCGAGCGCGGACGCGGTTTGTTCGTGAAAGAGAATCGGCTTTCGGCTGAGCTGGCAGATCCGACTCAGACATCTGGGAAAGATCCATCACGCTGCCAAACAGGGTGATGTGGAAAGAGGACAGCTGATCTTTCCGTGTGGAGTAGGGGTCGGGAACCTCCAGCAGGCTGCAGGAGGCGAGCGCGGGAGCGGTTTGGTTGAGAAATGGAATCGGATTTCGGCTGAGCTACCAGATCCGACACAGACATCTGGGAAAGATCCATCAAGCTGCAAAAGGGGTCATGTTAAAAGTGGATAGCAGACCTTTCCGTGTGGAGTAGGGTAAGTGGATGACAGAGTGGATGGAGAAGTAGGGGGCGGAGCCAGGCCCAAGCTTAGGAAAGAACTTATCTGTAGCCATGGCAAGAAATAGCCCGTGAGAAACAACTTTCAATCCCCCTAGGGACCACTGACGGCAATCAGCAACCATTGGTCAACCCGGGGCCCCGCAGGAGACCTCTTAGAACCCTTGGGCGCGAGCGGTGTGTGCGCATGCTCACTTGTGTTTGGCACTGCTCCTCGGTTAGCGTTCGATCGGGAGGCTTTTGGGTGGTGCTGTTGTGGCAGAGATGTTGTCTTCGAGAAAATAGTACTGAGTAATATTCGCTCATATCGGCTTCACGAGTGGGTATGAGCCGAGGGGCCAGGTGAGGGGACGGGCCTCTGAAGCTGCTGTCTTCTCCCATGAAGAAGCTTTTTGACTTTTGACGGTAGACGAAAGAGTCACTCTCAGGCACCGCCACCAGGTGGCAGGAGGCGAGCTCGGACGAGGTTTATTTCAGACAGAGAATCGGCTTTGGCCTAGCTCCCAGATCCACTCAGACATCTGGGAAAGATCAATCACGCTGCCTAAAGGGGCCATGTTGAAAGAGGACACCAGATCCTTTCGTGTGGAGTAGGGGACGGGGATGACAGAGCCGAACGAGTAGTAGGGGGCGGAGCAAGGCCCAATCTTCGAAAAGAACTGATCTGTAGCCACGTCAAGAAATAGCCCATTAGAACCAACTTTCGGCACTCAGCTCCAGGCGGGGCGGCCCCGGCGCTGAGGGACGCTACCCGACCTTGGCGGGACGGGGGTTTCGCCAGGGCCTGGGCCCAGCGACCAGGCGGAGACGGCGCGCGAGCCTTGCAGTCTCCAGGGAAATGCGGGCTTGCCTGCAATGAGATTTCATTTTCTGCATTTAAAGGACATCCTTTTCTGAGCTGCTGTGAATAAATTTGGGATGATACTGTATGTTTTCATCTAATGGAGAAATAGCTGTATTTTGAATAAGGATTGCTGCACTGGACGACTTCAGAACATTACTCACAATGTCATCCAACAGGAGTCAGAATCCCCATGGACCGAAGCAGATTGGCCTTGACCAGCTCTGGGACGACCTCAGAGCTGGAATCCAGCAAGTGTACACCAGACAGAGTATGGCGAAGTCCAGATACATGGAACTCTACACGTATCCTCCTGCTTGAACTGAGATAATTTGCTTTAGAATTTTGATACTTAGTGGTAGGATCGATGAATTATTAGAAATTTGACATCGTGTGTTCTCTTCTCAGTTCATCCTTGAAATGTAGTCACAGAATTCATCTTTAGCTTTAAGTTTTTTGAATAGAGGTCCTGTTTTTCGGTTTTTTGAACAGAGGTAATAAAATTGGCTAGTTAGTTGTCTAATGCAGTGCTGGTCAGTACAGTAGCCACTAGTCACATGGATCTGTTTACATTTAAAATAATTTAAAAATTCAGTTTCTTAGTCACAGTAGCCGTATTTTAAGGGCTTAATAGTCAGATAATAAAATATTTCTATTACTGTGGAAAGATCCGTTGGACAGCACTGGTCTAAAGCAGGGGATCATTTGTTGAAATGTTGTCCATTTGTTTATATATTGTCTACAGCTGCTTTCATGTTACTCGGAGGGAGTTGAGTAGTTCTGTCAGAAACGATCTTGTCCACAAAGCCTAAAATATTTGCTATCTGGTCCTTTACATAAGAAGTTTGCTGACCTGATCTAACGGGATAGCACAGAGAACAAAAGTTTAACTGTTCTGGTCCTGTTTCACAAAAATGGTATTTAAAAAGTATCTCCCTCATTTGTCATGTGGCCTGCCATGTGCGCGAGGGACAGTGCCGCGTGCTGCAAAGGTCACGAGGGTGTAAAAGACGCGGCCCTGCTCTTCCATACCCAGTGGTGTGCTGTTCGCCTTTGTAGAGTTTCTTGGTTCCGTGCAAATATGAAATTGGAACTAGAGCTAAGCCAACTCAGTAGTGAGCAGGTTGCTGCAGATTCTAGGATTTCAAAGTTCAATGGAGATTTAAGTTTAAATCTTTGGTATGTATCTGTAATTATCAAACTAGGTTATGTGATATTTTAGTGTTCCCTCAAATATGTTAGCATCTGAACATCCTTAAAAAGAATTTAAACATTGATTTAGATGGATATGAAGCTGTCTATTTCTAAATTAACTTACAATTTATTGTATGTATGTACACATATTCATATATGTACTCATATATACTTACACGTAGGACACTTTTCAAAAAAAAATCAGCTTTATTGAGATAATTCACAAACCATAAAATTCACCCTTTTTAAAGTCAAAAAAAAAAAGAACCAACTTTCAATCTACTTAGTGACTGCTGAAGTCACTCCGCAACCATTGGTCAACCCGGGGCCCCGCAGGAGACCTCGTAGAACCCTTGGGCGCGAGCGGCGTGTGCGCATGCTCACTTGTGTTTGGCACTGCTCCTTGGTTAGCGTTCGATCGGGAGGCTTTTGGGTGGTGCTGTTGTGGCAGAGATGTTGTCTTCGAGAAAATAGTACTGAGTAATATTCGCTCATATCGGCTTCACGAGTGGGTATGAGCCGAGGGGCCAGGTGAGGGGACGGGCCTCTGAAGCTGCTGTCTTCTCCCATGAAGAAGCTTTTTGACATTTGACGGTAGACGAAAGAGTCACTCTCAGGCACCGCCACCAGGTGGCAGGAGGCGAGCTCGGACGAGGTTTGTTTCAGACAGAGAATCGGCTTTTGGCCTAGCTCCCAGATCCACTCAGACATCTGGGAAAGATCAATCACGCTGCCTAAAGGGGCCATGTTGAAAGAGGACACCAGATCCTTTCGTGTGGAGTAGGGGACTTGGGTGACAGAGCGGAACGAGAAGTAGTGGGCGGAGCTAGGCCCAATCTTAGAAAAGAACTGATCTGTGGCCAGGTCAAGAAATAGCCCATTAGAACCATCTTTCAATATCCTTAGTGACTGCTGACGTCACTCAGCATCCATTGGTCAACCCGGGGCCCCGCAGGAGACCTCTTAGAACCCTTGGGCGCGAGCGGTGTGTGCGCGTTCTCACTTGTGTTTATCACTGCTCCTTGGTTACCGTTCGATCGGGAGGCTTTTGAGTGGTGCGGTTGTGGCAGAGAGGTTGGCTTCTGCCGAATAGTACCGAGTAATCGCTGGTGTTAGGTTTAGAAGTGGATAAGAGCCGAGGGGGCAGGTGAGCGGGCTGGCCCGTTAAGCTGCTGTCTTCTGCCATGAAGGCGCTTTTTGACTTTGGACCGTAGAAGAAAAAGTCACTCTCTGGCACCACCACCGGGCTGCAGGAGGCGAGCGCGGACGCGGTTTGTTCGTGAAAGAGAATCGGCTTTCGGCTGAGCTGGCAGATCCGACTCAGACATCTGGGAAAGATCCATCACGCTGCCAAACAGGGTGATGTGGAAAGAGGACAGCTGATCTTTCCGTGTGGAGTAGGGGTCGGGAACCTCCAGCAGGCTGCAGGAGGCGAGCGCGGGAGCGGTTTGGTTGAGAAATGGAATCGGATTTCGGCTGAGCTACCAGATCCGACACAGACATCTGGGAAAGATCCATCAAGCTGCAAAAGGGGTCATGTTAAAAGTGGATAGCAGACCTTTCCGTGTGGAGTAGGGTAAGTGGATGACAGAGTGGATGGAGAAGTAGGGGGCGGAGCCAGGCCCAAGCTTAGGAAAGAACTTATCTGTAGCCATGGCAAGAAATAGCCCGTGAGAAACAACTTTCAATCCCCCTAGGGACCACTGACGGCAATCAGCAACCATTGGTCAACCCGGGGCCCCGCAGGAGACCTCTTAGAACCCTTGGGCGCGAGCGGTGTGTGCGCATGCTCACTTGTGTTTGGCACTGCTCCTCGGTTAGCGTTCGATCGGGAGGCTTTTGGGTGGTGCTGTTGTGGCAGAGATGTTGTCTTCGAGAAAATAGTACTGAGTAATATTCGCTCATATCGGCTTCACGAGTGGGTATGAGCCGAGGGGCCAGGTGAGGGGACGGGCCTCTGAAGCTGCTGTCTTCTCCCATGAAGAAGCTTTTTGACTTTTGACGGTAGACGAAAGAGTCACTCTCAGGCACCGCCACCAGGTGGCAGGAGGCGAGCTCGGACGAGGTTTATTTCAGACAGAGAATCGGCTTTGGCCTAGCTCCCAGATCCACTCAGACATCTGGGAAAGATCAATCACGCTGCCTAAAGGGGCCATGTTGAAAGAGGACACCAGATCCTTTCGTGTGGAGTAGGGGACGGGGATGACAGAGCCGAACGAGTAGTAGGGGGCGGAGCAAGGCCCAATCTTCGAAAAGAACTGATCTGTAGCCACGTCAAGAAATAGCCCATTAGAACCAACTTTCGGCACTCAGCTCCAGGCGGGGCGGCCCCGGCACTGAGGGACGCTACCCGACCTTGGCGGGACGGGGGTTTCGCCAGGGCCTGGGCCCAGCGACCAGGCGGAGACGGCGCGCGAGCCTTGCAGTCTCCAGGGAAATGCGGGCTTGCCTGCAATGAGATTTCATTTTCTGCATTTAAAGGACATCCTTTTCTGAGCTGCTGTGAATAAATTTGGGATGATACTGTATGTTTTCATCTAATGGAGAAATAGCTGTATTTTGAATAAGGATTGCTGCACTGGACGACTTCAGAACATTACTCACAATGTCATCCAACAGGAGTCAGAATCCCCATGGACCGAAGCAGATTGGCCTTGACCAGCTCTGGGACGACCTCAGAGCTGGAATCCAGCAAGTGTACACCAGACAGAGTATGGCGAAGTCCAGATACATGGAACTCTACACGTATCCTCCTGCTTGAACTGAGATAATTTGCTTTAGAATTTTGATACTTAGTGGTAGGATCGATGAATTATTAGAAATTTGACATCATGTGTTCTCTTCTCAGTTCATCCTTGAAATGTAGTCACAGAATTCATCTTTAGCTTTAAGTTTTTTGAATAGAGGTCCTGTTTTTCGGTTTTTTGAACAGAGGTAATAAAATTGGCTAGTTAGTTGTCTAATGCAGTGCTGGTCAGTACAGTAGCCACTAGTCACATGGATCTGTTTACATTTAAAATAATTTAAAAATTCAGTTTCTTAGTCACAGTAGCCATATTTTAAGGGCTTAATAGTCAGATAATAAAATATTTCTATTACTGTGGAAAGATCCGTTGGACAGCACTGGTCTAAAGCAGGGGATCATTTGTTGAAATGTTGTCCATTTGTTTATATATTGTCTACAGCTGCTTTCATGTTACTCGGAGGGAGTTGAGTAGTTCTGTCAGAAACGATCTTGTCCACAAAGCCTAAAATATTTGCTATCTGGTCCTTTACATAAGAAGTTTGCTGACCTGATCTAACGGGATAGCACAGAGAACAAAAGTTTAACTGTTCTGGTCCTGTTTCACAAAAATGGTATTTAAAAAGTATCTCCCTCATTTGTCATGTGGCCTGCCATGTGCGCGAGGGACAGTGCCGCGTGCTGCAAAGGTCACGAGGGTGTAAAAGACGCGGCCCTGCTCTTCCATACCCAGTGGTGTGCTGTTCGCCTTTGTAGAGTTTCTTGGTTCCGTGCAAATATGAAATTGGAACTAGAGCTAAGCCAACTCAGTAGTGAGCAGGTTGCTGCAGATTCTAGGATTTCAAAGTTCAATGGAGATTTAAGTTTAAATCTTTGGTATGTATCTGTAATTATCAAACTAGGTTATGTGATATTGTAGTGTTCCCTCAAATATGTTAGCATCTGAAAATCCTTAAAAAGAATTTAAACATTGATTTAGATGGATATGAAGCTGTCTATTTCTAAATTAACTTACAATTTATTGTATGTATGTACACATATTCATATATGTACTCATATATACTTACACGTAGGACACTTTTCAAAAAAAAATCAGCTTTATTGAGATAATTCACAAACCATAAAATTCACCCTTTTTAAAGTCAAAAAAAAAAAAAAAAAAAAAAAGAACCAACTTTCAATCTACTTAGTGACTGCTGAAGTCACTCCGCAACCATTGGTCAACCCGGGGCCCCGCAGGAGACCTCGTAGAACCCTTGGGCGCGAGCGGCGTGTGCGCATGCTCACTTGTGTTTGGCACTGCTCCTTGGTTAGCGTTCGATCGGGAGGCTTTTGGGTGGTGCTGTTGTGGCAGAGATGTTGTCTTCGAGAAAATAGTACTGAGTAATATTCGCTCATATCGGCTTCACGAGTGGGTATGAGCCGAGGGGCCAGGTGAGGGGACGGGCCTCTGAAGCTGCTGTCTTCTCCCATGAAGAAGCTTTTTGACATTTGACGGTAGACGAAAGAGTCACTCTCAGGCACCGCCACCAGGTGGCAGGAGGCGAGCTCGGACGAGGTTTGTTTCAGACAGAGAATCGGCTTTTGGCCTAGCTCCCAGATCCACTCAGACATCTGGGAAAGATCAATCACGCTGCCTAAATGGGCCATGTTGAAAGAGGACACCAGATCCTTTCGTGTGGAGTAGGGGACTTGGGTGACAGAGCGGAACGAGAAGTAGTGGGCGGAGCTAGGCCCAATCTTAGAAAAGAACTGATCTGTGGCCAGGTCAAGAAATAGCCCATTAGAACCATCTTTCAATATCCTTAGTGACTGCTGACGTCACTCAGCATCCATTGGTCAACCCGGGGCCCCGCAGGAGACCTCTTAGAACCCTTGGGCGCGAGCGGTGTGTGCGCGTTCTCACTTGTGTTTATCACTGCTCCTTGGTTACCGTTCGATCGGGAGGCTTTTGAGTGGTGCGGTTGTGGCAGAGAGGTTGGCTTCTGCCGAATAGTACCGAGTAATCGCTGGTGTTAGGTTTAGAAGTGGATAAGAGCCGAGGGGGCAGGTGAGCGGGCTGGCCCGTTAAGCTGCTGTCTTCTGCCATGAAGGCGCTTTTTGACTTTGGACCGTAGAAGAAAAAGTCACTCTCTGGCACCACCACCGGGCTGCAGGAGGCGAGCGCGGACGCGGTTTGTTCGTGAAAGAGAATCGGCTTTCGGCTGAGCTGGCAGATCCGACTCAGACATCTGGGAAAGATCCATCACGCTGCCAAACAGGGTGATGTGGAAAGAGGACAGCTGATCTTTCCGTGTGGAGTAGGGGTCGGGAACCTCCAGCAGGCTGCAGGAGGCGAGCGCGGGAGCGGTTTGGTTGAGAAATGGAATCGGATTTCGGCTGAGCTACCAGATCCGACACAGACATCTGGGAAAGATCCATCAAGCTGCAAAAGGGGTCATGTTAAAAGTGGATAGCAGACCTTTCCGTGTGGAGTAGGGTAAGTGGATGACAGAGTGGATGGAGAAGTAGGGGGCGGAGCCAGGCCCAAGCTTAGGAAAGAACTTATCTGTAGCCATGGCAAGAAATAGCCCGTGAGAAACAACTTTCAATCCCCCTAGGGACCACTGACGGCAATCAGCAACCATTGGTCAACCCGGGGCCCCGCAGGAGACCTCTTAGAACCCTTGGGCGCGAGCGGTGTGTGCGCATGCTCACTTGTGTTTGGCACTGCTCCTTGGTTAGCGTTCGATCGGGAGGCTTTTGGGTGGTGCTGTTGTGGCAGAGATGTTGTCTTCGAGAAAATAGTACTGAGTAATATTCGCTCATATCGGCTTCACGAGTGGGTATGAGCCGAGGGGCCAGGTGAGGGGACGGGCCTCTGAAGCTGCTGTCTTCTCCCATGAAGAAGCTTTTTGACATTTGACGGTAGACGAAAGAGTCACTCTCAGGCACCGCCACCAGGTGGCAGGAGGCGAGCTCGGACGAGGTTTGTTTCAGACAGAGAATCGGCTTTTGGCCTAGCTCCCAGATCCACTCAGACATCTGGGAAAGATCAATCACGCTGCCTAAAGGGGCCATGTTGAAAGAGGACACCAGATCCTTTCGTGTGGAGTAGGGGACTTGGGTGACAGAGCGGAACGAGAAGTAGTGGGCGGAGCTAGGCCCAATCTTAGAAAAGAACTGATCTGTGGCCAGGTCAAGAAATAGCCCATTAGAACCATCTTTCAATATCCTTAGTGACTGCTGACGTCACTCAGCATCCATTGGTCAACCCGGGGCCCCGCAGGAGACCTCTTAGAACCCTTGGGCGCGAGCGGTGTGTGCGCGTTCTCACTTGTGTTTATCACTGCTCCTTGGTTACCGTTCGATCGGGAGGCTTTTGAGTGGTGCGGTTGTGGCAGAGAGGTTGGCTTCTGCCGAATAGTACCGAGTAATCGCTGGTGTTAGGTTTAGAAGTGGATAAGAGCCGAGGGGGCAGGTGAGCGGGCTGGCCCGTTAAGCTGCTGTCTTCTGCCATGAAGGCGCTTTTTGACTTTGGGCCGTAGAAGAAAAAGTCACTCTCTGGCACCACCACCGGGCTGCAGGAGGCGAGCGCGGACGCGGTTTGTTCGTGAAAGAGAATCGGCTTTCGGCTGAGCTGGCAGATCCGACTCAGACATCTGGGAAAGATCCATCACGCTGCCAAACAGGGTGATGTGGAAAGAGGACAGCTGATCTTTCCGTGTGGAGTAGGGGTCGGGAACCTCCAGCAGGCTGCAGGAGGCGAGCGCGGGAGCGGTTTGGTTGAGAAATGGAATCGGATTTCGGCTGAGCTACCAGATCCGACACAGACATCTGGGAAAGATCCATCAAGCTGCAAAAGGGGTCATGTTAAAAGTGGATAGCAGACCTTTCCGTGTGGAGTAGGGTAAGTGGATGACAGAGTGGATGGAGAAGTAGGGGGCGGAGCCAGGCCCAAGCTTAGGAAAGAACTTATCTGTAGCCATGGCAAGAAATAGCCCGTGAGAAACAACTTTCAATCCCCCTAGGGACCACTGACGGCAATCAGCAACCATTGGTCAACCCGGGGCCCCGCAGGAGACCTCTTAGAACCCTTGGGCGCGAGCGGTGTGTGCGCATGCTCACTTGTGTTTGGCACTGCTCCTCGGTTAGCGTTCGATCGGGAGGCTTTTGGGTGGTGCTGTTGTGGCAGAGATGTTGTCTTCGAGAAAATAGTACTGAGTAATATTCGCTCATATCGGCTTCACGAGTGGGTATGAGCCGAGGGGCCAGGTGAGGGGACGGGCCTCTGAAGCTGCTGTCTTCTCCCATGAAGAAGCTTTTTGACTTTTGACGGTAGACGAAAGAGTCACTCTCAGGCACCGCCACCAGGTGGCAGGAGGCGAGCTCGGACGAGGTTTATTTCAGACAGAGAATCGGCTTTGGCCTAGCTCCCAGATCCACTCAGACATCTGGGAAAGATCAATCACGCTGCCTAAAGGGGCCATGTTGAAAGAGGACACCAGATCCTTTCGTGTGGAGTAGGGGACGGGGATGACAGAGCCGAACGAGTAGTAGGGGGCGGAGCAAGGCCCAATCTTCGAAAAGAACTGATCTGTAGCCACGTCAAGAAATAGCCCATTAGAACCAACTTTCGGCACTCAGCTCCAGGCGGGGCGGCCCCGGCGCTGAGGGACGCTACCCGACCTTGGCGGGACGGGGGTTTCGCCAGGGCCTGGGCCCAGCGACCAGGCGGAGACGGCGCGCGAGCCTTGCAGTCTCCAGGGAAATGCGGGCTTGCCTGCAATGAGATTTCATTTTCTGCATTTAAAGGACATCCTTTTCTGAGCTGCTGTGAATAAATTTGGGATGATACTGTATGTTTTCATCTAATGGAGAAATAGCTGTATTTTGAATAAGGATTGCTGCACTGGACGACTTCAGAACATTACTCACAATGTCATCCAACAGGAGTCAGAATCCCCATGGACCGAAGCAGATTGGCCTTGACCAGCTCTGGGACGACCTCAGAGCTGGAATCCAGCAAGTGTACACCAGACAGAGTATGGCGAAGTCCAGATACATGGAACTCTACACGTATCCTCCTGCTTGAACTGAGATAATTTGCTTTAGAATTTTGATACTTAGTGGTAGGATCGATGAATTATTAGAAATTTGACATCATGTGTTCTCTTCTCAGTTCATCCTTGAAATGTAGTCACAGAATTCATCTTTAGCTTTAAGTTTTTTGAATAGAGGTCCTGTTTTTCGGTTTTTTGAACAGAGGTAATAAAATTGGCTAGTTAGTTGTCTAATGCAGTGCTGGTCAGTACAGTAGCCACTAGTCACATGGATCTGTTTACATTTAAAATAATTTAAAAATTCAGTTTCTTAGTCACAGTAGCCATATTTTAAGGGCTTAATAGTCAGATAATAAAATATTTCTATTACTGTGGAAAGATCTGTTGGACAGCACTGGTCTAAAGCAGGGGATCATTTGTTGAAATGTTGTCCATTTGTTTATATATTGTCTACAGCTGCTTTCATGTTACTCGGAGGGAGTTGAGTAGTTCTGTCAGAAACGATCTTGTCCACAAAGCCTAAAATATTTGCTATCTGGTCCTTTACATAAGAAGTTTGCTGACCTGATCTAACGGGATAGCACAGAGAACAAAAGTTTAACTGTTCTGGTCCTGTTTCACAAAAATGGTATTTAAAAAGTATCTCCCTCATTTGTCATGTGGCCTGCCATGTGTGCGAGGGACAGTGCCGCGTGCTGCAAAGGTCACGAGGGTGTAAAAGACGCGGCCCTGCTCTTCCATACCCAGTGGTGTGCTGTTCGCCTTTGTAGAGTTTCTTGGTTCCGTGCAAATATGAAATTGGAACTAGAGCTAAGCCAACTCAGTAGTGAGCAGGTTGCTGCAGATTCTAGGATTTCAAAGTTCAATGGAGATTTAAGTTTAAATCTTTGGTATGTATCTGTAATTATCAAACTAGGTTATGTGATATTGTAGTGTTCCCTCAAATATGTTAGCATCTGAAAATCCTTAAAAAGAATTTAAACATTGATTTAGATGGATATGAAGCTGTCTATTTCTAAATTAACTTACAATTTATTGTATGTATGTACACATATTCATATATGTACTCATATATACTTACACGTAGGACACTTTTCAAAAAAAAATCAGCTTTATTGAGATAATTCACAAACCATAAAATTCACCCTTTTTAAAGTCAAAAAAAAAAAGAACCAACTTTCAATCTACTTAGTGACTGCTGAAGTCACTCCGCAACCATTGGTCAACCCGGGGCCCCGCAGGAGACCTCGTAGAACCCTTGGGCGCGAGCGGCGTGTGCGCATGCTCACTTGTGTTTGGCACTGCTCCTCGGTTAGCGTTCGATCGGGAGGCTTTTGGGTGGTGCTGTTGTGGCAGAGATGTTGTCTTCGAGAAAATAGTACTGAGTAATATTCGCTCATATCGGCTTCACGAGTGGGTATGAGCCGAGGGGCCAGGTGAGGGGACGGGCCTCTGAAGCTGCTGTCTTCTCCCATGAAGAAGCTTTTTGACATTTGACGGTAGACGAAAGAGTCACTCTCAGGCACCGCCACCAGGTGGCAGGAGGCGAGCTCGGACGAGGTTTGTTTCAGACAGAGAATCGGCTTTTGGCCTAGCTCCCAGATCCACTCAGACATCTGGGAAAGATCAATCACGCTGCCTAAAGGGGCCATGTTGAAAGAGGACACCAGATCCTTTCGTGTGGAGTAGGGGACTTGGGTGACAGAGCGGAACGAGAAGTAGTGGGCGGAGCTAGGCCCAATCTTAGAAAAGAACTGATCTGTGGCCAGGTCAAGAAATAGCCCATTAGAACCATCTTTCAATATCCTTAGTGACTGCTGACGTCACTCAGCATCCATTGGTCAACCCGGGGCCCCGCAGGAGACCTCTTAGAACCCTTGGGCGCGAGCGGTGTGTGCGCGTTCTCACTTGTGTTTATCACTGCTCCTTGGTTACCGTTCGATCGGGAGGCTTTTGAGTGGTGCGGTTGTGGCAGAGAGGTTGGCTTCTGCCGAATAGTACCGAGTAATCGCTGGTGTTAGGTTTAGAAGTGGATAAGAGCCGAGGGGGCAGGTGAGCGGGCTGGCCCGTTAAGCTGCTGTCTTCTGCCATGAAGGCGCTTTTTGACTTTGGACCGTAGAAGAAAAAGTCACTCTCTGGCACCACCACCGGGCTGCAGGAGGCGAGCGCGGACGCGGTTTGTTCGTGAAAGAGAATCGGCTTTCGGCTGAGCTGGCAGATCCGACTCAGACATCTGGGAAAGATCCATCACGCTGCCAAACAGGGTGATGTGGAAAGAGGACAGCTGATCTTTCCGTGTGGAGTAGGGGTCGGGAACCTCCAGCAGGCTGCAGGAGGCGAGCGCGGGGGCGGTTTGGTTGAGAAATGGAATCGGATTTCGGCTGAGCTACCAGATCCGACACAGACATCTGGGAAAGATCCATCAAGCTGCAAAAGGGGTCATGTTAAAAGTGGATAGCAGACCTTTCCGTGTGGAGTAGGGTAAGTGGATGACAGAGTGGATGGAGAAGTAGGGGGCGGAGCCAGGCCCAAGCTTAGGAAAGAACTTATCTGTAGCCATGGCAAGAAATAGCCCGTGAGAAACAACTTTCAATCCCCCTAGGGACCACTGACGGCAATCAGCAACCATTGGTCAACCCGGGGCCCCGCAGGAGACCTCTTAGAACCCTTGGGCGCGAGCGGTGTGTGCGCATGCTCACTTGTGTTTGGCACTGCTCCTTGGTTAGCGTTCGATCGGGAGGCTTTTGGGTGGTGCTGTTGTGGCAGAGATGTTGTCTTCGAGAAAATAGTACTGAGTAATATTCGCTCATATCGGCTTCACGAGTGGGTATGAGCCGAGGGGCCAGGTGAGGGGACGGGCCTCTGAAGCTGCTGTCTTCTCCCATGAAGAAGCTTTTTGACTTTTGACGGTAGACGAAAGAGTCACTCTCAGGCACCGCCACCAGGTGGCAGGAGGCGAGCTCGGACGAGGTTTATTTCAGACAGAGAATCGGCTTTGGCCTAGCTCCCAGATCCACTCAGACATCTGGGAAAGATCAATCGCGCTGCCTAAAGGGGCCATGTTGAAAGAGGACACCAGATCCTTTCGTGTGGAGGAGGGGACGGGGATGACAGAGCCGAACGAGTAGTAGGGGGCGGAGCAAGGCCCAATCTTCGAAAAGAACTGATCTGTAGCCACGTCAAGAAATAGCCCATTAGAACCAACTTTCGGCACTCAGCTCCAGGCGGGGCGGCCCCGGCGCTGAGGGACGCTACCCGACCTTGGCGGGACGGGGGTTTCGCCAGGGCCTGGGCCCAGCGACCAGGCGGAGACGGCGCGCGAGCCTTGCAGTCTCCAGGGAAATGCGGGCTTGCCTGCAATGAGATTTCATTTTCTGCATTTAAAGGACATCCTTTTCTGAGCTGCTGTGAATAAATTTGCGATGATACTGTATGTTTTCATCTAATGGAGAAATAGCTGTATTTTGAATAAGGATTGCTGCACTGGACGACTTCAGAACATTACTCACAATGTCATCCAACAGGAGTCAGAATCCCCATGGACCGAAGCAGATTGGCCTTGACCAGCTCTGGGACGACCTCAGAGCTGGAATCCAGCAAGTGTACACCAGACAGAGTATGGCGAAGTCCAGATACATGGAACTCTACACGTATCCTCCTGCTTGAACTGAGATAATTTGCTTTAGAATTTTGATACTTAGTGGTAGGATCGATGAATTATTAGAAATTTGACATCGTGTGTTCTCTTCTCAGTTCATCCTTGAAATGTAGTCACAGAATTCATCTTTAGCTTTAAGTTTTTTGAATAGAGGTCCTGTTTTTCGGTTTTTTGAACAGAGGTAATAAAATTGGCTAGTTAGTTGTCTAATGCAGTGCTGGTCAGTACAGTAGCCACTAGTCACATGGATCTGTTTACATTTAAAATAATTTAAAAATTCAGTTTCTTAGTCACAGTAGCCATATTTTAAGGGCTTAATAGTCAGATAATAAAATATTTCTATTACTGTGGAAAGATCCGTTGGACAGCACTGGTCTAAAGCAGGGGATCATTTGTTGAAATGTTGTCCATTTGTTTATATATTGTCTACAGCTGCTTTCATGTTACTCGGAGGGAGCTGAGTAGTTCTGTCAGAAACGATCTTGTCCACAAAGCCTAAAATATTTGCTATCTGGTCCTTTACATAAGAAGTTTGCTGACCTGATCTAACGGGATAGCACAGAGAACAAAAGTTTAACTGTTCTGGTCCTGTTTCACAAAAATGGTATTTAAAAAGTATCTCCCTCATTTGTCATGTGGCCTGCCATGTGCGCGAGGGACAGTGCCGCGTGCTGCAAAGGTCACGAGGGTGTAAAAGACGCGGCCCTGCTCTTCCATACCCAGTGGTGTGCTGTTCGCCTTTGTAGAGTTTCTTGGTTCCGTGCAAATATGAAATTGGAACTAGAGCTAAGCCAACTCAGTAGTGAGCAGGTTGCTGCAGATTCTAGATTTTCAAAGTTCAATGGAGATTTAAGTTTAAATCTTTGGTATGTATCTGTAATTATCAAACTAGGTTATGTGATATTGTAGTGTTCCCTCAAATATGTTAGCATCTGAAAATCCTTAAAAAGAATTTAAACATTGATTTAGATGGATATGAAGCTGTCTATTTCTAAATTAACTTACAATTTATTGTATGTATGTACACATATTCATATATGTACTCATATATACTTACACGTAGGACACTTTTCAAAAAAAAAATCAGCTTTATTGAGATAATTCACAAACCATAAAATTCACCCTTTTTAAAGTCAAAAAAAAAAAAAAAAAAAAAAGAACCAACTTTCAATCTACTTAGTGACTGCTGAAGTCACTCCGCAACCATTGGTCAACCCGGGGCCCCGCAGGAGACCTCGTAGAACCCTTGGGCGCGAGCGGCGTGTGCGCATGCTCACTTGTGTTTGGCACTGCTCCTTGGTTAGCGTTCGATCGGGAGGCTTTTGGGTGGTGCTGTTGTGGCAGAGATGTTGTCTTCGAGAAAATAGTACTGAGTAATATTCGCTCATATCGGCTTCACGAGTGGGTATGAGCCGAGGGGCCAGGTGAGGGGACGGGCCTCTGAAGCTGCTGTCTTCTCCCATGAAGAAGCTTTTTGACATTTGACGGTAGACGAAAGAGTCACTCTCAGGCACCGCCACCAGGTGGCAGGAGGCGAGCTCGGACGAGGTTTGTTTCAGACAGAGAATCGGCTTTTGGCCTAGCTCCCAGATCCACTCAGACATCTGGGAAAGATCAATCACGCTGCCTAAAGGGGCCATGTTGAAAGAGGACACCAGATCCTTTCGTGTGGAGTAGGGGACTTGGGTGACAGAGCGGAACGAGAAGTAGTGGGCGGAGCTAGGCCCAATCTTAGAAAAGAACTGATCTGTGGCCAGGTCAAGAAATAGCCCATTAGAACCATCTTTCAATATCCTTAGTGACTGCTGACGTCACTCAGCATCCATTGGTCAACCCGGGGCCCCGCAGGAGACCTCTTAGAACCCTTGGGCGCGAGCGGTGTGTGCGCGTTCTCACTTGTGTTTATCACTGCTCCTTGGTTACCGTTCGATCGGGAGGCTTTTGAGTGGTGCGGTTGTGGCAGAGAGGTTGGCTTCTGCCGAATAGTACCGAGTAATCGCTGGTGTTAGGTTTAGAAGTGGATAAGAGCCGAGGGGGCAGGTGAGCGGGCTGGCCCGTTAAGCTGCTGTCTTCTGCCATGAAGGCGCTTTTTGACTTTGGACCGTAGAAGAAAAAGTCACTCTCTGGCACCACCACCGGGCTGCAGGAGGCGAGCGCGGACGCGGTTTGTTCGTGAAAGAGAATCGGCTTTCGGCTGAGCTGGCAGATCCGACTCAGACATCTGGGAAAGATCCATCACGCTGCCAAACAGGGTGATGTGGAAAGAGGACAGCTGATCTTTCCGTGTGGAGTAGGGGTCGGGAACCTCCAGCAGGCTGCAGGAGGCGAGCGCGGGAGCGGTTTGGTTGAGAAATGGAATCGGATTTCGGCTGAGCTACCAGATCCGACACAGACATCTGGGAAAGATCCATCAAGCTGCAAAAGGGGTCATGTTAAAAGTGGATAGCAGACCTTTCCGTGTGGAGTAGGGTAAGTGGATGACAGAGTGGATGGAGAAGTAGGGGGCGGAGCCAGGCCCAAGCTTAGGAAAGAACTTATCTGTAGCCATGGCAAGAAATAGCCCGTGAGAAACAACTTTCAATCCCCCTAGGGACCACTGACGGCAATCAGCAACCATTGGTCAACCCGGGGCCCCGCAGGAGACCTCTTAGAACCCTTGGGCGCGAGCGGTGTGTGCGCATGCTCACTTGTGTTTGGCACTGCTCCTCGGTTAGCGTTCGATCGGGAGGCTTTTGGGTGGTGCTGTTGTGGCAGAGATGTTGTCTTCGAGAAAATAGTACTGAGTAATATTCGCTCATATCGGCTTCACGAGTGGGTATGAGCCGAGGGGCCAGGTGAGGGGACGGGCCTCTGAAGCTGCTGTCTTCTCCCATGAAGAAGCTTTTTGACTTTTGACGGTAGACGAAAGAGTCACTCTCAGGCACCGCCACCAGGTGGCAGGAGGCGAGCTCGGACGAGGTTTATTTCAGACAGAGAATCGGCTTTGGCCTAGCTCCCAGATCCACTCAGACATCTGGGAAAGATCAATCACGCTGCCTAAAGGGGCCATGTTGAAAGAGGACACCAGATCCTTTCGTGTGGAGTAGGGGACGGGGATGACAGAGCCGAACGAGTAGTAGGGGGCGGAGCAAGGCCCAATCTTCGAAAAGAACTGATCTGTAGCCACGTCAAGAAATAGCCCATTAGAACCAACTTTCGGCACTCAGCTCCAGGCGGGGCGGCCCCGGCGCTGAGGGACGCTACCCGACCTTGGCGGGACGGGGGTTTCGCCAGGGCCTGGGCCCAGCGACCAGGCGGAGACGGCGCGCGAGCCTTGCAGTCTCCAGGGAAATGCGGGCTTGCCTGCAATGAGATTTCATTTTCTGCATTTAAAGGACATCCTTTTCTGAGCTGCTGTGAATAAATTTGGGATGATACTGTATGTTTTCATCTAATGGAGAAATAGCTGTATTTTGAATAAGGATTGCTGCACTGGACGACTTCAGAACATTACTCACAATGTCATCCAACAGGAGTCAGAATCCCCATGGACCGAAGCAGATTGGCCTTGACCAGCTCTGGGACGACCTCAGAGCTGGAATCCAGCAAGTGTACACCAGACAGAGTATGGCGAAGTCCAGATACATGGAACTCTACACGTATCCTCCTGCTTGAACTGAGATAATTTGCTTTAGAATTTTGATACTTAGTGGTAGGATCGATGAATTATTAGAAATTTGACATCGTGTGTTCTCTTCTCAGTTCATCCTTGAAATGTAGTCACAGAATTCATCTTTAGCTTTAAGTTTTTTGAATAGAGGTCCTGTTTTTCGGTTTTTTGAACAGAGGTAATAAAATTGGCTAGTTAGTTGTCTAATGCAGTGCTGGTCAGTACAGTAGCCACTAGTCACATGGATCTGTTTACATTTAAAATAATTTAAAAATTCAGTTTCTTAGTCACAGTAGCCGTATTTTAAGGGCTTAATAGTCAGATAATAAAATATTTCTATTACTGTGGAATGATCCGTTGGACAGCACTGGTCTAAAGCAGGGGATCATTTGTTGAAATGTTGTCCATTTGTTTATATATTGTCTACAGCTGCTTTCATGTTACTCGGAGGGAGTTGAGTAGTTCTGTCAGAAACGATCTTGTCCACAAAGCCTAAAATATTTGCTATCTGGTCCTTTACATAAGAAGTTTGCTGACCTGATCTAACGGGATAGCACAGAGAACAAAAGTTTAACTGTTCTGGTCCTGTTTCACAAAAATGGTATTTAAAAAGTATCTCCCTCATTTGTCATGTGGCCTGCCATGTGCGCGAGGGACAGTGCCGCGTGCTGCAAAGGTCACGAGGGTGTAAAAGACGCGGCCCTGCTCTTCCATACCCAGTGGTGTGCTGTTCGCCTTTGTAGAGTTTCTTGGTTCCGTGCAAATATGAAATTGGAACTAGAGCTAAGCCAACTCAGTAGTGAGCAGGTTGCTGCAGATTCTAGGATTTCAAAGTTCAATGGAGATTTAAGTTTAAATCTTTGGTATGTATCTGTAATTATCAAACTAGGTTATGTGATATTGTAGTGTTCCCTCAAATATGTTAGCATCTGAAAATCCTTAAAAAGAATTTAAACATTGATTTAGATGGATATGAAGCTGTCTATTTCTAAATTAACTTACAATTTATTGTATGTATGTACACATATTCATATATGTACTCATATATACTTACACGTAGGACACTTTTCAAAAAAAAATCAGCTTTATTGAGATAATTCACAAACCATAAAATTCACCCTTTTTAAAGTCAAAAAAAAAAAAAGAACCAACTTTCAATCTACTTAGTGACTGCTGAAGTCACTCCGCAACCATTGGTCAACCCGGGGCCCCGCAGGAGACCTCGTAGAACCCTTGGGCGTGAGCGGCGTGTGCGCATGCTCACTTGTGTTTGGCACTGCTCCTTGGTTAGCGTTCGATCGGGAGGCTTTTGGGTGGTGCTGTTGTGGCAGAGATGTTGTCTTCGAGAAAATAGTACTGAGTAATATTCGCTCATATCGGCTTCACGAGTGGGTATGAGCCGAGGGGCCAGGTGAGGGGACGGGCCTCTGAAGCTGCTGTCTTCTCCCATGAAGAAGCTTTTTGACATTTGACGGTAGACGAAAGAGTCACTCTCAGGCACCGCCACCAGGTGGCAGGAGGCGAGCTCGGACGAGGTTTGTTTCAGACAGAGAATCGGCTTTTGGCCTAGCTCCCAGATCCACTCAGACATCTGGGAAAGATCAATCACGCTGCCTAAAGGGGCCATGTTGAAAGAGGACACCAGATCCTTTCGTGTGGAGTAGGGGACTTGGGTGACAGAGCGGAACGAGAAGTAGTGGGCGGAGCTAGGCCCAATCTTAGAAAAGAACTGATCTGTGGCCAGGTCAAGAAATAGCCCATTAGAACCATCTTTCAATATCCTTAGTGACTGCTGACGTCACTCAGCATCCATTGGTCAACCCGGGGCCCCGCAGGAGACCTCTTAGAACCCTTGGGCGCGAGCGGTGTGTGCGCGTTCTCACTTGTGTTTATCACTGCTCCTTGGTTACCGTTCGATCGGGAGGCTTTTGAGTGGTGCGGTTGTGGCAGAGAGGTTGGCTTCTGCCGAATAGTACCGAGTAATCGCTGGTGTTAGGTTTAGAAGTGGATAAGAGCCGAGGGGGCAGGTGAGCGGGCTGGCCCGTTAAGCTGCTGTCTTCTGCCATGAAGGCGCTTTTTGACTTTGGACCGTAGAAGAAAAAGTCACTCTCTGGCACCACCACCGGGCTGCAGGAGGCGAGCGCGGACGCGGTTTGTTCGTGAAAGAGAATCGGCTTTCGGCTGAGCTGGCAGATCCGACTCAGACATCTGGGAAAGATCCATCATGCTGCCAAACAGGGTGATGTGGAAAGAGGACAGCTGATCTTTCCGTGTGGAGTAGGGGTCGGGAACCTCCAGCAGGCTGCAGGAGGCGAGCGCGGGAGCGGTTTGGTTGAGAAATGGAATCGGATTTCGGCTGAGCTACCAGATCCGACACAGACATCTGGGAAAGATCCATCAAGCTGCAAAAGGGGTCATGTTAAAAGTGGATAGCAGACCTTTCCGTGTGGAGTAGGGTAAGTGGATGACAGAGTGGATGGAGAAGTAGGGGGCGGAGCCAGGCCCAAGCTTAGGAAAGAACTTATCTGTAGCCATGGCAAGAAATAGCCCGTGAGAAACAACTTTCAATCCCCCTAGGGACCACTGACGGCAATCAGCAACCATTGGTCAACCCGGGGCCCCGCAGGAGACCTCTTAGAACCCTTGGGCGCGAGCGGTGTGTGCGCATGCTCACTTGTGTTTGGCACTGCTCCTTGGTTAGCGTTCGATCGGGAGGCTTTTGGGTGGTGCTGTTGTGGCAGAGATGTTGTCTTCGAGAAAATAGTACTGAGTAATATTCGCTCATATCGGCTTCACGAGTGGGTATGAGCCGAGGGGCCAGGTGAGGGGACGGGCCTCTGAAGCTGCTGTCTTCTCCCATGAAGAAGCTTTTTGACTTTTGACGGTAGACGAAAGAGTCACTCTCAGGCACCGCCACCAGGTGGCAGGAGGCGAGCTCGGACGAGGTTTATTTCAGACAGAGAATCGGCTTTGGCCTAGCTCCCAGATCCACTCAGACATCTGGGAAAGATCAATCACGCTGCCTAAAGGGGCCATGTTGAAAGAGGACACCAGATCCTTTCGTGTGGAGTAGGGGACGGGGATGACAGAGCCGAACGAGTAGTAGGGGGCGGAGCTAGGCCCAATCTTCGAAAAGAACTGATCTGTAGCCACGTCAAGAAATAGCCCATTAGAACCAACTTTCGGCACTCAGCTCCAGGCGGGGCGGCCCCGGCGCTGAGGGACGCTACCCGACCTTGGCGGGACGGGGGTTTCGCCAGGGCCTGGGCCCAGCGACCAGGCGGAGACGGCCCGCGAGCCTTGCAGTCTCCAGGGAAATGCGGGCTTGCCTGCAATGAGATTTCATTTTCTGCATTTAAAGGACATCCTTTTCTGAGCTGCTGTGAATAAATTTGGGATGATACTGTATGTTTTCATCTAATGGAGAAATAGCTGTATTTTGAATAAGGATTGCTGCACTGGACGACTTCAGAACATTACTCACAATGTCATCCAACAGGAGTCAGAATCCCCATGGACCGAAGCAGATTGGCCTTGACCAGCTCTGGGACGACCTCAGAGCTGGAATCCAGCAAGTGTACACCAGACAGAGTATGGCGAAGTCCAGATACATGGAACTCTACACGTATCCTCCTGCTTGAACTGAGATAATTTGCTTTAGAATTTTGATACTTAGTGGTAGGATCGATGAATTATTAGAAATTTGACATCATGTGTTCTCTTCTCAGTTCATCCTTGAAATGTAGTCACAGAATTCATCTTTAGCTTTAAGTTTTTTGAATAGAGGTCCTGTTTTTCGGTTTTTTGAACAGAGGTAATAAAATTGGCTAGTTAGTTGTCTAATGCAGTGCTGGTCAGTACAGTAGCCACTAGTCACATGGATCTGTTTATATTTAAAATAATTTAAAAATTCAGTTTCTTAGTCACAGTAGCCATATTTTAAGGGCTTAATAGTCAGATAATAAAATATTTCTATTACTGTGGAAAGATCCGTTGGACAGCACTGGTCTAAAGCAGGGGATCATTTGTTGAAATGTTGTCCATTTGTTTATATATTGTCTACAGCTGCTTTCATGTTACTCGGAGGGAGTTGAGTAGTTCTGTCAGAAACGATCTTGTCCACAAAGCCTAAAATATTTGCTATCTGGTCCTTTACATAAGAAGTTTGCTGACCTGATCTAACGGGATAGCACAGAGAACAAAAGTTTAACTGTTCTGGTCCTGTTTCACAAAAATGGTATTTAAAAAGTATCTCCCTCATTTGTCATGTGGCCTGCCATGTGCGCGAGGGACAGTGCCGCGTGCTGCAAAGGTCACGAGGGTGTAAAAGACGCGGCCCTGCTCTTCCATACCCAGTGGTGTGCTGTTCGCCTTTGTAGAGTTTCTTGGTTCCGTGCAAATATGAAATTGGAACTAGAGCTAAGCCAACTCAGTAGTGAGCAGGTTGCTGCAGATTCTAGGATTTCAAAGTTCAATGGAGATTTAAGTTTAAATCTTTGGTATGTATCTGTAATTATCAAACTAGGTTATGTGATATTGTAGTGTTCCCTCAAATATGTTAGCATCTGAAAATCCTTAAAAAGAATTTAAACATTGATTTAGATGGATATGAAGCTGTCTATTTCTAAATTAACTTACAATTTATTGTATGTATGTACACATATTCATATATGTACTCATATATACTTACACGTAGGACACTTTTCAAAAAAAAATCAGCTTTATTGAGATAATTCACAAACCATAAAATTCACCCTTTTTAAAGTCAAAAAAAAAAAAAGAACCAACTTTCAATCTACTTAGTGACTGCTGAAGTCACTCCGCAACCATTGGTCAACCCGGGGCCCCGCAGGAGACCTCGTAGAACCCTTGGGCGCGAGCGGCGTGTGCGCATGCTCACTTGTGTTTGGCACTGCTCCTTGGTTAGCGTTCGATCGGGAGGCTTTTGGGTGGTGCTGTTGTGGCAGAGATGTTGTCTTCGAGAAAATAGTACTGAGTAATATTCGCTCATATCGGCTTCACGAGTGGGTATGAGCCGAGGGGCCAGGTGAGGGGACGGGCCTCTGAAGCTGCTGTCTTCTCCCATGAAGAAGCTTTTTGACATTTGACGGTAGACGAAAGAGTCACTCTCAGGCACCGCCACCAGGTGGCAGGAGGCGAGCTCGGACGAGGTTTGTTTCAGACAGAGAATCGGCTTTTGGCCTAGCTCCCAGATCCACTCAGACATCTGGGAAAGATCAATCACGCTGCCTAAAGGGGCCATGTTGAAAGAGGACACCAGATCCTTTCGTGTGGAGTAGGGGACTTGGGTGACAGAGCGGAACGAGAAGTAGTGGGCGGAGCTAGGCCCAATCTTAGAAAAGAACTGATCTGTGGCCAGGTCAAGAAATAGCCCATTAGAACCATCTTTCAATATCCTTAGTGACTGCTGACGTCACTCAGCATCCATTGGTCAACCCGGGGCCCCGCAGGAGACCTCTTAGAACCCTTGGGCGCGAGCGGTGTGTGCGCGTTCTCACTTGTGTTTATCACTGCTCCTTGGTTACCGTTCGATCGGGAGGCTTTTGAGTGGTGCGGTTGTGGCAGAGAGGTTGGCTTCTGCCGAATAGTACCGAGTAATCGCTGGTGTTAGGTTTAGAAGTGGATAAGAGCCGAGGGGGCAGGTGAGCGGGCTGGCCCGTTAAGCTGCTGTCTTCTGCCATGAAGGCGCTTTTTGACTTTGGACCGTAGAAGAAAAAGTCACTCTCTGGCACCACCACCGGGCTGCAGGAGGCGAGCGCGGACGCGGTTTGTTCGTGAAAGAGAATCGGCTTTCGGCTGAGCTGGCAGATCCGACTCAGACATCTGGGAAAGATCCATCACGCTGCCAAACAGGGTGATGTGGAAAGAGGACAGCTGATCTTTCCGTGTGGAGTAGGGGTCGGGAACCTCCAGCAGGCTGCAGGAGGCGAGCGCGGGGGCGGTTTGGTTGAGAAATGGAATCGGATTTCGGCTGAGCTACCAGATCCGACACAGACATCTGGGAAAGATCCATCAAGCTGCAAAAGGGGTCATGTTAAAAGTGGATAGCAGACCTTTCCGTGTGGAGTAGGGTAAGTGGATGACAGAGTGGATGGAGAAGTAGGGGGCGGAGCCAGGCCCAAGCTTAGGAAAGAACTTATCTGTAGCCATGGCAAGAAATAGCCCGTGAGAAACAACTTTCAATCCCCCTAGGGACCACTGACGGCAATCAGCAACCATTGGTCAACCCGGGGCCCCGCAGGAGACCTCTTAGAACCCTTGGGCGCGAGCGGTGTGTGCGCATGCTCACTTGTGTTTGGCACTGCTCCTTGGTTAGCGTTCGATCGGGAGGCTTTTGGGTGGTGCTGTTGTGGCAGAGATGTTGTCTTCGAGAAAATAGTACTGAGTAATATTCGCTCATATCGGCTTCACGAGTGGGTATGAGCCGAGGGGCCAGGTGAGGGGACGGGCCTCTGAAGCTGCTGTCTTCTCCCATGAAGAAGCTTTTTGACTTTTGACGGTAGACGAAAGAGTCACTCTCAGGCACCGCCACCAGGTGGCAGGAGGCGAGCTCGGACGAGGTTTATTTCAGACAGAGAATCGGCTTTGGCCTAGCTCCCAGATCCACTCAGACATCTGGGAAAGATCAATCACGCTGCCTAAAGGGGCCATGTTGAAAGAGGACACCAGATCCTTTCGTGTGGAGGAGGGGACGGGGATGACAGAGCCGAACGAGTAGTAGGGGGCGGAGCAAGGCCCAATCTTCGAAAAGAACTGATCTGTAGCCACGTCAAGAAATAGCCCATTAGAACCAACTTTCGGCACTCAGCTCCAGGCGGGGCGGCCCCGGCGCTGAGGGACGCTACCCGACCTTGGCGGGACGGGGGTTTCGCCAGGGCCTGGGCCCAGCGACCAGGCGGAGACGGCGCGCGAGCCTTGCAGTCTCCAGGGAAATGCGGGCTTGCCTGCAATGAGATTTCATTTTCTGCATTTAAAGGACATCCTTTTCTGAGCTGCTGTGAATAAATTTGCGATGATACTGTATGTTTTCATCTAATGGAGAAATAGCTGTATTTTGAATAAGGATTGCTGCACTGGACGACTTCAGAACATTACTCACAATGTCATCCAACAGGAGTCAGAATCCCCATGGACCGAAGCAGATTGGCCTTGACCAGCTCTGGGACGACCTCAGAGCTGGAATCCAGCAAGTGTACACCAGACAGAGTATGGCGAAGTCCAGATACATGGAACTCTACACGTATCCTCCTGCTTGAACTGAGATAATTTGCTTTAGAATTTTGATACTTAGTGGTAGGATCGATGAATTATTAGAAATTTGACATCGTGTGCTCTCTTCTCAGTTCATCCTTGAAATGTAGTCACAGAATTCATCTTTAGCTTTAAGTTTTTTGAATAGAGGTCCTGTTTTTCGGTTTTTTGAACAGAGGTAATAAAATTGGCTAGTTAGTTGTCTAATGCAGTGCTGGTCAGTACAGTAGCCACTAGTCACATGGATCTGTTTACATTTAAAATAATTTAAAAATTCAGTTTCTTAGTCACAGTAGCCGTATTTTAAGGGCTTAATAGTCAGATAATAAAATATTTCTATTACTGTGGAAAGATCCGTTGGACAGCACTGGTCTAAAGCAGGGGATCATTTGTTGAAATGTTGTCCATTTGTTTATATATTGTCTACAGCTGCTTTCATGTTACTCGGAGGGAGCTGAGTAGTTCTGTCAGAAACGATCTTGTCCACAAAGCCTAAAATATTTGCTATCTGGTCCTTTACATAAGAAGTTTGCTGACCTGATCTAACGGGATAGCACAGAGAACAAAAGTTTAACTGTTCTGGTCCTGTTTCACAAAAATGGTATTTAAAAAGTATCTCCCTCATTTGTCATGTGGCCTGCCATGTGCGCGAGGGACAGTGCCGCGTGCTGCAAAGGTCACGAGGGTGTAAAAGACGCGGCCCTGCTCTTCCATACCCAGTGGTGTGCTGTTCGCCTTTGTAGAGTTTCTTGGTTCCGTGCAAATATGAAATTGGAACTAGAGCTAAGCCAACTCAGTAGTGAGCAGGTTGCTGCAGATTCTAGGATTTCAAAGTTCAATGGAGATTTAAGTTTAAATCTTTGGTATGTATCTGTAATTATCAAACTAGGTTATGTGATATTGTAGTGTTCCCTCAAATATGTTAGCATCTGAAAATCCTTAAAAAGAATTTAAACATTGATTTAGATGGATATGAAGCTGTCTATTTCTAAATTAACTTACAATTTATTGTATGTATGTACACATATTCATATATGTACTCATATATACTTACACGTAGGACACTTTTCAAAAAAAAATCAGCTTTATTGAGATAATTCACAAACCATAAAATTCACCCTTTTTAAAGTCAAAAAAAAAAAAAAAAAAAAAAGAACCAACTTTCAATCTACTTAGTGACTGCTGAAGTCACTCCGCAACCATTGGTCAACCCGGGGCCCCGCAGGAGACCTCGTAGAACCCTTGGGCGCGAGCGGCGTGTGCGCATGCTCACTTGTGTTTGGCACTGCTCCTTGGTTAGCGTTCGATCGGGAGGCTTTTGGGTGGTGCTGTTGTGGCAGAGATGTTGTCTTCGAGAAAATAGTACTGAGTAATATTCGCTCATATCGGCTTCACGAGTGGGTATGAGCCGAGGGGCCAGGTGAGGGGACGGGCCTCTGAAGCTGCTGTCTTCTCCCATGAAGAAGCTTTTTGACATTTGACGGTAGACGAAAGAGTCACTCTCAGGCACCGCCACCAGGTGGCAGGAGGCGAGCTCGGACGAGGTTTGTTTCAGACAGAGAATCGGCTTTTGGCCTAGCTCCCAGATCCACTCAGACATCTGGGAAAGATCAATCACGCTGCCTAAAGGGGCCATGTTGAAAGAGGACACCAGATCCTTTCGTGTGGAGTAGGGGACTTGGGTGACAGAGCGGAACGAGAAGTAGTGGGCGGAGCTAGGCCCAATCTTAGAAAAGAACTGATCTGTGGCCAGGTCAAGAAATAGCCCATTAGAACCATCTTTCAATATCCTTAGTGACTGCTGACGTCACTCAGCATCCATTGGTCAACCCGGGGCCCCGCAGGAGACCTCTTAGAACCCTTGGGCGCGAGCGGTGTGTGCGCGTTCTCACTTGTGTTTATCACTGCTCCTTGGTTACCGTTCGATCGGGAGGCTTTTGAGTGGTGCGGTTGTGGCAGAGAGGTTGGCTTCTGCCGAATAGTACCGAGTAATCGCTGGTGTTAGGTTTAGAAGTGGATAAGAGCCGAGGGGGCAGGTGAGCGGGCTGGCCCGTTAAGCTGCTGTCTTCTGCCATGAAGGCGCTTTTTGACTTTGGACCGTAGAAGAAAAAGTCACTCTCTGGCACCACCACCGGGCTGCAGGAGGCGAGCGCGGACGCGGTTTGTTCGTGAAAGAGAATCGGCTTTCGGCTGAGCTGGCAGATCCGACTCAGACATCTGGGAAAGATCCATCACGCTGCCAAACAGGGTGATGTGGAAAGAGGACAGCTGATCTTTCCGTGTGGAGTAGGGGTCGGGAACCTCCAGCAGGCTGCAGGAGGCGAGCGCGGGAGCGGTTTGGTTGAGAAATGGAATCGGATTTCGGCTGAGCTACCAGATCCGACACAGACATCTGGGAAAGATCCATCAAGCTGCAAAAGGGGTCATGTTAAAAGTGGATAGCAGACCTTTCCGTGTGGAGTAGGGTAAGTGGATGACAGAGTGGATGGAGAAGTAGGGGGCGGAGCCAGGCCCAAGCTTAGGAAAGAACTTATCTGTAGCCATGGCAAGAAATAGCCCGTGAGAAACAACTTTCAATCCCCCTAGGGACCACTGACGGCAATCAGCAACCATTGGTCAACCCGGGGCCCCGCAGGAGACCTCTTAGAACCCTTGGGCGCGAGCGGTGTGTGCGCATGCTCACTTGTGTTTGGCACTGCTCCTCGGTTAGCGTTCGATCGGGAGGCTTTTGGGTGGTGCTGTTGTGGCAGAGATGTTGTCTTCGAGAAAATAGTACTGAGTAATATTCGCTCATATCGGCTTCACGAGTGGGTATGAGCCGAGGGGCCAGGTGAGGGGACGGGCCTCTGAAGCTGCTGTCTTCTCCCATGAAGAAGCTTTTTGACTTTTGACGGTAGACGAAAGAGTCACTCTCAGGCACCGCCACCAGGTGGCAGGAGGCGAGCTCGGACGAGGTTTATTTCAGACAGAGAATCGGCTTTGGCCTAGCTCCCAGATCCACTCAGACATCTGGGAAAGATCAATCACGCTGCCTAAAGGGGCCATGTTGAAAGAGGACACCAGATCCTTTCGTGTGGAGTAGGGGACGGGGATGACAGAGCCGAACGAGTAGTAGGGGGCGGAGCAAGGCCCAATCTTCGAAAAGAACTGATCTGTAGCCACGTCAAGAAATAGCCCATTAGAACCAACTTTCGGCACTCAGCTCCAGGCGGGGCGGCCCCGGCGCTGAGGGACGCTACCCGACCTTGGCGGGACGGGGGTTTCGCCAGGGCCTGGGCCCAGCGACCAGGCGGAGACGGCGCGCGAGCCTTGCAGTCTCCAGGGAAATGCGGGCTTGCCTGCAATGAGATTTCATTTTCTGCATTTAAAGGACATCCTTTTCTGAGCTGCTGTGAATAAATTTGGGATGATACTGTATGTTTTCATCTAATGGAGAAATAGCTGTATTTTGAATAAGGATTGCTGCACTGGACGACTTCAGAACATTACTCACAATGTCATCCAACAGGAGTCAGAATCCCCATGGACCGAAGCAGATTGGCCTTGACCAGCTCTGGGACGACCTCAGAGCTGGAATCCAGCAAGTGTACACCAGACAGAGTATGGCGAAGTCCAGATACATGGAACTCTACACGTATCCTCCTGCTTGAACTGAGATAATTTGCTTTAGAATTTTGATACTTAGTGGTAGGATCGATGAATTATTAGAAATTTGACATCGTGTGTTCTCTTCTCAGTTCATCCTTGAAATGTAGTCACAGAATTCATCTTTAGCTTTAAGTTTTTTGAATAGAGGTCCTGTTTTTCGGTTTTTTGAACAGAGGTAATAAAATTGGCTAGTTAGTTGTCTAATGCAGTGCTGGTCAGTACAGTAGCCACTAGTCACATGGATCTGTTTACATTTAAAATAATTTAAAAATTCAGTTTCTTAGTCACAGTAGCCATATTTTAAGGGCTTAATAGTCAGATAATAAAATATTTCTATTACTGTGGAAAGATCCGTTGGACAGCACTGGTCTAAAGCAGGGGATCATTTGTTGAAATGTTGTCCATTTGTTTATATATTGTCTACAGCTGCTTTCATGTTACTCGGAGGGAGTTGAGTAGTTCTGTCAGAAACGATCTTGTCCACAAAGCCTAAAATATTTGCTATCTGGTCCTTTACATAAGAAGTTTGCTGACCTGATCTAACGGGATAGCACAGAGAACAAAAGTTTAACTGTTCTGGTCCTGTTTCACAAAAATGGTATTTAAAAAGTATCTCCCTCATTTGTCATGTGGCCTGCCATGTGCGCGAGGGACAGTGCCGCGTGCTGCAAAGGTCACGAGGGTGTAAAAGACGCGGCCCTGCTCTTCCATACCCAGTGGTGTGCTGTTCGCCTTTGTAGAGTTTCTTGGTTCCGTGCAAATATGAAATTGGAACTAGAGCTAAGCCAACTCAGTAGTGAGCAGGTTGCTGCAGATTCTAGGATTTCAAAGTTCAATGGAGATTTAAGTTTAAATCTTTGGTATGTATCTGTAATTATCAAACTAGGTTATGTGATATTGTAGTGTTCCCTCAAATATGTTAGCATCTGAACATCCTTAAAAAGAATTTAAACATTGATTTAGATGGATATGAAGCTGTCTATTTCTAAATTAACTTACAATTTATTGTATGTATGTACACATATTCATATATGTACTCATATATACTTACACGTAGGACACTTTTCAAAAAAAAATCAGCTTTATTGAGATAATTCACAAACCATAAAATTCACCCTTTTTAAAGTCAAAAAAAAAAAAAAAAAAGAACCAACTTTCAATCTACTTAGTGACTGCTGAAGTCACTCCGCAACCATTGGTCAACCCGGGGCCCCGCAGGAGACCTCGTAGAACCCTTGGGCGCGAGCGGCGTGTGCGCATGCTCACTTGTGTTTGGCACTGCTCCTTGGTTAGCGTTCGATCGGGAGGCTTTTGGGTGGTGCTGTTGTGGCAGAGATGTTGTCTTCGAGAAAATAGTACTGAGTAATATTCGCTCATATCGGCTTCACGAGTGGGTATGAGCCGAGGGGCCAGGTGAGGGGACGGGCCTCTGAAGCTGCTGTCTTCTCCCATGAAGAAGCTTTTTGACATTTGACGGTAGACGAAAGAGTCACTCTCAGGCACCGCCACCAGGTGGCAGGAGGCGAGCTCGGACGAGGTTTGTTTCAGACAGAGAATCGGCTTTTGGCCTAGCTCCCAGATCCACTCAGACATCTGGGAAAGATCAATCACGCTGCCTAAAGGGGCCATGTTGAAAGAGGACACCAGATCCTTTCGTGTGGAGTAGGGGACTTGGGTGACAGAGCGGAACGAGAAGTAGTGGGCGGAGCTAGGCCCAATCTTAGAAAAGAACTGATCTGTGGCCAGGTCAAGAAATAGCCCATTAGAACCATCTTTCAATATCCTTAGTGACTGCTGACGTCACTCAGCATCCATTGGTCAACCCGGGGCCCCGCAGGAGACCTCTTAGAACCCTTGGGCGCGAGCGGTGTGTGCGCGTTCTCACTTGTGTTTATCACTGCTCCTTGGTTACCGTTCGATCGGGAGGCTTTTGAGTGGTGCGGTTGTGGCAGAGAGGTTGGCTTCTGCCGAATAGTACCGAGTAATCGCTGGTGTTAGGTTTAGAAGTGGATAAGAGCCGAGGGGGCAGGTGAGCGGGCTGGCCCGTTAAGCTGCTGTCTTCTGCCATGAAGGCGCTTTTTGACTTTGGACCGTAGAAGAAAAAGTCACTCTCTGGCACCACCACCGGGCTGCAGGAGGCGAGCGCGGACGCGGTTTGTTCGTGAAAGAGAATCGGCTTTCGGCTGAGCTGGCAGATCCGACTCAGACATCTGGGAAAGATCCATCACGCTGCCAAACAGGGTGATGTGGAAAGAGGACAGCTGATCTTTCCGTGTGGAGTAGGGGTCGGGAACCTCCAGCAGGCTGCAGGAGGCGAGCGCGGGAGCGGTTTGGTTGAGAAATGGAATCGGATTTCGGCTGAGCTACCAGATCCGACACAGACATCTGGGAAAGATCCATCAAGCTGCAAAAGGGGTCATGTTAAAAGTGGATAGCAGACCTTTCCGTGTGGAGTAGGGTAAGTGGATGACAGAGTGGATGGAGAAGTAGGGGGCGGAGCCAGGCCCAAGCTTAGGAAAGAACTTATCTGTAGCCATGGCAAGAAATAGCCCGTGAGAAACAACTTTCAATCCCCCTAGGGACCACTGACGGCAATCAGCAACCATTGGTCAACCCGGGGCCCCGCAGGAGACCTCTTAGAACCCTTGGGCGCGAGCGGTGTGTGCGCATGCTCACTTGTGTTTGGCACTGCTCCTCGGTTAGCGTTCGATCGGGAGGCTTTTGGGTGGTGCTGTTGTGGCAGAGATGTTGTCTTCGAGAAAATAGTACTGAGTAATATTCGCTCATATCGGCTTCACGAGTGGGTATGAGCCGAGGGGCCAGGTGAGGGGACGGGCCTCTGAAGCTGCTGTCTTCTCCCATGAAGAAGCTTTTTGACTTTTGACGGTAGACGAAAGAGTCACTCTCAGGCACCGCCACCAGGTGGCAGGAGGCGAGCTCGGACGAGGTTTATTTCAGACAGAGAATCGGCTTTGGCCTAGCTCCCAGATCCACTCAGACATCTGGGAAAGATCAATCGCGCTGCCTAAAGGGGCCATGTTGAAAGAGGACACCAGATCCTTTCGTGTGGAGTAGGGGACGGGGATGACAGAGCCGAACGAGTAGTAGGGGGCGGAGCAAGGCCCAATCTTCGAAAAGAACTGATCTGTAGCCACGTCAAGAAATAGCCCATTAGAACCAACTTTCGGCACTCAGCTCCAGGCGGGGCGGCCCCGGCGCTGAGGGACGCTACCCGACCTTGGCGGGACGGGGGTTTCGCCAGGGCCTGGGCCCAGCGACCAGGCGGAGACGGCGCGCGAGCCTTGCAGTCTCCAGGGAAATGCGGGCTTGCCTGCAATGAGATTTCATTTTCTGCATTTAAAGGACATCCTTTTCTGAGCTGCTGTGAATAAATTTGGGATGATACTGTATGTTTTCATCTAATGGAGAAATAGCTGTATTTTGAATAAGGATTGCTGCACTGGACGACTTCAGAACATTACTCACAATGTCATCCAACAGGAGTCAGAATCCCCATGGACCGAAGCAGATTGGCCTTGACCAGCTCTGGGACGACCTCAGAGCTGGAATCCAGCAAGTGTACACCAGACAGAGTATGGCGAAGTCCAGATACATGGAACTCTACACGTATCCTCCTGCTTGAACTGAGATAATTTGCTTTAGAATTTTGATACTTAGTGGTAGGATCGATGAATTATTAGAAATTTGACATCGTGTGTTCTCTTCTCAGTTCATCCTTGAAATGTAGTCACAGAATTCATCTTTAGCTTTAAGTTTTTTGAATAGAGGTCCTGTTTTTCGGTTTTTTGAACAGAGGTAATAAAATTGGCTAGTTAGTTGTCTAATGCAGTGCTGGTCAGTACAGTAGCCACTAGTCACATGGATCTGTTTACATTTAAAATAATTTAAAAATTCAGTTTCTTAGTCACAGTAGCCATATTTTAAGGGCTTAATAGTCAGATAATAAAATATTTCTATTACTGTGGAAAGATCCGTTGGACAGCACTGGTCTAAAGCAGGGGATCATTTGTTGAAATGTTGTCCATTTGTTTATATATTGTCTACAGCTGCTTTCATGTTACTCGGAGGGAGTTGAGTAGTTCTGTCAGAAACGATCTTGTCCACAAAGCCTAAAATATTTGCTATCTGGTCCTTTACATAAGAAGTTTGCTGACCTGATCTAACGGGATAGCACAGAGAACAAAAGTTTAACTGTTCTGGTCCTGTTTCACAAAAATGGTATTTAAAAAGTATCTCCCTCATTTGTCATGTGGCCTGCCATGTGCGCGAGGGACAGTGCCGCGTGCTGCAAAGGTCACGAGTGTGTGAAAGACGCGGCCCTGCTCTTCCATACCCAGTGGTGTGCTGTTCGCCTTTGTAGAGTTTCTTGGTTCCGTGCAAATATGAAATTGGAACTAGAGCTAAGCCAACTCAGTAGTGAGCAGGTTGCTGCAGATTCTAGGATTTCAAAGTTCAATGGAGATTTAAGTTTAAATCTTTGGTATGTATCTGTAATTATCAAACTAGGTTATGTGATATTGTAGTGTTCCCTCAAATATGTTAGCATCTGAACATCCTTAAAAAGAATTTAAACATTGATTTAGATGGATATGAAGCTGTCTATTTCTAAATTAACTTACAATTTATTGTATGTATGTACACATATTCATATATGTACTCATATATACTTACACGTAGGACACTTTTCAAAAAAAAATCAGCTTTATTGAGATAATTCACAAACCATAAAATTCACCCTTTTTAAAGTCAAAAAAAAAAAAAGAACCAACTTTCAATCTACTTAGTGACTGCTGAAGTCACTCCGCAACCATTGGTCAACCCGGGGCCCCGCAGGAGACCTCGTAGAACCCTTGGGCGCGAGCGGCGTGTGCGCATGCTCACTTGTGTTTGGCACTGCTCCTTGGTTAGCGTTCGATCGGGAGGCTTTTGGGTGGTGCTGTTGTGGCAGAGATGTTGTCTTCGAGAAAATAGTACTGAGTAATATTCGCTCATATCGGCTTCACGAGTGGGTATGAGCCGAGGGGCCAGGTGAGGGGACGGGCCTCTGAAGCTGCTGTCTTCTCCCATGAAGAAGCTTTTTGACATTTGACGGTAGACGAAAGAGTCACTCTCAGGCACCGCCACCAGGTGGCAGGAGGCGAGCTCGGACGAGGTTTGTTTCAGACAGAGAATCGGCTTTTGGCCTAGCTCCCAGATCCACTCAGACATCTGGGAAAGATCAATCACGCTGCCTAAAGGGGCCATGTTGAAAGAGGACACCAGATCCTTTCGTGTGGAGTAGGGGACTTGGGTGACAGAGCGGAACGAGAAGTAGTGGGCGGAGCTAGGCCCAATCTTAGAAAAGAACTGATCTGTGGCCAGGTCAAGAAATAGCCCATTAGAACCATCTTTCAATATCCTTAGTGACTGCTGACGTCACTCAGCATCCATTGGTCAACCCGGGGCCCCGCAGGAGACCTCTTAGAACCCTTGGGCGCGAGCGGTGTGTGCGCGTTCTCACTTGTGTTTATCACTGCTCCTTGGTTACCGTTCGATCGGGAGGCTTTTGAGTGGTGCGGTTGTGGCAGAGAGGTTGGCTTCTGCCGAATAGTACCGAGTAATCGCTGGTGTTAGGTTTAGAAGTGGATAAGAGCCGAGGGGGCAGGTGAGCGGGCTGGCCCGTTAAGCTGCTGTCTTCTGCCATGAAGGCGCTTTTTGACTTTGGACCGTAGAAGAAAAAGTCACTCTCTGGCACCACCACCGGGCTGCAGGAGGCGAGCGCGGACGCGGTTTGTTCGTGAAAGAGAATCGGCTTTCGGCTGAGCTGGCAGATCCGACTCAGACATCTGGGAAAGATCCATCACGCTGCCAAACAGGGTGATGTGGAAAGAGGACAGCTGATCTTTCCGTGTGGAGTAGGGGTCGGGAACCTCCAGCAGGCTGCAGGAGGCGAGCGCGGGAGCGGTTTGGTTGAGAAATGGAATCGGATTTCGGCTGAGCTACCAGATCCGACACAGACATCTGGGAAAGATCCATCAAGCTGCAAAAGGGGTCATGTTAAAAGTGGATAGCAGACCTTTCCGTGTGGAGTAGGGTAAGTGGATGACAGAGTGGATGGAGAAGTAGGGGGCGGAGCCAGGCCCAAGCTTAGGAAAGAACTTATCTGTAGCCATGGCAAGAAATAGCCCGTGAGAAACAACTTTCAATCCCCCTAGGGACCACTGACGGCAATCAGCAACCATTGGTCAACCCGGGGCCCCGCAGGAGACCTCTTAGAACCCTTGGGCGCGAGCGGTGTGTGCGCATGCTCACTTGTGTTTGGCACTGCTCCTTGGTTAGCGTTCGATCGGGAGGCTTTTGGGTGGTGCTGTTGTGGCAGAGATGTTGTCTTCGAGAAAATAGTACTGAGTAATATTCGCTCATATCGGCTTCACGAGTGGGTATGAGCCGAGGGGCCAGGTGAGGGGACGGGCCTCTGAAGCTGCTGTCTTCTCCCATGAAGAAGCTTTTTGACTTTTGACGGTAGACGAAAGAGTCACTCTCAGGCACCGCCACCAGGTGGCAGGAGGCGAGCTCGGACGAGGTTTATTTCAGACAGAGAATCGGCTTTGGCCTAGCTCCCAGATCCACTCAGACATCTGGGAAAGATCAATCACGCTGCCTAAAGGGGCCATGTTGAAAGAGGACACCAGATCCTTTCGTGTGGAGTAGGGGACGGGGATGACAGAGCCGAACGAGTAGTAGGGGGCGGAGCAAGGCCCAATCTTCGAAAAGAACTGATCTGTAGCCACGTCAAGAAATAGCCCATTAGAACCAACTTTCGGCACTCAGCTCCAGGCGGGGCGGCCCCGGCGCTGAGGGACGCTACCCGACCTTGGCGGGACGGGGGTTTCGCCAGGGCCTGGGCCCAGCGACCAGGCGGAGACGGCGCGCGAGCCTTGCAGTCTCCAGGGAAATGCGGGCTTGCCTGCAATGAGATTTCATTTTCTGCATTTAAAGGACATCCTTTTCTGAGCTGCTGTGAATAAATTTGGGATGATACTGTATGTTTTCATCTAATGGAGAAATAGCTGTATTTTGAATAAGGATTGCTGCACTGGACGACTTCAGAACATTACTCACAATGTCATCCAACAGGAGTCAGAATCCCCATGGACCGAAGCAGATTGGCCTTGACCAGCTCTGGGACGACCTCAGAGCTGGAATCCAGCAAGTGTACACCAGACAGAGTATGGCGAAGTCCAGATACATGGAACTCTACACGTATCCTCCTGCTTGAACTGAGATAATTTGCTTTAGAATTTTGATACTTAGTGGTAGGATCGATGAATTATTAGAAATTTGACATCGTGTGTTCTCTTCTCAGTTCATCCTTGAAATGTAGTCACAGAATTCATCTTTAGCTTTAAGTTTTTTGAATAGAGGTCCTGTTTTTCGGTTTTTTGAACAGAGGTAATAAAATTGGCTAGTTAGTTGTCTAATGCAGTGCTGGTCAGTACAGTAGCCACTAGTCACATGGATCTGTTTACATTTAAAATAATTTAAAAATTCAGTTTCTTAGTCACAGTAGCCATATTTTAAGGGCTTAATAGTCAGATAATAAAATATTTCTATTACTGTGGAAAGATCCGTTGGACAGCACTGGTCTAAAGCAGGGGATCATTTGTTGAAATGTTGTCCATTTGTTTATATATTGTCTACAGCTGCTTTCATGTTACTCGGAGGGAGTTGAGTAGTTCTGTCAGAAACGATCTTGTCCACAAAGCCTAAAATATTTGCTATCTGGTCCTTTACATAAGAAGTTTGCTGACCTGATCTAACGGGATAGCACAGAGAACAAAAGTTTAACTGTTCTGGTCCTGTTTCACAAAAATGGTATTTAAAAAGTATCTCCCTCATTTGTCATGTGGCCTGCCATGTGCGCGAGGGACAGTGCCGCGTGCTGCAAAGGTCACGAGGGTGTAAAAGACGCGGCCCTGCTCTTCCATACCCAGTGGTGTGCTGTTCGCCTTTGTAGAGTTTCTTGGTTCCGTGCAAATATGAAATTGGAACTAGAGCTAAGCCAACTCAGTAGTGAGCAGGTTGCTGCAGATTCTAGGATTTCAAAGTTCAATGGAGATTTAAGTTTAAATCTTTGGTATGTATCTGTAATTATCAAACTAGGTTATGTGATATTGTAGTGTTCCCTCAAATATGTTAGCATCTGAAAATCCTTAAAAAGAATTTAAACATTGATTTAGATGGATATGAAGCTGTCTATTTCTAAATTAACTTACAATTTATTGTATGTATGTACACATATTCATATATGTACTCATATATACTTACACGTAGGACACTTTTCAAAAAAAAATCAGCTTTATTGAGATAATTCACAAACCATAAAATTCACCCTTTTTAAAGTCAAAAAAAAAAAAAGAACCAACTTTCAATCTACTTAGTGACTGCTGAAGTCACTCCGCAACCATTGGTCAACCCGGGGCCCCGCAGGAGACCTCGTAGAACCCTTGGGCGCGAGCGGCGTGTGCGCATGCTCACTTGTGTTTGGCACTGCTCCTTGGTTAGCGTTCGATCGGGAGGCTTTTGGGTGGTGCTGTTGTGGCAGAGATGTTGTCTTCGAGAAAATAGTACTGAGTAATATTCGCTCATATCGGCTTCACGAGTGGGTATGAGCCGAGGGGCCAGGTGAGGGGACGGGCCTCTGAAGCTGCTGTCTTCTCCCATGAAGAAGCTTTTTGACATTTGACGGTAGACGAAAGAGTCACTCTCAGGCACCGCCACCAGGTGGCAGGAGGCGAGCTCGGACGAGGTTTGTTTCAGACAGAGAATCGGCTTTTGGCCTAGCTCCCAGATCCACTCAGACATCTGGGAAAGATCAATCACGCTGCCTAAAGGGGCCATGTTGAAAGAGGACACCAGATCCTTTCGTGTGGAGTAGGGGACTTGGGTGACAGAGTGGAACGAGAAGTAGTGGGCGGAGCTAGGCCCAATCTTAGAAAAGAACTGATCTGTGGCCAGGTCAAGAAATAGCCCATTAGAACCATCTTTCAATATCCTTAGTGACTGCTGACGTCACTCAGCATCCATTGGTCAACCCGGGGCCCCGCAGGAGACCTCTTAGAACCCTTGGGCGCGAGCGGTGTGTGCGCGTTCTCACTTGTGTTTATCACTGCTCCTTGGTTACCGTTCGATCGGGAGGCTTTTGAGTGGTGCGGTTGTGGCAGAGAGGTTGGCTTCTGCCGAATAGTACCGAGTAATCGCTGGTGTTAGGTTTAGAAGTGGATAAGAGCCGAGGGGGCAGGTGAGCGGGCTGGCCCGTTAAGCTGCTGTCTTCTGCCATGAAGGCGCTTTTTGACTTTGGACCGTAGAAGAAAAAGTCACTCTCTGGCACCACCACCGGGCTGCAGGAGGCGAGCGCGGACGCGGTTTGTTCGTGAAAGAGAATCGGCTTTCGGCTGAGCTGGCAGATCCGACTCAGACATCTGGGAAAGATCCATCACGCTGCCAAACAGGGTGATGTGGAAAGAGGACAGCTGATCTTTCCGTGTGGAGTAGGGGTCGGGAACCTCCAGCAGGCTGCAGGAGGCGAGCGCGGGAGCGGTTTGGTTGAGAAATGGAATCGGATTTCGGCTGAGCTACCAGATCCGACACAGACATCTGGGAAAGATCCATCAAGCTGCAAAAGGGGTCATGTTAAAAGTGGATAGCAGACCTTTCCGTGTGGAGTAGGGTAAGTGGATGACAGAGTGGATGGAGAAGTAGGGGGCGGAGCCAGGCCCAAGCTTAGGAAAGAACTTATCTGTAGCCATGGCAAGAAATAGCCCGTGAGAAACAACTTTCAATCCCCCTAGGGACCACTGACGGCAATCAGCAACCATTGGTCAACCCGGGGCCCCGCAGGAGACCTCTTAGAACCCTTGGGCGCGAGCGGTGTGTGCGCATGCTCACTTGTGTTTGGCACTGCTCCTCGGTTAGCGTTCGATCGGGAGGCTTTTGGGTGGTGCTGTTGTGGCAGAGATGTTGTCTTCGAGAAAATAGTACTGAGTAATATTCGCTCATATCGGCTTCACGAGTGGGTATGAGCCGAGGGGCCAGGTGAGGGGACGGGCCTCTGAAGCTGCTGTCTTCTCCCATGAAGAAGCTTTTTGACTTTTGACGGTAGACGAAAGAGTCACTCTCAGGCACCGCCACCAGGTGGCAGGAGGCGAGCTCGGACGAGGTTTATTTCAGACAGAGAATCGGCTTTGGCCTAGCTCCCAGATCCACTCAGACATCTGGGAAAGATCAATCACGCTGCCTAAAGGGGCCATGTTGAAAGAGGACACCAGATCCTTTCGTGTGGAGTAGGGGACGGGGATGACAGAGCCGAACGAGTAGTAGGGGGCGGAGCAAGGCCCAATCTTCGAAAAGAACTGATCTGTAGCCACGTCAAGAAATAGCCCATTAGAACCAACTTTCGGCACTCAGCTCCAGGCGGGGCGGCCCCGGCGCTGAGGGACGCTACCCGACCTTGGCGGGACGGGGGTTTCGCCAGGGCCTGGGCCCAGCGACCAGGCGGAGACGGCGCGCGAGCCTTGCAGTCTCCAGGGAAATGCGGGCTTGCCTGCAATGAGATTTCATTTTCTGCATTTAAAGGACATCCTTTTCTGAGCTGCTGTGAATAAATTTGGGATGATACTGTATGTTTTCATCTAATGGAGAAATAGCTGTATTTTGAATAAGGATTGCTGCACTGGACGACTTCAGCACATTACTCACAATGTCATCCAACAGGAGTCAGAATCCCCATGGACCGAAGCAGATTGGCCTTGACCAGCTCTGGGACGACCTCAGAGCTGGAATCCAGCAAGTGTACACCAGACAGAGTATGGCGAAGTCCAGATACATGGAACTCTACACGTATCCTCCTGCTTGAACTGAGATAATTTGCTTTAGAATTTTGATACTTAGTGGTAGGATCGATGAATTATTAGAAATTTGACATCGTGTGTTCTCTTCTCAGTTCATCCTTGAAATGTAGTCACAGAATTCATCTTTAGCTTTAAGTTTTTTGAATAGAGGTCCTGTTTTTCGGTTTTTTGAACAGAGGTAATAAAATTGGCTAGTTAGTTGTCTAATGCAGTGCTGGTCAGTACAGTAGCCACTAGTCACATGGATCTGTTTACATTTAAAATAATTTAAAAATTCAGTTTCTTAGTCACAGTAGCCATATTTTAAGGGCTTAATAGTCAGATAATAAAATATTTCTATTACTGTGGAAAGATCCGTTGGACAGCACTGGTCTAAAGCAGGGGATCATTTGTTGAAATGTTGTCCATTTGTTTATATATTGTCTACAGCTGCTTTCATGTTACTCGGAGGGAGTTGAGTAGTTCTGTCAGAAACGATCTTGTCCACAAAGCCTAAAATATTTGCTATCTGGTCCTTTACATAAGAAGTTTGCTGACCTGATCTAACGGGATAGCACAGAGAACAAAAGTTTAACTGTTCTGGTCCTGTTTCACAAAAATGGTATTTAAAAAGTATCTCCCTCATTTGTCATGTGGCCTGCCATGTGCGCGAGGGACAGTGCCGCGTGCTGCAAAGGTCACGAGGGTGTAAAAGACGCGGCCCTGCTCTTCCATACCCAGTGGTGTGCTGTTCGCCTTTGTAGAGTTTCTTGGTTCCGTGCAAATATGAAATTGGAACTAGAGCTAAGCCAACTCAGTAGTGAGCAGGTTGCTGCAGATTCTAGGATTTCAAAGTTCAATGGAGATTTAAGTTTAAATCTTTGGTATGTATCTGTAATTATCAAACTAGGTTATGTGATATTGTAGTGTTCCCTCAAATATGTTAGCATCTGAACATCCTTAAAAAGAATTTAAACATTGATTTAGATGGATATGAAGCTGTCTATTTCTAAATTAACTTACAATTTATTGTATGTATGTACACATATTCATATATGTACTCATATATACTTACACGTAGGACACTTTTCAAAAAAAAATCAGCTTTATTGAGATAATTCACAAACCATAAAATTCACCCTTTTTAAAGTCAAAAAAAAAAAAAAAAAAGAACCAACTTTCAATCTACTTAGTGACTGCTGAAGTCACTCCGCAACCATTGGTCAACCCGGGGCCCCGCAGGAGACCTCGTAGAACCCTTGGGCGCGAGCGGCGTGTGCGCATGCTCACTTGTGTTTGGCACTGCTCCTTGGTTAGCGTTCGATCGGGAGGCTTTTGGGTGGTGCTGTTGTGGCAGAGATGTTGTCTTCGAGAAAATAGTACTGAGTAATATTCGCTCATATCGGCTTCACGAGTGGGTATGAGCCGAGGGGCCAGGTGAGGGGACGGGCCTCTGAAGCTGCTGTCTTCTCCCATGAAGAAGCTTTTTGACATTTGACGGTAGACGAAAGAGTCACTCTCAGGCACCGCCACCAGGTGGCAGGAGGCGAGCTCGGACGAGGTTTGTTTCAGACAGAGAATCGGCTTTTGGCCTAGCTCCCAGATCCACTCAGACATCTGGGAAAGATCAATCACGCTGCCTAAAGGGGCCATGTTGAAAGAGGACACCAGATCCTTTCGTGTGGAGTAGGGGACTTGGGTGACAGAGCGGAACGAGAAGTAGTGGGCGGAGCTAGGCCCAATCTTAGAAAAGAACTGATCTGTGGCCAGGTCAAGAAATAGCCCATTAGAACCATCTTTCAATATCCTTAGTGACTGCTGACGTCACTCAGCATCCATTGGTCAACCCGGGGCCCCGCAGGAGACCTCTTAGAACCCTTGGGCGCGAGCGGTGTGTGCGCGTTCTCACTTGTGTTTATCACTGCTCCTTGGTTACCGTTCGATCGGGAGGCTTTTGAGTGGTGCGGTTGTGGCAGAGAGGTTGGCTTCTGCCGAATAGTACCGAGTAATCGCTGGTGTTAGGTTTAGAAGTGGATAAGAGCCGAGGGGGCAGGTGAGCGGGCTGGCCCGTTAAGCTGCTGTCTTCTGCCATGAAGGCGCTTTTTGACTTTGGACCGTAGAAGAAAAAGTCACTCTCTGGCACCACCACCGGGCTGCAGGAGGCGAGCGCGGACGCGGTTTGTTCGTGAAAGAGAATCGGCTTTCGGCTGAGCTGGCAGATCCGACTCAGACATCTGGGAAAGATCCATCACGCTGCCAAACAGGGTGATGTGGAAAGAGGACAGCTGATCTTTCCGTGTGGAGTAGGGGTCGGGAACCTCCAGCAGGCTGCAGGAGGCGAGTGCGGGAGCGGTTTGGTTGAGAAATGGAATCGGATTTCGGCTGAGCTACCAGATCCGACACAGACATCTGGGAAAGATCCATCAAGCTGCAAAAGGGGTCATGTTAAAAGTGGATAGCAGACCTTTCCGTGTGGAGTAGGGTAAGTGGATGACAGAGTGGATGGAGAAGTAGGGGGCGGAGCCAGGCCCAAGCTTAGGAAAGAACTTATCTGTAGCCATGGCAAGAAATAGCCCGTGAGAAACAACTTTCAATCCCCCTAGGGACCACTGACGGCAATCAGCAACCATTGGTCAACCCGGGGCCCCGCAGGAGACCTCTTAGAACCCTTGGGCGCGAGCGGTGTGTGCGCATGCTCACTTGTGTTTGGCACTGCTCCTTGGTTAGCGTTCGATCGGGAGGCTTTTGGGTGGTGCTGTTGTGGCAGAGATGTTGTCTTCGAGAAAATAGTACTGAGTAATATTCGCTCATATCGGCTTCACGAGTGGGTATGAGCCGAGGGGCCAGGTGAGGGGACGGGCCTCTGAAGCTGCTGTCTTCTCCCATGAAGAAGCTTTTTGACTTTTGACGGTAGACGAAAGAGTCACTCTCAGGCACCGCCACCAGGTGGCAGGAGGCGAGCTCGGACGAGGTTTATTTCAGACAGAGAATCGGCTTTGGCCTAGCTCCCAGATCCACTCAGACATCTGGGAAAGATCAATCACGCTGCCTAAAGGGGCCATGTTGAAAGAGGACACCAGATCCTTTCGTGTGGAGTAGGGGACGGGGATGACAGAGCCGAACGAGTAGTAGGGGGCGGAGCAAGGCCCAATCTTCGAAAAGAACTGATCTGTAGCCACGTCAAGAAATAGCCCATTAGAACCAACTTTCGGCACTCAGCTCCAGGCGGGGCGGCCCCGGCGCTGAGGGACGCTACCCGACCTTGGCGGGACGGGGGTATCGCCAGGGCCTGGGCCCAGCGACCAGGCGGAGACGGCGCGCGAGCCTTGCAGTCTCCAGGGAAATGCGGGCTTGCCTGCAATGAGATTTCATTTTCTGCATTTAAAGGACATCCTTTTCTGAGCTGCTGTGAATAAATTTGGGATGATACTGTATGTTTTCATCTAATGGAGAAATAGCTGTATTTTGAATAAGGATTGCTGCACTGGACGACTTCAGAACATTACTCACAATGTCATCCAACAGGAGTCAGAATCCCCATGGACCGAAGCAGATTGGCCTTGACCAGCTCTGGGACGACCTCAGAGCTGGAATCCAGCAAGTGTACACCAGACAGAGTATGGCGAAGTCCAGATACATGGAACTCTACACGTATCCTCCTGCTTGAACTGAGATAATTTGCTTTAGAATTTTGATACTTAGTGGTAGGATCGATGAATTATTAGAAATTTGACATCGTGTGTTCTCTTCTCAGTTCATCCTTGAAATGTAGTCACAGAATTCATCTTTAGCTTTAAGTTTTTTGAATAGAGGTCCTGTTTTTCGGTTTTTAGAACAGAGGTAATAAAATTGGCTAGTTAGTTGTCTAATGCAGTGCTGGACAGTACAGTAGCCACTAGTCACATGGATCTGTTTACATTTAAAATAATTTAAAAATTCAGTTTCTTAGTCACAGTAGCCGTATTTTAAGGGCTTAATAGTCAGATAATAAAATATTTCTATTACTGTGGAATGATCCGTTGGACAGCACTGGTCTAAAGCAGGGGATCATTTGTTGAAATGTTGTCCATTTGTTTATATATTGTCTACAGCTGCTTTCATGTTACTCGGAGGGAGTTGAGTAGTTCTGTCAGAAACGATCTTGTCCACAAAGCCTAAAATATTTGCTATCTGGTCCTTTACATAAGAAGTTTGCTGACCTGATCTAACGGGATAGCACAGAGAACAAAAGTTTAACTGTTCTGGTCCTGTTTCACAAAAATGGTATTTAAAAAGTATCTCCCTCATTTGTCATGTGGCCTGCCATGTGTGCGAGGGACAGTGCCGCGTGCTGCAAAGGTCACGAGGGTGTAAAAGACGCGGCCCTGCTCTTCCATACCCAGTGGTGTGCTGTTCGCCTTTGTAGAGTTTCTTGGTTCCGTGCAAATATGAAATTGGAACTAGAGCTAAGCCAACTCAGTAGTGAGCAGGTTGCTGCAGATTCTAGGATTTCAAAGTTCAATGGAGATTTAAGTTTAAATCTTTGGTATGTATCTGTAATTATCAAACTAGGTTATGTGATATTGTAGTGTTCCCTCAAATATGTTAGCATCTGAACATCCTTAAAAAGAATTTAAACATTGATTTAGATGGATATGAAGCTGTCTATTTCTAAATTAACTTACAATTTATTGTATGTATGTACACATATTCATATATGTACTCATATATACTTACACGTAGGACACTTTTCAAAAAAAAATCAGCTTTATTGAGATAATTCACAAACCATAAAATTCACCCTTTTTAAAGTCAAAAAAAAAAAAGAACCAACTTTCAATCTACTGAGTGACTGCTGAAGTCACTCCGCAACCATTGGTCAACCCGGGGCCCCGCAGGAGACCTCGTAGAACCCTTGGGCGCGAGCGGCGTGTGCGCATGCTCACTTGTGTTTGGCACTGCTCCTTGGTTAGCGTTCGATCGGGAGGCTTTTGGGTGGTGCTGTTGTGGCAGAGATGTTGTCTTCGAGAAAATAGTACTGAGTAATATTCGCTCATATCGGCTTCACGAGTGGGTATGAGCCGAGGGGCCAGGTGAGGGGACGGGCCTCTGAAGCTGCTGTCTTCTCCCATGAAGAAGCTTTTTGACATTTGACGGTAGACGAAAGAGTCACTCTCAGGCACCGCCACCAGGTGGCAGGAGGCGAGCTCGGACGAGGTTTGTTTCAGACAGAGAATCGGCTTTTGGCCTAGCTCCCAGATCCACTCAGACATCTGGGAAAGATCAATCACGCTGCCTAAAGGGGCCATGTTGAAAGAGGACACCAGATCCTTTCGTGTGGAGTAGGGGACTTGGGTGACAGAGCGGAACGAGAAGTAGTGGGCGGAGCTAGGCCCAATCTTAGAAAAGAACTGATCTGTGGCCAGGTCAAGAAATAGCCCATTAGAACCATCTTTCAATATCCTTAGTGACTGCTGACGTCACTCAGCATCCATTGGTCAACCCGGGGCCCCGCAGGAGACCTCTTAGAACCCTTGGGCGCGAGCGGTGTGTGCGCGTTCTCACTTGTGTTTATCACTGCTCCTTGGTTACCGTTCGATCGGGAGGCTTTTGAGTGGTGCGGTTGTGGCAGAGAGGTTGGCTTCTGCCGAATAGTACCGAGTAATCGCTGGTGTTAGGTTTAGAAGTGGATAAGAGCCGAGGGGGCAGGTGAGCGGGCTGGCCCGTTAAGCTGCTGTCTTCTGCCATGAAGGCGCTTTTTGACTTTGGACCGTAGAAGAAAAAGTCACTCTCTGGCACCACCACCGGGCTGCAGGAGGCGAGCGCGGACGCGGTTTGTTCGTGAAAGAGAATCGGCTTTCGGCTGAGCTGGCAGATCCGACTCAGACATCTGGGAAAGATCCATCACGCTGCCAAACAGGGTGATGTGGAAAGAGGACAGCTGATCTTTCCGTGTGGAGTAGGGGTCGGGAACCTCCAGCAGGCTGCAGGAGGCGAGCGCGGGAGCGGTTTGGTTGAGAAATGGAATCGGATTTCGGCTGAGCTACCAGATCCGACACAGACATCTGGGAAAGATCCATCAAGCTGCAAAAGGGGTCATGTTAAAAGTGGATAGCAGACCTTTCCGTGTGGAGTAGGGTAAGTGGATGACAGAGTGGATGGAGAAGTAGGGGGCGGAGCCAGGCCCAAGCTTAGGAAAGAACTTATCTGTAGCCATGGCAAGAAATAGCCCGTGAGAAACAACTTTCAATCCCCCTAGGGACCACTGACGGCAATCAGCAACCATTGGTCAACCCGGGGCCCCGCAGGAGACCTCTTAGAACCCTTGGGCGCGAGCGGTGTGTGCGCATGCTCACTTGTGTTTGGCACTGCTCCTTGGTTAGCGTTCGATCGGGAGGCTTTTGGGTGGTGCTGTTGTGGCAGAGATGTTGTCTTCGAGAAAATAGTACTGAGTAATATTCGCTCATATCGGCTTCACGAGTGGGTATGAGCCGAGGGGCCAGGTGAGGGGACGGGCCTCTGAAGCTGCTGTCTTCTCCCATGAAGAAGCTTTTTGACTTTTGACGGTAGACGAAAGAGTCACTCTCAGGCACCGCCACCAGGTGGCAGGAGGCGAGCTCGGACGAGGTTTATTTCAGACAGAGAATCGGCTTTGGCCTAGCTCCCAGATCCACTCAGACATCTGGGAAAGATCAATCACGCTGCCTAAAGGGGCCATGTTGAAAGAGGACACCAGATCCTTTCGTGTGGAGGAGGGGACGGGGATGACAGAGCCGAACGAGTAGTAGGGGGCGGAGCAAGGCCCAATCTTCGAAAAGAACTGATCTGTAGCCACGTCAAGAAATAGCCCATTAGAACCAACTTTCGGCACTCAGCTCCAGGCGGGGCGGCCCCGGCGCTGAGGGACGCTACCCGACCTTGGCGGGACGGGGGTTTCGCCAGGGCCTGGGCCCAGCGACCAGGCGGAGACGGCGCGCGAGCCTTGCAGTCTCCAGGGAAATGCGGGCTTGCCTGCAATGAGATTTCATTTTCTGCATTTAAAGGACATCCTTTTCTGAGCTGCTGTGAATAAATTTGGGATGATACTGTATGTTTTCATCTAATGGAGAAATAGCTGTATTTTGAATAAGGATTGCTGCACTGGACGACTTCAGAACATTACTCACAATGTCATCCAACAGGAGTCAGAATCCCCATGGACCGAAGCAGATTGGCCTTGACCAGCTCTGGGACGACCTCAGAGCTGGAATCCAGCAAGTGTACACCAGACAGAGTATGGCGAAGTCCAGATACATGGAACTCTACACGTATCCTCCTGCTTGAACTGAGATAATTTGCTTTAGAATTTTGATACTTAGTGGTAGGATCGATGAATTATTAGAAATTTGACATCGTGTGTTCTCTTCTCAGTTCATCCTTGAAATGTAGTCACAGAATTCATCTTTAGCTTTAAGTTTTTTGAATAGAGGTCCTGTTTTTCGGTTTTTTGAACAGAGGTAATAAAATTGGCTAGTTAGTTGTCTAATGCAGTGCTGGTCAGTACAGTAGCCACTAGTCACATGGATCTGTTTACATTTAAAATAATTTAAAAATTCAGTTTCTTAGTCACAGTAGCCATATTTTAAGGGCTTAATAGTCAGATAATAAAATATTTCTATTACTGTGGAAAGATCCGTTGGACAGCACTGGTCTAAAGCAGGGGATCATTTGTTGAAATGTTGTCCATTTGTTTATATATTGTCTACAGCTGCTTTCATGTTACTCGGAGGGAGTTGAGTAGTTCTGTCAGAAACGATCTTGTCCACAAAGCCTAAAATATTTGCTATCTGGTCCTTTACATAAGAAGTTTGCTGACCTGATCTAACGGGATAGCACAGAGAACAAAAGTTTAACTGTTCTGGTCCTGTTTCACAAAAATGGTATTTAAAAAGTATCTCCCTCATTTGTCATGTGGCCTGCCATGTGCGCGAGGGACAGTGCCGCGTGCTGCAAAGGTCACGAGGGTGTAAAAGACGCGGCCCTGCTCTTCCATACCCAGTGGTGTGCTGTTCGCCTTTGTAGAGTTTCTTGGTTCCGTGCAAATATGAAATTGGAACTAGAGCTAAGCCAACTCAGTAGTGAGCAGGTTGCTGCAGATTCTAGGATTTCAAAGTTCAATGGAGATTTAAGTTTAAATCTTTGGTATGTATCTGTAATTATCAAACTAGGTTATGTGATATTGTAGTGTTCCCTCAAATATGTTAGCATCTGAAAATCCTTAAAAAGAATTTAAACATTGATTTAGATGGATATGAAGCTGTCTATTTCTAAATTAACTTACAATTTATTGTATGTATGTACACATATTCATATATGTACTCATATATACTTACACGTAGGACACTTTTCAAAAAAAAATCAGCTTTATTGAGATAATTCACAAACCATAAAATTCACCCTTTTTAAAGTCAAAAAAAAAAAAAAGAACCAACTTTCAATCTACTGAGTGACTGCTGAAGTCACTCCGCAACCATTGGTCAACCCGGGGCCCCGCAGGAGACCTCGTAGAACCCTTGGGCGCGAGCGGCGTGTGCGCATGCTCACTTGTGTTTGGCACTGCTCCTTGGTTAGCGTTCGATCGGGAGGCTTTTGGGTGGTGCTGTTGTGGCAGAGATGTTGTCTTCGAGAAAATAGTACTGAGTAATATTCGCTCATATCGGCTTCACGAGTGGGTATGAGCCGAGGGGCCAGGTGAGGGGACGGGCCTCTGAAGCTGCTGTCTTCTCCCATGAAGAAGCTTTTTGACATTTGACGGTAGACGAAAGAGTCACTCTCAGGCACCGCCACCAGGTGGCAGGAGGCGAGCTCGGACGAGGTTTGTTTCAGACAGAGAATCGGCTTTTGGCCTAGCTCCCAGATCCACTCAGACATCTGGGAAAGATCAATCACGCTGCCTAAAGGGGCCATGTTGAAAGAGGACACCAGATCCTTTCGTGTGGAGTAGGGGACTTGGGTGACAGAGCGGAACGAGAAGTAGTGGGCGGAGCTAGGCCCAATCTTAGAAAAGAACTGATCTGTGGCCAGGTCAAGAAATAGCCCATTAGAACCATCTTTCAATATCCTTAGTGACTGCTGACGTCACTCAGCATCCATTGGTCAACCCGGGGCCCCGCAGGAGACCTCTTAGAACCCTTGGGCGCGAGCGGTGTGTGCGCGTTCTCACTTGTGTTTATCACTGCTCCTTGGTTACCGTTCGATCGGGAGGCTTTTGAGTGGTGCGGTTGTGGCAGAGAGGTTGGCTTCTGCCGAATAGTACCGAGTAATCGCTGGTGTTAGGTTTAGAAGTGGATAAGAGCCGAGGGGGCAGGTGAGCGGGCTGGCCCGTTAAGCTGCTGTCTTCTGCCATGAAGGCGCTTTTTGACTTTGGACCGTAGAAGAAAAAGTCACTCTCTGGCACCACCACCGGGCTGCAGGAGGCGAGCGCGGACGCGGTTTGTTCGTGAAAGAGAATCGGCTTTCGGCTGAGCTGGCAGATCCGACTCAGACATCTGGGAAAGATCCATCACGCTGCCAAACAGGGTGATGTGGAAAGAGGACAGCTGATCTTTCCGTGTGGAGTAGGGGTCGGGAACCTCCAGCAGGCTGCAGGAGGCGAGCGCGGGAGCGGTTTGGTTGAGAAATGGAATCGGATTTCGGCTGAGCTACCAGATCCGACACAGACATCTGGGAAAGATCCATCAAGCTGCAAAAGGGGTCATGTTAAAAGTGGATAGCAGACCTTTCCGTGTGGAGTAGGGTAAGTGGATGACAGAGTGGATGGAGAAGTAGGGGGCGGAGCCAGGCCCAAGCTTAGGAAAGAACTTATCTGTAGCCATGGCAAGAAATAGCCCGTGAGAAACAACTTTCAATCCCCCTAGGGACCACTGACGGCAATCAGCAACCATTGGTCAACCCGGGGCCCCGCAGGAGACCTCTTAGAACCCTTGGGCGCGAGCGGTGTGTGCGCATGCTCACTTGTGTTTGGCACTGCTCCTTGGTTAGCGTTCGATCGGGAGGCTTTTGGGTGGTGCTGTTGTGGCAGAGATGTTGTCTTCGAGAAAATAGTACTGAGTAATATTCGCTCATATCGGCTTCACGAGTGGGTATGAGCCGAGGGGCCAGGTGAGGGGACGGGCCTCTGAAGCTGCTGTCTTCTCCCATGAAGAAGCTTTTTGACTTTTGACGGTAGACGAAAGAGTCACTCTCAGGCACCGCCACCAGGTGGCAGGAGGCGAGCTCGGACGAGGTTTATTTCAGACAGAGAATCGGCTTTGGCCTAGCTCCCAGATCCACTCAGACATCTGGGAAAGATCAATCACGCTGCCTAAAGGGGCCATGTTGAAAGAGGACACCAGATCCTTTCGTGTGGAGGAGGGGACGGGGATGACAGAGCCGAACGAGTAGTAGGGGGCGGAGCAAGGCCCAATCTTCGAAAAGAACTGATCTGTAGCCACGTCAAGAAATAGCCCATTAGAACCAACTTTCGGCACTCAGCTCCAGGCGGGGCGGCCCCGGCGCTGAGGGACGCTACCCGACCTTGGCGGGACGGGGGTTTCGCCAGGGCCTGGGCCCAGCGACCAGGCGGAGACGGCGCGCGAGCCTTGCAGTCTCCAGGGAAATGCGGGCTTGCCTGCAATGAGATTTCATTTTCTGCATTTAAAGGACATCCTTTTCTGAGCTGCTGTGAATAAATTTGGGATGATACTGTATGTTTTCATCTAATGGAGAAATAGCTGTATTTTGAATAAGGATTGCTGCACTGGACGACTTCAGAACATTACTCACAATGTCATCCAACAGGAGTCAGAATCCCCATGGACCGAAGCAGATTGGCCTTGACCAGCTCTGGGACGACCTCAGAGCTGGAATCCAGCAAGTGTACACCAGACAGAGTATGGCGAAGTCCAGATACATGGAACTCTACACGTATCCTCCTGCTTGAACTGAGATAATTTGCTTTAGAATTTTGATACTTAGTGGTAGGATCGATGAATTATTAGAAATTTGACATCGTGTGTTCTCTTCTCAGTTCATCCTTGAAATGTAGTCACAGAATTCATCTTTAGCTTTAAGTTTTTTGAATAGAGGTCCTGTTTTTCGGTTTTTTGAACAGAGGTAATAAAATTGGCTAGTTAGTTGTCTAATGCAGTGCTGGTCAGTACAGTAGCCACTAGTCACATGGATCTGTTTACATTTAAAATAATTTAAAAATTCAGTTTCTTAGTCACAGTAGCCATATTTTAAGGGCTTAATAGTCAGATAATAAAATATTTCTATTACTGTGGAAAGATCCGTTGGACAGCACTGGTCTAAAGCAGGGGATCATTTGTTGAAATGTTGTCCATTTGTTTATATATTGTCTACAGCTGCTTTCATGTTACTCGGAGGGAGTTGAGTAGTTCTGTCAGAAACGATCTTGTCCACAAAGCCTAAAATATTTGCTATCTGGTCCTTTACATAAGAAGTTTGCTGACCTGATCTAACGGGATAGCACAGAGAACAAAAGTTTAACTGTTCTGGTCCTGTTTCACAAAAATGGTATTTAAAAAGTATCTCCCTCATTTGTCATGTGGCCTGCCATGTGCGCGAGGGACAGTGCCGCGTGCTGCAAAGGTCACGAGGGTGTAAAAGACGCGGCCCTGCTCTTCCATACCCAGTGGTGTGCTGTTCGCCTTTGTAGAGTTTCTTGGTTCCGTGCAAATATGAAATTGGAACTAGAGCTAAGCCAACTCAGTAGTGAGCAGGTTGCTGCAGATTCTAGGATTTCAAAGTTCAATGGAGATTTAAGTTTAAATCTTTGGTATGTATCTGTAATTATCAAACTAGGTTATGTGATATTGTAGTGTTCCCTCAAATATGTTAGCATCTGAAAATCCTTAAAAAGAATTTAAACATTGATTTAGATGGATATGAAGCTGTCTATTTCTAAATTAACTTACAATTTATTGTATGTATGTACACATATTCATATATGTACTCATATATACTTACACGTAGGACACTTTTCAAAAAAAAATCAGCTTTATTGAGATAATTCACAAACCATAAAATTCACCCTTTTTAAAGTCAAAAAAAAAAAAAAGAACCAACTTTCAATCTACTGAGTGACTGCTGAAGTCACTCCGCAACCATTGGTCAACCCGGGGCCCCGCAGGAGACCTCGTAGAACCCTTGGGCGCGAGCGGCGTGTGCGCATGCTCACTTGTGTTTGGCACTGCTCCTTGGTTAGCGTTCGATCGGGAGGCTTTTGGGTGGTGCTGTTGTGGCAGAGATGTTGTCTTCGAGAAAATAGTACTGAGTAATATTCGCTCATATCGGCTTCACGAGTGGGTATGAGCCGAGGGGCCAGGTGAGGGGACGGGCCTCTGAAGCTGCTGTCTTCTCCCATGAAGAAGCTTTTTGACATTTGACGGTAGACGAAAGAGTCACTCTCAGGCACCGCCACCAGGTGGCAGGAGGCGAGCTCGGACGAGGTTTGTTTCAGACAGAGAATCGGCTTTTGGCCTAGCTCCCAGATCCACTCAGACATCTGGGAAAGATCAATCACGCTGCCTAAAGGGGCCATGTTGAAAGAGGACACCAGATCCTTTCGTGTGGAGTAGGGGACTTGGGTGACAGAGCGGAACGAGAAGTAGTGGGCGGAGCTAGGCCCAATCTTAGAAAAGAACTGATCTGTGGCCAGGTCAAGAAATAGCCCATTAGAACCATCTTTCAATATCCTTAGTGACTGCTGACGTCACTCAGCATCCATTGGTCAACCCGGGGCCCCGCAGGAGACCTCTTAGAACCCTTGGGCGCGAGCGGTGTGTGCGCGTTCTCACTTGTGTTTATCACTGCTCCTTGGTTACCGTTCGATCGGGAGGCTTTTGAGTGGTGCGGTTGTGGCAGAGAGGTTGGCTTCTGCCGAATAGTACCGAGTAATCGCTGGTGTTAGGTTTAGAAGTGGATAAGAGCCGAGGGGGCAGGTGAGCGGGCTGGCCCGTTAAGCTGCTGTCTTCTGCCATGAAGGCGCTTTTTGACTTTGGACCGTAGAAGAAAAAGTCACTCTCTGGCACCACCACCGGGCTGCAGGAGGCGAGCGCGGACGCGGTTTGTTCGTGAAAGAGAATCGGCTTTCGGCTGAGCTGGCAGATCCGACTCAGACATCTGGGAAAGATCCATCACGCTGCCAAACAGGGTGATGTGGAAAGAGGACAGCTGATCTTTCCGTGTGGAGTAGGGGTCGGGAACCTCCAGCAGGCTGCAGGAGGCGAGCGCGGGAGCGGTTTGGTTGAGAAATGGAATCGGATTTCGGCTGAGCTACCAGATCCGACACAGACATCTGGGAAAGATCCATCAAGCTGCAAAAGGGGTCATGTTAAAAGTGGATAGCAGACCTTTCCGTGTGGAGTAGGGTAAGTGGATGACAGAGTGGATGGAGAAGTAGGGGGCGGAGCCAGGCCCAAGCTTAGGAAAGAACTTATCTGTAGCCATGGCAAGAAATAGCCCGTGAGAAACAACTTTCAATCCCCCTAGGGACCACTGACGGCAATCAGCAACCATTGGTCAACCCGGGGCCCCGCAGGAGACCTCTTAGAACCCTTGGGCGCGAGCGGTGTGTGCGCATGCTCACTTGTGTTTGGCACTGCTCCTTGGTTAGCGTTCGATCGGGAGGCTTTTGGGTGGTGCTGTTGTGGCAGAGATGTTGTCTTCGAGAAAATAGTACTGAGTAATATTCGCTCATATCGGCTTCACGAGTGGGTATGAGCCGAGGGGCCAGGTGAGGGGACGGGCCTCTGAAGCTGCTGTCTTCTCCCATGAAGAAGCTTTTTGACTTTTGACGGTAGACGAAAGAGTCACTCTCAGGCACCGCCACCAGGTGGCAGGAGGCGAGCTCGGACGAGGTTTATTTCAGACAGAGAATCGGCTTTGGCCTAGCTCCCAGATCCACTCAGACATCTGGGAAAGATCAATCACGCTGCCTAAAGGGGCCATGTTGAAAGAGGACACCAGATCCTTTCGTGTGGAGGAGGGGACGGGGATGACAGAGCCGAACGAGTAGTAGGGGGCGGAGCAAGGCCCAATCTTCGAAAAGAACTGATCTGTAGCCACGTCAAGAAATAGCCCATTAGAACCAACTTTCGGCACTCAGCTCCAGGCGGGGCGGCCCCGGCGCTGAGGGACGCTACCCGACCTTGGCGGGACGGGGGTTTCGCCAGGGCCTGGGCCCAGCGACCAGGCGGAGACGGCGCGCGAGCCTTGCAGTCTCCAGGGAAATGCGGGCTTGCCTGCAATGAGATTTCATTTTCTGCATTTAAAGGACATCCTTTTCTGAGCTGCTGTGAATAAATTTGCGATGATACTGTATGTTTTCATCTAATGGAGAAATAGCTGTATTTTGAATAAGGATTGCTGCACTGGACGACTTCAGAACATTACTCACAATGTCATCCAACAGGAGTCAGAATCCCCATGGACCGAAGCAGATTGGCCTTGACCAGCTCTGGGACGACCTCAGAGCTGGAATCCAGCAAGTGTACACCAGACAGAGTATGGCGAAGTCCAGATACATGGAACTCTACACGTATCCTCCTGCTTGAACTGAGATAATTTGCTTTAGAATTTTGATACTTAGTGGTAGGATCGATGAATTATTAGAAATTTGACATCGTGTGTTCTCTTCTCAGTTCATCCTTGAAATGTAGTCACAGAATTCATCTTTAGCTTTAAGTTTTTTGAATAGAGGTCCTGTTTTTCGGTTTTTTGAACAGAGGTAATAAAATTGGCTAGTTAGTTGTCTAATGCAGTGCTGGTCAGTACAGTAGCCACTAGTCACATGGATCTGTTTACATTTAAAATAATTTAAAAATTCAGTTTCTTAGTCACAGTAGCCATATTTTAAGGGCTTAATAGTCAGATAATAAAATATTTCTATTACTGTGGAAAGATCCGTTGGACAGCACTGGTCTAAAGCAGGGGATCATTTGTTGAAATGTTGTCCATTTGTTTATATATTGTCTACAGCTGCTTTCATGTTACTCGGAGGGAGCTGAGTAGTTCTGTCAGAAACGATCTTGTCCACAAAGCCTAAAATATTTGCTATCTGGTCCTTTACATAAGAAGTTTGCTGACCTGATCTAACGGGATAGCACAGAGAACAAAAGTTTAACTGTTCTGGTCCTGTTTCACAAAAATGGTATTTAAAAAGTATCTCCCTCATTTGTCATGTGGCCTGCCATGTGCGCGAGGGACAGTGCCGCGTGCTGCAAAGGTCACGAGGGTGTAAAAGACGCGGCCCTGCTCTTCCATACCCAGTGGTGTGCTGTTCGCCTTTGTAGAGTTTCTTGGTTCCGTGCAAATATGAAATTGGAACTAGAGCTAAGCCAACTCAGTAGTGAGCAGGTTGCTGCAGATTCTAGGATTTCAAAGTTCAATGGAGATTTAAGTTTAAATCTTTGGTATGTATCTGTAATTATCAAACTAGGTTATGTGATATTGTAGTGTTCCCTCAAATATGTTAGCATCTGAAAATCCTTAAAAAGAATTTAAACATTGATTTAGATGGATATGAAGCTGTCTATTTCTAAATTAACTTACAATTTATTGTATGTATGTACACATATTCATATATGTACTCATATATACTTACACGTAGGACACTTTTCAAAAAAAAATCAGCTTTATTGAGATAATTCACAAACCATAAAATTCACCCTTTTTAAAGTCAAAAAAAAAAAAAGAACCAACTTTCAATCTACTGAGTGACTGCTGAAGTCACTCCGCAACCATTGGTCAACCCGGGGCCCCGCAGGAGACCTCGTAGAACCCTTGGGCGCGAGCGGCGTGTGCGCATGCTCACTTGTGTTTGGCACTGCTCCTTGGTTAGCGTTCGATCGGGAGGCTTTTGGGTGGTGCTGTTGTGGCAGAGATGTTGTCTTCGAGAAAATAGTACTGAGTAATATTCGCTCATATCGGCTTCACGAGTGGGTATGAGCCGAGGGGCCAGGTGAGGGGACGGGCCTCTGAAGCTGCTGTCTTCTCCCATGAAGAAGCTTTTTGACATTTGACGGTAGACGAAAGAGTCACTCTCAGGCACCGCCACCAGGTGGCAGGAGGCGAGCTCGGACGAGGTTTGTTTCAGACAGAGAATCGGCTTTTGGCCTAGCTCCCAGATCCACTCAGACATCTGGGAAAGATCAATCACGCTGCCTAAAGGGGCCATGTTGAAAGAGGACACCAGATCCTTTCGTGTGGAGTAGGGGACTTGGGTGACAGAGCGGAACGAGAAGTAGTGGGCGGAGCTAGGCCCAATCTTAGAAAAGAACTGATCTGTGGCCAGGTCAAGAAATAGCCCATTAGAACCATCTTTCAATATCCTTAGTGACTGCTGACGTCACTCAGCATCCATTGGTCAACCCGGGGCCCCGCAGGAGACCTCTTAGAACCCTTGGGCGCGAGCGGTGTGTGCGCGTTCTCACTTGTGTTTATCACTGCTCCTTGGTTACCGTTCGATCGGGAGGCTTTTGAGTGGTGCGGTTGTGGCAGAGAGGTTGGCTTCTGCCGAATAGTACCGAGTAATCGCTGGTGTTAGGTTTAGAAGTGGATAAGAGCCGAGGGGGCAGGTGAGCGGGCTGGCCCGTTAAGCTGCTGTCTTCTGCCATGAAGGCGCTTTTTGACTTTGGACCGTAGAAGAAAAAGTCACTCTCTGGCACCACCACCGGGCTGCAGGAGGCGAGCGCGGACGCGGTTTGTTCGTGAAAGAGAATCGGCTTTCGGCTGAGCTGGCAGATCCGACTCAGACATCTGGGAAAGATCCATCACGCTGCCAAACAGGGTGATGTGGAAAGAGGACAGCTGATCTTTCCGTGTGGAGTAGGGGTCGGGAACCTCCAGCAGGCTGCAGGAGGCGAGCGCGGGAGCGGTTTGGTTGAGAAATGGAATCGGATTTCGGCTGAGCTACCAGATCCGACACAGACATCTGGGAAAGATCCATCAAGCTGCAAAAGGGGTCATGTTAAAAGTGGATAGCAGACCTTTCCGTGTGGAGTAGGGTAAGTGGATGACAGAGTGGATGGAGAAGTAGGGGGCGGAGCCAGGCCCAAGCTTAGGAAAGAACTTATCTGTAGCCATGGCAAGAAATAGCCCGTGAGAAACAACTTTCAATCCCCCTAGGGACCACTGACGGCAATCAGCAACCATTGGTCAACCCGGGGCCCCGCAGGAGACCTCTTAGAACCCTTGGGCGCGAGCGGTGTGTGCGCATGCTCACTTGTGTTTGGCACTGCTCCTCGGTTAGCGTTCGATCGGGAGGCTTTTGGGTGGTGCTGTTGTGGCAGAGATGTTGTCTTCGAGAAAATAGTACTGAGTAATATTCGCTCATATCGGCTTCACGAGTGGGTATGAGCCGAGGGGCCAGGTGAGGGGACGGGCCTCTGAAGCTGCTGTCTTCTCCCATGAAGAAGCTTTTTGACTTTTGACGGTAGACGAAAGAGTCACTCTCAGGCACCGCCACCAGGTGGCAGGAGGCGAGCTCGGACGAGGTTTATTTCAGACAGAGAATCGGCTTTGGCCTAGCTCCCAGATCCACTCAGACATCTGGGAAAGATCAATCGCGCTGCCTAAAGGGGCCATGTTGAAAGAGGACACCAGATCCTTTCGTGTGGAGTAGGGGACGGGGATGACAGAGCCGAACGAGTAGTAGGGGGCGGAGCAAGGCCCAATCTTCGAAAAGAACTGATCTGTAGCCACGTCAAGAAATAGCCCATTAGAACCAACTTTCGGCACTCAGCTCCAGGCGGGGCGGCCCCGGCGCTGAGGGACGCTACCCGACCTTGGCGGGACGGGGGTTTCGCCAGGGCCTGGGCCCAGCGACCAGGCGGAGACGGCGCGCGAGCCTTGCAGTCTCCAGGGAAATGCGGGCTTGCCTGCAATGAGATTTCATTTTCTGCATTTAAAGGACATCCTTTTCTGAGCTGCTGTGAATAAATTTGGGATGATACTGTATGTTTTCATCTAATGGAGAAATAGCTGTATTTTGAATAAGGATTGCTGCACTGGACGACTTCAGAACATTACTCACAATGTCATCCAACAGGAGTCAGAATCCCCATGGACCGAAGCAGATTGGCCTTGACCAGCTCTGGGACGACCTCAGAGCTGGAATCCAGCAAGTGTACACCAGACAGAGTATGGCGAAGTCCAGATACATGGAACTCTACACGTATCCTCCTGCTTGAACTGAGATAATTTGCTTTAGAATTTTGATACTTAGTGGTAGGATCGATGAATTATTAGAAATTTGACATCATGTGTTCTCTTCTCAGTTCATCCTTGAAATGTAGTCACAGAATTCATCTTTAGCTTTAAGTTTTTTGAATAGAGGTCCTGTTTTTCGGTTTTTTGAACAGAGGTAATAAAATTGGCTAGTTAGTTGTCTAATGCAGTGCTGGTCAGTACAGTAGCCACTAGTCACATGGATCTGTTTACATTTAAAATAATTTAAAAATTCAGTTTCTTAGTCACAGTAGCCATATTTTAAGGGCTTAATAGTCAGATAATAAAATATTTCTATTACTGTGGAAAGATCTGTTGGACAGCACTGGTCTAAAGCAGGGGATCATTTGTTGAAATGTTGTCCATTTGTTTATATATTGTCTACAGCTGCTTTCATGTTACTCGGAGGGAGTTGAGTAGTTCTGTCAGAAACGATCTTGTCCACAAAGCCTAAAATATTTGCTATCTGGTCCTTTACATAAGAAGTTTGCTGACCTGATCTAACGGGATAGCACAGAGAACAAAAGTTTAACTGTTCTGGTCCTGTTTCACAAAAATGGTATTTAAAAAGTATCTCCCTCATTTGTCATGTGGCCTGCCATGTGCGCGAGGGACAGTGCCGCGTGCTGCAAAGGTCACGAGGGTGTAAAAGACGCGGCCCTGCTCTTCCATACCCAGTGGTGTGCTGTTCGCCTTTGTAGAGTTTCTTGGTTCCGTGCAAATATGAAATTGGAACTAGAGCTAAGCCAACTCAGTAGTGAGCAGGTTGCTGCAGATTCTAGGATTTCAAAGTTCAATGGAGATTTAAGTTTAAATCTTTGGTATGTATCTGTAATTATCAAACTAGGTTATGTGATATTGTAGTGTTCCCTCAAATATGTTAGCATCTGAAAATCCTTAAAAAGAATTTAAACATTGATTTAGATGGATATGAAGCTGTCTATTTCTAAATTAACTTACAATTTATTGTATGTATGTACACATATTCATATATGTACTCATATATACTTACACGTAGGACACTTTTCAAAAAAAAATCAGCTTTATTGAGATAATTCACAAACCATAAAATTCACCCTTTTTAAAGTCAAAAAAAAAAAGAACCAACTTTCAATCTACTTAGTGACTGCTGAAGTCACTCCGCAACCATTGGTCAACCCGGGGCCCCGCAGGAGACCTCGTAGAACCCTTGGGCGCGAGCGGCGTGTGCGCATGCTCACTTGTGTTTGGCACTGCTCCTTGGTTAGCGTTCGATCGGGAGGCTTTTGGGTGGTGCTGTTGTGGCAGAGATGTTGTCTTCGAGAAAATAGTACTGAGTAATATTCGCTCATATCGGCTTCACGAGTGGGTATGAGCCGAGGGGCCAGGTGAGGGGACGGGCCTCTGAAGCTGCTGTCTTCTCCCATGAAGAAGCTTTTTGACATTTGACGGTAGACGAAAGAGTCACTCTCAGGCACCGCCACCAGGTGGCAGGAGGCGAGCTCGGACGAGGTTTGTTTCAGACAGAGAATCGGCTTTTGGCCTAGCTCCCAGATCCACTCAGACATCTGGGAAAGATCAATCACGCTGCCTAAAGGGGCCATGTTGAAAGAGGACACCAGATCCTTTCGTGTGGAGTAGGGGACTTGGGTGACAGAGCGGAACGAGAAGTAGTGGGCGGAGCTAGGCCCAATCTTAGAAAAGAACTGATCTGTGGCCAGGTCAAGAAATAGCCCATTAGAACCATCTTTCAATATCCTTAGTGACTGCTGACGTCACTCAGCATCCATTGGTCAACCCGGGGCCCCGCAGGAGACCTCTTAGAACCCTTGGGCGCGAGCGGTGTGTGCGCGTTCTCACTTGTGTTTATCACTGCTCCTTGGTTACCGTTCGATCGGGAGGCTTTTGAGTGGTGCGGTTGTGGCAGAGAGGTTGGCTTCTGCCGAATAGTACCGAGTAATCGCTGGTGTTAGGTTTAGAAGTGGATAAGAGCCGAGGGGGCAGGTGAGCGGGCTGGCCCGTTAAGCTGCTGTCTTCTGCCATGAAGGCGCTTTTTGACTTTGGACCGTAGAAGAAAAAGTCACTCTCTGGCACCACCACCGGGCTGCAGGAGGCGAGCGCGGACGCGGTTTGTTCGTGAAAGAGAATCGGCTTTCGGCTGAGCTGGCAGATCCGACTCAGACATCTGGGAAAGATCCATCACGCTGCCAAACAGGGTGATGTGGAAAGAGGACAGCTGATCTTTCCGTGTGGAGTAGGGGTCGGGAACCTCCAGCAGGCTGCAGGAGGCGAGCGCGGGAGCGGTTTGGTTGAGAAATGGAATCGGATTTCGGCTGAGCTACCAGATCCGACACAGACATCTGGGAAAGATCCATCAAGCTGCAAAAGGGGTCATGTTAAAAGTGGATAGCAGACCTTTCCGTGTGGAGTAGGGTAAGTGGATGACAGAGTGGATGGAGAAGTAGGGGGCGGAGCCAGGCCCAAGCTTAGGAAAGAACTTATCTGTAGCCATGGCAAGAAATAGCCCGTGAGAAACAACTTTCAATCCCCCTAGGGACCACTGACGGCAATCAGCAACCATTGGTCAACCCGGGGCCCCGCAGGAGACCTCTTAGAACCCTTGGGCGCGAGCGGTGTGTGCGCATGCTCACTTGTGTTTGGCACTGCTCCTCGGTTAGCGTTCGATCGGGAGGCTTTTGGGTGGTGCTGTTGTGGCAGAGATGTTGTCTTCGAGAAAATAGTACTGAGTAATATTCGCTCATATCGGCTTCACGAGTGGGTATGAGCCGAGGGGCCAGGTGAGGGGACGGGCCTCTGAAGCTGCTGTCTTCTCCCATGAAGAAGCTTTTTGACTTTTGACGGTAGACGAAAGAGTCACTCTCAGGCACCGCCACCAGGTGGCAGGAGGCGAGCTCGGACGAGGTTTATTTCAGACAGAGAATCGGCTTTGGCCTAGCTCCCAGATCCACTCAGACATCTGGGAAAGATCAATCACGCTGCCTAAAGGGGCCATGTTGAAAGAGGACACCAGATCCTTTCGTGTGGAGTAGGGGACGGGGATGACAGAGCCGAACGAGTAGTAGGGGGCGGAGCAAGGCCCAATCTTCGAAAAGAACTGATCTGTAGCCACGTCAAGAAATAGCCCATTAGAACCAACTTTCGGCACTCAGCTCCAGGCGGGGCGGCCCCGGCGCTGAGGGACGCTACCCGACCTTGGCGGGACGGGGGTTTCGCCAGGGCCTGGGCCCAGCGACCAGGCGGAGACGGCGCGCGAGCCTTGCAGTCTCCAGGGAAATGCGGGCTTGCCTGCAATGAGATTTCATTTTCTGCATTTAAAGGACATCCTTTTCTGAGCTGCTGTGAATAAATTTGGGATGATACTGTATGTTTTCATCTAATGGAGAAATAGCTGTATTTTGAATAAGGATTGCTGCACTGGACGACTTCAGAACATTACTCACAATGTCATCCAACAGGAGTCAGAATCCCCATGGACCGAAGCAGATTGGCCTTGACCAGCTCTGGGACGACCTCAGAGCTGGAATCCAGCAAGTGTACACCAGACAGAGTATGGCGAAGTCCAGATACATGGAACTCTACACGTATCCTCCTGCTTGAACTGAGATAATTTGCTTTAGAATTTTGATACTTAGTGGTAGGATCGATGAATTATTAGAAATTTGACATCATGTGTTCTCTTCTCAGTTCATCCTTGAAATGTAGTCACAGAATTCATCTTTAGCTTTAAGTTTTTTGAATAGAGGTCCTGTTTTTCGGTTTTTTGAACAGAGGTAATAAAATTGGCTAGTTAGTTGTCTAATGCAGTGCTGGTCAGTACAGTAGCCACTAGTCACATGGATCTGTTTACATTTAAAATAATTTAAAAATTCAGTTTCTTAGTCACAGTAGCCATATTTTAAGGGCTTAATAGTCAGATAATAAAATATTTCTATTACTGTGGAAAGATCCGTTGGACAGCACTGGTCTAAAGCAGGGGATCATTTGTTGAAATGTTGTCCATTTGTTTATATATTGTCTACAGCTGCTTTCATGTTACTCGGAGGGAGTTGAGTAGTTCTGTCAGAAACGATCTTGTCCACAAAGCCTAAAATATTTGCTATCTGGTCCTTTACATAAGAAGTTTGCTGACCTGATCTAACGGGATAGCACAGAGAACAAAAGTTTAACTGTTCTGGTCCTGTTTCACAAAAATGGTATTTAAAAAGTATCTCCCTCATTTGTCATGTGGCCTGCCATGTGCGCGAGGGACAGTGCCGCGTGCTGCAAAGGTCACGAGGGTGTAAAAGACGCGGCCCTGCTCTTCCATACCCAGTGGTGTGCTGTTCGCCTTTGTAGAGTTTCTTGGTTCCGTGCAAATATGAAATTGGAACTAGAGCTAAGCCAACTCAGTAGTGAGCAGGTTGCTGCAGATTCTAGGATTTCAAAGTTCAATGGAGATTTAAGTTTAAATCTTTGGTATGTATCTGTAATTATCAAACTAGGTTATGTGATATTGTAGTGTTCCCTCAAATATGTTAGCATCTGAAAATCCTTAAAAAGAATTTAAACATTGATTTAGATGGATATGAAGCTGTCTATTTCTAAATTAACTTACAATTTATTGTATGTATGTACACATATTCATATATGTACTCATATATACTTACACGTAGGACACTTTTCAAAAAAAAATCAGCTTTATTGAGATAATTCACAAACCATAAAATTCACCCTTTTTAAAGTCAAAAAAAAAAAGAACCAACTTTCAATCTACTTAGTGACTGCTGAAGTCACTCCGCAACCATTGGTCAACCCGGGGCCCCGCAGGAGACCTCGTAGAACCCTTGGGCGCGAGCGGCGTGTGCGCATGCTCACTTGTGTTTGGCACTGCTCCTTGGTTAGCGTTCGATCGGGAGGCTTTTGGGTGGTGCTGTTGTGGCAGAGATGTTGTCTTCGAGAAAATAGTACTGAGTAATATTCGCTCATATCGGCTTCACGAGTGGGTATGAGCCGAGGGGCCAGGTGAGGGGACGGGCCTCTGAAGCTGCTGTCTTCTCCCATGAAGAAGCTTTTTGACATTTGACGGTAGACGAAAGAGTCACTCTCAGGCACCGCCACCAGGTGGCAGGAGGCGAGCTCGGACGAGGTTTGTTTCAGACAGAGAATCGGCTTTTGGCCTAGCTCCCAGATCCACTCAGACATCTGGGAAAGATCAATCACGCTGCCTAAAGGGGCCATGTTGAAAGAGGACACCAGATCCTTTCGTGTGGAGTAGGGGACTTGGGTGACAGAGCGGAACGAGAAGTAGTGGGCGGAGCTAGGCCCAATCTTAGAAAAGAACTGATCTGTGGCCAGGTCAAGAAATAGCCCATTAGAACCATCTTTCAATATCCTTAGTGACTGCTGACGTCACTCAGCATCCATTGGTCAACCCGGGGCCCCGCAGGAGACCTCTTAGAACCCTTGGGCGCGAGCGGTGTGTGCGCGTTCTCACTTGTGTTTATCACTGCTCCTTGGTTACCGTTCGATCGGGAGGCTTTTGAGTGGTGCGGTTGTGGCAGAGAGGTTGGCTTCTGCCGAATAGTACCGAGTAATCGCTGGTGTTAGGTTTAGAAGTGGATAAGAGCCGAGGGGGCAGGTGAGCGGGCTGGCCCGTTAAGCTGCTGTCTTCTGCCATGAAGGCGCTTTTTGACTTTGGACCGTAGAAGAAAAAGTCACTCTCTGGCACCACCACCGGGCTGCAGGAGGCGAGCGCGGACGCGGTTTGTTCGTGAAAGAGAATCGGCTTTCGGCTGAGCTGGCAGATCCGACTCAGACATCTGGGAAAGATCCATCACGCTGCCAAACAGGGTGATGTGGAAAGAGGACAGCTGATCTTTCCGTGTGGAGTAGGGGTCGGGAACCTCCAGCAGGCTGCAGGAGGCGAGCGCGGGAGCGGTTTGGTTGAGAAATGGAATCGGATTTCGGCTGAGCTACCAGATCCGACACAGACATCTGGGAAAGATCCATCAAGCTGCAAAAGGGGTCATGTTAAAAGTGGATAGCAGACCTTTCCGTGTGGAGTAGGGTAAGTGGATGACAGAGTGGATGGAGAAGTAGGGGGCGGAGCCAGGCCCAAGCTTAGGAAAGAACTTATCTGTAGCCATGGCAAGAAATAGCCCGTGAGAAACAACTTTCAATCCCCCTAGGGACCACTGACGGCAATCAGCAACCATTGGTCAACCCGGGGCCCCGCAGGAGACCTCTTAGAACCCTTGGGCGCGAGCGGTGTGTGCGCATGCTCACTTGTGTTTGGCACTGCTCCTCGGTTAGCGTTCGATCGGGAGGCTTTTGGGTGGTGCTGTTGTGGCAGAGATGTTGTCTTCGAGAAAATAGTACTGAGTAATATTCGCTCATATCGGCTTCACGAGTGGGTATGAGCCGAGGGGCCAGGTGAGGGGACGGGCCTCTGAAGCTGCTGTCTTCTCCCATGAAGAAGCTTTTTGACTTTTGACGGTAGACGAAAGAGTCACTCTCAGGCACCGCCACCAGGTGGCAGGAGGCGAGCTCGGACGAGGTTTATTTCAGACAGAGAATCGGCTTTGGCCTAGCTCCCAGATCCACTCAGACATCTGGGAAAGATCAATCACGCTGCCTAAAGGGGCCATGTTGAAAGAGGACACCAGATCCTTTCGTGTGGAGTAGGGGACGGGGATGACAGAGCCGAACGAGTAGTAGGGGGCGGAGCAAGGCCCAATCTTCGAAAAGAACTGATCTGTAGCCACGTCAAGAAATAGCCCATTAGAACCAACTTTCGGCACTCAGCTCCAGGCGGGGCGGCCCCGGCGCTGAGGGACGCTACCCGACCTTGGCGGGACGGGGGTTTCGCCAGGGCCTGGGCCCAGCGACCAGGCGGAGACGGCGCGCGAGCCTTGCAGTCTCCAGGGAAATGCGGGCTTGCCTGCAATGAGATTTCATTTTCTGCATTTAAAGGACATCCTTTTCTGAGCTGCTGTGAATAAATTTGGGATGATACTGTATGTTTTCATCTAATGGAGAAATAGCTGTATTTTGAATAAGGATTGCTGCACTGGACGACTTCAGAACATTACTCACAATGTCATCCAACAGGAGTCAGAATCCCCATGGACCGAAGCAGATTGGCCTTGACCAGCTCTGGGACGACCTCAGAGCTGGAATCCAGCAAGTGTACACCAGACAGAGTATGGCGAAGTCCAGATACATGGAACTCTACACGTATCCTCCTGCTTGAACTGAGATAATTTGCGTTAGAATTTTGATACTTAGTGGTAGGATCGATGAATTATTAGAAATTTGACATCGTGTGTTCTCTTCTCAGTTCATCCTTGAAATGTAGTCACAGAATTCATCTTTAGCTTTAAGTTTTTTGAATAGAGGTCCTGTTTTTCGGTTTTTAGAACAGAGGTAATAAAATTGGCTAGTTAGTTGTCTAATGCAGTGCTGGTCAGTACAGTAGCCACTAGTCACATGGATCTGTTTACATTTAAAATAATTTAAAAATTCAGTTTCTTAGTCACAGTAGCCGTATTTTAAGGGCTTAATAGTCAGATAATAAAATATTTCTATTACTGTGGAATGATCCGTTGGACAGCACTGGTCTAAAGCAGGGGATCATTTGTTGAAATGTTGTCCATTTGTTTATATATTGTCTACAGCTGCTTTCATGTTACTCGGAGGGAGTTGAGTAGTTCTGTCAGAAACGATCTTGTCCACAAAGCCTAAAATATTTGCTATCTGGTCCTTTACATAAGAAGTTTGCTGACCTGATCTAACGGGATAGCACAGAGAACAAAAGTTTAACTGTTCTGGTCCTGTTTCACAAAAATGGTATTTAAAAAGTATCTCCCTCATTTGTCATGTGGCCTGCCATGTGCGCGAGGGACAGTGCCGCGTGCTGCAAAGGTCACGAGGGTGTAAAAGACGCGGCCCTGCTCTTCCATACCCAGTGGTGTGCTGTTCGCCTTTGTAGAGTTTCTTGGTTCCGTGCAAATATGAAATTGGAACTAGAGCTAAGCCAACTCAGTAGTGAGCAGGTTGCTGCAGATTCTAGGATTTCAAAGTTCAATGGAGATTTAAGTTTAAATCTTTGGTATGTATCTGTAATTATCAAACTAGGTTATGTGATATTGTAGTGTTCCCTCAAATATGTTAGCATCTGAACATCCTTAAAAAGAATTTAAACATTGATTTAGATGGATATGAAGCTGTCTATTTCTAAATTAACTTACAATTTATTGTATGTATGTACACATATTCATATATGTACTCATATATACTTACACGTAGGACACTTTTCAAAAAAAAATCAGCTTTATTGAGATAATTCACAAACCATAAAATTCACCCTTTTTAAAGTCAAAAAAAAAAAAGAACCAACTTTCAATCTACTGAGTGACTGCTGAAGTCACTCCGCAACCATTGGTCAACCCGGGGCCCCGCAGGAGACCTCGTAGAACCCTTGGGCGCGAGCGGCGTGTGCGCATGCTCACTTGTGTTTGGCACTGCTCCTTGGTTAGCGTTCGATCGGGAGGCTTTTGGGTGGTGCTGTTGTGGCAGAGATGTTGTCTTCGAGAAAATAGTACTGAGTAATATTCGCTCATATCGGCTTCACGAGTGGGTATGAGCCGAGGGGCCAGGTGAGGGGACGGGCCTCTGAAGCTGCTGTCTTCTCCCATGAAGAAGCTTTTTGACATTTGACGGTAGACGAAAGAGTCACTCTCAGGCACCGCCACCAGGTGGCAGGAGGCGAGCTCGGACGAGGTTTGTTTCAGACAGAGAATCGGCTTTTGGCCTAGCTCCCAGATCCACTCAGACATCTGGGAAAGATCAATCACGCTGCCTAAAGGGGCCATGTTGAAAGAGGACACCAGATCCTTTCGTGTGGAGTAGGGGACTTGGGTGACAGAGCGGAACGAGAAGTAGTGGGCGGAGCTAGGCCCAATCTTAGAAAAGAACTGATCTGTGGCCAGGTCAAGAAATAGCCCATTAGAACCATCTTTCAATATCCTTAGTGACTGCTGACGTCACTCAGCATCCATTGGTCAACCCGGGGCCCCGCAGGAGACCTCTTAGAACCCTTGGGCGCGAGCGGTGTGTGCGCGTTCTCACTTGTGTTTATCACTGCTCCTTGGTTACCGTTCGATCGGGAGGCTTTTGAGTGGTGCGGTTGTGGCAGAGAGGTTGGCTTCTGCCGAATAGTACCGAGTAATCGCTGGTGTTAGGTTTAGAAGTGGATAAGAGCCGAGGGGGCAGGTGAGCGGGCTGGCCCGTTAAGCTGCTGTCTTCTGCCATGAAGGCGCTTTTTGACTTTGGACCGTAGAAGAAAAAGTCACTCTCTGGCACCACCACCGGGCTGCAGGAGGCGAGCGCGGACGCGGTTTGTTCGTGAAAGAGAATCGGCTTTCGGCTGAGCTGGCAGATCCGACTCAGACATCTGGGAAAGATCCATCACGCTGCCAAACAGGGTGATGTGGAAAGAGGACAGCTGATCTTTCCGTGTGGAGTAGGGGTCGGGAACCTCCAGCAGGCTGCAGGAGGCGAGCGCGGGAGCGGTTTGGTTGAGAAATGGAATCGGATTTCGGCTGAGCTACCAGATCCGACACAGACATCTGGGAAAGATCCATCAAGCTGCAAAAGGGGTCATGTTAAAAGTGGATAGCAGACCTTTCCGTGTGGAGTAGGGTAAGTGGATGACAGAGTGGATGGAGAAGTAGGGGGCGGAGCCAGGCCCAAGCTTAGGAAAGAACTTATCTGTAGCCATGGCAAGAAATAGCCCGTGAGAAACAACTTTCAATCCCCCTAGGGACCACTGACGGCAATCAGCAACCATTGGTCAACCCGGGGCCCCGCAGGAGACCTCTTAGAACCCTTGGGCGCGAGCGGTGTGTGCGCATGCTCACTTGTGTTTGGCACTGCTCCTTGGTTAGCGTTCGATCGGGAGGCTTTTGGGTGGTGCTGTTGTGGCAGAGATGTTGTCTTCGAGAAAATAGTACTGAGTAATATTCGCTCATATCGGCTTCACGAGTGGGTATGAGCCGAGGGGCCAGGTGAGGGGACGGGCCTCTGAAGCTGCTGTCTTCTCCCATGAAGAAGCTTTTTGACTTTTGACGGTAGACGAAAGAGTCACTCTCAGGCACCGCCACCAGGTGGCAGGAGGCGAGCTCGGACGAGGTTTATTTCAGACAGAGAATCGGCTTTGGCCTAGCTCCCAGATCCACTCAGACATCTGGGAAAGATCAATCACGCTGCCTAAAGGGGCCATGTTGAAAGAGGACACCAGATCCTTTCGTGTGGAGGAGGGGACGGGGATGACAGAGCCGAACGAGTAGTAGGGGGCGGAGCAAGGCCCAATCTTCGAAAAGAACTGATCTGTAGCCACGTCAAGAAATAGCCCATTAGAACCAACTTTCGGCACTCAGCTCCAGGCGGGGCGGCCCCGGCGCTGAGGGACGCTACCCGACCTTGGCGGGACGGGGGTTTCGCCAGGGCCTGGGCCCAGCGACCAGGCGGAGACGGCGCGCGAGCCTTGCAGTCTCCAGGGAAATGCGGGCTTGCCTGCAATGAGATTTCATTTTCTGCATTTAAAGGACATCCTTTTCTGAGCTGCTGTGAATAAATTTGGGATGATACTGTATGTTTTCATCTAATGGAGAAATAGCTGTATTTTGAATAAGGATTGCTGCACTGGACGACTTCAGAACATTACTCACAATGTCATCCAACAGGAGTCAGAATCCCCATGGACCGAAGCAGATTGGCCTTGACCAGCTCTGGGACGACCTCAGAGCTGGAATCCAGCAAGTGTACACCAGACAGAGTATGGCGAAGTCCAGATACATGGAACTCTACACGTATCCTCCTGCTTGAACTGAGATAATTTGCTTTAGAATTTTGATACTTAGTGGTAGGATCGATGAATTATTAGAAATTTGACATCGTGTGTTCTCTTCTCAGTTCATCCTTGAAATGTAGTCACAGAATTCATCTTTAGCTTTAAGTTTTTTGAATAGAGGTCCTGTTTTTCGGTTTTTTGAACAGAGGTAATAAAATTGGCTAGTTAGTTGTCTAATGCAGTGCTGGTCAGTACAGTAGCCACTAGTCACATGGATCTGTTTACATTTAAAATAATTTAAAAATTCAGTTTCTTAGTCACAGTAGCCATATTTTAAGGGCTTAATAGTCAGATAATAAAATATTTCTATTACTGTGGAAAGATCCGTTGGACAGCACTGGTCTAAAGCAGGGGATCATTTGTTGAAATGTTGTCCATTTGTTTATATATTGTCTACAGCTGCTTTCATGTTACTCGGAGGGAGTTGAGTAGTTCTGTCAGAAACGATCTTGTCCACAAAGCCTAAAATATTTGCTATCTGGTCCTTTACATAAGAAGTTTGCTGACCTGATCTAACGGGATAGCACAGAGAACAAAAGTTTAACTGTTCTGGTCCTGTTTCACAAAAATGGTATTTAAAAAGTATCTCCCTCATTTGTCATGTGGCCTGCCATGTGCGCGAGGGACAGTGCCGCGTGCTGCAAAGGTCACGAGGGTGTAAAAGACGCGGCCCTGCTCTTCCATACCCAGTGGTGTGCTGTTCGCCTTTGTAGAGTTTCTTGGTTCCGTGCAAATATGAAATTGGAACTAGAGCTAAGCCAACTCAGTAGTGAGCAGGTTGCTGCAGATTCTAGGATTTCAAAGTTCAATGGAGATTTAAGTTTAAATCTTTGGTATGTATCTGTAATTATCAAACTAGGTTATGTGATATTGTAGTGTTCCCTCAAATATGTTAGCATCTGAAAATCCTTAAAAAGAATTTAAACATTGATTTAGATGGATATGAAGCTGTCTATTTCTAAATTAACTTACAATTTATTGTATGTATGTACACATATTCATATATGTACTCATATATACTTACACGTAGGACACTTTTCAAAAAAGATCAGCTTTATTGAGATAATTCACAAACCATAAAATTCACCCTTTTTAAAGTCAAAAAAAAAAAAAAGAACCAACTTTCAATCTACTGAGTGACTGCTGAAGTCACTCCGCAACCATTGGTCAACCCGGGGCCCCGCAGGAGACCTCGTAGAACCCTTGGGCGCGAGCGGCGTGTGCGCATGCTCACTTGTGTTTGGCACTGCTCCTTGGTTAGCGTTCGATCGGGAGGCTTTTGGGTGGTGCTGTTGTGGCAGAGATGTTGTCTTCGAGAAAATAGTACTGAGTAATATTCGCTCATATCGGCTTCACGAGTGGGTATGAGCCGAGGGGCCAGGTGAGGGGACGGGCCTCTGAAGCTGCTGTCTTCTCCCATGAAGAAGCTTTTTGACATTTGACGGTAGACGAAAGAGTCACTCTCAGGCACCGCCACCAGGTGGCAGGAGGCGAGCTCGGACGAGGTTTGTTTCAGACAGAGAATCGGCTTTTGGCCTAGCTCCCAGATCCACTCAGACATCTGGGAAAGATCAATCACGCTGCCTAAAGGGGCCATGTTGAAAGAGGACACCAGATCCTTTCGTGTGGAGTAGGGGACTTGGGTGACAGAGCGGAACGAGAAGTAGTGGGCGGAGCTAGGCCCAATCTTAGAAAAGAACTGATCTGTGGCCAGGTCAAGAAATAGCCCATTAGAACCATCTTTCAATATCCTTAGTGACTGCTGACGTCACTCAGCATCCATTGGTCAACCCGGGGCCCCGCAGGAGACCTCTTAGAACCCTTGGGCGCGAGCGGTGTGTGCGCGTTCTCACTTGTGTTTATCACTGCTCCTTGGTTACCGTTCGATCGGGAGGCTTTTGAGTGGTGCGGTTGTGGCAGAGAGGTTGGCTTCTGCCGAATAGTACCGAGTAATCGCTGGTGTTAGGTTTAGAAGTGGATAAGAGCCGAGGGGGCAGGTGAGCGGGCTGGCCCGTTAAGCTGCTGTCTTCTGCCATGAAGGCGCTTTTTGACTTTGGACCGTAGAAGAAAAAGTCACTCTCTGGCACCACCACCGGGCTGCAGGAGGCGAGCGCGGACGCGGTTTGTTCGTGAAAGAGAATCGGCTTTCGGCTGAGCTGGCAGATCCGACTCAGACATCTGGGAAAGATCCATCACGCTGCCAAACAGGGTGATGTGGAAAGAGGACAGCTGATCTTTCCGTGTGGAGTAGGGGTCGGGAACCTCCAGCAGGCTGCAGGAGGCGAGCGCGGGAGCGGTTTGGTTGAGAAATGGAATCGGATTTCGGCTGAGCTACCAGATCCGACACAGACATCTGGGAAAGATCCATCAAGCTGCAAAAGGGGTCATGTTAAAAGTGGATAGCAGACCTTTCCGTGTGGAGTAGGGTAAGTGGATGACAGAGTGGATGGAGAAGTAGGGGGCGGAGCCAGGCCCAAGCTTAGGAAAGAACTTATCTGTAGCCATGGCAAGAAATAGCCCGTGAGAAACAACTTTCAATCCCCCTAGGGACCACTGACGGCAATCAGCAACCATTGGTCAACCCGGGGCCCCGCAGGAGACCTCTTAGAACCCTTGGGCGCGAGCGGTGTGTGCGCATGCTCACTTGTGTTTGGCACTGCTCCTTGGTTAGCGTTCGATCGGGAGGCTTTTGGGTGGTGCTGTTGTGGCAGAGATGTTGTCTTCGAGAAAATAGTACTGAGTAATATTCGCTCATATCGGCTTCACGAGTGGGTATGAGCCGAGGGGCCAGGTGAGGGGACGGGCCTCTGAAGCTGCTGTCTTCTCCCATGAAGAAGCTTTTTGACTTTTGACGGTAGACGAAAGAGTCACTCTCAGGCACCGCCACCAGGTGGCAGGAGGCGAGCTCGGACGAGGTTTATTTCAGACAGAGAATCGGCTTTGGCCTAGCTCCCAGATCCACTCAGACATCTGGGAAAGATCAATCACGCTGCCTAAAGGGGCCATGTTGAAAGAGGACACCAGATCCTTTCGTGTGGAGGAGGGGACGGGGATGACAGAGCCGAACGAGTAGTAGGGGGCGGAGCAAGGCCCAATCTTCGAAAAGAACTGATCTGTAGCCACGTCAAGAAATAGCCCATTAGAACCAACTTTCGGCACTCAGCTCCAGGCGGGGCGGCCCCGGCGCTGAGGGACGCTACCCGACCTTGGCGGGACGGGGGTTTCGCCAGGGCCTGGGCCCAGCGACCAGGCGGAGACGGCGCGCGAGCCTTGCAGTCTCCAGGGAAATGCGGGCTTGCCTGCAATGAGATTTCATTTTCTGCATTTAAAGGACATCCTTTTCTGAGCTGCTGTGAATAAATTTGCGATGATACTGTATGTTTTCATCTAATGGAGAAATAGCTGTATTTTGAATAAGGATTGCTGCACTGGACGACTTCAGAACATTACTCACAATGTCATCCAACAGGAGTCAGAATCCCCATGGACCGAAGCAGATTGGCCTTGACCAGCTCTGGGACGACCTCAGAGCTGGAATCCAGCAAGTGTACACCAGACAGAGTATGGCGAAGTCCAGATACATGGAACTCTACACGTATCCTCCTGCTTGAACTGAGATAATTTGCTTTAGAATTTTGATACTTAGTGGTAGGATCGATGAATTATTAGAAATTTGACATCGTGTGTTCTCTTCTCAGTTCATCCTTGAAATGTAGTCACAGAATTCATCTTTAGCTTTAAGTTTTTTGAATAGAGGTCCTGTTTTTCGGTTTTTTGAACAGAGGTAATAAAATTGGCTAGTTAGTTGTCTAATGCAGTGCTGGTCAGTACAGTAGCCACTAGTCACATGGATCTGTTTACATTTAAAATAATTTAAAAATTCAGTTTCTTAGTCACAGTAGCCATATTTTAAGGGCTTAATAGTCAGATAATAAAATATTTCTATTACTGTGGAAAGATCCGTTGGACAGCACTGGTCTAAAGCAGGGGATCATTTGTTGAAATGTTGTCCATTTGTTTATATATTGTCTACAGCTGCTTTCATGTTACTCGGAGGGAGCTGAGTAGTTCTGTCAGAAACGATCTTGTCCACAAAGCCTAAAATATTTGCTATCTGGTCCTTTACATAAGAAGTTTGCTGACCTGATCTAACGGGATAGCACAGAGAACAAAAGTTTAACTGTTCTGGTCCTGTTTCACAAAAATGGTATTTAAAAAGTATCTCCCTCATTTGTCATGTGGCCTGCCATGTGCGCGAGGGACAGTGCCGCGTGCTGCAAAGGTCACGAGGGTGTAAAAGACGCGGCCCTGCTCTTCCATACCCAGTGGTGTGCTGTTCGCCTTTGTAGAGTTTCTTGGTTCCGTGCAAATATGAAATTGGAACTAGAGCTAAGCCAACTCAGTAGTGAGCAGGTTGCTGCAGATTCTAGGATTTCAAAGTTCAATGGAGATTTAAGTTTAAATCTTTGGTATGTATCTGTAATTATCAAACTAGGTTATGTGATATTGTAGTGTTCCCTCAAATATGTTAGCATCTGAAAATCCTTAAAAAGAATTTAAACATTGATTTAGATGGATATGAAGCTGTCTATTTCTAAATTAACTTACAATTTATTGTATGTATGTACACATATTCATATATGTACTCATATATACTTACACGTAGGACACTTTTCAAAAAAAAATCAGCTTTATTGAGATAATTCACAAACCATAAAATTCACCCTTTTTAAAGTCAAAAAAAAAAAAAGAACCAACTTTCAATCTACTGAGTGACTGCTGAAGTCACTCCGCAACCATTGGTCAACCCGGGGCCCCGCAGGAGACCTCGTAGAACCCTTGGGCGCGAGCGGCGTGTGCGCATGCTCACTTGTGTTTGGCACTGCTCCTTGGTTAGCGTTCGATCGGGAGGCTTTTGGGTGGTGCTGTTGTGGCAGAGATGTTGTCTTCGAGAAAATAGTACTGAGTAATATTCGCTCATATCGGCTTCACGAGTGGGTATGAGCCGAGGGGCCAGGTGAGGGGACGGGCCTCTGAAGCTGCTGTCTTCTCCCATGAAGAAGCTTTTTGACATTTGACGGTAGACGAAAGAGTCACTCTCAGGCACCGCCACCAGGTGGCAGGAGGCGAGCTCGGACGAGGTTTGTTTCAGACAGAGAATCGGCTTTTGGCCTAGCTCCCAGATCCACTCAGACATCTGGGAAAGATCAATCACGCTGCCTAAAGGGGCCATGTTGAAAGAGGACACCAGATCCTTTCGTGTGGAGTAGGGGACTTGGGTGACAGAGCGGAACGAGAAGTAGTGGGCGGAGCTAGGCCCAATCTTAGAAAAGAACTGATCTGTGGCCAGGTCAAGAAATAGCCCATTAGAACCATCTTTCAATATCCTTAGTGACTGCTGACGTCACTCAGCATCCATTGGTCAACCCGGGGCCCCGCAGGAGACCTCTTAGAACCCTTGGGCGCGAGCGGTGTGTGCGCGTTCTCACTTGTGTTTATCACTGCTCCTTGGTTACCGTTCGATCGGGAGGCTTTTGAGTGGTGCGGTTGTGGCAGAGAGGTTGGCTTCTGCCGAATAGTACCGAGTAATCGCTGGTGTTAGGTTTAGAAGTGGATAAGAGCCGAGGGGGCAGGTGAGCGGGCTGGCCCGTTAAGCTGCTGTCTTCTGCCATGAAGGCGCTTTTTGACTTTGGACCGTAGAAGAAAAAGTCACTCTCTGGCACCACCACCGGGCTGCAGGAGGCGAGCGCGGACGCGGTTTGTTCGTGAAAGAGAATCGGCTTTCGGCTGAGCTGGCAGATCCGACTCAGACATCTGGGAAAGATCCATCACGCTGCCAAACAGGGTGATGTGGAAAGAGGACAGCTGATCTTTCCGTGTGGAGTAGGGGTCGGGAACCTCCAGCAGGCTGCAGGAGGCGAGCGCGGGAGCGGTTTGGTTGAGAAATGGAATCGGATTTCGGCTGAGCTACCAGATCCGACACAGACATCTGGGAAAGATCCATCAAGCTGCAAAAGGGGTCATGTTAAAAGTGGATAGCAGACCTTTCCGTGTGGAGTAGGGTAAGTGGATGACAGAGTGGATGGAGAAGTAGGGGGCGGAGCCAGGCCCAAGCTTAGGAAAGAACTTATCTGTAGCCATGGCAAGAAATAGCCCGTGAGAAACAACTTTCAATCCCCCTAGGGACCACTGACGGCAATCAGCAACCATTGGTCAACCCGGGGCCCCGCAGGAGACCTCTTAGAACCCTTGGGCGCGAGCGGTGTGTGCGCATGCTCACTTGTGTTTGGCACTGCTCCTCGGTTAGCGTTCGATCGGGAGGCTTTTGGGTGGTGCTGTTGTGGCAGAGATGTTGTCTTCGAGAAAATAGTACTGAGTAATATTCGCTCATATCGGCTTCACGAGTGGGTATGAGCCGAGGGGCCAGGTGAGGGGACGGGCCTCTGAAGCTGCTGTCTTCTCCCATGAAGAAGCTTTTTGACTTTTGACGGTAGACGAAAGAGTCACTCTCAGGCACCGCCACCAGGTGGCAGGAGGCGAGCTCGGACGAGGTTTATTTCAGACAGAGAATCGGCTTTGGCCTAGCTCCCAGATCCACTCAGACATCTGGGAAAGATCAATCGCGCTGCCTAAAGGGGCCATGTTGAAAGAGGACACCAGATCCTTTCGTGTGGAGTAGGGGACGGGGATGACAGAGCCGAACGAGTAGTAGGGGGCGGAGCAAGGCCCAATCTTCGAAAAGAACTGATCTGTAGCCACGTCAAGAAATAGCCCATTAGAACCAACTTTCGGCACTCAGCTCCAGGCGGGGCGGCCCCGGCGCTGAGGGACGCTACCCGACCTTGGCGGGACGGGGGTTTCGCCAGGGCCTGGGCCCAGCGACCAGGCGGAGACGGCGCGCGAGCCTTGCAGTCTCCAGGGAAATGCGGGCTTGCCTGCAATGAGATTTCATTTTCTGCATTTAAAGGACATCCTTTTCTGAGCTGCTGTGAATAAATTTGGGATGATACTGTATGTTTTCATCTAATGGAGAAATAGCTGTATTTTGAATAAGGATTGCTGCACTGGACGACTTCAGAACATTACTCACAATGTCATCCAACAGGAGTCAGAATCCCCATGGACCGAAGCAGATTGGCCTTGACCAGCTCTGGGACGACCTCAGAGCTGGAATCCAGCAAGTGTACACCAGACAGAGTATGGCGAAGTCCAGATACATGGAACTCTACACGTATCCTCCTGCTTGAACTGAGATAATTTGCTTTAGAATTTTGATACTTAGTGGTAGGATCGATGAATTATTAGAAATTTGACATCATGTGTTCTCTTCTCAGTTCATCCTTGAAATGTAGTCACAGAATTCATCTTTAGCTTTAAGTTTTTTGAATAGAGGTCCTGTTTTTCGGTTTTTTGAACAGAGGTAATAAAATTGGCTAGTTAGTTGTCTAATGCAGTGCTGGTCAGTACAGTAGCCACTAGTCACATGGATCTGTTTACATTTAAAATAATTTAAAAATTCAGTTTCTTAGTCACAGTAGCCATATTTTAAGGGCTTAATAGTCAGATAATAAAATATTTCTATTACTGTGGAAAGATCTGTTGGACAGCACTGGTCTAAAGCAGGGGATCATTTGTTGAAATGTTGTCCATTTGTTTATATATTGTCTACAGCTGCTTTCATGTTACTCGGAGGGAGTTGAGTAGTTCTGTCAGAAACGATCTTGTCCACAAAGCCTAAAATATTTGCTATCTGGTCCTTTACATAAGAAGTTTGCTGACCTGATCTAACGGGATAGCACAGAGAACAAAAGTTTAACTGTTCTGGTCCTGTTTCACAAAAATGGTATTTAAAAAGTATCTCCCTCATTTGTCATGTGGCCTGCCATGTGCGCGAGGGACAGTGCCGCGTGCTGCAAAGGTCACGAGGGTGTAAAAGACGCGGCCCTGCTCTTCCATACCCAGTGGTGTGCTGTTCGCCTTTGTAGAGTTTCTTGGTTCCGTGCAAATATGAAATTGGAACTAGAGCTAAGCCAACTCAGTAGTGAGCAGGTTGCTGCAGATTCTAGGATTTCAAAGTTCAATGGAGATTTAAGTTTAAATCTTTGGTATGTATCTGTAATTATCAAACTAGGTTATGTGATATTGTAGTGTTCCCTCAAATATGTTAGCATCTGAAAATCCTTAAAAAGAATTTAAACATTGATTTAGATGGATATGAAGCTGTCTATTTCTAAATTAACTTACAATTTATTGTATGTATGTACACATATTCATATATGTACTCATATATACTTACACGTAGGACACTTTTCAAAAAAAAATCAGCTTTATTGAGATAATTCACAAACCATAAAATTCACCCTTTTTAAAGTCAAAAAAAAAAAGAACCAACTTTCAATCTACTTAGTGACTGCTGAAGTCACTCCGCAACCATTGGTCAACCCGGGGCCCCGCAGGAGACCTCGTAGAACCCTTGGGCGCGAGCGGCGTGTGCGCATGCTCACTTGTGTTTGGCACTGCTCCTTGGTTAGCGTTCGATCGGGAGGCTTTTGGGTGGTGCTGTTGTGGCAGAGATGTTGTCTTCGAGAAAATAGTACTGAGTAATATTCGCTCATATCGGCTTCACGAGTGGGTATGAGCCGAGGGGCCAGGTGAGGGGACGGGCCTCTGAAGCTGCTGTCTTCTCCCATGAAGAAGCTTTTTGACATTTGACGGTAGACGAAAGAGTCACTCTCAGGCACCGCCACCAGGTGGCAGGAGGCGAGCTCGGACGAGGTTTGTTTCAGACAGAGAATCGGCTTTTGGCCTAGCTCCCAGATCCACTCAGACATCTGGGAAAGATCAATCACGCTGCCTAAAGGGGCCATGTTGAAAGAGGACACCAGATCCTTTCGTGTGGAGTAGGGGACTTGGGTGACAGAGCGGAACGAGAAGTAGTGGGCGGAGCTAGGCCCAATCTTAGAAAAGAACTGATCTGTGGCCAGGTCAAGAAATAGCCCATTAGAACCATCTTTCAATATCCTTAGTGACTGCTGACGTCACTCAGCATCCATTGGTCAACCCGGGGCCCCGCAGGAGACCTCTTAGAACCCTTGGGCGCGAGCGGTGTGTGCGCGTTCTCACTTGTGTTTATCACTGCTCCTTGGTTACCGTTCGATCGGGAGGCTTTTGAGTGGTGCGGTTGTGGCAGAGAGGTTGGCTTCTGCCGAATAGTACCGAGTAATCGCTGGTGTTAGGTTTAGAAGTGGATAAGAGCCGAGGGGGCAGGTGAGCGGGCTGGCCCGTTAAGCTGCTGTCTTCTGCCATGAAGGCGCTTTTTGACTTTGGACCGTAGAAGAAAAAGTCACTCTCTGGCACCACCACCGGGCTGCAGGAGGCGAGCGCGGACGCGGTTTGTTCGTGAAAGAGAATCGGCTTTCGGCTGAGCTGGCAGATCCGACTCAGACATCTGGGAAAGATCCATCACGCTGCCAAACAGGGTGATGTGGAAAGAGGACAGCTGATCTTTCCGTGTGGAGTAGGGGTCGGGAACCTCCAGCAGGCTGCAGGAGGCGAGCGCGGGAGCGGTTTGGTTGAGAAATGGAATCGGATTTCGGCTGAGCTACCAGATCCGACACAGACATCTGGGAAAGATCCATCAAGCTGCAAAAGGGGTCATGTTAAAAGTGGATAGCAGACCTTTCCGTGTGGAGTAGGGTAAGTGGATGACAGAGTGGATGGAGAAGTAGGGGGCGGAGCCAGGCCCAAGCTTAGGAAAGAACTTATCTGTAGCCATGGCAAGAAATAGCCCGTGAGAAACAACTTTCAATCCCCCTAGGGACCACTGACGGCAATCAGCAACCATTGGTCAACCCGGGGCCCCGCAGGAGACCTCTTAGAACCCTTGGGCGCGAGCGGTGTGTGCGCATGCTCACTTGTGTTTGGCACTGCTCCTCGGTTAGCGTTCGATCGGGAGGCTTTTGGGTGGTGCTGTTGTGGCAGAGATGTTGTCTTCGAGAAAATAGTACTGAGTAATATTCGCTCATATCGGCTTCACGAGTGGGTATGAGCCGAGGGGCCAGGTGAGGGGACGGGCCTCTGAAGCTGCTGTCTTCTCCCATGAAGAAGCTTTTTGACTTTTGACGGTAGACGAAAGAGTCACTCTCAGGCACCGCCACCAGGTGGCAGGAGGCGAGCTCGGACGAGGTTTATTTCAGACAGAGAATCGGCTTTGGCCTAGCTCCCAGATCCACTCAGACATCTGGGAAAGATCAATCACGCTGCCTAAAGGGGCCATGTTGAAAGAGGACACCAGATCCTTTCGTGTGGAGTAGGGGACGGGGATGACAGAGCCGAACGAGTAGTAGGGGGCGGAGCAAGGCCCAATCTTCGAAAAGAACTGATCTGTAGCCACGTCAAGAAATAGCCCATTAGAACCAACTTTCGGCACTCAGCTCCAGGCGGGGCGGCCCCGGCGCTGAGGGACGCTACCCGACCTTGGCGGGACGGGGGTTTCGCCAGGGCCTGGGCCCAGCGACCAGGCGGAGACGGCGCGCGAGCCTTGCAGTCTCCAGGGAAATGCGGGCTTGCCTGCAATGAGATTTCATTTTCTGCATTTAAAGGACATCCTTTTCTGAGCTGCTGTGAATAAATTTGGGATGATACTGTATGTTTTCATCTAATGGAGAAATAGCTGTATTTTGAATAAGGATTGCTGCACTGGACGACTTCAGAACATTACTCACAATGTCATCCAACAGGAGTCAGAATCCCCATGGACCGAAGCAGATTGGCCTTGACCAGCTCTGGGACGACCTCAGAGCTGGAATCCAGCAAGTGTACACCAGACAGAGTATGGCGAAGTCCAGATACATGGAACTCTACACGTATCCTCCTGCTTGAACTGAGATAATTTGCTTTAGAATTTTGATACTTAGTGGTAGGATCGATGAATTATTAGAAATTTGACATCATGTGTTCTCTTCTCAGTTCATCCTTGAAATGTAGTCACAGAATTCATCTTTAGCTTTAAGTTTTTTGAATAGAGGTCCTGTTTTTCGGTTTTTTGAACAGAGGTAATAAAATTGGCTAGTTAGTTGTCTAATGCAGTGCTGGTCAGTACAGTAGCCACTAGTCACATGGATCTGTTTACATTTAAAATAATTTAAAAATTCAGTTTCTTAGTCACAGTAGCCATATTTTAAGGGCTTAATAGTCAGATAATAAAATATTTCTATTACTGTGGAAAGATCCGTTGGACAGCACTGGTCTAAAGCAGGGGATCATTTGTTGAAATGTTGTCCATTTGTTTATATATTGTCTACAGCTGCTTTCATGTTACTCGGAGGGAGTTGAGTAGTTCTGTCAGAAACGATCTTGTCCACAAAGCCTAAAATATTTGCTATCTGGTCCTTTACATAAGAAGTTTGCTGACCTGATCTAACGGGATAGCACAGAGAACAAAAGTTTAACTGTTCTGGTCCTGTTTCACAAAAATGGTATTTAAAAAGTATCTCCCTCATTTGTCATGTGGCCTGCCATGTGCGCGAGGGACAGTGCCGCGTGCTGCAAAGGTCACGAGGGTGTAAAAGACGCGGCCCTGCTCTTCCATACCCAGTGGTGTGCTGTTCGCCTTTGTAGAGTTTCTTGGTTCCGTGCAAATATGAAATTGGAACTAGAGCTAAGCCAACTCAGTAGTGAGCAGGTTGCTGCAGATTCTAGGATTTCAAAGTTCAATGGAGATTTAAGTTTAAATCTTTGGTATGTATCTGTAATTATCAAACTAGGTTATGTGATATTGTAGTGTTCCCTCAAATATGTTAGCATCTGAAAATCCTTAAAAAGAATTTAAACATTGATTTAGATGGATATGAAGCTGTCTATTTCTAAATTAACTTACAATTTATTGTATGTATGTACACATATTCATATATGTACTCATATATACTTACACGTAGGACACTTTTCAAAAAAAAATCAGCTTTATTGAGATAATTCACAAACCATAAAATTCACCCTTTTTAAAGTCAAAAAAAAAAAGAACCAACTTTCAATCTACTTAGTGACTGCTGAAGTCACTCCGCAACCATTGGTCAACCCGGGGCCCCGCAGGAGACCTCGTAGAACCCTTGGGCGCGAGCGGCGTGTGCGCATGCTCACTTGTGTTTGGCACTGCTCCTTGGTTAGCGTTCGATCGGGAGGCTTTTGGGTGGTGCTGTTGTGGCAGAGATGTTGTCTTCGAGAAAATAGTACTGAGTAATATTCGCTCATATCGGCTTCACGAGTGGGTATGAGCCGAGGGGCCAGGTGAGGGGACGGGCCTCTGAAGCTGCTGTCTTCTCCCATGAAGAAGCTTTTTGACATTTGACGGTAGACGAAAGAGTCACTCTCAGGCACCGCCACCAGGTGGCAGGAGGCGAGCTCGGACGAGGTTTGTTTCAGACAGAGAATCGGCTTTTGGCCTAGCTCCCAGATCCACTCAGACATCTGGGAAAGATCAATCACGCTGCCTAAAGGGGCCATGTTGAAAGAGGACACCAGATCCTTTCGTGTGGAGTAGGGGACTTGGGTGACAGAGCGGAACGAGAAGTAGTGGGCGGAGCTAGGCCCAATCTTAGAAAAGAACTGATCTGTGGCCAGGTCAAGAAATAGCCCATTAGAACCATCTTTCAATATCCTTAGTGACTGCTGACGTCACTCAGCATCCATTGGTCAACCCGGGGCCCCGCAGGAGACCTCTTAGAACCCTTGGGCGCGAGCGGTGTGTGCGCGTTCTCACTTGTGTTTATCACTGCTCCTTGGTTACCGTTCGATCGGGAGGCTTTTGAGTGGTGCGGTTGTGGCAGAGAGGTTGGCTTCTGCCGAATAGTACCGAGTAATCGCTGGTGTTAGGTTTAGAAGTGGATAAGAGCCGAGGGGGCAGGTGAGCGGGCTGGCCCGTTAAGCTGCTGTCTTCTGCCATGAAGGCGCTTTTTGACTTTGGACCGTAGAAGAAAAAGTCACTCTCTGGCACCACCACCGGGCTGCAGGAGGCGAGCGCGGACGCGGTTTGTTCGTGAAAGAGAATCGGCTTTCGGCTGAGCTGGCAGATCCGACTCAGACATCTGGGAAAGATCCATCACGCTGCCAAACAGGGTGATGTGGAAAGAGGACAGCTGATCTTTCCGTGTGGAGTAGGGGTCGGGAACCTCCAGCAGGCTGCAGGAGGCGAGCGCGGGAGCGGTTTGGTTGAGAAATGGAATCGGATTTCGGCTGAGCTACCAGATCCGACACAGACATCTGGGAAAGATCCATCAAGCTGCAAAAGGGGTCATGTTAAAAGTGGATAGCAGACCTTTCCGTGTGGAGTAGGGTAAGTGGATGACAGAGTGGATGGAGAAGTAGGGGGCGGAGCCAGGCCCAAGCTTAGGAAAGAACTTATCTGTAGCCATGGCAAGAAATAGCCCGTGAGAAACAACTTTCAATCCCCCTAGGGACCACTGACGGCAATCAGCAACCATTGGTCAACCCGGGGCCCCGCAGGAGACCTCTTAGAACCCTTGGGCGCGAGCGGTGTGTGCGCATGCTCACTTGTGTTTGGCACTGCTCCTCGGTTAGCGTTCGATCGGGAGGCTTTTGGGTGGTGCTGTTGTGGCAGAGATGTTGTCTTCGAGAAAATAGTACTGAGTAATATTCGCTCATATCGGCTTCACGAGTGGGTATGAGCCGAGGGGCCAGGTGAGGGGACGGGCCTCTGAAGCTGCTGTCTTCTCCCATGAAGAAGCTTTTTGACTTTTGACGGTAGACGAAAGAGTCACTCTCAGGCACCGCCACCAGGTGGCAGGAGGCGAGCTCGGACGAGGTTTATTTCAGACAGAGAATCGGCTTTGGCCTAGCTCCCAGATCCACTCAGACATCTGGGAAAGATCAATCACGCTGCCTAAAGGGGCCATGTTGAAAGAGGACACCAGATCCTTTCGTGTGGAGTAGGGGACGGGGATGACAGAGCCGAACGAGTAGTAGGGGGCGGAGCAAGGCCCAATCTTCGAAAAGAACTGATCTGTAGCCACGTCAAGAAATAGCCCATTAGAACCAACTTTCGGCACTCAGCTCCAGGCGGGGCGGCCCCGGCGCTGAGGGACGCTACCCGACCTTGGCGGGACGGGGGTTTCGCCAGGGCCTGGGCCCAGCGACCAGGCGGAGACGGCGCGCGAGCCTTGCAGTCTCCAGGGAAATGCGGGCTTGCCTGCAATGAGATTTCATTTTCTGCATTTAAAGGACATCCTTTTCTGAGCTGCTGTGAATAAATTTGGGATGATACTGTATGTTTTCATCTAATGGAGAAATAGCTGTATTTTGAATAAGGATTGCTGCACTGGACGACTTCAGAACATTACTCACAATGTCATCCAACAGGAGTCAGAATCCCCATGGACCGAAGCAGATTGGCCTTGACCAGCTCTGGGACGACCTCAGAGCTGGAATCCAGCAAGTGTACACCAGACAGAGTATGGCGAAGTCCAGATACATGGAACTCTACACGTATCCTCCTGCTTGAACTGAGATAATTTGCGTTAGAATTTTGATACTTAGTGGTAGGATCGATGAATTATTAGAAATTTGACATCGTGTGTTCTCTTCTCAGTTCATCCTTGAAATGTAGTCACAGAATTCATCTTTAGCTTTAAGTTTTTTGAATAGAGGTCCTGTTTTTCGGTTTTTAGAACAGAGGTAATAAAATTGGCTAGTTAGTTGTCTAATGCAGTGCTGGTCAGTACAGTAGCCACTAGTCACATGGATCTGTTTACATTTAAAATAATTTAAAAATTCAGTTTCTTAGTCACAGTAGCCGTATTTTAAGGGCTTAATAGTCAGATAATAAAATATTTCTATTACTGTGGAATGATCCGTTGGACAGCACTGGTCTAAAGCAGGGGATCATTTGTTGAAATGTTGTCCATTTGTTTATATATTGTCTACAGCTGCTTTCATGTTACTCGGAGGGAGTTGAGTAGTTCTGTCAGAAACGATCTTGTCCACAAAGCCTAAAATATTTGCTATCTGGTCCTTTACATAAGAAGTTTGCTGACCTGATCTAACGGGATAGCACAGAGAACAAAAGTTTAACTGTTCTGGTCCTGTTTCACAAAAATGGTATTTAAAAAGTATCTCCCTCATTTGTCATGTGGCCTGCCATGTGCGCGAGGGACAGTGCCGCGTGCTGCAAAGGTCACGAGGGTGTAAAAGACGCGGCCCTGCTCTTCCATACCCAGTGGTGTGCTGTTCGCCTTTGTAGAGTTTCTTGGTTCCGTGCAAATATGAAATTGGAACTAGAGCTAAGCCAACTCAGTAGTGAGCAGGTTGCTGCAGATTCTAGGATTTCAAAGTTCAATGGAGATTTAAGTTTAAATCTTTGGTATGTATCTGTAATTATCAAACTAGGTTATGTGATATTGTAGTGTTCCCTCAAATATGTTAGCATCTGAACATCCTTAAAAAGAATTTAAACATTGATTTAGATGGATATGAAGCTGTCTATTTCTAAATTAACTTACAATTTATTGTATGTATTTACACATATTCATATATGTACTCATATATACTTACACGTAGGACACTTTTCAAAAAAAAATCAGCTTTATTGAGATAATTCACAAACCATAAAATTCACCCTTTTTAAAGTCAAAAAAAAAAAAAAAAAAAAAGAACCAACTTTCAATCTACTTAGTGACTGCTGAAGTCACTCCGCAACCATTGGTCAACCCGGGGCCCCGCAGGAGACCTCGTAGAACCCTTGGGCGCGAGCGGCGTGTGCGCATGCTCACTTGTGTTTGGCACTGCTCCTTGGTTAGCGTTCGATCGGGAGGCTTTTGGGTGGTGCTGTTGTGGCAGAGATGTTGTCTTCGAGAAAATAGTACTGAGTAATATTCGCTCATATCGGCTTCACGAGTGGGTATGAGCCGAGGGGCCAGGTGAGGGGACGGGCCTCTGAAGCTGCTGTCTTCTCCCATGAAGAAGCTTTTTGACATTTGACGGTAGACGAAAGAGTCACTCTCAGGCACCGCCACCAGGTGGCAGGAGGCGAGCTCGGACGAGGTTTGTTTCAGACAGAGAATCGGCTTTTGGCCTAGCTCCCAGATCCACTCAGACATCTGGGAAAGATCAATCACGCTGCCTAAAGGGGCCATGTTGAAAGAGGACACCAGATCCTTTCGTGTGGAGTAGGGGACTTGGGTGACAGAGCGGAACGAGAAGTAGTGGGCGGAGCTAGGCCCAATCTTAGAAAAGAACTGATCTGTGGCCAGGTCAAGAAATAGCCCATTAGAACCATCTTTCAATATCCTTAGTGACTGCTGACGTCACTCAGCATCCATTGGTCAACCCGGGCCCCGCAGGAGACCTCTTAGAACCCTTGGGCACGAGCGGTGTGTGCGCGTTCTCACTTGTGTTTATCACTGCTCCTTGGTTACCGTTCGATCGGGAGGCTTTTGAGTGGTGCGGTTGTGGCAGAGAGGTTGGCTTCTGCCGAATAGTACCGAGTAATCGCTGGTGTTAGGTTTAGAAGTGGATAAGAGCCGAGGGGGCAGGTGAGCGGGCTGGCCCGTTAAGCTGCTGTCTTCTGCCATGAAGGCGCTTTTTGACTTTGGACCGTAGAAGAAAAAGTCACTCTCTGGCACCACCACCGGGCTGCAGGAGGCGAGCGCGGACGCGGTTTGTTCGTGAAAGAGAATCGGCTTTCGGCTGAGCTGGCAGATCCGACTCAGACATCTGGGAAAGATCCATCACGCTGCCAAACAGGGTGATGTGGAAAGAGGACAGCTGATCTTTCCGTGTGGAGTAGGGGTCGGGAACCTCCAGCAGGCTGCAGGAGGCGAGCGCGGGAGCGGTTTGGTTGAGAAATGGAATCGGATTTCGGCTGAGCTACCAGATCCGACACAGACATCTGGGAAAGATCCATCAAGCTGCAAAAGGGGTCATGTTAAAAGTGGATAGCAGACCTTTCCGTGTGGAGTAGGGTAAGTGGATGACAGAGTGGATGGAGAAGTAGGGGGCGGAGCCAGGCCCAAGCTTAGGAAAGAACTTATCTGTAGCCATGGCAAGAAATAGCCCGTGAGAAACAACTTTCAATCCCCCTAGGGACCACTGACGGCAATCAGCAACCATTGGTCAACCCGGGGCCCCCGCAGGAGACCTCTTAGAACCCTTGGGCGCGAGCGGTGTGTGCGCATGCTCACTTGTGTTTGGCACTGCTCCTCGGTTAGCGTTCGATCGGGAGGCTTTTGGGTGGTGCTGTTGTGGCAGAGATGTTGTCTTCGAGAAAATAGTACTGAGTAATATTCGCTCATATCGGCTTCACGAGTGGGTATGAGCCGAGGGGCCAGGTGAGGGGACGGGCCTCTGAAGCTGCTGTCTTCTCCCATGAAGAAGCTTTTTGACTTTTGACGGTAGACGAAAGAGTCACTCTCAGGCACCGCCACCAGGTGGCAGGAGGCGAGCTCGGACGAGGTTTATTTCAGACAGAGAATCGGCTTTGGCCTAGCTCCCAGATCCACTCAGACATCTGGGAAAGATCAATCGCGCTGCCTAAAGGGGCCATGTTGAAAGAGGACACCAGATCCTTTCGTGTGGAGTAGGGGACGGGGATGACAGAGCCGAACGAGTAGTAGGGGGCGGAGCAAGGCCCAATCTTCGAAAAGAACTGATCTGTAGCCACGTCAAGAAATAGCCCATTAGAACCAACTTTCGGCACTCAGCTCCAGGCGGGGCGGCCCCGGCGCTGAGGGACGCTACCCGACCTTGGCGGGACGGGGGTTTCGCCAGGGCCTGGGCCCAGCGACCAGGCGGAGACGGCGCGCGAGCCTTGCAGTCTCCAGGGAAATGCGGGCTTGCCTGCAATGAGATTTCATTTTCTGCATTTAAAGGACATCCTTTTCTGAGCTGCTGTGAATAAATTTGGGATGATACTGTATGTTTTCATCTAATGGAGAAATAGCTGTATTTTGAATAAGGATTGCTGCACTGGACGACTTCAGAACATTACTCACAATGTCATCCAACAGGAGTCAGAATCCCCATGGACCGAAGCAGATTGGCCTTGACCAGCTCTGGGACGACCTCAGAGCTGGAATCCAGCAAGTGTACACCAGACAGAGTATGGCGAAGTCCAGATACATGGAACTCTACACGTATCCTCCTGCTTGAACTGAGATAATTTGCTTTAGAATTTTGATACTTAGTGGTAGGATCGATGAATTATTAGAAATTTGACATCATGTGTTCTCTTCTCAGTTCATCCTTGAAATGTAGTCACAGAATTCATCTTTAGCTTTAAGTTTTTTGACTAGAGGTCCTGTTTTTCGGTTTTTAGAACAGAGGTAATAAAATTGGCTAGTTAGTTGTCTAATGCAGTGCTGGTCAGTACAGTAGCCACTAGTCACATGGATCTGTTTACATTTAAAATAATTTAAAAATTCAGTTTCTTAGTCACAGTAGCCATATTTTAAGGGCTTAATAGTCAGATAATAAAATATTTCTATTACTGTGGAAAGATCCGTTGGACAGCACTGGTCTAAAGCAGGGGATCATTTGTTGAAATGTTGTCCATTTGTTTATATATTGTCTACAGCTGCTTTCATGTTACTCGGAGGGAGTTGAGTAGTTCTGTCAGAAACGATCTTGTCCACAAAGCCTAAAATATTTGCTATCTGGTCCTTTACATAAGAAGTTTGCTGACCTGATCTAACGGGATAGCACAGAGAACAAAAGTTTAACTGTTCTGGTCCTGTTTCACAAAAATGGTATTTAAAAAGTATCTCCCTCATTTGTCATGTGGCCTGCCATGTGCGCGAGGGACAGTGCCGCGTGCTGCAAAGGTCACGAGGGTGTAAAAGACGCGGCCCTGCTCTTCCATACCCAGTGGTGTGCTGTTCGCCTTTGTAGAGTTTCTTGGTTCCGTGCAAATATGAAATTGGAACTAGAGCTAAGCCAACTCAGTAGTGAGCAGGTTGCTGCAGATTCTAGGATTTCAAAGTTCAATGGAGATTTAAGTTTAAATCTTTGGTATGTATCTGTAATTATCAAACTAGGTTATGTGATATTGTAGTGTTCCCTCAAATATGTTAGCATCTGAAAATCCTTAAAAAGAATTTAAACATTGATTTAGATGGATATGAAGCTGTCTATTTCTAAATTAACTTACAATTTATTGTATGTATGTACACATATTCATATATGTACTCATATATACTTACACGTAGGACACTTTTCAAAAAAAAATCAGCTTTATTGAGATAATTCACAAACCATAAAATTCACCCTTTTTAAAGTCAAAAAAAAAAAGAACCAACTTTCAATCTACTTAGTGACTGCTGAAGTCACTCCGCAACCATTGGTCAACCCGGGGCCCCGCAGGAGACCTCGTAGAACCCTTGGGCGCGAGCGGCGTGTGCGCATGCTCACTTGTGTTTGGCACTGCTCCTTGGTTAGCGTTCGATCGGGAGGCTTTTGGGTGGTGCTGTTGTGGCAGAGATGTTGTCTTCGAGAAAATAGTACTGAGTAATATTCGCTCATATCGGCTTCACGAGTGGGTATGAGCCGAGGGGCCAGGTGAGGGGACGGGCCTCTGAAGCTGCTGTCTTCTCCCATGAAGAAGCTTTTTGACATTTGACGGTAGACGAAAGAGTCACTCTCAGGCACCGCCACCAGGTGGCAGGAGGCGAGCTCGGACGAGGTTTGTTTCAGACAGAGAATCGGCTTTTGGCCTAGCTCCCAGATCCACTCAGACATCTGGGAAAGATCAATCACGCTGCCTAAAGGGGCCATGTTGAAAGAGGACACCAGATCCTTTCGTGTGGAGTAGGGGACTTGGGTGACAGAGCGGAACGAGAAGTAGTGGGCGGAGCTAGGCCCAATCTTAGAAAAGAACTGATCTGTGGCCAGGTCAAGAAATAGCCCATTAGAACCATCTTTCAATATCCTTAGTGACTGCTGACGTCACTCAGCATCCATTGGTCAACCCGGGGCCCCGCAGGAGACCTCTTAGAACCCTTGGGCGCGAGCGGTGTGTGCGCGTTCTCACTTGTGTTTATCACTGCTCCTTGGTTACCGTTCGATCAGGAGGCTTTTGAGTGGTGCGGTTGTGGCAGAGAGGTTGGCTTCTGCCGAATAGTACCGAGTAATCGCTGGTGTTAGGTTTAGAAGTGGATAAGAGCCGAGGGGGCAGGTGAGCGGGCTGGCCCGTTAAGCTGCTGTCTTCTGCCATGAAGGCGCTTTTTGACTTTGGACCGTAGAAGAAAAAGTCACTCTCTGGCACCACCACCGGGCTGCAGGAGGCGAGCGCGGACGCGGTTTGTTCGTGAAAGAGAATCGGCTTTCGGCTGAGCTGGCAGATCCGACTCAGACATCTGGGAAAGATCCATCACGCTGCCAAACAGGGTGATGTGGAAAGAGGACAGCTGATCTTTCCGTGTGGAGTAGGGGTCGGGAACCTCCAGCAGGCTGCAGGAGGCGAGCGCGGGAGCGGTTTGGTTGAGAAATGGAATCGGATTTCGGCTGAGCTACCAGATCCGACACAGACATCTGGGAAAGATCCATCAAGCTGCAAAAGGGGTCATGTTAAAAGTGGATAGCAGACCTTTCCGTGTGGAGTAGGGTAAGTGGATGACAGAGTGGATGGAGAAGTAGGGGGCGGAGCCAGGCCCAAGCTTAGGAAAGAACTTATCTGTAGCCATGGCAAGAAATAGCCCGTGAGAAACAACTTTCAATCCCCCTAGGGACCACTGACGGCAATCAGCAACCATTGGTCAACCCGGGGCCCCGCAGGAGACCTCTTAGAACCCTTGGGCGCGAGCGGTGTGTGCGCATGCTCACTTGTGTTTGGCACTGCTCCTTGGTTAGCGTTCGATCGGGAGGCTTTTGGGTGGTGCTGTTGTGGCAGAGATGTTGTCTTCGAGAAAATAGTACTGAGTAATATTCGCTCATATCGGCTTCACGAGTGGGTATGAGCCGAGGGGCCAGGTGAGGGGACGGGCCTCTGAAGCTGCTGTCTTCTCCCATGAAGAAGCTTTTTGACTTTTGACGGTAGACGAAAGAGTCACTCTCAGGCACCGCCACCAGGTGGCAGGAGGCGAGCTCGGACGAGGTTTATTTCAGACAGAGAATCGGCTTTGGCCTAGCTCCCAGATCCACTCAGACATCTGGGAAAGATCAATCACGCTGCCTAAAGGGGCCATGTTGAAAGAGGACACCAGATCCTTTCGTGTGGAGGAGGGGACGGGGATGACAGAGCCGAACGAGTAGTAGGGGGCGGAGCAAGGCCCAATCTTCGAAAAGAACTGATCTGTAGCCACGTCAAGAAATAGCCCATTAGAACCAACTTTCGGCACTCAGCTCCAGGCGGGGCGGCCCCGGCGCTGAGGGACGCTACCCGACCTTGGCGGGACGGGGGTTTCGCCAGGGCCTGGGCCCAGCGACCAGGCGGAGACGGCGCGCGAGCCTTGCAGTCTCCAGGGAAATGCGGGCTTGCCTGCAATGAGATTTCATTTTCTGCATTTAAAGGACATCCTTTTCTGAGCTGCTGTGAATAAATTTGGGATGATACTGTATGTTTTCATCTAATGGAGAAATAGCTGTATTTTGAATAAGGATTGCTGCACTGGACGACTTCAGAACATTACTCACAATGTCATCCAACAGGAGTCAGAATCCCCATGGACCGAAGCAGATTGGCCTTGACCAGCTCTGGGACGACCTCAGAGCTGGAATCCAGCAAGTGTACACCAGACAGAGTATGGCGAAGTCCAGATACATGGAACTCTACACGTATCCTCCTGCTTGAACTGAGATAATTTGCGTTAGAATTTTGATACTTAGTGGTAGGATCGATGAATTATTAGAAATTTGACATCGTGTGTTCTCTTCTCAGTTCATCCTTGAAATGTAGTCACAGAATTCATCTTTAGCTTTAAGTTTTTTGAATAGAGGTCCTGTTTTTCGGTTTTTAGAACAGAGGTAATAAAATTGGCTAGTTAGTTGTCTAATGCAGTGCTGGTCAGTACAGTAGCCACTAGTCACATGGATCTGTTTACATTTAAAATAATTTAAAAATTCAGTTTCTTAGTCACAGTAGCCGTATTTTAAGGGCTTAATAGTCAGATAATAAAATATTTCTATTACTGTGGAATGATCCGTTGGACAGCACTGGTCTAAAGCAGGGGATCATTTGTTGAAATGTTGTCCATTTGTTTATATATTGTCTACAGCTGCTTTCATGTTACTCGGAGGGAGTTGAGTAGTTCTGTCAGAAACGATCTTGTCCACAAAGCCTAAAATATTTGCTATCTGGTCCTTTACATAAGAAGTTTGCTGACCTGATCTAACGGGATAGCACAGAGAACAAAAGTTTAACTGTTCTGGTCCTGTTTCACAAAAATGGTATTTAAAAAGTATCTCCCTCATTTGTCATGTGGCCTGCCATGTGCGCGAGGGACAGTGCCGCGTGCTGCAAAGGTCACGAGGGTGTAAAAGACGCGGCCCTGCTCTTCCATACCCAGTGGTGTGCTGTTCGCCTTTGTAGAGTTTCTTGGTTCCGTGCAAATATGAAATTGGAACTAGAGCTAAGCCAACTCAGTAGTGAGCAGGTTGCTGCAGATTCTAGGATTTCAAAGTTCAATGGAGATTTAAGTTTAAATCTTTGGTATGTATCTGTAATTATCAAACTAGGTTATGTGATATTGTAGTGTTCCCTCAAATATGTTAGCATCTGAACATCCTTAAAAAGAATTTAAACATTGATTTAGATGGATATGAAGCTGTCTATTTCTAAATTAACTTACAATTTATTGTATGTATTTACACATATTCATATATGTACTCATATATACTTACACGTAGGACACTTTTCAAAAAAAAATCAGCTTTATTGAGATAATTCACAAACCATAAAATTCACCCTTTTTAAAGTCAAAAAAAAAAAAAAAAAAAAAAGAACCAACTTTCAATCTACTTAGTGACTGCTGAAGTCACTCCGCAACCATTGGTCAACCCGGGGCCCCGCAGGAGACCTCGTAGAACCCTTGGGCGCGAGCGGCGTGTGCGCATGCTCACTTGTGTTTGGCACTGCTCCTTGGTTAGCGTTCGATCGGGAGGCTTTTGGGTGGTGCTGTTGTGGCAGAGATGTTGTCTTCGAGAAAATAGTACTGAGTAATATTCGCTCATATCGGCTTCACGAGTGGGTATGAGCCGAGGGGCCAGGTGAGGGGACGGGCCTCTGAAGCTGCTGTCTTCTCCCATGAAGAAGCTTTTTGACATTTGACGGTAGACGAAAGAGTCACTCTCAGGCACCGCCACCAGGTGGCAGGAGGCGAGCTCGGACGAGGTTTGTTTCAGACAGAGAATCGGCTTTTGGCCTAGCTCCCAGATCCACTCAGACATCTGGGAAAGATCAATCACGCTGCCTAAAGGGGCCATGTTGAAAGAGGACACCAGATCCTTTCGTGTGGAGTAGGGGACTTGGGTGACAGAGCGGAACGAGAAGTAGTGGGCGGAGCTAGGCCCAATCTTAGAAAAGAACTGATCTGTGGCCAGGTCAAGAAATAGCCCATTAGAACCATCTTTCAATATCCTTAGTGACTGCTGACGTCACTCAGCATCCATTGGTCAACCCGGGGCCCCGCAGGAGACCTCTTAGAACCCTTGGGCGCGAGCGGTGTGTGCGCGTTCTCACTTGTGTTTATCACTGCTCCTTGGTTACCGTTCGATCGGGAGGCTTTTGAGTGGTGCGGTTGTGGCAGAGAGGTTGGCTTCTGCCGAATAGTACCGAGTAATCGCTGGTGTTAGGTTTAGAAGTGGATAAGAGCCGAGGGGGCAGGTGAGCGGGCTGGCCCGTTAAGCTGCTGTCTTCTGCCATGAAGGCGCTTTTTGACTTTGGACCGTAGAAGAAAAAGTCACTCTCTGGCACCACCACCGGGCTGCAGGAGGCGAGCGCGGACGCGGTTTGTTCGTGAAAGAGAATCGGCTTTCGGCTGAGCTGGCAGATCCGACTCAGACATCTGGGAAAGATCCATCACGCTGCCAAACAGGGTGATGTGGAAAGAGGACAGCTGATCTTTCCGTGTGGAGTAGGGGTCGGGAACCTCCAGCAGGCTGCAGGAGGCGAGCGCGGGAGCGGTTTGGTTGAGAAATGGAATCGGATTTCGGCTGAGCTACCAGATCCGACACAGACATCTGGGAAAGATCCATCAAGCTGCAAAAGGGGTCATGTTAAAAGTGGATAGCAGACCTTTCCGTGTGGAGTAGGGTAAGTGGATGACAGAGTGGATGGAGAAGTAGGGGGCGGAGCCAGGCCCAAGCTTAGGAAAGAACTTATCTGTAGCCATGGCAAGAAATAGCCCGTGAGAAACAACTTTCAATCCCCCTAGGGACCACTGACGGCAATCAGCAACCATTGGTCAACCCGGGGCCCCGCAGGAGACCTCTTAGAACCCTTGGGCGCGAGCGGTGTGTGCGCATGCTCACTTGTGTTTGGCACTGCTCCTTGGTTAGCGTTCGATCGGGAGGCTTTTGGGTGGTGCTGTTGTGGCAGAGATGTTGTCTTCGAGAAAATAGTACTGAGTAATATTCGCTCATATCGGCTTCACGAGTGGGTATGAGCCGAGGGGCCAGGTGAGGGGACGGGCCTCTGAAGCTGCTGTCTTCTCCCATGAAGAAGCTTTTTGACTTTTGACGGTAGACGAAAGAGTCACTCTCAGGCACCGCCACCAGGTGGCAGGAGGCGAGCTCGGACGAGGTTTATTTCAGACAGAGAATCGGCTTTGGCCTAGCTCCCAGATCCACTCAGACATCTGGGAAAGATCAATCACGCTGCCTAAAGGGGCCATGTTGAAAGAGGACACCAGATCCTTTCGTGTGGAGTAGGGGACGGGGATGACAGAGCCGAACGAGTAGTAGGGGGCGGAGCAAGGCCCAATCTTCGAAAAGAACTGATCTGTAGCCACGTCAAGAAATAGCCCATTAGAACCAACTTTCGGCACTCAGCTCCAGGCGGGGCGGCCCCGGCGCTGAGGGACGCTACCCGACCTTGGCGGGACGGGGGTTTCGCCAGGGCCTGGGCCCAGCGACCAGGCGGAGACGGCGCGCGAGCCTTGCAGTCTCCAGGGAAATGCGGGCTTGCCTGCAATGAGATTTCATTTTCTGCATTTAAAGGACATCCTTTTCTGAGCTGCTGTGAATAAATTTGGGATGATACTGTATGTTTTCATCTAATGGAGAAATAGCTGTATTTTGAATAAGGATTGCTGCACTGGACGACTTCAGAACATTACTCACAATGTCATCCAACAGGAGTCAGAATCCCCATGGACCGAAGCAGATTGGCCTTGACCAGCTCTGGGACGACCTCAGAGCTGGAATCCAGCAAGTGTACACCAGACAGAGTATGGCGAAGTCCAGATACATGGAACTCTACACGTATCCTCCTGCTTGAACTGAGATAATTTGCTTTAGAATTTTGATACTTAGTGGTAGGATCGATGAATTATTAGAAATTTGACATCATGTGTTCTCTTCTCAGTTCATCCTTGAAATGTAGTCACAGAATTCATCTTTAGCTTTAAGTTTTTTGAATAGAGGTCCTGTTTTTCGGTTTTTTGAACAGAGGTAATAAAATTGGCTAGTTAGTTGTCTAATGCAGTGCTGGTCAGTACAGTAGCCACTAGTCACATGGATCTGTTTACATTTAAAATAATTTAAAAATTCAGTTTCTTAGTCACAGTAGCCATATTTTAAGGGCTTAATAGTCAGATAATAAAATATTTCTATTACTGTGGAAAGATCCGTTGGACAGCACTGGTCTAAAGCAGGGGATCATTTGTTGAAATGTTGTCCATTTGTTTATATATTGTCTACAGCTGCTTTCATGTTACTCGGAGGGAGTTGAGTAGTTCTGTCAGAAACGATCTTGTCCACAAAGCCTAAAATATTTGCTATCTGGTCCTTTACATAAGAAGTTTGCTGACCTGATCTAACGGGATAGCACAGAGAACAAAAGTTTAACTGTTCTGGTCCTGTTTCACAAAAATGGTATTTAAAAAGTATCTCCCTCATTTGTCATGTGGCCTGCCATGTGCGCGAGGGACAGTGCCGCGTGCTGCAAAGGTCACGAGGGTGTAAAAGACGCGGCCCTGCTCTTCCATACCCAGTGGTGTGCTGTTCGCCTTTGTAGAGTTTCTTGGTTCCGTGCAAATATGAAATTGGAACTAGAGCTAAGCCAACTCAGTAGTGAGCAGGTTGCTGCAGATTCTAGGATTTCAAAGTTCAATGGAGATTTAAGTTTAAATCTTTGGTATGTATCTGTAATTATCAAACTAGGTTATGTGATATTGTAGTGTTCCCTCAAATATGTTAGCATCTGAAAATCCTTAAAAAGAATTTAAACATTGATTTAGATGGATATGAAGCTGTCTATTTCTAAATTAACTTACAATTTATTGTATGTATGTACACATATTCATATATGTACTCATATATACTTACACGTAGGACACTTTTCAAAAAAAAATCAGCTTTATTGAGATAATTCACAAACCATAAAATTCACCCTTTTTAAAGTCAAAAAAAAAAAAAAAAAAAAAAAAGAACCAACTTTCAATCTACTTAGTGACTGCTGAAGTCACTCCGCAACCATTGGTCAACCCGGGGCCCCGCAGGAGACCTCGTAGAACCCTTGGGCGCGAGCGGCGTGTGCGCATGCTCACTTGTGTTTGGCACTGCTCCTTGGTTAGCGTTCGATCGGGAGGCTTTTGGGTGGTGCTGTTGTGGCAGAGATGTTGTCTTCGAGAAAATAGTACTGAGTAATATTCGCTCATATCGGCTTCACGAGTGGGTATGAGCCGAGGGGCCAGGTGAGGGGACGGGCCTCTGAAGCTGCTGTCTTCTCCCATGAAGAAGCTTTTTGAAATTTGACGGTAGACGAAAGAGTCACTCTCAGGCACCGCCACCAGGTGGCAGGAGGCGAGCTCGGACGAGGTTTGTTTCAGACAGAGAATCGGCTTTTGGCCTAGCTCCCAGATCCACTCAGACATCTGGGAAAGATCAATCACGCTGCCTAAAGGGGCCATGTTGAAAGAGGACACCAGATCCTTTCGTGTGGAGTAGGGGACTTGGGTGACAGAGCGGAACGAGAAGTAGTGGGCGGAGCTAGGCCCAATCTTAGAAAAGAACTGATCTGTGGCCAGGTCAAGAAATAGCCCATTAGAACCATCTTTCAATATCCTTAGTGACTGCTGACGTCACTCAGCATCCATTGGTCAACCCGGGGCCCCGCAGGAGACCTCTTAGAACCCTTGGGCGCGAGCGGTGTGTGCGCGTTCTCACTTGTGTTTATCACTGCTCCTTGGTTACCGTTCGATCGGGAGGCTTTTGAGTGGTGCGGTTGTGGCAGAGAGGTTGGCTTCTGCCGAATAGTACCGAGTAATCGCTGGTGTTAGGTTTAGAAGTGGATAAGAGCCGAGGGGGCAGGTGAGCGGGCTGGCCCGTTAAGCTGCTGTCTTCTGCCATGAAGGCGCTTTTTGACTTTGGACCGTAGAAGAAAAAGTCACTCTCTGGCACCACCACCGGGCTGCAGGAGGCGAGCGCGGACGCGGTTTGTTCGTGAAAGAGAATCGGCTTTCGGCTGAGCTGGCAGATCCGACTCAGACATCTGGGAAAGATCCATCACGCTGCCAAACAGGGTGATGTGGAAAGAGGACAGCTGATCTTTCCGTGTGGAGTAGGGGTCGGGAACCTCCAGCAGGCTGCAGGAGGCGAGCGCGGGAGCGGTTTGGTTGAGAAATGGAATCGGATTTCGGCTGAGCTACCAGATCCGACACAGACATCTGGGAAAGATCCATCAAGCTGCAAAAGGGGTCATGTTAAAAGTGGATAGCAGACCTTTCCGTGTGGAGTAGGGTAAGTGGATGACAGAGTGGATGGAGAAGTAGGGGGCGGAGCCAGGCCCAAGCTTAGGAAAGAACTTATCTGTAGCCATGGCAAGAAATAGCCCGTGAGAAACAACTTTCAATCCCCCTAGGGACCACTGACGGCAATCAGCAACCATTGGTCAACCCGGGGCCCCGCAGGAGACCTCTTAGAACCCTTGGGCGCGAGCGGTGTGTGCGCATGCTCACTTGTGTTTGGCACTGCTCCTTGGTTAGCGTTCGATCGGGAGGCTTTTGGGTGGTGCTGTTGTGGCAGAGATGTTGTCTTCGAGAAAATAGTACTGAGTAATATTCGCTCATATCGGCTTCACGAGTGGGTATGAGCCGAGGGGCCAGGTGAGGGGACGGGCCTCTGAAGCTGCTGTCTTCTCCCATGAAGAAGCTTTTTGACTTTTGACGGTAGACGAAAGAGTCACTCTCAGGCACCGCCACCAGGTGGCAGGAGGCGAGCTCGGACGAGGTTTATTTCAGACAGAGAATCGGCTTTGGCCTAGCTCCCAGATCCACTCAGACATCTGGGAAAGATCAATCACGCTGCCTAAAGGGGACATGTTGAAAGAGGACACCAGATCCTTTCGTGTGGAGTAGGGGACGGGGATGACAGAGCCGAACGAGTAGTAGGGGGCGGAGCAAGGCCCAATCTTCGAAAAGAACTGATCTGTAGCCACGTCAAGAAATAGCCCATTAGAACCAACTTTCGGCACTCAGCTCCAGGCGGGGCGGCCCCGGCGCTGAGGGACGCTACCCGACCTTGGCGGGACGGGGGTTTCGCCAGGGCCTGGGCCCAGCGACCAGGCGGAGACGGCGCGCGAGCCTTGCAGTCTCCAGGGAAATGCGGGCTTGCCTGCAATGAGATTTCATTTTCTGCATTTAAAGGACATCCTTTTCTGAGCTGCTGTGAATAAATTTGGGATGATACTGTATGTTTTCATCTAATGGAGAAATAGCTGTATTTTGAATAAGGATTGCTGCACTGGACGACTTCAGAACATTACTCACAATGTCATCCAACAGGAGTCAGAATCCCCATGGACCGAAGCAGATTGGCCTTGACCAGCTCTGGGACGACCTCAGAGCTGGAATCCAGCAAGTGTACACCAGACAGAGTATGGCGAAGTCCAGATACATGGAACTCTACACGTATCCTCCTGCTTGAACTGAGATAATTTGCTTTAGAATTTTGATACTTAGTGGTAGGATCGATGAATTATTAGAAATTTGACATCATGTGTTCTCTTCTCAGTTCATCCTTGAAATGTAGTCACAGAATTCATCTTTAGCTTTAAGTTTTTTGACTAGAGGTCCTGTTTTTCGGTTTTTAGAACAGAGGTAATAAAATTGGCTAGTTAGTTGTCTAATGCAGTGCTGGTCAGTACAGTAGCCACTAGTCACATGGATCTGTTTACATTTAAAATAATTTAAAAATTCAGTTTCTTAGTCACAGTAGCCATATTTTAAGGGCTTAATAGTCAGATAATAAAATATTTCTATTACTGTGGAAAGATCCGTTGGACAGCACTGGTCTAAAGCAGGGGATCATTTGTTGAAATGTTGTCCATTTGTTTATATATTGTCTACAGCTGCTTTCATGTTACTCGGAGGGAGTTGAGTAGTTCTGTCAGAAACGATCTTGTCCACAAAGCCTAAAATATTTGCTCTCTGGTCCTTTACATAAGAAGTTTGCTGACCTGATCTAACGGGATAGCACAGAGAACAAAAGTTTAACTGTTCTGGTCCTGTTTCACAAAAATGGTATTTAAAAAGTATCTCCCTCATTTGTCATGTGGCCTGCCATGTGCGCGAGGGACAGTGCCGCGTGCTGCAAAGGTCACGAGGGTGTAAAAGACGCGGCCCTGCTCTTCCATACCCAGTGGTGTGCTGTTCGCCTTTGTAGAGTTTCTTGGTTCCGTGCAAATATGAAATTGGAACTAGAGCTAAGCCAACTCAGTAGTGAGCAGGTTGCTGCAGATTCTAGGATTTCAAAGTTCAATGGAGATTTAAGTTTAAATCTTTGGTATGTATCTGTAATTATCAAACTAGGTTATGTGATATTGTAGTGTTCCCTCAAATATGTTAGCATCTGAAAATCCTTAAAAAGAATTTAAACATTGATTTAGATGGATATGAAGCTGTCTATTTCTAAATTAACTTACAATTTATTGTATGTATGTACACATATTCATATATGTACTCATATATACTTACACGTAGGACACTTTTCAAAAAAAAATCAGCTTTATTGAGATAATTCACAAACCATAAAATTCACCCTTTTTAAAGTCAAAAAAAAAAAGAACCAACTTTCAATCTACTTAGTGACTGCTGAAGTCACTCCGCAACCATTGGTCAACCCGGGGCCCCGCAGGAGACCTCGTAGAACCCTTGGGCGCGAGCGGCGTGTGCGCATGCTCACTTGTGTTTGGCACTGCTCCTTGGTTAGCGTTCGATCGGGAGGCTTTTGGGTGGTGCTGTTGTGGCAGAGATGTTGTCTTCGAGAAAATAGTACTGAGTAATATTCGCTCATATCGGCTTCACGAGTGGGTATGAGCCGAGGGGCCAGGTGAGGGGACGGGCCTCTGAAGCTGCTGTCTTCTCCCATGAAGAAGCTTTTTGACATTTGACGGTAGACGAAAGAGTCACTCTCAGGCACCGCCACCAGGTGGCAGGAGGCGAGCTCGGACGAGGTTTGTTTCAGACAGAGAATCGGCTTTTGGCCTAGCTCCCAGATCCACTCAGACATCTGGGAAAGATCAATCACGCTGCCTAAAGGGGCCATGTTGAAAGAGGACACCAGATCCTTTCGTGTGGAGTAGGGGACTTGGGTGACAGAGCGGAACGAGAAGTAGTGGGCGGAGCTAGGCCCAATCTTAGAAAAGAACTGATCTGTGGCCAGGTCAAGAAATAGCCCATTAGAACCATCTTTCAATATCCTTAGTGACTGCTGACGTCACTCAGCATCCATTGGTCAACCCGGGGCCCCGCAGGAGACCTCTTAGAACCCTTGGGCGCGAGCGGTGTGTGCGCGTTCTCACTTGTGTTTATCACTGCTCCTTGGTTACCGTTCGATCGGGAGGCTTTTGAGTGGTGCGGTTGTGGCAGAGAGGTTGGCTTCTGCCGAATAGTACCGAGTAATCGCTGGTGTTAGGTTTAGAAGTGGATAAGAGCCGAGGGGGCAGGTGAGCGGGCTGGCCCGTTAAGCTGCTGTCTTCTGCCATGAAGGCGCTTTTTGACTTTGGACCGTAGAAGAAAAAGTCACTCTCTGGCACCACCACCGGGCTGCAGGAGGCGAGCGCGGACGCGGTTTGTTCGTGAAAGAGAATCGGCTTTCGGCTGAGCTGGCAGATCCGACTCAGACATCTGGGAAAGATCCATCACGCTGCCAAACAGGGTGATGTGGAAAGAGGACAGCTGATCTTTCCGTGTGGAGTAGGGGTCGGGAACCTCCAGCAGGCTGCAGGAGGCGAGCGCGGGAGCGGTTTGGTTGAGAAATGGAATCGGATTTCGGCTGAGCTACCAGATCCGACACAGACATCTGGGAAAGATCCATCAAGCTGCAAAAGGGGTCATGTTAAAAGTGGATAGCAGACCTTTCCGTGTGGAGTAGGGTAAGTGGATGACAGAGTGGATGGAGAAGTAGGGGGCGGAGCCAGGCCCAAGCTTAGGAAAGAACTTATCTGTAGCCATGGCAAGAAATAGCCCGTGAGAAACAACTTTCAATCCCCCTAGGGACCACTGACGGCAATCAGCAACCATTGGTCAACCCGGGGCCCCCGCAGGAGACCTCTTAGAACCCTTGGGCGCGAGCGGTGTGTGCGCATGCTCACTTGTGTTTGGCACTGCTCCTCGGTTAGCGTTCGATCGGGAGGCTTTTGGGTGGTGCTGTTGTGGCAGAGATGTTGTCTTCGAGAAAATAGTACTGAGTAATATTCGCTCATATCGGCTTCACGAGTGGGTATGAGCCGAGGGGCCAGGTGAGGGGACGGGCCTCTGAAGCTGCTGTCTTCTCCCATGAAGAAGCTTTTTGACTTTTGACGGTAGACGAAAGAGTCACTCTCAGGCACCGCCACCAGGTGGCAGGAGGCGAGCTCGGACGAGGTTTATTTCAGACAGAGAATCGGCTTTGGCCTAGCTCCCAGATCCACTCAGACATCTGGGAAAGATCAATCGCGCTGCCTAAAGGGGCCATGTTGAAAGAGGACACCAGATCCTTTCGTGTGGAGTAGGGGACGGGGATGACAGAGCCGAACGAGTAGTAGGGGGCGGAGCAAGGCCCAATCTTCGAAAAGAACTGATCTGTAGCCACGTCAAGAAATAGCCCATTAGAACCAACTTTCGGCACTCAGCTCCAGGCGGGGCGGCCCCGGCGCTGAGGGACGCTACCCGACCTTGGCGGGACGGGGGTTTCGCCAGGGCCTGGGCCCAGCGACCAGGCGGAGACGGCGCGCGAGCCTTGCAGTCTCCAGGGAAATGCGGGCTTGCCTGCAATGAGATTTCATTTTCTGCATTTAAAGGACATCCTTTTCTGAGCTGCTGTGAATAAATTTGGGATGATACTGTATGTTTTCATCTAATGGAGAAATAGCTGTATTTTGAATAAGGATTGCTGCACTGGACGACTTCAGAACATTACTCACAATGTCATCCAACAGGAGTCAGAATCCCCATGGACCGAAGCAGATTGGCCTTGACCAGCTCTGGGACGACCTCAGAGCTGGAATCCAGCAAGTGTACACCAGACAGAGTATGGCGAAGTCCAGATACATGGAACTCTACACGTATCCTCCTGCTTGAACTGAGATAATTTGCTTTAGAATTTTGATACTTAGTGGTAGGATCGATGAATTATTAGAAATTTGACATCATGTGTTCTCTTCTCAGTTCATCCTTGAAATGTAGTCACAGAATTCATCTTTAGCTTTAAGTTTTTTGACTAGAGGTCCTGTTTTTCGGTTTTTAGAACAGAGGTAATAAAATTGGCTAGTTAGTTGTCTAATGCAGTGCTGGTCAGTACAGTAGCCACTAGTCACATGGATCTGTTTACATTTAAAATAATTTAAAAATTCAGTTTCTTAGTCACAGTAGCCATATTTTAAGGGCTTAATAGTCAGATAATAAAATATTTCTATTACTGTGGAAAGATCCGTTGGACAGCACTGGTCTAAAGCAGGGGATCATTTGTTGAAATGTTGTCCATTTGTTTATATATTGTCTACAGCTGCTTTCATGTTACTCGGAGGGAGTTGAGTAGTTCTGTCAGAAACGATCTTGTCCACAAAGCCTAAAATATTTGCTATCTGGTCCTTTACATAAGAAGTTTGCTGACCTGATCTAACGGGATAGCACAGAGAACAAAAGTTTAACTGTTCTGGTCCTGTTTCACAAAAATGGTATTTAAAAAGTATCTCCCTCATTTGTCATGTGGCCTGCCATGTGCGCGAGGGACAGTGCCGCGTGCTGCAAAGGTCACGAGGGTGTAAAAGACGCGGCCCTGCTCTTCCATACCCAGTGGTGTGCTGTTCGCCTTTGTAGAGTTTCTTGGTTCCGTGCAAATATGAAATTGGAACTAGAGCTAAGCCAACTCAGTAGTGAGCAGGTTGCTGCAGATTCTAGGATTTCAAAGTTCAATGGAGATTTAAGTTTAAATCTTTGGTATGTATCTGTAATTATCAAACTAGGTTATGTGATATTGTAGTGTTCCCTCAAATATGTTAGCATCTGAAAATCCTTAAAAAGAATTTAAACATTGATTTAGATGGATATGAAGCTGTCTATTTCTAAATTAACTTACAATTTATTGTATGTATGTACACATATTCATATATGTACTCATATATACTTACACGTAGGACACTTTTCAAAAAAAAATCAGCTTTATTGAGATAATTCACAAACCATAAAATTCACCCTTTTTAAAGTCAAAAAAAAAAAGAACCAACTTTCAATCTACTTAGTGACTGCTGAAGTCACTCCGCAACCATTGGTCAACCCGGGGCCCCGCAGGAGACCTCGTAGAACCCTTGGGCGCGAGCGGCGTGTGCGCATGCTCACTTGTGTTTGGCACTGCTCCTTGGTTAGCGTTCGATCGGGAGGCTTTTGGGTGGTGCTGTTGTGGCAGAGATGTTGTCTTCGAGAAAATAGTACTGAGTAATATTCGCTCATATCGGCTTCACGAGTGGGTATGAGCCGAGGGGCCAGGTGAGGGGACGGGCCTCTGAAGCTGCTGTCTTCTCCCATGAAGAAGCTTTTTGACATTTGACGGTAGACGAAAGAGTCACTCTCAGGCACCGCCACCAGGTGGCAGGAGGCGAGCTCGGACGAGGTTTGTTTCAGACAGAGAATCGGCTTTTGGCCTAGCTCCCAGATCCACTCAGACATCTGGGAAAGATCAATCACGCTGCCTAAAGGGGCCATGTTGAAAGAGGACACCAGATCCTTTCGTGTGGAGTAGGGGACTTGGGTGACAGAGCGGAACGAGAAGTAGTGGGCGGAGCTAGGCCCAATCTTAGAAAAGAACTGATCTGTGGCCAGGTCAAGAAATAGCCCATTAGAACCATCTTTCAATATCCTTAGTGACTGCTGACGTCACTCAGCATCCATTGGTCAACCCGGGGCCCCGCAGGAGACCTCTTAGAACCCTTGGGCGCGAGCGGTGTGTGCGCGTTCTCACTTGTGTTTATCACTGCTCCTTGGTTACCGTTCGATCGGGAGGCTTTTGAGTGGTGCGGTTGTGGCAGAGAGGTTGGCTTCTGCCGAATAGTACCGAGTAATCGCTGGTGTTAGGTTTAGAAGTGGATAAGAGCCGAGGGGGCAGGTGAGCGGGCTGGCCCGTTAAGCTGCTGTCTTCTGCCATGAAGGCGCTTTTTGACTTTGGACCGTAGAAGAAAAAGTCACTCTCTGGCACCACCACCGGGCTGCAGGAGGCGAGCGCGGACGCGGTTTGTTCGTGAAAGAGAATCGGCTTTCGGCTGAGCTGGCAGATCCGACTCAGACATCTGGGAAAGATCCATCACGCTGCCAAACAGGGTGATGTGGAAAGAGGACAGCTGATCTTTCCGTGTGGAGTAGGGGTCGGGAACCTCCAGCAGGCTGCAGGAGGCGAGCGCGGGAGCGGTTTGGTTGAGAAATGGAATCGGATTTCGGCTGAGCTACCAGATCCGACACAGACATCTGGGAAAGATCCATCAAGCTGCAAAAGGGGTCATGTTAAAAGTGGATAGCAGACCTTTCCGTGTGGAGTAGGGTAAGTGGATGACAGAGTGGATGGAGAAGTAGGGGGCGGAGCCAGGCCCAAGCTTAGGAAAGAACTTATCTGTAGCCATGGCAAGAAATAGCCCGTGAGAAACAACTTTCAATCCCCCTAGGGACCACTGACGGCAATCAGCAACCATTGGTCAACCCGGGGCCCCGCAGGAGACCTCTTAGAACCCTTGGGCGCGAGCGGTGTGTGCGCATGCTCACTTGTGTTTGGCACTGCTCCTTGGTTAGCGTTCGATCGGGAGGCTTTTGGGTGGTGCTGTTGTGGCAGAGATGTTGTCTTCGAGAAAATAGTACTGAGTAATATTCGCTCATATCGGCTTCACGAGTGGGTATGAGCCGAGGGGCCAGGTGAGGGGACGGGCCTCTGAAGCTGCTGTCTTCTCCCATGAAGAAGCTTTTTGACTTTTGACGGTAGACGAAAGAGTCACTCTCAGGCACCGCCACCAGGTGGCAGGAGGCGAGCTCGGACGAGGTTTATTTCAGACAGAGAATCGGCTTTGGCCTAGCTCCCAGATCCACTCAGACATCTGGGAAAGATCAATCACGCTGCCTAAAGGGGCCATGTTGAAAGAGGACACCAGATCCTTTCGTGTGGAGGAGGGGACGGGGATGACAGAGCCGAACGAGTAGTAGGGGGCGGAGCAAGGCCCAATCTTCGAAAAGAACTGATCTGTAGCCACGTCAAGAAATAGCCCATTAGAACCAACTTTCGGCACTCAGCTCCAGGCGGGGCGGCCCCGGCGCTGAGGGACGCTACCCGACCTTGGCGGGACGGGGGTTTCGCCAGGGCCTGGGCCCAGCGACCAGGCGGAGACGGCGCGCGAGCCTTGCAGTCTCCAGGGAAATGCGGGCTTGCCTGCAATGAGATTTCATTTTCTGCATTTAAAGGACATCCTTTTCTGAGCTGCTGTGAATAAATTTGGGATGATACTGTATGTTTTCATCTAATGGAGAAATAGCTGTATTTTGAATAAGGATTGCTGCACTGGACGACTTCAGAACATTACTCACAATGTCATCCAACAGGAGTCAGAATCCCCATGGACCGAAGCAGATTGGCCTTGACCAGCTCTGGGACGACCTCAGAGCTGGAATCCAGCAAGTGTACACCAGACAGAGTATGGCGAAGTCCAGATACATGGAACTCTACACGTATCCTCCTGCTTGAACTGAGATAATTTGCGTTAGAATTTTGATACTTAGTGGTAGGATCGATGAATTATTAGAAATTTGACATCGTGTGTTCTCTTCTCAGTTCATCCTTGAAATGTAGTCACAGAATTCATCTTTAGCTTTAAGTTTTTTGAATAGAGGTCCTGTTTTTCGGTTTTTAGAACAGAGGTAATAAAATTGGCTAGTTAGTTGTCTAATGCAGTGCTGGTCAGTACAGTAGCCACTAGTCACATGGATCTGTTTACATTTAAAATAATTTAAAAATTCAGTTTCTTAGTCACAGTAGCCGTATTTTAAGGGCTTAATAGTCAGATAATAAAATATTTCTATTACTGTGGAATGATCCGTTGGACAGCACTGGTCTAAAGCAGGGGATCATTTGTTGAAATGTTGTCCATTTGTTTATATATTGTCTACAGCTGCTTTCATGTTACTCGGAGGGAGTTGAGTAGTTCTGTCAGAAACGATCTTGTCCACAAAGCCTAAAATATTTGCTATCTGGTCCTTTACATAAGAAGTTTGCTGACCTGATCTAACGGGATAGCACAGAGAACAAAAGTTTAACTGTTCTGGTCCTGTTTCACAAAAATGGTATTTAAAAAGTATCTCCCTCATTTGTCATGTGGCCTGCCATGTGCGCGAGGGACAGTGCCGCGTGCTGCAAAGGTCACGAGGGTGTAAAAGACGCGGCCCTGCTCTTCCATACCCAGTGGTGTGCTGTTCGCCTTTGTAGAGTTTCTTGGTTCCGTGCAAATATGAAATTGGAACTAGAGCTAAGCCAACTCAGTAGTGAGCAGGTTGCTGCAGATTCTAGGATTTCAAAGTTCAATGGAGATTTAAGTTTAAATCTTTGGTATGTATCTGTAATTATCAAACTAGGTTATGTGATATTGTAGTGTTCCCTCAAATATGTTAGCATCTGAACATCCTTAAAAAGAATTTAAACATTGATTTAGATGGATATGAAGCTGTCTATTTCTAAATTAACTTACAATTTATTGTATGTATTTACACATATTCATATATGTACTCATATATACTTACACGTAGGACACTTTTCAAAAAAAAATCAGCTTTATTGAGATAATTCACAAACCATAAAATTCACCCTTTTTAAAGTCAAAAAAAAAAAAAAAAAAAAAGAACCAACTTTCAATCTACTTAGTGACTGCTGAAGTCACTCCGCAACCATTGGTCAACCCGGGGCCCCGCAGGAGACCTCGTAGAACCCTTGGGCGCGAGCGGCGTGTGCGCATGCTCACTTGTGTTTGGCACTGCTCCTTGGTTAGCGTTCGATCGGGAGGCTTTTGGGTGGTGCTGTTGTGGCAGAGATGTTGTCTTCGAGAAAATAGTACTGAGTAATATTCGCTCATATCGGCTTCACGAGTGGGTATGAGCCGAGGGGCCAGGTGAGGGGACGGGCCTCTGAAGCTGCTGTCTTCTCCCATGAAGAAGCTTTTTGACATTTGACGGTAGACGAAAGAGTCACTCTCAGGCACCGCCACCAGGTGGCAGGAGGCGAGCTCGGACGAGGTTTGTTTCAGACAGAGAATCGGCTTTTGGCCTAGCTCCCAGATCCACTCAGACATCTGGGAAAGATCAATCACGCTGCCTAAAGGGGCCATGTTGAAAGAGGACACCAGATCCTTTCGTGTGGAGTAGGGGACTTGGGTGACAGAGCGGAACGAGAAGTAGTGGGCGGAGCTAGGCCCAATCTTAGAAAAGAACTGATCTGTGGCCAGGTCAAGAAATAGCCCATTAGAACCATCTTTCAATATCCTTAGTGACTGCTGACGTCACTCAGCATCCATTGGTCAACCCGGGGCCCCGCAGGAGACCTCTTAGAACCCTTGGGCGCGAGCGGTGTGTGCGCGTTCTCACTTGTGTTTATCACTGCTCCTTGGTTACCGTTCGATCGGGAGGCTTTTGAGTGGTGCGGTTGTGGCAGAGAGGTTGGCTTCTGCCGAATAGTACCGAGTAATCGCTGGTGTTAGGTTTAGAAGTGGATAAGAGCCGAGGGGGCAGGTGAGCGGGCTGGCCCGTTAAGCTGCTGTCTTCTGCCATGAAGGCGCTTTTTGACTTTGGACCGTAGAAGAAAAAGTCACTCTCTGGCACCACCACCGGGCTGCAGGAGGCGAGCGCGGACGCGGTTTGTTCGTGAAAGAGAATCGGCTTTCGGCTGAGCTGGCAGATCCGACTCAGACATCTGGGAAAGATCCATCACGCTGCCAAACAGGGTGATGTGGAAAGAGGACAGCTGATCTTTCCGTGTGGAGTAGGGGTCGGGAACCTCCAGCAGGCTGCAGGAGGCGAGCGCGGGAGCGGTTTGGTTGAGAAATGGAATCGGATTTCGGCTGAGCTACCAGATCCGACACAGACATCTGGGAAAGATCCATCAAGCTGCAAAAGGGGTCATGTTAAAAGTGGATAGCAGACCTTTCCGTGTGGAGTAGGGTAAGTGGATGACAGAGTGGATGGAGAAGTAGGGGGCGGAGCCAGGCCCAAGCTTAGGAAAGAACTTATCTGTAGCCATGGCAAGAAATAGCCCGTGAGAAACAACTTTCAATCCCCCTAGGGACCACTGACGGCAATCAGCAACCATTGGTCAACCCGGGGCCCCGCAGGAGACCTCTTAGAACCCTTGGGCGCGAGCGGTGTGTGCGCATGCTCACTTGTGTTTGGCACTGCTCCTTGGTTAGCGTTCGATCGGGAGGCTTTTGGGTGGTGCTGTTGTGGCAGAGATGTTGTCTTCGAGAAAATAGTACTGAGTAATATTCGCTCATATCGGCTTCACGAGTGGGTATGAGCCGAGGGGCCAGGTGAGGGGACGGGCCTCTGAAGCTGCTGTCTTCTCCCATGAAGAAGCTTTTTGACTTTTGACGGTAGACGAAAGAGTCACTCTCAGGCACCGCCACCAGGTGGCAGGAGGCGAGCTCGGACGAGGTTTATTTCAGACAGAGAATCGGCTTTGGCCTAGCTCCCAGATCCACTCAGACATCTGGGAAAGATCAATCACGCTGCCTAAAGGGGCCATGTTGAAAGAGGACACCAGATCCTTTCGTGTGGAGTAGGGGACGGGGATGACAGAGCCGAACGAGTAGTAGGGGGCGGAGCAAGGCCCAATCTTCGAAAAGAACTGATCTGTAGCCACGTCAAGAAATAGCCCATTAGAACCAACTTTCGGCACTCAGCTCCAGGCGGGGCGGCCCCGGCGCTGAGGGACGCTACCCGACCTTGGCGGGACGGGGGTTTCGCCAGGGCCTGGGCCCAGCGACCAGGCGGAGACGGCGCGCGAGCCTTGCAGTCTCCAGGGAAATGCGGGCTTGCCTGCAATGAGATTTCATTTTCTGCATTTAAAGGACATCCTTTTCTGAGCTGCTGTGAATAAATTTGGGATGATACTGTATGTTTTCATCTAATGGAGAAATAGCTGTATTTTGAATAAGGATTGCTGCACTGGACGACTTCAGAACATTACTCACAATGTCATCCAACAGGAGTCAGAATCCCCATGGACCGAAGCAGATTGGCCTTGACCAGCTCTGGGACGACCTCAGAGCTGGAATCCAGCAAGTGTACACCAGACAGAGTATGGCGAAGTCCAGATACATGGAACTCTACACGTATCCTCCTGCTTGAACTGAGATAATTTGCTTTAGAATTTTGATACTTAGTGGTAGGATCGATGAATTATTAGAAATTTGACATCATGTGTTCTCTTCTCAGTTCATCCTTGAAATGTAGTCACAGAATTCATCTTTAGCTTTAAGTTTTTTGAATAGAGGTCCTGTTTTTCGGTTTTTTGAACAGAGGTAATAAAATTGGCTAGTTAGTTGTCTAATGCAGTGCTGGTCAGTACAGTAGCCACTAGTCACATGGATCTGTTTACATTTAAAATAATTTAAAAATTCAGTTTCTTAGTCACAGTAGCCATATTTTAAGGGCTTAATAGTCAGATAATAAAATATTTCTATTACTGTGGAAAGATCCGTTGGACAGCACTGGTCTAAAGCAGGGGATCATTTGTTGAAATGTTGTCCATTTGTTTATATATTGTCTACAGCTGCTTTCATGTTACTCGGAGGGAGTTGAGTAGTTCTGTCAGAAACGATCTTGTCCACAAAGCCTAAAATATTTGCTATCTGGTCCTTTACATAAGAAGTTTGCTGACCTGATCTAACGGGATAGCACAGAGAACAAAAGTTTAACTGTTCTGGTCCTGTTTCACAAAAATGGTATTTAAAAAGTATCTCCCTCATTTGTCATGTGGCCTGCCATGTGCGCGAGGGACAGTGCCGCGTGCTGCAAAGGTCACGAGGGTGTAAAAGACGCGGCCCTGCTCTTCCATACCCAGTGGTGTGCTGTTCGCCTTTGTAGAGTTTCTTGGTTCCGTGCAAATATGAAATTGGAACTAGAGCTAAGCCAACTCAGTAGTGAGCAGGTTGCTGCAGATTCTAGGATTTCAAAGTTCAATGGAGATTTAAGTTTAAATCTTTGGTATGTATCTGTAATTATCAAACTAGGTTATGTGATATTGTAGTGTTCCCTCAAATATGTTAGCATCTGAAAATCCTTAAAAAGAATTTAAACATTGATTTAGATGGATATGAAGCTGTCTATTTCTAAATTAACTTACAATTTATTGTATGTATGTACACATATTCATATATGTACTCATATATACTTACACGTAGGACACTTTTCAAAAAAAAATCAGCTTTATTGAGATAATTCACAAACCATAAAATTCACCCTTTTTAAAGTCAAAAAAAAAAAAAAAAAAAAAAAAGAACCAACTTTCAATCTACTTAGTGACTGCTGAAGTCACTCCGCAACCATTGGTCAACCCGGGGCCCCGCAGGAGACCTCGTAGAACCCTTGGGCGCGAGCGGCGTGTGCGCATGCTCACTTGTGTTTGGCACTGCTCCTTGGTTAGCGTTCGATCGGGAGGCTTTTGGGTGGTGCTGTTGTGGCAGAGATGTTGTCTTCGAGAAAATAGTACTGAGTAATATTCGCTCATATCGGCTTCACGAGTGGGTATGAGCCGAGGGGCCAGGTGAGGGGACGGGCCTCTGAAGCTGCTGTCTTCTCCCATGAAGAAGCTTTTTGACATTTGACGGTAGACGAAAGAGTCACTCTCAGGCACCGCCACCAGGTGGCAGGAGGCGAGCTCGGACGAGGTTTGTTTCAGACAGAGAATCGGCTTTTGGCCTAGCTCCCAGATCCACTCAGACATCTGGGAAAGATCAATCACGCTGCCTAAAGGGGCCATGTTGAAAGAGGACACCAGATCCTTTCGTGTGGAGTAGGGGACTTGGGTGACAGAGCGGAACGAGAAGTAGTGGGCGGAGCTAGGCCCAATCTTAGAAAAGAACTGATCTGTGGCCAGGTCAAGAAATAGCCCATTAGAACCATCTTTCAATATCCTTAGTGACTGCTGACGTCACTCAGCATCCATTGGTCAACCCGGGGCCCCGCAGGAGACCTCTTAGAACCCTTGGGCGCGAGCGGTGTGTGCGCGTTCTCACTTGTGTTTATCACTGCTCCTTGGTTACCGTTCGATCGGGAGGCTTTTGAGTGGTGCGGTTGTGGCAGAGAGGTTGGCTTCTGCCGAATAGTACCGAGTAATCGCTGGTGTTAGGTTTAGAAGTGGATAAGAGCCGAGGGGGCAGGTGAGCGGGCTGGCCCGTTAAGCTGCTGTCTTCTGCCATGAAGGCGCTTTTTGACTTTGGACCGTAGAAGAAAAAGTCACTCTCTGGCACCACCACCGGGCTGCAGGAGGCGAGCGCGGACGCGGTTTGTTCGTGAAAGAGAATCGGCTTTCGGCTGAGCTGGCAGATCCGACTCAGACATCTGGGAAAGATCCATCACGCTGCCAAACAGGGTGATGTGGAAAGAGGACAGCTGATCTTTCCGTGTGGAGTAGGGGTCGGGAACCTCCAGCAGGCTGCAGGAGGCGAGCGCGGGAGCGGTTTGGTTGAGAAATGGAATCGGATTTCGGCTGAGCTACCAGATCCGACACAGACATCTGGGAAAGATCCATCAAGCTGCAAAAGGGGTCATGTTAAAAGTGGATAGCAGACCTTTCCGTGTGGAGTAGGGTAAGTGGATGACAGAGTGGATGGAGAAGTAGGGGGCGGAGCCAGGCCCAAGCTTAGGAAAGAACTTATCTGTAGCCATGGCAAGAAATAGCCCGTGAGAAACAACTTTCAATCCCCCTAGGGACCACTGACGGCAATCAGCAACCATTGGTCAACCCGGGGCCCCGCAGGAGACCTCTTAGAACCCTTGGGCGCGAGCGGTGTGTGCGCATGCTCACTTGTGTTTGGCACTGCTCCTTGGTTAGCGTTCGATCGGGAGGCTTTTGGGTGGTGCTGTTGTGGCAGAGATGTTGTCTTCGAGAAAATAGTACTGAGTAATATTCGCTCATATCGGCTTCACGAGTGGGTATGAGCCGAGGGGCCAGGTGAGGGGACGGGCCTCTGAAGCTGCTGTCTTCTCCCATGAAGAAGCTTTTTGACTTTTGACGGTAGACGAAAGAGTCACTCTCAGGCACCGCCACCAGGTGGCAGGAGGCGAGCTCGGACGAGGTTTATTTCAGACAGAGAATCGGCTTTGGCCTAGCTCCCAGATCCACTCAGACATCTGGGAAAGATCAATCACGCTGCCTAAAGGGGCCATGTTGAAAGAGGACACCAGATCCTTTCGTGTGGAGTAGGGGACGGGGATGACAGAGCCGAACGAGTAGTAGGGGGCGGAGCAAGGCCCAATCTTCGAAAAGAACTGATCTGTAGCCACGTCAAGAAATAGCCCATTAGAACCAACTTTCGGCACTCAGCTCCAGGCGGGGCGGCCCCGGCGCTGAGGGACGCTACCCGACCTTGGCGGGACGGGGGTTTCGCCAGGGCCTGGGCCCAGCGACCAGGCGGAGACGGCGCGCGAGCCTTGCAGTCTCCAGGGAAATGCGGGCTTGCCTGCAATGAGATTTCATTTTCTGCATTTAAAGGACATCCTTTTCTGAGCTGCTGTGAATAAATTTGGGATGATACTGTATGTTTTCATCTAATGGAGAAATAGCTGTATTTTGAATAAGGATTGCTGCACTGGACGACTTCAGAACATTACTCACAATGTCATCCAACAGGAGTCAGAATCCCCATGGACCGAAGCAGATTGGCCTTGACCAGCTCTGGGACGACCTCAGAGCTGGAATCCAGCAAGTGTACACCAGACAGAGTATGGCGAAGTCCAGATACATGGAACTCTACACGTATCCTCCTGCTTGAACTGAGATAATTTGCTTTAGAATTTTGATACTTAGTGGTAGGATCGATGAATTATTAGAAATTTGACATCATGTGTTCTCTTCTCAGTTCATCCTTGAAATGTAGTCACAGAATTCATCTTTAGCTTTAAGTTTTTTGAATAGAGGTCCTGTTTTTCGGTTTTTTGAACAGAGGTAATAAAATTGGCTAGTTAGTTGTCTAATGCAGTGCTGGTCAGTACAGTAGCCACTAGTCACATGGATCTGTTTACATTTAAAATAATTTAAAAATTCAGTTTCTTAGTCACAGTAGCCATATTTTAAGGGCTTAATAGTCAGATAATAAAATATTTCTATTACTGTGGAAAGATCCGTTGGACAGCACTGGTCTAAAGCAGGGGATCATTTGTTGAAATGTTGTCCATTTGTTTATATATTGTCTACAGCTGCTTTCATGTTACTCGGAGGGAGTTGAGTAGTTCTGTCAGAAACGATCTTGTCCACAAAGCCTAAAATATTTGCTATCTGGTCCTTTACATAAGAAGTTTGCTGACCTGATCTAACGGGATAGCACAGAGAACAAAAGTTTAACTGTTCTGGTCCTGTTTCACAAAAATGGTATTTAAAAAGTATCTCCCTCATTTGTCATGTGGCCTGCCATGTGCGCGAGGGACAGTGCCGCGTGCTGCAAAGGTCACGAGGGTGTAAAAGACGCGGCCCTGCTCTTCCATACCCAGTGGTGTGCTGTTCGCCTTTGTAGAGTTTCTTGGTTCCGTGCAAATATGAAATTGGAACTAGAGCTAAGCCAACTCAGTAGTGAGCAGGTTGCTGCAGATTCTAGGATTTCAAAGTTCAATGGAGATTTAAGTTTAAATCTTTGGTATGTATCTGTAATTATCAAACTAGGTTATGTGATATTGTAGTGTTCCCTCAAATATGTTAGCATCTGAAAATCCTTAAAAAGAATTTAAACATTGATTTAGATGGATATGAAGCTGTCTATTTCTAAATTAACTTACAATTTATTGTATGTATGTACACATATTCATATATGTACTCATATATACTTACACGTAGGACACTTTTCAAAAAAAAATCAGCTTTATTGAGATAATTCACAAACCATAAAATTCACCCTTTTTAAAGTCAAAAAAAAAAAAAAAAAAAAAAAAGAACCAACTTTCAATCTACTTAGTGACTGCTGAAGTCACTCCGCAACCATTGGTCAACCCGGGGCCCCGCAGGAGACCTCGTAGAACCCTTGGGCGCGAGCGGCGTGTGCGCATGCTCACTTGTGTTTGGCACTGCTCCTTGGTTAGCGTTCGATCGGGAGGCTTTTGGGTGGTGCTGTTGTGGCAGAGATGTTGTCTTCGAGAAAATAGTACTGAGTAATATTCGCTCATATCGGCTTCACGAGTGGGTATGAGCCGAGGGGCCAGGTGAGGGGACGGGCCTCTGAAGCTGCTGTCTTCTCCCATGAAGAAGCTTTTTGAAATTTGACGGTAGACGAAAGAGTCACTCTCAGGCACCGCCACCAGGTGGCAGGAGGCGAGCTCGGACGAGGTTTGTTTCAGACAGAGAATCGGCTTTTGGCCTAGCTCCCAGATCCACTCAGACATCTGGGAAAGATCAATCACGCTGCCTAAAGGGGCCATGTTGAAAGAGGACACCAGATCCTTTCGTGTGGAGTAGGGGACTTGGGTGACAGAGCGGAACGAGAAGTAGTGGGCGGAGCTAGGCCCAATCTTAGAAAAGAACTGATCTGTGGCCAGGTCAAGAAATAGCCCATTAGAACCATCTTTCAATATCCTTAGTGACTGCTGACGTCACTCAGCATCCATTGGTCAACCCGGGGCCCCGCAGGAGACCTCTTAGAACCCTTGGGCGCGAGCGGTGTGTGCGCGTTCTCACTTGTGTTTATCACTGCTCCTTGGTTACCGTTCGATCGGGAGGCTTTTGAGTGGTGCGGTTGTGGCAGAGAGGTTGGCTTCTGCCGAATAGTACCGAGTAATCGCTGGTGTTAGGTTTAGAAGTGGATAAGAGCCGAGGGGGCAGGTGAGCGGGCTGGCCCGTTAAGCTGCTGTCTTCTGCCATGAAGGCGCTTTTTGACTTTGGACCGTAGAAGAAAAAGTCACTCTCTGGCACCACCACCGGGCTGCAGGAGGCGAGCGCGGACGCGGTTTGTTCGTGAAAGAGAATCGGCTTTCGGCTGAGCTGGCAGATCCGACTCAGACATCTGGGAAAGATCCATCACGCTGCCAAACAGGGTGATGTGGAAAGAGGACAGCTGATCTTTCCGTGTGGAGTAGGGGTCGGGAACCTCCAGCAGGCTGCAGGAGGCGAGCGCGGGAGCGGTTTGGTTGAGAAATGGAATCGGATTTCGGCTGAGCTACCAGATCCGACACAGACATCTGGGAAAGATCCATCAAGCTGCAAAAGGGGTCATGTTAAAAGTGGATAGCAGACCTTTCCGTGTGGAGTAGGGTAAGTGGATGACAGAGTGGATGGAGAAGTAGGGGGCGGAGCCAGGCCCAAGCTTAGGAAAGAACTTATCTGTAGCCATGGCAAGAAATAGCCCGTGAGAAACAACTTTCAATCCCCCTAGGGACCACTGACGGCAATCAGCAACCATTGGTCAACCCGGGGCCCCGCAGGAGACCTCTTAGAACCCTTGGGCGCGAGCGGTGTGTGCGCATGCTCACTTGTGTTTGGCACTGCTCCTTGGTTAGCGTTCGATCGGGAGGCTTTTGGGTGGTGCTGTTGTGGCAGAGATGTTGTCTTCGAGAAAATAGTACTGAGTAATATTCGCTCATATCGGCTTCACGAGTGGGTATGAGCCGAGGGGCCAGGTGAGGGGACGGGCCTCTGAAGCTGCTGTCTTCTCCCATGAAGAAGCTTTTTGACTTTTGACGGTAGACGAAAGAGTCACTCTCAGGCACCGCCACCAGGTGGCAGGAGGCGAGCTCGGACGAGGTTTATTTCAGACAGAGAATCGGCTTTGGCCTAGCTCCCAGATCCACTCAGACATCTGGGAAAGATCAATCACGCTGCCTAAAGGGGACATGTTGAAAGAGGACACCAGATCCTTTCGTGTGGAGTAGGGGACGGGGATGACAGAGCCGAACGAGTAGTAGGGGGCGGAGCAAGGCCCAATCTTCGAAAAGAACTGATCTGTAGCCACGTCAAGAAATAGCCCATTAGAACCAACTTTCGGCACTCAGCTCCAGGCGGGGCGGCCCCGGCGCTGAGGGACGCTACCCGACCTTGGCGGGACGGGGGTTTCGCCAGGGCCTGGGCCCAGCGACCAGGCGGAGACGGCGCGCGAGCCTTGCAGTCTCCAGGGAAATGCGGGCTTGCCTGCAATGAGATTTCATTTTCTGCATTTAAAGGACATCCTTTTCTGAGCTGCTGTGAATAAATTTGGGATGATACTGTATGTTTTCATCTAATGGAGAAATAGCTGTATTTTGAATAAGGATTGCTGCACTGGACGACTTCAGAACATTACTCACAATGTCATCCAACAGGAGTCAGAATCCCCATGGACCGAAGCAGATTGGCCTTGACCAGCTCTGGGACGACCTCAGAGCTGGAATCCAGCAAGTGTACACCAGACAGAGTATGGCGAAGTCCAGATACATGGAACTCTACACGTATCCTCCTGCTTGAACTGAGATAATTTGCTTTAGAATTTTGATACTTAGTGGTAGGATCGATGAATTATTAGAAATTTGACATCATGTGTTCTCTTCTCAGTTCATCCTTGAAATGTAGTCACAGAATTCATCTTTAGCTTTAAGTTTTTTGACTAGAGGTCCTGTTTTTCGGTTTTTAGAACAGAGGTAATAAAATTGGCTAGTTAGTTGTCTAATGCAGTGCTGGTCAGTACAGTAGCCACTAGTCACATGGATCTGTTTACATTTAAAATAATTTAAAAATTCAGTTTCTTAGTCACAGTAGCCATATTTTAAGGGCTTAATAGTCAGATAATAAAATATTTCTATTACTGTGGAAAGATCCGTTGGACAGCACTGGTCTAAAGCAGGGGATCATTTGTTGAAATGTTGTCCATTTGTTTATATATTGTCTACAGCTGCTTTCATGTTACTCGGAGGGAGTTGAGTAGTTCTGTCAGAAACGATCTTGTCCACAAAGCCTAAAATATTTGCTCTCTGGTCCTTTACATAAGAAGTTTGCTGACCTGATCTAACGGGATAGCACAGAGAACAAAAGTTTAACTGTTCTGGTCCTGTTTCACAAAAATGGTATTTAAAAAGTATCTCCCTCATTTGTCATGTGGCCTGCCATGTGCGCGAGGGACAGTGCCGCGTGCTGCAAAGGTCACGAGGGTGTAAAAGACGCGGCCCTGCTCTTCCATACCCAGTGGTGTGCTGTTCGCCTTTGTAGAGTTTCTTGGTTCCGTGCAAATATGAAATTGGAACTAGAGCTAAGCCAACTCAGTAGTGAGCAGGTTGCTGCAGATTCTAGGATTTCAAAGTTCAATGGAGATTTAAGTTTAAATCTTTGGTATGTATCTGTAATTATCAAACTAGGTTATGTGATATTGTAGTGTTCCCTCAAATATGTTAGCATCTGAAAATCCTTAAAAAGAATTTAAACATTGATTTAGATGGATATGAAGCTGTCTATTTCTAAATTAACTTACAATTTATTGTATGTATGTACACATATTCATATATGTACTCATATATACTTACACGTAGGACACTTTTCAAAAAAAAATCAGCTTTATTGAGATAATTCACAAACCATAAAATTCACCCTTTTTAAAGTCAAAAAAAAAAAGAACCAACTTTCAATCTACTTAGTGACTGCTGAAGTCACTCCGCAACCATTGGTCAACCCGGGGCCCCGCAGGAGACCTCGTAGAACCCTTGGGCGCGAGCGGCGTGTGCGCATGCTCACTTGTGTTTGGCACTGCTCCTTGGTTAGCGTTCGATCGGGAGGCTTTTGGGTGGTGCTGTTGTGGCAGAGATGTTGTCTTCGAGAAAATAGTACTGAGTAATATTCGCTCATATCGGCTTCACGAGTGGGTATGAGCCGAGGGGCCAGGTGAGGGGACGGGCCTCTGAAGCTGCTGTCTTCTCCCATGAAGAAGCTTTTTGACATTTGACGGTAGACGAAAGAGTCACTCTCAGGCACCGCCACCAGGTGGCAGGAGGCGAGCTCGGACGAGGTTTGTTTCAGACAGAGAATCGGCTTTTGGCCTAGCTCCCAGATCCACTCAGACATCTGGGAAAGATCAATCACGCTGCCTAAAGGGGCCATGTTGAAAGAGGACACCAGATCCTTTCGTGTGGAGTAGGGGACTTGGGTGACAGAGCGGAACGAGAAGTAGTGGGCGGAGCTAGGCCCAATCTTAGAAAAGAACTGATCTGTGGCCAGGTCAAGAAATAGCCCATTAGAACCATCTTTCAATATCCTTAGTGACTGCTGACGTCACTCAGCATCCATTGGTCAACCCGGGGCCCCGCAGGAGACCTCTTAGAACCCTTGGGCGCGAGCGGTGTGTGCGCGTTCTCACTTGTGTTTATCACTGCTCCTTGGTTACCGTTCGATCGGGAGGCTTTTGAGTGGTGCGGTTGTGGCAGAGAGGTTGGCTTCTGCCGAATAGTACCGAGTAATCGCTGGTGTTAGGTTTAGAAGTGGATAAGAGCCGAGGGGGCAGGTGAGCGGGCTGGCCCGTTAAGCTGCTGTCTTCTGCCATGAAGGCGCTTTTTGACTTTGGACCGTAGAAGAAAAAGTCACTCTCTGGCACCACCACCGGGCTGCAGGAGGCGAGCGCGGACGCGGTTTGTTCGTGAAAGAGAATCGGCTTTCGGCTGAGCTGGCAGATCCGACTCAGACATCTGGGAAAGATCCATCACGCTGCCAAACAGGGTGATGTGGAAAGAGGACAGCTGATCTTTCCGTGTGGAGTAGGGGTCGGGAACCTCCAGCAGGCTGCAGGAGGCGAGCGCGGGAGCGGTTTGGTTGAGAAATGGAATCGGATTTCGGCTGAGCTACCAGATCCGACACAGACATCTGGGAAAGATCCATCAAGCTGCAAAAGGGGTCATGTTAAAAGTGGATAGCAGACCTTTCCGTGTGGAGTAGGGTAAGTGGATGACAGAGTGGATGGAGAAGTAGGGGGCGGAGCCAGGCCCAAGCTTAGGAAAGAACTTATCTGTAGCCATGGCAAGAAATAGCCCGTGAGAAACAACTTTCAATCCCCCTAGGGACCACTGACGGCAATCAGCAACCATTGGTCAACCCGGGGCCCCGCAGGAGACCTCTTAGAACCCTTGGGCGCGAGCGGTGTGTGCGCATGCTCACTTGTGTTTGGCACTGCTCCTTGGTTAGCGTTCGATCGGGAGGCTTTTGGGTGGTGCTGTTGTGGCAGAGATGTTGTCTTCGAGAAAATAGTACTGAGTAATATTCGCTCATATCGGCTTCACGAGTGGGTATGAGCCGAGGGGCCAGGTGAGGGGATGGGCCTCTGAAGCTGCTGTCTTCTCCCATGAAGAAGCTTTTTGACTTTTGACGGTAGACGAAAGAGTCACTCTCAGGCACCGCCACCAGGTGGCAGGAGGCGAGCTCGGACGAGGTTTATTTCAGACAGAGAATCGGCTTTGGCCTAGCTCCCAGATCCACTCAGACATCTGGGAAAGATCAATCACGCTGCCTAAAGGGGCCATGTTGAAAGAGGACACCAGATCCTTTCGTGTGGAGGAGGGGACGGGGATGACAGAGCCGAACGAGTAGTAGGGGGCGGAGCAAGGCCCAATCTTCGAAAAGAACTGATCTGTAGCCACGTCAAGAAATAGCCCATTAGAACCAACTTTCGGCACTCAGCTCCAGGCGGGGCGGCCCCGGCGCTGAGGGACGCTACCCGACCTTGGCGGGACGGGGGTTTCGCCAGGGCCTGGGCCCAGCGACCAGGCGGAGACGGCGCGCGAGCCTTGCAGTCTCCAGGGAAATGCGGGCTTGCCTGCAATGAGATTTCATTTTCTGCATTTAAAGGACCTCCTTTTCTGAGCTGCTGTGAATAAATTTGCGATGATACTGTATGTTTTCATCTAATGGAGAAATAGCTGTATTTTGAATAAGGATTGCTGCACTGGACGACTTCAGAACATTACTCACAATGTCATCCAACAGGAGTCAGAATCCCCATGGACCGAAGCAGATTGGCCTTGACCAGCTCTGGGACGACCTCAGAGCTGGAATCCAGCAAGTGTACACCAGACAGAGTATGGCGAAGTCCAGATACATGGAACTCTACACGTATCCTCCTGCTTGAACTGAGATAATTTGCTTTAGAATTTTGATACTTAGTGGTAGGATCGATGAATTATTAGAAATTTGACATCGTGTGTTCTCTTCTCAGTTCATCCTTGAAATGTAGTCACAGAATTCATCTTTAGCTTTAAGTTTTTTGAATAGAGGTCCTGTTTTTCGGTTTTTTGAACAGAGGTAATAAAATTGGCTAGTTAGTTGTCTAATGCAGTGCTGGTCAGTACAGTAGCCACTAGTCACATGGATCTGTTTACATTTAAAATAATTTAAAAATTCAGTTTCTTAGTCACAGTAGCCGTATTTTAAGGGCTTAATAGTCAGATAATAAAATATTTCTATTACTGTGGAAAGATCCGTTGGACAGCACTGGTCTAAAGCAGGGGATCATTTGTTGAAATGTTGTCCATTTGTTTATATATTGTCTACAGCTGCTTTCATGTTACTCGGAGGGAGCTGAGTAGTTCTGTCAGAAACGATCTTGTCCACAAAGCCTAAAATATTTGCTATCTGGTCCTTTACATAAGAAGTTTGCTGACCTGATCTAACGGGATAGCACAGAGAACAAAAGTTTAACTGTTCTGGTCCTGTTTCACAAAAATGGTATTTAAAAAGTATCTCCCTCATTTGTCATGTGGCCTGCCATGTGCGCGAGGGACAGTGCCGCGTGCTGCAAAGGTCACGAGGGTGTAAAAGACGCGGCCCTGCTCTTCCATACCCAGTGGTGTGCTGTTCGCCTTTGTAGAGTTTCTTGGTTCCGTGCAAATATGAAATTGGAACTAGAGCTAAGCCAACTCAGTAGTGAGCAGGTTGCTGCAGATTCTAGGATTTCAAAGTTCAATGGAGATTTAAGTTTAAATCTTTGGTATGTATCTGTAATTATCAAACTAGGTTATGTGATATTGTAGTGTTCCCTCAAATATGTTAGCATCTGAAAATCCTTAAAAAGAATTTAAACATTGATTTAGATGGATATGAAGCTGTCTATTTCTAAATTAACTTACAATTTATTGTATGTATGTACACATATTCATATATGTACTCATATATACTTACACGTAGGACACTTTTCAAAAAAAAATCAGCTTTATTGAGATAATTCACAAACCATAAAATTCACCCTTTTTAAAGTCAAAAAAAAAAAGAACCAACTTTCAATCTACTTAGTGACTGCTGAAGTCACTCCGCAACCATTGGTCAACCCGGGGCCCCGCAGGAGACCTCGTAGAACCCTTGGGCGCGAGCGGCGTGTGCGCATGCTCACTTGTGTTTGGCACTGCTCCTTGGTTAGCGTTCGATCGGGAGGCTTTTGGGTGGTGCTGTTGTGGCAGAGATGTTGTCTTCGAGAAAATAGTACTGAGTAATATTCGCTCATATCGGCTTCACGAGTGGGTATGAGCCGAGGGGCCAGGTGAGGGGACGGGCCTCTGAAGCTGCTGTCTTCTCCCATGAAGAAGCTTTTTGACATTTGACGGTAGACGAAAGAGTCACTCTCAGGCACCGCCACCAGGTGGCAGGAGGCGAGCTCGGACGAGGTTTGTTTCAGACAGAGAATCGGCTTTTGGCCTAGCTCCCAGATCCACTCAGACATCTGGGAAAGATCAATCACGCTGCCTAAAGGGGCCATGTTGAAAGAGGACACCAGATCCTTTCGTGTGGAGTAGGGGACTTGGGTGACAGAGCGGAACGAGAAGTAGTGGGCGGAGCTAGGCCCAATCTTAGAAAAGAACTGATCTGTGGCCAGGTCAAGAAATAGCCCATTAGAACCATCTTTCAATATCCTTAGTGACTGCTGACGTCACTCAGCATCCATTGGTCAACCCGGGGCCCCGCAGGAGACCTCTTAGAACCCTTGGGCGCGAGCGGTGTGTGCGCGTTCTCACTTGTGTTTATCACTGCTCCTTGGTTACCGTTCGATCGGGAGGCTTTTGAGTGGTGCGGTTGTGGCAGAGAGGTTGGCTTCTGCCGAATAGTACCGAGTAATCGCTGGTGTTAGGTTTAGAAGTGGATAAGAGCCGAGGGGGCAGGTGAGCGGGCTGGCCCGTTAAGCTGCTGTCTTCTGCCATGAAGGCGCTTTTTGACTTTGGACCGTAGAAGAAAAAGTCACTCTCTGGCACCACCACCGGGCTGCAGGAGGCGAGCGCGGACGCGGTTTGTTCGTGAAAGAGAATCGGCTTTCGGCTGAGCTGGCAGATCCGACTCAGACATCTGGGAAAGATCCATCACGCTGCCAAACAGGGTGATGTGGAAAGAGGACAGCTGATCTTTCCGTGTGGAGTAGGGGTCGGGAACCTCCAGCAGGCTGCAGGAGGCGAGCGCGGGAGCGGTTTGGTTGAGAAATGGAATCGGATTTCGGCTGAGCTACCAGATCCGACACAGACATCTGGGAAAGATCCATCAAGCTGCAAAAGGGGTCATGTTAAAAGTGGATAGCAGACCTTTCCGTGTGGAGTAGGGTAAGTGGATGACAGAGTGGATGGAGAAGTAGGGGGCGGAGCCAGGCCCAAGCTTAGGAAAGAACTTATCTGTAGCCATGGCAAGAAATAGCCCGTGAGAAACAACTTTCAATCCCCCTAGGGACCACTGACGGCAATCAGCAACCATTGGTCAACCCGGGGCCCCGCAGGAGACCTCTTAGAACCCTTGGGCGCGAGCGGTGTGTGCGCATGCTCACTTGTGTTTGGCACTGCTCCTCGGTTAGCGTTCGATCGGGAGGCTTTTGGGTGGTGCTGTTGTGGCAGAGATGTTGTCTTCGAGAAAATAGTACTGAGTAATATTCGCTCATATCGGCTTCACGAGTGGGTATGAGCCGAGGGGCCAGGTGAGGGGACGGGCCTCTGAAGCTGCTGTCTTCTCCCATGAAGAAGCTTTTTGACTTTTGACGGTAGACGAAAGAGTCACTCTCAGGCACCGCCACCAGGTGGCAGGAGGCGAGCTCGGACGAGGTTTATTTCAGACAGAGAATCGGCTTTGGCCTAGCTCCCAGATCCACTCAGACATCTGGGAAAGATCAATCACGCTGCCTAAAGGGGCCATGTTGAAAGAGGACACCAGATCCTTTCGTGTGGAGGAGGGGACGGGGATGACAGAGCCGAACGAGTAGTAGGGGGCGGAGCAAGGCCCAATCTTCGAAAAGAACTGATCTGTAGCCACGTCAAGAAATAGCCCATTAGAACCAACTTTCGGCACTCAGCTCCAGGCGGGGCGGCCCCGGCGCTGAGGGACGCTACCCGACCTTGGCGGGACGGGGGTTTCGCCAGGGCCTGGGCCCAGCGACCAGGCGGAGACGGCGCGCGAGCCTTGCAGTCTCCAGGGAAATGCGGGCTTGCCTGCAATGAGATTTCATTTTCTGCATTTAAAGGACATCCTTTTCTGAGCTGCTGTGAATAAATTTGGGATGATACTGTATGTTTTCATCTAATGGAGAAATAGCTGTATTTTGAATAAGGATTGCTGCACTGGACGACTTCAGAACATTACTCACAATGTCATCCAACAGGAGTCAGAATCCCCATGGACCGAAGCAGATTGGCCTTGACCAGCTCTGGGACGACCTCAGAGCTGGAATCCAGCAAGTGTACACCAGACAGAGTATGGCGAAGTCCAGATACATGGAACTCTACACGTATCCTCCTGCTTGAACTGAGATAATTTGCTTTAGAATTTTGATACTTAGTGGTAGGATCGATGAATTATTAGAAATTTGACATCGTGTGTTCTCTTCTCAGTTCATCCTTGAAATGTAGTCACAGAATTCATCTTTAGCTTTAAGTTTTTTGAATAGAGGTCCTGTTTTTCGGTTTTTTGAACAGAGGTAATAAAATTGGCTAGTTAGTTGTCTAATGCAGTGCTGGTCAGTACAGTAGCCACTAGTCACATGGATCTGTTTACATTTAAAATAATTTAAAAATTCAGTTTCTTAGTCACAGTAGCCATATTTTAAGGGCTTAATAGTCAGATAATAAAATATTTCTATTACTGTGGAAAGATCCGTTGGACAGCACTGGTCTAAAGCAGGGGATCATTTGTTGAAATGTTGTCCATTTGTTTATATATTGTCTACAGCTGCTTTCATGTTACTCGGAGGGAGTTGAGTAGTTCTGTCAGAAACGATCTTGTCCACAAAGCCTAAAATATTTGCTATCTGGTCCTTTACATAAGAAGTTTGCTGACCTGATCTAACGGGATAGCACAGAGAACAAAAGTTTAACTGTTCTGGTCCTGTTTCACAAAAATGGTATTTAAAAAGTATCTCCCTCATTTGTCATGTGGCCTGCCATGTGCGCGAGGGACAGTGCCGCGTGCTGCAAAGGTCACGAGGGTGTAAAAGACGCGGCCCTGCTCTTCCATACCCAGTGGTGTGCTGTTCGCCTTTGTAGAGTTTCTTGGTTCCGTGCAAATATGAAATTGGAACTAGAGCTAAGCCAACTCAGTAGTGAGCAGGTTGCTGCAGATTCTAGGATTTCAAAGTTCAATGGAGATTTAAGTTTAAATCTTTGGTATGTATCTGTAATTATCAAACTAGGTTATGTGATATTGTAGTGTTCCCTCAAATATGTTAGCATCTGAAAATCCTTAAAAAGAATTTAAACATTGATTTAGATGGATATGAAGCTGTCTATTTCTAAATTAACTTACAATTTATTGTATGTATGTACACATATTCATATATGTACTCATATATACTTACACGTAGGACACTTTTCAAAAAAAAATCAGCTTTATTGAGATAATTCACAAACCATAAAATTCACCCTTTTTAAAGTCAAAAAAAAAAAAAAAAAAAAAAAAGAACCAACTTTCAATCTACTTAGTGACTGCTGAAGTCACTCCGCAACCATTGGTCAACCCGGGGCCCCGCAGGAGACCTCGTAGAACCCTTGGGCGCGAGCGGCGTGTGCGCATGCTCACTTGTGTTTGGCACTGCTCCTTGGTTAGCGTTCGATCGGGAGGCTTTTGGGTGGTGCTGTTGTGGCAGAGATGTTGTCTTCGAGAAAATAGTACTGAGTAATATTCGCTCATATCGGCTTCACGAGTGGGTATGAGCCGAGGGGCCAGGTGAGGGGACGGGCCTCTGAAGCTGCTGTCTTCTCCCATGAAGAAGCTTTTTGACATTTGACGGTAGACGAAAGAGTCACTCTCAGGCACCGCCACCAGGTGGCAGGAGGCGAGCTCGGACGAGGTTTGTTTCAGACAGAGAATCGGCTTTTGGCCTAGCTCCCAGATCCACTCAGACATCTGGGAAAGATCAATCACGCTGCCTAAAGGGGCCATGTTGAAAGAGGACACCAGATCCTTTCGTGTGGAGTAGGGGACTTGGGTGACAGAGCGGAACGAGAAGTAGTGGGCGGAGCTAGGCCCAATCTTAGAAAAGAACTGATCTGTGGCCAGGTCAAGAAATAGCCCATTAGAACCATCTTTCAATATCCTTAGTGACTGCTGACGTCACTCAGCATCCATTGGTCAACCCGGGGCCCCGCAGGAGACCTCTTAGAACCCTTGGGCGCGAGCGGTGTGTGCGCGTTCTCACTTGTGTTTATCACTGCTCCTTGGTTACCGTTCGATCGGGAGGCTTTTGAGTGGTGCGGTTGTGGCAGAGAGGTTGGCTTCTGCCGAATAGTACCGAGTAATCGCTGGTGTTAGGTTTAGAAGTGGATAAGAGCCGAGGGGGCAGGTGAGCGGGCTGGCCCGTTAAGCTGCTGTCTTCTGCCATGAAGGCGCTTTTTGACTTTGGACCGTAGAAGAAAAAGTCACTCTCTGGCACCACCACCGGGCTGCAGGAGGCGAGCGCGGACGCGGTTTGTTCGTGAAAGAGAATCGGCTTTCGGCTGAGCTGGCAGATCCGACTCAGACATCTGGGAAAGATCCATCACGCTGCCAAACAGGGTGATGTGGAAAGAGGACAGCTGATCTTTCCGTGTGGAGTAGGGGTCGGGAACCTCCAGCAGGCTGCAGGAGGCGAGTGCGGGAGCGGTTTGGTTGAGAAATGGAATCGGATTTCGGCTGAGCTACCAGATCCGACACAGACATCTGGGAAAGATCCATCAAGCTGCAAAAGGGGTCATGTTAAAAGTGGATAGCAGACCTTTCCGTGTGGAGTAGGGTAAGTGGATGACAGAGTGGATGGAGAAGTAGGGGGCGGAGCCAGGCCCAAGCTTAGGAAAGAACTTATCTGTAGCCATGGCAAGAAATAGCCCGTGAGAAACAACTTTCAATCCCCCTAGGGACCACTGACGGCAATCAGCAACCATTGGTCAACCCGGGGCCCCGCAGGAGACCTCTTAGAACCCTTGGGCGCGAGCGGTGTGTGCGCATGCTCACTTGTGTTTGGCACTGCTCCTCGGTTAGCGTTCGATCGGGAGGCTTTTGGGTGGTGCTGTTGTGGCAGAGATGTTGTCTTCGAGAAAATAGTACTGAGTAATATTCGCTCATATCGGCTTCACGAGTGGGTATGAGCCGAGGGGCCAGGTGAGGGGACGGGCCTCTGAAGCTGCTGTCTTCTCCCATGAAGAAGCTTTTTGACTTTTGACGGTAGACGAAAGAGTCACTCTCAGGCACCGCCACCAGGTGGCAGGAGGCGAGCTCGGACGAGGTTTATTTCAGACAGAGAATCGGCTTTGGCCTAGCTCCCAGATCCACTCAGACATCTGGGAAAGATCAATCGCGCTGCCTAAAGGGGCCATGTTGAAAGAGGACACCAGATCCTTTCGTGTGGAGTAGGGGACGGGGATGACAGAGCCGAACGAGTAGTAGGGGGCGGAGCAAGGCCCAATCTTCGAAAAGAACTGATCTGTAGCCACGTCAAGAAATAGCCCATTAGAACCAACTTTCGGCACTCAGCTCCAGGCGGGGCGGCCCCGGCGCTGAGGGACGCTACCCGACCTTGGCGGGACGGGGGTTTCGCCAGGGCCTGGGCCCAGCGACCAGGCGGAGACGGCGCGCGAGCCTTGCAGTCTCCAGGGAAATGCGGGCTTGCCTGCAATGAGATTTCATTTTCTGCATTTAAAGGACATCCTTTTCTGAGCTGCTGTGAATAAATTTGGGATGATACTGTATGTTTTCATCTAATGGAGAAATAGCTGTATTTTGAATAAGGATTGCTGCACTGGACGACTTCAGAACATTACTCACAATGTCATCCAACAGGAGTCAGAATCCCCATGGACCGAAGCAGATTGGCCTTGACCAGCTCTGGGACGACCTCAGAGCTGGAATCCAGCAAGTGTACACCAGACAGAGTATGGCGAAGTCCAGATACATGGAACTCTACACGTATCCTCCTGCTTGAACTGAGATAATTTGCTTTAGAATTTTGATACTTAGTGGTAGGATCGATGAATTATTAGAAATTTGACATCGTGTGTTCTCTTCTCAGTTCATCCTTGAAATGTAGTCACAGAATTCATCTTTAGCTTTAAGTTTTTTGAATAGAGGTCCTGTTTTTCGGTTTTTTGAACAGAGGTAATAAAATTGGCTAGTTAGTTGTCTAATGCAGTGCTGGTCAGTACAGTAGCCACTAGTCACATGGATCTGTTTACATTTAAAATAATTTAAAAATTCAGTTTCTTAGTCACAGTAGCCATATTTTAAGGGCTTAATAGTCAGATAATAAAATATTTCTATTACTGTGGAAAGATCCGTTGGACAGCACTGGTCTAAAGCAGGGGATCATTTGTTGAAATGTTGTCCATTTGTTTATATATTGTCTACAGCTGCTTTCATGTTACTCGGAGGGAGTTGAGTAGTTCTGTCAGAAACGATCTTGTCCACAAAGCCTAAAATATTTGCTATCTGGTCCTTTACATAAGAAGTTTGCTGACCTGATCTAACGGGATAGCACAGAGAACAAAAGTTTAACTGTTCTGGTCCTGTTTCACAAAAATGGTATTTAAAAAGTATCTCCCTCATTTGTCATGTGGCCTGCCATGTGCGCGAGGGACAGTGCCGCGTGCTGCAAAGGTCACGAGGGTGTAAAAGACGCGGCCCTGCTCTTCCATACCCAGTGGTGTGCTGTTCGCCTTTGTAGAGTTTCTTGGTTCCGTGCAAATATGAAATTGGAACTAGAGCTAAGCCAACTCAGTAGTGAGCAGGTTGCTGCAGATTCTAGGATTTCAAAGTTCAATGGAGATTTAAGTTTAAATCTTTGGTATGTATCTGTAATTATCAAACTAGGTTATGTGATATTGTAGTGTTCCCTCAAATATGTTAGCATCTGAACATCCTTAAAAAGAATTTAAACATTGATTTAGATGGATATGAAGCTGTCTATTTCTAAATTAACTTACAATTTATTGTATGTATGTACACATATTCATATATGTACTCATATATACTTACACGTAGGACACTTTTCAAAAAAAAATCAGCTTTATTGAGATAATTCACAAACCATAAAATTCACCCTTTTTAAAGTCAAAAAAAAAAAAAAAAAAAAAAGAACCAACTTTCAATCTACTTAGTGACTGCTGAAGTCACTCCGCAACCATTGGTCAACCCGGGGCCCCGCAGGAGACCTCGTAGAACCCTTGGGCGCGAGCGGCGTGTGCGCATGCTCACTTGTGTTTGGCACTGCTCCTTGGTTAGCGTTCGATCGGGAGGCTTTTGGGTGGTGCTGTTGTGGCAGAGATGTTGTCTTCGAGAAAATAGTACTGAGTAATATTCGCTCATATCGGCTTCACGAGTGGGTATGAGCCGAGGGGCCAGGTGAGGGGACGGGCCTCTGAAGCTGCTGTCTTCTCCCATGAAGAAGCTTTTTGACATTTGACGGTAGACGAAAGAGTCACTCTCAGGCACCGCCACCAGGTGGCAGGAGGCGAGCTCGGACGAGGTTTGTTTCAGACAGAGAATCGGCTTTTGGCCTAGCTCCCAGATCCACTCAGACATCTGGGAAAGATCAATCACGCTGCCTAAAGGGGCCATGTTGAAAGAGGACACCAGATCCTTTCGTGTGGAGTAGGGGACTTGGGTGACAGAGCGGAACGAGAAGTAGTGGGCGGAGCTAGGCCCAATCTTAGAAAAGAACTGATCTGTGGCCAGGTCAAGAAATAGCCCATTAGAACCATCTTTCAATATCCTTAGTGACTGCTGACGTCACTCAGCATCCATTGGTCAACCCGGGGCCCCGCAGGAGACCTCTTAGAACCCTTGGGCGCGAGCGGTGTGTGCGCGTTCTCACTTGTGTTTATCACTGCTCCTTGGTTACCGTTCGATCGGGAGGCTTTTGAGTGGTGCGGTTGTGGCAGAGAGGTTGGCTTCTGCCGAATAGTACCGAGTAATCGCTGGTGTTAGGTTTAGAAGTGGATAAGAGCCGAGGGGGCAGGTGAGCGGGCTGGCCCGTTAAGCTGCTGTCTTCTGCCATGAAGGCGCTTTTTGACTTTGGACCGTAGAAGAAAAAGTCACTCTCTGGCACCACCACCGGGCTGCAGGAGGCGAGCGCGGACGCGGTTTGTTCGTGAAAGAGAATCGGCTTTCGGCTGAGCTGGCAGATCCGACTCAGACATCTGGGAAAGATCCATCACGCTGCCAAACAGGGTGATGTGGAAAGAGGACAGCTGATCTTTCCGTGTGGAGTAGGGGTCGGGAACCTCCAGCAGGCTGCAGGAGGCGAGCGCGGGAGCGGTTTGGTTGAGAAATGGAATCGGATTTCGGCTGAGCTACCAGATCCGACACAGACATCTGGGAAAGATCCATCAAGCTGCAAAAGGGGTCATGTTAAAAGTGGATAGCAGACCTTTCCGTGTGGAGTAGGGTAAGTGGATGACAGAGTGGATGGAGAAGTAGGGGGCGGAGCCAGGCCCAAGCTTAGGAAAGAACTTATCTGTAGCCATGGCAAGAAATAGCCCGTGAGAAACAACTTTCAATCCCCCTAGGGACCACTGACGGCAATCAGCAACCATTGGTCAACCCGGGGCCCCGCAGGAGACCTCTTAGAACCCTTGGGCGCGAGCGGTGTGTGCGCATGCTCACTTGTGTTTGGCACTGCTCCTTGGTTAGCGTTCGATCGGGATGCTTTTGGGTGGTGCTGTTGTGGCAGAGATGTTGTCTTCGAGAAAATAGTACTGAGTAATATTCGCTCATATCGGCTTCACGAGTGGGTATGAGCCGAGGGGCCAGGTGAGGGGACGGGCCTCTGAAGCTGCTGTCTTCTCCCATGAAGAAGCTTTTTGACTTTTGACGGTAGACGAAAGAGTCACTCTCAGGCACCGCCACCAGGTGGCAGGAGGCGAGCTCGGACGAGGTTTATTTCAGACAGAGAATCGGCTTTGGCCTAGCTCCCAGATCCACTCAGACATCTGGGAAAGATCAATCGCGCTGCCTAAAGGGGCCATGTTGAAAGAGGACACCAGATCCTTTCGTGTGGAGGAGGGGACGGGGATGACAGAGCCGAACGAGTAGTAGGGGGCGGAGCAAGGCCCAATCTTCGAAAAGAACTGATCTGTAGCCACGTCAAGAAATAGCCCATTAGAACCAACTTTCGGCACTCAGCTCCAGGCGGGGCGGCCCCGGCGCTGAGGGACGCTACCCGACCTTGGCGGGACGGGGGTTTCGCCAGGGCCTGGGCCCAGCGACCAGGCGGAGACGGCGCGCGAGCCTTGCAGTCTCCAGGGAAATGCGGGCTTGCCTGCAATGAGATTTCATTTTCTGCATTTAAAGGACATCCTTTTCTGAGCTGCTGTGAATAAATTTGGGATGATACTGTATGTTTTCATCTAATGGAGAAATAGCTGTATTTTGAAAAAGGATTGCTGCACTGGACGACTTCAGAACATTACTCACAATGTCATCCAACAGGAGTCAGAATCCCCATGGACCGAAGCAGATTGGCCTTGACCAGCTCTGGGACGACCTCAGAGCTGGAATCCAGCAAGTGTACACCAGACAGAGTATGGCGAAGTCCAGATACATGGAACTCTACACGTATCCTCCTGCTTGAACTGAGATAATTTGCTTTAGAATTTTGATACTTAGTGGTAGGATCGATGAATTATTAGAAATTTGACATCGTGTGTTCTCTTCTCAGTTCATCCTTGAAATGTAGTCACAGAATTCATCTTTAGCTTTAAGTTTTTTGAATAGAGGTCCTGTTTTTCGGTTTTTTGAACAGAGGTAATAAAATTGGCTAGTTAGTTGTCTAATGCAGTGCTGGTCAGTACAGTAGCCACTAGTCACATGGATCTGTTTACATTTAAAATAATTTAAAAATTCAGTTTCTTAGTCACAGTAGCCATATTTTAAGGGCTTAATAGTCAGATAATAAAATATTTCTATTACTGTGGAAAGATCTGTTGGACAGCACTGGTCTAAAGCAGGGGATCATTTGTTGAAATGTTGTCCATTTGTTTATATATTGTCTACAGCTGCTTTCATGTTACTCGGAGGGAGTTGAGTAGTTCTGTCAGAAACGATCTTGTCCACAAAGCCTAAAATATTTGCTATCTGGTCCTTTACATAAGAAGTTTGCTGACCTGATCTAACGGGATAGCACAGAGAACAAAAGTTTAACTGTTCTGGTCCTGTTTCACAAAAATGGTATTTAAAAAGTATCTCCCTCATTTGTCATGTGGCCTGCCATGTGCGCGAGGGACAGTGCCGCGTGCTGCAAAGGTCACGAGGGTGTAAAAGACGCGGCCCTGCTCTTCCATACCCAGTGGTGTGCTGTTCGCCTTTGTAGAGTTTCTTGGTTCCGTGCAAATATGAAATTGGAACTAGAGCTAAGCCAACTCAGTAGTGAGCAGGTTGCTGCAGATTCTAGGATTTCAAAGTTCAATGGAGATTTAAGTTTAAATCTTTGGTATGTATCTGTAATTATCAAACTAGGTTATGTGATATTGTAGTGTTCCCTCAAATATGTTAGCATCTGAAAATCCTTAAAAAGAATTTAAACATTGATTTAGATGGATATGAAGCTGTCTATTTCTAAATTAACTTACAATTTATTGTATGTATGTACACATATTCATATATGTACTCATATATACTTACACGTAGGACACTTTTCAAAAAAAAATCAGCTTTATTGAGATAATTCACAAACCATAAAATTCACCCTTTTTAAAGTCAAAAAAAAAAAAGAACCAACTTTCAATCTACTTAGTGACTGCTGAAGTCACTCCGCAACCATTGGTCAACCCGGGGCCCCGCAGGAGACCTCGTAGAACCCTTGGGCGCGAGCGGCGTGTGCGCATGCTCACTTGTGTTTGGCACTGCTCCTTGGTTAGCGTTCGATCGGGAGGCTTTTGGGTGGTGCTGTTGTGGCAGAGATGTTGTCTTCGAGAAAATAGTACTGAGTAATATTCGCTCATATCGGCTTCACGAGTGGGTATGAGCCGAGGGGCCAGGTGAGGGGACGGGCCTCTGAAGCTGCTGTCTTCTCCCATGAAGAAGCTTTTTGACATTTGACGGTAGACGAAAGAGTCACTCTCAGGCACCGCCACCAGGTGGCAGGAGGCGAGCTCGGACGAGGTTTGTTTCAGACAGAGAATCGGCTTTTGGCCTAGCTCCCAGATCCACTCAGACATCTGGGAAAGATCAATCACGCTGCCTAAAGGGGCCATGTTGAAAGAGGACACCAGATCCTTTCGTGTGGAGTAGGGGACTTGGGTGACAGAGCGGAACGAGAAGTAGTGGGCGGAGCTAGGCCCAATCTTAGAAAAGAACTGATCTGTGGCCAGGTCAAGAAATAGCCCATTAGAACCATCTTTCAATATCCTTAGTGACTGCTGACGTCACTCAGCATCCATTGGTCAACCCGGGGCCCCGCAGGAGACCTCTTAGAACCCTTGGGCGCGAGCGGTGTGTGCGCGTTCTCACTTGTGTTTATCACTGCTCCTTGGTTACCGTTCGATCGGGAGGCTTTTGAGTGGTGCGGTTGTGGCAGAGAGGTTGGCTTCTGCCGAATAGTACCGAGTAATCGCTGGTGTTAGGTTTAGAAGTGGATAAGAGCCGAGGGGGCAGGTGAGCGGGCTGGCCCGTTAAGCTGCTGTCTTCTGCCATGAAGGCGCTTTTTGACTTTGGACCGTAGAAGAAAAAGTCACTCTCTGGCACCACCACCGGGCTGCAGGAGGCGAGCGCGGACGCGGTTTGTTCGTGAAAGAGAATCGGCTTTCGGCTGAGCTGGCAGATCCGACTCAGACATCTGGGAAAGATCCATCACGCTGCCAAACAGGGTGATGTGGAAAGAGGACAGCTGATCTTTCCGTGTGGAGTAGGGGTCGGGAACCTCCAGCAGGCTGCAGGAGGCGAGCGCGGGGGCGGTTTGGTTGAGAAATGGAATCGGATTTCGGCTGAGCTACCAGATCCGACACAGACATCTGGGAAAGATCCATCAAGCTGCAAAAGGGGTCATGTTAAAAGTGGATAGCAGACCTTTCCGTGTGGAGTAGGGTAAGTGGATGACAGAGTGGATGGAGAAGTAGGGGGCGGAGCCAGGCCCAAGCTTAGGAAAGAACTTATCTGTAGCCATGGCAAGAAATAGCCCGTGAGAAACAACTTTCAATCCCCCTAGGGACCACTGACGGCAATCAGCAACCATTGGTCAACCCGGGGCCCCGCAGGAGACCTCTTAGAACCCTTGGGCGCGAGCGGTGTGTGCGCATGCTCACTTGTGTTTGGCACTGCTCCTTGGTTAGCGTTCGATCGGGAGGCTTTTGGGTGGTGCTGTTGTGGCAGAGATGTTGTCTTCGAGAAAATAGTACTGAGTAATATTCGCTCATATCGGCTTCACGAGTGGGTATGAGCCGAGGGGCCAGGTGAGGGGACGGGCCTCTGAAGCTGCTGTCTTCTCCCATGAAGAAGCTTTTTGACTTTTGACGGTAGACGAAAGAGTCACTCTCAGGCACCGCCACCAGGTGGCAGGAGGCGAGCTCGGACGAGGTTTATTTCAGACAGAGAATCGGCTTTGGCCTAGCTCCCAGATCCACTCAGACATCTGGGAAAGATCAATCGCGCTGCCTAAAGGGGCCATGTTGAAAGAGGACACCAGATCCTTTCGTGTGGAGGAGGGGACGGGGATGACAGAGCCGAACGAGTAGTAGGGGGCGGAGCAAGGCCCAATCTTCGAAAAGAACTGATCTGTAGCCACGTCAAGAAATAGCCCATTAGAACCAACTTTCGGCACTCAGCTCCAGGCGGGGCGGCCCCGGCGCTGAGGGACGCTACCCGACCTTGGCGGGACGGGGGTTTCGCCAGGGCCTGGGCCCAGCGACCAGGCGGAGACGGCGCGCGAGCCTTGCAGTCTCCAGGGAAATGCGGGCTTGCCTGCAATGAGATTTCATTTTCTGCATTTAAAGGACATCCTTTTCTGAGCTGCTGTGAATAAATTTGGGATGATACTGTATGTTTTCATCTAATGGAGAAATAGCTGTATTTTGAATAAGGATTGCTGCACTGGACGACTTCAGAACATTACTCACAATGTCATCCAACAGGAGTCAGAATCCCCATGGACCGAAGCAGATTGGCCTTGACCAGCTCTGGGACGACCTCAGAGCTGGAATCCAGCAAGTGTACACCAGACAGAGTATGGCGAAGTCCAGATACATGGAACTCTACACGTATCCTCCTGCTTGAACTGAGATAATTTGCTTTAGAATTTTGATACTTAGTGGTAGGATCGATGAATTATTAGAAATTTGACATCGTGTGTTCTCTTCTCAGTTCATCCTTGAAATGTAGTCACAGAATTCATCTTTAGCTTTAAGTTTTTTGAATAGAGGTCCTGTTTTTCGGTTTTTTGAACAGAGGTAATAAAATTGGCTAGTTAGTTGTCTAATGCAGTGCTGGTCAGTACAGTAGCCACTAGTCACATGGATCTGTTTACATTTAAAATAATTTAAAAATTCAGTTTCTTAGTCACAGTAGCCATATTTTAAGGGCTTAATAGTCAGATAATAAAATATTTCTATTACTGTGGAAAGATCCGTTGGACAGCACTGGTCTAAAGCAGGGGATCATTTGTTGAAATGTTGTCCATTTGTTTATATATTGTCTACAGCTGCTTTCATGTTACTCGGAGGGAGTTGAGTAGTTCTGTCAGAAACGATCTTGTCCACAAAGCCTAAAATATTTGCTATCTGGTCCTTTACATAAGAAGTTTGCTGACCTGATCTAACGGGATAGCACAGAGAACAAAAGTTTAACTGTTCTGGTCCTGTTTCACAAAAATGGTATTTAAAAAGTATCTCCCTCATTTGTCATGTGGCCTGCCATGTGCGCGAGGGACAGTGCCGCGTGCTGCAAAGGTCACGAGGGTGTAAAAGACGCGGCCCTGCTCTTCCATACCCAGTGGTGTGCTGTTCGCCTTTGTAGAGTTTCTTGGTTCCGTGCAAATATGAAATTGGAACTAGAGCTAAGCCAACTCAGTAGTGAGCAGGTTGCTGCAGATTCTAGGATTTCAAAGTTCAATGGAGATTTAAGTTTAAATCTTTGGTATGTATCTGTAATTATCAAACTAGGTTATGTGATATTGTAGTGTTCCCTCAAATATGTTAGCATCTGAAAATCCTTAAAAAGAATTTAAACATTGATTTAGATGGATATGAAGCTGTCTATTTCTAAATTAACTTACAATTTATTGTATGTATGTACACATATTCATATATGTACTCATATATACTTACACGTAGGACACTTTTCAAAAAAAAATCAGCTTTATTGAGATAATTCACAAACCATAAAATTCACCCTTTTTAAAGTCAAAAAAAAAAAAAGAACCAACTTTCAATCTACTTAGTGACTGCTGAAGTCACTCCGCAACCATTGGTCAACCCGGGGCCCCGCAGGAGACCTCGTAGAACCCTTGGGCGCGAGCGGCGTGTGCGCATGCTCACTTGTGTTTGGCACTGCTCCTTGGTTAGCGTTCGATCGGGAGGCTTTTGGGTGGTGCTGTTGTGGCAGAGATGTTGTCTTCGAGAAAATAGTACTGAGTAATATTCGCTCATATCGGCTTCACGAGTGGGTATGAGCCGAGGGGCCAGGTGAGGGGACGGGCCTCTGAAGCTGCTGTCTTCTCCCATGAAGAAGCTTTTTGACATTTGACGGTAGACGAAAGAGTCACTCTCAGGCACCGCCACCAGGTGGCAGGAGGCGAGCTCGGACGAGGTTTGTTTCAGACAGAGAATCGGCTTTTGGCCTAGCTCCCAGATCCACTCAGACATCTGGGAAAGATCAATCACGCTGCCTAAAGGGGCCATGTTGAAAGAGGACACCAGATCCTTTCGTGTGGAGTAGGGGACTTGGGTGACAGAGCGGAACGAGAAGTAGTGGGCGGAGCTAGGCCCAATCTTAGAAAAGAACTGATCTGTGGCCAGGTCAAGAAATAGCCCATTAGAACCATCTTTCAATATCCTTAGTGACTGCTGACGTCACTCAGCATCCATTGGTCAACCCGGGGCCCCGCAGGAGACCTCTTAGAACCCTTGGGCGCGAGCGGTGTGTGCGCGTTCTCACTTGTGTTTATCACTGCTCCTTGGTTACCGTTCGATCGGGAGGCTTTTGAGTGGTGCGGTTGTGGCAGAGAGGTTGGCTTCTGCCGAATAGTACCGAGTAATCGCTGGTGTTAGGTTTAGAAGTGGATAAGAGCCGAGGGGGCAGGTGAGCGGGCTGGCCCGTTAAGCTGCTGTCTTCTGCCATGAAGGCGCTTTTTGACTTTGGACCGTAGAAGAAAAAGTCACTCTCTGGCACCACCACCGGGCTGCAGGAGGCGAGCGCGGACGCGGTTTGTTCGTGAAAGAGAATCGGCTTTCGGCTGAGCTGGCAGATCCGACTCAGACATCTGGGAAAGATCCATCACGCTGCCAAACAGGGTGATGTGGAAAGAGGACAGCTGATCTTTCCGTGTGGAGTAGGGGTCGGGAACCTCCAGCAGGCTGCAGGAGGCGAGCGCGGGGGCGGTTTGGTTGAGAAATGGAATCGGATTTCGGCTGAGCTACCAGATCCGACACAGACATCTGGGAAAGATCCATCAAGCTGCAAAAGGGGTCATGTTAAAAGTGGATAGCAGACCTTTCCGTGTGGAGTAGGGTAAGTGGATGACAGAGTGGATGGAGAAGTAGGGGGCGGAGCCAGGCCCAAGCTTAGGAAAGAACTTATCTGTAGCCATGGCAAGAAATAGCCCGTGAGAAACAACTTTCAATCCCCCTAGGGACCACTGACGGCAATCAGCAACCATTGGTCAACCCGGGGCCCCGCAGGAGACCTCTTAGAACCCTTGGGCGCGAGCGGTGTGTGCGCATGCTCACTTGTGTTTGGCACTGCTCCTTGGTTAGCGTTCGATCGGGAGGCTTTTGGGTGGTGCTGTTGTGGCAGAGATGTTGTCTTCGAGAAAATAGTACTGAGTAATATTCGCTCATATCGGCTTCACGAGTGGGTATGAGCCGAGGGGCCAGGTGAGGGGACGGGCCTCTGAAGCTGCTGTCTTCTCCCATGAAGAAGCTTTTTGACTTTTGACGGTAGACGAAAGAGTCACTCTCAGGCACCGCCACCAGGTGGCAGGAGGCGAGCTCGGACGAGGTTTATTTCAGACAGAGAATCGGCTTTGGCCTAGCTCCCAGATCCACTCAGACATCTGGGAAAGATCAATCGCGCTGCCTAAAGGGGCCATGTTGAAAGAGGACACCAGATCCTTTCGTGTGGAGGAGGGGACGGGGATGACAGAGCCGAACGAGTAGTAGGGGGCGGAGCAAGGCCCAATCTTCGAAAAGAACTGATCTGTAGCCACGTCAAGAAATAGCCCATTAGAACCAACTTTCGGCACTCAGCTCCAGGCGGGGCGGCCCCGGCGCTGAGGGACGCTACCCGACCTTGGCGGGACGGGGGTTTCGCCAGGGCCTGGGCCCAGCGACCAGGCGGAGACGGCGCGCGAGCCTTGCAGTCTCCAGGGAAATGCGGGCTTGCCTGCAATGAGATTTCATTTTCTGCATTTAAAGGACATCCTTTTCTGAGCTGCTGTGAATAAATTTGGGATGATACTGTATGTTTTCATCTAATGGAGAAATAGCTGTATTTTGAATAAGGATTGCTGCACTGGACGACTTCAGAACATTACTCACAATGTCATCCAACAGGAGTCAGAATCCCCATGGACCGAAGCAGATTGGCCTTGACCAGCTCTGGGACGACCTCAGAGCTGGAATCCAGCAAGTGTACACCAGACAGAGTATGGCGAAGTCCAGATACATGGAACTCTACACGTATCCTCCTGCTTGAACTGAGATAATTTGCTTTAGAATTTTGATACTTAGTGGTAGGATCGATGAATTATTAGAAATTTGACATCGTGTGTTCTCTTCTCAGTTCATCCTTGAAATGTAGTCACAGAATTCATCTTTAGCTTTAAGTTTTTTGAATAGAGGTCCTGTTTTTCGGTTTTTTGAACAGAGGTAATAAAATTGGCTAGTTAGTTGTCTAATGCAGTGCTGGTCAGTACAGTAGCCACTAGTCACATGGATCTGTTTACATTTAAAATAATTTAAAAATTCAGTTTCTTAGTCACAGTAGCCATATTTTAAGGGCTTAATAGTCAGATAATAAAATATTTCTATTACTGTGGAAAGATCTGTTGGACAGCACTGGTCTAAAGCAGGGGATCATTTGTTGAAATGTTGTCCATTTGTTTATATATTGTCTACAGCTGCTTTCATGTTACTCGGAGGGAGTTGAGTAGTTCTGTCAGAAACGATCTTGTCCACAAAGCCTAAAATATTTGCTATCTGGTCCTTTACATAAGAAGTTTGCTGACCTGATCTAACGGGATAGCACAGAGAACAAAAGTTTAACTGTTCTGGTCCTGTTTCACAAAAATGGTATTTAAAAAGTATCTCCCTCATTTGTCATGTGGCCTGCCATGTGCGCGAGGGACAGTGCCGCGTGCTGCAAAGGTCACGAGGGTGTAAAAGACGCGGCCCTGCTCTTCCATACCCAGTGGTGTGCTGTTCGCCTTTGTAGAGTTTCTTGGTTCCGTGCAAATATGAAATTGGAACTAGAGCTAAGCCAACTCAGTAGTGAGCAGGTTGCTGCAGATTCTAGGATTTCAAAGTTCAATGGAGATTTAAGTTTAAATCTTTGGTATGTATCTGTAATTATCAAACTAGGTTATGTGATATTGTAGTGTTCCCTCAAATATGTTAGCATCTGAAAATCCTTAAAAAGAATTTAAACATTGATTTAGATGGATATGAAGCTGTCTATTTCTAAATTAACTTACAATTTATTGTATGTATGTACACATATTCATATATGTACTCATATATACTTACACGTAGGACACTTTTCAAAAAAAAATCAGCTTTATTGAGATAATTCACAAACCATAAAATTCACCCTTTTTAAAGTCAAAAAAAAAAAAAAAAAGAACCAACTTTCAATCTACTTAGTGACTGCTGAAGTCACTCCGCAACCATTGGTCAACCCGGGGCCCCGCAGGAGACCTCGTAGAACCCTTGGGCGCGAGCGGCGTGTGCGCATGCTCACTTGTGTTTGGCACTGCTCCTTGGTTAGCGTTCGATCGGGAGGCTTTTGGGTGGTGCTGTTGTGGCAGAGATGTTGTCTTCGAGAAAATAGTACTGAGTAATATTCGCTCATATCGGCTTCACGAGTGGGTATGAGCCGAGGGGCCAGGTGAGGGGACGGGCCTCTGAAGCTGCTGTCTTCTCCCATGAAGAAGCTTTTTGACATTTGACGGTAGACGAAAGAGTCACTCTCAGGCACCGCCACCAGGTGGCAGGAGGCGAGCTCGGACGAGGTTTGTTTCAGACAGAGAATCGGCTTTTGGCCTAGCTCCCAGATCCACTCAGACATCTGGGAAAGATCAATCACGCTGCCTAAAGGGGCCATGTTGAAAGAGGACACCAGATCCTTTCGTGTGGAGTAGGGGACTTGGGTGACAGAGCGGAACGAGAAGTAGTGGGCGGAGCTAGGCCCAATCTTAGAAAAGAACTGATCTGTGGCCAGGTCAAGAAATAGCCCATTAGAACCATCTTTCAATATCCTTAGTGACTGCTGACGTCACTCAGCATCCATTGGTCAACCCGGGGCCCCGCAGGAGACCTCTTAGAACCCTTGGGCGCGAGCGGTGTGTGCGCGTTCTCACTTGTGTTTATCACTGCTCCTTGGTTACCGTTCGATCGGGAGGCTTTTGAGTGGTGCGGTTGTGGCAGAGAGGTTGGCTTCTGCCGAATAGTACCGAGTAATCGCTGGTGTTAGGTTTAGAAGTGGATAAGAGCCGAGGGGGCAGGTGAGCGGGCTGGCCCGTTAAGCTGCTGTCTTCTGCCATGAAGGCGCTTTTTGACTTTGGACCGTAGAAGAAAAAGTCACTCTCTGGCACCACCACCGGGCTGCAGGAGGCGAGCGCGGACGCGGTTTGTTCGTGAAAGAGAATCGGCTTTCGGCTGAGCTGGCAGATCCGACTCAGACATCTGGGAAAGATCCATCACGCTGCCAAACAGGGTGATGTGGAAAGAGGACAGCTGATCTTTCCGTGTGGAGTAGGGGTCGGGAACCTCCAGCAGGCTGCAGGAGGCGAGCGCGGGAGCGGTTTGGTTGAGAAATGGAATCGGATTTCGGCTGAGCTACCAGATCCGACACAGACATCTGGGAAAGATCCATCAAGCTGCAAAAGGGGTCATGTTAAAAGTGGATAGCAGACCTTTCCGTGTGGAGTAGGGTAAGTGGATGACAGAGTGGATGGAGAAGTAGGGGGCGGAGCCAGGCCCAAGCTTAGGAAAGAACTTATCTGTAGCCATGGCAAGAAATAGCCCGTGAGAAACAACTTTCAATCCCCCTAGGGACCACTGACGGCAATCAGCAACCATTGGTCAACCCGGGGCCCCGCAGGAGACCTCTTAGAACCCTTGGGCGCGAGCGGTGTGTGCGCATGCTCACTTGTGTTTGGCACTGCTCCTTGGTTAGCGTTCGATCGGGAGGCTTTTGGGTGGTGCTGTTGTGGCAGAGATGTTGTCTTCGAGAAAATAGTACTGAGTAATATTCGCTCATATCGGCTTCACGAGTGGGTATGAGCCGAGGGGCCAGGTGAGGGGACGGGCCTCTGAAGCTGCTGTCTTCTCCCATGAAGAAGCTTTTTGACTTTTGACGGTAGACGAAAGAGTCACTCTCAGGCACCGCCACCAGGTGGCAGGAGGCGAGCTCGGACGAGGTTTATTTCAGACAGAGAATCGGCTTTGGCCTAGCTCCCAGATCCACTCAGACATCTGGGAAAGATCAATCACGCTGCCTAAAGGGGCCATGTTGAAAGAGGACACCAGATCCTTTCGTGTGGAGTAGGGGACGGGGATGACAGAGCCGAACGAGTAGTAGGGGGCGGAGCAAGGCCCAATCTTCGAAAAGAACTGATCTGTAGCCACGTCAAGAAATAGCCCATTAGAACCAACTTTCGGCACTCAGCTCCAGGCGGGGCGGCCCCGGCGCTGAGGGACGCTACCCGACCTTGGCGGGACGGGGGTTTCGCCAGGGCCTGGGCCCAGCGACCAGGCGGAGACGGCGCGCGAGCCTTGCAGTCTCCAGGGAAATGCGGGCTTGCCTGCAATGAGATTTCATTTTCTGCATTTAAAGGACATCCTTTTCTGAGCTGCTGTGAATAAATTTGGGATGATACTGTATGTTTTCATCTAATGGAGAAATAGCTGTATTTTGAATAAGGATTGCTGCACTGGACGACTTCAGAACATTACTCACAATGTCATCCAACAGGAGTCAGAATCCCCATGGACCGAAGCAGATTGGCCTTGACCAGCTCTGGGACGACCTCAGAGCTGGAATCCAGCAAGTGTACACCAGACAGAGTATGGCGAAGTCCAGATACATGGAACTCTACACGTATCCTCCTGCTTGAACTGAGATAATTTGCTTTAGAATTTTGATACTTAGTGGTAGGATCGATGAATTATTAGAAATTTGACATCATGTGTTCTCTTCTCAGTTCATCCTTGAAATGTAGTCACAGAATTCATCTTTAGCTTTAAGTTTTTTGAATAGAGGTCCTGTTTTTCGGTTTTTTGAACAGAGGTAATAAAATTGGCTAGTTAGTTGTCTAATGCAGTGCTGGTCAGTACAGTAGCCACTAGTCACATGGATCTGTTTACATTTAAAATAATTTAAAAATTCAGTTTCTTAGTCACAGTAGCCATATTTTAAGGGCTTAATAGTCAGATAATAAAATATTTCTATTACTGTGGAAAGATCCGTTGGACAGCACTGGTCTAAAGCAGGGGATCATTTGTTGAAATGTTGTCCATTTGTTTATATATTGTCTACAGCTGCTTTCATGTTACTCGGAGGGAGTTGAGTAGTTCTGTCAGAAACGATCTTGTCCACAAAGCCTAAAATATTTGCTATCTGGTCCTTTACATAAGAAGTTTGCTGACCTGATCTAACGGGATAGCACAGAGAACAAAAGTTTAACTGTTCTGGTCCTGTTTCACAAAAATGGTATTTAAAAAGTATCTCCCTCATTTGTCATGTGGCCTGCCATGTGCGCGAGGGACAGTGCCGCGTGCTGCAAAGGTCACGAGGGTGTAAAAGACGCGGCCCTGCTCTTCCATACCCAGTGGTGTGCTGTTCGCCTTTGTAGAGTTTCTTGGTTCCGTGCAAATATGAAATTGGAACTAGAGCTAAGCCAACTCAGTAGTGAGCAGGTTGCTGCAGATTCTAGGATTTCAAAGTTCAATGGAGATTTAAGTTTAAATCTTTGGTATGTATCTGTAATTATCAAACTAGGTTATGTGATATTGTAGTGTTCCCTCAAATATGTTAGCATCTGAACATCCTTAAAAAGAATTTAAACATTGATTTAGATGGATATGAAGCTGTCTATTTCTAAATTAACTTACAATTTATTGTATGTATGTACACATATTCATATATGTACTCATATATACTTACACGTAGGACACTTTTCAAAAAAAAATCAGCTTTATTGAGATAATTCACAAACCATAAAATTCACCCTTTTTAAAGTCAAAAAAAAAAAAAAAAAGAACCAACTTTCAATCTACTTAGTGACTGCTGAAGTCACTCCGCAACCATTGGTCAACCCGGGGCCCCGCAGGAGACCTCGTAGAACCCTTGGGCGCGAGCGGCGTGTGCGCATGCTCACTTGTGTTTGGCACTGCTCCTTGGTTAGCGTTCGATCGGGAGGCTTTTGGGTGGTGCTGTTGTGGCAGAGATGTTGTCTTCGAGAAAATAGTACTGAGTAATATTCGCTCATATCGGCTTCACGAGTGGGTATGAGCCGAGGGGCCAGGTGAGGGGACGGGCCTCTGAAGCTGCTGTCTTCTCCCATGAAGAAGCTTTTTGACATTTGACGGTAGACGAAAGAGTCACTCTCAGGCACCGCCACCAGGTGGCAGGAGGCGAGCTCGGACGAGGTTTGTTTCAGACAGAGAATCGGCTTTTGGCCTAGCTCCCAGATCCACTCAGACATCTGGGAAAGATCAATCACGCTGCCTAAAGGGGCCATGTTGAAAGAGGACACCAGATCCTTTCGTGTGGAGTAGGGGACTTGGGTGACAGAGCGGAACGAGAAGTAGTGGGCGGAGCTAGGCCCAATCTTAGAAAAGAACTGATCTGTGGCCAGGTCAAGAAATAGCCCATTAGAACCATCTTTCAATATCCTTAGTGACTGCTGACGTCACTCAGCATCCATTGGTCAACCCGGGGCCCCGCAGGAGACCTCTTAGAACCCTTGGGCGCGAGCGGTGTGTGCGCGTTCTCACTTGTGTTTATCACTGCTCCTTGGTTACCGTTCGATCGGGAGGCTTTTGAGTGGTGCGGTTGTGGCAGAGAGGTTGGCTTCTGCCGAATAGTACCGAGTAATCGCTGGTGTTAGGTTTAGAAGTGGATAAGAGCCGAGGGGGCAGGTGAGCGGGCTGGCCCGTTAAGCTGCTGTCTTCTGCCATGAAGGCGCTTTTTGACTTTGGACCGTAGAAGAAAAAGTCACTCTCTGGCACCACCACCGGGCTGCAGGAGGCGAGCGCGGACGCGGTTTGTTCGTGAAAGAGAATCGGCTTTCGGCTGAGCTGGCAGATCCGACTCAGACATCTGGGAAAGATCCATCACGCTGCCAAACAGGGTGATGTGGAAAGAGGACAGCTGATCTTTCCGTGTGGAGTAGGGGTCGGGAACCTCCAGCAGGCTGCAGGAGGCGAGCGCGGGAGCGGTTTGGTTGAGAAATGGAATCGGATTTCGGCTGAGCTACCAGATCCGACACAGACATCTGGGAAAGATCCATCAAGCTGCAAAAGGGGTCATGTTAAAAGTGGATAGCAGACCTTTCCGTGTGGAGTAGGGTAAGTGGATGACAGAGTGGATGGAGAAGTAGGGGGCGGAGCCAGGCCCAAGCTTAGGAAAGAACTTATCTGTAGCCATGGCAAGAAATAGCCCGTGAGAAACAACTTTCAATCCCCCTAGGGACCACTGACGGCAATCAGCAACCATTGGTCAACCCGGGGCCCCGCAGGAGACCTCTTAGAACCCTTGGGCGCGAGCGGTGTGTGCGCATGCTCCCTTGTGTTTGGCACTGCTCCTCGGTTAGCGTTCGATCGGGAGGCTTTTGGGTGGTGCTGTTGTGGCAGAGATGTTGTCTTCGAGAAAATAGTACTGAGTAATATTCGCTCATATCGGCTTCACGAGTGGGTATGAGCCGAGGGGCCAGGTGAGGGGACGGGCCTCTGAAGCTGCTGTCTTCTCCCATGAAGAAGCTTTTTGACTTTTGACGGTAGACGAAAGAGTCACTCTCAGGCACCGCCACCAGGTGGCAGGAGGCGAGCTCGGACGAGGTTTATTTCAGACAGAGAATCGGCTTTGGCCTAGCTCCCAGATCCACTCAGACATCTGGGAAAGATCAATCACGCTGCCTAAAGGGGCCATGTTGAAAGAGGACACCAGATCCTTTCGTGTGGAGGAGGGGACGGGGATGACAGAGCCGAACGAGTAGTAGGGGGCGGAGCAAGGCCCAATCTTCGAAAAGAACTGATCTGTAGCCACGTCAAGAAATAGCCCATTAGAACCAACTTTCGGCACTCAGCTCCAGGCGGGGCGGCCCCGGCGCTGAGGGACGCTACCCGACCTTGGCGGGACGGGGGTTTCGCCAGGGCCTGGGCCCAGCGACCAGGCGGAGACGGCGCGCGAGCCTTGCAGTCTCCAGGGAAATGCGGGCTTGCCTGCAATGAGATTTCATTTTCTGCATTTAAAGGACATCCTTTTCTGAGCTGCTGTGAATAAATTTGGGATGATACTGTATGTTTTCATCTAATGGAGAAATAGCTGTATTTTGAATAAGGATTGCTGCACTGGACGACTTCAGAACATTACTCACAATGTCATCCAACAGGAGTCAGAATCCCCATGGACCGAAGCAGATTGGCCTTGACCAGCTCTGGGACGACCTCAGAGCTGGAATCCAGCAAGTGTACACCAGACAGAGTATGGCGAAGTCCAGATACATGGAACTCTACACGTATCCTCCTGCTTGAACTGAGATAATTTGCTTTAGAATTTTGATACTTAGTGGTAGGATCGATGAATTATTAGAAATTTGACATCGTGTGTTCTCTTCTCAGTTCATCCTTGAAATGTAGTCACAGAATTCATCTTTAGCTTTAAGTTTTTTGAATAGAGGTCCTGTTTTTCGGTTTTTAGAACAGAGGTAATAAAATTGGCTAGTTAGTTGTCTAATGCAGTGCTGGTCAGTACAGTAGCCACTAGTCACATGGATCTGTTTACATTTAAAATAATTTAAAAATTCAGTTTCTTAGTCACAGTAGCCGTATTTTAAGGGCTTAATAGTCAGATAATAAAATATTTCTATTACTGTGGAAAGATCCGTTGGACAGCACTGGTCTAAAGCAGGGGATCATTTGTTGAAATGTTGTCCATTTGTTTATATATTGTCTACAGCTGCTTTCATGTTACTCGGAGGGAGTTGAGTAGTTCTGTCAGAAACGATCTTGTCCACAAAGCCTAAAATATTTGCTATCTGGTCCTTTACATAAGAAGTTTGCTGACCTGATCTAACGGGATAGCACAGAGAACAAAAGTTTAACTGTTCTGGTCCTGTTTCACAAAAATGGTATTTAAAAAGTATCTCCCTCATTTGTCATGTGGCCTGCCATGTGCGCGAGGGACAGTGCCGCGTGCTGCAAAGGTCACGAGGGTGTAAAAGACGCGGCCCTGCTCTTCCATACCCAGTGGTGTGCTGTTCGCCTTTGTAGAGTTTCTTGGTTCCGTGCAAATATGAAATTGGAACTAGAGCTAAGCCAACTCAGTAGTGAGCAGGTTGCTGCAGATTCTAGGATTTCAAAGTTCAATGGAGATTTAAGTTTAAATCTTTGGTATGTATCTGTAATTATCAAACTAGGTTATGTGATATTGTAGTGTTCCCTCAAATATGTTAGCATCTGAACATCCTTAAAAAGAATTTAAACATTGATTTAGATGGATATGAAGCTGTCTATTTCTAAATTAACTTACAATTTATTGTATGTATGTACACATATTCATATATGTACTCATATATACTTACACGTAGGACACTTTTCAAAAAAAAATCAGCTTTATTGAGATAATTCACAAACCATAAAATTCACCCTTTTTAAAGTCAAAAAAAAAAAAAAAAAAAAAAACCAACTTTCAATCTACTTAGTGACTGCTGAAGTCACTCCGCAACCATTGGTCAACCCGGGGCCCCGCAGGAGACCTCGTAGAACCCTTGGGCGCGAGCGGCGTGTGCGCATGCTCACTTGTGTTTGGCACTGCTCCTTGGTTAGCGTTCGATCGGGAGGCTTTTGGGTGGTGCTGTTGTGGCAGAGATGTTGTCTTCGAGAAAATAGTACTGAGTAATATTCGCTCATATCGGCTTCACGAGTGGGTATGAGCCGAGGGGCCAGGTGAGGGGACGGGCCTCTGAAGCTGCTGTCTTCTCCCATGAAGAAGCTTTTTGACATTTGACGGTAGACGAAAGAGTCACTCTCAGGCACCGCCACCAGGTGGCAGGAGGCGAGCTCGGACGAGGTTTGTTTCAGACAGAGAATCGGCTTTTGGCCTAGCTCCCAGATCCACTCAGACATCTGGGAAAGATCAATCACGCTGCCTAAAGGGGCCATGTTGAAAGAGGACACCAGATCCTTTCGTGTGGAGTAGGGGACTTGGGTGACAGAGCGGAACGAGAAGTAGTGGGCGGAGCTAGGCCCAATCTTAGAAAAGAACTGATCTGTGGCCAGGTCAAGAAATAGCCCATTAGAACCATCTTTCAATATCCTTAGTGACTGCTGACGTCACTCAGCATCCATTGGTCAACCCGGGGCCCCGCAGGAGACCTCTTAGAACCCTTGGGCGCGAGCGGTGTGTGCGCGTTCTCACTTGTGTTTATCACTGCTCCTTGGTTACCGTTCGATCGGGAGGCTTTTGAGTGGTGCGGTTGTGGCAGAGAGGTTGGCTTCTGCCGAATAGTACCGAGTAATCGCTGGTGTTAGGTTTAGAAGTGGATAAGAGCCGAGGGGGCAGGTGAGCGGGCTGGCCCGTTAAGCTGCTGTCTTCTGCCATGAAGGCGCTTTTTGACTTTGGACCGTAGAAGAAAAAGTCACTCTCTGGCACCACCACCGGGCTGCAGGAGGCGAGCGCGGACGCGGTTTGTTCGTGAAAGAGAATCGGCTTTCGGCTGAGCTGGCAGATCCGACTCAGACATCTGGGAAAGATCCATCACGCTGCCAAACAGGGTGATGTGGAAAGAGGACAGCTGATCTTTCCGTGTGGAGTAGGGGTCGGGAACCTCCAGCAGGCTGCAGGAGGCGAGCGCGGGAGCGGTTTGGTTGAGAAATGGAATCGGATTTCGGCTGAGCTACCAGATCCGACACAGACATCTGGGAAAGATCCATCAAGCTGCAAAAGGGGTCATGTTAAAAGTGGATAGCAGACCTTTCCGTGTGGAGTAGGGTAAGTGGATGACAGAGTGGATGGAGAAGTAGGGGGCGGAGCCAGGCCCAAGCTTAGGAAAGAACTTATCTGTAGCCATGGCAAGAAATAGCCCGTGAGAAACAACTTTCAATCCCCCTAGGGACCACTGACGGCAATCAGCAACCATTGGTCAACCCGGGGCCCCGCAGGAGACCTCTTAGAACCCTTGGGCGCGAGCGGTGTGTGCGCATGCTCCCTTGTGTTTGGCACTGCTCCTCGGTTAGCGTTGGATCGGGAGGCTTTTGGGTGGTGCTGTTGTGGCAGAGATGTTGTCTTCGAGAAAATAGTACTGAGTAATATTCGCTCATATCGGCTTCACGAGTGGGTATGAGCCGAGGGGCCAGGTGAGGGGACGGGCCTCTGAAGCTGCTGTCTTCTCCCATGAAGAAGCTTTTTGACTTTTGACGGTAGACGAAAGAGTCACTCTCAGGCACCGCCACCAGGTGGCAGGAGGCGAGCTCGGACGAGGTTTATTTCAGACAGAGAATCGGCTTTGGCCTAGCTCCCAGATCCACTCAGACATCTGGGAAAGATCAATCACGCTGCCTAAAGGGGCCATGTTGAAAGAGGACACCAGATCCTTTCGTGTGGAGTAGGGGACGGGGATGACAGAGCCGAACGAGTAGTAGGGGGCGGAGCAAGGCCCAATCTTCGAAAAGAACTGATCTGTAGCCACGTCAAGAAATAGCCCATTAGAACCAACTTTCGGCACTCAGCTCCAGGCGGGGCGGCCCCGGCGCTGAGGGACGCTACCCGACCTTGGCGGGACGGGGGTTTCGCCAGGGCCTGGGCCCAGCGACCAGGCGGAGACGGCGCGCGAGCCTTGCAGTCTCCAGGGAAATGCGGGCTTGCCTGCAATGAGATTTCATTTTCTGCATTTAAAGGACATCCTTTTCTGAGCTGCTGTGAATAAATTTGGGATGATACTGTATGTTTTCATCTAATGGAGAAATAGCTGTATTTTGAATAAGGATTGCTGCACTGGACGACTTCAGAACATTACTCACAATGTCATCCAACAGGAGTCAGAATCCCCATGGACCGAAGCAGATTGGCCTTGACCAGCTCTGGGACGACCTCAGAGCTGGAATCCAGCAAGTGTACACCAGACAGAGTATGGCGAAGTCCAGATACATGGAACTCTACACGTATCCTCCTGCTTGAACTGAGATAATTTGCTTTAGAATTTTGATACTTAGTGGTAGGATCGATGAATTATTAGAAATTTGACATCATGTGTTCTCTTCTCAGTTCATCCTTGAAATGTAGTCACAGAATTCATCTTTAGCTTTAAGTTTTTTGAATAGAGGTCCTGTTTTTCGGTTTTTTGAACAGAGGTAATAAAATTGGCTAGTTAGTTGTCTAATGCAGTGCTGGTCAGTACAGTAGCCACTAGTCACATGGATCTGTTTACATTTAAAATAATTTAAAAATTCAGTTTCTTAGTCACAGTAGCCATATTTTAAGGGCTTAATAGTCAGATAATAAAATATTTCTATTACTGTGGAAAGATCCGTTGGACAGCACTGGTCTAAAGCAGGGGATCATTTGTTGAAATGTTGTCCATTTGTTTATATATTGTCTACAGCTGCTTTCATGTTACTCGGAGGGAGTTGAGTAGTTCTGTCAGAAACGATCTTGTCCACAAAGCCTAAAATATTTGCTATCTGGTCCTTTACATAAGAAGTTTGCTGACCTGATCTAACGGGATAGCACAGAGAACAAAAGTTTAACTGTTCTGGTCCTGTTTCACAAAAATGGTATTTAAAAAGTATCTCCCTCATTTGTCATGTGGCCTGCCATGTGCGCGAGGGACAGTGCCGCGTGCTGCAAAGGTCACGAGGGTGTAAAAGACGCGGCCCTGCTCTTCCATACCCAGTGGTGTGCTGTTCGCCTTTGTAGAGTTTCTTGGTTCCGTGCAAATATGAAATTGGAACTAGAGCTAAGCCAACTCAGTAGTGAGCAGGTTGCTGCAGATTCTAGGATTTCAAAGTTCAATGGAGATTTAAGTTTAAATCTTTGGTATGTATCTGTAATTATCAAACTAGGTTATGTGATATTGTAGTGTTCCCTCAAATATGTTAGCATCTGAAAATCCTTAAAAAGAATTTAAACATTGATTTAGATGGATATGAAGCTGTCTATTTCTAAATTAACTTACAATTTATTGTATGTATGTACACATATTCATATATGTACTCATATATACTTACACGTAGGACACTTTTCAAAAAAAAATCAGCTTTATTGAGATAATTCACAAACCATAAAATTCACCCTTTTTAAAGTCAAAAAAAAAAAAAAAAAAAAAAGAACCAACTTTCAATCTACTTAGTGACTGCTGAAGTCACTCCGCAACCATTGGTCAACCCGGGGCCCCGCAGGAGACCTCGTAGAACCCTTGGGCGCGAGCGGCGTGTGCGCATGCTCACTTGTGTTTGGCACTGCTCCTTGGTTAGCGTTCGATCGGGAGGCTTTTGGGTGGTGCTGTTGTGGCAGAGATGTTGTCTTCGAGAAAATAGTACTGAGTAATATTCGCTCATATCGGCTTCACGAGTGGGTATGAGCCGAGGGGCCAGGTGAGGGGACGGGCCTCTGAAGCTGCTGTCTTCTCCCATGAAGAAGCTTTTTGACATTTGACGGTAGACGAAAGAGTCACTCTCAGGCACCGCCACCAGGTGGCAGGAGGCGAGCTCGGACGAGGTTTGTTTCAGACAGAGAATCGGCTTTTGGCCTAGCTCCCAGATCCACTCAGACATCTGGGAAAGATCAATCACGCTGCCTAAAGGGGCCATGTTGAAAGAGGACACCAGATCCTTTCGTGTGGAGTAGGGGACTTGGGTGACAGAGCGGAACGAGAAGTAGTGGGCGGAGCTAGGCCCAATCTTAGAAAAGAACTGATCTGTGGCCAGGTCAAGAAATAGCCCATTAGAACCATCTTTCAATATCCTTAGTGACTGCTGACGTCACTCAGCATCCATTGGTCAACCCGGGGCCCCGCAGGAGACCTCTTAGAACCCTTGGGCGCGAGCGGTGTGTGCGCGTTCTCACTTGTGTTTATCACTGCTCCTTGGTTACCGTTCGATCGGGAGGCTTTTGAGTGGTGCGGTTGTGGCAGAGAGGTTGGCTTCTGCCGAATAGTACCGAGTAATCGCTGGTGTTAGGTTTAGAAGTGGATAAGAGCCGAGGGGGCAGGTGAGCGGGCTGGCCCGTTAAGCTGCTGTCTTCTGCCATGAAGGCGCTTTTTGACTTTGGACCGTAGAAGAAAAAGTCACTCTCTGGCACCACCACCGGGCTGCAGGAGGCGAGCGCGGACGCGGTTTGTTCGTGAAAGAGAATCGGCTTTCGGCTGAGCTGGCAGATCCGACTCAGACATCTGGGAAAGATCCATCACGCTGCCAAACAGGGTGATGTGGAAAGAGGACAGCTGATCTTTCCGTGTGGAGTAGGGGTCGGGAAGCTCCAGCAGGCTGCAGGAGGCGAGCGCGGGAGCGGTTTGGTTGAGAAATGGAATCGGATTTCGGCTGAGCTACCAGATCCGACACAGACATCTGGGAAAGATCCATCAAGCTGCAAAAGGGGTCATGTTAAAAGTGGATAGCAGACCTTTCCGTGTGGAGTAGGGTAAGTGGATGACAGAGTGGATGGAGAAGTAGGGGGCGGAGCCAGGCCCAAGCTTAGGAAAGAACTTATCTGTAGCCATGGCAAGAAATAGCCCGTGAGAAACAACTTTCAATCCCCCTAGGGACCACTGACGGCAATCAGCAACCATTGGTCAACCCGGGGCCCCGCAGGAGACCTCTTAGAACCCTTGGGCGCGAGCGGTGTGTGCGCATGCTCACTTGTGTTTGGCACTGCTCCTTGGTTAGCGTTCGATCGGGAGGCTTTTGGGTGGTGCTGTTGTGGCAGAGATGTTGTCTTCGAGAAAATAGTACTGAGTAATATTCGCTCATATCGGCTTCACGAGTGGGTATGAGCCGAGGGGCCAGGTGAGGGGACGGGCCTCTGAAGCTGCTGTCTTCTCCCATGAAGAAGCTTTTTGACTTTTGACGGTAGACGAAAGAGTCACTCTCAGGCACCGCCACCAGGTGGCAGGAGGCGAGCTCGGACGAGGTTTATTTCAGACAGAGAATCGGCTTTGGCCTAGCTCCCAGATCCACTCAGACATCTGGGAAAGATCAATCACGCTGCCTAAAGGGGCCATGTTGAAAGAGGACACCAGATCCTTTCGTGTGGAGTAGGGGACGGGGATGACAGAGCCGAACGAGTAGTAGGGGGCGGAGCAAGGCCCAATCTTCGAAAAGAACTGATCTGTAGCCACGTCAAGAAATAGCCCATTAGAACCAACTTTCGGCACTCAGCTCCAGGCGGGGCGGCCCCGGCGCTGAGGGACGCTACCCGACCTTGGCGGGACGGGGGTTTCGCCAGGGCCTGGGCCCAGCGACCAGGCGGAGACGGCGCGCGAGCCTTGCAGTCTCCAGGGAAATGCGGGCTTGCCTGCAATGAGATTTCATTTTCTGCATTTAAAGGACATCCTTTTCTGAGCTGCTGTGAATAAATTTGGGATGATACTGTATGTTTTCATCTAATGGAGAAATAGCTGTATTTTGAATAAGGATTGCTGCACTGGACGAGTTCAGAACATTACTCACAATGTCATCCAACAGGAGTCAGAATCCCCATGGACCGAAGCAGATTGGCCTTGACCAGCTCTGGGACGACCTCAGAGCTGGAATCCAGCAAGTGTACACCAGACAGAGTATGGCGAAGTCCAGATACATGGAACTCTACACGTATCCTCCTGCTTGAACTGAGATAATTTGCTTTAGAATTTTGATACGTAGTGGTAGGATCGATGAATTATTAGAAATTTGACATCATGTGTTCTCTTCTCAGTTCATCCTTGAAATGTAGTCACAGAATTCATCTTTAGCTTTAAGTTTTTTGAATAGAGGTCCTGTTTTTCGGTTTTTTGAACAGAGGTAATAAAATTGGCTAGTTAGTTGTCTAATGCAGTGCTGGTCAGTACAGTAGCCACTAGTCACATGGATCTGTTTACATTTAAAATAATTTAAAAATTCAGTTTCTTAGTCACAGTAGCCATATTTTAAGGGCTTAATAGTCAGATAATAAAATATTTCTATTACTGTGGAAAGATCCGTTGGACAGCACTGGTCTAAAGCAGGGGATCATTTGTTGAAATGTTGTCCATTTGTTTATATATTGTCTACAGCTGCTTTCATGTTACTCGGAGGGAGTTGAGTAGTTCTGTCAGAAACGATCTTGTCCACAAAGCCTAAAATATTTGCTATCTGGTCCTTTACATAAGAAGTTTGCTGACCTGATCTAACGGGATAGCACAGAGAACAAAAGTTTAACTGTTCTGGTCCTGTTTCACAAAAATGGTATTTAAAAAGTATCTCCCTCATTTGTCATGTGGCCTGCCATGTGCGCGAGGGACAGTGCCGCGTGCTGCAAAGGTCACGAGGGTGTAAAAGACGCGGCCCTGCTCTTCCATACCCAGTGGTGTGCTGTTCGCCTTTGTAGAGTTTCTTGGTTCCGTGCAAATATGAAATTGGAACTAGAGCTAAGCCAACTCAGTAGTGAGCAGGTTGCTGCAGATTCTAGGATTTCAAAGTTCAATGGAGATTTAAGTTTAAATCTTTGGTATGTATCTGTAATTATCAAACTAGGTTATGTGATATTGTAGTGTTCCCTCAAATATGTTAGCATCTGAAAATCCTTAAAAAGAATTTAAACATTGATTTAGATGGATATGAAGCTGTCTATTTCTAAATTAACTTACAATTTATTGTATGTATGTACACATATTCATATATGTACTCATATATACTTACACGTAGGACACTTTTCAAAAAAAAATCAGCTTTATTGAGATAATTCACAAACCATAAAATTCACCCTTTTTAAAGTCAAAAAAAAAAAAGAACCAACTTTCAATCTACTTAGTGACTGCTGAAGTCACTCCGCAACCATTGGTCAACCCGGGGCCCCGCAGGAGACCTCGTAGAACCCTTGGGCGCGAGCGGCGTGTGCGCATGCTCACTTGTGTTTGGCACTGCTCCTTGGTTAGCGTTCGATCGGGAGGCTTTTGGGTGGTGCTGTTGTGGCAGAGATGTTGTCTTCGAGAAAATAGTACTGAGTAATATTCGCTCATATCGGCTTCACGAGTGGGTATGAGCCGAGGGGCCAGGTGAGGGGACGGGCCTCTGAAGCTGCTGTCTTCTCCCATGAAGAAGCTTTTTGACATTTGACGGTAGACGAAAGAGTCACTCTCAGGCACCGCCACCAGGTGGCAGGAGGCGAGCTCGGACGAGGTTTGTTTCAGACAGAGAATCGGCTTTTGGCCTAGCTCCCAGATCCACTCAGACATCTGGGAAAGATCAATCACGCTGCCTAAAGGGGCCATGTTGAAAGAGGACACCAGATCCTTTCGTGTGGAGTAGGGGACTTGGGTGACAGAGCGGAACGAGAAGTAGTGGGCGGAGCTAGGCCCAATCTTAGAAAAGAACTGATCTGTGGCCAGGTCAAGAAATAGCCCATTAGAACCATCTTTCAATATCCTTAGTGACTGCTGACGTCACTCAGCATCCATTGGTCAACCCGGGGCCCCGCAGGAGACCTCTTAGAACCCTTGGGCGCGAGCGGTGTGTGCGCGTTCTCACTTGTGTTTATCACTGCTCCTTGGTTACCGTTCGATCGGGAGGCTTTTGAGTGGTGCGGTTGTGGCAGAGAGGTTGGCTTCTGCCGAATAGTACCGAGTAATCGCTGGTGTTAGGTTTAGAAGTGGATAAGAGCCGAGGGGGCAGGTGAGCGGGCTGGCCCGTTAAGCTGCTGTCTTCTGCCATGAAGGCGCTTTTTGACTTTGGACCGTAGAAGAAAAAGTCACTCTCTGGCACCACCACCGGGCTGCAGGAGGCGAGCGCGGACGCGGTTTGTTCGTGAAAGAGAATCGGCTTTCGGCTGAGCTGGCAGATCCGACTCAGACATCTGGGAAAGATCCATCACGCTGCCAAACAGGGTGATGTGGAAAGAGGACAGCTGATCTTTCCGTGTGGAGTAGGGGTCGGGAACCTCCAGCAGGCTGCAGGAGGCGAGCGCGGGAGCGGTTTGGTTGAGAAATGGAATCGGATTTCGGCTGAGCTACCAGATCCGACACAGACATCTGGGAAAGATCCATCAAGCTGCAAAAGGGGTCATGTTAAAAGTGGATAGCAGACCTTTCCGTGTGGAGTAGGGTAAGTGGATGACAGAGTGGATGGAGAAGTAGGGGGCGGAGCCAGGCCCAAGCTTAGGAAAGAACTTATCTGTAGCCATGGCAAGAAATAGCCCGTGAGAAACAACTTTCAATCCCCCTAGGGACCACTGACGGCAATCAGCAACCATTGGTCAACCCGGGGCCCCGCAGGAGACCTCTTAGAACCCTTGGGCGCGAGCGGTGTGTGCGCATGCTCACTTGTGTTTGGCACTGCTCCTCGGTTAGCGTTCGATCGGGAGGCTTTTGGGTGGTGCTGTTGTGGCAGAGATGTTGTCTTCGAGAAAATAGTACTGAGTAATATTCGCTCATATCGGCTTCACGAGTGGGTATGAGCCGAGGGGCCAGGTGAGGGGACGGGCCTCTGAAGCTGCTGTCTTCTCCCATGAAGAAGCTTTTTGACTTTTGACGGTAGACGAAAGAGTCACTCTCAGGCACCGCCACCAGGTGGCAGGAGGCGAGCTCGGACGAGGTTTATTTCAGACAGAGAATCGGCTTTGGCCTAGCTCCCAGATCCACTCAGACATCTGGGAAAGATCAATCACGCTGCCTAAAGGGGCCATGTTGAAAGAGGACACCAGATCCTTTCGTGTGGAGTAGGGGACGGGGATGACAGAGCCGAACGAGTAGTAGGGGGCGGAGCAAGGCCCAATCTTCGAAAAGAACTGATCTGTAGCCACGTCAAGAAATAGCCCATTAGAACCAACTTTCGGCACTCAGCTCCAGGCGGGGCGGCCCCGGCGCTGAGGGACGCTACCCGACCTTGGCGGGACGGGGGTTTCGCCAGGGCCTGGGCCCAGCGACCAGGCGGAGACGGCGCGCGAGCCTTGCAGTCTCCAGGGAAATGCGGGCTTGCCTGCAATGAGATTTCATTTTCTGCATTTAAAGGACATCCTTTTCTGAGCTGCTGTGAATAAATTTGGGATGATACTGTATGTTTTCATCTAATGGAGAAATAGCTGTATTTTGAATAAGGATTGCTGCACTGGACGACTTCAGAACATTACTCACAATGTCATCCAACAGGAGTCAGAATCCCCATGGACCGAAGCAGATTGGCCTTGACCAGCTCTGGGACGACCTCAGAGCTGGAATCCAGCAAGTGTACACCAGACAGAGTATGGCGAAGTCCAGATACATGGAACTCTACACGTATCCTCCTGCTTGAACTGAGATAATTTGCTTTAGAATTTTGATACGTAGTGGTAGGATCGATGAATTATTAGAAATTTGACATCATGTGTTCTCTTCTCAGTTCATCCTTGAAATGTAGTCACAGAATTCATCTTTAGCTTTAAGTTTTTTGAATAGAGGTCCTGTTTTTCGGTTTTTTGAACAGAGGTAATAAAATTGGCTAGTTAGTTGTCTAATGCAGTGCTGGTCAGTACAGTAGCCACTAGTCACATGGATCTGTTTACATTTAAAATAATTTAAAAATTCAGTTTCTTAGTCACAGTAGCCATATTTTAAGGGCTTAATAGTCAGATAATAAAATATTTCTATTACTGTGGAAAGATCCGTTGGACAGCACTGGTCTAAAGCAGGGGATCATTTGTTGAAATGTTGTCCATTTGTTTATATATTGTCTACAGCTGCTTTCATGTTACTCGGAGGGAGTTGAGTAGTTCTGTCAGAAACGATCTTGTCCACAAAGCCTAAAATATTTGCTATCTGGTCCTTTACATAAGAAGTTTGCTGACCTGATCTAACGGGATAGCACAGAGAACAAAAGTTTAACTGTTCTGGTCCTGTTTCACAAAAATGGTATTTAAAAAGTATCTCCCTCATTTGTCATGTGGCCTGCCATGTGCGCGAGGGACAGTGCCGCGTGCTGCAAAGGTCACGAGGGTGTAAAAGACGCGGCCCTGCTCTTCCATACCCAGTGGTGTGCTGTTCGCCTTTGTAGAGTTTCTTGGTTCCGTGCAAATATGAAATTGGAACTAGAGCTAAGCCAACTCAGTAGTGAGCAGGTTGCTGCAGATTCTAGGATTTCAAAGTTCAATGGAGATTTAAGTTTAAATCTTTGGTATGTATCTGTAATTATCAAACTAGGTTATGTGATATTGTAGTGTTCCCTCAAATATGTTAGCATCTGAAAATCCTTAAAAAGAATTTAAACATTGATTTAGATGGATATGAAGCTGTCTATTTCTAAATTAACTTACAATTTATTGTATGTATGTACACATATTCATATATGTACTCATATATACTTACACGTAGGACACTTTTCAAAAAAAAATCAGCTTTATTGAGATAATTCACAAACCATAAAATTCACCCTTTTTAAAGTCAAAAAAAAAAAAGAACCAACTTTCAATCTACTTAGTGACTGCTGAAGTCACTCCGCAACCATTGGTCAACCCGGGGCCCCGCAGGAGACCTCGTAGAACCCTTGGGCGCGAGCGGCGTGTGCGCATGCTCACTTGTGTTTGGCACTGCTCCTTGGTTAGCGTTCGATCGGGAGGCTTTTGGGTGGTGCTGTTGTGGCAGAGATGTTGTCTTCGAGAAAATAGTACTGAGTAATATTCGCTCATATCGGCTTCACGAGTGGGTATGAGCCGAGGGGCCAGGTGAGGGGACGGGCCTCTGAAGCTGCTGTCTTCTCCCATGAAGAAGCTTTTTGACATTTGACGGTAGACGAAAGAGTCACTCTCAGGCACCGCCACCAGGTGGCAGGAGGCGAGCTCGGACGAGGTTTGTTTCAGACAGAGAATCGGCTTTTGGCCTAGCTCCCAGATCCACTCAGACATCTGGGAAAGATCAATCACGCTGCCTAAAGGGGCCATGTTGAAAGAGGACACCAGATCCTTTCGTGTGGAGTAGGGGACTTGGGTGACAGAGCGGAACGAGAAGTAGTGGGCGGAGCTAGGCCCAATCTTAGAAAAGAACTGATCTGTGGCCAGGTCAAGAAATAGCCCATTAGAACCATCTTTCAATATCCTTAGTGACTGCTGACGTCACTCAGCATCCATTGGTCAACCCGGGGCCCCGCAGGAGACCTCTTAGAACCCTTGGGCGCGAGCGGTGTGTGCGCGTTCTCACTTGTGTTTATCACTGCTCCTTGGTTACCGTTCGATCGGGAGGCTTTTGAGTGGTGCGGTTGTGGCAGAGAGGTTGGCTTCTGCCGAATAGTACCGAGTAATCGCTGGTGTTAGGTTTAGAAGTGGATAAGAGCCGAGGGGGCAGGTGAGCGGGCTGGCCCGTTAAGCTGCTGTCTTCTGCCATGAAGGCGCTTTTTGACTTTGGACCGTAGAAGAAAAAGTCACTCTCTGGCACCACCACCGGGCTGCAGGAGGCGAGCGCGGACGCGGTTTGTTCGTGAAAGAGAATCGGCTTTCGGCTGAGCTGGCAGATCCGACTCAGACATCTGGGAAAGATCCATCACGCTGCCAAACAGGGTGATGTGGAAAGAGGACAGCTGATCTTTCCGTGTGGAGTAGGGGTCGGGAACCTCCAGCAGGCTGCAGGAGGCGAGCGCGGGAGCGGTTTGGTTGAGAAATGGAATCGGATTTCGGCTGAGCTACCAGATCCGACACAGACATCTGGGAAAGATCCATCAAGCTGCAAAAGGGGTCATGTTAAAAGTGGATAGCAGACCTTTCCGTGTGGAGTAGGGTAAGTGGATGACAGAGTGGATGGAGAAGTAGGGGGCGGAGCCAGGCCCAAGCTTAGGAAAGAACTTATCTGTAGCCATGGCAAGAAATAGCCCGTGAGAAACAACTTTCAATCCCCCTAGGGACCACTGACGGCAATCAGCAACCATTGGTCAACCCGGGGCCCCGCAGGAGACCTCTTAGAACCCTTGGGCGCGAGCGGTGTGTGCGCATGCTCACTTGTGTTTGGCACTGCTCCTCGGTTAGCGTTCGATCGGGAGGCTTTTGGGTGGTGCTGTTGTGGCAGAGATGTTGTCTTCGAGAAAATAGTACTGAGTAATATTCGCTCATATCGGCTTCACGAGTGGGTATGAGCCGAGGGGCCAGGTGAGGGGACGGGCCTCTGAAGCTGCTGTCTTCTCCCATGAAGAAGCTTTTTGACTTTTGACGGTAGACGAAAGAGTCACTCTCAGGCACCGCCACCAGGTGGCAGGAGGCGAGCTCGGACGAGGTTTATTTCAGACAGAGAATCGGCTTTGGCCTAGCTCCCAGATCCACTCAGACATCTGGGAAAGATCAATCACGCTGCCTAAAGGGGCCATGTTGAAAGAGGACACCAGATCCTTTCGTGTGGAGTAGGGGACGGGGATGACAGAGCCGAACGAGTAGTAGGGGGCGGAGCAAGGCCCAATCTTCGAAAAGAACTGATCTGTAGCCACGTCAAGAAATAGCCCATTAGAACCAACTTTCGGCACTCAGCTCCAGGCGGGGCGGCCCCGGCGCTGAGGGACGCTACCCGACCTTGGCGGGACGGGGGTTTCGCCAGGGCCTGGGCCCAGCGACCAGGCGGAGACGGCGCGCGAGCCTTGCAGTCTCCAGGGAAATGCGGGCTTGCCTGCAATGAGATTTCATTTTCTGCATTTAAAGGACATCCTTTTCTGAGCTGCTGTGAATAAATTTGGGATGATACTGTATGTTTTCATCTAATGGAGAAATAGCTGTATTTTGAATAAGGATTGCTGCACTGGACGACTTCAGAACATTACTCACAATGTCATCCAACAGGAGTCAGAATCCCCATGGACCGAAGCAGATTGGCCTTGACCAGCTCTGGGACGACCTCAGAGCTGGAATCCAGCAAGTGTACACCAGACAGAGTATGGCGAAGTCCAGATACATGGAACTCTACACGTATCCTCCTGCTTGAACTGAGATAATTTGCTTTAGAATTTTGATACTTAGTGGTAGGATCGATGAATTATTAGAAATTTGACATCATGTGTTCTCTTCTCAGTTCATCCTTGAAATGTAGTCACAGAATTCATCTTTAGCTTTAAGTTTTTTGAATAGAGGTCCTGTTTTTCGGTTTTTTGAACAGAGGTAATAAAATTGGCTAGTTAGTTGTCTAATGCAGTGCTGGTCAGTACAGTAGCCACTAGTCACATGGATCTGTTTACATTTAAAATAATTTAAAAATTCAGTTTCTTAGTCACAGTAGCCATATTTTAAGGGCTTAATAGTCAGATAATAAAATATTTCTATTACTGTGGAAAGATCCGTTGGACAGCACTGGTCTAAAGCAGGGGATCATTTGTTGAAATGTTGTCCATTTGTTTATATATTGTCTACAGCTGCTTTCATGTTACTCGGAGGGAGTTGAGTAGTTCTGTCAGAAACGATCTTGTCCACAAAGCCTAAAATATTTGCTATCTGGTCCTTTACATAAGAAGTTTGCTGACCTGATCTAACGGGATAGCACAGAGAACAAAAGTTTAACTGTTCTGGTCCTGTTTCACAAAAATGGTATTTAAAAAGTATCTCCCTCATTTGTCATGTGGCCTGCCATGTGCGCGAGGGACAGTGCCGCGTGCTGCAAAGGTCACGAGGGTGTAAAAGACGCGGCCCTGCTCTTCCATACCCAGTGGTGTGCTGTTCGCCTTTGTAGAGTTTCTTGGTTCCGTGCAAATATGAAATTGGAACTAGAGCTAAGCCAACTCAGTAGTGAGCAGGTTGCTGCAGATTCTAGGATTTCAAAGTTCAATGGAGATTTAAGTTTAAATCTTTGGTATGTATCTGTAATTATCAAACTAGGTTATGTGATATTGTAGTGTTCCCTCAAATATGTTAGCATCTGAAAATCCTTAAAAAGAATTTAAACATTGATTTAGATGGATATGAAGCTGTCTATTTCTAAATTAACTTACAATTTATTGTATGTATGTACACATATTCATATATGTACTCATATATACTTACACGTAGGACACTTTTCAAAAAAAAATCAGCTTTATTGAGATAATTCACAAACCATAAAATTCACCCTTTTTAAAGTCAAAAAAAAAAAAGAACCAACTTTCAATCTACTTAGTGACTGCTGAAGTCACTCCGCAACCATTGGTCAACCCGGGGCCCCGCAGGAGACCTCGTAGAACCCTTGGGCGCGAGCGGCGTGTGCGCATGCTCACTTGTGTTTGGCACTGCTCCTTGGTTAGCGTTCGATCGGGAGGCTTTTGGGTGGTGCTGTTGTGGCAGAGATGTTGTCTTCGAGAAAATAGTACTGAGTAATATTCGCTCATATCGGCTTCACGAGTGGGTATGAGCCGAGGGGCCAGGTGAGGGGACGGGCCTCTGAAGCTGCTGTCTTCTCCCATGAAGAAGCTTTTTGACATTTGACGGTAGACGAAAGAGTCACTCTCAGGCACCGCCACCAGGTGGCAGGAGGCGAGCTCGGACGAGGTTTGTTTCAGACAGAGAATCGGCTTTTGGCCTAGCTCCCAGATCCACTCAGACATCTGGGAAAGATCAATCACGCTGCCTAAAGGGGCCATGTTGAAAGAGGACACCAGATCCTTTCGTGTGGAGTAGGGGACTTGGGTGACAGAGCGGAACGAGAAGTAGTGGGCGGAGCTAGGCCCAATCTTAGAAAAGAACTGATCTGTGGCCAGGTCAAGAAATAGCCCATTAGAACCATCTTTCAATATCCTTAGTGACTGCTGACGTCACTCAGCATCCATTGGTCAACCCGGGCCCCGCAGGAGACCTCTTAGAACCCTTGGGCGCGAGCGGTGTGTGCGCGTTCTCACTTGTGTTTATCACTGCTCCTTGGTTACCGTTCGATCGGGAGGCTTTTGAGTGGTGCGGTTGTGGCAGAGAGGTTGGCTTCTGCCGAATAGTACCGAGTAATCGCTGGTGTTAGGTTTAGAAGTGGATAAGAGCCGAGGGGGCAGGTGAGCGGGCTGGCCCGTTAAGCTGCTGTCTTCTGCCATGAAGGCGCTTTTTGACTTTGGACCGTAGAAGAAAAAGTCACTCTCTGGCACCACCACCGGGCTGCAGGAGGCGAGCGCGGACGCGGTTTGTTCGTGAAAGAGAATCGGCTTTCGGCTGAGCTGGCAGATCCGACTCAGACATCTGGGAAAGATCCATCACGCTGCCAAACAGGGTGATGTGGAAAGAGGACAGCTGATCTTTCCGTGTGGAGTAGGGGTCGGGAACCTCCAGCAGGCTGCAGGAGGCGAGCGCGGGAGCGGTTTGGTTGAGAAATGGAATCGGATTTCGGCTGAGCTACCAGATCCGACACAGACATCTGGGAAAGATCCATCAAGCTGCAAAAGGGGTCATGTTAAAAGTGGATAGCAGACCTTTCCGTGTGGAGTAGGGTAAGTGGATGACAGAGTGGATGGAGAAGTAGGGGGCGGAGCCAGGCCCAAGCTTAGGAAAGAACTTATCTGTAGCCATGGCAAGAACTAGCCCGTGAGAAACAACTTTCAATCCCCCTAGGGACCACTGACGGCAATCAGCAACCATTGGTCAACCCGGGGCCCCGCAGGAGACCTCTTAGAACCCTTGGGCGCGAGCGGTGTGTGCGCATGCTCACTTGTGTTTGGCACTGCTCCTTGGTTAGCGTTCGATCGGGAGGCTTTTGGGTGGTGCTGTTGTGGCAGAGATGTTGTCTTCGAGAAAATAGTACTGAGTAATATTCGCTCATATCGGCTTCACGAGTGGGTATGAGCCGAGGGGCCAGGTGAGGGGACGGGCCTCTGAAGCTGCTGTCTTCTCCCATGAAGAAGCTTTTTGACTTTTGACGGTAGACGAAAGAGTCACTCTCAGGCACCGCCACCAGGTGGCAGGAGGCGAGCTCGGACGAGGTTTATTTCAGACAGAGAATCGGCTTTGGCCTAGCTCCCAGATCCACTCAGACATCTGGGAAAGATCAATCACGCTGCCTAAAGGGGCCATGTTGAAAGAGGACACCAGATCCTTTCGTGTGGAGTAGGGGACGGGGATGACAGAGCCGAACGAGTAGTAGGGGGCGGAGCAAGGCCCAATCTTCGAAAAGAACTGATCTGTAGCCACGTCAAGAAATAGCCCATTAGAACCAACTTTCGGCACTCAGCTCCAGGCGGGGCGGCCCCGGCGCTGAGGGACGCTACCCGACCTTGGCGGGACGGGGGTTTCGCCAGGGCCTGGGCCCAGCGACCAGGCGGAGACGGCGCGCGAGCCTTGCAGTCTCCAGGGAAATGCGGGCTTGCCTGCAATGAGATTTCATTTTCTGCATTTAAAGGACATCCTTTTCTGAGCTGCTGTGAATAAATTTGGGATGATACTGTATGTTTTCATCTAATGGAGAAATAGCTGTATTTTGAATAAGGATTGCTGCACTGGACGACTTCAGAACATTACTCACAATGTCATCCAACAGGAGTCAGAATCCCCATGGACCGAAGCAGATTGGCCTTGACCAGCTCTGGGACGACCTCAGAGCTGGAATCCAGCAAGTGTACACCAGACAGAGTATGGCGAAGTCCAGATACATGGAACTCTACACGTATCCTCCTGCTTGAACTGAGATAATTTGCTTTAGAATTTTGATACTTAGTGGTAGGATCGATGAATTATTAGAAATTTGACATCGTGTGTTCTCTTCTCAGTTCATCCTTGAAATGTAGTCACAGAATTCATCTTTAGCTTTAAGTTTTTTGAATAGAGGTCCTGTTTTTCGGTTTTTAGAACAGAGGTAATAAAATTGGCTAGTTAGTTGTCTAATGCAGTGCTGGTCAGTACAGTAGCCACTAGTCACATGGATCTGTTTACATTTAAAATAATTTAAAAATTCAGTTTCTTAGTCACAGTAGCCGTATTTTAAGGGCTTAATAGTCAGATAATAAAATATTTCTATTACTGTGGAATGATCCGTTGGACAGCACTGGTCTAAAGCAGGGGATCATTTGTTGAAATGTTGTCCATTTGTTTATATATTGTCTACAGCTGCTTTCATGTTACTCGGAGGGAGTTGAGTAGTTCTGTCAGAAACGATCTTGTCCACAAAGCCTAAAATATTTGCTATCTGGTCCTTTACATAAGAAGTTTGCTGACCTGATCTAACGGGATAGCACAGAGAACAAAAGTTTAACTGTTCTGGTCCTGTTTCACAAAAATGGTATTTAAAAAGTATCTCCCTCATTTGTCATGTGGCCTGCCATGTGCGCGAGGGACAGTGCCGCGTGCTGCAAAGGTCACGAGGGTGTAAAAGACGCGGCCCTGCTCTTCCATACCCAGTGGTGTGCTGTTCGCCTTTGTAGAGTTTCTTGGTTCCGTGCAAATATGAAATTGGAACTAGAGCTAAGCCAACTCAGTAGTGAGCAGGTTGCTGCAGATTCTAGGATTTCAAAGTTCAATGGAGATTTAAGTTTAAATCTTTGGTATGTATCTGTAATTATCAAACTAGGTTATGTGATATTGTAGTGTTCCCTCAAATATGTTAGCATCTGAAAATCCTTAAAAAGAATTTAAACATTGATTTAGATGGATATGAAGCTGTCTATTTCTAAATTAACTTACAATTTATTGTATGTATGTACACATATTCATATATGTACTCATATATACTTACACGTAGGACACTTTTCAAAAAAAAATCAGCTTTATTGAGATAATTCACAAACCATAAAATTCACCCTTTTTAAAGTCAAAAAAAAAAAAGAACCAACTTTCAATCTACTTAGTGACTGCTGAAGTCACTCCGCAACCATTGGTCAACCCGGGGCCCCGCAGGAGACCTCGTAGAACCCTTGGGCGCGAGCGGCGTGTGCGCATGCTCACTTGTGTTTGGCACTGCTCCTTGGTTAGCGTTCGATCGGGAGGCTTTTGGGTGGTGCTGTTGTGGCAGAGATGTTGTCTTCGAGAAAATAGTACTGAGTAATATTCGCTCATATCGGCTTCACGAGTGGGTATGAGCCGAGGGGCCAGGTGAGGGGACGGGCCTCTGAAGCTGCTGTCTTCTCCCATGAAGAAGCTTTTTGACATTTGACGGTAGACGAAAGAGTCACTCTCAGGCACCGCCACCAGGTGGCAGGAGGCGAGCTCGGACGAGGTTTGTTTCAGACAGAGAATCGGCTTTTGGCCTAGCTCCCAGATCCACTCAGACATCTGGGAAAGATCAATCACGCTGCCTAAAGGGGCCATGTTGAAAGAGGACACCAGATCCTTTCGTGTGGAGTAGGGGACTTGGGTGACAGAGCGGAACGAGAAGTAGTGGGCGGAGCTAGGCCCAATCTTAGAAAAGAACTGATCTGTGGCCAGGTCAAGAAATAGCCCATTAGAACCATCTTTCAATATCCTTAGTGACTGCTGACGTCACTCAGCATCCATTGGTCAACCCGGGGCCCCGCAGGAGACCTCTTAGAACCCTTGGGCGCGAGCGGTGTGTGCGCGTTCTCACTTGTGTTTATCACTGCTCCTTGGTTACCGTTCGATCGGGAGGCTTTTGAGTGGTGCGGTTGTGGCAGAGAGGTTGGCTTCTGCCGAATAGTACCGAGTAATCGCTGGTGTTAGGTTTAGAAGTGGATAAGAGCCGAGGGGGCAGGTGAGCGGGCTGGCCCGTTAAGCTGCTGTCTTCTGCCATGAAGGCGCTTTTTGACTTTGGACCGTAGAAGAAAAAGTCACTCTCTGGCACCACCACCGGGCTGCAGGAGGCGAGCGCGGACGCGGTTTGTTCGTGAAAGAGAATCGGCTTTCGGCTGAGCTGGCAGATCCGACTCAGACATCTGGGAAAGATCCATCACGCTGCCAAACAGGGTGATGTGGAAAGAGGACAGCTGATCTTTCCGTGTGGAGTAGGGGTCGGGAACCTCCAGCAGGCTGCAGGAGGCGAGCGCGGGAGCGGTTTGGTTGAGAAATGGAATCGGATTTCGGCTGAGCTACCAGATCCGACACAGACATCTGGGAAAGATCCATCAAGCTGCAAAAGGGGTCATGTTAAAAGTGGATAGCAGACCTTTCCGTGTGGAGTAGGGTAAGTGGATGACAGAGTGGATGGAGAAGTAGGGGGCGGAGCCAGGCCCAAGCTTAGGAAAGAACTTATCTGTAGCCATGGCAAGAAATAGCCCGTGAGAAACAACTTTCAATCCCCCTAGGGACCACTGACGGCAATCAGCAACCATTGGTCAACCCGGGGCCCCGCAGGAGACCTCTTAGAACCCTTGGGCGCGAGCGGTGTGTGCGCATGCTCACTTGTGTTTGGCACTGCTCCTCGGTTAGCGTTCGATCGGGAGGCTTTTGGGTGGTGCTGTTGTGGCAGAGATGTTGTCTTCGAGAAAATAGTACTGAGTAATATTCGCTCATATCGGCTTCACGAGTGGGTATGAGCCGAGGGGCCAGGTGAGGGGACGGGCCTCTGAAGCTGCTGTCTTCTCCCATGAAGAAGCTTTTTGACTTTTGACGGTAGACGAAAGAGTCACTCTCAGGCACCGCCACCAGGTGGCAGGAGGCGAGCTCGGACGAGGTTTATTTCAGACAGAGAATCGGCTTTGGCCTAGCTCCCAGATCCACTCAGACATCTGGGAAAGATCAATCACGCTGCCTAAAGGGGCCATGTTGAAAGAGGACACCAGATCCTTTCGTGTGGAGTAGGGGACGGGGATGACAGAGCCGAACGAGTAGTAGGGGGCGGAGCAAGGCCCAATCTTCGAAAAGAACTGATCTGTAGCCACGTCAAGAAATAGCCCATTAGAACCAACTTTCGGCACTCAGCTCCAGGCGGGGCGGCCCCGGCGCTGAGGGACGCTACCCGACCTTGGCGGGACGGGGGTTTCGCCAGGGCCTGGGCCCAGCGACCAGGCGGAGACGGCGCGCGAGCCTTGCAGTCTCCAGGGAAATGCGGGCTTGCCTGCAATGAGATTTCATTTTCTGCATTTAAAGGACATCCTTTTCTGAGCTGCTGTGAATAAATTTGGGATGATACTGTATGTTTTCATCTAATGGAGAAATAGCTGTATTTTGAATAAGGATTGCTGCACTGGACGACTTCAGAACATTACTCACAATGTCATCCAACAGGAGTCAGAATCCCCATGGACCGAAGCAGATTGGCCTTGACCAGCTCTGGGACGACCTCAGAGCTGGAATCCAGCAAGTGTACACCAGACAGAGTATGGCGAAGTCCAGATACATGGAACTCTACACGTATCCTCCTGCTTGAACTGAGATAATTTGCTTTAGAATTTTGATACTTAGTGGTAGGATCGATGAATTATTAGAAATTTGACATCGTGTGTTCTCTTCTCAGTTCATCCTTGAAATGTAGTCACAGAATTCATCTTTAGCTTTAAGTTTTTTGAATAGAGGTCCTGTTTTTCGGTTTTTTGAACAGAGGTAATAAAATTGGCTAGTTAGTTGTCTAATGCAGTGCTGGTCAGTACAGTAGCCACTAGTCACATGGATCTGTTTACATTTAAAATAATTTAAAAATTCAGTTTCTTAGTCACAGTAGCCATATTTTAAGGGCTTAATAGTCAGATAATAAAATATTTCTATTACTGTGGAAAGATCCGTTGGACAGCACTGGTCTAAAGCAGGGGATCATTTGTTGAAATGTTGTCCATTTGTTTATATATTGTCTACAGCTGCTTTCATGTTACTCGGAGGGAGTTGAGTAGTTCTGTCAGAAACGATCTTGTCCACAAAGCCTAAAATATTTGCTATCTGGTCCTTTACATAAGAAGTTTGCTGACCTGATCTAACGGGATAGCACAGAGAACAAAAGTTTAACTGTTCTGGTCCTGTTTCACAAAAATGGTATTTAAAAAGTATCTCCCTCATTTGTCATGTGGCCTGCCATGTGCGCGAGGGACAGTGCCGCGTGCTGCAAAGGTCACGAGGGTGTAAAAGACGCGGCCCTGCTCTTCCATACCCAGTGGTGTGCTGTTCGCCTTTGTAGAGTTTCTTGGTTCCGTGCAAATATGAAATTGGAACTAGAGCTAAGCCAACTCAGTAGTGAGCAGGTTGCTGCAGATTCTAGGATTTCAAAGTTCAATGGAGATTTAAGTTTAAATCTTTGGTATGTATCTGTAATTATCAAACTAGGTTATGTGATATTGTAGTGTTCCCTCAAATATGTTAGCATCTGAACATCCTTAAAAAGAATTTAAACATTGATTTAGATGGATATGAAGCTGTCTATTTCTAAATTAACTTACAATTTATTGTATGTATGTACACATATTCATATATGTACTCATATATACTTACACGTAGGACACTTTTCAAAAAAAAATCAGCTTTATTGAGATAATTCACAAACCATAAAATTCACCCTTTTTAAAGTCAAAGAAAAAAAAAAAAAAAAAAAAAGAACCAACTTTCAATCTACTTAGTGACTGCTGAAGTCACTCCGCAACCATTGGTCAACCCGGGGCCCCGCAGGAGACCTCGTAGAACCCTTGGGCGCGAGCGGCGTGTGCGCATGCTCACTTGTGTTTGGCACTGCTCCTTGGTTAGCGTTCGATCGGGAGGCTTTTGGGTGGTGCTGTTGTGGCAGAGATGTTGTCTTCGAGAAAATAGTACTGAGTAATATTCGCTCATATCGGCTTCACAAGTGGGTATGAGCCGAGGGGCCAGGTGAGGGGACGGGCCTCTGAAGCTGCTGTCTTCTCCCATGAAGAAGCTTTTTGACATTTGACGGTAGACGAAAGAGTCACTCTCAGGCACCGCCACCAGGTGGCAGGAGGCGAGCTCGGACGAGGTTTGTTTCAGACAGAGAATCGGCTTTTGGCCTAGCTCCCAGATCCACTCAGACATCTGGGAAAGATCAATCACGCTGCCTAAAGGGGCCATGTTGAAAGAGGACACCAGATCCTTTCGTGTGGAGTAGGGGACTTGGGTGACAGAGCGGAACGAGAAGTAGTGGGCGGAGCTAGGCCCAATCTTAGAAAAGAACTGATCTGTGGCCAGGTCAAGAAATAGCCCATTAGAACCATCTTTCAATATCCTTAGTGACTGCTGACGTCACTCAGCATCCATTGGTCAACCCGGGGCCCCGCAGGAGACCTCTTAGAACCCTTGGGCGCGAGCGGTGTGTGCGCGTTCTCACTTGTGTTTATCACTGCTCCTTGGTTACCGTTCGATCGGGAGGCTTTTGAGTGGTGCGGTTGTGGCAGAGAGGTTGGCTTCTGCCGAATAGTACCGAGTAATCGCTGGTGTTAGGTTTAGAAGTGGATAAGAGCCGAGGGGGCAGGTGAGCGGGCTGGCCCGTTAAGCTGCTGTCTTCTGCCATGAAGGCGCTTTTTGACTTTGGACCGTAGAAGAAAAAGTCACTCTCTGGCACCACCACCGGGCTGCAGGAGGCGAGCGCGGACGCGGTTTGTTCGTGAAAGAGAATCGGCTTTCGGCTGAGCTGGCAGATCCGACTCAGACATCTGGGAAAGATCCATCACGCTGCCAAACAGGGTGATGTGGAAAGAGGACAGCTGATCTTTCCGTGTGGAGTAGGGGTCGGGAACCTCCAGCAGGCTGCAGGAGGCGAGCGCGGGAGCGGTTTGGTTGAGAAATGGAATCGGATTTCGGCTGAGCTACCAGATCCGACACAGACATCTGGGAAAGATCCATCAAGCTGCAAAAGGGGTCATGTTAAAAGTGGATAGCAGACCTTTCCGTGTGGAGTAGGGTAAGTGGATGACAGAGTGGATGGAGAAGTAGGGGGCGGAGCCAGGCCCAAGCTTAGGAAAGAACTTATCTGTAGCCATGGCAAGAAATAGCCCGTGAGAAACAACTTTCAATCCCCCTAGGGACCACTGACGGCAATCAGCAACCATTGGTCAACCCGGGGCCCCGCAGGAGACCTCTTAGAACCCTTGGGCGCGAGCGGTGTGTGCGCATGCTCACTTGTGTTTGGCACTGCTCCTTGGTTAGCGTTCGATCGGGAGGCTTTTGGGTGGTGCTGTTGTGGCAGAGATGTTGTCTTCGAGAAAATAGTACTGAGTAATATTCGCTCATATCGGCTTCACGAGTGGGTATGAGCCGAGGGGCCAGGTGAGGGGACGGGCCTCTGAAGCTGCTGTCTTCTCCCATGAAGAAGCTTTTTGACTTTTGACGGTAGACGAAAGAGTCACTCTCAGGCACCGCCACCAGGTGGCAGGAGGCGAGCTCGGACGAGGTTTATTTCAGACAGAGAATCGGCTTTGGCCTAGCTCCCAGATCCACTCAGACATCTGGGAAAGATCAATCACGCTGCCTAAAGGGGCCATGTTGAAAGAGGACACCAGATCCTTTCGTGTGGAGTAGGGGACGGGGATGACAGAGCCGAACGAGTAGTAGGGGGCGGAGCAAGGCCCAATCTTCGAAAAGAACTGATCTGTAGCCACGTCAAGAAATAGCCCATTAGAACCAACTTTCGGCACTCAGCTCCAGGCGGGGCGGCCCCGGCGCTGAGGGACGCTACCCGACCTTGGCGGGACGGGGGTTTCGCCAGGGCCTGGGCCCAGCGACCAGGCGGAGACGGCGCGCGAGCCTTGCAGTCTCCAGGGAAATGCGGGCTTGCCTGCAATGAGATTTCATTTTCTGCATTTAAAGGACATCCTTTTCTGAGCTGCTGTGAATAAATTTGGGATGATACTGTATGTTTTCATCTAATGGAGAAATAGCTGTATTTTGAATAAGGATTGCTGCACTGGACGACTTCAGAACATTACTCACAATGTCATCCAACAGGAGTCAGAATCCCCATGGACCGAAGCAGATTGGCCTTGACCAGCTCTGGGACGACCTCAGAGCTGGAATCCAGCAAGTGTACACCAGACAGAGTATGGCGAAGTCCAGATACATGGAACTCTACACGTATCCTCCTGCTTGAACTGAGATAATTTGCTTTAGAATTTTGATACTTAGTGGTAGGATCGATGAATTATTAGAAATTTGACATCGTGTGTTCTCTTCTCAGTTCATCCTTGAAATGTAGTCACAGAATTCATCTTTAGCTTTAAGTTTTTTGAATAGAGGTCCTGTTTTTCGGTTTTTTGAACAGAGGTAATAAAATTGGCTAGTTAGTTGTCTAATGCAGTGCTGGTCAGTACAGTAGCCACTAGTCACATGGATCTGTTTACATTTAAAATAATTTAAAAATTCAGTTTCTTAGTCACAGTAGCCATATTTTAAGGGCTTAATAGTCAGATAATAAAATATTTCTATTACTGTGGAAAGATCCGTTGGACAGCACTGGTCTAAAGCAGGGGATCATTTGTTGAAATGTTGTCCATTTGTTTATATATTGTCTACAGCTGCTTTCATGTTACTCGGAGGGAGTTGAGTAGTTCTGTCAGAAACGATCTTGTCCACAAAGCCTAAAATATTTGCTATCTGGTCCTTTACATAAGAAGTTTGCTGACCTGATCTAACGGGATAGCACAGAGAACAAAAGTTTAACTGTTCTGGTCCTGTTTCACAAAAATGGTATTTAAAAAGTATCTCCCTCATTTGTCATGTGGCCTGCCATGTGCGCGAGGGACAGTGCCGCGTGCTGCAAAGGTCACGAGGGTGTAAAAGACGCGGCCCTGCTCTTCCATACCCAGTGGTGTGCTGTTCGCCTTTGTAGAGTTTCTTGGTTCCGTGCAAATATGAAATTGGAACTAGAGCTAAGCCAACTCAGTAGTGAGCAGGTTGCTGCAGATTCTAGGATTTCAAAGTTCAATGGAGATTTAAGTTTAAATCTTTGGTATGTATCTGTAATTATCAAACTAGGTTATGTGATATTGTAGTGTTCCCTCAAATATGTTAGCATCTGAAAATCCTTAAAAAGAATTTAAACATTGATTTAGATGGATATGAAGCTGTCTATTTCTAAATTAACTTACAATTTATTGTATGTATGTACACATATTCATATATGTACTCATATATACTTACACGTAGGACACTTTTCAAAAAAAAATCAGCTTTATTGAGATAATTCACAAACCATAAAATTCACCCTTTTTAAAGTCAAAAAAAAAAAAGAACCAACTTTCAATCTACTTAGTGACTGCTGAAGTCACTCCGCAACCATTGGTCAACCCGGGGCCCCGCAGGAGACCTCGTAGAACCCTTGGGCGCGAGCGGCGTGTGCGCATGCTCACTTGTGTTTGGCACTGCTCCTTGGTTAGCGTTCGATCGGGAGGCTTTTGGGTGGTGCTGTTGTGGCAGAGATGTTGTCTTCGAGAAAATAGTACTGAGTAATATTCGCTCATATCGGCTTCACGAGTGGGTATGAGCCGAGGGGCCAGGTGAGGGGACGGGCCTCTGAAGCTGCTGTCTTCTCCCATGAAGAAGCTTTTTGACATTTGACGGTAGACGAAAGAGTCACTCTCAGGCACCGCCACCAGGTGGCAGGAGGCGAGCTCGGACGAGGTTTGTTTCAGACAGAGAATCGGCTTTTGGCCTAGCTCCCAGATCCACTCAGACATCTGGGAAAGATCAATCACGCTGCCTAAAGGGGCCATGTTGAAAGAGGACACCAGATCCTTTCGTGTGGAGTAGGGGACTTGGGTGACAGAGCGGAACGAGAAGTAGTGGGCGGAGCTAGGCCCAATCTTAGAAAAGAACTGATCTGTGGCCAGGTCAAGAAATAGCCCATTAGAACCATCTTTCAATATCCTTAGTGACTGCTGACGTCACTCAGCATCCATTGGTCAACCCGGGGCCCCGCAGGAGACCTCTTAGAACCCTTGGGCGCGAGCGGTGTGTGCGCGTTCTCACTTGTGTTTATCACTGCTCCTTGGTTACCGTTCGATCGGGAGGCTTTTGAGTGGTGCGGTTGTGGCAGAGAGGTTGGCTTCTGCCGAATAGTACCGAGTAATCGCTGGTGTTAGGTTTAGAAGTGGATAAGAGCCGAGGGGGCAGGTGAGCGGGCTGGCCCGTTAAGCTGCTGTCTTCTGCCATGAAGGCGCTTTTTGACTTTGGACCGTAGAAGAAAAAGTCACTCTCTGGCACCACCACCGGGCTGCAGGAGGCGAGCGCGGACGCGGTTTGTTCGTGAAAGAGAATCGGCTTTCGGCTGAGCTGGCAGATCCGACTCAGACATCTGGGAAAGATCCATCACGCTGCCAAACAGGGTGATGTGGAAAGAGGACAGCTGATCTTTCCGTGTGGAGTAGGGGTCGGGAACCTCCAGCAGGCTGCAGGAGGCGAGCGCGGGAGCGGTTTGGTTGAGAAATGGAATCGGATTTCGGCTGAGCTACCAGATCCGACACAGACATCTGGGAAAGATCCATCAAGCTGCAAAAGGGGTCATGTTAAAAGTGGATAGCAGACCTTTCCGTGTGGAGTAGGGTAAGTGGATGACAGAGTGGATGGAGAAGTAGGGGGCGGAGCCAGGCCCAAGCTTAGGAAAGAACTTATCTGTAGCCATGGCAAGAAATAGCCCGTGAGAAACAACTTTCAATCCCCCTAGGGACCACTGACGGCAATCAGCAACCATTGGTCAACCCGGGGCCCCGCAGGAGACCTCTTAGAACCCTTGGGCGCGAGCGGTGTGTGCGCATGCTCACTTGTGTTTGGCACTGCTCCTTGGTTAGCGTTCGATCGGGAGGCTTTTGGGTGGTGCTGTTGTGGCAGAGATGTTGTCTTCGAGAAAATAGTACTGAGTAATATTCGCTCATATCGGCTTCACGAGTGGGTATGAGCCGAGGGGCCAGGTGAGGGGACGGGCCTCTGAAGCTGCTGTCTTCTCCCATGAAGAAGCTTTTTGACTTTTGACGGTAGACGAAAGAGTCACTCTCAGGCACCGCCACCAGGTGGCAGGAGGCGAGCTCGGACGAGGTTTATTTCAGACAGAGAATCGGCTTTGGCCTAGCTCCCAGATCCACTCAGACATCTGGGAAAGATCAATCACGCTGCCTAAAGGGGCCATGTTGAAAGAGGACACCAGATCCTTTCGTGTGGAGTAGGGGACGGGGATGACAGAGCCGAACGAGTAGTAGGGGGCGGAGCAAGGCCCAATCTTCGAAAAGAACTGATCTGTAGCCACGTCAAGAAATAGCCCATTAGAACCAACTTTCGGCACTCAGCTCCAGGCGGGGCGGCCCCGGCGCTGAGGGACGCTACCCGACCTTGGCGGGACGGGGGTTTCGCCAGGGCCTGGGCCCAGCGACCAGGCGGAGACGGCGCGCGAGCCTTGCAGTCTCCAGGGAAATGCGGGCTTGCCTGCAATGAGATTTCATTTTCTGCATTTAAAGGACATCCTTTTCTGAGCTGCTGTGAATAAATTTGGGATGATACTGTATGTTTTCATCTAATGGAGAAATAGCTGTATTTTGAATAAGGATTGCTGCACTGGACGACTTCAGAACATTACTCACAATGTCATCCAACAGGAGTCAGAATCCCCATGGACCGAAGCAGATTGGCCTTGACCAGCTCTGGGACGACCTCAGAGCTGGAATCCAGCAAGTGTACACCAGACAGAGTATGGCGAAGTCCAGATACATGGAACTCTACACGTATCCTCCTGCTTGAACTGAGATAATTTGCTTTAGAATTTTGATACTTAGTGGTAGGATCGATGAATTATTAGAAATTTGACATCATGTGTTCTCTTCTCAGTTCATCCTTGAAATGTAGTCACAGAATTCATCTTTAGCTTTAAGTTTTTTGAATAGAGGTCCTGTTTTTCGGTTTTTTGAACAGAGGTAATAAAATTGGCTAGTTAGTTGTCTAATGCAGTGCTGGTCAGTACAGTAGCCACTAGTCACATGGATCTGTTTACATTTAAAATAATTTAAAAATTCAGTTTCTTAGTCACAGTAGCCGTATTTTAAGGGCTTAATAGTCAGATAATAAAATATTTCTATTACTGTGGAAAGATCCGTTGGACAGCACTGGTCTAAAGCAGGGGATCATTTGTTGAAATGTTGTCCATTTGTTTATATATTGTCTACAGCTGCTTTCATGTTACTCGGAGGGAGTTGAGTAGTTCTGTCAGAAACGATCTTGTCCACAAAGCCTAAAATATTTGCTATCTGGTCCTTTACATAAGAAGTTTGCTGACCTGATCTAACGGGATAGCACAGAGAACAAAAGTTTAACTGTTCTGGTCCTGTTTCACAAAAATGGTATTTAAAAAGTATCTCCCTCATTTGTCATGTGGCCTGCCATGTGCGCGAGGGACAGTGCCGCGTGCTGCAAAGGTCACGAGGGTGTAAAAGACGCGGCCCTGCTCTTCCATACCCAGTGGTGTGCTGTTCGCCTTTGTAGAGTTTCTTGGTTCCGTGCAAATATGAAATTGGAACTAGAGCTAAGCCAACTCAGTAGTGAGCAGGTTGCTGCAGATTCTAGGATTTCAAAGTTCAATGGAGATTTAAGTTTAAATCTTTGGTATGTATCTGTAATTATCAAACTAGGTTATGTGATATTGTAGTGTTCCCTCAAATATGTTAGCATCTGAAAATCCTTAAAAAGAATTTAAACATTGATTTAGATGGATATGAAGCTGTCTATTTCTAAATTAACTTACAATTTATTGTATGTATGTACACATATTCATATATGTACTCATATATACTTACACGTAGGACACTTTTCAAAAAAAAATCAGCTTTATTGAGATAATTCACAAACCATAAAATTCACCCTTTTTAAAGTCAAAAAAAAAAAAGAACCAACTTTCAATCTACTTAGTGACTGCTGAAGTCACTCCGCAACCATTGGTCAACCCGGGGCCCCGCAGGAGACCTCGTAGAACCCTTGGGCGCGAGCGGCGTGTGCGCATGCTCACTTGTGTTTGGCACTGCTCCTTGGTTAGCGTTCGATCGGGAGGCTTTTGGGTGGTGCTGTTGTGGCAGAGATGTTGTCTTCGAGAAAATAGTACTGAGTAATATTCGCTCATATCGGCTTCACGAGTGGGTATGAGCCGAGGGGCCAGGTGAGGGGACGGGCCTCTGAAGCTGCTGTCTTCTCCCATGAAGAAGCTTTTTGACATTTGACGGTAGACGAAAGAGTCACTCTCAGGCACCGCCACCAGGTGGCAGGAGGCGAGCTCGGACGAGGTTTGTTTCAGACAGAGAATCGGCTTTTGGCCTAGCTCCCAGATCCACTCAGACATCTGGGAAAGATCAATCACGCTGCCTAAAGGGGCCATGTTGAAAGAGGACACCAGATCCTTTCGTGTGGAGTAGGGGACTTGGGTGACAGAGCGGAACGAGAAGTAGTGGGCGGAGCTAGGCCCAATCTTAGAAAAGAACTGATCTGTGGCCAGGTCAAGAAATAGCCCATTAGAACCATCTTTCAATATCCTTAGTGACTGCTGACGTCACTCAGCATCCATTGGTCAACCCGGGGCCCCGCAGGAGACCTCTTAGAACCCTTGGGCGCGAGCGGTGTGTGCGCGTTCTCACTTGTGTTTATCACTGCTCCTTGGTTACCGTTCGATCGGGAGGCTTTTGAGTGGTGCGGTTGTGGCAGAGAGGTTGGCTTCTGCCGAATAGTACCGAGTAATCGCTGGTGTTAGGTTTAGAAGTGGATAAGAGCCGAGGGGGCAGGTGAGCGGGCTGGCCCGTTAAGCTGCTGTCTTCTGCCATGAAGGCGCTTTTTGACTTTGGACCGTAGAAGAAAAAGTCACTCTCTGGCACCACCACCGGGCTGCAGGAGGCGAGCGCGGACGCGGTTTGTTCGTGAAAGAGAATCGGCTTTCGGCTGAGCTGGCAGATCCGACTCAGACATCTGGGAAAGATCCATCACGCTGCCAAACAGGGTGATGTGGAAAGAGGACAGCTGATCTTTCCGTGTGGAGTAGGGGTCGGGAACCTCCAGCAGGCTGCAGGAGGCGAGCGCGGGAGCGGTTTGGTTGAGAAATGGAATCGGATTTCGGCTGAGCTACCAGATCCGACACAGACATCTGGGAAAGATCCATCAAGCTGCAAAAGGGGTCATGTTAAAAGTGGATAGCAGACCTTTCCGTGTGGAGTAGGGTAAGTGGATGACAGAGTGGATGGAGAAGTAGGGGGCGGAGCCAGGCCCAAGCTTAGGAAAGAACTTATCTGTAGCCATGGCAAGAAATAGCCCGTGAGAAACAACTTTCAATCCCCCTAGGGACCACTGACGGCAATCAGCAACCATTGGTCAACCCGGGGCCCCGCAGGAGACCTCTTAGAACCCTTGGGCGCGAGCGGTGTGTGCGCATGCTCACTTGTGTTTGGCACTGCTCCTCGGTTAGCGTTCGATCGGGAGGCTTTTGGGTGGTGCTGTTGTGGCAGAGATGTTGTCTTCGAGAAAATAGTACTGAGTAATATTCGCTCATATCGGCTTCACGAGTGGGTATGAGCCGAGGGGCCAGGTGAGGGGACGGGCCTCTGAAGCTGCTGTCTTCTCCCATGAAGAAGCTTTTTGACTTTTGACGGTAGACGAAAGAGTCACTCTCAGGCACCGCCACCAGGTGGCAGGAGGCGAGCTCGGACGAGGTTTATTTCAGACAGAGAATCGGCTTTGGCCTAGCTCCCAGATCCACTCAGACATCTGGGAAAGATCAATCACGCTGCCTAAAGGGGCCATGTTGAAAGAGGACACCAGATCCTTTCGTGTGGAGTAGGGGACGGGGATGACAGAGCCGAACGAGTAGTAGGGGGCGGAGCAAGGCCCAATCTTCGAAAAGAACTGATCTGTAGCCACGTCAAGAAATAGCCCATTAGAACCAACTTTCGGCACTCAGCTCCAGGCGGGGCGGCCCCGGCGCTGAGGGACGCTACCCGACCTTGGCGGGACGGGGGTTTCGCCAGGGCCTGGGCCCAGCGACCAGGCGGAGACGGCGCGCGAGCCTTGCAGTCTCCAGGGAAATGCGGGCTTGCCTGCAATGAGATTTCATTTTCTGCATTTAAAGGACATCCTTTTCTGAGCTGCTGTGAATAAATTTGGGATGATACTGTATGTTTTCATCTAATGGAGAAATAGCTGTATTTTGAATAAGGATTGCTGCACTGGACGACTTCAGAACATTACTCACAATGTCATCCAACAGGAGTCAGAATCCCCATGGACCGAAGCAGATTGGCCTTGACCAGCTCTGGGACGACCTCAGAGCTGGAATCCAGCAAGTGTACACCAGACAGAGTATGGCGAAGTCCAGATACATGGAACTCTACACGTATCCTCCTGCTTGAACTGAGATAATTTGCTTTAGAATTTTGATACTTAGTGGTAGGATCGATGAATTATTAGAAATTTGACATCGTGTGTTCTCTTCTCAGTTCATCCTTGAAATGTAGTCACAGAATTCATCTTTAGCTTTAAGTTTTTTCAATAGAGGTCCTGTTTTTCGGTTTTTAGAACAGAGGTAATAAAATTGGCTAGTTAGTTGTCTAATGCAGTGCTGGTCAGTACAGTAGCCACTAGTCACATGGATCTGTTTACATTTAAAATAATTTAAAAATTCAGTTTCTTAGTCACAGTAGCCGTATTTTAAGGGCTTAATAGTCAGATAATAAAATATTTCTATTACTGTGGAATGATCCGTTGGACAGCACTGGTCTAAAGCAGGGGATCATTTGTTGAAATGTTGTCCATTTGTTTATATATTGTCTACAGCTGCTTTCATGTTACTCGGAGGGAGTTGAGTAGTTCTGTCAGAAACGATCTTGTCCACAAAGCCTAAAATATTTGCTATCTGGTCCTTTACATAAGAAGTTTGCTGACCTGATCTAACGGGATAGCACAGAGAACAAAAGTTTAACTGTTCTGGTCCTGTTTCACAAAAATGGTATTTAAAAAGTATCTCCCTCATTTGTCATGTGGCCTGCCATGTGCGCGAGGGACAGTGCCGCGTGCTGCAAAGGTCACGAGGGTGTAAAAGACGCGGCCCTGCTCTTCCATACCCAGTGGTGTGCTGTTCGCCTTTGTAGAGTTTCTTGGTTCCGTGCAAATATGAAATTGGAACTAGAGCTAAGCCAACTCAGTAGTGAGCAGGTTGCTGCAGATTCTAGGATTTCAAAGTTCAATGGAGATTTAAGTTTAAATCTTTGGTATGTATCTGTAATTATCAAACTAGGTTATGTGATATTGTAGTGTTCCCTCAAATATGTTAGCATCTGAAAATCCTTAAAAAGAATTTAAACATTGATTTAGATGGATATGAAGCTGTCTATTTCTAAATTAACTTACAATTTATTGTATGTATGTACACATATTCATATATGTACTCATATATACTTACACGTAGGACACTTTTCAAAAAAAAATCAGCTTTATTGAGATAATTCACAAACCATAAAATTCACCCTTTTTAAAGTCAAAGAAAAAAAAAAAAAAAAAAAAAGAACCAACTTTCAATCTACTTAGTGACTGCTGAAGTCACTCCGCAACCATTGGTCAACCCGGGGCCCCGCAGGAGACCGCGTAGAACCCTTGGGCGCGAGCGGCGTGTGCGCATGCTCACTTGTGTTTGGCACTGCTCCTTGGTTAGCGTTCGATCGGGAGGCTTTTGGGTGGTGCTGTTGTGGCAGAGATGTTGTCTTCGAGAAAATAGTACTGAGTAATATTCGCTCATATCGGCTTCACGAGTGGGTATGAGCCGAGGGGCCAGGTGAGGGGACGGGCCTCTGAAGCTGCTGTCTTCTCCCATGAAGAAGCTTTTTGACATTTGACGGTAGACGAAAGAGTCACTCTCAGGCACCGCCACCAGGTGGCAGGAGGCGAGCTCGGACGAGGTTTGTTTCAGACAGAGAATCGGCTTTTGGCCTAGCTCCCAGATCCACTCAGACATCTGGGAAAGATCAATCACGCTGCCTAAAGGGGCCATGTTGAAAGAGGACACCAGATCCTTTCGTGTGGAGTAGGGGACTTGGGTGACAGAGCGGAACGAGAAGTAGTGGGCGGAGCTAGGCCCAATCTTAGAAAAGAACTGATCTGTGGCCAGGTCAAGAAATAGCCCATTAGAACCATCTTTCAATATCCTTAGTGACTGCTGACGTCACTCAGCATCCATTGGTCAACCCGGGGCCCCGCAGGAGACCTCTTAGAACCCTTGGGCGCGAGCGGTGTGTGCGCGTTCTCACTTGTGTTTATCACTGCTCCTTGGTTACCGTTCGATCGGGAGGCTTTTGAGTGGTGCGGTTGTGGCAGAGAGGTTGGCTTCTGCCGAATAGTACCGAGTAATCGCTGGTGTTAGGTTTAGAAGTGGATAAGAGCCGAGGGGGCAGGTGAGCGGGCTGGCCCGTTAAGCTGCTGTCTTCTGCCATGAAGGCGCTTTTTGACTTTGGACCGTAGAAGAAAAAGTCACTCTCTGGCACCACCACCGGGCTGCAGGAGGCGAGCGCGGACGCGGTTTGTTCGTGAAAGAGAATCGGCTTTCGGCTGAGCTGGCAGATCCGACTCAGACATCTGGGAAAGATCCATCACGCTGCCAAACAGGGTGATGTGGAAAGAGGACAGCTGATCTTTCCGTGTGGAGTAGGGGTCGGGAACCTCCAGCAGGCTGCAGGAGGCGAGCGCGGGAGCGGTTTGGTTGAGAAATGGAATCGGATTTCGGCTGAGCTACCAGATCCGACACAGACATCTGGGAAAGATCCATCAAGCTGCAAAAGGGGTCATGTTAAAAGTGGATAGCAGACCTTTCCGTGTGGAGTAGGGTAAGTGGATGACAGAGTGGATGGAGAAGTAGGGGGCGGAGCCAGGCCCAAGCTTAGGAAAGAACTTATCTGTAGCCATGGCAAGAAATAGCCCGTGAGAAACAACTTTCAATCCCCCTAGGGACCACTGACGGCAATCAGCAACCATTGGTCAACCCGGGGCCCCGCAGGAGACCTCTTAGAACCCTTGGGCGCGAGCGGTGTGTGCGCATGCTCACTTGTGTTTGGCACTGCTCCTTGGTTAGCGTTCGATCGGGAGGCTTTTGGGTGGTGCTGTTGTGGCAGAGATGTTGTCTTCGAGAAAATAGTACTGAGTAATATTCGCTCATATCGGCTTCACGAGTGGGTATGAGCCGAGGGGCCAGGTGAGGGGACGGGCCTCTGAAGCTGCTGTCTTCTCCCATGAAGAAGCTTTTTGACTTTTGACGGTAGACGAAAGAGTCACTCTCAGGCACCGCCACCAGGTGGCAGGAGGCGAGCTCGGACGAGGTTTATTTCAGACAGAGAATCGGCTTTGGCCTAGCTCCCAGATCCACTCAGACATCTGGGAAAGATCAATCACGCTGCCTAAAGGGGCCATGTTGAAAGAGGACACCAGATCCTTTCGTGTGGAGGAGGGGACGGGGATGACAGAGCCGAACGAGTAGTAGGGGGCGGAGCAAGGCCCAATCTTCGAAAAGAACTGATCTGTAGCCACGTCAAGAAATAGCCCATTAGAACCAACTTTCGGCACTCAGCTCCAGGCGGGGCGGCCCCGGCGCTGAGGGACGCTACCCGACCTTGGCGGGACGGGGGTTTCGCCAGGGCCTGGGCCCAGCGACCAGGCGGAGACGGCGCGCGAGCCTTGCAGTCTCCAGGGAAATGCGGGCTTGCCTGCAATGAGATTTCATTTTCTGCATTTAAAGGACATCCTTTTCTGAGCTGCTGTGAATAAATTTGGGATGATACTGTATGTTTTCATCTAATGGAGAAATAGCTGTATTTTGAATAAGGATTGCTGCACTGGACGACTTCAGAACATTACTCACAATGTCATCCAACAGGAGTCAGAATCCCCATGGACCGAAGCAGATTGGCCTTGACCAGCTCTGGGACGACCTTAGAGCTGGAATCCAGCAAGTGTACACCAGACAGAGTATGGCGAAGTCCAGATACATGGAACTCTACACGTATCCTCCTGCTTGAACTGAGATAATTTGCTTTAGAATTTTGATACTTAGTGGTAGGATCGATGAATTATTAGAAATTTGACATCGTGTGTTCTCTTCTCAGTTCATCCTTGAAATGTAGTCACAGAATTCATCTTTAGCTTTAAGTTTTTTGAATAGAGGTCCTGTTTTTCGGTTTTTAGAACAGAGGTAATAAAATTGGCTAGTTAGTTGTCTAATGCAGTGCTGGTCAGTACAGTAGCCACTAGTCACATGGATCTGTTTACATTTAAAATAATTTAAAAATTCAGTTTCTTAGTCACAGTAGCCGTATTTTAAGGGCTTAATAGTCAGATAATAAAATATTTCTATTACTGTGGAATGATCCGTTGGACAGCACTGGTCTAAAGCAGGGGATCATTTGTTGAAATGTTGTCCATTTGTTTATATATTGTCTACAGCTGCTTTCATGTTACTCGGAGGGAGTTGAGTAGTTCTGTCAGAAACGATCTTGTCCACAAAGCCTAAAATATTTGCTATCTGGTCCTTTACATAAGAAGTTTGCTGACCTGATCTAACGGGATAGCACAGAGAACAAAAGTTTAACTGTTCTGGTCCTGTTTCACAAAAATGGTATTTAAAAAGTATCTCCCTCATTTGTCATGTGGCCTGCCATGTGCGCGAGGGACAGTGCCGCGTGCTGCAAAGGTCACGAGGGTGTAAAAGACGCGGCCCTGCTCTTCCATACCCAGTGGTGTGCTGTTCGCCTTTGTAGAGTTTCTTGGTTCCGTGCAAATATGAAATTGGAACTAGAGCTAAGCCAACTCAGTAGTGAGCAGGTTGCTGCAGATTCTAGGATTTCAAAGTTCAATGGAGATTTAAGTTTAAATCTTTGGTATGTATCTGTAATTATCAAACTAGGTTATGTGATATTGTAGTGTTCCCTCAAATATGTTAGCATCTGAACATCCTTAAAAAGAATTTAAACATTGATTTAGATGGATATGAAGCTGTCTATTTCTAAATTAACTTACAATTTATTGTATGTATTTACACATATTCATATATGTACTCATATATACTTACACGTAGGACACTTTTCAAAAAAAAATCAGCTTTATTGAGATAATTCACAAACCATAAAATTCACCCTTTTTAAAGTCAAAAAAAAAAAAGAACCAACTTTCAATCTACTGAGTGACTGCTGAAGTCACTCCGCAACCATTGGTCAACCCGGGGCCCCGCAGGAGACCGCGTAGAACCCTTGGGCGCGAGCGGCGTGTGCGCATGCTCACTTGTGTTTGGCACTGCTCCTTGGTTAGCGTTCGATCGGGAGGCTTTTGGGTGGTGCTGTTGTGGCAGAGATGTTGTCTTCGAGAAAATAGTACTGAGTAATATTCGCTCATATCGGCTTCACGAGTGGGTATGAGCCGAGGGGCCAGGTGAGGGGACGGGCCTCTGAAGCTGCTGTCTTCTCCCATGAAGAAGCTTTTTGACATTTGACGGTAGACGAAAGAGTCACTCTCAGGCACCGCCACCAGGTGGCAGGAGGCGAGCTCGGACGAGGTTTGTTTCAGACAGAGAATCGGCTTTTGGCCTAGCTCCCAGATCCACTCAGACATCTGGGAAAGATCAATCACGCTGCCTAAAGGGGCCATGTTGAAAGAGGACACCAGATCCTTTCGTGTGGAGTAGGGGACTTGGGTGACAGAGCGGAACGAGAAGTAGTGGGCGGAGCTAGGCCCAATCTTAGAAAAGAACTGATCTGTGGCCAGGTCAAGAAATAGCCCATTAGAACCATCTTTCAATATCCTTAGTGACTGCTGACGTCACTCAGCATCCATTGGTCAACCCGGGGCCCCGCAGGAGACCTCTTAGAACCCTTGGGCGCGAGCGGTGTGTGCGCGTTCTCACTTGTGTTTATCACTGCTCCTTGGTTACCGTTCGATCGGGAGGCTTTTGAGTGGTGCGGTTGTGGCAGAGAGGTTGGCTTCTGCCGAATAGTACCGAGTAATCGCTGGTGTTAGGTTTAGAAGTGGATAAGAGCCGAGGGGGCAGGTGAGCGGGCTGGCCCGTTAAGCTGCTGTCTTCTGCCATGAAGGCGCTTTTTGACTTTGGACCGTAGAAGAAAAAGTCACTCTCTGGCACCACCACCGGGCTGCAGGAGGCGAGCGCGGACGCGGTTTGTTCGTGAAAGAGAATCGGCTTTCGGCTGAGCTGGCAGATCCGACTCAGACATCTGGGAAAGATCCATCACGCTGCCAAACAGGGTGATGTGGAAAGAGGACAGCTGATCTTTCCGTGTGGAGTAGGGGTCGGGAACCTCCAGCAGGCTGCAGGAGGCGAGCGCGGGAGCGGTTTGGTTGAGAAATGGAATCGGATTTCGGCTGAGCTACCAGATCCGACACAGACATCTGGGAAAGATCCATCAAGCTGCAAAAGGGGTCATGTTAAAAGTGGATAGCAGACCTTTCCGTGTGGAGTAGGGTAAGTGGATGACAGAGTGGATGGAGAAGTAGGGGGCGGAGCCAGGCCCAAGCTTAGGAAAGAACTTATCTGTAGCCATGGCAAGAAATAGCCCGTGAGAAACAACTTTCAATCCCCCTAGGGACCACTGACGGCAATCAGCAACCATTGGTCAACCCGGGGCCCCGCAGGAGACCTCTTAGAACCCTTGGGCGCGAGCGGTGTGTGCGCATGCTCACTTGTGTTTGGCACTGCTCCTTGGTTAGCGTTCGATCGGGAGGCTTTTGGGTGGTGCTGTTGTGGCAGAGATGTTGTCTTCGAGAAAATAGTACTGAGTAATATTCGCTCATATCGGCTTCACGAGTGGGTATGAGCCGAGGGGCCAGGTGAGGGGACGGGCCTCTGAAGCTGCTGTCTTCTCCCATGAAGAAGCTTTTTGACTTTTGACGGTAGACGAAAGAGTCACTCTCAGGCACCGCCACCAGGTGGCAGGAGGCGAGCTCGGACGAGGTTTATTTCAGACAGAGAATCGGCTTTGGCCTAGCTCCCAGATCCACTCAGACATCTGGGAAAGATCAATCACGCTGCCTAAAGGGGCCATGTTGAAAGAGGACACCAGATCCTTTCGTGTGGAGGAGGGGACGGGGATGACAGAGCCGAACGAGTAGTAGGGGGCGGAGCAAGGCCCAATCTTCGAAAAGAACTGATCTGTAGCCACGTCAAGAAATAGCCCATTAGAACCAACTTTCGGCACTCAGCTCCAGGCGGGGCGGCCCCGGCGCTGAGGGACGCTACCCGACCTTGGCGGGACGGGGGTTTCGCCAGGGCCTGGGCCCAGCGACCAGGCGGAGACGGCGCGCGAGCCTTGCAGTCTCCAGGGAAATGCGGGCTTGCCTGCAATGAGATTTCATTTTCTGCATTTAAAGGACATCCTTTTCTGAGCTGCTGTGAATAAATTTGGGATGATACTGTATGTTTTCATCTAATGGAGAAATAGCTGTATTTTGAATAAGGATTGCTGCACTGGACGACTTCAGAACATTACTCACAATGTCATCCAACAGGAGTCAGAATCCCCATGGACCGAAGCAGATTGGCCTTGACCAGCTCTGGGACGACCTCAGAGCTGGAATCCAGCAAGTGTACACCAGACAGAGTATGGCGAAGTCCAGATACATGGAACTCTACACGTATCCTCCTGCTTGAACTGAGATAATTTGCTTTAGAATTTTGATACTTAGTGGTAGGATCGATGAATTATTAGAAATTTGACATCGTGTGTTCTCTTCTCAGTTCATCCTTGAAATGTAGTCACAGAATTCATCTTTAGCTTTAAGTTTTTTGAATAGAGGTCCTGTTTTTCGGTTTTTAGAACAGAGGTAATAAAATTGGCTAGTTAGTTGTCTAATGCAGTGCTGGTCAGTACAGTAGCCACTAGTCACATGGATCTGTTTACATTTAAAATAATTTAAAAATTCAGTTTCTTAGTCACAGTAGCCGTATTTTAAGGGCTTAATAGTCAGATAATAAAATATTTCTATTACTGTGGAATGATCCGTTGGACAGCACTGGTCTAAAGCAGGGGATCATTTGTTGAAATGTTGTCCATTTGTTTATATATTGTCTACAGCTGCTTTCATGTTACTCGGAGGGAGTTGAGTAGTTCTGTCAGAAACGATCTTGTCCACAAAGCCTAAAATATTTGCTATCTGGTCCTTTACATAAGAAGTTTGCTGACCTGATCTAACGGGATAGCACAGAGAACAAAAGTTTAACTGTTCTGGTCCTGTTTCACAAAAATGGTATTTAAAAAGTATCTCCCTCATTTGTCATGTGGCCTGCCATGTGCGCGAGGGACAGTGCCGCGTGCTGCAAAGGTCACGAGGGTGTAAAAGACGCGGCCCTGCTCTTCCATACCCAGTGGTGTGCTGTTCGCCTTTGTAGAGTTTCTTGGTTCCGTGCAAATATGAAATTGGAACTAGAGCTAAGCCAACTCAGTAGTGAGCAGGTTGCTGCAGATTCTAGGATTTCAAAGTTCAATGGAGATTTAAGTTTAAATCTTTGGTATGTATCTGTAATTATCAAACTAGGTTATGTGATATTGTAGTGTTCCCTCAAATATGTTAGCATCTGAAAATCCTTAAAAAGAATTTAAACATTGATTTAGATGGATATGAAGCTGTCTATTTCTAAATTAACTTACAATTTATTGTATGTATGTACACATATTCATATATGTACTCATATATACTTACACGTAGGACACTTTTCAAAAAAAAATCAGCTTTATTGAGATAATTCACAAACCATAAAATTCACCCTTTTTAAAGTCAAAAAAAAAAAGAACCAACTTTCAATCTACTGAGTGACTGCTGAAGTCACTCCGCAACCATTGGTCAACCCGGGGCCCCGCAGGAGACCTCGTAGAACCCTTGGGCGCGAGCGGCGTGTGCGCATGCTCACTTGTGTTTGGCACTGCTCCTTGGTTAGCGTTCGATCGGGAGGCTTTTGGGTGGTGCTGTTGTGGCAGAGATGTTGTCTTCGAGAAAATAGTACTGAGTAATATTCGCTCATATCGGCTTCACGAGTGGGTATGAGCCGAGGGGCCAGGTGAGGGGACGGGCCTCTGAAGCTGCTGTCTTCTCCCATGAAGAAGCTTTTTGACATTTGACGGTAGACGAAAGAGTCACTCTCAGGCACCGCCACCAGGTGGCAGGAGGCGAGCTCGGACGAGGTTTGTTTCAGACAGAGAATCGGCTTTTGGCCTAGCTCCCAGATCCACTCAGACATCTGGGAAAGATCAATCACGCTGCCTAAAGGGGCCATGTTGAAAGAGGACACCAGATCCTTTCGTGTGGAGTAGGGGACTTGGGTGACAGAGCGGAACGAGAAGTAGTGGGCGGAGCTAGGCCCAATCTTAGAAAAGAACTGATCTGTGGCCAGGTCAAGAAATAGCCCATTAGAACCATCTTTCAATATCCTTAGTGACTGCTGACGTCACTCAGCATCCATTGGTCAACCCGGGGCCCCGCAGGAGACCTCTTAGAACCCTTGGGCGCGAGCGGTGTGTGCGCGTTCTCACTTGTGTTTATCACTGCTCCTTGGTTACCGTTCGATCGGGAGGCTTTTGAGTGGTGCGGTTGTGGCAGAGAGGTTGGCTTCTGCCGAATAGTACCGAGTAATCGCTGGTGTTAGGTTTAGAAGTGGATAAGAGCCGAGGGGGCAGGTGAGCGGGCTGGCCCGTTAAGCTGCTGTCTTCTGCCATGAAGGCGCTTTTTGACTTTGGACCGTAGAAGAAAAAGTCACTCTCTGGCACCACCACCGGGCTGCAGGAGGCGAGCGCGGACGCGGTTTGTTCGTGAAAGAGAATCGGCTTTCGGCTGAGCTGGCAGATCCGACTCAGACATCTGGGAAAGATCCATCACGCTGCCAAACAGGGTGATGTGGAAAGAGGACAGCTGATCTTTCCGTGTGGAGTAGGGGTCGGGAACCTCCAGCAGGCTGCAGGAGGCGAGCGCGGGAGCGGTTTGGTTGAGAAATGGAATCGGATTTCGGCTGAGCTACCAGATCCGACACAGACATCTGGGAAAGATCCATCAAGCTGCAAAAGGGGTCATGTTAAAAGTGGATAGCAGACCTTTCCGTGTGGAGTAGGGTAAGTGGATGACAGAGTGGATGGAGAAGTAGGGGGCGGAGCCAGGCCCAAGCTTAGGAAAGAACTTATCTGTAGCCATGGCAAGAAATAGCCCGTGAGAAACAACTTTCAATCCCCCTAGGGACCACTGACGGCAATCAGCAACCATTGGTCAACCCGGGGCCCCGCAGGAGACCTCTTAGAACCCTTGGGCGCGAGCGGTGTGTGCGCATGCTCACTTGTGTTTGGCACTGCTCCTTGGTTAGCGTTCGATCGGGAGGCTTTTGGGTGGTGCTGTTGTGGCAGAGATGTTGTCTTCGAGAAAATAGTACTGAGTAATATTCGCTCATATCGGCTTCACGAGTGGGTATGAGCCGAGGGGCCAGGTGAGGGGACGGGCCTCTGAAGCTGCTGTCTTCTCCCATGAAGAAGCTTTTTGACTTTTGACGGTAGACGAAAGAGTCACTCTCAGGCACCGCCACCAGGTGGCAGGAGGCGAGCTCGGACGAGGTTTATTTCAGACAGAGAATCGGCTTTGGCCTAGCTCCCAGATCCACTCAGACATCTGGGAAAGATCAATCACGCTGCCTAAAGGGGCCATGTTGAAAGAGGACACCAGATCCTTTCGTGTGGAGTAGGGGACGGGGATGACAGAGCCGAACGAGTAGTAGGGGGCGGAGCAAGGCCCAATCTTCGAAAAGAACTGATCTGTAGCCACGTCAAGAAATAGCCCATTAGAACCAACTTTCGGCACTCAGCTCCAGGCGGGGCGGCCCCGGCGCTGAGGGACGCTACCCGACCTTGGCGGGACGGGGGTTTCGCCAGGGCCTGGGCCCAGCGACCAGGCGGAGACGGCGCGCGAGCCTTGCAGTCTCCAGGGAAATGCGGGCTTGCCTGCAATGAGATTTCATTTTCTGCATTTAAAGGACATCCTTTTCTGAGCTGCTGTGAATAAATTTGGGATGATACTGTATGTTTTCATCTAATGGAGAAATAGCTGTATTTTGAATAAGGATTGCTGCACTGGACGACTTCAGAACATTACTCACAATGTCATCCAACAGGAGTCAGAATCCCCATGGACCGAAGCAGATTGGCCTTGACCAGCTCTGGGACGACCTCAGAGCTGGAATCCAGCAAGTGTACACCAGACAGAGTATGGCGAAGTCCAGATACATGGAACTCTACACGTATCCTCCTGCTTGAACTGAGATAATTTGCTTTAGAATTTTGATACTTAGTGGTAGGATCGATGAATTATTAGAAATTTGACATCGTGTGTTCTCTTCTCAGTTCATCCTTGAAATGTAGTCACAGAATTCATCTTTAGCTTTAAGTTTTTTGAATAGAGGTCCTGTTTTTCGGTTTTTAGAACAGAGGTAATAAAATTGGCTAGTTAGTTGTCTAATGCAGTGCTGGTCAGTACAGTAGCCACTAGTCACATGGATCTGTTTACATTTAAAATAATTTAAAAATTCAGTTTCTTAGTCACAGTAGCCGTATTTTAAGGGCTTAATAGTCAGATAATAAAATATTTCTATTACTGTGGAATGATCCGTTGGACAGCACTGGTCTAAAGCAGGGGATCATTTGTTGAAATGTTGTCCATTTGTTTATATATTGTCTACAGCTGCTTTCATGTTACTCGGAGGGAGTTGAGTAGTTCTGTCAGAAACGATCTTGTCCACAAAGCCTAAAATATTTGCTATCTGGTCCTTTACATAAGAAGTTTGCTGACCTGATCTAACGGGATAGCACAGAGAACAAAAGTTTAACTGTTCTGGTCCTGTTTCACAAAAATGGTATTTAAAAAGTATCTCCCTCATTTGTCATGTGGCCTGCCATGTGCGCGAGGGACAGTGCCGCGTGCTGCAAAGGTCACGAGGGTGTAAAAGACGCGGCCCTGCTCTTCCATACCCAGTGGTGTGCTGTTCGCCTTTGTAGAGTTTCTTGGTTCCGTGCAAATATGAAATTGGAACTAGAGCTAAGCCAACTCAGTAGTGAGCAGGTTGCTGCAGATTCTAGGATTTCAAAGTTCAATGGAGATTTAAGTTTAAATCTTTGGTATGTATCTGTAATTATCAAACTAGGTTATGTGATATTGTAGTGTTCCCTCAAATATGTTAGCATCTGAACATCCTTAAAAAGAATTTAAACATTGATTTAGATGGATATGAAGCTGTCTATTTCTAAATTAACTTACAATTTATTGTATGTATGTACACATATTCATATATGTACTCATATATACTTACACGTAGGACACTTTTCAAAAAAAAATCAGCTTTATTGAGATAATTCACAAACCATAAAATTCACCCTTTTTAAAGTCAAAAAAAAAAAGAACCAACTTTCAATCTACTGAGTGACTGCTGAAGTCACTCCGCAACCATTGGTCAACCCGGGGCCCCGCAGGAGACCTCGTAGAACCCTTGGGCGCGAGCGGCGTGTGCGCATGCTCACTTGTGTTTGGCACTGCTCCTTGGTTAGCGTTCGATCGGGAGGCTTTTGGGTGGTGCTGTTGTGGCAGAGATGTTGTCTTCGAGAAAATAGTACTGAGTAATATTCGCTCATATCGGCTTCACGAGTGGGTATGAGCCGAGGGGCCAGGTGAGGGGACGGGCCTCTGAAGCTGCTGTCTTCTCCCATGAAGAAGCTTTTTGACATTTGACGGTAGACGAAAGAGTCACTCTCAGGCACCGCCACCAGGTGGCAGGAGGCGAGCTCGGACGAGGTTTGTTTCAGACAGAGAATCGGCTTTTGGCCTAGCTCCCAGATCCACTCAGACATCTGGGAAAGATCAATCACGCTGCCTAAAGGGGCCATGTTGAAAGAGGACACCAGATCCTTTCGTGTGGAGTAGGGGACTTGGGTGACAGAGCGGAACGAGAAGTAGTGGGCGGAGCTAGGCCCAATCTTAGAAAAGAACTGATCTGTGGCCAGGTCAAGAAATAGCCCATTAGAACCATCTTTCAATATCCTTAGTGACTGCTGACGTCACTCAGCATCCATTGGTCAACCCGGGGCCCCGCAGGAGACCTCTTAGAACCCTTGGGCGCGAGCGGTGTGTGCGCGTTCTCACTTGTGTTTATCACTGCTCCTTGGTTACCGTTCGATCGGGAGGCTTTTGAGTGGTGCGGTTGTGGCAGAGAGGTTGGCTTCTGCCGAATAGTACCGAGTAATCGCTGGTGTTAGGTTTAGAAGTGGATAAGAGCCGAGGGGGCAGGTGAGCGGGCTGGCCCGTTAAGCTGCTGTCTTCTGCCATGAAGGCGCTTTTTGACTTTGGACCGTAGAAGAAAAAGTCACTCTCTGGCACCACCACCGGGCTGCAGGAGGCGAGCGCGGACGCGGTTTGTTCGTGAAAGAGAATCGGCTTTCGGCTGAGCTGGCAGATCCGACTCAGACATCTGGGAAAGATCCATCACGCTGCCAAACAGGGTGATGTGGAAAGAGGACAGCTGATCTTTCCGTGTGGAGTAGGGGTCGGGAACCTCCAGCAGGCTGCAGGAGGCGAGCGCGGGAGCGGTTTGGTTGAGAAATGGAATCGGATTTCGGCTGAGCTACCAGATCCGACACAGACATCTGGGAAAGATCCATCAAGCTGCAAAAGGGGTCATGTTAAAAGTGGATAGCAGACCTTTCCGTGTGGAGTAGGGTAAGTGGATGACAGAGTGGATGGAGAAGTAGGGGGCGGAGCCAGGCCCAAGCTTAGGAAAGAACTTATCTGTAGCCATGGCAAGAAATAGCCCGTGAGAAACAACTTTCAATCCCCCTAGGGACCACTGACGGCAATCAGCAACCATTGGTCAACCCGGGGCCCCGCAGGAGACCTCTTAGAACCCTTGGGCGCGAGCGGTGTGTGCGCATGCTCACTTGTGTTTGGCACTGCTCCTCGGTTAGCGTTCGATCGGGAGGCTTTTGGGTGGTGCTGTTGTGGCAGAGATGTTGTCTTCGAGAAAATAGTACTGAGTAATATTCGCTCATATCGGCTTCACGAGTGGGTATGAGCCGAGGGGCCAGGTGAGGGGACGGGCCTCTGAAGCTGCTGTCTTCTCCCATGAAGAAGCTTTTTGACTTTTGACGGTAGACGAAAGAGTCACTCTCAGGCACCGCCACCAGGTGGCAGGAGGCGAGCTCGGACGAGGTTTATTTCAGACAGAGAATCGGCTTTGGCCTAGCTCCCAGATCCACTCAGACATCTGGGAAAGATCAATCACGCTGCCTAAAGGGGCCATGTTGAAAGAGGACACCAGATCCTTTCGTGTGGAGGAGGGGACGGGGATGACAGAGCCGAACGAGTAGTAGGGGGCGGAGCAAGGCCCAATCTTCGAAAAGAACTGATCTGTAGCCACGTCAAGAAATAGCCCATTAGAACCAACTTTCGGCACTCAGCTCCAGGCGGGGCGGCCCCGGCGCTGAGGGACGCTACCCGACCTTGGCGGGACGGGGGTTTCGCCAGGGCCTGGGCCCAGCGACCAGGCGGAGACGGCGCGCGAGCCTTGCAGTCTCCAGGGAAATGCGGGCTTGCCTGCAATGAGATTTCATTTTCTGCATTTAAAGGACATCCTTTTCTGAGCTGCTGTGAATAAATTTGGGATGATACTGTATGTTTTCATCTAATGGAGAAATAGCTGTATTTTGAATAAGGATTGCTGCACTGGACGACTTCAGAACATTACTCACAATGTCATCCAACAGGAGTCAGAATCCCCATGGACCGAAGCAGATTGGCCTTGACCAGCTCTGGGACGACCTCAGAGCTGGAATCCAGCAAGTGTACACCAGACAGAGTATGGCGAAGTCCAGATACATGGAACTCTACACGTATCCTCCTGCTTGAACTGAGATAATTTGCTTTAGAATTTTGATACTTAGTGGTAGGATCGATGAATTATTAGAAATTTGACATCGTGTGTTCTCTTCTCAGTTCATCCTTGAAATGTAGTCACAGAATTCATCTTTAGCTTTAAGTTTTTTGAATAGAGGTCCTGTTTTTCGGTTTTTAGAACAGAGGTAATAAAATTGGCTAGTTAGTTGTCTAATGCAGTGCTGGTCAGTACAGTAGCCACTAGTCACATGGATCTGTTTACATTTAAAATAATTTAAAAATTCAGTTTCTTAGTCACAGTAGCCGTATTTTAAGGGCTTAATAGTCAGATAATAAAATATTTCTATTACTGTGGAATGATCCGTTGGACAGCACTGGTCTAAAGCAGGGGATCATTTGTTGAAATGTTGTCCATTTGTTTATATATTGTCTACAGCTGCTTTCATGTTACTCGGAGGGAGTTGAGTAGTTCTGTCAGAAACGATCTTGTCCACAAAGCCTAAAATATTTGCTATCTGGTCCTTTACATAAGAAGTTTGCTGACCTGATCTAACGGGATAGCACAGAGAACAAAAGTTTAACTGTTCTGGTCCTGTTTCACAAAAATGGTATTTAAAAAGTATCTCCCTCATTTGTCATGTGGCCTGCCATGTGCGCGAGGGACAGTGCCGCGTGCTGCAAAGGTCACGAGGGTGTAAAAGACGCGGCCCTGCTCTTCCATACCCAGTGGTGTGCTGTTCGCCTTTGTAGAGTTTCTTGGTTCCGTGCAAATATGAAATTGGAACTAGAGCTAAGCCAACTCAGTAGTGAGCAGGTTGCTGCAGATTCTAGGATTTCAAAGTTCAATGGAGATTTAAGTTTAAATCTTTGGTATGTATCTGTAATTATCAAACTAGGTTATGTGATATTGTAGTGTTCCCTCAAATATGTTAGCATCTGAAAATCCTTAAAAAGAATTTAAACATTGATTTAGATGGATATGAAGCTGTCTATTTCTAAATTAACTTACAATTTATTGTATGTATGTACACATATTCATATATGTACTCATATATACTTACACGTAGGACACTTTTCAAAAAAAAATCAGCTTTATTGAGATAATTCACAAACCATAAAATTCACCCTTTTTAAAGTCAAAAAAAAAAAGAACCAACTTTCAATCTACTGAGTGACTGCTGAAGTCACTCCGCAACCATTGGTCAACCCGGGGCCCCGCAGGAGACCTCGTAGAACCCTTGGGCGCGAGCGGCGTGTGCGCATGCTCACTTGTGTTTGGCACTGCTCCTTGGTTAGCGTTCGATCGGGAGGCTTTTGGGTGGTGCTGTTGTGGCAGAGATGTTGTCTTCGAGAAAATAGTACTGAGTAATATTCGCTCATATCGGCTTCACGAGTGGGTATGAGCCGAGGGGCCAGGTGAGGGGACGGGCCTCTGAAGCTGCTGTCTTCTCCCATGAAGAAGCTTTTTGACATTTGACGGTAGACGAAAGAGTCACTCTCAGGCACCGCCACCAGGTGGCAGGAGGCGAGCTCGGACGAGGTTTGTTTCAGACAGAGAATCGGCTTTTGGCCTAGCTCCCAGATCCACTCAGACATCTGGGAAAGATCAATCACGCTGCCTAAAGGGGCCATGTTGAAAGAGGACACCAGATCCTTTCGTGTGGAGTAGGGGACTTGGGTGACAGAGCGGAACGAGAAGTAGTGGGCGGAGCTAGGCCCAATCTTAGAAAAGAACTGATCTGTGGCCAGGTCAAGAAATAGCCCATTAGAACCATCTTTCAATATCCTTAGTGACTGCTGACGTCACTCAGCATCCATTGGTCAACCCGGGGCCCCGCAGGAGACCTCTTAGAACCCTTGGGCGCGAGCGGTGTGTGCGCGTTCTCACTTGTGTTTATCACTGCTCCTTGGTTACCGTTCGATCGGGAGGCTTTTGAGTGGTGCGGTTGTGGCAGAGAGGTTGGCTTCTGCCGAATAGTACCGAGTAATCGCTGGTGTTAGGTTTAGAAGTGGATAAGAGCCGAGGGGGCAGGTGAGCGGGCTGGCCCGTTAAGCTGCTGTCTTCTGCCATGAAGGCGCTTTTTGACTTTGGACCGTAGAAGAAAAAGTCACTCTCTGGCACCACCACCGGGCTGCAGGAGGCGAGCGCGGACGCGGTTTGTTCGTGAAAGAGAATCGGCTTTCGGCTGAGCTGGCAGATCCGACTCAGACATCTGGGAAAGATCCATCACGCTGCCAAACAGGGTGATGTGGAAAGAGGACAGCTGATCTTTCCGTGTGGAGTAGGGGTCGGGAACCTCCAGCAGGCTGCAGGAGGCGAGCGCGGGAGCGGTTTGGTTGAGAAATGGAATCGGATTTCGGCTGAGCTACCAGATCCGACACAGACATCTGGGAAAGATCCATCAAGCTGCAAAAGGGGTCATGTTAAAAGTGGATAGCAGACCTTTCCGTGTGGAGTAGGGTAAGTGGATGACAGAGTGGATGGAGAAGTAGGGGGCGGAGCCAGGCCCAAGCTTAGGAAAGAACTTATCTGTAGCCATGGCAAGAAATAGCCCGTGAGAAACAACTTTCAATCCCCCTAGGGACCACTGACGGCAATCAGCAACCATTGGTCAACCCGGGGCCCCGCAGGAGACCTCTTAGAACCCTTGGGCGCGAGCGGTGTGTGCGCATGCTCACTTGTGTTTGGCACTGCTCCTCGGTTAGCGTTCGATCGGGAGGCTTTTGGGTGGTGCTGTTGTGGCAGAGATGTTGTCTTCGAGAAAATAGTACTGAGTAATATTCGCTCATATCGGCTTCACGAGTGGGTATGAGCCGAGGGGCCAGGTGAGGGGACGGGCCTCTGAAGCTGCTGTCTTCTCCCATGAAGAAGCTTTTTGACTTTTGACGGTAGACGAAAGAGTCACTCTCAGGCACCGCCACCAGGTGGCAGGAGGCGAGCTCGGACGAGGTTTATTTCAGACAGAGAATCGGCTTTGGCCTAGCTCCCAGATCCACTCAGACATCTGGGAAAGATCAATCACGCTGCCTAAAGGGGCCATGTTGAAAGAGGACACCAGATCCTTTCGTGTGGAGGAGGGGACGGGGATGACAGAGCCGAACGAGTAGTAGGGGGCGGAGCAAGGCCCAATCTTCGAAAAGAACTGATCTGTAGCCACGTCAAGAAATAGCCCATTAGAACCAACTTTCGGCACTCAGCTCCAGGCGGGGCGGCCCCGGCGCTGAGGGACGCTACCCGACCTTGGCGGGACGGGGGTTTCGCCAGGGCCTGGGCCCAGCGACCAGGCGGAGACGGCGCGCGAGCCTTGCAGTCTCCAGGGAAATGCGGGCTTGCCTGCAATGAGATTTCATTTTCTGCATTTAAAGGACATCCTTTTCTGAGCTGCTGTGAATAAATTTGGGATGATACTGTATGTTTTCATCTAATGGAGAAATAGCTGTATTTTGAATAAGGATTGCTGCACTGGACGACTTCAGAACATTACTCACAATGTCATCCAACAGGAGTCAGAATCCCCATGGACCGAAGCAGATTGGCCTTGACCAGCTCTGGGACGACCTCAGAGCTGGAATCCAGCAAGTGTACACCAGACAGAGTATGGCGAAGTCCAGATACATGGAACTCTACACGTATCCTCCTGCTTGAACTGAGATAATTTGCTTTAGAATTTTGATACTTAGTGGTAGGATCGATGAATTATTAGAAATTTGACATCGTGTGTTCTCTTCTCAGTTCATCCTTGAAATGTAGTCACAGAATTCATCTTTAGCTTTAAGTTTTTTGAATAGAGGTCCTGTTTTTCGGTTTTTAGAACAGAGGTAATAAAATTGGCTAGTTAGTTGTCTAATGCAGTGCTGGTCAGTACAGTAGCCACTAGTCACATGGATCTGTTTACATTTAAAATAATTTAAAAATTCAGTTTCTTAGTCACAGTAGCCATATTTTAAGGGCTTAATAGTCAGATAATAAAATATTTCTATTACTGTGGAATGATCCGTTGGACAGCACTGGTCTAAAGCAGGGGATCATTTGTTGAAATGTTGTCCATTTGTTTATATATTGTCTACAGCTGCTTTCATGTTACTCGGAGGGAGTTGAGTAGTTCTGTCAGAAACGATCTTGTCCACAAAGCCTAAAATATTTGCTATCTGGTCCTTTACATAAGAAGTTTGCTGACCTGATCTAACGGGATAGCACAGAGAACAAAAGTTTAACTGTTCTGGTCCTGTTTCACAAAAATGGTATTTAAAAAGTATCTCCCTCATTTGTCATGTGGCCTGCCATGTGCGCGAGGGACAGTGCCGCGTGCTGCAAAGGTCACGAGGGTGTAAAAGACGCGGCCCTGCTCTTCCATACCCAGTGGTGTGCTGTTCGCCTTTGTAGAGTTTCTTGGTTCCGTGCAAATATGAAATTGGAACTAGAGCTAAGCCAACTCAGTAGTGAGCAGGTTGCTGCAGATTCTAGGATTTCAAAGTTCAATGGAGATTTAAGTTTAAATCTTTGGTATGTATCTGTAATTATCAAACTAGGTTATGTGATATTGTAGTGTTCCCTCAAATATGTTAGCATCTGAAAATCCTTAAAAAGAATTTAAACATTGATTTAGATGGATATGAAGCTGTCTATTTCTAAATTAACTTACAATTTATTGTATGTATGTACACATATTCATATATGTACTCATATATACTTACACGTAGGACACTTTTCAAAAAAAAATCAGCTTTATTGAGATAATTCACAAACCATAAAATTCACCCTTTTTAAAGTCAAAAAAAAAAAGAACCAACTTTCAATCTACTGAGTGACTGCTGAAGTCACTCCGCAACCATTGGTCAACCCGGGGCCCCGCAGGAGACCTCGTAGAACCCTTGGGCGCGAGCGGCGTGTGCGCATGCTCACTTGTGTTTGGCACTGCTCCTTGGTTAGCGTTCGATCGGGAGGCTTTTGGGTGGTGCTGTTGTGGCAGAGATGTTGTCTTCGAGAAAATAGTACTGAGTAATATTCGCTCATATCGGCTTCACGAGTGGGTATGAGCCGAGGGGCCAGGTGAGGGGACGGGCCTCTGAAGCTGCTGTCTTCTCCCATGAAGAAGCTTTTTGACATTTGACGGTAGACGAAAGAGTCACTCTCAGGCACCGCCACCAGGTGGCAGGAGGCGAGCTCGGACGAGGTTTGTTTCAGACAGAGAATCGGCTTTTGGCCTAGCTCCCAGATCCACTCAGACATCTGGGAAAGATCAATCACGCTGCCTAAAGGGGCCATGTTGAAAGAGGACACCAGATCCTTTCGTGTGGAGTAGGGGACTTGGGTGACAGAGCGGAACGAGAAGTAGTGGGCGGAGCTAGGCCCAATCTTAGAAAAGAACTGATCTGTGGCCAGGTCAAGAAATAGCCCATTAGAACCATCTTTCAATATCCTTAGTGACTGCTGACGTCACTCAGCATCCATTGGTCAACCCGGGGCCCCGCAGGAGACCTCTTAGAACCCTTGGGCGCGAGCGGTGTGTGCGCGTTCTCACTTGTGTTTATCACTGCTCCTTGGTTACCGTTCGATCGGGAGGCTTTTGAGTGGTGCGGTTGTGGCAGAGAGGTTGGCTTCTGCCGAATAGTACCGAGTAATCGCTGGTGTTAGGTTTAGAAGTGGATAAGAGCCGAGGGGGCAGGTGAGCGGGCTGGCCCGTTAAGCTGCTGTCTTCTGCCATGAAGGCGCTTTTTGACTTTGGACCGTAGAAGAAAAAGTCACTCTCTGGCACCACCACCGGGCTGCAGGAGGCGAGCGCGGACGCGGTTTGTTCGTGAAAGAGAATCGGCTTTCGGCTGAGCTGGCAGATCCGACTCAGACATCTGGGAAAGATCCATCACGCTGCCAAACAGGGTGATGTGGAAAGAGGACAGCTGATCTTTCCGTGTGGAGTAGGGGTCGGGAACCTCCAGCAGGCTGCAGGAGGCGAGCGCGGGAGCGGTTTGGTTGAGAAATGGAATCGGATTTCGGCTGAGCTACCAGATCCGACACAGACATCTGGGAAAGATCCATCAAGCTGCAAAAGGGGTCATGTTAAAAGTGGATAGCAGACCTTTCCGTGTGGAGTAGGGTAAGTGGATGACAGAGTGGATGGAGAAGTAGGGGGCGGAGCCAGGCCCAAGCTTAGGAAAGAACTTATCTGTAGCCATGGCAAGAAATAGCCCGTGAGAAACAACTTTCAATCCCCCTAGGGACCACTGACGGCAATCAGCAACCATTGGTCAACCCGGGGCCCCGCAGGAGACCTCTTAGAACCCTTGGGCGCGAGCGGTGTGTGCGCATGCTCACTTGTGTTTGGCACTGCTCCTCGGTTAGCGTTCGATCGGGAGGCTTTTGGGTGGTGCTGTTGTGGCAGAGATGTTGTCTTCGAGAAAATAGTACTGAGTAATATTCGCTCATATCGGCTTCACGAGTGGGTATGAGCCGAGGGGCCAGGTGAGGGGACGGGCCTCTGAAGCTGCTGTCTTCTCCCATGAAGAAGCTTTTTGACTTTTGACGGTAGACGAAAGAGTCACTCTCAGGCACCGCCACCAGGTGGCAGGAGGCGAGCTCGGACGAGGTTTATTTCAGACAGAGAATCGGCTTTGGCCTAGCTCCCAGATCCACTCAGACATCTGGGAAAGATCAATCACGCTGCCTAAAGGGGCCATGTTGAAAGAGGACACCAGATCCTTTCGTGTGGAGGAGGGGACGGGGATGACAGAGCCGAACGAGTAGTAGGGGGCGGAGCAAGGCCCAATCTTCGAAAAGAACTGATCTGTAGCCACGTCAAGAAATAGCCCATTAGAACCAACTTTCGGCACTCAGCTCCAGGCGGGGCGGCCCCGGCGCTGAGGGACGCTACCCGACCTTGGCGGGACGGGGGTTTCGCCAGGGCCTGGGCCCAGCGACCAGGCGGAGACGGCGCGCGAGCCTTGCAGTCTCCAGGGAAATGCGGGCTTGCCTGCAATGAGATTTCATTTTCTGCATTTAAAGGACATCCTTTTCTGAGCTGCTGTGAATAAATTTGGGATGATACTGTATGTTTTCATCTAATGGAGAAATAGCTGTATTTTGAATAAGGATTGCTGCACTGGACGACTTCAGAACATTACTCACAATGTCATCCAACAGGAGTCAGAATCCCCATGGACCGAAGCAGATTGGCCTTGACCAGCTCTGGGACGACCTCAGAGCTGGAATCCAGCAAGTGTACACCAGACAGAGTATGGCGAAGTCCAGATACATGGAACTCTACACGTATCCTCCTGCTTGAACTGAGATAATTTGCTTTAGAATTTTGATACTTAGTGGTAGGATCGATGAATTATTAGAAATTTGACATCGTGTGTTCTCTTCTCAGTTCATCCTTGAAATGTAGTCACAGAATTCATCTTTAGCTTTAAGTTTTTTGAATAGAGGTCCTGTTTTTCGGTTTTTAGAACAGAGGTAATAAAATTGGCTAGTTAGTTGTCTAATGCAGTGCTGGTCAGTACAGTAGCCACTAGTCACATGGATCTGTTTACATTTAAAATAATTTAAAAATTCAGTTTCTTAGTCACAGTAGCCGTATTTTAAGGGCTTAATAGTCAGATAATAAAATATTTCTATTACTGTGGAATGATCCGTTGGACAGCACTGGTCTAAAGCAGGGGATCATTTGTTGAAATGTTGTCCATTTGTTTATATATTGTCTACAGCTGCTTTCATGTTACTCGGAGGGAGTTGAGTAGTTCTGTCAGAAACGATCTTGTCCACAAAGCCTAAAATATTTGCTATCTGGTCCTTTACATAAGAAGTTTGCTGACCTGATCTAACGGGATAGCACAGAGAACAAAAGTTTAACTGTTCTGGTCCTGTTTCACAAAAATGGTATTTAAAAAGTATCTCCCTCATTTGTCATGTGGCCTGCCATGTGCGCGAGGGACAGTGCCGCGTGCTGCAAAGGTCACGAGGGTGTAAAAGACGCGGCCCTGCTCTTCCATACCCAGTGGTGTGCTGTTCGCCTTTGTAGAGTTTCTTGGTTCCGTGCAAATATGAAATTGGAACTAGAGCTAAGCCAACTCAGTAGTGAGCAGGTTGCTGCAGATTCTAGGATTTCAAAGTTCAATGGAGATTTAAGTTTAAATCTTTGGTATGTATCTGTAATTATCAAACTAGGTTATGTGATATTGTAGTGTTCCCTCAAATATGTTAGCATCTGAAAATCCTTAAAAAGAATTTAAACATTGATTTAGATGGATATGAAGCTGTCTATTTCTAAATTAACTTACAATTTATTGTATGTATGTACACATATTCATATATGTACTCATATATACTTACACGTAGGACACTTTTCAAAAAAAAATCAGCTTTATTGAGATAATTCACAAACCATAAAATTCACCCTTTTTAAAGTCAAAAAAAAAAAGAACCAACTTTCAATCTACTGAGTGACTGCTGAAGTCACTCCGCAACCATTGGTCAACCCGGGGCCCCGCAGGAGACCTCGTAGAACCCTTGGGCGCGAGCGGCGTGTGCGCATGCTCACTTGTGTTTGGCACTGCTCCTTGGTTAGCGTTCGATCGGGAGGCTTTTGGGTGGTGCTGTTGTGGCAGAGATGTTGTCTTCGAGAAAATAGTACTGAGTAATATTCGCTCATATCGGCTTCACGAGTGGGTATGAGCCGAGGGGCCAGGTGAGGGGACGGGCCTCTGAAGCTGCTGTCTTCTCCCATGAAGAAGCTTTTTGACATTTGACGGTAGACGAAAGAGTCACTCTCAGGCACCGCCACCAGGTGGCAGGAGGCGAGCTCGGACGAGGTTTGTTTCAGACAGAGAATCGGCTTTTGGCCTAGCTCCCAGATCCACTCAGACATCTGGGAAAGATCAATCACGCTGCCTAAAGGGGCCATGTTGAAAGAGGACACCAGATCCTTTCGTGTGGAGTAGGGGACTTGGGTGACAGAGCGGAACGAGAAGTAGTGGGCGGAGCTAGGCCCAATCTTAGAAAAGAACTGATCTGTGGCCAGGTCAAGAAATAGCCCATTAGAACCATCTTTCAATATCCTTAGTGACTGCTGACGTCACTCAGCATCCATTGGTCAACCCGGGGCCCCGCAGGAGACCTCTTAGAACCCTTGGGCGCGAGCGGTGTGTGCGCGTTCTCACTTGTGTTTATCACTGCTCCTTGGTTACCGTTCGATCGGGAGGCTTTTGAGTGGTGCGGTTGTGGCAGAGAGGTTGGCTTCTGCCGAATAGTACCGAGTAATCGCTGGTGTTAGGTTTAGAAGTGGATAAGAGCCGAGGGGGCAGGTGAGCGGGCTGGCCCGTTAAGCTGCTGTCTTCTGCCATGAAGGCGCTTTTTGACTTTGGACCGTAGAAGAAAAAGTCACTCTCTGGCACCACCACCGGGCTGCAGGAGGCGAGCGCGGACGCGGTTTGTTCGTGAAAGAGAATCGGCTTTCGGCTGAGCTGGCAGATCCGACTCAGACATCTGGGAAAGATCCATCACGCTGCCAAACAGGGTGATGTGGAAAGAGGACAGCTGATCTTTCCGTGTGGAGTAGGGGTCGGGAACCTCCAGCAGGCTGCAGGAGGCGAGCGCGGGAGCGGTTTGGTTGAGAAATGGAATCGGATTTCGGCTGAGCTACCAGATCCGACACAGACATCTGGGAAAGATCCATCAAGCTGCAAAAGGGGTCATGTTAAAAGTGGATAGCAGACCTTTCCGTGTGGAGTAGGGTAAGTGGATGACAGAGTGGATGGAGAAGTAGGGGGCGGAGCCAGGCCCAAGCTTAGGAAAGAACTTATCTGTAGCCATGGCAAGAAATAGCCCGTGAGAAACAACTTTCAATCCCCCTAGGGACCACTGACGGCAATCAGCAACCATTGGTCAACCCGGGGCCCCGCAGGAGACCTCTTAGAACCCTTGGGCGCGAGCGGTGTGTGCGCATGCTCACTTGTGTTTGGCACTGCTCCTCGGTTAGCGTTCGATCGGGAGGCTTTTGGGTGGTGCTGTTGTGGCAGAGATGTTGTCTTCGAGAAAATAGTACTGAGTAATATTCGCTCATATCGGCTTCACGAGTGGGTATGAGCCGAGGGGCCAGGTGAGGGGACGGGCCTCTGAAGCTGCTGTCTTCTCCCATGAAGAAGCTTTTTGACTTTTGACGGTAGACGAAAGAGTCACTCTCAGGCACCGCCACCAGGTGGCAGGAGGCGAGCTCGGACGAGGTTTATTTCAGACAGAGAATCGGCTTTGGCCTAGCTCCCAGATCCACTCAGACATCTGGGAAAGATCAATCACGCTGCCTAAAGGGGCCATGTTGAAAGAGGACACCAGATCCTTTCGTGTGGAGGAGGGGACGGGGATGACAGAGCCGAACGAGTAGTAGGGGGCGGAGCAAGGCCCAATCTTCGAAAAGAACTGATCTGTAGCCACGTCAAGAAATAGCCCATTAGAACCAACTTTCGGCACTCAGCTCCAGGCGGGGCGGCCCCGGCGCTGAGGGACGCTACCCGACCTTGGCGGGACGGGGGTTTCGCCAGGGCCTGGGCCCAGCGACCAGGCGGAGACGGCGCGCGAGCCTTGCAGTCTCCAGGGAAATGCGGGCTTGCCTGCAATGAGATTTCATTTTCTGCATTTAAAGGACATCCTTTTCTGAGCTGCTGTGAATAAATTTGGGATGATACTGTATGTTTTCATCTAATGGAGAAATAGCTGTATTTTGAATAAGGATTGCTGCACTGGACGACTTCAGAACATTACTCACAATGTCATCCAACAGGAGTCAGAATCCCCATGGACCGAAGCAGATTGGCCTTGACCAGCTCTGGGACGACCTCAGAGCTGGAATCCAGCAAGTGTACACCAGACAGAGTATGGCGAAGTCCAGATACATGGAACTCTACACGTATCCTCCTGCTTGAACTGAGATAATTTGCTTTAGAATTTTGATACTTAGTGGTAGGATCGATGAATTATTAGAAATTTGACATCGTGTGTTCTCTTCTCAGTTCATCCTTGAAATGTAGTCACAGAATTCATCTTTAGCTTTAAGTTTTTTGAATAGAGGTCCTGTTTTTCGGTTTTTAGAACAGAGGTAATAAAATTGGCTAGTTAGTTGTCTAATGCAGTGCTGGTCAGTACAGTAGCCACTAGTCACATGGATCTGTTTACATTTAAAATAATTTAAAAATTCAGTTTCTTAGTCACAGTAGCCGTATTTTAAGGGCTTAATAGTCAGATAATAAAATATTTCTATTACTGTGGAATGATCCGTTGGACAGCACTGGTCTAAAGCAGGGGATCATTTGTTGAAATGTTGTCCATTTGTTTATATATTGTCTACAGCTGCTTTCATGTTACTCGGAGGGAGTTGAGTAGTTCTGTCAGAAACGATCTTGTCCACAAAGCCTAAAATATTTGCTATCTGGTCCTTTACATAAGAAGTTTGCTGACCTGATCTAACGGGATAGCACAGAGAACAAAAGTTTAACTGTTCTGGTCCTGTTTCACAAAAATGGTATTTAAAAAGTATCTCCCTCATTTGTCATGTGGCCTGCCATGTGCGCGAGGGACAGTGCCGCGTGCTGCAAAGGTCACGAGGGTGTAAAAGACGCGGCCCTGCTCTTCCATACCCAGTGGTGTGCTGTTCGCCTTTGTAGAGTTTCTTGGTTCCGTGCAAATATGAAATTGGAACTAGAGCTAAGCCAACTCAGTAGTGAGCAGGTTGCTGCAGATTCTAGGATTTCAAAGTTCAATGGAGATTTAAGTTTAAATCTTTGGTATGTATCTGTAATTATCAAACTAGGTTATGTGATATTGTAGTGTTCCCTCAAATATGTTAGCATCTGAAAATCCTTAAAAAGAATTTAAACATTGATTTAGATGGATATGAAGCTGTCTATTTCTAAATTAACTTACAATTTATTGTATGTATGTACACATATTCATATATGTACTCATATATACTTACACGTAGGACACTTTTCAAAAAAAAATCAGCTTTATTGAGATAATTCACAAACCATAAAATTCACCCTTTTTAAAGTCAAAAAAAAAAAGAACCAACTTTCAATCTACTGAGTGACTGCTGAAGTCACTCCGCAACCATTGGTCAACCCGGGGCCCCGCAGGAGACCTCGTAGAACCCTTGGGCGCGAGCGGCGTGTGCGCATGCTCACTTGTGTTTGGCACTGCTCCTTGGTTAGCGTTCGATCGGGAGGCTTTTGGGTGGTGCTGTTGTGGCAGAGATGTTGTCTTCGAGAAAATAGTACTGAGTAATATTCGCTCATATCGGCTTCACGAGTGGGTATGAGCCGAGGGGCCAGGTGAGGGGACGGGCCTCTGAAGCTGCTGTCTTCTCCCATGAAGAAGCTTTTTGACATTTGACGGTAGACGAAAGAGTCACTCTCAGGCACCGCCACCAGGTGGCAGGAGGCGAGCTCGGACGAGGTTTGTTTCAGACAGAGAATCGGCTTTTGGCCTAGCTCCCAGATCCACTCAGACATCTGGGAAAGATCAATCACGCTGCCTAAAGGGGCCATGTTGAAAGAGGACACCAGATCCTTTCGTGTGGAGTAGGGGACTTGGGTGACAGAGCGGAACGAGAAGTAGTGGGCGGAGCTAGGCCCAATCTTAGAAAAGAACTGATCTGTGGCCAGGTCAAGAAATAGCCCATTAGAACCATCTTTCAATATCCTTAGTGACTGCTGACGTCACTCAGCATCCATTGGTCAACCCGGGGCCCCGCAGGAGACCTCTTAGAACCCTTGGGCGCGAGCGGTGTGTGCGCGTTCTCACTTGTGTTTATCACTGCTCCTTGGTTACCGTTCGATCGGGAGGCTTTTGAGTGGTGCGGTTGTGGCAGAGAGGTTGGCTTCTGCCGAATAGTACCGAGTAATCGCTGGTGTTAGGTTTAGAAGTGGATAAGAGCCGAGGGGGCAGGTGAGCGGGCTGGCCCGTTAAGCTGCTGTCTTCTGCCATGAAGGCGCTTTTTGACTTTGGACCGTAGAAGAAAAAGTCACTCTCTGGCACCACCACCGGGCTGCAGGAGGCGAGCGCGGACGCGGTTTGTTCGTGAAAGAGAATCGGCTTTCGGCTGAGCTGGCAGATCCGACTCAGACATCTGGGAAAGATCCATCACGCTGCCAAACAGGGTGATGTGGAAAGAGGACAGCTGATCTTTCCGTGTGGAGTAGGGGTCGGGAACCTCCAGCAGGCTGCAGGAGGCGAGCGCGGGAGCGGTTTGGTTGAGAAATGGAATCGGATTTCGGCTGAGCTACCAGATCCGACACAGACATCTGGGAAAGATCCATCAAGCTGCAAAAGGGGTCATGTTAAAAGTGGATAGCAGACCTTTCCGTGTGGAGTAGGGTAAGTGGATGACAGAGTGGATGGAGAAGTAGGGGGCGGAGCCAGGCCCAAGCTTAGGAAAGAACTTATCTGTAGCCATGGCAAGAAATAGCCCGTGAGAAACAACTTTCAATCCCCCTAGGGACCACTGACGGCAATCAGCAACCATTGGTCAACCCGGGGCCCCGCAGGAGACCTCTTAGAACCCTTGGGCGCGAGCGGTGTGTGCGCATGCTCACTTGTGTTTGGCACTGCTCCTCGGTTAGCGTTCGATCGGGAGGCTTTTGGGTGGTGCTGTTGTGGCAGAGATGTTGTCTTCGAGAAAATAGTACTGAGTAATATTCGCTCATATCGGCTTCACGAGTGGGTATGAGCCGAGGGGCCAGGTGAGGGGACGGGCCTCTGAAGCTGCTGTCTTCTCCCATGAAGAAGCTTTTTGACTTTTGACGGTAGACGAAAGAGTCACTCTCAGGCACCGCCACCAGGTGGCAGGAGGCGAGCTCGGACGAGGTTTATTTCAGACAGAGAATCAGCTTTGGCCTAGCTCCCAGATCCACTCAGACATCTGGGAAAGATCAATCACGCTGCCTAAAGGGGCCATGTTGAAAGAGGACACCAGATCCTTTCGTGTGGAGGAGGGGACGGGGATGACAGAGCCGAACGAGTAGTAGGGGGCGGAGCAAGGCCCAATCTTCGAAAAGAACTGATCTGTAGCCACGTCAAGAAATAGCCCATTAGAACCAACTTTCGGCACTCAGCTCCAGGCGGGGCGGCCCCGGCGCTGAGGGACGCTACCCGACCTTGGCGGGACGGGGGTTTCGCCAGGGCCTGGGCCCAGCGACCAGGCGGAGACGGCGCGCGAGCCTTGCAGTCTCCAGGGAAATGCGGGCTTGCCTGCAATGAGATTTCATTTTCTGCATTTAAAGGACATCCTTTTCTGAGCTGCTGTGAATAAATTTGGGATGATACTGTATGTTTTCATCTAATGGAGAAATAGCTGTATTTTGAATAAGGATTGCTGCACTGGACGACTTCAGAACATTACTCACAATGTCATCCAACAGGAGTCAGAATCCCCATGGACCGAAGCAGATTGGCCTTGACCAGCTCTGGGACGACCTCAGAGCTGGAATCCAGCAAGTGTACACCAGACAGAGTATGGCGAAGTCCAGATACATGGAACTCTACACGTATCCTCCTGCTTGAACTGAGATAATTTGCTTTAGAATTTTGATACTTAGTGGTAGGATCGATGAATTATTAGAAATTTGACATCGTGTGTTCTCTTCTCAGTTCATCCTTGAAATGTAGTCACAGAATTCATCTTTAGCTTTAAGTTTTTTGAATAGAGGTCCTGTTTTTCGGTTTTTAGAACAGAGGTAATAAAATTGGCTAGTTAGTTGTCTAATGCAGTGCTGGTCAGTACAGTAGCCACTAGTCACATGGATCTGTTTACATTTAAAATAATTTAAAAATTCAGTTTCTTAGTCACAGTAGCCGTATTTTAAGGGCTTAATAGTCAGATAATAAAATATTTCTATTACTGTGGAATGATCCGTTGGACAGCACTGGTCTAAAGCAGGGGATCATTTGTTGAAATGTTGTCCATTTGTTTATATATTGTCTACAGCTGCTTTCATGTTACTCGGAGGGAGTTGAGTAGTTCTGTCAGAAACGATCTTGTCCACAAAGCCTAAAATATTTGCTATCTGGTCCTTTACATAAGAAGTTTGCTGACCTGATCTAACGGGATAGCACAGAGAACAAAAGTTTAACTGTTCTGGTCCTGTTTCACAAAAATGGTATTTAAAAAGTATCTCCCTCATTTGTCATGTGGCCTGCCATGTGCGCGAGGGACAGTGCCGCGTGCTGCAAAGGTCACGAGGGTGTAAAAGACGCGGCCCTGCTCTTCCATACCCAGTGGTGTGCTGTTCGCCTTTGTAGAGTTTCTTGGTTCCGTGCAAATATGAAATTGGAACTAGAGCTAAGCCAACTCAGTAGTGAGCAGGTTGCTGCAGATTCTAGGATTTCAAAGTTCAATGGAGATTTAAGTTTAAATCTTTGGTATGTATCTGTAATTATCAAACTAGGTTATGTGATATTGTAGTGTTCCCTCAAATATGTTAGCATCTGAACATCCTTAAAAAGAATTTAAACATTGATTTAGATGGATATGAAGCTGTCTATTTCTAAATTAACTTACAATTTATTGTATGTATGTACACATATTCATATATGTACTCATATATACTTACACGTAGGACACTTTTCAAAAAAAAATCAGCTTTATTGAGATAATTCACAAACCATAAAATTCACCCTTTTTAAAGTCAAAAAAAAAAAGAACCAACTTTCAATCTACTGAGTGACTGCTGAAGTCACTCCGCAACCATTGGTCAACCCGGGGCCCCGCAGGAGACCTCGTAGAACCCTTGGGCGCGAGCGGCGTGTGCGCATGCTCACTTGTGTTTGGCACTGCTCCTTGGTTAGCGTTCGATCGGGAGGCTTTTGGGTGGTGCTGTTGTGGCAGAGATGTTGTCTTCGAGAAAATAGTACTGAGTAATATTCGCTCATATCGGCTTCACGAGTGGGTATGAGCCGAGGGGCCAGGTGAGGGGACGGGCCTCTGAAGCTGCTGTCTTCTCCCATGAAGAAGCTTTTTGACATTTGACGGTAGACGAAAGAGTCACTCTCAGGCACCGCCACCAGGTGGCAGGAGGCGAGCTCGGACGAGGTTTGTTTCAGACAGAGAATCGGCTTTTGGCCTAGCTCCCAGATCCACTCAGACATCTGGGAAAGATCAATCACGCTGCCTAAAGGGGCCATGTTGAAAGAGGACACCAGATCCTTTCGTGTGGAGTAGGGGACTTGGGTGACAGAGCGGAACGAGAAGTAGTGGGCGGAGCTAGGCCCAATCTTAGAAAAGAACTGATCTGTGGCCAGGTCAAGAAATAGCCCATTAGAACCATCTTTCAATATCCTTAGTGACTGCTGACGTCACTCAGCATCCATTGGTCAACCCGGGGCCCCGCAGGAGACCTCTTAGAACCCTTGGGCGCGAGCGGTGTGTGCGCGTTCTCACTTGTGTTTATCACTGCTCCTTGGTTACCGTTCGATCGGGAGGCTTTTGAGTGGTGCGGTTGTGGCAGAGAGGTTGGCTTCTGCCGAATAGTACCGAGTAATCGCTGGTGTTAGGTTTAGAAGTGGATAAGAGCCGAGGGGGCAGGTGAGCGGGCTGGCCCGTTAAGCTGCTGTCTTCTGCCATGAAGGCGCTTTTTGACTTTGGACCGTAGAAGAAAAAGTCACTCTCTGGCACCACCACCGGGCTGCAGGAGGCGAGCGCGGACGCGGTTTGTTCGTGAAAGAGAATCGGCTTTCGGCTGAGCTGGCAGATCCGACTCAGACATCTGGGAAAGATCCATCACGCTGCCAAACAGGGTGATGTGGAAAGAGGACAGCTGATCTTTCCGTGTGGAGTAGGGGTCGGGAACCTCCAGCAGGCTGCAGGAGGCGAGCGCGGGAGCGGTTTGGTTGAGAAATGGAATCGGATTTCGGCTGAGCTACCAGATCCGACACAGACATCTGGGAAAGATCCATCAAGCTGCAAAAGGGGTCATGTTAAAAGTGGATAGCAGACCTTTCCGTGTGGAGTAGGGTAAGTGGATGACAGAGTGGATGGAGAAGTAGGGGGCGGAGCCAGGCCCAAGCTTAGGAAAGAACTTATCTGTAGCCATGGCAAGAAATAGCCCGTGAGAAACAACTTTCAATCCCCCTAGGGACCACTGACGGCAATCAGCAACCATTGGTCAACCCGGGGCCCCGCAGGAGACCTCTTAGAACCCTTGGGCGCGAGCGGTGTGTGCGCATGCTCACTTGTGTTTGGCACTGCTCCTCGGTTAGCGTTCGATCGGGAGGCTTTTGGGTGGTGCTGTTGTGGCAGAGATGTTGTCTTCGAGAAAATAGTACTGAGTAATATTCGCTCATATCGGCTTCACGAGTGGGTATGAGCCGAGGGGCCAGGTGAGGGGACGGGCCTCTGAAGCTGCTGTCTTCTCCCATGAAGAAGCTTTTTGACTTTTGACGGTAGACGAAAGAGTCACTCTCAGGCACCGCCACCAGGTGGCAGGAGGCGAGCTCGGACGAGGTTTATTTCAGACAGAGAATCGGCTTTGGCCTAGCTCCCAGATCCACTCAGACATCTGGGAAAGATCAATCACGCTGCCTAAAGGGGCCATGTTGAAAGAGGACACCAGATCCTTTCGTGTGGAGTAGGGGACGGGGATGACAGAGCCGAACGAGTAGTAGGGGGCGGAGCAAGGCCCAATCTTCGAAAAGAACTGATCTGTAGCCACGTCAAGAAATAGCCCATTAGAACCAACTTTCGGCACTCAGCTCCAGGCGGGGCGGCCCCGGCGCTGAGGGACGCTACCCGACCTTGGCGGGACGGGGGTTTCGCCAGGGCCTGGGCCCAGCGACCAGGCGGAGACGGCGCGCGAGCCTTGCAGTCTCCAGGGAAATGCGGGCTTGCCTGCAATGAGATTTCATTTTCTGCATTTAAAGGACATCCTTTTCTGAGCTGCTGTGAATAAATTTGGGATGATACTGTATGTTTTCATCTAATGGAGAAATAGCTGTATTTTGAATAAGGATTGCTGCACTGGACGACTTCAGAACATTACTCACAATGTCATCCAACAGGAGTCAGAATCCCCATGGACCGAAGCAGATTGGCCTTGACCAGCTCTGGGACGACCTCAGAGCTGGAATCCAGCAAGTGTACACCAGACAGAGTATGGCGAAGTCCAGATACATGGAACTCTACACGTATCCTCCTGCTTGAACTGAGATAATTTGCTTTAGAATTTTGATACTTAGTGGTAGGATCGATGAATTATTAGAAATTTGACATCGTGTGTTCTCTTCTCAGTTCATCCTTGAAATGTAGTCACAGAATTCATCTTTAGCTTTAAGTTTTTTGAATAGAGGTCCTGTTTTTCGGTTTTTAGAACAGAGGTAATAAAATTGGCTAGTTAGTTGTCTAATGCAGTGCTGGTCAGTACAGTAGCCACTAGTCACATGGATCTGTTTACATTTAAAATAATTTAAAAATTCAGTTTCTTAGTCACAGTAGCCGTATTTTAAGGGCTTAATAGTCAGATAATAAAATATTTCTATTACTGTGGAATGATCCGTTGGACAGCACTGGTCTAAAGCAGGGGATCATTTGTTGAAATGTTGTCCATTTGTTTATATATTGTCTACAGCTGCTTTCATGTTACTCGGAGGGAGTTGAGTAGTTCTGTCAGAAACGATCTTTTCCACAAAGCCTAAAATATTTGCTATCTGGTCCTTTACATAAGAAGTTTGCTGACCTGATCTAACGGGATAGCACAGAGAACAAAAGTTTAACTGTTCTGGTCCTGTTTCACAAAAATGGTATTTAAAAAGTATCTCCCTCATTTGTCATGTGGCCTGCCATGTGCGCGAGGGACAGTGCCGCGTGCTGCAAAGGTCACGAGGGTGTAAAAGACGCGGCCCTGCTCTTCCATACCCAGTGGTGTGCTGTTCGCCTTTGTAGAGTTTCTTGGTTCCGTGCAAATATGAAATTGGAACTAGAGCTAAGCCAACTCAGTAGTGAGCAGGTTGCTGCAGATTCTAGGATTTCAAAGTTCAATGGAGATTTAAGTTTAAATCTTTGGTATGTATCTGTAATTATCAAACTAGGTTATGTGATATTGTAGTGTTCCCTCAAATATGTTAGCATCTGAACATCCTTAAAAAGAATTTAAACATTGATTTAGATGGATATGAAGCTGTCTATTTCTAAATTAACTTACAATTTATTGTATGTATTTACACATATTCATATATGTACTCATATATACTTACACGTAGGACACTTTTCAAAAAAAATCAGCTTTATTGAGATAATTCACAAACCATAAAATTCACCCTTTTTAAAGTCAAAAAAAAAAAAAAAAAAAGAACCAACTTTCAATCTACTGAGTGACTGCTGAAGTCACTCCGCAACCATTGGTCAACCCGGGGCCCCGCAGGAGACCTCGTAGAACCCTTGGGCGCGAGCGGCGTGTGCGCATGCTCACTTGTGTTTGGCACTGCTCCTTGGTTAGCGTTCGATCGGGAGGCTTTTGGGTGGTGCTGTTGTGGCAGAGATGTTGTCTTCGAGAAAATAGTACTGAGTAATATTCGCTCATATCGGCTTCACGAGTGGGTATGAGCCGAGGGGCCAGGTGAGGGGACGGGCCTCTGAAGCTGCTGTCTTCTCCCATGAAGAAGCTTTTTGACATTTGACGGTAGACGAAAGAGTCACTCTCAGGCACCGCCACCAGGTGGCAGGAGGCGAGCTCGGACGAGGTTTGTTTCAGACAGAGAATCGGCTTTTGGCCTAGCTCCCAGATCCACTCAGACATCTGGGAAAGATCAATCACGCTGCCTAAAGGGGCCATGTTGAAAGAGGACACCAGATCCTTTCGTGTGGAGTAGGGGACTTGGGTGACAGAGCGGAACGAGAAGTAGTGGGCGGAGCTAGGCCCAATCTTAGAAAAGAACTGATCTGTGGCCAGGTCAAGAAATAGCCCATTAGAACCATCTTTCAATATCCTTAGTGACTGCTGACGTCACTCAGCATCCATTGGTCAACCCGGGGCCCCGCAGGAGACCTCTTAGAACCCTTGGGCGCGAGCGGTGTGTGCGCGTTCTCACTTGTGTTTATCACTGCTCCTTGGTTACCATTCGATCGGGAGGCTTTTGAGTGGTGCGGTTGTGGCAGAGAGGTTGGCTTCTGCCGAATAGTACCGAGTAATCGCTGGTGTTAGGTTTAGAAGTGGATAAGAGCCGAGGGGGCAGGTGAGCGGGCTGGCCCGTTAAGCTGCTGTCTTCTGCCATGAAGGCGCTTTTTGACTTTGGACCGTAGAAGAAAAAGTCACTCTCTGGCACCACCACCGGGCTGCAGGAGGCGAGCGCGGACGCGGTTTGTTCGTGAAAGAGAATCGGCTTTCGGCTGAGCTGGCAGATCCGACTCAGACATCTGGGAAAGATCCATCACGCTGCCAAACAGGGTGATGTGGAAAGAGGACAGCTGATCTTTCCGTGTGGAGTAGGGGTCGGGAACCTCCAGCAGGCTGCAGGAGGCGAGCGCGGGAGCGGTTTGGTTGAGAAATGGAATCGGATTTCGGCTGAGCTACCAGATCCGACACAGACATCTGGGAAAGATCCATCAAGCTGCAAAAGGGGTCATGTTAAAAGTGGATAGCAGACCTTTCCGTGTGGAGTAGGGTAAGTGGATGACAGAGTGGATGGAGAAGTAGGGGGCGGAGCCAGGCCCTAGCTTAGGAAAGAACTTATCTGTAGCCATGGCAAGAAATAGCCCGTGAGAAACAACTTTCAATCCCCCTAGGGACCACTGACGGCAATCAGCAACCATTGGTCAACCCGGGGCCCCGCAGGAGACCTCTTAGAACCCTTGGGCGCGAGCGGTGTGTGCGCATGCTCACTTGTGTTTGGCACTGCTCCTCGGTTAGCGTTCGATCGGGAGGCTTTTGGGTGGTGCTGTTGTGGCAGAGATGTTGTCTTCGAGAAAATAGTACTGAGTAATATTCGCTCATATCGGCTTCACGAGTGGGTATGAGCCGAGGGGCCAGGTGAGGGGACGGGCCTCTGAAGCTGCTGTCTTCTCCCATGAAGAAGCTTTTTGACTTTTGACGGTAGACGAAAGAGTCACTCTCAGGCACCGCCACCAGGTGGCAGGAGGCGAGCTCGGACGAGGTTTATTTCAGACAGAGAATCGGCTTTGGCCTAGCTCCCAGATCCACTCAGACATCTGGGAAAGATCAATCACGCTGCCTAAAGGGGCCATGTTGAAAGAGGACACCAGATCCTTTCGTGTGGAGTAGGGGACTTGGGTGACAGAGCGGAACGAGAAGTAGTGGGCGGAGCTAGGCCCAATCTTAGAAAAGAACTGATCTGTGGCCAGGTCAAGAAATAGCCCATTAGAACCATCTTTCAATATCCTTAGTGACTGCTGACGTCACTCAGCATCCATTGGTCAACCCGGGGCCCCGCAGGAGACCTCTTAGAACCCTTGGGCGCGAGCGGTGTGTGCGCGTTCTCACTTGTGTTTATCACTGCTCCTTGGTTACCGTTCGATCGGGAGGCTTTTGAGTGGTGCGGTTGTGGCAGAGAGGTTGGCTTCTGCCGAATAGTACCGAGTAATCGCTGGTGTTAGGTTTAGAAGTGGATAAGAGCCGAGGGGGCAGGTGAGCGGGCTGGCCCGTTAAGCTGCTGTCTTCTGCCATGAAGGCGCTTTTTGACTTTGGACCGTAGAAGAAAAAGTCACTCTCTGGCACCACCACCGGGCTGCAGGAGGCGAGCGCGGACGCGGTTTGTTCGTGAAAGAGAATCGGCTTTCGGCTGAGCTGGCAGATCCGACTCAGACATCTGGGAAAGATCCATCACGCTGCCAAACAGGGTGATGTGGAAAGAGGACAGCTGATCTTTCCGTGTGGAGTAGGGGTCGGGAACCTCCAGCAGGCTGCAGGAGGCGAGCGCGGGAGCGGTTTGGTTGAGAAAAGGAATCGGATTTCGGCTGAGCTACCAGATCCGACACAGACATCTGGGAAAGATCCATCAAGCTGCAAAAGGGGTCATGTTAAAAGTGGATAGCAGACCTTTCCGTGTGGAGTAGGGTAAGTGGATGACAGAGTGGATGGAGAAGTAGGGGGCGGAGCCAGGCCCAAGCTTAGGAAAGAACTTATCTGTAGCCATGGCAAGAAATAGCCCGTGAGAAACAACTTTCAATCCCCCTAGGGACCACTGACGGCAATCAGCAACCATTGGTCAACCCGGGGCCCCGCAGGAGACCTCTTAGAACCCTTGGGCGCGAGCGGTGTGTGCGCATGCTCACTTGTGTTTGGCACTGCTCCTTGGTTAGCGTTCGATCGGGAGGCTTTTGGGTGGTGCTGTTGTGGCAGAGATGTTGTCTTCGAGAAAATAGTACTGAGTAATATTCGCTCATATCGGCTTCACGAGTGGGTATGAGCCGAGGGGCCAGGTGAGGGGACGGGCCTCTGAAGCTGCTGTCTTCTCCCATGAAGAAGCTTTTTGACTTTTGACGGTAGACGAAAGAGTCACTCTCAGGCACCGCCACCAGGTGGCAGGAGGCGAGCTCGGACGAGGTTTATTTCAGACAGAGAATCGGCTTTGGCCTAGCTCCCAGATCCACTCAGACATCTGGGAAAGATCAATCACGCTGCCTAAAGGGGCCATGTTGAAAGAGGACACCAGATCCTTTCGTGTGGAGTAGGGGACGGGGATGACAGAGCCGAACGAGTAGTAGGGGGCGGAGCAAGGCCCAATCTTCGAAAAGAACTGATCTGTAGCCACGTCAAGAAATAGCCCATTAGAACCAACTTTCGGCACTCAGCTCCAGGCGGGGCGGCCCCGGCGCTGAGGGACGCTACCCGACCTTGGCGGGACGGGGGTTTCGCCAGGGCCTGGGCCCAGCGACCAGGCGGAGACGGCGCGCGAGCCTTGCAGTCTCCAGGGAAATGCGGGCTTGCCTGCAATGAGATTTCATTTTCTGCATTTAAAGGACATCCTTTTCTGAGCTGCTGTGAATAAATTTGCGATGATACTGTATGTTTTCATCTAATGGAGAAATAGCTGTATTTTGAATAAGGATTGCTGCACTGGACGACTTCAGAACATTACTCACAATGTCATCCAACAGGAGTCAGAATCCCCATGGACCGAAGCAGATTGGCCTTGACCAGCTCTGGGACGACCTCAGAGCTGGAATCCAGCAAGTGTACACCAGACAGAGTATGGCGAAGTCCAGATACATGGAACTCTACACGTATCCTCCTGCTTGAACTGAGATAATTTGCTTTAGAATTTTGATACTTAGTGGTAGGATCGATGAATTATTAGAAATTTGACATCGTGTGTTCTCTTCTCAGTTCATCCTTGAAATGTAGTCACAGAATTCATCTTTAGCTTTAAGTTTTTTGAATAGAGGTCCTGTTTTTCGGTTTTTTGAACAGAGGTAATAAAATTGGCTAGTTAGTTGTCTAATGCAGTGCTGGTCAGTACAGTAGCCACTAGTCACATGGATCTGTTTACATTTAAAATAATTTAAAAATTCAGTTTCTTAGTCACAGTAGCCATATTTTAAGGGCTTAATAGTCAGATAATAAAATATTTCTATTACTGTGGAAAGATCCGTTGGACAGCACTGGTCTAAAGCAGGGGATCATTTGTTGAAATGTTGTCCATTTGTTTATATATTGTCTACAGCTGCTTTCATGTTACTCGGAGGGAGTTGAGTAGTTCTGTCAGAAACGATCTTGTCCACAAAGCCTAAAATATTTGCTATCTGGTCCTTTACATAAGAAGTTTGCTGACCTGATCTAACGGGATAGCACAGAGAACAAAAGTTTAACTGTTCTGGTCCTGTTTCACAAAAATGGTATTTAAAAAGTATCTCCCTCATTTGTCATGTGGCCTGCCATGTGCGCGAGGGACAGTGCCGCGTGCTGCAAAGGTCACGAGGGTGTAAAAGACGCGGCCCTGCTCTTCCATACCCAGTGGTGTGCTGTTCGCCTTTGTAGAGTTTCTTGGTTCCGTGCAAATATGAAATTGGAACTAGAGCTAAGCCAACTCAGTAGTGAGCAGGTTGCTGCAGATTCTAGGATTTCAAAGTTCAATGGAGATTTAAGTTTAAATCTTTGGTATGTATCTGTAATTATCAAACTAGGTTATGTGATATTGTAGTGTTCCCTCAAATATGTTAGCATCTGAAAATCCTTAAAAAGAATTTAAACATTGATTTAGATGGATATGAAGCTGTCTATTTCTAAATTAACTTACAATTTATTGTATGTATGTACACATATTCATATATGTACTCATATATACTTACACGTAGGACACTTTTCAAAAAAAAATCAGCTTTATTGAGATAATTCACAAACCATAAAATTCACCCTTTTTAAAGTCAAAAAAAAAAAAGAACCAACTTTCAATCTACTTAGTGACTGCTGAAGTCACTCCGCAACCATTGGTCAACCCGGGGCCCCGCAGGAGACCTCGTAGAACCCTTGGGCGCGAGCGGCGTGTGCGCATGCTCACTTGTGTTTGGCACTGCTCCTTGGTTAGCGTTCGATCGGGAGGCTTTTGGGTGGTGCTGTTGTGGCAGAGATGTTGTCTTCGAGAAAATAGTACTGAGTAATATTCGCTCATATCGGCTTCACGAGTGGGTATGAGCCGAGGGGCCAGGTGAGGGGACGGGCCTCTGAAGCTGCTGTCTTCTCCCATGAAGAAGCTTTTTGACATTTGACGGTAGACGAAAGAGTCACTCTCAGGCACCGCCACCAGGTGGCAGGAGGCGAGCTCGGACGAGGTTTGTTTCAGACAGAGAATCGGCTTTTGGCCTAGCTCCCAGATCCACTCAGACATCTGGGAAAGATCAATCACGCTGCCTAAAGGGGCCATGTTGAAAGAGGACACCAGATCCTTTCGTGTGGAGTAGGGGACTTGGGTGACAGAGCGGAACGAGAAGTAGTGGGCGGAGCTAGGCCCAATCTTAGAAAAGAACTGATCTGTGGCCAGGTCAAGAAATAGCCCATTAGAACCATCTTTCAATATCCTTAGTGACTGCTGACGTCACTCAGCATCCATTGGTCAACCCGGGGCCCCGCAGGAGACCTCTTAGAACCCTTGGGCGCGAGCGGTGTGTGCGCGTTCTCACTTGTGTTTATCACTGCTCCTTGGTTACCGTTCGATCGGGAGGCTTTTGAGTGGTGCGGTTGTGGCAGAGAGGTTGGCTTCTGCCGAATAGTACCGAGTAATCGCTGGTGTTAGGTTTAGAAGTGGATAAGAGCCGAGGGGGCAGGTGAGCGGGCTGGCCCGTTAAGCTGCTGTCTTCTGCCATGAAGGCGCTTTTTGACTTTGGACCGTAGAAGAAAAAGTCACTCTCTGGCACCACCACCGGGCTGCAGGAGGCGAGCGCGGACGCGGTTTGTTCGTGAAAGAGAATCGGCTTTCGGCTGAGCTGGCAGATCCGACTCAGACATCTGGGAAAGATCCATCACGCTGCCAAACAGGGTGATGTGGAAAGAGGACAGCTGATCTTTCCGTGTGGAGTAGGGGTCGGGAACCTCCAGCAGGCTGCAGGAGGCGAGCGCGGGAGCGGTTTGGTTGAGAAATGGAATCGGATTTCGGCTGAGCTACCAGATCCGACACAGACATCTGGGAAAGATCCATCAAGCTGCAAAAGGGGTCATGTTAAAAGTGGATAGCAGACCTTTCCGTGTGGAGTAGGGTAAGTGGATGACAGAGTGGATGGAGAAGTAGGGGGCGGAGCCAGGCCCAAGCTTAGGAAAGAACTTATCTGTAGCCATGGCAAGAAATAGCCCGTGAGAAACAACTTTCAATCCCCCTAGGGACCACTGACGGCAATCAGCAACCATTGGTCAACCCGGGGCCCCGCAGGAGACCTCTTAGAACCCTTGGGCGCGAGCGGTGTGTGCGCATGCTCACTTGTGTTTGGCACTGCTCCTTGGTTAGCGTTCGATCGGGAGGCTTTTGGGTGGTGCTGTTGTGGCAGAGATGTTGTCTTCGAGAAAATAGTACTGAGTAATATTCGCTCATATCGGCTTCACGAGTGGGTATGAGCCGAGGGGCCAGGTGAGGGGACGGGCCTCTGAAGCTGCTGTCTTCTCCCATGAAGAAGCTTTTTGACTTTTGACGGTAGACGAAAGAGTCACTCTCAGGCACCGCCACCAGGTGGCAGGAGGCGAGCTCGGACGAGGTTTATTTCAGACAGAGAATCGGCTTTGGCCTAGCTCCCAGATCCACTCAGACATCTGGGAAAGATCAATCGCGCTGCCTAAAGGGGCCATGTTGAAAGAGGACACCAGATACTTTCGTGTGGAGTAGGGGACGGGGATGACAGAGCCGAACGAGTAGTAGGGGGCGGAGCAAGGCCCAATCTTCGAAAAGAACTGATCTGTAGCCACGTCAAGAAATAGCCCATTAGAACCAACTTTCGGCACTCAGCTCCAGGCGGGGCGGCCCCGGCGCTGAGGGACGCTACCCGACCTTGGCGGGACGGGGGTTTCGCCAGGGCCTGGGCCCAGCGACCAGGCGGAGACGGCGCGCGAGCCTTGCAGTCTCCAGGGAAATGCGGGCTTGCCTGCAATGAGATTTCATTTTCTGCATTTAAAGGACATCCTTTTCTGAGCTGCTGTGAATAAATTTGGGATGATACTGTATGTTTTCATCTAATGGAGAAATAGCTGTATTTTGAATAAGGATTGCTGCACTGGACGACTTCAGAACATTACTCACAATGTCATCCAACAGGAGTCAGAATCCCCATGGACCGAAGCAGATTGGCCTTGACCAGCTCTGGGACGACCTCAGAGCTGGAATCCAGCAAGTGTACACCAGACAGAGTATGGCGAAGTCCAGATACATGGAACTCTACACGTATCCTCCTGCTTGAACTGAGATAATTTGCTTTAGAATTTTGATACTTAGTGGTAGGATCGATGAATTATTAGAAATTTGACATCGTGTGTTCTCTTCTCAGTTCATCCTTGAAATGTAGTCACAGAATTCATCTTTAGCTTTAAGTTTTTTGAATAGAGGTCCTGTTTTTCGGTTTTTAGAACAGAGGTAATAAAATTGGCTAGTTAGTTGTCTAATGCAGTGCTGGTCAGTACAGTAGCCACTAGTCACATGGATCTGTTTACATTTAAAATAATTTAAAAATTCAGTTTCTTAGTCACAGTAGCCGTATTTTAAGGGCTTAATAGTCAGATAATAAAATATTTCTATTACTGTGGAATGATCCGTTGGACAGCACTGGTCTAAAGCAGGGGATCATTTGTTGAAATGTTGTCCATTTGTTTATATATTGTCTACAGCTGCTTTCATGTTACTCGGAGGGAGTTGAGTAGTTCTGTCAGAAACGATCTTGTCCACAAAGCCTAAAATATTTGCTATCTGGTCCTTTACATAAGAAGTTTGCTGACCTGATCTAACGGGATAGCACAGAGAACAAAAGTTTAACTGTTCTGGTCCTGTTTCACAAAAATGGTATTTAAAAAGTATCTCCCTCATTTGTCATGTGGCCTGCCATGTGCGCGAGGGACAGTGCCGCGTGCTGCAAAGGTCACGAGGGTGTAAAAGACGCGGCCCTGCTCTTCCATACCCAGTGGTGTGCTGTTCGCCTTTGTAGAGTTTCTTGGTTCCGTGCAAATATGAAATTGGAACTAGAGCTAAGCCAACTCAGTAGTGAGCAGGTTGCTGCAGATTCTAGGATTTCAAAGTTCAATGGAGATTTAAGTTTAAATCTTTGGTATGTATCTGTAATTATCAAACTAGGTTATGTGATATTGTAGTGTTCCCTCAAATATGTTAGCATCTGAAAATCCTTAAAAAGAATTTAAACATTGATTTAGATGGATATGAAGCTGTCTATTTCTAAATTAACTTACAATTTATTGTATGTATGTACACATATTCATATATGTACTCATATATACTTACACGTAGGACACTTTTCAAAAAAAAATCAGCTTTATTGAGATAATTCACAAACCATAAAATTCACCCTTTTTAAAGTCAAAAAAAAAAAGAACCAACTTTCAATCTACTGAGTGACTGCTGAAGTCACTCCGCAACCATTGGTCAACCCGGGGCCCCGCAGGAGACCTCGTAGAACCCTTGGGCGCGAGCGGCGTGTGCGCATGCTCACTTGTGTTTGGCACTGCTCCTTGGTTAGCGTTCGATCGGGAGGCTTTTGGGTGGTGCTGTTGTGGCAGAGATGTTGTCTTCGAGAAAATAGTACTGAGTAATATTCGCTCATATCGGCTTCACGAGTGGGTATGAGCCGAGGGGCCAGGTGAGGGGACGGGCCTCTGAAGCTGCTGTCTTCTCCCATGAAGAAGCTTTTTGACATTTGACGGTAGACGAAAGAGTCACTCTCAGGCACCGCCACCAGGTGGCAGGAGGCGAGCTCGGACGAGGTTTGTTTCAGACAGAGAATCGGCTTTTGGCCTAGCTCCCAGATCCACTCAGACATCTGGGAAAGATCAATCACGCTGCCTAAAGGGGCCATGTTGAAAGAGGACACCAGATCCTTTCGTGTGGAGTAGGGGACTTGGGTGACAGAGCGGAACGAGAAGTAGTGGGCGGAGCTAGGCCCAATCTTAGAAAAGAACTGATCTGTGGCCAGGTCAAGAAATAGCCCATTAGAACCATCTTTCAATATCCTTAGTGACTGCTGACGTCACTCAGCATCCATTGGTCAACCCGGGGCCCCGCAGGAGACCTCTTAGAACCCTTGGGCGCGAGCGGTGTGTGCGCGTTCTCACTTGTGTTTATCACTGCTCCTTGGTTACCGTTCGATCGGGAGGCTTTTGAGTGGTGCGGTTGTGGCAGAGAGGTTGGCTTCTGCCGAATAGTACCGAGTAATCGCTGGTGTTAGGTTTAGAAGTGGATAAGAGCCGAGGGGGCAGGTGAGCGGGCTGGCCCGTTAAGCTGCTGTCTTCTGCCATGAAGGCGCTTTTTGACTTTGGACCGTAGAAGAAAAAGTCACTCTCTGGCACCACCACCGGGCTGCAGGAGGCGAGCGCGGACGCGGTTTGTTCGTGAAAGAGAATCGGCTTTCGGCTGAGCTGGCAGATCCGACTCAGACATCTGGGAAAGATCCATCACGCTGCCAAACAGGGTGATGTGGAAAGAGGACAGCTGATCTTTCCGTGTGGAGTAGGGGTCGGGAACCTCCAGCAGGCTGCAGGAGGCGAGCGCGGGAGCGGTTTGGTTGAGAAATGGAATCGGATTTCGGCTGAGCTACCAGATCCGACACAGACATCTGGGAAAGATCCATCAAGCTGCAAAAGGGGTCATGTTAAAAGTGGATAGCAGACCTTTCCGTGTGGAGTAGGGTAAGTGGATGACAGAGTGGATGGAGAAGTAGGGGGCGGAGCCAGGCCCAAGCTTAGGAAAGAACTTATCTGTAGCCATGGCAAGAAATAGCCCGTGAGAAACAACTTTCAATCCCCCTAGGGACCACTGACGGCAATCAGCAACCATTGGTCAACCCGGGGCCCCGCAGGAGACCTCTTAGAACCCTTGGGCGCGAGCGGTGTGTGCGCATGCTCACTTGTGTTTGGCACTGCTCCTTGGTTAGCGTTCGATCGGGAGGCTTTTGGGTGGTGCTGTTGTGGCAGAGATGTTGTCTTCGAGAAAATAGTACTGAGTAATATTCGCTCATATCGGCTTCACGAGTGGGTATGAGCCGAGGGGCCAGGTGAGGGGACGGGCCTCTGAAGCTGCTGTCTTCTCCCATGAAGAAGCTTTTTGACTTTTGACGGTAGACGAAAGAGTCACTCTCAGGCACCGCCACCAGGTGGCAGGAGGCGAGCTCGGACGAGGTTTATTTCAGACAGAGAATCGGCTTTGGCCTAGCTCCCAGATCCACTCAGACATCTGGGAAAGATCAATCACGCTGCCTAAAGGGGCCATGTTGAAAGAGGACACCAGATCCTTTCGTGTGGAGTAGGGGACGGGGATGACAGAGCCGAACGAGTAGTAGGGGGCGGAGCAAGGCCCAATCTTCGAAAAGAACTGATCTGTAGCCACGTCAAGAAATAGCCCATTAGAACCAACTTTCGGCACTCAGCTCCAGGCGGGGCGGCCCCGGCGCTGAGGGACGCTACCCGACCTTGGCGGGACGGGGGTTTCGCCAGGGCCTGGGCCCAGCGACCAGGCGGAGACGGCGCGCGAGCCTTGCAGTCTCCAGGGAAATGCGGGCTTGCCTGCAATGAGATTTCATTTTCTGCATTTAAAGGACATCCTTTTCTGAGCTGCTGTGAATAAATTTGGGATGATACTGTATGTTTTCATCTAATGGAGAAATAGCTGTATTTTGAATAAGGATTGCTGCACTGGACGACTTCAGAACATTACTCACAATGTCATCCAACAGGAGTCAGAATCCCCATGGACCGAAGCAGATTGGCCTTGACCAGCTCTGGGACGACCTCAGAGCTGGAATCCAGCAAGTGTACACCAGACAGAGTATGGCGAAGTCCAGATACATGGAACTCTACACGTATCCTCCTGCTTGAACTGAGATAATTTGCTTTAGAATTTTGATACTTAGTGGTAGGATCGATGAATTATTAGAAATTTGACATCGTGTGTTCTCTTCTCAGTTCATCCTTGAAATGTAGTCACAGAATTCATCTTTAGCTTTAAGTTTTTTGAATAGAGGTCCTGTTTTTCGGTTTTTTGAACAGAGGTAATAAAATTGGCTAGTTAGTTGTCTAATGCAGTGCTGGTCAGTACAGTAGCCACTAGTCACATGGATCTGTTTACATTTAAAATAATTTAAAAATTCAGTTTCTTAGTCACAGTAGCCATATTTTAAGGGCTTAATAGTCAGATAATAAAATATTTCTATTACTGTGGAAAGATCCGTTGGACAGCACTGGTCTAAAGCAGGGGATCATTTGTTGAAATGTTGTCCATTTGTTTATATATTGTCTACAGCTGCTTTCATGTTACTCGGAGGGAGTTGAGTAGTTCTGTCAGAAACGATCTTGTCCACAAAGCCTAAAATATTTGCTATCTGGTCCTTTACATAAGAAGTTTGCTGACCTGATCTAACGGGATAGCACAGAGAACAAAAGTTTAACTGTTCTGGTCCTGTTTCACAAAAATGGTATTTAAAAAGTATCTCCCTCATTTGTCATGTGGCCTGCCATGTGCGCGAGGGACAGTGCCGCGTGCTGCAAAGGTCACGAGGGTGTAAAAGACGCGGCCCTGCTCTTCCATACCCAGTGGTGTGCTGTTCGCCTTTGTAGAGTTTCTTGGTTCCGTGCAAATATGAAATTGGAACTAGAGCTAAGCCAACTCAGTAGTGAGCAGGTTGCTGCAGATTCTAGGATTTCAAAGTTCAATGGAGATTTAAGTTTAAATCTTTGGTATGTATCTGTAATTATCAAACTAGGTTATGTGATATTGTAGTGTTCCCTCAAATATGTTAGCATCTGAAAATCCTTAAAAAGAATTTAAACATTGATTTAGATGGATATGAAGCTGTCTATTTCTAAATTAACTTACAATTTATTGTATGTATGTACACATATTCATATATGTACTCATATATACTTACACGTAGGACACTTTTCAAAAAAAAATCAGCTTTATTGAGATAATTCACAAACCATAAAATTCACCCTTTTTAAAGTCAAAAAAAAAAAAGAACCAACTTTCAATCTACTTAGTGACTGCTGAAGTCACTCCGCAACCATTGGTCAACCCGGGGCCCCGCAGGAGACCTCGTAGAACCCTTGGGCGCGAGCGGCGTGTGCGCATGCTCACTTGTGTTTGGCACTGCTCCTTGGTTAGCGTTCGATCGGGAGGCTTTTGGGTGGTGCTGTTGTGGCAGAGATGTTGTCTTCGAGAAAATAGTACTGAGTAATATTCGCTCATATCGGCTTCACGAGTGGGTATGAGCCGAGGGGCCAGGTGAGGGGACGGGCCTCTGAAGCTGCTGTCTTCTCCCATGAAGAAGCTTTTTGACATTTGACGGTAGACGAAAGAGTCACTCTCAGGCACCGCCACCAGGTGGCAGGAGGCGAGCTCGGACGAGGTTTGTTTCAGACAGAGAATCGGCTTTTGGCCTAGCTCCCAGATCCACTCAGACATCTGGGAAAGATCAATCACGCTGCCTAAAGGGGCCATGTTGAAAGAGGACACCAGATCCTTTCGTGTGGAGTAGGGGACTTGGGTGACAGAGCGGAACGAGAAGTAGTGGGCGGAGCTAGGCCCAATCTTAGAAAAGAACTGATCTGTGGCCAGGTCAAGAAATAGCCCATTAGAACCATCTTTCAATATCCTTAGTGACTGCTGACGTCACTCAGCATCCATTGGTCAACCCGGGGCCCCGCAGGAGACCTCTTAGAACCCTTGGGCGCGAGCGGTGTGTGCGCGTTCTCACTTGTGTTTATCACTGCTCCTTGGTTACCGTTCGATCGTGAGGCTTTTGAGTGGTGCGGTTGTGGCAGAGAGGTTGGCTTCTGCCGAATAGTACCGAGTAATCGCTGGTGTTAGGTTTAGAAGTGGATAAGAGCCGAGGGGGCAGGTGAGCGGGCTGGCCCGTTAAGCTGCTGTCTTCTGCCATGAAGGCGCTTTTTGACTTTGGACCGTAGAAGAAAAAGTCACTCTCTGGCACCACCACCGGGCTGCAGGAGGCGAGCGCGGACGCGGTTTGTTCGTGAAAGAGAATCGGCTTTCGGCTGAGCTGGCAGATCCGACTCAGACATCTGGGAAAGATCCATCACGCTGCCAAACAGGGTGATGTGGAAAGAGGACAGCTGATCTTTCCGTGTGGAGTAGGGGTCGGGAACCTCCAGCAGGCTGCAGGAGGCGAGCGCGGGAGCGGTTTGGTTGAGAAATGGAATCGGATTTCGGCTGAGCTACCAGATCCGACACAGACATCTGGGAAAGATCCATCAAGCTGCAAAAGGGGTCATGTTAAAAGTGGATAGCAGACCTTTCCGTGTGGAGTAGGGTAAGTGGATGACAGAGTGGATGGAGAAGTAGGGGGCGGAGCCAGGCCCAAGCTTAGGAAAGAACTTATCTGTAGCCATGGCAAGAAATAGCCCGTGAGAAACAACTTTCAATCCCCCTAGGGACCACTGACGGCAATCAGCAACCATTGGTCAACCCGGGGCCCCGCAGGAGACCTCTTAGAACCCTTGGGCGCGAGCGGTGTGTGCGCATGCTCACTTGTGTTTGGCACTGCTCCTCGGTTAGCGTTCGATCGGGAGGCTTTTGGGTGGTGCTGTTGTGGCAGAGATGTTGTCTTCGAGAAAATAGTACTGAGTAATATTCGCTCATATCGGCTTCACGAGTGGGTATGAGCCGAGGGGCCAGGTGAGGGGACGGGCCTCTGAAGCTGCTGTCTTCTCCCATGAAGAAGCTTTTTGACTTTTGACGGTAGACGAAAGAGTCACTCTCAGGCACCGCCACCAGGTGGCAGGAGGCGAGCTCGGACGAGGTTTATTTCAGACAGAGAATCGGCTTTGGCCTAGCTCCCAGATCCACTCAGACATCTGGGAAAGATCAATCACGCTGCCTAAAGGGGCCATGTTGAAAGAGGACACCAGATCCTTTCGTGTGGAGTAGGGGACGGGGATGACAGAGCCGAACGAGTAGTAGGGGGCGGAGCAAGGCCCAATCTTCGAAAAGAACTGATCTGTAGCCACGTCAAGAAATAGCCCATTAGAACCAACTTTCGGCACTCAGCTCCAGGCGGGGCGGCCCCGGCGCTGAGGGACGCTACCCGACCTTGGCGGGACGGGGGTTTCGCCAGGGCCTGGGCCCAGCGACCAGGCGGAGACGGCGCGCGAGCCTTGCAGTCTCCAGGGAAATGCGGGCTTGCCTGCAATGAGATTTCATTTTCTGCATTTAAAGGACATCCTTTTCTGAGCTGCTGTGAATAAATTTGGGATGATACTGTATGTTTTCATCTAATGGAGAAATAGCTGTATTTTGAATAAGGATTGCTGCACTGGACGACTTCAGAACATTACTCACAATGTCATCCAACAGGAGTCAGAATCCCCATGGACCGAAGCAGATTGGCCTTGACCAGCTCTGGGACGACCTCAGAGCTGGAATCCAGCAAGTGTACACCAGACAGAGTATGGCGAAGTCCAGATACATGGAACTCTACACGTATCCTCCTGCTTGAACTGAGATAATTTGCTTTAGAATTTTGATACTTAGTGGTAGGATCGATGAATTATTAGAAATTTGACATCGTGTGTTCTCTTCTCAGTTCATCCTTGAAATGTAGTCACAGAATTCATCTTTAGCTTTAAGTTTTTTGAATAGAGGTCCTGTTTTTCGGTTTTTAGAACAGAGGTAATAAAATTGGCTAGTTAGTTGTCTAATGCAGTGCTGGTCAGTACAGTAGCCACTAGTCACATGGATCTGTTTACATTTAAAATAATTTAAAAATTCAGTTTCTTAGTCACAGTAGCCGTATTTTAAGGGCTTAATAGTCAGATAATAAAATATTTCTATTACTGTGGAATGATCCGTTGGACAGCACTGGTCTAAAGCAGGGGATCATTTGTTGAAATGTTGTCCATTTGTTTATATATTGTCTACAGCTGCTTTCATGTTACTCGGAGGGAGTTGAGTAGTTCTGTCAGAAACGATCTTGTCCACAAAGCCTAAAATATTTGCTATCTGGTCCTTTACATAAGAAGTTTGCTGACCTGATCTAACGGGATAGCACAGAGAACAAAAGTTTAACTGTTCTGGTCCTGTTTCACAAAAATGGTATTTAAAAAGTATCTCCCTCATTTGTCATGTGGCCTGCCATGTGCGCGAGGGACAGTGCCGCGTGCTGCAAAGGTCACGAGGGTGTAAAAGACGCGGCCCTGCTCTTCCATACCCAGTGGTGTGCTGTTCGCCTTTGTAGAGTTTCTTGGTTCCGTGCAAATATGAAATTGGAACTAGAGCTAAGCCAACTCAGTAGTGAGCAGGTTGCTGCAGATTCTAGGATTTCAAAGTTCAATGGAGATTTAAGTTTAAATCTTTGGTATGTATCTGTAATTATCAAACTAGGTTATGTGATATTGTAGTGTTCCCTCAAATATGTTAGCATCTGAACATCCTTAAAAAGAATTTAAACATTGATTTAGATGGATATGAAGCTGTCTATTTCTAAATTAACTTACAATTTATTGTATGTATTTACACATATTCATATATGTACTCATATATACTTACACGTAGGACACTTTTCAAAAAAAATCAGCTTTATTGAGATAATTCACAAACCATAAAATTCACCCTTTTTAAAGTCAAAAAAAAAAAAAAAAAAAGAACCAACTTTCAATCTACTGAGTGACTGCTGAAGTCACTCCGCAACCATTGGTCAACCCGGGGCCCCGCAGGAGACCTCGTAGAACCCTTGGGCGCGAGCGGCGTGTGCGCATGCTCACTTGTGTTTGGCACTGCTCCTTGGTTAGCGTTCGATCGGGAGGCTTTTGGGTGGTGCTGTTGTGGCAGAGATGTTGTCTTCGAGAAAATAGTACTGAGTAATATTCGCTCATATCGGCTTCACGAGTGGGTATGAGCCGAGGGGCCAGGTGAGGGGACGGGCCTCTGAAGCTGCTGTCTTCTCCCATGAAGAAGCTTTTTGACATTTGACGGTAGACGAAAGAGTCACTCTCAGGCACCGCCACCAGGTGGCAGGAGGCGAGCTCGGACGAGGTTTGTTTCAGACAGAGAATCGGCTTTTGGCCTAGCTCCCAGATCCACTCAGACATCTGGGAAAGATCAATCACGCTGCCTAAAGGGGCCATGTTGAAAGAGGACACCAGATCCTTTCGTGTGGAGTAGGGGACTTGGGTGACAGAGCGGAACGAGAAGTAGTGGGCGGAGCTAGGCCCAATCTTAGAAAAGAACTGATCTGTGGCCAGGTCAAGAAATAGCCCATTAGAACCATCTTTCAATATCCTTAGTGACTGCTGACGTCACTCAGCATCCATTGGTCAACCCGGGGCCCCGCAGGAGACCTCTTAGAACCCTTGGGCGCGAGCGGTGTGTGCGCGTTCTCACTTGTGTTTATCACTGCTCCTTGGTTACCGTTCGATCGGGAGGCTTTTGAGTGGTGCGGTTGTGGCAGAGAGGTTGGCTTCTGCCGAATAGTACCGAGTAATCGCTGGTGTTAGGTTTAGAAGTGGATAAGAGCCGAGGGGGCAGGTGAGCGGGCTGGCCCGTTAAGCTGCTGTCTTCTGCCATGAAGGCGCTTTTTGACTTTGGACCGTAGAAGAAAAAGTCACTCTCTGGCACCACCACCGGGCTGCAGGAGGCGAGCGCGGACGCGGTTTGTTCGTGAAAGAGAATCGGCTTTCGGCTGAGCTGGCAGATCCGACTCAGACATCTGGGAAAGATCCATCACGCTGCCAAACAGGGTGATGTGGAAAGAGGACAGCTGATCTTTCCGTGTGGAGTAGGGGTCGGGAACCTCCAGCAGGCTGCAGGAGGCGAGCGCGGGAGCGGTTTGGTTGAGAAATGGAATCGGATTTCGGCTGAGCTACCAGATCCGACACAGACATCTGGGAAAGATCCATCAAGCTGCAAAAGGGGTCATGTTAAAAGTGGATAGCAGACCTTTCCGTGTGGAGTAGGGTAAGTGGATGACAGAGTGGATGGAGAAGTAGGGGGCGGAGCCAGGCCCAAGCTTAGGAAAGAACTTATCTGTAGCCATGGCAAGAAATAGCCCGTGAGAAACAACTTTCAATCCCCCTAGGGACCACTGACGGCAATCAGCAACCATTGGTCAACCCGGGGCCCCGCAGGAGACCTCTTAGAACCCTTGGGCGCGAGCGGTGTGTGCGCATGCTCACTTGTGTTTGGCACTGCTCCTTGGTTAGCGTTCGATCGGGAGGCTTTTGGGTGGTGCTGTTGTGGCAGAGATGTTGTCTTCGAGAAAATAGTACTGAGTAATATTCGCTCATATCGGCTTCACGAGTGGGTATGAGCCGAGGGGCCAGGTGAGGGGACGGGCCTCTGAAGCTGCTGTCTTCTCCCATGAAGAAGCTTTTTGACTTTTGACGGTAGACGAAAGAGTCACTCTCAGGCACCGCCACCAGGTGGCAGGAGGCGAGCTCGGACGAGGTTTATTTCAGACAGAGAATCGGCTTTGGCCTAGCTCCCAGATCCACTCAGACATCTGGGAAAGATCAATCACGCTGCCTAAAGGGGCCATGTTGAAAGAGGACACCAGATCCTTTCGTGTGGAGTAGGGGACGGGGATGACAGAGCCGAACGAGTAGTAGGGGGCGGAGCAAGGCCCAATCTTCGAAAAGAACTGATCTGTAGCCACGTCAAGAAATAGCCCATTAGAACCAACTTTCGGCACTCAGCTCCAGGCGGGGCGGCCCCGGCGCTGAGGGACGCTACCCGACCTTGGCGGGACGGGGGTTTCGCCAGGGCCTGGGCCCAGCGACCAGGCGGAGACGGCGCGCGAGCCTTGCAGTCTCCAGGGAAATGCGGGCTTGCCTGCAATGAGATTTCATTTTCTGCATTTAAAGGACATCCTTTTCTGAGCTGCTGTGAATAAATTTGCGATGATACTGTATGTTTTCATCTAATGGAGAAATAGCTGTATTTTGAATAAGGATTGCTGCACTGGACGACTTCAGAACATTACTCACAATGTCATCCAACAGGAGTCAGAATCCCCATGGACCGAAGCAGATTGGCCTTGACCAGCTCTGGGACGACCTCAGAGCTGGAATCCAGCAAGTGTACACCAGACAGAGTATGGCGAAGTCCAGATACATGGAACTCTACACGTATCCTCCTGCTTGAACTGAGATAATTTGCTTTAGAATTTTGATACTTAGTGGTAGGATCGATGAATTATTAGAAATTTGACATCGTGTGTTCTCTTCTCAGTTCATCCTTGAAATGTAGTCACAGAATTCATCTTTAGCTTTAAGTTTTTTGAATAGAGGTCCTGTTTTTCGGTTTTTTGAACAGAGGTAATAAAATTGGCTAGTTAGTTGTCTAATGCAGTGCTGGTCAGTACAGTAGCCACTAGTCACATGGATCTGTTTACATTTAAAATAATTTAAAAATTCAGTTTCTTAGTCACAGTAGCCATATTTTAAGGGCTTAATAGTCAGATAATAAAATATTTCTATTACTGTGGAAAGATCCGTTGGACAGCACTGGTCTAAAGCAGGGGATCATTTGTTGAAATGTTGTCCATTTGTTTATATATTGTCTACAGCTGCTTTCATGTTACTCGGAGGGAGTTGAGTAGTTCTGTCAGAAACGATCTTGTCCACAAAGCCTAAAATATTTGCTATCTGGTCCTTTACATAAGAAGTTTGCTGACCTGATCTAACGGGATAGCACAGAGAACAAAAGTTTAACTGTTCTGGTCCTGTTTCACAAAAATGGTATTTAAAAAGTATCTCCCTCATTTGTCATGTGGCCTGCCATGTGCGCGAGGGACAGTGCCGCGTGCTGCAAAGGTCACGAGGGTGTAAAAGACGCGGCCCTGCTCTTCCATACCCAGTGGTGTGCTGTTCGCCTTTGTAGAGTTTCTTGGTTCCGTGCAAATATGAAATTGGAACTAGAGCTAAGCCAACTCAGTAATGAGCAGGTTGCTGCAGATTCTAGGATTTCAAAGTTCAATGGAGATTTAAGTTTAAATCTTTGGTATGTATCTGTAATTATCAAACTAGGTTATGTGATATTGTAGTGTTCCCTCAAATATGTTAGCATCTGAAAATCCTTAAAAAGAATTTAAACATTGATTTAGATGGATATGAAGCTGTCTATTTCTAAATTAACTTACAATTTATTGTATGTATGTACACATATTCATATATGTACTCATATATACTTACACGTAGGACACTTTTCAAAAAAAAATCAGCTTTATTGAGATAATTCACAAACCATAAAATTCACCCTTTTTAAAGTCAAAAAAAAAAAAGAACCAACTTTCAATCTACTTAGTGACTGCTGAAGTCACTCCGCAACCATTGGTCAACCCGGGGCCCCGCAGGAGACCTCGTAGAACCCTTGGGCGCGAGCGGCGTGTGCGCATGCTCACTTGTGTTTGGCACTGCTCCTTGGTTAGCGTTCGATCGGGAGGCTTTTGGGTGGTGCTGTTGTGGCAGAGATGTTGTCTTCGAGAAAATAGTACTGAGTAATATTCGCTCATATCGGCTTCACGAGTGGGTATGAGCCGAGGGGCCAGGTGAGGGGACGGGCCTCTGAAGCTGCTGTCTTCTCCCATGAAGAAGCTTTTTGACATTTGACGGTAGACGAAAGAGTCACTCTCAGGCACCGCCACCAGGTGGCAGGAGGCGAGCTCGGACGAGGTTTGTTTCAGACAGAGAATCGGCTTTTGGCCTAGCTCCCAGATCCACTCAGACATCTGGGAAAGATCAATCACGCTGCCTAAAGGGGCCATGTTGAAAGAGGACACCAGATCCTTTCGTGTGGAGTAGGGGACTTGGGTGACAGAGCGGAACGAGAAGTAGTGGGCGGAGCTAGGCCCAATCTTAGAAAAGAACTGATCTGTGGCCAGGTCAAGAAATAGCCCATTAGAACCATCTTTCAATATCCTTAGTGACTGCTGACGTCACTCAGCATCCATTGGTCAACCCGGGGCCCCGCAGGAGACCTCTTAGAACCCTTGGGCGCGAGCGGTGTGTGCGCGTTCTCACTTGTGTTTATCACTGCTCCTTGGTTACCGTTCGATCGGGAGGCTTTTGAGTGGTGCGGTTGTGGCAGAGAGGTTGGCTTCTGCCGAATAGTACCGAGTAATCGCTGGTGTTAGGTTTAGAAGTGGATAAGAGCCGAGGGGGCAGGTGAGCGGGCTGGCCCGTTAAGCTGCTGTCTTCTGCCATGAAGGCGCTTTTTGACTTTGGACCTTAGAAGAAAAAGTCACTCTCTGGCACCACCACCGGGCTGCAGGAGGCGAGCGCGGACGCGGTTTGTTCGTGAAAGAGAATCGGCTTTCGGCTGAGCTGGCAGATCCGACTCAGACATCTGGGAAAGATCCATCACGCTGCCAAACAGGGTGATGTGGAAAGAGGACAGCTGATCTTTCCGTGTGGAGTAGGGGTCGGGAACCTCCAGCAGGCTGCAGGAGGCGAGCGCGGGAGCGGTTTGGTTGAGAAATGGAATCGGATTTCGGCTGAGCTACCAGATCCGACACAGACATCTGGGAAAGATCCATCAAGCTGCAAAAGGGGTCATGTTAAAAGTGGATAGCAGACCTTTCCGTGTGGAGTAGGGTAAGTGGATGACAGAGTGGATGGAGAAGTAGGGGGCGGAGCCAGGCCCAAGCTTAGGAAAGAACTTATCTGTAGCCATGGCAAGAAATAGCCCGTGAGAAACAACTTTCAATCCCCCTAGGGACCACTGACGGCAATCAGCAACCATTGGTCAACCCGGGGCCCCGCAGGAGACCTCTTAGAACCCTTGGGCGCGAGCGGTGTGTGCGCATGCTCACTTGTGTTTGGCACTGCTCCTTGGTTAGCGTTCGATCGGGAGGCTTTTGGGTGGTGCTGTTGTGGCAGAGATGTTGTCTTCGAGAAAATAGTACTGAGTAATATTCGCTCATATCGGCTTCACGAGTGGGTATGAGCCGAGGGGCCAGGTGAGGGGACGGGCCTCTGAAGCTGCTGTCTTCTCCCATGAAGAAGCTTTTTGACTTTTGACGGTAGACGAAAGAGTCACTCTCAGGCACCGCCACCAGGTGGCAGGAGGCGAGCTCGGACGAGGTTTATTTCAGACAGAGAATCGGCTTTGGCCTAGCTCCCAGATCCACTCAGACATCTGGGAAAGATCAATCACGCTGCCTAAAGGGGCCATGTTGAAAGAGGACACCAGATCCTTTCGTGTGGAGGAGGGGACGGGGATGACAGAGCCGAACGAGTAGTAGGGGGCGGAGCAAGGCCCAATCTTCGAAAAGAACTGATCTGTAGCCACGTCAAGAAATAGCCCATTAGAACCAACTTTCGGCACTCAGCTCCAGGCGGGGCGGCCCCGGCGCTGAGGGACGCTACCCGACCTTGGCGGGACGGGGGTTTCGCCAGGGCCTGGGCCCAGCGACCAGGCGGAGACGGCGCGCGAGCCTTGCAGTCTCCAGGGAAATGCGGGCTTGCCTGCAATGAGATTTCATTTTCTGCATTTAAAGGACATCCTTTTCTGAGCTGCTGTGAATAAATTTGGGATGATACTGTATGTTTTCATCTAATGGAGAAATAGCTGTATTTTGAATAAGGATTGCTGCACTGGACGACTTCAGAACATTACTCACAATGTCATCCAACAGGAGTCAGAATCCCCATGGACCGAAGCAGATTGGCCTTGACCAGCTCTGGGACGACCTCAGAGCTGGAATCCAGCAAGTGTACACCAGACAGAGTATGGCGAAGTCCAGATACATGGAACTCTACACGTATCCTCCTGCTTGAACTGAGATAATTTGCTTTAGAATTTTGATACTTAGTGGTAGGATCGATGAATTATTAGAAATTTGACATCATGTGTTCTCTTCTCAGTTCATCCTTGAAATGTAGTCACAGAATTCATCTTTAGCTTTAAGTTTTTTGAATAGAGGTCCTGTTTTTCGGTTTTTTGAACAGAGGTAATAGAATTGGCTAGTTAGTTGTCTAATGCAGTGCTGGTCAGTACAGTAGCCACTAGTCACATGGATCTGTTTACATTTAAAATAATTTAAAAATTCAGTTTCTTAGTCACAGTAGCCATATTTTAAGGGCTTAATAGTCAGATAATAAAATATTTCTATTACTGTGGAAAGATCTGTTGGACAGCACTGGTCTAAAGCAGGGGATCATTTGTTGAAATGTTGTCCATTTGTTTATATATTGTCTACAGCTGCTTTCATGTTACTCGGAGGGAGTTGAGTAGTTCTGTCAGAAACGATCTTGTCCACAAAGCCTAAAATATTTGCTATCTGGTCCTTTACATAAGAAGTTTGCTGACCTGATCTAACGGGATAGCACAGAGAACAAAAGTTTAACTGTTCTGGTCCTGTTTCACAAAAATGGTATTTAAAAAGTATCTCCCTCATTTGTCATGTGGCCTGCCATGTGCGCGAGGGACAGTGCCGCGTGCTGCAAAGGTCACGAGGGTGTAAAAGACGCGGCCCTGCTCTTCCATACCCAGTGGTGTGCTGTTCGCCTTTGTAGAGTTTCTTGGTTCCGTGCAAATATGAAATTGGAACTAGAGCTAAGCCAACTCAGTAGTGAGCAGGTTGCTGCAGATTCTAGGATTTCAAAGTTCAATGGAGATTTAAGTTTAAATCTTTGGTATGTATCTGTAATTATCAAACTAGGTTATGTGATATTGTAGTGTTCCCTCAAATATGTTAGCATCTGAACATCCTTAAAAAGAATTTAAACATTGATTTAGATGGATATGAAGCTGTCTATTTCTAAATTAACTTACAATTTATTGTATGTATTTACACATATTCATATATGTACTCATATATACTTACACGTAGGACACTTTTCAAAAAAAATCAGCTTTATTGAGATAATTCACAAACCATAAAATTCACCCTTTTTAAAGTCAAAAAAAAAAAAAAAAAAAGAACCAACTTTCAATCTACTGAGTGACTGCTGAAGTCACTCCGCAACCATTGGTCAACCCGGGGCCCCGCAGGAGACCTCGTAGAACCCTTGGGCGCGAGCGGCGTGTGCGCATGCTCACTTGTGTTTGGCACTGCTCCTTGGTTAGCGTTCGATCGGGAGGCTTTTGGGTGGTGCTGTTGTGGCAGAGATGTTGTCTTCGAGAAAATAGTACTGAGTAATATTCGCTCATATCGGCTTCACGAGTGGGTATGAGCCGAGGGGCCAGGTGAGGGGACGGGCCTCTGAAGCTGCTGTCTTCTCCCATGAAGAAGCTTTTTGACATTTGACGGTAGACGAAAGAGTCACTCTCAGGCACCGCCACCAGGTGGCAGGAGGCGAGCTCGGACGAGGTTTGTTTCAGACAGAGAATCGGCTTTTGGCCTAGCTCCCAGATCCACTCAGACATCTGGGAAAGATCAATCACGCTGCCTAAAGGGGCCATGTTGAAAGAGGACACCAGATCCTTTCGTGTGGAGTAGGGGACTTGGGTGACAGAGCGGAACGAGAAGTAGTGGGCGGAGCTAGGCCCAATCTTAGAAAAGAACTGATCTGTGGCCAGGTCAAGAAATAGCCCATTAGAACCATCTTTCAATATCCTTAGTGACTGCTGACGTCACTCAGCATCCATTGGTCAACCCGGGGCCCCGCAGGAGACCTCTTAGAACCCTTGGGCGCGAGCGGTGTGTGCGCGTTCTCACTTGTGTTTATCACTGCTCCTTGGTTACCATTCGATCGGGAGGCTTTTGAGTGGTGCGGTTGTGGCAGAGAGGTTGGCTTCTGCCGAATAGTACCGAGTAATCGCTGGTGTTAGGTTTAGAAGTGGATAAGAGCCGAGGGGGCAGGTGAGCGGGCTGGCCCGTTAAGCTGCTGTCTTCTGCCATGAAGGCGCTTTTTGACTTTGGACCTTAGAAGAAAAAGTCACTCTCTGGCACCACCACCGGGCTGCAGGAGGCGAGCGCGGACGCGGTTTGTTCGTGAAAGAGAATCGGCTTTCGGCTGAGCTGGCAGATCCGACTCAGACATCTGGGAAAGATCCATCACGCTGCCAAACAGGGTGATGTGGAAAGAGGACAGCTGATCTTTCCGTGTGGAGTAGGGGTCGGGAACCTCCAGCAGGCTGCAGGAGGCGAGCGCGGGAGCGGTTTGGTTGAGAAATGGAATCGGATTTCGGCTGAGCTACCAGATCCGACACAGACATCTGGGAAAGATCCATCAAGCTGCAAAAGGGGTCATGTTAAAAGTGGATAGCAGACCTTTCCGTGTGGAGTAGGGTAAGTGGATGACAGAGTGGATGGAGAAGTAGGGGGCGGAGCCAGGCCCAAGCTTAGGAAAGAACTTATCTGTAGCCATGGCAAGAAATAGCCCGTGAGAAACAACTTTCAATCCCCCTAGGGACCACTGACGGCAATCAGCAACCATTGGTCAACCCGGGGCCCCGCAGGAGACCTCTTAGAACCCTTGGGCGCGAGCGGTGTGTGCGCATGCTCCCTTGTGTTTGGCACTGCTCCTCGGTTAGCGTTCGATCGGGAGGCTTTTGGGTGGTGCTGTTGTGGCAGAGATGTTGTCTTCGAGAAAATAGTACTGAGTAATATTCGCTCATATCGGCTTCACGAGTGGGTATGAGCCGAGGGGCCAGGTGAGGGGACGGGCCTCTGAAGCTGCTGTCTTCTCCCATGAAGAAGCTTTTTGACTTTTGACGGTAGACGAAAGAGTCACTCTCAGGCACCGCCACCAGGTGGCAGGAGGCGAGCTCGGACGAGGTTTATTTCAGACAGAGAATCGGCTTTGGCCTAGCTCCCAGATCCACTCAGACATCTGGGAAAGATCAATCACGCTGCCTAAAGGGGCCATGTTGAAAGAGGACACCAGATCCTTTCGTGTGGAGTAGGGGACGGGGATGACAGAGCCGAACGAGTAGTAGGGGGCGGAGCAAGGCCCAATCTTCGAAAAGAACTGATCTGTAGCCACGTCAAGAAATAGCCCATTAGAACCAACTTTCGGCACTCAGCTCCAGGCGGGGCGGCCCCGGCGCTGAGGGACGCTACCCGACCTTGGCGGGACGGGGGTTTCGCCAGGGCCTGGGCCCAGCGACCAGGCGGAGACGGCGCGCGAGCCTTGCAGTCTCCAGGGAAATGCGGGCTTGCCTGCAATGAGATTTCATTTTCTGCATTTAAAGGACATCCTTTTCTGAGCTGCTGTGAATAAATTTGCGATGATACTGTATGTTTTCATCTAATGGAGAAATAGCTGTATTTTGAATAAGGATTGCTGCACTGGACGACTTCAGAACATTACTCACAATGTCATCCAACAGGAGTCAGAATCCCCATGGACCGAAGCAGATTGGCCTTGACCAGCTCTGGGACGACCTCAGAGCTGGAATCCAGCAAGTGTACACCAGACAGAGTATGGCGAAGTCCAGATACATGGAACTCTACACGTATCCTCCTGCTTGAACTGAGATAATTTGCTTTAGAATTTTGATACTTAGTGGTAGGATCGATGAATTATTAGAAATTTGACATCGTGTGTTCTCTTCTCAGTTCATCCTTGAAATGTAGTCACAGAATTCATCTTTAGCTTTAAGTTTTTTGAATAGAGGTCCTGTTTTTCGGTTTTTTGAACAGAGGTAATAAAATTGGCTAGTTAGTTGTCTAATGCAGTGCTGGTCAGTACAGTAGCCACTAGTCACATGGATCTGTTTACATTTAAAATAATTTAAAAATTCAGTTTCTTAGTCACAGTAGCCATATTTTAAGGGCTTAATAGTCAGATAATAAAATATTTCTATTACTGTGGAAAGATCCGTTGGACAGCACTGGTCTAAAGCAGGGGATCATTTGTTGAAATGTTGTCCATTTGTTTATATATTGTCTACAGCTGCTTTCATGTTACTCGGAGGGAGTTGAGTAGTTCTGTCAGAAACGATCTTGTCCACAAAGCCTAAAATATTTGCTATCTGGTCCTTTACATAAGAAGTTTGCTGACCTGATCTAACGGGATAGCACAGAGAACAAAAGTTTAACTGTTCTGGTCCTGTTTCACAAAAATGGTATTTAAAAAGTATCTCCCTCATTTGTCATGTGGCCTGCCATGTGCGCGAGGGACAGTGCCGCGTGCTGCAAAGGTCACGAGGGTGTAAAAGACGCGGCCCTGCTCTTCCATACCCAGTGGTGTGCTGTTCGCCTTTGTAGAGTTTCTTGGTTCCGTGCAAATATGAAATTGGAACTAGAGCTAAGCCAACTCAGTAGTGAGCAGGTTGCTGCAGATTCTAGGATTTCAAAGTTCAATGGAGATTTAAGTTTAAATCTTTGGTATGTATCTGTAATTATCAAACTAGGTTATGTGATATTGTAGTGTTCCCTCAAATATGTTAGCATCTGAAAATCCTTAAAAAGAATTTAAACATTGATTTAGATGGATATGAAGCTGTCTATTTCTAAATTAACTTACAATTTATTGTATGTATGTACACATATTCATATATGTACTCATATATACTTACACGTAGGACACTTTTCAAAAAAAAATCAGCTTTATTGAGATAATTCACAAACCATAAAATTCACCCTTTTTAAAGTCAAAAAAAAAAAAGAACCAACTTTCAATCTACTTAGTGACTGCTGAAGTCACTCCGCAACCATTGGTCAACCCGGGGCCCCGCAGGAGACCTCGTAGAACCCTTGGGCGCGAGCGGCGTGTGCGCATGCTCACTTGTGTTTGGCACTGCTCCTTGGTTAGCGTTCGATCGGGAGGCTTTTGGGTGGTGCTGTTGTGGCAGAGATGTTGTCTTCGAGAAAATAGTACTGAGTAATATTCGCTCATATCGGCTTCACGAGTGGGTATGAGCCGAGGGGCCAGGTGAGGGGACGGGCCTCTGAAGCTGCTGTCTTCTCCCATGAAGAAGCTTTTTGACATTTGACGGTAGACGAAAGAGTCACTCTCAGGCACCGCCACCAGGTGGCAGGAGGCGAGCTCGGACGAGGTTTGTTTCAGACAGAGAATCGGCTTTTGGCCTAGCTCCCAGATCCACTCAGACATCTGGGAAAGATCAATCACGCTGCCTAAAGGGGCCATGTTGAAAGAGGACACCAGATCCTTTCGTGTGGAGTAGGGGACTTGGGTGACAGAGCGGAACGAGAAGTAGTGGGCGGAGCTAGGCCCAATCTTAGAAAAGAACTGATCTGTGGCCAGGTCAAGAAATAGCCCATTAGAACCATCTTTCAATATCCTTAGTGACTGCTGACGTCACTCAGCATCCATTGGTCAACCCGGGGCCCCGCAGGAGACCTCTTAGAACCCTTGGGCGCGAGCGGTGTGTGCGCGTTCTCACTTGTGTTTATCACTGCTCCTTGGTTACCGTTCGATCGGGAGGCTTTTGAGTGGTGCGGTTGTGGCAGAGAGGTTGGCTTCTGCCGAATAGTACCGAGTAATCGCTGGTGTTAGGTTTAGAAGTGGATAAGAGCCGAGGGGGCAGGTGAGCGGGCTGGCCCGTTAAGCTGCTGTCTTCTGCCATGAAGGCGCTTTTTGACTTTGGACCGTAGAAGAAAAAGTCACTCTCTGGCACCACCACCGGGCTGCAGGAGGCGAGCGCGGACGCGGTTTGTTCGTGAAAGAGAATCGGCTTTCGGCTGAGCTGGCAGATCCGACTCAGACATCTGGGAAAGATCCATCACGCTGCCAAACAGGGTGATGTGGAAAGAGGACAGCTGATCTTTCCGTGTGGAGTAGGGGTCGGGAACCTCCAGCAGGCTGCAGGAGGCGAGCGCGGGAGCGGTTTGGTTGAGAAATGGAATCGGATTTCGGCTGAGCTACCAGATCCGACACAGACATCTGGGAAAGATCCATCAAGCTGCAAAAGGGGTCATGTTAAAAGTGGATAGCAGACCTTTCCGTGTGGAGTAGGGTAAGTGGATGACAGAGTGGATGGAGAAGTAGGGGGCGGAGCCAGGCCCAAGCTTAGGAAAGAACTTATCTGTAGCCATGGCAAGAAATAGCCCGTGAGAAACAACTTTCAATCCCCCTAGGGACCACTGACGGCAATCAGCAACCATTGGTCAACCCGGGGCCCCGCAGGAGACCTCTTAGAACCCTTGGGCGCGAGCGGTGTGTGCGCATGCTCACTTGTGTTTGGCACTGCTCCTTGGTTAGCGTTCGATCGGGAGGCTTTTGGGTGGTGCTGTTGTGGCAGAGATGTTGTCTTCGAGAAAATAGTACTGAGTAATATTCGCTCATATCGGCTTCACGAGTGGGTATGAGCCGAGGGGCCAGGTGAGGGGACGGGCCTCTGAAGCTGCTGTCTTCTCCCATGAAGAAGCTTTTTGACTTTTGACGGTAGACGAAAGAGTCACTCTCAGGCACCGCCACCAGGTGGCAGGAGGCGAGCTCGGACGAGGTTTATTTCAGACAGAGAATCGGCTTTGGCCTAGCTCCCAGATCCACTCAGACATCTGGGAAAGATCAATCACGCTGCCTAAAGGGGCCATGTTGAAAGAGGACACCAGATCCTTTCGTGTGGAGGAGGGGACGGGGATGACAGAGCCGAACGAGTAGTAGGGGGCGGAGCAAGGCCCAATCTTCGAAAAGAACTGATCTGTAGCCACGTCAAGAAATAGCCCATTAGAACCAACTTTCGGCACTCAGCTCCAGGCGGGGCGGCCCCGGCGCTGAGGGACGCTACCCGACCTTGGCGGGACGGGGGTTTCGCCAGGGCCTGGGCCCAGCGACCAGGCGGAGACGGCGCGCGAGCCTTGCAGTCTCCAGGGAAATGCGGGCTTGCCTGCAATGAGATTTCATTTTCTGCATTTAAAGGACATCCTTTTCTGAGCTGCTGTGAATAAATTTGGGATGATACTGTATGTTTTCATCTAATGGAGAAATAGCTGTATTTTGAATAAGGATTGCTGCACTGGACGACTTCAGAACATTACTCACAATGTCATCCAACAGGAGTCAGAATCCCCATGGACCGAAGCAGATTGGCCTTGACCAGCTCTGGGACGACCTCAGAGCTGGAATCCAGCAAGTGTACACCAGACAGAGTATGGCGAAGTCCAGATACATGGAACTCTACACGTATCCTCCTGCTTGAACTGAGATAATTTGCTTTAGAATTTTGATACTTAGTGGTAGGATCGATGAATTATTAGAAATTTGACATCATGTGTTCTCTTCTCAGTTCATCCTTGAAATGTAGTCACAGAATTCATCTTTAGCTTTAAGTTTTTTGAATAGAGGTCCTGTTTTTCGGTTTTTTGAACAGAGGTAATAAAATTGGCTAGTTAGTTGTCTAATGCAGTGCTGGTCAGTACAGTAGCCACTAGTCACATGGATCTGTTTACATTTAAAATAATTTAAAAATTCAGTTTCTTAGTCACAGTAGCCATATTTTAAGGGCTTAATAGTCAGATAATAAAATATTTCTATTACTGTGGAAAGATCCGTTGGACAGCACTGGTCTAAAGCAGGGGATCATTTGTTGAAATGTTGTCCATTTGTTTATATATTGTCTACAGCTGCTTTCATGTTACTCGGAGGGAGTTGAGTAGTTCTGTCAGAAACGATCTTGTCCACAAAGCCTAAAATATTTGCTATCTGGTCCTTTACATAAGAAGTTTGCTGACCTGATCTAACGGGATAGCACAGAGAACAAAAGTTTAACTGTTCTGGTCCTGTTTCACAAAAATGGTATTTAAAAAGTATCTCCCTCATTTGTCATGTGGCCTGCCATGTGCGCGAGGGACAGTGCCGCGTGCTGCAAAGGTCACGAGGGTGTAAAAGACGCGGCCCTGCTCTTCCATACCCAGTGGTGTGCTGTTCGCCTTTGTAGAGTTTCTTGGTTCCGTGCAAATATGAAATTGGAACTAGAGCTAAGCCAACTCAGAAGTGAGCAGGTTGCTGCAGATTCTAGGATTTCAAAGTTCAATGGAGATTTAAGTTTAAATCTTTGGTATGTATCTGTAATTATCAAACTAGGTTATGTGATATTGTAGTGTTCCCTCAAATATGTTAGCATCTGAAAATCCTTAAAAAGAATTTAAACATTGATTTAGATGGATATGAAGCTGTCTATTTCTAAATTAACTTACAATTTATTGTATGTATGTACACATATTCATATATGTACTCATATATACTTACACGTAGGACACTTTTCAAAAAAAAATCAGCTTTATTGAGATAATTCACAAACCATAAAATTCACCCTTTTTAAAGTCAAAAAAAAAAAAAGAACCAACTTTCAATCTACTTAGTGACTGCTGAAGTCACTCCGCAACCATTGGTCAACCCGGGGCCCCGCAGGAGACCTCGTAGAACCCTTGGGCGCGAGCGGCGTGTGCGCATGCTCACTTGTGTTTGGCACTGCTCCTTGGTTAGCGTTCGATCGGGAGGCTTTTGGGTGGTGCTGTTGTGGCAGAGATGTTGTCTTCGAGAAAATAGTACTGAGTAATATTCGCTCATATCGGCTTCACGAGTGGGTATGAGCCGAGGGGCCAGGTGAGGGGACGGGCCTCTGAAGCTGCTGTCTTCTCCCATGAAGAAGCTTTTTGACATTTGACGGTAGACGAAAGAGTCACTCTCAGGCACCGCCACCAGGTGGCAGGAGGCGAGCTCGGACGAGGTTTGTTTCAGACAGAGAATCGGCTTTTGGCCTAGCTCCCAGATCCACTCAGACATCTGGGAAAGATCAATCACGCTGCCTAAAGGGGCCATGTTGAAAGAGGACACCAGATCCTTTCGTGTGGAGTAGGGGACTTGGGTGACAGAGCGGAACGAGAAGTAGTGGGCGGAGCTAGGCCCAATCTTAGAAAAGAACTGATCTGTGGCCAGGTCAAGAAATAGCCCATTAGAACCATCTTTCAATATCCTTAGTGACTGCTGACGTCACTCAGCATCCATTGGTCAACCCGGGGCCCCGCAGGAGACCTCTTAGAACCCTTGGGCGCGAGCGGTGTGTGCGCGTTCTCACTTGTGTTTATCACTGCTCCTTGGTTACCGTTCGATCGGGAGGCTTTTGAGTGGTGCGGTTGTGGCAGAGAGGTTGGCTTCTGCCGAATAGTACCGAGTAATCGCTGGTGTTAGGTTTAGAAGTGGATAAGAGCCGAGGGGGCAGGTGAGCGGGCTGGCCCGTTAAGCTGCTGTCTTCTGCCATGAAGGCGCTTTTTGACTTTGGACCGTAGAAGAAAAAGTCACTCTCTGGCACCACCACCGGGCTGCAGGAGGCGAGCGCGGACGCGGTTTGTTCGTGAAAGAGAATCGGCTTTCGGCTGAGCTGGCAGATCCGACTCAGACATCTGGGAAAGATCCATCACGCTGCCAAACAGGGTGATGTGGAAAGAGGACAGCTGATCTTTCCGTGTGGAGTAGGGGTCGGGAACCTCCAGCAGGCTGCAGGAGGCGAGCGCGGGAGCGGTTTGGTTGAGAAATGGAATCGGATTTCGGCTGAGCTACCAGATCCGACACAGACATCTGGGAAAGATCCATCAAGCTGCAAAAGGGGTCATGTTAAAAGTGGATAGCAGACCTTTCCGTGTGGAGTAGGGTAAGTGGATGACAGAGTGGATGGAGAAGTAGGGGGCGGAGCCAGGCCCAAGCTTAGGAAAGAACTTATCTGTAGCCATGGCAAGAAATAGCCCGTGAGAAACAACTTTCAATCCCCCTAGGGACCACTGACGGCAATCAGCAACCATTGGTCAACCCGGGGCCCCGCAGGAGACCTCTTAGAACCCTTGGGCGCGAGCGGTGTGTGCGCATGCTCACTTGTGTTTGGCACTGCTCCTTGGTTAGCGTTCGATCGGGAGGCTTTTGGGTGGTGCTGTTGTGGCAGAGATGTTGTCTTCGAGAAAATAGTACTGAGTAATATTCGCTCATATCGGCTTCACGAGTGGGTATGAGCCGAGGGGCCAGGTGAGGGGACGGGCCTCTGAAGCTGCTGTCTTCTCCCATGAAGAAGCTTTTTGACTTTTGACGGTAGACGAAAGAGTCACTCTCAGGCACCGCCACCAGGTGGCAGGAGGCGAGCTCGGACGAGGTTTATTTCAGACAGAGAATCGGCTTTGGCCTAGCTCCCAGATCCACTCAGACATCTGGGAAAGATCAATCACGCTGCCTAAAGGGGCCATGTTGAAAGAGGACACCAGATCCTTTCGTGTGGAGTAGGGGACGGGGATGACAGAGCCGAACGAGTAGTAGGGGGCGGAGCAAGGCCCAATCTTCGAAAAGAACTGATCTGTAGCCACGTCAAGAAATAGCCCATTAGAACCAACTTTCGGCACTCAGCTCCAGGCGGGGCGGCCCCGGCGCTGAGGGACGCTACCCGACCTTGGCGGGACGGGGGTTTCGCCAGGGCCTGGGCCCAGCGACCAGGCGGAGACGGCGCGCGAGCCTTGCAGTCTCCAGGGAAATGCGGGCTTGCCTGCAATGAGATTTCATTTTCTGCATTTAAAGGACATCCTTTTCTGAGCTGCTGTGAATAAATTTGGGATGATACTGTATGTTTTCATCTAATGGAGAAATAGCTGTATTTTGAATAAGGATTGCTGCACTGGACGACTTCAGAACATTACTCACAATGTCATCCAACAGGAGTCAGAATCCCCATGGACCGAAGCAGATTGGCCTTGACCAGCTCTGGGACGACCTCAGAGCTGGAATCCAGCAAGTGTACACCAGACAGAGTATGGCGAAGTCCAGATACATGGAACTCTACACGTATCCTCCTGCTTGAACTGAGATAATTTGCTTTAGAATTTTGATACTTAGTGGTAGGATCGATGAATTATTAGAAATTTGACATCATGTGTTCTCTTCTCAGTTCATCCTTGAAATGTAGTCACAGAATTCATCTTTAGCTTTAAGTTTTTTGACTAGAGGTCCTGTTTTTCGGTTTTTAGAACAGAGGTAATAAAATTGGCTAGTTAGTTGTCTAATGCAGTGCTGGTCAGTACAGTAGCCACTAGTCACATGGATCTGTTTACATTTAAAATAATTTAAAAATTCAGTTTCTTAGTCACAGTAGCCATATTTTAAGGGCTTAATAGTCAGATAATAAAATATTTCTATTACTGTGGAAAGATCCGTTGGACAGCACTGGTCTAAAGCAGGGGATCATTTGTTGAAATGTTGTCCATTTGTTTATATATTGTCTACAGCTGCTTTCATGTTACTCGGAGGGAGTTGAGTAGTTCTGTCAGAAACGATCTTGTCCACAAAGCCTAAAATATTTGCTATCTGGTCCTTTACATAAGAAGTTTGCTGACCTGATCTAACGGGATAGCACAGAGAACAAAAGTTTAACTGTTCTGGTCCTGTTTCACAAAAATGGTATTTAAAAAGTATCTCCCTCATTTGTCATGTGGCCTGCCATGTGCGCGAGGGACAGTGCCGCGTGCTGCAAAGGTCACGAGGGTGTAAAAGACGCGGCCCTGCTCTTCCATACCCAGTGGTGTGCTGTTCGCCTTTGTAGAGTTTCTTGGTTCCGTGCAAATATGAAATTGGAACTAGAGCTAAGCCAACTCAGTAGTGAGCAGGTTGCTGCAGATTCTAGGATTTCAAAGTTCAATGGAGATTTAAGTTTAAATCTTTGGTATGTATCTGTAATTATCAAACTAGGTTATGTGATATTGTAGTGTTCCCTCAAATATGTTAGCATCTGAAAATCCTTAAAAAGAATTTAAACATTGATTTAGATGGATATGAAGCTGTCTATTTCTAAATTAACTTACAATTTATTGTATGTATGTACACATATTCATATATGTACTCATATATACTTACACGTAGGACACTTTTCAAAAAAAAATCAGCTTTATTGAGATAATTCACAAACCATAAAATTCACCCTTTTTAAAGTCAAAAAAAAAAAAAAAAAAAAAAAGAACCAACTTTCAATCTACTTAGTGACTGCTGAAGTCACTCCGCAACCATTGGTCAACCCGGGGCCCCGCAGGAGACCTCGTAGAACCCTTGGGCGCGAGCGGCGTGTGCGCATGCTCACTTGTGTTTGGCACTGCTCCTTGGTTAGCGTTCGATCGGGAGGCTTTTGGGTGGTGCTGTTGTGGCAGAGATGTTGTCTTCGAGAAAATAGTACTGAGTAATATTCGCTCATATCGGCTTCACGAGTGGGTATGAGCCGAGGGGCCAGGTGAGGGGACGGGCCTCTGAAGCTGCTGTCTTCTCCCATGAAGAAGCTTTTTGACATTTGACGGTAGACGAAAGAGTCACTCTCAGGCACCGCCACCAGGTGGCAGGAGGCGAGCTCGGACGAGGTTTGTTTCAGACAGAGAATCGGCTTTTGGCCTAGCTCCCAGATCCACTCAGACATCTGGGAAACATCAATCACGCTGCCTAAAGGGGCCATGTTGAAAGAGGACACCAGATCCTTTCGTGTGGAGTAGGGGACTTGGGTGACAGAGCGGAACGAGAAGTAGTGGGCGGAGCTAGGCCCAATCTTAGAAAAGAACTGATCTGTGGCCAGGTCAAGAAATAGCCCATTAGAACCATCTTTCAATATCCTTAGTGACTGCTGACGTCACTCAGCATCCATTGGTCAACCCGGGGCCCCGCAGGAGACCTCTTAGAACCCTTGGGCGCGAGCGGTGTGTGCGCGTTCTCACTTGTGTTTATCACTGCTCCTTGGTTACCGTTCGATCGGGAGGCTTTTGAGTGGTGCGGTTGTGGCAGAGAGGTTGGCTTCTGCCGAATAGTACCGAGTAATCGCTGGTGTTAGGTTTAGAAGTGGATAAGAGCCGAGGGGGCAGGTGAGCGGGCTGGCCCGTTAAGCTGCTGTCTTCTGCCATGAAGGCGCTTTTTGACTTTGGACCGTAGAAGAAAAAGTCACTCTCTGGCACCACCACCGGGCTGCAGGAGGCGAGCGCGGACGCGGTTTGTTCGTGAAAGAGAATCGGCTTTCGGCTGAGCTGGCAGATCCGACTCAGACATCTGGGAAAGATCCATCACGCTGCCAAACAGGGTGATGTGGAAAGAGGACAGCTGATCTTTCCGTGTGGAGTAGGGGTCGGGAACCTCCAGCAGGCTGCAGGAGGCGAGCGCGGGAGCGGTTTGGTTGAGAAATGGAATCGGATTTCGGCTGAGCTACCAGATCCGACACAGACATCTGGGAAAGATCCATCAAGCTGCAAAAGGGGTCATGTTAAAAGTGGATAGCAGACCTTTCCGTGTGGAGTAGGGTAAGTGGATGACAGAGTGGATGGAGAAGTAGGGGGCGGAGCCAGGCCCAAGCTTAGGAAAGAACTTATCTGTAGCCATGGCAAGAAATAGCCCGTGAGAAACAACTTTCAATCCCCCTAGGGACCACTGACGGCAATCAGCAACCATTGGTCAACCCGGGGCCCCGCAGGAGACCTCTTAGAACCCTTGGGCGCGAGCGGTGTGTGCGCATGCTCACTTGTGTTTGGCACTGCTCCTTGGTTAGCGTTCGATCGGGAGGCTTTTGGGTGGTGCTGTTGTGGCAGAGATGTTGTCTTCGAGAAAATAGTACTGAGTAATATTCGCTCATATCGGCTTCACGAGTGGGTATGAGCCGAGGGGCCAGGTGAGGGGACGGGCCTCTGAAGCTGCTGTCTTCTCCCATGAAGAAGCTTTTTGACTTTTGACGGTAGACGAAAGAGTCACTCTCAGGCACCGCCACCAGGTGGCAGGAGGCGAGCTCGGACGAGGTTTATTTCAGACAGAGAATCGGCTTTGGCCTAGCTCCCAGATCCACTCAGACATCTGGGAAAGATCAATCACGCTGCCTAAAGGGGCCATGTTGAAAGAGGACACCAGATCCTTTCGTGTGGAGGAGGGGACGGGGATGACAGAGCCGAACGAGTAGTAGGGGGCGGAGCAAGGCCCAATCTTCGAAAAGAACTGATCTGTAGCCACGTCAAGAAATAGCCCATTAGAACCAACTTTCGGCACTCAGCTCCAGGCGGGGCGGCCCCGGCGCTGAGGGACGCTACCCGACCTTGGCGGGACGGGGGTTTCGCCAGGGCCTGGGCCCAGCGACCAGGCGGAGACGGCGCGCGAGCCTTGCAGTCTCCAGGGAAATGCGGGCTTGCCTGCAATGAGATTTCATTTTCTGCATTTAAAGGACATCCTTTTCTGAGCTGCTGTGAATAAATTTGGGATGATACTGTACGTTTTCATCTAATGGAGAAATAGCTGTATTTTGAATAAGGATTGCTGCACTGGACGACTTCAGAACATTACTCACAATGTCATCCAACAGGAGTCAGAATCCCCATGGACCGAAGCAGATTGGCCTTGACCAGCTCTGGGACGACCTCAGAGCTGGAATCCAGCAAGTGTACACCAGACAGAGTATGGCGAAGTCCAGATACATGGAACTCTACACGTATCCTCCTGCTTGAACTGAGATAATTTGCTTTAGAATTTTGATACTTAGTGGTAGGATCGATGAATTATTAGAAATTTGACATCGTGTGTTCTCTTCTCAGTTCATCCTTGAAATGTAGTCACAGAATTCATCTTTAGCTTTAAGTTTTTTGAATAGAGGTCCTGTTTTTCGGTTTTTTGAACAGAGGTAATAAAATTGGCTAGTTAGTTGTCTAATGCAGTGCTGGTCAGTACAGTAGCCACTAGTCACATGGATCTGTTTACATTTAAAATAATTTAAAAATTCAGTTTCTTAGTCACAGTAGCCATATTTTAAGGGCTTAATAGTCAGATAATAAAATATTTCTATTACTGTGGAAAGATCCGTTGGACAGCACTGGTCTAAAGCAGGGGATCATTTGTTGAAATGTTGTCCATTTGTTTATATATTGTCTACAGCTGCTTTCATGTTACTCGGAGGGAGTTGAGTAGTTCTGTCAGAAACGATCTTGTCCACAAAGCCTAAAATATTTGCTATCTGGTCCTTTACATAAGAAGTTTGCTGACCTGATCTAACGGGATAGCACAGAGAACAAAAGTTTAACTGTTCTGGTCCTGTTTCACAAAAATGGTATTTAAAAAGTATCTCCCTCATTTGTCATGTGGCCTGCCATGTGCGCGAGGGACAGTGCCGCGTGCTGCAAAGGTCACGAGGGTGTAAAAGACGCGGCCCTGCTCTTCCATACCCAGTGGTGTGCTGTTCGCCTTTGTAGAGTTTCTTGGTTCCGTGCAAATATGAAATTGGAACTAGAGCTAAGCCAACTCAGTAGTGAGCAGGTTGCTGCAGATTCTAGGATTTCAAAGTTCAATGGAGATTTAAGTTTAAATCTTTGGTATGTATCTGTAATTATCAAACTAGGTTATGTGATATTGTAGTGTTCCCTCAAATATGTTAGCATCTGAAAATCCTTAAAAAGAATTTAAACATTGATTTAGATGGATATGAAGCTGTCTATTTCTAAATTAACTTACAATTTATTGTATGTATGTACACATATTCATATATGTACTCATATATACTTACACGTAGGACACTTTTCAAAAAAAAATCAGCTTTATTGAGATAATTCACAAACCATAAAATTCACCCTTTTTAAAGTCAAAAAAAAAAAAAAAAAAAAAAAGAACCAACTTTCAATCTACTTAGTGACTGCTGAAGTCACTCCGCAACCATTGGTCAACCCGGGGCCCCGCAGGAGACCTCGTAGAACCCTTGGGCGCGAGCGGCGTGTGCGCATGCTCACTTGTGTTTGGCACTGCTCCTTGGTTAGCGTTCGATCGGGAGGCTTTTGGGTGGTGCTGTTGTGGCAGAGATGTTGTCTTCGAGAAAATAGTACTGAGTAATATTCGCTCATATCGGCTTCACGAGTGGGTATGAGCCGAGGGGCCAGGTGAGGGGACGGGCCTCTGAAGCTGCTGTCTTCTCCCATGAAGAAGCTTTTTGACATTTGACGGTAGACGAAAGAGTCACTCTCAGGCACCGCCACCAGGTGGCAGGAGGCGAGCTCGGACGAGGTTTGTTTCAGACAGAGAATCGGCTTTTGGCCTAGCTCCCAGATCCACTCAGACATCTGGGAAACATCAATCACGCTGCCTAAAGGGGCCATGTTGAAAGAGGACACCAGATCCTTTCGTGTGGAGTAGGGGACTTGGGTGACAGAGCGGAACGAGAAGTAGTGGGCGGAGCTAGGCCCAATCTTAGAAAAGAACTGATCTGTGGCCAGGTCAAGAAATAGCCCATTAGAACCATCTTTCAATATCCTTAGTGACTGCTGACGTCACTCAGCATCCATTGGTCAACCCGGGGCCCCGCAGGAGACCTCTTAGAACCCTTGGGCGCGAGCGGTGTGTGCGCGTTCTCACTTGTGTTTATCACTGCTCCTTGGTTACCGTTCGATCGGGAGGCTTTTGAGTGGTGCGGTTGTGGCAGAGAGGTTGGCTTCTGCCGAATAGTACCGAGTAATCGCTGGTGTTAGGTTTAGAAGTGGATAAGAGCCGAGGGGGCAGGTGAGCGGGCTGGCCCGTTAAGCTGCTGTCTTCTGCCATGAAGGCGCTTTTTGACTTTGGACCGTAGAAGAAAAAGTCACTCTCTGGCACCACCACCGGGCTGCAGGAGGCGAGCGCGGACGCGGTTTGTTCGTGAAAGAGAATCGGCTTTCGGCTGAGCTGGCAGATCCGACTCAGACATCTGGGAAAGATCCATCACGCTGCCAAACAGGGTGATGTGGAAAGAGGACAGCTGATCTTTCCGTGTGGAGTAGGGGTCGGGAACCTCCAGCAGGCTGCAGGAGGCGAGCGCGGGAGCGATTTGGTTGAGAAATGGAATCGGATTTCGGCTGAGCTACCAGATCCGACACAGACATCTGGGAAAGATCCATCAAGCTGCAAAAGGGGTCATGTTAAAAGTGGATAGCAGACCTTTCCGTGTGGAGTAGGGTAAGTGGATGACAGAGTGGATGGAGAAGTAGGGGGCGGAGCCAGGCCCAAGCTTAGGAAAGAACTTATCTGTAGCCATGGCAAGAAATAGCCCGTGAGAAACAACTTTCAATCCCCCTAGGGACCACTGACGGCAATCAGCAACCATTGGTCAACCCGGGGCCCCGCAGGAGACCTCTTAGAACCCTTGGGCGCGAGCGGTGTGTGCGCATGCTCACTTGTGTTTGGCACTGCTCCTTGGTTAGCGTTCGATCGGGAGGCTTTTGGGTGGTGCTGTTGTGGCAGAGATGTTGTCTTCGAGAAAATAGTACTGAGTAATATTCGCTCATATCGGCTTCACGAGTGGGTATGAGCCGAGGGGCCAGGTGAGGGGACGGGCCTCTGAAGCTGCTGTCTTCTCCCATGAAGAAGCTTTTTGACTTTTGACGGTAGACGAAAGAGTCACTCTCAGGCACCGCCACCAGGTGGCAGGAGGCGAGCTCGGACGAGGTTTATTTCAGACAGAGAATCGGCTTTGGCCTAGCTCCCAGATCCACTCAGACATCTGGGAAAGATCAATCACGCTGCCTAAAGGGGCCATGTTGAAAGAGGACACCAGATCCTTTCGTGTGGAGGAGGGGACGGGGATGACAGAGCCGAACGAGTAGTAGGGGGCGGAGCAAGGCCCAATCTTCGAAAAGAACTGATCTGTAGCCACGTCAAGAAATAGCCCATTAGAACCAACTTTCGGCACTCAGCTCCAGGCGGGGCGGCCCCGGCGCTGAGGGACGCTACCCGACCTTGGCGGGACGGGGGTTTCGCCAGGGCCTGGGCCCAGCGACCAGGCGGAGACGGCGCGCGAGCCTTGCAGTCTCCAGGGAAATGCGGGCTTGCCTGCAATGAGATTTCATTTTCTGCATTTAAAGGACATCCTTTTCTGAGCTGCTGTGAATAAATTTGGGATGATACTGTATGTTTTCATCTAATGGAGAAATAGCTGTATTTTGAATAAGGATTGCTGCACTGGACGACTTCAGAACATTACTCACAATGTCATCCAACAGGAGTCAGAATCCCCATGGACCGAAGCAGATTGGCCTTGACCAGCTCTGGGACGACCTCAGAGCTGGAATCCAGCAAGTGTACACCAGACAGAGTATGGCGAAGTCCAGATACATGGAACTCTACACGTATCCTCCTGCTTGAACTGAGATAATTTGCTTTAGAATTTTGATACTTAGTGGTAGGATCGATGAATTATTAGAAATTTGACATCGTGTGTTCTCTTCTCAGTTCATCCTTGAAATGTAGTCACAGAATTCATCTTTAGCTTTAAGTTTTTTGAATAGAGGTCCTGTTTTTCGGTTTTTTGAACAGAGGTAATAAAATTGGCTAGTTAGTTGTCTAATGCAGTGCTGGTCAGTACAGTAGCCACTAGTCACATGGATCTGTTTACATTTAAAATAATTTAAAAATTCAGTTTCTTAGTCACAGTAGCCATATTTTAAGGGCTTAATAGTCAGATAATAAAATATTTCTATTACTGTGGAAAGATCCGTTGGACAGCACTGGTCTAAAGCAGGGGATCATTTGTTGAAATGTTGTCCATTTGTTTATATATTGTCTACAGCTGCTTTCATGTTACTCGGAGGGAGTTGAGTAGTTCTGTCAGAAACGATCTTGTCCACAAAGCCTAAAATATTTGCTATCTGGTCCTTTACATAAGAAGTTTGCTGACCTGATCTAACGGGATAGCACAGAGAACAAAAGTTTAACTGTTCTGGTCCTGTTTCACAAAAATGGTATTTAAAAAGTATCTCCCTCATTTGTCATGTGGCCTGCCATGTGCGCGAGGGACAGTGCCGCGTGCTGCAAAGGTCACGAGGGTGTAAAAGACGCGGCCCTGCTCTTCCATACCCAGTGGTGTGCTGTTCGCCTTTGTAGAGTTTCTTGGTTCCGTGCAAATATGAAATTGGAACTAGAGCTAAGCCAACTCAGTAGTGAGCAGGTTGCTGCAGATTCTAGGATTTCAAAGTTCAATGGAGATTTAAGTTTAAATCTTTGGTATGTATCTGTAATTATCAAACTAGGTTATGTGATATTGTAGTGTTCCCTCAAATATGTTAGCATCTGAAAATCCTTAAAAAGAATTTAAACATTGATTTAGATGGATATGAAGCTGTCTATTTCTAAATTAACTTACAATTTATTGTATGTATGTACACATATTCATATATGTACTCATATATACTTACACGTAGGACACTTTTCAAAAAAAAATCAGCTTTATTGAGATAATTCACAAACCATAAAATTCACCCTTTTTAAAGTCAAAAAAAAAAAAAAAAAAAAAAAAGAACCAACTTTCAATCTACTTAGTGACTGCTGAAGTCACTCCGCAACCATTGGTCAACCCGGGGCCCCGCAGGAGACCTCGTAGAACCCTTGGGCGCGAGCGGCGTGTGCGCATGCTCACTTGTGTTTGGCACTGCTCCTTGGTTAGCGTTCGATCGGGAGGCTTTTGGGTGGTGCTGTTGTGGCAGAGATGTTGTCTTCGAGAAAATAGTACTGAGTAATATTCGCTCATATCGGCTTCACGAGTGGGTATGAGCCGAGGGGCCAGGTGAGGGGACGGGCCTCTGAAGCTGCTGTCTTCTCCCATGAAGAAGCTTTTTGACATTTGACGGTAGACGAAAGAGTCACTCTCAGGCACCGCCACCAGGTGGCAGGAGGCGAGCTCGGACGAGGTTTGTTTCAGACAGAGAATCGGCTTTTGGCCTAGCTCCCAGATCCACTCAGACATCTGGGAAAGATCAATCACGCTGCCTAAAGGGGCCATGTTGAAAGAGGACACCAGATCCTTTCGTGTGGAGTAGGGGACTTGGGTGACAGAGCGGAACGAGAAGTAGTGGGCGGAGCTAGGCCCAATCTTAGAAAAGAACTGATCTGTGGCCAGGTCAAGAAATAGCCCATTAGAACCATCTTTCAATATCCTTAGTGACTGCTGACGTCACTCAGCATCCATTGGTCAACCCGGGGCCCCGCAGGAGACCTCTTAGAACCCTTGGGCGCGAGCGGTGTGTGCGCGTTCTCACTTGTGTTTATCACTGCTCCTTGGTTACCGTTCGATCGGGAGGCTTTTGAGTGGTGCGGTTGTGGCAGAGAGGTTGGCTTCTGCCGAATAGTACCGAGTAATCGCTGGTGTTAGGTTTAGAAGTGGATAAGAGCCGAGGGGGCAGGTGAGCGGGCTGGCCCGTTAAGCTGCTGTCTTCTGCCATGAAGGCGCTTTTTGACTTTGGACCGTAGAAGAAAAAGTCACTCTCTGGCACCACCACCGGGCTGCAGGAGGCGAGCGCGGACGCGGTTTGTTCGTGAAAGAGAATCGGCTTTCGGCTGAGCTGGCAGATCCGACTCAGACATCTGGGAAAGATCCATCACGCTGCCAAACAGGGTGATGTGGAAAGAGGACAGCTGATCTTTCCGTGTGGAGTAGGGGTCGGGAACCTCCAGCAGGCTGCAGGAGGCGAGCGCGGGAGCGGTTTGGTTGAGAAATGGAATCGGATTTCGGCTGAGCTACCAGATCCGACACAGACATCTGGGAAAGATCCATCAAGCTGCAAAAGGGGTCATGTTAAAAGTGGATAGCAGACCTTTCCGTGTGGAGTAGGGTAAGTGGATGACAGAGTGGATGGAGAAGTAGGGGGCGGAGCCAGGCCCAAGCTTAGGAAAGAACTTATCTGTAGCCATGGCAAGAAATAGCCCGTGAGAAACAACTTTCAATCCCCCTAGGGACCACTGACGGCAATCAGCAACCATTGGTCAACCCGGGGCCCCGCAGGAGACCTCTTAGAACCCTTGGGCGCGAGCGGTGTGTGCGCATGCTCACTTGTGTTTGGCACTGCTCCTTGGTTAGCGTTCGATCGGGAGGCTTTTGGGTGGTGCTGTTGTGGCAGAGATGTTGTCTTCGAGAAAATAGTACTGAGTAATATTCGCTCATATCGGCTTCACGAGTGGGTATGAGCCGAGGGGCCAGGTGAGGGGACGGGCCTCTGAAGCTGCTGTCTTCTCCCATGAAGAAGCTTTTTGACTTTTGACGGTAGACGAAAGAGTCACTCTCAGGCACCGCCACCAGGTGGCAGGAGGCGAGCTCGGACGAGGTTTATTTCAGACAGAGAATCGGCTTTGGCCTAGCTCCCAGATCCACTCAGACATCTGGGAAAGATCAATCACGCTGCCTAAAGGGGCCATGTTGAAAGAGGACACCAGATCCTTTCGTGTGGAGGAGGGGACGGGGATGACAGAGCCGAACGAGTAGTAGGGGGCGGAGCAAGGCCCAATCTTCGAAAAGAACTGATCTGTAGCCACGTCAAGAAATAGCCCATTAGAACCAACTTTCGGCACTCAGCTCCAGGCGGGGCGGCCCCGGCGCTGAGGGACGCTACCCGACCTTGGCGGGACGGGGGTTTCGCCAGGGCCTGGGCCCAGCGACCAGGCGGAGACGGCGCGCGAGCCTTGCAGTCTCCAGGGAAATGCGGGCTTGCCTGCAATGAGATTTCATTTTCTGCATTTAAAGGACATCCTTTTCTGAGCTGCTGTGAATAAATTTGGGATGATACTGTATGTTTTCATCTAATGGAGAAATAGCTGTATTTTGAATAAGGATTGCTGCACTGGACGACTTCAGAACATTACTCACAATGTCATCCAACAGGAGTCAGAATCCCCATGGACCGAAGCAGATTGGCCTTGACCAGCTCTGGGACGACCTCAGAGCTGGAATCCAGCAAGTGTACACCAGACAGAGTATGGCGAAGTCCAGATACATGGAACTCTACACGTATCCTCCTGCTTGAACTGAGATAATTTGCTTTAGAATTTTGATACTTAGTGGTAGGATCGATGAATTATTAGAAATTTGACATCATGTGTTCTCTTCTCAGTTCATCCTTGAAATGTAGTCACAGAATTCATCTTTAGCTTTAAGTTTTTTGACTAGAGGTCCTGTTTTTCGGTTTTTAGAACAGAGGTAATAAAATTGGCTAGTTAGTTGTCTAATGCAGTGCTGGTCAGTACAGTAGCCACTAGTCACATGGATCTGTTTACATTTAAAATAATTTAAAAATTCAGTTTCTTAGTCACAGTAGCCATATTTTAAGGGCTTAATAGTCAGATAATAAAATATTTCTATTACTGTGGAAAGATCCGTTGGACAGCACTGGTCTAAAGCAGGGGATCATTTGTTGAAATGTTGTCCATTTGTTTATATATTGTCTACAGCTGCTTTCATGTTACTCGGAGGGAGTTGAGTAGTTCTGTCAGAAACGATCTTGTCCACAAAGCCTAAAATATTTGCTATCTGGTCCTTTACATAAGAAGTTTGCTGACCTGATCTAACGGGATAGCACAGAGAACAAAAGTTTAACTGTTCTGGTCCTGTTTCACAAAAATGGTATTTAAAAAGTATCTCCCTCATTTGTCATGTGGCCTGCCATGTGCGCGAGGGACAGTGCCGCGTGCTGCAAAGGTCACGAGGGTGTAAAAGACGCGGCCCTGCTCTTCCATACCCAGTGGTGTGCTGTTCGCCTTTGTAGAGTTTCTTGGTTCCGTGCAAATATGAAATTGGAACTAGAGCTAAGCCAACTCAGTAGTGAGCAGGTTGCTGCAGATTCTAGGATTTCAAAGTTCAATGGAGATTTAAGTTTAAATCTTTGGTATGTATCTGTAATTATCAAACTAGGTTATGTGATATTGTAGTGTTCCCTCAAATATGTTAGCATCTGAAAATCCTTAAAAAGAATTTAAACATTGATTTAGATGGATATGAAGCTGTCTATTTCTAAATTAACTTACAATTTATTGTATGTATGTACACATATTCATGTATGTACTCATATATACTTACATGTAGAACACTTTTCAAAAAAAAATCAGCTTTATTGAGATAATTCACAAACCATAAAATTCACCCTTTTTAAAGTCAAAAAAAAAAAAAAAAAAAAAAAAGAACCAACTTTCAATCTACTTAGTGACTGCTGAAGTCACTCCGCAACCATTGGTCAACCCGGGGCCCCGCAGGAGACCTCGTAGAACCCTTGGGCGCGAGCGGTGTGTGCGCATGCTCACTTGTGTTTGGCACTGCTCCTCGGTTAGCGTTCGATCGGGAGGCTTTTGGGTGGTGCTGTTGTGGCAGAGATGTTGTCTTCGAGAAAATAGTACTGAGTAATATTCGCTCATATCGGCTTCACGAGTGGGTATGAGCCGAGGGGCCAGGTGAGGGGACGGGCCTCTGAAGCTGCTGTCTTCTCCCATGAAGAAGCTTTTTGACATTTGACGGTAGACGAAAGAGTCACTCTCAGGCACCGCCACCAGGTGGCAGGAGGCGAGCTCGGACGAGGTTTGTTTCAGACAGAGAATCGGCTTTTGGCCTAGCTCCCAGATCCACTCAGACATCTGGGAAAGATCAATCACGCTGCCTAAAGGGGCCATGTTGAAAGAGGACACCAGATCCTTTCGTGTGGAGTAGGGGACTTGGGTGACAGAGCGGAACGAGAAGTAGTGGGCGGAGCTAGGCCCAATCTTAGAAAAGAACTGATCTGTGGCCAGGTCAAGAAATAGCCCATTAGAACCATCTTTCAATATCCTTAGTGACTGCTGACGTCACTCAGCATCCATTGGTCAACCCGGGGCCCCGCAGGAGACCTCTTAGAACCCTTGGGCGCGAGCGGTGTGTGCGCGTTCTCACTTGTGTTTATCACTGCTCCTTGGTTACCGTTCGATCGGGAGGCTTTTGAGTGGTGCGGTTGTGGCAGAGAGGTTGGCTTCTGCCGAATAGTACCGAGTAATCGCTGGTGTTAGGTTTAGAAGTGGATAAGAGCCGAGGGGGCAGGTGAGCGGGCTGGCCCGTTAAGCTGCTGTCTTCTGCCATGAAGGCGCTTTTTGACTTTGGACCGTAGAAGAAAAAGTCACTCTCTGGCACCACCACCGGGCTGCAGGAGGCGAGCGCGGACGCGGTTTGTTCGTGAAAGAGAATCGGCTTTCGGCTGAGCTGGCAGATCCGACTCAGACATCTGGGAAAGATCCATCACGCTGCCAAACAGGGTGATGTGGAAAGAGGACAGCTGATCTTTCCGTGTGGAGTAGGGGTCGGGAACCTCCAGCAGGCTGCAGGAGGCAAGCGCGGGAGCGGTTTGGTTGAGAAATGGAATCGGATTTCGGCTGAGCTACCAGATCCGACACAGACATCTGGGAAAGATCCATCAAGCTGCAAAAGGGGTCATGTTAAAAGTGGATAGCAGACCTTTCCGTGTGGAGTAGGGTAAGTGGATGACAGAGTGGATGGAGAAGTAGGGGGCGGAGCCAGGCCCAAGCTTAGGAAAGAACTTATCTGTAGCCATGGCAAGAAATAGCCCGTGAGAAACAACTTTCAATCCCCCTAGGGACCACTGACGGCAATCAGCAACCATTGGTCAACCCGGGGCCCCGCAGGAGACCTCTTAGAACCCTTGGGCGCGAGCGGTGTGTGCGCATGCTCACTTGTGTTTGGCACTGCTCCTTGGTTAGCGTTCGATCGGGAGGCTTTTGGGTGGTGCTGTTGTGGCAGAGATGTTGTCTTCGAGAAAATAGTACTGAGTAATATTCGCTCATATCGGCTTCACGAGTGGGTATGAGCCGAGGGGCCAGGTGAGGGGACGGGCCTCTGAAGCTGCTGTCTTCTCCCATGAAGAAGCTTTTTGACTTTTGACGGTAGACGAAAGAGTCACTCTCAGGCACCGCCACCAGGTGGCAGGAGGCGAGCTCGGACGAGGTTTATTTCAGACAGAGAATCGGCTTTGGCCTAGCTCCCAGATCCACTCAGACATCTGGGAAAGATCAATCACGCTGCCTAAAGGGGCCATGTTGAAAGAGGACACCAGATCCTTTCGTGTGGAGGAGGGGACGGGGATGACAGAGCCGAACGAGTAGTAGGGGGCGGAGCAAGGCCCAATCTTCGAAAAGAACTGATCTGTAGCCACGTCAAGAAATAGCCCATTAGAACCAACTTTCGGCACTCAGCTCCAGGCGGGGCGGCCCCGGCGCTGAGGGACGCTACCCGACCTTGGCGGGACGGGGGTTTCGCCAGGGCCTGGGCCCAGCGACCAGGCGGAGACGGCGCGCGAGCCTTGCAGTCTCCAGGGAAATGCGGGCTTGCCTGCAATGAGATTTCATTTTCTGCATTTAAAGGACATCCTTTTCTGAGCTGCTGTGAATAAATTTGGGATGATACTGTATGTTTTCATCTAATGGAGAAATAGCTGTATTTTGAATAAGGATTGCTGCACTGGACGACTTCAGAACATTACTCACAATGTCATCCAACAGGAGTCAGAATCCCCATGGACCGAAGCAGATTGGCCTTGACCAGCTCTGGGACGACCTCAGAGCTGGAATCCAGCAAGTGTACACCAGACAGAGTATGGCGAAGTCCAGATACATGGAACTCTACACGTATCCTCCTGCTTGAACTGAGATAATTTGCCTTAGAATTTTGATACTTAGTGGTAGGATCGATGAATTATTAGAAATTTGACATCATGTGTTCTCTTCTCAGTTCATCCTTGAAATGTAGTCACAGAATTCATCTTTAGCTTTAAGTTTTTTGACTAGAGGTCCTGTTTTTCGGTTTTTAGAACAGAGGTAATAAAATTGGCTAGTTAGTTGTCTAATGCAGTGCTGGTCAGTACAGTAGCCACTAGTCACATGGATCTGTTTACATTTAAAATAATTTAAAAATTCAGTTTCTTAGTCACAGTAGCCATATTTTAAGGGCTTAATAGTCAGATAATAAAATATTTCTATTACTGTGGAAAGATCCGTTGGACAGCACTGGTCTAAAGCAGGGGATCATTTGTTGAAATGTTGTCCATTTGTTTATATATTCTCTACAGCTGCTTTCATGTTACTCGGAGGGAGTTGAGTAGTTCTGTCAGAAACGATCTTGTCCACAAAGCCTAAAATATTTGCTATCTGGTCCTTTACATAAGAAGTTTGCTGACCTGATCTAACGGGATAGCACAGAGAACAAAAGTTTAACTGTTCTGGTCCTGTTTCACAAAAATGGTATTTAAAAAGTATCTCCCTCATTTGTCATGTGGCCTGCCATGTGCGCGAGGGACAGTGCCGCGTGCTGCAAAGGTCACGAGGGTGTAAAAGACGCGGCCCTGCTCTTCCATACCCAGTGGTGTGCTGTTCGCCTTTGTAGAGTTTCTTGGTTCCGTGCAAATATGAAATTGGAACTAGAGCTAATCCAACTCAGTAGTGAGCAGGTTGCTGCAGATTCTAGGATTTCAAAGTTCAATGGAGATTTAAGTTTAAATCTTTGGTATGTATCTGTAATTATCAAACTAGGTTATGTGATATTGTAGTGGTCCCTCAAATATGTTAGCATCTGAAAATCCTTAAAAAGAATTTAAACATTGATTTGATGGATATGAAGCTGTCTATTTCTAAATTAACTTACAATTTATTGTATGTATGTACACATATTCATATATGTACTCATATATACTTACACGTAGGACACTTTTCAAAAAAAAATCAGCTTTATTGAGATAATTCACAAACCATAAAATTCACCCTTTTTAAAGTCAAAAAAAAAAAAAAAAAAAAAAAAAAGAACCAACTTTCAATCTACTTAGTGACTGCTGAAGTCACTCCGCAACCATTGGTCAACCCGGGGCCCCGCAGGAGACCTCGTAGAACCCTTGGGCGCGAGCGGCGTGTGCGCATGCTCACTTGTGTTTGGCACTGCTCCTTGGTTAGCGTTCGATCGGGAGGCTTTTGGGTGGTGCTGTTGTGGCAGAGATGTTGTCTTCGAGAAAATAGTACTGAGTAATATTCGCTCATATCGGCTTCACGAGTGGGTATGAGCCGAGGGGCCAGGTGAGGGGACGGGCCTCTGAAGCTGCTGTCTTCTCCCATGAAGAAGCTTTTTGACATTTGACGGTAGACGAAAGAGTCACTCTCAGGCACCGCCACCAGGTGGCAGGAGGCGAGCTCGGACGAGGTTTGTTTCAGACAGAGAATCGGCTTTTGGCCTAGCTCCCAGATCCACTCAGACATCTGGGAAAGATCAATCACGCTGCCTAAAGGGGCCATGTTGAAAGAGTACACCAGATCCTTTCGTGTGGAGTAGGGGACTTGGGTGACAGAGCGGAACGAGAAGTAGTGGGCGGAGCTAGGCCCAATCTTAGAAAAGAACTGATCTGTGGCCAGGTCAAGAAATAGCCCATTAGAACCATCTTTCAATATCCTTAGTGACTGCTGACGTCACTCAGCATCCATTGGTCAACCCGGGGCCCCGCAGGAGACCTCTTAGAACCCTTGGGCGCGAGCGGTGTGTGCGCGTTCTCACTTGTGTTTATCACTGCTCCTTGGTTACCGTTCGATCGGGAGGCTTTTGAGTGGTGCGGTTGTGGCAGAGAGGTTGGCTTCTGCCGAATAGTACCGAGTAATCGCTGGTGTTAGGTTTAGAAGTGGATAAGAGCCGAGGGGGCAGGTGAGCGGGCTGGCCCGTTAAGCTGCTGTCTTCTGCCATGAAGGCGCTTTTTGACTTTGGACCGTAGAAGAAAAAGTCACTCTCTGGCACCACCACCGGGCTGCAGGAGGCGAGCGCGGACGCGGTTTGTTCGTGAAAGAGAATCGGCTTTCGGCTGAGCTGGCAGATCCGACTCAGACATCTGGGAAAGATCCATCACGCTGCCAAACAGGGTGATGTGGAAAGAGGACAGCTGATCTTTCCGTGTGGAGTAGGGGTCGGGAACCTCCAGCAGGCTGCAGGAGGCGAGCGCGGGAGCGGTTTGGTTGAGAAATGGAATCGGATTTCGGCTGAGCTACCAGATCCGACACAGACATCTGGGAAAGATCCATCAAGCTGCAAAAGGGGTCATGTTAAAAGTGGATAGCAGACCTTTCCGTGTGGAGTAGGGTAAGTGGATGACAGAGTGGATGGAGAAGTAGGGGGCGGAGCCAGGCCCAAGCTTAGGAAAGAACTTATCTGTAGCCATGGCAAGAAATAGCCCGTGAGAAACAACTTTCAATCCCCCTAGGGACCACTGACGGCAATCAGCAACCATTGGTCAACCCGGGGCCCCGCAGGAGACCTCTTAGAACCCTTGGGCGCGAGCGGTGTGTGCGCATGCTCACTTGTGTTTGGCACTGCTCCTTGGTTAGCGTTCGATCGGGAGGCTTTTGGGTGGTGCTGTTGTGGCAGAGATGTTGTCTTCGAGAAAATAGTACTGAGTAATATTCGCTCATATCGGCTTCACGAGTGGGTATGAGCCGAGGGGCCAGGTGAGGGGACGGGCCTCTGAAGCTGCTGTCTTCTCCCATGAAGAAGCTTTTTGACTTTTGACGGTAGACGAAAGAGTCACTCTCAGGCACCGCCACCAGGTGGCAGGAGGCGAGCTCGGACGAGGTTTATTTCAGACAGAGAATCGGCTTTGGCCTAGCTCCCAGATCCACTCAGACATCTGGGAAAGATCAATCACGCTGCCTAAAGGGGCCATGTTGAAAGAGGACACCAGATCCTTTCGTGTGGAGGAGGGGACGGGGATGACAGAGCCGAACGAGTAGTAGGGGGCGGAGCAAGGCCCAATCTTCGAAAAGAACTGATCTGTAGCCACGTCAAGAAATAGCCCATTAGAACCAACTTTCGGCACTCAGCTCCAGGCGGGGCGGCCCCGGCGCTGAGGGACGCTACCCGACCTTGGCGGGACGGGGGTTTCGCCAGGGCCTGGGCCCAGCGACCAGGCGGAGACGGCGCGCGAGCCTTGCAGTCTCCAGGGAAATGCGGGCTTGCCTGCAATGAGATTTCATTTTCTGCATTTAAAGGACATCCTTTTCTGAGCTGCTGTGAATAAATTTGGGATGATACTGTATGTTTTCATCTAATGGAGAAATAGCTGTATTTTGAATAAGGATTGCTGCACTGGACGACTTCAGAACATTACTCACAATGTCATCCAACAGGAGTCAGAATCCCCATGGACCGAAGCAGATTGGCCTTGACCAGCTCTGGGACGACCTCAGAGCTGGAATCCAGCAAGTGTACACCAGACAGAGTATGGCGAAGTCCAGATACATGGAACTCTACACGTATCCTCCTGCTTGAACTGAGATAATTTGCTTTAGAATTTTGATACTTAGTGGTAGGATCGATGAATTATTAGAAATTTGACATCATGTGTTCTCTTCTCAGTTCATCCTTGAAATGTAGTCACAGAATTCATCTTTAGCTTTAAGTTTTTTGAATAGAGGTCCTGTTTTTCGGTTTTTTGAACAGAGGTAATAGAATTGGCTAGTTAGTTGTCTAATGCAGTGCTGGTCAGTACAGTAGCCACTAGTCACATGGATCTGTTTACATTTAAAATAATTTAAAAATTCAGTTTCTTAGTCACAGTAGCCATATTTTAAGGGCTTAATAGTCAGATAATAAAATATTTCTATTACTGTGGAAAGATCCGTTGGACAGCACTGGTCTAAAGCAGGGGATCATTTGTTGAAATGTTGTCCAATTGTTTATATATTGTCTACAGCTGCTTTCATGTTACTCGGAGGGAGTTGAGTAGTTCTGTCAGAAACGATCTTGTCCACAAAGCCTAAAATATTTGCTATCTGGTCCTTTACATAAGAAGTTTGCTGACCTGATCTAACGGGATAGCACAGAGAACAAAAGTTTAACTGTTCTGGTCCTGTTTCACAAAAATGGTATTTAAAAAGTATCTCCCTCATTTGTCATGTGGCCTGCCATGTGCGCGAGGGACAGTGCCGCGTGCTGCAAAGGTCACGAGGGTGTAAAAGACGCGGCCCTGCTCTTCCATACCCAGTGGTGTGCTGTTCGCCTTTGTAGAGTTTCTTGGTTCCGTGCAAATATGAAATTGGAACTAGAGCTAAGCCAACTCAGTAGTGAGCAGGTTGCTGCAGATTCTAGGATTTCAAAGTTCAATGGAGATTTAAGTTTAAATCTTTGGTATGTATCTGTAATTATCAAACTAGGTTATGTGATATTGTAGTGTTCCCTCAAATATGTTAGCATCTGAAAATCCTTAAAAAGAATTTAAACATTGATTTAGATGGATATGAAGCTGTCTATTTCTAAATTAACTTACAATTTATTGTATGTATGTACACATATTCATATATGTACTCATATATACTTACACGTAGGACACTTTTCAAAAAAAAATCAGCTTTATTGAGATAATTCACAAACCATAAAATTCACCCTCTTTAAAGTCAAAAAAAAAAAAAAAAAAAAAAAAAACCAACTTTCAATCTACTTAGTGACTGCTGAAGTCACTCCGCAACCATTGGTCAACCCGGGGCCCCGCAGGAGACCTCGTAGAACCCTTGGGCGCGAGCGGCGTGTGCGCATGCTCACTTGTGTTTGGCACTGCTCCTTGGTTAGCGTTCGATCGGGAGGCTTTTGGGTGGTGCTGTTGTGGCAGAGATGTTGTCTTCGAGAAAATAGTACTGAGTAATATTCGCTCATATCGGCTTCACGAGTGGGTATGAGCCGAGGGGCCAGGTGAGGGGACGGGCCTCTGAAGCTGCTGTCTTCTCCCATGAAGAAGCTTTTTGACATTTGACGGTAGACGAAAGAGTCACTCTCAGGCACCGCCACCAGGTGGCAGGAGGCGAGCTCGGACGAGGTTTGTTTCAGACAGAGAATCGGCTTTTGGCCTAGCTCCCAGATCCACTCAGACATCTGGGAAAGATCAATCACGCTGCCTAAAGGGGCCATGTTGAAAGAGGACACCAGATCCTTTCGTGTGGAGTAGGGGACTTGGGTGACAGAGCGGAACGAGAAGTAGTGGGCGGAGCTAGGCCCAATCTTAGAAAAGAACTGATCTGTGGCCAGGTCAAGAAATAGCCCATTAGAACCATCTTTCAATATCCTTAGTGACTGCTGACGTCACTCAGCATCCATTGGTCAACCCGGGGCCCCGCAGGAGACCTCTTAGAACCCTTGGGCGCGAGCGGTGTGTGCGCGTTCTCACTTGTGTTTATCACTGCTCCTTGGTTACCGTTCGATCGGGAGGCTTTTGAGTGGTGCGGTTGTGGCAGAGAGGTTGGCTTCTGCCGAATAGTACCGAGTAATCGCTGGTGTTAGGTTTAGAAGTGGATAAGAGCCGAGGGGGCAGGTGAGCGGGCTGGCCCGTTAAGCTGCTGTCTTCTGCCATGAAGGCGCTTTTTGACTTTGGACCGTAGAAGAAAAAGTCACTCTCTGGCACCACCACCGGGCTGCAGGAGGCGAGCGCGGACGCGGTTTGTTCGTGAAAGAGAATCGGCTTTCGGCTGAGCTGGCAGATCCGACTCAGACATCTGGGAAAGATCCATCACGCTGCCAAACAGGGTGATGTGGAAAGAGGACAGCTGATCTTTCCGTGTGGAGTAGGGGTCGGGAACCTCCAGCAGGCTGCAGGAGGCGAGCGCGGGAGCGGTTTGGTTGAGAAATGGAATCGGATTTCGGCTGAGCTACCAGATCCGACACAGACATCTGGGAAAGATCCATCAAGCTGCAAAAGGGGTCATGTTAAAAGTGGATAGCAGACCTTTCCGTGTGGAGTAGGGTAAGTGGATGACAGAGTGGATGGAGAAGTAGGGGGCGGAGCCAGGCCCAAGCTTAGGAAAGAACTTATCTGTAGCCATGGCAAGAAATAGCCCGTGAGAAACAACTTTCAATCCCCCTAGGGACCACTGACGGCAATCAGCAACCATTGGTCAACCCGGGGCCCCGCAGGAGACCTCTTAGAACCCTTGGGCGCGAGCGGTGTGTGCGCATGCTCACTTGTGTTTGGCACTGCTCCTTGGTTAGCGTTCGATCGGGAGGCTTTTGGGTGGTGCTGTTGTGGCAGAGATGTTGTCTTCGAGAAAATAGTACTGAGTAATATTCGCTCATATCGGCTTCACGAGTGGGTATGAGCCGAGGGGCCAGGTGAGGGGACGGGCCTCTGAAGCTGCTGTCTTCTCCCATGAAGAAGCTTTTTGACTTTTGACGGTAGACGAAAGAGTCACTCTCAGGCACCGCCACCAGGTGGCAGGAGGCGAGCTCGGACGAGGTTTATTTCAGACAGAGAATCGGCTTTGGCCTAGCTCCCAGATCCACTCAGACATCTGGGAAAGATCAATCACGCTGCCTAAAGGGGCCATGTTGAAAGAGGACACCAGATCCTTTCGTGTGGAGGAGGGGACGGGGATGACAGAGCCGAACGAGTAGTAGGGGGCGGAGCAAGGCCCAATCTTCGAAAAGAACTGATCTGTAGCCACGTCAAGAAATAGCCCATTAGAACCAACTTTCGGCACTCAGCTCCAGGCGGGGCGGCCCCGGCGCTGAGGGACGCTACCCGACCTTGGCGGGACGGGGGTTTCGCCAGGGCCTGGGCCCAGCGACCAGGCGGAGACGGCGCGCGAGCCTTGCAGTCTCCAGGGAAATGCGGGCTTGCCTGCAATGAGATTTCATTTTCTGCATTTAAAGGACATCCTTTTCTGAGCTGCTGTGAATAAATTTGGGATGATACTGTATGTTTTCATCTAATGGAGAAATAGCTGTATTTTGAATAAGGATTGCTGCACTGGACGACTTCAGAACATTACTCACAATGTCATCCAACAGGAGTCAGAATCCCCATGGACCGAAGCAGATTGGCCTTGACCAGCTCTGGGACGACCTCAGAGCTGGAATCCAGCAAGTGTACACCAGACAGAGTATGGCGAAGTCCAGATACATGGAACTCTACACGTATCCTCCTGCTTGAACTGAGATAATTTGCTTTAGAATTTTGATACTTAGTGGTAGGATCGATGAATTATTAGAAATTTGACATCATGTGTTCTCTTCTCAGTTCATCCTTGAAATGTAGTCACAGAATTCATCTTTAGCTTTAAGTTTTTTGACTAGAGGTCCTGTTTTTCGGTTTTTAGAACAGAGGTAATAAAATTGGCTAGTTAGTTGTCTAATGCAGTGCTGGTCAGTACAGTAGCCACTAGTCACATGGATCTGTTTACATTTAAAATAATTTAAAAATTCAGTTTCTTAGTCACAGTAGCCATATTTTAAGGGCTTAATAGTCAGATAATAAAATATTTCTATTACTGTGGAAAGATCCGTTGGACAGCACTGGTCTAAAGCAGGGGATCATTTGTTGAAATGTTGTCCATTTGTTTATATATTGTCTACAGCTGCTTTCATGTTACTCGGAGGGAGTTGAGTAGTTCTGTCAGAAACGATCTTGTCCACAAAGCCTAAAATATTTGCTATCTGGTCCTTTACATAAGAAGTTTGCTGACCTGATCTAACGGGATAGCACAGAGAACAAAAGTTTAACTGTTCTGGTCCTGTTTCACAAAAATGGTATTTAAAAAGTATCTCCCTCATTTGTCACGTGGCCTGCCATGTGCGCGAGGGACAGTGCCGCGTGCTGCAAAGGTCACGAGGGTGTAAAAGACGCGGCCCTGCTCTTCCATACCCAGTGGTGTGCTGTTCGCCTTTGTAGAGTTTCTTGGTTCCGTGCAAATATGAAATTGGAACTAGAGCTAAGCCAACTCAGTAGTGAGCAGGTTGCTGCAGATTCTAGGATTTCAAAGTTCAATGGAGATTTAAGTTTAAATCTTTGGTATGTATCTGTAATTATCAAACTAGGTTATGTGATATTGTAGTGTTCCCTCAAATATGTTAGCATCTGAAAATCCTTAAAAAGAATTTAAACATTGATTTAGATGGATATGAAGCTGTCTATTTCTAAATTAACTTACAATTTATTGTATGTATGTACACATATTCATATATGTACTCATATATACTTACACGTAGGACACTTTTCAAAAAAAAATCAGCTTTATTGAGATAATTCACAAACCATAAAATTCACCCTTTTTAAAGTCAAAAAAAAAAAAGAACCAACTTTCAATCTACTTAGTGACTGCTGAAGTCACTCCGCAACCATTGGTCAACCCGGGGCCCCGCAGGAGACCTCGTAGAACCCTTGGGCGCGAGCGGCGTGTGCGCATGCTCACTTGTGTTTGGCACTGCTCCTTGGTTAGCGTTCGATCGGGAGGCTTTTGGGTGGTGCTGTTGTGGCAGAGATGTTGTCTTCGAGAAAATAGTACTGAGTAATATTCGCTCATATCGGCTTCACGAGTGGGTATGAGCCGAGGGGCCAGGTGAGGGGACGGGCCTCTGAAGCTGCTGTCTTCTCCCATGAAGAAGCTTTTTGACATTTGACGGTAGACGAAAGAGTCACTCTCAGGCACCGCCACCAGGTGGCAGGAGGCGAGCTCGGACGAGGTTTGTTTCAGACAGAGAATCGGCTTTTGGCCTAGCTCCGAGATCCACTCAGACATCTGGGAAAGATCAATCACGCTGCCTAAAGGGGCCATGTTGAAAGAGGACACCAGATCCTTTCGTGTGGAGTAGGGGACTTGGGTGACAGAGCGGAACGAGAAGTAGTGGGCGGAGCTAGGCCCAATCTTAGAAAAGAACTGATCTGTGGCCAGGTCAAGAAATAGCCCATTAGAACCATCTTTCAATATCCTTAGTGACTGCTGACGTCACTCAGCATCCATTGGTCAACCCGGGGCCCCGCAGGAGACCTCTTAGAACCCTTGGGCGCGAGCGGTGTGTGCGCGTTCTCACTTGTGTTTATCACTGCTCCTTGGTTACCGTTCGATCGGGAGGCTTTTGAGTGGTGCGGTTGTGGCAGAGAGGTTGGCTTCTGCCGAATAGTACCGAGTAATCGCTGGTGTTAGGTTTAGAAGTGGATAAGAGCCGAGGGGGCAGGTGAGCGGGCTGGCCCGTTAAGCTGCTGTCTTCTGCCATGAAGGCGCTTTTTGACTTTGGACCGTAGAAGAAAAAGTCACTCTCTGGCACCACCACCGGGCTGCAGGAGGCGAGCGCGGACGCGGTTTGTTCGTGAAAGAGAATCGGCTTTCGGCTGAGCTGGCAGATCCGACTCAGACATCTGGGAAAGATCCATCACGCTGCCAAACAGGGTGATGTGGAAAGAGGACAGCTGATCTTTCCGTGTGGAGTAGGGGTCGGGAACCTCCAGCAGGCTGCAGGAGGCGAGCGCGGGAGCGGTTTGGTTGAGAAATGGAATCGGATTTCGGCTGAGCTACCAGATCCGACACAGACATCTGGGAAAGATCCATCAAGCTGCAAAAGGGGTCATGTTAAAAGTGGATAGCAGACCTTTCCGTGTGGAGTAGGGTAAGTGGATGACAGAGTGGATGGAGAAGTAGGGGGCGGAGCCAGGCCCAAGCTTAGGAAAGAACTTATCTGTAGCCATGGCAAGAAATAGCCCGTGAGAAACAACTTTCAATCCCCCTAGGGACCACTGACGGCAATCAGCAACCATTGGTCAACCCGGGGCCCCGCAGGAGACCTCTTAGAACCCTTGGGCGCGAGCGGTGTGTGCGCATGCTCACTTGTGTTTGGCACTGCTCCTTGGTTAGCGTTCGATCGGGAGGCTTTTGGGTGGTGCTGTTGTGGCAGAGATGTTGTCTTCGAGAAAATAGTACTGAGTAATATTCGCTCATATCGGCTTCACGAGTGGGTATGAGCCGAGGGGCCAGGTGAGGGGACGGGCCTCTGAAGCTGCTGTCTTCTCCCATGAAGAAGCTTTTTGACTTTTGACGGTAGACGAAAGAGTCACTCTCAGGCACCGCCACCAGGTGGCAGGAGGCGAGCTCGGACGAGGTTTATTTCAGACAGAGAATCGGCTTTGGCCTAGCTCCCAGATCCACTCAGACATCTGGGAAAGATCAATCACGCTGCCTAAAGGGGCCATGTTGAAAGAGGACACCAGATCCTTTCGTGTGGAGGAGGGGACGGGGATGACAGAGCCGAACGAGTAGTAGGGGGCGGAGCAAGGCCCAATCTTCGAAAAGAACTGATCTGTAGCCACGTCAAGAAATAGCCCATTAGAACCAACTTTCGGCACTCAGCTCCAGGCGGGGCGGCCCCGGCGCTGAGGGACGCTACCCGACCTTGGCGGGACGGGGGTTTCGCCAGGGCCTGGGCCCAGCGACCAGGCGGAGACGGCGCGCGAGCCTTGCAGTCTCCAGGGAAATGCGGGCTTGCCTGCAATGAGATTTCATTTTCTGCATTTAAAGGACATCCTTTTCTGAGCTGCTGTGAATAAATTTGGGATGATACTGTATGTTTTCATCTAATGGAGAAATAGCTGTATTTTGAATAAGGATTGCTGCACTGGACGACTTCAGAACATTACTCACAATGTCATCCAACAGGAGTCAGAATCCCCATGGACCGAAGCAGATTGGCCTTGACCAGCTCTGGGACGACCTCAGAGCTGGAATCCAGCAAGTGTACACCAGACAGAGTATGGCGAAGTCCAGATACATGGAACTCTACACGTATCCTCCTGCTTGAACTGAGATAATTTGCTTTAGAATTTTGATACTTAGTGGTAGGATCGATGAATTATTAGAAATTTGACATCATGTGTTCTCTTCTCAGTTCATCCTTGAAATGTAGTCACAGAATTCATCTTTAGCTTTAAGTTTTTTGAATAGAGGTCCTGTTTTTCGGTTTTTTGAACAGAGGTAATAAAATTGGCTAGTTAGTTGTCTAATGCAGTGCTGGTCAGTACAGTAGCCACTAGTCACATGGATCTGTTTACATTTAAAATAATTTAAAAATTCAGTTTCTTAGTCACAGTAGCCATATTTTAAGGGCTTAATAGTCAGATAATAAAATATTTCTATTACTGTGGAAAGATCCGTTGGACAGCACTGGTCTAAAGCAGGGGATCATTTGTTGAAATGTTGTCCATTTGTTTATATATTGTCTACAGCTGCTTTCATGTTACTCGGAGGGAGTTGAGTAGTTCTGTCAGAAACGATCTTGTCCACAAAGCCTAAAATATTTGCTATCTGGTCCTTTACATAAGAAGTTTGCTGACCTGATCTAACGGGATAGCACAGAGAACAAAAGTTTAACTGTTCTGGTCCTGTTTCACAAAAATGGTATTTAAAAAGTATCTCCCTCATTTGTCATGTGGCCTGCCATGTGCGCGAGGGACAGTGCCGCGTGCTGCAAAGGTCACGAGGGTGTAAAAGACGCGGCCCTGCTCTTCCATACCCAGTGGTGTGCTGTTCGCCTTTGTAGAGTTTCTTGGTTCCGTGCAAATATGAAATTGGAACTAGAGCTAAGCCAACTCAGTAGTGAGCAGGTTGCTGCAGATTCTAGGATTTCAAAGTTCAATGGAGATTTAAGTTTAAATCTTTGGTATGTATCTGTAATTATCAAACTAGGTTATGTGATATTGTAGTGTTCCCTCAAATATGTTAGCATCTGAAAATCCTTAAAAAGAATTTAAACATTGATTTAGATGGATATGAAGCTGTCTATTTCTAAATTAACTTACAATTTATTGTATGTATGTACACATATTCATATATGTACTCATATATACTTACACGTAGGACACTTTTCAAAAAAAAATCAGCTTTATTGAGATAATTCACAAACCATAAAATTCACCCTTTTTAAAGTCAAAAAAAAAAAAGAACCAACTTTCAATCTACTTAGTGACTGCTGAAGTCACTCCGCAACCATTGGTCAACCCGGGGCCCCGCAGGAGACCTCGTAGAACCCTTGGGCGCGAGCGGCGTGTGCGCATGCTCACTTGTGTTTGGCACTGCTCCTTGGTTAGCGTTCGATCGGGAGGCTTTTGGGTGGTGCTGTTGTGGCAGAGATGTTGTCTTCGAGAAAATAGTACTGAGTAATATTCGCTCATATCGGCTTCACGAGTGGGTATGAGCCGAGGGGCCAGGTGAGGGGACGGGCCTCTGAAGCTGCTGTCTTCTCCCATGAAGAAGCTTTTTGACATTTGACGGTAGACGAAAGAGTCACTCTCAGGCACCGCCACCAGGTGGCAGGAGGCGAGCTCGGACGAGGTTTGTTTCAGACAGAGAATCGGCTTTTGGCCTAGCTCCCAGATCCACTCAGACATCTGGGAAAGATCAATCACGCTGCCTAAAGGGGCCATGTTGAAAGAGGACACCAGATCCTTTCGTGTGGAGTAGGGGACTTGGGTGACAGAGCGGAACGAGAAGTAGTGGGCGGAGCTAGGCCCAATCTTAGAAAAGAACTGATCTGTGGCCAGGTCAAGAAATAGCCCATTAGAACCATCTTTCAATATCCTTAGTGACTGCTGACGTCACTCAGCATCCATTGGTCAACCCGGGGCCCCGCAGGAGACCTCTTAGAACCCTTGGGCGCGAGCGGTGTGTGCGCGTTCTCACTTGTGTTTATCACTGCTCCTTGGTTACCGTTCGATCGGGAGGCTTTTGAGTGGTGCGGTTGTGGCAGAGAGGTTGGCTTCTGCCGAATAGTACCGAGTAATCGCTGGTGTTAGGTTTAGAAGTGGATAAGAGCCGAGGGGGCAGGTGAGCGGGCTGGCCCGTTAAGCTGCTGTCTTCTGCCATGAAGGCGCTTTTTGACTTTGGACCGTAGAAGAAAAAGTCACTCTCTGGCACCACCACCGGGCTGCAGGAGGCGAGCGCGGACGCGGTTTGTTCGTGAAAGAGAATCGGCTTTCGGCTGAGCTGGCAGATCCGACTCAGACATCTGGGAAAGATCCATCACGCTGCCAAACAGGGTGATGTGGAAAGAGGACAGCTGATCTTTCCGTGTGGAGTAGGGGTCGGGAACCTCCAGCAGGCTGCAGGAGGCGAGCGCGGGAGCGGTTTGGTTGAGAAATGGAATCGGATTTCGGCTGAGCTACCAGATCCGACACAGACATCTGGGAAAGATCCATCAAGCTGCAAAAGGGGTCATGTTAAAAGTGGATAGCAGACCTTTCCGTGTGGAGTAGGGTAAGTGGATGACAGAGTGGATGGAGAAGTAGGGGGCGGAGCCAGGCCCAAGCTTAGGAAAGAACTTATCTGTAGCCATGGCAAGAAATAGCCCGTGAGAAACAACTTTCAATCCCCCTAGGGACCACTGACGGCAATCAGCAACCATTGGTCAACCCGGGGCCCCGCAGGAGACCTCTTAGAACCCTTGGGCGCGAGCGGTGTGTGCGCATGCTCACTTGTGTTTGGCACTGCTCCTTGGTTAGCGTTCGATCGGGAGGCTTTTGGGTGGTGCTGTTGTGGCAGAGATGTTGTCTTCGAGAAAATAGTACTGAGTAATATTCGCTCATATCGGCTTCACGAGTGGGTATGAGCCGAGGGGCCAGGTGAGGGGACGGGCCTCTGAAGCTGCTGTCTTCTCCCATGAAGAAGCTTTTTGACTTTTGACGGTAGACGAAAGAGTCACTCTCAGGCACCGCCACCAGGTGGCAGGAGGCGAGCTCGGACGAGGTTTATTTCAGACAGAGAATCGGCTTTGGCCTAGCTCCCAGATCCACTCAGACATCTGGGAAAGATCAATCACGCTGCCTAAAGGGGCCATGTTGAAAGAGGACACCAGATCCTTTCGTGTGGAGGAGGGGACGGGGATGACAGAGCCGAACGAGTAGTAGGGGGCGGAGCAAGGCCCAATCTTCGAAAAGAACTGATCTGTAGCCACGTCAAGAAATAGCCCATTAGAACCAACTTTCGGCACTCAGCTCCAGGCGGGGCGGCCCCGGCGCTGAGGGACGCTACCCGACCTTGGCGGGACGGGGGTTTCGCCAGGGCCTGGGCCCAGCGACCAGGCGGAGACGGCGCGCGAGCCTTGCAGTCTCCAGGGAAATGCGGGCTTGCCTGCAATGAGATTTCATTTTCTGCATTTAAAGGACATCCTTTTCTGAGCTGCTGTGAATAAATTTGGGATGATACTGTATGTTTTCATCTAATGGAGAAATAGCTGTATTTTGAATAAGGATTGCTGCACTGGACGACTTCAGAACATTACTCACAATGTCATCCAACAGGAGTCAGAATCCCCATGGACCGAAGCAGATTGGCCTTGACCAGCTCTGGGACGACCTCAGAGCTGGAATCCAGCAAGTGTACACCAGACAGAGTATGGCGAAGTCCAGATACATGGAACTCTACACGTATCCTCCTGCTTGAACTGAGATAATTTGCTTTAGAATTTTGATACTTAGTGGTAGGATCGATGAATTATTAGAAATTTGACATCATGTGTTCTCTTCTCAGTTCATCCTTGAAATGTAGTCACAGAATTCATCTTTAGCTTTAAGTTTTTTGACTAGAGGTCCTGTTTTTCGGTTTTTAGAACAGAGGTAATAAAATTGGCTAGTTAGTTGTCTAATGCAGTGCTGGTCAGTACAGTAGCCACTAGTCACATGGATCTGTTTACATTTAAAATAATTTAAAAATTCAGTTTCTTAGTCACAGTAGCCATATTTTAAGGGCTTAATAGTCAGATAATAAAATATTTCTATTACTGTGGAAAGATCCGTTGGACAGCACTGGTCTAAAGCAGGGGATCATTTGTTGAAATGTTGTCCATTTGTTTATATATTGTCTACAGCTGCTTTCATGTTACTCGGAGGGAGTTGAGTAGTTCTGTCAGAAACGATCTTGTCCACAAAGCCTAAAATATTTGCTATCTGGTCCTTTACATAAGAAGTTTGCTGACCTGATCTAACGGGATAGCACAGAGAACAAAAGTTTAACTGTTCTGGTCCTGTTTCACAAAAATGGTATTTAAAAAGTATCTCCCTCATTTGTCACGTGGCCTGCCATGTGCGCGAGGGACAGTGCCGCGTGCTGCAAAGGTCACGAGGGTGTAAAAGACGCGGCCCTGCTCTTCCATACCCAGTGGTGTGCTGTTCGCCTTTGTAGAGTTTCTTGGTTCCGTGCAAATATGAAATTGGAACTAGAGCTAAGCCAACTCAGTAGTGAGCAGGTTGCTGCAGATTCTAGGATTTCAAAGTTCAATGGAGATTTAAGTTTAAATCTTTGGTATGTATCTGTAATTATCAAACTAGGTTATGTGATATTGTAGTGTTCCCTCAAATATGTTAGCATCTGAAAATCCTTAAAAAGAATTTAAACATTGATTTAGATGGATATGAAGCTGTCTATTTCTAAATTAACTTACAATTTATTGTATGTATGTACACATATTCATATATGTACTCATATATACTTACACGTAGGACACTTTTCAAAAAAAAATCAGCTTTATTGAGATAATTCACAAACCATAAAATTCACCCTTTTTAAAGTCAAAAAAAAAAAAGAACCAACTTTCAATCTACTTAGTGACTGCTGAAGTCACTCCGCAACCATTGGTCAACCCGGGGCCCCGCAGGAGACCTCGTAGAACCCTTGGGCGCGAGCGGCGTGTGCGCATGCTCACTTGTGTTTGGCACTGCTCCTTGGTTAGCGTTCGATCGGGAGGCTTTTGGGTGGTGCTGTTGTGGCAGAGATGTTGTCTTCGAGAAAATAGTACTGAGTAATATTCGCTCATATCGGCTTCACGAGTGGGTATGAGCCGAGGGGCCAGGTGAGGGGACGGGCCTCTGAAGCTGCTGTCTTCTCCCATGAAGAAGCTTTTTGACATTTGACGGTAGACGAAAGAGTCACTCTCAGGCACCGCCACCAGGTGGCAGGAGGCGAGCTCGGACGAGGTTTGTTTCAGACAGAGAATCGGCTTTTGGCCTAGCTCCGAGATCCACTCAGACATCTGGGAAAGATCAATCACGCTGCCTAAAGGGGCCATGTTGAAAGAGGACACCAGATCCTTTCGTGTGGAGTAGGGGACTTGGGTGACAGAGCGGAACGAGAAGTAGTGGGCGGAGCTAGGCCCAATCTTAGAAAAGAACTGATCTGTGGCCAGGTCAAGAAATAGCCCATTAGAACCATCTTTCAATATCCTTAGTGACTGCTGACGTCACTCAGCATCCATTGGTCAACCCGGGGCCCCGCAGGAGACCTCTTAGAACCCTTGGGCGCGAGCGGTGTGTGCGCGTTCTCACTTGTGTTTATCACTGCTCCTTGGTTACCGTTCGATCGGGAGGCTTTTGAGTGGTGCGGTTGTGGCAGAGAGGTTGGCTTCTGCCGAATAGTACCGAGTAATCGCTGGTGTTAGGTTTAGAAGTGGATAAGAGCCGAGGGGGCAGGTGAGCGGGCTGGCCCGTTAAGCTGCTGTCTTCTGCCATGAAGGCGCTTTTTGACTTTGGACCGTAGAAGAAAAAGTCACTCTCTGGCACCACCACCGGGCTGCAGGAGGCGAGCGCGGACGCGGTTTGTTCGTGAAAGAGAATCGGCTTTCGGCTGAGCTGGCAGATCCGACTCAGACATCTGGGAAAGATCCATCACGCTGCCAAACAGGGTGATGTGGAAAGAGGACAGCTGATCTTTCCGTGTGGAGTAGGGGTCGGGAACCTCCAGCAGGCTGCAGGAGGCGAGCGCGGGAGCGGTTTGGTTGAGAAATGGAATCGGATTTCGGCTGAGCTACCAGATCCGACACAGACATCTGGGAAAGATCCATCAAGCTGCAAAAGGGGTCATGTTAAAAGTGGATAGCAGACCTTTCCGTGTGGAGTAGGGTAAGTGGATGACAGAGTGGATGGAGAAGTAGGGGGCGGAGCCAGGCCCAAGCTTAGGAAAGAACTTATCTGTAGCCATGGCAAGAAATAGCCCGTGAGAAACAACTTTCAATCCCCCTAGGGACCACTGACGGCAATCAGCAACCATTGGTCAACCCGGGGCCCCGCAGGAGACCTCTTAGAACCCTTGGGCGCGAGCGGTGTGTGCGCATGCTCACTTGTGTTTGGCACTGCTCCTTGGTTAGCGTTCGATCGGGAGGCTTTTGGGTGGTGCTGTTGTGGCAGAGATGTTGTCTTCGAGAAAATAGTACTGAGTAATATTCGCTCATATCGGCTTCACGAGTGGGTATGAGCCGAGGGGCCAGGTGAGGGGACGGGCCTCTGAAGCTGCTGTCTTCTCCCATGAAGAAGCTTTTTGACTTTTGACGGTAGACGAAAGAGTCACTCTCAGGCACCGCCACCAGGTGGCAGGAGGCGAGCTCGGACGAGGTTTATTTCAGACAGAGAATCGGCTTTGGCCTAGCTCCCAGATCCACTCAGACATCTGGGAAAGATCAATCACGCTGCCTAAAGGGGCCATGTTGAAAGAGGACACCAGATCCTTTCGTGTGGAGGAGGGGACGGGGATGACAGAGCCGAACGAGTAGTAGGGGGCGGAGCAAGGCCCAATCTTCGAAAAGAACTGATCTGTAGCCACGTCAAGAAATAGCCCATTAGAACCAACTTTCGGCACTCAGCTCCAGGCGGGGCGGCCCCGGCGCTGAGGGACGCTACCCGACCTTGGCGGGACGGGGGTTTCGCCAGGGCCTGGGCCCAGCGACCAGGCGGAGACGGCGCGCGAGCCTTGCAGTCTCCAGGGAAATGCGGGCTTGCCTGCAATGAGATTTCATTTTCTGCATTTAAAGGACATCCTTTTCTGAGCTGCTGTGAATAAATTTGGGATGATACTGTATGTTTTCATCTAATGGAGAAATAGCTGTATTTTGAATAAGGATTGCTGCACTGGACGACTTCAGAACATTACTCACAATGTCATCCAACAGGAGTCAGAATCCCCATGGACCGAAGCAGATTGGCCTTGACCAGCTCTGGGACGACCTCAGAGCTGGAATCCAGCAAGTGTACACCAGACAGAGTATGGCGAAGTCCAGATACATGGAACTCTACACGTATCCTCCTGCTTGAACTGAGATAATTTGCTTTAGAATTTTGATACTTAGTGGTAGGATCGATGAATTATTAGAAATTTGACATCATGTGTTCTCTTCTCAGTTCATCCTTGAAATGTAGTCACAGAATTCATCTTTAGCTTTAAGTTTTTTGACTAGAGGTCCTGTTTTTCGGTTTTTAGAACAGAGGTAATAAAATTGGCTAGTTAGTTGTCTAATGCAGTGCTGGTCAGTACAGTAGCCACTAGTCACATGGATCTGTTTACATTTAAAATAATTTAAAAATTCAGTTTCTTAGTCACAGTAGCCATATTTTAAGGGCTTAATAGTCAGATAATAAAATATTTCTATTACTGTGGAAAGATCCGTTGGACAGCACTGGTCTAAAGCAGGGGATCATTTGTTGAAATGTTGTCCATTTGTTTATATATTGTCTACAGCTGCTTTCATGTTACTCGGAGGGAGTTGAGTAGTTCTGTCAGAAACGATCTTGTCCACAAAGCCTAAAATATTTGCTATCTGGTCCTTTACATAAGAAGTTTGCTGACCTGATCTAACGGGATAGCACAGAGAACAAAAGTTTAACTGTTCTGGTCCTGTTTCACAAAAATGGTATTTAAAAAGTATCTCCCTCATTTGTCACGTGGCCTGCCATGTGCGCGAGGGACAGTGCCGCGTGCTGCAAAGGTCACGAGGGTGTAAAAGACGCGGCCCTGCTCTTCCATACCCAGTGGTGTGCTGTTCGCCTTTGTAGAGTTTCTTGGTTCCGTGCAAATATGAAATTGGAACTAGAGCTAAGCCAACTCAGTAGTGAGCAGGTTGCTGCAGATTCTAGGATTTCAAAGTTCAATGGAGATTTAAGTTTAAATCTTTGGTATGTATCTGTAATTATCAAACTAGGTTATGTGATATTGTAGTGTTCCCTCAAATATGTTAGCATCTGAAAATCCTTAAAAAGAATTTAAACATTGATTTAGATGGATATGAAGCTGTCTATTTCTAAATTAACTTACAATTTATTGTATGTATGTACACATATTCATATATGTACTCATATATACTTACACGTAGGACACTTTTCAAAAAAAAATCAGCTTTATTGAGATAATTCACAAACCATAAAATTCACCCTTTTTAAAGTCAAAAAAAAAAAAGAACCAACTTTCAATCTACTTAGTGACTGCTGAAGTCACTCCGCAACCATTGGTCAACCCGGGGCCCCGCAGGAGACCTCGTAGAACCCTTGGGCGCGAGCGGCGTGTGCGCATGCTCACTTGTGTTTGGCACTGCTCCTTGGTTAGCGTTCGATCGGGAGGCTTTTGGGTGGTGCTGTTGTGGCAGAGATGTTGTCTTCGAGAAAATAGTACTGAGTAATATTCGCTCATATCGGCTTCACGAGTGGGTATGAGCCGAGGGGCCAGGTGAGGGGACGGGCCTCTGAAGCTGCTGTCTTCTCCCATGAAGAAGCTTTTTGACATTTGACGGTAGACGAAAGAGTCACTCTCAGGCACCGCCACCAGGTGGCAGGAGGCGAGCTCGGACGAGGTTTGTTTCAGACAGAGAATCGGCTTTTGGCCTAGCTCCCAGATCCACTCAGACATCTGGGAAAGATCAATCACACTGCCTAAAGGGGCCATGTTGAAAGAGGACACCAGATCCTTTCGTGTGGAGTAGGGGACTTGGGTGACAGAGCGGAACGAGAAGTAGTGGGCTGAGCTAGGCCCAATCTTAGAAAAGAACTGATCTGTGGCCAGGTCAAGAAATAGCCCATTAGAACCATCTTTCAATATCCTTAGTGACTGCTGACGTCACTCAGCATCCATTGGTCAACCCGGGGCCCCGCAGGAGACCTCTTAGAACCCTTGGGCGCGAGCGGTGTGTGCGCGTTCTCACTTGTGTTTATCACTGCTCCTTGGTTACCGTTCGATCGGGAGGCTTTTGAGTGGTGCGGTTGTGGCAGAGAGGTTGGCTTCTGCCGAATAGTACCGAGTAATCGCTGGTGTTAGGTTTAGAAGTGGATAAGAGCCGAGGGGGCAGGTGAGCGGGCTGGCCCGTTAAGCTGCTGTCTTCTGCCATGAAGGCGCTTTTTGACTTTGGACCGTAGAAGAAAAAGTCACTCTCTGGCACCACCACCGGGCTGCAGGAGGCGAGCGCGGACGCGGTTTGTTCGTGAAAGAGAATCGGCTTTCGGCTGAGCTGGCAGATCCGACTCAGACATCTGGGAAAGATCCATCACGCTGCCAAACAGGGTGATGTGGAAAGAGGACAGCTGATCTTTCCGTGTGGAGTAGGGGTCGGGAACCTCCAGCAGGCTGCAGGAGGCGAGCGCGGGAGCGGTTTGGTTGAGAAATGGAATCGGATTTCGGCTGAGCTACCAGATCCGACACAGACATCTGGGAAAGATCCATCAAGCTGCAAAAGGGGTCATGTTAAAAGTGGATAGCAGACCTTTCCGTGTGGAGTAGGGTAAGTGGATGACAGAGTGGATGGAGAAGTAGGGGGCGGAGCCAGGCCCAAGCTTAGGAAAGAACTTATCTGTAGCCATGGCAAGAAATAGCCCGTGAGAAACAACTTTCAATCCCCCTAGGGACCACTGACGGCAATCAGCAACCATTGGTCAACCCGGGGCCCCGCAGGAGACCTCTTAGAACCCTTGGGCGCGAGCGGTGTGTGCGCATGCTCACTTGTGTTTGGCACTGCTCCTTGGTTAGCGTTCGATCGGGAGGCTTTTGGGTGGTGCTGTTGTGGCAGAGATGTTGTCTTCGAGAAAATAGTACTGAGTAATATTCGCTCATATCGGCTTCACGAGTGGGTATGAGCCGAGGGGCCAGGTGAGGGGACGGGCCTCTGAAGCTGCTGTCTTCTCCCATGAAGAAGCTTTTTGACTTTTGACGGTAGACGAAAGAGTCACTCTCAGGCACCGCCACCAGGTGGCAGGAGGCGAGCTCGGACGAGGTTTGTTTCAGACAGAGAATCGGCTTTTGGCCTAGCTCCCAGATCCACTCAGACATCTGGGAAAGATCAATCACACTGCCTAAAGGGGCCATGTTGAAAGAGGACACCAGATCCTTTCGTGTGGAGTAGGGGACTTGGGTGACAGAGCGGAACGAGAAGTAGTGGGCGGAGCTAGGCCCAATCTTAGAAAAGAACTGATCTGTGGCCAGGTCAAGAAATAGCCCATTAGAACCATCTTTCAATATCCTTAGTGACTGCTGACGTCACTCAGCATCCATTGGTCAACCCGGGGCCCCGCAGGAGACCTCTTAGAACCCTTGGGCGCGAGCGGTGTGTGCGCGTTCTCACTTGTGTTTATCACTGCTCCTTGGTTACCGTTCGATCGGGAGGCTTTTGAGTGGTGCGGTTGTGGCAGAGAGGTTGGCTTCTGCCGAATAGTACCGAGTAATCGCTGGTGTTAGGTTTAGAAGTGGATAAGAGCCGAGGGGGCAGGTGAGCGGGCTGGCCCGTTAAGCTGCTGTCTTCTGCCATGAAGGCGCTTTTTGACTTTGGACCGTAGAAGAAAAAGTCACTCTCTGGCACCACCACCGGGCTGCAGGAGGCGAGCGCGGACGCGGTTTGTTCGTGAAAGAGAATCGGCTTTCAGCTGAGCTGGCAGATCCGACTCAGACATCTGGGAAAGATCCATCACGCTGCCAAACAGGGTGATGTGGAAAGAGGACAGCTGATCTTTCCGTGTGGAGTAGGGGTCGGGAACCTCCAGCAGGCTGCAGGAGGCGAGCGCGGGAGCGGTTTGGTTGAGAAATGGAATCGGATTTCGGCTGAGCTACCAGATCCGACACAGACATCTGGGAAAGATCCATCAAGCTGCAAAAGGGGTCATGTTAAAAGTGGATAGCAGACCTTTCCGTGTGGAGTAGGGTAAGTGGATGACAGAGTGGATGGAGAAGTAGGGGGCGGAGCCAGGCCCAAGCTTAGGAAAGAACTTATCTGTAGCCATGGCAAGAAATAGCCCGTGAGAAACAACTTTCAATCCCCCTAGGGACCACTGACGGCAATCAGCAACCATTGGTCAACCCGGGGCCCCGCAGGAGACCTCTTAGAACCCTTGGGCGCGAGCGGTGTGTGCGCATGCTCACTTGTGTTTGGCACTGCTCCTTGGTTAGCGTTCGATCGGGAGGCTTTTGGGTGGTGCTGTTGTGGCAGAGATGTTGTCTTCGAGAAAATAGTACTGAGTAATATTCGCTCATATCGGCTTCACGAGTGGGTATGAGCCGAGGGGCCAGGTGAGGGGACGGGCCTCTGAAGCTGCTGTCTTCTCCCATGAAGAAGCTTTTTGACTTTTGACGGTAGACGAAAGAGTCACTCTCAGGCACCGCCACCAGGTGGCAGGAGGCGAGCTCGGACGAGGTTTATTTCAGACAGAGAATCGGCTTTGGCCTAGCTCCCAGATCCACTCAGACATCTGGGAAAGATCAATCACGCTGCCTAAAGGGGCCATGTTGAAAGAGGACACCAGATCCTTTCGTGTGGAGTAGGGGACGGGGATGACAGAGCCGAACGAGTAGTAGGGGGCGGAGCAAGGCCCAATCTTCGAAAAGAACTGATCTGTAGCCACGTCAAGAAATAGCCCATTAGAACCAACTTTCGGCACTCAGCTCCAGGCGGGGCGGCCCCGGCGCTGAGGGACGCTACCCGACCTTGGCGGGACGGGGGTTTCGCCAGGGCCTGGGCCCAGCGACCAGGCGGAGACGGCGTGCGAGCCTTGCAGTCTCCAGGGAAATGCGGGCTTGCCTGCAATGAGATTTCATTTTCTGCATTTAAAGGACATCCTTTTCTGAGCTGCTGTGAATAAATTTGGGATGATACTGTATGTTTTCATCTAATGGAGAAATAGCTGTATTTTGAATAAGGATTGCTGCACTGGACGACTTCAGAACATTACTCACAATGTCATCCAACAGGAGTCAGAATCCCCATGGACCGAAGCAGATTGGCCTTGACCAGCTCTGGGACGACCTCAGAGCTGGAATCCAGCAAGTGTACACCAGACAGAGTATGGCGAAGTCCAGATACATGGAACTCTACACGTATCCTCCTGCTTGAACTGAGATAATTTGCTTTAGAATTTTGATACTTAGTGGTAGGATCGATGAATTATTAGAAATTTGACATCATGTGTTCTCTTCTCAGTTCATCCTTGAAATGTAGTCACAGAATTCATCTTTAGCTTTAAGTTTTTTGACTAGAGGCCCTGTTTTTCGGTTTTTAGAACAGAGGTAATAAAATTGGCTAGTTAGTTGTCTAATGCAGTGCTGGTCAGTACAGTAGCCACTAGTCACATGGATCTGTTTACATTTAAAATAATTTAAAAATTCAGTTTCTTAGTCACAGTAGCCATATTTTAAGGGCTTAATAGTCAGATAATAAAATATTTCTATTACTGTGGAAAGATCCGTTGGACAGCACTGGTCTAAAGCAGGGGATCATTTGTTGAAATGTTGTCCATTTGTTTATATATTGTCTACAGCTGCTTTCATGTTACTCGGAGGGAGTTGAGTAGTTCTGTCAGAAACGATCTTGTCCACAAAGCCTAAAATATTTGCTATCTGGTCCTTTACATAAGAAGTTTGCTGACCTGATCTAACGGGATAGCACAGAGAACAAAAGTTTAACTGTTCTGGTCCTGTTTCACAAAAATGGTATTTAAAAAGTATCTCCCTCATTTGTCATGTGGCCTGCCATGTGCGCGAGGGACAGTGCCGCGTGCTGCAAAGGTCACGAGGGTGTAAAAGACGCGGCCCTGCTCTTCCATACCCAGTGGTGTGCTGTTCGCCTTTGTAGAGTTTCTTGGTTCCGTGCAAATATGAAATTGGAACTAGAGCTAAGCCAACTCAGTAGTGAGCAGGTTGCTGCAGATTCTAGGATTTCAAAGTTCAATGGAGATTTAAGTTTAAATCTTTGGTATGTATCTGTAATTATCAAACTAGGTTATGTGATATTGTAGTGTTCCCTCAAATATGTTAGCATCTGAAAATCCTTAAAAAGAATTTAAACATTGATTTAGATGGATATGAAGCTGTCTATTTCTAAATTAACTTACAATTTATTGTATGTATGTACACATATTCATATATGTACTCATATATACTTACACGTAGGACACTTTTCAAAAAAAAATCAGCTTTATTGAGATAATTCACAAACCATAAAATTCACCCTTTTTAAAGTCAAAAAAAAAAAAGAACCAACTTTCAATCTACTTAGTGACTGCTGAAGTCACTCCGCAACCATTGGTCAACCCGGGGCCCCGCAGGAGACCTCGTAGAACCCTTGGGCGCGAGCGGCGTGTGCGCATGCTCACTTGTGTTTGGCACTGCTCCTTGGTTAGCGTTCGATCGGGAGGCTTTTGGGTGGTGCTGTTGTGGCAGAGATGTTGTCTTCGAGAAAATAGTACTGAGTAATATTCGCTCATATCGGCTTCACGAGTGGGTATGAGCCGAGGGGCCAGGTGAGGGGACGGGCCTCTGAAGCTGCTGTCTTCTCCCATGAAGAAGCTTTTTGACATTTGACGGTAGACGAAAGAGTCACTCTCAGGCACCGCCACCAGGTGGCAGGAGGCGAGCTCGGACGAGGTTTGTTTCAGACAGAGAATCGGCTTTTGGCCTAGCTCCGAGATCCACTCAGACATCTGGGAAAGATCAATCACGCTGCCTAAAGGGGCCATGTTGAAAGAGGACACCAGATCCTTTCGTGTGGAGTAGGGGACTTGGGTGACAGAGCGGAACGAGAAGTAGTGGGCGGAGCTAGGCCCAATCTTAGAAAAGAACTGATCTGTGGCCAGGTCAAGAAATAGCCCATTAGAACCATCTTTCAATATCCTTAGTGACTGCTGACGTCACTCAGCATCCATTGGTCAACCCGGGGCCCGCAGGAGACCTCTTAGAACCCTTGGGCGCGAGCGGTGTGTGCGCGTTCTCACTTGTGTTTATCACTGCTCCTTGGTTACCGTTCGATCGGGAGGCTTTTGAGTGGTGCGGTTGTGGCAGAGAGGTTGGCTTCTGCCGAATAGTACCGAGTAATCGCTGGTGTTAGGTTTAGAAGTGGATAAGAGCCGAGGGGGCAGGTGAGCGGGCTGGCCCGTTAAGCTGCTGTCTTCTGCCATGAAGGCGCTTTTTGACTTTGGACCGTAGAAGAAAAAGTCACTCTCTGGCACCACCACCGGGCTGCAGGAGGCGAGCGCGGACGCGGTTTGTTCGTGAAAGAGAATCGGCTTTCGGCTGAGCTGGCAGATCCGACTCAGACATCTGGGAAAGATCCATCACGCTGCCAAACAGGGTGATGTGGAAAGAGGACAGCTGATCTTTCCGTGTGGAGTAGGGGTCGGGAACCTCCAGCAGGCTGCAGGAGGCGAGCGCGGGAGCGGTTTGGTTGAGAAATGGAATCGGATTTCGGCTGAGCTACCAGATCCGACACAGACATCTGGGAAAGATCCATCAAGCTGCAAAAGGGGTCATGTTAAAAGTGGATAGCAGACCTTTCCGTGTGGAGTAGGGTAAGTGGATGACAGAGTGGATGGAGAAGTAGGGGGCGGAGCCAGGCCCAAGCTTAGGAAAGAACTTATCTGTAGCCATGGCAAGAAATAGCCCGTGAGAAACAACTTTCAATCCCCCTAGGGACCACTGACGGCAATCAGCAACCATTGGTCAACCCGGGGCCCCGCAGGAGACCTCTTAGAACCCTTGGGCGCGAGCGGTGTGTGCGCATGCTCACTTGTGTTTGGCACTGCTCCTCGGTTAGCGTTCGATCGGGAGGCTTTTGGGTGGTGCTGTTGTGGCAGAGATGTTGTCTTCGAGAAAATAGTACTGAGTAATATTCGCTCATATCGGCTTCACGAGTGGGTATGAGCCGAGGGGCCAGGTGAGGGGACGGGCCTCTGAAGCTGCTGTCTTCTCCCATGAAGAAGCTTTTTGACTTTTGACGGTAGACGAAAGAGTCACTCTCAGGCACCGCCACCAGGTGGCAGGAGGCGAGCTCGGACGAGGTTTATTTCAGACAGAGAATCGGCTTTGGCCTAGCTCCCAGATCCACTCAGACATCTGGGAAAGATCAATCACGCTGCCTAAAGGGGCCATGTTGAAAGAGGACACCAGATCCTTTCGTGTGGAGTAGGGGACTTGGGTGACAGAGCGGAACGAGTAGTAGTGGGCGGAGCTAGGCCCAATCTTAGAAAAGAACTGATCTGTGGCCAGGTCAAGAAATAGCCCATTAGAACCATCTTTCAATATCCTTAGTGACTGCTGACGTCACTCAGCATCCATTGGTCAACCCGGGGCCCCGCAGGAGACCTCTTAGAACCCTTGGGCGCGAGCGGTGTGTGCGCGTTCTCACTTGTGTTTATCACTGCTCCTTGGTTACCGTTCGATCGGGAGGCTTTTGAGTGGTGCGGTTGTGGCAGAGAGGTTGGCTTCTGCCGAATAGTACCGAGTAATCGCTGGTGTTAGGTTTAGAAGTGGATAAGAGCCGAGGGGGCAGGTGAGCGGGCTGGCCCGTTAAGCTGCTGTCTTCTGCCATGAAGGCGCTTTTTGACTTTGGACCGTAGAAGAAAAAGTCACTCTCTGGCACCACCACCGGGCTGCAGGAGGCGAGCGCGGACGCGGTTTGTTCGTGAAAGAGAATCGGCTTTCGGCTGAGCTGGCAGATCCGACTCAGACATCTGGGAAAGATCCATCACGCTGCCAAACAGGGTGATGTGGAAAGAGGACAGCTGATCTTTTCGTGTGGAGTAGGGGTCGGGAACCTCCAGCAGGCTGCAGGAGGCGAGCGCGGGAGCGGTTTGGTAGAGAAATGGAATCGGATTTCGGCTGAGCTACCAGATCCGACACAGACATCTGGGAAAGATCCATCAAGCTGCAAAAGGGGTCATGTTAAAAGTGGATAGCAGACCTTTCCGTGTGGAGTAGGGTAAGTGGATGACAGAGTGGATGGAGAAGTAGGGGGCGGAGCCAGGCCCAAGCTTAGGAAAGAACTTATCTGTAGCCATGGCAAGAAATAGCCCGTGAGAAACAACTTTCAATCCCCCTAGGGACCACTGACGGCAATCAGCAACCATTGGTCAACCCGGGGCCCCGCAGGAGACCTCTTAGAACCCTTGGGCGCGAGCGGTGTGTGCGCATGCTCACTTGTGTTTGGCACTGCTCCTCGGTTAGCGTTCGATCGGGAGGCTTTTGGGTGGTGCTGTTGTGGCAGAGATGTTGTCTTCGAGAAAATAGTACTGAGTAATATTCGCTCATATCGGCTTCACGAGTGGGTATGAGCCGAGGGGCCAGGTGAGGGGACGGGCCTCTGAAGCTGCTGTCTTCTCCCATGAAGAAGCTTTTTGACTTTTGACGGTAGACGAAAGAGTCACTCTCAGGCACCGCCACCAGGTGGCAGGAGGCGAGCTCGGACGAGGTTTATTTCAGACAGAGAATCGGCTTTGGCCTAGCTCCCAGATCCACTCAGACATCTGGGAAAGATCAATCACGCTGCCTAAAGGGGCCATGTTGAAAGAGGACACCAGATCCTTTCGTGTGGAGTAGGGGACGGGGATGACAGAGCCGAACGAGTAGTAGGGGGCGGAGCAAGGCCCAATCTTCGAAAAGAACTGATCTGTAGCCACGTCAAGAAATAGCCCATTAGAACCAACTTTCGGCACTCAGCTCCAGGCGGGGCGGCCCCGGCGCTGAGGGACGCTACCCGACCTTGGCGGGACGGGGGTTTCGCCAGGGCCTGGGCCCAGCGACCAGGCGGAGACGGCGCGCGAGCCTTGCAGTCTCCAGGGAAATGCGGGCTTGCCTGCAATGAGATTTCATTTTCTGCATTTAAAGGACATCCTTTTCTGAGCTGCTGTGAATAAATTTGGGATGATACTGTATGTTTTCATCTAATGGAGAAATAGCTGTATTTTGAATAAGGATTGCTGCACTGGACGACTTCAGAACATTACTCACAATGTCATCCAACAGGAGTCAGAATCCCCATGGACCGAAGCAGATTGGCCTTGACCAGCTCTGGGACGACCTCAGAGCTGGAATCCAGCAAGTGTACACCAGACAGAGTATGGCGAAGTCCAGATACATGGAACTCTACACGTATCCTCCTGCTTGAACTGAGATAATTTGCTTTAGAATTTTGATACTTAGTGGTAGGATCGATGAATTATTAGAAATTTGACATCGTGTGTTCTCTTCTCAGTTCATCCTTGAAATGTAGTCACAGAATTCATCTTTAGCTTTAAGTTTTTTGAATAGAGGTCCTGTTTTTCGGTTTTTAGAACAGAGGTAATAAAATTGGCTAGTTAGTTGTCTAATGCAGTGCTGGTCAGTACAGTAGCCACTAGTCACATGGATCTGTTTACATTTAAAATAATTTAAAAATTCAGTTTCTTAGTCACAGTAGCCGTATTTTAAGGGCTTAATAGTCAGATAATAAAATATTTCTATTACTGTGGAATGATCCGTTGGACAGCACTGGTCTAAAGCAGGGGATCATTTGTTGAAATGTTGTCCATTTGTTTATATATTGTCTACAGCTGCTTTCATGTTACTCGGAGGGAGTTGAGTAGTTCTTTCAGAAACGATCTTGTCCACAAAGCCTAAAATATTTGCTATCTGGTCCTTTACATAAGAAGTTTGCTGACCTGATCTAACGGGATAGCACAGAGAACAAAAGTTTAACTGTTCTGGTCCTGTTTCACAAAAATGGTATTTAAAAAGTATCTCCCTCATTTGTCATGTGGCCTGCCATGTGCGCGAGGACAGTGCCGCGTGCTGCAAAGGTCACGAGGGTGTAAAAGACGCGGCCCTGCTCTTCCATACCCAGTGGTGTGCTGTTCGCCTTTGTAGAGTTTCTTGGTTCCGTGCAAATATGAAATTGGAACTAGAGCTAAGCCAACTCAGTAGTGAGCAGGTTGCTGCAGATTCTAGGATTTCAAAGTTCAATGGAGATTTAAGTTTAAATCTTTGGTATGTATCTGTAATTATCAAACTAGGTTATGTGATATTGTAGTGTTCCCTCAAATATGTTAGCATCTGAAAATCCTTAAAAAGAATTTAAACATTGATTTAGATGGATATGAAGCTGTCTATTTCTAAATTAACTTACAATTTATTGTATGTATGTACACATATTCATATATGTACTCATATATACTTACACGTAGGACACTTTTCAAAAAAAAATCAGCTTTATTGAGATAATTCACAAACCATAAAATTCACCCTTTTTAAAGTCAAAAAAAAAAAAAAAAAAAAAAAGAACCAACTTTCAATCTACTTAGTGACTGCTGAAGTCACTCCGCAACCATTGGTCAACCCGGGGCCCCGCAGGAGACCTCGTAGAACCCTTGGGCGCGAGCGGCGTGTGCGCATGCTCACTTGTGTTTGGCACTGCTCCTTGGTTAGCGTTCGATCGGGAGGCTTTTGGGTGGTGCTGTTGTGGCAGAGATGTTGTCTTCGAGAAAATAGTACTGAGTAATATTCGCTCATATCGGCTTCACGAGTGGGTATGAGCCGAGGGGCCAGGTGAGGGGACGGGCCTCTGAAGCTGCTGTCTTCTCCCATGAAGAAGCTTTTTGACATTTGACGGTAGACGAAAGAGTCACTCTCAGGCACCGCCACCAGGTGGCAGGAGGCGAGCTCGGACGAGGTTTGTTTCAGACAGAGAATCGGCTTTTGGCCTAGCTCCCAGATCCACTCAGACATCTGGGAAAGATCAATCACGCTGCCTAAAGGGGCCATGTTGAAAGAGGACACCAGATCCTTTCGTGTGGAGTAGGGGACTTGGGTGACAGAGCGGAACGAGAAGTAGTGGGCGGAGCTAGGCCCAATCTTAGAAAAGAACTGATCTGTGGCCAGGTCAAGAAATAGCCCATTAGAACCATCTTTCAATATCCTTAGTGACTGCTGACGTCACTCAGCATCCATTGGTCAACCCGGGGCCCCGCAGGAGACCTCTTAGAACCCTTGGGCGCGAGCGGTGTGTGCGCGTTCTCACTTGTGTTTATCACTGCTCCTTGGTTACCGTTCGATCGGGAGGCTTTTGAGTGGTGCGGTTGTGGCAGAGAGGTTGGCTTCTGCCGAATAGTAACGAGTAATCGCTGGTGTTAGGTTTAGAAGTGGATAAGAGCCGAGGGGGCAGGTGAGCGGGCTGGCCCGTTAAGCTGCTGTCTTCTGCCATGAAGGCGCTTTTTGACTTTGGACCGTAGAAGAAAAAGTCACTCTCTGGCACCACCACCGGGCTGCAGGAGGCGAGCGCGGACGCGGTTTGTTCGTGAAAGAGAATCGGCTTTCGGCTGAGCTGGCAGATCCGACTCAGACATCTGGGAAAGATCCATCACGCTGCCAAACAGGGTGATGTGGAAAGAGGACAGCTGATCTTTCCGTGTGGAGTAGGGGTCGGGAACCTCCAGCAGGCTGCAGGAGGCGAGCGCGGGAGCGGTTTGGTTGAGAAATGGAATCGGATTTCGGCTGAGCTACCAGATCCGACACAGACATCTGGGAAAGATCCATCAAGCTGCAAAAGGGGTCATGTTAAAAGTGGATAGCAGACCTTTCCGTGTGGAGTAGGGTAAGTGGATGACAGAGTGGATGGAGAAGTAGGGGGCGGAGCCAGGCCCAAGCTTAGGAAAGAACTTATCTGTAGCCATGGCAAGAAATAGCCCGTGAGAAACAACTTTCAATCCCCCTAGGGACCACTGACGGCAATCAGCAACCATTGGTCAACCCGGGGCCCCGCAGGAGACCTCTTAGAACCCTTGGGCGCGAGCGGTGTGTGCGCATGCTCACTTGTGTTTGGCACTGCTCCTTGGTTAGCGTTCGATCGGGAGGCTTTTGGGTGGTGCTGTTGTGGCAGAGATGTTGTCTTCGAGAAAATAGTACTGAGTAATATTCGCTCATATCGGCTTCACGAGTGGGTATGAGCCGAGGGGCCAGGTGAGGGGACGGGCCTCTGAAGCTGCTGTCTTCTCCCATGAAGAAGCTTTTTGACTTTTGACGGTAGACGAAAGAGTCACTCTCAGGCACCGCCACCAGGTGGCAGGAGGCGAGCTCGGACGAGGTTTATTTCAGACAGAGAATCGGCTTTGGCCTAGCTCCCAGATCCACTCAGACATCTGGGAAAGATCAATCACGCTGCCTAAAGGGGCCATGTTGAAAGAGGACACCAGATCCTTTCGTGTGGAGGAGGGGACGGGGATGACAGAGCCGAACGAGTAGTAGGGGGCGGAGCAAGGCCCAATCTTCGAAAAGAACTGATCTGTAGCCACGTCAAGAAATAGCCCATTAGAACCAACTTTCGGCACTCAGCTCCAGGCGGGGCGGCCCCGGCGCTGAGGGACGCTACCCGACCTTGGCGGGACGGGGGTTTCGCCAGGGCCTGGGCCCAGCGACCAGGCGGAGACGGCGCGCGAGCCTTGCAGTCTCCAGGGAAATGCGGGCTTGCCTGCAATGAGATTTCATTTTCTGCATTTAAAGGACATCCTTTTCTGAGCTGCTGTGAATAAATTTGGGATGATACTGTATGTTTTCATCTAATGGAGAAATAGCTGTATTTTGAATAAGGATTGCTGCACTGGACGACTTCAGAACATTACTCACAATGTCATCCAACAGGAGTCAGAATCCCCATGGACCGAAGCAGATTGGCCTTGACCAGCTCTGGGACGACCTCAGAGCTGGAATCCAGCAAGTGTACACCAGACAGAGTATGGCGAAGTCCAGATACATGGAACTCTACACGTATCCTCCTGCTTGAACTGAGATAATTTGCTTTAGAATTTTGATACTTAGTGGTAGGATCGATGAATTATTAGAAATTTGACATCGTGTGTTCTCTTCTCAGTTCATCCTTGAAATGGAGTCACAGAATTCATCTTTAGCTTTAAGTTTTTTGACTAGAGGTCCTGTTTTTCGGTTTTTTGAACAGAGGTAATAAAATTGGCTAGTTAGTTGTCTAATGCAGTGCTGGTCAGTACAGTAGCCACTAGTCACATGGATCTGTTTACATTTAAAATAATTTAAAAATTCAGTTTCTTAGTCACAGTAGCCGTATTTTAAGGGCTTAATAGTCAGATAATAAAATATTTCTATTACTGTGGAAAGATCCGTTGGACAGCACTGGTCTAAAGCAGGGGATCATTTGTTGAAATGTTGTCCATTTGTTTATATATTGTCTACAGCTGCTTTCATGTTACTCGGAGGGAGTTGAGTAGTTCTGTCAGAAACGATCTTGTCCACAAAGCCTAAAATATTTGCTATCTGGTCCTTTACATAAGAAGTTTGCTGACCTGATCTAACGGGATAGCACAGAGAACAAAAGTTTAACTGTTCTGGTCCTGTTTCACAAAAATGGTATTTAAAAAGTATCTCCCTCATTTGTCATGTGGCCTGCCATGTGCGCGAGGGACAGTGCCGCGTGCTGCAAAGGTCACGAGGGTGTAAAAGACGCGGCCCTGCTCTTCCATACCCAGTGGTGTGCTGTTCGCCTTTGTAGAGTTTCTTGGTTCCGTGCAAATATGAAATTGGAACTAGAGCTAAGCCAACTCAGTAGTGAGCAGGTTGCTGCAGATTCTAGGATTTCAAAGTTCAATGGAGATTTAAGTTTAAATCTTTGGTATGTATCTGTAATTATCAAACTAGGTTATGTGATATTGTAGTGTTCCCTCAAATATGTTAGCATCTGAAAATCCTTAAAAAGAATTTAAACATTGATTTAGATGGATATGAAGCTGTCTATTTCTAAATTAACTTACAATTTATTGTATGTATGTACACATATTCATATATGTACTCATATATACTTACACGTAGGACACTTTTCAAAAAAAATCAGCTTTATTGAGATAATTCACAAACCATAAAATTCACCCTTTTTAAAGTCAAAAAAAAAAAAAAAAAAAAAAAGAACCAACTTTCAATCTACTTAGTGACTGCTGAAGTCACTCCGCAACCATTGGTCAACCCGGGGCCCCGCAGGAGACCTCGTAGAACCCTTGGGCGCGAGCGGCGTGTGCGCATGCTCACTTGTGTTTGGCACTGCTCCTTGGTTAGCGTTCGATCGGGAGGCTTTTGGGTGGTGCTGTTGTGGCAGAGATGTTGTCTTCGAGAAAATAGTACTGAGTAATATTCGCTCATATCGGCTTCACGAGTGGGTATGAGCCGAGGGGCCAGGTGAGGGGACGGGCCTCTGAAGCTGCTGTCTTCTCCCATGAAGAAGCTTTTTGACATTTGACGGTAGACGAAAGAGTCACTCTCAGGCACCGCCACCAGGTGGCAGGAGGCGAGCTCGGACGAGGTTTGTTTCAGACAGAGAATCGGCTTTTGGCCTAGCTCCCAGATCCACTCAGACATCTGGGAAAGATCAATCACGCTGCCTAAAGGGGCCATGTTGAAAGAGGACACCAGATCCTTTCGTGTGGAGTAGGGGACTTGGGTGACAGAGCGGAACGAGAAGTAGTGGGCGGAGCTAGGCCCAATCTTAGAAAAGAACTGATCTGTGGCCAGGTCAAGAAATAGCCCATTAGAACCATCTTTCAATATCCTTAGTGACTGCTGACGTCACTCAGCATCCATTGGTCAACCCGGGGCCCCGCAGGAGACCTCTTAGAACCCTTGGGCGCGAGCGGTGTGTGCGCGTTCTCACTTGTGTTTATCACTGCTCCTTGGTTACCGTTCGATCGGGAGGCTTTTGAGTGGTGCGGTTGTGGCAGAGAGGTTGGCTTCTGCCGAATAGTACCGAGTAATCGCTGGTGTTAGGTTTAGAAGTGGCTAAGAGCCGAGGGGGCAGGTGAGCGGGCTGGCCCGTTAAGCTGCTGTCTTCTGCCATGAAGGCGCTTTTTGACTTTGGACCGTAGAAGAAAAAGTCACTCTCTGGCACCACCACCGGGCTGCAGGAGGCGAGCGCGGACGCGGTTTGTTCGTGAAAGAGAATCGGCTTTCGGCTGAGCTGGCAGATCCGACTCAGACATCTGGGAAAGATCCATCACGCTGCCAAACAGGGTGATGTGGAAAGAGGACAGCTGATCTTTCCGTGTGGAGTAGGGGTCGGGAACCTCCAGCAGGCTGCAGGAGGCGAGCGCGGGAGCGGTTTGGTTGAGAAATGGAATCGGATTTCGGCTGAGCTACCAGATCCGACACAGACATCTGGGAAAGATCCATCAAGCTGCAAAAGGGGTCATGTTAAAAGTGGATAGCAGACCTTTCCGTGTGGAGTAGGGTAAGTGGATGACAGAGTGGATGGAGAAGTAGGGGGCGGAGCCAGGCCCAAGCTTAGGAAAGAACTTATCTGTAGCCATGGCAAGAAATAGCCCGTGAGAAACAACTTTCAATCCCCCTAGGGACCACTGACGGCAATCAGCAACCATTGGTCAACCCGGGGCCCCGCAGGAGACCTCTTAGAACCCTTGGGCGCGAGCGGTGTGTGCGCATGCTCACTTGTGTTTGGCACTGCTCCTTGGTTAGCGTTCGATCGGGAGGCTTTTGGGTGGTGCTGTTGTGGCAGAGATGTTGTCTTCGAGAAAATAGTACTGAGTAATATTCGCTCATATCGGCTTCACGAGTGGGTATGAGCCGAGGGGCCAGGTGAGGGGACGGGCCTCTGAAGCTGCTGTCTTCTCCCATGAAGAAGCTTTTTGACTTTTGACGGTAGACGAAAGAGTCACTCTCAGGCACCGCCACCAGGTGGCAGGAGGCGAGCTCGGACGAGGTTTATTTCAGACAGAGAATCGGCTTTGGCCTAGCTCCCAGATCCACTCAGACATCTGGGAAAGATCAATCACGCTGCCTAAAGGGGCCATGTTGAAAGAGGACACCAGATCCTTTCGTGTGGAGGAGGGGACGGGGATGACAGAGCCGAACGAGTAGTAGGGGGCGGAGCAAGGCCCAATCTTCGAAAAGAACTGATCTGTAGCCACGTCAAGAAATAGCCCATTAGAACCAACTTTCGGCACTCAGCTCCAGGCGGGGCGGCCCCGGCGCTGAGGGACGCTACCCGACCTTGGCGGGACGGGGGTTTCGCCAGGGCCTGGGCCCAGCGACCAGGCGGAGACGGCGCGCGAGCCTTGCAGTCTCCAGGGAAATGCGGGCTTGCCTGCAATGAGATTTCATTTTCTGCATTTAAAGGACATCCTTTTCTGAGCTGCTGTGAATAAATTTGGGATGATACTGTATGTTTTCATCTAATGGAGAAATAGCTGTATTTTGAATAAGGATTGCTGCACTGGACGACTTCAGAACATTACTCACAATGTCATCCAACAGGAGTCAGAATCCCCATGGACCGAAGCAGATTGGCCTTGACCAGCTCTGGGACGACCTCAGAGCTGGAATCCAGCAAGTGTACACCAGACAGAGTATGGCGAAGTCCAGATACATGGAACTCTACACGTATCCTCCTGCTTGAACTGAGATAATTTGCTTTAGAATTTTGATACTTAGTGGTAGGATCGATGAATTATTAGAAATTTGACATCGTGTGTTCTCTTCTCAGTTCATCCTTGAAATGTAGTCACAGAATTCATCTTTAGCTTTAAGTTTTTTGAATAGAGGTCCTGTTTTTCGGTTTTTTGAACAGAGGTAATAAAATTGGCTAGTTAGTTGTCTAATGCAGTGCTGGTCAGTACAGTAGCCACTAGTCACAGGGATCTGTTTACATTTAAAATAATTTAAAAATTCAGTTTCTTAGTCACAGTAGCCATATTTTAAGGGCTTAATAGTCAGATAATAAAATATTTCTATTACTGTGGAAAGATCCGTTGGACAGCACTGGTCTAAAGCAGGGGATCATTTGTTGAAATGTTGTCCATTTGTTTATATATTGTCTACAGCTGCTTTCATGTTACTCGGAGGGAGTTGAGTAGTTCTGTCAGAAACGATCTTGTCCACAAAGCCTAAAATATTTGCTATCTGGTCCTTTACATAAGAAGTTTGCTGACCTGATCTAACGGGATAGCACAGAGAACAAAAGTTTAACTGTTCTGGTCCTGTTTCACAAAAATGGTATTTAAAAAGTATCTCCCTCATTTGTCATGTGGCCTGCCATGTGCGCGAGGGACAGTGCCGCGTGCTGCAAAGGTCACGAGGGTGTAAAAGACGCGGCCCTGCTCTTCCATACCCAGTGGTGTGCTGTTCGCCTTTGTAGAGTTTCTTGGTTCCGTGCAAATATGAAATTGGAACTAGAGCTAAGCCAACTCAGTAGTGAGCAGGTTGCTGCAGATTCTAGGATTTCAAAGTTCAATGGAGATTTAAGTTTAAATCTTTGGTATGTATCTGTAATTATCAAACTAGGTTATGTGATATTGTAGTGTTCCCTCAAATATGTTAGCATCTGAAAATCCTTAAAAAGAATTTAAACATTGATTTAGATGGATATGAAGCTGTCTATTTCTAAATTAACTTACAATTTATTGTATGTATGTACACATATTCATATATGTACTCATATATACTTACACGTAGGACACTTTTCAAAAAAAAATCAGCTTTATTGAGATAATTCACAAACCATAAAATTCACCCTTTTTAAAGTCAAAAAAAAAAAAAGAACCAACTTTCAATCTACTTAGTGACTGCTGAAGTCACTCCGCAACCATTGGTCAACCCGGGGCCCCGCAGGAGACCTCGTAGAACCCTTGGGCGCGAGCGGCGTGTGCGCATGCTCACTTGTGTTTGGCACTGCTCCTTGGTTAGCGTTCGATCGGGAGGCTTTTGGGTGGTGCTGTTGTGGCAGAGATGTTGTCTTCGAGAAAATAGTACTGAGTAATATTCGCTCATATCGGCTTCACGAGTGGGTATGAGCCGAGGGGCCAGGTGAGGGGACGGGCCTCTGAAGCTGCTGTCTTCTCCCATGAAGAAGCTTTTTGACATTTGACGGTAGACGAAAGAGTCACTCTCAGGCACCGCCACCAGGTGGCAGGAGGCGAGCTCGGACGAGGTTTGTTTCAGACAGAGAATCGGCTTTTGGCCTAGCTCCCAGATCCACTCAGACATCTGGGAAAGATCAATCACGCTGCCTAAAGGGGCCATGTTGAAAGAGGACACCAGATCCTTTCGTGTGGAGTAGGGGACTTGGGTGACAGAGCGGAACGAGAAGTAGTGGGCGGAGCTAGGCCCAATCTTAGAAAAGAACTGATCTGTGGCCAGGTCAAGAAATAGCCCATTAGAACCATCTTTCAATATCCTTAGTGACTGCTGACGTCACTCAGCATCCATTGGTCAACCCGGGGCCCCGCAGGAGACCTCTTAGAACCCTTGGGCGCGAGCGGTGTGTGCGCGTTCTCACTTGTGTTTATCACTGCTCCTTGGTTACCGTTCGATCGGGAGGCTTTTGAGTGGTGCGGTTGTGGCAGAGAGGTTGGCTTCTGCCGAATAGTACCGAGTAATCGCTGGTGTTAGGTTTAGAAGTGGATAAGAGCCGAGGGGGCAGGTGAGCGGGCTGGCCCGTTAAGCTGCTGTCTTCTGCCATGAAGGCGCTTTTTGACTTTGGACCGTAGAAGAAAAAGTCACTCTCTGGCACCACCACCGGGCTGCAGGAGGCGAGCGCGGACGCGGTTTGTTCGTGAAAGAGAATCGGCTTTCGGCTGAGCTGGCAGATCCGACTCAGACATCTGGGAAAGATCCATCACGCTGCCAAACAGGGTGATGTGGAAAGAGGACAGCTGATCTTTCCGTGTGGAGTAGGGGTCGGGAACCTCCAGCAGGCTGCAGGAGGCGAGCGCGGGAGCGGTTTGGTTGAGAAATGGAATCGGATTTCGGCTGAGCTACCAGATCCGACACAGACATCTGGGAAAGATCCATCAAGCTGCAAAAGGGGTCATGTTAAAAGTGGATAGCAGACCTTTCCGTGTGGAGTAGGGTAAGTGGATGACAGAGTGGATGGAGAAGTAGGGGGCGGAGCCAGGCCCAAGCTTAGGAAAGAATTTATCTGTAGCCATGGCAAGAAATAGCCCGTGAGAAACAACTTTCAATCCCCCTAGGGACCACTGACGGCAATCAGCAACCATTGGTCAACCCGGGGCCCCGCAGGAGACCTCTTAGAACCCTTGGGCGCGAGCGGTGTGTGCGCATGCTCACTTGTGTTTGGCACTGCTCCTCGGTTAGCGTTCGATCGGGAGGCTTTTGGGTGGTGCTGTTGTGGCAGAGATGTTGTCTTCGAGAAAATAGTACTGAGTAATATTCGCTCATATCGGCTTCACGAGTGGGTATGAGCCGAGGGGCCAGGTGAGGGGACGGGCCTCTGAAGCTGCTGTCTTCTCCCATGAAGAAGCTTTTTGACTTTTGACGGTAGACGAAAGAGTCACTCTCAGGCACCGCCACCAGGTGGCAGGAGGCGAGCTCGGACGAGGTTTATTTCAGACAGAGAATCGGCTTTGGCCTAGCTCCCAGATCCACTCAGACATCTGGGAAAGATCAATCACGCTGCCTAAAGGGGCCATGTTGAAAGAGGACACCAGATCCTTTCGTGTGGAGTAGGGGACGGGGATGACAGAGCCGAACGAGTAGTAGGGGGCGGAGCAAGGCCCAATCTTCGAAAAGAACTGATCTGTAGCCACGTCAAGAAATAGCCCATTAGAACCAACTTTCGGCACTCAGCTCCAGGCGGGGCGGCCCCGGCGCTGAGGGACGCTACCCGACCTTGGCGGGACGGGGGTTTCGCCAGGGCCTGGGCCCAGCGACCAGGCGGAGACGGCGCGCGAGCCTTGCAGTCTCCAGGGAAATGCGGGCTTGCCTGCAATGAGATTTCATTTTCTGCATTTAAAGGACATCCTTTTCTGAGCTGCTGTGAATAAATTTGGGATGATACTGTATGTTTTCATCTAATGGAGAAATAGCTGTATTTTGAATAAGGATTGCTGCACTGGACGACTTCAGAACATTACTCACAATGTCATCCAACAGGAGTCAGAATCCCCATGGACCGAAGCAGATTGGCCTTGACCAGCTCTGGGACGACCTCAGAGCTGGAATCCAGCAAGTGTACACCAGACAGAGTATGGCGAAGTCCAGATACATGGAACTCTACACGTATCCTCCTGCTTGAACTGAGATAATTTGCTTTAGAATTTTGATACTTAGTGGTAGGATCGATGAATTATTAGAAATTTGACATCGTGTGTTCTCTTCTCAGTTCATCCTTGAAATGGAGTCACAGAATTCATCTTTAGCTTTAAGTTTTTTGAATAGAGGTCCTGTTTTTCGGTTTTTAGAACAGAGGTAATAAAATTGGCTAGTTAGTTGTCTAATGCAGTGCTGGTCAGTACAGTAGCCACTAGTCACATGGATCTGTTTACATTTAAAATAATTTAAAAATTCAGTTTCTTAGTCACAGTAGCCGTATTTTAAGGGCTTAATAGTCAGATAATAAAATATTTCTATTACTGTGGAATGATCCGTTGGACAGCACTGGTCTAAAGCAGGGGATCATTTGTTGAAATGTTGTCCATTTGTTTATATATTGTCTACAGCTGCTTTCATGTTACTCGGAGGGAGTTGAGTAGTTCTGTCAGAAACGATCTTGTCCACAAAGCCTAAAATATTTGCTATCTGGTCCTTTACATAAGAAGTTTGCTGACCTGATCTAACGGGATAGCACAGAGAACAAAAGTTTAACTGTTCTGGTCCTGTTTCACAAAAATGGTATTTAAAAAGTATCTCCCTCATTTGTCATGTGGCCTGCCATGTGCGCGAGGACAGTGCCGCGTGCTGCAAAGGTCACGAGGGTGTAAAAGACGCGGCCCTGCTCTTCCATACCCAGTGGTGTGCTGTTCGCCTTTGTAGAGTTTCTTGGTTCCGTGCAAATATGAAATTGGAACTAGAGCTAAGCCAACTCAGTAGTGAGCAGGTTGCTGCAGATTCTAGGATTTCAAAGTTCAATGGAGATTTAAGTTTAAATCTTTGGTATGTATCTGTAATTATCAAACTAGGTTATGTGATATTGTAGTGTTCCCTCAAATATGTTAGCATCTGAAAATCCTTAAAAAGAATTTAAACATTGATTTAGATGGATATGAAGCTGTCTATTTCTAAATTAACTTACAATTTATTGTATGTATGTACACATATTCATATATGTACTCATATATACTTACACGTAGGACACTTTTCAAAAAAAAATCAGCTTTATTGAGATAATTCACAAACCATAAAATTCACCCTTTTTAAAGTCAAAAAAAAAAAAAAAAAAAAAAAGAACCAACTTTCAATCTACTTAGTGACTGCTGAAGTCACTCCGCAACCATTGGTCAACCCGGGGCCCCGCAGGAGACCTCGTAGAACCCTTGGGCGCGAGCGGCGTGTGCGCATGCTCACTTGTGTTTGGCACTGCTCCTTGGTTAGCGTTCGATCGGGAGGCTTTTGGGTGGTGCTGTTGTGGCAGAGATGTTGTCTTCGAGAAAATAGTACTGAGTAATATTCGCTCATATCGGCTTCACGAGTGGGTATGAGCCGAGGGGCCAGGTGAGGGGACGGGCCTCTGAAGCTGCTGTCTTCTCCCATGAAGAAGCTTTTTGACATTTGACGGTAGACGAAAGAGTCACTCTCAGGCACCGCCACCAGGTGGCAGGAGGCGAGCTCGGACGAGGTTTGTTTCAGACAGAGAATCGGCTTTTGGCCTAGCTCCCAGATCCACTCAGACATCTGGGAAAGATCAATCACGCTGCCTAAAGGGGCCATGTTGAAAGAGGACACCAGATCCTTTCGTGTGGAGTAGGGGACTTGGGTGACAGAGCGGAACGAGAAGTAGTGGGCGGAGCTAGGCCCAATCTTAGAAAAGAACTGATCTGTGGCCAGGTCAAGAAATAGCCCATTAGAACCATCTTTCAATATCCTTAGTGACTGCTGACGTCACTCAGCATCCATTGGTCAACCCGGGGCCCCGCAGGAGACCTCTTAGAACCCTTGGGCGCGAGCGGTGTGTGCGCGTTCTCACTTGTGTTTATCACTGCTCCTTGGTTACCGTTCGATCGGGAGGCTTTTGAGTGGTGCGGTTGTGGCAGAGAGGTTGGCTTCTGCCGAATAGTAACGAGTAATCGCTGGTGTTAGGTTTAGAAGTGGATAAGAGCCGAGGGGGCAGGTGAGCGGGCTGGCCCGTTAAGCTGCTGTCTTCTGCCATGAAGGCGCTTTTTGACTTTGGACCGTAGAAGAAAAAGTCACTCTCTGGCACCACCACCGGGCTGCAGGAGGCGAGCGCGGACGCGGTTTGTTCGTGAAAGAGAATCGGCTTTCGGCTGAGCTGGCAGATCCGACTCAGACATCTGGGAAAGATCCATCACGCTGCCAAACAGGGTGATGTGGAAAGAGGACAGCTGATCTTTCCGTGTGGAGTAGGGGTCGGGAACCTCCAGCAGGCTGCAGGAGGCGAGCGCGGGAGCGGTTTGGTTGAGAAATGGAATCGGATTTCGGCTGAGCTACCAGATCCGACACAGACATCTGGGAAAGATCCATCAAGCTGCAAAAGGGGTCATGTTAAAAGTGGATAGCAGACCTTTCCGTGTGGAGTAGGGTAAGTGGATGACAGAGTGGATGGAGAAGTAGGGGGCGGAGCCAGGCCCAAGCTTAGGAAAGAACTTATCTGTAGCCATGGCAAGAAATAGCCCGTGAGAAACAACTTTCAATCCCCCTAGGGACCACTGACGGCAATCAGCAACCATTGGTCAACCCGGGGCCCCGCAGGAGACCTCTTAGAACCCTTGGGCGCGAGCGGTGTGTGCGCATGCTCACTTGTGTTTGGCACTGCTCCTTGGTTAGCGTTCGATCGGGAGGCTTTTGGGTGGTGCTGTTGTGGCAGAGATGTTGTCTTCGAGAAAATAGTACTGAGTAATATTCGCTCATATCGGCTTCACGAGTGGGTATGAGCCGAGGGGCCAGGTGAGGGGACGGGCCTCTGAAGCTGCTGTCTTCTCCCATGAAGAAGCTTTTTGACTTTTGACGGTAGACGAAAGAGTCACTCTCAGGCACCGCCACCAGGTGGCAGGAGGCGAGCTCGGACGAGGTTTATTTCAGACAGAGAATCGGCTTTGGCCTAGCTCCCAGATCCACTCAGACATCTGGGAAAGATCAATCACGCTGCCTAAAGGGGCCATGTTGAAAGAGGACACCAGATCCTTTCGTGTGGAGGAGGGGACGGGGATGACAGAGCCGAACGAGTAGTAGGGGGCGGAGCAAGGCCCAATCTTCGAAAAGAACTGATCTGTAGCCACGTCAAGAAATAGCCCATTAGAACCAACTTTCGGCACTCAGCTCCAGGCGGGGCGGCCCCGGCGCTGAGGGACGCTACCCAACCTTGGCGGGACGGGGGTTTCGCCAGGGCCTGGGCCCAGCGACCAGGCGGAGACGGCGCGCGAGCCTTGCAGTCTCCAGGGAAATGCGGGCTTGCCTGCAATGAGATTTCATTTTCTGCATTTAAAGGACATCCTTTTCTGAGCTGCTGTGAATAAATTTGGGATGATACTGTATGTTTTCATCTAATGGAGAAATAGCTGTATTTTGAATAAGGATTGCTGCACTGGACGACTTCAGAACATTACTCACAATGTCATCCAACAGGAGTCAGAATCCCCATGGACCGAAGCAGATTGGCCTTGACCAGCTCTGGGACGACCTCAGAGCTGGAATCCAGCAAGTGTACACCAGACAGAGTATGGCGAAGTCCAGATACATGGAACTCTACACGTATCCTCCTGCTTGAACTGAGATAATTTGCTTTAGAATTTTGATACTTAGTGGTAGGATCGATGAATTATTAGAAATTTGACATCGTGTGTTCTCTTCTCAGTTCATCCTTGAAATGGAGTCACAGAATTCATCTTTAGCTTTAAGTTTTTTGACTAGAGGTCCTGTTTTTCGGTTTTTTGAACAGAGGTAATAAAATTGGCTAGTTAGTTGTCTAATGCAGTGCTGGTCAGTACAGTAGCCACTAGTCACATGGATCTGTTTACATTTAAAATAATTTAAAAATTCAGTTTCTTAGTCACAGTAGCCGTATTTTAAGGGCTTAATAGTCAGATAATAAAATATTTCTATTACTGTGGAAAGATCCGTTGGACAGCACTGGTCTAAAGCAGGGGATCATTTGTTGAAATGTTGTCCATTTGTTTATATATTGTCTACAGCTGCTTTCATGTTACTCGGAGGGAGTTGAGTAGTTCTGTCAGAAACGATCTTGTCCACAAAGCCTAAAATATTTGCTATCTGGTCCTTTACATAAGAAGTTTGCTGACCTGATCTAACGGGATAGCACAGAGAACAAAAGTTTAACTGTTCTGGTCCTGTTTCACAAAAATGGTATTTAAAAAGTATCTCCCTCATTTGTCATGTGGCCTGCCATGTGCGCGAGGGACAGTGCCGCGTGCTGCAAAGGTCACGAGGGTGTAAAAGACGCGGCCCTGCTCTTCCATACCCAGTGGTGTGCTGTTCGCCTTTGTAGAGTTTCTTGGTTCCGTGCAAATATGAAATTGGAACTAGAGCTAAGCCAACTCAGTAGTGAGCAGGTTGCTGCAGATTCTAGGATTTCAAAGTTCAATGGAGATTTAAGTTTAAATCTTTGGTATGTATCTGTAATTATCAAACTAGGTTATGTGATATTGTAGTGTTCCCTCAAATATGTTAGCATCTGAAAATCCTTAAAAAGAATTTAAACATTGATTTAGATGGATATGAAGCTGTCTATTTCTAAATTAACTTACAATTTATTGTATGTATGTACACATATTCATATATGTACTCATATATACTTACACGTAGGACACTTTTCAAAAAAAATCAGCTTTATTGAGATAATTCACAAACCATAAAATTCACCCTTTTTAAAGTCAAAAAAAAAAAAAAAAAAAAAAAAGAACCAACTTTCAATCTACTTAGTGACTGCTGAAGTCACTCCGCAACCATTGGTCAACCCGGGGCCCCGCAGGAGACCTCGTAGAACCCTTGGGCGCGAGCGGCGTGTGCGCATGCTCACTTGTGTTTGGCACTGCTCCTTGGTTAGCGTTCGATCGGGAGGCTTTTGGGTGGTGCTGTTGTGGCAGAGATGTTGTCTTCGAGAAAATAGTACTGAGTAATATTCGCTCATATCGGCTTCACGAGTGGGTATGAGCCGAGGGGCCAGGTGAGGGGACGGGCCTCTGAAGCTGCTGTCTTCTCCCATGAAGAAGCTTTTTGACATTTGACGGTAGACGAAAGAGTCACTCTCAGGCACCGCCACCAGGTGGCAGGAGGCGAGCTCGGACGAGGTTTGTTTCAGACAGAGAATCGGCTTTTGGCCTAGCTCCCAGATCCACTCAGACATCTGGGAAAGATCAATCACGCTGCCTAAAGGGGCCATGTTGAAAGAGGACACCAGATCCTTTCGTGTGGAGTAGGGGACTTGGGTGACAGAGCGGAACGAGAAGTAGTGGGCGGAGCTAGGCCCAATCTTAGAAAAGAACTGATCTGTGGCCAGGTCAAGAAATAGCCCATTAGAACCATCTTTCAATATCCTTAGTGACTGCTGACGTCACTCAGCATCCATTGGTCAACCCGGGGCCCCGCAGGAGACCTCTTAGAACCCTTGGGCGCGAGCGGTGTGTGCGCGTTCTCACTTGTGTTTATCACTGCTCCTTGGTTACCGTTCGATCGGGAGGCTTTTGAGTGGTGCGGTTGTGGCAGAGAGGTTGGCTTCTGCCGAATAGTACCGAGTAATCGCTGGTGTTAGGTTTAGAAGTGGATAAGAGCCGAGGGGGCAGGTGAGCGGGCTGGCCCGTTAAGCTGCTGTCTTCTGCCATGAAGGCGCTTTTTGACTTTGGACCGTAGAAGAAAAAGTCACTCTCTGGCACCACCACCGGGCTGCAGGAGGCGAGCGCGGACGCGGTTTGTTCGTGAAAGAGAATCGGCTTTCGGCTGAGCTGGCAGATCCGACTCAGACATCTGGGAAAGATCCATCACGCTGCCAAACAGGGTGATGTGGAAAGAGGACAGCTGATCTTTCCGTGTGGAGTAGGGGTCGGGAACCTCCAGCAGGCTGCAGGAGGCGAGCGCGGGAGCGGTTTGGTTGAGAAATGGAATCGGATTTCGGCTGAGCTACCAGATCCGACACAGACATCTGGGAAAGATCCATCAAGCTGCAAAAGGGGTCATGTTAAAAGTGGATAGCAGACCTTTCCGTGTGGAGTAGGGTAAGTGGATGACAGAGTGGATGGAGAAGTAGGGGGCGGAGCCAGGCCCAAGCTTAGGAAAGAACTTATCTGTAGCCATGGCAAGAAATAGCCCGTGAGAAACAACTTTCAATCCCCCTAGGGACCACTGACGGCAATCAGCAACCATTGGTCAACCCGGGGCCCCGCAGGAGACCTCTTAGAACCCTTGGGCGCGAGCGGTGTGTGCGCATGCTCACTTGTGTTTGGCACTGCTCCTTGGTTAGCGTTCGATCGGGAGGCTTTTGGGTGGTGCTGTTGTGGCAGAGATGTTGTCTTCGAGAAAATAGTACTGAGTAATATTCGCTCATATCGGCTTCACGAGTGGGTATGAGCCGAGGGGCCAGGTGAGGGGACGGGCCTCTGAAGCTGCTGTCTTCTCCCATGAAGAAGCTTTTTGACTTTTGACGGTAGACGAAAGAGTCACTCTCAGGCACCGCCACCAGGTGGCAGGAGGCGAGCTCGGACGAGGTTTATTTCAGACAGAGAATCGGCTTTGGCCTAGCTCCCAGATCCACTCAGACATCTGGGAAAGATCAATCACGCTGCCTAAAGGGGCCATGTTGAAAGAGGACACCAGATCCTTTCGTGTGGAGGAGGGGACGGGGATGACAGAGCCGAACGAGTAGTAGGGGGCGGAGCAAGGCCCAATCTTCGAAAAGAACTGATCTGTAGCCACGTCAAGAAATAGCCCATTAGAACCAACTTTCGGCACTCAGCTCCAGGCGGGGCGGCCCCGGCGCTGAGGGACGCTACCCGACCTTGGCGGGACGGGGGTTTCGCCAGGGCCTGGGCCCAGCGACCAGGCGGAGACGGCGCGCGAGCCTTGCAGTCTCCAGGGAAATGCGGGCTTGCCTGCAATGAGATTTCATTTTCTGCATTTAAAGGACATCCTTTTCTGAGCTGCTGTGAATAAATTTGGGATGATACTGTATGTTTTCATCTAATGGAGAAATAGCTGTATTTTGAATAAGGATTGCTGCACTGGACGACTTCAGAACATTACTCACAATGTCATCCAACAGGAGTCAGAATCCCCATGGACCGAAGCAGATTGGCCTTGACCAGCTCTGGGACGACCTCAGAGCTGGAATCCAGCAAGTGTACACCAGACAGAGTATGGCGAAGTCCAGATACATGGAACTCTACACGTATCCTCCTGCTTGAACTGAGATAATTTGCTTTAGAATTTTGATACTTAGTGGTAGGATCGATGAATTATTAGAAATTTGACATCGTGTGTTCTCTTCTCAGTTCATCCTTGAAATGTAGTCACAGAATTCATCTTTAGCTTTAAGTTTTTTGAATAGAGGTCCTGTTTTTCGGTTTTTTGAACAGAGGTAATAAAATTGGCTAGTTAGTTGTCTAATGCAGTGCTGGTCAGTACAGTAGCCACTAGTCACAGGGATCTGTTTACATTTAAAATAATTTAAAAATTCAGTTTCTTAGTCACAGTAGCCATATTTTAAGGGCTTAATAGTCAGATAATAAAATATTTCTATTACTGTGGAAAGATCCGTTGGACAGCACTGGTCTAAAGCAGGGGATCATTTGTTGAAATGTTGTCCATTTGTTTATATATTGTCTACAGCTGCTTTCATGTTACTCGGAGGGAGTTGAGTAGTTCTGTCAGAAACGATCTTGTCCACAAAGCCTAAAATATTTGCTATCTGGTCCTTTACATAAGAAGTTTGCTGACCTGATCTAACGGGATAGCACAGAGAACAAAAGTTTAACTGTTCTGGTCCTGTTTCACAAAAATGGTATTTAAAAAGTATCTCCCTCATTTGTCATGTGGCCTGCCATGTGCGCGAGGGACAGTGCCGCGTGCTGCAAAGGTCACGAGGGTGTAAAAGACGCGGCCCTGCTCTTCCATACCCAGTGGTGTGCTGTTCGCCTTTGTAGAGTTTCTTGGTTCCGTGCAAATATGAAATTGGAACTAGAGCTAAGCCAACTCAGTAGTGAGCAGGTTGCTGCAGATTCTAGGATTTCAAAGTTCAATGGAGATTTAAGTTTAAATCTTTGGTATGTATCTGTAATTATCAAACTAGGTTATGTGATATTGTAGTGTTCCCTCAAATATGTTAGCATCTGAAAATCCTTAAAAAGAATTTAAACATTGATTTAGATGGATATGAAGCTGTCTATTTCTAAATTAACTTACAATTTATTGTATGTATGTACACATATTCATATATGTACTCATATATACTTACACGTAGGACACTTTTCAAAAAAAAATCAGCTTTATTGAGATAATTCACAAACCATAAAATTCACCCTTTTTAAAGTCAAAAAAAAAAAAGAACCAACTTTCAATCTACTTAGTGACTGCTGAAGTCACTCCGCAACCATTGGTCAACCCGGGGCCCCGCAGGAGACCTCGTAGAACCCTTGGGCGCGAGCGGCGTGTGCGCATGCTCACTTGTGTTTGGCACTGCTCCTTGGTTAGCGTTCGATCGGGAGGCTTTTGGGTGGTGCTGTTGTGGCAGAGATGTTGTCTTCGAGAAAATAGTACTGAGTAATATTCGCTCATATCGGCTTCACGAGTGGGTATGAGCCGAGGGGCCAGGTGAGGGGACGGGCCTCTGAAGCTGCTGTCTTCTCCCATGAAGAAGCTTTTTGACATTTGACGGTAGACGAAAGAGTCACTCTCAGGCACCGCCACCAGGTGGCAGGAGGCGAGCTCGGACGAGGTTTGTTTCAGACAGAGAATCGGCTTTTGGCCTAGCTCCCAGATCCACTCAGACATCTGGGAAAGATCAATCACGCTGCCTAAAGGGGCCATGTTGAAAGAGGACACCAGATCCTTTCGTGTGGAGTAGGGGACTTGGGTGACAGAGCGGAACGAGAAGTAGTGGGCGGAGCTAGGCCCAATCTTAGAAAAGAACTGATCTGTGGCCAGGTCAAGAAATAGCCCATTAGAACCATCTTTCAATATCCTTAGTGACTGCTGACGTCACTCAGCATCCATTGGTCAACCCGGGGCCCCGCAGGAGACCTCTTAGAACCCTTGGGCGCGAGCGGTGTGTGCGCGTTCTCACTTGTGTTTATCACTGCTCCTTGGTTACCGTTCGATCGGGAGGCTTTTGAGTGGTGCGGTTGTGGCAGAGAGGTTGGCTTCTGCCGAATAGTACCGAGTAATCGCTGGTGTTAGGTTTAGAAGTGGATAAGAGCCGAGGGGGCAGGTGAGCGGGCTGGCCCGTTAAGCTGCTGTCTTCTGCCATGAAGGCGCTTTTTGACTTTGGACCGTAGAAGAAAAAGTCACTCTCTGGCACCACCACCGGGCTGCAGGAGGCGAGCGCGGACGCGGTTTGTTCGTGAAAGAGAATCGGCTTTCGGCTGAGCTGGCAGATCCGACTCAGACATCTGGGAAAGATCCATCACGCTGCCAAACAGGGTGATGTGGAAAGAGGACAGCTGATCTTTCCGTGTGGAGTAGGGGTCGGGAACCTCCAGCAGGCTGCAGGAGGCGAGCGCGGGAGCGGTTTGGTTGAGAAATGGAATCGGATTTCGGCTGAGCTACCAGATCCGACACAGACATCTGGGAAAGATCCATCAAGCTGCAAAAGGGGTCATGTTAAAAGTGGATAGCAGACCTTTCCGTGTGGAGTAGGGTAAGTGGATGACAGAGTGGATGGAGAAGTAGGGGGCGGAGCCAGGCCCAAGCTTAGGAAAGAACTTATCTGTAGCCATGGCAAGAAATAGCCCGTGAGAAACAACTTTCAATCCCCCTAGGGACCACTGACGGCAATCAGCAACCATTGGTCAACCCGGGGCCCCGCAGGAGACCTCTTAGAACCCTTGGGCGCGAGCGGTGTGTGCGCATGCTCACTTGTGTTTGGCACTGCTCCTTGGTTAGCGTTCGATCGGGAGGCTTTTGGGTGGTGCTGTTGTGGCAGAGATGTTGTCTTCGAGAAAATAGTACTGAGTAATATTCGCTCATATCGGCTTCACGAGTGGGTATGAGCCGAGGGGCCAGGTGAGGGGACGGGCCTCTGAAGCTGCTGTCTTCTCCCATGAAGAAGCTTTTTGACTTTTGACGGTAGACGAAAGAGTCACTCTCAGGCACCGCCACCAGGTGGCAGGAGGCGAGCTCGGACGAGGTTTATTTCAGACAGAGAATCGGCTTTGGCCTAGCTCCCAGATCCACTCAGACATCTGGGAAAGATCAATCACGCTGCCTAAAGGGGCCATGTTGAAAGAGGACACCAGATCCTTTCGTGTGGAGGAGGGGACGGGGATGACAGAGCCGAACGAGTAGTAGGGGGCGGAGCAAGGCCCAATCTTCGAAAAGAACTGATCTGTAGCCACGTCAAGAAATAGCCCATTAGAACCAACTTTCGGCACTCAGCTCCAGGCGGGGCGGCCCCGGCGCTGAGGGACGCTACCCGACCTTGGCGGGACGGGGGTTTCGCCAGGGCCTGGGCCCAGCGACCAGGCGGAGACGGCGCGCGAGCCTTGCAGTCTCCAGGGAAATGCGGGCTTGCCTGCAATGAGATTTCATTTTCTGCATTTAAAGGACATCCTTTTCTGAGCTGCTGTGAATAAATTTGGGATGATACTGTATGTTTTCATCTAATGGAGAAATAGCTGTATTTTGAATAAGGATTGCTGCACTGGACGACTTCAGAACATTACTCACAATGTCATCCAACAGGAGTCAGAATCCCCATGGACCGAAGCAGATTGGCCTTGACCAGCTCTGGGACGACCTCAGAGCTGGAATCCAGCAAGTGTACACCAGACAGAGTATGGCGAAGTCCAGATACATGGAACTCTACACGTATCCTCCTGCTTGAACTGAGATAATTTGCTTTAGAATTTTGATACTTAGTGGTAGGATCGATGAATTATTAGAAATTTGACATCATGTGTTCTCTTCTCAGTTCATCCTTGAAATGTAGTCACAGAATTCATCTTTAGCTTTAAGTTTTTTGAATAGAGGTCCTGTTTTTCGGTTTTTTGAACAGAGGTAATAAAATTGGCTAGTTAGTTGTCTAATGCAGTGCTGGTCAGTACAGTAGCCACTAGTCACATGGATCTGTTTACATTTAAAATAATTTAAAAATTCAGTTTCTTAGTCACAGTAGCCATATTTTAAGGGCTTAATAGTCAGATAATAAAATATTTCTATTACTGTGGAAAGATCCGTTGGACAGCACTGGTCTAAAGCAGGGGATCATTTGTTGAAATGTTGTCCATTTGTTTATATATTGTCTACAGCTGCTTTCATGTTACTCGGAGGGAGTTGAGTAGTTCTGTCAGAAACGATCTTGTCCACAAAGCCTAAAATATTTGCTATCTGGTCCTTTACATAAGAAGTTTGCTGACCTGATCTAACGGGATAGCACAGAGAACAAAAGTTTAACTGTTCTGGTCCTGTTTCACAAAAATGGTATTTAAAAAGTATCTCCCTCATTTGTCATGTGGCCTGCCATGTGCGCGAGGGACAGTGCCGCGTGCTGCAAAGGTCACGAGGGTGTAAAAGACGCGGCCCTGCTCTTCCATACCCAGTGGTGTGCTGTTCGCCTTTGTAGAGTTTCTTGGTTCCGTGCAAATATGAAATTGGAACTAGAGCTAAGCCAACTCAGTAGTGAGCAGGTTGCTGCAGATTCTAGGATTTCAAAGTTCAATGGAGATTTAAGTTTAAATCTTTGGTATGTATCTGTAATTATCAAACTAGGTTATGTGATATTGTAGTGTTCCCTCAAATATGTTAGCATCTGAAAATCCTTAAAAAGAATTTAAACATTGATTTAGATGGATATGAAGCTGTCTATTTCTAAATTAACTTACAATTTATTGTATGTATGTACACATATTCATATATGTACTCATATATACTTACACGTAGGACACTTTTCAAAAAAAAATCAGCTTTATTGAGATAATTCACAAACCATAAAATTCACCCTTTTTAAAGTCAAAAAAAAAAAAAAAAAAAAAAAAGAACCAACTTTCAATCTACTTAGTGACTGCTGAAGTCACTCCGCAACCATTGGTCAACCCGGGGCCCCGCAGGAGACCTCGTAGAACCCTTGGGCGCGAGCGGCGTGTGCGCATGCTCACTTGTGTTTGGCACTGCTCCTTGGTTAGCGTTCGATCGGGAGGCTTTTGGGTGGTGCTGTTGTGGCAGAGATGTTGTCTTCGAGAAAATAGTACTGAGTAATATTCGCTCATATCGGCTTCACGAGTGGGTATGAGCCGAGGGGCCAGGTGAGGGGACGGGCCTCTGAAGCTGCTGTCTTCTCCCATGAAGAAGCTTTTTGACATTTGACGGTAGACGAAAGAGTCACTCTCAGGCACCGCCACCAGGTGGCAGGAGGCGAGCTCGGACGAGGTTTGTTTCAGACAGAGAATCGGCTTTTGGCCTAGCTCCCAGATCCACTCAGACATCTGGGAAAGATCAATCACGCTGCCTAAAGGGGCCATGTTGAAAGAGGACACCAGATCCTTTCGTGTGGAGTAGGGGACTTGGGTGACAGAGCGGAACGAGAAGTAGTGGGCGGAGCTAGGCCCAATCTTAGAAAAGAACTGATCTGTGGCCAGGTCAAGAAATAGCCCATTAGAACCATCTTTCAATATCCTTAGTGACTGCTGACGTCACTCAGCATCCATTGGTCAACCCGGGGCCCCGCAGGAGACCTCTTAGAACCCTTGGGCGCGAGCGGTGTGTGCGCGTTCTCACTTGTGTTTATCACTGCTCCTTGGTTACCGTTCGATCGGGAGGCTTTTGAGTGGTGCGGTTGTGGCAGAGAGGTTGGCTTCTGCCGAATAGTACCGAGTAATCGCTGGTGTTAGGTTTAGAAGTGGATAAGAGCCGAGGGGGCAGGTGAGCGGGCTGGCCCGTTAAGCTGCTGTCTTCTGCCATGAAGGCGCTTTTTGACTTTGGACCGTAGAAGAAAAAGTCACTCTCTGGCACCACCACCGGGCTGCAGGAGGCGAGCGCGGACGCGGTTTGTTCGTGAAAGAGAATCGGCTTTCGGCTGAGCTGGCAGATCCGACTCAGACATCTGGGAAAGATCCATCACGCTGCCAAACAGGGTGATGTGGAAAGAGGACAGCTGATCTTTCCGTGTGGAGTAGGGGTCGGGAACCTCCAGCAGGCTGCAGGAGGCGAGCGCGGGAGCGGTTTGGTTGAGAAATGGAATCGGATTTCGGCTGAGCTACCAGATCCGACACAGACATCTGGGAAAGATCCATCAAGCTGCAAAAGGGGTCATGTTAAAAGTGGATAGCAGACCTTTCCGTGTGGAGTAGGGTAAGTGGATGACAGAGTGGATGGAGAAGTAGGGGGCGGAGCCAGGCCCAAGCTTAGGAAAGAACTTATCTGTAGCCATGGCAAGAAATAGCCCGTGAGAAACAACTTTCAATCCCCCTAGGGACCACTGACGGCAATCAGCAACCATTGGTCAACCCGGGGCCCCGCAGGAGACCTCTTAGAACCCTTGGGCGCGAGCGGTGTGTGCGCATGCTCACTTGTGTTTGGCACTGCTCCTTGGTTAGCGTTCGATCGGGAGGCTTTTGGGTGGTGCTGTTGTGGCAGAGATGTTGTCTTCGAGAAAATAGTACTGAGTAATATTCGCTCATATCGGCTTCACGAGTGGGTATGAGCCGAGGGGCCAGGTGAGGGGACGGGCCTCTGAAGCTGCTGTCTTCTCCCATGAAGAAGCTTTTTGACTTTTGACGGTAGACGAAAGAGTCACTCTCAGGCACCGCCACCAGGTGGCAGGAGGCGAGCTCGGACGAGGTTTATTTCAGACAGAGAATCGGCTTTGGCCTAGCTCCCAGATCCACTCAGACATCTGGGAAAGATCAATCACGCTGCCTAAAGGGGCCATGTTGAAAGAGGACACCAGATCCTTTCGTGTGGAGGAGGGGACGGGGATGACAGAGCCGAACGAGTAGTAGGGGGCGGAGCAAGGCCCAATCTTCGAAAAGAACTGATCTGTAGCCACGTCAAGAAATAGCCCATTAGAACCAACTTTCGGCACTCAGCTCCAGGCGGGGCGGCCCCGGCGCTGAGGGACGCTACCCGACCTTGGCGGGACGGGGGTTTCGCCAGGGCCTGGGCCCAGCGACCAGGCGGAGACGGCGCGCGAGCCTTGCAGTCTCCAGGGAAATGCGGGCTTGCCTGCAATGAGATTTCATTTTCTGCATTTAAAGGACATCCTTTTCTGAGCTGCTGTGAATAAATTTGGGATGATACTGTATGTTTTCATCTAATGGAGAAATAGCTGTATTTTGAATAAGGATTGCTGCACTGGACGACTTCAGAACATTACTCACAATGTCATCCAACAGGAGTCAGAATCCCCATGGACCGAAGCAGATTGGCCTTGACCAGCTCTGGGACGACCTCAGAGCTGGAATCCAGCAAGTGTACACCAGACAGAGTATGGCGAAGTCCAGATACATGGAACTCTACACGTATCCTCCTGCTTGAACTGAGATAATTTGCTTTAGAATTTTGATACTTAGTGGTAGGATCGATGAATTATTAGAAATTTGACATCGTGTGTTCTCTTCTCAGTTCATCCTTGAAATGTAGTCACAGAATTCATCTTTAGCTTTAAGTTTTTTGACTAGAGGTCCTGTTTTTCGGTTTTTTGAACAGAGGTAATAAAATTGGCTAGTTAGTTGTCTAATGCAGTGCTGGTCAGTACAGTAGCCACTAGTCACATGGATCTGTTTACATTTAAAATAATTTAAAAATTCAGTTTCTTAGTCACAGTAGCCATATTTTAAGGGCTTAATAGTCAGATAATAAAATATTTCTATTACTGTGGAAAGATCCGTTGGACAGCACTGGTCTAAAGCAGGGGATCATTTGTTGAAATGTTGTCCATTTGTTTATATATTGTCTACAGCTGCTTTCATGTTACTCGGAGGGAGTTGAGTAGTTCTGTCAGAAACGATCTTGTCCACAAAGCCTAAAATATTTGCTATCTGGTCCTTTACATAAGAAGTTTGCTGACCTGATCTAACGGGATAGCACAGAGAACAAAAGTTTAACTGTTCTGGTCCTGTTTCACAAAAATGGTATTTAAAAAGTATCTCCCTCATTTGTCATGTGGCCTGCCATGTGCGCGAGGGACAGTGCCGCGTGCTGCAAAGGTCACGAGGGTGTAAAAGACGCGGCCCTGCTCTTCCATACCCAGTGGTGTGCTGTTCGCCTTTGTAGAGTTTCTTGGTTCCGTGCAAATATGAAATTGGAACTAGAGCTAAGCCAACTCAGTAGTGAGCAGGTTGCTGCAGATTCTAGGATTTCAAAGTTCAATGGAGATTTAAGTTTAAATCTTTGGTATGTATCTGTAATTATCAAACTAGGTTATGTGATATTGTAGTGTTCCCTCAAATATGTTAGCATCTGAAAATCCTTAAAAAGAATTTAAACATTGATTTAGATGGATATGAAGCTGTCTATTTCTAAATTAACTTACAATTTATTGTATGTATGTACACATATTCATATATGTACTCATATATACTTACACGTAGGACACTTTTCAAAAAAAAATCAGCTTTATTGAGATAATTCACAAACCATAAAATTCACCCTTTTTAAAGTCAAAAAAAAAAAAAAAAAAAAAAAAGAACCAACTTTCAATCTACTTAGTGACTGCTGAAGTCACTCCGCAACCATTGGTCAACCCGGGGCCCCGCAGGAGACCTCGTAGAACCCTTGGGCGCGAGCGGCGTGTGCGCATGCTCACTTGTGTTTGGCACTGCTCCTTGGTTAGCGTTCGATCGGGAGGCTTTTGGGTGGTGCTGTTGTGGCAGAGATGTTGTCTTCGAGAAAATAGTACTGAGTAATATTCGCTCATATCGGCTTCACGAGTGGGTATGAGCCGAGGGGCCAGGTGAGGGGACGGGCCTCTGAAGCTGCTGTCTTCTCCCATGAAGAAGCTTTTTGACATTTGACGGTAGACGAAAGAGTCACTCTCAGGCACCGCCACCAGGTGGCAGGAGGCGAGCTCGGACGAGGTTTGTTTCAGACAGAGAATCGGCTTTTGGCCTAGCTCCCAGATCCACTCAGACATCTGGGAAAGATCAATCACGCTGCCTAAAGGGGCCATGTTGAAAGAGGACACCAGATCCTTTCGTGTGGAGTAGGGGACTTGGGTGACAGAGCGGAACGAGAAGTAGTGGGCGGAGCTAGGCCCAATCTTAGAAAAGAACTGATCTGTGGCCAGGTCAAGAAATAGCCCATTAGAACCATCTTTCAATATCCTTAGTGACTGCTGACGTCACTCAGCATCCATTGGTCAACCCGGGGCCCCGCAGGAGACCTCTTAGAACCCTTGGGCGCGAGCGGTGTGTGCGCGTTCTCACTTGTGTTTATCACTGCTCCTTGGTTACCGTTCGATCGGGAGGCTTTTGAGTGGTGCGGTTGTGGCAGAGAGGTTGGCTTCTGCCGAATAGTACCGAGTAATCGCTGGTGTTAGGTTTAGAAGTGGATAAGAGCCGAGGGGGCAGGTGAGCGGGCTGGCCCGTTAAGCTGCTGTCTTCTGCCATGAAGGCGCTTTTTGACTTTGGACCGTAGAAGAAAAAGTCACTCTCTGGCACCACCACCGGGCTGCAGGAGGCGAGCGCGGACGCGGTTTGTTCGTGAAAGAGAATCGGCTTTCGGCTGAGCTGGCAGATCCGACTCAGACATCTGGGAAAGATCCATCACGCTGCCAAACAGGGTGATGTGGAAAGAGGACAGCTGATCTTTCCGTGTGGAGTAGGGGTCGGGAACCTCCAGCAGGCTGCAGGAGGCGAGCGCGGGAGCGGTTTGGTTGAGAAATGGAATCGGATTTCGGCTGAGCTACCAGATCCGACACAGACATCTGGGAAAGATCCATCAAGCTGCAAAAGGGGTCATGTTAAAAGTGGATAGCAGACCTTTCCGTGTGGAGTAGGGTAAGTGGATGACAGAGTGGATGGAGAAGTAGGGGGCGGAGCCAGGCCCAAGCTTAGGAAAGAACTTATCTGTAGCCATGGCAAGAAATAGCCCGTGAGAAACAACTTTCAATCCCCCTAGGGACCACTGACGGCAATCAGCAACCATTGGTCAACCCGGGGCCCCGCAGGAGACCTCTTAGAACCCTTGGGCGCGAGCGGTGTGTGCGCATGCTCACTTGTGTTTGGCACTGCTCCTTGGTTAGCGTTCGATCGGGAGGCTTTTGGGTGGTGCTGTTGTGGCAGAGATGTTGTCTTCGAGAAAATAGTACTGAGTAATATTCGCTCATATCGGCTTCACGAGTGGGTATGAGCCGAGGGGCCAGGTGAGGGGACGGGCCTCTGAAGCTGCTGTCTTCTCCCATGAAGAAGCTTTTTGACTTTTGACGGTAGACGAAAGAGTCACTCTCAGGCACCGCCACCAGGTGGCAGGAGGCGAGCTCGGACGAGGTTTATTTCAGACAGAGAATCGGCTTTGGCCTAGCTCCCAGATCCACTCAGACATCTGGGAAAGATCAATCACGCTGCCTAAAGGGGCCATGTTGAAAGAGGACACCAGATCCTTTCGTGTGGAGGAGGGGACGGGGATGACAGAGCCGAACGAGTAGTAGGGGGCGGAGCAAGGCCCAATCTTCGAAAAGAACTGATCTGTAGCCACGTCAAGAAATAGCCCATTAGAACCAACTTTCGGCACTCAGCTCCAGGCGGGGCGGCCCCGGCGCTGAGGGACGCTACCCGACCTTGGCGGGACGGGGGTTTCGCCAGGGCCTGGGCCCAGCGACCAGGCGGAGACGGCGCGCGAGCCTTGCAGTCTCCAGGGAAATGCGGGCTTGCCTGCAATGAGATTTCATTTTCTGCATTTAAAGGACATCCTTTTCTGAGCTGCTGTGAATAAATTTGGGATGATACTGTATGTTTTCATCTAATGGAGAAATAGCTGTATTTTGAATAAGGATTGCTGCACTGGACGACTTCAGAACATTACTCACAATGTCATCCAACAGGAGTCAGAATCCCCATGGACCGAAGCAGATTGGCCTTGACCAGCTCTGGGACGACCTCAGAGCTGGAATCCAGCAAGTGTACACCAGACAGAGTATGGCGAAGTCCAGATACATGGAACTCTACACGTATCCTCCTGCTTGAACTGAGATAATTTGCTTTAGAATTTTGATACTTAGTGGTAGGATCGATGAATTATTAGAAATTTGACATCGTGTGTTCTCTTCTCAGTTCATCCTTGAAATGTAGTCACAGAATTCATCTTTAGCTTTAAGTTTTTTGACTAGAGGTCCTGTTTTTCGGTTTTTTGAACAGAGGTAATAAAATTGGCTAGTTAGTTGTCTAATGCAGTGCTGGTCAGTACAGTAGCCACTAGTCACATGGATCTGTTTACATTTAAAATAATTTAAAAATTCAGTTTCTTAGTCACAGTAGCCATATTTTAAGGGCTTAATAGTCAGATAATAAAATATTTCTATTACTGTGGAAAGATCCGTTGGACAGCACTGGTCTAAAGCAGGGGATCATTTGTTGAAATGTTGTCCATTTGTTTATATATTGTCTACAGCTGCTTTCATGTTACTCGGAGGGAGTTGAGTAGTTCTGTCAGAAACGATCTTGTCCACAAAGCCTAAAATATTTGCTATCTGGTCCTTTACATAAGAAGTTTGCTGACCTGATCTAACGGGATAGCACAGAGAACAAAAGTTTAACTGTTCTGGTCCTGTTTCACAAAAATGGTATTTAAAAAGTATCTCCCTCATTTGTCATGTGGCCTGCCATGTGCGCGAGGGACAGTGCCGCGTGCTGCAAAGGTCACGAGGGTGTAAAAGACGCGGCCCTGCTCTTCCATACCCAGTGGTGTGCTGTTCGCCTTTGTAGAGTTTCTTGGTTCCGTGCAAATATGAAATTGGAACTAGAGCTAAGCCAACTCAGTAGTGAGCAGGTTGCTGCAGATTCTAGGATTTCAAAGTTCAATGGAGATTTAAGTTTAAATCTTTGGTATGTATCTGTAATTATCAAACTAGGTTATGTGATATTGTAGTGTTCCCTCAAATATGTTAGCATCTGAAAATCCTTAAAAAGAATTTAAACATTGATTTAGATGGATATGAAGCTGTCTATTTCTAAATTAACTTACAATTTATTGTATGTATGTACACATATTCATATATGTACTCATATATACTTACACGTAGGACACTTTTCAAAAAAAAATCAGCTTTATTGAGATAATTCACAAACCATAAAATTCACCCTTTTTAAAGTCAAAAAAAAAAAAAAAAAAAAAAGAACCAACTTTCAATCTACTTAGTGACTGCTGAAGTCACTCCGCAACCATTGGTCAACCCGGGGCCCCGCAGGAGACCTCGTAGAACCCTTGGGCGCGAGCGGCGTGTGCGCATGCTCACTTGTGTTTGGCACTGCTCCTTGGTTAGCGTTCGATCGGGAGGCTTTTGGGTGGTGCTGTTGTGGCAGAGATGTTGTCTTCGAGAAAATAGTACTGAGTAATATTCGCTCATATCGGCTTCACGAGTGGGTATGAGCCGAGGGGCCAGGTGAGGGGACGGGCCTCTGAAGCTGCTGTCTTCTCCCATGAAGAAGCTTTTTGACATTTGACGGTAGACGAAAGAGTCACTCTCAGGCACCGCCACCAGGTGGCAGGAGGCGAGCTCGGACGAGGTTTGTTTCAGACAGAGAATCGGCTTTTGGCCTAGCTCCCAGATCCACTCAGACATCTGGGAAAGATCAATCACGCTGCCTAAAGGGGCCATGTTGAAAGAGGACACCAGATCCTTTCGTGTGGAGTAGGGGACTTGGGTGACAGAGCGGAACGAGAAGTAGTGGGCGGAGCTAGGCCCAATCTTAGAAAAGAACTGATCTGTGGCCAGGTCAAGAAATAGCCCATTAGAACCATCTTTCAATATCCTTAGTGACTGCTGACGTCACTCAGCATCCATTGGTCAACCCGGGGCCCCGCAGGAGACCTCTTAGAACCCTTGGGCGCGAGCGGTGTGTGCGCGTTCTCACTTGTGTTTATCACTGCTCCTTGGTTACCGTTCGATCGGGAGGCTTTTGAGTGGTGCGGTTGTGGCAGAGAGGTTGGCTTCTGCCGAATAGTACCGAGTAATCGCTGGTGTTAGGTTTAGAAGTGGATAAGAGCCGAGGGGGCAGGTGAGCGGGCTGGCCCGTTAAGCTGCTGTCTTCTGCCATGAAGGCGCTTTTTGACTTTGGACCGTAGAAGAAAAAGTCACTCTCTGGCACCACCACCGGGCTGCAGGAGGCGAGCGCGGACGCGGTTTGTTCGTGAAAGAGAATCGGCTTTCGGCTGAGCTGGCAGATCCGACTCAGACATCTGGGAAAGATCCATCACGCTGCCAAACAGGGTGATGTGGAAAGAGGACAGCTGATCTTTCCGTGTGGAGTAGGGGTCGGGAACCTCCAGCAGGCTGCAGGAGGCGAGCGCGGGAGCGGTTTGGTTGAGAAATGGAATCGGATTTCGGCTGAGCTACCAGATCCGACACAGACATCTGGGAAAGATCCATCAAGCTGCAAAAGGGGTCATGTTAAAAGTGGATAGCAGACCTTTCCGTGTGGAGTAGGGTAAGTGGATGACAGAGTGGATGGAGAAGTAGGGGGCGGAGCCAGGCCCAAGCTTAGGAAAGAACTTATCTGTAGCCATGGCAAGAAATAGCCCGTGAGAAACAACTTTCAATCCCCCTAGGGACCACTGACGGCAATCAGCAACCATTGGTCAACCCGGGGCCCCGCAGGAGACCTCTTAGAACCCTTGGGCGCGAGCGGTGTGTGCGCATGCTCACTTGTGTTTGGCACTGCTCCTTGGTTAGCGTTCGATCGGGAGGCTTTTGGGTGGTGCTGTTGTGGCAGAGATGTTGTCTTCGAGAAAATAGTACTGAGTAATATTCGCTCATATCGGCTTCACGAGTGGGTATGAGCCGAGGGGCCAGGTGAGGGGACGGGCCTCTGAAGCTGCTGTCTTCTCCCATGAAGAAGCTTTTTGACTTTTGACGGTAGACGAAAGAGTCACTCTCAGGCACCGCCACCAGGTGGCAGGAGGCGAGCTCGGACGAGGTTTATTTCAGACAGAGAATCGGCTTTGGCCTAGCTCCCAGATCCACTCAGACATCTGGGAAAGATCAATCACGCTGCCTAAAGGGGCCATGTTGAAAGAGGACACCAGATCCTTTCGTGTGGAGGAGGGGACGGGGATGACAGAGCCGAACGAGTAGTAGGGGGCGGAGCAAGGCCCAATCTTCGAAAAGAACTGATCTGTAGCCACGTCAAGAAATAGCCCATTAGAACCAACTTTCGGCACTCAGCTCCAGGCGGGGCGGCCCCGGCGCTGAGGGACGCTACCCGACCTTGGCGGGACGGGGGTTTCGCCAGGGCCTGGGCCCAGCGACCAGGCGGAGACGGCGCGCGAGCCTTGCAGTCTCCAGGGAAATGCGGGCTTGCCTGCAATGAGATTTCATTTTCTGCATTTAAAGGACATCCTTTTCTGAGCTGCTGTGAATAAATTTGGGATGATACTGTATGTTTTCATCTAATGGAGAAATAGCTGTATTTTGAATAAGGATTGCTGCACTGGACGACTTCAGAACATTACTCACAATGTCATCCAACAGGAGTCAGAATCCCCATGGACCGAAGCAGATTGGCCTTGACCAGCTCTGGGACGACCTCAGAGCTGGAATCCAGCAAGTGTACACCAGACAGAGTATGGCGAAGTCCAGATACATGGAACTCTACACGTATCCTCCTGCTTGAACTGAGATAATTTGCTTTAGAATTTTGATACTTAGTGGTAGGATCGATGAATTATTAGAAATTTGACATCGTGTGTTCTCTTCTCAGTTCATCCTTGAAATGTAGTCACAGAATTCATCTTTAGCTTTAAGTTTTTTGACTAGAGGTCCTGTTTTTCGGTTTTTTGAACAGAGGTAATAAAATTGGCTAGTTAGTTGTCTAATGCAGTGCTGGTCAGTACAGTAGCCACTAGTCACATGGATCTGTTTACATTTAAAATAATTTAAAAATTCAGTTTCTTAGTCACAGTAGCCATATTTTAAGGGCTTAATAGTCAGATAATAAAATATTTCTATTACTGTGGAAAGATCCGTTGGACAGCACTGGTCTAAAGCAGGGGATCATTTGTTGAAATGTTGTCCATTTGTTTATATATTGTCTACAGCTGCTTTCATGTTACTCGGAGGGAGTTGAGTAGTTCTGTCAGAAACGATCTTGTCCACAAAGCCTAAAATATTTGCTATCTGGTCCTTTACATAAGAAGTTTGCTGACCTGATCTAACGGGATAGCACAGAGAACAAAAGTTTAACTGTTCTGGTCCTGTTTCACAAAAATGGTATTTAAAAAGTATCTCCCTCATTTGTCATGTGGCCTGCCATGTGCGCGAGGGACAGTGCCGCGTGCTGCAAAGGTCACGAGGGTGTAAAAGACGCGGCCCTGCTCTTCCATACCCAGTGGTGTGCTGTTCGCCTTTGTAGAGTTTCTTGGTTCCGTGGAAATATGAAATTGGAACTAGAGCTAAGCCAACTCAGTAGTGAGCAGGTTGCTGCAGATTCTAGGATTTCAAAGTTCAATGGAGATTTAAGTTTAAATCTTTGGTATGTATCTGTAATTATCAAACTAGGTTATGTGATATTGTAGTGTTCCCTCAAATATGTTAGCATCTGAAAATCCTTAAAAAGAATTTAAACATTGATTTAGATGGATATGAAGCTGTCTATTTCTAAATTAACTTACAATTTATTGTATGTATGTACACATATTCATATATGTACTCATATATACTTACACGTAGGACACTTTTCAAAAAAAAATCAGCTTTATTGAGATAATTCACAAACCATAAAATTCACCCTTTTTAAAGTCAAAAAAAAAAAAAAAAAAGAACCAACTTTCAATCTACTTAGTGACTGCTGAAGTCACTCCGCAACCATTGGTCAACCCGGGGCCCCGCAGGAGACCTCGTAGAACCCTTGGGCGCGAGCGGCGTGTGCGCATGCTCACTTGTGTTTGGCACTGCTCCTTGGTTAGCGTTCGATCGGGAGGCTTTTGGGTGGTGCTGTTGTGGCAGAGATGTTGTCTTCGAGAAAATAGTACTGAGTAATATTCGCTCATATCGGCTTCACGAGTGGGTATGAGCCGAGGGGCCAGGTGAGGGGACGGGCCTCTGAAGCTGCTGTCTTCTCCCATGAAGAAGCTTTTTGACATTTGACGGTAGACGAAAGAGTCACTCTCAGGCACTGCCACCAGGTGGCAGGAGGCGAGCTCGGACGAGGTTTGTTTCAGACAGAGAATCGGCTTTTGGCCTAGCTCCCAGATCCACTCAGACATCTGGGAAAGATCAATCACGCTGCCTAAAGGGGCCATGTTGAAAGAGGACACCAGATCCTTTCGTGTGGAGTAGGGGACTTGGGTGACAGAGCGGAACGAGAAGTAGTGGGCGGAGCTAGGCCCAATCTTAGAAAAGAACTGATCTGTGGCCAGGTCAAGAAATAGCCCATTAGAACCATCTTTCAATATCCTTAGTGACTGCTGACGTCACTCAGCATCCATTGGTCAACCCGGGGCCCCGCAGGAGACCTCTTAGAACCCTTGGGCGCGAGCGGTGTGTGCGCGTTCTCACTTGTGTTTATCACTGCTCCTTGGTTACCGTTCGATCGGGAGGCTTTTGAGTGGTGCGGTTGTGGCAGAGAGGTTGGCTTCTGCCGAATAGTACCGAGTAATCGCTGGTGTTAGGTTTAGAAGTGGATAAGAGCCGAGGGGGCAGGTGAGCGGGCTGGCCCGTTAAGCTGCTGTCTTCTGCCATGAAGGCGCTTTTTGACTTTGGACCGTAGAAGAAAAAGTCACTCTCTGGCACCACCACCGGGCTGCAGGAGGCGAGCGCGGACGCGGTTTGTTCGTGAAAGAGAATCGGCTTTCGGCTGAGCTGGCAGATCCGACTCAGACATCTGGGAAAGATCCATCACGCTGCCAAACAGGGTGATGTGGAAAGAGGACAGCTGATCTTTCCGTGTGGAGTAGGGGTCGGGAACCTCCAGCAGGCTGCAGGAGGCGAGCGCGGGAGCGGTTTGGTTGAGAAATGGAATCGGATTTCGGCTGAGCTACCAGATCCGACACAGACATCTGGGAAAGATCCATCAAGCTGCAAAAGGGGTCATGTTAAAAGTGGATAGCAGACCTTTCCGTGTGGAGTAGGGTAAGTGGATGACAGAGTGGATGGAGAAGTAGGGGGCGGAGCCAGGCCCAAGCTTAGGAAAGAACTTATCTGTAGCCATGGCAAGAAATAGCCCGTGAGAAACAACTTTCAATCCCCCTAGGGACCACTGACGGCAATCAGCAACCATTGGTCAACCCGGGGCCCCGCAGGAGACCTCTTAGAACCCTTGGGCGCGAGCGGTGTGTGCGCATGCTCACTTGTGTTTGGCACTGCTCCTTGGTTAGCGTTCGATCGGGAGGCTTTTGGGTGGTGCTGTTGTGGCAGAGATGTTGTCTTCGAGAAAATAGTACTGAGTAATATTCGCTCATATCGGCTTCACGAGTGGGTATGAGCCGAGGGGCCAGGTGAGGGGACGGGCCTCTGAAGCTGCTGTCTTCTCCCATGAAGAAGCTTTTTGACTTTTGACGGTAGACGAAAGAGTCACTCTCAGGCACCGCCACCAGGTGGCAGGAGGCGAGCTCGGACGAGGTTTATTTCAGACAGAGAATCGGCTTTGTCCTAGCTCCCAGATCCACTCAGACATCTGGGAAAGATCAATCACGCTGCCTAAAGGGGCCATGTTGAAAGAGGACACCAGATCCTTTCGTGTGGAGGAGGGGACGGGGATGACAGAGCCGAACGAGTAGTAGGGGGCGGAGCAAGGCCCAATCTTCGAAAAGAACTGATCTGTAGCCACGTCAAGAAATAGCCCATTAGAACCAACTTTCGGCACTCAGCTCCAGGCGGGGCGGCCCCGGCGCTGAGGGACGCTACCCGACCTTGGCGGGACGGGGGTTTCGCCAGGGCCTGGGCCCAGCGACCAGGCGGAGACGGCGCGCGAGCCTTGCAGTCTCCAGGGAAATGCGGGCTTGCCTGCAATGAGATTTCATTTTCTGCATTTAAAGGACATCCTTTTCTGAGCTGCTGTGAATAAATTTGGGATGATACTGTATGTTTTCATCTAATGGAGAAATAGCTGTATTTTGAATAAGGATTGCTGCACTGGACGACTTCAGAACATTACTCACAATGTCATCCAACAGGAGTCAGAATCCCCATGGACCGAAGCAGATTGGCCTTGACCAGCTCTGGGACGACCTCAGAGCTGGAATCCAGCAAGTGTACACCAGACAGAGTATGGCGAAGTCCAGATACATGGAACTCTACACGTATCCTCCTGCTTGAACTGAGATAATTTGCTTTAGAATTTTGATACTTAGTGGTAGGATCGATGAATTATTAGAAATTTGACATCATGTGTTCTCTTCTCAGTTCATCCTTGAAATGTAGTCACAGAATTCATCTTTAGCTTTAAGTTTTTTGAATAGAGGTCCTGTTTTTCGGTTTTTTGAACAGAGGTAATAAAATTGGCTAGTTAGTTGTCTAATGCAGTGCTGGTCAGTACAGTAGCCACTAGTCACATGGATCTGTTTACATTTAAAATAATTTAAAAATTCAGTTTCTTAGTCACAGTAGCCATATTTTAAGGGCTTAATAGTCAGATAATAAAATATTTCTATTACTGTGGAAAGATCCGTTGGACAGCACTGGTCTAAAGCAGGGGATCATTTGTTGAAATGTTGTCCATTTGTTTATATATTGTCTACAGCTGCTTTCATGTTACTCGGAGGGAGTTGAGTAGTTCTGTCAGAAACGATCTTGTCCACAAAGCCTAAAATATTTGCTATCTGGTCCTTTACATAAGAAGTTTGCTGACCTGATCTAACGGGATAGCACAGAGAACAAAAGTTTAACTGTTCTGGTCCTGTTTCACAAAAATGGTATTTAAAAAGTATCTCCCTCATTTGTCATGTGGCCTGCCATGTGCGCGAGGGACAGTGCCGCGTGCTGCAAAGGTCACGAGGGTGTAAAAGACGCGGCCCCGCTCTTCCATACCCAGTGGTGTGCTGTTCGCCTTTGTAGAGTTTCTTGGTTCCGTGCAAATATGAAATTGGAACTAGAGCTAAGCCAACTCAGTAGTGAGCAGGTTGCTGCAGATTCTAGGATTTCAAAGTTCAATGGAGATTTAAGTTTAAATCTTTGGTATGTATCTGTAATTATCAAACTAGGTTATGTGATATTGTAGTGTTCCCTCAAATATGTTAGCATCTGACAATCCTTAAAAAGAATTTAAACATTGATTTAGATGGATATGAAGCTGTCTATTTCTAAATTAACTTACAATTTATTGTATGTATGTACACATATTCATATATGTACTCATATATACTTACACGTAGGACACTTTTCAAAAAAAAAATCAGCTTTATTGAGATAATTCACAAACCATAAAATTCACCCTTTTTAAAGTCAAAAAAAAAAATAAAAAAGAACCAACTTTCAATCTACTTAGTGACTGCTGAAGTCACTCCGCAACCATTGGTCAACCCGGGGCCCCGCAGGAGACCTCGTAGAACCCTTGGGCGCGAGCGGCGTGTGCGCATGCTCACTTGTGTTTGGCACTGCTCCTTGGTTAGCGTTCGATCGGGAGGCTTTTGGGTGGTGCTGTTGTGGCAGAGATGTTGTCTTCGAGAAAATAGTACTGAGTAATATTCGCTCATATCGGCTTCACGAGTGGGTATGAGCCGAGGGGCCAGGTGAGGGGACGGGCCTCTGAAGCTGCTGTCTTCTCCCATGAAGAAGCTTTTTGACATTTGACGGTAGACGAAAGAGTCACTCTCAGGCACCGCCACCAGATGGCAGGAGGCGAGCTCGGACGAGGTTTGTTTCAGACAGAGAATCGGCTTTTGGCCTAGCTCCCAGATCCACTCAGACATCTGGGAAAGATCAATCACGCTGCCTAAAGGGGCCATGTTGAAAGAGGACACCAGATCCTTTCGTGTGGAGTAGGGGACTTGGGTGACAGAGCGGAACGAGAAGTAGTGGGCGGAGCTAGGCCCAATCTTAGAAAAGAACTGATCTGTGGCCAGGTCAAGAAATAGCCCATTAGAACCATCTTTCAATATCCTTAGTGACTGCTGACGTCACTCAGCATCCATTGGTCAACCCGGGGCCCCGCAGGAGACCTCTTAGAACCCTTGGGCGCGAGCGGTGTGTGCGCGTTCTCACTTGTGTTTATCACTGCTCCTTGGTTACCGTTCGATCGGGAGGCTTTTGAGTGGTGCGGTTGTGGCAGAGAGGTTGGCTTCTGCCGAATAGTACCGAGTAATCGCTGGTGTTAGGTTTAGAAGTGGATAAGAGCCGAGGGGGCAGGTGAGCGGGCTGGCCCGTTAAGCTGCTGTCTTCTGCCATGAAGGCGCTTTTTGACTTTGGACCGTAGAAGAAAAAGTCACTCTCTGGCACCACCACCGGGCTACAGGAGGCGAGCGCGGACGCGGTTTGTTCGTGAAAGAGAATCGGCTTTCGGCTGAGCTGGCAGATCCGACTCAGACATCTGGGAAAGATCCATCACGCTGCCAAACAGGGTGATGTGGAAAGAGGACAGCTGATCTTTCCGTGTGGAGTAGGGGTCGGGAACCTCCAGCAGGCTGCAGGAGGCGAGCGCGGGAGCGGTTTGGTTGAGAAATGGAATCGGATTTCGGCTGAGCTACCAGATCCGACACAGACATCTGGGAAAGATCCATCAAGCTGCAAAAGGGGTCATGTTAAAAGTGGATAGCAGACCTTTCCGTGTGGAGTAGGGTAAGTGGATGACAGAGTGGATGGAGAAGTAGGGGGCGGAGCCAGGCCCAAGCTTAGGAAAGAACTTATCTGTAGCCATGGCAAGAAATAGCCCGTGAGAAACAACTTTCAATCCCCCTAGGGACCACTGACGGCAATCAGCAACCATTGGTCAACCCGGGGCCCCGCAGGAGACCTCTTAGAACCCTTGGGCGCGAGCGGTGTGTGCGCATGCTCACTTGTGTTTGGCACTGCTCCTCGGTTAGCGTTCGATCGGGAGGCTTTTGGGTGGTGCTGTTGTGGCAGAGATGTTGTCTTCGAGAAAATAGTACTGAGTAATATTCGCTCATATCGGCTTCACGAGTGGGTATGAGCCGAGGGGCCAGGTGAGGGGACGGGCCTCTGAAGCTGCTGTCTTCTCCCATGAAGAAGCTTTTTGACTTTTGACGGTAGACGAAAGAGTCACTCTCAGGCACCGCCACCAGGTGGCAGGAGGCGAGCTCGGACGAGGTTTATTTCAGACAGAGAATCGGCTTTGGCCTAGCTCCCAGATCCACTCAGACATCTGGGAAAGATCAATCACGCTGCCTAAAGGGGCCATGTTGAAAGAGGACACCAGATCCTTTCGTGTGGAGGAGGGGACTTGGGTGACAGAGCGGAACGAGAAGTAGTGGGCGGAGCTAGGCCCAATCTTCGAAAAGAACTGATCTGTAGCCACGTCAAGAAATAGCCCATTAGAACCAACTTTCGGCACTCAGCTCCAGGCGGGGCGGCCCCGGCGCTGAGGGACGCTACCCGACCTTGGCGGGACGGGGGTTTCGCCAGGGCCTGGGCCCAGCGACCAGGCGGAGACGGCGCGCGAGCCTTGCAGTCTCCAGGGAAATGCGGGCTTGCCTGCAATGAGATTTCATTTTCTGCATTTAAAGGACATCCTTTTCTGAGCTGCTGTGAATAAATTTGGGATGATACTGTATGTTTTCATCTAATGGAGAAATAGCTGTATTTTGAATAAGGATTGCTGCACTGGACGACTTCAGAACATTACTCACAATGTCATCCAACAGGAGTCAGAATCCCCATGGACCGAAGCAGATTGGCCTTGACCAGCTCTGGGACGACCTCAGAGCTGGAATCCAGCAAGTGTACACCAGACAGAGTATGGCGAAGTCCAGATACATGGAACTCTACACGTATCCTCCTGGTTGAACTGAGATAATTTGCTTTAGAATTTTGATACTTAGTGGTAGGATCGATGAATTATTAGAAATTTGACATCGTGTGTTCTCTTCTCAGTTCATCCTTGAAATGTAGTCACAGAATTCATCTTTAGCTTTAAGTTTTTTGAATAGAGGTCCTGTTTTTCGGTTTTTTGAACAGCGGTAATAAAATTGGCTAGTTAGTTGTCTAATGCAGTGCTGGTCAGTACAGTAGCCACTAGTCACATGGATCTGTTTACATTTAAAATAATTTAAAAATTCAGTTTCTTAGTCACAGTAGCCATATTTTAAGGGCTTAATAGTCAGATAATAAAATATTTCTATTACTGTGGAAAGATCCGTTGGACAGCACTGGTCTAAAGCAGGGGATCATTTGTTGAAATGTTGTCCATTTGTTTATATGTTGTCTACAGCTGCTTTCATGTTACTCGGAGGGAGTTGAGTAGTTCTGTCAGAAACGATCTTGTCCACAAAGCCTAAAATATTTGCTATCTGGTCCTTTACATAAGAAGTTTGCTGACCTGATCTAACGGGATAGCACAGAGAACAAAAGTTTAACTGTTCTGGTCCTGTTTCACAAAAATGGTATTTAAAAAGTATCTCCCTCATTTGTCATGTGGCCTGCCATGTGCGCGAGGGACAGTGCCGCGTGCTGCAAAGGTCACGAGGGTGTAAAAGACGCGGCCCCGCTCTTCCATACCCAGTGGTGTGCTGTTCGCCTTTGTAGAGTTTCTTGGTTCCGTGCAAATATGAAATTGGAACTAGAGCTAAGCCAACTCAGTAGTGAGCAGGTTGCTGCAGATTCTAGGATTTCAAAGTTCAATGGAGATTTAAGTTTAAATCTTTGGTATGTATCTGTAATTATCAAACTAGGTTATGTGATATTGTAGTGTTCCCTCAAATATGTTAGCATCTGAACATCCTTAAAAAGAATTTAAACATTGATTTAGATGGATATGAAGCTGTCTATTTCTAAATTAACTTACAATTTATTGTATGTATGTACACATATTCATGTATGTACTCATATATACTTACACGTAGGACACTTTTCAAAAAAAAATCAGCTTTATTGAGATAATTCACAAACCATAAAATTCACCCTTTTTAAAGTCAAAAAAAAAAAAAAAAAAAAAAGAACCAACTTTCAATCTACTTAGTGACTGCTGAAGTCACTCCGCAACCATTGGTCAACCCGGGGCCCCGCAGGAGACCTCGTAGAACCCTTGGGCGCGAGCGGTGTGTGCGCATGCTCACTTGTGTTTGGCACTGCTCCTCGGTTAGCGTTCGATCGGGAGGCTTTTGGGTGGTGCTGTTGTGGCAGAGATGTTGTCTTCGAGAAAATAGTACTGAGTAATATTCGCTCATATCGGCTTCACGAGTGGGTATGAGCCGAGGGGCCAGGTGAGGGGACGGGCCTCTGAAGCTGCTGTCTTCTCCCATGAAGAAGCTTTTTGACATTTGACGGTAGAGGAAAGAGTCACTCTCAGGCACCGCCACCAGGTGGCAGGAGGCGAGCTCGGACGAGGTTTGTTTCAGACAGAGAATCGGCTTTTGGCCTAGCTCCCAGATCCACTCAGACATCTGGGAAACATCAATCACGCTGCCTAAAGGGGCCATGTTGAAAGAGGACACCAGATCCTTTCGTGTGGAGTAGGGGACTTGGGTGACAGAGCGGAACGAGAAGTAGTGGGCGGAGCTAGGCCCAATCTTAGAAAAGAACTGATCTGTGGCCAGGTCAAGAAATAGCCCATTAGAACCATCTTTCAATATCCTTAGTGACTGCTGACGTCACTCAGCATCCATTGGTCAACCCGGGGCCCCGCAGGAGACCTCTTAGAACCCTTGGGCGCGAGCGGTGTGTGCGCGTTCTCACTTGTGTTTATCACTGCTCCTTGGTTACCGTTCGATCGGGAGGCTTTTGAGTGGTGCGGTTGTGGCAGAGAGGTTGGCTTCTGCCGAATAGTACCGAGTAATCGCTGGTGTTAGGTTTAGAAGTGGCTAAGAGCCGAGGGGGCAGGTGAGCGGGCTGGCCCGTTAAGCTGCTGTCTTCTGCCATGAAGGCGCTTTTTGACTTTGGACCGTAGAAGAAAAAGTCACTCTCTGGCACCACCACCGGGCTGCAGTAGGCGAGCGCGGACGCAGTTTGTTCGTGAAAGAGAATCGGCTTTCGGCTGAGCTGGCAGATCCGACTCAGACATCTGGGAAAGATCCATCACGCTGCCAAACACGGTGATGTGGAAAGAGGACAGCTGATCTTTCCGTGTGGAGTAGGGGTCGGGAACCTCCAGCAGGCTGCAGGAGGCGAGCGCGGGAGCGGTTTGGTTGAGAAATGGAATCGGATTTCGGCTGAGCTACCAGATCCGACACAGACATCTGGGAAAGATCCATCAAGCTGCAAAAGGGGTCATGTTAAAAGTGGATAGCAGATCTTTCCGTGTGGAGTAGGGTAAGTGGATGACAGAGTGGATGGAGAAGTAGGGGGCGGAGCCAGGCCCAAGCTTAGGAAAGAACTTATCTGTAGCCATGGCAAGAAATAGCCCGTGAGAAACAACTTTCAATCCCCCTAGGGACCACTGACGGCAATCAGCAACCATTGGTCAACCCGGGGCCCCGCAGGAGACCTCTTAGAACCCTTGGGCGCGAGCGGTGTGTGCGCATGCTCACTTGTGTTTGGCACTGCTCCTCGGTTAGCGTTCGATCGGGAGGCTTTTGGGTGGTGCTGTTGTGGCAGAGATGTTGTCTTCGAGAAAATAGTACTGAGTAATATTCGCTCATATCGGCTTCACGAGTGGGTATGAGCCGAGGGGCCAGGTGAGGGGACGGGCCTCTGAAGCTGCTGTCTTCTCCCATGAAGAAGCTTTTTGACTTTTGACGGTAGACGAAAGAGTCACTCTCAGGCACCGCCACCAGGTGGCAGGAGGCGAGCTCGGACGAGGTTTGTTTCAGACAGAGAATCGGCTTTGGCCTAGCTCCCAGATCCACTCAGACATCTGGGAAAGATCAATCACGCTGCCTAAAGGGGCCATGTTGAAAGAGGACACCAGATCCTTTCGTGTGGAGTAGGGGACGGGGATGACAGAGCCGAACGAGTAGTAGGGGGCGGAGCAAGGCCCAATCTTCGAAAAGAACTGATCTGTAGCCACGTCAAGAAATAGCCCATTAGAACCAACTTTCGGCACTCAGCTCCAGGCGGGGCGGCCCCGGCGCTGAGGGACGCTACCCGACCTTGGCGCGACGGGGGTTTCGCCAGGGCCTGGGCCCAGCGACCAGGCGGAGACGGCGCGCGAGCCTTGCAGTCTCCAGGGAAATGCGGGCTTGCCTGCAATGAGATTTCATTTTCTGCATTTAAAGGACATCCTTTTCTGAGCTGCTGTGAATAAATTTGGGATGATACTGTATGTTTTCATCTAATGGAGAATTAGCTGTATTTTGAATAAGGATTGCTGCACTGGACGACTTCAGAACATTACTCACAATGTCATCCAACAGGAGTCAGAATCCCCATGGACCGAAGCAGATTGGCCTTGACCAGCTCTGGGACGACCTCAGAGCTGGAATCCAGCAAGTGTACACCAGACAGAGTATGGCGAAGTCCAGATACATGGAACTCTACACGTATCCTCCTGCTTGAACTGAGATAATTTGCTTTAGAATTTTGATACTTAGTGGTAGGATCGATGAATTATTAGAAATTTGACATCGTGTGTTCTCTTCTCAGTTCATCCTTGAAATGTAGTCACAGAATTCATCTTTAGCTTTAAGTTTTTTGAATAGAGGTCCTGTTTTTCGGTTTTTTGAACAGCGGTAATAAAATTGGCTAGTTAGTTGTCTAATGCAGTGCTGGTCAGTACAGTAGCCACTAGTCACATGGATCTGTTTACATTTAAAATAATTTAAAAATTCAGTTTCTTAGTCACAGTAGCCATATTTTAAGGGCTTAATAGTCAGATAATAAAATATTTCTATTACTGTGGAAAGATCCGTTGGACAGCACTGGTCTAAAGCAGGGGATCATTTGTTGAAATGTTGTCCATTTGTTTATATGTTGTCTACAGCTGCTTTCATGTTACTCGGAGGGAGTTGAGTAGTTCTGTCAGAAACGATCTTGTCCACAAAGCCTAAAATATTTGCTATCTGGTCCTTTACATAAGAAGTTTGCTGACCTGATCTAACGGGATAGCACAGAGAACAAAAGTTTAACTGTTCTGGTCCTGTTTCACAAAAATGGTATTTAAAAAGTATCTCCCTCATTTGTCATGTGGCCTGCCATGTGCGCGAGGGACAGTGCCGCGTGCTGCAAAGGTCACGAGGGTGTAAAAGACGCGGCCCCGCTCTTCCATACCCAGTGGTGTGCTGTTCGCCTTTGTAGAGTTTCTTGGTTCCGTGCAAATATGAAATTGGAACTAGAGCTAAGCCAACTCAGTAGTGAGCAGGTTGCTGCAGATTCTAGGATTTCAAAGTTCAATGGAGATTTAAGTTTAAATCTTTGGTATGTATCTGTAATTATCAAACTAGGTTATGTGATATTGTAGTGTTCCCTCAAATATGTTAGCATCTGAACATCCTTAAAAAGAATTTAAACATTGATTTAGATGGATATGAAGCTGTCTATTTCTAAATTAACTTACAATTTATTGTATGTATGTACACATATTCATGTATGTACTCATATATACTTACACGTAGGACACTTTTCAAAAAAAAATCAGCTTTATTGAGATAATTCACAAACCATAAAATTCACCCTTTTTAAAGTCAAAAAAAAAAAAAAAAAAAAAAGAACCAACTTTCAATCTACTTAGTGACTGCTGAAGTCACTCCGCAACCATTGGTCAACCCGGGGCCCCGCAGGAGACCTCGTAGAACCCTTGGGCGCGAGCGGTGTGTGCGCATGCTCACTTGTGTTTGGCACTGCTCCTCGGTTAGCGTTCGATCGGGAGGCTTTTGGGTGGTGCTGTTGTGGCAGAGATGTTGTCTTCGAGAAAATAGTACTGAGTAATATTCGCTCATATCGGCTTCACGAGTGGGTATGAGCCGAGGGGCCAGGTGAGGGGACGGGCCTCTGAAGCTGCTGTCTTCTCCCATGAAGAAGCTTTTTGACATTTGACGGTAGAGGAAAGAGTCACTCTCAGGCACCGCCACCAGGTGGCAGGAGGCGAGCTCGGACGAGGTTTGTTTCAGACAGAGAATCGGCTTTTGGCCTAGCTCCCAGATCCACTCAGACATCTGGGAAACATCAATCACGCTGCCTAAAGGGGCCATGTTGAAAGAGGACACCAGATCCTTTCGTGTGGAGTAGGGGACTTGGGTGACAGAGCGGAACGAGAAGTAGTGGGCGGAGCTAGGCCCAATCTTAGAAAAGAACTGATCTGTGGCCAGGTCAAGAAATAGCCCATTAGAACCATCTTTCAATATCCTTAGTGACTGCTGACGTCACTCAGCATCCATTGGTCAACCCGGGGCCCCGCAGGAGACCTCTTAGAACCCTTGGGCGCGAGCGGTGTGTGCGCGTTCTCACTTGTGTTTATCACTGCTCCTTGGTTACCGTTCGATCGGGAGGCTTTTGAGTGGTGCGGTTGTGGCAGAGAGGTTGGCTTCTGCCGAATAGTACCGAGTAATCGCTGGTGTTAGGTTTAGAAGTGGCTAAGAGCCGAGGGGGCAGGTGAGCGGGCTGGCCCGTTAAGCTGCTGTCTTCTGCCATGAAGGCGCTTTTTGACTTTGGACCGTAGAAGAAAAAGTCACTCTCTGGCACCACCACCGGGCTGCAGTAGGCGAGCGCGGACGCAGTTTGTTCGTGAAAGAGAATCGGCTTTCGGCTGAGCTGGCAGATCCGACTCAGACATCTGGGAAAGATCCATCACGCTGCCAAACACGGTGATGTGGAAAGAGGACAGCTGATCTTTCCGTGTGGAGTAGGGGTCGGGAACCTCCAGCAGGCTGCAGGAGGCGAGCGCGGGAGCGGTTTGGTTGAGAAATGGAATCGGATTTCGGCTGAGCTACCAGATCCGACACAGACATCTGGGAAAGATCCATCAAGCTGCAAAAGGGGTCATGTTAAAAGTGGATAGCAGATCTTTCCGTGTGGAGTAGGGTAAGTGGATGACAGAGTGGATGGAGAAGTAGGGGGCGGAGCCAGGCCCAAGCTTAGGAAAGAACTTATCTGTAGCCATGGCAAGAAATAGCCCGTGAGAAACAACTTTCAATCCCCCTAGGGACCACTGACGGCAATCAGCAACCATTGGTCAACCCGGGGCCCCGCAGGAGACCTCTTAGAACCCTTGGGCGCGAGCGGTGTGTGCGCATGCTCACTTGTGTTTGGCACTGCTCCTCGGTTAGCGTTCGATCGGGAGGCTTTTGGGTGGTGCTGTTGTGGCAGAGATGTTGTCTTCGAGAAAATAGTACTGAGTAATATTCGCTCATATCGGCTTCACGAGTGGGTATGAGCCGAGGGGCCAGGTGAGGGGACGGGCCTCTGAAGCTGCTGTCTTCTCCCATGAAGAAGCTTTTTGACTTTTGACGGTAGACGAAAGAGTCACTCTCAGGCACCGCCACCAGGTGGCAGGAGGCGAGCTCGGACGAGGTTTGTTTCAGACAGAGAATCGGCTTTGGCCTAGCTCCCAGATCCACTCAGACATCTGGGAAAGATCAATCACGCTGCCTAAAGGGGCCATGTTGAAAGAGGACACCAGATCCTTTCGTGTGGAGTAGGGGACGGGGATGACAGAGCCGAACGAGTAGTAGGGGGCGGAGCAAGGCCCAATCTTCGAAAAGAACTGATCTGTAGCCACGTCAAGAAATAGCCCATTAGAACCAACTTTCGGCACTCAGCTCCAGGCGGGGCGGCCCCGGCGCTGAGGGACGCTACCCGACCTTGGCGCGACGGGGGTTTCGCCAGGGCCTGGGCCCAGCGACCAGGCGGAGACGGCGCGCGAGCCTTGCAGTCTCCAGGGAAATGCGGGCTTGCCTGCAATGAGATTTCATTTTCTGCATTTAAAGGACATCCTTTTCTGAGCTGCTGTGAATAAATTTGGGATGATACTGTATGTTTTCATCTAATGGAGAATTAGCTGTATTTTGAATAAGGATTGCTGCACTGGACGACTTCAGAACATTACTCACAATGTCATCCAACAGGAGTCAGAATCCCCATGGACCGAAGCAGATTGGCCTTGACCAGCTCTGGGACGACCTCAGAGCTGGAATCCAGCAAGTGTACACCAGACAGAGTATGGCGAAGTCCAGATACATGGAACTCTACACGTATCCTCCTGCTTGAACTGAGATAATTTGCTTTAGAATTTTGATACTTAGTGGTAGGATCGATGAATTATTAGAAATTTGACATCGTGTGTTCTCTTCTCAGTTCATCCTTGAAATGTAGTCACAGAATTCATCTTTAGCTTTAAGTTTTTTGAATAGAGGTACTGTTTTTCGGTTTTTTGAACAGAGGTAACAAAATTGGCTAGTTAGTTGTCTAATGCAGTGCTGGTCAGTACAGTAGCCACTAGTCACATGGATCTGTTTACATTGAAAATAATTTAAAAATTCAGTTTCTTAGTCACAGTAGCCATATTTTAAGGGCTTAATAGTCAGATAATAAAATATTTCTATTACTGTGGAAAGATCCGTTGGACAGCACTGGTCTAAAGCAGGGGATCATTTGTTGAAATGTTGTCCATTTGTTTATATATTGTCTACAGCTGCTTTCATGTTACTCGGAGGGAGTTGAGTAGTTCTGTCAGAAACGATCTTGTCCACAAAGCCTAAAATATTTGCTATCTGGTCCTTTACATAAGAAGTTTGCTGACCTGATCTAACGGGATAGCACAGAGAACAAAAGTTTAACTGTTCCGGTCCTGTTTCACAAAAATGGTATTTAAAAAGTATCTCCCTCATTTGTCATGTGGCCTGCCATGTGCGCGAGGGACAGTGCCGCGTGCTGCAAAGGTCACGAGGGTGTAAAAGACGCGGCCCTGCTCTTCCATACCCAGTGGTGTGCTGTTTGCCTTTGTAGAGTTTCTTGGTTCCGTGCAAATATGAAATTGGAACTAGAGCTAAGCCAACTCAGTAGTGAGCAGGTTGCTGCAGATTCTAGGATTTCAAAGTTCAATGGAGATTTAAGTTTAAATCTTTGGTATGTATCTGTAATTATCAAACTAGGTTATGTGATATTGTAGTGTTCCCTCAAATATGTTAGCATCTGAAAATCCTTAAAAAGAATTTAAACATTGATTTAGATGGATATGAAGCTGTCTATTTCTAAATTAACTTACAATTTATTGTATGTATGTACACATATTCATGTATGTACTCATATATACTTACATGTAGAACACTTTTCAAAAAAAAATCAGCTTTATTGAGATAATTCACAAACCATAAAATTCACCCTTTTTAAAGTCAAAAAAAAAAAGAACCAACTTTCAATCTACTTAGTGACTGCTGAAGTCACTCCGCAACCATTGGTCAACCCGGGGCCCCGCAGGAGACCTCGTAGAACCCTTGGGCGCGAGCGGTGTGTGCGCATGCTCACTTGTGTTTGGCACTGCTCCTCGGTTAGCGTTCGATCGGGAGGCTTTTGGGTGGTGCTGTTGTGGCAGAGATGTTGTCTTCGAGAAAATAGTACTGAGTAATATTCGCTCATATCGGCTTCACGAGTGGGTATGAGCCGAGGGGCCAGGTGAGGGGACGGGCCTCTGAAGCTGCTGTCTTCTCCCATGAAGAAGCTTTTTGACATTTGACGGTAGACGAAAGAGTCACTCTCAGGCACCGCCACCAGGTGGCAGGAGGCGAGCTCGGACGAGGTTTGTTTCAGACAGAGAATCGGCTTTTGGCCTAGCTCCCAGATCCACTCAGACATCTGGGAAACATCAATCACGCTGCCTAAAGGGGCCATGTTGAAAGAGGACACCAGATCCTTTCGTGTGGAGTAGGGGACTTGGGTGACAGAGCGGAACGAGAAGTAGTGGGCGGAGCTAGGCCCAATCTTAGAAAAGAACTGATCTGTGGCCAGGTCAAGAAATAGCCCATTAGAACCATCTTTCAATATCCTTAGTGACTGCTGACGTCACTCAGCATCCATTGGTCAACCCGGGGCCCCGCAGGAGACCTCTTAGAACCCTTGGGCGCGAGCGGTGTGTGCGCGTTCTCACTTGTGTTTATCACTGCTCCTTGGTTACCGTTCGATCGGGAGGCTTTTGAGTGGTGCGGTTGTGGCAGAGAGGTTGGCTTCTGCCGAATAGTACCGAGTAATCGCTGGTGTTAGGTTTAGAAGTGGATAAGAGCCGAGGGGGCAGGTGAGCGGGCTGGCCCGTTAAGCTGCTGTCTTCTGCCATGAAGGCGCTTTTTGACTTTGGACCGTAGAAGAAAAAGTCACTCTCTGGCACCACCACCGGGCTGCAGGAGGCGAGCGCGGACGCGGTTTGTTCGTGAAAGAGAATCGGCTTTCGCCTGAGCTGGCAGATCCGACTCAGACATCTGGGAAAGATCCATCACGCTGCCAAACAGGGTGATGTGGAAAGAGGACAGCTGATCTTTCCGTGTGGAGTAGGGGTCGGGAACCTCCAGCAGGCTGCAGGAGGCGAGCGCGGGAGCGGTTTGGTTGAGAAATGGAATCGGATTTCGGCTGAGCTACCAGATCCGACACAGACATCTGGGAAAGATCCATCAAGCTGCAAAAGGGGTCATGTTAAAAGTGGATAGCAGATCTTTCCGTGTGGAGTAGGGTAAGTGGATGACAGAGTGGATGGAGAAGTAGGGGGCGGAGCCAGGCCCAAGCTTAGGAAAGAACTTATCTGTAGCCATGGCAAGAAATAGCCCGTGAGAAACAACTTTCAATCCCCCTAGGGACCACTGACGGCAATCAGCAACCATTGGTCAACCCGGGGCCCCGCAGGAGACCTCTTAGAACCCTTGGGCGCGAGCGGTGTGTGCGCATGCTCACTTGTGTTTGGCACTGCTCCTCGGTTAGCGTTCGATCGGGAGGCTTTTGGGTGGTGCTGTTGTGGCAGAGATGTTGTCTTCGAGAAAATAGTACTGAGTAATATTCGCTCATATCGGCTTCACGAGTGGGTATGAGCCGAGGGGCCAGGTGAGGGGACGGGCCTCTGAAGCTGCTGTCTTCTCCCATGAAGAAGCTATTTGACATTTGACGGTAGACGAAAGAGTCACTCTCAGGCACCGCCACCAGGTGGCAGGAGGCGAGCTCGGACGAGGTTTGTTTCAGACAGAGAATCGGCTTTGGCCTAGCTCCCAGATCCACTCAGACATCTGGGAAAGATCAATCACGCTGCCTAAAGGGGCCATGTTGAAAGAGGACACCAGATCCTTTCGTGTGGAGTAGGGGACGGGGATGACAGAGCCGAACGAGTAGTAGGGGGCGGAGCAAGGCCCAATCTTCGAAAAGTACTGATCTGTAGCCACGTCAAGAAATAGCCCATTAGAACCAACCTTCGGCACTCAGCTCCAGGCGGGGCGGCCCCGGCGCTGAGGGACGCTACCCGACCTTGGCGGGACGGGGGTTTCGCCAGGGCCTGGGCCCAGCGACCAGGCGGAGACGGCGCGCGAGCCTTGCAGTCTCCAGGGAAATGCGGGCTTGCCTGCAATGAGATTTCATTTTCTGCATTTAAAGGACATCCTTTTCTGAGCTGCTGTGAATAAATTTGGGATGATACTGTATGTTTTCATCTAATGGAGAATTAGCTGTATTTTGAATAAGGATTGCTGCACTGGACGACTTCAGAACATTACTCACAATGTCATCCAACAGGAGTCAGAATCCCCATGGACCGAAGCAGATTGGCCTTGACCAGCTCTGGGACGACCTCAGAGCTGGAATCCAGCAAGTGTACACCAGACAGAGTATGGCGAAGTCCAGATACATGGAACTCTACACGTATCCTCCTGCTTGAACTGAGATAATTTGCTTTAGAATTTTGATACTTAGTGGTAGGATCGATGAATTATTAGAAATTTGACATCGTGTGTTCTCTTCTCAGTTCATCCTTGAAATGTAGTCACAGAATTCATCTTTAGCTTTAAGTTTTTTGAATAGAGGTACTGTTTTTCGGTTTTTTGAACAGAGGTAACAAAATTGGCTAGTTAGTTGTCTAATGCAGTGCTGGTCAGTACAGTAGCCGCTAGTCACATGGATCTGTTTACATTGAAAATAATTTAAAAATTCAGTTTCTTAGTCACAGTAGCCATATTTTAAGGGCTTAATAGTCAGATAATAAAATATTTCTATTACTGTGGAAAGATCCGTTGGACAGCACTGGTCTAAAGCAGGGGATCATTTGTTGAAATGTTGTCCATTTGTTTATATATTGTCTACAGCTGCTTTCATGTTACTCGGAGGGAGTTGAGTAGTTCTGTCAGAAACAATCTTGTCCACAAAGCCTAAAATATTTGCTATCTGGTCCTTTACATAAGAAGTTTGCTGACCTGATCTAACGGGATAGCACAGAGAACAAAAGTTTAACTGTTCCGGTCCTGTTTCACAAAAATGGTATTTAAAAAGTATCTCCCTCATTTGTCATGTGGCCTGCCATGTGCGCGAGGGACAGTGCCGCGTGCTGCAAAGGTCACGAGGGTGTAAAAGACGCGGCCCTGCTCTTCCATACCCAGTGGTGTGCTGTTCGCCTTTGTAGAGTTTCTTGGTTCCGTGCAAATATGAAATTGGAACTAGAGCTAAGCCAACTCAGTAGTGAGCAGGTTGCTGCAGATTCTAGGATTTCAAAGTTCAATGGAGATTTAAGTTTAAATCTTTGGTATGTATCTGTAATTATCAAACTAGGTTATGTGATATTGTAGTGTTCCCTCAAATATGTTAGCATCTGAAAATCCTTAAAAAGAATTTAAACATTGATTTAGATGGATATGAAGCTGTCTATTTCTAAATTAACTTACAATTTATTGTATGTATGTACACATATTCATGTATGTACTCATATATACTTACATGTAGAACACTTTTCAAAAAAAAATCAGCTTTATTGAGATAATTCACAAACCATAAAATTCACCCTTTTTAAAGTCAAAAAAAAAAAAAAAAAAAAAAAAAGAACCAACTTTCAATCTACTTAGTGACTGCTGAAGTCACTCCGCAACCATTGGTCAACCCGGGGCCCCGCAGGAGACCTCGTAGAACCCTTGGGCGCGAGCGGTGTGTGCGCATGCTCACTTGTGTTTGGCACTGCTCCTCGGTTAGCGTTCGATCGGGAGGCTTTTGGGTGGTGCTGTTGTGGCAGAGATGTTGTCTTCGAGAAAATAGTACTGAGTAATATTCGCTCATATCGGCTTCACGAGTGGGTATGAGCCGAGGGGCCAGGTGAGGGGACGGGCCTCTGAAGCTGCTGTCTTCTCCCATGAAGAAGCTTTTTGACATTTGACGGTAGACGAAAGAGTCACTCTCAGGCACCGCCACCAGGTGGCAGGAGGCGAGCTCGGACGAGGTTTGTTTCAGACAGAGAATCGGCTTTTGGCCTAGCTCCCAGATCCACTCAGACATCTGGGAAACATCAATCACGCTGCCTAAAGGGGCCATGTTGAAAGAGGACACCAGATCCTTTCGTGTGGAGTAGGGGACTTGGGTGACAGAGCGGAACGAGAAGTAGTGGGCGGAGCTAGGCCCAATCTTAGAAAAGAACTGATCTGTGGCCAGGTCAAGAAATAGCCCATTAGAACCATCTTTCAATATCCTTAGTGACTGCTGACGTCACTCAGCATCCATTGGTCAACCCGGGGCCCCGCAGGAGACCTCTTAGAACCCTTGGGCGCGAGCGGTGTGTGCGCGTTCTCACTTGTGTTTATCACTGCTCCTTGGTTACCGTTCGATCGGGAGGCTTTTGAGTGGTGCGGTTGTGGCAGAGAGGTTGGCTTCTGCCGAATAGTACCGAGTAATCGCTGGTGTTAGGTTTAGAAGTGGCTAAGAGCCGAGGGGGCAGGTGAGCGGGCTGGCCCGTTAAGCTGCTGTCTTCTGCCATGAAGGCGCTTTTTGACTTTGGACCGTAGAAGAAAAAGTCACTCTCTGGCACCACCACCGGGCTGCAGGAGGCGAGCGCGGACGCGGTTTGTTCGTGAAAGAGAATCGGCTTTCGGCTGAGCTGGCAGATCCGACTCAGACATCTGGGAAAGATCCATCACGCTGCCAAACAGGGTGATGTGGAAAGAGGACAGCTGATCTTTCCGTGTGGAGTAGGGGTCGGGAACCTCCAGCAGGCTGCAGGAGGCGAGCGCGGGAGCGGTTTGGTTGAGAAATGGAATCGGATTTCGGCTGAGCTACCAGATCCGACACAGACATCTGGGAAAGATCCATCAAGCTGCAAAAGGGGTCATGTTAAAAGTGGATAGCAGATCTTTCCGTGTGGAGTAGGGTAAGTGGATGACAGAGTGGATGGAGAAGTAGGGGGCGGAGCCAGGCCCAAGCTTAGGAAAGAACTTATCTGTAGCCATGGCAAGAAATAGCCCGTGAGAAACAACTTTCAATCCCCCTAGGGACCACTGACGGCAATCAGCAACCATTGGTCAACCCGGGGCCCCGCAGGAGACCTCTTAGAACCCTTGGGCGCGAGCGGTGTGTGCGCATGCTCACTTGTGTTTGGCACTGCTCCTCGGTTAGCGTTCGATCGGGAGGCTTTTGGGTGGTGCTGTTGTGGCAGAGATGTTGTCTTCGAGAAAATAGTACTGAGTAATATTCGCTCATATCGGCTTCACGAGTGGGTATGAGCCGAGGGGCCAGGTGAGGGGACGGGCCTCTGAAGCTGCTGTCTTCTCCCATGAAGAAGCTATTTGACATTTGACGGTAGACGAAAGAGTCACTCTCAGGCACCGCCACCAGGTGGCAGGAGGCGAGCTCGGACGAGGTTTGTTTCAGACAGAGAATCGGCTTTGGCCTAGCTCCCAGATCCACTCAGACATCTGGGAAAGATCAATCACGCTGCCTAAAGGGGCCATGTTGAAAGAGGACACCAGATCCTTTCGTGTGGAGTAGGGGACGGGGATGACAGAGCCGAACGAGTAGTAGGGGGCGGAGCAAGGCCCAATCTTCGAAAAGAACTGATCTGTAGCCACGTCAAGAAATAGCCCATTAGAACCAACCTTCGGCACTCAGCTCCAGGCGGGGCGGCCCCGGCGCTGAGGGACGCTACCCGACCTTGGCGGGACGGGGGTTTCGCCAGGGCCTGGGCCCAGCGACCAGGCGGAGACGGCGCGCGAGCCTTGCAGTCTCCAGGGAAATGCGGGCTTGCCTGCAATGAGATTTCATTTTCTGCATTTAAAGGACATCCTTTTCTGAGCTGCTGTGAATAAATTTGGGATGATACTGTATGTTTTCATCTAATGGAGAATTAGCTGTATTTTGAATAAGGATTGCTGCACTGGACGACTTCAGAACATTACTCACAATGTCATCCAACAGGAGTCAGAATCCCCATGGACCGAAGCAGATTGGCCTTGACCAGCTCTGGGACGACCTCAGAGCTGGAATCCAGCAAGTGTACACCAGACAGAGTATGGCGAAGTCCAGATACATGGAACTCTACACGTATCCTCCTGATTGAACTGAGATAATTTGCTTTAGAATTTTGATACTTAGTGGTAGGATCGATGAATTATTAGAAATTTGACATCGTGTGTTCTCTTCTCAGTTCATCCTTGAAATGTAGTCACAGAATTCATCTTTAGCTTTAAGTTTTTTGAATAGAGGTACTGTTTTTCGGTTTTTTGAACAGAGGTAACAAAATTGGCTAGTTAGTTGTCTAATGCAGTGCTGGTCAGTACAGTAGCCGCTAGTCACATGGATCTGTTTACATTGAAAATAATTTAAAAATTCAGTTTCTTAGTCACAGTAGCCATATTTTAAGGGCTTAATAGTCAGATAATAAAATATTTCTATTACTGTGGAAAGATCCGTTGGACAGCACTGGTCTAAAGCAGGGGATCATTTGTTGAAATGTTGTCCATTTGTTTATATATTGTCTACAGCTGCTTTCATGTTACTCGGAGGGAGTTGAGTAGTTCTGTCAGAAACAATCTTGTCCACAAAGCCTAAAATATTTGCTATCTGGTCCTTTACATAAGAAGTTTGCTGACCTGATCTAACGGGATAGCACAGAGAACAAAAGTTTAACTGTTCCGGTCCTGTTTCACAAAAATGGTATTTAAAAAGTATCTCCCTCATTTGTCATGTGGCCTGCCATGTGCGCGAGGGACAGTGCCGCGTGCTGCAAAGGTCACGAGGGTGTAAAAGACGCGGCCCTGCTCTTCCATACCCAGTGGTGTGCTGTTCGCCTTTGTAGAGTTTCTTGGTTCCGTGCAAATATGAAATTGGAACTAGAGCTAAGCCAACTCAGTAGTGAGCAGGTTGCTGCAGATTCTAGGATTTCAAAGTTCAATGGAGATTTAAGTTTAAATCTTTGGTATGTATCTGTAATTATCAAACTAGGTTATGTGATATTGTAGTGTTCCCTCAAATATGTTAGCATCTGAAAATCCTTAAAAAGAATTTAAACATTGATTTAGATGGATATGAAGCTGTCTATTTCTAAATTAACTTACAATTTATTGTATGTATGTACACATATTCATGTATGTACTCATATATACTTACATGTAGAACACTTTTCAAAAAAAAATCAGCTTTATTGAGATAATTCACAAACCATAAAATTCACCCTTTTTAAAGTCAAAAAAAAAAAAAAAAAAAAAAAAAAAGAACCAACTTTCAATCTACTTAGTGACTGCTGAAGTCACTCCGCAACCATTGGTCAACCCGGGGCCCCGCAGGAGACCTCGTAGAACCCTTGGGCGCGAGCGGTGTGTGCGCATGCTCACTTGTGTTTGGCACTGCTCCTCGGTTAGCGTTCGATCGGGAGGCTTTTGGGTGGTGCTGTTGTGGCAGAGATGTTGTCTTCGAGAAAATAGTACTGAGTAATATTCGCTCATATCGGCTTCACGAGTGGGTATGAGCCGAGGGGCCAGGTGAGGGGACGGGCCTCTGAAGCTGCTGTCTTCTCCCATGAAGAAGCTTTTTGACATTTGACGGTAGACGAAAGAGTCACTCTCAGGCACCGCCACCAGGTGGCATGAGGCGAGCTCGGACGAGGTTTGTTTCAGACAGAGAATCGGCTTTTGGCCTAGCTCCCAGATCCACTCAGACATCTGGGAAACATCAATCACGCTGCCTAAAGGGGCCATGTTGAAAGAGGACACCAGATCCTTTCGTGTGGAGTAGGGGACTTGGGTGACAGAGCGGAACGAGAAGTAGTGGGCGGAGCTAGGCCCAATCTTAGAAAAGAACTGATCTGTGGCCAGGTCAAGAAATAGCCCATTAGAACCATCTTTCAATATCCTTAGTGACTGCTGACGTCACTCAGCATCCATTGGTCAACCCGGGGCCCCGCAGGAGACCTCTTAGAACCCTTGGGCGCGAGCGGTGTGTGCGCGTTCTCACTTGTGTTTATCACTGCTCCTTGGTTACCGTTCGATCGGGAGGCTTTTGAGTGGTGCGGTTGTGGCAGAGAGGTTGGCTTCTGCCGAATAGTACCGAGTAATCGCTGGTGTTAGGTTTAGAAGTGGCTAAGAGCCGAGGGGGCAGGTGAGCGGGCTGGCCCGTTAAGCTGCTGTCTTCTGCCATGAAGGCGCTTTTTGACTTTGGACCGTAGAAGAAAAAGTCACTCTCTGGCACCACCACCGGGCTGCAGGAGGCGAGCGCGGACGCGGTTTGTTCGTGAAAGAGAATCGGCTTTCGGCTGAGCTGGCAGATCCGACTCAGACATCTGGGAAAGATCCATCACGCTGCCAAACAGGGTGATGTGGAAAGAGGACAGCTGATCTTTCCGTGTGGAGTAGGGGTCGGGAACCTCCAGCAGGCTGCAGGAGGCGAGCGCGGGAGCGGTTTGGTTGAGAAATGGAATCGGATTTCGGCTGAGCTACCAGATCCGACACAGACATCTGGGAAAGATCCATCAAGCTGCAAAAGGGGTCATGTTAAAAGTGGATAGCAGATCTTTCCGTGTGGAGTAGGGTAAGTGGATGACAGAGTGGATGGAGAAGTAGGGGGCGGAGCCAGGCCCAAGCTTAGGAAAGAACTTATCTGTAGCCATGGCAAGAAATAGCCCGTGAGAAACAACTTTCAATCCCCCTAGGGACCACTGACGGCAATCAGCAACCATTGGTCAACCCGGGGCCCCGCAGGAGACCTCTTAGAACCCTTGGGCGCGAGCGGTGTGTGCGCATGCTCACTTGTGTTTGGCACTGCTCCTCGGTTAGCGTTCGATCGGGAGGCTTTTGGGTGGTGCTGTTGTGGCAGAGATGTTGTCTTCGAGAAAATAGTACTGAGTAATATTCGCTCATATCGGCTTCACGAGTGGGTATGAGCCGAGGGGCCAGGTGAGGGGACGGGCCTCTGAAGCTGCTGTCTTCTCCCATGAAGAAGCTATTTGACATTTGACGGTAGACGAAAGAGTCACTCTCAGGCACCGCCACCAGGTGGCAGGAGGCGAGCTCGGACGAGGTTTGTTTCAGACAGAGAATCGGCTTTGGCCTAGCTCCCAGATCCACTCAGACATCTGGGAAAGATCAATCACGCTGCCTTAAGGGGCCATGTTGAAAGAGGACACCAGATCCTTTCGTGTGGAGTAGGGGACGGGGATGACAGAGCCGAACGTGTAGTAGGGGGCGGAGCAAGGCCCAATCTTCGAAAAGTACTGATCTGTAGCCACGTCAAGAAATAGCCCATTAGAACCAACCTTCGGCACTCAGCTCCAGGCGGGGCGGCCCCGGCGCTGAGGGACGCTACCCGACCTTGGCGGGACGGGGGTTTCGCCAGGGCCTGGGCCCAGCGACCAGGCGGAGACGGCGCGCGAGCCTTGCAGTCTCCAGGGAAATGCGGGCTTGCCTGCAATGAGATTTCATTTTCTGCATTTAAAGGACATCCTTTTCTGAGCTGCTGTGAATAAATTTGGGATGATACTGTATGTTTTCATCTAATGGAGAATTAGCTGTATTTTGAATAAGGATTGCTGCACTGGACGACTTCAGAACATTACTCACAGTGTCATCCAACAGGAGTCAGAATCCCCATGGACCGAAGCAGATTGGCCTTGACCAGCTCTGGGACGACCTCAGAGCTGGAATCCAGCAAGTGTACACCAGACAGAGTATGGCGAAGTCCAGATACATGGAACTCTACACGTATCCTCCTGCTTGAACTGAGATAATTTGCTTTAGAATTTTGATACTTAGTGGTAGGATCGATGAATTATTAGAAATTTGACATCGTGTGTTCTCTTCTCAGTTCATCCTTGAAATGTAGTCACAGAATTCATCTTTAGCTTTAAGTTTTTTGAATAGAGGTACTGTTTTTCGGTTTTTTGAACAGAGGTAACAAAATTGGCTAGTTAGTTGTCTAATGCAGTGCTGGTCAGTACAGTAGCCACTAGTCACATGGATCTGTTTACATTGAAAATAATTTAAAAATTCAGTTTCTTAGTCACAGGAGCCATATTTTAAGGGCTTAATAGTCAGATAATAAAATATTTCTATTACTGTGGAAAGATCCGTTGGACAGCACTGGTCTAAAGCAGGGGATCATTTGTTGAAATGTTGTCCATTTGTTTATATATTGTCTACAGCTGCTTTCATGTTACTCGGAGGGAGTTGAGTAGTTCTGTCAGAAACAATCTTGTCCACAAAGCCTAAAATATTTGCTATCTGGTCCTTTACATAAGAAGTTTGCTGACCTGATCTAACGGGATAGCACAGAGAACAAAAGTTTAACTGTTCTGGTCCTGTTTCACAAAAATGGTATTTAAAAAGTATCTCCCTCATTTGTCATGTGGCCTGCCATGTGCGCGAGGGACAGTGCCGCGTGCTGCAAAGGTCACGAGGGTGTAAAAGACGCGGCCCTGCTCTTCCATACCCAGTGGTGTGCTGTTCGCCTTTGTAGAGTTTCTTGGTTCCGTGCAAATATGAAATTGGAACTAGAGCTAAGCCAACTCAGTAGTGAGCAGGTTGCTGCAGATTCTAGGATTTCAAAGTTCAATGGAGATTTAAGTTTAAAACTTTGGTATGTATCTGTAATTATCAAACTAGGTTATGTGATATTGTAGTGTTCCCTCAAATATGTTAGCATCTGAAAATCCTTAAAAAGAATTTAAACATTGATTTAGATGGATATGAAGCTGTCTATTTCTAAATTAACTTACAATTTATTGTATGTATGTACACATATTCATGTATGTACTCATATATACTTACATGTAGAACACTTTTCAAAAAAAAATCAGCTTTATTGAGATAATTCACAAACCATAAAATTCACCCTTTTTAAAGTCAAAAAAAAAAAAAAAAAAAAAAAAAGAACCAACTTTCAATCTACTTAGTGACTGCTGAAGTCACTCCGCAACCATTGGTCAACCCGGGGCCCCGCAGGAGACCTCGTAGAACCCTTGGGCGCGAGCGGTGTGTGCGCATGCTCACTTGTGTTTGGCACTGCTCCTCGGTTAGCGTTCGATCGGGAGGCTTTTGGGTGGTGCTGTTGTGGCAGAGATGTTGTCTTCGAGAAAATAGTACTGAGTAATATTCGCTCATATCGGCTTCACGAGTGGGTATGAGCCGAGGGGCCAGGTGAGGGGACGGGCCTCTGAAGCTGCTGTCTTCTCCCATGAAGAAGCTTTTTGACATTTGACGGTAGACGAAAGAGTCACTCTCAGGCACCGCCACCAGGTGGCAGGAGGCGAGCTCGGACGAGGTTTGTTTCAGACAGAGAATCGGCTTTTGGCCTAGCTCCCAGATCCACTCAGACATCTGGGAAACATCAATCACGCTGCCTAAAGGGGCCATGTTGAAAGAGGACACCAGATCCTTTCGTGTGGAGTAGGGGACTTGGGTGACAGAGCGGAACGAGAAGTAGTGGGCGGAGCTAGGCCCAATCTTAGAAAAGAACTGATCTGTGGCCAGGTCAAGAAATAGCCCATTAGAACCATCTTTCAATATCCTTAGTGACTGCTGACGTCACTCAGCATCCATTGGTCAACCCGCGGCCCCGCAGGAGACCTCTTAGAACCCTTGGGCGCGAGCGGTGTGTGCGCGTTCTCACTTGTGTTTATCACTGCTCCTTGGTTACCGTTCGATCGGGAGGCTTTTGAGTGGTGCGGTTGTGGCAGAGAGGTTGGCTTCTGCCGAATAGTACCGAGTAATCGCTGGTGTTAGGTTTAGAAGTGGCTAAGAGCCGAGGGGGCAGGTGAGCGGGCTGGCCCGTTAAGCTGCTGTCTTCTGCCATGAAGGCGCTTTTTGACTTTGGACCGTAGAAGAAAAAGTCACTCTCTGGCACCACCACCGGGCTGCAGGAGGCGAGCGCGGACGCGGTTTGTTCGTGAAAGAGAATCGGCTTTCGGCTGAGCTGGCAGATCCGACTCAGACATCTGGGAAAGATCCATCACGCTGCCAAACAGGGTGATGTGGAAAGAGGACAGCTGATCTTTCCGTGTGGAGTAGGGGTCGGGAACCTCCAGCAGGCTGCAGGAGGCGAGCGCGGGAGCGGTTTGGTTGAGAAATTGAATCGGATTTCGGCTGAGCTACCAGATCCGACACAGACATCTGGGAAAGATCCATCAAGCTGCAAAAGGGGTCATGTTAAAAGTGGATAGCAGACCTTTCCGTGTGGAGTAGGGTAAGTGGATGACAGAGTGGATGGAGAAGTAGGGGGCGGAGCCAGGCCCAAGCTTAGGAAAGAACTTATCTGTAGCCATGGCAAGAAATAGCCCGTGAGAAACAACTTTCAATCCCCCTAGGGACCACTGACGGCAATCAGCAACCATTGGTCCACCCGGGGCCCCGCAGGAGACCTCTTAGAACCCTTGGGCGCGAGCGGTGTGTGTGCATGCTCACTTGTGTTTGGCACTGCTCCTTGGTTAGCGTTCGATCGGGAGGCTTTTGGGTGGTGCTGTTGTGGCAGAGATGTTGTCTTCGAGAAAATAGTACTGAGTAATATTCGCTCATATCGGCTTCACGAGTGGGTATGAGCCGAGGGGCCAGGTGAGGGGACGGGCCTCTGAAGCTGCTGTCTTCTCCCATGAAGAAGCTTTTTGACTTTTGACGGTAGACGAAAGAGTCACTCTCAGGCACCGCCACCAGGTGGCAGGAGGCGAGCTCGGACGAGGTTTATTTCAGACAGAGAATCGGCTTTGGCCTAGCTCCCAGATCCACTCAGACATCTGGGAAAGATCAATCACGCTGCCTAAAGGGGCCATGTTGAAAGAGGACACCAGATCCTTTCGTGTGGAGTAGGGGACGGGGATGACAGAGCCGAACGAGTAGTAGGGGGCGGAGCAAGGCCCAATCTTCGAAAAGAACTGATCTGTAGCCACGTCAAGAAATAGCCCATTAGAACCAACTTTCGGCACTCAGCTCCAGGCGGGGCGGCCCCGGCGCTGAGGGACGCTACCCGACCTTGGCGGGACGGGGGTTTCGCCAGGGCCTGGGCCCAGCGACCAGGCGGAGACGGCGCGCGAGCCTTGCAGTCTCCAGGGAAATGCGGGCTTGCCTGCAATGAGATTTCATTTTCTGCATTTAAAGGACATCCTTTTCTGAGCTGCTGTGAATAAATTTGGGATGATACTGTATGTTTTCATCTAATGGAGAAATAGCTGTATTTTGAATAAGGATTGCTGCACTGGACGACTTCAGAACATTACTCACAATGTCATCCAACAGGAGTCAGAATCCCCATGGACCGAAGCAGATTGGCCTTGACCAGCTCTGGGACGACCTCAGAGCTGGAATCCAGCAAGTGTACACCAGACAGAGTATGGCGAAGTCCAGATACATGGAACTCTACACGTATCCTCCTGCTTGAACTGAGATAATTTGCTTTAGAATTTTGATACTTAGTGGTAGGATCGATGAATTATTAGAAATTTGACATCATGTGTTCTCTTCTCAGTTCATCCTTGAAATGTAGTCACAGAATTCATCTTTAGCTTTAAGTTTTTTGAATAGAGGTCCTGTTTTTCGTTTTTTTGAACAGAGGTAACAAAATTGGCTAGTTAGTTGTCTAATGCAGTGCTGGTCAGTACAGTAGCCACTAGTCACATGGATCTGTTTACATTGAAAATAATTTAAAAATTCAGTTTCTTAGTCACAGTAGCCATATTTTAAGGGCTTAATAGTCAGATAATAAAATATTTCTATTACTGTGGAAAGATCCGTTGGACAGCACTGGTCTAAAGCAGGGGATCATTTGTTGAAATGTTGTCCATTTGTTTATATATTGTCTACAGCTGCTTTCATGTTACTCGGAGGGAGTTGAGTAGTTCTGTCAGAAACAATCTTGTCCACAAAGCCTAAAATATTTGCTATCTGGTCCTTTACATAAGAAGTTTGCTGACCTGATCTAACGGGATAGCACAGAGAACAAAAGTTTAACTGTTCCGGTCCTGTTTCACAAAAATGGTATTTAAAAAGTATCTCCCTCATTTGTCATGTGGCCTGCCATGTGCGCGAGGGACAGTGCCGCGTGCTGCAAAGGTCACGAGGGTGTAAAAGACGCGGCCCTGCTCTTCCATACCCAGTGGTGTGCTGTTCGCCTTTGTAGAGTTTCTTGGTTCCGTGCAAATATGAAATTGGAACTAGAGCTAAGCCAACTCAGTAGTGAGCAGGTTGCTGCAGATTCTAGGATTTCAAAGTTCAATGGAGATTTAAGTTTAAATCTTTGGTATGTATCTGTAATTATCAAACTAGGTTATGTGATATTGTAGTGTTCCCTCAAATATGTTAGCATCTGAAAATCCTTAAAAAGAATTTAAACATTGATTTAGATGGATATGAAGCTGTCTATTTCTAAATTAACTTACAATTTATTGTATGTATGTACACATATTCATGTATGTACTCATATATACTTACATGTAGAACACTTTTCAAAAAAAAATCAGCTTTATTGAGATAATTCACAAACCATAAAATTCACCCTTTTTAAAGTCAAAAAAAAAAAAAAAAAAAAAAAAAAGAACCAACTTTCAATCTACTTAGTGACTGCTGAAGTCACTCCGCAACCATTGGTCAACCCGGGGCCCCGCAGGAGACCTCGTAGAACCCTTGGGCGCGAGCGGTGTGTGCGCATGCTCACTTGTGTTTGGCACTGCTCCTCGGTTAGCGTTCGATCGGGAGGCTTTTGGGTGGTGCTGTTGTGGCAGAGATGTTGTCTTCGAGAAAATAGTACTGAGTAATATTCGCTCATATCGGCTTCACGAGTGGGTATGAGCCGAGGGGCCAGGTGAGGGGACGGGCCTCTGAAGCTGCTGTCTTCTCCCATGAAGAAGCTTTTTGACATTTGACGGTAGACGAAAGAGTCACTCTCAGGCACCGCCACCAGGTGGCAGGAGGCGAGCTCGGACGAGGTTTGTTTCAGACAGAGAATCGGCTTTTGGCCTAGCTCCCAGATCCACTCAGACATCTGGGAAACATCAATCACGCTGCCTAAAGGGGCCATGTTGAAAGAGGACACCAGATCCTTTCGTGTGGAGTAGGGGACTTGGGTGGCCGAGCGGAACGAGAAGTAGTGGGCGGAGCTAGGCCCAATCTTAGAAAAGAACTGATCTGTGGCCAGGTCAAGAAATAGCCCATTAGAACCATCTTTCAATATCCTTAGTGACTGCTGACGTCACTCAGCATCCATTGGTCAACCCGGGGCCCCGCAGGAGACCTCTTAGAACCCTTGGGCGCGAGCGGTGTGTGCGCGTTCTCACTTGTGTTTATCACTGCTCCTTGGTTACCGTTCGATCGGGAGGCTTTTGAGTGGTGCGGTTGTGGCAGAGAGGTTGGCTTCTGCCGAATAGTACCGAGTAATCGCTGGTGTTAGGTTTAGAAGTGGCTAAGAGCCGAGGGGGCAGGTGAGCGGGCTGGCCCGTTAAGCTGCTGTCTTCTGCCATGAAGGCGCTTTTTGACTTTGGACCGTAGAAGAAAAAGTCACTCTCTGGCACCACCACCGGGCTGCAGGAGGCGAGCGCGGACGCGGTTTGTTCGTGAAAGAGAATCGGCTTTCGGCTGAGCTGGCAGATCCGACTCAGACATCTGGGAAAGATCCATCACGCTGCCAAACAGGGTGATGTGGAAAGAGGACAGCTGATCTTTCCGTGTGGAGTAGGGGTCGGGAACCTCCAGCAGGCTGCAGGAGGCGAGCGCGGGAGCGGTTTGGTTGAGAAATGGAATCGGATTTCGGCTGAGCTACCAGATCCGACACAGACATCTGGGAAAGATCCATCAAGCTGCAAAAGGGGTCATGTTAAAAGTGGATAGCAGATCTTTCCGTGTGGAGTAGGGTAAGTGGATGACAGAGTGGATGGAGAAGTAGGGGGCGGAGCCAGGCCCAAGCTTAGGAAAGAACTTATCTGTAGCCATGGCAAGAAATAGCCCGTGAGAAACAACTTTCAATCCCCCTAGGGACCACTGACGGCAATCAGCAACCATTGGTCAACCCGGGGCCCCGCAGGAGACCTCTTAGAACCCTTGGGCGCGAGCGGTGTGTGCGCATGCTCACTTGTGTTTGGCACTGCTCCTCGGTTAGCGTTCGATCGGGAGGCTTTTGGGTGGTGCTGTTGTGGCAGAGATGTTGTCTTCGAGAAAATAGTACTGAGTAATATTCGCTCATATCGGCTTCACGAGTGGGTATGAGCCGAGGGGCCAGGTGAGGGGACGGGCCTCTGAAGCTGCTGTCTTCTCCCATGAAGAAGCTTTTTGACTTTTGACGGTAGACGAAAGAGTCACTCTCAGGCACCGCCACCAGGTGGCAGGAGGCGAGCTCGGACGAGGTTTGTTTCAGACAGAGAATCGGCTTTGGCCTAGCTCCCAGATCCACTCAGACATCTGGGAAAGATCAATCACGCTGCCTAAAGGGGCCATGTTGAAAGAGGACACCAGATCCTTTCGTGTGGAGTAGGGGACGGGGATGACAGAGCCGAACGAGTAGTAGGGGGCGGAGCAAGGCCCAATCTTCGAAAAGAACTGATCTGTAGCCACGTCAAGAAATAGCCCATTAGAACCAACTTTCGGCACTCAGCTCCAGGCGGGGCGGCCCCGGCGCTGAGGGACGCTACCCGACCTTGGCGGGACGGGGGTTTCGCCAGGGCCTGGGCCCAGCGACCAGGCGGAGACGGCGCGCGAGCCTTGCAGTCTCCAGGGAAATGCGGGCTTGCCTGCAATGAGATTTCATTTTCTGCATTTAAAGGACATCCTTTTCTGAGCTGCTGTGAATAAATTTGGGATGATACTGTATGTTTTCATCTAATGGAGAATTAGCTGTATTTTGAATAAGGATTGCTGCACTGGACGACTTCAGAACATTACTCACAGTGTCATCCAACAGGAGTCAGAATCCCCATGGACCGAAGCAGATTGGCCTTGACCAGCTCTGGGACGACCTCAGAGCTGGAATCCAGCAAGTGTACACCACACAGAGTATGGCGAAGTCCAGATACATGGAACTCTACACGTATCCTCCTGCTTGAACTGAGATAATTTGCTTTAGAATTTTGATACTTAGTGGTAGGATCGATGAATTATTAGAAATTTGACATCGTGTGTTCTCTTCTCAGTTCATCCTTGAAATGTAGTCACAGAATTCATCTTTAGCTTTAAGTTTTTTGAATAGAGGTACTGTTTTTCGGTTTTTTGAACAGAGGTAACAAAATTGGCTAGTTAGTTGTCTAATGCAGTGCTGGTCAGTACAGTAGCCGCTAGTCACATGGATCTGTTTACATTGAAAATAATTTAAAAATTCAGTTTCTTAGTCACAGGAGCCATATTTTAAGGGCTTAATAGTCAGATAATAAAATATTTCTATTACTGTGGAAAGATCCGTTGGACAGCACTGGTCTAAAGCAGGGGATCATTTGTTGAAATGTTGTCCATTTGTTTATATATTGTCTACAGCTGCTTTCATGTTACTCGGAGGGAGTTGAGTAGTTCTGTCAGAAACAATCTTGTCCACAAAGCCTAAAATATTTGCTATCTGGTCCTTTACATAAGAAGTTTGCTGACCTGATCTAACGGGATAGCACAGAGAACAAAAGTTTAACTGTTCCGGTCCTGTTTCACAAAAATGGTATTTAAAAAGTATCTCCCTCATTTGTCATGTGGCCTGCCATGTGCGCGAGGGACAGTGCCGCGTGCTGCAAAGGTCACGAGGGTGTAAAAGACGCGGCCCTGCTCTTCCATACCCAGTGGTGTGCTGTTCGCCTTTGTAGAGTTTCTTGGTTCCGTGCAAATATGAAATTGGAACTAGAGCTAAGCCAACTCAGTAGTGAGCAGGTTGCTGCAGATTCTAGGATTTCAAAGTTCAATGGAGATTTAAGTTTAAAACTTTGGTATGTATCTGTAATTATCAAACTAGGTTATGTGATATTGTAGTGTTCCCTCAAATATGTTAGCATCTGAAAATCCTTAAAAAGAATTTAAACATTGATTTAGATGGATATGAAGCTGTCTATTTCTAAATTAACTTACAATTTATTGTATGTATGTACACATATTCATGTATGTACTCATATATACTTACATGTAGAACACTTTTCAAAAAAAAATCAGCTTTATTGAGATAATTCACAAACCATAAAATTCACCCTTTTTAAAGTCAAAAAAAAAAAAAAAAAAAAAAAGAACCAACTTTCAATCTACTTAGTGACTGCTGAAGTCACTCCGCAACCATTGGTCAACCCGGGGCCCCGCAGGAGACCTCGTAGAACCCTTGGGCGCGAGCGGTGTGTGCGCATGCTCACTTGTGTTTGGCACTGCTCCTCGGTTAGCGTTCGATCGGGAGGCTTTTGGGTGGTGCTGTTGTGGCAGAGATGTTGTCTTCGAGAAAATAGTACTGAGTAATATTCGCTCATATCGGCTTCACGAGTGGGTATGAGCCGAGGGGCCAGGTGAGGGGACGGGCCTCTGTAGCTGCTGTCTTCTCCCATGAAGAAGCTTTTTGACTTTTGACGGTAGACGAAAGAGTCACTCTCAGGCACCGCCACCAGGTGGCAGGAGGCGAGCTCGGACGAGGTTTGTTTCAGACAGAGAATCGGCTTTGGCCTAGCTCCCAGATCCACTCAGACATCTGGGAAAGATCAATCACGCTGCCTAAAGGGGCCATGTTGAAAGAGGACACCAGATCCTTTCGTGTGGAGTAGGGGACGGGGATGACAGAGCCGAAAGAGTAGTAGGGGGCGGAGCAAGGCCCAATCTTCGAAAAGAACTGATCTGTAGCCACGTCAAGAAATAGCCCATTAGAACCAACTTTCGGCACTCAGCTCCAGGCGGGGCGGCCCCGGCGCTGAGGGACGCTACCCGACCTTGGCGGGACGGGGGTTTCGCCAGGGCCTGGGCCCAGCGACCAGGCGGAGACGGCGCGCGAGCCTTGCAGTCTCCAGGGAAATGCGGGCTTGCCTGCAATGAGATTTCATTTTCTGCATTTAAAGGACATCCTTTTCTGAGCTGCTGTGAATAAATTTGGGATGATACTGTATGTTTTCATCTAATGGAGAATTAGCTGTATTTTGAATAAGGATTGCTGCACTGGACGACTTCAGAACATTACTCACAGTGTCATCCAACAGGAGTCAGAATCCCCATGGACCGAAGCAGATTGGCCTTGACCAGCTCTGGGACGACCTCAGAGCTGGAATCCAGCAAGTGTACACCAGACAGAGTATGGCGAAGTCCAGATACATGGAACTCTACACGTATCCTCCTGCTTGAACTGAGATAATTTGCTTTAGAATTTTGATACTTAGTGGTAGGATCGATGAATTATTAGAAATTTGACATCGTGTGTTCTCTTCTCAGTTCATCCTTGAAATGTAGTCACAGAATTCATCTTTAGCTTTAAGTTTTTTGAATAGAGGTACTGTTTTTCGGTTTTTTGAACAGAGGTAACAAAATTGGCTAGTTAGTTGTCTAATGCAGTGCTGGTCAGTACAGTAGCCACTAGTCACATGGATCTGTTTACATTGAAAATAATTTAAAAATTCAGTTTCTTAGTCACAGGGGCCATATTTTAAGGGCTTAATAGTCAGATAATAAAATATTTCTATTACTGTGGAAAGATCCGTTGGACAGCACTGGTCTAAAGCAGGGGATCATTTGTTGAAATGTTGTCCATTTGTTTATATATTGTCTACAGCTGCTTTCATGTTACTCGGAGGGAGTTGAGTAGTTCTGTCAGAAACAATCTTGTCCACAAAGCCTAAAATATTTGCTATCTGGTCCTTTACATAAGAAGTTTGCTGACCTGATCTAACGGGATAGCACAGAGAACAAAAGTTTAACTGTTCCGGTCCTGTTTCACAAAAATGGTATTTAAAAAGTATCTCCCTCATTTGTCATGTGGCCTGCCATGTGCGCGAGGGACAGTGCCGCGTGCTGCAAAGGTCACGAGGGTGTAAAAGACGCGGCCCTGCTCTTCCATACCCAGTGGTGTGCTGTTCGCCTTTGTAGAGTTTCTTGGTTCCGTGCAAATATGAAATTGGAACTAGAGCTAAGCCAACTCAGTAGTGAGCAGGTTGCTGCAGATTCTAGGATTTCAAAGTTCAATGGAGATTTAAGTTTAAAACTTTGGTATGTATCTGTAATTATCAAACTAGGTTATGTGATATTGTAGTGTTCCCTCAAATATGTTAGCATCTGAAAATCCTTAAAAAGAATTTAAACATTGATTTAGATGGATATGAAGCTGTCTATTTCTAAATTAACTTACAATTTATTGTATGTATGTACACATATTCATGTATGTACTCATATATACTTACATGTAGAACACTTTTCAAAAAAAAATCAGCTTTATTGAGATAATTCACAAACCATAAAATTCACCCTTTTTAAAGTCAAAAAAAAAAAAAAAAAAAAAAAGAACCAACTTTCAATCTACTTAGTGACTGCTGAAGTCACTCCGCAACCATTGGTCAACCCGGGGCCCCGCAGGAGACCTCGTAGAACCCTTGGGCGCGAGCGGTGTGTGCGCATGCTCACTTGTGTTTGGCACTGCTCCTCGGTTAGCGTTCGATCGGGAGGCTTTTGGGTGGTGCTGTTGTGGCAGAGATGTTGTCTTCGAGAAAATAGTACTGAGTAATATTCGCTCATATCGGCTTCACGAGTGGGTATGAGCCGAGGGGCCAGGTGAGGGGACGGGCCTCTGTAGCTGCTGTCTTCTCCCATGAAGAAGCTTTTTGACTTTTGACGGTAGACGAAAGAGTCACTCTCAGGCACCGCCACCAGGTGGCAGGAGGCGAGCTCGGACGAGGTTTGTTTCAGACAGAGAATCGGCTTTGGCCTAGCTCCCAGATCCACTCAGACATCTGGGAAAGATCAATCACGCTGCCTAAAGGGGCCATGTTGAAAGAGGACACCAGATCCTTTCGTGTGGAGTAGGGGACGGGGATGACAGAGCCGAAAGAGTAGTAGGGGGCGGAGCAAGGCCCAATCTTCGAAAAGAACTGATCTGTAGCCACGTCAAGAAATAGCCCATTAGAACCAACTTTCGGCACTCAGCTCCAGGCGGGGCGGCCCCGGCGCTGAGGGACGCTACCCGACCTTGGCGGGACGGGGGTTTCGCCAGGGCCTGGGCCCAGCGACCAGGCGGAGACGGCGCGCGAGCCTTGCAGTCTCCAGGGAAATGCGGGCTTGCCTGCAATGAGATTTCATTTTCTGCATTTAAAGGACATCCTTTTCTGAGCTGCTGTGAATAAATTTGGGATGATACTGTATGTTTTCATCTAATGGAGAATTAGCTGTATTTTGAATAAGGATTGCTGCACTGGACGACTTCAGAACATTACTCACAGTGTCATCCAACAGGAGTCAGAATCCCCATGGACCGAAGCAGATTGGCCTTGACCAGCTCTGGGACGACCTCAGAGCTGGAATCCAGCAAGTGTACACCAGACAGAGTATGGCGAAGTCCAGATACATGGAACTCTACACGTATCCTCCTGCTTGAACTGAGATAATTTGCTTTAGAATTTTGATACTTAGTGGTAGGATCGATGAATTATTAGAAATTTGACATCGTGTGTTCTCTTCTCAGTTCATCCTTGAAATGTAGTCACAGAATTCATCTTTAGCTTTAAGTTTTTTGAATAGAGGTACTGTTTTTCGGTTTTTTGAACAGAGGTAACAAAATTGGCTAGTTAGTTGTCTAATGCAGTGCTGGTCAGTACAGTAGCCACTAGTCACATGGATCTGTTTACATTGAAAATAATTTAAAAATTCAGTTTCTTAGTCACAGGGGCCATATTTTAAGGGCTTAATAGTCAGATAATAAAATATTTCTATTACTGTGGAAAGATCCGTTGGACAGCACTGGTCTAAAGCAGGGGATCATTTGTTGAAATGTTGTCCATTTGTTTATATATTGTCTACAGCTGCTTTCATGTTACTCGGAGGGAGTTGAGTAGTTCTGTCAGAAACAATCTTGTCCACAAAGCCTAAAATATTTGCTATCTGGTCCTTTACATAAGAAGTTTGCTGACCTGATCTAACGGGATAGCACAGAGAACAAAAGTTTAACTGTTCCGGTCCTGTTTCACAAAAATGGTATTTAAAAAGTATCTCCCTCATTTGTCATGTGGCCTGCCATGTGCGCGAGGGACAGTGCCGCGTGCTGCAAAGGTCACGAGGGTGTAAAAGACGCGGCCCTGCTCTTCCATACCCAGTGGTGTGCTGTTCGCCTTTGTAGAGTTTCTTGGTTCCGTGCAAATATGAAATTGGAACTAGAGCTAAGCCAACTCAGTAGTGAGCAGGTTGCTGCAGATTCTAGGATTTCAAAGTTCAATGGAGATTTAAGTTTAAAACTTTGGTATGTATCTGTAATTATCAAACTAGGTTATGTGATATTGTAGTGTTCCCTCAAATATGTTAGCATCTGAAAATCCTTAAAAAGAATTTAAACATTGATTTAGATGGATATGAAGCTGTCTATTTCTAAATTAACTTACAATTTATTGTATGTATGTACACATATTCATGTATGTACTCATATATACTTACATGTAGAACACTTTTCAAAAAAAAATCAGCTTTATTGAGATAATTCACAAACCATAAAATTCACCCTTTTTAAAGTCAAAAAAAAAAAAAAAAAAAAAAAAGAACCAACTTTCAATCTACTTAGTGACTGCTGAAGTCACTCCGCAACCATTGGTCAACCCGGGGCCCCGCAGGAGACCTCGTAGAACCCTTGGGCGCGAGCGGTGTGTGCGCATGCTCACTTGTGTTTGGCACTGCTCCTCGGTTAGCGTTCGATCGGGAGGCTTTTGGGTGGTGCTGTTGTGGCAGAGATGTTGTCTTCGAGAAAATAGTACTGAGTAATATTCGCTCATATCGGCTTCACGAGTGGGTATGAGCCGAGGGGCCAGGTGAGGGGACGGGCCTCTGAAGCTGCTGTCTTCTCCCATGAAGAAGCTTTTTGACATTTGACGGTAGACGAAAGAGTCACTCTCAGGCACCGCCACCAGGTGGCATGAGGCGAGCTCGGACGAGGTTTGTTTCAGACAGAGAATCGGCTTTTGGCCTAGCTCCCAGATCCACTCAGACATCTGGGAAACATCAATCACGCTGCCTAAAGGGGCCATGTTGAAAGAGGACACCAGATCCTTTCGTGTGGAGTAGGGGACTTGGGTGACAGAGCGGAACGAGAAGTAGTGGGCGGAGCTAGGCCCAATCTTAGAAAAGAACTGATCTGTGGCCAGGTCAAGAAATAGCCCATTAGAACCATCTTTCAATATCCTTAGTGACTGCTGACGTCACTCAGCATCCATTGGTCAACCCGGGGCCCCGCAGGAGACCTCTTAGAACCCTTGGGCGCGAGCGGTGTGTGCGCGTTCTCACTTGTGTTTATCACTGCTCCTTGGTTACCGTTCGATCGGGAGGCTTTTGAGTGGTGCGGTTGTGGCAGAGAGGTTGGCTTCTGCCGAATAGTACCGAGTAATCGCTGGTGTTAGGTTTAGAAGTGGCTAAGAGCCGAGGGGGCAGGTGAGCGGGCTGGCCCGTTAAGCTGCTGTCTTCTGCCATGAAGGCGCTTTTTGACTTTGGACCGTAGAAGAAAAAGTCACTCTCTGGCACCACCACCGGGCTGCAGGAGGCGAGCGCGGACGCGGTTTGTTCGTGAAAGAGAATCGGCTTTCGGCTGAGCTGGCAGATCCGACTCAGACATCTGGGAAAGATCCATCACGCTGCCAAACAGGGTGATGTGGAAAGAGGACAGCTGATCTTTCCGTGTGGAGTAGGGGTCGGGAACCTCCAGCAGGCTGCAGGAGGCGAGCGCGGGAGCGGTTTGGTTGAGAAATGGAATCGGATTTCGGCTGAGCTACCAGATCCGACACAGACATCTGGGAAAGATCCATCAAGCTGCAAAAGGGGTCATGTTAAAAGTGGATAGCAGATCTTTCCGTGTGGAGTAGGGTAAGTGGATGACAGAGTGGATGGAGAAGTAGGGGGCGGAGCCAGGCCCAAGCTTAGGAAAGAACTTATCTGTAGCCATGGCAAGAAATAGCCCGTGAGAAACAACTTTCAATCCCCCTAGGGACCACTGACGGCAATCAGCAACCATTGGTCAACCCGGGGCCCCGCAGGAGACCTCTTAGAACCCTTGGGCGCGAGCGGTGTGTGCGCATGCTCACTTGTGTTTGGCACTGCTCCTCGGTTAGCGTTCGATCGGGAGGCTTTTGGGTGGTGCTGTTGTGGCAGAGATGTTGTCTTCGAGAAAATAGTACTGAGTAATATTCGCTCATATCGGCTTCACGAGTGGGTATGAGCCGAGGGGCCAGGTGAGGGGACGGGCCTCTGTAGCTGCTGTCTTCTCCCATGAAGAAGCTTTTTGACTTTTGACGGTAGACGAAAGAGTCACTCTCAGGCACCGCCACCAGGTGGCAGGAGGCGAGCTCGGACGAGGTTTGTTTCAGACAGAGAATCGGCTTTGGCCTAGCTCCCAGATCCACTCAGACATCTGGGAAAGATCAATCACGCTGCCTAAAGGGGCCATGTTGAAAGAGGACACCAGATCCTTTCGTGTGGAGTAGGGGACGGGGATGACAGAGCCGAACGAGTAGTAGGGGGCGGAGCAAGGCCCAATCTTCGAAAAGAACTGATCTGTAGCCACGTCAAGAAATAGCCCATTAGAACCAACTTTCGGCACTCAGCTCCAGGCGGGGCGGCCCCGGCGCTGAGGGACGCTACCCGACCTTGGCGGGACGGGGGTTTCGCCAGGGCCTGGGCCCAGCGACCAGGCGGAGACGGCGCGCGAGCCTTGCAGTCTCCAGGGAAATGCGGGCTTGCCTGCAATGAGATTTCATTTTCTGCATTTAAAGGACATCCTTTTCTGAGCTGCTGTGAATAAATTTGGGATGATACTGTATGTTTTCATCTAATGGAGAATTAGCTGTATTTTGAATAAGGATTGCTGCACTGGACGACTTCAGAACATTACTCACAGTGTCATCCAACAGGAGTCAGAATCCCCATGGACCGAAGCAGATTGGCCTTGACCAGCTCTGGGACGACCTCAGAGCTGGAATCCAGCAAGTGTACACCAGACAGAGTATGGCGAAGTCCAGATACATGGAACTCTACACGTATCCTCCTGCTTGAACTGAGATAATTTGCTTTAGAATTTTGATACTTAGTGGTAGGATCGATGAATTATTAGAAATTTGACATCGTGTGTTCTCTTCTCAGTTCATCCTTGAAATGTAGTCACAGAATTCATCTTTAGCTTTAAGTTTTTTGAATAGAGGTACTGTTTTTCGGTTTTTTGAACAGAGGTAACAAAATTGGCTAGTTAGTTGTCTAATGCAGTGCTGGTCAGTACAGTAGCCACTAGTCACATGGATCTGTTTACATTGAAAATAATTTAAAAATTCAGTTTCTTAGTCACAGGAGCCATATTTTAAGGGCTTAATAGTCAGATAATAAAATATTTCTATTACTGTGGAAAGATCCGTTGGACAGCACTGGTCTAAAGCAGGGGATCATTTGTTGAAATGTTGTCCATTTGTTTATATATTGTCTACAGCTGCTTTCATGTTACTCGGAGGGAGTTGAGTAGTTCTGTCAGAAACAATCTTGTCCACAAAGCCTAAAATATTTGCTATCTGGTCCTTTACATAAGAAGTTTGCTGACCTGATCTAACGGGATAGCACAGAGAACAAAAGTTTAACTGTTCCGGTCCTGTTTCACAAAAATGGTATTTAAAAAGTATCTCCCTCATTTGTCATGTGGCCTGCCATGTGCGCGAGGGACAGTGCCGCGTGCTGCAAAGGTCACGAGGGTGTAAAAGACGCGGCCCTGCTCTTCCATACCCAGTGGTGTGCTGTTCGCCTTTGTAGAGTTTCTTGGTTCCGTGCAAATATGAAATTGGAACTAGAGCTAAGCCAACTCAGTAGTGAGCAGGTTGCTGCAGATTCTAGGATTTCAAAGTTCAATGGAGATTTAAGTTTAAAACTTTGGTATGTATCTGTAATTATCAAACTAGGTTATGTGATATTGTAGTGTTCCCTCAAATATGTTAGCATCTGAAAATCCTTAAAAAGAATTTAAACATTGATTTAGATGGATATGAAGCTGTCTATTTCTAAATTAACTTACAATTTATTGTATGTATGTACACATATTCATGTATGTACTCATATATACTTACATGTAGAACACTTTTCAAAAAAAAATCAGCTTTATTGAGATAATTCACAAACCATAAAATTCACCCTTTTTAAAGTCAAAAAAAAAAAAAAAAAAAAAAAAGAACCAACTTTCAATCTACTTAGTGACTGCTGAAGTCACTCCGCAACCATTGGTCAACCCGGGGCCCCGCAGGAGACCTCGTAGAACCCTTGGGCGCGAGCGGTGTGTGCGCATGCTCACTTGTGTTTGGCACTGCTCCTCGGTTAGCGTTCGATCGGGAGGCTTTTGGGTGGTGCTGTTGTGGCAGAGATGTTGTCTTCGAGAAAATAGTACTGAGTAATATTCGCTCATATCGGCTTCACGAGTGGGTATGAGCCGAGGGGCCAGGTGAGGGGACGGGCCTCTGAAGCTGCTGTCTTCTCCCATGAAGAAGCTTTTTGACATTTGACGGTAGACGAAAGAGTCACTCTCAGGCACCGCCACCAGGTGGCATGAGGCGAGCTCGGACGAGGTTTGTTTCAGACAGAGAATCGGCTTTTGGCCTAGCTCCCAGATCCACTCAGACATCTGGGAAACATCAATCACGCTGCCTAAAGGGGCCATGTTGAAAGAGGACACCAGATCCTTTCGTGTGGAGTAGGGGACTTGGGTGACAGAGCGGAACGAGAAGTAGTGGGCGGAGCTAGGCCCAATCTTAGAAAAGAACTGATCTGTGGCCAGGTCAAGAAATAGCCCATTAGAACCATCTTTCAATATCCTTAGTGACTGCTGACGTCACTCAGCATCCATTGGTCAACCCGGGGCCCCGCAGGAGACCTCTTAGAACCCTTGGGCGCGAGCGGTGTGTGCGCGTTCTCACCTGTGTTTATCACTGCTCCTTGGTTACCGTTCGATCGGGAGGCTTTTGAGTGGTGCGGTTGTGGCAGAGAGGTTGGCTTCTGCCGAATAGTACCGAGTAATCGCTGGTGTTAGGTTTAGAAGTGGCTAAGAGCCGAGGGGGCAGGTGAGCGGGCTGGCCCGTTAAGCTGCTGTCTTCTGCCATGAAGGCGCTTTTTGACTTTGGACCGTAGAAGAAAAAGTCACTCTCTGGCACCACCACCGGGCTGCAGGAGGCGAGCGCGGACGCGGTTTGTTCGTGAAAGAGAATCGGCTTTCGGCTGAGCTGGCAGATCCGACTCAGACATCTGGGAAAGATCCATCACGCTGCCAAACAGGGTGATGTGGAAAGAGGACAGCTGATCTTTCCGTGTGGAGTAGGGGTCGGGAACCTCCAGCAGGCTGCAGGAGGCGAGCGCGGGAGCGGTTTGGTTGAGAAATGGAATCGGATTTCGGCTGAGCTACCAGATCCGACACAGACATCTGGGAAAGATCCATCAAGCTGCAAAAGGGGTCATGTTAAAAGTGGATAGCAGATCTTTCCGTGTGGAGTAGGGTAAGTGGATGACAGAGTGGATGGAGAAGTAGGGGGCGGAGCCAGGCCCAAGCTTAGGAAAGAACTTATCTGTAGCCATGGCAAGAAATAGCCCGTGAGAAACAACTTTCAATCCCCCTAGGGACCACTGACGGCAATCAGCAACCATTGGTCAACCCGGGGCCCCGCAGGAGACCTCTTAGAACCCTTGGGCGCGAGCGGTGTGTGCGCATGCTCACTTGTGTTTGGCACTGCTCCTCGGTTAGCGTTCGATCGGGAGGCTTTTGGGTGGTGCTGTTGTGGCAGAGATGTTGTCTTCGAGAAAATAGTACTGAGTAATATTCGCTCATATCGGCTTCACGAGTGGGTATGAGCCGAGGGGCCAGGTGAGGGGACGGGCCTCTGTAGCTGCTGTCTTCTCCCATGAAGAAGCTTTTTGACTTTTGACGGTAGACGAAAGAGTCACTCTCAGGCACCGCCACCAGGTGGCAGGAGGCGAGCTCGGACGAGGTTTGTTTCAGACAGAGAATCGGCTTTGGCCTAGCTCCCAGATCCACTCAGACATCTGGGAAAGATCAATCACGCTGCCTAAAGGGGCCATGTTGAAAGAGGACACCAGATCCTTTCGTGTGGAGTAGGGGACGGGGATGACAGAGCCGAACGAGTAGTAGGGGGCGGAGCAAGGCCCAATCTTCGAAAAGAACTGATCTGTAGCCACGTCAAGAAATAGCCCATTAGAACCAACTTTCGGCACTCAGCTCCAGGCGGGGCGGCCCCGGCGCTGAGGGACGCTACCCGACCTTGGCGGGACGGGGGTTTCGCCAGGGCCTGGGCCCAGCGACCAGGCGGAGACGGCGCGCGAGCCTTGCAGTCTCCAGGGAAATGCGGGCTTGCCTGCAATGAGATTTCATTTTCTGCATTTAAAGGACATCCTTTTCTGAGCTGCTGTGAATAAATTTGGGATGATACTGTATGTTTTCATCTAATGGAGAATTAGCTGTATTTTGAATAAGGATTGCTGCACTGGACGACTTCAGAACATTACTCACAGTGTCATCCAACAGGAGTCAGAATCCCCATGGACCGAAGCAGATTGGCCTTGACCAGCTCTGGGACGACCTCAGAGCTGGAATCCAGCAAGTGTACACCAGACAGAGTATGGCGAAGTCCAGATACATGGAACTCTACACGTATCCTCCTGCTTGAACTGAGATAATTTGCTTTAGAATTTTGATACTTAGTGGTAGGATCGATGAATTATTAGAAATTTGACATCGTGTGTTCTCTTCTCAGTTCATCCTTGAAATGTAGTCACAGAATTCATCTTTAGCTTTAAGTTTTTTGAATAGAGGTACTGTTTTTCGGTTTTTTGAACAGAGGTAACAAAATTGGCTAGTTAGTTGTCTAATGCAGTGCTGGTCAGTACAGTAGCCACTAGTCACATGGATCTGTTTACATTGAAAATAATTTAAAAATTCAGTTTCTTAGTCACAGGAGCCATATTTTAAGGGCTTAATAGTCAGATAATAAAATATTTCTATTACTGTGGAAAGATCCGTTGGACAGCACTGGTCTAAAGCAGGGGATCATTTGTTGAAATGTTGTCCATTTGTTTATATATTGTCTACAGCTGCTTTCATGTTACTCGGAGGGAGTTGAGTAGTTCTGTCAGAAACAATCTTGTCCACAAAGCCTAAAATATTTGCTATCTGGTCCTTTACATAAGAAGTTTGCTGACCTGATCTAACGGGATAGCACAGAGAACAAAAGTTTAACTGTTCCGGTCCTGTTTCACAAAAATGGTATTTAAAAAGTATCTCCCTCATTTGTCATGTGGCCTGCCATGTGCGCGAGGGACAGTGCCGCGTGCTGCAAAGGTCACGAGGGTGTAAAAGACGCGGCCCTGCTCTTCCATACCCAGTGGTGTGCTGTTCGCCTTTGTAGAGTTTCTTGGTTCCGTGCAAATATGAAATTGGAACTAGAGCTAAGCCAACTCAGTAGTGAGCAGGTTGCTGCAGATTCTAGGATTTCAAAGTTCAATGGAGATTTAAGTTTAAATCTTTGGTATGTATCTGTAATTATCAAACTAGGTTATGTGATATTGTAGTGTTCCCTCAAATATGTTAGCATCTGAAAATCCTTAAAAAGAATTTAAACATTGATTTAGATGGATATGAAGCTGTCTATTTCTAAATTAACTTACAATTTATTGTATGTATGTACACATATTCATGTATGTACTCATATATACTTACATGTAGAACACTTTTCAAAAAAAAATCAGCTTTATTGAGATAATTCACAAACCATAAAATTCACCCTTTTTAAAGTCAAAAAAAAAAAAAAAAAAAAAAGAACCAACTTTCAATCTACTTAGTGACTGCTGAAGTCACTCCGCAACCATTGGTCAACCCGGGGCCCCGCAGGAGACCTCGTAGAACCCTTGGGCGCGAGCGGTGTGTGCGCATGCTCACTTGTGTTTGGCACTGCTCCTCGGTTAGCGTTCGATCGGGAGGCTTTTGGGTGGTGCTGTTGTGGCAGAGATGTTGTCTTCGAGAAAATAGTACTGAGTAATATTCGCTCATATCGGCTTCACGAGTGGGTATGAGCCGAGGGGCCAGGTGAGGGGACGGGCCTCTGAAGCTGCTGTCTTCTCCCATGAAGAAGCTTTTTGACATTTGACGGTAGACGAAAGAGTCACTCTCAGGCACCGCCACCAGGTGGCATGAGGCGAGCTCGGACGAGGTTTGTTTCAGACAGAGAATCGGCTTTGGCCTAGCTCCCAGATCCACTCAGACATCTGGGAAAGATCAATCACGCTGCCTAAAGGGGCCATGTTGAAAGAGGACACCAGATCCTTTCGTGTGGAGTAGGGGACGGGGATGACAGAGCCGAACGAGTAGTAGGGGGCGGAGCAAGGCCCAATCTTCGAAAAGAACTGATCTGTAGCCACGTCAAGAAATAGCCCATTAGAACCAACCTTCGGCACTCAGCTCCAGGCGGGGCGGCCCCGGCGCTGAGGGACGCTACCCGACCTTGGCGGGACGGGGGTTTCGCCAGGGCCTGGGCCCAGCGACCAGGCGGAGACGGCGCGCGAGCCTTGCAGTCTCCAGGGAAATGCGGGCTTGCCTGCAATGAGATTTCATTTTCTGCATTTAAAGGACATCCTTTTCTGAGCTGCTGTGAATAAATTTGGGATGATACTGTATGTTTTCATCTAATGGAGAATTAGCTGTATTTTGAATAAGGATTGCTGCACTGGACGACTTCAGAACATTACTCACAATGTCATCCAACAGGAGTCAGAATCCCCATGGACCGAAGCAGATTGGCCTTGACCAGCTCTGGGACGACCTCAGAGCTGGAATCCAGCAAGTGTACACCAGACAGAGTATGGCGAAGTCCAGATACATGGAACTCTACACGTATCCTCCTGCTTGAACTGAGATAATTTGCTTTAGAATTTTGATACTTAGTGGTAGGATCGATGAATTATTAGAAATTTGACATCGTGTGTTCTCTTCTCAGTTCATCCTTGAAATGTAGTCACAGAATTCATCTTTAGCTTTAAGTTTTTTGAATAGAGGTACTGTTTTTCGGTTTTTTGAACAGAGGTAACAAAATTGGCTAGTTAGTTGTCTAATGCAGTGCTGGTCAGTACAGTAGCCACTAGTCACATGGATCTGTTTACATTGAAAATAATTTAAAAATTCAGTTTCTTAGTCACAGGAGCCATATTTTAAGGGCTTAATAGTCAGATAATAAAATATTTCTATTACTGTGGAAAGATCCGTTGGACAGCACTGGTCTAAAGCAGGGGATCATTTGTTGAAATGTTGTCCATTTGTTTATATATTGTCTACAGCTGCTTTCATGTTACTCGGAGGGAGTTGAGTAGTTCTGTCAGAAACAATCTTGTCCACAAAGCCTAAAATATTTGCTATCTGGTCCTTTACATAAGAAGTTTGCTGACCTGATCTAACGGGATAGCACAGAGAACAAAAGTTTAACTGTTCTGGTCCTGTTTCACAAAAATGGTATTTAAAAAGTATCTCCCTCATTTGTCATGTGGCCTGCCATGTGCGCGAGGGACAGTGCCGCGTGCTGCAAAGGTCACAAATCAACAGCTGAACATCACTGATAAGACGCCAGGATCCCAGAGATAGGAGCCCGTGTGTCTCGGGATGAGATGGGCAGGCAGTCATATGGGAAAGAGCAAACAATTCAAGGCTGGGCAGGGGCATTCTGTGTATAGTCTATCTCTAGATCTGTTCTACAGGTGTCCTTGATTGTAGGGCAGGGACCCTTGAGTGACTTTGCCATAGAAGAACTCTGACAATATGGTAGCTCTCACTGACTCATCATTCACTATGCATCAGCCAGGCTCTAAACGCTTCACATGTGTGGTCATCTCATCTAATCTCCATCACAACCCTGACAGGCAGCTATGGTCTTTCCCTCCATTCTACAGATGGGGAAGCCGAGGCACAGCGCTAGTCAAAGTGGCAGACCAGGACTTAGATCCAGCCTCTTCTTAACGATTCTTGAACCTGCACTGTCAACTGCTCTGGTTCCATATGGACTGAGATCCCCCGGAGGGTGGGTTCTCTCTGCCCTGTATCTTGGGCAGGGCCAGCACAAAGAGGAAGCTCAGGAGTCATTTGAATTTCACAAGGGGAAGTCAGTGATATGTAATGCCTCCTAAGGGAGGGCACATGAGCTGCTCTGAGTCATTCTCACTCACTCCTTGGCCTGTCCTCCGGTTCATCACTCACCCAAACCCCACCCCCAACTCCAGCCCAACCATGGGATTCACAGATGTTTGCAAATAAGCATTGGCAGACTGTCAGAACAGAATAGGTGCTTCCATCCAGGACAGTAAGTCAGGTCTTGATTAAGTAATCCAAGTCTAGGGTGGGCTAAAAATCAATGATAAGTCAGTCTGGAAAATTCCACTATAGAAGAACCTTGGGACACCCCCATGAGGGCTCGGTGCATTTGAGGAATTCCAGGAGAGGTGGAGGCTGTAGAGGAGACTGGTCAGGGCTGAGGTTGGGGGTGGGGGCTGTCAGGGGCCAGACCATGAGGGATCTTGAAGGTTAAATCAAGAGACTGTCCTTGATTCCAAGGACAAAGGGACAAGGGCAAAGAGGGGCATGGTCAGAGTGTTAGAGGAGAGCCCTATGGCTACAGAAGGGAGGACAGATGGGCAGGGGCAGGGTGGGAGGCAGGAGATCTGTGAAGAGGCTGCTGTGAGGACTCACATGAGCATGGAGCTAGAGGTAGAGGAGGCTGAGCCACAGTCCCTGCAATATGTAGAGCCAAGCACGGAGTGGGGTTCAGATGAACACACTCGATACCACAGAATAAGACTGCAGAGGTCCTTGACCCTTCCGATTTCTTGTCCTCTGAGCAGGCTTCAGAGACAGTCCTGGTGTTAGTTACAATCTGTACATGGTGTTCCAAAGACCCCCATAGGGCTGGGGTGGTGCCTGGGTCCAGGGGCCACTGCCATGCCAGGCAGAAGCCAGCTCTGGTGCCTCTGGGACTGGGAACTGCCTGGAGTCAGAAGGTCTTATACAACCCAAACCTGGTTATGGAGCCAGGTCTTGGGCTTGCTTCCTCTCTGTGTGATGCCATTGTCACTCCCAGTTACAGATGAGGACTGAGTCTTGGTGAGCTGAAGTTGCATGCTCAGATTGCTTACCTAGCTGTGTGGCAGATCTGGGATTTGAATCCAGGACTGTCTGATAATTCATCAAACAGTGGCACAGAAGAGGAGAAGAGAGCAGGATGGAAGGGGGGTGTGGGGCAGGAGAACTGGGTTCTATTCCTGGTTCTACACTCACTCACTGTGTGACCCTGGGCACATCCCTTGCCCTCTGTAGACCTGCTGGCTATCTGTCTGAAGAGGCACTTATTCTTGAACTGGTGTTCCTTCAGGGTGGGTGAATGGGTCTGAGGGAGGTGGGAACTATGAGGGAAAACAATGAGATCCAGGCCTGTGTCAGGGGGCTGGGTCAGGACTGGCTCCAGTCTGGGGAACCTGAGAAACATACAGGGCAGGGAAACTGAGGCAGACCCAAGTCCTTGCTGAGTGTAGTGTGTAGACAACTCCACAGTCGCTCTGTCTGGGTACAGTGAAGTGATCTTTCAGCCTGCAGCTACCTGAGCAGCAGTGACAAAGGGAAGGCTCAGAGACTCAGGAGTGCTGACTCAACACCTTTAGCCCTCCAGTCCTGCCCACTCTCTCGGAGATGCTGGTAGAGGGAGAAGGAGGGTCAAGGACTCAGGTCTGACTGAAGGTCCCTGTCACAAAAATTCTGAAGACATTTGTCACAGGTTCACTCCCTGGCAAGTCTGGCCTTGGCAGTGCACTCTTCCCCCACTACTGAAACCTACAGGGCAAGGCCACGGAGTCAGTGGAGGGAGTGTAGGGAACGTGACTCAGGCACCATCTTCCCAGCAGGGACTTGGAGAAGGGCTGGGGCAGGGGATGTGAGTGCAGGGCTCATTGGCTTGGGCACTTCTGAGTCTCCTTTCCTGCCTTTTTGGGTGACTTCTCAGCTCACTGGCTAACATCCATCCTCTGGTCACCAGTAGACTGATGGAGGTATGACACAGGGCTGGGGGCAGGTCAGAGAGAAGGACATATAAGGGCTGGGTCTTGAAGGATGAACTAGCAGAATAAGATCAGGGGAGATAGGGAGAATCATGGAAAGGAACAGAGAGGGGTGAGGTGCCAGCATAGCTCAGGAAAGGGGGGTTCTCCTGAAGGGAGGCTGTGGGATGTCCCCTTGATGGCAGCTGAATGTTGGGATTATGGGGATGAGGAAAAGGCTCCTTCGTGTTCAGGATTCTTCTTACAATGGTGATACATCTCTACAAGAAGTCAACTAATGTCATGCCAAGTTCCTAATATTTTTACATGATCATTTGTAGCATTAGGAGTGGGGTAGATTATGATGGAAAGGAAGAATGAAATATGGAGTAATCCATCTATTCATCAATCCTCCATCAGTTCATTCGACCAACAAATCATCCCCCCTCCCAGGCATTTATCTATCTAGGCCATCTACTCAGCATTCACTCAGTCATCCACCTACTCATCAACCCATCTATCCATCCATCCACCCATCCTTCATCCATCCATCAGCCATCCACCCATCCATCATCCATCCATCCAACCACCCATCCATCATCCATCCATCATCCATGCATGCATCCATCCATCCATCGATCTATCCATCCATCATCCACCCATCCACCCATCTCTCATCAGTCCATCCATCCATTATCCATCCATCCATCCATCAGCCATCCATCATCCATCTATCATCCATCCATCCATCCATCCATCCATCTATCATCCATCCATCATCCATCCACCCACCCATCTGTCATCTGTCCATTCATCCATTATCCATCCATCCATCCATCAGCCATCCACACATCCATCCACCCATCAGCCATCCACCCATCCATCCATCCATCAGCCACCCATCATCCATCTATCATCCATCCACCCATCCATCTATCTATCATCCATCCATCATCCATCCACCCACTCATCTCTCATCAGTCCATCCATCCATTATCCATCCATCCATCCATCAGCCATCCACCCATCCATCCATCCAACAGCCATCCATCATCCATCTATCATCCATCCACCCATCCATCCATCTATCATCCACCCATCCATCCACCCATCCATCCATCCATTATCCATCCATCCATCCATCATCCAACCATCCATCCATCATCCATCCATCCATCCATCCATCCATCCATCCATCCATCCATCCCTCCATCCATCCACTCACCAATACTCACCATGTCCTTACTCCATGCCTGGACACATGCCAGACACTGGGAACACAGATATGAATCAGATTAAAATGAACCTCTCAAACTGTGGAAAGCAAGCAGTCCCACACAGGTGCCTGGTGCTGAGTAGGGCAGTTCTGGGGCATCATGCAGCTCCCTGCTCCTACTTCAGCAGAGCATCTCCGCTTCCATCTGTTTTACATGTCAGAGTGAACAGAAGAGTGCTCCACTGCCAAGTAGAAGGTTTTCAATCACTGTGTTAAAATATAACTAAAAAATATGTGACACACCCACAGGCCCTTAATGATTCTAAATATATGAGATGAAAGTGGTTTACTCCACTAAGATACATTCTGCCACTTTAAACTCAGTAAAATTAACTCACACGTATCCAAATTCCATAAGTTTACCTGCTTGTCACCATTAGCTAAAGTGAATCTCTGGCTTTAAGTATAGTTTACTTATTGGCTGGAAAACTTGCTGAAGGTGTGTCACAAACCCATTTTCCTTATTTCTGCAGAAGAAATAGTGAACAGTCTGACATTGCAGAATGGAGCCAGGTTAGGATTAGACATTTCACTTGAACCTAATTCCCATTTTCCTGCTAGAATCATCACCGGCCTTGACTTCCTCATGTTCACTTCTCTTCCATTGCCACCTAGGGTTGGCTCTTGGACCATTTTCCACAAAGAACTCAGGATTTAATAACACCAGTAGAGTCACTGTGCTTCCCTGGTTAGGTTGAGAAGCAGATGCTGGGGGGCCGGCTTGGCCCACCCAGCAGCTAGGAGGTAAGCTCCCACAGCCCAGCTTGCATTAGGAGACTCAAAATCATGGTTCAGAAAAATGGCCATTTACTAGAACATTGACTTTCCAGAAAGTTTATGAATAATTGACATAGAAATGTTAAATTCATGCTGCAAATTATCATGAGCTATCCCACCCAGGGGAGAGAGAATATTTATGGAGGATTGTGTGACGGCCATTCCATCCCTACACAGTTCTGTGTGTAAAGCTTTTAGTCCTCGGAACAAGCTGGACCAGCCTAGATCTGTGTTCTTCGGCTACAGTAGCTAAGCTTCCTTCCCAAGAACTGTCTTCCTGGAGTGTTGCTTTGGCCTTATGCCTCAGAGCCCACATTGAGGGGACTGAAGAAGCAGCTTTCTCACAAGTGTGTTGCTGCACATACTGTCCATTACACTTCTCAGTATTCCCTCAGTGAGGCTCCATGTGAGAAATTGCTCCAAGATTTGAGGACCATGAAAAGCTTGACTTTCCCAAAGAGCTGCTTTCTCTTTACAGATAATGACAATCATGTAACTAACCCTCTTTGCCTTGTAACTTTGGCCTCCAGGAAGCTCAGAGACACTTCTGCAGCTTGACTGGAACAGGAAAGGAAACCAGCCCTTCCTTAGCTCACTAGTGCCAGTTAGCATCACCCAATATAGTCAATGCAGGGATTCCCTTTGTGAGTCAGATTTGGGGGAATGAACATGACTGAGTGTCTAGGCAGGTCACCATTACATTACTTGCTGTTGTAGCTGTGAGTAATCATCCTGATTTGGGGGGTGTTTTCTGCTTTGCTCAAAAAAGCTTTAGGGAGAGGATATCTCTGGAGTGGTAAATGCAGCATTTAAGAGCCTGGGTCAGTGACATTGGCCAGGTTATTTAACACCTATGTACCTTAGTTCCCTCATCTCTAAAACAGGGTAATGATCTCTCAAGGTGTTTCTGTGAGGATTAAGTGAGATAGTTTGCATGAGTTACATAAGCACTCCATAAGTGCAACCACATATAAAGCTGAATGAAACAGTCAGACTGTCATTTCAGTTCTCTGGAAATTGGCCAAAGGCATACCATGAACTAAGAAGCATTTATGAAAATGACTGAACTTCAGGTAAAAACAGTACAAGTCTGGGGTGTTCTTGTCTGGGACTTCTCCCATCCTCTTCCCCACCAACTGTCAGCCAGAGTGGGACAGGCTGTGAAACCCAGCAGCTGTCACGCTACCACTGCAGAGACCAAGTTGATTTAGAGTGTTGTTAAAGTGGCAATCTTGGTGGTACATAAACAAGGAGGGCCAGCTGCTGCACCAGCCTGAAGTTGTGGTCCTGTTTGTGGCAAGAAATGGACTAGCAGACTAGTTAGAAATTTAACAGGGAGTTTTGGGAAGTGATCCAGCTATAGGGGCTGGGTAAGTTCTCCACACATCCTAGGTTGAGTGCAGGCTGTGTGCATGTGCAGCAGAAGCCAAGAGGGGCCCACGTCACCAACACATCCCTGGCTAATGGAGCCTGCATTTTGTGCAGAAGAGGTGAGAGATGCTTAGAGGGAAGTGAAATCTGGGGCAGACTTGAAAATGGACTGAAGTTTCAATGCACTCTCCAGGCTGCACACACAGACCCAATAGCAGAGAGTGTAAGCCTTACTGTCTTGAGATGTTTGATTACAGCCTCTGGCCATTCTTTGACAGAACACTGAGCTACGTAGACATGGGTCATCCACTAAGAAGGCTTCAAAATTAAAGCAAGAAAAAAAAAAAAAAAAAAAAACCCAACAATTGAGCAGAGACATTAGCAGCTGCATGTTGCTGTGGCGACAGATCTTAATAAATTTAGTTTAGGCAAGTTACTAAACAGACAAACAGCAACAACCTTGAAGAGGTAAAAAGTCAGAATCTTTCAAAATTGAAGGTAAAATAAAGACATTTCCAGATAAACAAAAAATGAGAGATTTTGTTGCTAGCAGACCTAACTCATAAGAAATACTAAAGGTAGTCCTTCAGGCTGGAAGGAAATGACACTAGATGCTAACTTGAATCCATAGAAAGAAATAGAAAGTTCTGCATATGGTCAATATGTAGGTAAATACAAAAGATTCTATAAGTATATTCTTTTTAATTTCTTCTCTTAACTTCTTTAAAAGACATAAGATTATATACATAATAATTATAATACCATTTTGTTTAAAACATATGCAGATGTAATATACATGATAACAAAAGCACAAAAGTGAGCGGGGGAGGAAAATGAGATATATTGGAGTAAAATTTCCATATTTTATTGGATTTGAGTTAGTATTATTCTGATGTCTGCAGAATAGACTCTATATGATCCATAAAACACGTCTCAATAAATTTAAAACGATTTAAATCATACAAAATATGTTGTCTGACCACAATGGAATTAAATTAGAGATCTAAAACAGAAAGGTATCTGGGAAAACTCTAAATATTTAGAAATTAAACCACATGCTTCTAAGTAACCCATGGGTCAAAGAAGAAATTGCAATAAAAATAAAAATATAATTTGAACTGAATAAACACAACATATCAAAATTTATGGGATACAGCTAAATTAGAGGGAAATTTATAGCTTTTACATCAGAAAAGAAGAAAAGTCTCAACTCAAAAACTTAAGCTTTCATACTAGGATACTATGTTGAAAAAGAAGAGCAAACTAAACCGAAAGTAAGTAGAGGAAGGAATAATAAAGAGGAGAGCAGAAATTAATGAACTAGAAAACAGAAAAGCAACAGATAACGTCAATGAAACCAAAAGCTGTTTTTTTGAAAAGATAAACAAAATGGACAAATTTTAGCACCTGTATGAGGTAGGTGCTAGTAATCCAACTCAATAGATGAGGGTACTGAAGCTCAGGAAGTTGAAGTGACTTGCTCAAGTTCACAAAGTCATTTTGGGGGTGGGGGTGGGGAGACAGGATTTGAACTTGGTTCTGACTCCATAGCCCTAGGAATAATCAAGATATCTACCTGCCCTCCTGGGGAGCTGTGGTTCCCTCCCTTACTCTGAGGCTGTACAGATGGGCCCTGGGCTAAGTGAGAGGCCATCTGAGGTGCCATGCGGGTTGGCAAACACAATTACAGAGAAAACCATTTCTAACCCCTGTCCTCCCTTTCTCCACGCTCTGAAAAATCGATCCTGCAAAAAGATTCTGGAAATTTCTCAAACAAACACTCACTGGCAACTTGCTCAGAATCCTGGCCTCCCTAAAGATCTCTTTGCTAAACACCCATGAAGGATTCCAGTGCCATCTCACCTCTCTAAATGTCACACTCTATGGGCATACTTCTGCCAGTCCATTTATGCTTTTCTGGCAGTCGGGGCAATTATGGTTCCCATCTCTGTTAACCATGTTGCCTGGGCCTCGAGCCTACAAAAGGCAGGGCCCTGTGTGTTCCCATTCTGGAACACATTAATGGTGAAGGGATTTTGTCCGCTGATCCACAGAAGTTCCCTCAGCTCCCAGAATTTACGAGTGCATCTGGGAAACCAGCATCAGGCTAGCAGTGTATTAAAAATAATACGTCATAAGTAGTAGGGCTTATTCCAGGAATGCAAGAATGGTTTACGATCAGGAAATCTATTAACATAATGTCACTGCAGTAGGTAGGACAAGAAAAACTAGTAGGCTAGGAAAAGACAGATACTTCTCAGCCACAACAAATCCTGACTATCTCAACTGACTGCCAACATCATATTAGCAAGTGGTTCATGGAGCATGGATTCCAAAAAATATTATGGGGTATTTGGGGACAAGCCCTTTATTCTCCCCTTCCCGTCAGATTGCTTTGCAGCCTTTAGCTGTCTTGAGAGCCAAACCAGTCCTCATCGCAGGCCTTTTGTTCACCAACATCCAGTATCCTGAGAAGGTCAGTGGCCGTAGGGTCCTCTGGGAGGGAGGTCACTCCTCAGCCACCTTCCTTGGGGGTAGAGCCCTGGGAACAGGGCCGGGTCAGCCAAAGCCCAGAGCTCCTCTGCCAGAGCTGACCTGTATCTTGTCCTAGGATATCACTCTGGCTAAGTAAGTCACAGACAGTCCTGGGTTAAAATCCTGGTCCCACCTCAGGCTGGCCTAGCCCACTGAGCAAGTCAGGTCTCTGAGCCTCTATTGCCCCATCTGTAAATTGGGAACAGCAGTCTCTTCTATGAGTTAATCAAAGCACACCATCTAGCAGGATGCCTTGTTCATAATAGGTACTCAATACATGACAATCAAACCTTAAAATCTTAAAGATATTCCCTAGACACAGATCTAAATGTGAAAGGCCAAACAATAATGGTTGAAAAGGAAAACATCAGAGAACATCTTCACAACTCTGGATTTCTTAAATAAGACACAAACATTTCTTAAAAGGTACTCACCATTAAAAAAAAAAATGGATAAATTAGACTACATTAAAATAAAGACATTTGGTGGGAGTTTGGGCTGTGAAGTGGCCAGAAGGCTAAGGGCCTACCCAGGGACTGAGATGTGCACAGGGTCAAGGCCATGGCTGGAGCAAGCAGAAGGTTTTTGGAAGACTTTCTAAGTATAGTCATCATGCGCAAACTACCCCAGGCCATCTATCTGTACAGGTGCCTGGACCTGGTTAATAGATCCCAAAACACAAACAGTCCTTCCTCATATCTTTATAGAATCATCCATTTTTTCATGATTAGCTTTTCACTCTAATAGGTTTGCTCTTTGCTGGATACACAAGAGAGTGGTTGTACCATCAATTATAGCAGTTCAATGTCAAATAGTATTAACAGAGTATAATGTGTTTTGTGATGATACAGGAAAACGAATTTTGAAACCTAGGCTTTATGTTCAACGAGGGGACCTAAAACAGCATTTCTTCAAATAAGTGATAAGTAAAAAGCTCCACAAGATTCCTCTTCAGTTTGAAATGTGCAAGTCTTAGCCTCAGCTGACAGGAAATATGCAATACTTACTCAGACTGTCTTTTGGTGATGACTCATAGTATCCATGCCTTTGGTACCTCCGATTACCTGTGTTTCAGTATTTGTGTCACTTGAGTACTTCCATCCTGCGAAGATTTTTGCAGTTGAAGTACAGGTCTTGGTTACTGAACTAAACTTAGAAACAGACCCTCATTCAGTTTTTAAAATTTGTTTTTGAATTTTTCTCTAAGAGCCATTCAAAGCCAATGTCAAACAAAGGGAAATGCTGTGGGCACCTTTGTTCCCCTGCGTGTACTTCACAGGCTCAACATCCCTATGGCTCTTGTAATAAGACAGTCATGTACAGCTGGGCCTTTCATTCTCATATGCTGAAAAATAAATCCCATTGCAGGAGAAACACTGGATGTGCTAAGAATGAGCAAAAATTGATATCAAAATGATGGGTAAACATTTGTTAAACCAGACACTGAACTTCAGCCACTCTTGTGGTTATACTATTTAGTTCAGTGTTTTTATTTAATGCTTAGTATAATTTTTATTTTAGAAGAATTTAAAGAACACTCCACAGGTTTCTAAATACACAAATTCAGTTATAAATTACATATTGTCTGGGAATTTGATAGTCATGTTGTTTTAGATAATTGGATTTTACACTTGGTAGATGATAGTTTGGATGTGTTATCCCCCCACCAAACTCATATGGAAATCTGATCCCCAATGTGGCAGTGTTGGGAGCTTTTTGAGTCATGGGGGTGGATCTCTCATGAATGGATTAATGCTCTCCCTTGGGGGTGGCGGTATTGAGTGAGTTCTTGCTCTATTAGTTCCTGCAAGAGCTGGTTGTTTAAAAGACCCTGACACCTCCCCTCTCTCTCTCTTGCTTCCTCTGGCCATGTGATCTGCTTGTACCCGCCAGCTGCCTGCCATTTTTTGCCATGAGTAGAAGCAGCGTGAGGCCCGTGCCAGATGCAGCTGTCCCAGATCATGAGCCAAATAAAACTCTGTTTTTTTATAAATTACCCAGTCTCAAGTATTCTGTTATAACAACACAAAACAAACTAATACAGCAGACAAGTCAGCACACTAGCATTGCAGGTGTAATTGATCATCTTACTCCCTCACAAGAATAAAATGGGAGTGATGCCAAAATGCTACTGTTCTCATTGTTTACAGTGTGGTGACGCTCTGTGTATGTATAACAGTCACACATACTAAAATAGTCATACTATTGGAATCACTCTTGATATTTTCAAGTATTAGAGGTACCTTTTTATCTTGGAAAAATGTGAGGTTTTTGAAAAAGTTTAAATTATTTCATGAGTAATCCCTTAAATTTTGTTTAACTTAAAATCTGAAATTTCAATGACAGACAAAAACTCTTTAACAAGGCTGTTTTCCAACTTCAAATGCTAAATACTTAATATCTACAAAAATTTAAGAATTCTGTTAATCCAAAGACACCATTATAAGAGTCAAAAGGCAAACCACTGAGAGGGAGATTTTTACAATAATGTATCCAACAGGGAATTCATATGTATAACATATACTTGGTCCCTGTACCCTGGTCAGCTGCTCCCCCCCAAAAAAAAAAAAAAAAACTTCTAGAAACCAATAATAAAAAAAACTCAATAGAAAAATGGGCAAAAGACTTGAGCAATTACTTCACAAAAGAGGATACCCAAGGTGCCAAACTATATTTAGTTACCAGAGAAGTTCAAATTAAAACCAGAATGTAATATCTCTGCTACCTGTTAGAATGGCTAAAATGAAAAAATTCAGACAATACCAAGTGTTGATGAGGGCATAGTGCAACTAGAACTCTCATACATTGCTGATGGAGTGTGAATTGGTACAGCCACTTTGGAAAACTGTTTAGCTCTATCTATTAAGGCCAAACATAGATATGTGCTAAACCCAGAAATTCCACTCTAGGTGGAGAGGAAAGGAAAGGCATCCACATGTTCACCATGTACTAGAATTGCGCTATCCAATATGATAGCCACTAGCCACATGTAACTGCTTAAATTCAGATCAACTAAAGTCAAATTAAAAATTAAGTTCTACAGTTGCACCAGCCACATTTCAAGTGCTCAATAGCTACATGCGGCTAGTGGCTGTTATACTGGACAGTGAAGATGCAGAACATTTTTATTATCACAGAAAGTTCTACTGGACAGCACTGTAGAATGTTCACAGCAGCACTACTCATTCATCTCCCCAAACTGAAGACTACTCAAATACCCATAAAAGTAGAATGGATAAGTTATTAGTGGTATATTCACACAATGGAATACTATATAGTGATGACAATAAATGATCTACAATTATACTCAATAACATGGGTGAATCTCGCAACATAATGTTGAGCAAAAGAAGCTGGACACAAAAGAGAACATACCATATGATTCCATATATATAAAGTTTAAGAATAGGCAAAATGAATTTATGGTGACAGGAGTGAAGATCATGGTTGCCCTTGGCATGGGGTAAGTGACTGGTGGAATACGAGGAGGGAATTCTAAGGTGTAGGTAACAATGTGTTTCCTGATATGAGCGTGTTCAGTTTGTGAAAATTCACTGAGCTATACATTGATGATTTGTGCACCTTTCTGTATGTATGTTTTATTTAGCAGTGTATAGGTAAACCAACTTTCAAAGAAAGAAAGAAAGAAAGATCCCTAATTTCCATTGTTTATCAATTTTCCATGGTGTAAATATTCCAACCACGGTGGCTGTCAAGCTACCAATGTTTTAACAACTAACTCATGAAACTCTGGACTATTTACCTACTGGCTCTTGTGAGCTGGTACTTCTACTAAAAAAAAGTCCCTAGAGAATCTCCCCAGAAAAGAAATTCATCTGTTTTCAGTCCAGATGTTCAGAGATTCTTCTGGTATCTTGGGGCCTTGACGGGAAGGATTGCAACAAGAAGAAGGGGGAAGCTTTGCTGGTCTGATGGTCCACTGCCTTGTAAATGGCAGGGGACCTGGATGTCACAGACTCTGTCCTTTTAAAGACGTAGTTTGGGTCACAGTTACTTCCAAAAGAGGGGTTGCACTTTCTCTGCATTTTCACTGAGAGCAGAGCAGCAGGCTCCCTCCTGGGGCATTTTCCCACTTTTATGTGGAAAGAGCACTTTCCACATAAAAAAGGAGATAGAAGTTTCAGCCACTAACATGCTGGGTGACCTGGTCCAGTCCCCTCTCTGGACACATATGTGGTGTGAGGCAGTTGGGTAGAGCCCCAGGGTGAGACCCACAAGGTCAGCAGATGACATCTTACATCCAATCTACAAGGTAGGGAGAAACTATTTGCTTGAGTTATCCCATCACGTGCTCGTAATGGGGCCTGGCACAAGCTGGCACCTGGCCAGGCCTGATGAGACCTTGTCAAATGAAGGTGAGCCAGTGTACCAATCTTCCTCCCAAGACCAACCTGGGGCTAGCTGGGGAGGGAGAGAGAAGATATGTCCTCCCCCTGGAGCAGTCTCGGGAGGACCCTTCAGGAAGACTGACAGTAGGTCTACAACAATCACTGTGGAATTAAAAGGCCAGAGAAGAAATAAAAGAACAATAGCTTATTAAGCAACCACGTGCTCTCCAAACCTTCACAGTCACACTGGAAACTGAGTCTAATTGTCCCATTTTACAGGTGAATAAAGAGAGGTCCTGATGATTTAAAAACCTTTGCTCCAGTGGGTTTGAACCTGGGTCTTTGAGCTCTTGCTGCTGTTACCGCATTCGGCTACACCCATCCCCCAGTCCCTGCCCGTAGCCCCATTCCTAGGAGAGACAAGTGCCATCCAGGGCTGAAAGGCCTGGGGTATGGGCAGAGAAAAGCTATGGAATGACTCTCTCTAGCAGAGGTTGCAGAGGGAGGTGACCTAAAGACATGGGGTCAAGGTGGGCTCAAGTGGGCAGAGGAAGCAGCCTTCAGAAGCTGATGGTTTGGGCACAAAAGGGGATGACATGCTGCTTTAAATGCAGAGAGGCAAATAAAACTCAGGGAAGTAAAAATGTACTCAAGCCCCCAGAGGACCCAGCAGGGGGACTGCTCTTGGCCTTGGACCCAGAAGCCCTGCTTTTGAACTTGTCTGCTCCTGGTAATGGGTCCCTGGGCATGTGATTTCTTTCTTGGGGTCCTTCTCTCTTGTCTCTGAAGCATGTGGGCTGCAGACTTCTGTGGTGACATCAGAGAGGACAACCAGCCTTTCCCAATCACCTGGGCACAGTTCCAGGTACAGGTGGAGCCGAGTGCCAGGGTGGCTAATGTAGGGTGGCCCTTGGCAGAGAAATGGCAGTGTCCTTACTCATTCCTGTTTGTAGGAAAATCCTCCCAATACGCTTGGCTTTGGGATGCCATGGGCAATAACCCCAGGGATCACACTTTCCTTGGCAAGGCTTCTAGATGCAGAAATCATTTTGCCTTCCACCAACCCGAAGCTCCGTCTTTAGACTGTTGCCTTTCCCACATTCCCACACATGCTCCCTGGATGATCTCATCCAGCTTCACAGCACCGAACAGCATCTGTACATTGACAGCCCCCAAACTGACATCTCCAGCTCGAGACTCTCCCCTCAACTTCAGATTTATACATCCAACTGTCTGCCTGTATCTCCACTCCAATGTCTACAAAGCATCTCAGACGTAAAAACCTTAACTCTTGACTCACAGTCCCTGACCCAACCTGCCCATAATCCTCCCCGTCTCAGCAGATGGAAGCTCGGTCCCTCCCTGTGCTCAGGCCCCAAAAGTCATTTTTGACTCCTTTTCTTCTCATCCACTTCAAATCCAATTAATTTGCAAATCCTGTTTCACCTTCAAATCTGACCCCATCTTGCCACCTCTACCACTAACCCCCTGGTCCAAAGCAACATTGTCATCACCTGGGCCACTGTCCTAGCCTCCTACCTGGCCTCTTCACCTTCTCCTTGGTCTCCCTCCAAACTCTTCTGCCACAACCAGGGTGATCAGGTCTCTTTTGTGCTCAAAACTCTCCAATGACTACCCATCTCCTTGAGTAGAAGCCAAAGTCCTACAATGGCCTCTGCTGTGGATTGAATGTCCGCACAAAATTCAATGAAGCTTAACTCTCTTTGTAACAGTGTTAAGAGAGTGGGAAATTCAATTATGGTATTTGAAAGGTGGGGCCTTTAAGAGGTGATTGGACTGTGAGGACTATACCCTTATGAGTGGATTAATCCATTCATGGAAAAATGGGTTAATGGTTTAATAGGTTATCAGGGAGTGGTTCTGATGGCTTTATAAGGAGAGCAAATGAGCACATTAACTCTCTTGCTCATGCCATTCTCGCCATGTGACACCTGCACTGCTGCAGAGTCATTACCAAGAAGAATGCCCTCACCAGATTTGATCCCTGGACTTTCAACTTCCCAGCCTCCAAAACTGTAAGAAATAAATTTCATTCCTTTATAAATTACCCAGTTTCAGGTATTCTGTTATAAGCAACAGAAAATGGACTAATACAGCCTCTAAGGCCCTATGTCATCTGACCCCTGTTACCTCTGGTACTTTTCCTCTCTCCTCTTCAGGCACCTTGGCCTTCCTGCTGTTTTGGAACAAGCCAAGCCTGCTTCCACTTCAGAATCCCTCTTCCTGGAACCCTTTTCCCCTAGACACCTGCATGGCTCCCTCTCTTCCTTCTAGTAACTTCAGTTCCAGTGTTACCTTCTTGGTGAGCCTAGGACCATACCCATCACCTCACTGCTTTATTTGTATTCATAGCTCTTCCCATCTTTTGACATATTAAATATTCATTGTTTGTTTTTTTTGCCTGTCTTTTCTGACTATGTCAGCTCCATGAGGACTGGGACTTTGCTTCGTTTATTGCTGTAACCGTGGTATCTAAAAGGGTGTTACTGTGTAGTAAATGCTCAATATTTGTTGAATGAATGAATGAATGAATGGGAGAATGAGCCTGATATCAGGAATGAGTGTCCACATTTACAACTGGAACCATGATGGAGCCGTACTGCAGATAACCAAGCAGAGGCTCTGGCTCAGCCTCAGGCTTTATTCTGCTCATGGTACCCATGGTCACCTTTAACTGGGGGGCTGCAATGTTCCCACCCTGGTGCCAGGCATTTGGTCCACATTATCTCAATCCCTCACCTCATGCTGCACAGCAGATAACCCTCGCAGTAACCCTCAAAGCATCAGGATGTTCCCATTTTACACCCGGGGAAATTGAGACTCAGGGAGGTTAGCCAGTGCGTAAATGATGCAGGCAGGATTCGAGTCCAGGTCTGTGTGCTCCAAAGCCCACCCTCTTCTGGGCTGTTCATGAGAAAAACACAGATCTAGTCAGTGTCTTCAAGCCCAGTTCCCAGAGAGACATGTCAATGATTCCACAGAAAAGACGGGTCTTTGCCACTCACTCTCCCTGTCCTCCTGCCCTCCAGTCCCCTCCTGTACTGTGACCAGCAGGGACCACTGAGGGCACCTACCTCCAGCCACAGGTTACCTGTGACAGACTGCCCCATCTGCATCCTCAAAGCCCCTCCCAGGCCATGGAGGCTGATGTCCAAGACCTACAGCCCTGAGTTTCTCTTTGTCCCAGAGGGAGGACAGGAGAAGGTTCTTGAGGAAACTGAGACCTCTCTAAGAGGACAGGGAAGGGCCAAATTGGGTGAAATCTCAGTCCAGATAACAAAGGAAGCTCTGGGGGAAAGCTCAGGAAGCCCTTCCTTGGGGCACGGTGTACACTGGAGGAAAAGCCACTGGGCAGGGCTGACTCCAGGGGCAGTGAGCTCAGTGCCAGGGGACAGTGAAATGCAGGCATTTGCAATCTGGGAGTGCTCTGCCAAAGCTGGGGGGCACTGCTATTGTTATTATTACTACATTACATGCTCAAGCCTAGGCTGAGTGTTCTCTTGCCAGGGACTCTGATATGACATGATTGTACATTAAAAATGAAGATTAGCAATTAGATGCCATGCACTCATTACAACCAGACTCTGTGATAGATCAGAGAATCTGAGGATGGGCAGCTGGGACATTTGTGGGGCCATGAAGTCCTACCGCAGAGTGGACTCCTCCATCCAAGTCGTGGGCATGAAGGAATGACTGGACTCCACCCCTGTCCTTTTGTCCAGCTAAAATTGAGCCCTAGACAGACTTGCTTGGTGTAGCCCTGGCCCCACCATTTTTTAGCTATGTCACCTAGACTAATTTCTTCATTTTCTTGAGCCTCAGTTTCCTGATATGTGGAATGGGCACACCGACCCCTCCCCTGAAGGGCTTCTACAAGGAAGCAAGGAGGCCACATAAAGAAATGATCATAAGGCCTTGTAAGCCCTTCACCTGTGATATTTTATTTGATCCTCACAGCAATCCTCTGAGGTGGGTACTTTTTCAACTCCCATTTTTTCGGATAAGGAAAATGATCCTAAAGAGAAATGGGAGTAGCTTAAGTTACTCCCTCTATTCTCTCCCCTCCTCCAGAGTCAGATCTCAGCAAAGGATGAATAAGGGTATCACTTCACAGGCCAATGATCTCTAGGTAGTGCCTGCATGGGTTTAGACAGAGTGTGAGGTTGCTCTAGGCTCAGGATGAGAGTGCTGCAATTGATTAGTGACGTCTGCTCAGGGAGCAGAAGTGGTGTGTGGGGAATGTGTCCCATCATTTGCCCTCCTTGCCCTCAAGTCCTTCCTTCTGTGGATAGCTAAGTCTGTGCAAAGGTAACTCTCACAATGAGCAGAGCAGAGAACAGTAGTATCTTATTACCCCCAAATTCATCCCCAGAGTCCCCACTCTTCTCCATTTCCCTCTCTGGGTAATACTAAGCTGTGGAGAAAGAAGGTGGCCAAAAGGACAAGACTTTCAAGTTTCCTGAGCATCTTCTCAGTGCCTGGCACCAAGCCAGACTCTCCCTGTGGCACATCAAATCTGAGCATCAAACCAAAAGGGTGGTATTTTTCCATTTTATAAATGAGCAAGTTGAGCTTTCTTGAAGTTAAGTAGCTTGCTCCAGATCACACAGCTGGTAAGTGATTGTACTCAAACTCAAGCACTGTCTACTATATCACACCAACTCTGAGGGAGACCAAAGCCCACCCAGAGGCCCTGCCAACCTGTGCCGGCCACCATGAACTTGGCATAGACAAGCCCCACTTGACTTATTCGTGGATGATCGGATATGACCTTCCACCTTCCTTCTTCCTGCTTTGCTCAGGCTCGGTCTCCCCTGGGGCCCCAGAGGCCAAAGGGATGTAGGCCACGCCCACCTCACAGCGAGCTCTGCAGAGCAGCCATCAGCTGGTGGAGAGGAAGAGGTTGTGAAGCATCCATTCTTGGAGCCTGGGCCCTGGGCAAATCCTGGCTGCTCTGCCCAGTTGGGGCCAGGTGGAGAAGGATTCCCACCTCCAGCCTTCCTGAGAATACAGACCGGTTCTCCTCTTTCCCACTCAGATCTTGAGGCAGGTTTCCTGAAGGCTGGAAAATGGCAACAGGCCTGGTGCTTGCAGGCAGAGGAGCCCACTTCCCCCTTGCAGCCACTTGGCCAAAACCCCTCTGGGCTTCCCTGGGTCAGGGTTTCCCCTGCCTTCTCCCTTTCTTGTTCTTGCCACCTCCCCCTGCCTAAGTCTTCTCACCTGCAGAATGGGGGTGGGTGTGTGTGGGGGGTGATGAGGGCTGCTGGAGCTGTCTCTGTGAGGGGCAGAGGTGAGCTGGAATGTGTGAAGGAGAGATGGGGTTGGGGGATGGGGGCTGCTGGGCTGTGGGCAGTGCCTGGGAGGAGTCAGCCCAGCCTGGCCTGATTAATGCTGTCTGACCCCCGGGAGGCCAATGGGTGATCTGCTTCCCCAGTGCCCACAGCTGTGCCCCTCGGTATGTGGGCACCGCTCACTCTGCTACCCTCCTCCCCTCTGCTATGTGACTGTTCACTCTCTCTGGACCTCGTGAGCACTGATTCCTAGGGGTGGAGTCTTGCTTAGGAAACTTCTGAGCTTGTTTTTGCTTCTGGGGACTTATCTGGCTGCCTGCCTAAACTGGAAGGGGGTTGTGGTTTGGAAACCCAAACAAGAACAAACTATGGCTCCTACCCTAAGTTTTTCAGTTTCTATGGGCTTCAGTATCTTCATATGTAGCCAGCAAGATGGTTTTGTGAGCTGAGAAAGTTAAAGCCATTCCCTGTTACATTTCTAAATGCACAGAGCAGCTCCAGATCTGGAACTGGGGGTTAAAAAAGAGGGGTGTGTGTCTGTGTCAGTGCCCCTCCTGGGACTTCTGGGTTTTCTTCCTGTTTCTATATCTGGTATTCTCAGTGGTCTGGAGCATTTGTGTTTCTGTATCCCTTCCAGAACCCGTGTGAGGGCCTCCGGTCTGCAAGCTACAGAGGCTGCCCAAAGGCATCTGCTTCATCTCGATTGATTCACTCGTTCAGCTGTTCAGTAAACATTTACTGAGCACCTGCTATGTGCCAGGCACTGAGCACAGTGCTGGAGATAAACCGGGGAACATAGCAGGCATGCTCCTTGCTTTCTGGAAGCTCACCTTCTGCTGGGGGCCTGGACATGTGAACAAGGATAAGAGCTGGTTAATAAAAGAGCAATTTCTAGATTGGATCTGAAGAGGGGGCTGAGAGGGAGACAGAGTCAGAATGACGATCTGTTTGCCCAATTCACAAACCCAAGGGTCTCCCTCCCTGGGCAGGTGGCAGGGATGCGTGCATGGGTAGGAAGGAACTGAGCATCATTCCCAGACTCGGGCCCAAGGGCCTGAGTCAATGGTGGTGTCCTGAACTAATATAGCAAAATCAAGCACAGCCAGCATAGAGGGGAAGACAAAAAGTTCATAGTGGGACTGGCTGAATCTGAGCTTAGGCGTGGGGGCTGCCCAAGAGAGACAGGCAACATAAGGAAAAGGAAGGAATGGGAAGCCCAGGAAGAAATTGAGGTGGGGCAGAGCCTTGGAAGCTGATGGCCCAGAGGCTGCAGCTGAAAGCCGAGTGAGGGTGGGAAGGTCTGGATTGTGCAGAGTGAGAATCAGGGGCTGAATTGGAGCCTCCCAGCATCCCAGGGCAGGTGCAGGAAGAACCTCCCTCCTCCACCACCAAGGGAGATCACAAATGCAAGGTAAGATGGTTAGATGGTCAGAATCGCTGAAAGACACCAGGAACCCAAAGTAGAAGTCATCAAGACAGTTGAAGTGGACAATATGAGGGGCAGAACTTGGCAGAGAAGACAATGGAGCCTCCCAGGAGTGCTGAGCTCCTGGAAACCACTGGGTTGGACAATCCCTTTGCCTTAGCGAGGAGGCTGGGCCAGACCCCATGGAGGGATTTGGTGGCAGAGTCACCAGCTTCAGCTTCTCCCCAACCCACCACCCCCAGCTCCTCCTCCAGAGTGTATATTTATGCATTTGTCCATTCAAGAAACATTTATTGAGTGCCTACTGCATGCTAAATACTGGGCCTTCGAGGGGAAGGGGAATTTGGAGATGTGCAGGAACCACTTCTGAATGGCCCAGAATACCAACGGCCACACTCTGGAGTCCTCAGGAGAATTTGCAGAGGGCTGTTCTGCAGTAATGGCCTCTATTAGTGCAGGTGGCCTAGGCTTAACCCCAGAAGGTTCTGGAAAGCCTCCACACTCAGCATCCTCAGACTTGACCTTTTCCAGCCTTCTCCACTCCTGGCTGCTCCTGCCTCATCAGCACATAGGGGCAAGAACGGACCATCCTGGCCCTCTGCAGGGCAGGTGTCCCTGGGCTCCAAAGTGCCCCTGGACAGCAGCCTTCCCACCTGTCTGAGATTTGGGTTCTCATTTTCTGATTGTGCCACAGCAACAGGAACAACAGTAATAACAATTTATTGAGCTCGTACTATCCATCAGAAATAATCTTATCAACTCTCGACCTGTACCCTCTTTGGGTACCCACGGTAGCCAGCAGCCAGGCTGACTCCCCCATCCCCGGATACCGCTCTTTGGTCAGTAACGCCCACAGCCAGCATATTGCCCCTGGCATGCCTGGTGAGAATCCCACCCAGATGGGGTGTGCCAGTTTCCCCTGCCTCCCACTGTGGAATCACCTGATGTTCAAAGATCCACTAATTGGGGCTTCAACTATTTTGAAGACATGTCCCCACCCCAAGATGCATGACACACATGCATCCATGGTACAAATCTGAACAGACATTGGTGAGTGAGGGTGAGGTGTTGACCAGAGTGAGCATGGGAGAGGGGACATGACAGCTGAGGTGTTGGGGGAGTGTGTCCCCTGATTACACACACACTCACAGTCCTGACTTACTAAGGAGAAAAGGATGGGGTGCTTATGCATGCACCCCCAATTATAGCACATGGTGATGGTGGCTGTCATGGGAGAAGTGAAGGGGACCTGGGGCAAGGGTGGCGGCATGAATCAGTGAGGGCAGAGCTGGTGGAGACTAGGGGAGTAAGTCAAAGGGAGCTGCAGTCTTGAGCCCCAGGGGTTCACCTGGCTGAATGCATCACCTGGATTCATGGGCATCAGGGGGCCATGAAAAGACTGTTATGGGGCAAAATCATCTAATGGCTTCAGTAAATGAGGGACTTCATCTACTGGGTTTCCTTAGGACAGTAAACCCCAAGGAGTGTGTTCTGTGGAATGACAATTGTGTGAAACATTCCTTGTGGTCAGTTAGATTTGGGAAGAGCAACGGGCTCCCTCTTTCCATGGGAGCCTCACAACACACATCCCCATACTAAAGGCTCTGAGAAGTCCTGTGGCAGCAAAACTATCTTAATGTGTCTCACTCAGCATTTCCCACACTTACCTGGCCATGGAGTCTCTTTCCTGTCTACCACCATGTAATCCCCATTAGTACACCTCAGAGGAACTTGTGATCCATACTTTAGGAAGGGTTGATACAGGAGAATTGGCCAAAGTGGGATTCTCAAATTTTAGGGAGTGTCTTGCAGGTGTTACGGGTCTTCTGTGTGGCCCTCCCCCAACCTATCATGTTGCATTAGCCCCCAATTGGATCCCTGGATTTCTTTGGCCAAAGAGCCATTCTCTGCTACCCCGACTGCAAGGTCTGCCCTCACCCAGCCCCAAGAGGCAAAAGGATGTGGGAGGAGACTTACAGGGGCAGGGGTGTTTGAAGGACATGTAATCCTTGGAGCAGAGCAGTGGAGCCAGCCTGCCCACGGACACAGCTCTGGCTTCTTGCAGGGAAGGCCCCTCCACTAACCTGCGGAGACACAAACAGGCAGGTGATGGGGGTGCCCACAGCGCAGCCCCTGTCCTTGCGGGCTGGGCACTGACATCCCCTGAGCTGTCAACCTCTGAGGGAGAGGATGGTGACTTTGAGAGCATGTGACCAGACTAGGCAAGGGCCTGGGGGACCTCTGGGTTGTAGAGTATGGGGGTGTTGGTGCAGGAAGGGACAAGTTCATGCTGGGGTCCCAGTGGTGGGTGGAGGGGGAAATATCTCTCTTGGATGGATCCTTGGGTGGGAATTAGAGATGCCACGGAGTTCTCCTGTCTCATGAGCCTGTGAGACCCCACTGCCTCCAGCAACTTCAACGGACCATGGCATCCTGAGCATCTTATAACTGTTGGGGCTGGAAGGACCCTTATAGACTAGCCCAATGTCATCATTTCATAGAAGGGAAAACTGAGACCTAGAGAGGGTGAGGGGCTAGTTCAAGGTCTCACAGCTGGCTTTTGAAGGGTATTTATTGACATCTAGCTCAAACCATATTATTATTATTACCCCAACAACTTTAAGAATAGGATGCTTTTTTCATCCTCATTTTATAAATGAGGAAGTTGAGACTCAGAAAGATTATATAGCTTGCCCCAGGTCATATGGCTTCTAACTAAAGGCTGGGACTACAATCTAGGTCTGTCTGACTCCAAAGCCCACACTTAGTCAGCACACTCCTTTAGAAGGCACCTAATATATTAAATTACCAATTCAGAAATGAAGGCCTACAGAATGAAACTGCCTCTTCCCCAACTCCCCTCCCCCGCCAACATGAACTTGGTGTGACGCTTGGATGTCTCGGGCAGTTAGGAAGTGCCAGGTCACTTTGACACCCATTGGTAATGCAGGAAACATTTTCAAAAAGTAACCCATCCTTCCCCCTGCTGCTAAAGATCTGAACTGGTTCTGTCTCTCCTGGTGTGTCCCTAAGTGACATGAGCCTTTGGGAACAGAAGGGAGATAAGGTTCTTATGTCCTAAGGAGTGTGGTCACTTGCCTGGCAGACACCAAACTGCACCTTGGGGAGTTGCTGAGTAGGGACCACGGATGCCGAGCTCAGGGGGCTCTTGCATGGGAAAGCCAGCAGCCAGAAGCTAGAGAGAAAAGAGCCTGGCCCCTCCAGGTCTCAGGAGGCTGTCACTTCCCTGATCCTGGGGATGACGTCTTTGTGGACAGAACTTTTCTGTAAAAAGCAGGTCCAGAGTTCCCATCCTGGCCTCCCAGGGACCTTTTTATAATTATATATTTTTTCCCTCCCAGATGGTCCCATGTTTTGACAGAACCTGTTGGCCAAACACACGGCATTGACTAATAATTGTTTTTGTCTATTTAACAAATGGATCAGAGACCTATCTTGGAGAGTCTGTGCTCAGAAGTCCAATCCCTGAGTGCTAATATCAACTTGCCCTCTGAACCTCAGCGTCCACCCGTGTAAAGCAAGGCTATGAGCCCTGAACTTGCTTCAGGACGAGAGGTATGTTTGGAAAGTCCCTGGGCTGAGGTGCACAGCCTCATGGTCATTCATTCTGTTCTCCTAGGGTGAGGGAGAGGGGAGCTGACTTGGGAATCCCTCTCTTTAGGTGGCTCCTTCCTGCCTCCTCCTGATGTAGCTCAGACTTCCAGGTGTGAACTGTCAGGCTGGCGTGACACCGCTGCCACTCTCCATAGAAACCAAGGGAGAGTTCTGACCTGGGGAACTGAGGGTAGTATGTGATCTCCCCGGGACTGACAGGGAAGGCTGCTTGGTGATTTTGCACCAGAAAATTCAAGAAGAATCTTGGGGCCTGCAATCCATGCTTTCTAAAAATACATGCATGCACATGTGTCTGCGTTTGTGTCTGTGAATGTGCCCATGTGTACTGTGGCTGTATGTGCATGCACATGTATGTGTGTCTGGGGAGGAGGACATAAGTTACCTAAGTCATCACTCGTGCTGTTTCCAGAGGGATCTTTCCTAAAGGCAAAATGGATTATGTCACTTCCTTGATGAAAACTCTTTTGGGAAAACTTTTCCCCAGTGCCCTCAGGAAAATGTCCCAGTTTCTCACTACAACCTCCACAGCCCTGGGCTCCTGCTTACCTCTCCAGTGAACTGGCATAGTGTAGGTACTTAATAAATGCATGTGGAATGTACTTCCTGTGGGGCTGACCACCCTCCCTTTCTCAAGGAGCTTTCCTCAGGGTCCTGTTTCTCCCAGAGACCCCCCTACACCCCCCCACCCCCTTCCTCCCACTGGGCCCTGTGACTCTGGGATGAAGGCTGAGGCTTCTCAGGACACGTGGAGGTGGGAGATGGGTCACCCAGGGCAAAGGACACTTAGAACTCTTGCTTTGCATATGGTTTTCTGTGTTCAGTTTGGGTGTTTGGAGGACAAACTGTAAGTCCCTCAATGGTTCAGGAGGCTGGGGAGCAGCGAGCCAGTTTGGCCTTTGGTCAGGTAGACATTTCCATACGTGGACACCTTCTGGGCACTCGGGGCTTCAGGCATGGTTCACATTCACCAAACACCTGCATGTGCCAGGTAATGTAATGTCACCAATGTTATTGCAACTGGTCCTTTGAAGTGGATAACATCATTCCCATTTTGCAGACGAGAAAACTGAGGCTCAGGGAGATAACCTATCCAAGGCCACAGAGAAGAGATGGAGGAAGAGCTATGTGGGAAGGAGGGAGCAACTGTGTCGTTCTCAGTGCCCTTCAGTTACTGCCAGGGACATCCCACAGAGATCTGCCACACTGGTGCTCTGGCTGGCCTGCTTCCTGGACACACTGGGCCTGTCCTACTTGCAGGCTGTTCCCTCTCCCTGGCATGCCATTCCTTCCCCATCCACCCAGCAAACTCCTATGGAGCTGTCAACATCCAGCTCAAGAGCTCTCTTCAGGGGAGTCCTCCTGACTGCCGGCAAGAAAATATTCTGGTTGTGCTTCTGCAGCACCTGGACATCCTTTCAGGAAAACCCTGGCCCTAAATTATCCTAGACTAGTAGCTCCTCAAGGGCATGGAGGGTCAGTGTGGCCTTGGCTGTCCAGCTCAGGGCACTGAGGGGACATTCGAAAGTACACGGCAACGCTAGAATAAGCCAACCTTGGCCTGACGCTGATGTGTAACTGATGGGTGGAGGCTGCCTTTTACTGATGCTCAACTTGCTGAGAAGGATGCATATGTGAAGAGCTGAGATGCTCCCCAGACTTCTTGTCATCCTTTGTGAAAACGACACCAACATCAGATACGGCTACATTCCCTGCGTCGTCCAACACAATCAGCACTTGACACACACCCTCCCGCCACCACCTTCCAGCACTCCTGGCTTGCATCCATTGATTCATTCACCAGGCACCTACTATACATCCCACAAAACCCTTAGAAGGCACAAGAAGGGACTTTCTGGATCCTATAACAGAAGCTGGATTTTCAACTTCACTGTCTGTTTCCTTCTCTTCTCCCCCATTTCTGGATTTCAGCCTGAGGACCCGAAGAAAAACCACTTCCTAGTGTCATCAGACCTTCCACTTTGGTGGAGCTTTGCTGGGGTCATCACGACAAAGGAGCTAGCTGTGGGAGGTCCAAGGGAGCAAGTGCCCGCCCTGGCTTTCCTACATGTGACCAGAGCCATGGTGAGGAACAGCGATGAGGACATAGACAGGCCTGGCACAGATGGGCTGAGACTGTGATTTGGTTGGGGTAGGGGCCCACCCCAGCTGCCAGGGTCAGGTGGGGGCCCACACCCGAGGTCACTTCCCCCCCTTGCCCACCTCTTTCTGAGCCCAGCATCTGAGCTTGTTCCTGCCGGTGACTCATCTCCAACTGGATTGTCTGGCTGGGAACTCGAGGGCGGGCAGGCGGGTGGGTGGGTGACACTCCAGGCTTTGAAGTGGCTGAATGGTGTGTGGTGAGTCCACGTCATTCCCACTCCCTTTTGTGTCCCTGCTCCTGGGATACCTCCACTTGGGGCTCCGTTGCGACACTCAGACCTGAGCAGATGAGGGTTTTGTTCTGGGGAGAGAGCCTGGGTCTGCTCAATTGCAAGGAAACTCAGTGCACAGATGTGCAGGGTGCAGAAGGACCCAGGAGTGGCCAGCCTCACGTTGGCGGGCAGCAGGCAGGGAAGGGCTGTGGAGTGGGCTGGTCTTGTGGAAAGGCCATGTGATGGTCCCTGTTTATGCAGCACCTGCTCAACTGCTTCCCCATGCTGTCAGCTCACTGGAGCCTCAAAGCAAATCCCCTCATTACAGATGACAACAGTGAGACTCAGAAGAATAAAGGGCCTGGTGAGGTAGTATGCTTTCTGCCCCAAGAGTGCTGCTAGGAGGATCTTAAGCAGCAGAGCAATTTTTATCTCTCGGTCTCAGTGTGGAGGGTGGGCTAGGTGTGGGAGGTAGGGGAGCACAGGAGGCTGTGGCAGGGGGTGATGTGGCCTAAATGCAGGCAACAATGACTGCAGAAAAGGGAAGAGGCTGCATTCACCAGTTCAGGTTTCACTGAAAGTCCCTGGGTACCAGGTGCTGGGTGTCAGGGATAGAGCAGGGATGGTCCATGGAGCTTTCTTGATAGAGGTACGGCTACAATGGTAGAGTTTGTTAGAGAGCAGCATGAGAAGGAACAGAGGCTGTTTGTGCAGGTGGGACTGCACATTTAGATATTGCAGCTGCAGCATGTCTTGGTGAGAGGGTCACAGACAAGCAAAGACCAGAGGAAGTGAGCCAGCTGGGCAGTTACCTGAGGGAGAGGATTCCAGGTAGAGGGGGCAGAGAGTGCAAGGGCCCCTGGGCAGGAACAAGCTGGGTGGGTTTAAGGGACAGGTGGATCAGATGTAGAGAGCGAAGAAGAGAGAGAAGTTGAGAATGATTTCCTGTGTCTGCTTGGGTGGTGAGCAGACAGTGCAGATGGGAGAGGTAATGACTTCAGGTCTAGACAGCCCAGACAACCACTGTGTCCCTGGCATCGAGCATGGTGCCTGGCACACAGGGAGTGCTCAGTGGCTATTTACTGAATGAATGAATGAATGAACAATGTCATCTCACAGGGGTTTCATGAATCTTTGGGTGTGCATGTAATCACCCAGAGCCAGAAAGAAGTAAGACATTCTAGGGACTTTTTTGGACGCAGTAATCTTCAAAGTGCACATCTGGCTCACCAAGGCAGGAGCTAACTCCTGGGGCTGCAGGTGGGGTTCCCCAGGCAGCAGGAAAACTTTCTCTTGTCAAAGGAAGGTCTTTATATGAGTCTGGAACTCAGCTGGTGACCTCCGCAATGGAGAATATTCCTTGGCAAGTGTGGATAGTGTCATGAAATGTTTGTCATATGACTGAATGAAGGAATGAATGAATTTAGGAGTGGGGTAGAAAAAGTGAAATAACAGTGGCAAAGAGGTGGGTAGAAGGCATCCAGGTTTGCAAACAGGTAATTCAGTTCTGATATTAGAAAAGGAATCCAAGTATGTGAGAGCCTCTGCAGCAGGAGGCCTTCTGTCCCCATGCAACATCTGGCTACGTGTGCAACCCACTGGGTTGGTCAGGATGTGCCTGGAGTTTACTGGGTCTCCATGTTGCCTTAATTTACCTGGAGTGGCCCTCTACAGTATCAACTGTCACCCCCTTCCTCACCACCATTGTGGCCCAAACTCTAAGGCTGATTTACTGTCTGACTGCATAAACCAGTCCATCTGCAAGCTGTCAACTAGGTGCTGACCAAGTGTGTAGAGAAGCTGCATTTGGGGCTCAGAAAACACCAAAAGAGACACAGGCAAGCATTATTTGTAGCACTACAACATGGGAGGCAACCCCATTGTCCAGTAAGGTAGGAGAGACTGAGCAAATTATGCCACACACTTATAATGAATATTACATAGTGGTGAAACCACGTTTTAAAAGAAATTTTAATAACCTGCTTTTAGTATAATGTTAAGAGGAAAAAACCCAGGTTATTAAAAAAAAAAAAAGATTATGGAACTGTGCATACAGTATGATCTTTATTTTGTAAAAGGGAAAAAAAAAAACCCTAGATAATATATTCATACATAACAAAAGATTAGAAAGGCAATAGAATAAAATGTCCACAGTCATTGTGCTCTCTGGGCAGTGGTGAGATTAAAGAGGATTTTTATGTTCTTTATATTTTTTATGATTTTCCCAAAATTTTTATAGTGAACCACATATTACTTTTATAATTTAAAAAATTATTAAAATGAAGATTGGAATAAAAACTTTTGTGCTAACAAAATAAAAAGTAATTAAATGAATGAGTCAGTGATAGTTAGCTCATTGAAAGTTTTAAAAGCTAATTTAATTGCCTTTGAACACGTCATTTGTCATTGAAAAGATTTTTAAAAGTTAATTTGTCTTTGAACTTACTGATAAGAAGCTTTATTAAAATATTAGAAACATGATCTCCGTTGTTTTTAATCTTCATCAAATTATCCCTGGCTCTTGAGCAAGTCCTATTTGCCAAATATTTGCTTTAATGGTTTTTGCTATGAACCTTAATGTTTTATTTTCGATCAATCTATGCACTTGGCAAAAATAATAACAATAATAGACTTTATGTTTGTAAAACCCTTTATAATTTTGCAAAGCATACTAAGTGCTGGGTACTATTCTAGGCTCTGGGGATATCAGAGAGAACAAAATGGCCAAAAGTTCCTGCCTTTGGGGGGCAGACAATAAATAAATAAAGAAGATATACAGATGTTGGAATGGTAAGTGCTTTGGAGAAAAATAGACGAGGGCTAAGTAATGAATGGGAGGCTGCTCTTTTAAATCAGTTTGGTTACTGTTTGAATAGAAAAAAAGTAAAGGTGTCTGTAAAAATTCTATAGCCTGTGGACAATTAACATATTCTTTTTCAGTTCTCAGACATAAAATGGTTGAAGATCTCCATAGAGGAATCATTCCAATAACTGATTACATGACATCTAAGTTAAATGTGCTAATTATCAATTTTACAAAGTCATATAAAATTATGATGAGTCACAGTGATGTTTTAAGTATTCTATACCTAGCAGAGTTGGATGGCCCTTTAACTTTTCTCAGCCTCAGTGTTCTCATCAGTAAGATGGAGACAATGATAGTACCTACATCAGAGAGCTGCTGTCAGGATTCAGAGAAATGCTTATGTTTAGGAAACAGTGTGTGTGCAATGCATTTTCATAATGCAGACACTACAGGGCCATTGGCAGAGCGCATCAGACATTGCTTTATGCTTCCTATATGAGTTTATTGTTTCTTCGATCTCACAACTATCCTGGGAGGTGTGTAATATTTATTCTCATTTTCAAAAGGAACTGAGGCTTTGAATAATAAGTCAGCTGCCCAGACCTATATGCTATAAATCCAGGCAGCCCAGCTCCAAGAAACTATGCTCTCAGCCACAACTCTTTGTTTTTGTGCTCTCCTGCAAGGGGCTCCAGAAGCCCTCCAGGCCTCAGTTTCTCCTCTGAGGAGGCTGAGAGCAGATTTATGTCTTCCTGCCACTTGCCCTGTGCTCTGAGCACTTCCAGGGTGAGGGTATCCAACTGATTATTCCCGAAGACTGACAATATTGCCTATATTCCCATCACATTCCCTATCAGCTGTGTTCCAACCACTCTGTGAACCAGTAGACACAAACCTAATTAGTTTCCGATTAACTCCTTTGGGGAGATGAGGAGTGAGGATTATGGAAGAGGCAGGAATGTGACACCCTAGTGTGTGAGTGGGGAGGGGTGGGAGAGGTTACAGAGGAAGAAGAGCAGAGAGGGGCTTCTGTGTGGAGGAGCCCTGATGAGGCAACCCACTCTGCCTGTCTCACCAGGTCCTGGCAACATATGGATATGTTTCCTCATCTGAAATCACTCCCCCATTCCCTGCTCTGGGCAGCTGGGCCACAGGTGGCCAGGGACCAACATGAATGCCCACAAACTGGACCTTTGCTTTCCTCCCACCTCCTGGTCACCTACACCTCCCCATGCCACCCCAAGGATCCCAGCATGCTCCCCTAGGCCCTGGGCCTCTTTCTGCTCTGCTCTGGGTTTGAGGCCACAGCTGTGCAGACTGGGGCAGATCCCTTCCTGGGAACTGTCTAGCTTTGAAGTTCTAATTTGTCAGTCACCAGCTCCATTTCCTCCCTGAGGTTCATTTCTAGTGCTTCGTGGCCTCGTCACCTGGATGAACACATCCCAGTCAGTAAGAAATCAAGCCTGGTACTCCTCTGCCCTCTTGGCTGTCTTCCTGCCCTTGTGGCTGCTCTCCCTGCTGCTTCCCACTGCCTGTCTGAACCATCATCACTGGCAAGTCTAAGCCACCTGACAGCCTGGTTGCTTTGCAGGGAAGGCAAACCTTCACATGCTCCCAAACGCAGGAGTGGAGGGAGGTGTGTAAATTCCCTTGTGCACAGCCTGAGTGGTAAGTAGGGTGCCCCTACTTGGGACAGCAGACATCAGCCAAAGGGAGGAAAAGAGTGTCCCTTGCAGTCAGATGCAGCCTTTTCCAACCTGGAGGGACATTGAGGGGTGGGGAGTGGAAAAGTGGGCTGGGCCACAGAGAGCCTCAGAAGGAGGGAATGCCTGAGAAAGGGCAGGCCCTCAGGAGGGTTTTGCTGTGCAATTAGGCGTCAATGGGCCTTGGGGGATTCAAAGGCATCCTTGGAGGTGCTTCAGGGGCATGATGTCCCTAGTACTTCAAGTGAACTCACTGCCTCAGCATCTACTGGTGCAGACACTTCATAAAATGACACCTGTAGCCCACTATAATTGAGTACAGGGTGTTTGCCAGGCACTAGGCTAGGCTCCCCGCACACATCATCTCAACTCACCATCCCCATATTTCAGATGGAGGAACTGAGACACAGAGAGGGTAAGTGTCTTACCTAAGGTCATACACCTAGAAAGTCAGCCAAGCCTGCCTGTGGTTCCAGAATCCTGCCTACATTTCAGACAAGGAAACTGAGCCACAGGGTGGTGAAGTCACTTGTTCTGGTAAAGCAGTCAGGATGTTTGAAGAGAGAGTCCAGACGCACATCTCTTGGCAGGTGCCTGTGGGACTGCGTGGATCAAGACCAAAGACCAAGCCCTCGGAGCCTCTGCCTCTCACACCTGTCACTTCAGCCTTCCCTTTCCCGGCCTGGGCCTGGGTACCCAGGCCGGCACCGGCGCGGGATCAGGAGGGCAGCCCTGGGTCCTCACCGCGCGCCAGCCTCCAGACCGCAGAGCCCGCTGGGGAGAGAGGAAGGGCCGCGCGACTCAGCCGGGGGTGGGGTGGGCACTACCCAGCTTCCGAGGGCGCCTGGGGAGAGGTGGCTACGCTGCTCAGCTGCGCAGCCAGCGGGAGCCGCGCCTCGGACCCTGCCTCGGGGCCTTTTGAGAGCGTAAGAGAAAGTCTGCCCCAAAGCGGGAGAAGGTGCGGCGGAGACACTCCCTCTTCCACCCTCGGTGCTGAGATAGGCCAGCGCAGCAGGCACGGAAACAGGGACACGGCCCTGGTGACCCGCCTGTCCGAGGGTCAAACTTCCTAGTTCCAGGGGGTGGGGCCCTGGATTCACGCTCCAAACTCCACAACCCCCCCGGTCCCTTTCCTCTCCCACCCCGGACGAGAACGCGCCCTAGTTTCCCCTTCTTGAGTGGATTGCTCAGAGGTCCTCCAAACCGAGGTCCCCCAAACAGCTCCCGGAGCTGGGGAGACTTCTTGGGCTCCCCTCAAGGGATGGATGCTCGTCTGGCACTCGAGTCAGGCAGGAACCCGGGGGACCTCCCTTTCCCCGCGGCCCGAGGGCGTGCTTAGGGTCAGCCTCAGCCCTTGCCAGTCCGGTGGTCCACCAGTCGGTGCGGGTCAGCTGGAGTCCTAGGGTCCCTCTCTGTTCCGAGAGCGCTGCGGTTTGCTCCGGACCACGCATCCGCCCGCCCGGCGTGCCGAGGCTCCGCGCGGCGCGTCCCCGGTTGTGTGCATTCGCGGGTGCAGCCGCAGAGCGCGGGGGAAGGGGGTCGGGACCCCCCTCCTCGATCCCTCCCCAGCGCCGCCCTCGCCCCACGCCCCTTACTCGGCTTGGCTGCCGCGCTCCGCTCCGTGCGCCGCAGTGCCGGCTCCAGCTTCGGCTCCAGCTCCGGTTCTCGCTCCGGTTCCCGCTCGGATGTCGCGGCGCTCCGGTTCGGGCTCGGGCTCGGGCTCGGGCTCGGGCGTCGCAGGGGGCGCGCCGCTCCGCCTCGGCCTGCTCTGCGCGCAGGGGCGGGGCGGGGCGGACCAGGCGGGGCCGGGCCGAGCCCAGCCGACCCGCCGCCCGCGATCCCGGGCCGAGGCGGCGGCAGCGGCTTCCCAGGACCCGGCCCCGGCCCCGGCCCTGGCCGTGATCTGCCGCAGCTCCTCCCGGCCGCCCGTCGTCCCCGCGCCGCCGCCCACGCCACCGCCAACTCGCTCCGGCCTGCCTCGGCCGCGGCTCGGTTGCCGGGCCTCAGCACCGTTGCGCCGCGGCCCGGGTCATTCCTGAGATGGGGGACGCGGGGGACGGGGCGGGCCGAGCCGCGCCCCTGTGCGCACAGCCAGCCCGACACCCACACAGCGGCAGGCGGGGCAGGCGCGGCGAGGAGGCCCAGAGATGCAGGGAGGCCGGCGCGCCAGCCAGACGTGTGAAGAGGAGGACAGACAGACAGGCGCTGTTAGAGAATGATATACAGACAGACAGGAACAGAGGACTGACACGTGCAGAGAAGGGTAGACAAACGATATGTCAGAGGACAGCCAGACAGGTTGGACAGAGGCAAGGCGGGGCACTTGGGCAGAGGAGCCCTGTCACAGGCAAAGAGCAAAGGGCAGAATGGGGAGGGGGCGGCAGGCGGGGACGCAGCTTGGCTGGGTTTCTGGCAGGGTCTCCTGCTCCCAGTAGCTGGCAGGTGAGTTCTGGGGCGTGCCAGGGTGTCTGCTAGGCCTGGCTGAAGCTTTCCCCTCTGAGTGACCTGTCAGGCCTGTTTCCTTCACCCCTCTTCCCACCCTGTGCCCTCTGCCCTCTGCTGCCCACACCTCAGAGCATAGGGCTCAGCCCTGGCAGATGCAAGCCTGCCCCAGGGGATGCCTGCTCAGGGGAGGGTTTCTGGCTTCCAGATCCTGCTCTGCTCGCTCCCTACCTTGGGGCCTTGGACAAATCCCAGGTCTCCCTTCATTAGGATAGAGTTCCCCTTTCATCCACCCCGGCTGTGTCGTGGTGCTCTGCAGTTCTTTGTAGAATCATTTATTTCATCTCCTCTACTTGCCTGGGAGCCCCAGGCGGGCAGCATCTGTGAGGGGCTGGAAGGGTCTGCACAGAGCAGGCTCTCAGTACATTTGATGAATGAATTGATAAAATATATGGTTGGTGACCCTCTCCTAACCCCCATTTTGTTGATGAGGAACCTGGGCTTTGAAGAGGTAAGGAGATTCAAAGCTAGGTTTGTTTCAAAACCCAAAGGCTTGCCACAGGCTGGAAAGTGGTTGTCAAAAATAAAACATGATGAGAAAGAGATGAACATGTTGATGATAAACCCTGGGGAAGCAGAGGAGCCATGGGAATGGCAGAGAAGGGAAGTGAGCCAGCAACTGGCCCTTGGGGATGGAGTGGGTGGGCAAAGGTACAAACCTGACTTCACCCCAGCCCTGCCAGTCATTCTGTCCTGGGCTTCCTTGGGGGGATGCGGGGGAAGCTGCATGGTCTAGAGCCTCCTGGGTGAGGACACCTCCCAGCCTCCTTTGGTAACTTACTCTGGTCTGCCTCCTGCATTGCTACCCTTACCCCTCCTGCAGACTGGGAGGGGTTAGGACCTAGATTGGGGCATTCCAGTTCACTCTGGGGCTGTCCTGAGGGCTGTGGAGAGATGGGGCCTGAATAAAGCGAAATATCTCTGAGAGTCCCGAGAAAGGGGATCTGGGAGGCCCTTCATTCAACCCCACACATTTGTTTTATAGATGGATGAACGGAAGACCAGAGAAAGGCAGGCAAGGTCAGGGCCAGAGAGCTGAGATTGGAGGCTCTGAGACTCTCAGGCCAGGGCTTCCCCACTGTACAACCTTGCTAAGAGTGCCCTTGATCTCCCTGAGCAGACACTAGATGAATCTTACAGGATGGATATTCTAGTTGTTGAATGGTTTTACCCATAAGCCTCTTCTTTGGCAAGACTGTGTGTGTATGTGTGTGTTTGTGGTGTGGTGGTGTGGGGTGGCTCACTTTGAGTGAGTCATTGTGGAAGGCGCCAGCCCTAGAGAATTCATTCCCCCCACTCCCCATTTGCATATCACTGGTCTGGCAAATGTGGCTTGTTCCTCAGACTGGAACCCAGAACTGGTTTCCAGTGGGCCTGGTGATTGTTGGGTCTAGCTTCAGGGAGTTGGATTATGACTGTTTGCCTACCTATCTCTATCTGTCTGTCTATTCATGTACAAATACATGTTAGTGCAGGACACTTAGAAACCAAAAGGAAAAAGAAGAAAATAAAAAACAGCCACTGTTAATGTTGAGGTTTCTTTTTTTCCCCTTTCTTTGTAGTTGCTTAACCTTCCAAATATTCTTAAATGGAGTGAGCTTGCTGTGATATCTCCTCTCCCCTTGTATGTCACATTTTGAATGACTGCCTAGCACTGCATTGGATGGTTGTACTATATATATCTAACCAATCCCCTATTGCTGGGCATTTAGTTTGTTTCAGTTTTTCATACTTCTAGACAATACCGCAGTGGACATCTTCATGGGTAAATTTGTGCATGTCTACGATTATTCTTTATGTCAGTAGGGATATCCATATATCTTTGAGGTGTTTTTTTGTATGGGCTTAGATTTGCAGAAAGGATATGTCCTGGGCACCAGGGAAGCACAGTGGTATCTAGTGTCTGCTTGACCAAAGGTAAAATAGGGAGATTGGAGTAAGTGAGCCTTCGAGAAATCATGTGGTGTTGCTGTGGTTTGAGTATGTCCCCCAAAGTTCATGTGTTGGAAATTAATTCCCTATGCAAGAGGGTGAAATGTGGGACCTTTTAAAAGAGTTGATTAGGTCATGAGGGCTCTGCTCTCATGAATGGATTAATGCCATTATAGCAGGAGTGGATTCGTTATCATGGGAGTGAGTTTTTTATAAAAGCATGAGTTTGGCCCCCTTCTCTCACTCTCTCTTGCCCATGTGATGCCTTCTGCCATGTTAAGATGCAGCAAGAAGTCCCTTGCTAGTTGCAGCCCCTTGGTCTTGGGCTTTCCAGCCTCCAGAAGTGTGAGTCAAATAAATGTGTGTTCATCATAAATTACCCAGTCTGTGGTATTCTGTTATAGCAGTAGACAACATATGAACAAAAGTGACATTTGAGATACCCTGAGGGACCAGCTGGGTTGGGGGAACTTGCCCTAGAGTGTGCTTTGTGTTAGCCCAGTCACTTACAGTGAATACCAAAGAACATCCTTTCTGTTTGTAAAGAACAGGGTCCATGCCGTCATCAATCCCAGAACCCATGGGATGGAGATATTGGAGGGACCTCCTGAGCTTCTTCAGCTTGGACCTCCTCACCATCCGTACTTCCTTTAACGTCATGATAGTCAATTTATCAATTTTATTGTTGGGGGAATCTTCTGATGCTAAGGGCAGAGGAGGGGAGGGGGAAAGACCTTCTGGATGCTCTGGCCTTTGGAAGAGATATCTGTCTAAAACACCCATCAGACCCTCCAGGGAGGTTACATCTTTCTAGCATATCTCTTTTACAGAAGTATGGCAAAAGTGTCTTACCAGTCTTGAATTACTTTACAAAAGACCTGCTGTCTATGTTGCCTTGGCCTTGGGGGTGGAGAGCACACCATGCTCTAAAGAAGGAGGCAGGAAAAACTATCCCACTAGTTCTGTGAAGATTTTTCTCTTTCCATCTGATTTTTGCTAAAGGTCCCTTGAGCATGTCTCGGTGTTGCTGAGGGGAAATGAAGGAAGAGGCTTTGGTTCATATTTGGTGGGAGGTGGTGGGGGACAGAGAGCAGAGTCTGCCTGCCTTGCACCCATAGGCTCAGAGGTGGCAGCTGAAGTAGCCAGGGGAAATTCAGGGGCAGGGAAATATCTGTAATACTTGAAGCATCTCCTTCTGGAGCTCCTCTGTGCTGAGAGCCTGCAGGGTTTTGTGCTTTCCCTCCCACTTTACATATGAGGAGACTGAGGCCCTCAGAATTTGAGTGACTTTCCAGAGATGCACAGCTGATTAAGTAGTGCCAGGTAAGATTATGAAACATGTTAAAAAAGGCAAAAACGTTTACCAGGTGTCCTTTTAATTGACTATTAGATGTTATCTGTTTCTCGAGGCCTTTGTGCCTGTCATGGTCTCTGAGCTATTTCATTATTCTGTAAGCTGTAGAAAACTGATAATAATGCAAACTATTCTTGTTCACTGAGATGCAAATGAGTTTTGTCAGAGGAGGTCAATGGACATCTGGGATGGGTGGACTAAGAGCTATACACGTATACATACATGCTCTTTGGATTCTTCTTTGAATCATGTATAACATCTTACTGGTTCTCTCATTAATGAGTTAAATAAAAGCTTTGACACATGTTCATTTTATATTTGTGTAGCATTCATGATTTTATCCTTTAAAAAAAAATTTATTCTTCAACAGTAGAAAGCTTGGAATTTCACTCAGATGGGTCTGTCTTACACCAGAGGTTTGTCTTTTATTGGAGGCATTAGGGTCTTGGGACCTCAGAAGAGGGGGAGATTAGTGTGGGCTGGGTCAGTCCTAGAGAGCTTTCTGGAAGAGGAGGGCCCTGAGGGGTGTGGAAGGGTTTATAGAGCATTACCTGAAAATAGAGGGCTTTCTAGGTCAGAAGGCAGGGCCTGCGGTCAGGAAAGAGTTTGGAGGCAGGTGAAGAGGCCTGTCTGAATGAAGAGTGGGTTCTGAGGTCAGGTGGGAGATGGGAGTGAGATTCCCGTAAGTAAAGGGGACTGCACTGGATGCTCTAGGCTGCAGGGAGCCACTGCAGGCTCTTGAGAGAGGAAGGGACTTAATGAATTAGACCTGTTAAGAAGGCTGCTCTCTGGGGTTCTAGACACTTCTGGGAATTTGATAAACCCTGACCACCCTTTCTCCTGGCTGGAGGGGCTGGGTCAGGCTGCCTCTGTCTGTCTCCTCTTAGGAGGGAAGCCACCTTTCAGGGCCCTGGGAGAAGTCTCCAGGTGCTGAAGTGTAAAAGGCAGCCCCTTCTCTCCTATTCCCAGGGTCTCTTTTGGGAGAGTTTATTTCTGGGCTTACTTGAAGATTTGTATTCAGGGCAGTGCTAATTTTAGGGCCAGGTGAGGGGTGGACAGGGACTACATACAGAACTTACTGATGCTGCTCCCAGTCCGGTCCTGCCATCTCGTAGAGGCCGTACTCTGTGTTAGCCATGCTACATGTGTTATTTAATTCCATCCTCTCAACATTCTGCAGAGGCAGGTAATGTTTTCTCTGTTTTCCACATGCAGCAATGAGATTTATGGAAGTAACTTGTACAAGGTCACACAGCTAATTAGAGGCAGGCCCCAGATTTGTACCCAAGCCTGCTGCAAACAGGTTAAACCAAAATAGACCGAATCTTTCCATTCCAGGGCTCACAGCCTATAGGAGGTGACACACATGAACAAGAGTCACAGAGATGAATGTAAAGTTGCATCAATGAGACATGCTGCAAAGGTGTGACCTTGTCACGGTGTGGGATGCGGCAGGAGAAGTGGACAGAAGCCATGATTTTGATCCTAAGAGCAAAGGCATTAGAATGTTTTAAACAATATTGGAGTGGCATAAGCAGACCTTCATTTTGAAAAGACAGCTTTATTGGTAGTGGGGAGATGGTTGGGGGCAAGGAAGCTGGCCAGGTGGTGGTCGCACTAGCCCAGGAGAGAAGTGATGGTGACCCTGGGGTGGAGCAAGATGGCCCAGTTGGAGAGATATATCAGAGGTATACTCAGCAGGACTTGTGATGTCTTGGGAATGGGGACTGAGGCAGTAGAAGGAGTCCATATGCTAGATTTCTAGTTGGTGCAGCTGGGTGGCTGGTGTTGTCATTTACTAAGGAGCAGAACACTGGACAAGAATCAAATTTGGGAAAGAAGGATATAAGTTTGATTTTACACATGTTGAATTTCAAGGGTTATCAGCAGGCAGCAGAACTCTGACAGGAGTCTAGGCCACAAAGACAGCCGAAGGACTGAACCCTAGGCTTAGACATGCAGGCATCAGAGTTGATTGATCTGTCATCCACCCATCTAACCTCCCATGCACCACCTATCCCTCCTTCCATCTTCCAATCCATCCATTCATCCATCCATCCAACTTTCCTCTCATCTACCCACCTCTCTATTCTCCTACACATCCATGTACTCTTTCTCCCATTCACCTATCCATACAAACTCCTGTTTATCTACCCATTGACCCCATCTGCATCCATCCAACCGTATGTCCCATACATACTTACAGATGCTCACTCCAGGCTGAGCACTCTGCTCTAAACTGGTAAAAAAAAAAAAAAAAATGTAGAAAACCATGTCCCTGTCCTCTAGGAGCCCACAGTCCATTAGGAGAGGCACATGTATAAACAAATGGTCGCTAAACAATATATTTTCTGTGCCAGCCATGTGCACAAAGAACACTTAACTCAATCTGTGGAGGTCAGAAAAGGCTTCTTTGAAGGTGTGCTTCTTGAACTGAGCTTAAAGCTCAGTTAAGATTTCACAGATGGGTGAGATGTTCTAGGAGAGAGAATAGCTTATGTGTACAAAGGTGGTAGAGGTGGCGTGAGACCAGGGTGATTCCAGGGACACAGGCAACTTGGATTATTGGAAGCAAAGTTGAGTGTGAATGAGTGGTGTGTTATGTAAGAAGTCTGGAAAGGCAGTTCATAAATGCCTTGAATTACAGGCTGAAAACTTTGGGGGCCATGTAAGGGCTTTAAGGAGGGGGTGATGTGGTCAAGTTTGTGTTGTAGGGAAATCTCTTGGTCTACTGTGTGGAAGGTGGCTTGGGATAGGTGTGTGCAGAGAGGATCAGATGATCCAGCTTCTGCAGAATGAGCACTTAGGGCTCTTTGGGCCCAGCCTCTGGGGTTGGCTTAAGCCCCCACATTTGGCTTGGACTCTGACCTAGTTCTCACCCCATCTACTCTGCCAAGGCTGAAGTCAAGGCAGCCAGGCTGAGGGTTGTGGCCATGAGGAAGATTTAGGGGTTTTCCACTTTCCATGGGGTATTTGGTATTCCCACCAAGGGCTTTAGTCTCATGGTGGTCCCTCTCCAGCTTTAGGGCTGCCATGGACTTGCATCAATTGCTCACTGGCTTGTCTGTCAAGGTCACTAGGGAGTGTCTCAGTTTCATGCTCCACTTTTCTGCCTCTATGATTTGTATCCACAAAGCCCATTAACTTCCCATCAGTCATGCCATAATGTTTCCTTTGATTCTGTGAAATCTCCATCCTGGTGGCTTGCAAGTGACACCTGACAATGTTCAGCCCAGGTGAAGCTGCTACAATGAGTCAGCAGTGACCCCAGTCTTCAAACAGCTTGCAGCAGGGGTGAAGGACAGATGTTCCATTGACCTGGACCAAGGAATACCAGTGTGTGGAGGGGAAATAGCTCATGCTGTAGAGTTGGGTGAATTTGAGCTCAAGTCTTTTTTCCACCACTCACTGGATATATGACATTGGGCAAGTCACTTTATTTCTTCTGACCCTCAGTTTCTTCACCTGTGGTATGGGAAAAATATTTATCTATCTTAGTTTAGATTTTTTCTTTGGTAGCAACTAATGGGAGCTAACTTAAATTATTTTAAGCAAAAAAGGACAATTTCTAGAATCCAAATCTGGGCTTTTTTGAGGCCCTGAAGTGGGAAACAGAGAAGCAAACAGACCCTGGCAAGACTCTGCCTTTTGTCTCTGTGCCTCTCTGTTTAGTCACTTAATTTTTCTCTCCCTGAAGACTTCTTTCTCCATTATTTCATAAAAAGGCCATACTGCAGCTTGGGGGCAAGTTTATAGCATCTCAACTCTAGCCACGAGCAGAATTAACTGACCATTTTTCAACCACAAGTCTAAGCTCCCAAAAGAGAATCTGATTGGCTGAGCTACATTAGGTGTCCATCCCTGGTCCAATTAACTGTGACCAAAGGGATGGGGTCATAGAGCATAAACATGACAGCTAATGGATACATGCATGAGCAGGTGAAGGTTCTCAAAGTGGGATGTGTGAGCTGGGTAAAACCCTTGAAGGTGTCTCCTATGTTACCTCACAGGTTTAGATTAAATAGGACGTTAAATAGAATGTAAACGTTGGCAGAATGCCTGCTGTATACTAAGGCCTCAGTAAATGGTAGCTGCTACTATTCATTCATTACCATATTTAACAGGCATTTGTTGGGTGCCTGATTTGTACTGGATACTACACTAGATACACAGGATGAAGGACTGGGTAACATAGACAAAGTTTAAAAAATGAGAGTAATACAAGTAAAACTATTTCCCAGGGTTGTTGTCAGGATTGAATGAAAATAATACATGTGAAGTGTTTAGTACAGTTCATGACACATAGTAAAATCTCAATAAATGTTGCCAACAAATGTTGAATGTCTACTTTTAAAAGAGCAGAGAAAACATTTCCTATGGCTTTTCTATTTAGTTTTTGCTACCCTGGCCACAGGACAGAGACATCTTTGCTTACAAAAATAGATTTCAATGTTCAACATAATGTCAGCTGCCAGACTGACAGTTTTCAGATGCTGCATTTGAGTCTAATTTAAAAGTTTAGAAAAAGAACATTGGCATCTCCTGAACTCAAGCATTTAACCAAATTATTATAACAGTCAACTCAGATAAAAATACCCATGTGAAACCTGTGACTATCCTTATTTTCCTGACCAAGGATGGATGTACCTTCCCCTCTACCAGAGAGTAAGTTGTGGTAGAATCACACGACGGGATACTCCACGGCAACGAGAATGAACGTGTTACAACTACAGGCAACAGTATGGACAACTCACAAACAAAGCATTGAGTGAAAGAATCCAGATGCTGTATAACTCCATTTATATAAAGTTCCAAAGCAGGAAAAGCAGATCTATGGTGCTGAAAGTTCCAGCAGTGTTTACCCTTGGGATGAGACAGTGACTGGATGAGGATTTCAGGTGGGCTGCAAAAGCTGCTTTCTGGTCTGGGTGCTGAGTACGTATGTATTTTGTTTGTGAAATCATTGAACAGTACACTTATGAACATTTTAACGTATGCGTGCTGTCCTTTAATTTTTAAAAAAGTGTGTCCCATCTTTTTACATGTGCCCAGCTGAGGCAAGAGAGGCTCCCAGCTTGAAGACAAAAGAGGGATTTGGGACTACAGGCAGAAGGGGCAAAAAGAAAGGAACTAATATTAATTCAGTCTGTGGGAGAACTTTCTTTCCACGCTCAGTAACAAAAATAGTTTCATTTCTTCGGAACAAAAGGTTTTCTTTCTTTGTGTTTATTTAAAAATATCTCTTGAGGGGAACCATTTTCTACATTTTATTTTCCGTGCTGTGGAAGACCTCCTTTAATTTTTGTTTTTGGTCCTCATTGCTAAAAAGAGCTATTGAAAAGGTTGTAATACTCAAGTTCAGAAGAAAGGAACAGAGTTAAGTAATTGAGAAAATGCCTCCTCTTGAAATGGATATAGTGCTGGAAATAGAAGATATAGAAAGGTTTAAGAATCATATAATACAGGTGTTTTACAACCTATATGCAGTGATAGAGAAAGGATAGTCAGAGAAAAGTATCAGGGAGTTGAGAGAGTTAATAGAAATGTACAAGTCAGATTGGATACAAAGTCAAATTACGGAAGTAAATGTAAAACAAGAGAAAGTCTAGAATGTAGAGAAAAAAGGAAAAGAAATCAAGATAAGAAAAGAGGAGAAAAAGAGGGACCTAGAGGGCTGGTCCAAGAGATACAATCTTCGCATAACGAGAATACCAGAAACAGAGGACAAAGCAAATGGAGCTGAAACAACAGTTAAGGAACTAATCAAAGAAAATTTTGCAGAGTCGAAGAGCGAACTAGATCTATAAATGGAAAAAGTGCAACAGGGTACCTTTAAATTTGACCAAAAGAAAGCAACACCTAGACATATTCTGGTGATGTTTTTAAATTTCAAGGATAAAGAAAAAAATTCTACAAGTATCCAGAAAGAGAGAGCAAGTTACCTATAAAGGGGCAAAAGTCTGGCTGACCTCAGATTTTTCTCTTGCAAATCTAAATGCCAGAAGACAATGGGACAATATCTACAGAGTTTTAAGGGGAAATAATTTTGAACCAAGCATTATATAGCCTACCAAGTTATCATTTCTGTACCAAGGCAACTGGAGGACATTCTTAAATATGCATGTGTTAAGAAAGTGTGTCAACCAAGAACCTTCCCTGAAAAATTTGCTGAATGATTTACTGCAGCCAACAGAGAACATGAACTAAAGTAACTCAAGAGTAGGGAGACAATTGTATGAAAGACTTAATTGTAAGCTTTAGAACTGGATAAGGAATATTAAGTTTTTTTTTTTTCTTCTGACATTTTATTATTAAAATTTTCAAAGATACAGAAAAAGGTGAAAGAGTGTTACAGTAAATACCTATATACCCATTTCTAGATTCTACGATGAATATTTTCTGTGTTTGCTTTATCATATAACTATCCATTTATTCATTCCTCCATCCATCAATCCAGTTTAATTTTCATTTTAAAAACATTTTTTATTTTATTTATTTTTTTATTGTAACATAGTTGATTGTACATATCTGCGGGGTACAGAGTTGAATATCATTACCTGTGTGTAATATGTGAGGCTCAAATCAAGATAATTAGTATATTCAGCATTACACAATGTAATCATGTTTTGTGGCCCTTTACCAATTCCTCCCCTATTCCCTTATCCCCTCCCCTTTCCCACCTCTGATAACCTCAGTTCTGTTCTCTCCTTTTGAAAGTTCAATGTATTATTGTGATTGTTGTATCTTTCTTTCCTTCTTTTTTTATTTATTTGTTTATTTTTTAGCTTCCATTTATGAGTGAGGACACGTGGTATTTCTCTTTCTGTGCCTGGCTTATTTCACTTAACGTGATTTTCTCTAAGTTCATTCATATTGTTGTGAATGGAAGAGTTTCATTCTTTTTATGGCTGAGTAGTATTCCATTGTGTATATATACTACATTTTCCTTATCCAGTCATCTGATGATGGACGTTTAGTTGGTTCTAACTCTTGGCTATTGTAAATAGAGCTGTGAAAAACATGGGGGTTCAAATATCCCTTCAAAATGATGATTTTCATCTCCTTGGGTATATACCCAGCAGTGGAATTGTTGGATCATATGTCAGTTCTATCTGTAGTTGTTTGAGGAAATTCCATATCATTTTCCATAATGGCTGCACCAATTTACAGTCTCACCAACAGTGTAGGAGAGTTCCCCTTTCTTTGCATCCTTGTCAGCATTTATTATTCTCTGTCTTTTTGATAATAGCCAGTCTAATTGGGGAGAGATGATATCTCAGTGTGGTTTTGATTTACATTTCCCTGATGCTGAGTGATGTTGAGCGTTTTTTTATGTGTCTGTCAGCCATTTGTATACTTTTCTTTGAGAAATGCCTGATCAGTTCCTTTGCCCATTTTTAATTTTTTTTGTTTTTTTTTTTACTGTTAAATTGTTTGAGTTGCTTGTATATTCTGGGTATTAATCCTTTGTTGGATACATAGTTTGCAAATATTTTCTCCCACACTGTAGGTTGTCTTTTCACTCTGTTAATTGTTTCTTTGGCCTCACAGAAGCTTTTTAGTTTGATACAATTACATTTGTTTATTTTTTCTTTCGTTGCCTGTGCTTGGGTGTCATATTCATAAAGTCTTTATATCCCTTCGGTTTTCTTTTAGGAGTTTTATAGTTTCAGAGCTTACATTTAAGTCTTTAATTCATTTTGAGTTGATTTCAGTATATGGTGAGAGGTATGGATCTAGTTTCATTCTTCTACATATGGATGTCCAGTTTTCCCAGCACCATTTATTGAAGAGACAGTCTTTTCCCCAATGTATGTTCTTGCTGCCTTTGTCAAAGCTCAGTTGGCTGTAAGTTTGTGGGTTCATTTCTGTTCCTTTGGTATGAGTATCTGTTTTTATGCCAGTACCAAGCTGTTTTGGTTACTATAGCTTTGTAGGATAATTTGAAGTCAGATGGTGTTATGCCTCCAGCTTTATTTATTTATTTTCTCAGGATTGCTTTGGCTATTTGGGGTCTTTTATTGTTCCATATGAATGTTAGGATTGTTTTTTTCTATTTCTTTGAAGAATGTCATTGGTATTTTGACGGGGATAGCATTGAATCTGTAGATCACTTTGGTTAGTATAGACACTTTCACAATGTTAATTCTTCCAATCCAAGAGCATGGAATGTTTTTCCATCTTTTGTGTCCTCTTTAATTTCTTTCAACAGTGATATGGAGTTCTCGCTGTAGAGATCTTTCACCTCCTTGGTTAGATTTATTCCTAGGTATTTAATTTTTTTAGTGACTGTTGTAAATGGGCTCACTTTCTTGATTTCTTTTTTCTGCTAGTTTGTTGTTGGAGTATAAAAATGCTACTGACTTTTGCATGTTGATTTTGTATCCTGCAACATTACTGAAATTCTTTATCAACTCTAAGAGTTTTTTTTTTGTAGAGTCTTTAGGCTTTTCTATATATAGGATCATGTCATCTGCAAAGAGGGACAATTTGACTTCATCTTTTCCAATTTGGATACCCCTTATTTCTTCCTCTTGACTGATTGCTCTGGCTAGTACTTCCAACACTGTGTTAAATAGGAGTGGTGAGAATGGCCATCTTGTCTTGTTCCCGTTGTTAAAGGAAAATCTCTAAGCTTTTCCCCATTCAGGATGACATTGGCAGTGGACTTGTTGTATATGGCTTTTATTGGTTGAGATACTCTCCTTTACCTAATTTTCTGAGATTCTTTATCATGAAGGATTTGAATTTTGTCAAATGCTTTTTCTGTGTCTATTGAGATAATCATATCATTTTTGTCCTCAGTTTTATTGAAGTGGTGTATCACATTTATTGATTTGCATATGTTGAACCATCCTTGCGTCCCTGGGATGAATCCCACTTGATTGTGGTGTATAATTTCTTTGATGTGCTGCTGTGTTCTATTTGCTAACATTTCATGGAGGATTCTTGCATCTCTGTCCATCAAAGATACTGGCCTATAGTTTATTTTTGTTGTTGTATTTTGTCTGGTTTTGGTATCACGGTGATGCTGGCCTCATAGAATAAGTTTGGGAGAACAGCCTCTGTTTCAGTTTTTGGAATAGTTTGAAGAGAACTGGTATTAATTCCTCTTTGAAGGTTTGTTAGAATTCATCAGTAAAGCCATTTGGTCCTGGGCTTTTCTTTCCTGGGAGGTTGCTAATTACTGCTTCAATCTTGTTGCTTGTTATTGGTCTGTTCAGGTTTTTTATTTCTTCCTGTTTCAGTCCAGAAATGTATCCATTTCCTCCAGGTTTTCAAATTTGTTGGCAAATAGTTGTTTATAATAGTCTCTAATGATTCTTTGTATTTCTGTGGCATCAGTTGAAATGTCTCCTTTTTCCTTTCTAATTTTTGTTATTTGGGTCCTCTTTCTTCTTCTTTTAGTTAGCCTAGCTAATGGTATATTTTGTTTATCTTCTCAAAAAACCAACTTTTTGTTTCATTCATCTTTTGTATCATTTTTTTTTGGGTTTCTATTTCATTTAATTCTGCTCTGATATTAATTATTTCTTTCCACCTGGTAATTTTGGGATTGAATTGTTCTTGTTTTTCTAGTTACTTGAGGTGTAGTGTTAGCTTGTTTATTTGTAATCTTTCCATTCTTTCTATGTAAGTGTTATTGCAATAAACTTCTCTCTTAGTATTGCTTTTGCAACATCCCACAAAAGCAGTACTAAGAGAGAAGGTTATTGCAATAACACAGCATCCCACAGGTTTTGGTATGATGTGCCTTTATTTTCATTAGTTTTGAGAAATTTTTTGATTTCCTGTTTAATTTTTTCTTGGATCCATATGTCGTTTGGGAGCATGTCATTCAATTTCCGTGTGTTTGCATAGTTTCGAGTTTCACTTTTTATGATTTCTAGTTTTATTCCATTGTGGTCTGAGAAGATACTTGAAATGATTTCAATTTTTTCAAATTTGTTGAGGCTTGATTTGTGACCTAACATGTGGTCTGTCCTGGAGAATGTTCCACACACTGATGAGATGAATATTCTCATCAGTATATTCTGTGGTTGTTGGATGAAATGTTCTGTAGATATCTGCCAAGTCCAATTGGTCTGAAGTGTGGTTTAAATCCTGTCTTTCTTTGTTGATTTGCTGCATAGATGATCTGTCTAATGTTGAGAGAGGGGTGTTCAGGTCCCCAACTATTATCATATTTGGATCTATCTCTTTCCTTAGGTCTTATAGTGTTTGTTTTATATATATATGGGTGCTCTGATGTTGGGTGCATATATATTTATGACTGTTGCATCTTCTTGCTGGATAGATCCCATTATCATTATATCATGGCCTTTTCTCTTTTTATTGTTTTTGGTTTAATGTCTATTTTATCTGATATAAGAATAGCTACTCCTGCTTGTTTTTGATTTCCATTTGCATGGTGTATCTTTTTCCATCCCTTCACTCGTAGCCTGTATGAATCTTTACAGGTGAGGTGAGTCTCTCATACACAGCATAAAGCTGAGTCTAGCTTAGCTTTTTAATCCAATTAGCTTGTATGTGTCTTTTGAATGGGGAATTTAAGGCATTTATGTTTAGGATTGTTGCTGAAAATTATTGTCTTACTTCTGGCATTTTATCAATTTTCATTTGGATGTTTTAAATATCTTTTGTTTCTTTCTTTCCCTTTTATTGTTTATCTTTGGTGTTTGTTGGTTTTGGAGTTGGTGAGATACAGTTTCTTTCTCTTTCTTGATTGTACTTTTTTCTACCAGTGGGTTTTTTTCTTTCTTGTGTATTCATGGTAGTGATTACAGTTTTTTGGATTCCAGATGTAGAACTTCATTGAGGATTTCTTGTAGGGCTGGTCATGTGGTGGTGAACTCTTGTAGTTTTTGTTTATCTGGGAAGTACACTATATCTCCTTCATTTCTTGCTGGGTATAGTATTCTTAGCTGACAATTTTTCTTTTAGTATTTTAAATATGTCATCCCGTTCTCTTCTGGCTTGTAGGGTTTCTGTTGAGAAATCTGCTGTTAGTTTGATAGGGACTCTCTTATAAGTGATTTGAGGCTTTCCTCTTGCTGTTTTTAGGATTCTCTCTTTGTCTTTGAGTTTTGTGAGTTTGACTAAAATGTGCCTTGGAGAGTATCTTTTTGGACTGAATCTGTTTGGGGGTTTTTGAGCCTCCTGGATTTGAAGATCCATGTCTCTCCCTGTACCTGGGAAGTTTTCTGCTATTATTTCGTTGAATATGTTCTCAATGCCTTTTCATTTCTCCTCCCCTTCAGGAATACCCGTGATTCAGATGTTTGTGTTTTTAGGGTTGTCTCCTGTCTCTCTTAGGTTTTCTTCATTTTTTAAAACTCTTTTTTCTTTTTCTTTTTTGTCCGCCTGAGTTACTTCAAAGAGAGTGTCTTCAAGATCAGAAATTCTTTCTTTTTCTTGCTCTAGCCTGCTGCTTAAGCTCTCATTTGTGTTTTTATTCATTGAGTGACTCCTTCAGTTCCACGAGTTTTTCTATGTTGTTTTAAAAAGTATTAATCTCTTTGTTAATTTCCTCCTTTATATCTTGGATAGCTTTGCTCAGTTCATTGTGTTGTCTAACTGCATTTTCTTGTATCTCATTGAGTTTCCTTAAATTTTTTACTTGGAATTCCTTTTCAGTCATTTCTAGGGTTTCCTGCTCTATGGGACCTAGTACTTGAGAGTTATTGTATTCCTTTGGTGGACTATATGTTCTTGTTTTTCTGTATTTCTAGTATCTCTACTTTGATGTCTGGTCATCTGGTGGAGCAGTTGCTTCTTCTATGGACTCTGCTGGTGACCTTCTTTGTGTCAATGCAGTTAAATGGTTGGTCTGCCTATACAGTTGCAGTGGCTGCTGCAGCCACTGCTGTGGTAGTAGGCTGCCCTTGTGGTGGCAGTGGTTGTGGAGGTGGCTTTGAAAGGCTGCCCACATGACAGCAATAGCTCCAGAGGTAGCGGGCTACTCCATGATGGTGGCTGCCTGGTGGCATCGGTGGTGGCAGTGATTGTAGCAGTGACAGCTGCAGCAGCCTCCTGCTTGGCTGTGGTGTTGACAGTGGTGGCCTATCCAGCTACGGTGTCTGCGGTGGCAGCAGGGTTACCTTGTGGGAGTGGTTGCAACTGCCTCTCTCGCATCTGTGGTGTCTCCAGCAGCAGCAGATTTACCTCGTGGGGGTGGCCGTGGCACTGGTGGCTGCAACTGCCTCCTTTGCATCTGCTGCATCGTTGGCAACAGCAGGGTTAACTTGTGACAGTGGCAAAGGTGGTGGTGGTGGTGGTGGTTGCAGCTGCCTCTCTCATGTCTGTGGATTCTGTGACTATAGTGATGGACAACCTGCAGGACTATACGATGGTTCTGGGACTGGACAATGGCTCCAGTGACTGTGGCAGTGGTGACAGTGGACCTGTTTTGATCTAATTAAGTTTAAATTGCCATACATAGGGTAATAAAAATAAACACAAAAATAGGTTTGTACACTGGGTGTAAAATTTCAGTTCATATAGTTTAAACTGTGAAAGGGCATGCCACTGTTCAATATATTGGGCAAATAAGTACTGCTTTATTTCTAGCATGTAGTATTGTAGGTAAAGGTATGTGTATTCTTAACCTAAACATAACTAAACTAAAAGGGCTTTGTCATTGTGGACAGGAAAAATAAGAGTAAAGACATTCCAAATGTTAATCTGACAAAATTGGAATACTGCACGGTTTTACATTATAAATAAAATTATTGAATTTACTTCATTTAGAGGACAAAGGAGCAAGTTTGTCTTTGATGCCAATACTGATAGTGTAAAAAGAAAACTTCCAAATCATTGGTTGGAGAGGGGTGGGTATAACCTTGTTTTATGTACATGTTGCCTGGGAAAAACAACAGTTACTTCATCATGTGGTAGTTCATATAAGTAAATTTGACATCGAGATAAGTGTTACAGACAAAAATAAAACATGTGCATTCCGATATTTTGGATTGGGGAGGAACTGGTAAAAAAAAAACAACCAAAAGAAAAACAGCAAGAAAATATTAAAATTAGCAAACAATAGATTGACAGAGCTACAGATGTGTTATCATACTCATAAACTGGTTAAATACTCTTACTAAAAACATTTAAATTGGTTCAAAAATCAGTCTCCAACCTGTAACACATTTTTATGAAACAAAGGATAAAAGAGTTTAAAGATACTAGGGTACTTCAAAAAGTTTCTGGAAAAATACAATTAAAAGATAATATAAATCTAATGGAAACAATAAGTCATAGAAATTGAGAGTAACACTTTTATTAGACAGAATTCAAGCACATAATGATATATTTTATATTTACAAAACATACAATACAGGATGTAACATTTAAGAGACTGTTATGTGGTAAATAATATGGCACTCATATGTAAAATAAATGTTTTATGTCTTGATGTGGGTGGGAGTTTTCTGATTTTAAACTGATATACACATATTTTAAAAACATCATACATTTCAAATTAGTGCATTTTATGTACTTAAAATTCATTAAGAAATCCTTCAGTTAGAAAAAGTACTTATAGCAAATATGCATATATCTTGAATATTGTGAATCTTATAACAGAGAGTGTTTCCATCTGCAGTGACTGCTACTTAAAGTCAATTTTTGGGGGTCCACCTCTGGCAAGTATAGGAATTGTCTTTCAGTATTATCCTGGTCTTTTTCTTTTATTTCATATCCTTGCTTTTCTTTTGTCCTGAATCACTCGCTCATTTTTCAAAAATTGTAATGGGTGTGTTTCCTTCGTCCCTGATTTAAGAAAATTGAGATGTGTGTACGTTTCCTTTGCCCCATTTAGTCACCTGTTAGAGAAAACATTATACTATGTATGGGTTTCTAGACATAAAGTGGCTTTGATTCTTTGTGGAAGAAGATGACCTAGGAATAAAGAAAACAGTGCAGAAAACATTTATAAAAAACCCACGTGAGTGTGAAGCATTTCCACAGCTCATTTCAGAGGATAAAGGGGGAAAGGTGGGGTAGGGGCTGGCCTGGAACATAGAAGATGGCCAATACCCTCATGAGGCACTGAGCAGCAGGGGGATAGGGAGGGAACACAGGGGACCACATGAGGTCTGCCTTTCTCTAAGTTCCAGAAAGCACAGAGATGTTCACTCTGGACTTGTTCAGAGTTTGGAGCCAGAGACCTGGGTTCAAGTCCCTACTCTGCCATTTACCAGCTGTGTGTCCTGGGATGAATCACTTGTCCTTTGAGAACCTTGGCCCAGCAGAAGGGGGTCTCACTCAGTAACTTCTGGGACCTTGGTCTCCTCTATAGCGTCCCTCTGCTGGAATGGCTGGTGCAGCGTGAAGGGGACTTTTAACTCTGCCTCTCCTTTCTGTCCTGGCCCTTGTTCCGGTTTCCGGTGACTCTTGGGAACTCAAGAATATCTGTACGTCAACTGCACACATCCATAGTGCTCAGAAGAACAGGAAATTCCAGAACCCAACGCAACAACTGTAGGGGCTTTGCTTCCCCTGCACCTGCTCCCCATATGCAGGCTCCTAGGAGAGCTAGCTGAGACTGTCTGTTATTCGTCTGAGCTGACCATGATGAACTTGAGATGCTGCTGGGAGAAGTCATCCTTGAGAGGAATGCTAATTGTGTCACCTGAATGGAGTATAGTGTATGAAAAATTTACATCCCTGGGCTGGAGCAGCTGAGCTTTGGCACACGAGGAAAGGCAGGACAGCCTGATGGGCAGTGGTGCTTGTGAATTTGGCCCTGTGGGGAAGACGCTGTTTTCTCAGCATCTCATTTTCACTGTCACAGTGTGCTGCAGGCATCCTGCCCTCTAACACTGGGTACAGATGGTCTTAATATCTGCTCTACTCAGCCTCTTGAAGAAAGGACATCTGTCCACACTGCAGCTTTGGGACTTCCTTACATCAAGCCATGCTCTTGCTTAAGCCTTCCAGGAGCTTCCCATTGCTGCTGGATTAAGTCCACATGGCCCTGCAGCTCAACAGTTTAAGGTGCTTTCTGATCTCGTCCCCGGTTGCCTCTCTTGGTTCTATTCTAACCACACTCCACCTTGACTCCTGGGCCCCAGCCACCTCTAACACCTAAATGTCCCCTTCTTTGGAGGCTTCTCTGACCTTGTCTTCCCTCAGGTTGAATGAATAGCCCATTTACCTGGGGTCCTGTAACATACTGCACATTTCAAAATGATAGAAATCGCATAAGATTTTCTTTTGAGTTTTTCCAAACTTGCTTCTATGTTTGTGAGCCTTTTGCAGGCAGGAACTGAGTCTTGTTCAATACTCTGTCCCCAGCTCAGGGCTCCATAAACATTTGCTGCACAATTGGAGTTGCATCATTTAAAGATTCCAGAGATTGTGCTGGAACCGGGGACTGACTCCGGAGGTTCTTCAGGTGTGCAGGCCTATCTGCCCTTGCATTTAATGGCTCCAAACTGTCCTTCCTCCTCCCTGCCATTTGTCAGTGTGTCACTTCCAGCTCTCCTCCTCCTCCTTCCGTCTGAGACTTCTAAGCATCACGGAAGAACTGTAGGTTTCTTGAGAGAACAATATCCATGATTGCAAATAAATAAGCTACATTCATGGGTAATTCAGCAAAACCAGGTTTGGTGGGAATGACTTCATTCTTACCAGGATGTTACTGGTGGGGTTGAAGTCCTTTAAAAGACAAAGCAACCTTTTCATTTTAAGATAATTTTAGACTTACAGAAAAATCACAAAAATAGTATAGGAAATTTATGTATACCCTTCCCCGGGCTTCTACTAATGTTAACAGCTTACATAACCATAGTACCTTGGTCAAAACCAGGAAATTTACATGCGTACGATACTATTACTGTACTGTGTGTGAATTTCACCACTTTTTCTCTAATGCCCTTTTACTGTTTCAGGTTCGAGTTGGGATCACACATTGCTCATAGCTGTTGTGTCTTCTTCAGACTCTTCCAGTTTGGGGAAGTCCTCATTTTTCCCTTTCTCTTGTAGCCCTGACTCCTCTGATGAGTACTGATCCGTTCCATAGAAGCTTTTCATTTGTTTCCAGATCCTGGAGGTCTTCCTTTAGGATGGTTTTCTCCTTTCCTTCTCCTTCCTTCTTTTGGGATTTTCCTGAGCAGGAGATGGTTGGAGAGGAATGCATTATGAGGAGGTGATTGGTGTTTCTTGACCTTGGGTGTTCGTCTCACTATCATAGTCAATTTCTGATCACATCTGCACTTGATTATGCAATTAGCCATGTACATTGACCTCGGGATGGATGCTGATTCTTTCTTGCTCCTCCTCCTCCTTTTCTGCATGTCTTCCTCAATTCCACACTCCTTCCAGTTGTCCTCTCTGGGAACAGATTAGAGGAGGCTACAGGCACATACACCTCCCTGGAGTCACGTGCTCTGAGACCACCCTGCCAGACCTGCTGGGAGCAGTAAGCAGTGGATTTGGGAAGAGGGGCTACGTGCTGAGCCTTACAGCCTGAGGCCCTCACTGATGGGGTCATGTGGTCCATGAGGTTAGGGACAGGAGCAGAGGCCTGGGAGAAGAGTCAGCTCACATCCCATCACATTCAGAAATCATTCTCCAACCATGAGCCCAGGCTTTTCTGACGGACTATGTAAGAACGTGCTAGTACCCATTCACATTAATTTATTCATTCACTCAAATATTCACTTATACGTTTATTGGACCAGAGTAAACCCTGGACGGTTGTTATTATTGTCTGTTGTTGCTGTCGTGTTTTTGTTGTTGTTAGGATGGGGACACAGGGATGAATGGGATGCTCACAGACAGAGGGACAGACCGCATGTTAGCTCCATGTGACAGGGCTCTTTTGGAGGGATGTATTAAGATTGTAGGAACAAGGGAGAGGGAGTGACTTGTGATGGCGGTGTGCAGTGGATAGGGGATGGGGCACGTGCTTCTAAAGTGTTTAGAGGAGTCAGGCAGGTAAACACGGAGGGACTGGTGCTCCAGGTAGAGGGATCAGTACAGCGGATCCTTCCGTGTGGTGTAGGGGACGTGGATGACAGAGTGGAACGAAAAGTAGGGGCTGAGCCAGGCAGTGAGGGCCGGTGCGGAGGAGGAGAGGTGGATGAGGGAGAAAGCACACGTTCCAGGGCTCTCCATGGTTGGGCCTGAATTCTCCTGCCACCGATGATGCTAGGCTTTTGTCCCTCCATACATTCCTTAGAAGGTGGGACGGAGAAATGTTGCAGGGTTCAAGTGCCCAAATCATGTATCGGAGCTGCAAAACAGAAACAAAACTTTCGCTGGTGTTTGATGCCTTGAGAATTCTCCATAGAAAGCACTTTATTGAAGACCGTGAAGTGACTTAACTATCAAAATGAAGTCCATACTGCGTATTATTTGTCAAGTACATGTTTTCAAACACCATTAAGGAATGAAAGTAAAAAGAAAGAGCACGGAGTGTATAATTCCCATGATACATCAAGTTCTGGGGGCTGAAAATTCTTTGAATCAACTCCAATATGCATTATAAATCAGTCTACATCTATTCCTATGTGTTTCTTACTGAAGGATGGGAGAAGGAAACCCTCAACCAGGAAATTAGCTCCGCATTGTTGTATAGGGTAACTCATGTATTTGAAAATGCGAGCTCTTTTAAAATGTATCCTTTTTAACTTCAGGCCAATAAAAATATGGACGTTTAAAATTTTTGAGTAACGCATGCTATCTTTTACTGTTGGGGTGACTTTAAGACAACCTTTGTAGTGTGATGAGCAAAGTCTTGCCGTTTTAGAGATCAAAACGTGTTCCAATTGTCCGCAAATGAGTAGTTCACTAACAGCTGAAAAGACAGGTAAATGAACAAAATGGCATGGAAAATCAAGAAACGCCCACATATGGGCAAGAATTTAGAAATAGTGTCCCCTCTGCAAAGATTTGATGATGAAGAGCAGTGGTACCTATGCCGTTGCTTAAAATTTAAGCTGTTTATGAGTATACCAGTAGGAACTTTGGTAAGGAGTACTACATTTAACAAACAATTATGCCTTTTACCCATGAATTACGTTCTACTAAAATATCTATATGTAATGATGAGAGATGCACGTGAGTTGCTTTTCTCATGACTGCTTCAAACAGCAATGCGTTAAGAAGAAACCGTATAATAGGTTCTATAAACTGCACGGCATACGTGGGATGGAATGGTGTGTGACCATTGAAGTCGGGGTAAATACAGCTGTATGTAGACAGGTGAAGACGTACTTTGGTATATTAAGTGAGAACAAAGATTGCTTAAACACATGCACAAACAGATTATGGTCTTAAGTTAGCCGAAAATATGTACCAAAGAGCTAAAATGAATGCACAGTTATTTCTGGACATTTGAGTTCAAAGTGAAATTCCCTTTTTCTTTTTTGTATCTGTGATTTCTACAAGGAACATGGATAATGGTTTCAGTAAGTCATTCCTTTGAAGGAGATAATCGTGGGGAAGGGTAGGAATGTGAATCTTGTACAAATTAAAATAATTTCCCACTTTCGATCATTGTTTTTTTCTGTGGATCTGTATGTTCTGCCAATTTGCAGCCACATCAGAAGTAAAGGGAAATGTTATCTCCGTGCATGTGGCCTTTATTATGTACACGTTTGGTTCTACACGTATGTTCGTGTTGTGCACAGGTGTATCCCATTTAAGCAGACAACTATAGATTAATCATTTTGTTTGTATAGTTTTGGAAACAAAAAGCAAACATACATAGGATTGCAAATAATTCAAAAGTATTGCTTAACTTTACGAATTTTTCATGAAAATTGTTGAACCCATCAACTCTCTTTACTTATGCAGTCAAAGCACCAATTCTTCATGCATAACCTGAATACCTGTTATGTCATCGACACTTTCTGTTTTCTCTCAGAACACTTTTATGCTTAAAAATGTCCCCTTAACCTGCCAGTCGGAGCACGAGGACAGGTATCAACTTGAAGTCGTTTTTCAGACTTAATGTCGAAGAAAAGTTTCCTTCCATCCTTTAAAAAAGAAGCAACTGTGAAGGAAGGAAATTGTACAATAGAACACTTAACGGCCCTTTGGGAAACTAATGCCAGTATGAAATGCTAGTATTTAATCCTTGGAAATATCTGTCTTGCATTCAATTCTGTAAATCTCTATATTGAGTAAGGGGAGGTATTTAAATGCATTTAAATGCTGTATTCCCTTTAGCTTAAAATTTCCTGAAACTCACTAGTAAGCCTGAACATTTTCAGCGGAAAACGTATGGTTAAGGTTGCTTCAAGCTCAGGAAGAACTAATCGGTAACCATGCCAATACATAGCCCAAGAGAACCAACTTTCAATCTCCCTAGTGACTGCTGATGTCACTCAGCAACCATTGGTCAACCCGGAGCCCTGCACACGCCCTCTTAGAACTTTTGGGCGCCAGGGCTGTGTGCGCATGCTCACTTGTGTTTAGACCTGCTGCTTGGTTACAGTTCTGAACAGGAGGTTTTTGGGTGGTGCTGTTGTGGGAGAAACATTGGCTTCTACAAAATAGTACCGAGTAATATTCGCTCATATCGGCTTCAGAAGAGGGTCAGAGCGGAGGAGTCAAGTGAGGGGACCGGACTCTGAAGCGGCTGTCTTCTCCCATGAAGAAGGTTTTTGACTTTATTTGTTTTTTAAAAGATGACCGGTAACGGGATCTTAACCCTTGACTTGGTGTTGTTGGCAACACGTTCACCCAGTGAGCAAGCGGGCCATCCCTATATGGGATCCGAACACGTGGTCTTGTTGTAATCAGCAGCGCACTCTCCCGAATGAGCCACAGGCGGCACGAAGTTTTTTCACTTGTAAGGGTAGAAAAAAGAGTCATTCTCCGGAACATCCACGAGGCTGCAGGAGGCGAGCGCAGACACGGTTTGGTTGAGAAATGGAATCGGATATCGGATGAGCTGGCAGATCCGACTCAGACATCTGGGAAAGATCCATCACGCTGCCAAACAGGGTGATGTGGAAAGAGGACAGCTGATCCTTTCGTGTGGAGTAGGGGTCGGGAACCTCCAGCAGGCTGCAGGAGGCGAGCGCGGGAGCGGTTTGGTTGAGAAATGGAATCGGATTTCGGCTGAGCTACCAGATCCGACACAGACATCTGGGAAAGATCCATCAAGCTGCAAAAGGGGTCATGTTAAAAGTGGATAGCAGATCTTTCCGTGTGGAGTAGGGTAAGTGGATGACAGAGTGGATGGAGAAGTAGGGGGCGGAGCCAGGCCCAAGCTTAGGAAAGAACTTATCTGTAGCCATGGCAAGAAATAGCCCGTGAGAAACAACTTTCAATCCCCCTAGGGACCACTGACGGCAATCAGCAACCATTGGTCAACCCGGGGCCCCGCAGGAGACCTCTTAGAACCCTTGGGCGCGAGCGGTGTGTGCGCGTTCTCACTTCTGTTTATCACTGCTCCTTGGTTAGCGTTCGATCGGGAGGCTTTTGAGTGGTGCGGTTGTGGCAGAGAGGTTGGCTTCTACAGAATAGTACCGAGTAATCGCTGGTATTAGGTTTAGAAGTGGATAAGAGCCGAGGGGGCAGGTGAGCGGGCTGGCCCGTTAAGCTGCTGTCTTCTGCCATGAAGGCGCTTTTTGACTTTGGACCGTAGAAGAAAAAGTCACTCTCTGGCACCACCACCGGGCTGCAGGAGGCGAGCGCGGACGCGGTTTGTTCGTGAAAGAGAATCGGCTTTCGGCCGAACTGGCAGATCCGACTCAGACATCTGGGAAAGATCCATCACGCTGCCAGACAGGGTGATGTGGAAAGAGGACAGCTGATCTTTCCGTGTGGAGTAGGGTAAGTGGATGACAGAGTGGATGGAGAAGTAGGGGGCGGAGCCAGGCCCAAGCTTAGGAAAGAACTTATCTGTAGCCATGGCAAGAAATAGCCCGTGAGAAACAACTTTCAATCCCCCTAGGGACCACTGACGGCAGTCAGCAACCATTGGTCAACCCGGGGCCCCGCAGGAGACCTCTTAGAACCCTTGGGCGCGAGCGGTGTGTGCGCATGCTCACTTGTGTTTAGCACTGCTCCTTGGTTAGCGTTCGATCGGGAGGCTTTTGGGTGGTGCTGTTGTGGCAGAGATGTTGTCTTCGAGAAAATAGTACTGAGTAATATTCGCTCATATCGGCTTCACGAGTGGGTATGAGCCAAGGGGCCAGGTGAGGGGACGGGCCTCTGAAGCTGCTGTCTTCTCCCATGAAGAAGCTTTTTGACTTTTGACGGTAGATGAAAGAGTCACTCTCAGGCACCGCCACCAGGTTGCAGGAGGCGAGCTCGGACGAGGTTTATTTCAGACAGAGAAGCGGCTTTGGCCTAGCTCCCAGATCCACTCAGACATCTGGGAAAGATCAATCACGCTGCCTAAAGGGGCCATGTTGAAAGAGGACACCAGATCCTTTCGTGTGGAGTAGGGGACGGGGATGACAGAGCCGAACGAGTAGTAGGGGGCGGAGCAAGGCCCAATCTGAGAAAAGAACTGATCTGTAGCCACGTCAAGAAATAGCCCATTAGAACCAACTTTCGGCACTCAGCTCCAGGCGGGGCGGCCCCGGCGCTGAGGGACGCTACCCGACCTTGGCGGGACGGGGGTTTCGCCAGGGCCTGGGCCCAGCGACCAGGCGGAGACGGCGCGCGAGCCTTGCAGTCTCCAGGGAAATGCGGGCTTGCCTGCAATGAGATTTCATTTTCTGCATTTAAAGGACATCCTTTTCTGAGCTGTTGTGAATAAATTTGGGATGATACTGTATGTTTTCATCTAATGGAGAATTAGCTGTATTTTGAATAAGGATTGCTGCACTGGACGACTTCAGAACATTACTCACAATGTCATCCAACAGGAGTCAGAATCCCCATGGACCGAAGCAGATTGGCCTTGACCAGCTCTGGGACGACCTCAGAGCTGGAATCCAGCAAGTGTACACCACACAGAGTATGGCGAACTCCAGATACATGGAACTCTACACGTATCCTCCTGCTTGAACTGAGATAATTTGCTTTACAATTTTGATACTTAGTGGTAGGATCGATGAATTATTAGAAATTTGACATCGTGTGTTCTCTTCTCAGTTCATCCTTGAAATGTAGTCACAGAATTCATCTTTAGCTTTAAGTTTTTTGAATAGAGGTACTGTTTTTCGGTTTTTTGAACAGAGGTAATAAAATTGGCTAGTTAGTTGTCTAATGCAGTGCTGGTCAGTACAGTAGCCACTAGTCACATGTATCTGTTTACATTTAAAATAATTTAAAAATTCAGTTTCTTAGTCACAGTAGCCATATTTTAAGGGCTTAATAGTCAGATAATAAAATATTTCTATTACTGTGGAAAGATCCGTTGGACAGCACTGGTCTAAAGCAGGGGATCATTTGTTGAAATGTTGTCCATTTGTTTATATATTGTCTACAGCTGCTTTCATGTTACTCGGAGGGAGTTGAGTAGTTCTGTCAGAAACAATCTTGTCCACAAAGCCTAAAATATTTGCTATCTGGTCCTTTACATAAGAAGTTTGTTGACCTGATCTAACGGGATAGCACAGAGAACAAAAGTTTAACTGTTCTGGTCCTGTTTCACAAAAATGGTATTTAAAAAGTAACTCCCTCATTTGTCATGTGGCCTGCCATGTGTGCGAGGGACAGTGCCGCGTGCTGCAAAGGTCACGAGGGTGTAAAAGACGCGGCCCTGCTCTTCCATACCCAGTGGTGTGCTGTTCGCCTTTGTAGAGTTTCTTGGTTCCGTGCAAATATGAAATTGGAACTAGAGCTAAGCCAACTCAGTAGTGAGCAGGTTGCTGCAGATTCTAGGATTTCAAAGTTCAATGGAGATTTAAGTTTAAATCTTTAGTATGTATCTGTAATTACCAAACTAGGTTATGTGATATTGTAGAGTTCCCTCAAATATGTTAGCATCTGAAAATCCTTAAAAAGAATTTAAACATTGATTTAGATGGATATGAAGCTGTCTATTTCTAAATTAACTTACAATTTATTGTATGTATGTACACATATTCATATATGTACTCAGATATACTTACATGTAGAACACTTTTCAAAAAAAAATCAGCTTTATTGAGATAATTCACAAACCATAAAATTCACCCGTTTTAAAGTCAAAAAAAAAAAAAAAAAAAAAAAGAACCAACTTTCAATCTACTTAGTGACTGCTGAAGTCACTCCGCAACCATTGGTCAACCCGGGGCCCCGCAGGAGACCTCTTAGAACCCTTGGGCGCGAGCGGCTTGTGCGCATGCTCACTTGTGTTTGGCACTGCTCCTTGGTTAGCGTTCGATCGGGAGGCTTTTGAGTGGTGCTGTTGTGGCAGAGATGTTGTCTTCGAGAAAATAGTACTGAGTAATATTCGCTCATATCGGCTTCACGAGTGGGTATGAGCCGAGGGGCCAGGTGAGGGGACGGGCCTCTGAAGCTGCTGCCTTCTCCCATGAAGAAGCTTTTTGACATTTGACAGTAGACGAAAGAGTCACTCTCAGGCACCGCCACCAGGTGGCAGGAGGCGAGCTCGGACGAGGTTTGTTTCAGACAGAGAATCGGCTTTTGGCCTAGTTCCCAGATCCACTCAGACATCTGGGAAAGATCAATCACGCTGCCTAAAGGTGCCATGTTGAAAGAGGACACCAGATCCTTTCGTGTGGAGTAGGGGACTTGGGTGACAGAGCGGAACGAGAAGTAGTGGGCGGAGCTAGGCCCAATCTTAGAAAAGAACTGATCTGTGGCCAGGTCAAGAAACAGCCCATTAGAACCATCTTTCAATATCCTTAGTGACTGCTGACGTCACTCAGCATCCATTGGTCAACCCGGGGCCCCGCAGGAGACCTCTTAGAACCCTTGGGCGCGAGCGGTGTGTGCGCGTTCTCACTTGTGTTTATCACTGCTCCTTGGTTACCGTTCGATCGGGAGGCTTTTGAGTGGTGCGGTTGTGGCAGAGAGGTTGGCTTCTACAGAATAGTACCGAGTAATCGCTGGTATTAGGTTTAGAAGTGGATAAGAGCCGAGGGGGCAGGTGAGCGGGCTGGCCCGTTAAGCTGCTGTCTTCTGCCATGAAGGCGCTTTTTGACTTTGGACCGTAGAAGAAAAAGTCACTCTCTGGCACCACCACCGGGCTGCAGGAGGTGAGCGCGGACGCGGTTTGTTTGTGAAAGAGAATCGGCTTTCGGCTGAGCTGGCAGATCCGACTCAGACATCTGGGAAAGATCCATCACGCTGCCAAACAGGGTGATGTGGAAAGAGGACAGCTGATCTTTCCGTGTGGAGTAGGGGTCGGGAACCTCCAGCAGGCTGCAGGAGGCGAGCGCGGGAGCGGTTTGGTTGAGAAATGGAATCGGATTTCGGCTGAGCTACCAGATCCGACACAGACATCTGGGAAAGATCCATCAAGCTGCAAAAGGGGTCATGTTAAAAGTGGATAGCAGATCTTTCCGTGTGGAGTAGGGTAAGTGGATGACAGAGTGGATGGAGAAGTAGAGGGCGGAGCCAGGCCCAAGCTTAGGAAAGAACTTATCTGTAGCCATGGCAAGAAATAGCCCGTGAGAAACAACTTTCAATCCCCCTAGGGACCACTGACGGCAATCAGCAACCATTGGTCAACCCGGGGCCCCGCAGGAGACCTCTTAGAACCCTTGGGCGCGAGCGGCGTGTGCGCATGCTCACTTGTGTTTGGCACTGCTCCTTGGTTAGCGTTCGAACGGGAGGCTTTAGAGTGGTGCTGTTGTGGCAGAGATGTTGTCTTCGAGAAAATCGTACTCAGTAATATTCGCTCATATCGGCTTCACGAGTGGGTATGAGCCGAGGGGCCAGGTGAGCGGACGGGCCTCTGAAGCTGCTGTCTTCTTCCATGAAGAAGCTTTTTGACATTTGACGGTAGACGAAAGAGTCACTCTCAGGCACTGCCACCAGGTGGCAGGAGGCGAGCTCGGACGAGGTTTGTTTCAGACAGAGAATCGGCTTTTGGCCTAGCTCCCAGATCCACTCAGACATCTGGGAAACATCAATCACGCTGCCTAAAGGGGCCATGTTGAAAGAGGACACCAGATCCTTTCGTGTGGAGTAGGGGACTTGGGTGACAGAGCGGAACGAGAAGTAGTGGGCGGAGCTAGGCCCAATCTTAGAAAAGAACTGATCTGTGGCCAGGTCAAGAAACAGCCCATTAGAACCATCTTTCAATATCCTTAGTGACTGCTGACGTCACTCAGCATCCATTGGTCAACCCGGGGCCCCGCAGGAGACCTCTTAGAACCCTTGGGCGCGAGCGGTGTGTGCGCGTTCTCACCTGTGTTTATCACTGCTCCTTGGTTACCGTTCGATCGGGAGGCTTTTGAGTGGTGCGGTTGTGGCAGAGAGGTTGGCTTCTACAGAATAGTACCGAGTAATCGCTGGTATTAGGTTTAGAAGTGGATAAGAGCCGAGGGGGCAGGTGAGCGGGCTGGCCCGTTAAGCTGCTGTCTTCTGCCATGAAGGCGCTTTTTGACTTTGGACCGTAGAAGAAAAAGTCACTCTCTGGCACCACCACCGGGCTGCAGGAGGCGAGCGCGGACGCGGTTTGTTTGTGAAAGAGAATCGGCTTTCGGCTGAGCTGGCAGATCCGACTCAGACATCTGGGAAAGATCCATCACGCTGCCAAACAGGGTGATGTGGAAAGAGGACAGCTGATCTTTCCGTGTGGAGTAGGGGTCGGGAACCTCCAGCAGGCTGCAGGAGGCGAGCGCGGGAGCGGTTTGGTTGAGAAATGGAATCGGATTTCGGCTGAGCTACCAGATCCGACACAGACATCTGGGAAAGATCCATCAAGCTGCAAAAGGGGTCATGTTAAAAGTGGATAGCAGATCTTTCCGTGTGGAGTAGGGTAAGTGGATGACAGAGTGGATGGAGAAGTAGGGGGCGGAGCCAGGCCCAAGCTTAGGAAAGAACTTATCTGTAGCCATGGCAAGAAATAGCCCGTGAGAAACAACTTTCAATCCCCCTAGGGACCACTGACGGCAATCAGCAACCATTGGTCAACCCGGGGCCCCGCAGGAGACCTCTTAGAACCCTTGGGCGCGAGCGGTGTGTGCGCATGCTCACTTGTGTTTGGCACTGCTCCTTGGTTAGCGTTCGATCGGGAGGCTTTTGGGTGGTGCTGTTGTGGCAGAGATGTTGTCTTCGAGAAAATAGTACTGAGTAATATTCGCTCATATCGGCTTCACGAGTGGGTATGAGCCGAGGGGCCAGGTGAGGGGACGGGCCTCTGAAGCTGCTGTCTTCTCCCATGAAGAAGCTTTTTGACTTTTGACGGTAGACGAAAGAGTCACTCTCAGGCACCGCCACCAGGTTGCAGGAGGCGAGCTCGGACGAGGTTTGTTTCAGACAGAGAATCGGCTTTTGGCCTAGCTCCCAGATCCACTCAGACATCTGGGAAAGATCAATCACGCTGCCTAAAGGGGCCATGTTGAAAGAGGACACCAGATCCTTTCGTGTGGAGTAGGGGACGGGGATGACAGAGCCGAACGAGTAGTAGGGGGCGGAGCAAGGCCCAATCTGAGAAAAGAACTGATCTGTAGCCACGTCAAGAAATAGCCCATTAGAACCAACTTTCGGCACTCAGCTCCAGGCGGGGTGGCCCCGGCGCTGAGGGACGCTACCCGACCTTGGCGGGACGGGGGTTTCGCCAGGGCCTGGGCCCAGCGACCAGGCGGAGACGGCGCGCGAGCCTTGCAGTCTCCAGGGAAATGCGGGCTTGCCTGCAATGAGATTTCATTTTCTGCATTTAAAGGACACCCTTTTCTGAGCTGCTGTGAATAAATTTGGGATGATACTGTATGTTTTCATCTAATGGAGAATTAGCTGTATTTTGAATAAGGATTGCTGCACTGGACGACTTCAGAACATTACTCACAATGTCATCAAACAGGAGTCAGAATCCCCATGGACCGAAGCAGATTGGCCTTGACCAGCTCTGGGACGACCTCAGAGCTGGAATCCAGCAAGTGTACACCACACAGAGTATGGCGAAGTCCAGATACATGGAACTCTACACGTATCCTCCTGCTTGAACTGAGATAATTTGCTTTAGAATTTTGATACTTAGTGGTAGGATCGATGAATTATTAGAAATTTGACATCGTGTGTTCTCTTCTCAGTTCGTCCTTGAAATGTAGTCACAGAATTCATCTTTAGCTTTAAGTTTTTTGAATAGAGGTACTGTTTTTCGGTTTTTTGAACAGAGGTAATAAAATTGGCTAGTTAGTTGTCTAATGCAGTGCTGGTCAGTACAGTAGCCACTAGTCACATGTATCTGTTTACATTTAAAATAATTTAAAAATTCAGTTTCTTAGTCACAGTAGCCATATTTTAAGGGCTTAATAGTCAGATAATAAAATATTTCTATTACTGTGGAAAGATCCGTTGGACAGCACTGGTCTAAAGCAGGGGATCATTTGTTGAAATGTTGTCCATTTGTTTATATATTGTCTACAGCTGCTTTCATGTTACTCGGAGGGAGTTGAGTAGTTCTGTCAGAAACAATCTTGTCCACAAAGCCTAAAATATTTGCTATCTGGTCCTTTACATAAGAAGTTTGTTGACCTGATCTAACGGGATAGCACAGAGAACAAAAGTTTAACTGTTCTGGTCCTGTTTCACAAAAATGGTATTTAAAAAGTAACTCCCTCATTTGTCATGTGGCCTGCCATGTGTGCGAGGGACAGTGCCGCGTGCTGCAAAGGTCACGAGGGTGTAAAAGACGCGGCCCTGCTCTTCCATACCCAGTGGTGTGCTGTTCGCCTTTGTAGAGTTTCTTGGTTCCGTGCAAATATGAAATTGGAACTAGAGCTAAGCCAACTCAGTAGTGAGCAGGTTGCTGCAGATTCTAGGATTTCAAAGTTCAATGGAGATTTAAGTTTAAATCTTTAGTATGTATCTGTAATTACCAAACTAGGTTATGTGATATTGTAGAGTTCCCTCAAATATGTTAGCATCTGAAAATCCTTAAAAAGAATTTAAACATTGATTTAGATGGATATGAAGCTGTCTATTTCTAAATTAACTTACAATTTATTGTATGTATGTACACATATTCATATATGTACTCAGATATACTTACATGTAGAACACTTTTCAAAAAAAAATCAGCTTTATTGAGATAATTCACAAACCATAAAATTCACCCGTTTTAAAGTCAAAAAAAAAAAAAAAAAAAGAACCAACTTTCAATCTACTTAGTGACTGCTGAAGTCACTCCGCAACCATTGGTCAACCCGGGGCCCCGCAGGAGACCTCTTAGAACCCTTGGGCGCGAGCGGCGTGTGCGCATGCTCACTTGTGTTTGGCACTGCTCCTTGGTTAGCGTTCGATCGGGAGGCTTTTGAGTGGTGCTGTTGTGGCAGAGATGTTGTCTTCGAGAAAATCGTACTCAGTAATATTCGCTCATATCGGCTTCACGAGTGGGTAGGAGCCGAGGGGCCAGGTGAGGGGACGGGCCTCTGAAGCTGCTGTCTTCTTCCATGAAGAAGCTTTTTGACATTTGACGGTAGACGAAAGAGTCACTCTCAGGCACCGCCACCAGGTGGCAGGAGGCGAGCTCGGACGAGGTTTGTTTCAGACAGAGAATCGGCTTTTGGCCTAGCTCCCAGATCCACTCAGACATCTGGGAAACATCAATCACGCTGCCTAAAGGGGCCATGTTGAAAGAGGACACCAGATCCTTTCGTGTGGAGTAGGGGACTTGGGTGACAGAGCGGAACGAGAAGTAGTGGGCGGAGCTAGGCCCAATCTTAGAAAAGAACTGATCTGTGGCCAGGTCAAGAAACAGCCCATTAGAACCATCTTTCAATATCCTTAGTGACTGCTGACGTCACTCAGCATCCATTGGTCAACCTGGGGCCCCGCAGGAGACCTCTTAGAACCCTTGGGCGCGAGCGGTGTGTGCGCGTTCTCACCTGTGTTTATCACTGCTCCTTGGTTACCGTTCGATCGGGAGGCTTTTGAGTGGTGCGGTTGTGGCAGAGAGGTTGGCTTCTACAGAATAGTACCGAGTAATCGCTGGTATTAGGTTTAGAAGTGGATAAGAGCCGAGGGGGCAGGTGAGCGGGCTGGCCCGTTAAGCTGCTGTCTTCTGCCATGAAGGCGCTTTTTGACTTTGGACCGTAGAAGAAAAAGTCACTCTCTGGCACCACCACCGGGCTGCAGGAGGCGAGCGCGGACGCGGTTTGTTTGTGAAAGAGAATCGGCTTTCGGCTGAGCTGGCAGATCCGACTCAGACATCTGGGAAAGATCCATCACGCTGCCAAACAGGGTGATGTGGAAAGAGGACAGCTGATCTTTCCGTGTGGAGTAGGGGTCGGGAACCTCCAGCAGGCTGCAGGAGGCGAGCGCGGGAGCGGTTTGGTTGAGAAATGGAATCGGATTTCGGCTGAGCTACCAGATCCGACACAGACATCTGGGAAAGATCCATCAAGCTGCAAAAGGGGTCATGTTAAAAGTGGATAGCAGATCTTTCCGTGTGGAGTAGGGTAAGTGGATGACAGAGTGGATGGAGAAGTAGGGGGCGGAGCCAGGCCCAAGCTTAGGAAAGAACTTATCTGTAGCCATGGCAAGAAATAGCCCGTGAGAAACAACTTTCAATCCCCCTAGGGACCACTGACGGCAATCAGCAACCATTGGTCAACCCGGGGCCCCGCAGGAGACCTCTTAGAACCCTTGGGCGCGAGCGGTGTGTGCGCATGCTCACTTGTGTTTGGCACTGCTCCTTGGTTAGCGTTCGATCGGGAGGCTTTTGGGTGGTGCTGTTGTGGCAGAGATGTTGTCTTCGAGAAAATAGTACTGAGTAATATTCGCTCATATCGGCTTCACGAGTGGGTATGAGCCGAGGGGCCAGGTGAGGGGACGGGCCTCTGAAGCTGCTGTCTTCTCCCATGAAGAAGCTTTTTGACTTTTGACGGTAGACGAAAGAGTCACTCTCAGGCACCGCCACCAGGTTGCAGGAGGCGAGCTCGGACGAGGTTTGTTTCAGACAGAGAATCGGCTTTTGGCCTAGCTCCCAGATCCACTCAGACATCTGGGAAAGATCAATCACGCTGCCTAAAGGGGCCATGTTGAAAGAGGACACCAGATCCTTTCGTGTGGAGTAGGGGACGGGGATGACAGAGCCGAACGAGTAGTAGGGGGCGGAGCAAGGCCCAATCTGAGAAAAGAACTGATCTGTAGCCACGTCAAGAAATAGCCCATTAGAACCAACTTTCGGCACTCAGCTCCAGGCGGGGTGGCCCCGGCGCTGAGGGACGCTACCCGACCTTGGCGGGACGGGGGTTTCGCCAGGGCCTGGGCCCAGCGACCAGGCGGAGACGGCGCGCGAGCCTTGCAGTCTCCAGGGAAATGCGGGCTTGCCTGCAATGAGATTTCATTTTCTGCACTTAAAGGACACCCTTTTCTGAGCTGCTGTGAATAAATTTGGGATGATACTGTATGTTTTCATCTAATGGAGAATTAGCTGTATTTTGAATAAGGATTGCTGCACTGGACGACTTCAGAACATTACTCACAATGTCATCAAACAGGAGTCAGAATCCCCATGGACCGAAGCAGATTGGCCTTGACCAGCTCTGGGACGACCTCAGAGCTGGAATCCAGCAAGTGTACACCACACAGAGTATGGCGAAGTCCAGATACATGGAACTCTACACGTATCCTCCTGCTTGAACTGAGATAATTTGCTTTAGAATTTTGATACTTAGTGGTAGGATCGATGAATTATTAGAAATTTGACATCGTGTGTTCTCTTCTCAGTTCGTCCTTGAAATGTAGTCACAGAATTCATCTTTAGCTTTAAGTTTTTTGAATAGAGGTACTGTTTTTCGGTTTTTTGAACAGAGGTAATAAAATTGGCTAGTTAGTTGTCTAATGCAGTGCTGGTCAGTACAGTAGCCACTAGTCACATGTATCTGTTTACATTTAAAATAATTTAAAAATTCAGTTTCTTAGTCACAGTAGCCATATTTTAAGGGCTTAATAGTCAGATAATAAAATATTTCTATTACTGTGGAAAGATCCGTTGGACAGCACTGGCCTAAAGCAGGGGATCATTTGTTGAAATGTTGTCCATTTGTTTATATATTGTCTACAGCTGCTTTCATGTTACTCGGAGGGAGTTGAGTAGTTCTGTCAGAAACAATCTTGTCCACAAAACCTAAAATATTTGCTATCTGGTCCTTTACATAAGAAGTTTGTTGACCTGATCTAACGGGATAGCACAGAGAACAAAAGTTTAACTGTTCTGGTCCTGTTTCACAAAAATGGTATTTAAAAAGTAACTCCCTCATTTGTCATGTGGCCTGCCATGTGTGCGAGGGACAGTGCCGCGTGCTGCAAAGGTCACGAGGGTGTAAAAGACGCGGCCCTGCTCTTCCATACCCAGTGGTGTGCTGTTCGCCTTTGTAGAGTTTCTTGGTTCCGTGCAAATATGAAATTGGAACTAGAGCTAAGCCACCTCAGTAGTGAGCAGGTTGCTGCAGATTCTAGGATTTCAAGGTTCAATGGAGATTTAAGTTTAAATCTTTGGTATGTATCTGTAATTATCAAACTAGGTTATGTGATATTGTAGTGTTCCCTCAAATATGTTAGCATCTGAAAATCCTTAAAAAGAATTTAAACATTGATTTAGATGGATATGAAGCTGTCTATTTCTAAATTAACTTACAATTTATTGTATGTATGTACACATATTCATATATGTACTCATATATACTTACATGTAGAACACTTTCCAAAAAAAATCAGCTTTATTGAGATAATTCACAAACCATAAAATTCACCCTTTTTAAAGTCAAAAAAAAAAAAAAAAAGAACCAACTTTCAATCTACTTAGTGACTGCTGAAGTCACTCCGCAACCATTGGTCAACCCGGGGCCCCGCAGGAGACCTCTTAGAACCCTTGGGCGCGAGCGGCGTGTGCGCATGCTCACTTGTGTTTGGCACTGCTCCTTGGTTAGCGTTCGATCGGGAGGCTTTTGAGTGGTGCTGTTGTGGCAGAGATGTTGTCTTCGAGAAAATCGTACTCAGTAATATTCGCTCATATCGGCTTCACGAGTGGGTAGGAGCCGAGGGGCCAGGTGAGGGGACGGGCCTCTGAAGCTGCTGTCTTCTTCCATGAAGAAGCTTTTTGACATTTGACGGTAGACGAAAGAGTCACTCTCAGGCACCGCCACCAGGTGGCAGGAGGCGAGCTCGGACGAGGTTTGTTTCAGACAGAGAATCGGCTTTTGGCCTAGCTCCCAGATCCACTCAGACATCTGGGAAACATCAATCACGCTGCCTAAAGGGGCCATGTTGAAAGAGGACACCAGATCCTTTCGTGTGGAGTAGGGGACTTGGGTGACAGAGCGGAACGAGAAGTAGTGGGCGGAGCTAGGCCCAATCTTAGAAAAGAACTGATCTGTGGCCAGGTCAAGAAACAGCCCATTAGAACCATCTTTCAATATCCTTAGTGACTGCTGACGTCACTCAGCATCCATTGGTCAACCTGGGGCCCCGCAGGAGACCTCTTAGAACCCTTGGGCGCGAGCGGTGTGTGCGCGTTCTCACCTGTGTTTATCACTGCTCCTTGGTTACCGTTCGATCGGGAGGCTTTTGAGTGGTGCGGTTGTGGCAGAGAGGTTGGCTTCTACAGAATAGTACCGAGTAATCGCTGGTATTAGGTTTAGAAGTGGATAAGAGCCGAGGGGGCAGGTGAGCGGGCTGGCCCGTTAAGCTGCTGTCTTCTGCCATGAAGGCGCTTTTTGACTTTGGACCGTAGAAGAAAAAGTCACTCTCTGGCACCACCACCGGGCTGCAGGAGGCGAGCGCGGACGCGGTTTGTTTGTGAAAGAGAATCGGCTTTCGGCTGAGCTGGCAGATCCGACTCAGACATCTGGGAAAGATCCATCACGCTGCCAAACAGGGTGATGTGGAAAGAGGACAGCTGATCTTTCCGTGTGGAGTAGGGGTCGGGAACCTCCAGCAGGCTGCAGGAGGCGAGCGCGGGAGCGGTTTGGTTGAGAAATGGAATCGGATTTCGGCTGAGCTACCAGATCCGACACAGACATCTGGGAAAGATCCATCAAGCTGCAAAAGGGGTCATGTTAAAAGTGGATAGCAGATCTTTCCGTGTGGAGTAGGGTAAGTGGATGACAGAGTGGATGGAGAAGTAGGGGGCGGAGCCAGGCCCAAGCTTAGGAAAGAACTTATCTGTAGCCATGGCAAGAAATAGCCCGTGAGAAACAACTTTCAATCCCCCTAGGGACCACTGACGGCAATCAGCAACCATTGGTCAACCCGGGGCCCCGCAGGAGACCTCTTAGAACCCTTGGGCGCGAGCGGTGTGTGCGCATGCTCACTTGTGTTTGGCACTGCTCCTTGGTTAGCGTTCGATCGGGAGGCTTTTGGGTGGTGCTGTTGTGGCAGAGATGTTGTCTTCGAGAAAATAGTACTGAGTAATATTCGCTCATATCGGCTTCACGAGTGGGTATGAGCCGAGGGGCCAGGTGAGGGGACGGGCCTCTGAAGCTGCTGTCTTCTCCCATGAAGAAGCTTTTTGACTTTTGACGGTAGACGAAAGAGTCACTCTCAGGCACCGCCACCAGGTTGCAGGAGGCGAGCTCGGACGAGGTTTGTTTCAGACAGAGAATCGGCTTTTGGCCTAGCTCCCAGATCCACTCAGACATCTGGGAAAGATCAATCACGCTGCCTAAAGGGGCCATGTTGAAAGAGGACACCAGATCCTTTCGTGTGGAGTAGGGGACGGGGATGACAGAGCCGAACGAGTAGTAGGGGGCGGAGCAAGGCCCAATCTGAGAAAAGAACTGATCTGTAGCCACGTCAAGAAATAGCCCATTAGAACCAACTTTCGGCACTCAGCTCCAGGCGGGGTGGCCCCGGCGCTGAGGGACGCTACCCGACCTTGGCGGGACGGGGGTTTCGCCAGGGCCTGGGCCCAGCGACCAGGCGGAGACGGCGCGCGAGCCTTGCAGTCTCCAGGGAAATGCGGGCTTGCCTGCAATGAGATTTCATTTTCTGCACTTAAAGGACACCCTTTTCTGAGCTGCTGTGAATAAATTTGGGATGATACTGTATGTTTTCATCTAATGGAGAATTAGCTGTATTTTGAATAAGGATTGCTGCACTGGACGACTTCAGAACATTACTCACAATGTCATCAAACAGGAGTCAGAATCCCCATGGACCGAAGCAGATTGGCCTTGACCAGCTCTGGGACGACCTCAGAGCTGGAATCCAGCAAGTGTACACCACACAGAGTATGGCGAAGTCCAGATACATGGAACTCTACACGTATCCTCCTGCTTGAACTGAGATAATTTGCTTTAGAATTTTGATACTTAGTGGTAGGATCGATGAATTATTAGAAATTTGACATCGTGTGTTCTCTTCTCAGTTCGTCCTTGAAATGTAGTCACAGAATTCATCTTTAGCTTTAAGTTTTTTGAATAGAGGTACTGTTTTTCGGTTTTTTGAACAGAGGTAATAAATTTGGCTAGTTAGTTGTCTAATGCAGTGCTGGTCAGTACAGTAGCCACTAGTCACATGTATCTGTTTACATTTAAAATAATTTAAAAATTCAGTTTCTTAGTCACAGTAGCCATATTTTAAGGGCTTAATAGTCAGATAATAAAATATTTCTATTACTGTGGAAAGATCCGTTGGACAGCACTGGCCTAAAGCAGGGGATCATTTGTTGAAATGTTGTCCATTTGTTTATATATTGTCTACAGCTGCTTTCATGTTACTCGGAGGGAGTTGAGTAGTTCTGTCAGAAACAATCTTGTCCACAAAACCTAAAATATTTGCTATCTGGTCCTTTACATAAGAAGTTTGTTGACCTGATCTAACGGGATAGCACAGAGAACAAAAGTTTAACTGTTCTGGTCCTGTTTCACAAAAATGGTATTTAAAAAGTAACTCCCTCATTTGTCATGTGGCCTGCCATGTGTGCGAGGGACAGTGCCGCGTGCTGCAAAGGTCACGAGGGTGTAAAAGACGCGGCCCTGCTCTTCCATACCCAGTGGTGTGCTGTTCGCCTTTGTAGAGTTTCTTGGTTCCGTGCAAATATGAAATTGGAACTAGAGCTAAGCCACCTCAGTAGTGAGCAGGTTGCTGCAGATTCTAGGATTTCAAGGTTCAATGGAGATTTAAGTTTAAATCTTTGGTATGTATCTGTAATTATCAAACTAGGTTATGTGATATTGTAGTGTTCCCTCAAATATGTTAGCATCTGAAAATCCTTAAAAAGAATTTAAACATTGATTTAGATGGATATGAAGCTGTCTATTTCTAAATTAACTTACAATTTATTGTATGTATGTACACATATTCATATATGTACTCATATATACTTACATGTAGAACACTTTCCAAAAAAAATCAGCTTTATTGAGATAATTCACAAACCATAAAATTCACCCTTTTTAAAGTCAAAAAAAAAAAAAAAAAAAAGAACCAACTTTCAATCTACTTAGTGACTGCTGAAGTCACTCCGCAACCATTGGTCAACCCGGGGCCCCGCAGGAGACCTCTTAGAACCCTTGGGCGCGAGCGGCGTGTGCGCATGCTCACTTGTGTTTGGCACTGCTCCTTGGTTAGCGTTCGATCGGGAGGCTTTTGAGTGGTGCTGTTGTGGCAGAGATGTTGTCTTCGAGAAAATCGTACTCAGTAATATTCGCTCATATCGGCTTCACGAGTGGGTAGGAGCCGAGGGGCCAGGTGAGGGGACGGGCCTCTGAAGCTGCTGTCTTCTTCCATGAAGAAGCTTTTTGACATTTGACGGTAGACGAAAGAGTCACTCTCAGGCACCGCCACCAGGTGGCAGGAGGCGAGCTCGGACGAGGTTTGTTTCAGACAGAGAATCGGCTTTTGGCCTAGCTCCCAGATCCACTCAGACATCTGGGAAACATCAATCACGCTGCCTAAAGGGGCCATGTTGAAAGAGGACACCAGATCCTTTCGTGTGGAGTAGGGGACTTGGGTGACAGAGCGGAACGAGAAGTAGTGGGCGGAGCTAGGCCCAATCTTAGAAAAGAACTGATCTGTGGCCAGGTCAAGAAACAGCCCATTAGAACCATCTTTCAATATCCTTAGTGACTGCTGACGTCACTCAGCATCCATTGGTCAACCCGGGGCCCCGCAGGAGACCTCTTAGAACCCTTGGGCGCGAGCGGTGTGTGCGCGTTCTCACCTGTGTTTATCACTGCTCCTTGGTTACCGTTCGATCGGGAGGCTTTTGAGTGGTGCGGTTGTGGCAGAGAGGTTGGCTTCTACAGAATAGTACCGAGTAATCGCTGGTATTAGGTTTAGAAGTGGATAAGAGCCGAGGGGGCAGGTGAGCGGGCTGGCCCGTTAAGCTGCTGTCTTCTGCCATGAAGGCGCTTTTTGACTTTGGACCGTAGAAGAAAAAGTCACTCTCTGGCACCACCACCGGGCTGCAGGAGGCGAGCGCGGACGCGGTTTGTTTGTGAAAGAGAATCGGCTTTCGGCTGAGCTGGCAGATCCGACTCAGACATCTGGGAAAGATCCATCACGCTGCCAAACAGGGTGATGTGGAAAGAGGACAGCTGATCTTTCCGTGTGGAGTAGGGGTCGGGAACCTCCAGCAGGCTGCAGGAGGCGAGCGCGGGAGCGGTTTGGTTGAGAAATGGAATCGGATTTCGGCTGAGCTACCAGATCCGACACAGACATCTGGGAAAGATCCATCAAGCTGCAAAAGGGGTCATGTTAAAAGTGGATAGCAGATCTTTCCGTGTGGAGTAGGGTAAGTGGATGACAGAGTGGATGGAGAAGTAGGGGGCGGAGCCAGGCCCAAGCTTAGGAAAGAACTTATCTGTAGCCATGGCAAGAAATAGCCCGTGAGAAACAACTTTCAATCCCCCTAGGGACCACTGACGGCAATCAGCAACCATTGGTCAACCCGGGGCCCCGCAGGAGACCTCTTAGAACCCTTGGGCGCGAGCGGTGTGTGCGCATGCTCACTTGTGTTTGGCACTGCTCCTTGGTTAGCGTTCGATCGGGAGGCTTTTGGGTGGTGCTGTTGTGGCAGAGATGTTGTCTTCGAGAAAATAGTACTGAGTAATATTCGCTCATATCGGCTTCACGAGTGGGTATGAGCCGAGGGGCCAGGTGAGGGGACGGGCCTCTGAAGCTGCTGTCTTCTCCCATGAAGAAGCTTTTTGACTTTTGACGGTAGACGAAAGAGTCACTCTCAGGCACCGCCACCAGGTTGCAGGAGGCGAGCTCGGACGAGGTTTGTTTCAGACAGAGAATCGGCTTTTGGCCTAGCTCCCAGATCCACTCAGACATCTGGGAAAGATCAATCACGCTGCCTAAAGGGGCCATGTTGAAAGAGGACACCAGATCCTTTCGTGTGGAGTAGGGGACGGGGATGACAGAGCCGAACGAGTAGTAGGGGGCGGAGCAAGGCCCAATCTGAGAAAAGAACTGATCTGTAGCCACGTCAAGAAATAGCCCATTAGAACCAACTTTCGGCACTCAGCTCCAGGCGGGGTGGCCCCGGCGCTGAGGGACGCTACCCGACCTTGGCGGGACGGGGGTTTCGCCAGGGCCTGGGCCCAGCGACCAGGCGGAGACGGCGCGCGAGCCTTGCAGTCTCCAGGGAAATGCGGGCTTGCCTGCAATGAGATTTCATTTTCTGCATTTAAAGGACACCCTTTTCTGAGCTGCTGTGAATAAATTTGGGATGATACTGTATGTTTTCATCTAATGGAGAATTAGCTGTATTTTGAATAAGGATTGCTGCACTGGACGACTTCAGAACATTACTCACAATGTCATCAAACAGGAGTCAGAATCCCCATGGACCGAAGCAGATTGGCCTTGACCAGCTCTGGGACGACCTCAGAGCTGGAATCCAGCAAGTGTACACCACACAGAGTATGGCGAAGTCCAGATACATGGAACTCTACACGTATCCTCCTGCTTGAACTGAGATAATTTGCTTTAGAATTTTGATACTTAGTGGTAGGATCGATGAATTATTAGAAATTTGACATCGTGTGTTCTCTTCTCAGTTCGTCCTTGAAATGTAGTCACAGAATTCATCTTTAGCTTTAAGTTTTTTGAATAGAGGTACTGTTTTTCGGTTTTTTGAACAGAGGTAATAAAATTGGCTAGTTAGTTGTCTAATGCAGTGCTGGTCAGTACAGTAGCCACTAGTCACATGTATCTGTTTACATTTAAAATAATTTAAAAATTCAGTTTCTTAGTCACAGTAGCCATATTTTAAGGGCTTAATAGTCAGATAATAAAATATTTCTATTACTGTGGAAAGATCCGTTGGACAGCACTGGCCTAAAGCAGGGGATCATTTGTTGAAATGTTGTCCATTTGTTTATATATTGTCTACAGCTGCTTTCATGTTACTCGGAGGGAGTTGAGTAGTTCTGTCAGAAACAATCTTGTCCACAAAGCCTAAAATATTTGCTATCTGGTCCTTTACATAAGAAGTTTGTTGACCTGATCTAACGGGATAGCACAGAGAACAAAAGTTTAACTGTTCTGGTCCTGTTTCACAAAAATGGTATTTAAAAAGTAACTCCCTCATTTGTCATGTGGCCTGCCATGTGTGCGAGGGACAGTGCCGCGTGCTGCAAAGGTCACGAGGGTGTAAAAGACGCGGCCCTGCTCTTCCATACCCAGTGGTGTGCTGTTCGCCTTTGTAGAGTTTCTTGGTTCCGTGCAAATATGAAATTGGAACTAGAGCTAAGCCACCTCAGTAGTGAGCAGGTTGCTGCAGATTCTAGGATTTCAAGGTTCAATGGAGATTTAAGTTTAAATCTTTGGTATGTATCTGTAATTATCAAACTAGGTTATGTGATATTGTAGTGTTCCCTCAAATATGTTAGCATCTGAAAATCCTTAAAAAGAATTTAAACATTGATTTAGATGGATATGAAGCTGTCTATTTCTAAATTAACTTACAATTTATTGTATGTATGTACACATATTCATATATGTACTCATATATACTTACATGTAGAACACTTTCCAAAAAAAATCAGCTTTATTGAGATAATTCACAAACCATAAAATTCACCCTTTTTAAAGTCAAAAAAAAAAAAAAAAAAAAGAACCAACTTTCAATCTACTTAGTGACTGCTGAAGTCACTCCGCAACCATTGGTCAACCCGGGGCCCCGCAGGAGACCTCTTAGAACCCTTGGGCGCGAGCGGCGTGTGCGCATGCTCACTTGTGTTTGGCACTGCTCCTTGGTTAGCGTTCGATCGGGAGGCTTTTGAGTGGTGCTGTTGTGGCAGAGATGTTGTCTTCGAGAAAATCGTACTCAGTAATATTCGCTCATATCGGCTTCACGAGTGGGTATGAGCCGAGGGGCCAGGTGAGGGGACGGGCCTCTGAAGCTGCTGTCTTCTTCCATGAAGAAGCTTTTTGACATTTGACGGTAGACGAAAGAGTCACTCTCAGGCACCGCCACCAGGTGGCAGGAGGCGAGCTCGGACGAGGTTTGTTTCAGACAGAGAATCGGCTTTTGGCCTAGCTCCCAGATCCACTCAGACATCTGGGAAACATCAATCACGCTGCCTAAAGGGGCCAGGTTGAAAGAGGACACCAGATCCTTTCGTGTGGAGTAGGGGACTTGGGTGACAGAGCGGAACGAGAAGTAGTGGGCGGAGCTAGGCCCAATCTTAGAAAAGAACTGATCTGTGGCCAGGTCAAGAAACAGCCCATTAGAACCATCTTTCAATATCCTTAGTGACTGCTGACGTCACTCAGCATCCATTGGTCAACCCGGGGCCCCGCAGGAGACCTCTTAGAACCCTTGGGCGCGAGCGGTGTGTGCGCGTTCTCACCTGTGTTTATCACTGCTCCTTGGTTACCGTTCGATCGGGAGGCTTTTGAGTGGTGCGGTTGTGGCAGAGAGGTTGGCTTCTACAGAATAGTACCGAGTAATCGCTGGTATTAGGTTTAGAAGTGGATAAGAGCCGAGGGGGCAGGTGAGCGGGCTGGCCCGTTAAGCTGCTGTCTTCTGCCATGAAGGCGCTTTTTGACTTTGGACCGTAGAAGAAAAAGTCACTCTCTGGCACCACCACCGGGCTGCAGGAGGCGAGCGCGGACGCGGTTTGTTTGTGAAAGAGAATCGGCTTTCGGCTGAGCTGGCAGATCCGACTCAGACATCTGGGAAAGATCCATCACGCTGCCAAACAGGGTGATGTGGAAAGAGGACAGCTGATCTTTCCGTGTGGAGTAGGGGTCGGGAACCTCCAGCAGGCTGCAGGAGGCGAGCGCGGGAGCGGTTTGGTTGAGAAATGGAATCGGATTTCGGCTGAGCTACCAGATCCGACACAGACATCTGGGAAAGATCCATCAAGCTGCAAAAGGGGTCATGTTAAAAGTGGATAGCAGATCTTTCCGTGTGGAGTAGGGTAAGTGGATGACAGAGTGGATGGAGAAGTAGGGGGCGGAGCCAGGCCCAAGCTTAGGAAAGAACTTATCTGTAGCCATGGCAAGAAATAGCCCGTGAGAAACAACTTTCAATCCCCCTAGGGACCACTGACGGCAATCAGCAACCATTGGTCAACCCGGGGCCCCGCAGGAGACCTCTTAGAACCCTTGGGCGCGAGCGGTGTGTGCGCATGCTCACTTGTGTTTGGCACTGCTCCTTGGTTAGCGTTCGATCGGGAGGCTTTTGGGTGGTGCTGTTGTGGCAGAGATGTTGTCTTCGAGAAAATAGTACTGAGTAATATTCGCTCATATCGGCTTCACGAGTGGGTATGAGCCGAGGGGCCAGGTGAGGGGACGGGCCTCTGAAGCTGCTGTCTTCTCCCATGAAGAAGCTTTTTGACTTTTGACGGTAGACGAAAGAGTCACTCTCAGGCACCGCCACCAGGTTGCAGGAGGCGAGCTCGGACGAGGTTTATTTCACACAGAGAATCGGCTTTTGGCCTAGCTCCCAGATCCACTCAGACATCTGGGAAAGATCAATCACGCTGCCTAAAGGGGCCATGTTGAAAGAGGACACCAGATCCTTTCGTGTGGAGTAGGGGACGGGGATGACAGAGCCGAACGAGTAGTAGGGGGCGGAGCAAGGCCCAATCTGAGAAAAGAACTGATCTGTAGCCACGTCAAGAAATAGCCCATTAGAACCAACTTTCGGCACTCAGCTCCAGGCGGGGCGGCCCCGGCGCTGAGGGACGCTACCCGACCTTGGCGGGACGGGGGTTTCGCCAGGGCCTGGGCCCAGCGACCAGGCGGAGACGGCGCGCGAGCCTTGCAGTCTCCAGGGAAATGCGGGCTTGCCTGCAATGAGATTTCATTTTCTGCATTTAAAGGACACCCTTTTCTGAGCTGCTGTGAATAAATTTGGGATGATACTGTATGTTTTCATCTAATGGAGAATTAGCTGTATTTTGAATAAGGATTGCTGCACTGGACGACTTCAGAACATTACTCACAATGTCATCAAACAGGAGTCAGAATCCCCATGGACCGAAGCAGATTGGCCTTGACCAGCTCTGGGACGACCTCAGAGCTGGAATCCAGCAAGTGTACACCAGACAGAGTATGGCGAAGTCCAGATACATGGAACTCTACACGTATCCTCCTGCTTGAACTGAGATAATTTGCTTTAGAATTTTGATACTTAGTGGTAGGATCGATGAATTATTAGAAATTTGACATCGTGTGTTCTCTTCTCAGTTCGTCCTTGAAATGTAGTCACAGAATTCATCTTTAGCTTTAAGTTTTTTGAATAGAGGTACTGTTTTTCGGTTTTTGGAACAGAGGTAATAAAATTGGCTAGTTAGTTGTCTAATGCAGTGCTGGTCAGTACAGTAGCCACTAGTCACATGTATCTGTTTACATTTAAAATAATTTAAAAATTCAGTTTCTTAGTCACAGTAGCCATATTTTAAGGGCTTAATAGTCAGATAATAAAATATTTCTATTACTGTGGAATGATCCGTTGGACAGCACTGGCCTAAAGCAGGGGATCATTTGTTGAAATGTTGTCCATTTGTTTATATATTGTCTACAGCTGCTTTCATGTTACTCGGAGGGAGTTGAGTAGTTCTGTCAGAAACAATCTTGTCCACAAAGCCTAAAATATTTGCTATCTGGTCCTTTACATAAGAAGTTTGTTGACCTGATCTAACGGGATAGCACAGAGAACAAAAGTTTAACTGTTCTGGTCCTGTTTCACAAAAATGGTATTTAAAAAGTAACTCCCTCATTTGTCATGTGGCCTGCCATGTGTGCGAGGGACAGTGCCGCGTGCTGCAAAGGTCACGAGGGTGTAAAAGACGCGGCCCTGGTCTTCCATACCCAGTGGTGTGCTGTTCGCCTTTGTAGAGTTTCTTGGTTCCGTGCAAATATGAAATTGGAACTAGAGCTAAGCCACCTCAGTAGTGAGCAGGTTGCTGCAGATTCTAGGATTTCAAGGTTCAATGGAGATTTAAGTTTAAATCTTTGGTATGTATCTGTAATTATCAAACTAGGTTATGTGATATTGTAGTGTTCCCTCAAATATGTTAGCATCTGAAAATCCTTAAAAAGAATTTAAACATTGATTTAGATGGATATGAAGCTGTCTATTTCTAAATTAACTTACAATTTATTGTATGTATGTACACATATTCATATATGTACTCATATATACTTACATGTAGAACACTTTCCAAAAAAAATCAGCTTTATTGAGATAATTCACAAACCATAAAATTCACCCTTTTTAAAGTCAAAAAAAAAAAAAAAAAAAGAACCAACTTTCAATCTACTTAGTGACTGCTGAAGTCACTCCGCAACCATTGGTCAACCCGGGGCCCCGCAGGAGACCTCTTAGAACCCTTGGGCGCGAGCGGCGTGTGCGCATGCTCACTTGTGTTTGGCACTGCTCCTTGGTTAGCGTTCGATCGGGAGGCTTTTGAGTGGTGCTGTTGTGGCAGAGATGTTGTCTTCGAGAAAATCGTACTCAGTAATATTCGCTCATATCGGCTTCACGAGTGGGTATGAGCCGAGGGGCCAGGTGAGGGGACGGGCCTCTGAAGCTGCTGTCTTCTTCCATGAAGAAGCTTTTTGACATTTGACGGTAGACGAAAGAGTCACTCTCAGGCACCGCCACCAGGTGGCAGGAGGCGAGCTCGGACGAGGTTTGTTTCAGACAGAGAATCGGCTTTTGGCCTAGCTCCCAGATCCACTCAGACATCTGGGAAACATCAATCACGCTGCCTAAAGGGGCCAGGTTGAAAGAGGACACCAGATCCTTTCGTGTGGAGTAGGGGACTTGGGTGACAGAGCGGAACGAGAAGTAGTGGGCGGAGCTAGGCCCAATCTTAGAAAAGAACTGATCTGTGGCCAGGTCAAGAAACAGCCCATTAGAACCATCTTTCAATATCCTTAGTGACTGCTGACGTCACTCAGCATCCATTGGTCAACCCGGGGCCCCGCAGGAGACCTCTTAGAACCCTTGGGCGCGAGCGGTGTGTGCGCGTTCTCACCTGTGTTTATCACTGCTCCTTGGTTACCGTTCGATCGGGAGGCTTTTGAGTGGTGCGGTTGTGGCAGAGAGGTTGGCTTCTACAGAATAGTACCGAGTAATCGCTGGTATTAGGTTTAGAAGTGGATAAGAGCCGAGGGGGCAGGTGAGCGGGCTGGCCCGTTAAGCTGCTGTCTTCTGCCATGAAGGCGCTTTTTGACTTTGGACCGTAGAAGAAAAAGTCACTCTCTGGCACCACCACCGGGCTGCAGGAGGCGAGCGCGGACGCGGTTTGTTTGTGAAAGAGAATCGGCTTTCGGCTGAGCTGGCAGATCCGACTCAGACATCTGGGAAAGATCCATCACGCTGCCAAACAGGGTGATGTGGAAAGAGGACAGCTGATCTTTCCGTGTGGAGTAGGGGTCGGGAACCTCCAGCAGGCTGCAGGAGGCGAGCGCGGGAGCGGTTTGGTTGAGAAATGGAATCGGATTTCGGCTGAGCTACCAGATCCGACACAGACATCTGGGAAAGATCCATCAAGCTGCAAAAGGGGTCATGTTAAAAGTGGATAGCAGATCTTTCCGTGTGGAGTAGGGTAAGTGGATGACAGAGTGGATGGAGAAGTAGGGGGCGGAGCCAGGCCCAAGCTTAGGAAAGAACTTATCTGTAGCCATGGCAAGAAATAGCCCGTGAGAAACAACTTTCAATCCCCCTAGGGACCACTGACGGCAATCAGCAACCATTGGTCAACCCGGGGCCCCGCAGGAGACCTCTTAGAACCCTTGGGCGCGAGCGGTGTGTGCGCATGCTCACTTGTGTTTGGCACTGCTCCTTGGTTAGCGTTCGATCGGGAGGCTTTTGGGTGGTGCTGTTGTGGCAGAGATGTTGTCTTCGAGAAAATAGTACTGAGTAATATTCGCTCATATCGGCTTCACGAGTGGGTATGAGCCGAGGGGCCAGGTGAGGGGACGGGCCTCTGAAGCTGCTGTCTTCTCCCATGAAGAAGCTTTTTGACTTTTGACGGTAGACGAAAGAGTCACTCTCAGGCACCGCCACCAGGTTGCAGGAGGCGAGCTCGGACGAGGTTTATTTCACACAGAGAATCGGCTTTTGGCCTAGCTCCCAGATCCACTCAGACATCTGGGAAAGATCAATCACGCTGCCTAAAGGGGCCATGTTGAAAGAGGACACCAGATCCTTTCGTGTGGAGTAGGGGACGGGGATGACAGAGCCGAACGAGTAGTAGGGGGCGGAGCAAGGCCCAATCTGAGAAAAGAACTGATCTGTAGCCACGTCAAGAAATAGCCCATTAGAACCAACTTTCGGCACTCAGCTCCAGGCGGGGCGGCCCCGGCGCTGAGGGACGCTACCCGACCTTGGCGGGACGGGGGTTTCGCCAGGGCCTGGGCCCAGCGACCAGGCGGAGACGGCGCGCGAGCCTTGCAGTCTCCAGGGAAATGCGGGCTTGCCTGCAATGAGATTTCATTTTCTGCATTTAAAGGACACCCTTTTCTGAGCTGCTGTGAATAAATTTGGGATGATACTGTATGTTTTCATCTAATGGAGAATTAGCTGTATTTTGAATAAGGATTGCTGCACTGGACGACTTCAGAACATTACTCACAATGTCATCAAACAGGAGTCAGAATCCCCATGGACCGAAGCAGATTGGCCTTGACCAGCTCTGGGACGACCTCAGAGCTGGAATCCAGCAAGTGTACACCACACAGAGTATGGCGAAGTCCAGATACATGGAACTCTACACGTATCCTCCTGCTTGAACTGAGATAATTTGCTTTAGAATTTTGATACTTAGTGGTAGGATCGATGAATTATTAGAAATTTGACATCGTGTGTTCTCTTCTCAGTTCATCCTTGAAATGTAGTCACAGAATTCATCTTTAGCTTTAAGTTTTTTGAATAGAGGTACTGTTTTTCGGTTTTTGGAACAGAGGTAATAAAATTGGCTAGTTAGTTGTCTAATGCAGTGCTGGTCAGTACAGTAGCCACTAGTCACATGTATCTGTTCACATTTAAAATAATTTAAAAATTCAGTTTCTTAGTCACAGTAGCCATATTTTAAGGGCTTAATAGTCAGATAATAAAATATTTCTATTACTGTGGAAAGATCCGTTGGACAGCACTGGCCTAAAGCAGGGGATCATTTGTTGAAATGTTGTCCATTTGTTTATATATTGTCTACAGCTGCTTTCATGTTACTCGGAGGGAGTTGAGTAGTTCTGTCAGAAACAATCTTGTCCACAAAGCCTAAAATATTTGCTATCTGGTCCTTTACATAAGAAGTTTGTTGACCTGATCTAACGGGATAGCACAGAGAACAAAAGTTTAACTGTTCTGGTCCTGTTTCACAAAAATGGTATTTAAAAAGTAACTCCCTCATTTGTCATGTGGCCTGCCATGTGTGCGAGGGACAGTGCCGCGTGCTGCAAAGGTCACGAGGGTGTAAAAGACGCGGCCCTGCTCTTCCATACCCAGTGGTGTGCTGTTCGCCTTTGTAGAGTTTCTTGGTTCCGTGCAAATATGAAATTGGAACTAGAGCTAAGCCACCTCAGTAGTGAGCAGGTTGCTGCAGATTCTAGGATTTCAAGGTTCAATGGAGATTTAAGTTTAAATCTTTGGTATGTATCTGTAATTATCAAACTAGGTTATGTGATATTGTAGTGTTCCCTCAAATATGTTAGCATCTGAAAATCCTTAAAAAGAATTTAAACATTGATTTAGATGGATATGAAGCTGTCTATTTCTAAATTAACTTACAATTTATTGTATGTATGTACACATATTCATATATGTACTCATATATACTTACATGTAGAACACTTTTCAAAAAAAATCAGCTTTATTGAGATAATTCACAAACCATAAAATTCACCCTTTTTAAAGTCAAAAAAAAAAAAAAAAAAAAAAAAGAACCAACTTTCAATCTACTTAGTGACTGCTGAAGTCACTCCGCAACCATTGGTCAACCCGGGGCCCCGCAGGAGACCTCTTAGAACCCTTGGGCGCGAGCGGCGTGTGCGCATGCTCACTTGTGTTTGGCACTGCTCCTTGGTTAGCGTTCGATCGGGAGGCTTTTGAGTGGTGCTGTTGTGGCAGAGATGTTGTCTTCGAGAAAATCGTACTCAGTAATATTCGCTCATATCGGCTTCACGAGTGGGTATGAGCCGAGGGGCCAGGTGAGGGGACGGGCCTCTGAAGCTGCTGTCTTCTTCCATGAAGAAGCTTTTTGACATTTGACGGTAGACGAAAGAGTCACTCTCAGGCACCGCCACCAGGTGGCAGGAGGCGAGCTCGGACGAGGTTTGTTTCAGACAGAGAATCGGCTTTTGGCCTAGCTCCCAGATCCACTCAGACATCTGGGAAACATCAATCACGCTGCCTAAAGGGGCCAGGTTGAAAGAGGACACCAGATCCTTTCGTGTGGAGTAGGGGACTTGGGTGACAGAGCGGAACGAGAAGTAGTGGGCGGAGCTAGGCCCAATCTTAGAAAAGAACTGATCTGTGGCCAGGTCAAGAAACAGCCCATTAGAACCATCTTTCAATATCCTTAGTGACTGCTGACGTCACTCAGCATCCATTGGTCAACCCGGGGCCCCGCAGGAGACCTCTTAGAACCCTTGGGCGCGAGCGGTGTGTGCGCGTTCTCACCTGTGTTTATCACTGCTCCTTGGTTACCGTTCGATCGGGAGGCTTTTGAGTGGTGCGGTTGTGGCAGAGAGGTTGGCTTCTACAGAATAGTACCGAGTAATCGCTGGTATTAGGTTTAGAAGTGGATAAGAGCCGAGGGGGCAGGTGAGCGGGCTGGCCCGTTAAGCTGCTGTCTTCTGCCATGAAGGCGCTTTTTGACTTTGGACCGTAGAAGAAAAAGTCACTCTCTGGCACCACCACCGGGCTGCAGGAGGCGAGCGCGGACGCGGTTTGTTTGTGAAAGAGAATCGGCTTTCGGCTGAGCTGGCAGATCCGACTCAGACATCTGGGAAAGATCCATCACGCTGCCAAACAGGGTGATGTGGAAAGAGGACAGCTGATCTTTCCGTGTGGAGTAGGGGTCGGGAACCTCCAGCAGGCTGCAGGAGGCGAGCGCGGGAGCGGTTTGGTTGAGAAATGGAATCGGATTTCGGCTGAGCTACCAGATCCGACACAGACATCTGGGAAAGATCCATCAAGCTGCAAAAGGGGTCATGTTAAAAGTGGATAGCAGATCTTTCCGTGTGGAGTAGGGTAAGTGGATGACAGAGTGGATGGAGAAGTAGGGGGCGGAGCCAGGCCCAAGCTTAGGAAAGAACTTATCTGTAGCCATGGCAAGAAATAGCCCGTGAGAAACAACTTTCAATCCCCCTAGGGACCACTGACGGCAATCAGCAACCATTGGTCAACCCGGGGCCCCGCAGGAGACCTCTTAGAACCCTTGGGCGCGAGCGGTGTGTGCGCATGCTCACTTGTGTTTGGCACTGCTCCTTGGTTAGCGTTCGATCGGGAGGCTTTTGGGTGGTGCTGTTGTGGCAGAGATGTTGTCTTCGAGAAAATAGTACTGAGTAATATTCGCTCATATCGGCTTCACGAGTGGGTATGAGCCGAGGGGCCAGGTGAGGGGACGGGCCTCTGAAGCTGCTGTCTTCTCCCATGAAGAAGCTTTTTGACTTTTGACGGTAGACGAAAGAGTCACTCTCAGGCACCGCCACCAGGTTGCAGGAGGCGAGCTCGGACGAGGTTTATTTCACACAGAGAATCGGCTTTTGGCCTAGCTCCCAGATCCACTCAGACATCTGGGAAAGATCAATCACGCTGCCTAAAGGGGCCATGTTGAAAGAGGACACCAGATCCTTTCGTGTGGAGTAGGGGACGGGGATGACAGAGCCGAACGAGTAGTAGGGGGCGGAGCAAGGCCCAATCTGAGAAAAGAACTGATCTGTAGCCACGTCAAGAAATAGCCCATTAGAACCAACTTTCGGCACTCAGCTCCAGGCGGGGCGGCCCCGGCGCTGAGGGACGCTACCCGACCTTGGCGGGACGGGGGTTTCGCCAGGGCCTGGGCCCAGCGACCAGGCGGAGACGGCGCGCGAGCCTTGCAGTCTCCAGGGAAATGCGGGCTTGCCTGCAATGAGATTTCATTTTCTGCATTTAAAGGACACCCTTTTCTGAGCTGCTGTGAATAAATTTGGGATGATACTGTATGTTTTCATCTAATGGAGAATTAGCTGTATTTTGAATAAGGATTGCTGCACTGGACGACTTCAGAACATTACTCACAATGTCATCAAACAGGAGTCAGAATCCCCATGGACCGAAGCAGATTGGCCTTGACCAGCTCTGGGACGACCTCAGAGCTGGAATCCAGCAAGTGTACACCACACAGAGTATGGCGAAGTCCAGATACATGGAACTCTACACGTATCCTCCTGCTTGAACTGAGATAATTTGCTTTAGAATTTTGATACTTAGTGGTAGGATCGATGAATTATTAGAAATTTGACATCGTGTGTTCTCTTCTCAGTTCGTCCTTGAAATGTAGTCACAGAATTCATCTTTAGCTTTAAGTTTTTTGAATAGAGGTACTGTTTTTCGGTTTTTGTAACAGAGGTAATAAAATTGGCTAGTTAGTTGTCTAATGCAGTGCTGGTCAGTACAGTAGCCACTAGTCACATGTATCTGTTTACATTTAAAATAATTTAAAAATTCAGTTTCTTAGTCACAGTAGCCATATTTTAAGGGCTTAATAGTCAGATAATAAAATATTTCTATTACTGTGGAATGATCCGTTGGACAGCACTGGCCTAAAGCAGGGGATCATTTGTTGAAATGTTGTCCATTTGTTTATATATTGTCTACAGCTGCTTTCATGTTACTCGGAGGGAGTTGAGTAGTTCTGTCAGAAACAATCTTGTCCACAAAGCCTAAAATATTTGCTATCTGGTCCTTTACATAAGAAGTTTGTTGACCTGATCTAACGGGATAGCACAGAGAACAAAAGTTTAACTGTTCTGGTCCTGTTTCACAAAAATGGTATTTAAAAAGTAACTCCCTCATTTGTCATGTGGCCTGCCATGTGTGCGAGGGACAGTGCCGCGTGCTGCAAAGGTCACGAGGGTGTAAAAGACGCGGCCCTGGTCTTCCATACCCAGTGGTGTGCTGTTCGCCTTTGTAGAGTTTCTTGGTTCCGTGCAAATATGAAATTGGAACTAGAGCTAAGCCACCTCAGTAGTGAGCAGGTTGCTGCAGATTCTAGGATTTCAAGGTTCAATGGAGATTTAAGTTTAAATCTTTGGTATGTATCTGTAATTATCAAACTAGGTTATGTGATATTGTAGTGTTCCCTCAAATATGTTAGCATCTGAAAATCCTTAAAAAGAATTTAAACATTGATTTAGATGGATATGAAGCTGTCTATTTCTAAATTAACTTACAATTTATTGTATGTATGTACACATATTCATATATGTACTCATATATACTTACATGTAGAACACTTTCCAAAAAAAATCAGCTTTATTGAGATAATTCACAAACCATAAAATTCACCCTTTTTAAAGTCAAAAAAAAAAAAAAAAAAAGAACCAACTTTCAATCTACTTAGTGACTGCTGAAGTCACTCCGCAACCATTGGTCAACCCGGGGCCCCGCAGGAGACCTCTTAGAACCCTTGGGCGCGAGCGGCGTGTGCGCATGCTCACTTGTGTTTGGCACTGCTCCTTGGTTAGCGTTCGATCGGGAGGCTTTTGAGTGGTGCTGTTGTGGCAGAGATGTTGTCTTCGAGAAAATCGTACTCAGTAATATTCGCTCATATCGGCTTCACGAGTGGGTATGAGCCGAGGGGCCAGGTGAGGGGACGGGCCTCTGAAGCTGCTGTCTTCTTCCATGAAGAAGCTTTTTGACATTTGACGGTAGACGAAAGAGTCACTCTCAGGCACCGCCACCAGGTGGCAGGAGGCGAGCTCGGACGAGGTTTGTTTCAGACAGAGAATCGGCTTTTGGCCTAGCTCCCAGATCCACTCAGACATCTGGGAAACATCAATCACGCTGCCTAAAGGGGCCAGGTTGAAAGAGGACACCAGATCCTTTCGTGTGGAGTAGGGGACTTGGGTGACAGAGCGGAACGAGAAGTAGTGGGCGGAGCTAGGCCCAATCTTAGAAAAGAACTGATCTGTGGCCAGGTCAAGAAACAGCCCATTAGAACCATCTTTCAATATCCTTAGTGACTGCTGACGTCACTCAGCATCCATTGGTCAACCCGGGGCCCCGCAGGAGACCTCTTAGAACCCTTGGGCGCGAGCGGTGTGTGCGCGTTCTCACCTGTGTTTATCACTGCTCCTTGGTTACCGTTCGATCGGGAGGCTTTTGAGTGGTGCGGTTGTGGCAGAGAGGTTGGCTTCTACAGAATAGTACCGAGTAATCGCTGGTATTAGGTTTAGAAGTGGATAAGAGCCGAGGGGGCAGGTGAGCGGGCTGGCCCGTTAAGCTGCTGTCTTCTGCCATGAAGGCGCTTTTTGACTTTGGACCGTAGAAGAAAAAGTCACTCTCTGGCACCACCACCGGGCTGCAGGAGGCGAGCGCGGACGCGGTTTGTTTGTGAAAGAGAATCGGCTTTCGGCTGAGCTGGCAGATCCGACTCAGACATCTGGGAAAGATCCATCACGCTGCCAAACAGGGTGATGTGGAAAGAGGACAGCTGATCTTTCCGTGTGGAGTAGGGGTCGGGAACCTCCAGCAGGCTGCAGGAGGCGAGCGCGGGAGCGGTTTGGTTGAGAAATGGAATCGGATTTCGGCTGAGCTACCAGATCCGACACAGACATCTGGGAAAGATCCATCAAGCTGCAAAAGGGGTCATGTTAAAAGTGGATAGCAGATCTTTCCGTGTGGAGTAGGGTAAGTGGATGACAGAGTGGATGGAGAAGTAGGGGGCGGAGCCAGGCCCAAGCTTAGGAAAGAACTTATCTGTAGCCATGGCAAGAAATAGCCCGTGAGAAACAACTTTCAATCCCCCTAGGGACCACTGACGGCAATCAGCAACCATTGGTCAACCCGGGGCCCCGCAGGAGACCTCTTAGAACCCTTGGGCGCGAGCGGTGTGTGCGCATGCTCACTTGTGTTTGGCACTGCTCCTTGGTTAGCGTTCGATCGGGAGGCTTTTGGGTGGTGCTGTTGTGGCAGAGATGTTGTCTTCGAGAAAATAGTACTGAGTAATATTCGCTCATATCGGCTTCACGAGTGGGTATGAGCCGAGGGGCCAGGTGAGGGGACGGGCCTCTGAAGCTGCTGTCTTCTCCCATGAAGAAGCTTTTTGACTTTTGACGGTAGACGAAAGAGTCACTCTCAGGCACCGCCACCAGGTTGCAGGAGGCGAGCTCGGACGAGGTTTATTTCACACAGAGAATCGGCTTTTGGCCTAGCTCCCAGATCCACTCAGACATCTGGGAAAGATCAATCACGCTGCCTAAAGGGGCCATGTTGAAAGAGGACACCAGATCCTTTCGTGTGGAGTAGGGGACGGGGATGACAGAGCCGAACGAGTAGTAGGGGGCGGAGCAAGGCCCAATCTGAGAAAAGAACTGATCTGTAGCCACGTCAAGAAATAGCCCATTAGAACCAACTTTCGGCACTCAGCTCCAGGCGGGGCGGCCCCGGCGCTGAGGGACGCTACCCGACCTTGGCGGGACGGGGGTTTCGCCAGGGCCTGGGCCCAGCGACCAGGCGGAGACGGCGCGCGAGCCTTGCAGTCTCCAGGGAAATGCGGGCTTGCCTGCAATGAGATTTCATTTTCTGCATTTAAAGGACACCCTTTTCTGAGCTGCTGTGAATAAATTTGGGATGATACTGTATGTTTTCATCTAATGGAGAATTAGCTGTATTTTGAATAAGGATTGCTGCACTGGACGACTTCAGAACATTACTCACAATGTCATCAAACAGGAGTCAGAATCCCCATGGACCGAAGCAGATTGGCCTTGACCAGCTCTGGGACGACCTCAGAGCTGGAATCCAGCAAGTGTACACCACACAGAGTATGGCGAAGTCCAGATACATGGAACTCTACACGTATCCTCCTGCTTGAACTGAGATAATTTGCTTTAGAATTTTGATACTTAGTGGTAGGATCGATGAATTATTAGAAATTTGACATCGTGTGTTCTCTTCTCAGTTCATCCTTGAAATGTAGTCACAGAATTCATCTTTAGCTTTAAGTTTTTTGAATAGAGGTACTGTTTTTCGGTTTTTGGAACAGAGGTAATAAAATTGGCTAGTTAGTTGTCTAATGCAGTGCTGGTCAGTACAGTAGCCACTAGTCACATGTATCTGTTCACATTTAAAATAATTTAAAAATTCAGTTTCTTAGTCACAGTAGCCATATTTTAAGGGCTTAATAGTCAGATAATAAAATATTTCTATTACTGTGGAAAGATCCGTTGGACAGCACTGGCCTAAAGCAGGGGATCATTTGTTGAAATGTTGTCCATTTGTTTATATATTGTCTACAGCTGCTTTCATGTTACTCGGAGGGAGTTGAGTAGTTCTGTCAGAAACAATCTTGTCCACAAAGCCTAAAATATTTGCTATCTGGTCCTTTACATAAGAAGTTTGTTGACCTGATCTAACGGGATAGCACAGAGAACAAAAGTTTAACTGTTCTGGTCCTGTTTCACAAAAATGGTATTTAAAAAGTAACTCCCTCATTTGTCATGTGGCCTGCCATGTGTGCGAGGGACAGTGCCGCGTGCTGCAAAGGTCACGAGGGTGTAAAAGACGCGGCCCTGCTCTTCCATACCCAGTGGTGTGCTGTTCGCCTTTGTAGAGTTTCTTGGTTCCGTGCAAATATGAAATTGGAACTAGAGCTAAGCCACCTCAGTAGTGAGCAGGTTGCTGCAGATTCTAGGATTTCAAGGTTCAATGGAGATTTAAGTTTAAATCTTTGGTATGTATCTGTAATTATCAAACTAGGTTATGTGATATTGTAGTGTTCCCTCAAATATGTTAGCATCTGAAAATCCTTAAAAAGAATTTAAACATTGATTTAGATGGATATGAAGCTGTCTATTTCTAAATTAACTTACAATTTATTGTATGTATGTACACATATTCATATATGTACTCATATATACTTACATGTAGAACACTTTTCAAAAAAAATCAGCTTTATTGAGATAATTCACAAACCATAAAATTCACCCTTTTTAAAGTCAAAAAAAAAAAAAAAAAAAAAAAAGAACCAACTTTCAATCTACTTAGTGACTGCTGAAGTCACTCCGCAACCATTGGTCAACCCGGGGCCCCGCAGGAGACCTCTTAGAACCCTTGGGCGCGAGCGGCGTGTGCGCATGCTCACTTGTGTTTGGCACTGCTCCTTGGTTAGCGTTCGATCGGGAGGCTTTTGAGTGGTGCTGTTGTGGCAGAGATGTTGTCTTCGAGAAAATCGTACTCAGTAATATTCGCTCATATCGGCTTCACGAGTGGGTATGAGCCGAGGGGCCAGGTGAGGGGACGGGCCTCTGAAGCTGCTGTCTTCTTCCATGAAGAAGCTTTTTGACATTTGACGGTAGACGAAAGAGTCACTCTCAGGCACCGCCACCAGGTGGCAGGAGGCGAGCTCGGACGAGGTTTGTTTCAGACAGAGAATCGGCTTTTGGCCTAGCTCCCAGATCCACTCAGACATCTGGGAAACATCAATCACGCTGCCTAAAGGGGCCAGGTTGAAAGAGGACACCAGATCCTTTCGTGTGGAGTAGGGGACTTGGGTGACAGAGCGGAACGAGAAGTAGTGGGCGGAGCTAGGCCCAATCTTAGAAAAGAACTGATCTGTGGCCAGGTCAAGAAACAGCCCATTAGAACCATCTTTCAATATCCTTAGTGACTGCTGACGTCACTCAGCATCCATTGGTCAACCCGGGGCCCCGCAGGAGACCTCTTAGAACCCTTGGGCGCGAGCGGTGTGTGCGCGTTCTCACCTGTGTTTATCACTGCTCCTTGGTTACCGTTCGATCGGGAGGCTTTTGAGTGGTGCGGTTGTGGCAGAGAGGTTGGCTTCTACAGAATAGTACCGAGTAATCGCTGGTATTAGGTTTAGAAGTGGATAAGAGCCGAGGGGGCAGGTGAGCGGGCTGGCCCGTTAAGCTGCTGTCTTCTGCCATGAAGGCGCTTTTTGACTTTGGACCGTAGAAGAAAAAGTCACTCTCTGGCACCACCACCGGGCTGCAGGAGGCGAGCGCGGACGCGGTTTGTTTGTGAAAGAGAATCGGCTTTCGGCTGAGCTGGCAGATCCGACTCAGACATCTGGGAAAGATCCATCACGCTGCCAAACAGGGTGATGTGGAAAGAGGACAGCTGATCTTTCCGTGTGGAGTAGGGGTCGGGAACCTCCAGCAGGCTGCAGGAGGCGAGCGCGGGAGCGGTTTGGTTGAGAAATGGAATCGGATTTCGGCTGAGCTACCAGATCCGACACAGACATCTGGGAAAGATCCATCAAGCTGCAAAAGGGGTCATGTTAAAAGTGGATAGCAGATCTTTCCGTGTGGAGTAGGGTAAGTGGATGACAGAGTGGATGGAGAAGTAGGGGGCGGAGCCAGGCCCAAGCTTAGGAAAGAACTTATCTGTAGCCATGGCAAGAAATAGCCCGTGAGAAACAACTTTCAATCCCCCTAGGGACCACTGACGGCAATCAGCAACCATTGGTCAACCCGGGGCCCCGCAGGAGACCTCTTAGAACCCTTGGGCGCGAGCGGTGTGTGCGCATGCTCACTTGTGTTTGGCACTGCTCCTTGGTTAGCGTTCGATCGGGAGGCTTTTGGGTGGTGCTGTTGTGGCAGAGATGTTGTCTTCGAGAAAATAGTACTGAGTAATATTCGCTCATATCGGCTTCACGAGTGGGTATGAGCCGAGGGGCCAGGTGAGGGGACGGGCCTCTGAAGCTGCTGTCTTCTCCCATGAAGAAGCTTTTTGACTTTTGACGGTAGACGAAAGAGTCACTCTCAGGCACCGCCACCAGGTTGCAGGAGGCGAGCTCGGACGAGGTTTATTTCACACAGAGAATCGGCTTTTGGCCTAGCTCCCAGATCCACTCAGACATCTGGGAAAGATCAATCACGCTGCCTAAAGGGGCCATGTTGAAAGAGGACACCAGATCCTTTCGTGTGGAGTAGGGGACGGGGATGACAGAGCCGAACGAGTAGTAGGGGGCGGAGCAAGGCCCAATCTGAGAAAAGAACTGATCTGTAGCCACGTCAAGAAATAGCCCATTAGAACCAACTTTCGGCACTCAGCTCCAGGCGGGGCGGCCCCGGCGCTGAGGGACGCTACCCGACCTTGGCGGGACGGGGGTTTCGCCAGGGCCTGGGCCCAGCGACCAGGCGGAGACGGCGCGCGAGCCTTGCAGTCTCCAGGGAAATGCGGGCTTGCCTGCAATGAGATTTCATTTTCTGCATTTAAAGGACACCCTTTTCTGAGCTGCTGTGAATAAATTTGGGATGATACTGTATGTTTTCATCTAATGGAGAATTAGCTGTATTTTGAATAAGGATTGCTGCACTGGACGACTTCAGAACATTACTCACAATGTCATCAAACAGGAGTCAGAATCCCCATGGACCGAAGCAGATTGGCCTTGACCAGCTCTGGGACGACCTCAGAGCTGGAATCCAGCAAGTGTACACCACACAGAGTATGGCGAAGTCCAGATACATGGAACTCTACACGTATCCTCCTGCTTGAACTGAGATAATTTGCTTTAGAATTTTGATACTTAGTGGTAGGATCGATGAATTATTAGAAATTTGACATCGTGTGTTCTCTTCTCAGTTCGTCCTTGAAATGTAGTCACAGAATTCATCTTTAGCTTTAAGTTTTTTGAATAGAGGTACTGTTTTTCGGTTTTTGTAACAGAGGTAATAAAATTGGCTAGTTAGTTGTCTAATGCAGTGCTGGTCAGTACAGTAGCCACTAGTCACATGTATCTGTTTACATTTAAAATAATTTAAAAATTCAGTTTCTTAGTCACAGTAGCCATATTTTAAGGGCTTAATAGTCAGATAATAAAATATTTCTATTACTGTGGAATGATCCGTTGGACAGCACTGGCCTAAAGCAGGGGATCATTTGTTGAAATGTTGTCCATTTGTTTATATATTGTCTACAGCTGCTTTCATGTTACTCGGAGGGAGTTGAGTAGTTCTGTCAGAAACAATCTTGTCCACAAAGCCTAAAATATTTGCTATCTGGTCCTTTACATAAGAAGTTTGTTGACCTGATCTAACGGGATAGCACAGAGAACAAAAGTTTAACTGTTCTGGTCCTGTTTCACAAAAATGGTATTTAAAAAGTAACTCCCTCATTTGTCATGTGGCCTGCCATGTGTGCGAGGGACAGTGCCGCGTGCTGCAAAGGTCACGAGGGTGTAAAAGACGCGGCCCTGGTCTTCCATACCCAGTGGTGTGCTGTTCGCCTTTGTAGAGTTTCTTGGTTCCGTGCAAATATGAAATTGGAACTAGAGCTAAGCCACCTCAGTAGTGAGCAGGTTGCTGCAGATTCTAGGATTTCAAGGTTCAATGGAGATTTAAGTTTAAATCTTTGGTATGTATCTGTAATTATCAAACTAGGTTATGTGATATTGTAGTGTTCCCTCAAATATGTTAGCATCTGAAAATCCTTAAAAAGAATTTAAACATTGATTTAGATGGATATGAAGCTGTCTATTTCTAAATTAACTTACAATTTATTGTATGTATGTACACATATTCATATATGTACTCATATATACTTACATGTAGAACACTTTCCAAAAAAAAATCAGCTTTATTGAGATAATTCACAAACCATAAACTTCACCCTTTTTAAAGTCAAAAAAAAAAAAAAAAAAAAAAAAGAACCAACTTTCAATCTACTTAGTGACTGCTGAAGTCACTCCGCAACCATTGGTCAACCCGGGGCCCCGCAGGAGACCTCTTAGAACCCTTGGGCGCGAGCGGCGTGTGCGCATGCTCACTTGTGTTTGGCACTGCTCCTTGGTTAGCGTTCGATCGGGAGGCTTTTGAGTGGTGCTGTTGTGGCAGAGATGTTGTCTTCGAGAAAATCGTACTCAGTAATATTCGCTCATATCGGCTTCACGAGTGGGTATGAGCCGAGGGGCCAGGTGAGGGGACGGGCCTCTGAAGCTGCTGTCTTCTTCCATGAAGAAGCTTTTTGACATTTGACGGTAGACGAAAGAGTCACTCTCAGGCACCGCCACCAGGTGGCAGGAGGCGAGCTCGGACGAGGTTTGTTTCAGACAGAGAATCGGCTTTTGGCCTAGCTCCCAGATCCACTCAGACATCTGGGAAACATCAATCACGCTGCCTAAAGGGGCCAGGTTGAAAGAGGACACCAGATCCTTTCGTGTGGAGTAGGGGACTTGGGTGACAGAGCGGAACGAGAAGTAGTGGGCGGAGCTAGGCCCAATCTTAGAAAAGAACTGATCTGTGGCCAGGTCAAGAAACAGCCCATTAGAACCATCTTTCAATATCCTTAGTGACTGCTGACGTCACTCAGCATCCATTGGTCAACCCGGGGCCCCGCAGGAGACCTCTTAGAACCCTTGGGCGCGAGCGGTGTGTGCGCGTTCTCACCTGTGTTTATCACTGCTCCTTGGTTACCGTTCGATCGGGAGGCTTTTGAGTGGTGCGGTTGTGGCAGAGAGGTTGGCTTCTACAGAATAGTACCGAGTAATCGCTGGTATTAGGTTTAGAAGTGGATAAGAGCCGAGGGGGCAGGTGAGCGGGCTGGCCCGTTAAGCTGCTGTCTTCTGCCATGAAGGCGCTTTTTGACTTTGGACCGTAGAAGAAAAAGTCACTCTCTGGCACCACCACCGGGCTGCAGGAGGCGAGCGCGGACGCGGTTTGTTTGTGAAAGAGAATCGGCTTTCGGCTGAGCTGGCAGATCCGACTCAGACATCTGGGAAAGATCCATCACGCTGCCAAACAGGGTGATGTGGAAAGAGGACAGCTGATCTTTCCGTGTGGAGTAGGGGTCGGGAACCTCCAGCAGGCTGCAGGAGGCGAGCGCGGGAGCGGTTTGGTTGAGAAATGGAATCGGATTTCGGCTGAGCTACCAGATCCGACACAGACATCTGGGAAAGATCCATCAAGCTGCAAAAGGGGTCATGTTAAAAGTGGATAGCAGATCTTTCCGTGTGGAGTAGGGTAAGTGGATGACAGAGTGGATGGAGAAGTAGGGGGCGGAGCCAGGCCCAAGCTTAGGAAAGAACTTATCTGTAGCCATGGCAAGAAATAGCCCGTGAGAAACAACTTTCAATCCCCCTAGGGACCACTGACGGCAATCAGCAACCATTGGTCAACCCGGGGCCCCGCAGGAGACCTCTTAGAACCCTTGGGCGCGAGCGGTGTGTGCGCATGCTCACTTGTGTTTGGCACGGCTCCTTGGTTAGCGTTCGATCGGGAGGCTTTTGGGTGGTGCTGTTGTGGCAGAGATGTTGTCTTCGAGAAAATAGTACTGAGTAATATTCGCTCATATCGGCTTCACGAGTGGGTATGAGCCGAGGGGCCAGGTGAGGGGACGGGCCTCTGAAGCTGCTGTCTTCTCCCATGAAGAAGCTTTTTGACTTTTGACGGTAGACCAAAGAGTCACTCTCAGGCACCGCCACCAGGTTGCAGGAGGCGAGCTCGGACGAGGTTTGTTTCAGACAGAGAATCGGCTTTTGGCCTAGCTCCCAGATCCACTCAGACATCTGGGAAAGATCAATCACGCTGCCTAAAGGGGCCATGTTGAAAGAGGACACCAGATCCTTTCGTGTGGAGTAGGGGACGGGGATGACAGAGCCGAACGGGTAGTAGGGGGCGGAGCAAGGCCCAATCTGAGAAAAGAACTGATCTGTAGCCACGTCAAGAAATAGCCCATTAGAACCAACTTTCGGCACTCAGCTCCAGGCGGGCGGCCCCGGCGCTGAGGGACGCTACCCGACCTTGGCGGGACGGGGGTTTTGCCAGGGCCTGGGCCCAGCGACCAGGCGGAGACGGCGCGCGAGCCTTGCAGTCTCCAGGGAAATGCGGGCTTGCCTGCAATGAGATTTCATTTTCTGCATTTAAAGGACATCCTTTCCTGAGCTGCTGTGAATAAATTTGGGATGATACTGTATGTTTTCATCTAATGGAGAATTAGCTGTATTTTGAATAAGGATTGCTGCACTGGACGACTTCAGAACATTACTCACAATGTCATCAAACAGGAGTCAGAATCCCCATGGACCGAAGCAGATTGGCCTTGACCAGCTCTGGGACGACCTCAGAGCTGGAATCCAGCAAGTGTACACCACACAGAGTATGGCGAAGTCCAGATACATGGAACTCTACACGTATCCTCCTGCTTGAACTGAGATAATTTGCTTTAGAATTTTGATACTTAGTGGTAGGATCGATGAATTATTAGAAATTTGACATCGTGTGTTCTCTTCTCAGTTCATCCTTGAAATGTAGTCACAGAATTCATCTTTAGCTTTAAGTTTTTTGAATAGAGGTACTGTTTTTCGGTTTTTGGAACAGAGGTAATAAAATTGGCTAGTTAGTTGTCTAATGCAGTGCTGGTCAGTACAGTAGCCACTAGTCACATGTATCTGTTCACATTTAAAATAATTTAAAAATTCAGTTTCTTAGTCACAGTAGCCATATTTTAAGGGCTTAATAGTCAGATAATAAAATATTTCTATTACTGTGGAAAGATCCGTTGGACAGCACTGGCCTAAAGCAGGGGATCATTTGTTGAAATGTTGTCCATTTGTTTATATATTGTCTACAGCTGCTTTCATGTTACTCGGAGGGAGTTGAGTAGTTCTGTCAGAAACAATCTTGTCCACAAAGCCTAAAATATTTGCTATCTGGTCCTTTACATAAGAAGTTTGTTGACCTGATCTAACGGGATAGCACAGAGAACAAAAGTTTAACTGTTCTGGTCCTGTTTCACAAAAATGGTATTTAAAAAGTAACTCCCTCATTTGTCATGTGGCCTGCCATGTGTGCGAGGGACAGTGCCGCGTGCTGCAAAGGTCACGAGGGTGTAAAAGACGCGGCCCTGCTCTTCCATACCCAGTGGTGTGCTGTTCGCCTTTGTAGAGTTTCTTGGTTCCGTGCAAATATGAAATTGGAACTAGAGCTAAGCCACCTCAGTAGTGAGCAGGTTGCTGCAGATTCTAGGATTTCAAGGTTCAATGGAGATTTAAGTTTAAATCTTTGGTATGTATCTGTAATTATCAAACTAGGTTATGTGATATTGTAGTGTTCCCTCAAATATGTTAGCATCTGAAAATCCTTAAAAAGAATTTAAACATTGATTTAGATGGATATGAAGCTGTCTATTTCTAAATTAACTTACAATTTATTGTATGTATGTACACATATTCATATATGTACTCATATATACTTACATGTAGAACACTTTTCAAAAAAAAATCAGCTTTATTGAGATAATTCACAAACCATAAACTTCACCCTTTTTAAAGTCAAAAAAAAAAAAAAAAAAAAAAAAGAACCAACTTTCAATCTACTTAGTGACTGCTGAAGTCACTCCGCAACCATTGGTCAACCCGGGGCCCCGCAGGAGACCTCTTAGAACCCTTGGGCGCGAGCGGCGTGTGCGCATGCTCACTTGTGTTTGGCACTGCTCCTTGGTTAGCGTTCGATCGGGAGGCTTTTGAGTGGTGCTGTTGTGGCAGAGATGTTGTCTTCGAGAAAATCGTACTCAGTAATATTCGCTCATATCGGCTTCACGAGTGGGTATGAGCCGAGGGGCCAGGTGAGGGGACGGGCCTCTGAAGCTGCTGTCTTCTTCCATGAAGAAGCTTTTTGACATTTGACGGTAGACGAAAGAGTCACTCTCAGGCACCGCCACCAGGTGGCAGGAGGCGAGCTCGGACGAGGTTTGTTTCAGACAGAGAATCGGCTTTTGGCCTAGCTCCCAGATCCACTCAGACATCTGGGAAACATCAATCACGCTGCCTAAAGGGGCCAGGTTGAAAGAGGACACCAGATCCTTTCGTGTGGAGTAGGGGACTTGGGTGACAGAGCGGAACGAGAAGTAGTGGGCGGAGCTAGGCCCAATCTTAGAAAAGAACTGATCTGTGGCCAGGTCAAGAAACAGCCCATTAGAACCATCTTTCAATATCCTTAGTGACTGCTGACGTCACTCAGCATCCATTGGTCAACCCGGGGCCCCGCAGGAGACCTCTTAGAACCCTTGGGCGCGAGCGGTGTGTGCGCGTTCTCACCTGTGTTTATCACTGCTCCTTGGTTACCGTTCGATCGGGAGGCTTTTGAGTGGTGCGGTTGTGGCAGAGAGGTTGGCTTCTACAGAATAGTACCGAGTAATCGCTGGTATTAGGTTTAGAAGTGGATAAGAGCCGAGGGGGCAGGTGAGCGGGCTGGCCCGTTAAGCTGCTGTCTTCTGCCATGAAGGCGCTTTTTGACTTTGGACCGTAGAAGAAAAAGTCACTCTCTGGCACCACCACCGGGCTGCAGGAGGCGAGCGCGGACGCGGTTTGTTTGTGAAAGAGAATCGGCTTTCGGCTGAGCTGGCAGATCCGACTCAGACATCTGGGAAAGATCCATCACGCTGCCAAACAGGGTGATGTGGAAAGAGGACAGCTGATCTTTCCGTGTGGAGTAGGGGTCGGGAACCTCCAGCAGGCTGCAGGAGGCGAGCGCGGGAGCGGTTTGGTTGAGAAATGGAATCGGATTTCGGCTGAGCTACCAGATCCGACACAGACATCTGGGAAAGATCCATCAAGCTGCAAAAGGGGTCATGTTAAAAGTGGATAGCAGATCTTTCCGTGTGGAGTAGGGTAAGTGGATGACAGAGTGGATGGAGAAGTAGGGGGCGGAGCCAGGCCCAAGCTTAGGAAAGAACTTATCTGTAGCCATGGCAAGAAATAGCCCGTGAGAAACAACTTTCAATCCCCCTAGGGACCACTGACGGCAATCAGCAACCATTGGTCAACCCGGGGCCCCGCAGGAGACCTCTTAGAACCCTTGGGCGCGAGCGGTGTGTGCGCATGCTCACTTGTGTTTGGCACTGCTCCTTGGTTAGCGTTCGATCGGGAGGCTTTTGGGTGGTGCTGTTGTGGCAGAGATGTTGTCTTCGAGAAAATCGTACTGAGTAATATTCGCTCATATCGGCTTCACGAGTGGGTATGAGCCGAGGGGCCAGGTGAGGGGACGGGCCTCTGAAGCTGCTGTCTTCTCCCATGAAGAAGCTTTTTGACTTTTGACGGTAGACGAAAGAGTCACTCTCAGGCACCGCCACCAGGTTGCAGGAGGCGAGCTCGGACGAGGTTTATTTCAGACAGAGAATCGGCTTTTGGCCTAGCTCCCAGATCCACTCAGACATCTGGGAAAGATCAATCACGCTGCCTAAAGGGGCCATGTTGAAAGAGGACACCAGATCCTTTCGTGTGGAGGAGGGGACGGGGATGACAGAGCCGAACGAGTAGTAGGGGGCGGAGCAAGGCCCAATCTTCGAAAAGAACTGATCTGTAGCCACGTCAAGAAATAGCCCATTAGAACCAACTTTCGGCACTCAGCTCCAGGCGGGGCGGCCCCGGCGCTGAGGGACGCTACCCGACCTTGGCGGGACGGGGGTTTCGCCAGGGCCTGGGCCCAGCGACCAGGCGGAGACGGCGCGCGAGCCTTGCAGTCTCCAGGGAAATGCGGGCTTGCCTGCAATGAGATTTCATTTTCTGCATTTAAAGGACATCCTTTCCTGAGCTGCTGTGAATAAATTTGGGATGATACTGTATGTTTTCATCTAATGGAGAATTAGCTGTATTTTGAATAAGGATTGCTGCACTGGACGACTTCAGAACATTACTCACAATGTCATCAAACAGGAGTCAGAATCCCCATGGACCGAAGCAGATTGGCCTTGACCAGCTCTGGGACGACCTCAGAGCTGGAATCCAGCAAGTGTACACCACACAGAGTATGGCGAAGTCCAGATACATGGAACTCTACACGTATCCTCCTGCTTGAACTGAGATAATTTGCTTTAGAATTTTGATACTTAGTGGTAGGATCGATGAATTATTAGAAATTTGACATCGTGTGTTCTCTTCTCAGGTCATCCTTGAAATGTAGTCACAGAATTCATCTTTAGCTTTAAGTTTTTTGAATAGAGGTACTGTTTTTCGGTTTTTGGAACAGAGGTAATAAAATTGGCTAGTTAGTTGTCTAATGCAGTGCTGGTCAGTACAGTAGCCACTAGTCACATGTATCTGTTTACATTTAAAATAATTTAAAAATTCAGTTTCTTAGTCACAGTAGCCATATTTTAAGGGCTTAATAGTCAGATAATAAAATATTTCTATTACTGTGGAAAGATCCGTTGGACAGCACTGGCCTAAAGCAGGGGATCATTTGTTGAAATGTTGTCCATTTGTTTATATATTGTCTACAGCTGCTTTCATGTTACTCGGAGGGAGTTGAGTAGTTCTGTCAGAAACAATCTTGTCCACAAAGCCTAAAATATTTGCTATCTGGTCCTTTACATAAGAAGTTTGTTGACCTGATCTAACGGGATAGCACAGAGAACAAAAGTTTAACTGTTCTGGTCCTGTTTCACAAAAATGGTATTTAAAAAGTAACTCCCTCATTTGTCATGTGGCCTGCCATGTGTGCGAGGGACAGTGCCGCGTGCTGCAAAGGTCACGAGGGTGTAAAAGACGCGGCCCTGCTCTTCCATACCCAGTGGTGTGCTGTTCGCCTTTGTAGAGTTTCTTGGTTCCGTGCAAATATGAAATTGGAACTAGAGCTAAGCCACCTCAGTAGTGAGCAGGTTGCTGCAGATTCTAGGATTTCAAGGTTCAATGGAGATTTATGTTTAAATCTTTGGTATGTATCTGTAATTATCAAACTAGGTTATGTGATATTGTAGTGTTCCCTCAAATATGTTAGCATCTGAAAATCCTTAAAAAGAATTTAAACATTGATTTAGATGGATATGAAGCTGTCTATTTCTAAATTAACTTACAATTTATTGTATGTATGTACACATATTCATATATGTACTCATATATACTTACATGTAGAACACTTTTCAAAAAAAAATCAGCTTTATTGAGATAATTCACAAACCATAAACTTCACCCTTTTTAAAGTCAAAAAAAAAAAAAAAAAAAAAAAAGAACCAACTTTCAATCTACTTAGTGACTGCTGAAGTCACTCCGCAACCATTGGTCAACCCGGGGCCCCGCAGGAGACCTCTTAGAACCCTTGGGCGCGAGCGGCGTGTGCGCATGCTCACTTGTGTTTGGCACTGCTCCTTGGTTAGCGTTCGATCGGGAGGCTTTTGAGTGGTGCTGTTGTGGCAGAGATGTTGTCTTCGAGAAAATCGTACTCAGTAATATTCGCTCATATCGGCTTCACGAGTGGGTATGAGCCGAGGGGCCAGGTGAGGGGACGGGCCTCTGAAGCTGCTGTCTTCTTCCATGAAGAAGCTTTTTGACATTTGACGGTAGACGAAAGAGTCACTCTCAGGCACCGCCACCAGGTGGCAGGAGGCGAGCTCGGACGAGGTTTGTTTCAGACAGAGAATCGGCTTTTGGCCTAGCTCCCAGATCCACTCAGACATCTGGGAAACATCAATCACGCTGCCTAAAGGGGCCAGGTTGAAAGAGGACACCAGATCCTTTCGTGTGGAGTAGGGGACTTGGGTGACAGAGCGGAACGAGAAGTAGTGGGCGGAGCTAGGCCCAATCTTAGAAAAGAACTGATCTGTGGCCAGGTCAAGAAACAGCCCATTAGAACCATCTTTCAATATCCTTAGTGACTGCTGACGTCACTCAGCATCCATTGGTCAACCCGGGGCCCCGCAGGAGACCTCTTAGAACCCTTGGGCGCGAGCGGTGTGTGCGCGTTCTCACCTGTGTTTATCACTGCTCCTTGGTTACCGTTCGATCGGGAGGCTTTTGAGTGGTGCGGTTGTGGCAGAGAGGTTGGCTTCTACAGAATAGTACCGAGTAATCGCTGGTATTAGGTTTAGAAGTGGATAAGAGCCGAGGGGGCAGGTGAGCGGGCTGGCCCGTTAAGCTGCTGTCTTCTGCCATGAAGGCGCTTTTTGACTTTGGACCGTAGAAGAAAAAGTCACTCTCTGGCACCACCACCGGGCTGCAGGAGGCGAGCGCGGACGCGGTTTGTTTGTGAAAGAGAATCGGCTTTCGGCTGAGCTGGCAGATCCGACTCAGACATCTGGGAAAGATCCATCACGCTGCCAAACAGGGTGATGTGGAAAGAGGACAGCTGATCTTTCCGTGTGGAGTAGGGGTCGGGAACCTCCAGCAGGCTGCAGGAGGCGAGCGCGGGAGCGGTTTGGTTGAGAAATGGAATCGGATTTCGGCTGAGCTACCAGATCCGACACAGACATCTGGGAAAGATCCATCAAGCTGCAAAAGGGGTCATGTTAAAAGTGGATAGCAGATCTTTCCGTGTGGAGTAGGGTAAGTGGATGACAGAGTGGATGGAGAAGTAGGGGGCGGAGCCAGGCCCAAGCTTAGGAAAGAACTTATCTGTAGCCATGGCAAGAAATAGCCCGTGAGAAACAACTTTCAATCCCCCTAGGGACCACTGACGGCAATCAGCAACCATTGGTCAACCCGGGGCCCCGCAGGAGACCTCTTAGAACCCTTGGGCGCGAGCGGTGTGTGCGCATGCTCACTTGTGTTTGGCACTGCTCCTTGGTTAGCGTTCGATCGGGAGGCTTTTGGGTGGTGCTGTTGTGGCAGAGATGTTGTCTTCGAGAAAATCGTACTGAGTAATATTCGCTCATATCGGCTTCACGAGTGGGTATGAGCCGAGGGGCCAGGTGAGGGGACGGGCCTCTGAAGCTGCTGTCTTCTCCCATGAAGAAGCTTTTTGACTTTTGACGGTAGACCAAAGAGTCACTCTCAGGCACCGCCACCAGGTTGCAGGAGGCGAGCTCGGACGAGGTTTATTTCAGACAGAGAATCGGCTTTTGGCCTAGCTCCCAGATCCACTCAGACATCTGGGAAAGATCAATCACGCTGCCTAAAGGGGCCATGTTGAAAGAGGACACCAGATCCTTTCGTGTGGAGTAGGGGACGGGGATGACAGAGCCGAACGAGTAGTAGGGGGCGGAGCAAGGCCCAATCTGAGAAAAGAACTGATCTGTAGCCACGTCAAGAAATAGCCCATTAGAACCAACTTTCGGCACTCAGCTCCAGGCGGGGCGGCCCCGGCGCTGAGGGACGCTACCCGACCTTGGCGGGACGGGGGTTTCGCCAGGGCCTGGGCCCAGCGACCAGGCGGAGATGGCGCGCGAGCCTTGCAGTCTCCAGGGAAATGCGGGCTTGCCTGCAATGAGATTTCATTTTCTGCATTTAAAGGACATCCTTTCCTGAGCTGCTGTGAATAAATTTGGGATGATACTGTATGTTTTCATCTAATGGAGAATTAGCTGTATTTTGAATAAGGATTGCTGCACTGGACGACTTCAGAACATTACTCACAATGTCATCAAACAGGAGTCAGAATCCCCATGGACCGAAGCAGATTGGCCTTGACCAGCTCTGGGACGACCTCAGAGCTGGAATCCAGCAAGTGTACACCACACAGAGTATGGCGAAGTCCAGATACATGGAACTCTACACGTATCCTCCTGCTTGAACTGAGATAATTTGCTTTAGAATTTTGATACTTAGTGGTAGGATCGATGAATTATTAGAAATTTGACATCGTGTGTTCTCTTCTCAGGTCATCCTTGAAATGTAGTCACAGAATTCATCTTTAGCTTTAAGTTTTTTGAATAGAGGTACTGTTTTTCGGTTTTTGGAACAGAGGTAATAAAATTGGCTAGTTAGTTGTCTAATGCAGTGCTGGTCAGTACAGTAGCCACTAGTCACATGTATCTGTTTACATTTAAAATAATTTAAAAATTCAGTTTCTTAGTCACAGTAGCCATATTTTAAGGGCTTAATAGTCAGATAATAAAATATTTCTATTACTGTGGAAAGATCCGTTGGACAGCACTGGCCTAAAGCAGGGGATCATTTGTTGAAATGTTGTCCATTTGTTTATATATTGTCTACAGCTGCTTTCATGTTACTCGGAGGGAGTTGAGTAGTTCTGTCAGAAACAATCTTGTCCACAAAGCCTAAAATATTTGCTATCTGGTCCTTTACATAAGAAGTTTGTTGACCTGATCTAACGGGATAGCACAGAGAACAAAAGTTTAACTGTTCTGGTCCTGTTTCACAAAAATGGTATTTAAAAAGTAACTCCCTCATTTGTCATGTGGCCTGCCATGTGTGCGAGGGACAGTGCCGCGTGCTGCAAAGGTCACGAGGGTGTAAAAGACGCGGCCCTGCTCTTCCATACCCAGTGGTGTGCTGTTCGCCTTTGTAGAGTTTCTTGGTTCCGTGCAAATATGAAATTGGAACTAGAGCTAAGCCACCTCAGTAGTGAGCAGGTTGCTGCAGATTCTAGGATTTCAAGGTTCAATGGAGATTTAAGTTTAAATCTTTGGTATGTATCTGTAATTATCAAACTAGGTTATGTGATATTGTAGTGTTCCCTCAAATATGTTAGCATCTGAAAATCCTTAAAAAGAATTTAAACATTGATTTAGATGGATATGAAGCTGTCTATTTCTAAATTAACTTACAATTTATTGTATGTATGTACACATATTCATATATGTACTCATATATACTTACATGTAGAACACTTTTCAAAAAAAAATCAGCTTTATTGAGATAATTCACAAACCATAAACTTCACCCTTTTTAAAGTCAAAAAAAAAAAAAAAAAAAAAAAAGAACCAACTTTCAATCTACTTAGTGACTGCTGAAGTCACTCCGCAACCATTGGTCAACCCGGGGCCCCGCAGGAGACCTCTTAGAACCCTTGGGCGCGAGCGGCGTGTGCGCATGCTCACTTGTGTTTGGCACTGCTCCTTGGTTAGCGTTCGATCGGGAGGCTTTTGAGTGGTGCTGTTGTGGCAGAGATGTTGTCTTCGAGAAAATCGTACTCAGTAATATTCGCTCATATCGGCTTCACGAGTGGGTATGAGCCGAGGGGCCAGGTGAGGGGACGGGCCTCTGAAGCTGCTGTCTTCTTCCATGAAGAAGCTTTTTGACATTTGACGGTAGACGAAAGAGTCACTCTCAGGCACCGCCACCAGGTGGCAGGAGGCGAGCTCGGACGAGGTTTGTTTCAGACAGAGAATCGGCTTTTGGCCTAGCTCCCAGATCCACTCAGACATCTGGGAAACATCAATCACGCTGCCTAAAGGGGCCAGGTTGAAAGAGGACACCAGATCCTTTCGTGTGGAGTAGGGGACTTGGGTGACAGAGCGGAACGAGAAGTAGTGGGCGGAGCTAGGCCCAATCTTAGAAAAGAACTGATCTGTGGCCAGGTCAAGAAACAGCCCATTAGAACCATCTTTCAATATCCTTAGTGACTGCTGACGTCACTCAGCATCCATTGGTCAACCCGGGGCCCCGCAGGAGACCTCTTAGAACCCTTGGGCGCGAGCGGTGTGTGCGCGTTCTCACCTGTGTTTATCACTGCTCCTTGGTTACCGTTCGATCGGGAGGCTTTTGAGTGGTGCGGTTGTGGCAGAGAGGTTGGCTTCTACAGAATAGTACCGAGTAATCGCTGGTATTAGGTTTAGAAGTGGATAAGAGCCGAGGGGGCAGGTGAGCGGGCTGGCCCGTTAAGCTGCTGTCTTCTGCCATGAAGGCGCTTTTTGACTTTGGACCGTAGAAGAAAAAGTCACTCTCTGGCACCACCACCGGGCTGCAGGAGGCGAGCGCGGACGCGGTTTGTTTGTGAAAGAGAATCGGCTTTCGGCTGAGCTGGCAGATCCGACTCAGACATCTGGGAAAGATCCATCACGCTGCCAAACAGGGTGATGTGGAAAGAGGACAGCTGATCTTTCCGTGTGGAGTAGGGGTCGGGAACCTCCAGCAGGCTGCAGGAGGCGAGCGCGGGAGCGGTTTGGTTGAGAAATGGAATCGGATTTCGGCTGAGCTACCAGATCCGACACAGACATCTGGGAAAGATCCATCAAGCTGCAAAAGGGGTCATGTTAAAAGTGGATAGCAGATCTTTCCGTGTGGAGTAGGGTAAGTGGATGACAGAGTGGATGGAGAAGTAGGGGGCGGAGCCAGGCCCAAGCTTAGGAAAGAACTTATCTGTAGCCATGGCAAGAAATAGCCCGTGAGAAACAACTTTCAATCCCCCTAGGGACCACTGACGGCAATCAGCAACCATTGGTCAACCCGGGGCCCCGCAGGAGACCTCTTAGAACCCTTGGGCGCGAGCGGTGTGTGCGCATGCTCACTTGTGTTTGGCACGGCTCCTTGGTTAGCGTTCGATCGGGAGGCTTTTGGGTGGTGCTGTTGTGGCAGAGATGTTGTCTTCGAGAAAATAGTACTGAGTAATATTCGCTCATATCGGCTTCACGAGTGGGTATGAGCCGAGGGGCCAGGTGAGGGGACGGGCCTCTGAAGCTGCTGTCTTCTCCCATGAAGAAGCTTTTTGACTTTTGACGGTAGACCAAAGAGTCACTCTCAGGCACCGCCACCAGGTTGCAGGAGGCGAGCTCGGACGAGGTTTGTTTCAGACAGAGAATCGGCTTTTGGCCTAGCTCCCAGATCCACTCAGACATCTGGGAAAGATCAATCACGCTGCCTAAAGGGGCCATGTTGAAAGAGGACACCAGATCCTTTCGTGTGGAGTAGGGGACGGGGATGACAGAGCCGAACGGGTAGTAGGGGGCGGAGCAAGGCCCAATCTGAGAAAAGAACTGATCTGTAGCCACGTCAAGAAATAGCCCATTAGAACCAACTTTCGGCACTCAGCTCCAGGCGGGGCGGCCCCGGCGCTGAGGGACGCTACCCGACCTTGGCGGGACGGGGGTTTCGCCAGGGCCTGGGCCCAGCGACCAGGCGGAGACGGCGCGCGAGCCTTGCAGTCTCCAGGGAAATGCGGGCTTGCCTGCAATGAGATTTCATTTTCTGCATTTAAAGGACATCCTTTTCTGAGCTGCTGTGAATAAATTTGGGATGATACTGTATGTTTTCATCTAATGGAGAATTAGCTGTATTTTGAATAAGGATTGCTGCACTGGACGACTTCAGAACATTACTCACAATGTCATCAAACAGGAGTCAGAATCCCCATGGACCGAAGCAGATTGGCCTTGACCAGCTCTGGGACGACCTCAGAGCTGGAATCCAGCAAGTGTACACCACACAGAGTATGGCGAAGTCCAGATACATGGAACTCTACACGTATCCTCCTGCTTGAACTGAGATAATTTGCTTTAGAATTTTGATACTTAGTGGTAGGATCGATGAATTATTAGAAATTTGACATCGTGTGTTCTCTTCTCAGTTCATCCTTGAAATGTAGTCACAGAATTCATCTTTAGCTTTAAGTTTTTTGAATAGAGGTACTGTTTTTCGGTTTTTGGAACAGAGGTAATAAAATTGGCTAGTTAGTTGTCTAATGCAGTGCTGGTCAGTACAGTAGCCACTAGTCACATGTATCTGTTTACATTTAAAATAATTTAAAAATTCAGTTTCTTAGTCACAGTAGCCATATTTTAAGGGCTTAATAGTCAGATAATAAAATATTTCTATTACTGTGGAAAGATCCGTTGGACAGCACTGGCCTAAAGCAGGGGATCATTTGTTGAAATGTTGTCCATTTGTTTATATATTGTCTACAGCTGCTTTCATGTTACTCGGAGGGAGTTGAGTAGTTCTGTCAGAAACAATCTTGTCCACAAAGCCTAAAATATTTGCTATCTGGTCCTTTACATAAGAAGTTTGTTGACCTGATCTAACGGGATAGCACAGAGAACAAAAGTTTAACTGTTCTGGTCCTGTTTCACAAAAATGGTATTTAAAAAGTAACTCCCTCATTTGTCATGTGGCCTGCCATGTGTGCGAGGGACAGTGCCGCGTGCTGCAAAGGTCACGAGGGTGTAAAAGACGCGGCCCTGCTCTTCCATACCCAGTGGTGTGCTGTTCGCCTTTGTAGAGTTTCTTGGTTCCGTGCAAATATGAAATTGGAACTAGAGCTAAGCCACCTCAGTAGTGAGCAGGTTGCTGCAGATTCTAGGATTTCAAGGTTCAATGGAGATTTAAGTTTAAATCTTTGGTATGTATCTGTAATTATCAAACTAGGTTATGTGATATTGTAGTGTTCCCTCAAATATGTTAGCATCTGAAAATCCTTAAAAAGAATTTAAACATTGATTTAGATGGATATGAAGCTGTCTATTTCTAAATTAACTTACAATTTATTGTATGTATGTACACATATTCATATATGTACTCATATATACTTACATGTAGAACACTTTTCAAAAAAAATCAGCTTTATTGAGATAATTCACAAACCATAAAATTCACCCTTTTTAAAGTCAAAAAAAAAAAAAAAAAAAAAAAGAACCAACTTTCAATCTACTTAGTGACTGCTGAAGTCACTCCGCAACCATTGGTCAACCCGGGGCCCCGCAGGAGACCTCTTAGAACCCTTGGGCGCGAGCGGCGTGTGCGCATGCTCACTTGTGTTTGGCACTGCTCCTTGGTTAGCGTTCGATCGGGAGGCTTTTGAGTGGTGCTGTTGTGGCAGAGATGTTGTCTTCGAGAAAATCGTACTCAGTAATATTCGCTCATATCGGCTTCACGAGTGGGTATGAGCCGAGGGGCCAGGTGAGGGGACGGGCCTCTGAAGCTGCTGTCTTCTTCCATGAAGAAGCTTTTTGACATTTGACGGTAGACGAAAGAGTCACTCTCAGGCACCGCCACCAGGTGGCAGGAGGCGAGCTCGGACGAGGTTTGTTTCAGACAGAGAATCGGCTTTTGGCCTAGCTCCCAGATCCACTCAGACATCTGGGAAACATCAATCACGCTGCCTAAAGGGGCCAGGTTGAAAGAGGACACCAGATCCTTTCGTGTGGAGTAGGGGACTTGGGTGACAGAGCGGAACGAGAAGTAGTGGGCGGAGCTAGGCCCAATCTTAGAAAAGAACTGATCTGTGGCCAGGTCAAGAAACAGCCCATTAGAACCATCTTTCAATATCCTTAGTGACTGCTGACGTCACTCAGCATCCATTGGTCAACCCGGGGCCCCGCAGGAGACCTCTTAGAACCCTTGGGCGCGAGCGGTGTGTGCGCGTTCTCACCTGTGTTTATCACTGCTCCTTGGTTACCGTTCGATCGGGAGGCTTTTGAGTGGTGCGGTTGTGGCAGAGAGGTTGGCTTCTACAGAATAGTACCGAGTAATCGCTGGTATTAGGTTTAGAAGTGGATAAGAGCCGAGGGGGCAGGTGAGCGGGCTGGCCCGTTAAGCTGCTGTCTTCTGCCATGAAGGCGCTTTTTGACTTTGGACCGTAGAAGAAAAAGTCACTCTCTGGCACCACCACCGGGCTGCAGGAGGCGAGCGCGGACGCGGTTTGTTTGTGAAAGAGAATCGGCTTTCGGCTGAGCTGGCAGATCCGACTCAGACATCTGGGAAAGATCCATCACGCTGCCAAACAGGGTGATGTGGAAAGAGGACAGCTGATCTTTCCGTGTGGAGTAGGGGTCGGGAACCTCCAGCAGGCTGCAGGAGGCGAGCGCGGGAGCGGTTTGGTTGAGAAATGGAATCGGATTTCGGCTGAGCTACCAGATCCGACACAGACATCTGGGAAAGATCCATCAAGCTGCAAAAGGGGTCATGTTAAAAGTGGATAGCAGATCTTTCCGTGTGGAGTAGGGTAAGTGGATGACAGAGTGGATGGAGAAGTAGGGGGCGGAGCCAGGCCCAAGCTTAGGAAAGAACTTATCTGTAGCCATGGCAAGAAATAGCCCGTGAGAAACAACTTTCAATCCCCCTAGGGACCACTGACGGCAATCAGCAACCATTGGTCAACCCGGGGCCCCGCAGGAGACCTCTTAGAACCCTTGGGCGCGAGCGGTGTGTGCGCATGCTCACTTGTGTTTGGCACGGCTCCTTGGTTAGCGTTCGATCGGGAGGCTTTTGGGTGGTGCTGTTGTGGCAGAGATGTTGTCTTCGAGAAAATAGTACTGAGTAATATTCGCTCATATCGGCTTCACGAGTGGGTATGAGCCGAGGGGCCAGGTGAGGGGACGGGCCTCTGAAGCTGCTGTCTTCTCCCATGAAGAAGCTTTTTGACTTTTGACGGTAGACCAAAGAGTCACTCTCAGGCACCGCCACCAGGTTGCAGGAGGCGAGCTCGGACGAGGTTTGTTTCAGACAGAGAATCGGCTTTTGGCCTAGCTCCCAGATCCACTCAGACATCTGGGAAAGATCAATCACGCTGCCTAAAGGGGCCATGTTGAAAGAGGACACCAGATCCTTTCGTGTGGAGTAGGGGACGGGGATGACAGAGCCGAACGGGTAGTAGGGGGCGGAGCAAGGCCCAATCTGAGAAAAGAACTGATCTGTAGCCACGTCAAGAAATAGCCCATTAGAACCAACTTTCGGCACTCAGCTCCAGGCGGGGCGGCCCCGGCGCTGAGGGACGCTACCCGACCTTGGCGGGACGGGGGTTTCGCCAGGGCCTGGGCCCAGCGACCAGGCGGAGACGGCGCGCGAGCCTTGCAGTCTCCAGGGAAATGCGGGCTTGCCTGCAATGAGATTTCATTTTCTGCATTTAAAGGACATCCTTTTCTGAGCTGCTGTGAATAAATTTGGGATGATACTGTATGTTTTCATCTAATGGAGAATTAGCTGTATTTTGAATAAGGATTGCTGCACTGGACGACTTCAGAACATTACTCACAATGTCATCAAACAGGAGTCAGAATCCCCATGGACCGAAGCAGATTGGCCTTGACCAGCTCTGGGACGACCTCAGAGCTGGAATCCAGCAAGTGTACACCACACAGAGTATGGCGAAGTCCAGATACATGGAACTCTACACGTATCCTCCTGCTTGAACTGAGATAATTTGCTTTAGAATTTTGATACTTAGTGGTAGGATCGATGAATTATTAGAAATTTGACATCGTGTGTTCTCTTCTCAGTTCATCCTTGAAATGTAGTCACAGAATTCATCTTTAGCTTTAAGTTTTTTGAATAGAGGTACTGTTTTTCGGTTTTTGGAACAGAGGTAATAAAATTGGCTAGTTAGTTGTCTAATGCAGTGCTGGTCAGTACAGTAGCCACTAGTCACATGTATCTGTTTACATTTAAAATAATTTAAAAATTCAGTTTCTTAGTCACAGTAGCCATATTTTAAGGGCTTAATAGTCAGATAATAAAATATTTCTATTACTGTGGAAAGATCCGTTGGACAGCACTGGCCTAAAGCAGGGGATCATTTGTTGAAATGTTGTCCATTTGTTTATATATTGTCTACAGCTGCTTTCATGTTACTCGGAGGGAGTTGAGTAGTTCTGTCAGAAACAATCTTGTCCACAAAGCCTAAAATATTTGCTATCTGGTCCTTTACATAAGAAGTTTGTTGACCTGATCTAACGGGATAGCACAGAGAACAAAAGTTTAACTGTTCTGGTCCTGTTTCACAAAAATGGTATTTAAAAAGTAACTCCCTCATTTGTCATGTGGCCTGCCATGTGTGCGAGGGACAGTGCCGCGTGCTGCAAAGGTCACGAGGGTGTAAAAGACGCGGCCCTGCTCTTCCATACCCAGTGGTGTGCTGTTCGCCTTTGTAGAGTTTCTTGGTTCCGTGCAAATATGAAATTGGAACTAGAGCTAAGCCACCTCAGTAGTGAGCAGGTTGCTGCAGATTCTAGGATTTCAAGGTTCAATGGAGATTTAAGTTTAAATCTTTGGTATGTATCTGTAATTATCAAACTAGGTTATGTGATATTGTAGTGTTCCCTCAAATATGTTAGCATCTGAAAATCCTTAAAAAGAATTTAAACATTGATTTAGATGGATATGAAGCTGTCTATTTCTAAATTAACTTACAATTTATTGTATGTATGTACACATATTCATATATGTACTCATATATACTTACATGTAGAACACTTTTCAAAAAAAAATCAGCTTTATTGAGATAATTCACAAACCATAAAATTCACCCTTTTTAAAGTCAAAAAAAAAAAAAAAAAAAAAAAAGAACCAACTTTCAATCTACTTAGTGACTGCTGAAGTCACTCCGCAACCATTGGTCAACCCGGGGCCCCGCAGGAGACCTCTTAGAACCCTTGGGCGCGAGCGGCGTGTGCGCATGCTCACTTGTGTTTGGCACTGCTCCTTGGTTAGCGTTCGATCGGGAGGCTTTTGAGTGGTGCTGTTGTGGCAGAGATGTTGTCTTCGAGAAAATCGTACTCAGTAATATTCGCTCATATCGGCTTCACGAGTGGGTATGAGCCGAGGGGCCAGGTGAGGGGACGGGCCTCTGAAGCTGCTGTCTTCTTCCATGAAGAAGCTTTTTGACATTTGACGGTAGACGAAAGAGTCACTCTCAGGCACCGCCACCAGGTGGCAGGAGGCGAGCTCGGACGAGGTTTGTTTCAGACAGAGAATCGGCTTTTGGCCTAGCTCCCAGATCCACTCAGACATCTGGGAAACATCAATCACGCTGCCTAAAGGGGCCAGGTTGAAAGAGGACACCAGATCCTTTCGTGTGGAGTAGGGGACTTGGGTGACAGAGCGGAACGAGAAGTAGTGGGCGGAGCTAGGCCCAATCTTAGAAAAGAACTGATCTGTGGCCAGGTCAAGAAACAGCCCATTAGAACCATCTTTCAATATCCTTAGTGACTGCTGACGTCACTCAGCATCCATTGGTCAACCCGGGGCCCCGCAGGAGACCTCTTAGAACCCTTGGGCGCGAGCGGTGTGTGCGCGTTCTCACCTGTGTTTATCACTGCTCCTTGGTTACCGTTCGATCGGGAGGCTTTTGAGTGGTGCGGTTGTGGCAGAGAGGTTGGCTTCTACAGAATAGTACCGAGTAATCGCTGGTATTAGGTTTAGAAGTGGATAAGAGCCGAGGGGGCAGGTGAGCGGGCTGGCCCGTTAAGCTGCTGTCTTCTGCCATGAAGGCGCTTTTTGACTTTGGACCGTAGAAGAAAAAGTCACTCTCTGGCACCACCACCGGGCTGCAGGAGGCGAGCGCGGACGCGGTTTGTTTGTGAAAGAGAATCGGCTTTCGGCTGAGCTGGCAGATCCGACTCAGACATCTGGGAAAGATCCATCACGCTGCCAAACAGGGTGATGTGGAAAGAGGACAGCTGATCTTTCCGTGTGGAGTAGGGGTCGGGAACCTCCAGCAGGCTGCAGGAGGCGAGCGCGGGAGCGGTTTGGTTGAGAAATGGAATCGGATTTCGGCTGAGCTACCAGATCCGACACAGACATCTGGGAAAGATCCATCAAGCTGCAAAAGGGGTCATGTTAAAAGTGGATAGCAGATCTTTCCGTGTGGAGTAGGGTAAGTGGATGACAGAGTGGATGGAGAAGTAGGGGGCGGAGCCAGGCCCAAGCTTAGGAAAGAACTTATCTGTAGCCATGGCAAGAAATAGCCCGTGAGAAACAACTTTCAATCCCCCTAGGGACCACTGACGGCAATCAGCAACCATTGGTCAACCCGGGGCCCCGCAGGAGACCTCTTAGAACCCTTGGGCGCGAGCGGTGTGTGCGCATGCTCACTTGTGTTTGGCACGGCTCCTTGGTTAGCGTTCGATCGGGAGGCTTTTGGGTGGTGCTGTTGTGGCAGAGATGTTGTCTTCGAGAAAATCGTACTGAGTAATATTCGCTCATATCGGCTTCACGAGTGGGTATGAGCCGAGGGGCCAGGTGAGGGGACGGGCCTCTGAAGCTGCTGTCTTCTCCCATGAAGAAGCTTTTTGACTTTTGACGGTAGACCAAAGAGTCACTCTCAGGCACCGCCACCAGGTTGCAGGAGGCGAGCTCGGACGAGGTTTGTTTCAGACAGAGAATCGGCTTTTGGCCTAGCTCCCAGATCCACTCAGACATCTGGGAAAGATCAATCACGCTGCCTAAAGGGGCCATGTTGAAAGAGGACACCAGATCCTTTCGTGTGGAGTAGGGGACGGGGATGACAGAGCCGAACGGGTAGTAGGGGGCGGAGCAAGGCCCAATCTGAGAAAAGAACTGATCTGTAGCCACGTCAAGAAATAGCCCATTAGAACCAACTTTCGGCACTCAGCTCCAGGCGGGGCGGCCCCGGCGCTGAGGGACGCTACCCGACCTTGGCGGGACGGGGGTTTCGCCAGGGCCTGGGCCCAGCGACCAGGCGGAGACGGCGCGCGAGCCTTGCAGTCTCCAGGGAAATGCGGGCTTGCCTGCAATGAGATTTCATTTTCTGCATTTAAAGGACATCCTTTTCTGAGCTGCTGTGAATAAATTTGGGATGATACTGTATGTTTTCATCTAATGGAGAATTAGCTGTATTTTGAATAAGGATTGCTGCACTGGACGACTTCAGAACATTACTCACAATGTCATCAAACAGGAGTCAGAATCCCCATGGACCGAAGCAGATTGGCCTTGACCAGCTCTGGGACGACCTCAGAGCTGGAATCCAGCAAGTGTACACCACACAGAGTATGGCGAAGTCCAGATACATGGAACTCTACACGTATCCTCCTGCTTGAACTGAGATAATTTCCTTTAGAATTTTGATACTTAGTGGTAGGATCGATGAATTATTAGAAATTTGACATCGTGTGTTCTCTTCTCAGTTCATCCTTGAAATGTAGTCACAGAATTCATCTTTAGCTTTAAGTTTTTTGAATAGAGGTACTGTTTTTCGGTTTTTGGAACAGAGGTAATAAAATTGGCTAGTTAGTTGTCTAATGCAGTGCTGGTCAGTACAGTAGCCACTAGTCACATGTATCTGTTTACATTTAAAATAATTTAAAAATTCAGTTTCTTAGTCACAGTAGCCATATTTTAAGGGCTTAATAGTCAGATAATAAAATATTTCTATTACTGTGGAAAGATCCGTTGGACAGCACTGGCCTAAAGCAGGGGATCATTTGTTGAAATGTTGTCCATTTGTTTATATATTGTCTACAGCTGCTTTCATGTTACTCGGAGGGAGTTGAGTAGTTCTGTCAGAAACAATCTTGTCCACAAAGCCTAAAATATTTGCTATCTGGTCCTTTACATAAGAAGTTTGTTGACCTGATCTAACGGGATAGCACAGAGAACAAAAGTTTAACTGTTCTGGTCCTGTTTCACAAAAATGGTATTTAAAAAGTAACTCCCTCATTTGTCATGTGGCCTGCCATGTGTGCGAGGGACAGTGCCGCGTGCTGCAAAGGTCACGAGGGTGTAAAAGACGCGGCCCTGCTCTTCCATACCCAGTGGTGTGCTGTTCGCCTTTGTAGAGTTTCTTGGTTCCGTGCAAATATGAAATTGGAACTAGAGCTAAGCCACCTCAGTAGTGAGCAGGTTGCTGCAGATTCTAGGATTTCAAGGTTCAATGGAGATTTAAGTTTAAATCTTTGGTATGTATCTGTAATTATCAAACTAGGTTATGTGATATTGTAGTGTTCCCTCAAATATGTTAGCATCTGAAAATCCTTAAAAAGAATTTAAACATTGATTTAGATGGATATGAAGTTGTCTATTTCTAAATTAACTTACAATTTATTGTATGTATGTACACATATTCATATATGTACTCATATATACTTACATGTAGAACACTTTTCAAAAAAAATCAGCTTTATTGAGATAATTCACAAACCATAAACTTCACCCTTTTTAAAGTCAAAAAAAAAAAAAAAAAAAGAACCAACTTTCAATCTACTTAGTGACTGCTGAAGTCACTCCGCAACCATTGGTCAACCCGGGGCCCCGCAGGAGACCTCTTAGAACCCTTGGGCGCGAGCGGCGTGTGCGCATGCTCACTTGTGTTTGGCACTGCTCCTTGGTTAGCGTTCGATCGGGAGGCTTTTGAGTGGTGCTGTTGTGGCAGAGATGTTGTCTTCGAGAAAATCGTACTCAGTAATATTCGCTCATATCGGCTTCACGAGTGGGTATGAGCCGAGGGGCCAGGTGAGGGGACGGGCCTCTGAAGCTGCTGTCTTCTTCCATGAAGAAGCTTTTTGACATTTGACGGTAGACGAAAGAGTCACTCTCAGGCACCGCCACCAGGTGGCAGGAGGCGAGCTCGGACGAGGTTTGTTTCAGACAGAGAATCGGCTTTTGGCCTAGCTCCCAGATCCACTCAGACATCTGGGAAACATCAATCACGCTGCCTAAAGGGGCCAGGTTGAAAGAGGACACCAGATCCTTTCGTGTGGAGTAGGGGACTTGGGTGACAGAGCGGAACGAGAAGTAGTGGGCGGAGCTAGGCCCAATCTTAGAAAAGAACTGATCTGTGGCCAGGTCAAGAAACAGCCCATTAGAACCATCTTGCAATATCCTTAGTGACTGCTGACGTCACTCAGCATCCATTGGTCAACCCGGGGCCCCGCAGGAGACCTCTTAGAACCCTTGGGCGCGAGCGGTGTGTGCGCGTTCTCACCTGTGTTTATCACTGCTCCTTGGTTACCGTTCGATCGGGAGGCTTTTGAGTGGTGCGGTTGTGGCAGAGAGGTTGGCTTCTACAGAATAGTACCGAGTAATCGCTGGTATTAGGTTTAGAAGTGGATAAGAGCCGAGGGGGCAGGTGAGCGGGCTGGCCCGTTAAGCTGCTGTCTTCTGCCATGAAGGCGCTTTTTGACTTTGGACCGTAGAAGAAAAAGTCACTCTCTGGCACCACCACCGGGCTGCAGGAGGCGAGCGCGGGAGCGGTTTGGTTGAGAAATGGAATCGGATTTCGGCTGAGCTACCAGATCCGACACAGACATCTGGGAAAGATCCATCAAGCTGCAAAAGGGGTCATGTTAAAAGTGGATAGCAGATCTTTCCGTGTGGAGTAGGGTAAGTGGATGACAGAGTGGATGGAGAAGTAGGGGGCGGAGCCAGGCCCAAGCTTAGGAAAGAACTTATCTGTAGCCATGGCAAGAAATAGCCCGTGAGAAACAACTTTCAATCCCCCTAGGGACCACTGACGGCAATCAGCAACCATTGGTCAACCCGGGGCCCCGCAGGAGACCTCTTAGAACCCTTGGGCGCGAGCGGTGTGTGCGCATGCTCACTTGTGTTTGGCACGGCTCCTTGGTTAGCGTTCGATCGGGAGGCTTTTGGGTGGTGCTGTTGTGGCAGAGATGTTGTCTTCGAGAAAATAGTACTGAGTAATATTCGCTCATATCGGCTTCACGAGTGGGTATGAGCCGAGGGGCCAGGTGAGGGGACGGGCCTCTGAAGCTGCTGTCTTCTCCCATGAAGAAGCTTTTTGACTTTTGACGGTAGACTAAAGAGTCACTCTCAGGCACCGCCACCAGGTTGCAGGAGGCGAGCTCGGACGAGGTTTATTTCAGACAGAGAATCGGCTTTTGGCCTAGCTCCCAGACCCACTCAGACATCTGGGAAAGATCAATCACGCTGCCTAAAGGGGCCATGTTGAAAGAGGACACCAGATCCTTTCGTGTGGAGTAGGGGACGGGGATGACAGAGCCGAACGGGTAGTAGGGGGCGGAGCAAGGCCCAATCTGAGAAAAGAACTGATCTGTAGCCACGTCAAGAAATAGCCCATTAGAACCAACTTTCGGCACTCAGCTCCAGGCGGGGCGGCCCCGGCGCTGAGGGACGCTACCCGACCTTGGCGGGACGGGGGTTTCGCCAGGGCCTGGGCCCAGCGACCAGGCGGAGACGGCGCGCGAGCCTTGCAGTCTCCAGGGAAATGCGGGCTTGCCTGCAATGAGATTTCATTTTCTGCATTTAAAGGACATCCTTTTCTGAGCTGCTGTGAATAAATTTGGGATGATACTGTATGTTTTCATCTAATGGAGAATTAGCTGTATTTTGAATAAGGATTGCTGCACTGGACGACTTCAGAACATTACTCACAATGTCATCAAACAGGAGTCAGAATCCCCATGGACCGAAGCAGATTGGCCTTGACCAGCTCTGGGACGACCTCAGAGCTGGAATCCAGCAAGTGTACACCACACAGAGTATGGCGAAGTCCAGATACATGGAACTCTACACGTATCCTCCTGCTTGAACTGAGATAATTTGCTTTAGAATTTTGATACTTAGTGGTAGGATCGATGAATTATTAGAAATTTGACATCGTGTGTTCTCTTCTCAGTTCATCCTTGAAATGTAGTCACAGAATTCATTCTTAGGTTTAAGTTTTTTGAATAGAGGTACTGTTTTTCGGTTTTTGGAACAGAGGTAATAAAATTGGCTAGTTAGTTGTCTAATGCAGTGCTGGTCAGTACAGTAGCCACTAGTCACATGTATCTGTTTACATTTAAAATAATTTAAAAATTCAGTTTCTTAGTCACAGTAGCCATATTTTAAGGGCTTAATAGTCAGATAATAAAATATTTCTATTACTGTGGAAAGATCCGTTGGACAGCACTGGCCTAAAGCAGGGGATCATTTGTTGAAATGTTGTCCATTTGTTTATATATTGTCTACAGCTGCTTTCATGTTACTCGGAGGGAGTTGAGTAGTTCTGTCAGAAACAATCTTGTCCACAAAGCCTAAAATATTTGCTATCTGGTCCTTTACATAAGAAGTTTGTTGACCTGATCTAACGGGATAGCACAGAGAACAAAAGTTTAACTGTTCTGGTCCTGTTTCACAAAAATGGTATTTAAAAAGTAACTCCCTCATTTGTCATGTGGCCTGCCATGTGTGCGAGGGACAGTGCCGCGTGCTGCAAAGGTCACGAGGGTGTAAAAGACGCGGCCCTGCTCTTCCATACCCAGTGGTGTGCTGTTCGCCTTTGTAGAGTTTCTTGGTTCCGTGCAAATATGAAATTGGAACTAGAGCTAAGCCACCTCAGTAGTGAGCAGGTTGCTGCAGATTCTAGGATTTCAAGGTTCAATGGAGATTTAAGTTTAAATCTTTGGTATGTATCTGTAATTATCAAACTAGGTTATGTGATATTGTAGTGTTCCCTCAAATATGTTAGCATCTGAAAATCCTTAAAAAGAATTTAAACATTGATTTAGATGGATATGAAGCTGTCTATTTCTAAATTAACTTACAATTTATTGTATGTATGTACACATATTCATATATGTACTCATATATACTTACATGTAGAACACTTTTCAAAAAAAAATCAGCTTTATTGAGATAATTCACAAACCATAAAATTCACCCTTTTTAAAGTCAAAAAAAAAAAAAAAAAAAAGAACCAACTTTCAATCTACTTAGTGACTGCTGAAGTCACTCCGCAACCATTGGTCAACCCGGGGCCCCGCAGGAGACCTCTTAGAACCCTTGGGCGCGAGCGGCGTGTGCGCATGCTCACTTGTGTTTGGCACTGCTCCTTGGTTAGCGTTCGATCGGGAGGCTTTTGAGTGGTGCTGTTGTGGCAGAGATGTTGTCTTCGAGAAAATCGTACTCAGTAATATTCGCTCATATCGGCTTCACGAGTGGGTATGAGCCGAGGGGCCAGGTGAGGGGACGGGCCTCTGAAGCTGCTGTCTTCTTCCATGAAGAAGCTTTTTGACATTTGACGGTAGACGAAAGAGTCACTCTCAGGCACCGCCACCAGGTGGCAGGAGGCGAGCTCGGACGAGGTTTGTTTCAGACAGAGAATCGGCTTTTGGCCTAGCTCCCAGATCCACTCAGACATCTGGGAAAGATCAATCACGCTGCCTAAAGGGGCCAGGTTGAAAGAGGACACCAGATCCTTTCGTGTGGAGTAGGGGACTTGGGTGACAGAGCGGAACGAGAAGTAGTGGGCGGAGCTAGGCCCAATCTTAGAAAAGAACTGATCTGTGGCCAGGTCAAGAAACAGCCCATTAGAACCATCTTTCAATATCCTTAGTGACTGCTGACGTCACTCAGCATCCATTGGTCAACCCGGGGCCCCGCAGGAGACCTCTTAGAACCCTTGGGCGCGAGCGGTGTGTGCGCGTTCTCACCTGTGTTTATCACTGCTCCTTGGTTACCGTTCGATCGGGAGGCTTTTGAGTGGTGCGGTTGTGGCAGAGAGGTTGGCTTCTACAGAATAGTACCGAGTAATCGCTGGTATTAGGTTTAGAAGTGGATAAGAGCCGAGGGGGCAGGTGAGCGGGCTGGCCCGTTAAGCTGCTGTCTTCTGCCATGAAGGCGCTTTTTGACTTTGGACCGTAGAAGAAAAAGTCACTCTCTGGCACCACCACCGGGCTGCAGGAGGCGAGCGCGGACGCGGTTTGTTTGTGAAAGAGAATCGGCTTTCGGCTGAGCTGGCAGATCCGACTCAGACATCTGGGAAAGATCCATCACGCTGCCAAACAGGGTGATGTGGAAAGAGGACAGCTGATCTTTCCGTGTGGAGTAGGGGTCGGGAACCTCCAGCAGGCTGCAGGAGGCGAGCGCGGGAGCGGTTTGGTTGAGAAATGGAATCGGATTTCGGCTGAGCTACCAGATCCGACACAGACATCTGGGAAAGATCCATCAAGCTGCAAAAGGGGTCATGTTAAAAGTGGATAGCAGATCTTTCCGTGTGGAGTAGGGTAAGTGGATGACAGAGTGGATGGAGAAGTAGGGGGCGGAGCCAGGCCCAAGCTTAGGAAAGAACTTATCTGTAGCCATGGCAAGAAATAGCCCGTGAGAAACAACTTTCAATCCCCCTAGGGACCACTGACGGCAATCAGCAACCATTGGTCAACCCGGGGCCCCGCAGGAGACCTCTTAGAACCCTTGGGCGCGAGCGGTGTGTGCGCATGCTCACTTGTGTTTGGCACGGCTCCTTGGTTAGCGTTCGATCGGGAGGCTTTTGGGTGGTGCTGTTGTGGCAGAGATGTTGTCTTCGAGAAAATAGTACTGAGTAATATTCGCTCATATCGGCTTCACGAGTGGGTATGAGCCGAGGGGCCAGGTGAGGGGACGGGCCTCTGAAGCTGCTGTCTTCTCCCATGAAGAAGCTTTTTGACTTTTGACGGTAGACCAAAGAGTCACTCTCAGGCACCGCCACCAGGTTGCAGGAGGCGAGCTCGGACGAGGTTTGTTTCAGACAGAGAATCGGCTTTTGGCCTAGCTCCCAGATCCACTCAGACATCTGGGAAAGATCAATCACGCTGCCTAAAGGGGCCATGTTGAAAGAGGACACCAGATCCTTTCGTGTGGAGTAGGGGACGGGGATGACAGAGCCGAACGGGTAGTAGGGGGCGGAGCAAGGCCCAATCTGAGAAAAGAACTGATCTGTAGCCACGTCAAGAAATAGCCCATTAGAACCAACTTTCGGCACTCAGCTCCAGGCGGGGCGGCCCCGGCGCTGAGGGACGCTACCCGACCTTGGCGGGACGGGGGTTTCGCCAGGGCCTGGGCCCAGCGACCAGGCGGAGACGGCGCGCGAGCCTTGCAGTCTCCAGGGAAATGCGGGCTTGCCTGCAATGAGATTTCATTTTCTGCATTTAAAGGACATCCTTTTCTGAGCTGCTGTGAATAAATTTGGGATGATACTGTATGTTTTCATCTAATGGAGAATTAGCTGTATTTTGAATAAGGATTGCTGCACTGGACGACTTCAGAACATTACTCACAATGTCATCAAACAGGAGTCAGAATCCCCATGGACCGAAGCAGATTGGCCTTGACCAGCTCTGGGACGACCTCAGAGCTGGAATCCAGCAAGTGTACACCACACAGAGTATGGCGAAGTCCAGATACATGGAACTCTACACGTATCCTCCTGCTTGAACTGAGATAATTTGCTTTAGAATTTTGATACTTAGTGGTAGGATCGATGAATTATTAGAAATTTGACATCGTGTGTTCTCTTCTCAGTTCATCCTTGAAATGTAGTCACAGAATTCATCTTTAGCTTTAAGTTTTTTGAATAGAGGTACTGTTTTTCGGTTTTTGGAACAGAGGTAATAAAATTGGCTAGTTAGTTGTCTAATGCAGTGCTGGTCAGTACAGTAGCCACTAGTCACATGTATCTGTTTACATTTAAAATAATTTAAAAATTCAGTTTCTTAGTCACAGTAGCCATATTTTAAGGGCTTAATAGTCAGATAATAAAATATTTCTATTACTGTGGAAAGATCCGTTGGACAGCACTGGCCTAAAGCAGGGGATCATTTGTTGAAATGTTGTCCATTTGTTTATATATTGTCTACAGCTGCTTTCATGTTACTCGGAGGGAGTTGAGTAGTTCTGTCAGAAACAATCTTGTCCACAAAGCCTAAAATATTTGCTATCTGGTCCTTTACATAAGAAGTTTGTTGACCTGATCTAACGGGATAGCACAGAGAACAAAAGTTTAACTGTTCTGGTCCTGTTTCACAAAAATGGTATTTAAAAAGTAACTCCCTCATTTGTCATGTGGCCTGCCATGTGTGCGAGGGACAGTGCCGCGTGCTGCAAAGGTCACGAGGGTGTAAAAGACGCGGCCCTGCTCTTCCATACCCAGTGGTGTGCTGTTCGCCTTTGTAGAGTTTCTTGGTTCCGTGCAAATATGAAATTGGAACTAGAGCTAAGCCACCTCAGTAGTGAGCAGGTTGCTGCAGATTCTAGGATTTCAAGGTTCAATGGAGATTTAAGTTTAAATCTTTGGTATGTATCTGTAATTATCAAACTAGGTTATGTGATATTGTAGTGTTCCCTCAAATATGTTAGCATCTGAAAATCCTTAAAAAGAATTTAAACATTGATTTAGATGGATATGAAGCTGTCTATTTCTAAATTAACTTACAATTTATTGTATGTATGTACACATATTCATATATGTACTCATATATACTTACATGTAGAACACTTTTCAAAAAAAAATCAGCTTTATTGAGATAATTCACAAACCATAAAATTCACCCTTTTTAAAGTCAAAAAAAAAAAAAAAAAAAAAAAAGAACCAACTTTCAATCTACTTAGTGACTGCTGAAGTCACTCCGCAACCATTGGTCAACCCGGGGCCCCGCAGGAGACCTCTTAGAACCCTTGGGCGCGAGCGGCGTGTGCGCATGCTCACTTGTGTTTGGCACTGCTCCTTGGTTAGCGTTCGATCGGGAGGCTTTTGAGTGGTGCTGTTGTGGCAGAGATGTTGTCTTCGAGAAAATCGTACTCAGTAATATTCGCTCATATCGGCTTCACGAGTGGGTATGAGCCGAGGGGCCAGGTGAGGGGACGGGCCTCTGAAGCTGCTGTCTTCTTCCATGAAGAAGCTTTTTGACATTTGACGGTAGACGAAAGAGTCACTCTCAGGCACCGCCACCAGGTGGCAGGAGGCGAGCTCGGACGAGGTTTGTTTCAGACAGAGAATCGGCTTTTGGCCTAGCTCCCAGATCCACTCAGACATCTGGGAAACATCAATCACGCTGCCTAAAGGGGCCAGGTTGAAAGAGGACACCAGATCCTTTCGTGTGGAGTAGGGGACTTGGGTGACAGAGCGGAACGAGAAGTAGTGGGCGGAGCTAGGCCCAATCTTAGAAAAGAACTGATCTGTGGCCAGGTCAAGAAACAGCCCATTAGAACCATCTTTCAATATCCTTAGTGACTGCTGACGTCACTCAGCATCCATTGGTCAACCCGGGGCCCCGCAGGAGACCTCTTAGAACCCTTGGGCGCGAGCGGTGTGTGCGCGTTCTCACCTGTGTTTATCACTGCTCCTTGGTTACCGTTCGATCGGGAGGCTTTTGAGTGGTGCGGTTGTGGCAGAGAGGTTGGCTTCTACAGAATAGTACCGAGTAATCGCTGGTATTAGGTTTAGAAGTGGATAAGAGCCGAGGGGGCAGGTGAGCGGGCTGGCCCGTTAAGCTGCTGTCTTCTGCCATGAAGGCGCTTTTTGACTTTGGACCGTAGAAGAAAAAGTCACTCTCTGGCACCACCACCGGGCTGCAGGAGGCGAGCGCGGACGCGGTTTGTTTGTGAAAGAGAATCGGCTTTCGGCTGAGCTGGCAGATCCGACTCAGACATCTGGGAAAGATCCATCACGCTGCCAAACAGGGTGATGTGGAAAGAGGACAGCTGATCTTTCCGTGTGGAGTAGGGGTCGGGAACCTCCAGCAGGCTGCAGGAGGCGAGCGCGGGAGCGGTTTGGTTGAGAAATGGAATCGGATTTCGGCTGAGCTACCAGATCCGACACAGACATCTGGGAAAGATCCATCAAGCTGCAAAAGGGGTCATGTTAAAAGTGGATAGCAGATCTTTCCGTGTGGAGTAGGGTAAGTGGATGACAGAGTGGATGGAGAAGTAGGGGGCGGAGCCAGGCCCAAGCTTAGGAAAGAACTTATCTGTAGCCATGGCAAGAAATAGCCCGTGAGAAACAACTTTCAATCCCCCTAGGGACCACTGACGGCAATCAGCAACCATTGGTCAACCCGGGGCCCCGCAGGAGACCTCTTAGAACCCTTGGGCGCGAGCGGTGTGTGCGCATGCTCACTTGTGTTTGGCACGGCTCCTTGGTTAGCGTTCGATCGGGAGGCTTTTGGGTGGTGCTGTTGTGGCAGAGATGTTGTCTTCGAGAAAATCGTACTGAGTAATATTCGCTCATATCGGCTTCACGAGTGGGTATGAGCCGAGGGGCCAGGTGAGGGGACGGGCCTCTGAAGCTGCTGTCTTCTCCCATGAAGAAGCTTTTTGACTTTTGACGGTAGACCAAAGAGTCACTCTCAGGCACCGCCACCAGGTTGCAGGAGGCGAGCTCGGACGAGGTTTGTTTCAGACAGAGAATCGGCTTTTGGCCTAGCTCCCAGATCCACTCAGACATCTGGGAAAGATCAATCACGCTGCCTAAAGGGGCCATGTTGAAAGAGGACACCAGATCCTTTCGTGTGGAGTAGGGGACGGGGATGACAGAGCCGAACGGGTAGTAGGGGGCGGAGCAAGGCCCAATCTGAGAAAAGAACTGATCTGTAGCCACGTCAAGAAATAGCCCATTAGAACCAACTTTCGGCACTCAGCTCCAGGCGGGGCGGCCCCGGCGCTGAGGGACGCTACCCGACCTTGGCGGGACGGGGGTTTCGCCAGGGCCTGGGCCCAGCGACCAGGCGGAGACGGCGCGCGAGCCTTGCAGTCTCCAGGGAAATGCGGGCTTGCCTGCAATGAGATTTCATTTTCTGCATTTAAAGGACATCCTTTTCTGAGCTGCTGTGAATAAATTTGGGATGATACTGTATGTTTTCATCTAATGGAGAATTAGCTGTATTTTGAATAAGGATTGCTGCACTGGACGACTTCAGAACATTACTCACAATGTCATCAAACAGGAGTCAGAATCCCCATGGACCGAAGCAGATTGGCCTTGACCAGCTCTGGGACGACCTCAGAGCTGGAATCCAGCAAGTGTACACCACACAGAGTATGGCGAAGTCCAGATACATGGAACTCTACACGTATCCTCCTGCTTGAACTGAGATAATTTCCTTTAGAATTTTGATACTTAGTGGTAGGATCGATGAATTATTAGAAATTTGACATCGTGTGTTCTCTTCTCAGTTCATCCTTGAAATGTAGTCACAGAATTCATCTTTAGCTTTAAGTTTTTTGAATAGAGGTACTGTTTTTCGGTTTTTGGAACAGAGGTAATAAAATTGGCTAGTTAGTTGTCTAATGCAGTGCTGGTCAGTACAGTAGCCACTAGTCACATGTATCTGTTTACATTTAAAATAATTTAAAAATTCAGTTTCTTAGTCACAGTAGCCATATTTTAAGGGCTTAATAGTCAGATAATAAAATATTTCTATTACTGTGGAAAGATCCGTTGGACAGCACTGGCCTAAAGCAGGGGATCATTTGTTGAAATGTTGTCCATTTGTTTATATATTGTCTACAGCTGCTTTCATGTTACTCGGAGGGAGTTGAGTAGTTCTGTCAGAAACAATCTTGTCCACAAAGCCTAAAATATTTGCTATCTGGTCCTTTACATAAGAAGTTTGTTGACCTGATCTAACGGGATAGCACAGAGAACAAAAGTTTAACTGTTCTGGTCCTGTTTCACAAAAATGGTATTTAAAAAGTAACTCCCTCATTTGTCATGTGGCCTGCCATGTGTGCGAGGGACAGTGCCGCGTGCTGCAAAGGTCACGAGGGTGTAAAAGACGCGGCCCTGCTCTTCCATACCCAGTGGTGTGCTGTTCGCCTTTGTAGAGTTTCTTGGTTCCGTGCAAATATGAAATTGGAACTAGAGCTAAGCCACCTCAGTAGTGAGCAGGTTGCTGCAGATTCTAGGATTTCAAGGTTCAATGGAGATTTAAGTTTAAATCTTTGGTATGTATCTGTAATTATCAAACTAGGTTATGTGATATTGTAGTGTTCCCTCAAATATGTTAGCATCTGAAAATCCTTAAAAAGAATTTAAACATTGATTTAGATGGATATGAAGTTGTCTATTTCTAAATTAACTTACAATTTATTGTATGTATGTACACATATTCATATATGTACTCATATATACTTACATGTAGAACACTTTTCAAAAAAAATCAGCTTTATTGAGATAATTCACAAACCATAAACTTCACCCTTTTTAAAGTCAAAAAAAAAAAAAAAAAAAGAACCAACTTTCAATCTACTTAGTGACTGCTGAAGTCACTCCGCAACCATTGGTCAACCCGGGGCCCCGCAGGAGACCTCTTAGAACCCTTGGGCGCGAGCGGCGTGTGCGCATGCTCACTTGTGTTTGGCACTGCTCCTTGGTTAGCGTTCGATCGGGAGGCTTTTGAGTGGTGCTGTTGTGGCAGAGATGTTGTCTTCGAGAAAATCGTACTCAGTAATATTCGCTCATATCGGCTTCACGAGTGGGTATGAGCCGAGGGGCCAGGTGAGGGGACGGGCCTCTGAAGCTGCTGTCTTCTTCCATGAAGAAGCTTTTTGACATTTGACGGTAGACGAAAGAGTCACTCTCAGGCACCGCCACCAGGTGGCAGGAGGCGAGCTCGGACGAGGTTTGTTTCAGACAGAGAATCGGCTTTTGGCCTAGCTCCCAGATCCACTCAGACATCTGGGAAACATCAATCACGCTGCCTAAAGGGGCCAGGTTGAAAGAGGACACCAGATCCTTTCGTGTGGAGTAGGGGACTTGGGTGACAGAGCGGAACGAGAAGTAGTGGGCGGAGCTAGGCCCAATCTTAGAAAAGAACTGATCTGTGGCCAGGTCAAGAAACAGCCCATTAGAACCATCTTGCAATATCCTTAGTGACTGCTGACGTCACTCAGCATCCATTGGTCAACCCGGGGCCCCGCAGGAGACCTCTTAGAACCCTTGGGCGCGAGCGGTGTGTGCGCGTTCTCACCTGTGTTTATCACTGCTCCTTGGTTACCGTTCGATCGGGAGGCTTTTGAGTGGTGCGGTTGTGGCAGAGAGGTTGGCTTCTACAGAATAGTACCGAGTAATCGCTGGTATTAGGTTTAGAAGTGGATAAGAGCCGAGGGGGCAGGTGAGCGGGCTGGCCCGTTAAGCTGCTGTCTTCTGCCATGAAGGCGCTTTTTGACTTTGGACCGTAGAAGAAAAAGTCACTCTCTGGCACCACCACCGGGCTGCAGGAGGCGAGCGCGGGAGCGGTTTGGTTGAGAAATGGAATCGGATTTCGGCTGAGCTACCAGATCCGACACAGACATCTGGGAAAGATCCATCAAGCTGCAAAAGGGGTCATGTTAAAAGTGGATAGCAGATCTTTCCGTGTGGAGTAGGGTAAGTGGATGACAGAGTGGATGGAGAAGTAGGGGGCGGAGCCAGGCCCAAGCTTAGGAAAGAACTTATCTGTAGCCATGGCAAGAAATAGCCCGTGAGAAACAACTTTCAATCCCCCTAGGGACCACTGACGGCAATCAGCAACCATTGGTCAACCCGGGGCCCCGCAGGAGACCTCTTAGAACCCTTGGGCGCGAGCGGTGTGTGCGCATGCTCACTTGTGTTTGGCACGGCTCCTTGGTTAGCGTTCGATCGGGAGGCTTTTGGGTGGTGCTGTTGTGGCAGAGATGTTGTCTTCGAGAAAATAGTACTGAGTAATATTCGCTCATATCGGCTTCACGAGTGGGTATGAGCCGAGGGGCCAGGTGAGGGGACGGGCCTCTGAAGCTGCTGTCTTCTCCCATGAAGAAGCTTTTTGACTTTTGACGGTAGACTAAAGAGTCACTCTCAGGCACCGCCACCAGGTTGCAGGAGGCGAGCTCGGACGAGGTTTATTTCAGACAGAGAATCGGCTTTTGGCCTAGCTCCCAGACCCACTCAGACATCTGGGAAAGATCAATCACGCTGCCTAAAGGGGCCATGTTGAAAGAGGACACCAGATCCTTTCGTGTGGAGTAGGGGACGGGGATGACAGAGCCGAACGGGTAGTAGGGGGCGGAGCAAGGCCCAATCTGAGAAAAGAACTGATCTGTAGCCACGTCAAGAAATAGCCCATTAGAACCAACTTTCGGCACTCAGCTCCAGGCGGGGCGGCCCCGGCGCTGAGGGACGCTACCCGACCTTGGCGGGACGGGGGTTTCGCCAGGGCCTGGGCCCAGCGACCAGGCGGAGACGGCGCGCGAGCCTTGCAGTCTCCAGGGAAATGCGGGCTTGCCTGCAATGAGATTTCATTTTCTGCATTTAAAGGACATCCTTTTCTGAGCTGCTGTGAATAAATTTGGGATGATACTGTATGTTTTCATCTAATGGAGAATTAGCTGTATTTTGAATAAGGATTGCTGCACTGGACGACTTCAGAACATTACTCACAATGTCATCAAACAGGAGTCAGAATCCCCATGGACCGAAGCAGATTGGCCTTGACCAGCTCTGGGACGACCTCAGAGCTGGAATCCAGCAAGTGTACACCACACAGAGTATGGCGAAGTCCAGATACATGGAACTCTACACGTATCCTCCTGCTTGAACTGAGATAATTTGCTTTAGAATTTTGATACTTAGTGGTAGGATCGATGAATTATTAGAAATTTGACATCGTGTGTTCTCTTCTCAGTTCATCCTTGAAATGTAGTCACAGAATTCATTCTTAGGTTTAAGTTTTTTGAATAGAGGTACTGTTTTTCGGTTTTTGGAACAGAGGTAATAAAATTGGCTAGTTAGTTGTCTAATGCAGTGCTGGTCAGTACAGTAGCCACTAGTCACATGTATCTGTTTACATTTAAAATAATTTAAAAATTCAGTTTCTTAGTCACAGTAGCCATATTTTAAGGGCTTAATAGTCAGATAATAAAATATTTCTATTACTGTGGAAAGATCCGTTGGACAGCACTGGCCTAAAGCAGGGGATCATTTGTTGAAATGTTGTCCATTTGTTTATATATTGTCTACAGCTGCTTTCATGTTACTCGGAGGGAGTTGAGTAGTTCTGTCAGAAACAATCTTGTCCACAAAGCCTAAAATATTTGCTATCTGGTCCTTTACATAAGAAGTTTGTTGACCTGATCTAACGGGATAGCACAGAGAACAAAAGTTTAACTGTTCTGGTCCTGTTTCACAAAAATGGTATTTAAAAAGTAACTCCCTCATTTGTCATGTGGCCTGCCATGTGTGCGAGGGACAGTGCCGCGTGCTGCAAAGGTCACGAGGGTGTAAAAGACGCGGCCCTGCTCTTCCATACCCAGTGGTGTGCTGTTCGCCTTTGTAGAGTTTCTTGGTTCCGTGCAAATATGAAATTGGAACTAGAGCTAAGCCACCTCAGTAGTGAGCAGGTTGCTGCAGATTCTAGGATTTCAAGGTTCAATGGAGATTTAAGTTTAAATCTTTGGTATGTATCTGTAATTATCAAACTAGGTTATGTGATATTGTAGTGTTCCCTCAAATATGTTAGCATCTGAAAATCCTTAAAAAGAATTTAAACATTGATTTAGATGGATATGAAGCTGTCTATTTCTAAATTAACTTACAATTTATTGTATGTATGTACACATATTCATATATGTACTCATATATACTTACATGTAGAACACTTTTCAAAAAAAAATCAGCTTTATTGAGATAATTCACAAACCATAAAATTCACCCTTTTTAAAGTCAAAAAAAAAAAAAAAAAAAAGAACCAACTTTCAATCTACTTAGTGACTGCTGAAGTCACTCCGCAACCATTGGTCAACCCGGGGCCCCGCAGGAGACCTCTTAGAACCCTTGGGCGCGAGCGGCGTGTGCGCATGCTCACTTGTGTTTGGCACTGCTCCTTGGTTAGCGTTCGATCGGGAGGCTTTTGAGTGGTGCTGTTGTGGCAGAGATGTTGTCTTCGAGAAAATCGTACTCAGTAATATTCGCTCATATCGGCTTCACGAGTGGGTATGAGCCGAGGGGCCAGGTGAGGGGACGGGCCTCTGAAGCTGCTGTCTTCTTCCATGAAGAAGCTTTTTGACATTTGACGGTAGACGAAAGAGTCACTCTCAGGCACCGCCACCAGGTGGCAGGAGGCGAGCTCGGACGAGGTTTGTTTCAGACAGAGAATCGGCTTTTGGCCTAGCTCCCAGATCCACTCAGACATCTGGGAAAGATCAATCACGCTGCCTAAAGGGGCCAGGTTGAAAGAGGACACCAGATCCTTTCGTGTGGAGTAGGGGACTTGGGTGACAGAGCGGAACGAGAAGTAGTGGGCGGAGCTAGGCCCAATCTTAGAAAAGAACTGATCTGTGGCCAGGTCAAGAAACAGCCCATTAGAACCATCTTTCAATATCCTTAGTGACTGCTGACGTCACTCAGCATCCATTGGTCAACCCGGGGCCCCGCAGGAGACCTCTTAGAACCCTTGGGCGCGAGCGGTGTGTGCGCGTTCTCACCTGTGTTTATCACTGCTCCTTGGTTACCGTTCGATCGGGAGGCTTTTGAGTGGTGCGGTTGTGGCAGAGAGGTTGGCTTCTACAGAATAGTACCGAGTAATCGCTGGTATTAGGTTTAGAAGTGGATAAGAGCCGAGGGGGCAGGTGAGCGGGCTGGCCCGTTAAGCTGCTGTCTTCTGCCATGAAGGCGCTTTTTGACTTTGGACCGTAGAAGAAAAAGTCACTCTCTGGCACCACCACCGGGCTGCAGGAGGCGAGCGCGGACGCGGTTTGTTTGTGAAAGAGAATCGGCTTTCGGCTGAGCTGGCAGATCCGACTCAGACATCTGGGAAAGATCCATCACGCTGCCAAACAGGGTGATGTGGAAAGAGGACAGCTGATCTTTCCGTGTGGAGTAGGGGTCGGGAACCTCCAGCAGGCTGCAGGAGGCGAGCGCGGGAGCGGTTTGGTTGAGAAATGGAATCGGATTTCGGCTGAGCTACCAGATCCGACACAGACATCTGGGAAAGATCCATCAAGCTGCAAAAGGGGTCATGTTAAAAGTGGATAGCAGATCTTTCCGTGTGGAGTAGGGTAAGTGGATGACAGAGTGGATGGAGAAGTAGGGGGCGGAGCCAGGCCCAAGCTTAGGAAAGAACTTATCTGTAGCCATGGCAAGAAATAGCCCGTGAGAAACAACTTTCAATCCCCCTAGGGACCACTGACGGCAATCAGCAACCATTGGTCAACCCGGGGCCCCGCAGGAGACCTCTTAGAACCCTTGGGCGCGAGCGGTGTGTGCGCATGCTCACTTGTGTTTGGCACTGCTCCTTGGTTAGCGTTCGATCGGGAGGCTTTTGGGTGGTGCTGTTGTGGCAGAGATGTTGTCTTCGAGAAAATAGTACTGAGTAATATTCGCTCATATCGGCTTCACGAGTGGGTATGAGCCGAGGGGCCAGGTGAGGGGACGGGCCTCTGAAGCTGCTGTCTTCTCCCATGAAGAAGCTTTTTGACTTTTGACGGTAGACCAAAGAGTCACTCTCAGGCACCGCCACCAGGTTGCAGGAGGCGAGCTCGGACGAGGTTTGTTTCAGACAGAGAATCGGCTTTTGGCCTAGCTCCCAGATCCACTCAGACATCTGGGAAAGATCAATCACGCTGCCTAAAGGGGCCATGTTGAAAGAGGACACCAGATCCTTTCGTGTGGAGTAGGGGACGGGGATGACAGAGCCGAACGGGTAGTAGGGGGCGGAGCAAGGCCCAATCTGAGAAAAGAACTGATCTGTAGCCACGTCAAGAAATAGCCCATTAGAACCAACTTTCGGCACTCAGCTCCAGGCGGGGCGGCCCCGGCGCTGAGGGACGCTACCCGACCTTGGCGGGACGGGGGTTTCGCCAGGGCCTGGGCCCAGCGACCAGGCGGAGACGGCGCGCGAGCCTTGCAGTCTCCAGGGAAATGCGGGCTTGCCTGCAATGAGATTTCATTTTCTGCATTTAAAGGACACCCTTTTCTGAGCTGCTGTGAATAAATTTGGGATGATACTGTATGTTTTCATCTAATGGAGAATTAGCTGTATTTTGAATAAGGATTGCTGCACTGGACGACTTCAGAACATTACTCACAATGTCATCAAACAGGAGTCAGAATCCCCATGGACCGAAGCAGATTGGCCTTGACCAGCTCTGGGACGACCTCAGAGCTGGAATCCAGCAAGTGTACACCACACAGAGTATGGCGAAGTCCAGATACATGGAACTCTACACGTATCCTCCTGCTTGAACTGAGATAATTTCCTTTAGAATTTTGATACTTAGTGGTAGGATCGATGAATTATTAGAAATTTGACATCGTGTGTTCTCTTCTCAGTTCATCCTTGAAATGTAGTCACAGAATTCATCTTTAGCTTTAAGTTTTTTGAATAGAGGTACTGTTTTTCGGTTTTTGGAACAGAGGTAATAAAATTGGCTAGTTAGTTGTCTAATGCAGTGCTGGTCAGTACAGTAGCCACTAGTCACATGTATCTGTTCACATTTAAAATAATTTAAAAATTCAGTTTCTTAGTCACAGTAGCCATATTTTAAGGGCTTAATAGTCAGATAATAAAATATTTCTATTACTGTGGAAAGATCCGTTGGACAGCACTGGCCTAAAGCAGGGGATCATTTGTTGAAATGTTGTCCATTTGTTTATATATTGTCTACAGCTGCTTTCATGTTACTCGGAGGGAGTTGAGTAGTTCTGTCAGAAACAATCTTGTCCACAAAGCCTAAAATATTTGCTATCTGGTCCTTTACATAAGAAGTTTGTTGACCTGATCTAACGGGATAGCACAGAGAACAAAAGTTTAACTGTTCTGGTCCTGTTTCACAAAAATGGTATTTAAAAAGTAACTCCCTCATTTGTCATGTGGCCTGCCATGTGTGCGAGGGACAGTGCCGCGTGCTGCAAAGGTCACGAGGGTGTAAAAGACGCGGCCCTGCTCTTCCATACCCAGTGGTGTGCTGTTCGCCTTTGTAGAGTTTCTTGGTTCCGTGCAAATATGAAATTGGAACTAGAGCTAAGCCACCTCAGTAGTGAGCAGGTTGCTGCAGATTCTAGGATTTCAAGGTTCAATGGAGATTTAAGTTTAAATCTTTGGTATGTATCTGTAATTATCAAACTAGGTTATGTGATATTGTAGTGTTCCCTCAAATATGTTAGCATCTGAAAATCCTTAAAAAGAATTTAAACATTGATTTAGATGGATATGAAGCTGTCTATTTCTAAATTAACTTACAATTTATTGTATGTATGTACACATATTCATATATGTACTCATATATACTTACATGTAGAACACTTTTCAAAAAAAAATCAGCTTTATTGAGATAATTCACAAACCATAAACTTCACCCTTTTTAAAGTCAAAAAAAAAAAAAAAAAAAAGAACCAACTTTCAATCTACTTAGTGACTGCTGAAGTCACTCCGCAACCATTGGTCAACCCGGGGCCCCGCAGGAGACCTCTTAGAACCCTTGGGCGCGAGCGGCGTGTGCGCATGCTCACTTGTGTTTGGCACTGCTCCTTGGTTAGCGTTCGATCGGGAGGCTTTTGAGTGGTGCTGTTGTGGCAGAGATGTTGTCTTCGAGAAAATCGTACTCAGTAATATTCGCTCATATCGGCTTCACGAGTGGGTATGAGCCGAGGGGCCAGGTGAGGGGACGGGCCTCTGAAGCTGCTGTCTTCTTCCATGAAGAAGCTTTTTGACATTTGACGGTAGACGAAAGAGTCACTCTCAGGCACCGCCACCAGGTGGCAGGAGGCGAGCTCGGACGAGGTTTGTTTCAGACAGAGAATCGGCTTTTGGCCTAGCTCCCAGATCCACTCAGACATCTGGGAAACATCAATCACGCTGCCTAAAGGGGCCAGGTTGAAAGAGGACACCAGATCCTTTCGTGTGGAGTAGGGGACTTGGGTGACAGAGCGGAACGAGAAGTAGTGGGCGGAGCTAGGCCCAATCTTAGAAAAGAACTGATCTGTGGCCAGGTCAAGAAACAGCCCATTAGAACCATCTTTCAATATCCTTAGTGACTGCTGACGTCACTCAGCATCCATTGGTCAACCCGGGGCCCCGCAGGAGACCTCTTAGAACCCTTGGGCGCGAGCGGTGTGTGCGCGTTCTCACCTGTGTTTATCACTGCTCCTTGGTTACCGTTCGATCGGGAGGCTTTTGAGTGGTGCGGTTGTGGCAGAGAGGTTGGCTTCTACAGAATAGTACCGAGTAATCGCTGGTATTAGGTTTAGAAGTGGATAAGAGCCGAGGGGGCAGGTGAGCGGGCTGGCCCGTTAAGCTGCTGTCTTCTGCCATGAAGGCGCTTTTTGACTTTGGACCGTAGAAGAAAAAGTCACTCTCTGGCACCACCACCGGGCTGCAGGAGGCGAGCGCGGACGCGGTTTGTTTGTGAAAGAGAATCGGCTTTCGGCTGAGCTGGCAGATCCGACTCAGACATCTGGGAAAGATCCATCACGCTGCCAAACAGGGTGATGTGGAAAGAGGACAGCTGATCTTTCCGTGTGGAGTAGGGGTCGGGAACCTCCAGCAGGCTGCAGGAGGCGAGCGCGGGAGCGGTTTGGTTGAGAAATGGAATCGGATTTCGGCTGAGCTACCAGATCCGACACAGACATCTGGGAAAGATCCATCAAGCTGCAAAAGGGGTCATGTTAAAAGTGGATAGCAGATCTTTCCGTGTGGAGTAGGGTAAGTGGATGACAGAGTGGATGGAGAAGTAGGGGGCGGAGCCAGGCCCAAGCTTAGGAAAGAACTTATCTGTAGCCATGGCAAGAAATAGCCCGTGAGAAACAACTTTCAATCCCCCTAGGGACCACTGACGGCAATCAGCAACCATTGGTCAACCCGGGGCCCCGCAGGAGACCTCTTAGAACCCTTGGGCGCGAGCGGTGTGTGCGCATGCTCACTTGTGTTTGGCACGGCTCCTTGGTTAGCGTTCGATCGGGAGGCTTTTGGGTGGTGCTGTTGTGGCAGAGATGTTGTCTTCGAGAAAATAGTACTGAGTAATATTCGCTCATATCGGCTTCACGAGTGGGTATGAGCCGAGGGGCCAGGTGAGGGGACGGGCCTCTGAAGCTGCTGTCTTCTCCCATGAAGAAGCTTTTTGACTTTTGACGGTAGACGAAAGAGTCACTCTCAGGCACCGCCACCAGGTTGCAGGAGGCGAGCTCGGACGAGGTTTATTTCAGACAGAGAATCGGCTTTTGGCCTAGCTCCCAGACCCACTCAGACATCTGGGAAAGATCAATCACGCTGCCTAAAGGGGCCATGTTGAAAGAGGACACCAGATCCTTTCGTGTGGAGTAGGGGACGGGGATGACAGAGCCGAACGGGTAGTAGGGGGCGGAGCAAGGCCCAATCTGAGAAAAGAACTGATCTGTAGCCACGTCAAGAAATAGCCCATTAGAACCAACTTTCGGCACTCAGCTCCAGGCGGGGCGGCCCCGGCGCTGAGGGACGCTACCCGACCTTGGCGGGACGGGGGTTTCGCCAGGGCCTGGGCCCAGCGACCAGGCGGAGACGGCGCGCGAGCCTTGCAGTCTCCAGGGAAATGCGGGCTTGCCTGCAATGAGATTTCATTTTCTGCATTTAAAGGACACCCTTTTCTGAGCTGCTGTGAATAAATTTGGGATGATACTGTATGTTTTCATCTAATGGAGAATTAGCTGTATTTTGAATAAGGATTGCTGCACTGGACGACTTCAGAACATTACTCACAATGTCATCAAACAGGAGTCAGAATCCCCATGGACCGAAGCAGATTGGCCTTGACCAGCTCTGGGACGACCTCAGAGCTGGAATCCAGCAAGTGTACACCACACAGAGTATGGCGAAGTCCAGATACATGGAACTCTACACGTATCCTCCTGCTTGAACTGAGATAATTTGCTTTAGAATTTTGATACTTAGTGGTAGGATCGATGAATTATTAGAAATTTGACATCGTGTGTTCTCTTCTCAGTTCATCCTTGAAATGTAGTCACAGAATTCATCTTTAGCTTTAAGTTTTTTGAATAGAGGTACTGTTTTTCGGTTTTTGGAACAGAGGTAATAAAATTGGCTAGTTAGTTGTCTAATGCAGTGCTGGTCAGTACAGTAGCCACTAGTCACATGTATCTGTTCACATTTAAAATAATTTAAAAATTCAGTTTCTTAGTCACAGTAGCCATATTTTAAGGGCTTAATAGTCAGATAATAAAATATTTCTATTACTGTGGAAAGATCCGTTGGACAGCACTGGCCTAAAGCAGGGGATCATTTGTTGAAATGTTGTCCATTTGTTTATATATTGTCTACAGCTGCTTTCATGTTACTCGGAGGGAGTTGAGTAGTTCTGTCAGAAACAATCTTGTCCACAAAGCCTAAAATATTTGCTATCTGGTCCTTTACATAAGAAGTTTGTTGACCTGATCTAACGGGATAGCACAGAGAACAAAAGTTTAACTGTTCTGGTCCTGTTTCACAAAAATGGTATTTAAAAAGTAACTCCCTCATTTGTCATGTGGCCTGCCATGTGTGCGAGGGACAGTGCCGCGTGCTGCAAAGGTCACGAGGGTGTAAAAGACGCGGCCCTGCTCTTCCATACCCAGTGGTGTGCTGTTCGCCTTTGTAGAGTTTCTTGGTTCCGTGCAAATATGAAATTGGAACTAGAGCTAAGCCACCTCAGTAGTGAGCAGGTTGCTGCAGATTCTAGGATTTCAAGGTTCAATGGAGATTTAAGTTTAAATCTTTGGTATGTATCTGTAATTATCAAACTAGGTTATGTGATATTGTAGTGTTCCCTCAAATATGTTAGCATCTGAAAATCCTTAAAAAGAATTTAAACATTGATTTAGATGGATATGAAGCTGTCTATTTCTAAATTAACTTACAATTTATTGTATGTATGTACACATATTCATATATGTACTCATATATACTTACATGTAGAACACTTTTCAAAAAAAAATCAGCTTTATTGAGATAATTCACAAACCATAAACTTCACCCTTTTTAAAGTCAAAAAAAAAAAAAAAAAAAAAAGAACCAACTTTCAATCTACTTAGTGACTGCTGAAGTCACTCCGCAACCATTGGTCAACCCGGGGCCCCGCAGGAGACCTCTTAGAACCCTTGGGCGCGAGCGGCGTGTGCGCATGCTCACTTGTGTTTGGCACTGCTCCTTGGTTAGCGTTCGATCGGGAGGCTTTTGAGTGGTGCTGTTGTGGCAGAGATGTTGTCTTCGAGAAAATCGTACTCAGTAATATTCGCTCATATCGGCTTCACGAGTGGGTATGAGCCGAGGGGCCAGGTGAGGGGACGGGCCTCTGAAGCTGCTGTCTTCTTCCATGAAGAAGCTTTTTGACATTTGACGGTAGACGAAAGAGTCACTCTCAGGCACCGCCACCAGGTGGCAGGAGGCGAGCTCGGACGAGGTTTGTTTCAGACAGAGAATCGGCTTTTGGCCTAGCTCCCAGATCCACTCAGACATCTGGGAAACATCAATCACGCTGCCTAAAGGGGCCAGGTTGAAAGAGGACACCAGATCCTTTCGTGTGGAGTAGGGGACTTGGGTGACAGAGCGGAACGAGAAGTAGTGGGCGGAGCTAGGCCCAATCTTAGAAAAGAACTGATCTGTGGCCAGGTCAAGAAACAGCCCATTAGAACCATCTTTCAATATCCTTAGTGACTGCTGACGTCACTCAGCATCCATTGGTCAACCCGGGGCCCCGCAGGAGACCTCTTAGAACCCTTGGGCGCGAGCGGTGTGTGCGCGTTCTCACCTGTGTTTATCACTGCTCCTTGGTTACCGTTCGATCGGGAGGCTTTTGAGTGGTGCGGTTGTGGCAGAGAGGTTGGCTTCTACAGAATAGTACCGAGTAATCGCTGGTATTAGGTTTAGAAGTGGATAAGAGCCGAGGGGGCAGGTGAGCGGGCTGGCCCGTTAAGCTGCTGTCTTCTGCCATGAAGGCGCTTTTTGACTTTGGACCGTAGAAGAAAAAGTCACTCTCTGGCACCACCACCGGGCTGCAGGAGGCGAGCGCGGACGCGGTTTGTTTGTGAAAGAGAATCGGCTTTCGGCTGAGCTGGCAGATCCGACTCAGACATCTGGGAAAGATCCATCACGCTGCCAAACAGGGTGATGTGGAAAGAGGACAGCTGATCTTTCCGTGTGGAGTAGGGGTCGGGAACCTCCAGCAGGCTGCAGGAGGCGAGCGCGGGAGCGGTTTGGTTGAGAAATGGAATCGGATTTCGGCTGAGCTACCAGATCCGACACAGACATCTGGGAAAGATCCATCAAGCTGCAAAAGGGGTCATGTTAAAAGTGGATAGCAGATCTTTCCGTGTGGAGTAGGGTAAGTGGATGACAGAGTGGATGGAGAAGTAGGGGGCGGAGCCAGGCCCAAGCTTAGGAAAGAACTTATCTGTAGCCATGGCAAGAAATAGCCCGTGAGAAACAACTTTCAATCCCCCTAGGGACCACTGACGGCAATCAGCAACCATTGGTCAACCCGGGGCCCCGCAGGAGACCTCTTAGAACCCTTGGGCGCGAGCGGTGTGTGCGCATGCTCACTTGTGTTTGGCACGGCTCCTTGGTTAGCGTTCGATCGGGAGGCTTTTGGGTGGTGCTGTTGTGGCAGAGATGTTGTCTTCGAGAAAATAGTACTGAGTAATATTCGCTCATATCGGCTTCACGAGTGGGTATGAGCCGAGGGGCCAGGTGAGGGGACGGGCCTCTGAAGCTGCTGTCTTCTCCCATGAAGAAGCTTTTTGACTTTTGACGGTAGACGAAAGAGTCACTCTCAGGCACCGCCACCAGGTTGCAGGAGGCGAGCTCGGACGAGGTTTATTTCAGACAGAGAATCGGCTTTTGGCCTAGCTCCGAGACCCACTCAGACATCTGGGAAAGATCAATCACGCTGCCTAAAGGGGCCATGTTGAAAGAGGACACCAGATCCTTTCGTGTGGAGTAGGGGACGGGGATGACAGAGCCGAACGGGTAGTAGGGGGCGGAGCAAGGCCCAATCTGAGAAAAGAACTGATCTGTAGCCACGTCAAGAAATAGCCCATTAGAACCAACTTTCGGCACTCAGCTCCAGGCGGGGCGGCCCCGGCGCTGAGGGACGCTACCCGACCTTGGCGGGACGGGGGTTTCGCCAGGGCCTGGGCCCAGCGACCAGGCGGAGACGGCGCGCGAGCCTTGCAGTCTCCAGGGAAATGCGGGCTTGCCTGCAATGAGATTTCATTTTCTGCATTTAAAGGACACCCTTTTCTGAGCTGCTGTGAATAAATTTGGGATGATACTGTATGTTTTCATCTAATGGAGAATTAGCTGTATTTTGAATAAGGATTGCTGCACTGGACGACTTCAGAACATTACTCACAATGTCATCAAACAGGAGTCAGAATCCCCATGGACCGAAGCAGATTGGCCTTGACCAGCTCTGGGACGACCTCAGAGCTGGAATCCAGCAAGTGTACACCACACAGAGTATGGCGAAGTCCAGATACATGGAACTCTACACGTATCCTCCTGCTTGAACTGAGATAATTTGCTTTAGAATTTTGATACTTAGTGGTAGGATCGATGAATTATTAGAAATTTGACATCGTGTGTTCTCTTCTCAGTTCATCCTTGAAATGTAGTCACAGAATTCATCTTTAGCTTTAAGTTTTTTGAATAGAGGTACTGTTTTTCGGTTTTTGGAACAGAGGTAATAAAATTGGCTAGTTAGTTGTCTAATGCAGTGCTGGTCAGTACAGTAGCCACTAGTCACATGTATCTGTTTACATTTAAAATAATTTAAAAATTCAGTTTCTTAGTCACAGTAGCCATATTTTAAGGGCTTAATAGTCAGATAATAAAATATTTCTATTACTGTGGAAAGATCCGTTGGACAGCACTGGCCTAAAGCAGGGGATCATTTGTTGAAATGTTGTCCATTTGTTTATATATTGTCTACAGCTGCTTTCATGTTACTCGGAGGGAGTTGAGTAGTTCTGTCAGAAACAATCTTGTCCACAAAGCCTAAAATATTTGCTATCTGGTCCTTTACATAAGAAGTTTGTTGACCTGATCTAACGGGATAGCACAGAGAACAAAAGTTTAACTGTTCTGGTCCTGTTTCACAAAAATGGTATTTAAAAAGTAACTCCCTCATTTGTCATGTGGCCTGCCATGTGTGCGAGGGACAGTGCCGCGTGCTGCAAAGGTCACGAGGGTGTAAAAGACGCGGCCCTGCTCTTCCATACCCAGTGGTGTGCTGTTCGCCTTTGTAGAGTTTCTTGGTTCCGTGCAAATATGAAATTGGAACTAGAGCTAAGCCACCTCAGTAGTGAGCAGGTTGCTGCAGATTCTAGGATTTCAAGGTTCAATGGAGATTTAAGTTTAAATCTTTGGTATGTATCTGTAATTATCAAACTAGGTTATGTGATATTGCAGTGTTCCCTCAAATATGTTAGCATCTGAAAATCCTTAAAAAGAATTTAAACATTGATTTAGATGGATATGAAGCTGTCTATTTCTAAACTAACTTACAATTTATTGTATGTATGTACACATATTCATATATGTACTCATATATACTTACATGTAGAACACTTTTCAAAAAAAAATCAGCTTTATTGAGATAATTCACAAACCATACAATTCACCCTTTTTAAAGTCAAAAAAAAAAAAAAAAAAAAGAACCAACTTTCAATCTACTTAGTGACTGCTGAAGTCACTCCGCAACCATTGGTCAACCCGGGGCCCCGCAGGAGACCTCTTAGAACCCTTGGGCGCGAGCGGCGTGTGCGCATGCTCACTTGTGTTTGGCACTGCTCCTTGGTTAGCGTTCGATCGGGAGGCTTTTGAGTGGTGCTGTTGTGGCAGAGATGTTGTCTTCGAGAAAATCGTACTCAGTAATATTCGCTCATATCGGCTTCACGAGTGGGTATGAGCCGAGGGGCCAGGTGAGGGGACGGGCCTCTGAAGCTGCTGTCTTCTTCCATGAAGAAGCTTTTTGACATTTGACGGTAGACGAAAGAGTCACTCTCAGGCACCGCCACCAGGTGGCAGGAGGCGAGCTCGGACGAGGTTTGTTTCAGACAGAGAATCGGCTTTTGGCCTAGCTCCCAGATCCACTCAGACATCTGGGAAACATCAATCACGCTGCCTAAAGGGGCCAGGTTGAAAGAGGACACCAGATCCTTTCGTGTGGAGTAGGGGACTTGGGTGACAGAGCGGAACGAGAAGTAGTGGGCGGAGCTAGGCCCAATCTTAGAAAAGAACTGATCTGTGGCCAGGTCAAGAAACAGCCCATTAGAACCATCTTTCAATATCCTTAGTGACTGCTGACGTCACTCAGCATCCATTGGTCAACCCGGGGCCCCGCAGGAGACCTCTTAGAACCCTTGGGCGCGAGCGGTGTGTGCGCGTTCTCACCTGTGTTTATCACTGCTCCTTGGTTACCGTTCGATCGGGAGGCTTTTGAGTGGTGCGGTTGTGGCAGAGAGGTTGGCTTCTACAGAATAGTACCGAGTAATCGCTGGTATTAGGTTTAGAAGTGGATAAGAGCCGAGGGGGCAGGTGAGCGGGCTGGCCCGTTAAGCTGCTGTCTTCTGCCATGAAGGCGCTTTTTGACTTTGGACCGTAGAAGAAAAAGTCACTCTCTGGCACCACCACCGGGCTGCAGGAGGCGAGCGCGGACGCGGTTTGTTTGTGAAAGAGAATCGGCTTTCGGCTGAGCTGGCAGATCCGACTCAGACATCTGGGAAAGATCCATCACGCTGCCAAACAGGGTGATGTGGAAAGAGGACAGCTGATCTTTCCGTGTGGAGTAGGGGTCGGGAACCTCCAGCAGGCTGCAGGAGGCGAGCGCGGGAGCGGTTTGGTTGAGAAATGGAATCGGATTTCGGCTGAGCTACCAGATCCGACACAGACATCTGGGAAAGATCCATCAAGCTGCAAAAGGGGTCATGTTAAAAGTGGATAGCAGATCTTTCCGTGTGGAGTAGGGTAAGTGGATGACAGAGTGGATGGAGAAGTAGGGGGCGGAGCCAGGCCCAAGCTTAGGAAAGAACTTATCTGTAGCCATGGCAAGAAATAGCCCGTGAGAAACAACTTTCAATCCCCCTAGGGACCACTGACGGCAATCAGCAACCATTGGTCAACCCGGGGCCCCGCAGGAGACCTCTTAGAACCCTTGGGCGCGAGCGGTGTGTGCGCATGCTCACTTGTGTTTGGCACTGCTCCTTGGTTAGCGTTCGATCGGGAGGCTTTTGGGTGGTGCTGTTGTGGCAGAGATGTTGTCTTCGAGAAAATAGTACTGAGTAATATTCGCTCATATCGGCTTCACGAGTGGGTATGAGCCGAGGGGCCAGGTGAGGGGACGGGCCTCTGAAGCTGCTGTCTTCTCCCATGAAGAAGCTTTTTGACTTTTGACGGTAGACCAAAGAGTCACTCTCAGGCACCGCCACCAGGTTGCAGGAGGCGAGCTCGGACGAGGTTTGTTTCAGACAGAGAATCGGCTTTTGGCCTAGCTCCCAGATCCACTCAGACATCTGGGAAAGATCAATCACGCTGCCTAAAGGGGCCATGTTGAAAGAGGACACCAGATCCTTTCGTGTGGAGTAGGGGACGGGGATGACAGAGCCGAACGGGTAGTAGGGGGCGGAGCAAGGCCCAATCTGAGAAAAGAACTGATCTGTAGCCACGTCAAGAAATAGCCCATTAGAACCAACTTTCGGCACTCAGCTCCAGGCGGGGCGGCCCCGGCGCTGAGGGACGCTACCCGACCTTGGCGGGACGGGGGTTTCGCCAGGGCCTGGGCCCAGCGACCAGGCGGAGACGGCGCGCGAGCCTTGCAGTCTCCAGGGAAATGCGGGCTTGCCTGCAATGAGATTTCATTTTCTGCATTTAAAGGACATCCTTTTCTGAGCTGCTGTGAATAAATTTGGGATGATACTGTATGTTTTCATCTAATGGAGAATTAGCTGTATTTTGAATAAGGATTGCTGCACTGGACGACTTCAGAACATTACTCACAATGTCATCAAACAGGAGTCAGAATCCCCATGGACCGAAGCAGATTGGCCTTGACCAGCTCTGGGACGACCTCAGAGCTGGAATCCAGCAAGTGTACACCACACAGAGTATGGCGAAGTCCAGATACATGGAACTCTACACGTATCCTCCTGCTTGAACTGAGATAATTTCCTTTAGAATTTTGATACTTAGTGGTAGGATCGATGAATTATTAGAAATTTGACATCGTGTGTTCTCTTCTCAGTTCATCCTTGAAATGTAGTCACAGAATTCATCTTTAGCTTTAAGTTTTTTGAATAGAGGTACTGTTTTTCGGTTTTTGGAACAGAGGTAATAAAATTGGCTAGTTAGTTGTCTAATGCAGTGCTGGTCAGTACAGTAGCCACTAGTCACATGTATCTGTTTACATTTAAAATAATTTAAAAATTCAGTTTCTTAGTCACAGTAGCCATATTTTAAGGGCTTAATAGTCAGATAATAAAATATTTCTATTACTGTGGAAAGATCCGTTGGACAGCACTGGCCTAAAGCAGGGGATCATTTGTTGAAATGTTGTCCATTTGTTTATATATTGTCTACAGCTGCTTTCATGTTACTCGGAGGGAGTTGAGTAGTTCTGTCAGAAACAATCTTGTCCACAAAGCCTAAAATATTTGCTATCTGGTCCTTTACATAAGAAGTTTGTTGACCTGATCTAACGGGATAGCACAGAGAACAAAAGTTTAACTGTTCTGGTCCTGTTTCACAAAAATGGTATTTAAAAAGTAACTCCCTCATTTGTCATGTGGCCTGCCATGTGTGCGAGGGACAGTGCCGCGTGCTGCAAAGGTCACGAGGGTGTAAAAGACGCGGCCCTGCTCTTCCATACCCAGTGGTGTGCTGTTCGCCTTTGTAGAGTTTCTTGGTTCCGTGCAAATATGAAATTGGAACTAGAGCTAAGCCACCTCAGTAGTGAGCAGGTTGCTGCAGATTCTAGGATTTCAAGGTTCAATGGAGATTTAAGTTTAAATCTTTGGTATGTATCTGTAATTATCAAACTAGGTTATGTGATATTGTAGTGTTCCCTCAAATATGTTAGCATCTGAAAATCCTTAAAAAGAATTTAAACATTGATTTAGATGGATATGAAGCTGTCTATTTCTAAATTAACTTACAATTTATTGTATGTATGTACACATATTCATATATGTACTCATATATACTTACATGTAGAACACTTTTCAAAAAAAAATCAGCTTTATTGAGATAATTCACAAACCATAAAATTCACCCTTTTTAAAGTCAAAAAAAAAAAAAAAAAAAAAAAAAAGAACCAACGTTCAATCTACTTAGTGACTGCTGAAGTCACTCCGCAACCATTGGTCAACCCGGGGCCCCGCAGGAGACCTCTTAGAACCCTTGGGCGCGAGCGGCCTGTGCGCATGCTCACTTGTGTTTGGCACTGCTCCTTGGTTAGCGTTCGATCGGGAGGCTTTTGAGTGGTGCTGTTGTGGCAGAGATGTTGTCTTCGAGAAAATCGTACTCAGTAATATTCGCTCATATCGGCTTCACGAGTGGGTATGAGCCGAGGGGCCAGGTGAGGGGACGGGCCTCTGAAGCTGCTGTCTTCTTCCATGAAGAAGCTTTTTGACATTTGACGGTAGACGAAAGAGTCACTCTCAGGCACCGCCACCAGGTGGCAGGAGGCGAGCTCGGACGAGGTTTGTTTCAGACAGAGAATCGGCTTTTGGCCTAGCTCCCAGATCCACTCAGACATCTGGGAAACATCAATCACGCTGCCTAAAGGGGCCAGGTTGAAAGAGGACACCAGATCCTTTCGTGTGGAGTAGGGGACTTGGGTGACAGAGCGGAACGAGAAGTAGTGGGCGGAGCTAGGCCCAATCTTAGAAAAGAACTGATCTGTGGCCAGGTCAAGAAACAGCCCATTAGAACCATCTTGCAATATCCTTAGTGACTGCTGACGTCACTCAGCATCCATTGGTCAACCCGGGGCCCCGCAGGAGACCTCTTAGAACCCTTGGGCGCGAGCGGTGTGTGCGCGTTCTCACCTGTGTTTATCACTGCTCCTTGGTTACCGTTCGATCGGGAGGCTTTTGAGTGGTGCGGTTGTGGCAGAGAGGTTGGCTTCTACAGAATAGTACCGAGTAATCGCTGGTATTAGGTTTAGAAGTGGATAAGAGCCGAGGGGGCAGGTGAGCGGGCTGGCCCGTTAAGCTGCTGTCTTCTGCCATGAAGGCGCTTTTTGACTTTGGACCGTAGAAGAAAAAGTCACTCTCTGGCACCACCACCGGGCTGCAGGAGGCGAGCGCGGACGCGGTTTGTTTGTGAAAGAGAATCGGCTTTCGGCTGAGCTGGCAGATCCGACTCAGACATCTGGGAAAGATCCATCACGCTGCCAAACAGGGTGATGTGGAAAGAGGACAGCTGATCTTTCCGTGTGGAGTAGGGGTCGGGAACCTCCAGCAGGCTGCAGGAGGCGAGCGCGGGAGCGGTTTGGTTGAGAAATGGAATCGGATTTCGGCTGAGCTACCAGATCCGACACAGACATCTGGGAAAGATCCATCAAGCTGCAAAAGGGGTCATGTTAAAAGTGGATAGCAGATCTTTCCGTGTGGAGTAGGGTAAGTGGATGACAGAGTGGATGGAGAAGTAGGGGGCGGAGCCAGGCCCAAGCTTAGGAAAGAACTTATCTGTAGCCATGGCAAGAAATAGCCCGTGAGAAACAACTTTCAATCCCCCTAGGGACCACTGACGGCAATCAGCAACCATTGGTCAACCCGGGGCCCCGCAGGAGACCTCTTAGAACCCTTGGGCGCGAGCGGTGTGTGCGCATGCTCACTTGTGTTTGGCACTGCTCCTTGGTTAGCGTTCGATCGGGAGGCTTTTGGGTGGTGCTGTTGTGGCAGAGATGTTGTCTTCGAGAAAATAGTACTGAGTAATATTCGCTCATATCGGCTTCACGAGTGGGTATGAGCCGAGGGGCCAGGTGAGGGGACGGGCCTCTGAAGCTGCTGTCTTCTCCCATGAAGAAGCTTTTTGACTTTTGACGGTAGACCAAAGAGTCACTCTCAGGCACCGCCACCAGGTTGCAGGAGGCGAGCTCGGACGAGGTTTATTTCACACAGAGAATCGGCTTTTGGCCTAGCTCCCAGATCCACTCAGACATCTGGGAAAGATCAATCACGCTGCCTAAAGGGGCCATGTTGAAAGAGGACACCAGATCCTTTCGTGTGGAGTAGGGGACGGGGATGACAGAGCCGAACGGGTAGTAGGGGGCGGAGCAAGGCCCAATCTGAGAAAAGAACTGATCTGTAGCCACGTCAAGAAATAGCCCATTAGAACCAACTTTCGGCACTCAGCTCCAGGCGGGGCGGCCCCGGCGCTGAGGGACGCTACCCGACCTTGGCGGGACGGGGGTTTCGCCAGGGCCTGGGCCCAGCGACCAGGCGGAGACGGCGCGCGAGCCTTGCAGTCTCCAGGGAAATGCGGGCTTGCCTGCAATGAGATTTCATTTTCTGCATTTAAAGGACATCCTTTTCTGAGCTGCTGTGAATAAATTTGGGATGATACTGTATGTTTTCATCTAATGGAGAATTAGCTGTATTTTGAATAAGGATTGCTGCACTGGACGACTTCAGAACATTACTCACAATGTCATCAAACAGGAGTCAGAATCCCCATGGACCGAAGCAGATTGGCCTTGACCAGCTCTGGGACGACCTCAGAGCTGGAATCCAGCAAGTGTACACCACACAGAGTATGGCGAAGTCCAGATACATGGAACTCTACACGTATCCTCCTGCTTGAACTGAGATAATTTGCTTTAGAATTTTGATACTTAGTGGTAGGATCGATGAATTATTAGAAATTTGACATCGTGTGTTCTCTTCTCAGTTCATCCTTGAAATGTAGTCACAGAATTCATCTTTAGCTTTAAGTTTTTTGAATAGAGGTACTGTTTTTCGGTTTTTGGAACAGAGGTAATAAAATTGGCTAGTTAGTTGTCTAATGCAGTGCTGGTCAGTACAGTAGCCACTAGTCACATGTATCTGTTTACATTTAAAATAATTTAAAAAATCAGTTTCTTAGTCACAGTAGCCATATTTTAAGGGCTTAATAGTCAGATAATAAAATATTTCTATTACTGTGGAAAGATCCGTTGGACAGCACTGGCCTAAAGCAGGGGATCATTTGTTGAAATGTTGTCCATTTGTTTATATATTGTCTACAGCTGCTTTCATGTTACTCGGAGGGAGTTGAGTAGTTCTGTCAGAAACAATCTTGTCCACAAAGCCTAAAATATTTGCTATCTGGTCCTTTACATAAGAAGTTTGTTGACCTGATCTAACGGGATAGCACAGAGAACAAAAGTTTAACTGTTCTGGTCCTGTTTCACAAAAATGGTATTTAAAAAGTAACTCCCTCATTTGTCATGTGGCCTGCCATGTGTGCGAGGGACAGTGCCGCGTGCTGCAAAGGTCACGAGGGTGTAAAAGACGCGGCCCTGCTCTTCCATACCCAGTGGTGTGCTGTTCGCCTTTGTAGAGTTTCTTGGTTCCGTGCAAATATGAAATTGGAACTAGAGCTAAGCCACCTCAGTAGTGAGCAGGTTGCTGCAGATTCTAGGATTTCAAGGTTCAATGGAGATTTAAGTTTAAATCTTTGGTATGTATCTGTAATTATCAAACTAGGTTATGTGATATTGTAGTGTTCCCTCAAATATGTTAGCATCTGAAAATCCTTAAAAAGAATTTAAACATTGATTTAGATGGATATGAAGCTGTCTATTTCTAAATTAACTTACAATTTATTGTATGTATGTACACATATTCATATATGTACTCATATATACTTACATGTAGAACACTTTTCAAAAAAAAATCAGCTTTATTGAGATAATTCACAAACCATAAACTTCACCCTTTTTAAAGTCAAAAAAAAAAAAAAAAAAAAAAAAGAACCAACTTTCAATCTACTTAGTGACTGCTGAAGTCACTCCGCAACCATTGGTCAACCCGGGGCCCCGCAGGAGACCTCTTAGAACCCTTGGGCGCGAGCGGCGTGTGCGCATGCTCACTTGTGTTTGGCACTGCTCCTTGGTTAGCGTTCGATCGGGAGGCTTTTGAGTGGTGCTGTTGTGGCAGAGATGTTGTCTTCGAGAAAATCGTACTCAGTAATATTCGCTCATATCGGCTTCACGAGTGGGTATGAGCCGAGGGGCCAGGTGAGGGGACGGGCCTCTGAAGCTGCTGTCTTCTTCCATGAAGAAGCTTTTTGACATTTGACGGTAGACGAAAGAGTCACTCTCAGGCACCGCCACCAGGTGGCAGGAGGCGAGCTCGGACGAGGTTTGTTTCAGACAGAGAATCGGCTTTTGGCCTAGCTCCCAGATCCACTCAGACATCTGGGAAACATCAATCACGCTGCCTAAAGGGGCCAGGTTGAAAGAGGACACCAGATCCTTTCGTGTGGAGTAGGGGACTTGGGTGACAGAGCGGAACGAGAAGTAGTGGGCGGAGCTAGGCCCAATCTTAGAAAAGAACTGATCTGTGGCCAGGTCAAGAAACAGCCCATTAGAACCATCTTTCAATATCCTTAGTGACTGCTGACGTCACTCAGCATCCATTGGTCAACCCGGGGCCCCGCAGGAGACCTCTTAGAACCCTTGGGCGCGAGCGGTGTGTGCGCGTTCTCACCTGTGTTTATCACTGCTCCTTGGTTACCGTTCGATCGGGAGGCTTTTGAGTGGTGCGGTTGTGGCAGAGAGGTTGGCTTCTACAGAATAGTACCGAGTAATCGCTGGTATTAGGTTTAGAAGTGGATAAGAGCCGAGGGGGCAGGTGAGCGGGCTGGCCCGTTAAGCTGCTGTCTTCTGCCATGAAGGCGCTTTTTGACTTTGGACCGTAGAAGAAAAAGTCACTCTCTGGCACCACCACCGGGCTGCAGGAGGCAAGCGCGGACGCGGTTTGTTTGTGAAAGAGAATCGGCTTTCGGCTGAGCTGGCAGATCCGACTCAGACATCTGGGAAAGATCCATCACGCTGCCAAACAGGGTGATGTGGAAAGAGGACAGCTGATCTTTCCGTGTGGAGTAGGGGTCGGGAACCTCCAGCAGGCTGCAGGAGGCGAGCGCGGGAGCGGTTTGGTTGAGAAATGGAATCGGATTTCGGCTGAGCTACCAGATCCGACACAGACATCTGGGAAAGATCCATCAAGCTGCAAAAGGGGTCATGTTAAAAGTGGATAGCAGATCTTTCCGTGTGGAGTAGGGTAAGTGGATGACAGAGTGGATGGAGAAGTAGGGGGCGGAGCCAGGCCCAAGCTTAGGAAAGAACTTATCTGTAGCCATGGCAAGAAATAGCCCGTGAGAAACAACTTTCAATCCCCCTAGGGACCACTGACGGCAATCAGCAACCATTGGTCAACCCGGGGCCCCGCAGGAGACCTCTTAGAACCCTTGGGCGCGAGCGGTGTGTGCGCATGCTCACTTGTGTTTGGCACTGCTCCTTGGTTAGCGTTCGATCGGGAGGCTTTTGGGTGGTGCTGTTGTGGCAGAGATGTTGTCTTCGAGAAAATAGTACTGAGTAATATTCGCTCATATCGGCTTCACGAGTGGGTATGAGCCGAGGGGCCAGGTGAGGGGACGGGCCTCTGAAGCTGCTGTCTTCTCCCATGAAGAAGCTTTTTGACTTTTGACGGTAGACCAAAGAGTCACTCTCAGGCACCGCCACCAGGTTGCAGGAGGCGAGCTCGGACGAGGTTTGTTTCAGACAGAGAATCGGCTTTTGGCCTAGCTCCCAGATCCACTCAGACATCTGGAAAAGATCAATCACGCTGCCTAAAGGGGCCATGTTGAAAGAGGACACCAGATCCTTTCGTGTGGAGTAGGGGACGGGGATGACAGAGCCGAACGGGTAGTAGGGGGCGGAGCAAGGCCCAATCTGAGAAAAGAACTGATCTGTAGCCACGTCAAGAAATAGCCCATTAGAACCAACTTTCGGCACTCAGCTCCAGGCGGGGCGGCCCCGGCGCTGAGGGACGCTACCCGACCTTGGCGGGACGGGGGTTTCGCCAGGGCCTGGGCCCAGCGACCAGGCGGAGACGGCGCGCGAGCCTTGCAGTCTCCAGGGAAATGCGGGCTTGCCTGCAATGAGATTTCATTTTCTGCATTTAAAGGACATCCTTTTCTGAGCTGCTGTGAATAAATTTGGGATGATACTGTATGTTTTCATCTAATGGAGAATTAGCTGTATTTTGAATAAGGATTGCTGCACTGGACGACTTCAGAACATTACTCACAATGTCATCAAACAGGAGTCAGAATCCCCATGGACCGAAGCAGATTGGCCTTGACCAGCTCTGGGACGACCTCAGAGCTGGAATCCAGCAAGTGTACACCACACAGAGTATGGCGAAGTCCAGATACATGGAACTCTACACGTATCCTCCTGCTTGAACTGAGATAATTTCCTTTAGAATTTTGATACTTAGTGGTAGGATCGATGAATTATTAGAAATTTGACATCGTGTGTTCTCTTCTCAGTTCATCCTTGAAATGTAGTCACAGAATTCATCTTTAGCTTTAAGTTTTTTGAATAGAGGTACTGTTTTTCGGTTTTTGGAACAGAGGTAATAAAATTGGCTAGTTAGTTGTCTAATGCAGTGCTGGTCAGTACAGTAGCCACTAGTCACATGTATCTGTTTACATTTAAAATAATTTAAAAATTCAGTTTCTTAGTCACAGTAGCCATATTTTAAGGGCTTAATAGTCAGATAATAAAATATTTCTATTACTGTGGAAAGATCCGTTGGACAGCACTGGCCTAAAGCAGGGGATCATTTGTTGAAATGTTGTCCATTTGTTTATATATTGTCTACAGCTGCTTTCATGTTACTCGGAGGGAGTTGAGTAGTTCTGTCAGAAACAATCTTGTCCACAAAGCCTAAAATATTTGCTATCTGGTCCTTTACATAAGAAGTTTGTTGACCTGATCTAACGGGATAGCACAGAGAACAAAAGTTTAACTGTTCTGGTCCTGTTTCACAAAAATGGTATTTAAAAAGTAACTCCCTCATTTGTCATGTGGCCTGCCATGTGTGCGAGGGACAGTGCCGCGTGCTGCAAAGGTCACGAGGGTGTAAAAGACGCGGCCCTGCTCTTCCATACCCAGTGGTGTGCTGTTCGCCTTTGTAGAGTTTCTTGGTTCCGTGCAAATATGAAATTGGAACTAGAGCTAAGCCACCTCAGTAGTGAGCAGGTTGCTGCAGATTCTAGGATTTCAAGGTTCAATGGAGATTTAAGTTTAAATCTTTGGTATGTATCTGTAATTATCAAACTAGGTTATGTGATATTGCAGTGTTCCCTCAAATATGTTAGCATCTGAAAATCCTTAAAAAGAATTTAAACATTGATTTAGATGGATATGAAGCTGTCTATTTCTAAACTAACTTACAATTTATTGTATGTATGTACACATATTCATATATGTACTCATATATACTTACATGTAGAACACTTTTCAAAAAAAAATCAGCTTTATTGAGATAATTCACAAACCATACAATTCACCCTTTTTAAAGTCAAAAAAAAAAAAAAAAAAAAGAACCAACTTTCAATCTACTTAGTGACTGCTGAAGTCACTCCGCAACCATTGGTCAACCCGGGGCCCCGCAGGAGACCTCTTAGAACCCTTGGGCGCGAGCGGCGTGTGCGCATGCTCACTTGTGTTTGGCACTGCTCCTTGGTTAGCGTTCGATCGGGAGGCTTTTGAGTGGTGCTGTTGTGGCAGAGATGTTGTCTTCGAGAAAATCGTACTCAGTAATATTCGCTCATATCGGCTTCACGAGTGGGTATGAGCCGAGGGGCCAGGTGAGGGGACGGGCCTCTGAAGCTGCTGTCTTCTTCCATGAAGAAGCTTTTTGACATTTGACGGTAGACGAAAGAGTCACTCTCAGGCACCGCCACCAGGTGGCAGGAGGCGAGCTCGGACGAGGTTTGTTTCAGACAGAGAATCGGCTTTTGGCCTAGCTCCCAGATCCACTCAGACATCTGGGAAACATCAATCACGCTGCCTAAAGGGGCCAGGTTGAAAGAGGACACCAGATCCTTTCGTGTGGAGTAGGGGACTTGGGTGACAGAGCGGAACGAGAAGTAGTGGGCGGAGCTAGGCCCAATCTTAGAAAAGAACTGATCTGTGGCCAGGTCAAGAAACAGCCCATTAGAACCATCTTTCAATATCCTTAGTGACTGCTGACGTCACTCAGCATCCATTGGTCAACCCGGGGCCCCGCAGGAGACCTCTTAGAACCCTTGGGCGCGAGCGGTGTGTGCGCGTTCTCACCTGTGTTTATCACTGCTCCTTGGTTACCGTTCGATCGGGAGGCTTTTGAGTGGTGCGGTTGTGGCAGAGAGGTTGGCTTCTACAGAATAGTACCGAGTAATCGCTGGTATTAGGTTTAGAAGTGGATAAGAGCCGAGGGGGCAGGTGAGCGGGCTGGCCCGTTAAGCTGCTGTCTTCTGCCATGAAGGCGCTTTTTGACTTTGGACCGTAGAAGAAAAAGTCACTCTCTGGCACCACCACCGGGCTGCAGGAGGCGAGCGCGGACGCGGTTTGTTTGTGAAAGAGAATCGGCTTTCGGCTGAGCTGGCAGATCCGACTCAGACATCTGGGAAAGATCCATCACGCTGCCAAACAGGGTGATGTGGAAAGAGGACAGCTGATCTTTCCGTGTGGAGTAGGGGTCGGGAACCTCCAGCAGGCTGCAGGAGGCGAGCGCGGGAGCGGTTTGGTTGAGAAATGGAATCGGATTTCGGCTGAGCTACCAGATCCGACACAGACATCTGGGAAAGATCCATCAAGCTGCAAAAGGGGTCATGTTAAAAGTGGATAGCAGATCTTTCCGTGTGGAGTAGGGTAAGTGGATGACAGAGTGGATGGAGAAGTAGGGGGCGGAGCCAGGCCCAAGCTTAGGAAAGAACTTATCTGTAGCCATGGCAAGAAATAGCCCGTGAGAAACAACTTTCAATCCCCCTAGGGACCACTGACGGCAATCAGCAACCATTGGTCAACCCGGGGCCCCGCAGGAGACCTCTTAGAACCCTTGGGCGCGAGCGGTGTGTGCGCATGCTCACTTGTGTTTGGCACTGCTCCTTGGTTAGCGTTCGATCGGGAGGCTTTTGGGTGGTGCTGTTGTGGCAGAGATGTTGTCTTCGAGAAAATAGTACTGAGTAATATTCGCTCATATCGGCTTCACGAGTGGGTATGAGCCGAGGGGCCAGGTGAGGGGACGGGCCTCTGAAGCTGCTGTCTTCTCCCATGAAGAAGCTTTTTGACTTTTGACGGTAGACCAAAGAGTCACTCTCAGGCACCGCCACCAGGTTGCAGGAGGCGAGCTCGGACGAGGTTTGTTTCAGACAGAGAATCGGCTTTTGGCCTAGCTCCCAGATCCACTCAGACATCTGGGAAAGATCAATCACGCTGCCTAAAGGGGCCATGTTGAAAGAGGACACCAGATCCTTTCGTGTGGAGTAGGGGACGGGGATGACAGAGCCGAACGGGTAGTAGGGGGCGGAGCAAGGCCCAATCTGAGAAAAGAACTGATCTGTAGCCACGTCAAGAAATAGCCCATTAGAACCAACTTTCGGCACTCAGCTCCAGGCGGGGCGGCCCCGGCGCTGAGGGACGCTACCCGACCTTGGCGGGACGGGGGTTTCGCCAGGGCCTGGGCCCAGCGACCAGGCGGAGACGGCGCGCGAGCCTTGCAGTCTCCAGGGAAATGCGGGCTTGCCTGCAATGAGATTTCATTTTCTGCATTTAAAGGACATCCTTTTCTGAGCTGCTGTGAATAAATTTGGGATGATACTGTATGTTTTCATCTAATGGAGAATTAGCTGTATTTTGAATAAGGATTGCTGCACTGGACGACTTCAGAACATTACTCACAATGTCATCAAACAGGAGTCAGAATCCCCATGGACCGAAGCAGATTGGCCTTGACCAGCTCTGGGACGACCTCAGAGCTGGAATCCAGCAAGTGTACACCACACAGAGTATGGCGAAGTCCAGATACATGGAACTCTACACGTATCCTCCTGCTTGAACTGAGATAATTTCCTTTAGAATTTTGATACTTAGTGGTAGGATCGATGAATTATTAGAAATTTGACATCGTGTGTTCTCTTCTCAGTTCATCCTTGAAATGTAGTCACAGAATTCATCTTTAGCTTTAAGTTTTTTGAATAGAGGTACTGTTTTTCGGTTTTTGGAACAGAGGTAATAAAATTGGCTAGTTAGTTGTCTAATGCAGTGCTGGTCAGTACAGTAGCCACTAGTCACATGTATCTGTTTACATTTAAAATAATTTAAAAATTCAGTTTCTTAGTCACAGTAGCCATATTTTAAGGGCTTAATAGTCAGATAATAAAATATTTCTATTACTGTGGAAAGATCCGTTGGACAGCACTGGCCTAAAGCAGGGGATCATTTGTTGAAATGTTGTCCATTTGTTTATATATTGTCTACAGCTGCTTTCATGTTACTCGGAGGGAGTTGAGTAGTTCTGTCAGAAACAATCTTGTCCACAAAGCCTAAAATATTTGCTATCTGGTCCTTTACATAAGAAGTTTGTTGACCTGATCTAACGGGATAGCACAGAGAACAAAAGTTTAACTGTTCTGGTCCTGTTTCACAAAAATGGTATTTAAAAAGTAACTCCCTCATTTGTCATGTGGCCTGCCATGTGTGCGAGGGACAGTGCCGCGTGCTGCAAAGGTCACGAGGGTGTAAAAGACGCGGCCCTGCTCTTCCATACCCAGTGGTGTGCTGTTCGCCTTTGTAGAGTTTCTTGGTTCCGTGCAAATATGAAATTGGAACTAGAGCTAAGCCACCTCAGTAGTGAGCAGGTTGCTGCAGATTCTAGGATTTCAAGGTTCAATGGAGATTTAAGTTTAAATCTTTGGTATGTATCTGTAATTATCAAACTAGGTTATGTGATATTGCAGTGTTCCCTCAAATATGTTAGCATCTGAAAATCCTTAAAAAGAATTTAAACATTGATTTAGATGGATATGAAGCTGTCTATTTCTAAACTAACTTACAATTTATTGTATGTATGTACACATATTCATATATGTACTCATATATACTTACATGTAGAACACTTTTCAAAAAAAAATCAGCTTTATTGAGATAATTCACAAACCATACAATTCACCCTTTTTAAAGTCAAAAAAAAAAAAAAAAAAAGAACCAACTTTCAATCTACTTAGTGACTGCTGAAGTCACTCCGCAACCATTGGTCAACCCGGGGCCCCGCAGGAGACCTCTTAGAACCCTTGGGCGCGAGCGGCGTGTGCGCATGCTCACTTGTGTTTGGCACTGCTCCTTGGTTAGCGTTCGATCGGGAGGCTTTTGAGTGGTGCTGTTGTGGCAGAGATGTTGTCTTCGAGAAAATCGTACTCAGTAATATTCGCTCATATCGGCTTCACGAGTGGGTATGAGCCGAGGGGCCAGGTGAGGGGACGGGCCTCTGAAGCTGCTGTCTTCTTCCATGAAGAAGCTTTTTGACATTTGACGGTAGACGAAAGAGTCACTCTCAGGCACCGCCACCAGGTGGCAGGAGGCGAGCTCGGACGAGGTTTGTTTCAGACAGAGAATCGGCTTTTGGCCTAGCTCCCAGATCCACTCAGACATCTGGGAAACATCAATCACGCTGCCTAAAGGGGCCAGGTTGAAAGAGGACACCAGATCCTTTCGTGTGGAGTAGGGGACTTGGGTGACAGAGCGGAACGAGAAGTAGTGGGCGGAGCTAGGCCCAATCTTAGAAAAGAACTGATCTGTGGCCAGGTCAAGAAACAGCCCATTAGAACCATCTTTCAATATCCTTAGTGACTGCTGACGTCACTCAGCATCCATTGGTCAACCCGGGGCCCCGCAGGAGACCTCTTAGAACCCTTGGGCGCGAGCGGTGTGTGCGCGTTCTCACCTGTGTTTATCACTGCTCCTTGGTTACCGTTCGATCGGGAGGCTTTTGAGTGGTGCGGTTGTGGCAGAGAGGTTGGCTTCTACAGAATAGTACCGAGTAATCGCTGGTATTAGGTTTAGAAGTGGATAAGAGCCGAGGGGGCAGGTGAGCGGGCTGGCCCGTTAAGCTGCTGTCTTCTGCCATGAAGGCGCTTTTTGACTTTGGACCGTAGAAGAAAAAGTCACTCTCTGGCACCACCACCGGGCTGCAGGAGGCGAGCGCGGACGCGGTTTGTTTGTGAAAGAGAATCGGCTTTCGGCTGAGCTGGCAGATCCGACTCAGACATCTGGGAAAGATCCATCACGCTGCCAAACAGGGTGATGTGGAAAGAGGACAGCTGATCTTTCCGTGTGGAGTAGGGGTCGGGAACCTCCAGCAGGCTGCAGGAGGCGAGCGCGGGAGCGGTTTGGTTGAGAAATGGAATCGGATTTCGGCTGAGCTACCAGATCCGACACAGACATCTGGGAAAGATCCATCAAGCTGCAAAAGGGGTCATGTTAAAAGTGGATAGCAGATCTTTCCGTGTGGAGTAGGGTAAGTGGATGACAGAGTGGATGGAGAAGTAGGGGGCGGAGCCAGGCCCAAGCTTAGGAAAGAACTTATCTGTAGCCATGGCAAGAAATAGCCCGTGAGAAACAACTTTCAATCCCCCTAGGGACCACTGACGGCAATCAGCAACCATTGGTCAACCCGGGGCCCCGCAGGAGACCTCTTAGAACCCTTGGGCGCGAGCGGTGTGTGCGCATGCTCACTTGTGTTTGGCACTGCTCCTTGGTTAGCGTTCGATCGGGAGGCTTTTGGGTGGTGCTGTTGTGGCAGAGATGTTGTCTTCGAGAAAATAGTACTGAGTAATATTCGCTCATATCGGCTTCACGAGTGGGTATGAGCCGAGGGGCCAGGTGAGGGGACGGGCCTCTGAAGCTGCTGTCTTCTCCCATGAAGAAGCTTTTTGACTTTTGACGGTAGACCAAAGAGTCACTCTCAGGCACCGCCACCAGGTTGCAGGAGGCGAGCTCGGACGAGGTTTGTTTCAGACAGAGAATCGGCTTTTGGCCTAGCTCCCAGATCCACTCAGACATCTGGGAAAGATCAATCACGCTGCCTAAAGGGGCCATGTTGAAAGAGGACACCAGATCCTTTCGTGTGGAGTAGGGGACGGGGATGACAGAGCCGAACGGGTAGTAGGGGGCGGAGCAAGGCCCAATCTGAGAAAAGAACTGATCTGTAGCCACGTCAAGAAATAGCCCATTAGAACCAACTTTCGGCACTCAGCTCCAGGCGGGGCGGCCCCGGCGCTGAGGGACGCTACCCGACCTTGGCGGGACGGGGGTTTCGCCAGGGCCTGGGCCCAGCGACCAGGCGGAGACGGCGCGCGAGCCTTGCAGTCTCCAGGGAAATGCGGGCTTGCCTGCAATGAGATTTCATTTTCTGCATTTAAAGGACATCCTTTTCTGAGCTGCTGTGAATAAATTTGGGATGATACTGTATGTTTTCATCTAATGGAGAATTAGCTGTATTTTGAATAAGGATTGCTGCACTGGACGACTTCAGAACATTACTCACAATGTCATCAAACAGGAGTCAGAATCCCCATGGACCGAAGCAGATTGGCCTTGACCAGCTCTGGGACGACCTCAGAGCTGGAATCCAGCAAGTGTACACCACACAGAGTATGGCGAAGTCCAGATACATGGAACTCTACACGTATCCTCCTGCTTGAACTGAGATAATTTCCTTTAGAATTTTGATACTTAGTGGTAGGATCGATGAATTATTAGAAATTTGACATCGTGTGTTCTCTTCTCAGTTCATCCTTGAAATGTAGTCACAGAATTCATCTTTAGCTTTAAGTTTTTTGAATAGAGGTACTGTTTTTCGGTTTTTGGAACAGAGGTAATAAAATTGGCTAGTTAGTTGTCTAATGCAGTGCTGGTCAGTACAGTAGCCACTAGTCACATGTATCTGTTTACATTTAAAATAATTTAAAAATTCAGTTTCTTAGTCACAGTAGCCATATTTTAAGGGCTTAATAGTCAGATAATAAAATATTTCTATTACTGTGGAAAGATCCGTTGGACAGCACTGGCCTAAAGCAGGGGATCATTTGTTGAAATGTTGTCCATTTGTTTATATATTGTCTACAGCTGCTTTCATGTTACTCGGAGGGAGTTGAGTAGTTCTGTCAGAAACAATCTTGTCCACAAAGCCTAAAATATTTGCTATCTGGTCCTTTACATAAGAAGTTTGTTGACCTGATCTAACGGGATAGCACAGAGAACAAAAGTTTAACTGTTCTGGTCCTGTTTCACAAAAATGGTATTTAAAAAGTAACTCCCTCATTTGTCATGTGGCCTGCCATGTGTGCGAGGGACAGTGCCGCGTGCTGCAAAGGTCACGAGGGTGTAAAAGACGCGGCCCTGCTCTTCCATACCCAGTGGTGTGCTGTTCGCCTTTGTAGAGTTTCTTGGTTCCGTGCAAATATGAAATTGGAACTAGAGCTAAGCCACCTCAGTAGTGAGCAGGTTGCTGCAGATTCTAGGATTTCAAGGTTCAATGGAGATTTAAGTTTAAATCTTTGGTATGTATCTGTAATTATCAAACTAGGTTATGTGATATTGTAGTGTTCCCTCAAATATGTTAGCATCTGAAAATCCTTAAAAAGAATTTAAACATTGATTTAGATGGATATGAAGCTGTCTATTTCTAAATTAACTTACAATTTATTGTATGTATGTACACATATTCATATATGTACTCATATATACTTACATGTAGAACACTTTTCAAAAAAAAATCAGCTTTATTGAGATAATTCACAAACCATAAAATTCACCCTTTTTAAAGTCAAAAAAAAAAAAAAAAAAAAAAAAAGAACCAACGTTCAATCTACTTAGTGACTGCTGAAGTCACTCCGCAACCATTGGTCAACCCGGGGCCCCGCAGGAGACCTCTTAGAACCCTTGGGCGCGAGCGGCCTGTGCGCATGCTCACTTGTGTTTGGCACTGCTCCTTGGTTAGCGTTCGATCGGGAGGCTTTTGAGTGGTGCTGTTGTGGCAGAGATGTTGTCTTCGAGAAAATCGTACTCAGTAATATTCGCTCATATCGGCTTCACGAGTGGGTATGAGCCGAGGGGCCAGGTGAGGGGACGGGCCTCTGAAGCTGCTGTCTTCTTCCATGAAGAAGCTTTTTGACATTTGACGGTAGACGAAAGAGTCACTCTCAGGCACCGCCACCAGGTGGCAGGAGGCGAGCTCGGACGAGGTTTGTTTCAGACAGAGAATCGGCTTTTGGCCTAGCTCCCAGATCCACTCAGACATCTGGGAAACATCAATCACGCTGCCTAAAGGGGCCAGGTTGAAAGAGGACACCAGATCCTTTCGTGTGGAGTAGGGGACTTGGGTGACAGAGCGGAACGAGAAGTAGTGGGCGGAGCTAGGCCCAATCTTAGAAAAGAACTGATCTGTGGCCAGGTCAAGAAACAGCCCATTAGAACCATCTTGCAATATCCTTAGTGACTGCTGACGTCACTCAGCATCCATTGGTCAACCCGGGGCCCCGCAGGAGACCTCTTAGAACCCTTGGGCGCGAGCGGTGTGTGCGCGTTCTCACCTGTGTTTATCACTGCTCCTTGGTTACCGTTCGATCGGGAGGCTTTTGAGTGGTGCGGTTGTGGCAGAGAGGTTGGCTTCTACAGAATAGTACCGAGTAATCGCTGGTATTAGGTTTAGAAGTGGATAAGAGCCGAGGGGGCAGGTGAGCGGGCTGGCCCGTTAAGCTGCTGTCTTCTGCCATGAAGGCGCTTTTTGACTTTGGACCGTAGAAGAAAAAGTCACTCTCTGGCACCACCACCGGGCTGCAGGAGGCGAGCGCGGACGCGGTTTGTTTGTGAAAGAGAATCGGCTTTCGGCTGAGCTGGCAGATCCGACTCAGACATCTGGGAAAGATCCATCACGCTGCCAAACAGGGTGATGTGGAAAGAGGACAGCTGATCTTTCCGTGTGGAGTAGGGGTCGGGAACCTCCAGCAGGCTGCAGGAGGCGAGCGCGGGAGCGGTTTGGTTGAGAAATGGAATCGGATTTCGGCTGAGCTACCAGATCCGACACAGACATCTGGGAAAGATCCATCAAGCTGCAAAAGGGGTCATGTTAAAAGTGGATAGCAGATCTTTCCGTGTGGAGTAGGGTAAGTGGATGACAGAGTGGATGGAGAAGTAGGGGGCGGAGCCAGGCCCAAGCTTAGGAAAGAACTTATCTGTAGCCATGGCAAGAAATAGCCCGTGAGAAACAACTTTCAATCCCCCTAGGGACCACTGACGGCAATCAGCAACCATTGGTCAACCCGGGGCCCCGCAGGAGACCTCTTAGAACCCTTGGGCGCGAGCGGTGTGTGCGCATGCTCACTTGTGTTTGGCACTGCTCCTTGGTTAGCGTTCGATCGGGAGGCTTTTGGGTGGTGCTGTTGTGGCAGAGATGTTGTCTTCGAGAAAATAGTACTGAGTAATATTCGCTCATATCGGCTTCACGAGTGGGTATGAGCCGAGGGGCCAGGTGAGGGGACGGGCCTCTGAAGCTGCTGTCTTCTCCCATGAAGAAGCTTTTTGACTTTTGACGGTAGACCAAAGAGTCACTCTCAGGCACCGCCACCAGGTTGCAGGAGGCGAGCTCGGACGAGGTTTATTTCAGACAGAGAATCGGCTTTTGGCCTAGCTCCCAGATCCACTCAGACATCTGGGAAAGATCAATCACGCTGCCTAAAGGGGCCATGTTGAAAGAGGACACCAGATCCTTTCGTGTGGAGTAGGGGACGGGGATGACAGAGCCGAACGGGTAGTAGGGGGCGGAGCAAGGCCCAATCTGAGAAAAGAACTGATCTGTAGCCACGTCAAGAAATAGCCCATTAGAACCAACTTTCGGCACTCAGCTCCAGGCGGGGCGGCCCCGGCGCTGAGGGACGCTACCCGACCTTGGCGGGACGGGGGTTTCGCCAGGGCCTGGGCCCAGCGACCAGGCGGAGACGGCGCGCGAGCCTTGCAGTCTCCAGGGAAATGCGGGCTTGCCTGCAATGAGATTTCATTTTCTGCATTTAAAGGACATCCTTTTCTGAGCTGCTGTGAATAAATTTGGGATGATACTGTATGTTTTCATCTAATGGAGAATTAGCTGTATTTTGAATAAGGATTGCTGCACTGGACGACTTCAGAACATTACTCACAATGTCATCAAACAGGAGTCAGAATCCCCATGGACCGAAGCAGATTGGCCTTGACCAGCTCTGGGACGACCTCAGAGCTGGAATCCAGCAAGTGTACACCACACAGAGTATGGCGAAGTCCAGATACATGGAACTCTACACGTATCCTCCTGCTTGAACTGAGATAATTTGCTTTAGAATTTTGATACTTAGTGGTAGGATCGATGAATTATTAGAAATTTGACATCGTGTGTTCTCTTCTCAGTTCATCCTTGAAATGTAGTCACAGAATTCATCTTTAGCTTTAAGTTTTTTGAATAGAGGTACTGTTTTTCGGTTTTTGGAACAGAGGTAATAAAATTGGCTAGTTAGTTGTCTAATGCAGTGCTGGTCAGTACAGTAGCCACTAGTCACATGTATCTGTTTACATTTAAAATAATTTAAAAAATCAGTTTCTTAGTCACAGTAGCCATATTTTAAGGGCTTAATAGTCAGATAATAAAATATTTCTATTACTGTGGAAAGATCCGTTGGACAGCACTGGCCTAAAGCAGGGGATCATTTGTTGAAATGTTGTCCATTTGTTTATATATTGTCTACAGCTGCTTTCATGTTACTCGGAGGGAGTTGAGTAGTTCTGTCAGAAACAATCTTGTCCACAAAGCCTAAAATATTTGCTATCTGGTCCTTTACATAAGAAGTTTGTTGACCTGATCTAACGGGATAGCACAGAGAACAAAAGTTTAACTGTTCTGGTCCTGTTTCACAAAAATGGTATTTAAAAAGTAACTCCCTCATTTGTCATGTGGCCTGCCATGTGTGCGAGGGACAGTGCCGCGTGCTGCAAAGGTCACGAGGGTGTAAAAGACGCGGCCCTGCTCTTCCATACCCAGTGGTGTGCTGTTCGCCTTTGTAGAGTTTCTTGGTTCCGTGCAAATATGAAATTGGAACTAGAGCTAAGCCACCTCAGTAGTGAGCAGGTTGCTGCAGATTCTAGGATTTCAAGGTTCAATGGAGATTTAAGTTTAAATCTTTGGTATGTATCTGTAATTATCAAACTAGGTTATGTGATATTGTAGTGTTCCCTCAAATATGTTAGCATCTGAAAATCCTTAAAAAGAATTTAAACATTGATTTAGATGGATATGAAGCTGTCTATTTCTAAATTAACTTACAATTTATTGTATGTATGTACACATATTCATATATGTACTCATATATACTTACATGTAGAACACTTTTCAAAAAAAAATCAGCTTTATTGAGATAATTCACAAACCATAAAATTCACCCTTTTTAAAGTCAAAAAAAAAAAAAAAAAAAAAAAAAAGAACCAACGTTCAATCTACTTAGTGACTGCTGAAGTCACTCCGCAACCATTGGTCAACCCGGGGCCCCGCAGGAGACCTCTTAGAACCCTTGGGCGCGAGCGGCCTGTGCGCATGCTCACTTGTGTTTGGCACTGCTCCTTGGTTAGCGTTCGATCGGGAGGCTTTTGAGTGGTGCTGTTGTGGCAGAGATGTTGTCTTCGAGAAAATCGTACTCAGTAATATTCGCTCATATCGGCTTCACGAGTGGGTATGAGCCGAGGGGCCAGGTGAGGGGACGGGCCTCTGAAGCTGCTGTCTTCTTCCATGAAGAAGCTTTTTGACATTTGACGGTAGACGAAAGAGTCACTCTCAGGCACCGCCACCAGGTGGCAGGAGGCGAGCTCGGACGAGGTTTGTTTCAGACAGAGAATCGGCTTTTGGCCTAGCTCCCAGATCCACTCAGACATCTGGGAAACATCAATCACGCTGCCTAAAGGGGCCAGGTTGAAAGAGGACACCAGATCCTTTCGTGTGGAGTAGGGGACTTGGGTGACAGAGCGGAACGAGAAGTAGTGGGCGGAGCTAGGCCCAATCTTAGAAAAGAACTGATCTGTGGCCAGGTCAAGAAACAGCCCATTAGAACCATCTTGCAATATCCTTAGTGACTGCTGACGTCACTCAGCATCCATTGGTCAACCCGGGGCCCCGCAGGAGACCTCTTAGAACCCTTGGGCGCGAGCGGTGTGTGCGCGTTCTCACCTGTGTTTATCACTGCTCCTTGGTTACCGTTCGATCGGGAGGCTTTTGAGTGGTGCGGTTGTGGCAGAGAGGTTGGCTTCTACAGAATAGTACCGAGTAATCGCTGGTATTAGGTTTAGAAGTGGATAAGAGCCGAGGGGGCAGGTGAGCGGGCTGGCCCGTTAAGCTGCTGTCTTCTGCCATGAAGGCGCTTTTTGACTTTGGACCGTAGAAGAAAAAGTCACTCTCTGGCACCACCACCGGGCTGCAGGAGGCGAGCGCGGACGCGGTTTGTTTGTGAAAGAGAATCGGCTTTCGGCTGAGCTGGCAGATCCGACTCAGACATCTGGGAAAGATCCATCACGCTGCCAAACAGGGTGATGTGGAAAGAGGACAGCTGATCTTTCCGTGTGGAGTAGGGGTCGGGAACCTCCAGCAGGCTGCAGGAGGCGAGCGCGGGAGCGGTTTGGTTGAGAAATGGAATCGGATTTCGGCTGAGCTACCAGATCCGACACAGACATCTGGGAAAGATCCATCAAGCTGCAAAAGGGGTCATGTTAAAAGTGGATAGCAGATCTTTCCGTGTGGAGTAGGGTAAGTGGATGACAGAGTGGATGGAGAAGTAGGGGGCGGAGCCAGGCCCAAGCTTAGGAAAGAACTTATCTGTAGCCATGGCAAGAAATAGCCCGTGAGAAACAACTTTCAATCCCCCTAGGGACCACTGACGGCAATCAGCAACCATTGGTCAACCCGGGGCCCCGCAGGAGACCTCTTAGAACCCTTGGGCGCGAGCGGTGTGTGCGCATGCTCACTTGTGTTTGGCACTGCTCCTTGGTTAGCGTTCGATCGGGAGGCTTTTGGGTGGTGCTGTTGTGGCAGAGATGTTGTCTTCGAGAAAATAGTACTGAGTAATATTCGCTCATATCGGCTTCACGAGTGGGTATGAGCCGAGGGGCCAGGTGAGGGGACGGGCCTCTGAAGCTGCTGTCTTCTCCCATGAAGAAGCTTTTTGACTTTTGACGGTAGACCAAAGAGTCACTCTCAGGCACCGCCACCAGGTTGCAGGAGGCGAGCTCGGACGAGGTTTGTTTCAGACAGAGAATCGGCTTTTGGCCTAGCTCCCAGATCCACTCAGACATCTGGGAAAGATCAATCACGCTGCCTAAAGGGGCCATGTTGAAAGAGGACACCAGATCCTTTCGTGTGGAGTAGGGGACGGGGATGACAGAGCCGAACGGGTAGTAGGGGGCGGAGCAAGGCCCAATCTGAGAAAAGAACTGATCTGTAGCCACGTCAAGAAATAGCCCATTAGAACCAACTTTCGGCACTCAGCTCCAGGCGGGGCGGCCCCGGCGCTGAGGGACGCTACCCGACCTTGGCGGGACGGGGGTTTCGCCAGGGCCTGGGCCCAGCGACCAGGCGGAGACGGCGCGCGAGCCTTGCAGTCTCCAGGGAAATGCGGGCTTGCCTGCAATGAGATTTCATTTTCTGCATTTAAAGGACATCCTTTTCTGAGCTGCTGTGAATAAATTTGGGATGATACTGTATGTTTTCATCTAATGGAGAATTAGCTGTATTTTGAATAAGGATTGCTGCACTGGACGACTTCAGAACATTACTCACAATGTCATCAAACAGGAGTCAGAATCCCCATGGACCGAAGCAGATTGGCCTTGACCAGCTCTGGGACGACCTCAGAGCTGGAATCCAGCAAGTGTACACCACACAGAGTATGGCGAAGTCCAGATACATGGAACTCTACACGTATCCTCCTGCTTGAACTGAGATAATTTGCTTTAGAATTTTGATACTTAGTGGTAGGATCGATGAATTATTAGAAATTTGACATCGTGTGTTCTCTTCTCAGTTCATCCTTGAAATGTAGTCACAGAATTCATCTTTAGCTTTAAGTTTTTTGAATAGAGGTACTGTTTTTCGGTTTTTGGAACAGAGGTAATAAAATTGGCTAGTTAGTTGTCTAATGCAGTGCTGGTCAGTACAGTAGCCACTAGTCACATGTATCTGTTCACATTTAAAATAATTTAAAAATTCAGTTTCTTAGTCACAGTAGCCATATTTTAAGGGCTTAATAGTCAGATAATAAAATATTTCTATTACTGTGGAAAGATCCGTTGGACAGCACTGGCCTAAAGCAGGGGATCATTTGTTGAAATGTTGTCCATTTGTTTATATATTGTCTACAGCTGCTTTCATGTTACTCGGAGGGAGTTGAGTAGTTCTGTCAGAAACAATCTTGTCCACAAAGCCTAAAATATTTGCTATCTGGTCCTTTACATAAGAAGTTTGTTGACCTGATCTAACGGGATAGCACAGAGAACAAAAGTTTAACTGTTCTGGTCCTGTTTCACAAAAATGGTATTTAAAAAGTAACTCCCTCATTTGTCATGTGGCCTGCCATGTGTGCGAGGGACAGTGCCGCGTGCTGCAAAGGTCACGAGGGTGTAAAAGACGCGGCCCTGCTCTTCCATACCCAGTGGTGTGCTGTTCGCCTTTGTAGAGTTTCTTGGTTCCGTGCAAATATGAAATTGGAACTAGAGCTAAGCCACCTCAGTAGTGAGCAGGTTGCTGCAGATTCTAGGATTTCAAGGTTCAATGGAGATTTAAGTTTAAATCTTTGGTATGTATCTGTAATTATCAAACTAGGTTATGTGATATTGTAGTGTTCCCTCAAATATGTTAGCATCTGAAAATCCTTAAAAAGAATTTAAACATTGATTTAGATGGATATGAAGCTGTCTATTTCTAAATTAACTTACAATTTATTGTATGTATGTACACATATTCATATATGTACTCATATATACTTACATGTAGAACACTTTTCAAAAAAAAATCAGCTTTATTGAGATAATTCACAAACCATAAACTTCACCCTTTTTAAAGTCAAAAAAAAAAAAAAGAACCAACTTTCAATCTACTTAGTGACTGCTGAAGTCACTCCGCAACCATTGGTCAACCCGGGGCCCCGCAGGAGACCTCTTAGAACCCTTGGGCGCGAGCGGCGTGTGCGCATGCTCACTTGTGTTTGGCACTGCTCCTTGGTTAGCGTTCGATCGGGAGGCTTTTGAGTGGTGCTGTTGTGGCAGAGATGTTGTCTTCGAGAAAATCGTACTCAGTAATATTCGCTCATATCGGCTTCACGAGTGGGTATGAGCCGAGGGGCCAGGTGAGGGGACGGGCCTCTGAAGCTGCTGTCTTCTCCCATGAAGAAGCTTTTTGACATTTGACGGTAGACGAAAGAGTCACTCTCAGGCACCGCCACCAGGTGGCAGGAGGCGAGCTCGGACGAGGTTTGTTTCAGACAGAGAATCGGCTTTTGGCCTAGCTCCCAGATCCACTCAGACATCTGGGAAACATCAATCACGCTGCCTAAAGGGGCCAGGTTGAAAGAGGACACCAGATCCTTTCGTGTGGAGTAGGGGACTTGGGTGACAGAGCGGAACGAGAAGTAGTGGGCGGAGCTAGGCCCAATCTTAGAAAAGAACTGATCTGTGGCCAGGTCAAGAAACAGCCCATTAGAACCATCTTTCAATATCCTTAGTGACTGCTGACGTCACTCAGCATCCATTGGTCAACCCGGGGCCCCGCAGGAGACCTCTTAGAACCCTTGGGCGCGAGCGGTGTGTGCGCGTTCTCACCTGTGTTTATCACTGCTCCTTGGTTACCGTTCGATCGGGAGGCTTTTGAGTGGTGCGGTTGTGGCAGAAAGGTTGGCTTCTACAGAATAGTACCGAGTAATCGCTGGTATTAGGTTTAGAAGTGGATAAGAGCCGAGGGGGCAGGTGAGCGGGCTGGCCCGTTAAGCTGCTGTCTTCTGCCATGAAGGCGCTTTTTGACTTTGGACCGTAGAAGAAAAAGTCACTCTCTGGCACCACCACCGGGCTGCAGGAGGCGAGCGCGGACGCGGTTTGTTTGTGAAAGAGAATCGGCTTTCGGCTGAGCTGGCAGATCCGACTCAGACATCTGGGAAAGATCCATCACGCTGCCAAACAGGGTGATGTGGAAAGAGGACAGCTGATCTTTCCGTGTGGAGTAGGGGTCGGGAACCTCCAGCAGGCTGCAGGAGGCGAGCGCGGGAGCGGTTTGGTTGAGAAATGGAATCGGATTTCGGCTGAGCTACCAGATCCGACACAGACATCTGGGAAAGATCCATCAAGCTGCAAAAGGGGTCATGTTAAAAGTGGATAGCAGATCTTTCCGTGTGGAGTAGGGTAAGTGGATGACAGAGTGGATGGAGAAGTAAGGGGGCGGAGCCAGGCCCAAGCTTAGGAAAGAACTTATCTGTAGCCATGGCAAGAAATAGCCCGTGAGAAACAACTTTCAATCCCCCTAGGGACCACTGACGGCAATCAGCAACCACTGGTCAACCCGGGGCCCCGCAGGAGACCTCTTAGAACCCTTGGGCGCGAGCGGTGTGTGCGCATGCTCACTTGTGTTTGGCACGGCTCCTTGGTTAGCGTTCGATCGGGAGGCTTTTGGGTGGTGCTGTTGTGGCAGAGATGTTGTCTTCGAGAAAATAGTACTGAGTAATATTCGCTCATATCGGCTTCACGAGTGGGTATGAGCCGAGGGGCCAGGTGAGGGGACGGGCCTCTGAAGCTGCTGTCTTCTCCCATGAAGAAGCTTTTTGACTTTTGACGGTAGACGAAAGAGTCACTCTCAGGCACCGCCACCAGGTTGCAGGAGGCGAGCTCGGACGAGGTTTATTTCAGACAGAGAATCGGCTTTTGGCCTAGCTCCCAGATCCACTCAGACATCTGGGAAAGATCAATCACGCTGCCTAAAGGGGCCATGTTGAAAGAGGACACCAGATCCTTTCGTGTGGAGTAGGGGACGGGGATGACAGAGCCGAACGGGTAGTAGGGGGCGGAGCAAGGCCCAATCTGAGAAAAGAACTGATCTGTAGCCACGTCAAGAAATAGCCCATTAGAACCAACTTTCGGCACTCAGCTCCAGGCGGGGCGGCCCCGGCGCTGAGGGACGCTACCCGACCTTGGCGGGACGGGGGTTTCGCCAGGGCCTGGGCCCAGCGACCAGGCGGAGACGGCGCGCGAGCCTTGCAGTCTCCAGGGAAATGCGGGCTTGCCTGCAATGAGATTTCATTTTCTGCATTTAAAGGACACCCTTTTCTGAGCTGCTGTGAATAAATTTGGGATGATACTGTATGTTTTCATCTAATGGAGAATTAGCTGTATTTTGAATAAGGATTGCTGCACTGGACGACTTCAGAACATTACTCACAATGTCATCAAACAGGAGTCAGAATCCCCAAGGACCGAAGCAGATTGGCCTTGACCAGCTCTGGGACGACCTCAGAGCTGGAATCCAGCAAGTGTACACCACACAGAGTATGGCGAAGTCCAGATACATGGAACTCTACACGTATCCTCCTGCTTGAACTGAGATAATTTGCTTTAGAATTTTGATACTTAGTGGTAGGATCGATGAATTATTAGAAATTTGACATCGTGTGTTCTCTTCTCAGTTCATCCTTGAAATGTAGTCACAGAATTCATCTTTAGCTTTAAGTTTTTTGAATAGAGGTACTGTTTTTCGGTTTTTGGAACAGAGGTAATGAAATTGGCTAGTTAGTTGTCTAATGCAGTGCTGGTCAGTACAGTAGCCACTAGTCACATGTATCTGTTCACATTTAAAATAATTTAAAAATTCAGTTTCTTAGTCACAGTAGCCATATTTTAAGGGCTTAATAGTCAGATAATAAAATATTTCTATTACTGTGGAAAGATCCGTTGGACAGCACTGGCCTAAAGCAGGGGATCATTTGTTGAAATGTTGTCCATTTGTTTATATATTGTCTACAGCTGCTTTCATGTTACTCGGAGGGAGTTGAGTAGTTCTGTCAGAAACAATCTTGTCCACAAAGCCTAAAATATTTGCTATCTGGTCCTTTACATAAGAAGTTTGTTGACCTGATCTAACGGGATATCACAGAGAACAAAAGTTTAACTGTTCTGGTCCTGTTTCACAAAAATGGTATTTAAAAAGTAACTCCCTCATTTGTCATGTGGCCTGCCATGTGTGCGAGGGACAGTGCCGCGTGCTGCAAAGGTCACGAGGGTGTAAAAGACGCGGCCCTGCTCTTCCATACCCAGTGGTGTGCTGTTCGCCTTTGTAGAGTTTCTTGGTTCCGTGCAAATATGAAATTGGAACTAGAGCTAAGCCACCTCAGTAGTGAGCAGGTTGCTGCAGATTCTAGGATTTCAAGGTTCAATGGAGATTTAAGTTTAAATCTTTGGTATGTATCTGTAATTATCAAACTAGGTTATGTGATATTGTAGTGTTCCCTCAAATATGTTAGCATCTGAAAATCCTTAAAAAGAATTTAAACATTGATTTAGATGGATATGAAGCTGTCTATTTCTAAATTAACTTACAATTTATTGTATGTATGTACACATGTTCATATATGTACTCATATATACTTACATGTAGAACACTTTTCAAAAAAAAATCAGCTTTATTGAGATAATTCACAAACCATAAAATTCACCCTTTTTAAAGTCAAAAAAAAAAAAAAAAAAAAAAAAAAAAGAACCAACTTTCAATCTACTTAGTGACTGCTGAAGTCACTCCGCAACCATTGGTCAACCCGGGGCCCCGCAGGAGACCTCTTAGAACCCTTGGGCGCGAGCGGCGTGTGCGCATGCTCACTTGTGTTTGGCACTGCTCCTTGGTTAGCGTTCGATCGGGAGGCTTTTGAGTGGTGCTGTTGTGGCAGAGATGTTGTCTTCGAGAAAATCGTACTCAGTAATATTCGCTCATATCGGCTTCACGAGTGGGTATGAGCCGAGGGGCCAGGTGAGGGGACGGGCCTCTGAAGCTGCTGTCTTCTTCCATGAAGAAGCTTTTTGACATTTGACGGTAGACGAAAGAGTCACTCTCAGGCACCGCCACCAGGTGGCAGGAGGCGAGCTCGGACGAGGTTTGTTTCAGACAGAGAATCGGCTTTTGGCCTAGCTCCCAGATCCACTCAGACATCTGGGAAACATCAATCACGCTGCCTAAAGGGGCCAGGTTGAAAGAGGACACCAGATCCTTTCGTGTGGAGTAGGGGACTTGGGTGACAGAGCGGAACGAGAAGTAGTGGGCGGAGCTAGGCCCAATCTTAGAAAAGAACTGATCTGTGGCCAGGTCAAGAAACAGCCCATTAGAACCATCTTTCAATATCCTTAGTGACTGCTGACGTCACTCAGCATCCATTGGTCAACCCGGGGCCCCGCAGGAGACCTCTTAGAACCCTTGGGCGCGAGCGGTGTGTGCGCGTTCTCACCTGTGTTTATCACTGCTCCTTGGTTACCGTTCGATCGGGAGGCTTTTGAGTGGTGCGGTTGTGGCAGAGAGGTTGGCTTCTACAGAATAGTACCGAGTAATCGCTGGTATTAGGTTTAGAAGTGGATAAGAGCCGAGGGGGCAGGTGAGCGGGCTGGCCCGTTAAGCTGCTGTCTTCTGCCATGAAGGCGCTTTTTGACTTTGGACCGTAGAAGAAAAAGTCACTCTCTGGCACCACCACCGGGCTGCAGGAGGCGAGCGCGGACGCGGTTTGTTTGTGAAAGAGAATCGGCTTTCGGCTGAGCTGGCAGATCCGACTCAGACATCTGGGAAAGATCCATCACGCTGCCAAACAGGGTGATGTGGAAAGAGGACAGCTGATCTTTCCGTGTGGAGTAGGGGTCGGGAACCTCCAGCAGGCTGCAGGAGGCGAGCGCGGGAGCGGTTTGGTTGAGAAATGGAATCGGATTTCGGCTGAGCTACCAGATCCGACACAGACATCTGGGAAAGATCCATCAAGCTGCAAAAGGGGTCATGTTAAAAGTGGATAGCAGATCTTTCCGTGTGGAGTAGGGTAAGTGGATGACAGAGTGGATGGAGAAGTAGGGGGCGGAGCCAGGCCCAAGCTTAGGAAAGAACTTATCTGTAGCCATGGCAAGAAATAGCCCGTGAGAAACAACTTTCAATCCCCCTAGGGACCACTGACGGCAATCAGCAACCATTGGTCAACCCGGGGCCCCGCAGGAGACCTCTTAGAACCCTTGGGCGCGAGCGGTGTGTGCGCATGCTCACTTGTGTTTGGCACTGCTCCTTGGTTAGCGTTCGATCGGGAGGCTTTTGGGTGGTGCTGTTGTGGCAGAGATGTTGTCTTCGAGAAAATAGTACTGAGTAATATTCGCTCATATCGGCTTCACGAGTGGGTATGAGCCGAGGGGCCAGGTGAGGGGACGGGCCTCTGAAGCTGCTGTCTTCTCCCATGAAGAAGCTTTTTGACTTTTGACGGTAGACGAAAGAGTCACTCTCAGGCACCGCCACCAGGTTGCAGGAGGCGAGCTCGGACGAGGTTTATTTCAGACAGAGAATCGGCTTTTGGCCTAGCTCCCAGATCCACTCAGACATCTGGGAAAGATCAATCACGCTGCCTAAAGGGGCCATGTTGAAAGAGGACACCAGATCCTTTCGTGTGGAGTAGGGGACGGGGATGACAGCCGAACGGGTAGTAGGGGGCGGAGCAAGGCCCAATCTGAGAAAAGAACTGATCTGTAGCCACGTCAAGAAATAGCCCATTAGAACCAACTTTCGGCACTCAGCTCCAGGCGGGGCGGCCCCGGCGCTGAGGGACGCTACCCGACCTTGGCGGGACGGGGGTTTCGCCAGGGCCTGGGCCCAGCGACCAGGCGGAGACGGCGCGCGAGCCTTGCAGTCTCCAGGGAAATGCGGGCTTGCCTGCAATGAGATTTCATTTTCTGCATTTAAAGGACATCCTTTTCTGAGCTGCTGTGAATAAATTTGGGATGATACTGTATGTTTTCATCTAATGGAGAATTAGCTGTATTTTGAATAAGGATTGCTGCACTGGACGACTTCAGAACATTACTCACAATGTCATCAAACAGGAGTCAGAATCCCCATGGACCGAAGCAGATTGGCCTTGACCAGCTCTGGGACGACCTCAGAGCTGGAATCCAGCAAGTGTACACCACACAGAGTATGGCGAAGTCCAGATACATGGAACTCTACACGTATCCTCCTGCTTGAACTGAGATAATTTGCTTTAGAATTTTGATACTTAGTGGTAGGATCGATGAATTATTAGAAATTTGACATCGTGTGTTCTCTTCTCAGTTCATCCTTGAAATGTAGTCACAGAATTCATCTTTAGCTTTAAGTTTTTTGAATAGAGGTACTGTTTTTCGGTTTTTTGAACAGAGGTAATAAAATTGGCTAGTTAGTTGTCTAATGCAGTGCTGGTCAGTACAGTAGCCACTAGTCACATGTATCTGTTTACATTTAAAATAATTTAAAAATTCAGTTTCTTAGTCACAGTAGCCATATTTTAAGGGCTTAATAGTCAGATAATAAAATATTTCTATTACTGTGGAAAGATCCGTTGGACAGCACTGGCCTAAAGCAGGGGATCATTTGTTGAAATGTTGTCCATTTGTTTATATATTGTCTACAGCTGCTTTCATGTTACTCGGAGGGAGTTGAGTAGTTCTGTCAGAAACAATCTTGTCCACAAAGCCTAAAATATTTGCTATCTGGTCCTTTACATAAGAAGTTTGTTGACCTGATCTAACGGGATAGCACAGAGAACAAAAGTTTAACTGTTCTGGTCCTGTTTCACAAAAATGGTATTTAAAAAGTAACTCCCTCATTTGTCATGTGGCCTGCCATGTGTGCGAGGGACAGTGCCGCGTGCTGCAAAGGTCACGAGGGTGTAAAAGACGCGGCCCTGCTCTTCCATACCCAGTGGTGTGCTGTTCGCCTTTGTAGAGTTTCTTGGTTCCGTGCAAATATGAAATTGGAACTAGAGCTAAGCCACCTCAGTAGTGAGCAGGTTGCTGCAGATTCTAGGATTTCAAGGTTCAATGGAGATTTAAGTTTAAATCTTTGGTATGTACCTGTAATTATCAAACTAGGTTATGTGATATTGTAGTGTTCCCTCAAATATGTTAGCATCTGAAAATCCTTAAAAAGAATTTAAACATTGATTTAGATGGATATGAAGCTGTCTATTTCTAAATTAACTTACAATTTATTGTATGTATGTACACATATTCATATATGTACTCATATATACTTACATGTAGAACACTTTTCAAAAAAAAATCAGCTTTATTGAGATAATTCACAAACCATAAAATTCACCCTTTTTAAAGTCAAAAAAAAAAAAAAAAAAAAAAGAACCAACTTTCAATCTACTTAGTGACTGCTGAAGTCACTCCGCAACCATTGGTCAACCCGGGGCCCCGCAGGAGACCTCTTAGAACCCTTGGGCGCGAGCGGCGTGTGCGCATCCTCACTTGTGTTTGGCACTGCTCCTTGGTTAGCGTTCGATCGGGAGGCTTTTGAGTGGTGCTGTTGTGGCAGAGATGTTGTCTTCGAGAAAATCGTACTCAGTAATATTCGCTCATATCGGCTTCACGAGTGGGTATGAGCCGAGGGGCCAGGTGAGGGGACGGGCCTCTGAAGCTGCTGTCTTCTTCCATGAAGAAGCTTTTTGACATTTGACGGTAGACGAAAGAGTCACTCTCAGGCACCGCCACCAGGTGGCAGGAGGCGAGCTCGGACGAGGTTTGTTTCAGACAGAGAACCGGCTTTTGGCCTAGCTCCCAGATCCACTCAGACATCTGGGAAACATCAATCACGCTGCCTAAAGGGGCCAGGTTGAAAGAGGACACCAGATCCTTTCGTGTGGAGTAGGGGACTTGGGTGACAGAGCGGAACGAGAAGTAGTGGGCGGAGCTAGGCCCAATCTTAGAAAAGAACTGATCTGTGGCCAGGTCAAGAAACAGCCCATTAGAACCATCTTTCAATATCCTTAGTGACTGCTGACGTCACTCAGCATCCATTGGTCAACCCGGGGCCCCGCAGGAGACCTCTTAGAACCCTTGGGCGCGAGCGGTGTGTGCGCGTTCTCACCTGTGTTTATCACTGCTCCTTGGTTACCGTTCGATCGGGAGGCTTTTGAGTGGTGCGGTTGTGGCAGAGAGGTTGGCTTCTACAGAATAGTACCGAGTAATCGCTGGTATTAGGTTTAGAAGTGGATAAGAGCCGAGGGGGCAGGTGAGCGGGCTGGCCCGTTAAGCTGCTGTCTTCTGCCATGAAGGCGCTTTTTGACTTTGGACCGTAGAAGAAAAAGTCACTCTCTGGCACCACCACCGGGCTGCAGGAGGCGAGCGCGGACGCGGTTTGTTTGTGAAAGAGAATCGGCTTTCGGCTGAGCTGGCAGATCCGACTCAGACATCTGGGAAAGATCCATCACGCTGCCAAACAGGGTGATGTGGAAAGAGGACAGCTGATCTTTCCGTGTGGAGTAGGGGTCGGGAACCTCCAGCAGGCTGCAGGAGGCAAGCGCGGGAGCGGTTTGGTTGAGAAATGGAATCGGATTTCGGCTGAGCTACCAGATCCGACACAGACATCTGGGAAAGATCCATCATGCTGCAAAAGGGGTCATGTTAAAAGTGGATAGCAGATCTTTCCGTGTGGAGTAGGGTAAGTGGATGACAGAGTGGATGGAGAAGTAGGGGGCGGAGCCAGGCCCAAGCTTAGGAAAGAACTTATCTGTAGCCATGGCAAGAAATAGCCCGTGAGAAACAACTTTCAATCCCCCTAGGGACCACTGACGGCAATCAGCAACCATTGGTCAACCCGGGGCCCCGCAGGAGACCTCTTAGAACCCTTGGGCGCGAGCGGTGTGTGCGCATGCTCACTTGTGTTTGGCACTGCTCCTTGGTTAGCGTTCGATCGGGAGGCTTTTGGGTGGTGCTGTTGTGGCAGAGATGTTCTCTTCGAGAAAATAGTACTGAGTAATATTCGCTCATATCGGCTTCACGAGTGGGTATGAGCCGAGGGGCCAGGTGAGGGGACGGGCCTCTGAAGCTGCTGTCTTCTCCCATGAAGAAGCTTTTTGACTTTTGACGGTAGACGAAAGAGTCACTCTCAGGCACCGCCACCAGGTTGCAGGAGGCGAGCTTGGACGAGGTTTATTTCAGACAGAGAATCGGCTTTTGGCCTAGCTCCCAGATCCACTCAGACATCTGGGAAAGATCAATCACGCTGCCTAAAGGGGCCATGTTGAAAGAGGACACCAGATCCTTTCGTGTGGAGTAGGGGACGGGGATGACAGAGCCGAACGGGTAGTAGGGGGCGGAGCAAGGCCCAATCTGAGAAAAGAACTGATCTGTAGCCACGTCAAGAAATAGCCCATTAGAACCAACTTTCGGCACTCAGCTCCAGGCGGGGCGGCCCCGGCGCTGAGGGACGCTACCCGACCTTGGCGGGACGGGGGTTTCGCCAGGGCCTGGGCCCAGCGACCAGGCGGAGACGGCGCGCGAGCCTTGCAGTCTCCAGGGAAATGCGGGCTTGCCTGCAATGAGATTTCATTTTCTGCATTTAAAGGACATCCTTTTCTGAGCTGCTGTGAATAAATTTGGGATGATACTGTATGTTTTCATCTAATGGAGAATTAGCTGTATTTTGAATAAGGATTGCTGCACTGGACGACTTCAGAACATTACTCACAATGTCATCAAACAGGAGTCAGAATCCCCATGGACCGAAGCAGATTGGCCTTGACCAGCTCTGGGACGACCTCAGAGCTGGAATCCAGCAAGTGTACACCACACAGAGTATGGCGAAGTCCAGATACATGGAACTCTACACGTATCCTCCTGCTTGAACTGAGATAATTTGCTTTAGAATTTTGATACTTAGTGGTAGGATCGATGAATTATTAGAAATTTGACATCGTGTGTTCTCTTCTCAGTTCATCCTTGAAATGTAGTCACAGAATTCATCTTTAGCTTTAAGTTTTTTGAATAGAGGTACTGTTTTTCGGTTTTTGGAACAGAGGTAATAAAATTGGCTAGTTAGTTGTCTAATGCAGTGCTGGTCAGTACAGTAGCCACTAGTCACATGTATCTGTTTACATTTAAAATAATTTAAAAATTCAGTTTCTTAGTCACAGTAGCCATATTTTAAGGGCTTAATAGTCAGATAATAAAATATTTCTATTACTGTGGAAAGATCCGTTGGACAGCACTGGCCTAAAGCAGGGGATCATTTGTTGAAATGTTGTCCATTTGTTTATATATTGTCTACAGCTGCTTTCATGTTACTCGGAGGGAGTTGAGTAGTTCTGTCAGAAACAATCTTGTCCACAAAGCCTAAAATATTTGCTATCTGGTCCTTTACATAAGAAGTTTGTTGACCTGATCTAACGGGATAGCACAGAGAACAAAAGTTTAACTGTTCTGGTCCTGTTTCACAAAAATGGTATTTAAAAAGTAACTCCCTCATTTGTCATGTGGCCTGCCATGTGTGCGAGGGACAGTGCCGCGTGCTGCAAAGGTCACGAGGGTGTAAAAGACGCGGCCCTGCTCTTCCATACCCAGTGGTGTGCTGTTCGCCTTTGTAGAGTTTCTTGGTTCCGTGCAAATATGAAATTGGAACTAGAGCTAAGCCACCTCAGTAGTGAGCAGGTTGCTGCAGATTCTAGGATTTCAAGGTTCAATGGAGATTTAAGTTTAAATCTTTGGTATGTACCTGTAATTATCAAACTAGGTTATGTGATATTGTAGTGTTCCCTCAAATATGTTAGCATCTGAAAATCCTTAAAAAGAATTTAAACATTGATTTAGATGGATATGAAGCTGTCTATTTCTAAATTAACTTACAATTTATTGTATGTATGTACACATATTCATATATGTACTCATATATACTTACATGTAGAACACTTTTCAAAAAAAAATCAGCTTTATTGAGATAATTCACAAACCATAAAATTCACCCTTTTTAAAGTCAAAAAAAAAAAAAAAAAAAAAAGAACCAACTTTCAATCTACTTAGTGACTGCTGAAGTCACTCCGCAACCATTGGTCAACCCGGGGCCCCGCAGGAGACCTCTTAGAACCCTTGGGCGCGAGCGGCGTGTGCGCATCCTCACTTGTGTTTGGCACTGCTCCTTGGTTAGCGTTCGATCGGGAGGCTTTTGAGTGGTGCTGTTGTGGCAGAGATGTTGTCTTCGAGAAAATCGTACTCAGTAATATTCGCTCATATCGGCTTCACGAGTGGGTATGAGCCGAGGGGCCAGGTGAGGGGACGGGCCTCTGAAGCTGCTGTCTTCTTCCATGAAGAAGCTTTTTGACATTTGACGGTAGACGAAAGAGTCACTCTCAGGCACCGCCACCAGGTGGCAGGAGGCGAGCTCGGACGAGGTTTGTTTCAGACAGAGAACCGGCTTTTGGCCTAGCTCCCAGATCCACTCAGACATCTGGGAAACATCAATCACGCTGCCTAAAGGGGCCAGGTTGAAAGAGGACACCAGATCCTTTCGTGTGGAGTAGGGGACTTGGGTGACAGAGCGGAACGAGAAGTAGTGGGCGGAGCTAGGCCCAATCTTAGAAAAGAACTGATCTGTGGCCAGGTCAAGAAACAGCCCATTAGAACCATCTTTCAATATCCTTAGTGACTGCTGACGTCACTCAGCATCCATTGGTCAACCCGGGGCCCCGCAGGAGACCTCTTAGAACCCTTGGGCGCGAGCGGTGTGTGCGCGTTCTCACCTGTGTTTATCACTGCTCCTTGGTTACCGTTCGATCGGGAGGCTTTTGAGTGGTGCGGTTGTGGCAGAGAGGTTGGCTTCTACAGAATAGTACCGAGTAATCGCTGGTATTAGGTTTAGAAGTGGATAAGAGCCGAGGGGGCAGGTGAGCGGGCTGGCCCGTTAAGCTGCTGTCTTCTGCCATGAAGGCGCTTTTTGACTTTGGACCGTAGAAGAAAAAGTCACTCTCTGGCACCACCACCGGGCTGCAGGAGGCGAGCGCGGACGCGGTTTGTTTGTGAAAGAGAATCGGCTTTCGGCTGAGCTGGCAGATCCGACTCAGACATCTGGGAAAGATCCATCACGCTGCCAAACAGGGTGATGTGGAAAGAGGACAGCTGATCTTTCCGTGTGGAGTAGGGGTCGGGAACCTCCAGCAGGCTGCAGGAGGCAAGCGCGGGAGCGGTTTGGTTGAGAAATGGAATCGGATTTCGGCTGAGCTACCAGATCCGACACAGACATCTGGGAAAGATCCATCATGCTGCAAAAGGGGTCATGTTAAAAGTGGATAGCAGATCTTTCCGTGTGGAGTAGGGTAAGTGGATGACAGAGTGGATGGAGAAGTAGGGGGCGGAGCCAGGCCCAAGCTTAGGAAAGAACTTATCTGTAGCCATGGCAAGAAATAGCCCGTGAGAAACAACTTTCAATCCCCCTAGGGACCACTGACGGCAATCAGCAACCATTGGTCAACCCGGGGCCCCGCAGGAGACCTCTTAGAACCCTTGGGCGCGAGCGGTGTGTGCGCATGCTCACTTGTGTTTGGCACTGCTCCTTGGTTAGCGTTCGATCGGGAGGCTTTTGGGTGGTGCTGTTGTGGCAGAGATGTTCTCTTCGAGAAAATAGTACTGAGTAATATTCGCTCATATCGGCTTCACGAGTGGGTATGAGCCGAGGGGCCAGGTGAGGGGACGGGCCTCTGAAGCTGCTGTCTTCTCCCATGAAGAAGCTTTTTGACTTTTGACGGTAGACGAAAGAGTCACTCTCAGGCACCGCCACCAGGTTGCAGGAGGCGAGCTTGGACGAGGTTTATTTCAGACAGAGAATCGGCTTTTGGCCTAGCTCCCAGATCCACTCAGACATCTGGGAAAGATCAATCACGCTGCCTAAAGGGGCCATGTTGAAAGAGGACACCAGATCCTTTCGTGTGGAGTAGGGGACGGGGATGACAGAGCCGAACGGGTAGTAGGGGGCGGAGCAAGGCCCAATCTGAGAAAAGAACTGATCTGTAGCCACGTCAAGAAATAGCCCATTAGAACCAACTTTCGGCACTCAGCTCCAGGCGGGGCGGCCCCGGCGCTGAGGGACGCTACCCGACCTTGGCGGGACGGGGGTTTCGCCAGGGCCTGGGCCCAGCGACCAGGCGGAGACGGCGCGCGAGCCTTGCAGTCTCCAGGGAAATGCGGGCTTGCCTGCAATGAGATTTCATTTTCTGCATTTAAAGGACATCCTTTTCTGAGCTGCTGTGAATAAATTTGGGATGATACTGTATGTTTTCATCTAATGGAGAATTAGCTGTATTTTGAATAAGGATTGCTGCACTGGACGACTTCAGAACATTACTCACAATGTCATCAAACAGGAGTCAGAATCCCCATGGACCGAAGCAGATTGGCCTTGACCAGCTCTGGGACGACCTCAGAGCTGGAATCCAGCAAGTGTACACCACACAGAGTATGGCGAAGTCCAGATACATGGAACTCTACACGTATCCTCCTGCTTGAACTGAGATAATTTGCTTTAGAATTTTGATACTTAGTGGTAGGATCGATGAATTATTAGAAATTTGACATCGTGTGTTCTCTTCTCAGTTCATCCTTGAAATGTAGTCACAGAATTCATCTTTAGCTTTAAGTTTTTTGAATAGAGGTACTGTTTTTCGGTTTTTGGAACAGAGGTAATAAAATTGGCTAGTTAGTTGTCTAATGCAGTGCTGGTCAGTACAGTAGCCACTAGTCACATGTATCTGTTTACATTTAAAATAATTTAAAAATTCAGTTTCTTAGTCACAGTAGCCATATTTTAAGGGCTTAATAGTCAGATAATAAAATATTTCTATTACTGTGGAAAGATCCGTTGGACAGCACTGGCCTAAAGCAGGGGATCATTTGTTGAAATGTTGTCCATTTGTTTATATATTGTCTACAGCTGCTTTCATGTTACTCGGAGGGAGTTGAGTAGTTCTGTCAGAAACAATCTTGTCCACAAAGCCTAAAATATTTGCTATCTGGTCCTTTACATAAGAAGTTTGTTGACCTGATCTAACGGGATAGCACAGAGAACAAAAGTTTAACTGTTCTGGTCCTGTTTCACAAAAATGGTATTTAAAAAGTAACTCCCTCATTTGTCATGTGGCCTGCCATGTGTGCGAGGGACAGTGCCGCGTGCTGCAAAGGTCACGAGGGTGTAAAAGACGCGGCCCTGCTCTTCCATACCCAGTGGTGTGCTGTTCGCCTTTGTAGAGTTTCTTGGTTCCGTGCAAATATGAAATTGGAACTAGAGCTAAGCCACCTCAGTAGTGAGCAGGTTGCTGCAGATTCTAGGATTTCAAGGTTCAATGGAGATTTAAGTTTAAATCTTTGGTATGTACCTGTAATTATCAAACTAGGTTATGTGATATTGTAGTGTTCCCTCAAATATGTTAGCATCTGAAAATCCTTAAAAAGAATTTAAACATTGATTTAGATGGATATGAAGCTGTCTATTTCTAAATTAACTTACAATTTATTGTATGTATGTACACATATTCATATATGTACTCATATATACTTACATGTAGAACACTTTTCAAAAAAAAATCAGCTTTATTGAGATAATTCACAAACCATAAAATTCACCCTTTTTAAAGTCAAAAAAAAAAAAAAAAAAAAAAGAACCAACTTTCAATCTACTTAGTGACTGCTGAAGTCACTCCGCAACCATTGGTCAACCCGGGGCCCCGCAGGAGACCTCTTAGAACCCTTGGGCGCGAGCGGCGTGTGCGCATGCTCACTTGTGTTTGGCACTGCTCCTTGGTTAGCGTTCGATCGGGAGGCTTTTGAGTGGTGCTGTTGTGGCAGAGATGTTGTCTTCGAGAAAATCGTACTCAGTAATATTCGCTCATATCGGCTTCACGAGTGGGTATGAGCCGAGGGGCCAGGTGAGGGGACGGGCCTCTGAAGCTGCTGTCTTCTTCCATGAAGAAGCTTTTTGACATTTGACGGTAGACGAAAGAGTCACTCTCAGGCACCGCCACCAGGTGGCAGGAGGCGAGCTCGGACGAGGTTTGTTTCAGACAGAGAACCGGCTTTTGGCCTAGCTCCCAGATCCACTCAGACATCTGGGAAACATCAATCACGCTGCCTAAAGGGGCCAGGTTGAAAGAGGACACCAGATCCTTTCGTGTGGAGTAGGGGACTTGGGTGACAGAGCGGAACGAGAAGTAGTGGGCGGAGCTAGGCCCAATCTTAGAAAAGAACTGATCTGTGGCCAGGTCAAGAAACAGCCCATTAGAACCATCTTTCAATATCCTTAGTGACTGCTGACGTCACTCAGCATCCATTGGTCAACCCGGGGCCCCGCAGGAGACCTCTTAGAACCCTTGGGCGCGAGCGGTGTGTGCGCGTTCTCACCTGTGTTTATCACTGCTCCTTGGTTACCGTTCGATCGGGAGGCTTTTGAGTGGTGCGGTTGTGGCAGAGAGGTTGGCTTCTACAGAATAGTACCGAGTAATCGCTGGTATTAGGTTTAGAAGTGGATAAGAGCCGAGGGGGCAGGTGAGCGGGCTGGCCCGTTAAGCTGCTGTCTTCTGCCATGAAGGCGCTTTTTGACTTTGGACCGTAGAAGAAAAAGTCACTCTCTGGCACCACCACCGGGCTGCAGGAGGCGAGCGCGGACGCGGTTTGTTTGTGAAAGAGAATCGGCTTTCGGCTGAGCTGGCAGATCCGACTCAGACATCTGGGAAAGATCCATCACGCTGCCAAACAGGGTGATGTGGAAAGAGGACAGCTGATCTTTCCGTGTGGAGTAGGGGTCGGGAACCTCCAGCAGGCTGCAGGAGGCAAGCGCGGGAGCGGTTTGGTTGAGAAATGGAATCGGATTTCGGCTGAGCTACCAGATCCGACACAGACATCTGGGAAAGATCCATCAAGCTGCAAAAGGGGTCATGTTAAAAGTGGATAGCAGATCTTTCCGTGTGGAGTAGGGTAAGTGGATGACAGAGTGGATGGAGAAGTAGGGGGCGGAGCCAGGCCCAAGCTTAGGAAAGAACTTATCTGTAGCCATGGCAAGAAATAGCCCGTGAGAAACAACTTTCAATCCCCCTAGGGACCACTGACGGCAATCAGCAACCATTGGTCAACCCGGGGCCCCGCAGGAGACCTCTTAGAACCCTTGGGCGCGAGCGGTGTGTGCGCATGCTCACTTGTGTTTGGCACTGCTCCTTGGTTAGCGTTCGATCGGGAGGCTTTTGGGTGGTGCTGTTGTGGCAGAGATGTTCTCTTCGAGAAAATAGTACTGAGTAATATTCGCTCATATCGGCTTCACGAGTGGGTATGAGCCGAGGGGCCAGGTGAGGGGACGGGCCTCTGAAGCTGCTGTCTTCTCCCATGAAGAAGCTTTTTGACTTTTGACGGTAGACGAAAGAGTCACTCTCAGGCACCGCCACCAGGTTGCAGGAGGCGAGCTCGGACGAGGTTTATTTCAGACAGAGAATCGGCTTTTGGCCTAGCTCCCAGATCCACTCAGACATCTGGGAAAGATCAATCACGCTGCCTAAAGGGGCCATGTTGAAAGAGGACACCAGATCCTTTCGTGTGGAGTAGGGGACGGGGATGACAGAGCCGAACGAGTAGTAGGGGGCGGAGCAAGGCCCAATCTGAGAAAAGAACTGATCTGTAGCCACGTCAAGAAATAGCCCATTAGAACCAACTTTCGGCACTCAGCTCCAGGCGGGGCGGCCCCGGCGCTGAGGGACGCTACCCGACCTTGGCGGGACGGGGGTTTCGCCAGGGCCTGGGCCCAGCGACCAGGCGGAGACGGCGCGCGAGCCTTGCAGTCTCCAGGGAAATGCGGGCTTGCCTGCAATGAGATTTCATTTTCTGCATTTAAAGGACATCCTTTTCTGAGCTGCTGTGAATAAATTTGGGATGATACTGTATGTTTTCATCTAATGGAGAATTAGCTGTATTTTGAATAAGGATTGCTGCACTGGACGACTTCAGAACATTACTCACAATGTCATCAAACAGGAGTCAGAATCCCCATGGACCGAAGCAGATTGGCCTTGACCAGCTCTGGGACGACCTCAGAGCTGGAATCCAGCAAGTGTACACCACACAGAGTATGGCGAAGTCCAGATACATGGAACTCTACACGTATCCTCCTGCTTGAACTGAGAAAATTTGCTTTAGAATTTTGATACTTAGTGGTAGGATCGATGAATTATTAGAAATTTGACATCGTGTGTTCTCTTCTCAGTTCATCCTTGAAATGTAGTCACAGAATTCATCTTTAGCTTTAAGTTTTTTGAATAGAGGTACTGTTTTTCGGTTTTTGGAACAGAGGTAATGAAATTGGCTAGTTAGTTGTCTAATGCAGTGCTGGTCAGTACAGTAGCCACTAGTCACATGTATCTGTTCACATTTAAAATAATTTAAAAATTCAGTTTCTTAGTCACAGTAGCCATATTTTAAGGGCTTAATAGTCAGATAATAAAATATTTCTATTACTGTGGAAAGATCCGTTGGACAGCACTGGCCTAAAGCAGGGGATCATTTGTTGAAATGTTGTCCATTTGTTTATATATTGTCTACAGCTGCTTTCATGTTACTCGGAGGGAGTTGAGTAGTTCTGTCAGAAACAATCTTGTCCACAAAGCCTAAAATATTTGCTATCTGGTCCTTTACATAAGAAGTTTGTTGACCTGATCTAACGGGATAGCACAGAGAACAAAAGTTTAACTGTTCTGGTCCTGTTTCACAAAAATGGTATTTAAAAAGTAACTCCCTCATTTGTCATGTGGCCTGCCATGTGTGCGAGGGACAGTGCCGCGTGCTGCAAAGGTCACGAGGGTGTAAAAGACGCGGCCCTGCTCTTCCATACCCAGTGGTGTGCTGTTCGCCTTTGTAGAGTTTCTTGGTTCCGTGCAAATATGAAATTGGAACTAGAGCTAAGCCACCTCAGTAGTGAGCAGGTTGCTGCAGATTCTAGGATTTCAAGGTTCAATGGAGATTTAAGTTTAAATCTTTGGTATGTATCTGTAATTATCAAACTAGGTTATGTGATATTGTAGTGTTCCCTCAAATATGTTAGCATCTGAAAATCCTTAAAAAGAATTTAAACATTGATTTAGATGGATATGAAGCTGTCTATTTCTAAATTAACTTACAATTTATTGTATGTATGTACACATATTCATATATGTACTCATATATACTTACATGTAGAACACTTTTCAAAAAAAAATCAGCTTTATTGAGATAATTCACAAACCATAAAATTCACCCTTTTTAAAGTCAAAAAAAAAAAAAAAAAAAAAAAAGAACCAACTTTCAATCTACTTAGTGACTGCTGAAGTCACTCCGCAACCATTGGTCAACCCGGGGCCCCGCAGGAGACCTCTTAGAACCCTTGGGCGCGAGCGGCGTGTGCGCATGCTCACTTGTGTTTGGCACTGCTCCTTGGTTAGCGTTCGATCGGGAGGCTTTTGAGTGGTGCTGTTGTGGCAGAGATGTTGTCTTCGAGAAAATCGTACTCAGTAATATTCGCTCATATCGGCTTCACGAGTGGGTATGAGCCGAGGGGCCAGGTGAGGGGACGGGCCTCTGAAGCTGCTGTCTTCTTCCATGAAGAAGCTTTTTGACATTTGACGGTAGACGAAAGAGTCACTCTCAGGCACCGCCACCAGGTGGCAGGAGGCGAGCTCGGACGAGGTTTGTTTCAGACAGAGAACCGGCTTTTGGCCTAGCTCCCAGATCCACTCAGACATCTGGGAAACATCAATCACGCTGCCTAAAGGGGCCAGGTTGAAAGAGGACACCAGATCCTTTCGTGTGGAGTAGGGGACTTGGGTGACAGAGCGGAACGAGAAGTAGTGGGCGGAGCTAGGCCCAATCTTAGAAAAGAACTGATCTGTGGCCAGGTCAAGAAACAGCCCATTAGAACCATCTTTCAATATCCTTAGTGACTGCTGACGTCACTCAGCATCCATTGGTCAACCCGGGGCCCCGCAGGAGACCTCTTAGAACCCTTGGGCGCGAGCGGTGTGTGCGCGTTCTCACCTGTGTTTATCACTGCTCCTTGGTTACCGTTCGATCGGGAGGCTTTTGAGTGGTGCGGTTGTGGCAGAGAGGTTGGCTTCTACAGAATAGTACCGAGTAATCGCTGGTATTAGGTTTAGAAGTGGATAAGAGCCGAGGGGGCAGGTGAGCGGGCTGGCCCGTTAAGCTGCTGTCTTCTGCCATGAAGGCGCTTTTTGACTTTGGACCGTAGAAGAAAAAGTCACTCTCTGGCACCACCACCGGGCTGCAGGAGGCGAGCGCGGACGCGGTTTGTTTGTGAAAGAGAATCGGCTTTCGGCTGAGCTGGCAGATCCGACTCAGACATCTGGGAAAGATCCATCACGCTGCCAAACAGGGTGATGTGGAAAGAGGACAGCTGATCTTTCCGTGTGGAGTAGGGGTCGGGAACCTCCAGCAGGCTGCAGGAGGCGAGCGCGGGAGCGGTTTGGTTGAGAAATGGAATCGGATTTCGGCTGAGCTACCAGATCCGACACAGACATCTGGGAAAGATCCATCAAGCTGCAAAAGGGGTCATGTTAAAAGTGGATAGCAGATCTTTCCGTGTGGAGTAGGGTAAGTGGATGACAGAGTGGATGGAGAAGTAGGGGGCGGAGCCAGGCCCAAGCTTAGGAAAGAACTTATCTGTAGCCATGGCAAGAAATAGCCCGTGAGAAACAATTTTCAATCCCCCTAGGGACCACTGACGGCAATCAGCAACCATTGGTCAACCCGGGGCCCCGCAGGAGACCTCTTAGAAACCTTGGGCGCGAGCGGTGTGTGCGCATGCTCACTTGTGTTTGGCACGGCTCCTTGGTTAGCGTTCGATCGGGAGGCTTTTGGGTGGTGCTGTTGTGGCAGAGATGTTCTCTTCGAGAAAATAGTACTGAGTAATATTCGCTCATATCGGCTTCACGAGTGGGTATGAGCCGAGGGGCCAGGTGAGGGGACGGGCCTCTGAAGCTGCTGTCTTCTCCCATGAAGAAGCTTTTTGACTTTTGACGGTAGACGAAAGAGTCACTCTCAGGCACCGCCACCAGGTTGCAGGAGGCGAGCTCGGACGAGGTTTATTTCAGACAGAGAATCGGCTTTTGGCCTAGCTCCCAGATCCACTCAGACATCTGGGAAAGATCAATCACGCTGCCTAAAGGGGCCATGTTGAAAGAGGACACCAGATCCTTTCGTGTGGAGTAGGGGACGGGGATGACAGCCGAACGGGTAGTAGGGGGCGGAGCAAGGCCCAATCTGAGAAAAGAACTGATCTGTAGCCACGTCAAGAAATAGCCCATTAGAACCAACTTTCGGCACTCAGCTCCAGGCGGGGCGGCCCCGGCGCTGAGGGACGCTACCCGACCTTGGCGGGACGGGGGTTTCGCCAGGGCCTGGGCCCAGCGACCAGGCGGAGACGGCGCGCGAGCCTTGCAGTCTCCAGGGAAATGCGGGCTTGCCTGCAATGAGATTTCATTTTCTGCATTTAAAGGACATCCTTTTCTGAGCTGCTGTGAATAAATTTGGGATGATACTGTATGTTTTCATCTAATGGAGAATTAGCTGTATTTTGAATAAGGATTGCTGCACTGGACGACTTCAGAACATTACTCACAATGTCATCAAACAGGAGTCAGAATCCCCATGGACCGAAGCAGATTGGCCTTGACCAGCTCTGGGACGACCTCAGAGCTGGAATCCAGCAAGTGTACACCACACAGAGTATGGCGAAGTCCAGATACATGGAACTCTACACGTATCCTCCTGCTTGAACTGAGATAATTTGCTTTAGAATTTTGATACTTAGTGGTAGGATCGATGAATTATTAGAAATTTGACATCGTGTGTTCTCTTCTCAGTTCATCCTTGAAATGTAGTCACAGAATTCATCTTTAGCTTTAAGTTTTTTGAATAGAGGTACTGTTTTTCGGTTTTTTGAACAGAGGTAATGAAATTGGCTAGTTAGTTGTCTAATGCAGTGCTGGTCAGTACAGTAGCCACTAGTCACATGTATCTGTTCACATTTAAAATAATTTAAAAATTCAGTTTCTTAGTCACAGTAGCCATATTTTAAGGGCTTAATAGTCAGATAATAAAATATTTCTATTACTGTGGAAAGATCCGTTGGACAGCACTGGCCTAAAGCAGGGGATCATTTGTTGAAATGTTGTCCATTTGTTTATATATTGTCTACAGCTGCTTTCATGTTACTCGGAGGGAGTTGAGTAGTTCTGTCAGAAACAATCTTGTCCACAAAGCCTAAAATATTTGCTATCTGGTCCTTTACATAAGAAGTTTGTTGACCTGATCTAACGGGATAGCACAGAGAACAAAAGTTTAACTGTTCTGGTCCTGTTTCACAAAAATGGTATTTAAAAAGTAACTCCCTCATTTGTCATGTGGCCTGCCATGTGTGCGAGGGACAGTGCCGCGTGCTGCAAAGGTCACGAGGGTGTAAAAGACGCGGCCCTGCTCTTCCATACCCAGTGGTGTGCTGTTCGCCTTTGTAGAGTTTCTTGGTTCCGTGCAAATATGAAATTGGAACTAGAGCTAAGCCACCTCAGTAGTGAGCAGGTTGCTGCAGATTCTAGGATTTCAAGGTTCAATGGAGATTTAAGTTTAAATCTTTGGTATGTATCTGTAATTATCAAACTAGGTTATGTGATATTGTAGTGTTCCCTCAAATATGTTAGCATCTGAAAATCCTTAAAAAGAATTTAAACATTGATTTAGATGGATATGAAGCTGTCTATTTCTAAATTAACTTACAATTTATTGTATGTATGTACACATATTCATATATGTACTCATATATACTTACATGTAGAACACTTTTCAAAAAAAAATCAGCTTTATTGAGATAATTCACAAACCGTAAAATTCACCCTTTTTAAAGTCAAAAAAAAAAAAAAAAAAAAAAGAACCAACTTTCAATCTACTTAGTGACTGCTGAAGTCACTCCGCAACCATTGGTCAACCCGGGGCCCCGCAGGAGACCTCTTAGAACCCTTGGGCGCGAGCGGCGTGTGCGCATGCTCACTTGTGTTTGGCACTGCTCCTTGGTTAGCGTTCGATCAGGAGGCTTTTGAGTGGTGCTGTTGTGGCAGAGATGTTGTCTTCGAGAAAATCGTACTCAGTAATATTCGCTCATATCGGCTTCACGAGTGGGTATGAGCCGAGGGGCCAGGTGAGGGGACGGGCCTCTGAAGCTGCTGTCTTCTTCCATGAAGAAGCTTTTTGACATTTGACGGTAGACGAAAGAGTCACTCTCAGGCACCGCCACCAGGTGGCAGGAGGCGAGCTCGGACGAGGTTTGTTTCAGACAGAGAACCGGCTTTTGGCCTAGCTCCCAGATCCACTCAGACATCTGGGAAACATCAATCACGCTGCCTAAAGGGGCCAGGTTGAAAGAGGACACCAGATCCTTTCGTGTGGAGTAGGGGACTTGGGTGACAGAGCGGAACGAGAAGTAGTGGGCGGAGCTAGGCCCAATCTTAGAAAAGAACTGATCTGTGGCCAGGTCAAGAAACAGCCCATTAGAACCATCTTTCAATATCCTTAGTGACTGCTGACGTCACTCAGCATCCATTGGTCAACCCGGGGCCCCGCAGGAGACCTCTTAGAACCCTTGGGCGCGAGCGGTGTGTGCGCGTTCTCACCTGTGTTTATCACTGCTCCTTGGTTACCGTTCGATCGGGAGGCTTTTGAGTGGTGCGGTTGTGGCAGAGAGGTTGGCTTCTACAGAATAGTACCGAGTAATCGCTGGTATTAGGTTTAGAAGTGGATAAGAGCCGAGGGGGCAGGTGAGCGGGCTGGCCCGTTAAGCTGCTGTCTTCTGCCATGAAGGCGCTTTTTGACTTTGGACCGTAGAAGAAAAAGTCACTCTCTGGCACCACCACCGGGCTGCAGGAGGCGAGCGCGGACGCGGTTTGTTTGTGAAAGAGAATCGGCTTTCGGCTGAGCTGGCAGATCCGACTCAGACATCTGGGAAAGATCCATCACGCTGCCAAACAGGGTGATGTGGAAAGAGGACAGCTGATCTTTCCGTGTGGAGTAGGGGTCGGGAACCTCCAGCAGGCTGCAGGAGGCAAGCGCGGGAGCGGTTTGGTTGAGAAATGGAATCGGATTTCGGCTGAGCTACCAGATCCGACACAGACATCTGGGAAAGATCCATCAAGCTGCAAAAGGGGTCATGTTAAAAGTGGATAGCAGATCTTTCCGTGTGGAGTAGGGTAAGTGGATGACAGAGTGGATGGAGAAGTAGGGGGCGGAGCCAGGCCCAAGCTTAGGAAAGAACTTATCTGTAGCCATGGCAAGAAATAGCCCGTGAGAAACAACTTTCAATCCCCCTAGGGACCACTGACGGCAATCAGCAACCATTGGTCAACCCGGGGCCCCGCAGGAGACCTCTTAGAACCCTTGGGCGCGAGCGGTGTGTGCGCATGCTCACTTGTGTTTGGCACTGCTCCTTGGTTAGCGTTCGATCGGGAGGCTTTTGGGTGGTGCTGTTGTGGCAGAGATGTTCTCTTCGAGAAAATAGTACTGAGTAATATTCGCTCATATCGGCTTCACGAGTGGGTATGAGCCGAGGGGCCAGGTGAGGGGACGGGCCTCTGAAGCTGCTGTCTTCTCCCATGAAGAAGCTTTTTGACTTTTGACGGTAGACGAAAGAGTCACTCTCAGGCACCGCCACCAGGTTGCAGGAGGCGAGCTCGGACGAGGTTTATTTCAGACAGAGAATCGGCTTTTGGCCTAGCTCCCAGATCCACTCAGACATCTGGGAAAGATCAATCACGCTGCCTAAAGGGGCCATGTTGAAAGAGGACACCAGATCCTTTCGTGTGGAGTAGGGGACGGGGATGACAGAGCCGAACGGGTAGTAGGGGGCGGAGCAAGGCCCAATCTGAGAAAAGAACTGATCTGTAGCCACGTCAAGAAATAGCCCATTAGAACCAACTTTCGGCACTCAGCTCCAGGCGGGGCGGCCCCGGCGCTGAGGGACGCTACCCGACCTTGGCGGGACGGGGGTTTCGCCAGGGCCTGGGCCCAGCGACCAGGCGGAGACGGCGCGCGAGCCTTGCAGTCTCCAGGGAAATGCGGGCTTGCCTGCAATGAGATTTCATTTTCTGCATTTAAAGGACATCCTTTTCTGAGCTGCTGTGAATAAATTTGGGATGATACTGTATGTTTTCATCTAATGGAGAATTAGCTGTATTTTGAATAAGGATTGCTGCACTGGACGACTTCAGAACATTACTCACAATGTCATCAAACAGGAGTCAGAATCCCCATGGACCGAAGCAGATTGGCCTTGACCAGCTCTGGGACGACCTCAGAGCTGGAATCCAGCAAGTGTACACCACACAGAGTATGGCGAAGTCCAGATACATGGAACTCTACACGTATCCTCCTGCTTGAACTGAGATAATTTGCTTTAGAATTTTGATACTTAGTGGTAGGATCGATGAATTATTAGAAATTTGACATCGTGTGTTCTCTTCTCAGTTCATCCTTGAAATGTAGTCACAGAATTCATCTTTAGCTTTAAGTTTTTTGAATAGAGGTACTGTTTTTCGGTTTTTTGAACAGAGGTAATAAAATTGGCTAGTTAGTTGTCTAATGCAGTGCTGGTCAGTACAGTAGCCACTAGTCACATGTATCTGTTTACATTTAAAATAATTTAAAAATTCAGTTTCTTAGTCACAGTAGCCATATTTTAAGGGCTTAATAGTCAGATAATAAAATATTTCTATTACTGTGGAAAGATCCGTTGGACAGCACTGGCCTAAAGCAGGGGATCATTTGTTGAAATGTTGTCCATTTGTTTATATATTGTCTACAGCTGCTTTCATGTTACTCGGAGGGAGTTGAGTAGTTCTGTCAGAAACAATCTTGTCCACAAAGCCTAAAATATTTGCTATCTGGTCCTTTACATAAGAAGTTTGTTGACCTGATCTAACGGGATAGCACAGAGAACAAAAGTTTAACTGTTCTGGTCCTGTTTCACAAAAATGGTATTTAAAAAGTAACTCCCTCATTTGTCATGTGGCCTGCCATGTGTGCGAGGGACAGTGCCGCGTGCTGCAAAGGTCACGAGGGTGTAAAAGACGCGGCCCTGCTCTTCCATACCCAGTGGTGTGCTGTTCGCCTTTGTAGAGTTTCTTGGTTCCGTGCAAATATGAAATTGGAACTAGAGCTAAGCCACCTCAGTAGTGAGCAGGTTGCTGCAGATTCTAGGATTTCAAGGTTCAATGGAGATTTAAGTTTAAATCTTTGGTATGTACCTGTAATTATCAAACTAGGTTATGTGATATTGTAGTGTTCCCTCAAATATGTTAGCATCTGAAAATCCTTAAAAAGAATTTAAACATTGATTTAGATGGATATGAAGCTGTCTATTTCTAAATTAACTTACAATTTATTGTATGTATGTACACATATTCATATATGTACTCATATATACTTACATGTAGAACACTTTTCAAAAAAAAATCAGCTTTATTGAGATAATTCACAAACCATAAAATTCACCCTTTTTAAAGTCAAAAAAAAAAAAAAAAAAAAAAGAACCAACTTTCAATCTACTTAGTGACTGCTGAAGTCACTCCGCAACCATTGGTCAACCCGGGGCCCCGCAGGAGACCTCTTAGAACCCTTGGGCGCGAGCGGCGTGTGCGCATGCTCACTTGTGTTTGGCACTGCTCCTTGGTTAGCGTTCGATCGGGAGGCTTTTGAGTGGTGCTGTTGTGGCAGAGATGTTGTCTTCGAGAAAATCGTACTCAGTAATATTCGCTCATATCGGCTTCACGAGTGGGTATGAGCCGAGGGGCCAGGTGAGGGGACGGGCCTCTGAAGCTGCTGTCTTCTTCCATGAAGAAGCTTTTTGACATTTGACGGTAGACGAAAGAGTCACTCTCAGGCACCGCCACCAGGTGGCAGGAGGCGAGCTCGGACGAGGTTTGTTTCAGACAGAGAACCGGCTTTTGGCCTAGCTCCCAGATCCACTCAGACATCTGGGAAACATCAATCACGCTGCCTAAAGGGGCCAGGTTGAAAGAGGACACCAGATCCTTTCGTGTGGAGTAGGGGACTTGGGTGACAGAGCGGAACGAGAAGTAGTGGGCGGAGCTAGGCCCAATCTTAGAAAAGAACTGATCTGTGGCCAGGTCAAGAAACAGCCCATTAGAACCATCTTTCAATATCCTTAGTGACTGCTGACGTCACTCAGCATCCATTGGTCAACCCGGGGCCCCGCAGGAGACCTCTTAGAACCCTTGGGCGCGAGCGGTGTGTGCGCGTTCTCACCTGTGTTTATCACTGCTCCTTGGTTACCGTTCGATCGGGAGGCTTTTGAGTGGTGCGGTTGTGGCAGAGAGGTTGGCTTCTACAGAATAGTACCGAGTAATCGCTGGTATTAGGTTTAGAAGTGGATAAGAGCCGAGGGGGCAGGTGAGCGGGCTGGCCCGTTAAGCTGCTGTCTTCTGCCATGAAGGCGCTTTTTGACTTTGGACCGTAGAAGAAAAAGTCACTCTCTGGCACCACCACCGGGCTGCAGGAGGCGAGCGCGGACGCGGTTTGTTTGTGAAAGAGAATCGGCTTTCGGCTGAGCTGGCAGATCCGACTCAGACATCTGGGAAAGATCCATCACGCTGCCAAACAGGGTGATGTGGAAAGAGGACAGCTGATCTTTCCGTGTGGAGTAGGGGTCGGGAACCTCCAGCAGGCTGCAGGAGGCAAGCGCGGGAGCGGTTTGGTTGAGAAATGGAATCGGATTTCGGCTGAGCTACCAGATCCGACACAGACATCTGGGAAAGATCCATCAAGCTGCAAAAGGGGTCATGTTAAAAGTGGATAGCAGATCTTTCCGTGTGGAGTAGGGTAAGTGGATGACAGAGTGGATGGAGAAGTAGGGGGCGGAGCCAGGCCCAAGCTTAGGAAAGAACTTATCTGTAGCCATGGCAAGAAATAGCCCGTGAGAAACAACTTTCAATCCCCCTAGGGACCACTGACGGCAATCAGCAACCATTGGTCAACCCGGGGCCCCGCAGGAGACCTCTTAGAACCCTTGGGCGCGAGCGGTGTGTGCGCATGCTCACTTGTGTTTGGCACTGCTCCTTGGTTAGCGTTCGATCGGGAGGCTTTTGGGTGGTGCTGTTGTGGCAGAGATGTTCTCTTCGAGAAAATAGTACTGAGTAATATTCGCTCATATCGGCTTCACGAGTGGGTATGAGCCGAGGGGCCAGGTGAGGGGACGGGCCTCTGAAGCTGCTGTCTTCTCCCATGAAGAAGCTTTTTGACTTTTGACGGTAGACGAAAGAGTCACTCTCAGGCACCGCCACCAGGTTGCAGGAGGCGAGCTCGGACGAGGTTTATTTCAGACAGAGAATCGGCTTTTGGCCTAGCTCCCAGATCCACTCAGACATCTGGGAAAGATCAATCACGCTGCCTAAAGGGGCCATGTTGAAAGAGGACACCAGATCCTTTCGTGTGGAGTAGGGGACGGGGATGACAGAGCCGAACGAGTAGTAGGGGGCGGAGCAAGGCCCAATCTGAGAAAAGAACTGATCTGTAGCCACGTCAAGAAATAGCCCATTAGAACCAACTTTCGGCACTCAGCTCCAGGCGGGGCGGCCCCGGCGCTGAGGGACGCTACCCGACCTTGGCGGGACGGGGGTTTCGCCAGGGCCTGGGCCCAGCGACCAGGCGGAGACGGCGCGCGAGCCTTGCAGTCTCCAGGGAAATGCGGGCTTGCCTGCAATGAGATTTCATTTTCTGCATTTAAAGGACATCCTTTTCTGAGCTGCTGTGAATAAATTTGGGATGATACTGTATGTTTTCATCTAATGGAGAATTAGCTGTATTTTGAATAAGGATTGCTGCACTGGACGACTTCAGAACATTACTCACAATGTCATCAAACAGGAGTCAGAATCCCCATGGACCGAAGCAGATTGGCCTTGACCAGCTCTGGGACGACCTCAGAGCTGGAATCCAGCAAGTGTACACCACACAGAGTATGGCGAAGTCCAGATACATGGAACTCTACACGTATCCTCCTGCTTGAACTGAGAAAATTTGCTTTAGAATTTTGATACTTAGTGGTAGGATCGATGAATTATTAGAAATTTGACATCGTGTGTTCTCTTCTCAGTTCATCCTTGAAATGTAGTCACAGAATTCATCTTTAGCTTTAAGTTTTTTGAATAGAGGTACTGTTTTTCGGTTTTTGGAACAGAGGTAATGAAATTGGCTAGTTAGTTGTCTAATGCAGTGCTGGTCAGTACAGTAGCCACTAGTCACATGTATCTGTTCACATTTAAAATAATTTAAAAATTCAGTTTCTTAGTCACAGTAGCCATATTTTAAGGGCTTAATAGTCAGATAATAAAATATTTCTATTACTGTGGAAAGATCCGTTGGACAGCACTGGCCTAAAGCAGGGGATCATTTGTTGAAATGTTGTCCATTTGTTTATATATTGTCTACAGCTGCTTTCATGTTACTCGGAGGGAGTTGAGTAGTTCTGTCAGAAACAATCTTGTCCACAAAGCCTAAAATATTTGCTATCTGGTCCTTTACATAAGAAGTTTGTTGACCTGATCTAACGGGATAGCACAGAGAACAAAAGTTTAACTGTTCTGGTCCTGTTTCACAAAAATGGTATTTAAAAAGTAACTCCCTCATTTGTCATGTGGCCTGCCATGTGTGCGAGGGACAGTGCCGCGTGCTGCAAAGGTCACGAGGGTGTAAAAGACGCGGCCCTGCTCTTCCATACCCAGTGGTGTGCTGTTCGCCTTTGTAGAGTTTCTTGGTTCCGTGCAAATATGAAATTGGAACTAGAGCTAAGCCACCTCAGTAGTGAGCAGGTTGCTGCAGATTCTAGGATTTCAAGGTTCAATGGAGATTTAAGTTTAAATCTTTGGTATGTATCTGTAATTATCAAACTAGGTTATGTGATATTGTAGTGTTCCCTCAAATATGTTAGCATCTGAAAATCCTTAAAAAGAATTTAAACATTGATTTAGATGGATATGAAGCTGTCTATTTCTAAATTAACTTACAATTTATTGTATGTATGTACACATATTCATATATGTACTCATATATACTTACATGTAGAACACTTTTAAAAAAAAAATCAGCTTTATTGAGATAATTCACAAACCATAAAATTCACCCTTTTTAAAGTCAAAAAAAAAAAAAAAAAAAAAAAGAACCAACTTTCAATCTACTTAGTGACTGCTGAAGTCACTCCGCAACCATTGGTCAACCCGGGGCCCCGCAGGAGACCTCTTAGAACCCTTGGGCGCGAGCGGCGTGTGCGCATGCTCACTTGTGTTTGGCACTGCTCCTTGGTTAGCGTTCGATCGGGAGGCTTTTGAGTGGTGCTGCTGTGGCAGAGATGTTGTCTTCGAGAAAATCGTACTCAGTAATATTCGCTCATATCGGCTTCACGAGTGGGTATGAGCCGAGGGGCCAGGTGAGGGGACGGGCCTCTGAAGCTGCTGTCTTCTTCCATGAAGAAGCTTTTTGACATTTGACGGTAGACGAAAGAGTCACTCTCAGGCACCGCCACCAGGTGGCAGGAGGCGAGCTCGGACGAGGTTTGTTTCAGACAGAGAACCGGCTTTTGGCCTAGCTCCCAGATCCACTCAGACATCTGGGAAACATCAATCACGCTGCCTAAAGGGGCCAGGTTGAAAGAGGACACCAGATCCTTTCGTGTGGAGTAGGGGACTTGGGTGACAGAGCGGAACGAGAAGTAGTGGGCGGAGCTAGGCCCAATCTTAGAAAAGAACTGATCTGTGGCCAGGTCAAGAAACAGCCCATTAGAACCATCTTTCAATATCCTTAGTGACTGCTGACGTCACTCAGCATCCATTGGTCAACCCGGGGCCCCGCAGGAGACCTCTTAGAACCCTTGGGCGCGAGCGGTGTGTGCGCGTTCTCACCTGTGTTTATCACTGCTCCTTGGTTACCGTTCGATCGGGAGGCTTTTGAGTGGTGCGGTTGTGGCAGAGAGGTTGGCTTCTACAGAATAGTACCGAGTAATCGCTGGTATTAGGTTTAGAAGTGGATAAGAGCCGAGGGGGCAGGTGAGCGGGCTGGCCCGTTAAGCTGCTGTCTTCTGCCATGAAGGCGCTTTTTGACTTTGGACCGTAGAAGAAAAAGTCACTCTCTGGCACCACCACCGGGCTGCAGGAGGCGAGCGCGGACGCGGTTTGTTTGTGAAAGAGAATCGGCTTTCGGCTGAGCTGGCAGATCCGACTCAGACATCTGGGAAAGATCCATCACGCTGCCAAACAGGGTGATGTGGAAAGAGGACAGCTGATCTTTCCGTGTGGAGTAGGGGTCGGGAACCTCCAGCAGGCTGCAGGAGGCGAGCGCGGGAGCGGTTTGGTTGAGAAATGGAATCGGATTTCGGCTGAGCTACCAGATCCGACACAGACATCTGGGAAAGATCCATCAAGCTGCAAAAGGGGTCATGTTAAAAGTGGATAGCAGATCTTTCCGTGTGGAGTAGGGTAAGTGGATGACAGAGTGGATGGAGAAGTAGGGGGCGGAGCCAGGCCCAAGCTTAGGAAAGAACTTATCTGTAGCCATGGCAAGAAATAGCCCGTGAGAAACAATTTTCAATCCCCCTAGGGACCACTGACGGCAATCAGCAACCATTGGTCAACCCGGGGCCCCGCAGGAGACCTCTTAGAAACCTTGGGCGCGAGCGGTGTGTGCGCATGCTCACTTGTGTTTGGCACGGCTCCTTGGTTAGCGTTCGATCGGGAGGCTTTTGGGTGGTGCTGTTGTGGCAGAGATGTTCTCTTCGAGAAAATAGTACTGAGTAATATTCGCTCATATCGGCTTCACGAGTGGGTATGAGCCGAGGGGCCAGGTGAGGGGACGGGCCTCTGAAGCTGCTGTCTTCTCCCATGAAGAAGCTTTTTGACTTTTGACGGTAGACGAAAGAGTCACTCTCAGGCACCGCCACCAGGTTGCAGGAGGCGAGCTCGGACGAGGTTTATTTCAGACAGAGAATCGGCTTTTGGCCTAGCTCCCAGATCCACTCAGACATCTGGGAAAGATCAATCACGCTGCCTAAAGGGGCCATGTTGAAAGAGGACACCAGATCCTTTCGTGTGGAGTAGGGGACGGGGATGACAGCCGAACGGGTAGTAGGGGGCGGAGCAAGGCCCAATCTGAGAAAAGAACTGATCTGTAGCCACGTCAAGAAATAGCCCATTAGAACCAACTTTCGGCACTCAGCTCCAGGCGGGGCGGCCCCGGCGCTGAGGGACGCTACCCGACCTTGGCGGGACGGGGGTTTCGCCAGGGCCTGGGCCCAGCGACCAGGCGGAGACGGCGCGCGAGCCTTGCAGTCTCCAGGGAAATGCGGGCTTGCCTGCAATGAGATTTCATTTTCTGCATTTAAAGGACATCCTTTTCTGAGCTGCTGTGAATAAATTTGGGATGATACTGTATGTTTTCATCTAATGGAGAATTAGCTGTATTTTGAATAAGGATTGCTGCACTGGACGACTTCAGAACATTACTCACAATGTCATCAAACAGGAGTCAGAATCCCCATGGACCGAAGCAGATTGGCCTTGACCAGCTCTGGGACGACCTCAGAGCTGGAATCCAGCAAGTGTACACCACACAGAGTATGGCGAAGTCCAGATACATGGAACTCTACACGTATCCTCCTGCTTGAACTGAGATAATTTGCTTTAGAATTTTGATACTTAGTGGTAGGATCGATGAATTATTAGAAATTTGACATCGTGTGTTCTCTTCTCAGTTCATCCTTGAAATGTAGTCACAGAATTCATCTTTAGCTTTAAGTTTTTTGAATAGAGGTACTGTTTTTCGGTTTTTTGAACAGAGGTAATGAAATTGGCTAGTTAGTTGTCTAATGCAGTGCTGGTCAGTACAGTAGCCACTAGTCACATGTATCTGTTCACATTTAAAATAATTTAAAAATTCAGTTTCTTAGTCACAGTAGCCATATTTTAAGGGCTTAATAGTCAGATAATAAAATATTTCTATTACTGTGGAAAGATCCGTTGGACAGCACTGGCCTAAAGCAGGGGATCATTTGTTGAAATGTTGTCCATTTGTTTATATATTGTCTACAGCTGCTTTCATGTTACTCGGAGGGAGTTGAGTAGTTCTGTCAGAAACAATCTTGTCCACAAAGCCTAAAATATTTGCTATCTGGTCCTTTACATAAGAAGTTTGTTGACCTGATCTAACGGGATAGCACAGAGAACAAAAGTTTAACTGTTCTGGTCCTGTTTCACAAAAATGGTATTTAAAAAGTAACTCCCTCATTTGTCATGTGGCCTGCCATGTGTGCGAGGGACAGTGCCGCGTGCTGCAAAGGTCACGAGGGTGTAAAAGACGCGGCCCTGCTCTTCCATACCCAGTGGTGTGCTGTTCGCCTTTGTAGAGTTTCTTGGTTCCGTGCAAATATGAAATTGGAACTAGAGCTAAGCCACCTCAGTAGTGAGCAGGTTGCTGCAGATTCTAGGATTTCAAGGTTCAATGGAGATTTAAGTTTAAATCTTTGGTATGTATCTGTAATTATCAAACTAGGTTATGTGATATTGTAGTGTTCCCTCAAATATGTTAGCATCTGAAAATCCTTAAAAAGAATTTAAACATTGATTTAGATGGATATGAAGCTGTCTATTTCTAAATTAACTTACAATTTATTGTATGTATGTACACATATTCATATATGTACTCATATATACTTACATGTAGAACACTTTTCAAAAAAAAATCAGCTTTATTGAGATAATTCACAAACCGTAAAATTCACCCTTTTTAAAGTCAAAAAAAAAAAAAAAAAAAAAGAACCAACTTTCAATCTACTTAGTGACTGCTGAAGTCACTCCGCAACCATTGGTCAACCCGGGGCCCCGCAGGAGACCTCTTAGAACCCTTGGGCGCGAGCGGCGTGTGCGCATGCTCACTTGTGTTTGGCACTGCTCCTTGGTTAGCGTTCGATCAGGAGGCTTTTGAGTGGTGCTGTTGTGGCAGAGATGTTGTCTTCGAGAAAATCGTACTCAGTAATATTCGCTCATATCGGCTTCACGAGTGGGTATGAGCCGAGGGGCCAGGTGAGGGGACGGGCCTCTGAAGCTGCTGTCTTCTTCCATGAAGAAGCTTTTTGACATTTGACGGTAGACGAAAGAGTCACTCTCAGGCACCGCCACCAGGTGGCAGGAGGCGAGCTCGGACGAGGTTTGTTTCAGACAGAGAACCGGCTTTTGGCCTAGCTCCCAGATCCACTCAGACATCTGGGAAACATCAATCACGCTGCCTAAAGGGGCCAGGTTGAAAGAGGACACCAGATCCTTTCGTGTGGAGTAGGGGACTTGGGTGACAGAGCGGAACGAGAAGTAGTGGGCGGAGCTAGGCCCAATCTTAGAAAAGAACTGATCTGTGGCCAGGTCAAGAAACAGCCCATTAGAACCATCTTTCAATATCCTTAGTGACTGCTGACGTCACTCAGCATCCATTGGTCAACCCGGGGCCCCGCAGGAGACCTCTTAGAACCCTTGGGCGCGAGCGGTGTGTGCGCGTTCTCACCTGTGTTTATCACTGCTCCTTGGTTACCGTTCGATCGGGAGGCTTTTGAGTGGTGCGGTTGTGGCAGAGAGGTTGGCTTCTACAGAATAGTACCGAGTAATCGCTGGTATTAGGTTTAGAAGTGGATAAGAGCCGAGGGGGCAGGTGAGCGGGCTGGCCCGTTAAGCTGCTGTCTTCTGCCATGAAGGCGCTTTTTGACTTTGGACCGTAGAAGAAAAAGTCACTCTCTGGCACCACCACCGGGCTGCAGGAGGCGAGCGCGGACGCGGTTTGTTTGTGAAAGAGAATCGGCTTTCGGCTGAGCTGGCAGATCCGACTCAGACATCTGGGAAAGATCCATCACGCTGCCAAACAGGGTGATGTGGAAAGAGGACAGCTGATCTTTCCGTGTGGAGTAGGGGTCGGGAACCTCCAGCAGGCTGCAGGAGGCAAGCGCGGGAGCGGTTTGGTTGAGAAATGGAATCGGATTTCGGCTGAGCTACCAGATCCGACACAGACATCTGGGAAAGATCCATCAAGCTGCAAAAGGGGTCATGTTAAAAGTGGATAGCAGATCTTTCCGTGTGGAGTAGGGTAAGTGGATGACAGAGTGGATGGAGAAGTAGGGGGCGGAGCCAGGCCCAAGCTTAGGAAAGAACTTATCTGTAGCCATGGCAAGAAATAGCCCGTGAGAAACAACTTTCAATCCCCCTAGGGACCACTGACGGCAATCAGCAACCATTGGTCAACCCGGGGCCCCGCAGGAGACCTCTTAGAACCCTTGGGCGCGAGCGGTGTGTGCGCATGCTCACTTGTGTTTGGCACTGCTCCTTGGTTAGCGTTCGATCGGGAGGCTTTTGGGTGGTGCTGTTGTGGCAGAGATGTTCTCTTCGAGAAAATAGTACTGAGTAATATTCGCTCATATCGGCTTCACGAGTGGGTATGAGCCGAGGGGCCAGGTGAGGGGACGGGCCTCTGAAGCTGCTGTCTTCTCCCATGAAGAAGCTTTTTGACTTTTGACGGTAGACGAAAGAGTCACTCTCAGGCACCGCCACCAGGTTGCAGGAGGCGAGCTCGGACGAGGTTTATTTCAGACAGAGAATCGGCTTTTGGCCTAGCTCCCAGATCCACTCAGACATCTGGGAAAGATCAATCACGCTGCCTAAAGGGGCCATGTTGAAAGAGGACACCAGATCCTTTCGTGTGGAGTAGGGGACGGGGATGACAGAGCCGAACGAGTAGTAGGGGGCGGAGCAAGGCCCAATCTGAGAAAAGAACTGATCTGTAGCCACGTCAAGAAATAGCCCATTAGAACCAACTTTCGGCACTCAGCTCCAGGCGGGGCGGCCCCGGCGCTGAGGGACGCTACCCGACCTTGGCGGGACGGGGGTTTCGCCAGGGCCTGGGCCCAGCGACCAGGCGGAGACGGCGCGCGAGCCTTGCAGTCTCCAGGGAAATGCGGGCTTGCCTGCAATGAGATTTCATTTTCTGCATTTAAAGGACATCCTTTTCTGAGCTGCTGTGAATAAATTTGGGATGATACTGTATGTTTTCATCTAATGGAGAATTAGCTGTATTTTGAATAAGGATTGCTGCACTGGACGACTTCAGAACATTACTCACAATGTCATCAAACAGGAGTCAGAATCCCCATGGACCGAAGCAGATTGGCCTTGACCAGCTCTGGGACGACCTCAGAGCTGGAATCCAGCAAGTGTACACCACACAGAGTATGGCGAAGTCCAGATACATGGAACTCTACACGTATCCTCCTGCTTGAACTGAGAAAATTTGCTTTAGAATTTTGATACTTAGTGGTAGGATCGATGAATTATTAGAAATTTGACATCGTGTGTTCTCTTCTCAGTTCATCCTTGAAATGTAGTCACAGAATTCATCTTTAGCTTTAAGTTTTTTGAATAGAGGTACTGTTTTTCGGTTTTTGGAACAGAGGTAATGAAATTGGCTAGTTAGTTGTCTAATGCAGTGCTGGTCAGTACAGTAGCCACTAGTCACATGTATCTGTTCACATTTAAAATAATTTAAAAATTCAGTTTCTTAGTCACAGTAGCCATATTTTAAGGGCTTAATAGTCAGATAATAAAATATTTCTATTACTGTGGAAAGATCCGTTGGACAGCACTGGCCTAAAGCAGGGGATCATTTGTTGAAATGTTGTCCATTTGTTTATATATTGTCTACAGCTGCTTTCATGTTACTCGGAGGGAGTTGAGTAGTTCTGTCAGAAACAATCTTGTCCACAAAGCCTAAAATATTTGCTATCTGGTCCTTTACATAAGAAGTTTGTTGACCTGATCTAACGGGATAGCACAGAGAACAAAAGTTTAACTGTTCTGGTCCTGTTTCACAAAAATGGTATTTAAAAAGTAACTCCCTCATTTGTCATGTGGCCTGCCATGTGTGCGAGGGACAGTGCCGCGTGCTGCAAAGGTCACGAGGGTGTAAAAGACGCGGCCCTGCTCTTCCATACCCAGTGGTGTGCTGTTCGCCTTTGTAGAGTTTCTTGGTTCCGTGCAAATATGAAATTGGAACTAGAGCTAAGCCACCTCAGTAGTGAGCAGGTTGCTGCAGATTCTAGGATTTCAAGGTTCAATGGAGATTTAAGTTTAAATCTTTGGTATGTATCTGTAATTATCAAACTAGGTTATGTGATATTGTAGTGTTCCCTCAAATATGTTAGCATCTGAAAATCCTTAAAAAGAATTTAAACATTGATTTAGATGGATATGAAGCTGTCTATTTCTAAATTAACTTACAATTTATTGTATGTATGTACACATATTCATATATGTACTCATATATACTTACATGTAGAACACTTTTAAAAAAAAATCAGCTTTATTGAGATAATTCACAAACCATAAAATTCACCCTTTTTAAAGTCAAAAAAAAAAAAAAAAAAAAAGAACCAACTTTCAATCTACTTAGTGACTGCTGAAGTCACTCCGCAACCATTGGTCAACCCGGGGCCCCGCAGGAGACCTCTTAGAACCCTTGGGCGCGAGCGGCGTGTGCGCATGCTCACTTGTGTTTGGCACTGCTCCTTGGTTAGCGTTCGATCGGGAGGCTTTTGAGTGGTGCTGTTGTGGCAGAGATGTTGTCTTCGAGAAAATCGTACTCAGTAATATTCGCTCATATCGGCTTCACGAGTGGGTATGAGCCGAGGGGCCAGGTGAGGGGACGGGCCTCTGAATCTGCTGTCTTCTTCCATGAAGAAGCTTTTTGACATTTGACGGTAGACGAAAGAGTCACTCTCAGGCACCGCCACCAGGTGGAAGGAGGCGAGCTCGGACGAGGTTTGTTTCAGACAGAGAACCGGCTTTTGGCCTAGCTCCCAGATCCACTCAGACATCTGGGAAACATCAATCACGCTGCCTAAAGGGGCCAGGTTGAAAGAGGACACCAGATCCTTTCGTGTGGAGTAGGGGACTTGGGTGACAGAGCGGAACGAGAAGTAGTGGGCGGAGCTAGGCCCAATCTTAGAAAAGAACTGATCTGTGGCCAGGTCAAGAAACAGCCCATTAGAACCATCTTTCAATATCCTTAGTGACTGCTGACGTCACTCAGCATCCATTGGTCAACCCGGGGCCCCGCAGGAGACCTCTTAGAACCCTTGGGCGCGAGCGGTGTGTGCGCGTTCTCACCTGTGTTTATCACTGCTCCTTGGTTACCGTTCGATCGGGAGGCTTTTGAGTGGTGCGGTTGTGGCAGAGAGGTTGGCTTCTACAGAATAGTACCGAGTAATCGCTGGTATTAGGTTTAGAAGTGGATAAGAGCCGAGGGGGCAGGTGAGCGGGCTGGCCCGTTAAGCTGCTGTCTTCTGCCATGAAGGCGCTTTTTGACTTTGGACCGTAGAAGAAAAAGTCACTCTCTGGCACCACCACCGGGCTGCAGGAGGCGAGCGCGGACGCGGTTTGTTTGTGAAAGAGAATCGGCTTTCGGCTGAGCTGGCAGATCCGACTCAGACATCTGGGAAAGATCCATCACGCTGCCAAACAGGGTGATGTGGAAAGAGGACAGCTGATCTTTCCGTGTGGAGTAGGGGTCGGGAACCTCCAGCAGGCTGCAGGAGGCGAGCGCGGGAGCGGTTTGGTTGAGAAATGGAATCGGATTTCGGCTGAGCTACCAGATCCGACACAGACATCTGGGAAAGATCCATCAAGCTGCAAAAGGGGTCATGTTAAAAGTGGATAGCAGATCTTTCCGTGTGGAGTAGGGTAAGTGGATGACAGAGTGGATGGAGAAGTAGGGGGCGGAGCCAGGCCCAAGCTTAGGAAAGAACTTATCTGTAGCCATGGCAAGAAATAGCCCGTGAGAAACAATTTTCAATCCCCCTAGGGACCACTGACGGCAATCAGCAACCATTGGTCAACCCGGGGCCCCGCAGGAGACCTCTTAGAAACCTTGGGCGCGAGCGGTGTGTGCGCATGCTCACTTGTGTTTGGCACGGCTCCTTGGTTAGCGTTCGATCGGGAGACTTTTGGGTGGTGCTGTTGTGGCAGAGATGTTCTCTTCGAGAAAATAGTACTGAGTAATATTCGCTCATATCGGCTTCACGAGTGGGTATGAGCCGAGGGGCCAGGTGAGGGGACGGGCCTCTGAAGCTGCTGTCTTCTCCCATGAAGAAGCTTTTTGACTTTTGACGGTAGACGAAAGAGTCACTCTCAGGCACCGCCACCAGGTTGCAGGAGGCGAGCTCGGACGAGGTTTATTTCAGACAGAGAATCGGCTTTTGGCCTAGCTCCCAGATCCACTCAGACATCTGGGAAAGATCAATCACGCTGCCTAAAGGGGCCATGTTGAAAGAGGACACCAGATCCTTTCGTGTGGAGTAGGGGACGGGGATGACAGAGCCGAACGGGTAGTAGGGGGCGGAGCAAGGCCCAATCTGAGAAAAGAACTGATCTGTAGCCACGTCAAGAAATAGCCCATTAGAACCAACTTTCGGCACTCAGCTCCAGGCGGGGCGGCCCCGGCGCTGAGGGACGCTACCCGACCTTGGCGGGACGGGGGTTTCGCCAGGGCCTGGGCCCAGCGACCAGGCGGAGACGGCGCGCGAGCCTTGCAGTCTCCAGGGAAATGCGGGCTTGCCTGCAATGAGATTTCATTTTCTGCATTTAAAGGACATCCTTTTCTGAGCTGCTGTGAATAAATTTGGGATGATACTGTATGTTTTCATCTAATGGAGAATTAGCTGTATTTTGAATAAGGATTGCTGCACTGGACGACTTCAGAACATTACTCACAATGTCATCAAACAGGAGTCAGAATCCCCATGGACCGAAGCAGATTGGCCTTGACCAGCTCTGGGACGACCTCAGAGCTGGAATCCAGCAAGTGTACACCACACAGAGTATGGCGAAGTCCAGATACATGGAACTCTACACGTATCCTCCTGCTTGAACTGAGATAATTTGCTTTAGAATTTTGATACTTAGTGGTAGGATCGATGAATTATTAGAAATTTGACATCGTGTGTTCTCTTCTCAGTTCATCCTTGAAATGTAGTCACAGAATTCATCTTTAGCTTTAAGTTTTTTGAATAGAGGTACTGTTTTTCGGTTTTTTGAACAGAGGTAATAAAATTGGCTAGTTAGTTGTCTAATGCAGTGCTGGTCAGTACAGTAGCCACTAGTCACATGTATCTGTTCACATTTAAAATAATTTAAAAATTCAGTTTCTTAGTCACAGTAGCCATATTTTAAGGGCTTAATAGTCAGATAATAAAATATTTCTATTACTGTGGAAAGATCCGTTGGACAGCACTGGCCTAAAGCAGGGGATCATTTGTTGAAATGTTGTCCATTTGTTTATATATTGTCTACAGCTGCTTTCATGTTACTCGGAGGGAGTTGAGTAGTTCTGTCAGAAACAATCTTGTCCACAAAGCCTAAAATATTTGCTATCTGGTCCTTTACATAAGAAGTTTGTTGACCTGATCTAACGGGATAGCACAGAGAACAAAAGTTTAACTGTTCTGGTCCTGTTTCACAAAAATGGTATTTAAAAAGTAACTCCCTCATTTGTCATGTGGCCTGCCATGTGTGCGAGGGACAGTGCCGCGTGCTGCAAAGGTCACGAGGGTGTAAAAGACGCGGCCCTGCTCTTCCATACCCAGTGGTGTGCTGTTCGCCTTTGTAGAGTTTCTTGGTTCCGTGCAAATATGAAATTGGAACTAGAGCTAAGCCACCTCAGTAGTGAGCAGGTTGCTGCAGATTCTAGGATTTCAAGGTTCAATGGAGATTTAAGTTTAAATCTTTGGTATGTATCTGTAATTATCAAACTAGGTTATGTGATATTGTAGTGTTCCCTCAAATATGTTAGCATCTGAAAATCCTTAAAAAGAATTTAAACATTGATTTAGATGGATATGAAGCTGTCTATTTCTAAATTAACTTACAATTTATTGTATGTATGTACACATATTCATATATGTACTCATATATACTTACATGTAGAACACTTTTCAAAAAAAAATCAGCTTTATTGAGATAATTCACAAACCGTAAAATTCACCCTTTTTAAAGTCAAAAAAAAAAAAAAAAAAAAAAGAACCAACTTTCAATCTACTTAGTGACTGCTGAAGTCACTCCGCAACCATTGGTCAACCCGGGGTCCCGCAGGAGACCTCTTAGAACCCTTGGGCGCGAGCGGCGTGTGCGCATGCTCACTTGTGTTTGGCACTGCTCCTTGGTTAGCGTTCGATCGGGAGGCTTTTGAGTGGTGCTGTTGTGGCAGAGATGTTGTCTTCGAGAAAATCGTACTCAGTAATATTCGCTCATATCGGCTTCACGAGTGGGTATGAGCCGAGGGGCCAGGTGAGGGGACGGGCCTCTGAAGCTGCTGTCTTCTTCCATGAAGAAGCTTTTTGACATTTGACGGTAGACGAAAGAGTCACTCTCAGGCACCGCCACCAGGTGGCAGGAGGCGAGCTCGGACGAGGTTTGTTTCAGACAGAGAACCGGCTTTTGGCCTAGCTCCCAGATCCACTCAGACATCTGGGAAACATCAATCACGCTGCCTAAAGGGGCCAGGTTGAAAGAGGACACCAGATCCTTTCGTGTGGAGTAGGGGACTTGGGTGACAGAGCGGAACGAGAAGTAGTGGGCGGAGCTAGGCCCAATCTTAGAAAAGAACTGATCTGTGGCCAGGTCAAGAAACAGCCCATTAGAACCATCTTTCAATATCCTTAGTGACTGCTGACGTCACTCAGCATCCATTGGTCAACCCGGGGCCCCGCAGGAGACCTCTTAGAACCCTTGGGCGCGAGCGGTGTGTGCGCGTTCTCACCTGTGTTTATCACTGCTCCTTGGTTACCGTTCGATCGGGAGGCTTTTGAGTGGTGCGGTTGTGGCAGAGAGGTTGGCTTCTACAGAATAGTACCGAGTAATCGCTGGTATTAGGTTTAGAAGTGGATAAGAGCCGAGGGGGCAGGTGAGCGGGCTGGCCCGTTAAGCTGCTGTCTTCTGCCATGAAGGCGCTTTTTGACTTTGGACCGTAGAAGAAAAAGTCACTCTCTGGCACCACCACCGGGCTGCAGGAGGCGAGCGCGGACGCGGTTTGTTTGTGAAAGAGAATCGGCTTTCGGCTGAGCTGGCAGATCCGACTCAGACATCTGGGAAAGATCCATCACGCTGCCAAACAGGGTGATGTGGAAAGAGGACAGCTGATCTTTCCGTGTGGAGTAGGGGTCGGGAACCTCCAGCAGGCTGCAGGAGGCGAGCGCGGGAGCGGTTTGGTTGAGAAATGGAATCGGATTTCGGCTGAGCTACCAGATCCGACACAGACATCTGGGAAAGATCCATCAAGCTGCAAAAGGGGTCATGTTAAAAGTGGATAGCAGATCTTTCCGTGTGGAGTAGGGTAAGTGGATGACAGAGTGGATGGAGAAGTAGGGGGCGGAGCCAGGCCCAAGCTTAGGAAAGAACTTATCTGTAGCCATGGCAAGAAATAGCCCGTGAGAAACAACTTTCAATCCCCCTAGGGACCACTGACGGCAATCAGCAACCATTGGTCAACCCGGGGCCCCGCAGGAGACCTCTTAGAACCCTTGGGCGCGAGCGGTGTGTGCGCATGCTCACTTGTGTTTGGCACTGCTCCTTGGTTAGCGTTCGATCGGGAGGCTTTTGGGTGGTGCTGTTGTGGCAGAGATGTTCTCTTCGAGAAAATAGTACTGAGTAATATTCGCTCATATCGGCTTCACGAGTGGGTATGAGCCGAGGGGCCAGGTGAGGGGACGGGCCTCTGAAGCTGCTGTCTTCTCCCATGAAGAAGCTTTTTGACTTTTGACGGTAGACGAAAGAGTCACTCTCAGGCACCGCCACCAGGTTGCAGGAGGCGAGCTCGGACGAGGTTTATTTCAGACAGAGAATCGGCTTTTGGCCTAGCTCCCAGATCCACTCAGACATCTGGGAAAGATCAATCACGCTGCCTAAAGGGGCCATGTTGAAAGAGGACACCAGATCCTTTCGTGTGGAGTAGGGGACGGGGATGACAGAGCCGAACGGGTAGTAGGGGGCGGAGCAAGGCCCAATCTGAGAAAAGAACTGATCTGTAGCCACGTCAAGAAATAGCCCATTAGAACCAACTTTCGGCACTCAGCTCCAGGCGGGGCGGCCCCGGCGCTGAGGGACGCTACCCGACCTTGGCGGGACGGGGGTTTCGCCAGGGCCTGGGCCCAGCGACCAGGCGGAGACGGCGCGCGAGCCTTGCAGTCTCCAGGGAAATGCGGGCTTGCCTGCAATGAGATTTCATTTTCTGCATTTAAAGGACATCCTTTTCTGAGCTGCTGTGAATAAATTTGGGATGATACTGTATGTTTTCATCTAATGGAGAATTAGCTGTATTTTGAATAAGGATTGCTGCACTGGACGACTTCAGAACATTACTCACAATGTCATCAAACAGGAGTCAGAATCCCCATGGACCGAAGCAGATTGGCCTTGACCAGCTCTGGGACGACCTCAGAGCTGGAATCCAGCAAGTGTACACCACACAGAGTATGGCGAAGTCCAGATACATGGAACTCTACACGTATCCTCCTGCTTGAACTGAGAAAATTTGCTTTAGAATTTTGATACTTAGTGGTAGGATCGATGAATTATTAGAAATTTGACATCGTGTGTTCTCTTCTCAGTTCATCCTTGAAATGTAGTCACAGAATTCATCTTTAGCTTTAAGTTTTTTGAATAGAGGTACTGTTTTTCGGTTTTTGGAACAGAGGTAATGAAATTGGCTAGTTAGTTGTCTAATGCAGTGCTGGTCAGTACAGTAGCCACTAGTCACATGTATCTGTTCACATTTAAAATAATTTAAAAATTCAGTTTCTTAGTCACAGTAGCCATATTTTAAGGGCTTAATAGTCAGATAATAAAATATTTCTATTACTGTGGAAAGATCCGTTGGACAGCACTGGCCTAAAGCAGGGGATCATTTGTTGAAATGTTGTCCATTTGTTTATATATTGTCTACAGCTGCTTTCATGTTACTCGGAGGGAGTTGAGTAGTTCTGTCAGAAACAATCTTGTCCACAAAGCCTAAAATATTTGCTATCTGGTCCTTTACATAAGAAGTTTGTTGACCTGATCTAACGGGATAGCACAGAGAACAAAAGTTTAACTGTTCTGGTCCTGTTTCACAAAAATGGTATTTAAAAAGTAACTCCCTCATTTGTCATGTGGCCTGCCATGTGTGCGAGGGACAGTGCCGCGTGCTGCAAAGGTCACGAGGGTGTAAAAGACGCGGCCCTGCTCTTCCATACCCAGTGGTGTGCTGTTCGCCTTTGTAGAGTTTCTTGGTTCCGTGCAAATATGAAATTGGAACTAGAGCTAAGCCACCTCAGTAGTGAGCAGGTTGCTGCAGATTCTAGGATTTCAAGGTTCAATGGAGATTTAAGTTTAAATCTTTGGTATGTATCTGTAATTATCAAACTAGGTTATGTGATATTGTAGTGTTCCCTCAAATATGTTAGCATCTGAAAATCCTTAAAAAGAATTTAAACATTGATTTAGATGGATATGAAGCTGTCTATTTCTAAATTAACTTACAATTTATTGTATGTATGTACACATATTCATATATGTACTCATATATACTTACATGTAGAACACTTTTCAAAAAAAAATCAGCTTTATTGAGATAATTCACATACCGTAAAATTCACCCTTTTTAAAGTCAAAAAAAAAAAAAAAAAAAAAAAGAACCAACTTTCAATCTACTTAGTGACTGCTGAAGTCACTCCGCAACCATTGGTCAACCCGGGGCCCCGCAGGAGACCTCTTAGAACCCTTGGGCGCGAGCGGCGTGTGCGCATGCTCACTTGTGTTTGGCACTGCTCCTTGGTTAGCGTTCGATCGGGAGGCTTTTGAGTGGTGCTGTTGTGGCAGAGATGTTGTCTTCGAGAAAATCGTACTCAGTAATATTCGCTCATATCGGCTTCACGAGTGGGTATGAGCCGAGGGGCCAGGTGAGGGGACGGGCCTCTGAAGCTGCTGTCTTCTTCCATGAAGAAGCTTTTTGACATTTGACGGTAGACGAAAGAGTCACTCTCAGGCACCGCCACCAGGTGGCAGGAGGCGAGCTCGGACGAGGTTTGTTTCAGACAGAGAATCGGCTTTTGGCCTAGCTCCCAGATCCACTCAGACATCTGGGAAACATCAATCACGCTGCCTAAAGGGGCCAGGTTGAAAGAGGACACCAGATCCTTTCGTGTGGAGTAGGGGACTTGGGTGACAGAGCGGAACGAGAAGTAGTGGGCGGAGCTAGGCCCAATCTTAGAAAAGAACTGATCTGTGGCCAGGCCAAGAAACAGCCCATTAGAACCATCTTTCAATATCCTTAGTGACTGCTGACGTCACTCAGCATCCATTGGTCAACCCGGGGCCCCGCAGGAGACCTCTTAGAACCCTTGGGCGCGAGCGGTGTGTGCGCGTTCTCACCTGTGTTTATCACTGCTCCTTGGTTACCGTTCGATCGGGAGGCTTTTGAGTGGTGCGGTTGTGGCAGAGAGGTTGGCTTCTACAGAATAGTACCGAGTAATCGCTGGTATTAGGTTTAGAAGTGGATAAGAGCCGAGGGGGCAGGTGAGCGGGCTGGCCCGTTAAGCTGCTGTCTTCTGCCATGAAGGCGCTTTTTGACTTTGGACCGTAGAAGAAAAAGTCACTCTCTGGCACCACCACCGGGCTGCAGGAGGCGAGCACGGACGCGGTTTGTTTGTGAAAGAGAATCGGCTTTCGGCTGAGCTGGCAGATCCGACTCAGACATCTGGGAAAGATCCATCACGCTGCCAAACAGGGTGATGTGGAAAGAGGACAGCTGATCTTTCCGTGTGGAGTAGGGGTCGGGAACCTCCAGCAGGCTGCAGGAGGCGAGCGCGGGAGCGGTTTGGTTGAGAAATGGAATCGGATTTCGGCTGAGCTACCAGATCCGACACAGACATCTGGGAAAGATCCATCAAGCTGCAAAAGGGGTCATGTTAAAAGTGGATAGCAGATCTTTCCGTGTGGAGTAGGGTAAGTGGATGACAGAGTGGATGGAGACGTAGGGGGCGGAGCCAGGCCCAAGCTTAGGAAAGAACTTATCTGTAGCTATGGCAAGAAATAGCCCGTGAGAAACAATTTTCAATCCCCCTAGGGACCACTGACGGCAATCAGCAACCATTGGTCAACCCGGGGCCCCGCAGGAGACCTCTTAGAAACCTTGGGCGCGAGCGGTGTGTGCGCATGCTCACTTGTGTTTGGCACGGCTCCTTGGTTAGCGTTCGATCGGGAGGCTTTTGGGTGGTGCTGTTGTGGCAGAGATGTTCTCTTCGAGAAAATAGTACTGAGTAATATTCGCTCATATCGGCTTCACGAGTGGGTATGAGCCGAGGGGCCAGGTGAGGGGACGGGCCTCTGAAGCTGCTGTCTTCTCCCATGAAGAAGCTTTTTGACTTTTGACGGTAGACGAAAGAGTCACTCTCAGGCACCGCCACCAGGTTGCAGGAGGCGAGCTCGGACGAGGTTTATTTCAGACAGAGAATCGGCTTTTGGCCTAGCTCCCAGATCCACTCAGACATCTGGGAAAGATCAATCACGCTGCCTAAAGGGGCCATGTTGAAAGAGGACACCAGATCCTTTCGTGTGGAGTAGGGGACGGGGATGACAGAGCCGAACGGGTAGTAGGGGGCGGAGCAAGGCCCAATCTGAGAAAAGAACTGATCTGTAGCCACGTCAAGAAATAGCCCATTAGAACCAACTTTCGGCACTCAGCTCCAGGCGGGGCGGCCCCGGCGCTGAGGGACGCTACCCGACCTTGGCGGGACGGGGGTTTCGCCAGGGCCTGGGCCCAGCGACCAGGCGGAGACGGCGCGCGAGCCTTGCAGTCTCCAGGGAAATGCGGGCTTGCCTGCAATGAGATTTCATTTTCTGCATTTAAAGGACACCCTTTTCTGAGCTGCTGTGAATAAATTTGGGATGATACTGTATGTTTTCATCTAATGGAGAATTAGCTGTATTTTGAATAAGGATTGCTGCACTGGACGACTTCAGAACATTACTCACAATGTCATCCAACAGGAGTCAGAATCCCCATGGACCGAAGCAGATTGGCCTTGACCAGCTCTGGGACGACCTCAGAGCTGGAATCCAGCAAGTGTACACCACACAGAGTATGGCGAAGTCCAGATACATGGAACTCTACACGTATCCTCCTGCTTGAACTGAGAAAATTTGCTTTAGAATTTTGATACTTAGTGGTAGGATCGATGAATTATTAGAAATTTGACATCGTGTGTTCTCTTCTCAGTTCATCCTTGAAATGTAGTCACAGAATTCATCTTTAGCTTTAAGTTTTTTGAATAGAGGTACTGTTTTTCGGTTTTTGGAACAGAGGTAATGAAATTGGCTAGTTAGTTGTCTAATGCAGTGCTGGTCAGTACAGTAGCCACTAGTCACATGTATCTGTTCACATTTAAAATAATTTAAAAATTCAGTTTCTTAGTCACAGTAGCCATATTTTAAGGGCTTAATAGTCAGATAATAAAATATTTCTATTACTGTGGAAAGATCCGTTGGACAGCACTGGCCTAAAGCAGGGGATCATTTGTTGAAATGTTGTCCATTTGTTTATATATTGTCTACAGCTGCTTTCATGTTACTCGGAGGGAGTTGAGTAGTTCTGTCAGAAACAATCTTGTCCACAAAGCCTAAAATATTTGCTATCTGGTCCTTTACATAAGAAGTTTGTTGACCTGATCTAACGGGATAGCACAGAGAACAAAAGTTTAACTGTTCTGGTCCTGTTTCACAAAAATGGTATTTAAAAAGTAACTCCCTCATTTGTCATGTGGCCTGCCATGTGTGCGAGGGACAGTGCCGCGTGCTGCAAAGGTCACGAGGGTGTAAAAGACGCGGCCCTGCTCTTCCATACCCAGTGGTGTGCTGTTCGCCTTTGTAGAGTTTCTTGGTTCCGTGCAAATATGAAATTGGAACTAGAGCTAAGCCACCTCAGTAGTGAGCAGGTTGCTGCAGATTCTAGGATTTCAAGGTTCAATGGAGATTTAAGTTTAAATCTTTGGTATGTATCTGTAATTATCAAACTAGGTTATGTGATATTGTAGTGTTCCCTCAAATATGTTAGCATCTGAAAATCCTTAAAAAGAATTTAAACATTGATTTAGATGGATATGAAGCTGTCTATTTCTAAATTAACTTACAATTTATTGTATGTATGTACACATATTCATATATGTACTCATATATACTTACATGTAGAACACTTTTCAAAAAAAAATCAGCTTTATGGAGATAATTCACAAACCATAAAATTCACCCATTTTAAAGTCAAAAAAAAAAAAAAAAAAAAAAAAGAACCAACTTTCAATCTACTTAGTGACTGCTGAAGTCACTCCGCAACCATTGGTCAACCCGGGGCCCCGCAGGAGACCTCTTAGAACCCTTGGGCGCGAGCGGCGTGTGCGCATGCTCACTTGTGTTTGGCACTGCTCCTTGGTTAGCGTTCGATCGGGAGGCTTTTGAGTGGTGCTGTTGTGGCAGAGATGTTGTCTTCGAGAAAATCGTACTCAGTAATATTCGCTCATATCGGCTTCACGAGTGGGTATGAGCCGAGGGGCCAGGTGAGGGGACGGGCCTCTGAAGCTGCTGTCTTCTTCCATGAAGAAGCTTTTTGACATTTGACGGTAGACGAAAGAGTCACTCTCAGGCACCGCCACCAGGTGGCAGGAGGCGAGCTCGGACGAGGTTTGTTTCAGACAGAGAACCGGCTTTTGGCCTAGCTCCCAGATCCACTCAGACATCTGGGAAACATCAATCACGCTGCCTAAAGGGGCCAGGTTGAAAGAGGACACCAGATCCTTTCGTGTGGAGTAGGGGACTTGGGTGACAGAGCGGAACGAGAAGTAGTGGGCGGAGCTAGGCCCAATCTTAGAAAAGAACTGATCTGTGGCCAGGTCAAGAAACAGCCCATTAGAACCATCTTTCAATATCCTTAGTGACTGCTGACGTCACTCAGCATCCATTGGTCAACCCGGGGCCCCGCAGGAGACCTCTTAGAACCCTTGGGCGCGAGCGGTGTGTGCGCGTTCTCACCTGTGTTTATCACTGCTCCTTGGTTACCGTTCGATCGGGAGGCTTTTGAGTGGTGCGGTTGTGGCAGAGAGGTTGGCTTCTACAGAATAGTACCGAGTAATCGCTGGTATTAGGTTTAGAAGTGGATAAGAGCCGAGGGGGCAGGTGAGCGGGCTGGCCCGTTAAGCTGCTGTCTTCTGCCATGAAGGCGCTTTTTGACTTTGGACCGTAGAAGAAAAAGTCACTCTCTGGCACCACCACCGGGCTGCAGGAGGCGAGCGCGGACGCGGTTTGTTTGTGAAAGAGAATCGGCTTTCGGCTGAGCTGGCAGATCCGACTCAGACATCTGGGAAAGATCCATCACGCTGCCAAACAGGGTGATGTGGAAAGAGGACAGCTGATCTTTCCGTGTGGAGTAGGGGTCGGGAACCTCCAGCAGGCTGCAGGAGGCGAGCGCGGGAGCGGTTTGGTTGAGAAATGGAATCGGATTTCGGCTGAGCTACCAGATCCGACACAGACATCTGGGAAAGATCCATCAAGCTGCAAAAGGGGTCATGTTAAAAGTGGATAGCAGATCTTTCCGTGTGGAGTAGGGTAAGTGGATGACAGAGTGGATGGAGAAGTAGGGGGCGGAGCCAGGCCCAAGCTTAGGAAAGAACTTATCTGTAGCCATGGCAAGAAATAGCCCGTGAGAAACAATTTTCAATCCCCCTAGGGACCACTGACGGCAATCAGCAACCATTGGTCAACCCGGGGCCCCGCAGGAGACCTCTTAGAAACCTTGGGCGCGAGCGGTGTGTGCGCATGCTCACTTGTGTTTGGCACGGCTCCTTGGTTAGCGTTCGATCGGGAGGCTTTTGGGTGGTGCTGTTGTGGCAGAGATGTTGTCTTCGAGAAAATAGTACTGAGTAATATTCGCTCATATCGGCTTCACGAGTGGGTATGAGCCGAGGGGCCAGGTGAGGGGACGGGCCTCTGAAGCTGCTGTCTTCTCCCATGAAGAAGCTTTTTGACTTTTGACGGTAGACGAAAGAGTCACTCTCAGGCACCGCCACCAGGTTGCAGGAGGCGAGCTCGGACGAGGTTTATTTCAGACAGAGAATCGGCTTTTGGCCTAGCTCCCAGATCCACTCAGACATCTGGGAAAGATCAATCACGCTGCCTAAAGGGGCCATGTTGAAAGAGGACACCAGATCCTTTCGTGTGGAGTAGGGGACGGGGATGACAGAGCCGAACGGGTAGTAGGGGGCGGAGCAAGGCCCAATCTGAGAAAAGAACTGATCTGTAGCCACGTCAAGAAATAGCCCATTAGAACCAACTTTCGGCACTCAGCTCCAGGCGGGGCGGCCCCGGCGCTGAGGGACGCTACCCGACCTTGGCGGGACGGGGGTTTCGCCAGGGCCTGGGCCCAGCGACCAGGCGGAGACGGCGCGCGAGCCTTGCAGTCTCCAGGGAAATGCGGGCTTGCCTGCAATGAGATTTCATTTTCTGCATTTAAAGGACACCCTTTTCTGAGCTGCTGTGAATAAATTTGGGATGATACTGTATGTTTTCATCTAATGGAGAATTAGCTGTATTTTGAATAAGGATTGCTGCACTGGACGACTTCAGAACATTACTCACAATGTCATCCAACAGGAGTCAGAATCCCCATGGACCGAAGCAGATTGGCCTTGACCAGCTCTGGGACGACCTCAGAGCTGGAATCCAGCAAGTGTACACCAGACAGAGTATGGCGAAGTCCAGATACATGGAACTCTACACGTATCCTCCTGCTTGAACTGAGAAAATTTGCTTTAGAATTTTGATACTTAGTGGTAGGATCGATGAATTATTAGAAATTTGACATCGTGTGTTCTCTTCTCAGTTCATCCTTGAAATGTAGTCACAGAATTCATCTTTAGCTTTAAGTTTTTTGAATAGAGGTACTGTTTTTCGGTTTTTGGAACAGAGGTAATGAAATTGGCTAGTTAGTTGTCTAATGCAGTGCTGGTCAGTACAGTAGCCACTAGTCACATGTATCTGTTCACATTTAAAATAATTTAAAAATTCAGTTTCTTAGTCACAGTAGCCATATTTTAAGGGCTTAATAGTCAGATAATAAAATATTTCTATTACTGTGGAAAGATCCGTTGGACAGCACTGGCCTAAAGCAGGGGATCATTTGTTGAAATGTTGTCCATTTGTTTATATATTGTCTACAGCTGCTTTCATGTTACTCGGAGGGAGTTGAGTAGTTCTGTCAGAAACAATCTTGTCCACAAAGCCTAAAATATTTGCTATCTGGTCCTTTACATAAGAAGTTTGTTGACCTGATCTAACGGGATAGCACAGAGAACAAAAGTTTAACTGTTCTGGTCCTGTTTCACAAAAATGGTATTTAAAAAGTAACTCCCTCATTTGTCATGTGGCCTGCCATGTGTGCGAGGGACAGTGCCGCGTGCTGCAAAGGTCACGAGGGTGTAAAAGACGCGGCCCTGCTCTTCCATACCCAGTGGTGTGCTGTTCGCCTTTGTAGAGTTTCTTGGTTCCGTGCAAATATGAAATTGGAACTAGAGCTAAGCCACCTCAGTAGTGAGCAGGTTGCTGCAGATTCTAGGATTTCAAGGTTCAATGGAGATTTAAGTTTAAATCTTTGGTATGTATCTGTAATTATCAAACTAGGTTATGTGATATTGTAGTGTTCCCTCAAATATGTTAGCATCTGAAAATCCTTAAAAAGAATTTAAACATTGATTTAGATGGATATGAAGCTGTCTATTTCTAAATTAACTTACAATTTATTGTATGTATGTACACATATTCATATATGTACTCATATATACTTACATGTAGAACACTTTTCAAAAAAAAATCAGCTTTATGGAGATAATTCACAAACCATAAAATTCACCCTTTTTAAAGTCAAAAAAAAAAAAAAAAAAAAAAGAACCAACTTTCAATCTACTTAGTGACTGCTGAAGTCACTCCGCAACCATTGGTCAACCCGGGGCCCCGCAGGAGACCTCTTAGAACCCTTGGGCGCGAGCGGCGTGTGCGCATGCTCACTTGTGTTTGGCACTGCTCCTTGGTTAGCGTTCGATCGGGAGGCTTTTGAGTGGTGCTGTTGTGGCAGAGATGTTGTCTTCGAGAAAATCGTACTCAGTAATATTCGCTCATATCGGCTTCACGAGTGGGTATGAGCCGAGGGGCCAGGTGAGGGGACGGGCCTCTGAAGCTGCTGTCTTCTTCCATGAAGAAGCTTTTTGACATTTGACGGTAGACGAAAGAGTCACTCTCAGGCACCGCCACCAGGTGGCAGGAGGCGAGCTCGGACGAGGTTTGTTTCAGACAGAGAACCGGCTTTTGGCCTAGCTCCCAGATCCACTCAGACATCTGGGAAACATCAATCACGCTGCCTAAAGGGGCCAGGTTGAAAGAGGACACCAGATCCTTTCGTGTGGAGTAGGGGACTTGGGTGACAGAGCGGAACGAGAAGTAGTGGGCGGAGCTAGGCCCAATCTTAGAAAAGAACTGATCTGTGGCCAGGTCAAGAAACAGCCCATTAGAACCATCTTTCAATATCCTTAGTGACTGCTGACGTCACTCAGCATCCATTGGTCAACCCGGGGCCCCGCAGGAGACCTCTTAGAACCCTTGGGCGCGAGCGGTGTGTGCGCGTTCTCACCTGTGTTTATCACTGCTCCTTGGTTACCGTTCGATCGGGAGGCTTTTGAGTGGTGCGGTTGTGGCAGAGAGGTTGGCTTCTACAGAATAGTACCGAGTAATCGCTGGTATTAGGTTTAGAAGTGGATAAGAGCCGAGGGGGCAGGTGAGCGGGCTGGCCCGTTAAGCTGCTGTCTTCTGCCATGAAGGCGCTTTTTGACTTTGGACCGTAGAAGAAAAAGTCACTCTCTGGCACCACCACCGGGCTGCAGGAGGCGAGCGCGGACGCGGTTTGTTTGTGAAAGAGAATCGGCTTTCGGCTGAGCTGGCAGATCCGACTCAGACATCTGGGAAAGATCCATCACGCTGCCAAACAGGGTGATGTGGAAAGAGGACAGCTGATCTTTCCGTGTGGAGTAGGGGTCGGGAACCTCCAGCAGGCTGCAGGAGGCGAGCGCGGGAGCGGTTTGGTTGAGAAATGGAATCGGATTTCGGCTGAGCTACCAGATCCGACACAGACATCTGGGAAAGATCCATCAAGCTGCAAAAGGGGTCATGTTAAAAGTGGATAGCAGATCTTTCCGTGTGGAGTAGGGTAAGTGGATGACAGAGTGGATGGAGAAGTAGGGGGCGGAGCCAGGCCCAAGCTTAGGAAAGAACTTATCTGTAGCCATGGCAAGAAATAGCCCGTGAGAAACAACTTTCAATCCCCCTAGGGACCACTGACGGCAATCAGCAACCATTGGTCAACCCGGGGCCCCGCAGGAGACCTCTTAGAACCCTTGGGCGCGAGCGGTGTGTGCGCATGCTCACTTGTGTTTGGCACGGCTCCTTGGTTAGCGTTCGATCGGGAGGCTTTTGGGTGGTGCTGTTGTGGCAGAGATGTTGTCTTCGAGAAAATAGTACTGAGTAATATTCGCTCATATCGGCTTCACGAGTGGGTATGAGCCGAGGGGCCAGGTGAGGGGACGGGCCTCTGAAGCTGCTGTCTTCTCCCATGAAGAAGCTTTTTGACTTTTGACGGTAGACGAAAGAGTCACTCTCAGGCACCGCCACCAGGTTGCAGGAGGCGAGCTCGGACGAGGTTTATTTCAGACAGAGAATCGGCTTTTGGCCTAGCTCCCAGATCCACTCAGACATCTGGGAAAGATCAATCACGCTGCCTAAAGGGGCCATGTTGAAAGAGGACACCAGATCCTTTCGTGTGGAGTAGGGGACGGGGATGACAGAGCCGAACGGGTAGTAGGGGGCGGAGCAAGGCCCAATCTGAGAAAAGAACTGATCTGTAGCCACGTCAAGAAATAGCCCATTAGAACCAACTTTCGGCACTCAGCTCCAGGCGGGGCGGCCCCGGCGCTGAGGGACGCTACCCGACCTTGGCGGGACGGGGGTTTCGCCAGGGCCTGGGCCCAGCGACCAGGCGGAGACGGCGCGCGAGCCTTGCAGTCTCCAGGGAAATGCGGGCTTGCCTGCAATGAGATTTCATTTTCTGCATTTAAAGGACACCCTTTTCTGAGCTGCTGTGAATAAATTTGGGATGATACTGTATGTTTTCATCTAATGGAGAATTAGCTGTATTTTGAATAAGGATTGCTGCACTGGACGACTTCAGAACATTACTCACAATGTCATCCAACAGGAGTCAGAATCCCCATGGACCGAAGCAGATTGGCCTTGACCAGCTCTGGGACGACCTCAGAGCTGGAATCCAGCAAGTGTACACCAGACAGAGTATGGCGAAGTCCAGATACATGGAACTCTACACGTATCCTCCTGCTTGAACTGAGATAATTTGCTTTAGAATTTTGATACTTAGTGGTAGGATCGATGAATTATTAGAAATATGACATCGTGTGTTCTCTTCTCAGTTCATCCTTGAAATGTAGTCACAGAATTCATCTTTAGCTTTAAGTTTTTTGAATAGAGGTACTGTTTTTCGGTTTTTGGAACAGAGGTAATGAAATTGGCTAGTTAGTTGTCTAATGCAGTGCTGGTCAGTACAGTAGCCACTAGTCACATGTATCTGTTCACATTTAAAATAATTTAAAAATTCAGTTTCTTAGTCACAGTAGCCATATTTTAAGGGCTTAATAGTCAGATAATAAAATATTTCTATTACTGTGGAAAGATCCGTTGGACAGCACTGGCCTAAAGCAGGGGATCATTTGTTGAAATGTTGTCCATTTGTTTATATATTGTCTACAGCTGCTTTCATGTTACTCGGAGGGAGTTGAGTAGTTCTGTCAGAAACAATCTTGTCCACAAAGCCTAAAATATTTGCTATCTGGTCCTTTACATAAGAAGTTTGTTGACCTGATCTAACGGGATAGCACAGAGAACAAAAGTTTAACTGTTCTGGTCCTGTTTCACAAAAATGGTATTTAAAAAGTAACTCCCTCATTTGTCATGTGGCCTGCCATGTGTGCGAGGGACAGTGCCGCGTGCTGCAAAGGTCACGAGGGTGTAAAAGACGCGGCCCTGCTCTTCCATACCCAGTGGTGTGCTGTTCGCCTTTGTAGAGTTTCTTGGTTCCGTGCAAATATGAAATTGGAACTAGAGCTAAGCCACCTCAGTAGTGAGCAGGTTGCTGCAGATTCTAGGATTTCAAGGTTCAATGGAGATTTAAGTTTAAATCTTTGGTATGTATCTGTAATTATCAAACTAGGTTATGTGATATTGTAGTGTTCCCTCAAATATGTTAGCATCTGAAAATCCTTAAAAAGAATTTAAACATTGATTTAGATGGATATGAAGCTGTCTATTTCTAAATTAACTTACAATTTATTGTATGTATGTACACATATTCATATATGTACTCATATATACTTACATGTAGAACACTTTTCAAAAAAAAATCAGCTTTATTGAGATAATTCACAAACCATAAAATTCACCCTTTTTAAAGTCAAAAAAAAAAAAAAAAAAAAAAAGAACCAACTTTCAATCTACTTAGTGACTGCTGAAGTCACTCCGCAACCATTGGTCAACCCGGGGCCCCGCAGGAGACCTCTTAGAACCCTTGGGCGCGAGCGGCGTGTGCGCATGCTCACTTGTGTTTGGCACTGCTCCTTGGTTAGCGTTCGATCGGGAGGCTTTTGAGTGGTGCTGTTGTGGCAGAGATGTTGTCTTCGAGAAAATCGTACTCAGTAATATTCGCTCATATCGGCTTCACGAGTGGGTATGAGCCGAGGGGCCAGGTGAGGGGACGGGCCTCTGAAGCTGCTGTCTTCTTCCATGAAGAAGCTTTTTGACATTTGACGGTAGACGAAAGAGTCACTCTCAGGCACCGCCACCAGGTGGAAGGAGGCGAGCTCGGACGAGGTTTGTTTCAGACAGAGAACCGGCTTTTGGCCTAGCTCCCAGATCTACTCAGACATCTGGGAAACATCAATCACGCTGCCTAAAGGGGCCAGGTTGAAAGAGGACACCAGATCCTTTCGTGTGGAGTAGGGGACTTGGGTGACAGAGCGGAACGAGAAGTAGTGGGCGGAGCTAGGCCCAATCTTAGAAAAGAACTGATCTGTGGCCAGGTCAAGAAACAGCCCATTAGAACCATCTTTCAATATCCTTAGTGACTGCTGACGTCACTCAGCATCCATTGGTCAACCCGGGGCCCCGCAGGAGACCTCTTAGAACCCTTGGGCGCGAGCGGTGTGTGCGCGTTCTCACCTGTGTTTATCACTGCTCCTTGGTTACCGTTCGATCGGGAGGCTTTTGAGTGGTGCGGTTGTGGCAGAGAGGTTGGCTTCTACAGAATAGTACCGAGTAATCGCTGGTATTAGGTTTAGAAGTGGATAAGAGCCGAGGGGGCAGGTGAGCGGGCTGGCCCGTTAAGCTGCTGTCTTCTGCCATGAAGGCGCTTTTTGACTTTGGACCGTAGAAGAAAAAGTCACTCTCTGGCACCACCACCGGGCTGCAGGAGGCGAGCGCGGACGCGGTTTGTTTGTGAAAGAGAATCGGCTTTCGGCTGAGCTGGCAGATCCGACTCAGACATCTGGGAAAGATCCATCACGCTGCCAAACAGGGTGATGTGGAAAGAGGACAGCTGATCTTTCCGTGTGGAGTAGGGGTCGGGAACCTCCAGCAGGCTGCAGGAGGCGAGCGCGGGAGCGGTTTGGTTGAGAAATGGAATCGGATTTCGGCTGAGCTACCAGATCCGACACAGACATCTGGGAAAGATCCATCAAGCTGCAAAAGGGGTCATGTTAAAAGTGGATAGCAGATCTTTCCGTGTGGAGTAGGGTAAGTGGATGACAGAGTGGATGGAGAAGTAGGGGGCGGAGCCAGGCCCAAGCTTAGGAAAGAACTTATCTGTAGCCATGGCAAGAAATAGCCCGTGAGAAACAACTTTCAATCCCCCTAGGGACCACTGACGGCAATCAGCAACCATTGGTCAACCCGGGGCCCCGCAGGAGACCTCTTAGAACCCTTGGGCGCGAGCGGTGTGTGCGCATGCTCACTTGTGTTTGGCACGGCTCCTTGGTTAGCGTTCGATCGGGAGGCTTTTGGGTGGTGCTGTTGTGGCAGAGATGTTGTCTTCGAGAAAATAGTACTGAGTAATATTCGCTCATATCGGCTTCACGAGTGGGTATGAGCCGAGGGGCCAGGTGAGGGGACGGTCCTCTGAAGCTGCTGTCTTCTCCCATGAAGAAGCTTTTTGACTTTTGACGGTAGACGAAAGAGTCACTCTCAGGCACCGCCACCAGGTTGCAGGAGGCGAGCTCGGACGAGGTTTATTTCAGACAGAGAATCGGCTTTTGGCCTAGCTCCCAGATCCACTCAGACATCTGGGAAAGATCAATCACGCTGCCTAAAGGGGCCATGTTGAAAGAGGACACCAGATCCTTTCGTGTGGAGTAGGGGACGGGGATGACAGAGCCGAACGGGTAGTAGGGGGCGGAGCAAGGCCCAATCTGAGAAAAGAACTGATCTGTAGCCACGTCAAGAAATAGCCCATTAGAACCAACTTTCGGCACTCAGCTCCAGGCGGGGCGGCCCCGGCGCTGAGGGACGCTACCCGACCTTGGCGGGACGGGGGTTTCGCCAGGGCCTGGGCCCAGCGACCAGGCGGAGACGGCGCGCGAGCCTTGCAGTCTCCAGGGAAATGCGGGCTTGCCTGCAATGAGATTTCATTTTCTGCATTTAAAGGACACCCTTTTCTGAGCTGCTGTGAATAAATTTGGGATGATACTGTATGTTTTCATCTAATGGAGAATTAGCTGTATTTTGAATAAGGATTGCTGCACTGGACGACTTCAGAACATTACTCACAATGTCATCCAACAGGAGTCAGAATCCCCATGGACCGAAGCAGATTGGCCTTGACCAGCTCTGGGACGACCTCAGAGCTGGAATCCAGCAAGTGTACACCAGACAGAGTATGGCGAAGTCCAGATACATGGAACTCTACACGTATCCTCCTGCTTGAACTGAGATAATTTGCTTTAGAATTTTGATACTTAGTGGTAGGATCGATGAATTATTAGAAATTTGACATCGTGTGTTCTCTTCTCAGTTCATCCTTGAAATGTAGTCACAGAATTCATCTTTAGCTTTAAGTTTTTTGAATAGAGGTACTGTTTTTCGGTTTTTGGAACAGAGGTAATGAAATTGGCTAGTTAGTTGTCTAATGCAGTGCTGGTCAGTACAGTAGCCACTAGTCACATGTATCTGTTCACATTTAAAATAATTTAAAAATTCAGTTTCTTAGTCACAGTAGCCATATTTTAAGGGCTTAATAGTCAGATAATAAAATATTTCTATTACTGTGGAAAGATCCGTTGGACAGCACTGGCCTAAAGCAGGGGATCATTTGTTGAAATGTTGTCCATTTGTTTATATATTGTCTACAGCTGCTTTCATGTTACTCGGAGGGAGTTGAGTAGTTCTGTCAGAAACAATCTTGTCCACAAAGCCTAAAATATTTGCTATCTGGTCCTTTACATAAGAAGTTTGTTGACCTGATCTAACGGGATAGCACAGAGAACAAAAGTTTAACTGTTCTGGTCCTGTTTCACAAAAATGGTATTTAAAAAGTAACTCCCTCATTTGTCATGTGGCCTGCCATGTGTGCGAGGGACAGTGCCGCGTGCTGCAAAGGTCACGAGGGTGTAAAAGACGCGGCCCTGCTCTTCCATACCCAGTGGTGTGCTGTTCGCCTTTGTAGAGTTTCTTGGTTCCGTGCAAATATGAAATTGGAACTAGAGCTAAGCCACCTCAGTAGTGAGCAGGTTGCTGCAGATTCTAGGATTTCAAGGTTCAATGGAGATTTAAGTTTAAATCTTTGGTATGTACCTGTAATTATCAAACTAGGTTATGTGATATTGTAGTGTTCCCTCAAATATGTTAGCATCTGAAAATCCTTAAAAAGAATTTAAACATTGATTTAGATGGATATGAAGCTGTCTATTTCTAAATTAACTTACAATTTATTGTATGTATGTACACATATTCATATATGTACTCATATATACTTACATGTAGAACACTTTTCAAAAAAAAATCAGCTTTATGGAGATAATTCACAAACCATAAAATTCACCCTTTTTAAAGTCAAAAAAAAAAAAAAAAAAAAAAGAACCAACTTTCAATCTACTTAGTGACTGCTGAAGTCACTCCGCAACCATTGGTCAACCCGGGGCCCCGCAGGAGACCTCTTAGAACCCTTGGGCGCGAGCGGCGTGTGCGCATGCTCACTTGTGTTTGGCACTGCTCCTTGGTTAGCGTTCGATCGGGAGGCTTTTGAGTGGTGCTGTTGTGGCAGAGATGTTGTCTTCGAGAAAATCGTACTCAGTAATATTCGCTCATATCGGCTTCACGAGTGGGTATGAGCCGAGGGGCCAGGTGAGGGGACGGGCCTCTGAAGCTGCTGTCTTCTTCCATGAAGAAGCTTTTTGACATTTGACGGTAGACGAAAGAGTCACTCTCAGGCACCGCCACCAGGTGGCAGGAGGCGAGCTCGGACGAGGTTTGTTTCAGACAGAGAATCGGCTTTTGGCCTAGCTCCCAGATCCACTCAGACATCTGGGAAACATCAATCACGCTGCCTAAAGGGGCCAGGTTGAAAGAGGACACCAGATCCTTTCGTGTGGAGTAGGGGACTTGGGTGACAGAGCGGAACGAGAAGTAGTGGGCGGAGCTAGGCCCAATCTTAGAAAAGAACTGATCTGTGGCCAGGTCAAGAAACAGCCCATTAGAACCATCTTTCAATATCCTTAGTGACTGCTGACGTCACTCAGCATCCATTGGTCAACCCGGGGCCCCGCAGGAGACCTCTTAGAACCCTTGGGCGCGAGCGGTGTGTGCGCGTTCTCACCTGTGTTTATCACTGCTCCTTGGTTACCGTTCGATCGGGAGGCTTTTGAGTGGTGCGGTTGTGGCAGAGAGGTTGGCTTCTACAGAATAGTACCGAGTAATCGCTGGTATTAGGTTTAGAAGTGGATAAGAGCCGAGGGGGCAGGTGAGCGGGCTGGCCCGTTAAGCTGCTGTCTTCTGCCATGAAGGCGCTTTTTGACTTTGGACCGTAGAAGAAAAAGTCACTCTCTGGCACCACCACCGGGCTGCAGGAGGCGAGCGCGGACGCGGTTTGTTTGTGAAAGAGAATCGGCTTTCGGCTGAGCTGGCAGATCCGACTCAGACATCTGGGAAAGATCCATCACGCTGCCAAACAGGGTGATGTGGAAAGAGGACAGCTGATCTTTCCGTGTGGAGTAGGGGTCGGGAACCTCCAGCAGGCTGCAGGAGGCGAGCGCGGGAGCGGTTTGGTTGAGAAATGGAATCGGATTTCGGCTGAGCTACCAGATCCGACACAGACATCTGGGAAAGATCCATCAAGCTGCAAAAGGGGTCATGTTAAAAGTGGATAGCAGATCTTTCCGTGTGGAGTAGGGTAAGTGGATGACAGAGTGGATGGAGAAGTAGGGGGCGGAGCCAGGCCCAAGCTTAGGAAAGAACTTATCTGTAGCCATGGCAAGAAATAGCCCGTGAGAAACAACTTTCAATCCCCCTAGGGACCACTGACGGCAATCAGCAACCATTGGTCAACCCGGGGCCCCGCAGGAGACCTCTTAGAACCCTTGGGCGCGAGCGGTGTGTGCGCATGCTCACTTGTGTTTGGCACGGCTCCTTGGTTAGCGTTCGATCGGGAGGCTTTTGGGTGGTGCTGTTGTGGCAGAGATGTTGTCTTCGAGAAAATAGTACTGAGTAATATTCGCTCATATCGGCTTCACGAGTGGGTATGAGCCGAGGGGCCAGGTGAGGGGACGGGCCTCTGAAGCTGCTGTCTTCTCCCATGAAGAAGCTTTTTGACTTTTGACGGTAGACGAAAGAGTCACTCTCAGGCACCGCCACCAGGTTGCAGGAGGCGAGCTCGGACGAGGTTTATTTCAGACAGAGAATCGGCTTTTGGCCTAGCTCCCAGATCCACTCAGACATCTGGGAAAGATCAATCACGCTGCCTAAAGGGGCCATGTTGAAAGAGGACACCAGATCCTTTCGTGTGGAGTAGGGGACGGGGATGACAGAGCCGAACGGGTAGTAGGGGGCGGAGCAAGGCCCAATCTGAGAAAAGAACTGATCTGTAGCCACGTCAAGAAATAGCCCATTAGAACCAACTTTCGGCACTCAGCTCCAGGCGGGGCGGCCCCGGCGCTGAGGGACGCTACCCGACCTTGGCGGGACGGGGGTTTCGCCAGGGCCTGGGCCCAGCGACCAGGCGGAGACGGCGCGCGAGCCTTGCAGTCTCCAGGGAAATGCGGGCTTGCCTGCAATGAGATTTCATTTTCTGCATTTAAAGGACACCCTTTTCTGAGCTGCTGTGAATAAATTTGGGATGATACTGTATGTTTTCATCTAATGGAGAATTAGCTGTATTTTGAATAAGGATTGCTGCACTGGACGACTTCAGAACATTACTCACAATGTCATCCAACAGGAGTCAGAATCCCCATGGACCGAAGCAGATTGGCCTTGACCAGCTCTGGGACGACCTCAGAGCTGGAATCCAGCAAGTGTACACCAGACAGAGTATGGCGAAGTCCAGATACATGGAACTCTACACGTATCCTCCTGCTTGAACTGAGATAATTTGCTTTAGAATTTTGATACTTAGTGGTAGGATCGATGAATTATTAGAAATTTGACATCGTGTGTTCTCTTCTCAGTTCATCCTTGAAATGTAGTCACAGAATTCATCTTTAGCTTTAAGTTTTTTGAATAGAGGTACTGTTTTTCGGTTTTTGGAACAGAGGTAATGAAATTGGCTAGTTAGTTGTCTAATGCAGTGCTGGTCAGTACAGTAGCCACTAGTCACATGTATCTGTTCACATTAAAATAATTTAAAAATTCAGTTTCTTAGTCACAGTAGCCATATTTTAAGGGCTTAATAGTCAGATAATAAAATATTTCTATTACTGTGGAAAGATCCGTTGGACAGCACTGGCCTAAAGCAGGGGATCATTTGTTGAAATGTTGTCCATTTGTTTATATATTGTCTACAGCTGCTTTCATGTTACTCGGAGGGAGTTGAGTAGTTCTGTCAGAAACAATCTTGTCCACAAAGCCTAAAATATTTGCTATCTGGTCCTTTACATAAGAAGTTTGTTGACCTGATCTAACGGGATAGCACAGAGAACAAAAGTTTAACTGTTCTGGTCCTGTTTCACAAAAATGGTATTTAAAAAGTAACTCCCTCATTTGTCATGTGGCCTGCCATGTGTGCGAGGGACAGTGCCGCGTGCTGCAAAGGTCACGAGGGTGTAAAAGACGCGGCCCTGCTCTTCCATACCCAGTGGTGTGCTGTTCGCCTTTGTAGAGTTTCTTGGTTCCGTGCAAATATGAAATTGGAACTAGAGCTAAGCCACCTCAGTAGTGAGCAGGTTGCTGCAGATTCTAGGATTTCAAGGTTCAATGGAGATTTAAGTTTAAATCTTTGGTATGTACCTGTAATTATCAAACTAGGTTATGTGATATTGTAGTGTTCCCTCAAATATGTTAGCATCTGAAAATCCTTAAAAAGATTTTAAACATTGATTTAGATGGATATGAAGCTGTCTATTTCTAAATTAACTTACAATTTATTGTATGTATGTACACATATTCATATATGTACTCATATATACTTACATGTAGAACACTTTTCAAAAAAAAATCAGCTTTATTGAGATAATTCACAAACCATAAAATTCACCCTTTTTAAAGTCAAAAAAAAAAAAAAAAAAAAAAAGAACCAACTTTCAATCTACTTAGTGACTGCTGAAGTCACTCCGCAACCATTGGTCAACCCGGGGCCCCGCAGGAGACCTCTTAGAACCCTTGGGCGCGAGCGGCGTGTGCGCATGCTCACTTGTGTTTGGCACTGCTCCTTGGTTAGCGTTCGATCGGGAGGCTTTTGAGTGGTGCTGTTGTGGCAGAGATGTTGTCTTCGAGAAAATCGTACTCAGTAATATTCGCTCATATCGGCTTCACGAGTGGGTATGAGCCGAGGGGCCAGGTGAGGGGACGGGCCTCTGAAGCTGCTGTCTTCTTCCATGAAGAAGCTTTTTGACATTTGACGGTAGACGAAAGAGTCACTCTCAGGCACCGCCACCAGGTGGCAGGAGGCGAGCTCGGACGAGGTTTGTTTCAGACAGAGAATCGGCTTTTGGCCTAGCTCCCAGATCCACTCAGACATCTGGGAAACATCAATCACGCTGCCTAAAGGGGCCATGTTGAAAGAGGACACCAGATCCTTTCGTGTGGAGTAGGGGACTTGGGTGACAGAGCGGAACGAGAAGTAGTGGGCGGAGCTAGGCCCAATCTTAGAAAAGAACTGATCTGTGGCCAGGTCAAGAAACAGCCCATTAGAACCATCTTTCAATATCCTTAGTGACTGCTGACGTCACTCAGCATCCATTGGTCAACCCGGGGCCCCGCAGGAGACCTCTTAGAACCCTTGGGCGCGAGCGGTGTGTGCGCGTTCTCACCTGTGTTTATCACTGCTCCTTGGTTACCGTTCGATCGGGAGGCTTTTGAGTGGTGCGGTTGTGGCAGAGAGGTTGGCTTCTACAGAATAGTACCGAGTAATCGCTGGTATTAGGTTTAGAAGTGGATAAGAGCCGAGGGGGCAGGTGAGCGGGCTGGCCCGTTAAGCTGCTGTCTTCTGCCATGAAGGCGCTTTTTGACTTTGGACCGTAGAAGAAAAAGTCACTCTCTGGCACCACCACCGGGCTGCAGGAGGCGAGCGCGGACGCGGTTTGTTTGTGAAAGAGAATCGGCTTTCGGCTGAGCTGGCAGATCCGACTCAGACATCTGGGAAAGATCCATCACGCTGCCAAACAGGGTGATGTGGAAAGAGGACAGCTGATCTTTCCGTGTGGAGTAGGGGTCGGGAACCTCCAGCAGGCTGCAGGAGGCGAGCGCGGGAGCGGTTTGGTTGAGAAATGGAATCGGATTTCGGCTGAGCTACCAGATCCGACACAGACATCTGGGAAAGATCCATCAAGCTGCAAAAGGGGTCATGTTAAAAGTGGATAGCAGATCTTTCCGTGTGGAGTAGGGTAAGTGGATGACAGAGTGGATGGAGAAGTAGGTGGCGGAGCCAGGCCCAAGCTTAGGAAAGAACTTATCTGTAGCCATGGCAAGAAATAGCCCGTGAGAAACAACTTTCAATCCCCCTAGGGACCACTGACGGCAATCAGCAACCATTGGTCAACCCGGGGCCCCGCAGGAGACCTCTTAGAACCCTTGGGCGCGAGCGGTGTGTGCGCATGCTCACTTGTGTTTGGCACGGCTCCTTGGTTAGCGTTCGATCGGGAGGCTTTTGGGTGGTGCTGTTGTGGCAGAGATGTTGTCTTCGAGAAAATAGTACTGAGTAATATTCGCTCATATCGGCTTCACGAGTGGGTATGAGCCGAGGGGCCAGGTGAGGGGACGGGCCTCTGAAGCTGCTGTCTTCTCCCATGAAGAAGCTTTTTGACTTTTGACGGTAGACGAAAGAGTCACTCTCAGGCACCGCCACCAGGTTGCAGGAGGCGAGCTCGGACGAGGTTTATTTCAGACAGAGAATCGGCTTTTGGCCTAGCTCCCAGATCCACTCAGACATCTGGGAAAGATCAATCACGCTGCCTAAAGGGGCCATGTTGAAAGAGGACACCAGATCCTTTCGTGTGGAGTAGGGGACGGGGATGACAGAGCCGAACGGGTAGTAGGGGGCGGAGCAAGGCCCAATCTGAGAAAAGAACTGATCTGTAGCCACGTCAAGAAATAGCCCATTAGAACCAACTTTCGGCACTCAGCTCCAGGCGGGGCGGCCCCGGCGCTGAGGGACGCTACCCGACCTTGGCGGGACGGGGGTTTCACCAGGGCCTGGGCCCAGCGACCAGGCGGAGACGGCGCGCGAGCCTTGCAGTCTCCAGGGAAATGCGGGCTTGCCTGCAATGAGATTTCATTTTCTGCATTTAAAGGACACCCTTTTCTGAGCTGCTGTGAATAAATTTGGGATGATACTGTATGTTTTCATCTAATGGAGAATTAGCTGTATTTTGAATAAGGATTGCTGCACTGGACGACTTCAGAACATTACTCACAATGTCATCAAACAGGAGTCAGAATCCCCATGGACCGAAGCAGATTGGCCTTGACCAGCTCTGGGACGACCTCAGAGCTGGAATCCAGCAAGTGTACACCAGACAGAGTATGGCGAAGTCCAGATACATGGAACTCTACACGTATCCTCCTGCTTGAACTGAGATAATTTGCTTTAGAATTTTGATACTTAGTGGTAGGATCGATGAATTATTAGAAATTTGACATCGTGTGTTCTCTTCTCAGTTCATCCTTGAAATGTAGTCACAGAATTCATCTTTAGCTTTAAGTTTTTTGAATAGAGGTACTGTTTTTCGGTTTTTGGAACAGAGGTAATAAAATTGGCTAGTTAGTTGTCTAATGCAGTGCTGGTCAGTACAGTAGCCACTAGTCACATGTATCTGTTCACATTTAAAATAATTTAAAAATTCAGTTTCTTAGTCACAGTAGCCATATTTTAAGGGCTTAATAGTCAGATAATAAAATATTTCTATTACTGTGGAAAGATCCGTTGGACAGCACTGGCCTAAAGCAGGGGATCATTTGTTGAAATGTTGTCCATTTGTTTATATATTGTCTACAGCTGCTTTCATGTTACTCGGAGGGAGTTGAGTAGTTCTGTCAGAAACAATCTTGTCCACAAAGCCTAAAATATTTGCTATCTGGTCCTTTACATAAGAAGTTTGTTGACCTGATCTAACGGGATAGCACAGAGAACAAAAGTTTAACTGTTCTGGTCCTGTTTCACAAAAATGGTATTTAAAAAGTAACTCCCTCATTTGTCATGTGGCCTGCCATGTGTGCGAGGGACAGTGCCGCGTGCTGCAAAGGTCACGAGGGTGTAAAAGACGCGGCCCTGCTCTTCCATACCCAGTGGTGTGCTGTTCGCCTTTGTAGAGTTTCTTGGTTCCGTGCAAATATGAAATTGGAACTAGAGCTAAGCCACCTCAGTAGTGAGCAGGTTGCTGCAGATTCTAGGATTTCAAGGTTCAATGGAGATTTAAGTTTAAATCTTTGGTATGTATCTGTAATTATCAAACTAGGTTATGTGATATTGTAGTGTTCCCTCAAATATGTTAGCATCTGAAAATCCTTAAAAATAATTTAAACATTGATTTAGATGGATATGAAGCTGTCTATTTCTAAATTAACTTACAATTTATTGTATGTATGTACACATATTCATATATGTACTCATATATACTTACATGTAGAACACTTTTCAAAAAAAAATCAGCTTTATTGAGATAATTCACAAACCATAAACTTCACCCTTTTTAAAGTCAAAAAAAAAAAAAAAAAAAAAAGAACCAACTTTCAATCTACTTAGTGACTGCTGAAGTCACTCCGCAACCATTGGTCAACCCGGGGCCCCGCAGGAGACCTCTTAGAACCCTTGGGCGCGAGCGGCGTGTGCGCATGCTCACTTGTGTTTGGCACTGCTCCTTGGTTAGCGTTCGATCGGGAGGCTTTTGAGTGGTGCTGTTGTGGCAGAGATGTTGTCTTCGAGAAAATCGTACTCAGTAATATTCGCTCATATCGGCTTCACGAGTGGGTATGAGCCGAGGGGCCAGGTGAGGGGACGGGCCTCTGAAGCTGCTGTCTTCTTCCATGAAGAAGCTTTTTGACATTTGACGGTAGACGAAAGAGTCACTCTCAGGCACCGCCACCAGGTGGCAGGAGGCGAGCTCGGACGAGGTTTGTTTCAGACAGAGAATCGGCTTTTAGCCTAGCTCCCAGATCCACTCAGACATCTGGGAAACATCAATCACGCTGCCTAAAGGGGCCATGTTGAAAGAGGACACCAGATCCTTTCGTGTGGAGTAGGGGACTTGGGTGACAGAGCGGAACGAGAAGTAGTGGGCGGAGCTAGGCCCAATCTTAGAAAAGAACTGATCTGTGGCCAGGTCAAGAAACAGCCCATTAGAACCATCTTTCAATATCCTTAGTGACTGCTGACGTCACTCAGCATCCATTGGTCAACCCGGGGCCCCGCAGGAGACCTCTTAGAACCCTTGGGCGCGAGCGGTGTGTGCGCGTTCTCACCTGTGTTTATCACTGCTCCTTGGTTACCGTTCGATCGGGAGGCTTTTGAGTGGTGCGGTTGTGGCAGAGAGGTTGGCTTCTACAGAATAGTACCGAGTAATCGCTGGTATTAGGTTTAGAAGTGGATAAGAGCCGAGGGGGCAGGTGAGCGGGCTGGCCCGTTAAGCTGCTGTCTTCTGCCATGAAGGCGCTTTTTGACTTTGGACCGTAGAAGAAAAAGTCACTCTCTGGCACCACCACCGGGCTGCAGGAGGCGAGCGCGGACGCGGTTTGTTTGTGAAAGAGAATCGGCTTTCGGCTGAGCTGGCAGATCCGACTCAGACATCTGGGAAAGATCCATCACGCTGCCAAACAGGGTGATGTGGAAAGAGGACAGCTGATCTTTCCGTGTGGAGTAGGGGTCGGGAACCTCCAGCAGGCTGCAGGAGGCGAGCGCGGGAGCGGTTTGGTTGAGAAATGGAATCGGATTTCGGCTGAGCTACCAGATCCGACACAGACATCTGGGAAAGATCCATCAGGCTGCAAAAGGGGTCATGTTAAAAGTGGATAGCAGATCTTTCCGTGTGGAGTAGGGTAAGTGGATGACAGAGTGGATGGAGAAGTAGGGGGCGGAGCCAGGCCCAAGCTTAGGAAAGAACTTATCTGTAGCCATGGCAAGAAATAGCCCGTGAGAAACAACTTTCAATCCCCCTAGGGACCACTGACGGCAATCAGCAACCATTGGTCAACCCGGGGCCCCGCAGGAGACCTCTTAGAACCCTTGGGCGCGAGCGGTGTGTGCGCATGCTCACTTGTGTTTGGCACGGCTCCTTGGTTAGCGTTCGATCGGGAGGCTTTTGGGTGGTGCTGTTGTGGCAGAGATGTTGTCTTCGAGAAAATAGTACTGAGTAATATTCGCTCATATCGGCTTCACGAGTGGGTATGAGCCGAGGGGCCAGGTGAGGGGACGGGCCTCTGAAGCTGCTGTCTTCTCCCATGAAGAAGCTTTTTGACTTTTGACGGTAGACGAAAGAGTCACTCTCAGGCACCGCCACCAGGTTGCAGGAGGCGAGCTCGGACGAGGTTTATTTCAGACAGAGAATCGGCTTTTGGCCTAGCTCCCAGATCCACTCAGACATCTGGGAAAGATCAATCACGCTGCCTAAAGGGGCCATGTTGAAAGAGGACACCAGATCCTTTCGTGTGGAGTAGGGGACGGGGATGACAGAGCCGAACGGGTAGTAGGGGGCGGAGCAAGGCCCAATCTGAGAAAAGAACTGATCTGTAGCCACGTCAAGAAATAGCCCATTAGAACCAACTTTCGGCACTCAGCTCCAGGCGGGGCGGCCCCGGCGCTGAGGGACGCTACCCGACCTTGGCGGGACGGGGGTTTCGCCAGGGCCTGGGCCCAGCGACCAGGCGGAGACGGCGCGCGAGCCTTGCAGTCTCCAGGGAAATGCGGGCTTGCCTGCAATGAGATTTCATTTTCTGCATTTAAAGGACACCCTTTTCTGAGCTGCTGTGAATAAATTTGGGATGATACTGTATGTTTTCATCTAATGGAGAATTAGCTGTATTTTGAATAAGGATTGCTGCACTGGACGACTTCAGAACATTACTCACAATGTCATCAAACAGGAGTCAGAATCCCCATGGACCGAAGCAGATTGGCCTTGACCAGCTCTGGGACGACCTCAGAGCTGGAATCCAGCAAGTGTACACCAGACAGAGTATGGCGAAGTCCAGATACATGGAACTCTACACGTATCCTCCTGCTTGAACTGAGATAATTTGCTTTAGAATTTTGATACTTAGTGGTAGGATCGATGAATTATTAGAAATTTGACATCGTGTGTTCTCTTCTCAGTTCATCCTTGAAATGTAGTCACAGAATTCATCTTTAGCTTTAAGTTTTTTGAATAGAGGTACTGTTTTTCGGTTTTTGGAACAGAGGTAATGAAATTGGCTAGTTAGTTGTCTAATGCAGTGCTGGTCAGTACAGTAGCCACTAGTCACATGTATCTGTTCACATTAAAATAATTTAAAAATTCAGTTTCTTAGTCACAGTAGCCATATTTTAAGGGCTTAATAGTCAGATAATAAAATATTTCTATTACTGTGGAAAGATCCGTTGGACAGCACTGGCCTAAAGCAGGGGATCATTTGTTGAAATGTTGTCCATTTGTTTATATATTGTCTACAGCTGCTTTCATGTTACTCGGAGGGAGTTGAGTAGTTCTGTCAGAAACAATCTTGTCCACAAAGCCTAAAATATTTGCTATCTGGTCCTTTACATAAGAAGTTTGTTGACCTGATCTAACGGGATAGCACAGAGAACAAAAGTTTAACTGTTCTGGTCCTGTTTCACAAAAATGGTATTTAAAAAGTAACTCCCTCATTTGTCATGTGGCCTGCCATGTGTGCGAGGGACAGTGCCGCGTGCTGCAAAGGTCACGAGGGTGTAAAAGACGCGGCCCTGCTCTTCCATACCCAGTGGTGTGCTGTTCGCCTTTGTAGAGTTTCTTGGTTCCGTGCAAATATGAAATTGGAACTAGAGCTAAGCCACCTCAGTAGTGAGCAGGTTGCTGCAGATTCTAGGATTTCAAGGTTCAATGGAGATTTAAGTTTAAATCTTTGGTATGTATCTGTAATTATCAAACTAGGTTATGTGATATTGTAGTGTTCCCTCAAATATGTTAGCATCTGAAAATCCTTAAAAATAATTTAAACATTGATTTAGATGGATATGAAGCTGTCTATTTCTAAATTAACTTACAATTTATTGTATGTATGTACACATATTCATATATGTACTCATATATACTTACATGTAGAACACTTTTCAAAAAAAAATCAGCTTTATTGAGATAATTCACAAACCATAAACTTCACCCTTTTTAAAGTCAAAAAAAAAAAAAAAAAAAAAAGAACCAACTTTCAATCTACTTAGTGACTGCTGAAGTCACTCCGCAACCATTGGTCAACCCGGGGCCCCGCAGGAGACCTCTTAGAACCCTTGGGCGCGAGCGGCGTGTGCGCATGCTCACTTGTGTTTGGCACTGCTCCTTGGTTAGCGTTCGATCGGGAGGCTTTTGAGTGGTGCTGTTGTGGCAGAGATGTTGTCTTCGAGAAAATCGTACTCAGTAATATTCGCTCATATCGGCTTCACGAGTGGGTATGAGCCGAGGGGCCAGGTGAGGGGACGGGCCTCTGAAGCTGCTGTCTTCTTCCATGAAGAAGCTTTTTGACATTTGACGGTAGACGAAAGAGTCACTCTCAGGCACCGCCACCAGGTGGCAGGAGGCGAGCTCGGACGAGGTTTGTTTCAGACAGAGAATCGGCTTTTAGCCTAGCTCCCAGATCCACTCAGACATCTGGGAAACATCAATCACGCTGCCTAAAGGGGCCATGTTGAAAGAGGACACCAGATCCTTTCGTGTGGAGTAGGGGACTTGGGTGACAGAGCGGAACGAGAAGTAGTGGGCGGAGCTAGGCCCAATCTTAGAAAAGAACTGATCTGTGGCCAGGTCAAGAAACAGCCCATTAGAACCATCTTTCAATATCCTTAGTGACTGCTGACGTCACTCAGCATCCATTGGTCAACCCGGGGCCCCGCAGGAGACCTCTTAGAACCCTTGGGCGCGAGCGGTGTGTGCGCGTTCTCACCTGTGTTTATCACTGCTCCTTGGTTACCGTTCGATCGGGAGGCTTTTGAGTGGTGCGGTTGTGGCAGAGAGGTTGGCTTCTACAGAATAGTACCGAGTAATCGCTGGTATTAGGTTTAGAAGTGGATAAGAGCCGAGGGGGCAGGTGAGCGGGCTGGCCCGTTAAGCTGCTGTCTTCTGCCATGAAGGCGCTTTTTGACTTTGGACCGTAGAAGAAAAAGTCACTCTCTGGCACCACCACCGGGCTGCAGGAGGCGAGCGCGGACGCGGTTTGTTTGTGAAAGAGAATCGGCTTTCGGCTGAGCTGGCAGATCCGACTCAGACATCTGGGAAAGATCCATCACGCTGCCAAACAGGGTGATGTGGAAAGAGGACAGCTGATCTTTCCGTGTGGAGTAGGGGTCGGGAACCTCCAGCAGGCTGCAGGAGGCGAGCGCGGGAGCGGTTTGGTTGAGAAATGGAATCGGATTTCGGCTGAGCTACCAGATCCGACACAGACATCTGGGAAAGATCCATCAGGCTGCAAAAGGGGTCATGTTAAAAGTGGATAGCAGATCTTTCCGTGTGGAGTAGGGTAAGTGGATGACAGAGTGGATGGAGAAGTAGGGGGCGGAGCCAGGCCCAAGCTTAGGAAAGAACTTATCTGTAGCCATGGCAAGAAATAGCCCGTGAGAAACAACTTTCAATCCCCCTAGGGACCACTGACGGCAATCAGCAACCATTGGTCAACCCGGGGCCCCGCAGGAGACCTCTTAGAACCCTTGGGCGCGAGCGGTGTGTGCGCATGCTCACTTGTGTTTGGCACGGCTCCTTGGTTAGCGTTCGATCGGGAGGCTTTTGGGTGGTGCTGTTGTGGCAGAGATGTTGTCTTCGAGAAAATAGTACTGAGTAATATTCGCTCATATCGGCTTCACGAGTGGGTATGAGCCGAGGGGCCAGGTGAGGGGACGGGCCTCTGAAGCTGCTGTCTTCTCCCATGAAGAAGCTTTTTGACTTTTGACGGTAGACGAAAGAGTCACTCTCAGGCACCGCCACCAGGTTGCAGGAGGCGAGCTCGGACGAGGTTTATTTCAGACAGAGAATCGGCTTTTGGCCTAGCTCCCAGATCCACTCAGACATCTGGGAAAGATCAATCACGCTGCCTAAAGGGGCCATGTTGAAAGAGGACACCAGATCCTTTCGTGTGGAGTAGGGGACGGGGATGACAGAGCCGAACGGGTAGTAGGGGGCGGAGCAAGGCCCAATCTGAGAAAAGAACTGATCTGTAGCCACGTCAAGAAATAGCCCATTAGAACCAACTTTCGGCACTCAGCTCCAGGCGGGGCGGCCCCGGCGCTGAGGGACGCTACCCGACCTTGGCGGGACGGGGGTTTCGCCAGGGCCTGGGCCCAGCGACCAGGCGGAGACGGCGCGCGAGCCTTGCAGTCTCCAGGGAAATGCGGGCTTGCCTGCAATGAGATTTCATTTTCTGCATTTAAAGGACACCCTTTTCTGAGCTGCTGTGAATAAATTTGGGATGATACTGTATGTTTTCATCTAATGGAGAATTAGCTGTATTTTGAATAAGGATTGCTGCACTGGACGACTTCAGAACATTACTCACAATGTCATCAAACAGGAGTCAGAATCCCCATGGACCGAAGCAGATTGGCCTTGACCAGCTCTGGGACGACCTCAGAGCTGGAATCCAGCAAGTGTACACCAGACAGAGTATGGCGAAGTCCAGATACATGGAACTCTACACGTATCCTCCTGCTTGAACTGAGATAATTTGCTTTAGAATTTTGATACTTAGTGGTAGGATCGATGAATTATTAGAAATTTGACATCGTGTGTTCTCTTCTCAGTTCATCCTTGAAATGTAGTCACAGAATTCATCTTTAGCTTTAAGTTTTTTGAATAGAGGTACTGTTTTTCGGTTTTTTAACAGAGGTAATAAAATTGGCTAGTTAGTTGTCTAATGCAGTGCTGGTCAGTACAGTAGCCACTAGTCACATGTATCTGTTCACATTTAAAATAATTTAAAAATTCAGTTTCTTAGTCACAGTAGCCATATTTTAAGGGCTTAATAGTCAGATAATAAAATATTTCTATTACTGTGGAAAGATCCGTTGGACAGCACTGGCCTAAAGCAGGGGATCATTTGTTGAAATGTTGTCCATTTGTTTATATATTGTCTACAGCTGCTTTCATGTTACTCGGAGGGAGTTGAGTAGTTCTGTCAGAAACAATCTTGTCCACAAAGCCTAAAATATTTGCTATCTGGTCCTTTACATAAGAAGTTTGTTGACCTGATCTAACGGGATAGCACAGAGAACAAAAGTTTAACTGTTCTGGTCCTGTTTCACAAAAATGGTATTTAAAAAGTAACTCCCTCATTTGTCATGTGGCCTGCCATGTGTGCGAGGGACAGTGCCGCGTGCTGCAAAGGTCACGAGGGTGTAAAAGACGCGGCCCTGCTCTTCCATACCCAGTGGTGTGCTGTTCGCCTTTGTAGAGTTTCTTGGTTCCGTGCAAATATGAAATTGGAACTAGAGCTAAGCCACCTCAGTAGTGAGCAGGTTGCTGCAGATTCTAGGATTTCAAGGTTCAATGGAGATTTAAGTTTAAATCTTTGGTATGTATCTGTAATTATCAAACTAGGTTATGTGATATTGTAGTGTTCCCTCAAATATGTTAGCATCTGAAAATCCTTAAAAAGAATTTAAACATTGATTTAGATGGATATGAAGCTGTCTATTTCTAAATTAACTTACAATTTATTGTATGTATGTACACATATTCATATATGTACTCATATATACTTACATGTAGAACACTTTTCAAAAAAAAATCAGCTTTATTGAGATAATTCACAAACCATAAACTTCACCCTTTTTAAAGTCAAAAAAAAAAAGAAAAAAAAAAAGAACCAACTTTCAATCTACTTAGTGACTGCTGAAGTCAATCCGCAACCATTGGTCAACCCGGGGCCCCGCAGGAGACCTCTTAGAACCCTTGGGCGCGAGCGGCGTGTGCGCATGCTCACTTGTGTTTGGCACTGCTCCTTGGTTAGCGTTCGATCGGGAGGCTTTTGAGTGGTGCTGTTGTGGCAGAGATGTTGTCTTCGAGAAAATCGTACTCAGTAATATTCGCTCATATCGGCTTCACGAGTGGGTATGAGCCGAGGGGCCAGGTGAGGGGACGGGCCTCTGAAGCTGCTGTCTTCTTCCATGAAGAAGCTTTTTGACATTTGACGGTAGACGAAAGAGTCACTCTCAGGCACCGCCACCAGGTGGCAGGAGGCGAGCTCGGACGAGGTTTGTTTCAGACAGAGAACCGGCTTTTGGCCTAGCTCCCAGATCCACTCAGACATCTGGGAAACATCAATCACGCTGCCTAAAGGGGCCATGTTGAAAGAGGACACCAGATCCTTTCGTGTGGAGTAGGGGACTTGGGTGACAGAGCGGAACGAGAAGTAGTGGGCGGAGCTAGGCCCAATCTTAGAAAAGAACTGATCTGTGGCCAGGTCAAGAAACAGCCCATTAGAACCATCTTTCAATATCCTTAGTGACTGCTGACGTCACTCAGCATCCATTGGTCAACCCGGGGCCCCGCAGGAGACCTCTTAGAACCCTTGGGCGCGAGCGGTGTGTGCGCGTTCTCACCTGTGTTTATCACTGCTCCTTGGTTACCGTTCGATCGGGAGGCTTTTGAGTGGTGCGGTTGTGGCAGAGAGGTTGGCTTCTACAGAATAGTACCGAGTAATCGCTGGTATTAGGTTTAGAAGTGGATAAGAGCCGAGGGGGCAGGTGAGCGGGCTGGCCCGTTAAGCTGCTGTCTTCTGCCATGAAGGCGCTTTTTGACTTTGGACCGTAGAAGAAAAAGTCACTCTCTGGCACCACCACCGGGCTGCAGGAGGCGAGCGCGGACGCGGTTTGTTTGTGAAAGAGAATCGGCTTTCGGCTGAGCTGGCAGATCCGACTCAGACATCTGGGAAAGATCCATCACGCTGCCAAACAGGGTGATGTGGAAAGAGGACAGCTGATCTTTCCGTGTGGAGTAGGGGTCGGGAACCTCCAGCAGGCTGCAGGAGGCGAGCGCGGGAGCGGTTTGGTTGAGAAATGGAATCGGATTTCGGCTGAGCTACCAGATCCGACACAGACATCTGGGAAAGATCCATCAAGCTGCAAAAGGGGTCATGTTAAAAGTGGATAGCAGATCTTTCCGTGTGGAGTAGGGTAAGTGGATGACAGAGTGGATGGAGAAGTAGGGGGCGGAGCCAGGCCCAAGCTTGGGAAAGAACTTATCTGTAGCCATGGCAAGAAATAGCCCGTGAGAAACAACTTTCAATCCCCCTAGGGACCACTGACGGCAATCAGCAACCATTGGTCAACCCGGGGCCCCGCAGGAGACCTCTTAGAACCCTTGGGCGCGAGCGGTGTGTGCGCATGCTCACTTGTGTTTGGCACTGCTCCTTGGTTAGCGTTCGATCGGGAGGCTTTTGGGTGGTGCTGTTGTGGCAGAGATGTTGTCTTCGAGAAAATAGTACTGAGTAATATTCGCTCATATCGGCTTCACGAGTGGGTATGAGCCGAGGGGCCAGGTGAGGGGACGGGCCTCTGAAGCTGCTGTCTTCTCCCATGAAGAAGCTTTTTGACTTTTGACGGTAGACGAAAGAGTCACTCTCAGGCACCGCCACCAGGTTGCAGGAGGCGAGCTCGGACGAGGTTTATTTCAGACAGAGAATCGGCTTTTGGCCTAGCTCCCAGATCCACTCAGACATCTGGGAAAGATCAATCACGCTGCCTAAAGGGGCCATGTTGAAAGAGGACACCAGATCCTTTCGTGTGGAGTAGGGGACGGGGATGACAGAGCCGAACGGGTAGTAGGGGGCGGAGCAAGGCCCAATCTGAGAAAAGAACTGATCTGTAGCCACGTCAAGAAATAGCCCATTAGAACCAACTTTCGGCACTCAGCTCCAGGCGGGGCGGCCCCGGCGCTGAGGGACGCTACCCGACCTTGGCGGGACGGGGGTTTCGCCAGGGCCTGGGCCCAGCGACCAGGCGGAGACGGCGCGCGAGCCTTGCAGTCTCCAGGGAAATGCGGGCTTGCCTGCAATGAGATTTCATTTTCTGCATTTAAAGGACATCCTTTTCTGAGCTGCTGTGAATAAATTTGGGATGATACTGTATGTTTTCATCTAATGGAGAATTAGCTGTATTTTGAATAAGGATTGCTGCACTGGACGACTTCAGAACATTACTCACAATGTCATCAAACAGGAGTCAGAATCCCCATGGACCGAAGCAGATTGGCCTTGACCAGCTCTGGGACGACCTCAGAGCTGGAATCCAGCAAGTGTACACCAGACAGAGTATGGCGAAGTCCAGATACATGGAACTCTACACGTATCCTCCTGCTTGAACTGAGATAATTTGCTTTAGAATTTTGATACTTAGTGGTAGGATCGATGAATTATTAGAAATTTGACATCGTGTGTTCTCTTCTCAGTTCATCCTTGAAATGTAGTCACAGAATTCATCTTTAGCTTTAAGTTTTTTGAATAGAGGTACTGTTTTTCGGTTTTTTAACAGAGGTAATAAAATTGGCTAGTTAGTTGTCTAATGCAGTGCTGGTCAGTACAGTAGCCACTAGTCACATGTATCTGTTTACATTTAAAATAATTTAAAAATTCAGTTTCTTAGTCACAGTAGCCATATTTTAAGGGCTTAATAGTCAGATAATAAAATATTTCTATTACTGTGGAAAGATCCGTTGGACAGCACTGGCCTAAAGCAGGGGATCATTTGTTGAAATGTTGTCCATTTGTTTATATATTGTCTACAGCTGCTTTCATGTTACTCGGAGGGAGTTGAGTAGTTCTGTCAGAAACAATCTTGTCCACAAAGCCTAAAATATTTGCTATCTGGTCCTTTACATAAGAAGTTTGTTGACCTGATCTAACGGGATAGCACAGAGAACAAAAGTTTAACTGTTCTGGTCCTGTTTCACAAAAATGGTATTTAAAAAGTAACTCCCTCATTTGTCATGTGGCCTGCCATGTGTGCGAGGGACAGTGCCGCGTGCTGCAAAGGTCACGAGGGTGTAAAAGACGCGGCCCTGCTCTTCCATACCCAGTGGTGTGCTGTTCGCCTTTGTAGAGTTTCTTGGTTCCGTGCAAATATGAAATTGGAACTAGAGCTAAGCCACCTCAGTAGTGAGCAGGTTGCTGCAGATTCTAGGATTTCAAGGTTCAATGGAGATTTAAGTTTAAATCTTTGGTATGTATCTGTAATTATCAAACTAGGTTATGTGATATTGTAGTGTTCCCTCAAATATGTTAGCATCTGAAAATCCTTAAAAAGAACTTAAACATTGATTTAGATGGATATGAAGCTGTCTATTTCTAAATTAACTTACAATTTATTGTATGTATGTACACATATTCATATATGTACTCATATATACTTACATGTAGAACACTTTTCAAAAAAAAATCAGCTTTATTGAGATAATTCACAAACCATAAACTTCACCCTTTTTAAAGTCAAAAAAAAAAAAAAAAAAAAAGAACCAACTTTCAATCTACTTAGTGACTGCTGAAGTCACTCCGCAACCATTGGTCAACCCGGGGCCCCGCAGGAGACCTCTTAGAACCCTTGGGCGCGAGCGGCGTGTGCGCATGCTCACTTGTGTTTGGCACTGCTCCTTGGTTAGCGTTCGATCGGGAGGCTTTTGAGTGGTGCTGTTGTGGCAGAGATGTTGTCTTCGAGAAAATCGTACTCAGTAATATTCGCTCATATCGGCTTCACGAGTGGGTATGAGCCGAGGGGCCAGGTGAGGGGACGGGCCTCTGAAGCTGCTGTCTTCTTCCATGAAGAAGCTTTTTGACATTTGACGGTAGACGAAAGAGTCACTCTCAGGCACCGCCACCAGGTGGCAGGAGGCGAGCTCGGACGAGGTTTGTTTCAGACAGAGAATCGGCTATTGGCCTAGCTCCCAGATCCACTCAGACATCTGGGAAACATCAATCACGCTGCCTAAAGGGGCCATGTTGAAAGAGGACACCAGATCCTTTCGTGTGGAGTAGGGGACTTGGGTGACAGAGCGGAACGAGAAGTAGTGGGCGGAGCTAGGCCCAATCTTAGAAAAGAACTGATCTGTGGCCAGGTCAAGAAACAGCCCATTAGAACCATCTTTCAATATCCTTAGTGACTGCTGACGTCACTCAGCATCCATTGGTCAACCCGGGGCCCCGCAGGAGACCTCTTAGAACCCTTGGGCGCGAGCGGTGTGTGCGCGTTCTCACCTGTGTTTATCACTGCTCCTTGGTTACCGTTCGATCGGGAGGCTTTTGAGTGGTGCGGTTGTGGCAGAGAGGTTGGCTTCTACAGAATAGTACCGAGTAATCGCTGGTATTAGGTTTAGAAGTGGATAAGAGCCGAGGGGGCAGGTGAGCGGGCTGGCCCGTTAAGCTGCTGTCTTCTGCCATGAAGGCGCTTTTTGACTTTGGACCGTAGAAGAAAAAGTCACTCTCTGGCACCACCACCGGGCTGCAGGAGGCGAGCGCGGACGCGGTTTGTTTGTGAAAGAGAATCGGCTTTCGGCTGAGCTGGCAGATCCGACTCAGACATCTGGGAAAGATCCATCACGCTGCCAAACAGGGTGATGTGGAAAGAGGACAGCTGATCTTTCCGTGTGGAGTAGGGGTCGGGAACCTCCAGCAGGCTGCAGGAGGCGAGCGCGGGAGCGGTTTGGTTGAGAAATGGAATCGGATTTCGGCTGAGCTACCAGATCCGACACAGACATCTGGGAAAGATCCATCAAGCTGCAAAAGGGGTCATGTTAAAAGTGGATAGCAGATCTTTCCGTGTGGAGTAGGGTAAGTGGATGACAGAGTGGATGGAGAAGTAGGGGGCGGAGCCAGGCCCAAGCTTAGGAAAGAACTTATCTGTAGCCATGGCAAGAAATAGCCCGTGAGAAACAACTTTCAATCCCCCTAGGGACCACTGACGGCAATCAGCAACCATTGGTCAACCCGGGGCCCCGCAGGAGACCTCTTAGAACCCTTGGGCGCGAGCGGTGTGTGCGCATGCTCACTTGTGTTTGGCACTGCTCCTTGGTTAGCGTTCGATCGGGAGGCTTTTGGGTGGTGCTGTTGTGGCAGAGATGTTGTCTTTGAGAAAATAGTACTGAGTAATATTCGCTCATATCGGCTTCACGAGTGGGTATGAGCCGAGGGGCCAGGTGAGGGGACGGGCCTCTGAAGCTGCTGTCTTCTCCCATGAAGAAGCTTTTTGACTTTTGACGGTAGACGAAAGAGTCACTCTCAGGCACCGCCACCAGGTTGCAGGAGGCGAGCTCGGACGAGGTTTATTTCAGACAGAGAATCGGCTTTTGGCCTAGCTCCCAGATCCACTCAGACATCTGGGAAAGATCAATCACGCTGCCTAAAGGGGCCATGTTGAAAGAGGACAACAGATCCTTTCGTGTAGAGTAGGGGACGGGGATGACAGAGCCGAACGGGTAGTAGGGGGCGGAGCAAGGCCCAATCTGAGAAAAGAACTGATCTGTAGCCACGTCAAGAAATAGCCCATTAGAACCAACTTTCGGCACTCAGCTCCAGGCGGGGCGGCCCCGGCGCTGAGGGACGCTACCCGACCTTGGCGGGACGGGGGTTTCGCCAGGGCCTGGGCCCAGCGACCAGGCGGAGACGGCGCGCGAGCCTTGCAGTCTCCAGGGAAATGCGGGCTTGCCTGCAATGAGATTTCATTTTCTGCATTTAAAGGACATCCTTTTCTGAGCTGCTGTGAATAAATTTGGGATGATACTGTATGTTTTCATCTAATGGAGAATTAGCTGTATTTTGAATAAGGATTGCTGCACTGGACGACTTCAGAACATTACTCACAATGTCATCAAACAGGAGTTAGAATCCCCATGGACCGAAGCAGATTGGCCTTGACCAGCTCTGGGACGACCTCAGAGCTGGAATCCAGCAAGTGTACACCAGACAGAGTATGGCGAAGTCCAGATACATGGAACTCTACACGTATCCTCCTGCTTGAACTGAGATAATTTGCTTTAGAATTTTGATACTTAGTGGTAGGATCGATGAATTATTAGAAATTTGACATCGTGTGTTCTCTTCTCAGTTCATCCTTGAAATGTAGTCACAGAATTCATCTTTAGCTTTAAGTTTTTTGAATAGAGGTACTGTTTTTCGGTTTTTTAACAGAGGTAATAAAATTGGCTAGTTAGTTGTCTAATGCAGTGCTGGTCAGTACAGTAGCCACTAGTCACATGTATCTGTTTACATTTAAAATAATTTAAAAATTCAGTTTCTTAGTCACAGTAGCCATATTTTAAGGGCTTAATAGTCAGATAATAAAATATTTCTATTACTGTGGAAAGATCCGTTGGACAGCACTGGCCTAAAGCAGGGGATCATTTGTTGAAATGTTGTCCATTTGTTTATATATTGTCTACAGCTGCTTTCATGTTACTCGGAGGGAGTTGAGTAGTTCTGTCAGAAACAATCTTGTCCACAAAGCCTAAAATATTTGCTATCTGGTCCTTTACATAAGAAGTTTGTTGACCTGATCTAACGGGATAGCACAGAGAACAAAAGTTTAACTGTTCTGGTCCTGTTTCACAAAAATGGTATTTAAAAAGTAACTCCCTCATTTGTCATGTGGCCTGCCATGTGTGCGAGGGACAGTGCCGCGTGCTGCAAAGGTCACGAGGGTGTAAAAGACGCGGCCCTGCTCTTCCATACCCAGTGGTGTGCTGTTCGCCTTTGTAGAGTTTCTTGGTTCCGTGCAAATATGAAATTGGAACTAGAGCTAAGCCACCTCAGTAGTGAGCAGGTTGCTGCAGATTCTAGGATTTCAAGGTTCAATGGAGATTTAAGTTTAAATCTTTGGTATGTATCTGTAATTATCAAACTAGGTTATGTGATATTGTAGTGTTCCCTCAAATATGTTAGCATCTGAAAATCCTTAAAAAGAACTTAAACATTGATTTAGATGGATATGAAGCTGTCTATTTCTAAATTAACTTACAATTTATTGTATGTATGTACACATATTCATATATGTACTCATATATACTTACATGTAGAACACTTTTCAAAAAAAAATCAGCTTTATTGAGATAATTCACAAACCATAAACTTCACCCTTTTTAAAGTCAAAAAAAAAAAAAAAAAAAAGAACCAACTTTCAATCTACTTAGTGACTGCTGAAGTCACTCCGCAACCATTGGTCAACCCGGGGCCCCGCAGGAGACCTCTTAGAACCCTTGGGCGCGAGCGGCGTGTGCGCATGCTCACTTGTGTTTGGCACTGCTCCTTGGTTAGCGTTCGATCGGGAGGCTTTTGAGTGGTGCTGTTGTGGCAGAGATGTTGTCTTCGAGAAAATCGTACTCAGTAATATTCGCTCATATCGGCTTCACGAGTGGGTATGAGCCGAGGGGCCAGGTGAGGGGACGGGCCTCTGAAGCTGCTGTCTTCTTCCATGAAGAAGCTTTTTGACATTTGACGGTAGACGAAAGAGTCACTCTCAGGCACCGCCACCAGGTGGCAGGAGGCGAGCTCGGACGAGGTTTGTTTCAGACAGAGAATCGGCTATTGGCCTAGCTCCCAGATCCACTCAGACATCTGGGAAACATCAATCACGCTGCCTAAAGGGGCCATGTTGAAAGAGGACACCAGATCCTTTCGTGTGGAGTAGGGGACTTGGGTGACAGAGCGGAACGAGAAGTAGTGGGCGGAGCTAGGCCCAATCTTAGAAAAGAACTGATCTGTGGCCAGGTCAAGAAACAGCCCATTAGAACCATCTTTCAATATCCTTAGTGACTGCTGACGTCACTCAGCATCCATTGGTCAACCCGGGGCCCCGCAGGAGACCTCTTAGAACCCTTGGGCGCGAGCGGTGTGTGCGCGTTCTCACCTGTGTTTATCACTGCTCCTTGGTTACCGTTCGATCGGGAGGCTTTTGAGTGGTGCGGTTGTGGCAGAGAGGTTGGCTTCTACAGAATAGTACCGAGTAATCGCTGGTATTAGGTTTAGAAGTGGATAAGAGCCGAGGGGGCAGGTGAGCGGGCTGGCCCGTTAAGCTGCTGTCTTCTGCCATGAAGGCGCTTTTTGACTTTGGACCGTAGAAGAAAAAGTCACTCTCTGGCACCACCACCGGGCTGCAGGAGGCGAGCGCGGACGCGGTTTGTTTGTGAAAGAGAATCGGCTTTCGGCTGAGCTGGCAGATCCGACTCAGACATCTGGGAAAGATCCATCACGCTGCCAAACAGGGTGATGTGGAAAGAGGACAGCTGATCTTTCCGTGTGGAGTAGGGGTCGGGAACCTCCAGCAGGCTGCAGGAGGCGAGCGCGGGAGCGGTTTGGTTGAGAAATGGAATCGGATTTCGGCTGAGCTACCAGATCCGACACAGACATCTGGGAAAGATCCATCAAGCTGCAAAAGGGGTCATGTTAAAAGTGGATAGCAGATCTTTCCGTGTGGAGTAGGGTAAGTGGATGACAGAGTGGATGGAGAAGTAGGGGGCGGAGCCAGGCCCAAGCTTAGGAAAGAACTTATCTGTAGCCATGGCAAGAAATAGCCCGTGAGAAACAACTTTCAATCCCCCTAGGGACCACTGACGGCAATCAGCAACCATTGGTCAACCCGGGGCCCCGCAGGAGACCTCTTAGAACCCTTGGGCGCGAGCGGTGTGTGCGCATGCTCACTTGTGTTTGGCACTGCTCCTTGGTTAGCGTTCGATCGGGAGGCTTTTGGGTGGTGCTGTTGTGGCAGAGATGTTGTCTTTGAGAAAATAGTACTGAGTAATATTCGCTCATATCGGCTTCACGAGTGGGTATGAGCCGAGGGGCCAGGTGAGGGGACGGGCCTCTGAAGCTGCTGTCTTCTCCCATGAAGAAGCTTTTTGACTTTTGACGGTAGACGAAAGAGTCACTCTCAGGCACCGCCACCAGGTTGCAGGAGGCGAGCTCGGACGAGGTTTATTTCAGACAGAGAATCGGCTTTTGGCCTAGCTCCCAGATCCACTCAGACATCTGGGAAAGATCAATCACGCTGCCTAAAGGGGCCATGTTGAAAGAGGACACCAGATCCTTTCGTGTGGAGTAGGGGACGGGGATGACAGAGCCGAACGGGTAGTAGGGGGCGGAGCAAGGCCCAATCTGAGAAAAGAACTGATCTGTAGCCACGTCAAGAAATAGCCCATTAGAACCAACTTTCGGCACTCAGCTCCAGGCGGGGCGGCCCCGGCGCTGAGGGACGCTACCCGACCTTGGCGGGACGGGGGTTTCGCCAGGGCCTGGGCCCAGCGACCAGGCGGAGACGGCGCGCGAGCCTTGCAGTCTCCAGGGAAATGCGGGCTTGCCTGCAATGAGATTTCATTTTCTGCATTTAAAGGACATCCTTTTCTGAGCTGCTGTGAATAAATTTGGGATGATACTGTATGTTTTCATCTAATGGAGAATTAGCTGTATTTTGAATAAGGATTGCTGCACTGGACGACTTCAGAACATTACTCACAATGTCATCAAACAGGAGTCAGAATCCCCATGGACCGAAGCAGATTGGCCTTGACCAGCTCTGGGACGACCTCAGAGCTGGAATCCAGCAAGTGTACACCAGACAGAGTATGGCGAAGTCCAGATACATGGAACTCTACACGTATCCTCCTGCTTGAACTGAGATAATTTGCTTTAGAATTTTGATACTTAGTGGTAGGATCGATGAATTATTAGAAATTTGACATCGTGTGTTCTCTTCTCAGTTCATCCTTGAAATGTAGTCACAGAATTCATCTTTAGCTTTAAGTTTTTTGAATAGAGGTACTGTTTTTCGGTTTTTTAACAGAGGTAATAAAATTGGCTAGTTAGTTGTCTAATGCAGTGCTGGTCAGTACAGTAGCCACTAGTCACATGTATCTGTTTACATTTAAAATAATTTAAAAATTCAGTTTCTTAGTCACAGTAGCCATATTTTAAGGGCTTAATAGTCAGATAATAAAATATTTCTATTACTGTGGAAAGATCCGTTGGACAGCACTGGCCTAAAGCAGGGGATCATTTGTTGAAATGTTGTCCATTTGTTTATATATTGTCTACAGCTGCTTTCATGTTACTCGGAGGGAGTTGAGTAGTTCTGTCAGAAACAATCTTGTCCACAAAGCCTAAAATATTTGCTATCTGGTCCTTTACATAAGAAGTTTGTTGACCTGATCTAACGGGATAGCACAGAGAACAAAAGTTTAACTGTTCTGGTCCTGTTTCACAAAAATGGTATTTAAAAAGTAACTCCCTCATTTGTCATGTGGCCTGCCATGTGTGCGAGGGACAGTGCCGCGTGCTGCAAAGGTCACGAGGGTGTAAAAGACGCGGCCCTGCTCTTCCATACCCAGTGGTGTGCTGTTCGCCTTTGTAGAGTTTCTTGGTTCCGTGCAAATATGAAATTGGAACTAGAGCTAAGCCACCTCAGTAGTGAGCAGGTTGCTGCAGATTCTAGGATTTCAAGGTTCAATGGAGATTTAAGTTTAAATCTTTGGTATGTATCTGTAATTATCAAACTAGGTTATGTGATATTGTAGTGTTCCCTCAAATATGTTAGCATCTGAAAATCCTTAAAAAGAACTTAAACATTGATTTAGATGGATATGAAGCTGTCTATTTCTAAATTAACTTACAATTTATTGTATGTATGTACACATATTCATATATGTACTCATATATACTTACATGTAGAACACTTTTCAAAAAAAAATCAGCTTTATTGAGATAATTCACAAACCATAAACTTCACCCTTTTTAAAGTCAAAAAAAAAAAAAAAAAAAAGAACCAACTTTCAATCTACTTAGTGACTGCTGAAGTCACTCCGCAACCATTGGTCAACCCGGGGCCCCGCAGGAGACCTCTTAGAACCCTTGGGCGCGAGCGGCGTGTGCGCATGCTCACTTGTGTTTGGCACTGCTCCTTGGTTAGCGTTCGATCGGGAGGCTTTTGAGTGGTGCTGTTGTGGCAGAGATGTTGTCTTCGAGAAAATCGTACTCAGTAATATTCGCTCATATCGGCTTCACGAGTGGGTATGAGCCGAGGGGCCAGGTGAGGGGACGGGCCTCTGAAGCTGCTGTCTTCTTCCATGAAGAAGCTTTTTGACATTTGACGGTAGACGAAAGAGTCACTCTCAGGCACCGCCACCAGGTGGCAGGAGGCGAGCTCGGACGAGGTTTGTTTCAGACAGAGAACCGGCTTTTGGCCTAGCTCCCAGATCCACTCAGACATCTGGGAAACATCAATCACGCTGCCTAAAGGGGCCATGTTGAAAGAGGACACCAGATCCTTTCGTGTGGAGTAGGGGACTTGGGTGACAGAGCGGAACGAGAAGTAGTGGGCGGAGCTAGGCCCAATCTTAGAAAAGAACTGATCTGTGGCCAGGTCAAGAAACAGCCCATTAGAACCATCTTTCAATATCCTTAGTGACTGCTGACGTCACTCAGCATCCATTGGTCAACCCGGGGCCCCGCAGGAGACCTCTTAGAACCCTTGGGCGCGAGCGGTGTGTGCGCGTTCTCACCTGTGTTTATCACTGCTCCTTGGTTACCGTTCGATCGGGAGGCTTTTGAGTGGTGCGGTTGTGGCAGAGAGGTTGGCTTCTACAGAATAGTACCGAGTAATCGCTGGTATTAGGTTTAGAAGTGGATAAGAGCCGAGGGGGCAGGTGAGCGGGCTGGCCCGTTAAGCTGCTGTCTTCTGCCATGAAGGCGCTTTTTGACTTTGGACCGTAGAAGAAAAAGTCACTCTCTGGCACCACCACCGGGCTGCAGGAGGCGAGCGCGGACGCGGTTTGTTTGTGAAAGAGAATCGGCTTTCGGCTGAGCTGGCAGATCCGACTCAGACATCTGGGAAAGATCCATCACGCTGCCAAACAGGGTGATGTGGAAAGAGGACAGCTGATCTTTCCGTGTGGAGTAGGGGTCGGGAACCTCCAGCAGGCTGCAGGAGGCGAGCGCGGGAGCGGTTTGGTTGAGAAATGGAATCGGATTTCGGCTGAGCTACCAGATCCGACACAGACATCTGGGAAAGATCCATCAAGCTGCAAAAGGGGTCATGTTAAAAGTGGATAGCAGATCTTTCCGTGTGGAGTAGGGTAAGTGGATGACAGAGTGGATGGAGAAGTAGGGGGCGGAGCCAGGCCCAAGCTTAGGAAAGAACTTATCTGTAGCCATGGCAAGAAATAGCCCGTGAGAAACAACTTTCAATCCCCCTAGGGACCACTGACGGCAATCAGCAACCATTGGTCAACCCGGGGCCCCGCAGGAGACCTCTTAGAACCCTTGGGCGCGAGCGGTGTGTGCGCATGCTCACTTGTGTTTGGCACTGCTCCTTGGTTAGCGTTCGATCGGGAGGCTTTTGGGTGGTGCTGTTGTGGCAGAGATGTTGTCTTTGAGAAAATAGTACTGAGTAATATTCGCTCATATCGGCTTCACGAGTGGGTATGAGCCGAGGGGCCAGGTGAGGGGACGGGCCTCTGAAGCTGCTGTCTTCTCCCATGAAGAAGCTTTTTGACTTTTGACGGTAGACGAAAGAGTCACTCTCAGGCACCGCCACCAGGTTGCAGGAGGCGAGCTCGGACGAGGTTTATTTCAGACAGAGAATCGGCTTTTGGCCTAGCTCCCAGATCCACTCAGACATCTGGGAAAGATCAATCACGCTGCCTAAAGGGGCCATGTTGAAAGAGGACACCAGATCCTTTCGTGTGGAGTAGGGGACGGGGATGACAGAGCCGAACGGGTAGTAGGGGGCGGAGCAAGGCCCAATCTGAGAAAAGAACTGATCTGTAGCCACGTCAAGAAATAGCCCATTAGAACCAACTTTCGGCACTCAGCTCCAGGCGGGGCGGCCCCGGCGCTGAGGGACGCTACCCGACCTTGGCGGGACGGGGGTTTCGCCAGGGCCTGGGCCCAGCGACCAGGCGGAGACGGCGCGCGAGCCTTGCAGTCTCCAGGGAAATGCGGGCTTGCCTGCAATGAGATTTCATTTTCTGCATTTAAAGGACATCCTTTTCTGAGCTGCTGTGAATAAATTTGGGATGATACTGTATGTTTTCATCTAATGGAGAATTAGCTGTATTTTGAATAAGGATTGCTGCACTGGACGACTTCAGAACATTACTCACAATGTCATCAAACAGGAGTCAGAATCCCCATGGACCGAAGCAGATTGGCCTTGACCAGCTCTGGGACGACCTCAGAGCTGGAATCCAGCAAGTGTACACCAGACAGAGTATGGCGAAGTCCAGATACATGGAACTCTACACGTATCCTCCTGCTTGAACTGAGATAATTTGCTTTAGAATTTTGATACTTAGTGGTAGGATCGATGAATTATTAGAAATTTGACATCGTGTGTTCTCTTCTCAGTTCATCCTTGAAATGTAGTCACAGAATTCATCTTTAGCTTTAAGTTTTTTGAATAGAGGTACTGTTTTTCGGTTTTTTAACAGAGGTAATAAAATTGGCTAGTTAGTTGTCTAATGCAGTGCTGGTCAGTACAGTAGCCACTAGTCACATGTATCTGTTTACATTTAAAATAATTTAAAAATTCAGTTTCTTAGTCACAGTAGCCATATTTTAAGGGCTTAATAGTCAGATAATAAAATATTTCTATTACTGTGGAAAGATCCGTTGGACAGCACTGGCCTAAAGCAGGGGATCATTTGTTGAAATGTTGTCCATTTGTTTATATATTGTCTACAGCTGCTTTCATGTTACTCGGAGGGAGTTGAGTAGTTCTGTCAGAAACAATCTTGTCCACAAAGCCTAAAATATTTGCTATCTGGTCCTTTACATAAGAAGTTTGTTGACCTGATCTAACGGGATAGCACAGAGAACAAAAGTTTAACTGTTCTGGTCCTGTTTCACAAAAATGGTATTTAAAAAGTAACTCCCTCATTTGTCATGTGGCCTGCCATGTGTGCGAGGGACAGTGCCGCGTGCTGCAAAGGTCACGAGGGTGTAAAAGACGCGGCCCTGCTCTTCCATACCCAGTGGTGTGCTGTTCGCCTTTGTAGAGTTTCTTGGTTCCGTGCAAATATGAAATTGGAACTAGAGCTAAGCCACCTCAGTAGTGAGCAGGTTGCTGCAGATTCTAGGATTTCAAGGTTCAATGGAGATTTAAGTTTAAATCTTTGGTATGTATCTGTAATTATCAAACTAGGTTATGTGATATTGTAGTGTTCCCTCAAATATGTTAGCATCTGAAAATCCTTAAAAAGAACTTAAACATTGATTTAGATGGATATGAAGCTGTCTATTTCTAAATTAACTTACAATTTATTGTATGTATGTACACATATTCATATATGTACTCATATATACTTACATGTAGAACACTTTTCAAAAAAAAATCAGCTTTATTGAGATAATTCACAAACCATAAACTTCACCCTTTTTAAAGTCAAAAAAAAAAAAAAAAAAAAAGAACCAACTTTCAATCTACTTAGTGACTGCTGAAGTCACTCCGCAACCATTGGTCAACCCGGGGCCCCGCAGGAGACCTCTTAGAACCCTTGGGCGCGAGCGGCGTGTGCGCATGCTCACTTGTGTTTGGCACTGCTCCTTGGTTAGCGTTCGATCGGGAGGCTTTTGAGTGGTGCTGTTGTGGCAGAGATGTTGTCTTCGAGAAAATCGTACTCAGTAATATTCGCTCATATCGGCTTCACGAGTGGGTATGAGCCGAGGGGCCAGGTGAGGGGACGGGCCTCTGAAGCTGCTGTCTTCTTCCATGAAGAAGCTTTTTGACATTTGACGGTAGACGAAAGAGTCACTCTCAGGCACCGCCACCAGGTGGCAGGAGGCGAGCTCGGACGAGGTTTGTTTCAGACAGAGAATCGGCTATTGGCCTAGCTCCCAGATCCACTCAGACATCTGGGAAACATCAATCACGCTGCCTAAAGGGGCCATGTTGAAAGAGGACACCAGATCCTTTCGTGTGGAGTAGGGGACTTGGGTGACAGAGCGGAACGAGAAGTAGTGGGCGGAGCTAGGCCCAATCTTAGAAAAGAACTGATCTGTGGCCAGGTCAAGAAACAGCCCATTAGAACCATCTTTCAATATCCTTAGTGACTGCTGACGTCACTCAGCATCCATTGGTCAACCCGGGGCCCCCGCAGGAGACCTCTTAGAACCCTTGGGCGCGAGCGGTGTGTGCGCGTTCTCACCTGTGTTTATCACTGCTCCTTGGTTACCGTTCGATCGGGAGGCTTTTGAGTGGTGCGGTTGTGGCAGAGAGGTTGGCTTCTACAGAATAGTACCGAGTAATCGCTGGTATTAGGTTTAGAAGTGGATAAGAGCCGAGGGGGCAGGTGAGCGGGCTGGCCCGTTAAGCTGCTGTCTTCTGCCATGAAGGCGCTTTTTGACTTTGGACCGTAGAAGAAAAAGTCACTCTCTGGCACCACCACCGGGCTGCAGGAGGCGAGCGCGGACGCGGTTTGTTTGTGAAAGAGAATCGGCTTTCGGCTGAGCTGGCAGATCCGACTCAGACATCTGGGAAAGATCCATCACGCTGCCAAACAGGGTGATGTGGAAAGAGGACAGCTGATCTTTCCGTGTGGAGTAGGGGTCGGGAACCTCCAGCAGGCTGCAGGAGGCGAGCGCGGGAGCGGTTTGGTTGAGAAATGGAATCGGATTTCGGCTGAGCTACCAGATCCGACACAGACATCTGGGAAAGATCCATCAAGCTGCAAAAGGGGTCATGTTAAAAGTGGATAGCAGATCTTTCCGTGTGGAGTAGGGTAAGTGGATGACAGAGTGGATGGAGAAGTAGGGGGCGGAGCCAGGCCCAAGCTTAGGAAAGAACTTATCTGTAGCCATGGCAAGAAATAGCCCGTGAGAAACAACTTTCAATCCCCCTAGGGACCACTGACGGCAATCAGCAACCATTGGTCAACCCGGGGCCCCGCAGGAGACCTCTTAGAACCCTTGGGCGCGAGCGGTGTGTGCGCATGCTCACTTGTGTTTGGCACGGCTCCTTGGTTAGCGTTCGATCGGGAGGCTTTTGGGTGGTGCTGTTGTGGCAGAGATGTTGTCTTCGAGAAAATAGTACTGAGTAATATTCGCTCATATCGGCTTCACGAGTGGGTATGAGCCGAGGGGCCAGGTGAGGGGACGGGCCTCTGAAGCTGCTGTCTTCTCCCATGAAGAAGCTTTTTGACTTTTGACGGTAGACGAAAGAGTCACTCTCAGGCACCGCCACCAGGTTGCAGGAGGCGAGCTCGGACGAGGTTTATTTCAGACAGAGAATCGGCTTTTGGCCTAGCTCCCAGATCCACTCAGACATCTGGGAAAGATCAATCACGCTGCCTAAAGGGGCCATGTTGAAAGAGGACACCAGATCCTTTCGTGTGGAGTAGGCGACGGGGATGACAGAGCCGAACGGGTAGTAGGGGGCGGAGCAAGGCCCAATCTGAGAAAAGAACTGATCTGTAGCCACGTCAAGAAATAGCCCATTAGAACCAACTTTCGGCACTCAGCTCCAGGCGGGGCGGCCCCGGCGCTGAGGGACGCTACCCGACCTTGGCGGGACGGTGGTTTCGCCAGGGCCTGGGCCCAGCGACCAGGCGGAGACGGCGCGCGAGCCTTGCAGTCTCCAGGGAAATGCGGGCTTGCCTGCAATGAGATTTCATTTTCTGCATTTAAAGGACACCCTTTTCTGAGCTGCTGTGAATAAATTTGGGATGATACTGTATGTTTTCATCTAATGGAGAATTAGCTGTATTTTGAATAAGGATTGCTGCACTGGACGACTTCAGAACATTACTCACAATGTCATCAAACAGGAGTCAGAATCCCCATGGACCGAAGCAGATTGGCCTTGACCAGCTCTGGGACGACCTCAGAGCTGGAATCCAGCAAGTGTACACCACACAGAGTATGGCGAAGTCCAGATACATGGAACTCTACACGTATCCTCCTGCTTGAACTGAGAAAATTTGCTTTAGAATTTTGATACTTAGTGGTAGGATCGATGAATTATTAGAAATTTGACATCGTGTGTTCTCTTCTCAGTTCATCCTTGAAATGTAGTCACAGAATTCATCTTTAGCTTTAAGTTTTTTGAATAGAGGTACTGTTTTTCGGTTTTTGGAACAGAGGTAATGAAATTGGCTAGTTAGTTGTCTAATGCAGTGCTGGTCAATACAGTAGCCACTAGTCACATGTATCTGTTCACATTTAAAATAATTTAAAAATTCAGTTTCTTAGTCACAGTAGCCATATTTTAAGGGCTTAATAGTCAGATAATAAAATATTTCTATTACTGTGGAAAGATCCGTTGGACAGCACTGGCCTAAAGCAGGGGATCATTTGTTGAAATGTTGTCCATTTGTTTATATATTGTCTACAGCTGCTTTCATGTTACTCGGAGGGAGTTGAGTAGTTCTGTCAGAAACAATCTTGTCCACAAAGCCTAAAATATTTGCTATCTGGTCCTTTACATAAGAAGTTTGTTGACCTGATCTAACGGGATAGCACAGAGAACAAAAGTTTAACTGTTCTGGTCCTGTTTCACAAAAATGGTATTTAAAAAGTAACTCCCTCATTTGTCCTGTGGCCTGCCATGTGTGCGAGGGACAGTGCCGCGTGCTGCAAAGGTCACGAGGGTGTAAAAGACGCGGCCCTGGTCTTCCATACCCAGTGGTGTGCTGTTCGCCTTTGTAGAGTTTCTTGGTTCCGTGCAAATATGAAATTGGAACTAGAGCTAAGCCACCTCAGTAGTGAGCAGGTTGCTGCAGATTCTAGGATTTCAAGGTTCAATGGAGATTTAAGTTTAAATCTTTGGTATGTATCTGTAATTATCAAACTAGGTTATGTGATATTGTAGTGTTCCCTCAAATATGTTAGCATCTGAAAATCCTTAAAAAGAATTTAAACATTGATTTAGATGGATATGAAGCTGTCTATTTCTAAATTAACTTACAATTTATTGTATGTATGTACACATATTCATATATGTACTCATATATACTTACATGTAGAACACTTTTCAAAAAAAAATCAGCTTTATTGAGATAATTCACAAACCATAAACTTCACCCTTTTTAAAGTCAAAAAAAAAAAAAAAGAACCAACTTTCAATCTACTTAGTGACTGCTGAAGTCACTCTGCAACCATTGGTCAACCCGGGGCCCCGCAGGAGACCTCTTAGAACCCTTGGGCGCGAGCGGCGTGTGCGCATGCTCACTTGTGTTTGGCACTGCTCCTTGGTTAGCGTTCGATCGGGAGGCTTTTGAGTGGTGCTGTTGTGGCAGAGATGTTGTCTTCGAGAAAATCGTACTCAGTAATATTCGCTCATATCGGCTTCACGAGTGGGTATGAGCCGAGGGGCCAGGTGAGGGGACGGGCCTCTGAAGCTGCTGTCTTCTTCCATGAAGAAGCTTTTTGACATTTGACGGTAGACGAAAGGTTCACTCTCAGGCACCGCCACCAGGTGGCAGGAGGCGAGCTCGGACGAGGTTTGTTTCAGACAGAGAACCGGCTTTTGGCCTAGCTCCCAGATCCACTCAGACATCTGGGAAACATCAATCACGCTGCCTAAAGGGGCCATGTTGAAAGAGGACACAAGATCCTTTCGTGTGGAGTAGGGGACTTGGGTGACAGAGCGGAACGAGAAGTAGTGGGCGGAGCTAGGCCCAATCTTAGAAAAGAACTGATCTGTGGCCAGGTCAAGAAACAGCCCATTAGAACCATCTTTCAATATCCTTAGTGACTGCTGACGTCACTCAGCATCCATTGGTCAACCCGGGGCCCCGCAGGAGACCTCTTAGAACCCTTGGGCGCGAGCGGTGTGTGCGCGTTCTCACCTGTGTTTATCACTGCTCCTTGGTTACCGTTCGATCGGGAGGCTTTTGAGTGGTGCGGTTGTGGCAGAGAGGTTGGCTTCTACAGAATAGTACCGAGTAATCGCTGGTATTAGGTTTAGAAGTGGATAAGAGCCGAGGGGGCAGGTGAGCGGGCTGGCCCGTTAAGCTGCTGTCTTCTGCCATGAAGGCGCTTTTTGACTTTGGACCGTAGAAGAAAAAGTCACTCTCTGGCACCACCACCGGGCTGCAGGAGGCGAGCGCGGACGCGGTTTGTTTGTGAAAGAGAATCGGCTTTCGGCTGAGCTGGCAGATCCGACTCAGACATCTGGGAAAGATCCATCACGCTGCCAAACAGGGTGATGTGGAAAGAGGACAGCTGATCTTTCCGTGTGGAGTAGGGGTCGGGAACCTCCAGCAGGCTGCAGGAGGCGAGCGCGGGAGCGGTTTGGTTGAGAAATGGAATCGGATTTCGGCTGAGCTACCAGATCTGACACAGACATCTGGGAAAGATCCATCAAGCTGCAAAAGGGGTCATGTTAAAAGTGGATAGCAGATCTTTCCGTGTGGAGTAGGGTAAGTGGATGACAGAGTGGATGGAGAAGTAGGGGGCGGAGCCAGGCCCAAGCTTAGGAAAGAACTTATCTGTAGCCATGGCAAGAAATAGCCCGTGAGAAACAACTTTCAATCCCCCTAGGGACCACTGACGGCAATCAGCAACCATTGGTCAACCCGGGGCCCCGCAGGAGACCTCTTAGAACCCTTGGGCGCGAGCGGTGTGTGCGCATGCTCACTTGTGTTTGGCACTGCTCCTTGGTTAGCGTTCGATCGGGAGGCTTTTGGGTGGTGCTGTTGTGGCAGAGATGTTGTCTTCGAGAAAATAGTACTGAGTAATATTCGCTCATATCGGCTTCACGAGTGGGTATGAGCCGAGGGGCCAGGTGAGGGGACGGGCCTCTGAAGCTGCTGTCTTCTCCCATGAAGAAGCTTTTTGACTTTTGACGGTAGACCAAAGAGTCACTCTCAGGCACCGCCACCAGGTTGCAGGAGGCGAGCTCGGACGAGGTTTATTTCAGACAGAGAATCGGCTTTTGGCCTAGCTCCCAGATCCACTCAGACATCTGGGAAAGATCAATCACGCTGCCTAAAGGGGCCATGTTGAAAGAGGACACCAGATCCTTTCGTGTGGAGTAGGGGACGGGGATGACAGAGCCGAACGGGTAGTAGGGGGCGGAGCAAGGCCCAATCTGAGAAAAGAACTGATCTGTAGCCACGTCAAGAAATAGCCCATTAGAACCAACTTTCGGCACTCAGCTCCAGGCGGGGCGGCCCCGGCGCTGAGGGACGCTACCCGACCTTGGCGGGACGGGGGTTTCGCCAGGGCCTGGGCCCAGCGACCAGGCGGAGACGGCGCGCGAGCCTTGCAGTCTCCAGGAAAATGCGGGCTTGCCTGCAATGAGATTTCATTTTCTGCATTTAAAGGACATCCTTTTCTGAGCTGCTGTGAATAAATTTGGGATGATACTGTATGTTTTCATCTAATGGAGAATTAGCTGTATTTTGAATAAGGATTGCTGCACTGGACGACTTCAGAACATTACTCACAATGTCATCAAACAGGAGTCAGAATCCCCATGGACCGAAGCAGATTGGCCTTGACCAGCTCTGGGACGACCTCAGAGCTGGAATCCAGCAAGTGTACACCACACAGAGTATGGCGAAGTCCAGATACATGGAACTCTACACGTATCCTCCTGCTTGAACTGAGAAAATTTGCTTTAGAATTTTGATACTTAGTGGTAGGATCGATGAATTATTAGAAATTTGACATCGTGTGTTCTCTTCTCAGTTCATCCTTGAAATGTAGTCACAGAATTCATCTTTAGCTTTAAGTTTTTTGAATAGAGGTACTGTTTTTCGGTTTTTGGAACAGAGGTAATGAAATTGGCTAGTTAGTTGTCTAATGCAGTGCTGGTCAGTACAGTAGCCACTAGTCACATGTATCTGTTCACATTTAAAATAATTTAAAAATTCAGTTTCTTAGTCACAGTAGCCATATTTTAAGGGCTTAATAGTCAGATAATAAAATATTTCTATTACTGTGGAAAGATCCGTTGGACAGCACTGGCCTAAAGCAGGGGATCATTTGTTGAAATGTTGTCCATTTGTTTATATATTGTCTACAGCTGCTTTCATGTTACTCGGAGGGAGTTGAGTAGTTCTGTCAGAAACAATCTTGTCCACAAAGCCTAAAATATTTGCTATCTGGTCCTTTACATAAGAAGTTTGTTGACCTGATCTAACGGGATAGCACAGAGAACAAAAGTTTAACTGTTCTGGTCCTGTTTCACAAAAATGGTATTTAAAAAGTAACTCCCTCATTTGTCATGTGGCCTGCCATGTGTGCGAGGGACAGTGCCGCGTGCTGCAAAGGTCACGAGGGTGTAAAAGATGCGGCCCTGCTCTTCCATACCCAGTGGTGTGCTGTTCGCCTTTGTAGAGTTTCTTGGTTCCGTGCAAATATGAAATTGGAACTAGAGCTAAGCCACCTCAGTAGTGAGCAGGTTGCTGCAGATTCTAGGATTTCAAGGTTCAATGGAGATTTAAGTTTAAATCTTTGGTATGTATCTGTAATTATCAAACTAGGTTATGTGATATTGTAGTGTTCCCTCAAATATGTTAGCATCTGAAAATCCTTAAAAAGAATTTAAACATTGATTTAGATGGATATGAAGCTGTCTATTTCTAAATTAACTTACAATTTATTGTATGTATGTACACATATTCATATATGTACTCATATATACTTACATGTAGAACACTTTTCAAAAAAAAATCAGCTTTATTGAGATAATTCACAAACCATAAACTTCACCCTTTTTAAAGTCAAAAAAAAAAAAAAAGAACCAACTTTCAATCTACTTAGTGACTGCTGAAGTCACTCCGCAACCTTTGGTCAACCCGGGGCCCCGCAGGAGACCTCTTAGAACCCTTGGGCGCGAGCGGCGTGTGCGCATGCTCACTTGTGTTTGGCACTGCTCCTTGGTTAGCGTTCGATCGGGAGGCTTTTGAGTGGTGCTGTTGTGGCAGAGATGTTGTCTTCGAGAAAATCGTACTCAGTAATATTCGCTCATATCGGCTTCACGAGTGGGTATGAGCCGAGGGGCCAGGTGAGGGGACGGGCCTCTGAAGCTGCTGTCTTCTTCCATGAAGAAGCTTTTTGACATTTGACGGTAGACGAAAGGTTCACTCTCAGGCACCGCCACCAGGTGGCAGGAGGCGAGCTCGGACGAGGTTTGTTTCAGACAGAGAACCGGCTTTTGGCCTAGCTCCCAGATCCACTCAGACATCTGGGAAACATCAATCACGCTGCCTAAAGGGGCCATGTTGAAAGAGGACACAAGATCCTTTCGTGTGGAGTAGGGGACTTGGGTGACAGAGCGGAACGAGAAGTAGTGGGCGGAGCTAGGCCCAATCTTAGAAAAGAACTGATCTGTGGCCAGGTCAAGAAACAGCCCATTAGAACCATCTTTCAATATCCTTAGTGACTGCTGACGTCACTCAGCATCCATTGGTCAACCCGGGGCCCCGCAGGAGACCTCTTAGAACCCTTGGGCGCGAGCGGTGTGTGCGCGTTCTCACCTGTGTTTATCACTGCTCCTTGGTTACCGTTCGATCGGGAGGCTTTTGAGTGGTGCGGTTGTGGCAGAGAGGTTGGCTTCTACAGAATAGTACCGAGTAATCGCTGGTATTAGGTTTAGAAGTGGATAAGAGCCGAGGGGGCAGGTGAGCGGGCTGGCCCGTTAAGCTGCTGTCTTCTGCCATGAAGGCGCTTTTTGACTTTGGACCGTAGAAGAAAAAGTCACTCTCTGGCACCACCACCGGGCTGCAGGAGGCGAGCGCGGACGCGGTTTGTTTGTGAAAGAGAATCGGCTTTCGGCTGAGCTGGCAGATCCGACTCAGACATCTGGGAAAGATCCATCACGCTGCCAAACAGGGTGATGTGGAAAGAGGACAGCTGATCTTTCCGTGTGGAGTAGGGGTCGGGAACCTCCAGCAGGCTGCAGGAGGCGAGCGCGGGAGCGGTTTGGTTGAGAAATGGAATCGGATTTCGGCTGAGCTACCAGATCCGACACAGACATCTGGGAAAGATCCATCAAGCTGCAAAAGGGGTCATGTTAAAAGTGGATAGCAGATCTTTCCGTGTGGAGTAGGGTAAGTGGATGACAGAGTGGATGGAGAAGTAGGGGGCGGAGCCAGGCCCAAGCTTAGGAAAGAACTTATCTGTAGCCATGGCAAGAAATAGCCCGTGAGAAACAACTTTCAATCCCCCTAGGGACCACTGACGGCAATCAGCAACCATTGGTCAACCCGGGGCCCCGCAGGAGACCTCTTAGAACCCTTGGGCGCGAGCGGTGTGTGCGCATGCTCACTTGTGTTTGGCACTGCTCCTTGGTTAGCGTTCGATCGGGAGGCTTTTGGGTGGTGCTGTTGTGGCAGAGATGTTGTCTTCGAGAAAATAGTACTGAGTAATATTCGCTCATATCGGCTTCACGAGTGGGTATGAGCCGAGGGGCCAGGTGAGGGGACGGGCCTCTGAAGCTGCTGTCTTCTCCCATGAAGAAGCTTTTTGACTTTTGACGGTAGACGAAAGAGTCACTCTCAGGCACCGCCACCAGGTTGCAGGAGGCGAGCTCGGACGAGGTTTATTTCAGACAGAGAATCGGCTTTTGGCCTAGCTCCCAGATCCACTCAGACATCTGGGAAAGATCAATCACGCTGCCTAAAGGGGCCATGTTGAAAGAGGACACCAGATCCTTTCGTGTGGAGTAGGGGACGGGGATGACAGAGCCGAACGGGTAGTAGGGGGCGGAGCAAGGCCCAATCTGAGAAAAGAACTGATCTGTAGCCACGTCAAGAAATAGCCCATTAGAACCAACTTTCGGCACTCAGCTCCAGGCGGGGCGGCCCCGGCGCTGAGGGACGCTACCCGACCTTGGCGGGACGGGGGTTTCGCCAGGGCCTGGGCCCAGCGACCAGACGGAGACGGCGCGCGAGCCTTGCAGTCTCCAGGAAAATGCGGGCTTGCCTGCAATGAGATTTCATTTTCTGCATTTAAAGGACATCCTTTTCTGAGCTGCTGTGAATAAATTTGGGATGATACTGTATGTTTTCATCTAATGGAGAATTAGCTGTATTTTGAATAAGGATTGCTGCACTGGACGACTTCAGAACATTACTCACAATGTCATCAAACAGGAGTCAGAATCCCCATGGACCGAAGCAGATTGGCCTTGACCAGCTCTGGGACGACCTCAGAGCTGGAATCCAGCAAGTGTACACCACACAGAGTATGGCGAAGTCCAGATACATGGAACTCTACACGTATCCTCCTGCTTGAACTGAGAAAATTTGCTTTAGAATTTTGATACTTAGTGGTAGGATCGATGAATTATTAGAAATTTGACATCGTGTGTTCTCTTCTCAGTTCATCCTTGAAATGTAGTCACAGAATTCATCTTTAGCTTTAAGTTTTTTGAATAGAGGTACTGTTTTTCGGTTTTTGGAACAGAGGTAATGAAATTGGCTAGTTAGTTGTCTAATGCAGTGCTGGTCAGTACAGTAGCCACTAGTCACATGTATCTGTTCACATTTAAAATAATTTAAAAATTCAGTTTCTTAGTCACAGTAGCCATATTTTAAGGGCTTAATAGTCAGATAATAAAATATTTCTATTACTGTGGAAAGATCCGTTGGACAGCACTGGCCTAAAGCAGGGGATCATTTGTTGAAATGTTGTCCATTTGTTTATATATTGTCTACAGCTGCTTTCATGTTACTCGGAGGGAGTTGAGTAGTTCTGTCAGAAACAATCTTGTCCACAAAGCCTAAAATATTTGCTATCTGGTCCTTTACATAAGAAGTTTGTTGACCTGATCTAACGGGATAGCACAGAGAACAAAAGTTTAACTGTTCTGGTCCTGTTTCACAAAAATGGTATTTAAAAAGTAACTCCCTCATTTGTCATGTGGCCTGCCATGTGTGCGAGGGACAGTGCCGCGTGCTGCAAAGGTCACGAGGGTGTAAAAGACGCGGCCCTGCTCTTCCATACCCAGTGGTGTGCTGTTCGCCTGTGTAGAGTTTCTTGGTTCCGTGCAAATATGAAATTGGAACTAGAGCTAAGCCACCTCAGTAGTGAGCAGGTTGCTGCAGATTCTAGGATTTCAAGGTTCAATGGAGATTTAAGTTTAAATCTTTGGTATGTATCTGTAATTATCAAACTAGGTTATGTGATATTGTAGTGTTCCCTCAAATATGTTAGCATCTGAAAATCCTTAAAAAGAATTTAAACATTGATTTAGATGGATATGAAGCTGTCTATTTCTAAATTAACTTACAATTTATTGTATGTATGTACACATATTCATATATGTACTCATATATACTTACATGTAGAACACTTTTCAAAAAAAAATCAGCTTTATTGAGATAATTCACAAACCATAAAATTCACCCTTTTTAAAGTCAAAAAAAAAAAAAAAAAAAAAAAAAGAACCAACTTTCAATCTACTTAGTGACTGCTGAAGTCACTCCGCAACCATTGGTCAACCCGGGGCCCCGCAGGAGACCTCTTAGAACCCTTGGGCGCGAGCGGCGTGTGCGCATGCTCACTTGTGTTTGGCACTGCTCCTTGGTTAGCGTTCGATCGGGAGGCTTTTGAGTGGTGCTGTTGTGGCAGAGATGTTGTCTTCGAGAAAATCCTACTCAGTAATATTTGCTCATATCGGCTTCACGAGTGGGTATGAGCCGAGGGGCCAGGTGAGGGGACGGGCCTCTGAAGCTGCTGTCTTCTTCCATGAAGAAGCTTTTTGACATGTGACGGTAGACGAAAGAGTCACTCTCAGGCACCGCCACCAGGTGGCAGGAGGCGAGCTCGGACGAGGTTTGTTTCAGACAGAGAATCGGCTTTTGGCCTAGCTCCCAGATCCACTCAGACATCTGGGAAACATCAATCACGCTGCCTAAAGGGGCCATGTTGAAAGAGGACACCAGATCCTTTCGTGTGGAGTAGGGGACTTGGGTGACAGAGCGGAACGAGAAGTAGTGGGCGGAGCTAGGCCCAATCTTAGAAAAGAACTGATCTGTGGCCAGGTCAAGAAACAGCCCATTAGAACCATCTTTCAATATCCTTAGTGACTGCTGACGTCACTCAGCATCCATTGGTCAACCTGGGGCCCCGCAGGAGACCTCTTAGAACCCTTGGGCGCGAGCGGTGTGTGCGCGTTCTCACCTGTGTTTATCACTGCTCCTTGGTTACCGTTCGATCGGGAGGCTTTTGAGTGGTGCGGTTGTGGCAGAGAGGTTGGCTTCTACAGAATAGTACCGAGTAATCGCTGGTATTAGGTTTAGAAGTGGATAAGAGCCGAGGGGGCAGGTGAGCGGGCTGGCCCGTTAAGCTGCTGTCTTCTGCCATGAAGGCGCTTTTTGACTTTGGACCGTAGAAGAAAAAGTCACTCTCTGGCACCACCACCGGGCTGCAGGAGGCGAGCGCGGACGCGGTTTGTTTGTGAAAGAGAATCGGCTTTCGGCTGAGCTGGCAGATCCGACTCAGACATCTGGGAAAGATCCATCACGCTGCCAAACAGGGTGATGTGGAAAGAGGACAGCTGATCTTTCCGTGTGGAGTAGGGGTCGGGAACCTCCAGCAGGCTGCAGGAGGCGAGCGCGGGAGCGGTTTGGTTGAGAAATGGAATCGGATTTCGGCTGAGCTACCAGATCCGACACAGACATCTGGGAAAGATCCATCAAGCTGCAAAAGGGGTCATGTTAAAAGTGGATAGCAGATCTTTCCGTGTGGAGTAGGGTAAGTGGATGACAGAGTGGATGGAGAAGTAGGGGGCGGAGCCAGGCCCAAGCTTAGGAAAGAACTTATCTGTAGCCATGGCAAGAAATAGCCCGTGAGAAACAACTTTCAATCCCCCTAGGGACCACTGACGGCAATCAGCAACCATTGGTCAACCCGGGGCCCCGCAGGAGACCTCTTAGAACCCTTGGGCGCGAGCGGTGTGTGCGCATGCTCACTTGTGTTTGGCACTGCTCCTTGGTTAGCGTTCGATCGGGAGGCTTTTGGGTGGTGCTGTTGTGGCAGAGATGTTGTCTTCGAGAAAATAGTACTGAGTAATATTCGCTCATATCGGCTTCACGAGTGGGTATGAGCCGAGGGGCCAGGTGAGGGGACGGGCCTCTGAAGCTGCTGTGTTCTCCCATGAAGAAGCTTTTTGACTTTTGACGGTAGACGAAAGAGTCACTCTCAGGCACCGCCACCAGGTTGCAGGAGGCGAGCTCGGACGAGGTTTATTTCAGACAGAGAATCGGCTTTTGGCCTAGCTCCCAGATCCACTCAGACATCTGGGAAAGATCAATCACGCTGCCTAAAGGGGCCATGTTGAAAGAGGACACCAGATCCTTTCGTGTGGAGTAGGGGACGGGGATGACAGAGCCGAACGGGTAGTAGGGGGCGGAGCAAGGCCCAATCTGAGAAAAGAACTGATCTGTAGCCACGTCAAGAAATAGCCCATTAGAACCAACTTTCGGCACTCAGCTCCAGGCGGGGCGGCCCCGGCGCTGAGGGACGCTACCCGACCTTGGCGGGACGGGGGTTTCGCCAGGGCCTGTGCCCAGCGACCAGGCGGAGACGGCGCGCGAGCCTTGCAGTCTCCAGGGAAATGCGGGCTTGCCTGCAATGAGATTTCATTTTCTGCATTTAAAGGACATCCTTTTCTGAGCTGCTGTGAATAAATTTGGGATGATACTCTATGTTTTCATCTAATGGAGAATTAGCTGTATTTTGAATAAGGATTGCTGCACTGGACGACTTCAGAACATTACTCACAATGTCATCAAACAGGAGTCAGAATCCCCATGGACCGAAGCAGATTGGCCTTGACCAGCTCTGGGACGACCTCAGAGCTGGAATCCAGCAAGTGTACACCAGACAGAGTATGGCGAAGTCCAGATACATGGAACTCTACACGTATCCTCCTGCTTGAACTGAGATAATTTGCTTTAGAATTTTGATACTTAGTGGTAGGATCGATGAATTATTAGAAATTTGACATCGTGTGTTCTCTTCTCAGTTCATCCTTGAAATGTAGTCACAGAATTCATCTTTAGCTTTAAGTTTTTTGAATAGAGGTACTGTTTTTCGGTTTTTGGAACAGAGGTAATAAAATTGGCTAGTTAGTTGTCTAATGCAGTGCTGGTCAGTACAGTAGCCACTAGTCACATGTATCTGTTTACATTTAAAATAATTTAAAAATTCAGTTTCTTAGTCACAGTAGCCATATTTTAAGGGCTTAATAGTCAGATAATAAAATATTTCTATTACTGTGGAAAGATCCGTTGGACAGCACTGGCCTAAAGCAGGGGATCATTTGTTGAAATGTTGTCCATTTGTTTATATATTGTCTACAGCTGCTTTCATGTTACTCGGAGGGAGTTGAGTAGTTCTGTCAGAAACAATCTTGTCCACAAAGCCTAAAATATTTGCTATCTGGTCCTTTACATAAGAAGTTTGTTGACCTGATCTAACGGGATAGCACAGAGAACAAAAGTTTAACTGTTCTGGTCCTGTTTCACAAAAATGGTATTTAAAAAGTAACTCCCTCATTTGTCATGTGGCCTGCCATGTGTGCGAGGGACAGTGCCGCGTGCTGCAAAGGTCACGAGGGTGTAAAAGACGCGGCCCTGCTCTTCCATACCCAGTGGTGTGCTGTTCGCCTTTGTAGAGTTTCTTGGTTCCGTGCAAATATGAAATTGGAACTAGAGCTAAGCCACCTCAGTAGTGAGCAGGTTGCTGCAGATTCTAGGATTTCAAGGTTCAATGGAGATTTAAGTTTAAATCTTTGGTATGTATCTGTAATTATCAAACTAGGTTATGTGATATTGTAGTGTTCCCTCAAATATGTTAGCATCTGAAAATCCTTAAAAAGAACTTAAACATTGATTTAGATGGATATGAAGCTGTCTATTTCTAAATTAACTTACAATTTATTGTATGTATGTACACATATTCATATATGTACTCATATATACTTACATGTAGAACACTTTTCAAAAAAAAATCAGCTTTATTGAGATAATTCACAAACCATAAACTTCACCCTTTTTAAAGTCAAAAAAAAAAAAAAAAAAAGAACCAACTTTCAATCTACTTAGTGACTGCTGAAGTCACTCCGCAACCATTAGTCAACCCGGGACCCCGCAGGAGACCTCTTAGAACCCTTGGGCGCGAGCGGCGTGTGCGCATGCTCACTTGTGTTTGGCACTGCTCCTTGGTTAGCGTTCGATCGGGAGGCTTTTGAGTGGTGCTGTTGTGGCAGAGATGTTGTCTTCGAGAAAATCGTACTCAGTAATATTCGCTCATATCGGCTTCACGAGTGGGTATGAGCCGAGGGGCCAGGTGAGGGGACGGGCCTCTGAAGCTGCTGTCTTCTTCCATGAAGAAGCTTTTTGACATTTGACGGTAGACGAAAGAGTCACTCTCAGGCACCGCCACCAGGTGGCAGGAGGCGAGCTCGGACGAGGTTTGTTTCAGACAGAGAATCGGCTATTGGCCAAGCTCCCAGATCCACTCAGACATCTGGGAAACATCAATCACGCTGCCTAAAGGGGCCATGTTGAAAGAGGACACCAGATCCTTTCGTGTGGAGTAGGGGACTTGGGTGACAGAGCGGAACGAGAAGTAGTGGGCGGAGCTAGGCCCAATCTTAGAAAAGAACTGATCTGTGGCCAGGTCAAGAAACAGCCCATTAGAACCATCTTTCAATATCCTTAGTGACTGCTGACGTCACTCAGCATCCATTGGTCAACCCGGGGCCCCCGCAGGAGACCTCTTAGAACCCTTGGGCGCGAGCGGTGTGTGCGCGTTCTCACCTGTGTTTATCACTGCTCCTTGGTTACCGTTCGATCGGGAGGCTTTTGAGTGGTGCGGTTGTGGCAGAGAGGTTGGCTTCTACAGAATAGTACCGAGTAATCGCTGGTATTAGGTTTAGAAGTGGATAAGAGCCGAGGGGGCAGGTGAGCGGGCTGGCCCGTTAAGCTGCTGTCTTCTGCCATGAAGGCGCTTTTTGACTTTGGACCGTAGAAGAAAAAGTCACTCTCTGGCACCACCACCGGGCTGCAGGAGGCGAGCGCGGACGCGGTTTGTTTGTGAAAGAGAATCGGCTTTCGGCTGAGCTGGCAGATCCGACTCAGACATCTGGGAAAGATCCATCACGCTGCCAAACAGGGTGATGTGGAAAGAGGACAGCTGATCTTTCCGTGTGGAGTAGGGGTCGGGAACCTCCAGCAGGCTGCAGGAGGCGAGCGCGGGAGCGGTTTGGTTGAGAAATGGAATCGGATTTCGGCTGAGCTACCAGATCCGACACAGACATCTGGGGAAGATCCATCAAGCTGCAAAAGGGGTCATGTTAAAAGTGGATAGCAGATCTTTCCGTGTGGAGTAGGGTAAGTGGATGACAGAGTGGATGGAGAAGTAGGGGGCGGAGCCAGGCCCAAGCTTAGGAAAGAACTTATCTGTAGCCATGGCAAGAAATAGCCCGTGAGAAACAACTTTCAATCCCCCTAGGGACCACTGACGGCAATCAGCAACCATTGGTCAACCCGGGGCCCCGCAGGAGACCTCTTAGAACCCTTGGGCGCGAGCGGTGTGTGCGCATGCTCACTTGTGTTTGGCACGGCTCCTTGGTTAGCGTTCGATCGGGAGGCTTTTGGGTGGTGCTGTTGTGGCAGAGATGTTGTCTTCGAGAAAATCGTACTCAGTAATATTCGCTCATATCGGCTTCACGAGTGGGTATGAGCCGAGGGGCCAGGTGAGGGGACGGGCCTCTGAAGCTGCTGTCTTCTCCCATGAAGAAGCTTTTTGACTTTTGACGGTAGACGAAAGAGTCACTCTCAGGAACCGCCACCAGGTTGCAGGAGGCGAGCTCGGACGAGGTTTATTTCAGACAGAGAATCGGCTTTTGGCCTAGCTCCCAGATCCACTCAGACATCTGGGAAAGATCAATCACGCTGCCTAAAGGGGCCATGTTGAAAGAGGACACCAGATCCTTTCGTGTGGAGTAGGCGACGGGGATGACAGAGCCGAACGGGTAGTAGGGGGCGGAGCAAGGCCCAATCTGAGAAAAGAACTGATCTGTAGCCACGTCAAGAAATAGCCCATTAGAACCAACTTTCGGCACTCAGCTCCAGGCGGGGCGGCCCCGGCGCTGAGGGACGCTACCCGACCTTGGCGGGACGGGGGTTTCGCCAGGGCCTGGGCCCAGCGACCAGGCGGAGACGGCGCGCGAGCCTTGCAGTCTCCAGGGAAATGCGGGCTTGCCTGCAATGAGATTTCATTTTCTGCATTTAAAGGACACCCTTTTCTGAGCTGCTGTGAATAAATTTGGGATGATACTGTATGTTTTCATCTAATGGAGAATTAGCTGTATTTTGAATAAGGATTGCTGCACTGGACGACTTCAGAACATTACTCACAATGTCATCAAACAGGAGTCAGAATCCCCATGGACCGAAGCAGATTGGCCTTGACCAGCTCTGGGACGACCTCAGAGCTGGAATCCAGCAAGTGTACACCACACAGAGTATGGCGAAGTCCAGATACATGGAACTCTACACGTATCCTCCTGCTTGAACTGAGATAATTTGCTTTAGAATTTTGATACTTAGTGGTAGGATCGATGAATTATTAGAAATTTGACATCGTGTGTTCTCTTCTCAGTTCATCCTTGAAATGTAGTCACAGAATTCATCTTTAGCTTTAAGTTTTTTGAATAGAGGTACTGTTTTTCGGTTTTTGGAACAGAGGTAATAAAATTGGCTAGTTAGTTGTCTAATGCAGTGCTGGTCAGTACAGTAGCCACTAGTCACATGTATCTGTTTACATTTAAAATAATTTAAAAATTCAGTTTCTTAGTCACAGTAGCCATATTTTAAGGGCTTAATAGTCAGATAATAAAATATTTCTATTACTGTGGAAAGATCCGTTGGACAGCACTGGCCTAAAGCAGGGGATCATTTGTTGAAATGTTGTCCATTTGTTTATATATTGTCTACAGCTGCTTTCATGTTACTCGGAGGGAGTTGAGTCGTTCTGTCAGAAACAATCTTGTCCACAAAGCCTAAAATATTTGCTATCTGGTCCTTTACATAAGAAGTTTGTTGACCTGATCTAACGGGATAGCACAGAGAACAAAAGTTTAACTGTTCTGGTCCTGTTTCACAAAAATGGTATTTAAAAAGTAACTCCCTCATTTGTCATGTGGCCTGCCATGTGTGCGAGGGACAGTGCCGCGTGCTGCAAAGGTCACGAGGGTGTAAAAGACGCGGCCCTGCTCTTCCATACCCAGTGGTGTGCTGTTCGCCTTTGTAGAGTTTCTTGGTTCCGTGCAAATATGAAATTGGAACTAGAGCTAAGCCACCTCAGTAGTGAGCAGGTTGCTGCAGATTCTAGGATTTCAAGGTTCAATGGAGATTTAAGTTTAAATCTTTGGTATGTATCTGTAATTATCAAACTAGGTTATGTGATATTGTAGTGTTCCCTCAAATATGTTAGCATCTGAAAATCCTTAAAAAGAATTTAAACATTGATTTAGATGGATATGAAGCTGTCTATTTCTAAATTAACTTACAATTTATTGTATGTATGTACACATATTCATATATGTACTCATATATACTTACATGTAGAACACTTTTCAAAAAAAAATCAGCTTTATTGAGATAATTCACAAACCATAAAATTCACCCTTTTTAAAGTCAAAAAAAAAAAAAAAAAAAAAAAGAACCAACTTTCAATCTACTTAGTGACTGCTGAAGTCACTCCGCAACCATTGGTCAACCCGGGGCCCCGCAGGAGACCTCTTAGAACCCTTGGGCGCGAGCGGCGTGTGCGCATGCTCACTTGTGTTTGGCACTGCTCCTTGGTTAGCGTTCGATCGGGAGGCTTTTGAGTGGTGCTGTTGTGGCAGAGATGTTGTCTTCGAGAAAATCGTACTCAGTAATATTCGCTCATATCGGCTTCACGAGTGGGTATGAGCCGAGGGGCCAGGTGAGGGGACGGGCCTCTGAAGCTGCTGTCTTCTTCCATGAAGAAGCTTTTTGACATTTGACGGTAGACGAAAGAGTCACTCTCAGGCACCGCCACCAGGTGGCAGGAGGCGAGCTCGGACGAGGTTTGTTTCAGACAGAGAATCGGCTTTTGGCCTAGCTCCCAGATCCACTCAGACATCTGGGAAACATCAATCACGCTGCCTAAAGGGGCCATGTTGAAAGAGGACACCAGATCCTTTCGTGTGGAGTAGGGGACTTGGGTGACAGAGCGGAACGAGAAGTAGTGGGCGGAGCTAGGCCCAATCTTAGAAAAGAACTGATCTGTGGCCAGGTCAAGAAACAGCCCATTAGAACCATCTTTCAATATCCTTAGTGACTGCTGACGTCACTCAGCATCCATTGGTCAACCTGGGGCCCCCGCAGGAGACCTCTTAGAACCCTTGGGCGCGAGCGGTGTGTGCGCGTTCTCACCTGTGTTTATCACTGCTCCTTGGTTACCGTTCGATCGGGAGGCTTTTGAGTGGTGCGGTTGTGGCTGAGAGGTTGGCTTCTACAGAATAGTACCGAGTAATCGCTGGTATTAGGTTTAGAAGTGGATAAGAGCCGAGGGGGCAGGTGAGCGGGCTGGCCCGTTAAGCTGCTGTCTTCTGCCATGAAGGCGCTTTTTGACTTTGGACCGTAGAAGAAAAAGTCACTCTCTGGCACCACCACCGGGCTGCAGGAGGCGAGCGCGGACGCGGTTTGTTTGTGAAAGAGAATCGGCTTTCGGCTGAGCTGGCAGATCCGACTCAGACATCTGGGAAAGATCCATCACGCTGCCAAACAGGGTGATGTGGAAAGAGGACAGCTGATCTTTCCGTGTGGAGTAGGGGTCGGGAACCTCCAGCAGGCTGCAGGAGGCGAGCGCGGGAGCGGTTTGGTTGAGAAATGGAATCGGATTTCGGCTGAGCTACCAGATCCGACACAGACATCTGGGAAAGATCCATCAAGCTGCAAAAGGGGTCATGTTACAAGTGGATAGCAGATCTTTCCGTGTGGAGTAGGGTAAGTGGATGACAGAGTGGATGGAGAAGTAGGGGGCGGAGCCAGGCCCAAGCTTAGGAAAGAACTTATCTGTAGCGATGGCAAGAAATAGCCCGTGAGAAACAACTTTCAATCCCCCTAGGGACCACTGACGGCAATCAGCAACCATTGGTCAACCCGGGGCCCCGCAGGAGACCTCTTAGAACCCTTGGGCGCGAGCGGTGTGTGCGCATGCTCACTTGTGTTTGGCACTGCTCCTTGGTTAGCGTTCGATCGGGAGGCTTTTGGGTGGTGCTGTTGTGGCAGAGATGTTGTCTTCGAGAAAATAGTACTGAGTAATATTCGCTCATATCGGCTTCACGAGTGGGTATGAGCCGAGGGGCCAGGTGAGGGGACGGGCCTCTGAAGCTGCTGTCTTCTCCCATGAAGAAGCTTTTTGACTTTTGACGGTAGACGAAAGAGTCACTCTCAGGCACCGCCACCAGGTTGCAGGAGGCGAGCTCGGACGAGGTTTATTTCAGACAGAGAATCGGCTTTTGGCCTAGCTCCCAGATCCACTCAGACATCTGGGAAAGATCAATCACGCTGCCTAAAGGGGCCATGTTGAAAGAGGACACCAGATCCTTTCGTGTGGAGTAGGGGACGGGGATGACAGACCCGAACGAGTAGTAGGGGGCGGAGCAAGGCCCAATCTGAGAAAAGAACTGATCTGTAGCCACGTCAAGAAATAGCCCATTAGAACCAACTTTCGGCACTCAGCTCCAGGCGGGGCGGCCCCGGCGCTGAGGGACGCTACCCGACCTTGGCGGGACGGGGGTTTCGCCAGGGCCTGGGCCCAGCGACCAGGCGGAGACGGCGCGCGAGCCTTGCAGTCTCCAGGGAAATGCGGGCTTGCCTGCAATGAGATTTCATTTTCTGCATTTAAAGGACATCCTTTTCTGAGCTGCTGTGAATAAATTTGGGATGATACTGTATGTTTTCATCTAATGGAGAATTAGCTGTATTTTGAATAAGGATTGCTGCACTGGACGACTTCAGAACATTACTCACAATGTCATCAAACAGGAGTCAGAATCCCCATGGACCGAAGCAGATTGGCCTTGACCAGCTCTGGGACGACCTCAGAGCTGGAATCCAGCAAGTGTACACCAGACAGAGTATGGCGAAGTCCAGATACATGGAACTCTACACGTATCCTCCTGCTTGAACTGAGATAATTTGCTTTAGAATTTTGATACTTAGTGGTAGGATCGATGAATTATTAGAAATTTGACATCGTGTGTTCTCTTCTCAGTTCATCCTTGAAATGTAGTCACAGAATTCATCTTTAGCTTTAAGTTTTTTGAATAGAGGTACTGTTTTTCGGTTTTTGGAACAGAGGTAATAAAATTGGCTAGTTAGTTGTCTAATGCAGTGCTGGTCAGTACAGTAGCCACTAGTCACATGTATCTGTTTACATTTAAAATAATTTAAAAATTCAGTTTCTTAGTCACAGTAGCCATATTTTAAGGGCTTAATAGTCAGATAATAAAATATTTCTATTACTGTGGAAAGATCCGTTGGACAGCACTGGCCTAAAGCAGGGGATCATTTGTTGAAATGTTGTCCATTTGTTTATATATTGTCTACAGCTGCTTTCATGTTACTCGGAGGGAGTTGAGTAGTTCTGTCAGAAACAATCTTGTCCACAAAGCCTAAAATATTTGCTATCTGGTCCTTTACATAAGAAGTTTGTTGACCTGATCTAACGGGATAGCACAGAGAACAAAAGTTTAACTGTTCTGGTCCTGTTTCACAAAAATGGTATTTAAAAAGTAACTCCCTCATTTGTCATGTGGCCTGCCATGTGTGCGAGGGACAGTGCCGCGTGCTACAAAGGTCACGAGGGTGTAAAAGACGCGGCCCTGCTCTTCCATACCCAGTGGTGTGCTGTTCGCCTTTGTAGAGTTTCTTGGTTCCGTGCAAATATGAAATTGGAACTAGAGCTAAGCCACCTCAGTAGTGAGCAGGTTGCTGCAGATTCTAGGATTTCAAGGTTCAATGGAGATTTAAGTTGAAATCTTAGGTATGTATCTGTAATTATCAAACTAGGTTATGTGATATTGTAGTGTTCCCTCAAATATGTTAGCATCTGAAAATCCTTAAAAAGAACTTAAACATTGATTTAGATGGATATGAAGCTGTCTATTTCTAAATTAACTTACAATTTATTGTATGTATGTACACATATTCATATATGTACTCATATATACTTACATGTAGAACACTTTTCAAAAAAAAATCAGCTTTATTGAGATAATTCACAAACCATAAACTTCACCCTTTTTAAAGTCAAAAAAAAAAAAAAAAAAAAAAGAACCAACTTTCAATCTACTTAGTGACTGCTGAAGTCACTCCGCAACCATTGGTCAACCCGGGGCCCCGCAGGAGACCTCTTAGAACCCTTGGGCGCGAGCGGCGTGTGCGCATGCTCACTTGTGTTTGGCACTGCTCCTTGGTTAGCTTTCGATCGGGAGGCTTTTGAGTGGTGCTGTTGTGGCAGAGATGTTGTATTCGAGAAAATCGTACTCAGTAATATTCGCTCATATCGGCTTCACGAGTGGGTATGAGCCGAGGGGCCAGGTGAGGGGACGGGCCTCTGAAGCTGCTGTCTTATTCCATGAAGAAGCTTTTTGACATTTGACGGTAGACGAAAGAGTCACTCTCAGGCACCGCCACCAGGTGGCAGGAGGCGAGCTCAGACGAGGTTTGTTTCAGACAGAGAACCGGCTTTTGGCCTAGCTCCCAGATCCACTCAGACATCTGGGAAACATCAATCACGCTGCCTAAAGGGGCCATGTTGAAAGAGGACACCAGATCCTTTCGTGTGGAGTAGGGGACTTGGGTGACAGAGCGGAACGAGAAGTAGTGGGCGGAGCTAGGCCCAATCTTAGAAAAGAACTGATCTGTGGCCAGGTCAAGAAACAGCCCATTAGAACCATCTTTCAATATCCTTAGTGACTGCTGACGTCACTCAGCATCCATTGGTCAACCCGGGGCCCCGCAGGAGACCTCTTAGAACCCTTGGGCGCGAGCGGTGTGTGCGCGTTCTCACCTGTGTTTATCACTGCTCCTTGGTTACCGTTCGATCGGGAGGCTTTTGAGTGGTGCGGTTGTGGCAGAGAGGTTGGCTTCTACAGAATAGTACCGAGTAATCGCTGGTATTAGGTTTATTTATTTTTTTTATTTATTTATTTTTTTTCTCGTGACCGGTCAGTCCTATATAGGATCCGAACCCGCGGCGGGAGCGTCGCCGCGCTCCCAGCGCAGCACTTTACCAAGTACGCCACGGGCTCGGCCCTGGTATTAGGTTTAGAAGTGGATAAGAGCCGAGGGGGCAGGTGAGCGGGCTGGCCCGTTAAGCTGCTGTCTTCTGCCATGAAGGCGCTTTTTGACTTTGGACCGTAGAAGAAAAAGTCACTCTCTGGCACCACCACCGGGCTGCAGGAGGCGAGCGCGGACGCGGTTTGTTTGTGAAAGAGAATCGGCTTTCGGCTGAGCTGGCAGATCCGACTCAGACATCTGGGAAAGATCCATCACGCTGCCAAACAGGGTGATGTGGAAAGAGGACAGCTGATCTTTCCGTGTGGAGTAGGGGTCGGGAACCTCCAGCAGGCTGCAGGAGGCGAGCGCGGGAGCGGTTTGGTTGAGAAATGGAATCGGATTTCGGCTGAGCTACCAGATCCGACACAGACATCTGGGAAAGATCCATCAAGCTGCAAAAGGGGTCATGTTAAAAGTGGATAGCAGATCTTTCCGTGTGGAGTAGGGTAAGTGGATGACAGAGTGGATGGAGAAGTAGGGGGCGGAGCCAGGCCCAAGCTTAGGAAAGAACTTATCTGTAGCCATGGCAAGAAATAGCCCGTGAGAAACAACTTTCAATCCCCCTAGGGACCACTGACGGCAATCAGCAACCATTGGTCAACCCGGGGCCCCGCAGGAGACCTCTTAGAACCCTTGGGCGCGAGCGGTGTGTGCGCATGCTCACTTGTGTTTGGCACTGCTCCTTGGTTAGCGTTCGATCGGGAGGCTTTTGGGTGGTGCTTTGTGGCAGAGATGTTGTCTTCGAGAAAATAGTACTGAGTAATATTCGCTCATATCGGCTTCACGAGTGGGTATGAGCCGAGGGGCCAGGTGAGGGGACGGGCCTCTGAAGCTGCTGTCTTCTCCCATGAAGAAGGTTTTTGACTTTTGACGGTAGACGAAAGAGTCACTCTCAGGCACCGCCACCAGGTTGCAGGAGGCGAGCTCGGACGAGGTTTATTTCAGACAGAGAATCGGCTTTTGGCCTAGCTCCCAGATCCACTCAGACATCTGGGAAAGATCAATCACGCTGCCTAAAGGGGCCATGTTGAAAGAGGACACCAGATCCTTTCGTGTGGAGTAGGGGACGGGGATGACAGAGCCGAACGGGTAGTAGGGGGCGGAGCAAGGCCCAATCTGAGAAAAGAACTGATCTGTAGCCACGTCAAGAAATAGCCCATTAGAACCAACTTTCGGCACTCAGCTCCAGGCGGGGCGGCCCCGGCGCTGAGGGACGCTACCCGACCTTGGCGGGACGGGGGTTTCGCCAGGGCCTGGGCCCAGCGACCAGGCGGAGACGGCGCGCGAGCCTTGCAGTCTCCAGGGAAATGCGGGCTTGCCTGCAATGAGATTTCATTTTCTGCATTTAAAGGACATCCTTTTCTGAGCTGCTGTGAATAAATTTGGGATGATACTGTATGTTTTCATCTAATGGAGAATTAGCTGTATTTTGAATAAGGATTGCTGCACTGGACGACTTCAGAACATTACTCACAATGTCATCAAACAGGAGTCAGAATCCCCATGGACCGAAGCAGATTGGCCTTGACCAGCTCTGGGACGACCTCAGAGCTGGAATCCAGCAAGTGTACACAACACAGAGTATGGCGAAGTCCAGATACATGGAACTCTACACGTATCCTCCTGCTTGAACTGAGATAATTTGCTTTAGAATTTTGATACTTAGTGGTAGGATCGATGAATTATTAGAAATTTGACATCGTGTGTTCTCTTCTCAGTTCATCCTTGAAATGTAGTCACAGAATTCATCTTTAGCGTTAAGTTTTTTGAATAGAGGTACTGTTTTTCGGTTTTTGGAACAGAGGTAATAAAATTGGCTAGTTAGTTGTCTAATGCAGTGCTGGTCAGTACAGTAGCCACTAGTCACATGTATCTGTTCACATTTAAAATAATTTAAAAATTCAGTTTCTTAGTCACAGTAGCCATATTTTAAGGGCTTAATAGTCAGATAATAAAATATTTCTATTACTGTGGAAAGATCCGTTGGACAGCACTGGCCTAAAGCAGGGGATCATTTGTTGAAATGTTGTCCATTTGTTTATATATTGTCTACAGCTGCTTTCATGTTACTCGGAGGGAGTTGAGTAGTTCTGTCAGAAACAATCTTGTCCACAAAGCCTAAAATATTTGCTATCTGGTCCTTTACATAAGAAGTTTGTTGACCTGATCTAACGGGATAGCACAGAGAACAAAAGTTTAACTGTTCTGGTCCTGTTTCACAAAAATGGTATTTAAAAAGTAACTCCCTCATTTGTCATGTGGCCTGCCATGTGTGCGAGGGACAGTGCCGCGTGCTGCAAAGGTCACGAGGGTGTAAAAGACGCGGCCCTGGTCTTCCATACCCAGTGGTGTGCTGTTCGCCTTTGTAGAGTTTCTTGGTTCCGTGCAAATATGAAATTGGAACTAGAGCTAAGCCACCTCAGTAGTGAGCAGGTTGCTGCAGATTCTAGGATTTCAAGGTTCAATGGAGATTTAAGTTTAAATCTTTGGTATGTATCTGTAATTATCAAACTAGGTTATGTGATATTGTAGTGTTCCCTCAAATATGTTAGCATCTGAAAATCCTTAAAAAGAATTTAAACATTGATTTAGATGGATATGAAGCTGTCTTTTTCTAAATTAACTTACAATTTATTGTATGTATGTACACATATTCATATATGTACTCATATATACTTACATGTAGAACACTTTTCAAAAAAAAATCAGCTTTATTGAGATAATTCACAAACCATAAACTTCACCCTTTTTAAAGTCAAAAAAAAAAAAAAAAAAGAACCAACTTTCAATCTACTTAGTGACTGCTGAAGTCACTCCGCAACCATTGGTCAACCCGGGGCCCCGCAGGAGACCTCTTAGAACCCTTGGGCGCGAGCGGTGTGTGCGCATGCTCACTTGTGTTTGGCACTGCTCCTTGGTTAGCGTTCGATCGGGAGGCTTTTGGGTGGTGCTGTTGTGGCAGAGATGTTGTCTTCGAGAAAATAGTACTGAGTAATATTCGCTCATATCGGCTTCACGAGTGGGTATGAGCCGAGGGGCCAGGTGAGGGGACGGGCCTCTGAAGCTGCTGTCTTCTCCCATGAAGAAGCTTTTTGACTTTTGACGGTAGACGAAAGAGTCACTCTCAGGCACCGCCACCAGGTTGCAGGAGGCGAGCTCGGACGAGGTTTATTTCAGACAGAGAATCGGCTTTTGGCCTAGCTCCCAGATCCACTCAGACATCTGGGAAAGATCAATCACGCTGCCTAAAGGGGCCATGTTGAAAGAGGACACCAGATCCTTTCGTGTGGAGTAGGGGACGGGGATGACAGAGCCGAACGGGTAGTAGGGGGCGGAGCAAGGCCCAATCTGAGAAAAGAACTGATCTGTATCCACGTCAAGAAATAGCCCATTAGAACCAACTTTCGGCACTCAGCTCCAGGCGGGGCGGCCCCGGCGCTGAGGGACGCTACCCGACCTTGGCGGGACGGGGGTTTCGCCAGGGCCTGGGCCCAGCGACCAGGCGGAGACGGCGCGCGAGCCTTGCAGTCTCCAGGGAAATGCGGGCTTGCCTGCAATGAGATTTCATTTTCTGCATTTAAAGGACACCCTTTTCTGAGCTGCTGTGAATAAATTTGGGATGATACTGTATGTTTTCATCTAATGGAGAATTAGCTGTATTTTGAATAAGGATTGCTGCACTGGACGACTTCAGAACATTACTCACAATGTCATCAAACAGGAGTCAGAATCCCCATGGACCGAAGCAGATTGGCCTTGACCAGCTCTGGGACGACCTCAGAGCTGGAATCCAGCAAGTGTACACCAGACAGAGTATGGCGAAGTCCAGATACATGGAACTCTACACGTATCCTCCTGCTTGAACTGAGATAATTTGCTTTAGAATTTTGATACTTAGTGGTAGGATCGATGAATTATTAGAAATTTGACATCGTGTGTTCTCTTCTCAGTTCATCCTTGAAATGTAGTCACAGAATTCATCTTTAGCTTTAAGTTTTTTGAATAGAGGTACTGTTTTTCGGTTTTTGGAACAGAGGTAATAAAATTGGCTAGTTAGTTGTCTAATGCAGTGCTGGTCAGTACAGTAGCCACTAGTCACATGTATCTGTTTACATTTAAAATAATTTAAAAATTCAGTTTCTTAGTCACAGTAGCCATATTTTAAGGGCTTAATAGTCAGATAATAAAATATTTCTATTACTGTGGAAAGATCCGTTGGACAGCACTGGCCTAAAGCAGGGGATCATTTGTTGAAATGTTGTCCATTTGTTTATATATTGTCTACAGCTGCTTTCATGTTACTCGGAGGGAGTTGAGTAGTTCTGTCAGAAACAATCTTGTCCACAAAGCCTAAAATATTTGCTATCTGGTCCTTTACATAAGAAGTTTGTTGACCTGATCTAACGGGATAGCACAGAGAACAAAAGTTTAACTGTTCTGGTCCTGTTTCACAAAAATGGTATTTAAAAAGTAACTCCCTCATTTGTCATGTGGCCTGCCATGTGTGCGAGGGACAGTGCCGCGTGCTGCAAAGGTCACGAGGGTGTAAAAGACGCGGCCCTGCTCTTCCATACCCAGTGGTGTGCTGTTCGCCTGTGTAGAGTTTCTTGGTTCCGTGCAAATATGAAATTGGAACTAGAGCTAAGCCACCTCAGTAGTGAGCAGGTTGCTGCAGATTCTAGGATTTCAAGGTTCAATGGAGATTTAAGTTTAAATCTTTGGTATGTATCTGTAATTATCAAACTAGGTTATGTGATATTGTAGTGTTCCCTCAAATATGTTAGCATCTGAAAATCCTTAAAAAGAATTTAAACATTGATTTAGATGGATATGAAGCTGTCTATTTCTAAATTAACTTACAATTTATTGTATGTATGTACACATATTCATATATGTACTCATATATACTTACATGTAGAACACTTTTCAAAAAAAAATCAGCTTTATTGAGATAATTCACAAACCATAAACTTCACCCTTTTTAAAGTCAAAAAAAAAAAAAAAAAAAAAAGAACCAACTTTCAATCTACTTAGTGACTGCTGAAGTCACTCCGCAACCATTGGTCAACCCGGGGCCCCGCAGGAGACCTCTTAGAACCCTTGGGCGCGAGCGGTGTGTGCGCATGCTCACTTGTGTTTGGCACTGCTCCTTGGTTAGCGTTCGATCGGGAGGCTTTTGAGTGGTGCTGTTGTGGCAGAGATGTTGTCTTCGAGAAAATCGTACTCAGTAATATTCGCTCATATCGGCTTCACGAGTGGGTATGAGCCGAGGGGCCAGGTGAGGGGACGGGCCTCTGAAGCTGCTGTCTTCTTCCATGAAGAAGCTTTTTGACATTTGACGGTAGACGAAAGAGTCACTCTCAGGCACCGCCACCAGGTGGCAGGAGGCGAGCTCGGACGAGGTTTGTTTCAGACAGAGAATCGGCTTTTGGCCTAGCTCCCAGATCCACTCAGACATCTGGGAAACATCAATCACGCTGCCTAAAGGGGCCATGTTGAAAGAGGACACCAGATCCTTTCGTGTGGAGTAGGGGACTTGGGTGACAGAGTGGAATGAGAAGTAGTGGGCGGAGCTAGGCCCAATCTTAGAAAAGAACTGATCTGTGGCCAGGTCAAGAAACAGCCCATTAGAACCATCTTTCAATATCCTTAGTGACTGCTGACGTCACTCAGCATCCATTGGTCAACCCGGGGCCCCGCAGGAGACCTCTTAGAACCCTTGGGCGCGAGCGGTGTGTGCGCGTTCTCACCTGTGTTTATCACTGCTCCTTGGTTACCGTTCGATCGGGAGGCTTTTGAGTGGTGCGGTTGTGGCAGAGAGGTTGGCTTCTACAGAATAGTACCGAGTAATCGCTGGTATTAGGTTTAGAAGTGGATAAGAGCCGAGGGGGCAGGTGAGCGGGCTGGCCCGTTAAGCTGCTGTCTTCTGCCATGAAGGCGCTTTTTGACTTTGGACCGTAGAAGAAAAAGTCACTCTCTGGCACCACCACCGGGCTGCAGGAGGCGAGCGCGGACGCGGTTTGTTTGTGAAAGAGAATCGGCTTTCGGCTGAGCTGGCAGATCCGACTCAGACATCTGGGAAAGATCCATCACGCTGCCAAACAGGGTGATGTGGAAAGAGGACAGCTGATCTTTCCGTGTGGAGTAGGGGTCGGGAACCTCCAGCAGGCTGCAGGAGGCGAGCGCGGGAGCGGTTTGGTTGAGAAATGGAATCGGATTTCGGCTGAGCTACCAGATCCGACACAGACATCTGGGAAAGATCCATCAAGCTGCAAAAGGGGTCATGTTAAAAGTGGATAGCAGATCTTTCCGTGTGGAGTAGGGTAAGTGGATGACAGAGTGGATGGAGAAGTAGGGGGCGGAGCCAGGCCCAAGCTTAGGAAAGAACTTATCTGTAGCCATGGCAAGAAATAGCCCGTGAGAAACAACTTTCAATCCCCCTAGGGACCACTGACGGCAATCAGCAACCATTGGTCAACCCGGGGCCCCGCAGGAGACCTCTTAGAACCCTTGGGCGCGAGCGGTGTGTGCGCATGCTCACTTGTGTTTGGCACTGCTCCTTGGTTAGCGTTCGATCGGGAGGCTTTTGGGTGGTGCTTTGTGGCAGAGATGTTGTCTTCGAGAAAATAGTACTGAGTAATATTCGCTCATATCGGCTTCACGAGTGGGTATGAGCCGAGGGGCCAGGTGAGGGGACGGGCCTCTGAAGCTGCTGTCTTCTCCCATGAAGAAGCTTTTTGACTTTTGACGGTAGACGAAAGAGTCACTCTCAGGCACCGCCACCAGGTTGCAGGAGGCGAGCTCGGACGAGGTTTATTTTAGACAGAGAATCGGCTTTTGGCCTAGCTCCCAGATCCACTCAGACATCTGGGAAAGATCAATCACGCTGCCTAAAGGGGCCATGTTGAAAGAGGACACCAGATCCTTTCATGTGGAGTAGGGGACGGGGATGACAGAGCCGAACGGGTAGTAGGGGGCGGAGCAAGGCCCAATCTGAGAAAAGAACTGATCTGTAGCCACGTCAAGAAATAGCCCATTAGAACCAACTTTCGGCACTCAGCTCCAGGCGGGGCGGCCCCGGCGCTGAGGGACGCTACCCGACCTTGGCGGGACGGGGGTTTCGCCAGGGCCTGGGCCCAGCGACCAGGCGGAGACGGCGCGCGAGCCTTGCAGTCTCCAGGGAAATGCGGGCTTGCCTGCAATGAGATTTCATTTTCTGCATTTAAAGGACATCCTTTTCTGAGCTGCTGTGAATAAATTTGGGATGATACTGTATGTTTTCATCTAATGGAGAATTAGCTGTATTTTGAATAAGGATTGCTGCACTGGACGACTTCAGAACATTACTCACAATGTCATCAAACAGGAGTCTGAATCCCCATGGACCGAAGCAGATTGGCCTTGACCAGCTCTGGGACGACCTCAGAGCTGGAATCCAGCAAGTGTACACCACACAGAGTATGGCGAAGTCCAGATACATGGAACTCTACACGTATCCTCCTGCTTGAACTGAGATAATTTGCTTTAGAATTTTGATACTTAGTGGTAGGATCGATGAATTATTAGAAATTTGACATCGTGTGTTCTCTTCTCAGTTCATCCTTGAAATGTAGTCACAGAATTCATCTTTAGCTTTAAGTTTTTTGAATAGAGGTACTGTTTTTCGGTTTTTGGAACAGAGGTAATAAAATTGGCTAGTTAGTTGTCTAATGCAGTGCTGGTCAGTACAGTAGCCACTAGTCACATGTATCTGTTTACATTTAAAATAATTTAAAAATTCAGTTTCTTAGTCACAGTAGCCATATTTTAAGGGCTTAATAGTCAGATAATAAAATATTTCTATTACTGTGGAAAGATCCGTTGGACAGCACTGGCCTAAAGCAGGGGATCATTTGTTGAAATGTTGTCCATTTGTTTATATATTGTCTACAGCTGCTTTCATGTTACTCGGAGGGAGTTGAGTAGTTCTGTCAGAAACAATCTTGTCCACAAAGCCTAAAATATTTGCTATCTGGTCCTTTACATAAGAAGTTTGTTGACCTGATCTAACGGGATAGCACAGAGAACAAAAGTTTAACTGTTCTGGTCCTGTTTCACAAAAATGGTATTTAAAAAGTAACTCCCTCATTTGTCATGTGGCCTGCCATGTGTGCGAGGGACAGTGCCGCGTGCTGCAAAGGTCACGAGGGTGTAAAAGACGCGGCCCTGCTCTTCCATACCCAGTGGTGTGCTGTTCGCCTGTGTAGAGTTTCTTGGTTCCGTGCAAATATGAAATTGGAACTAGAGCTAAGCCACCTCAGTAGTGAGCAGGTTGCTGCAGATTCTAGGATTTCAAGGTTCAATGGAGATTTAAGTTTAAATCTTTGGTATGTATCTGTAATTATCAAACTAGTTTATGTGATATTGTAGTGTTCCCTCAAATATGTTAGCATCTGAAAATCCTTAAAAAGAATTTAAACATTGATTTAGATGGATATGAAGCTGTCTTTTTCTAAATTAACTTACAATTTATTGTATGTATGTACACATATTCATATATGTACTCATATATACTTACATGTAGAACACTTTTCAAAAAAAAATCAGCTTTATTGAGATAATTCACAAACCATAAACTTCACCCTTTTTAAAGTCAAAAAAAAAAAAAAAAAAAAGAACCAACTTTCAATCTACTTAGTGACTGCTGAAGTCACTCCGCAACCATTGGTCAACCCGGGGCCCCGCAGGAGACCTCTTAGAACCCTTGGGCGCGAGCGGCGTGTGCGCATGCTCACTTGTGTTTGGCACTGCTCCTTGGTTAGCGTTCGATCGGGAGGCTTTTGAGTGGTGCTGTTGTGGCAGAGATGTTGTCTTCGAGAAAATCGTACTCAGTAATATTCGCTCATATCGGCTTCACGAGTGGGTATGAGCCGAGGGGCCAGGTGAGGGGACGGGCCTCTGAAGCTGCTGTCTTCTTCCATGAAGAAGCTTTTTGACATTTGACGGTAGACGAAAGAGTCACTCTCAGGCACCGCCACCAGGTGGCAGGAGGCGAGCTCGGACGAGGTTTGTTTCAGACAGAGAACCAGCTTTTGGCCTAGCTCCCAGATCCACTCAGACATCTGGGAAACATCAATCACGCTGCCTAAAGGGGCCATGTTGAAAGAGGACACCAGATCCTTTCGTGTGGAGTAGGGGACTTGGGTGACAGAGCGGAACGAGAAGTAGTGGGCGGAGCTAGGCCCAATCTTAGAAAAGAACTGATCTGTGGCCAGGTCAAGAAACAGCCCATTAGAACCATCTTTCAATATCCTTAGTGACTGCTGACGTCACTCAGCATCCATTGGTCAACCCGGGGCCCCGCAGGAGACCTCTTAGAACCCTTGGGCGCGAGCGGTGTGTGCGCGTTCTCACCTGTGTTTATCACTGCTCCTTGGTTACCGTTCGATCGGGAGGCTTTTGAGTGGTGCGGTTGTGGCAGAGAGGTTGGCTTCTACAGAATAGTACCGAGTAATCGCTGGTATTAGGTTTAGAAGTGGATAAGAGCCGAGGGGGCAGGTGAGCGGGCTGGCCCGTTAAGCTGCTGTCTTCTGCCATGAAGGCGCTTTTTGACTTTGGACCGTAGAAGAAAAAGTCACTCTCTGGCACCACCACCGGGCTGCAGGAGGCGAGCGCGGACGCGGTTTGTTTGTGAAAGAGAATCGGCTTTCGGCTGAGCTGGCAGATCCGACTCAGACATCTGGGAAAGATCCATCACGCTGCCAAACAGGGTGATGTGGAAAGAGGACAGCTGATCTTTCCGTGTGGAGTAGGGGTCGGGAACCTCCAGCAGGCTGCAGGAGGCGAGCGCGGGAGCGGTTTGGTTGAGAAATGGAATCGGATTTCGGCTGAGCTACCAGATCCGACACAGACATCTGGGAAAGATCCATCAAGCTGCAAAAGGGGTCATGTTAAAAGTGGATAGCAGATCGTTCCGTGTGGAGTAGGGTAAGTGGATGACAGAGTGGATGGAGAAGTAGGGGGCGGAGCCAGGCCCAAGCTTAGGAAAGAACTTATCTGTAGCCATGGCAAGAAATAGCCCGTGAGAAACAACTTTCAATCCCCCTAGGGACCACTGACGGCAATCAGCAACCATTGGTCAACCCGGGGCCCCGCAGGAGACCTCTTAGAACCCTTGGGCGCGAGCGGTGTGTGCGCATGCTCACTTGTGTTTGGCACTGCTCCTTGGTTAGCGTTCGATCGGGAGGCTTTTGGGTGGTGCTGTTGTGGCAGAGATGTTGTCTTCGAGAAAATAGTACTGAGTAATATTCGCTCATATCGGCTTCACGAGTGGGTATGAGCCGAGGGGCCAGGTGAGGGGACGGGCCTCTGAAGCTGCTGTCTTCTCCCATGAAGAAGCTTTTTGACTTTTGACGGTAGACGAAAGAGTCACTCTCAGGCACCGCCACCAGGTTGCAGGAGGCGAGCTCGGACGAGGTTTATTTCAGACAGAGAATCGGCTTTTGGCCTAGCTCCCAGATCCACTCAGACATCTGGGAAAGATCAATCACGCTGCCTAAAGGGGCCATGTTGAAAGAGGACACCAGATCCTTTCGTGTGGAGTAGGGGACGGGGATGACAGAGCCGAACGGGTAGTAGGGGGCGGAGCAAGGCCCAATCTGAGAAAAGAACTGATCTGTAGCCACGTCAAGAAATAGCCCATTAGAACCAACTTTCGGCACTCAGCTCCAGGCGGGGCGGCCCCGGCGCTGAGGGACGCTACCCGACCTTGGCGGGACGGGGGTTTCGCCAGGGCCTGGGCCCAGCGACCAGGCGGAGACGGCGCGCGAGCCTTGCAGTCTCCAGGGAAATGCGGGCTTGCCTGCAATGAGATTTCATTTTCTGCATTTAAAGGACATCCTTTTCTGAGCTGCTGTGAATAAATTTGGGATGATACTGTATGTTTTCATCTAATGGAGAATTAGCTGTATTTTGAATAAGGATTGCTGCACTGGACGACTTCAGAACATTACTCACAATGTCATCAAACAGGAGTCAGAATCCCCATGGACCGAAGCAGATTGGCCTTGACCAGCTCTGGGACGACCTCAGAGCTGGAATCCAGCAAGTGTACACCAGACAGAGTATGGCGAAGTCCAGATACATGGAACTCTACACGTATCCTCCTGCTTGAACTGAGATAATTTGCTTTAGAATTTTGATACTTAGTGGTAGGATCGATGAATTATTAGAAATTTGACATCGTGTGTTCTCTTCTCAGTTCATCCTTGAAATGTAGTCACAGAATTCATCTTTAGCTTTAAGTTTTTTGAATAGAGGTACTGTTTTTCGGTTTTTGGAACAGAGGTAATAAAATTGGCTAGTTAGTTGTCTAATGCAGTGCTGGTCAGTACAGTAGCCACTAGTCACATGTATCTGTTCACATTTAAAATAATTTAAAAATTCAGTTTCTTAGTCACAGTAGCCATATTTTAAGGGCTTAATAGTCAGATAATAAAATATTTCTATTACTGTGGAAAGATCCGTTGGACAGCACTGGCCTAAAGCAGGGGATCATTTGTTGAAATGTTGTCCATTTGTTTATATATTGTCTACAGCTGCTTTCATGTTACTCGGAGGGAGTTGAGTAGTTCTGTCAGAAACAATCTTGTCCACAAAGCCTAAAATATTTGCTATCTGGTCCTTTACATAAGAAGTTTGTTGACCTGATCTAACGGGATAGCACAGAGAACAAAAGTTTAACTGTTCTGGTCCTGTTTCACAAAAATGGTATTTAAAAAGTAACTCCCTCATTTGTCATGTGGCCTTCCATGTGTGCGAGGGACAGTGCCGCGTGCTGCAAAGGTCACGAGGGTGTAAAAGACGCGGCCCTGCTCTTCCATACCCAGTGGTGTGCTGTTCGCCTTTGTAGAGTTTCTTGGTTCCGTGCAAATATGAAATTGGAACTAGAGCTAAGCCACCTCAGTAGTGAGCAGGTTGCTGCAGATTCTAGGATTTCAAGGTTCAATGGAGATTTAAGTTTAAATCTTTGGTATGTATCTGTAATTATCAAACTAGGTTATGTGATATTGTAGTGTTCCCTCAAATATGTTAGCATCTGAAAATCCTTAAAAAGAATTTAAACATTGATTTAGATGGATATGAAGCTGTCTATTTCTAAATTAACTTACAATTTATTGTATGTATGTACACATATTCATATATGTACTCATATATACTTACATGTAGAACACTTTTCAAAAAAAAATCAGCTTTATTGAGATAATTCACAAACCATAAACTTCACCCTTTTTAAAGTCAAAAAAAAAAAAAAAAAAAAAGAACCAACTTTCAATCTACTTAGTGACTGCTGAAGTCACTCCGCAACCATTGGTCAACCCGGGGCCCCGCAGGAGACCTCTTAGAACCCTTGGGCGCGAGCGGCGTGTGCGCATGCTCACTTGTGTTTGGCACTGCTCCTTGGTTAGCGTTCGATCGGGAGGCTTTTGAGTGGTGCTGTTGTGGCAGAGATGTTGTCTTCGAGAAAATCGTACTCAGTAATATTCGCTCATATCGGCTTCACGAGTGGGTATGAGCCGAGGGGCCAGGTGAGGGGACGGGCCTCTGAAGCTGCTGTCTTCTTCCATGAAGAAGCTTTTTGACATTTGACGGTAGACGAAAGAGTCACTCTCAGGCACCGCCACCAGGTGGCAGGAGGCGAGCTCGGACGAGGTTTGTTTCAGACAGAGAACCGGCTTTTGGCCTAGCTCCCAGATCCACTCAGACATCTGGGAAACATCAATCACGCTGCCTAAAGGGGCCATGTTGAAAGAGGACACCAGATCCTTTCGTGTGGAGTAGGGGACTTGGGTGACAGAGCGGAACGAGAAGTAGTGGGCGGAGCTAGGCCCAATCTTAGAAAAGAACTGATCTGTGGCCAGGTCAAGAAACAGCCCATTAGAACCATCTTTCAATATCCTTAGTGACTGCTGACGTCACTCAGCATCCATTGGTCAACCCGGGGCCCCGCAGGAGACCTCTTAGAACCCTTGGGCGCGAGCGGTGTGTGCGCGTTCTCACCTGTGTTTATCACTGCTCCTTGGTTACCGTTCGATCGGGAGGCTTTTGAGTGGTGCGGTTGTGGCAGAGAGGTTGGCTTCTACAGAATAGTACCGAGTAATCGCTGGTATTAGGTTTAGAAGTGGATAAGAGCCGAGGGGGCAGGTGAGCGGGCTGGCCCGTTAAGCTGCTGTCTTCTGCCATGAAGGCGCTTTTTGACTTTGGACCGTAGAAGAAAAAGTCACTCTCTGGCACCACCACCGGGCTGCAGGAGGCGAGCGCGGACGCGGTTTGTTTGTGAAAGAGAATCGGCTTTCGGCTGAGCTGGCAGATCCGACTCAGACATCTGGGAAAGATCCATCACGCTGCCAAACAGGGTGATGTGGAAAGAGGACAGCTGATCTTTCCGTGTGGAGTAGGGGTCGGGAACCTCCAGCAGGCTGCAGGAGGCGAGCGCGGGAGCGGTTTGGTTGAGAAATGGAATCGGATTTCGGCTGAGCTACCAGATCCGACACAGACATCTGGGAAAGATCCATCAAGCTGCAAAAGGGGTCATGTTAAAAGTGGATAGCAGATCTTTCCGTGTGGAGTAGGGTAAGTGGATGACAGAGTGGATGGAGAAGTAGGGGGCGGAGCCAGGCCCAAGCTTAGGAAAGAACTTATCTGTAGCCATGGCAAGAAATAGCCCGTGAGAAACAACTTTCAATCCCCCTAGGGACCACTGACGGCAATCAGCAACCATTGGTCAACCCGGGGCCCCGCAGGAGACCTCTTAGAACCCTTGGGCGCGAGCGGTGTGTGCGCATGCTCACTTGTGTTTGGCACTGCTCCTTGGTTAGCGTTCGATCGGGAGGCTTTTGGGTGGTGCTGTTGTGGCAGAGATGTTGTCTTCGAGAAAATAGTACTGAGTAATATTCGCTCATATCGGCTTCACGAGTGGGTATGAGCCGAGGGGCCAGGTGAGGGGACGGGCCTCTGAAGCTGCTGTCTTCTCCCATGAAGAAGCTTTTTGACTTTTGACGGTAGACGAAAGAGTCACTCTCAGGCACCGCCACCAGGTTGCAGGAGGCGAGCTCGGACGAGGTTTATTTCAGACAGAGAATCGGCTTTTGGCCTAGCTCCCAGATCCACTCAGACATCTGGGAAAGATCAATCACGCTGCCTAAAGGGGCCATGTTGAAAGAGGACACCAGATCCTTTCGTGTGGAGTAGGGGACGGGGATGACAGAGCCGAACGAGTAGTAGGGGGCGGAGCAAGGCCCAATCTGAGAAAAGAACTGATCTGTAGCCACGTCAAGAAATAGCCCATTAGAACCAACTTTCGGCACTCAGCTCCAGGCGGGGCGGCCCCGGCGCTGAGGGACGCTACCCGACCTTGGCGGGACGGGGGTTTCGCCAGGGCCTGGGCCCAGCGACCAGGCGGAGACGGCGCGCGAGCCTTGCAGTCTCCAGGGAAATGCGGGCTTGCCTGCAATGAGATTTCATTTTCTGCATTTAAAGGACATCCTTTTCTGAGCTGCTGTGAATAAATTTGGGATGATACTGTATGTTTTCATCTAATGGAGAATTAGCTGTATTTTGAATAAGGATTGCTGCACTGGACGACTTCAGAACATTACTCACAATGTCATCAAACAGGAGTCAGAATCCCCATGGACCGAAGCAGATTGGCCTTGACCAGCTCTGGGACGACCTCAGAGCTGGAATCCAGCAAGTGTACACCAGACAGAGTATGGCGAAGTCCAGATACATGGAACTCTACACGTATCCTCCTGCTTGAACTGAGATAATTTGCTTTAGAATTTTGATACTTAGTGGTAGGATCGATGAATTATTAGAAATTTGACATCGTGTGTTCTCTTCTCAGTTCATCCTTGAAATGTAGTCACAGAATTCATCTTTAGCTTTAAGTTTTTTGAATAGAGGTACTGTTTTTCGGTTTTTGGAACAGAGGTAATAAAATTGGCTAGTTAGTTGTCTAATGCAGTGCTGGTCAGTACAGTAGCCACTAGTCACATGTATCTGTTTACATTTAAAGTAATTTAAAAATTCAGTTTCTTAGTCACAGTAGCCATATTTTAAGGGCTTAATAGTCAGATAATAAAATATTTCTATTACTGTGGAAAGATCCGTTGGACAGCACTGGCCTAAAGCAGGGGATCATTTGTTGAAATGTTGTCCATTTGTTTATATATTGTCTACAGCTGCTTTCATGTTACTCGGAGGGAGTTGAGTAGTTCTGTCAGAAACAATCTTGTCCACAAAGCCTAAAATATTTGCTATCTGGTCCTTTACATAAGAAGTTTGTTGACCTGATCTAACGGGATAGCACAGAGAACAAAAGTTTAACTGTTCTGGTCCTGTTTCACAAAAATGGTATTTAAAAAGTAACTCCCTCATTTGTCATGTGGCCTGCCATGTGTGCGAGGGACAGTGCCGCGTGCTGCAAAGGTCACGAGGGTGTAAAAGACGCGGCCCTGCTCTTCCATACCCAGTGGTGTGCTGTTCGCCTTTGTAGAGTTTCTTGGTTCCGTGCAAATATGAAATTGGAACTAGAGCTAAGCCACCTCAGTAGTGAGCAGGTTGCTGCAGATTCTAGGATTTCAAGGTTCAATGGAGATTTAAGTTTAAATCTTTGGTATGTATCTGTAATTATCAAACTAGGTTATGTGATATTGTAGTGTTCCCTCAAATATGTTAGCATCTGAAAATCCTTAAAAAGAATTTAAACATTGATTTAGATGGATATGAAGCTGTCTATTTCTAAATTAACTTACAATTTATTGTATGTATGTACACATATTCATATATGTACTCATATATACTTACATGTAGAACACTTTTCAAAAAAAAATCAGCTTTATTGAGATAATTCACAAACCATAAACTTCACCCTTTTTAAAGTCAAAAAAAAAAAAAAAAAAAAAAAAAGAACCAACTTTCAATCTACTTAGTGACTGCTGAAGTCACTCCGCAACCATTGGTCAACCCGGGGCCCCGCAGGAGACCTCTTAGAACCCTTGGGCGCGAGCGGCGTGTGCGCATGCTCACTTGTGTTTGGCACTGCTCCTTGGTTAGCGTTCGATCGGGAGGCTTTTGAGTGGTGCTGTTGTGGCAGAGATGTTATCTTCGAGAAAATCGTACTCAGTAATATTCGCTCATATCGGCTTCACGAGTGGGTATGAGCCGAGGGGCCAGGTGAGGGGACGGGCCTCTGAAGCTGCTGTCTTCTTCCATGAAGAAGCTTTTTGACATTTGACGGTAGACGAAAGAGTCACTCTCAGGCACCGCCACCAGGTGGCAGGAGGCGAGCTCGGACGAGGTTTGTTTCAGACAGAGAACCGGCTTTTGGCCTAGCTCCCAGATCCACTCAGACATCTGGGAAACATCAATCACGCTGCCTAAAGGGGCCATGTTGAAAGAGGACACCAGATCCTTTCGTGTGGAGTAGGGGACTTGGGTGACAGAGCGGAACGAGAAGTAGTGGGCGGAGCTAGGCCCAATCTTAGAAAAGAACTGATCTGTGGCCAGGTCAAGAAACAGCCCATTAGAACCATCTTTCAATATCCTTAGTGACTGCTGACGTCACTCAGCATCCATTGGTCAACCCGGGGCCCCGCAGGAGACCTCTTAGAACCCTTGGGCGCGAGCGGTGTGTGCGCGTTCTCACCTGTGTTTATCACTGCTCCTTGGTTACCGTTCGATCGGGAGGCTTTTGAGTGGTGCGGTTGTGGCAGAGAGGTTGTCTTCTACAGAATAGTACCGAGTAATCGCTGGTATTAGGTTTAGAAGTGGATAAGAGCCGAGGGGGCAGGTGAGCGGGCTGGCCCGTTAAGCTGCTGTCTTCTGCCATGAAGGCGCTTTTTGACTTTGGACCGTAGAAGAAAAAGTCACTCTCTGGCACCACCACCGGGCTGCAGGAGGCGAGCGCGGACGCGGTTTGTTTGTGAAAGAGAATCGGCTTTCGGCTGAGCTGGCAGATCCGACTCAGACATCTGGGAAAGATCCATCACGCTGCCAAACAGGGTGATGTGGAAAGAGGACAGCTGATCTTTCCGTGTGGAGTAGGGGTCGGGAACCTCCAGCAGGCTGCAGGAGGCGAGCGCGGGAGCGGTTTGGTTGAGAAATGGAATCGGATTTCGGCTGAGCTACCAGATCCGACACAGACATCTGGGAAAGATCCATCAAGCTGCAAAAGGGGTCATGTTAAAAGTGGATAGCAGATCTTTCCGTGTGGAGTAGGGTAAGTGGATGACAGAGTGGATGGAGAAGTAGGGGGCGGAGCCAGGCCCAAGCTTAGGAAAGAACTTATCTGTAGCCATGGCAAGAAATAGCCCGTGAGAAACAACTTTCAATCCCCCTAGGGACCACTGACGGCAATCAGCAACCATTGGTCAACCCGGGGCCCCGCAGGAGACCTCTTAGAACCCTTGGGCGCGAGCGGTGTGTGCGCATGCTCACTTGTGTTTGGCACTGCTCCTTGGTTAGCGTTCGATCGGGAGGCTTTTGGGTGGTGCTGTTGTGGCAGAGATGTTGTCTTCGAGAAAATAGTACTGAGTAATATTCGCTCATATCGGCTTCACGAGTGGGTATGAGCCGAGGGGCCAGGTGAGGGGACGGGCCTCTGAAGCTGCTGTCTTCTCCCATGAAGAAGCTTTTTGACTTTTGACGGTAGACGAAAGAGTCACTCTCAGGCACCGCCACCAGGTTGCAGGAGGCGAGCTCGGACGAGGTTTATTTCAGACAGAGAATCGGCTTTTGGCCTAGCTCCCAGATCCACTCAGACATCTGGGAAAGATCAATCACGCTGCCTAAAGGGGCCATGTTGAAAGAGGACACCAGATCCTTTCGTGTGGAGTAGGGGACGGGGATGACAGAGCCGAACGGGTAGTAGGGGGCGGAGCAAGGCCCAATCTGAGAAAAGAACTGATCTGTAGCCACGTCAAGAAATAGCCCATTAGAACCAACTTTCGGCACTCAGCTCCAGGCGGGGCGGCCCCGGCGCTGAGGGACGCTACCCGACCTTGGCGGGACGGGGGTTTCGCCAGGGCCTGGGCCCAGCGACCAGGCGGAGACGGCGCGCGAGCCTTGCAGTCTCCAGGGAAATGCGGGCTTGCCTGCAATGAGATTTCATTTTCTGCATTTAAAGGACATCCTTTTCTGAGCTGCTGTGAATAAATTTGGGATGATACTGTATGTTTTCATCTAATGGAGAATTAGCTGTATTTTGAATAAGGATTGCTGCACTGGACGACTTCAGAACATTACTCACAATGTCATCAAACAGGAGTCAGAATCCCCATGGACCGAAGCAGATTGGCCTTGACCAGCTCTGGGACGACCTCAGAGCTGGAATCCAGCAAGTGTACACCAGACAGAGTATGGCGAAGTCCAGATACATGGAACTCTACACGTATCCTCCTGCTTGAACTGAGATAATTTGCTTTAGAATTTTGATACTTAGTGGTAGGATCGATGAATTATTAGAAATTTGACATCGTGTGTTCTCTTCTCAGTTCATCCTTGAAATGTAGTCACAGAATTCATCTTTAGCTTTAAGTTTTTTGAATAGAGGTACTGTTTTTCGGTTTTTGGAACAGAGGTAATAAAATTGGCTAGTTAGTTGTCTAATGCAGTGCTGGTCAGTACAGTAGCCACTAGTCACATGTATCTGTTTACATTTAAAGTAATTTAAAAATTCAGTTTCTTAGTCACAGTAGCCATATTTTAAGGGCTTAATAGTCAGATAATAAAATATTTCTATTACTGTGGAAAGATCCGTTGGACAGCACTGGCCTAAAGCAGGGGATCATTTGTTGAAATGTTGTCCATTTGTTTATATATTGTCTACAGCTGCTTTCATGTTACTCGGAGGGAGTTGAGTAGTTCTGTCAGAAACAATCTTGTCCACAAAGCCTAAAATATTTGCTATCTGGTCCTTTACATAAGAAGTTTGTTGACCTGATCTAACGGGATAGCACAGAGAACAAAAGTTTAACTGTTCTGGTCCTGTTTCACAAAAATGGTATTTAAAAAGTAACTCCCTCATTTGTCATGTGGCCTGCCATGTGTGCGAGGGACAGTGCCGCGTGCTGCAAAGGTCACGAGGGTGTAAAAGACGCGGCCCTGCTCTTCCATACCCAGTGGTGTGCTGTTCGCCTTTGTAGAGTTTCTTGGTTCCGTGCAAATATGAAATTGGAACTAGAGCTAAGCCACCTCAGTAGTGAGCAGGTTGCTGCAGATTCTAGGATTTCAAGGTTCAATGGAGATTTAAGTTTAAATCTTTGGTATGTATCTGTAATTATCAAACTAGGTTATGTGATATTGTAGTGTTCCCTCAAATATGTTAGCATCTGAAAATCCTTAAAAAGAATTTAAACATTGATTTAGATGGATATGAAGCTGTCTATTTCTAAATTAACTTACAATTTATTGTATGTATGTACACATATTCATATATGTACTCATATATACTTACATGTAGAACACTTTTCAAAAAAAAATCAGCTTTATTGAGATAATTCACAAACCATAAACTTCACCCTTTTTAAAGTCAAAAAAAAAAAAAAAAAAAAAAAAAAAGAACCAACTTTCAATCTACTTAGTGACTGCTGAAGTCACTCCGCAACCATTGGTCAACCCGGGGCCCCGCAGGAGACCTCTTAGAACCCTTGGGCGCGAGCGGCGTGTGCGCATGCTCACTTGTGTTTGGCACTGCTCCTTGGTTAGCGTTCGATCGGGAGGCTTTTGAGTGGTGCTGTTGTGGCAGAGATGTTATCTTCGAGAAAATCGTACTCAGTAATATTCGCTCATATCGGCTTCACGAGTGGGTATGAGCCGAGGGGCCAGGTGAGGGGACGGGCCTCTGAAGCTGCTGTCTTCTTCCATGAAGAAGCTTTTTGACATTTGACGGTAGACGAAAGAGTCACTCTCAGGCACCGCCACCAGGTGGCAGGAGGCGAGCTCGGACGAGGTTTGTTTCAGACAGAGAACCGGCTTTTGGCCTAGCTCCCAGATCCACTCAGACATCTGGGAAACATCAATCACGCTGCCTAAAGGGGCCAGGTTGAAAGAGGACACCAGATCCTTTCGTGTGGAGTAGGGGACTTGGGTGACAGAGCGGAACGAGAAGTAGTGGGCGGAGCTAGGCCCAATCTTAGAAAAGAACTGATCTGTGGCCAGGTCAAGAAACAGCCCATTAGAACCATCTTTCAATATCCTTAGTGACTGCTGACGTCACTCAGCATCCATTGGTCAACCCGGGGCCCCGCAGGAGACCTCTTAGAACCCTTGGGCGCGAGCGGTGTGTGCGCGTTCTCACCTGTGTTTATCACTGCTCCTTGGTTACCGTTCGATCGGGAGGCTTTTGAGTGGTGCGGTTGTGGCAGAGAGGTTGGCTTCTACAGAATAGTACCGAGTAATCGCTGGTATTAGGTTTAGAAGTGGATAAGAGCCGAGGGGGCAGGTGAGCGGGCTGGCCCGTTAAGCTGCTGTCTTCTGCCATGAAGGCGCTTTTTGACTTTGGACCGTAGAAGAAAAAGTCACTCTCTGGCACCACCACCGGGCTGCAGGAGGCGAGCGCGGACGCGGTTTGTTTGTGAAAGAGAATCGGCTTTCGGCTGAGCTGGCAGATCCGACTCAGACATCTGGGAAAGATCCATCACGCTGCCAAACAGGGTGATGTGGAAAGAGGACAGCTGATCTTTCCGTGTGGAGTAGGGGTCGGGAACCTCCAGCAGGCTGCAGGAGGCGAGCGCGGGAGCGGTTTGGTTGAGAAATGGAATCGGATTTCGGCTGAGCTACCAGATCCGACACAGACATCTGAGAAAGATCCATCAAGCTGCAAAAGGGGTCATGTTAAAAGTGGATAGCAGATCTTTCCGTGTGGAGTAGGGTAAGTGGATGACAGAGTGGATGGAGAAGTAGGGGGCGGAGCCAGGCCCAAGCTTAGGAAAGAACTTATCTGTAGCCATGGCAAGAAATAGCCCGTGAGAAACAACTTTCAATCCCCCTAGGGACCACTGACGGCAATCAGCAACCATTGGTCAACCCGGGGCCCCGCAGGAGACCTCTTAGAACCCTTGGGCGCGAGCGGTGTGTGCGCATGCTCACTTGTGTTTGGCACGGCTCCTTGGTTAGCGTTCGATCGGGAGGCTTTTGGGTGGTGCTGTTGTGGCAGAGATGTTGTCTTCGAGAAAATCGTACTCAGTAATATTCGCTCATATCGGCTTCACGAGTGGGTATGAGCCGAGGGGCCAGGTGAGGGGACGGGCCTCTGAAGCTGCTGTCTTCTCCCATGAAGAAGCTTTTTGACTTTTGACGGTAGACGAAAGAGTCACTCTCAGGAACCGCCACCAGGTTGCAGGAGGCGAGCTCGGACGAGGTTTATTTCAGACAGAGAATCGGCTTTTGGCCTAGCTCCCAGATCCACTCAGACATCTGGGAAAGATCAATCACGCTGCCTAAAGGGGCCATGTTGAAAGAGGACACCAGATCCTTTCGTGTGGAGTAGGCGACGGGGATGACAGAGCCGAACGGGTAGTAGGGGGCGGAGCAAGGCCCAATCTGAGAAAAGAACTGATCTGTAGCCACGTCAAGAAATAGCCCATTAGAACCAACTTTCGGCACTCAGCTCCAGGCGGGGCGGCCCCGGCGCTGAGGGACGCTACCCGACCTTGGCGGGACGGGGGTTTCGCCAGGGCCTGGGCCCAGCGACCAGGCGGAGACGGCGCGCGAGCCTTGCAGTCTCCAGGGAAATGCGGGCTTGCCTGCAATGAGATTTCATTTTCTGCATTTAAAGGACACCCTTTTCTGAGCTGCTGTGAATAAATTTGGGATGATACTGTATGTTTTCATCTAATGGAGAATTAGCTGTATTTTGAATAAGGATTGCTGCACTGGACGACTTCAGAACATTACTCACAATGTCATCAAACAGGAGTCAGAATCCCCATGGACCGAAGCAGATTGGCCTTGACCAGCTCTGGGACGACCTCAGAGCTGGAATCCAGCAAGTGTACACCACACAGAGTATGGCGAAGTCCAGATACATGGAACTCTACACGTATCCTCCTGCTTGAACTGAGATAATTTGCTTTAGAATTTTGATACTTAGTGGTAGGATCGATGAATTATTAGAAATTTGACATCGTGTGTTCTCTTCTCAGTTCATCCTTGAAATGTAGTCACAGAATTCATCTTTAGCTTTAAGTTTTTTGAATAGAGGTACTGTTTTTCGGTTTTTGGAACAGAGGTAATAAAATTGGCTAGTTAGTTGTCTAATGCAGTGCTGGTCAGTACAGTAGCCACTAGTCACATGTATCTGTTTACATTTAAAATAATTTAAAAATTCAGTTTCTTAGTCACAGTAGCCATATTTTAAGGGCTTAATAGTCAGATAATAAAATATTTCTATTACTGTGGAAAGATCCGTTGGACAGCACTGGCCTAAAGCAGGGGATCATTTGTTGAAATGTTGTCCATTTGTTTATATATTGTCTACAGCTGCTTTCATGTTACTCGGAGGGAGTTGAGTCGTTCTGTCAGAAACAATCTTGTCCACAAAGCCTAAAATATTTGCTATCTGGTCCTTTACATAAGAAGTTTGTTGACCTGATCTAACGGGATAGCACAGAGAACAAAAGTTTAACTGTTCTGGTCCTGTTTCACAAAAATGGTATTTAAAAAGTAACTCCCTCATTTGTCATGTGGCCTGCCATGTGTGCGAGGGACAGTGCCGCGTGCTGCAAAGGTCACGAGGGTGTAAAAGACGTGGCCCTGCTCTTCCATACCCAGTGGTGTGCTGTTCGCCTTTGTAGAGTTTCTTGGTTCCGTGCAAATATGAAATTGGAACTAGAGCTAAGCCACCTCAGTAGTGAGCAGGTTGCTGCAGATTCTAGGATTTCAAGGTTCAATGGAGATTTAAGTTTAAATCTTTGGTATGTATCTGTAATTATCAAACTAGGTTATGTGATATTGTAGTGTTCCCTCAAATATGTTAGCATCTGAAAATCCTTAAAAAGAATTTAAACATTGATTTAGATGGATATGAAGCTGTCTATTTCTAAATTAACTTACAATTTATTGTATGTATGTACACATATTCATATGTGTACTCATATATACTTACATGTAGAACACTTTTCAAAAAAAAATCAGCTTTATTGAGATAATTCACAAACCATAAAATTCACCCTTTTGAGAGTCAAAAAAAAAAAAAAAAAAAGAACCAACTTTCAATCTACTTAGTGACTGCTGAAGTCACTCCGCAACCATTGGTCAACCCGGGGCCCCGCAGGAGACCTCTTAGAACCCTTGGGCGCGAGCGGCGTGTGCGCATGCTCACTTGTGTTTGGCACTGCTCCTTGGTTAGCGTTCGATCGGGAGGCTTTTGAGTGGTGCTGTTGTGGCAGAGATGTTGTCTTCGAGAAAATCGTACTCAGTAATATTCGCTCATATCGGCTTCACGAGTGGGTATGAGCCGAGGGGCCAGGTGAGGGGACGGGCCTCTGAAGCTGCTGTCTTCTTCCATGAAGAAGCTTTTTGACATTTGACGGTAGACGAAAGAGTCACTCTCAGGCACCGCCACCAGGTGGCAGGAGGCGAGCTCGGACGAGGTTTGTTTCAGACAGAGAACCGGCTTTTGGCCTAGCTCCCAGATCCACTCAGACATCTGGGAAACATCAATCACGCTGCCTAAAGGGGCCATGTTGAAAGAGGACACCAGATCCTTTCGTGTGGAGTAGGGGACTTGGGTGACAGAGCGGAACGAGAAGTAGTGGGCGGAGCTAGGCCCAATCTTAGAAAAGAACTGATCTGTGGCCAGGTCAAGAAACAGCCCATTAGAACCATCTTTCAATATCCTTAGTGACTGCTGACGTCACTCAGCATCCATTGGTCAACCCGGGGCCCCGCAGGAGACCTCTTAGAACCCTTGGGCGCGAGCGGTGTGTGCGCGTTCTCACCTGTGTTTATCACTGCTCCTTGGTTACCGTTCGATCGGGAGGCTTTTGAGTGGTGCGGTTGTGGCAGAGAGGTTGGCTTCTACAGAATAGTACCGAGTAATCGCTGGTATTAGGTTTAGAAGTGGATAAGAGCCGAGGGGGCAGGTGAGCGGGCTGGCCCGTTAAGCTGCTGTCTTCTGCCATGAAGGCGCTTTTTGACTTTGGACCGTTGAAGAAAAAGTCACTCTCTGGCACCACCACCGGGCTGCAGGAGGCGAGCGCGGACGCGGTTTGTTCGTGAAAGAGAATCGGCTTTCGGCTGAGCTGGCAGATCCGACTCAGACATCTGGGAAAGATCCATCACGCTGCCAAACAGGGTGATGTGGAAAGAGGACAGCTGATCTTTCCGTGTGGAGTAGGGGTCGGGAACCTCCAGCAGGCTGCAGGAGGCGAGCGCGGGAGCGGTTTGGTTGAGAAATGGAATCGGATTTCGGCTGAGCTACCAGATCCGACACAGACATCTGGGAAAGATCCATCAAGCTGCAAAAGGGGTCATGTTAAAAGTGGATAGCAGATCTTTCCGTGTGGAGTAGGGTAAGTGGATGACAGAGTGGATGGAGAAGTAGGGGGCGGAGCCAGGCCCAAGCTTAGGAAAGAACTTATCTGTAGCCATGGCAAGAAATAGCCCGTGAGAAACAACTTTCAATCCCCCTAGGGACCACTGACGGCAATCAGCAACCATTGGTCAACCCGGGGCCCCGCAGGAGACCTCTTAGAACCCTTGGGCGCGAGCGGTGTGTGCGCATGCTCACTTGTGTTTGGCACTGCTCCTTGGTTAGCGTTCGATCGGGAGGCTTTTGGGTGGTGCTGTTGTGGCAGAGATGTTGTCTTCGAGAAAATAGTACTGAGTAATATTCGCTCATATCGGCTTCACGAGTGGGTATGAGCCGAGGGGCCAGGTGAGGGGACGGGCCTCTGAAGCTGCTGTCTTCTCCCATGAAGAAGCTTTTTGACTTTTGACGGTAGACGAAAGAGTCACTCTCAGGCACCGCCACCAGGTTGCAGGAGGCGAGCTCGGACGAGGTTTATTTCAGACAGAGAATCGGCTTTTGGCCTAGCTCCCAGATCCACTCAGACATCTGGGAAAGATCAATCACGCTGCCTAAAGGGGCCATGTTGAAAGAGGACACCAGATCCTTTTGTGTGGAGTAGGGGACGGGGATGACAGAGCCGAACGAGTAGTAGGGGGCGGAGCAAGGCCCAATCTGAGAAAAGAACTGATCTGTAGCCACGTCAAGAAATAGCCCATTAGAACCAACTTTCGGCACTCAGCTCCAGGCGGGACGGCCCCGGCGCTGAGGGACGCTACCCGACCTTGGCGGGACGGGGGTTTCGCCAGGGCCTGGGCCCAGCGACCAGGCGGAGACGGCGCGCGAGCCTTGCAGTCTCCAGGGAAATGCGGGCTTGCCTGCAATGAGATTTCATTTTCTGCATTTAAAGGACATCCTTTTCTGAGCTGCTGTGAATAAATTTGGGATGATACTGTATGTTTTCATCTAATGGAGAATTAGCTGTATTTTGAATAAGGATTGCTGCACTGGACGACTTCAGAACATTACTCACAATGTCATCAAACAGGAGTCAGAATCCCCATGGACCGAAGCAGATTGGCCTTGACCAGCTCTGGGACGACCTCAGAGCTGGAATCCAGCAAGTGTACACCAGACAGAGTATGGCGAAGTCCAGATACATGGAACTCTACACGTATCCTCCTGCTTGAACTGAGATAATTTGCTTTAGAATTTTGATACTTAGTGGTAGGATCGATGAATTATTAGAAATTTGACATCGTGTGTTCTCTTCTCAGTTCATCCTTGAAATGTAGTCACAGAATTCATCTTTAGCTTTAAGTTTTTTGAATAGAGTTACTGTTTTTCGGTTTTTGGAACAGAGGTAATAAAATTGGCTAGTTAGTTGTCTAATGCAGTGCTGGTCAGTACAGTAGCCACTAGTCACATGTATCTGTTTACATTTAAAATAATTTAAAAATTCAGTTTCTTAGTCACAGTAGCCATATTTTAAGGGCTTAATAGTCAGATAATAAAATATTTCTATTACTGTGGAAAGATCCGTTGGACAGCACTGGCCTAAAGCAGGGGATCATTTGTTGAAATGTTGTCCATTTGTTTATATATTGTCTACAGCTGCTTTCATGTTACTCGGAGGGAGTAGAGTAGTTCTGTCAGAAACAATCTTGTCCACAAAGCCTAAAATATTTGCTATCTGGTCCTTTACATAAGAAGTTTGTTGACCTGATCTAACGGGATAGCACAGAGAACAAAAGTTTAACTGTTCTGGTCCTGTTTCACAAAAATGGTATTTAAAAAGTAACTCCCTCATTTGTCATGTGGCCTGCCATGTGTGCGAGGGATAGTGCCGCGTGCTGCAAAGGTCACGAGGGTGTAAAAGACGCGGCCCTGCTCTTCCATACCCAGTGGTGTGCTGTTCGCCTTTGTAGAGTTTCTTGGTTCCGTGCAAATATGAAATTGGAACTAGAGCTAAGCCACCTCAGTAGTGAGCAGGTTGCTGCAGATTCTAGGATTTCAAGGTTCAATGGAGATTTAAGTTTAAATCTTTGGTATGTATCTGTAATTATCAAACTAGGTTATGTGATATTGTAGTGTTCCCTCAAATATGTTAGCATCTGAAAATCCTTAAAAAGAATTTAAACATTGATTTAGATGGATATGAAGCTGTCTATTTCTAAATTAACTTACAATTTATTGTATGTATGTACACATATTCACATATGTACTCATATATACTTACATGTAGAACACTTTTCAAAAAAAAATCAGCTTTATTGAGATAATTCACAAACCATAAAATTCACCCTTTTGAGAGACAAAAAAAAAAAAAAAAAAAAAGAACCAACTTTCAATCTACTTAGTGACTGCTGAAGTCACTCCGCAACCATTGGTCAACCCGGGGCCCCGCAGGAGACCTCTTAGAACCCTTGGGCGCGAGCGGCGTGTGCGCATGCTCACTTGTGTTTGGCACTGCTCCTTGGTTAGCGTTCGATCGGGATTCTTTTGAGTGGTGCTGTTGTGGCAGAGATGTTGTCTTCGAGAAAATCGTACTCAGTAATATTCGCTCATATCGGCTTCACGAGTGGGTATGAGCCGAGGGGCCAGGTGAGGGGACGGGCCTCTGAAGCTGCTGTCTTCTTCCATGAAGAAGCTTTTTGACATTTGACGGTAGACGAAAGAGTCACTCTCAGGCACCGCCACCAGGTGGCAGGAGGCGAGCTCGGACGAGGTTTGTTTCAGACAGAGAATCGGCTTTTGGCCTAGCTCCCAGATCCACTCAGACATCTGGGAAACATCAATCACGCTGCCTAAAGGGGCCATGTTGAAAGAGGACACCAGATCCTTTCGTGTGGAGTAGGGGACTTGGGTGACAGAGCGGAACGAGAAGTAGTGGGCGGAGCTAGGCCCAATCTTAGAAAAGAACTGATCTGTGGCCAGGTCAAGAAACAGCCCATTAGAACCATCTTTCAATATCCTTAGTGACTGCTGACGTCACTCAGCATCCATTGGTCAACCCGGGGCCCCCGCAGGAGACCTCTAAGAACCCTTGGGCGCGAGCGGTGTGTGCGCGTTCTCACCTGTGTTTATCACTGCTCCTTGGTTACCGTTCGATCGGGAGGCTTTTGAGTGGTGCGGTTGTGGCAGAGAGGTTGGCTTCTACAGAATAGTACCGAGTAATCGCTGGTATTAGGTTTAGAAGTGGATAAGAGCCGAGGGGGCAGGTGAGCGGGCTGGCCCGTTAAGCTGCTGTCTTCTGCCATGAAGGCGCTTTTTGACTTTGGACCGTAGAAGAAAAAGTCACTCTCTGGCACCACCACCGGGCTGCAGGAGGCGAGCGCGGAAGCGGTTTGTTTGTGAAAGAGAATCGGCTTTCGGCTGAGCTGGCAGATCCGACTCAGACATCTGGGAAAGATCCATCACGCTGCCAAACAGGGTGATGTGGAAAGAGGACAGCTGATCTTTCCGTGTGGAGTAGGGGTCGGGAACCTCCAGCAGGCTGCAGGAGGCGAGCGCGGGAGCGGTTTGGTTGAGAAATGGAATCGGATTTCGGCTGAGCTACCAGATCCGACACAGACATCTGGGAAAGATCCATCAAGCTGCAAAAGGGGTCATGTTAAAAGTGGATAGCAGATCTTTCCGTGTGGAGTAGGGTAAGTGGATGACAGAGTGGATGGAGAAGTAGGGGGCGGAGCCAGGCCCAAGCTTAGGAAAGAACTTATCTGTAGCCATGGCAAGAAATAGCCCGTGAGAAACAACTTTCAATCCCCCTAGGGACCACTGACGGCAATCAGCAACCATTGGTCAACCCGGGGCCCCGCAGGAGACCTCTTAGAACCCTTGGGCGCGAGCGGTGTGTGCGCATGCTCACTTGTGTTTGGCACTGCTCCTTGGTTAGCGTTCGATCGGGAGGCTTTTGGGTGGTGCTGTTGTGGCAGAGATGTTGTCTTCGAGAAAATAGTACTGAGTAATATTCGCTCATATCGGCTTCACGAGTGGGTATGAGCCGAGGGGCCAGGTGAGGGGACGGGCCTCTGAAGCTGCTGTCTTCTCCCATGAAGAAGCTTTTTGACTTTTGACGGTAGACGAAAGAGTCACTCTCAGGCACCGCCACCAGGTTGCAGGAGGCGAGCTCGGACGAGGTTTATTTCAGACAGAGAATCGGCTTTTGGCCTAGCTCCCAGATCCACTCAGACATCTGGGAAAGATCAATCACGCTGCCTAAAGGGGCCATGTTGAAAGAGGACACCAGATCCTTTCGTGTGGAGTAGGGGACGGGGATGACAGAGCCGAACGAGTAGTAGGGGGCGGAGCAAGGCCCAATCTGAGAAAAGAACTGATCTGTAGCCACGTCAAGAAATAGCCCATTAGAACCAACTTTCGGCACTCAGCTCCAGGCGGGGCGGCCCCGGCGCTGAGGGACGCTACCCGACCTTGGCGGGACGGGGGTTTCGCCAGGGCCTGGGCCCAGCGACCAGGCGGAGACGGCGCGCGAGCCTTGCAGTCTCCAGGGAAATGCGGGCTTGCCTGCAATGAGATTTCATTTTCTGCATTTAAAGGACATCCTTTTCTGAGCTGCTGTGAATAAATTTGGGATGATACTGTATGTTTTCATCTAATGGAGAATTAGCTGTATTTTGAATAAGGATTGCTGCACTGGACGACTTCAGAACATTACTCACAATGTCATCAAACAGGAGTCAGAATCCCCATGGACCGAAGCAGATTGGCCTTGACCAGCTCTGGGACGACCTCAGAGCTGGAATCCAGCAAGTGTACACCAGACAGAGTATGGCGAAGTCCAGATACATGGAACTCTACACGTATCCTCCTGCTTGAACTGAGATAATTTGCTTTAGAATTTTGATACTTAGTGGTAGGATCGATGAATGATTAGAAATTTGACATCGTGTGTTCTCTTCTCAGTTCATCCTTGAAATGTAGTCACAGAATTCATCTTTAGCTTTAAGTTTTTTGAATAGAGTTACTGTTTTTCGGTTTTTGGAACAGAGGTAATAAAATTGGCTAGTTAGTTGTCTAATGCAGTGCTGGTCAGTACAGTAGCCACTAGTCACATGTATCTGTTTACATTTAAAATAATTTAAAAATTCAGTTTCTTAGTCACAGTAGCCATATTTTAAGGGCTTAATAGTCAGATAATAAAATATTTCTATTACTGTGGAAAGATCCGTTGGACAGCACTGGCATAAAGCAGGGGATCATTTGTTGAAATGTTGTCCATTTGTTTATATATTGTCTACAGCTGCTTTCATGTTACTCGGAGGGAGTAGAGTAGTTCTGTCAGAAACAATCTTGTCCACAAAGCCTAAAATATTTGCTATCTGGTCCTTTACATAAGAAGTTTGTTGACCTGATCTAACGGGATAGCACAGAGAACAAAAGTTTAACTGTTCTGGTCCTGTTTCACAAAAATGGTATTTAAAAAGTAACTCCCTCATTTGTCATGTGGCCTGCCATGTGTGCGAGGGACAGTGCCGCGTGCTGCAAAGGTCACGAGGGTGTAAAAGACGCGGCCCTGCTCTTCCATACCCAGTGGTGTGCTGTTCGCCTTTGTAGAGTTTCTTGGTTCCGTGCAAATATGAAATTGGAACTAGAGCTAAGCCACCTCAGTAGTGAGCAGGTTGCTGCAGATTCTAGGATTTCAAGGTTCAATGGAGATTTAAGTTTAAATCTTTGGTATGTATCTGTAATTATCAAACTAGGTTATGTGATATTGTAGTGTTCCCTCAAATATGTTAGCATCTGAAAATCCTTAAAAAGAATTTAAACATTGATTTAGATGGATATGAAGCTGTCTATTTCTAAATTAACTTACAATTTATTGTATGTATGTACACATATTCACATGTGTACTCATATATACTTACATGTAGAACACTTTTCAAAAAAAAATCAGCTTTATTGAGATAATTCACAAACCATAAAATTCACCCTTTTTAAAGTCAAAAAAAAAAAAAAAAAAAAAAAAAGAACCAACTTTCAATCTACTTAGTGACTGCTGAAGTCACTCCGCAACCATTGGTCAACCCGGGGCCCCGCAGGAGACCTCTTAGAACCCTTGGGCGCGAGCGGCGTGTGCGCATGCTCACTTGTGTTTGGCACTGCTCCTTGGTTAGCGTTCGATCGGGAGGCTTTTGAGTGGTGCTGTTGTGGCAGAGATGTTGTCTTCGAGAAAATCGTACTCAGTAATATTCGCTCATATCGGCTTCACGAGTGGGTATGAGCCGAGGGGCCAGGTGAGGGGACGGGCCTCTGAAGCTGCTGTCTTCTTCCATGAAGAAGCTTTTTGACATTTGACGGTAGACGAAAGAGTCACTCTCAGGCACCGCCACCAGGTGGCAGGAGGCGAGCTCGGACGAGGTTTGTTTCAGACAGAGAATCGGCTTTTGGCCTAGCTCCCAGATCCACTCAGACATCTGGGAAACATCAATCACGCTGCCTAAAGGGGCCATGTTGAAAGAGGACACCAGATCCTTTCGTGTGGAGTAGGGGACTTGGGTGACAGAGCGGAACGAGAAGTAGTGGGCGGAGCTAGGCCCAATCTTAGAAAAGAACTGATCTGTGGCCAGGTCAAGAAACAGCCCATTAGAACCATCTTTCAATATCCTTAGTGACTGCTGACGTAACTCAGCATCCATTGGTCAACCCGGGGCCCCCGCAGGAGACCTCTAAGAACCCTTGGGCGCGAGCGGTGTGTGCGCGTTCTCACCTGTGTTTATCACTGCTCCTTGGTTACCGTTCGATCGGGAGGCTTTTGAGTGGTGCGGTTGTGGCAGAGAGGTTGGCTTCTACAGAATAGTACCGAGTAATCGCTGGTATTAGGTTTAGAAGTGGATAAGAGCCGAGGGGGCAGGTGAGCGGGCTGGCCCGTTAAGCTGCTGTCTTCTGCCATGAAGGCGCTTTTTGACTTTGGACCGTAGAAGAAAAAGTCACTCTCTGGCACCACCACCGGGCTGCAGGAGGCGAGCGCGGAAGCGGTTTGTTTGTGAAAGAGAATCGGCTTTCGGCTGAGCTGGCAGATCCGACTCAGACATCTGGGAAAGATCCATCACGCTGCCAAACAGGGTGATGTGGAAAGAGGACAGCTGATCTTTCCGTGTGGAGTAGGGGTCGGGAACCTCCAGCAGGCTGCAGGAGGCGAGCACGGGAGCGGTTTGGTTGAGAAATGGAATCGGATTTCGGCTGAGCTACCAGATCCGACACAGACATCTGGGAAAGATCCATCAAGCTGCAAAAGGGGTCATGTTAAAAGTGGATAGCAGATCTTTCCGTGTGGAGTAGGGTAAGTGGATGACAGAGTGGATGGAGAAGTAGGGGGCGGAGCCAGGCCCAAGCTTAGGAAAGAACTTATCTGTAGCCATGGCAAGAAATAGCCCGTGAGAAACAACTTTCAATCCCCCTAGGGACCACTGACGGCAATCAGCAACCATTGGTCAACCCGGGGCCCCGCAGGAGACCTCTTAGAACCCTTGGGCGCGAGCGGGTGTGTGCGCATGCTCACTTGTGTTTGGCACTGCTCCTTGGTTAGCGTTCGATCGGGAGGCTTTTGGGTGGTGCTGTTGTGGCAGAGATGTTGTCTTCGAGAAAATAGTACTGAGTAATATTCGCTCATATCGGCTTCACGAGTGGGTATGAGCCGAGGGGCCAGGTGAGGGGATGGGCCTCTGAAGCTGCTGTCTTCTCCCATGAAGAAGCTTTTTGACTTTTGACGGTAGACGAAAGAGTCACTCTCAGGCACCGCCACCAGGTTGCAGGAGGCGAGCTCGGACGAGGTTTATTTCAGACAGAGAATCGGCTTTTGGCCTAGCTCCCAGATCCACTCAGACATCTGGGAAAGATCAATCACGCTGCCTAAAGGGGCCATGTTGAAAGAGGACACCAGATCCTTTTGTGTGGAGTAGGGGACGGGGATGACAGAGCCGAACGAGTAGTAGGGGGCGGAGCAAGGCCCAATCTGAGAAAAGAACTGATCTGTAGCCACGTCAAGAAATAGCCCATTAGAACCAACTTTCGGCACTCAGCTCCAGGCGGGGCGGCCCCGGCGCTGAGGGACGCTACCCGACCTTGGCGGGACGGGGGTTTCGCCAGGGCCTGGGCCCAGCGACCAGGCGGAGACGGCGCGCGAGCCTTGCAGTCTCCAGGGAAATGCGGGCTTGCCTGCAATGAGATTTCATTTTCTGCATTTAAAGGACATCCTTTTCTGAGCTGCTGTGAATAAATTTGGGATGATACTGTATGTTTTCATCTAATGGAGAATTAGCTGTATTTTGAATAAGGATTGCTGCACTGGACGACTTCAGAACATTACTCACAATGTCATCAAACAGGAGTCAGAATCCCCATGGACCGAAGCAGATTGGCCTTGACCAGCTCTGGGACGACCTCAGAGCTGGAATCCAGCAAGTGTACACCAGACAGAGTATGGCGAAGTCCAGATACATGGAACGCTACACGTATCCTCCTGCTTGAACTGAGATAATTTGCTTTAGAATTTTGATACTTAGTGGTAGGATCGATGAATTATTAGAAATTTGACATCGTGTGTTCTCTTCTCAGTTCATCCTTGAAATGTAGTCACAGAATTCATCTTTAGCTTTAAGTTTTTTGAATAGAGTTACTGTTTTTCGGTTTTTGGAACAGAGGTAATAAAATTGGCTAGTTAGTTGTCTAATGCAGTGCTGGTCAGTACAGTAGCCACTAGTCACATGTATCTGTTTACATTTAAAATAATTTAAAAATTCAGTTTCTTAGTCACAGTAGCCATATTTTAAGGGCTTAATAGTCAGATAATAAAATATTTCTATTACTGTGGAAAGATCCGTTGGACAGCACTGGCCTAAAGCAGGGGATCATTTGTTGAAATGTTGTCCATTTGTTTATATATTGTCTACAGCTGCTTTCATGTTACTCGGAGGGAGTAGAGTAGTTCTGTCAGAAACAATCTTGTCCACAAAGCCTAAAATATTTGCTATCTGGTCCTTTACATAAGAAGTTTGTTGACCTGATCTAACGGGATAGCACAGAGAACAAAAGTTTAACTGTTCTGGTCCTGTTTCACAAAAATGGTATTTAAAAAGTAACTCCCTCATTTGTCATGTGGCCTGCCATGTGTGCGAGGGACAGTGCCGCGTGCTGCAAAGGTCACGAGGGTGTAAAAGACGCGGCCCTGCTCTTCCATACCCAGTGGTGTGCTGTTCGCCTTTGTAGAGTTTCTTGGTTCCGTGCAAATATGAAATTGGAACTAGAGCTAAGCCACCTCAGTAGTGAGCAGGTTGCTGCAGATTCTAGGATTTCAAGGTTCAATGGAGATTTAAGTTTAAATCTTTGGTATGTATCTGTAATTATCAAACTAGGTTATGTGATATTGTAGTGTTCCCTCAAATATGTTAGCATCTGAAAATCCTTAAAAAGAATTTAAACATTGATTTAGATGGATATGAAGCTGTCTATTTCTAAATTAACTTACAATTTATTGTATGTATGTACACATATTCACATATGTACTCATATATACTTACATGTAGAACACTTTTCAAAAAAAAATCAGCTTTATTGAGATAATTCACAAACCATAAAATTCACCCTTTTGAGAGACAAAAAAAAAAAAAAAAAAAAGAACCAACTTTCAATCTACTTAGTGACTGCTGAAGTCACTCCGCAACCATTGGTCAACCCGGGGCCCCGCAGGAGACCTCTTAGAACCCTTGGGCGCGAGCGGCGTGTGCGCATGCTCACTTGTGTTTGGCACTGCTCCTTGGTTAGCGTTCGATCGGGAGGCTTTTGAGTGGTGCTGTTGTGGCAGAGATGTTGTCTTCGAGAAAATCGTACTCAGTAATATTCGCTCATATCGGCTTCACGAGTGGGTATGAGCCGAGGGGCCAGGTGAGGGGACGGGCCTCTGAAGCTGCTGTCTTCTTCCATGAAGAAGCTTTTTGACATTTGACGGTAGACGAAAGAGTCACTCTCAGGCACCGCCACCAGGTGGCAGGAGGCGAGCTCAGACGAGGTTTGTTTCAGACAGAGAATCGGCTTTTGGCCTAGCTCCCAGATCCACTCAGACATCTGGGAAACATCAATCACGCTGCCTAAAGGGGCCATGTTGAAAGAGGACACCAGATCCTTTCGTGTGGAGTAGGGGACTTGGGTGACAGAGCGGAACGAGAAGTAGTGGGCGGAGCTAGGCCCAATCTTAGAAAAGAACTGATCTGTGGCCAGGTCAAGAAACAGCCCATTAGAACCATCTTTCAATATCCTTAGTGACTGCTGACGTCACTCAGCATCCATTGGTCAACCCGGGGCCCCCGCAGGAGACCTCTAAGAACCCTTGGGCGCGAGCGGTGTGTGCGCGTTCTCACCTGTGTTTATCACTGCTCCTTGGTTACCGTTCGATCGGGAGGCTTTTGAGTGGTGCGGTTGTGGCAGAGAGGTTGGCTTCTACAGAATAGTACCGAGTAATCGCTGGTATTAGGTTTAGAAGTGGATAAGAGCCGAGGGGGCAGGTGAGCGGGCTGGCCCGTTAAGCTGCTGTCTTCTGCCATGAAGGCGCTTTTTGACTTTGGACCGTAGAAGAAAAAGTCACTCTCTGGCACCACCACCGGGCTGCAGGAGGCGAGCGCGGAAGCGGTTTGTTTGTGAAAGAGAATCGGCTTTCGGCTGAGCTGGCAGATCCGACTCAGACATCTGGGAAAGATCCATCACGCTGCCAAACAGGGTGATGTGGAAAGAGGACAGCTGATCTTTCCGTGTGGAGTAGGGGTCGGGAACCTCCAGCAGGCTGCAGGAGGCGAGCGCGGGAGCGGTTTGGTTGAGAAATGGAATCGGATTTCGGCTGAGCTACCAGATCCGACACAGACATCTGGGAAAGATCCATCAAGCTGCAAAAGGGGTCATGTTAAAAGTGGATAGCAGATCTTTCCGTGTGGAGTAGGGTAAGTGGATGACAGAGTGGATGGAGAAGTAGGGGGCGGAGCCAGGCCCAAGCTTAGGAAAGAACTTATCTGTAGCCATGGCAAGAAATAGCCCGTGAGAAACAACTTTCAATCCCCCTAGGGACCACTGACGGCAATCAGCAACCATTGGTCAACCCGGGGCCCCGCAGGAGACCTCTTAGAACCCTTGGGCGCGAGCGGTGTGTGTGCATGCTCACTTGTGTTTGGCACTGCTCCTTGGTTAGCGTTCGATCGGGAGGCTTTTGGGTGGTGCTGTTGTGGCAGAGATGTTGTCTTCGAGAAAATAGTACTGAGTAATATTCGCTCATATCGGCTTCACGAGTGGGTATGAGCCGAGGGGCCAGGTGAGGGGACGGGCCTCTGAAGCTGCTGTCTTCTCCCATGAAGAAGCTTTTTGACTTTTGACGGTAGACGAAAGAGTCACTCTCAGGCACCGCCACCAGGTTGCAGGAGGCGAGCTCGGACGAGGTTTATTTCAGACAGAGAATCGGCTTTTGGCCTAGCTCCCAGATCCACTCAGACATCTGGGAAAGATCAATCACGCTGCCTAAAGGGGCCATGTTGAAAGAGGACACCAGATCCTTTCGTGTGGAGTAGGGGACGGGGATGACAGAGCCGAACGAGTAGTAGGGGGCGGAGCAAGGCCCAATCTGAGAAAAGAACTGATCTGTAGCCACGTCAAGAAATAGCCCATTAGAACCAACTTTCGGCACTCAGCTCCAGGCGGGGCGGCCCCGGCGCTGAGGGACGCTACCCGACCTTGGCGGGACGGGGGTTTCGCCAGGGCCTGGGCCCAGCGACCAGGCGGAGACGGCGCGCGAGCCTTGCAGTCTCCAGGGAAATGCGGGCTTGCCTGCAATGAGATTTCATTTTCTGCATTTAAAGGACATCCTTTTCTGAGCTGCTGTGAATAAATTTGGGATGATACTGTATGTTTTCATCTAATGGAGAATTAGCTGTATTTTGAATAAGGATTGCTGCACTGGACGACTTCAGAACATTACTCACAATGTCATCAAACAGGAGTCAGAATCCCCATGGACCGAAGCAGATTGGCCTTGACCAGCTCTGGGACGACCTCAGAGCTGGAATCCAGCAAGTGTACACCAGACAGAGTATGGCGAAGTCCAGATACATGGAACTCTACACGTATCCTCCTGCTTGAACTGAGATAATTTGCTTTAGAATTTTGATACTTAGTGGTAGGATCGATGAATTATTAGAAATTTAACATCGTGTGTTCTCTTCTCAGTTCATCCTTGAAATGTAGTCACAGAATTCATCTTTAGCTTTAAGTTTTTTGAATAGAGGTACTGTATTTCGGTTTTTGGAACAGAGGTAATAAAATTGGCTAGTTAGTTGTCTAATGCAGTGCTGGTCAGTACAGTAGCCACTAGTCACATGTATCTGTTTACATTTAAAATAATTTAAAAATTCAGTTTTTTAGTCACAGTAGCCATATTTTAAGGGCTTAATAGTCAGATAATAAAATATTTCTATTACTGTGGAAAGATCCGTTGGACAGCACTGGCCTAAAGCAGGGGATCATTTGTTGAAATGTTGTCCATTTGTTTATATATTGTCTACAGCTGCTTTCATGTTACTCGGAGGGAGTAGAGTAGTTCTGTCAGAAACAATCTTGTCCACAAAGCCTAAAATATTTGCTATCTGGTCCTTTACATAAGAAGTTTGTTGACCTGATCTAACGGGATAGCACAGAGAACAAAAGTTTAACTGTTCTGGTCCTGTTTCACAAAAATGGTATTTAAAAAGTAACTCCCTCATTTGTCATGTGGCCTGCCATGTGTGCGAGGGACAGTGCCGCGTGCTGCAAAGGTCACGAGGGTGTAAAAGACGCGGCCCTGCTCTTCCATACCCAGTGGTGTGCTGTTCGCCTTTGTAGAGTTTCTTGGTTCCGTGCAAATATGAAATTGGAACTAGAGCTAAGCCACCTCAGTAGTGAGCAGGTTGCTGCAGATTCTAGGATTTCAAGGTTCAATGGAGATTTAAGTTTAAATCTTTGGTATGTATCTGTAATTATCAAACTAGGTTATGTGATATTGTAGTGTTCCCTCAAATATGTTAGCATCTGAAAATCCTTAAAAAGAATTTAAACATTGATTTAGATGGATATGAAGCTGTCTATTTCTAAATTAACTTACAATTTATTGTATGTATGTACACATATTCACATGTGTACTCATATATACTTACATGTAGAACACTTTTCAAAAAAAAATCAGCTTTATTGAGATAATTCACAAACCATAAAATTCACCCTTTTGAGAGACAAAAAAAAAAAAAAAAAAAGAACCAACTTTCAATCTACTTAGTGACTGCTGAAGTCACTCCGCAACCATTGGTCAACCCGGGGCCCCGCAGGAGACCTCTTAGAACCCTTGGGCGCGAGCGGCGTGTGCGCATGCTCACTTGTGTTTGGCACTGCTCCTTGGTTAGCGTTCGATCGGGAGGCTTTTGAGTGGTGCTGTTGTGGCAGAGATGTTGTCTTCGAGAAAATCGTACTCAGTAATATTCGCTCATATCGGCTTCACGAGTGGGTATGAGCCGAGGGGCCAGGTGAGGGGACGGGCCTCTGAAGCTGCTGTCTTCTTCCATGAAGAAGCTTTTTGACATTTGACGGTAGACGAAAGAGTCACTCTCAGGCACCGCCACCAGGTGGCAGGAGGCGAGCTCGGACGAGGTTTGTTTCAGACAGAGAATCGGCTTTTGGCCTAGCTCCCAGATCCACTCAGACATCTGGGAAACATCAATCACGCTGCCTAAAGGGGCCATGTTGAAAGAGGACACCAGATCCTTTCGTGTGGAGTAGGGGACTTGGGTGACAGAGCGGAACGAGAAGTAGTGGGCGGAGCTAGGCCCAATCTTAGAAAAGAACTGATCTGTGGCCAGGTCAAGAAACAGCCCATTAGAACCATCTTTCAATATCCTTAGTGACTGCTGACGTCACTCAGCATCCATTGGTCAACCCGGGGCCCCCGCAGGAGACCTCTAAGAACCCTTGGGCGCGAGCGGTGTGTGCGCGTTCTCACCTGTGTTTATCACTGCTCCTTGGTTACCGTTCGATCGGGAGGCTTTTGAGTGGTGCGGTTGTGGCAGAGAGGTTGGCTTCTACAGAATAGTACCGAGTAATCGCTGGTATTAGGTTTAGAAGTGGATAAGAGCCGAGGGGGCAGGTGAGCGGTCTGGCCCGTTAAGCTGCTGTCTTCTGCCATGAAGGCGCTTTTTGACTTTGGACCGTAGAAGAAAAAGTCACTCTCTGGCACCACCACCGGGCTGCAGGAGGCGAGCGCGGAAGCGGTTTGTTTGTGAAAGAGAATCGGCTTTCGGCTGAGCTGGCAGATCCGACTCAGACATCTGGGAAAGATCCATCACGCTGCCAAACAGGGTGATGTGGAAAGAGGACAGCTGATCTTTCCGTGTGGAGTAGGGGTCGGGAACCTCCAGCAGGCTGCAGGAGGCGAGCACGGGAGCGGTTTGGTTGAGAAATGGAATCGGATTTCGGCTGAGCTACCAGATCCGACACAGACATCTGGGAAAGATCCATCAAGCTGCAAAAGGGGTCATGTTAAAAGTGGATAGCAGATCTTTCCGTGTGGAGTAGGGTAAGTGGATGACAGAGTGGATGGAGAAGTAGGGGGCGGAGCCAGGCCCAAGCTTAGGAAAGAACTTATCTGTAGCCATGGCAAGAAATAGCCCGTGAGAAACAACTTTCAATCCCCCTAGGGACCACTGACGGCAATCAGCAACCATTGGTCAACCCGGGGCCCCGCAGGAGACCTCTTAGAACCCTTGGGCGCGAGCGGGTGTGTGCGCATGCTCACTTGTGTTTGGCACTGCTCCTTGGTTAGCGTTCGATCGGGAGGCTTTTGGGTGGTGCTGTTGTGGCAGAGATGTTGTCTTCGAGAAAATAGTACTGAGTAATATTCGCTCATATCGGCTTCACGAGTGGGTATGAGCCGAGGGGCCAGGTGAGGGGACGGGCCTCTGAAGCTGCTGTCTTCTCCCATGAAGAAGCTTTTTGACTTTTGACGGTAGACGAAAGAGTCACTCTCAGGCACCGCCACCAGGTTGCAGGAGGCGAGCTCGGACGAGGTTTATTTCAGACAGAGAATCGGCTTTTGGCCTAGCTCCCAGATCCACTCAGACATCTGGGAAAGATCAATCACGCTGCCTAAAGGGGCCATGTTGAAAGAGGACACCAGATCCTTTCGTGTGGAGTAGGGGACGGGGATGACAGAGCCGAACGAGTAGTAGGGGGCGGAGCAAGGCCCAATCTGAGAAAAGAACTGATCTGTAGCCACGTCAAGAAATAGCCCATTAGAACCAACTTTCGGCACTCAGCTCCAGGCGGGGCGGCCCCGGCGCTGAGGGACGCTACCCGACCTTGGCGGGACGGGGGTTTCGCCAGGGCCTGGGCCCAGCGACCAGGCGGAGACGGCGCGCGAGCCTTGCAGTCTCCAGGGAAATGCGGGCTTGCCTGCAATGAGATTTCATTTTCTGCATTTAAAGGACATCCTTTTCTGAGCTGCTGTGAATAAATTTGGGATGATACTGTATGTTTTCATCTAATGGAGAATTAGCTGTATTTTGAATAAGGATTGCTGCACTGGACGACTTCAGAACATTACTCACAATGTCATCAAACAGGAGTCAGAATCCCCATGGACCGAAGCAGATTGGCCTTGACCAGCTCTGGGACGACCTCAGAGCTGGAATCCAGCAAGTGTACACCAGACAGAGTATGGCGAAGTCCAGATACATGGAACGCTACACGTATCCTCCTGCTTGAACTGAGATAATTTGCTTTAGAATTTTGATACTTAGTGGTAGGATCGATGAATTATTAGAAATTTGACATCGTGTGTTCTCTTCTCAGTTCATCCTTGAAATGTAGTCACAGAATTCATCTTTAGCTTTAAGTTTTTTGAATAGAGTTACTGTTTTTCGGTTTTTGGAACAGAGGTAATAAAATTGGCTAGTTAGTTGTCTAATGCAGTGCTGGTCAGTACAGTAGCCACTAGTCACATGTATCTGTTTACATTTAAAATAATTTAAAAATTCAGTTTCTTAGTCACAGTAGCCATATTTTAAGGGCTTAATAGTCAGATAATAAAATATTTCTATTACTGTGGAAAGATCCGTTGGACAGCACTGGCCTAAAGCAGGGGATCATTTGTTGAAATGTTGTCCATTTGTTTATATATTGTCTACAGCTGCTTTCATGTTACTCGGAGGGAGTTGAGTAGTTCTGTCAGAAACAATCTTGTCCACAAAGCCTAAAATATTTGCTATCTGGTCCTTTACATAAGAAGTTTGTTGACCTGATCTAACGGGATAGCACAGAGAACAAAAGTTTAACTGTTCTGGTCCTGTTTCACAAAAATGGTATTTAAAAAGTAACTCCCTCATTTGTCATGTGGCCTGCCATGTGTGCGAGGGACAGTGCCGCGTGCTGCAAAGGTCACGAGGGTGTAAAAGACGCGGCCCTGCTCTTCCATACCCAGTGGTGTGCTGTTCGCCTTTGTAGAGTTTCTTGGTTCCGTGCAAATATGAAATTGGAACTAGAGCTAAGCCACCTCAGTAGTGAGCAGGTTGCTGCAGATTCTAGGATTTCAAGGTTCAATGGAGATTTAAGTTTAAATCTTTGGTATGTATCTGTAATTATCAAACTAGGTTATGTGATATTGTAGTGTTCCCTCAAATATGTTAGCATCTGAAAATCCTTAAAAAGAATTTAAACATTGATTTAGATGGATATGAAGCTGTCTATTTCTAAATTAACTTACAATTTATTGTATGTATGTACACATATTCACATATGTACTCATATATACTTACATGTAGAACACTTTTCAAAAAAAAATCAGCTTTATTGAGATAATTCACAAACCATAAAATTCACCCTTTTGAGAGACAAAAAAAAAAAAAAAAAAAAGAACCAACTTTCAATCTACTTAGTGACTGCTGAAGTCACTCCGCAACCATTGGTCAACCCGGGGCCCCGCAGGAGACCTCTTAGAACCCTTGGGCGCGAGCGGCGTGTGCGCATGCTCACTTGTGTTTGGCACTGCTCCTTGGTTAGCGTTCGATCGGGAGGCTTTTGAGTGGTGCTGTTGTGGCAGAGATGTTGTCTTCGAGAAAATCGTACTCAGTAATATTCGCTCATATCGGCTTCACGAGTGGGTATGAGCCGAGGGGCCAGGTGAGGGGACGGGCCTCTGAAGCTGCTGTCTTCTTCCATGAAGAAGCTTTTTGACATTTGACGGTAGACGAAAGAGTCACTCTCAGGCACCGCCACCAGGTGGCAGGAGGCGAGCTCGGACGAGGTTTGTTTCAGACAGAGAATCGGCTTTTGGCCTAGCTCCCAGATCCACTCAGACATCTGGGAAACATCAATCACGCTGCCTAAAGGGGCCATGTTGAAAGAGGACACCAGATCCTTTCGTGTGGAGTAGGGGACTTGGGTGACAGAGCGGAACGAGAAGTAGTGGGCGGAGCTAGGCCCAATCTTAGAAAAGAACTGATCTGTGGCCAGGTCAAGAAACAGCCCATTAGAACCATCTTTCAATATCCTTAGTGACTGCTGACGTCACTCAGCATCCATTGGTCAACCCGGGGCCCCCGCAGGAGACCTCTAAGAACCCTTGGGCGCGAGCGGTGTGTGCGCGTTCTCACCTGTGTTTATCACTGCTCCTTGGTTACCGTTCGATCGGGAGGCTTTTGAGTGGTGCGGTTGTGGCAGAGAGGTTGGCTTCTACAGAATAGTACCGAGTAATCGCTGGTATTAGGTTTAGAAGTGGATAAGAGCCGAGGGGGCAGGTGAGCGGGCTGGCCCGTTAAGCTGCTGTCTTCTGCCATGAAGGCGCTTTTTGACTTTGGACCGTAGAAGAAAAAGTCACTCTCTGGCACCACCACCGGGCTGCAGGAGGCGAGCGCGGAAGCGGTTTGTTTGTGAAAGAGAATCGGCTTTCGGCTGAGCTGGCAGATCCGACTCAGACATCTGGGAAAGATCCATCACGCTGCCAAACAGGGTGATGTGGAAAGAGGACAGCTGATCTTTCCGTGTGGAGTAGGGGTCGGGAACCTCCAGCAGGCTGCAGGAGGCGAGCGCGGGAGCGGTTTGGTTGAGAAATGGAATCGGATTTCGGCTGAGCTACCAGATCCGACACAGACATCTGGGAAAGATCCATCAAGCTGCAAAAGGGGTCATGTTAAAAGTGGATAGCAGATCTTTCCGTGTGGAGTAGGGTAAGTGGATGACAGAGTGGATGGAGAAGTAGGGGGCGGAGCCAGGCCCAAGCTTAGGAAAGAACTTATCTGTAGCCATGGCAAGAAATAGCCCGTGAGAAACAACTTTCAATCCCCCTAGGGACCACTGACGGCAATCAGCAACCATTGGTCAACCCGGGGCCCCGCAGGAGACCTCTTAGAACCCTTGGGCGCGAGCGGTGTGTGCGCATGCTCACTTGTGTTTGGCACTGCTCCTTGGTTAGCGTTCGATCGGGAGGCTTTTGGGTGGTGCTGTTGTGGCAGAGATGTTGTCTTCGAGAAAATAGTACTGAGTAATATTCGCTCATATCGGCTTCACGAGTGGGTATGAGCCGAGGGGCCAGGTGAGGGGACGGGCCTCTGAAGCTGCTGTCTTCTCCCATGAAGAAGCTTTTTGACTTTTGACGGTAGACGAAAGAGTCACTCTCAGGCACCGCCACCAGGTTGCAGGAGGCGAGCTCGGACGAGGTTTATTTCAGACAGAGAATCGGCTTTTGGCCTAGCTCCCAGATCCACTCAGACATCTGGGAAAGATCAATCACGCTGCCTAAAGGGGCCATGTTGAAAGAGGACACCAGATCCTTTCGTGTGGAGTAGGGGACGGGGATGACAGAGCCGAACGAGTAGTAGGGGGCGGAGCAAGGCCCAATCTGAGAAAAGAACTGATCTGTAGCCACGTCAAGAAATAGCCCATTAGAACCAACTTTCGGCACTCAGCTCCAGGCGGGGCGGCCCCGGCGCTGAGGGACGCTACCCGACCTTGGCGGGACGGGGGTTTCGCCAGGGCCTGGGCCCAGCGACCAGGCGGAGACGGCGCGCGAGCCTTGCAGTCTCCAGGGAAATGCGGGCTTGCCTGCAATGAGATTTCATTTTCTGCATTTAAAGGACATCCTTTTCTGAGCTGCTGTGAATAAATTTGGGATGATACTGTATGTTTTCATCTAATGGAGAGTTAGCTGTATTTTGAATAAGGATTGCTGCACTGGACGGCTTCAGAACATTACTCACAATGTCATCAAACAGGAGTCAGAATCCCCATGGACCGAAGCAGATTGGCCTTGACCAGCTCTGGGACGACCTCAGAGCTGGAATCCAGCAAGTGTACACCAGACAGAGTATGGCGAAGTCCAGATACATGGAACTCTACACGTATCCTCCTGCTTGAACTGAGATAATTTGCTTTAGAATTTTGATACTTAGTGGTAGGATCGATGAATTATTAGAAATTTGACATCGTGTGTTCTCTTCTCAGTTCATCCTTGAAATGTAGTCACAGAATTCATCTTTAGCTTTAAGTTTTTTGAATAGAGGTACTGTTTTTCGGTTTTTGGAACAGAGGTAATAAAATTGGCTAGTTAGTTGTCTAATGCAGTGCTGGTCAGTACAGTAGCCACTAGTCACATGTATCTGTTTACATTTAAAATAATTTAAAAATTCAGTTTCTTAGTCACAGTAGCCATATTTTAAGGGCTTAATAGTCAGATAATAAAATATTTCTATTACTGTGGAAAGATCCGTTGGACAGCACTGGCCTAAAGCAGGGGATCATTTGTTGAAATGTTGTCCATTTGTTTATATATTGTCTACAGCTGCTTTCATGTTACTCGGAGGGAGTTGAGTAGTTCTGTCAGAAACAATCTTGTCCACAAAGCCTAAAATATTTGCTATCTGGTCCTTTACATAAGAAGTTTGTTGACCTGATCTAACGGGATAGCACAGAGAACAAAAGTTTAACTGTTCTGGTCCTGTTTCACAAAAATGGTATTTAAAAAGTAACTCCCTTATTTGTCATGTGGCCTGCCATGTGTGCGAGGGACAGTGCCACGTGCTGCAAAGGTCACGAGGGTGTAAAAGACGCGGCCCTGCTCTTCCATACCCAGTGGTGTGCTGTTCGCCTTTGTAGAGTTTCTTGGTTCCGTGCAAATATGAAATTGGAACTAGAGCTAAGCCACCTCAGTAGTGAGCAGGTTGCTGCAGATTCTAGGATTTCAAGGTTCAATGGAGATTTAAGTTTAAATCTTTGGTATGTATCTGTAATTATCAAACTAGGTTATGTGATATTGTAGTGTTCCCTCAAATATGTTAGCATCTGAAAATCCTTAAAAAGAATTTAAACATTGATTTAGATGGATATGAAGCTGTCTATTTCTAAATTAACTTACAATTTATTGTATGTATGTACACATATTCACATGTGTACTCATATATACTTACATGTAGAACACTTTTCAAAAAAAAATCAGCTTTATTGAGATAATTCACAAACCATAAAATTCACCCTTTTGAGAGACAAAAAAAAAAAAAAAAAAAGAACCAACTTTCAATCTACTTAGTGACTGCTGAAGTCACTCCGCAACCATTGGTCAACCCGGGGCCCCGCAGGAGACCTCTTAGAACCCTTGGGCGCGAGCGGCGTGTGCGCATGCTCACTTGTGTTTGGCACTGCTCCTTGGTTAGCGTTCGATCGGGAGGCTTTTGAGTGGTGCTGTTGTGGCAGAGATGTTGTCTTCGAGAAAATCGTACTCAGTAATATTCGCTCATATCGGCTTCACGAGTGGGTATGAGCCGAGGGGCCAGGTGAGGGGACGGGCCTCTGAAGCTGCTGTCTTCTTCCATGAAGAAGCTTTTTGACATTTGACGTTAGACGAAAGAGTCACTCTCAGGCACCGCCACCAGGTGGCAGGAGGCGAGCTCGGACGAGGTTTGTTTCAGACAGAGAATCGGCTTTTGGCCTAGCTCCCAGATCCACTCAGACATCTGGGAAACATCAATCACGCTGCCTAAAGGGGCCATGTTGAAAGAGGACACCAGATCCTTTCGTGTGGAGTAGGGGACTTGGGTGACAGAGCGGAACGAGAAGTAGTGGGCGGAGCTAGGCCCAATCTTAGAAAAGAACTGATCTGTGGCCAGGTCAAGAAACAGCCCATTAGAACCATCTTTCAATATCCTTAGTGACTGCTGACGTCACTCAGCATCCATTGGTCAACCCGGGGCCCCCGCAGGAGACCTCTAAGAACCCTTGGGCGCGAGCGGTGTGTGCGCGTTCTCACCTGTGTTTATCACTGCTCCTTGGTTACCGTTCGATCGGGAGGCTTTTGAGTGGTGCGGTTGTGGCAGAGAGGTTGGCTTCTACAGAATAGTACCGAGTAATCGCTGGTATTAGGTTTAGAAGTGGATAAGAGCCGAGGGGGCAGGTGAGCGGGCTGGCCCGTTAAGCTGCTGTCTTCTGCCATGAAGGCGCTTTTTGACTTTGGACCGTAGAAGAAAAAGTCACTCTCTGGCACCACCACCGGGCTGCAGGAGGCGAGCGCGGAAGCGGTTTGTTTGTGAAAGAGAATCGGCTTTCGGCTGAGCTGGCAGATCCGACTCAGACATCTGGGAAAGATCCATCACGCTGCCAAACAGGGTGATGTGGAAAGAGGACAGCTGATCTTTCCGTGTGGAGTAGGGGTCGGGAACCTCCAGCAGGCTGCAGGAGGCGAGCGCGGGAGCGGTTTGGTTGAGAAATGGAATCGGATTTCGGCTGAGCTACCAGATCCGACACAGACATCTGGGAAAGATCCATCAAGCTGCAAAAGGGGTCATGTTAAAAGTGGATAGCAGATCTTTCCGTGTGGAGTAGGGTAAGTGGATGACAGAGTGGATGGAGAAGTAGGGGGCGGAGCCAGGCCCAAGCTTAGGAAAGAACTTATCTGTAGCCATGGCAAGAAATAGCCCGTGAGAAACAACTTTCAATCCCCCTAGGGACCACTGACGGCAATCAGCAACCATTGGTCAACCCGGGGCCCCGCAGGAGACCTCTTAGAACCCTTGGGCGCGAGCGGTGTGTGCGCATGCTCACTTGTGTTTGGCACTGCTCCTTGGTTAGCGTTCGATCGGGAGGCTTTTGGGTGGTGCTGTTGTGGCAGAGATGTTGTCTTCGAGAAAATAGTACTGAGTAATATTCGCTCATATCGGCTTCACGAGTGGGTATGAGCCGAGGGGCCAGGTGAGGGGACGGGCCTCTGAAGCTGCTGTCTTCTCCCATGAAGAAGCTTTTTGACTTTTGACGGTAGACGAAAGAGTCACTCTCAGGCACCGCCACCAGGTTGCAGGAGGCGAGCTCGGACGAGGTTTATTTCAGACAGAGAATCGGCTTTTGGCCTAGCTCCCAGATCCACTCAGACATCTGGGAAAGATCAATCACGCTGCCTAAAGGGGCCATGTTGAAAGAGGACACCAGATCCTTTCGTGTGGAGTAGGGGACGGGGATGACAGAGCCGAACGAGTAGTAGGGGGCGGAGCAAGGCCCAATCTGAGAAAAGAACTGATCTGTAGCCACGTCAAGAAATAGCCCCTTAGAACCAACTTTCGGCACTCAGCTCCAGGCGGGGCGGCCCCGGCGCTGAGGGACGCTACCCGACCTTGGCGGGACGGGGGTTTCGCCAGGGCCTGGGCCCAGCGACCAGGCGGAGACGGCGCGCGAGCCTTGCAGTCTCCAGGGAAATGCGGGCTTGCCTGCAATGAGATTTCATTTTCTGCATTTAAAGGACATCCTTTTCTGAGCTGCTGTGAATAAATTTGGGATGATACTGTATGTTTTCATCTAATGGAGAATTAGCTGTATTTTGAATAAGGATTGCTGCACTGGACGACTTCAGAACATTACTCACAATGTCATCAAACAGGAGTCAGAATCCCCATGGACCGAAGCAGATTGGCCTTGACCAGCTCTGGGACGACCTCAGAGCTGGAATCCAGCAAGTGTACACCAGACAGAGTATGGCGAAGTCCAGATACATGGAACTCTACACGTATCCTCCTGCTTGAACTGAGATAATTTGCTTTAGAATTTTGATACTTAGTGGTAGGATCGATGAATTATTAGAAATTTGACATCGTGTGTTCTCTTCTCAGTTCATCCTTGAAATGTAGTCACAGAATTCATCTTTAGCTTTAAGTTTTTTGAATAGAGGTACTGTTTTTCGGTTTTTGGAACAGAGGTAATAAAATTGGCTAGTTAGTTGTCTAATGCAGTGCTGGTCAGTACAGTAGCCACTAGTCACATGTATCTGTTTACATTTAAAGTAGTTTAAAAATTCAGTTTCTTAGTCACAGTAGCCATATTTTAAGGGCTTAATAGTCAGATAATAAAATATTTCTATTACTGTGGAAAGATCCGTTGGACAGCACTGGCCTAAAGCAGGGGATCATTTGTTGAAATGTTGTCCATTTGTTTATATATTGTCTACAGCTGCTTTCATGTTACTCGGAGGGAGTTGAGTCGTTCTGTCAGAAACAATCTTGTCCACAAAGCCTAAAATATTTGCTATCTGGTCCTTTACATAAGAAGTTTGTTGACCTGATCTAACGGGATAGCACAGAGAACAAAAGTTTAACTGTTCTGGTCCTGTTTCACAAAAATGGTATTTAAAAAGTAACTCCCTCATTTGTCATGTGGCCTGCCATGTGTGCGAGGGACAGTGCCGCGTGCTGCAAAGGTCACGAGGGTGTAAAAGACGCGGCCCTGCTCTTCCATACCCAGTGGTGTGCTGTTCGCCTTTGTAGAGTTTCTTGGTTCCGTGCAAATATGAAATTGGAACTAGAGCTAAGCCACCTCAGTAGTGAGCAGGTTGCTGCAGATTCTAGGATTTCAAGGTTCAATGGAGATTTAAGTTTAAATCTTTGGTATGTATCTGTAATTATCAAACTAGGTTATGTGATATTGTAGTGTTCCCTCAAATATGTTAGCATCTGAAAATCCTTAAAAAGAATTTAAACATTGATTTAGATGGATATGAAGCTGTCTATTTCTAAATTAACTTACAATTTATTGTATGTATGTACACATATTCATATATGTACTCATATATACTTACATGTAGAACACTTTTCAAAAAAAAATCAGCTTTATTGAGATAATTCACAAACCATAAACTTCACCCTTTTTAAAGTCAAAAAAAAAAAAAAAAAAAAAAAAAAAAAGAACCAACTTTCAATCTACTTAGTGACTGCTGAAGTCACTCCGCAACCATTGGTCAACCCGGGGCCCCGCAGGAGACCTCTTAGAACCCTTGGGCGCGAGCGGCGTGTGCGCATGCTCACTTGTGTTTGGCACTGCTCCTTGGTTAGCGTTCGATCGGGAGGCTTTTGAGTGGTGCTGTTGTGGCAGAGATGTTATCTTCGAGAAAATCGTACTCAGTAATATTCGCTCATATCGGCTTCACGAGTGGGTATGAGCCGAGGGGCCAGGTGAGGGGACGGGCCTCTGAAGCTGCTGTCTTCTTCCATGAAGAAGCTTTTTGACATTTGACGGTAGACGAAAGAGTCACTCTCAGGCACCGCCACCAGGTGGCAGGAGGCGAGCTCGGACGAGGTTTGTTTCAGACAGAGAACCGGCTTTTGGCCTAGCTCCCAGATCCACTCAGACATCTGGGAAACATCAATCACGCTGCCTAAAGGGGCCAGGTTGAAAGAGGACACCAGATCCTTTCGTGTGGAGTAGGGGACTTGGGTGACAGAGCGGAACGAGAAGTAGTGGGCGGAGCTAGGCCCAATCTTAGAAAAGAACTGATCTGTGGCCAGGTCAAGAAACAGCCCATTAGAACCATCTTTCAATATCCTTAGTGACTGCTGACGTCACTCAGCATCCATTGGTCAACCCGGGGCCCCGCAGGAGACCTCTTAGAACCCTTGGGCGCGAGCGGTGTGTGCGCGTTCTCACCTGTGTTTATCACTGCTCCTTGGTTACCGTTCGATCGGGAGGCTTTTGAGTGGTGCGGTTGTGGCAGAGAGGTTGGCTTCTACAGAATAGTACCGAGTAATCGCTGGTATTAGGTTTAGAGGTGGATAAGAGCCGAGGGGGCAGGTGAGCGGGCTGGCCCGTTAAGCTGCTGTCTTCTGCCATGAAGGCGCTTTTTGACTTTGGACCGTAGAAGAAAAAGTCACTCTCTGGCACCACCACCGGGCTGCAGGAGGCGAGCGCGGACGCGGTTTGTTTGTGAAAGAGAATCGGCTTTCGGCTGAGCTGGCAGATCCGACTCAGACATCTGGGAAAGATCCATCACGCTGCCAAACAGGGTGATGTGGAAAGAGGACAGCTGATCTTTCCGTGTGGAGTAGGGGTCGGGAACCTCCAGCAGGCTGCAGGAGGCGAGCGCGGGAGCGGTTTGGTTGAGAAATGGAATCGGATTTCGGCTGAGCTACCAGATCCGACACAGACATCTGGGAAAGATCCATCAAGCTGCAAAAGGGGTCATGTTAAAAGTGGATAGCAGATCTTTCCGTGTGGAGTAGGGTAAGTGGATGACAGAGTGGATGGAGAAGTAGGGGGCGGAGCCAGGCCCAAGCTTAGGAAAGAACTTATCTGTAGCCATGGCAAGAAATAGCCCGTGAGAAACAACTTTCAATACCCCTAGGGACCACTGACGGCAATCAGCAACCATTGGTCAACCCGGGGCCCCGCAGGAGACCTCTTAGAACCCTTGGGCGCGAGCGGTGTGTGCGCATGCTCACTTGTGTTTGGCACTGCTCCTTGGTTAGCGTTCGATCGGGAGGCTTTTGGGTGGTGCTGTTGTGGCAGAGATGTTGTCTTCGAGAAAATAGTACTGAGTAATATTCGCTCATATCGGCTTCACGAGTGGGTATGAGCCGAGGGGCCAGGTGAGGGGAGGGGCCTCTGAAGCTGCTGTCTTCTCCCATGAAGAAGCTTTTTGACTTTTGACGGTAGACGAAAGAGTCACTCTCAGGCACCGCCACCAGGTTGCAGGAGGCGAGCTCGGACGAGGTTTATTTCAGACAGAGAATCGGCTTTTGGCCTAGCTCCCAGATCCACTCAGACATCTGGGAAAGATCAATCACGCTGCCTAAAGGGGCCATGTTGAAAGAGGACACCAGATCCTTTCGTGTGGAGTAGGGGACGGGGATGACAGAGCCGAACGAGTAGTAGGGGGCGGAGCAAGGCCCAATCTGAGAAAAGAACTGATCTGTAGCCACGTCAAGAAATAGCCCATTAGAACCAACTTTCGGCACTCAGCTCCAGGCGGGGCGGCCCCGGCGCTGAGGGACGCTACCCGACCTTGGCGGGACGGGGGTTTCGCCAGGGCCTGGGCCCAGCGACCAGGCGGAGACGGCGCGCGAGCCTTGCAGTCTCCAGGGAAATGCGGGCTTGCCTGCAATGAGATTTCATTTTCTGCATTTAAAGGACATCCTTTTCTGAGCTGCTGTGAATAAATTTGGGATGATACTGTATGTTTTCATCTAATGGAGAATTAGCTGTATTTTGAATAAGGATTGCTGCACTGGACGACTTCAGAACATTACTCACAATGTCATCAAACAGGAGTCAGAATCCCCATGGACCGAAGCAGATTGGCCTTGACCAGCTCTGGGACGACCTCAGAGCTGGAATCCAGCAAGTGTACACCAGACAGAGTATGGCGAAGTCCAGATACATGGAACTCTACACGTATCCTCCTGCTTGAACTGAGATAATTTGCTTTAGAATTTTGATACTTAGTGGTAGGATCGATGAATTATTAGAAATTTGACATCGTGTGTTCTCTTCTCAGTTCATCCTTGAAATGTAGTCACAGAATTCATCTTTAGCTTTAAGTTTTTTGAATAGAGGTACTGTTTTTCGGTTTTTGGAACAGAGGTAATAAAATTGGCTAGTTAGTTGTCTAATGCAGTGCTGGTCAGTACAGTAGCCACTAGTCACATGTATCTGTTTACATTTAAAATAATTTAAAAATTCAGTTTCTTAGTCACAGTAGCCATATTTTAAGGGCTTAATAGTCAGATAATAAAATATTTCTATTACTGTGGAAAGATCCGTTGGACAGCACTGGCCTAAAGCAGGGGATCATTTGTTGAAATGTTGTCCATTTGTTTATATATTGTCTACAGCTGCTTTCATGTTACTCGGAGGGAGTTGAGTCGTTCTGTCAGAAACAATCTTGTCCACAAAGCCTAAAATATTTGCTATCTGGTCCTTTACATAAGAAGTTTGTTGACCTGATCTAACGGGATAGCACAGAGAACAAAAGTTTAACTGTTCTGGTCCTGTTTCACAAAAATGGTATTTAAAAAGTAACTCCCTCATTTGTCATGTGGCCTGCCATGTGTGCGAGGGACAGTGCCGCGTGCTGCAAAGGTCACGAGGGTGTAAAAGACGCGGCCCTGCTCTTCCATACCCAGTGGTGTGCTGTTCGCCTTTGTAGAGTTTCTTGGTTCCGTGCAAATATGAAATTGGAACTAGAGCTAAGCCACCTCAGTAGTGAGCAGGTTGCTGCAGATTCTAGGATTTCAAGGTTCAATGGAGATTTAAGTTTAAATCTTTGGTATGTATCTGTAATTATCAAACTAGGTTATGTGATATTGTAGTGTTCCCTCAAATATGTTAGCATCTGAAAATCCTTAAAAAGAATTTAAACATTGATTTAGATGGATATGAAGCTGTCTATTTCTAAATTAACTTACAATTTATTGTATGTATGTACACATATTCATATATGTACTCATATATACTTACATGTAGAACACTTTTCAAAAAAAAATCAGCTTTATTGAGATAATTCACAAACCATAAACTTCACCCTTTTTAAAGTCAAAAAAAAAAAAAAAAAAAAAAAAATGAACCAACTTTCAATCTACTTAGTGACTGCTGAAGTCACTCCGCAACCATTGGTCAACCCGGGGCCCCGCAGGAGACCTCTTAGAACCCTTGGGCGCGAGCGGCGTGTGCGCATGCTCACTTGTGTTTGGCACTGCTCCTTGGTTAGCGTTCGATCGGGAGGCTTTTGAGTGGTGCTGTTGTGGCAGAGATGTTATCTTCGAGAAAATCGTACTCAGTAATATTCGCTCATATCGGCTTCACGAGTGGGTATGAGCCGAGGGGCCAGGTGAGGGGACGGGCCTCTGAAGCTGCTGTCTTCTTCCATGAAGAAGCTTTTTGACATTTGACGGTAGACGAAAGAGTCACTCTCAGGCACCGCCACCAGGTGGCAGGAGGCGAGCTCGGACGAGGTTTGTTTCAGACAGAGAACCGGCTTTTGGCCTAGCTCCCAGATCCACTCAGACATCTGGGAAACATCAATCACGCTGCCTAAAGGGGCCAGGTTGAAAGAGGACACCAGATCCTTTCGTGTGGAGTAGGGGACTTGGGTGACAGAGCGGAACGAGAAGTAGTGGGCGGAGCTAGGCCCAATCTTAGAAAAGAACTGATCTGTGGCCAGGTCAAGAAACAGCCCATTAGAACCATCTTTCAATATCCTTAGTGACTGCTGACGTCACTCAGCATCCATTGGTCAACCCGGGGCCCCGCAGGAGACCTCTTAGAACCCTTGGGCGCGAGCGGTGTGTGCGCGTTCTCACCTGTGTTTATCACTGCTCCTTGGTTACCGTTCGATCGGGAGGCTTTTGAGTGGTGCGGTTGTGGCAGAGAGGTTGGCTTCTACAGAATAGTACCGAGTAATCGCTGGTATTAGGTTTAGAAGTGGATAAGAGCCGAGGGGGCAGGTGAGCGGGCTGGCCCGTTAAGCTGCTGTCTTCTGCCATGAAGGCGCTTTTTGACTTTGGACCGTAGAAGAAAAAGTCACTCTCTGGCACCACCACCGGGCTGCAGGAGGCGAGCGCGGACGCGGTTTGTTTGTGAAAGAGAATCGGCTTTCGGCTGAGCTGGCAGATCCGACTCAGACATCTGGGAAAGATCCATCACGCTGCCAAACAGGGTGATGTGGAAAGAGGACAGCTGATCTTTCCGTGTGGAGTAGGGGTCGGGAACCTCCAGCAGGCTGCAGGAGGCGAGCGCGGGAGCGGTTTGGTTGAGAAATGGAATCGGATTTCGGCTGAGCTACCAGATCCGACACAGACATCTGGGAAAGATCCATCAAGCTGCAAAAGGGGTCATGTTAAAAGTGGATAGCAGATCTTTCCGTGTGGAGTAGGGTAAGTGGATGACAGAGTGGATGGAGAAGTAGGGGGCGGAGCCAGGCCCAAGCTTGGGAAAGAACTTATCTGTAGCCATGGCAAGAAATAGCCCGTGAGAAACAACTTTCAATCCCCCTAGGGACCACTGACGGCAATCAGCAACCATTGGTCAACCCGGGGCCCCGCAGGAGACCTCTTAGAACCCTTGGGCGCGAGCGGTGTGTGCGCATGCTCACTTGTGTTTGGCACTGCTCCTTGGTTAGCGTTCGATCGGGAGGCTTTTGGGTGGTGCTGTTGTGGCAGAGATGTTGTCTTCGAGAAAATAGTACTGAGTAATATTCGCTCATATCGGCTTCACGAGTGGGTATGAGCCGAGGGGCCAGGTGAGGGGACGGGCCTCTGAAGCTGCTGTCTTCTCCCATGAAGAAGCTTTTTGACTTTTGACGGTAGACGAAAGAGTCACTCTCAGGCACCGCCACCAGGTTGCAGGAGGCGAGCTCGGACGAGGTTTATTTCAGACAGAGAATCGGCTTTTGGCCTAGCTCCCAGATCCACTCAGACATCTGGGAAAGATCAATCACGCTGCCTAAAGGGGCCATGTTGAAAGAGGACACCAGATCCTTTCGTGTGGAGTAGGGGACGGGGATGACAGAGCCGAACGGGTAGTAGGGGGCGGAGCAAGGCCCAATCTGAGAAAAGAACTGATCTGTAGCCACGTCAAGAAATAGCCCATTAGAACCAACTTTCGGCACTCAGCTCCAGGCGGGGCGGCCCCGGCGCTGAGGGACGCTACCCGACCTTGGCGGGACGGGGGTTTCGCCAGGGCCTGGGCCCAGCGACCAGGCGGAGACGGCGCGCGAGCCTTGCAGTCTCCAGGGAAATGCGGGCTTGCCTGCAATGAGATTTCATTTTCTGCATTTAAAGGACATCCTTTTCTGAGCTGCTGTGAATAAATTTGGGATGATACTGTATGTTTTCATCTAATGGAGAATTAGCTGTATTTTGAATAAGGATTGCTGCACTGGACGACTTCAGAACATTACTCACAATGTCATCAAACAGGAGTCAGAATCCCCATGGACCGAAGCAGATTGGCCTTGACCAGCTCTGGGACGACCTCAGAGCTGGAATCCAGCAAGTGTACACCAGACAGAGTATGGCGAAGTCCAGATACATGGAACTCTACACGTATCCTCCTGCTTGAACTGAGATAATTTGCTTTAGAATTTTGATACTTAGTGGTAGGATCGATGAATTATTAGAAATTTGACATCGTGTGTTCTCTTCTCAGTTCATCCTTGAAATGTAGTCACAGAATTCATCTTTAGCTTTAAGTTTTTTGAATAGAGGTACTGTTTTTCGGTTTTTGGAACAGAGGTAATAAAATTGGCTAGTTAGTTGTCTAATGCAGTGCTGGTCAGTACAGTAGCCACTAGTCACATGTATCTGTTTACATTTAAAATAATTTAAAAATTCAGTTTCTTAGTCACAGTAGCCATATTTTAAGGGCTTAATAGTCAGATAATAAAATATTTCTATTACTGTGGAAAGATCCGTTGGACAGCACTGGCCTAAAGCAGGGGATCATTTGTTGAAATGTTGTCCATTTGTTTATATATTGTCTACAGCTGCTTTCATGTTACTCGGAGGGAGTTGAGTCGTTCTGTCAGAAACAATCTTGTCCACAAAGCCTAAAATATTTGCTATCTGGTCCTTTACATAAGAAGTTTGTTGACCTGATCTAACGGGATAGCACAGAGAACAAAAGTTTAACTGTTCTGGTCCTGTTTCACAAAAATGGTATTTAAAAAGTAACTCCCTCATTTGTCATGTGGCCTGCCATGTGTGCGAGGGACAGTGCCGCGTGCTGCAAAGGTCACGAGGGTGTAAAAGACGCGGCCCTGCTCTTCCATACCCAGTGGTGTGCTGTTCGCCTGTGTAGAGTTTCTTGGTTCCGTGCAAATATGAAATTGGAACTAGAGCTAAGCCACCTCAGTAGTGAGCAGGTTGCTGCAGATTCTAGGATTTCAAGGTTCAATGGAGATTTAAGTTTAAATCTTTGGTATGTATCTGTAATTATCAAACTAGGTTATGTGATATTGTAGTGTTCCCTCAAATATGTTAGCATCTGAAAATCCTTAAAAAGAATTTAAACATTGATTGAGATGGATATGAAGCTGTCTATTTCTAAATTAACTTACAATTTATTGTATGTATGTACACATATTCATATATGTACTCATATATACTTACATGTAGAACACTTTTCAAAAAAAAATCAGCTTTATTGAGATAATTCACAAACCATAAAATTCACCCTTTCTAAAGTCAAAAAAAAAAAAAAAAAAAAAGAACCAACTTTCAATCTACTTAGTGACTGCTGAAGTCACTCCGCAATCATTGGTCAACCCGGGGCCCCGCAGGAGACCTCTTAGAACCCTTGGGCGCGAGCGGCGTGTGCGCATGCTCACTTGTGTTTGGCACTGCTCCTTGGTTAGCGTTCGATCGGGAGGCTTTTGAGTGGTGCTGTTGTGGCAGAGATGTTGTCTTCGAGAAAATCGTACTCAGTAATATTCGCTCATATCGGCTTCACGAGTGGGTATGAGCCGAGGGGCCAGGTGAGGGGACGGGCCTCTGAAGCTGCTGTCTTCTTCCATGAAGAAGCTTTTTGACATTTGACGGTAGACGAAAGAGTCACTCTCAGGCACCGCCACCAGGTGGCAGGAGGCGAGCTCGGACGAGGTTTGTTTCAGACAGAGAATCGGCTTTTGGCCTAGCTCCCAGATCCACTCAGACATCTGGGAAACATCAATCACGCTGCCTAAAGTGGCCATGTTGAAAGAGGACACCAGATCCTTTCGTGTGGAGTAGGGGACTTGGGTGACAGAGCGGAACGAGAAGTAGTGGGCGGAGCTAGGCCCAATCTTAGAAAAGAACTGATCTGTGGCCAGGTCAAGAAACAGCCCATTCGAACCATCTTTCAATATCCTTAGTGACTGCTGACGTCACTCAGCATCCATTGGTCAACCCGGGGCCCCCTGCAGGAGACCTCTAAGAACCCTTGGGCGCGATCGGTGTGTGCGCGTTCTCACCTGTGTTTATCACTGCTCCTTGGTTACCGTTCGATCGGGAGGCTTTTGAGTGGTGCGGTTGTGGCAGAGAGGTTGGCTTCTACAGAATAGTACCGAGTAATCGCTGGTATTAGGTTTAGAAGTGGATAAGAGCCGAGGGGGCAGGTGAGCGGGCTGGCCCGTTAAGCTGCTGTCTTCTGCCATGAAGGCGCTTTTTGACTTTGGACCGTAGAAGAAAAAGTCACTCTCTGGCACCACCACCGGGCTGCAGGAGGCGAGCGCGGACGCGGTTTGTTTGTGAAAGAGAATCGGCTTTCGGCTGAGCTGGCAGATCCGACTCAGACATCTGGGAAAGATCCATCACGCTGCCAAACAGGGTGATGTGGAAAGAGGACAGCTGATCTTTCCGTGTGGAGTAGGGGTCGGGAACCTCCAGCAGGCTGCAGGAGGCGAGCGCGGGAGCGGTTTGGTTGAGAAATGGAATCGGATTTCGGCTGAGCTACCAGATCCGACACAGACATCTGGGAAAGATCCATCAAGCTGCAAAAGGGGTCATGTTAAAAGTGGATAGCAGATCTTTCCGTGTGGAGTAGGGTAAGTGGATGACAGAGTGGATGGAGAAGTAGGGGGCGGAGCCAGGCCCAAGCTTAGGAAAGAACTTATCTGTAGCCATGGCAAGAAATAGCCCGTGAGAAACAACTTTCAATCCCCCTAGGGACCACTGACGGCAATCAGCAACCATTGGTCAACCCGGGGCCCCGCAGGAGACCTCTTAGAACCCTTGGGCGCGAGCGGTGTGTGCGCATGCTCACTTGTGTTTGGCACTGCTCCTTGGTTAGCGTTCGATCGGGAGGCTTTTGGGTGGTGCTGTTGTGGCAGAGATGTTGTCTTCGAGAAAATAGTACTGAGTAATATTCGCTCATATCGGCTTCACGAGTGGGTATGAGCCGAGGGGCCAGGTGAGGGGACGGGCCTCTGAAGCTGCTGTCTTCTCCCATGAAGAAGCTTTTTGACTTTTGACGGTAGACGAAAGAGTCACTCTCAGGCACCGCCACCAGGTTGCAGGAGGCGAGCTCGGACGAGGTTTATTTCAGACAGAGAATCGGCTTTTGGCCTAGCTCCCAGATCCACTCAGACATCTGGGAAAGATCAATCACGCTGCCTAAAGGGGCCATGTTGAAAGAGGACACCAGATCCTTTCGTGTGGAGTAGGGGACGGGGATGACAGAGCCGAACGGGTAGTAGGGGGCGGAGCAAGGCCCAATCTGAGAAAAGAACTGATCTGTAGCCACGTCAAGAAATAGCCCATTAGAACCAACTTTCGGCACTCAGCTCCAGGCGGGGCGGCCCCGGCGCTGAGGGACGCTACCCGACCTTGGCGGGACGGGGGTTTCGCCAGGGCCTGGGCCCAGCGACCAGGCGGAGACGGCGCGCGAGCCTTGCAGTCTCCAGGGAAATGCGGGCTTGCCTGCAATGAGATTTCATTTTCTGCATTTAAAGGACATCCTTTTCTGAGCTGCTGTGAATAAATTTGGGATGATACTGTATGTTTTCATCTAATGGAGAATTAGCTGTATTTTGAATAAGGATTGCTGCACTGGACGACTTCAGAACATTACTCACAATGTCATCAAACAGGAGTCAGAATCCCCATGGACCGAAGCAGATTGGCCTTGACCAGCTCTGGGACGACCTCAGAGCTGGAATCCAGCAAGTGTACACCAGACAGAGTATGGCGAAGTCCAGATACATGGAACTCTACACGTATCCTCCTGCTTGAACTGAGATAATTTGCTTTAGAATTTTGATACTTAGTGGTAGGATCGATGAATTATTAGAAATTTGACATCGTGTGTTCTCTTCTCAGTTCATCCTTGAAATGTAGTCACAGAATTCATCTTTAGCTTTAAGTTTTTTGAATAGAGGTACTGTTTTTCGGTTTTTGGAACAGAGGTAATAAAATTGGCTAGTTAGTTGTCTAATGCAGTGCTGGTCAGTACAGTAGCCACTAGTCACATGTATCTGTTTACATTTAAAATAATTTAAAAATTCAGTTTCTTAGTCACAGTAGCCATATTTTAAGGGCTTAATAGTCAGATAATAAAATATTTCTATTACTGTGGAAAGATCCGTTGGACAGCACTGGCCTAAAGCAGGGGATCATTTGTTGAAATGTTGTCCATTTGTTTATATATTGTCTACAGCTGCTTTCATGTTACTCGGAGGGAGTTGAGTAGTTCTGTCAGAAACAATCTTGTCCACAAAGCCTAAAATATTTGCTATCTGGTCCTTTACATAAGAAGTTTGTTGACCTGATCTAACGGGATAGCACAGAGAACAAAAGTTTAACTGTTCTGGTCCTGTTTCACAAAAATGGTATTTAAAAAGTAACTCCCTCATTTGTCATGTGGCCTGCCATGTGTGCGAGGGACAGTGCCGCGTGCTGCAAAGGTCACGAGGGTGTAAAAGACGCGGCCCTGCTCTTCCATACCCAGTGGTGTGCTGTTCGCCTTTGTAGAGTTTCTTGGTTCCGTGCAAATATGAAATTGGAACTAGAGCTAAGCCACCTCAGTAGTGAGCAGGTTGCTGCAGATTCTAGGATTTCAAGGTTCAATGGAGATTTAAGTTTAAATCTTTGGTATGTATCTGTAATTATCAAACTAGGTTATGTGATATTGTAGTGTTCCCTCAAATATGTTAGCATCTGAAAATCCTTAAAAAGAATTTAAACATTGATTGAGATGGATATGAAGCTGTCTATTTCTAAATTAACTTACAATTTATTGTATGTATGTACACATATTCATATATGTACTCATATATACTTACATGTAGAACACTTTTCAAAAAAAAATCAGCTTTATTGAGATAATTCACAAACCATAAACTTCACCCTTTTTAAAGTCAAAAAAAAAAAAAAAAAAAAAAAGAACCAACTTTCAATCTACTTAGTGACTGCTGAAGTCACTCCGCAACCATTGGTCAACCCGGGGCCCCGCAGGAGACCTCTTAGAACCCTTGGGCGCGAGCGGCGTGTGCGCATGCTCACTTGTGTTTGGCACTGCTCCTTGGTTAGCGTTCGATCGGGAGGCTTTTGAGTGGTGCTGTTGTGGCAGAGATGTTGTCTTCGAGAAAATCGTACTCAGTAATATTCGCTCATATCGGCTTCACGAGTGGGTATGAGCCGAGGGGCCAGGTGAGGGGACGGGCCTCTGAAGCTGCTGTCTTCTTCCATGAAGAAGCTTTTTGACATTTGACGGTAGACGAAAGAGTCACTCTCAGGCACCGCCACCAGGTGTCAGGAGGCGAGCTCGGACGAGGTTTGTTTCAGACAGAGAACCGGCTTTTGGCCTAGCTCCCAGATCCACTCAGACATCTGGGAAACATCAATCACGCTGCCTAAAGGGGCCATGTTGAAAGAGGACACCAGATCCTTTCGTGTGGAGTAGGGGACTTGGGTGACAGAGCGGAACGAGAAGTAGTGGGCGGAGCTAGGCCCAATCTTAGAAAAGAACTGATCTGTGGCCAGGTCAAGAAACAGCCCATTAGAACCATCTTTCAATATCCTTAGTGACTGCTGACGTCACTCAGCATCCATTGGTCAACCCGGGGCCCCGCAGGAGACCTCTTAGAACCCTTGGGCGCGAGCGGTGTGTGCGCGTTCTCACCTGTGTTTATCACTGCTCCTTGGTTACCGTTCGATCGGGAGGCTTTTGAGTGGTGCGGTTGTGGCAGAGAGGTTGGCTTCTACAGAATAGTACCGAGTAATCGCTGGTATTAGGTTTAGAAGTGGATAAGAGCCGAGGGGGCAGGTGAGCGGGCTGGCCCGTTAAGCTGCTGTCTTCTGCCATGAAGGCGCTTTTTGACTTTGGACCGTAGAAGAAAAAGTCACTCTCTGGCACCACCACCGGGCTGCAGGAGGCGAGCGCGGACGCGGTTTGTTTGTGAAAGAGAATCGGCTTTCGGCTGAGCTGGCAGATCCGACTCAGACATCTGGGAAAGATCCATCACGCTGCCAAACAGGGTGATGTGGAAAGAGGACAGCTGATCTTTCCGTGTGGAGTAGGGGTCGGGAACCTCCAGCAGGCTGCAGGAGGCGAGCGCGGGAGCGGTTTGGTTGAGAAATGGAATCGGATTTCGGCTGAGCTACCAGATCCGACACAGACATCTGGGAAAGATCCATCAAGCTGCAAAAGGGGTCATGTTAAAAGTGGATAGCAGATCTTTCCGTGTGGAGTAGGGTAAGTGGATGACAGAGTGGATGGAGAAGTAGGGGGCGGAGCCAGGCCCAAGCTTGGGAAAGAACTTATCTGTAGCCATGGCAAGAAATAGCCCGTGAGAAACAACTTTCAATCCCCCTAGGGACCACTGACGGCAATCAGCAACCATTGGTCAACCCGGGGCCCCGCAGGAGACCTCTTAGAACCCTTGGGCGCGAGCGGTGTGTGCGCATGCTCACTTGTGTTTGGCACTGCTCCTTGGTTAGCGTTCGATCGGGAGGCTTTTGGGTGGTGCTGTTGTGGCAGAGATGTTGTCTTCGAGAAAATAGTACTGAGTAATATTCGCTCATATCGGCTTCACGAGTGGGTATGAGCCGAGGGGCCAGGTGAGGGGACGGGCCTCTGAAGCTGCTGTCTTCTCCCATGAAGAAGCTTTTTGACTTTTGACGGTAGACGAAAGAGTCACTCTCAGGCACCGCCACCAGGTTGCAGGAGGCGAGCTCGGACGAGGTTTATTTCAGACAGAGAATCGGCTTTTGGCCTAGCTCCCAGATCCACTCAGACATCTGGGAAAGATCAATCACGCTGCCTAAAGGGGCCATGTTGAAAGAGGACACCAGATCCTTTCGTGTGGAGTAGGGGACGGGGATGACAGAGCCGAACGGGTAGTAGGGGGCGGAGCAAGGCCCAATCTGAGAAAAGAACTGATCTGTAGCCACGTCAAGAAATAGCCCATTAGAACCAACTTTCGGCACTCAGCTCCAGGCGGGGCGGCCCCGGCGCTGAGGGACGCTACCCGACCTTGGCGGGACGGGGGTTTCGCCAGGGCCTGGGCCCAGCGACCAGGCGGAGACGGCGCGCGAGCCTTGCAGTCTCCAGGGAAATGCGGGCTTGCCTGCAATGAGATTTCATTTTCTGCATTTAAAGGACATCCTTTTCTGAGCTGCTGTGAATAAATTTGGGATGATACTGTATGTTTTCATCTAATGGAGAATTAGCTGTATTTTGAATAAGGATTGCTGCACTGGACGACTTCAGAACATTACTCACAATGTCATCAAACAGGAGTCAGAATCCCCATGGACCGAAGCAGATTGGCCTTGACCAGCTCTGGGACGACCTCAGAGCTGGAATCCAGCAAGTGTACACCAGACAGAGTATGGCGAAGTCCAGATACATGGAACTCTACACGTATCCTCCTGCTTGAACTGAGATAATTTGCTTTAGAATTTTGATACTTAGTGGTAGGATCGATGAATTATTAGAAATTTGACATCGTGTGTTCTCTTCTCAGTTCATCCTTGAAATGTAGTCACAGAATTCATCTTTAGCTTTAAGTTTTTTGAATAGAGGTACTGTTTTTCGGTTTTTGGAACAGAGGTAATAAAATTGGCTAGTTAGTTGTCTAATGCAGTGCTGGTCAGTACAGTAGCCACTAGTCACATGTATCTGTTTACATTTAAAATAATTTAAAAATTCAGTTTCTTAGTCACAGTAGCCATATTTTAAGGGCTTAATAGTCAGATAATAAAATATTTCTATTACTGTGGAAAGATCCGTTGGACAGCACTGGCCTAAAGCAGGGGATCATTTGTTGAAATGTTGTCCATTTGTTTATATATTGTCTACAGCTGCTTTCATGTTACTCGGAGGGAGTTGAGTCGTTCTGTCAGAAACAATCTTGTCCACAAAGCCTAAAATATTTGCTATCTGGTCCTTTACATAAGAAGTTTGTTGACCTGATCTAACGGGATAGCACAGAGAACAAAAGTTTAACTGTTCTGGTCCTGTTTCACAAAAATGGTATTTAAAAAGTAACTCCCTCATTTGTCATGTGGCCTGCCATGTGTGCGAGGGACAGTGCCGCGTGCTGCAAAGGTCACGAGGGTGTAAAAGACGCGGCCCTGCTCTTCCATACCCAGTGGTGTGCTGTTCGCCTGTGTAGAGTTTCTTGGTTCCGTGCAAATATGAAATTGGAACTAGAGCTAAGCCACCTCAGTAGTGAGCAGGTTGCTGCAGATTCTAGGATTTCAAGGTTCAATGGAGATTTAAGTTTAAATCTTTGGTATGTATCTGTAATTATCAAACTAGGTTATGTGATATTGTAGTGTTCCCTCAAATATGTTAGCATCTGAAAATCCTTAAAAAGAATTTAAACATTGATTGAGATGGATATGAAGCTGTCTATTTCTAAATTAACTTACAATTTATTGTATGTATGTACACATATTCATATATGTACTCATATATACTTACATGTAGAACACTTTTCAAAAAAAAATCAGCTTTATTGAGATAATTCACAAACCATAAAATTCACCCTTTCTAAAGTCAAAAAAAAAAAAAAAAAAAAAGAACCAACTTTCAATCTACTTAGTGACTGCTGAAGTCACTCCGCAACCATTGGTCAACCCGGGGCCCCGCAGGAGACCTCTTAGAACCCTTGGGCGCGAGCGGCGTGTGCGCATGCTCACTTGTGTTTGGCACTGCTCCTTGGTTAGCGTTCGATCGGGAGGCTTTTGAGTGGTGCTGTTGTGGCAGAGATGTTGTCTTCGAGAAAATCGTACTCAGTAATATTCGCTCATATCGGCTTCACGAGTGGGTATGAGCCGAGGGGCCAGGTGAGGGGACGGGCCTCTGAAGCTGCTGTCTTCTTCCATGAAGAAGCTTTTTGACATTTGACGGTAGACGAAAGAGTCACTCTCAGGCACCGCCACCAGGTGGCAGGAGGCGAGCTCGGACGAGGTTTGTTTCAGACAGAGAATCGGCTTTTGGCCTAGCTCCCAGATCCACTCAGACATCTGGGAAACATCAATCACGCTGCCTAAAGTGGCCATGTTGAAAGAGGACACCAGATCCTTTCGTGTGGAGTAGGGGACTTGGGTGACAGAGCGGAACGAGAAGTAGTGGGCGGAGCTAGGCCCAATCTTAGAAAAGAACTGATCTGTGGCCAGGTCAAGAAACAGCCCATTCGAACCATCTTTCAATATCCTTAGTGACTGCTGACGTCACTCAGCATCCATTGGTCAACCCGGGGCCCCCTGCAGGAGACCTCTAAGAACCCTTGGGCGCGATCGGTGTGTGCGCGTTCTCACCTGTGTTTATCACTGCTCCTTGGTTACCGTTCGATCGGGAGGCTTTTGAGTGGTGCGGTTGTGGCAGAGAGGTTGGCTTCTACAGAATAGTACCGAGTAATCGCTGGTATTAGGTTTAGAAGTGGATAAGAGCCGAGGGGGCAGGTGAGCGGGCTGGCCCGTTAAGCTGCTGTCTTCTGCCATGAAGGCGCTTTTTGACTTTGGACCGTAGAAGAAAAAGTCACTCTCTGGCACCACCACCGGGCTGCAGGAGGCGAGCGCGGACGCGGTTTGTTTGTGAAAGAGAATCGGCTTTCGGCTGAGCTGGCAGATCCGACTCAGACATCTGGGAAAGATCCATCACGCTGCCAAACAGGGTGATGTGGAAAGAGGACAGCTGATCTTTCCGTGTGGAGTAGGGGTCGGGAACCTCCAGCAGGCTGCAGGAGGCGAGCGCGGGAGCGGTTTGGTTGAGAAATGGAATCGGATTTCGGCTGAGCTACCAGATCCGACACAGACATCTGGGAAAGATCCATCAAGCTGCAAAAGGGGTCATGTTAAAAGTGGATAGCAGACCTTTCCGTGTGGAGTAGGGTAAGTGGATGACAGAGTGGATGGAGAAGTAGGGGGCGGAGCCAGGCCCAAGCTTAGGAAAGAACTTATCTGTAGCCATGGCAAGAAATAGCCCGTGAGAAACAACTTTCAATCCCCCTAGGGACCACTGACGGCAATCAGCAACCATTGGTCAACCCGGGGCCCCGCAGGAGACCTCTTAGAACCCTTGGGCGCGAGCGGTGTGTGCGCATGCTCACTTGTGTTTGGCACTGCTCCTTGGTTAGCGTTCGATCGGGAGGCTTTTGGGTGGTGCTGTTGTGGCAGAGATGTTGTCTTCGAGAAAATAGTACTGAGTAATATTCGCTCATATCGGCTTCACGAGTGGGTATGAGCCGAGGGGCCAGGTGAGGGGACGGGCCTCTGAAGCTGCTGTCTTCTCCCATGAAGAAGCTTTTTGACTTTTGACGGTAGACGAAAGAGTCACTCTCAGGCACCGCCACCAGGTTGCAGGAGGCGAGCTCGGACGAGGTTTATTTCAGACAGAGAATCGGCTTTTGGCCTAGCTCCCAGATCCACTCAGACATCTGGGAAAGATCAATCACGCTGCCTAAAGGGGCCATGTTGAAAGAGGACACCAGATCCTTTCGTGTGGAGTAGGGGACGGGGATGACAGAGCCGAACGGGTAGTAGGGGGCGGAGCAAGGCCCAATCTGAGAAAAGAACTGATCTGTAGCCACGTCAAGAAATAGCCCCTTAGAACCAACTTTCGGCACTCAGCTCCAGGCGGGGCGGCCCCGGCGCTGAGGGACGCTACCCGACCTTGGCGGGACGGGGGTTTCGCCAGGGCCTGGGCCCAGCGACCAGGCGGAGACGGCGCGCGAGCCTTGCAGTCTCCAGGGAAATGCGGGCTTGCCTGCAATGAGATTTCATTTTCTGCATTTAAAGGACATCCTTTTCTGAGCTGCTGTGAATAAATTTGGGATGATACTGTATGTTTTCATCTAATGGAGAATTAGCTGTATGTTGAATAAGGATTGCTGCACTGGACGACTTCAGAACATTACTCGCAATGTCATCAAACAGGAGTCAGAATCCCCATGGACCGAAGCAGATTGGCCTTGACCAGCTCTGGGACGACCTCAGAGCTGGAATCCAGCAAGTGTACACCAGACAGAGTATGGCGAAGTCCAGATACATGGAACTCTACACGTATCCTCCTGCTTGAACTGAGATAATTTGCTTTAGAATTTTGATACTTAGTGGTAGGATCGATGAATTATTAGAAATTTGACATCGTGTGTTCTCTTCTCAGTTCATCCTTGAAATGTAGTCACAGAATTCATCTTTAGCTTTAAGTTTTTTGAATAGAGGTACTGTTTTTCGGTTTTTGGAACAGAGGTAATAAAATTGGCTAGTTAGTTGTCTAATGCAGTGCTGGTCAGTACAGTAGCCACTAGTCACATGTATCTGTTTACATTTAAAATAATTTAAAAATTCAGTTTCTTAGTCACAGTAGCCATATTTTAAGGGCTTAATAGTCAGATAATAAAATATTTCTATTACTGTGGAAAGATCCGTTGGACAGCACTGGCCTAAAGCAGGGGATCATTTGTTGAAATGTTGTCCATTTGTTTATATATTGTCTACAGCTGCTTTCATGTTACTCGGAGGGAGTTGAGTCGTTCTGTCAGAAACAATCTTGTCCACAAAGCCTAAAATATTTGCTATCTGGTCCTTTACATAAGAAGTTTGTTGACCTGATCTAACGGGATAGCACAGAGAACAAAAGTTTAACTGTTCTGGTCCTGTTTCACAAAAATGGTATTTAAAAAGTAACTCCCTCATTTGTCATGTGGCCTGCCATGTGTGCGAGGGACAGTGCCGCGTGCTGCAAAGGTCACGAGGGTGTAAAAGACGCGGCCCTGCTCTTCCATACCCAGTGGTGTGCTGTTCGCCTGTGTAGAGTTTCTTGGTTCCGTGCAAATATGAAATTGGAACTAGAGCTAAGCCACCTCAGTAGTGAGCAGGTTGCTGCAGATTCTAGGATTTCAAGGTTCAATGGAGATTTAAGTTTAAATCTTTGGTATGTATCTGTAATTATCAAACTAGGTTATGTGATATTGTAGTGTTCCCTCAAATATGTTAGCATCTGAAAATCCTTAAAAAGAATTTAAACATTGATTGAGATGGATATGAAGCTGTCTATTTCTAAATTAACTTACAATTTATTGTATGTATGTACACATATTCATATATGTACTCATATATACTTACATGTAGAACACTTTTCAAAAAAAAATCAGCTTTATTGAGATAATTCACAAACCATAAAATTCACCCTTTTTAAAGTCAAAAAAAAAAAAAAAAAAAAGAACCAACTTTCAATCTACTTAGTGACTGCTGAAGTCACTCCGCAACCATTGGTCAACCCGGGGCCCCGCAGGAGACCTCTTAGAACCCTTGGGCGCGAGCGGCGTGTGCGCATGCTCACTTGTGTTTGGCACTGCTCCTTGGTTAGCGTTCGATCGGGAGGCTTTGGAGTGGTGCTGTTGTGGCAGAGATGTTGTCTTCGAGAAAATCGTACTCAGTAATATTCGCTCATATCGGCTTCACGAGTGGGTATGAGCCGAGGGGCCAGGTGAGGGGACGGGCCTCTGAAGCTGCTGTCTTCTTCCATGAAGAAGCTTTTTGACATTTGACGGTAGACGAAAGAGTCACTCTCAGGCACCGCCACCAGGTGGCAGGAGGCGAGCTCGGACGAGGTTTGTTTCAGACAGAGAATCGGCTTTTGGCCTAGCTCCCAGATCCACTCAGACATCTGGGAAACATCAATCACGCTGCCTAAAGGGGCCATGTTGAAAGAGGACACCAGATCCTTTCGTGTGGAGTAGGGGACTTGGGTGACAGAGCGGAACGAGAAGTAGTGGGCGGAGCTAGGCCCAATCTTAGAAAAGAACTGATCTGTGGCCAGGTCAAGAAACAGCCCATTAGAACCATCTTTCAATATCCTTAGTGACTGCTGACGTCACTCAGCATCCATTGGTCAACCCGGGGCCCCGCAGGAGACCTCTTAGAACCCTTGGGCGCGAGCGGTGTGTGCGCGTTCTCACCTGTGTTTATCACTGCTCCTTGGTTACCGTTCGATCGGGAGGCTTTTGAGTGGTGCGGTTGTGGCAGAGAGGTTGGCTTCTACAGAATAGTACCGAGTAATCGCTGGTATTAGGTTTAGAAGTGGATAAGAGCCGAGGGGGCAGGTGAGCGGGCTGGCCCGTTAAGCTGCTGTCTTCTGCCATGAAGGCGCTTTTTGACTTTGGACCGTAGAAGAAAAAGTCACTCTCTGGCACCACCACCGGGCTGCAGGAGGCGAGCGCGGACGCGGTTTGTTTGTGAAAGAGAATCGGCTTTCGGCTGAGCTGGCAGATCCGACTCAGACATCTGGGAAAGATCCATCACGCTGCCAAACAGGGTGATGTGGAAAGAGGACAGCTGATCTTTCCGTGTGGAGTAGGGGTCGGGAACCTCCAGCAGGCTGCAGGAGGCGAGCGCGGGAGCGGTTTGGTTGAGAAATGGAATCGGATTTCGGCTGAGCTACCAGATCCGACACAGACATCTGGGAAAGATCCATCAAGCTGCAAAAGGGGTCATGTTAAAAGTGGATAGCAGACCTTTCCGTGTGGAGTAGGGTAAGTGGATGACAGAGTGGATGGAGAAGTAGGGGGCGGAGCCAGGCCCAAGCTTAGGAAAGAACTTATCTGTAGCCATGGCAAGAAATAGCCCGTGAGAAACAACTTTCAATCCCCCTAGGGACCACTGACGGCAATCAGCAACCATTGGTCAACCCGGGGCCCCGCAGGAGACCTCTTAGAACCCTTGGGCGCGAGCGGTGTGTGCGCATGCTCACTTGTGTTTGGCACTGCTCCTTGGTTAGCGTTCGATCGGGAGGCTTTTGGGTGGTGCTGTTGTGGCAGAGATGTTGTCTTCGAGAAAATAGTACTGAGTAATATTCGCTCATATCGGCTTCACGAGTGGGTATGAGCCGAGGGGCCAGGTGAGGGGACGGGCCTCTGAAGCTGCTGTCTTCTCCCATGAAGAAGCTTTTTGACTTTTGACGGTAGACGAAAGAGTCACTCTCAGGCACCGCCACCAGGTTGCAGGAGGCGAGCTCGGACGAGGTTTATTTCAGACAGAGAATCGGCTTTTGGCCTAGCTCCCAGATCCACTCAGACATCTGGGAAAGATCAATCACGCTGCCTAAAGGGGCCATGTTGAAAGAGGACACCAGATCCTTTCGTGTGGAGTAGGGGACGGGGATGACAGAGCCGAACGGGTAGTAGGGGGCGGAGCAAGGCCCAATCTGAGAAAAGAACTGATCTGTAGCCACGTCAAGAAATAGCCCATTAGAACCAACTTTCGGCACTCAGCTCCAGGCGGGGCGGCCCCGGCGCTGAGGGACGCTACCCGACCTTGGCGGGACGGGGGTTTCGCCAGGGCCTGGGCCCAGCGACCAGGCGGAGACGGCGCGCGAGCCTTGCAGTCTCCAGGGAAATGCGGGCTTGCCTGCAATGAGATTTCATTTTCTGCATTTAAAGGACATCCTTTTCTGAGCTGCTGTGAATAAATTTGGGATGATACTGTATGTTTTCATCTAATGGAGAATTAGCTGTATTTTGAATAAGGATTGCTGCACTGGACGACTTCAGAACATTACTCACAATGTCATCAAACAGGAGTCAGAATCCCCATGGACCGAAGCAGATTGGCCTTGACCAGCTCTGGGACGACCTCAGAGCTGGAATCCAGCAAGTGTACACCAGACAGAGTATGGCGAAGTCCAGATACATGGAACTCTACACGTATCCTCCTGCTTGAACTGAGATAATTTGCTTTAGAATTTTGATACTTAGTGGTAGGATCGATGAATTATTAGAAATTTGACATCGTGTGTTCTCTTCTCAGTTCATCCTTGAAATGTAGTCACAGAATTCATCTTTAGCTTTAAGTTTTTTGAATAGAGGTACTGTTTTTCGGTTTTTGGAACAGAGGTAATAAAATTGGCTAGTTAGTTGTCTAATGCAGTGCTGGTCAGTACAGTAGCCACTAGTCACATGTATCTGTTTACATTTAAAATAATTTAAAAATTCAGTTTCTTAGTCACAGTAGCCATATTTTAAGGGCTTAATAGTCAGATAATAAAATATTTCTATTACTGTGGAAAGATCCGTTGGACAGCACTGGCCTAAAGCAGGGGATCATTTGTTGAAATGTTGTCCATTTGTTTATATATTGTCTACAGCTGCTTTCATGTTACTCGGAGGGAGTTGAGTCGTTCTGTCAGAAACAATCTTGTCCACAAAGCCTAAAATATTTGCTATCTGGTCCTTTACATAAGAAGTTTGTTGACCTGATCTAACGGGATAGCACAGAGAACAAAAGTTTAACTGTTCTGGTCCTGTTTCACAAAAATGGTATTTAAAAAGTAACTCCCTCATTTGTCATGTGGCCTGCCATGTGTGCGAGGGACAGTGCCGCGTGCTGCAAAGGTCACGAGGGTGTAAAAGACGCGGCCCTGCTCTTCCATACCCAGTGGTGTGCTGTTCGCCTTTGTAGAGTTTCTTGGTTCCGTGCAAATATGAAATTGGAACTAGAGCTAAGCCACCTCAGTAGTGAGCAGGTTGCTGCAGATTCTAGGATTTCAAGGTTCAATGGAGATTTAAGTTTAAATCTTTGGTATGTATCTGTAATTATCAAACTAGGTTATGTGATATTGTAGTGTTCCCTCAAATATGTTAGCATCTGAAAATCCTTAAAAAGAATTTAAACATTGATTTAGATGGATATGAAGCTGTCTATTTCTAAATTAACTTACAATTTATTGTATGTATGTACACATATTCATATATGTACTCATATATACTTACATGTAGAACACTTTTCAAAAAAAAATCAGCTTTATTGAGATAATTCACAAACCATAAAATTCACCCTTTTTAAAGTCAAAAAAAAAAAAAAAAAAAAAAAGAACCAACTTTCAATCTACTTAGTGACTGCTGAAGTCACTCCGCAACCATTGGTCAACCCGGGGCCCCGCAGGAGACCTCTTAGAACCCTTGGGCGCGAGCGGCGTGTGCGCATGCTCACTTGTGTTTGGCACTGCTCCTTGGTTAGCGTTCGATCGGGAGGCTTTTGAGTGGTGCTGTTGTGGCAGAGATGTTGTCTTCGAGAAAATCGTACTCAGTAATATTCGCTCATATCGGCTTCACGAGTGGGTATGAGCCGAGGGGCCAGGTGAGGGGACGGGCCTCTGAAGCTGCTGTCTTCTTCCATGAAGAAGCTTTTTGACATTTGACGGTAGACGAAAGAGTCACTCTCAGGCACCGCCACCAGGTGGCAGGAGGCGAGCTCGGACGAGGTTTGTTTCAGACAGAGAATCGGCTTTTGGCCTAGCTCCCAGATCCACTCAGATATCTGGGAAACATCAATCACGCTGCCTAAAGGGGCCATGTTGAAAGAGGACACCAGATCCTTTTCGTGTGGAGTAGGGGACTTGGGTGACAGAGCGGAACGAGAAGTAGTGGGCGGAGCTAGGCCCAATCTTAGAAAAGAACTGATCTGTGGCCAGGTCAAGAAACAGCCCATTAGAACCATCTTTCAATATCCTTAGTGACTGCTGACGTCACTCAGCATCCATTGGTCAACCCGGGGCCCCGCAGGAGACCTCTTAGAACCCTTGGGCGCGAGCGGTGTGTGCGCGTTCTCACCTGTGTTTATCACTGCTCCTTGGTTACCGTTCGATCGGGAGGCTTTTGAGTGGTGCGGTTGTGGCAGAGAGGTTGGCTTCTACAGAATAGTACCGAGTAATCGCTGGTATTAGGTTTAGAAGTGGATAAGAGCCGAGGGGGCAGGTGAGCGGGCTGGCCCGTTAAGCTGCTGTCTTCTGCCATGAAGGCGCTTTTTGACTTTGGACCGTAGAAGAAAAAGTCACTCTCTGGCACCACCACCGGGCTGCAGGAGGCGAGCGCGGACGCGGTTTGTTTGTGAAAGAGAATCGGCTTTCGGCTGAGCTGGCAGATCCGACTCAGACATCTGGGAAAGATCCATCACGCTGCCAAACAGGGTGATGTGGAAAGAGGACAGCTGATCTTTCCGTGTGGAGTAGGGGTCGGGAACCTCCAGCAGGCTGCAGGAGGCGAGCGCGGGAGCGGTTTGGTTGAGAAATGGAATCGGATTTCGGCTGAGCTACCAGATCCGACACAGACATCTGGGAAAGATCCATCAAGCTGCAAAAGGGGTCATGTTAAAAGTGGATAGCAGATCTTTCCGTGTGGAGTAGGGTAAGTGGATGACAGAGTGGATGGAGAAGTAGGGGGCGGAGCCAGGCCCAAGCTTAGGAAAGAACTTATCTGTAGCCATGGCAAGAAATAGCCCGTGAGAAACAACTTTCAATCCCCCTAGGGACCACTGACGGCAATCAGCAACCATTGGTCAACCCGGGGCCCCGCAGGAGACCTCTTAGAACCCTTGGGCGCGAGCGGTGTGTGCGCATGCTCACTTGTGTTTGGCACTGCTCCTTGGTTAGCGTTCGATCGGGAGGCTTTTGGGTGGTGCTGTTGTGGCAGAGATGTTGTCTTCGAGAAAATAGTACTGAGTAATATTCGCTCATATCGGCTTCACGAGTGGGTATGAGCCGAGGGGCCAGGTGAGGGGACGGGCCTCTGAAGCTGCTGTCTTCTCCCATGAAGAAGCTTTTTGACTTTTGACGGTAGACGAAAGAGTCACTCTCAGGCACCGCCACCAGGTTGCAGGAGGCGAGCTCGGACGAGGTTTATTTCAGACAGAGAATCGGCTTTTGGCCTAGCTCCCAGATCCACTCAGACATCTGGGAAAGATCAATCACGCTGCCTAAAGGGGCCATGTTGAAAGAGGACACCAGATCCTTTCGTGTGGAGTAGGGGACGGGGATGACAGAGCCGAACGGGTAGTAGGGGGCGGAGCAAGGCCCAATCTGAGAAAAGAACTGATCTGTAGCCACGTCAAGAAATAGCCCCTTAGAACCAACTTTCGGCACTCAGCTCCAGGCGGGGCGGCCCCGGCGCTGAGGGACGCTACCCGACCTTGGCGGGACGGGGGTTTCGCCAGGGCCTGGGCCCAGCGACCAGGCGGAGACGGCGCGCGAGCCTTGCAGTCTCCAGGGAAATGCGGGCTTGCCTGCAATGAGATTTCATTTTCTGCATTTAAAGGACATCCTTTTCTGAGCTGCTGTGAATAAATTTGGGATGATACTGTATGTTTTCATCTAATGGAGAATTAGCTGTATGTTGAATAAGGATTGCTGCACTGGACGACTTCAGAACATTACTCGCAATGTCATCAAACAGGAGTCAGAATCCCCATGGACCGAAGCAGATTGGCCTTGACCAGCTCTGGGACGACCTCAGAGCTGGAATCCAGCAAGTGTACACCAGACAGAGTATGGCGAAGTCCAGATACATGGAACTCTACACGTATCCTCCTGCTTGAACTGAGATAATTTGCTTTAGAATTTTGATACTTAGTGGTAGGATCGATGAATTATTAGAAATTTGACATCGTGTGTTCTCTTCTCAGTTCATCCTTGAAATGTAGTCACAGAATTCATCTTTAGCTTTAAGTTTTTTGAATAGAGGTACTGTTTTTCGGTTTTTGGAACAGAGGTAATAAAATTGGCTAGTTAGTTGTCTAATGCAGTGCTGGTCAGTACAGTAGCCACTAGTCACATGTATCTGTTTACATTTAAAATAATTTAAAAATTCAGTTTCTTAGTCACAGTAGCCATATTTTAAGGGCTTAATAGTCAGATAATAAAATATTTCTATTACTGTGGAAAGATCCGTTGGACAGCACTGGCCTAAAGCAGGGGATCATTTGTTGAAATGTTGTCCATTTGTTTATATATTGTCTACAGCTGCTTTCATGTTACTCGGAGGGAGTTGAGTCGTTCTGTCAGAAACAATCTTGTCCACAAAGCCTAAAATATTTGCTATCTGGTCCTTTACATAAGAAGTTTGTTGACCTGATCTAACGGGATAGCACAGAGAACAAAAGTTTAACTGTTCTGGTCCTGTTTCACAAAAATGGTATTTAAAAAGTAACTCCCTCATTTGTCATGTGGCCTGCCATGTGTGCGAGGGACAGTGCCGCGTGCTGCAAAGGTCACGAGGGTGTAAAAGACGCGGCCCTGCTCTTCCATACCCAGTGGTGTGCTGTTCGCCTGTGTAGAGTTTCTTGGTTCCGTGCAAATATGAAATTGGAACTAGAGCTAAGCCACCTCAGTAGTGAGCAGGTTGCTGCAGATTCTAGGATTTCAAGGTTCAATGGAGATTTAAGTTTAAATCTTTGGTATGTATCTGTAATTATCAAACTAGGTTATGTGATATTGTAGTGTTCCCTCAAATATGTTAGCATCTGAAAATCCTTAAAAAGAATTTAAACATTGATTGAGATGGATATGAAGCTGTCTATTTCTAAATTAACTTACAATTTATTGTATGTATGTACACATATTCATATATGTACTCATATATACTTACATGTAGAACACTTTTCAAAAAAAAATCAGCTTTATTGAGATAATTCACAAACCATAAAATTCACCCTTTTTAAAGTCAAAAAAAAAAAAAAAAAAAAGAACCAACTTTCAATCTACTTAGTGACTGCTGAAGTCACTCCGCAACCATTGGTCAACCCGGGGCCCCGCAGGAGACCTCTTAGAACCCTTGGGCGCGAGCGGCGTGTGCGCATGCTCACTTGTGTTTGGCACTGCTCCTTGGTTAGCGTTCGATCGGGAGGCTTTGGAGTGGTGCTGTTGTGGCAGAGATGTTGTCTTCGAGAAAATCGTACTCAGTAATATTCGCTCATATCGGCTTCACGAGTGGGTATGAGCCGAGGGGCCAGGTGAGGGGACGGGCCTCTGAAGCTGCTGTCTTCTTCCATGAAGAAGCTTTTTGACATTTGACGGTAGACGAAAGAGTCACTCTCAGGCACCGCCACCAGGTGGCAGGAGGCGAGCTCGGACGAGGTTTGTTTCAGACAGAGAATCGGCTTTTGGCCTAGCTCCCAGATCCACTCAGACATCTGGGAAACATCAATCACGCTGCCTAAAGGGGCCATGTTGAAAGAGGACACCAGATCCTTTCGTGTGGAGTAGGGGACTTGGGTGACAGAGCGGAACGAGAAGTAGTGGGCGGAGCTAGGCCCAATCTTAGAAAAGAACTGATCTGTGGCCAGGTCAAGAAACAGCCCATTAGAACCATCTTTCAATATCCTTAGTGACTGCTGACGTCACTCAGCATCCATTGGTCAACCCGGGGCCCCGCAGGAGACCTCTTAGAACCCTTGGGCGCGAGCGGTGTGTGCGCGTTCTCACCTGTGTTTATCACTGCTCCTTGGTTACCGTTCGATCGGGAGGCTTTTGAGTGGTGCGGTTGTGGCAGAGAGGTTGGCTTCTACAGAATAGTACCGAGTAATCGCTGGTATTAGGTTTAGAAGTGGATAAGAGCCGAGGGGGCAGGTGAGCGGGCTGGCCCGTTAAGCTGCTGTCTTCTGCCATGAAGGCGCTTTTTGACTTTGGACCGTAGAAGAAAAAGTCACTCTCTGGCACCACCACCGGGCTGCAGGAGGCGAGCGCGGACGCGGTTTGTTTGTGAAAGAGAATCGGCTTTCGGCTGAGCTGGCAGATCCGACTCAGACATCTGGGAAAGATCCATCACGCTGCCAAACAGGGTGATGTGGAAAGAGGACAGCTGATCTTTCCGTGTGGAGTAGGGGTCGGGAACCTCCAGCAGGCTGCAGGAGGCGAGCGCGGGAGCGGTTTGGTTGAGAAATGGAATCGGATTTCGGCTGAGCTACCAGATCCGACACAGACATCTGGGAAAGATCCATCAAGCTGCAAAAGGGGTCATGTTAAAAGTGGATAGCAGATCTTTCCGTGTGGAGTAGGGTAAGTGGATGACAGAGTGGATGGAGAAGTAGGGGGCGGAGCCAGGCCCAAGCTTAGGAAAGAACTTATCTGTAGCCATGGCAAGAAATAGCCCGTGAGAAACAACTTTCAATCCCCCTAGGGACCACTGACGGCAATCAGCAACCATTGGTCAACCCGGGGCCCCGCAGGAGACCTCTTAGAACCCTTGGGCGCGAGCGGTGTGTGCGCATGCTCACTTGTGTTTGGCACTGCTCCTTGGTTAGCGTTCGATCGGGAGGCTTTTGGGTGGTGCTGTTGTGGCAGAGATGTTGTCTTCGAGAAAATAGTACTGAGTAATATTCGCTCATATCGGCTTCACGAGTGGGTATGAGCCGAGGGGCCAGGTGAGGGGACGGGCCTCTGAAGCTGCTGTCTTCTCCCATGAAGAAGCTTTTTGACTTTTGACGGTAGACGAAAGAGTCACTCTCAGGCACCGCCACCAGGTTGCAGGAGGCGAGCTCGGACGAGGTTTATTTCAGACAGAGAATCGGCTTTTGGCCTAGCTCCCAGATCCACTCAGACATCTGGGAAAGATCAATCACGCTGCCTAAAGGGGCCATGTTGAAAGAGGACACCAGATCCTTTCGTGTGGAGTAGGGGACGGGGATGACAGAGCCGAACGAGTAGTAGGGGGCGGAGCAAGGCCCAATCTGAGAAAAGAACTGATCTGTAGCCACGTCAAGAAATAGCCCATTAGAACCAACTTTCGGCACTCAGCTCCAGGCGGGGCGGCCCCGGCGCTGAGGGACGCTACCCGACCTTGGCGGGACGGGGGTTTCGCCAGGGCCTGGGCCCAGCGACCAGGCAGAGACGGCGCGCGAGCCTTGCAGTCTCCAGGGAAATGCGGGCTTGCCTGCAATGAGATTTCATTTTCTGCATTTAAAGGACATCCTTTTCTGAGCTGCTGTGAATAAATTTGGGATGATACTGTATGTTTTCATCTAATGGAGAGTTAGCTGTATTTTGAATAAGGATTACTGCACTGGACGACTTCAGAACATTACTCACAATGTCATCAAACAGGAGTCAGAATCCCCATGGACCGAAGCAGATTGGCCTTGACCAGCTCTGGGACGACCTCAGAGCTGGAATCCAGCAAGTGTACACCAGACAGAGTATGGCGAAGTCCAGATACATGGAACTCTACACGTATCCTCCTGCTTGAACTGAGATAATTTGCTTTAGAATTTTGATACTTAGTGGTAGGATCGATGAATTATTAGAAATTTGACATCGTGTGTTCTCTTCTCAGTTCATCCTTGAAATGTAGTCACAGAATTCATCTTTAGCTTTAAGTTTTTTGAATAGAGGTACTGTTTTTCGGTTTTTGGAACAGAGGTAATAAAATTGGCTAGTTAGTTGTCTAATGCAGTGCTGGTCAGTACAGTAGCCACTAGTCACATGTATCTGTTTACATTTAAAATAATTTAAAAATTCAGTTTCTTAGTCACAGTAGCCATATTTTAAGGGCTTAATAGTCAGATAATAAAATATTTCTATTACTGTGGAAAGATCCGTTGGACAGCACTGGCCTAAAGCAGGGGATCATTTGTTGAAATGTTGTCCATTTGTTTATATATTGTCTACAGCTGCTTTCATGTTACTCGGAGGGAGTTGAGTAGTTCTGTCAGAAACAATCTTGTCCACAAAGCCTAAAATATTTGCTATCTGGTCCTTTACATAAGAAGTTTGTTGACCTGATCTAACGGGATAGCACAGAGAACAAAAGTTTAACTGTTCTGGTCCTGTTTCACAAAAATGGTATTTAAAAAGTAACTCCCTCATTTGTCATGTGGCCTGCCATGTGTGCGAGGGACAGTGCCGCGTGCTGCAAAGGTCACGAGGGTGTAAAAGACGCGGCCCTGCTCTTCCATACCCAGTGGTGTGCTGTTCGCCTTTGTAGAGTTTCTTGGTTCCGTGCAAATATGAAATTGGAACTAGAGCTAAGCCACCTCAGTAGTGAGCAGGTTGCTGCAGATTCTAGGATTTCAAGGTTCAATGGAGATTTAAGTTTAAATCTTTGGTATGTATCTGTAATTATCAAACTAGGTTATGTGATATTGTAGTGTTCCCTCAAATATGTTAGCATCTGAAAATCCTTAAAAAGAATTTAAACATTGATTTAGATGGATATGAAGCTGTCTATTTCTAAATTAACTTACAATTTATTGTATGTATGTACACATATTCATATATGTACTCATATATACTTACATGTAGAACACTTTTCAAAAAAAAATCAGCTTTATTGAGATAATTCACAAACCATAAACTTCACCCTTTTTAAAGTCAAAAAAAAAAAAAAAAAAAAAAAAAAAAGAACCAACTTTCAATCTACTTAGTGACTGCTGAAGTCACTCCGCAACCATTGGTCAACCCGGGGCCCCGCAGGAGACCTCTTAGAACCCTTGGGCGCGAGCGGCGTGTGCGCATGCTCACTTGTGTTTGGCACTGCTCCTTGGTTAGCGTTCGATCGGGAGGCTTTGGAGTGGTGCTGTTGTGGCAGAGATGTTATCTTCGAGAAAATCGTACTCAGTAATATTCGCTCATATCGGCTTCACGAGTGGGTATGAGCCGAGGGGCCAGGTGAGGGGACGGGCCTCTGAAGCTGCTGTCTTCTTCCATGAAGAAGCTTTTTGACATTTGACGGTAGACGAAAGAGTCACTCTCAGGCACCGCCACCAGGTGGCAGGAGGCGAGCTCGGACGAGGTTTGTTTCAGACAGAGAACCGGCTTTTGGCCTAGCTCCCAGATCCACTCAGACATCTGGGAAACATCAATCACGCTGCCTAAAGGGGCCAGGTTGAAAGAGGACACCAGATCCTTTCGTGTGGAGTAGGGGACTTGGGTGACAGAGCGGAACGAGAAGTAGTGGGCGGAGCTAGGCCCAATCTTAGAAAAGAACTGATCTGTGGCCAGGTCAAGAAACAGCCCATTAGAACCATCTTTCAATATCCTTAGTGACTGCTGACTTCACTCAGCATCCATTGGTCAACCCGGGGCCCCGCAGGAGACCTCTTAGAACCCTTGGGCGCGAGCGGTGTGTGCGCGTTCTCACCTGTGTTTATCACTGCTCCTTGGTTACCGTTCGATCGGGAGGCTTTTGAGTGGTGCGGTTGTGGCAGAGAGGTTGGCTTCTACAGAATAGTACCGAGTAATCGCTGGTATTAGGTTTAGAAGTGGATAAGAGCCGAGGGGGCAGGTGAGCGGGCTGGCCCGTTAAGCTGCTGTCTTCTGCCATGAAGGCGCTTTTTGACTTTGGACCGTAGAAGAAAAAGTCACTCTCTGGCACCACCACCGGGCTGCAGGAGGCGAGCGCGGACGCGGTTTGTTTGTGAAAGAGAATCGGCTTTCGGCTGAGCTGGCAGATCCGACTCAGACATCTGGGAAAGATCCATCACGCTGCCAAACAGGGTGATGTGGAAAGAGGACAGCTGATCTTTCCGTGTGGAGTAGGGGTCGGGAACCTCCAGCAGGCTGCAGGAGGCGAGCGCGGGAGCGGTTTGGTTGAGAAATGGAATCGGATTTCGGCTGAGCTACCAGATCCGACACAGACATCTGGGAAAGATCCATCAAGCTGCAAAAGGGGTCATGTTAAAAGTGGATAGCAGATCTTTCCGTGTGGAGTAGGGTAAGTGGATGACAGAGTGGATGGAGAAGTAGGGGGCGGAGCCAGGCCCAAGCTTAGGAAAGAACTTATCTGTAGCCATGGCAAGAAATAGCCCGTGAGAAACAACTTTCAATCCCCCTAGGGACCACTGACGGCAATCAGCAACCATTGGTCAACCCGGGGCCCCGCAGGAGACCTCTTAGAACCCTTGGGCGCGAGCGGTGTGTGCGCATGCTCACTTGTGTTTGGCACTGCTCCTTGGTTAGCGTTCGATCGGGAGGCTTTTGGGTGGTGCTGTTGTGGCAGAGATGTTGTCTTCGAGAAAATAGTACTGAGTAATATTCGCTCATATCGGCTTCACGAGTGGGTATGAGCCGAGGGGCCAGGTGAGGGGACGGGCCTCTGAAGCTGCTGTCTTCTCCCATGAAGAAGCTTTTTGACTTTTGACGGTAGACGAAAGAGTCACTCTCAGGCACCGCCACCAGGTTGCAGGAGGCGAGCTCGGACGAGGTTTATTTCAGACAGAGAATCGGCTTTTGGCCTAGCTCCCAGATCCACTCAGACATCTGGGAAAGATCAATCACGCTGCCTAAAGGGGCCATGTTGAAAGAGGACACCAGATCCTTTCGTGTGGAGTAGGGGACGGGGATGACAGAGCCGAACGGGTAGTAGGGGGCGGAGCAAGGCCCAATCTGAGAAAAGAACTGATCTGTAGCCACGTCAAGAAATAGCCCCTTAGAACCAACTTTCGGCACTCAGCTCCAGGCGGGGCGGCCCCGGCGCTGAGGGACGCTACCCGACCTTGGCGGGACGGGGGTTTCGCCAGGGCCTGGGCCCAGCGACCAGGCGGAGACGGCGCGCGAGCCTTGCAGTCTCCAGGGAAATGCGGGCTTGCCTGCAATGAGATTTCATTTTCTGCATTTAAAGGACATCCTTTTCTGAGCTGCTGTGAATAAATTTGGGATGATACTGTATGTTTTCATCTAATGGAGAATTAGCTGTATGTTGAATAAGGATTGCTGCACTGGACGACTTCAGAACATTACTCGCAATGTCATCAAACAGGAGTCAGAATCCCCATGGACCGAAGCAGATTGGCCTTGACCAGCTCTGGGACGACCTCAGAGCTGGAATCCAGCAAGTGTACACCAGACAGAGTATGGCGAAGTCCAGATACATGGAACTCTACACGTATCCTCCTGCTTGAACTGAGATAATTTGCTTTAGAATTTTGATACTTAGTGGTAGGATCGATGAATTATTAGAAATTTGACATCGTGTGTTCTCTTCTCAGTTCATCCTTGAAATGTAGTCACAGAATTCATCTTTAGCTTTAAGTTTTTTGAATAGAGGTACTGTTTTTCGGTTTTTGGAACAGAGGTAATAAAATTGGCTAGTTAGTTGTCTAATGCAGTGCTGGTCAGTACAGTAGCCACTAGTCACATGTATCTGTTTACATTTAAAATAATTTAAAAATTCAGTTTCTTAGTCACAGTAGCCATATTTTAAGGGCTTAATAGTCAGATAATAAAATATTTCTATTACTGTGGAAAGATCCGTTGGACAGCACTGGCCTAAAGCAGGGGATCATTTGTTGAAATGTTGTCCATTTGTTTATATATTGTCTACAGCTGCTTTCATGTTACTCGGAGGGAGTTGAGTCGTTCTGTCAGAAACAATCTTGTCCACAAAGCCTAAAATATTTGCTATCTGGTCCTTTACATAAGAAGTTTGTTGACCTGATCTAACGGGATAGCACAGAGAACAAAAGTTTAACTGTTCTGGTCCTGTTTCACAAAAATGGTATTTAAAAAGTAACTCCCTCATTTGTCATGTGGCCTGCCATGTGTGCGAGGGACAGTGCCGCGTGCTGCAAAGGTCACGAGGGTGTAAAAGACGCGGCCCTGCTCTTCCATACCCAGTGGTGTGCTGTTCGCCTGTGTAGAGTTTCTTGGTTCCGTGCAAATATGAAATTGGAACTAGAGCTAAGCCACCTCAGTAGTGAGCAGGTTGCTGCAGATTCTAGGATTTCAAGGTTCAATGGAGATTTAAGTTTAAATCTTTGGTATGTATCTGTAATTATCAAACTAGGTTATGTGATATTGTAGTGTTCCCTCAAATATGTTAGCATCTGAAAATCCTTAAAAAGAATTTAAACATTGATTGAGATGGATATGAAGCTGTCTATTTCTAAATTAACTTACAATTTATTGTATGTATGTACACATATTCATATATGTACTCATATATACTTACATGTAGAACACTTTTCAAAAAAAAATCAGCTTTATTGAGATAATTCACAAACCATAAAATTCACCCTTTTTAAAGTCAAAAAAAAAAAAAAAAAAGAACCAACTTTCAATCTACTTAGTGACTGCTGAAGTCACTCCGCAACCATTGGTCAACCCGGGGCCCCGCAGGAGACCTCTTAGAACCCTTGGGCGCGAGCGGCGTGTGCGCATGCTCACTTGTGTTTGGCACTGCTCCTTGGTTAGCGTTCGATCGGGAGGCTTTGGAGTGGTGCTGTTGTGGCAGAGATGTTGTCTTCGAGAAAATCGTACTCAGTAATATTCGCTCATATCGGCTTCACGAGTGGGTATGAGCCGAGGGGCCAGGTGAGGGGACGGGCCTCTGAAGCTGCTGTCTTCTTCCATGAAGAAGCTTTTTGACATTTGACGGTAGACGAAAGAGTCACTCTCAGGCACCGCCACCAGGTGGCAGGAGGCGAGCTCGGACGAGGTTTGTTTCAGACAGAGAATCGGCTTTTGGCCTAGCTCCCAGATCCACTCAGACATCTGGGAAACATCAATCACGCTGCCTAAAGGGGCCATGTTGAAAGAGGACACCAGATCCTTTCGTGTGGAGTAGGGGACTTGGGTGACAGAGCGGAACGAGAAGTAGTGGGCGGAGCTAGGCCCAATCTTAGAAAAGAACTGATCTGTGGCCAGGTCAAGAAACAGCCCATTAGAACCATCTTTCAATATCCTTAGTGACTGCTGACGTCACTCAGCATCCATTGGTCAACCCGGGGCCCCGCAGGAGACCTCTTAGAACCCTTGGGCGCGAGCGGTGTGTGCGCGTTCTCACCTGTGTTTATCACTGCTCCTTGGTTACCGTTCGATCGGGAGGCTTTTGAGTGGTGCGGTTGTGGCAGAGAGGTTGGCTTCTACAGAATAGTACCGAGTAATCGCTGGTATTAGGTTTAGAAGTGGATAAGAGCCGAGGGGGCAGGTGAGCGGGCTGGCCCGTTAAGCTGCTGTCTTCTGCCATGAAGGCGCTTTTTGACTTTGGACCGTAGAAGAAAAAGTCACTCTCTGGCACCACCACCGGGCTGCAGGAGGCGAGCGCGGACGCGGTTTGTTTGTGAAAGAGAATCGGCTTTCGGCTGAGCTGGCAGATCCGACTCAGACATCTGGGAAAGATCCATCACGCTGCCAAACAGGGTGATGTGGAAAGAGGACAGCTGATCTTTCCGTGTGGAGTAGGGGTCGGGAACCTCCAGCAGGCTGCAGGAGGCGAGCGCGGGAGCGGTTTGGTTGAGAAATGGAATCGGATTTCGGCTGAGCTACCAGATCCGACACAGACATCTGGGAAAGATCCATCAAGCTGCAAAAGGGGTCATGTTAAAAGTGGATAGCAGATCTTTCCGTGTGGAGTAGGGTAAGTGGATGACAGAGTGGATGGAGAAGTAGGGGGCGGAGCCAGGCCCAAGCTTAGGAAAGAACTTATCTGTAGCCATGGCAAGAAATAGCCCGTGAGAAACAACTTTCAATCCCCCTAGGGACCACTGACGGCAATCAGCAACCATTGGTCAACCCGGGGCCCCGCAGGAGACCTCTTAGAACCCTTGGGCGCGAGCGGTGTGTGCGCATGCTCACTTGTGTTTGGCACTGCTCCTTGGTTAGCGTTCGATCGGGAGGCTTTTGGGTGGTGCTGTTGTGGCAGAGATGTTGTCTTCGAGAAAATAGTACTGAGTAATATTCGCTCATATCGGCTTCACGAGTGGGTATGAGCCGAGGGGCCAGGTGAGGGGACGGGCCTCTGAAGCTGCTGTCTTCTCCCATGAAGAAGCTTTTTGACTTTTGACGGTAGACGAAAGAGTCACTCTCAGGCACCGCCACCAGGTTGCAGGAGGCGAGCTCGGACGAGGTTTATTTCAGACAGAGAATCGGCTTTTGGCCTAGCTCCCAGATCCACTCAGACATCTGGGAAAGATCAATCACGCTGCCTAAAGGGGCCATGTTGAAAGAGGACACCAGATCCTTTCGTGTGGAGTAGGGGACGGGGATGACAGAGCCGAACGAGTAGTAGGGGGCGGAGCAAGGCCCAATCTGAGAAAAGAACTGATCTGTAGCCACGTCAAGAAATAGCCCATTAGAACCAACTTTCGGCACTCAGCTCCAGGCGGGGCGGCCCCGGCGCTGAGGGACGCTACCCGACCTTGGCGGGACGGGGGTTTCGCCAGGGCCTGGGCCCAGCGACCAGGCAGAGACGGCGCGCGAGCCTTGCAGTCTCCAGGGAAATGCGGGCTTGCCTGCAATGAGATTTCATTTTCTGCATTTAAAGGACATCCTTTTCTGAGCTGCTGTGAATAAATTTGGGATGATACTGTATGTTTTCATCTAATGGAGAGTTAGCTGTATTTTGAATAAGGATTGCTGCACTGGACGACTTCAGAACATTACTCACAATGTCATCAAACAGGAGTCAGAATCCCCATGGACCGAAGCAGATTGGCCTTGACCAGCTCTGGGACGACCTCAGAGCTGGAATCCAGCAAGTGTACACCAGACAGAGTATGGCGAAGTCCAGATACATGGAACTCTACACGTATCCTCCTGCTTGAACTGAGATAATTTGCTTTAGAATTTTGATACTTAGTGGTAGGATCGATGAATTATTAGAAATTTGACATCGTGTGTTCTCTTCTCAGTTCATCCTTGAAATGTAGTCACAGAATTCATCTTTAGCTTTAAGTTTTTTGAATAGAGGTACTGTTTTTCGGTTTTTGGAACAGAGGTAATAAAATTGGCTAGTTAGTTGTCTAATGCAGTGCTGGTCAGTACAGTAGCCACTAGTCACATGTATCTGTTTACATTTAAAATAATTTAAAAATTCAGTTTCTTAGTCACAGTAGCCATATTTTAAGGGCTTAATAGTCAGATAATAAAATATTTCTATTACTGTGGAAAGATCCGTTGGACAGCACTGGCCTAAAGCAGGGGATCATTTGTTGAAATGTTGTCCATTTGTTTATATATTGTCTACAGCTGCTTTCATGTTACTCGGAGGGAGTTGAGTAGTTCTGTCAGAAACAATCTTGTCCACAAAGCCTAAAATATTTGCTATCTGGTCCTTTACATAAGAAGTTTGTTGACCTGATCTAACGGGATAGCACAGAGAACAAAAGTTTAACTGTTCTGGTCCTGTTTCACAAAAATGGTATTTAAAAAGTAACTCCCTCATTTGTCATGTGGCCTGCCATGTGTGCGAGGGACAGTGCCGCGTGCTGCAAAGGTCACGAGGGTGTAAAAGACGCGGCCCTGCTCTTCCATACCCAGTGGTGTGCTGTTCGCCTTTGTAGAGTTTCTTGGTTCCGTGCAAATATGAAATTGGAACTAGAGCTAAGCCACCTCAGTAGTGAGCAGGTTGCTGCAGATTCTAGGATTTCAAGGTTCAATGGAGATTTAAGTTTAAATCTTTGGTATGTATCTGTAATTATCAAACTAGGTTATGTGATATTGTAGTGTTCCCTCAAATATGTTAGCATCTGAAAATCCTTAAAAAGAATTTAAACATTGATTTAGATGGATATGAAGCTGTCTATTTCTAAATTAACTTACAATTTATTGTATGTATGTACACATATTCATATATGTACTCATATATACTTACATGTAGAACACTTTTCAAAAAAAAATCAGCTTTATTGAGATAATTCACAAACCATAAACTTCACCCTTTTTAAAGTCAAAAAAAAAAAAAAAAAAAAAAAAAAGAACCAACTTTCAATCTACTTAGTGACTGCTGAAGTCACTCCGCAACCATTGGTCAACCCGGGGCCCCGCAGGAGACCTCTTAGAACCCTTGGGCGCGAGCGGCGTGTGCGCATGCTCACTTGTGTTTGGCACTGCTCCTTGGTTAGCGTTCGATCGGGAGGCTTTGGAGTGGTGCTGTTGTGGCAGAGATGTTATCTTCGAGAAAATCGTACTCAGTAATATTCGCTCATATCGGCTTCACGAGTGGGTATGAGCCGAGGGGCCAGGTGAGGGGACGGGCCTCTGAAGCTGCTGTCTTCTTCCATGAAGAAGCTTTTTGACATTTGACGGTAGACGAAAGAGTCACTCTCAGGCACCGCCACCAGGTGGCAGGAGGCGAGCTCGGACGAGGTTTGTTTCAGACAGAGAACCGGCTTTTGGCCTAGCTCCCAGATCCACTCAGACATCTGGGAAACATCAATCACGCTGCCTAAAGGGGCCATGTTGAAAGAGGACACCAGATCCTTTCGTGTGGAGTAGGGGACTTGGGTGACAGAGCGGAACGAGAAGTAGTGGGCGGAGCTAGGCCCAATCTTAGAAAAGAACTGATCTGTGGCCAGGTCAAGAAACAGCCCATTAGAACCATCTTTCAATATCCTTAGTGACTGCTGACGTCACTCAGCATCCATTGGTCAACCCGGGGCCCCGCAGGAGACCTCTTAGAACCCTTGGGCGCGAGCGGTGTGTGCGCGTTCTCACCTGTGTTTATCACTGCTCCTTGGTTACCGTTCGATCGGGAGGCTTTTGAGTGGTGCGGTTGTGGCAGAGAGGTTGGCTTCTACAGAATAGTACCGAGTAATCGCTGGTATTAGGTTTAGAAGTGGATAAGAGCCGAGGGGGCAGGTGAGCGGGCTGGCCCGTTAAGCTGCTGTCTTCTGCCATGAAGGCGCTTTTTGACTTTGGACCGTAGAAGAAAAAGTCACTCTCTGGCACCACCACCGGGCTGCAGGAGGCGAGCGCGGACGCGGTTTGTTTGTGAAAGAGAATCGGCTTTCGGCTGAGCTGGCAGATCCGACTCAGACATCTGGGAAAGATCCATCACGCTGCCAAACAGGGTGATGTGGAAAGAGGACAGCTGATCTTTCCGTGTGGAGTAGGGGTCGGGAACCTCCAGCAGGCTGCAGGAGGCGAGCGCGGGAGCGGTTTGGTTGAGAAATGGAATCGGATTTCGGCTGAGCTACCAGATCCGACACAGACATCTGGGAAAGATCCATCAAGCTGCAAAAGGGGTCATGTTAAAAGTGGATAGCAGATCTTTCCGTGTGGAGTAGGGTAAGTGGATGACAGAGTGGATGGAGAAGTAGGGGGCGGAGCCAGGCCCAAGCTTAGGAAAGAACTTATCTGTAGCCATGGCAAGAAATAGCCCGTGAGAAACAACTTTCAATCCCCCTAGGGACCACTGACGGCAATCAGCAACCATTGGTCAACCCGGGGCCCCGCAGGAGACCTCTTAGAACCCTTGGGCGCGAGCGGTGTGTGCGCATGCTCACTTGTGTTTGGCACTGCTCCTTGGTTAGCGTTCGATCGGGAGGCTTTTGGGTGGTGCTGTTGTGGCAGAGATGTTGTCTTCGAGAAAATAGTACTGAGTAATATTCGCTCATATCGGCTTCACGAGTGGGTATGAGCCGAGGGGCCAGGTGAGGGGACGGGCCTCTGAAGCTGCTGTCTTCTCCCATGAAGAAGCTTTTTGACTTTTGACGGTAGACGAAAGAGTCACTCTCAGGCACCGCCACCAGGTTGCAGGAGGCGAGCTCGGACGAGGTTTATTTCAGACAGAGAATCGGCTTTTGGCCTAGCTCCCAGATCCACTCAGACATCTGGGAAAGATCAATCACGCTGCCTAAAGGGGCCATGTTGAAAGAGGACACCAGATCCTTTCGTGTGGAGTAGGGGACGGGGATGACAGAGCCGAACGGGTAGTAGGGGGCGGAGCAAGGCCCAATCTGAGAAAAGAACTGATCTGTAGCCACGTCAAGAAATAGCCCATTAGAACCAACTTTCGGCACTCAGCTCCAGGCGGGGCGGCCCCGGCGCTGAGGGACGCTACCCGACCTTGGCGGGACGGGGGTTTCGCCAGGGCCTGGGCCCAGCGACCAGGAAGAGACGGCGCGCGAGCCTTGCAGTCTCCAGGGAAATGCGGGCTTGCCTGCAATGAGATTTCATTTTCTGCATTTAAAGGACATCCTTTTCTGAGCTGCTGTGAATAAATTTGGGATGATACTGTATGTTTTCATCTAATGGAGAGTTAGCTGTATTTTGAATAAGGATTGCTGCACTGGACGACTTCAGAACATTACTCACAATGTCATCAAACAGGAGTCAGAATCCCCATGGACCGAAGCAGATTGGCCTTGACCAGCTCTGGGACGACCTCAGAGCTGGAATCCAGCAAGTGTACACCAGACAGAGTATGGCGAAGTCCAGATACATGGAACTCTACACGTATCCTCCTGCTTGAACTGAGATAATTTGCTTTAGAATTTTGATACTTAGTGGTAGGATCGATGAATTATTAGAAATTTGACATCGTGTGTTCTCTTCTCAGTTCATCCTTGAAATGTAGTCACAGAATTCATCTTTAGCTTTAAGTTTTTTGAATAGAGGTACTGTTTTTCGGTTTTTGGAACAGAGGTAATAAAATTGGCTAGTTAGTTGTCTAATGCAGTGCTGGTCAGTACAGTAGCCACTAGTCACATGTATCTGTTTACATTTAAAATAATTTAAAAATTCAGTTTCTTAGTCACAGTAGCCATATTTTAAGGGCTTAATAGTCAGATAATAAAATATTTCTATTACTGTGGAAAGATCCGTTGGACAGCACTGGCCTAAAGCAGGGGATCATTTGTTGAAATGTTGTCCATTTGTTTATATATTGTCTACAGCTGCTTTCATGTTACTCGGAGGGAGTTGAGTAGTTCTGTCAGAAACAATCTTGTCCACAAAGCCTAAAATATTTGCTATCTGGTCCTTTACATAAGAAGTTTGTTGACCTGATCTAACGGGATAGCACAGAGAACAAAAGTTTAACTGTTCTGGTCCTGTTTCACAAAAATGGTATTTAAAAAGTAACTCCCTCATTTGTCATGTGGCCTGCCATGTGTGCGAGGGACAGTGCCGCGTGCTGCAAAGGTCACGAGGGTGTAAAAGACGCGGCCCTGCTCTTCCATACCCAGTGGTGTGCTGTTCGCCTTTGTAGAGTTTCTTGGTTCCGTGCAAATATGAAATTGGAACTAGAGCTAAGCCACCTCAGTAGTGAGCAGGTTGCTGCAGATTCTAGGATTTCAAGGTTCAATGGAGATTTAAGTTTAAATCTTTGGTATGTATCTGTAATTATCAAACTAGGTTATGTGATATTGTAGTGTTCCCTCAAATATGTTAGCATCTGAAAATCCTTAAAAAGAATTTAAACATTGATTTAGATGGATATGAAGCTGTCTATTTCTAAATTAACTTACAATTTATTGTATGTATGTACACATATTCATATATGTACTCATATATACTTACATGTAGAACACTTTTCAAAAAAAAATCAGCTTTATTGAGATAATTCACAAACCATAAACTTCACCCTTTTTAAAGTCAAAAAAAAAAAAAAAAAAAAAAAAAAAGAACCAACTTTCAATCTACTTAGTGACTGCTGAAGTCACTCCGCAACCATTGGTCAACCCGGGGCCCCGCAGGAGACCTCTTAGAACCCTTGGGCGCGAGCGGCGTGTGCGCATGCTCACTTGTGTTTGGCACTGCTCCTTGGTTAGCGTTCGATCGGGAGGCTTTGGAGTGGTGCTGTTGTGGCAGAGATGTTATCTTCGAGAAAATCGTACTCAGTAATATTCGCTCATATCGGCTTCACGAGTGGGTATGAGCCGAGGGGCCAGGTGAGGGGACGGGCCTCTGAAGCTGCTGTCTTCTTCCATGAAGAAGCTTTTTGACATTTGACGGTAGACGAAAGAGTCACTCTCAGGCACCGCCACCAGGTGGCAGGAGGCGAGCTCGGACGAGGTTTGTTTCAGACAGAGAACCGGCTTTTGGCCTAGCTCCCAGATCCACTCAGACATCTGGGAAACATCAATCACGCTGCCTAAAGGGGCCATGTTGAAAGAGGACACCAGATCCTTTCGTGTGGAGTAGGGGACTTGGGTGACAGAGCGGAACGAGAAGTAGTGGGCGGAGCTAGGCCCAATCTTAGAAAAGAACTGATCTGTGGCCAGGTCAAGAAACAGCCCATTAGAACCATCTTTCAATATCCTTAGTGACTGCTGACGTCACTCAGCATCCATTGGTCAACCCGGGGCCCCGCAGGAGACCTCTTAGAACCCTTGGGCGCGAGCGGTGTGTGCGCGTTCTCACCTGTGTTTATCACTGCTCCTTGGTTACCGTTCGATCGGGAGGCTTTTGAGTGGTGCGGTTGTGGCAGAGAGGTTGGCTTCTACAGAATAGTACCGAGTAATCGCTGGTATTAGGTTTAGAAGTGGATAAGAGCCGAGGGGGCAGGTGAGCGGGCTGGCCCGTTAAGCTGCTGTCTTCTGCCATGAAGGCGCTTTTTGACTTTGGACCGTAGAAGAAAAAGTCACTCTCTGGCACCACCACCGGGCTGCAGGAGGCGAGCGCGGACGCGGTTTGTTTGTGAAAGAGAATCGGCTTTCGGCTGAGCTGGCAGATCCGACTCAGACATCTGGGAAAGATCCATCACGCTGCCAAACAGGGTGATGTGGAAAGAGGACAGCTGATCTTTCCGTGTGGAGTAGGGGTCGGGAACCTCCAGCAGGCTGCAGGAGGCGAGCGCGGGAGCGGTTTGGTTGAGAAATGGAATCGGATTTCGGCTGAGCTACCAGATCCGACACAGACATCTGGGAAAGATCCATCAAGCTGCAAAAGGGGTCATGTTAAAAGTGGATAGCAGATCTTTCCGTGTGGAGTAGGGTAAGTGGATGACAGAGTGGATGGAGAAGTAGGGGGCGGAGCCAGGCCCAAGCTTAGGAAAGAACTTATCTGTAGCCATGGCAAGAAATAGCCCGTGAGAAACAACTTTCAATCCCCCTAGGGACCACTGACGGCAATCAGCAACCATTGGTCAACCCGGGGCCCCGCAGGAGACCTCTTAGAACCCTTGGGCGCGAGCGGTGTGTGCGCATGCTCACTTGTGTTTGGCACTGCTCCTTGGTTAGCGTTCGATCGGGAGGCTTTTGGGTGGTGCTGTTGTGGCAGAGATGTTGTCTTCGAGAAAATAGTACTGAGTAATATTCGCTCATATCGGCTTCACGAGTGGGTATGAGCCGAGGGGCCAGGTGAGGGGACGGGCCTCTGAAGCTGCTGTCTTCTCCCATGAAGAAGCTTTTTGACTTTTGACGGTAGACGAAAGAGTCACTCTCAGGCACCGCCACCAGGTTGCAGGAGGCGAGCTCGGACGAGGTTTATTTCAGACAGAGAATCGGCTTTTGGCCTAGCTCCCAGATCCACTCAGACATCTGGGAAAGATCAATCACGCTGCCTAAAGGGGCCATGTTGAAAGAGGACACCAGATCCTTTCGTGTGGAGTAGGGGACGGGGATGACAGAGCCGAACGGGTAGTAGGGGGCGGAGCAAGGCCCAATCTGAGAAAAGAACTGATCTGTAGCCACGTCAAGAAATAGCCCATTAGAACCAACTTTCGGCACTCAGCTCCAGGCGGGGCGGCCCCGGCGCTGAGGGACGCTACCCGACCTTGGCGGGACGGGGGTTTCGCCAGGGCCTGGGCCCAGCGACCAGGCGGAGACGGCGCGCGAGCCTTGCAGTCTCCAGGGAAATGCGGGCTTGCCTGCAATGAGATTTCATTTTCTGCATTTAAAGGACATCCTTTTCTGAGCTGCTGTGAATAAATTTGGGATGATACTGTATGTTTTCATCTAATGGAGAATTAGCTGTATGTTGAATAAGGATTGCTGCACTGGACGACTTCAGAACATTACTCGCAATGTCATCAAACAGGAGTCAGAATCCCCATGGACCGAAGCAGATTGGCCTTGACCAGCTCTGGGACGACCTCAGAGCTGGAATCCAGCAAGTGTACACCAGACAGAGTATGGCGAAGTCCAGATACATGGAACTCTACACGTATCCTCCTGCTTGAACTGAGATAATTTGCTTTAGAATTTTGATACTTAGTGGTAGGATCGATGAATTATTAGAAATTTGACATCGTGTGTTCTCTTCTCAGTTCATCCTTGAAATGTAGTCACAGAATTCATCTTTAGCTTTAAGTTTTTTGAATAGAGGTACTGTTTTTCGGTTTTTGGAACAGAGGTAATAAAATTGGCTAGTTAGTTTTCTAATGCAGTGCTGGTCAGTACAGTAGCCACTAGTCACATGTATCTGTTTACATTTAAAATAATTTAAAAATTCAGTTTCTTAGTCACAGTAGCCATATTTTAAGGGCTTAATAGTCAGATAATAAAATATTTCTATTACTGTGGAAAGATCCGTTGCACAGCACTGGCCTAAAGCAGGGGATCATTTGTTGAAATGTTGTCCATTTGTTTATATATTGTCTACAGCTGCTTTCATGTTACTCGGAGGGAGTTGAGTCGTTCTGTCAGAAACAATCTTGTCCACAAAGCCTAAAATATTTGCTATCTGGTCCTTTACATAAGAAGTTTGTTGACCTGATCTAACGGGATAGCACAGAGAACAAAAGTTTAACTGTTCTGGTCCTGTTTCACAAAAATGGTATTTAAAAAGTAACTCCCTCATTTGTCATGTGGCCTGCCATGTGTGCGAGGGACAGTGCCGCGTGCTGCAAAGGTCACGAGGGTGTAAAAGACGCGGCCCTGCTCTTCCATACCCAGTGGTGTGCTGTTCGCCTTTGTAGAGTTTCTTGGTTCCGTGCAAATATGAAATTGGAACTAGAGCTAAGCCACCTCAGTAGTGAGCAGGTTGCTGCAGATTCTAGGATTTCAAGGTTCAATGGAGATTTAAGTTTAAATCTTTGGTATGTATCTGTAATTATCAAACTAGGTTATGTGATATTGTAGTGTTCCCTCAAATATGTTAGCATCTGAAAATCCTTAAAAAGAATTTAAACATTGATTGAGATGGATATGAAGCTGTCTATTTCTAAATTAACTTACAATTTATTGTATGTATGTACACATATTCATATATGTACTCATATATACTTACATGTAGAACACTTTTCAAAAAAAAATCAGCTTTATTGAGATAATTCACAAACCATAAAATTCACCCTTTTTAAAGTCAAAAAAAAAAAAAAAAAAAAAAGAACCAACTTTCAATCTACTTAGTGACTGCTGAAGTCACTCCGCAACCATTGGTCAACCCGGGGCCCCGCAGGAGACCTCTTAGAACCCTTGGGCGCGAGCGGCGTGTGCGCATGCTCACTTGTGTTTGGCACTGCTCCTTGGTTAGCGTTCGATCGGGAGGCTTTTGAGTGGTGCTGTTGTGGCAGAGATGTTGTCTTCGAGAAAATCGTACTCAGTAATATTCGCTCATATCGGCTTCACGAGTGGGTATGAGCCGAGGGGCCAGGTGAGGGGACGGGCCTCTGAAGCTGCTGTCTTCTTCCATGAAGAAGCTTTTTGACATTTGACGGTAGACGAAAGAGTCACTCTCAGGCACCGCCACCAGGTGGCAGGAGGCGAGCTCGGACGAGGTTTGTTTCAGACAGAGAATCGGCTTTTGGCCTAGCTCCCAGATCCACTCAGACATCTGGGAAACATCAATCACGCTGCCTAAAGGGGCCATGTTGAAAGAGGACACCAGATCCTTTTCGTGTGGAGTAGGGGACTTGGGTGACAGAGCGGAACGAGAAGTAGTGGGCGGAGCTAGGCCCAATCTTAGAAAAGAACTGATCTGTGGCCAGGTCAAGAAACAGCCCATTAGAACCATCTTTCAATATCCTTAGTGACTGCTGACGTCACTCAGCATCCATTGGTCAACCCGGGGCCCCGCAGGAGACCTCTTAGAACCCTTGGGCGCGAGCGGTGTGTGCGCGTTCTCACCTGTGTTTATCACTGCTCCTTGGTTACCGTTCGATCGGGAGGCTTTTGAGTGGTGCGGTTGTGGCAGAGAGGTTGGCTTCTACAGAATAGTACCGAGTAATCGCTGGTATTAGGTTTAGAAGTGGATAAGAGCCGAGGGGGCAGGTGAGCGGGCTGGCCCGTTAAGCTGCTGTCTTCTGCCATGAAGGCGCTTTTTGACTTTGGACCGTAGAAGAAAAAGTCACTCTCTGGCACCACCACCGGGCTGCAGGAGGCGAGCGCGGACGCGGTTTGTTCGTGAAAGAGAATCGGCTTTCGGCTGAGCTGGCAGATCCGACTCAGACATCTGGGAAAGATCCATCACGCTGCCAAACAGGGTGATGTGGAAAGAGGACAGCTGATCTTTCCGTGTGGAGTAGGGGTCGGGAACCTCCAGCAGGCTGCAGGAGGCGAGCGCGGGAGCGGTTTGGTTGAGAAATGGAATCGGATTTCGGCTGAGCTACCAGATCCGACACAGACATCTGGGAAAGATCCATCAAGCTGCAAAAGGGGTCATGTTAAAAGTGGATAGCAGATCTTTCCGTGTGGAGTAGGGTAAGTGGATGACAGAGTGGATGGAGAAGTAGGGGGCGGAGCCAGGCCCAAGCTTAGGAAAGAACTTATCTGTAGCCATGGCAAGAAATAGCCCGTGAGAAACAACTTTCAATCCCCCTAGGGACCACTGACGGCAATCAGCAACCATTGGTCAACCCGGGGCCCCGCAGGAGACCTCTTAGAACCCTTGGGCGCGAGCGGTGTGTGCGCATGCTCACTTGTGTTTGGCACTGCTCCTTGGTTAGCGTTCGATCGGGAGGCTTTTGGGTGGTGCTGTTGTGGCAGAGATGTTGTCTTCGAGAAAATAGTACTGAGTAATATTCGCTCATATCGGCTTCACGAGTGGGTATGAGCCGAGGGGCCAGGTGAGGGGACGGGCCTCTGAAGCTGCTGTCTTCTCCCATGAAGAAGCTTTTTGACTTTTGACGGTAGACGAAAGAGTCACTCTCAGGCACCGCCACCAGGTTGCAGGAGGCGAGCTCGGACGAGGTTTATTTCAGACAGAGAATCGGCTTTTGGCCTAGCTCCCAGATCCACTCAGACATCTGGGAAAGATCAATCACGCTGCCTAAAGGGGCCATGTTGAAAGAGGACACCAGATCCTTTCGTGTGGAGTAGGGGACGGGGATGACAGAGCCGAACGGGTAGTAGGGGGCGGAGCAAGGCCCAATCTGAGAAAAGAACTGATCTGTAGCCACGTCAAGAAATAGCCCATTAGAACCAACTTTCGGCACTCAGCTCCAGGCGGGGCGGCCCCGGCGCTGAGGGACGCTACCCGACCTTGGCGGGACGGGGGTTTCGCCAGGGCCTGGGCCCAGCGACCAGGCGGAGACGGCGCGCGAGCCTTGCAGTCTCCAGGGAAATGCGGGCTTGCCTGCAATGAGATTTCATTTTCTGCATTTAAAGGACATCCTTTTCTGAGCTGCTGTGAATAAATTTGGGATGATACTGTATGTTTTCATCTAATGGAGAATTAGCTGTATTTTGAATAAGGATTGCTGCACTGGACGACTTCAGAACATTACTCACAATGTCATCAAACAGGAGTCAGAATCCCCATGGACCGAAGCAGATTGGCCTTGACCAGCTCTGGGACGACCTCAGAGCTGGAATCCAGCAAGTGTACACCAGACAGAGTATGGCGAAGTCCAGATACATGGAACTCTACACGTATCCTCCTGCTTGAACTGAGATAATTTGCTTTAGAATTTTGATACTTAGTGGTAGGATCGATGAATTATTAGAAATTTGACATCGTGTGTTCTCTTCTCAGTTCATCCTTGAAATGTAGTCACAGAATTCATCTTTAGCTTTAAGTTTTTTGAATAGAGGTACTGTTTTTCGGTTTTTGGAACAGAGGTAATAAAATTGGCTAGTTAGTTGTCTAATGCAGTGCTGGTCAGTACAGTAGCCACTAGTCACATGTATCTGTTTACATTTAAAATAATTTAAAAATTCAGTTTCTTAGTCACAGTAGCCATATTTTAAGGGCTTAATAGTCAGATAATAAAATATTTCTATTACTGTGGAAAGATCCGTTGGACAGCACTGGCCTAAAGCAGGGGATCATTTGTTGAAATGTTGTCCATTTGTTTATATATTGTCTACAGCTGCTTTCATGTTACTCGGAGGGAGTTGAGTCGTTCTGTCAGAAACAATCTTGTCCACAAAGCCTAAAATATTTGCTATCTGGTCCTTTACATAAGAAGTTTGTTGACCTGATCTAACGGGATAGCACAGAGAACAAAAGTTTAACTGTTCTGGTCCTGTTTCACAAAAATGGTATTTAAAAAGTAACTCCCTCATTTGTCATGTGGCCTGCCATGTGTGCGAGGGACAGTGCCGCGTGCTGCAAAGGTCACGAGGGTGTAAAAGACGCGGCCCTGCTCTTCCATACCCAGTGGTGTGCTGTTCGCCTTTGTAGAGTTTCTTGGTTCCGTGCAAATATGAAATTGGAACTAGAGCTAAGCCACCTCAGTAGTGAGCAGGTTGCTGCAGATTCTAGGATTTCAAGGTTCAATGGAGATTTAAGCTTAAATCTTTGGTATGTATCTGTAATTATCAAACTAGGTTATGTGATATTGTAGTGTTCCCTCAAATATGTTAGCATCTGAAAATCCTTAAAAAGAATTTAAACATTGATTTAGATGGATATGAAGCTGTCTATTTCTAAATTAACTTACAATTTATTGTATGTATGTACACATATTCATATATGTACTCATATATACTTACATGTAGAACACTTTTCAAAAAAAAATCAGCTTTATTGAGATAATTCACAAACCATAAACTTCACCCTTTTTAAAGTCAAAAAAAAAAAAAAAAAAAAAAAGAACCAACTTTCAATCTACTTAGTGACTGCTGAAGTCACTCCGCAACCATTGGTCAACCCGGGGCCCCGCAGGAGACCTCTTAGAACCCTTGGGCGCGAGCGGCGTGTGCGCATGCTCACTTGTGTTTGGCACTGCTCCTTGGTTAGCGTTCGATCGGGAGGCTTTTGAGTGGTGCTGTTGTGGCAGAGATGTTATCTTCGAGAAAATCGTACTCAGTAATATTCGCTCATATCGGCTTCACGAGTGGGTATGAGCCGAGGGGCCAGGTGAGGGGACGGGCCTCTGAAGCTGCTGTCTTCTTCCATGAAGAAGCTTTTTGACATTTGACGGTAGACGAAAGAGTCACTCTCAGGCACCGCCACCAGGTGGCAGGAGGCGAGCTCGGACGAGGTTTGTTTCAGACAGAGAACCGGCTTTTGGCCTAGCTCCCAGATCCACTCAGACATCTGGGAAACATCAATCACGCTGCCTAAAGGGGCCATGTTGAAAGAGGACACCAGATCCTTTCGTGTGGAGTAGGGGACTTGGGTGACAGAGCGGAACGAGAAGTAGTGGGCGGAGCTAGGCCCAATCTTAGAAAAGAACTGATCTGTGGCCAGGTCAAGAAACAGCCCATTAGAACCATCTTTCAATATCCTTAGTGACTGCTGACGTCACTCAGCATCCATTGGTCAACCCGGGGCCCCGCAGGAGACCTCTTAGAACCCTTGGGCGCGAGCGGTGTGTGCGCGTTCTCACCTGTGTTTATCACTGCTCCTTGGTTACCGTTCGATCGGGAGGCTTTTGAGTGGTGCGGTTGTGGCAGAGAGGTTGGCTTCTACAGAATAGTACCGAGTAATCGCTGGTATTAGGTTTAGAAGTGGATAAGAGCCGAGGGGGCAGGTGAGCGGGCTGGCCCGTTAAGCTGCTGTCTTCTGCCATGAAGGCGCTTTTTGACTTTGGACCGTAGAAGAAAAAGTCACTCTCTGGCACCACCACCGGGCTGCAGGAGGCGAGCGCGGACGCGGTTTGTTCGTGAAAGAGAATCGGCTTTCGGCTGAGCTGGCAGATCCGACTCAGACATCTGGGAAAGATCCATCACGCTGCCAAACAGGGTGATGTGGAAAGAGGACAGCTGATCTTTCCGTGTGGAGTAGGGGTCGGGAACCTCCAGCAGGCTGCAGGAGGCGAGCGCGGGAGCGGTTTGGTTGAGAAATGGAATCGGATTTCGGCTGAGCTACCAGATCCGACACAGACATCTGGGAAAGATCCATCAAGCTGCAAAAGGGGTCATGTTAAAAGTGGATAGCAGATCTTTCCGTGTGGAGTAGGGTAAGTGGATGACAGAGTGGATGGAGAAGTAGGGGGCGGAGCCAGGCCCAAGCTTAGGAAAGAACTTATCTGTAGCCATGGCAAGAAATAGCCCGTGAGAAACAACTTTCAATCCCCCTAGGGACCACTGACGGCAATCAGCAACCATTGGTCAACCCGGGGCCCCGCAGGAGACCTCTTAGAACCCTTGGGCGCGAGCGGTGTGTGCGCATGCTCACTTGTGTTTGGCACTGCTCCTTGGTTAGCGTTCGATCGGGAGGCTTTTGGGTGGTGCTGTTGTGGCAGAGATGTTGTCTTCGAGAAAATAGTACTGAGTAATATTCGCTCATATCGGCTTCACGAGTGGGTATGAGCCGAGGGGCCAGGTGAGGGGACGGGCCTCTGAAGCTGCTGTCTTCTCCCATGAAGAAGCTTTTTGACTTTTGACGGTAGACGAAAGAGTCACTCTCAGGCACCGCCACCAGGTTGCAGGAGGCGAGCTCGGACGAGGTTTATTTCAGACAGAGAATCGGCTTTTGGCCTAGCTCCCAGATCCACTCAGACATCTGGGAAAGATCAATCACGCTGCCTAAAGGGGCCATGTTGAAAGAGGACACCAGATCCTTTCGTGTGGAGTAGGGGACGGGGATGACAGAGCCGAACGGGTAGTAGGGGGCGGAGCAAGGCCCAATCTGAGAAAAGAACTGATCTGTAGCCACGTCAAGAAATAGCCCATTAGAACCAACTTTCGGCACTCAGCTCCAGGCGGGGCGGCCCCGGCGCTGAGGGACGCTACCCGACCTTGGCGGGACGGGGGTTTCGCCAGGGCCTGGGCCCAGCGACCAGGCGGAGACGGCGCGCGAGCCTTGCAGTCTCCAGGGAAATGCGGGCTTGCCTGCAATGAGATTTCATTTTCTGCATTTAAAGGACATCCTTTTCTGAGCTGCTGTGAATAAATTTGGGATGATACTGTATGTTTTCATCTAATGGAGAATTAGCTGTATTTTGAATAAGGATTGCTGCACTGGACGACTTCAGAACATTACTCACAATGTCATCAAACAGGAGTCAGAATCCCCATGGACCGAAGCAGATTGGCCTTGACCAGCTCTGGGACGACCTCAGAGCTGGAATCCAGCAAGTGTACACCAGACAGAGTATGGCGAAGTCCAGATACATGGAACTCTACACGTATCCTCCTGCTTGAACTGAGATAATTTGCTTTAGAATTTTGATACTTAGTGGTAGGATCGATGAATTATTAGAAATTTGACATCGTGTGTTCTCTTCTCAGTTCATCCTTGAAATGTAGTCACAGAATTCATCTTTAGCTTTAAGTTTTTTGAATAGAGGTACTGTTTTTCGGTTTTTGGAACAGAGGTAATAAAATTGGCTAGTTAGTTGTCTAATGCAGTGCTGGTCAGTACAGTAGCCACTAGTCACATGTATCTGTTTACATTTAAAATAATTTAAAAATTCAGTTTCTTAGTCACAGTAGCCATATTTTAAGGGCTTAATAGTCAGATAATAAAATATTTCTATTACTGTGGAAAGATCCGTTGGACAGCACTGGCCTAAAGCAGGGGATCATTTGTTGAAATGTTGTCCATTTGTTTATATATTGTCTACAGCTGCTTTCATGTTACTCGGAGGGAGTTGAGTCGTTCTGTCAGAAACAATCTTGTCCACAAAGCCTAAAATATTTGCTATCTGGTCCTTTACATAAGAAGTTTGTTGACCTGATCTAACGGGATAGCACAGAGAACAAAAGTTTAACTGTTCTGGTCCTGTTTCACAAAAATGGTATTTAAAAAGTAACTCCCTCATTTGTCATGTGGCCTGCCATGTGTGCGAGGGACAGTGCCGCGTGCTGCAAAGGTCACGAGGGTGTAAAAGACGCGGCCCTGCTCTTCCATACCCAGTGGTGTGCTGTTCGCCTTTGTAGAGTTTCTTGGTTCCGTGCAAATATGAAATTGGAACTAGAGCTAAGCCACCTCAGTAGTGAGCAGGTTGCTGCAGATTCTAGGATTTCAAGGTTCAATGGAGATTTAAGCTTAAATCTTTGGTATGTATCTGTAATTATCAAACTAGGTTATGTGATATTGTAGTGTTCCCTCAAATATGTTAGCATCTGAAAATCCTTAAAAAGAATTTAAACATTGATTTAGATGGATATGAAGCTGTCTATTTCTAAATTAACTTACAATTTATTGTATGTATGTACACATATTCATATATGTACTCATATATACTTACATGTAGAACACTTTTCAAAAAAAAATCAGCTTTATTGAGATAATTCACAAACCATAAACTTCACCCTTTTTAAAGTCAAAAAAAAAAAAAAAAAAAAAAAGAACCAACTTTCAATCTACTTAGTGACTGCTGAAGTCACTCCGCAACCATTGGTCAACCCGGGGCCCCGCAGGAGACCTCTTAGAACCCTTGGGCGCGAGCGGCGTGTGCGCATGCTCACTTGTGTTTGGCACTGCTCCTTGGTTAGCGTTCGATCGGGAGGCTTTTGAGTGGTGCTGTTGTGGCAGAGATGTTATCTTCGAGAAAATCGTACTCAGTAATATTCGCTCATATCGGCTTCACGAGTGGGTATGAGCCGAGGGGCCAGGTGAGGGGACGGGCCTCTGAAGCTGCTGTCTTCTTCCATGAAGAAGCTTTTTGACATTTGACGGTAGACGAAAGAGTCACTCTCAGGCACCGCCACCAGGTGGCAGGAGGCGAGCTCGGACGAGGTTTGTTTCAGACAGAGAACCGGCTTTTGGCCTAGCTCCCAGATCCACTCAGACATCTGGGAAACATCAATCACGCTGCCTAAAGGGGCCATGTTGAAAGAGGACACCAGATCCTTTCGTGTGGAGTAGGGGACTTGGGTGACAGAGCGGAACGAGAAGTAGTGGGCGGAGCTAGGCCCAATCTTAGAAAAGAACTGATCTGTGGCCAGGTCAAGAAACAGCCCATTAGAACCATCTTTCAATATCCTTAGTGACTGCTGACGTCACTCAGCATCCATTGGTCAACCCGGGGCCCCGCAGGAGACCTCTTAGAACCCTTGGGCGCGAGCGGTGTGTGCGCGTTCTCACCTGTGTTTATCACTGCTCCTTGGTTACCGTTCGATCGGGAGGCTTTTGAGTGGTGCGGTTGTGGCAGAGAGGTTGGCTTCTACAGAATAGTACCGAGTAATCGCTGGTATTAGGTTTAGAAGTGGATAAGAGCCGAGGGGGCAGGTGAGCGGGCTGGCCCGTTAAGCTGCTGTCTTCTGCCATGAAGGCGCTTTTTGACTTTGGACCGTAGAAGAAAAAGTCACTCTCTGGCACCACCACCGGGCTGCAGGAGGCGAGCGCGGACGCGGTTTGTTTGTGAAAGAGAATCGGCTTTCGGCTGAGCTGGCAGATCCGACTCAGACATCTGGGAAAGATCCATCACGCTGCCAAACAGGGTGATGTGGAAAGAGGACAGCTGATCTTTCCGTGTGGAGTAGGGGTCGGGAACCTCCAGCAGGCTGCAGGAGGCGAGCGCGGGAGCGGTTTGGTTGAGAAATGGAATCGGATTTCGGCTGAGCTACCAGATCCGACACAGACATCTGGGAAAGATCCATCAAGCTGCAAAAGGGGTCATGTTAAAAGTGGATAGCAGATCTTTCCGTGTGGAGTAGGGTAAGTGGATGACAGAGTGGATGGAGAAGTAGGGGGCGGAGCCAGGCCCAAGCTTAGGAAAGAACTTATCTGTAGCCATGGCAAGAAATAGCCCGTGAGAAACAACTTTCAATCCCCCTAGGGACCACTGACGGCAATCAGCAACCATTGGTCAACCCGGGGCCCCGCAGGAGACCTCTTAGAACCCTTGGGCGCGAGCGGTGTGTGCGCATGCTCACTTGTGTTTGGCACTGCTCCTTGGTTAGCGTTCGATCGGGAGGCTTTTGGGTGGTGCTGTTGTGGCAGAGATGTTGTCTTCGAGAAAATAGTACTGAGTAATATTCGCTCATATCGGCTTCACGAGTGGGTATGAGCCGAGGGGCCAGGTGAGGGGACGGGCCTCTGAAGCTGCTGTCTTCTCCCATGAAGAAGCTTTTTGACTTTTGACGGTAGACGAAAGAGTCACTCTCAGGCACCGCCACCAGGTTGCAGGAGGCGAGCTCGGACGAGGTTTATTTCAGACAGAGAATCGGCTTTTGGCCTAGCTCCCAGATCCACTCAGACATCTGGGAAAGATCAATCACGCTGCCTAAAGGGGCCATGTTGAAAGAGGACACCAGATCCTTTCGTGTGGAGTAGGGGACGGGGATGACAGAGCCGAACGGGTAGTAGGGGGCGGAGCAAGGCCCAATCTGAGAAAAGAACTGATCTGTAGCCACGTCAAGAAATAGCCCATTAGAACCAACTTTCGGCACTCAGCTCCAGGCGGGGCGGCCCCGGCGCTGAGGGACGCTACCCGACCTTGGCGGGACGGGGGTTTCGCCAGGGCCTGGGCCCAGCGACCAGGCGGAGACGGCGCGCGAGCCTTGCAGTCTCCAGGGAAATGCGGGCTTGCCTGCAATGAGATTTCATTTTCTGCATTTAAAGGACATCCTTTTCTGAGCTGCTGTGAATAAATTTGGGATGATACTGTATGTTTTCATCTAATGGAGAATTAGCTGTATGTTGAATAAGGATTGCTGCACTGGACGACTTCAGAACATTACTCGCAATGTCATCAAACAGGAGTCAGAATCCCCATGGACCGAAGCAGATTGGCCTTGACCAGCTCTGGGACGACCTCAGAGCTGGAATCCAGCAAGTGTACACCAGACAGAGTATGGCGAAGTCCAGATACATGGAACTCTACACGTATCCTCCTGCTTGAACTGAGATAATTTGCTTTAGAATTTTGATACTTAGTGGTAGGATCGATGAATTATTAGAAATTTGACATCGTGTGTTCTCTTCTCAGTTCATCCTTGAAATGTAGTCACAGAATTCATCTTTAGCTTTAAGTTTTTTGAATAGAGGTACTGTTTTTCGGTTTTTGGAACAGAGGTAATAAAATTGGCTAGTTAGTTGTCTAATGCAGTGCTGGTCAGTACAGTAGCCACTAGTCACATGTATCTGTTTACATTTAAAATAATTTAAAAATTCAGTTTCTTAGTCACAGTAGCCATATTTTAAGGGCTTAATAGTCAGATAATAAAATATTTCTATTACTGTGGAAAGATCCGTTGCACAGCACTGGCCTAAAGCAGGGGATCATTTGTTGAAATGTTGTCCATTTGTTTATATATTGTCTACAGCTGCTTTCATGTTACTCGGAGGGAGTTGAGTCGTTCTGTCAGAAACAATCTTGTCCACAAAGCCTAAAATATTTGCTATCTGGTCCTTTACATAAGAAGTTTGTTGACCTGATCTAACGGGATAGCACAGAGAACAAAAGTTTAACTGTTCTGGTCCTGTTTCACAAAAATGGTATTTAAAAAGTAACTCCCTCATTTGTCATGTGGCCTGCCATGTGTGCGAGGGACAGTGCCGCGTGCTGCAAAGGTCACGAGGGTGTAAAAGACGCGGCCCTGCTCTTCCATACCCAGTGGTGTGCTGTTCGCCTTTGTAGAGTTTCTTGGTTCCGTGCAAATATGAAATTGGAACTAGAGCTAAGCCACCTCAGTAGTGAGCAGGTTGCTGCAGATTCTAGGATTTCAAGGTTCAATGGAGATTTAAGCTTAAATCTTTGGTATGTATCTGTAATTATCAAACTAGGTTATGTGATATTGTAGTGTTCCCTCAAATATGTTAGCATCTGAAAATCCTTAAAAAGAATTTAAACATTGATTTAGATGGATATGAAGCTGTCTATTTCTAAATTAACTTACAATTTATTGTATGTATGTACACATATTCATATATGTACTCATATATACTTACATGTAGAACACTTTTCAAAAAAAAATCAGCTTTATTGAGATAATTCACAAACCATAAACTTCACCCTTTTTAAAGTCAAAAAAAAAAAAAAAAAAAAAAAGAACCAACTTTCAATCTACTTAGTGACTGCTGAAGTCACTCCGCAACCATTGGTCAACCCGGGGCCCCGCAGGAGACCTCTTAGAACCCTTGGGCGCGAGCGGCGTGTGCGCATGCTCACTTGTGTTTGGCACTGCTCCTTGGTTAGCGTTCGATCGGGAGGCTTTTGAGTGGTGCTGTTGTGGCAGAGATGTTATCTTCGAGAAAATCGTACTCAGTAATATTCGCTCATATCGGCTTCACGAGTGGGTATGAGCCGAGGGGCCAGGTGAGGGGACGGGCCTCTGAAGCTGCTGTCTTCTTCCATGAAGAAGCTTTTTGACATTTGACGGTAGACGAAAGAGTCACTCTCAGGCACCGCCACCAGGTGGCAGGAGGCGAGCTCGGACGAGGTTTGTTTCAGACAGAGAACCGGCTTTTGGCCTAGCTCCCAGATCCACTCAGACATCTGGGAAACATCAATCACGCTGCCTAAAGGGGCCATGTTGAAAGAGGACACCAGATCCTTTCGTGTGGAGTAGGGGACTTGGGTGACAGAGCGGAACGAGAAGTAGTGGGCGGAGCTAGGCCCAATCTTAGAAAAGAACTGATCTGTGGCCAGGTCAAGAAACAGCCCATTAGAACCATCTTTCAATATCCTTAGTGACTGCTGACGTCACTCAGCATCCATTGGTCAACCCGGGGCCCCGCAGGAGACCTCTTAGAACCCTTGGGCGCGAGCGGTGTGTGCGCGTTCTCACCTGTGTTTATCACTGCTCCTTGGTTACCGTTCGATCGGGAGGCTTTTGAGTGGTGCGGTTGTGGCAGAGAGGTTGGCTTCTACAGAATAGTACCGAGTAATCGCTGGTATTAGGTTTAGAAGTGGATAAGAGCCGAGGGGGCAGGTGAGCGGGCTGGCCCGTTAAGCTGCTGTCTTCTGCCATGAAGGCGCTTTTTGACTTTGGACCGTAGAAGAAAAAGTCACTCTCTGGCACCACCACCGGGCTGCAGGAGGCGAGCGCGGACGCGGTTTGTTTGTGAAAGAGAATCGGCTTTCGGCTGAGCTGGCAGATCCGACTCAGACATCTGGGAAAGATCCATCACGCTGCCAAACAGGGTGATGTGGAAAGAGGACAGCTGATCTTTCCGTGTGGAGTAGGGGTCGGGAACCTCCAGCAGGCTGCAGGAGGCGAGCGCGGGAGCGGTTTGGTTGAGAAATGGAATCGGATTTCGGCTGAGCTACCAGATCCGACACAGACATCTGGGAAAGATCCATCAAGCTGCAAAAGGGGTCATGTTAAAAGTGGATAGCAGATCTTTCCGTGTGGAGTAGGGTAAGTGGATGACAGAGTGGATGGAGAAGTAGGGGGCGGAGCCAGGCCCAAGCTTAGGAAAGAACTTATCTGTAGCCATGGCAAGAAATAGCCCGTGAGAAACAACTTTCAATCCCCCTAGGGACCACTGACGGCAATCAGCAACCATTGGTCAACCCGGGGCCCCGCAGGAGACCTCTTAGAACCCTTGGGCGCGAGCGGTGTGTGCGCATGCTCACTTGTGTTTGGCACTGCTCCTTGGTTAGCGTTCGATCGGGAGGCTTTTGGGTGGTGCTGTTGTGGCAGAGATGTTGTCTTCGAGAAAATAGTACTGAGTAATATTCGCTCATATCGGCTTCACGAGTGGGTATGAGCCGAGGGGCCAGGTGAGGGGACGGGCCTCTGAAGCTGCTGTCTTCTCCCATGAAGAAGCTTTTTGACTTTTGACGGTAGACGAAAGAGTCACTCTCAGGCACCGCCACCAGGTTGCAGGAGGCGAGCTCGGACGAGGTTTATTTCAGACAGAGAATCGGCTTTTGGCCTAGCTCCCAGATCCACTCAGACATCTGGGAAAGATCAATCACGCTGCCTAAAGGGGCCATGTTGAAAGAGGACACCAGATCCTTTCGTGTGGAGTAGGGGACGGGGATGACAGAGCCGAACGGGTAGTAGGGGGCGGAGCAAGGCCCAATCTGAGAAAAGAACTGATCTGTAGCCACGTCAAGAAATAGCCCATTAGAACCAACTTTCGGCACTCAGCTCCAGGCGGGGCGGCCCCGGCGCTGAGGGACGCTACCCGACCTTGGCGGGACGGGGGTTTCGCCAGGGCCTGGGCCCAGCGACCAGGCGGAGACGGCGCGCGAGCCTTGCAGTCTCCAGGGAAATGCGGGCTTGCCTGCAATGAGATTTCATTTTCTGCATTTAAAGGACATCCTTTTCTGAGCTGCTGTGAATAAATTTGGGATGATACTGTATGTTTTCATCTAATGGAGAATTAGCTGTATTTTGAATAAGGATTGCTGCACTGGACGACTTCAGAACATTACTCACAATGTCATCAAACAGGAGTCAGAATCCCCATGGACCGAAGCAGATTGGCCTTGACCAGCTCTGGGACGACCTCAGAGCTGGAATCCAGCAAGTGTACACCAGACAGAGTATGGCGAAGTCCAGATACATGGAACTCTACACGTATCCTCCTGCTTGAACTGAGGTAATTTGCTTTAGAATTTTGATACTTAGTGGTAGGATCGATGAATTATTAGAAATTTGACATCGTGTGTTCTCTTCTCAGTTCATCCTTGAAATGTAGTCACAGAATTCATCTTTAGCTTTAAGTTTTTTGAATAGAGGTACTGTTTTTCGGTTTTTGGAACAGAGGTAATAAAATTGGCTAGTTAGTTGTCTAATGCAGTGCTGGTCAGTACAGTAGCCACTAGTCACATGTATCTGTTTACATTTAAAATAATTTAAAAATTCAGTTTCTTAGTCACAGTAGCCATATTTTAAGGGCTTAATAGTCAGATAATAAAATATTTCTATTACTGTGGAAAGATCCGTTGCACAGCACTGGCCTAAAGCAGGGGATCATTTGTTGAAATGTTGTCCATTTGTTTATATATTGTCTACAGCTGCTTTCATGTTACTCGGAGGGAGTTGAGTCGTTCTGTCAGAAACAATCTTGTCCACAAAGCCTAAAATATTTGCTATCTGGTCCTTTACATAAGAAGTTTGTTGACCTGATCTAACGGGATAGCACAGAGAACAAAAGTTTAACTGTTCTGGTCCTGTTTCACAAAAATGGTATTTAAAAAGTAACTCCCTCATTTGTCATGTGGCCTGCCATGTGTGCGAGGGACAGTGCCGCGTGCTGCAAAGGTCACGAGGGTGTAAAAGACGCGGCCCTGCTCTTCCATACCCAGTGGTGTGCTGTTCGCCTTTGTAGAGTTTCTTGGTTCCGTGCAAATATGAAATTGGAACTAGAGCTAAGCCACCTCAGTAGTGAGCAGGTTGCTGCAGATTCTAGGATTTCAAGGTTCAATGGAGATTTAAGTTTAAATCTTTGGTATGTATCTGTAATTATCAAACTAGGTTATGTGATATTGTAGTGTTCCCTCAAATATGTTAGCATCTGAAAATCCTTAAAAAGAATTTAAACATTGATTTAGATGGATATGAAGCTGTCTATTTCTAAATTAACTTACAATTTATTGTATGTATGTACACATATTCATATATGTACTCATATATACTTACATGTAGAACACTTTTCAAAAAAAAATCAGCTTTATTGAGATAATTCACAAACCATAAACTTCACCCTTTTTAAAGTCAAAAAAAAAAAAAAAAAAAAGAACCAACTTTCAATCTACTTAGTGACTGCTGAAGTCACTCCGCAACCATTGGTCAACCCGGGGCCCCGCAGGAGACCTCTTAGAACCCTTGGGCGCGAGCGGCGTGTGCACATGCTCACTTGTGTTTGGCACTGCTCCTTGGTTAGCGTTCGATCGGGAGGCTTTTGAGTGGTGCTGTTGTGGCAGAGATGTTATCTTCGAGAAAATCGTACTCAGTAATATTCGCTCATATCGGCTTCACGAGTGGGTATGAGCCGAGGGGCCAGGTGAGGGGACGGGCCTCTGAAGCTGCTGTCTTCTTCCATGAAGAAGCTTTTTGACATTTGACGGTAGACGAAAGAGTCACTCTCAGGCACCGCCTCCAGGTGGCAGGAGGCGAGCTCGGACGAGGTTTGTTTCAGACAGAGAACCGGCTTTTGGCCTAGCTCCCAGATCCACTCAGACATCTGGGAAACATCAATCACGCTGCCTAAAGGGGCCATGTTGAAAGAGGACACCAGATCCTTTCGTGTGGAGTAGGGGACTTGGGTGACAGAGCGGAACGAGAAGTAGTGGGCGGAGCTAGGCCCAATCTTAGAAAAGAACTGATCTGTGGCCAGGTCAAGAAACAGCCCATTAGAACCATCTTTCAATATCCTTAGTGACTGCTGACGTCACTCAGCATCCATTGGTCAACCCGGGGCCCCGCAGGAGACCTCTTAGAACCCTTGGGCGCAAGCGGTGTGTGCGCGTTCTCACCTGTGTTTATCACTGCTCCTTGGTTACCGTTCGATCGGGAGGCTTTTGAGTGGTGCGGTTGTGGCAGAGAGGTTGGCTTCTACAGAATAGTACCGAGTAATCGCTGGTATTAGGTTTAGAAGTGGATAAGAGCCGAGGGGGCAGGTGAGCGGGCTGGCCCGTTAAGCTGCTGTCTTCTGCCATGAAGGCGCTTTTTGACTTTGGACCGTAGAAGAAAAAGTCACTCTCTGGCACCACCACCGGGCTGCAGGAGGCGAGCGCGGACGCGGTTTGTTTGTGAAAGAGAATCGGCTTTCGGCTGAGCTGGCAGATCCGACTCAGACATCTGGGAAAGATCCATCACGCTGCCAAACAGGGTGATGTGGAAAGAGGACAGCTGATCTTTCCGTGTGGAGTAGGGGTCGGGAACCTCCAGCAGGCTGCAGGAGGCGAGCGCGGGAGCGGTTTGGTTGAGAAATGGAATCGGATTTCGGCTGAGCTACCAGATCCGACACAGACATCTGGGAAAGATCCATCAAGCTGCAAAAGGGGTCATGTTAAAAGTGGATAGCAGATCTTTCCGTGTGGAGTAGGGTAAGTGGATGACAGAGTGGATGGAGAAGTAGGGGGCGGAGCCAGGCCCAAGCTTAGGAAAGAACTTATCTGTAGCCATGGCAAGAAATAGCCCGTGAGAAACAACTTTCAATCCCCCTAGGGACCACTGACGGCAATCAGCAACCATTGGTCAACCCGGGGCCCCGCAGGAGACCTCTTAGAACCCTTGGGCGCGAGCGGTGTGTGCGCATGCTCACTTGTGTTTGGCACTGCTCCTTGGTTAGCGTTCGATCGGGAGGCTTTTGGGTGGTGCTGTTGTGGCAGAGATGTTGTCTTCGAGAAAATAGTACTGAGTAATATTCGCTCATATCGGCTTCACGAGTGGGTATGAGCCGAGGGGCCAGGTGAGGGGACGGGCCTCTGAAGCTGCTGTCTTCTCCCATGAAGAAGCTTTTTGACTTTTGACGGTAGACGAAAGAGTCACTCTCAGGCACCGCCACCAGGTTGCAGGAGGCGAGCTCGGACGAGGTTTATTTCAGACAGAGAATCGGCTTTTGGCCTAGCTCCCAGATCCACTCAGACATCTGGGAAAGATCAATCACGCTGCCTAAAGGGGCCATGTTGAAAGAGGACACCAGATCCTTTCGTGTGGAGTAGGGGACGGGGATGACAGAGCCGAACGAGTAGTAGGGGGCGGAGCAAGGCCCAATCTGAGAAAAGAACTGATCTGTAGCCACGTCAAGAAATAGCCCATTAGAACCAACTTTCGGCACTCAGCTCCAGGCGGGGCGGCCCCGGCGCTGAGGGACGCTACCCGACCTTGGCGGGACGGGGGTTTCGCCAGGGCCTGGGCCCAGCGACCAGGCGGAGACGGCGCGCGAGCCTTGCAGTCTCCAGGGAAATGCGGGCTTGCCTGCAATGAGATTTCATTTTCTGCATTTAAAGGACATCCTTTTCTGAGCTGCTGTGAATAAATTTGGGATGATACTGTATGTTTTCATCTAATGGAGAATTAGCTGTATTTTGAATAAGGATTGCTGCACTGGACGACTTCAGAACATTACTCACAATGTCATCAAACAGGAGTCAGAATCCCCATGGACCGAAGCAGATTGGCCTTGACCAGCTCTGGGACGACCTCAGAGCTGGAATCCAGCAAGTGTACACCAGACAGAGTATGGCGAAGTCCAGATACATGGAACTCTACACGTATCCTCCTGCTTGAACTGAGATAATTTGCTTTAGAATTTTGATACTTAGTGGTAGGATCGATGAATTATTAGAAATTTGACATCGTGTGTTCTCTTCTCAGTTCATCCTTGAAATGTAGTCACAGAATTCATCTTTAGCTTTAAGTTTTTTGAATAGAGGTACTGTTTTTCGGTTTTTGGAACAGAGGTAATAAAATTGGCTAGTTAGTTGTCTAATGCAGTGCTGGTCAGTACAGTAGCCACTAGTCACATGTATCTGTTTACATTTAAAATAATTTAAAAATTCAGTTTCTTAGTCACAGTAGCCATATTTTAAGGGCTTAATAGTCAGATAATAAAATATTTCTATTACTGTGGAAAGATCCGTTGGACAGCACTGGCCTAAAGCAGGGGATCATTTGTTGAAATGTTGTCCATTTGTTTATATATTGTCTACAGCTGCTTTCATGTTACTCGGAGGGAGTTGAGTAGTTCTGTCAGAAACAATCTTGTCCACAAAGCCTAAAATATTTGCTATCTGGTCCTTTACATAAGAAGTTTGTTGACCTGATCTAACGGGATAGCACAGAGAACAAAAGTTTAACTGTTCTGGTCCTGTTTCACAAAAATGGTATTTAAAAAGTAACTCCCTCATTTGTCATGTGGCCTGCCATGTGTGCGAGGGACAGTGCCGCGTGCTGCAAAGGTCACGAGGGTGTAAAAGACGCGGCCCTGCTCTTCCATACCCAGTGGTGTGCTGTTCGCCTTTGTAGAGTTTCTTGGTTCCGTGCAAATATGAAATTGGAACTAGAGCTAAGCCACCTCAGTAGTGAGCAGGTTGCTGCAGATTCTAGGATTTCAAGGTTCAATGGAGATTTAAGTTTAAATCTTTGGTATGTATCTGTAATTATCAAACTAGGTTATGTGATATTGTAGTGTTCCCTCAAATATGTTAGCATCTGAAAATCCTTAAAAAGAATTTAAACATTGATTTAGATGGATATGAAGCTGTCTATTTCTAAATTAACTTACAATTTATTGTATGTATGTACACATATTCATATATGTACTCATATATACTTACATGTAGAACACTTTTCAAAAAAAAATCAGCTTTATTGAGATAATTCACAAACCATAAACTTCACCCTTTTTAAAGTCAAAAAAAAAAAAAAAAAAAAAAAAGAACCAACTTTCAATCTACTTAGTGACTGCTGAAGTCACTCCGCAACCATTGGTCAACCCGGGGCCCCGCAGGAGACCTCTTAGAACCCTTGGGCGCGAGCGGCGTGTGCGCATGCTCACTTGTGTTTGGCACTGCTCCTTGGTTAGCGTTCGATCGGGAGGCTTTTGAGTGGTGCTGTTGTGGCAGAGATGTTATCTTCGAGAAAATCGTACTCAGTAATATTCGCTCATATCGGCTTCACGAGTGGGTATGAGCCGAGGGGCCAGGTGAGGGGACGGGCCTCTGAAGCTGCTGGCTTCTTCCATGAAGAAGCTTTTTGACATTTGACGGTAGACGAAAGAGTCACTCTCAGGCACCGCCTCCAGGTGGCAGGAGGCGAGCTCGGACGAGGTTTGTTTCAGACAGAGAACCGGCTTTTGGCCTAGCTCCCAGATCCACTCAGACATCTGGGAAACATCAATCACGCTGCCTAAAGGGGCCATGTTGAAAGAGGACACCAGATCCTTTCGTGTGGAGTAGGGGACTTGGGTGACAGAGCGGAACGAGAAGTAGTGGGCGGAGCTAGGCCCAATCTTAGAAAAGAACTGATCTGTGGCCAGGTCAAGAAACAGCCCATTAGAACCATCTTTCAATATCCTTAGTGACTGCTGACGTCACTCAGCATCCATTGGTCAACCCGGGGCCCCGCAGGAGACCTCTTAGAACCCTTGGGCGCGAGCGGTGTGTGCGCGTTCTCACCTGTGTTTATCACTGCTCCTTGGTTACCGTTCGATCGGGAGGCTTTTGAGTGGTGCGGTTGTGGCAGAGAGGTTGGCTTCTACAGAATAGTACCGAGTAATCGCTGGTATTAGGTTTAGAAGTGGATAAGAGCCGAGGGGGCAGGTGAGCGGGCTGGCCCGTTAAGCTGCTGTCTTCTGCCATGAAGGCGCTTTTTGACTTTGGACCGTAGAAGAAAAAGTCACTCTCTGGCACCACCACCGGGCTGCAGGAGGCGAGCGCGGACGCGGTTTGTTTGTGAAAGAGAATCGGCTTACGGCTGAGCTGGCAGATCCGACTCAGACATCTGGGAAAGATCCATCACGCTGCCAAACAGGGTGATGTGGAAAGAGGACAGCTGATCTTTCCGTGTGGAGTAGGGGTCGGGAACCTCCAGCAGGCTGCAGGAGGCGAGCGCGGGAGCGGTTTGGTTGAGAAATGGAATCGGATTTCGGCTGAGCTACCAGATCCGACACAGACATCTGGGAAAGATCCATCAAGCTGCAAAAGGGGTCATGTTAAAAGTGGATAGCAGATCTTTCCGTGTGGAGTAGGGTAAGTGGATGACAGAGTGGATGGAGAAGTAGGGGGCGGAGCCAGGCCCAAGCTTAGGAAAGAACTTATCTGTAGCCATGGCAAGAAATAGCCCGTGAGAAACAACTTTCAATCCCCCTAGGGACCACTGACGGCAATCAGCAACCATTGGTCAACCCGGGGCCCCGCAGGAGACCTCTTAGAACCCTTGGGCGCGAGCGGTGTGTGCGCATGCTCACTTGTGTTTGGCACTGCTCCTTGGTTAGCGTTCGATCGGGAGGCTTTTGGGTGGTGCTGTTGTGGCAGAGATGTTGTCTTCGAGAAAATAGTACTGAGTAATATTCGCTCATATCGGCTTCACGAGTGGGTATGAGCCGAGGGGCCAGGTGAGGGGACGGGCCTCTGAAGCTGCTGTCTTCTCCCATGAAGAAGCTTTTTGACTTTTGACGGTAGACGAAAGAGTCACTCTCAGGCACCGCCACCAGGTTGCAGGAGGCGAGCGCGGACGAGGTTTATTTCAGACAGAGAATCGGCTTTTGGCCTAGCTCCCAGATCCACTCAGACATCTGGGAAAGATCAATCACGCTGCCTAAAGGGGCCATGTTGAAAGAGGACACCAGATCCTTTCGTGTGGAGTAGGGGACGGGGATGACAGAGCCGAACGAGTAGTAGGGGGCGGAGCAAGGCCCAATCTGAGAAAAGAACTGATCTGTAGCCACGTCAAGAAATAGCCCATTAGAACCAACTTTCGGCACTCAGCTCCAGGCGGGGCGGCCCCGGCGCTGAGGGACGCTACCCGACCTTGGCGGGACGGGGGTTTCGCCAGGGCCTGGGCCCAGCGACCAGGCGGAGACGGCGCGCGAGCCTTGCAGTCTCCAGGGAAATGCGGGCTTGCCTGCAATGAGATTTCATTTTCTGCATTTAAAGGACATCCTTTTCTGAGCTGCTGTGAATAAATTTGGGATGATACTGTATGTTTTCATCTAATGGAGAATTAGCTGTATTTTGAATAAGGATTGCTGCACTGGACGACTTCAGAACATTACTCACAATGTCATCAAACAGGAGTCAGAATCCCCATGGACCGAAGCAGATTGGCCTTGACCAGCTCTGGGACGACCTCAGAGCTGGAATCCAGCAAGTGTACACCAGACAGAGTATGGCGAAGTCCAGATACATGGAACTCTACACGTATCCTCCTGCTTGAACTGAGATAATTTGCTTTAGAATTTTGATACTTAGTGGTAGGATCGATGAATTATTAGAAATTTGACATCGTGTGTTCTCTTCTCAGTTCATCCTTGAAATGTAGTCACAGAATTCATCTTTAGCTTTAAGTTTTTTGAATAGAGGTACTGTTTTTCGGTTTTTGGAACAGAGGTAATAAAATTGGCTAGTTAGTTGTCTAATGCAGTGCTGGTCAGTACAGTAGCCACTAGTCACATGTATCTGTTTACATTTAAAATAATTTAAAAATTCAGTTTCTTAGTCACAGTAGCCATATTTTAAGGGCTTAATAGTCAGATAATAAAATATTTCTATTACTGTGGAAAGATCCGTTGGACAGCACTGGCCTAAAGCAGGGGATCATTTGTTGAAATGTTGTCCATTTGTTTATATATTGTCTACAGCTGCTTTCATGTTACTCGGAGGGAGTTGAGTAGTTCTGTCAGAAACAATCTTGTCCACAAAGCCTAAAATATTTGCTATCTGGTCCTTTACATAAGAAGTTTGTTAACCTGATCTAACGGGATAGCACAGAGAAAAAAAGTTTAACTGTTCTGGTCCTGTTTCACAAAAATGGTATTTAAAAAGTAACTCCCTCATTTGTCATGTGGCCTGCCATGTGTGCGAGGGACAGTGCCGCGTGCTGCAAAGGTCACGAGGGTGTAAAAGACGCGGCCCTGCTCTTCCATACCCAGTGGTGTGCTGTTCGCCTTTGTAGAGTTTCTTGGTTCCGTGCAAATATGAAATTGGAACTAGAGCTAAGCCACCTCAGTAGTGAGCAGGTTGCTGCAGATTCTAGGATTTCAAGGTTCAATGGAGATTTAAGTTTAAATCTTTGGTATGTATCTGTAATTATCAAACTAGGTTATGTGATATTGTAGTGTTCCCTCAAATATGTTAGCATCTGAAAATCCTTTAAAAGAATTTAAACATTGATTTAGATGGATATGAAGCTGTCTATTTCTAAATTAACTTACAATTTATTGTATGTATGTACACATATTCATATATGTACTCATATATACTTACATATAGAACACTTTTAAAAAAAAAATCAGCTTTATTGAGATAATTCACAAACCATAAAATTCACCCTTTTTAAAGTCAAAAAAAAAAAAAAAAAAAAAAAAAAGAACCAACTTTCAATCTACTTAGTGACTGCTGAAGTCACTCCGCAACCATTGGTCAACCCGGGGCCCCGCAGGAGACCTCTTAGAACCCTTGGGCGTGAGCGGCGTGTGCGCATGCTCACTTGTGTTTGGCACTGCTCCTTGGTTAGCGTTCGATCGGGAGGCTTTTGAGTGGTGCTGTTGTGGCAGAGATGTTGTCTTCGAGAAAATCGTACTCAGTAATATTCGCTCATATCGGCTTCACGAGTGGGTATGAGCCGAGGGGCCAGGTGAGGGGACGGGCCTCTGAAGCTGCTGTCTTCTTCCATGAAGAAGCTTTTTGACATTTGACGGTAGACGAAAGAGTCACTCTCAGGCACCGCCACCAGGTGGCAGGAGGCGAGCTCGGACGAGGTTTGTTTCAGACAGAGAATCGGCTTTTGGCCTAGCTCCCAGATCCACTCAGACATCTGGGAAACATCAATCACGCTGCCTAAAGGGGCCATGTTGAAAGAGGACACCAGATCCTTTCGTGTGGAGTAGGGGACTTGGGTGACAGAGCGGAACGAGAAGTAGTGGGCGGAGCTAGGCCCAATCTTAGAAAAGAACTGATCTGTGGCCAGGTCAAGAAACAGCCCATTAGAACCATCTTTCAATATCCTTAGTGACTGCTGACGTCACTCAGCATCCATTGGTCAACCCGGGGCCCCCGCAGGAGACCTCTAAGAACCCTTGGGCGCGAGCGGTGTGTGCGCGTTCTCACCTGTGTTTATCACTGCTCCTTGGTTACCGTTCGATCGGGAGGCTTTTGAGTGGTGCGGTTGTGGCAGAGAGGTTGGCTTCTACAGAATAGTACCGAGTAATCGCTGGTATTAGGTTTAGAAGTGGATAAGAGCCGAGGGGGCAGGTGAGCGGGCTGGCCCGTTAAGCTGCTGTCTTCTGCCATGAAGGCGCTTTTTGACTTTGGACCGTAGAAGAAAAAGTCACTCTCTGGCACCACCACCGGGCTGCAGGAGGCGAGCGCGGACGCGGTTTGTTTGTGAAAGAGAATCGGCTTTCGGCTGAGCTGGCAGATCCGACTCAGACATCTGGGAAAGATCCATCAAGCTGCAAAAGGGGTCATGTTAAAAGTGGATAGCAGATCTTTCCGTGTGGAGTAGGGTAAGTGGATGACAGAGTGGATGGAGAAGTAGGGGGCGGAGCCAGGCCCAAGCTTAGGAAAGAACTTATCTGTAGCCATGGCAAGAAATAGCCCGTGAGAAACAACTTTCAATCCCCCTAGGGACCACTGACGGCAATCAGCAACCATTGGTCAACCCGGGGCCCCGCAGGAGACCTCTTAGAACCCTTGGGCGCGAGCGGTGTGTGCGCATGCTCACTTGTGTTTGGCACTGCTCCTTGGTTAGCGTTCGATCGGGAGGCTTTTGGGTGGTGCTGTTGTGGCAGAGATGTTGTCTTCGAGAAAATAGTACTGAGTAATATTCGCTCATATCGGCTTCACGAGTGGGTATGAGCCGAGGGGCCAGGTGAGGGAACGGGCCTCTGAAGTTGCTGTCTTCTCCCATGAAGAAGCTTTTTGACTTTTGACGGTAGACGAAAGAGTCACTCTCAGGCACCGCCACCAGGTTGCAGGAGGCGAGCTCGGACGAGGTTTATTTCAGACAGAGAATCGGCTTTTGGCCTAGCTCCCAGATCCACTCAGACATCTGGGAAAGATCAATCACGCTGCCTAAAGGGGCCATGTTGAAAGAGGACACCAGATCCTTTCGTGTGGAGTAGGGGACGGGGATGACAGAGCCGAACGAGTAGTAGGGGGCGGAGCAAGGCCCAATCTGAGAAAAGAACTGATCTGTAGCCACGTCAAGAAATAGCCCATTAGAACCAACTTTCGGCACTCAGCTCCAGGCGGGGCGGCCCCGGCGCTGAGGGACGCTACCCGACCTTGGCGGGACGGGGGTTTCGCCAGGGCCTGGGCCCAGCGACCAGGCGGAGACGGCGCGCGAGCCTTGCAGTCTCCAGGGAAATGCGGGCTTGCCTGCAATGAGATTTCATTTTCTGCATTTAAAGGACATCCTTTTCTGAGCTGCTGTGAATAAATTTGGGATGATACTGTATGTTTTCATCTAATGGAGAATTAGCTGTATTTTGAATAAGGATTGCTGCACTGGACGACTTCAGAACATTACTCACAATGTCATCAAACAGGAGTCAGAATCCCCATGGACCGAAGCAGATTGGCCTTGACCAGCTCTGGGACGACCTCAGAGCTGGAATCCAGCAAGTGTACACCAGACAGAGTATGGCGAAGTCCAGATACATGGAACTCTACACGTATCCTCCTGCTTGAACTGAGATAATTTGCTTTAGAATTTTGATACTTAGTGGTAGGATCGATGAATTATTAGAAATTTGACATCGTGTGTTCTCTTCTCAGTTCATCCTTGAAATGTAGTCACAGAATTCATCTTTAGCTTTAAGTTTTTTGAATAGAGGTACTGTTTTTCGGTTTTTGGAACAGAGGTAATAAAATTGGCTAGTTAGTTGTCTAATGCAGTGCTGGTCAGTACAGTAGCCACTAGTCACATGTATCTGTTTACATTTAAAATAATTTAAAAATTCAGTTTCTTAGTCACAGTAGCCATATTTTAAGGGCTTAATAGTCAGATAATAAAATATTTCTATTACTGTGGAAAGATCCGTTGGACAGCACTGGCCTAAAGCAGGGGATCATTTGTTGAAATGTTGTCCATTTGTTTATATATTGTCTACAGCTGCTTTCATGTTACTCGGCGATAGTTGAGTAGTTCTGTCAGAAACAATCTTGTCCACAAAGCCTAAAATATTTGCTATCTGGTCCTTTACATAAGAAGTTTGTTGACCTGATCTAACGGGATAGCACAGAGAACAAAAGTTTAACTGTTCTGGTCCTGTTTCACAAAAATGGTATTTAAAAAGTAACTCCCTCATTTGTCATGTGGCCTGCCATGTGTGCGAGGGACAATGCCGCGTGCTGCAAAGGTCACGAGGGTGTAAAAGACGCGGCCCTGCTCTTCCATACCCAGTGGTGTGCTGTTCGCCTTTGTAGAGTTTCTTGGTTCCGTGCAAATATGAAATTGGAACTAGAGCTAAGCCACCTCAGTAGTGAGCAGGTTGCTGCAGATTCTAGGATTTCAAGGTTCAATGGAGATTTAAGTTTAAATCTTTGGTATGTATCTGTAATTATCAAACTAGGTTATGTGATATTGTAGTGTTCCCTCAAATATGTTAGCATCTGAAAATCCTTAAAAAGAATTTAAACATTGATTTAGATGGATATGAAGCTGTCTATTTCTAAATTAACTTACAATTTATTGTATGTATGTACACATATTCATATATGTACTCATATATACTTACATATAGAACACTTTTCAAAAAAAAATCAGCTTTATTGAGATAATTCACAAACCATAAAATTCACCCTTTTTAAAGTCAAAAAAAAAAAAAAAAAAAAAGAACCAACTTTCAATCTACTTAGTGACTGCTGAAGTCACTCCGCAACCATTGGTCAACCCGGGGCCCCGCAGGAGACCTCTTAGAACCCTTGGGCGCGAGCGGCGTGTGCGCATGCTCACTTGTGTTTGGCACTGCTCCTTGGTTAGCGTTCGATCGGGAGGCTTTGGAGTGGTGCTGTTGTGGCAGAGATGTTGTCTTCGAGAAAATCGTACTCAGTAATATTCGCTCATATCGGCTTCACGAGTGGGTATGAGCCGAGGGGCCAGGTGAGGGGACGGGCCTCTGAAGCTGCTGTCTTCTTCCATGAAGAAGCTTTTTGACATTTGACGGTAGACGAAAGAGTCACTCTCAGGCACCGCCACCAGGTGGCAGGAGGCGAGCTCGGACGAGGTTTGTTTCAGACAGAGAATCGGCTTTTGGCCTAGCTCCCAGATCCACTCAGACATCTGGGAAACATCAATCACGCTGCATAAAGGGGCCATGTTGAAAGAGGACACCAGATCCTTTCGTGTGGAGTAGGGGACTTGGGTGACAGAGCGGAACGAGAAGTAGTGGGCGGAGCTAGGCCCAATCTTAGAAAAGAACTGATCTGTGGCCAGGTCAAGAAACAGCCCATTAGAACCATCTTTCAATATCCTTAGTGACTGCTGACGTCACTCAGCATCCATTGGTCAACCCGGGGCCCCCGCAGGAGACCTCTAAGAACCCTTGGGCGCGAGCGGTGTGTGCGCGTTCTCACCTGTGTTTATCACTGCTCCTTGGTTACCGTTCGATCGGGAGGCTTTTGAGTGGTGCGGTTGTGGCAGAGAGGTTGGCTTCTACAGAATAGTACCGAGTAATCGCTGGTATTAGGTTTAGAAGTGGATAAGAGCCGAGGGGGCAGGTGAGCGGGCTGGCCCGTTAAGCTGCTGTCTTCTGCCATGAAGGCGCTTTTTGACTTTGGACCGTAGAAGAAAAAGTCACTCTCTGGCACCACCACCGGGCTGCAGGAGGCGAGCGCGGACGCGGTTTGTTTGTGAAAGAGAATCGGCTTTCGGCTGAGCTGGCAGATCCGACTCAGACATCTGGGAAAGATCCATCACGCTGCCAAACAGGGTGATGTGGAAAGAGGACAGCTGATCTTTCCGTGTGGAGTAGGGGTCGGGAACCTCCAGCAGGCTGCAGGAGGCGAGCGCGGGAGCGGTTTGGTTGAGAAATGGAATCGGATTTCGGCTGAGCTACCAGATCCGACACAGACATCTGGGAAAGATCCATCAAGCTGCAAAAGGGGTCATGTTAAAAGTGGATAGCAGATCTTTCCGTGTGGAGTAGGGTAAGTGGATGACAGAGTGGATGGAGAAGTAGGGGGCGGAGCCAGGCCCAAGCTTAGGAAAGAACTTATCTGTAGCCATGGCAAGAAATAGCCCGTGAGAAACAACTTTCAATCCCCCTAGGGACCACTGACGGCAATCAGCAACCATTGGTCAACCCGGGGCCCCGCAGGAGACCTCTTAGAACCCTTGGGCGCGAGCGGTGTGTGCGCATGCTCACTTGTGTTTGGCACTGCTCCTTGGTTAGCGTTCGATCGGGAGGCTTTTGGGTGGTGCTGTTGTGGCAGAGATGTTGTCTTCGAGAAAATAGTACTGAGTAATATTCGCTCATATCGGCTTCACGAGTGGGTATGAGCCGAGGGGCCAGGTGAGGGGACGGGCCTCTGAAGCTGCTGTCTTCTCCCATGAAGAAGCTTTTTGACTTTTGACGGTAGACGAAAGAGTCACTCTCAGGCACCGCCACCAGGTTGCAGGAGGCGAGCTCGGACGAGGTTTATTTCAGACAGAGAATCGGCTTTTGGCCTAGCTCCCAGATCCACTCAGACATCTGGGAAAGATCAATCACGCTGCCTAAAGGGGCCATGTTGAAAGAGGACACCAGATCCTTTCGTGTGGAGTAGGGGACGGGGATGACAGAGCCGAACGAGTAGTAGGGGGCGGAGCAAGGCCCAATCTGAGAAAAGAACTGATCTGTAGCCACGTCAAGAAATAGCCCATTAGAACCAACTTTCGGCACTCAGCTCCAGGCGGGGCGGCCCCGGCGCTGAGGGACGCTACCCGACCTTGGCGGGACGGGGGTTTCGCCAGGGCCTGGGCCCAGCGACCAGGCGGAGACGGCGCGCGAGCCTTGCAGTCTCCAGGGAAATGCGGGCTTGCCTGCAATGAGATTTCATTTTCTGCATTTAAAGGACATCCTTTTCTGAGCTGCTGTGAATAAATTTGGGATGATACTGTATGTTTTCATCTAATGGAGAATTAGCTGTATTTTGAATAAGGATTGCTGCACTGGACGACTTCAGAACATTACTCACAATGTCATCAAACAGGAGTCAGAATCCCCATGGACCGAAGCAGATTGGCCTTGACCAGCTCTGGGACGACCTCAGAGCTGGAATCCAGCAAGTGTACACCAGACAGAGTATGGCAAAGTCCAGATACATGGAACTCTACACGTATCCTCCTGCTTGAACTGAGATAATTTGCTTTAGAATTTTGATACTTAGTGGTAGGATCGATGAATTATTAGAAATTTGACATCGTGTGTTCTCTTCTCAGTTCATGCTTGAAATGTAGTCACAGAATTCATCTTTAGCTTTAAGTTTTTTGAATAGAGGTACTGTTTTTCGGTTTTTGGAACAGAGGTAATAAAATTGGCTAGTTAGTTGTCTAATGCAGTGCTGGTCAGTACAGTAGCCACTAGTCACATGTATCTGTTTACATTTAAAATAATTTAAAAATTCAGTTTCTTAGTCACAGTAGCCATATTTTAAGGGCTTAATAGTCAGATAATAAAATATTTCTATTACTGTGGAAAGATCCGTTGGACAGCACTGGCCTAAAGCAGGGGATCATTTGTTGAAATGTTGTCCATTTGTTTATATATTGTCTACAGCTGCTTTCATGTTACTCGGAGGGAGTTGAGTAGTTCTGTCAGAAACAATCTTGTCCACAAAGCCTAAAATATTTGCTATCTGGTCCTTTACATAAGAAGTTTGTTGACCTGATCTAACGGGATAGCACAGAGAACAAAAGTTTAACTGTTCTGGTCCTGTTTCACAAAAATGGTATTTAAAAAGTAACTCCCTCATTTGTCATGTGGCCTGCCATGTGTGCGAGGGACAGTGCCGCGTGCTGCAAAGGTCACGAGGGTGTAAAAGACGCGGCCCTGCTCTTCCATACCCAGTGGTGTGCTGTTCGCCTTTGTAGAGTTTCTTGGTTCCGTGCAAATATGAAATTGGAACTAGAGCTAAGCCACCTCAGTAGTGAGCAGGTTGCTGCAGATTCTAGGATTTCAAGGTTCAATGGAGATTTAAGTTTAAATCTTTGGTATGTATCTGTAATTATCAAACTAGGTTATGTGATATTGTAGTGTTCCCTCAAAAATGTTAGCATCTGAAAATCCTTAAAAAGAATTTAAACATTGATTTAGATGGATATGAAGCTGTCTATTTCTAAATTAACTTACAATTTATTGTATGTATGTACACATATTCATATATGTACTCATATATACTTACATGTAGAACACTTTTCAAAAAAAAATCAGCTTTATTGAGATAATTCACAAACCATAAAATTCACCCTTTTTAAAGTCAAAAAAAAAAAAAAAAAAGAACCAACTTTCAATCTACTTAGTGACTGCTGAAGTCACTCCGCAACCATTGGTCAACCCGGGGCCCCGCAGGAGACCTCTTAGAACCCTTGGGCGCGAGCGGTGTGTGCGCGTTCTCACCTGTGTTTATCACTGCTCCTTGGTTACCGTTCGATCGGGAGGCTTTTGAGTGGTGCGGTTGTGGCAGAGAGGTTGGCTTCTACAGAATAGTACCGAGTAATCGCTGGTATTAGGTTTAGAAGTGGATAAGAGCCGAGGGGGCAGGTGAGCGGGCTGGCCCGTTAAGCTGCTGTCTTCTGCCATGAAGGCGCTTTTTGACTTTGGACCGTAGAAGAAAAAGTCACTCTCTGGCACCACCACCGGGCTGCAGGAGGCGAGCGCGGACGCGGTTTGTTTGTGAAAGAGAATCGGCTTACGGCTGAGCTGGCAGATCCGACTCAGACATCTGGGAAAGATCCATCACGCTGCCAAACAGGGTGATGTGGAAAGAGGACAGCTGATCTTTCCGTGTGGAGTAGGGGGTCGGGAACCTCCAGCAGGCTGCAGGAGGCGAGCGCGGGAGCGGTTTGGTTGAGAAATGGAATCGGATTTCGGCTGAGCTACCAGATCCGACACAGACATCTGGGAAAGATCCATCAAGCTGCAAAAGGGGTCATGTTAAAAGTGGATAGCAGATCTTTCCGTGTGGAGTAGGGTAAGTGGATGACAGAGTGGATGGAGAAGTAGGGGGCGGAGCCAGGCCCAAGCTTAGGAAAGAACTTATCTGTAGCCATGGCAAGAAATAGCCCGTGAGAAACAACTTTCAATCCCCCTAGGGACCACTGACGGCAATCAGCAACCATTGGTCAACCCGGGGCCCCGCAGGAGACCTCTTAGAACCCTTGGGCGCGAGCGGTGTGTGCGCATGCTCACTTGTGTTTGGCACTGCTCCTTGGTTAGCGTTCGATCGGGAGGCTTTTGGGTGGTGCTGTTGTGGCAGAGATGTTGTCTTCGAGAAAATAGTACTGAGTAATATTCGCTCATATCGGCTTCACGAGTGGGTATGAGCCGAGGGGCCAGGTGAGGGGACGGGCCTCTGAAGCTGCTGTCTTCTCCCATGAAGAAGCTTTTTGACTTTTGACGGTAGACGAAAGAGTCACTCTCAGGCACCGCCACCAGGTTGCAGGAGGCGAGCGCGGACGAGGTTTATTTCAGACAGAGAATCGGCTTTTGGCCTAGCTCCCAGATCCACTCAGACATCTGGGAAAGATCAATCACGCTGCCTAAAGGGGCCATGTTGAAAGAGGACACCAGATCCTTTCGTGTGGAGTAGGGGACGGGGATGACAGAGCCGAACGAGTAGTAGGGGGCGGAGCAAGGCCCAATCTGAGAAAAGAACTGATCTGTAGCCACGTCAAGAAATAGCCCATTAGAACCAACTTTCGGCACTCAGCTCCAGGCGGGGCGGCCCCGGCGCTGAGGGACGCTACCCGACCTTGGCGGGACGGGGGTTTCGCCAGGGCCTGGGCCCAGCGACCAGGCGGAGACGGCGCGCGAGCCTTGCAGTCTCCAGGGAAATGCGGGCTTGCCTGCAATGAGATTTCATTTTCTGCATTTAAAGGACATCCTTTTCTGAGCTGCTGTGAATAAATTTGGGATGATACTGTATGTTTTCATCTAATGGAGAATTAGCTGTATTTTGAATAAGGATTGCTGCACTGGACGACTTCAGAACATTACTCACAATGTCATCAAACAGGAGTCAGAATCCCCATGGACCGAAGCAGATTGGCCTTGACCAGCTCTGGGACGACCTCAGAGCTGGAATCCAGCAAGTGTACACCACACAGAGTATGGCGAAGTCCAGATACATGGAACTCTACACGTATCCTCCTGCTTGAACTGAGATAATTTGCTTTAGAATTTTGATACTTAGTGGTAGGATCGATGAATTATTAGAAATTTGACATCGTGTGTTCTCTTCTCAGTTCATCCTTGAAATGTAGTCACAGAATTCATCTTTAGCTTTAAGTTTTTTGAATAGAGGTACTGTTTTTCGGTTTTTGGAACAGAGGTAATAAAATTGGCTAGTTAGTTGTCTAATGCAGTGCTGGTCAGTACAGTAGCCACTAGTCACATGTATCTGTTTACATTTAAAATAATTTAAAAATTCAGTTTCTTAGTCACAGTAGCCATATTTTAAGGGCTTAATAGTCAGATAATAAAATATTTCTATTACTGTGGAAAGATCCGTTGGACAGCACTGGCCTAAAGCAGGGGATCATTTGTTGAAATGTTGTCCATTTGTTTATATATTGTCTACAGCTGCTTTCATGTTACTCGGCGATAGTTGAGTAGTTCTGTCAGAAACAATCTTGTCCACAAAGCCTAAAATATTTGCTATCTGGTCCTTTACATAAGAAGTTTGTTGACCTGATCTAACGGGATAGCACAGAGAACAAAAGTTTAACTGTTCTGGTCCTGTTTCACAAAAATGGTATTTAAAAAGTAACTCCCTCATTTGTCATGTGGCCTGCCATGTGTGCGAGGGACAGTGCCGCGTGCTGCAAAGGTCACGAGGGTGTAAAAGACGCGGCCCTGCTCTTCCATACCCAGTGGTGTGCTGTTCGCCTTTGTAGAGTTTCTTGGTTCCGTGCAAATATGAAATTGGAACTAGAGCTAAGCCACCTCAGTAGTGAGCAGGTTGCTGCAGATTCTAGGATTTCAAGGTTCAATGGAGATTTAAGTTTAAATCTTTGGTATGTATCTGTAATTATCAAACTAGGTTATGTGATATTGTAGTGTTCCCTCAAAAATGTTAGCATCTGAAAATCCTTAAAAAGAATTTAAACATTGATTTAGATGGATATGAAGCTGTCTATTTCTAAATTAACTTACAATTTATTGTATGTATGTACACATATTCATATATGTACTCATATATACTTACATGTAGAACACTTTTCAAAAAAAAATCAGCTTTATTGAGATAATTCACAAACCATAAAATTCACCCTTTTTAAAGTCAAAAAAAAAAAAAAAAAAGAACCAACTTTCAATCTACTTAGTGACTGCTGAAGTCACTCCGCAACCATTGGTCAACCCGGGGCCCCGCAGGAGACCTCTTAGAACCCTTGGGCGCGAGCGGTGTGTGCGCGTTCTCACCTGTGTTTATCACTGCTCCTTGGTTACCGTTCGATCGGGAGGCTTTTGAGTGGTGCGGTTGTGGCAGAGAGGTTGGCTTCTACAGAATAGTACCGAGTAATCGCTGGTATTAGGTTTAGAAGTGGATAAGAGCCGAGGGGGCAGGTGAGCGGGCTGGCCCGTTAAGCTGCTGTCTTCTGCCATGAAGGCGCTTTTTGACTTTGGACCGTAGAAGAAAAAGTCACTCTCTGGCACCACCACCGGGCTGCAGGAGGCGAGCGCGGACGCGGTTTGTTTGTGAAAGAGAATCGGCTTACGGCTGAGCTGGCAGATCCGACTCAGACATCTGGGAAAGATCCATCACGCTGCCAAACAGGGTGATGTGGAAAGAGGACAGCTGATCTTTCCGTGTGGAGTAGGGGGTCGGGAACCTCCAGCAGGCTGCAGGAGGCGAGCGCGGGAGCGGTTTGGTTGAGAAATGGAATCGGATTTCGGCTGAGCTACCAGATCCGACACAGACATCTGGGAAAGATCCATCAAGCTGCAAAAGGGGTCATGTTAAAAGTGGATAGCAGATCTTTCCGTGTGGAGTAGGGTAAGTGGATGACAGAGTGGATGGAGAAGTAGGGGGCGGAGCCAGGCCCAAGCTTAGGAAAGAACTTATCTGTAGCCATGGCAAGAAATAGCCCGTGAGAAACAACTTTCAATCCCCCTAGGGACCACTGACGGCAATCAGCAACCATTGGTCAACCCGGGGCCCCGCAGGAGACCTCTTAGAACCCTTGGGCGCGAGCGGTGTGTGCGCATGCTCACTTGTGTTTGGCACTGCTCCTTGGTTAGCGTTCGATCGGGAGGCTTTTGGGTGGTGCTGTTGTGGCAGAGATGTTGTCTTCGAGAAAATAGTACTGAGTAATATTCGCTCATATCGGCTTCACGAGTGGGTATGAGCCGAGGGGCCAGGTGAGGGGACGGGCCTCTGAAGCTGCTGTCTTCTCCCATGAAGAAGCTTTTTGACTTTTGACGGTAGACGAAAGAGTCACTCTCAGGCACCGCCACCAGGTTGCAGGAGGCGAGCGCGGACGAGGTTTATTTCAGACAGAGAATCGGCTTTTGGCCTAGCTCCCAGATCCACTCAGACATCTGGGAAAGATCAATCACGCTGCCTAAAGGGGCCATGTTGAAAGAGGACACCAGATCCTTTCGTGTGGAGTAGGGGACGGGGATGACAGAGCCGAACGAGTAGTAGGGGGCGGAGCAAGGCCCAATCTGAGAAAAGAACTGATCTGTAGCCACGTCAAGAAATAGCCCATTAGAACCAACTTTCGGCACTCAGCTCCAGGCGGGGCGGCCCCGGCGCTGAGGGACGCTACCCGACCTTGGCGGGACGGGGGTTTCGCCAGGGCCTGGGCCCAGCGACCAGGCGGAGACGGCGCGCGAGCCTTGCAGTCTCCAGGGAAATGCGGGCTTGCCTGCAATGAGATTTCATTTTCTGCATTTAAAGGACATCCTTTTCTGAGCTGCTGTGAATAAATTTGGGATGATACTGTATGTTTTCATCTAATGGAGAATTAGCTGTATTTTGAATAAGGATTGCTGCACTGGACGACTTCAGAACATTACTCACAATGTCATCAAACAGGAGTCAGAATCCCCATGGACCGAAGCAGATTGGCCTTGACCAGCTCTGGGACGACCTCAGAGCTGGAATCCAGCAAGTGTACACCACACAGAGTATGGCGAAGTCCAGATACATGGAACTCTACACGTATCCTCCTGCTTGAACTGAGATAATTTGCTTTAGAATTTTGATACTTAGTGGTAGGATCGATGAATTATTAGAAATTTGACATCGTGTGTTCTCTTCTCAGTTCATCCTTGAAATGTAGTCACAGAATTCATCTTTAGCTTTAAGTTTTTTGAATAGAGGTACTGTTTTTCGGTTTTTGGAACAGAGGTAATAAAATTGGCTAGTTAGTTGTCTAATGCAGTGCTGGTCAGTACAGTAGCCACTAGTCACATGTATCTGTTTACATTTAAAATAATTTAAAAATTCAGTTTCTTAGTCACAGTAGCCATATTTTAAGGGCTTAATAGTCAGATAATAAAATATTTCTATTACTGTGGAAAGATCCGTTGGACAGCACTGGCCTAAAGCAGGGGATCATTTGTTGAAATGTTGTCCATTTGTTTATATATTGTCTACAGCTGCTTTCATGTTACTCGGCGATAGTTGAGTAGTTCTGTCAGAAACAATCTTGTCCACAAAGCCTAAAATATTTGCTATCTGGTCCTTTACATAAGAAGTTTGTTGACCTGATCTAACGGGATAGCACAGAGAACAAAAGTTTAACTGTTCTGGTCCTGTTTCACAAAAATGGTATTTAAAAAGTAACTCCCTCATTTGTCATGTGGCCTGCCATGTGTGCGAGGGACAATGCCGCGTGCTGCAAAGGTCACGAGGGTGTAAAAGACGCGGCCCTGCTCTTCCATACCCAGTGGTGTGCTGTTCGCCTTTGTAGAGTTTCTTGGTTCCGTGCAAATATGAAATTGGAACTAGAGCTAAGCCACCTCAGTAGTGAGCAGGTTGCTGCAGATTCTAGGATTTCAAGGTTCAATGGAGATTTAAGTTTAAATCTTTGGTATGTATCTGTAATTATCAAACTAGGTTATGTGATATTGTAGTGTTCCCTCAAATATGTTAGCATCTGAAAATCCTTAAAAAGAATTAAAACATTGATTTAGATGGATATGAAGCTGTCTATTTCTAAATTAACTTACAATTTATTGTATGTATGTACACATATTCATATATGTACTCATATATACTTACATATAGAACACTTTTCAAAAAAAAATCAGCTTTATTGAGATAATTCACAAACCATAAAATTCACCCTTTTTAAAGTCAAAAAAAAAAAAAAAAAAAAAAAGAACCAACTTTCAATCTACTTAGTGACTGCTGAAGTCACTCCGCAACCATTGGTCAACCCGGGGCCCCGCAGGAGACCTCTTAGAACCCTTGGGCGCGAGCGGCGTGTGCGCATGCTCACTTGTGTTTGGCACTGCTCCTTGGTTAGCGTTCGATCGGGAGGCTTTTGAGTGGTGCTGTTGTGGCAGAGATGTTGTCTTCGAGAAAATCGTACTCAGTAATATTCGCTCATATCGGCTTCACGAGTGGGTATGAGCCGAGGGGCCAGGTGAGGGGACGGGCCTCTGAAGCTGCTGTCTTCTTCCATGAAGAAGCTTTTTGACATTTGACGGTAGACGAAAGAGTCACTCTCAGGCACCGCCACCAGGTGGCAGGAGGCGAGCTCGGACGAGGTTTGTTTCAGACAGAGAATCGGCTTTTGGCCTAGCTCCCAGATCCACTCAGACATCTGGGAAACATCAATCACGCTGCATAAAGGGGCCATGTTGAAAGAGGACACCAGATCCTTTCGTGTGGAGTAGGGGACTTGGGTGACAGAGCGGAACGAGAAGTAGTGGGCGGAGCTAGGCCCAATCTTAGAAAAGAACTGATCTGTGGCCAGGTCAAGAAACAGCCCATTAGAACCATCTTTCAATATCCTTAGTGACTGCTGACGTCACTCAGCATCCATTGGTCAACCCGGGGCCCCCGCAGGAGACCTCTAAGAACCCTTGGGCGCGAGCGGTGTGTGCGCGTTCTCACCTGTGTTTATCACTGCTCCTTGGTTACCGTTCGATCGGGAGGCTTTTGAGTGGTGCGGTTGTGGCAGAGAGGTTGGCTTCTACAGAATAGTACCGAGTAATCGCTGGTATTAGGTTTAGAAGTGGATAAGAGCCGAGGGGGCAGGTGAGCGGGCTGGCCCGTTAAGCTGCTGTCTTCTGCCATGAAGGCGCTTTTTGACTTTGGACCGTAGAAGAAAAAGTCACTCTCTGGCACCACCACCGGGCTGCAGGAGGCGAGCGCGGACGCGGTTTGTTTGTGAAAGAGAATCGGCTTTCGGCTGAGCTGGCAGATCCGACTCAGACATCTGGGAAAGATCCATCACGCTGCCAAACAGGGTGATGTGGAAAGAGGACAGCTGATCTTTCCGTGTGGAGTAGGGGTCGGGAACCTCCAGCAGGCTGCAGGAGGCGAGCGCGGGAGCGGTTTGGTTGAGAAATGGAATCGGATTTCGGCTGAGCTACCAGATCCGACACAGACATCTGGGAAAGATCCATCAAGCTGCAAAAGGGGTCATGTTAAAAGTGGATAGCAGATCTTTCCGTGTGGAGTAGGGTAAGTGGATGACAGAGTGGATGGAGAAGTAGGGGGCGGAGCCAGGCCCAAGCTTAGGAAAGAACTTATCTGTAGCCATGGCAAGAAATAGCCCGTGAGAAACAACTTTCAATCCCCCTAGGGACCACTGACGGCAATCAGCAACCATTGGTCAACCCGGGGCCCCGCAGGAGACCTCTTAGAACCCTTGTGCGCGAGCGGTGTGTGCGCATGCTCACTTGTGTTTGGCACTGCTCCTTGGTTAGCGTTCGATCGGGAGGCTTTTGGGTGGTGCTGTTGTGGCAGAGATGTTGTCTTCGAGAAAATAGTACTGAGTAATATTCGCTCATATCGGCTTCACGAGTGGGTATGAGCCGAGGGGCCAGGTGAGGGGACGGGCCTCTGAAGCTGCTGTCTTCTCCCATGAAGAAGCTTTTTGACTTTTGACGGTAGACGAAAGAGTCACTCTCAGGCACCGCCACCAGGTTGCAGGAGGCGAGCTCGGACGAGGTTTATTTCAGACAGAGAATCGGCTTTTGGCCTAGCTCCCAGATCCACTCAGACATCTGGGAAAGATCAATCACGCTGCCTAAAGGGGCCATGTTGAAAGAGGCCACCAGATCCTTTCGTGTGGAGTAGGGGACGGGGATGACAGAGCCGAACGAGTAGTAGGGGGCGGAGCAAGGCCCAATCTGAGAAAAGAACTGATCTGTAGCCACGTCAAGAAATAGCCCATTAGAACCAACTTTCGGCACTCAGCTCCAGGCGGGGCGGCCCCGGCGCTGAGGGACGCTACCCGACCTTGGCGGGACGGGGGTTTCGCCAGGGCCTGGGCCCAGCAACCAGGCGGAGACGGCGCGCGAGCCTTGCAGTCTCCAGGGAAATGCGGGCTTGCCTGCAATGAGATTTCATTTTCTGCATTTAAAGGACATCCTTTTCTGAGCTGCTGTGAATAAATTTGGGATGATACTGTATGTTTTCATCTAATGGAGAATTAGCTGTATTTTGAATAAGGATTGCTGCACTGGACGACTTCAGAACATTACTCACAATGTCATCAAACAGGAGTCAGAATCCCCATGGACCGAAGCAGATTGGCCTTGACCAGCTCTGGGACGACCTCAGAGCTGGAATCCAGCAAGTGTACACCAGACAGAGTATGGCGAAGTCCAGATACATGGAACTCTACACGTATCCTCCTGCTTGAACTGAGATAATTTGCTTTAGAATTTTGATACTTAGTGGTAGGATCGATGAATTATTAGAAATTTGACATCGTGTGTTCTCTTCTCAGTTCATCCTTGAAATGTAGTCACAGAATTCATCTTTAGCTTTAAGTTTTTTGAATAGAGGTACTGTTTTTCGGTTTTTGGAACAGAGGTAATAAAATTGGCTAGTTAGTTGTCTAATGCAGTGCTGGTCAGTACAGTAGCCACTAGTCACATGTATCTGTTTACATTTAAAATAATTTAAAAATTCAGTTTCTTAGTCACAGTAGCCATATTTTAAGGGCTTAATAGTCAGATAATAAAATATTTCTATTACTGTGGAAAGATCCGTTGGACAGCACTGGCCTAAAGCAGGGGATCATTTGTTGAAATGTTGTCCATTTGTTTATATATTGTCTACAGCTGCTTTCATGTTACTCGGAGGGAGTTGAGTAGTTCTGTCAGAAACAATCTTGTCCACAAAGCCTAAAATATTTGCTATCTGGTCCTTTACATAAGAAGTTTGTTGACCTGATCTAACGGGATAGCACAGAGAACAAAAGTTTAACTGTTCTGGTCCTGTTTCACAAAAATGGTATTTAAAAAGTAACTCCCTCATTTGTCATGTGGCCTGCCATGTGTGCGAGGGACAGTGCCGCGTGCTGCAAAGGTCATGAGGGTGTAAAAGACGCGGCCCTGCTCTTCCATACCCAGTGGTGTGCTGTTCGCCTTTGTAGAGTTTCTTGGTTCCGTGCAAATATGAAATTGGAACTAGAGCTAAGCCACCTCAGTAGTGAGCAGGTTGCTGCAGATTCTAGGATTTCAAGGTTCAATGGAGATTTAAGTTTAAATCTTTGGTATGTATCTGTAATTATCAAACTAGGTTATGTGATATTGTAGTGTTCCCTCAAATATGTTAGCATCTGAAAATCCTTAAAAAGAATTTAAACATTGATTTAGATGGATATGAAGCTGTCTATTTCTAAATTAACTTACAATTTATTGTATGTATGTACACATATTCATATATGTACTCATATATACTTACATGTAGAACACTTTTCAAAAAAAAAATCAGCTTTATTGAGATAATTCACAAACCATAAAATTCACCCTTTTTAAAGTCAAAAAAAAAAAAAAAAAAAGAACCAACTTTCAATCTACTTAGTGACTGCTGAAGTCACTCCGCAACCATTGGTCAACCCGGGGCCCCGCAGGAGACCTCTTAGAACCCTTGGGCGCGCGCGGTGTGTGCGCGTTCTCACCTGTGTTTATCACTGCTCCTTGGTTACCGTTCGATCGGGAGGCTTTTGAGTGGTGCGGTTGTGGCAGAGAGGTTGGCTTCTACAGAATAGTACCGAGTAATCGCTGGTATTAGGTTTAGAAGTGGATAAGAGCCGAGGGGGCAGGTGAGCGGGCTGGCCCGTTAAGCTGCTGTCTTCTGCCATGAAGGCGCTTTTTGACTTTGGACCGTAGAAGAAAAAGTCACTCTCTGGCACCACCACCGGGCTGCAGGAGGCGAGCGCGGACGCGGTTTGTTTGTGAAAGAGAATCGGCTTACGGCTGAGCTGGCAGATCCGACTCAGACATCTGGGAAAGATCCATCACGCTGCCAAACAGGGTGATGTGGAAAGAGGACAGCTGATCTTTCCGTGTGGAGTAGGGGTCGGGAACCTCCAGCAGGCTGCAGGAGGCGAGCGCGGGAGCGGTTTGGTTGAGAAATGGAATCGGATTTCGGCTGAGCTACCAGATCCGACACAGACATCTGGGAAAGATCCATCAAGCTGCAAAAGGGGTCATGTTAAAAGTGGATAGCAGATCTTTCCGTGTGGAGTAGGGTAAGTGGATGACAGAGTGGATGGAGAAGTAGGGGGCGGAGCCAGGCCCAAGCTTAGGAAAGAACTTATCTGTAGCCATGGCAAGAAATAGCCCGTGAGAAACAACTTTCAATCCCCCTAGGGACCACTGACGGCAATCAGCAACCATTGGTCAACCCGGGGCCCCGCAGGAGACCTCTTAGAACCCTTGGGCGCGAGCGGTGTGTGCGCATGCTCACTTGTGTTTGGCACTGCTCCTTGGTTAGCGTTCGATCGGGAGGCTTTTGGGTGGTGCTGTTGTGGCAGAGATGTTGTCTTCGAGAAAATAGTACTGAGTAATATTCGCTCATATCGGCTTCACGAGTGGGTATGAGCCGAGGGGCCAGGTGAGGGGACGGGCCTCTGAAGCTGCTGTCTTCTCCCATGAAGAAGCTTTTTGACTTTTGACGGTAGACGAAAGAGTCACTCTCAGGCACCGCCACCAGGTTGCAGGAGGCGAGCTCGGACGAGGTTTATTTCAGACAGAGAATCGGCTTTTGGCCTAGCTCCCAGATCCACTCAGACATCTGGGAAAGATCAATCACGCTGCCTAAAGGGGCCATGTTGAAAGAGGCCACCAGATCCTTTCGTGTGGAGTAGGGGACGGGGATGACAGAGCCGAACGAGTAGTAGGGGGCGGAGCAAGGCCCAATCTGAGAAAAGAACTGATCTGTAGCCACGTCAAGAAATAGCCCATTAGAACCAACTTTCGGCACTCAGCTCCAGGCGGGGCGGCCCCGGCGCTGAGGGACGCTACCCGACCTTGGCGGGACGGGGGTTTCGCCAGGGCCTGGGCCCAGCAACCAGGCGGAGACGGCGCGCGAGCCTTGCAGTCTCCAGGGAAATGCGGGCTTGCCTGCAATGAGATTTCATTTTCTGCATTTAAAGGACATCCTTTTCTGAGCTGCTGTGAATAAATTTGGGATGATACTGTATGTTTTCATCTAATGGAGAATTAGCTGTATTTTGAATAAGGATTGCTGCACTGGACGACTTCAGAACATTACTCACAATGTCATCAAACAGGAGTCAGAATCCCCATGGACCGAAGCAGATTGGCCTTGACCAGCTCTGGGACGACCTCAGAGCTGGAATCCAGCAAGTGTACACCAGACAGAGTATGGCGAAGTCCGGATACATGGAACTCTACACGTATCCTCCTGCTTGAACTGAGATAATTTGCTTTAGAATTTTGATACTTAGTGGTAGGATCGATGAATTATTAGAAATTTGACATCGTGTGTTCTCTTCTCAGTTCATCCTTGAAATGTAGTCACAGAATTCATCTTTAGCTTTAAGTTTTTTGAATAGAGGTACTGTTTTTCGGTTTTTGGAACAGAGGTAATAAAATTGGCTAGTTAGTTGTCTAATGCAGTGCTGGTCAGTACAGTAGCCACTAGTCACATGTATCTGTTTACATTTAAAATAATTTAAAAATTCAGTTTCTTAGTCACAGTAGCCATATTTTAAGGGCTTAATAGTCAGATAATAAAATATTTCTATTACTGTGGAAAGATCCGTTGGACAGCACTGGCCTAAAGCAGGGGATCATTTGTTGAAATGTTGTCCATTTGTTTATATATTGTCTACAGCTGCTTTCATGTTACTCGGAGGGAGTTGAGTAGTTCTGTCAGAAACAATCTTGTCCACAAAGCCTAAAATATTTGCTATCTGGTCCTTTACATAAGAAGTTTGTTGACCTGATCTAACGGGATAGCACAGAGAACAAAAGTTTAACTGTTCTGGTCCTGTTTCACAAAAATGGTATTTAAAAAGTAACTCCCTCATTTGTCATGTGGCCTGCCATGTGTGCGAGGGACAGTGCCGCGTGCTGCAAAGGTCACGAGGGTGTAAAAGACGCGGCCCTGCTCTTCCATACCCAGTGGTGTGCTGTTCGCCTTTGTAGAGTTTCTTGGTTCCGTGCAAATATGAAATTGGAACTAGAGCTAAGCCACCTCAGTAGTGAGCAGGTTGCTGCAGATTCTAGGATTTCAAGGTTCAATGGAGATTTAAGTTTAAATCTTTGGTATGTATCTGTAATTATCAAACTAGGTTATGTGATATTGTAGTGTTCCCTCAAATATGTTAGCATCTGAAAATCCTTAAAAAGAATTTAAACATTGATTTAGATGGATATGAAGCTGTCTATTTCTAAATAAACTTACAATTTATTGTATGTATGTACACATATTCATATATGTACTCATATATACTTACATGTAGAACACTTTTCAAAAAAAAATCAGCTTTATTGAGATAATTCACAAACCATAAAATTCACCCTTTTTAAAGTCAAAAAAAAAAAAAAAAAAGAACCAACTTTCAATCTACTTAGTGACTGCTGAAGTCACTCCGCAACCATTGGTCAACCCGGGGCCCCGCAGGAGACCTCTTAGAACCCTTGGGCGCGAGCGGTGTGTGCGCGTTCTCACCTGTGTTTATCACTGCTCCTTGGTTACCGTTCGATCGGGAGGCTTTTGAGTGGTGCGGTTGTGGCAGAGAGGTTGGCTTCTACAGAATAGTACCGAGTAATCGCTGGTATTAGGTTTAGAAGTGGATAAGAGCCGAGGGGGCAGGTGAGCGGGCTGGCCCGTTAAGCTGCTGTCTTCTGCCATGAAGGCGCTTTTTGACTTTGGACCGTAGAAGAAAAAGTCACTCTCTGGCACCACCACCGGGCTGCAGGAGGCGAGCGCGGACGCGGTTTGTTTGTGAAAGAGAATCGGCTTACGGCTGAGCTGGCAGATCCGACTCAGCCATCTGGGAAAGATCCATCACGCTGCCAAACAGGGTGATGTGGAAAGAGGACAGCTGATCTTTCCGTGTGGAGTAGGGGTCGGGAACCTCCAGCAGGCTGCAGGAGGCGAGCGCGGGAGCGGTTTGGTTGAGAAATGGAATCGGATTTCGGCTGAGCTACCAGATCCGACACAGACATCTGGGAAAGATCCATCAAGCTGCAAAAGGGGTCATGTTAAAAGTGGATAGCAGATCTTTCCGTGTGGAGTAGGGTAAGTGGATGACAGAGTGGATGGAGAAGTAGGGGGCGGAGCCAGGCCCAAGCTTAGGAAAGAACTTATCTGTAGCCATGGCAAGAAATAGCCCGTGAGAAACAACTTTCAATCCCCCTAGGGACCACTGACGGCAATCAGCAACCATTGGTCAACCCGGGGCCCCGCAGGAGACCTCTTAGAACCCTTGGGCGCGAGCGGTGTGTGCGCATGCTCACTTGTGTTTGGCACTGCTCCTTGGTTAGCGTTCGATCGGGAGGCTTTTGGGTGGTGCTGTTGTGGCAGAGATGTTGTCTTCGAGAAAATAGTACTGAGTAATATTCGCTCATATCGGCTTCACGAGTGGGTATGAGCCGAGGGGCCAGGTGAGGGGACGGGCCTCTGAAGCTGCTGTCTTCTCCCATGAAGAAGCTTTTTGACTTTTGACGGTAGACGAAAGAGTCACTCTCAGGCACCGCCACCAGGTTGCAGGAGGCGAGCGCGGACGAGGTTTATTTCAGACAGAGAATCGGCTTTTGGCCTAGCTCCCAGATCCACTCAGACATCTGGGAAAGATCAATCACGCTGCCTAAAGGGGCCATGTTGAAAGAGGACACCAGATCCTTTCGTGTGGAGTAGGGGACGGGGATGACAGAGCCGAACGAGTAGTAGGGGGCGGAGCAAGGCCCAATCTGAGAAAAGAACTGATCTGTAGCCACGTCAAGAAATAGCCCATTAGAACCAACTTTCGGCACTCAGCTCCAGGCGGGGCGGCCCCGGCGCTGAGGGACGCTACCCGACCTTGGCGGGACGGGGGTTTCGCCAGGGCCTGGGCCCAGCGACCAGGCGGAGACGGCGCGCGAGCCTTGCAGTCTCCAGGGAAATGCGGGCTTGCCTGCAATGAGATTTCATTTTCTGCATTTAAAGGACATCCTTTTCTGAGCTGCTGTGAATAAATTTGGGATGATACTGTATGTTTTCATCTAATGGAGAATTAGCTGTATTTTGAATAAGGATTGCTGCACTGGACGACTTCAGAACATTACTCACAATGTCATCCAACAGGAGTCAGAATCCCCATGGACCGAAGCAGATTGGCCTTGACCAGCTCTGGGACGACCTCAGAGCTGGAATCCAGCAAGTGTACACCAGACAGAGTATGGCGAAGTCCAGATACATGGAACTCTACACGTATCCTCCTGCTTGAACTGAGATAATTTGCTTTAGAATTTTGATACTTAGTGGTAGGATCGATGAATTATTAGAAATTTGACATCGTGTGTTCTCTTCTCAGTTCATCCTTGAAATGTAGTCACAGAATTCATCTTTAGCTTTAAGTTTTTTGAATAGAGGTACTGTTTTTCGGTTTTTGGAACAGAGGTAATAAAATTGGCTAGTTAGTTGTCTAATGCAGTGCTGGTCAGTACAGTAGCCACTAGTCACATGTATCTGTTTACATTTAAAATAATTTAAAAATTCAGTTTCTTAGTCACAGTAGCCATATTTTAAGGGCTTAATAGTCAGATAATAAAATATTTCTATTACTGTGGAAAGATCCGTTGGACAGCACTGGCCTAAAGCAGGGGATCATTTGTTGAAATGTTGTCCATTTGTTTATATATTGTCTACAGCTGCTTTCATGTTACTCGGAGGGAGTTGAGTAGTTCTGTCAGAAACAATCTTGTCCACAAAGCCTAAAATATTTGCTATCTGGTCCTTTACATAAGAAGTTTGTTGACCTGATCTAACGGGATAGCACAGAGAACAAAAGTTTAACTGTTCTGGTCCTGTTTCACAAAAATGGTATTTAAAAAGTAACTCCCTCATTTGTCATGTGGCCTGCCATGTGTGCGAGGGACAGTGCCGCGTGCTGCAAAGGTCACGAGGGTGTAAAAGACGCGGCCCTGCTCTTCCATACCCAGTGGTGTGCTGTTCGCCTTTGTAGAGTTTCTTGGTTCCGTGCAAATATGAAATTGGAACTAGAGCTAAGCCACCTCAGTAGTGAGCAGGTTGCTGCAGATTCTAGGATTTCAAGGTTCAATGGAGATTTAAGTTTAAATCTTTGGTATGTATCTGTAATTATCAAACTAGGTTATGTGATATTGTAGTGTTCCCTCAAATATGTTAGCATCTGAAAATCCTTAAAAAGAATTTAAACATTGATTTAGATGGATATGAAGCTGTCTATTTCTAAATTAACTTACAATTTATTGTATGTATGTACACATATTCATATATGTACTCATATATACTTACATGTAGAACACTTTTCAAAAAAAATCAGCTTTATTGAGATAATTCACAAACCATAAAATTCACCCTTTTTAAAGTCAAAAAAAAAAAAAAAAAAAAAGAACCAACTTTCAATCTACTTAGTGACTGCTGAAGTCACTCCGCAACCATTGGTCAACCCGGGGCCCCGCAGGAGACCTCTTAGAACCCTTGGGCGCGAGCGGCGTGTGCGCATGCTCACTTGTGTTTGGCACTGCTCCTTGGTTAGCGTTCGATCGGGAGGCTTTTGAGTGGTGCTGTTGTGGCAGAGATGTTGTCTTCGAGAAAATCGTACTCAGTAATATTCGCTCATATCGGCTTCACGAGTGGGTATGAGCCGAGGGGCCAGGTGAGGGGACGGGCCTCTGAAGCTGCTGTCTTCTTCCATGAAGAAGCTTTTTGACATTTGACGGTAGACGAAAGAGTCACTCTCAGGCACCGCCACCAGGTGGCAGGAGGCGAGCTCGGACGAGGTTTGTTTCAGACAGAGAATCGGCTTTTGGCCTAGCTCCCAGATCCACTCAGACATCTGGGAAACATCAATCACGCTGCCTAAAGGGGCCATGTTGAAAGAGGACACCAGATCCTTTCGTGTGGAGTAGGGGACTTGGGTGACAGAGCGGAACGAGAAGTAGTGGGCGGAGCTAGGCCCAATCTTAGAAAAGAACTGATCTGTGGCCAGGTCAAGAAACAGCCCATTAGAACCATCTTTCAATATCCTTAGTGACTGCTGACGTCACTCAGCATCCATTGGTCAACCCGGGGCCCCCGCAGGAGACCTCTTAGAACCCTTGGGCGCGAGCGGTGTGTGCGCGTTCTCACCTGTGTTTATCACTGCTCCTTGGTTACCGTTCGATCGGGAGGCTTTTGAGTGGTGCGGTTGTGGCAGAGAGGTTGGCTTCTACAGAATAGTACCGAGTAATCGCTGGTATTAGGTTTAGAAGTGGATAAGAGCCGAGGGGGCAGGTGAGCGGGCTGGCCCGTTAAGCTGCTGTCTTCTGCCATGAAGGCGCTTTTTGACTTTGGACCGTAGAAGAAAAAGTCACTCTCTGGCACCACCACCGGGCTGCAGGAGGCGAGCGCGGACGCGGTTTGTTCGTGAAAGAGAATCGACTTTCGGCTGAGCTGGCAGATCCGACTCAGACATCTGGGAAAGATCCATCACGCTGCCAAACAGGGTGATGTGGAAAGAGGACAGCTGATCTTTCCGTGTGGAGTAGGGGTCGGGAACCTCCAGCAGGCTGCAGGAGGCGAGCGCGGGAGCGGTTTGGTTGAGAAATGGAATCGGATTTCGGCTGAGCTACCAGATCCGACACAGACATCTGGGAAAGATCCATCAAGCTGCAAAAGGGGTCATGTTAAAAGTGGATAGCAGATCTTTCCGTGTGGAGTAGGGTAAGTGGATGACAGAGTGGATGGAGAAGTAGGGGGCGGAGCCAGGCCCAAGCTTAGGAAAGAACTTATCTGTAGCCATGGCAAGAAATAGCCCGTGAGAAACAACTTTCAATCCCCCTAGGGACCACTGACGGCAATCAGCAACCATTGGTCAACCCGGGGCCCCGCAGGAGACCTCTTAGCGAGCGGTGTGTGCGCATGCTCACTTGTATTTGGCACTGCTCCTTGGTTAGCGTTCGATCGGGAGGCTTTTGGGTGGTGCTGTTGTGGCAGAGATGTTGTCTTCGAGAAAATAGTACTGAGTAATATTCGCTCATATCGGCTTCACGAGTGGGTATGAGCCGAGGGGCCAGGTGAGGGGACGGGCCTCTGAAGCTGCTGTCTTCTCCCATGAAGAAGCTTTTTGACTTTTGACGGTAGACGAAAGAGTCACTCTCAGGCACCGCCACCAGGTTGCAGGAGGCGAGCGCGGACGAGGTTTATTTCAGACAGAGAATCGGCTTTTGGCCTAGCTCCCAGATCCACTCAGACATCTGGGAAAGATCAATCACGCTGCCTAAAGGGGCCATGTTGAAAGAGGACACCAGATCCTTTCGTGTGGAGTAGGGGACGGGGATGACAGAGCCGAACGGGTAGTAGGGGGCGGAGCAAGGCCCAATCTGAGAAAAGAACTGATCTGTAGCCACGTCAAGAAATAGCCCATTAGAACCAACTTTCGGCACTCAGCTCCAGGCGGGGCGGCCCCGGCGCTGAGGGACGCTACCCGACCTTGGCGGGACGGGGGTTTCGCCAGGGCCTGGGCCCAGCGACCAGGCGGAGACGGCGCGCGAGCCTTGCAGTCTCCAGGGAAATGCGGGCTTGCCTGCAATGAGATTTCATTTTCTGCATTTAAAGGACATCCTTTTCTGAGCTGCTGTGAATAAATTTGGGATGATACTGTATGTTTTCATCTAATGGAGAATTAGCTGTATTTTGAATAAGGATTGCTGCACTGGACGACTTCAGAACATTACTCACAATGTCATCAAACAGGAGTCAGAATCCCCATGGACCGAAGCAGATTGGCCTTGACCAGCTCTGGGACGACCTCAGAGCTGGAATCCAGCAAGTGTACACCAGACAGAGTATGGCGAAGTCCAGATACATGGAACTCTACACGTATCCTCCTGCTTGAACTGAGATAATTTGCTTTAGAATTTTGATACTTAGTGGTAGGATCGATGAATTATTAGAAATTTGACATCGTGTGTTCTCTTCTCAGTTCATCCTTGAAATGTAGTCACAGAATTCATCTTTAGCTTTAAGTTTTTTGAATAGAGGTACTGTTTTTCGGTTTTTGGAACAGAGGTAATAAAATTGGCTAGTTAGTTGTCTAATGCAGTGCTGGTCAGTACAGTAGCCACTAGTCACATGTATCTGTTTACATTTAAAATAATTTAAAAATTCAGTTTCTTAGTCACAGTAGCCATATTTTAAGGGCTTAATAGTCAGATAATAAAATATTTCTATTACTGTGGAAAGATCCGTTGGACAGCACTGGCCTAAAGCAGGGGATCATTTGTTGAAATGTTGTCCATTTGTTTATATATTGTCTACAGCTGCTTTCATGTTACTCGGAGGGAGTTGAGTAGTTCTGTCAGAAACAATCTTGTCCACAAAGCCTAAAATATTTGCTATCTGGTCCTTTACATAAGAAGTTTGTTGACCTGATCTAACGGGATAGCACAGAGAACAAAAGTTTAACTGTTCTGGTCCTGTTTCACAAAAATGGTATTTAAAAAGTAACTCCCTCATTTGTCATGTGGCCTGCCATGTGTGCGAGGGACAGTGCCGCGTGCTGCAAAGGTCACGAGGGTGTAAAAGACGCGGCCCTGCTCTTCCATACCCAGTGGTGTGCTGTTCGCCTTTGTAGAGTTTCTTGGTTCCGTGCAAATATGAAATTGGAACTAGAGCTAAGCCACCTCAGTAGTGAGCAGGTTGCTGCAGATTCTAGGATTTCAAGGTTCAATGGAGATTTAAGTTTAAATCTTTGGTATGTATCTGTAATTATCAAACTAGGTTATGTGATATTGTAGTGTTCCCTCAAATATGTTAGCATCTGAAAATCCTTAAAAAGAATTTAAACATTGATTTAGATGGATATGAAGCTGTCTATTTCTAAATTAACTTACAATTTATTGTATGTATGTACACATATTCATATATGTACTCATATATACTTACATGTAGAACACTTTTCAAAAAAAATCAGCTTTATTGAGATAATTCACAAACCATAAAATTCACCCTTTTTAAAGTCAAAAAAAAAAAAAAAAAAAAAGAACCAACTTTCAATCTACTTAGTGACTGCTGAAGTCACTCCGCAACCATTGGTCAACCCGGGGCCCCGCAGGAGACCTCTTAGAACCCTTGGGCGCGAGCGGCGTGTGCGCATGCTCACTTGTGTTTGGCACTGCTCCTTGGTTAGCGTTCGATCGGGAGGCTTTTGAGTGGTGCTGTTGTGGCAGAGATGTTGTCTTCGAGAAAATCGTACTCAGTAATATTCGCTCATATCGGCTTCACGAGTGGGTATGAGCCGAGGGGCCAGGTGAGGGGACGGGCCTCTGAAGCTGCTGTCTTCTTCCATGAAGAAGCTTTTTGACATTTGACGGTAGACGAAAGAGTCACTCTCAGGCACCGCCACCAGGTGGCAGGAGGCGAGCTCGGACGAGGTTTGTTTCAGACAGAGAATCGGCTTTTGGCCTAGCTCCCAGATCCACTCAGACATCTGGGAAACATCAATCACGCTGCCTAAAGGGGCCATGTTGAAAGAGGACACCAGATCCTTTCGTGTGGAGTAGGGGACTTGGGTGACAGAGCGGAACGAGAAGTAGTGGGCGGAGCTAGGCCCAATCTTAGAAAAGAACTGATCTGTGGCCAGGTCAAGAAACAGCCCATTAGAACCATCTTTCAATATCCTTAGTGACTGCTGACGTCACTCAGCATCCATTGGTCAACCCGGGGCCCCCGCAGGAGACCTCTTAGAACCCTTGGGCGCGAGCGGTGTGTGCGCGTTCTCACCTGTGTTTATCACTGCTCCTTGGTTACCGTTCGATCGGGAGGCTTTTGAGTGGTGCGGTTGTGGCAGAGAGGTTGGCTTCTACAGAATAGTACCGAGTAATCGCTGGTATTAGGTTTAGAAGTGGATAAGAGCCGAGGGGGCAGGTGAGCGGGCTGGCCCGTTAAGCTGCTGTCTTCTGCCATGAAGGCGCTTTTTGACTTTGGACCGTAGAAGAAAAAGTCACTCTCTGGCACCACCACCGGGCTGCAGGAGGCGAGCGCGGACGCGGTTTGTTCGTGAAAGAGAATCGGCTTTCGGCTGAGCTGGCAGATCCGACTCAGACATCTGGGAAAGATCCATCACGCTGCCAAACAGGGTGATGTGGAAAGAGGACAGCTGATCTTTCCGTGTGGAGTAGGGGTCGGGAACCTCCAGCAGGCTGCAGGAGGCGAGCGCGGGAGCGGTTTGGTTGAGAAATGGAATCGGATTTCGGCTGAGCTACCAGATCCGACACAGACATCTGGGAAAGATCCATCAAGCTGCAAAAGGGGTCATGTTAAAAGTGGATAGCAGATCTTTCCGTGTGGAGTAGGGTAAGTGGATGACAGAGTGGATGGAGAAGTAGGGGGCGGAGCCAGGCCCAAGCTTAGGAAAGAACTTATCTGTAGCCATGGCAAGAAATAGCCCGTGAGAAACAACTTTCAATCCCCCTAGGGACCACTGACGGCAATCAGCAACCATTGGTCAACCCGGGGCCCCGCAGGAGACCTCTTAGCGAGCGGTGTGTGCGCATGCTCACTTGTATTTGGCACTGCTCCTTGGTTAGCGTTCGATCGGGAGGCTTTTGGGTGGTGCTGTTGTGGCAGAGATGTTGTCTTCGAGAAAATAGTACTGAGTAATATTCGCTCATATCGGCTTCACGAGTGGGTATGAGCCGAGGGGCCAGGTGAGGGGACGGGCCTCTGAAGCTGCTGTCTTCTCCCATGAAGAAGCTTTTTGACTTTTGACGGTAGACGAAAGAGTCACTCTCAGGCACCGCCACCAGGTTGCAGGAGGCGAGCGCGGACGAGGTTTATTTCAGACAGAGAATCGGCTTTTGGCCTAGCTCCCAGATCCACTCAGACATCTGGGAAAGATCAATCACGCTGCCTAAAGGGGCCATGTTGAAAGAGGACACCAGATCCTTTCGTGTGGAGTAGGGGACGGGGATGACAGAGCCGAACGGGTAGTAGGGGGCGGAGCAAGGCCCAATCTGAGAAAAGAACTGATCTGTAGCCACGTCAAGAAATAGCCCATTAGAACCAACTTTCGGCACTCAGCTCCAGGCGGGGCGGCCCCGGCGCTGAGGGACGCTACCCGACCTTGGCGGGACGGGGGTTTCGCCAGGGCCTGGGCCCAGCGACCAGGCGGAGACGGCGCGCGAGCCTTGCAGTCTCCAGGGAAATGCGGGCTTGCCTGCAATGAGATTTCATTTTCTGCATTTAAAGGACATCCTTTTCTGAGCTGCTGTGAATAAATTTGGGATGATACTGTATGTTTTCATCTAATGGAGAATTAGCTGTATTTTGAATAAGGATTGCTGCACTGGACGACTTCAGAACATTACTCACAATGTCATCAAACAGGAGTCAGAATCCCCATGGACCGAAGCAGATTGGCCTTGACCAGCTCTGGGACGACCTCAGAGCTGGAATCCAGCAAGTGTACACCAGACAGAGTATGGCGAAGTCCAGATACATGGAACTCTACACGTATCCTCCTGCTTGAACTGAGATAATTTGCTTTAGAATTTTGATACTTAGTGGTAGGATCGATGAATTATTAGAAATTTGACATCGTGTGTTCTCTTCTCAGTTCATCCTTGAAATGTAGTCACAGAATTCATCTTTAGCTTTAAGTTTTTTGAATAGAGGTACTGTTTTTCGGTTTTTGGAACAGAGGTAATAAAATTGGCTAGTTAGTTGTCTAATGCAGTGCTGGTCAGTACAGTAGCCACTAGTCACATGTATCTGTTTACATTTAAAATAATTTAAAAATTCAGTTTCTTAGTCACAGTAGCCATATTTTAAGGGCTTAATAGTCAGATAATAAAATATTTCTATTACTGTGGAAAGATCCGTTGGACAGCACTGGCCTAAAGCAGGGGATCATTTGTTGAAATGTTGTCCATTTGTTTATATATTGTCTACAGCTGCTTTCATGTTACTCGGAGGGAGTTGAGTAGTTCTGTCAGAAACAATCTTGTCCACAAAGCCTAAAATATTTGCTATCTGGTCCTTTACATAAGAAGTTTGTTGACCTGATCTAACGGGATAGCACAGAGAACAAAAGTTTAACTGTTCTGGTCCTGTTTCACAAAAATGGTATTTAAAAAGTAACTCCCTCATTTGTCATGTGGCCTGCCATGTGTGTGAGGGACAGTGCCGCGTGCTGCAAAGGTCACGAGGGTGTAAAAGACGCGGCCCTGCTCTTCCATACCCAGTGGTGTGCTGTTCGCCTTTGTAGAGTTTCTTGGTTCCGTGCAAATATGAAATTGGAACTAGAGCTAAGCCACCTCAGTAGTGAGCAGGTTGCTGCAGATTCTAGGATTTCAAGGTTCAATGGAGATTTAAGTTTAAATCTTTGGTATGTATCTGTAATTATCAAACTAGGTTATGTGATATTGTAGTGTTCCCTCAAATATGTTAGCATCTGAAAATCCTTAAAAAGAATTTAAACATTGATTTAGATGGATATGAAGCTGTCTATTTCTAAATTAACTTACAATTTATTGTATGTATGTACACATATTCATATATGTACTCATATATACTTACATGTAGAACACTTTTCAAAAAAAAATCAGCTTTATTGAGATAATTCACAAACCATAAAATTCACCCTTTTTAAAGTCAAAAAAAAAAAAAAAAAAAAAGAACCAACTTTCAATCTACTTAGTGACTGCTGAAGTCACTCCGCAACCATTGGTCAACCCGGGGCCCCGCAGGAGACCTCTTAGAACCCTTGGGCGCGAGCGGCGTGTGCGCATGCTCACTTGTGTTTGGCACTGCTCCTTGGTTAGCGTTCGATCGGGAGGCTTTTGAGTGGTGCTGTTGTGGCAGAGATGTTGTCTTCGAGAAAATCGTACTCAGTAATATTCGCTCATATCGGCTTCACGAGTGGGTATGAGCCGAGGGGCCAGGTGAGGGGACGGGCCTCTGAAGCTGCTGTCTTCTTCCATGAAGAAGCTTTTTGACATTTGACGGTAGACGAAAGAGTCACTCTCAGGCACCGCCACCAGGTGGCAGGAGGCGAGCTCGGACGAGGTTTGTTTCAGACAGAGAATCGGCTTTTGGCCTAGCTCCCAGATCCACTCAGACATCTGGGAAACATCAATCACGCTGCCTAAAGGGGCCATGTTGAAAGAGGACACCAGATCCTTTCGTGTGGAGTAGGGGACTTGGGTGACAGAGCGGAACGAGAAGTAGTGGGCGGAGCTAGGCCCAATCTTAGAAAAGAACTGATCTGTGGCCAGGTCAAGAAACAGCCCATTAGAACCATCTTTCAATATCCTTAGTGACTGCTGACGTCACTCAGCATCCATTGGTCAACCCGGGGCCCCCGCAGGAGACCTCTTAGAACCCTTGGGCGCGAGCGGTGTGTGCGCGTTCTCACCTGTGTTTATCACTGCTCCTTGGTTACCGTTCGATCGGGAGGCTTTTGAGTGGTGCGGTTGTGGCAGAGAGGTTGGCTTCTACAGAATAGTACCGAGTAATCGCTGGTATTAGGTTTAGAAGTGGATAAGAGCCGAGGGGGCAGGTGAGCGGGCTGGCCCGTTAAGCTGCTGTCTTCTGCCATGAAGGCGCTTTTTGACTTTGGACCGTAGAAGAAAAAGTCACTCTCTGGCACCACCACCGGGCTGCAGGAGGCGAGCGCGGACGCGGTTTGTTCGTGAAAGAGAATCGGCTTTCGGCTGAGCTGGCAGATCCGACTCAGACATCTGGGAAAGATCCATCACGCTGCCAAACAGGGTGATGTGGAAAGAGGACAGCTGATCTTTCCGTGTGGAGTAGGGGTCGGGAACCTCCAGCAGGCTGCAGGAGGCGAGCGCGGGAGCGGTTTGGTTGAGAAATGGAATCGGATTTCGGCTGAGCTACCAGATCCGACACAGACATCTGGGAAAGATCCATCAAGCTGCAAAAGGGGTCATGTTAAAAGTGGATAGCAGATCTTTCCGTGTGGAGTAGGGTAAGTGGATGACAGAGTGGATGGAGAAGTAGGGGGCGGAGCCAGGCCCAAGCTTAGGAAAGAACTTATCTGTAGCCATGGCAAGAAATAGCCCGTGAGAAACAACTTTCAATCCCCCTAGGGACCACTGACGGCAATCAGCAACCATTGGTCAACCCGGGGCCCCGCAGGAGACCTCTTAGAACCCTTGGGCGCGAGCGGTGTGTGCGCATGCTCACTTGTGTTTGGCACTGCTCCTTGGTTAGCGTTCGATCGGGAGGCTTTTGGGTGGTGCTGTTGTGGCAGAGATGTTGTCTTCGAGAAAATAGTACTGAGTAATATTCGCTCATATCGGCTTCACGAGTGGGTATGAGCCGAGGGGCCAGGTGAGGGGACGGGCCTCTGAAGCTGCTGTCTTCTCCCATGAAGAAGCTTTTTGACTTTTGACGGTAGACGAAAGAGTCACTCTCAGGCACCGCCACCAGGTTGCAGGAGGCGAGCTCGGACGAGGTTTATTTCAGACAGAGAATCGGCTTTTGGCCTAGCTCCCAGATCCACTCAGACATCTGGGAAAGATCAATCACGCTGCCTAAAGGGGCCATGTTGAAAGAGGACACCAGATCCTTTCGTGTGGAGTAGGGGACGGGGATGACAGAGCCGAACGAGTAGTAGGGGGCGGAGCAAGGCCCAATCTGAGAAAAGAACTGATCTGTAGCCACGTCAAGAAATAGCCCATTAGAACCAACTTTCGGCACTCAGCTCCAGGCGGGGCGGCCCCGGCGCTGAGGGACGCTACCCGACCTTGGCGGGACGGGGGTTTCGCCAGGGCCTGGGCCCAGCGACCAGGCGGAGACGGCGCGCGAGCCTTGCAGTCTCCAGGGAAATGCGGGCTTGCCTGCAATGAGATTTCATTTTCTGCATTTAAAGGACATCCTTTTCTGAGCTGCTGTGAATAAATTTGGGATGATACTGTATGTTTTCATCTAATGGAGAATTAGCTGTATTTTGAATAAGGATTGCTGCACTGGACGACTTCAGAACATTACTCACAATGTCATCAAACAGGAGTCAGAATCCCCATGGACCGAAGCAGATTGGCCTTGACCAGCTCTGGGACGACCTCAGAGCTGGAATCCAGCAAGTGTACACCAGACAGAGTATGGCGAAGTCCAGATACATGGAACTCTACACGTATCCTCCTGCTTGAACTGAGATAATTTGCTTTAGAATTTTGATACTTAGTGGTAGGATCGATGAATTATTAGAAATTTGACATCGTGTGTTCTCTTCTCAGTTCATCCTTGAAATGTAGTCACAGAATTCATCTTTAGCTTTAAGTTTTTTGAATAGAGGTACTGTTTTTCGGTTTTTGGAACAGAGGTAATAAAATTGGCTAGTTAGTTGTCTAATGCAGTGCTGGTCAGTACAGTAGCCACTAGTCACATGTATCTGTTTACATTTAAAATAATTTAAAAATTCAGTTTCTTAGTCACAGTAGCCATATTTTAAGGGCTTAATAGTCAGATAATAAAATATTTCTATTACTGTGGAAAGATCCGTTGGACAGCACTGGCCTAAAGCAGGGGATCATTTGTTGAAATGTTGTCCATTTGTTTATATATTGTCTACAGCTGCTTTCATGTTACTCGGAGGGAGTTGAGTAGTTCTGTCAGAAACAATCTTGTCCACAAAGCCTAAAATATTTGCTATCTGGTCCTTTACATAAGAAGTTTGTTGACCTGATCTAACGGGATAGCACAGAGAACAAAAGTTTAACTGTTCTGGTCCTGTTTCACAAAAATGGTATTTAAAAAGTAACTCCCTCATTTGTCATGTGGCCTGCCATGTGTGCGAGGGACAGTGCCGCGTGCTGCAAAGGTCACGAGGGTGTAAAAGACGCGGCCCTGCTCTTCCATACCCAGTGGTGTGCTGTTCGCCTTTGTAGAGTTTCTTGGTTCCGTGCAAATATGAAATTGGAACTAGAGCTAAGCCACCTCAGTAGTGAGCAGGTTGCTGCAGATTCTAGGATTTCAAGGTTCAATGGAGATTTAAGTTTAAATCTTTGGTATGTATCTGTAATTATCAAACTAGGTTATGTGATATTGTAGTGTTCCCTCAAATATGTTAGCATCTGAAAATCCTTAAAAAGAATTTAAACATTGATTTAGATGGATATGAAGCTGTCTATTTCTAAATTAACTTACAATTTATTGTATGTATGTACACATATTCATATATGTACTCATATATACTTACATGTAGAACACTTTTCAAAAAAAAATCAGCTTTATTGAGATAATTCACAAACCATAAAATTCACCCTTTTTAAAGTCAAAAAAAAAAAAAAAAAAAGAACCAACTTTCAATCTACTTAGTGACTGCTGAAGTCACTCCGCAACCATTGGTCAACCCGGGGCCCCGCAGGAGACCTCTTAGAACCCTTGGGCGCGAGCGGCGTGTGCGCATGCTCACTTGTGTTTGGCACTGCTCCTTGGTTAGCGTTCGATCGGGAGGCTTTTGAGTGGTGCTGTTGTGGCAGAGATGTTGTCTTCGAGAAAATCGTACTCAGTAATATTCGCTCATATCGGCTTCACGAGTGGGTATGAGCCGAGGGGCCAGGTGAGGGGACGGGCCTCTGAAGCTGCTGTCTTCTTCCATGAAGAAGCTTTTTGACATTTGACGGTAGACGAAAGAGTCACTCTCAGGCACCGCCACCAGGTGGCAGGAGGCGAGCTCGGACGAGGTTTGTTTCAGACAGAGAATCGGCTTTTGGCCTAGCTCCCAGATCCACTCAGACATCTGGGAAACATCAATCACGCTGCCTAAAGGGGCCATGTTGAAAGAGGACACCAGATCCTTTCGTGTGGAGTAGGGGACTTGGGTGACAGAGCGGAACGAGAAGTAGTGGGCGGAGCTAGGCCCAATCTTAGAAAAGAACTGATCTGTGGCCAGGTCAAGAAACAGCCCATTAGAACCATCTTTCAATATCCTTAGTGACTGCTGACGTCACTCAGCATCCATTGGTCAACCCGGGGCCCCCGCAGGAGACCTCTTAGAACCCTTGGGCGCGAGCGGTGTGTGCGCGTTCTCACCTGTGTTTATCACTGCTCCTTGGTTACCGTTCGATCGGGAGGCTTTTGAGTGGTGCGGTTGTGGCAGAGAGGTTGGCTTCTACAGAATAGTACCGAGTAATCGCTGGTATTAGGTTTAGAAGTGGATAAGAGCCGAGGGGGCAGGTGAGCGGGCTGGCCCGTTAAGCTGCTGTCTTCTGCCATGAAGGCGCTTTTTGACTTTGGACCGTAGAAGAAAAAGTCACTCTCCTGCACCACCACCGGGCTGCAGGAGGCGAGCGCGGACGCGGTTTGTTCGTGAAAGAGAATCGGCTTTCGGCTGAGCTGGCAGATCCGACTCAGACATCTGGGAAAGATCCATCACGCTGCCAAACAGGGTGATGTGGAAAGAGGACAGCTGATCTTTCCGTGTGGAGTAGGGGTCGGGAACCTCCAGCAGGCTGCAGGAGGCGAGCGCGGGAGCGGTTTGGTTGAGAAATGGAATCGGATTTCGGCTGAGCTACCAGATCCGACACAGACATCTGGGAAAGATCCATCAAGCTGCAAAAGGGGTCATGTTAAAAGTGGATAGCAGATCTTTCCGTGTGGAGTAGGGTAAGTGGATGACAGAGTGGATGGAGAAGTAGGGGGCGGAGCCAGGCCCAAGCTTAGGAAAGAACTTATCTGTAGCCATGGCAAGAAATAGCCCGTGAGAAACAACTTTCAATCCCCCTAGGGACCACTGACGGCAATCAGCAACCATTGGTCAACCCGGGGCCCCGCAGGAGACCTCTTAGCGAGCGGTGTGTGCGCATGCTCACTTGTGTTTGGCACTGCTCCTTGGTTAGCGTTCGATCGGGAGGCTTTTGGGTGGTGCTGTTGTGGCAGAGATGTTGTCTTCGAGAAAATAGTACTGAGTAATATTCGCTCATATCGGCTTCACGAGTGGGTATGAGCCGAGGGGCCAGGTGAGGGGACGGGCCTCTGAAGCTGCTGTCTTCTCCCATGAAGAAGCTTTTTGACTTTTGACGGTAGACGAAAGAGTCACTCTCAGGCACCGCCACCAGGTTGCAGGAGGCGAGCGCGGACGAGGTTTATTTCAGACAGAGAATCGGCTTTTGGCCTAGCTCCCAGATCCACTCAGACATCTGGGAAAGATCAATCACGCTGCCTAAAGGGGCCATGTTGAAAGAGGACACCAGATCCTTTCGTGTGGAGTAGGGGACGGGGATGACAGAGCCGAACGAGTAGTAGGGGGCGGAGCAAGGCCCAATCTGAGAAAAGAACTGATCTGTAGCCACGTCAAGAAATAGCCCATTAGAACCAACTTTCGGCACTCAGCTCCAGGCGGGGCGGCCCCGGCGCTGAGGGACGCTACCCGACCTTGGCGGGACGGGGGTTTCGCCAGGGCCTGGGCCCAGCGACCAGGCGGAGACGGCGCGCGAGCCTTGCAGTCTCCAGGGAAATGCGGGCTTGCCTGCAATGAGATTTCATTTTCTGCATTTAAAGGACATCCTTTTCTGAGCTGCTGTGAATAAATTTGGGATGATACTGTATGTTTTCATCTAATGGAGAATTAGCTGTATTTTGAATAAGGATTGCTGCACTGGACGACTTCAGAACATTACTCACAATGTCATCCAACAGGAGTCAGAATCCCCATGGACCGAAGCAGATTGGCCTTGACCAGCTCTGGGACGACCTCAGAGCTGGAATCCAGCAAGTGTACACCAGACAGAGTATGGCGAAGTCCAGATACATGGAACTCTACACGTATCCTCCTGCTTGAACTGAGATAATTTGCTTTAGAATTTTGATACTTAGTGGTAGGATCGATGAATTATTAGAAATTTGACATCGTGTGTTCTCTTCTCAGTTCATCCTTGAAATGTAGTCACAGAATTCATCTTTAGCTTTAAGTTTTTTGAATAGAGGTACTGTTTTTCGGTTTTTGGAACAGAGGTAATAAAATTGGCTAGTTAGTTGTCTAATGCAGTGCTGGTCAGTACAGTAGCCACTAGTCACATGTATCTGTTTACATTTAAAATAATTTAAAAATTCAGTTTCTTAGTCACAGTAGCCATATTTTAAGGGCTTAATAGTCAGATAATAAAATATTTCTATTACTGTGGAAAGATCCGTTGGACAGCACTGGCCTAAAGCAGGGGATCATTTGTTGAAATGTTGTCCATTTGTTTATATATTGTCTACAGCTGCTTTCATGTTACTCGGAGGGAGTTGAGTAGTTCTGTCAGAAACAATCTTGTCCACAAAGCCTAAAATATTTGCTATCTGGTCCTTTACATAAGAAGTTTGTTGACCTGATCTAACGGGATAGCACAGAGAACAAAAGTTTAACTGTTCTGGTCCTGTTTCACAAAAATGGTATTTAAAAAGTAACTCCCTCATTTGTCATGTGGCCTGCCATGTGTGCGAGGGACAGTGCCGCGTGCTGCAAAGGTCACGAGGGTGTAAAAGACGCGGCCCTGCTCTTCCATACCCAGTGGTGTGCTGTTCGCCTTTGTAGAGTTTCTTGGTTCCGTGCAAATATGAAATTGGAACTAGAGCTAAGCCACCTCAGTAGTGAGCAGGTTGCTGCAGATTCTAGGATTTCAAGGTTCAATGGAGATTTAAGTTTAAATCTTTGGTATGTATCTGTAATTATCAAACTAGGTTATGTGATATTGTAGTGTTCCCTCAAATATGTTAGCATCTGAAAATCCTTAAAAAGAATTTAAACATTGATTTAGATGGATATGAAGCTGTCTATTTCTAAATTAACTTACAATTTATTGTATGTATGTACACATATTCATATATGTACTCATATATACTTACATGTAGAACACTTTTCAAAAAAAAATCAGCTTTATTGAGATAATTCACAAACCATAAAATTCACCCTTTTTAAAGTCAAAAAAAAAAAAAAAAAAAGAACCAACTTTCAATCTACTTAGTGACTGCTGAAGTCACTCCGCAACCATTGGTCAACCCGGGGCCCCGCAGGAGACCTCTTAGAACCCTTGGGCGCGAGCGGCGTGTGCGCATGCTCACTTGTGTTTGGCACTGCTCCTTGGTTAGCGTTCGATCGGGAGGCTTTTGAGTGGTGCTGTTGTGGCAGAGATGTTGTCTTCGAGAAAATCGTACTCAGTAATATTCGCTCATATCGGCTTCACGAGTGGGTATGAGCCGAGGGGCCAGGTGAGGGGACGGGCCTCTGAAGCTGCTGTCTTCTTCCATGAAGAAGCTTTTTGACATTTGACGGTAGACGAAAGAGTCACTCTCAGGCACCGCCACCAGGTGGCAGGAGGCGAGCTCGGACGAGGTTTGTTTCAGACAGAGAATCGGCTTTTGGCCTAGCTCCCAGATCCACTCAGACATCTGGGAAACATCAATCACGCTGCCTAAAGGGGCCATGTTGAAAGAGGACACCAGATCCTTTCGTGTGGAGTAGGGGACTTGGGTGACAGAGCGGAACGAGAAGTAGTGGGCGGAGCTAGGCCCAATCTTAGAAAAGAACTGATCTGTGGCCAGGTCAAGAAACAGCCCATTAGAACCATCTTTCAATATCCTTAGTGACTGCTGACGTCACTCAGCATCCATTGGTCAACCCGGGGCCCCCGCAGGAGACCTCTTAGAACCCTTGGGCGCGAGCGGTGTGTGCGCGTTCTCACCTGTGTTTATCACTGCTCCTTGGTTACCGTTCGATCGGGAGGCTTTTGAGTGGTGCGGTTGTGGCAGAGAGGTTGGCTTCTACAGAATAGTACCGAGTAATCGCTGGTATTAGGTTTAGAAGTGGATAAGAGCCGAGGGGGCAGGTGAGCGGGCTGGCCCGTTAAGCTGCTGTCTTCTGCCATGAAGGCGCTTTTTGACTTTGGACCGTAGAAGAAAAAGTCACTCTCTGGCACCACCACCGGGCTGCAGGAGGCGAGCGCGGACGCGGTTTGTTTGTGAAAGAGAATCGGCTTTCGGCTGAGCTGGCAGATCCGACTCAGACATCTGGGAAAGATCCATCACGCTGCCAAACAGGGTGATGTGGAAAGAGGACAGCTGATCTTTCCGTGTGGAGTAGGGGTCGGGAACCTCCAGCAGGCTGCAGGAGGCGAGCGCGGGAGCGGTTTGGTTGAGAAATGGAATCGGATTTCGGCTGAGCTACCAGATCCGACACAGACATCTGGGAAAGATCCATCAAGCTGCAAAAGGGGTCATGTTAAAAGTGGATAGCAGATCTTTCCGTGTGGAGTAGGGTAAGTGGATGACAGAGTGGATGGAGAAGTAGGGGGCGGAGCCAGGCCCAAGCTTAGGAAAGAACTTATCTGTAGCCATGGCAAGAAATAGCCCGTGAGAAACAACTTTCAATCCCCCTAGGGACCACTGACGGCAATCAGCAACCATTGGTCAACCCGGGGCCCCGCAGGAGACCTCTTAGCGAGCGGTGTGTGCGCATGCTCACTTGTGTTTGGCACTGCTCCTTGGTTAGCGTTCGATCGGGAGGCTTTTGGGTGGTGCTGTTGTGGCAGAGATGTTGTCTTCGAGAAAATAGTACTGAGTAATATTCGCTCATATCGGCTTCACGAGTGGGTATGAGCCGAGGGGCCAGGTGAGGGGACGGGCCTCTGAAGCTGCTGTCTTCTCCCATGAAGAAGCTTTTTGACTTTTGACGGTAGACGAAAGAGTCACTCTCAGGCACCGCCACCAGGTTGCAGGAGGCGAGCGCGGACGAGGTTTATTTCAGACAGAGAATCGGCTTTTGGCCTAGCTCCCAGATCCACTCAGACATCTGGGAAAGATCAATCACGCTGCCTAAAGGGGCCATGTTGAAAGAGGACACCAGATCCTTTCGTGTGGAGTAGGGGACGGGGATGACAGAGCCGAACGAGTAGTAGGGGGCGGAGCAAGGCCCAATCTGAGAAAAGAACTGATCTGTAGCCACGTCAAGAAATAGCCCATTAGAACCAACTTTCGGCACTCAGCTCCAGGCGGGGCGGCCCCGGCGCTGAGGGACGCTACCCGACCTTGGCGGGACGGGGGTTTCGCCAGGGCCTGGGCCCAGCGACCAGGCGGAGACGGCGCGCGAGCCTTGCAGTCTCCAGGGAAATGCGGGCTTGCCTGCAATGAGATTTCATTTTCTGCATTTAAAGGACATCCTTTTCTGAGCTGCTGTGAATAAATTTGGGATGATACTGTATGTTTTCATCTAATGGAGAATTAGCTGTATTTTGAATAAGGATTGCTGCACTGGACGACTTCAGAACATTACTCACAATGTCATCAAACAGGAGTCAGAATCCCCATGGACCGAAGCAGATTGGCCTTGACCAGCTCTGGGACGACCTCAGAGCTGGAATCCAGCAAGTGTACACCAGACAGAGTATGGCGAAGTCCAGATACATGGAACTCTACACGTATCCTCCTGCTTGAACTGAGATAATTTGCTTTAGAATTTTGATACTTAGTGGTAGGATCGATGAATTATTAGAAATTTGACATCGTGTGTTCTCTTCTCAGTTCATCCTTGAAATGTAGTCACAGAATTCATCTTTAGCTTTAAGTTTTTTGAATAGAGGTACTGTTTTTCGGTTTTTGGAACAGAGGTAATAAAATTGGCTAGTTAGTTGTCTAATGCAGTGCTGGTCAGTACAGTAGCCACTAGTCATATGTATCTGTTTACATTTAAAATAATTTAAAAATTCAGTTTCTTAGTCACAGTAGCCATATTTTAAGGGCTTAATAGTCAGATAATAAAATATTTCTATTACTGTGGAAAGATCCGTTGGACAGCACTGGCCTAAAGCAGGGGATCATTTGTTGAAATGTTGTCCATTTGTTTATATATTGTCTACAGCTGCTTTCATGTTACTCGGAGGGAGTTGAGTAGTTCTGTCAGAAACAATCTTGTCCACAAAGCCTAAAATATTTGCTATCTGGTCCTTTACATAAGAAGTTTGTTGACCTGATCTAACGGGATAGCACAGAGAACAAAAGTTTAACTGTTCTGGTCCTGTTTCACAAAAATGGTATTTAAAAAGTAACTCCCTCATTTGTCATGTGGCCTGCCATGTGTGCGAGGGACAGTGCCGCGTGCTGCAAAGGTCACGAGGGTGTAAAAGACGCGGCCCTGCTCTTCCATACCCAGTGGTGTGCTGTTCGCCTTTGTAGAGTTTCTTGGTTCCGTGCAAATATGAAATTGGAACTAGAGCTAAGCCACCTCAGTAGTGAGCAGGTTGCTGCAGATTCTAGGATTTCAAGGTTCAATGGAGATTTAAGTTTAAATCTTTGGTATGTATCTGTAATTATCAAACTAGGTTATGTGATATTGTAGTGTTCCCTCAAATATGTTAGCATCTGAAAATCCTTAAAAAGAATTTAAACATTGATTTAGATGGATATGAAGCTGTCTATTTCTAAATTAACTTACAATTTATTGTATGTATGTACACATATTCATATATGTACTCATATATACTTACATGTAGAACACTTTTCAAAAAAAAATCAGCTTTATTGAGATAATTCACAAACCATAAAATTCACCCTTTTTAAAGTCAAAAAAAAAAAAAAAAAAAAAAAAGAACCAACTTTCAATCTACTTAGTGACTGCTGAAGTCACTCCGCAACCATTGGTCAACCCGGGGCCCCGCAGGAGACCTCTTAGAACCCTTGGGCGCGAGCGGCGTGTGCGCATGCTCACTTGTGTTTGGCACTGCTCCTTGGTTAGCGTTCGATCGGGAGGCTTTTGAGTGGTGCTGTTGTGGCAGAGATGTTGTCTTCGAGAAAATCGTACTCAGTAATATTCGCTCATATCGGCTTCACGAGTGGGTATGAGCCGAGGGGCCAGGTGAGGGGACGGGCCTCTGAAGCTGCTGTCTTCTTCCATGAAGAAGCTTTTTGACATTTGACGGTAGACGAAAGAGTCACTCTCAGGCACCGCCACCAGGTGGCAGGAGGCGAGCTCGGACGAGGTTTGTTTCAGACAGAGAATCGGCTTTTGGCCTAGCTCCCAGATCCACTCAGACATCTGGGAAAGATCAATCACGCTGCCTAAAGGGGCCATGTTGAAAGAGGACACCAGATCCTTTCGTGTGGAGTAGGGGACGGGGATGACAGAGCCGAACGAGTAGTAGGGGGCGGAGCAAGGCCCAATCTGAGAAAAGAACTGATCTGTAGCCACGTCAAGAAATAGCCCATTAGAACCAACTTTCGGCACTCAGCTCCAGGCGGGGCGGCCCCGGCGCTGAGGGACGCTACCCGACCTTGGCGGGACGGGGGTTTCGCCAGGGCCTGGGCCCAGCGACCAGGCGGAGACGGCGCGCGAGCCTTGCAGTCTCCAGGGAAATGCGGGCTTGCCTGCAATGAGATTTCATTTTCTGCATTTAAAGGACATCCTTTTCTGAGCTGCTGTGAATAAATTTGGGATGATACTGTATGTTTTCATCTAATGGAGAATTAGCTGTATTTTGAATAAGGATTGCTGCACTGGACGACTTCAGAACATTACTCACAATGTCATCAAACAGGAGTCAGAATCCCCATGGACCGAAGCAGATTGGCCTTGACCAGCTCTGGGACGACCTCAGAGCTGGAATCCAGCAAGTGTACACCAGACAGAGTATGGCGAAGTCCAGATACATGGAACTCTACACGTATCCTCCTGCTTGAACTGAGATAATTTGCTTTAGAATTTTGATACTTAGTGGTAGGATCGATGAATTATTAGAAATTTGACATCGTGTGTTCTCTTCTCAGTTCATCCTTGAAATGTAGTCACAGAATTCATCTTTAGCTTTAAGTTTTTTGAATAGAGGTACTGTTTTTCGGTTTTTGGAACAGAGGTAATAAAATTGGCTAGTTAGTTGTCTAATGCAGTGCTGGTCAGTACAGTAGCCACTAGTCACATGTATCTGTTTACATTTAAAATAATTTAAAAATTCAGTTTCTTAGTCACAGTAGCCATATTTTAAGGGCTTAATAGTCAGATAATAAAATATTTCTATTACTGTGGAAAGATCCGTTGGACAGCACTGGCCTAAAGCAGGGGATCATTTGTTGAAATGTTGTCCATTTGTTTATATATTGTCTACAGCTGCTTTCATGTTACTCGGAGGGAGTTGAGTAGTTCTGTCAGAAACAATCTTGTCCACAAAGCCTAAAATATTTGCTATCTGGTCCTTTACATAAGAAGTTTGTTGACCTGATCTAACGGGATAGCACAGAGAACAAAAGTTTAACTGTTCTGGTCCTGTTTCACAAAAATGGTATTTAAAAAGTAACTCCCTCATTTGTCATGTGGCCTGCCATGTGTGCGAGGGACAGTGCCGCGTGCTGCAAAGGTCACGAGGGTGTAAAAGACGCGGCCCTGCTCTTCCATACCCAGTGGTGTGCTGTTCGCCTTTGTAGAGTTTCTTGGTTCCGTGCAAATATGAAATTGGAACTAGAGCTAAGCCACCTCAGTAGTGAGCAGGTTGCTGCAGATTCTAGGATTTCAAGGTTCAATGGAGATTTAAGTTTAAATCTTTGGTATGTATCTGTAATTATCAAACTAGGTTATGTGATATTGTAGTGTTCCCTCAAATATGTTAGCATCTGAAAATCCTTAAAAAGAATTTAAACATTGATTTAGATGGATATGAAGCTGTCTATTTCTAAATTAACTTACAATTTATTGTATGTATGTACACATATTCATATATGTACTCATATATACTTACATGTAGAACACTTTTCAAAAAAAAATCAGCTTTATTGAGATAATTCACAAACCATAAAATTCACCCTTTTTAAAGTCAAAAAAAAAAAAAAAAAAAGAACCAACTTTCAATCTACTTAGTGACTGCTGAAGTCACTCCGCAACCATTGGTCAACCCGGGGCCCCGCAGGAGACCTCTTAGAACCCTTGGGCGCGAGCGGCGTGTGCGCATGCTCACTTGTGTTTGGCACTGCTCCTTGGTTAGCGTTCGATCGGGAGGCTTTTGAGTGGTGCTGTTGTGGCAGAGATGTTGTCTTCGAGAAAATCGTACTCAGTAATATTCGCTCATATCGGCTTCACGAGTGGGTATGAGCCGAGGGGCCAGGTGAGGGGACGGGCCTCTGAAGCTGCTGTCTTCTTCCATGAAGAAGCTTTTTGACATTTGACGGTAGACGAAAGAGTCACTCTCAGGCACCGCCACCAGGTGGCAGGAGGCGAGCTCGGACGAGGTTTGTTTCAGACAGAGAATCGGCTTTTGGCCTAGCTCCCAGATCCACTCAGACATCTGGGAAACATCAATCACGCTGCCTAAAGGGGCCATGTTGAAAGAGGACACCAGATCCTTTCGTGTGGAGTAGGGGACTTGGGTGACAGAGCGGAACGAGAAGTAGTGGGCGGAGCTAGGCCCAATCTTAGAAAAGAACTGATCTGTGGCCAGGTCAAGAAACAGCCCATTAGAACCATCTTTCAATATCCTTAGTGACTGCTGACGTCACTCAGCATCCATTGGTCAACCCGGGGCCCCCGCAGGAGACCTCTTAGAACCCTTGGGCGCGAGCGGTGTGTGCGCGTTCTCACCTGTGTTTATCACTGCTCCTTGGTTACCGTTCGATCGGGAGGCTTTTGAGTGGTGCGGTTGTGGCAGAGAGGTTGGCTTCTACAGAATAGTACCGAGTAATCGCTGGTATTAGGTTTAGAAGTGGATAAGAGCCGAGGGGGCAGGTGAGCGGGCTGGCCCGTTAAGCTGCTGTCTTCTGCCATGAAGGCGCTTTTTGACTTTGGACCGTAGAAGAAAAAGTCACTCTCTGGCACCACCACCGGGCTGCAGGAGGCGAGCGCGGACGCGGTTTGTTTGTGAAAGAGAATCGGCTTTCGGCTGAGCTGGCAGATCCGACTCAGACATCTGGGAAAGATCCATCACGCTGCCAAACAGGGTGATGTGGAAAGAGGACAGCTGATCTTTCCGTGTGGAGTAGGGGTCGGGAACCTCCAGCAGGCTGCAGGAGGCGAGCGCGGGAGCGGTTTGGTTGAGAAATGGAATCGGATTTCGGCTGAGCTACCAGATCCGACACAGACATCTGGGAAAGATCCATCAAGCTGCAAAAGGGGTCATGTTAAAAGTGGATAGCAGATCTTTCCGTGTGGAGTAGGGTAAGTGGATGACAGAGTGGATGGAGAAGTAGGGGGCGGAGCCAGGCCCAAGCTTAGGAAAGAACTTATCTGTAGCCATGGCAAGAAATAGCCCGTGAGAAACAACTTTCAATCCCCCTAGGGACCACTGACGGCAATCAGCAACCATTGGTCAACCCGGGGCCCCGCAGGAGACCTCTTAGCGAGCGGTGTGTGCGCATGCTCACTTGTGTTTGGCACTGCTCCTTGGTTAGCGTTCGATCGGGAGGCTTTTGGGTGGTGCTGTTGTGGCAGAGATGTTGTCTTCGAGAAAATAGTACTGAGTAATATTCGCTCATATCGGCTTCACGAGTGGGTATGAGCCGAGGGGCCAGGTGAGGGGACGGGCCTCTGAAGCTGCTGTCTTCTCCCATGAAGAAGCTTTTTGACTTTTGACAGTAGACGAAAGAGTCACTCTCAGGCACCGCCACCAGGTTGCAGGAGGCGAGCGCGGACGAGGTTTATTTCAGACAGAGAATCGGCTTTTGGCCTAGCTCCCAGATCCACTCAGACATCTGGGAAAGATCAATCACGCTGCCTAAAGGGGCCATGTTGAAAGAGGACACCAGATCCTTTCGTGTGGAGTAGGGGACGGGGATGACAGAGCCGAACGGGTAGTAGGGGGCGGAGCAAGGCCCAATCTGAGAAAAGAACTGATCTGTAGCCACGTCAAGAAATAGCCCATTAGAACCAACTTTCGGCACTCAGCTCCAGGCGGGGCGGCCCCGGCGCTGAGGGACGCTACCCGACCTTGGCGGGACGGGGGTTTCGCCAGGGCCTGGGCCCAGCGACCAGGCGGAGACGGCGCGCGAGCCTTGCAGTCTCCAGGGAAATGCGGGCTTGCCTGCAATGAGATTTCATTTTCTGCATTTAAAGGACATCCTTTTCTGAGCTGCTGTGAATAAATTTGGGATGATACTGTATGTTTTCATCTAATGGAGAATTAGCTGTATTTTGAATAAGGATTGCTGCACTGGACGACTTCAGAACATTACTCACAATGTCATCAAACAGGAGTCAGAATCCCCATGGACCGAAGCAGATTGGCCTTGACCAGCTCTGGGACGACCTCAGAGCTGGAATCCAGCAAGTGTACACCAGACAGAGTATGGCGAAGTCCAGATACATGGAACTCTACACGTATCCTCCTGCTTGAACTGAGATAATTTGCTTTAGAATTTTGATACTTAGTGGTAGGATCGATGAATTATTAGAAATTTGACATCGTGTGTTCTCTTCTCAGTTCATCCTTGAAATGTAGTCACAGAATTCATCTTTAGCTTTAAGTTTTTTGAATAGAGGTACTGTTTTTCGGTTTTTGGAACAGAGGTAATAAAATTGGCTAGTTAGTTGTCTAATGCAGTGCTGGTCAGTACAGTAGCCACTAGTCACATGTATCTGTTTACATTTAAAATAATTTAAAAATTCAGTTTCTTAGTCACAGTAGCCATATTTTAAGGGCTTAATAGTCAGATAATAAAATATTTCTATTACTGTGGAAAGATCCGTTGGACAGCACTGGCCTAAAGCAGGGGATCATTTGTTGAAATGTTGTCCATTTGTTTATATATTGTCTACAGCTGCTTTCATGTTACTCGGAGGGAGTTGAGTAGTTCTGTCAGAAACAATCTTGTCCACAAAGCCTAAAATATTTGCTATCTGGTCCTTTACATAAGAAGTTTGTTGACCTGATCTAACGGGATAGCACAGAGAACAAAAGTTTAACTGTTCTGGTCCTGTTTCACAAAAATGGTATTTAAAAAGTAACTCCCTCATTTGTCATGTGGCCTGCCATGTGTGCGAGGGACAGTGCCGCGTGCTGCAAAGGTCACGAGGGTGTAAAAGACGCGGCCCTGCTCTTCCATACCCAGTGGTGTGCTGTTCGCCTTTGTAGAGTTTCTTGGTTCCGTGCAAATATGAAATTGGAACTAGAGCTAAGCCACCTCAGTAGTGAGCAGGTTGCTGCAGATTCTAGGATTTCAAGGTTCAATGGAGATTTAAGTTTAAATCTTTGGTATGTATCTGTAATTATCAAACTAGGTTATGTGATATTGTAGTGTTCCCTCAAATATGTTAGCATCTGAAAATCCTTAAAAAGAATTTAAACATTGATTTAGATGGATATGAAGCTGTCTATTTCTAAATTAACTTACAATTTATTGTATGTATGTACACATATTCATATATGTACTCATATATACTTACATGTAGAACACTTTTCAAAAAAAAATCAGCTTTATTGAGATAATTCACAAACCATAAAATTCACCCTTTTTAAAGTCAAAAAAAAAAAAAAAAAAAAAAGAACCAACTTTCAATCTACTTAGTGACTGCTGAAGTCACTCCGCAACCATTGGTCAACCCGGGGCCCCGCAGGAGACCTCTTAGAACCCTTGGGCGCGAGCGGCGTGTGCGCATGCTCACTTGTGTTTGGCACTGCTCCTTGGTTAGCGTTCGATCGGGAGGCTTTTGAGTGGTGCTGTTGTGGCAGAGATGTTGTCTTCGAGAAAATCGTACTCAGTAATATTCGCTCATATCGGCTTCACGAGTGGGTATGAGCCGAGGGGCCAGGTGAGGGGACGGGCCTCTGAAGCTGCTGTCTTCTTCCATGAAGAAGCTTTTTGACATTTGACGGTAGACGAAAGAGTCACTCTCAGGCACCGCCACCAGGTGGCAGGAGGCGAGCTCGGACGAGGTTTGTTTCAGACAGAGAATCGGCTTTTGGCCTAGCTCCCAGATCCACTCAGACATCTGGGAAAGATCAATCACGCTGCCTAAAGGGGCCATGTTGAAAGAGGACACCAGATCCTTTCGTGTGGAGTAGGGGACGGGGATGACAGAGCCGAACGAGTAGTAGGGGGCGGAGCAAGGCCCAATCTGAGAAAAGAACTGATCTGTAGCCACGTCAAGAAATAGCCCATTAGAACCAACTTTCGGCACTCAGCTCCAGGCGGGGCGGCCCCGGCGCTGAGGGACGCTACCCGACCTTGGCGGGACGGGGGTTTCGCCAGGGCCTGGGCCCAGCGACCAGGCGGAGACGGCGCGCGAGCCTTGCAGTCTCCAGGGAAATGCGGGCTTGCCTGCAATGAGATTTCATTTTCTGCATTTAAAGGACATCCTTTTCTGAGCTGCTGTGAATAAATTTGGGATGATACTGTATGTTTTCATCTAATGGAGAATTAGCTGTATTTTGAATAAGGATTGCTGCACTGGACGACTTCAGAACATTACTCACAATGTCATCAAACAGGAGTCAGAATCCCCATGGACCGAAGCAGATTGGCCTTGACCAGCTCTGGGACGACCTCAGAGCTGGAATCCAGCAAGTGTACACCAGACAGAGTATGGCGAAGTCCAGATACATGGAACTCTACACGTATCCTCCTGCTTGAACTGAGATAATTTGCTTTAGAATTTTGATACTTAGTGGTAGGATCGATGAATTATTAGAAATTTGACATCGTGTGTTCTCTTCTCAGTTCATCCTTGAAATGTAGTCACAGAATTCATCTTTAGCTTTAAGTTTTTTGAATAGAGGTACTGTTTTTCGGTTTTTGGAACAGAGGTAATAAAATTGGCTAGTTAGTTGTCTAATGCAGTGCTGGTCAGTACAGTAGCCACTAGTCACATGTATCTGTTTACATTTAAAATAATTTAAAAATTCAGTTTCTTAGTCACAGTAGCCATATTTTAAGGGCTTAATAGTCAGATAATAAAATATTTCTATTACTGTGGAAAGATCCGTTGGACAGCACTGGCCTAAAGCAGGGGATCATTTGTTGAAATGTTGTCCATTTGTTTATATATTGTCTACAGCTGCTTTCATGTTACTCGGAGGGAGTTGAGTAGTTCTGTCAGAAACAATCTTGTCCACAAAGCCTAAAATATTTGCTATCTGGTCCTTTACATAAGAAGTTTGTTGACCTGATCTAACGGGATAGCACAGAGAACAAAAGTTTAACTGTTCTGGTCCTGTTTCACAAAAATGGTATTTAAAAAGTAACTCCCTCATTTGTCATGTGGCCTGCCATGTGTGCGAGGGACAGTGCCGCGTGCTGCAAAGGTCACGAGGGTGTAAAAGACGCGGCCCTGCTCTTCCATACCCAGTGGTGTGCTGTTCGCCTTTGTAGAGTTTCTTGGTTCCGTGCAAATATGAAATTGGAACTAGAGCTAAGCCACCTCAGTAGTGAGCAGGTTGCTGCAGATTCTAGGATTTCAAGGTTCAATGGAGATTTAAGTTTAAATCTTTGGTATGTATCTGTAATTATCAAACTAGGTTATGTGATATTGTAGTGTTCCCTCAAATATGTTAGCATCTGAAAATCCTTAAAAAGAATTTAAACATTGATTTAGATGGATATGAAGCTGTCTATTTCTAAATTAACTTACAATTTATTGTATGTATGTACACATATTCATATATGTACTCATATATACTTACATGTAGAACACTTTTCAAAAAAAAATCAGCTTTATTGAGATAATTCACAAACCATAAAATTCACCCTTTTTAAAGTAAAAAAAAAAAAAAAAAAAAAAAAGAACCAACTTTCAATCTACTTAGTGACTGCTGAAGTCACTCCGCAACCATTGGTCAACCCGGGGCCCCGCAGGAGACCTCTTAGAACCCTTGGGCGCGAGCGGCGTGTGCGCATGCTCACTTGTGTTTGGCACTGCTCCTTGGTTAGCGTTCGATCGGGAGGCTTTTGAGTGGTGCTGTTGTGGCAGAGATGTTGTCTTCGAGAAAATCGTACTCAGTAATATTCGCTCATATCGGCTTCAGGAGTGGGTATGAGCCGAGGGGCCAGGTGAGGGGACGGGCCTCTGAAGCTGCTGTCTTCTTCCATGAAGAAGCTTTTTGACATTTGACGGTAGACGAAAGAGTCACTCTCAGGCACCGCCACCAGGTGGCAGGAGGCGAGCTCGGACGAGGTTTGTTTCAGACAGAGAATCGGCTTTTGGCCTAGCTCCCAGATCCACTCAGACATCTGGGAAACATCAATCACGCTGCCTAAAGGGGCCATGTTGAAAGAGGACACCAGATCCTTTCGTGTGGAGTAGGGGACTTGGGTGACAGAGCGGAACGAGAAGTAGTGGGCGGAGCTAGGCCCAATCTTAGAAAAGAACTGATCTGTGGCCAGGTCAAGAAACAGCCCATTAGAACCATCTTTCAATATCCTTAGTGACTGCTGACGTCACTCAGCATCCATTGGTCAACCCGGGGCCCCCGCAGGAGACCTCTAAGAACCCTTGGGCGCGTGCGGTGTGTGCGCGTTCTCACCTGTGTTTATCACTGCTCCTTGGTTACCGTTCGATCGGGAGGCTTTTGAGTGGTGCGGTTGTGGCAGAGAGGTTGGCTTCTACAGAATAGTACCGAGTAATCGCTGGTATTAGGTTTAGAAGTGGATAAGAGCCGAGGGGGCAGGTGAGCGGGCTGGCCCGTTAAGCTGCTGTCTTCTGCCATGAAGGCGCTTTTTGACTTTGGACCGTAGAAGAAAAAGTCACTCTCTGGCACCACCACCGGGCTGCAGGAGGCGAGCGCGGACGCGGTTTGTTTGTGAAAGAGAATCGGCTTTCGGCTGAGCTGGCAGATCCGACTCAGACATCTGGGAAAGATCCATCACGCTGCCAAACAGGGTGATGTGGAAAGAGGACAGCTGATCTTTCCGTGTGGAGTAGGGGTCGGGAACCTCCAGCAGGCTGCAGGAGGCGAGCGCGGGAGCGGTTTGGTTGAGAAATGGAATCGGATTTCGGCTGAGCTACCAGATCCGACACAGACATCTGGGAAAGATCCATCAAGCTGCAAAAGGGGTCATGTTAAAAGTGGATAGCAGATCTTTCCGTGTGGAGTAGGGTAAGTGGATGACAGAGTGGATGGAGAAGTAGGGGGCGGAGCCAGGCCCAAGCTTAGGAAAGAACTTATCTGTAGCCATGGCAAGAAATAGCCCGTGAGAAACAACTTTCAATCCCCCTAGGGACCACTGACGGCAATCAGCAACCATTGGTCAACCCGGGGCCCCGCAGGAGACCTCTTAGCGAGCGGTGTGTGCGCATGCTCACTTGTGTTTGGCACTGCTCCTTGGTTAGCGTTCGATCGGGAGGCTTTTGGGTGGTGCTGTTGTGGCAGAGATGTTGTCTTCGAGAAAATAGTACTGAGTAATATTCGCTCATATCGGCTTCACGAGTGGGTATGAGCCGAGGGGCCAGGTGAGGGGACGGGCCTCTGGAGCTGCTGTCTTCTCCCATGAAGAAGCTTTTTGACTTTTGACGGTAGACGAAAGAGTCACTCTCAGGCACCGCCACCAGGTTGCAGGAGGCGAGCGCGGACGAGGTTTATTTCAGACAGAGAATCGGCTTTTGGCCTAGCTCCCAGATCCACTCAGACATCTGGGAAAGATCAATCACGCTGCCTAAAGGGGCCATGTTGAAAGAGGACACCAGATCCTTTCGTGTGGAGTAGGGGACGGGGATGACAGAGCCGAACGGGTAGTAGGGGGCGGAGCAAGGCCCAATCTTCGAAAAGAACTGATCTGTAGCCACGTCAAGAAATAGCCCATTAGAACCAACTTTCGGCACTCAGCTCCAGGCGGGGCGGCCCCGGCGCTGAGGGACGCTACCCGACCTTGGCGGGACGGGGGTTTCGCCAGGGCCTGGGCCCAGCGACCAGGCGGAGACGGCGCGCGAGCCTTGCAGTCTCCAGGGAAATGCGGGCTTGCCTGCAATGAGATTTCATTTTCTGCATTTAAAGGACATCCTTTTCTGAGCTGCTGTGAATAAATTTGGGATGATACTGTATGTTTTCATCTAATGGAGAATTAGCTGTATTTTGAATAAGGATTGCTGCACTGGACGACTTCAGAACATTACTCACAATGTCATCAAACAGGAGTCAGAATCCCCATGGACCGAAGCAGATTGGCCTTGACCAGCTCTGGGACGACCTCAGAGCTGGAATCCAGCAAGTGTACACCAGACAGAGTATGGCGAAGTCCAGATACATGGAACTCTACACGTATCCTCCTGCTTGAACTGAGATAATTTGCTTTAGAATTTTGATACTTAGTGGTAGGATCGATGAATTATTAGAAATTTGACATCGTGTGTTCTCTTCTCAGTTCATCCTTGAAATGTAGTCACAGAATTCATCTTTAGCTTTAAGTTTTTTGAATAGAGGTACTGTTTTTCGGTTTTTGGAACAGAGGTAATAAAATTGGCTAGTTAGTTGTCTAATGCAGTGCTGGTCAGTACAGTAGCCACTAGTCACATGTATCTGTTTACATTTAAAATAATTTAAAAATTCAGTTTCTTAGTCACAGTAGCCATATTTTAAGGGCTTAATAGTCAGATAATAAAATATTTCTATTACTGTGGAAAGATCCGTTGGACAGCACTGGCCTAAAGCAGGGGATCATTTGTTGAAATGTTGTCCATTTGTTTATATATTGTCTACAGCTGCTTTCATGTTACTCGGAGGGAGTTGAGTAGTTCTGTCAGAAACAATCTTGTCCACAAAGCCTAAAATATTTGCTATCTGGTCCTTTACATAAGAAGTTTGTTGACCTGATCTAACGGGATAGCACAGAGAACAAAAGTTTAACTGTTCTGGTCCTGTTTCACAAAAATGGTATTTAAAAAGTAACTCCCTCATTTGTCATGTGGCCTGCCATGTGTGCGAGGGACAGTGCCGCGTGCTGCAAAGGTCACGAGGGTGTAAAAGACGCGGCCCTGCTCTTCCATACCCAGTGGTGTGCTGTTCGCCTTTGTAGAGTTTCTTGGTTCCGTGCAAATATGAAATTGGAACTAGAGCTAAGCCACCTCAGTAGTGAGCAGGTTGCTGCAGATTCTAGGATTTCAAGGTTCAATGGAGATTTAAGTTTAAATCTTTGGTATGTATCTGTAATTATCAAACTAGGTTATGTGATATTGTAGTGTTCCCTCAAATATGTTAGCATCTGAAAATCCTTAAAAAGAATTTAAACATTGATTTAGATGGATATGAAGCTGTCTATTTCTAAATAAACGTACAATTTATTGTATGTATGTACACATATTCATATATGTACTCATATATACTTACATGTAGAACACTTTTCAAAAAAAAATCAGCTTTATTGAGATAATTCACAAACCATAAAATTCACCCTTTTTAAAGTCAAAAAAAAAAAAAAAAAAAAGAACCAACTTTCAATCTACTTAGTGACTGCTGAAGTCACTCCGCAACCATTGGTCAACCCGGGGCCCCGCAGGAGACCTCTTAGAACCCTTGGGCGCGAGCGGCGTGTGCGCATGCTCACTTGTGTTTGGCACTGCTCCTTGGTTAGCGTTCGATCGGGAGGCTTTTGAGTGGTGCTGTTGTGGCAGAGATGTTGTCTTCGAGAAAATCGTACTCAGTAATATTCGCTCATATCGGCTTCACGAGTGGGTATGAGCCGAGGGGCCAGGTGAGGGGACGGGCCTCTGAAGCTGCTGTCTTCTTCCATGAAGAAGCTTTTTGACATTTGACGGTAGACGAAAGAGTCACTCTCAGGCACCGCCACCAGGTGGCAGGAGGCGAGCTCGGACGAGGTTTGTTTCAGACAGAGAATCGGCTTTTGGCCTAGCTCCCAGATCCACTCAGACATCTGGGAAACATCAATCACGCTGCCTAAAGGGGCCATGTTGAAAGAGGACACCAGATCCTTTCGTGTGGAGTAGGGGACTTGGGTGACAGAGCGGAACGAGAAGTAGTGGGCGGAGCTAGGCCCAATCTTAGAAAAGAACTGATCTGTGGCCAGGTCAAGAAACAGCCCATTAGAACCATCTTTCAATATCCTTAGTGACTGCTGACGTCACTCAGCATCCATTGGTCAACCCGGGGCCCCCGCAGGAGACCTCTAAGAACCCTTGGGCGCGTGCGGTGTGTGCGCGTTCTCACCTGTGTTTATCACTGCTCCTTGGTTACCGTTCGATCGGGAGGCTTTTGAGTGGTGCGGTTGTGGCAGAGAGGTTGGCTTCTACAGAATAGTACCGAGTAATCGCTGGTATTAGGTTTAGAAGTGGATAAGAGCCGAGGGGGCAGGTGAGCGGGCTGGCCCGTTAAGCTGCTGTCTTCTGCCATGAAGGCGCTTTTTGACTTTGGACCGTAGAAGAAAAAGTCACTCTCTGGCACCACCACCGGGCTGCAGGAGGCGAGCGCGGACGCGGTTTGTTTGTGAAAGAGAATCGGCTTTCGGCTGAGCTGGCAGATCCGACTCAGACATCTGGGAAAGATCCATCACGCTGCCAAACAGGGTGATGTGGAAAGAGGACAGCTGATCTTTCCGTGTGGAGTAGGGGTCGGGAACCTCCAGCAGGCTGCAGGAGGCGAGCGCGGGAGCGGTTTGGTTGAGAAATGGAATCGGATTTCGGCTGAGCTACCAGATCCGACACAGACATCTGGGAAAGATCCATCAAGCTGCAAAAGGGGTCATGTTAAAAGTGGATAGCAGATCTTTCCGTGTGGAGTAGGGTAAGTGGATGACAGAGTGGATGGAGAAGTAGGGGGCGGAGCCAGGCCCAAGCTTAGGAAAGAACTTATCTGTAGCCATGGCAAGAAATAGCCCGTGAGAAACAACTTTCAATCCCCCTAGGGACCACTGACGGCAATCAGCAACCATTGGTCAACCCGGGGCCCCGCAGGAGACCTCTTAGAACCCTTGGGCGCGAGCGGTGTGTGCGCATGCTCACTTGTGTTTGGCACTGCTCCTTGGTTAGCGTTCGATCGGGAGGCTTTTGGGTGGTGCTGTTGTGGCAGAGATGTTGTCTTCGAGAAAATAGTACTGAGTAATATTCGCTCATATCGGCTTCACGAGTGGGTATGAGCCGAGGGGCCAGGTGAGGGGACGGGCCTCTGAAGCTGCTGTCTTCTCCCATGAAGAAGCTTTTTGACTTTTGACGGTAGACGAAAGAGTCACTCTCAGGCACCGCCACCAGGTTGCAGGAGGCGAGCTCGGACGAGGTTTATTTCAGACAGAGAATCGGCTTTTGGCCTAGCTCCCAGATCCACTCAGACATCTGGGAAAGATCAATCACGCTGCCTAAAGGGGCCATGTTGAAAGAGGACACCAGATCCTTTCGTGTGGAGTAGGGGACGGGGATGACAGAGCCGAACGGGTAGTAGGGGGCGGAGCAAGGCCCAATCTGAGAAAAGAACTGATCTGTAGCCACGTCAAGAAATAGCCCATTAGAACCAACTTTCGGCACTCAGCTCCAGGCGGGGCGGCCCCGGCGCTGAGGGACGCTACCCGACCTTGGCGGGACGGGGGTTTCGCCAGGGCCTGGGCCCAGCGACCAGGCGGAGACGGCGCGCGAGCCTTGCAGTCTCCAGGGAAATGCGGGCTTGCCTGCAATGAGATTTCATTTTCTGCATTTAAAGGACATCCTTTTCTGAGCTGCTGTGAATAAATTTGGGATGATACTGTATGTTTTCATCTAATGGAGAATTAGCTGTATTTTGAATAAGGATTGCTGCACTGGACGACTTCAGAACATTACTCACAATGTCATCAAACAGGAGTCAGAATCCCCATGGACCGAAGCAGATTGGCCTTGACCAGCTCTGGGACGACCTCAGAGCTGGAATCCAGCAAGTGTACACCAGACAGAGTATGGCGAAGTCCAGATACATGGAACTCTACACGTATCCTCCTGCTTGAACTGAGATAATTTGCTTTAGAATTTTGATACTTAGTGGTAGGATCGATGAATTATTAGAAATTTGACATCGTGTGTTCTCTTCTCAGTTCATCCTTGAAATGTAGTCACAGAATTCATCTTTAGCTTTAAGTTTTTTGAATAGAGGTACTGTTTTTCGGTTTTTGGAACAGAGGTAATAAAATTGGCTAGTTAGTTGTCTAATGCAGTGCTGGTCAGTACAGTAGCCACTAGTCACATGTATCTGTTTACATTTAAAATAATTTAAAAATTCAGTTTCTTAGTCACAGTAGCCATATTTTAAGGGCTTAATAGTCAGATAATAAAATATTTCTATTACTGTGGAAAGATCCGTTGGACAGCACTGGCCTAAAGCAGGGGATCATTTGTTGAAATGTTGTCCATTTGTTTATATATTGTCTACAGCTGCTTTCATGTTACTCGGAGGGAGTTGAGTAGTTCTGTCAGAAACAATCTTGTCCACAAAGCCTAAAATATTTGCTATCTGGTCCTTTACATAAGAAGTTTGTTGACCTGATCTAACGGGATAGCACAGAGAACAAAAGTTTAACTGTTCTGGTCCTGTTTCACAAAAATGGTATTTAAAAAGTAACTCCCTCATTTGTCATGTGGCCTGCCATGTGTGCGAGGGACAGTGCCGCGTGCTGCAAAGGTCACGAGGGTGTAAAAGACGCGGCCCTGCTCTTCCATACCCAGTGGTGTGCTGTTCGCCTTTGTAGAGTTTCTTGGTTCCGTGCAAATATGAAATTGGAACTAGAGCTAAGCCACCTCAGTAGTGAGCAGGTTGCTGCAGATTCTAGGATTTCAAGGTTCAATGGAGATTTAAGTTTAAATCTTTGGTATGTATCTGTAATTATCAAACTAGGTTATGTGATATTGTAGTGTTCCCTCAAATATGTTAGCATCTGAAAATCCTTAAAAAGAATTTAAACATTGATTTAGATGGATATGAAGCTGTCTATTTCTAAATAAACGTACAATTTATTGTATGTATGTACACATATTCATATATGTACTCATATATACTTACATGTAGAACACTTTTCAAAAAAAAATCAGCTTTATTGAGATAATTCACAAACCATAAAATTCACCCTTTTTAAAGTCAAAAAAAAAAAAAAAAAAAAAAACCAACTTTCAATCTACTTAGTGACTGCTGAAGTCACTCCGCAACCATTGGTCAACCCGGGGCCCCGCAGGAGACCTCTTAGAACCCTTGGGCGCGAGCGGCGTGTGCGCATGCTCACTTGTGTTTGGCACTGCTCCTTGGTTAGCGTTCGATCGGGAGGCTTTTGAGTGGTGCTGTTGTGGCAGAGATGTTGTCTTCGAGAAAATCGTACTCAGTAATATTCGCTCATATCGGCTTCACGAGTGGGTATGAGCCGAGGGGCCAGGTGAGGGGACGGGCCTCTGAAGCTGCTGTCTTCTTCCATGAAGAAGCTTTTTGACATTTGACGGTAGACGAAAGAGTCACTCTCAGGCACCGCCACCAGGTGGCAGGAGGCGAGCTCGGACGAGGTTTGTTTCAGACAGAGAATCGGCTTTTGGCCTAGCTCCCAGATCCACTCAGACATCTGGGAAACATCAATCACGCTGCCTAAAGGGGCCATGTTGAAAGAGGACACCAGATCCTTTCGTGTGGAGTAGGGGACTTGGGTGACAGAGCGGAACGAGAAGTAGTGGGCGGAGCTAGGCCCAATCTTAGAAAAGAACTGATCTGTGGCCAGGTCAAGAAACAGCCCATTAGAACCATCTTTCAATATCCTTAGTGACTGCTGACGTCACTCAGCATCCATTGGTCAACCCGGGGCCCCCGCAGGAGACCTCTAAGAACCCTTGGGCGCGTGCGGTGTGTGCGCGTTCTCACCTGTGTTTATCACTGCTCCTTGGTTACCGTTCGATCGGGAGGCTTTTGAGTGGTGCGGTTGTGGCAGAGAGGTTGGCTTCTACAGAATAGTACCGAGTAATCGCTGGTATTAGGTTTAGAAGTGGATAAGAGCCGAGGGGGCAGGTGAGCGGGCTGGCCCGTTAAGCTGCTGTCTTCTGCCATGAAGGCGCTTTTTGACTTTGGACCGTAGAAGAAAAAGTCACTCTCTGGCACCACCACCGGGCTGCAGGAGGCGAGCGCGGACGCGGTTTGTTTGTGAAAGAGAATCGGCTTTCGGCTGAGCTGGCAGATCCGACTCAGACATCTGGGAAAGATCCATCACGCTGCCAAACAGGGTGATGTGGAAAGAGGACAGCTGATCTTTCCGTGTGGAGTAGGGGTCGGGAACCTCCAGCAGGCTGCAGGAGGCGAGCGCGGGAGCGGTTTGGTTGAGAAATGGAATCGGATTTCGGCTGAGCTACCAGATCCGACACAGACATCTGGGAAAGATCCATCAAGCTGCAAAAGGGGTCATGTTAAAAGTGGATAGCAGATCTTTCCGTGTGGAGTAGGGTAAGTGGATGACAGAGTGGATGGAGAAGTAGGGGGCGGAGCCAGGCCCAAGCTTAGGAAAGAACTTATCTGTAGCCATGGCAAGAAATAGCCCGTGAGAAACAACTTTCAATCCCCCTAGGGACCACTGACGGCAATCAGCAACCATTGGTCAACCCGGGGCCCCGCAGGAGACCTCTTAGAACCCTTGGGCGCGAGCGGTGTGTGCGCATGCTCACTTGTGTTTGGCACTGCTCCTTGGTTAGCGTTCGATCGGGAGGCTTTTGGGTGGTGCTGTTGTGGCAGAGATGTTGTCTTCGAGAAAATAGTACTGAGTAATATTCGCTCATATCGGCTTCACGAGTGGGTATGAGCCGAGGGGCCAGGTGAGGGGACGGGCCTCTGAAGCTGCTGTCTTCTCCCATGAAGAAGCTTTTTGACTTTTGACGGTAGACGAAAGAGTCACTCTCAGGCACCGCCACCAGGTTGCAGGAGGCGAGCTCGGACGAGGTTTATTTCAGACAGAGAATCGGCTTTTGGCCTAGCTCCCAGATCCACTCAGACATCTGGGAAAGATCAATCACGCTGCCTAAAGGGGCCATGTTGAAAGAGGACACCAGATCCTTTCGTGTGGAGTAGGGGACGGGGATGACAGAGCCGAACGGGTAGTAGGGGGCGGAGCAAGGCCCAATCTGAGAAAAGAACTGATCTGTAGCCACGTCAAGAAATAGCCCATTAGAACCAACTTTCGGCACTCAGCTCCAGGCGGGGCGGCCCCGGCGCTGAGGGACGCTACCCGACCTTGGCGGGACGGGGGTTTCGCCAGGGCCTGGGCCCAGCGACCAGGCGGAGACGGCGCGCGAGCCTTGCAGTCTCCAGGGAAATGCGGGCTTGCCTGCAATGAGATTTCATTTTCTGCATTTAAAGGACATCCTTTTCTGAGCTGCTGTGAATAAATTTGGGATGATACTGTATGTTTTCATCTAAGGGAGAATTAGCTGTATTTTGAATAAGGATTGCTGCACTGGACGACTTCAGAACATTACTCACAATGTCATCAAACAGGAGTCAGAATCCCCATGGACCGAAGCAGATTGGCCTTGACCAGCTCTGGGACGACCTCAGAGCTGGAATCCAGCAAGTGTACACCACACAGAGTATGGCGAAGTCCAGATACATGGAACTCTACACGTATCCTCCTGCTTGAACTGAGATAATTTGCTTTAGAATTTTGATACTTAGTGGTAGGATCGATGAATTATTAGAAATTTGACATCGTGTGTTCTCTTCTCAGTTCATCCTTGAAATGTAGTCACAGAATTCATCTTTAGCTTTAAGTTTTTTGAATAGAGGTACTGTTTTTCGGTTTTTGGAACAGAGGTAATAAAATTGGCTAGTTAGTTGTCTAATGCAGTGCTGGTCAGTACAGTAGCCACTAGTCACATGTATCTGTTTACATTTAAAATAATTTAAAAATTCAGTTTCTTAGTCACAGTAGCCATATTTTAAGGGCTTAATAGTCAGATAATAAAATATTTCTATTACTGTGGAAAGATCCGTTGGACAGCACTGGCCTAAAGCAGGGGATCATTTGTTGAAATGTTGTCCATTTGTTTATATATTGTCTACAGCTGCTTTCATGTTACTCGGAGGGAGTTGAGTAGTTCTGTCAGAAACAATCTTGTCCACAAAGCCTAAAATATTTGCTATCTGGTCCTTTACATAAGAAGTTTGTTGACCTGATCTAACGGGATAGCACAGAGAACAAAAGTTTAACTGTTCTGGTCCTGTTTCACAAAAATGGTATTTAAAAAGTAACTCCCTCATTTGTCATGTGGCCTGCCATGTGTGCGAGGGACAGTGCCGCGTGCTGCAAAGGTCACGAGGGTGTAAAAGACGCGGCCCTGCTCTTCCATACCCAGTGGTGTGCTGTTCGCCTTTGTAGAGTTTCTTGGTTCCGTGCAAATATGAAATTGGAACTAGAGCTAAGCCACCTCAGTAGTGAGCAGGTTGCTGCAGATTCTAGGATTTCAAGGTTCAATGGAGATTTAAGTTTAAATCTTTGGTATGTATCTGTAATTATCAAACTAGGTTATGTGATATTGTAGTGTTCCCTCAAATATGTTAGCATCAGAAAATCCTTAAAAAGAATTTAAACATTGATTTAGATGGATATGAAGCTGTCTATTTCTAAATTAACTTACAATTTATTGTATGTATGTACACATATTCATATATGTACTCATATATACTTACATGTAGAACACTTTTCAAAAAAAAATCAGCTTTATTGAGATAATTCACAAACCATAAAATTCACCCTTTTTAAAGTCAAAAAAAAAAAAAAAAAAAAAAAAAAAAGAACCAACTTTCAATCTACTTAGTGACTGCTGAAGTCACTCCGCAACCATTGGTCAACCCGGGGCCCCGCAGGAGACCTCTTAGAACCCTTGGGCGCGAGCGGCGTGTGCGCATGCTCACTTGTGTTTGGCACTGCTCCTTGGTTAGCGTTCGATCGGGAGGCTTTTGAGTGGTGCTGTTGTGGCAGAGATGTTGTCTTCGAGAAAATCGTACTCAGTAATATTCGCTCATATCGGCTTCACGAGTGGGTATGAGCCGAGGGGCCAGGTGAGGGGACGGGCCTCTGAAGCTGCTGTCTTCTTCCATGAAGAAGCTTTTTGACATTTGACGGTAGACGAAAGAGTCACTCTCAGGCACCGCCACCAGGTGGCAGGAGGCGAGCTCGGACGAGGTTTGTTTCAGACAGAGAATCGGCTTTTGGCCTAGCTCCCAGATCCACTCAGACATCTGGGAAACATCAATCACGCTGCCTAAAGGGGCCATGTTGAAAGAGGACACCAGATCCTTTCGTGTGGAGTAGGGGACTTGGGTGACAGAGCGGAACGAGAAGTAGTGGGCGGAGCTAGGCCCAATCTTAGAAAAGAACTGATCTGTGGCCAGGTCAAGAAACAGCCCATTAGAACCATCTTTCAATATCCTTAGTGACTGCTGACGTCACTCAGCATCCATTGGTCAACCCGGGGCCCCCGCAGGAGACCTCTTAGAACCCTTGGGCGCGAGCGGTGTGTGCGCGTTCTCACCTGTGTTTATCACTGCTCCTTGGTTACCGTTCGATCGGGAGGCTTTTGAGTGGTGCGGTTGTGGCAGAGAGGTTGGCTTCTACAGAATAGTACCGAGTAATCGCTGGTATTAGGTTTAGAAGTGGATAAGAGCCGAGGGGGCAGGTGAGCGGGCTGGCCCGTTAAGCTGCTGTCTTCTGCCATGAAGGCGCTTTTTGACTTTGGACCGTAGAAGAAAAAGTCACTCTCTGGCACCACCACCGGGCTGCAGGAGGCGAGCGCGGACGCGGTTTGTTCGTGAAAGAGAATCGGCTTTCGGCTGAGCTGGCAGATCCGACTCAGACATCTGGGAAAGATCCATCACGCTGCCAAACAGGGTGATGTGGAAAGAGGACAGCTGATCTTTCCGTGTGGAGTAGGGGTCGGGAACCTCCAGCAGGCTGCAGGAGGCGAGCGCGGGAGCGGTTTGGTTGAGAAATGGAATCGGATTTCGGCTGAGCTACCAGATCCGACACAGACATCTGGGAAAGATCCATCAAGCTGCAAAAGGGGTCATGTTAAAAGTGGATAGCAGATCTTTCCGTGTGGAGTAGGGTAAGTGGATGACAGAGTGGATGGAGAAGTAGGGGGCGGAGCCAGGCCCAAGCTTAGGAAAGAACTTATCTGTAGCCATGGCAAGAAATAGCCCGTGAGAAACAACTTTCAATCCCCCTAGGGACCACTGACGGCAATCAGCAACCATTGGTCAACCCGGGGCCCCGCAGGAGACCTCTTAGAACCCTTGGGCGCGAGCGGTGTGTGCGCATGCTCACTCGTGTTTGGCACTGCTCCTTGGTTAGCGTTCGATCGGGAGGCTTTTGGGTGGTGCTGTTGTGGCAGAGATGTTGTCTTCGAGAAAATAGTACTGAGTAATATTCGCTCATATCGGCTTCACGAGTGGGTATGAGCCGAGGGGCCAGGTGAGGGGACGGGCCTCTGGAGCTGCTGTCTTCTCCCATGAAGAAGCTTTTTGACTTTTGACGGTAGACGAAAGAGTCACTCTCAGGCACCGCCACCAGGTTGCAGGAGGCGAGCTCGGACGAGGTTTATTTCAGACAGAGAATCGGCTTTTGGCCTAGCTCCCAGATCCACTCAGACATCTGGGAAAGATCAATCACGCTGCCTAAAGGGACCATGTTGAAAGAGGACACCAGATCCTTTCGTGTGGAGTAGGGGACGGGGATGACAGAGCCGAACGGGTAGTAGGGGGCGGAGCAAGGCCCAATCTGAGAAAAGAACTGATCTGTAGCCACGTCAAGAAATAGCCCATTAGAACCAACTTTCGGCACTCAGCTCCAGGCGGGGCGGCCCCGGCGCTGAGGGACGCTACCCGACCTTGGCGGGACGGGGGTTTCGCCAGGGCCTGGGCCCAGCGACCAGGCGGAGACGGCGCGCGAGCCTTGCAGTCTCCAGGGAAATGCGGGCTTGCCTGCAATGAGATTTCATTTTCTGCATTTAAAGGACATCCTTTTCTGAGCTGCTGTGAATAAATTTGGGATGATACTGTATGTTTTCATCTAAGGGAGAATTAGCTGTATTTTGAATAAGGATTGCTGCACTGGACGACTTCAGAACATTACTCACAATGTCATCAAACAGGAGTCAGAATCCCCATGGACCGAAGCAGATTGGCCTTGACCAGCTCTGGGACGACCTCAGAGCTGGAATCCAGCAAGTGTACACCACACAGAGTATGGCGAAGTCCAGATACATGGAACTCTACACGTATCCTCCTGCTTGAACTGAGATAATTTGCTTTAGAATTTTGATACTTAGTGGTAGGATCGATGAATTATTAGAAATTTGACATCGTGTGTTCTCTTCTCAGTTCATCCTTGAAATGTAGTCACAGAATTCATCTTTAGCTTTAAGTTTTTTGAATAGAGGTACTGTTTTTCGGTTTTTGGAACAGAGGTAATAAAATTGGCTAGTTAGTTGTCTAATGCAGTGCTGGTCAGTACAGTAGCCACTAGTCACATGTATCTGTTTACATTTAAAATAATTTAAAAATTCAGTTTCTTAGTCACAGTAGCCATATTTTAAGGGCTTAATAGTCAGATAATAAAATATTTCTATTACTGTGGAAAGATCCGTTGGACAGCACTGGCCTAAAGCAGGGGATCATTTGTTGAAATGTTGTCCATTTGTTTATATATTGTCTACAGCTGCTTTCATGTTACTCGGAGGGAGTTGAGTAGTTCTGTCAGAAACAATCTTGTCCACAAAGCCTAAAATATTTGCTATCTGGTCCTTTACATAAGAAGTTTGTTGACCTGATCTAACGGGATAGCACAGAGAACAAAAGTTTAACTGTTCTGGTCCTGTTTCACAAAAATGGTATTTAAAAAGTAACTCCCTCATTTGTCATGTGGCCTGCCATGTGTGCGAGGGACAGTGCCGCGTGCTGCAAAGGTCACGAGGGTGTAAAAGACGCGGCCCTGCTCTTCCATACCCAGTGGTGTGCTGTTCGCCTTTGTAGAGTTTCTTGGTTCCGTGCAAATATGAAATTGGAACTAGAGCTAAGCCACCTCAGTAGTGAGCAGGTTGCTGCAGATTCTAGGATTTCAAGGTTCAATGGAGATTTAAGTTTAAATCTTTGGTATGTATCTGTAATTATCAAACTAGGTTATGTGATATTGTAGTGTTCCCTCAAATATGTTAGCATCAGAAAATCCTTAAAAAGAATTTAAACATTGATTTAGATGGATATGAAGCTGTCTATTTCTAAATTAACTTACAATTTATTGTATGTATGTACACATATTCATATATGTACTCATATATACTTACATGTAGAACACTTTTCAAAAAAAAATCAGCTTTATTGAGATAATTCACAAACCATAAAATTCACCCTTTTTAAAGTCAAAAAAAAAAAAAAAAAAAAAAAAAAAAAAAGAACCAACTTTCAATCTACTTAGTGACTGCTGAAGTCACTCCGCAACCATTGGTCAACCCGGGGCCCCGCAGGAGACCTCTTAGAACCCTTGGGCGCGAGCGGCGTGTGCGCATGCTCACTTGTGTTTGGCACTGCTCCTTGGTTAGCGTTCGATCGGGAGGCTTTTGAGTGGTGCTGTTGTGGCAGAGATGTTGTCTTCGAGAAAATCGTACTCAGTAATATTCGCTCATATCGGCTTCACGAGTGGGTATGAGCCGAGGGGCCAGGTGAGGGGACGGGCCTCTGAAGCTGCTGTCTTCTTCCATGAAGAAGCTTTTTGACATTTGACGGTAGACGAAAGAGTCACTCTCAGGCACCGCCACCAGGTGGCAGGAGGCGAGCTCGGACGAGGTTTGTTTCAGACAGAGAATCGGCTTTTGGCCTAGCTCCCAGATCCACTCAGACATCTGGGAAACATCAATCACGCTGCCTAAAGGGGCCATGTTGAAAGAGGACACCAGATCCTTTCGTGTGGAGTAGGGGACTTGGGTGACAGAGCGGAACGAGAAGTAGTGGGCGGAGCTAGGCCCAATCTTAGAAAAGAACTGATCTGTGGCCAGGTCAAGAAACAGCCCATTAGAACCATCTTTCAATATCCTTAGTGACTGCTGACGTCACTCAGCATCCATTGGTCAACCCGGGGCCCCCGCAGGAGACCTCTTAGAACCCTTGGGCGCGAGCGGTGTGTGCGCGTTCTCACCTGTGTTTATCACTGCTCCTTGGTTACCGTTCGATCGGGAGGCTTTTGAGTGGTGCGGTTGTGGCAGAGAGGTTGGCTTCTACAGAATAGTACCGAGTAATCGCTGGTATTAGGTTTAGAAGTGGATAAGAGCCGAGGGGGCAGGTGAGCGGGCTGGCCCGTTAAGCTGCTGTCTTCTGCCATGAAGGCGCTTTTTGACTTTGGACCGTAGAAGAAAAAGTCACTCTCTGGCACCACCACCGGGCTGCAGGAGGCGAGCGCGGACGCGGTTTGTTCGTGAAAGAGAATCGGCTTTCGGCTGAGCTGGCAGATCCGACTCAGACATCTGGGAAAGATCCATCACGCTGCCAAACAGGGTGATGTGGAAAGAGGACAGCTGATCTTTCCGTGTGGAGTAGGGGTCGGGAACCTCCAGCAGGCTGCAGGAGGCGAGCGCGGGAGCGGTTTGGTTGAGAAATGGAATCGGATTTCGGCTGAGCTACCAGATCCGACACAGACATCTGGGAAAGATCCATCAAGCTGCAAAAGGGGTCATGTTAAAAGTGGATAGCAGATCTTTCCGTGTGGAGTAGGGTAAGTGGATGACAGAGTGGATGGAGAAGTAGGGGGCGGAGCCAGGCCCAAGCTTAGGAAAGAACTTATCTGTAGCCATGGCAAGAAATAGCCCGTGAGAAACAACTTTCAATCCCCCTAGGGACCACTGACGGCAATCAGCAACCATTGGTCAACCCGGGGCCCCGCAGGAGACCTCTTAGAACCCTTGGGCGCGAGCGGTGTGTGCGCATGCTCACTTGTGTTTGGCACTGCTCCTTGGTTAGCGTTCGATCGGGAGGCTTTTGGGTGGTGCTGTTGTGGCAGAGATGTTGTCTTCGAGAAAATAGTACTGAGTAATATTCGCTCATATCGGCTTCACGAGTGGGTATGAGCCGAGGGGCCAGGTGAGGGGACGGGCCTCTGAAGCTGCTGTCTTCTCCCATGAAGAAGCTTTTTGACTTTTGACGGTAGACGAAAGAGTCACTCTCAGGCACCGCCACCAGGTTGCAGGAGGCGAGCTCGGACGAGGTTTATTTCAGACAGAGAATCGGCTTTTGGCCTAGCTCCCAGATCCACTCAGACATCTGGGAAAGATCAATCACGCTGCCTAAAGGGGCCATGTTGAAAGAGGACACCAGATCCTTTCGTGTGGAGTAGGGGACGGGGATGACAGAGCCGAACGGGTAGTAGGGGGCGGAGCAAGGCCCAATCTGAGAAAAGAACTGATCTGTAGCCACGTCAAGAAATAGCCCATTAGAACCAACTTTCGGCACTCAGCTCCAGGCGGGGCGGCCCCGGCGCTGAGGGACGCTACCCGACCTTGGCGGGACGGGGGTTTCGCCAGGGCCTGGGCCCAGCGACCAGGCGGAGACGGCGCGCGAGCCTTGCAGTCTCCAGGGAAATGCGGGCTTGCCTGCAATGAGATTCATTTTCTGCATTTAAAGGACATCCTTTTCTGAGCTGCTGTGAATAAATTTGGGATGATACTGTATGTTTTCATCTAAGGGAGAATTAGCTGTATTTTGAATAAGGATTGCTGCACTGGACGACTTCAGAACATTACTCACAATGTCATCAAACAGGAGTCAGAATCCCCATGGACCGAAGCAGATTGGCCTTGACCAGCTCTGGGACGACCTCAGAGCTGGAATCCAGCAAGTGTACACCACACAGAGTATGGCGAAGTCCAGATACATGGAACTCTACACGTATCCTCCTGCTTGAACTGAGATAATTTGCTTTAGAATTTTGATACTTAGTGGTAGGATCGATGAATTATTAGAAATTTGACATCGTGTGTTCTCTTCTCAGTTCATCCTTGAAATGTAGTCACAGAATTCATCTTTAGCTTTAAGTTTTTTGAATAGAGGTACTGTTTTTCGGTTTTTGGAACAGAGGTAATAAAATTGGCTAGTTAGTTGTCTAATGCAGTGCTGGTCAGTACAGTAGCCACTAGTCACATGTATCTGTTTACATTTAAAATAATTTAAAAATTCAGTTTCTTAGTCACAGTAGCCATATTTTAAGGGCTTAATAGTCAGATAATAAAATATTTCTATTACTGTGGAAAGATCCGTTGGACAGCACTGGCCTAAAGCAGGGGATCATTTGTTGAAATGTTGTCCATTTGTTTATATATTGTCTACAGCTGCTTTCATGTTACTCGGAGGGAGTTGAGTAGTTCTGTCAGAAACAATCTTGTCCACAAAGCCTAAAATATTTGCTATCTGGTCCTTTACATAAGAAGTTTGTTGACCTGATCTAACGGGATAGCACAGAGAACAAAAGTTTAACTGTTCTGGTCCTGTTTCACAAAAATGGTATTTAAAAAGTAACTCCCTCATTTGTCATGTGGCCTGCCATGTGTGCGAGGGACAGTGCCGCGTGCTGCAAAGGTCACGAGGGTGTAAAAGACGCGGCCCTGCTCTTCCATACCCAGTGGTGTGCTGTTCGCCTTTGTAGAGTTTCTTGGTTCCGTGCAAATATGAAATTGGAACTAGAGCTAAGCCACCTCAGTAGTGAGCAGGTTGCTGCAGATTCTAGGATTTCAAGGTTCAATGGAGATTTAAGTTTAAATCTTTGGTATGTATCTGTAATTATCAAACTAGGTTATGTGATATTGTAGTGTTCCCTCAAATATGTTAGCATCAGAAAATCCTTAAAAAGAATTTAAACATTGATTTAGATGGATATGAAGCTGTCTATTTCTAAATTAACTTACAATTTATTGTATGTATGTACACATATTCATATATGTACTCATATATACTTACATGTAGAACACTTTTCAAAAAAAAATCAGCTTTATTGAGATAATTCACAAACCATAAAATTCACCCTTTTTAAAGTCAAAAAAAAAAAAAAAAAAAAAAAAAAAGAACCAACTTTCAATCTACTTAGTGACTGCTGAAGTCACTCCGCAACCATTGGTCAACCCGGGGCCCCGCAGGAGACCTCTTAGAACCCTTGGGCGCGAGCGGCGTGTGCGCATGCTCACTTGTGTTTGGCACTGCTCCTTGGTTAGCGTTCGATCGGGAGGCTTTTGAGTGGTGCTGTTGTGGCAGAGATGTTGTCTTCGAGAAAATCGTACTCAGTAATATTCGCTCATATCGGCTTCACGAGTGGGTATGAGCCGAGGGGCCAGGTGAGGGGACGGGCCTCTGAAGCTGCTGTCTTCTTCCATGAAGAAGCTTTTTGACATTTGACGGTAGACGAAAGAGTCACTCTCAGGCACCGCCACCAGGTGGCAGGAGGCGAGCTCGGACGAGGTTTGTTTCAGACAGAGAATCGGCTTTTGGCCTAGCTCCCAGATCCACTCAGACATCTGGGAAACATCAATCACGCTGCCTAAAGGGGCCATGTTGAAAGAGGACACCAGATCCTTTCGTGTGGAGTAGGGGACTTGGGTGACAGAGCGGAACGAGAAGTAGTGGGCGGAGCTAGGCCCAATCTTAGAAAAGAACTGATCTGTGGCCAGGTCAAGAAACAGCCCATTAGAACCATCTTTCAATATCCTTAGTGACTGCTGACGTCACTCAGCATCCATTGGTCAACCCGGGGCCCCCGCAGGAGACCTCTTAGAACCCTTGGGCGCGAGCGGTGTGTGCGCGTTCTCACCTGTGTTTATCACTGCTCCTTGGTTACCGTTCGATCGGGAGGCTTTTGAGTGGTGCGGTTGTGGCAGAGAGGTTGGCTTCTACAGAATAGTACCGAGTAATCGCTGGTATTAGGTTTAGAAGTGGATAAGAGCCGAGGGGGCAGGTGAGCGGGCTGGCCCGTTAAGCTGCTGTCTTCTGCCATGAAGGCGCTTTTTGACTTTGGACCGTAGAAGAAAAAGTCACTCTCTGGCACCACCACCGGGCTGCAGGAGGCGAGCGCGGACGCGGTTTGTTCGTGAAAGAGAATCGGCTTTCGGCTGAGCTGGCAGATCCGACTCAGACATCTGGGAAAGATCCATCACGCTGCCAAACAGGGTGATGTGGAAAGAGGACAGCTGATCTTTCCGTGTGGAGTAGGGGTCGGGAACCTCCAGCAGGCTGCAGGAGGCGAGCGCGGGAGCGGTTTGGTTGAGAAATGGAATCGGATTTCGGCTGAGCTACCAGATCCGACACAGACATCTGGGAAAGATCCATCAAGCTGCAAAAGGGGTCATGTTAAAAGTGGATAGCAGATCTTTCCGTGTGGAGTAGGGTAAGTGGATGACAGAGTGGATGGAGAAGTAGGGGGCGGAGCCAGGCCCAAGCTTAGGAAAGAACTTATCTGTAGCCATGGCAAGAAATAGCCCGTGAGAAACAACTTTCAATCCCCCTAGGGACCACTGACGGCAATCAGCAACCATTGGTCAACCCGGGGCCCCGCAGGAGACCTCTTAGAACCCTTGGGCGCGAGCGGTGTGTGCGCATGCTCACTCGTGTTTGGCACTGCTCCTTGGTTAGCGTTCGATCGGGAGGCTTTTGGGTGGTGCTGTTGTGGCAGAGATGTTGTCTTCGAGAAAATAGTACTGAGTAATATTCGCTCATATCGGCTTCACGAGTGGGTATGAGCCGAGGGGCCAGGTGAGGGGACGGGCCTCTGGAGCTGCTGTCTTCTCCCATGAAGAAGCTTTTTGACTTTTGACGGTAGACGAAAGAGTCACTCTCAGGCACCGCCACCAGGTTGCAGGAGGCGAGCTCGGACGAGGTTTATTTCAGACAGAGAATCGGCTTTTGGCCTAGCTCCCAGATCCACTCAGACATCTGGGAAAGATCAATCACGCTGCCTAAAGGGACCATGTTGAAAGAGGACACCAGATCCTTTCGTGTGGAGTAGGGGACGGGGATGACAGAGCCGAACGGGTAGTAGGGGGCGGAGCAAGGCCCAATCTGAGAAAAGAACTGATCTGTAGCCACGTCAAGAAATAGCCCATTAGAACCAACTTTCGGCACTCAGCTCCAGGCGGGGCGGCCCCGGCGCTGAGGGACGCTACCCGACCTTGGCGGGACGGGGGTTTCGCCAGGGCCTGGGCCCAGCGACCAGGCGGAGACGGCGCGCGAGCCTTGCAGTCTCCAGGGAAATGCGGGCTTGCCTGCAATGAGATTTCATTTTCTGCATTTAAAGGACATCCTTTTCTGAGCTGCTGTGAATAAATTTGGGATGATACTGTATGTTTTCATCTAAGGGAGAATTAGCTGTATTTTGAATAAGGATTGCTGCACTGGACGACTTCAGAACATTACTCACAATGTCATCAAACAGGAGTCAGAATCCCCATGGACCGAAGCAGATTGGCCTTGACCAGCTCTGGGACGACCTCAGAGCTGGAATCCAGCAAGTGTACACCACACAGAGTATGGCGAAGTCCAGATACATGGAACTCTACACGTATCCTCCTGCTTGAACTGAGATAATTTGCTTTAGAATTTTGATACTTAGTGGTAGGATCGATGAATTATTAGAAATTTGACATCGTGTGTTCTCTTCTCAGTTCATCCTTGAAATGTAGTCACAGAATTCATCTTTAGCTTTAAGTTTTTTGAATAGAGGTACTGTTTTTCGGTTTTTGGAACAGAGGTAATAAAATTGGCTAGTTAGTTGTCTAATGCAGTGCTGGTCAGTACAGTAGCCACTAGTCACATGTATCTGTTTACATTTAAAATAATTTAAAAATTCAGTTTCTTAGTCACAGTAGCCATATTTTAAGGGCTTAATAGTCAGATAATAAAATATTTCTATTACTGTGGAAAGATCCGTTGGACAGCACTGGCCTAAAGCAGGGGATCATTTGTTGAAATGTTGTCCATTTGTTTATATATTGTCTACAGCTGCTTTCATGTTACTCGGAGGGAGTTGAGTAGTTCTGTCAGAAACAATCTTGTCCACAAAGCCTAAAATATTTGCTATCTGGTCCTTTACATAAGAAGTTTGTTGACCTGATCTAACGGGATAGCACAGAGAACAAAAGTTTAACTGTTCTGGTCCTGTTTCACAAAAATGGTATTTAAAAAGTAACTCCCTCATTTGTCATGTGGCCTGCCATGTGTGCGAGGGACAGTGCCGCGTGCTGCAAAGGTCACGAGGGTGTAAAAGACGCGGCCCTGCTCTTCCATACCCAGTGGTGTGCTGTTCGCCTTTGTAGAGTTTCTTGGTTCCGTGCAAATATGAAATTGGAACTAGAGCTAAGCCACCTCAGTAGTGAGCAGGTTGCTGCAGATTCTAGGATTTCAAGGTTCAATGGAGATTTAAGTTTAAATCTTTGGTATGTATCTGTAATTATCAAACTAGGTTATGTGATATTGTAGTGTTCCCTCAAATATGTTAGCATCAGAAAATCCTTAAAAAGAATTTAAACATTGATTTAGATGGATATGAAGCTGTCTATTTCTAAATTAACTTACAATTTATTGTATGTATGTACACATATTCATATATGTACTCATATATACTTACATGTAGAACACTTTTCAAAAAAAAATCAGCTTTATTGAGATAATTCACAAACCATAAAATTCACCCTTTTTAAAGTCAAAAAAAAAAAAAAAAAAAAAAAAAAAAAAAGAACCAACTTTCAATCTACTTAGTGACTGCTGAAGTCACTCCGCAACCATTGGTCAACCCGGGGCCCCGCAGGAGACCTCTTAGAACCCTTGGGCGCGAGCGGCGTGTGCGCATGCTCACTTGTGTTTGGCACTGCTCCTTGGTTAGCGTTCGATCGGGAGGCTTTTGAGTGGTGCTGTTGTGGCAGAGATGTTGTCTTCGAGAAAATCGTACTCAGTAATATTCGCTCATATCGGCTTCACGAGTGGGTATGAGCCGAGGGGCCAGGTGAGGGGACGGGCCTCTGAAGCTGCTGTCTTCTTCCATGAAGAAGCTTTTTGACATTTGACGGTAGACGAAAGAGTCACTCTCAGGCACCGCCACCAGGTGGCAGGAGGCGAGCTCGGACGAGGTTTGTTTCAGACAGAGAATCGGCTTTTGGCCTAGCTCCCAGATCCACTCAGACATCTGGGAAACATCAATCACGCTGCCTAAAGGGGCCATGTTGAAAGAGGACACCAGATCCTTTCGTGTGGAGTAGGGGACTTGGGTGACAGAGCGGAACGAGAAGTAGTGGGCGGAGCTAGGCCCAATCTTAGAAAAGAACTGATCTGTGGCCAGGTCAAGAAACAGCCCATTAGAACCATCTTTCAATATCCTTAGTGACTGCTGACGTCACTCAGCATCCATTGGTCAACCCGGGGCCCCCGCAGGAGACCTCTTAGAACCCTTGGGCGCGAGCGGTGTGTGCGCGTTCTCACCTGTGTTTATCACTGCTCCTTGGTTACCGTTCGATCGGGAGGCTTTTGAGTGGTGCGGTTGTGGCAGAGAGGTTGGCTTCTACAGAATAGTACCGAGTAATCGCTGGTATTAGGTTTAGAAGTGGATAAGAGCCGAGGGGGCAGGTGAGCGGGCTGGCCCGTTAAGCTGCTGTCTTCTGCCATGAAGGCGCTTTTTGACTTTGGACCGTAGAAGAAAAAGTCACTCTCTGGCACCACCACCGGGCTGCAGGAGGCGAGCGCGGACGCGGTTTGTTCGTGAAAGAGAATCGGCTTTCGGCTGAGCTGGCAGATCCGACTCAGACATCTGGGAAAGATCCATCACGCTGCCAAACAGGGTGATGTGGAAAGAGGACAGCTGATCTTTCCGTGTGGAGTAGGGGTCGGGAACCTCCAGCAGGCTGCAGGAGGCGAGCGCGGGAGCGGTTTGGTTGAGAAATGGAATCGGATTTCGGCTGAGCTACCAGATCCGACACAGACATCTGGGAAAGATCCATCAAGCTGCAAAAGGGGTCATGTTAAAAGTGGATAGCAGATCTTTCCGTGTGGAGTAGGGTAAGTGGATGACAGAGTGGATGGAGAAGTAGGGGGCGGAGCCAGGCCCAAGCTTAGGAAAGAACTTATCTGTAGCCATGGCAAGAAATAGCCCGTGAGAAACAACTTTCAATCCCCCTAGGGACCACTGACGGCAATCAGCAACCATTGGTCAACCCGGGGCCCCGCAGGAGACCTCTTAGAACCCTTGGGCGCGAGCGGTGTGTGCGCATGCTCACTTGTGTTTGGCACTGCTCCTTGGTTAGCGTTCGATCGGGAGGCTTTTGGGTGGTGCTGTTGTGGCAGAGATGTTGTCTTCGAGAAAATAGTACTGAGTAATATTCGCTCATATCGGCTTCACGAGTGGGTATGAGCCGAGGGGCCAGGTGAGGGGACGGGCCTCTGAAGCTGCTGTCTTCTCCCATGAAGAAGCTTTTTGACTTTTGACGGTAGACGAAAGAGTCACTCTCAGGCACCGCCACCAGGTTGCAGGAGGCGAGCTCGGACGAGGTTTATTTCAGACAGAGAATCGGCTTTTGGCCTAGCTCCCAGATCCACTCAGACATCTGGGAAAGATCAATCACGCTGCCTAAAGGGGCCATGTTGAAAGAGGACACCAGATCCTTTCGTGTGGAGTAGGGGACGGGGATGACAGAGCCGAACGGGTAGTAGGGGGCGGAGCAAGGCCCAATCTGAGAAAAGAACTGATCTGTAGCCACGTCAAGAAATAGCCCATTAGAACCAACTTTCGGCACTCAGCTCCAGGCGGGGCGGCCCCGGCGCTGAGGGACGCTACCCGACCTTGGCGGGACGGGGGTTTCGCCAGGGCCTGGGCCCAGCGACCAGGCGGAGACGGCGCGCGAGCCTTGCAGTCTCCAGGGAAATGCGGGCTTGCCTGCAATGAGATTTCATTTTCTGCATTTAAAGGACATCCTTTTCTGAGCTGCTGTGAATAAATTTGGGATGATACTGTATGTTTTCATCTAAGGGAGAATTAGCTGTATTTTGAATAAGGATTGCTGCACTGGACGACTTCAGAACATTACTCACAATGTCATCAAACAGGAGTCAGAATCCCCATGGACCGAAGCAGATTGGCCTTGACCAGCTCTGGGACGACCTCAGAGCTGGAATCCAGCAAGTGTACACCACACAGAGTATGGCGAAGTCCAGATACATGGAACTCTACACGTATCCTCCTGCTTGAACTGAGATAATTTGCTTTAGAATTTTGATACTTAGTGGTAGGATCGATGAATTATTAGAAATTTGACATCGTGTGTTCTCTTCTCAGTTCATCCTTGAAATGTAGTCACAGAATTCATCTTTAGCTTTAAGTTTTTTGAATAGAGGTACTGTTTTTCGGTTTTTGGAACAGAGGTAATAAAATTGGCTAGTTAGTTGTCTAATGCAGTGCTGGTCAGTACAGTAGCCACTAGTCACATGTATCTGTTTACATTTAAAATAATTTAAAAATTCAGTTTCTTAGTCACAGTAGCCATATTTTAAGGGCTTAATAGTCAGATAATAAAATATTTCTATTACTGTGGAAAGATCCGTTGGACAGCACTGGCCTAAAGCAGGGGATCATTTGTTGAAATGTTGTCCATTTGTTTATATATTGTCTACAGCTGCTTTCATGTTACTCGGAGGGAGTTGAGTAGTTCTGTCAGAAACAATCTTGTCCACAAAGCCTAAAATATTTGCTATCTGGTCCTTTACATAAGAAGTTTGTTGACCTGATCTAACGGGATAGCACAGAGAACAAAAGTTTAACTGTTCTGGTCCTGTTTCACAAAAATGGTATTTAAAAAGTAACTCCCTCATTTGTCATGTGGCCTGCCATGTGTGCGAGGGACAGTGCCGCGTGCTGCAAAGGTCACGAGGGTGTAAAAGACGCGGCCCTGCTCTTCCATACCCAGTGGTGTGCTGTTCGCCTTTGTAGAGTTTCTTGGTTCCGTGCAAATATGAAATTGGAACTAGAGCTAAGCCACCTCAGTAGTGAGCAGGTTGCTGCAGATTCTAGGATTTCAAGGTTCAATGGAGATTTAAGTTTAAATCTTTGGTATGTATCTGTAATTATCAAACTAGGTTATGTGATATTGTAGTGTTCCCTCAAATATGTTAGCATCAGAAAATCCTTAAAAAGAATTTAAACATTGATTTAGATGGATATGAAGCTGTCTATTTCTAAATTAACTTACAATTTATTGTATGTATGTACACATATTCATATATGTACTCATATATACTTACATGTAGAACACTTTTCAAAAAAAAATCAGCTTTATTGAGATAATTCACAAACCATAAAATTCACCCTTTTTAAAGTCAAAAAAAAAAAAAAAAAAAAAAAAAAGAACCAACTTTCAATCTACTTAGTGACTGCTGAAGTCACTCCGCAACCATTGGTCAACCCGGGGCCCCGCAGGAGACCTCTTAGAACCCTTGGGCGCGAGCGGCGTGTGCGCATGCTCACTTGTGTTTGGCACTGCTCCTTGGTTAGCGTTCGATCGGGAGGCTTTTGAGTGGTGCTGTTGTGGCAGAGATGTTGTCTTCGAGAAAATCGTACTCAGTAATATTCGCTCATATCGGCTTCACGAGTGGGTATGAGCCGAGGGGCCAGGTGAGGGGACGGGCCTCTGAAGCTGCTGTCTTCTTCCATGAAGAAGCTTTTTGACATTTGACGGTAGACGAAAGAGTCACTCTCAGGCACCGCCACCAGGTGGCAGGAGGCGAGCTCGGACGAGGTTTGTTTCAGACAGAGAATCGGCTTTTGGCCTAGCTCCCAGATCCACTCAGACATCTGGGAAACATCAATCACGCTGCCTAAAGGGGCCATGTTGAAAGAGGACACCAGATCCTTTCGTGTGGAGTAGGGGACTTGGGTGACAGAGCGGAACGAGAAGTAGTGGGCGGAGCTAGGCCCAATCTTAGAAAAGAACTGATCTGTGGCCAGGTCAAGAAACAGCCCATTAGAACCATCTTTCAATATCCTTAGTGACTGCTGACGTCACTCAGCATCCATTGGTCAACCCGGGGCCCCCGCAGGAGACCTCTTAGAACCCTTGGGCGCGAGCGGTGTGTGCGCGTTCTCACCTGTGTTTATCACTGCTCCTTGGTTACCGTTCGATCGGGAGGCTTTTGAGTGGTGCGGTTGTGGCAGAGAGGTTGGCTTCTACAGAATAGTACCGAGTAATCGCTGGTATTAGGTTTAGAAGTGGATAAGAGCCGAGGGGGCAGGTGAGCGGGCTGGCCCGTTAAGCTGCTGTCTTCTGCCATGAAGGCGCTTTTTGACTTTGGACCGTAGAAGAAAAAGTCACTCTCTGGCACCACCACCGGGCTGCAGGAGGCGAGCGCGGACGCGGTTTGTTCGTGAAAGAGAATCGGCTTTCGGCTGAGCTGGCAGATCCGACTCAGACATCTGGGAAAGATCCATCACGCTGCCAAACAGGGTGATGTGGAAAGAGGACAGCTGATCTTTCCGTGTGGAGTAGGGGTCGGGAACCTCCAGCAGGCTGCAGGAGGCGAGCGCGGGAGCGGTTTGGTTGAGAAATGGAATCGGATTTCGGCTGAGCTACCAGATCCGACACAGACATCTGGGAAAGATCCATCAAGCTGCAAAAGGGGTCATGTTAAAAGTGGATAGCAGATCTTTCCGTGTGGAGTAGGGTAAGTGGATGACAGAGTGGATGGAGAAGTAGGGGGCGGAGCCAGGCCCAAGCTTAGGAAAGAACTTATCTGTAGCCATGGCAAGAAATAGCCCGTGAGAAACAACTTTCAATCCCCCTAGGGACCACTGACGGCAATCAGCAACCATTGGTCAACCCGGGGCCCCGCAGGAGACCTCTTAGAACCCTTGGGCGCGAGCGGTGTGTGCGCATGCTCACTCGTGTTTGGCACTGCTCCTTGGTTAGCGTTCGATCGGGAGGCTTTTGGGTGGTGCTGTTGTGGCAGAGATGTTGTCTTCGAGAAAATAGTACTGAGTAATATTCGCTCATATCGGCTTCACGAGTGGGTATGAGCCGAGGGGCCAGGTGAGGGGACGGGCCTCTGGAGCTGCTGTCTTCTCCCATGAAGAAGCTTTTTGACTTTTGACGGTAGACGAAAGAGTCACTCTCAGGCACCGCCACCAGGTTGCAGGAGGCCAGCGCGGACGAGGTTTATTTCAGACAGAGAATCGGCTTTTGGCCTAGCTCCCAGATCCACTCAGACATCTGGGAAAGATCAATCACGCTGCCTAAAGGGGCCATGTTGAAAGAGGACACCAGATCCTTTCGTGTGGAGTAGGGGACGGGGATGACAGAGCCGAACGGGTAGTAGGGGGCGGAGCAAGGCCCAATCTGAGAAAAGAACTGATCTGTAGCCACGTCAAGAAATAGCCCATTAGAACCAACTTTCGGCACTCAGCTCCAGGCGGGGCGGCCCCGGCGCTGAGGGACGCTACCCGACCTTGGCGGGACGGGGGTTTCGCCAGGGCCTGGGCCCAGCGACCAGGCGGAGACGGCGCGCGAGCCTTGCAGTCTCCAGGGAAATGCGGGCTTGCCTGCAATGAGATTTCATTTTCTGCATTTAAAGGACATCCTTTTCTGAGCTGCTGTGAATAAATTTGGGATGATACTGTATGTTTTCATCTAATGGAGAATTAGCTGTATTTTGAATAAGGATTGCTGCACTGGACGACTTCAGAACATTACTCACAATGTCATCAAACAGGAGTCAGAATCCCCATGGACCGAAGCAGATTGGCCTTGACCAGCTCTGGGACGACCTCAGAGCTGGAATCCAGCAAGTGTACACCAGACAGAGTATGGCGAAGTCCAGATACATGGAACTCTACACGTATCCTCCTGCTTGAACTGAGATAATTTGCTTTAGAATTTTGATACTTAGTGGTAGGATCGATGAATTATTAGAAATTTGACATCGTGTGTTCTCTTCTCAGTTCATCCTTGAAATGTAGTCACAGAATTCATCTTTAGCTTTAAGTTTTTTGAATAGAGGTACTGTTTTTCGGTTTTTGGAACAGAGGTAATAAAATTGGCTAGTTAGTTGTCTAATGCAGTGCTGGTCAGTACAGTAGCCACTAGTCACATGTATCTGTTTACATTTAAAATAATTTAAAAATTCAGTTTCTTAGTCACAGTAGCCATATTTTAAGGGCTTAATAGTCAGATAATAAAATATTTCTATTACTGTGGAAAGATCCGTTGGACAGCACTGGCCTAAAGCAGGGGATCATTTGTTGAAATGTTGTCCATTTGTTTATATATTGTCTACAGCTGCTTTCATGTTACTCGGAGGGAGTTGAGTAGTTCTGTCAGAAACAATCTTGTCCACAAAGCCTAAAATATTTGCTATCTGGTCCTTTACATAAGAAGTTTGTTGACCTGATCTAACGGGATAGCACAGAGAACAAAAGTTTAACTGTTCTGGTCCTGTTTCACAAAAATGGTATTTAAAAAGTAACTCCCTCATTTGTCATGTGGCCTGCCATGTGTGCGAGGGACAGTGCCGCGTGCTGCAAAGGTCACGAGGGTGTAAAAGACGCGGCCCTGCTCTTCCATACCCAGTGGTGTGCTGTTCGCCTTTGTAGAGTTTCTTGGTTCCGTGCAAATATGAAATTGGAACTAGAGCTAAGCCACCTCAGTAGTGAGCAGGTTGCTGCAGATTCTAGGATTTCAAGGTTCAATGGAGATTTAAGTTTAAATCTTTGGTATGTATCTGTAATTATCAAACTAGGTTATGTGATATTGTAGTGTTCCCTCAAATATGTTAGCATCAGAAAATCCTTAAAAAGAATTTAAACATTGATTTAGATGGATATGAAGCTGTCTATTTCTAAATTAACTTACAATTTATTGTATGTATGTACACATTCATATATGTACTCATATATACTTACATGTAGAACACTTTTCAAAAAAAAATCAGCTTTATTGAGATAATTCACAAACCATAAAATTCACCCTTTTTAAAGTCAAAAAAAAAAAAAAAAAAAAAAAAGAACCAACTTTCAATCTACTTAGTGACTGCTGAAGTCACTCCGCAACCATTGGTCAACCCGGGGCCCCGCAGGAGACCTCTTAGAACCCTTGGGCGCGAGCGGCGTGTGCGCATGCTCACTTGTGTTTGGCACTGCTCCTTGGTTAGCGTTCGATCGGGAGGCTTTTGAGTGGTGCTGTTGTGGCAGAGATGTTGTCTTCGAGAAAATCGTACTCAGTAATATTCGCTCATATCGGCTTCACGAGTTGGTATGAGCCGAGGGGCCAGGTGAGGGGACGGGCCTCTGAAGCTGCTGTCTTCTTCCATGAAGAAGCTTTTTGACATTTGACGGTAGACGAAAGAGTCACTCTCAGGCACCGCCACCAGGTGGCAGGAGGCGAGCTCGGACGAGGTTTGTTTCAGACAGAGAATCGGCTTTTGGCCTAGCTCCCAGATCCACTCAGACATCTGGGAAACATCAATCACGCTGCCTAAAGGGGCCATGTTGAAAGAGGACACCAGATCCTTTCGTGTGGAGTAGGGGACTTGGGTGACAGAGCGGAACGAGAAGTAGTGGGCGGAGCTAGGCCCAATCTTAGAAAAGAACTGATCTGTGGCCAGGTCAAGAAACAGCCCATTAGAACCATCTTTCAATATCCTTAGTGACTGCTGACGTCACTCAGCATCCATTGGTCAACCCGGGGCCCCCGCAGGAGACCTCCTAGAACCCTTGGGCGCGAGCGGTGTGTGCGCGTTCTCACCTGTGTTTATCACTGCTCCTTGGTTACCGTTCGATCGGGAGGCTTTTGAGTGGTGCGGTTGTGGCAGAGAGGTTGGCTTCTACAGAATAGTACCGAGTAATCGCTGGTATTAGGTTTAGAAGTGGATAAGAGCCGAGGGGGCAGGTGAGCGGGCTGGCCCGTTAAGCTGCTGTCTTCTGCCATGAAGGCGCTTTTTGACTTTGGACCGTAGAAGAAAAAGTCACTCTCTGGCACCACCACCGGGCTGCAGGAGGCGAGCGCGGACGCGGTTTGTTCGTGAAAGAGAATCGGCTTTCGGCTGAGCTGGCAGATCCGACTCAGACATCTGGGAAAGATCCATCACGCTGCCAAACAGGGTGATGTGGAAAGAGGACAGCTGATCTTTCCGTGTGGAGTAGGGGTCGGGAACCTCCAGCAGGCTGCAGGAGGCGAGCGCGGGAGCGGTTTGGTTGAGAAATGGAATCGGATTTCGGCTGAGCTACCAGATCCGACACAGACATCTGGGAAAGATCCATCAAGCTGCAAAAGGGGTCATGTTAAAAGTGGATAGCAGATCTTTCCGTGTGGAGTAGGGTAAGTGGATGACAGAGTGGATGGAGAAGTAGGGGGCGGAGCCAGGCCCAAGCTTAGGAAAGAACTTATCTGTAGCCATGGCAAGAAATAGCCCGTGAGAAACAACTTTCAATCCCCCTAGGGACCACTGACGGCAATCAGCAACCATTGGTCAACCCGGGGCCCCGCAGGAGACCTCTTAGAACCCTTGGGCGCGAGCGGTGTGTGCGCATGCTCACTTGTGTTTGGCACTGCTCCTTGGTTAGCGTTCGATCGGGAGGCTTTTGGGTGGTGCTGTTGTGGCAGAGATGTTGTCTTCGAGAAAATAGTACTGAGTAATATTCGCTCATATCGGCTTCACGAGTGGGTATGAGCCGAGGGGCCAGGTGAGGGGACGGGCCTCTGAAGCTGCTGTCTTCTCCCATGAAGAAGCTTTTTGACTTTTGACGGTAGACGAAAGAGTCACTCTCAGGCACCGCCACCAGGTTGCAGGAGGCGAGCTCGGACGAGGTTTATTTCAGACAGAGAATCGGCTTTTGGCCTAGCTCCCAGATCCACTCAGACATCTGGGAAAGATCAATCACGCTGCCTAAAGGGGCCATGTTGAAAGAGGACACCAGATCCTTTCGTGTGGAGTAGGGGACGGGGATGACAGAGCCGAACGGGTAGTAGGGGGCGGAGCAAGGCCCAATCTGAGAAAAGAACTGATCTGTAGCCACGTCAAGAAATAGCCCATTAGAACCAACTTTCGGCACTCAGCTCCAGGCGGGGCGGCCCCGGCGCTGAGGGACGCTACCCGACCTTGGCGGGACGGGGGTTTCGCCAGGGCCTGGGCCCAGCGACCAGGCGGAGACGGCGCGCGAGCCTTGCAGTCTCCAGGGAAATGCGGGCTTGCCTGCAATGAGATTTCATTTTCTGCATTTAAAGGACATCCTTTTCTGAGCTGCTGTGAATAAATTTGGGATGATACTGTATGTTTTCATCTAATGGAGAATTAGCTGTATTTTGAATAAGGATTGCTGCACTGGACGACTTCAGAACATTACTCACAATGTCATCAAACAGGAGTCAGAATCCCCATGGACCGAAGCAGATTGGCCTTGACCAGCTCTGGGACGACCTCAGAGCTGGAATCCAGCAAGTGTACACCAGACAGAGTATGGCGAAGTCCAGATACATGGAACTCTACACGTATCCTCCTGCTTGAACTGAGATAATTTGCTTTAGAATTTTGATACTTAGTGGTAGGATCGATGAATTATTAGAAATTTGACATCGTGTGTTCTCTTCTCAGTTCATCCTTGAAATGTAGTCACAGAATTCATCTTTAGCTTTAAGTTTTTTGAATAGAGGTACTGTTTTTCGGTTTTTGGAACAGAGGTAATAAAATTGGCTAGTTAGTTGTCTAATGCAGTGCTGGTCAGTACAGTAGCCACTAGTCACATGTATCTGTTTACATTTAAAATAATTTAAAAATTCAGTTTCTTAGTCACAGTAGCCATATTTTAAGGGCTTAATAGTCAGATAATAAAATATTTCTATTACTGTGGAAAGATCCGTTGGACAGCACTGGCCTAAAGCAGGGGATCATTTGTTGAAATGTTGTCCATTTGTTTATATATTGTCTACAGCTGCTTTCATGTTACTCGGAGGGAGTTGAGTAGTTCTGTCAGAAACAATCTTGTCCACAAAGCCTAAAATATTTGCTATCTGGTCCTTTACATAAGAAGTTTGTTGACCTGATCTAACGGGATAGCACAGAGAACAAAAGTTTAACTGTTCTGGTCCTGTTTCACAAAAATGGTATTTAAAAAGTAACTCCCTCATTTGTCATGTGGCCTGCCATGTGTGCGAGGGACAGTGCCGCGTGCTGCAAAGGTCACGAGGGTGTAAAAGACGCGGCCCTGCTCTTCCATACCCAGTGGTGTGCTGTTCGCCTTTGTAGAGTTTCTTGGTTCCGTGCAAATATGAAATTGGAACTAGAGCTAAGCCACCTCAGTAGTGAGCAGGTTGCTGCAGATTCTAGGATTTCAAGGTTCAATGGAGATTTAAGTTTAAATCTTTGGTATGTATCTGTAATTATCAAACTAGGTTATGTGATATTGTAGTGTTCCCTCAAATATGTTAGCATCTGAAAATCCTTAAAAAGAATTTAAACATTGATTTAGATGGATATGAAGCTGTCTATTTCTAAATTAACTTACAATTTATTGTATGTATGTACACATATTCACATATGTACTCATATATACTTACATGTAGAACACTTTTCAAAAAAAAATCAGCTTTATTGAGATAATTCACAAACCATAAAATTCACCCTTTTTAAAGTCAAAAAAAAAAAAAAAAAAAAGAACCAACTTTCAATCTACTTAGTGACTGCTGAAGTCACTCCGCAACCATTGGTCAACCCGGGGCCCCGCAGGAGACCTCTTAGAACCCTTGGGCGCGAGCGGCGTGTGCGCATGCTCACTTGTGTTTGGCACTGCTCCTTGGTTAGCGTTCGATCGGGAGGCTTTTGAGTGGTGCTGTTGTGGCAGAGATGTTGTCTTCGAGAAAATCGTACTCAGTAATATTCGCTCATATCGGCTTCACGAGTGGGTATGAGCCGAGGGGCCAGGTGAGGGGACGGGCCTCTGAAGCTGCTGTCTTCTTCCATGAAGAAGCTTTTTGACATTTGACGGTAGACGAAAGAGTCACTCTCAGGCACCGCCACCAGGTGGCAGGAGGCGAGCTCGGACGAGGTTTGTTTCAGACAGAGAATCGGCTTTTGGCCTAGCTCCCAGATCCACTCAGACATCTGGGAAACATCAATCACGCTGCCTAAAGGGGCCATGTTGAAAGAGGACACCAGATCCTTTCGTGTGGAGTAGGGGACTTGGGTGACAGAGCGGAACGAGAAGTAGTGGGCGGAGCTAGGCCCAATCTTAGAAAAGAACTGATCTGTGGCCAGGTCAAGAAACAGCCCATTAGAACCATCTTTCAATATCCTTAGTGACTGCTGACGTCACTCAGCATCCATTGGTCAACCCGGGGCCCCCGCAGGAGACCTCCTAGAACCCTTGGGCGCGAGCGGTGTGTGCGCGTTCTCACCTGTGTTTATCACTGCTCCTTGGTTACCGTTCGATCGGGAGGCTTTTGAGTGGTGCGGTTGTGGCAGAGAGGTTGGCTTCTACAGAATAGTACCGAGTAATCGCTGGTATTAGGTTTAGAAGTGGATAAGAGCCGAGGGGGCAGGTGAGCGGGCTGGCCCGTTAAGCTGCTGTCTTCTGCCATGAAGGCGCTTTTTGACTTTGGACCGTAGAAGAAAAAGTCACTCTCTGGCACCACCACCGGGCTGCAGGAGGCGAGCGCGGACGCGGTTTGTTCGTGAAAGAGAATCGGCTTTCGGCTGAGCTGGCAGATCCGACTCAGACATCTGGGAAAGATCCATCACGCTGCCAAACAGGGTGATGTGGAAAGAGGACAGCTGATCTTTCCGTGTGGAGTAGGGGTCGGGAACCTCCAGCAGGCTGCAGGAGGCGAGCGCGGGAGCGGTTTGGTTGAGAAATGGAATCGGATTTCGGCTGAGCTACCAGATCCGACACAGACATCTGGGAAAGATCCATCAAGCTGCAAAAGGGGTCATGTTAAAAGTGGATAGCAGATCTTTCCGTGTGGAGTAGGGTAAGTGGATGACAGAGTGGATGGAGAAGTAGGGGGCGGAGCCAGGCCCAAGCTTAGGAAAGAACTTATCTGTAGCCATGGCAAGAAATAGCCCGTGAGAAACAACTTTCAATCCCCCTAGGGACCACTGACGGCAATCAGCAACCATTGGTCAACCCGGGGCCCCGCAGGAGACCTCTTAGCGAGCGGTGTGTGCGCATGCTCACTTGTGTTTGGCACTGCTCCTTGGTTAGCGTTCGATCGGGAGGCTTTTGGGTGGTGCTGTTGTGGCAGAGATGTTGTCTTCGAGAAAATAGTACTGAGTAATATTCGCTCATATCGGCTTCACGAGTGGGTATGAGCCGAGGGGCCAGGTGAGGGGACGGGCCTCTGGAGCTGCTGTCTTCTCCCATGAAGAAGCTTTTTGACTTTTGACGGTAGACGAAAGAGTCACTCTCAGGCACCGCCACCAGGTTGCAGGAGGCCAGCGCGGACGAGGTTTATTTCAGACAGAGAATCGGCTTTTGGCCTAGCTCCCAGATCCACTCAGACATCTGGGAAAGATCAATCACGCTGCCTAAAGGGGCCATGTTGAAAGAGGACACCAGATCCTTTCGTGTGGAGTAGGGGACGGGGATGACAGAGCCGAACGGGTAGTAGGGGGCGGAGCAAGGCCCAATCTGAGAAAAGAACTGATCTGTAGCCACGTCAAGAAATAGCCCATTAGAACCAACTTTCGGCACTCAGCTCCAGGCGGGGCGGCCCCGGCGCTGAGGGACGCTACCCGACCTTGGCGGGACGGGGGTTTCGCCAGGGCCTGGGCCCAGCGACCAGGCGGAGACGGCGCGCGAGCCTTGCAGTCTCCAGGGAAATGCGGGCTTGCCTGCAATGAGATTTCATTTTCTGCATTTAAAGGACATCCTTTTCTGAGCTGCTGTGAATAAATTTGGGATGATACTGTATGTTTTCATCTAATGGAGAATTAGCTGTATTTTGAATAAGGATTGCTGCACTGGACGACTTCAGAACATTACTCACAATGTCATCAAACAGGAGTCAGAATCCCCATGGACCGAAGCAGATTGGCCTTGACCAGCTCTGGGACGACCTCAGAGCTGGAATCCAGCAAGTGTACACCAGACAGAGTATGGCGAAGTCCAGATACATGGAACTCTACACGTATCCTCCTGCTTGAACTGAGATAATTTGCTTTAGAATTTTGATACTTAGTGGTAGGATCGATGAATTATTAGAAATTTGACATCGTGTGTTCTCTTCTCAGTTCATCCTTGAAATGTAGTCACAGAATTCATCTTTAGCTTTAAGTTTTTTGAATAGAGGTACTGTTTTTCGGTTTTTGGAACAGAGGTAATAAAATTGGCTAGTTAGTTGTCTAATGCAGTGCTGGTCAGTACAGTAGCCACTAGTCACATGTATCTGTTTACATTTAAAATAATTTAAAAATTCAGTTTCTTAGTCACAGTAGCCATATTTTAAGGGCTTAATAGTCAGATAATAAAATATTTCTATTACTGTGGAAAGATCCGTTGGACAGCACTGGCCTAAAGCAGGGGATCATTTGTTGAAATGTTGTCCATTTGTTTATATATTGTCTACAGCTGCTTTCATGTTACTCGGAGGGAGTTGAGTAGTTCTGTCAGAAACAATCTTGTCCACAAAGCCTAAAATATTTGCTATCTGGTCCTTTACATAAGAAGTTTGTTGACCTGATCTAACGGGATAGCACAGAGAACAAAAGTTTAACTGTTCTGGTCCTGTTTCACAAAAATGGTATTTAAAAAGTAACTCCCTCATTTGTCATGTGGCCTGCCATGTGTGCGAGGGACAGTGCCGCGTGCTGCAAAGGTCACGAGGGTGTAAAAGACGCGGCCCTGCTCTTCCATACCCAGTGGTGTGCTGTTCGCCTTTGTAGAGTTTCTTGGTTCCGTGCAAATATGAAAGTGGAACTAGAGCTAAGCCACCTCAGTAGTGAGCAGGTTGCTGCAGATTCTAGGATTTCAAGGTTCAATGGAGATTTAAGTTTAAATCTTTGGTATGTATCTGTAATTATCAAACTAGGTTATGTGATATTGTAGTGTTCCCTCAAATATGTTAGCATCTGAAAATCCTTAAAAAGAATTTAAACATTGATTTAGATGGATATGAAGCTGTCTATTTCTAAATTAACTTACAATTTATTGTATGTATGTACACATATTCATATATGTACTCATATATACTTACATGTAGAACACTTTTCAAAAAAAAATCAGCTTTATTGAGATAATTCACAAACCATAAAATTCACCCTTTTTAAAGTCAAAAAAAAAAAAAAAAAAAAGAACCAACTTTCAATCTACTTAGTGACTGCTGAAGTCACTCCGCAACCATTGGTCAACCCGGGGCCCCGCAGGAGACCTCTTAGAACCCTTGGGCGCGAGCGGCGTGTGCGCATGCTCACTTGTGTTTGGCACTGCTCCTTGGTTAGCGTTCGATCGGGAGGCTTTTGAGTGGTGCTGTTGTGGCAGAGATGTTGTCTTCGAGAAAATCGTACTCAGTAATATTCGCTCATATCGGCTTCACGAGTGGGTATGAGCCGAGGGGCCAGGTGAGGGGACGGGCCTCTGAAGCTGCTGTCTTCTTCCATGAAGAAGCTTTTTGACATTTGACGGTAGACGAAAGAGTCACTCTCAGGCACCGCCACCAGGTGGCAGGAGGCGAGCTCGGACGAGGTTTGTTTCAGACAGAGAATCGGCTTTTGGCCTAGCTCCCAGATCCACTCAGACATCTGGGAAACATCAATCACGCTGCCTAAAGGGGCCATGTTGAAAGAGGACACCAGATCCTTTCGTGTGGAGTAGGGGACTTGGGTGACAGAGCGGAACGAGAAGTAGTGGGCGGAGCTAGGCCCAATCTTAGAAAAGAACTGATCTGTGGCCAGGTCAAGAAACAGCCCATTAGAACCATCTTTCAATATCCTTAGTGACTGCTGACGTCACTCAGCATCCATTGGTCAACCCGGGGCCCCCGCAGGAGACCTCTTAGAACCCTTGGGCGCGAGCGGTGTGTGCGCGTTCTCACCTGTGTTTATCACTGCTCCTTGGTTACCGTTCGATCGGGAGGCTTTTGAGTGGTGCGGTTGTGGCAGAGAGGTTGGCTTCTACAGAATAGTACCGAGTAATCGCTGGTATTAGGTTTAGAAGTGGATAAGAGCCGAGGGGGCAGGTGAGCGGGCTGGCCCGTTAAGCTGCTGTCTTCTGCCATGAAGGCGCTTTTTGACTTTGGACCGTAGAAGAAAAAGTCACTCTCTGGCACCACCACCGGGCTGCAGGAGGCGAGCGCGGACGCGGTTTGTTCGTGAAAGAGAATCGGCTTTCGGCTGAGCTGGCAGATCCGACTCAGACATCTGGGAAAGATCCATCACGCTGCCAAACAGGGTGATGTGGAAAGAGGACAGCTGATCTTTCCGTGTGGAGTAGGGGTCGGGAACCTCCAGCAGGCTGCAGGAGGCGAGCGCGGGAGCGGTTTGGTTGAGAAATGGAATCGGATTTCGGCTGAGCTACCAGATCCGACACAGACATCTGGGAAAGATCCATCAAGCTGCAAAAGGGGTCATGTTAAAAGTGGATAGCAGATCTTTCCGTGTGGAGTAGGGTAAGTGGATGACAGAGTGGATGGAGAAGTAGGGGGCGGAGCCAGGCCCAAGCTTAGGAAAGAACTTATCTGTAGCCATGGCAAGAAATAGCCCGTGAGAAACAACTTTCAATCCCCCTAGGGACCACTGACGGCAATCAGCAACCATTGGTCAACCCGGGGCCCCGCAGGAGACCTCTTAGCGAGCGGTGTGTGCGCATGCTCACTTGTGTTTGGCACTGCTCCTTGGTTAGCGTTCGATCGGGAGGCTTTTGGGTGGTGCTGTTGTGGCAGAGATGTTGTCTTCGAGAAAATAGTACTGAGTAATATTCGCTCATATCGGCTTCACGAGTGGGTATGAGCCGAGGGGCCAGGTGAGGGGACGGGCCTCTGGAGCTGCTGTCTTCTCCCATGAAGAAGCTTTTTGACTTTTGACGGTAGACGAAAGAGTCACTCTCAGGCACCGCCACCAGGTTGCAGGAGGCGAGCGCGGACGAGGTTTATTTCAGACAGAGAATCGGCTTTTGGCCTAGCTCCCAGATCCACTCAGACATCTGGGAAAGATCAATCACGCTGCCTAAAGGGGCCATGTTGAAAGAGGACACCAGATCCTTTCGTGTGGAGTAGGGGACGGGGATGACAGAGCCGAACGGGTAGTAGGGGGCGGAGCAAGGCCCAATCTGAGAAAAGAACTGATCTGTAGCCACGTCAAGAAATAGCCCATTAGAACCAACTTTCGGCACTCAGCTCCAGGCGGGGCGGCCCCGGCGCTGAGGGACGCTACCCGACCTTGGCGGGACGGGGGTTTCGCCAGGGCCTGGGCCCAGCGACCAGGCGGAGACGGCGCGCGAGCCTTGCAGTCTCCAGGGAAATGCGGGCTTGCCTGCAATGAGATTTCATTTTCTGCATTTAAAGGACATCCTTTTCTGAGCTGCTGTGAATAAATTTGGGATGATACTGTATGTTTTCATCTAATGGAGAATTAGCTGTATTTTGAATAAGGATTGCTGCACTGGACGACTTCAGAACATTACTCACAATGTCATCAAACAGGAGTCAGAATCCCCATGGACCGAAGCAGATTGGCCTTGACCAGCTCTGGGACGACCTCAGAGCTGGAATCCAGCAAGTGTACACCAGACAGAGTATGGCGAAGTCCAGATACATGGAACTCTACACGTATCCTCCTGCTTGAACTGAGATAATTTGCTTTAGAATTTTGATACTTAGTGGTAGGATCGATGAATTATTAGAAATTTGACATCGTGTGTTCTCTTCTCAGTTCATCCTTGAAATGTAGTCACAGAATTCATCTTTAGCTTTAAGTTTTTTGAATAGAGGTACTGTTTTTCGGTTTTTGGAACAGAGGTAATAAAATTGGCTAGTTAGTTGTCTAATGCAGTGCTGGTCAGTACAGTAGCCACTAGTCACATGTATCTGTTTACATTTAAAATAATTTAAAAATTCAGTTTCTTAGTCACAGTAGCCATATTTTAAGGGCTTAATAGTCAGATAATAAAATATTTCTATTACTGTGGAAAGATCCGTTGGACAGCACTGGCCTAAAGCAGGGGATCATTTGTTGAAATGTTGTCCATTTGTTTATATATTGTCTACAGCTGCTTTCATGTTACTCGGAGGGAGTTGAGTAGTTCTGTCAGAAACAATCTTGTCCACAAAGCCTAAAATATTTGCTATCTGGTCCTTTACATAAGAAGTTTGTTGACCTGATCTAACGGGATAGCACAGAGAACAAAAGTTTAACTGTTCTGGTCCTGTTTCACAAAAATGGTATTTAAAAAGTAACTCCCTCATTTGTCATGTGGCCTGCCATGTGTGCGAGGGACAGTGCCGCGTGCTGCAAAGGTCACGAGGGTGTAAAAGACGCGGCCCTGCTCTTCCATACCCAGTGGTGTGCTGTTCGCCTTTGTAGAGTTTCTTGGTTCCGTGCAAATATGAAATTGGAACTAGAGCTAAGCCACCTCAGTAGTGAGCAGGTTGCTGCAGATTCTAGGATTTCAAGGTTCAATGGAGATTTAAGTTTAAATCTTTGGTATGTATCTGTAATTATCAAACTAGGTTATGTGATATTGTAGTGTTCCCTCAAATATGTTAGCATCAGAAAATCCTTAAAAAGAATTTAAACATTGATTTAGATGGATATGAAGCTGTCTATTTCTAAATTAACTTACAATTTATTGTATGTATGTACACATATACATATATGTACTCATATATACTTACATGTAGAACACTTTTCAAAAAAAAATCAGCTTTATTGAGATAATTCACAAACCATAAAATTCACCCTTTTTAAAGTCAAAAAAAAAAAAAAAAAAAGAACCAACTTTCAATCTACTTAGTGACTGCTGAAGTCACTCCGCAACCATTGGTCAACCCGGGGCCCCGCAGGAGACCTCTTAGAACCCTTGGGCGCGAGCGGCGTGTGCGCATGCTCACTTGTGTTTGGCACTGCTCCTTGGTTAGCGTTCGATCGGGAGGCTTTTGAGTGGTGCTGTTGTGGCAGAGATGTTGTCTTCGAGAAAATCGTACTCAGTAATATTCGCTCATATCGGCTTCACGAGTGGGTATGAGCCGAGGGGCCAGGTGAGGGGACGGGCCTCTGAAGCTGCTGTCTTCTTCCATGAAGAAGCTTTTTGACATTTGACGGTAGACGAAAGAGTCACTCTCAGGCACCGCCACCAGGTGGCAGGAGGCGAGCTCGGACGAGGTTTGTTTCAGACAGAGAATCGGCTTTTGGCCTAGCTCCCAGATCCACTCAGACATCTGGGAAACATCAATCACGCTGCCTAAAGGGGCCATGTTGAAAGAGGACACCAGATCCTTTCGTGTGGAGTAGGGGACTTGGGTGACAGAGCGGAACGAGAAGTAGTGGGCGGAGCTAGGCCCAATCTTAGAAAAGAACTGATCTGTGGCCAGGTCAAGAAACAGCCCATTAGAACCATCTTTCAATATCCTTAGTGACTGCTGACGTCACTCAGCATCCATTGGTCAACCCGGGGCCCCCGCAGGAGACCTCTTAGAACCCTTGGGCGCGAGCGGTGTGTGCGCGTTCTCACCTGTGTTTATCACTGCTCCTTGGTTACCGTTCGATCGGGAGGCTTTTGAGTGGTGCGGTTGTGGCAGAGAGGTTGGCTTCTACAGAATAGTACCGAGTAATCGCTGGTATTAGGTTTAGAAGTGGATAAGAGCCGAGGGGGCAGGTGAGCGGGCTGGCCCGTTAAGCTGCTGTCTTCTGCCATGAAGGCGCTTTTTGACTTTGGACCGTAGAAGAAAAAGTCACTCTCTGGCACCACCACCGGGCTGCAGGAGGCGAGCGCGGACGCGGTTTGTTCGTGAAAGAGAATCGGCTTTCGGCTGAGCTGGCAGATCCGACTCAGACATCTGGGAAAGATCCATCACGCTGCCAAACAGGGTGATGTGGAAAGAGGACAGCTGATCTTTCCGTGTGGAGTAGGGGTCGGGAACCTCCAGCAGGCTGCAGGAGGCGAGCGCGGGAGCGGTTTGGTTGAGAAATGGAATCGGATTTCGGCTGAGCTACCAGATCCGACACAGACATCTGGGAAAGATCCATCAAGCTGCAAAAGGGGTCATGTTAAAAGTGGATAGCAGATCTTTCCGTGTGGAGTAGGGTAAGTGGATGACAGAGTGGATGGAGAAGTAGGGGGCGGAGCCAGGCCCAAGCTTAGGAAAGAACTTATCTGTAGCCATGGCAAGAAATAGCCCGTGAGAAACAACTTTCAATCCCCCTAGGGACCACTGACGGCAATCAGCAACCATTGGTCAACCCGGGGCCCCACAGGAGACCTCTTAGAACCCTTGGGCGCGAGCGGTGTGTGCGCATGCTCACTTGTGTTTGGCACTGCTCCTTGGTTAGCGTTCGATCGGGAGGCTTTTGGGTGGTGCTGTTGTGGCAGAGATGTTGTCTTCGAGAAAATAGTACTGAGTAATATTCGCTCATATCGGCTTCACGAGTGGGTATGAGCCGAGGGGCCAGGTGAGGGGACGGGCCTCTGGAGCTGCTGTCTTCTCCCATGAAGAAGCTTTTTGACTTTTGACGGTAGACGAAAGAGTCACTCTCAGGCACCGCCACCAGGTTGCAGGAGGCGAGCTCGGACGAGGTTTATTTCAGACAGAGAATCGGCTTTTGGCCTAGCTCCCAGATCCACTCAGACATCTGGGAAAGATCAATCACGCTGCCTAAAGGGGCCATGTTGAAAGAGGACACCAGATCCTTTCGTGTGGAGTAGGGGACGGGGATGACAGAGCCGAACGGGTAGTAGGGGGCGGAGCAAGGCCCAATCTGAGAAAAGAACTGATCTGTAGCCACGTCAAGAAATAGCCCATTAGAACCAACTTTCGGCACTCAGCTCCAGGCGGGGCGGCCCCGGCGCTGAGGGACGCTACCCGACCTTGGCGGGACGGGGGTTTCGCCAGGGCCTGGGCCCAGCGACCAGGCGGAGACGGCGCGCGAGCCTTGCAGTCTCCAGGGAAATGCGGGCTTGCCTGCAATGAGATTTCATTTTCTGCATTTAAAGGACATCCTTTTCTGAGCTGCTGTGAATAAATTTGGGATGATACTGTATGTTTTCATCTAAGGGAGAATTAGCTGTATTTTGAATAAGGATTGCTGCACTGGACGACTTCAGAACATTACTCACAATGTCATCAAACAGGAGTCAGAATCCCCATGGACCGAAGCAGATTGGCCTTGACCAGCTCTGGGACGACCTCAGAGCTGGAATCCAGCAAGTGTACACCACACAGAGTATGGCGAAGTCCAGATACATGGAACTCTACACGTATCCTCCTGCTTGAACTGAGATAATTTGCTTTAGAATTTTGATACTTAGTGGTAGGATCGATGAATTATTAGAAATTTGACATCGTGTGTTCTCTTCTCAGTTCATCCTTGAAATGTAGTCACAGAATTCATCTTTAGCTTTAAGTTTTTTGAATAGAGGTACTGTTTTTCGGTTTTTGGAACAGAGGTAATAAAATTGGCTAGTTAGTTGTCTAATGCAGTGCTGGTCAGTACAGTAGCCACTAGTCACATGTATCTGTTTACATTTAAAATAATTTAAAAATTCAGTTTCTTAGTCACAGTAGCCATATTTTAAGGGCTTAATAGTCAGATAATAAAATATTTCTATTACTGTGGAAAGATCCGTTGGACAGCACTGGCCTAAAGCAGGGGATCATTTGTTGAAATGTTGTCCATTTGTTTATATATTGTCTACAGCTGCTTTCATGTTACTCGGAGGGAGTTGAGTAGTTCTGTCAGAAACAATCTTGTCCACAAAGCCTAAAATATTTGCTATCTGGTCCTTTACATAAGAAGTTTGTTGACCTGATCTAACGGGATAGCACAGAGAACAAAAGTTTAACTGTTCTGGTCCTGTTTCACAAAAATGGTATTTAAAAAGTAACTCCCTCATTTGTCATGTGGCCTGCCATGTGTGCGAGGGACAGTGCCGCGTGCTGCAAAGGTCACGAGGGTGTAAAAGACGCGGCCCTGCTCTTCCATACCCAGTGGTGTGCTGTTCGCCTTTGTAGAGTTTCTTGGTTCCGTGCAAATATGAAATTGGATCTAGAGCTAAGCCACCTCAGTAGTGAGCAGGTTGCTGCAGATTCTAGGATTTCAAGGTTCAATGGAGATTTAAGTTTAAATCTTTGGTATGTATCTGTAATTATCAAACTAGGTTATGTGATATTGTAGTGTTCCCTCAAATATGTTAGCATCTGAAAATCCTTAAAAAGAATTTAAACATTGATTTAGATGGATATGAAGCTGTCTATTTCTAAATTAACTTACAATTTATTGTATGTATGTACACATATTCATATATGTACTCATATATACTTACATGTAGAACACTTTTCAAAAAAAAATCAGCTTTATTGAGATAATTCACAAACCATAAAATTCACCCTTTTTAAAGTCAAAAAAAAAAAAAAAAAAAAAAAAAAAGAACCAACTTTCAATCTACTTAGTGACTGCTGAAGTCACTCCGCAACCATTGGTCAACCCGGGGCCCCGCAGGAGACCTCTTAGAACCCTTGGGCGCGAGCGGCGTGTGCGCATGCTCACTTGTGTTTGGCACTGCTCCTTGGTTAGCGTTCGATCGGGAGGCTTTTGAGTGGTGCTGTTGTGGCAGAGATGTTGTCTTCGAGAAAATCGTACTCAGTAATATTCGCTCATATCGGCTTCACGAGTGGGTATGAGCCGAGGGGCCAGGTGAGGGGACGGGCCTCTGAAGCTGCTGTCTTCTTCCATGAAGAAGCTTTTTGACATTTGACGGTAGACGAAAGAGTCACTCTCAGGCACCGCCACCAGGTGGCAGGAGGCGAGCTCGGACGAGGTTTGTTTCAGACAGAGAATCGGCTTTTGGCCTAGCTCCCAGATCCACTCAGACATCTGGGAAACATCAATCACGCTGCCTAAAGGGGCCATGTTGAAAGAGGACACCAGATCCTTTCGTGTGGAGTAGGGGACTTGGGTGACAGAGCGGAACGAGAAGTAGTGGGCGGAGCTAGGCCCAATCTTAGAAAAGAACTGATCTGTGGCCAGGTCAAGAAACAGCCCATTAGAACCATCTTTCAATATCCTTAGTGACTGCTGACGTCACTCAGCATCCATTGGTCAACCCGGGCCCCCGCAGGAGACCTCTTAGAACCCTTGGGCGCGAGCGGTGTGTGCGCGTTCTCACCTGTGTTTATCACTGCTCCTTGGTTACCGTTCGATCGGGAGGCTTTTGAGTGGTGCGGTTGTGGCAGAGAGGTTGGCTTCTACAGAATAGTACCGAGTAATCGCTGGTATTAGGTTTAGAAGTGGATAAGAGCCGAGGGGGCAGGTGAGCGGGCTGGCCCGTTAAGCTGCTGTCTTCTGCCATGAAGGCGCTTTTTGACTTTGGACCGTAGAAGAAAAAGTCACTCTCTGGCACCACCACCGGGCTGCAGGAGGCGAGCGCGGACGCGGTTTGTTCGTGAAAGAGAATCGGCTTTCGGCTGAGCTGGCAGATCCGACTCAGACATCTGGGAAAGATCCATCACGCTGCCAAACAGGGTGATGTGGAAAGAGGACAGCTGATCTTTCCGTGTGGAGTAGGGGTCGGGAACCTCCAGCAGGCTGCAGGAGGCGAGCGCGGGAGCGGTTTGGTTGAGAAATGGAATCGGATTTCGGCTGAGCTACCAGATCCGACACAGACATCTGGGAAAGATCCATCAAGCTGCAAAAGGGGTCATGTTAAAAGTGGATAGCAGATCTTTCCGTGTGGAGTAGGGTAAGTGGATGACAGAGTGGATGGAGAAGTAGGGGGCGGAGCCAGGCCCAAGCTTAGGAAAGAACTTATCTGTAGCCATGGCAAGAAATAGCCCGTGAGAAACAACTTTCAATCCCCCTAGGGACCACTGACGGCAATCAGCAACCATTGGTCAACCCGGGGCCCCGCAGGAGACCTCTTAGAACCCTTGGGCGCGAGCGGTGTGTGCGCATGCTCACTTGTGTTTGGCACTGCTCCTTGGTTAGCGTTCGATCGGGAGGCTTTTGGGTGGTGCTGTTGTGGCAGAGATGTTGTCTTCGAGAAAATAGTACTGAGTAATATTCGCTCATATCGGCTTCACGAGTGGGTATGAGCCGAGGGGCCAGGTGAGGGGACGGGCCTCTGAAGCTGCTGTCTTCTCCCATGAAGAAGCTTTTTGACTTTTGACGGTAGACGAAAGAGTCACTCTCAGGCACCGCCACCAGGTTGCAGGAGGCGAGCTCGGACGAGGTTTATTTCAGACAGAGAATCGGCTTTTGGCCTAGCTCCCAGATCCACTCAGACATCTGGGAAAGATCAATCACGCTGCCTAAAGGGGCCATGTTGAAAGAGGACACCAGATCCTTTCGTGTGGAGTAGGGGACGGGGATGACAGAGCCGAACGAGTAGTAGGGGGCGGAGCAAGGCCCAATCTGAGAAAAGAACTGATCTGTAGCCACGTCAAGAAATAGCCCATTAGAACCAACTTTCGGCACTCAGCTCCAGGCGGGGCGGCCCCGGCGCTGAGGGACGCTACCCGACCTTGGCGGGACGGGGGTTTCGCCAGGGCCTGGGCCCAGCGACCAGGCGGAGACGGCGCGCGAGCCTTGCAGTCTCCAGGGAAATGCGGGCTTGCCTGCAATGAGATTTCATTTTCTGCATTTAAAGGACATCCTTTTCTGAGCTGCTGTGAATAAATTTGGGATGATACTGTATGTTTTCATCTAAGGGAGAATTAGCTGTATTTTGAATAAGGATTGCTGCACTGGACGACTTCAGAACATTACTCACAATGTCATCAAACAGGAGTCAGAATCCCCATGGACCGAAGCAGATTGGCCTTGACCAGCTCTGGGACGACCTCAGAGCTGGAATCCAGCAAGTGTACACCACACAGAGTATGGCGAAGTCCAGATACATGGAACTCTACACGTATCCTCCTGCTTGAACTGAGATAATTTGCTTTAGAATTTTGATACTTAGTGGTAGGATCGATGAATTATTAGAAATTTGACATCGTGTGTTCTCTTCTCAGTTCATCCTTGAAATGTAGTCACAGAATTCATCTTTAGCTTTAAGTTTTTTGAATAGAGGTACTGTTTTTCGGTTTTTGGAACAGAGGTAATAAAATTGGCTAGTTAGTTGTCTAATGCAGTGCTGGTCAGTACAGTAGCCACTAGTCACATGTATCTGTTTACATTTAAAATAATTTAAAAATTCAGTTTCTTAGTCACAGTAGCCATATTTTAAGGGCTTAATAGTCAGATAATAAAATATTTCTATTACTGTGGAAAGATCCGTTGGACAGCACTGGCCTAAAGCAGGGGATCATTTGTTGAAATGTTGTCCATTTGTTTATATATTGTCTACAGCTGCTTTCATGTTACTCGGAGGGAGTTGAGTAGTTCTGTCAGAAACAATCTTGTCCACAAAGCCTAAAATATTTGCTATCTGGTCCTTTACATAAGAAGTTTGTTGACCTGATCTAACGGGATAGCACAGAGAACAAAAGTTTAACTGTTCTGGTCCTGTTTCACAAAAATGGTATTTAAAAAGTAACTCCCTCATTTGTCATGTGGCCTGCCATGTGTGCGAGGGACAGTGCCGCGTGCTGCAAAGGTCACGAGGGTGTAAAAGACGCGGCCCTGCTCTTCCATACCCAGTGGTGTGCTGTTCGCCTTTGTAGAGTTTCTTGGTTCCGTGCAAATATGAAATTGGATCTAGAGCTAAGCCACCTCAGTAGTGAGCAGGTTGCTGCAGATTCTAGGATTTCAAGGTTCAATGGAGATTTAAGTTTAAATCTTTGGTATGTATCTGTAATTATCAAACTAGGTTATGTGATATTGTAGTGTTCCCTCAAATATGTTAGCATCTGAAAATCCTTAAAAAGAATTTAAACATTGATTTAGATGGATATGAAGCTGTCTATTTCTAAATTAACTTACAATTTATTGTATGTATGTACACATATTCATATATGTACTCATATATACTTACATGTAGAACACTTTTCAAAAAAAAATCAGCTTTATTGAGATAATTCACAAACCATAAAATTCACCCTTTTTAAAGTCAAAAAAAAAAAAAAAAAAAAAAAAAAAGAACCAACTTTCAATCTACTTAGTGACTGCTGAAGTCACTCCGCAACCATTGGTCAACCCGGGGCCCCGCAGGAGACCTCTTAGAACCCTTGGGCGCGAGCGGCGTGTGCGCATGCTCACTTGTGTTTGGCACTGCTCCTTGGTTAGCGTTCGATCGGGAGGCTTTTGAGTGGTGCTGTTGTGGCAGAGATGTTGTCTTCGAGAAAATCGTACTCAGTAATATTCGCTCATATCGGCTTCACGAGTGGGTATGAGCCGAGGGGCCAGGTGAGGGGACGGGCCTCTGAAGCTGCTGTCTTCTTCCATGAAGAAGCTTTTTGACATTTGACGGTAGACGAAAGAGTCACTCTCAGGCACCGCCACCAGGTGGCAGGAGGCGAGCTCGGACGAGGTTTGTTTCAGACAGAGAATCGGCTTTTGGCCTAGCTCCCAGATCCACTCAGACATCTGGGAAACATCAATCACGCTGCCTAAAGGGGCCATGTTGAAAGAGGACACCAGATCCTTTCGTGTGGAGTAGGGGACTTGGGTGACAGAGCGGAACGAGAAGTAGTGGGCGGAGCTAGGCCCAATCTTAGAAAAGAACTGATCTGTGGCCAGGTCAAGAAACAGCCCATTAGAACCATCTTTCAATATCCTTAGTGACTGCTGACGTCACTCAGCATCCATTGGTCAACCCGGGCCCCCGCAGGAGACCTCTTAGAACCCTTGGGCGCGAGCGGTGTGTGCGCGTTCTCACCTGTGTTTATCACTGCTCCTTGGTTACCGTTCGATCGGGAGGCTTTTGAGTGGTGCGGTTGTGGCAGAGAGGTTGGCTTCTACAGAATAGTACCGAGTAATCGCTGGTATTAGGTTTAGAAGTGGATAAGAGCCGAGGGGGCAGGTGAGCGGGCTGGCCCGTTAAGCTGCTGTCTTCTGCCATGAAGGCGCTTTTTGACTTTGGACCGTAGAAGAAAAAGTCACTCTCTGGCACCACCACCGGGCTGCAGGAGGCGAGCGCGGACGCGGTTTGTTCGTGAAAGAGAATCGGCTTTCGGCTGAGCTGGCAGATCCGACTCAGACATCTGGGAAAGATCCATCACGCTGCCAAACAGGGTGATGTGGAAAGAGGACAGCTGATCTTTCCGTGTGGAGTAGGGGTCGGGAACCTCCAGCAGGCTGCAGGAGGCGAGCGCGGGAGCGGTTTGGTTGAGAAATGGAATCGGATTTCGGCTGAGCTACCAGATCCGACACAGACATCTGGGAAAGATCCATCAAGCTGCAAAAGGGGTCATGTTAAAAGTGGATAGCAGATCTTTCCGTGTGGAGTAGGGTAAGTGGATGACAGAGTGGATGGAGAAGTAGGGGGCGGAGCCAGGCCCAAGCTTAGGAAAGAACTTATCTGTAGCCATGGCAAGAAATAGCCCGTGAGAAACAACTTTCAATCCCCCTAGGGACCACTGACGGCAATCAGCAACCATTGGTCAACCCGGGGCCCCGCAGGAGACCTCTTAGAACCCTTGGGCGCGAGCGGTGTGTGCGCATGCTCACTCGTGTTTGGCACTGCTCCTTGGTTAGCGTTCGATCGGGAGGCTTTTGGGTGGTGCTGTTGTGGCAGAGATGTTGTCTTCGAGAAAATAGTACTGAGTAATATTCGCTCATATCGGCTTCACGAGTGGGTATGAGCCGAGGGGCCAGGTGAGGGGACGGGCCTCTGGAGCTGCTGTCTTCTCCCATGAAGAAGCTTTTTGACTTTTGACGGTAGACGAAAGAGTCACTCTCAGGCACCGCCACCAGGTTGCAGGAGGCGAGCTCGGACGAGGTTTATTTCAGACAGAGAATCGGCTTTTGGCCTAGCTCCCAGATCCACTCAGACATCTGGGAAAGATCAATCACGCTGCCTAAAGGGACCATGTTGAAAGAGGACACCAGATCCTTTCGTGTGGAGTAGGGGACGGGGATGACAGAGCCGAACGGGTAGTAGGGGGCGGAGCAAGGCCCAATCTGAGAAAAGAACTGATCTGTAGCCACGTCAAGAAATAGCCCATTAGAACCAACTTTCGGCACTCAGCTCCAGGCGGGGCGGCCCCGGCGCTGAGGGACGCTACCCGACCTTGGCGGGACGGGGGTTTCGCCAGGGCCTGGGCCCAGCGACCAGGCGGAGACGGCGCGCGAGCCTTGCAGTCTCCAGGGAAATGCGGGCTTGCCTGCAATGAGATTTCATTTTCTGCATTTAAAGGACATCCTTTTCTGAGCTGCTGTGAATAAATTTGGGATGATACTGTATGTTTTCATCTAAGGGAGAATTAGCTGTATTTTGAATAAGGATTGCTGCACTGGACGACTTCAGAACATTACTCACAATGTCATCAAACAGGAGTCAGAATCCCCATGGACCGAAGCAGATTGGCCTTGACCAGCTCTGGGACGACCTCAGAGCTGGAATCCAGCAAGTGTACACCACACAGAGTATGGCGAAGTCCAGATACATGGAACTCTACACGTATCCTCCTGCTTGAACTGAGATAATTTGCTTTAGAATTTTGATACTTAGTGGTAGGATCGATGAATTATTAGAAATTTGACATCGTGTGTTCTCTTCTCAGTTCATCCTTGAAATGTAGTCACAGAATTCATCTTTAGCTTTAAGTTTTTTGAATAGAGGTACTGTTTTTCGGTTTTTGGAACAGAGGTAATAAAATTGGCTAGTTAGTTGTCTAATGCAGTGCTGGTCAGTACAGTAGCCACTAGTCACATGTATCTGTTTACATTTAAAATAATTTAAAAATTCAGTTTCTTAGTCACAGTAGCCATATTTTAAGGGCTTAATAGTCAGATAATAAAATATTTCTATTACTGTGGAAAGATCCGTTGGACAGCACTGGCCTAAAGCAGGGGATCATTTGTTGAAATGTTGTCCATTTGTTTATATATTGTCTACAGCTGCTTTCATGTTACTCGGAGGGAGTTGAGTAGTTCTGTCAGAAACAATCTTGTCCACAAAGCCTAAAATATTTGCTATCTGGTCCTTTACATAAGAAGTTTGTTGACCTGATCTAACGGGATAGCACAGAGAACAAAAGTTTAACTGTTCTGGTCCTGTTTCACAAAAATGGTATTTAAAAAGTAACTCCCTCATTTGTCATGTGGCCTGCCATGTGTGCGAGGGACAGTGCCGCGTGCTGCAAAGGTCACGAGGGTGTAAAAGACGCGGCCCTGCTCTTCCATACCCAGTGGTGTGCTGTTCGCCTTTGTAGAGTTTCTTGGTTCCGTGCAAATATGAAATTGGAACTAGAGCTAAGCCACCTCAGTAGTGAGCAGGTTGCTGCAGATTCTAGGATTTCAAGGTTCAATGGAGATTTAAGTTTAAATCTTTGGTATGTATCTGTAATTATCAAACTAGGTTATGTGATATTGTAGTGTTCCCTCAAATATGTTAGCATCAGAAAATCCTTAAAAAGAATTTAAACATTGATTTAGATGGATATGAAGCTGTCTATTTCTAAATTAACTTACAATTTATTGTATGTATGTACACATATTCATATATGTACTCATATATACTTACATGTAGAACACTTTTCAAAAAAAAATCAGCTTTATTGAGATAATTCACAAACCATAAAATTCACCCTTTTTAAAGTCAAAAAAAAAAAAAAAAAAAAAAAAAAAAAAAGAACCAACTTTCAATCTACTTAGTGACTGCTGAAGTCACTCCGCAACCATTGGTCAACCCGGGGCCCCGCAGGAGACCTCTTAGAACCCTTGGGCGCGAGCGGCGTGTGCGCATGCTCACTTGTGTTTGGCACTGCTCCTTGGTTAGCGTTCGATCGGGAGGCTTTTGAGTGGTGCTGTTGTGGCAGAGATGTTGTCTTCGAGAAAATCGTACTCAGTAATATTCGCTCATATCGGCTTCACGAGTGGGTATGAGCCGAGGGGCCAGGTGAGGGGACGGGCCTCTGAAGCTGCTGTCTTCTTCCATGAAGAAGCTTTTTGACATTTGACGGTAGACGAAAGAGTCACTCTCAGGCACCGCCACCAGGTGGCAGGAGGCGAGCTCGGACGAGGTTTGTTTCAGACAGAGAATCGGCTTTTGGCCTAGCTCCCAGATCCACTCAGACATCTGGGAAACATCAATCACGCTGCCTAAAGGGGCCATGTTGAAAGAGGACACCAGATCCTTTCGTGTGGAGTAGGGGACTTGGGTGACAGAGCGGAACGAGAAGTAGTGGGCGGAGCTAGGCCCAATCTTAGAAAAGAACTGATCTGTGGCCAGGTCAAGAAACAGCCCATTAGAACCATCTTTCAATATCCTTAGTGACTGCTGACGTCACTCAGCATCCATTGGTCAACCCGGGGCCCCCGCAGGAGACCTCTTAGAACCCTTGGGCGCGAGCGGTGTGTGCGCGTTCTCACCTGTGTTTATCACTGCTCCTTGGTTACCGTTCGATCGGGAGGCTTTTGAGTGGTGCGGTTGTGGCAGAGAGGTTGGCTTCTACAGAATAGTACCGAGTAATCGCTGGTATTAGGTTTAGAAGTGGATAAGAGCCGAGGGGGCAGGTGAGCGGGCTGGCCCGTTAAGCTGCTGTCTTCTGCCATGAAGGCGCTTTTTGACTTTGGACCGTAGAAGAAAAAGTCACTCTCTGGCACCACCACCGGGCTGCAGGAGGCGAGCGCGGACGCGGTTTGTTCGTGAAAGAGAATCGGCTTTCGGCTGAGCTGGCAGATCCGACTCAGACATCTGGGAAAGATCCATCACGCTGCCAAACAGGGTGATGTGGAAAGAGGACAGCTGATCTTTCCGTGTGGAGTAGGGGTCGGGAACCTCCAGCAGGCTGCAGGAGGCGAGCGCGGGAGCGGTTTGGTTGAGAAATGGAATCGGATTTCGGCTGAGCTACCAGATCCGACACAGACATCTGGGAAAGATCCATCAAGCTGCAAAAGGGGTCATGTTAAAAGTGGATAGCAGATCTTTCCGTGTGGAGTAGGGTAAGTGGATGACAGAGTGGATGGAGAAGTAGGGGGCGGAGCCAGGCCCAAGCTTAGGAAAGAACTTATCTGTAGCCATGGCAAGAAATAGCCCGTGAGAAACAACTTTCAATCCCCCTAGGGACCACTGACGGCAATCAGCAACCATTGGTCAACCCGGGGCCCCGCAGGAGACCTCTTAGAACCCTTGGGCGCGAGCGGTGTGTGCGCATGCTCACTTGTGTTTGGCACTGCTCCTTGGTTAGCGTTCGATCGGGAGGCTTTTGGGTGGTGCTGTTGTGGCAGAGATGTTGTCTTCGAGAAAATAGTACTGAGTAATATTCGCTCATATCGGCTTCACGAGTGGGTATGAGCCGAGGGGCCAGGTGAGGGGACGGGCCTCTGAAGCTGCTGTCTTCTCCCATGAAGAAGCTTTTTGACTTTTGACGGTAGACGAAAGAGTCACTCTCAGGCACCGCCACCAGGTTGCAGGAGGCGAGCTCGGACGAGGTTTATTTCAGACAGAGAATCGGCTTTTGGCCTAGCTCCCAGATCCACTCAGACATCTGGGAAAGATCAATCACGCTGCCTAAAGGGGCCATGTTGAAAGAGGACACCAGATCCTTTCGTGTGGAGTAGGGGACGGGGATGACAGAGCCGAACGGGTAGTAGGGGGCGGAGCAAGGCCCAATCTGAGAAAAGAACTGATCTGTAGCCACGTCAAGAAATAGCCCATTAGAACCAACTTTCGGCACTCAGCTCCAGGCGGGGCGGCCCCGGCGCTGAGGGACGCTACCCGACCTTGGCGGGACGGGGGTTTCGCCAGGGCCTGGGCCCAGCGACCAGGCGGAGACGGCGCGCGAGCCTTGCAGTCTCCAGGGAAATGCGGGCTTGCCTGCAATGAGATTTCATTTTCTGCATTTAAAGGACATCCTTTTCTGAGCTGCTGTGAATAAATTTGGGATGATACTGTATGTTTTCATCTAAGGGAGAATTAGCTGTATTTTGAATAAGGATTGCTGCACTGGACGACTTCAGAACATTACTCACAATGTCATCAAACAGGAGTCAGAATCCCCATGGACCGAAGCAGATTGGCCTTGACCAGCTCTGGGACGACCTCAGAGCTGGAATCCAGCAAGTGTACACCACACAGAGTATGGCGAAGTCCAGATACATGGAACTCTACACGTATCCTCCTGCTTGAACTGAGATAATTTGCTTTAGAATTTTGATACTTAGTGGTAGGATCGATGAATTATTAGAAATTTGACATCGTGTGTTCTCTTCTCAGTTCATCCTTGAAATGTAGTCACAGAATTCATCTTTAGCTTTAAGTTTTTTGAATAGAGGTACTGTTTTTCGGTTTTTGGAACAGAGGTAATAAAATTGGCTAGTTAGTTGTCTAATGCAGTGCTGGTCAGTACAGTAGCCACTAGTCACATGTATCTGTTTACATTTAAAATAATTTAAAAATTCAGTTTCTTAGTCACAGTAGCCATATTTTAAGGGCTTAATAGTCAGATAATAAAATATTTCTATTACTGTGGAAAGATCCGTTGGACAGCACTGGCCTAAAGCAGGGGATCATTTGTTGAAATGTTGTCCATTTGTTTATATATTGTCTACAGCTGCTTTCATGTTACTCGGAGGGAGTTGAGTAGTTCTGTCAGAAACAATCTTGTCCACAAAGCCTAAAATATTTGCTATCTGGTCCTTTACATAAGAAGTTTGTTGACCTGATCTAACGGGATAGCACAGAGAACAAAAGTTTAACTGTTCTGGTCCTGTTTCACAAAAATGGTATTTAAAAAGTAACTCCCTCATTTGTCATGTGGCCTGCCATGTGTGCGAGGGACAGTGCCGCGTGCTGCAAAGGTCACGAGGGTGTAAAAGACGCGGCCCTGCTCTTCCATACCCAGTGGTGTGCTGTTCGCCTTTGTAGAGTTTCTTGGTTCCGTGCAAATATGAAATTGGAACTAGAGCTAAGCCACCTCAGTAGTGAGCAGGTTGCTGCAGATTCTAGGATTTCAAGGTTCAATGGAGATTTAAGTTTAAATCTTTGGTATGTATCTGTAATTATCAAACTAGGTTATGTGATATTGTAGTGTTCCCTCAAATATGTTAGCATCAGAAAATCCTTAAAAAGAATTTAAACATTGATTTAGATGGATATGAAGCTGTCTATTTCTAAATTAACTTACAATTTATTGTATGTATGTACACATATTCATATATGTACTCATATATACTTACATGTAGAACACTTTTCAAAAAAAAATCAGCTTTATTGAGATAATTCACAAACCATAAAATTCACCCTTTTTAAAGTCAAAAAAAAAAAAAAAAAAAAAAAAAAGAACCAACTTTCAATCTACTTAGTGACTGCTGAAGTCACTCCGCAACCATTGGTCAACCCGGGGCCCCGCAGGAGACCTCTTAGAACCCTTGGGCGCGAGCGGCGTGTGCGCATGCTCACTTGTGTTTGGCACTGCTCCTTGGTTAGCGTTCGATCGGGAGGCTTTTGAGTGGTGCTGTTGTGGCAGAGATGTTGTCTTCGAGAAAATCGTACTCAGTAATATTCGCTCATATCGGCTTCACGAGTGGGTATGAGCCGAGGGGCCAGGTGAGGGGACGGGCCTCTGAAGCTGCTGTCTTCTTCCATGAAGAAGCTTTTTGACATTTGACGGTAGACGAAAGAGTCACTCTCAGGCACCGCCACCAGGTGGCAGGAGGCGAGCTCGGACGAGGTTTGTTTCAGACAGAGAATCGGCTTTTGGCCTAGCTCCCAGATCCACTCAGACATCTGGGAAACATCAATCACGCTGCCTAAAGGGGCCATGTTGAAAGAGGACACCAGATCCTTTCGTGTGGAGTAGGGGACTTGGGTGACAGAGCGGAACGAGAAGTAGTGGGCGGAGCTAGGCCCAATCTTAGAAAAGAACTGATCTGTGGCCAGGTCAAGAAACAGCCCATTAGAACCATCTTTCAATATCCTTAGTGACTGCTGACGTCACTCAGCATCCATTGGTCAACCCGGGGCCCCCGCAGGAGACCTCTTAGAACCCTTGGGCGCGAGCGGTGTGTGCGCGTTCTCACCTGTGTTTATCACTGCTCCTTGGTTACCGTTCGATCGGGAGGCTTTTGAGTGGTGCGGTTGTGGCAGAGAGGTTGGCTTCTACAGAATAGTACCGAGTAATCGCTGGTATTAGGTTTAGAAGTGGATAAGAGCCGAGGGGGCAGGTGAGCGGGCTGGCCCGTTAAGCTGCTGTCTTCTGCCATGAAGGCGCTTTTTGACTTTGGACCGTAGAAGAAAAAGTCACTCTCTGGCACCACCACCGGGCTGCAGGAGGCGAGCGCGGACGCGGTTTGTTCGTGAAAGAGAATCGGCTTTCGGCTGAGCTGGCAGATCCGACTCAGACATCTGGGAAAGATCCATCACGCTGCCAAACAGGGTGATGTGGAAAGAGGACAGCTGATCTTTCCGTGTGGAGTAGGGGTCGGGAACCTCCAGCAGGCTGCAGGAGGCGAGCGCGGGAGCGGTTTGGTTGAGAAATGGAATCGGATTTCGGCTGAGCTACCAGATCCGACACAGACATCTGGGAAAGATCCATCAAGCTGCAAAAGGGGTCATGTTAAAAGTGGATAGCAGATCTTTCCGTGTGGAGTAGGGTAAGTGGATGACAGAGTGGATGGAGAAGTAGGGGGCGGAGCCAGGCCCAAGCTTAGGAAAGAACTTATCTGTAGCCATGGCAAGAAATAGCCCGTGAGAAACAACTTTCAATCCCCCTAGGGACCACTGACGGCAATCAGCAACCATTGGTCAACCCGGGGCCCCGCAGGAGACCTCTTAGAACCCTTGGGCGCGAGCGGTGTGTGCGCATGCTCACTCGTGTTTGGCACTGCTCCTTGGTTAGCGTTCGATCGGGAGGCTTTTGGGTGGTGCTGTTGTGGCAGAGATGTTGTCTTCGAGAAAATAGTACTGAGTAATATTCGCTCATATCGGCTTCACGAGTGGGTATGAGCCGAGGGGCCAGGTGAGGGGACGGGCCTCTGGAGCTGCTGTCTTCTCCCATGAAGAAGCTTTTTGACTTTTGACGGTAGACGAAAGAGTCACTCTCAGGCACCGCCACCAGGTTGCAGGAGGCCAGCGCGGACGAGGTTTATTTCAGACAGAGAATCGGCTTTTGGCCTAGCTCCCAGATCCACTCAGACATCTGGGAAAGATCAATCACGCTGCCTAAAGGGGCCATGTTGAAAGAGGACACCAGATCCTTTCGTGTGGAGTAGGGGACGGGGATGACAGAGCCGAACGGGTAGTAGGGGGCGGAGCAAGGCCCAATCTGAGAAAAGAACTGATCTGTAGCCACGTCAAGAAATAGCCCATTAGAACCAACTTTCGGCACTCAGCTCCAGGCGGGGCGGCCCCGGCGCTGAGGGACGCTACCCGACCTTGGCGGGACGGGGGTTTCGCCAGGGCCTGGGCCCAGCGACCAGGCGGAGACGGCGCGCGAGCCTTGCAGTCTCCAGGGAAATGCGGGCTTGCCTGCAATGAGATTTCATTTTCTGCATTTAAAGGACATCCTTTTCTGAGCTGCTGTGAATAAATTTGGGATGATACTGTATGTTTTCATCTAATGGAGAATTAGCTGTATTTTGAATAAGGATTGCTGCACTGGACGACTTCAGAACATTACTCACAATGTCATCAAACAGGAGTCAGAATCCCCATGGACCGAAGCAGATTGGCCTTGACCAGCTCTGGGACGACCTCAGAGCTGGAATCCAGCAAGTGTACACCAGACAGAGTATGGCGAAGTCCAGATACATGGAACTCTACACGTATCCTCCTGCTTGAACTGAGATAATTTGCTTTAGAATTTTGATACTTAGTGGTAGGATCGATGAATTATTAGAAATTTGACATCGTGTGTTCTCTTCTCAGTTCATCCTTGAAATGTAGTCACAGAATTCATCTTTAGCTTTAAGTTTTTTGAATAGAGGTACTGTTTTTCGGTTTTTGGAACAGAGGTAATAAAATTGGCTAGTTAGTTGTCTAATGCAGTGCTGGTCAGTACAGTAGCCACTAGTCACATGTATCTGTTTACATTTAAAATAATTTAAAAATTCAGTTTCTTAGTCACAGTAGCCATATTTTAAGGGCTTAATAGTCAGATAATAAAATATTTCTATTACTGTGGAAAGATCCGTTGGACAGCACTGGCCTAAAGCAGGGGATCATTTGTTGAAATGTTGTCCATTTGTTTATATATTGTCTACAGCTGCTTTCATGTTACTCGGAGGGAGTTGAGTAGTTCTGTCAGAAACAATCTTGTCCACAAAGCCTAAAATATTTGCTATCTGGTCCTTTACATAAGAAGTTTGTTGACCTGATCTAACGGGATAGCACAGAGAACAAAAGTTTAACTGTTCTGGTCCTGTTTCACAAAAATGGTATTTAAAAAGTAACTCCCTCATTTGTCATGTGGCCTGCCATGTGTGCGAGGGACAGTGCCGCGTGCTGCAAAGGTCACGAGGGTGTAAAAGACGCGGCCCTGCTCTTCCATACCCAGTGGTGTGCTGTTCGCCTTTGTAGAGTTTCTTGGTTCCGTGCAAATATGAAATTGGAACTAGAGCTAAGCCACCTCAGTAGTGAGCAGGTTGCTGCAGATTCTAGGATTTCAAGGTTCAATGGAGATTTAAGTTTAAATCTTTGGTATGTATCTGTAATTATCAAACTAGGTTATGTGATATTGTAGTGTTCCCTCAAATATGTTAGCATCAGAAAATCCTTAAAAAGAATTTAAACATTGATTTAGATGGATATGAAGCTGTCTATTTCTAAATTAACTTACAATTTATTGTATGTATGTACACATTCATATATGTACTCATATATACTTACATGTAGAACACTTTTCAAAAAAAAATCAGCTTTATTGAGATAATTCACAAACCATAAAATTCACCCTTTTTAAAGTCAAAAAAAAAAAAAAAAAAAAAAAAGAACCAACTTTCAATCTACTTAGTGACTGCTGAAGTCACTCCGCAACCATTGGTCAACCCGGGGCCCCGCAGGAGACCTCTTAGAACCCTTGGGCGCGAGCGGCGTGTGCGCATGCTCACTTGTGTTTGGCACTGCTCCTTGGTTAGCGTTCGATCGGGAGGCTTTTGAGTGGTGCTGTTGTGGCAGAGATGTTGTCTTCGAGAAAATCGTACTCAGTAATATTCGCTCATATCGGCTTCACGAGTTGGTATGAGCCGAGGGGCCAGGTGAGGGGACGGGCCTCTGAAGCTGCTGTCTTCTTCCATGAAGAAGCTTTTTGACATTTGACGGTAGACGAAAGAGTCACTCTCAGGCACCGCCACCAGGTGGCAGGAGGCGAGCTCGGACGAGGTTTGTTTCAGACAGAGAATCGGCTTTTGGCCTAGCTCCCAGATCCACTCAGACATCTGGGAAACATCAATCACGCTGCCTAAAGGGGCCATGTTGAAAGAGGACACCAGATCCTTTCGTGTGGAGTAGGGGACTTGGGTGACAGAGCGGAACGAGAAGTAGTGGGCGGAGCTAGGCCCAATCTTAGAAAAGAACTGATCTGTGGCCAGGTCAAGAAACAGCCCATTAGAACCATCTTTCAATATCCTTAGTGACTGCTGACGTCACTCAGCATCCATTGGTCAACCCGGGGCCCCCGCAGGAGACCTCCTAGAACCCTTGGGCGCGAGCGGTGTGTGCGCGTTCTCACCTGTGTTTATCACTGCTCCTTGGTTACCGTTCGATCGGGAGGCTTTTGAGTGGTGCGGTTGTGGCAGAGAGGTTGGCTTCTACAGAATAGTACCGAGTAATCGCTGGTATTAGGTTTAGAAGTGGATAAGAGCCGAGGGGGCAGGTGAGCGGGCTGGCCCGTTAAGCTGCTGTCTTCTGCCATGAAGGCGCTTTTTGACTTTGGACCGTAGAAGAAAAAGTCACTCTCTGGCACCACCACCGGGCTGCAGGAGGCGAGCGCGGACGCGGTTTGTTCGTGAAAGAGAATCGGCTTTCGGCTGAGCTGGCAGATCCGACTCAGACATCTGGGAAAGATCCATCACGCTGCCAAACAGGGTGATGTGGAAAGAGGACAGCTGATCTTTCCGTGTGGAGTAGGGGTCGGGAACCTCCAGCAGGCTGCAGGAGGCGAGCGCGGGAGCGGTTTGGTTGAGAAATGGAATCGGATTTCGGCTGAGCTACCAGATCCGACACAGACATCTGGGAAAGATCCATCAAGCTGCAAAAGGGGTCATGTTAAAAGTGGATAGCAGATCTTTCCGTGTGGAGTAGGGTAAGTGGATGACAGAGTGGATGGAGAAGTAGGGGGCGGAGCCAGGCCCAAGCTTAGGAAAGAACTTATCTGTAGCCATGGCAAGAAATAGCCCGTGAGAAACAACTTTCAATCCCCCTAGGGACCACTGACGGCAATCAGCAACCATTGGTCAACCCGGGGCCCCGCAGGAGACCTCTTAGAACCCTTGGGCGCGAGCGGTGTGTGCGCATGCTCACTTGTGTTTGGCACTGCTCCTTGGTTAGCGTTCGATCGGGAGGCTTTTGGGTGGTGCTGTTGTGGCAGAGATGTTGTCTTCGAGAAAATAGTACTGAGTAATATTCGCTCATATCGGCTTCACGAGTGGGTATGAGCCGAGGGGCCAGGTGAGGGGACGGGCCTCTGAAGCTGCTGTCTTCTCCCATGAAGAAGCTTTTTGACTTTTGACGGTAGACGAAAGAGTCACTCTCAGGCACCGCCACCAGGTTGCAGGAGGCGAGCTCGGACGAGGTTTATTTCAGACAGAGAATCGGCTTTTGGCCTAGCTCCCAGATCCACTCAGACATCTGGGAAAGATCAATCACGCTGCCTAAAGGGGCCATGTTGAAAGAGGACACCAGATCCTTTCGTGTGGAGTAGGGGACGGGGATGACAGAGCCGAACGGGTAGTAGGGGGCGGAGCAAGGCCCAATCTGAGAAAAGAACTGATCTGTAGCCACGTCAAGAAATAGCCCATTAGAACCAACTTTCGGCACTCAGCTCCAGGCGGGGCGGCCCCGGCGCTGAGGGACGCTACCCGACCTTGGCGGGACGGGGGTTTCGCCAGGGCCTGGGCCCAGCGACCAGGCGGAGACGGCGCGCGAGCCTTGCAGTCTCCAGGGAAATGCGGGCTTGCCTGCAATGAGATTTCATTTTCTGCATTTAAAGGACATCCTTTTCTGAGCTGCTGTGAATAAATTTGGGATGATACTGTATGTTTTCATCTAATGGAGAATTAGCTGTATTTTGAATAAGGATTGCTGCACTGGACGACTTCAGAACATTACTCACAATGTCATCAAACAGGAGTCAGAATCCCCATGGACCGAAGCAGATTGGCCTTGACCAGCTCTGGGACGACCTCAGAGCTGGAATCCAGCAAGTGTACACCAGACAGAGTATGGCGAAGTCCAGATACATGGAACTCTACACGTATCCTCCTGCTTGAACTGAGATAATTTGCTTTAGAATTTTGATACTTAGTGGTAGGATCGATGAATTATTAGAAATTTGACATCGTGTGTTCTCTTCTCAGTTCATCCTTGAAATGTAGTCACAGAATTCATCTTTAGCTTTAAGTTTTTTGAATAGAGGTACTGTTTTTCGGTTTTTGGAACAGAGGTAATAAAATTGGCTAGTTAGTTGTCTAATGCAGTGCTGGTCAGTACAGTAGCCACTAGTCACATGTATCTGTTTACATTTAAAATAATTTAAAAATTCAGTTTCTTAGTCACAGTAGCCATATTTTAAGGGCTTAATAGTCAGATAATAAAATATTTCTATTACTGTGGAAAGATCCGTTGGACAGCACTGGCCTAAAGCAGGGGATCATTTGTTGAAATGTTGTCCATTTGTTTATATATTGTCTACAGCTGCTTTCATGTTACTCGGAGGGAGTTGAGTAGTTCTGTCAGAAACAATCTTGTCCACAAAGCCTAAAATATTTGCTATCTGGTCCTTTACATAAGAAGTTTGTTGACCTGATCTAACGGGATAGCACAGAGAACAAAAGTTTAACTGTTCTGGTCCTGTTTCACAAAAATGGTATTTAAAAAGTAACTCCCTCATTTGTCATGTGGCCTGCCATGTGTGCGAGGGACAGTGCCGCGTGCTGCAAAGGTCACGAGGGTGTAAAAGACGCGGCCCTGCTCTTCCATACCCAGTGGTGTGCTGTTCGCCTTTGTAGAGTTTCTTGGTTCCGTGCAAATATGAAATTGGAACTAGAGCTAAGCCACCTCAGTAGTGAGCAGGTTGCTGCAGATTCTAGGATTTCAAGGTTCAATGGAGATTTAAGTTTAAATCTTTGGTATGTATCTGTAATTATCAAACTAGGTTATGTGATATTGTAGTGTTCCCTCAAATATGTTAGCATCTGAAAATCCTTAAAAAGAATTTAAACATTGATTTAGATGGATATGAAGCTGTCTATTTCTAAATTAACTTACAATTTATTGTATGTATGTACACATATTCACATATGTACTCATATATACTTACATGTAGAACACTTTTCAAAAAAAAATCAGCTTTATTGAGATAATTCACAAACCATAAAATTCACCCTTTTTAAAGTCAAAAAAAAAAAAAAAAAAAAGAACCAACTTTCAATCTACTTAGTGACTGCTGAAGTCACTCCGCAACCATTGGTCAACCCGGGGCCCCGCAGGAGACCTCTTAGAACCCTTGGGCGCGAGCGGCGTGTGCGCATGCTCACTTGTGTTTGGCACTGCTCCTTGGTTAGCGTTCGATCGGGAGGCTTTTGAGTGGTGCTGTTGTGGCAGAGATGTTGTCTTCGAGAAAATCGTACTCAGTAATATTCGCTCATATCGGCTTCACGAGTGGGTATGAGCCGAGGGGCCAGGTGAGGGGACGGGCCTCTGAAGCTGCTGTCTTCTTCCATGAAGAAGCTTTTTGACATTTGACGGTAGACGAAAGAGTCACTCTCAGGCACCGCCACCAGGTGGCAGGAGGCGAGCTCGGACGAGGTTTGTTTCAGACAGAGAATCGGCTTTTGGCCTAGCTCCCAGATCCACTCAGACATCTGGGAAACATCAATCACGCTGCCTAAAGGGGCCATGTTGAAAGAGGACACCAGATCCTTTCGTGTGGAGTAGGGGACTTGGGTGACAGAGCGGAACGAGAAGTAGTGGGCGGAGCTAGGCCCAATCTTAGAAAAGAACTGATCTGTGGCCAGGTCAAGAAACAGCCCATTAGAACCATCTTTCAATATCCTTAGTGACTGCTGACGTCACTCAGCATCCATTGGTCAACCCGGGGCCCCCGCAGGAGACCTCCTAGAACCCTTGGGCGCGAGCGGTGTGTGCGCGTTCTCACCTGTGTTTATCACTGCTCCTTGGTTACCGTTCGATCGGGAGGCTTTTGAGTGGTGCGGTTGTGGCAGAGAGGTTGGCTTCTACAGAATAGTACCGAGTAATCGCTGGTATTAGGTTTAGAAGTGGATAAGAGCCGAGGGGGCAGGTGAGCGGGCTGGCCCGTTAAGCTGCTGTCTTCTGCCATGAAGGCGCTTTTTGACTTTGGACCGTAGAAGAAAAAGTCACTCTCTGGCACCACCACCGGGCTGCAGGAGGCGAGCGCGGACGCGGTTTGTTCGTGAAAGAGAATCGGCTTTCGGCTGAGCTGGCAGATCCGACTCAGACATCTGGGAAAGATCCATCACGCTGCCAAACAGGGTGATGTGGAAAGAGGACAGCTGATCTTTCCGTGTGGAGTAGGGGTCGGGAACCTCCAGCAGGCTGCAGGAGGCGAGCGCGGGAGCGGTTTGGTTGAGAAATGGAATCGGATTTCGGCTGAGCTACCAGATCCGACACAGACATCTGGGAAAGATCCATCAAGCTGCAAAAGGGGTCATGTTAAAAGTGGATAGCAGATCTTTCCGTGTGGAGTAGGGTAAGTGGATGACAGAGTGGATGGAGAAGTAGGGGGCGGAGCCAGGCCCAAGCTTAGGAAAGAACTTATCTGTAGCCATGGCAAGAAATAGCCCGTGAGAAACAACTTTCAATCCCCCTAGGGACCACTGACGGCAATCAGCAACCATTGGTCAACCCGGGGCCCCGCAGGAGACCTCTTAGCGAGCGGTGTGTGCGCATGCTCACTTGTGTTTGGCACTGCTCCTTGGTTAGCGTTCGATCGGGAGGCTTTTGGGTGGTGCTGTTGTGGCAGAGATGTTGTCTTCGAGAAAATAGTACTGAGTAATATTCGCTCATATCGGCTTCACGAGTGGGTATGAGCCGAGGGGCCAGGTGAGGGGACGGGCCTCTGGAGCTGCTGTCTTCTCCCATGAAGAAGCTTTTTGACTTTTGACGGTAGACGAAAGAGTCACTCTCAGGCACCGCCACCAGGTTGCAGGAGGCCAGCGCGGACGAGGTTTATTTCAGACAGAGAATCGGCTTTTGGCCTAGCTCCCAGATCCACTCAGACATCTGGGAAAGATCAATCACGCTGCCTAAAGGGGCCATGTTGAAAGAGGACACCAGATCCTTTCGTGTGGAGTAGGGGACGGGGATGACAGAGCCGAACGGGTAGTAGGGGGCGGAGCAAGGCCCAATCTGAGAAAAGAACTGATCTGTAGCCACGTCAAGAAATAGCCCATTAGAACCAACTTTCGGCACTCAGCTCCAGGCGGGGCGGCCCCGGCGCTGAGGGACGCTACCCGACCTTGGCGGGACGGGGGTTTCGCCAGGGCCTGGGCCCAGCGACCAGGCGGAGACGGCGCGCGAGCCTTGCAGTCTCCAGGGAAATGCGGGCTTGCCTGCAATGAGATTTCATTTTCTGCATTTAAAGGACATCCTTTTCTGAGCTGCTGTGAATAAATTTGGGATGATACTGTATGTTTTCATCTAATGGAGAATTAGCTGTATTTTGAATAAGGATTGCTGCACTGGACGACTTCAGAACATTACTCACAATGTCATCAAACAGGAGTCAGAATCCCCATGGACCGAAGCAGATTGGCCTTGACCAGCTCTGGGACGACCTCAGAGCTGGAATCCAGCAAGTGTACACCAGACAGAGTATGGCGAAGTCCAGATACATGGAACTCTACACGTATCCTCCTGCTTGAACTGAGATAATTTGCTTTAGAATTTTGATACTTAGTGGTAGGATCGATGAATTATTAGAAATTTGACATCGTGTGTTCTCTTCTCAGTTCATCCTTGAAATGTAGTCACAGAATTCATCTTTAGCTTTAAGTTTTTTGAATAGAGGTACTGTTTTTCGGTTTTTGGAACAGAGGTAATAAAATTGGCTAGTTAGTTGTCTAATGCAGTGCTGGTCAGTACAGTAGCCACTAGTCACATGTATCTGTTTACATTTAAAATAATTTAAAAATTCAGTTTCTTAGTCACAGTAGCCATATTTTAAGGGCTTAATAGTCAGATAATAAAATATTTCTATTACTGTGGAAAGATCCGTTGGACAGCACTGGCCTAAAGCAGGGGATCATTTGTTGAAATGTTGTCCATTTGTTTATATATTGTCTACAGCTGCTTTCATGTTACTCGGAGGGAGTTGAGTAGTTCTGTCAGAAACAATCTTGTCCACAAAGCCTAAAATATTTGCTATCTGGTCCTTTACATAAGAAGTTTGTTGACCTGATCTAACGGGATAGCACAGAGAACAAAAGTTTAACTGTTCTGGTCCTGTTTCACAAAAATGGTATTTAAAAAGTAACTCCCTCATTTGTCATGTGGCCTGCCATGTGTGCGAGGGACAGTGCCGCGTGCTGCAAAGGTCACGAGGGTGTAAAAGACGCGGCCCTGCTCTTCCATACCCAGTGGTGTGCTGTTCGCCTTTGTAGAGTTTCTTGGTTCCGTGCAAATATGAAAGTGGAACTAGAGCTAAGCCACCTCAGTAGTGAGCAGGTTGCTGCAGATTCTAGGATTTCAAGGTTCAATGGAGATTTAAGTTTAAATCTTTGGTATGTATCTGTAATTATCAAACTAGGTTATGTGATATTGTAGTGTTCCCTCAAATATGTTAGCATCTGAAAATCCTTAAAAAGAATTTAAACATTGATTTAGATGGATATGAAGCTGTCTATTTCTAAATTAACTTACAATTTATTGTATGTATGTACACATATTCATATATGTACTCATATATACTTACATGTAGAACACTTTTCAAAAAAAAATCAGCTTTATTGAGATAATTCACAAACCATAAAATTCACCCTTTTTAAAGTCAAAAAAAAAAAAAAAAAAAAGAACCAACTTTCAATCTACTTAGTGACTGCTGAAGTCACTCCGCAACCATTGGTCAACCCGGGGCCCCGCAGGAGACCTCTTAGAACCCTTGGGCGCGAGCGGCGTGTGCGCATGCTCACTTGTGTTTGGCACTGCTCCTTGGTTAGCGTTCGATCGGGAGGCTTTTGAGTGGTGCTGTTGTGGCAGAGATGTTGTCTTCGAGAAAATCGTACTCAGTAATATTCGCTCATATCGGCTTCACGAGTGGGTATGAGCCGAGGGGCCAGGTGAGGGGACGGGCCTCTGAAGCTGCTGTCTTCTTCCATGAAGAAGCTTTTTGACATTTGACGGTAGACGAAAGAGTCACTCTCAGGCACCGCCACCAGGTGGCAGGAGGCGAGCTCGGACGAGGTTTGTTTCAGACAGAGAATCGGCTTTTGGCCTAGCTCCCAGATCCACTCAGACATCTGGGAAACATCAATCACGCTGCCTAAAGGGGCCATGTTGAAAGAGGACACCAGATCCTTTCGTGTGGAGTAGGGGACTTGGGTGACAGAGCGGAACGAGAAGTAGTGGGCGGAGCTAGGCCCAATCTTAGAAAAGAACTGATCTGTGGCCAGGTCAAGAAACAGCCCATTAGAACCATCTTTCAATATCCTTAGTGACTGCTGACGTCACTCAGCATCCATTGGTCAACCCGGGGCCCCCGCAGGAGACCTCTTAGAACCCTTGGGCGCGAGCGGTGTGTGCGCGTTCTCACCTGTGTTTATCACTGCTCCTTGGTTACCGTTCGATCGGGAGGCTTTTGAGTGGTGCGGTTGTGGCAGAGAGGTTGGCTTCTACAGAATAGTACCGAGTAATCGCTGGTATTAGGTTTAGAAGTGGATAAGAGCCGAGGGGGCAGGTGAGCGGGCTGGCCCGTTAAGCTGCTGTCTTCTGCCATGAAGGCGCTTTTTGACTTTGGACCGTAGAAGAAAAAGTCACTCTCTGGCACCACCACCGGGCTGCAGGAGGCGAGCGCGGACGCGGTTTGTTCGTGAAAGAGAATCGGCTTTCGGCTGAGCTGGCAGATCCGACTCAGACATCTGGGAAAGATCCATCACGCTGCCAAACAGGGTGATGTGGAAAGAGGACAGCTGATCTTTCCGTGTGGAGTAGGGGTCGGGAACCTCCAGCAGGCTGCAGGAGGCGAGCGCGGGAGCGGTTTGGTTGAGAAATGGAATCGGATTTCGGCTGAGCTACCAGATCCGACACAGACATCTGGGAAAGATCCATCAAGCTGCAAAAGGGGTCATGTTAAAAGTGGATAGCAGATCTTTCCGTGTGGAGTAGGGTAAGTGGATGACAGAGTGGATGGAGAAGTAGGGGGCGGAGCCAGGCCCAAGCTTAGGAAAGAACTTATCTGTAGCCATGGCAAGAAATAGCCCGTGAGAAACAACTTTCAATCCCCCTAGGGACCACTGACGGCAATCAGCAACCATTGGTCAACCCGGGGCCCCGCAGGAGACCTCTTAGCGAGCGGTGTGTGCGCATGCTCACTTGTGTTTGGCACTGCTCCTTGGTTAGCGTTCGATCGGGAGGCTTTTGGGTGGTGCTGTTGTGGCAGAGATGTTGTCTTCGAGAAAATAGTACTGAGTAATATTCGCTCATATCGGCTTCACGAGTGGGTATGAGCCGAGGGGCCAGGTGAGGGGACGGGCCTCTGGAGCTGCTGTCTTCTCCCATGAAGAAGCTTTTTGACTTTTGACGGTAGACGAAAGAGTCACTCTCAGGCACCGCCACCAGGTTGCAGGAGGCGAGCGCGGACGAGGTTTATTTCAGACAGAGAATCGGCTTTTGGCCTAGCTCCCAGATCCACTCAGACATCTGGGAAAGATCAATCACGCTGCCTAAAGGGGCCATGTTGAAAGAGGACACCAGATCCTTTCGTGTGGAGTAGGGGACGGGGATGACAGAGCCGAACGGGTAGTAGGGGGCGGAGCAAGGCCCAATCTGAGAAAAGAACTGATCTGTAGCCACGTCAAGAAATAGCCCATTAGAACCAACTTTCGGCACTCAGCTCCAGGCGGGGCGGCCCCGGCGCTGAGGGACGCTACCCGACCTTGGCGGGACGGGGGTTTCGCCAGGGCCTGGGCCCAGCGACCAGGCGGAGACGGCGCGCGAGCCTTGCAGTCTCCAGGGAAATGCGGGCTTGCCTGCAATGAGATTTCATTTTCTGCATTTAAAGGACATCCTTTTCTGAGCTGCTGTGAATAAATTTGGGATGATACTGTATGTTTTCATCTAATGGAGAATTAGCTGTATTTTGAATAAGGATTGCTGCACTGGACGACTTCAGAACATTACTCACAATGTCATCAAACAGGAGTCAGAATCCCCATGGACCGAAGCAGATTGGCCTTGACCAGCTCTGGGACGACCTCAGAGCTGGAATCCAGCAAGTGTACACCAGACAGAGTATGGCGAAGTCCAGATACATGGAACTCTACACGTATCCTCCTGCTTGAACTGAGATAATTTGCTTTAGAATTTTGATACTTAGTGGTAGGATCGATGAATTATTAGAAATTTGACATCGTGTGTTCTCTTCTCAGTTCATCCTTGAAATGTAGTCACAGAATTCATCTTTAGCTTTAAGTTTTTTGAATAGAGGTACTGTTTTTCGGTTTTTGGAACAGAGGTAATAAAATTGGCTAGTTAGTTGTCTAATGCAGTGCTGGTCAGTACAGTAGCCACTAGTCACATGTATCTGTTTACATTTAAAATAATTTAAAAATTCAGTTTCTTAGTCACAGTAGCCATATTTTAAGGGCTTAATAGTCAGATAATAAAATATTTCTATTACTGTGGAAAGATCCGTTGGACAGCACTGGCCTAAAGCAGGGGATCATTTGTTGAAATGTTGTCCATTTGTTTATATATTGTCTACAGCTGCTTTCATGTTACTCGGAGGGAGTTGAGTAGTTCTGTCAGAAACAATCTTGTCCACAAAGCCTAAAATATTTGCTATCTGGTCCTTTACATAAGAAGTTTGTTGACCTGATCTAACGGGATAGCACAGAGAACAAAAGTTTAACTGTTCTGGTCCTGTTTCACAAAAATGGTATTTAAAAAGTAACTCCCTCATTTGTCATGTGGCCTGCCATGTGTGCGAGGGACAGTGCCGCGTGCTGCAAAGGTCACGAGGGTGTAAAAGACGCGGCCCTGCTCTTCCATACCCAGTGGTGTGCTGTTCGCCTTTGTAGAGTTTCTTGGTTCCGTGCAAATATGAAATTGGAACTAGAGCTAAGCCACCTCAGTAGTGAGCAGGTTGCTGCAGATTCTAGGATTTCAAGGTTCAATGGAGATTTAAGTTTAAATCTTTGGTATGTATCTGTAATTATCAAACTAGGTTATGTGATATTGTAGTGTTCCCTCAAATATGTTAGCATCAGAAAATCCTTAAAAAGAATTTAAACATTGATTTAGATGGATATGAAGCTGTCTATTTCTAAATTAACTTACAATTTATTGTATGTATGTACACATATACATATATGTACTCATATATACTTACATGTAGAACACTTTTCAAAAAAAAATCAGCTTTATTGAGATAATTCACAAACCATAAAATTCACCCTTTTTAAAGTCAAAAAAAAAAAAAAAAAAAGAACCAACTTTCAATCTACTTAGTGACTGCTGAAGTCACTCCGCAACCATTGGTCAACCCGGGGCCCCGCAGGAGACCTCTTAGAACCCTTGGGCGCGAGCGGCGTGTGCGCATGCTCACTTGTGTTTGGCACTGCTCCTTGGTTAGCGTTCGATCGGGAGGCTTTTGAGTGGTGCTGTTGTGGCAGAGATGTTGTCTTCGAGAAAATCGTACTCAGTAATATTCGCTCATATCGGCTTCACGAGTGGGTATGAGCCGAGGGGCCAGGTGAGGGGACGGGCCTCTGAAGCTGCTGTCTTCTTCCATGAAGAAGCTTTTTGACATTTGACGGTAGACGAAAGAGTCACTCTCAGGCACCGCCACCAGGTGGCAGGAGGCGAGCTCGGACGAGGTTTGTTTCAGACAGAGAATCGGCTTTTGGCCTAGCTCCCAGATCCACTCAGACATCTGGGAAACATCAATCACGCTGCCTAAAGGGGCCATGTTGAAAGAGGACACCAGATCCTTTCGTGTGGAGTAGGGGACTTGGGTGACAGAGCGGAACGAGAAGTAGTGGGCGGAGCTAGGCCCAATCTTAGAAAAGAACTGATCTGTGGCCAGGTCAAGAAACAGCCCATTAGAACCATCTTTCAATATCCTTAGTGACTGCTGACGTCACTCAGCATCCATTGGTCAACCCGGGGCCCCCGCAGGAGACCTCTTAGAACCCTTGGGCGCGAGCGGTGTGTGCGCGTTCTCACCTGTGTTTATCACTGCTCCTTGGTTACCGTTCGATCGGGAGGCTTTTGAGTGGTGCGGTTGTGGCAGAGAGGTTGGCTTCTACAGAATAGTACCGAGTAATCGCTGGTATTAGGTTTAGAAGTGGATAAGAGCCGAGGGGGCAGGTGAGCGGGCTGGCCCGTTAAGCTGCTGTCTTCTGCCATGAAGGCGCTTTTTGACTTTGGACCGTAGAAGAAAAAGTCACTCTCTGGCACCACCACCGGGCTGCAGGAGGCGAGCGCGGACGCGGTTTGTTCGTGAAAGAGAATCGGCTTTCGGCTGAGCTGGCAGATCCGACTCAGACATCTGGGAAAGATCCATCACGCTGCCAAACAGGGTGATGTGGAAAGAGGACAGCTGATCTTTCCGTGTGGAGTAGGGGTCGGGAACCTCCAGCAGGCTGCAGGAGGCGAGCGCGGGAGCGGTTTGGTTGAGAAATGGAATCGGATTTCGGCTGAGCTACCAGATCCGACACAGACATCTGGGAAAGATCCATCAAGCTGCAAAAGGGGTCATGTTAAAAGTGGATAGCAGATCTTTCCGTGTGGAGTAGGGTAAGTGGATGACAGAGTGGATGGAGAAGTAGGGGGCGGAGCCAGGCCCAAGCTTAGGAAAGAACTTATCTGTAGCCATGGCAAGAAATAGCCCGTGAGAAACAACTTTCAATCCCCCTAGGGACCACTGACGGCAATCAGCAACCATTGGTCAACCCGGGGCCCCGCAGGAGACCTCTTAGAACCCTTGGGCGCGAGCGGTGTGTGCGCATGCTCACTTGTGTTTGGCACTGCTCCTTGGTTAGCGTTCGATCGGGAGGCTTTTGGGTGGTGCTGTTGTGGCAGAGATGTTGTCTTCGAGAAAATAGTACTGAGTAATATTCGCTCATATCGGCTTCACGAGTGGGTATGAGCCGAGGGGCCAGGTGAGGGGACGGGCCTCTGGAGCTGCTGTCTTCTCCCATGAAGAAGCTTTTTGACTTTTGACGGTAGACGAAAGAGTCACTCTCAGGCACCGCCACCAGGTTGCAGGAGGCGAGCTCGGACGAGGTTTATTTCAGACAGAGAATCGGCTTTTGGCCTAGCTCCCAGATCCACTCAGACATCTGGGAAAGATCAATCACGCTGCCTAAAGGGGCCATGTTGAAAGAGGACACCAGATCCTTTCGTGTGGAGTAGGGGACGGGGATGACAGAGCCGAACGGGTAGTAGGGGGCGGAGCAAGGCCCAATCTGAGAAAAGAACTGATCTGTAGCCACGTCAAGAAATAGCCCATTAGAACCAACTTTCGGCACTCAGCTCCAGGCGGGGCGGCCCCGGCGCTGAGGGACGCTACCCGACCTTGGCGGGACGGGGGTTTCGCCAGGGCCTGGGCCCAGCGACCAGGCGGAGACGGCGCGCGAGCCTTGCAGTCTCCAGGGAAATGCGGGCTTGCCTGCAATGAGATTTCATTTTCTGCATTTAAAGGACATCCTTTTCTGAGCTGCTGTGAATAAATTTGGGATGATACTGTATGTTTTCATCTAAGGGAGAATTAGCTGTATTTTGAATAAGGATTGCTGCACTGGACGACTTCAGAACATTACTCACAATGTCATCAAACAGGAGTCAGAATCCCCATGGACCGAAGCAGATTGGCCTTGACCAGCTCTGGGACGACCTCAGAGCTGGAATCCAGCAAGTGTACACCACACAGAGTATGGCGAAGTCCAGATACATGGAACTCTACACGTATCCTCCTGCTTGAACTGAGATAATTTGCTTTAGAATTTTGATACTTAGTGGTAGGATCGATGAATTATTAGAAATTTGACATCGTGTGTTCTCTTCTCAGTTCATCCTTGAAATGTAGTCACAGAATTCATCTTTAGCTTTAAGTTTTTTGAATAGAGGTACTGTTTTTCGGTTTTTGGAACAGAGGTAATAAAATTGGCTAGTTAGTTGTCTAATGCAGTGCTGGTCAGTACAGTAGCCACTAGTCACATGTATCTGTTTACATTTAAAATAATTTAAAAATTCAGTTTCTTAGTCACAGTAGCCATATTTTAAGGGCTTAATAGTCAGATAATAAAATATTTCTATTACTGTGGAAAGATCCGTTGGACAGCACTGGCCTAAAGCAGGGGATCATTTGTTGAAATGTTGTCCATTTGTTTATATATTGTCTACAGCTGCTTTCATGTTACTCGGAGGGAGTTGAGTAGTTCTGTCAGAAACAATCTTGTCCACAAAGCCTAAAATATTTGCTATCTGGTCCTTTACATAAGAAGTTTGTTGACCTGATCTAACGGGATAGCACAGAGAACAAAAGTTTAACTGTTCTGGTCCTGTTTCACAAAAATGGTATTTAAAAAGTAACTCCCTCATTTGTCATGTGGCCTGCCATGTGTGCGAGGGACAGTGCCGCGTGCTGCAAAGGTCACGAGGGTGTAAAAGACGCGGCCCTGCTCTTCCATACCCAGTGGTGTGCTGTTCGCCTTTGTAGAGTTTCTTGGTTCCGTGCAAATATGAAATTGGATCTAGAGCTAAGCCACCTCAGTAGTGAGCAGGTTGCTGCAGATTCTAGGATTTCAAGGTTCAATGGAGATTTAAGTTTAAATCTTTGGTATGTATCTGTAATTATCAAACTAGGTTATGTGATATTGTAGTGTTCCCTCAAATATGTTAGCATCTGAAAATCCTTAAAAAGAATTTAAACATTGATTTAGATGGATATGAAGCTGTCTATTTCTAAATTAACTTACAATTTATTGTATGTATGTACACATATTCATATATGTACTCATATATACTTACATGTAGAACACTTTTCAAAAAAAAATCAGCTTTATTGAGATAATTCACAAACCATAAAATTCACCCTTTTTAAAGTCAAAAAAAAAAAAAAAAAAAAAAAAAGAACCAACTTTCAATCTACTTAGTGACTGCTGAAGTCACTCCGCAACCATTGGTCAACCCGGGGCCCCGCAGGAGACCTCTTAGAACCCTTGGGCGCGAGCGGCGTGTGCGCATGCTCACTTGTGTTTGGCACTGCTCCTTGGTTAGCGTTCGATCGGGAGGCTTTTGAGTGGTGCTGTTGTGGCAGAGATGTTGTCTTCGAGAAAATCGTACTCAGTAATATTCGCTCATATCGGCTTCACGAGTGGGTATGAGCCGAGGGGCCAGGTGAGGGGACGGGCCTCTGAAGCTGCTGTCTTCTTCCATGAAGAAGCTTTTTGACATTTGACGGTAGACGAAAGAGTCACTCTCAGGCACCGCCACCAGGTGGCAGGAGGCGAGCTCGGACGAGGTTTGTTTCAGACAGAGAATCGGCTTTTGGCCTAGCTCCCAGATCCACTCAGACATCTGGGAAACATCAATCACGCTGCCTAAAGGGGCCATGTTGAAAGAGGACACCAGATCCTTTCGTGTGGAGTAGGGGACTTGGGTGACAGAGCGGAACGAGAAGTAGTGGGCGGAGCTAGGCCCAATCTTAGAAAAGAACTGATCTGTGGCCAGGTCAAGAAACAGCCCATTAGAACCATCTTTCAATATCCTTAGTGACTGCTGACGTCACTCAGCATCCATTGGTCAACCCGGGCCCCCGCAGGAGACCTCTTAGAACCCTTGGGCGCGAGCGGTGTGTGCGCGTTCTCACCTGTGTTTATCACTGCTCCTTGGTTACCGTTCGATCGGGAGGCTTTTGAGTGGTGCGGTTGTGGCAGAGAGGTTGGCTTCTACAGAATAGTACCGAGTAATCGCTGGTATTAGGTTTAGAAGTGGATAAGAGCCGAGGGGGCAGGTGAGCGGGCTGGCCCGTTAAGCTGCTGTCTTCTGCCATGAAGGCGCTTTTTGACTTTGGACCGTAGAAGAAAAAGTCACTCTCTGGCACCACCACCGGGCTGCAGGAGGCGAGCGCGGACGCGGTTTGTTCGTGAAAGAGAATCGGCTTTCGGCTGAGCTGGCAGATCCGACTCAGACATCTGGGAAAGATCCATCACGCTGCCAAACAGGGTGATGTGGAAAGAGGACAGCTGATCTTTCCGTGTGGAGTAGGGGTCGGGAACCTCCAGCAGGCTGCAGGAGGCGAGCGCGGGAGCGGTTTGGTTGAGAAATGGAATCGGATTTCGGCTGAGCTACCAGATCCGACACAGACATCTGGGAAAGATCCATCAAGCTGCAAAAGGGGTCATGTTAAAAGTGGATAGCAGATCTTTCCGTGTGGAGTAGGGTAAGTGGATGACAGAGTGGATGGAGAAGTAGGGGGCGGAGCCAGGCCCAAGCTTAGGAAAGAACTTATCTGTAGCCATGGCAAGAAATAGCCCGTGAGAAACAACTTTCAATCCCCCTAGGGACCACTGACGGCAATCAGCAACCATTGGTCAACCCGGGGCCCCGCAGGAGACCTCTTAGAACCCTTGGGCGCGAGCGGTGTGTGCGCATGCTCACTTGTGTTTGGCACTGCTCCTTGGTTAGCGTTCGATCGGGAGGCTTTTGGGTGGTGCTGTTGTGGCAGAGATGTTGTCTTCGAGAAAATAGTACTGAGTAATATTCGCTCATATCGGCTTCACGAGTGGGTATGAGCCGAGGGGCCAGGTGAGGGGACGGGCCTCTGAAGCTGCTGTCTTCTCCCATGAAGAAGCTTTTTGACTTTTGACGGTAGACGAAAGAGTCACTCTCAGGCACCGCCACCAGGTTGCAGGAGGCGAGCTCGGACGAGGTTTATTTCAGACAGAGAATCGGCTTTTGGCCTAGCTCCCAGATCCACTCAGACATCTGGGAAAGATCAATCACGCTGCCTAAAGGGGCCATGTTGAAAGAGGACACCAGATCCTTTCGTGTGGAGTAGGGGACGGGGATGACAGAGCCGAACGAGTAGTAGGGGGCGGAGCAAGGCCCAATCTGAGAAAAGAACTGATCTGTAGCCACGTCAAGAAATAGCCCATTAGAACCAACTTTCGGCACTCAGCTCCAGGCGGGGCGGCCCCGGCGCTGAGGGACGCTACCCGACCTTGGCGGGACGGGGGTTTCGCCAGGGCCTGGGCCCAGCGACCAGGCGGAGACGGCGCGCGAGCCTTGCAGTCTCCAGGGAAATGCGGGCTTGCCTGCAATGAGATTTCATTTTCTGCATTTAAAGGACATCCTTTTCTGAGCTGCTGTGAATAAATTTGGGATGATACTGTATGTTTTCATCTAAGGGAGAATTAGCTGTATTTTGAATAAGGATTGCTGCACTGGACGACTTCAGAACATTACTCACAATGTCATCAAACAGGAGTCAGAATCCCCATGGACCGAAGCAGATTGGCCTTGACCAGCTCTGGGACGACCTCAGAGCTGGAATCCAGCAAGTGTACACCACACAGAGTATGGCGAAGTCCAGATACATGGAACTCTACACGTATCCTCCTGCTTGAACTGAGATAATTTGCTTTAGAATTTTGATACTTAGTGGTAGGATCGATGAATTATTAGAAATTTGACATCGTGTGTTCTCTTCTCAGTTCATCCTTGAAATGTAGTCACAGAATTCATCTTTAGCTTTAAGTTTTTTGAATAGAGGTACTGTTTTTCGGTTTTTGGAACAGAGGTAATAAAATTGGCTAGTTAGTTGTCTAATGCAGTGCTGGTCAGTACAGTAGCCACTAGTCACATGTATCTGTTTACATTTAAAATAATTTAAAAATTCAGTTTCTTAGTCACAGTAGCCATATTTTAAGGGCTTAATAGTCAGATAATAAAATATTTCTATTACTGTGGAAAGATCCGTTGGACAGCACTGGCCTAAAGCAGGGGATCATTTGTTGAAATGTTGTCCATTTGTTTATATATTGTCTACAGCTGCTTTCATGTTACTCGGAGGGAGTTGAGTAGTTCTGTCAGAAACAATCTTGTCCACAAAGCCTAAAATATTTGCTATCTGGTCCTTTACATAAGAAGTTTGTTGACCTGATCTAACGGGATAGCACAGAGAACAAAAGTTTAACTGTTCTGGTCCTGTTTCACAAAAATGGTATTTAAAAAGTAACTCCCTCATTTGTCATGTGGCCTGCCATGTGTGCGAGGGACAGTGCCGCGTGCTGCAAAGGTCACGAGGGTGTAAAAGACGCGGCCCTGCTCTTCCATACCCAGTGGTGTGCTGTTCGCCTTTGTAGAGTTTCTTGGTTCCGTGCAAATATGAAATTGGATCTAGAGCTAAGCCACCTCAGTAGTGAGCAGGTTGCTGCAGATTCTAGGATTTCAAGGTTCAATGGAGATTTAAGTTTAAATCTTTGGTATGTATCTGTAATTATCAAACTAGGTTATGTGATATTGTAGTGTTCCCTCAAATATGTTAGCATCTGAAAATCCTTAAAAAGAATTTAAACATTGATTTAGATGGATATGAAGCTGTCTATTTCTAAATTAACTTACAATTTATTGTATGTATGTACACATATTCATATATGTACTCATATATACTTACATGTAGAACACTTTTCAAAAAAAAATCAGCTTTATTGAGATAATTCACAAACCATAAAATTCACCCTTTTTAAAGTCAAAAAAAAAAAAAAAAAAAAAAAAAAAGAACCAACTTTCAATCTACTTAGTGACTGCTGAAGTCACTCCGCAACCATTGGTCAACCCGGGGCCCCGCAGGAGACCTCTTAGAACCCTTGGGCGCGAGCGGCGTGTGCGCATGCTCACTTGTGTTTGGCACTGCTCCTTGGTTAGCGTTCGATCGGGAGGCTTTTGAGTGGTGCTGTTGTGGCAGAGATGTTGTCTTCGAGAAAATCGTACTCAGTAATATTCGCTCATATCGGCTTCACGAGTGGGTATGAGCCGAGGGGCCAGGTGAGGGGACGGGCCTCTGAAGCTGCTGTCTTCTTCCATGAAGAAGCTTTTTGACATTTGACGGTAGACGAAAGAGTCACTCTCAGGCACCGCCACCAGGTGGCAGGAGGCGAGCTCGGACGAGGTTTGTTTCAGACAGAGAATCGGCTTTTGGCCTAGCTCCCAGATCCACTCAGACATCTGGGAAACATCAATCACGCTGCCTAAAGGGGCCATGTTGAAAGAGGACACCAGATCCTTTCGTGTGGAGTAGGGGACTTGGGTGACAGAGCGGAACGAGAAGTAGTGGGCGGAGCTAGGCCCAATCTTAGAAAAGAACTGATCTGTGGCCAGGTCAAGAAACAGCCCATTAGAACCATCTTTCAATATCCTTAGTGACTGCTGACGTCACTCAGCATCCATTGGTCAACCCGGGCCCCCGCAGGAGACCTCTTAGAACCCTTGGGCGCGAGCGGTGTGTGCGCGTTCTCACCTGTGTTTATCACTGCTCCTTGGTTACCGTTCGATCGGGAGGCTTTTGAGTGGTGCGGTTGTGGCAGAGAGGTTGGCTTCTACAGAATAGTACCGAGTAATCGCTGGTATTAGGTTTAGAAGTGGATAAGAGCCGAGGGGGCAGGTGAGCGGGCTGGCCCGTTAAGCTGCTGTCTTCTGCCATGAAGGCGCTTTTTGACTTTGGACCGTAGAAGAAAAAGTCACTCTCTGGCACCACCACCGGGCTGCAGGAGGCGAGCGCGGACGCGGTTTGTTCGTGAAAGAGAATCGGCTTTCGGCTGAGCTGGCAGATCCGACTCAGACATCTGGGAAAGATCCATCACGCTGCCAAACAGGGTGATGTGGAAAGAGGACAGCTGATCTTTCCGTGTGGAGTAGGGGTCGGGAACCTCCAGCAGGCTGCAGGAGGCGAGCGCGGGAGCGGTTTGGTTGAGAAATGGAATCGGATTTCGGCTGAGCTACCAGATCCGACACAGACATCTGGGAAAGATCCATCAAGCTGCAAAAGGGGTCATGTTAAAAGTGGATAGCAGATCTTTCCGTGTGGAGTAGGGTAAGTGGATGACAGAGTGGATGGAGAAGTAGGGGGCGGAGCCAGGCCCAAGCTTAGGAAAGAACTTATCTGTAGCCATGGCAAGAAATAGCCCGTGAGAAACAACTTTCAATCCCCCTAGGGACCACTGACGGCAATCAGCAACCATTGGTCAACCCGGGGCCCCGCAGGAGACCTCTTAGAACCCTTGGGCGCGAGCGGTGTGTGCGCATGCTCACTTGTGTTTGGCACTGCTCCTTGGTTAGCGTTCGATCGGGAGGCTTTTGGGTGGTGCTGTTGTGGCAGAGATGTTGTCTTCGAGAAAATAGTACTGAGTAATATTCGCTCATATCGGCTTCACGAGTGGGTATGAGCCGAGGGGCCAGGTGAGGGGACGGGCCTCTGAAGCTGCTGTCTTCTCCCATGAAGAAGCTTTTTGACTTTTGACGGTAGACGAAAGAGTCACTCTCAGGCACCGCCACCAGGTTGCAGGAGGCGAGCTCGGACGAGGTTTATTTCAGACAGAGAATCGGCTTTTGGCCTAGCTCCCAGATCCACTCAGACATCTGGGAAAGATCAATCACGCTGCCTAAAGGGGCCATGTTGAAAGAGGACACCAGATCCTTTCGTGTGGAGTAGGGGACGGGGATGACAGAGCCGAACGAGTAGTAGGGGGCGGAGCAAGGCCCAATCTGAGAAAAGAACTGATCTGTAGCCACGTCAAGAAATAGCCCATTAGAACCAACTTTCGGCACTCAGCTCCAGGCGGGGCGGCCCCGGCGCTGAGGGACGCTACCCGACCTTGGCGGGACGGGGGTTTCGCCAGGGCCTGGGCCCAGCGACCAGGCGGAGACGGCGCGCGAGCCTTGCAGTCTCCAGGGAAATGCGGGCTTGCCTGCAATGAGATTTCATTTTCTGCATTTAAAGGACATCCTTTTCTGAGCTGCTGTGAATAAATTTGGGATGATACTGTATGTTTTCATCTAAGGGAGAATTAGCTGTATTTTGAATAAGGATTGCTGCACTGGACGACTTCAGAACATTACTCACAATGTCATCAAACAGGAGTCAGAATCCCCATGGACCGAAGCAGATTGGCCTTGACCAGCTCTGGGACGACCTCAGAGCTGGAATCCAGCAAGTGTACACCACACAGAGTATGGCGAAGTCCAGATACATGGAACTCTACACGTATCCTCCTGCTTGAACTGAGATAATTTGCTTTAGAATTTTGATACTTAGTGGTAGGATCGATGAATTATTAGAAATTTGACATCGTGTGTTCTCTTCTCAGTTCATCCTTGAAATGTAGTCACAGAATTCATCTTTAGCTTTAAGTTTTTTGAATAGAGGTACTGTTTTTCGGTTTTTGGAACAGAGGTAATAAAATTGGCTAGTTAGTTGTCTAATGCAGTGCTGGTCAGTACAGTAGCCACTAGTCACATGTATCTGTTTACATTTAAAATAATTTAAAAATTCAGTTTCTTAGTCACAGTAGCCATATTTTAAGGGCTTAATAGTCAGATAATAAAATATTTCTATTACTGTGGAAAGATCCGTTGGACAGCACTGGCCTAAAGCAGGGGATCATTTGTTGAAATGTTGTCCATTTGTTTATATATTGTCTACAGCTGCTTTCATGTTACTCGGAGGGAGTTGAGTAGTTCTGTCAGAAACAATCTTGTCCACAAAGCCTAAAATATTTGCTATCTGGTCCTTTACATAAGAAGTTTGTTGACCTGATCTAACGGGATAGCACAGAGAACAAAAGTTTAACTGTTCTGGTCCTGTTTCACAAAAATGGTATTTAAAAAGTAACTCCCTCATTTGTCATGTGGCCTGCCATGTGTGCGAGGGACAGTGCCGCGTGCTGCAAAGGTCACGAGGGTGTAAAAGACGCGGCCCTGCTCTTCCATACCCAGTGGTGTGCTGTTCGCCTTTGTAGAGTTTCTTGGTTCCGTGCAAATATGAAATTGGAACTAGAGCTAAGCCACCTCAGTAGTGAGCAGGTTGCTGCAGATTCTAGGATTTCAAGGTTCAATGGAGATTTAAGTTTAAATCTTTGGTATGTATCTGTAATTATCAAACTAGGTTATGTGATATTGTAGTGTTCCCTCAAATATGTTAGCATCTGAAAATCCTTAAAAAGAATTTAAACATTGATTTAGATGGATATGAAGCTGTCTATTTCTAAATTAACTTACAATTTATTGTATGTATGTACACATATTCATATATGTACTCATATATACTTACATGTAGAACACTTTTCAAAAAAAAATCAGCTTTATTGAGATAATTCACAAACCATAAAATTCACCCTTTTTAAAGTCAAAAAAAAAAAAAAAAAAGAACCAACTTTCAATCTACTTAGTGACTGCTGAAGTCACTCCGCAACCATTGGTCAACCCGGGGCCCCGCAGGAGACCTCTTAGAACCCTTGGGCGCGAGCGGCATGTGCGCATGCTCACTTGTGTTTGGCACTGCTCCTTGGTTAGCGTTCGATCGGGAGGCTTTTGAGTGGTGCTGTTGTGGCAGAGATGTTGTCTTCGAGAAAATCGTACTCAGTAATATTCGCTCATATCGGCTTCACGAGTGGGTATGAGCCGAGGGGCCAGGTGAGGGGACGGGCCTCTGAAGCTGCTGTCTTCTTCCATGAAGAAGCTTTTTGACATTTGACGGTAGACGAAAGAGTCACTCTCAGGCACCCCCACCAGGTGGCAGGAGGCGAGCTCGGACGAGGTTTGTTTCAGACAGAGAATCGGCTTTTGGCCTAGCTCCCAGATCCACTCAGACATCTGGGAAACATCAATCACGCTGCCTAAAGGGGCCATGTTGAAAGAGGACACCAGATCCTTTCGTGTGGAGTAGGGGACTTGGGTGACAGAGCGGAACGAGAAGTAGTGGGCGGAGCTAGGCCCAATCTTAGAAAAGAACTGATCTGTGGCCAGGTCAAGAAACAGCCCATTAGAACCATCTTTCAATATCCTTAGTGACTGCTGACGTCACTCAGCATCCATTGGTCAACCCGGGGCCCCCGCAGGAGACCTCTTAGAACCCTTGGGCGCGAGCGGTGTGTGCGCGTTCTCACCTGTGTTTATCACTGCTCCTTGGTTACCGTTCGATCGGGAGGCTTTTGAGTGGTGCGGTTGTGGCAGAGAGGTTGGCTTCTACAGAATAGTACCGAGTAATCGCTGGTATTAGGTTTAGAAGTGGATAAGAGCCGAGGGGGCAGGTGAGCGGGCTGGCCCGTTAAGCTGCTGTCTTCTGCCATGAAGGCGCTTTTTGACTTTGGACCGTAGAAGAAAAAGTCACTCTCTGGCACCACCACCGGGCTGCAGGAGGCGAGCGCGGACGCGGTTTGTTCGTGAAAGAGAATCGGCTTTCGGCTGAGCTGGCAGATCCGACTCAGACATCTGGGAAAGATCCATCACGCTGCCAAACAGGGTGATGTGGAAAGAGGACAGCTGATCTTTCCGTGTGGAGTAGGGGTCGGGAACCTCCAGCAGGCTGCAGGAGGCGAGCGCGGGAGCGGTTTGGTTGAGAAATGGAATCGGATTTCGGCTGAGCTACCAGATCCGACACAGACATCTGGGAAAGATCCATCAAGCTGCAAAAGGGGTCATGTTAAAAGTGGATAGCAGATCTTTCCGTGTGGAGTAGGGTAAGTGGATGACAGAGTGGATGGAGAAGTAGGGGGCGGAGCCAGGCCCAAGCTTAGGAAAGAACTTATCTGTAGCCATGGCAAGAAATAGCCCGTGAGAAACAACTTTCAATCCCCCTAGGGACCACTGACGGCAATCAGCAACCATTGGTCAACCCGGGGCCCCGCAGGAGACCTCTTAGAACCCTTGGGCGCGAGCGGTGTGTGCGCATGCTCACTTGTGTTTGGCACTGCTCCTTGGTTAGCGTTCGATCGGGAGGCTTTTGGGTGGTGCTGTTGTGGCAGAGATGTTGTCTTCGAGAAAATAGTACTGAGTAATATTCGCTCATATCGGCTTCACGAGTGGGTATGAGCCGAGGGGCCAGGTGAGGGGACGGGCCTCTGAAGCTGCTGTCTTCTCCCATGAAGAAGCTTTTTGACTTTTGACGGTAGACGAAAGAGTCACTCTCAGGCACCGCCACCAGGTTGCAGGAGGCGAGCTCGGACGAGGTTTATTTCAGACAGAGAATCGGCTTTTGGCCTAGCTCCCAGATCCACTCAGACATCTGGGAAAGATCAATCACGCTGCCTAAAGGGGCCATGTTGAAAGAGGACACCAGATCCTTTCGTGTGGAGTAGGGGACGGGGATGACAGAGCCGAACGGGTAGTAGGGGGCGGAGCAAGGCCCAATCTGAGAAAAGAACTGATCTGTAGCCACGTCAAGAAATAGCCCATTAGAACCAACTTTCGGCACTCAGCTCCAGGCGGGGCGGCCCCGGCGCTGAGGGACGCTACCCGACCTTGGCGGGACGGGGGTTTCGCCAGGGCCTGGGCCCAGCGACCAGGCGGAGACGGCGCGCGAGCCTTGCAGTCTCCAGGGAAATGCGGGCTTGCCTGCAATGAGATTTCATTTTCTGCATTTAAAGGACATCCTTTTCTGAGCTGCTGTGAATAAATTTGGGATGATACTGTATGTTTTCATCTAAGGGAGAATTAGCTGTATTTTGAATAAGGATTGCTGCACTGGACGACTTCAGAACATTACTCACAATGTCATCAAACAGGAGTCAGAATCCCCATGGACCGAAGCAGATTGGCCTTGACCAGCTCTGGGACGACCTCAGAGCTGGAATCCAGCAAGTGTACACCACACAGAGTATGGCGAAGTCCAGATACATGGAACTCTACACGTATCCTCCTGCTTGAACTGAGATAATTTGCTTTAGAATTTTGATACTTAGTGGTAGGATCGATGAATTATTAGAAATTTGACATCGTGTGTTCTCTTCTCAGTTCATCCTTGAAATGTAGTCACAGAATTCATCTTTAGCTTTAAGTTTTTTGAATAGAGGTACTGTTTTTCGGTTTTTGGAACAGAGGTAATAAAATTGGCTAGTTAGTTGTCTAATGCAGTGCTGGTCAGTACAGTAGCCACTAGTCACATGTATCTGTTTACATTTAAAATAATTTAAAAATTCAGTTTCTTAGTCACAGTAGCCATATTTTAAGGGCTTAATAGTCAGATAATAAAATATTTCTATTACTGTGGAAAGATCCGTTGGACAGCACTGGCCTAAAGCAGGGGATCATTTGTTGAAATGTTGTCCATTTGTTTATATATTGTCTACAGCTGCTTTCATGTTACTCGGAGGGAGTTGAGTAGTTCTGTCAGAAACAATCTTGTCCACAAAGCCTAAAATATTTGCTATCTGGTCCTTTACATAAGAAGTTTGTTGACCTGATCTAACGGGATAGCACAGAGAACAAAAGTTTAACTGTTCTGGTCCTGTTTCACAAAAATGGTATTTAAAAAGTAACTCCCTCATTTGTCATGTGGCCTGCCATGTGTGCGAGGGACAGTGCCGCGTGCTGCAAAGGTCACGAGGGTGTAAAAGACGCGGCCCTGCTCTTCCATACCCAGTGGTGTGCTGTTCGCCTTTGTAGAGTTTCTTGGTTCCGTGCAAATATGAAATTGGATCTAGAGCTAAGCCACCTCAGTAGTGAGCAGGTTGCTGCAGATTCTAGGATTTCAAGGTTCAATGGAGATTTAAGTTTAAATCTTTGGTATGTATCTGTAATTATCAAACTAGGTTATGTGATATTGTAGTGTTCCCTCAAATATGTTAGCATCTGAAAATCCTTAAAAAGAATTTAAACATTGATTTAGATGGATATGAAGCTGTCTATTTCTAAATTAACTTACAATTTATTGTATGTATGTACACATATTCATATATGTACTCATATATACTTACATGTAGAACACTTTTCAAAAAAAAATCAGCTTTATTGAGATAATTCACAAACCATAAAATTCACCCTTTTTAAAGTCAAAAAAAAAAAAAAAAAAAAAAAAAGAACCAACTTTCAATCTACTTAGTGACTGCTGAAGTCACTCCGCAACCATTGGTCAACCCGGGGCCCCGCAGGAGACCTCTTAGAACCCTTGGGCGCGAGCGGCGTGTGCGCATGCTCACTTGTGTTTGGCACTGCTCCTTGGTTAGCGTTCGATCGGGAGGCTTTTGAGTGGTGCTGTTGTGGCAGAGATGTTGTCTTCGAGAAAATCGTACTCAGTAATATTCGCTCATATCGGCTTCACGAGTGGGTATGAGCCGAGGGGCCAGGTGAGGGGACGGGCCTCTGAAGCTGCTGTCTTCTTCCATGAAGAAGCTTTTTGACATTTGACGGTAGACGAAAGAGTCACTCTCAGGCACCGCCACCAGGTGGCAGGAGGCGAGCTCGGACGAGGTTTGTTTCAGACAGAGAATCGGCTTTTGGCCTAGCTCCCAGATCCACTCAGACATCTGGGAAACATCAATCACGCTGCCTAAAGGGGCCATGTTGAAAGAGGACACCAGATCCTTTCGTGTGGAGTAGGGGACTTGGGTGACAGAGCGGAACGAGAAGTAGTGGGCGGAGCTAGGCCCAATCTTAGAAAAGAACTGATCTGTGGCCAGGTCAAGAAACAGCCCATTAGAACCATCTTTCAATATCCTTAGTGACTGCTGACGTCACTCAGCATCCATTGGTCAACCCGGGGCCCCCGCAGGAGACCTCTTAGAACCCTTGGGCGCGAGCGGTGTGTGCGCGTTCTCACCTGTGTTTATCACTGCTCCTTGGTTACCGTTCGATCGGGAGGCTTTTGAGTGGTGCGGTTGTGGCAGAGAGGTTGGCTTCTACAGAATAGTACCGAGTAATCGCTGGTATTAGGTTTAGAAGTGGATAAGAGCCGAGGGGGCAGGTGAGCGGGCTGGCCCGTTAAGCTGCTGTCTTCTGCCATGAAGGCGCTTTTTGACTTTGGACCGTAGAAGAAAAAGTCACTCTCTGGCACCACCACCGGGCTGCAGGAGGCGAGCGCGGACGCGGTTTGTTCGTGAAAGAGAATCGGCTTTCGGCTGAGCTGGCAGATCCGACTCAGACATCTGGGAAAGATCCATCACGCTGCCAAACAGGGTGATGTGGAAAGAGGACAGCTGATCTTTCCGTGTGGAGTAGGGGTCGGGAACCTCCAGCAGGCTGCAGGAGGCGAGCGCGGGAGCGGTTTGGTTGAGAAATATAATCGGATTTCGGCTGAGCTACCAGATCCGACACAGACATCTGGGAAAGATCCATCAAGCTGCAAAAGGGGTCATGTTAAAAGTGGATAGCAGATCTTTCCGTGTGGAGTAGGGTAAGTGGATGACAGAGTGGATGGAGAAGTAGGGGGCGGAGCCAGGCCCAAGCTTAGGAAAGAACTTATCTGTAGCCATGGCAAGAAATAGCCCGTGAGAAACAACTTTCAATCCCCCTAGGGACCACTGACGGCAATCAGCAACCATTGGTCAACCCGGGGCCCCGCAGGAGACCTCTTAGAACCCTTGGGCGCGAGCGGTGTGTGCGCATGCTCACTTGTGTTTGGCACTGCTCCTTGGTTAGCGTTCGATCGGGAGGCTTTTGGGTGGTGCTGTTGTGGCAGAGATGTTGTCTTCGAGAAAATAGTACTGAGTAATATTCGCTCATATCGGCTTCACGAGTGGGTATGAGCCGAGGGGCCAGGTGAGGGGACGGGCCTCTGAAGCTGCTGTCTTCTCCCATGAAGAAGCTTTTTGACTTTTGACGGTAGACGAAAGAGTCACTCTCAGGCACCGCCACCAGGTTGCAGGAGGCGAGCTCGGACGAGGTTTATTTCAGACAGAGAATCGGCTTTTGGCCTAGCTCCCAGATCCACTCAGACATCTGGGAAAGATCAATCACGCTGCCTAAAGGGGCCATGTTGAAAGAGGACACCAGATCCTTTCGTGTGGAGTAGGGGACGGGGATGACAGAGCCGAACGGGTAGTAGGGGGCGGAGCAAGGCCCAATCTGAGAAAAGAACTGATCTGTAGCCACGTCAAGAAATAGCCCATTAGAACCAACTTTCGGCACTCAGCTCCAGGCGGGGCGGCCCCGGCGCTGAGGGACGCTACCCGACCTTGGCGGGACGGGGGTTTCGCCAGGGCCTGGGCCCAGCGACCAGGCGGAGACGGCGCGCGAGCCTTGCAGTCTCCAGGGAAATGCGGGCTTGCCTGCAATGAGATTTCATTTTCTGCATTTAAAGGACATCCTTTTCTGAGCTGCTGTGAATAAATTTGGGATGATACTGTATGTTTTCATCTAAGGGAGAATTAGCTGTATTTTGAATAAGGATTGCTGCACTGGACGACTTCAGAACATTACTCACAATGTCATCAAACAGGAGTCAGAATCCCCATGGACCGAAGCAGATTGGCCTTGACCAGCTCTGGGACGACCTCAGAGCTGGAATCCAGCAAGTGTACACCAGACAGAGTATGGCGAAGTCCAGATACATGGAACTCTACACGTATCCTCCTGCTTGAACTGAGATAATTTGCTTTAGAATTTTGATACTTAGTGGTAGGATCGATGAATTATTAGAAATTTGACATCGTGTGTTCTCTTCTCAGTTCATCCTTGAAATGTAGTCACAGAATTCATCTTTAGCTTTAAGTTTTTTGAATAGAGGTACTGTTTTTCGGTTTTTGGAACAGAGGTAATAAAATTGGCTAGTTAGTTGTCTAATGCAGTGCTGGTCAGTACAGTAGCCACTAGTCACATGTATCTGTTTACATTTAAAATAATTTAAAAATTCAGTTTCTTAGTCACAGTAGCCATATTTTAAGGGCTTAATAGTCAGATAATAAAATATTTCTATTACTGTGGAAAGATCCGTTGGACAGCACTGGCCTAAAGCAGGGGATCATTTGTTGAAATGTTGTCCATTTGTTTATATATTGTCTACAGCTGCTTTCATGTTACTCGGAGGGAGTTGAGTAGTTCTGTCAGAAACAATCTTGTCCACAAAGCCTAAAATATTTGCTATCTGGTCCTTTACATAAGAAGTTTGTTGACCTGATCTAACGGGATAGCACAGAGAACAAAAGTTTAACTGTTCTGGTCCTGTTTCACAAAAATGGTATTTAAAAAGTAACTCCCTCATTTGTCATGTGGCCTGCCATGTGTGCGAGGGACAGTGCCGCGTGCTGCAAAGGTCACGAGGGTGTAAAAGACGCGGCCCTGCTCTTCCATACCCAGTGGTGTGCTGTTCGCCTTTGTAGAGTTTCTTGGTTCCGTGCAAATATGAAATTGGAACTAGAGCTAAGCCACCTCAGTAGTGAGCAGGTTGCTGCAGATTCTAGGATTTCAAGGTTCAATGGAGATTTAAGTTTAAATCTTTGGTATGTATCTGTAATTATCAAACTAGGTTATGTGATATTGTAGTGTTCCCTCAAATATGTTAGCATCAGAAAATCCTTAAAAAGAATTTAAGCATTGATTTAGATGGATATGAAGCTGTCTATTTCTAAATTAACTTACAATTTATTGTATGTATGTACACATATTCATATATGTACTCATATATACTTACATGTAGAACACTTTTCAAAAAAAAATCAGCTTTATTGAGATAATTCACAAACCATAAAATTCACCCTTTTTAAAGTCAAAAAAAAAAAAAAAAAAAAAAGAACCAACTTTCAATCTACTTAGTGACTGCTGAAGTCACTCCGCAACCATTGGTCAACCCGGGGCCCCGCAGGAGACCTCTTAGAACCCTTGGGCGCGAGCGGCGTGTGCGCATGCTCACTTGTGTTTGGCACTGCTCCTTGGTTAGCGTTCGATCGGGAGGCTTTTGAGTGGTGCTGTTGTGGCAGAGATGTTGTCTTCGAGAAAATCGTACTCAGTAATATTCGCTCATATCGGCTTCACGAGTGGGTATGAGCCGAGGGGCCAGGTGAGGGGACGGGCCTCTGAAGCTGCTGTCTTCTTCCATGAAGAAGCTTTTTGACATTTGACGGTAGACGAAAGAGTCACTCTCAGGCACCGCCACCAGGTGTCAGGAGGCGAGCTCGGACGAGGTTTGTTTCAGACAGAGAATCGGCTTTTGGCCTAGCTCCCAGATCCACTCAGACATCTGGGAAACATCAATCACGCTGCCTAAAGGGGCCATGTTGAAAGAGGACACCAGATCCTTTCGTGTGGAGTAGGGGACTTGGGTGACAGAGCGGAACGAGAAGTAGTGGGCGGAGCTAGGCCCAATCTTAGAAAAGAACTGATCTGTGGCCAGGTCAAGAAACAGCCCATTAGAACCATCTTTCAATATCCTTAGTGACTGCTGACGTCACTCAGCATCCATTGGTCAACCCGGGGCCCCCGCAGGAGACCTCTTAGAACCCTTGGGCGCGAGCGGTGTGTGCGCGTTCTCACCTGTGTTTATCACTGCTCCTTGGTTACCGTTCGATCGGGAGGCTTTTGAGTGGTGCGGTTGTGGCAGAGAGGTTGGCTTCTACAGAATAGTACCGAGTAATCGCTGGTATTAGGTTTAGAAGTGGATAAGAGCCGAGGGGGCAGGTGAGCGGGCTGGCCCGTTAAGCTGCTGTCTTCTGCCATGAAGGCGCTTTTTGACTTTGGACCGTAGAAGAAAAAGTCACTCTCTGGCACCACCACCGGGCTGCAGGAGGCGAGCGCGGACGCGGTTTGTTCGTGAAAGAGAATCGGCTTTCGGCTGAGCTGGCAGATCCGACTCAGACATCTGGGAAAGATCCATCACGCTGCCAAACAGGGTGATGTGGAAAGAGGACAGCTGATCTTTCCGTGTGGAGTAGGGGTCGGGAACCTCCAGCAGGCTGCAGGAGGCGAGCGCGGGAGCGGTTTGGTTGAGAAATGGAATCGGATTTCGGCTGAGCTACCAGATCCGACACAGACATCTGGGAAAGATCCATCAAGCTGCAAAAGGGGTCATGTTAAAAGTGGATAGCAGATCTTTCCGTGTGGAGTAGGGTAAGTGGATGACAGAGTGGATGGAGAAGTAGGGGGCGGAGCCAGGCCCAAGCTTAGGAAAGAACTTATCTGTAGCCATGGCAAGAAATAGCCCGTGAGAAACAACTTTCAATCCCCCTAGGGACCACTGACGGCAATCAGCAACCATTGGTCAACCCGGGGCCCCGCAGGAGACCTCTTAGAACCCTTGGGCGCGAGCGGTGTGTGCGCATGCTCACTTGTGTTTGGCACTGCTCCTTGGTTAGCGTTCGATCGGGAGGCTTTTGGGTGGTGCTGTTGTGGCAGAGATGTTGTCTTCGAGAAAATAGTACTGAGTAATATTCGCTCATATCGGCTTCACGAGTGGGTATGAGCCGAGGGGCCAGGTGAGGGGACGGGCCTCTGAAGCTGCTGTCTTCTCCCATGAAGAAGCTTTTTGACTTTTGACGGTAGACGAAAGAGTCACTCTCAGGCACCGCCACCAGGTTGCAGGAGGCGAGCTCGGACGAGGTTTATTTCAGACAGAGAATCGGCTTTTGGCCTAGCTCCCAGATCCACTCAGACATCTGGGAAAGATCAATCACGCTGCCTAAAGGGGCCATGTTGAAAGAGGACACCAGATCCTTTCGTGTGGAGTAGGGGACGGGGATGACAGAGCCGAACGGGTAGTAGGGGGCGGAGCAAGGCCCAATCTGAGAAAAGAACTGATCTGTAGCCACGTCAAGAAATAGCCCATTAGAACCAACTTTCGGCACTCAGCTCCAGGCGGGGCGGCCCCGGCGCTGAGGGACGCTACCCGACCTTGGCGGGACGGGGGTTTCGCCAGGGCCTGGGCCCAGCGACCAGGCGGAGACGGCGCGCGAGCCTTGCAGTCTCCAGGGAAATGCGGGCTTGCCTGCAATGAGATTTCATTTTCTGCATTTAAAGGACATCCTTTTCTGAGCTGCTGTGAATAAATTTGGGATGATACTGTATGTTTTCATCTCAGGGAGAATTAGCTGTATTTTGAATAAGGATTGCTGCACTGGACGACTTCAGAACATTACTCACAATGTCATCTAACAGGAGTCAGAATCCCCATGGACCGAAGCAGATTGGCCTTGACCAGCTCTGGGACGACCTCAGAGCTGGAATCCAGCAAGTGTACACCAGACAGAGTATGGCGAAGTCCAGATACATGGAACTCTACACGTATCCTCCTGCTTGAACTGAGATAATTTGCTTTAGAATTTTGATACTTAGTGGTAGGATCGATGAATTATTAGAAATTTGACATCGTGTGTTCTCTTCTCAGTTCATCCTTGAAATGTAGTCACAGAATTCATCTTTAGCTTTAAGTTTTTTGAATAGAGGTACTGTTTTTCGGTTTTTGGAACAGAGGTAATAAAATTGGCTAGTTAGTTGTCTAATGCAGTGCTGGTCAGTACAGTAGCCACTAGTCACATGTATCTGTTTACATTTAAAATAATTTAAAAATTCAGTTTCTTAGTCACAGTAGCCATATTTTAAGGGCTTAATAGTCAGATAATAAAATATTTCTATTACTGTGGAAAGATCCGTTGGACAGCACTGGCCTAAAGCAGGGGATCATTTGTTGAAATGTTGTCCATTTGTTTATATATTGTCTACAGCTGCTTTCATGTTACTCGGAGGGAGTTGAGTAGTTCTGTCAGAAACAATCTTGTCCACAAAGCCTAAAATATTTGCTATCTGGTCCTTTACATAAGAAGTTTGTTGACCTGATCTAACGGGATAGCACAGAGAACAAAAGTTTAACTGTTCTGGTCCTGTTTCACAAAAATGGTATTTAAAAAGTAACTCCCTCATTTGTCATGTGGCCTGCCATGTGTGCGAGGGACAGTGCCGCGTGCTGCAAAGGTCACGAGGGTGTAAAAGACGCGGCCCTGCTCTTCCATACCCAGTGGTGTGCTGTTCGCCTTTGTAGAGTTTCTTGGTTCCGTGCAAATATGAAATTGGAACTAGAGCTAAGCCACCTCAGTAGTGAGCAGGTTGCTGCAGATTCTAGGATTTCAAGGTTCAATGGAGATTTAAGTTTAAATCTTTGGTATGTATCTGTAATTATCAAACTAGGTTATGTGATATTGTAGTGTTCCCTCAAATATGTTAGCATCAGAAAATCCTTAAAAAGAATTTAAACATTGATTTAGATGGATATGAAGCTGTCTATTTCTAAATTAACTTACAATTTATTGTATGTATGTACACATATTCATATATGTACTCATATATACTTACATGTAGAACACTTTTCAAAAAAAAATCAGCTTTATTGAGATAATTCACAAACCATAAAATTCACCCTTTTTAAAGTCAAAAAAAAAAAAAAAAAAAAAAAGAACCAACTTTCAATCTACTTAGTGACTGCTGAAGTCACTCCGCAACCATTGGTCAACCCGGGGCCCCGCAGGAGACCTCTTAGAACCCTTGGGCGCGAGCGGCGTGTGCGCATGCTCACTTGTGTTTGGCACTGCTCCTTGGTTAGCGTTCGATCGGGAGGCTTTTGAGTGGTGCTGTTGTGGCAGAGATGTTGTCTTCGAGAAAATCGTACTCAGTAATATTCGCTCATATCGGCTTCACGAGTGGGTATGAGCCGAGGGGCCAGGTGAGGGGACGGGCCTCTGAAGCTGCTGTCTTCTTCCATGAAGAAGCTTTTTGACATTTGACGGTAGACGAAAGAGTCACTCTCAGGCACCGCCACCAGGTGTCAGGAGGCGAGCTCGGACGAGGTTTGTTTCAGACAGAGAATCGGCTTTTGGCCTAGCTCCCAGATCCACTCAGACATCTGGGAAACATCAATCACGCTGCCTAAAGGGGCCATGTTGAAAGAGGACACCAGATCCTTTCGTGTGGAGTAGGGGACTTGGGTGACAGAGCGGAACGAGAAGTAGTGGGCGGAGCTAGGCCCAATCTTAGAAAAGAACTGATCTGTGGCCAGGTCAAGAAACAGCCCATTAGAACCATCTTTCAATATCCTTAGTGACTGCTGACGTCACTCAGCATCCATTGGTCAACCCGGGGCCCCCGCAGGAGACCTCTTAGAACCCTTGGGCGCGAGCGGTGTGTGCGCGTTCTCACCTGTGTTTATCACTGCTCCTTGGTTACCGTTCGATCGGGAGGCTTTTGAGTGGTGCGGTTGTGGCAGAGAGGTTGGCTTCTACAGAATAGTACCGAGTAATCGCTGGTATTAGGTTTAGAAGTGGATAAGAGCCGAGGGGGCAGGTGAGCGGGCTGGCCCGTTAAGCTGCTGTCTTCTGCCATGAAGGCGCTTTTTGACTTTGGACCGTAGAAGAAAAAGTCACTCTCTGGCACCACCACCGGGCTGCAGGAGGCGAGCGCGGACGCGGTTTGTTCGTGAAAGAGAATCGGCTTTCGGCTGAGCTGGCAGATCCGACTCAGACATCTGGGAAAGATCCATCACGCTGCCAAACAGGGTGATGTGGAAAGAGGACAGCTGATCTTTCCGTGTGGAGTAGGGGTCGGGAACCTCCAGCAGGCTGCAGGAGGCGAGCGCGGGAGCGGTTTGGTTGAGAAATGGAATCGGATTTCGGCTGAGCTACCAGATCCGACACAGACATCTGGGAAAGATCCATCAAGCTGCAAAAGGGGTCATGTTAAAAGTGGATAGCAGATCTTTCCGTGTGGAGTAGGGTAAGTGGATGACAGAGTGGATGGAGAAGTAGGGGGCGGAGCCAGGCCCAAGCTTAGGAAAGAACTTATCTGTAGCCATGGCAAGAAATAGCCCGTGAGAAACAACTTTCAATCCCCCTAGGGACCACTGACGGCAATCAGCAACCATTGGTCAACCCGGGGCCCCGCAGGAGACCTCTTAGAACCCTTGGGCGCGAGCGGTGTGTGCGCATGCTCACTTGTGTTTGGCACTGCTCCTTGGTTAGCGTTCGATCGGGAGGCTTTTGGGTGGTGCTGTTGTGGCAGAGATGTTGTCTTCGAGAAAATAGTACTGAGTAATATTCGCTCATATCGGCTTCACGAGTGGGTATGAGCCGAGGGGCCAGGTGAGGGGACGGGCCTCTGAAGCTGCTGTCTTCTCCCATGAAGAAGCTTTTTGACTTTTGACGGTAGACGAAAGAGTCACTCTCAGGCACCGCCACCAGGTTGCAGGAGGCGAGCTCGGACGAGGTTTATTTCAGACAGAGAATCGGCTTTTGGCCTAGCTCCCAGATCCACTCAGACATCTGGGAAAGATCAATCACGCTGCCTAAAGGGGCCATGTTGAAAGAGGACACCAGATCCTTTCGTGTGGAGTAGGGGACGGGGATGACAGAGCCGAACGGGTAGTAGGGGGCGGAGCAAGGCCCAATCTGAGAAAAGAACTGATCTGTAGCCACGTCAAGAAATAGCCCATTAGAACCAACTTTCGGCACTCAGCTCCAGGCGGGGCGGCCCCGGCGCTGAGGGACGCTACCCGACCTTGGCGGGACGGGGGTTTCGCCAGGGCCTGGGCCCAGCGACCAGGCGGAGACGGCGCGCGAGCCTTGCAGTCTCCAGGGAAATGCGGGCTTGCCTGCAATGAGATTTCATTTTCTGCATTTAAAGGACATCCTTTTCTGAGCTGCTGTGAATAAATTTGGGATGATACTGTATGTTTTCATCTCAGGGAGAATTAGCTGTATTTTGAATAAGGATTGCTGCACTGGACGACTTCAGAACATTACTCACAATGTCATCTAACAGGAGTCAGAATCCCCATGGACCGAAGCAGATTGGCCTTGACCAGCTCTGGGACGACCTCAGAGCTGGAATCCAGCAAGTGTACACCAGACAGAGTATGGCGAAGTCCAGATACATGGAACTCTACACGTATCCTCCTGCTTGAACTGAGATAATTTGCTTTAGAATTTTGATACTTAGTGGTAGGATCGATGAATTATTAGAAATTTGACATCGTGTGTTCTCTTCTCAGTTCATCCTTGAAATGTAGTCACAGAATTCATCTTTAGCTTTAAGTTTTTTGAATAGAGGTACTGTTTTTCGGTTTTTGGAACAGAGGTAATAAAATTGGCTAGTTAGTTGTCTAATGCAGTGCTGGTCAGTACAGTAGCCACTAGTCACATGTATCTGTTTACATTTAAAATAATTTAAAAATTCAGTTTCTTAGTCACAGTAGCCATATTTTAAGGGCTTAATAGTCAGATAATAAAATATTTCTATTACTGTGGAAAGATCCGTTGGACAGCACTGGCCTAAAGCAGGGGATCATTTGTTGAAATGTTGTCCATTTGTTTATATATTGTCTACAGCTGCTTTCATGTTACTCGGAGGGAGTTGAGTAGTTCTGTCAGAAACAATCTTGTCCACAAAGCCTAAAATATTTGCTATCTGGTCCTTTACATAAGAAGTTTGTTGACCTGATCTAACGGGATAGCACAGAGAACAAAAGTTTAACTGTTCTGGTCCTGTTTCACAAAAATGGTATTTAAAAAGTAACTCCCTCATTTGTCATGTGGCCTGCCATGTGTGCGAGGGACAGTGCCGCGTGCTGCAAAGGTCACGAGGGTGTAAAAGACGCGGCCCTGCTCTTCCATACCCAGTGGTGTGCTGTTCGCCTTTGTAGAGTTTCTTGGTTCCGTGCAAATATGAAATTGGAACTAGAGCTAAGCCACCTCAGTAGTGAGCAGGTTGCTGCAGATTCTAGGATTTCAAGGTTCAATGGAGATTTAAGTTTAAATCTTTGGTATGTATCTGTAATTATCAAACTAGGTTATGTGATATTGTAGTGTTCCCTCAAATATGTTAGCATCAGAAAATCCTTAAAAAGAATTTAAACATTGATTTAGATGGATATGAAGCTGTCTATTTCTAAATTAACTTACAATTTATTGTATGTATGTACACATATTCATATATGTACTCATATATACTTACATGTAGAACACTTTTCAAAAAAAAATCAGCTTTATTGAGATAATTCACAAACCATAAAATTCACCCTTTTTAAAGTCAAAAAAAAAAAAAAAAAAAAAAAAGAACCAACTTTCAATCTACTTAGTGACTGCTGAAGTCACTCCGCAACCATTGGTCAACCCGGGGCCCCGCAGGAGACCTCTTAGAACCCTTGGGCGCGAGCGGCGTGTGCGCATGCTCACTTGTGTTTGGCACTGCTCCTTGGTTAGCGTTCGATCGGGAGGCTTTTGAGTGGTGCTGTTGTGGCAGAGATGTTGTCTTCGAGAAAATCGTACTCAGTAATATTCGCTCATATCGGCTTCACGAGTGGGTATGAGCCGAGGGGCCAGGTGAGGGGACGGGCCTCTGAAGCTGCTGTCTTCTTCCATGAAGAAGCTTTTTGACATTTGACGGTAGACGAAAGAGTCACTCTCAGGCACCGCCACCAGGTGGCAGGAGGCGAGCTCGGACGAGGTTTGTTTCAGACAGAGAATCGGCTTTTGGCCTAGCTCCCAGATCCACTCAGACATCTGGGAAACATCAATCACGCTGCCTAAAGGGGCCATGTTGAAAGAGGACACCAGATCCTTTCGTGTGGAGTAGGGGACTTGGGTGACAGAGCGGAACGAGAAGTAGTGGGCGGAGCTAGGCCCAATCTTAGAAAAGAACTGATCTGTGGCCAGGTCAAGAAACAGCCCATTAGAACCATCTTTCAATATCCTTAGTGACTGCTGACGTCACTCAGCATCCATTGGTCAACCCGGGGCCCCCGCAGGAGACCTCTTAGAACCCTTGGGCGCGAGCGGTGTGTGCGCGTTCTCACCTGTGTTTATCACTGCTCCTTGGTTACCGTTCGATCGGGAGGCTTTTGAGTGGTGCGGTTGTGGCAGAGAGGTTGGCTTCTACAGAATAGTACCGAGTAATCGCTGGTATTAGGTTTAGAAGTGGATAAGAGCCGAGGGGGCAGGTGAGCGGGCTGGCCCGTTAAGCTGCTGTCTTCTGCCATGAAGGCGCTTTTTGACTTTGGACCGTAGAAGAAAAAGTCACTCTCTGGCACCACCACCGGGCTGCAGGAGGCGAGCGCGGACGCGGTTTGTTCGTGAAAGAGAATCGGCTTTCGGCTGAGCTGGCAGATCCGACTCAGACATCTGGGAAAGATCCATCACGCTGCCAAACAGGGTGATGTGGAAAGAGGACAGCTGATCTTTCCGTGTGGAGTAGGGGTCGGGAACCTCCAGCAGGCTGCAGGAGGCGAGCGCGGGAGCGGTTTGGTTGAGAAATGGAATCGGATTTCGGCTGAGCTACCAGATCCGACACAGACATCTGGGAAAGATCCATCAAGCTGCAAAAGGGGTCATGTTAAAAGTGGATAGCAGATCTTTCCGTGTGGAGTAGGGTAAGTGGATGACAGAGTGGATGGAGAAGTAGGGGGCGGAGCCAGGCCCAAGCTTAGGAAAGAACTTATCTGTAGCCATGGCAAGAAATAGCCCGTGAGAAACAACTTTCAATCCCCCTAGGGACCACTGACGGCAATCAGCAACCATTGGTCAACCCGGGGCCCCGCAGGAGACCTCTTAGAACCCTTGGGCGCGAGCGGTGTGTGCGCATGCTCACTTGTGTTTGGCACTGCTCCTTGGTTAGCGTTCGATCGGGAGGCTTTTGGGTGGTGCTGTTGTGGCAGAGATGTTGTCTTCGAGAAAATAGTACTGAGTAATATTCGCTCATATCGGCTTCACGAGTGGGTATGAGCCGAGGGGCCAGGTGAGGGGACGGGCCTCTGAAGCTGCTGTCTTCTCCCATGAAGAAGCTTTTTGACTTTTGACGGTAGACGAAAGAGTCACTCTCAGGCACCGCCACCAGGTTGCAGGAGGCGAGCTCGGACGAGGTTTATTTCAGACAGAGAATCGGCTTTTGGCCTAGCTCCCAGATCCACTCAGACATCTGGGAAAGATCAATCACGCTGCCTAAAGGGGCCATGTTGAAAGAGGACACCAGATCCTTTCGTGTGGAGTAGGGGACGGGGATGACAGAGCCGAACGGGTAGTAGGGGGCGGAGCAAGGCCCAATCTGAGAAAAGAACTGATCTGTAGCCACGTCAAGAAATAGCCCATTAGAACCAACTTTCGGCACTCAGCTCCAGGCGGGGCGGCCCCGGCGCTGAGGGACGCTACCCGACCTTGGCGGGACGGGGGTTTCGCCAGGGCCTGGGCCCAGCGACCAGGCGGAGACGGCGCGCGAGCCTTGCAGTCTCCAGGGAAATGCGGGCTTGCCTGCAATGAGATTTCATTTTCTGCATTTAAAGGACATCCTTTTCTGAGCTGCTGTGAATAAATTTGGGATGATACTGTATGTTTTCATCTAAGGGAGAATTAGCTGTATTTTGAATAAGGATTGCTGCACTGGACGACTTCAGAACATTACTCACAATGTCATCAAACAGGAGTCAGAATCCCCATGGACCGAAGCAGATTGGCCTTGACCAGCTCTGGGACGACCTCAGAGCTGGAATCCAGCAAGTGTACACCACACAGAGTATGGCGAAGTCCAGATACATGGAACTCTACACGTATCCTCCTGCTTGAACTGAGATAATTTGCTTTAGAATTTTGATACTTAGTGGTAGGATCGATGAATTATTAGAAATTTGACATCGTGTGTTCTCTTCTCAGTTCATCCTTGAAATGTAGTCACAGAATTCATCTTTAGCTTTAAGTTTTTTGAATAGAGGTACTGTTTTTCGGTTTTTGGAACAGAGGTAATAAAATTGGCTAGTTAGTTGTCTAATGCAGTGCTGGTCAGTACAGTAGCCACTAGTCACATGTATCTGTTTACATTTAAAATAATTTAAAAATTCAGTTTCTTAGTCACAGTAGCCATATTTTAAGGGCTTAATAGTCAGATAATAAAATATTTCTATTACTGTGGAAAGATCCGTTGGACAGCACTGGCCTAAAGCAGGGGATCATTTGTTGAAATGTTGTCCATTTGTTTATATATTGTCTACAGCTGCTTTCATGTTACTCGGAGGGAGTTGAGTAGTTCTGTCAGAAACAATCTTGTCCACAAAGCCTAAAATATTTGCTATCTGGTCCTTTACATAAGAAGTTTGTTGACCTGATCTAACGGGATAGCACAGAGAACAAAAGTTTAACTGTTCTGGTCCTGTTTCACAAAAATGGTATTTAAAAAGTAACTCCCTCATTTGTCATGTGGCCTGCCATGTGTGCGAGGGACAGTGCCGCGTGCTGCAAAGGTCACGAGGGTGTAAAAGACGCGGCCCTGCTCTTCCATACCCAGTGGTGTGCTGTTCGCCTTTGTAGAGTTTCTTGGTTCCGTGCAAATATGAAATTGGAACTAGAGCTAAGCCACCTCAGTAGTGAGCAGGTTGCTGCAGATTCTAGGATTTCAAGGTTCAATGGAGATTTAAGTTTAAATCTTTGGTATGTATCTGTAATTATCAAACTAGGTTATGTGATATTGTAGTGTTCCCTCAAATATGTTAGCATCAGAAAATCCTTAAAAAGAATTTAAACATTGATTTAGATGGATATGAAGCTGTCTATTTCTAAATTAACTTACAATTTATTGTATGTATGTACACATATTCATATATGTACTCATATATACTTACATGTAGAACACTTTTCAAAAAAAAATCAGCTTTATTGAGATAATTCACAAACCATAAAATTCACCCTTTTTAAAGTCAAAAAAAAAAAAAAAAAAAAAAAGAACCAACTTTCAATCTACTTAGTGACTGCTGAAGTCACTCCGCAACCATTGGTCAACCCGGGGCCCCGCAGGAGACCTCTTAGAACCCTTGGGCGCGAGCGGCGTGTGCGCATGCTCACTTGTGTTTGGCACTGCTCCTTGGTTAGCGTTCGATCGGGAGGCTTTTGAGTGGTGCTGTTGTGGCAGAGATGTTGTCTTCGAGAAAATCGTACTCAGTAATATTCGCTCATATCGGCTTCACGAGTGGGTATGAGCCGAGGGGCCAGGTGAGGGGACGGGCCTCTGAAGCTGCTGTCTTCTTCCATGAAGAAGCTTTTTGACATTTGACGGTAGACGAAAGAGTCACTCTCAGGCACCGCCACCAGGTGGCAGGAGGCGAGCTCGGACGAGGTTTGTTTCAGACAGAGAATCGGCTTTTGGCCTAGCTCCCAGATCCACTCAGACATCTGGGAAACATCAATCACGCTGCCTAAAGGGGCCATGTTGAAAGAGGACACCAGATCCTTTCGTGTGGAGTAGGGGACTTGGGTGACAGAGCGGAACGAGAAGTAGTGGGCGGAGCTAGGCCCAATCTTAGAAAAGAACTGATCTGTGGCCAGGTCAAGAAACAGCCCATTAGAACCATCTTTCAATATCCTTAGTGACTGCTGACGTCACTCAGCATCCATTGGTCAACCCGGGGCCCCCGCAGGAGACCTCTTAGAACCCTTGGGCGCGAGCGGTGTGTGCGCGTTCTCACCTGTGTTTATCACTGCTCCTTGGTTACCGTTCGATCGGGAGGCTTTTGAGTGGTGCGGTTGTGGCAGAGAGGTTGGCTTCTACAGAATAGTACCGAGTAATCGCTGGTATTAGGTTTAGAAGTGGATAAGAGCCGAGGGGGCAGGTGAGCGGGCTGGCCCGTTAAGCTGCTGTCTTCTGCCATGAAGGCGCTTTTTGACTTTGGACCGTAGAAGAAAAAGTCACTCTCTGGCACCACCACCGGGCTGCAGGAGGCGAGCGCGGACGCGGTTTGTTCGTGAAAGAGAATCGGCTTTCGGCTGAGCTGGCAGATCCGACTCAGACATCTGGGAAAGATCCATCACGCTGCCAAACAGGGTGATGTGGAAAGAGGACAGCTGATCTTTCCGTGTGGAGTAGGGGTCGGGAACCTCCAGCAGGCTGCAGGAGGCGAGCGCGGGAGCGGTTTGGTTGAGAAATGGAATCGGATTTCGGCTGAGCTACCAGATCCGACACAGACATCTGGGAAAGATCCATCAAGCTGCAAAAGGGGTCATGTTAAAAGTGGATAGCAGATCTTTCCGTGTGGAGTAGGGTAAGTGGATGACAGAGTGGATGGAGAAGTAGGGGGCGGAGCCAGGCCCAAGCTTAGGAAAGAACTTATCTGTAGCCATGGCAAGAAATAGCCCGTGAGAAACAACTTTCAATCCCCCTAGGGACCACTGACGGCAATCAGCAACCATTGGTCAACCCGGGGCCCCGCAGGAGACCTCTTAGAACCCTTGGGCGCGAGCGGTGTGTGCGCATGCTCACTTGTGTTTGGCACTGCTCCTTGGTTAGCGTTCGATCGGGAGGCTTTTGGGTGGTGCTGTTGTGGCAGAGATGTTGTCTTCGAGAAAATAGTACTGAGTAATATTCGCTCATATCGGCTTCACGAGTGGGTATGAGCCGAGGGGCCAGGTGAGGGGACGGGCCTCTGAAGCTGCTGTCTTCTCCCATGAAGAAGCTTTTTGACTTTTGACGGTAGACGAAAGAGTCACTCTCAGGCACCGCCACCAGGTTGCAGGAGGCGAGCTCGGACGAGGTTTATTTCAGACAGAGAATCGGCTTTTGGCCTAGCTCCCAGATCCACTCAGACATCTGGGAAAGATCAATCACGCTGCCTAAAGGGGCCATGTTGAAAGAGGACACCAGATCCTTTCGTGTGGAGTAGGGGACGGGGATGACAGAGCCGAACGGGTAGTAGGGGGCGGAGCAAGGCCCAATCTGAGAAAAGAACTGATCTGTAGCCACGTCAAGAAATAGCCCATTAGAACCAACTTTCGGCACTCAGCTCCAGGCGGGGCGGCCCCGGCGCTGAGGGACGCTACCCGACCTTGGCGGGACGGGGGTTTCGCCAGGGCCTGGGCCCAGCGACCAGGCGGAGACGGCGCGCGAGCCTTGCAGTCTCCAGGGAAATGCGGGCTTGCCTGCAATGAGATTTCATTTTCTGCATTTAAAGGACATCCTTTTCTGAGCTGCTGTGAATAAATTTGGGATGATACTGTATGTTTTCATCTCAGGGAGAATTAGCTGTATTTTGAATAAGGATTGCTGCACTGGACGACTTCAGAACATTACTCACAATGTCATCTAACAGGAGTCAGAATCCCCATGGACCGAAGCAGATTGGCCTTGACCAGCTCTGGGACGACCTCAGAGCTGGAATCCAGCAAGTGTACACCAGACAGAGTATGGCGAAGTCCAGATACATGGAACTCTACACGTATCCTCCTGCTTGAACTGAGATAATTTGCTTTAGAATTTTGATACTTAGTGGTAGGATCGATGAATTATTAGAAATTTGACATCGTGTGTTCTCTTCTCAGTTCATCCTTGAAATGTAGTCACAGAATTCATCTTTAGCTTTAAGTTTTTTGAATAGAGGTACTGTTTTTCGGTTTTTGGAACAGAGGTAATAAAATTGGCTAGTTAGTTGTCTAATGCAGTGCTGGTCAGTACAGTAGCCACTAGTCACATGTATCTGTTTACATTTAAAATAATTTAAAAATTCAGTTTCTTAGTCACAGTAGCCATATTTTAAGGGCTTAATAGTCAGATAATAAAATATTTCTATTACTGTGGAAAGATCCGTTGGACAGCACTGGCCTAAAGCAGGGGATCATTTGTTGAAATGTTGTCCATTTGTTTATATATTGTCTACAGCTGCTTTCATGTTACTCGGAGGGAGTTGAGTAGTTCTGTCAGAAACAATCTTGTCCACAAAGCCTAAAATATTTGCTATCTGGTCCTTTACATAAGAAGTTTGTTGACCTGATCTAACGGGATAGCACAGAGAACAAAAGTTTAACTGTTCTGGTCCTGTTTCACAAAAATGGTATTTAAAAAGTAACTCCCTCATTTGTCATGTGGCCTGCCATGTGTGCGAGGGACAGTGCCGCGTGCTGCAAAGGTCACGAGGGTGTAAAAGACGCGGCCCTGCTCTTCCATACCCAGTGGTGTGCTGTTCGCCTTTGTAGAGTTTCTTGGTTCCGTGCAAATATGAAATTGGAACTAGAGCTAAGCCACCTCAGTAGTGAGCAGGTTGCTGCAGATTCTAGGATTTCAAGGTTCAATGGAGATTTAAGTTTAAATCTTTGGTATGTATCTGTAATTATCAAACTAGGTTATGTGATATTGTAGTGTTCCCTCAAATATGTTAGCATCAGAAAATCCTTAAAAAGAATTTAAACATTGATTTAGATGGATATGAAGCTGTCTATTTCTAAATTAACTTACAATTTATTGTATGTATGTACACATATTCATATATGTACTCATATATACTTACATGTAGAACACTTTTCAAAAAAAAATCAGCTTTATTGAGATAATTCACAAACCATAAAATTCACCCTTTTTAAAGTCAAAAAAAAAAAAAAAAAAAAAAAGAACCAACTTTCAATCTACTTAGTGACTGCTGAAGTCACTCCGCAACCATTGGTCAACCCGGGGCCCCGCAGGAGACCTCTTAGAACCCTTGGGCGCGAGCGGCGTGTGCGCATGCTCACTTGTGTTTGGCACTGCTCCTTGGTTAGCGTTCGATCGGGAGGCTTTTGAGTGGTGCTGTTGTGGCAGAGATGTTGTCTTCGAGAAAATCGTACTCAGTAATATTCGCTCATATCGGCTTCACGAGTGGGTATGAGCCGAGGGGCCAGGTGAGGGGACGGGCCTCTGAAGCTGCTGTCTTCTTCCATGAAGAAGCTTTTTGACATTTGACGGTAGACGAAAGAGTCACTCTCAGGCACCGCCACCAGGTGGCAGGAGGCGAGCTCGGACGAGGTTTGTTTCAGACAGAGAATCGGCTTTTGGCCTAGCTCCCAGATCCACTCAGACATCTGGGAAACATCAATCACGCTGCCTAAAGGGGCCATGTTGAAAGAGGACACCAGATCCTTTCGTGTGGAGTAGGGGACTTGGGTGACAGAGCGGAACGAGAAGTAGTGGGCGGAGCTAGGCCCAATCTTAGAAAAGAACTGATCTGTGGCCAGGTCAAGAAACAGCCCATTAGAACCATCTTTCAATATCCTTAGTGACTGCTGACGTCACTCAGCATCCATTGGTCAACCCGGGGCCCCCGCAGGAGACCTCTTAGAACCCTTGGGCGCGAGCGGTGTGTGCGCGTTCTCACCTGTGTTTATCACTGCTCCTTGGTTACCGTTCGATCGGGAGGCTTTTGAGTGGTGCGGTTGTGGCAGAGAGGTTGGCTTCTACAGAATAGTACCGAGTAATCGCTGGTATTAGGTTTAGAAGTGGATAAGAGCCGAGGGGGCAGGTGAGCGGGCTGGCCCGTTAAGCTGCTGTCTTCTGCCATGAAGGCGCTTTTTGACTTTGGACCGTAGAAGAAAAAGTCACTCTCTGGCACCACCACCGGGCTGCAGGAGGCGAGCGCGGACGCGGTTTGTTCGTGAAAGAGAATCGGCTTTCGGCTGAGCTGGCAGATCCGACTCAGACATCTGGGAAAGATCCATCACGCTGCCAAACAGGGTGATGTGGAAAGAGGACAGCTGATCTTTCCGTGTGGAGTAGGGGTCGGGAACCTCCAGCAGGCTGCAGGAGGCGAGCGCGGGAGCGGTTTGGTTGAGAAATGGAATCGGATTTCGGCTGAGCTACCAGATCCGACACAGACATCTGGGAAAGATCCATCAAGCTGCAAAAGGGGTCATGTTAAAAGTGGATAGCAGATCTTTCCGTGTGGAGTAGGGTAAGTGGATGACAGAGTGGATGGAGAAGTAGGGGGCGGAGCCAGGCCCAAGCTTAGGAAAGAACTTATCTGTAGCCATGGCAAGAAATAGCCCGTGAGAAACAACTTTCAATCCCCCTAGGGACCACTGACGGCAATCAGCAACCATTGGTCAACCCGGGGCCCCGCAGGAGACCTCTTAGAACCCTTGGGCGCGAGCGGTGTGTGCGCATGCTCACTTGTGTTTGGCACTGCTCCTTGGTTAGCGTTCGATCGGGAGGCTTTTGGGTGGTGCTGTTGTGGCAGAGATGTTGTCTTCGAGAAAATAGTACTGAGTAATATTCGCTCATATCGGCTTCACGAGTGGGTATGAGCCGAGGGGCCAGGTGAGGGGACGGGCCTCTGAAGCTGCTGTCTTCTCCCATGAAGAAGCTTTTTGACTTTTGACGGTAGACGAAAGAGTCACTCTCAGGCACCGCCACCAGGTTGCAGGAGGCGAGCTCGGACGAGGTTTATTTCAGACAGAGAATCGGCTTTTGGCCTAGCTCCCAGATCCACTCAGACATCTGGGAAAGATCAATCACGCTGCCTAAAGGGGCCATGTTGAAAGAGGACACCAGATCCTTTCGTGTGGAGTAGGGGACGGGGATGACAGAGCCGAACGGGTAGTAGGGGGCGGAGCAAGGCCCAATCTGAGAAAAGAACTGATCTGTAGCCACGTCAAGAAATAGCCCATTAGAACCAACTTTCGGCACTCAGCTCCAGGCGGGGCGGCCCCGGCGCTGAGGGACGCTACCCGACCTTGGCGGGACGGGGGTTTCGCCAGGGCCTGGGCCCAGCGACCAGGCGGAGACGGCGCGCGAGCCTTGCAGTCTCCAGGGAAATGCGGGCTTGCCTGCAATGAGATTTCATTTTCTGCATTTAAAGGACATCCTTTTCTGAGCTGCTGTGAATAAATTTGGGATGATACTGTATGTTTTCATCTCAGGGAGAATTAGCTGTATTTTGAATAAGGATTGCTGCACTGGACGACTTCAGAACATTACTCACAATGTCATCTAACAGGAGTCAGAATCCCCATGGACCGAAGCAGATTGGCCTTGACCAGCTCTGGGACGACCTCAGAGCTGGAATCCAGCAAGTGTACACCAGACAGAGTATGGCGAAGTCCAGATACATGGAACTCTACACGTATCCTCCTGCTTGAACTGAGATAATTTGCTTTAGAATTTTGATACTTAGTGGTAGGATCGATGAATTATTAGAAATTTGACATCGTGTGTTCTCTTCTCAGTTCATCCTTGAAATGTAGTCACAGAATTCATCTTTAGCTTTAAGTTTTTTGAATAGAGGTACTGTTTTTCGGTTTTTGGAACAGAGGTAATAAAATTGGCTAGTTAGTTGTCTAATGCAGTGCTGGTCAGTACAGTAGCCACTAGTCACATGTATCTGTTTACATTTAAAATAATTTAAAAATTCAGTTTCTTAGTCACAGTAGCCATATTTTAAGGGCTTAATAGTCAGATAATAAAATATTTCTATTACTGTGGAAAGATCCGTTGGACAGCACTGGCCTAAAGCAGGGGATCATTTGTTGAAATGTTGTCCATTTGTTTATATATTGTCTACAGCTGCTTTCATGTTACTCGGAGGGAGTTGAGTAGTTCTGTCAGAAACAATCTTGTCCACAAAGCCTAAAATATTTGCTATCTGGTCCTTTACATAAGAAGTTTGTTGACCTGATCTAACGGGATAGCACAGAGAACAAAAGTTTAACTGTTCTGGTCCTGTTTCACAAAAATGGTATTTAAAAAGTAACTCCCTCATTTGTCATGTGGCCTGCCATGTGTGCGAGGGACAGTGCCGCGTGCTGCAAAGGTCACGAGGGTGTAAAAGACGCGGCCCTGCTCTTCCATACCCAGTGGTGTGCTGTTCGCCTTTGTAGAGTTTCTTGGTTCCGTGCAAATATGAAATTGGAACTAGAGCTAAGCCACCTCAGTAGTGAGCAGGTTGCTGCAGATTCTAGGATTTCAAGGTTCAATGGAGATTTAAGTTTAAATCTTTGGTATGTATCTGTAATTATCAAACTAGGTTATGTGATATTGTAGTGTTCCCTCAAATATGTTAGCATCAGAAAATCCTTAAAAAGAATTTAAACATTGATTTAGATGGATATGAAGCTGTCTATTTCTAAATTAACTTACAATTTATTGTATGTATGTACACATATTCATATATGTACTCATATATACTTACATGTAGAACACTTTTCAAAAAAAAATCAGCTTTATTGAGATAATTCACAAACCATAAAATTCACCCTTTTTAAAGTCAAAAAAAAAAAAAAAAAAAAAAAGAACCAACTTTCAATCTACTTAGTGACTGCTGAAGTCACTCCGCAACCATTGGTCAACCCGGGGCCCCGCAGGAGACCTCTTAGAACCCTTGGGCGCGAGCGGCGTGTGCGCATGCTCACTTGTGTTTGGCACTGCTCCTTGGTTAGCGTTCGATCGGGAGGCTTTTGAGTGGTGCTGTTGTGGCAGAGATGTTGTCTTCGAGAAAATCGTACTCAGTAATATTCGCTCATATCGGCTTCACGAGTGGGTATGAGCCGAGGGGCCAGGTGAGGGGACGGGCCTCTGAAGCTGCTGTCTTCTTCCATGAAGAAGCTTTTTGACATTTGACGGTAGACGAAAGAGTCACTCTCAGGCACCGCCACCAGGTGGCAGGAGGCGAGCTCGGACGAGGTTTGTTTCAGACAGAGAATCGGCTTTTGGCCTAGCTCCCAGATCCACTCAGACATCTGGGAAACATCAATCACGCTGCCTAAAGGGGCCATGTTGAAAGAGGACACCAGATCCTTTCGTGTGGAGTAGGGGACTTGGGTGACAGAGCGGAACGAGAAGTAGTGGGCGGAGCTAGGCCCAATCTTAGAAAAGAACTGATCTGTGGCCAGGTCAAGAAACAGCCCATTAGAACCATCTTTCAATATCCTTAGTGACTGCTGACGTCACTCAGCATCCATTGGTCAACCCGGGGCCCCCGCAGGAGACCTCTTAGAACCCTTGGGCGCGAGCGGTGTGTGCGCGTTCTCACCTGTGTTTATCACTGCTCCTTGGTTACCGTTCGATCGGGAGGCTTTTGAGTGGTGCGGTTGTGGCAGAGAGGTTGGCTTCTACAGAATAGTACCGAGTAATCGCTGGTATTAGGTTTAGAAGTGGATAAGAGCCGAGGGGGCAGGTGAGCGGGCTGGCCCGTTAAGCTGCTGTCTTCTGCCATGAAGGCGCTTTTTGACTTTGGACCGTAGAAGAAAAAGTCACTCTCTGGCACCACCACCGGGCTGCAGGAGGCGAGCGCGGACGCGGTTTGTTCGTGAAAGAGAATCGGCTTTCGGCTGAGCTGGCAGATCCGACTCAGACATCTGGGAAAGATCCATCACGCTGCCAAACAGGGTGATGTGGAAAGAGGACAGCTGATCTTTCCGTGTGGAGTAGGGGTCGGGAACCTCCAGCAGGCTGCAGGAGGCGAGCGCGGGAGCGGTTTGGTTGAGAAATGGAATCGGATTTCGGCTGAGCTACCAGATCCGACACAGACATCTGGGAAAGATCCATCAAGCTGCAAAAGGGGTCATGTTAAAAGTGGATAGCAGATCTTTCCGTGTGGAGTAGGGTAAGTGGATGACAGAGTGGATGGAGAAGTAGGGGGCGGAGCCAGTCCCAAGCTTAGGAAAGAACTTATCTGTAGCCATGGCAAGAAATAGCCCGTGAGAAACAACTTTCAATCCCCCTAGGGACCACTGACGGCAATCAGCAACCATTGGTCAACCCGGGGCCCCGCAGGAGACCTCTTAGAACCCTTGGGCGCGAGCGGTGTGTGCGCATGCTCACTTGTGTTTGGCACTGCTCCTTGGTTAGCGTTCGATCGGGAGGCTTTTGGGTGGTGCTGTTGTGGCAGAGATGTTGTCTTCGAGAAAATAGTACTGAGTAATATTCGCTCATATCGGCTTCACGAGTGGGTATGAGCCGAGGGGCCAGGTGAGGGGACGGGCCTCTGAAGCTGCTGTCTTCTCCCATGAAGAAGCTTTTTGACTTTTGACGGTAGACGAAAGAGTCACTCTCAGGCACCGCCACCAGGTTGCAGGAGGCGAGCTCGGACGAGGTTTATTTCAGACAGAGAATCGGCTTTTGGCCTAGCTCCCAGATCCACTCAGACATCTGGGAAAGATCAATCACGCTGCCTAAAGGGGCCATGTTGAAAGAGGACACCAGATCCTTTCGTGTGGAGTAGGGGACGGGGATGACAGAGCCGAACGGGTAGTAGGGGGCGGAGCAAGGCCCAATCTGAGAAAAGAACTGATCTGTAGCCACGTCAAGAAATAGCCCATTAGAACCAACTTTCGGCACTCAGCTCCAGGCGGGGCGGCCCCGGCGCTGAGGGACGCTACCCGACCTTGGCGGGACGGGGGTTTCGCCAGGGCCTGGGCCCAGCGACCAGGCGGAGACGGCGCGCGAGCCTTGCAGTCTCCAGGGAAATGCGGGCTTGCCTGCAATGAGATTTCATTTTCTGCATTTAAAGGACATCCTTTTCTGAGCTGCTGTGAATAAATTTGGGATGATACTGTATGTTTTCATCTAAGGGAGAATTAGCTGTATTTTGAATAAGGATTGCTGCACTGGACGACTTCAGAACATTACTCACAATGTCATCAAACAGGAGTCAGAATCCCCATGGACCGAAGCAGATTGGCCTTGACCAGCTCTGGGACGACCTCAGAGCTGGAATCCAGCAAGTGTACACCACACAGAGTATGGCGAAGTCCAGATACATGGAACTCTACACGTATCCTCCTGCTTGAACTGAGATAATTTGCTTTAGAATTTTGATACTTAGTGGTAGGATCGATGAATTATTAGAAATTTGACATCGTGTGTTCTCTTCTCAGTTCATCCTTGAAATGTAGTCACAGAATTCATCTTTAGCTTTAAGTTTTTTGAATAGAGGTACTGTTTTTCGGTTTTTGGAACAGAGGTAATAAAATTGGCTAGTTAGTTGTCTAATGCAGTGCTGGTCAGTACAGTAGCCACTAGTCACATGTATCTGTTTACATTTAAAATAATTTAAAAATTCAGTTTCTTAGTCACAGTAGCCATATTTTAAGGGCTTAATAGTCAGATAATAAAATATTTCTATTACTGTGGAAAGATCCGTTGGACAGCACTGGCCTAAAGCAGGGGATCATTTGTTGAAATGTTGTCCATTTGTTTATATATTGTCTACAGCTGCTTTCATGTTACTCGGAGGGAGTTGAGTAGTTCTGTCAGAAACAATCTTGTCCACAAAGCCTAAAATATTTGCTATCTGGTCCTTTACATAAGAAGTTTGTTGACCTGATCTAACGGGATAGCACAGAGAACAAAAGTTTAACTGTTCTGGTCCTGTTTCACAAAAATGGTATTTAAAAAGTAACTCCCTCATTTGTCATGTGGCCTGCCATGTGTGCGAGGGACAGTGCCGCGTGCTGCAAAGGTCACGAGGGTGTAAAAGACGCGGCCCTGCTCTTCCATACCCAGTGGTGTGCTGTTCGCCTTTGTAGAGTTTCTTGGTTCCGTGCAAATATGAAATTGGAACTAGAGCTAAGCCACCTCAGTAGTGAGCAGGTTGCTGCAGATTCTAGGATTTCAAGGTTCAATGGAGATTTAAGTTTAAATCTTTGGTATGTATCTGTAATTATCAAACTAGGTTATGTGATATTGTAGTGTTCCCTCAAATATGTTAGCATCAGAAAATCCTTAAAAAGAATTTAAACATTGATTTAGATGGATATGAAGCTGTCTATTTCTAAATTAACTTACAATTTATTGTATGTATGTACACATATTCATATATGTACTCATATATACTTACATGTAGAACACTTTTCAAAAAAAAATCAGCTTTATTGAGATAATTCACAAACCATAAAATTCACCCTTTTTAAAGTCAAAAAAAAAAAAAAAAAAAAAAAGAACCAACTTTCAATCTACTTAGTGACTGCTGAAGTCACTCCGCAACCATTGGTCAACCCGGGGCCCCGCAGGAGACCTCTTAGAACCCTTGGGCGCGAGCGGCGTGTGCGCATGCTCACTTGTGTTTGGCACTGCTCCTTGGTTAGCGTTCGATCGGGAGGCTTTTGAGTGGTGCTGTTGTGGCAGAGATGTTGTCTTCGAGAAAATCGTACTCAGTAATATTCGCTCATATCGGCTTCACGAGTGGGTATGAGCCGAGGGGCCAGGTGAGGGGACGGGCCTCTGAAGCTGCTGTCTTCTTCCATGAAGAAGCTTTTTGACATTTGACGGTAGACGAAAGAGTCACTCTCAGGCACCGCCACCAGGTGGCAGGAGGCGAGCTCGGACGAGGTTTGTTTCAGACAGAGAATCGGCTTTTGGCCTAGCTCCCAGATCCACTCAGACATCTGGGAAACATCAATCACGCTGCCTAAAGGGGCCATGTTGAAAGAGGACACCAGATCCTTTCGTGTGGAGTAGGGGACTTGGGTGACAGAGCGGAACGAGAAGTAGTGGGCGGAGCTAGGCCCAATCTTAGAAAAGAACTGATCTGTGGCCAGGTCAAGAAACAGCCCATTAGAACCATCTTTCAATATCCTTAGTGACTGCTGACGTCACTCAGCATCCATTGGTCAACCCGGGGCCCCCGCAGGAGACCTCTTAGAACCCTTGGGCGCGAGCGGTGTGTGCGCGTTCTCACCTGTGTTTATCACTGCTCCTTGGTTACCGTTCGATCGGGAGGCTTTTGAGTGGTGCGGTTGTGGCAGAGAGGTTGGCTTCTACAGAATAGTACCGAGTAATCGCTGGTATTAGGTTTAGAAGTGGATAAGAGCCGAGGGGGCAGGTGAGCGGGCTGGCCCGTTAAGCTGCTGTCTTCTGCCATGAAGGCGCTTTTTGACTTTGGACCGTAGAAGAAAAAGTCACTCTCTGGCACCACCACCGGGCTGCAGGAGGCGAGCGCGGACGCGGTTTGTTCGTGAAAGAGAATCGGCTTTCGGCTGAGCTGGCAGATCCGACTCAGACATCTGGGAAAGATCCATCACGCTGCCAAACAGGGTGATGTGGAAAGAGGACAGCTGATCTTTCCGTGTGGAGTAGGGGTCGGGAACCTCCAGCAGGCTGCAGGAGGCGAGCGCGGGAGCGGTTTGGTTGAGAAATGGAATCGGATTTCGGCTGAGCTACCAGATCCGACACAGACATCTGGGAAAGATCCATCAAGCTGCAAAAGGGGTCATGTTAAAAGTGGATAGCAGATCTTTCCGTGTGGAGTAGGGTAAGTGGATGACAGAGTGGATGGAGAAGTAGGGGGCGGAGCCAGGCCCAAGCTTAGGAAAGAACTTATCTGTAGCCATGGCAAGAAATAGCCCGTGAGAAACAACTTTCAATCCCCCTAGGGACCACTGACGGCAATCAGCAACCATTGGTCAACCCGGGGCCCCGCAGGAGACCTCTTAGAACCCTTGGGCGCGAGCGGTGTGTGCGCATGCTCACTTGTGTTTGGCACTGCTCCTTGGTTAGCGTTCGATCGGGAGGCTTTTGGGTGGTGCTGTTGTGGCAGAGATGTTGTCTTCGAGAAAATAGTACTGAGTAATATTCGCTCATATCGGCTTCACGAGTGGGTATGAGCCGAGGGGCCAGGTGAGGGGACGGGCCTCTGAAGCTGCTGTCTTCTCCCATGAAGAAGCTTTTTGACTTTTGACGGTAGACGAAAGAGTCACTCTCAGGCACCGCCACCAGGTTGCAGGAGGCGAGCTCGGACGAGGTTTATTTCAGACAGAGAATCGGCTTTTGGCCTAGCTCCCAGATCCACTCAGACATCTGGGAAAGATCAATCACGCTGCCTAAAGGGGCCATGTTGAAAGAGGACACCAGATCCTTTCGTGTGGAGTAGGGGACGGGGATGACAGAGCCGAACGGGTAGTAGGGGGCGGAGCAAGGCCCAATCTGAGAAAAGAACTGATCTGTAGCCACGTCAAGAAATAGCCCATTAGAACCAACTTTCGGCACTCAGCTCCAGGCGGGGCGGCCCCGGCGCTGAGGGACGCTACCCGACCTTGGCGGGACGGGGGTTTCGCCAGGGCCTGGGCCCAGCGACCAGGCGGAGACGGCGCGCGAGCCTTGCAGTCTCCAGGGAAATGCGGGCTTGCCTGCAATGAGATTTCATTTTCTGCATTTAAAGGACATCCTTTTCTGAGCTGCTGTGAATAAATTTGGGATGATACTGTATGTTTTCATCTCAGGGAGAATTAGCTGTATTTTGAATAAGGATTGCTGCACTGGACGACTTCAGAACATTACTCACAATGTCATCTAACAGGAGTCAGAATCCCCATGGACCGAAGCAGATTGGCCTTGACCAGCTCTGGGACGACCTCAGAGCTGGAATCCAGCAAGTGTACACCAGACAGAGTATGGCGAAGTCCAGATACATGGAACTCTACACGTATCCTCCTGCTTGAACTGAGATAATTTGCTTTAGAATTTTGATACTTAGTGGTAGGATCGATGAATTATTAGAAATTTGACATCGTGTGTTCTCTTCTCAGTTCATCCTTGAAATGTAGTCACAGAATTCATCTTTAGCTTTAAGTTTTTTGAATAGAGGTACTGTTTTTCGGTTTTTGGAACAGAGGTAATAAAATTGGCTAGTTAGTTGTCTAATGCAGTGCTGGTCAGTACAGTAGCCACTAGTCACATGTATCTGTTTACATTTAAAATAATTTAAAAATTCAGTTTCTTAGTCACAGTAGCCATATTTTAAGGGCTTAATAGTCAGATAATAAAATATTTCTATTACTGTGGAAAGATCCGTTGGACAGCACTGGCCTAAAGCAGGGGATCATTTGTTGAAATGTTGTCCATTTGTTTATATATTGTCTACAGCTGCTTTCATGTTACTCGGAGGGAGTTGAGTAGTTCTGTCAGAAACAATCTTGTCCACAAAGCCTAAAATATTTGCTATCTGGTCCTTTACATAAGAAGTTTGTTGACCTGATCTAACGGGATAGCACAGAGAACAAAAGTTTAACTGTTCTGGTCCTGTTTCACAAAAATGGTATTTAAAAAGTAACTCCCTCATTTGTCATGTGGCCTGCCATGTGTGCGAGGGACAGTGCCGCGTGCTGCAAAGGTCACGAGGGTGTAAAAGACGCGGCCCTGCTCTTCCATACCCAGTGGTGTGCTGTTCGCCTTTGTAGAGTTTCTTGGTTCCGTGCAAATATGAAATTGGAACTAGAGCTAAGCCACCTCAGTAGTGAGCAGGTTGCTGCAGATTCTAGGATTTCAAGGTTCAATGGAGATTTAAGTTTAAATCTTTGGTATGTATCTGTAATTATCAAACTAGGTTATGTGATATTGTAGTGTTCCCTCAAATATGTTAGCATCAGAAAATCCTTAAAAAGAATTTAAACATTGATTTAGATGGATATGAAGCTGTCTATTTCTAAATTAACTTACAATTTATTGTATGTATGTACACATATTCATATATGTACTCATATATACTTACATGTAGAACACTTTTCAAAAAAAAATCAGCTTTATTGAGATAATTCACAAACCATAAAATTCACCCTTTTTAAAGTCAAAAAAAAAAAAAAAAAAAAAAAAAGAACCAACTTTCAATCTACTTAGTGACTGCTGAAGTCACTCCGCAACCATTGGTCAACCCGGGGCCCCGCAGGAGACCTCTTAGAACCCTTGGGCGCGAGCGGCGTGTGCGCATGCTCACTTGTGTTTGGCACTGCTCCTTGGTTAGCGTTCGATCGGGAGGCTTTTGAGTGGTGCTGTTGTGGCAGAGATGTTGTCTTCGAGAAAATCGTACTCAGTAATATTCGCTCATATCGGCTTCACGAGTGGGTATGAGCCGAGGGGCCAGGTGAGGGGACGGGCCTCTGAAGCTGCTGTCTTCTTCCATGAAGAAGCTTTTTGACATTTGACGGTAGACGAAAGAGTCACTCTCAGGCACCGCCACCAGGTGGCAGGAGGCGAGCTCGGACGAGGTTTGTTTCAGACAGAGAATCGGCTTTTGGCCTAGCTCCCAGATCCACTCAGACATCTGGGAAACATCAATCACGCTGCCTAAAGGGGCCATGTTGAAAGAGGACACCAGATCCTTTCGTGTGGAGTAGGGGACTTGGGTGACAGAGCGGAACGAGAAGTAGTGGGCGGAGCTAGGCCCAATCTTAGAAAAGAACTGATCTGTGGCCAGGTCAAGAAACAGCCCATTAGAACCATCTTTCAATATCCTTAGTGACTGCTGACGTCACTCAGCATCCATTGGTCAACCCGGGGCCCCCGCAGGAGACCTCTTAGAACCCTTGGGCGCGAGCGGTGTGTGCGCGTTCTCACCTGTGTTTATCACTGCTCCTTGGTTACCGTTCGATCGGGAGGCTTTTGAGTGGTGCGGTTGTGGCAGAGAGGTTGGCTTCTACAGAATAGTACCGAGTAATCGCTGGTATTAGGTTTAGAAGTGGATAAGAGCCGAGGGGGCAGGTGAGCGGGCTGGCCCGTTAAGCTGCTGTCTTCTGCCATGAAGGCGCTTTTTGACTTTGGACCGTAGAAGAAAAAGTCACTCTCTGGCACCACCACCGGGCTGCAGGAGGCGAGCGCGGACGCGGTTTGTTCGTGAAAGAGAATCGGCTTTCGGCTGAGCTGGCAGATCCGACTCAGACATCTGGGAAAGATCCATCACGCTGCCAAACAGGGTGATGTGGAAAGAGGACAGCTGATCTTTCCGTGTGGAGTAGGGGTCGGGAACCTCCAGCAGGCTGCAGGAGGCGAGCGCGGGAGCGGTTTGGTTGAGAAATGGAATCGGATTTCGGCTGAGCTACCAGATCCGACACAGACATCTGGGAAAGATCCATCAAGCTGCAAAAGGGGTCATGTTAAAAGTGGATAGCAGATCTTTCCGTGTGGAGTAGGGTAAGTGGATGACAGAGTGGATGGAGAAGTAGGGGGCGGAGCCAGGCCCAAGCTTAGGAAAGAACTTATCTGTAGCCATGGCAAGAAATAGCCCGTGAGAAACAACTTTCAATCCCCCTAGGGACCACTGACGGCAATCAGCAACCATTGGTCAACCCGGGGCCCCGCAGGAGACCTCTTAGAACCCTTGGGCGCGAGCGGTGTGTGCGCATGCTCACTTGTGTTTGGCACTGCTCCTTGGTTAGCGTTCGATCGGGAGGCTTTTGGGTGGTGCTGTTGTGGCAGAGATGTTGTCTTCGAGAAAATAGTACTGAGTAATATTCGCTCATATCGGCTTCACGAGTGGGTATGAGCCGAGGGGCCAGGTGAGGGGACGGGCCTCTGAAGCTGCTGTCTTCTCCCATGAAGAAGCTTTTTGACTTTTGACGGTAGACGAAAGAGTCACTCTCAGGCACCGCCACCAGGTTGCAGGAGGCGAGCTCGGACGAGGTTTATTTCAGACAGAGAATCGGCTTTTGGCCTAGCTCCCAGATCCACTCAGACATCTGGGAAAGATCAATCACGCTGCCTAAAGGGGCCATGTTGAAAGAGGACACCAGATCCTTTCGTGTGGAGTAGGGGACGGGGATGACAGAGCCGAACGGGTAGTAGGGGGCGGAGCAAGGCCCAATCTGAGAAAAGAACTGATCTGTAGCCACGTCAAGAAATAGCCCATTAGAACCAACTTTCGGCACTCAGCTCCAGGCGGGGCGGCCCCGGCGCTGAGGGACGCTACCCGACCTTGGCGGGACGGGGGTTTCGCCAGGGCCTGGGCCCAGCGACCAGGCGGAGACGGCGCGCGAGCCTTGCAGTCTCCAGGGAAATGCGGGCTTGCCTGCAATGAGATTTCATTTTCTGCATTTAAAGGACATCCTTTTCTGAGCTGCTGTGAATAAATTTGGGATGATACTGTATGTTTTCATCTCAGGGAGAATTAGCTGTATTTTGAATAAGGATTGCTGCACTGGACGACTTCAGAACATTACTCACAATGTCATCTAACAGGAGTCAGAATCCCCATGGACCGAAGCAGATTGGCCTTGACCAGCTCTGGGACGACCTCAGAGCTGGAATCCAGCAAGTGTACACCAGACAGAGTATGGCGAAGTCCAGATACATGGAACTCTACACGTATCCTCCTGCTTGAACTGAGATAATTTGCTTTAGAATTTTGATACTTAGTGGTAGGATCGATGAATTATTAGAAATTTGACATCGTGTGTTCTCTTCTCAGTTCATCCTTGAAATGTAGTCACAGAATTCATCTTTAGCTTTAAGTTTTTTGAATAGAGGTACTGTTTTTCGGTTTTTGGAACAGAGGTAATAAAATTGGCTAGTTAGTTGTCTAATGCAGTGCTGGTCAGTACAGTAGCCACTAGTCACATGTATCTGTTTACATTTAAAATAATTTAAAAATTCAGTTTCTTAGTCACAGTAGCCATATTTTAAGGGCTTAATAGTCAGATAATAAAATATTTCTATTACTGTGGAAAGATCCGTTGGACAGCACTGGCCTAAAGCAGGGGATCATTTGTTGAAATGTTGTCCATTTGTTTATATATTGTCTACAGCTGCTTTCATGTTACTCGGAGGGAGTTGAGTAGTTCTGTCAGAAACAATCTTGTCCACAAAGCCTAAAATATTTGCTATCTGGTCCTTTACATAAGAAGTTTGTTGACCTGATCTAACGGGATAGCACAGAGAACAAAAGTTTAACTGTTCTGGTCCTGTTTCACAAAAATGGTATTTAAAAAGTAACTCCCTCATTTGTCATGTGGCCTGCCATGTGTGCGAGGGACAGTGCCGCGTGCTGCAAAGGTCACGAGGGTGTAAAAGACGCGGCCCTGCTCTTCCATACCCAGTGGTGTGCTGTTCGCCTTTGTAGAGTTTCTTGGTTCCGTGCAAATATGAAATTGGAACTAGAGCTAAGCCACCTCAGTAGTGAGCAGGTTGCTGCAGATTCTAGGATTTCAAGGTTCAATGGAGATTTAAGTTTAAATCTTTGGTATGTATCTGTAATTATCAAACTAGGTTATGTGATATTGTAGTGTTCCCTCAAATATGTTAGCATCAGAAAATCCTTAAAAAGAATTTAAACATTGATTTAGATGGATATGAAGCTGTCTATTTCTAAATTAACTTACAATTTATTGTATGTATGTACACATATTCATATATGTACTCATATATACTTACATGTAGAACACTTTTCAAAAAAAAATCAGCTTTATTGAGATAATTCACAAACCATAAAATTCACCCTTTTTAAAGTCAAAAAAAAAAAAAAAAAAAAAAGAACCAACTTTCAATCTACTTAGTGACTGCTGAAGTCACTCCGCAACCATTGGTCAACCCGGGGCCCCGCAGGAGACCTCTTAGAACCCTTGGGCGCGAGCGGCGTGTGCGCATGCTCACTTGTGTTTGGCACTGCTCCTTGGTTAGCGTTCGATCGGGAGGCTTTTGAGTGGTGCTGTTGTGGCAGAGATGTTGTCTTCGAGAAAATCGTACTCAGTAATATTCGCTCATATCGGCTTCACGAGTGGGTATGAGCCGAGGGGCCAGGTGAGGGGACGGGCCTCTGAAGCTGCTGTCTTCTTCCATGAAGAAGCTTTTTGACATTTGACGGTAGACGAAAGAGTCACTCTCAGGCACCGCCACCAGGTGGCAGGAGGCGAGCTCGGACGAGGTTTGTTTCAGACAGAGAATCGGCTTTTGGCCTAGCTCCCAGATCCACTCAGACATCTGGGAAACATCAATCACGCTGCCTAAAGGGGCCATGTTGAAAGAGGACACCAGATCCTTTCGTGTGGAGTAGGGGACTTGGGTGACAGAGCGGAACGAGAAGTAGTGGGCGGAGCTAGGCCCAATCTTAGAAAAGAACTGATCTGTGGCCAGGTCAAGAAACAGCCCATTAGAACCATCTTTCAATATCCTTAGTGACTGCTGACGTCACTCAGCATCCATTGGTCAACCCGGGGCCCCCGCAGGAGACCTCTTAGAACCCTTGGGCGCGAGCGGTGTGTGCGCGTTCTCACCTGTGTTTATCACTGCTCCTTGGTTACCGTTCGATCGGGAGGCTTTTGAGTGGTGCGGTTGTGGCAGAGAGGTTGGCTTCTACAGAATAGTACCGAGTAATCGCTGGTATTAGGTTTAGAAGTGGATAAGAGCCGAGGGGGCAGGTGAGCGGGCTGGCCCGTTAAGCTGCTGTCTTCTGCCATGAAGGCGCTTTTTGACTTTGGACCGTAGAAGAAAAAGTCACTCTCTGGCACCACCACCGGGCTGCAGGAGGCGAGCGCGGACGCGGTTTGTTCGTGAAAGAGAATCGGCTTTCGGCTGAGCTGGCAGATCCGACTCAGACATCTGGGAAAGATCCATCACGCTGCCAAACAGGGTGATGTGGAAAGAGGACAGCTGATCTTTCCGTGTGGAGTAGGGGTCGGGAACCTCCAGCAGGCTGCAGGAGGCGAGCGCGGGAGCGGTTTGGTTGAGAAATGGAATCGGATTTCGGCTGAGCTACCAGATCCGACACAGACATCTGGGAAAGATCCATCAAGCTGCAAAAGGGGTCATGTTAAAAGTGGATAGCAGATCTTTCCGTGTGGAGTAGGGTAAGTGGATGACAGAGTGGATGGAGAAGTAGGGGGCGGAGCCAGGCCCAAGCTTAGGAAAGAACTTATCTGTAGCCATGGCAAGAAATAGCCCGTGAGAAACAACTTTCAATCCCCCTAGGGACCACTGACGGCAATCAGCAACCATTGGTCAACCCGGGGCCCCGCAGGAGACCTCTTAGAACCCTTGGGCGCGAGCGGTGTGTGCGCATGCTCACTTGTGTTTGGCACTGCTCCTTGGTTAGCGTTCGATCGGGAGGCTTTTGGGTGGTGCTGTTGTGGCAGAGATGTTGTCTTCGAGAAAATAGTACTGAGTAATATTCGCTCATATCGGCTTCACGAGTGGGTATGAGCCGAGGGGCCAGGTGAGGGGACGGGCCTCTGAAGCTGCTGTCTTCTCCCATGAAGAAGCTTTTTGACTTTTGACGGTAGACGAAAGAGTCACTCTCAGGCACCGCCACCAGGTTGCAGGAGGCGAGCTCGGACGAGGTTTATTTCAGACAGAGAATCGGCTTTTGGCCTAGCTCCCAGATCCACTCAGACATCTGGGAAAGATCAATCACGCTGCCTAAAGGGGCCATGTTGAAAGAGGACACCAGATCCTTTCGTGTGGAGTAGGGGACGGGGATGACAGAGCCGAACGGGTAGTAGGGGGCGGAGCAAGGCCCAATCTGAGAAAAGAACTGATCTGTAGCCACGTCAAGAAATAGCCCATTAGAACCAACTTTCGGCACTCAGCTCCAGGCGGGGCGGCCCCGGCGCTGAGGGACGCTACCCGACCTTGGCGGGACGGGGGTTTCGCCAGGGCCTGGGCCCAGCGACCAGGCGGAGACGGCGCGCGAGCCTTGCAGTCTCCAGGGAAATGCGGGCTTGCCTGCAATGAGATTTCATTTTCTGCATTTAAAGGACATCCTTTTCTGAGCTGCTGTGAATAAATTTGGGATGATACTGTATGTTTTCATCTCAGGGAGAATTAGCTGTATTTTGAATAAGGATTGCTGCACTGGACGACTTCAGAACATTACTCACAATGTCATCTAACAGGAGTCAGAATCCCCATGGACCGAAGCAGATTGGCCTTGACCAGCTCTGGGACGACCTCAGAGCTGGAATCCAGCAAGTGTACACCAGACAGAGTATGGCGAAGTCCAGATACATGGAACTCTACACGTATCCTCCTGCTTGAACTGAGATAATTTGCTTTAGAATTTTGATACTTAGTGGTAGGATCGATGAATTATTAGAAATTTGACATCGTGTGTTCTCTTCTCAGTTCATCCTTGAAATGTAGTCACAGAATTCATCTTTAGCTTTAAGTTTTTTGAATAGAGGTACTGTTTTTCGGTTTTTGGAACAGAGGTAATAAAATTGGCTAGTTAGTTGTCTAATGCAGTGCTGGTCAGTACAGTAGCCACTAGTCACATGTATCTGTTTACATTTAAAATAATTTAAAAATTCAGTTTCTTAGTCACAGTAGCCATATTTTAAGGGCTTAATAGTCAGATAATAAAATATTTCTATTACTGTGGAAAGATCCGTTGGACAGCACTGGCCTAAAGCAGGGGATCATTTGTTGAAATGTTGTCCATTTGTTTATATATTGTCTACAGCTGCTTTCATGTTACTCGGAGGGAGTTGAGTAGTTCTGTCAGAAACAATCTTGTCCACAAAGCCTAAAATATTTGCTATCTGGTCCTTTACATAAGAAGTTTGTTGACCTGATCTAACGGGATAGCACAGAGAACAAAAGTTTAACTGTTCTGGTCCTGTTTCACAAAAATGGTATTTAAAAAGTAACTCCCTCATTTGTCATGTGGCCTGCCATGTGTGCGAGGGACAGTGCCGCGTGCTGCAAAGGTCACGAGGGTGTAAAAGACGCGGCCCTGCTCTTCCATACCCAGTGGTGTGCTGTTCGCCTTTGTAGAGTTTCTTGGTTCCGTGCAAATATGAAATTGGAACTAGAGCTAAGCCACCTCAGTAGTGAGCAGGTTGCTGCAGATTCTAGGATTTCAAGGTTCAATGGAGATTTAAGTTTAAATCTTTGGTATGTATCTGTAATTATCAAACTAGGTTATGTGATATTGTAGTGTTCCCTCAAATATGTTAGCATCAGAAAATCCTTAAAAAGAATTTAAACATTGATTTAGATGGATATGAAGCTGTCTATTTCTAAATTAACTTACAATTTATTGTATGTATGTACACATATTCATATATGTACTCATATATACTTACATGTAGAACACTTTTCAAAAAAAAATCAGCTTTATTGAGATAATTCACAAACCATAAAATTCACCCTTTTTAAAGTCAAAAAAAAAAAAAAAAAAAAAGAACCAACTTTCAATCTACTTAGTGACTGCTGAAGTCACTCCGCAACCATTGGTCAACCCGGGGCCCCGCAGGAGACCTCTTAGAACCCTTGGGCGCGAGCGGCGTGTGCGCATGCTCACTTGTGTTTGGCACTGCTCCTTGGTTAGCGTTCGATCGGGAGGCTTTTGAGTGGTGCTGTTGTGGCAGAGATGTTGTCTTCGAGAAAATCGTACTCAGTAATATTCGCTCATATCGGCTTCACGAGTGGGTATGAGCCGAGGGGCCAGGTGAGGGGAGGGGCCTCTGAAGCTGCTGTCTTCTTCCATGAAGAAGCTTTTTGACATTTGACGGTAGACGAAAGAGTCACTCTCAGGCACCGCCACCAGGTGGCAGGAGGCGAGCTCGGACGAGGTTTGTTTCAGACAGAGAATCGGCTTTTGGCCTAGCTCCCAGATCCACTCAGACATCTGGGAAACATCAATCACGCTGCCTAAAGGGGCCATGTTGAAAGAGGACACCAGATCCTTTCGTGTGGAGTAGGGGACTTGGGTGACAGAGCGGAACGAGAAGTAGTGGGCGGAGCTAGGCCCAATCTTAGAAAAGAACTGATCTGTGGCCAGGTCAAGAAACAGCCCATTAGAACCATCTTTCAATATCCTTAGTGACTGCTGACGTCACTCAGCATCCATTGGTCAACCCGGGGCCCCCGCAGGAGACCTCTTAGAACCCTTGGGCGCGAGCGGTGTGTGCGCGTTCTCACCTGTGTTTATCACTGCTCCTTGGTTACCGTTCGATCGGGAGGCTTTTGAGTGGTGCGGTTGTGGCAGAGAGGTTGGCTTCTACAGAATAGTACCGAGTAATCGCTGGTATTAGGTTTAGAAGTGGATAAGAGCCGAGGGGGCAGGTGAGCGGGCTGGCCCGTTAAGCTGCTGTCTTCTGCCATGAAGGCGCTTTTTGACTTTGGACCGTAGAAGAAAAAGTCACTCTCTGGCACCACCACCGGGCTGCAGGAGGCGAGCGCGGACGCGGTTTGTTCGTGAAAGAGAATCGGCTTTCGGCTGAGCTGGCAGATCCGACTCAGACATCTGGGAAAGATCCATCACGCTGCCAAACAGGGTGATGTGGAAAGAGGACAGCTGATCTTTCCGTGTGGAGTAGGGGTCGGGAACCTCCAGCAGGCTGCAGGAGGCGAGCGCGGGAGCGGTTTGGTTGAGAAATGGAATCGGATTTCGGCTGAGCTACCAGATCCGACACAGACATCTGGGAAAGATCCATCAAGCTGCAAAAGGGGTCATGTTAAAAGTGGATAGCAGATCTTTCCGTGTGGAGTAGGGTAAGTGGATGACAGAGTGGATGGAGAAGTAGGGGGCGGAGCCAGGCCCAAGCTTAGGAAAGAACTTATCTGTAGCCATGGCAAGAAATAGCCCGTGAGAAACAACTTTCAATCCCCCTAGGGACCACTGACGGCAATCAGCAACCATTGGTCAACCCGGGGCCCCGCAGGAGACCTCTTAGAACCCTTGGGCGCGAGCGGTGTGTGCGCATGCTCACTTGTGTTTGGCACTGCTCCTTGGTTAGCGTTCGATCGGGAGGCTTTTGGGTGGTGCTGTTGTGGCAGAGATGTTGTCTTCGAGAAAATAGTACTGAGTAATATTCGCTCATATCGGCTTCACGAGTGGGTATGAGCCGAGGGGCCAGGTGAGGGGACGGGCCTCTGAAGCTGCTGTCTTCTCCCATGAAGAAGCTTTTTGACTTTTGACGGTAGACGAAAGAGTCACTCTCAGGCACCGCCACCAGGTTGCAGGAGGCGAGCTCGGACGAGGTTTATTTCAGACAGAGAATCGGCTTTTGGCCTAGCTCCCAGATCCACTCAGACATCTGGGAAAGATCAATCACGCTGCCTAAAGGGGCCATGTTGAAAGAGGACACCAGATCCTTTCGTGTGGAGTAGGGGACGGGGATGACAGAGCCGAACGGGTAGTAGGGGGCGGAGCAAGGCCCAATCTGAGAAAAGAACTGATCTGTAGCCACGTCAAGAAATAGCCCATTAGAACCAACTTTCGGCACTCAGCTCCAGGCGGGGCGGCCCCGGCGCTGAGGGACGCTACCCGACCTTGGCGGGACGGGGGTTTCGCCAGGGCCTGGGCCCAGCGACCAGGCGGAGACGGCGCGCGAGCCTTGCAGTCTCCAGGGAAATGCGGGCTTGCCTGCAATGAGATTTCATTTTCTGCATTTAAAGGACATCCTTTTCTGAGCTGCTGTGAATAAATTTGGGATGATACTGTATGTTTTCATCTCAGGGAGAATTAGCTGTATTTTGAATAAGGATTGCTGCACTGGACGACTTCAGAACATTACTCACAATGTCATCTAACAGGAGTCAGAATCCCCATGGACCGAAGCAGATTGGCCTTGACCAGCTCTGGGACGACCTCAGAGCTGGAATCCAGCAAGTGTACACCAGACAGAGTATGGCGAAGTCCAGATACATGGAACTCTACACGTATCCTCCTGCTTGAACTGAGATAATTTGCTTTAGAATTTTGATACTTAGTGGTAGGATCGATGAATTATTAGAAATTTGACATCGTGTGTTCTCTTCTCAGTTCATCCTTGAAATGTAGTCACAGAATTCATCTTTAGCTTTAAGTTTTTTGAATAGAGGTACTGTTTTTCGGTTTTTGGAACAGAGGTAATAAAATTGGCTAGTTAGTTGTCTAATGCAGTGCTGGTCAGTACAGTAGCCACTAGTCACATGTATCTGTTTACATTTAAAATAATTTAAAAATTCAGTTTCTTAGTCACAGTAGCCATATTTTAAGGGCTTAATAGTCAGATAATAAAATATTTCTATTACTGTGGAAAGATCCGTTGGACAGCACTGGCCTAAAGCAGGGGATCATTTGTTGAAATGTTGTCCATTTGTTTATATATTGTCTACAGCTGCTTTCATGTTACTCGGAGGGAGTTGAGTAGTTCTGTCAGAAACAATCTTGTCCACAAAGCCTAAAATATTTGCTATCTGGTCCTTTACATAAGAAGTTTGTTGACCTGATCTAACGGGATAGCACAGAGAACAAAAGTTTAACTGTTCTGGTCCTGTTTCACAAAAATGGTATTTAAAAAGTAACTCCCTCATTTGTCATGTGGCCTGCCATGTGTGCGAGGGACAGTGCCGCGTGCTGCAAAGGTCACGAGGGTGTAAAAGACGCGGCCCTGCTCTTCCATACCCAGTGGTGTGCTGTTCGCCTTTGTAGAGTTTCTTGGTTCCGTGCAAATATGAAATTGGAACTAGAGCTAAGCCACCTCAGTAGTGAGCAGGTTGCTGCAGATTCTAGGATTTCAAGGTTCAATGGAGATTTAAGTTTAAATCTTTGGTATGTATCTGTAATTATCAAACTAGGTTATGTGATATTGTAGTGTTCCCTCAAATATGTTAGCATCAGAAAATCCTTAAAAAGAATTTAAACATTGATTTAGATGGATATGAAGCTGTCTATTTCTAAATTAACTTACAATTTATTGTATGTATGTACACATATTCACATATGTACTCATATATACTTACATGTAGAACACTTTTCAAAAAAAAATCAGCTTTATTGAGATAATTCACAAACCATAAAATTCACCCTTTTTAAAGTCAAAAAAAAAAAAAAAAAAAAAAAAGAACCAACTTTCAATCTACTTAGTGACTGCTGAAGTCACTCCGCAACCATTGGTCAACCCGGGGCCCCGCAGGAGACCTCTTAGAACCCTTGGGCGCGAGCGGCGTGTGCGCATGCTCACTTGTGTTTGGCACTGCTCCTTGGTTAGCGTTCGATCGGGAGGCTTTTGAGTGGTGCTGTTGTGGCAGAGATGTTGTCTTCGAGAAAATCGTACTCAGTAATATTCGCTCATATCGGCTTCACGAGTGGGTATGAGCCGAGGGGCCAGGTGAGGGGACGGGCCTCTGAAGCTGCTGTCTTCTTCCATGAAGAAGCTTTTTGACATTTGACGGTAGACGAAAGAGTCACTCTCAGGCACCGCCACCAGGTGGCAGGAGGCGAGCTCGGACGAGGTTTGTTTCAGACAGAGAATCGGCTTTTGGCCTAGCTCCCAGATCCACTCAGACATCTGGGAAACATCAATCACGCTGCCTAAAGGGGCCATGTTGAAAGAGGACACCAGATCCTTTCGTGTGGAGTAGGGGACTTGGGTGACAGAGCGGAACGAGAAGTAGTGGGCGGAGCTAGGCCCAATCTTAGAAAAGAACTGATCTGTGGCCAGGTCAAGAAACAGCCCATTAGAACCATCTTTCAATATCCTTAGTGACTGCTGACGTCACTCAGCATCCATTGGTCAACCCGGGGCCCCCGCAGGAGACCTCTTAGAACCCTTGGGCGCGAGCGGTGTGTGCGCGTTCTCACCTGTGTTTATCACTGCTCCTTGGTTACCGTTCGATCGGGAGGCTTTTGAGTGGTGCGGTTGTGGCAGAGAGGTTGGCTTCTACAGAATAGTACCGAGTAATCGCTGGTATTAGGTTTAGAAGTGGATAAGAGCCGAGGGGGCAGGTGAGCGGGCTGGCCCGTTAAGCTGCTGTCTTCTGCCATGAAGGCGCTTTTTGACTTTGGACCGTAGAAGAAAAAGTCACTCTCTGGCACCACCACCGGGCTGCAGGAGGCGAGCGCGGACGCGGTTTGTTCGTGAAAGAGAATCGGCTTTCGGCTGAGCTGGCAGATCCGACTCAGACATCTGGGAAAGATCCATCACGCTGCCAAACAGGGTGATGTGGAAAGAGGACAGCTGATCTTTCCGTGTGGAGTAGGGGTCGGGAACCTCCAGCAGGCTGCAGGAGGCGAGCGCGGGAGCGGTTTGGTTGAGAAATGGAATCGGATTTCGGCTGAGCTACCAGATCCGACACAGACATCTGGGAAAGATCCATCAAGCTGCAAAAGGGGTCATGTTAAAAGTGGATAGCAGATCTTTCCGTGTGGAGTAGGGTAAGTGGATGACAGAGTGGATGGAGAAGTAGGGGGCGGAGCCAGGCCCAAGCTTAGGAAAGAACTTATCTGTAGCCATGGCAAGAAATAGCCCGTGAGAAACAACTTTCAATCCCCCTAGGGACCACTGACGGCAATCAGCAACCATTGGTCAACCCGGGGCCCCGCAGGAGACCTCTTAGAACCCTTGGGCGCGAGCGGTGTGTGCGCATGCTCACTTGTGTTTGGCACTGCTCCTTGGTTAGCGTTCGATCGGGAGGCTTTTGGGTGGTGCTGTTGTGGCAGAGATGTTGTCTTCGAGAAAATAGTACTGAGTAATATTCGCTCATATCGGCTTCACGAGTGGGTATGAGCCGAGGGGCCAGGTGAGGGGACGGGCCTCTGAAGCTGCTGTCTTCTCCCATGAAGAAGCTTTTTGACTTTTGACGGTAGACGAAAGAGTCACTCTCAGGCACCGCCACCAGGTTGCAGGAGGCGAGCTCGGACGAGGTTTATTTCAGACAGAGAATCGGCTTTTGGCCTAGCTCCCAGATCCACTCAGACATCTGGGAAAGATCAATCACGCTGCCTAAAGGGGCCATGTTGAAAGAGGACACCAGATCCTTTCGTGTGGAGTAGGGGACGGGGATGACAGAGCCGAACGGGTAGTAGGGGGCGGAGCAAGGCCCAATCTGAGAAAAGAACTGATCTGTAGCCACGTCAAGAAATAGCCCATTAGAACCAACTTTCGGCACTCAGCTCCAGGCGGGGCGGCCCCGGCGCTGAGGGACGCTACCCGACCTTGGCGGGACGGGGGTTTCGCCAGGGCCTGGGCCCAGCGACCAGGCGGAGACGGCGCGCGAGCCTTGCAGTCTCCAGGGAAATGCGGGCTTGCCTGCAATGAGATTTCATTTTCTGCATTTAAAGGACATCCTTTTCTGAGCTGCTGTGAATAAATTTGGGATGATACTGTATGTTTTCATCTCAGGGAGAATTAGCTGTATTTTGAATAAGGATTGCTGCACTGGACGACTTCAGAACATTACTCACAATGTCATCTAACAGGAGTCAGAATCCCCATGGACCGAAGCAGATTGGCCTTGACCAGCTCTGGGACGACCTCAGAGCTGGAATCCAGCAAGTGTACACCAGACAGAGTATGGCGAAGTCCAGATACATGGAACTCTACACGTATCCTCCTGCTTGAACTGAGATAATTTGCTTTAGAATTTTGATACTTAGTGGTAGGATCGATGAATTATTAGAAATTTGACATCGTGTGTTCTCTTCTCAGTTCATCCTTGAAATGTAGTCACAGAATTCATCTTTAGCTTTAAGTTTTTTGAATAGAGGTACTGTTTTTCGGTTTTTGGAACAGAGGTAATAAAATTGGCTAGTTAGTTGTCTAATGCAGTGCTGGTCAGTACAGTAGCCACTAGTCACATGTATCTGTTTACATTTAAAATAATTTAAAAATTCAGTTTCTTAGTCACAGTAGCCATATTTTAAGGGCTTAATAGTCAGATAATAAAATATTTCTATTACTGTGGAAAGATCCGTTGGACAGCACTGGCCTAAAGCAGGGGATCATTTGTTGAAATGTTGTCCATTTGTTTATATATTGTCTACAGCTGCTTTCATGTTACTCGGAGGGAGTTGAGTAGTTCTGTCAGAAACAATCTTGTCCACAAAGCCTAAAATATTTGCTATCTGGTCCTTTACATAAGAAGTTTGTTGACCTGATCTAACGGGATAGCACAGAGAACAAAAGTTTAACTGTTCTGGTCCTGTTTCACAAAAATGGTATTTAAAAAGTAACTCCCTCATTTGTCATGTGGCCTGCCATGTGTGCGAGGGACAGTGCCGCGTGCTGCAAAGGTCACGAGGGTGTAAAAGACGCGGCCCTGCTCTTCCATACCCAGTGGTGTGCTGTTCGCCTTTGTAGAGTTTCTTGGTTCCGTGCAAATATGAAATTGGAACTAGAGCTAAGCCACCTCAGTAGTGAGCAGGTTGCTGCAGATTCTAGGATTTCAAGGTTCAATGGAGATTTAAGTTTAAATCTTTGGTATGTATCTGTAATTATCAAACTAGGTTATGTGATATTGTAGTGTTCCCTCAAATATGTTAGCATCAGAAAATCCTTAAAAAGAATTTAAACATTGATTTAGATGGATATGAAGCTGTCTATTTCTAAATTAACTTACAATTTATTGTATGTATGTACACATATTCATATATGTACTCATATATACTTACATGTAGAACACTTTTCAAAAAAAAATCAGCTTTATTGAGATAATTCACAAACCATAAAATTCACCCTTTTTAAAGTCAAAAAAAAAAAAAAAAAAAAAAAAGAACCAACTTTCAATCTACTTAGTGACTGCTGAAGTCACTCCGCAACCATTGGTCAACCCGGGGCCCCGCAGGAGACCTCTTAGAACCCTTGGGCGCGAGCGGCGTGTGCGCATGCTCACTTGTGTTTGGCACTGCTCCTTGGTTAGCGTTCGATCGGGAGGCTTTTGAGTGGTGCTGTTGTGGCAGAGATGTTGTCTTCGAGAAAATCGTACTCAGTAATATTCGCTCATATCGGCTTCACGAGTGGGTATGAGCCGAGGGGCCAGGTGAGGGGACGGGCCTCTGAAGCTGCTGTCTTCTTCCATGAAGAAGCTTTTTGACATTTGACGGTAGACGAAAGAGTCACTCTCAGGCACCGCCACCAGGTGGCAGGAGGCGAGCTCGGACGAGGTTTGTTTCAGACAGAGAATCGGCTTTTGGCCTAGCTCCCAGATCCACTCAGACATCTGGGAAACATCAATCACGCTGCCTAAAGGGGCCATGTTGAAAGAGGACACCAGATCCTTTCGTGTGGAGTAGGGGACTTGGGTGACAGAGCGGAACGAGAAGTAGTGGGCGGAGCTAGGCCCAATCTTAGAAAAGAACTGATCTGTGGCCAGGTCAAGAAACAGCCCATTAGAACCATCTTTCAATATCCTTAGTGACTGCTGACGTCACTCAGCATCCATTGGTCAACCCGGGGCCCCCGCAGGAGACCTCTTAGAACCCTTGGGCGCGAGCGGTGTGTGCGCGTTCTCACCTGTGTTTATCACTGCTCCTTGGTTACCGTTCGATCGGGAGGCTTTTGAGTGGTGCGGTTGTGGCAGAGAGGTTGGCTTCTACAGAATAGTACCGAGTAATCGCTGGTATTAGGTTTAGAAGTGGATAAGAGCCGAGGGGGCAGGTGAGCGGGCTGGCCCGTTAAGCTGCTGTCTTCTGCCATGAAGGCGCTTTTTGACTTTGGACCGTAGAAGAAAAAGTCACTCTCTGGCACCACCACCGGGCTGCAGGAGGCGAGCGCGGACGCGGTTTGTTCGTGAAAGAGAATCGGCTTTCGGCTGAGCTGGCAGATCCGACTCAGACATCTGGGAAAGATCCATCACGCTGCCAAACAGGGTGATGTGGAAAGAGGACAGCTGATCTTTCCGTGTGGAGTAGGGGTCGGGAACCTCCAGCAGGCTGCAGGAGGCGAGCGCGGGAGCGGTTTGGTTGAGAAATGGAATCGGATTTCGGCTGAGCTACCAGATCCGACACAGACATCTGGGAAAGATCCATCAAGCTGCAAAAGGGGTCATGTTAAAAGTGGATAGCAGATCTTTCCGTGTGGAGTAGGGTAAGTGGATGACAGAGTGGATGGAGAAGTAGGGGGCGGAGCCAGGCCCAAGCTTAGGAAAGAACTTATCTGTAGCCATGGCAAGAAATAGCCCGTGAGAAACAACTTTCAATCCCCCTAGGGACCACTGACGGCAATCAGCAACCATTGGTCAACCCGGGGCCCCGCAGGAGACCTCTTAGAACCCTTGGGCGCGAGCGGTGTGTGCGCATGCTCACTTGTGTTTGGCACTGCTCCTTGGTTAGCGTTCGATCGGGAGGCTTTTGGGTGGTGCTGTTGTGGCAGAGATGTTGTCTTCGAGAAAATAGTACTGAGTAATATTCGCTCATATCGGCTTCACGAGTGGGTATGAGCCGAGGGGCCAGGTGAGGGGACGGGCCTCTGAAGCTGCTGTCTTCTCCCATGAAGAAGCTTTTTGACTTTTGACGGTAGACGAAAGAGTCACTCTCAGGCACCGCCACCAGGTTGCAGGAGGCGAGCTCGGACGAGGTTTATTTCAGACAGAGAATCGGCTTTTGGCCTAGCTCCCAGATCCACTCAGACATCTGGGAAAGATCAATCACGCTGCCTAAAGGGGCCATGTTGAAAGAGGACACCAGATCCTTTCGTGTGGAGTAGGGGACGGGGATGACAGAGCCGAACGGGTAGTAGGGGGCGGAGCAAGGCCCAATCTGAGAAAAGAACTGATCTGTAGCCACGTCAAGAAATAGCCCATTAGAACCAACTTTCGGCACTCAGCTCCAGGCGGGGCGGCCCCGGCGCTGAGGGACGCTACCCGACCTTGGCGGGACGGGGGTTTCGCCAGGGCCTGGGCCCAGCGACCAGGCGGAGACGGCGCGCGAGCCTTGCAGTCTCCAGGGAAATGCGGGCTTGCCTGCAATGAGATTTCATTTTCTGCATTTAAAGGACATCCTTTTCTGAGCTGCTGTGAATAAATTTGGGATGATACTGTATGTTTTCATCTCAGGGAGAATTAGCTGTATTTTGAATAAGGATTGCTGCACTGGACGACTTCAGAACATTACTCACAATGTCATCTAACAGGAGTCAGAATCCCCATGGACCGAAGCAGATTGGCCTTGACCAGCTCTGGGACGACCTCAGAGCTGGAATCCAGCAAGTGTACACCAGACAGAGTATGGCGAAGTCCAGATACATGGAACTCTACACGTATCCTCCTGCTTGAACTGAGATAATTTGCTTTAGAATTTTGATACTTAGTGGTAGGATCGATGAATTATTAGAAATTTGACATCGTGTGTTCTCTTCTCAGTTCATCCTTGAAATGTAGTCACAGAATTCATCTTTAGCTTTAAGTTTTTTGAATAGAGGTACTGTTTTTCGGTTTTTGGAACAGAGGTAATAAAATTGGCTAGTTAGTTGTCTAATGCAGTGCTGGTCAGTACAGTAGCCACTAGTCACATGTATCTGTTTACATTTAAAATAATTTAAAAATTCAGTTTCTTAGTCACAGTAGCCATATTTTAAGGGCTTAATAGTCAGATAATAAAATATTTCTATTACTGTGGAAAGATCCGTTGGACAGCACTGGCCTAAAGCAGGGGATCATTTGTTGAAATGTTGTCCATTTGTTTATATATTGTCTACAGCTGCTTTCATGTTACTCGGAGGGAGTTGAGTAGTTCTGTCAGAAACAATCTTGTCCACAAAGCCTAAAATATTTGCTATCTGGTCCTTTACATAAGAAGTTTGTTGACCTGATCTAACGGGATAGCACAGAGAACAAAAGTTTAACTGTTCTGGTCCTGTTTCACAAAAATGGTATTTAAAAAGTAACTCCCTCATTTGTCATGTGGCCTGCCATGTGTGCGAGGGACAGTGCCGCGTGCTGCAAAGGTCACGAGGGTGTAAAAGACGCGGCCCTGCTCTTCCATACCCAGTGGTGTGCTGTTCGCCTTTGTAGAGTTTCTTGGTTCCGTGCAAATATGAAATTGGAACTAGAGCTAAGCCACCTCAGTAGTGAGCAGGTTGCTGCAGATTCTAGGATTTCAAGGTTCAATGGAGATTTAAGTTTAAATCTTTGGTATGTATCTGTAATTATCAAACTAGGTTATGTGATATTGTAGTGTTCCCTCAAATATGTTAGCATCAGAAAATCCTTAAAAAGAATTTAAACATTGATTTAGATGGATATGAAGCTGTCTATTTCTAAATTAACTTACAATTTATTGTATGTATGTACACATATTCACATATGTACTCATATATACTTACATGTAGAACACTTTTCAAAAAAAAATCAGCTTTATTGAGATAATTCACAAACCATAAAATTCACCCTTTTTAAAGTCAAAAAAAAAAAAAAAAAAAAAAGAACCAACTTTCAATCTACTTAGTGACTGCTGAAGTCACTCCGCAACCATTGGTCAACCCGGGGCCCCGCAGGAGACCTCTTAGAACCCTTGGGCGCGAGCGGCGTGTGCGCATGCTCACTTGTGTTTGGCACTGCTCCTTGGTTAGCGTTCGATCGGGAGGCTTTTGAGTGGTGCTGTTGTGGCAGAGATGTTGTCTTCGAGAAAATCGTACTCAGTAATATTCGCTCATATCGGCTTCACGAGTGGGTATGAGCCGAGGGGCCAGGTGAGGGGACGGGCCTCTGAAGCTGCTGTCTTCTTCCATGAAGAAGCTTTTTGACATTTGACGGTAGACGAAAGAGTCACTCTCAGGCACCGCCACCAGGTGGCAGGAGGCGAGCTCGGACGAGGTTTGTTTCAGACAGAGAATCGGCTTTTGGCCTAGCTCCCAGATCCACTCAGACATCTGGGAAACATCAATCACGCTGCCTAAAGGGGCCATGTTGAAAGAGGACACCAGATCCTTTCGTGTGGAGTAGGGGACTTGGGTGACAGAGCGGAACGAGAAGTAGTGGGCGGAGCTAGGCCCAATCTTAGAAAAGAACTGATCTGTGGCCAGGTCAAGAAACAGCCCATTAGAACCATCTTTCAATATCCTTAGTGACTGCTGACGTCACTCAGCATCCATTGGTCAACCCGGGGCCCCCGCAGGAGACCTCTTAGAACCCTTGGGCGCGAGCGGTGTGTGCGCGTTCTCACCTGTGTTTATCACTGCTCCTTGGTTACCGTTCGATCGGGAGGCTTTTGAGTGGTGCGGTTGTGGCAGAGAGGTTGGCTTCTACAGAATAGTACCGAGTAATCGCTGGTATTAGGTTTAGAAGTGGATAAGAGCCGAGGGGGCAGGTGAGCGGGCTGGCCCGTTAAGCTGCTGTCTTCTGCCATGAAGGCGCTTTTTGACTTTGGACCGTAGAAGAAAAAGTCACTCTCTGGCACCACCACCGGGCTGCAGGAGGCGAGCGCGGACGCGGTTTGTTCGTGAAAGAGAATCGGCTTTCGGCTGAGCTGGCAGATCCGACTCAGACATCTGGGAAAGATCCATCACGCTGCCAAACAGGGTGATGTGGAAAGAGGACAGCTGATCTTTCCGTGTGGAGTAGGGGTCGGGAACCTCCAGCAGGCTGCAGGAGGCGAGCGCGGGAGCGGTTTGGTTGAGAAATGGAATCGGATTTCGGCTGAGCTACCAGATCCGACACAGACATCTGGGAAAGATCCATCAAGCTGCAAAAGGGGTCATGTTAAAAGTGGATAGCAGATCTTTCCGTGTGGAGTAGGGTAAGTGGATGACAGAGTGGATGGAGAAGTAGGGGGCGGAGCCAGGCCCAAGCTTAGGAAAGAACTTATCTGTAGCCATGGCAAGAAATAGCCCGTGAGAAACAACTTTCAATCCCCCTAGGGACCACTGACGGCAATCAGCAACCATTGGTCAACCCGGGGCCCCGCAGGAGACCTCTTAGAACCCTTGGGCGCGAGCGGTGTGTGCGCATGCTCACTTGTGTTTGGCACTGCTCCTTGGTTAGCGTTCGATCGGGAGGCTTTTGGGTGGTGCTGTTGTGGCAGAGATGTTGTCTTCGAGAAAATAGTACTGAGTAATATTCGCTCATATCGGCTTCACGAGTGGGTATGAGCCGAGGGGCCAGGTGAGGGGACGGGCCTCTGAAGCTGCTGTCTTCTCCCATGAAGAAGCTTTTTGACTTTTGACGGTAGACGAAAGAGTCACTCTCAGGCACCGCCACCAGGTTGCAGGAGGCGAGCTCGGACGAGGTTTATTTCAGACAGAGAATCGGCTTTTGGCCTAGCTCCCAGATCCACTCAGACATCTGGGAAAGATCAATCACGCTGCCTAAAGGGGCCATGTTGAAAGAGGACACCAGATCCTTTCGTGTGGAGTAGGGGACGGGGATGACAGAGCCGAACGGGTAGTAGGGGGCGGAGCAAGGCCCAATCTGAGAAAAGAACTGATCTGTAGCCACGTCAAGAAATAGCCCATTAGAACCAACTTTCGGCACTCAGCTCCAGGCGGGGCGGCCCCGGCGCTGAGGGACGCTACCCGACCTTGGCGGGACGGGGGTTTCGCCAGGGCCTGGGCCCAGCGACCAGGCGGAGACGGCGCGCGAGCCTTGCAGTCTCCAGGGAAATGCGGGCTTGCCTGCAATGAGATTTCATTTTCTGCATTTAAAGGACATCCTTTTCTGAGCTGCTGTGAATAAATTTGGGATGATACTGTATGTTTTCATCTCAGGGAGAATTAGCTGTATTTTGAATAAGGATTGCTGCACTGGACGACTTCAGAACATTACTCACAATGTCATCTAACAGGAGTCAGAATCCCCATGGACCGAAGCAGATTGGCCTTGACCAGCTCTGGGACGACCTCAGAGCTGGAATCCAGCAAGTGTACACCAGACAGAGTATGGCGAAGTCCAGATACATGGAACTCTACACGTATCCTCCTGCTTGAACTGAGATAATTTGCTTTAGAATTTTGATACTTAGTGGTAGGATCGATGAATTATTAGAAATTTGACATCGTGTGTTCTCTTCTCAGTTCATCCTTGAAATGTAGTCACAGAATTCATCTTTAGCTTTAAGTTTTTTGAATAGAGGTACTGTTTTTCGGTTTTTGGAACAGAGGTAATAAAATTGGCTAGTTAGTTGTCTAATGCAGTGCTGGTCAGTACAGTAGCCACTAGTCACATGTATCTGTTTACATTTAAAATAATTTAAAAATTCAGTTTCTTAGTCACAGTAGCCATATTTTAAGGGCTTAATAGTCAGATAATAAAATATTTCTATTACTGTGGAAAGATCCGTTGGACAGCACTGGCCTAAAGCAGGGGATCATTTGTTGAAATGTTGTCCATTTGTTTATATATTGTCTACAGCTGCTTTCATGTTACTCGGAGGGAGTTGAGTAGTTCTGTCAGAAACAATCTTGTCCACAAAGCCTAAAATATTTGCTATCTGGTCCTTTACATAAGAAGTTTGTTGACCTGATCTAACGGGATAGCACAGAGAACAAAAGTTTAACTGTTCTGGTCCTGTTTCACAAAAATGGTATTTAAAAAGTAACTCCCTCATTTGTCATGTGGCCTGCCATGTGTGCGAGGGACAGTGCCGCGTGCTGCAAAGGTCACGAGGGTGTAAAAGACGCGGCCCTGCTCTTCCATACCCAGTGGTGTGCTGTTCGCCTTTGTAGAGTTTCTTGGTTCCGTGCAAATATGAAATTGGAACTAGAGCTAAGCCACCTCAGTAGTGAGCAGGTTGCTGCAGATTCTAGGATTTCAAGGTTCAATGGAGATTTAAGTTTAAATCTTTGGTATGTATCTGTAATTATCAAACTAGGTTATGTGATATTGTAGTGTTCCCTCAAATATGTTAGCATCAGAAAATCCTTAAAAAGAATTTAAACATTGATTTAGATGGATATGAAGCTGTCTATTTCTAAATTAACTTACAATTTATTGTATGTATGTACACATATTCACATATGTACTCATATATACTTACATGTAGAACACTTTTCAAAAAAAAATCAGCTTTATTGAGATAATTCACAAACCATAAAATTCACCCTTTTTAAAGTCAAAAAAAAAAAAAAAAAAAAAAAGAACCAACTTTCAATCTACTTAGTGACTGCTGAAGTCACTCCGCAACCATTGGTCAACCCGGGGCCCCGCAGGAGACCTCTTAGAACCCTTGGGCGCGAGCGGCGTGTGCGCATGCTCACTTGTGTTTGGCACTGCTCCTTGGTTAGCGTTCGATCGGGAGGCTTTTGAGTGGTGCTGTTGTGGCAGAGATGTTGTCTTCGAGAAAATCGTACTCAGTAATATTCGCTCATATCGGCTTCACGAGTGGGTATGAGCCGAGGGGCCAGGTGAGGGGACGGGCCTCTGAAGCTGCTGTCTTCTTCCATGAAGAAGCTTTTTGACATTTGACGGTAGACGAAAGAGTCACTCTCAGGCACCGCCACCAGGTGGCAGGAGGCGAGCTCGGACGAGGTTTGTTTCAGACAGAGAATCGGCTTTTGGCCTAGCTCCCAGATCCACTCAGACATCTGGGAAACATCAATCACGCTGCCTAAAGGGGCCATGTTGAAAGAGGACACCAGATCCTTTCGTGTGGAGTAGGGGACTTGGGTGACAGAGCGGAACGAGAAGTAGTGGGCGGAGCTAGGCCCAATCTTAGAAAAGAACTGATCTGTGGCCAGGTCAAGAAACAGCCCATTAGAACCATCTTTCAATATCCTTAGTGACTGCTGACGTCACTCAGCATCCATTGGTCAACCCGGGGCCCCCGCAGGAGACCTCTTAGAACCCTTGGGCGCGAGCGGTGTGTGCGCGTTCTCACCTGTGTTTATCACTGCTCCTTGGTTACCGTTCGATCGGGAGGCTTTTGAGTGGTGCGGTTGTGGCAGAGAGGTTGGCTTCTACAGAATAGTACCGAGTAATCGCTGGTATTAGGTTTAGAAGTGGATAAGAGCCGAGGGGGCAGGTGAGCGGGCTGGCCCGTTAAGCTGCTGTCTTCTGCCATGAAGGCGCTTTTTGACTTTGGACCGTAGAAGAAAAAGTCACTCTCTGGCACCACCACCGGGCTGCAGGAGGCGAGCGCGGACGCGGTTTGTTCGTGAAAGAGAATCGGCTTTCGGCTGAGCTGGCAGATCCGACTCAGACATCTGGGAAAGATCCATCACGCTGCCAAACAGGGTGATGTGGAAAGAGGACAGCTGATCTTTCCGTGTGGAGTAGGGGTCGGGAACCTCCAGCAGGCTGCAGGAGGCGAGCGCGGGAGCGGTTTGGTTGAGAAATGGAATCAGATTTCGGCTGAGCTACCAGATCCGACACAGACATCTGGGAAAGATCCATCAAGCTGCAAAAGGGGTCATGTTAAAAGTGGATAGCAGATCTTTCCGTGTGGAGTAGGGTAAGTGGATGACAGAGTGGATGGAGAAGTAGGGGGCGGAGCCAGGCCCAAGCTTAGGAAAGAACTTATCTGTAGCCATGGCAAGAAATAGCCCGTGAGAAACAACTTTCAATCCCCCTAGGGACCACTGACGGCAATCAGCAACCATTGGTCAACCCGGGGCCCCGCAGGAGACCTCTTAGAACCCTTGGGCGCGAGCGGTGTGTGCGCATGCTCACTTGTGTTTGGCACTGCTCCTTGGTTAGCGTTCGATCGGGAGGCTTTTGGGTGGTGCTGTTGTGGCAGAGATGTTGTCTTCGAGAAAATAGTACTGAGTAATATTCGCTCATATCGGCTTCACGAGTGGGTATGAGCCGAGGGGCCAGGTGAGGGGACGGGCCTCTGAAGCTGCTGTCTTCTCCCATGAAGAAGCTTTTTGACATTTGACGGTAGACGAAAGAGTCACTCTCAGGCACCGCCACCAGGTGGCAGGAGGCGAGCTCGGACGAGGTTTGTTTCAGACAGAGAATCGGCTTTTGGCCTAGCTCCCAGATCCACTCAGACATCTGGGAAAGATCAATCACGCTGCCTAAAGGGGCCATGTTGAAAGAGGACACCAGATCCTTTCGTGTGGAGTAGGGGACGGGGATGACAGAGCCGAACGGGTAGTAGGGGGCGGAGCAAGGCCCAATCTGAGAAAAGAACTGATCTGTAGCCACGTCAAGAAATAGCCCATTAGAACCAACTTTCGGCACTCAGCTCCAGGCGGGGCGGCCCCGGCGCTGAGGGACGCTACCCGACCTTGGCGGGACGGGGGTTTCGCCAGGGCCTGGGCCCAGCGACCAGGCGGAGACGGCGCGCGAGCCTTGCAGTCTCCAGGGAAATGCGGGCTTGCCTGCAATGAGATTTCATTTTCTGCATTTAAAGGACATCCTTTTCTGAGCTGCTGTGAATAAATTTGGGATGATACTGTATGTTTTCATCTCAGGGAGAATTAGCTGTATTTTGAATAAGGATTGCTGCACTGGACGACTTCAGAACATTACTCACAATGTCATCTAACAGGAGTCAGAATCCCCATGGACCGAAGCAGATTGGCCTTGACCAGCTCTGGGACGACCTCAGAGCTGGAATCCAGCAAGTGTACACCAGACAGAGTATGGCGAAGTCCAGATACATGGAACTCTACACGTATCCTCCTGCTTGAACTGAGATAATTTGCTTTAGAATTTTGATACTTAGTGGTAGGATCGATGAATTATTAGAAATTTGACATCGTGTGTTCTCTTCTCAGTTCATCCTTGAAATGTAGTCACAGAATTCATCTTTAGCTTTAAGTTTTTTGAATAGAGGTACTGTTTTTCGGTTTTTGGAACAGAGGTAATAAAATTGGCTAGTTAGTTGTCTAATGCAGTGCTGGTCAGTACAGTAGCCACTAGTCACATGTATCTGTTTACATTTAAAATAATTTAAAAATTCAGTTTCTTAGTCACAGTAGCCATATTTTAAGGGCTTAATAGTCAGATAATAAAATATTTCTATTACTGTGGAAAGATCCGTTGGACAGCACTGGCCTAAAGCAGGGGATCATTTGTTGAAATGTTGTCCATTTGTTTATATATTGTCTACAGCTGCTTTCATGTTACTCGGAGGGAGTTGAGTAGTTCTGTCAGAAACAATCTTGTCCACAAAGCCTAAAATATTTGCTATCTGGTCCTTTACATAAGAAGTTTGTTGACCTGATCTAACGGGATAGCACAGAGAACAAAAGTTTAACTGTTCTGGTCCTGTTTCACAAAAATGGTATTTAAAAAGTAACTCCCTCATTTGTCATGTGGCCTGCCATGTGTGCGAGGGACAGTGCCGCGTGCTGCAAAGGTCACGAGGGTGTAAAAGACGCGGCCCTGCTCTTCCATACCCAGTGGTGTGCTGTTCGCCTTTGTAGAGTTTCTTGGTTCCGTGCAAATATGAAATTGGAACTAGAGCTAAGCCACCTCAGTAGTGAGCAGGTTGCTGCAGATTCTAGGATTTCAAGGTTCAATGGAGATTTAAGTTTAAATCTTTAGTATGTATCTGTAATTATCAAACTAGGTTATGTGATATTGTAGTGTTCCCTCAAATATGTTAGCATCTGAAAATCCTTAAAAAGAATTTAAACATTGATTTAGATGGATATGAAGCTGTCTATTTCTAAATTAACTTACAATTTATTGTATGTATGTACACATATTCATATATGTACTCATATATACTTACATGTAGAACACTTTTCAAAAAAAATCAGCTTTATTGAGATAATTCACAAACCATAAAATTCACCCTTTTTAAAGTCAAAAAAAAAAAAAAAAAAAAAAAAAAAAGAACCAACTTTCAATCTACTTAGTGACTGCTGAAGTCACTCCGCAACCATTGGTCAACCCGGGGCCCCGCAGGAGACCTCTTAGAACCCTTGGGCGCGAGCGGCGTGTGCGCATGCTCACTTGTGTTTGGCACTGCTCCTTGGTTAGCGTTCGATCGGGAGGCTTTTGAGTGGTGCTGTTGTGGCAGAGATGTTGTCTTCGAGAAAATCGTACTCAGTAATATTCGCTCATATCGGCTTCACGAGTGGGTATGAGCCGAGGGGCCAGGTGAGGGGACGGGCCTCTGAAGCTGCTGTCTTCTTCCATGAAGAAGCTTTTTGACATTTGACGGTAGACGAAAGAGTCACTCTCAGGCACCGCCACCAGGTGGCAGGAGGCGAGCTCGGACGAGGTTTGTTTCAGACAGAGAATCGGCTTTTGGCCTAGCTCCCAGATCCACTCAGACATCTGGGAAACATCAATCACGCTGCCTAAAGGGGCCATGTTGAAAGAGGACACCAGATCCTTTCGTGTGGAGTAGGGGACTTGGGTGACAGAGCGGAACGAGAAGTAGTGGGCGGAGCTAGGCCCAATCTTAGAAAAGAACTGATCTGTGGCCAGGTCAAGAAACAGCCCATTAGAACCATCTTTCAATATCCTTAGTGACTGCTGACGTCACTCAGCATCCATTGGTCAACCCGGGGCCCCCGCAGGAGACCTCTTAGAACCCTTGGGCGCGAGCGGTGTGTGCGCGTTCTCACCTGTGTTTATCACTGCTCCTTGGTTACCGTTCGATCGGGAGGCTTTTGAGTGGTGCGGTTGTGGCAGAGAGGTTGGCTTCTACAGAATAGTACCGAGTAATCGCTGGTATTAGGTTTAGAAGTGGATAAGAGCCGAGGGGGCAGGTGAGCGGGCTGGCCCGTTAAGCTGCTGTCTTCTGCCATGAAGGCGCTTTTTGACTTTGGACCGTAGAAGAAAAAGTCACTCTCTGGCACCACCACCGGGCTGCAGGAGGCGAGCGCGGACGCGGTTTGTTCGTGAAAGAGAATCGGCTTTCGGCTGAGCTGGCAGATCCGACTCAGACATCTGGGAAAGATCCATCACGCTGCCAAACAGGGTGATGTGGAAAGAGGACAGCTGATCTTTCCGTGTGGAGTAGGGGTCGGGAACCTCCAGCAGGCTGCAGGAGGCGAGCGCGGGAGCGGTTTGGTTGAGAAATGGAATCAGATTTCGGCTGAGCTACCAGATCCGACACAGACATCTGGGAAAGATCCATCAAGCTGCAAAAGGGGTCATGTTAAAAGTGGATAGCAGATCTTTCCGTGTGGAGTAGGGTAAGTGGATGACAGAGTGGATGGAGAAGTAGGGGGCGGAGCCAGGCCCAAGCTTAGGAAAGAACTTATCTGTAGCCATGGCAAGAAATAGCCCGTGAGAAACAACTTTCAATCCCCCTAGGGACCACTGACGGCAATCAGCAACCATTGGTCAACCCGGGGCCCCGCAGGAGACCTCTTAGAACCCTTGGGCGCGAGCGGTGTGTGCGCATGCTCACTTGTGTTTGGCACTGCTCCTTGGTTAGCGTTCGATCGGGAGGCTTTTGGGTGGTGCTGTTGTGGCAGAGATGTTGTCTTCGAGAAAATAGTACTGAGTAATATTCGCTCATATCGGCTTCACGAGTGGGTATGAGCCGAGGGGCCAGGTGAGGGGACGGGCCTCTGAAGCTGCTGTCTTCTCCCATGAAGAAGCTTTTTGACATTTGACGGTAGACGAAAGAGTCACTCTCAGGCACCGCCACCAGGTGGCAGGAGGCGAGCTCGGACGAGGTTTGTTTCAGACAGAGAATCGGCTTTTGGCCTAGCTCCCAGATCCACTCAGACATCTGGGAAAGATCAATCACGCTGCCTAAAGGGGCCATGTTGAAAGAGGACACCAGATCCTTTCGTGTGGAGTAGGGGACGGGGATGACAGAGCCGAACGGGTAGTAGGGGGCGGAGCAAGGCCCAATCTGAGAAAAGAACTGATCTGTAGCCACGTCAAGAAATAGCCCATTAGAACCAACTTTCGGCACTCAGCTCCAGGCGGGGCGGCCCCGGCGCTGAGGGACGCTACCCGACCTTGGCGGGACGGGGGTTTCGCCAGGGCCTGGGCCCAGCGACCAGGCGGAGACGGCGCGCGAGCCTTGCAGTCTCCAGGGAAATGCGGGCTTGCCTGCAATGAGATTTCATTTTCTGCATTTAAAGGACATCCTTTTCTGAGCTGCTGTGAATAAATTTGGGATGATACTGTATGTTTTCATCTCAGGGAGAATTAGCTGTATTTTGAATAAGGATTGCTGCACTGGACGACTTCAGAACATTACTCACAATGTCATCTAACAGGAGTCAGAATCCCCATGGACCGAAGCAGATTGGCCTTGACCAGCTCTGGGACGACCTCAGAGCTGGAATCCAGCAAGTGTACACCAGACAGAGTATGGCGAAGTCCAGATACATGGAACTCTACACGTATCCTCCTGCTTGAACTGAGATAATTTGCTTTAGAATTTTGATACTTAGTGGTAGGATCGATGAATTATTAGAAATTTGACATCGTGTGTTCTCTTCTCAGTTCATCCTTGAAATGTAGTCACAGAATTCATCTTTAGCTTTAAGTTTTTTGAATAGAGGTACTGTTTTTCGGTTTTTGGAACAGAGGTAATAAAATTGGCTAGTTAGTTGTCTAATGCAGTGCTGGTCAGTACAGTAGCCACTAGTCACATGTATCTGTTTACATTTAAAATAATTTAAAAATTCAGTTTCTTAGTCACAGTAGCCATATTTTAAGGGCTTAATAGTCAGATAATAAAATATTTCTATTACTGTGGAAAGATCCGTTGGACAGCACTGGCCTAAAGCAGGGGATCATTTGTTGAAATGTTGTCCATTTGTTTATATATTGTCTACAGCTGCTTTCATGTTACTCGGAGGGAGTTGAGTAGTTCTGTCAGAAACAATCTTGTCCACAAAGCCTAAAATATTTGCTATCTGGTCCTTTACATAAGAAGTTTGTTGACCTGATCTAACGGGATAGCACAGAGAACAAAAGTTTAACTGTTCTGGTCCTGTTTCACAAAAATGGTATTTAAAAAGTAACTCCCTCATTTGTCATGTGGCCTGCCATGTGTGCGAGGGACAGTGCCGCATGCTGCAAAGGTCACGAGGGTGTAAAAGACGCGGCCCTGCTCTTCCATACCCAGTGGTGTGCTGTTCGCCTTTGTAGAGTTTCTTGGTTCCGTGCAAATATGAAATTGGAACTAGAGCTAAGCCACCTCAGTAGTGAGCAGGTTGCTGCAGATTCTAGGATTTCAAGGTTCAATGGAGATTTAAGTTTAAATCTTTAGTATGTATCTGTAATTATCAAACTAGGTTATGTGATATTGTAGTGTTCCCTCAAATATGTTAGCATCTGAAAATCCTTAAAAAGAATTTAAACATTGATTTAGATGGATATGAAGCTGTCTATTTCTAAATTAACTTACAATTTATTGTATGTATGTACACATATTCATATATGTACTCATATATACTTACATGTAGAACACTTTTCAAAAAAAATCAGCTTTATTGAGATAATTCACAAACCATAAAATTCACCCTTTTTAAAGTCAAAAAAAAAAAAAAAAAAAAAAAAAAAAAGAACCAACTTTCAATCTACTTAGTGACTGCTGAAGTCACTCCGCAACCATTGGTCAACCCGGGGCCCCGCAGGAGACCTCTTAGAACCCTTGGGCGCGAGCGGCGTGTGCGCATGCTCACTTGTGTTTGGCACTGCTCCTTGGTTAGCGTTCGATCGGGAGGCTTTTGAGTGGTGCTGTTGTGGCAGAGATGTTGTCTTCGAGAAAATCGTACTCAGTAATATTCGCTCATATCGGCTTCACGAGTGGGTATGAGCCGAGGGGCCAGGTGAGGGGACGGGCCTCTGAAGCTGCTGTCTTCTTCCATGAAGAAGCTTTTTGACATTTGACGGTAGACGAAAGAGTCACTCTCAGGCACCGCCACCAGGTGGCAGGAGGCGAGCTCGGACGAGGTTTGTTTCAGACAGAGAATCGGCTTTTGGCCTAGCTCCCAGATCCACTCAGACATCTGGGAAACATCAATCACGCTGCCTAAAGGGGCCATGTTGAAAGAGGACACCAGATCCTTTCGTGTGGAGTAGGGGACTTGGGTGACAGAGCGGAACGAGAAGTAGTGGGCGGAGCTAGGCCCAATCTTAGAAAAGAACTGATCTGTGGCCAGGTCAAGAAACAGCCCATTAGAACCATCTTTCAATATCCTTAGTGACTGCTGACGTCACTCAGCATCCATTGGTCAACCCGGGGCCCCGCAGGAGACCTCTTAGAACCCTTGGGCGCGAGCGGTGTGTGCGCGTTCTCACCTGTGTTTATCACTGCTCCTTGGTTACCGTTCGATCGGGAGGCTTTTGAGTGGTGCGGTTGTGGCGGAGAGGTTGGCTTCTACAGAATAGTACCGAGTAATCGCTGGTATTAGGTTTAGAAGTGGATAAGAGCCGAGGGGGCTGGTGAGCGGGCTGGCCCGTTAAGCTGCTGTCTTCTGCCATGAAGGCGCTTTTTGACTTTGGACCGTAGAAGAAAAAGTCACTCTCTGGCACCACCACCGGGCTGCAGGAGGCGAGCGCGGAAGCGGTTTGTTTGTGAAAGAGAATCGGCTTTCGGCTGAGCTGGCAGATACGACTCAGACATCTGGGAAAGATCCATCACGCTGCCAAACAGGGTGATGTGGAAAGAGGACAGCTGATCTTTCCGTGTGGAGTAGGGGTCGGGAACCTCCAGCAGGCTGCAGGAGGCGAGCGCGGGAGCGGTTTGGTTGAGAAATGGAATCGGATTTCGGCTGAGCTACCAGATCCGACACAGACATCTGGGAAAGGTCCATCAAGCTGCAAAAGGGGTCTTGTTAAAAGTGGATAGCAGATCTTTCCGTGTGGAGTAGGGTAAGTGGATGACAGAGTGGATGGAGAAGTAGGGGGCGGAGCCAGGCCCAAGCTTAGGAAAGAACTTATCTGTAGCCATGGCAAGAAATAGCCCGTGAGAAACAACTTTCAATCCCCCTAGGGACCACTGACGGCAATCAGCAACCATTGGTCAACCCGGGGCCCCGCAGGAGACCTCTTAGAACCCTTGGGCGCGAGCGGTGTGTGCGCATGCTCACTTGTGTTTGGCACTGCTCCTTGGTTAGCGTTCGATCGGGAGGCTTTTGGGTGGTGCTGTTGTGGCAGAGATGTTGTCTTCGAGAAAATAGTACTGAGTAATATTCGCTCATATCGGCTTCACGAGTGGGTATGAGCCGAGGGGCCAGGTGAGGGGACGGGCCTCTGAAGCTGCTGTCTTCTCCCATGAAGAAGCTTTTTGACTTTTGACGGTAGACGAAAGAGTCACTCTCAGGCACCGCCACCAGGTTGCAGGAGGCGAGCTCGGACGAGGTTTATTTCAGACAGAGAATCGGCTTTTGGCCTAGCTCCCAGATCCACTCAGACATCTGGGAAAGATCAATCACGCTGCCTAAAGGGGCCATGTTGAAAGAGGACACCAGATCCTTTCGTGTGGAGTAGGGGACGGGGATGACAGAGCCGAACGAGTAGTAGGGGGCGGAGCAAGGCCCAATCTGAGAAAAGAACTGATCTGTAGCCACGTCAAGAAATAGCCCATTAGAACCAACTTTCGGCACTCAGCTCCAGGCGGGGCGGCCCCGGCGCTGAGGGACGCTACCCGACCTTGGCGGGACGGGGGTTTCGCCAGGGCCTGGGCCCAGCGACCAGGCGGAGACGGCGCGCGAGCCTTGCAGTCTCCAGGGAAATGCGGGCTTGCCTGCAATGAGATTTCATTTTCTGCATTTAAAGGACATCCTTTTCTGAGCTGCTGTGAATAAATTTGGGATGATACTGTATGTTTTCATCTAATGGAGAATTAGCTGTATTTTGAATAAGGATTGCTGCACTGGACGACTTCAGAACATTACTCACAATGTCATCAAACAGGAGTCAGAATCCCCATGGACCGAAGCAGATTGGCCTTGACCAGCTCTGGGACGACCTCAGAGCTGGAATCCAGCAAGTGTACACCAGACAGAGTATGGCGAAGTCCAGATACATGGAACTCTACACGTATCCTCCTGCTTGAACTGAGATAATTTGCTTTAGAATTTTGATACTTAGTGGTAGGATCGATGAATTATTAGAAATTTGACATCGTGTGTTCTCTTCTCAGTTCATCCTTGAAATGTAGTCACAGAATTCATCTTTAGCTTTAAGTTTTTTGAATAGAGGTACTGTTTTTCGGTTTTTGGAACAGAGGTAATAAAATTGGCTAGTTAGTTGTCTAATGCAGTGCTGGTCAGTACAGTAGCCACTAGTCACATGTATCTGTTTACATTTAAAATAATTTAAAAATTCAGTTTCTTAGTCACAGTAGCCATATTTTAAGGGCTTAATAGTCAGATAATAAAATATTTCTATTACTGTGGAAAGATCCGTTGGACAGCACTGGCCTAAAGCAGGGGATCATTTGTTGAAATGTTGTCCATTTGTTTATATATTGTCTACAGCTGCTTTCATGTTACTCGGAGGGAGTTGAGTAGTTCTGTCAGAAACAATCTTGTCCACAAAGCCTAAAATATTTGCTATCTGGTCCTTTACATAAGAAGTTTGTTGACCTGATCTAACGGGATAGCACAGAGAACAAAAGTTTAACTGTTCTGGTCCTGTTTCACAAAAATGGTATTTAAAAAGTAACTCCCTCATTTGTCATGTGGCCTGCCATGTGTGCGAGGGACAGTGCCACGTGCTGCAAAGGTCACGAGGGTGTAAAAGACGCGGCCCTGCTCTTCCATACCCAGTGGTGTGCTGTTCGCCTTTGTAGAGTTTCTTGGTTCCGTGCAAATATGAAATTGGAACTAGAGCTAAGCCACCTCAGTAGTGAGCAGGTTGCTGCAGATTCTAGGATTTCAAGGTTCAATGGAGATTTAAGTTTAAATCTTTGGTATGTATCTGTAATTATCAAACTAGGTTATGTGATATTGTAGTGTTCCCTCAAATATGTTAGCATCTGAAAATCCTTAAAAAGAATTTAAACATTGATTTAGATGGATATGAAGCTGTCTATTTCTAAATTAACTTACAATTTATTGTATGTATGTACACATATTCACATATGTACTCATATATACTTACATGTAGAACACTTTTCAAAAAAAAATCAGCTTTATTGAGATAATTCACAAACCATAAAATTCACCCTTTTTAAAGTCAAAAAAAAAAAAAAGAACCAACTTTCAATCTACTTAGTGACTGCTGAAGTCACTCCGCAACCATTGGTCAACCCGGGGCCCCGCAGGAGACCTCTTAGAACCCTTGGGCGCGAGCGGCGTGTGCGCATGCTCACTTGTGTTTGGCACTGCTCCTTGGTTAGCGTTCGATCGGGAGGCTTTTGAGTGGTGCTGTTGTGGCAGAGATGTTGTCTTCGAGAAAATCGTACTCAGTAATATTCGCTCATATCGGCTTCACGAGTGGGTATGAGCCGAGGGGCCAGGTGAGGGGACGGGCCTCTGAAGCTGCTGTCTTCTTCCATGAAGAAGCTTTTTGACATTTGACGGTAGACGAAAGAGTCACTCTCAGGCACCGCCACCAGGTGGCAGGAGGCGAGCTCGGACGAGGTTTGTTTCAGACAGAGAATCGGCTTTTGGCCTAGCTCCCAGATCCACTCAGACATCTGGGAAACATCAATCACGCTGCCTAAAGGGGCCATGTTGAAAGAGGACACCAGATCCTTTCGTGTGGAGTAGGGGACTTGGGTGACAGAGCGGAACGAGAAGTAGTGGGCGGAGCTAGGCCCAATCTTAGAAAAGAACTGATCTGTGGCCAGGTCAAGAAACAGCCCATTAGAACCATCTTTCAATATCCTTAGTGACTGCTGACGTCACTCAGCATCCATTGGTCAACCCGGGGCCCCCGCAGGAGACCTCTTAGAACCCTTGGGCGCGAGCGGTGTGTGCGCGTTCTCACCTGTGTTTATCACTGCTCCTTGGTTACCGTTCGATCGGGAGGCTTTTGAGTGGTGCGGTTGTGGCAGAGAGGTTGGCTTCTACAGAATAGTACCGAGTAATCGCTGGTATTAGGTTTAGAAGTGGATAAGAGCCGAGGGGGCAGGTGAGCGGGCTGGCCCGTTAAGCTGCTGTCTTCTGCCATGAAGGCGCTTTTTGACTTTGGACCGTAGAAGAAAAAGTCACTATCTGGCACCACCACCGGGCTGCAGGAGGCGAGCGCGGACGCGGTTTGTTCGTGAAAGAGAATCGGCTTTCGGCTGAGCTGGCAGATCCGACTCAGACATCTGGGAAAGATCCATCACGCTGCCAAACAGGGTGATGTGGAAAGAGGACAGCTGATCTTTCCGTGAGGAGTAGGGTAAGTGGATGACAGAGTGGATGGAGAAGTAGGGGGCGGAGCCAGGCCCAAGCTTAGGAAAGAACTTATCTGTAGCCATGGCAAGAAATAGCCCGTGAGAAACAACTTTCAATCCCCCTAGGGACCACTGACGGCAATCAGCAACCATTGGTCAACCCGGGGCCCCGCAGGAGACCTCTTAGAACCCTTGGGCGCGAGCGGTGTGTGCGCATGCTCACTTGTGTTTGGCACTGCTCCTTGGTTAGCGTTCGATCGGGAGGCTTTTGGGTGGTGCTGTTGTGGCAGAGATGTTGTCTTCGAGAAAATAGTACTGAGTAATATTCGCTCATATCGGCTTCACGAGTGGGTATGAGCCGAGGGGCCAGGTGAGGGGACGGGCCTCTGAAGCTGCTGTCTTCTCCCATGAAGAAGCTTTTTGACTTTTGACGGTAGACGAAAGAGTCACTCTCAGGCACCGCCACCAGGTTGCAGGAGGCGAGCTCGGACGAGGTTTATTTCAGACAGAGAATCGGCTTTTGGCCTAGCTCCCAGATCCACTCAGACATCTGGGAAAGATCAATCACGCTGCCTAAAGGGGCCATGTTGAAAGAGGACACCAGATCCTTTCGTGTGGAGTAGGGGACGGGGATGACAGAGCCGAACGAGTAGTAGGGGGCGGAGCAAGGCCCAATCTGAGAAAAGAACTGATCTGTAGCCACGTCAAGAAATAGCCCATTAGAACCAACTTTCGGCACTCAGCTCCAGGCGGGGCGGCCCCGGCGCTGAGGGACGCTACCCGACCTTGGCGGGACGGGGGTTTCGCCAGGGCCTGGGCCCAGCGACCAGGCGGAGACGGCGCGCCAGCCTTGCAGTCTCCAGGGAAATGCGGGCTTGCCTGCAATGAGATTTCATTTTCTGCATTTAAAGGACATCCTTTTCTGAGCTGCTGTGAATAAATTTGGGATGATACTGTATGTTTTCATCTAATGGAGAATTAGCTGTATTTTGAATAAGGATTGCTGCACTGGACGACTTCAGAACATTACTCACAATGTCATCAAACAGGAGTCAGAATCCCCATGGACAGAAGCAGATTGGCCTTGACCAGCTCTGGGACGACCTCAGAGCTGGAATCCAGCTAGTGTACACCAGACAGAGTATGGCGAAGTCCAGATACATGGAACTCTACACGTATCCTCCTGCTTGAACTGAGATAATTTGCTTTAGAATTTTGATACTTAGTGGTAGGATCGATGAATTATTAGAAATTTGACATCGTGTGTTCTCTTCTCAGTTCATCCTTGAAATGTAGTCACAGAATTCATCTTTAGCTTTAAGTTTTTTGAATAGAGGTACTGTTTTTCGGTTTTTGGAACAGAGGTAATAAAATTGGCTAGTTAGTTGTCTAATGCAGTGCTGGTCAGTACAGTAGCCACTAGTCACATGTATCTGTTTACATTTAAAATAATTTAAAAATTCAGTTTCTTAGTCACAGTAGCCATATTTTAAGGGCTTAATAGTCAGATAATAAAATATTTCTATTACTGTGGAAAGATCCGTTGGACAGCACTGGCCTAAAGCAGGGGATCATTTGTTGAAATGTTGTCCATTTGTTTATATATTGTCTACAGCTGCTTTCATGTTACTCGGAGGGAGTTGAGTAGTTCTGTCAGAAACAATCTTGTCCACAAAGCCTAAAATATTTGCTATCTGGTCCTTTACATAAGAAGTTTGTTGACCTGATCTAACGGGATAGCACAGAGAACAAAAGTTTAACTGTTCTGGTCCTGTTTCACAAAAATGGTATTTAAAAAGTAACTCCCTCATTTGTCATGTGGCCTGCCATGTGTGCGAGGGACAGTGCCGCGTGCTGCAAAGGTCACGAGGGTGTAAAAGACGCGGCCCTGCTCTTCCATACCCAGTGGTGTGCTGTTCGCCTTTGTAGAGTTTCTTGGTTCCGTGCAAATATGAAATTGGAACTAGAGCTAAGCCACCTCAGTAGTGAGCAGGTTGCTGCAGATTCTAGGATTTCAAGGTTCAATGGAGATTTAAGTTTAAATCTTTGGTATGTATCTGTAATTATCAAACTAGGTTATGTGATATTGTAGTGTTCCCTCAAATATGTTAGCATCTGAAAATCCTTAAAAAGAATTTAAACATTGATTTAGATGGATATGAAGCTGTCTATTTCTAAATTAACTTACAATTTATTGTATGTATGTACACATATTCATATATGTACTCATATATACTTACATGTAGAACACTTTTCAAAAAAAAATCAGCTTTATTGAGATAATTCACAAACCATAAAATTCACCCTTTTTAAAGTCAAAAAAAAAAAAAAAAAAAAAAAAGAACCAACTTTCAATCTACTTAGTGACTGCTGAAGTCACTCCGCAACCATTGGTCAACCCGGGGCCCCGCAGGAGACCTCTTAGAACCCTTGGGCGCGAGCGGCGTGTGCGCATGCTCACTTGTGTTTGGCACTGCTCCTTGGTTAGCGTTCGATCGGGAGGCTTTTGAGTGGTGCTGTTGTGGCAGAGATGTTGTCTTCGAGAAAATCGTACTCAGTAATATTCGCTCATATCGGCTTCACGAGTGGGTATGAGCCGAGGGGCCAGGTGAGGGGACGGGCCTCTGAAGCTGCTGTCTTCTTCCATGAAGAAGCTTTTTGACATTTGACGGTAGACGAAAGAGTCACTCTCAGGCACCGCCACCAGGTGGCAGGAGGCGAGCTCGGACGAGGTTTGTTTCAGACAGAGAATCGGCTTTTGGCCTAGCTCCCAGATCCACTCAGACATCTGGGAAACATCAATCACGCTGCCTAAAGGGGCCATGTTGAAAGAGGACACCAGATCCTTTCGTGTGGAGTAGGGGACTTGGGTGACAGAGCGGAACGAGAAGTAGTGGGCGGAGCTAGGCCCAATCTTAGAAAAGAACTGATCTGTGGCCAGGTCAAGAAACAGCCCATTAGAACCATCTTTCAATATCCTTAGTGACTGCTGACGTCACTCAGCATCCATTGGTCAACCCGGGGCCCCCGCAGGAGACCTCTTAGAACCCTTGGGCGCGAGCGGTGTGTGCGCGTTCTCACCTGTGTTTATCACTGCTCCTTGGTTACCGTTCGATCGGGAGGCTTTTGAGTGGTGCGGTTGTGGCAGAGAGGTTGGCTTCTACAGAATAGTACCGAGTAATCGCTGGTATTAGGTTTAGAAGTGGATAAGAGCCGACGGGGCAGGTGAGCGGGCTGGCCCGTTAAGCTGCTGTCTTCTGCCATGAAGGCGCTTTTTGACTTTGGACCGTAGAAGAAAAAGTCACTCTCTGGCACCACCACCGGGCTGCAGGAGGCGAGCGCGGACGCGGTTTGTTTGTGAAAGAGAATCGGCTTTCGGCTGAGCTGGCAGATCCGACTCAGACATCTGGGAAAGATCCATCACGCTGCCAAACAGGGTGATGTGGAAAGAGGACAGCTGATCTTTCCGTGTGGAGTAGGGGTCGGGAACCTCCAGCAGGCTGCAGGAGGCGAGCGCGGGAGCGGTTTGGTTGAGAAATGGAATCGGATTTCGGCTGAGCTACCAGATCCGACACAGACATCTGGGAAAGATCCATCAAGCTGCAAAAGGGGTCATGTTAAAAGTGGATAGCAGATCTTTCCGTGTAGAGTAGGGTAAGTGGATGACAGAGTGGATGGAGAAGTAGGGGGCGGAGCCAGGCCCAAGCTTAGGAAAGAACTTATCTGTAGCCATGGCAAGAAATAGCCCGTGAGAAACAACTTTCAATCCCCCTAGGGACCACTGACGGCAATCAGCAACCATTGGTCAACCCGGGGCCCCGCAGGAGACCTCTTAGAACCCTTGGGCGCGAGCGGTGTGTGCGCATGCTCACTTGTGTTTGGCACTGCTCCTTGGTTAGCGTTCGATCGGGAGGCTTTTGGGTGGTGCTGTTGTGGCAGAGATGTTGTCTTCGAGAAAATAGTACTGAGTAATATTCGCTCATATCGGCTTCACGAGTGGGTATGAGCCGAGGGGCCAGGTGAGGGGACGGGCCTCTGAAGCTGCTGTCTTCTCCCATGAAGAAGCTTTTTGACTTTTGACGGTAGACGAAAGAGTCACTCTCAGGCACCGCCACCAGGTTGCAGGAGGCGAGCTCGGACGAGGTTTATTTCAGACAGAGAATCGGCTTTTGGCCTAGCTCCCAGATCCACTCAGACATCTGGGAAAGATCAATCACGCTGCCTAAAGGGGCCATGTTGAAAGAGGACACCAGATCCTTTCGTGTGGAGTAGGGGACGGGGATGACAGAGCCGAACGAGTAGTAGGGGGCGGAGCAAGGCCCAATCTGAGAAAAGAACTGATCTGTAGCCACGTCAAGAAATAGCCCATTAGAACCAACTTTCGGCACTCAGCTCCAGGCGGGGCGGCCCCGGCGCTGAGGGACGCTACCCGACCTTGGCGGGACGGGGGTTTCGCCAGGGCCTGGGCCCAGCGACCAGGCGGAGACGGCGCGCGAGCCTTGCAGTCTCCAGGGAAATGCGGGCTTGCCTGCAATGAGATTTCATTTTCTGCATTTAAAGGACATCCTTTTCTGAGCTGCTGTGAATAAATTTGGGATGATACTGTATGTTTTCATCTCAGGGAGAATTAGCTGTATTTTGAATAAGGATTGCTGCACTGGACGACTTCAGAACATTACTCACAATGTCATCAAACAGGAGTCAGAATCCCCATGGACCGAAGCAGATTGGCCTTGACCAGCTCTGGGACGACCTCAGAGCTGGAATCCAGCAAGTGTACACCAGACAGAGTATGGCGAAGTCCAGATACATGGAACTCTACACGTATCCTCCTGCTTGAACTGAGATAATTTGCTTTAGAATTTTGATACTTAGTGGTAGGATCGATGAATTATTAGAAATTTGACATCGTGTGTTCTCTTCTCAGTTCATCCTTGAAATGTAGTCACAGAATTCATCTTTAGCTTTAAGTTTTTTGAATAGAGTTACTGTTTTTCGGTTTTTGGAACAGAGGTAATAAAATTGGCTAGTTAGTTGTCTAATGCAGTGCTGGTCAGTACAGTAGCCACTAGTCACATGTATCTGTTTACATTTAAAATAATTTAAAAATTCAGTTTCTTAGTCACAGTAGCCATATTTTAAGGGCTTAATAGTCAGATAATAAAATATTTCTATTACTGTGGAAAGATCCGTTGGACAGCACTGGCCTAAAGCAGGGGATCATTTGTTGAAATGTTGTCCATTTGTTTATATATTGTCTACAGCTGCTTTCATGTTACTCGGAGGGAGTTGAGTAGTTCTGTCAGAAACAATCTTGTCCACAAAGCCTAAAATATTTGCTATCTGGTCCTTTACATAAGAAGTTTGTTGACCTGATCTAACGGGATAGCACAGAGAACAAAAGTTTAACTGTTCTGGTCCTGTTTCACAAAAATGGTATTTAAAAAGTAACTCCCTCATTTGTCATGTGGCCTGCCATGTGTGCGAGGGACAGTGCCGCGTGCTGCAAAGGTCACGAGGGTGTAAAAGACGCGGCCCTGCTCTTCCATACCCAGTGGTGTGCTGTTCGCCTTTGTAGAGTTTCTTGGTTCCGTGCAAATATGAAATTGGAACTAGAGCTAAGCCACCTCAGTAGTGAGCAGGTTGCTGCAGATTCTAGGATTTCAAGGTTCAATGGAGATTTAAGTTTAAATCTTTGGTATGTATCTGTAATTATCAAACTAGGTTATGTGATATTGTAGTGTTCCCTCAAATATGTTAGCATCTGAAAATCCTTAAAAAGAATTTAAACATTGATTTAGATGGATATGAAGCTGTCTATTTCTAAATTAACTTACAATTTATTGTATGTATGTACACATATTCATATATGTACTCATATATACTTACATGTAGAACACTTTTCAAAAAAAAAATCAGCTTTATTGAGATAATTCACAAACCATAAAATTCACCCTTTTTAAAGTCAAAAAAAAAAAAAAAAAAAAAAAAGAACCAACTTTCAATCTACTTAGTGACTGCTGAAGTCACTCCGCAACCATTGGTCAACCCGGGGCCCCGCAGGAGACCTCTTAGAACCCTTGGGCGCGAGCGGCGTGTGCGCATGCTCACTTGTGTTTGGCACTGCTCCTTGGTTAGCGTTCGATCGGGAGGCTTTTGAGTGGTGCTGTTGTGGCAGAGATGTTGTCTTCGAGAAAATCGTACTCAGTAATATTCGCTCATATCGGCTTCACGAGTGGGTATGAGCCGAGGGGCCAGGTGAGGGGACGGGCCTCTGAAGCTGCTGTCTTCTTCCATGAAGAAGCTTTTTGACATTTGACGGTAGACGAAAGAGTCACTCTCAGGCACCGCCACCAGGTGGCAGGAGGCGAGCTCGGACGAGGTTTGTTTCAGACAGAGAATCGGCTTTTGGCCTAGCTCCCAGATCCACTCAGACATCTGGGAAACATCAATCACGCTGCCTAAAGGGGCCATGTTGAAAGAGGACACCAGATCCTTTCGTGTGGAGTAGGGGACTTGGGTGACAGAGCGGAACGAGAAGTAGTGGGCGGAGCTAGGCCCAATCTTAGAAAAGAACTGATCTGTGGCCAGGTCAAGAAACAGCCCATTAGAACCATCTTTCAATATCCTTAGTGACTGCTGACGTCACTCAGCATCCATTGGTCAACCCGGGGCCCCCGCAGGAGACCTCTTAGAACCCTTGGGCGCGAGCGGTGTGTGCGCGTTCTCACCTGTGTTTATCACTGCTCCTTGGTTACCGTTCGATCGGGAGGCTTTTGAGTGGTGCGGTTGTGGCAGAGAGGTTGGCTTCTACAGAATAGTACCGAGTAATCGCTGGTATTAGGTTTAGAAGTGGATAAGAGCCGACGGGGCAGGTGAGCGGGCTGGCCCGTTAAGCTGCTGTCTTCTGCCATGAAGGCGCTTTTTGACTTTGGACCGTAGAAGAAAAAGTCACTCTCTGGCACCACCACCGGGCTGCAGGAGGCGAGCGCGGACGCGGTTTGTTTGTGAAAGAGAATCGGCTTTCGGCTGAGCTGGCAGATCCGACTCAGACATCTGGGAAAGATCCATCACGCTGCCAAACAGGGTGATGTGGAAAGAGGACAGCTGATCTTTCCGTGTGGAGTAGGGGTCGGGAACCTCCAGCAGGCTGCAGGAGGCGAGCGCGGGAGCGGTTTGGTTGAGAAATGGAATCGGATTTCGGCTGAGCTACCAGATCCGACACAGACATCTGGGAAAGATCCATCAAGCTGCAAAAGGGGTCATGTTAAAAGTGGATAGCAGATCTTTCCGTGTGGAGTAGGGTAAGTGGATGACAGAGTGGATGGAGAAGTAGGGGGCGGAGCCAGACCCAAGCTTAGGAAAGAACTTATCTGTAGCCATGGCAAGAAATAGCCCGTGAGAAACAACTTTCAATCCCCCTAGGGACCACTGACGGCAATCAGCAACCATTGGTCAACCCGGGGCCCCGCAGGAGACCTCTTAGAACCCTTGGGCGCGAGCGGTGTGTGCGCATGCTCACTTGTGTTTGGCACTGCTCCTTGGTTAGCGTTCGATCGGGAGGCTTTTGGGTGGTGCTGTTGTGGCAGAGATGTTGTCTTCGAGAAAATAGTACTGAGTAATATTCGCTCATATCGGCTTCACGAGTGGGTATGAGCCGAGGGGCCAGGTGAGGGGACGGGCCTCTGAAGCTGCTGTCTTCTCCCATGAAGAAGCTTTTTGACTTTTGACGGTAGACGAAAGAGTCACTCTCAGGCACCGCCACCAGGTTGCAGGAGGCGAGCTCGGACGAGGTTTATTTCAGACAGAGAATCGGCTTTTGGCCTAGCTCCCAGATCCACTCAGACATCTGGGAAAGATCAATCACGCTGCCTAAAGGGGCCATGTTGAAAGAGGACACCAGATCCTTTCGTGTGGAGTAGGGGACGGGGATGACAGAGCCGAACGAGTAGTAGGGGGCGGAGCAAGGCCCAATCTGAGAAAAGAACTGATCTGTAGCCACGTCAAGAAATAGCCCATTAGAACCAACTTTCGGCACTCAGCTCCAGGCGGGGCGGCCCCGGCGCTGAGGGACGCTACCCGACCTTTGCGGGGCGGGGGTTTCGCCAGGGCCTGGGCCCAGCGACCAGGCGGAGACGGCGCGCGAGCCTTGCAGTCTCCAGGGAAATGCGGGCTTGCCTGCAATGAGATTTCATTTTCTGCATTTAAAGGACATCCTTTTCTGAGCTGCTGTGAATAAATTTGGGATGATACTGTATGTTTTCATCTAATGGAGAATTAGCTGTATTTTGAATAAGGATTGCTGCACTGGACGACTTCAGAACATTACTCACAATGTCATCAAACAGGAGTCAGAATCCCCATGGACCGAAGCAGATTGGCCTTGACCAGCTCTGGGACGACCTCAGAGCTGGAATCCAGCAAGTGTACACCAGACAGAGTATGGCGAAGTCCAGATACATGGAACTCTACACGTATCCTCCTGCTTGAACTGAGATAATTTGCTTTAGAATTTTGATACTTAGTGGTAGGATCGATGAATTATTAGAAATTTGACATCGTGTGTTCTCTTCTCAGTTCATCCTTGAAATGTAGTCACAGAATTCATCTTTAGCTTTAAGTTTTTTGAATAGAGGTACTGTTTTTCGGTTTTTGGAACAGAGGTAATAAAATTGGCTAGTTAGTTGTCTAATGCAGTGCTGGTCAGTACAGTAGCCACTAGTCACATGTATCTGTTTACATTTAAAATAATTTAAAAATTCAGTTTCTTAGTCACAGTAGCCATATTTTAAGGGCTTAATAGTCAGATAATAAAATATTTCTATTACTGTGGAAAGATCCGTTGGACAGCACTGGCCTAAAGCAGGGGATCATTTGTTGAAATGTTGTCCATTTGTTTATATATTGTCTACAGCTGCTTTCATGTTACTCGGAGGGAGTTGAGTAGTTCTGTCAGAAACAATCTTGTCCACAAAGCCTAAAATATTTGCTATCTGGTCCTTTACATAAGAAGTTTGTTGACCTGATCTAACGGGATAGCACAGAGAACAAAAGTTTAACTGTTCTGGTCCTGTTTCACAAAAATGGTATTTAAAAAGTAACTCCCTCATTTGTCATGTGGCCTGCCATGTGTGCGAGGGACAGTGCCGCGTGCTGCAAAGGTCACGAGGGTGTAAAAGACGCGGCCCTGCTCTTCCATACCCAGTGGTGTGCTGTTCGCCTTTGTAGAGTTTCTTGGTTCCGTGCAAATATGAAATTGGAACTAGAGCTAAGCCACCTCAGTAGTGAGCAGGTTGCTGCAGATTCTAGGATTTCAAGGTTCAATGGAGATTTAAGTTTAAATCTTTGGTATGTATCTGTAATTATCAAACTAGGTTATGTGATATTGTAGTGTTCCCTCAAATATGTTAGCATCTGAAAATCCTTAAAAAGAATTTAAACATTGATTTAGATGGATATGAAGCTGTCTATTTCTAAATTAACTTACAATTTATTGTATGTATGTACACATATTCATATATGTACTCATATATACTTACATGTAGAACACTTTTCAAAAAAAAAATCAGCTTTATTGAGATAATTCACAAACCATAAAATTCACCCTTTTTAAAGTCAAAAAAAAAAAAAAAAAAAAAAAGAACCAACTTTCAATCTACTTAGTGACTGCTGAAGTCACTCCGCAACCATTGGTCAACCCGGGGCCCCGCAGGAGACCTCTTAGAACCCTTGGGCGCGAGCGGCGTGTGCGCATGCTCACTTGTGTTTGGCACTGCTCCTTGGTTAGCGTTCGATCGGGAGGCTTTTGAGTGGTGCTGTTGTGGCAGAGATGTTGTCTTCGAGAAAATCGTACTCAGTAATATTCGCTCATATCGGCTTCACGAGTGGGTATGAGCCGAGGGGCCAGGTGAGGGGACGGGCCTCTGAAGCTGCTGTCTTCTTCCATGAAGAAGCTTTTTGACATTTGACGGTAGACGAAAGAGTCACTCTCAGGCACCGCCACCAGGTGGCAGGAGGCGAGCTCGGACGAGGTTTGTTTCAGACAGAGAATCGGCTTTTGGCCTAGCTCCCAGATCCACTCAGACATCTGGGAAACATCAATCACGCTGCCTAAAGGGGCCATGTTGAAAGAGGACACCAGATCCTTTCGTGTGGAGTAGGGGACTTGGGTGACAGAGCGGAATGAGAAGTAGTGGGCGGAGCTAGGCCCAATCTTAGAAAAGAACTGATCTGTGGCCAGGTCAAGAAACAGCCCATTAGAACCATCTTTCAATATCCTTAGTGACTGCTGACGTCACTCAGCATCCATTGGTCAACCCGGGGCCCCCGCAGGAGACCTCTTAGAACCCTTGGGCGCGAGCGGTGTGTGCGCGTTCTCACCTGTGTTTATCACTGCTCCTTGGTTACCGTTCGATCGGGAGGCTTTTGAGTGGTGCGGTTGTGGCAGAGAGGTTGGCTTCTACAGAATAGTACCGAGTAATCGCTGGTATTAGGTTTAGAAGTGGATAAGAGCCGACGGGGCAGGTGAGCGGGCTGGCCCGTTAAGCTGCTGTCTTCTGCCATGAAGGCGCTTTTTGACTTTGGACCGTAGAAGAAAAAGTCACTCTCTGGCACCACCACCGGGCTGCAGGAGGCGAGCGCGGACGCGGTTTGTTTGTGAAAGAGAATCGGCTTTCGGCTGAGCTGGCAGATCCGACTCAGACATCTGGGAAAGATCCATCACGCTGCCAAACAGGGTGATGTGGAAAGAGGACAGCTGATCTTTCCGTGTGGAGTAGGGGTCGGGAACCTCCAGCAGGCTGCAGGAGGCGAGCGCGGGAGCGGTTTGGTTGAGAAATGGAATCGGATTTCGGCTGAGCTACCAGATCCGACACAGACATCTGGGAAAGATCCATCAAGCTGCAAAAGGGGTCATGTTAAAAGTGGATAGCAGATCTTTCCGTGTGGAGTAGGGTAAGTGGATGACAGAGTGGATGGAGAAGTAGGGGGCGGAGCCAGGCCCAAGCTTAGGAAAGAACTTATCTGTAGCCATGGCAAGAAATAGCCCGTGAGAAACAACTTTCAATCCCCCTAGGGACCACTGACGGCAATCAGCAACCATTGGTCAACCCGGGGCCCCGCAGGAGACCTCTCAGAACCCTTGGGCGCGAGCGGTGTGTGCGCATGCTCACTTGTGTTTGGCACTGCTCCTTGGTTAGCGTTCGATCGGGAGGCTTTTGGGTGGTGCTGTTGTGGCAGAGATGTTGTCTTCGAGAAAATAGTACTGAGTAATATTCGCTCATATCGGCTTCACTAGTGGGTATGAGCCGAGGGGCCAGGTGAGGGGACGGGCCTCTGAAGCTGCTGTCTTCTCCCATGAAGAAGCTTTTTGACTTTTGACGGTAGACGAAAGAGTCACTCTCAGGCACCGCCACCAGGTTGCAGGAGGCGAGCTCGGACGAGGTTTATTTCAGACAGAGAATCGGCTTTTGGCCTAGCTCCCAGATCCACTCAGACATCTGGGAAAGATCAATCACGCTGCCTAAAGGGGCCATGTTGAAAGAGGACACCAGATCCTTTCGTGTGGAGTAGGGGACGGGGATGACAGAGCCGAACGAGTAGTAGGGGGCGGAGCAAGGCCCAATCTGAGAAAAGAACTGATCTGTAGCCACGTCAAGAAATAGCCCATTAGAACCAACTTTCGGCACTCAGCTCCAGGCGGGGCGGCCCCGGCGCTGAGGGACGCTACCCGACCTTGGCGGGACGGGGGTTTCGCCAGGGCCTGGGCCCAGCGACCAGGCGGAGACGGCGCGCGAGCCTTGCAGTCTCCAGGGAAATGCGGGCTTGCCTGCAATGAGATTTCATTTTCTGCATTTAAAGGACATCCTTTTCTGAGCTGCTGTGAATAAATTTGGGATGATACTGTATGTTTTCATCTAATGGAGAATTAGCTGTATTTTGAATAAGGATTGCTGCACTGGACGACTTCAGAACATTACTCACAATGTCATCAAACAGGAGTCAGAATCCCCATGGACCGAAGCAGATTGGCCTTGACCAGCTCTGGGACGACCTCAGAGCTGGAATCCAGCAAGTGTACACCAGACAGAGTATGGCGAAGTCCAGATACATGGAACTCTACACGTATCCTCCTGCTTGAACTGAGATAATTTGCTTTAGAATTTTGATACTTAGTGGTAGGATCGATGAATTATTAGAAATTTGACATCGTGTGTTCTCTTCTCAGTTCATCCTTGAAATGTAGTCACAGAATTCATCTTTAGCTTTAAGTTTTTTGAATAGAGGTACTGCTTTTCGGTTTTTGGAACAGAGGTAATAAAATTGGCTAGTTAGTTGTCTAATGCAGTGCTGGTCAGTACAGTAGCCACTAGTCACATGTATCTGTTTACATTTAAAATAATTTAAAAATTCAGTTTCTTAGTCACAGTAGCCATATTTTAAGGGCTTAATAGTCAGATAATAAAATATTTCTATTACTGTGGAAAGATCCGTTGGACAGCACTGGCCTAAAGCAGGGGATCATTTGTTGAAATGTTGTCCATTTGTTTATATATTGTCTACAGCTGCTTTCATGTTACTCGGAGGGAGTTGAGTAGTTCTGTCAGAAACAATCTTGTCCACAAAGCCTAAAATATTTGCTATCTGGTCCTTTACATAAGAAGTTTGTTGACCTGATCTAACGGGATAGCACAGAGAACAAAAGTTTAACTGTTCTGGTCCTGTTTCACAAAAAATGGTATTTAAAAAGTAACTCCCTCATTTGTCATGTGGCCTGCCATGTGTGCGAGGGACAGTGCCGCGTGCTGCAAAGGTCACGAGGGTGTAAAAGACGCGGCCCTGCTCTTCCATACCCAGTGGTGTGCTGTTCGCCTTTGTAGAGTTTCTTGGTTCCGTGCAAATATGAAATTGGAACTAGAGCTAAGCCAACTCAGTAGTGAGCAGGTTGCTGCAGATTCTAGGATTTCAAGGTTCAATGGAGATTTAAGTTTAAATCTTTGGTATGTATCTGTAATTATCAAACTAGGTTATGTGATATTGTAGTGTTCCCTCAAATATGTTAGCATCTGAAAATCCTTAAAAAGAATTTAAACATTGATTTAGATGGATATGAAGCTGTCTATTTCTAAATTAACTTACAATTTATTGAATGTATGTACACATATTCACATATGTACTCATATATACTTACATGTAGAACACTTTTCAAAAAAAAATCAGCTTTATTGAGATAATTCACAAACCATAAAATTCACCCTTTTTAAAGTCAAAAAAAAAAAAAAAAAAAAAAGAACCAACTTTCAATCTACTTAGTGACTGCTGAAGTCACTCCGCAACCATTGGTCAACCCGGGGCCCCGCAGGAGACCTCTTAGAACCCTTGGGCGCGAGCGGCGTGTGCGCATGCTCACTTGTGTTTGGCACTGCTCCTTGGTTAGCGTTCGATCGGGAGGCTTTTGAGTGGTGCTGTTGTGGCAGAGATGTTGTCTTCGAGAAAATCGTACTCAGTAATATTCGCTCATATCGGCTTCACGAGTGGGTATGAGCCGAGGGGCCAGGTGAGGGGACGGGCCTCTGAAGCTGCTGTCTTCTTCCATGAAGAAGCTTTTTGACATTTGACGGTAGACGAAAGAGTCACTCTCAGGCACCGCCACCAGGTGGCAGGAGGCGAGCTCGGACGAGGTTTGTTTCAGACAGAGAATCGGCTTTTGGCCTAGCTCCCAGATCCACTCAGACATCTGGGAAACATCAATCACGCTGCCTAAAGGGGCCATGTTGAAAGAGGACACCAGATCCTTTCGTGTGGAGTAGGGGACTTGGGTGACAGAGCGGAACGAGAAGTAGTGGGCGGAGCTAGGCCCAATCTTAGAAAAGAACTGATCTGTGGCCAGGTCAAGAAACAGCCCATTAGAACCATCTTTCAATATCCTTAGTGACTGCTGACGTCACTCAGCATCCATTGGTCAACCCGGGGCCCCCGCAGGAGACCTCTAAGAACCCTTGGGCGCGAGCGGTGTGTGCGCGTTCTCACCTGTGTTTATCACTGCTCCTTGGTTACCGTTCGATCGGGAGGCTTTTGAGTGGTGCGGTTGTGGCAGAGAGGTTGGCTTCTACAGAATAGTACCGAGTAATCGCTGGTATTAGGTTTAGAAGTGGATAAGAGCCGAGGGGGCAGGTGAGCGGGCTGGCCCGTTAAGCTGCTGTCTTCTGCCATGAAGGCGCTTTTTGACTTTGGACCGTAGAAGAAAAAGTCACTCTCTGGCACCACCACCGGGCTGCAGGAGGCGAGCGCGGAAGCGGTTTGTTTGTGAAAGAGAATCGGCTTTCGGCTGAGCTGGCAGATCCGACTCAGACATCTGGGAAAGATCCATCACGCTGCCAAACAGGGTGATGTGGAAAGAGGACAGCTGATCTTTCCGTGTGGAGTAGGGGTCGGGAACCTCCAGCAGGCTGCAGGAGGCGAGCGCGGGAGCGGTTTGGTTGAGAAATGGAATCGGATTTCGGCTGAGCTACCAGATCCGACACAGACATCTGGGAAAGATCCATCAAGCTGCAAAAGGGGTCATGTTAAAAGTGGATAGCAGATCTTTCCGTGTGGAGTAGGGTAAGTGGATGACAGAGTGGATGGAGAAGTAGGGGGCGGAGCCAGGCCCAAGCTTAGGAAAGAACTTATCTGTAGCCATGGCAAGAAATAGCCCGTGAGAAACAACTTTCAATCCCCCTAGGGACCACTGACGGCAATCAGCAACCATTGGTCAACCCGGGGCCCCGCAGGAGACCTCTTAGAACCCTTGGGCGCGAGCGGTGTGTGCGCATGCTCACTTGTGTTTGGCACTGCTCCTTGGTTAGCGTTCGATCGGGAGGCTTTTGGGTGGTGCTGTTGTGGCAGAGATGTTGTCTTCGAGAAAATAGTACTGAGTAATATTCGCTCATATCGGCTTCACGAGTGGGTATGAGCCGAGGGGCCAGGTGAGGGGACGGGCCTCTGAAGCTGCTGTCTTCTCCCATGAAGAAGCTTTTTGACTTTTGACGGTAGACGAAAGAGTCACTCTCAGGCACCGCCACCAGGTTGCAGGAGGCGAGCTCGGACGAGGTTTATTTCAGACAGAGAATCGGCTTTTGGCCTAGCTCCCAGATCCACTCAGACATCTGGGAAAGATCAATCACGCTGCCTAAAGGGGCCATGTTGAAAGAGGACACCAGATCCTTTCGTGTGGAGTAGGGGACGGGGATGACAGAGCCGAACGAGTAGTAGGGGGCGGAGCAAGGCCCAATCTGAGAAAAGAACTGATCTGTAGCCACGTCAAGAAATAGCCCATTAGAACCAACTTTCGGCACTCAGCTCCAGGCGGGGCGGCCCCGGCGCTGAGGGACGCTACCCGACCTTGGCGGGACGGGGGTTTCGCCAGGGCCTGGGCCCAGCGACCAGGCGGAGACGGCGCGCGAGCCTTGCAGTCTCCAGGGAAATGCGGGCTTGCCTGCAATGAGATTTCATTTTCTGCATTTAAAGGACATCCTTTTCTGAGCTGCTGTGAATAAATTTGGGATGATACTGTATGTTTTCATCTCAGGGAGAATTAGCTGTATTTTGAATAAGGATTGCTGCACTGGACGACTTCAGAACATTACTCACAATGTCATCAAACAGGAGTCAGAATCCCCATGGACCGAAGCAGATTGGCCTTGACCAGCTCTGGGACGACCTCAGAGCTGGAATCCAGCAAGTGTACACCAGACAGAGTATGGCGAAGTCCAGATACATGGAACTCTACACGTATCCTCCTGCTTGAACTGAGATAATTTGCTTTAGAATTTTGATACTTAGTGGTAGGATCGATGAATTATTAGAAATTTGACATCGTGTGTTCTCTTCTCAGTTCATCCTTGAAATGTAGTCACAGAATTCATCTTTAGCTTTAAGTTTTTTGAATAGAGGTACTGTTTTTCGGTTTTTGGAACAGAGGTAATAAAATTGGCTAGTTAGTTGTCTAATGCAGTGCTGGTCAGTACAGTAGCCACTAGTCACATGTATCTGTTTACATTTAAAATAATTTAAAAATTCAGTTTCTTAGTCACAGTAGCCATATTTTAAGGGCTTAATAGTCAGATAATAAAATATTTCTATTACTGTGGAAAGATCCGTTGGACAGCACTGGCCTAAAGCAGGGGATCATTTGTTGAAATGTTGTCCATTTGTTTATATATTGTCTACAGCTGCTTTCATGTTACTCGGAGGGAGTTGAGTAGTTCTGTCAGAAACAATCTTGTCCACAAAGCCTAAAATATTTGCTATCTGGTCCTTTACATAAGAAGTTTGTTGACCTGATCTAACGGGATAGCACAGAGAACAAAAGTTTAACTGTTCTGGTCCTGTTTCACAAAAATGGTATTTAAAAAGTAACTCCCTCATTTGTCATGTGGCCTGCCATGTGTGCGAGGGACAGTGCCGCGTGCTGCAAAGGTCACGAGGGTGTAAAAGACGCGGCCCTGCTCTTCCATACCCAGTGGTGTGCTGTTCGCCTTTGTAGAGTTTCTTGGTTCCGTGCAAATATGAAATTGGAACTAGAGCTAAGCCAACTCAGTAGTGAGCAGGTTGCTGCAGATTCTAGGATTTCAAGGTTCAATGGAGATTTAAGTTTAAATCTTTGGTATGTATCTGTAATTATCAAACTAGGTTATGTGATATTGTAGTGTTCCCTCAAATATGTTAGCATCTGAAAATCCTTAAAAAGAATTTAAACATTGATTTAGATGGATATGAAGCTGTCTATTTCTAAATTAACTTACAATTTATTGTATGTATGTACACATATTCACATATGTACTCACATATACTTACATGTAGAACACTTTTCAAAAAAAAAATCAGCTTTATTGAGATAATTCACAAACCATAAAATTCACCCTTTTGAGAGTCAAAAAAAAAAAAAAAAAAAAGAACCAACTTCCAATCTACTTATTGACTGCTGAAGTCACTCCGCAACCATTGGTCAACCCGGGGCCCCGCAGGAGACCTCTTAGAACCCTTGGGCGCGAGCGGCGTGTGCGCATGCTCACTTGTGTTTGGCACTGCTCCTTGGTTAGCGTTCGATCGGGAGGCTTTTGAGTGGTGCTGTTGTGGCAGAGATGTTGTCTTCGAGAAAATCGTACTCAGTAATATTCGCTCATATCGGCTTCACGAGTGGGTATGAGCCGAGGGGCCAGGTGAGGGGACGGGCCTCTGAAGCTGCTGTCTTCTTCCATGAAGAAGCTTTTTGACATTTGACGGTAGACGAAAGAGTCACTCTCAGGCACCGCCACCAGGTGGCAGGAGGCGAGCTCGGACGAGGTTTGTTTCAGACAGAGAATCGGCTTTTGGCCTAGCTCCCAGATCCACTCAGACATCTGGGAAACATCAATCACGCTGCCTAAAGGGGCCATGTTGAAAGAGGACACCAGATCCTTTCGTGTGGAGTAGGGGACTTGGGTGACAGAGCGGAACGAGAAGTAGTGGGCGGAGCTAGGCCCAATATTAGGAAAGAACTGATCTGTGGCCAGGTCAAGAAACAGCCCATTAGAACCATCTTTCAATATCCTTAGTGACTGCTGACGTCACTCAGCATCCATTGGTCAACCCGGGGCCCCGCAGGAGACCTCTTAGAACCCTTGGGCGCGAGCGGTGTGTGCGCGTTCTCACCTGTGTTTATCACTGCTCCTTGGTTACCGTTCGATCGGGAGGCTTTTGAGTGGTGCGGTTGTGGCAGAGAGGTTGGCTTCTACAGAATAGTACCGAGTAATCGCTGGTATTAGGTTTAGAAGTGGATAAGAGCCGAGGGGGCAGGTGAGCGGGCTGGCCCGTTAAGCTGCTGTCTTCTGCCATGAAGGCGCTTTTTGACTTTGGACCGTTGAAGAAAAAGTCACTCTCTGGCACCACCACCGGGCTGCAGGAGGCGAGCGCGGACGCGGTTTGTTCGTGAAAGAGAATCGGCTTTCGGCTGAGCTGGCAGATCCGACTCAGACATCTGGGAAAGATCCATCACGCTGCCAAACAGGGTGATGTGGAAAGAGGACAGCTGATCTTTCCGTGTGGAGTAGGGGTCGGGAACCTCCAGCAGGCTGCAGGAGGCGAGCGCGGGAGCGGTTTGGTTGAGAAATGGAATCGGATTTCGGCTGAGCTACCAGATCCGACACAGACATCTGGGAAAGATCCATCAAGCTGCAAAAGGGGTCATGTTAAAAGTGGATAGCAGATCTTTCCGTGTGGAGTAGGGTAAGTGGATGACAGAGTGGATGGAGAAGTAGGGGGCGGAGCCAGGCCCAAGCTTAGGAAAGAACTTATCTGTAGCCATGGCAAGAAATAGCCCGTGAGAAACAACTTTCAATCCCCCTAGGGACCACTGACGGCAATCAGCAACCATTGGTCAACCCGGGGCCCCGCAGGAGACCTCTTAGAACCCTTGGGCGCGAGCGGTGTGTGCGCATGCTCACTTGTGTTTGGCACTGCTCCTTGGTTAGCGTTCGATCGGGAGGCTTTTGGGTGGTGCTGTTGTGGCAGAGATGTTGTCTTCGAGAAAATAGTACTGAGTAATATTCGCTCATATCGGCTTCACGAGTGGGTATGAGCCGAGGGGCCAGGTGAGGGGACGGGCCTCTGAAGCTGCTGTCTTCTCCCATGAAGAAGCTTTTTGACTTTTGACGGTAGACGAAAGAGTCACTCTCAGGCACCGCCACCAGGTTGCAGGAGGCGAGCTCGGACGAGGTTTATTTCAGACAGAGAATCGGCTTTTGGCCTAGCTCCCAGATCCACTCAGACATCTGGGAAAGATCAATCACGCTGCCTAAAGGGGCCATGTTGAAAGAGGACACCAGATCCTTTCGTGTGGAGTAGGGGACGGGGATGACAGAGCCGAACGAGTAGTAGGGGGCGGAGCAAGGCCCAATCTGAGAAAAGAACTGATCTGTAGCCACGTCAAGAAATAGCCCATTAGAACCAACTTTCGGCACTCAGCTCCAGGCGGGGCGGCCCCGGCGCTGAGGGACGCTACCCGACCTTGGCGGGACGGGGGTTTCGCCAGGGCCTGGGCCCAGCGACCAGGCGGAGACGGCGCGCGAGCCTTGCAGTCTCCAGGGAAATGCGGGCTTGCCTGCAATGAGATTTCATTTTCTGCATTTAAAGGACATCCTTTTCTGAGCTGCTGTGAATAAATTTGGGATGATACTGTATGTTTTCATCTAATGGAGAATTAGCTGTATTTTGAATAAGGATTGCTGCACTGGACGACTTCAGAACATTACTCACAATGTCATCAAACAGGAGTCAGAATCCCCATGGACCGAAGCAGATTGGCCTTGACCAGCTCTGGGACGACCTCAGAGCTGGAATCCAGCAAGTGTACACCAGACAGAGTATGGCGAAGTCAAGATACATGGAACGCTACACGTATCCTCCTGCTTGAACTGAGATAATTTGCTTTAGAATTTTGATACTTAGTGGTAGGATCGATGAATTATTAGAAATTTGACATCGTGTGTTCTCTTCTCAGTTCATCCTTGAAATGTAGTCACAGAATTCATCTTTAGCTTTAAGTTTTTTGAATAGAGTTACTGTTTTTCGGTTTTTGGAACAGAGGTAATAAAATTGGCTAGTTAGTTGTCTAATGCAGTGCTGGTCAGTACAGTAGCCACTAGTCACATGTATCTGTTTACATTTAAAATAATTTAAAAATTCAGTTTCTTAGTCACAGTAGCCATATTTTAAGGGCTTAATAGTCAGATAATAAAATATTTCTATTACTGTGGAAAGATCCGTTGGACAGCACTGGCCTAAAGCAGGGGATCATTTGTTGAAATGTTGTCCATTTGTTTATATATTGTCTACAGCTGCTTTCATGTTACTCGGAGGGAGTAGAGTAGTTCTGTCAGAAACAATCTTGTCCACAAAGCCTAAAATATTTGCTATCTGGTCCTTTACATAAGAAGTTTGTTGACCTGATCTAACGGGATAGCACAGAGAACAAAAGTTTAACTGTTCTGGTCCTGTTTCACAAAAATGGTATTTAAAAAGTAACTCCCTCATTTGTCATGTGGCCTGCCATGTGTGCGAGGGACAGTGCCGCGTGCTGCAAAGGTCACGAGGGTGTAAAAGACGCGGCCCTGCTCTTCCATACCCAGTGGTGTGCTGTTCGCCTTTGTAGAGTTTCTTGGTTCCGTGCAAATATGAAATTGGAACTAGAGCTAAGCCACCTCAGTAGTGAGCAGGTTGCTGCAGATTCTAGGATTTCAAGGTTCAATGGAGATTTAAGTTTAAATCTTTGGTATGTATCTGTAATTATCAAACTAGGTTATGTGATATTGTAGTGTTCCCTCAAATATGTTAGCATCTGAAAATCCTTAAAAAGAATTTAAACATTGATTTAGATGGATATGAAGCTGTCTATTTCTAAATTAACTTACAATTTATTGTATGTATGTACACATATTCACATATGTACTCACATATACTTACATGTAGAACACTTTTCAAAAAAAAAATCAGCTTTATTGAGATAATTCACAAACCATAAAATTCACCCTTTTGAGAGTCAAAAAAAAAAAAAAAAAAAAAGAACCAACTTTCAATCTACTTAGTGACTGCTGAAGTCACTCCGCAACCATTGGTCAACCCGGGGCCCCGCAGGAGACCTCTTAGAACCCTTGGGCGCGAGCGGCGTGTGCGCATGCTCACTTGTGTTTGGCACTGCTCCTTGGTTAGCGTTCGATCGGGAGGCTTTTGAGTGGTGCTGTTGTGGCAGAGATGTTGTCTTCGAGAAAATCGTACTCAGTAATATTCGCTCATATCGGCTTCACGAGTGGGTATGAGCCGAGGGGCCAGGTGAGGGGACGGGCCTCTGAAGCTGCTGTCTTCTTCCATGAAGAAGCTTTTTGACATTTGACGGTAGACGAAAGAGTCACTCTCAGGCACCGCCACCAGGTGGCAGGAGGCGAGCTCGGACGAGGTTTGTTTCAGACAGAGAATCGGCTTTTGGCCTAGCTCCCAGATCCACTCAGACATCTGGGAAACATCAATCACGCTGCCTAAAGGGGCCATGTTGAAAGAGGACACCAGATCCTTTCGTGTGGAGTAGGGGACTTGGGTGACAGAGCGGAACGAGAAGTAGTGGGCGGAGCTAGGCCCAATCTTAGAAAAGAACTGATCTGTGGCCAGGTCAAGAAACAGCCCATTAGAACCATCTTTCAATATCCTTAGTGACTGCTGACGTCACTCAGCATCCATTGGTCAACCCGGGGCCCCGCAGGAGACCTCTTAGAACCCTTGGGCGCGAGCGGTGTGTGCGCGTTCTCACCTGTGTTTATCACTGCTCCTTGGTTACCGTTCGATCGGGAGGCTTTTGAGTGGTGCGGTTGTGGCAGAGAGGTTGGCTTCTACAGAATAGTACCGAGTAATCGCTGGTATTAGGTTTAGAAGTGGATAAGAGCCGAGGGGGCAGGTGAGCGGGCTGGCCCATTAAGCTGCTGTCTTCTGCCATGAAGGCGCTTTTTGACTTTGGACCGTTGAAGAAAAAGTCACTCTCTGGCACCACCACCGGGCTGCAGGAGGCGAGCGCGGACGCGGTTTGTTCGTGAAAGAGAATCGGCTTTCGGCTGAGCTGGCAGATCCGACTCAGACATCTGGGAAAGATCCATCACGCTGCCAAACAGGGTGATGTGGAAAGAGGACAGCTGATCTTTCCGTGTGGAGTAGGGGTCGGGAACCTCCAGCAGGCTGCAGGAGGCGAGCGCGGGAGCGGTTTGGTTGAGAAATGGAATCGGATTTCGGCTGAGCTACCAGATCCGACACAGACATCTGGGAAAGATCCATCAAGCTGCAAAAGGGGTCATGTTAAAAGTGGATAGCAGATCTTTCCGTGTGGAGTAGGGTAAGTGGATGACAGAGTGGATGGAGAAGTAGGGGGCGGAGCCAGGCCCAAGCTTAGGAAAGAACTTATCTGTAGCCATGGCAAGAAATAGCCCGTGAGAAACAACTTTCAATCCCCCTAGGGACCACTGACGGCAATCAGCAACCATTGGTCAACCCGGGGCCCCGCAGGAGACCTCTTAGAACCCTTGGGCGCGAGCGGTGTGTGCGCATGCTCACTTGTGTTTGGCACTGCTCCTTGGTTAGCGTTCGATCGGGAGGCTTTTGGGTGGTGCTGTTGTGGCAGAGATGTTGTCTTCGAGAAAATAGTACTGAGTAATATTCGCTCATATCGGCTTCACGAGTGGGTATGAGCCGAGGGGCCAGGTGAGGGGACGGGCCTCTGAAGCTGCTGTCTTCTCCCATGAAGAAGCTTTTTGACTTTTGACGGTAGACGAAAGAGTCACTCTCAGGCACCGCCACCAGGTTGCAGGAGGCGAGCTCGGACGAGGTTTATTTCAGACAGAGAATCGGCTTTTGGCCTAGCTCCCAGATCCACTCAGACATCTGGGAAAGATCAATCACGCTGCCTAAAGGGGCCATGTTGAAAGAGGACACCAGATCCTTTCGTGTGGAGTAGGGGACGGGGATGACAGAGCCGAACGAGTAGTAGGGGGCGGAGCAAGGCCCAATCTGAGAAAAGAACTGATCTGTAGCCACGTCAAGAAATAGCCCATTAGAACCAACTTTCGGCACTCAGCTCCAGGCGGGGCGGCCCCGGCGCTGAGGGACGCTACCCGACCTTGGCGGGACGGGGGTTTCGCCAGGGCCTGGGCCCAGCGACCAGGCGGAGACGGCGCGCGAGCCTTGCAGTCTCCAGGGAAATGCGGGCTTGCCTGCAATGAGATTTCATTTTCTGCATTTAAAGGACATCCTTTTCTGAGCTGCTGTGAATAAATTTGGGATGATACTGTATGTTTTCATCTAATGGAGAATTAGCTGTATTTTGAATAAGGATTGCTGCACTGGACGACTTCAGAACATTACTCACAATGTCATCAAACAGGAGTCAGAATCCCCATGGACCGAAGCAGATTGGCCTTGACCAGCTCTGGGACGACCTCAGAGCTGGAATCCAGCAAGTGTACACCAGACAGAGTATGGCGAAGTCCAGATACATGGAACGCTACACGTATCCTCCTGCTTGAACTGAGATAATTTGCTTTAGAATTTTGATACTTAGTGGTAGGATCGATGAATTATTAGAAATTTGACATCGTGTGTTCTCTTCTCAGTTCATCCTTGAAATGTAGTCACAGAATTCATCTTTAGCTTTAAGTTTTTTGAATAGAGTTACTGTTTTTCGGTTTTTGGAACAGAGGTAATAAAATTGGCTAGTTAGTTGTCTAATGCAGTGCTGGTCAGTACAGTAGCCACTAGTCACATGTATCTGTTTACATTTAAAATAATTTAAAAATTCAGTTTCTTAGTCACAGTAGCCATATTTTAAGGGCTTAATAGTCAGATAATAAAATATTTCTATTACTGTGGAAAGATCCGTTGGACAGCACTGGCCTAAAGCAGGGGATCATTTGTTGAAATGTTGTCCATTTGTTTATATATTGTCTACAGCTGCTTTCATGTTACTCGGAGGGAGTAGAGTAGTTCTGTCAGAAACAATCTTGTCCACAAAGCCTAAAATATTTGCTATCTGGTCCTTTACATAAGAAGTTTGTTGACCTGATCTAACGGGATAGCACAGAGAACAAAAGTTTAACTGTTCTGGTCCTGTTTCACAAAAATGGTATTTAAAAAGTAACTCCCTCATTTGTCATGTGGCCTGCCATGTGTGCGAGGGACAGTGCCGCGTGCTGCAAAGGTCACGAGGGTGTAAAAGACGCGGCCCTGCTCTTCCATACCCAGTGGTGTGCTGTTCGCCTTTGTAGAGTTTCTTGGTTCCGTGCAAATATGAAATTGGAACTAGAGCTAAGCCACCTCAGTAGTGAGCAGGTTGCTGCAGATTCTAGGATTTCAAGGTTCAATGGAGATTTAAGTTTAAATCTTTGGTATGTATCTGTAATTATCAAACTAGGTTATGTGATATTGTAGTGTTCCCTCAAATATGTTAGCATCTGAAAATCCTTAAAAAGAATTTAAACATTGATTTAGATGGATATGAAGCTGTCTATTTCTAAATTAACTTACAATTTATTGTATGTATGTACACATATTCACATATGTACTCACATATACTTACATGTAGAACACTTTTCAAAAAAAAAAATCAGCTTTATTGAGATAATTCACAAACCATAAAATTCACCCTTTTGAGAGTCAAAAAAAAAAAAAAAAAAAAGAACCAACTTTCAATCTACTTAGTGACTGCTGAAGTCACTCCGCAACCATTGGTCAACCCGGGGCCCCGCAGGAGACCTCTTAGAACCCTTGGGCGCGAGCGGCGTGTGCGCATGCTCACTTGTGTTTGGCACTGCTCCTTGGTTAGCGTTCGATCGGGAGGCTTTTGAGTGGTGCTGTTGTGGCAGAGATGTTGTCTTCGAGAAAATCGTACTCAGTAATATTCGCTCATATCGGCTTCACGAGTGGGTATGAGCCGAGGGGCCAGGTGAGGGGACGGGCCTCTGAAGCTGCTGTCTTCTTCCATGAAGAAGCTTTTTGACATTTGACGGTAGACGAAAGAGTCACTCTCAGGCACCGCCACCAGGTGGCAGGAGGCGAGCTCGGACGAGGTTTGTTTCAGACAGAGAATCGGCTTTTGGCCTAGCTCCCAGATCCACTCAGACATCTGGGAAACATCAATCACGCTGCCTAAAGGGGCCATGTTGAAAGAGGACACCAGATCCTTTCGTGTGGAGTAGGGGACTTGGGTGACAGAGCGGAACGAGAAGTAGTGGGCGGAGCTAGGCCCAATCTTAGAAAAGAACTGATCTGTGGCCAGGTCAAGAAACAGCCCATTAGAACCATCTTTCAATATCCTTAGTGACTGCTGACGTCACTCAGCATCCATTGGTCAACCCGGGGCCCCGCAGGAGACCTCTTAGAACCCTTGGGCGCGAGCGGTGTGTGCGCGTTCTCACCTGTGTTTATCACTGCTCCTTGGTTACCGTTCGATCGGGAGGCTTTTGAGTGGTGCGGTTGTGGCAGAGAGGTTGGCTTCTACAGAATAGTACCGAGTAATCGCTGGTATTAGGTTTAGAAGTGGATAAGAGCCGAGGGGGCAGGTGAGCGGGCTGGCCCATTAAGCTGCTGTCTTCTGCCATGAAGGCGCTTTTTGACTTTGGACCGTTGAAGAAAAAGTCACTCTCTGGCACCACCACCGGGCTGCAGGAGGCGAGCGCGGACGCGGTTTGTTCGTGAAAGAGAATCGGCTTTCGGCTGAGCTGGCAGATCCGACTCAGACATCTGGGAAAGATCCATCACGCTGCCAAACAGGGTGATGTGGAAAGAGGACAGCTGATCTTTCCGTGTGGAGTAGGGGTCGGGAACCTCCAGCAGGCTGCAGGAGGCGAGCGCGGGAGCGGTTTGGTTGAGAAATGGAATCGGATTTCGGCTGAGCTACCAGATCCGACACAGACATCTGGGAAAGATCCATCAAGCTGCAAAAGGGGTCATGTTAAAAGTGGATAGCAGATCTTTCCGTGTGGAGTAGGGTAAGTGGATGACAGAGTGGATGGAGAAGTAGGGGGCGGAGCCAGGCCCAAGCTTAGGAAAGAACTTATCTGTAGCCATGGCAAGAAATAGCCCGTGAGAAACAACTTTCAATCCCCCTAGGGACCACTGACGGCAATCAGCAACCATTGGTCAACCCGGGGCCCCGCAGGAGACCTCTTAGAACCCTTGGGCGCGAGCGGTGTGTGCGCATGCTCACTTGTGTTTGGCACTGCTCCTTGGTTAGCGTTCGATCGGGAGGCTTTTGGGTGGTGCTGTTGTGGCAGAGATGTTGTCTTCGAGAAAATAGTACTGAGTAATATTCGCTCATATCGGCTTCACGAGTGGGTATGAGCCGAGGGGCCAGGTGAGGGGACGGGCCTCTGAAGCTGCTGTCTTCTCCCATGAAGAAGCTTTTTGACTTTTGACGGTAGACGAAAGAGTCACTCTCAGGCACCGCCACCAGGTTGCAGGAGGCGAGCTCGGACGAGGTTTATTTCAGACAGAGAATCGGCTTTTGGCCTAGCTCCCAGATCCACTCAGACATCTGGGAAAGATCAATCACGCTGCCTAAAGGGGCCATGTTGAAAGAGGACACCAGATCCTTTCGTGTGGAGTAGGGGACGGGGATGACAGAGCCGAACGAGTAGTAGGGGGCGGAGCAAGGCCCAATCTGAGAAAAGAACTGATCTGTAGCCACGTCAAGAAATAGCCCATTAGAACCAACTTTCGGCACTCAGCTCCAGGCGGGACGGCCCCGGCGCTGAGGGACGCTACCCGACCTTGTCGGGACGGGGGTTTCGCCAGGGCCTGGGCCCAGCGACCAGGCGGAGACGGCGCGCGAGCCTTGCAGTCTCCAGGGAAATGCGGGCTTGCCTGCAATGAGATTTCATTTTCTGCATTTAAAGGACATCCTTTTCTGAGCTGCTGTGAATAAATTTGGGATGATACTGTATGTTTTCATCTAATGGAGAATTAGCTGTATTTTGAATAAGGATTGCTGCACTGGACGACTTCAGAACATTACTCACAATGTCATCAAACAGGAGTCAGAATCCCCATGGACCGAAGCAGATTGGCCTTGACCAGCTCTGGGACGACCTCAGAGCTGGAATCCAGCAAGTGTACACCAGACAGAGTATGGCGAAGTCTAGATACATGGAACTCTACACGTATCCTCCTGCTTGAACTGAGATAATTTGCTTTAGAATTTTGATACTTAGTGGTAGGATCGATGAATTATTAGAAATTTGACATCGTGTGTTCTCTTCTCAGTTCATCCTTGAAATGTAGTCACAGAATTCATCTTTAGCTTTAAGTTTTTTGAATAGAGGTACTGTTTTTCGGTTTTTGGAACAGAGGTAATAAAATTGGCTAGTTAGTTGTCTAATGCAGTGCTGGTCAGTACAGTAGCCACTAGTCACATGTATCTGTTTACATTTAAAATAATTTAAAAATTCAGTTTCTTAGTCACAGTAGCCATATTTTAAGGGCTTAATAGTCAGATAATAAAATATTTCTATTACTGTGGAAAGATCCGTTGGACAGCACTGGCCTAAAGCAGGGGATCATTTGTTGAAATGTTGTCCATTTGTTTATATATTGTCTACAGCTGCTTTCATGTTACTCGGAGGGAGTAGAGTAGTTCTGTCAGAAACAATCTTGTCCACAAAGCCTAAAATATTTGCTATCTGGTCCTTTACATAAGAAGTTTGTTGACCTGATCTAACGGGATAGCACAGAGAACAAAAGTTTAACTGTTCTGGTCCTGTTTCACAAAAATGGTATTTAAAAAGTAACTCCCTCATTTGTCATGTGGCCTGCCATGTGTGCGAGGGACAGTGCCGCGTGCTGCAAAGGTCACGAGGGTGTAAAAGACGCGGCCCTGCTCTTCCATACCCAGTGGTGTGCTGTTCGCCTTTGTAGAGTTTCTTGGTTCCGTGCAAATATGAAATTGGAACTAGAGCTAAGCCACCTCAGTAGTGAGCAGGTTGCTGCAGATTCTAGGATTTCAAGGTTCAATGGAGATTTAAGTTTAAATCTTTGGTATGTATCTGTAATTATCAAACTAGGTTATGTGATATTGTAGTGTTCCCTCAAATATGTTAGCATCTGAAAATCCTTAAAAAGAATTTAAACATTGATTTAGATGGATATGAAGCTGTCTATTTCTAAATTAACTTACAATTTATTGTATGTATGTACACATATTCACATATGTACTCATATATACTTACATGTAGAACACTTTTCAAAAAAAAATCAGCTTTATTGAGATAATTCACAAACCATAAAATTCACCCTTTTGAGAGTCAAAAAAAAAAAAAAAAAAAAGAACCAACTTTCAATCTACTTAGTGACTGCTGAAGTCACTCCGCAACCATTGGTCAACCCGGGGCCCCGCAGGAGACCTCTTAGAACCCTTGGGCGCGAGCGGCGTGTGCGCATGCTCACTTGTGTTTGGCACTGCTCCTTGGTTAGCGTTCGATCGGGAGGCTTTTGAGTGGTGCTGTTGTGGCAGAGATGTTGTCTTCGAGAAAATCGTACTCAGTAATATTCGCTCATATCGGCTTCACGAGTGGGTATGAGCCGAGGGGCCAGGTGAGGGGACGGGCCTCTGAAGCTGCTGTCTTCTTCCATGAAGAAGCTTTTTGACATTTGACGGTAGACGAAAGAGTCACTCTCAGGCACCGCCACCAGGTGGCAGGAGGCGAGCTCGGACGAGGTTTGTTTCAGACAGAGAATCGGCTTTTGGCCTAGCTCCCAGATCCACTCAGACATCTGGGAAAGATCAATCACGCTGCCTAAAGGGGCCATGTTGAAAGAGGACACCAGATCCTTTCGTGTGGAGTAGGGGACTTGGGTGACAGAGCGGAACGAGAAGTAGTGGGCGGAGCTAGGCCCAATCATAGAAAAGAACTGATCTGTGGCCAGGTCAAGAAACAGCCCATTAGAACCATCTTTCAATATCCTTAGTGACTGCTGACGTCACTCAGCATCCATTGGTCAACCCGGGGCCCCGCAGGAGACCTCTTAGAACCCATGGGCGCGAGCGGTGTGTGCGCGTTCTCACCTGTGTTTATCACTGCTCCTTGGTTACCGTTCGATCGGGAGGCTTTTGAGTGGTGCGGTTGTGGCAGAGAGGTTGGCTTCTACAGAATAGTACCGAGTAATCGCTGGTATTAGGTTTAGAAGTGGATAAGAGCCGAGGGGGCAGGTGAGCGGGCTGGCCCGTTAAGCTGCTGTCTTCTGCCATGAAGGCGCTTTTTGACTTTGGACCGTAGAAGAAAAAGTCACTCTCTGGCACCACCACCGGGCTGCAGGAGGCGAGCGCGGACGCGGTTTGTTCGTGAAAGAGAATCGGCTTTCGGCTGAGCTGGCAGATCCGACTCAGACATCTGGGAAAGATCCATCACGCTGCCAAACAGGGTGATGTGGAAAGAGGACAGCTGATCTTTCCGTGTGGAGTAGGGGTCGGGAACCTCCAGCAGGCTGCAGGAGGCGAGCGCGGGAGCGGTTTGGTTGAGAAATGGAATCGGATTTCGGCTGAGCTACCAGATCCGACACAGACATCTGGGAAAGATCCATCAAGCTGCAAAAGGGGTCATGTTAAAAGTGGATAGCAGATCTTTCCGTGTGGAGTAGGGTAAGTGGATGACAGAGTGGATGGAGAAGTAGGGGGCGGAGCCAGGCCCAAGCTTAGGAAAGAACTTATCTGTAGCCATGGCAAGAAATAGCCCGTGAGAAACAACTTTCAATCCCCCTAGGGACCACTGACGGCAATCAGCAACCATTGGTCAACCCGGGGCCCCGCAGGAGACCTCTTAGAACCCTTGGGCGCGAGCGGTGTGTGCGCATGCTCACTTGTGTTTGGCACTGCTCCTTGGTTAGCGTTCGATCGGGAGGCTTTTGGGTGGTGCTGTTGTGGCAGAGATGTTGTCTTCGAGAAAATCGTACTGAGTAATATTCGCTCATATCGGCTTCACGAGTGGGTATGAGCCGAGGGGCCAGGTGAGGGGACGGGCCTCTGAAGCTGCTGTCTTCTCCCATGAAGAAGCTTTTTGACTTTTGACGGTAGACGAAAGAGTCACTCTCAGGCACCGCCACCAGGTTGCAGGAGGCGAGCTCGGACGAGGTTTATTTCAGACAGAGAATCGGCTTTTGGCCTAGCTCCCAGATCCACTCAGACATCTGGGAAAGATCAATCACGCTGCCTAAAGGGGCCATGTTGAAAGAGGACACCAGATCCTTTCGTGTGGAGTAGGGGACGGGGATGACAGAGCCGAACGAGTAGTAGGGGGCGGAGCAAGGCCCAATCTGAGAAAAGAACTGATCTGTAGCCACGTCAAGAAATAGCCCATTAGAACCAACTTTCGGCACTCAGCTCCAGGCGGGGCGGCCCCGGCGCTGAGGGACGCTACCCGACCTTGGCGGGACGGGGGTTTCGCCAGGGCCTGGGCCCAGCGACCAGGCGGAGACGGCGCGCGAGCCTTGCAGTCTCCAGGGAAATGCGGGCTTGCCTGCAATGAGATTTCATTTTCTGCATTTAAAGGACATCCTTTTCTGAGCTGCTGTGAATAAATTTGGGATGATACTGTATGTTTTCATCTAATGGAGAATTAGCTGTATTTTGAATAAGGATTGCTGCACTGGACGACTTCAGAACATTACTCACAATGTCATCAAACAGGAGTCAGAATCCCCATGGACCGAAGCAGATTGGCCTTGACCAGCTCTGGGACGACCTCAGAGCTGGAATCCAGCAAGTGTACACCAGACAGAGTATGGCGAAGTCCAGATACATGGAACTCTACACGTATCCTCCTGCTTGAACTGAGATAATTTGCTTTAGAATTTTGATACTTAGTGGTAGGATCGATGAATTATTAGAAATTTGACATCGTGTGTTCTCTTCTCAGTTCATCCTTGAAATGTAGTCACAGAATTCATCTTTAGCTTTAAGTTTTTTGAATAGAGGTACTGTTTTTCGGTTTTTGGAACAGAGGTAATAAAATTGGCTAGTTAGTTGTCTAATGCAGTGCTGGTCAGTACAGTAGCCACTAGTCACATGTATCTGTTTACATTTAAAATAATTTAAAAATTCAGTTTCTTAGTCACAGTAGCCATATTTTAAGGGCTTAATAGTCAGATAATAAAATATTTCTATTACTGTGGAAAGATCCGTTGGACAGCACTGGCCTAAAGCAGGGGATCATTTGTTGAAATGTTGTCCATTTGTTTATATATTGTCTAGAGCTGCTTTCATGTTACTCGGAGGGAGTTGAGTAGTTCTGTCAGAAACAATCTTGTCCACAAAGCCTAAAATATTTGCTATCTGGTCCTTTACATAAGAAGTTTGTTGACCTGATCTAACGGGATAGCACAGAGAACAAAAGTTTAACTGTTCTGGTCCTGTTTCACAAAAATGGTATTTAAAAAGTAACTCCCTCATTTGTCATGTGGCCTGCCATGTGTGCGAGGGACAGTGCCGCGTGCTGCAAAGGTCACGAGGGTGTAAAAGACGCGGCCCTGCTCTTCCATACCCAGTGGTGTGCTGTTCGCCTTTGTAGAGTTTCTTGGTTCCGTGCAAATATGAAATTGGAACTAGAGCTAAGCCACCTCAGTAGTGAGCAGGTTGCTGCAGATTCTAGGATTTCAAGGTTCAATGGAGAATTAAGTTTAAATCTTTGGTATGTATCTGTAATTATCAAACTAGGTTATGTGATATTGTAGTGTTCCCTCAAATATGTTAGCATCTGAAAATCCTTAAAAAGAATTTAAACATTGATTTAGATGGATATGAAGCTGTCTATTTCTAAATTAACTTACAATTTATTGTATGTATGTACACATATTCACATATGTACTCTTATATACTTACATGTAGAACACTTTTCAAAAAAAAATCAGCTTTATTGAGATAATTCACAAACCATAAAATTCACCCTTTTGAAAGTCAAAAAAAAAAAAAAAAAAAGAACCAACTTTCAATCTACTTAGTGACTGCTGAAGTCACTCCGCAACCATTGGTCAACCCGGGGCCCCGCAGGAGACCTCTTAGAACCCTTGGGCGCGAGCGGCGTGTGCGCATGCTCACTTGTGTTTGGCACTGCTCCTTGGTTAGCGTTCGATCGGGAGGCTTTTGAGTGGTGCTGTTGTGGCAGAGATGTTGTCTTCGAGAAAATCGTACTCAGTAATATTCGCTCAAATCGGCTTCACGAGTGGGTATGAGCCGAGGGGCCAGGTGAGGGGACGGGCCTCTGAAGCTGCTGTCTTCTTCCATGAAGAAGCTTTTTGACATTTGACGGTAGACGAAAGAGTCACTCTCAGGCACCGCCACCAGGTGGCAGGAGGCGAGCTCGGATGAGGTTTGTTTCAGACAGAGAATCGGCTTTTGGCCTAGCTCCCAGATCCACTCAGACATCTGGGAAACATCAATCACGCTGCCTAAAGGGGCCATGTTGAAAGAGGACACCAGATCCTTTCGTGTGGAGTAGGGGACTTGGGTGACAGAGCGGAACGAGAAGTAGTGGGCGGAGCTAGGCCCAATCTTAGAAAAGAACTGATCTGTGGCCAGGTCAAGAAACAGCCCATTAGAACCATCTTTCAATATCCTTAGTGACTGCTGACGTCACTCAGCATCCATTGGTCAACCCGGGGCCCCGCAGGAGACCTCTTAGAACCCTTGGGCGCGAGCGGTGTGTGCGCGTTCTCACCTGTGTTTATCACTGCTCCTTGGTTACCGTTCGATCGGGAGGCTTTTGAGTGGTGCGGTTGTGGCAGAGAGGTTGGCTTCTACAGAATAGTACCGAGTAATCGCTGGTATTAGGTTTAGAAGTGGATAAGAGCCGAGGGGGCAGGTGAGCGGGCTGGCCCGTTAAGCTGCTGTCTTCTGCCATGAAGGCGCTTTTTGACTTTGGACCGTTGAAGAAAAAGTCACTCTCTGGCACCACCACCGGGCTGCAGGAGGCGAGCGCGGACGCGGTTTGTTCGTGAAAGAGAATCGGCTTTCGGCTGAGCTGGCAGATCCGACTCAGACATCTGGGAAAGATCCATCACGCTGCCAAACAGGGTGATGTGGAAAGAGGACAGCTGATCTTTCCGTGTGGAGTAGGGGTCGGGAACCTCCAGCAGGCTGCAGGAGGCGAGCGCGGGAGCGGTTTGGTTGAGAAATGGAATCGGATTTCGGCTGAGCTACCAGATCCGACACAGACATCTGGGAAAGATCCATCAAGCTGCAAAAGGGGTCATGTTAAAAGTGGATAGCAGATCTTTCCGTGTGGAGTAGGGTAAGTGGATGACAGAGTGGATGGAGAAGTAGGGGGCGGAGCCAGGCCCAAGCTTAGGAAAGAACTTATCTGTAGCCATGGCAAGAAATAGCCCGTGAGAAACAACTTTCAATCCCCCTAGGGACCACTGACGGCAATCAGCAACCATTGGTCAACCCGGGGCCCCGCAGGAGACCTCTTAGAACCCTTGGGCGCGAGCGGTGTGTGCGCATGCTCACTTGTGTTTGGCACTGCTCCTTGGTTAGCGTTCGATCGGGAGGCTTTTGGGTGGTGCTGTTGTGGCAGAGATGTTGTCTTCGAGAAAATAGTACTGAGTAATATTCGCTCATATCGGCTTCACGAGTGGGTATGAGCCGAGGGGCCAGGTGAGGGGACGGGCCTCTGAAGCTGCTGTCTTCTCCCATGAAGAAGCTTTTTGACTTTTGACGGTAGACGAAAGAGTCACTCTCAGGCACCGCCACCAGGTTGCAGGAGGCGAGCTCGGACGAGGTTTATTTCAGACAGAGAATCGGCTTTTGGCCTAGCTCCCAGATCCACTCAGACATCTGGGAAAGATCAATCACGCTGCCTAAAGGGGCCATGTTGAAAGAGGACACCAGATCCTTTCGTGTGGAGTAGGGGACGGGGATGACAGAGCCGAACGAGTAGTAGGGGGCGGAGCAAGGCCCAATCTGAGAAAAGAACTGATCTGTAGCCACGTCAAGAAATAGCCCATTAGAACCAACTTTCGGCACTCAGCTCCAGGCGGGACGGCCCCGGCGCTGAGGGACGCTACCCGACCTTGGCGGGACGGGGGTTTCGCCAGGGCCTGGGCCCAGCGACCAGGCGGAGACGGCGCGCGAGCCTTGCAGTCTCCAGGGAAATGCGGGCTTGCCTGCAATGAGATTTCATTTTCTGCATTTAAAGGACATCCTTTTCTGAGCTGCTGTGAATAAATTTGGGATGATACTGTATGTTTTCATCTAATGGAGAATTAGCTGTATTTTGAATAAGGATTGCTGCACTGGACGACTTCAGAACATTACTCACAATGTCATCAAACAGGAGTCAGAATCCCCATGGACCGAAGCAGATTGGCCTTGACCAGCTCTGGGACAACCTCAGAGCTGGAATCCAGCAAGTGTACACCAGACAGAGTATGGCGAAGTCCAGATACATGGAACTCTACACGTATCCTCCTGCTTGAACTGAGATAATTTGCTTTAGAATTTTGATACTTAGTGGTAGGATCGATGAATTATTAGAAATTTGACATCGTGTGTTCTCTTCTCAGTTCATCCTTGAAATGTAGTCACAGAATTCATCTTTAGCTTTAAGTTTTTTGAATAGAGGTACTGTTTTTCGGTTTTTGGAACAGAGGTAATAAAATTGGCTAGTTAGTTTTCTAATGCAGTGCTGGTCAGTACAGTAGCCACTAGTCACATGTATCTGTTTACATTTAAAATAATTTAAAAATTCAGTTTCTTAGTCACAGTAGCCATATTTTAAGGGCTTAATAGTCAGATAATAAAATATTTCTATTACTGTGGAAAGATCCGTTGGACAGCACTGGCCTAAAGCAGGGGATCATTTGTTGAAATCTTGTCCATTTGTTTATATATTGTCTACAGCTGCTTTCATGTTACTCGGAGGGAGTAGAGTAGTTCTGTCAGAAACAATCTTGTCCACAAAGCCTAAAATATTTGCTATCTGGTCCTTTACATAAGAAGTTTGTTGACCTGATCTAACGGGATAGCACAGAGAACAAAAGTTTAACTGTTCTGGTCCTGTTTCACAAAAATGGTATTTAAAAAGTAACTCCCTCATTTGTCATGTGGCCTGCCATGTGTGCGAGGGACAGTGCCGCGTGCTGCAAAGGTCACGAGGGTGTAAAAGACGTGGCCCTGCTCTTCCATACCCAGTGGTGTGCTGTTCGCCTTTGTAGAGTTTCTTGGTTCCGTGCAAATATGAAATTGGAACTAGAGCTAAGCCACCTCAGTAGTGAGCAGGTTGCTGCAGATTCTAGGATTTCAAGGTTCAATGGAGATTTAAGTTTAAATCTTTGGTATGTATCTGTAATTATCAAACTAGGTTATGTGATATTGTAGTGTTCCCTCAAATATGTTAGCATCTGAAAATCCTTAAAAAGAATTTAAACATTGATTTAGATGGATATGAAGCTGTCTATTTCTAAATTAACTTACAATTTATTGTATGTATGTACACATATTCATATATGTACTCATATATACTTACATGTAGAACACTTTTCAAAAAAAATCAGCTTTATTGAGATAATTCACAAACCATAAAATTCACCCTTTTTAAAGTCAAAAAAAAAAAAAAAAAAGAACCAACTTTCAATCTACTTAGTGACTGCTGAAGTCACTCCGCAACCATTGGTCAACCCGGGGCCCCGCAGGAGACCTCTTAGAACCCTTGGGCGCGAGCGGCGTGTGCGCATGCTCACTTGTGTTTGGCACTGCTCCTTGGTTAGCGTTCGATCGGGAGGCTTTTGAGTGGTGCTGTTGTGGCAGAGATGTTGTCTTCGAGAAAATCGTACTCAGTAATATTCGCTCATATCGGCTTCACGAGTGGGTATGAGCCGAGGGGCCAGGTGAGGGGACGGGCCTCTGAAGCTGCTGTCTTCTTCCATGAAGAAGCTTTTTGACATTTGACGGTAGACGAAAGAGTCACTCTCAGGCACCGCCACCAGGTGGCAGGAGGCGAGCTCGGACGAGGTTTGTTTCAGACAGAGAATCGGCTTTTGGCCTAGCTCCCAGATCCACTCAGACATCTGGGAAACATCAATCACGCTGCCTAAAGTGGCCATGTTGAAAGAGGACACCAGATCCTTTCGTGTGGAGTAGGGGACTTGGGTGACAGAGCGGAACGAGAAGTAGTGGGCGGAGCTAGGCCCAATATTAGGAAAGAACTGATCTGTGGCCAGGTCAAGAAACAGCCCATTAGAACCATCTTTCAATATCCTTAGTGACTGCTGACGTCACTCAGCATCCATTGGTCAACCCGGGGCCCCGCAGGAGACCTCTTAGAACCCTTGGGCGCGAGCGGTGTGTGCGCGTTCTCACCTGTGTTTATCACTGCTCCTTGGTTACCGTTCGATCGGGAGGCTTTTGAGTGGTGCGGTTGTGGCAGAGAGGTTGGCTTCTACAGAATAGTACCGAGTAATCGCTGGTATTAGGTTTAGAAGTGGATAAGAGCCGAGGGGGCAGGTGAGCGGGCTGGCCCGTTAAGCTGCTGTCTTCTGCCATGAAGGCGCTTTTTGACTTTGGACCGTTGAAGAAAAAGTCACTCTCTGGCACCACCACCGGGCTGCAGGAGGCGAGCGCGGACGCGGTTTGTTCGTGAAAGAGAATCGGCTTTCGGCTGAGCTGGCAGATCCGACTCAGACATCTGGGAAAGATCCATCACGCTGCCAAACAGGGTGATGTGGAAAGAGGACAGCTGATCTTTCCGTGTGGAGTAGGGGTCGGGAACCTCCAGCAGGCTGCAGGAGGCGAGCGCGGGAGCGGTTTGGTTGAGAAATGGAATCGGATTTCGGCTGAGCTACCAGATCCGACACAGACATCTGGGAAAGATCCATCAAGCTGCAAAAGGGGTCATGTTAAAAGTGGATAGCAGATCTTTCCGTGTGGAGTAGGGTAAGTGGATGACAGAGTGGATGGAGAAGTAGGGGGCGGAGCCAGGCCCAAGCTTAGGAAAGAACTTATCTGTAGCCATGGCAAGAAATAGCCCGTGAGAAACAACTTTCAATCCCCCTAGGGACCACTGACGGCAATCAGCAACCATTGGTCAACCCGGGGCCCCGCAGGAGACCTCTTAGAACCCTTGGGCGCGAGCGGTGTGTGCGCATGCTCACTTGTGTTTGGCACTGCTCCTTGGTTAGCGTTCGATCGGGAGGCTTTTGGGTGGTGCTGTTGTGGCAGAGATGTTGTCTTCGAGAAAATAGTACTGAGTAATATTCGCTCATATCGGCTTCACGAGTGGGTATGAGCCGAGGGGCCAGGTGAGGGGACGGGCCTCTGAAGCTGCTGTCTTCTCCCATGAAGAAGCTTTTTGACTTTTGACGGTAGACGAAAGAGTCACTCTCAGGCACCGCCACCAGGTTGCAGGAGGCGAGCTCGGACGAGGTTTATTTCAGACAGAGAATCGGCTTTTGGCCTAGCTCCCAGATCCACTCAGACATCTGGGAAAGATCAATCACGCTGCCTAAAGGGGCCATGTTGAAAGAGGACACGAGATCCTTTCGTGTGGAGTAGGGGACGGGGATGACAGAGCCGAACGAGTAGTAGGGGGCGGAGCAAGGCCCAATCTGAGAAAAGAACTGATCTGTAGCCACGTCAAGAAATAGCCCATTAGAACCAACTTTCGGCACTCAGCTCCAGTCGGGGCGGCCCCGGCGCTGAGGGACGCTACCCGACCTTGGCGGGACGGGGGTTTCGCCAGGGCCTGGGCCCAGCGACCAGGCGGAGACGGCGCGCGAGCCTTGCAGTCTCCAGGGAAATGCGGGCTTGCCTGCAATGAGATTTCATTTTCTGCATTTAAAGGACATCCTTTTCTGAGCTGCTGTGAATAAATTTGGGATGATACTGTATGTTTTCATCTAATGGAGAATTAGCTGTATTTTGAATAAGGATTGCTGCACTGGACGACTTCAGAACATTACTCACAATGTCATCAAACAGGAGTCAGAATCCCCATGGACCGAAGCAGATTGGCCTTGACCAGCTCTGGGACGACCTCAGAGCTGGAATCCAGCAAGTGTACACCAGACAGAGTATGGCGAAGTCCAGATACATGGAACGCTACACGTATCCTCCTGCTTGAACTGAGATAATTTGCTTTAGAATTTTGATACTTAGTGGTAGGATCGATGAATTATTAGAAATTTGACATCGTGTGTTCTCTTCTCAGTTCATCCTTGAAATGTAGTCACAGAATTCATCTTTAGCTTTAAGTTTTTTGAATAGAGTTACTGTTTTTCGGTTTTTGGAACAGAGGTAATAAAATTGGCTAGTTAGTTGTCTAATGCAGTGCTGGTCAGTACAGTAGCCACTAGTCACATGTATCTGTTTACATTTAAAATAATTTAAAAATTCAGTTTCTTAGTCACAGTAGCCATATTTTAAGGGCTTAATAGTCAGATAATAAAATATTTCTATTACTGTGGAAAGATCCGTTGGACAGCACTGGCCTAAAGCAGGGGATCATTTGTTGAAATGTTGTCCATTTGTTTATATATTGTCTACAGCTGCTTTCATGTTACTCGGAGGGAGTTGAGTAGTTCTGTCAGAAACAATCTTGTCCACAAAGCCTAAAATATTTGCTATCTGGTCCTTTACATAAGAAGTTTGTTGACCTGATCTAACGGGATAGCACAGAGAACAAAAGTTTAACTGTTCTGGTCCTGTTTCACAAAAATGGTATTTAAAAAGTAACTCCCTCATTTGTCATGTGGCCTGCCATGTGTGCGAGGGACAGTGCCGCGTGCTGCAAAGGTCACGAGGGTGTAAAAGACGCGGCCCTGCTCTTCCATACCCAGTGGTGTGCTGTTCGCCTTTGTAGAGTTTCTTGGTTCCGTGCAAATATGAAATTGGAACTAGAGCTAAGCCACCTCAGTAGTGAGCAGGTTGCTGCAGATTCTAGGATTTCAAGGTTCAATGGAGATTTAAGTTTAAATCTTTGGTATGTATCTGTAATTATCAAACTAGGTTATGTGATATTGTAGTGTTCCCTCAAATATGTTAGCATCTGAAAATCCTTAAAAAGAATTTAAACATTGATTTAGATGGATATGAAGCTGTCTATTTCTAAATTAACTTACAATTTATTGTATGTATGTACACATATTCATATATGTACTCATATATACTTACATGTAGAACACTTTTCAAAAAAAAATCAGCTTTATTGAGATAATTCACAAACCATAAAATTCACCCTTTTTAAAGTCAAAAAAAAAAAAAAAACAAAGAGCCAACTTTCAATCTACTTAGTGACTGCTGAAGTCACTCCGCAACCATTGGTCAACCCGGGGCCCCGCAGGAGACCTCTTAGAACCCTTGGGCGCGAGCGGCGTGTGCGCATGCTCACTTGTGTTTGGCACTGCTCCTTGGTTAGCGTTCGATCGGGAGGCTTTTGAGTGGTGCTGTTGTGGCAGAGATGTTGTCTTCGAGAAAATCGTACTCAGTAATATTCGCTCATATCGGCTTCACGAGTGGGTATGAGCCGAGGGGCCAGGTGAGGGGACGGGCCTCTGAAGCTGCTGTCTTCTTCCATGAAGAAGCTTTTTGACATTTGACGGTAGACGAAAGAGTCACTCTCAGGCACCGCCACCAGGTGGCAGGAGGCGAGCTCGGATGAGGTTTGTTTCAGACAGAGAATCGGCTTTTGGCCTAGCTCCCAGATCCACTCAGACATCTGGGAAACATCAATCACGCTGCCTAAAGGGGCCATGTTGAAAGAGGACACCAGATCCTTTCGTGTGGAGTAGGGGACTTGGGTGACAGAGCGGAACGAGAAGTAGTGGGCGGAGCTAGGCCCAATCTTAGAAAAGAACTGATCTGTGGCCAGGTCAAGAAACAGCCCATTAGAACCATCTTTCAATATCCTTAGTGACTGCTGACGTCACTCAGCATCCATTGGTCAACCCGGGGCCCCGCAGGAGACCTCTTAGAACCCTTGGGCGCGAGCGGTGTGTGCGCGTTCTCACCTGTGTTTATCACTGCTCCTTGGTTACCGTTCGATCGGGAGGCTTTTGAGTGGTGCGGTTGTGGCAGAGAGGTTGGCTTCTACAGAATAGTACCGAGTAATCGCTGGTATTAGGTTTAGAAGTGGATAAGAGCCGAGGGGGCAGGTGAGCGGGCTGGCCCGTTAAGCTGCTGTCTTCTGCCATGAAGGCGCTTTTTGACTTTGGACCGTTGAAGAAAAAGTCACTCTCTGGCACCACCACCGGGCTGCAGGAGGCGAGCGCGGACGCGGTTTGTTCGTGAAAGAGAATCGGCTTTCGGCTGAGCTGGCAGATCCGACTCAGACATCTGGGAAAGATCCATCACGCTGCCAAACAGGGTGATGTGGAAAGAGGACAGCTGATCTTTCCGTGTGGAGTAGGGGTCGGGAACCTCCAGCAGGCTGCAGGAGGCGAGCGCGGGAGCGGTTTGGTTGAGAAATGGAATCGGATTTCGGCTGAGCTACCAGATCCGACACAGACATCTGGGAAAGATCCATCAAGCTGCAAAAGGGGTCATGTTAAAAGTGGATAGCAGATCTTTCCGTGTGGAGTAGGGTAAGTGGATGACAGAGTGGATGGAGAAGTAGGGGGCGGAGCCAGGCCCAAGCTTAGGAAAGAACTTATCTGTAGCCATGGCAAGAAATAGCCCGTGAGAAACAACTTTCAATCCCCCTAGGGACCACTGACGGCAATCAGCAACCATTGGTCAACCCGGGGCCCCGCAGGAGACCTCTTAGAACCCTTGGGCGCGATCGGTGTGTGCGCATGCTCACTTGTGTTTGGCACTGCTCCTTGGTTAGCGTTCGATCGGGAGGCTTTTGGGTGGTGCTGTTGTGGCAGAGATGTTGTCTTCGAGAAAATAGTACTGAGTAATATTCGCTCATATCGGCTTCACGAGTGGGTATGAGCCGAGGGGCCAGGTGAGGGGACGGGCCTCTGAAGCTGCTGTCTTCTCCCATGAAGAAGCTTTTTGACTTTTGACGGTAGACGAAAGAGTCACTCTCAGGCACCGCCACCAGGTTGCAGGAGGCGAGCTCGGACGAGGTTTATTTCAGACAGAGAATCGGCTTTTGGCCTAGCTCCCAGATCCACTCAGACATCTGGGAAAGATCAATCACGCTGCCTAAAGGGGCCATGTTGAAAGAGGACACGAGATCCTTTCGTGTGGAGTAGGGGACGGGGATGACAGAGCCGAACGAGTAGTAGGGGGCGGAGCAAGGCCCAATCTGAGAAAAGAACTGATCTGTAGCCACGTCAAGAAATAGCCCATTAGAACCAACTTTCGGCACTCAGCTCCAGGCGGGACGGCCCCGGCGCTGAGGGACGCTACCCGACCTTGGCGGGACGGGGGTTTCGCCAGGGCCTGGGCCCAGCGACCAGGCGGAGACGGCGCGCGAGCCTTGCAGTCTCCAGGGAAATGCGGGCTTGCCTGCAATGAGATTTCATTTTCTGCATTTAAAGGACATCCTTTTCTGAGCTGCTGTGAATAAATTTGGGATGATACTGTATGTTTTCATCTAATGGAGAATTAGCTGTATTTTGAATAAGGATTGCTGCACTGGACGACTTCAGAACATTACTCACAATGTCATCAAACAGGAGTCAGAATCCCCATGGACCGAAGCAGATTGGCCTTGACCAGCTCTGGGACGACCTCAGAGCTGGAATCCAGCAAGTGTACACCAGACAGAGTATGGCGAAGTCCAGATACATGGAACTCTACACGTATCCTCCTGCTTGAACTGAGATAATTTGCTTTAGAATTTTGATACTTAGTGGTAGGATCGATGAATTATTAGAAATTTGACATCGTGTGTTCTCTTCTCAGTTCATCCTTGAAATGTAGTCACAGAATTCATCTTTAGCTTTAAGTTTTTTGAATAGAGGTACTGTTTTTCGGTTTTTGGAACAGAGGTAATAAAATTGGCTAGTTAGTTGTCTAATGCAGTGCTGGTCAGTACAGTAGCCACTAGTCACATGTATCTGTTTACATTTAAAATAATTTAAAAATTCAGTTTCTTAGTCACAGTAGCCATATTTTAAGGGCTTAATAGTCAGATAATAAAATATTTCTATTACTGTGGAAAGATCCGTTGGACAGCACTGGCCTAAAGCAGGGGATCATTTGTTGAAATGTTGTCCATTTGTTTATATATTGTCTACAGCTGCTTTCATGTTACTCGGAGGGAGTAGAGTAGTTCTGTCAGAAACAATCTTGTCCACAAAGCCTAAAATATTTGCTATCTGGTCCTTTACATAAGAAGTTTGTTGACCTGATCTAACGGGATAGCACAGAGAACAAAAGTTTAACTGTTCTGGTCCTGTTTCACAAAAATGGTATTTAAAAAGTAACTCCCTCATTTGTCATGTGGCCTGCCATGTGTGCGAGGGACAGTGCCGCGTGCTGCAAAGGTCACGAGGGTGTAAAAGACGTGGCCCTGCTCTTCCATACCCAGTGGTGTGCTGTTCGCCTTTGTAGAGTTTCTTGGTTCCGTGCAAATATGAAATTGGAACTAGAGCTAAGCCACCTCAGTAGTGAGCAGGTTGCTGCAGATTCTAGGATTTCAAGGTTCAATGGAGATTTAAGTTTAAATCTTTGGTATGTATCTGTAATTATCAAACTAGGTTATGTGATATTGTAGTGTTCCCTCAAATATGTTAGCATCTGAAAATCCTTAAAAAGAATTTAAACATTGATTTAGATGGATATGAAGCTGTCTATTTCTAAATTAACTTACAATTTATTGTATGTATGTACACATATTCATATATGTACTCATATATACTTACATGTAGAACACTTTTCAAAAAAAATCAGCTTTATTGAGATAATTCACAAACCATAAAATTCACCCTTTTTAAAGTCAAAAAAAAAAAAAAAAAAGAACCAACTTTCAATCTACTTAGTGACTGCTGAAGTCACTCCGCAACCATTGGTCAACCCGGGGCCCCGCAGGAGACCTCTTAGAACCCTTGGGCGCGAGCGGCGTGTGCGCATGCTCACTTGTGTTTGGCACTGCTCCTTGGTTAGCGTTCGATCGGGAGGCTTTTGAGTGGTGCTGTTGTGGCAGAGATGTTGTCTTCGAGAAAATCGTACTCAGTAATATTCGCTCATATCGGCTTCACGAGTGGGTATGAGCCGAGGGGCCAGGTGAGGGGACGGGCCTCTGAAGCTGCTGTCTTCTTCCATGAAGAAGCTTTTTGACATTTGACGGTAGACGAAAGAGTCACTCTCAGGCACCGCCACCAGGTGGCAGGAGGCGAGCTCGGACGAGGTTTGTTTCAGACAGAGAATCGGCTTTTGGCCTAGCTCCCAGATCCACTCAGACATCTGGGAAACATCAATCACGCTGCCTAAAGTGGCCATGTTGAAAGAGGACACCAGATCCTTTCGTGTGGAGTAGGGGACTTGGGTGACAGAGCGGAACGAGAAGTAGTGGGCGGAGCTAGGCCCAATATTAGGAAAGAACTGATCTGTGGCCAGGTCAAGAAACAGCCCATTAGAACCATCTTTCAATATCCTTAGTGACTGCTGACGTCACTCAGCATCCATTGGTCAACCCGGGGCCCCGCAGGAGACCTCTTAGAACCCTTGGGCGCGAGCGGTGTGTGCGCGTTCTCACCTGTGTTTATCACTGCTCCTTGGTTACCGTTCGATCGGGAGGCTTTTGAGTGGTGCGGTTGTGGCAGAGAGGTTGGCTTCTACAGAATAGTACCGAGTAATCGCTGGTATTAGGTTTAGAAGTGGATAAGAGCCGAGGGGGCAGGTGAGCGGGCTGGCCCGTTAAGCTGCTGTCTTCTGCCATGAAGGCGCTTTTTGACTTTGGACCGTTGAAGAAAAAGTCACTCTCTGGCACCACCACCGGGCTGCAGGAGGCGAGCGCGGACGCGGTTTGTTCGTGAAAGAGAATCGGCTTTCGGCTGAGCTGGCAGATCCGACTCAGACATCTGGGAAAGATCCATCACGCTGCCAAACAGGGTGATGTGGAAAGAGGACAGCTGATCTTTCCGTGTGGAGTAGGGGTCGGGAACCTCCAGCAGGCTGCAGGAGGCGAGCGCGGGAGCGGTTTGGTTGAGAAATGGAATCGGATTTCGGCTGAGCTACCAGATCCGACACAGACATCTGGGAAAGATCCATCAAGCTGCAAAAGGGGTCATGTTAAAAGTGGATAGCAGATCTTTCCGTGTGGAGTAGGGTAAGTGGATGACAGAGTGGATGGAGAAGTAGGGGGCGGAGCCAGGCCCAAGCTTAGGAAAGAACTTATCTGTAGCCATGGCAAGAAATAGCCCGTGAGAAACAACTTTCAATCCCCCTAGGGACCACTGACGGCAATCAGCAACCATTGGTCAACCCGGGGCCCCGCAGGAGACCTCTTAGAACCCTTGGGCGCGAGCGGTGTGTGCGCATGCTCACTTGTGTTTGGCACTGCTCCTTGGTTAGCGTTCGATCGGGAGGCTTTTGGGTGGTGCTGTTGTGGCAGAGATGTTGTCTTCGAGAAAATAGTACTGAGTAATATTCGCTCATATCGGCTTCACGAGTGGGTATGAGCCGAGGGGCCAGGTGAGGGGACGGGCCTCTGAAGCTGCTGTCTTCTCCCATGAAGAAGCTTTTTGACTTTTGACGGTAGACGAAAGAGTCACTCTCAGGCACCGCCACCAGGTTGCAGGAGGCGAGCTCGGACGAGGTTTATTTCAGACAGAGAATCGGCTTTTGGCCTAGCTCCCAGATCCACTCAGACATCTGGGAAAGATCAATCACGCTGCCTAAAGGGGCCATGTTGAAAGAGGACACGAGATCCTTTCGTGTGGAGTAGGGGACGGGGATGACAGAGCCGAACGAGTAGTAGGGGGCGGAGCAAGGCCCAATCTGAGAAAAGAACTGATCTGTAGCCACGTCAAGAAATAGCCCATTAGAACCAACTTTCGGCACTCAGCTCCAGTCGGGGCGGCCCCGGCGCTGAGGGACGCTACCCGACCTTGGCGGGACGGGGGTTTCGCCAGGGCCTGGGCCCAGCGACCAGGCGGAGACGGCGCGCGAGCCTTGCAGTCTCCAGGGAAATGCGGGCTTGCCTGCAATGAGATTTCATTTTCTGCATTTAAAGGACATCCTTTTCTGAGCTGCTGTGAATAAATTTGGGATGATACTGTATGTTTTCATCTAATGGAGAATTAGCTGTATTTTGAATAAGGATTGCTGCACTGGACGACTTCAGAACATTACTCACAATGTCATCAAACAGGAGTCAGAATCCCCATGGACCGAAGCAGATTGGCCTTGACCAGCTCTGGGACGACCTCAGAGCTGGAATCCAGCAAGTGTACACCAGACAGAGTATGGCGAAGTCCAGATACATGGAACGCTACACGTATCCTCCTGCTTGAACTGAGATAATTTGCTTTAGAATTTTGATACTTAGTGGTAGGATCGATGAATTATTAGAAATTTGACATCGTGTGTTCTCTTCTCAGTTCATCCTTGAAATGTAGTCACAGAATTCATCTTTAGCTTTAAGTTTTTTGAATAGAGTTACTGTTTTTCGGTTTTTGGAACAGAGGTAATAAAATTGGCTAGTTAGTTGTCTAATGCAGTGCTGGTCAGTACAGTAGCCACTAGTCACATGTATCTGTTTACATTTAAAATAATTTAAAAATTCAGTTTCTTAGTCACAGTAGCCATATTTTAAGGGCTTAATAGTCAGATAATAAAATATTTCTATTACTGTGGAAAGATCCGTTGGACAGCACTGGCCTAAAGCAGGGGATCATTTGTTGAAATGTTGTCCATTTGTTTATATATTGTCTACAGCTGCTTTCATGTTACTCGGAGGGAGTTGAGTAGTTCTGTCAGAAACAATCTTGTCCACAAAGCCTAAAATATTTGCTATCTGGTCCTTTACATAAGAAGTTTGTTGACCTGATCTAACGGGATAGCACAGAGAACAAAAGTTTAACTGTTCTGGTCCTGTTTCACAAAAATGGTATTTAAAAAGTAACTCCCTCATTTGTCATGTGGCCTGCCATGTGTGCGAGGGACAGTGCCGCGTGCTGCAAAGGTCACGAGGGTGTAAAAGACGCGGCCCTGCTCTTCCATACCCAGTGGTGTGCTGTTCGCCTTTGTAGAGTTTCTTGGTTCCGTGCAAATATGAAATTGGAACTAGAGCTAAGCCACCTCAGTAGTGAGCAGGTTGCTGCAGATTCTAGGATTTCAAGGTTCAATGGAGATTTAAGTTTAAATCTTTGGTATGTATCTGTAATTATCAAACTAGGTTATGTGATATTGTAGTGTTCCCTCAAATATGTTAGCATCTGAAAATCCTTAAAAAGAATTTAAACATTGATTTAGATGGATATGAAGCTGTCTATTTCTAAATTAACTTACAATTTATTGTATGTATGTACACATATTCATATATGTACTCATATATACTTACATGTAGAACACTTTTCAAAAAAAAATCAGCTTTATTGAGATAATTCACAAACCATAAAATTCACCCTTTTTAAAGTCAAAAAAAAAAAAAAAACAAAGAACCAACTTTCAATCTACTTAGTGACTGCTGAAGTCACTCCACAACCATTGGTCAACCCGGGGCCCCGCAGGAGACCTCTTAGAACCCTTGGGCGCGAGCGGCGTGTGCGCATGCTCACTTGTGTTTGGCACTGCTCCTTGGTTAGCGTTCGATCGGGAGGCTTTTGAGTGGTGCTGTTGTGGCAGAGATGTTGTCTTCGAGAAAATCGTACTCAGTAATATTCGCTCATATCGGCTTCACGAGTGGGTATGAGCCGAGGGGCCAGGTGAGGGGACGGGCCTCTGAAGCTGCTGTCTTCTTCCATGAAGAAGCTTTTTGACATTTGACGGTAGACGAAAGAGTCACTCTCAGGCACCGCCACCAGGTGGCAGGAGGCGAGCTCGGACGAGGTTTGCTTCAGACAGAGAATCGGCTTTTGGCCTAGCTCCCAGATCCACTCAGACATCTGGGAAACATCAATCACGCTGCCTAAAGGGGCCATGTTGAAAGAGGACACCAGATCCTTTCGTGTGGAGTAGGGGACTTGGGTGACAGAGCGGAACGAGAAGTAGTGGGCGGAGCTAGGCCCAATCTTAGAAAAGAACTGATCTGTGGCCAGGTCAAGAAACAGCCCATTAGAACCATCTTTCAATATCCTTAGTGACTGCTGACGTCACTCAGCATCCATTGGTCAACCCGGGGCCCCGCAGGAGACCTCTTAGAACCCTTGGGCGCGAGCGGTGTGTGCGCGTTCTCACCTGTGTTTATCACTGCTCCTTGGTTACCGTTCGATCGGGAGGCTTTTGAGTGGTGCGGTTGTGGCAGAGAGGTTGGCTTCTACAGAATAGTACCGAGTAATCGCTGGTATTAGGTTTAGAAGTGGATAAGAGCCGAGGGGGCAGGTGAGCGGGCTGGCCCGTTAAGCTGCTGTCTTCTGCCATGAAGGCGCTTTTTGACTTTGGACCGTTGAAGAAAAAGTCACTCTCTGGCACCACCACCGGGCTGCAGGAGGCGAGCGCTGACGCGGTTTGTTCGTGAAAGAGAATCGGCTTTCGGCTGAGCTGGCAGATCCGACTCAGACATCTGGGAAAGATCCATCACGCTGCCAAACAGGGTGATGTGGAAAGAGGACAGCTGATCTTTCCGTGTGGAGTAGGGGTCGGGAACCTCCAGCAGGCTGCAGGAGGCGAGCGCGGGAGCGGTTTGGTTGAGAAATGGAATCGGATTTCGGCTGAGCTACCAGATCCGACACAGACATCTGGGAAAGATCCATCAAGCTGCAAAAGGGGTCATGTTAAAAGTGGATAGCAGATCTTTCCGTGTGGAGTAGGGTAAGTGGATGACAGAGTGGATGGAGAAGTAGGGGGCGGAGCCAGGCCCAAGCTTAGGAAAGAACTTATCTGTAGCCATGGCAAGAAATAGCCCGTGAGAAACAACTTTCAATCCCCCTAGGGACCACTGACGGCAATCAGCAACCATTGGTCAACCCGGGGCCCCGCAGGAGACCTCTTAGAACCCTTGGGCGCGAGCGGTGTGTGCGCATGCTCACTTGTGTTTGGCACTGCTCCTTGGTTAGCGTTCGATCGGGAGGCTTTTGGGTGGTGCTGTTGTGGCAGAGATGTTGTCTTCGAGAAAATAGTACTGAGTAATATTCGCTCATATCGGCTTCACGAGTGGGTATGAGCCGAGGGGCCAGGTGAGGGGACGGGCCTCTGAAGCTGCTGTCTTCTCCCATGAAGAAGCTTTTTGACTTTTGACGGTAGACGAAAGAGTCACTCTCAGGCACCGCCACCAGGTTGCAGGAGGCGAGCTCGGACGAGGTTTATTTCAGACAGAGAATCGGCTTTTGGCCTAGCTCCCAGATCCACTCAGACATCTGGGAAAGATCAATCACGCTGCCTAAAGGGGCCATGTTGAAAGAGGACACCAGATCCTTTCGTGTGGAGTAGGGGACGGGGATGACAGAGCCGAACGAGTAGTAGGGGGCGGAGCAAGGCCCAATCTGAGAAAAGAACTGATCTGTAGCCACGTCAAGAAATAGCCCATTAGAACCAACTTTCGGCACTCAGCTCCAGGCGGGACGGCCCCGGCGCTGAGGGACGCTACCCGACCTTGGCGGGACGGGGGTTTCGCCAGGGCCTGGGCCCAGCGACCAGGCGGAGACGGCGCGCGAGCCTTGCAGTCTCCAGGGAAATGCGGGCTTGCCTGCAATGAGATTTCATTTTCTGCATTTAAAGGACATCCTTTTCTGAGCTGCTGTGAATAAATTTGGGATGATACTGTATGTTTTCATCTAATGGAGAATTAGCTGTATTTTGAATAAGGATTGCTGCACTGGACGACTTCAGAACATTACTCACAATGTCATCAAACAGGAGTCAGAATCCCCATGGACCGAAGCAGATTGGCCTTGACCAGCTCTGGGACGACCTCAGAGCTGGAATCCAGCAAGTGTACACCAGACAGAGTATGGCGAAGTCTAGATACATGGAACTCTACACGTATCCTCCTGCTTGAACTGAGATAATTTGCTTTAGAATTTTGATACTTAGTGGTAGGATCGATGAATTATTAGAAATTTGACATCGTGTGTTCTCTTCTCAGTTCATCCTTGAAATGTAGTCACAGAATTCATCTTTAGCTTTAAGTTTTTTGAATAGAGGTACTGTTTTTCGGTTTTTGGAACAGAGGTAATAAAATTGGCTAGTTAGTTGTCTAATGCAGTGCTGGTCAGTACAGTAGCCACTAGTCACATGTATCTGTTTACATTTAAAATAATTTAAAAATTCAGTTTCTTAGTCACAGTAGCCATATTTTAAGGGCTTAATAGTCAGATAATAAAATATTTCTATTACTGTGGAAAGATCCGTTGGACAGCACTGGCCTAAAGCAGGGGATCATTTGTTGAAATGTTGTCCATTTGTTTATATATTGTCTACAGCTGCTTTCATGTTACTCGGAGGGAGTTGAGTAGTTCTGTCAGAAACAATCTTGTCCACAAAGCCTAAAATATTTGCTATCTGGTCCTTTACATAAGAAGTTTGTTGACCTGATCTAACGGGATAGCACAGAGAACAAAAGTTTAACTGTTCTGGTCCTGTTTCACAAAAATGGTATTTAAAAAGTAACTCCCTCATTTGTCATGTGGCCTGCCATGTGTGCGAGGGACAGTGCCGCGTGCTGCAAAGGTCACGAGGGTGTAAAAGACGCGGCCCTGCTCTTCCATACCCAGTGGTGTGCTGTTCGCCTTTGTAGAGTTTCTTGGTTCCGTGCAAATATGAAATTGGAACTAGAGCTAAGCCACCTCAGTAGTGAGCAGGTTGCTGCAGATTCTAGGATTTCAAGGTTCAATGGAGATTTAAGTTTAAATCTTTGGTATGTATCTGTAATTATCAAACTAGGTTATGTGATATTGTAGTGTTCCCTCAAATATGTTAGCATCTGAAAATCCTTAAAAAGAATTTAAACATTGATTTAGATGGATATGAAGCTGTCTATTTCTAAATTAACTTACAATTTATTGTATGTATGTACACATATTCATATATGTACTCATATATACTTACATGTAGAACACTTTTCAAAAAAAAATCAGCTTTATTGAGATAATTCACAAACCATAAAATTCACCCTTTTTAAAGTCAAAAAAAAAAAAAAAACAAAGAACCAACTTTCAATCTACTTAGTGACTGCTGAAGTCACTCCACAACCATTGGTCAACCCGGGACCCGCAGGAGACCTCTTAGAACCCTTGGGCGCGAGCGGCGTGTGCGCATGCTCACTTGTGTTTGGCACTGCTCCTTGGTTAGCGTTCGATCGGGAGGCTTTTGAGTGGTGCTGTTGTGGCAGAGATGTTGTCTTCGAGAAAATCGTACTCAGTAATATTCGCTCATATCGGCTTCACGAGTGGGTATGAGCCGAGGGGCCAGGTGAGGGGACGGGCCTCTGAAGCTGCTGTCTTCTTCCATGAAGAAGCTTTTTGACATTTGACGGTAGACGAAAGAGTCACTCTCAGGCACCGCCACCAGGTGGCAGGAGGCGAGCTCGGACGAGGTTTGCTTCAGACAGAGAATCGGCTTTTGGCCTAGCTCCCAGATCCACTCAGACATCTGGGAAACATCAATCACGCTGCCTAAAGGGGCCATGTTGAAAGAGGACACCAGATCCTTTCGTGTGGAGTAGGGGACTTGGGTGACAGAGCGGAACGAGAAGTAGTGGGCGGAGCTAGGCCCAATCTTAGAAAAGAACTGATCTGTGGCCAGGTCAAGAAACAGCCCATTAGAACCATCTTTCAATATCCTTAGTGACTGCTGACGTCACTCAGCATCCATTGGTCAACCCGGGGCCCCGCAGGAGACCTCTTAGAACCCTTGGGCGCGAGCGGTGTGTGCGCGTTCTCACCTGTGTTTATCACTGCTCCTTGGTTACCGTTCGATCGGGAGGCTTTTGAGTGGTGCGGTTGTGGCAGAGAGGTTGGCTTCTACAGAATAGTACCGAGTAATCGCTGGTATTAGGTTTAGAAGTGGATAAGAGCCGAGGGGGCAGGTGAGCGGGCTGGCCCGTTAAGCTGCTGTCTTCTGCCATGAAGGCGCTTTTTGACTTTGGACCGTTGAAGAAAAAGTCACTCTCTGGCACCACCACCGGGCTGCAGGAGGCGAGCGCTGACGCGGTTTGTTCGTGAAAGAGAATCGGCTTTCGGCTGAGCTGGCAGATCCGACTCAGACATCTGGGAAAGATCCATCACGCTGCCAAACAGGGTGATGTGGAAAGAGGACAGCTGATCTTTCCGTGTGGAGTAGGGGTCGGGAACCTCCAGCAGGCTGCAGGAGGCGAGCGCGGGAGCGGTTTGGTTGAGAAATGGAATCGGATTTCGGCTGAGCTACCAGATCCGACACAGACATCTGGGAAAGATCCATCAAGCTGCAAAAGGGGTCATGTTAAAAGTGGATAGCAGATCTTTCCGTGTGGAGTAGGGTAAGTGGATGACAGAGTGGATGGAGAAGTAGGGGGCGGAGCCAGGCCCAAGCTTAGGAAAGAACTTATCTGTAGCCATGGCAAGAAATAGCCCGTGAGAAACAACTTTCAATCCCCCTAGGGACCACTGACGGCAATCAGCAACCATTGGTCAACCCGGGGCCCCGCAGGAGACCTCTTAGAACCCTTGGGCGCGAGCGGTGTGTGCGCATGCTCACTTGTGTTTGGCACTGCTCCTTGGTTAGCGTTCGATCGGGAGGCTTTTGGGTGGTGCTGTTGTGGCAGAGATGTTGTCTTCGAGAAAATAGTACTGAGTAATATTCGCTCATATCGGCTTCACGAGTGGGTATGAGCCGAGGGGCCAGGTGAGGGGACGGGCCTCTGAAGCTGCTGTCTTCTCCCATGAAGAAGCTTTTTGACTTTTGACGGTAGACGAAAGAGTCACTCTCAGGCACCGCCACCAGGTTGCAGGAGGCGAGCTCGGACGAGGTTTATTTCAGACAGAGAATCGGCTTTTGGCCTAGCTCCCAGATCCACTCAGACATCTGGGAAAGATCAATCACGCTGCCTAAAGGGGCCATGTTGAAAGAGGACACGAGATCCTTTCGTGTGGAGTAGGGGACGGGGATGACAGAGCCGAACGAGTAGTAGGGGGCGGAGCAAGGCCCAATCTGAGAAAAGAACTGATCTGTAGCCACGTCAAGAAATAGCCCATTAGAACCAACTTTCGGCACTCAGCTCCAGTCGGGGCGGCCCCGGCGCTGAGGGACGCTACCCGACCTTGGTGGGACGGGGGTTTCGCCAGGGCCTGGGCCCAGCGACCAGGCGGAGACGGCGCGCGAGCCTTGCAGTCTCCAGGGAAATGCGGGCTTGCCTGCAATGAGATTTCATTTTCTGCATTTAAAGGACATCCTTTTCTGAGCTGCTGTGAATAAATTTGGGATGATACTGTATGTTTTCATCTAATGGAGAATTAGCTGTATTTTGAATAAGGATTGCTGCACTGGACGACTTCAGAACATTACTCACAATGTCATCAAACAGGAGTCAGAATCCCCATGGACCGAAGCAGATTGGCCTTGACCAGCTCTGGGACGACCTCAGAGCTGGAATCCAGCAAGTGTACACCAGACAGAGTATGGCGAAGTCTAGATACATGGAACTCTACACGTATCCTCCTGCTTGAACTGAGATAATTTGCTTTAGAATTTTGATACTTAGTGGTAGGATCGATGAATTATTAGAAATTTGACATCGTGTGTTCTCTTCTCAGTTCATCCTTGAAATGTAGTCACAGAATTCATCTTTAGCTTTAAGTTTTTTGAATAGAGGTACTGTTTTTCGGTTTTTGGAACAGAGGTAATAAAATTGGCTAGTTAGTTGTCTAATGCAGTGCTGGTCAGTACAGTAGCCACTAGTCACATGTATCTGTTTACATTTAAAATAATTTAAAAATTCAGTTTCTTAGTCACAGTAGCCATATTTTAAGGGCTTAATAGTCAGATAATAAAATATTTCTATTACTGTGGAAAGATCCGTTGGACAGCACTGGCCTAAAGCAGGGGATCATTTGTTGAAATGTTGTCCATTTGTTTATATATTGTCTACAGCTGCTTTCATGTTACTCGGAGGGAGTAGAGTAGTTCTGTCAGAAACAATCTTGTCCACAAAGCCTAAAATATTTGCTATCTGGTCCTTTACATAAGAAGTTTGTTGACCTGATCTAACGGGATAGCACAGAGAACAAAAGTTTAACTGTTCTGGTCCTGTTTCACAAAAATGGTATTTAAAAAGTAACTCCCTCATTTGTCATGTGGCCTGCCATGTGTGCGAGGGACAGTGCCGCGTGCTGCAAAGGTCACGAGGGTGTAAAAGACGCGGCCCTGCTCTTCCATACCCAGTGGTGTGCTGTTCGCCTTTGTAGAGTTTCTTGGTTCCGTGCAAATATGAAATTGGAACTAGAGCTAAGCCACCTCAGTAGTGAGCAGGTTGCTGCAGATTCTAGGATTTCAAGGTTCAATGGAGATTTAAGTTTAAATCTTTGGTATGTATCTGTAATTATCAAACTAGGTTATGTGATATTGTAGTGTTCCCTCAAATATGTTAGCATCTGAAAATCCTTAAAAAGAATTTAAACATTGATTTAGATGGATATGAAGCTGTCTATTTCTAAATTAACTTACAATTTATTGTATGTATGTACACATATTCACATATGTACTCATATATACTTACATGTAGAACACTTTTCAAAAAAAAATCAGCTTTATTGAGATAATTCACAAACCATAAAATTCACCCTTTTGAGAGTCAAAAAAAAAAAAAAAAAAAGAACCAACTTTCAATCTACTTAGTGACTGCTGAAGTCACTCCGCAAGCATTGGTCAACCCGGGGCCCCGCAGGAGACCTCTTAGAACCCTTGGGCGCGAGCGGCGTGTGCGCATGCTCACTTGTGTTTGGCACTGCTCCTTGGTTAGCGTTCGATCGGGAGGCTTTTGAGTGGTGCTGTTGTGGCAGAGATGTTGTCTTCGAGAAAATCGTACTCAGTAATATTCGCTCATATCGGCTTCACGAGTGGGTATGAGCCGAGGGGCCAGGTGAGGGGACGGGCCTCTGAAGCTGCTGTCTTCTTCCATGAAGAAGCTTTTTGACATTTGACGGTAGACGAAAGAGTCACTCTCAGGCACCGCCACCAGGTGGCAGGAGGCGAGCTCGGACGAGGTTTGTTTCAGACAGAGAATCGGCTTTTGGCCTAGCTCCCAGATCCACTCAGACATCTGGGAAAGATCAATCACGCTGCCTAAAGGGGCCATGTTGAAAGAGGACACCAGATCCTTTCGTGTGGAGTAGGGGACTTGGGTGACAGAGCGGAACGAGAAGTAGTGGGCGGAGCTAGGCCCAATCATAGAAAAGAACTGATCTGTGGCCAGGTCAAGAAACAGCCCATTAGAACCATCTTTCAATATCCTTAGTGACTGCTGACGTCACTCAGCATCCATTGGTCAACCCGGGGCCCCGCAGGAGACCTCTTAGAACCCTTGGGCGCGAGCGGTGTGTGCGCGTTCTCACCTGTGTTTATCACTGCTCCTTGGTTACCGTTCGATCGGGAGGCTTTTGAGTGGTGCGGTTGTGGCAGAGAGGTTGGCTTCTACAGAATAGTACCGAGTAATCGCTGGTATTAGGTTTAGAAGTGGATAAGAGCCGAGGGGGCAGGTGAGCGGGCTGGCCCGTTAAGCTGCTGTCTTCTGCCATGAAGGCGCTTTTTGACTTTGGACCGTTGAAGAAAAAGTCACTCTCTGGCACCACCACCGGGCTGCAGGAGGCGAGCGCGGACGCGGTTTGTTCGTGAAAGAGAATCGGCTTTCGGCTGAGTTGGCAGATCCGACTCAGACATCTGGGAAAGATCCATCACGCTGCCAAACAGGGTGATGTGGAAAGAGGACAGCTGATCTTTCCGTGTGGAGTAGGGGTCGGGAACCTCCAGCAGGCTGCAGGAGGCGAGCGCGGGAGCGGTTTGGTTGAGAAATGGAATCGGATTTCGGCTGAGCTACCAGATCCGACACAGACATCTGGGAAAGATCCATCAAGCTGCAAAAGGGGTCATGTTAAAAGTGGATAGCAGATCTTTCCGTGTGGAGTAGGGTAAGTGGATGACAGAGTGGATGGAGAAGTAGGGGGCGGAGCCAGGCCCAAGCTTAGGAAAGAACTTATCTGTAGCCATGGCAAGAAATAGCCCGTGAGAAACAACTTTCAATCCCCCTAGGGACCACTGACGGCAATCAGCAACCATTGGTCAACCCGGGGCCCCGCAGGAGACCTCTTAGAACCCTTGGGCGCGAGCGGTGTGTGCGCATGCTCACTTGTGTTTGGCACTGCTCCTTGGTTAGCGTTCGATCGGGAGGCTTTTGGGTGGTGCTGTTGTGGCAGAGATGTTGTCTTCGAGAAAATAGTACTGAGTAATATTCGCTCATATCGGCTTCACGAGTGGGTATGAGCCGAGGGGCCAGGTGAGGGGACGGGCCTCTGAAGCTGCTGTCTTCTCCCATGAAGAAGCTTTTTGACTTTTGACGGTAGACGAAAGAGTCACTCTCAGGCACCGCCACCAGGTTGCAGGAGGCGAGCTCGGACGAGGTTTATTTCAGACAGAGAATCGGCTTTTGGCCTAGCTCCCAGATCCACTCAGACATCTGGGAAAGATCAATCACGCTGCCTAAAGGGGCCATGTTGAAAGAGGACACCAGATCCTTTCGTGTGGAGTAGGGGACGGGGATGACAGAGCCGAACGAGTAGTAGGGGGCGGAGCAAGGCCCAATCTGAGAAAAGAACTGATCTGTAGCCACGTCAAGAAATAGCCCATTAGAACCAACTTTCGGCACTCAGCTCCAGGCGGGGCGGCCCCGGCGCTGAGGGACGCTACCCGACCTTGGCGGGACGGGGGTTTCGCCAGGGCCTGGGCCCAGCGACCAGGCGGAGACGGCGCGCGAGCCTTGCAGTCTCCAGGGAAATGCGGGCTTGCCTGCAATGAGATTTCATTTTCTGCATTTAAAGGACATCCTTTTCTGAGCTGCTGTGAATAAATTTGGGATGATACTGTATGTTTTCATCTAATGGAGAATTAGCTGTATTTTGAATAAGGATTGCTGCACTGGACGACTTCAGAACATTACTCACAATGTCATCAAACAGGAGTCAGAATCCCCATGGACCGAAGCAGATTGGCCTTGACCAGCTCTGGGACGACCTCAGAGCTGGAATCCAGCAAGTGTACACCAGACAGAGTATGGCGAAGTCCAGATACATGGAACGCTACACGTATCCTCCTGCTTGAACTGAGATAATTTGCTTTAGAATTTTGATACTTAGTGGTAGGATCGATGAATTATTAGAAATTTGACATCGTGTGTTCTCTTCTCAGTTCATCCTTGAAATGTAGTCACAGAATTCATCTTTAGCTTTAAGTTTTTTGAATAGAGTTACTGTTTTTCGGTTTTTGGAACAGAGGTAATAAAATTGGCTAGTTAGTTGTCTAATGCAGTGCTGGTCAGTACAGTAGCCACTAGTCACATGTATCTGTTTACATTTAAAATAATTTAAAAATTCAGTTTCTTAGTCACAGTGGCCATATTTTAAGGGCTTAATAGTCAGATAATAAAATATTTCTATTACTGTGGAAAGATCCGTTGGACAGCACTGGCCTAAAGCAGGGGATCATTTGTTGAAATGTTGTCCATTTGTTTATATATTGTCTACAGCTGCTTTCATGTTACTCGGAGGGAGTTGAGTAGTTCTGTCAGAAACAATCTTGTCCACAAAGCCTAAAATATTTGCTATCTGGTCCTTTACATAAGAAGTTTGTTGACCTGATCTAACGGGATAGCACAGAGAACAAAAGTTTAACTGTTCTGGTCCTGTTTCACAAAAATGGTATTTAAAAAGTAACTCCCTCATTTGTCATGTGGCCTGCCATGTGTGCGAGGGACAGTGCCGCGTGCTGCAAAGGTCACGAGGGTGTAAAAGACGCGGCCCTGCTCTTCCATACCCAGTGGTGTGCTGTTCGCCTTTGTAGAGTTTCTTGGTTCCGTGCAAATATGAAATTGGAACTAGAGCTAAGCCACCTCAGTAGTGAGCAGGTTGCTGCAGATTCTAGGATTTCAAGGTTCAATGGAGATTTAAGTTTAAATCTTTGGTATGTATCTGTAATTATCAAACTAGGTTATGTGATATTGTAGTGTTCCCTCAAATATGTTAGCATCTGAAAATCCTTAAAAAGAATTTAAACATTGATTTAGATGGATATGAAGCTGTCTATTTCTAAATTAACTTACAATTTATTGTATGTATGTACACATATTCATATATGTACTCATATATACTTACATGTAGAACACTTTTCAAAAAAAAATCAGCTTTATTGAGATAATTCACAAACCATAAAATTCACCCTTTTGAAAGTCAAAAAAAAAAAAAAAAAAAAAAGAACCAACTTTCAATCTACTTAGTGACTGCTGAAGTCACTCCGCAACCATTGGTCAACCCGGGGCCCCGCAGGAGACCTCTTAGAACCCTTGGGCGCGAGCGGCGTGTGCGCATGCTCACTTGTGTTTGGCACTGCTCCTTGGTTAGCGTTCGATCGGGAGGCTTTTGAGTGGTGCTGTTGTGGCAGAGATGTTGTCTTCGAGAAAATCGTACTCAGTAATATTCGCTCATATCGGCTTCACGAGTGGGTATGAGCCGAGGGGCCAGGTGAGGGGACGGGCCTCTGAAGCTGCTGTCTTCTTCCATGAAGAAGCTTTTTGACATTTGACGGTAGACGAAAGAGTCACTCTCAGGCACCGCCACCAGGTGGCAGGAGGCGAGCTCGGACGAGGTTTGTTTCAGACAGAGAATCGGCTTTTGGCCTAGCTCCCAGATCCACTCAGACATCTGGGAAACATCAATCACGCTGCCTAAAGGGGCCATGTTGAAAGAGGACACCAGATCCTTTCGTGTGGAGTAGGGGACTTGGGTGACAGAGCGGAACGAGAAGTAGTGGGCGGAGCTAGGCCCAATCTTAGAAAAGAACTGATCTGTGGCCAGGTCAAGAAACAGCCCATTAGAACCATCTTTCAATATCCTTAGTGACTGCTGACGTCACTCAGCATCCATTGGTCAACCCGGGGCCCCCGCAGGAGACCTCTTAGAACCCTTGGGCGCGATCGGTGTGTGCGCGTTCTCACCTGTGTTTATCACTGCTCCTTGGTTACCGTTCGATCGGGAGGCTTTTGAGTGGTGCGGTTGTGGCAGAGAGGTTGGCTTCTACAGAATAGTACCGAATAATCGCTGGTATTAGGTTTAGAAGTGGATAAGAGCCGAGGGGGCAGGTGAGCGGGCTGGCCCGTTAAGCTGCTGTCTTCTGCCATGAAGGCGCTTTTTGACTTTGGACCGTTGAAGAAAAAGTCACTCTCTGGCACCACCACCGGGCTGCAGGAGGCGAGCGCGGACGCGGTTTGTTCGTGAAAGAGAATCGGCTTTCGGCTGAGCTGGCAGATCCGACTCAGACATCTGGGAAAGATCCATCACGCTGCCAAACAGGGTGATGTGGAAAGAGGACAGCTGATCTTTCCGTGTGGAGTAGGGGTCGGGAACCTCCAGCAGGCTGCAGGAGGCGAGCGCGGGAGCGGTTTGGTTGAGAAATGGAATCGGATTTCGGCTGAGCTACCAGATCCGACACAGACATCTGGGAAAGATCCATCAAGCTGCAAAAGGGGTCATGTTAAAAGTGGATAGCAGATCTTTCCGTGTGGAGTAGGGTAAGTGGATGACAGAGTGGATGGAGAAGTAGGGGGCGGAGCCAGGCCCAAGCTTAGGAAAGAACTTATCTGTAGCCATGGCAAGAAATAGCCCGTGAGAAACAACTTTCAATCCCCCTAGGGACCACTGACGGCAATCAGCAACCATTGGTCAACCCGGGGCCCCGCAGGAGACCTCTTAGAACCCTTGGGCGCGAGCGGTGTGTGCGCATGCTCACTTGTGTTTGGCACTGCTCCTTGGTTAGCGTTCGATCGGGAGGCTTTTGGGTGGTGCTGTTGTGGCAGAGATGTTGTCTTCGAGAAAATAGTACTGAGTAATATTCGCTCATATCGGCTTCACGAGTGGGTATGAGCCGAGGGGCCAGGTGAGGGGACGGGCCTCTGAAGCTGCTGTCTTCTCCCATGAAGAAGCTTTTTGACTTTTGACGGTAGACGAAAGAGTCACTCTCAGGCACCGCCACCAGGTTGCAGGAGGCGAGCTCGGACGAGGTTTATTTCAGACAGAGAATCGGCTTTTGGCCTAGCTCCCAGATCCACTCAGACATCTGGGAAAGATCAATCACGCTGCCTAAAGGGGCCATGTTGAAAGAGGACACCAGATCCTTTCGTGTGGAGTAGGGGACGGGGATGACAGAGCCGAACGAGTAGTAGGGGGCGGAGCAAGGCCCAATCTGAGAAAAGAACTGATCTGTAGCCACGTCAAGAAATAGCCCATTAGAACCAACTTTCGGCACTCAGCTCCAGGCGGGGCGGCCCCGGCGCTGAGGGACGCTACCCGACCTTGGCGGGACGGGGGTTTCGCCAGGGCCTGGGCCCAGCGACCAGGCGGAGACGGCGCGCGAGCCTTGCAGTCTCCAGGGAAATGCGGGCTTGCCTGCAATGAGATTTCATTTTCTGCATTTAAAGGACATCCTTTTCTGAGCTGCTGTGAATAAATTTGGGATGATACTGTATGTTTTCATCTAATGGAGAATTAGCTGTATTTTGAATAAGGATTGCTGCACTGGACGACTTCAGAACATTACTCACAATGTCATCAAACAGGAGTCAGAATCCCCATGGACCGAAGCAGATTGGCCTTGACCAGCTCTGGGACGACCTCAGAGCTGGAATCCAGCAAGTGTACACCAGACAGAGTATGGCGAAGTCCAGATACATGGAACGCTACACGTATCCTCCTGCTTGAACTGAGATAATTTGCTTTAGAATTTTGATACTTAGTGGTAGGATCGATGAATTATTAGAAATTTGACATCGTGTGTTCTCTTCTCAGTTCATCCTTGAAATGTAGTCACAGAATTCATCTTTAGCTTTAAGTTTTTTGAATAGAGGTACTGTTTTTCGGTTTTTGGAACAGAGGTAATAAAATTGGCTAGTTAGTTGTCTAATGCAGTGCTGGTCAGTACAGTAGCCACTAGTCACATGTATCTGTTTACATTTAAAATAATTTAAAAATTCAGTTTCTTAGTCACAGTGGCCATATTTAAAGGGCTTAATAGTCAGATAATAAAATATTTCTATTACTGTGGAAAGATCCGTTGGACAGCACTGGCCTAAAGCAGGGGATCATTTGTTGAAATGTTGTCCATTTGTTTATATATTGTCTACAGCTGCTTTCATGTTACTCGGAGGGAGTTGAGTAGTTCTGTCAGAAACAATCTTGTCCACAAAGCCTAAAATATTTGCTATCTGGTCCTTTACATAAGAAGTTTGTTGACCTGATCTAACGGGATAGCACAGAGAACAAAAGTTTAACTGTTCTGGTCCTGTTTCACAAAAATGGTATTTAAAAAGTAACTCCCTCATTTGTCATGTGGCCTACCATGTGTGCGAGGGACAGTGCCGCGTGCTGCAAAGGTCACGAGGGTGTAAAAGACGCGGCCCTGCTCTTCCATACCCAGTGGTGTGCTGTTCGCCTTTGTAGAGTTTCTTGGTTCCGTGCAAATATGAAATTGGAACTAGAGCTAAGCCAACTCAGTAGTGAGCAGGTTGCTGCAGATTCTAGGATTTCAAGGTTCAATGGAGATTTAAGTTTAAATCTTTGGTATGTATCTGTAATTATCAAACTAGGTTATGTGATATTGTAGTGTTCCCTCAAATATGTTAGCATCTGAAAATCCTTAAAAAGAATTTAAACATTGATTTAGATGGATATGAAGCTGTCTATTTCTAAATTAACTTACAATTTATTGTATGTATGTACACATATTCACATATGTACTCACATATACTTACATGTAGAACACTTTTCAAAAAAAAATCAGCTTTATTGAGATAATTCACAAACCATAAAATTCACCCTTTTGAAAGTCAAAAAAAAAAAAAAAAAAAAAAAAGAACCAACTTTCAATCTACTTAGTGACTGCTGAAGTCACTCCGCAACCATTGGTCAACCCGGGGCCCCGCAGGAGACCTCTTAGAACCCTTGGGCGCGAGCGGCGTGTGCGCATGCTCACTTGTGTTTGGCACTGCTCCTTGGTTAGCGTTCGATCGGGAGGCTTTTGAGTGGTGCTGTTGTGGCAGAGATGTTGTCTTCGAGAAAATCGTACTCAGTAATATTCGCTCATATCGGCTTCACGAGTGGGTATGAGCCGAGGGGCCAGGTGAGGGGACGGGCCTCTGAAGCTGCTGTCTTCTTCCATGAAGAAGCTTTTTGACATTTGACGGTAGACGAAAGAGTCACTCTCAGGCACCGCCACCAGGTGGCAGGAGGCGAGCTCGGACGAGGTTTGTTTCAGACAGAGAATCGGCTTTTGGCCTAGCTCCCAGATCCACTCAGACATCTGGGAAACATCAATCACGCTGCCTAAAGGGGCCATGTTGAAAGAGGACACCAGATCCTTTCGTGTGGAGTAGGGGACTTGGGTGACAGAGCGGAACGAGAAGTAGTGGGCGGAGCTAGGCCCAATCTTAGAAAAGAACTGATCTGTGGCCAGGTCAAGAAACAGCCCATTAGAACCATCTTTCAATATCCTTAGTGACTGCTGACGTCACTCAGCATCCATTGGTCAACCCGGGGCCCCCGCAGGAGACCTCTTAGAACCCTTGGGCGCGAGCGGTGTGTGCGCGTTCTCACCTGTGTTTATCACTGCTCCTTGGTTACCGTTCGATCGGGAGGCTTTTGAGTGGTGCGGTTGTGGCAGAGAGGTTGGCTTCTACAGAATAGTACCGAATAATCGCTGGTATTAGGTTTAGAAGTGGATAAGAGCCGAGGGGGCAGGTGAGCGGGCTGGCCCGTTAAGCTGCTGTCTTCTGCCATGAAGGCGCTTTTTGACTTTGGACCGTTGAAGAAAAAGTCACTCTCTGGCACCACCACCGGGCTGCAGGAGGCGAGCGCGGACGCGGTTTGTTCGTGAAAGAGAATCGGCTTTCGGCTGAGCTGGCAGATCCGACTCAGACATCTGGGAAAGATCCATCACGCTGCCAAACAGGGTGATGTGGAAAGAGGACAGCTGATCTTTCCGTGTGGAGTAGGGGTCGGGAACCTCCAGCAGGCTGCAGGAGGCGAGCGCGGGAGCGGTTTGGTTGAGAAATGGAATCGGATTTCGGCTGAGCTACCAGATCCGACACAGACATCTGGGAAAGATCCATCAAGCTGCAAAAGGGGTCATGTTAAAAGTGGATAGCAGATCTTTCCGTGTGGAGTAGGGTAAGTGGATGACAGAGTGGATGGAGAAGTAGGGGGCGGAGCCAGGCCCAAGCTTAGGAAAGAACTTATCTGTAGCCATGGCAAGAAATAGCCCGTGAGAAACAACTTTCAATCCCCCTAGGGACCACTGACGGCAATCAGCAACCATTGGTCAACCCGGGGCCCCGCAGGAGACCTCTTAGAACCCTTGGGCGCGAGCGGTGTGTGCGCATGCTCACTTGTGTTTGGCACTGCTCCTTGGTTAGCGTTCGATCGGGAGGCTTTTGGGTGGTGCTGTTGTGGCAGAGATGTTGTCTTCGAGAAAATAGTACTGAGTAATATTCGCTCATATCGGCTTCACGAGTGGGTATGAGCCGAGGGGCCAGGTGAGGGGACGGGCCTCTGAAGCTGCTGTCTTCTCCCATGAAGAAGCTTTTTGACTTTTGACGGTAGACGAAAGAGTCACTCTCAGGCACCGCCACCAGGTTGCAGGAGGCGAGCTCGGACGAGGTTTATTTCAGACAGAGAATCGGCTTTTGGCCTAGCTCCCAGATCCACTCAGACATCTGGGAAAGATCAATCACGCTGCCTAAAGGGGCCATGTTGAAAGAGGACACCAGATCCTTTCGTGTGGAGTAGGGGACGGGGATGACAGAGCCGAACGAGTAGTAGGGGGCGGAGCAAGGCCCAATCTGAGAAAAGAACTGATCTGTAGCCACGTCAAGAAATAGCCCATTAGAACCAACTTTCGGCACTCAGCTCCAGGCGGGGCGGCCCCGGCGCTGAGGGACGCTACCCGACCTTGGCGGGACGGGGGTTTCGCCAGGGCCTGGGCCCAGCGACCAGGCGGAGACGGCGCGCGAGCCTTGCAGTCTCCAGGGAAATGCGGGCTTGCCTGCAATGAGATTTCATTTTCTGCATTTAAAGGACATCCTTTTCTGAGCTGCTGTGAATAAATTTGGGATGATACTGTATGTTTTCATCTAATGGAGAATTAGCTGTATTTTGAATAAGGATTGCTGCACTGGACGACTTCAGAACATTACTCACAATGTCATCAAACAGGAGTCAGAATCCCCATGGACCGAAGCAGATTGGCCTTGACCAGCTCTGGGACGACCTCAGAGCTGGAATCCAGCAAGTGTACACCAGACAGAGTATGGCGAAGTCCAGATACATGGAACGCTACACGTATCCTCCTGCTTGAACTGAGATAATTTGCTTTAGAATTTTGATACTTAGTGGTAGGATCGATGAATTATTAGAAATTTGACATCGTGTGTTCTCTTCTCAGTTCATCCTTGAAATGTAGTCACAGAATTCATCTTTAGCTTTAAGTTTTTTGAATAGAGGTACTGTTTTTCGGTTTTTGGAACAGAGGTAATAAAATTGGCTAGTTAGTTGTCTAATGCAGTGCTGGTCAGTACAGTAGCCACTAGTCACATGTATCTGTTTACATTTAAAATAATTTAAAAATTCAGTTTCTTAGTCACAGTGGCCATATTTAAAGGGCTTAATAGTCAGATAATAAAATATTTCTATTACTGTGGAAAGATCCGTTGGACAGCACTGGCCTAAAGCAGGGGATCATTTGTTGAAATGTTGTCCATTTGTTTATATATTGTCTACAGCTGCTTTCATGTTACTCGGAGGGAGTTGAGTAGTTCTGTCAGAAACAATCTTGTCCACAAAGCCTAAAATATTTGCTATCTGGTCCTTTACATAAGAAGTTTGTTGACCTGATCTAACGGGATAGCACAGAGAACAAAAGTTTAACTGTTCTGGTCCTGTTTCACAAAAATGGTATTTAAAAAGTAACTCCCTCATTTGTCATGTGGCCTACCATGTGTGCGAGGGACAGTGCCGCGTGCTGCAAAGGTCACGAGGGTGTAAAAGACGCGGCCCTGCTCTTCCATACCCAGTGGTGTGCTGTTCGCCTTTGTAGAGTTTCTTGGTTCCGTGCAAATATGAAATTGGAACTAGAGCTAAGCCACCTCAGTAGTGAGCAGGTTGCTGCAGATTCTAGGATTTCAAGGTTCAATGGAGATTTAAGTTTAAATCTTTGGTATGTATCTGTAATTATCAAACTAGGTTATGTGATATTGTAGTGTTCCCTCAAATATGTTAGCATCTGAAAATCCTTAAAAAGAATTTAAACATTGATTTAGATGGATATGAAGCTGTCTATTTCTAAATTAACTTACAATTTATTGTATGTATGTACACATATTCACATATGTACTCACATATACTTACATGTAGAACACTTTTCAAAAAAAAATCAGCTTTATTGAGATAATTCACAAACCATAAAATTCACCCTTTTGAAAGTCAAAAAAAAAAAAAAAAAAAAAAAAAAGAACCAACTTTCAATCTACTTAGTGACTGCTGAAGTCACTCCGCAACCATTGGTCAACCCGGGGCCCCGCAGGAGACCTCTTAGAACCCTTGGGCGCGAGCGGCGTGTGCGCATGCTCACTTGTGTTTGGCACTGCTCCTTGGTTAGCGTTCGATCGGGAGGCTTTTGAGTGGTGCTGTTGTGGCAGAGATGTTGTCTTCGAGAAAATCGTACTCAGTAATATTCGCTCATATCGGCTTCACGAGTGGGTATGAGCCGAGGGGCCAGGTGAGGGGACGGGCCTCTGAAGCTGCTGTCTTCTTCCATGAAGAAGCTTTTTGACATTTGACGGTAGACGAAAGAGTCACTCTCAGGCACCGCCACCAGGTGGCAGGAGGCGAGCTCGGACGAGGTTTGTTTCAGACAGAGAATCGGCTTTTGGCCTAGCTCCCAGATCCACTCAGACATCTGGGAAACATCAATCACGCTGCCTAAAGGGGCCATGTTGAAAGAGGACACCAGATCCTTTCGTGTGGAGTAGGGGACTTGGGTGACAGAGCGGAACGAGAAGTAGTGGGCGGAGCTAGGCCCAATCTTAGAAAAGAAGTGATCTGTGGCCAGGTCAAGAAACAGCCCATTAGAACCATCTTTCAATATCCTTAGTGACTGCTGACGTCACTCAGCATCCATTGGTCAACCCGGGGCCCCGCAGGAGACCTCTTAGAACCCTTGGGCGCGAGCGGTGTGTGCGCGTTCTCACCTGTGTTTATCACTGCTCCTTGGTTACCGTTCGATCGGGAGGCTTTTGAGTGGTGCGGTTGTGGCAGAGAGGTTGGCTTCTACAGAATAGTACCGAGTAATCGCTGGTATTAGGTTTAGAAGTGGATAAGAGCCGAGGGGGCAGGTGAGCGGGCTGGCCCGTTAAGCTGCTGTCTTCTGCCATGAAGGCGCTTTTTGACTTTGGACCGTTGAAGAAAAAGTCACTCTCTGGCACCACCACCGGGCTGCAGGAGGCGAGCGCGGACGCGGTTTGTTCGTGAAAGAGAATCGGCTTTCGGCTGAGCTGGCAGATCCGACTCAGACATCTGGGAAAGATCCATCACGCTGCCAAACAGGGTGATGTGGAAAGAGGACAGCTGATCTTTCCGTGTGGAGTAGGGGTCGGGAACCTCCAGCAGGCTGCAGGAGGCGAGCGCGGGAGCGGTTTGGTTGAGAAATGGAATCGGATTTCGGCTGAGCTACCAGATCCGACACAGACATCTGGGAAAGATCCATCAAGCTGCAAAAGGGGTCATGTTAAAAGTGGATAGCAGATCTTTCCGTGTGGAGTAGGGTAAGTGGATGACAGAGTGGATGGAGAAGTAGGGGGCGGAGCCAGGCCCAAGCTTAGGAAAGAACTTATCTGTAGCCATGGCAAGAAATAGCCCGTGAGAAACAACTTTCAATCCCCCTAGGGACCACTGACGGCAATCAGCAACCATTGGTCAACCCGGGGCCCCGCAGGAGACCTCTTAGAACCCTTGGGCGCGAGCGGTGTGTGCGCATGCTCACTTGTGTTTGGCACTGCTCCTTGGTTAGCGTTCGATCGGGAGGCTTTTGGGTGGTGCTGTTGTGGCAGAGATGTTGTCTTCGAGAAAATAGTACTGAGTAATATTCGCTCATATCGGCTTCACGAGTGGGTATGAGCCGAGGGGCCAGGTGAGGGGACGGGCCTCTGAAGCTGCTGTCTTCTTCCATGAAGAAGCTTTTTGACATTTGACGGTAGACGAAAGAGTCACTCTCAGGCACCGCCACCAGGTGGCAGGAGGCGAGCTCGGACGAGGTTTGTTTCAGACAGAGAATCGGCTTTTGGCCTAGCTCCCAGATCCACTCAGACATCTGGGAAACATCAATCACGCTGCCTAAAGGGGCCATGTTGAAAGAGGACACCAGATCCTTTCGTGTGGAGTAGGGGACTTGGGTGACAGAGCGGAACGAGAAGTAGTGGGCGGAGCTAGGCCCAATCTTAGAAAAGAAGTGATCTGTGGCCAGGTCAAGAAACAGCCCATTAGAACCATCTTTCAATATCCTTAGTGACTGCTGACGTCACTCAGCATCCATTGGTCAACCCGGGGCCCCGCAGGAGACCTCTTAGAACCCTTGGGCGCGAGCGGTGTGTGCGCGTTCTCACCTGTGTTTATCACTGCTCCTTGGTTACCGTTCGATCGGGAGGCTTTTGAGTGGTGCGGTTGTGGCAGAGAGGTTGGCTTCTACAGAATAGTACCGAGTAATCGCTGGTATTAGGTTTAGAAGTGGATAAGAGCCGAGGGGGCAGGTGAGCGGGCTGGCCCGTTAAGCTGCTGTCTTCTGCCATGAAGGCGCTTTTTGACTTTGGACCGTTGAAGAAAAAGTCACTCTCTGGCACCACCACCGGGCTGCAGGAGGCGAGCGCGGACGCGGTTTGTTCGTGAAAGAGAATCGGCTTTCGGCTGAGCTGGCAGATCCGACTCAGACATCTGGGAAAGATCCATCACGCTGCCAAACAGGGTGATGTGGAAAGAGGACAGCTGATCTTTCCGTGTGGAGTAGGGGTCGGGAACCTCCAGCAGGCTGCAGGAGGCGAGCGCGGGAGCGGTTTGGTTGAGAAATGGAATCGGATTTCGGCTGAGCTACCAGATCCGACACAGACATCTGGGAAAGATCCATCAAGCTGCAAAAGGGGTCATGTTAAAAGTGGATAGCAGATCTTTCCGTGTGGAGTAGGGTAAGTGGATGACAGAGTGGATGGAGAAGTAGGGGGCGGAGCCAGGCCCAAGCTTAGGAAAGAACTTATCTGTAGCCATGGCAAGAAATAGCCCGTGAGAAACAACTTTCAATCCCCCTAGGGACCACTGACGGCAATCAGCAACCATTGGTCAACCCGGGGCCCCGCAGGAGACCTCTTAGAACCCTTGGGCGCGAGCGGTGTGTGCGCATGCTCACTTGTGTTTGGCACTGCTCCTTGGTTAGCGTTCGATCGGGAGGCTTTTGGGTGGTGCTGTTGTGGCAGAGATGTTGTCTTCGAGAAAATAGTACTGAGTAATATTCGCTCATATCGGCTTCACGAGTGGGTATGAGCCGAGGGGCCAGGTGAGGGGACGGGCCTCTGAAGCTGCTGTCTTCTCCCATGAAGAAGCTTTTTGACTTTTGACGGTAGACGAAAGAGTCACTCTCAGGCACCGCCACCAGGTTGCAGGAGGCGAGCTCGGACGAGGTTTGTTTCAGACAGAGAATCGGCTTTTGGCCTAGCTCCCAGATCCACTCAGACATCTGGGAAAGATCAATCACGCTGCCTAAAGGGGCCATGTTGAAAGAGGACACCAGATCCTTTCGTGTGGAGTAGGGGACGGGGATGACAGAGCCGAACGAGTAGTAGGGGGCGGAGCAAGGCCCAATCTGAGAAAAGAACTGATCTGTAGCCACGTCAAGAAATAGCCCATTAGAACCAACTTTCGGCACTCAGCTCCAGGCGGGGCGGCCCCGGCGCTGAGGGACGCTACCCGACCTTGGCGGGACGGGGGTTTCGCCAGGGCCTGGGCCCAGCGACCAGGCGGAGACGGCGCGCGAGCCTTGCAGTCTCCAGGGAAATGCGGGCTTGCCTGCAATGAGATTTCATTTTCTGCATTTAAAGGACATCCTTTTCTGAGCTGCTGTGAATAAATTTGAGATGATACTGTATGTTTTCATCTAATGGAGAATTAGCTGTATTTTGAATAAGGATTGCTGCACTGGACGACTTCAGAACATTACTCACAATGTCATCAAACAGGAGTCAGAATCCCCATGGACCGAAGCAGATTGGCCTTGACCAGCTCTGGGACGACCTCAGAGCTGGAATCCAGCAAGTGTACACCAGACAGAGTATGGCGAAGTCCAGATACATGGAACGCTACACGTATCCTCCTGCTTGAACTGAGATAATTTGCTTTAGAATTTTGATACTTAGTGGTAGGATCGATGAATTATTAGAAATTTGACATCGTGTGTTCTCTTCTCAGTTCATCCTTGAAATGTAGTCACAGAATTCATCTTTAGCTTTAAGTTTTTTGAATAGAGTTACTGTTTTTCGGTTTTTGGAACAGAGGTAATAAAATTGGCTAGTTAGTTGTCTAATGCAGTGCTGGTCAGTACAGTAGCCACTAGTCACATGTATCTGTTTACATTTAAAATAATTTAAAAATTCAGTTTCTTAGTCACAGTGGCCATATTTTAAGGGCTTAATAGTCAGATAATAAAATATTTCTATTACTGTGGAAAGATCCGTTGGACAGCACTGGCCTAAAGCAGGGGATCATTTGTTGAAATGTTGTCCATTTGTTTATATATTGTCTACAGCTGCTTTCATGTTACTCGGAGGGAGTTGAGTAGTTCTGTCAGAAACAATCTTGTCCACAAAGCCTAAAATATTTGCTATCTGGTCCTTTACATAAGAAGTTTGTTGACCTGATCTAACGGGATAGCACAGAGAACAAAAGTTTAACTGTTCTGGTCCTGTTTCACAAAAATGGTATTTAAAAAGTAACTCCCTCATTTGTCATGTGGCCTGCCATGTGTGCGAGGGACAGTGCCGCGTGCTGCAAAGGTCACGAGGGTGTAAAAGACGCGGCCCTGCTCTTCCATACCCAGTGGTGTGCTGTTCGCCTTTGTAGAGTTTCTTGGTTCCGTGCAAATATGAAATTGGAACTAGAGCTAAGCCACCTCAGTAGTGAGCAGGTTGCTGCAGATTCTAGGATTTCAAGGTTCAATGGAGATTTAAGTTTAAATCTTTGGTATGTATCTGTAATTATCAAACTAGGTTATGTGATATTGTAGTGTTCCCTCAAATATGTTAGCATCTGAAAATCCTTAAAAAGAATTTAAACATTGATTTAGATGGATATGAAGCTGTCTATTTCTAAATTAACTTACAATTTATTGTATGTATGTACACATATTCACATATGTACTCACATATACTTACATGTAGAACACTTTTCAAAAAAAAATCAGCTTTATTGAGATAATTCACAAACCATAAAATTCACCCTTTTTAAAGTCAAAAAAAAAAAAAAAAAAAGAACCAACTTTCAATCTACTTAGTGACTGCTGAAGTCACTCCGCAACCATTGGTCAACCCGGGGCCCCGCAGGAGACCTCTTAGAACCCTTGGGCGCGAGCGGCGTGTGCGCATGCTCACTTGTGTTTGGCACTGCTCCTTGGTTAGCGTTCGATCGGGAGGCTTTTGAGTGGTGCTGTTGTGGCAGAGATGTTGTCTTCGAGAAAATCGTACTCAGTAATATTCGCTCATATCGGCTTCACGAGTGGGTATGAGCCGAGGGGCCAGGTGAGGGGACGGGCCTCTGAAGCTGCTGTCTTCTTCCATGAAGAAGCTTTTTGACATTTGACGGTAGACGAAAGAGTCACTCTCAGGCACCGCCACCAGGTGGCAGGAGGCGAGCTCGGACGAGGTTTGTTTCAGACAGAGAATCGGCTTTTGGCCTAGCTCCCAGATCCACTCAGACATCTGGGAAACATCAATCACGCTGCCTAAAGGGGCCATGTTGAAAGAGGACACCAGATCCTTTCGTGTGGAGTAGGGGACTTGGGTGACAGAGCGGAACGAGAAGTAGTGGGCGGAGCTAGGCCCAATCTTAGAAAAGAACTGATCTGTGGCCAGGTCAAGAAACAGCCCATTAGAACCATCTTTCAATATCCTTAGTGACTGCTGACGTCACTCAGCATCCATTGGTCAACCCGGGGCCCCGCAGGAGACCTCTTAGAACCCTTGGGCGCGAGCGGTGTGTGCGCGTTCTCACCTGTGTTTATCACTGCTCCTTGGTTACCGTTCGATCGGGAGGCTTTTGAGTGGTGCGGTTGTGGCAGAGAGGTTGGCTTCTACAGAATAGTACCGAGTAATCGCTGGTATTAGGTTTAGAAGTGGATAAGAGCCGAGGGGGCAGGTGAGCGGGCTGGCCCGTTAAGCTGCTGTCTTCTGCCATGAAGGCGCTTTTTGACTTTGGACCGTTGAAGAAAAAGTCACTCTCTGGCACCACCACCGGGCTGCAGGAGGCGAGCGCGGACGCGGTTTGTTCGTGAAAGAGAATCGGCTTTCGGCTGAGCTGGCAGATCCGACTCAGACATCTGGGAAAGATCCATCACGCTGCCAAACAGGGTGATGTGGAAAGAGGACAGCTGATCTTTCCGTGTGGAGTAGGGGTCGGGAACCTCCAGCAGGCTGCAGGAGGCGAGCGCGGGAGCGGTTTGGTTGAGAAATGGAATCGGATTTCGGCTGAGCTACCAGATCCGACACAGACATCTGGGAAAGATCCATCAAGCTGCAAAAGGGGTCATGTTAAAAGTGGATAGCAGATCTTTCCGTGTGGAGTAGGGTAAGTGGATGACAGAGTGGATGGAGAAGTAGGGGGCGGAGCCAGGCCCAAGCTTAGGAAAGAACTTATCTGTAGCCATGGCAAGAAATAGCCCGTGAGAAACAACTTTCAATCCCCCTAGGGACCACTGACGGCAATCAGCAACCATTGGTCAACCCGGGGCCCCGCAGGAGACCTCTTAGAACCCTTGGGCGCGAGCGGTGTGTGCGCATGCTCACTTGTGTTTGGCACTGCTCCTTGGTTAGCGTTCGATCGGGAGGCTTTTGGGTGGTGCTGTTGTGGCAGAGATGTTGTCTTCGAGAAAATAGTACTGAGTAATATTCGCTCATATCGGCTTCACGAGTGGGTATGAGCCGAGGGGCCAGGTGAGGGGACGGGCCTCTGAAGCTGCTGTCTTCTTCCATGAAGAAGCTTTTTGACATTTGACGGTAGACGAAAGAGTCACTCTCAGGCACCGCCACCAGGTGGCAGGAGGCGAGCTCGGACGAGGTTTGTTTCAGACAGAGAATCGGCTTTTGGCCTAGCTCCCAGATCCACTCAGACATCTGGGAAACATCAATCACGCTGCCTAAAGGGGCCATGTTGAAAGAGGACACCAGATCCTTTCGTGTGGAGTAGGGGACTTGGGTGACAGAGCGGAACGAGAAGTAGTGGGCGGAGCTAGGCCCAATCTTAGAAAAGAAGTGATCTGTGGCCAGGTCAAGAAACAGCCCATTAGAACCATCTTTCAATATCCTTAGTGACTGCTGACGTCACTCAGCATCCATTGGTCAACCCGGGGCCCCGCAGGAGACCTCTTAGAACCCTTGGGCGCGAGCGGTGTGTGCGCGTTCTCACCTGTGTTTATCACTGCTCCTTGGTTACCGTTCGATCGGGAGGCTTTTGAGTGGTGCGGTTGTGGCAGAGAGGTTGGCTTCTACAGAATAGTACCGAGTAATCGCTGGTATTAGGTTTAGAAGTGGATAAGAGCCGAGGGGGCAGGTGAGCGGGCTGGCCCGTTAAGCTGCTGTCTTCTGCCATGAAGGCGCTTTTTGACTTTGGACCGTTGAAGAAAAAGTCACTCTCTGGCACCACCACCGGGCTGCAGGAGGCGAGCGCGGACGCGGTTTGTTCGTGAAAGAGAATCGGCTTTCGGCTGAGCTGGCAGATCCGACTCAGACATCTGGGAAAGATCCATCACGCTGCCAAACAGGGTGATGTGGAAAGAGGACAGCTGATCTTTCCGTGTGGAGTAGGGGTCGGGAACCTCCAGCAGGCTGCAGGAGGCGAGCGCGGGAGCGGTTTGGTTGAGAAATGGAATCGGATTTCGGCTGAGCTACCAGATCCGACACAGACATCTGGGAAAGATCCATCAAGCTGCAAAAGGGGTCATGTTAAAAGTGGATAGCAGATCTTTCCGTGTGGAGTAGGGTAAGTGGATGACAGAGTGGATGGAGAAGTAGGGGGCGGAGCCAGGCCCAAGCTTAGGAAAGAACTTATCTGTAGCCATGGCAAGAAATAGCCCGTGAGAAACAACTTTCAATCCCCCTAGGGACCACTGACGGCAATCAGCAACCATTGGTCAACCCGGGGCCCCGCAGGAGACCTCTTAGAACCCTTGGGCGCGAGCGGTGTGTGCGCATGCTCACTTGTGTTTGGCACTGCTCCTTGGTTAGCGTTCGATCGGGAGGCTTTTGGGTGGTGCTGTTGTGGCAGAGATGTTGTCTTCGAGAAAATAGTACTGAGTAATATTCGCTCATATCGGCTTCACGAGTGGGTATGAGCCGAGGGGCCAGGTGAGGGGACGGGCCTCTGAAGCTGCTGTCTTCTCCCATGAAGAAGCTTTTTGACTTTTGACGGTAGACGAAAGAGTCACTCTCAGGCACCGCCACCAGGTTGCAGGAGGCGAGCTCGGACGAGGTTTGTTTCAGACAGAGAATCGGCTTTTGGCCTAGCTCCCAGATCCACTCAGACATCTGGGAAAGATCAATCACGCTGCCTAAAGGGGCCATGTTGAAAGAGGACACCAGATCCTTTCGTGTGGAGTAGGGGACGGGGATGACAGAGCCGAACGAGTAGTAGGGGGCGGAGCAAGGCCCAATCTGAGAAAAGAACTGATCTGTAGCCACGTCAAGAAATAGCCCATTAGAACCAACTTTCGGCACTCAGCTCCAGGCGGGGCGGCCCCGGCGCTGAGGGACGCTACCCGACCTTGGCGGGACGGGGGTTTCGCCAGGGCCTGGGCCCAGCGACCAGGCGGAGACGGCGCGCGAGCCTTGCAGTCTCCAGGGAAATGCGGGCTTGCCTGCAATGAGATTTCATTTTCTGCATTTAAAGGACATCCTTTTCTGAGCTGCTGTGAATAAATTTGAGATGATACTGTATGTTTTCATCTAATGGAGAATTAGCTGTATTTTGAATAAGGATTGCTGCACTGGACGACTTCAGAACATTACTCACAATGTCATCAAACAGGAGTCAGAATCCCCATGGACCGAAGCAGATTGGCCTTGACCAGCTCTGGGACGACCTCAGAGCTGGAATCCAGCAAGTGTACACCAGACAGAGTATGGCGAAGTCCAGATACATGGAACGCTACACGTATCCTCCTGCTTGAACTGAGATAATTTGCTTTAGAATTTTGATACTTAGTGGTAGGATCGATGAATTATTAGAAATTTGACATCGTGTGTTCTCTTCTCAGTTCATCCTTGAAATGTAGTCACAGAATTCATCTTTAGCTTTAAGTTTTTTGAATAGAGTTACTGTTTTTCGGTTTTTGGAACAGAGGTAATAAAATTGGCTAGTTAGTTGTCTAATGCAGTGCTGGTCAGTACAGTAGCCACTAGTCACATGTATCTGTTTACATTTAAAATAATTTAAAAATTCAGTTTCTTAGTCACAGTAGCCATATTTTAAGGGCTTAATAGTCAGATAATAAAATATTTCTATTACTGTGGAAAGATCCGTTGGACAGCACTGGCCTAAAGCAGGGGATCATTTGTTGAAATGTTGTCCATTTGTTTATATATTGTCTACAGCTGCTTTCATGTTACTCGGAGGGAGTTGAGTAGTTCTGTCAGAAACAATCTTGTCCACAAAGCCTAAAATATTTGCTATCTGGTCCTTTACATAAGAAGTTTGTTGACCTGATCTAACAGGATAGCACAGAGAACAAAAGTTTAACTGTTCTGGTCCTGTTTCACAAAAATGGTATTTAAAAAGTAACTCCCTCATTTGTCATGTGGCCTGCCATGTGTGCGAGGGACAGTGCCGCGTGCTGCAAAGGTCACGAGGGTGTAAAAGACGCGGCCCTGCTCTTCCATACCCAGTGGTGTGCTGTTCGCCTTTGTAGAGTTTCTTGGTTCCGTGCAAATATGAAATTGGAACTAGAGCTAAGCCACCTCAGTAGTGAGCAGGTTGCTGCAGATTCTAGGATTTCAAGGTTCAATGGAGATTTAAGTTTAAATCTTTGGTATGTATCTGTAATTATCAAACTAGGTTATGTGATATTGTAGTGTTCCCTCAAATATGTTAGCATCTGAAAATCCTTAAAAAGAATTTAAACATTGATTTAGATGGATATGAAGCTGTCTATTTCTAAATTAACTTACAATTTATTGTATGTATGTACACATATTCACATATGTACTCACATATACTTACATGTAGAACACTTTTCAAAAAAAAATCAGCTTTATTGAGATAATTCACAAACCATAAAATTCACCCTTTTGAAAGTCAAAAAAAAAAAAAAAAAAAAAGAACCAACTTTCAATCTACTTAGTGACTACTGAAGTCACTCCGCAACCATTGGTCAACCCGGGGCCCCGCAGGAGACCTCTTAGAACCCTTGGGCGCGAGCGGCGTGTGCGCATGCTCACTTGTGTTTGGCACTGCTCCTTGGTTAGCGTTCGATCGGGAGGCTTTTGAGTGGTGCTGTTGTGGCAGAGATGTTGTCTTCGAGAAAATCGTACTCAGTAATATTCGCTCATATCGGCTTCACGAGTGGGTATGAGCCGAGGGGCCAGGTGAGGGGACGGGCCTCTGAAGCTGCTGTCTTCTTCCATGAAGAAGCTTTTTGACATTTGACGGTAGACGAAAGAGTCACTCTCAGGCACCGCCACCAGGTGGCAGGAGGCGAGCTCGGACGAGGTTTGTTTCAGACAGAGAATCGGCTTTTGGCCTAGCTCCCAGATCCACTCAGACATCTGGGAAACATCAATCACGCTGCCTAAAGGGGCCATGTTGAAAGAGGACACCAGATCCTTTCGTGTGGAGTAGGGGACTTGGGTGACAGAGCGGAACGAGAAGTAGTGGGCGGAGCTAGGCCCAATCTTAGAAAAGAAGTGATCTGTGGCCAGGTCAAGAAACAGCCCATTAGAACCATCTTTCAATATCCTTAGTGACTGCTGACGTCACTCAGCATCCATTGGTCAACCCGGGGCCCCGCAGGAGACCTCTTAGAACCCTTGGGCGCGATCGGTGTGTGCGCGTTCTCACCTGTGTTTATCACTGCTCCTTGGTTACCGTTCGATCGGGAGGCTTTTGAGTGGTGCGGTTGTGGCAGAGAGGTTGGCTTCTACAGAATAGTACCGAGTAATCGCTGGTATTAGGTTTAGAAGTGGATAAGAGCCGAGGGGGCAGGTGAGCGGGCTGGCCCGTTAAGCTGCTGTCTTCTGCCATGAAGGCGCTTTTTGACTTTGGACCGTTGAAGAAAAAGTCACTCTCTGGCACCACCACCGGGCTGCAGGAGGCGAGCGCGGACGCGGTTTGTTCGTGAAAGAGAATCGGCTTTCGGCTGAGCTGGCAGATCCGACTCAGACATCTGGGAAAGATCCATCACGCTGCCAAACAGGGTGATGTGGAAAGAGGACAGCTGATCTTTCCGTGTGGAGTAGGGGTCGGGAACCTCCAGCAGGCTGCAGGAGGCGAGCGCGGGAGCGGTTTGGTTGAGAAATGGAATCGGATTTCGGCTGAGCTACCAGATCCGACACAGACATCTGGGAAAGATCCATCAAGCTGCAAAAGGGGTCATGTTAAAAGTGGATAGCAGATCTTTCCGTGTGGAGTAGGGTAAGTGGATGACAGAGTGGATGGAGAAGTAGGGGGCGGAGCCAGGCCCAAGCTTAGGAAAGAACTTATCTGTAGCCATGGCAAGAAATAGCCCGTGAGAAACAACTTTCAATCACCCTAGGGACCACTGACGGCAATCAGCAACCATTGGTCAACCCGGGGCCCCGCAGGAGACCTCTTAGAACCCTTGGGCGCGAGCGGTGTGTGCGCATGCTCACTTGTGTTTGGCACTGCTCCTTGGTTAGCGTTCGATCGGGAGGCTTTTGGGTGGTGCTGTTGTGGCAGAGATGTTGTCTTCGAGAAAATAGTACTGAGTAATATTCGCTCATATCGGCTTCACGAGTGGGTATGAGCCGAGGGGCCAGGTGAGGGGACGGGCCTCTGAAGCTGCTGTCTTCTCCCATGAAGAAGCTTTTTGACTTTTGACGGTAGACGAAAGAGTCACTCTCAGGCACCGCCACCAGGTTGCAGGAGGCGAGCTCGGACGAGGTTTATTTCAGACAGAGAATCGGCTTTTGGCCTAGCTCCCAGATCCACTCAGACATCTGGGAAAGATCAATCACGCTGCCTAAAGGGGCCATGTTGAAAGAGGACACCAGATCCTTTCGTGTGGAGTAGGGGACGGGGATGACAGAGCCGAACGAGTAGTAGGGGGCGGAGCAAGGCCCAATCTGAGAAAAGAACTGATCTGTAGCCACGTCAAGAAATAGCCCATTAGAACCAACTTTCGGCACTCAGCTCCAGGCGGGGCGGCCCCGGCGCTGAGGGACGCTACCCGACCTTGGCGGGACGGGGGTTTCGCCAGGGCCTGGGCCCAGCGACCAGGCGGAGACGGCGCGCGAGCCTTGCAGTCTCCAGGGAAATGCGGGCTTGCCTGCAATGAGATTTCATTTTCTGCATTTAAAGGACATCCTTTTCTGAGCTGCTGTGAATAAATTTGGGATGATACTGTATGTTTTCATCTAATGGAGAATTAGCTGTATTTTGAATAAGGATTGCTGCACTGGACGACTTCAGAACATTACTCACAATGTCATCAAACAGGAGTCAGAATCCCCATGGACCGAAGCAGATTGGCCTTGACCAGCTCTGGGACGACCTCAGAGCTGGAATCCAGCAAGTGTACACCAGACAGAGTATGGCGAAGTCCAGATACATGGAACTCTACACGTATCCTCCTGCTTGAACTGAGATAATTTGCTTTAGAATTTTGATACTTAGTGGTAGGATCGATGAATTATTAGAAATTTGACATCGTGTGTTCTCTTCTCAGTTCATCCTTGAAATGTAGTCACAGAATTCATCTTTAGCTTTAAGTTTTTTGAATAGAGGTACTGTTTTTCGGTTTTTGGAACAGAGGTAATAAAATTGGCTAGTTAGTTGTCTAATGCAGTGCTGGTCAGTACAGTAGCCACTAGTCACATGTATCTGTTTACATTTAAAATAATTTAAAAATTCAGTTTCTTAGTCACAGTGGCCATATTTAAAGGGCTTAATAGTCAGATAATAAAATATTTCTATTACTGTGGAAAGATCCGTTGGACAGCACTGGCCTAAAGCAGGGGATCATTTGTTGAAATGTTGTCCATTTGTTTATATATTGTCTACAGCTGCTTTCATGTTACTCGGAGGGAGTTGAGTAGTTCTGTCAGAAACAATCTTGTCCACAAAGCCTAAAATATTTGCTATCTGGTCCTTTACATAAGAAGTTTGTTGACCTGATCTAACGGGATAGCACAGAGAACAAAAGTTTAACTGTTCTGGTCCTGTTTCACAAAAATGGTATTTAAAAAGTAACTCCCTCATTTGTCATGTGGCCTACCATGTGTGCGAGGGACAGTGCCGCGTGCTGCAAAGGTCACGAGGGTGTAAAAGACGCGGCCCTGCTCTTCCATACCCAGTGGTGTGCTGTTCGCCTTTGTAGAGTTTCTTGGTTCCGTGCAAATATGAAATTGGAACTAGAGCTAAGCCAACTCAGTAGTGAGCAGGTTGCTGCAGATTCTAGGATTTCAAGGTTCAATGGAGATTTAAGTTTAAATCTTTGGTATGTATCTGTAATTATCAAACTAGGTTATGTGATATTGTAGTGTTCCCTCAAATATGTTAGCATCTGAAAATCCTTAAAAAGAATTTAAACATTGATTTAGATGGATATGAAGCTGTCTATTTCTAAATTAACTTACAATTTATTGTATGTATGTACACATATTCACATATGTACTCACATATACTTACATGTAGAACACTTTTCAAAAAAAAATCAGCTTTATTGAGATAATTCACAAACCATAAAATTCACCCTTTTGAAAGTCAAAAAAAAAAAAAAAAAAAAAAAAAAGAACCAACTTTCAATCTACTTAGTGACTGCTGAAGTCACTCCGCAACCATTGGTCAACCCGGGGCCCCGCAGGAGACCTCTTAGAACCCTTGGGCGCGAGCGGCGTGTGCGCATGCTCACTTGTGTTTGGCACTGCTCCTTGGTTAGCGTTCGATCGGGAGGCTTTTGAGTGGTGCTGTTGTGGCAGAGATGTTGTCTTCGAGAAAATCGTACTCAGTAATATTCGCTCATATCGGCTTCACGAGTGGGTATGAGCCGAGGGGCCAGGTGAGGGGACGGGCCTCTGAAGCTGCTGTCTTCTTCCATGAAGAAGCTTTTTGACATTTGACGGTAGACGAAAGAGTCACTCTCAGGCACCGCCACCAGGTGGCAGGAGGCGAGCTCGGACGAGGTTTGTTTCAGACAGAGAATCGGCTTTTGGCCTAGCTCCCAGATCCACTCAGACATCTGGGAAACATCAATCACGCTGCCTAAAGGGGCCATGTTGAAAGAGGACACCAGATCCTTTCGTGTGGAGTAGGGGACTTGGGTGACAGAGCGGAACGAGAAGTAGTGGGCGGAGCTAGGCCCAATCTTAGAAAAGAAGTGATCTGTGGCCAGGTCAAGAAACAGCCCATTAGAACCATCTTTCAATATCCTTAGTGACTGCTGACGTCACTCAGCATCCATTGGTCAACCCGGGGCCCCGCAGGAGACCTCTTAGAACCCTTGGGCGCGAGCGGTGTGTGCGCGTTCTCACCTGTGTTTATCACTGCTCCTTGGTTACCGTTCGATCGGGAGGCTTTTGAGTGGTGCGGTTGTGGCAGAGAGGTTGGCTTCTACAGAATAGTACCGAGTAATCGCTGGTATTAGGTTTAGAAGTGGATAAGAGCCGAGGGGGCAGGTGAGCGGGCTGGCCCGTTAAGCTGCTGTCTTCTGCCATGAAGGCGCTTTTTGACTTTGGACCGTTGAAGAAAAAGTCACTCTCTGGCACCACCACCGGGCTGCAGGAGGCGAGCGCGGACGCGGTTTGTTCGTGAAAGAGAATCGGCTTTCGGCTGAGCTGGCAGATCCGACTCAGACATCTGGGAAAGATCCATCACGCTGCCAAACAGGGTGATGTGGAAAGAGGACAGCTGATCTTTCCGTGTGGAGTAGGGGTCGGGAACCTCCAGCAGGCTGCAGGAGGCGAGCGCGGGAGCGGTTTGGTTGAGAAATGGAATCGGATTTCGGCTGAGCTACCAGATCCGACACAGACATCTGGGAAAGATCCATCAAGCTGCAAAAGGGGTCATGTTAAAAGTGGATAGCAGATCTTTCCGTGTGGAGTAGGGTAAGTGGATGACAGAGTGGATGGAGAAGTAGGGGGCGGAGCCAGGCCCAAGCTTAGGAAAGAACTTATCTGTAGCCATGGCAAGAAATAGCCCGTGAGAAACAACTTTCAATCCCCCTAGGGACCACTGACGGCAATCAGCAACCATTGGTCAACCCGGGGCCCCGCAGGAGACCTCTTAGAACCCTTGGGCGCGAGCGGTGTGTGCGCATGCTCACTTGTGTTTGGCACTGCTCCTTGGTTAGCGTTCGATCGGGAGGCTTTTGGGTGGTGCTGTTGTGGCAGAGATGTTGTCTTCGAGAAAATAGTACTGAGTAATATTCGCTCATATCGGCTTCACGAGTGGGTATGAGCCGAGGGGCCAGGTGAGGGGACGGGCCTCTGAAGCTGCTGTCTTCTTCCATGAAGAAGCTTTTTGACATTTGACGGTAGACGAAAGAGTCACTCTCAGGCACCGCCACCAGGTGGCAGGAGGCGAGCTCGGACGAGGTTTGTTTCAGACAGAGAATCGGCTTTTGGCCTAGCTCCCAGATCCACTCAGACATCTGGGAAACATCAATCACGCTGCCTAAAGGGGCCATGTTGAAAGAGGACACCAGATCCTTTCGTGTGGAGTAGGGGACTTGGGTGACAGAGCGGAACGAGAAGTAGTGGGCGGAGCTAGGCCCAATCTTAGAAAAGAAGTGATCTGTGGCCAGGTCAAGAAACAGCCCATTAGAACCATCTTTCAATATCCTTAGTGACTGCTGACGTCACTCAGCATCCATTGGTCAACCCGGGGCCCCGCAGGAGACCTCTTAGAACCCTTGGGCGCGAGCGGTGTGTGCGCGTTCTCACCTGTGTTTATCACTGCTCCTTGGTTACCGTTCGATCGGGAGGCTTTTGAGTGGTGCGGTTGTGGCAGAGAGGTTGGCTTCTACAGAATAGTACCGAGTAATCGCTGGTATTAGGTTTAGAAGTGGATAAGAGCCGAGGGGGCAGGTGAGCGGGCTGGCCCGTTAAGCTGCTGTCTTCTGCCATGAAGGCGCTTTTTGACTTTGGACCGTTGAAGAAAAAGTCACTCTCTGGCACCACCACCGGGCTGCAGGAGGCGAGCGCGGACGCGGTTTGTTCGTGAAAGAGAATCGGCTTTCGGCTGAGCTGGCAGATCCGACTCAGACATCTGGGAAAGATCCATCACGCTGCCAAACAGGGTGATGTGGAAAGAGGACAGCTGATCTTTCCGTGTGGAGTAGGGGTCGGGAACCTCCAGCAGGCTGCAGGAGGCGAGCGCGGGAGCGGTTTGGTTGAGAAATGGAATCGGATTTCGGCTGAGCTACCAGATCCGACACAGACATCTGGGAAAGATCCATCAAGCTGCAAAAGGGGTCATGTTAAAAGTGGATAGCAGATCTTTCCGTGTGGAGTAGGGTAAGTGGATGACAGAGTGGATGGAGAAGTAGGGGGCGGAGCCAGGCCCAAGCTTAGGAAAGAACTTATCTGTAGCCATGGCAAGAAATAGCCCGTGAGAAACAACTTTCAATCCCCCTAGGGACCACTGACGGCAATCAGCAACCATTGGTCAACCCGGGGCCCCGCAGGAGACCTCTTAGAACCCTTGGGCGCGAGCGGTGTGTGCGCATGCTCACTTGTGTTTGGCACTGCTCCTTGGTTAGCGTTCGATCGGGAGGCTTTTGGGTGGTGCTGTTGTGGCAGAGATGTTGTCTTCGAGAAAATCGTACTGAGTAATATTCGCTCATATCGGCTTCACGAGTGGGTATGAGCCGAGGGGCCAGGTGAGGGGACGGGCCTCTGAAGCTGCTGTCTTCTCCCATGAAGAAGCTTTTTGACTTTTGACGGTAGACGAAAGAGTCACTCTCAGGCACCGCCACCAGGTTGCAGGAGGCGAGCTCGGACGAGGTTTGTTTCAGACAGAGAATCGGCTTTTGGCCTAGCTCCCAGATCCACTCAGACATCTGGGAAAGATCAATCACGCTGCCTAAAGGGGCCATGTTGAAAGAGGACACCAGATCCTTTCGTGTGGAGTAGGGGACGGGGATGACAGAGCCGAACGAGTAGTAGGGGGCGGAGCAAGGCCCAATCTGAGAAAAGAACTGATCTGTAGCCACGTCAAGAAATAGCCCATTAGAACCAACTTTCGGCACTCAGCTCCAGGCGGGGCGGCCCCGGCGCTGAGGGACGCTACCCGACCTTGGCGGGACGGGGGTTTCGCCAGGGCCTGGGCCCAGCGACCAGGCGGAGACGGCGCGCGAGCCTTGCAGTCTCCAGGGAAATGCGGGCTTGCCTGCAATGAGATTTCATTTTCTGCATTTAAAGGACATCCTTTTCTGAGCTGCTGTGAATAAATTTGGGATGATACTGTATGTTTTCATCTAATGGAGAATTAGCTGTATTTTGAATAAGGATTGCTGCACTGGACGACTTCAGAACATTACTCACAATGTCATCAAACAGGAGTCAGAATCCCCATGGACCGAAGCAGATTGGCCTTGACCAGCTCTGGGACAACCTCAGAGCTGGAATCCAGCAAGTGTACACCAGACAGAGTATGGCGAAGTCCAGATACATGGAACGCTACACGTATCCTCCTGCTTGAACTGAGATAATTTGCTTTAGAATTTTGATACTTAGTGGTAGGATCGATGAATTATTAGAAATTTGACATCGTGTGTTCTCTTCTCAGTTCATCCTTGAAATGTAGTCACAGAATTCATCTTTAGCTTTAAGTTTTTTGAATAGAGGTACTGTTTTTCGGTTTTTTGAACAGAGGTAATAAAATTGGCTAGTTAGTTGTCTAATGCAGTGCTGGTCAGTACAGTAGCCACTAGTCACATGTATCTGTTTACATTTAAAATAATTTAAAAATTCAGTTTCTTAGTCACAGTAGCCATATTTTAAGGGCTTAATAGTCAGATAATAAAATATTTCTATTACTGTGGAAAGATCCGTTGGACAGCACTGGCCTAAAGCAGGGGATCATTTGTTGAAATGTTGTCCATTTGTTTATATATTGTCTACAGCTGCTTTCATGTTACTCGGAGGGAGTTGAGTAGTTCTGTCAGAAACAATCTTGTCCACAAAGCCTAAAATATTTGCTATCTGGTCCTTTACATAAGAAGTTTGTTGACCTGATCTAACGGGATAGCACAGAGAACAAAAGTTTAACTGTTCTGGTCCTGTTTCACAAAAATGGTATTTAAAAAGTAACTCCCTCATTTGTCATGTGGCCTGCCATGTGTGCGAGGGACAGTGCCGCGTGCTGCAAAGGTCACGAGGGTGTAAAAGACGCGGCCCGGGTCTTCCATACCCAGTGGTGTGCTGTTCGCCTTTGTAGAGTTTCTTGGTTCCGTGCAAATATGAAATTGGAACTAGAGCTAAGCCACCTCAGTAGTGAGCAGGTTGCTGCAGATTCTAGGATTTCAAGGTTCAATGGAGATTTAAGTTTAAATCTTTGGTATGTATCTGTAATTATCAAACTAGGTTATGTGATATTGTAGTGTTCCCTCAAATATGTTAGCATCTGAAAATCCTTAAAAAGAATTTAAACATTGATTTAGATGGATATGAAGCTGTCTATTTCTAAATTAACTTACAATTTATTGTATGTATGTACACATATTCATATATGTACTCATATATACTTACATGTAGAACACTTTTCAAAAAAAAATCAGCCTTATTGAGATAATTCACAAACCATAAACTTCACCCTTTTTAAAGTCAAAAAAAAAAAAATAGAACCAACTTTCAATCTACTTAGTGACTGCTGAAGTCACTCCGCAACCATTGGTCAACCCGGGGCCCCGCAGGAGACCTCTTAGAACCCTTGGGCGCGAGCGGCGTGTGCGCATGCTCACTTGTGTTTGGCACTGCTCCTTGGTTAGCGTTCGATCGGGAGGCTTTTGAGTGGTGCTGTTGTGGCAGAGATGTTGTCTTCGAGAAAATCGTACTCAGTAATATTCGCTCATATCGGCTTCACGAGTGGGTATGAGCCGAGGGGCCAGGTGAGGGGACGGGCCTCTGAAGCTGCTGTCTTCTTCCATGAAGAAGCTTTTTGACATTTGACGGTAGACGAAAGAGTCACTCTCAGGCACCGCCACCAGGTTGCAGGAGGCGAGCTCGGACGAGGTTTATTTCAGACAGAGAATCGGCTTTTGGCCTAGCTCCCAGATCCACTCAGACATCTGGGAAAGATCAATCACGCTGCCTAAAGGGGCTATGTTGAAAAAGGACACCAGATCCTTTCGTGTTGTGTAGGGGACGGGGATGACAGAGCCGAACGGGTAGTAGGGGGCGGAGCAAGGCCCAATCTGAGAAAAGAACTGATCTGTAGCCACGTCAAGAAATAGCCCATTAGAACCAACTTTCTTCACTCAGCTCCAGGCGGAGCGGCCCCGGCGCTGAGGGACGCTACCCGACCTTGGCGGGACGGGGGTTTCGCCAGGGCCTGGGCCCAGCGACCAGGCGGAGACGGCGCGCGAGCCTTGCAGTCTCCAGGGAAATGCGGGCTTGCCTGCAATGAGATTTCATTTTCTGCATTTAAAGGACATCCTTTTCTGAGCTGCTGTGAATAAATTTGGGATGATACTGTATGTTTTCATCTAATGGAGAATTAGCTGTATTTTGAATAAGGATTGCTGCACTGGACGACTTCAGAACATTACTCACAATGTCATCAAACAGGAGTCAGAATCCCCATGGACCGAAGCAGATTGGCCTTGACCAGCTCTGGGACGACCTCAGAGCTGGAATCCAGCAAGTGTACACCAGACAGAGTATGGCGAAGTCCAGATACATGGAACTCTACACGTATCCTCCTGCTTGAACTGAGATAATTTGCTTTAGAATTTTGATACTTAGTGGTAGGATCGATGAATTATTAGAAATTTGACATCGTGTGTTCTCTTCTCAGTTCATCCTTGAAATGTAGTCACAGAATTCATCTTTAGCTTTAAGTTTTTTGAATAGAGGTACTGTTTTTCGGTTTTTGGAACAGAGGTAATAAAATTGGCTAGTTAGTTGTCTAATGCAGTGCTGGTCAGTACAGTAGCCACTAGTCACATGTATCTGTTTACATTTAAAATAATTTAAAAATTCAGTTTCTTAGTCACAGTAGCCATATTTTAAGGGCTTAATAGTCAGATAATAAAATATTTCTATTACTGTGGAAAGATCCGTTGGACAGCACTGGCCTAAAGCAGGGGATCATTTGTTGAAATGTTGTCCATTTGTTTATATATTGTCTACAGCTGCTTTCATGTTACTCGGAGGGAGTTGAGTAGTTCTGTCAGAAACAATCTTGTCCACAAAGCCTAAAATATTTGCTATCTGGTCCTTTACATAAGAAGTTTGTTGACCTGATCTAACGGGATAGCACAGAGAACAAAAGTTTAACTGTTCTGGTCCTGTTTCACAAAAATGGTATTTAAAAAGTAACTCCCTCATTTGTCATGTGGCCTGCCATGTGTGCGAGGGACAGTGCCGCGTGCTGCAAAGGTCACGAGGGTGTAAAAGACGCGGCCCTGCTCTTCCATACCCAGTGGTGTGCTGTTCGCCTTTGTAGAGTTTCTTGGTTCCGTGCAAATATGAAATTGGAACTAGAGCTAAGCCACCTCAGTAGTGAGCAGGTTGCTGCAGATTCTAGGATTTCAAGGTTCAATGGAGATTTAAGTTTAAATCTTTGGTATGTATCTGTAATTATCAAACTAGGTTATGTGATATTGTAGTGTTCCCTCAAATATGTTAGCATCTGAAAATCCTTAAAAAGAATTTAAACATTGATTTAGATGGATATGAAGCTGTCTATTTCTAAATTAACTTACAATTTATTGTATGTATGTACACATATTCACATATGTACTCACATATACTTACATGTAGAACACTTTTCAAAAAAAAATCAGCTTTATTGAGATAATTCACAAACCATAAAATTCACCCTTTTGAAAGTCAAAAAAAAAAAAAAAAAAAGAACCAACTTTCAATCTACTTAGTGACTGCTGAAGTCACTCCGCAACCATTGGTCAACCCGGGGCCCCGCAGGAGACCTCTTAGAACCCTTGGGCGCGAGCGGCGTGTGCGCATGCTCACTTGTGTTTGGCACTGCTCCTTGGTTAGCGTTCGATCGGGAGGCTTTTGAGTGGTGCTGTTGTGGCAGAGATGTTGTCTTCGAGAAAATCGTACTCAGTAATATTCGCTCATATCGGCTTCACGAGTGGGTATGAGCCGAGGGGCCAGGTGAGGGGACGGGCCTCTGAAGCTGCTGTCTTCTTCCATGAAGAAGCTTTTTGACATTTGACGGTAGACGAAAGAGTCACTCTCAGGCACCGCCACCAGGTGGCAGGAGGCGAGCTCGGACGAGGTTTGTTTCAGACAGAGAATCGGCTTTTGGCCTAGCTCCCAGATCCACTCAGACATCTGGGAAACATCAATCACGCTGCCTAAAGGGGCCATGTTGAAAGAGGACACCAGATCCTTTCGTGTGGAGTAGGGGACTTGGATGACAGAGCGGAACGAGAAGTAGTGGGCGGAGCTAGGCCCAATCTTAGAAAAGAAGTGATCTGTGGCCAGGTCAAGAAACAGCCCATTAGAACCATCTTTCAATATCCTTAGTGACTGCTGACGTCACTCAGCATCCATTGGTCAACCCGGGGCCCCGCAGGAGACCTCTTAGAACCCTTGGGCGCGAGCGGTGTGTGCGCGTTCTCACCTGTGTTTATCACTGCTCCTTGGTTACCGTTCGATCGGGAGGCTTTTGAGTGGTGCGGTTGTGGCAGAGAGGTTGGCTTCTACAGAATAGTACCGAGTAATCGCTGGTATTAGGTTTAGAAGTGGATAAGAGCCGAGGGGGCAGGTGAGCGGGCTGGCCCGTTAAGCTGCTGTCTTCTGCCATGAAGGCGCTTTTTGACTTTGGACCGTTGAAGAAAAAGTCACTCTCTGGCACCACCACCGGGCTGCAGGAGGCGAGCGCGGACGCGGTTTGTTCGTGAAAGAGAATCGGCTTTCGGCTGAGCTGGCAGATCCGACTCAGACATCTGGGAAAGATCCATCACGCTGCCAAACAGGGTGATGTGGAAAGAGGACAGCTGATCTTTCCGTGTGGAGTAGGGGTCGGGAACCTCCAGCAGGCTGCAGGAGGCGAGCGCGGGAGCGGTTTGGTTGAGAAATGGAATCGGATTTCGGCTGAGCTACCAGATCCGACACAGACATCTGGGAAAGATCCATCAAGCTGCAAAAGGGGTCATGTTAAAAGTGGATAGCAGATCTTTCCGTGTGGAGTAGGGTAAGTGGATGACAGAGTGGATGGAGAAGTAGGGGGCGGAGCCAGGCCCAAGCTTAGGAAAGAACTTATCTGTAGCCATGGCAAGAAATAGCCCGTGAGAAACAACTTTCAATCCCCCTAGGGACCACTGACGGCAATCAGCAACCATTGGTCAACCCGGGGCCCCGCAGGAGACCTCTTAGAACCCTTGGGCGCGAGCGGTGTGTGCGCATGCTCACTTGTGTTTGGCACTGCTCCTTGGTTAGCGTTCGATCGGGAGGCTTTTGGGTGGTGCTGTTGTGGCAGAGATGTTGTCTTCGAGAAAATAGTACTGAGTAATATTCGCTCATATCGGCTTCACGAGTGGGTATGAGCCGAGGGGCCAGGTGAGGGGACGGGCCTCTGAAGCTGCTGTCTTCTCCCATGAAGAAGCTTTTTGACTTTTGACGGTAGACGAAAGAGTCACTCTCAGGCACCGCCACCAGGTTGCAGGAGGCGAGCTCGGACGAGGTTTATTTCAGACAGAGAATCGGCTTTTGGCCTAGCTCCCAGATCCACTCAGACATCTGGGAAAGATCAATCACGCTGCCTAAAGGGGCCATGTTGAAAGAGGACACCAGATCCTTTCGTGTGGAGTAGGGGACGGGGATGACAGAGCCGAACGAGTAGTAGGGGGCGGAGCAAGGCCCAATCTGAGAAAAGAACTGATCTGTAGCCACGTCAAGAAATAGCCCATTAGAACCAACTTTCGGCACTCAGCTCCAGGCGGGGCGGCCCCGGCGCTGAGGGACGCTACCCAACCTTGGCGGGACGGGGGTTTCGCCAGGGCCTGGGCCCAGCGACCAGGCGGAGACGGCGCGCGAGCCTTGCAGTCTCCAGGGAAATGCGGGCTTGCCTGCAATGAGATTTCATTTTCTGCATTTAAAGGACATCCTTTTCTGAGCTGCTGTGAATAAATTTGGGATGATACTGTATGTTTTCATCTAATGGAGAATTAGCTGTATTTTGAATAAGGATTGCTGCACTGGACGACTTCAGAACATTACTCACAATGTCATCAAACAGGAGTCAGAATCCCCATGGACCGAAGCAGATTGGCCTTGACCAGCTCTGGGACGACCTCAGAGCTGGAATCCAGCAAGTGTACACCAGACAGAGTATGGCGAAGTCCAGATACATGGAACTCTACACGTATCCTCCTGCTTGAACTGAGATAATTTGCTTTAGAATTTTGATACTTAGTGGTAGGATCGATGAATTATTAGAAATTTGACATCGTGTGTTCTCTTCTCAGTTCATCCTTGAAATGTAGTCACAGAATTCATCTTTAGCTTTAAGTTTTTTGAATAGAGGTACTGTTTTTCGGTTTTTGGAACAGAGGTAATAAAATTGGCTAGTTAGTTGTCTAATGCAGTGCTGGTCAGTACAGTAGCCACTAGTCACATGTATCTGTTTACATTTAAAATAATTTAAAAATTCAGTTTCTTAGTCACAGTAGCCATATTTTAAGGGCTTAATAGTCAGATAATAAAATATTTCTATTACTGTGGAAAGATCCGTTGGACAGCACTGGCCTAAAGCAGGGGATCATTTGTTGAAATGTTGTCCATTTGTTTATATATTGTCTACAGCTGCTTTCATGTTACTCGGAGGGAGTTGAGTAGTTCTGTCAGAAACAATCTTGTCCACAAAGCCTAAAATATTTGCTATCTGGTCCTTTACATAAGAAGTTTGTTGACCTGATCTAACGGGATAGCACAGAGAACAAAAGTTTAACTGTTCTGGTCCTGTTTCACAAAAATGGTATTTAAAAAGTAACTCCCTCATTTGTCATGTGGCCTGCCATGTGTGCGAGGGACAGTGCCGCGTGCTGCAAAGGTCACGAGGGTGTAAAAGACGCGGCCCTGCTCTTCCATACCCAGTGGTGTGCTGTTCGCCTTTGTAGAGTTTCTTGGTTCCGTGCAAATATGAAATTGGAACTAGAGCTAAGCCACCTCAGTAGTGAGCAGGTTGCTGCAGATTCTAGGATTTCAAGGTTCAATGGAGATTTAAGTTCAAATCTTTGGTATGTATCTGTAATTATCAAACTAGGTTATGTGATATTGTAGTGTTCCCTCAAATATGTTAGCATCTGAAAATCCTTAAAAAGAATTTAAACATTGATTTAGATGGATATGAAGCTGTCTATTTCTAAATTAACTTACAATTTATTGTATGTATGTACACATATTCACATATGTACTCATATATACTTACATGTAGAACACTTTTCAAAAAAAAATCAGCTTTATTGAGATAATTCACAAACCATAAAATTCACCCTTTTGAAAGTCAAAAAAAAAAAAAAAAAAAAGAACCAACTTTCAATCTACTTAGTGACTGCTGAAGTCACTCCACAACCATTGGTCAACCCGGGGCCCCGCAGGAGACCTCTTAGAACCCTTGGGCGCGAGCGGCGTGTGCGCAGGCTCACTTGTGTTTGGCACTGCTCCTTGGTTAGCGTTCGATCGGGAGGCTTTTGAGTGGTGCTGTTGTGGCAGAGATGTTGTCTTCGAGAAAATCGTACTCAGTAATATTCGCTCATATCGGCTTCACGAGTGGGTATGAGCCGAGGGGCCAGGTGAGGGGACGGGCCTCTGAAGCTGCTGTCTTCTTCCATGAAGAAGCTTTTTGACATTTGACGGTAGACGAAAGAGTCACTCTCAGGCACCGCCACCAGGTGGCAGGAGGCGAGCTCGGACGAGGTTTGTTTCAGACAGAAAATCGGCTTTTGCCCTAGCTCCCAGATCCACTCAGACATCTGGGAAACATCAATCACGCTGCCTAAAGGGGCCATGTTGAAAGAGGACACCAGATCCTTTCGTGTGGAGTAGGGGACTTGGATGACAGAGCGGAACGAGAAGTAGTGGGCGGAGCTAGGCCCAATCTTAGAAAAGAACTGATCTGTGGCCAGGTCAAGAAACAGCCCATTAGAACCATCTTTCAATATCCTTAGTGACTGCTGACGTCACTCAGCATCCATTGGTCAACCCGGGGCCCCGCAGGAGACCTCTTAGAACCCTTGGGCGCGAGCGGTGTGTGCGCGTTCTCACCTGTGTTTATCACTGCTCCTTGGTTACCGTTCGATCGGGAGGCTTTTGAGTGGTGCGGTTGTGGCAGAGAGGTTGGCTTCTACAGAATAGTACCGAGTAATCGCTGGTATTAGGTTTAGAAGTGGATAAGAGCCGAGGGGGCAGGTGAGCGGGCTGGCCCGTTAAGCTGCTGTCTTCTGCCATGAAGGCGCTTTTTGACTTTGGACCGTAGAAGAAAAAGTCACTCTCTGGCACCACCACCGGGCTGCAGGAGGCGAGCGCGGACGCGGTTTGTTTGTGAAAGAGAATCGGCTTTCGGCTGAGCTGGCAGATCCGACTCAGACATCTGGGAAAGATCCATCACGCTGCCAAACAGGGTGATGTGGAAAGAGGACAGCTGATCTTTCCGTGTGGAGTAGGGGTCGGGAACCTCCAGCAGGCTGCAGGAGGCGAGCGCGGGAGCGGTTTGGTTGAGAAATGGAATCGGATTTCGGCTGAGCTACGAGATCCGACACAGACATCTGGGAAAGATCCATCAAGCTGCAAAAGGGGTCATGTTAAAAGTGGATAGCAGATCTTTCCGTGTGGAGTAGGGTAAGTGGATGACAGAGTGGATGGAGAAGTAGGGGGCGGAGCCAGGCCCAAGCTTAGGAAAGAACTTATCTGTAGCCATGGCAAGAAATAGCCCGTGAGAAACAACTTTCAATCCCCCTAGGGACCACTGACGGCAATCAGCAACCATTGGTCAACCCGGGGCCCCGCAGGAGACCTCTTAGAACCCTTGGGCGCGAGCGGTGTGTGCGCATGCTCACTTGTGTTTGGCACTGCTCCTTGGTTAGCATTCGATCGGGAGGCTTTTGGGTGGTGCTGTTGTGGCAGAGATGTTGTCTTCGAGAAAATAGTACTGAGTAATATTCGCTCATATCGGCTTCACGAGTGGGTATGAGCCGAGGGGCCAGGTGAGGGGACGGGCCTCTGAAGCTGCTGTCTTCTTCCATGAAGAAGCTTTTTGACTTTTGACGGTAGACGAAAGAGTCACTCTCAGGCACCGCCACCAGGTTGCAGGAGGCGAGCTCGGACGAGGTTTATTTCAGACAGAGAATCGGCTTTTGGCCTAGCTCCCAGATCCACTCAGACATCTGGGAAAGATCAATCACGCTGCCTAAAGGGGCCATGTTGAAAGAGGACACCAGATCCTTTCGTGTGGAGTAGGGGACGGGGATGACAGAGCCGAACGAGTAGTAGGGGGCGGAGCAAGGCCCAATCTGAGAAAAGAACTGATCTGTAGCCACGTCAAGAAATAGCCCATTAGAACCAACTTTCGGCACTCAGCTCCAGGCGGGGCGGCCCCGGCGCTGAGGGACGCTACCCGACCTTGGCGGGACGGGGGTTTCGCCAGGGCCTGGGCCCAGCGACCAGGCGGAGACGGCGCGCGAGCCTTGCAGTCTCCAGGGAAATGCGGGCTTGCCTGCAATGAGATTTCATTTTCTGCATTTAAAGGACATCCTTTTCTGAGCTGCTGTGAATAAATTTGGGATGATAATGTATGTTTTCATCTAATGGAGAATTAGCTGTATTTTGAATAAGGATTGCTGCACTGGACGACTTCAGAACATTACTCACAATGTCATCAAACAGGAGTCAGAATCCCCATGGACCGAAGCAGATTGGCCTTGACCAGCTCTGGTACGACCTCAGAGCTGGAATTAAGCAAGTGTACACCAGACAGAGTATGGCGAAGTCCAGATACATGGAACTCTTCACGTATCCTCCTGCTTGAACTGAGATAATTTGCTTTAGAATTTTGATACTTAGTGGTAGGATCGATGAATTATTAGAAATTTGACATCGTGTGTTCTCTTCTCAGTTCATCCTTGAAATGTAGTCACAGAATTCATCTTTAGCTTTAAGTTTTTTGAATAGAGGTACTGTTTTTCGGTTTTTGGAACAGAGGTAATAAAATTGGCTAGTTAGTTGTCTAATGCAGTGCTGGTCAGTACAGTAGCCACTAGTCACATGTATCTGTTTACATTTAAAATAATTTAAAAATTCAGTTTCTTAGTCACAGTAGCCATATTTTAAGGGCTTAATAGTCAGATAATAAAATATTTCTATTACTGTGGAAAGATCCGTTGGACAGCACTGGCCTAAAGCAGGGGATCATTTGTTGAAATGTTGTCCATTTGTTTATATATTGTCTACAGCTGCTTTCATGTTACTCGGAGGGAGTTGAGTAGTTCTGTCAGAAACAATCTTGTCCACAAAGCCTAAAATATTTGCTATCTGGTCCTTTACATAAGAAGTTTGTTGACCTGATCTAACGGGATAGCACAGAAAACAAAAGTTTAACTGTTCTGGTCCTGTTTCACAAAAATGGTATTTAAAAAGTAACTCCCTCATTTGTCATGTGGCCTGCCATGTGTGCGAGGGACAGTGCCGCGTGCTGCAAAGGTCACGAGGGTGTAAAAGACGCGGCCCAGGTCTTCCATACCCAGTGGTGTGCTGTTCGCCTTTGTAGAGTTTCTTGGTTCCGTGCAAATATGAAATTGGAACTAGAGCTAAGCCACCTCAGTAGTGAGCAGGTTGCTGCAGATTCTAGGATTTCAAGGTTCAATGGAGATTTAAGTTTAAATCTTTGGTATGTATCTGTAATTATCAAACTAGGTTATGTGATATTGTAGTGTTCCCTCAAATATGTTAGCATCTGAAAATCCTTAAAAAGAATTTAAACATTGATTTAGATGGATATGAAGCTGTCTATTTCTAAGTTAACTTACAATTTATTGTATGTATGTACACATATTCACATATGTACTCACATATACTTACATGTAGAACACTTTTCAAAAAAAAATCAGCTTTATTGAGATAATTCACAAACCATAAAATTCACCCTTTTTAAAGTCAAAAAAAAAAAAAAAAAAAAAAAAAACAAAGAACCAACTTTCAAACTACTTAGTGACTGCTGAAGTCACTCCGCAACCATTGGTCAACCCGGGGCCCCGCAGGAGACCTCTTAGAACCCTTGGGCGCGAGCGGAGTGTGCGCATGCTCACTTGTGTTTGGCACTGCTCCTTGGTTAGCGTTCGATCGGGAGGCTTTTGGGTGGTGCTGTTGTGGCAGAGATGTTGTCTTCGAGAAAATAGTACTGAGTAATATTCGCTCATATCGGCTTCACGAGTGGGTATGAGCCGAGGGGCCAGGTGAGGGGACGGGCCTCTGAAGCTGCTGTCTTCTTCCATGAAGAAGCTTTTTGACATTTGACGGTAGACGAAAGAGTCACTCTCAGGCACCGCCACCAGGTGGCAGGAGGCGAGCTCGGACGAGGTTTGTTTCAGACAGAGAATCGGCTTTTGGCCTAGCTCCCAGATCCACTCAGACATCTGGGAAACATCAATCACGCTGCCTAAAGGGGCCATGTTGAAAGAGGACACCAGATCCTTTCGTGTGGAGTAGGGGACTTGGGTGACAGAGCGGAACGAGAAGTAGTGGGCGGAGCTAGGCCCAATCTTAGAAAAGAAGTGATCTGTGGCCAGGTCAAGAAACAGCCCATTAGAACCATCTTTCAATATCCTTAGTGACTGCTGACGTCACTCAGCATCCATTGGTCAACCCGGGGCCCCGCAGGAGACCTCTTAGAACCCTTGGGCGCGAGCGGTGTGTGCGCGTTCTCACCTGTGTTTATCACTGCTCCTTGGTTACCGTTCGATCGGGAGGCTTTTGAGTGGTGCGGTTGTGGCAGAGAGGTTGGCTTCTACAGAATAGTACCGAGTAATCGCTGGTATTAGGTTTAGAAGTGGATAAGAGCCGAGGGGGCAGGTGAGCGGGCTGGCCCGTTAAGCTGCTGTCTTCTGCCATGAAGGCGCTTTTTGACTTTGGACCGTTGAAGAAAAAGTCACTCTCTGGCACCACCACCGGGCTGCAGGAGGCGAGCGCGGACGCGGTTTGTTCGTGAAAGAGAATCGGCTTTCGGCTGAGCTGGCAGATCCGACTGAGACATCTGGGAAAGATCCATCACGCTGCCAAACAGGGTGATGTGGAAAGAGGACAGCTGATCTTTCCGTGTGGAGTAGGGGTCGGGAACCTCCAGCAGGCTGCAGGAGGCGAGCGCGGGAGCGGTTTGGTTGAGAAATGGAATCGGATTTCGGCTGAGCTACGAGATCCGACACAGACATCTGGGAAAGATCCATCAAGCTGCAAAAGGGGTCATGTTAAAAGTGGCAGATCTTTCCGTGTGGAGTAGGGGTAAGTGGATGAACAGAGTGGATGGAGAAGTAGTGGGCGGAGCCAGGCCCAAGCTTAGGAAAGAACTTATCTGTAGCCATGGCAAGAAATAGCCGTGAGAAACAACTTTCAATCCCCCTAGGGACCACTGACGGCAATCAGCAACCATTGGTCAACCCGGGGCCCCGCAGGAGACCTCTTAGAACCCCTTGGGGCGCGAGCGGTGTGTGCGCATGCTCACTTGTGTTTGGCACTGCTCCTTGGTTAGCGTTCGATCGGGAGGCTTTTGGGTGGTGCTGTTGTGCAGAGATGTTGTCTTCGAGAAAATAGTACTGAGTAATATTCGCTCATATCGGCTTCACGAGTGGGTATGAGCCGAGGGGCCAGGTGAGGGGACGGGCCTCTGAAGCTGCTGTCTTCTCCCATGAAGAAGCTTTTTGACTTTTGACGGTAGACGAAAGAGTCACTCTCAGGCACCGCCACCAGGTTGCAGGAGGCGAGCTCGGACGAGGTTTATTTCAGACAGAGAATCGGCTTTTGGCCTAGCTCCCAGATCCACTCAGACATCTGGGAAAGATCAATCACGCTGCCTAAAGGGGGCCATGTTGAAAGAGGACACCAGATCCTTTCGTGTGGAGTAGGGGACGGGGATGGACAGAGCCGAACGAGTAGTAGGGGGCGGAGCAAGGCCCAATCTGAGAAAAGAACTGATCTGTAGCCACGTCAAGAAATAGCCCATTAGAACCAACTTTCGGCACTCAGCTCCAGGCGGGGCGGCCCCGGCGCTGAGGGACGCTACCCGACCTTGGCGGGACGGGGGTTTCGCCAGGGCCTGGGCCCAGCGACCAGGCGGAGACGGCGCGCGAGCCTTGCAGTCTCCAGGGAAATGCGGGCTTGCCTGCAATGAGATTTCATTTTCTGCATTTAAAGGACATCCTTTTCTGAGCTGCTGTGAATAAATTTGGGATGATACTGTATGTTTTCATCTAATGGAGAATTAGCTGTATTTTGAATAAGGATTGCTGCACTGGACGACTTCAGAACATTACTCACAATGTCATCAAACAGGAGTCAGAATCCCCATGGACCGAAGCAGATTGGCCTTGACCAGCTCTGGGACGACCTCAGAGCTGGAATCCAGCAAGTGTACACCAGACAGAGTATGGCGAAGTCCAGATACATGGAACTCTACACGTATCCTCCTGCTTGAACTGAGATAATTTGCTTTAGAATTTTGATACTTAGTGGTAGGATCGATGAATTATTAGAAATTTGACATCGTGTGTTCTCTTCTCAGTTCATCCTTGAAATGTAGTCACAGAATTCATCTTTAGCTTTAAGTTTTTTGAATAGAGGTACTGTTTTTCGGTTTTTGGAACAGAGGTAATAAAATTGGCTAGTTAGTTGTCTAATGCAGTGCTGGTCAGTACAGTAGCCACTAGTCACATGTATCTGTTTACATTTAAAATAATTTAAAAATTCAGTTTCTTAGTCACAGTAGCCATATTTTAAGGGCTTAATAGTCAGATAATAAAATATTTCTATTACTGTGGAAAGATCCGTTGGACAGCACTGGCCTAAAGCAGGGGATCATTTGTTGAAATGTTGTCCATTTGTTTATATATTGTCTACAGCTGCTTTCATGTTACTCGGAGGGAGTTGAGTAGTTCTGTCAGAAACAATCTTGTCCACAAAGCCTAAAATATTTGCTATCTGGTCCTTTACATAAGAAGTTTGTTGACCTGATCTAACGGGATAGCACAGAGAACAAAAGTTTAACTGTTCTGGTCCTGTTTCACAAAAATGGTATTTAAAAAGTAACTCCCTCATTTGTCATGTGGCCTGCCATGTGTGCGAGGGACAGTGCCGCGTGCTGCAAAGGTCACGAGGGTGTAAAAGACGCGGCCCTGCTCTTCCATACCCAGTGGTGTGCTGTTCGCCTTTGTAGAGTTTCTTGGTTCCGTGCAAATATGAAATTGGAACTAGAGCTAAGCCACCTCAGTAGTGAGCAGGTTGCTGCAGATTCTAGGATTTCAAGGTTCAATGGAGATTTAAGTTTAAATCTTTGGTATGTATCTGTAATTATCAAACTAGGTTATGTGATATTGTAGTGTTCCCTCAAATATGTTAGCATCTGAAAATCCTTAAAAAGAATTTAAACATTGATTTAGATGGATATGAAGCTGTCTATTTCTAAATTAACTTACAATTTATTGTATGTATGTACACATATTCACATATGTACTCACATATACTTACATGTAGAACACTTTTCAAAAAAAAATCAGCTTTATTGAGATAATTCACAAACCATAAAATTCACCCTTTTTAAAGTCAAAAAAAAAAAAAAAAAAAAAAAGAACCAACTTTCAAACTACTTAGTGACTGCTGAAGTCACTCCGCAACCATTGGTCAACCCGGGGCCCCGCAGGAGACCTCTTAGAACCCTTGGGCGCGAGCGGCGTGTGCGCATGCTCACTTGTGTTTGGCACTGCTCCTTGGTTAGCGTTCGATCGGGAGGCTTTTGAGTGGTGCTGTTGTGGCAGAGATGTTGTCTTCGAGAAAATCGTACTCAGTAATATTCGCTCATATCGGCTTCACGAGTGGGTATGAGCCGAGGGGCCAGGTGAGGGGACGGGCCTCTGAAGCTGCTGTCTTCTTCCATGAAGAAGCTTTTTGACATTTGACGGTAGACGAAAGAGTCACTCTCAGGCACCGCCGCCAGGTGGCAGGAGGCGAGCTCGGACGAGGTTTGTTTCAGACAGAGAATCGGCTTTTGGCCTAGCTCCCAGATCCACTCAGACATCTGGGAAACATCAATCACGCTGCCTAAAGGGGCCATGTTGAAAGAGGACACCAGATCCTTTCGTGTGGAGTAGGGGACTTGGGTGACAGAGCGGAACGAGAAGTAGTGGGCGGAGCTAGGCCCAATATTAGGAAAGAACTGATCTGTGGCCAGGTCAAGAAACAGCCCATTAGAACCATCTTTCAATATCCTTAGTGACTGCTGACGTCACTCAGCATCCATTGGTCAACCCGGGGCCCCGCAGGAGACCTCTTAGAACCCTTGGGCGCGAGCGGTGTGTGCGCGTTCTCACCTGTGTTTATCACTGCTCCTTGGTTACCGTTCGATCGGGAGGCTTTTGAGTGGTGCGGTTGTGGCAGAGAGGTTGGCTTCTACAGAATAGTACCGAGTAATCGCTGGTATTAGGTTTAGAAGTGGATAAGAGCCGAGGGGGCAGGTGAGCGGGCTGGCCCGTTAAGCTGCTGTCTTCTGCCATGAAGGCGCTTTTTGACTTTGGACCGTTGAAGAAAAAGTCACTCTCTGGCACCACCACCGGGCTGCAGGAGGCGAGCGCGGACGCGGTTTGTTCGTGAAAGAGAATCGGCTTTCGGCTGAGCTGGCAGATCCGACTCAGACATCTGGGAAAGATCCATCACGCTGCCAAACAGGGTGATGTGGAAAGAGGACAGCTGATCTTTCCGTGTGGAGTAGGGGTCGGGAACCTCCAGCAGGCTGCAGGAGGCGAGCGCGGGAGCGGTTTGGTTGAGAAATGGAATCGGATTTCGGCTGAGCTACCAGATCCGACACAGACATCTGGGAAAGATCCATCAAGCTGCAAAAGGGGTCATGTTAAAAGTGGATAGCAGATCTTTCCGTGTGGAGTAGGGTAAGTGGATGACAGAGTGGATGGAGAAGTAGGGGGCGGAGCCAGGCCCAAGCTTAGGAAAGAACTTATCTGTAGCCATGGCAAGAAATAGCCCGTGAGAAACAACTTTCAATCCCCCTAGGGACCACTGACGGCAATCAGCAACCATTGGTCAACCCGGGGCCCCGCAGGAGACCTCTTAGAACCCTTGGGCGCGAGCGGTGTGTGCGCATGCTCACTTGTGTTTGGCACTGCTCCTTGGTTAGCGTTCGATCGGGAGGCTTTTGGGTGGTGCTGTTGTGGCAGAGATGTTGTCTTCGAGAAAATAGTACTGAGTAATATTCGCTCATATCGGCTTCACGAGTGGGTATGAGCCGAGGGGCCAGGTGAGGGGACGGGCCTCTGAAGCTGCTGTCTTCTCCCATGAAGAAGCTTTTTGACTTTTGACGGTAGACGAAAGAGTCACTCTCAGGCACCGCCACCAGGTTGCAGGAGGCGAGCTCGGACGAGGTTTATTTCAGACAGAGAATCGGCTTTTGGCCTAGCTCCCAGATCCACTCAGACATCTGGGAAAGATCAATCACGCTGCCTAAAGGGGCCATGTTGAAAGAGGACACCAGATCCTTTCGTGTGGAGTAGGGGACGGGGATGACAGAGCCGAACGAGTAGTAGGGGGCGGAGCAAGGCCCAATCTGAGAAAAGAACTGATCTGTAGCCACGTCAAGAAATAGCCCATTAGAACCAACTTTCGGCACTCAGCTCCAGGCGGGGCGGCCCCGGCGCTGAGGGACGCTACCCGACCTTGGCGGGACGGGGGTTTCGCCAGGGCCTGGGCCCAGCGACCAGGCGGAGACGGCGCGCGAGCCTTGCAGTCTCCAGGGAAATGCGGGCTTGCCTGCAATGAGATTTCATTTTCTGCATTTAAAGGACATCCTTTTCTGAGCTGCTGTGAATAAATTTGGGATGATAATGTATGTTTTCATCTAATGGAGAATTAGCTGTATTTTGAATAAGGATTGCTGCACTGGACGACTTCAGAACATTACTCACAATGTCATCAAACAGGAGTCAGAATCCCCATGGACCGAAGCAGATTGGCCTTGACCAGCTCTGGTACGACCTCAGAGCTGGAATCCAGCAAGTGTACACCAGACAGAGTATGGCGAAGTCCAGATACATGGAACTCTTCACGTATCCTCCTGCTTGAACTGAGATAATTTGCTTTAGAATTTTGATACTTAGTGGTAGGATCGATGAATTATTAGAAATTTGACATCGTGTGTTCTCTTCTCAGTTCATCCTTGAAATGTAGTCACAGAATTCATCTTTAGCTTTAAGTTTTTTGAATAGAGGTACTGTTTTTCGGTTTTTGGAACAGAGGTAATAAAATTGGCTAGTTAGTTGTCTAATGCAGTGCTGGTCAGTACAGTAGCCACTAGTCACATGTATCTGTTTACATTTAAAATAATTTAAAAATTCAGTTTCTTAGTCACAGTAGCCATATTTTAAGGGCTTAATAGTCAGATAATAAAATATTTCTATTACTGTGGAAAGATCCGTTGGACAGCACTGGCCTAAAGCAGGGGATCATTTGTTGAAATGTTGTCCATTTGTTTATATATTGTCTACAGCTGCTTTCATGTTACTCGGAGGGAGTTGAGTAGTTCTGTCAGAAACAATCTTGTCCACAAAGCCTAAAATATTTGCTATCTGGTCCTTTACATAAGAAGTTTGTTGACCTGATCTAACGGGATAGCACAGAGAACAAAAGTTTAACTGTTCTGGTCCTGTTTCACAAAAATGGTATTTAAAAAGTAACTCCCTCATTTGTCATGTGGCCTGCCATGTGTGCGAGGGACAGTGCCGGGTGCTGCAAAGGTCACGAGGGTGTAAAAGACGCGGCCCAGGTCTTCCATACCCAGTGGTGTGCTGTTCGCCTTTGTAGAGTTTCTTGGTTCAGTGCAAATATGAAATTGGAACTAGAGCTAAGCCACCTCAGTAGTGAGCAGGTTGCTGCAGATTCTAGGATTTCAAGGTTCAATGGAGATTTAAGTTTAAATCTTTGGTATGTATCTGTAATTATCAAACTAGGTTATGTGATATTGTAGTGTTCCCTCAAATATGTTAGCATCTGAAAATCCTTAAAAAGAATTTAAACATTGATTTAGATGGATATGAAGCTGTCTATTTCTAAGTTAACTTACAATTTATTGTATGTATGTACACATATTCACATATGTACTCACATATACTTACATGTAGAACACTTTTCAAAAAAAAATCAGCTTTATTGAGATAATTCACAAACCATAAAATTCACCCTTTTTAAAGTCAAAAAAAAAAAAAAAAAAAAAAAAAAACAAAGAACCAACTTTCAAACTACTTAGTGACTGCTGAAGTCACTCCGCAACCATTGGTCAACCCGGGGCCCCGCAGGAGACCTCTTAGAACCCTTGGGCGCGAGCGGAGTGTGCGCATGCTCACTTGTGTTTGGCACTGCTCCTTGGTTAGCGTTCGATCGGGAGGCTTTTGGGTGGTGCTGTTGTGGCAGAGATGTTGTCTTCGAGAAAATAGTACTGAGTAATATTCGCTCATATCGGCTTCACGAGTGGGTATGAGCCGAGGGGCCAGGTGAGGGGACGGGCCTCTGAAGCTGCTGTCTTCTTCCATGAAGAAGCTTTTTGACATTTGACGGTAGACGAAAGAGTCACTCTCAGGCACCGCCACCAGGTGGCAGGAGGCGAGCTCGGACGAGGTTTGTTTCAGACAGAGAATCGGCTTTTGGCCTAGCTCCCAGATCCACTCAGACATCTGGGAAACATCAATCACGCTGCCTAAAGGGGCCATGTTGAAAGAGGACACCAGATCCTTTCGTGTGGAGTAGGGGACTTGGGTGACAGAGCGGAACGAGAAGTAGTGGGCGGAGCTAGGCCCAATCTTAGAAAAGAAGTGATCTGTGGCCAGGTCAAGAAACAGCCCATTAGAACCATCTTTCAATATCCTTAGTGACTGCTGACGTCACTCAGCATCCATTGGTCAACCCGGGGCCCCGCAGGAGACCTCTTAGAACCCTTGGGCGCGAGCGGTGTGTGCGCGTTCTCACCTGTGTTTATCACTGCTCCTTGGTTACCGTTCGATCGGGAGGCTTTTGAGTGGTGCGGTTGTGGCAGAGAGGTTGGCTTCTACAGAATAGTACCGAGTAATCGCTGGTATTAGGTTTAGAAGTGGATAAGAGCCGAGGGGGCAGGTGAGCGGGCTGGCCCGTTAAGCTGCTGTCTTCTGCCATGAAGGCGCTTTTTGACTTTGGACCGTTGAAGAAAAAGTCACTCTCTGGCACCACCACCGGGCTGCAGGAGGCGAGCGCGGACGCGGTTTGTTCGTGAAAGAGAATCGGCTTTCGGCTGAGCTGGCAGATCCGACTCAGACATCTGGGAAAGATCCATCACGCTGCCAAACAGGGTGATGTGGAAAGAGGACAGCTGATCTTTCCGTGTGGAGTAGGGGTCGGGAACCTCCAGCAGGCTGCAGGAGGCGAGCGCGGGAGCGGTTTGGTTGAGAAATGGAATCGGATTTCGGCTGAGCTACGAGATCCGACACAGACATCTGGGAAAGATCCATCAAGCTGCAAAAGGGGTCATGTTAAAAGTGGATAGCAGATCTTTCCGTGTGGAGTAGGGTAAGTGGATGACAGAGTGGATGGAGAAGTAGGGGGCGGAGCCAGGCCCAAGCTTAGGAAAGAACTTATCTGTAGCCATGGCAAGAAATAGCCCGTGAGAAACAACTTTCAATCCCCCTAGGGACCACTGACGGCAATCAGCAACCATTGGTCAACCCGGGGCCCCGCAGGAGACCTCTTAGAACCCTTGGGCGCGAGCGGTGTGTGCGCATGCTCACTTGTGTTTGGCACTGCTCCTTGGTTAGCGTTCGATCGGGAGGCTTTTGGGTGGTGCTGTTGTGGCAGAGATGTTGTCTTCGAGAAAATAGTACTGAGTAATATTCGCTCATATCGGCTTCACGAGTGGGTATGAGCCGAGGGGCCAGGTGAGGGGACGGGCCTCTGAAGCTGCTGTCTTCTCCCATGAAGAAGCTTTTTGACTTTTGACGGTAGACGAAAGAGTCACTCTCAGGCACCGCCACCAGGTTGCAGGAGGCGAGCTCGGACGAGGTTTATTTCAGACAGAGAATCGGCTTTTGGCCTAGCTCCCAGATCCACTCAGACATCTGGGAAAGATCAATCACGCTGCCTAAAGGGGCCATGTTGAAAGAGGACACCAGATCCTTTCGTGTGGAGTAGGGGACGGGGATGACAGAGCCGAACGAGTAGTAGGGGGCGGAGCAAGGCCCAATCTGAGAAAAGAACTGATCTGTAGCCACGTCAAGAAATAGCCCATTAGAACCAACTTTCGGCACTCAGCTCCAGGCGGGGCGGCCCCGGCGCTGAGGGACGCTACCCGACCTTGGCGGGACGGGGGTTTCGCCAGGGCCTGGGCCCAGCGACCAGGCGGAGACGGCGCGCGAGCCTTGCAGTCTCCAGGGAAATGCGGGCTTGCCTGCAATGAGATTTCATTTTCTGCATTTAAAGGACATCCTTTTCTGAGCTGCTGTGAATAAATTTGGGATGATACTGTATGTTTTCATCTAATGGAGAATTAGCTGTATTTTGAATAAGGATTGCTGCACTGGACGACTTCAGAACATTACTCACAATGTCATCAAACAGGAGTCAGAATCCCCATGGACCGAAGCAGATTGGCCTTGACCAGCTCTGGGACGACCTCAGAGCTGGAATCCAGCAAGTGTACACCAGACAGAGTATGGCGAAGTCCAGATACATGGAACTCTACACGTATCCTCCTGCTTGAACTGAGATAATTTGCTTTAGAATTTTGATACTTAGTGGTAGGATCGATGAATTATTAGAAATTTGACATCGTGTGTTCTCTTCTCAGTTCATCCTTGAAATGTAGTCACAGAATTCATCTTTAGCTTTAAGTTTTTTGAATAGAGGTACTGTTTTTCGGTTTTTGGAACAGAGGTAATAAAATTGGCTAGTTAGTTGTCTAATGCAGTGCTGGTCAGTACAGTAGCCACTAGTCACATGTATCTGTTTACATTTAAAATAATTTAAAAATTCAGTTTCTTAGTCACAGTAGCCATATTTTAAGGGCTTAATAGTCAGATAATAAAATATTTCTATTACTGTGGAAAGATCCGTTGGACAGCACTGGCCTAAAGCAGGGGATCATTTGTTGAAATGTTGTCCATTTGTTTATATATTGTCTACAGCTGCTTTCATGTTACTCGGAGGGAGTTGAGTAGTTCTGTCAGAAACAATCTTGTCCACAAAGCCTAAAATATTTGCTATCTGGTCCTTTACATAAGAAGTTTGTTGACCTGATCTAACGGGATAGCACAGAGAACAAAAGTTTAACTGTTCTGGTCCTGTTTCACAAAAATGGTATTTAAAAAGTAACTCCCTCATTTGTCATGTGGCCTGCCATGTGTGCGAGGGACAGTGCCGCGTGCTGCAAAGGTCACGAGGGTGTAAAAGACGCGGCCCTGCTCTTCCATACCCAGTGGTGTGCTGTTCGCCTTTGTAGAGTTTCTTGGTTCCGTGCAAATATGAAATTGGAACTAGAGCTAAGCCACCTCAGTAGTGAGCAGGTTGCTGCAGATTCTAGGATTTCAAGGTTCAATGGAGATTTAAGTTTAAATCTTTGGTATGTATCTGTAATTATCAAACTAGGTTATGTGATATTGTAGTGTTCCCTCAAATATGTTAGCATCTGAAAATCCTTAAAAAGAATTTAAACATTGATTTAGATGGATATGAAGCTGTCTATTTCTAAATTAACTTACAATTTATTGTATGTATGTACACATATTCACATATGTACTCACATATACTTACATGTAGAACACTTTTCAAAAAAAAATCAGCTTTATTGAGATAATTCACAAACCATAAAATTCACCCTTCTTAAAGTCAAAAAAAAAAAAAAAAAAAAAAAAAGAACCAACTTTCAAACTACTTAGTGACTGCTGAAGTCACTCCGCAACCATTGGTCAACCCGGGGCCCCGCAGGAGACCTCTTAGAACCCTTGGGCGCGAGCGGCGTGTGCGCATGCTCACTTGTGTTTGGCACTGCTCCTTGGTTAGCGTTCGATCGGGAGGCTTTTGAGTGGTGCTGTTGTGGCAGAGATGTTGTCTTCGAGAAAATCGTACTCAGTAATATTCGCTCATATCGGCTTCACGAGTGGGTATGAGCCGAGGGGCCAGGTGAGGGGACGGGCCTCTGAAGCTGCTGTCTTCTTCCATGAAGAAGCTTTTTGACATTTGACGGTAGACGAAAGAGTCACTCTCAGGCACCGCCACCAGGTGGCAGGAGGCGAGCTCGGACGAGGTTTGTTTCAGACAGAGAATCGGCTTTTGGCCTAGCTCCCAGATCCACTCAGACATCTGGGAAACATCAATCACGCTGCCTAAAGGGGCCATGTTGAAAGAGGACACCAGATCCTTTCGTGTGGAGTAGGGGACTTGGGTGACAGAGCGGAACGAGAAGTAGTGGGCGGAGCTAGGCCCAATATTAGGAAAGAACTGATCTGTGGCCAGGTCAAGAAACAGCCCATTAGAACCATCTTTCAATATCCTTAGTGACTGCTGACGTCACTCAGCATCCATTGGTCAACCCGGGGCCCCGCAGGAGACCTCTTAGAACCCTTGGGCGCGAGCGGTGTGTGCGCGTTCTCACCTGTGTTTATCACTGCTCCTTGGTTACCGTTCGATCGGGAGGCTTTTGAGTGGTGCGGTTGTGGCAGAGAGGTTGGCTTCTACAGAATAGTACCGAGTAATCGCTGGTATTAGGTTTAGAAGTGGATAAGAGCCGAGGGGGCAGGTGAGCGGGCTGGCCCGTTAAGCTGCTGTCTTCTGCCATGAAGGCGCTTTTTGACTTTGGACCGTTGAAGAAAAAGTCACTCTCTGGCACCACCACCGGGCTGCAGGAGGCGAGCGCGGACGCGGTTTGTTCGTGAAAGAGAATCGGCTTTCGGCTGAGCTGGCAGATCCGACTCAGACATCTGGGAAAGATCCATCACGCTGCCAAACAGGGTGATGTGGAAAGAGGACAGCTGATCTTTCCGTGTGGAGTAGGGGTCGGGAACCTCCAGCAGGCTGCAGGAGGCGAGCGCGGGAGCGGTTTGGTTGAGAAATGGAATCGGATTTCGGCTGAGCTACGAGTTCCGACACAGACATCTGGGAAAGATCCATCAAGCTGCAAAAGGGGTCATGTTAAAAGTGGATAGCAGATCTTTCCGTGTGGAGTAGGGTAAGTGGATGACAGAGTGGATGGAGAAGTAGGGGGCGGAGCCAGGCCCAAGCTTAGGAAAGAACTTATCTGTAGCCATGGCAAGAAATAGCCCGTGAGAAACAACTTTCAATCCCCCTAGGGACCACTGACGGCAATCAGCAACCATTGGTCAACCCGGGGCCCCGCAGGAGACCTCTTAGAACCCTTGGGCGCGAGCGGTGTGTGCGCATGCTCACTTGTGTTTGGCACTGCTCCTTGGTTAGCGTTCGATCGGGAGGCTTTTGGGTGGTGCTGTTGTGGCAGAGATGTTGTCTTCGAGAAAATAGTACTGAGTAATATTCGCTCATATCGGCTTCACGAGTGGGTATGAGCCGAGGGGCCAGGTGAGGGGACGGGCCTCTGAAGCTGCTGTCTTCTCCCATGAAGAAGCTTTTTGACTTTTGACGGTAGACGAAAGAGTCACTCTCAGGCACCGCCACCAGGTTGCAGGAGGCGAGCTCGGACGAGGTTTATTTCAGACAGAGAATCGGCTTTTGGCCTAGCTCCCAGATCCACTCAGACATCTGGGAAAGATCAATCACGCTGCCTAAAGGGGCCATGTTGAAAGAGGACACCAGATCCTTTCGTGTGGAGTAGGGGACGGGGATGACAGAGCCGAACGAGTAGTAGGGGGCGGAGCAAGGCCCAATCTGAGAAAAGAACTGATCTGTAGCCACGTCAAGAAATAGCCCATTAGAACCAACTTTCGGCACTCAGCTCCAGGCGGGGCGGCCCCGGCGCTGAGGGACGCTACCCGACCTTGGCGGGACGGGGGTTTCGCCAGGGCCTGGGCCCAGCGACCAGGCGGAGACGGCGCGCGAGCCTTGCAGTCTCCAGGGAAATGCGGGCTTGCCTGCAATGAGATTTCATTTTCTGCATTTAAAGGACATCCTTTTCTGAGCTGCTGTGAATAAATTTGGGATGATACTGTATGTTTTCATCTAATGGAGAATTAGCTGTATTTTGAATAAGGATTGCTGCACTGGACGACTTCAGAACATTACTCACAATGTCATCAAACAGGAGTCAGAATCCCCATGGACCGAAGCAGATTGGCCTTGACCAGCTCTGGGACGACCTCAGAGCTGGAATCCAGCAAGTGTACACCAGACAGAGTATGGCGAAGTCCAGATACATGGAACTCTACACGTATCCTCCTGCTTGAACTGAGATAATTTGCTTTAGAATTTTGATACTTAGTGGTAGGATCGATGAATTATTAGAAATTTGACATCGTGTGTTCTCTTCTCAGTTCATCCTTGAAATGTAGTCACAGAATTCATCTTTAGCTTTAAGTTTTTTGAATAGAGGTACTGTTTTTCGGTTTTTGGAACAGAGGTAATAAAATTGGCTAGTTAGTTGTCTAATGCAGTGCTGGTCAGTACAGTAGCCACTAGTCACATGTATCTGTTTACATTTAAAATAATTTAAAAATTCAGTTTCTTAGTCACAGTAGCCATATTTTAAGGGCTTAATAGTCAGATAATAAAATATTTCTATTACTGTGGAAAGATCCGTTGGACAGCACTGGCCTAAAGCAGGGGATCATTTGTTGAAATGTTGTCCATTTGTTTATATATTGTCTACAGCTGCTTTCATGTTACTCGGAGGGAGTTGAGTAGTTCTGTCAGAAACAATCTTGTCCACAAAGCCTAAAATATTTGCTATCTGGTCCTTTACATAAGAAGTTTGTTGACCTGATCTAACGGGATAGCACAGAGAACAAAAGTTTAACTGTTCTGGTCCTGTTTCACAAAAATGGTATTTAAAAAGTAACTCCCTCATTTGTCATGTGGCCTGCCATGTGTGCGAGGGACAGTGCCGCGTGCTGCAAAGGTCACGAGGGTGTAAAAGACGCGGCCCTGCTCTTCCATACCCAGTGGTGTGCTGTTCGCCTTTGTAGAGTTTCTTGGTTCCGTGCAAATATGAAATTGGAACTAGAGCTAAGCCACCTCAGTAGTGAGCAGGTTGCTGCAGATTCTAGGATTTCAAGGTTCAATGGAGATTTAAGTTTAAATCTTTGGTATGTATCTGTAATTATCAAACTAGGTTATGTGATATTGTAGTGTTCCCTCAAATATGTTAGCATCTGAAAATCCTTAAAAAGAATTTAAACATTGATTTAGATGGATATGAAGCTGTCTATTTCTAAATTAACTTACAATTTATTGTATGTATGTACACATATTCATATATGTACTCATATATACTTACATGTAGAACACTTTTCAAAAAAAAATCAGCTTTATTGAGATAATTCACAAACCATAAAATTCACCCTTTTTAAAGTCAAAAAAAAAAAAAAAAAAAAGAACCAACTTTCAATCTACTTAGTGACTGCTGAAGTCACTCCGCAACCATTGGTCAACCCGGGGCCCCGCAGGAGACCTCTTAGAACCCTTGGGCGCGAGCGGCGTGTGCGCATGCTCACTTGTGTTTGGCACTGCTCCTTGGTTAGCGTTCGATCGGGAGGCTTTTGAGTGGTGCTGTTGTGGCAGAGATGTTGTCTTCGAGAAAATCGTACTCAGTAATATTCGCTCATATCGGCTTCACGAGTGGGTATGAGCCGAGGGGCCAGGTGAGGGGACGGGCCTCTGAAGCTGCTGTCTTCTTCCATGAAGAAGCTTTTTGACATTTGACGGTAGACGAAAGAGTCACTCTCAGGCACCGCCACCAGGTGGCAGGAGGCGAGCTCGGACGAGGTTTGCTTCAGACAGAGAATTGGCTTTTGGCCTAGCTCCCAGATCCACTCAGACATCTGGGAAACATCAATCACGCTGCCTAAAGGGGCCATGTTGAAAGAGGACACCAGATCCTTTCGTGTGGAGTAGGGGACTTGGGTGACAGAGCGGAACGAGAAGTAGTGGGCGGAGCTAGGCCCAATCTTAGAAAAGAACTGATCTGTGGCCAGGTCAAGAAACAGCCCATTAGAACCATCTTTCAATATCCTTAGTGACTGCTGACGTCACTCAGCATCCATTGGTCAACCCGGGGCCCCCGCAGGAGACCTCTTAGAACCCTTGGGCGCGAGCGGTGTGTGCGCGTTCTCACCTGTGTTTATCACTGCTCCTTGGTTACCGTTCGATCGGGAGGCTTTTGAGTGGTGCGGTTGTGGCAGAGAGGTTGGCTTCTACAGAATAGTACCGAGTAATCGCTGGTATTAGGTTTAGAAGTGGATAAGAGCCGAGGGGGCAGGTGAGCGGGCTGGCCCGTTAAGCTGCTGTCTTCTGCCATGAAGGCGCTTTTTGACTTTGGACCGTTGAAGAAAAAGTCACTCTCTGGCACCACCACCGGGCTGCAGGAGGCGAGCGCGGACGCGGTTTGTTCGTGAAAGAGAATCGGCTTTCGGCTGAGCTGGCAGATCCGACTCAGACATCTGGGAAAGATCCATCACGCTGCCAAACAGGGTGATGTGGAAAGAGGACAGCTGATCTTTCCGTGTGGAGTAGGGGTCGGGAACCTCCAGCAGGCTGCAGGAGGCGAGCGCGGGAGCGGTTTGGTTGAGAAATGGAATCGGATTTCGGCTGAGCTACCAGATCCGACACAGACATCTGGGAAAGATCCATCAAGCTGCAAAAGGGGTCATGTTAAAAGTGGATAGCAGATCTTTCCGTGTGGAGTAGGGTAAGTGGATGACAGAGTGGATGGAGAAGTAGGGGGCGGAGCCAGGCCCAAGCTTAGGAAAGAACTTATCTGTAGCCATGGCAAGAAATAGCCCGTGAGAAACAACTTTCAATCCCCCTAGGGACCACTGACGGCAATCAGCAACCATTGGTCAACCCGGGGCCCCGCAGGAGACCTCTTAGAACCCTTGGGCGCGAGCGGTGTGTGCGCATGCTCACTTGTGTTTGGCACTGCTCCTTGGTTAGCGTTCGATCGGGAGGCTTTTGGGTGGTGCTGTTGTGGCAGAGATGTTGTCTTCGAGAAAATAGTACTGAGTAATATTCGCTCATATCGGCTTCACGAGTGGGTATGAGCCGAGGGGCCAGGTGAGGGGACGGGCCTCTGAAGCTGCTGTCTTCTCCCATGAAGAAGCTTTTTGACTTTTGACGGTAGACGAAAGAGTCACTCTCAGGCACCGCCACCAGGTTGCAGGAGGCGAGCTCGGACGAGGTTTATTTCAGACAGAGAATCGGCTTTTGGCCTAGCTCCCAGATCCACTCAGACATCTGGGAAAGATCAATCACGCTGCCTAAAGGGGCCATGTTGAAAGAGGACACCAGATCCTTTCGTGTGGAGTAGGGGACGGGGATGACAGAGCCGAACGAGTAGTAGGGGGCGGAGCAAGGCCCAATCTGAGAAAAGAACTGATCTGTAGCCACGTCAAGAAATAGCCCATTAGAACCAACTTTCGGCACTCAGCTCCAGGCGGGGCGGCCCCGGCGCTGAGGGACGCTACCCGACCTTGGCGGGACGGGGGTTTCGCCAGGGCCTGGGCCCAGCGACCAGGCGGAGACGGCGCGCGAGCCTTGCAGTCTCCAGGGAAATGCGGGCTTGCCTGCAATGAGATTTCATTTTCTGCATTTAAAGGACATCCTTTTCTGAGCTGCTGTGAATAAATTTGGGATGATACTGTATGTTTTCATCTAATGGAGAATTAGCTGTATTTTGAATAAGGATTGCTGCACTGGACGACTTCAGAACATTACTCACAATGTCATCAAACAGGAGTCAGAATCCCCATGGACCGAAGCAGATTGGCCTTGACCAGCTCTGGGACGACCTCAGAGCTGGAATCCAGCAAGTGTACACCAGACAGAGTATGGCGAAGTCCAGATACATGGAACGCTACACGTATCCTCCTGCTTGAACTGAGATAATTTGCTTTAGAATTTTGATACTTAGTGGTAGGATCGATGAATTATTAGAAATTTGACATCGTGTGTTCTCTTCTCAGTTCATCCTTGAAATGTAGTCACAGAATTCATCTTTAGCTTTAAGTTTTTTGAATAGAGGTACTGTTTTTCGGTTTTTGGAACAGAGGTAATAAAATTGGCTAGTTAGTTGTCTGATGCAGTGCTGGTCAGTACAGTAGCCACTAGTCACATGTATCTGTTTACATTTAAAATAATTTTAAAATTCAGTTTCTTAGTCACAGTGGCCATATTTAAAGGGCTTAATAGTCAGATAATAAAATATTTCTATTACTGTGGAAAGATCCGTTGGACAGCACTGGCCTAAAGCAGGGGATCATTTGTTGAAATGTTGTCCATTTGTTTATATATTGTCTACAGCTGCTTTCATGTTACTCGGAGGGAGTTGAGTAGTTCTGTCAGAAACAATCTTGTCCACAAAGCCTAAAATATTTGCTATCTGGTCCTTTACATAAGAAGTTTGTTGACCTGATCTAACGGGATAGCACAGAGAACAAAAGTTTAACTGTTCTGGTCCTGTTTCACAAAAATGGTATTTAAAAAGTAACTCCCTCATTTGTCATGTGGCCTGCCATGTGTGCGAGGGACAGTGCCGCGTGCTGCAAAGGTCACGAGGGTGTAAAAGACGCGGCCCTGCTCTTCCATACCCAGTGGTGTGCTGTTCGCCTTTGTAGAGTTTCTTGGTTCCGTGCAAATATGAAATTGGAACTAGAGCTAAGCCAACTCAGTAGTGAGCAGGTTGCTGCAGATTCTAGGATTTCAAGGTTCAATGGAGATTTAAGTTTAAATCTTTGGTATGTATCTGTAATTATCAAACTAGGTTATGTGATATTGTAGTGTTCCCTCAAATATGTTAGCATCTGAAAATCCTTAAAAAGAATTTAAACATTGATTTAGATGGATATGAAGCTGTCTATTTCTAAATTAACTTACAATTTATTGTATGTATGTACACATATTCACATATGTACTCACATATACTTACATGTAGAACACTTTTCAAAAAAAAATCAGCTTTATTGAGATAATTCACAAACCATAAAATTCACCCTTTTGAAAGTCAAAAAAAAAAAAAAAGAACCAACTTTCAATCTACTTAGTGACTGCTGAAGTCACTCCGCAACCATTGGTCAACCCGGGGCCCCGCAGGAGACCTCTTAGAACCCTTGGGCGCGAGCGGCGTGTGCGCATGCTCACTTGTGTTTGGCACTGCTCCTTGGTTAGCGTTCGATCGGGAGGCTTTTGAGTGGTGCTGTTGTGGCAGAGATGTTGTCTTCGAGAAAATCGTACTCAGTAATATTCGCTCATATCGGCTTCACGAGTGGGTATGAGCCGAGGGGCCAGGTGAGGGGACGGGCCTCTGAAGCTGCTGTCTTCTTCCATGAAGAAGCTTTTTGACATTTGACGGTAGACGAAAGAGTCACTCTCAGGCACCGCCACCAGGTGGCAGGAGGCGAGCTCGGACGAGGTTTGTTTCAGACAGAGAATCGGCTTTTGGCCTAGCTCCCAGATCCACTCAGACATCTGGGAAACATCAATCACGCTGCCTAAAGGGGCCATGTTGAAAGAGGACACCAGATTCTTTCGTGTGGAGTAGGGGACTTGGGTGACAGAGCGGAACGAGAAGTAGTGGGCGGAGCTAGGCCCAATCTTAGAAAAGAACTGATCTGTGGCCAGGTCAAGAAACAGCCCATTAGAACCATCTTTCAATATCCTTAGTGACTGCTGACGTCACTCAGCATCCATTGGTCAACCCGGGGCCCCGCAGGAGACCTCTTAGAACCCTTGGGCGCGAGCGGTGTGTGCGCGTTCTCACCTGTGTTTATCACTGCTCCTTGGTTACCGTTCGATCGGGAGGCTTTTGAGTGGTGCGGTTGTGGCAGAGAGGTTGGCTTCTACAGAATAGTACCGAGTAATCGCTGGTATTAGGTTTAGAAGTGGATAAGAGCCGAGGGGGCAGGTGAGCGGGCTGGCCCGTTAAGCTGCTGTCTTCTGCCATGAAGGCGCTTTTTGACTTTGGACCGTTGAAGAAAAAGTCACTCTCTGGCACCACCACCGGGCTGCAGGAGGCGAGCGCGGACGCGGTTTGTTCGTGAAAGAGAATCGGCTTTCGGCTGAGCTGGCAGATCCGACTCAGACATCTGGGAAAGATCCATCACGCTGCCAAACAGGGTGATGTGGAAAGAGGACAGCTGATCTTTCCGTGTGGAGTAGGGGTCGGGAACCTCCAGCAGGCTGCAGGAGGCGAGCGCGGGAGCGGTTTGGTTGAGAAATGGAATCGGATTTCGGCTGAGCTACCAGATCCGACACAGACATCTGGGAAAGATCCATCAAGCTGCAAAAGGGGTCATGTTAAAAGTGGATAGCAGATCTTTCCGTGTGGAGTAGGGTAAGTGGATGACAGAGTGGATGGAGAAGTAGGGGGCGGAGCCAGGCCCAAGCTTAGGAAAGAACTTATCTGTAGCCATGGCAAGAAATAGCCCGTGAGAAACAACTTTCAATCCCCCTAGGGACCACTGACGGCAATCAGCAACCATTGGTCAACCCGGGGCCCCGCAGGAGACCTCTTAGAACCCTTGGGCGCGAGCGGTGTGTGCGCATGCTCACTTGTGTTTGGCACTGCTCCTTGGTTAGCGTTCGATCGGGAGGCTTTTGGGTGGTGCTGTTGTGGCAGAGATGTTGTCTTCGAGAAAATAGTACTGAGTAATATTCGCTCATATCGGCTTCACGAGTGGGTATGAGCCGAGGGGCCAGGTGAGGGGACGGGCCTCTGAAGCTGCTGTCTTCTCCCATGAAGAAGCTTTTTGACTTTTGACGGTAGACGAAAGAGTCACTCTCAGGCACCGCCACCAGGTTGCAGGAGGCGAGCTCGGACGAGGTTTATTTCAGACAGAGAATCGGCTTTTGGCCTAGCTCCCAGATCCACTCAGACATCTGGGAAAGTTCAATCACGCTGCCTAAAGGGGCCATGTTGAAAGAGGACACCAGATCCTTTCGTGTGGAGTAGGGGACGGGGATGACAGAGCCGAACGAGTAGTAGGGGGCGGAGCAAGGCCCAATCTGAGAAAAGAACTGATCTGTAGCCACGTCAAGAAATAGCCCATTAGAACCAACTTTCGGCACTCAGCTCCAGGCGGGGCGGCCCCGGCGCTGAGGGACGCTACCCGACCTTGGCGGGACGGGGGTTTCGCCAGGGCCTGGGCCCAGCGACCAGGCGGAGACGGCGCGCGAGCCTTGCAGTCTCCAGGGAAATGCGGGCTTGCCTGCAATGAGATTTCATTTTCTGCATTTAAAGGACATCCTTTTCTGAGCTGCTGTGAATAAATTTGGGATGATACTGTATGTTTTCATCTAATGGAGAATTAGCTGTATTTTGAATAAGGATTGCTGCACTGGACGACTTCAGAACATTACTCACAATGTCATCAAACAGGAGTCAGAATCCCCATGGACCGAAGCAGATTGGCCTTGACCAGCTCTGGGACGACCTCAGAGCTGGAATCCAGCAAGTGTACACCAGACAGAGTATGGCGAAGTCCAGATACATGGAACTCTACACGTATCCTCCTGCTTGAACTGAGATAATTTGCTTTAGAATTTTGATACTTAGTGGTAGGATCGATGAATTATTAGAAATTTGACATCGTGTGTTCTCTTCTCAGTTCATCCTTGAAATGTAGTCACAGAATTCATCTTTAGCTTTAAGTTTTTTGAATAGAGGTACTGTTTTTCGGTTTTTGGAACAGAGGTAATAAAATTGGCTAGTTAGTTGTCTAATGCAGTGCTGGTCAGTACAGTAGCCACTAGTCACATGTATCTGTTTACATTTAAAATAATTTAAAAATTCAGTTTCTTAGTCACAGTGGCCATATTTAAAGGGCTTAATAGTCAGATAATAAAATATTTCTATTACTGTGGAAAGATCCGTTGGACAGCACTGGCCTAAAGCAGGGGATCATTTGTTGAAATGTTGTCCATTTGTTTATATATTGTCTACAGCTGCTTTCATGTTACTCGGAGGGAGTTGAGTAGTTCTGTCAGAAACAATCTTGTCCACAAAGCCTAAAATATTTGCTATCTGGTCCTTTACATAAGAAGTTTGTTGACCTGATCTAACGGGATAGCACAGAGAACAAAAGTTTAACTGTTCTGGTCCTGTTTCACAAAAATGGTATTTAAAAAGTAACTCCCTCATTTGTCATGTGGCCTACCATGTGTGCGAGGGACAGTGCCGCGTGCTGCAAAGGTCACGAGGGTGTAAAAGACGCGGCCCTGCTCTTCCATACCCAGTGGTGTGCTGTTCGCCTTTGTAGAGTTTCTTGGTTCCGTGCAAATATGAAATTGGAACTAGAGCTAAGCCAACTCAGTAGTGAGCAGGTTGCTGCAGATTCTAGGATTTCAAGGTTCAATGGAGATTTAAGTTTAAATCTTTGGTATGTATCTGTAATTATCAAACTAGGTTATGTGATATTGTAGTGTTCCCTCAAATATGTTAGCATCTGAAAATCCTTAAAAAGAATTTAAACATTGATTTAGATGGATATGAAGCTGTCTATTTCTAAATTAACTTACAATTTATTGTATGTATGTACACATATTCACATATGTACTCACATATACTTACATGTAGAACACTTTTCAAAAAAAAATCAGCTTTATTGAGATAATTCACAAACCATAAAATTCACCCTTTTGAAAGTCAAAAAAAAAAAAAAAAAAAAAAAGAACCAACTTTCAATCTACTTAGTGACTGCTGAAGTCACTCCGCAACCATTGGTCAACCCGGGGCCCCGCAGGAGACCTCTTAGAACCCTTGGGCGCGAGCGGCGTGTGCGCATGCTCACTTGTGTTTGGCACTGCTCCTTGGTTAGCGTTCGATCGGGAGGCTTTTGAGTGGTGCTGTTGTGGCAGAGATGTTGTCTTCGAGAAAATCGTACTCAGTAATATTCGCTCATATCGGCTTCACGAGTGGGTATGAGCCGAGGGGCCAGGTGAGGGGACGGGCCTCTGAAGCTGCTGTCTTCTTCCATGAAGAAGCTTTTTGACATTTGACGGTAGACGAAAGAGTCACTCTCAGGCACCGCCACCAGGTGGCAGGAGGCGAGCTCGGACGAGGTTTGTTTCAGACAGAGAATCGGCTTTTGGCCTAGCTCCCAGATCCACTCAGACATCTGGGAAACATCAATCACGCTGCCTAAAGGGGCCATGTTGAAAGAGGACACCAGATCCTTTCGTGTGGAGTAGGGGACTTGGGTGACAGAGCGGAACGAGAAGTAGTGGGCGGAGCTAGGCCCAATCTTAGAAAAGAACTGATCTGTGGCCAGGTCAAGAAACAGCCCATTAGAACCATCTTTCAATATCCTTAGTGACTGCTGACGTCACTCAGCATCCATTGGTCAACCCGGGGCCCCGCAGGAGACCTCTTAGAACCCTTGGGCGCGAGCGGTGTGTGCGCGTTCTCACCTGTGTTTATCACTGCTCCTTGGTTACCGTTCGATCGGGAGGCTTTTGAGTGGTGCGGTTGTGGCAGAGAGGTTGGCTTCTACAGAATAGTACCGAGTAATCGCTGGTATTAGGTTTAGAAGTGGATAAGAGCCGAGGGGGCAGGTGAGCGGGCTGGCCCGTTAAGCTGCTGTCTTCTGCCATGAAGGCGCTTTTTGACTTTGGACCGTTGAAGAAAAAGTCACTCTCTGGCACCACCACCGGGCTGCAGGAGGCGAGCGCGGACGCGGTTTGTTCGTGAAAGAGAATCGGCTTTCGGCTGAGCTGGCAGATCCGACTCAGACATCTGGGAAAGATCCATCACGCTGCCAAACAGGGTGATGTGGAAAGAGGACAGCTGATCTTTCCGTGTGGAGTAGGGGTCGGGAACCTCCAGCAGGCTGCAGGAGGCGAGCGCGGGAGCGGTTTGGTTGAGAAATGGAATCGGATTTCGGCTGAGCTACCAGATCCGACACAGACATCTGGGAAAGATCCATCAAGCTGCAAAAGGGGTCATGTTAAAAGTGGATAGCAGATCTTTCCGTGTGGAGTAGGGTAAGTGGATGACAGAGTGGATGGAGAAGTAGGGGGCGGAGCCAGGCCCAAGCTTAGGAAAGAACTTATCTGTAGCCATGGCAAGAAATAGCCCGTGAGAAACAACTTTCAATCCCCCTAGGGACCACTGACGGCAATCAGCAACCATTGGTCAACCCGGGGCCCCGCAGGAGACCTCTTAGAACCCTTGGGCGCGAGCGGTGTGTGCGCATGCTCACTTGTGTTTGGCACTGCTCCTTGGTTAGCGTTCGATCGGGAGGCTTTTGGGTGGTGCTGTTGTGGCAGAGATGTTGTCTTCGAGAAAATAGTACTGAGTAATATTCGCTCATATCGGCTTCACGAGTGGGTATGAGCCGAGGGGCCAGGTGAGGGGACGGGCCTCTGAAGCTGCTGTCTTCTCCCATGAAGAAGCTTTTTGACTTTTGACGGTAGACGAAAGAGTCACTCTCAGGCACCGCCACCAGGTTGCAGGAGGCGAGCTCGGACGAGGTTTATTTCAGACAGAGAATCGGCTTTTGGCCTAGCTCCCAGATCCACTCAGACATCTGGGAAAGTTCAATCACGCTGCCTAAAGGGGCCATGTTGAAAGAGGACACCAGATCCTTTCGTGTGGAGTAGGGGACGGGGATGACAGAGCCGAACGAGTAGTAGGGGGCGGAGCAAGGCCCAATCTGAGAAAAGAACTGATCTGTAGCCACGTCAAGAAATAGCCCATTAGAACCAACTTTCGGCACTCAGCTCCAGGCGGGGCGGCCCCGGCGCTGAGGGACGCTACCCGACCTTGGCGGGACGGGGGTTTCGCCAGGGCCTGGGCCCAGCGACCAGGCGGAGACGGCGCGCGAGCCTTGCAGTCTCCAGGGAAATGCGGGCTTGCCTGCAATGAGATTTCATTTTCTGCATTTAAAGGACATCCTTTTCTGAGCTGCTGTGAATAAATTTGGGATGATACTGTATGTTTTCATCTAATGGAGAATTAGCTGTATTTTGAATAAGGATTGCTGCACTGGACGACTTCAGAACATTACTCACAATGTCATCAAACAGGAGTCAGAATCCCCATGGACCGAAGCAGATTGGCCTTGACCAGCTCTGGGACGACCTCAGAGCTGGAATCCAGCAAGTGTACACCAGACAGAGTATGGCGAAGTCCAGATACATGGAACTCTACACGTATCCTCCTGCTTGAACTGAGATAATTTGCTTTAGAATTTTGATACTTAGTGGTAGGATCGATGAATTATTAGAAATTTGACATCGTGTGTTCTCTTCTCAGTTCATCCTTGAAATGTAGTCACAGAATTCATCTTTAGCTTTAAGTTTTTTGAATAGAGGTACTGTTTTTCGGTTTTTGGAACAGAGGTAATAAAATTGGCTAGTTAGTTGTCTAATGCAGTGCTGGTCAGTACAGTAGCCACTAGTCACATGTATCTGTTTACATTTAAAATAATTTAAAAATTCAGTTTCTTAGTCACAGTGGCCATATTTAAAGGGCTTAATAGTCAGATAATAAAATATTTCTATTACTGTGGAAAGATCCGTTGGACAGCACTGGCCTAAAGCAGGGGATCATTTGTTGAAATGTTGTCCATTTGTTTATATATTGTCTACAGCTGCTTTCATGTTACTCGGAGGGAGTTGAGTAGTTCTGTCAGAAACAATCTTGTCCACAAAGCCTAAAATATTTGCTATCTGGTCCTTTACATAAGAAGTTTGTTGACCTGATCTAACGGGATAGCACAGAGAACAAAAGTTTAACTGTTCTGGTCCTGTTTCACAAAAATGGTATTTAAAAAGTAACTCCCTCATTTGTCATGTGGCCTACCATGTGTGCGAGGGACAGTGCCGCGTGCTGCAAAGGTCACGAGGGTGTAAAAGACGCGGCCCTGCTCTTCCATACCCAGTGGTGTGCTGTTCGCCTTTGTAGAGTTTCTTGGTTCCGTGCAAATATGAAATTGGAACTAGAGCTAAGCCAACTCAGTAGTGAGCAGGTTGCTGCAGATTCTAGGATTTCAAGGTTCAATGGAGATTTAAGTTTAAATCTTTGGTATGTATCTGTAATTATCAAACTAGGTTATGTGATATTGTAGTGTTCCCTCAAATATGTTAGCATCTGAAAATCCTTAAAAAGAATTTAAACATTGATTTAGATGGATATGAAGCTGTCTATTTCTAAATTAACTTACAATTTATTGTATGTATGTACACATATTCACATATGTACTCACATATACTTACATGTAGAACACTTTTCAAAAAAAAATCAGCTTTATTGAGATAATTCACAAACCATAAAATTCACCCTTTTGAAAGTCAAAAAAAAAAAAAAAAAAAAAAAGAACCAACTTTCAATCTACTTAGTGACTGCTGAAGTCACTCCGCAACCATTGGTCAACCCGGGGCCCCGCAGGAGACCTCTTAGAACCCTTGGGCGCGAGCGGCGTGTGCGCATGCTCACTTGTGTTTGGCACTGCTCCTTGGTTAGCGTTCGATCGGGAGGCTTTTGAGTGGTGCTGTTGTGGCAGAGATGTTGTCTTCGAGAAAATCGTACTCAGTAATATTCGCTCATATCGGCTTCACGAGTGGGTATGAGCCGAGGGGCCAGGTGAGGGGACGGGCCTCTGAAGCTGCTGTCTTCTTCCATGAAGAAGCTTTTTGACATTTGACGGTAGACGAAAGAGTCACTCTCAGGCACCGCCACCAGGTGGCAGGAGGCGAGCTCGGACGAGGTTTGTTTCAGACAGAGAATCGGCTTTTGGCCTAGCTCCCAGATCCACTCAGACATCTGGGAAACATCAATCACGCTGCCTAAAGGGGCCATGTTGAAAGAGGACACCAGATCCTTTCGTGTGGAGTAGGGGACTTGGGTGACAGAGCGGAACGAGAAGTAGTGGGCGGAGCTAGGCCCAATCTTAGAAAAGAACTGATCTGTGGCCAGGTCAAGAAACAGCCCATTAGAACCATCTTTCAATATCCTTAGTGACTGCTGACGTCACTCAGCATCCATTGGTCAACCCGGGGCCCCGCAGGAGACCTCTTAGAACCCTTGGGCGCGAGCGGTGTGTGCGCGTTCTCACCTGTGTTTATCACTGCTCCTTGGTTACCGTTCGATCGGGAGGCTTTTGAGTGGTGCGGTTGTGGCAGAGAGGTTGGCTTCTACAGAATAGTACCGAGTAATCGCTGGTATTAGGTTTAGAAGTGGATAAGAGCCGAGGGGGCAGGTGAGCGGGCTGGCCCGTTAAGCTGCTGTCTTCTGCCATGAAGGCGCTTTTTGACTTTGGACCGTTGAAGAAAAAGTCACTCTCTGGCACCACCACCGGGCTGCAGGAGGCGAGCGCGGACGCGGTTTGTTCGTGAAAGAGAATCGGCTTTCGGCTGAGCTGGCAGATCCGACTCAGACATCTGGGAAAGATCCATCACGCTGCCAAACAGGGTGATTTGGAAAGAGGACAGCTGATCTTTCCGTGTGGAGTAGGGGTCGGGAACCTCCAGCAGGCTGCAGGAGGCGAGCGCGGGAGCGGTTTGGTTGAGAAATGGAATCGGATTTCGGCTGAGCTACCAGATCCGACACAGACATCTGGGAAAGATCCATCAAGCTGCAAAAGGGGTCATGTTAAAAGTGGATAGCAGATCTTTCCGTGTGGAGTAGGGTAAGTGGATGACAGAGTGGATGGAGAAGTAGGGGGCGGAGCCAGGCCCAAGCTTAGGAAAGAACTTATCTGTAGCCATGGCAAGAAATAGCCCGTGAGAAACAACTTTCAATCCCCCTAGGGACCACTGACGGCAATCAGCAACCATTGGTCAACCCGGGGCCCCGCAGGAGACCTCTTAGAACCCTTGGGCGCGAGCGGTGTGTGCGCATGCTCACTTGTGTTTGGCACTGCTCCTTGGTTAGCGTTCGATCGGGAGGCTTTTGGGTGGTGCTGTTGTGGCAGAGATGTTGTCTTCGAGAAAATAGTACTGAGTAATATTCGCTCATATCGGCTTCACGAGTGGGTATGAGCCGAGGGGCCAGGTGAGGGGACGGGCCTCTGAAGCTGCTGTCTTCTTCCATGAAGAAGCTTTTTGACATTTGACGGTAGACGAAAGAGTCACTCTCAGGCACCGCCACCAGGTGGCAGGAGGCGAGCTCGGACGAGGTTTGTTTCAGACAGAGAATCGGCTTTTGGCCTAGCTCCCAGATCCACTCAGACATCTGGGAAACATCAATCACGCTGCCTAAAGGGGCCATGTTGAAAGAGGACACCAGATCCTTTCGTGTGGAGTAGGGGACTTGGGTGACAGAGCGGAACGAGAAGTAGTGGGCGGAGCTAGGCCCAATCTTAGAAAAGAACTGATCTGTGGCCAGGTCAAGAAACAGCCCATTAGAACCATCTTTCAATATCCTTAGTGACTGCTGACGTCACTCAGCATCCATTGGTCAACCCGGGGCCCCGCAGGAGACCTCTTAGAACCCTTGGGCGCGAGCGGTGTGTGCGCGTTCTCACCTGTGTTTATCACTGCTCCTTGGTTACCGTTCGATCGGGAGGCTTTTGAGTGGTGCGGTTGTGGCAGAGAGGTTGGCTTCTACAGAATAGTACCGAGTAATCGCTGGTATTAGGTTTAGAAGTGGATAAGAGCCGAGGGGGCAGGTGAGCGGGCTGGCCCGTTAAGCTGCTGTCTTCTGCCATGAAGGCGCTTTTTGACTTTGGACCGTTGAAGAAAAAGTCACTCTCTGGCACCACCACCGGGCTGCAGGAGGCGAGCGCGGACGCGGTTTGTTCGTGAAAGAGAATCGGCTTTCGGCTGAGCTGGCAGATCCGACTCAGACATCTGGGAAAGATCCATCACGCTGCCAAACAGGGTGATGTGGAAAGAGGACAGCTGATCTTTCCGTGTGGAGTAGGGGTCGGGAACCTCCAGCAGGCTGCAGGAGGCGAGCGCGGGAGCGGTTTGGTTGAGAAATGGAATCGGATTTCGGCTGAGCTACCAGATCCGACACAGACATCTGGGAAAGATCCATCAAGCTGCAAAAGGGGTCATGTTAAAAGTGGATAGCAGATCTTTCCGTGTGGAGTAGGGTAAGTGGATGACAGAGTGGATGGAGAAGTAGGGGGCGGAGCCAGGCCCAAGCTTAGGAAAGAACTTATCTGTAGCCATGGCAAGAAATAGCCCGTGAGAAACAACTTTCAATCCCCCTAGGGACCACTGACGGCAATCAGCAACCATTGGTCAACCCGGGGCCCCGCAGGAGACCTCTTAGAACCCTTGGGCGCGAGCGGTGTGTGCGCATGCTCACTTGTGTTTGGCACTGCTCCTTGGTTAGCGTTCGATCGGGAGGCTTTTGGGTGGTGCTGTTGTGGCAGAGATGTTGTCTTCGAGAAAATAGTACTGAGTAATATTCGCTCATATCGGCTTCACGAGTGGGTATGAGCCGAGGGGCCAGGTGAGGGGACGGGCCTCTGAAGCTGCTGTCTTCTCCCATGAAGAAGCTTTTTGACTTTTGACGGTAGACGAAAGAGTCACTCTCAGGCACCGCCACCAGGTTGCAGGAGGCGAGCTCGGACGAGGTTTATTTCAGACAGAGAATCGGCTTTTGGCCTAGCTCCCAGATCCACTCAGACATCTGGGAAAGATCAATCACGCTGCCTAAAGGGGCCATGTTGAAAGAGGACACCAGATCCTTTCGTGTGGAGTAGGGGACGGGGATGACAGAGCCGAACGAGTAGTAGGGGGCGGAGCAAGGCCCAATCTGAGAAAAGAACTGATCTGTAGCCACGTCAAGAAATAGCCCATTAGAACCAACTTTCGGCACTCAGCTCCAGGCGGGGCGGCCCCGGCGCTGAGGGACGCTACCCGACCTTGGCGGGACGGGGGTTTCGCCAGGGCCTGGGCCCAGCGACCAGGCGGAGACGGCGCGCGAGCCTTGCAGTCTCCAGGGAAATGCGGGCTTGCCTGCAATGAGATTTCATTTTCTGCATTTAAAGGACATCCTTTTCTGAGCTGCTGTGAATAAATTTGGGATGATACTGTATGTTTTCATCTAATGGAGAATTAGCTGTATTTTGAATAAGGATTGCTGCACTGGACGACTTCAGAACATTACTCACAATGTCATCAAACAGGAGTCAGAATCCCCATGGACCGAAGCAGATTGGCCTTGACCAGCTCTGGGACGACCTCAGAGCTGGAATCCAGCAAGTGTACACCAGACAGAGTATGGCGAAGTCCAGATACATGGAACGCTACACGTATTCTCCTGCTTGAACTGAGATAATTTGCTTTAGAATTTTGATACTTAGTGGTAGGATCGATGAATTATTAGAAATTTGACATCGTGTGTTCTCTTCTCAGTTCATCCTTGAAATGTAGTCACAGAATTCATCTTTAGCTTTAAGTTTTTTGAATAGAGTTACTGTTTTTCGGTTTTTTGAACAGAGGTAATAAAATTGGCTAGTTAGTTGTCTAATGCAGTGCTGGTCAGTACAGTAGCCACTAGTCACATGTATCTGTTTACATTTAAAATAATTTAAAAATTCAGTTTCTTAGTCACAGTAGCCATATTTTAAGGGCTTAATAGTCAGATAATAAAATATTTCTATTACTGTGGAAAGATCCGTTGGACAGCACTGGCCTAAAGCAGGGGATCATTTGTTGAAATGTTGTCCATTTGTTTATATATTGTCTACAGCTGCTTTCATGTTACTCGGAGGGAGTTGAGTAGTTCTGTCAGAAACAATCTTGTCCACAAAGCCTAAAATATTTGCTATCTGGTCCTTTACATAAGAAGTTTGTTGACCTGATCTAACGGGATAGCACAGAGAACAAAAGTTTAACGGTTCTGGTCCTGTTTCACAAAAATGGTATTTAAAAAGTAACTCCCTCATTTGTCATGTGGCCTGCCATGTGTGCGAGGGACAGTGCCGCGTGCTGCAAAGGTCACGAGGGTGTAAAAGACGCGGCCCTGCTCTTCCATACCCAGTGGTGTGCTGTTCGCCTTTGTAGAGTTTCTTGGTTCCGTGCAAATATGAAATTGGAACTAGAGCTAAGCCACCTCAGTAGTGAGCAGGTTGCTGCAGATTCTAGGCTTTCAAGGTTCAATGGAGATTTAAGTTTAAATCTTTGGTATGTATCTGTAATTATCAAACTAGGTTATGTGATATTGTAGTGTTCCCTCAAATATGTTAGCATCTGAAAATCCTTAAAAAGAATTTAAACATTGATTTAGATGGATATGAAGCTGTCTATTTCTAAATTAACTTACAATTTATTGTATGTATGTACACATATTCACATATGTACTCATATATACTTACATGTAGAACACTTTTCAAAGAAAAATCAGCTTTATTGAGATAATTCACAAACCATAAAATTCACCCTTTTGAAAGTCAAAAAAAAAAAAAAAAAAAAAGAACCAACTTTCAATCTACTTAGTGACTACTGAAGTCACTCCGCAAGCATTGGTCAACCCAGGGCCCCGCAGGAGACCTCTTAGAACCCTTGGGCGCGAGCGGCGTGTGCGCATGCTCACTTGTGTTTGGCACTGCTCCTTGGTTAGCATTCGATCGGGAGGCTTTTGAGTGGTGCTGTTGTGGCAGAGATGTTGTCTTCGAGAAAATCGTACTCAGTAATATTCGCTCATATCGGCTTCACGAGTGGGTATGAGCCGAGGGGCCAGGTGAGGGGACGGGCCTCTGAAGCTGCTGTCTTCTTCCATGAAGAAGCTTTTTGACATTTGACGGTAGACGAAAGAGTCACTCTCAGGCACCGCCACCAGGTGGCAGGAGGCGAGCTCGGACGAGGTTTGTTTCAGACAGAGAATCGGCTTTTGGCCTAGCTCCCAGATCCACTCAGACATCTGGGAAACATCAATCACGCTGCCTAAAGGGGCCATGTTGAAAGAGGACACCAGATCCTTTCGTGTGGAGTAGGGGACTTGGGTGACAGAGCGGAACGAGAAGTAGTGGGCGGAGCTAGGCCCAATCTTAGAAAAGAACTGATCTGTGGCCAGGTCAAGAAACAGCCCATTAGAACCATCTTTCAATATCCTTAGTGACTGCTGACGTCACTCAGCATCCATTGGTCAACCCGGGGCCCCGCAGGAGACCTCTTAGAACCCTTGGGCGCGAGCGGTGTGTGCGCGTTCTCACCTGTGTTTATCACTGCTCCTTGGTTACCGTTCGATCGGGAGGCTTTTGAGTGGTGCGGTTGTGGCAGAGAGGTTGGCTTCTACAGAATAGTACCGAGTAATCGCTGGTATTAGGTTTAGAAGTGGATAAGAGCCGAGGGGGCAGGTGAGCGGGCTGGCCCGTTAAGCTGCTGTCTTCTGCCATGAAGGCGCTTTTTGACTTTGGACCGTTGAAGAAAAAGTCACTCTCTGGCACCACCACCGGGCTGCAGGAGGCGAGCGCGGACGCGGTTTGTTCGTGAAAGAGAATCGGCTTTCGGCTGAGCTGGCAGATCCGACTCAGACATCTGGGAAAGATCCATCACGCTGCCAAACAGGGTGATGTGGAAAGAGGACAGCTGATCTTTCCGTGTGGAGTAGGGGTCGGGAACCTCCAGCAGGCTGCAGGAGGCGAGCGCGGGAGCGGTTTGGTTGAGAAATGGAATCGGATTTCGGCTGAGCTACCAGATCCGACACAGACATCTGGGAAAGATCCATCAAGCTGCAAAAGGGGTCATGTTAAAAGTGGATAGCAGATCTTTCCGTGTGGAGTAGGGTAAGTGGATGACAGAGTGGATGGAGAAGTAGGGGGCGGAGCCAGGCCCAAGCTTAGGAAAGAACTTATCTGTAGCCATGGCAAGAAATAGCCCGTGAGAAACAACTTTCAATCACCCTAGGGACCACTGACGGCAATCAGCAACCATTGGTCAACCCGGGGCCCCGCAGGAGACCTCTTAGAACCCTTGGGCGCGAGCGGTGTGTGCGCATGCTCACTTGTGTTTGGCACTGCTCCTTGGTTAGCGTTCGATCGGGAGGCTTTTGGGTGGTGCTGTTGTGGCAGAGATGTTGTCTTCGAGAAAATAGTACTGAGTAATATTCGCTCATATCGGCTTCACGAGTGGGTATGAGCCGAGGGGCCAGGTGAGGGGACGGGCCTCTGAAGCTGCTGTCTTCTCCCATGAAGAAGCTTTTTGACTTTTGACGGTAGACGAAAGAGTCACTCTCAGGCACCGCCACCAGGTTGCAGGAGGCGAGCTCGGACGAGGTTTATTTCAGACAGAGAATCGGCTTTTGGCCTAGCTCCCAGATCCACTCAGACATCTGGGAAAGATCAATCACGCTGCCTAAAGGGGCCATGTTGAAAGAGGACACCAGATCCTTTCGTGTGGAGTAGGGGACGGGGATGACAGAGCCGAACGAGTAGTAGGGGGCGGAGCAAGGCCCAATCTGAGAAAAGAACTGATCTGTAGCCACGTCAAGAAATAGCCCATTAGAACCAACTTTCGGCACTCAGCTCCAGGCGGGGCGGCCCCAGCGCTGAGGGACGCTACCCGACCTTGGCGGGACGGGGGTTTCGCCAGGGCCTGGGCCCAGCGACCAGGCGGAGACGGCGCGCGAGCCTTGCAGTCTCCAGGGAAATGCGGGCTTGCCTGCAATGAGATTTCATTTTCTGCATTTAAAGGACATCCTTTTCTGAGCTGCTGTGAATAAATTTGGGATGATACTGTATGTTTTCATCGAATGGAGAATTAGCTGTATTTTGAATAAGGATTGCTGCACTGGACGACTTCAGAACATTACTCACAATGTCATCAAACAGGAGTCAGAATCCCCATGGACCGAAGCAGATTGGCCTTGACCAGCTCTGGGACGACCTCAGAGCTGGAATCCAGCAAGTGTACACCAGACAGAGTATGGCGAAGTCCAGATACATGGAACTCTACACGTATCCTCCTGCTTGAACTGAGATAATTTGCTTTAGAATTTTGATACTTAGTGGTAGGATCGATGAATTATTAGAAATTTGATATCGTGTGTTCTCTTCTCAGTTCATCCTTGAAATGTAGTCACAGAATTCATCTTTAGCTTTAAGTTTTTTGAATAGAGATACTGTTTTTCGGTTTTTGGAACAGAGGTAATAAAATTGGCTAGTTAGTTGTCTAATGCAGTGCTGGTCAGTACAGTAGCCACTAGTCACATGTATCTGTTTACATTTAAAATAATTTAAAAATTCAGTTTCTTAGTCACAGTGGCCATATTTAAAGGGCTTAATAGTCAGATAATAAAATATTTCTATTACTGTGGAAAGATCCGTTGGACAGCACTGGCCTAAAGCAGGGGATCATTTGTTGAAATGTTGTCCATTTGTTTATATATTGTCTACAGCTGCTTTCATGTTACTCGGAGGGAGTTGAGTAGTTCTGTCAGAAACAATCTTGTCCACAAAGCCTAAAATATTTGCTATCTGGTCCTTTACATAAGAAGTTTGTTGACCTGATCTAACGGGATAGCACAGAGAACAAAAGTTTAACTGTTCTGGTCCTGTTTCACAAAAATGGTATTTAAAAAGTAACTCCCTCATTTGTCATGTGGCCTACCATGTGTGCGAGGGACAGTGCCGCGTGCTGCAAAGGTCACGAGGGTGTAAAAGACGCGGCCCTGCTCTTCCATACCCAGTGGTGTGCTGTTCGCCTTTGTAGAGTTTCTTGGTTCCGTGCAAATATGAAATTGGAACTAGAGCTAAGCCAACTCAGTAGTGAGCAGGTTGCTGCAGATTCTAGGATTTCAAGGTTCAATGGAGATTTAAGTTTAAATCTTTGGTATGTATCTGTAATTATCAAACTAGGTTATGTGATATTGTAGTGTTCCCTCAAATATGTTAGCATCTGAAAATCCTTAAAAAGAATTTAAACATTGATTTAGATGGATATGAAGCTGTCTATTTCTAAATTAACTTACAATTTATTGTATGTATGTACACATATTCACATATGTACTCACATATACTTACATGTAGAACACTTTTCAAAAAAAAATCAGCTTTATTGAGATAATTCACAAACCATAAAATTCACCCTTTTGAAAGTCAAAAAAAAAAAAAAAAAAAAAAAAAGAACCAACTTTCAATCTACTTAGTGACTGCTGAAGTCACTCCGCAACCATTGGTCAACCCGGGGCCCCGCAGGAGACCTCTTAGAACCCTTGGGCGCGAGCGGCGTGTGCGCATGCTCACTTGTGTTTGGCACTGCTCCTTGGTTAGCGTTCGATCGGGAGGCTTTTGAGTGGTGCTGTTGTGGCAGAGATGTTGTCTTCGAGAAAATCGTACTCAGTAATATTCGCTCATATCGGCTTCACGAGTGGGTATGAGCCGAGGGGCCAGGTGAGGGGACGGGCCTCTGAAGCTGCTGTCTTCTTCCATGAAGAAGCTTTTTGACATTTGACGGTAGACGAAAGAGTCACTCTCAGGCACCGCCACCAGGTGGCAGGAGGCGAGCTCGGACGAGGTTTGTTTCAGACAGAGAATCGGCTTTTGGCCTAGCTCCCAGATCCACTCAGACATCTGGGAAACATCAATCACGCTGCCTAAAGGGGCCATGTTGAAAGAGGACACCAGATCCTTTCGTGTGGAGTAGGGGACTTGGGTGACAGAGCGGAACGAGAAGTAGTGGGCGGAGCTAGGCCCAATCTTAGAAAAGAAGTGATCTGTGGCCAGGTCAAGAAACAGCCCATTAGAACCATCTTTCAATATCCTTAGTGACTGCTGACGTCACTCAGCATCCATTGGTCAACCCGGGGCCCCGCAGGAGACCTCTTAGAACCCTTGGGCGCGAGCGGTGTGTGCGCGTTCTCACCTGTGTTTATCACTGCTCCTTGGTTACCGTTCGATCGGGAGGCTTTTGAGTGGTGCGGTTGTGGCAGAGAGGTTGGCTTCTACAGAATAGTACCGAGTAATCGCTGGTATTAGGTTTAGAAGTGGATAAGAGCCGAGGGGGCAGGTGAGCGGGCTGGCCCGTTAAGCTGCTGTCTTCTGCCATGAAGGCGCTTTTTGACTTTGGACCGTTGAAGAAAAAGTCACTCTCTGGCACCACCACCGGGCTGCAGGAGGCGAGCGCGGACGCGGTTTGTTCGTGAAAGAGAATCGGCTTTCGGCTGAGCTGGCAGATCCGACTCAGACATCTGGGAAAGATCCATCACGCTGCCAAACAGGGTGATGTGGAAAGAGGACAGCTGATCTTTCCGTGTGGAGTAGGGGTCGGGAACCTCCAGCAGGCTGCAGGAGGCGAGCGCGGGAGCGGTTTGGTTGAGAAATGGAATCGGATTTCGGCTGAGCTACCAGATCCGACACAGACATCTGGGAAAGATCCATCAAGCTGCAAAAGGGGTCATGTTAAAAGTGGATAGCAGATCTTTCCGTGTGGAGTAGGGTAAGTGGATGACAGAGTGGATGGAGAAGTAGGGGGCGGAGCCAGGCCCAAGCTTAGGAAAGAACTTATCTGTAGCCATGGCAAGAAATAGCCCGTGAGAAACAACTTTCAATCCCCCTAGGGACCACTGACGGCAATCAGCAACCATTGGTCAACCCGGGGCCCCGCAGGAGACCTCTTAGAACCCTTGGGCGCGAGCGGTGTGTGCGCATGCTCACTTGTGTTTGGCACTGCTCCTTGGTTAGCGTTCGATCGGGAGGCTTTTGGGTGGTGCTGTTGTGGCAGAGATGTTGTCTTCGAGAAAATAGTACTGAGTAATATTCGCTCATATCGGCTTCACGAGTGGGTATGAGCCGAGGGGCCAGGTGAGGGGACGGGCCTCTGAAGCTGCTGTCTTCTTCCATGAAGAAGCTTTTTGACATTTGACGGTAGACGAAAGAGTCACTCTCAGGCACCGCCACCAGGTGGCAGGAGGCGAGCTCGGACGAGGTTTGTTTCAGACAGAGAATCGGCTTTTGGCCTAGCTCCCAGATCCACTCAGACATCTGGGAAACATCAATCACGCTGCCTAAAGGGGCCATGTTGAAAGAGGACACCAGATCCTTTCGTGTGGAGTAGGGGACTTGGGTGACAGAGCGGAACGAGAAGTAGTGGGCGGAGCTAGGCCCAATCTTAGAAAAGAAGTGATCTGTGGCCAGGTCAAGAAACAGCCCATTAGAACCATCTTTCAATATCCTTAGTGACTGCTGACGTCACTCAGCATCCATTGGTCAACCCGGGGCCCCGCAGGAGACCTCTTAGAACCCTTGGGCGCGAGCGGTGTGTGCGCGTTCTCACCTGTGTTTATCACTGCTCCTTGGTTACCGTTCGATCGGGAGGCTTTTGAGTGGTGCGGTTGTGGCAGAGAGGTTGGCTTCTACAGAATAGTACCGAGTAATCGCTGGTATTAGGTTTAGAAGTGGATAAGAGCCGAGGGGGCAGGTGAGCGGGCTGGCCCGTTAAGCTGCTGTCTTCTGCCATGAAGGCGCTTTTTGACTTTGGACCGTTGAAGAAAAAGTCACTCTCTGGCACCACCACCGGGCTGCAGGAGGCGAGCGCGGACGCGGTTGGTTCGTGAAAGAGAATCGGCTTTCGGCTGAGCTGGCAGATCCGACTCAGACATCTGGGAAAGATCCATCACGCTGCCAAACAGGGTGATGTGGAAAGAGGACAGCTGATCTTTCCGTGTGGAGTAGGGGTCGGGAACCTCCAGCAGGCTGCAGGAGGCGAGCGCGGGAGCGGTTTGGTTGAGAAATGGAATCGGATTTCGGCTGAGCTACCAGATCCGACACAGACATCTGGGAAAGATCCATCAAGCTGCAAAAGGGGTCATGTTAAAAGTGGATAGCAGATCTTTCCGTGTGGAGTAGGGTAAGTGGATGACAGAGTGGATGGAGAAGTAGGGGGCGGAGCCAGGCCCAAGCTTAGGAAAGAACTTATCTGTAGCCATGGCAAGAAATAGCCCGTGAGAAACAACTTTCAATCCCCCTAGGGACCACTGACGGCAATCAGCAACCATTGGTCAACCCGGGGCCCCGCAGGAGACCTCTTAGAACCCTTGGGCGCGAGCGGTGTGTGCGCATGCTCACTTGTGTTTGGCACTGCTCCTTGGTTAGCGTTCGATCGGGAGGCTTTTGGGTGGTGCTGTTGTGGCAGAGATGTTGTCTTCGAGAAAATAGTACTGAGTAATATTCGCTCATATCGGCTTCACGAGTGGGTATGAGCCGAGGGGCCAGGTGAGGGGACGGGCCTCTGAAGCTGCTGTCTTCTCCCATGAAGAAGCTTTTTGACTTTTGACGGTAGACGAAAGAGTCACTCTCAGGCACTGCCACCAGGTTGCAGGAGGCGAGCTCGGACGAGGTTTATTTCAGACAGAGAATCGGCTTTTGGCCTAGCTCCCAGATCCACTCAGACATCTGGGAAAGATCAATCACGCTGCCTAAAGGGGCCATGTTGAAAGAGGACACCAGATCCTTTCGTGTGGAGTAGGGGACGGGGATGACAGAGCCGAACGAGTAGTAGGGGGCGGAGCAAGGCCCAATCTGAGAAAAGAACTGATCTGTAGCCACGTCAAGAAATAGCCCATTAGAACCAACTTTCGGCACTCAGCTCCAGGCGGGGCGGCCCCGGCGCTGAGGGACGCTACCCGACCTTGGCGGGACGGGGGTTTCGCCAGGGCCTGGGCCCAGCGACCAGGCGGAGACGGCGCGCGAGCCTTGCAGTCTCCAGGGAAATGCGGGCTTGCCTGCAATGAGATTTCATTTTCTGCATTTAAAGGACATCCTTTTCTGAGCTGCTGTGAATAAATTTGGGATGATACTGTATGTTTTCATCTAATGGAGAATTAGCTGTATTTTGAATAAGGATTGCTGCACTGGACGACTTCAGAACATTACTCACAATGTCATCAAACAGGAGTCAGAATCCCCATGGACCGAAGCAGATTGGCCTTGACCAGCTCTGGGACGACCTCAGAGCTGGAATCCAGCAAGTGTACACCAGACAGAGTATGGCGAAGTCCAGATACATGGAACGCTACACGTATCCTCCTGCTTGAACTGAGATAATTTGCTTTAGAATTTTGATACTTAGTGGTAGGATCGATGAATTATTAGAAATTTGACATCGTGTGTTCTCTTCTCAGTTCATCCTTGAAATGTAGTCACAGAATTCATCTTTAGCTTTAAGTTTTTTGAATAGAGTTACTGTTTTTCGGTTTTTGGAACAGAGGTAATAAAATTGGCTAGTTAGTTGTCTAATGCAGTGCTGGTCAGTACAGTAGCCACTAGTCACATGTATCTGTTTACATTTAAAATAATTTAAAAATTCAGTTTCTTAGTCACAGTAGCCATATTTTAAGGGCTTAATAGTCAGATAATAAAATATTTCTATTACTGTGGAAAGATCCGTTGGACAGCACTGGCCTAAAGCAGGGGATCATTTGTTGAAATGTTGTCCATTTGTTTATATATTGTCTACAGCTGCTTTCATGTTACTCGGAGGGAGTTGAGTAGTTCTGTCAGAAACAATCTTGTCCACAAAGCCTAAAATATTTGCTATCTGGTCCTTTACATAAGAAGTTTGTTGACCTGATCTAACGGGATAGCACAGAGAACAAAAGTTTAACTGTTCTGGTCCTGTTTCACAAAAATGGTATTTAAAAAGTAACTCCCTCATTTGTCATGTGGCCTGCCATGTGTGCGAGGGACAGTGCCGCGTGCTGCAAAGGTCACGAGGGTGTAAAAGACGCGGCCCTGCTCTTCCATACCCAGTGGTGTGCTGTTCGCCTTTGTAGAGTTTCTTGGTTCCGTGCAAATATGAAATTGGAACTAGAGCTAAGCCACCTCAGTAGTGAGCAGGTTGCTGCAGATTCTAGGATTTCAAGGTTCAATGGAGATTTAAGTTTAAATCTTTGGTATGTATCTGTAATTATCAAACTAGGTTATGTGATATTGTAGTGTTCCCTCAAATATGTTAGCATCTGAAAATCCTTAAAAAGAATTTAAACATTGATTTAGATGGATATGAAGCTGTCTATTTCTAAATTAACTTACAATTTATTGTATGTATGTACACATATTCACATATGTACTCATATATACTTACATGTAGAACACTTTTCAAAAAAAAATCAGCTTTATTGAGATAATTCACAAACCATAAAATTCACCCTTTTGAAAGTCAAAAAAAAAAAAAAAAAAGAACCAACTTTCAATCTACTTAGTGACTGCTGAAGTCACTCCGCAACCATTGGTCAACCCGGGGCCCCGCAGGAGACCTCTTAGAACCCTTGGGCGCGAGCGGCGTGTGCGCATGCTCACTTGTGTTTGGCACTGCTCCTTGGTTAGCATTCGATCGGGAGGCTTTTGAGTGGTGCTGTTGTGGCAGAGATGTTGTCTTCGAGAAAATCGTACTCAGTAATATTCGCTCATATCGGCTTCACGAGTGGGTATGAGCCGAGGGGCCAGGTGAGGGGACGGGCCTCTGAAGCTGCTGTCTTCTTCCATGAAGAAGCTTTTTGACATTTGACGGTAGACGAAAGAGTCACTCTCAGGCACCGCCACCAGGTGGCAGGAGGCGAGCTCGGACGAGGTTTGTTTCAGACAGAGAATCGGCTTTTGGCCTAGCTCCCAGATCCACTCAGACATCTGGGAAACATCAATCACGCTGCCTAAAGGGGCCATGTTGAAAGAGGACACCAGATCCTTTCGTGTGGAGTAGGGGACTTGGGTGACAGAGCGGAACGAGAAGTAGTGGGCGGAGCTAGGCCCAATCTTAGAAAAGAACTGATCTGTGGCCAGGTCAAGAAACAGCCCATTAGAACCATCTTTCAATATCCTTAGTGACTGCTGACGTCACTCAGCATCCATTGGTCAACCCGGGGCCCCGCAGGAGACCTCTTAGAACCCTTGGGCGCGAGCGGTTTGTGCGCGTTCTCACTTGTGTTTATCACTGCTCCTTGGTTACCGTTCGATCGGGAGGCTTTTGAGTGGTGCGGTTGTGGCAGAGAGGTTGGCTTCTACAGAATAGTACCGAGTAATCGCTGGTATTAGGTTTAGAAGTGGATAAGAGCCGAGGGGGCAGGTGAGCGGGCTGGCCCGTTAAGCTGCTGTCTTCTGCCATGAAGGCGCTTTTTGACTTTGGACCGTTGAAGAAAAAGTCACTCTCTGGCACCACCACCGGGCTGCAGGAGGCGAGCGCGGATGCGGTTTGTTCGTGAAAGAGAATCGGCTTTCGGCTGAGCTGGCAGATCCGACTCAGACATCTGGGAAAGATCCATCACGCTGCCAAACAGGGTGATGTGGAAAGAGGACAGCTGATCTTTCCGTGTGGAGTAGGGGTCGGGAACCTCCAGCAGGCTGCAGGAGGCGAGCGCGGGAGCGGTTTGGTTGAGAAATGGAATCGGATTTCGGCTGAGCTACCAGATCCGACACAGACATCTGGGAAAGATCCATCAAGCTGCAAAAGGGGTCATGTTAAAAGTGGATAGCAGATCTTTCCGTGTGGAGTAGGGTAAGTGGATGACAGAGTGGATGGAGAAGTAGGGGGCGGAGCCAGGCCCAAGCTTAGGAAAGAACTTATCTGTAGCCATGGCAAGAAATAGCCCGTGAGAAACAACTTTCAATCCCCCTAGGGACCACTGACGGCAATCAGCAACCATTGGTCAACCCGGGGCCCCGCAGGAGACCTCTTAGAACCCTTGGGCGCGAGCGGTGTGTGCGCATGCTCACTTGTGTTTGGCACTGCTCCTTGGTTAGCGTTCGATCGGGAGGCTTTTGGGTGGTGCTGTTGTGGCAGAGATGTTGTCTTCGAGAAAATAGTACTGAGTAATATTCGCTCATATCGGCTTCACGAGTGGGTATGAGCCGAGGGGCCAGGTGAGGGGACGGGCCTCTGAAGCTGCTGTCTTCTTCCATGAAGAAGCTTTTTGACTTTTGACGGTAGACGAAAGAGTCACTCTCAGGCACCGCCACCAGGTTGCAGGAGGCGAGCTCGGACGAGGTTTATTTCAGACAGAGAATCGGCTTTTGGCCTAGCTCCCAGATCCACTCAGACATCTGGGAAAGATCAATCACGCTGCCTAAAGGGGCCATGTTGAAAGAGGACACCAGATCCTTTCGTGTGGAGTAGGGGACGGGGATGACAGAGCCGAACGAGTAGTAGGGGGCGGAGCAAGGCCCAATCTGAGAAAAGAACTGATCTGTAGCCACGTCAAGAAATAGCCCATTAGAACCAACTTTCGGCACTCAGCTCCAGGCGGGGCGGCCCCGGCGCTGAGGGACGCTACCCGACCTTGGCGGGACGGGGGTTTCGCCAGGGCCTGGGCCCAGCGACCAGGCGGAGACGGCGCGCGAGCCTTGCAGTCTCCAGGGAAATGCGGGCTTGCCTGCAATGAGATTTCATTTTCTGCATTTAAAAACATCCTTTTCTGAGCTGCTGTGATTAAATTTGGGATGATAATGTATGTTTTCATCTAATGGAGAATTAGCTGTATTTTGAATAAGGATTGCTGCACTGGACGACTTCAGAACATTACTCACAATGTCATCAAACAGGAGTCAGAATCCCCATGGACCGAAGCAGATTGGCCTTGACCAGCTCTGGGACGACCTCAGAGCTGGAATCCAGCAAGTGTACACCAGACAGAGTATGGCGAAGTCCAGATACATGGAACTCTACACGTATCCTCCTGCTTGAACTGAGATAATTTGCTTTAGAATTTTGATACTTAGTGGTAGGATCGATGAATTATTAGAAATTTGACATCGTGTGTTCTCTTCTCAGTTCATCCTTGAAATGTAGTCACAGAATTCATCTTTAGCTTTAAGTTTTTTGAATAGAGGTACTGTTTTTCGGTTTTTGGAACAGAGGTAATAAAATTGGCTAGTTAGTTGTCTAATGCAGTGCTGGTCAGTACAGTAGCCACTAGTCACATGTATCTGTTTACATTTAAAATAATTTAAAAATTCAGTTTCTTAGTCACAGTAGCCATATTTTAAGGGCTTAATAGTCAGATAATAAAATATTTCTATTACTGTGGAAAGATCCGTTGGACAGCACTGGCCTAAAGCAGGGGATCATTTGTTGAAATGTTGTCCATTTGTTTATATATTGTCTACAGCTGCTTTCATGTTACTCGGAGGGAGTTGAGTAGTTCTGTCAGAAACAATCTTGTCCACAAAGCCTAAAATATTTGCTATCTGGTCCTTTACATAAGAAGTTTGTTGACCTGATCTAACGGGATAGCACAGAGAACAAAAGTTTAACTGTTCTGGTCCTGTTTCACAAAAATGGTATTTAAAAAGTAACTCCCTCATTTGTCATGTGGCCTGCCATGTGTGCGAGGGACAGTGCCGCGTGCTGCAAAGGTCACAAGGGTGTAAAAGACGCGGCCCAGGTCTTCCATACCCAGTGGTGTGCTGTTCGCCTTTGTAGAGTTTCTTGGTTCCGTGCAAATATGAAATTGGAACTAGAGCTAAGCCACCTCAGTAGTGAGCAGGTTGCTGCAGATTCTAGGATTTCAAGGTTCAATGGAGATTTAAGTTTAAATCTTTGGTATGTATCTGTAATTATCAAACTAGGTTATTTGATATTGTAGTGTTCCCTCAAATATGTTAGCATCTGAAAATCCTTAAAAAGAATTTAAACATTGATTTAGATGGATATGAAGCTGTCTATTTCTAAATTAACTTACAATTTATTGTATGTATGTACACATATTCACATATGTACTCACATATACTTACATGTAGAACACTTTTCAAAAAAAAATCAGCTTTATTGAGATAATTCACAAACGATAAAATTCACCCTTTTTAAAGTCAAAAAAAAAAAAAAAAAAAAAAAAAACAAAGAACCAACTTTCAAACTACTTAGTGACTGCTGAAGTCACTCCGCAACCATTGGTCAACCCGGGGCCCCGCAGGAGACCTCTTAGAACCCTTGGGCGCGAGCGGCGTGTGCGCATGCTCACTTGTGTTTGGCACTGCTCCTTGGTTAGCGTTCGATCGGGAGGCTTTTGAGTGGTGCTGTTGTGGCAGAGATGTTGTCTTCGAGAAAATCGTACTCAGTAATATTCGCTCATATCGGCTTCACGAGTGGGTATGAGCCGAGGGGCCAGGTGAGGGGACGGGCCTCTGAAGCTGCTGTCTTCTTCCATGAAGAAGCTTTTTGACATTTGACGGTAGACGAAAGAGTCACTCTCAGGCACCGCCACCAGGTGGCAGGAGGCGAGCTCGGACGAGGTTTGTTTCAGACAGAGAATCGGCTTTTGGCCTAGCTCCCAGATCCACTCAGACATCTGGGAAACATCAATCACGCTGCCTAAAGGGGCCATGTTGAAAGAGGACACCAGATCCTTTCGTGTGGAGTAGGGGACTTGGATGACAGAGCGGAACGAGAAGTAGTGGGCGGAGCTAGGCCCAATCTTAGAAAAGAACTGATCTGTGGCCAGGTCAAGAAACAGCCCATTAGAACCATCTTTCAATATCCTTAGTGACTGCTGACGTCACTCAGCATCCATTGGTCAACCCGGGGCCCCGCAGGAGACCTCTTAGAACCCTTGGGCGCGAGCGGTGTGTGCGCGTTCTCACCTGTGTTTATCACTGCTCCTTGGTTACCGTTCGATCGGGAGGCTTTTGAGTGGTGCGGTTGTGGCAGAGAGGTTGGCTTCTACAGAATAGTACCGAGTAATCGCTGGTATTAGGTTTAGAAGTGGATAAGAGCCGAGGGGGCAGGTGAGCGGGCTGGCCCGTTAAGCTGCTGTCTTCTGCCATGAAGGCGCTTTTTGACTTTGGACCGTAGAAGAAAAAGTCACTCTCTGGCACCACCACCGGGCTGCAGGAGGCGAGCGCGGACGCGGTTTGTTTGTGAAAGAGAATCGGCTTTCGGCTGAGCTGGCAGATCCGACTGAGACATCTGGGAAAGATCCATCACGCTGCCAAACAGGGTGATGTGGAAAGAGGACAGCTGATCTTTCCGTGTGGAGTAGGGGTCGGGAACCTCCAGCAGGCTGCAGGAGGCGAGCGCGGGAGCGGTTTGGTTGAGAAATGGAATCGGATTTCGGCTGAGCTACGAGATCCGACACAGACATCTGGGAAAGATCCATCAAGCTGCAAAAGGGGTCATGTTAAAAGTGGATAGCAGATCTTTCCGTGTGGAGTAGGGTAAGTGGATGACAGAGTGGATGGAGAAGTAGGGGGCGGAGCCAGGCCCAAGCTTAGGAAAGAACTTATCTGTAGCCATGGCAAGAAATAGCCCGTGAGAAACAACTTTCAATCCCCCTAGGGACCACTGACGGCAATCAGCAACCATTGGTCAACCCGGGGCCCCGCAGGAGACCTCTTAGAACCCTTGGGCGCGAGCGGTGTGTGCGCATGCTCACTTGTGTTTGGCACTGCTCCTTGGTTAGCGTTCGATCGGGAGGCTTTTGGGTGGTGCTGTTGTGGCAGAGATGTTGTCTTCGAGAAAATAGTACTGAGTAATATTCGCTCATATCGGCTTCACGAGTGGGTATGAGCCGAGGGGCCAGGTGAGGGGACGGGCCTCTGAAGCTGCTGTCTTCTTCCATGAAGAAGCTTTTTGACTTTTGACGGTAGACGAAAGAGTCACTCTCAGGCACCGCCACCAGGTTGCAGGAGGCGAGCTCGGACGAGGTTTATTTCAGACAGAGAATCGGCTTTTGGCCTAGCTCCCAGATCCACTCAGACATCTGGGAAAGATCAATCACGCTGCCTAAAGGGGCCATGTTGAAAGAGGACACCAGATCCTTTCGTGTGGAGTAGGGGACGGGGATGACAGAGCCGAACGAGTAGTAGGGGGCGGAGCAAGGCCCAATCTGAGAAAAGAACTGATCTGTAGCCACGTCAAGAAATAGCCCATTAGAACCAACTTTCGGCACTCAGCTCCAGGCGGGGCGGCCCCGGCGCTGAGGGACGCTACCCGACCTTGGCGGGACGGGGGTTTCGCCAGGGCCTGGGCCAAGCGACCAGGCGGAGACGGCGCGCGAGCCTTGCAGTCTCCAGGGAAATGCGGGCTTGCCTGCAATGAGATTTCATTTTCTGCATTTAAAGGACATCCTTTTCTGAGCTGCTGTGAATAAATTTGGGATGATAATGTATGTTTTCATCTAATGGAGAATTAGCTGTATTTTGAATAAGGATTGCTGCACTGGACGACTTCAGAACATTACTCACAATGTCATCAAACAGGAGTCAGAATCCCCATGGACCGAAGCAGATTGGCCTTGACCAGCTCTGGTACGACCTCAGAGCTGGAATCCAGCAAGTGTACACCAGACAGAGTATGGCGAAGTCCAGATACATGGAACTCTACACGTATCCTCCTGCTTGAACTGAGATAATTTGCTTTAGAATTTTGATACTTAGTGGTAGGATCGATGAATTATTAGAAATTTGACATCGTGTGTTCTCTTCTCAGTTCATCCTTGAAATGTAGTCACAGAATTCATCTTTAGCTTTAAGTTTTTTGAATAGAGGTACTGTTTTTCGGTTTTTGGAACAGAGGTAATAAAATTGGCTAGTTAGTTGTCTAATGCAGTGCTGGTCAGTACAGTAGCCACTAGTCACATGTATCTGTTTACATTTAAAATAATTTAAAAATTCAGTTTCTTAGTCACAGTAGCCATATTTTAAGGGCTTAATAGTCAGATAATAAAATATTTCTATTACTGTGGAAAGATCCGTTGGACAGCACTGGCCTAAAGCAGGGGATCATTTGTTGAAATGTTGTCCATTTGTTTATATATTGTCTACAGCTGCTTTCATGTTACTCGGAGGGAGTTGAGTAGTTCTGTCAGAAACAATCTTGTCCACAAAGCCTAAAATATTTGCTATCTGGTCCTTTACATAAGAAGTTTGTTGACCTGATCTAACGGGATAGCACAGAGAACAAAAGTTTAACTGTTCTGGTCCTGTTTCACAAAAATGGTATTTAAAAAGTAACTCCCTCATTTGTCATGTGGCCTGCCATGTGTGCGAGGGACAGTGCCGCGTGCTGCAAAGGTCACGAGGGTGTAAAAGACGCGGCCCAGGTCTTCCATACCCAGTGGTGTGCTGTTCGCCTTTGTAGAGTTTCTTGGTTCCGTGCAAATATGAAATTGGAACTAGAGCTAAGCCACCTCAGTAGTGAGCAGGTTGCTGCAGATTCTAGGATTTCAAGGTTCAATGGAGATTTAAGTTTAAATCTTTGGTATGTATCTGTAATTATCAAACTAGGTTATGTGATATTGTAGTGTTCCCTCAAATATGTTAGCATCTGAAAATCCTTAAAAAGAATTTAAACATTGATTTAGATGGATATGAAGCTGTCTATTTCTAAATTAACTTACAATTTATTGTATGTATGTACACATATTCACATATGTACTCACATATACTTACATGTAGAACACTTTTCAAAAAAAAATCAGCTTTATTGAGATAATTCACAAACCATAAAATTCACCCTTTTTAAAGTCAAAAAAAAAAAAAAAAAAAAAAAAAAACAAAGAACCAACTTTCAAACTACTTAGTGACTGCTGAAGTCACTCCGCAACCATTGGTCAACCCGGGGCCCCGCAGGAGACCTCTTAGAACCCTTGGGCGCGAGCGGCGTGTGCGCATGCTCACTTGTGTTTGGCACTGCTCCTTGGTTAGCGTTCGATCGGGAGGCTTTTGAGTGGTGCTGTTGTGGCAGAGATGTTGTCTTCGAGAAAATCGTACTCAGTAATATTCGCTCATATCGGCTTCACGAGTGGGTATGAGCCGAGGGGCCAGGTGAGGGGACGGGCCTCTGAAGCTGCTGTCTTCTTCCATGAAGAAGCTTTTTGACATTTGACGGTAGACGAAAGAGTCACTCTCAGGCACCGCCACCAGGTGGCAGGAGGCGAGCTCGGACGAGGTTTGTTTCAGACAGAGAATCGGCTTTTGGCCTAGCTCCCAGATCCACTCAGACATCTGGGAAACATCAATCACGCTGCCTAAAGGGGCCATGTTGAAAGAGGACACCAGATCCTTTCGTGTGGAGTAGGGGACTTGGGTGACAGAGCGGAACGAGAAGTAGTGGGCGGAGCTAGGCCCAATCTTAGAAAAGAACTGATCTGTGGCCAGGTCAAGAAACAGCCCATTAGAACCATCTTTCAATATCCTTAGTGACTGCTGACGTCACTCAGCATCCATTGGTCAACCCGGGGCCCCGCAGGAGACCTCTTAGAACCCTTGGGCGCGAGCGGTGTGTGCGCGTTCTCACCTGTGTTTATCACTGCTCCTTGGTTACCGTTCGATCGGGAGGCTTTTGAGTGGTGCGGTTGTGGCAGAGAGGTTGGCTTCTACAGAATAGTACCGAGTAATCGCTGGTATTAGGTTTAGAAGTGGATAAGAGCCGAGGGGGCAGGTGAGCGGGCTGGCCCGTTAAGCTGCTGTCTTCTGCCATGAAGGCGCTTTTTGACTTTGGACCGTAGAAGAAAAAGTCACTCTCTGGCACCACCACCGGGCTGCAGGAGGCGAGCGCGGACGCGGTTTGTTTGTGAAAGAGAATCGGCTTTCGGCTGAGCTGGCAGATCCGACTGAGACATCTGGGAAAGATCCATCACGCTGCCAAACAGGGTGATGTGGAAAGAGGACAGCTGATCTTTCCGTGTGGAGTAGGGGTCGGGAACCTCCAGCAGGCTGCAGGAGGCGAGCGCGGGAGCGGTTTGGTTGAGAAATGGAATCGGATTTCGGCTGAGCTACGAGATCCGACACAGACATCTGGGAAAGATCCATCAAGCTGCAAAAGGGGTCATGTTAAAAGTGGATAGCAGATCTTTCCGTGTGGAGTAGGGTAAGTGGATGACAGAGTGGATGGAGAAGTAGGGGGCGGAGCCAGGCCCAAGCTTAGGAAAGAACTTATCTGTAGCCATGGCAAGAAATAGCCCGTGAGAAACAACTTTCAATCCCCCTAGGGACCACTGACGGCAATCAGCAACCATTGGTCAACCCGGGGCCCCGCAGGAGACCTCTTAGAACCCTTGGGCGCGAGCGGTGTGTGCGCATGCTCACTTGTGTTTGGCACTGCTCCTTGGTTAGCGTTCGATCGGGAGGCTTTTGGGTGGTGCTGTTGTGGCAGAGATGTTGTCTTCGAGAAAATAGTACTGAGTAATATTCGCTCATATCGGCTTCACGAGTGGGTATGAGCCGAGGGGCCAGGTGAGGGGACGGGCCTCTGAAGCTGCTGTCTTCTTCCATGAAGAAGCTTTTTGACTTTTGACGGTAGACGAAAGAGTCACTCTCAGGCACCGCCACCAGGTTGCAGGAGGCGAGCTCGGACGAGGTTTATTTCAGACAGAGAATCGGCTTTTGGCCTAGCTCCCAGATCCACTCAGACATCTGGGAAAGATCAATCACGCTGCCTAAAGGGGCCATGTTGAAAGAGGACACCAGATCCTTTCGTGTGGAGTAGGGGACGGGGATGACAGAGCCGAACGAGTAGTAGGGGGCGGAGCAAGGCCCAATCTGAGAAAAGAACTGATCTGTAGCCACGTCAAGAAATAGCCCATTAGAACCAACTTTCGGCACTCAGCTCCAGGCGGGGCGGCCCCGGCGCTGAGGGACGCTACCCGACCTTGGCGGGACGGGGGTTTCGCCAGGGCCTGGGCCAAGCGACCAGGCGGAGACGGCGCGCGAGCCTTGCAGTCTCCAGGGAAATGCGGGCTTGCCTGCAATGAGATTTCATTTTCTGCATTTAAAGGACATCCTTTTCTGAGCTGCTGTGAATAAATTTGGGATGATAATGTATGTTTTCATCTAATGGAGAATTAGCTGTATTTTGAATAAGGATTGCTGCACTGGACGACTTCAGAACATTACTCACAATGTCATCAAACAGGAGTCAGAATCCCCATGGACCGAAGCAGATTGGCCTTGACCAGCTCTGGTACGACCTCAGAGCTGGAATCCAGCAAGTGTACACCAGACAGAGTATGGCGAAGTCCAGATACATGGAACTCTACACGTATCCTCCTGCTTGAACTGAGATAATTTGCTTTAGAATTTTGATACTTAGTGGTAGGATCGATGAATTATTAGAAATTTGACATCGTGTGTTCTCTTCTCAGTTCATCCTTGAAATGTAGTCACAGAATTCATCTTTAGCTTTAAGTTTTTTGAATAGAGGTACTGTTTTTCGGTTTTTGGAACAGAGGTAATAAAATTGGCTAGTTAGTTGTCTAATGCAGTGCTGGTCAGTACAGTAGCCACTAGTCACATGTATCTGTTTACATTTAAAATAATTTAAAAATTCAGTTTCTTAGTCACAGTAGCCATATTTTAAGGGCTTAATAGTCAGATAATAAAATATTTCTATTACTGTGGAAAGATCCGTTGGACAGCACTGGCCTAAAGCAGGGGATCATTTGTTGAAATGTTGTCCATTTGTTTATATATTGTCTACAGCTGCTTTCATGTTACTCGGAGGGAGTTGAGTAGTTCTGTCAGAAACAATCTTGTCCACAAAGCCTAAAATATTTGCTATCTGGTCCTTTACATAAGAAGTTTGTTGACCTGATCTAACGGGATAGCACAGAGAACAAAAGTTTAACTGTTCTGGTCCTGTTTCACAAAAATGGTATTTAAAAAGTAACTCCCTCATTTGTCATGTGGCCTGCCATGTGTGCGAGGGACAGTGCCGCGTGCTGCAAAGGTCACGAGGGTGTAAAAGACGCGGCCCAGGTCTTCCATACCCAGTGGTGTGCTGTTCGCCTTTGTAGAGTTTCTTGGTTCCGTGCAAATATGAAATTGGAACTAGAGCTAAGCCACCTCAGTAGTGAGCAGGTTGCTGCAGATTCTAGGATTTCAAGGTTCAATGGAGATTTAAGTTTAAATCTTTGGTATGTATCTGTAATTATCAAACTAGGTTATGTGATATTGTAGTGTTCCCTCAAATATGTTAGCATCTGAAAATCCTTAAAAAGAATTTAAACATTGATTTAGATGGATATGAAGCTGTCTATTTCTAAATTAACTTACAATTTATTGTATGTATGTACACATATTCACATATGTACTCACATATACTTACATGTAGAACACTTTTCAAAAAAAAATCAGCTTTATTGAGATAATTCACAAACCATAAAATTCACCCTTTTTAAAGTCAAAAAAAAAAAAAAAAAAAAAAAAAAACAAAGAACCAACTTTCAAACTACTTAGTGACTGCTGAAGTCACTCCGCAACCATTGGTCAACCCGGGGCCCCGCAGGAGACCTCTTAGAACCCTTGGGCGCGAGCGGCGTGTGCGCATGCTCACTTGTGTTTGGCACTGCTCCTTGGTTAGCGTTCGATCGGGAGGCTTTTGAGTGGTGCTGTTGTGGCAGAGATGTTGTCTTCGAGAAAATCGTACTCAGTAATATTCGCTCATATCGGCTTCACGAGTGGGTATGAGCCGAGGGGCCAGGTGAGGGGACGGGCCTCTGAAGCTGCTGTCTTCTTCCATGAAGAAGCTTTTTGACATTTGACGGTAGACGAAAGAGTCACTCTCAGGCACCGCCACCAGGTGGCAGGAGGCGAGCTCGGACGAGGTTTGTTTCAGACAGAGAATCGGCTTTTGGCCTAGCTCCCAGATCCACTCAGACATCTGGGAAACATCAATCACGCTGCCTAAAGGGGCCATGTTGAAAGAGGACACCAGATCCTTTCGTGTGGAGTAGGGGACTTGGGTGACAGAGCGGAACGAGAAGTAGTGGGCGGAGCTAGGCCCAATCTTAGAAAAGAACTGATCTGTGGCCAGGTCAAGAAACAGCCCATTAGAACCATCTTTCAATATCCTTAGTGACTGCTGACGTCACTCAGCATCCATTGGTCAACCCGGGGCCCCGCAGGAGACCTCTTAGAACCCTTGGGCGCGAGCGGTGTGTGCGCGTTCTCACCTGTGTTTATCACTGCTCCTTGGTTACCGTTCGATCGGGAGGCTTTTGAGTGGTGCGGTTGTGGCAGAGAGGTTGGCTTCTACAGAATAGTACCGAGTAATCGCTGGTATTAGGTTTAGAAGTGGATAAGAGCCGAGGGGGCAGGTGAGCGGGCTGGCCCGTTAAGCTGCTGTCTTCTGCCATGAAGGCGCTTTTTGACTTTGGACCGTAGAAGAAAAAGTCACTCTCTGGCACCACCACCGGGCTGCAGGAGGCGAGCGCGGACGCGGTTTGTTTGTGAAAGAGAATCGGCTTTCGGCTGAGCTGGCAGATCCGACTGAGACATCTGGGAAAGATCCATCACGCTGCCAAACAGGGTGATGTGGAAAGAGGACAGCTGATCTTTCCGTGTGGAGTAGGGGTCGGGAACCTCCAGCAGGCTGCAGGAGGCGAGCGCGGGAGCGGTTTGGTTGAGAAATGGAATCGGATTTCGGCTGAGCTACGAGATCCGACACAGACATCTGGGAAAGATCCATCAAGCTGCAAAAGGGGTCATGTTAAAAGTGGATAGCAGATCTTTCCGTGTGGAGTAGGGTAAGTGGATGACAGAGTGGATGGAGAAGTAGGGGGCGGAGCCAGGCCCAAGCTTAGGAAAGAACTTATCTGTAGCCATGGCAAGAAATAGCCCGTGAGAAACAACTTTCAATCCCCCTAGGGACCACTGACGGCAATCAGCAACCATCGGTCAACCCGGGGCCCCGCAGGAGACCTCTTAGAACCCTTGGGCGCGAGCGGTGTGTGCGCATGCTCACTTGTGTTTGGCACTGCTCCTTGGTTAGCGTTCGATCGGGAGGCTTTTGGGTGGTGCTGTTGTGGCAGAGATGTTGTCTTCGAGAAAATAGTACTGAGTAATATTCGCTCATATCGGCTTCACGAGTGGGTATGAGCCGAGGGGCCAGGTGAGGGGACGGGCCTCTGAAGCTGCTGTCTTCTTCCATGAAGAAGCTTTTTGACTTTTGACGGTAGACGAAAGAGTCACTCTCAGGCACCGCCACCAGGTTGCAGGAGGCGAGCTCGGACGAGGTTTATTTCAGACAGAGAATCGGCTTTTGGCCTAGCTCCCAGATCCACTCAGACATCTGGGAAAGATCAATCACGCTGCCTAAAGGGGCCATGTTGAAAGAGGACACCAGATCCTTTCGTGTGGAGTAGGGGACGGGGATGACAGAGCCGAACGAGTAGTAGGGGGCGGAGCAAGGCCCAATCTGAGAAAAGAACTGATCTGTAGCCACGTCAAGAAATAGCCCATTAGAACCAACTTTCGGCACTCAGCTCCAGGCGGGGCGGCCCCGGCGCTGAGGGACGCTACCCGACCTTGGCGGGACGGGGGTTTCGCCAGGGCCTGGGCCAAGCGACCAGGCGGAGACGGCGCGCGAGCCTTGCAGTCTCCAGGGAAATGCGGGCTTGCCTGCAATGAGATTTCATTTTCTGCATTTAAAGGACATCCTTTTCTGAGCTGCTGTGAATAAATTTGGGATGATAATGTATGTTTTCATCTAATGGAGAATTAGCTGTATTTTGAATAAGGATTGCTGCACTGGACGACTTCAGAACATTACTCACAATGTCATCAAACAGGAGTCAGAATCCCCATGGACCGAAGCAGATTGGCCTTGACCAGCTCTGGTACGACCTCAGAGCTGGAATCCAGCAAGTGTACACCAGACAGAGTATGGCGAAGTCCAGATACATGGAACTCTACACGTATCCTCCTGCTTGAACTGAGATAATTTGCTTTAGAATTTTGATACTTAGTGGTAGGATCGATGAATTATTAGAAATTTGACATCGTGTGTTCTCTTCTCAGTTCATCCTTGAAATGTAGTCACAGAATTCATCTTTAGCTTTAAGTTTTTTGAATAGAGGTACTGTTTTTCGGTTTTTGGAACAGAGGTAATAAAATTGGCTAGTTAGTTGTCTAATGCAGTGCTGGTCAGTACAGTAGCCACTAGTCACATGTATCTGTTTACATTTAAAATAATTTAAAAATTCAGTTTCTTAGTCACAGTAGCCATATTTTAAGGGCTTAATAGTCAGATAATAAAATATTTCTATTACTGTGGAAAGATCCGTTGGACAGCACTGGCCTAAAGCAGGGGATCATTTGTTGAAATGTTGTCCATTTGTTTATATATTGTCTACAGCTGCTTTCATGTTACTCGGAGGGAGTTGAGTAGTTCTGTCAGAAACAATCTTGTCCACAAAGCCTAAAATATTTGCTATCTGGTCCTTTACATAAGAAGTTTGTTGACCTGATCTAACGGGATAGCACAGAGAACAAAAGTTTAACTGTTCTGGTCCTGTTTCACAAAAATGGTATTTAAAAAGTAACTCCCTCATTTGTCATGTGGCCTGCCATGTGTGCGAGGGACAGTGCCGCGTGCTGCAAAGGTCACGAGGGTGTAAAAGACGCGGCCCAGGTCTTCCATACCCAGTGGTGTGCTGTTCGCCTTTGTAGAGTTTCTTGGTTCCGTGCAAATATGAAATTGGAACTAGAGCTAAGCCACCTCAGTAGTGAGCAGGTTGCTGCAGATTCTAGGATTTCAAGGTTCAATGGAGATTTAAGTTTAAATCTTTGGTATGTATCTGTAATTATCAAACTAGGTTATGTGATATTGTAGTGTTCCCTCAAATATGTTAGCATCTGAAAATCCTTAAAAAGAATTTAAACATTGATTTAGATGGATATGAAGCTGTCTATTTCTAAATTAACTTACAATTTATTGTATGTATGTACACATATTCACATATGTACTCACATATACTTACATGTAGAACACTTTTCAAAAAAAAATCAGCTTTATTGAGATAATTCACAAACCATAAAATTCACCCTTTTTAAAGTCAAAAAAAAAAAAAAAAAAAAAAAAAAAAACAAAGAACCAACTTTCAAACTACTTAGTGACTGCTGAAGTCACTCCGCAACCATTGGTCAACCCGGGGCCCCGCAGGAGACCTCTTAGAACCCTTGGGCGCGAGCGGCGTGTGCGCATGCTCACTTGTGTTTGGCACTGCTCCTTGGTTAGCGTTCGATCGGGAGGCTTTTGAGTGGTGCTGTTGTGGCAGAGATGTTGTCTTCGAGAAAATCGTACTCAGTAATATTCGCTCATATCGGCTTCACGAGTGGGTATGAGCCGAGGGGCCAGGTGAGGGGACGGGCCTCTGAAGCTGCTGTCTTCTTCCATGAAGAAGCTTTTTGACATTTGACGGTAGACGAAAGAGTCACTCTCAGGCACCGCCACCAGGTGGCAGGAGGCGAGCTCGGACGAGGTTTGTTTCAGACAGAGAATCGGCTTTTGGCCTAGCTCCCAGATCCACTCAGACATCTGGGAAACATCAATCACGCTGCCTAAAGGGGCCATGTTGAAAGAGGACACCAGATCCTTTCGTGTGGAGTAGGGGACTTGGGTGACAGAGCGGAACGAGAAGTAGTGGGCGGAGCTAGGCCCAAACTTAGAAAAGAACTGATCTGTGGCCAGGTCAAGAAACAGCCCATTAGAACCATCTTTCAATATCCTTAGTGACTGCTGACGTCACTCAGCATCCATTGGTCAACCCGGGGCCCCCGCAGGAGACCTCTTAGAACCCTTGGGCGCGAGCGGTGTGTGCGCGTTCTCACCTGTGTTTATCACTGCTCCTTGGTTACCGTTCGATCGGGAGGCTTTTGAGTGGTGCGGTTGTGGCAGAGAGGTTGGCTTCTACAGAATAGTACCGAGTAATCGCTGGTATTAGGTTTAGAAGTGGATAAGAGCCGAGGGGGCAGGTGAGCGGGCTGGCCCGTTAAGCTGCTGTCTTCTGCCATGAAGGCGCTTTTTGACTTTGGACCGTAGAAGAAAAAGTCACTCTCTGGCACCACCACCGGGCTGCAGGAGGCGAGCGCGGACGCGGATTGTTTGTGAAAGAGAATCGGCTTTCGGCTGAGCTGGCAGATCCGACTCAGACATCTGGGAAAGATCCATCACGCTGCCAAACAGGGTGATGTGGAAAGAGGACAGCTGATCTTTCCGTGTGGAGTAGGGGTCGGGAACCTCCAGCAGGCTGCAGGAGGCGAGCGCGGGAGCGGTTTGGTTGAGAAATGGAATCGGATTTCGGCTGAGCTACCAGATCCGACACAGACATCTGGGAAAGATCCATCAAGCTGCAAAAGGGGTCATGTTAAAAGTGGATAGCAGATCTTTCCGTGTGGAGTAGGGTAAGTGGATGACAGAGTGGATGGAGAAGTAGGGGGCGGAGCCAGGCCCAAGCTTAGGAAAGAACTTATCTGTAGCCATGGCAAGAAATAGCCCGTGAGAAACAACTTTCAATCCCCCTAGGGACCACTGACGGCAATCAGCAACCATTGGTCAACCCGGGGCCCCGCAGGAGACCTCTTAGAACCCTTGGGCGCGAGCGGTGTGTGCGCATGCTCACTTGTGTTTGGCACTGCTCCTTGGTTAGCGTTCGATCGGGAGGCTTTTGGGTGGTGCTGTTGTGGCAGAGATGTTGTCTTCGAGAAAATAGTACTGAGTAATATTCGCTCATATCGGCTTCACGAGTGGGTATGAGCCGAGGGGCCAGGTGAGGGGACGGGCCTCTGAAGCTGCTGTCTTCTCCCATGAAGAAGCTTTTTGACTTTTGACGGTAGACGAAAGAGTCACTCTCAGGCACCGCCACCAGGTTGCAGGAGGCGAGCTCGGACGAGGTTTATTTCAGACAGAGAATCGGCTTTTGGCCTAGCTCCCAGATCCACTCAGACATCTGGGAAAGATCAATCACGCTGCCTAAAGGGGCCATGTTGAAAGAGGACACCAGATCCTTTCGTGTGGAGTAGGGGACGGGGATGACAGAGCCGAACGAGTAGTAGGGGGCGGAGCAAGGCCCAATCTGAGAAAAGAACTGATCTGTAGCCACGTCAAGAAATAGCCCATTAGAACCAACTTTCGGCACTCAGCTCCAGGCGGGACGGCCCCGGCGCTGAGGGACGCTACCCGACCTTGGCGGGACGGGGGTTTCGCCAGGGCCTGGGCCCAGCGACCAGGCGGAGACGGCGCGCGAGCCTTGCAGTCTCCAGGGAAATGCGGGCTTGCCTGCAATGAGATTTCATTTTCTGCATTTAAAGGACATCCTTTTTTGAGCTGCTGTGAATAAATTTGGGATGATACTGTATGTTTTCATCTAATGGAGAATTAGCTGTATTTTGAATAAGGATTGCTGCACTGGACGACTTCAGAACATTACTCACAATGTCATCAAACAGGAGTCAGAATCCCCATGGACCGAAGCAGATTGGCCTTGACCAGCTCTGGGACGACCTCAGAGCTGGAATCCAGCAAGTGTACACCAGACAGAGTATGGCGAAGTCCAGATACATGGAACTCTACACGTATCCTCCTGCTTGAACTGAGATAATTTGCTTTAGAATTTTGATACTTAGTGGTAGGATCGATGAATTATTAGAAATTTGACATCGTGTGTTCTCTTCTCAGTTCATCCTTGAAATGTAGTCACAGAATTCATCTTTAGCTTTAAGTTTTTTGAATAGAGGTACTGTTTTTCGGTTTTTGGAACAGAGGTAATAAAATTGGCTAGTTAGTTGTCTAATGCAGTGCTGGTCAGTACAGTAGCCACTAGTCACATGTATCTGTTTACATTTAAAATAATTTAAAAATTCAGTTTCTTAGTCACAGTAGCCATATTTTAAGGGCTTCATAGTCAGATAATAAAATATTTCTATTACTGTGGAAAGATCCGTTGGACAGCACTGGCCTAAAGCAGGGGATCATTTGTTGAAATGTTGTCCATTTGTTTATATATTGTCTACAGCTGCTTTCATGTTACTCGGAGGGAGTTGAGTAGTTCTGTCAGAAACTATCTTGTCCACAAAGCCTAAAATATTTGCTATCTGGTCCTTTACATAAGAAGTTTGTTGACCTGATCTAACGGGATAGCACAGAGAACAAAAGTTTAACTGTTCTGGTCCTGTTTCACAAAAATGGTATTTAAAAAGTAACTCCCTCATTTGTCATGTGGCCTGCCATGTGTGCGAGGGACAGTGCCGCGTGCTGCAAAGGTCACGAGGGTGTAAAAGACGCGGCCCTGGTCTTCCATACCCAGTGGTGTGCTGTTCGCCTTTGTAGAGTTTCTTGGTTCCGTGCAAATATGAAATTGGAACTAGAGCTAAGCCACCTCAGTAGTGAGCAGGTTGCTGCAGATTCTAGGATTTCAAGGTTCAATGGAGATTTAAGTTTAAATCTTTGGTATCTATCTGTAATTATCAAACTAGGTTATGTGATATTGTAGTGTTCCCTCAAATATGTTAGCATCTGAAAATCCTTAAAAAGAATTTAAACATTGATTTAGATGGATATGAAGCTGTCTATTTCTAAATTAACTTACAATTTACTGTATGTATGTACACATATTCATATATGTACTCATATATACTTACATGTAGAACACTTTTCAAAAAAAAATCAGCTTTATTGAGATAATTCACAAACCATAAACTTCACCCTTTTTAAAGTCAAAAAAAAAAAAAAAAAAAAAAAAACAAAGAACCAACTTTCAAACTACTTAGTGACTGCTGAAGTCACTCCGCAACCATTGGTCAACCCGGGGCCCCGCAGGAGACCTCTTAGAACCCTTGGGCGCGAGCGGCGTGTGCGCATGCTCACTTGTGTTTGGCACTGCTCCTTGGTTAGCGTTCGATCGGGAGGCTTTTGAGTGGTGCTGTTGTGGCAGAGATGTTGTCTTCGAGAAAATCGTACTCAGTAATATTCGCTCATATCGGCTTCACGAGTGGGTATGAGCCGAGGGGCCAGGTGAGGGGACGGGCCTCTGAAGCTGCTGTCTTCTTCCATGAAGAAGCTTTTTGACATTTGACGGTAGACGAAAGAGTCACTCTCAGGCACCGCCACCAGGTGGCAGGAGGCGAGCTCGGACGAGGTTTGTTTCAGACAGAGAATCGGCTTTTGGCCTAGCTCCCAGATCCACTCAGACATCTGGGAAACATCAATCACGCTGCCTAAAGGGGCCATGTTGAAAGAGGACACCAGATCCTTTCGTGTGGAGTAGGGGACTTGGGTGACAGAGCGGAACGAGAAGTAGTGGGCGGAGCTAGGCCCAAACTTAGAAAAGAACTGATCTGTGGCCAGGTCAAGAAACAGCCCATTAGAACCATCTTTCAATATCCTTAGTGACTGCTGACGTCACTCAGCATCCATTGGTCAACCCGGGGCCCCCGCAGGAGACCTCTTAGAACCCTTGGGCGCGAGCGGTGTGTGCGCGTTCTCACCTGTGTTTATCACTGCTCCTTGGTTACCGTTCGATCGGGAGGCTTTTGAGTGGTGCGGTTGTGGCAGAGAGGTTGGCTTCTACAGAATAGTACCGAGTAATCGCTGGTATTAGGTTTAGAAGTGGATAAGAGCCGAGGGGGCAGGTGAGCGGGCTGGCCCGTTAAGCTGCTGTCTTCTGCCATGAAGGCGCTTTTTGACTTTGGACCGTAGAAGAAAAAGTCACTCTCTGGCACCACCACCGGGCTGCAGGAGGCGAGCGCGGACGCGGATTGTTTGTGAAAGAGAATCGGCTTTCGGCTGAGCTGGCAGATCCGACTCAGACATCTGGGAAAGATCCATCACGCTGCCAAACAGGGTGATGTGGAAAGAGGACAGCTGATCTTTCCGTGTGGAGTAGGGGTCGGGAACCTCCAGCAGGCTGCAGGAGGCGAGCGCGGGAGCGGTTTGGTTGAGAAATGGAATCGGATTTCGGCTGAGCTACCAGATCCGACACAGACATCTGGGAAAGATCCATCAAGCTGCAAAAGGGGTCATGTTAAAAGTGGATAGCAGATCTTTCCGTGTGGAGTAGGGTAAGTGGATGACAGAGTGGATGGAGAAGTAGGGGGCGGAGCCAGGCCCAAGCTTAGGAAAGAACTTATCTGTAGCCATGGCAAGAAATAGCCCGTGAGAAACAACTTTCAATCCCCCTAGGGACCACTGACGGCAATCAGCAACCATTGGTCAACCCGGGGCCCCGCAGGAGACCTCTTAGAACCCTTGGGCGCGAGCGGTGTGTGCGCATGCTCACTTGTGTTTGGCACTGCTCCTTGGTTAGCGTTCGATCGGGAGGCTTTTGGGTGGTGCTGTTGTGGCAGAGATGTTGTCTTCGAGAAAATAGTACTGAGTAATATTCGCTCATATCGGCTTCACGAGTGGGTATGAGCCGAGGGGCCAGGTGAGGGGACGGGCCTCTGAAGCTGCTGTCTTCTCCCATGAAGAAGCTTTTTGACTTTTGACGGTAGACGAAAGAGTCACTCTCAGGCACCGCCACCAGGTTGCAGGAGGCGAGCTCGGACGAGGTTTATTTCAGACAGAGAATCGGCTTTTGGCCTAGCTCCCAGATCCACTCAGACATCTGGGAAAGATCAATCACGCTGCCTAAAGGGGCCATGTTGAAAGAGGACACCAGATCCTTTCGTGTGGAGTAGGGGACGGGGATGACAGAGCCGAACGAGTAGTAGGGGGCGGAGCAAGGCCCAATCTGAGAAAAGAACTGATCTGTAGCCACGTCAAGAAATAGCCCATTAGAACCAACTTTCGGCACTCAGCTCCAGGCGGGACGGCCCCGGCGCTGAGGGACGCTACCCGACCTTGGCGGGACGGGGGTTTCGCCAGGGCCTGGGCCCAGCGACCAGGCGGAGACGGCGCGCGAGCCTTGCAGTCTCCAGGGAAATGCGGGCTTGCCTGCAATGAGATTTCATTTTCTGCATTTAAAGGACATCCTTTTTTGAGCTGCTGTGAATAAATTTGGGATGATACTGTATGTTTTCATCTAATGGAGAATTAGCTGTATTTTGAATAAGGATTGCTGCACTGGACGACTTCAGAACATTACTCACAATGTCATCAAACAGGAGTCAGAATCCCCATGGACCGAAGCAGATTGGCCTTGACCAGCTCTGGGACGACCTCAGAGCTGGAATCCAGCAAGTGTACACCAGACAGAGTATGGCGAAGTCCAGATACATGGAACTCTACACGTATCCTCCTGCTTGAACTGAGATAATTTGCTTTAGAATTTTGATACTTAGTGGTAGGATCGATGAATTATTAGAAATTTGACATCGTGTGTTCTCTTCTCAGTTCATCCTTGAAATGTAGTCACAGAATTCATCTTTAGCTTTAAGTTTTTTGAATAGAGGTACTGTTTTTCGGTTTTTGGAACAGAGGTAATAAAATTGGCTAGTTAGTTGTCTAATGCAGTGCTGGTCAGTACAGTAGCCACTAGTCACATGTATCTGTTTACATTTAAAATAATTTAAAAATTCAGTTTCTTAGTCACAGTAGCCATATTTTAAGGGCTTCATAGTCAGATAATAAAATATTTCTATTACTGTGGAAAGATCCGTTGGACAGCACTGGCCTAAAGCAGGGGATCATTTGTTGAAATGTTGTCCATTTGTTTATATATTGTCTACAGCTGCTTTCATGTTACTCGGAGGGAGTTGAGTAGTTCTGTCAGAAACTATCTTGTCCACAAAGCCTAAAATATTTGCTATCTGGTCCTTTACATAAGAAGTTTGTTGACCTGATCTAACGGGATAGCACAGAGAACAAAAGTTTAACTGTTCTGGTCCTGTTTCACAAAAATGGTATTTAAAAAGTAACTCCCTCATTTGTCATGTGGCCTGCCATGTGTGCGAGGGACAGTGCCGCGTGCTGCAAAGGTCACGAGGGTGTAAAAGACGCGGCCCTGGTCTTCCATACCCAGTGGTGTGCTGTTCGCCTTTGTAGAGTTTCTTGGTTCCGTGCAAATATGAAATTGGAACTAGAGCTAAGCCACCTCAGTAGTGAGCAGGTTGCTGCAGATTCTAGGATTTCAAGGTTCAATGGAGATTTAAGTTTAAATCTTTGGTATCTATCTGTAATTATCAAACTAGGTTATGTGATATTGTAGTGTTCCCTCAAATATGTTAGCATCTGAAAATCCTTAAAAAGAATTTAAACATTGATTTAGATGGATATGAAGCTGTCTATTTCTAAATTAACTTACAATTTACTGTATGTATGTACACATATTCATATATGTACTCATATATACTTACATGTAGAACACTTTTCAAAAAAAAATCAGCTTTATTGAGATAATTCACAAACCATAAACTTCACCCTTTTTAAAGTCAAAAAAAAAAAAAAAAAAAAAAAAACAAAGAACCAACTTTCAAACTACTTAGTGACTGCTGAAGTCACTCCGCAACCATTGGTCAACCCGGGGCCCCGCAGGAGACCTCTTAGAACCCTTGGGCGCGAGCGGCGTGTGCGCATGCTCACTTGTGTTTGGCACTGCTCCTTGGTTAGCGTTCGATCGGGAGGCTTTTGAGTGGTGCTGTTGTGGCAGAGATGTTGTCTTCGAGAAAATCGTACTCAGTAATATTCGCTCATATCGGCTTCACGAGTGGGTATGAGCCGAGGGGCCAGGTGAGGGGACGGGCCTCTGAAGCTGCTGTCTTCTTCCATGAAGAAGCTTTTTGACATTTGACGGTAGACGAAAGAGTCACTCTCAGGCACCGCCACCAGGTGGCAGGAGGCGAGCTCGGACGAGGTTTGTTTCAGACAGAGAATCGGCTTTTGGCCTAGCTCCCAGATCCACTCAGACATCTGGGAAACATCAATCACGCTGCCTAAAGGGGCCATGTTGAAAGAGGACACCAGATCCTTTCGTGTGGAGTAGGGGACTTGGGTGACAGAGCGGAACGAGAAGTAGTGGGCGGAGCTAGGCCCAAACTTAGAAAAGAACTGATCTGTGGCCAGGTCAAGAAACAGCCCATTAGAACCATCTTTCAATATCCTTAGTGACTGCTGACGTCACTCAGCATCCATTGGTCAACCCGGGGCCCCCGCAGGAGACCTCTTAGAACCCTTGGGCGCGAGCGGTGTGTGCGCGTTCTCACCTGTGTTTATCACTGCTCCTTGGTTACCGTTCGATCGGGAGGCTTTTGAGTGGTGCGGTTGTGGCAGAGAGGTTGGCTTCTACAGAATAGTACCGAGTAATCGCTGGTATTAGGTTTAGAAGTGGATAAGAGCCGAGGGGGCAGGTGAGCGGGCTGGCCCGTTAAGCTGCTGTCTTCTGCCATGAAGGCGCTTTTTGACTTTGGACCGTAGAAGAAAAAGTCACTCTCTGGCACCACCACCGGGCTGCAGGAGGCGAGCGCGGACGCGGATTGTTTGTGAAAGAGAATCGGCTTTCGGCTGAGCTGGCAGATCCGACTCAGACATCTGGGAAAGATCCATCACGCTGCCAAACAGGGTGATGTGGAAAGAGGACAGCTGATCTTTCCGTGTGGAGTAGGGGTCGGGAACCTCCAGCAGGCTGCAGGAGGCGAGCGCGGGAGCGGTTTGGTTGAGAAATGGAATCGGATTTCGGCTGAGCTACCAGATCCGACACAGACATCTGGGAAAGATCCATCAAGCTGCAAAAGGGGTCATGTTAAAAGTGGATAGCAGATCTTTCCGTGTGGAGTAGGGTAAGTGGATGACAGAGTGGATGGAGAAGTAGGGGGCGGAGCCAGGCCCAAGCTTAGGAAAGAACTTATCTGTAGCCATGGCAAGAAATAGCCCGTGAGAAACAACTTTCAATCCCCCTAGGGACCACTGACGGCAATCAGCAACCATTGGTCAACCCGGGGCCCCGCAGGAGACCTCTTAGAACCCTTGGGCGCGAGCGGTGTGTGCGCATGCTCACTTGTGTTTGGCACTGCTCCTTGGTTAGCGTTCGATCGGGAGGCTTTTGGGTGGTGCTGTTGTGGCAGAGATGTTGTCTTCGAGAAAATAGTACTGAGTAATATTCGCTCATATCGGCTTCACGAGTGGGTATGAGCCGAGGGGCCAGGTGAGGGGACGGGCCTCTGAAGCTGCTGTCTTCTCCCATGAAGAAGCTTTTTGACTTTTGACGGTAGACGAAAGAGTCACTCTCAGGCACCGCCACCAGGTTGCAGGAGGCGAGCTCGGACGAGGTTTATTTCAGACAGAGAATCGGCTTTTGGCCTAGCTCCCAGATCCACTCAGACATCTGGGAAAGATCAATCACGCTGCCTAAAGGGGCCATGTTGAAAGAGGACACCAGATCCTTTCGTGTGGAGTAGGGGACGGGGATGACAGAGCCGAACGAGTAGTAGGGGGCGGAGCAAGGCCCAATCTGAGAAAAGAACTGATCTGTAGCCACGTCAAGAAATAGCCCATTAGAACCAACTTTCGGCACTCAGCTCCAGGCGGGACGGCCCCGGCGCTGAGGGACGCTACCCGACCTTGGCGGGACGGGGGTTTCGCCAGGGCCTGGGCCCAGCGACCAGGCGGAGACGGCGCGCGAGCCTTGCAGTCTCCAGGGAAATGCGGGCTTGCCTGCAATGAGATTTCATTTTCTGCATTTAAAGGACATCCTTTTTTGAGCTGCTGTGAATAAATTTGGGATGATACTGTATGTTTTCATCTAATGGAGAATTAGCTGTATTTTGAATAAGGATTGCTGCACTGGACGACTTCAGAACATTACTCACAATGTCATCAAACAGGAGTCAGAATCCCCATGGACCGAAGCAGATTGGCCTTGACCAGCTCTGGGACGACCTCAGAGCTGGAATCCAGCAAGTGTACACCAGACAGAGTATGGCGAAGTCCAGATACATGGAACTCTACACGTATCCTCCTGCTTGAACTGAGATAATTTGCTTTAGAATTTTGATACTTAGTGGTAGGATCGATGAATTATTAGAAATTTGACATCGTGTGTTCTCTTCTCAGTTCATCCTTGAAATGTAGTCACAGAATTCATCTTTAGCTTTAAGTTTTTTGAATAGAGGTACTGTTTTTCGGTTTTTGGAACAGAGGTAATAAAATTGGCTAGTTAGTTGTCTAATGCAGTGCTGGTCAGTACAGTAGCCACTAGTCACATGTATCTGTTTACATTTAAAATAATTTAAAAATTCAGTTTCTTAGTCACAGTAGCCATATTTTAAGGGCTTCATAGTCAGATAATAAAATATTTCTATTACTGTGGAAAGATCCGTTGGACAGCACTGGCCTAAAGCAGGGGATCATTTGTTGAAATGTTGTCCATTTGTTTATATATTGTCTACAGCTGCTTTCATGTTACTCGGAGGGAGTTGAGTAGTTCTGTCAGAAACTATCTTGTCCACAAAGCCTAAAATATTTGCTATCTGGTCCTTTACATAAGAAGTTTGTTGACCTGATCTAACGGGATAGCACAGAGAACAAAAGTTTAACTGTTCTGGTCCTGTTTCACAAAAATGGTATTTAAAAAGTAACTCCCTCATTTGTCATGTGGCCTGCCATGTGTGCGAGGGACAGTGCCGCGTGCTGCAAAGGTCACGAGGGTGTAAAAGACGCGGCCCTGGTCTTCCATACCCAGTGGTGTGCTGTTCGCCTTTGTAGAGTTTCTTGGTTCCGTGCAAATATGAAATTGGAACTAGAGCTAAGCCACCTCAGTAGTGAGCAGGTTGCTGCAGATTCTAGGATTTCAAGGTTCAATGGAGATTTAAGTTTAAATCTTTGGTATCTATCTGTAATTATCAAACTAGGTTATGTGATATTGTAGTGTTCCCTCAAATATGTTAGCATCTGAAAATCCTTAAAAAGAATTTAAACATTGATTTAGATGGATATGAAGCTGTCTATTTCTAAATTAACTTACAATTTACTGTATGTATGTACACATATTCATATATGTACTCATATATACTTACATGTAGAACACTTTTCAAAAAAAAATCAGCTTTATTGAGATAATTCACAAACCATAAACTTCACCCTTTTTAAAGTCAAAAAAAAAAAAAAAAAAAAAAAAACAAAGAACCAACTTTCAAACTACTTAGTGACTGCTGAAGTCACTCCGCAACCATTGGTCAACCCGGGGCCCCGCAGGAGACCTCTTAGAACCCTTGGGCGCGAGCGGCGTGTGCGCATGCTCACTTGTGTTTGGCACTGCTCCTTGGTTAGCGTTCGATCGGGAGGCTTTTGAGTGGTGCTGTTGTGGCAGAGATGTTGTCTTCGAGAAAATCGTACTCAGTAATATTCGCTCATATCGGCTTCACGAGTGGGTATGAGCCGAGGGGCCAGGTGAGGGGACGGGCCTCTGAAGCTGCTGTCTTCTTCCATGAAGAAGCTTTTTGACATTTGACGGTAGACGAAAGAGTCACTCTCAGGCACCGCCACCAGGTGGCAGGAGGCGAGCTCGGACGAGGTTTGTTTCAGACAGAGAATCGGCTTTTGGCCTAGCTCCCAGATCCACTCAGACATCTGGGAAACATCAATCACGCTGCCTAAAGGGGCCATGTTGAAAGAGGACACCAGATCCTTTCGTGTGGAGTAGGGGACTTGGGTGACAGAGCGGAACGAGAAGTAGTGGGCGGAGCTAGGCCCAAACTTAGAAAAGAACTGATCTGTGGCCAGGTCAAGAAACAGCCCATTAGAACCATCTTTCAATATCCTTAGTGACTGCTGACGTCACTCAGCATCCATTGGTCAACCCGGGGCCCCCGCAGGAGACCTCTTAGAACCCTTGGGCGCGAGCGGTGTGTGCGCGTTCTCACCTGTGTTTATCACTGCTCCTTGGTTACCGTTCGATCGGGAGGCTTTTGAGTGGTGCGGTTGTGGCAGAGAGGTTGGCTTCTACAGAATAGTACCGAGTAATCGCTGGTATTAGGTTTAGAAGTGGATAAGAGCCGAGGGGGCAGGTGAGCGGGCTGGCCCGTTAAGCTGCTGTCTTCTGCCATGAAGGCGCTTTTTGACTTTGGACCGTAGAAGAAAAAGTCACTCTCTGGCACCACCACCGGGCTGCAGGAGGCGAGCGCGGACGCGGATTGTTTGTGAAAGAGAATCGGCTTTCGGCTGAGCTGGCAGATCCGACTCAGACATCTGGGAAAGATCCATCACGCTGCCAAACAGGGTGATGTGGAAAGAGGACAGCTGATCTTTCCGTGTGGAGTAGGGGTCGGGAACCTCCAGCAGGCTGCAGGAGGCGAGCGCGGGAGCGGTTTGGTTGAGAAATGGAATCGGATTTCGGCTGAGCTACCAGATCCGACACAGACATCTGGGAAAGATCCATCAAGCTGCAAAAGGGGTCATGTTAAAAGTGGATAGCAGATCTTTCCGTGTGGAGTAGGGTAAGTGGATGACAGAGTGGATGGAGAAGTAGGGGGCGGAGCCAGGCCCAAGCTTAGGAAAGAACTTATCTGTAGCCATGGCAAGAAATAGCCCGTGAGAAACAACTTTCAATCCCCCTAGGGACCACTGACGGCAATCAGCAACCATTGGTCAACCCGGGGCCCCGCAGGAGACCTCTTAGAACCCTTGGGCGCGAGCGGTGTGTGCGCATGCTCACTTGTGTTTGGCACTGCTCCTTGGTTAGCGTTCGATCGGGAGGCTTTTGGGTGGTGCTGTTGTGGCAGAGATGTTGTCTTCGAGAAAATAGTACTGAGTAATATTCGCTCATATCGGCTTCACGAGTGGGTATGAGCCGAGGGGCCAGGTGAGGGGACGGGCCTCTGAAGCTGCTGTCTTCTCCCATGAAGAAGCTTTTTGACTTTTGACGGTAGACGAAAGAGTCACTCTCAGGCACCGCCACCAGGTTGCAGGAGGCGAGCTCGGACGAGGTTTATTTCAGACAGAGAATCGGCTTTTGGCCTAGCTCCCAGATCCACTCAGACATCTGGGAAAGATCAATCACGCTGCCTAAAGGGGCCATGTTGAAAGAGGACACCAGATCCTTTCGTGTGGAGTAGGGGACGGGGATGACAGAGCCGAACGAGTAGTAGGGGGCGGAGCAAGGCCCAATCTGAGAAAAGAACTGATCTGTAGCCACGTCAAGAAATAGCCCATTAGAACCAACTTTCGGCACTCAGCTCCAGGCGGGACGGCCCCGGCGCTGAGGGACGCTACCCGACCTTGGCGGGACGGGGGTTTCGCCAGGGCCTGGGCCCAGCGACCAGGCGGAGACGGCGCGCGAGCCTTGCAGTCTCCAGGGAAATGCGGGCTTGCCTGCAATGAGATTTCATTTTCTGCATTTAAAGGACATCCTTTTTTGAGCTGCTGTGAATAAATTTGGGATGATACTGTATGTTTTCATCTAATGGAGAATTAGCTGTATTTTGAATAAGGATTGCTGCACTGGACGACTTCAGAACATTACTCACAATGTCATCAAACAGGAGTCAGAATCCCCATGGACCGAAGCAGATTGGCCTTGACCAGCTCTGGGACGACCTCAGAGCTGGAATCCAGCAAGTGTACACCAGACAGAGTATGGCGAAGTCCAGATACATGGAACTCTACACGTATCCTCCTGCTTGAACTGAGATAATTTGCTTTAGAATTTTGATACTTAGTGGTAGGATCGATGAATTATTAGAAATTTGACATCGTGTGTTCTCTTCTCAGTTCATCCTTGAAATGTAGTCACAGAATTCATCTTTAGCTTTAAGTTTTTTGAATAGAGGTACTGTTTTTCGGTTTTTGGAACAGAGGTAATAAAATTGGCTAGTTAGTTGTCTAATGCAGTGCTGGTCAGTACAGTAGCCACTAGTCACATGTATCTGTTTACATTTAAAATAATTTAAAAATTCAGTTTCTTAGTCACAGTAGCCATATTTTAAGGGCTTCATAGTCAGATAATAAAATATTTCTATTACTGTGGAAAGATCCGTTGGACAGCACTGGCCTAAAGCAGGGGATCATTTGTTGAAATGTTGTCCATTTGTTTATATATTGTCTACAGCTGCTTTCATGTTACTCGGAGGGAGTTGAGTAGTTCTGTCAGAAACTATCTTGTCCACAAAGCCTAAAATATTTGCTATCTGGTCCTTTACATAAGAAGTTTGTTGACCTGATCTAACGGGATAGCACAGAGAACAAAAGTTTAACTGTTCTGGTCCTGTTTCACAAAAATGGTATTTAAAAAGTAACTCCCTCATTTGTCATGTGGCCTGCCATGTGTGCGAGGGACAGTGCCGCGTGCTGCAAAGGTCACGAGGGTGTAAAAGACGCGGCCCTGGTCTTCCATACCCAGTGGTGTGCTGTTCGCCTTTGTAGAGTTTCTTGGTTCCGTGCAAATATGAAATTGGAACTAGAGCTAAGCCACCTCAGTAGTGAGCAGGTTGCTGCAGATTCTAGGATTTCAAGGTTCAATGGAGATTTAAGTTTAAATCTTTGGTATCTATCTGTAATTATCAAACTAGGTTATGTGATATTGTAGTGTTCCCTCAAATATGTTAGCATCTGAAAATCCTTAAAAAGAATTTAAACATTGATTTAGATGGATATGAAGCTGTCTATTTCTAAATTAACTTACAATTTACTGTATGTATGTACACATATTCATATATGTACTCATATATACTTACATGTAGAACACTTTTCAAAAAAAAATCAGCTTTATTGAGATAATTCACAAACCATAAACTTCACCCTTTTTAAAGTCAAAAAAAAAAAAAAAAAAAAAAAAACAAAGAACCAACTTTCAAACTACTTAGTGACTGCTGAAGTCACTCCGCAACCATTGGTCAACCCGGGGCCCCGCAGGAGACCTCTTAGAACCCTTGGGCGCGAGCGGCGTGTGCGCATGCTCACTTGTGTTTGGCACTGCTCCTTGGTTAGCGTTCGATCGGGAGGCTTTTGAGTGGTGCTGTTGTGGCAGAGATGTTGTCTTCGAGAAAATCGTACTCAGTAATATTCGCTCATATCGGCTTCACGAGTGGGTATGAGCCGAGGGGCCAGGTGAGGGGACGGGCCTCTGAAGCTGCTGTCTTCTTCCATGAAGAAGCTTTTTGACATTTGACGGTAGACGAAAGAGTCACTCTCAGGCACCGCCACCAGGTGGCAGGAGGCGAGCTCGGACGAGGTTTGTTTCAGACAGAGAATCGGCTTTTGGCCTAGCTCCCAGATCCACTCAGACATCTGGGAAACATCAATCACGCTGCCTAAAGGGGCCATGTTGAAAGAGGACACCAGATCCTTTCGTGTGGAGTAGGGGACTTGGGTGACAGAGCGGAACGAGAAGTAGTGGGCGGAGCTAGGCCCAAACTTAGAAAAGAACTGATCTGTGGCCAGGTCAAGAAACAGCCCATTAGAACCATCTTTCAATATCCTTAGTGACTGCTGACGTCACTCAGCATCCATTGGTCAACCCGGGGCCCCCGCAGGAGACCTCTTAGAACCCTTGGGCGCGAGCGGTGTGTGCGCGTTCTCACCTGTGTTTATCACTGCTCCTTGGTTACCGTTCGATCGGGAGGCTTTTGAGTGGTGCGGTTGTGGCAGAGAGGTTGGCTTCTACAGAATAGTACCGAGTAATCGCTGGTATTAGGTTTAGAAGTGGATAAGAGCCGAGGGGGCAGGTGAGCGGGCTGGCCCGTTAAGCTGCTGTCTTCTGCCATGAAGGCGCTTTTTGACTTTGGACCGTAGAAGAAAAAGTCACTCTCTGGCACCACCACCGGGCTGCAGGAGGCGAGCGCGGACGCGGATTGTTTGTGAAAGAGAATCGGCTTTCGGCTGAGCTGGCAGATCCGACTCAGACATCTGGGAAAGATCCATCACGCTGCCAAACAGGGTGATGTGGAAAGAGGACAGCTGATCTTTCCGTGTGGAGTAGGGGTCGGGAACCTCCAGCAGGCTGCAGGAGGCGAGCGCGGGAGCGGTTTGGTTGAGAAATGGAATCGGATTTCGGCTGAGCTACCAGATCCGACACAGACATCTGGGAAAGATCCATCAAGCTGCAAAAGGGGTCATGTTAAAAGTGGATAGCAGATCTTTCCGTGTGGAGTAGGGTAAGTGGATGACAGAGTGGATGGAGAAGTAGGGGGCGGAGCCAGGCCCAAGCTTAGGAAAGAACTTATCTGTAGCCATGGCAAGAAATAGCCCGTGAGAAACAACTTTCAATCCCCCTAGGGACCACTGACGGCAATCAGCAACCATTGGTCAACCCGGGGCCCCGCAGGAGACCTCTTAGAACCCTTGGGCGCGAGCGGTGTGTGCGCATGCTCACTTGTGTTTGGCACTGCTCCTTGGTTAGCGTTCGATCGGGAGGCTTTTGGGTGGTGCTGTTGTGGCAGAGATGTTGTCTTCGAGAAAATAGTACTGAGTAATATTCGCTCATATCGGCTTCACGAGTGGGTATGAGCCGAGGGGCCAGGTGAGGGGACGGGCCTCTGAAGCTGCTGTCTTCTCCCATGAAGAAGCTTTTTGACTTTTGACGGTAGACGAAAGAGTCACTCTCAGGCACCGCCACCAGGTTGCAGGAGGCGAGCTCGGACGAGGTTTATTTCAGACAGAGAATCGGCTTTTGGCCTAGCTCCCAGATCCACTCAGACATCTGGGAAAGATCAATCACGCTGCCTAAAGGGGCCATGTTGAAAGAGGACACCAGATCCTTTCGTGTGGAGTAGGGGACGGGGATGACAGAGCCGAACGAGTAGTAGGGGGCGGAGCAAGGCCCAATCTGAGAAAAGAACTGATCTGTAGCCACGTCAAGAAATAGCCCATTAGAACCAACTTTCGGCACTCAGCTCCAGGCGGGACGGCCCCGGCGCTGAGGGACGCTACCCGACCTTGGCGGGACGGGGGTTTCGCCAGGGCCTGGGCCCAGCGACCAGGCGGAGACGGCGCGCGAGCCTTGCAGTCTCCAGGGAAATGCGGGCTTGCCTGCAATGAGATTTCATTTTCTGCATTTAAAGGACATCCTTTTTTGAGCTGCTGTGAATAAATTTGGGATGATACTGTATGTTTTCATCTAATGGAGAATTAGCTGTATTTTGAATAAGGATTGCTGCACTGGACGACTTCAGAACATTACTCACAATGTCATCAAACAGGAGTCAGAATCCCCATGGACCGAAGCAGATTGGCCTTGACCAGCTCTGGGACGACCTCAGAGCTGGAATCCAGCAAGTGTACACCAGACAGAGTATGGCGAAGTCCAGATACATGGAACTCTACACGTATCCTCCTGCTTGAACTGAGATAATTTGCTTTAGAATTTTGATACTTAGTGGTAGGATCGATGAATTATTAGAAATTTGACATCGTGTGTTCTCTTCTCAGTTCATCCTTGAAATGTAGTCACAGAATTCATCTTTAGCTTTAAGTTTTTTGAATAGAGGTACTGTTTTTCGGTTTTTGGAACAGAGGTAATAAAATTGGCTAGTTAGTTGTCTAATGCAGTGCTGGTCAGTACAGTAGCCACTAGTCACATGTATCTGTTTACATTTAAAATAATTTAAAAATTCAGTTTCTTAGTCACAGTAGCCATATTTTAAGGGCTTCATAGTCAGATAATAAAATATTTCTATTACTGTGGAAAGATCCGTTGGACAGCACTGGCCTAAAGCAGGGGATCATTTGTTGAAATGTTGTCCATTTGTTTATATATTGTCTACAGCTGCTTTCATGTTACTCGGAGGGAGTTGAGTAGTTCTGTCAGAAACTATCTTGTCCACAAAGCCTAAAATATTTGCTATCTGGTCCTTTACATAAGAAGTTTGTTGACCTGATCTAACGGGATAGCACAGAGAACAAAAGTTTAACTGTTCTGGTCCTGTTTCACAAAAATGGTATTTAAAAAGTAACTCCCTCATTTGTCATGTGGCCTGCCATGTGTGCGAGGGACAGTGCCGCGTGCTGCAAAGGTCACGAGGGTGTAAAAGACGCGGCCCTGGTCTTCCATACCCAGTGGTGTGCTGTTCGCCTTTGTAGAGTTTCTTGGTTCCGTGCAAATATGAAATTGGAACTAGAGCTAAGCCACCTCAGTAGTGAGCAGGTTGCTGCAGATTCTAGGATTTCAAGGTTCAATGGAGATTTAAGTTTAAATCTTTGGTATCTATCTGTAATTATCAAACTAGGTTATGTGATATTGTAGTGTTCCCTCAAATATGTTAGCATCTGAAAATCCTTAAAAAGAATTTAAACATTGATTTAGATGGATATGAAGCTGTCTATTTCTAAATTAACTTACAATTTACTGTATGTATGTACACATATTCATATATGTACTCATATATACTTACATGTAGAACACTTTTCAAAAAAAAATCAGCTTTATTGAGATAATTCACAAACCATAAACTTCACCCTTTTTAAAGTCAAAAAAAAAAAAAAAAAAAAAAACAAAGAACCAACTTTCAAACTACTTAGTGACTGCTGAAGTCACTCCGCAACCATTGGTCAACCCGGGGCCCCGCAGGAGACCTCTTAGAACCCTTGGGCGCGAGCGGCGTGTGCGCATGCTCACTTGTGTTTGGCACTGCTCCTTGGTTAGCGTTCGATCGGGAGGCTTTTGAGTGGTGCTGTTGTGGCAGAGATGTTGTCTTCGAGAAAATCGTACTCAGTAATATTCGCTCATATCGGCTTCACGAGTGGGTATGAGCCGAGGGGCCAGGTGAGGGGACGGGCCTCTGAAGCTGCTGTCTTCTTCCATGAAGAAGCTTTTTGACATTTGACGGTAGACGAAAGAGTCACTCTCAGGCACCGCCACCAGGTGGCAGGAGGCGAGCTCGGACGAGGTTTGTTTCAGACAGAGAATCGGCTTTTGGCCTAGCTCCCAGATCCACTCAGACATCTGGGAAACATCAATCACGCTGCCTAAAGGGGCCATGTTGAAAGAGGACACCAGATCCTTTCGTGTGGAGTAGGGGACTTGGGTGACAGAGCGGAACGAGAAGTAGTGGGCGGAGCTAGGCCCAAACTTAGAAAAGAACTGATCTGTGGCCAGGTCAAGAAACAGCCCATTAGAACCATCTTTCAATATCCTTAGTGACTGCTGACGTCACTCAGCATCCATTGGTCAACCCGGGGCCCCCGCAGGAGACCTCTTAGAACCCTTGGGCGCGAGCGGTGTGTGCGCGTTCTCACCTGTGTTTATCACTGCTCCTTGGTTACCGTTCGATCGGGAGGCTTTTGAGTGGTGCGGTTGTGGCAGAGAGGTTGGCTTCTACAGAATAGTACCGAGTAATCGCTGGTATTAGGTTTAGAAGTGGATAAGAGCCGAGGGGGCAGGTGAGCGGGCTGGCCCGTTAAGCTGCTGTCTTCTGCCATGAAGGCGCTTTTTGACTTTGGACCGTAGAAGAAAAAGTCACTCTCTGGCACCACCACCGGGCTGCAGGAGGCGAGCGCGGACGCGGATTGTTTGTGAAAGAGAATCGGCTTTCGGCTGAGCTGGCAGATCCGACTCAGACATCTGGGAAAGATCCATCACGCTGCCAAACAGGGTGATGTGGAAAGAGGACAGCTGATCTTTCCGTGTGGAGTAGGGGTCGGGAACCTCCAGCAGGCTGCAGGAGGCGAGCGCGGGAGCGGTTTGGTTGAGAAATGGAATCGGATTTCGGCTGAGCTACCAGATCCGACACAGACATCTGGGAAAGATCCATCAAGCTGCAAAAGGGGTCATGTTAAAAGTGGATAGCAGATCTTTCCGTGTGGAGTAGGGTAAGTGGATGACAGAGTGGATGGAGAAGTAGGGGGCGGAGCCAGGCCCAAGCTTAGGAAAGAACTTATCTGTAGCCATGGCAAGAAATAGCCCGTGAGAAACAACTTTCAATCCCCCTAGGGACCACTGACGGCAATCAGCAACCATTGGTCAACCCGGGGCCCCGCAGGAGACCTCTTAGAACCCTTGGGCGCGAGCGGTGTGTGCGCATGCTCACTTGTGTTTGGCACTGCTCCTTGGTTAGCGTTCGATCGGGAGGCTTTTGGGTGGTGCTGTTGTGGCAGAGATGTTGTCTTCGAGAAAATAGTACTGAGTAATATTCGCTCATATCGGCTTCACGAGTGGGTATGAGCCGAGGGGCCAGGTGAGGGGACGGGCCTCTGAAGCTGCTGTCTTCTCCCATGAAGAAGCTTTTTGACTTTTGACGGTAGACGAAAGAGTCACTCTCAGGCACCGCCACCAGGTTGCAGGAGGCGAGCTCGGACGAGGTTTATTTCAGACAGAGAATCGGCTTTTGGCCTAGCTCCCAGATCCACTCAGACATCTGGGAAAGATCAATCACGCTGCCTAAAGGGGCCATGTTGAAAGAGGACACCAGATCCTTTCGTGTGGAGTAGGGGACGGGGATGACAGAGCCGAACGAGTAGTAGGGGGCGGAGCAAGGCCCAATCTGAGAAAAGAACTGATCTGTAGCCACGTCAAGAAATAGCCCATTAGAACCAACTTTCGGCACTCAGCTCCAGGCGGGACGGCCCCGGCGCTGAGGGACGCTACCCGACCTTGGCGGGACGGGGGTTTCGCCAGGGCCTGGGCCCAGCGACCAGGCGGAGACGGCGCGCGAGCCTTGCAGTCTCCAGGGAAATGCGGGCTTGCCTGCAATGAGATTTCATTTTCTGCATTTAAAGGACATCCTTTTTTGAGCTGCTGTGAATAAATTTGGGATGATACTGTATGTTTTCATCTAATGGAGAATTAGCTGTATTTTGAATAAGGATTGCTGCACTGGACGACTTCAGAACATTACTCACAATGTCATCAAACAGGAGTCAGAATCCCCATGGACCGAAGCAGATTGGCCTTGACCAGCTCTGGGACGACCTCAGAGCTGGAATCCAGCAAGTGTACACCAGACAGAGTATGGCGAAGTCCAGATACATGGAACTCTACACGTATCCTCCTGCTTGAACTGAGATAATTTGCTTTAGAATTTTGATACTTAGTGGTAGGATCGATGAATTATTAGAAATTTGACATCGTGTGTTCTCTTCTCAGTTCATCCTTGAAATGTAGTCACAGAATTCATCTTTAGCTTTAAGTTTTTTGAATAGAGGTACTGTTTTTCGGTTTTTGGAACAGAGGTAATAAAATTGGCTAGTTAGTTGTCTAATGCAGTGCTGGTCAGTACAGTAGCCACTAGTCACATGTATCTGTTTACATTTAAAATAATTTAAAAATTCAGTTTCTTAGTCACAGTAGCCATATTTTAAGGGCTTCATAGTCAGATAATAAAATATTTCTATTACTGTGGAAAGATCCGTTGGACAGCACTGGCCTAAAGCAGGGGATCATTTGTTGAAATGTTGTCCATTTGTTTATATATTGTCTACAGCTGCTTTCATGTTACTCGGAGGGAGTTGAGTAGTTCTGTCAGAAACTATCTTGTCCACAAAGCCTAAAATATTTGCTATCTGGTCCTTTACATAAGAAGTTTGTTGACCTGATCTAACGGGATAGCACAGAGAACAAAAGTTTAACTGTTCTGGTCATGTTTCACAAAAATGGTATTTAAAAAGTAACTCCCTCATTTGTCATGTGGCCTGCCATGTGTGCGAGGGACAGTGCCGCGTGCTGCAAAGGTCACGAGGGTGTAAAAGACGCGGCCCTGGTCTTCCATACCCAGTGGTGTGCTGTTCGCCTTTGTAGAGTTTCTTGGTTCCGTGCAAATATGAAATTGGAACTAGAGCTAAGCCACCTCAGTAGTGAGCAGGTTGCTGCAGATTCTAGGATTTCAAGGTTCAATGGAGATTTAAGTTTAAATCTTTGGTATCTATCTGTAATTATCAAACTAGGTTATGTGATATTGTAGTGTTCCCTCAAATATGTTAGCATCTGAAAATCCTTAAAAAGAATTTAAACATTGATTTAGATGGATATGAAGCTGTCTATTTCTAAATTAACTTACAATTTATTGTATGTATGTACACATATTCATATATGTACTCATATATACTTACATGTAGAACACTTTTCAAAAAAAAATCAGCTTTATTGAGATAATTCACAAACCATAAAATTCACCCTTTTTAAAGTCAAAAAAAAAAAAATAGAACCAACTTTCAATCTACTTAGTGACTGCTGAAGTCACTCCGCAACCATTGGTCAACCCGGGGCCCCGCAGGAGACCTCTTAGAACCCTTGGGCGCGAGCGGCGTGTGCGCATGCTCACTTGTGTTTGGCACTGCTCCTTGGTTAGCGTTCGATCGGGAGGCTTTTGAGTGGTGCTGTTGTGGCAGAGATGTTGTCTTCGAGAAAATCGTACTCAGTAATATTCGCTCATATCGGCTTCACGAGTGGGTATGAGCCGAGGGGCCAGGTGAGGGGACGGGCCTCTGAAGCTGCTGTCTTCTTCCATGAAGAAGCTTTTTGACATTTGACGGTAGACGAAAGAGTCACTCTCAGGCACCGCCACCAGGTTGCAGGAGGCGAGCTCGGACGAGGTTTATTTCAGACAGAGAATCGGCTTTTGGCCTAGCTCCCAGATCCACTCAGACATCTGGGAAAGATCAATCACGCTGCCTAAAGGGGCTATGTTGAAAGAGGACACCAGATCCTTTCGTGTTGTGTAGGGGACGGGGATGACAGAGCCGAACGGGTAGTAGGGGGCGGAGCAAGGCCCAATCTGAGAAAAGAACTGATCTGTAGCCACGTCAAGAAATAGCCCATTAGAACCAACTTTCGGCACTCAGCTCCAGGCGGAGCGGCCCCGGCGCTGAGGGACGCTACCCGACCTTGGCGGGACGGGGGTTTCGCCAGGGCCTGGGCCCAGCGACCAGGCGGAGACGGCGCGCGAGCCTTGCAGTCTCCAGGGAAATGCGGGCTTGCCTGCAATGAGATTTCATTTTCTGCATTTAAAGGACATCCTTTTTTGAGCTGCTGTGAATAAATTTGGGATGATACTGTATGTTTTCATCTAATGGAGAATTAGCTGTATTTTGAATAAGGATTGCTGCACTGGACGACTTCAGAACATTACTCACAATGTCATCAAACAGGAGTCAGAATCCCCATGGACCGAAGCAGATTGGCCTTGACCAGCTCTGGGACGACCTCAGAGCTGGAATCCAGCAAGTGTACACCAGACAGAGTATGGCGAAGTCCAGATACATGGAACTCTACACGTATCCTCCTGCTTGAACTGAGATAATTTGCTTTAGAATTTTGATACTTAGTGGTAGGATCGATGAATTATTAGAAATTTGACATCGTGTGTTCTCTTCTCAGTTCATCCTTGAAATGTAGTCACAGAATTCATCTTTAGCTTTAAGTTTTTTGAATAGAGGTACTGTTTTTCGGTTTTTGGAACAGAGGTAATAAAATTGGCTAGTTAGTTGTCTAATGCAGTGCTGGTCAGTACAGTAGCCACTAGTCACATGTATCTGTTTACATTTAAAATAATTTAAAAATTCAGTTTCTTAGTCACAGTAGCCATATTTTAAGGGCTTCATAGTCAGATAATAAAATATTTCTATTACTGTGGAAAGATCCGTTGGACAGCACTGGCCTAAAGCAGGGGATCATTTGTTGAAATGTTGTCCATTTGTTTATATATTGTCTACAGCTGCTTTCATGTTACTCGGAGGGAGTTGAGTAGTTCTGTCAGAAACAATCTTGTCCACAAAGCCTAAAATATTTGCTATCTGGTCCTTTACATAAGAAGTTTGTTGACCTGATCTAACGGGATAGCACAGAGAACAAAAGTTTAACTGTTCTGGTCCTGTTTCACAAAAATGGTATTTAAAAAGTAACTCCCTCATTTGTCATGTGGCCTGCCATGTGTGCGAGGGACAGTGCCGCGTGCTGCAAAGGTCACGAGGGTGTAAAAGACGCGGCCCAGGTCTTCCATACCCAGTGGTGTGCTGTTCGCCTTTGTAGAGTTTCTTGGTTCCGTGCAAATATGAAATTGGAACTAGAGCTAAGCCACCTCAGTAGTGAGCAGGTTGCTGCAGATTCTAGGATTTCAAGGTTCAATGGAGATTTAAGTTTAAATCTTTGGTATGTATCTGTAATTATCAAACTAGGTTATGTGATATTGTAGTGTTCCCTCAAATATGTTAGCATCTGAAAATCCTTAAAAAGAATTTAAACATTGATTTAGATGGATATGAAGCTGTCTATTTCTAAATTAACTTACAATTTATTGTATGTATGTACACATATTCACATATGTACTCACATATACTTACATGTAGAACACTTTTCAAAAAAAAATCAGCTTTATTGAGATAATTCACAAACCATAAAATTCACCCTTTTTAAAGTCAAAAAAAAAAAAAAAAAAAAAAAAAAAAACAAAGAACCAACTTTCAAACTACTTAGTGACTGCTGAAGTCACTCCGCAACCATTGGTCAACCCGGGGCCCCGCAGGAGACCTCTTAGAACCCTTGGGCGCGAGCGGCGTGTGCGCATGCTCACTTGTGTTTGGCACTGCTCCTTGGTTAGCGTTCGATCGGGAGGCTTTTGAGTGGTGCTGTTGTGGCAGAGATGTTGTCTTCGAGAAAATCGTACTCAGTAATATTCGCTCATATCGGCTTCACGAGTGGGTATGAGCCGAGGGGCCAGGTGAGGGGACGGGCCTCTGAAGCTGCTGTCTTCTTCCATGAAGAAGCTTTTTGACATTTGACGGTAGACGAAAGAGTCACTCTCAGGCACCGCCACCAGGTGGCAGGAGGCGAGCTCGGACGAGGTTTGTTTCAGACAGAGAATCGGCTTTTGGCCTAGCTCCCAGATCCACTCAGACATCTGGGAAACATCAATCACGCTGCCTAAAGGGGCCATGTTGAAAGAGGACACCAGATCCTTTCGTGTGGAGTAGGGGACTTGGGTGACAGAGCGGAACGAGAAGTAGTGGGCGGAGCTAGGCCCAATCTTAGAAAAGAACTGATCTGTGGCCAGGTCAAGAAACAGCCCATTAGAACCATCTTTCAATATCCTTAGTGACTGCTGACGTCACTCAGCATCCATTGGTCAACCCGGGGCCCCGCAGGAGACCTCTTAGAACCCTTGGGCGCGAGCGGTGTGTGCGCGTTCTCACCTGTGTTTATCACTGCTCCTTGGTTACCGTTCGATCGGGAGGCTTTTGAGTGGTGCGGTTGTGGCAGAGAGGTTGGCTTCTACAGAATAGTACCGAGTAATCGCTGGTATTAGGTTTAGAAGTGGATAAGAGCCGAGGGGGCAGGTGAGCGGGCTGGCCCGTTAAGCTGCTGTCTTCTGCCATGAAGGCGCTTTTTGACTTTGGACCGTAGAAGAAAAAGTCACTCTCTGGCACCACCACCGGGCTGCAGGAGGCGAGCGCGGACGCGGTTTGTTTGTGAAAGAGAATCGGCTTTCGGCTGAGCTGGCAGATCCGACTCAGACATCTGGGAAAGATCCATCACGCTGCCAAACAGGGTGATGTGGAAAGAGGACAGCTGATCTTTCCGTGTGGAGTAGGGGTCGGGAACCTCCAGCAGGCTGCAGGAGGCGAGCGCGGGAGCGGTTTGGTTGAGAAATGGAATCGGATTTCGGCTGAGCTACGAGATCCGACACAGACATCTGGGAAAGATCCATCAAGCTGCAAAAGGGGTCATGTTAAAAGTGGATAGCAGATCTTTCCGTGTGGAGTAGGGTAAGTGGATGACAGAGTGGATGGAGAAGTAGGGGGCGGAGCCAGGCCCAAGCTTAGGAAAGAACTTATCTGTAGCCATGGCAAGAAATAGCCCGTGAGAAACAACTTTCAATCCCCCTAGGGACCACTGACGGCAATCAGCAACCATTGGTCAACCCGGGGCCCCGCAGGAGACCTCTTAGAACCCTTGGGCGCGAGCGGTGTGTGCGCATGCTCACTTGTGTTTGGCACTGCTCCTTGGTTAGCGTTCGATCGGGAGGCTTTTGGGTGGTGCTGTTGTGGCAGAGATGTTGTCTTCGAGAAAATAGTACTGAGTAATATTCGCTCATATCGGCTTCACGAGTGGGTATGAGCCGAGGGGCCAGGTGAGGGGACGGGCCTCTGAAGCTGCTGTCTTCTCCCATGAAGAAGCTTTTTGACTTTTGACGGTAGACGAAAGAGTCACTCTCAGGCACCGCCACCAGGTTGCAGGAGGCGAGCTCGGACGAGGTTTATTTCAGACAGAGAATCGGCTTTTGGCCTAGCTCCCAGATCCACTCAGACATCTGGGAAAGATCAATCACGCTGCCTAAAGGGGCCATGTTGAAAGAGGACACCAGATCCTTTCGTGTGGAGTAGGGGACGGGGATGACAGAGCCGAACGAGTAGTAGGGGGCGGAGCAAGGCCCAATCTGAGAAAAGAACTGATCTGTAGCCACGTCAAGAAATAGCCCATTAGAACCAACTTTCGGCACTCAGCTCCAGGCGGGGCGGCCCCGGCGCTGAGGGACGCTACCCGACCTTGGCGGGACGGGGGTTTCGCCAGGGCCTGGGCCCAGCGACCAGGCGGAGACGGCGCGCGAGCCTTGCAGTCTCCAGGGAAATGCGGGCTTGCCTGCAATGAGATTTCATTTTCTGCATTTAAAGGACATCCTTTTTTGAGCTGCTGTGAATAAATTTGGGATGATACTGTATGTTTTCATCTAATGGAGAATTAGCTGTATTTTGAATAAGGATTGCTGCACTGGACGACTTCAGAACATTACTCACAATGTCATCAAACAGGAGTCAGAATCCCCATGGACCGAAGCAGATTGGCCTTGACCAGCTCTGGGACGACCTCAGAGCTGGAATCCAGCAAGTGTACACCAGACAGAGTATGGCGAAGTCCAGATACATGGAACTCTTCACGTATCCTCCTGCTTGAACTGAGATAATTTGCTTTAGAATTTTGATACTTAGTGGTAGGATCGATGAATTATTAGAAATTTGTCATCGTGTGTTCTCTTCTCAGTTCATCCTTGAAATGTAGTCACAGAATTCATCTTTAGCTTTAAGTTTTTTGAATAGAGGTACTGTTTTTCGGTTTTTGGAACAGAGGTAATAAAATTGGCTAGTTAGTTGTCTAATGCAGTGCTGGTCAGTACAGTAGCCACTAGTCACATGTATCTGTTTACATTTAAAATAATTTAAAAATTCAGTTTCTTAGTCACAGTAGCCATATTTTAAGGGCTTAATAGTCAGATAATAAAATATTTCTATTACTGTGGAAAGATCCGTTGGACAGCACTGGCCTAAAGCAGGGGATCATTTGTTGAAATGTTGTCCATTTGTTTATATATTGTCTACAGCTGCTTTCATGTTACTCGGAGGGAGTTGAGTAGTTCTGTCAGAAACTATCTTGTCCACAAAGCCTAAAATATTTGCTATCTGGTCCTTTACATAAGAAGTTTGTTGACCTGATCTAACGGGATAGCACAGAGAACAAAAGTTTAACTGTTCTGGTCCTGTTTCACAAAAATGGTATTTAAAAAGTAACTCCCTCATTTGTCATGTGGCCTGCCATGTGTGCGAGGGACAGTGCCGCGTGCTGCAAAGGTCACGAGGGTGTAAAAGACGCGGCCCTGCTCTTCCATACCCAGTGGTGTGCTGTTCGCCTTTGTAGAGTTTCTTGGTTCCGTGCAAATATGAAATTGGAACTAGAGCTAAGCCACCTCAGTAGTGAGCAGGTTGCTGCAGATTCTAGGATTTCAAGGTTCAATGGAGATTTAAGTTTAAATCTTTGGTATCTATCTGTAATTATCAAACTAGGTTATGTGACATTGTAGTGTTCCCTCAAATATGTTAGCATCTGAAAATCCTTAAAAAGAATTTAAACATTGATTTAGATGGATATGAAGCTGTCTATTTCTAAATTAACTTACAATTTATTGTATGTATGTACACATATTCATATATGTACTCATATATACTTACATGTAGAACACTTTTCAAAAAAAAATCAGCTTTATTGAGATAATTCACAAACCATAAACTTCACCCTTTTTAAAGTCAAAAAAAAAAAAAATAGAACCAACTTTCAATCTACTTAGTGACTGCTGAAGTCACTCCGCAACCATTGGTCAACCCGGGGCCCCGCAGGAGACCTCTTAGAACCCTTGGGCGCGAGCGGCGTGTGCGCATGCTCACTTGTGTTTGGCACTGCTCCTTGGTTAGCGTTCGATCGGGAGGCTTTTGAGTGGTGCTGTTGTGGCAGAGATGTTGTCTTCGAGAAAATCGTACTCAGTAATATTCGCTCATATCGGCTTCACGAGTGGGTATGAGCCGAGGGGCCAGGTGAGGGGACGGGCCTCTGAAGCTGCTGTCTTCTTCCATGAAGAAGCTTTTTGACATTTGACGGTAGACGAAAGAGTCACTCTCAGGCACCGCCACCAGGTTGCAGGAGGCGAGCTCGGACGAGGTTTATTTCAGACAGAGAATCGGCTTTTGGCCTAGCTCCCAGATCCACTCAGACATCTGGGAAAGATCAATCACGCTGCCTAAAGGGGCTATGTTGAAAGAGGACACCAGATCCTTTCGTGTTGTGTAGGGGACGGGGATGACAGAGCCGAACGGGTAGTAGGGGGCGGAGCAAGGCCCAATCTGAGAAAAGAACTGATCTGTAGCCACGTCAAGAAATAGCCCATTAGAACCAACTTTCGGCACTCAGCTCCAGGCGGAGCGGCCCCGGCGCTGAGGGACGCTACCCGACCTTGGCGGGACGGGGGTTTCGCCAGGGCCTGGGCCCAGCGACCAGGCGGAGACGGCGCGCGAGCCTTGCAGTCTCCAGGGAAATGCGGGCTTGCCTGCAATGAGATTTCATTTTCTGCATTTAAAGGACATCCTTTTCTGAGCTGCTGTGAATAAATTTGGGATGATACTGTATGTTTTCATCTAATGGAGAATTAGCTGTATTTTGAATAAGGATTGCTGCACTGGACGACTTCAGAACATTACTCACAATGTCATCAAACAGGAGTCAGAATCCCCATGGACCGAAGCAGATTGGCCTTGACCAGCTCTGGGACGACCTCAGAGCTGGAATCCAGCAAGTGTACACCAGACAGAGTATGGCGAAGTCCAGATACATGGAACTCTACACGTATCCTCCTGCTTGAACTGAGATAATTTGCTTTAGAATTTTGATACTTAGTGGTAGGATCGATGTATTATTAGAAATTTGACATCGTGTGTTCTCTTCTCAGTTCATCCTTGAAATGTAGTCACAGAATTCATCTTTAGCTTTAAGTTTTTTGAATAGAGGTACTGTTTTTCGGTTTTTGGAACAGAGGTAATAAAATTGGCTAGTTAGTTGTCTAATGCAGTGCTGGTCAGTACAGTAGCCACTAGTCACATGTATCTGTTTACATTTAAAATAATTTAAAAATTCAGTTTCTTAGTCACAGTAGCCATATTTTAAGGGCTTAATAGTCAGATAATAAAATATTTCTATTACTGTGGAAAGATCCGTTGGACAGCACTGGCCTAAAGCAGGGGATCATTTGTTGAAATGTTGTCCATTTGTTTATATATTGTCTACAGCTGCTTTCATGTTACTCGGAGGGAGTTGAGTAGTTCTGTCAGAAACAATCTTGTCCACAAAGCCTAAAATATTTGCTATCTGGTCCTTTACATAAGAAGTTTGTTGACCTGATCTAACGGGATAGCACAGAGAACAAAAGTTTAACTGTTCTGGTCCTGTTTCACAAAAATGGTATTTAAAAAGTAACTCCCTCATTTGTCATGTGGCCTGCCATGTGTGCGAGGGACAGTGCCGCGTGCTGCAAAGGTCACGAGGGTGTAAAAGACGCGGCCCTGCTCTTCCATACCCAGTGGTGTGCTGTTCGCCTTTGTAGAGTTTCTTGGTTCCGTGCAAATATGAAATTGGAACTAGAGCTAAGCCACCTCAGTAGTGAGCAGGTTGCTGCAGATTCTAGGATTTCAAGGTTCAATGGAGATTTAAGTTTAAATCTTTGGTATCTATCTGTAATTATCAAACTAGGTTATGTGATATTGTAGTGTTCCCTCAAATATGTTAGCATCTGAAAATCCTTAAAAAGAATTTAAACATTGATTTAGATGGATATGAAGCTGTCTATTTCTAAATTAACTTACAATTTATTGTATGTATGTACACATATTCATATATGTACTCATATATACTTACATGTAGAACACTTTTCAAAAAAAAATCAGCTTTATTGAGATAATTCACAAACCATAAACTTCACCCTTTTTAAAGTCAAAAAAAAAAAAAATAGAACCAACTTTCAATCTACTTAGTGACTGCTGAAGTCACTCCGCAACCATTGGTCAACCCGGGGCCCCGCAGGAGACCTCTTAGAACCCTTGGGCGCGAGCGGCGTGTGCGCATGCTCACTTGTGTTTGGCACTGCTCCTTGGTTAGCGTTCGATCGGGAGGCTTTTGAGTGGTGCTGTTGTGGCAGAGATGTTGTCTTCGAGAAAATCGTACTCAGTAATATTCGCTCATATCGGCTTCACGAGTGGGTATGAGCCGAGGGGCCAGGTGAGGGGACGGGCCTCTGAAGCTGCTGTCTTCTTCCATGAAGAAGCTTTTTGACATTTGACGGTAGACGAAAGAGTCACTCTCAGGCACCGCCACCAGGTGGCAGGAGGCGAGCTCGGACGAGGTTTGTTTCAGACAGAGAATCGGCTTTTGGCCTAGCTCCCAGATCCACTCAGACATCTGGGAAACATCAATCACGCTGCCTAAAGGGGCCATGTTGAAAGAGGACACCAGATCCTTTCGTGTGGAGTAGGGGACTTGGGTGACAGAGCGGAACGAGAAGTAGTGGGCGGAGCTAGGCCCAATCTTAGAAAAGAACTGATCTGTGGCCAGGTCAAGAAACAGCCCATTAGAACCATCTTTCAATATCCTTAGTGACTGCTGACGTCACTCAGCATCCATTGGTCAACCCGGGGCCCCCGCAGGAGACCTCTTAGAACCCTTGGGCGCGAGCGGTGTGTGCGCGTTCTCACCTGTGTTTATCACTGCTCCTTGGTTACCGTTCGATCGGGAGGCTTTTGAGTGGTGCGGTTGTGGCAGAGAGGTTGGCTTCTACAGAATAGTACCGAGTAATCGCTGGTATTAGGTTTAGAAGTGGATAAGAGCCGAGGGGGCAGGTGAGCGGGCTGGCCCGTTAAGCTGCTGTCTTCTGCCATGAAGGCGCTTTTTGACTTTGGACCGTAGAAGAAAAAGTCACTCTCTGGCACCACCACCGGGCTGCAGGAGGCGAGCGCGGACGCGGTTTGTTTGTGAAAGAGAATCGGCTTTCGGCTGAGCTGGCAGATCCGACTCAGACATCTGGGAAAGATCCATCACGCTGCCAAACAGGGTGATGTGGAAAGAGGACAGCTGATCTTTCCGTGTGGAGTAGGGGTCGGGAACCTCCAGCAGGCTGCAGGAGGCGAGCGCGGGAGCGGTTTGGTTGAGAAATGGAATCGGATTTCGGCTGAGCTACCAGATCCGACACAGACATCTGGGAAAGATCCATCAAGCTGCAAAAGGGGTCATGTTAAAAGTGGATAGCAGATCTTTCCGTGTGGAGTAGGGTAAGTGGATGACAGAGTGGATGGAGAAGTAGGGGGCGGAGCCAGGTCCAAGCTTAGGAAAGAACTTATCTGTAGCCATGGCAAGAAATAGCCCGTGAGAAACAACTTTCAATCCCCCTAGGGACCACTGACGGCAATCAGCAACCATTGGTCAACCCGGGGCCCCGCAGGAGACCTCTTAGAACCCTTGGGCGCGAGCGGTGTGTGCGCATGCTCACTTGTGTTTGGCACTGCTCCTTGGTTAGCGTTCGATCGGGAGGCTTTTGGGTGGTGCTGTTGTGGCAGAGATGTTGTCTTCGAGAAAATAGTACTGAGTAATATTCGCTCATATCGGCTTCACGAGTGGGTATGAGCCGAGGGGCCAGGTGAGGGGACGGGCCTCTGAAGCTGCTGTCTTCTCCCATGAAGAAGCTTTTTGACTTTTGACGGTAGACGAAAGAGTCACTCTCAGGCACCGCCACCAGATTGCAGGAGGCGAGCTCGGACGAGGTTTATTTCAGACAGAGAATCGGCTTTTGGCCTAGCTCCCAGATCCACTCAGACATCTGGGAAAGATCAATCACGCTGCCTAAAGGGGCCATGTTGAAAGAGGACACCAGATCCTTTCGTGTGGAGTAGGGGACGGGGATGACAGAGCCGAACGAGTAGTAGGGGGCGGAGCAAGGCCCAATCTGAGAAAAGAACTGATCTGTAGCCACGTCAAGAAATAGCCCATTAGAACCAACTTTCGGCACTCAGCTCCAGGCGGGGCGGCCCCGGCGCTGAGGGACGCTACCCGACCTTGGCGGGACGGGGGTTTCGCCAGGGCCTGGGCCCAGCGACCAGGCGGAGACGGCGCGCGAGCCTTGCAGTCTCCAGGGAAATGCGGGCTTGCCTGCAATGAGATTTCATTTTCTGCATTTAAAGGACATCCTTTTCTGAGCTGCTGTGAATAAATTTGGGATGATACTGTATGTTTTCATCTAATGGAGAATTAGCTGTATTTTGAATAAGGATTGCTGCACTGGACGACTTCAGAACATTACTCACAATGTCATCAAACAGGAGTCAGAATCCCCATGGACCGAAGCAGATTGGCCTTGACCAGCTCTGGTACGACCTCAGAGCTGGAATCCAGCAAGTGTACACCAGACAGAGTATGGCGAAGTCCAGATACATGGAACTCTACACGTATCCTCCTGCTTGAACTGAGATAATTTGCTTTAGAATTTTGATACTTAGTGGTAGGATCGATGAATTATTAGAAATTTGACATCGTGTGTTCTCTTCTCAGTTCATCCTTGAAATGTAGTCACAGAATTCATCTTTAGCTTTAAGTTTTTTGAATAGAGGTACTGTTTTTCGGTTTTTGGAACAGAGGTAATAAAATTGGCTAGTTAGTTGTCTAATGCAGTGCTGGTCAGTACAGTAGCCACTAGTCACATGTATCTGTTTACATTTAAAATAATTTAAAAATTCAGTTTCTTAGTCACAGTAGCCATATTTAAGGGCTTAATAGTCAGATAATAAAATATTTCTATTACTGTGGAAAGATCCGTTGGACAGCACTGGCCTAAAGCAGGGGATCATTTGTTGAAATGTTGTCCATTTGTTTATATATTGTCTACAGCTGCTTTCATGTTACTCGGAGGGAGTTGAGTAGTTCTGTCAGAAACAATCTTGTCCACAAAGCCTAAAATATTTGCTATCTGGTCCTTTACATAAGAAGTTTGTTGACCTGATCTAACGGGATAGCACAGAGAACAAAAGTTTAACTGTTCTGGTCCTGTTTCACAAAAATGGTATTTAAAAAGTAACTCCCTCATTTGTCATGTGGCCTGCCATGTGTGCGAGGGACAGTGCCGCGTGCTGCAAAGGTCACGAGGGTGTAAAAGACGCGGCCCTGGTCTTCCATACCCAGTGGTGTGCTGTTCGCCTTTGTAGAGTTTCTTGGTTCCGTGCAAATATGAAATTGGAACTAGAGCTAAGCCACCTCAGTAGTGAGCAGGTTGCTGCAGATTCTAGGATTTCAAGGTTCAATGGAGATTTAAGTTTAAATCTTTAGTATGTATCTGTAATTATCAAACTAGGTTATGTGATATTGTAGTGTTCCCTCAAATATGTTAGCATCTGAAAATCCTTAAAAAGAATTTAAACATTGATTTAGATGGATATGAAGCTGTCTATTTCTAAATTAACTTACAATTTATTGTATGTATGTACACATATTCACATATGTACTCACATATACTTACATGTAGAACACTTTTCAAAAAAAAATCAGCTTTATTGAGATAATTCACAAACCATAAAATTCACCCTTTTTAAAGTCAAAAAAAAAAAAAAAAAAAAAAACAAAGAACCAACTTTCAAACTACTTAGTGACTGCTGAAGTCACTCCGCAACCATTGGTCAACCCGGGGCCCCGCAGGAGACCTCTTAGAACCCTTGGGCGCGAGCGGCGTGTGCGCATGCTCACTTGTGTTTGGCACTGCTCCTTGGTTAGCGTTCGATCGGGAGGCTTTTGAGTGGTGCTGTTGTGGCAGAGATGTTGTCTTCGAGAAAATCCTACTCAGTAATATTCGCTCATATCGGCTTCACGAGTGGGTATGAGCCGAGGGGCCAGGTGAGGGGACGGGCCTCTGAAGCTGCTGTCTTCTTCCATGAAGAAGCTTTTTGACATTTGACGGTAGACGAAAGAGTCACTCTCAGGCACCGCCACCAGGTGGCAGGAGGCGAGCTCGGACGAGGTTTGTTTCAGACAGAGAATCGGCTTTTGGCCTAGCTCCCAGATCCACTCAGACATCTGGGAAACATCAATCACGCTGCCTAAAGGGGCCATGTTGAAAGAGGACACCAGATCCTTTCGTGTGGAGTAGGGGACTTGGGTGACAGAGCGGAACGAGAAGTAGTGGGCGGAGCTAGGCCCAATCTTAGAAAAGAACTGATCTGTGGCCAGGTCAAGAAACAGCCCATTAGAACCATCTTTCAATATCCTTAGTGACTGCTGACGTCACTCAGCATCCATTGGTCAACCCGGGGCCCCCGCAGGAGACCTCTTAGAACCCTTGGGCGCGAGCGGTGTGTGCGCGTTCTCACCTGTGTTTATCACTGCTCCTTGGTTACCGTTCGATCGGGAGGCTTTTGAGTGGTGCGGTTGTGGCAGAGAGGTTGGCTTCTACAGAATAGTACCGAGTAATCGCTGGTATTAGGTTTAGAAGTGGATAAGAGCCGAGGGGGCAGGTGAGCGGGCTGGCCCGTTAAGCTGCTGTCTTCTGCCATGAAGGCGCTTTTTGACTTTGGACCGTAGAAGAAAAAGTCACTCTCTGGCACCACCACAGGGCTGCAGGAGGCGAGCGCGGACGCGGTTTGTTTGTGAAAGAGAATCGGCTTTCGGCTGAGCTGGCAGATCCGACTCAGACATCTGGGAAAGATCCATCACGCTGCCAAACAGGGTGATGTGGAAAGAGGACAGCTGATCTTTCCGTGTGGAGTAGGGGTCGGGAACCTCCAGCAGGCTGCAGGAGGCGAGCGCGGGAGCGGTTTGGTTGAGAAATGGAATCGGATTTCGGCTGAGCTACCAGATCCGACACAGACATCTGGGAAAGATCCATCAAGCTGCAAAAGGGGTCATGTTAAAAGTGGATAGCAGATCTTTCCGTGTGGAGTAGGGTAAGTGGATGACAGAGTGGATGGAGGAGTAGGGGGCGGAGCCAGGCCCAAGCTTAGGAAAGAACTTATCTGTAGCCATGGCAAGAAATAGCCCGTGAGAAACAACTTTCAATCCCCCTAGGGACCACTGACGGCAATCAGCAACCATTGGTCAACCCGGGGCCCCGCAGGAGACCTCTTAGAACCCTTGGGCGCGAGCGGTGTGTGCGCATGCTCACTTGTGTTTGGCACTGCTCCTTGGTTAGCGTTCGATCGGGAGGCTTTTGGGTGGTGCTGTTGTGGCAGAGATGTTGTCTTCGAGAAAATAGTACTGAGTAATATTCGCTCATATCGGCTTCACGAGTGGGTATGAGCCGAGGGGCCAGGTGAGGGGACGGGCCTCTGAAGCTGCTGTCTTCTCCCATGAAGAAGCTTTTTGACTTTTGACGGTAGACGAAAGAGTCACTCTCAGGCACCGCCACCAGGTTGCAGGAGGCGAGCTCGGACGAGGTTTATTTCAGACAGAGAATCGGCTTTTGGCCTAGCTCCCAGATCCACTCAGACATCTGGGAAAGATCAATCACGCTGCCTAAAGGGGCCATGTTGAAAGAGGACACCAGATCCTTTCGTGTGGAGTAGGGGACGGGGATGACAGAGCCGAACGAGTAGTAGGGGGCGGAGCAAGGCCCAATCTGAGAAAAGAACTGATCTGTAGCCACGTCAAGAAATAGCCCATTAGAACCAACTTTCGGCACTCAGCTCCAGGCGGGGCGGCCCCGGCGCTGAGGGACGCTACCCGACCTTGGCGGGACGGGGGTTTCGCCAGGGCCTGGGCCCAGCGACCAGGCGGAGACGGCGCGCGAGCCTTGCAGTCTCCAGGGAAATGCGGGCTTGCCTGCAATGAGATTTCATTTTCTGCATTTAAAGGACATCCTTTTCTGAGCTGCTGTGAATAAATTTGGGATGATAATGTATGTTTTCATCTAATGGAGAATTAGCTGTATTTTGAATAAGGATTGCTGCACTGGACGACTTCAGAACATTACTCACAATGTCATCAAACAGGAGTCAGAATCCCCATGGACCGAAGCAGATTGGCCTTGACCAGCTCTGGGACGACCTCAGAGCTGGAATCCAGCAAGTGTACACCAGACAGAGTATGGCGAAGTCCAGATACATGGAACTCTACACGTATCCTCCTGCTTGAACTGAGATAATTTGCTTTAGAATTTTGATACTTAGTGGTAGGATCGATGAATTATTAGAAATTTGACATCGTGTGTTCTCTTCTCAGTTCATCCTTGAAATGTAGTCACAGAATTCATCTTTAGCTTTAAGTTTTTTGAATAGAGGTACTGTTTTTCGGTTTTTGGAACAGAGGTAATAAAATTGGCTAGTTAGTTGTCTAATGCAGTGCTGGTCAGTACAGTAGCCACTAGTCACATGTATCTGTTTACATTTAAAATAATTTAAAAATTCAGTTTCTTAGTCACAGTAGCCATATTTTAAGGGCTTAATAGTCAGATAATAAAATATTTCTATTACTGTGGAAAGATCCGTTGGACAGCACTGGCCTAAAGCAGGGGATCATTTGTTGAAATGTTGTCCATTTGTTTATATATTGTCTACAGCTGCTTTCATGTTACTCGGAGGGAGTTGAGTAGTTCTGTCAGAAACAATCTTGTCCACAAAGCCTAAAATATTTGCTATCTGGTCCTTTACATAAGAAGTTTGTTGACCTGATCTAACGGGATAGCACAGAGAACAAAAGTTTAACTGTTCTGGTCCTGTTTCACAAAAATGGTATTTAAAAAGTAACTCCCTCATTTGTCATGTGGCCTGCCATGTGTGCGAGGGACAGTGCCGCGTGCTGCAAAGGTCACGAGGGTGTAAAAGACGCGGCCCTGGTCTTCCATACCCAGTGGTGTGCTGTTCGCCTTTGTAGAGTTTCTTGGTTCCGTGCAAATATGAAATTGGAACTAGAGCTAAGCCACCTCAGTAGTGAGCAGGTTGCTGCAGATTCTAGGATTTCAAGGTTCAATGGAGATTTAAGTTTAAATCTTTAGTATGTATCTGTAATTATCAAACTAGGTTATGTGATATTGTAGTGTTCCCTCAAATATGTTAGCATCTGAAAATCCTTAAAAAGAATTTAAACATTGATTTAGATGGATATGAAGCTGTCTATTTCTAAATTAACTTACAATTTATTGTATGTATGTACACATATTCACATATGTACTCACATATACTTACATGTAGAACACTTTTCAAAAAAAAATCAGCTTTATTGAGATAATTCACAAACCATAAAATTCACCCTTTTTAAAGTCAAAAAAAAAAAAAAAAAAAAAACAAAGAACCAACTTTCAAACTACTTAGTGACTGCTGAAGTCACTCCGCAACCATTGGTCAACCCGGGGCCCCGCAGGAGACCTCTTAGAACCCTTGGGCGTGAGCGGCGTGTGCGCATGCTCACTTGTGTTTGGCACTGCTCCTTGGTTAGCGTTCGATCGGGAGGCTTTTGAGTGGTGCTGTTGTGGCAGAGATGTTGTCTTCGAGAAAATCGTACTCAGTAATATTCGCTCATATCGGCTTCACGAGTGGGTATGAGCCGAGGGGCCAGGTGAGGGGACGGGCCTCTGAAGCTGCTGTCTTCTTCCATGAATAAGCTTTTTGACATTTGACGGTAGACGAAAGAGTCACTCTCAGGCACCGCCACCAGGTGGCAGGAGGCGAGCTCGGACGAGGTTTGTTTCAGACAGAGAATCGGCTTTTGGCCTAGCTCCCAGATCCACTCAGACATCTGGGAAACATCAATCACGCTGCCTAAAGGGGCCATGTTGAAAGAGGACACCAGATCCTTTCGTGTGGAGTAGGGGACTTGGGTGACAGAGCGGAACGAGAAGTAGTGGGCGGAGCTAGGCCCAATCTTAGAAAAGAACTGATCTGTGGCCAGGTCAAGAAACAGCCCATTAGAACCATCTTTCAATATCCTTAGTGACTGCTGACGTCACTCAGCATCCATTGGTCAACCCGGGGCCCCCGCAGGAGACCTCTTAGAACCCTTGGGCGCGAGCGGTGTGTGCGCGTTCTCACCTGTGTTTATCACTGCTCCTTGGTTACCGTTCGATCGGGAGGCTTTTGAGTGGTGCGGTTGTGGCAGAGAGGTTGGCTTCTACAGAATAGTACCGAGTAATCGCTGGTATTAGGTTTAGAAGTGGATGAGAGCCGAGGGGGCAGGTGAGCGGGCTGGCCCGTTAAGCTGCTGTCTTCTGCCATGAAGGCGCTTTTTGACTTTGGACCGTAGAAGAAAAAGTCACTCTCTGGCACCACCACCGGGCTGCAGGAGGCGAGCGCGGACGCGGTTTGTTTGTGAAAGAGAATCGGCTTTCGGCTGAGCTACCAGATCCGACACAGACATCTGGGAAAGATCCATCAAGCTGCAAAAGGGGTCATGTTAAAAGTGGATAGCAGATCTTTCCGTGTGGAGTAGGGTAAGTGGATGACAGAGTGGATGGAGAAGTAGGGGGCGGAGCCAGGCCCAAGCTTAGGAAAGAACTTATCTGTAGCCATGGCAAGAAATAGCCCGTGAGAAACAACTTTCAATCCCCCTAGGGACCACTGACGGCAATCAGCAACCATTGGTCAACCCGGGGCCCCGCAGGAGACCTCTTAGAACCCTTGGGCGCGAGCGGTGTGTGCGCATGCTCACTTGTGTTTGGCACTGCTCCTTGGTTAGCGTTCGATCGGGAGGCTTTTGGGTGGTGCTGTTGTGGCAGAGATGTTGTCTTCGAGAAAATAGTACTGAGTAATATTCGCTCATATCGGCTTCAAGAGTGGGTATGAGCCGAGGGGCCAGGTGAGGGGACGGGCCTCTGAAGCTGCTGTCTTCTCCCATGAAGAAGCTTTTTGACTTTTGACGGTAGACGAAAGAGTCACTCTCAGGCACCGCCACCAGGTTGCAGGAGGCGAGCTCGGACGAGGTTTATTTCAGACAGAGAATCGGCTTTTGGCCTAGCTCCCAGATCCACTCAGACATCTGGGAAAGATCAATCACGCTGCCTAAAGGGGCCATGTTGAAAGAGGACACCAGATCCTTTCGTGTGGAGTAGGGGACGGGGATGACAGAGCCGAACGAGTAGTAGGGGGCGGAGCAAGGCCCAATCTGAGAAAAGAACTGATCTGTAGCCACGTCAAGAAATAGCCCATTAGAACCAACTTTCGGCACTCAGCTCCAGGCGGGGCGGCCCCGGCGCTGAGGGACGCTACCCGACCTTGGCGGGACGGGGGTTTCGCCAGGGCCTGGGCCCAGCGACCAGGCGGAGACGGCGCGCGAGCCTTGCAGTCTCCAGGGAAATGCGGGCTTGCCTGCAATGAGATTTCATTTTCTGCATTTAAAGGACATCCTTTTCTGAGCTGCTGTGAATAAATTTGGGATGATAATGTATGTTTTCATCTAATGGAGAATTAGCTGTATTTTGAATAAGGATTGCTGCACTGGACGACTTCAGAACATTACTCACAATGTCATCAAACAGGAGTCAGAATCCCCATGGACCGAAGCAGATTGGCCTTGACCAGCTCTGGGACGACCTCAGAGCTGGAATCCAGCAAGTGTACACCAGACAGAGTATGGCGAAGTCCAGATACATGGAACTCTACACGTATCCTCCTGCTTGAACTGAGATAATTTGCTTTAGAATTTTGATACTTAGTGGTAGGATCGATGAATTATTAGAAATTTGACATCGTGTGTTCTCTTCTCAGTTCATCCTTGAAATGTAGTCACAGAATTCATCTTTAGCTTTAAGTTTTTTGAATAGAGGTACTGTTTTTCGGTTTTTGGAACAGAGGTAATAAAATTGGCTAGTTAGTTGTCTAATGCAGTGCTGGTCAGTACAGTAGCCACTAGTCACATGTATCTGTTTACATTTAAAATAATTTAAAAATTCAGTTTCTTAGTCACAGTAGCCATATTTTAAGGGCTTCATAGTCAGATAATAAAATATTTCTATTACTGTGGAAAGATCCGTTGGACAGCACTGGCCTAAAGCAGGGGATCATTTGTTGAAATGTTGTCCATTTGTTTATATATTGTCTACAGCTGCTTTCATGTTACTCGGAGGGAGTTGAGTAGTTCTGTCAGAAACAATCTTGTCCACAAAGCCTAAAATATTTGCTATCTGGTCCTTTACATAAGAAGTTTGTTGACCTGATCTAACGGGATAGCACAGAGAACAAAAGTTTAACTGTTCTGGTCCTGTTTCACAAAAATGGTATTTAAAAAGTAACTCCCTCATTTGTCATGTGGCCTGCCATGTGTGCGAGGGACAGTGCCGCGTGCTGCAAAGGTCACGAGGGTGTAAAAGACGCGGCCCTGGTCTTCCATACCCAGTGGTGTGCTGTTCGCCTTTGTAGAGTTTCTTGGTTCCGTGCAAATATGAAATTGGAACTAGAGCTAAGCCACCTCAGTAGTGAGCAGGTTGCTGCAGATTCTAGGATTTCAAGGTTCAATGGAGATTTAAGTTTAAATCTTTAGTATGTATCTGTAATTATCAAACTAGGTTATGTGATATTGTAGTGTTCCCTCAAATATGTTAGCATCTGAAAATCCTTAAAAAGAATTTAAACATTGATTTAGATGGATATGAAGCTGTCTATTTCTAAATTAACTTACAATTTATTGTATGTATGTACACATATTCACATATGTACTCACATATACTTACATGTAGAACACTTTTCAAAAAAAAATCAGCTTTATTGAGATAATTCACAAACCATAAAATTCACCCTTTTTAAAGTCAAAAAAAAAAAAAAAAAAAAAGAACCAACTTTCAATCTACTTAGTGACTGCTGAAGTCACTCCGCAACCATTGGTCAACCCGGGGCCCCGCAGGAGACCTCTTAGAACCCTTGGGCGCGAGCGGCGTGTGCGCATGCTCACTTGTGTTTGGCACTGCTCCTTGGTTAGCGTTCGATCGGGAGGCTTTTGAGTGGTGCTGTTGTGGCAGAGATGTTGTCTTCGAGAAAATCGTACTCAGTAATATTCGCTCATATCGGCTTCACGAGTGGGTATGAGCCGAGGGGCCAGGTGAGGGGACGGGCCTCTGAAGCTGCTGTCTTCTTCCATGAAGAAGCTTTTTGACATTTGACGGTAGACGAAAGAGTCACTCTCAGGCACCGCCACCAGGTGGCAGGAGGCGAGCTCGGACGAGGTTTGTTTCAGACAGAGAATCGGCTTTTGGCCTAGCTCCCAGATCCACTCAGACATCTGGGAAACATCAATCACGCTGCCTAAAGGGGCCATGTTGAAAGAGGACACCAGATCCTTTCGTGTGGAGTAGGGGACTTGGGTGACAGAGCGGAACGAGAAGTAGTGGGCGGAGCTAGGCCCAATCTTAGAAAAGAACTGATCTGTGGCCAGGTCAAGAAACAGCCCATTAGAACCATCTTTCAATATCCTTAGTGACTGCTGACGTCACTCAGCATCCATTGGTCAACCCGGGGCCCCCGCAGGAGACCTCTTAGAACCCTTGGGCGCGAGCGGTGTGTGCGCGTTCTCACCTGTGTTTATCACTGCTCCTTGGTTACCGTTCGATCGGGAGGCTTTTGAGTGGTGCGGTTGTGGCAGAGAGGTTGGCTTCTACAGAATAGTACCGAGTAATCGCTGGTATTAGGTTTAGAAGTGGATAAGAGCCGAGGGGGCAGGTGAGCGGGCTGGCCCGTTAAGCTGCTGTCTTCTGCCATGAAGGCGCTTTTTGACTTTGGACCGTAGAAGAAAAAGTCACTCTCTGGCACCACCACCGGGCTGCAGGAGGCGAGCGCGGACGCGGTTTGTTTGTGAAAGAGAATCGGCTTTCGGCTGAGCTGGCAGATCCGACTCAGACATCTGGGAAAGATCCATCACGCTGCCAAACAGGGTGATGTGGAAAGAGGACAGCTGATCTTTCCGTGTGGAGTAGGGGTCGGGAACCTCCAGCAGGCTGCAGGAGGCGAGCGCGGGAGCGGTTTGGTTGAGAAATGGAATCGGATTTCGGCTGAGCTACCAGATCCGACACAGACATCTGGGAAAGATCCATCAAGCTGCAAAAGGGGTCATGTTAAAAGTGGATAGCAGATCTTTCCGTGTGGAGTAGGGTAAGTGGATGACAGAGTGGATGGAGAAGTAGGGGGCGGAGCCAGGCCCAAGCTTAGGAAAGAACTTATCTGTAGCCATGGCAAGAAATAGCCCGTGAGAAACAACTTTCAATCCCCCTAGGGACCACTGACGGCAATCAGCAACCATTGGTCAACCCGGGGCCCCGCAGGAGACCTCTTAGAACCCTTGGGCGCGAGCGGTGTGTGCGCATGCTCACTTGTGTTTGGCACTGCTCCTTGGTTAGCGTTCGATCGGGAGGCTTTTGGGTGGTGCTGTTGTGGCAGAGATGTTGTCTTCGAGAAAATAGTACTGAGTAATATTCGCTCATATCGGCTTCACGAGTGGGTATGAGCCGAGGGGCCAGGTGAGGGGACGGGCCTCTGAAGCTGCTGTCTTCTCCCATGAAGAAGCTTTTTGACTTTTGACGGTAGACGAAAGAGTCACTCTCAGGCACCGCCACCAGGTTGCAGGAGGCGAGCTCGGACGAGGTTTATTTCAGACAGAGAATCGGCTTTTGGCCTAGCTCCCAGATCCACTCAGACATCTGGGAAAGATCAATCACGCTGCCTAAAGGGGCCATGTTGAAAGAGGACACCAGATCCTTTCGTGTGGAGTAGGGGACGGGGATGACAGAGCCGAACGAGTAGTAGGGGGCGGAGCAAGGCCCAATCTGAGAAAAGAACTGATCTGTAGCCACGTCAAGAAATAGCCCATTAGAACCAACTTTCGGCACTCAGCTCCAGGCGGGGCGGCCCCGGCGCTGAGGGACGCTACCCGACCTTGGCGGGACGGGGGTTTCGCCAGGGCCTGGGCCCAGCGACCAGGCGGAGACGGCGCGCGAGCCTTGCAGTCTCCAGGGAAATGCGGGCTTGCCTGCAATGAGATTTCATTTTCTGCATTTAAAGGACATCCTTTTCTGAGCTGCTGTGAATAAATTTGGGATGATAATGTATGTTTTCATCTAATGGAGAATTAGCTGTATTTTGAATAAGGATTGCTGCACTGGACGACTTCAGAACATTACTCACAATGTCATCAAACAGGAGTCAGAATCCCCATGGACCGAAGCAGATTGGCCTTGACCAGCTCTGGGACGACCTCAGAGCTGGAATCCAGCAAGTGTACACCAGACAGAGTATGGCGAAGTCCAGATACATGGAACTCTACACGTATCCTCCTGCTTGAACTGAGATAATTTGCTTTAGAATTTTGATACTTAGTGGTAGGATCGATGAATTATTAGAAATTTGACATCGTGTGTTCTCTTCTCAGTTCATCCTTGAAATGTAGTCACAGAATTCATCTTTAGCTTTAAGTTTTTTGAATAGAGGTACTGTTTTTCGGTTTTTGGAACAGAGGTAATAAAATTGGCTAGTTAGTTGTCTAATGCAGTGCTGGTCAGTACAGTAGCCACTAGTCACATGTATCTGTTTACATTTAAAATAATTTAAAAATTCAGTTTCTTAGTCACAGTAGCCATATTTTAAGGGCTTAATAGTCAGATAATAAAATATTTCTATTACTGTGGAAAGATCCGTTGGACAGCACTGGCCTAAAGCAGGGGATCATTTGTTGAAATGTTGTCCATTTGTTTATATATTGTCTGCAGCTGCTTTCATGTTACTCGGAGGGAGTTGAGTAGTTCTGTCAGAAACAATCTTGTCCACAAAGCCTAAAATATTTGCTATCTGGTCCTTTACATAAGAAGTTTGTTGACCTGATCTAACGGGATAGCACAGAGAACAAAAGTTTAACTGTTCTGGTCCTGTTTCACAAAAATGGTATTTAAAAAGTAACTCCCTCATTTGTCATGTGGCCTGCCATGTGTGCGAGGGACAGTGCCGCGTGCTGCAAAGGTCACGAGGGTGTAAAAGACGCGGCCCTGCTCTTCCATACCCAGTGGTGTGCTGTTCGCCTTTGTAGAGTTTCTTGGTTCCGTGCAAATATGAAATTGGAACTAGAGCTAAGCCACCTCAGTAGTGAGCAGGTTGCTGCAGATTCTAGGATTTCAAGGTTCAATGGAGATTTAAGTTTAAATCTTTAGTATGTATCTGTAATTATCAAACTAGGTTATGTGATATTGTAGTGTTCCCTCAAATATGTTAGCATCTGAAAATCCTTAAAAAGAATTTAAACATTGATTTAGATGGATATGAAGCTGTCTATTTCTAAATTAACTTACAATTTATTGTATGTATGTACACATATTCACATATGTACTCACATATACTTACATGTAGAACACTTTTCAAAAAAAAATCAGCTTTATTGAGATAATTCACAAACCATAAAATTCACCCTTTTTAAAGTCAAAAAAAAAAAAAAAAAAAAAACAAAGAACCAACTTTCAATCTACTTAGTGACTGCTGAAGTCACTCCGCAACCATTGGTCAACCCGGGGCCCCGCAGGAGACCTCTTAGAACCCTTGGGCGCGAGCGGCGTGTGCGCATGCTCACTTGTGTTTGGCACTGCTCCTTGGTTAGCGTTCGATCGGGAGGCTTTTGAGTGGTGCTGTTGTGGCAGAGATGTTGTCTTCGAGAAAATCGTACTCAGTAATATTCGCTCATATCGGCTTCACGAGTGGGTATGAGCCGAGGGGCCAGGTGAGGGGACGGGCCTCTGAAGCTGCTGTCTTCTTCCATGAAGAAGCTTTTTGACATTTGACGGTAGACGAAAGAGTCACTCTCAGGCACCGCCACCAGGTGGCAGGAGGCGAGCTCGGACGAGGTTTGTTTCAGACAGAGAATCGGCTTTTGGCCTAGCTCCCAGATCCACTCAGACATCTGGGAAACATCAATCACGCTGCCTAAAGGGGCCATGTTGAAAGAGGACACCAGATCCTTTCGTGTGGAGTAGGGGACTTGGGTGACAGAGCGGAACGAGAAGTAGTGGGCGGAGCTAGGCCCAATCTTAGAAAAGAACTGATCTGTGGCCAGGTCAAGAAACAGCCCATTAGAACCATCTTTCAATATCCTTAGTGACTGCTGACGTCACTCAGCATCCATTGGTCAACCCGGGGCCCCCGCAGGAGACCTCTTAGAACCCTTGGGCGCGAGCGGTGTGTGCGCGTTCTCACCTGTGTTTATCACTGCTCCTTGGTTACCGTTCGATCGGGAGGCTTTTGAGTGGTGCGGTTGTGGCAGAGAGGTTGGCTTCTACAGAATAGTACCGAGTAATCGCTGGTATTAGGTTTAGAAGTGGATAAGAGCCGAGGGGGCAGGTGAGCGGGCTGGCCCGTTAAGCTGCTGTCTTCTGCCATGAAGGCGCTTTTTGACTTTGGACCGTAGAAGAAAAAGTCACTCTCTGGCACCACCACCGGGCTGCAGGAGGCGAGCGCGGATGCGGTTTGTTTGTGAAAGAGAATCGGCTTTCGGCTGAGCTGGCAGATCCGACTCAGACATCTGGGAAAGATCCATCACGCTGCCAAACAGGGTGATGTGGAAAGAGGACAGCTGATCTTTCCGTGTGGAGTAGGGGTCGGGAACCTCCAGCAGGCTGCAGGAGGCGAGCGCGGGAGCGGTTTGGTTGAGAAATGGAATCGGATTTCGGCTGAGCTACCAGATCCGACACAGACATCTGGGAAAGATCCATCAAGCTGCAAAAGGGGTCATGTTAAAAGTGGATAGCAGATCTTTCCGTGTGGAGTAGGGTAAGTGGATGACAGAGTGGATGGAGAAGTAGGGGGCGGAGCCAGGCCCAAGCTTAGGAAAGAACTTATCTGTAGCCATGGCAAGAAATAGCCCGTGAGAAACAACTTTCAATCCCCCTAGGGACCACTGACGGCAATCAGCAACCATTGGTCAACCCGGGGCCCCGCAGGAGACCTCTTAGAACCCTTGGGCGCGAGCGGTGTGTGCGCATGCTCACTTGTGTTTGGCACTGCTCCTTGGTTAGCGTTCGATCGGGAGGCTTTTGGGTGGTGCTGTTGTGGCAGAGATGTTGTCTTCGAGAAAATAGTACTGAGTAATATTCGCTCATATCGGCTTCACGAGTGGGTATGAGCCGAGGGGCCAGGTGAGGGGACGGGCCTCTGAAGCTGCTGTCTTCTCCCATGAAGAAGCTTTTTGACTTTTGACGGTAGACGAAAGAGTCACTCTCAGGCACCGCCACCAGGTTGCAGGAGGCGAGCTCGGACGAGGTTTATTTCAGACAGAGAATCGGCTTTTGGCCTAGCTCCCAGATCCACTCAGACATCTGGGAAAGATCAATCACGCTGCCTAAAGGGGCCATGTTGAAAGAGGACACCAGATCCTTTCGTGTGGAGTAGGGGACGGGGATGACAGAGCCGAACGAGTAGTAGGGGGCGGAGCAAGGCCCAATCTGAGAAAAGAACTGATCTGTAGCCACGTCAAGAAATAGCCCATTAGAACCAACTTTCGGCACTCAGCTCCAGGCGGGGCGGCCCCGGCGCTGAGGGACGCTACCCGACCTTGGCGGGACGGGGGTTTCGCCAGGGCCTGGGCCCAGCGACCAGGCGGAGACGGCGCGCGAGCCTTGCAGTCTCCAGGGAAATGCGGGCTTGCCTGCAATGAGATTTCATTTTCTGCATTTAAAGGACATCCTTTTCTGAGCTGCTGTGAATAAATTTGGGATGATAATGTATGTTTTCATCTAATGGAGAATTAGCTGTATTTTGAATAAGGATTGCTGCACTGGACGACTTCAGAACATTACTCACAATGTCATCAAACAGGAGTCAGAATCCCCATGGACCGAAGCAGATTGGCCTTGACCAGCTCTGGGACGACCTCAGAGCTGGAATCCAGCAAGTGTACACCAGACAGAGTATGGCGAAGTCCAGATACATGGAACTCTACACGTATCCTCCTGCTTGAACTGAGATAATTTGCTTTAGAATTTTGATACTTAGTGGTAGGATCGATGAATTATTAGAAATTTGACATCGTGTGTTCTCTTCTCAGTTCATCCTTGAAATGTAGTCACAGAATTCATCTTTAGCTTTAAGTTTTTTGAATAGAGGTACTGTTTTTCGGTTTTTGGAACAGAGGTAATAAAATTGGCTAGTTAGTTGTCTAATGCAGTGCTGGTCAGTACAGTAGCCACTAGTCACATGTATCTGTTTACATTTAAAATAATTTAAAAATTCAGTTTCTTAGTCACAGTAGCCATATTTTAAGGGCTTAATAGTCAGATAATAAAATATTTCTATTACTGTGGAAAGATCCGTTGGACAGCACTGGCCTAAAGCAGGGGATCATTTGTTGAAATGTTGTCCATTTGTTTATATATTGTCTACAGCTGCTTTCATGTTACTCGGAGGGAGTTGAGTAGTTCTGTCAGAAACAATCTTGTCCACAAAGCCTAAAATATTTGCTATCTGGTCCTTTACATAAGAAGTTTGTTGACCTGATCTAACGGGATAGCACAGAGAACAAAAGTTTAACTGTTCTGGTCCTGTTTCACAAAAATGGTATTTAAAAAGTAACTCCCTCATTTGTCATGTGGCCTGCCATGTGTGCGAGGGACAGTGCCGCGTGCTGCAAAGGTCACGAGGGTGTAAAAGACGCGGCCCTGGTCTTCCATACCCAGTGGTGTGCTGTTCGCCTTTGTAGAGTTTCTTGGTTCCGTGCAAATATGAAATTGGAACTAGAGCTAAGCCACCTCAGTAGTGAGCAGGTTGCTGCAGATTCTAGGATTTCAAGGTTCAATGGAGATTTAAGTTTAAATCTTTGGTATGTATCTGTAATTATCAAACTAGGTTATGTGATATTGTAGTGTTCCCTCAAATATGTTAGCATCTGAAAATCCTTAAAAAGAATTTAAACATTGATTTAGATGGATATGAAGCTGTCTATTTCTAAATTAACTTACAATTTACTGTATGTATGTACAGATATTCATATATGTACTCATATATACTTACATGTAGAACACTTTTCAAAAAAAAATCAGCTTTATTGAGATAATTCACAAACCATAAAATTCACCCTTTTTAAAGTCAAAAAAAAAAAAAAAAAAAAAAAAAAAAAAACAAAGAACCAACTTTCAAACTACTTAGTGACTGCTGAAGTCACTCCGCAACCATTGGTCAACCCGGGGCCCCGCAGGAGACCTCTTAGAACCCCTGGGCGCGAGCGGCGTGTGCGCATGCTCACTTGTGTTTGGCACTGCTCCTTGGTTAGCGTTCGATCGGGAGGCTTTTGAGTGGTGCTGTTGTGGCAGAGATGTTGTCTTCGAGAAAATCGTACTCAGTAATATTCGCTCATATCGGCTTCACGAGTGGGTATGAGCCGAGGGGCCAGGTGAGGGGACGGGCCTCTGAAGCTGCTGTCTTCTTCCATGAAGAAGCTTTTTGACATTTGACGGTAGACGAAAGAGTCACTCTCAGGCACCGCCACCAGGTGGCAGGAGGCGAGCTCGGACGAGGTTTGTTTCAGACAGAGAATCGGCTTTTGGCCTAGCTCCCAGATCCACTCAGACATCTGGGAAACATCAATCACGCTGCCTAAAGGGGCCATGTTGAAAGAGGACACCAGATCCTTTCGTGTGGAGTAGGGGACTTGGGTGACAGAGCGGAACGAGAAGTAGTGGGCGGAGCTAGGCCCAATCTTAGAAAAGAACTGATCTGTGGCCAGGTCAAGAAACAGCCCATTAGAACCATCTTTCAATATCCTTAGTGACTGCTGACGTCACTCAGCATCCATTGGTCAACCCGGGGCCCCCGCAGGAGACCTCTTAGAACCCTTGGGCGCGAGCGGTGTGTGCGCGTTCTCACCTGTGTTTATCACTGCTCCTTGGTTACCGTTCGATCGGGAGGCTTTTGAGTGGTGCGGTTGTGGCAGAGAGGTTGGCTTCTACAGAATAGTACCGAGTAATCGCTGGTATTAGGTTTAGAAGTGGATAAGAGCCGAGGGGGCAGGTGAGCGGGCTGGCCCGTTAAGCTGCTGTCTTCTGCCATGAAGGCGCTTTTTGACTTTGGACCGTAGAAGAAAAAGTCACTCTCTGGCACCACCACCGGGCTGCAGGAGGCGAGCGCGGACGCGGTTTGTTTGTGAAAGAGAATCGGCTTTCGGCTGAGCTGGCAGATCCGACTCAGACATCTGGGAAAGATCCATCACGCTGCCAAACAGGGTGATGTGGAAAGAGGACAGCTGATCTTTCCGTGTGGAGTAGGGGTCGGGAACCTCCAGCAGGCTGCAGGAGGCGAGCGCGGGAGCGGTTTGGTTGAGAAATGGAATCGGATTTCGGCTGAGCTACCAGATCCGACACAGACATCTGGGAAAGATCCATCAAGCTGCAAAAGGGGTCATGTTAAAAGTGGATAGCAGATCTTTCCGTGTGGAGTAGGGTAAGTGGATGACAGAGTGGATGGAGAAGTAGGGGGCGGAGCCAGGCCCAAGCTTAGGAAAGAACTTATCTGTAGCCATGGCAAGAAATAGCCCGTGAGAAACAACTTTCAATCCCCCTAGGGACCACTGACGGCAATCAGCAACCATTGGTCAACCCGGGGCCCCGCAGGAGACCTCTTAGAACCCTTGGGCGCGAGCGGTGTGTGCGCATGCTCACTTGTGTTTGGCACTGCTCCTTGGTTAGCGTTCGATCGGGAGGCTTTTGGGTGGTGCTGTTGTGGCAGAGATGTTGTCTTCGAGAAAATAGTACTGAGTAATATTCGCTCATATCGGCTTCACGAGTGGGTATGAGCCGAGGGGCCAGGTGAGGGGACGGGCCTCTGAAGCTGCTGTCTTCTCCCATGAAGAAGCTTTTTGACTTTTGACGGTAGACGAAAGAGTCACTCTCAGGCACCGCCACCAGGTTGCAGGAGGCGAGCTCGGACGAGGTTTATTTCAGACAGAGAATCGGCTTTTGGCCTAGCTCCCAGATCCACTCAGACATCTGGGAAAGATCAATCACGCTGCCTAAAGGGGCCATGTTGAAAGAGGACACCAGATCCTTTCGTGTGGAGTAGGGGACGGGGATGACAGAGCCGAACGAGTAGTAGGGGGCGGAGCAAGGCCCAATCTGAGAAAAGAACTGATCTGTAGCCACGTCAAGAAATAGCCCATTAGAACCAACTTTCGGCACTCAGCTCCAGGCGGGGCGGCCCCGGCGCTGAGGGACGCTACCCGACCTTGGCGGGACGGGGGTTTCGCCAGGGCCTGGGCCCAGCGACCAGGCGGAGACGGCGCGCGAGCCTTGCAGTCTCCAGGGAAATGCGGGCTTGCCTGCAATGAGATTTCATTTTCTGCATTTAAAGGACATCCTTTTCTGAGCTGCTGTGAATAAATTTGGGATGATACTGTATGTTTTCATCTAATGGAGAATTAGCTGTATTTTGAATAAGGATTGCTGCACTGGACGACTTCAGAACATTACTCACAATGTCATCAAACAGGAGTCAGAATCCCCATGGACCGAAGCAGATTGGCCTTGACCAGCTCTGGGACGACCTCAGAGCTGGAATCCAGCAAGTGTACACCAGACAGAGTATGGCGAAGTCCAGATACATGGAACTCTACACGTATCCTCCTGCTTGAACTGAGATAATTTGCTTTAGAATTTTGATACTTAGTGGTAGGATCGATGAATTATTAGAAATTTGACATCGTGTGTTCTCTTCTCAGTTCATCCTTGAAATGTAGTCACAGAATTCATCTTTAGCTTTAAGTTTTTTGAATAGAGGTACTGTTTTTCGGTTTTTGGAACAGAGGTAATAAAATTGGCTAGTTAGTTGTCTAATGCAGTGCTGGTCAGTACAGTAGCCACTAGTCACATGTATCTGTTTACATTTAAAATAATTTAAAAATTCAGTTTCTTAGTCACAGTAGCCATATTTTAAGGGCTTAATAGTCAGATAATAAAATATTTCTATTACTGTGGAAAGATCCGTTGGACAGCACTGGCCTAAAGCAGGGGATCATTTGTTGAAATGTTGTCCATTTGTTTATATATTGTCTACAGCTGCTTTCATGTTACTCGGAGGGAGTTGAGTAGTTCTGTCAGAAACAATCTTGTCCACAAAGCCTAAAATATTTGCTATCTGGTCCTTTACATAAGAAGTTTGTTGACCTGATCTAACGGGATAGCACAGAGAACAAAAGTTTAACTGTTCTGGTCCTGTTTCACAAAAATGGTATTTAAAAAGTAACTCCCTCATTTGTCATGTGGCCTGCCATGTGTGCGAGGGACAGTGCCGCGTGCTGCAAAGGTCACGAGGGTGTAAAAGACGCGGCCCTGGTCTTCCATACCCAGTGGTGTGCTGTTCGCCTTTGTAGAGTTTCTTGGTTCCGTGCAAATATGAAATTGGAACTAGAGCTAAGCCACCTCAGTAGTGAGCAGGTTGCTGCAGATTCTAGGATTTCAAGGTTCAATGGAGATTTAAGTTTAAATCTTTAGTATGTATCTGTAATTATCAAACTAGGTTATGTGATATTGTAGTGTTCCCTCAAATATGTTAGCATCTGAAAATCCTTAAAAAGAATTTAAACATTGATTTAGATGGATATGAAGCTGTCTATTTCTAAATTAACTTACAATTTATTGTATGTATGTACACATATTCACATATGTACTCACATATACTTACATGTAGAACACTTTTCAAAAAAAAATCAGCTTTATTGAGATAATTCACAAACCATAAAATTCACCCTTTTTAAAGTCAAAAAAAAAAAAAAAAAAAAAAGAACCAACTTTCAAGATACTTAGTGACTGCTGAAGTCACTCCGCAACCATTGGTCAACCCGGGGCCCCGCAGGAGACCTCTTAGAACCCTTGGGCGCGAGCGGCGTGTGCGCATGCTCACTTGTGTTTGGCACTGCTCCTTGGTTAGCGTTCGATCGGGAGGCTTTTGAGTGGTGCTGTTGTGGCAGAGATGTTGTCTTCGAGAAAATCGTACTCAGTAATATTCGCTCATATCGGCTTCACGAGTGGGTATGAGCCGAGGGGCCAGGTGAGGGGACGGGCCTCTGAAGCTGCTGTCTTCTTCCATGAAGAAGCTTTTTGACATTTGACGGTAGACGAAAGAGTCACTCTCAGGCACCGCCACCAGGTGGCAGGAGGCGAGCTCGGACGAGGTTTGTTTCAGACAGAGAATCGGCTTTTGGCCTAGCTCCCAGATCCACTCAGACATCTGGGAAACATCAATCACGCTGCCTAAAGGGGCCATGTTGAAAGAGGACACCAGATCCTTTCGTGTGGAGTAGGGGACTTGGGTGACAGAGCGGAACGAGAAGTAGTGGGCGGAGCTAGGCCCAATCTTAGAAAAGAACTGATCTGTGGCCAGGTCAAGAAACAGCCCATTAGAACCATCTTTCAATATCCTTAGTGACTGCTGACGTCACTCAGCATCCATTGGTCAACCCGGGGCCCCCGCAGGAGACCTCTTAGAACCCTTGGGCGCGAGCGGTGTGTGCGCGTTCTCACCTGTGTTTATCACTGCTCCTTGGTTACCGTTCGATCGGGAGGCTTTTGAGTGGTGCGGTTGTGGCAGAGAGGTTGGCTTCTACAGAATAGTACCGAGTAATCGCTGGTATTAGGTTTAGAAGTGGATAAGAGCCGAGGGGGCAGGTGAGCGGGCTGGCCCGTTAAGCTGCTGTCTTCTGCCATGAAGGCGCTTTTTGACTTTGGACCGTAGAAGAAAAAGTCACTCTCTGGCACCACCACCGGGCTGCAGGAGGCGAGCGCGGACGCGGTTTGTTTGTGAAAGAGAATCGGCTTTCGGCTGAGCTGGCAGATCCGACTCAGACATCTGGGAAAGATCCATCACGCTGCCAAACAGGGTGATGTGGAAAGAGGACAGCTGATCTTTCCGTGTGGAGTAGGGGTCGGGAACCTCCAGCAGGCTGCAGGAGGCGAGCGCGGGAGCGGTTTGGTTGAGAAATGGAATCGGATTTCGGCTGAGCTACCAGATCCGACACAGACATCTGGGAAAGATCCATCAAGCTGCAAAAGGGGTCATGTTAAAAGTGGATAGCAGATCTTTCCGTGTGGAGTAGGGTAAGTGGATGACAGAGTGGATGGAGAAGTAGGGGGCGGAGCCAGGCCCAAGCTTAGGAAAGAACTTATCTGTAGCCATGGCAAGAAATAGCCCGTGAGAAACAACTTTCAATCCCCCTAGGGACCACTGACGGCAATCAGCAACCATTGGTCAACCCGGGGCCCCGCAGGAGACCTCTTAGAACCCTTGGGCGCGAGCGGTGTGTGCGCATGCTCACTTGTGTTTGGCACTGCTCCTTGGTTAGCGTTCGATCGGGAGGCTTTTGGGTGGTGCTGTTGTGGCAGAGATGTTGTCTTCGAGAAAATAGTACTGAGTAATATTCGCTCATATCGGCTTCACGAGTGGGTATGAGCCGAGGGGCCAGGTGAGGGGACGGGCCTCTGAAGCTGCTGTCTTCTCCCATGAAGAAGCTTTTTGACTTTTGACGGTAGACGAAAGAGTCACTCTCAGGCACCGCCACCAGGTTGCAGGAGGCGAGCTCGGACGAGGTTTATTTCAGACAGAGAATCGGCTTTTGGCCTAGCTCCCAGATCCACTCAGACATCTGGGAAAGATCAATCACGCTGCCTAAAGGGGCCATGTTGAAAGAGGACACCAGATCCTTTCGTGTGGAGTAGGGGACGGGGATGACAGAGCCGAACGAGTAGTAGGGGGCGGAGCAAGGCCCAATCTGAGAAAAGAACTGATCTGTAGCCACGTCAAGAAATAGCCCATTAGAACCAACTTTCGGCACTCAGCTCCAGGCGGGGCGGCCCCGGCGCTGAGGGACGCTACCCGACCTTGGCGGGACGGGGGTTTCGCCAGGGCCTGGGCCCAGCGACCAGGCGGAGACGGCGCGTGAGCCTTGCAGTCTCCAGGGAAATGCGGGCTTGCCTGCAATGAGATTTCATTTTCTGCATTTAAAGGACATCCTTTTCTGAGCTGCTGTGAATAAATTTGGGATGATAATGTATGTTTTCATCTAATGGAGAATTAGCTGTATTTTGAATAAGGATTGCTGCACTGGACGACTTCAGAACATTACTCACAATGTCATCCAACAGGAGTCAGAATCCCCATGGACCGAAGCAGATTGGCCTTGACCAGCTCTGGGACGACCTCAGAGCTGGAATCCAGCAAGTGTACACCAGACAGAGTATGGCGAAGTCCAGATACATGGAACTCTACACGTATCCTCCTGCTTGAACTGAGATTATTTGCTTTAGAATTTTGATACTTAGTGGTAGGATCGATGAATTATTAGAAATTTGACATCGTGTGTTCTCTTCTCAGTTCATCCTTGAAATGTAGTCACAGAATTCATCTTTAGCTTTAAGTTTTTTGAATAGAGGTACTGTTTTTTGGTTTTTGGAACAGAGGTAATAAAATTGGCTAGTTAGTTGTCTAATGCAGTGCTGGTCAGTACAGTAGCCACTAGTCACATGTATCTGTTTACATTTAAAATAATTTAAAAATTCAGTTTCTTAGTCACAGTAGCCATATTTTAAGGGCTTAATAGTCAGATAATAAAATATTTCTATTACTGTGGAAAGATCCGTTGGACAGCACTGGCCTAAAGCAGGGGATCATTTGTTGAAATGTTGTCCATTTGTTTATATATTGTCTACAGCTGCTTTCATGTTACTCGGAGGGAGTTGAGTAGTTCTGTCAGAAACAATCTTGTCCACAAAGCCTAAAATATTTGCTATCTGGTCCTTTACATAAGAAGTTTGTTGACCTGATCTAACGGGATAGCACAGAGAACAAAAGTTTAACTGTTCTGGTCCTGTTTCACAAAAATGGTATTTAAAAAGTAACTCCCTCATTTGTCATGTGGCCTGCCATGTGTGCGAGGGACAGTGCCGCGTGCTGCAAAGGTCACGAGGGTGTAAAAGACGCGGCCCTGGTCTTCCATACCCAGTGGTGTGCTGTTCGCCTTTGTAGAGTTTCTTGGTTCCGTGCAAATATGAAATTGGAACTAGAGCTAAGCCACCTCAGTAGTGAGAAGGTTGCTGCAGATTCTAGGATTTCAAGGTTCAATGGAGATTTAAGTTTAAATCTTTAGTATGTATCTGTAATTATCAAACTAGGTTATGTGATATTGTAGTGTTCCCTCAAATATGTTAGCATCTGAAAATCCTTAAAAAGAATTTAAACATTGATTTAGATGGATATGAAGCTGTCTATTTCTAAATTAACTTACAATTTATTGTATGTATGTACACATATTCACATATGTACTCACATATACTTACATGTAGAACACTTTTCAAAAAAAAATCAGCTTTATTGAGATAATTCACAAACCATAAAATTCACCCTTTTTAAAGTCAAAAAAAAAAAAAAAAAAAAAAAAGAACCAACTTTCAATCTACTTAGTGACTGCTGAAGTCACTCCGCAACCATTGGTCAACCCGGGGCCCCGCAGGAGACCTCTTAGAACCCTTGGGCGCGAGCGGCGTGTGCGCATGCTCACTTGTGTTTGGCACTGCTCCTTGGTTAGCGTTCGATCGGGAGGCTTTTGAGTGGTGCTGTTGTGGCAGAGATGTTGTCTTCGAGAAAATCGTACTCAGTAATATTCGCTCATATCGGCTTCACGAGTGGGTATGAGCCGAGGGGCCAGGTGAGGGGACGGGCCTCTGAAGCTGCTGTCTTCTTCCATGAAGAAGCTTTTTGACATTTGACGGTAGACGAAAGAGTCACTCTCAGGCACCGCCACCAGGTGGCAGGAGGCGAGCTCGGACGAGGTTTGTTTCAGACAGAGAATCGGCTTTTGGCCTAGCTCCCAGATCCACTCAGACATCTGGGAAACATCAATCACGCTGCCTAAAGGGGCCATGTTGAAAGAGGACACCAGATCCTTTCGTGTGGAGTAGGGGACTTGGGTGACAGAGCGGAACGAGAAGTAGTGGGCGGAGCTAGGCCCAATCTTAGAAAAGAACTGATCTGTGGCCAGGTCAAGAAACAGCCCATTAGAACCATCTTTCAATATCCTTAGTGACTGCTGACGTCACTCAGCATCCATTGGTCAACCCGGGGCCCCCGCAGGAGACCTCTTAGAACCCTTGGGCGCGAGCGGTGTGTGCGCGTTCTCACCTGTGTTTATCACTGCTCCTTGGTTACCGTTCGATCGGGAGGCTTTTGAGTGGTGCGGTTGTGGCAGAGAGGTTGGCTTCTACAGAATAGTACCGAGTAATCGCTGGTATTAGGTTTAGAAGTGGATAAGAGCCGAGGGGGCAGGTGAGCGGGCTGGCCCGTTAAGCTGCTGTCTTCTGCCATGAAGGCGCTTTTTGACTTTGGACCGTAGAAGAAAAAGTCACTCTCTGGCACCACCACCGGGCTGCAGGAGGCGAGCGCGGACGCGGTTTGTTTGTGAAAGAGAATCGGCTTTCGGCTGAGCTGGCAGATCCGACTCAGACATCTGGGAAAGATCCATCACGCTGCCAAACAGGGTGATGTGGAAAGAGGACAGCTGATCTTTCCGTGTGGAGTAGGGGTCGGGAACCTCCAGCAGGCTGCAGGAGGCGAGCGCGGGAGCGGTTTGGTTGAGAAATGGAATCGGATTTCGGCTGAGCTACCAGATCCGACACAGACATCTGGGAAAGATCCATCAAGCTGCAAAAGGGGTCATGTTAAAAGTGGATAGCAGATCTTTCCGTGTGGAGTAGGGTAAGTGGATGACAGAGTGGATGGAGAAGTAGGGGGCGGAGCCAGGCCCAAGCTTAGGAAAGAACTTATCTGTAGCCATGGCAAGAAATAGCCCGTGAGAAACAACTTTCAATCCCCCTAGGGACCACTGACGGCAATCAGCAACCATTGGTCAACCCGGGGCCCCGCAGGAGACCTCTTAGAACCCTTGGGCGCGAGCGGTGTGTGCGCATACTCACTTGTGTTTGGCACTGCTCCTTGGTTAGCGTTCGATCGGGAGGCTTTTGGGTGGTGCTGTTGTGGCAGAGATGTTGTCTTCGAGAAAATAGTACTGAGTAATATTCGCTCATATCGGCTTCACGAGTGGGTATGAGCCGAGGGGCCAGGTGAGGGGACGGGCCTCTGAAGCTGCTGTCTTCTCCCATGAAGAAGCTTTTTGACTTTTGACGGTAGACGAAAGAGTCACTCTCAGGCACCGCCACCAGGTTGCAGGAGGCGAGCTCGGACGAGGTTTATTTCAGACAGAGAATCGGCTTTTGGCCTAGCTCCCAGATCCACTCAGACATCTGGGAAAGATCAATCACGCTGCCTAAAGGGGCCATGTTGAAAGAGGACACCAGATCCTTTCGTGTGGAGTAGGGGACGGGGATGACAGAGCCGAACGAGTAGTAGGGGGCGGAGCAAGGCCCAATCTGAGAAAAGAACTGATCTGTAGCCACGTCAAGAAATAGCCCATTAGAACCAACTTTCGGCACTCAGCTCCAGGCGGGGCGGCCCCGGCGCTGAGGGACGCTACCCGACCTTGGCGGGACGGGGGTTTCGCCAGGGCCTGGGCCCAGCGACCAGGCGGAGACGGCGCGCGAGCCTTGCAGTCTCCAGGGAAATGCGGGCTTGCCTGCAATGAGATTTCATTTTCTGCATTTAAAGGACATCCTTTTCTGAGCTGCTGTGAATAAATTTGGGATGATAATGTATGTTTTCATCTAATGGAGAATTAGCTGTATTTTGAATAAGGATTGCTGCACTGGACGACTTCAGAACATTACTCACAATGTCATCAAACAGGAGTCAGAATCCCCATGGACCGAAGCAGATTGGCCTTGACCAGCTCTGGGACGACCTCAGAGCTGGAATCCAGCAAGTGTACACCAGACAGAGTATGGCGAAGTCCAGATACATGGAACTCTACACGTATCCTCCTGCTTGAACTGAGATAATTTGCTTTAGAATTTTGATACTTAGTGGTAGGATCGATGAATTATTAGAAATTTGACATCGTGTGTTCTCTTCTCAGTTCATCCTTGAAATGTAGTCACAGAATTCATCTTTAGCTTTAAGTTTTTTGAATAGAGGTACTGTTTTTCGGTTTTTGGAACAGAGGTAATAAAATTGGCTAGTTAGTTGTCTAATGCAGTGCTGGTCAGTACAGTAGCCACTAGTCACATGTATCTGTTTACATTTAAAATAATTTAAAAATTCAGTTTCTTAGTCACAGTAGCCATATTTTAAGGGCTTAATAGTCAGATAATAAAATATTTCTATTACTGTGGAAAGATCCGTTGGACAGCACTGGCCTAAAGCAGGGGATCATTTGTTGAAATGTTGTCCATTTGTTTATATATTGTCTACAGCTGCTTTCATGTTACTCGGAGGGAGTTGAGTAGTTCTGTCAGAAACAATCTTGTCCACAAAGCCTAAAATATTTGCTATCTGGTCCTTTACATAAGAAGTTTGTTGACCTGATCTAACGGGATAGCACAGAGAACAAAAGTTTAACTGTTCTGGTCCTGTTTCACAAAAATGGTATTTAAAAAGTAACTCCCTCATTTGTCATGTGGCCTGCCATGTGTGCGAGGGACAGTGCCGCGTGCTGCAAAGGTCACGAGGGTGTAAAAGACGCGGCCCTGCTCTTCCATACCCAGTGGTGTGCTGTTCGCCTTTGTAGAGTTTCTTGGTTCCGTGCAAATATGAAATTGGAACTAGAGCTAAGCCACCTCAGTAGTGAGCAGGTTGCTGCAGATTCTAGGATTTCAAGGTTCAATGGAGATTTAAGTTTAAATCTTTAGTATGTATCTGTAATTATCAAACTAGGTTATGTGATATTGTAGTGTTCCCTCAAATATGTTAGCATCTGAAAATCCTTAAAAAGAATTTAAACATTGATTTAGATGGATATGAAGCTGTCTATTTCTAAATTAACTTACAATTTATTGTATGTATGTACACATATTCACATATGTACTCACATATACTTACATGTAGAACACTTTTCAAAAAAAAATCAGCTTTATTGAGATAATTCACAAACCATAAAATTCACCCTTTTTAAAGTCAAAAAAAAAAAAAAAAAAAAAACAAAGAACCAACTTTCAATCTACTTAGTGACTGCTGAAGTCACTCCGCAACCATTGGTCAACCCGGGGCCCCGCAGGAGACCTCTTAGAACCCTTGGGCGCGAGCGGCGTGTGCGCATGCTCACTTGTGTTTGGCACTGCTCCTTGGTTAGCGTTCGATCGGGAGGCTTTTGAGTGGTGCTGTTGTGGCAGAGATGTTGTCTTCGAGAAAATCGTACTCAGTAATATTCGCTCATATCGGCTTCACGAGTGGGTATGAGCCGAGGGGCCAGGTGAGGGGACGGGCCTCTGAAGCTGCTGTCTTCTTCCATGAAGAAGCTTTTTGACATTTGACGGTAGACGAAAGAGTCACTCTCAGGCACCGCCACCAGGTGGCAGGAGGCGAGCTCGGACGAGGTTTGTTTCAGACAGAGAATCGGCTTTTGGCCTAGCTCCCAGATCCACTCAGACATCTGGGAAACATCAATCACGCTGCCTAAAGGGGCCATGTTGAAAGAGGACACCAGATCCTTTCGTGTGGAGTAGGGGACTTGGGTGACAGAGCGGAACGAGAAGTAGTGGGCGGAGCTAGGCCCAATCTTAGAAAAGAACTGATCTGTGGCCAGGTCAAGAAACAGCCCATTAGAACCATCTTTCAATATCCTTAGTGACTGCTGACGTCACTCAGCATCCATTGGTCAACCCGGGGCCCCCGCAGGAGACCTCTTAGAACCCTTGGGCGCGAGCGGTGTGTGCGCGTTCTCACCTGTGTTTATCACTGCTCCTTGGTTACCGTTCGATCGGGAGGCTTTTGAGTGGTGCGGTTGTGGCAGAGAGGTTGGCTTCTACAGAATAGTACCGAGTAATCGCTGGTATTAGGTTTAGAAGTGGATAAGAGCCGAGGGGGCAGGTGAGCGGGCTGGCCCGTTAAGCTGCTGTCTTCTGCCATGAAGGCGCTTTTTGACTTTGGACCGTAGAAGAAAAAGTCACTCTCTGGCACCACCACCGGGCTGCAGGAGGCGAGCGCGGACGCGGTTTGTTTGTGAAAGAGAATCGGCTTTCGGCTGAGCTGGCAGATCCGACTCAGACATCTGGGAAAGATCCATCACGCTGCCAAACAGGGTGATGTGGAAAGAGGACAGCTGATCTTTCCGTGTGGAGTAGGGGTCGGGAACCTCCAGCAGGCTGCAGGAGGCGAGCGCGGGAGCGGTTTGGTTGAGAAATGGAATCGGATTTCGGCTGAGCTACCAGATCCGACACAGACATCTGGGAAAGATCCATCAAGCTGCAAAAGGGGTCATGTTAAAAGTGGATAGCAGATCTTTCCGTGTGGAGTAGGGTAAGTGGATGACAGAGTGGATGGAGAAGTAGGGGGCGGAGCCAGGCCCAAGCTTAGGAAAGAACTTATCTGTAGCCATGGCAAGAAATAGCCCGTGAGAAACAACTTTCAATCCCCCTAGGGACCACTGACGGCAATCAGCAACCATTGGTCAACCCGGGGCCCCGCAGGAGACCTCTTAGAACCCTTGGGCGCGAGCGGTGTGTGCGCATGCTCACTTGTGTTTGGCACTGCTCCTTGGTTAGCGTTCGATCGGGAGGCTTTTGGGTGGTGCTGTTGTGGCAGAGATGTTGTCTTCGAGAAAATAGTACTGAGTAATATTCGCTCATATCGGCTTCACGAGTGGGTATGAGCCGAGGGGCCAGGTGAGGGGACGGGCCTCTGAAGCTGCTGTCTTCTCCCATGAAGAAGCTTTTTGACTTTTGACGGTAGACGAAAGAGTCACTCTCAGGCACCGCCACCAGGTTGCAGGAGGCGAGCTCGGACGAGGTTTATTTCAGACAGAGAATCGGCTTTTGGCCTAGCTCCCAGATCCACTCAGACATCTGGGAAAGATCAATCACGCTGCCTAAAGGGGCCATGTTGAAAGAGGACACCAGATCCTTTCGTGTGGAGTAGGGGACGGGGATGACAGAGCCGAACGAGTAGTAGGGGGCGGAGCAAGGCCCAATCTGAGAAAAGAACTGATCTGTAGCCACGTCAAGAAATAGCCCATTAGAACCAACTTTCGGCACTCAGCTCCAGGCGGGGCGGCCCCGGCGCTGAGGGACGCTACCCGACCTTGGCGGGACGGGGCTTTCGCCAGGGCCTGGGCCCAGCGACCAGGCGGAGACGGCGCGCGAGCCTTGCAGTCTCCAGGGAAATGCGGGCTTGCCTGCAATGAGATTTCATTTTCTGCATTTAAAGGACATCCTTTTCTGAGCTGCTGTGAATAAATTTGGGATGATACTGTATGTTTTCATCTAATGGAGAATTAGCTGTATTTTGAATAAGGATTGCTGCACTGGACGACTTCAGAACATTACTCACAATGTCATCAAACAGGAGTCAGAATCCCCATGGACCGAAGCAGATTGGCCTTGACCAGCTCTGGGACGACCTCAGAGCTGGAATCCAGCAAGTGTACACCAGACAGAGTATGGCGAAGTCCAGATACATGGAACTCTACACGTATCCTCCTGCTTGAACTGAGATTATTTGCTTTAGAATTTTGATACTTAGTGGTAGGATCGATGAATTATTAGAAATTTGACATCGTGTGTTCTCTTCTCAGTTCATCCTTGAAATGTAGTCACAGAATTCATCTTTAGCTTTAAGTTTTTTGAATAGAGGTACTGTTTTTTGGTTTTTGGAACAGAGGTAATAAAATTGGCTAGTTAGTTGTCTAATGCAGTGCTGGTCAGTACAGTAGCCACTAGTCACATGTATCTGTTTACATTTAAAATAATTTAAAAATTCAGTTTCTTAGTCACAGTAGCCATATTTTAAGGGCTTAATAGTCAGATAATAAAATATTTCTATTACTGTGGAAAGATCCGTTGGACAGCACTGGCCTAAAGCAGGGGATCATTTGTTGAAATGTTGTCCATTTGTTTATATATTGTCTACAGCTGCTTTCATGTTACTCGGAGGGAGTTGAGTAGTTCTGTCAGAAACAATCTTGTCCACAAAGCCTAAAATATTTGCTATCTGGTCCTTTACATAAGAAGTTTGTTGACCTGATCTAACGGGATAGCACAGAGAACAAAAGTTTAACTGTTCTGGTCCTGTTTCACAAAAATGGTATTTAAAAAGTAACTCCCTCATTTGTCATGTGGCCTGCCATGTGTGCGAGGGACAGTGCCGCGTGCTGCAAAGGTCACGAGGGTGTAAAAGACGCGGCCCTGGTCTTCCATACCCAGTGGTGTGCTGTTCGCCTTTGTAGAGTTTCTTGGTTCCGTGCAAATATGAAATTGGAACTAGAGCTAAGCCACCTCAGTAGTGAGCAGGTTGCTGCAGATTCTAGGATTTCAAGGTTCAATGGAGATTTAAGTTTAAATCTTTAGTATGTATCTGTAATTATCAAACTAGGTTATGTGATATTGTAGTGTTCCCTCAAATATGTTAGCATCTGAAAATCCTTAAAAAGAATTTAAACATTGATTTAGATGGATATGAAGCTGTCTATTTCTAAATTAACTTACAATTTATTGTATGTATGTACACATATTCACATATGTACTCACATATACTTACATGTAGAACACTTTTCAAAAAAAAATCAGCTTTATTGAGATAATTCACAAACCATAAAATTCACCCTTTTTAAAGTCAAAAAAAAAAAAAAAAAAAAAAGAACCAACTTTCAATCTACTTAGTGACTGCTGAAGTCACTCCGCAACCATTGGTCAACCCGGGGCCCCGCAGGAGACCTCTTAGAACCCTTGGGCGCGAGCGGCGTGTGCGCATGCTCACTTGTGTTTGGCACTGCTCCTTGGTTAGCGTTCGATCGGGAGGCTTTTGAGTGGTGCTGTTGTGGCAGAGATGTTGTCTTCGAGAAAATCGTACTCAGTAATATTCGCTCATATCGGCTTCACGAGTGGGTATGAGCCGAGGGGCCAGGTGAGGGGACGGGCCTCTGAAGCTGCTGTCTTCTTCCATGAAGAAGCTTTTTGACATTTGACGGTAGACGAAAGAGTCACTCTCAGGCACCGCCACCAGGTGGCAGGAGGCGAGCTCGGACGAGGTTTGTTTCAGACAGAGAATCGGCTTTTGGCCTAGCTCCCAGATCCACTCAGACATCTGGGAAACATCAATCACGCTGCCTAAAGGGGCCATGTTGAAAGAGGACACCAGATCCTTTCGTGTGGAGTAGGGGACTTGGGTGACAGAGCGGAACGAGAAGTAGTGGGCGGAGCTAGGCCCAATCTTAGAAAAGAACTGATCTGTGGCCAGGTCAAGAAACAGCCCATTAGAACCATCTTTCAATATCCTTAGTGACTGCTGACGTCACTCAGCATCCATTGGTCAACCCGGGGCCCCCGCAGGAGACCTCTTAGAACCCTTGGGCGCGAGCGGTGTGTGCGCGTTCTCACCTGTGTTTATCACTGCTCCTTGGTTACCGTTCGATCGGGAGGCTTTTGAGTGGTGCGGTTGTGGCAGAGAGGTTGGCTTCTACAGAATAGTACCGAGTAATCGCTGGTATTAGGTTTAGAAGTGGATAAGAGCCGAGGGGGCAGGTGAGCGGGCTGGCCCGTTAAGCTGCTGTCTTCTGCCATGAAGGCGCTTTTTGACTTTGGACCGTAGAAGAAAAAGTCACTCTCTGGCACCACCACCGGGCTGCAGGAGGCGAGCGCGGACGCGGTTTGTTTGTGAAAGAGAATCGGCTTTCGGCTGAGCTGGCAGATCCGACTCAGACATCTGGGAAAGATCCATCACGCTGCCAAACAGGGTGATGTGGAAAGAGGACAGCTGATCTTTCCGTGTGGAGTAGGGGTCGGGAACCTCCAGCAGGCTGCAGGAGGCGAGCGCGGGAGCGGTTTGGTTGAGAAATGGAATCGGATTTCGGCTGAGCTACCAGATCCGACACAGACATCTGGGAAAGATCCATCAAGCTGCAAAAGGGGTCATGTTAAAAGTGGATAGCAGATCTTTCCGTGTGGAGTAGGGTAAGTGGATGACAGAGTGGATGGAGAAGTAGGGGGCGGAGCCAGGCCCAAGCTTAGGAAAGAACTTATCTGTAGCCATGGCAAGAAATAGCCCGTGAGAAACAACTTTCAATCCCCCTAGGGACCACTGACGGCAATCAGCAACCATTGGTCAACCCGGGGCCCCGCAGGAGACCTCTTAGAACCCTTGGGCGCGAGCGGTGTGTGCGCATGCTCACTTGTGTTTGGCACTGCTCCTTGGTTAGCGTTCGATCGGGAGGCTTTTGGGTGGTGCTGTTGTGGCAGAGATGTTGTCTTCGAGAAAATAGTACTGAGTAATATTCGCTCATATCGGCTTCACGAGTGGGTATGAGCCGAGGGGCCAGGTGAGGGGACGGGCCTCTGAAGCTGCTGTCTTCTCCCATGAAGAAGCTTTTTGACTTTTGACGGTAGACGAAAGAGTCACTCTCAGGCACCGCCACCAGGTTGCAGGAGGCGAGCTCGGACGAGGTTTATTTCAGACAGAGAATCGGCTTTTGGCCTAGCTCCCAGATCCACTCAGACATCTGGGAAAGATCAATCACGCTGCCTAAAGGGGCCATGTTGAAAGAGGACACCAGATCCTTTCGTGTGGAGTAGGGGACGGGGATGACAGAGCCGAACGAGTAGTAGGGGGCGGAGCAAGGCCCAATCTGAGAAAAGAACTGATCTGTAGCCACGTCAAGAAATAGCCCATTAGAACCAACTTTCGGCACTCAGCTCCAGGCGGGGCGGCCCCGGCGCTGAGGGACGCTACCCGACCTTGGCGGGACGGGGGTTTCGCCAGGGCCTGGGCCCAGCGACCAGGCGGAGACGGCGCGCGAGCCTTGCAGTCTCCAGGGAAATGCGGGCTTGCCTGCAATGAGATTTCATTTTCTGCATTTAAAGGACATCCTTTTCTGAGCTGCTGTGAATAAATTTGGGATGATACTGTATGTTTTCATCTAATGGAGAATTAGCTGTATTTTGAATAAGGATTGCTGCACTGGACGACTTCAGAACATTACTCACAATGTCATCAAACAGGAGTCAGAATCCCCATGGACCGAAGCAGATTGGCCTTGACCAGCTCTGGGACGACCTCAGAGCTGGAATCCAGCAAGTGTACACCAGACAGAGTATGGCGAAGTCCAGATACATGGAACTCTACACGTATCCTCCTGCTTGAACTGAGATTATTTGCTTTAGAATTTTGATACTTAGTGGTAGGATCGATGAATTATTAGAAATTTGACATCGTGTGTTCTCTTCTCAGTTCATCCTTGAAATGTAGTCACAGAATTCATCTTTAGCTTTAAGTTTTTTGAATAGAGGTACTGTTTTTTGGTTTTTGGAACAGAGGTAATAAAATTGGCTAGTTAGTTGTCTAATGCAGTGCTGGTCAGTACAGTAGCCACTAGTCACATGTATCTGTTTACATTTAAAATAATTTAAAAATTCAGTTTCTTAGTCACAGTAGCCATATTTTAAGGGCTTAATAGTCAGATAATAAAATATTTCTATTACTGTGGAAAGATCCGTTGGACAGCACTGGCCTAAAGCAGGGGATCATTTGTTGAAATGTTGTCCATTTGTTTATATATTGTCTACAGCTGCTTTCATGTTACTCGGAGGGAGTTGAGTAGTTCTGTCAGAAACAATCTTGTCCACAAAGCCTAAAATATTTGCTATCTGGTCCTTTACATAAGAAGTTTGTTGACCTGATCTAACGGGATAGCACAGAGAACAAAAGTTTAACTGTTCTGGTCCTGTTTCACAAAAATGGTATTTAAAAAGTAACTCCCTCATTTGTCATGTGGCCTGCCATGTGTGCGAGGGACAGTGCCGCGTGCTGCAAAGGTCACGAGGGTGTAAAAGACGCGGCCCTGGTCTTCCATACCCAGTGGTGTGCTGTTCGCCTTTGTAGAGTTTCTTGGTTCCGTGCAAATATGAAATTGGAACTAGAGCTAAGCCACCTCAGTAGTGAGCAGGTTGCTGCAGATTCTAGGATTTCAAGGTTCAATGGAGATTTAAGTTTAAATCTTTAGTATGTATCTGTAATTATCAAACTAGGTTATGTGATATTGTAGTGTTCCCTCAAATATGTTAGCATCTGAAAATCCTTAAAAAGAATTTAAACATTGATTTAGATGGATATGAAGCTGTCTATTTCTAAATTAACTTACAATTTATTGTATGTATGTACACATATTCACATATGTACTCACATATACTTACATGTAGAACACTTTTCAAAAAAAAATCAGCTTTATTGAGATAATTCACAAACCATAAAATTCACCCTTTTTAAAGTCAAAAAAAAAAAAAAAAAAAAACAAAGAACCAACTTTCAAACTACTTAGTGACTGCTGAAGTCCCTCCGCAACCATTGGTCAACCCGGGGCCCCGCAGGAGACCTCTTAGAACCCTTGGGCGCGAGCGGCGTGTGCGCATGCTCACTTGTGTTTGGCACTGCTCCTTGGTTAGCGTTCGATCGGGAGGCTTTTGAGTGGTGCTGTTGTGGCAGAGATGTTGTCTTCGAGAAAATCGTACTCAGTAATATTCGCTCATATCGGCTTCACGAGTGGGTATGAGCCGAGGGGCCAGGTGAGGGGACGGGCCTCTGAAGCTGCTGTCTTCTTCCATGAAGAAGCTTTTTGACATTTGACGGTAGACGAAAGAGTCACTCTCAGGCACCGCCACCAGGTGGCAGGAGGCGAGCTCGGACGAGGTTTGTTTCAGACAGAGAATCGGCTTTTGGCCTAGCTCCCAGATCCACTCAGACATCTGGGAAACATCAATCACGCTGCCTAAAGGGGCCATGTTGAAAGAGGACACCAGATCCTTTCGTGTGGAGTAGGGGACTTGGGTGACAGAGCGGAACGAGAAGTAGTGGGCGGAGCTAGGCCCAATCTTAGAAAAGAACTGATCTGTGGCCAGGTCAAGAAACAGCCCATTAGAACCATCTTTCAATATCCTTAGTGACTGCTGACGTCACTCAGCATCCATTGGTCAACCCGGGGCCCCCGCAGGAGACCTCTTAGAACCCTTGGGCGCGAGCGGTGTGTGCGCGTTCTCACCTGTGTTTATCACTGCTCCTTGGTTACCGTTCGATCGGGAGGCTTTTGAGTGGTGCGGTTGTGGCAGAGAGGTTGGCTTCTACAGAATAGTACCGAGTAATCGCTGGTATTAGGTTTAGAAGTGGATAAGAGCCGAGGGGGCAGGTGAGCGGGCTGGCCCGTTAAGCTGCTGTCTTCTGCCATGAAGGCGCTTTTTGACTTTGGACCGTAGAAGAAAAAGTCACTCTCTGGCACCACCACCGGGCTGCAGGAGGCGAGCGCGGACGCGGTTTGTTTGTGAAAGAGAATCGGCTTTCGGCTGAGCTGGCAGATCCGACTCAGACATCTGGGAAAGATCCATCACGCTGCCAAACAGGGTGATGTGGAAAGAGGACAGCTGATCTTTCCGTGTGGAGTAGGGGTCGGGAACCTCCAGCAGGCTGCAGGAGGCGAGCGCGGGAGCGGTTTGGTTGAGAAATGGAATCGGATTTCGGCTGAGCTACCAGATCCGACACAGACATCTGGGAAAGATCCATCAAGCTGCAAAAGGGGTCATGTTAAAAGTGGATAGCAGATCTTTCCGTGTGGAGTAGGGTAAGTGGATGACAGAGTGGATGGAGAAGTAGGGGGCGGAGCCAGGCCCAAGCTTAGGAAAGAACTTATCTGTAGCCATGGCAAGAAATAGCCCGTGAGAAACAACTTTCAATCCCCCTAGGGACCACTGACGGCAATCAGCAACCATTGGTCAACCCGGGGCCCCGCAGGAGACCTCTTAGAACCCTTGGGCGCGAGCGGTGTGTGCGCATGCTCACTTGTGTTTGGCACTGCTCCTTGGTTAGCGTTCGATCGGGAGGCTTTTGGGTGGTGCTGTTGTGGCAGAGATGTTGTCTTCGAGAAAATAGTACTGAGTAATATTCGCTCATATCGGCTTCACGAGTGGGTATGAGCCGAGGGGCCAGGTGAGGGGACGGGCCTCTGAAGCTGCTGTCTTCTCCCATGAAGAAGCTTTTTGACTTTTGACGGTAGACGAAAGAGTCACTCTCAGGCACCGCCACCAGGTTGCAGGAGGCGAGCTCGGACGAGGTTTATTTCAGACAGAGAATCGGCTTTTGGCCTAGCTCCCAGATCCACTCAGACATCTGGGAAAGATCAATCACGCTGCCTAAAGGGGCCATGTTGAAAGAGGACACCAGATCCTTTCGTGTGGAGTAGGGGACGGGGATGACAGAGCCGAACGAGTAGTAGGGGGCGGAGCAAGGCCCAATCTGAGAAAAGAACTGATCTGTAGCCACGTCAAGAAATAGCCCATTAGAACCAACTTTCGGCACTCAGCTCCAGGCGGGGCGGCCCCGGCGCTGAGGGACGCTACCCGACCTTGGCGGGACGGGGGTTTCGCCAGGGCCTGGGCCCAGCGACCAGGCGGAGACGGCGCGCGAGCCTTGCAGTCTCCAGGGAAATGCGGGCTTGCCTGCAATGAGATTTCATTTTCTGCATTTAAAGGACATCCTTTTCTGAGCTGCTGTGAATAAATTTGGGATGATACTGTATGTTTTCATCTAATGGAGAATTAGCTGTATTTTGAATAAGGATTGCTGCACTGGACGACTTCAGAACATTACTCACAATGTCATCAAACAGGAGTCAGAATCCCCATGGACCGAAGCAGATTGGCCTTGACCAGCTCTGGGACGACCTCAGAGCTGGAATCCAGCAAGTGTACACCAGACAGAGTATGGCGAAGTCCAGATACATGGAACTCTACACGTATCCTCCTGCTTGAACTGAGATAATTTGCTTTAGAATTTTGATACTTAGTGGTAGGATCGATGAATTATTAGAAATTTGACATCGTGTGTTCTCTTCTCAGTTCATCCTTGAAATGTAGTCACAGAATTCATCTTTAGCTTTAAGTTTTTTGAATAGAGGTACTGTTTTTCGGTTTTTGGAACAGAGGTAATAAAATTGGCTAGTTAGTTGTCTAATGCAGTGCTGGTCAGTACAGTAGCCACTAGTCACATGTATCTGTTTACATTTAAAATAATTTAAAAATTCAGTTTCTTAGTCACAGTAGCCATATTTTAAGGGCTTAATAGTCAGATAATAAAATATTTCTATTACTGTGGAAAGATCCGTTGGACAGCACTGGCCTAAAGCAGGGGATCATTTGTTGAAATGTTGTCCATTTGTTTATATATTGTCTACAGCTGCTTTCATGTTACTCGGAGGGAGTTGAGTAGTTCTGTCAGAAACAATCTTGTCCACAAAGCCTAAAATATTTGCTATCTGGTCCTTTACATAAGAAGTTTGTTGACCTGATCTAACGGGATAGCACAGAGAACAAAAGTTTAACTGTTCTGGTCCTGTTTCACAAAAATGGTATTTAAAAAGTAACTCCCTCATTTGTCATGTGGCCTGCCATGTGTGCGAGGGACAGTGCCGCGTGCTGCAAAGGTCACGAGGGTGTAAAAGACGCGGCCCTGGTCTTCCATACCCAGTGGTGTGCTGTTCGCCTTTGTAGAGTTTCTTGGTTCCGTGCAAATATGAAATTGGAACTAGAGCTAAGCCACCTCAGTAGTGAGCAGGTTGCTGCAGATTCTAGGATTTCAAGGTTCAATGGAGATTTAAGTTTAAATCTTTAGTATGTATCTGTAATTATCAAACTAGGTTATGTGATATTGTAGTGTTCCCTCAAATATGTTAGCATCTGAAAATCCTTAAAAAGAATTTAAACATTGATTTAGATGGATATGAAGCTGTCTATTTCTAAATTAACTTACAATTTATTGTATGTATGTACACATATTCACATATGTACTCACATATACTTACATGTAGAACACTTTTCAAAAAAAAATCAGCTTTATTGAGATAATTCACAAACCATAAAATTCACCCTTTTTAAAGTCAAAAAAAAAAAAAAAAAAAAAACAAAGAACCAACTTTCAAACTACTTAGTGACTGCTGAAGTCACTCCGCAACCATTGGTCAACCCGGGGCCCCGCAGGAGACCTCTTAGAACCCTTGGGCGCGAGCGGCGTGTGCGCATGCTCACTTGTGTTTGGCACTGCTCCTTGGTTAGCGTTCGATCGGGAGGCTTTTGAGTGGTGCTGTTGTGGCAGAGATGTTGTCTTCGAGAAAATCGTACTCAGTAATATTCGCTCATATCGGCTTCACGAGTGGGTATGAGCCGAGGGGCCAGGTGAGGGGACGGGCCTCTGAAGCTGCTGTCTTCTTCCATGAAGAAGCTTTTTGACATTTGACGGTAGACGAAAGAGTCACTCTCAGGCACCGCCACCAGGTGGCAGGAGGCGAGCTCGGACGAGGTTTGTTTCAGACAGAGAATCGGCTTTTGGCCTAGCTCCCAGATCCACTCAGACATCTGGGAAACATCAATCACGCTGCCTAAAGGGGCCATGTTGAAAGAGGACACCAGATCCTTTCGTGTGGAGTAGGGGACTTGGGTGACAGAGCGGAACGAGAAGTAGTGGGCGGAGCTAGGCCCAATCTTAGAAAAGAACTGATCTGTGGCCAGGTCAAGAAACAGCCCATTAGAACCATCTTTCAATATCCTTAGTGACTGCTGACGTCACTCAGCATCCATTGGTCAACCCGGGGCCCCCGCAGGAGACCTCTTAGAACCCTTGGGCGCGAGCGGTGTGTGCGCGTTCTCACCTGTGTTTATCACTGCTCCTTGGTTACCGTTCGATCGGGAGGCTTTTGAGTGGTGCGGTTGTGGCAGAGAGGTTGGCTTCTACAGAATAGTACCGAGTAATCGCTGGTATTAGGTTTAGAAGTGGATAAGAGCCGAGGGGGCAGGTGAGCGGGCTGGCCCGTTAAGCTGCTGTCTTCTGCCATGAAGGCGCTTTTTGACTTTGGACCGTAGAAGAAAAAGTCACTCTCTGGCACCACCACCGGGCTGCAGGAGGCGAGCGCGGACGCGGTTTGTTTGTGAAAGAGAATCGGCTTTCGGCTGAGCTGGCAGATCCGACTCAGACATCTGGGAAAGATCCATCACGCTGCCAAACAGGGTGATGTGGAAAGAGGACAGCTGATCTTTCCGTGTGGAGTAGGGGTCGGGAACCTCCAGCAGGCTGCAGGAGGCGAGCGCGGGAGCGGTTTGGTTGAGAAATGGAATCGGATTTCGGCTGAGCTACCAGATCCGACACAGACATCTGGGAAAGATCCATCAAGCTGCAAAAGGGGTCATGTTAAAAGTGGATAGCAGATCTTTCCGTGTGGAGTAGGGTAAGTGGATGACAGAGTGGATGGAGAAGTAGGGGGCGGAGCCAGGCCCAAGCTTAGGAAAGAACTTATCTGTAGCCATGGCAAGAAATAGCCCGTGAGAAACAACTTTCAATCCCCCTAGGGACCACTGACGGCAATCAGCAACCATTGGTCAACCCGGGGCCCCGCAGGAGACCTCTTAGAACCCTTGGGCGCGAGCGGTGTGTGCGCATGCTCACTTGTGTTTGGCACTGCTCCTTGGTTAGCGTTCGATCGGGAGGCTTTTGGGTGGTGCTGTTGTGGCAGAGATGTTGTCTTCGAGAAAATAGTACTGAGTAATATTCGCTCATATCGGCTTCACGAGTGGGTATGAGCCGAGGGGCCAGGTGAGGGGACGGGCCTCTGAAGCTGCTGTCTTCTTCCATGAAGAAGCTTTTTGACTTTTGACGGTAGACGAAAGAGTCACTCTCAGGCACCGCCACCAGGTTGCAGGAGGCGAGCTCGGACGAGGTTTATTTCAGACAGAGAATCGGCTTTTGGCCTAGCTCCCAGATCCACTCAGACATCTGGGAAAGATCAATCACGCTGCCTAAAGGGGCCATGTTGAAAGAGGACACCAGATCCTTTCGTGTGGAGTAGGGGACGGGGATGACAGAGCCGAACGAGTAGTAGGGGGCGGAGCAAGGCCCAATCTGAGAAAAGAACTGATCTGTAGCCACGTCAAGAAATAGCCCATTAGAACCAACTTTCGGCACTCAGCTCCAGGCGGGGCGGCCCCGGCGCTGAGGGACGCTACCCGACCTTGGCGGGACGGGGGTTTCGCCAGGGCCTGGGCCCAGCGACCAGGCGGAGACGGCGCGCGAGCCTTGCAGTCTCCAGGGAAATGCGGGCTTGCCTGCAATGAGATTTCATTTTCTGCATTTAAAGGACATCCTTTTCTGAGCTGCTGTGAATAAATTTGGGATGATACTGTATGTTTTCATCTAATGGAGAATTAGCTGTATTTTGAATAAGGATTGCTGCACTGGACGACTTCAGAACATTACTCACAATGTCATCAAACAGGAGTCAGAATCCCCATGGACCGAAGCAGATTGGCCTTGACCAGCTCTGGGACGACCTCAGAGCTGGAATCCAGCAAGTGTACACCAGACAGAGTATGGCGAAGTCCAGATACATGGAACTCTACACGTATCCTCCTGCTTGAACTGAGATAATTTGCTTTAGAATTTTGATACTTAGTGGTAGGATCGATGAATTATTAGAAATTTGACATCGTGTGTTCTCTTCTCAGTTCATCCTTGAAATGTAGTCACAGAATTCATCTTTAGCTTTAAGTTTTTTGAATAGAGGTACTGTTTTTCGGTTTTTGGAACAGAGGTAATAAAATTGGCTAGTTAGTTGTCTAATGCAGTGCTGGTCAGTACAGTAGCCACTAGTCACATGTATCTGTTTACATTTAAAATAATTTAAAAATTCAGTTTCTTAGTCACAGTAGCCATATTTTAAGGGCTTAATAGTCAGATAATAAAATATTTCTATTACTGTGGAAAGATCCGTTGGACAGCACTGGCCTAAAGCAGGGGATCATTTGTTGAAATGTTGTCCATTTGTTTATATATTGTCTACAGCTGCTTTCATGTTACTCGGAGGGAGTTGAGTAGTTCTGTCAGAAACAATCTTGTCCACAAAGCCTAAAATATTTGCTATCTGGTCCTTTACATAAGAAGTTTGTTGACCTGATCTAACGGGATAGCACAGAGAACAAAAGTTTAACTGTTCTGGTCCTGTTTCACAAAAATGGTATTTAAAAAGTAACTCCCTCATTTGTCATGTGGCCTGTCATGTGTGCGAGGGACAGTGCCGCGTGCTGCAAAGGTCACGAGGGTGTAAAAGACGCGGCCCTGGTCTTCCATACCCAGTGGTGTGCTGTTCGCCTTTGTAGAGTTTCTTGGTTCCGTGCAAATATGAAATTGGAACTAGAGCTAAGCCACCTCAGTAGTGAGCAGGTTGCTGCAGATTCTAGGATTTCAAGGTTCAATGGAGATTTAAGTTTAAATCTTTAGTATGTATCTGTAATTATCAAACTAGGTTATGTGATATTGTAGTGTTCCCTCAAATATGTTAGCATCTGAAAATCCTTAAAAAGAATTTAAACATTGATTTAGATGGATATGAAGCTGTCTATTTCTAAATTAACTTACAATTTATTGTATGTATGTACACATATTCACATATGTACTCACATATACTTACATGTAGAACACTTTTCAAAAAAAAATCAGCTTTATTGAGATAATTCACAAACCATAAAATTCACCCTTTTTAAAGTCAAAAAAAAAAAAAAAAAAAAAAAAAACAAAGAACCAAAACCAACTTTCAAACTACTTAGTGACTGCTGAAGTCACTCCGCAACCATTGGTCAACCCGGGGCCCCGCAGGAGACCTCTTAGAACCCTTGGGCGCGAGCGGCGTGTGCGCATGCTCACTTGTGTTTGGCACTGCTCCTTGGTTAGCGTTCGATCGGGAGGCTTTTGAGTGGTGCTGTTGTGGCAGAGATGTTGTCTTCGAGAAAATCGTACTCAGTAATATTCGCTCATATCGGCTTCACGAGTGGGTATGAGCCGAGGGGCCAGGTGAGGGGACGGGCCTCTGAAGCTGCTGTCTTCTTCCATGAAGAAGCTTTTTGACATTTGACGGTAGACGAAAGAGTCACTCTCAGGCACCGCCACCAGGTGGCAGGAGGCGAGCTCGGACGAGGTTTGTTTCAGACAGAGAATCGGCTTTTGGCCTACCTCCCAGATCCACTCAGACATCTGGGAAACATCAATCACGCTGCCTAAAGGGGCCATGTTGAAAGAGGACACCAGATCCTTTCGTGTGGAGTAGGGGACTTGGGTGACAGAGCGGAACGAGAAGTAGTGGGCGGAGCTAGGCCCAATCTTAGAAAAGAACTGATCTGTGGCCAGGTCAAGAAACAGCCCATTAGAACCATCTTTCAATATCCTTAGTGACTGCTGACGTCACTCAGCATCCATTGGTCAACCCGGGGCCCCCACAGGAGACCTCTTAGAACCCTTGGGCGCGAGCGGTGTGTGCGCGTTCTCACCTGTGTTTATCACTGCTCCTTGGTTACCGTTCGATCGGGAGGCTTTTGAGTGGTGCGGTTGTGGCAGAGAGGTTGGCTTCTACAGAATAGTACCGAGTAATCGCTGGTATTAGGTTTAGAAGTGGATAAGAGCCGAGGGGGCAGGTGAGCGGGCTGGCCCGTTAAGCTGCTGTCTTCTGCCATGAAGGCGCTTTTTGACTTTGGACCGTAGAAGAAAAAGTCACTCTCTGGCACCACCACCGGGCTGCAGGAGGCGAGCGCGGACGCGGTTTGTTTGTGAAAGAGAATCGGCTTTCGGCTGAGCTGGCAGATCCGACTCAGACATCTGGGAAAGATCCATCACGCTGCCAAACAGGGTGATGTGGAAAGAGGACAGCTGATCTTTCCGTGTGGAGTAGGGGTCGGGAACCTCCAGCAGGCTGCAGGAGGCGAGCGCGGGAGCGGTTTGGTTGAGAAATGGAATCGGATTTCGGCTGAGCTACCAGATCCGACACAGACATCTGGGAAAGATCCATCAAGCTGCAAAAGGGGTCATGTTAAAAGTGGATAGCAGATCTTTCCGTGTGGAGTAGGGTAAGTGGATGACAGAGTGGATGGAGAAGTAGGGGGCGGAGCCAGGCCCAAGCTTAGGAAAGAACTTATCTGTAGCCATGGCAAGAAATAGCCCGTGAGAAACAACTTTCAATCCCCCTAGGGACCACTGACGGCAATCAGCAACCATTGGTCAACCCGGGGCCCCGCAGGAGACCTCTTAGAACCCTTGGGCGCGAGCGGTGTGTGCGCATGCTCACTTGTGTTTGGCACTGCTCCTTGGTTAGCGTTCGATCGGGAGGCTTTTGGGTGGTGCTGTTGTGGCAGAGATGTTGTCTTCGAGAAAATAGTACTGAGTAATATTCGCTCATATCGGCTTCACGAGTGGGTATGAGCCGAGGGGCCAGGTGAGGGGACGGGCCTCTGAAGCTGCTGTCTTCTTCCATGAAGAAGCTTTTTGACTTTTGACGGTAGACGAAAGAGTCACTCTCAGGCACCGCCACCAGGTTGCAGGAGGCGAGCTCGGACGAGGTTTATTTCAGACAGAGAATCGGCTTTTGGCCTAGCTCCCAGATCCACTCAGACATCTGGGAAAGATCAATCACGCTGCCTAAAGGGGCCATGTTGAAAGAGGACACCAGATCCTTTCGTGTGGAGTAGGGGACGGGGATGACAGAGCCGAACGAGTAGTAGGGGGCGGAGCAAGGCCCAATCTGAGAAAAGAACTGATCTGTAGCCACGTCAAGAAATAGCCCATTAGAACCAACTTTCGGCACTCAGCTCCAGGCGGGGCGGCCCCGGCGCTGAGGGACGCTACCCGACCTTGGCGGGACGGGGCTTTCGCCAGGGCCTGGGCCCAGCGACCAGGCGGAGACGGCGCGCGAGCCTTGCAGTCTCCAGGGAAATGCGGGCTTGCCTGCAATGAGATTTCATTTTCTGCATTTAAAGGACATCCTTTTCTGAGCTGCTGTGAATAAATTTGGGATGATACTGTATGTTTTCATCTAATGGAGAATTAGCTGTATTTTGAATAAGGATTGCTGCACTGGACGACTTCAGAACATTACTCACAATGTCATCAAACAGGAGTCAGAATCCCCATGGACCGAAGCAGATTGGCCTTGACCAGCTCTGGGACGACCTCAGAGCTGGAATCCAGCAAGTGTACACCAGACAGAGTATGGCAAAGTCCAGATACATGGAACTCTACACGTATCCTCCTGCTTGAACTGAGATAATTTGCTTTAGAATTTTGATACTTAGTGGTAGGATCGATGAATTATTAGAAATTTGACATCGTGTGTTCTCTTCTCAGTTCATCCTTGAAATGTAGTCACAGAATTCATCTTTAGCTTTAAGTTTTTTGAATAGAGGTACTGTTTTTCGGTTTTTGGAACAGAGGTAATAAAATTGGCTAGTTAGTTGTCTAATGCAGTGCTGGTCAGTACAGTAGCCACTAGTCACATGTATCTGTTTACATTTAAAATAATTTAAAAATTCAGTTTCTTAGTCACAGTAGCCATATTTTAAGGGCTTAATAGTCAGATAATAAAATATTTCTATTACTGTGGAAAGATCCGTTGGACAGCACTGGCCTAAAGCAGGGGATCATTTGTTGAAATGTTGTCCATTTGTTTATATATTGTCTACAGCTGCTTTCATGTTACTCGGAGGGAGTTGAGTAGTTCTGTCAGAAACAATCTTGTCCACAAAGCCTAAAATATTTGCTATCTGGTCCTTTACATAAGAAGTTTGTTGACCTGATCTAACGGGATAGCACAGAGAACAAAAGTTTAACTGTTCTGGTCCTGTTTCACAAAAATGGTATTTAAAAAGTAACTCCCTCATTTGTCATGTGGCCTGTCATGTGTGCGAGGGACAGTGCCGCGTGCTGCAAAGGTCACGAGGGTGTAAAAGACGCGGCCCTGGTCTTCCATACCCAGTGGTGTGCTGTTCGCCTTTGTAGAGTTTCTTGGTTCCGTGCAAATATGAAATTGGAACTAGAGCTAAGCCACCTCAGTAGTGAGCAGGTTGCTGCAGATTCTAGGATTTCAAGGTTCAATGGAGATTTAAGTTTAAATCTTTAGTATGTATCTGTAATTATCAAACTAGGTTATGTGATATTGTAGTGTTCCCTCAAATATGTTAGCATCTGAAAATCCTTAAAAAGAATTTAAACATTGATTTAGATGGATATGAAGCTGTCTATTTCTAAATTAACTTACAATTTATTGTATGTATGTACACATATTCACATATGTACTCACATATACTTACATGTAGAACACTTTTCAAAAAAAAATCAGCTTTATTGAGATAATTCACAAACCATAAAATTCACCCTTTTTAAAGTCAAAAAAAAAAAAAAAAAAAAAACAAAGAACCAACTTTCAAACTACTTAGTGACTGCTGAAGTCACTCCGCAACCATTGGTCAACCCGGGGCCCCGCAGGAGACCTCTTAGAACCCTTGGGCGCGAGCGGCGTGTGCGCATGCTCACTTGTGTTTGGCACTGCTCCTTGGTTAGCGTTCGATCGGGAGGCTTTTGAGTGGTGCTGTTGTGGCAGAGATGTTGTCTTCGAGAAAATCGTACTCAGTAATATTCGCTCATATCGGCTTCACGAGTGGGTATGAGCCGAGGGGCCAGGTGAGGGGACGGGCCTCTGAAGCTGCTGTCTTCTTCCATGAAGAAGCTTTTTGACATTTGACGGTAGACGAAAGAGTCACTCTCAGGCACCGCCACCAGGTGGCAGGAGGCGAGCTCGGACGAGGTTTGTTTCAGACAGAGAATCGGCTTTTGGCCTAGCTCCCAGATCCACTCAGACATCTGGGAAACATCAATCACGCTGCCTAAAGGGGCCATGTTGAAAGAGGACACCAGATCCTTTCGTGTGGAGTAGGGGACTTGGGTGACAGAGCGGAACGAGAAGTAGTGGGCGGAGCTAGGCCCAATCTTAGAAAAGAACTGATCTGTGGCCAGGTCAAGAAACAGCCCATTAGAACCATCTTTCAATATCCTTAGTGACTGCTGACGTCACTCAGCATCCATTGGTCAACCCGGGGCCCCCGCAGGAGACCTCTTAGAACCCTTGGGCGCGAGCGGTGTGTGCGCGTTCTCACCTGTGTTTATCACTGCTCCTTGGTTACCGTTCGATCGGGAGGCTTTTGAGTGGTGCGGTTGTGGCAGAGAGGTTGGCTTCTACAGAATAGTACCGAGTAATCGCTGGTATTAGGTTTAGAAGTGGATAAGAGCCGAGGGGGCAGGTGAGCGGGCTGGCCCGTTAAGCTGCTGTCTTCTGCCATGAAGGCGCTTTTTGACTTTGGACCGTAGAAGAAAAAGTCACTCTCTGGCACCACCACCGGGCTGCAGGAGGCGAGCGCGGACGCGGTTTGTTTGTGAAAGAGAATCGGCTTTCGGCTGAGCTGGCAGATCCGACTCAGACATCTGGGAAAGATCCATCACGCTGCCAAACAGGGTGATGTGGAAAGAGGACAGCTGATCTTTCCGTGTGGAGTAGGGGTCGGGAACCTCCAGCAGGCTGCAGGAGGCGAGCGCGGGAGCGGTTTGGTTGAGAAATGGAATCGGATTTCGGCTGAGCTACCAGATCCGACACAGACATCTGGGAAAGATCCATCAAGCTGCAAAAGGGGTCATGTTAAAAGTGGATAGCAGATCTTTCCGTGTGGAGTAGGGTAAGTGGATGACAGAGTGGATGGAGAAGTAGGGGGCGGAGCCAGGCCCAAGCTTAGGAAAGAACTTATCTGTAGCCATGGCAAGAAATAGCCCGTGAGAAACAACTTTCAATCCCCCTAGGGACCACTGACGGCAATCAGCAACCATTGGTCAACCCGGGGCCCCGCAGGAGACCTCTTAGAACCCTTGGGCGCGAGCGGTGTGTGCGCATGCTCACTTGTGTTTGGCACTGCTCCTTGGTTAGCGTTCGATCGGGAGGCTTTTGGGTGGTGCTGTTGTGGCAGAGATGTTGTCTTCGAGAAAATAGTACTGAGTAATATTCGCTCATATCGGCTTCACGAGTGGGTATGAGCCGAGGGGCCAGGTGAGGGGACGGGCCTCTGAAGCTGCTGTCTTCTTCCATGAAGAAGCTTTTTGACTTTTGACGGTAGACGAAAGAGTCACTCTCAGGCACCGCCACCAGGTTGCAGGAGGCGAGCTCGGACGAGGTTTATTTCAGACAGAGAATCGGCTTTTGGCCTAGCTCCCAGATCCACTCAGACATCTGGGAAAGATCAATCACGCTGCCTAAAGGGGCCATGTTGAAAGAGGACACCAGATCCTTTCGTGTGGAGTAGGGGACGGGGATGACAGAGCCGAACGAGTAGTAGGGGGCGGAGCAAGGCCCAATCTGAGAAAAGAACTGATCTGTAGCCACGTCAAGAAATAGCCCATTAGAACCAACTTTCGGCACTCAGCTCCAGGCGGGGCGGCCCCGGCGCTGAGGGACGCTACCCGACCTTGGCGGGACGGGGCTTTCGCCAGGGCCTGGGCCCAGCGACCAGGCGGAGACGGCGCGCGAGCCTTGCAGTCTCCAGGGAAATGCGGGCTTGCCTGCAATGAGATTTCATTTTCTGCATTTAAAGGACATCCTTTTCTGAGCTGCTGTGAATAAATTTGGGATGATACTGTATGTTTTCATCTAATGGAGAATTAGCTGTATTTTGAATAAGGATTGCTGCACTGGACGACTTCAGAACATTACTCACAATGTCATCAAACAGGAGTCAGAATCCCCATGGACCGAAGCAGATTGGCCTTGACCAGCTCTGGGACGACCTCAGAGCTGGAATCCAGCAAGTGTACACCAGACAGAGTATGGCGAAGTCCAGATACATGGAACTCTACACGTATCCTCCTGCTTGAACTGAGATAATTTGCTTTAGAATTTTGATACTTAGTGGTAGGATCGATGAATTATTAGAAATTTGACATCGTGTGTTCTCTTCTCAGTTCATCCTTGAAATGTAGTCACAGAATTCATCTTTAGCTTTAAGTTTTTTGAATAGAGGTACTGTTTTTCGGTTTTTGGAACAGAGGTAATAAAATTGGCTAGTTAGTTGTCTAATGCAGTGCTGGTCAGTACAGTAGCCACTAGTCACATGTATCTGTTTACATTTAAAATAATTTAAAAATTCAGTTTCTTAGTCACAGTAGCCATATTTTAAGGGCTTAATAGTCAGATAATAAAATATTTCTATTACTGTGGAAAGATCCGTTGGACAGCACTGGCCTAAAGCAGGGGATCATTTGTTGAAATGTTGTCCATTTGTTTATATATTGTCTACAGCTGCTTTCATGTTACTCGGAGGGAGTTGAGTAGTTCTGTCAGAAACAATCTTGTCCACAAAGCCTAAAATATTTGCTATCTGGTCCTTTACATAAGAAGTTTGTTGACCTGATCTAACGGGATAGCACAGAGAACAAAAGTTTAACTGTTCTGGTCCTGTTTCACAAAAATGGTATTTAAAAAGTAACTCCCTCATTTGTCATGTGGCCTGTCATGTGTGCGAGGGACAGTGCCGCGTGCTGCAAAGGTCACGAGGGTGTAAAAGACGCGGCCCTGCTCTTCCATACCCAGTGGTGTGCTGTTCGCCTTTGTAGAGTTTCTTGGTTCCGTGCAAATATGAAATTGGAACTAGAGCTAAGCCACCTCAGTAGTGAGCAGGTTGCTGCAGATTCTAGGATTTCAAGGTTCAATGGAGATTTAAGTTTAAATCTTTAGTATGTATCTGTAATTATCAAACTAGGTTATGTGATATTGTAGTGTTCCCTCAAATATGTTAGCATCTGAAAATCCTTAAAAAGAATTTAAACATTGATTTAGATGGATATGAAGCTGTCTATTTCTAAATTAACTTACAATTTATTGTATGTATGTACACATATTCACATATGTACTCACATATACTTACATGTAGAACACTTTTCAAAAAAAAATCAGCTTTATTGAGATAATTCACAAACCATAAAATTCACCCTTTTTAAAGTCAAAAAAAAAAAAAAAAAAAAAACAAAGAACCAACTTTCAAACTACTTAGTGACTGCTGAAGTCACTCCGCAACCATTGGTCAACCCGGGGCCCCGCAGGAGACCTCTTAGAACCCTTGGGCGCGAGCGGCGTGTGCGCATGCTCACTTGTGTTTGGCACTGCTCCTTGGTTAGCGTTCGATCGGGAGGCTTTTGAGTGGTGCTGTTGTGGCAGAGATGTTGTCTTCGAGAAAATCGTACTCAGTAATATTCGCTCATATCGGCTTCACGAGTGGGTATGAGCCGAGGGGCCAGGTGAGGGGACGGGCCTCTGAAGCTGCTGTCTTCTTCCATGAAGAAGCTTTTTGACATTTGACGGTAGACGAAAGAGTCACTCTCAGGCACCGCCACCAGGTGGCAGGAGGCGAGCTCGGACGAGGTTTGTTTCAGACAGAGAATCGGCTTTTGGCCTAGCTCCCAGATCCACTCAGACATCTGGGAAACATCAATCACGCTGCCTAAAGGGGCCATGTTGAAAGAGGACACCAGATCCTTTCGTGTGGAGTAGGGGACTTGGGTGACAGAGCGGAACGAGAAGTAGTGGGCGGAGCTAGGCCCAATCTTAGAAAAGAACTGATCTGTGGCCAGGTCAAGAAACAGCCCATTAGAACCATCTTTCAATATCCTTAGTGACTGCTGACGTCACTCAGCATCCATTGGTCAACCCGGGGCCCCCGCAGGAGACCTCTTAGAACCCTTGGGCGCGAGCGGTGTGTGCGCGTTCTCACCTGTGTTTATCACTGCTCCTTGGTTACCGTTCGATCGGGAGGCTTTTGAGTGGTGCGGTTGTGGCAGAGAGGTTGGCTTCTACAGAATAGTACCGAGTAATCGCTGGTATTAGGTTTAGAAGTGGATAAGAGCCGAGGGGGCAGGTGAGCGGGCTGGCCCGTTAAGCTGCTGTCTTCTGCCATGAAGGCGCTTTTTGACTTTGGACCGTAGAAGAAAAAGTCACTCTCTGGCACCACCACCGGGCTGCAGGAGGCGAGCGCGGACGCGGTTTGTTTGTGAAAGAGAATCGGCTTTCGGCTGAGCTGGCAGATCCGACTCAGACATCTGGGAAAGATCCATCACGCTGCCAAACAGGGTGATGTGGAAAGAGGACAGCTGATCTTTCCGTGTGGAGTAGGGGTCGGGAACCTCCAGCAGGCTGCAGGAGGCGAGCGCGGGAGCGGTTTGGTTGAGAAATGGAATCGGATTTCGGCTGAGCTACCAGATCCGACACAGACATCTGGGAAAGATCCATCAAGCTGCAAAAGGGGTCATGTTAAAAGTGGATAGCAGATCTTTCCGTGTGGAGTAGGGTAAGTGGATGACAGAGTGGATGGAGAAGTAGGGGGCGGAGCCAGGCCCAAGCTTAGGAAAGAACTTATCTGTAGCCATGGCAAGAAATAGCCCGTGAGAAACAACTTTCAATCCCCCTAGGGACCACTGACGGCAATCAGCAACCATTGGTCAACCCGGGGCCCCGCAGGAGACCTCTTAGAACCCTTGGGCGCGAGCGGTGTGTGCGCATGCTCACTTGTGTTTGGCACTGCTCCTTGGTTAGCGTTCGATCGGGAGGCTTTTGGGTGGTGCTGTTGTGGCAGAGATGTTGTCTTCGAGAAAATAGTACTGAGTAATATTCGCTCATATCGGCTTCACGAGTGGGTATGAGCCGAGGGGCCAGGTGAGGGGACGGGCCTCTGAAGCTGCTGTCTTCTTCCATGAAGAAGCTTTTTGACTTTTGACGGTAGACGAAAGAGTCACTCTCAGGCACCGCCACCAGGTTGCAGGAGGCGAGCTCGGACGAGGTTTATTTCAGACAGAGAATCGGCTTTTGGCCTAGCTCCCAGATCCACTCAGACATCTGGGAAAGATCAATCACGCTGCCTAAAGGGGCCATGTTGAAAGAGGACACCAGATCCTTTCGTGTGGAGTAGGGGACGGGGATGACAGAGCCGAACGAGTAGTAGGGGGCGGAGCAAGGCCCAATCTGAGAAAAGAACTGATCTGTAGCCACGTCAAGAAATAGCCCATTAGAACCAACTTTCGGCACTCAGCTCCAGGCGGGGCGGCCCCGGCGCTGAGGGACGCTACCCGACCTTGGCGGGACGGGGCTTTCGCCAGGGCCTGGGCCCAGCGACCAGGCGGAGACGGCGCGCGAGCCTTGCAGTCTCCAGGGAAATGTGGGCTTGCCTGCAATGAGATTTCATTTTCTGCATTTAAAGGACATCCTTTTCTGAGCTGCTGTGAATAAATTTGGGATGATACTGTATGTTTTCATCTAATGGAGAATTAGCTGTATTTTGAATAAGGATTGCTGCACTGGACGACTTCAGAACATTACTCACAATGTCATCAAACAGGAGTCAGAATCCCCATGGACCGAAGCAGATTGGCCTTGACCAGCTCTGGGACGACCTCAGAGCTGGAATCCAGCAAGTGTACACCAGACAGAGTATGGCGAAGTCCAGATACATGGAACTCTACACGTATCCTCCTGCTTGAACTGAGATAATTTGCTTTAGAATTTTGATACTTAGTGGTAGGATCGATGAATTATTAGAAATTTGACATCGTGTGTTCTCTTCTCAGTTCATCCTTGAAATGTAGTCACAGAATTCATCTTTAGCTTTAAGTTTTTTGAATAGAGGTACTGTTTTTCGGTTTTTGGAACAGAGGTAATAAAATTGGCTAGTTAGTTGTCTAATGCAGTGCTGGTCAGTACAGTAGCCACTAGTCACATGTATCTGTTTACATTTAAAATAATTTAAAAATTCAGTTTCTTAGTCACAGTAGCCATATTTTAAGGGCTTAATAGTCAGATAATAAAATATTTCTATTACTGTGGAAAGATCCGTTGGACAGCACTGGCCTAAAGCAGGGGATCATTTGTTGAAATGTTGTCCATTTGTTTATATATTGTCTGCAGCTGCTTTCATGTTACTCGGAGGGAGTTGAGTAGTTCTGTCAGAAACAATCTTGTCCACAAAGCCTAAAATATTTGCTATCTGGTCCTTTACATAAGAAGTTTGTTGACCTGATCTAACGGGATAGCACAGAGAACAAAAGTTTAACTGTTCTGGTCCTGTTTCACAAAAATGGTATTTAAAAAGTAACTCCCTCATTTGTCATGTGGCCTGTCATGTGTGCGAGGGACAGTGCCGCGTGCTGCAAAGGTCACGAGGGTGTAAAAGACGCGGCCCTGGTCTTCCATACCCAGTGGTGTGCTGTTCGCCTTTGTAGAGTTTCTTGGTTCCGTGCAAATATGAAATTGGAACTAGAGCTAAGCCACCTCAGTAGTGAGCAGGTTGCTGCAGATTCTAGGATTTCAAGGTTCAATGGAGATTTAAGTTTAAATCTTTAGTATGTATCTGTAATTATCAAACTTTGTTATGTGATATTGTAGTGTTCCCTCAAATATGTTAGCATCTGAAAATCCTTAAAAAGAATTTAAACATTGATTTAGATGGATATGAAGCTGTCTATTTCTAAATTAACTTACAATTTATTGTATGTATGTACACATATTCACATATGTACTCACATATACTTACATGTAGAACACTTTTCAAAAAAAAATCAGCTTTATTGAGATAATTCACAAACCATAAAATTCACCCTTTTTAAAGTCAAAAAAAAAAAAAAAAAAAAAAAAAACAAAGAACCAACTTTCAAACTACTTAGTGACTGCTGAAGTCACTCCGCAACCATTGGTCAACCCGGGGCCCCGCAGGAGACCTCTTAGAACCCTTGGGCGCGAGCGGCGTGTGCGCATGCTCACTTGTGTTTGGCACTGCTCCTTGGTTAGCGTTCGATCGGGAGGCTTTTGAGTGGTGCTGTTGTGGCAGAGATGTTGTCTTCGAGAAAATCGTACTCAGTAATATTCGCTCATATCGGCTTCACGAGTGGGTATGAGCCGAGGGGCCAGGTGAGGGGACGGGCCTCTGAAGCTGCTGTCTTCTTCCATGAAGAAGCTTTTTGACATTTGACGGTAGACGAAAGAGTCACTCTCAGGCACCGCCACCAGGTGGCAGGAGGCGAGCTCGGACGAGGTTTGTTTCAGACAGAGAATCGGCTTTTGGCCTAGCTCCCAGATCCACTCAGACATCTGGGAAACATCAATCACGCTGCCTAAAGGGGCCATGTTGAAAGAGGACACCAGATCCTTTCGTGTGGAGTAGGGGACTTGGGTGACAGAGCGGAACGAGAAGTAGTGGGCGGAGCTAGGCCCAATCTTAGAAAAGAACTGATCTGTGGCCAGGTCAAGAAACAGCCCATTAGAACCATCTTTCAATATCCTTAGTGACTGCTGACGTCACTCAGCATCCATTGGTCAACCCGGGGCCCCCGCAGGAGACCTCTTAGAACCCTTGGGCGCGAGCGGTGTGTGCGCGTTCTCACCTGTGTTTATCACTGCTCCTTGGTTACCGTTCGATCGGGAGGCTTTTGAGTGGTGCGGTTGTGGCAGAGAGGTTGGCTTCTACAGAATAGTACCGAGTAATCGCTGGTATTAGGTTTAGAAGTGGATAAGAGCCGAGGGGGCAGGTGAGCGGGCTGGCCCGTTAAGCTGCTGTCTTCTGCCATGAAGGCGCTTTTTGACTTTGGACCGTAGAAGAAAAAGTCACTCTCTGGCACCACCACCGGGCTGCAGGAGGCGAGCGCGGACGCGGTTTGTTTGTGAAAGAGAATCGGCTTTCGGCTGAGCTGGCAGATCCGACTCAGACATCTGGGAAAGATCCATCACGCTGCCAAACAGGGTGATGTGGAAAGAGGACAGCTGATCTTTCCGTGTGGAGTAGGGGTCGGGAACCTCCAGCAGGCTGCAGGAGGCGAGCGCGGGAGCGGTTTGGTTGAGAAATGGAATCGGATTTCGGCTGAGCTACCAGATCCGACACAGACATCTGGGAAAGATCCATCAAGCTGCAAAAGGGGTCATGTTAAAAGTGGATAGCAGATCTTTCCGTGTGGAGTAGGGTAAGTGGATGACAGAGTGGATGGAGAAGTAGGGGGCGGAGCCAGGCCCAAGCTTAGGAAAGAACTTATCTGTAGCCATGGCAAGAAATAGCCCGTGAGAAACAACTTTCAATCCCCCTAGGGACCACTGACGGCAATCAGCAACCATTGGTCAACCCGGGGCCCCGCAGGAGACCTCTTAGAACCCTTGGGCGCGAGCGGTGTGTGCGCATGCTCACTTGTGTTTGGCACTGCTCCTTGGTTAGCGTTCGATCGGGAGGCTTTTGGGTGGTGCTGTTGTGGCAGAGATGTTGTCTTCGAGAAAATAGTACTGAGTAATATTCGCTCATATCGGCTTCACGAGTGGGTATGAGCCGAGGGGCCAGGTGAGGGGACGGGCCTCTGAAGCTGCTGTCTTCTTCCATGAAGAAGCTTTTTGACTTTTGACGGTAGACGAAAGAGTCACTCTCAGGCACCGCCACCAGGTTGCAGGAGGCGAGCTCGGACGAGGTTTATTTCAGACAGAGAATCGGCTTTTGGCCTAGCTCCCAGATCCACTCAGACATCTGGGAAAGATCAATCACGCTGCCTAAAGGGGCCATGTTGAAAGAGGACACCAGATCCTTTCGTGTGGAGTAGGGGACGGGGATGACAGAGCCGAACGAGTAGTAGGGGGCGGAGCAAGGCCCAATCTGAGAAAAGAACTGATCTGTAGCCACGTCAAGAAATAGCCCATTAGAACCAACTTTCGGCACTCAGCTCCAGGCGGGGCGGCCCCGGCGCTGAGGGACGCTACCCGACCTTGGCGGGACGGGGCTTTCGCCAGGGCCTGGGCCCAGCGACCAGGCGGAGACGGCGCGCGAGCCTTGCAGTCTCCAGGGAAATGCGGGCTTGCCTGCAATGAGATTTCATTTTCTGCATTTAAAGGACATCCTTTTCTGAGCTGCTGTGAATAAATTTGGGATGATACTGTATGTTTTCATCTAATGGAGAATTAGCTGTATTTTGAATAATGATTGCTGCACTGGACGACTTCAGAACATTACTCACAATGTCATCAAACAGGAGTCAGAATCCCCATGGACCGAAGCAGATTGGCCTTGACCAGCTCTGGGACGACCTCAGAGCTGGAATCCAGCAAGTGTACACCAGACAGAGTATGGCGAAGTCCAGATACATGGAACTCTACACGTATCCTCCTGCTTGAACTGAGATAATTTGCTTTAGAATTTTGATACTTAGTGGTAGGATCGATGAATTATTAGAAATTTGACATCGTGTGTTCTCTTCTCAGTTCATCCTTGAAATGTAGTCACAGAATTCATCTTTAGCTTTAAGTTTTTTGAATAGAGGTACTGTTTTTCGGTTTTTGGAACAGAGGTAATAAAATTGGCTAGTTAGTTGTCTAATGCAGTGCTGGTCAGTACAGTAGCCACTAGTCACATGTATCTGTTTACATTTAAAATAATTTAAAAATTCAGTTTCTTAGTCACAGTAGCCATATTTTAAGGGCTTAATAGTCAGATAATAAAATATTTCTATTACTGTGGAAAGATCCGTTGGACAGCACTGGCCTAAAGCAGGGGATCATTTGTTGAAATGTTGTCCATTTGTTTATATATTGTCTGCAGCTGCTTTCATGTTACTCGGAGGGAGTTGAGTAGTTCTGTCAGAAACAATCTTGTCCACAAAGCCTAAAATATTTGCTATCTGGTCCTTTACATAAGAAGTTTGTTGACCTGATCTAACGGGATAGCACAGAGAACAAAAGTTTAACTGTTCTGGTCCTGTTTCACAAAAATGGTATTTAAAAAGTAACTCCCTCATTTGTCATGTGGCCTGCCATGTGTGCGAGGGACAGTGCCGCGTGCTGCAAAGGTCACGAGGGTGTAAAAGACGCGGCCCTGGTCTTCCATACCCAGTGGTGTGCTGTTCGCCTTTGTAGAGTTTCTTGGTTCCGTGCAAATATGAAATTGGAACTAGAGCTAAGCCACCTCAGTAGTGAGCAGGTTGCTGCAGATTCTAGGATTTCAAGGTTCAATGGAGATTTAAGTTTAAATCTTTAGTATGTATCTGTAATTATCAAACTAGGTTATGTGATATTGTAGTGTTCCCTCAAATATGTTAGCATCTGAAAATCCTTAAAAAGAATTTAAACATTGATTTAGATGGATATGAAGCTGTCTATTTCTAAATTAACTTACAATTTATTGTATGTATGTACACATATTCACATATGTACTCACATATACTTACATGTAGAACACTTTTCAAAAAAAAATCAGCTTTATTGAGATAATTCACAAACCATAAAATTCACCCTTTTTAAAGTCAAAAAAAAAAAAAAAAAAAAAAACAAAGAACCAACTTTCAAACTACTTAGTGACTGCTGAAGTCACTCCGCAACCATTGGTCAACCCGGGGCCCCGCAGGAGACCTCTTAGAACCCTTGGGCGCGAGCGGCGTGTGCGCATGCTCACTTGTGTTTGGCACTGCTCCTTGGTTAGCGTTCGATCGGGAGGCTTTTGAGTGGTGCTGTTGTGGCAGAGATGTTGTCTTCGAGAAAATCGTACTCAGTAATATTCGCTCATATCGGCTTCACGAGTGGGTATGAGCCGAGGGGCCAGGTGAGGGGACGGGCCTCTGAAGCTGCTGTCTTCTTCCATGAAGAAGCTTTTTGACATTTGACGGTAGACGAAAGAGTCACTCTCAGGCACCGCCACCAGGTGGCAGGAGGCGAGCTCGGACGAGGTTTGTTTCAGACAGAGAATCGGCTTTTGGCCTAGCTCCCAGATCCACTCAGACATCTGGGAAACATCAATCACGCTGCCTAAAGGGGCCATGTTGAAAGAGGACACCAGATCCTTTCGTGTGGAGTAGGGGACTTGGGTGACAGAGCGGAACGAGAAGTAGTGGGCGGAGCTAGGCCCAATCTTAGAAAAGAACTGATCTGTGGCCAGGTCAAGAAACAGCCCATTAGAACCATCTTTCAATATCCTTAGTGACTGCTGACGTCACTCAGCATCCATTGGTCAACCCGGGGCCCCCGCAGGAGACCTCTTAGAACCCTTGGGCGCGAGCGGTGTGTGCGCGTTCTCACCTGTGTTTATCACTGCTCCTTGGTTACCGTTCGATCGGGAGGCTTTTGAGTGGTGCGGTTGTGGCAGAGAGGTTGGCTTCTACAGAATAGTACCGAGTAATCGCTGGTATTAGGTTTAGAAGTGGATAAGAGCCGAGGGGGCAGGTGAGCGGGCTGGCCCGTTAAGCTGCTGTCTTCTGCCATGAAGGCGCTTTTTGACTTTGGACCGTAGAAGAAAAAGTCACTCTCTGGCACCACCACCGGGCTGCAGGAGGCGAGCGCGGACGCGGTTTGTTTGTGAAAGAGAATCGGCTTTCGGCTGAGCTGGCAGATCCGACTCAGACATCTGGGAAAGATCCATCACGCTGCCAAACAGGGTGATGTGGAAAGAGGACAGCTGATCTTTCCGTGTGGAGTAGGGGTCGGGAACCTCCAGCAGGCTGCAGGAGGCGAGCGCGGGAGCGGTTTGGTTGAGAAATGGAATCGGATTTCGGCTGAGCTACCAGATCCGACACAGACATCTGGGAAAGATCCATCAAGCTGCAAAAGGGGTCATGTTAAAAGTGGATAGCAGATCTTTCCGTGTGGAGTAGGGTAAGTGGATGACAGAGTGGATGGAGAAGTAGGGGGCGGAGCCAGGCCCAAGCTTAGGAAAGAACTTATCTGTAGCCATGGCAAGAAATAGCCCGTGAGAAACAACTTTCAATCCCCCTAGGGACCACTGACGGCAATCAGCAACCATTGGTCAACCCGGGGCCCCGCAGGAGACCTCTTAGAACCCTTGGGCGCGAGCGGTGTGTGCGCATGCTCACTTGTGTTTGGCACTGCTCCTTGGTTAGCGTTCGATCGGGAGGCTTTTGGGTGGTGCTGTTGTGGCAGAGATGTTGTCTTCGAGAAAATAGTACTGAGTAATATTCGCTCATATCGGCTTCACGAGTGGGTATGAGCCGAGGGGCCAGGTGAGGGGACGGGCCTCTGAAGCTGCTGTCTTCTTCCATGAAGAAGCTTTTTGACTTTTGACGGTAGACGAAAGAGTCACTCTCAGGCACCGCCACCAGGTTGCAGGAGGCGAGCTCGGACGAGGTTTATTTCAGACAGAGAATCGGCTTTTGGCCTAGCTCCCAGATCCACTCAGACATCTGGGAAAGATCAATCACGCTGCCTAAAGGGGCCATGTTGAAAGAGGACACCAGATCCTTTCGTGTGGAGTAGGGGACGGGGATGACAGAGCCGAACGAGTAGTAGGGGGCGGAGCAAGGCCCAATCTGAGAAAAGAACTGATCTGTAGCCACGTCAAGAAATAGCCCATTAGAACCAACTTTCGGCACTCAGCTCCAGGCGGGGCGGCCCCGGCGCTGAGGGACGCTACCCGACCTTGGCGGGACGGGGCTTTCGCCAGGGCCTGGGCCCAGCGACCAGGCGGAGACGGCGCGCGAGCCTTGCAGTCTCCAGGGAAATGCGGGCTTGCCTGCAATGAGATTTCATTTTCTGCATTTAAAGGACATCCTTTTCTGAGCTGCTGTGAATAAATTTGGGATGATACTGTATGTTTTCATCTAATGGAGAATTAGCTGTATTTTGAATAATGATTGCTGCACTGGACGACTTCAGAACATTACTCACAATGTCATCAAACAGGAGTCAGAATCCCCATGGACCGAAGCAGATTGGCCTTGACCAGCTCTGGGACGACCTCAGAGCTGGAATCCAGCAAGTGTACACCAGACAGAGTATGGCGAAGTCCAGATACATGGAACTCTACACGTATCCTCCTGCTTGAACTGAGATAATTTGCTTTAGAATTTTGATACTTAGTGGTAGGATCGATGAATTATTAGAAATTTGACATCGTGTGTTCTCTTCTCAGTTCATCCTTGAAATGTAGTCACAGAATTCATCTTTAGCTTTAAGTTTTTTGAATAGAGGTACTGTTTTTCGGTTTTTGGAACAGAGGTAATAAAATTGGCTAGTTAGTTGTCTAATGCAGTGCTGGTCAGTACAGTAGCCACTAGTCACATGTATCTGTTTACATTTAAAATAATTTAAAAATTCAGTTTCTTAGTCACAGTAGCCATATTTTAAGGGCTTAATAGTCAGATAATAAAATATTTCTATTACTGTGGAAAGATCCGTTGGACAGCACTGGCCTAAAGCAGGGGATCATTTGTTGAAATGTTGTCCATTTGTTTATATATTGTCTGCAGCTGCTTTCATGTTACTCGGAGGGAGTTGAGTAGTTCTGTCAGAAACAATCTTGTCCACAAAGCCTAAAATATTTGCTATCTGGTCCTTTACATAAGAAGTTTGTTGACCTGATCTAACGGGATAGCACAGAGAACAAAAGTTTAACTGTTCTGGTCCTGTTTCACAAAAATGGTATTTAAAAAGTAACTCCCTCATTTGTCATGTGGCCTGCCATGTGTGCGAGGGACAGTGCCGCGTGCTGCAAAGGTCACGAGGGTGTAAAAGACGCGGCCCTGGTCTTCCATACCCAGTGGTGTGCTGTTCGCCTTTGTAGAGTTTCTTGGTTCCGTGCAAATATGAAATTGGAACTAGAGCTAAGCCACCTCAGTAGTGAGCAGGTTGCTGCAGATTCTAGGATTTCAAGGTTCAATGGAGATTTAAGTTTAAATCTTTAGTATGTATCTGTAATTATCAAACTAGGTTATGTGATATTGTAGTGTTCCCTCAAATATGTTAGCATCTGAAAATCCTTAAAAAGAATTTAAACATTGATTTAGATGGATATGAAGCTGTCTATTTCTAAATTAACTTACAATTTATTGTATGTATGTACACATATTCACATATGTACTCACATATACTTACATGTAGAACACTTTTCAAAAAAAAATCAGCTTTATTGAGATAATTCACAAACCATAAAATTCACCCTTTTTAAAGTCAAAAAAAAAAAAAAAAAAAAAACAAAGAACCAAAACCAACTTTCAAACTACTTAGTGACTGCTGAAGTCACTCCGCAACCATTGGTCAACCCGGGGCCCCGCAGGAGACCTCTTAGAACCCTTGGGCGCGAGCGGCGTGTGCGCATGCTCACTTGTGTTTGGCACTGCTCCTTGGTTAGCGTTCGATCGGGAGGCTTTTGAGTGGTGCTGTTGTGGCAGAGATGTTGTCTTCGAGAAAATCGTACTCAGTAATATTCGCTCATATCGGCTTCACGAGTGGGTATGAGCCGAGGGGCCAGGTGAGGGGACGGGCCTCTGAAGCTGCTGTCTTCTTCCATGAAGAAGCTTTTTGACATTTGACGGTAGACGAAAGAGTCACTCTCAGGCACCGCCACCAGGTGGCAGGAGGCGAGCTCGGACGAGGTTTGTTTCAGACAGAGAATCGGCTTTTGGCCTAGCTCCCAGATCCACTCAGACATCTGGGAAACATCAATCACGCTGCCTAAAGGGGCCATGTTGAAAGAGGACACCAGATCCTTTCGTGTGGAGTAGGGGACTTGGGTGACAGAGCGGAACGAGAAGTAGTGGGCGGAGCTAGGCCCAATCTTAGAAAAGAACTGATCTGTGGCCAGGTCAAGAAACAGCCCATTAGAACCATCTTTCAATATCCTTAGTGACTGCTGACGTCACTCAGCATCCATTGGTCAACCCGGGGCCCCCGCAGGAGACCTCTTAGAACCCTTGGGCGCGAGCGGTGTGTGCGCGTTCTCACCTGTGTTTATCACTGCTCCTTGGTTACCGTTCGATCGGGAGGCTTTTGAGTGGTGCGGTTGTGGCAGAGAGGTTGGCTTCTACAGAATAGTACCGAGTAATCGCTGGTATTAGGTTTAGAAGTGGATAAGAGCCGAGGGGGCAGGTGAGCGGGCTGGCCCGTTAAGCTGCTGTCTTCTGCCATGAAGGCGCTTTTTGACTTTGGACCGTAGAAGAAAAAGTCACTCTCTGGCACCACCACCGGGCTGCAGGAGGCGAGCGCGGACGCGGTTTGTTTGTGAAAGAGAATCGGCTTTCGGCTGAGCTGGCAGATCCGACTCAGACATCTGGGAAAGATCCATCACGCTGCCAAACAGGGTGATGTGGAAAGAGGACAGCTGATCTTTCCGTGTGGAGTAGGGGTCGGGAACCTCCAGCAGGCTGCAGGAGGCGAGCGCGGGAGCGGTTTGGTTGAGAAATGGAATCGGATTTCGGCTGAGCTACCAGATCCGACACAGACATCTGGGAAAGATCCATCAAGCTGCAAAAGGGGTCATGTTAAAAGTGGATAGCAGATCTTTCCGTGTGGAGTAGGGTAAGTGGATGACAGAGTGGATGGAGAAGTAGGGGGCGGAGCCAGGCCCAAGCTTAGGAAAGAACTTATCTGTAGCCATGGCAAGAAATAGCCCGTGAGAAACAACTTTCAATCCCCCTAGGGACCACTGACGGCAATCAGCAACCATTGGTCAACCCGGGGCCCCGCAGGAGACCTCTTAGAACCCTTGGGCGCGAGCGGTGTGTGCGCATGCTCACTTGTGTTTGGCACTGCTCCTTGGTTAGCGTTCGATCGGGAGGCTTTTGGGTGGTGCTGTTGTGGCAGAGATGTTGTCTTCGAGAAAATAGTACTGAGTAATATTCGCTCATATCGGCTTCACGAGTGGGTATGAGCCGAGGGGCCAGGTGAGGGGACGGGCCTCTGAAGCTGCTGTCTTCTTCCATGAAGAAGCTTTTTGACTTTTGACGGTAGACGAAAGAGTCACTCTCAGGCACCGCCACCAGGTTGCAGGAGGCGAGCTCGGACGAGGTTTATTTCAGACAGAGAATCGGCTTTTGGCCTAGCTCCCAGATCCACTCAGACATCTGGGAAAGATCAATCACGCTGCCTAAAGGGGCCATGTTGAAAGAGGACACCAGATCCTTTCGTGTGGAGTAGGGGACGGGGATGACAGAGCCGAACGAGTAGTAGGGGGCGGAGCAAGGCCCAATCTGAGAAAAGAACTGATCTGTAGCCACGTCAAGAAATAGCCCATTAGAACCAACTTTCGGCACTCAGCTCCAGGCGGGGCGGCCCCGGCGCTGAGGGACGCTACCCGACCTTGGCGGGACGGGGCTTTCGCCAGGGCCTGGGCCCAGCGACCAGGCGGAGACGGCGCGCGAGCCTTGCAGTCTCCAGGGAAATGCGGGCTTGCCTGCAATGAGATTTCATTTTCTGCATTTAAAGGACATCCTTTTCTGAGCTGCTGTGAATAAATTTGGGATGATACTGTATGTTTTCATCTAATGGAGAATTAGCTGTATTTTGAATAAGGATTGCTGCACTGGACGACTTCAGAACATTACTCACAATGTCATCAAACAGGAGTCAGAATCCCCATGGACCGAAGCAGATTGGCCTTGACCAGCTCTGGGACGACCTCAGAGCTGGAATCCAGCAAGTGTACACCAGACAGAGTATGGCGAAGTCCAGATACATGGAACTCTACACGTATCCTCCTGCTTGAACTGAGATAATTTGCTTTAGAATTTTGATACTTAGTGGTAGGATCGATGAATTATTAGAAATTTGACATCGTGTGTTCTCTTCTCAGTTCATCCTTGAAATGTAGTCACAGAATTCATCTTTAGCTTTAAGTTTTTTGAATAGAGGTACTGTTTTTCGGTTTTTGGAACAGAGGTAATAAAATTGGCTAGTTAGTTGTCTAATGCAGTGCTGGTCAGTACAGTAGCCACTAGTCACATGTATCTGTTTACATTTAAAATAATTTAAAAATTCAGTTTCTTAGTCACAGTAGCCATATTTTAAGGGCTTAATAGTCAGATAATAAAATATTTCTATTACTGTGGAAAGATCCGTTGGACAGCACTGGCCTAAAGCAGGGGATCATTTGTTGAAATGTTGTCCATTTGTTTATATATTGTCTGCAGCTGCTTTCATGTTACTCGGAGGGAGTTGAGTAGTTCTGTCAGAAACAATCTTGTCCACAAAGCCTAAAATATTTGCTATCTGGTCCTTTACATAAGAAGTTTGTTGACCTGATCTAACGGGATAGCACAGAGAACAAAAGTTTAACTGTTCTGGTCCTGTTTCACAAAAATGGTATTTAAAAAGTAACTCCCTCATTTGTCATGTGGCCTGCCATGTGTGCGAGGGACAGTGCCGCGTGCTGCAAAGGTCACGAGGGTGTAAAAGACGCGGCCCTGGTCTTCCATACCCAGTGGTGTGCTGTTCGCCTTTGTAGAGTTTCTTGGTTCCGTGCAAATATGAAATTGGAACTAGAGCTAAGCCACCTCAGTAGTGAGCAGGTTGCTGCAGATTCTAGGATTTCAAGGTTCAATGGAGATTTAAGTTTAAATCTTTAGTATGTATCTGTAATTATCAAACTAGGTTATGTGATATTGTAGTGTTCCCTCAAATATGTTAGCATCTGAAAATCCTTAAAAAGAATTTAAACATTGATTTAGATGGATATGAAGCTGTCTATTTCTAAATTAACTTACAATTTATTGTATGTATGTACACATATTCACATATGTACTCACATATACTTACATGTAGAACACTTTTCAAAAAAAAATCAGCTTTATTGAGATAATTCACAAACCATAAAATTCACCCTTTTTAAAGTCAAAAAAAAAAAAAAAAAAAAAAACAAAGAACCAACTTTCAAACTACTTAGTGACTGCTGAAGTCACTCCGCAACCATTGGTCAACCCGGGGCCCCGCAGGAGACCTCTTAGAACCCTTGGGCGCGAGCGGCGTGTGCGCATGCTCACTTGTGTTTGGCACTGCTCCTTGGTTAGCGTTCGATCGGGAGGCTTTTGAGTGGTGCTGTTGTGGCAGAGATGTTGTCTTCGAGAAAATCGTACTCAGTAATATTCGCTCATATCGGCTTCACGAGTGGGTATGAGCCGAGGGGCCAGGTGAGGGGACGGGCCTCTGAAGCTGCTGTCTTCTTCCATGAAGAAGCTTTTTGACATTTGACGGTAGACGAAAGAGTCACTCTCAGGCACCGCCACCAGGTGGCAGGAGGCGAGCTCGGACGAGGTTTGTTTCAGACAGAGAATCGGCTTTTGGCCTAGCTCCCAGATCCACTCAGACATCTGGGAAACATCAATCACGCTGCCTAAAGGGGCCATGTTGAAAGAGGACACCAGATCCTTTCGTGTGGAGTAGGGGACTTGGGTGACAGAGCGGAACGAGAAGTAGTGGGCGGAGCTAGGCCCAATCTTAGAAAAGAACTGATCTGTGGCCAGGTCAAGAAACAGCCCATTAGAACCATCTTTCAATATCCTTAGTGACTGCTGACGTCACTCAGCATCCATTGGTCAACCCGGGGCCCCCGCAGGAGACCTCTTAGAACCCTTGGGCGCGAGCGGTGTGTGCGCGTTCTCACCTGTGTTTATCACTGCTCCTTGGTTACCGTTCGATCGGGAGGCTTTTGAGTGGTGCGGTTGTGGCAGAGAGGTTGGCTTCTACAGAATAGTACCGAGTAATCGCTGGTATTAGGTTTAGAAGTGGATAAGAGCCGAGGGGGCAGGTGAGCGGGCTGGCCCGTTAAGCTGCTGTCTTCTGCCATGAAGGCGCTTTTTGACTTTGGACCGTAGAAGAAAAAGTCACTCTCTGGCACCACCACCGGGCTGCAGGAGGCGAGCGCGGACGCGGTTTGTTTGTGAAAGAGAATCGGCTTTCGGCTGAGCTGGCAGATCCGACTCAGACATCTGGGAAAGATCCATCACGCTGCCAAACAGGGTGATGTGGAAAGAGGACAGCTGATCTTTCCGTGTGGAGTAGGGGTCGGGAACCTCCAGCAGGCTGCAGGAGGCGAGCGCGGGAGCGGTTTGGTTGAGAAATGGAATCGGATTTCGGCTGAGCTACCAGATCCGACACAGACATCTGGGAAAGATCCATCAAGCTGCAAAAGGGGTCATGTTAAAAGTGGATAGCAGATCTTTCCGTGTGGAGTAGGGTAAGTGGATGACAGAGTGGATGGAGAAGTAGGGGGCGGAGCCAGGCCCAAGCTTAGGAAAGAACTTATCTGTAGCCATGGCAAGAAATAGCCCGTGAGAAACAACTTTCAATCCCCCTAGGGACCACTGACGGCAATCAGCAACCATTGGTCAACCCGGGGCCCCGCAGGAGACCTCTTAGAACCCTTGGGCGCGAGCGGTGTGTGCGCATGCTCACTTGTGTTTGGCACTGCTCCTTGGTTAGCGTTCGATCGGGAGGCTTTTGGGTGGTGCTGTTGTGGCAGAGATGTTGTCTTCGAGAAAATAGTACTGAGTAATATTCGCTCATATCGGCTTCACGAGTGGGTATGAGCCGAGGGGCCAGGTGAGGGGACGGGCCTCTGAAGCTGCTGTCTTCTTCCATGAAGAAGCTTTTTGACTTTTGACGGTAGACGAAAGAGTCACTCTCAGGCACCGCCACCAGGTTGCAGGAGGCGAGCTCGGACGAGGTTTATTTCAGACAGAGAATCGGCTTTTGGCCTAGCTCCCAGATCCACTCAGACATCTGGGAAAGATCAATCACGCTGCCTAAAGGGGCCATGTTGAAAGAGGACACCAGATCCTTTCGTGTGGAGTAGGGGACGGGGATGACAGAGCCGAACGAGTAGTAGGGGGCGGAGCAAGGCCCAATCTGAGAAAAGAACTGATCTGTAGCCACGTCAAGAAATAGCCCATTAGAACCAACTTTCGGCACTCAGCTCCAGGCGGGGCGGCCCCGGCGCTGAGGGACGCTACCCGACCTTGGCGGGACGGGGCTTTCGCCAGGGCCTGGGCCCAGCGACCAGGCGGAGACGGCGCGCGAGCCTTGCAGTCTCCAGGGAAATGCGGGCTTGCCTGCAATGAGATTTCATTTTCTGCATTTAAAGGACATCCTTTTCTGAGCTGCTGTGAATAAATTTGGGATGATACTGTATGTTTTCATCTAATGGAGAATTAGCTGTATTTTGAATAAGGATTGCTGCACTGGACGACTTCAGAACATTACTCACAATGTCATCAAACAGGAGTCAGAATCCCCATGGACCGAAGCAGATTGGCCTTGACCAGCTCTGGGACGACCTCAGAGCTGGAATCCAGCAAGTGTACACCAGACAGAGTATGGCGAAGTCCAGATACATGGAACTCTACACGTATCCTCCTGCTTGAACTGAGATAATTTGCTTTAGAATTTTGATACTTAGTGGTAGGATCGATGAATTATTAGAAATTTGACATCGTGTGTTCTCTTCTCAGTTCATCCTTGAAATGTAGTCACAGAATTCATCTTTAGCTTTAAGTTTTTTGAATAGAGGTACTGTTTTTCGGTTTTTGGAACAGAGGTAATAAAATTGGCTAGTTAGTTGTCTAATGCAGTGCTGGTCAGTACAGTAGCCACTAGTCACATGTATCTGTTTACATTTAAAATAATTTAAAAATTCAGTTTCTTAGTCACAGTAGCCATATTTTAAGGGCTTAATAGTCAGATAATAAAATATTTCTATTACTGTGGAAAGATCCGTTGGACAGCACTGGCCTAAAGCAGGGGATCATTTGTTGAAATGTTGTCCATTTGTTTATATATTGTCTACAGCTGCTTTCATGTTACTCGGAGGGAGTTGAGTAGTTCTGTCAGAAACAATCTTGTCCACAAAGCCTAAAATATTTGCTATCTGGTCCTTTACATAAGAAGTTTGTTGACCTGATCTAACGGGATAGCACAGAGAACAAAAGTTTAACTGTTCTGGTCCTGTTTCACAAAAATGGTATTTAAAAAGTAACTCCCTCATTTGTCATGTGGCCTGCCATGTGTGCGAGGGACAGTGCCGCGTGCTGCAAAGGTCACGAGGGTGTAAAAGACGCGGCCCTGCTCTTCCATACCCAGTGGTGTGCTGTTCGCCTTTGTAGAGTTTCTTGGTTCCGTGCAAATATGAAATTGGAACTAGAGCTAAGCCACCTCAGTAGTGAGCAGGTTGCTGCAGATTCTAGGATTTCAAGGTTCAATGGAGATTTAAGTTTAAATCTTTGGTATGTATCTGTAATTATCAAACTAGGTTATGTGATATTGTAGTGTTCCCTCAAATATGTTAGCATCTGAAAATCCTTAAAAAGAATTTAAACATTGATTTAGATGGATATGAAGCTGTCTATTTCTAAATTAACTTACAATTTATTGTATGTATGTACACATATTCACATATGTACTCACATATACTTACATGTAGATCACTTTTCAAAAAAAATCAGCTTTATTGAGATAATTCACAAACCATAAAATTCACCCTTTTTAAAGTAAAAAAAAAAAAACAAAAACAAAAACAAAGAACCAACTTTCAAACTACTTAGTGACTGCTGAAGTCACTCCGCAACCATTGGTCAACCCGGGGCCCCGCAGGAGACCTCTTAGAACCCTTGGGCGCGAGCGGCGTGTGCGCATGCTCACTTGTGTTTGGCACTGCTCCTTGGTTAGCGTTCGATCGGGAGGCTTTTGAGTGGTGCTGTTGTGGCAGAGATGTTGTCTTCGAGAAAATCGTACTCAGTAATATTCGCTCATATCGGCTTCACGAGTGGGTATGAGCCGAGGGGCCAGGTGAGGGGACGGGCCTCTGAAGCTGCTGTCTTCTTCCATGAAGAAGCTTTTTGACATTTGACGGTAGACGAAAGAGTCACTCTCAGGCACCGCCACCAGGTGGCAGGAGGCGAGCTCGGACGAGGTTTGTTTCAGACAGAGAATCGGCTTTTGGCCTAGCTCCCAGATCCACTCAGACATCTGGGAAACATCAATCACGCTGCCTAAAGGGGCCATGTTGAAAGAGGACACCAGATCCTTTCGTGTGGAGTAGGGGACTTGGGTGACAGAGCGGAACGAGAAGTAGTGGGCGGAGCTAGGCCCAATCTTAGAAAAGAACTGATCTGTGGCCAGGTCAAGAAACAGCCCATTAGAACCATCTTTCAATATCCTTAGTGACTGCTGACGTCACTCAGCATCCATTGGTCAACCCGGGGCCCCCGCAGGAGACCTCTTAGAACCCTTGGGCGCGAGCGGTGTGTGCGCGTTCTCACCTGTGTTTATCACTGCTCCTTGGTTACCGTTCGATCGGGAGGCTTTTGAGTGGTGCGGTTGTGGCAGAGAGGTTGGCTTCTACAGAATAGTACCGAGTAATCGCTGGTATTAGGTTTAGAAGTGGATAAGAGCCGAGGGGGCAGGTGAGCGGGCTGGCCCGTTAAGCTGCTGTCTTCTGCCATGAAGGCGCTTTTTGACTTTGGACCGTAGAAGAAAAAGTCACTCTCTGGCACCACCACCGGGCTGCAGGAGGCGAGCGCGGACGCGGTTTGTTTGTGAAAGAGAATCGGCTTTCGGCTGAGCTGGCAGATCCGACTCAGACATCTGGGAAAGATCCATCACGCTGCCAAACAGGGTGATGTGGAAAGAGGACAGCTGATCTTTCCGTGTGGAGTAGGGGTCGGGAACCTCCAGCAGGCTGCAGGAGGCGAGCGCGGGAGCGGTTTGGTTGAGAAATGGAATCGGATTTCGGCTGAGCTACCAGATCCGACACAGACATCTGGGAAAGATCCATCAAGCTGCAAAAGGGGTCATGTTAAAAGTGGATAGCAGATCTTTCCGTGTGGAGTAGGGTAAGTGGATGACAGAGTGGATGGAGAAGTAGGGGGCGGAGCCAGGCCCAAGCTTAGGAAAGAACTTATCTGTAGCCATGGCAAGAAATAGCCCGTGAGAAACAACTTTCAATCCCCCTAGGGACCACTGACGGCAATCAGCAACCATTGGTCAACCCGGGGCCCCGCAGGAGACCTCTTAGAACCCTTGGGCGCGAGCGGTGTGTGCGCATGCTCACTTGTGTTTGGCACTGCTCCTTGGTTAGCGTTCGATCGGGAGGCTTTTGGGTGGTGCTGTTGTGGCAGAGATGTTGTCTTCGAGAAAATAGTACTGAGTAATATTCGCTCATATCGGCTTCACGAGTGGGTATGAGCCGAGGGGCCAGGTGAGGGGACGGGCCTCTGAAGCTGCTGTCTTCTCCCATGAAGAAGCTTTTTGACTTTTGACGGTAGACGAAAGAGTCACTCTCAGGCACCGCCACCAGGTTGCAGGAGGCGAGCTCGGACGAGGTTTATTTCAGACAGAGAATCGGCTTTTGGCCTAGCTCCCAGATCCACTCAGACATCTGGGAAAGATCAATCACGCTGCCTAAAGGGGCCATGTTGAAAGAGGACACCAGATCCTTTCGTGTGGAGTAGGGGACGGGGATGACAGAGCCGAACGAGTAGTAGGGGGCGGAGCAAGGCCCAATCTGAGAAAAGAACTGATCTGTAGCCACGTCAAGAAATAGCCCATTAGAACCAACTTTCGGCACTCAGCTCCAGGCGGGGCGGCCCCGGCGCTGAGGGACGCTACCCGACCTTGGCGGGACGGGGGTTTCGCCAGGGCCTGGGCCCAGCGACCAGGCGGAGACGGCGCGCGAGCCTTGCAGTCTCCAGGGAAATGCGGGCTTGCCTGCAATGAGATTTCATTTTCTGCATTTAAAGGACATCCTTTTCTGAGCTGCTGTGAATAAATTTGGGATGATACTGTATGTTTTCATCTAATGGAGAATTAGCTGTATTTTGAATAAGGATTGCTGCACTGGACGACTTCAGAACATTACTCACAATGTCATCAAACAGGAGTCAGAATCCCCATGGACCGAAGCAGATTGGCCTTGACCAGCTCTGGGACGACCTCAGAGCTGGAATCCAGCAAGTGTACACCAGACAGAGTATGGCGAAGTCCAGATACATGGAACTCTACACGTATCCTCCTGCTTGAACTGAGATAATTTGCTTTAGAATTTTGATACTTAGTGGTAGGATCGATGAATTATTAGAAATTTGACATCGTGTGTTCTCTTCTCAGTTCATCCTTGAAATGTAGTCACAGAATTCATCTTTAGCTTTAAGTTTTTTGAATAGAGGTACTGTTTTTCGGTTTTTGGAACAGAGGTAATAAAATTGGCTAGTTAGTTGTCTAATGCAGTGCTGGTCAGTACAGTAGCCACTAGTCACATGTATCTGTTTACATTTAAAATAATTTAAAAATTCAGTTTCTTAGTCACAGTAGCCATATTTTAAGGGCTTAATAGTCAGATAATAAAATATTTCTATTACTGTGGAAAGATCCGTTGGACAGCACTGGCCTAAAGCAGGGGATCATTTGTTGAAATGTTGTCCATTTGTTTATATATTGTCTACAGCTGCTTTCATGTTACTCGGAGGGAGTTGAGTAGTTCTGTCAGAAACAATCTTGTCCACAAAGCCTAAAATATTTGCTATCTGGTCCTTTACATAAGAAGTTTGTTGACCTGATCTAACGGGATAGCACAGAGAACAAAAGTTTAACTGTTCTGGTCCTGTTTCACAAAAATGGTATTTAAAAAGTAACTCCCTCATTTGTCATGTGGCCTGCCATGTGTGCGAGGGACAGTGCCGCGTGCTGCAAAGGTCACGAGGGTGTAAAAGACGCGGCCCTGCTCTTCCATACCCAGTGGTGTGCTGTTCGCCTTTGTAGAGTTTCTTGGTTCCGTGCAAATATGAAATTGGAACTAGAGCTAAGCCACCTCAGTAGTGAGCAGGTTGCTGCAGATTCTAGGATTTCAAGGTTCAATGGAGATTTAAGTTTAAATCTTTGGTATGTATCTGTAATTATCAAACTAGGTTATGTGATATTGTAGTGTTCCCTCAAATATGTTAGCATCTGAAAATCCTTAAAAAGAATTTAAACATTGATTTAGATGGATATGAAGCTGTCTATTTCTAAATTAACTTACAATTTATTGTATGTATGTACACATATTCATATATGTACTCATATATACTTACATGTAGATCACTTTTCAAAAAAAAATCAGCTTTATTGAGATAATTCACAAACCATAAAATTCACCCTTTTTAAAGTCAAAAAAAAAAAAAAAAAACAAAAACAAAGAACCAACTTTCAAACTACTTAGTGACTGCTGAAGTCACTCCGCAACCATTGGTCAACCCGGGGCCCCGCAGGAGACCTCTTAGAACCCTTGGGCGCGAGCGGCGTGTGCGCATGCTCACTTGTGTTTGGCACTGCTCCTTGGTTAGCGTTCGATCGGGAGGCTTTTGAGTGGTGCTGTTGTGGCAGAGATGTTGTCTTCGAGAAAATCGTACTCAGTAATATTCGCTCATATCGGCTTCACGAGTGGGTATGAGCCGAGGGGCCAGGTGAGGGGACGGGCCTCTGAAGCTGCTGTCTTCTTCCATGAAGAAGCTTTTTGACATTTGACGGTAGACGAAAGAGTCACTCTCAGGCACCGCCACCAGGTGGCAGGAGGCGAGCTCGGACGAGGTTTGTTTCAGACAGAGAATCGGCTTTTGGCCTAGCTCCCAGATCCACTCAGACATCTGGGAAACATCAATCACGCTGCCTAAAGGGGCCATGTTGAAAGAGGACACCAGATCCTTTCGTGTGGAGTAGGGGACTTGGGTGACAGAGCGGAACGAGAAGTAGTGGGCGGAGCTAGGCCCAATCTTAGAAAAGAACTGATCTGTGGCCAGGTCAAGAAACAGCCCATTAGAACCATCTTTCAATATCCTTAGTGACTGCTGACGTCACTCAGCATCCATTGGTCAACCCGGGGCCCCCGCAGGAGACCTCTTAGAACCCTTGGGCGCGAGCGGTGTGTGCGCGTTCTCACCTGTGTTTATCACTGCTCCTTGGTTACCGTTCGATCGGGAGGCTTTTGAGTGGTGCGGTTGTGGCAGAGAGGTTGGCTTCTACAGAATAGTACCGAGTAATCGCTGGTATTAGGTTTAGAAGTGGATAAGAGCCGAGGGGGCAGGTGAGCGGGCTGGCCCGTTAAGCTGCTGTCTTCTGCCATGAAGGCGCTTTTTGACTTTGGACCGTAGAAGAAAAAGTCACTCTCTGGCACCACCACCGGGCTGCAGGAGGCGAGCGCGGACGCGGTTTGTTTGTGAAAGAGAATCGGCTTTCGGCTGAGCTGGCAGATCCGACTCAGACATCTGGGAAAGATCCATCACGCTGCCAAACAGGGTGATGTGGAAAGAGGACAGCTGATCTTTCCGTGTGGAGTAGGGGTCGGGAACCTCCAGCAGGCTGCAGGAGGCGAGCGCGGGAGCGGTTTGGTTGAGAAATGGAATCGGATTTCGGCTGAGCTACCAGATCCGACACAGACATCTGGGAAAGATCCATCAAGCTGCAAAAGGGGTCATGTTAAAAGTGGATAGCAGATCTTTCCGTGTGGAGTAGGGTAAGTGGATGACAGAGTGGATGGAGAAGTAGGGGGCGGAGCCAGGCCCAAGCTTAGGAAAGAACTTATCTGTAGCCATGGCAAGAAATAGCCCGTGAGAAACAACTTTCAATCCCCCTAGGGACCACTGACGGCAATCAGCAACCATTGGTCAACCCGGGGCCCCGCAGGAGACCTCTTAGAACCCTTGGGCGCGAGCGGTGTGTGCGCATGCTCACTTGTGTTTGGCACTGCTCCTTGGTTAGCGTTCGATCGGGAGGCTTTTGGGTGGTGCTGTTGTGGCAGAGATGTTGTCTTCGAGAAAATAGTACTGAGTAATATTCGCTCATATCGGCTTCACGAGTGGGTATGAGCCGAGGGGCCAGGTGAGGGGACGGGCCTCTGAAGCTGCTGTCTTCTCCCATGAAGAAGCTTTTTGACTTTTGACGGTAGACGAAAGAGTCACTCTCAGGCACCGCCACCAGGTTGCAGGAGGCGAGCTCGGACGAGGTTTATTTCAGACAGAGAATCGGCTTTTGGCCTAGCTCCCAGATCCACTCAGACATCTGGGAAAGATCAATCACGCTGCCTAAAGGGGCCATGTTGAAAGAGGACACCAGATCCTTTCGTGTGGAGTAGGGGACGGGGATGACAGAGCCGAACGAGTAGTAGGGGGCGGAGCAAGGCCCAATCTGAGAAAAGAACTGATCTGTAGCCACGTCAAGAAATAGCCCATTAGAACCAACTTTCGGCACTCAGCTCCAGGCGGGGCGGCCCCGGCGCTGAGGGACGCTACCCGACCTTGGCGGGACGGGGCTTTCGCCAGGGCCTGGGCCCAGCGACCAGGCGGAGACGGCGCGCGAGCCTTGCAGTCTCCAGGGAAATGCGGGCTTGCCTGCAATGAGATTTCATTTTCTGCATTTAAAGGACATCCTTTTCTGAGCTGCTGTGAATAAATTTGGGATGATACTGTATGTTTTCATCTAATGGAGAATTAGCTGTATTTTGAATAAGGATTGCTGCACTGGACGACTTCAGAACATTACTCACAATGTCATCAAACAGGAGTCAGAATCCCCATGGACCGAAGCAGATTGGCCTTGACCAGCTCTGGGACGACCTCAGAGCTGGAATCCAGCAAGTGTACACCAGACAGAGTATGGCGAAGTCCAGATACATGGAACTCTACACGTATCCTCCTGCTTGAACTGAGATAATTTGCTTTAGAATTTTGATACTTAGTGGTAGGATCGATGAATTATTAGAAATTTGACATCGTGTGTTCTCTTCTCAGTTCATCCTTGAAATGTAGTCACAGAATTCATCTTTAGCTTTAAGTTTTTTGAATAGAGGTACTGTTTTTCGGTTTTTGGAACAGAGGTAATAAAATTGGCTAGTTAGTTGTCTAATGCAGTGCTGGTCAGTACAGTAGCCACTAGTCACATGTATCTGTTTACATTTAAAATAATTTAAAAATTCAGTTTCTTAGTCACAGTAGCCATATTTTAAGGGCTTAATAGTCAGATAATAAAATATTTCTATTACTGTGGAAAGATCCGTTGGACAGCACTGGCCTAAAGCAGGGGATCATTTGTTGAAATGTTGTCCATTTGTTTATATATTGTCTACAGCTGCTTTCATGTTACTCGGAGGGAGTTGAGTAGTTCTGTCAGAAACAATCTTGTCCACAAAGCCTAAAATATTTGCTATCTGGTCCTTTACATAAGAAGTTTGTTGACCTGATCTAACGGGATAGCACAGAGAACAAAAGTTTAACTGTTCTGGTCCTGTTTCACAAAAATGGTATTTAAAAAGTAACTCCCTCATTTGTCATGTGGCCTGCCATGTGTGCGAGGGACAGTGCCGCGTGCTGCAAAGGTCACGAGGGTGTAAAAGACGCGGCCCTGCTCTTCCATACCCAGTGGTGTGCTGTTCGCCTTTGTAGAGTTTCTTGGTTCCGTGCAAATATGAAATTGGAACTAGAGCTAAGCCACCTCAGTAGTGAGCAGGTTGCTGCAGATTCTAGGATTTCAAGGTTCAATGGAGATTTAAGTTTAAATCTTTGGTATGTATCTGTAATTATCAAACTAGGTTATGTGATATTGTAGTGTTCCCTCAAATATGTTAGCATCTGAAAATCCTTAAAAAGAATTTAAACATTGATTTAGATGGATATGAAGCTGTCTATTTCTAAATTAACTTACAATTTATTGTATGTATGTACACATATTCATATATGTACTCATATATACTTACATGTAGATCACTTTTCAAAAAAAAATCAGCTTTATTGAGATAATTCACAAACCATAAAATTCACCCTTTTTAAAGTCAAAAAAAAAAAAAAAAAACAAAAACAAAGAACCAACTTTCAAACTACTTAGTGACTGCTGAAGTCACTCCGCAACCATTGGTCAACCCGGGGCCCCGCAGGAGACCTCTTAGAACCCTTGGGCGCGAGCGGCGTGTGCGCATGCTCACTTGTGTTTGGCACTGCTCCTTGGTTAGCGTTCGATCGGGAGGCTTTTGAGTGGTGCTGTTGTGGCAGAGATGTTGTCTTCGAGAAAATCGTACTCAGTAATATTCGCTCATATCGGCTTCACGAGTGGGTATGAGCCGAGGGGCCAGGTGAGGGGACGGGCCTCTGAAGCTGCTGTCTTCTTCCATGAAGAAGCTTTTTGACATTTGACGGTAGACGAAAGAGTCACTCTCAGGCACCGCCACCAGGTGGCAGGAGGCGAGCTCGGACGAGGTTTGTTTCAGACAGAGAATCGGCTTTTGGCCTAGCTCCCAGATCCACTCAGACATCTGGGAAACATCAATCACGCTGCCTAAAGGGGCCATGTTGAAAGAGGACACCAGATCCTTTCGTGTGGAGTAGGGGACTTGGGTGACAGAGCGGAACGAGAAGTAGTGGGCGGAGCTAGGCCCAATCTTAGAAAAGAACTGATCTGTGGCCAGGTCAAGAAACAGCCCATTAGAACCATCTTTCAATATCCTTAGTGACTGCTGACGTCACTCAGCATCCATTGGTCAACCCGGGGCCCCCGCAGGAGACCTCTTAGAACCCTTGGGCGCGAGCGGTGTGTGCGCGTTCTCACCTGTGTTTATCACTGCTCCTTGGTTACCGTTCGATCGGGAGGCTTTTGAGTGGTGCGGTTGTGGCAGAGAGGTTGGCTTCTACAGAATAGTACCGAGTAATCGCTGGTATTAGGTTTAGAAGTGGATAAGAGCCGAGGGGGCAGGTGAGCGGGCTGGCCCGTTAAGCTGCTGTCTTCTGCCATGAAGGCGCTTTTTGACTTTGGACCGTAGAAGAAAAAGTCACTCTCTGGCACCACCACCGGGCTGCAGGAGGCGAGCGCGGACGCGGTTTGTTTGTGAAAGAGAATCGGCTTTCGGCTGAGCTGGCAGATCCGACTCAGACATCTGGGAAAGATCCATCACGCTGCCAAACAGGGTGATGTGGAAAGAGGACAGCTGATCTTTCCGTGTGGAGTAGGGGTCGGGAACCTCCAGCAGGCTGCAGGAGGCGAGCGCGGGAGCGGTTTGGTTGAGAAATGGAATCGGATTTCGGCTGAGCTACCAGATCCGACACAGACATCTGGGAAAGATCCATCAAGCTGCAAAAGGGGTCATGTTAAAAGTGGATAGCAGATCTTTCCGTGTGGAGTAGGGTAAGTGGATGACAGAGTGGATGGAGAAGTAGGGGGCGGAGCCAGGCCCAAGCTTAGGAAAGAACTTATCTGTAGCCATGGCAAGAAATAGCCCGTGAGAAACAACTTTCAATCCCCCTAGGGACCACTGACGGCAATCAGCAACCATTGGTCAACCCGGGGCCCCGCAGGAGACCTCTTAGAACCCTTGGGCGCGAGCGGTGTGTGCGCATGCTCACTTGTGTTTGGCACTGCTCCTTGGTTAGCGTTCGATCGGGAGGCTTTTGGGTGGTGCTGTTGTGGCAGAGATGTTGTCTTCGAGAAAATAGTACTGAGTAATATTCGCTCATATCGGCTTCACGAGTGGGTATGAGCCGAGGGGCCAGGTGAGGGGACGGGCCTCTGAAGCTGCTGTCTTCTCCCATGAAGAAGCTTTTTGACTTTTGACGGTAGACGAAAGAGTCACTCTCAGGCACCGCCACCAGGTTGCAGGAGGCGAGCTCGGACGAGGTTTATTTCAGACAGAGAATCGGCTTTTGGCCTAGCTCCCAGATCCACTCAGACATCTGGGAAAGATCAATCACGCTGCCTAAAGGGGCCATGTTGAAAGAGGACACCAGATCCTTTCGTGTGGAGTAGGGGACGGGGATGACAGAGCCGAACGAGTAGTAGGGGGCGGAGCAAGGCCCAATCTGAGAAAAGAACTGATCTGTAGCCACGTCAAGAAATAGCCCATTAGAACCAACTTTCGGCACTCAGCTCCAGGCGGGGCGGCCCCGGCGCTGAGGGACGCTACCCGACCTTGGCGGGACGGGGCTTTCGCCAGGGCCTGGGCCCAGCGACCAGGCGGAGACGGCGCGCGAGCCTTGCAGTCTCCAGGGAAATGCGGGCTTGCCTGCAATGAGATTTCATTTTCTGCATTTAAAGGACATCCTTTTCTGAGCTGCTGTGAATAAATTTGGGATGATACTGTATGTTTTCATCTAATGGAGAATTAGCTGTATTTTGAATAAGGATTGCTGCACTGGACGACTTCAGAACATTACTCACAATGTCATCAAACAGGAGTCAGAATCCCCATGGACCGAAGCAGATTGGCCTTGACCAGCTCTGGGACGACCTCAGAGCTGGAATCCAGCAAGTGTACACCAGACAGAGTATGGCGAAGTCCAGATACATGGAACTCTACACGTATCCTCCTGCTTGAACTGAGATAATTTGCTTTAGAATTTTGATACTTAGTGGTAGGATCGATGAATTATTAGAAATTTGACATCGTGTGTTCTCTTCTCAGTTCATCCTTGAAATGTAGTCACAGAATTCATCTTTAGCTTTAAGTTTTTTGAATAGAGGTACTGTTTTTCGGTTTTTGGAACAGAGGTAATAAAATTGGCTAGTTAGTTGTCTAATGCAGTGCTGGTCAGTACAGTAGCCACTAGTCACATGTATCTGTTTACATTTAAAATAATTTAAAAATTCAGTTTCTTAGTCACAGTAGCCATATTTTAAGGGCTTAATAGTCAGATAATAAAATATTTCTATTACTGTGGAAAGATCCGTTGGACAGCACTGGCCTAAAGCAGGGGATCATTTGTTGAAATGTTGTCCATTTGTTTATATATTGTCTACAGCTGCTTTCATGTTACTCGGAGGGAGTTGAGTAGTTCTGTCAGAAACAATCTTGTCCACAAAGCCTAAAATATTTGCTATCTGGTCCTTTACATAAGAAGTTTGTTGACCTGATCTAACGGGATAGCACAGAGAACAAAAGTTTAACTGTTCTGGTCCTGTTTCACAAAAATGGTATTTAAAAAGTAACTCCCTCATTTGTCATGTGGCCTGCCATGTGTGCGAGGGACAGTGCCGCGTGCTGCAAAGGTCACGAGGGTGTAAAAGACGCGGCCCTGCTCTTCCATACCCAGTGGTGTGCTGTTCGCCTTTGTAGAGTTTCTTGGTTCCGTGCAAATATGAAATTGGAACTAGAGCTAAGCCACCTCAGTAGTGAGCAGGTTGCTGCAGATTCTAGGATTTCAAGGTTCAATGGAGATTTAAGTTTAAATCTTTGCTATGTATCTGTAATTATCAAACTAGGTTATGTGATATTGTAGTGTTCCCTCAAATATGTTAGCATCTGAAAATCCTTAAAAAGAATTTAAACATTGATTTAGATGGATATGAAGCTGTCTATTTCTAAATTAACTTACAATTTATTGTATGTATGTACACATATTCATATATGTACTCATATATACTTACATGTAGATCACTTTTCAAAAAAAAATCAGCTTTATTGAGATAATTCACAAACCATAAAATTCACCCTTTTTAAAGTCAAAAAAAAAAAAAAAAACAAAAACAAAGAACCAACTTTCAAACTACTTAGTGACTGCTGAAGTCACTCCGCAACCATTGGTCAACCCGGGGCCCCGCAGGAGACCTCTTAGAACCCTTGGGCGCGAGCGGCGTGTGCGCATGCTCACTTGTGTTTGGCACTGCTCCTTGGTTAGCGTTCGATCGGGAGGCTTTTGAGTGGTGCTGTTGTGGCAGAGATGTTGTCTTCGAGAAAATCGTACTCAGTAATATTCGCTCATATCGGCTTCACGAGTGGGTATGAGCCGAGGGGCCAGGTGAGGGGACGGGCCTCTGAAGCTGCTGTCTTCTTCCATGAAGAAGCTTTTTGACATTTGACGGTAGACGAAAGAGTCACTCTCAGGCACCGCCACCAGGTGGCAGGAGGCGAGCTCGGACGAGGTTTGTTTCAGACAGAGAATCGGCTTTTGGCCTAGCTCCCAGATCCACTCAGACATCTGGGAAACATCAATCACGCTGCCTAAAGGGGCCATGTTGAAAGAGGACACCAGATCCTTTCGTGTGGAGTAGGGGACTTGGGTGACAGAGCGGAACGAGAAGTAGTGGGCGGAGCTAGGCCCAATCTTAGAAAAGAACTGATCTGTGGCCAGGTCAAGAAACAGCCCATTAGAACCATCTTTCAATATCCTTAGTGACTGCTGACGTCACTCAGCATCCATTGGTCAACCCGGGGCCCCCGCAGGAGACCTCTTAGAACCCTTGGGCGCGAGCGGTGTGTGCGCGTTCTCACCTGTGTTTATCACTGCTCCTTGGTTACCGTTCGATCGGGAGGCTTTTGAGTGGTGCGGTTGTGGCAGAGAGGTTGGCTTCTACAGAATAGTACCGAGTAATCGCTGGTATTAGGTTTAGAAGTGGATAAGAGCCGAGGGGGCAGGTGAGCGGGCTGGCCCGTTAAGCTGCTGTCTTCTGCCATGAAGGCGCTTTTTGACTTTGGACCGTAGAAGAAAAAGTCACTCTCTGGCACCACCACCGGGCTGCAGGAGGCGAGCGCGGACGCGGTTTGTTTGTGAAAGAGAATCGGCTTTCGGCTGAGCTGGCAGATCCGACTCAGACATCTGGGAAAGATCCATCACGCTGCCAAACAGGGTGATGTGGAAAGAGGACAGCTGATCTTTCCGTGTGGAGTAGGGGTCGGGAACCTCCAGCAGGCTGCAGGAGGCGAGCGCGGGAGCGGTTTGGTTGAGAAATGGAATCGGATTTCGGCTGAGCTACCAGATCCGACACAGACATCTGGGAAAGATCCATCAAGCTGCAAAAGGGGTCATGTTAAAAGTGGATAGCAGATCTTTCCGTGTGGAGTAGGGTAAGTGGATGACAGAGTGGATGGAGAAGTAGGGGGCGGAGCCAGGCCCAAGCTTAGGAAAGAACTTATCTGTAGCCATGGCAAGAAATAGCCCGTGAGAAACAACTTTCAATCCCCCTAGGGACCACTGACGGCAATCAGCAACCATTGGTCAACCCGGGGCCCCGCAGGAGACCTCTTAGAACCCTTGGGCGCGAGCGGTGTGTGCGCATGCTCACTTGTGTTTGGCACTGCTCCTTGGTTAGCGTTCGATCGGGAGGCTTTTGGGTGGTGCTGTTGTGGCAGAGATGTTGTCTTCGAGAAAATAGTACTGAGTAATATTCGCTCATATCGGCTTCACGAGTGGGTATGAGCCGAGGGGCCAGGTGAGGGGACGGGCCTCTGAAGCTGCTGTCTTCTTCCATGAAGAAGCTTTTTGACATTTGACGGTAGACGAAAGAGTCACTCTCAGGCACCGCCACCAGGTGGCAGGAGGCGAGCTCGGACGAGGTTTGTTTCAGACAGAGAATCGGCTTTTGGCCTAGCTCCCAGATCCACTCAGACATCTGGGAAACATCAATCACGCTGCCTAAAGGGGCCATGTTGAAAGAGGACACCAGATCCTTTCGTGTGGAGTAGGGGACTTGGGTGACAGAGCGGAACGAGAAGTAGTGGGCGGAGCTAGGCCCAATCTTAGAAAAGAACTGATCTGTGGCCAGGTCAAGAAACAGCCCATTAGAACCATCTTTCAATATCCTTAGTGACTGCTGACGTCACTCAGCATCCATTGGTCAACCCGGGGCCCCCGCAGGAGACCTCTTAGAACCCTTGGGCGCGAGCGGTGTGTGCGCGTTCTCACCTGTGTTTATCACTGCTCCTTGGTTACCGTTCGATCGGGAGGCTTTTGAGTGGTGCGGTTGTGGCAGAGAGGTTGGCTTCTACAGAATAGTACCGAGTAATCGCTGGTATTAGGTTTAGAAGTGGATAAGAGCCGAGGGGGCAGGTGAGCGGGCTGGCCCGTTAAGCTGCTGTCTTCTGCCATGAAGGCGCTTTTTGACTTTGGACCGTAGAAGAAAAAGTCACTCTCTGGCACCACCACCGGGCTGCAGGAGGCGAGCGCGGACGCGGTTTGTTTGTGAAAGAGAATCGGCTTTCGGCTGAGCTGGCAGATCCGACTCAGACATCTGGGAAAGATCCATCACGCTGCCAAACAGGGTGATGTGGAAAGAGGACAGCTGATCTTTCCGTGTGGAGTAGGGGTCGGGAACCTCCAGCAGGCTGCAGGAGGCGAGCGCGGGAGCGGTTTGGTTGAGAAATGGAATCGGATTTCGGCTGAGCTACCAGATCCGACACAGACATCTGGGAAAGATCCATCAAGCTGCAAAAGGGGTCATGTTAAAAGTGGATAGCAGATCTTTCCGTGTGGAGTAGGGTAAGTGGATGACAGAGTGGATGGAGAAGTAGGGGGCGGAGCCAGGCCCAAGCTTAGGAAAGAACTTATCTGTAGCCATGGCAAGAAATAGCCCGTGAGAAACAACTTTCAATCCCCCTAGGGACCACTGACGGCAATCAGCAACCATTGGTCAACCCGGGGCCCCGCAGGAGACCTCTTAGAACCCTTGGGCGCGAGCGGTGTGTGCGCATGCTCACTTGTGTTTGGCACTGCTCCTTGGTTAGCGTTCGATCGGGAGGCTTTTGGGTGGTGCTGTTGTGGCAGAGATGTTGTCTTCGAGAAAATAGTACTGAGTAATATTCGCTCATATCGGCTTCACGAGTGGGTATGAGCCGAGGGGCCAGGTGAGGGGACGGGCCTCTGAAGCTGCTGTCTTCTCCCATGAAGAAGCTTTTTGACTTTTGACGGTAGACGAAAGAGTCACTCTCAGGCACCGCCACCAGGTTGCAGGAGGCGAGCTCGGACGAGGTTTATTTCAGACAGAGAATCGGCTTTTGGCCTAGCTCCCAGATCCACTCAGACATCTGGGAAACATCAATCACGCTGCCTAAAGGGGCCATGTTGAAAGAGGACACCAGATCCTTTCGTGTGGAGTAGGGGACGGGGATGACAGAGCCGAACGAGTAGTAGGGGGCGGAGCAAGGCCCAATCTGAGAAAAGAACTGATCTGTAGCCACGTCAAGAAATAGCCCATTAGAACCAACTTTCGGCACTCAGCTCCAGGCGGGGCGGCCCCGGCGCTGAGGGACGCTACCCGACCTTGGCGGGACGGGGGTTTCGCCAGGGCCTGGGCCCAGCGACCAGGCGGAGACGGCGCGCGAGCCTTGCAGTCTCCAGGGAAATGCGGGCTTGCCTGCAATGAGATTTCATTTTCTGCATTTAAAGGACATCCTTTTCTGAGCTGCTGTGAATAAATTTGGGATGATACTGTATGTTTTCATCTAATGGAGAATTAGCTGTATTTTGAATAAGGATTGCTGCACTGGACGACTTCAGAACATTACTCACAATGTCATCAAACAGGAGTCAGAATCCCCATGGACCGAAGCAGATTGGCCTTGACCAGCTCTGGGACGACCTCAGAGCTGGAATCCAGCAAGTGTACACCAGACAGAGTATGGCGAAGTCCAGATACATGGAACTCTACACGTATCCTCCTGCTTGAACTGAGATAATTTGCTTTAGAATTTTGATACTTAGTGGTAGGATCGATGAATTATTAGAAATTTGACATCGTGTGTTCTCTTCTCAGTTCATCCTTGAAATGTAGTCACAGAATTCATCTTTAGCTTTAAGTTTTTTGAATAGAGGTACTGTTTTTCGGTTTTTGGAACAGAGGTAATAAAATTGGCTAGTTAGTTGTCTAATGCAGTGCTGGTCAGTACAGTAGCCACTAGTCACATGTATCTGTTTACATTTAAAATAATTTAAAAATTCAGTTTCTTAGTCACAGTAGCCATATTTTAAGGGCTTAATAGTCAGATAATAAAATATTTCTATTACTGTGGAAAGATCCGTTGGACAGCACTGGCCTAAAGCAGGGGATCATTTGTTGAAATGTTGTCCATTTGTTTATATATTGTCTACAGCTGCTTTCATGTTACTCGGAGGGAGTTGAGTAGTTCTGTCAGAAACAATCTTGTCCACAAAGCCTAAAATATTTGCTATCTGGTCCTTTACATAAGAAGTTTGTTGACCTGATCTAGCGGGATAGCACAGAGAACAAAAGTTTAACTGTTCTGGTCCTGTTTCACAAAAATGGTATTTAAAAAGTAACTCCCTCATTTGTCATGTGGCCTGCCATGTGTGCGAGGGACAGTGCCGCGTGCTGCAAAGGTCACGAGGGTGTAAAAGACGCGGCCCTGGTCTTCCATACCCAGTGGTGTGCTGTTCGCCTTTGTAGAGTTTCTTGGTTCCGTGCAAATATGAAATTGGAACTAGAGCTAAGCCACCTCAGTAGTGAGCAGGTTGCTGCAGATTCTAGGATTTCAAGGTTCAATGGAGATTTAAGTTTAAATCTTTGGTATGTATCTGTAATTATCAAACTAGGTTATGTGATATTGTAGTGTTCCCTCAAATATGTTAGCATCTGAAAATCCTTAAAAAGAATTTAAACATTGATTTAGATGGATATGAAGCTGTCTATTTCTAAATTAACTTACAATTTATTGTATGTATGTACACATATTCATATATGTACTCATATATACTTACATGTAGATCACTTTTCAAAAAAAAATCAGCTTTATTGAGATAATTCACAAACCATAAAATTCACCCTCTTTAAAGTCAAAAAAAAAAAAAAAAAAAAAAAGAACCAACTTTCAATCTACTTAGTGACTGCTGAAGTCACTCCGCAACCATTGGTCAACCCGGGGCCCCGCAGGAGACCTCTTAGAACCCTTGGGCGCGAGCGGCGTGTGCGCATGCTCACTTGTGTTTGGCACTGCTCCTTGGTTAGCGTTCGATCGGGAGGCTTTTGAGTGGTGCTGTTGTGGCAGAGATGTTGTCTTCGAGAAAATCGTACTCAGTAATATTCGCTCATATCGGCTTCACGAGTGGGTATGAGCCGAGGGGCCAGGTGAGGGGACGGGCCTCTGAAGCTGCTGTCTTCTTCCATGAAGAAGCTTTTTGACATTTGACGGTAGACGAAAGAGTCACTCTCAGGCACCGCCACCAGGTGGCAGGAGGCGAGCTCGGACGAGGTTTGTTTCAGACAGAGAATCGGCTTTTGGCCTAGCTCCCAGATCCACTCAGACATCTGGGAAACATCAATCACGCTGCCTAAAGGGGCCATGTTGAAAGAGGACACCAGATCCTTTCGTGTGGAGTAGGGGACTTGGGTGACAGAGCGGAACGAGAAGTAGTGGGCGGAGCTAGGCCCAATCTTAGAAAAGAACTGATCTGTGGCCAGGTCAAGAAACAGCCCATTAGAACCATCTTTCAATATCCTTAGTGACTGCTGACGTCACTCAGCATCCATTGGTCAACCCGGGGCCCCGCAGGAGACCTCTTAGAACCCTTGGGCGCGAGCGGTGTGTGCGCATGCTCACTTGTGTTTGGCACTGCTCCTTGGTTAGCGTTCGATCGGGAGGCTTTTGGGTGGTGCTGTTGTGGCAGAGATGTTGTCTTCGAGAAAATAGTACTGAGTAATATTCGCTCATATCGGCTTCACGAGTGGGTATGAGCCGAGGGGCCAGGTGAGGGGACGGGCCTCTGAAGCTGCTGTCTTCTCCCATGAAGAAGCTTTTTGACTTTTGACGGTAGACGAAAGAGTCACTCTCAGGCACCGCCACCAGGTTGCAGGAGGCGAGCTCGGACGAGGTTTATTTCAGACAGAGAATCGGCTTTTGGCCTAGCTCCCAGATCCACTCAGACATCTGGGAAAGATCAATCACGCTGCCTAAAGGGGCCATGTTGAAAGAGGACACCAGATCCTTTCGTGTGGAGTAGGGGACGGGGATGACAGAGCCGAACGAGTAGTAGGGGGCGGAGCAAGGCCCAATCTGAGAAAAGAACTGATCTGTAGCCACGTCAAGAAATAGCCCATTAGAACCAACTTTCGGCACTCAGCTCCAGGCGGGGCGGCCCCGGCGCTGAGGGACGCTACCCGACCTTGGCGGGACGGGGGTTTCGCCAGGGCCTGGGCCCAGCGACCAGGCGGAGACGGCGCGCGAGCCTTGCAGTCTCCAGGGAAATGCGGGCTTGCCTGCAATGAGATTTCATTTTCTGCATTTAAAGGACATCCTTTTCTGAGCTGCTGTGAATAAATTTGGGATGATACTGTATGTTTTCATCTAATGGAGAATTAGCTGTATTTTGAATAAGGATTGCTGCACTGGACGACTTCAGAACATTACTCACAATGTCATCAAACAGGAGTCAGAATCCCCATGGGCCGAAGCAGATTGGCCTTGACCAGCTCTGGGACGACCTCAGAGCTGGAATCCAGCAAGTGTACACCAGACAGAGTATGGCGAAGTCCAGATACATGGAACTCTACACGTATCCTCCTGCTTGAACTGAGATAATTTGCTTTAGAATTTTGATACTTAGTGGTAGGATCGATGAATTATTAGAAATTTGACATCGTGTGTTCTCTTCTCAGTTCATCCTTGAAATGTAGTCACAGAATTCATCTTTAGCTTTAAGTTTTTTGAATAGAGGTACTGTTTTTCGGTTTTTGGAACAGAGGTAATAAAATTGGCTAGTTAGTTGTCTAATGCAGTGCTGGTCAGTACAGTAGCCACTAGTCACATGTATCTGTTTACATTTAAAATAATTTAAAAATTCAGTTTCTTAGTCACAGTAGCCATATTTTAAGGGCTTAATAGTCAGATAATAAAATATTTCTATTACTGTGGAAAGATCCGTTGGACAGCACTGGCCTAAAGCAGGGGATCATTTGTTGAAATGTTGTCCATTTGTTTATATATTGTCTACAGCTGCTTTCATGTTACTCGGAGGGAGTTGAGTAGTTCTGTCAGAAACAATCTTGTCCACAAAGCCTAAAATATTTGCTATCTGGTCCTTTACATAAGAAGTTTGTTGACCTGATCTAACGGGATAGCACAGAGAACAAAAGTTTAACTGTTCTGGTCCTGTTTCACAAAAATGGTATTTAAAAAGTTACTCCCTCATTTGTCATGTGGCCTGCCATGTGTGCGAGGGACAGTGCCGCGTGCTGCAAAGGTCACGAGGGTGTAAAAGACGCGGCCCTGCTCTTCCATACCCAGTGGTGTGCTGTTCGCCTTTGTAGAGTTTCTTGGTTCCGTGCAAATATGAAATTGGAACTAGAGCTAAGCCACCTCAGTAGTGAGCAGGTTGCTGCAGATTCTAGGATTTCAAGGTTCAATGGAGATTTAAGTTTAAATCTTTGGTATGTATCTGTAATTATCAAACTAGGTTATGTGATATTGTAGTGTTCCCTCAAATATGTTAGCATCTGAAAATCCTTAAAAAGAATTTAAACATTGATTTAGATGGATATGAAGCTGTCTATTTCTAAATTAACTTACAATTTATTGTATGTATGTACACATATTCATATATGTACTCATATATACTTACATGTAGAACACTTTTCAAAAAAAAATCAGCTTTATTGAGATAATTCACAAACCATAAAATTCACCCTTTTTAAAGTCAAAAAAAAAAAAAAAAAAAAAAGAACCAACTTTCAATCTACTTAGTGACTGCTGAAGTCACTCCGCAACCATTGGTCAACCCGGGGCCCCGCAGGAGACCTCTTAGAACCCTTGGGCGCGAGCGGCGTGTGCGCATGCTCACTTGTGTTTGGCACTGCTCCTTGGTTAGCGTTCGATCGGGAGGCTTTTGAGTGGTGCTGTTGTGGCAGAGATGTTGTCTTCGAGAAAATCGTACTCAGTAATATTCGCTCATATCGGCTTCACGAGTGGGTATGAGCCGAGGGGCCAGGTGAGGGGACGGGCCTCTGAAGCTGCTGTCTTCTTCCATGAAGAAGCTTTTTGACATTTGACGGTAGACGAAAGAGTCACTCTCAGGCACCGCCACCAGGTGGCAGGAGGCGAGCTCGGACGAGGTTTGTTTCAGACAGAGAATCGGCTTTTGGCCTAGCTCCCAGATCCACTCAGACATCTGGGAAACATCAATCACGCTGCCTAAAGGGGCCATGTTGAAAGAGGACACCAGATCCTTTCGTGTGGAGTAGGGGACTTGGGTGACAGAGCGGAACGAGAAGTAGTGGGCGGAGCTAGGCCCAATCTTAGAAAAGAACTGATCTGTGGCCAGGTCAAGAAACAGCCCATTAGAACCATCTTTCAATATCCTTAGTGACTGCTGACGTCACTCAGCATCCATTGGTCAACCCGGGGCCCCCGCAGGAGACCTCTTAGAACCCTTGGGCGCGAGCGGTGTGTGCGCGTTCTCACCTGTGTTTATCACTGCTCCTTGGTTACCGTTCGATCGGGAGGCTTTTGAGTGGTGCGGTTGTGGCAGAGAGGTTGGCTTCTACAGAATAGTACCGAGTAATCGCTGGTATTAGGTTTAGAAGTGGATAAGAGCCGAGGGGGCAGGTGAGCGGGCTGGCCCGTTAAGCTGCTGTCTTCTGCCATGAAGGCGCTTTTTGACTTTGGACCGTAGAAGAAAAAGTCACTCTCTGGCACCACCACCGGGCTGCAGGAGGCGAGCGCGGACGCGGTTTGTTTGTGAAAGAGAATCGGCTTTCGGCTGAGCTGGCAGATCCGACTCAGACATCTGGGAAAGATCCATCACGCTGCCAAACAGGGTGATGTGGAAAGAGGACAGCTGATCTTTCCGTGTGGAGTAGGGGTCGGGAACCTCCAGCAGGCTGCAGGAGGCGAGCGCGGGAGCGGTTTGGTTGAGAAATGGAATCGGATTTCGGCTGAGCTACCAGATCCGACACAGACATCTGGGAAAGATCCATCAAGCTGCAAAAGGGGTCATGTTAAAAGTGGATAGCAGATCTTTCCGTGTGGAGTAGGGTAAGTGGATGACAGAGTGGATGGAGAAGTAGGGGGCGGAGCCAGGCCCAAGCTTAGGAAAGAACTTATCTGTAGCCATGGCAAGAAATAGCCCGTGAGAAACAACTTTCAATCCCCCTAGGGACCACTGACGGCAATCAGCAACCATTGGTCAACCCGGGGCCCCGCAGGAGACCTCTTAGAACCCTTGGGCGCGAGCGGTGTGTGCGCATGCTCACTTGTGTTTGGCACTGCTCCTTGGTTAGCGTTCGATCGGGAGGCTTTTGGGTGGTGCTGTTGTGGCAGAGATGTTGTCTTCGAGAAAATAGTACTGAGTAATATTCGCTCATATCGGCTTCACGAGTGGGTATGAGCCGAGGGGCCAGGTGAGGGGACGGGCCTCTGAAGCTGCTGTCTTCTCCCATGAAGAAGCTTTTTGACTTTTGACGGTAGACGAAAGAGTCACTCTCAGGCACCGCCACCAGGTTGCAGGAGGCGAGCTCGGACGAGGTTTATTTCAGACAGAGAATCGGCTTTTGGCCTAGCTCCCAGATCCACTCAGACATCTGGGAAAGATCAATCACGCTGCCTAAAGGGGCCATGTTGAAAGAGGACACCAGATCCTTTCGTGTGGAGTGGGGGACGGGGATGACAGAGCCGAACGAGTAGTAGGGGGCGGAGCAAGGCCCAATCTGAGAAAAGAACTGATCTGTAGCCACGTCAAGAAATAGCCCATTAGAACCAACTTTCGGCACTCAGCTCCAGGCGGGGCGGCCCCGGCGCTGAGGGACGCTACCCGACCTTGGCGGGACGGGGGTTTCGCCAGGGCCTGGGCCCAGCGACCAGGCGGAGACGGCGCGCGAGCCTTGCAGTCTCCAGGGAAATGCGGGCTTGCCTGCAATGAGATTTCATTTTCTGCATTTAAAGGACATCCTTTTCTGAGCTGCTGTGAATAAATTTGGGATGATACTGTATGTTTTCATCTAATGGAGAATTAGCTGTATTTTGAATAAGGATTGCTGCACTGGACGACTTCAGAACATTACTCACAATGTCATCAAACAGGAGTCAGAATCCCCATGGGCCGAAGCAGATTGGCCTTGACCAGCTCTGGGACGACCTCAGAGCTGGAATCCAGCAAGTGTACACCAGACAGAGTATGGCGAAGTCCAGATACATGGAACTCTACACGTATCCTCCTGCTTGAACTGAGATAATTTGCTTTAGAATTTTGATACTTAGTGGTAGGATCGATGAATTATTAGAAATTTGACATCGTGTGTTCTCTTCTCAGTTCATCCTTGAAATGTAGTCACAGAATTCATCTTTAGCTTTAAGTTTTTTGAATAGAGGTACTGTTTTTCGGTTTTTGGAACAGAGGTAATAAAATTGGCTAGTTAGTTGTCTAATGCAGTGCTGGTCAGTACAGTAGCCACTAGTCACATGTATCTGTTTACATTTAAAATAATTTAAAAATTCAGTTTCTTAGTCACAGTAGCCATATTTTAAGGGCTTAATAGTCAGATAATAAAATATTTCTATTACTGTGGAAAGATCCGTTGGACAGCACTGGCCTAAAGCAGGGGATCATTTGTTGAAATGTTGTCCATTTGTTTATATATTGTCTACAGCTGCTTTCATGTTACTCGGAGGGAGTTGAGTAGTTCTGTCAGAAACAATCTTGTCCACAAAGCCTAAAATATTTGCTATCTGGTCCTTTACATAAGAAGTTTGTTGACCTGATCTAACGGGATAGCACAGAGAACAAAAGTTTAACTGTTCTGGTCCTGTTTCACAAAAATGGTATTTAAAAAGTTACTCCCTCATTTGTCCTGTGGCCTGCCATGTGTGCGAGGGACAGTGCCGCGTGCTGCAAAGGTCACGAGGGTGTAAAAGACGCGGCCCTGCTCTTCCATACCCAGTGGTGTGCTGTTCGCCTTTGTAGAGTTTCTTGGTTCCGTGCAAATATGAAATTGGAACTAGAGCTAAGCCACCTCAGTAGTGAGCAGGTTGCTGCAGATTCTAGGATTTCAAGGTTCAATGGAGATTTAAGTTTAAATCTTTGGTATGTATCTGTAATTATCAAACTAGGTTATGTGATATTGTAGTGTTCCCTCAAATATGTTAGCATCTGAAAATCCTTAAAAAGAATTTAAACATTGATTTAGATGGATATGAAGCTGTCTATTTCTAAATTAACTTACAATTTATTGTATGTATGTACACATATTCACATATGTACTCATATATACTTACATGTAGAACACTTTTCAAAAAAAAAATCAGCTTTATTGAGATAATTCACAAACCATAAAATTCACCCTTTTTAAAGTCAAAAAAAAAAAAAAAAAAAAAGAACCAACTTTCAATCTACTTAGTGACTGCTGAAGTCACTCCGCAACCATTGGTCAACCCGGGGCCCCGCAGGAGACCTCTTAGAACCCTTGGGCGCGAGCGGCGTGTGCGCATGCTCACTTGTGTTTGGCACTGCTCCTTGGTTAGCGTTCGATCGGGAGGCTTTTGAGTGGTGCTGTTGTGGCAGAGATGTTGTCTTCGAGAAAATCGTACTCAGTAATATTCGCTCATATCGGCTTCACGAGTGGGTATGAGCCGAGGGGCCAGGTGAGGGGACGGGCCTCTGAAGCTGCTGTCTTCTTCCATGAAGAAGCTTTTTGACATTTGACGGTAGACGAAAGAGTCACTCTCAGGCACCGCCACCAGGTGGCAGGAGGCGAGCTCGGACGAGGTTTGTTTCAGACAGAGAATCGGCTTTTGGCCTAGCTCCCAGATCCACTCAGACATCTGGGAAACATCAATCACGCTGCCTAAAGGGGCCATGTTGAAAGAGGACACCAGATCCTTTCGTGTGGAGTAGGGGACTTGGGTGACAGAGCGGAACGAGAAGTAGTGGGCGGAGCTAGGCCCAATCTTAGAAAAGAACTGATCTGTGGCCAGGTCAAGAAACAGCCCATTAGAACCATCTTTCAATATCCTTAGTGACTGCTGACGTCACTCAGCATCCATTGGTCAACCCGGGGCCCCCGCAGGAGACCTCTTAGAACCCTTGGGCGCGAGCGGTGTGTGCGCGTTCTCACCTGTGTTTATCACTGCTCCTTGGTTACCGTTCGATCGGGAGGCTTTTGAGTGGTGCGGTTGTGGCAGAGAGGTTGGCTTCTACAGAATAGTACCGAGTAATCGCTGGTATTAGGTTTAGAAGTGGATAAGAGCCGAGGGGGCAGGTGAGCGGGCTGGCCCGTTAAGCTGCTGTCTTCTGCCATGAAGGCGCTTTTTGACTTTGGACCGTAGAAGAAAAAGTCACTCTCTGGCACCACCACCGGGCTGCAGGAGGCGAGCGCGGACGCGGTTTGTTTGTGAAAGAGAATCGGCTTTCGGCTGAGCTGGCAGATCCGACTCAGACATCTGGGAAAGATCCATCACGCTGCCAAACAGGGTGATGTGGAAAGAGGACAGCTGATCTTTCCGTGTGGAGTAGGGGTCGGGAACCTCCAGCAGGCTGCAGGAGGCGAGCGCGGGAGCGGTTTGGTTGAGAAATGGAATCGGATTTCGGCTGAGCTACCAGATCCGACACAGACATCTGGGAAAGATCCATCAAGCTGCAAAAGGGGTCATGTTAAAAGTGGATAGCAGATCTTTCCGTGTGGAGTAGGGTAAGTGGATGACAGAGTGGATGGAGAAGTAGGGGGCGGAGCCAGGCCCAAGCTTAGGAAAGAACTTATCTGTAGCCATGGCAAGAAATAGCCCGTGAGAAACAACTTTCAATCCCCCTAGGGACCACTGACGGCAATCAGCAACCATTGGTCAACCCGGGGCCCCGCAGGAGACCTCTTAGAACCCTTGGGCGCGAGCGGTGTGTGCGCATGCTCACTTGTGTTTGGCACTGCTCCTTGGTTAGCGTTCGATCGGGAGGCTTTTGGGTGGTGCTGTTGTGGCAGAGATGTTGTCTTCGAGAAAATAGTACTGAGTAATATTCGCTCATATCGGCTTCACGAGTGGGTATGAGCCGAGGGGCCAGGTGAGGGGACGGGCCTCTGAAGCTGCTGTCTTCTCCCATGAAGAAGCTTTTTGACTTTTGACGGTAGACGAAAGAGTCACTCTCAGGCACCGCCACCAGGTTGCAGGAGGCGAGCTCGGACGAGGTTTATTTCAGACAGAGAATCGGCTTTTGGCCTAGCTCCCAGATCCACTCAGACATCTGGGAAAGATCAATCACGCTGCCTAAAGGGGCCATGTTGAAAGAGGACACCAGATCCTTTCGTGTGGAGTAGGGGACGGGGATGACAGAGCCGAACGAGTAGTAGGGGGCGGAGCAAGGCCCAATCTGAGAAAAGAACTGATCTGTAGCCACGTCAAGAAATAGCCCATTAGAACCAACTTTCGGCACTCAGCTCCAGGCGGGGCGGCCCCGGCGCTGAGGGACGCTACCCGACCTTGGCGGGACGGGGCTTTCGCCAGGGCCTGGGCCCAGCGACCAGGCGGAGACGGCGCGCGAGCCTTGCAGTCTCCAGGGAAATGCGGGCTTGCCTGCAATGAGATTTCATTTTCTGCATTTAAAGGACATCCTTTTCTGAGCTGCTGTGAATAAATTTGGGATGATACTGTATGTTTTCATCTAATGGAGAATTAGCTGTATTTTGAATAAGGATTGCTGCACTGGACGACTTCAGAACATTACTCACAATGTCATCAAACAGGAGTCAGAATCCCCATGGACCGAAGCAGATTGGCCTTGACCAGCTCTGGGACGACCTCAGAGCTGGAATCCAGCAAGTGTACACCAGACAGAGTATGGCGAAGTCCAGATACATGGAACTCTACACGTATCCTCCTGCTTGAACTGAGATTATTTGCTTTAGAATTTTGATACTTAGTGGTAGGATCGATGAATTATTAGAAATTTGACATCGTGTGTTCTCTTCTCAGTTCATCCTTGAAATGTAGTCACAGAATTCATCTTTAGCTTTAAGTTTTTTGAATAGAGGTACTGTTTTTTGGTTTTTGGAACAGAGGTAATAAAATTGGCTAGTTAGTTGTCTAATGCAGTGCTGGTCAGTACAGTAGCCACTAGTCACATGTATCTGTTTACATTTAAAATAATTTAAAAATTCAGTTTCTTAGTCACAGTAGCCATATTTTAAGGGCTTAATAGTCAGATAATAAAATATTTCTATTACTGTGGAAAGATCCGTTGGACAGCACTGGCCTAAAGCAGGGGATCATTTGTTGAAATGTTGTCCATTTGTTTATATATTGTCTACAGCTGCTTTCATGTTACTCGGAGGGAGTTGAGTAGTTCTGTCAGAAACAATCTTGTCCACAAAGCCTAAAATATTTGCTATCTGGTCCTTTACATAAGAAGTTTGTTGACCTGATCTAACGGGATAGCACAGAGAACAAAAGTTTAACTGTTCTGGTCCTGTTTCACAAAAATGGTATTTAAAAAGTAACTCCCTCATTTGTCATGTGGCCTGCCATGTGTGCGAGGGACAGTGCCGCGTGCTGCAAAGGTCACGAGGGTGTAAAAGACGCGGCCCTGGTCTTCCATACCCAGTGGTGTGCTGTTCGCCTTTGTAGAGTTTCTTGGTTCCGTGCAAATATGAAATTGGAACTAGAGCTAAGCCACCTCAGTAGTGAGCAGGTTGCTGCAGATTCTAGGATTTCAAGGTTCAATGGAGATTTAAGTTTAAATCTTTAGTATGTATCTGTAATTATCAAACTAGGTTATGTGATATTGTAGTGTTCCCTCAAATATGTTAGCATCTGAAAATCCTTAAAAAGAATTTAAACATTGATTTAGATGGATATGAAGCTGTCTATTTCTAAATTAACTTACAATTTATTGTATGTATGTACACATATTCACATATGTACTCACATATACTTACATGTAGAACACTTTTCAAAAAAAAATCAGCTTTATTGAGATAATTCACAAACCATAAAATTCACCCTTTTTAAAGTCAAAAAAAAAAAAAAAAAAAAGAACCAACTTTCAATCTACTTAGTGACTGCTGAAGTCACTCCGCAACCATTGGTCAACCCGGGGCCCCGCAGGAGACCTCTTAGAACCCTTGGGCGCGAGCGGCGTGTGCGCATGCTCACTTGTGTTTGGCACTGCTCCTTGGTTAGCGTTCGATCGGGAGGCTTTTGAGTGGTGCTGTTGTGGCAGAGATGTTGTCTTCGAGAAAATCGTACTCAGTAATATTCGCTCATATCGGCTTCACGAGTGGGTATGAGCCGAGGGGCCAGGTGAGGGGACGGGCCTCTGAAGCTGCTGTCTTCTTCCATGAAGAAGCTTTTTGACATTTGACGGTAGACGAAAGAGTCACTCTCAGGCACCGCCACCAGGTGGCAGGAGGCGAGCTCGGACGAGGTTTGTTTCAGACAGAGAATCGGCTTTTGGCCTAGCTCCCAGATCCACTCAGACATCTGGGAAAGATCAATCACGCTGCCTAAAGGGGCCATGTTGAAAGAGGACACCAGATCCTTTCGTGTGGAGTAGGGGACTTGGGTGACAGAGCGGAACGAGAAGTAGTGGGCGGAGCTAGGCCCAATCTTAGAAAAGAACTGATCTGTGGCCAGGTCAAGAAACAGCCCATTAGAACCATCTTTCAATATCCTTAGTGACTGCTGACGTCACTCAGCATCCATTGGTCAACCCGGGGCCCCCGCAGGAGACCTCTTAGAACCCTTGGGCGCGAGCGGTGTGTGCGCGTTCTCACCTGTGTTTATCACTGCTCCTTGGTTACCGTTCGATCGGGAGGCTTTTGAGTGGTGCGGTTGTGGCAGAGAGGTTGGCTTCTACAGAATAGTACCGAGTAATCGCTGGTATTAGGTTTAGAAGTGGATAAGAGCCGAGGGGGCAGGTGAGCGGGCTGGCCCGTTAAGCTGCTGTCTTCTGCCATGAAGGCGCTTTTTGACTTTGGACCGTAGAAGAAAAAGTCACTCTCTGGCACCACCACCGGGCTGCAGGAGGCGAGCGCGGACGCGGTTTGTTTGTGAAAGAGAATCGGCTTTCGGCTGAGCTGGCAGATCCGACTCAGACATCTGGGAAAGATCCATCACGCTGCCAAACAGGGTGATGTGGAAAGAGGACAGCTGATCTTTCCGTGTGGAGTAGGGGTCGGGAACCTCCAGCAGGCTGCAGGAGGCGAGCGCGGGAGCGGTTTGGTTGAGAAATGGAATCGGATTTCGGCTGAGCTACCAGATCCGACACAGACATCTGGGAAAGATCCATCAAGCTGCAAAAGGGGTCATGTTAAAAGTGGATAGCAGATCTTTCCGTGTGGAGTAGGGTAAGTGGATGACAGAGTGGATGGAGAAGTAGGGGGCGGAGCCAGGCCCAAGCTTAGGAAAGAACTTATCTGTAGCCATGGCAAGAAATAGCCCGTGAGAAACAACTTTCAATCCCCCTAGGGACCACTGACGGCAATCAGCAACCATTGGTCAACCCGGGGCCCCGCAGGAGACCTCTTAGAACCCTTGGGCGCGAGCGGTGTGTGCGCATGCTCACTTGTGTTTGGCACTGCTCCTTGGTTAGCGTTCGATCGGGAGGCTTTTGGGTGGTGCTGTTGTGGCAGAGATGTTGTCTTCGAGAAAATAGTACTGAGTAATATTCGCTCATATCGGCTTCACGAGTGGGTATGAGCCGAGGGGCCAGGTGAGGGGACGGGCCTCTGAAGCTGCTGTCTTCTCCCATGAAGAAGCTTTTTGACTTTTGACGGTAGACGAAAGAGTCACTCTCAGGCACCGCCACCAGGTTGCAGGAGGCGAGCTCGGACGAGGTTTATTTCAGACAGAGAATCGGCTTTTGGCCTAGCTCCCAGATCCACTCAGACATCTGGGAAACATCAATCACGCTGCCTAAAGGGGCCATGTTGAAAGAGGACACCAGATCCTTTCGTGTGGAGTAGGGGACGGGGATGACAGAGCCGAACGAGTAGTAGGGGGCGGAGCAAGGCCCAATCTGAGAAAAGAACTGATCTGTAGCCACGTCAAGAAATAGCCCATTAGAACCAACTTTCGGCACTCAGCTCCAGGCGGGGCGGCCCCGGCGCTGAGGGACGCTACCCGACCTTGGCGGGACGGGGGTTTCGCCAGGGCCTGGGCCCAGCGACCAGGCGGAGACGGCGCGCGAGCCTTGCAGTCTCCAGGGAAATGCGGGCTTGCCTGCAATGAGATTTCATTTTCTGCATTTAAAGGACATCCTTTTCTGAGCTGCTGTGAATAAATTTGGGATGATACTGTATGTTTTCATCTAATGGAGAATTAGCTGTATTTTGAATAAGGATTGCTGCACTGGACGACTTCAGAACATTACTCACAATGTCATCAAACAGGAGTCAGAATCCCCATGGACCGAAGCAGATTGGCCTTGACCAGCTCTGGGACGACCTCAGAGCTGGAATCCAGCAAGTGTACACCAGACAGAGTATGGCGAAGTCCAGATACATGGAACTCTACACGTATCCTCCTGCTTGAACTGAGATAATTTGCTTTAGAATTTTGATACTTAGTGGTAGGATCGATGAATTATTAGAAATTTGACATCGTGTGTTCTCTTCTCAGTTCATCCTTGAAATGTAGTCACAGAATTCATCTTTAGCTTTAAGTTTTTTGAATAGAGGTACTGTTTTTCGGTTTTTGGAACAGAGGTAATAAAATTGGCTAGTTAGTTGTCTAATGCAGTGCTGGTCAGTACAGTAGCCACTAGTCACATGTATCTGTTTACATTTAAAATAATTTAAAAATTCAGTTTCTTAGTCACAGTAGCCATATTTTAAGGGCTTAATAGTCAGATAATAAAATATTTCTATTACTGTGGAAAGATCCGTTGGACAGCACTGGCCTAAAGCAGGGGATCATTTGTTGAAATGTTGTCCATTTGTTTATATATTGTCTACAGCTGCTTTCATGTTACTCGGAGGGAGTTGAGTAGTTCTGTCAGAAACAATCTTGTCCACAAAGCCTAAAATATTTGCTATCTGGTCCTTTACATAAGAAGTTTGTTGACCTGATCTAGCGGGATAGCACAGAGAACAAAAGTTTAACTGTTCTGGTCCTGTTTCACAAAAATGGTATTTAAAAAGTAACTCCCTCATTTGTCCTGTGGCCTGCCATGTGTGCGAGGGACAGTGCCGCGTGCTGCAAAGGTCACGAGGGTGTAAAAGACGCGGCCCTGGTCTTCCATACCCAGTGGTGTGCTGTTCGCCTTTGTAGAGTTTCTTGGTTCCGTGCAAATATGAAATTGGAACTAGAGCTAAGCCACCTCAGTAGTGAGCAGGTTGCTGCAGATTCTAGGATTTCAAGGTTCAATGGAGATTTAAGTTTAAATCTTTGGTATGTATCTGTAATTATCAAACTAGGTTATGTGATATTGTAGTGTTCCCTCAAATATGTTAGCATCTGAAAATCCTTAAAAAGAATTTAAACATTGATTTAGATGGATATGAAGCTGTCTATTTCTAAATTAACTTACAATTTATTGTATGTATGTACACATATTCATATATGTACTCATATATACTTACATGTAGATCACTTTTCAAAAAAAAATCAGCTTTATTGAGATAATTCACAAACCATAAAATTCACCCTCTTTAAAGTCAAAAAAAAAAAAAAAAAAAAAAAAAAGAACCAACTTTCAATCTACTTAGTGACTGCTGAAGTCACTCCGCAACCATTGGTCAACCCGGGGCCCCGCAGGAGACCTCTTAGAACCCTTGGGCGCGAGCGGCGTGTGCGCATGCTCACTTGTGTTTGGCACTGCTCCTTGGTTAGCGTTCGATCGGGAGGCTTTTGAGTGGTGCTGTTGTGGCAGAGATGTTGTCTTCGAGAAAATCGTACTCAGTAATATTCGCTCATATCGGCTTCACGAGTGGGTATGAGCCGAGGGGCCAGGTGAGGGGACGGGCCTCTGAAGCTGCTGTCTTCTTCCATGAAGAAGCTTTTTGACATTTGACGGTAGACGAAAGAGTCACTCTCAGGCACCGCCACCAGGTGGCAGGAGGCGAGCTCGGACGAGGTTTGTTTCAGACAGAGAATCGGCTTTTGGCCTAGCTCCCAGATCCACTCAGACATCTGGGAAACATCAATCACGCTGCCTAAAGGGGCCATGTTGAAAGAGGACACCAGATCCTTTCGTGTGGAGTAGGGGACTTGGGTGACAGAGCGGAACGAGAAGTAGTGGGCGGAGCTAGGCCCAATCTTAGAAAAGAACTGATCTGTGGCCAGGTCAAGAAACAGCCCATTAGAACCATCTTTCAATATCCTTAGTGACTGCTGACGTCACTCAGCATCCATTGGTCAACCCGGGGCCCCGCAGGAGACCTCTTAGAACCCTTGGGCGCGAGCGGTGTGTGCGCATGCTCACTTGTGTTTGGCACTGCTCCTTGGTTAGCGTTCGATCGGGAGGCTTTTGGGTGGTGCTGTTGTGGCAGAGATGTTGTCTTCGAGAAAATAGTACTGAGTAATATTCGCTCATATCGGCTTCACGAGTGGGTATGAGCCGAGGGGCCAGGTGAGGGGACGGGCCTCTGAAGCTGCTGTCTTCTCCCATGAAGAAGCTTTTTGACTTTTGACGGTAGACGAAAGAGTCACTCTCAGGCACCGCCACCAGGTTGCAGGAGGCGAGCTCGGACGAGGTTTATTTCAGACAGAGAATCGGCTTTTGGCCTAGCTCCCAGATCCACTCAGACATCTGGGAAAGATCAATCACGCTGCCTAAAGGGGCCATGTTGAAAGAGGACACCAGATCCTTTCGTGTGGAGTAGGGGACGGGGATGACAGAGCCGAACGAGTAGTAGGGGGCGGAGCAAGGCCCAATCTGAGAAAAGAACTGATCTGTAGCCACGTCAAGAAATAGCCCATTAGAACCAACTTTCGGCACTCAGCTCCAGGCGGGGCGGCCCCGGCGCTGAGGGACGCTACCCGACCTTGGCGGGACGGGGGTTTCGCCAGGGCCTGGGCCCAGCGACCAGGCGGAGACGGCGCGCGAGCCTTGCAGTCTCCAGGGAAATGCGGGCTTGCCTGCAATGAGATTTCATTTTCTGCATTTAAAGGACATCCTTTTCTGAGCTGCTGTGAATAAATTTGGGATGATACTGTATGTTTTCATCTAATGGAGAATTAGCTGTATTTTGAATAAGGATTGCTGCACTGGACGACTTCAGAACATTACTCACAATGTCATCAAACAGGAGTCAGAATCCCCATGGGCCGAAGCAGATTGGCCTTGACCAGCTCTGGGACGACCTCAGAGCTGGAATCCAGCAAGTGTACACCAGACAGAGTATGGCGAAGTCCAGATACATGGAACTCTACACGTATCCTCCTGCTTGAACTGAGATAATTTGCTTTAGAATTTTGATACTTAGTGGTAGGATCGATGAATTATTAGAAATTTGACATCGTGTGTTCTCTTCTCAGTTCATCCTTGAAATGTAGTCACAGAATTCATCTTTAGCTTTAAGTTTTTTGAATAGAGGTACTGTTTTTCGGTTTTTGGAACAGAGGTAATAAAATTGGCTAGTTAGTTGTCTAATGCAGTGCTGGTCAGTACAGTAGCCACTAGTCACATGTATCTGTTTACATTTAAAATAATTTAAAAATTCAGTTTCTTAGTCACAGTAGCCATATTTTAAGGGCTTAATAGTCAGATAATAAAATATTTCTATTACTGTGGAAAGATCCGTTGGACAGCACTGGCCTAAAGCAGGGGATCATTTGTTGAAATGTTGTCCATTTGTTTATATATTGTCTACAGCTGCTTTCATGTTACTCGGAGGGAGTTGAGTAGTTCTGTCAGAAACAATCTTGTCCACAAAGCCTAAAATATTTGCTATCTGGTCCTTTACATAAGAAGTTTGTTGACCTGATCTAACGGGATAGCACAGAGAACAAAAGTTTAACTGTTCTGGTCCTGTTTCACAAAAATGGTATTTAAAAAGTTACTCCCTCATTTGTCATGTGGCCTGCCATGTGTGCGAGGGACAGTGCCGCGTGCTGCAAAGGTCACGAGGGTGTAAAAGACGCGGCCCTGCTCTTCCATACCCAGTGGTGTGCTGTTCGCCTTTGTAGAGTTTCTTGGTTCCGTGCAAATATGAAATTGGAACTAGAGCTAAGCCACCTCAGTAGTGAGCAGGTTGCTGCAGATTCTAGGATTTCAAGGTTCAATGGAGATTTAAGTTTAAATCTTTGGTATGTATCTGTAATTATCAAACTAGGTTATGTGATATTGTAGTGTTCCCTCAAATATGTTAGCATCTGAAAATCCTTAAAAAGAATTTAAACATTGATTTAGATGGATATGAAGCTGTCTATTTCTAAATTAACTTACAATTTATTGTATGTATGTACACATATTCATATATGTACTCATATATACTTACATGTAGAACACTTTTCAAAAAAAAATCAGCTTTATTGAGATAATTCACAAACCATAAAATTCACCCTTTTTAAAGTCAAAAAAAAAAAAAAAAAAAAAAAGAACCAACTTTCAATCTACTTAGTGACTGCTGAAGTCACTCCGCAACCATTGGTCAACCCGGGGCCCCGCAGGAGACCTCTTAGAACCCTTGGGCGCGAGCGGCGTGTGCGCATGCTCACTTGTGTTTGGCACTGCTCCTTGGTTAGCGTTCGATCGGGAGGCTTTTGAGTGGTGCTGTTGTGGCAGAGATGTTGTCTTCGAGAAAATCGTACTCAGTAATATTCGCTCATATCGGCTTCACGAGTGGGTATGAGCCGAGGGGCCAGGTGAGGGGACGGGCCTCTGAAGCTGCTGTCTTCTTCCATGAAGAAGCTTTTTGACATTTGACGGTAGACGAAAGAGTCACTCTCAGGCACCGCCACCAGGTGGCAGGAGGCGAGCTCGGACGAGGTTTGTTTCAGACAGAGAATCGGCTTTTGGCCTAGCTCCCAGATCCACTCAGACATCTGGGAAACATCAATCACGCTGCCTAAAGGGGCCATGTTGAAAGAGGACACCAGATCCTTTCGTGTGGAGTAGGGGACTTGGGTGACAGAGCGGAACGAGAAGTAGTGGGCGGAGCTAGGCCCAATCTTAGAAAAGAACTGATCTGTGGCCAGGTCAAGAAACAGCCCATTAGAACCATCTTTCAATATCCTTAGTGACTGCTGACGTCACTCAGCATCCATTGGTCAACCCGGGGCCCCCGCAGGAGACCTCTTAGAACCCTTGGGCGCGAGCGGTGTGTGCGCGTTCTCACCTGTGTTTATCACTGCTCCTTGGTTACCGTTCGATCGGGAGGCTTTTGAGTGGTGCGGTTGTGGCAGAGAGGTTGGCTTCTACAGAATAGTACCGAGTAATCGCTGGTATTAGGTTTAGAAGTGGATAAGAGCCGAGGGGGCAGGTGAGCGGGCTGGCCCGTTAAGCTGCTGTCTTCTGCCATGAAGGCGCTTTTTGACTTTGGACCGTAGAAGAAAAAGTCACTCTCTGGCACCACCACCGGGCTGCAGGAGGCGAGCGCGGACGCGGTTTGTTTGTGAAAGAGAATCGGCTTTCGGCTGAGCTGGCAGATCCGACTCAGACATCTGGGAAAGATCCATCACGCTGCCAAACAGGGTGATGTGGAAAGAGGACAGCTGATCTTTCCGTGTGGAGTAGGGGTCGGGAACCTCCAGCAGGCTGCAGGAGGCGAGCGCGGGAGCGGTTTGGTTGAGAAATGGAATCGGATTTCGGCTGAGCTACCAGATCCGACACAGACATCTGGGAAAGATCCATCAAGCTGCAAAAGGGGTCATGTTAAAAGTGGATAGCAGATCTTTCCGTGTGGAGTAGGGTAAGTGGATGACAGAGTGGATGGAGAAGTAGGGGGCGGAGCCAGGCCCAAGCTTAGGAAAGAACTTATCTGTAGCCATGGCAAGAAATAGCCCGTGAGAAACAACTTTCAATCCCCCTAGGGACCACTGACGGCAATCAGCAACCATTGGTCAACCCGGGGCCCCGCAGGAGACCTCTTAGAACCCTTGGGCGCGAGCGGTGTGTGCGCATGCTCACTTGTGTTTGGCACTGCTCCTTGGTTAGCGTTCGATCGGGAGGCTTTTGGGTGGTGCTGTTGTGGCAGAGATGTTGTCTTCGAGAAAATAGTACTGAGTAATATTCGCTCATATCGGCTTCACGAGTGGGTATGAGCCGAGGGGCCAGGTGAGGGGACGGGCCTCTGAAGCTGCTGTCTTCTCCCATGAAGAAGCTTTTTGACTTTTGACGGTAGACGAAAGAGTCACTCTCAGGCACCGCCACCAGGTTGCAGGAGGCGAGCTCGGACGAGGTTTATTTCAGACAGAGAATCGGCTTTTGGCCTAGCTCCCAGATCCACTCAGACATCTGGGAAAGATCAATCACGCTGCCTAAAGGGGCCATGTTGAAAGAGGACACCAGATCCTTTCGTGTGGAGTAGGGGACGGGGATGACAGAGCCGAACGAGTAGTAGGGGGCGGAGCAAGGCCCAATCTGAGAAAAGAACTGATCTGTAGCCACGTCAAGAAATAGCCCATTAGAACCAACTTTCGGCACTCAGCTCCAGGCGGGGCGGCCCCGGCGCTGAGGGACGCTACCCGACCTTGGCGGGACGGGGGTTTCGCCAGGGCCTGGGCCCAGCGACCAGGCGGAGACGGCGCGCGAGCCTTGCAGTCTCCAGGGAAATGCGGGCTTGCCTGCAATGAGATTTCATTTTCTGCATTTAAAGGACATCCTTTTCTGAGCTGCTGTGAATAAATTTGGGATGATACTGTATGTTTTCATCTAATGGAGAATTAGCTGTATTTTGAATAAGGATTGCTGCACTGGACGACTTCAGAACATTACTCACAATGTCATCAAACAGGAGTCAGAATCCCCATGGACCGAAGCAGATTGGCCTTGACCAGCTCTGGGACGACCTCAGAGCTGGAATCCAGCAAGTGTACACCAGACAGAGTATGGCGAAGTCCAGATACATGGAACTCTACACGTATCCTCCTGCTTGAACTGAGATTATTTGCTTTAGAATTTTGATACTTAGTGGTAGGATCGATGAATTATTAGAAATTTGACATCGTGTGTTCTCTTCTCAGTTCATCCTTGAAATGTAGTCACAGAATTCATCTTTAGCTTTAAGTTTTTTGAATAGAGGTACTGTTTTTCGGTTTTTGGAACAGAGGTAATAAAATTGGCTAGTTAGTTGTCTAATGCAGTGCTGGTCAGTACAGTAGCCACTAGTCACATGTATCTGTTTACATTTAAAATAATTTAAAAATTCAGTTTCTTAGTCACAGTAGCCATATTTTAAGGGCTTAATAGTCAGATAATAAAATATTTCTATTACTGTGGAAAGATCCGTTGGACAGCACTGGCCTAAAGCAGGGGATCATTTGTTGAAATGTTGTCCATTTGTTTATATATTGTCTACAGCTGCTTTCATGTTACTCGGAGGGAGTTGAGTAGTTCTGTCAGAAACAATCTTGTCCACAAAGCCTAAAATATTTGCTATCTGGTCCTTTACATAAGAAGTTTGTTGACCTGATCTAGCGGGATAGCACAGAGAACAAAAGTTTAACTGTTCTGGTCCTGTTTCACAAAAATGGTATTTAAAAAGTAACTCCCTCATTTGTCCTGTGGCCTGCCATGTGTGCGAGGGACAGTGCCGCGTGCTGCAAAGGTCACGAGGGTGTAAAAGACGCGGCCCTGGTCTTCCATACCCAGTGGTGTGCTGTTCGCCTTTGTAGAGTTTCTTGGTTCCGTGCAAATATGAAATTGGAACTAGAGCTAAGCCACCTCAGTAGTGAGCAGGTTGCTGCAGATTCTAGGATTTCAAGGTTCAATGGAGATTTAAGTTTAAATCTTTGGTATGTATCTGTAATTATCAAACTAGGTTATGTGATATTGTAGTGTTCCCTCAAATATGTTAGCATCTGAAAATCCTTAAAAAGAATTTAAACATTGATTTAGATGGATATGAAGCTGTCTATTTCTAAATTAACTTACAATTTATTGTATGTATGTACACATATTCATATATGTACTCATATATACTTACATGTAGATCACTTTTCAAAAAAAAATCAGCTTTATTGAGATAATTCACAAACCATAAAATTCACCCTCTTTAAAGTCAAAAAAAAAAAAAAAAAAAAAAAAAAGAACCAACTTTCAATCTACTTAGTGACTGCTGAAGTCACTCCGCAACCATTGGTCAACCCGGGGCCCCGCAGGAGACCTCTTAGAACCCTTGGGCGCGAGCGGCGTGTGCGCATGCTCACTTGTGTTTGGCACTGCTCCTTGGTTAGCGTTCGATCGGGAGGCTTTTGAGTGGTGCTGTTGTGGCAGAGATGTTGTCTTCGAGAAAATCGTACTCAGTAATATTCGCTCATATCGGCTTCACGAGTGGGTATGAGCCGAGGGGCCAGGTGAGGGGACGGGCCTCTGAAGCTGCTGTCTTCTTCCATGAAGAAGCTTTTTGACATTTGACGGTAGACGAAAGAGTCACTCTCAGGCACCGCCACCAGGTGGCAGGAGGCGAGCTCGGACGAGGTTTGTTTCAGACAGAGAATCGGCTTTTGGCCTAGCTCCCAGATCCACTCAGACATCTGGGAAACATCAATCACGCTGCCTAAAGGGGCCATGTTGAAAGAGGACACCAGATCCTTTCGTGTGGAGTAGGGGACTTGGGTGACAGAGCGGAACGAGAAGTAGTGGGCGGAGCTAGGCCCAATCTTAGAAAAGAACTGATCTGTGGCCAGGTCAAGAAACAGCCCATTAGAACCATCTTTCAATATCCTTAGTGACTGCTGACGTCACTCAGCATCCATTGGTCAACCCGGGGCCCCGCAGGAGACCTCTTAGAACCCTTGGGCGCGAGCGGTGTGTGCGCATGCTCACTTGTGTTTGGCACTGCTCCTTGGTTAGCGTTCGATCGGGAGGCTTTTGGGTGGTGCTGTTGTGGCAGAGATGTTGTCTTCGAGAAAATAGTACTGAGTAATATTCGCTCATATCGGCTTCACGAGTGGGTATGAGCCGAGGGGCCAGGTGAGGGGACGGGCCTCTGAAGCTGCTGTCTTCTCCCATGAAGAAGCTTTTTGACTTTTGACGGTAGACGAAAGAGTCACTCTCAGGCACCGCCACCAGGTTGCAGGAGGCGAGCTCGGACGAGGTTTATTTCAGACAGAGAATCGGCTTTTGGCCTAGCTCCCAGATCCACTCAGACATCTGGGAAAGATCAATCACGCTGCCTAAAGGGGCCATGTTGAAAGAGGACACCAGATCCTTTCGTGTGGAGTAGGGGACGGGGATGACAGAGCCGAACGAGTAGTAGGGGGCGGAGCAAGGCCCAATCTGAGAAAAGAACTGATCTGTAGCCACGTCAAGAAATAGCCCATTAGAACCAACTTTCGGCACTCAGCTCCAGGCGGGGCGGCCCCGGCGCTGAGGGACGCTACCCGACCTTGGCGGGACGGGGGTTTCGCCAGGGCCTGGGCCCAGCGACCAGGCGGAGACGGCGCGCGAGCCTTGCAGTCTCCAGGGAAATGCGGGCTTGCCTGCAATGAGATTTCATTTTCTGCATTTAAAGGACATCCTTTTCTGAGCTGCTGTGAATAAATTTGGGATGATACTGTATGTTTTCATCTAATGGAGAATTAGCTGTATTTTGAATAAGGATTGCTGCACTGGACGACTTCAGAACATTACTCACAATGTCATCAAACAGGAGTCAGAATCCCCATGGGCCGAAGCAGATTGGCCTTGACCAGCTCTGGGACGACCTCAGAGCTGGAATCCAGCAAGTGTACACCAGACAGAGTATGGCGAAGTCCAGATACATGGAACTCTACACGTATCCTCCTGCTTGAACTGAGATAATTTGCTTTAGAATTTTGATACTTAGTGGTAGGATCGATGAATTATTAGAAATTTGACATCGTGTGTTCTCTTCTCAGTTCATCCTTGAAATGTAGTCACAGAATTCATCTTTAGCTTTAAGTTTTTTGAATAGAGGTACTGTTTTTCGGTTTTTGGAACAGAGGTAATAAAATTGGCTAGTTAGTTGTCTAATGCAGTGCTGGTCAGTACAGTAGCCACTAGTCACATGTATCTGTTTACATTTAAAATAATTTAAAAATTCAGTTTCTTAGTCACAGTAGCCATATTTTAAGGGCTTAATAGTCAGATAATAAAATATTTCTATTACTGTGGAAAGATCCGTTGGACAGCACTGGCCTAAAGCAGGGGATCATTTGTTGAAATGTTGTCCATTTGTTTATATATTGTCTACAGCTGCTTTCATGTTACTCGGAGGGAGTTGAGTAGTTCTGTCAGAAACAATCTTGTCCACAAAGCCTAAAATATTTGCTATCTGGTCCTTTACATAAGAAGTTTGTTGACCTGATCTAACGGGATAGCACAGAGAACAAAAGTTTAACTGTTCTGGTCCTGTTTCACAAAAATGGTATTTAAAAAGTTACTCCCTCATTTGTCATGTGGCCTGCCATGTGTGCGAGGGACAGTGCCGCGTGCTGCAAAGGTCACGAGGGTGTAAAAGACGCGGCCCTGCTCTTCCATACCCAGTGGTGTGCTGTTCGCCTTTGTAGAGTTTCTTGGTTCCGTGCAAATATGAAATTGGAACTAGAGCTAAGCCACCTCAGTAGTGAGCAGGTTGCTGCAGATTCTAGGATTTCAAGGTTCAATGGAGATTTAAGTTTAAATCTTTGGTATGTATCTGTAATTATCAAACTAGGTTATGTGATATTGTAGTGTTCCCTCAAATATGTTAGCATCTGAAAATCCTTAAAAAGAATTTAAACATTGATTTAGATGGATATGAAGCTGTCTATTTCTAAATTAACTTACAATTTATTGTATGTATGTACACATATTCATATATGTACTCATATATACTTACATGTAGAACACTTTTCAAAAAAAAATCAGCTTTATTGAGATAATTCACAAACCATAAAATTCACCCTTTTTAAAGTCAAAAAAAAAAAAAAAAAAAAAAAGAACCAACTTTCAATCTACTTAGTGACTGCTGAAGTCACTCCGCAACCATTGGTCAACCCGGGGCCCCGCAGGAGACCTCTTAGAACCCTTGGGCGCGAGCGGCGTGTGCGCATGCTCACTTGTGTTTGGCACTGCTCCTTGGTTAGCGTTCGATCGGGAGGCTTTTGAGTGGTGCTGTTGTGGCAGAGATGTTGTCTTCGAGAAAATCGTACTCAGTAATATTCGCTCATATCGGCTTCACGAGTGGGTATGAGCCGAGGGGCCAGGTGAGGGGACGGGCCTCTGAAGCTGCTGTCTTCTTCCATGAAGAAGCTTTTTGACATTTGACGGTAGACGAAAGAGTCACTCTCAGGCACCGCCACCAGGTGGCAGGAGGCGAGCTCGGACGAGGTTTGTTTCAGACAGAGAATCGGCTTTTGGCCTAGCTCCCAGATCCACTCAGACATCTGGGAAACATCAATCACGCTGCCTAAAGGGGCCATGTTGAAAGAGGACACCAGATCCTTTCGTGTGGAGTAGGGGACTTGGGTGACAGAGCGGAACGAGAAGTAGTGGGCGGAGCTAGGCCCAATCTTAGAAAAGAACTGATCTGTGGCCAGGTCAAGAAACAGCCCATTAGAACCATCTTTCAATATCCTTAGTGACTGCTGACGTCACTCAGCATCCATTGGTCAACCCGGGGCCCCCGCAGGAGACCTCTTAGAACCCTTGGGCGCGAGCGGTGTGTGCGCGTTCTCACCTGTGTTTATCACTGCTCCTTGGTTACCGTTCGATCGGGAGGCTTTTGAGTGGTGCGGTTGTGGCAGAGAGGTTGGCTTCTACAGAATAGTACCGAGTAATCGCTGGTATTAGGTTTAGAAGTGGATAAGAGCCGAGGGGGCAGGTGAGCGGGCTGGCCCGTTAAGCTGCTGTCTTCTGCCATGAAGGCGCTTTTTGACTTTGGACCGTAGAAGAAAAAGTCACTCTCTGGCACCACCACCGGGCTGCAGGAGGCGAGCGCGGACGCGGTTTGTTTGTGAAAGAGAATCGGCTTTCGGCTGAGCTGGCAGATCCGACTCAGACATCTGGGAAAGATCCATCACGCTGCCAAACAGGGTGATGTGGAAAGAGGACAGCTGATCTTTCCGTGTGGAGTAGGGGTCGGGAACCTCCAGCAGGCTGCAGGAGGCGAGCGCGGGAGCGGTTTGGTTGAGAAATGGAATCGGATTTCGGCTGAGCTACCAGATCCGACACAGACATCTGGGAAAGATCCATCAAGCTGCAAAAGGGGTCATGTTAAAAGTGGATAGCAGATCTTTCCGTGTGGAGTAGGGTAAGTGGATGACAGAGTGGATGGAGAAGTAGGGGGCGGAGCCAGGCCCAAGCTTAGGAAAGAACTTATCTGTAGCCATGGCAAGAAATAGCCCGTGAGAAACAACTTTCAATCCCCCTAGGGACCACTGACGGCAATCAGCAACCATTGGTCAACCCGGGGCCCCGCAGGAGACCTCTTAGAACCCTTGGGCGCGAGCGGTGTGTGCGCATGCTCACTTGTGTTTGGCACTGCTCCTTGGTTAGCGTTCGATCGGGAGGCTTTTGGGTGGTGCTGTTGTGGCAGAGATGTTGTCTTCGAGAAAATAGTACTGAGTAATATTCGCTCATATCGGCTTCACGAGTGGGTATGAGCCGAGGGGCCAGGTGAGGGGACGGGCCTCTGAAGCTGCTGTCTTCTCCCATGAAGAAGCTTTTTGACTTTTGACGGTAGACGAAAGAGTCACTCTCAGGCACCGCCACCAGGTTGCAGGAGGCGAGCTCGGACGAGGTTTATTTCAGACAGAGAATCGGCTTTTGGCCTAGCTCCCAGATCCACTCAGACATCTGGGAAAGATCAATCACGCTGCCTAAAGGGGCCATGTTGAAAGAGGACACCAGATCCTTTCGTGTGGAGTAGGGGACGGGGATGACAGAGCCGAACGAGTAGTAGGGGGCGGAGCAAGGCCCAATCTGAGAAAAGAACTGATCTGTAGCCACGTCAAGAAATAGCCCATTAGAACCAACTTTCGGCACTCAGCTCCAGGCGGGGCGGCCCCGGCGCTGAGGGACGCTACCCGACCTTGGCGGGACGGGGGTTTCGCCAGGGCCTGGGCCCAGCGACCAGGCGGAGACGGCGCGCGAGCCTTGCAGTCTCCAGGGAAATGCGGGCTTGCCTGCAATGAGATTTCATTTTCTGCATTTAAAGGACATCCTTTTCTGAGCTGCTGTGAATAAATTTGGGATGATACTGTATGTTTTCATCTAATGGAGAATTAGCTGTATTTTGAATAAGGATTGCTGCACTGGACGACTTCAGAACATTACTCACAATGTCATCAAACAGGAGTCAGAATCCCCATGGACCGAAGCAGATTGGCCTTGACCAGCTCTGGGACGACCTCAGAGCTGGAATCCAGCAAGTGTACACCAGACAGAGTATGGCGAAGTCCAGATACATGGAACTCTACACGTATCCTCCTGCTTGAACTGAGATTATTTGCTTTAGAATTTTGATACTTAGTGGTAGGATCGATGAATTATTAGAAATTTGACATCGTGTGTTCTCTTCTCAGTTCATCCTTGAAATGTAGTCACAGAATTCATCTTTAGCTTTAAGTTTTTTGAATAGAGGTACTGTTTTTCGGTTTTTGGAACAGAGGTAATAAAATTGGCTAGTTAGTTGTCTAATGCAGTGCTGGTCAGTACAGTAGCCACTAGTCACATGTATCTGTTTACATTTAAAATAATTTAAAAATTCAGTTTCTTAGTCACAGTAGCCATATTTTAAGGGCTTAATAGTCAGATAATAAAATATTTCTATTACTGTGGAAAGATCCGTTGGACAGCACTGGCCTAAAGCAGGGGATCATTTGTTGAAATGTTGTCCATTTGTTTATATATTGTCTACAGCTGCTTTCATGTTACTCGGAGGGAGTTGAGTAGTTCTGTCAGAAACAATCTTGTCCACAAAGCCTAAAATATTTGCTATCTGGTCCTTTACATAAGAAGTTTGTTGACCTGATCTAACGGGATAGCACAGAGAACAAAAGTTTAACTGTTCTGGTCCTGTTTCACAAAAATGGTATTTAAAAAGTAACTCCCTCATTTGTCATGTGGCCTGCCATGTGTGCGAGGGACAGTGCCGCGTGCTGCAAAGGTCACGAGGGTGTAAAAGACGCGGCCCTGGTCTTCCATACCCAGTGGTGTGCTGTTCGCCTTTGTAGAGTTTCTTGGTTCCGTGCAAATATGAAATTGGAACTAGAGCTAAGCCACCTCAGTAGTGAGCAGGTTGCTGCAGATTCTAGGATTTCAAGGTTCAATGGAGATTTAAGTTTAAATCTTTAGTATGTATCTGTAATTATCAAACTAGGTTATGTGATATTGTAGTGTTCCCTCAAATATGTTAGCATCTGAAAATCCTTAAAAAGAATTTAAACATTGATTTAGATGGATATGAAGCTGTCTATTTCTAAATTAACTTACAATTTATTGTATGTATGTACACATATTCACATATGTACTCACATATACTTACATGTAGAACACTTTTCAAAAAAAAATCAGCTTTATTGAGATAATTCACAAACCATAAAATTCACCCTTTTTAAAGTCAAAAAAAAAAAAAAAAAAAAAAAAAAAAAGAACCAACTTTCAAACTACTTAGTGACTGCTGAAGTCACTCCGCAACCATTGGTCAACCCGGGGCCCCGCAGGAGACCTCTTAGAACCCTTGGGCGTGAGCGGCGTGTGCGCATGCTCACTTGTGTTTGGCACTGCTCCTTGGTTAGCGTTCGATCGGGAGGCTTTTGAGTGGTGCTGTTGTGGCAGAGATGTTGTCTTCGAGAAAATCGTACTCAGTAATATTCGCTCATATCGGCTTCACGAGTGGGTATGAGCCGAGGGGCCAGGTGAGGGGACGGGCCTCTGAAGCTGCTGTCTTCTTCCATGAAGAAGCTTTTTGACATTTGACGGTAGACGAAAGAGTCACTCTCAGGCACCGCCACCAGGTGGCAGGAGGCGAGCTCGGACGAGGTTTGTTTCAGACAGAGAATCGGCTTTTGGCCTAGCTCCCAGATCCACTCAGACATCTGGGAAACATCAATCACGCTGCCTAAAGGGGCCATGTTGAAAGAGGACACCAGATCCTTTCGTGTGGAGTAGGGGACTTGGGTGACAGAGCGGAACGAGAAGTAGTGGGCGGAGCTAGGCCCAATCTTAGAAAAGAACTGATCTGTGGCCAGGTCAAGAAACAGCCCATTAGAACCATCTTTCAATATCCTTAGTGACTGCTGACGTCACTCAGCATCCATTGGTCAACCCGGGGCCCCCGCAGGAGACCTCTTAGAACCCTTGGGCGCGAGCGGTGTGTGCGCGTTCTCACCTGTGTTTATCACTGCTCCTTGGTTACCGTTCGATCGGGAGGCTTTTGAGTGGTGCGGTTGTGGCAGAGAGGTTGGCTTCTACAGAATAGTACCGAGTAATCGCTGGTATTAGGTTTAGAAGTGGATAAGAGCCGAGGGGGCAGGTGAGCGGGCTGGCCCGTTAAGCTGCTGTCTTCTGCCATGAAGGCGCTTTTTGACTTTGGACCGTAGAAGAAAAAGTCACTCTCTGGCACCACCACCGGGCTGCAGGAGGCGAGCGCGGACGCGGTTTGTTTGTGAAAGAGAATCGGCTTTCGGCTGAGCTGGCAGATCCGACTCAGACATCTGGGAAAGATCCATCACGCTGCCAAACAGGGTGATGTGGAAAGAGGACAGCTGATCTTTCCGTGTGGAGTAGGGGTCGGGAACCTCCAGCAGGCTGCAGGAGGCGAGCGCGGGAGCGGTTTGGTTGAGAAATGGAATCGGATTTCGGCTGAGCTACCAGATCCGACACAGACATCTGGGAAAGATCCATCAAGCTGCAAAAGGGGTCATGTTAAAAGTGGATAGCAGATCTTTCCGTGTGGAGTAGGGTAAGTGGATGACAGAGTGGATGGAGAAGTAGGGGGCGGAGCCAGGCCCAAGCTTAGGAAAGAACTTATCTGTAGCCATGGCAAGAAATAGCCCGTGAGAAACAACTTTCAATCCCCCTAGGGACCACTGACGGCAATCAGCAACCATTGGTCAACCCGGGGCCCCGCAGGAGACCTCTTAGAACCCTTGGGCGCGAGCGGTGTGTGCGCATGCTCACTTGTGTTTGGCACTGCTCCTTGGTTAGCGTTCGATCGGGAGGCTTTTGGGTGGTGCTGTTGTGGCAGAGATGTTGTCTTCGAGAAAATAGTACTGAGTAATATTCGCTCATATCGGCTTCACGAGTGGGTATGAGCCGAGGGGCCAGGTGAGGGGACGGGCCTCTGAAGCTGCTGTCTTCTTCCATGAAGAAGCTTTTTGACTTTTGACGGTAGACGAAAGAGTCACTCTCAGGCACCGCCACCAGGTTGCAGGAGGCGAGCTCGGACGAGGTTTATTTCAGACAGAGAATCGGCTTTTGGCCTAGCTCCCAGATCCACTCAGACATCTGGGAAAGATCAATCACGCTGCCTAAAGGGGCCATGTTGAAAGAGGACACCAGATCCTTTCGTGTGGAGTAGGGGATGGGGATGACAGAGCCGAACGAGTAGTAGGGGGCGGAGCAAGGCCCAATCTGAGAAAAGAACTGATCTGTAGCCACGTCAAGAAATAGCCCATTAGAACCAACTTTCGGCACTCAGCTCCAGGCGGGGCGGCCCCGGCGCTGAGGGACGCTACCCGACCTTGGCGGGACGGGGCTTTCGCCAGGGCCTGGGCCCAGCGACCAGGCGGAGACGGCGCGCGAGCCTTGCAGTCTCCAGGGAAATGCGGGCTTGCCTGCAATGAGATTTCATTTTCTGCATTTAAAGGACATCCTTTTCTGAGCTGCTGTGAATAAATTTGGGATGATACTGTATGTTTTCATCTAATGGAGAATTAGCTGTATTTTGAATAAGGATTGCTGCACTGGACGACTTCAGAACATTACTCACAATGTCATCAAACAGGAGTCAGAATCCCCATGGACCGAAGCAGATTGGCCTTGACCAGCTCTGGGACGACCTCAGAGCTGGAATCCAGCAAGTGTACACCAGACAGAGTATGGCGAAGTCCAGATACATGGAACTCTACACGTATCCTCCTGCTTGAACTGAGATAATTTGCTTTAGAATTTTGATACTTAGTGGTAGGATCGATGAATTATTAGAAATTTGACATCGTGTGTTCTCTTCTCAGTTCATCCTTGAAATGTAGTCACAGAATTCATCTTTAGCTTTAAGTTTTTTGAATAGAGGTACTGTTTTTCGGTTTTTGGAACAGAGGTAATAAAATTGGCTAGTTAGTTGTCTAATGCAGTGCTGGTCAGTACAGTAGCCACTAGTCACATGTATCTGTTTACATTTAAAATAATTTAAAAATTCAGTTTCTTAGTCACAGTAGCCATATTTTAAGGGCTTAATAGTCAGATAATAAAATATTTCTATTACTGTGGAAAGATCCGTTGGACAGCACTGGCCTAAAGCAGGGGATCATTTGTTGAAATGTTGTCCATTTGTTTATATATTGTCTACAGCTGCTTTCATGTTACTCGGAGGGAGTTGAGTAGTTCTGTCAGAAACAATCTTGTCCACAAAGCCTAAAATATTTGCTATCTGGTCCTTTACATAAGAAGTTTGTTGACCTGATCTAACGGGATAGCACAGAGAACAAAAGTTTAACTGTTCTGGTCCTGTTTCACAAAAATGGTATTTAAAAAGTAACTCCCTCATTTGTCATGTGGCCTGTCATGTGTGCGAGGGACAGTGCCGCGTGCTGCAAAGGTCACGAGGGTGTAAAAGACGCGGCCCTGGTCTTCCATACCCAGTGGTGTGCTGTTCGCCTTTGTAGAGTTTCTTGGTTCCGTGCAAATATGAAATTGGAACTAGAGCTAAGCCACCTCAGTAGTGAGCAGGTTGCTGCAGATTCTAGGATTTCAAGGTTCAATGGAGATTTAAGTTTAAATCTTTAGTATGTATCTGTAATTATCAAACTAGGTTATGTGATATTGTAGTGTTCCCTCAAATATGTTAGCATCTGAAAATCCTTAAAAAGAATTTAAACATTGATTTAGATGGATATGAAGCTGTCTATTTCTAAATTAACTTACAATTTATTGTATGTATGTACACATATTCACATATGTACTCACATATACTTACAAGTAGAACATTTTTCAAAAAAAAATCAGCTTTATTGAGATAATTCACAAACCATAAAATTCACCCTTTTTAAAGTCAAAAAAAAAAAAAAAAAAAAAAAACAAAGAACCAACTTTCAAACTACTTAGTGACTGCTGAAGTCACTCAGCAACCATTGGTCAACCCGGGGCCCCGCAGGAGACCTCTTAGAACCCTTGGGCGCGAGCGGCGTGTGCGCATGCTCACTTGTGTTTGGCACTGCTCCTTGGTTAGCGTTCGATCGGGAGGCTTTTGAGTGGTGCTGTTGTGGCAGAGATGTTGTCTTCGAGAAAATCGTACTCAGTAATATTCGCTCATATCGGCTTCACGAGTGGGTATGAGCCGAGGGGCCAGGTGAGGGGACGGGCCTCTGAAGCTGCTGTCTTCTTCCATGAAGAAGCTTTTTGACATTTGACGGTAGACGAAAGAGTCACTCTCAGGCACCGCCACCAGGTGGCAGGAGGCGAGCTCGGACGAGGTTTGTTTCAGACAGAGAATCGGCTTTTGGCCTAGCTCCCAGATCCACTCAGACATCTGGGAAACATCAATCACGCTGCCTAAAGGGGCCATGTTGAAAGAGGACACCAGATCCTTTCGTGTGGAGTAGGGGACTTGGGTGACAGAGCGGAACGAGAAGTAGTGGGCGGAGCTAGGCCCAATCTTAGAAAAGAACTGATCTGTGGCCAGGTCAAGAAACAGCCCATTAGAACCATCTTTCAATATCCTTAGTGACTGCTGACGTCACTCAGCATCCATTGGTCAACCCGGGGCCCCCGCAGGAGACCTCTTAGAACCCTTGGGCGCGAGCGGTGTGTGCGCGTTCTCACCTGTGTTTATCACTGCTCCTTGGTTACCGTTCGATCGGGAGGCTTTTGAGTGGTGCGGTTGTGGCAGAGAGGTTGGCTTCTACAGAATAGTACCGAGTAATCGCTGGTATTAGGTTTAGAAGTGGATAAGAGCCGAGGGGGCAGGTGAGCGGGCTGGCCCGTTAAGCTGCTGTCTTCTGCCATGAAGGCGCTTTTTGACTTTGGACCGTAGAAGAAAAAGTCACTCTCTGGCACCACCACCGGGCTGCAGGAGGCGAGCGCGGACGCGGTTTGTTTGTGAAAGAGAATCGGCTTTCGGCTGAGCTGGCAGATCCGACTCAGACATCTGGGAAAGATCCATCACGCTGCCAAACAGGGTGATGTGGAAAGAGGACAGCTGATCTTTCCGTGTGGAGTAGGGGTCGGGAACCTCCAGCAGGCTGCAGGAGGCGAGCGCGGGAGCGGTTTGGTTGAGAAATGGAATCGGATTTCGGCTGAGCTACCAGATCCGACACAGACATCTGGGAAAGATCCATCAAGCTGCAAAAGGGGTCATGTTAAAAGTGGATAGCAGATCTTTCCGTGTGGAGTAGGGTAAGTGGATGACAGAGTGGATGGAGAAGTAGGGGGCGGAGCCAGGCCCAAGCTTAGGAAAGAACTTATCTGTAGCCATGGCAAGAAATAGCCCGTGAGAAACAACTTTCAATCCCCCTAGGGACCACTGACGGCAATCAGCAACCATTGGTCAACCCGGGGCCCCGCAGGAGACCTCTTAGAACCCTTGGGCGCGAGCGGTGTGTGCGCATGCTCACTTGTGTTTGGCACTGCTCCTTGGTTAGCGTTCGATCGGGAGGCTTTTGGGTGGTGCTGTTGTGGCAGAGATGTTGTCTTCGAGAAAATAGTACTGAGTAATATTCGCTCATATCGGCTTCACGAGTGGGTATGAGCCGAGGGGCCAGGTGAGGGGACGGGCCTCTGAAGCTGCTGTCTTCTCCCATGAAGAAGCTTTTTGACTTTTGACGGTAGACGAAAGAGTCACTCTCAGGCACCGCCACCAGGTTGCAGGAGGCGAGCTCGGACGAGGTTTATTTCAGACAGAGAATCGGCTTTTGGCCTAGCTCCCAGATCCACTCAGACATCTGGGAAAGATCAATCACGCTGCCTAAAGGGGCCATGTTGAAAGAGGACACCAGATCCTTTCGTGTGGAGTAGGGGACGGGGATGACAGAGCCGAACGAGTAGTAGGGGGCGGAGCAAGGCCCAATCTGAGAAAAGAACTGATCTGTAGCCACGTCAAGAAATAGCCCATTAGAACCAACTTTCGGCACTCAGCTCCAGGCGGGGCGGCCCCGGCGCTGAGGGACGCTACCCGACCTTGGCGGGACGGGGGTTTCGCCAGGGCCTGGGCCCAGCGACCAGGCGGAGACGGCGCGCGAGCCTTGCAGTCTCCAGGGAAATGCGGGCTTGCCTGCAATGAGATTTCATTTTCTGCATTTAAAGGACATCCTTTTCTGAGCTGCTGTGAATAAATTTGGGATGATACTGTATGTTTTCATCTAATGGAGAATTAGCTGTATTTTGAATAAGGATTGCTGCACTGGACGACTTCAGAACATTACTCACAATGTCATCAAACAGGAGTCAGAATCCCCATGGACCGAAGCAGATTGGCCTTGACCAGCTCTGGGACGACCTCAGAGCTGGAATCCAGCAAGTGTACACCAGACAGAGTATGGCGAAGTCCAGATACATGGAACTCTACACGTATCCTCCTGCTTGAACTGAGATAATTTGCTTTAGAATTTTGATACTTAGTGGTAGGATCGATGAATTATTAGAAATTTGACATCGTGTGTTCTCTTCTCAGTTCATCCTTGAAATGTAGTCACTGAATTCATCTTTAGCTTTAAGTTTTTTGAATAGAGGTACTGTTTTTCGGTTTTTGGAACAGAGGTAATAAAATTGGCTAGTTAGTTGTCTAATGCAGTGCTGGTCAGTACAGTAGCCACTAGTCACATGTATCTGTTTACATTTAAAATAATTTAAAAATTCAGTTTCTTAGTCACAGTAGCCATATTTTAAGGGCTTAATAGTCAGATAATAAAATATTTCTATTACTGTGGAAAGATCCGTTGGACAGCACTGGCCTAAAGCAGGGGATCATTTGTTGAAATGTTGTCCATTTGTTTATATATTGTCTACAGCTGCTTTCATGTTACTCGGAGGGAGTTGAGTAGTTCTGTCAGAAACAATCTTGTCCACAAAGCCTAAAATATTTGCTATCTGGTCCTTTACATAAGAAGTTTGTTGACCTGATCTAACGGGATAGCACAGAGAACAAAAGTTTAACTGTTCTGGTCCTGTTTCACAAAAATGGTATTTAAAAAGTAACTCCCTCATTTGTCATGTGGCCTGCCATGTGTGCGAGGGACAGTGCCGCGTGCTGCAAAGGTCACGAGGGTGTAAAAGACGCGGCCCTGCTCTTCCATACCCAGTGGTGTGCTGTTCGCCTTTGTAGAGTTTCTTGGTTCCGTGCAAATATGAAATTGGAACTAGAGCTAAGCCACCTCAGTAGTGAGCAGGTTGCTGCAGATTCTAGGATTTCAAGGTTCAATGGAGATTTAAGTTTAAATCTTTGGTATGTATCTGTAATTATCAAACTAGGTTATGTGATATTGTAGTGTTCCCTCAAATATGTTAGCATCTGAAAATCCTTAAAAAGAATTTAAACATTGATTTAGATGGATATGAAGCTGTCTATTTCTAAATTAACTTACAATTTATTGTATGTATGTACACATATTCACATATGTACTCATATATACTTACATGTAGAACACTTTTCAAAAAAAAATCAGCTTTATTGAGATAATTCACAAACCATAAAATTCACCCTCTTTAAAGTCAAAAAAAAAAAAAAAAAAAAAAAGAACCAACTTTCAATCTACTTAGTGACTGCTGAAGTCACTCCGCAACCATTGGTCAACCCGGGGCCCCGCAGGAGACCTCTTAGAACCCTTGGGCGCGAGCGGCGTGTGCGCATGCTCACTTGTGTTTGGCACTGCTCCTTGGTTAGCGTTCGATCGGGAGGCTTTTGAGTGGTGCTGTTGTGGCAGAGATGTTGTCTTCGAGAAAATCGTACTCAGTAATATTCGCTCATATCGGCTTCACGAGTGGGTATGAGCCGAGGGGCCAGGTGAGGGGACGGGCCTCTGAAGCTGCTGTCTTCTTCCATGAAGAAGCTTTTTGACATTTGACGGTAGACGAAAGAGTCACTCTCAGGCACCGCCACCAGGTGGCAGGAGGCGAGCTCGGACGAGGTTTGTTTCAGACAGAGAATCGGCTTTTGGCCTAGCTCCCAGATCCACTCAGACATCTGGGAAACATCAATCACGCTGCCTAAAGGGGCCATGTTGAAAGAGGACACCAGATCCTTTCGTGTGGAGTAGGGGACTTGGGTGACAGAGCGGAACGAGAAGTAGTGGGCGGAGCTAGGCCCAATCTTAGAAAAGAACTGATCTGTGGCCAGGTCAAGAAACAGCCCATTAGAACCATCTTTCAATATCCTTAGTGACTGCTGACGTCACTCAGCATCCATTGGTCAACCCGGGGCCCCCGCAGGAGACCTCTTAGAACCCTTGGGCGCGAGCGGTGTGTGCGCGTTCTCACCTGTGTTTATCACTGCTCCTTGGTTACCGTTCGATCGGGAGGCTTTTGAGTGGTGCGGTTGTGGCAGAGAGGTTGGCTTCTACAGAATAGTACCGAGTAATCGCTGGTATTAGGTTTAGAAGTGGATAAGAGCCGAGGGGGCAGGTGAGCGGGCTGGCCCGTTAAGCTGCTGTCTTCTGCCATGAAGGCGCTTTTTGACTTTGGACCGTAGAAGAAAAAGTCACTCTCTGGCACCACCACCGGGCTGCAGGAGGCGAGCGCGGACGCGGTTTGTTTGTGAAAGAGAATCGGCTTTCGGCTGAGCTGGCAGATCCGACTCAGACATCTGGGAAAGATCCATCACGCTGCCAAACAGGGTGATGTGGAAAGAGGACAGCTGATCTTTCCGTGTGGAGTAGGGGTCGGGAACCTCCAGCAGGCTGCAGGAGGCGAGCGCGGGAGCGGTTTGGTTGAGAAATGGAATCGGATTTCGGCTGAGCTACCAGATCCGACACAGACATCTGGGAAAGATCCATCAAGCTGCAAAAGGGGTCATGTTAAAAGTGGATAGCAGATCTTTCCGTGTGGAGTAGGGTAAGTGGATGACAGAGTGGATGGAGAAGTAGGGGGCGGAGCCAGGCCCAAGCTTAGGAAAGAACTTATCTGTAGCCATGGCAAGAAATAGCCCGTGAGAAACAACTTTCAATCCCCCTAGGGACCACTGACGGCAATCAGCAACCATTGGTCAACCCGGGGCCCCGCAGGAGACCTCTTAGAACCCTTGGGCGCGAGCGGTGTGTGCGCATGCTCACTTGTGTTTGGCACTGCTCCTTGGTTAGCGTTCGATCGGGAGGCTTTTGGGTGGTGCTGTTGTGGCAGAGATGTTGTCTTCGAGAAAATAGTACTGAGTAATATTCGCTCATATCGGCTTCACGAGTGGGTATGAGCCGAGGGGCCAGGTGAGGGGACGGGCCTCTGAAGCTGCTGTCTTCTCCCATGAAGAAGCTTTTTGACTTTTGACGGTAGACGAAAGAGTCACTCTCAGGCACCGCCACCAGGTTGCAGGAGGCGAGCTCGGACGAGGTTTATTTCAGACAGAGAATCGGCTTTTGGCCTAGCTCCCAGATCCACTCAGACATCTGGGAAAGATCAATCACGCTGCCTAAAGGGGCCATGTTGAAAGAGGACACCAGATCCTTTCGTGTGGAGTAGGGGACGGGGATGACAGAGCCGAACGAGTAGTAGGGGGCGGAGCAAGGCCCAATCTGAGAAAAGAACTGATCTGTAGCCACGTCAAGAAATAGCCCATTAGAACCAACTTTCGGCACTCAGCTCCAGGCGGGGCGGCCCCGGCGCTGAGGGACGCTACCCGACCTTGGCGGGACGGGGCTTTCGCCAGGGCCTGGGCCCAGCGACCAGGCGGAGACGGCCCGCGAGCCTTGCAGTCTCCAGGGAAATGCGGGCTTGCCTGCAATGAGATTTCATTTTCTGCATTTAAAGGACATCCTTTTCTGAGCTGCTGTGAATAAATTTGGGATGATACTGTATGTTTTCATCTAATGGAGAATTAGCTGTATTTTGAATAAGGATTGCTGCACTGGACGACTTCAGAACATTACTCACAATGTCATCAAACAGGAGTCAGAATCCCCATGGACCGAAGCAGATTGGCCTTGACCAGCTCTGGGACGACCTCAGAGCTGGAATCCAGCAAGTGTACACCAGACAGAGTATGGCGAAGTCCAGATACATGGAACTCTACACGTATCCTCCTGCTTGAACTGAGATAATTTGCTTTAGAATTTTGATACTTAGTGGTAGGATCGATGAATTATTAGAAATTTGACATCGTGTGTTCTCTTCTCAGTTCATCCTTGAAATGTAGTCACAGAATTCATCTTTAGCTTTAAGTTTTTTGAATAGAGGTACTGTTTTTCGGTTTTTGGAACAGAGGTAATAAAATTGGCTAGTTAGTTGTCTAATGCAGTGCTGGTCAGTACAGTAGCCACTAGTCACATGTATCTGTTTACATTTAAAATAATTTAAAAATTCAGTTTCTTAGTCACAGTAGCCATATTTTAAGGGCTTAATAGTCAGATAATAAAATATTTCTATTACTGTGGAAAGATCCGTTGGACAGCACTGGCCTAAAGCAGGGGATCATTTGTTGAAATGTTGTCCATTTGTTTATATATTGTCTACAGCTGCTTTCATGTTACTCGGAGGGAGTTGAGTAGTTCTGTCAGAAACAATCTTGTCCACAAAGCCTAAAATATTTGCTATCTGGTCCTTTACATAAGAAGTTTGTTGACCTGATCTAACGGGATAGCACAGAGAACAAAAGTTTAACTGTTCTGGTCCTGTTTCACAAAAATGGTATTTAAAAAGTAACTCCCTCATTTGTCATGTGGCCTGCCATGTGTGCGAGGGACAGTGCCGCGTGCTGCAAAGGTCACGAGGGTGTAAAAGACGCGGCCCTGCTCTTCCATACCCAGTGGTGTGCTGTTCGCCTTTGTAGAGTTTCTTGGTTCCGTGCAAATATGAAATTGGAACTAGAGCTAAGCCACCTCAGTAGTGAGCAGGTTGCTGCAGATTCTAGGATTTCAAGGTTCAATGGAGATTTAAGTTTAAATCTTTAGTATGTATCTGTAATTATCAAACTAGGTTATGTGATATTGTAGTGTTCCCTCAAATATGTTAGCATCTGAAAATCCTTAAAAAGAATTTAAACATTGATTTAGATGGATATGAAGCTGTCTATTTCTAAATTAACTTACAATTTATTGTATGTATGTACACATATTCACATATGTACTCACATATACTTACATGTAGAACACTTTTCAAAAAAAAATCAGCTTTATTGAGATAATTCACAAACCATAAAATTCACCCTCTTTAAAGTCAAAAAAAAAAAAAAAAAAAAAAGAACCAACTTTCAATCTACTTAGTGACTGCTGAAGTCACTCCGCAACCATTGGTCAACCCGGGGCCCCGCAGGAGACCTCTTAGAACCCTTGGGCGCGAGCGGCGTGTGCGCATGCTCACTTGTGTTTGGCACTGCTCCTTGGTTAGCGTTCGATCGGGAGGCTTTTGAGTGGTGCTGTTGTGGCAGAGATGTTGTCTTCGAGAAAATCGTACTCAGTAATATTCGCTCATATCGGCTTCACGAGTGGGTATGAGCCGAGGGGCCAGGTGAGGGGACGGGCCTCTGAAGCTGCTGTCTTCTTCCATGAAGAAGCTTTTTGACATTTGACGGTAGACGAAAGAGTCACTCTCAGGCACCGCCACCAGGTGGCAGGAGGCGAGCTCGGACGAGGTTTGTTTCAGACAGAGAATCGGCTTTTGGCCTAGCTCCCAGATCCACTCAGACATCTGGGAAACATCAATCACGCTGCCTAAAGGGGCCATGTTGAAAGAGGACACCAGATCCTTTCGTGTGGAGTAGGGGACTTGGGTGACAGAGCGGAACGAGAAGTAGTGGGCGGAGCTAGGCCCAATCTTAGAAAAGAACTGATCTGTGGCCAGGTCAAGAAACAGCCCATTAGAACCATCTTTCAATATCCTTAGTGACTGCTGACGTCACTCAGCATCCATTGGTCAACCCGGGGCCCCCGCAGGAGACCTCTTAGAACCCTTGGGCGCGAGCGGTGTGTGCGCGTTCTCACCTGTGTTTATCACTGCTCCTTGGTTACCGTTCGATCGGGAGGCTTTTGAGTGGTGCGGTTGTGGCAGAGAGGTTGGCTTCTACAGAATAGTACCGAGTAATCGCTGGTATTAGGTTTAGAAGTGGATAAGAGCCGAGGGGGCAGGTGAGCGGGCTGGCCCGTTAAGCTGCTGTCTTCTGCCATGAAGGCGCTTTTTGACTTTGGACCGTAGAAGAAAAAGTCACTCTCTGGCACCACCACCGGGCTGCAGGAGGCGAGCGCGGACGCGGTTTGTTTGTGAAAGAGAATCGGCTTTCGGCTGAGCTGGCAGATCCGACTCAGACATCTGGGAAAGATCCATCACGCTGCCAAACAGGGTGATGTGGAAAGAGGACAGCTGATCTTTCCGTGTGGAGTAGGGGTCGGGAACCTCCAGCAGGCTGCAGGAGGCGAGCGCGGGAGCGGTTTGGTTGAGAAATGGAATCGGATTTCGGCTGAGCTACCAGATCCGACACAGACATCTGGGAAAGATCCATCAAGCTGCAAAAGGGGTCATGTTAAAAGTGGATAGCAGATCTTTCCGTGTGGAGTAGGGTAAGTGGATGACAGAGTGGATGGAGAAGTAGGGGGCGGAGCCAGGCCCAAGCTTAGGAAAGAACTTATCTGTAGCCATGGCAAGAAATAGCCCGTGAGAAACAACTTTCAATCCCCCTAGGGACCACTGACGGCAATCAGCAACCATTGGTCAACCCGGGGCCCCGCAGGAGACCTCTTAGAACCCTTGGGCGCGAGCGGTGTGTGCGCATGCTCACTTGTGTTTGGCACTGCTCCTTGGTTAGCGTTCGATCGGGAGGCTTTTGGGTGGTGCTGTTGTGGCAGAGATGTTGTCTTCGAGAAAATAGTACTGAGTAATATTCGCTCATATCGGCTTCACGAGTGGGTATGAGCCGAGGGGCCAGGTGAGGGGACGGGCCTCTGAAGCTGCTGTCTTCTCCCATGAAGAAGCTTTTTGACATTTGACGGTAGACGAAAGAGTCACTCTCAGGCACCGCCACCAGGTTGCAGGAGGCGAGCTCGGACGAGGTTTATTTCAGACAGAGAATCGGCTTTTGGCCTAGCTCCCAGATCCACTCAGACATCTGGGAAAGATCAATCACGCTGCCTAAAGGGGCCATGTTGAAAGAGGACACCAGATCCTTTCGTGTGGAGTAGGGGACGGGGATGACAGAGCCGAACGAGTAGTAGGGGGCGGAGCAAGGCCCAATCTGAGAAAAGAACTGATCTGTAGCCACGTCAAGAAATAGCCCATTAGAACCAACTTTCGGCACTCAGCTCCAGGCGGGGCGGCCCCGGCGCTGAGGGACGCTACCCGACCTTGGCGGGACGGGGGTTTCCCCAGGGCCTGGGCCCAGCGACCAGGCGGAGACGGCGCGCGAGCCTTGCAGTCTCCAGGGAAATGCGGGCTTGCCTGCAGTGAGATTTCATTTTCTGCATTTAAAGGACATCCTTTTCTGAGCTGCTGTGAATAAATTTGGGATGATACTGTATGTTTTCATCTAATGGAGAATTAGCTGTATTTTGAATAAGGATTGCTGCACTGGACGACTTCAGAACATTACTCACAATGTCATCAAACAGGAGTCAGAATCCCCATGGACCGAAGCAGATTGGCCTTGACCAGCTCTGGGACGACCTCAGAGCTGGAATCCAGCAAGTGTACACCAGACAGAGTATGGCGAAGTCCAGATACATGGAACTCTACACGTATCCTCCTGCTTGAACTGAGATAATTTGCTTTAGAATTTTGATACTTAGTGGTAGGATCGATGAATTATTAGAAATTTGACATCGTGTGTTCTCTTCTCAGTTCATCCTTGAAATGTAGTCACAGAATTCATCTTTAGCTTTAAGTTTTTTGAATAGAGGTACTGTTTTTCGGTTTTTGGAACAGAGGTAATAAAATTGGCTAGTTAGTTGTCTAATGCAGTGCTGGTCAGTACAGTAGCCACTAGTCACATGTATCTGTTTACATTTAAAATAATTTAAAAATTCAGTTTCTTAGTCACAGTAGCCATATTTTAAGGGCTTAATAGTCAGATAATAAAATATTTCTATTACTGTGGAAAGATCCGTTGGACAGCACTGGCCTAAAGCAGGGGATCATTTGTTGAAATGTTGTCCATTTGTTTATATATTGTCTACAGCTGCTTTCATGTTACTCGGAGGGAGTTGAGTAGTTCTGTCAGAAACAATCTTGTCCACAAAGCCTAAAATATTTGCTATCTGGTCCTTTACATAAGAAGTTTGTTGACCTGATCTAACGGGATAGCACAGAGAACAAAAGTTTAACTGTTCTGGTCCTGTTTCACAAAAATGGTATTTAAAAAGTAACTCCCTCATTTGTCATGTGGCCTGCCATGTGTGCGAGGGACAGTGCCGCGTGCTGCAAAGGTCACGAGGGTGTAAAAGACGCGGCCCTGCTCTTCCATACCCAGTGGTGTGCTGTTCGCCTTTGTAGAGTTTCTTGGTTCCGTGCAAATATGAAATTGGAACTAGAGCTAAGCCACCTCAGTAGTGAGCAGGTTGCTGCAGATTCTAGGATTTCAAGGTTCAATGGAGATTTAAGTTTAAATCTTTGGTATGTATCTGTAATTATCAAACTAGGTTATGTGATATTGTAGTGTTCCCTCAAATATGTTAGCATCTGAAAATCCTTAAAAAGAATTTAAACATTGATTTAGATGGATATGAAGCTGTCTATTTCTAAATTAACTTACAATTTATTGTATGTATGTACACATATTCACATATGTACTCACATATACTTACATGTAGAACACTTTTCAAAAAAAAATCAGCTTTATTGAGATAATTCACAAACCATAAAATTCACCCTCTTTAAAGTCAAAAAAAAAAAAAAAAAAAAAAGAACCAACTTTCAATCTACTTAGTGACTGCTGAAGTCACTCCGCAACCATTGGTCAACCCGGGGCCCCGCAGGAGACCTCTTAGAACCCTTGGGCGCGAGCGGCGTGTGCGCATGCTCACTTGTGTTTGGCACTGCTCCTTGGTTAGCGTTCGATCGGGAGGCTTTTGAGTGGTGCTGTTGTGGCAGAGATGTTGTCTTCGAGAAAATCGTACTCAGTAATATTCGCTCATATCGGCTTCACGAGTGGGTATGAGCCGAGGGGCCAGGTGAGGGGACGGGCCTCTGAAGCTGCTGTCTTCTTCCATGAAGAAGCTTTTTGACATTTGACGGTAGACGAAAGAGTCACTCTCAGGCACCGCCACCAGGTGGCAGGAGGCGAGCTCGGACGAGGTTTGTTTCAGACAGAGAATCGGCTTTTGGCCTAGCTCCCAGATCCACTCAGACATCTGGGAAAGATCAATCACGCTGCCTAAAGGGGCCATGTTGAAAGAGGACACCAGATCCTTTCGTGTGGAGTAGGGGACTTGGGTGACAGAGCGGAACGAGAAGTAGTGGGCGGAGCTAGGCCCAATCTTAGAAAAGAACTGATCTGTGGCCAGGTCAAGAAACAGCCCATTAGAACCATCTTTCAATATCCTTAGTGACTGCTGACGTCACTCAGCATCCATTGGTCAACCCGGGGCCCCCGCAGGAGACCTCTTAGAACCCTTGGGCGCGAGCGGTGTGTGCGCGTTCTCACCTGTGTTTATCACTGCTCCTTGGTTACCGTTCGATCGGGAGGCTTTTGAGTGGTGCGGTTGTGGCAGAGAGGTTGGCTTCTACAGAATAGTACCGAGTAATCGCTGGTATTAGGTTTAGAAGTGGATAAGAGCCGAGGGGGCAGGTGAGCGGGCTGGCCCGTTAAGCTGCTGTCTTCTGCCATGAAGGCGCTTTTTGACTTTGGACCGTAGAAGAAAAAGTCACTCTCTGGCACCACCACCGGGCTGCAGGAGGCGAGCGCGGACGCGGTTTGTTTGTGAAAGAGAATCGGCTTTCGGCTGAGCTGGCAGATCCGACTCAGACATCTGGGAAAGATCCATCACGCTGCCAAACAGGGTGATGTGGAAAGAGGACAGCTGATCTTTCCGTGTGGAGTAGGGGTCGGGAACCTCCAGCAGGCTGCAGGAGGCGAGCGCGGGAGCGGTTTGGTTGAGAAATGGAATCGGATTTCGGCTGAGCTACCAGATCCGACACAGACATCTGGGAAAGATCCATCAAGCTGCAAAAGGGGTCATGTTAAAAGTGGATAGCAGATCTTTCCGTGTGGAGTAGGGTAAGTGGATGACAGAGTGGATGGAGAAGTAGGGGGCGGAGCCAGGCCCAAGCTTAGGAAAGAACTTATCTGTAGCCATGGCAAGAAATAGCCCGTGAGAAACAACTTTCAATCCCCCTAGGGACCACTGACGGCAATCAGCAACCATTGGTCAACCCGGGGCCCCGCAGGAGACCTCTTAGAACCCTTGGGCGCGAGCGGTGTGTGCGCATGCTCACTTGTGTTTGGCACTGCTCCTTGGTTAGCGTTCGATCGGGAGGCTTTTGGGTGGTGCTGTTGTGGCAGAGATGTTGTCTTCGAGAAAATAGTACTGAGTAATATTCGCTCATATCGGCTTCACGAGTGGGTATGAGCCGAGGGGCCAGGTGAGGGGACGGGCCTCTGAAGCTGCTGTCTTCTCCCATGAAGAAGCTTTTTGACTTTTGACGGTAGACGAAAGAGTCACTCTCAGGCACCGCCACCAGGTTGCAGGAGGCGAGCTCGGACGAGGTTTATTTCAGACAGAGAATCGGCTTTTGGCCTAGCTCCCAGATCCACTCAGACATCTGGGAAAGATCAATCACGCTGCCTAAAGGGGCCATGTTGAAAGAGGACACCAGATCCTTTCGTGTGGAGTAGGGGACGGGGATGACAGAGCCGAACGAGTAGTAGGGGGCGGAGCAAGGCCCAATCTGAGAAAAGAACTGATCTGTAGCCACGTCAAGAAATAGCCCATTAGAACCAACTTTCGGCACTCAGCTCCAGGCGGGGCGGCCCCGGCGCTGAGGGACGCTACCCGACCTTGGCGGGACGGGGGTTTCGCCAGGGCCTGGGCCCAGCGACCAGGCGGAGACGGCGCGCGAGCCTTGCAGTCTCCAGGGAAATGCGGGCTTGCCTGCAATGAGATTTCATTTTCTGCATTTAAAGGACATCCTTTTCTGAGCTGCTGTGAATAAATTTGGGATGATACTGTATGTTTTCATCTAATGGAGAATTAGCTGTATTTTGAATAAGGATTGCTGCACTGGACGACTTCAGAACATTACTCACAATGTCATCAAACAGGAGTCAGAATCCCCATGGACCGAAGCAGATTGGCCTTGACCAGCTCTGGGACGACGTCAGAGCTGGAATCCAGCAAGTGTACACCAGACAGAGTATGGCGAAGTCCAGATACATGGAACTCTACACGTATCCTCCTGCTTGAACTGAGATAATTTGCTTTAGAATTTTGATACTTAGTGGTAGGATCGATGAATTATTAGAAATTTGACATCGTGTGTTCTCTTCTCAGTTCATCCTTGAAATGTAGTCACAGAATTCATCTTTAGCTTTAAGTTTTTTGAATAGAGGTACTGTTTTTCGGTTTTTGGAACAGAGGTAATAAAATTGGCTAGTTAGTTGTCTAATGCAGTGCTGGTCAGTACAGTAGCCACTAGTCACATGTATCTGTTTACATTTAAAATAATTTAAAAATTCAGTTTCTTAGTCACAGTAGCCATATTTTAAGGGCTTAATAGTCAGATAATAAAATATTTCTATTACTGTGGAAAGATCCGTTGGACAGCACTGGCCTAAAGCAGGGGATCATTTGTTGAAATGTTGTCCATTTGTTTATATATTGTCTACAGCTGCTTTCATGTTACTCGGAGGGAGTTGAGTAGTTCTGTCAGAAACAATCTTGTCCACAAAGCCTAAAATATTTGCTATCTGGTCCTTTACATAAGAAGTTTGTTGACCTGATCTAACGGGATAGCACAGAGAACAAAAGTTTAACTGTTCTGGTCCTGTTTCACAAAAATGGTATTTAAAAAGTAACTCCCTCATTTGTCATGTGGCCTGCCATGTGTGCGAGGGACAGTGCCGCGTGCTGCAAAGGTCACGAGGGTGTAAAAGACGCGGCCCTGCTCTTCCATACCCAGTGGTGTGCTGTTCGCCTTTGTAGAGTTTCTTGGTTCCGTGCAAATATGAAATTGGAACTAGAGCTAAGCCACCTCAGTAGTGAGCAGGTTGCTGCAGATTCTAGGATTTCAAGGTTCAATGGAGATTTAAGTTTAAATCTTTGGTATGTATCTGTAATTATCAAACTAGGTTATGTGATATTGTAGTGTTCCCTCAAATATGTTAGCATCTGAAAATCCTTAAAAAGAATTTAAACATTGATTTAGATGGATATGAAGCTGTCTATTTCTAAATTAACTTACAATTTATTGTATGTATGTACACATATTCACATATGTACTCACATATACTTACATGTAGAACACTTTTCAAAAAAAAATCAGCTTTATTGAGATAATTCACAAACCATAAAATTCACCCTCTTTAAAGTCAAAAAAAAAAAAAAAAAAAAAAAAAAGAACCAACTTTCAATCTACTTAGTGACTGCTGAAGTCACTCCGCAACCATTGGTCAACCCGGGGCCCCGCAGGAGACCTCTTAGAACCCTTGGGCGCGAGCGGCGTGTGCGCATGCTCACTTGTGTTTGGCACTGCTCCTTGGTTAGCGTTCGATCGGGAGGCTTTTGAGTGGTGCTGTTGTGGCAGAGATGTTGTCTTCGAGAAAATCGTACTCAGTAATATTCGCTCATATCGGCTTCACGAGTGGGTATGAGCCGAGGGGCCAGGTGAGGGGACGGGCCTCTGAAGCTGCTGTCTTCTTCCATGAAGAAGCTTTTTGACATTTGACGGTAGACGAAAGAGTCACTCTCAGGCACCGCCACCAGGTGGCAGGAGGCGAGCTCGGACGAGGTTTGTTTCAGACAGAGAATCGGCTTTTGGCCTAGCTCCCAGATCCACTCAGACATCTGGGAAACATCAATCACGCTGCCTAAAGGGGCCATGTTGAAAGAGGACACCAGATCCTTTCGTGTGGAGTAGGGGACTTGGGTGACAGAGCGGAACGAGAAGTAGTGGGCGGAGCTAGGCCCAATCTTAGAAAAGAACTGATCTGTGGCCAGGTCAAGAAACAGCCCATTAGAACCATCTTTCAATATCCTTAGTGACTGCTGACGTCACTCAGCATCCATTGGTCAACCCGGGGCCCCCGCAGGAGACCTCTTAGAACCCTTGGGCGCGAGCGGTGTGTGCGCGTTCTCACCTGTGTTTATCACTGCTCCTTGGTTACCGTTCGATCGGGAGGCTTTTGAGTGGTGCGGTTGTGGCAGAGAGGTTGGCTTCTACAGAATAGTACCGAGTAATCGCTGGTATTAGGTTTAGAAGTGGATAAGAGCCGAGGGGGCAGGTGAGCGGGCTGGCCCGTTAAGCTGCTGTCTTCTGCCATGAAGGCGCTTTTTGACTTTGGACCGTAGAAGAAAAAGTCACTCTCTGGCACCACCACCGGGCTGCAGGAGGCGAGCGCGGACGCGGTTTGTTTGTGAAAGAGAATCGGCTTTCGGCTGAGCTGGCAGATCCGACTCAGACATCTGGGAAAGATCCATCACGCTGCCAAACAGGGTGATGTGGAAAGAGGACAGCTGATCTTTCCGTGTGGAGTAGGGGTCGGGAACCTCCAGCAGGCTGCAGGAGGCGAGCGCGGGAGCGGTTTGGTTGAGAAATGGAATCGGATTTCGGCTGAGCTACCAGATCCGACACAGACATCTGGGAAAGATCCATCAAGCTGCAAAAGGGGTCATGTTAAAAGTGGATAGCAGATCTTTCCGTGTGGAGTAGGGTAAGTGGATGACAGAGTGGATGGAGAAGTAGGGGGCGGAGCCAGGCCCAAGCTTAGGAAAGAACTTATCTGTAGCCATGGCAAGAAATAGCCCGTGAGAAACAACTTTCAATCCCCCTAGGGACCACTGACGGCAATCAGCAACCATTGGTCAACCCGGGGCCCCGCAGGAGACCTCTTAGAACCCTTGGGCGCGAGCGGTGTGTGCGCATGCTCACTTGTGTTTGGCACTGCTCCTTGGTTAGCGTTCGATCGGGAGGCTTTTGGGTGGTGCTGTTGTGGCAGAGATGTTGTCTTCGAGAAAATAGTACTGAGTAATATTCGCTCATATCGGCTTCACGAGTGGGTATGAGCCGAGGGGCCAGGTGAGGGGACGGGCCTCTGAAGCTGCTGTCTTCTCCCATGAAGAAGCTTTTTGACATTTGACGGTAGACGAAAGAGTCACTCTCAGGCACCGCCACCAGGTTGCAGGAGGCGAGCTCGGACGAGGTTTATTTCAGACAGAGAATCGGCTTTTGGCCTAGCTCCCAGATCCACTCAGACATCTGGGAAAGATCAATCACGCTGCCTAAAGGGGCCATGTTGAAAGAGGACACCAGATCCTTTCGTGTGGAGTAGGGGACGGGGATGACAGAGCCGAACGAGTAGTAGGGGGCGGAGCAAGGCCCAATCTGAGAAAAGAACTGATCTGTAGCCACGTCAAGAAATAGCCCATTAGAACCAACTTTCGGCACTCAGCTCCAGGCGGGGCGGCCCCGGCGCTGAGGGACGCTACCCGACCTTGGCGGGACGGGGGTTTCGCCAGGGCCTGGGCCCAGCGACCAGGCGGAGACGGCGCGCGAGCCTTGCAGTCTCCAGGGAAATGCGGGCTTGCCTGCAGTGAGATTTCATTTTCTGCATTTAAAGGACATCCTTTTCTGAGCTGCTGTGAATAAATTTGGGATGATACTGTATGTTTTCATCTAATGGAGAATTAGCTGTATTTTGAATAAGGATTGCTGCACTGGACGACTTCAGAACATTACTCACAATGTCATCAAACAGGAGTCAGAATCCCCATGGACCGAAGCAGATTGGCCTTGACCAGCTCTGGGACGACGTCAGAGCTGGAATCCAGCAAGTGTACACCAGACAGAGTATGGCGAAGTCCAGATACATGGAACTCTACACGTATCCTCCTGCTTGAACTGAGATAATTTGCTTTAGAATTTTGATACTTAGTGGTAGGATCGATGAATTATTAGAAATTTGACATCGTGTGTTCTCTTCTCAGTTCATCCTTGAAATGTAGTCACAGAATTCATCTTTAGCTTTAAGTTTTTTGAATAGAGGTACTGTTTTTCGGTTTTTGGAACAGAGGTAATAAAATTGGCTAGTTAGTTGTCTAATGCAGTGCTGGTCAGTACAGTAGCCACTAGTCACATGTATCTGTTTACATTTAAAATAATTTAAAAATTCAGTTTCTTAGTCACAGTAGCCATATTTTAAGGGCTTAATAGTCAGATAATAAAATATTTCTATTACTGTGGAAAGATCCGTTGGACAGCACTGGCCTAAAGCAGGGGATCATTTGTTGAAATGTTGTCCATTTGTTTATATATTGTCTACAGCTGCTTTCATGTTACTCGGAGGGAGTTGAGTAGTTCTGTCAGAAACAATCTTGTCCACAAAGCCTAAAATATTTGCTATCTGGTCCTTTACATAAGAAGTTTGTTGACCTGATCTAACGGGATAGCACAGAGAACAAAAGTTTAACTGTTCTGGTCCTGTTTCACAAAAATGGTATTTAAAAAGTAACTCCCTCATTTGTCATGTGGCCTGCCATGTGTGCGAGGGACAGTGCCGCGTGCTGCAAAGGTCACGAGGGTGTAAAAGACGCGGCCCTGCTCTTCCATACCCAGTGGTGTGCTGTTCGCCTTTGTAGAGTTTCTTGGTTCCGTGCAAATATGAAATTGGAACTAGAGCTAAGCCACCTCAGTAGTGAGCAGGTTGCTGCAGATTCTAGGATTTCAAGGTTCAATGGAGATTTAAGTTTAAATCTTTGGTATGTATCTGTAATTATCAAACTAGGTTATGTGATATTGTAGTGTTCCCTCAAATATGTTAGCATCTGAAAATCCTTAAAAAGAATTTAAACATTGATTTAGATGGATATGAAGCTGTCTATTTCTAAATTAACTTACAATTTATTGTATGTATGTACACATATTCACATATGTACTCACATATACTTACATGTAGAACACTTTTCAAAAAAAAATCAGCTTTATTGAGATAATTCACAAACCATAAAATTCACCCTCTTTAAAGTCAAAAAAAAAAAAAAAAAAAAGAACCAACTTTCAATCTACTTAGTGACTGCTGAAGTCACTCCGCAACCATTGGTCAACCCGGGGCCCCGCAGGAGACCTCTTAGAACCCTTGGGCGCGAGCGGCGTGTGCGCATGCTCACTTGTGTTTGGCACTGCTCCTTGGTTAGCGTTCGATCGGGAGGCTTTTGAGTGGTGCTGTTGTGGCAGAGATGTTGTCTTCGAGAAAATCGTACTCAGTAATATTCGCTCATATCGGCTTCACGAGTGGGTATGAGCCGAGGGGCCAGGTGAGGGGACGGGCCTCTGAAGCTGCTGTCTTCTTCCATGAAGAAGCTTTTTGACATTTGACGGTAGACGAAAGAGTCACTCTCAGGCACCGCCACCAGGTGGCAGGAGGCGAGCTCGGACGAGGTTTGTTTCAGACAGAGAATCGGCTTTTGGCCTAGCTCCCAGATCCACTCAGACATCTGGGAAACATCAATCACGCTGCCTAAAGGGGCCATGTTGAAAGAGGACACCAGATCCTTTCGTGTGGAGTAGGGGACTTGGGTGACAGAGCGGAACGAGAAGTAGTGGGCGGAGCTAGGCCCAATCTTAGAAAAGAACTGATCTGTGGCCAGGTCAAGAAACAGCCCATTAGAACCATCTTTCAATATCCTTAGTGACTGCTGACGTCACTCAGCATCCATTGGTCAACCCGGGGCCCCCGCAGGAGACCTCTTAGAACCCTTGGGCGCGAGCGGTGTGTGCGCGTTCTCACCTGTGTTTATCACTGCTCCTTGGTTACCGTTCGATCGGGAGGCTTTTGAGTGGTGCGGTTGTGGCAGAGAGGTTGGCTTCTACAGAATAGTACCGAGTAATCGCTGGTATTAGGTTTAGAAGTGGATAAGAGCCGAGGGGGCAGGTGAGCGGGCTGGCCCGTTAAGCTGCTGTCTTCTGCCATGAAGGCGCTTTTTGACTTTGGACCGTAGAAGAAAAAGTCACTCTCTGGCACCACCACCGGGCTGCAGGAGGCGAGCGCGGACGCGGTTTGTTTGTGAAAGAGAATCGGCTTTCGGCTGAGCTGGCAGATCCGACTCAGACATCTGGGAAAGATCCATCACGCTGCCAAACAGGGTGATGTGGAAAGAGGACAGCTGATCTTTCCGTGTGGAGTAGGGGTCGGGAACCTCCAGCAGGCTGCAGGAGGCGAGCGCGGGAGCGGTTTGGTTGAGAAATGGAATCGGATTTCGGCTGAGCTACCAGATCCGACACAGACATCTGGGAAAGATCCATCAAGCTGCAAAAGGGGTCATGTTAAAAGTGGATAGCAGATCTTTCCGTGTGGAGTAGGGTAAGTGGATGACAGAGTGGATGGAGAAGTAGGGGGCGGAGCCAGGCCCAAGCTTAGGAAAGAACTTATCTGTAGCCATGGCAAGAAATAGCCCGTGAGAAACAACTTTCAATCCCCCTAGGGACCACTGACGGCAATCAGCAACCATTGGTCAACCCGGGGCCCCGCAGGAGACCTCTTAGAACCCTTGGGCGCGAGCGGCGTGTGCGCATGCTCACTTGTGTTTGGCACTGCTCCTTGGTTAGCGTTCGATCGGGAGGCTTTTGGGTGGTGCTGTTGTGGCAGAGATGTTGTCTTCGAGAAAATAGTACTGAGTAATATTCGCTCATATCGGCTTCACGAGTGGGTATGAGCCGAGGGGCCAGGTGAGGGGACGGGCCTCTGAAGCTGCTGTCTTCTCCCATGAAGAAGCTTTTTGACTTTTGACGGTAGACGAAAGAGTCACTCTCAGGCACCGCCACCAGGTTGCAGGAGGCGAGCTCGGACGAGGTTTATTTCAGACAGAGAATCGGCTTTTGGCCTAGCTCCCAGATCCACTCAGACATCTGGGAAAGATCAATCACGCTGCCTAAAGGGGCCATGTTGAAAGAGGACACCAGATCCTTTCGTGTGGAGTAGGGGACGGGGATGACAGAGCCGAACGAGTAGTAGGGGGCGGAGCAAGGCCCAATCTGAGAAAAGAACTGATCTGTAGCCACGTCAAGAAATAGCCCATTAGAACCAACTTTCGGCACTCAGCTCCAGGCGGGGCGGCCCCGGCGCTGAGGGACGCTACCCGACCTTGGCGGGACGGGGCTTTCGCCAGGGCCTGGGCCCAGCGACCAGGCGGAGACGGCGCGCGAGCCTTGCAGTCTCCAGGGAAATGCGGGCTTGCCTGCAATGAGATTTCATTTTCTGCATTTAAAGGACATCCTTTTCTGAGCTGCTGTGAATAAATTTGGGATGATACTGTATGTTTTCATCTAATGGAGAATTAGCTGTATTTTGAATAAGGATTGCTGCACTGGACGACTTCAGAACATTACTCACAATGTCATCAAACAGGAGTCAGAATCCCCATGGACCGAAGCAGATTGGCCTTGACCAGCTCTGGGACGACCTCAGAGCTGGAATCCAGCAAGTGTACACCAGACAGAGTATGGCGAAGTCCAGATACATGGAACTCTACACGTATCCTCCTGCTTGAACTGAGATAATTTGCTTTAGAATTTTGATACTTAGTGGTAGGATCGATGAATTATTAGAAATTTGACATCGTGTGTTCTCTTCTCAGTTCATCCTTGAAATGTAGTCACTGAATTCATCTTTAGCTTTAAGTTTTTTGAATAGAGGTACTGTTTTTCGGTTTTTGGAACAGAGGTAATAAAATTGGCTAGTTAGTTGTCTAATGCAGTGCTGGTCAGTACAGTAGCCACTAGTCACATGTATCTGTTTACATTTAAAATAATTTAAAAATTCAGTTTCTTAGTCACAGTAGCCATATTTTAAGGGCTTAATAGTCAGATAATAAAATATTTCTATTACTGTGGAAAGATCCGTTGGACAGCACTGGCCTAAAGCAGGGGATCATTTGTTGAAATGTTGTCCATTTGTTTATATATTGTCTACAGCTGCTTTCATGTTACTCGGAGGGAGTTGAGTAGTTCTGTCAGAAACAATCTTGTCCACAAAGCCTAAAATATTTGCTATCTGGTCCTTTACATAAGAAGTTTGTTGACCTGATCTAACGGGATAGCACAGAGAACAAAAGTTTAACTGTTCTGGTCCTGTTTCACAAAAATGGTATTTAAAAAGTAACTCCCTCATTTGTCATGTGGCCTGCCATGTGTGCGAGGGACAGTGCCGCGTGCTGCAAAGGTCACGAGGGTGTAAAAGACGCGGCCCTGCTCTTCCATACCCAGTGGTGTGCTGTTCGCCTTTGTAGAGTTTCTTGGTTCCGTGCAAATATGAAATTGGAACTAGAGCTAAGCCACCTCAGTAGTGAGCAGGTTGCTGCAGATTCTAGGATTTCAAGGTTCAATGGAGATTTAAGTTTAAATCTTTGGTATGTATCTGTAATTATCAAACTAGGTTATGTGATATTGTAGTGTTCCCTCAAATATCTTAGCATCTGAAAATCCTTAAAAAGAATTTAAACATTGATTTAGATGGATATGAAGCTGTCTATTTCTAAATTAACTTACAATTTATTGTATGTATGTACACATATTCACATATGTACTCACATATACTTACATGTAGAACACTTTTCAAAAAAAAATCAGCTTTATTGAGATAATTCACAAACCATAAAATTCACCCTCTTTAAAGTCAAAAAAAAAAAAAAAAAAAAAAAGAACCAACTTTCAATCTACTTAGTGACTGCTGAAGTCACTCCGCAACCATTGGTCAACCCGGGGCCCCGCAGGAGACCTCTTAGAACCCTTGGGCGCGAGCGGCGTGTGCGCATGCTCACTTGTGTTTGGCACTGCTCCTTGGTTAGCGTTCGATCGGGAGGCTTTTGAGTGGTGCTGTTGTGGCAGAGATGTTGTCTTCGAGAAAATCGTACTCAGTAATATTCGCTCATATCGGCTTCACGAGTGGGTATGAGCCGAGGGGCCAGGTGAGGGGACGGGCCTCTGAAGCTGCTGTCTTCTTCCATGAAGAAGCTTTTTGACATTTGACGGTAGACGAAAGAGTCACTCTCAGGCACCGCCACCAGGTGGCAGGAGGCGAGCTCGGACGAGGTTTGTTTCAGACAGAGAATCGGCTTTTGGCCTAGCTCCCAGATCCACTCAGACATCTGGGAAACATCAATCACGCTGCCTAAAGGGGCCATGTTGAAAGAGGACACCAGATCCTTTCGTGTGGAGTAGGGGACTTGGGTGACAGAGCGGAACGAGAAGTAGTGGGCGGAGCTAGGCCCAATCTTAGAAAAGAACTGATCTGTGGCCAGGTCAAGAAACAGCCCATTAGAACCATCTTTCAATATCCTTAGTGACTGCTGACGTCACTCAGCATCCATTGGTCAACCCGGGGCCCCCGCAGGAGACCTCTTAGAACCCTTGGGCGCGAGCGGTGTGTGCGCGTTCTCACCTGTGTTTATCACTGCTCCTTGGTTACCGTTCGATCGGGAGGCTTTTGAGTGGTGCGGTTGTGGCAGAGAGGTTGGCTTCTACAGAATAGTACCGAGTAATCGCTGGTATTAGGTTTAGAAGTGGATAAGAGCCGAGGGGGCAGGTGAGCGGGCTGGCCCGTTAAGCTGCTGTCTTCTGCCATGAAGGCGCTTTTTGACTTTGGACCGTAGAAGAAAAAGTCACTCTCTGGCACCACCACCGGGCTGCAGGAGGCGAGCGCGGACGCGGTTTGTTTGTGAAAGAGAATCGGCTTTCGGCTGAGCTGGCAGATCCGACTCAGACATCTGGGAAAGATCCATCACGCTGCCAAACAGGGTGATGTGGAAAGAGGACAGCTGATCTTTCCGTGTGGAGTAGGGGTCGGGAACCTCCAGCAGGCTGCAGGAGGCGAGCGCGGGAGCGGTTTGGTTGAGAAATGGAATCGGATTTCGGCTGAGCTACCAGATCCGACACAGACATCTGGGAAAGATCCATCAAGCTGCAAAAGGGGTCATGTTAAAAGTGGATAGCAGATCTTTCCGTGTGGAGTAGGGTAAGTGGATGACAGAGTGGATGGAGAAGTAGGGGGCGGAGCCAGGCCCAAGCTTAGGAAAGAACTTATCTGTAGCCATGGCAAGAAATAGCCCGTGAGAAACAACTTTCAATCCCCCTAGGGACCACTGACGGCAATCAGCAACCATTGGTCAACCCGGGGCCCCGCAGGAGACCTCTTAGAACCCTTGGGCGCGAGCGGTGTGTGCGCATGCTCACTTGTGTTTGGCACTGCTCCTTGGTTAGCGTTCGATCGGGAGGCTTTTGGGTGGTGCTGTTGTGGCAGAGATGTTGTCTTCGAGAAAATAGTACTGAGTAATATTCGCTCATATCGGCTTCACGAGTGGGTATGAGCCGAGGGGCCAGGTGAGGGGACGGGCCTCTGAAGCTGCTGTCTTCTCCCATGAAGAAGCTTTTTGACTTTTGACGGTAGACGAAAGAGTCACTCTCAGGCACCGCCACCAGGTTGCAGGAGGCGAGCTCGGACGAGGTTTATTTCAGACAGAGAATCGGCTTTTGGCCTAGCTCCCAGATCCACTCAGACATCTGGGAAAGATCAATCACGCTGCCTAAAGGGGCCATGTTGAAAGAGGACACCAGATCCTTTCGTGTGGAGTAGGGGACGGGGATGACAGAGCCGAACGAGTAGTAGGGGGCGGAGCAAGGCCCAATCTGAGAAAAGAACTGATCTGTAGCCACGTCAAGAAATAGCCCATTAGAACCAACTTTCGGCACTCAGCTCCAGGCGGGGCGGCCCCGGCGCTGAGGGACGCTACCCGACCTTGGCGGGACGGGGCTTTCGCCAGGGCCTGGGCCCAGCGACCAGGCGGAGACGGCCCGCGAGCCTTGCAGTCTCCAGGGAAATGCGGGCTTGCCTGCAATGAGATTTCATTTTCTGCATTTAAAGGACATCCTTTTCTGAGCTGCTGTGAATAAATTTGGGATGATACTGTATGTTTTCATCTAATGGAGAATTAGCTGTATTTTGAATAAGGATTGCTGCACTGGACGACTTCAGAACATTACTCACAATGTCATCAAACAGGAGTCAGAATCCCCATGGACCGAAGCAGATTGGCCTTGACCAGCTCTGGGACGACCTCAGAGCTGGAATCCAGCAAGTGTACACCAGACAGAGTATGGCGAAGTCCAGATACATGGAACTCTACACGTATCCTCCTGCTTGAACTGAGATAATTTGCTTTAGAATTTTGATACTTAGTGGTAGGATCGATGAATTATTAGAAATTTGACATCGTGTGTTCTCTTCTCAGTTCATCCTTGAAATGTAGTCACAGAATTCATCTTTAGCTTTAAGTTTTTTGAATAGAGGTACTGTTTTTCGGTTTTTGGAACAGAGGTAATAAAATTGGCTAGTTAGTTGTCTAATGCAGTGCTGGTCAGTACAGTAGCCACTAGTCACATGTATCTGTTTACATTTAAAATAATTTAAAAATTCAGTTTCTTAGTCACAGTAGCCATATTTTAAGGGCTTAATAGTCAGATAATAAAATATTTCTATTACTGTGGAAAGATCCGTTGGACAGCACTGGCCTAAAGCAGGGGATCATTTGTTGAAATGTTGTCCATTTGTTTATATATTGTCTACAGCTGCTTTCATGTTACTCGGAGGGAGTTGAGTAGTTCTGTCAGAAACAATCTTGTCCACAAAGCCTAAAATATTTGCTATCTGGTCCTTTACATAAGAAGTTTGTTGACCTGATCTAACGGGATAGCACAGAGAACAAAAGTTTAACTGTTCTGGTCCTGTTTCACAAAAATGGTATTTAAAAAGTAACTCCCTCATTTGTCATGTGGCCTGCCATGTGTGCGAGGGACAGTGCCGCGTGCTGCAAAGGTCACGAGGGTGTAAAAGACGCGGCCCTGCTCTTCCATACCCAGTGGTGTGCTGTTCGCCTTTGTAGAGTTTCTTGGTTCCGTGCAAATATGAAATTGGAACTAGAGCTAAGCCACCTCAGTAGTGAGCAGGTTGCTGCAGATTCTAGGATTTCAAGGTTCAATGGAGATTTAAGTTTAAATCTTTAGTATGTATCTGTAATTATCAAACTAGGTTATGTGATATTGTAGTGTTCCCTCAAATATGTTAGCATCTGAAAATCCTTAAAAAGAATTTAAACATTGATTTAGATGGATATGAAGCTGTCTATTTCTAAATTAACTTACAATTTATTGTATGTATGTACACATATTCACATATGTACTCACATATACTTACATGTAGAACACTTTTCAAAAAAAAATCAGCTTTATTGAGATAATTCACAAACCATAAAATTCACCCTCTTTAAAGTCAAAAAAAAAAAAAAAAAAAAAAGAACCAACTTTCAATCTACTTAGTGACTGCTGAAGTCACTCCGCAACCATTGGTCAACCCGGGGCCCCGCAGGAGACCTCTTAGAACCCTTGGGCGCGAGCGGCGTGTGCGCATGCTCACTTGTGTTTGGCACTGCTCCTTGGTTAGCGTTCGATCGGGAGGCTTTTGAGTGGTGCTGTTGTGGCAGAGATGTTGTCTTCGAGAAAATCGTACTCAGTAATATTCGCTCATATCGGCTTCACGAGTGGGTATGAGCCGAGGGGCCAGGTGAGGGGACGGGCCTCTGAAGCTGCTGTCTTCTTCCATGAAGAAGCTTTTTGACATTTGACGGTAGACGAAAGAGTCACTCTCAGGCACCGCCACCAGGTGGCAGGAGGCGAGCTCGGACGAGGTTTGTTTCAGACAGAGAATCGGCTTTTGGCCTAGCTCCCAGATCCACTCAGACATCTGGGAAACATCAATCACGCTGCCTAAAGGGGCCATGTTGAAAGAGGACACCAGATCCTTTCGTGTGGAGTAGGGGACTTGGGTGACAGAGCGGAACGAGAAGTAGTGGGCGGAGCTAGGCCCAATCTTAGAAAAGAACTGATCTGTGGCCAGGTCAAGAAACAGCCCATTAGAACCATCTTTCAATATCCTTAGTGACTGCTGACGTCACTCAGCATCCATTGGTCAACCCGGGGCCCCCGCAGGAGACCTCTTAGAACCCTTGGGCGCGAGCGGTGTGTGCGCGTTCTCACCTGTGTTTATCACTGCTCCTTGGTTACCGTTCGATCGGGAGGCTTTTGAGTGGTGCGGTTGTGGCAGAGAGGTTGGCTTCTACAGAATAGTACCGAGTAATCGCTGGTATTAGGTTTAGAAGTGGATAAGAGCCGAGGGGGCAGGTGAGCGGGCTGGCCCGTTAAGCTGCTGTCTTCTGCCATGAAGGCGCTTTTTGACTTTGGACCGTAGAAGAAAAAGTCACTCTCTGGCACCACCACCGGGCTGCAGGAGGCGAGCGCGGACGCGGTTTGTTTGTGAAAGAGAATCGGCTTTCGGCTGAGCTGGCAGATCCGACTCAGACATCTGGGAAAGATCCATCACGCTGCCAAACAGGGTGATGTGGAAAGAGGACAGCTGATCTTTCCGTGTGGAGTAGGGGTCGGGAACCTCCAGCAGGCTGCAGGAGGCGAGCGCGGGAGCGGTTTGGTTGAGAAATGGAATCGGATTTCGGCTGAGCTACCAGATCCGACACAGACATCTGGGAAAGATCCATCAAGCTGCAAAAGGGGTCATGTTAAAAGTGGATAGCAGATCTTTCCGTGTGGAGTAGGGTAAGTGGATGACAGAGTGGATGGAGAAGTAGGGGGCGGAGCCAGGCCCAAGCTTAGGAAAGAACTTATCTGTAGCCATGGCAAGAAATAGCCCGTGAGAAACAACTTTCAATCCCCCTAGGGACCACTGACGGCAATCAGCAACCATTGGTCAACCCGGGGCCCCGCAGGAGACCTCTTAGAACCCTTGGGCGCGAGCGGTGTGTGCGCATGCTCACTTGTGTTTGGCACTGCTCCTTGGTTAGCGTTCGATCGGGAGGCTTTTGGGTGGTGCTGTTGTGGCAGAGATGTTGTCTTCGAGAAAATAGTACTGAGTAATATTCGCTCATATCGGCTTCACGAGTGGGTATGAGCCGAGGGGCCAGGTGAGGGGACGGGCCTCTGAAGCTGCTGTCTTCTCCCATGAAGAAGCTTTTTGACATTTGACGGTAGACGAAAGAGTCACTCTCAGGCACCGCCACCAGGTTGCAGGAGGCGAGCTCGGACGAGGTTTATTTCAGACAGAGAATCGGCTTTTGGCCTAGCTCCCAGATCCACTCAGACATCTGGGAAAGATCAATCACGCTGCCTAAAGGGGCCATGTTGAAAGAGGACACCAGATCCTTTCGTGTGGAGTAGGGGACGGGGATGACAGAGCCGAACGAGTAGTAGGGGGCGGAGCAAAGCCCAATCTGAGAAAAGAACTGATCTGTAGCCACGTCAAGAAATAGCCCATTAGAACCAACTTTCGGCACTCAGCTCCAGGCGGGGCGGCCTCGGCGCTGAGGGACGCTACCCGACCTTGGCGGGACGGGGGTTTCCCCAGGGCCTGGGCCCAGCGACCAGGCGGAGACGGCGCGCGAGCCTTGCAGTCTCCAGGGAAATGCGGGCTTGCCTGCAGTGAGATTTCATTTTCTGCATTTAAAGGACATCCTTTTCTGAGCTGCTGTGAATAAATTTGGGATGATACTGTATGTTTTCATCTAATGGAGAATTAGCTGTATTTTGAATAAGGATTGCTGCACTGGACGACTTCAGAACATTACTCACAATGTCATCAAACAGGAGTCAGAATCCCCATGGACCGAAGCAGATTGGCCTTGACCAGCTCTGGGACGACCTCAGAGCTGGAATCCAGCAAGTGTACACCAGACAGAGTATGGCGAAGTCCAGATACATGGAACTCTACACGTATCCTCCTGCTTGAACTGAGATAATTTGCTTTAGAATTTTGATACTTAGTGGTAGGATCGATGAATTATTAGAAATTTGACATCGTGTGTTCTCTTCTCAGTTCATCCTTGAAATGTAGTCACAGAATTCATCTTTAGCTTTAAGTTTTTTGAATAGAGGTACTGTTTTTCGGTTTTTGGAACAGAGGTAATAAAATTGGCTAGTTAGTTGTCTAATGCAGTGCTGGTCAGTACAGTAGCCACTAGTCACATGTATCTGTTTACATTTAAAATAATTTAAAAATTCAGTTTCTTAGTCACAGTAGCCATATTTTAAGGGCTTAATAGTCAGATAATAAAATATTTCTATTACTGTGGAAAGATCCGTTGGACAGCACTGGCCTAAAGCAGGGGATCATTTGTTGAAATGTTGTCCATTTGTTTATATATTGTCTACAGCTGCTTTCATGTTACTCGGAGGGAGTTGAGTAGTTCTGTCAGAAACAATCTTGTCCACAAAGCCTAAAATATTTGCTATCTGGTCCTTTACATAAGAAGTTTGTTGACCTGATCTAACGGGATAGCACAGAGAACAAAAGTTTAACTGTTCTGGTCCTGTTTCACAAAAATGGTATTTAAAAAGTAACTCCCTCATTTGTCATGTGGCCTGCCATGTGTGCGAGGGACAGTGCCGCGTGCTGCAAAGGTCACGAGGGTGTAAAAGACGCGGCCCTGCTCTTCCATACCCAGTGGTGTGCTGTTCGCCTTTGTAGAGTTTCTTGGTTCCGTGCAAATATGAAATTGGAACTAGAGCTAAGCCACCTCAGTAGTGAGCAGGTTGCTGCAGATTCTAGGATTTCAAGGTTCAATGGAGATTTAAGTTTAAATCTTTGGTATGTATCTGTAATTATCAAACTAGGTTATGTGATATTGTAGTGTTCCCTCAAATATGTTAGCATCTGAAAATCCTTAAAAAGAATTTAAACATTGATTTAGATGGATATGAAGCTGTCTATTTCTAAATTAACTTACAATTTATTGTATGTATGTACACATATTCACATATGTACTCATATATACTTACATGTAGAACACTTTTCAAAAAAAAATCAGCTTTATTGAGATAATTCACAAACCATAAAATTCACCCTTTTTAAAGTCAAAAAAAAAAAAAAAAAAAAAAGAACCAACTTTCAATCTACTTAGTGACTGCTGAAGTCACTCCGCAACCATTGGTCAACCCGGGGCCCCGCAGGAGACCTCTTAGAACCCTTGGGCGCGAGCGGCGTGTGCGCATGCTCACTTGTGTTTGGCACTGCTCCTTGGTTAGCGTTCGATCGGGAGGCTTTTGAGTGGTGCTGTTGTGGCAGAGATGTTGTCTTCGAGAAAATCGTACTCAGTAATATTCGCTCATATCGGCTTCACGAGTGGGTATGAGCCGAGGGGCCAGGTGAGGGGACGGGCCTCTGAAGCTGCTGTCTTCTTCCATGAAGAAGCTTTTTGACATTTGACGGTAGACGAAAGAGTCACTCTCAGGCACCGCCACCAGGTGGCAGGAGGCGAGCTCGGACGAGGTTTGTTTCAGACAGAGAATCGGCTTTTGGCCTAGCTCCCAGATCCACTCAGACATCTGGGAAACATCAATCACGCTGCCTAAAGGGGCCATGTTGAAAGAGGACACCAGATCCTTTCGTGTGGAGTAGGGGACTTGGGTGACAGAGCGGAACGAGAAGTAGTGGGCGGAGCTAGGCCCAATCTTAGAAAAGAACTGATCTGTGGCCAGGTCAAGAAACAGCCCATTAGAACCATCTTTCAATATCCTTAGTGACTGCTGACGTCACTCAGCATCCATTGGTCAACCCGGGGCCCCCGCAGGAGACCTCTTAGAACCCTTGGGCGCGAGCGGTGTGTGCGCGTTCTCACCTGTGTTTATCACTGCTCCTTGGTTACCGTTCGATCGGGAGGCTTTTGAGTGGTGCGGTTGTGGCAGAGAGGTTGGCTTCTACAGAATAGTACCGAGTAATCGCTGGTATTAGGTTTAGAAGTGGATAAGAGCCGAGGGGGCAGGTGAGCGGGCTGGCCCATTAAGCTGCTGTCTTCTGCCATGAAGGCGCTTTTTGACTTTGGACCGTAGAAGAAAAAGTCACTCTCTGGCACCACCACCGGGCTGCAGGAGGCGAGCGCGGACGCGGTTTGTTTGTGAAAGAGAATCGGCTTTCGGCTGAGCTGGCAGATCCGACTCAGACATCTGGGAAAGATCCATCACGCTGCCAAACAGGGTGATGTGGAAAGAGGACAGCTGATCTTTCCGTGTGGAGTAGGGGTCGGGAACCTCCAGCAGGCTGCAGGAGGCGAGCGCGGGAGCGGTTTGGTTGAGAAATGGAATCGGATTTCGGCTGAGCTACCAGATCCGACACAGACATCTGGGAAAGATCCATCAAGCTGCAAAAGGGGTCATGTTAAAAGTGGATAGCAGATCTTTCCGTGTGGAGTAGGGTAAGTGGATGACAGAGTGGATGGAGAAGTAGGGGGCGGAGCCAGGCCCAAGCTTAGGAAAGAACTTATCTGTAGCCATGGCAAGAAATAGCCCGTGAGAAACAACTTTCAATCCCCCTAGGGACCACTGACGGCAATCAGCAACCATTGGTCAACCCGGGGCCCCGCAGGAGACCTCTTAGAACCCTTGGGCGCGAGCGGTGTGTGCGCATGCTCACTTGTGTTTGGCACTGCTCCTTGGTTAGCGTTCGATCGGGAGGCTTTTGGGTGGTGCTGTTGTGGCAGAGATGTTGTCTTCGAGAAAATAGTACTGAGTAATATTCGCTCATATCGGCTTCACGAGTGGGTATGAGCCGAGGGGCCAGGTGAGGGGACGGGCCTCTGAAGCTGCTGTCTTCTCCCATGAAGAAGCTTTTTGACATTTGACGGTAGACGAAAGAGTCACTCTCAGGCACCGCCACCAGGTTGCAGGAGGCGAGCTCGGACGAGGTTTATTTCAGACAGAGAATCGGCTTTTGGCCTAGCTCCCAGATCCACTCAGACATCTGGGAAAGATCAATCACGCTGCCTAAAGGGGCCATGTTGAAAGAGGACACCAGATCCTTTCGTGTGGAGTAGGGGACGGGGATGACAGAGCCGAACGAGTAGTAGGGGGCGGAGCAAGGCCCAATCTGAGAAAAGAACTGATCTGTAGCCACGTCAAGAAATAGCCCATTAGAACCAACTTTCGGCACTCAGCTCCAGGCGGGGCGGCCCCGGCGCTGAGGGACGCTACCCGACCTTGGCGGGACGGGGGTTTCCCCAGGGCCTGGGCCCAGCGACCAGGCGGAGACGGCGCGCGAGCCTTGCAGTCTCCAGGGAAATGCGGGCTTGCCTGCAGTGAGATTTCATTTTCTGCATTTAAAGGACATCCTTTTCTGAGCTGCTGTGAATAAATTTGGGATGATACTGTATGTTTTCATCTAATGGAGAATTAGCTGTATTTTGAATAAGGATTGCTGCACTGGACGACTTCAGAACATTACTCACAATGTCATCAAACAGGAGTCAGAATCCCCATGGACCGAAGCAGATTGGCCTTGACCAGCTCTGGGACGACCTCAGAGCTGGAATCCAGCAAGTGTACACCAGACAGAGTATGGCGAAGTCCAGATACATGGAACTCTACACGTATCCTCCTGCTTGAACTGAGATAATTTGCTTTAGAATTTTGATACTTAGTGGTAGGATCGATGAATTATTAGAAATTTGACATCGTGTGTTCTCTTCTCAGTTCATCCTTGAAATGTAGTCACAGAATTCATCTTTAGCTTTAAGTTTTTTGAATAGAGGTACTGTTTTTCGGTTTTTGGAACAGAGGTAATAAAATTGGCTAGTTAGTTGTCTAATGCAGTGCTGGTCAGTACAGTAGCCACTAGTCACATGTATCTGTTTACATTTAAAATAATTTAAAAATTCAGTTTCTTAGTCACAGTAGCCATATTTTAAGGGCTTAATAGTCAGATAATAAAATATTTCTATTACTGTGGAAAGATCCGTTGGACAGCACTGGCCTAAAGCAGGGGATCATTTGTTGAAATGTTGTCCATTTGTTTATATATTGTCTACAGCTGCTTTCATGTTACTCGGAGGGAGTTGAGTAGTTCTGTCAGAAACAATCTTGTCCACAAAGCCTAAAATATTTGCTATCTGGTCCTTTACATAAGAAGTTTGTTGACCTGATCTAACGGGATAGCACAGAGAACAAAAGTTTAACTCTTCTGGTCCTGTTTCACAAAAATGGTATTTAAAAAGTAACTCCCTCATTTGTCATGTGGCCTGCCATGTGTGCGAGGGACAGTGCCGCGTGCTGCAAAGGTCACGAGGGTGTAAAAGACGCGGCCCTGCTCTTCCATACCCAGTGGTGTGCTGTTCGCCTTTGTAGAGTTTCTTGGTTCCGTGCAAATATGAAATTGGAACTAGAGCTAAGCCACCTCAGTAGTGAGCAGGTTGCTGCAGATTCTAGGATTTCAAGGTTCAATGGAGATTTAAGTTTAAATCTTTGGTATGTATCTGTAATTATCAAACTAGGTTATGTGATATTGTAGTGTTCCCTCAAATATGTTAGCATCTGAAAATCCTTAAAAAGAATTTAAACATTGATTTAGATGGATATGAAGCTGTCTATTTCTAAATTAACTTACAATTTATTGTATGTATGTACACATATTCACATATGTACTCATATATACTTACATGTAGAACACTTTTCAAAAAAAAATCAGCTTTATTGAGATAATTCACAAACCATAAAATTCACCCTTTTTAAAGTCAAAAAAAAAAAAAAAAAAAAAGAACCAACTTTCAATCTACTTAGTGACTGCTGAAGTCACTCCGCAACCATTGGTCAACCCGGGGCCCCGCAGGAGACCTCTTAGAACCCTTGGGCGCGAGCGGCGTGTGCGCATGCTCACTTGTGTTTGGCACTGCTCCTTGGTTAGCGTTCGATCGGGAGGCTTTTGAGTGGTGCTGTTGTGGCAGAGATGTTGTCTTCGAGAAAATCGTACTCAGTAATATTCGCTCATATCGGCTTCACGAGTGGGTATGAGCCGAGGGGCCAGGTGAGGGGACGGGCCTCTGAAGCTGCTGTCTTCTTCCATGAAGAAGCTTTTTGACATTTGACGGTAGACGAAAGAGTCACTCTCAGGCACCGCCACCAGGTGGCAGGAGGCGAGCTCGGACGAGGTTTGTTTCAGACAGAGAATCGGCTTTTGGCCTAGCTCCCAGATCCACTCAGACATCTGGGAAACATCAATCACGCTGCCTAAAGGGGCCATGTTGAAAGAGGACACCAGATCCTTTCGTGTGGAGTAGGGGACTTGGGTGACAGAGCGGAACGAGAAGTAGTGGGCGGAGCTAGGCCCAATCTTAGAAAAGAACTGATCTGTGGCCAGGTCAAGAAACAGCCCATTAGAACCATCTTTCAATATCCTTAGTGACTGCTGACGTCACTCAGCATCCATTGGTCAACCCGGGGCCCCCGCAGGAGACCTCTTAGAACCCTTGGGCGCGAGCGGTGTGTGCGCGTTCTCACCTGTGTTTATCACTGCTCCTTGGTTACCGTTCGATCGGGAGGCTTTTGAGTGGTGCGGTTGTGGCAGAGAGGTTGGCTTCTACAGAATAGTACCGAGTAATCGCTGGTATTAGGTTTAGAAGTGGATAAGAGCCGAGGGGGCAGGTGAGCGGGCTGGCCCGTTAAGCTGCTGTCTTCTGCCATGAAGGCGCTTTTTGACTTTGGACCGTAGAAGAAAAAGTCACTCTCTGGCACCACCACCGGGCTGCAGGAGGCGAGCGCGGATGCGGTTTGTTTGTGAAAGAGAATCGGCTTTCGGCTGAGCTGGCAGATCCGACTCAGACATCTGGGAAAGATCCATCACGCTGCCAAACAGGGTGATGTGGAAAGAGGACAGCTGATCTTTCCGTGTGGAGTAGGGGTCGGGAACCTCCAGCAGGCTGCAGGAGGCGAGCGCGGGAGCGGTTTGGTTGAGAAATGGAATCGGATTTCGGCTGAGCTACCAGATCCGACACAGACATCTGGGAAAGATCCATCAAGCTGCAAAAGGGGTCATGTTAAAAGTGGATAGCAGATCTTTCCGTGTGGAGTAGGGTAAGTGGATGACAGAGTGGATGGAGAAGTAGGGGGCGGAGCCAGGCCCAAGCTTAGGAAAGAACTTATCTGTAGCCATGGCAAGAAATAGCCCGTGAGAAACAACTTTCAATCCCCCTAGGGACCACTGACGGCAATCAGCAACCATTGGTCAACCCGGGGCCCCGCAGGAGACCTCTTAGAACCCTTGGGCGCGAGCGGTGTGTGCGCATGCTCACTTGTGTTTGGCACTGCTCCTTGGTTAGCGTTCGATCGGGAGGCTTTTGGGTGGTGCTGTTGTGGCAGAGATGTTGTCTTCGAGAAAATAGTACTGAGTAATATTCGCTCATATCGGCTTCACGAGTGGGTATGAGCCGAGGGGCCAGGTGAGGGGACGGGCCTCTGAAGCTGCTGTCTTCTCCCATGAAGAAGCTTTTTGACTTTTGACGGTAGACGAAAGAGTCACTCTCAGGCACCGCCACCAGGTTGCAGGAGGCGAGCTCGGACGAGGTTTATTTCAGACAGAGAATCGGCTTTTGGCCTAGCTCCCAGATCCACTCAGACATCTGGGAAAGATCAATCACGCTGCCTAAAGGGGCCATGTTGAAAGAGGACACCAGATCCTTTCGTGTGGAGTAGGGGACGGGGATGACAGAGCCGAACGAGTAGTAGGGGGCGGAGCAAGGCCCAATCTGAGAAAAGAACTGATCTGTAGCCACGTCAAGAAATAGCCCATTAGAACCAACTTTCGGCACTCAGCTCCAGGCGGGGCGGCCCCGGCGCTGAGGGACGCTACCCGACCTTGGCGGGACGGGGGTTTCGCCAGGGCCTGGGCCCAGCGACCAGGCGGAGACGGCGCGCGAGCCTTGCAGTCTCCAGGGAAATGCGGGCTTGCCTGCAATGAGATTTCATTTTCTGCATTTAAAGGACATCCTTTTCTGAGCTGCTGTGAATAAATTTGGGATGATACTGTATGTTTTCATCTAATGGAGAATTAGCTGTATTTTGAATAAGGATTGCTGCACTGGACGACTTCAGAACATTACTCACAATGTCATCAAACAGGAGTCAGAATCCCCATGGACCGAAGCAGATTGGCCTTGACCAGCTCTGGGACGACGTCAGAGCTGGAATCCAGCAAGTGTACACCAGACAGAGTATGGCGAAGTCCAGATACATGGAACTCTACACGTATCCTCCTGCTTGAACTGAGATAATTTGCTTTAGAATTTTGATACTTAGTGGTAGGATCGATGAATTATTAGAAATTTGACATCGTGTGTTCTCTTCTCAGTTCATCCTTGAAATGTAGTCACTGAATTCATCTTTAGCTTTAAGTTTTTTGAATAGAGGTACTGTTTTTCGGTTTTTGGAACAGAGGTAATAAAATTGGCTAGTTAGTTGTCTAATGCAGTGCTGGTCAGTACAGTAGCCACTAGTCACATGTATCTGTTTACATTTAAAATAATTTAAAAATTCAGTTTCTTAGTCACAGTAGCCATATTTTAAGGGCTTAATAGTCAGATAATAAAATATTTCTATTACTGTGGAAAGATCCGTTGGACAGCACTGGCCTAAAGCAGGGGATCATTTGTTGAAATGTTGTCCATTTGTTTATATATTGTCTACAGCTGCTTTCATGTTACTCGGAGGGAGTTGAGTAGTTCTGTCAGAAACAATCTTGTCCACAAAGCCTAAAATATTTGCTATCTGGTCCTTTACATAAGAAGTTTGTTGACCTGATCTAACGGGATAGCACAGAGAACAAAAGTTTAACTGTTCTGGTCCTGTTTCACAAAAATGGTATTTAAAAAGTAACTCCCTCATTTGTCATGTGGCCTGCCATGTGTGCGAGGGACAGTGCCGCGTGCTGCAAAGGTCACGAGGGTGTAAAAGACGCGGCCCTGCTCTTCCATACCCAGTGGTGTGCTGTTCGCCTTTGTAGAGTTTCTTGGTTCCGTGCAAATATGAAATTGGAACTAGAGCTAAGCCACCTCAGTAGTGAGCAGGTTGCTGCAGATTCTAGGATTTCAAGGTTCAATGGAGATTTAAGTTTAAATCTTTGGTATGTATCTGTAATTATCAAACTAGGTTATGTGATATTGTAGTGTTCCCTCAAATATGTTAGCATCTGAAAATCCTTAAAAAGAATTTAAACATTGATTTAGATGGATATGAAGCTGTCTATTTCTAAATTAACTTACAATTTATTGTATGTATGTAAACATATTCACATATGTACTCACATATACTTACATGTAGAACACTTTTCAAAAAAAATCAGCTTTATTGAGATAATTCACAAACCATAAAATTCACCCTTTTTAAAGTCAAAAAAAAAAAAAAAAAAAAAAAAGAACCAACTTTCAATCTACTTAGTGACTGCTGAAGTCACTCCGCAACCATTGGTCAACCCGGGGCCCCGCAGGAGACCTCTTAGAACCCTTGGGCGCGAGCGGCGTGTGCGCATGCTCACTTGTGTTTGGCACTGCTCCTTGGTTAGCGTTCGATCGGGAGGCTTTTGAGTGGTGCTGTTGTGGCAGAGATGTTGTCTTCGAGAAAATCGTACTCAGTAATATTCGCTCATATCGGCTTCACGAGTGGGTATGAGCCGAGGGGCCAGGTGAGGGGACGGGCCTCTGAAGCTGCTGTCTTCTTCCATGAAGAAGCTTTTTGACATTTGACGGTAGACGAAAGAGTCACTCTCAGGCACCGCCACCAGGTGGCAGGAGGCGAGCTCGGACGAGGTTTGTTTCAGACAGAGAATCGGCTTTTGGCCTAGCTCCCAGATCCACTCAGACATCTGGGAAACATCAATCACGCTGCCTAAAGGGGCCATGTTGAAAGAGGACACCAGATCCTTTCGTGTGGAGTAGGGGACTTGGGTGACAGAGCGGAACGAGAAGTAGTGGGCGGAGCTAGGCCCAATCTTAGAAAAGAACTGATCTGTGGCCAGGTCAAGAAACAGCCCATTAGAACCATCTTTCAATATCCTTAGTGACTGCTGACGTCACTCAGCATCCATTGGTCAACCCGGGGCCCCCGCAGGAGACCTCTTAGAACCCTTGGGCGCGAGCGGTGTGTGCGCGTTCTCACCTGTGTTTATCACTGCTCCTTGGTTACCGTTCGATCGGGAGGCTTTTGAGTGGTGCGGTTGTGGCAGAGAGGTTGGCTTCTACAGAATAGTACCGAGTAATCGCTGGTATTAGGTTTAGAAGTGGATAAGAGCCGAGGGGGCAGGTGAGCGGGCTGGCCCGTTAAGCTGCTGTCTTCTGCCATGAAGGCGCTTTTTGACTTTGGACCGTAGAAGAAAAAGTCACTCTCTGGCACCACCACCGGGCTGCAGGAGGCGAGCGCGGACGCGGTTTGTTTGTGAAAGAGAATCGGCTTTCGGCTGAGCTGGCAGATCCGACTCAGACATCTGGGAAAGATCCATCACGCTGCCAAACAGGGTGATGTGGAAAGAGGACAGCTGATCTTTCCGTGTGGAGTAGGGGTCGGGAACCTCCAGCAGGCTGCAGGAGGCGAGCGCGGGAGCGGTTTGGTTGAGAAATGGAATCGGATTTCGGCTGAGCTACCAGATCCGACACAGACATCTGGGAAAGATCCATCAAGCTGCAAAAGGGGTCATGTTAAAAGTGGATAGCAGATCTTTCCGTGTGGAGTAGGGTAAGTGGATGACAGAGTGGATGGAGAAGTAGGGGGCGGAGCCAGGCCCAAGCTTAGGAAAGAACTTATCTGTAGCCATGGCAAGAAATAGCCCGTGAGAAACAACTTTCAATCCCCCTAGGGACCACTGACGGCAATCAGCAACCATTGGTCAACCCGGGGCCCCGCAGGAGACCTCTTAGAACCCTTGGGCGCGAGCGGTGTGTGCGCATGCTCACTTGTGTTTGGCACTGCTCCTTGGTTAGCGTTCGATCGGGAGGCTTTTGGGTGGTGCTGTTGTGGCAGAGATGTTGTCTTCGAGAAAATAGTACTGAGTAATATTCGCTCATATCGGCTTCACGAGTGGGTATGAGCCGAGGGGCCAGGTGAGGGGACGGGCCTCTGAAGCTGCTGTCTTCTCCCATGAAGAAGCTTTTTGACATTTGACGGTAGACGAAAGAGTCACTCTCAGGCACCGCCACCAGGTTGCAGGAGGCGAGCTCGGACGAGGTTTATTTCAGACAGAGAATCGGCTTTTGGCCTAGCTCCCAGATCCACTCAGACATCTGGGAAAGATCAATCACGCTGCCTAAAGGGGCCATGTTGAAAGAGGACACCAGATCCTTTCGTGTGGAGTAGGGGACGGGGATGACAGAGCCGAACGAGTAGTAGGGGGCGGAGCAAGGCCCAATCTGAGAAAAGAACTGATCTGTAGCCACGTCAAGAAATAGCCCATTAGAACCAACTTTCGGCACTCAGCTCCAGGCGGGGCGGCCCCGGCGCTGAGGGACGCTACCCGACCTTGGCGGGACGGGGGTTTCGCCAGGGCCTGGGCCCAGCGACCAGGCGGAGACGGCGCGCGAGCCTTGCAGTCTCCAGGGAAATGCGGGCTTGCCCGCAATGAGATTTCATTTTCTGCATTTAAAGGACATCCTTTTCTGAGCTGCTGTGAATAAATTTGGGATGATACTGTATGTTTTCATCTAATGGAGAATTAGCTGTATTTTGAATAAGGATTGCTGCACTGGACGACTTCAGAACATTACTCACAATGTCATCAAACAGGAGTCAGAATCCCCATGGACCGAAGCAGATTGGCCTTGACCAGCTCTGGGACGACGTCAGAGCTGGAATCCAGCAAGTGTACACCAGACAGAGTATGGCGAAGTCCAGATACATGGAACTCTACACGTATCCTCCTGCTTGAACTGAGATAATTTGCTTTAGAATTTTGATACTTAGTGGTAGGATCGATGAATTATTAGAAATTTGACATCGTGTGTTCTCTTCTCAGTTCATCCTTGAAATGTAGTCACTGAATTCATCTTTAGCTTTAAGTTTTTTGAATAGAGGTACTGTTTTTCGGTTTTTGGAACAGAGGTAATAAAGTTGGCTAGTTAGTTGTCTAATGCAGTGCTGGTCAGTACAGTAGCCACTAGTCACATGTATCTGTTTACATTTAAAATAATTTAAAAATTCAGTTTCTTAGTCACAGTAGCCATATTTTAAGGGCTTAATAGTCAGATAATAAAATATTTCTATTACTGTGGAAAGATCCGTTGGACAGCACTGGCCTAAAGCAGGGGATCATTTGTTGAAATGTTGTCCATTTGTTTATATATTGTCTACAGCTGCTTTCATGTTACTCGGAGGGAGTTGAGTAGTTCTGTCAGAAACAATCTTGTCCACAAAGCCTAAAATATTTGCTATCTGGTCCTTTACATAAGAAGTTTGTTGACCTGATCTAACGGGATAGCACAGAGAACAAAAGTTTAACTCTTCTGGTCCTGTTTCACAAAAATGGTATTTAAAAAGTAACTCCCTCATTTGTCATGTGGCCTGCCATGTGTGCGAGGGACAGTGCCGCGTGCTGCAAAGGTCACGAGGGTGTAAAAGACGCGGCCCTGCTCTTCCATACCCAGTGGTGTGCTGTTCGCCTTTGTAGAGTTTCTTGGTTCCGTGCAAATATGAAATTGGAACTAGAGCTAAGCCACCTCAGTAGTGAGCAGGTTGCTGCAGATTCTAGGATTTCAAGGTTCAATGGAGATTTAAGTTTAAATCTTTGGTATGTATCTGTAATTATCAAACTAGGTTATGTGATATTGTAGTGTTCCCTCAAATATGTTAGCATCTGAAAATCCTTAAAAAGAATTTAAACATTGATTTAGATGGATATGAAGCTGTCTATTTCTAAATTTACTTACAATTTATTGTATGTATGTACACATATTCACATATGTACTCACATATACTTACATGTAGAACACTTTTCAAAAAAAAATCAGCTTTATTGAGATAATTCACAAACCATAAAATTCACCCTTTTTAAAGTCAAAAAAAAAAAAAAAAAAAAAAAAGAACCAACTTTCAATCTACTTAGTGACTGCTGAAGTCACTCCGCAACCATTGGTCAACCCGGGGCCCCGCAGGAGACCTCTTAGAACCCTTGGGCGCGAGCTGCGTGTGCGCATGCTCACTTGTGTTTGGCACTGCTCCTTGGTTAGCGTTCGATCGGGAGGCTTTTGAGTGGTGCTGTTGTGGCAGAGATGTTGTCTTCGAGAAAATCGTACTCAGTAATATTCGCTCATATCGGCTTCACGAGTGGGTATGAGCCGAGGGGCCAGGTGAGGGGACGGGCCTCTGAAGCTGCTGTCTTCTTCCATGAAGAAGCTTTTTGACATTTGACGGTAGACGAAAGAGTCACTCTCAGGCACCGCCACCAGGTGGCAGGAGGCGAGCTCGGACGAGGTTTGTTTCAGACAGAGAATCGGCTTTTGGCCTAGCTCCCAGATCCACTCAGACATCTGGGAAACATCAATCACGCTGCCTAAAGGGGCCATGTTGAAAGAGGACACCAGATCCTTTCGTGTGGAGTAGGGGACTTGGGTGACAGAGCGGAACGAGAAGTAGTGGGCGGAGCTAGGCCCAATCTTAGAAAAGAACTGATCTGTGGCCAGGTCAAGAAACAGCCCATTAGAACCATCTTTCAATATCCTTAGTGACTGCTGACGTCACTCAGCATCCATTGGTCAACCCGGGGCCCCCGCAGGAGACCTCTTAGAACCCTTGGGCGCGAGCGGTGTGTGCGCGTTCTCACCTGTGTTTATCACTGCTCCTTGGTTACCGTTCGATCGGGAGGCTTTTGAGTGGTGCGGTTGTGGCAGAGAGGTTGGCTTCTACAGAATAGTACCGAGTAATCGCTGGTATTAGGTTTAGAAGTGGATAAGAGCCGAGGGGGCAGGTGAGCGGGGTGGCCCGTTAAGCTGCTGTCTTCTGCCATGAAGGCGCTTTTTGACTTTGGACCGTAGAAGAAAAAGTCACTCTCTGGCACCACCACCGGGCTGCAGGAGGCGAGCGCGGATGCGGTTTGTTTGTGAAAGAGAATCGGCTTTCGGCTGAGCTGGCAGATCCGACTCAGACATCTGGGAAAGATCCATCACGCTGCCAAACAGGGTGATGTGGAAAGAGGACAGCTGATCTTTCCGTGTGGAGTAGGGGTCGGGAACCTCCAGCAGGCTGCAGGAGGCGAGCGCGGGAGCGGTTTGGTTGAGAAATGGAATCGGATTTCGGCTGAGCTACCAGATCCGACACAGACATCTGGGAAAGATCCATCAAGCTGCAAAAGGGGTCATGTTAAAAGTGGATAGCAGATCTTTCCGTGTGGAGTAGGGTAAGTGGATGACAGAGTGGATGGAGAAGTAGGGGGCGGAGCCAGGCCCAAGCTTAGGAAAGAACTTATCTGTAGCCATGGCAAGAAATAGCCCGTGAGAAACAACTTTCAATCCCCCTAGGGACCACTGACGGCAATCAGCAACCATTGGTCAACCCGGGGCCCCGCAGGAGACCTCTTAGAACCCTTGGGCGCGAGCGGTGTGTGCGCATGCTCACTTGTGTTTGGCACTGCTCCTTGGTTAGCGTTCGATCGGGAGGCTTTTGGGTGGTGCTGTTGTGGCAGAGATGTTGTCTTCGAGAAAATAGTACTGAGTAATATTCGCTCATATCGGCTTCACGAGTGGGTATGAGCCGAGGGGCCAGGTGAGGGGACGGGCCTCTGAAGCTGCTGTCTTCTCCCATGAAGAAGCTTTTTGACTTTTGACGGTAGACGAAAGAGTCACTCTCAGGCACCGCCACCAGGTTGCAGGAGGCGAGCTCGGACGAGGTTTATTTCAGACAGAGAATCGGCTTTTGGCCTAGCTCCCAGATCCACTCAGACATCTGGGAAAGATCAATCACGCTGCCTAAAGGGGCCATGTTGAAAGAGGACACCAGATCCTTTCGTGTGGAGTAGGGGACGGGGATGACAGAGCCGAACGAGTAGTAGGGGGCGGAGCAAGGCCCAATCTGAGAAAAGAACTGATCTGTAGCCACGTCAAGAAATAGCCCATTAGAACCAACTTTCGGCACTCAGCTCCAGGCGGGGCGGCCCCGGCGCTGAGGGACGCTACCCGACCTTGGCGGGACGGGGGTTTCGCCAGGGCCTGGGCCCAGCGACCAGGCGGAGACGGCGCGCGAGCCTTGCAGTCTCCAGGGAAATGCGGGCTTGCCCGCAATGAGATTTCATTTTCTGCATTTAAAGGACATCCTTTTCTGAGCTGCTGTGAATAAATTTGGGATGATACTGTATGTTTTCATCTAATGGAGAATTAGCTGTATTTTGAATAAGGATTGCTGCACTGGACGACTTCAGAACATTACTCACAATGTCATCAAACAGGAGTCAGAATCCCCATGGACCGAAGCAGATTGGCCTTGACCAGCTCTGGGACGACGTCAGAGCTGGAATCCAGCAAGTGTACACCAGACAGAGTATGGCGAAGTCCAGATACATGGAACTCTACACGTATCCTCCTGCTTGAACTGAGATAATTTGCTTTAGAATTTTGATACTTAGTGGTAGGATCGATGAATTATTAGAAATTTGACATCGTGTGTTCTCTTCTCAGTTCATCCTTGAAATGTAGTCACTGAATTCATCTTTAGCTTTAAGTTTTTTGAATAGAGGTACTGTTTTTCGGTTTTTGGAACAGAGGTAATAAAATTGGCTAGTTAGTTGTCTAATGCAGTGCTGGTCAGTACAGTAGCCACTAGTCACATGTATCTGTTTACATTTAAAATAATTTAAAAATTCAGTTTCTTAGTCACAGTAGCCATATTTTAAGGGCTTAATAGTCAGATAATAAAATATTTCTATTACTGTGGAAAGATCCGTTGGACAGCACTGGCCTAAAGCAGGGGATCATTTGTTGAAATGTTGTCCATTTGTTTATATATTGTCTACAGCTGCTTTCATGTTACTCGGAGGGAGTTGAGTAGTTCTGTCAGAAACAATCTTGTCCACAAAGCCTAAAATATTTGCTATCTGGTCCTTTACATAAGAAGTTTGTTGACCTGATCTAACGGGATAGCACAGAGAACAAAAGTTTAACTGTTCTGGTCCTGTTTCACAAAAATGGTATTTAAAAAGTAACTCCCTCATTTGTCATGTGGCCTGCCATGTGTGCGAGGGACAGTGCCGCGTGCTGCAAAGGTCACGAGGGTGTAAAAGACGCGGCCCTGCTCTTCCATACCCAGTGGTGTGCTGTTCGCCTTTGTAGAGTTTCTTGGTTCCGTGCAAATATGAAATTGGAACTAGAGCTAAGCCACCTCAGTAGTGAGCAGGTTGCTGCAGATTCTAGGATTTCAAGGTTCAATGGAGATTTAAGTTTAAATCTTTGGTATGTATCTGTAATTATCAAACTAGGTTATGTGATATTGTAGTGTTCCCTCAAATATGTTAGCATCTGAAAATCCTTAAAAAGAATTTAAACATTGATTTAGATGGATATGAAGCTGTCTATTTCTAAATTAACTTACAATTTATTGTATGTATGTACACATATTCACATATGTACTCACATATACTTACATGTAGAACACTTTTCAAAAAAAAATCAGCTTTATTGAGATAATTCACAAACCATAAAATTCACCCTTTTTAAAGTCAAAAAAAAAAAAAAAAAAAAGAACCAACTTTCAATCTACTTAGTGACTGCTGAAGTCACTCCGCAACCATTGGTCAACCCGGGGCCCCGCAGGAGACCTCTTAGAACCCTTGGGCGCGAGCGGCGTGTGCGCATGCTCACTTGTGTTTGGCACTGCTCCTTGGTTAGCGTTCGATCGGGAGGCTTTTGAGTGGTGCTGTTGTGGCAGAGATGTTGTCTTCGAGAAAATCGTACTCAGTAATATTCGCTCATATCGGCTTCACGAGTGGGTATGAGCCGAGGGGCCAGGTGAGGGGACGGGCCTCTGAAGCTGCTGTCTTCTTCCATGAAGAAGCTTTTTGACATTTGACGGTAGACGAAAGAGTCACTCTCAGGCACCGCCACCAGGTGGCAGGAGGCGAGCTCGGACGAGGTTTGTTTCAGACAGAGAATCGGCTTTTGGCCTAGCTCCCAGATCCACTCAGACATCTGGGAAACATCAATCACGCTGCCTAAAGGGGCCATGTTGAAAGAGGACACCAGATCCTTTCGTGTGGAGTAGGGGACTTGGGTGACAGAGCGGAACGAGAAGTAGTGGGCGGAGCTAGGCCCAATCTTAGAAAAGAACTGATCTGTGGCCAGGTCAAGAAACAGCCCATTAGAACCATCTTTCAATATCCTTAGTGACTGCTGACGTCACTCAGCATCCATTGGTCAACCCGGGGCCCCCGCAGGAGACCTCTTAGAACCCTTGGGCGCGAGCGGTGTGTGCGCGTTCTCACCTGTGTTTATCACTGCTCCTTGGTTACCGTTCGATCGGGAGGCTTTTGAGTGGTGCGGTTGTGGCAGAGAGGTTGGCTTCTACAGAATAGTACCGAGTAATCGCTGGTATTAGGTTTAGAAGTGGATAAGAGCCGAGGGGGCAGGTGAGCGGGCTGGCCCGTTAAGCTGCTGTCTTCTGCCATGAAGGCGCTTTTTGACTTTGGACCGTAGAAGAAAAAGTCACTCTCTGGCACCACCACCGGGCTGCAGGAGGCGAGCGCGGACGCGGTTTGTTTGTGAAAGAGAATCGGCTTTCGGCTGAGCTGGCAGATCCGACTCAGACATCTGGGAAAGATCCATCACGCTGCCAAACAGGGTGATGTGGAAAGAGGACAGCTGATCTTTCCGTGTGGAGTAGGGGTCGGGAACCTCCAGCAGGCTGCAGGAGGCGAGCGCGGGAGCGGTTTGGTTGAGAAATGGAATCGGATTTCGGCTGAGCTACCAGATCCGACACAGACATCTGGGAAAGATCCATCAAGCTGCAAAAGGGGTCATGTTAAAAGTGGATAGCAGATCTTTCCGTGTGGAGTAGGGTAAGTGGATGACAGAGTGGATGGAGAAGTAGGGGGCGGAGCCAGGCCCAAGCTTAGGAAAGAACTTATCTGTAGCCATGGCAAGAAATAGCCCGTGAGAAACAACTTTCAATCCCCCTAGGGACCACTGACGGCAATCAGCAACCATTGGTCAACCCGGGGCCCCGCAGGAGACCTCTTAGAACCCTTGGGCGCGAGCGGTGTGTGCGCATGCTCACTTGTGTTTGGCACTGCTCCTTGGTTAGCGTTCGATCGGGAGGCTTTTGGGTGGTGCTGTTGTGGCAGAGATGTTGTCTTCGAGAAAATAGTACTGAGTAATATTCGCTCATATCGGCTTCACGAGTGGGTATGAGCCGAGGGGCCAGGTGAGGGGACGGGTCTCTGAAGCTGCTGTCTTCTCCCATGAAGAAGCTTTTTGACTTTTGACGGTAGACGAAAGAGTCACTCTCAGGCACCGCCACCAGGTTGCAGGAGGCGAGCTCGGACGAGGTTTATTTCAGACAGAGAATCGGCTTTTGGCCTAGCTCCCAGATCCACTCAGACATCTGGGAAAGATCAATCACGCTGCCTAAAGGGGCCATGTTGAAAGAGGACACCAGATCCTTTCGTGTGGAGTAGGGGACGGGGATGACAGAGCCGAACGAGTAGTAGGGGGCGGAGCAAGGCCCAATCTGAGAAAAGAACTGATCTGTAGCCACGTCAAGAAATAGCCCATTAGAACCAACTTTCGGCACTCAGCTCCAGGCGGGGCGGCCCCGGCGCTGAGGGACGCTACCCGACCTTGGCGGGACGGGGGTTTCGCCAGGGCCTGGGCCCAGCGACCAGGCGGAGACGGCGCGCGAGCCTTGCAGTCTCCAGGGAAATGAGGGCTTGCCTGCAATGAGATTTCATTTTCTGCATTTAAAGGACATCCTTTTCTGAGCTGCTGTGAATAAATTTGGGATGATACTGTATGTTTTCATCTAATGGAGAATTAGCTGTATTTTGAATAAGGATTGCTGCACTGGACGACTTCAGAACATTACTCACAATGTCATCAAACAGGAGTCAGAATCCCCATGGACCGAAGCAGATTGGCCTTGACCAGCTCTGGGACGACGTCAGAGCTGGAATCCAGCAAGTGTACACCAGACAGAGTATGGCGAAGTCCAGATACATGGAACTCTACACGTATCCTCCTGCTTGAACTGAGATAATTTGCTTTAGAATTTTGATACTTAGTGGTAGGATCGATGAATTATTAGAAATTTGACATCGTGTGTTCTCTTCTCAGTTCATCCTTGAAATGTAGTCACTGAATTCATCTTTAGCTTTAAGTTTTTTGAATAGAGGTACTGTTTTTCGGTTTTTGGAACAGAGGTAATAAAATTGGCTAGTTAGTTGTCTAATGCAGTGCTGGTCAGTACAGTAGCCACTAGTCACATGTATCTGTTTACATTTAAAATAATTTAAAAATTCAGTTTCTTAGTCACAGTAGCCATATTTTAAGGGCTTAATAGTCAGATAATAAAATATTTCTATTACTGTGGAAAGATCCGTTGGACAGCACTGGCCTAAAGCAGGGGATCATTTGTTGAAATGTTGTCCATTTGTTTATATATTGTCTACAGCTGCTTTCATGTTACTCGGAGGGAGTTGAGTAGTTCTGTCAGAAACAATCTTGTCCACAAAGCCTAAAATATTTGCTATCTGGTCCTTTACATAAGAAGTTTGTTGACCTGATCTAACGGGATAGCACAGAGAACAAAAGTTTAACTGTTCTGGTCCTGTTTCACAAAAATGGTATTTAAAAAGTAACTCCCTCATTTGTCATGTGGCCTGCCATGTGTGCGAGGGACAGTGCCGCGTGCTGCAAAGGTCACGAGGGTGTAAAAGACGCGGCCCTGCTCTTCCATACCCAGTGGTGTGCTGTTCGCCTTTGTAGAGTTTCTTGGTTCCGTGCAAATATGAAATTGGAACTAGAGCTAAGCCACCTCAGTAGTGAGCAGGTTGCTGCAGATTCTAGGATTTCAAGGTTCAATGGAGATTTAAGTTTAAATCTTTGGTATGTATCTGTAATTATCAAACTAGGTTATGTGATATTGTAGTGTTCCCTCAAATATGTTAGCATCTGAAAATCCTTAAAAAGAATTTAAACATTGATTTAGATGGATATGAAGCTGTCTATTTCTAAATTAACTTACAATTTATTGTATGTATGTACACATATTCACATATGTACTCACATATACTTACATGTAGAACACTTTTCAAAAAAAAATCAGCTTTATTGAGATAATTCACAAACCATAAAATTCACCCTTTTTAAAGTCAAAAAAAAAAAAAAAAAAAAAGAACCAACTTTCAATCTACTTAGTGACTGCTGAAGTCACTCCGCAACCATTGGTCAACCCGGGGCCCCGCAGGAGACCTCTTAGAACCCTTGGGCGCGAGCGGCGTGTGCGCATGCTCACTTGTGTTTGGCACTGCTCCTTGGTTAGCGTTCGATCGGGAGGCTTTTGAGTGGTGCTGTTGTGGCAGAGATGTTGTCTTCGAGAAAATCGTACTCAGTAATATTCGCTCATATCGGCTTCACGAGTGGGTATGAGCCGAGGGGCCAGGTGAGGGGACGGGCCTCTGAAGCTGCTGTCTTCTTCCATGAAGAAGCTTTTTGACATTTGACGGTAGACGAAAGAGTCACTCTCAGGCACCGCCACCAGGTGGCAGGAGGCGAGCTCGGACGAGGTTTGTTTCAGACAGAGAATCGGCTTTTGGCCTAGCTCCCAGATCCACTCAGACATCTGGGAAACATCAATCACGCTGCCTAAAGGGGCCATGTTGAAAGAGGACACCAGATCCTTTCGTGTGGAGTAGGGGACTTGGGTGACAGAGCGGAACGAGAAGTAGTGGGCGGAGCTAGGCCCAATCTTAGAAAAGAACTGATCTGTGGCCAGGTCAAGAAACAGCCCATTAGAACCATCTTTCAATATCCTTAGTGACTGCTGACGTCACTCAGCATCCATTGGTCAACCCGGGGCCCCCGCAGGAGACCTCTTAGAACCCTTGGGCGCGAGCGGTGTGTGCGCGTTCTCACCTGTGTTTATCACTGCTCCTTGGTTACCGTTCGATCGGGAGGCTTTTGAGTGGTGCGGTTGTGGCAGAGAGGTTGGCTTCTACAGAATAGTACCGAGTAATCGCTGGTATTAGGTTTAGAAGTGGATAAGAGCCGAGGGGGCAGGTGAGCGGGCTGGCCCGTTAAGCTGCTGTCTTCTGCCATGAAGGCGCTTTTTGACTTTGGACCGTAGAAGAAAAAGTCACTCTCTGGCACCACCACCGGGCTGCAGGAGGCGAGCGCGGACGCGGTTTGTTTGTGAAAGAGAATCGGCTTTCGGCTGAGCTGGCAGATCCGACTCAGACATCTGGGAAAGATCCATCACGCTGCCAAACAGGGTGATGTGGAAAGAGGACAGCTGATCTTTCCGTGTGGAGTAGGGGTCGGGAACCTCCAGCAGGCTGCAGGAGGCGAGCGCGGGAGCGGTTTGGTTGAGAAATGGAATCGGATTTCGGCTGAGCTACCAGATCCGACACAGACATCTGGGAAAGATCCATCAAGCTGCAAAAGGGGTCATGTTAAAAGTGGATAGCAGATCTTTCCGTGTGGAGTAGGGTAAGTGGATGACAGAGTGGATGGAGAAGTAGGGGGCGGAGCCAGGCCCAAGCTTAGGAAAGAACTTATCTGTAGCCATGGCAAGAAATAGCCCGTGAGAAACAACTTTCAATCCCCCTAGGGACCACTGACGGCAATCAGCAACCATTGGTCAACCCGGGGCCCCGCAGGAGACCTCTTAGAACCCTTGGGCGCGAGCGGTGTGTGCGCATGCTCACTTGTGTTTGGCACTGCTCCTTGGTTAGCGTTCGATCGGGAGGCTTTTGGGTGGTGCTGTTGTGGCAGAGATGTTGTCTTCGAGAAAATAGTACTGAGTAATATTCGCTCATATCGGCTTCACGAGTGGGTATGAGCCGAGGGGCCAGGTGAGGGGACGGGTCTCTGAAGCTGCTGTCTTCTCCCATGAAGAAGCTTTTTGACTTTTGACGGTAGACGAAAGAGTCACTCTCAGGCACCGCCACCAGGTTGCAGGAGGCGAGCTCGGACGAGGTTTATTTCAGACAGAGAATCGGCTTTTGGCCTAGCTCCCAGATCCACTCAGACATCTGGGAAAGATCAATCACGCTGCCTAAAGGGGCCATGTTGAAAGAGGACACCAGATCCTTTCGTGTGGAGTAGGGGACGGGGATGACAGAGCCGAACGAGTAGTAGGGGGCGGAGCAAGGCCCAATCTGAGAAAAGAACTGATCTGTAGCCACGTCAAGAAATAGCCCATTAGAACCAACTTTCGGCACTCAGCTCCAGGCGGGGCGGCCCCGGCGCTGAGGGACGCTACCCGACCTTGGCGGGACGGGGGTTTCGCCAGGGCCTGGGCCCAGCGACCAGGCGGAGACGGCGCGCGAGCCTTGCAGTCTCCAGGGAAATGAGGGCTTGCCTGCAATGAGATTTCATTTTCTGCATTTAAAGGACATCCTTTTCTGAGCTGCTGTGAATAAATTTGGGATGATACTGTATGTTTTCATCTAATGGAGAATTAGCTGTATTTTGAATAAGGATTGCTGCACTGGACGACTTCAGAACATTACTCACAATGTCATCAAACAGGAGTCAGAATCCCCATGGACCGAAGCAGATTGGCCTTGACCAGCTCTGGGACGACGTCAGAGCTGGAATCCAGCAAGTGTACACCAGACAGAGTATGGCGAAGTCCAGATACATGGAACTCTACACGTATCCTCCTGCTTGAACTGAGATAATTTGCTTTAGAATTTTGATACTTAGTGGTAGGATCGATGAATTATTAGAAATTTGACATCGTGTGTTCTCTTCTCAGTTCATCCTTGAAATGTAGTCACTGAATTCATCTTTAGCTTTAAGTTTTTTGAATAGAGGTACTGTTTTTCGGTTTTTGGAACAGAGGTAATAAAATTGGCTAGTTAGTTGTCTAATGCAGTGCTGGTCAGTACAGTAGCCACTAGTCACATGTATCTGTTTACATTTAAAATAATTTAAAAATTCAGTTTCTTAGTCACAGTAGCCATATTTTAAGGGCTTAATAGTCAGATAATAAAATATTTCTATTACTGTGGAAAGATCCGTTGGACAGCACTGGCCTAAAGCAGGGGATCATTTGTTGAAATGTTGTCCATTTGTTTATATATTGTCTACAGCTGCTTTCATGTTACTCGGAGGGAGTTGAGTAGTTCTGTCAGAAACAATCTTGTCCACAAAGCCTAAAATATTTGCTATCTGGTCCTTTACATAAGAAGTTTGTTGACCTGATCTAACGGGATAGCACAGAGAACAAAAGTTTAACTGTTCTGGTCCTGTTTCACAAAAATGGTATTTAAAAAGTAACTCCCTCATTTGTCATGTGGCCTGCCATGTGTGCGAGGGACAGTGCCGCGTGCTGCAAAGGTCACGAGGGTGTAAAAGACGCGGCCCTGCTCTTCCATACCCAGTGGTGTGCTGTTCGCCTTTGTAGAGTTTCTTGGTTCCGTGCAAATATGAAATTGGAACTAGAGCTAAGCCACCTCAGTAGTGAGCAGGTTGCTGCAGATTCTAGGATTTCAAGGTTCAATGGAGATTTAAGTTTAAATCTTTGGTATGTATCTGTAATTATCAAACTAGGTTATGTGATATTGTAGTGTTCCCTCAAATATGTTAGCATCTGAAAATCCTTAAAAAGAATTTAAACATTGATTTAGATGGATATGAAGCTGTCTATTTCTAAATTAACTTACAATTTATTGTATGTATGTACACATATTCACATATGTACTCACATATACTTACATGTAGAACACTTTTCAAAAAAAAATCAGCTTTATTGAGATAATTCACAAACCATAAACTTCACCCTTTTTAAAGTCAAAAAAAAAAAAAAAAAAAAAAAAGAACCAACTTTCAATCTACTTAGTGACTGCTGAAGTCACTCCGCAACCATTGGTCAACCCGGGGCCCCGCAGGAGACCTCTTAGAACCCTTGGGCGCGAGCGGCGTGTGCGCATGCTCACTTGTGTTTGGCACTGCTCCTTGGTTAGCGTTCGATCGGGAGGCTTTTGAGTGGTGCTGTTGTGGCAGAGATGTTGTCTTCGAGAAAATCGTACTCAGTAATATTCGCTCATATCGGCTTCACGAGTGGGTATGAGCCGAGGGGCCAGGTGAGGGGACGGGCCTCTGAAGCTGCTGTCTTCTTCCATGAAGAAGCTTTTTGACATTTGACGGTAGACGAAAGAGTCACTCTCAGGCACCGCCACCAGGTGGCAGGAGGCGAGCTCGGACGAGGTTTGTTTCAGACAGAGAATCGGCTTTTGGCCTAGCTCCCAGATCCACTCAGACATCTGGGAAACATCAATCACGCTGCCTAAAGGGGCCATGTTGAAAGAGGACACCAGATCCTTTCGTGTGGAGTAGGGGACTTGGGTGACAGAGCGGAACGAGAAGTAGTGGGCGGAGCTAGGCCCAATCTTAGAAAAGAACTGATCTGTGGCCAGGTCAAGAAACAGCCCATTAGAACCATCTTTCAATATCCTTAGTGACTGCTGACGTCACTCAGCATCCATTGGTCAACCCGGGGCCCCCGCAGGAGACCTCTTAGAACCCTTGGGCGCGAGCGGTGTGTGCGCGTTCTCACCTGTGTTTATCACTGCTCCTTGGTTACCGTTCGATCGGGAGGCTTTTGAGTGGTGCGGTTGTGGCAGAGAGGTTGGCTTCTACAGAATAGTACCGAGTAATCGCTGGTATTAGGTTTAGAAGTGGATAAGAGCCGAGGGGGCAGGTGAGCGGGCTGGCCCGTTAAGCTGCTGTCTTCTGCCATGAAGGCGCTTTTTGACTTTGGACCGTAGAAGAAAAAGTCACTCTCTGGCACCACCACCGGGCTGCAGGAGGCGAGCGCGGACGCGGTTTGTTTGTGAAAGAGAATCGGCTTTCGGCTGAGCTGGCAGATCCGACTCAGACATCTGGGAAAGATCCATCACGCTGCCAAACAGGGTGATGTGGAAAGAGGACAGCTGATCTTTCCGTGTGGAGTAGGGGTCGGGAACCTCCAGCAGGCTGCAGGAGGCGAGCGCGGGAGCGGTTTGGTTGAGAAATGGAATCGGATTTCGGCTGAGCTACCAGATCCGACACAGACATCTGGGAAAGATCCATCAAGCTGCAAAAGGGGTCATGTTAAAAGTGGATAGCAGATCTTTCCGTGTGGAGTAGGGTAAGTGGATGACAGAGTGGATGGAGAAGTAGGGGGCGGAGCCAGGCCCAAGCTTAGGAAAGAACTTATCTGTAGCCATGGCAAGAAATAGCCCGTGAGAAACAACTTTCAATCCCCCTAGGGACCACTGACGGCAATCAGCAACCATTGGTCAACCCGGGGCCCCGCAGGAGACCTCTTAGAACCCTTGGGCGCGAGCGGTGTGTGCGCATGCTCACTTGTGTTTGGCACTGCTCCTTGGTTAGCGTTCGATCGGGAGGCTTTTGGGTGGTGCTGTTGTGGCAGAGATGTTGTCTTCGAGAAAATAGTACTGAGTAATATTCGCTCATATCGGCTTCACGAGTGGGTATGAGCCGAGGGGCCAGGTGAGGGGACGGGTCTCTGAAGCTGCTGTCTTCTCCCATGAAGAAGCTTTTTGACTTTTGACGGTAGACGAAAGAGTCACTCTCAGGCACCGCCACCAGGTTGCAGGAGGCGAGCTCGGACGAGGTTTATTTCAGACAGAGAATCGGCTTTTGGCCTAGCTCCCAGATCCACTCAGACATCTGGGAAAGATCAATCACGCTGCCTAAAGGGGCCATGTTGAAAGAGGACACCAGATCCTTTCGTGTGGAGTAGGGGACGGGGATGACAGAGCCGAACGAGTAGTAGGGGGCGGAGCAAGGCCCAATCTGAGAAAAGAACTGATCTGTAGCCACGTCAAGAAATAGCCCATTAGAACCAACTTTCGGCACTCAGCTCCAGGCGGGGCGGCCCCGGCGCTGAGGGACGCTACCCGACCTTGGCGGGACGGGGGTTTCGCCAGGGCCTGGGCCCAGCGACCAGGCGGAGACGGCGCGCGAGCCTTGCAGTCTCCAGGGAAATGAGGGCTTGCCTGCAATGAGATTTCATTTTCTGCATTTAAAGGACATCCTTTTCTGAGCTGCTGTGAATAAATTTGGGATGATACTGTATGTTTTCATCTAATGGAGAATTAGCTGTATTTTGAATAAGGATTGCTGCACTGGACGACTTCAGAACATTACTCACAATGTCATCAAACAGGAGTCAGAATCCCCATGGACCGAAGCAGATTGGCCTTGACCAGCTCTGGGACGACGTCAGAGCTGGAATCCAGCAAGTGTACACCAGACAGAGTATGGCGAAGTCCAGATACATGGAACTCTACACGTATCCTCCTGCTTGAACTGAGATAATTTGCTTTAGAATTTTGATACTTAGTGGTAGGATCGATGAATTATTAGAAATTTGACATCGTGTGTTCTCTTCTCAGTTCATCCTTGAAATGTAGTCACTGAATTCATCTTTAGCTTTAAGTTTTTTGAATAGAGGTACTGTTTTTCGGTTTTTGGAACAGAGGTAATAAAATTGGCTAGTTAGTTGTCTAATGCAGTGCTGGTCAGTACAGTAGCCACTAGTCACATGTATCTGTTTACATTTAAAATAATTTAAAAATTCAGTTTCTTAGTCACAGTAGCCATATTTTAAGGGCTTAATAGTCAGATAATAAAATATTTCTATTACTGTGGAAAGATCCGTTGGACAGCACTGGCCTAAAGCAGGGGATCATTTGTTGAAATGTTGTCCATTTGTTTATATATTGTCTACAGCTGCTTTCATGTTACTCGGAGGGAGTTGAGTAGTTCTGTCAGAAACAATCTTGTCCACAAAGCCTAAAATATTTGCTATCTGGTCCTTTACATAAGAAGTTTGTTGACCTGATCTAACGGGATAGCACAGAGAACAAAAGTTTAACTGTTCTGGTCCTGTTTCACAAAAATGGTATTTAAAAAGTAACTCCCTCATTTGTCATGTGGCCTGCCATGTGTGCGAGGGACAGTGCCGCGTGCTGCAAAGGTCACGAGGGTGTAAAAGACGCGGCCCTGCTCTTCCATACCCAGTGGTGTGCTGTTCGCCTTTGTAGAGTTTCTTGGTTCCGTGCAAATATGAAATTGGAACTAGAGCTAAGCCACCTCAGTAGTGAGCAGGTTGCTGCAGATTCTAGGATTTCAAGGTTCAATGGAGATTTAAGTTTAAATCTTTGGTATGTATCTGTAATTATCAAACTAGGTTATGTGATATTGTAGTGTTCCCTCAAATATGTTAGCATCTGAAAATCCTTAAAAAGAATTTAAACATTGATTTAGATGGATATGAAGCTGTCTATTTCTAAATTAACTTACAATTTATTGTATGTATGTACACATATTCACATATGTACTCACATATACTTACATGTAGAACACTTTTCAAAAAAAAATCAGCTTTATTGAGATAATTCACAAACCATAAACTTCACCCTTTTTAAAGTCAAAAAAAAAAAAAAAAAAAAAAAGAACCAACTTTCAATCTACTTAGTGACTGCTGAAGTCACTCCGCAACCATTGGTCAACCCGGGGCCCCGCAGGAGACCTCTTAGAACCCTTGGGCGCGAGCGGCGTGTGCGCATGCTCACTTGTGTTTGGCACTGCTCCTTGGTTAGCGTTCGATCGGGAGGCTTTTGAGTGGTGCTGTTGTGGCAGAGATGTTGTCTTCGAGAAAATCGTACTCAGTAATATTCGCTCATATCGGCTTCACGAGTGGGTATGAGCCGAGGGGCCAGGTGAGGGGACGGGCCTCTGAAGCTGCTGTCTTCTTCCATGAAGAAGCTTTTTGACATTTGACGGTAGACGAAAGAGTCACTCTCAGGCACCGCCACCAGGTGGCAGGAGGCGAGCTCGGACGAGGTTTGTTTCAGACAGAGAATCGGCTTTTGGCCTAGCTCCCAGATCCACTCAGACATCTGGGAAACATCAATCACGCTGCCTAAAGGGGCCATGTTGAAAGAGGACACCAGATCCTTTCGTGTGGAGTAGGGGACTTGGGTGACAGAGCGGAACGAGAAGTAGTGGGCGGAGCTAGGCCCAATCTTAGAAAAGAACTGATCTGTGGCCAGGTCAAGAAACAGCCCATTAGAACCATCTTTCAATATCCTTAGTGACTGCTGACGTCACTCAGCATCCATTGGTCAACCCGGGGCCCCCGCAGGAGACCTCTTAGAACCCTTGGGCGCGAGCGGTGTGTGCGCGTTCTCACCTGTGTTTATCACTGCTCCTTGGTTACCGTTCGATCGGGAGGCTTTTGAGTGGTGCGGTTGTGGCAGAGAGGTTGGCTTCTACAGAATAGTACCGAGTAATCGCTGGTATTAGGTTTAGAAGTGGATAAGAGCCGAGGGGGCAGGTGAGCGGGCTGGCCCGTTAAGCTGCTGTCTTCTGCCATGAAGGCGCTTTTTGACTTTGGACCGTAGAAGAAAAAGTCACTCTCTGGCACCACCACCGGGCTGCAGGAGGCGAGCGCGGACGCGGTTTGTTTGTGAAAGAGAATCGGCTTTCGGCTGAGCTGGCAGATCCGACTCAGACATCTGGGAAAGATCCATCACGCTGCCAAACAGGGTGATGTGGAAAGAGGACAGCTGATCTTTCCGTGTGGAGTAGGGGTCGGGAACCTCCAGCAGGCTGCAGGAGGCGAGCGCGGGAGCGGTTTGGTTGAGAAATGGAATCGGATTTCGGCTGAGCTACCAGATCCGACACAGACATCTGGGAAAGATCCATCAAGCTGCAAAAGGGGTCATGTTAAAAGTGGATAGCAGATCTTTCCGTGTGGAGTAGGGTAAGTGGATGACAGAGTGGATGGAGAAGTAGGGGGCGGAGCCAGGCCCAAGCTTAGGAAAGAACTTATCTGTAGCCATGGCAAGAAATAGCCCGTGAGAAACAACTTTCAAAACCCCTAGGGACCACTGACGGCAATCAGCAACCATTGGTCAACCCGGGGCCCCGCAGGAGACCTCTTAGAACCCTTGGGCGCGAGCGGTGTGTGCGCATGCTCACTTGTGTTTGGCACTGCTCCTTGGTTAGCGTTCGATCGGGAGGCTTTTGGGTGGTGCTGTTGTGGCAGAGATGTTGTCTTCGAGAAAATAGTACTGAGTAATATTCGCTCATATCGGCTTCACGAGTGGGTATGAGCCGAGGGGCCAGGTGAGGGGACGGGCCTCTGAAGCTGCTGTCTTCTCCCATGAAGAAGCTTTTTGACTTTTGACGGTAGACGAAAGACTCACTCTCAGGCACCGCCACCAGGTTGCAGGAGGCGAGCTCGGACGAGGTTTATTTCAGACAGAGAATCGGCTTTTGGCCTAGCTCCCAGATCCACTCAGACATCTGGGAAAGATCAATCACGCTGCCTAAAGGGGCCATGTTGAAAGAGGACACCAGATCCTTTCGTGTGGAGTAGGGGACGGGGATGACAGAGCCGAACGAGTAGTAGGGGGCGGAGCAAGGCCCAATCTGAGAAAAGAACTGATCTGTAGCCACGTCAAGAAATAGCCCATTAGAACCAACTTTCGGCACTCAGCTCCAGGCGGGGCGGCCCCGGCGCTGAGGGACGCTACCCGACCTTGGCGGGACGGGGGTTTCGCCAGGGCCTGGGCCCAGCGACCAGGCGGAGACGGCGCGCGAGCCTTGCAGTCTCCAGGGAAATGCGGGCTTGCCTGCAATGAGATTTCATTTTCTGCATTTAAAGGACATCCTTTTCTGAGCTGCTGTGAATAAATTTGGGATGATACTGTATGTTTTCATCTAATGGAGAATTAGCTGTATTTTGAATAAGGATTGCTGCACTGGACGACTTCAGAACATTACTCACAATGTCATCAAACAGGAGTCAGAATCCCCATGGACCGAAGCAGATTGGCCTTGACCAGCTCTGGGACGACCTCAGAGCTGGAATCCAGCAAGTGTACACCAGACAGAGTATGGCGAAGTCCAGATACATGGAACTCTACACGTATCCTCCTGCTTGAACTGAGATAATTTGCTTTAGAATTTTGATACTTAGTGGTAGGATCGATGAATTATTAGAAATTTGACATCGTGTGTTCTCTTCTCAGTTCATCCTTGAAATGTAGTCACAGAATTCATCTTTAGCTTTAAGTTTTTTGAATAGAGGTACTGTTTTTCGGTTTTTGGAACAGAGGTAATAAAATTGGCTAGTTAGTTGTCTAATGCAGTGCTGGTCAGTACAGTAGCCACTAGTCACATGTATCTGTTTACATTTAAAATAATTTAAAAATTCAGTTTCTTAGTCACAGTAGCCATATTTTAAGGGCTTAATAGTCAGATAATAAAATATTTCTATTACTGTGGAAAGATCCGTTGGACAGCACTGGCCTAAAGCAGGGGATCATTTGTTGAAATGTTGTCCATTTGTTTATATATTGTCTACAGCTGCTTTCATGTTACTCGGAGGGAGTTGAGTAGTTCTGTCAGAAACAATCTTGTCCACAAAGCCTAAAATATTTGCTATCTGGTCCTTTACATAAGAAGTTTGTTGACCTGATCTAACGGGATAGCACAGAGAACAAAAGTTTAACTGTTCTGGTCCTGTTTCACAAAAATGGTATTTAAAAAGTAACTCCCTCATTTGTCATGTGGCCTGCCATGTGTGCGAGGGACAGTGCCGCGTGCTGCAAAGGTCACGAGGGTGTAAAAGACGCGGCCCTGCTCTTCCATACCCAGTGGTGTGCTGTTCGCCTTTGTAGAGTTTCTTGGTTCCGTGCAAATATGAAATTGGAACTAGAGCTAAGCCACCTCAGTAGTGAGCAGGTTGCTGCAGATTCTAGGATTTCAAGGTTCAATGGAGATTTAAGTTTAAATCTTTGGTATGTATCTGTAATTATCAAACTAGGTTATGTGATATTGTAGTGTTCCCTCAAATATGTTAGCATCTGAAAATCCTTAAAAAGAATTTAAACATTGATTTAGATGGATATGAAGCTGTCTATTTCTAAATTAACTTACAATTTATTGTATGTATGTACACATATTCACATATGTACTCACATATACTTACATGTAGAACACTTTTCAAAAAAAAATCAGCTTTATTGAGATAATTCACAAACCATAAACTTCACCCTTTTTAAAGTCAAAAAAAAAAAAAAAAAAAAAAAAAGAACCAACTTTCAATCTACTTAGTGACTGCTGAAGTCACTCCGCAACCATTGGTCAACCCGGGGCCCCGCAGGAGACCTCTTAGAACCCTTGGGCGCGAGCGGCGTGTGCGCATGCTCACTTGTGTTTGGCACTGCTCCTTGGTTAGCGTTCGATCGGGAGGCTTTTGAGTGGTGCTGTTGTGGCAGAGATGTTGTCTTCGAGAAAATCGTACTCAGTAATATTCGCTCATATCGGCTTCACGAGTGGGTATGAGCCGAGGGGCCAGGTGAGGGGACGGGCCTCTGAAGCTGCTGTCTTCTTCCATGAAGAAGCTTTTTGACATTTGACGGTAGACGAAAGAGTCACTCTCAGGCACCGCCACCAGGTGGCAGGAGGCGAGCTCGGACGAGGTTTGTTTCAGACAGAGAATCGGCTTTTGGCCTAGCTCCCAGATCCACTCAGACATCTGGGAAACATCAATCACGCTGCCTAAAGGGGCCATGTTGAAAGAGGACACCAGATCCTTTCGTGTGGAGTAGGGGACTTGGGTGACAGAGCGGAACGAGAAGTAGTGGGCGGAGCTAGGCCCAATCTTAGAAAAGAACTGATCTGTGGCCAGGTCAAGAAACAGCCCATTAGAACCATCTTTCAATATCCTTAGTGACTGCTGACGTCACTCAGCATCCATTGGTCAACCCGGGGCCCCCGCAGGAGACCTCTTAGAACCCTTGGGCGCGAGCGGTGTGTGCGCGTTCTCACCTGTGTTTATCACTGCTCCTTGGTTACCGTTCGATCGGGAGGCTTTTGAGTGGTGCGGTTGTGGCAGAGAGGTTGGCTTCTACAGAATAGTACCGAGTAATCGCTGGTATTAGGTTTAGAAGTGGATAAGAGCCGAGGGGGCAGGTGAGCGGGCTGGCCCGTTAAGCTGCTGTCTTCTGCCATGAAGGCGCTTTTTGACTTTGGACCGTAGAAGAAAAAGTCACTCTCTGGCACCACCACCGGGCTGCAGGAGGCGAGCGCGGACGCGGTTTGTTCGTGAAAGAGAATCGGCTTTCGGCTGAGCTGGCAGATCCGACTCAGACATCTGGGAAAGATCCATCACGCTGCCAAACAGGGTGATGTGGAAAGAGGACAGCTGATCTTTCCGTGTGGAGTAGGGGTCGGGAACCTCCAGCAGGCTGCAGGAGGCGAGCGCGGGAGCGGTTTGGTTGAGAAATGGAATCGGATTTCGGCTGAGCTACCAGATCCGACACAGACATCTGGGAAAGATCCATCAAGCTGCAAAAGGGGTCATGTTAAAAGTGGATAGCAGATCTTTCCGTGTGGAGTAGGGTAAGTGGATGACAGAGTGGATGGAGAAGTAGGGGGCGGAGCCAGGCCCAAGCTTAGGAAAGAACTTATCTGTAGCCATGGCAAGAAATAGCCCGTGAGAAACAACTTTCAATCCCCCTAGGGACCACTGACGGCAATCAGCAACCATTGGTCAACCCGGGGCCCCGCAGGAGACCTCTTAGAACCCTTGGGCGCGAGCGGTGTGTGCGCATGCTCACTTCTGTTTGGCACTGCTCCTTGGTTAGCGTTCGATCGGGAGGCTTTTGGGTGGTGCTGTTGTGGCAGAGATGTTGTCTTCGAGAAAATAGTACTGAGTAATATTCGCTCATATCGGCTTCACGAGTGGGTATGAGCCGAGGGGCCAGGTGAGGGGACGGGCCTCTGAAGCTGCTGTCTTCTCCCATGAAGAAGCTTTTTGACTTTTGACGGTAGACGAAAGAGTCACTCTCAGGCACCGCCACCAGGTTGCAGGAGGCGAGCTCGGACGAGGTTTATTTCAGACAGAGAATCGGCTTTTGGCCTAGCTCCCAGATCCACTCAGACATCTGGGAAAGATCAATCACGCTGCCTAAAGGGGCCATGTTGAAAGAGGACACCAGATCCTTTCGTGTGGAGTAGGGGACGGGGATGACAGAGCCGAACGAGTAGTAGGGGGCGGAGCAAGGCCCAATCTGAGAAAAGAACTGATCTGTAGCCACGTCAAGAAATAGCCCATTAGAACCAACTTTCGGCACTCAGCTCCAGGCGGGGCGGCCCCGGCGCTGAGGGACGCTACCCGACCTTGGCGGGACGGGGGTTTCGCCAGGGCCTGGGCCCAGCGACCAGGCGGAGACGGCGCGCGAGCCTTGCAGTCTCCAGGGAAATGCGGGCTTGCCCGCAATGAGATTTCATTTTCTGCATTTAAAGGACATCCTTTTCTGAGCTGCTGTGAATAAATTTGGGATGATACTGTATGTTTTCATCTAATGGAGAATTAGCTGTATTTTGAATAAGGATTGCTGCACTGGACGACTTCAGAACATTACTCACAATGTCATCAAACAGGAGTCAGAATCCCCATGGACCGAAGCAGATTGGCCTTGACCAGCTCTGGGACGACCTCAGAGCTGGAATCCAGCAAGTGTACACCAGACAGAGTATGGCGAAGTCCAGATACATGGAACTCTACACGTATCCTCCTGCTTGAACTGAGATAATTTGCTTTAGAATTTTGATACTTAGTGGTAGGATCGATGAATTATTAGAAATTTGACATCGTGTGTTCTCTTCTCAGTTCATCCTTGAAATGTAGTCACAGAATTCATCTTTAGCTTTAAGTTTTTTGAATAGAGGTACTGTTTTTCGGTTTTTGGAACAGAGGTAATAAAATTGGCTAGTTAGTTGTCTAATGCAGTGCTGGTCAGTACAGTAGCCACTAGTCACATGTATCTGTTTACATTTAAAATAATTTAAAAATTCAGTTTCTTAGTCACAGTAGCCATATTTTAAGGGCTTAATAGTCAGATAATAAAATATTTCTATTACTGTGGAAAGATCCGTTGGACAGCACTGGCCTAAAGCAGGGGATCATTTGTTGAAATGTTGTCCATTTGTTTATATATTGTCTACAGCTGCTTTCATGTTACTCGGAGGGAGTTGAGTAGTTCTGTCAGAAACAATCTTGTCCACAAAGCCTAAAATATTTGCTATCTGGTCCTTTACATAAGAAGTTTGTTGACCTGATCTAACGGGATAGCACAGAGAACAAAAGTTTAACTGTTCTGGTCCTGTTTCACAAAAATGGTATTTAAAAAGTAACTCCCTCATTTGTCATGTGGCCTGCCATGTGTGCGAGGGACAGTGCCGCGTGCTGCAAAGGTCACGAGGGTGTAAAAGACGCGGCCCTGCTCTTCCATACCCAGTGGTGTGCTGTTCGCCTTTGTAGAGTTTCTTGGTTCCGTGCAAATATGAAATTGGAACTAGAGCTAAGCCACCTCAGTAGTGAGCAGGTTGCTGCAGATTCTAGGATTTCAAGGTTCAATGGAGATTTAAGTTTAAATCTTTGGTATGTATCTGTAATTATCAAACTAGGTTATGTGATATTGTAGTGTTCCCTCAAATATCTTAGCATCTGAAAATCCTTAAAAAGAATTTAAACATTGATTTAGATGGATATGAAGCTGTCTATTTCTAAATTAACTTACAATTTATTGTATGTATGTACACATATTCACATATGTACTCATATATACTTACATGTAATACACTTTTCAAAAAAAATCAGCTTTATTGAGATAATTCACAAACCATAAAATTCACCCTTTTTAAAGTCAAAAAAAAAAAAAAAAAAAAAAGAACCAACTTTCAATCTACTTAGTGACTGCTGAAGTCACTCCGCAACCATTGGTCAACCCGGGGCCCCGCAGGAGACCTCTTAGAACCCTTGGGCGCGAGCGGCGTGTGCGCATGCTCACTTGTGTTTGGCACTGCTCCTTGGTTAGCGTTCGATCGGGAGGCTTTTGAGTGGTGCTGTTGTGGCAGAGATGTTGTCTTCGAGAAAATCGTACTCAGTAATATTCGCTCATATCGGCTTCACGAGTGGGTATGAGCCGAGGGGCCAGGTGAGGGGACGGGCCTCTGAAGCTGCTGTCTTCTTCCATGAAGAAGCTTTTTGACATTTGACGGTAGACGAAAGAGTCACTCTCAGGCACCGCCACCAGGTGGCAGGAGGCGAGCTCGGACGAGGTTTGTTTCAGACAGAGAATCGGCTTTTGGCCTAGCTCCCAGATCCACTCAGACATCTGGGAAACATCAATCACGCTGCCTAAAGGGGCCATGTTGAAAGAGGACACCAGATCCTTTCGTGTGGAGTAGGGGACTTGGGTGACAGAGCGGAACGAGAAGTAGTGGGCGGAGCTAGGCCCAATCTTAGAAAAGAACTGATCTGTGGCCAGGTCAAGAAACAGCCCATTAGAACCATCTTTCAATATCCTTAGTGACTGCTGACGTCACTCAGCATCCATTGGTCAACCCGGGGCCCCGCAGGAGACCTCTTAGAACCCTTGGGCGCGAGCGGTGTGTGCGCGTTCTCACCTGTGTTTATCACTGCTCCTTGGTTACCGTTCGATCGGGAGGCTTTTGAGTGGTGCGGTTGTGGCAGAGAGGTTGGCTTCTACAGAATAGTACCGAGTAATCGCTGGTATTAGGTTTAGAAGTGGATAAGATCCGAGGGGTCAGGTGAGCGGGCTGGCCCGTTAAGCTGCTGTCTTCTGCCATGAAGGCGCTTTTTGACTTTGGACCGTAGAAGAAAAAGTCACTCTCTGGCACCACCACCGGGCTGCAGGAGGCGAGCGCGGACGCGGTTTGTTTGTGAAAGAGAATCGGCTTTCGGCTGAGCTGGCAGATCCGACTCAGACATCTGGGAAAGATCCATCACGCTGCCAAACAGGGTGATGTGGAAAGAGGACAGCTGATCTTTCCGTGTGGAGTAGGGGTCGGGAACCTCCAGCAGGCTGCAGGAGGCGAGCGCGGGAGCGGTTTGGTTGAGAAATGGAATCGGATTTCGGCTGAGCTACCAGATCCGACACAGACATCTGGGAAAGATCCATCAAGCTGCAAAAGGGGTCATGTTAAAAGTGGATAGCAGATCTTTCCGTGTGGAGTAGGGTAAGTGGATGACAGAGTGGATGGAGAAGTAGGGGGCGGAGCCAGGCCCAAGCTTAGGAAAGAACTTATCTGTAGCCATGGCAAGAAATAGCCCGTGAGAAACAACTTTCAATCCCCCTAGGGACCACTGACGGCAATCAGCAACCATTGGTCAACCCGGGGCCCCGCAGGAGACCTCTTAGAACCCTTGGGCGCGAGCGGTGTGTGCGCATGCTCACTTGTGTTTGGCACTGCTCCTTGGTTAGCGTTCGATCGGGAGGCTTTTGGGTGGTGCTGTTGTGGCAGAGATGTTGTCTTCGAGAAAATAGTACTGAGTAATATTCGCTCATATCGGCTTCACGAGTGGGTATGAGCCGAGGGGCCAGGTGAGGGGACGGGCCTCTGAAGCTGCTGTCTTCTCCCATGAAGAAGCTTTTTGACTTTTGACGGTAGACGAAAGAGTCACTCTCAGGCACCGCCACCAGGTTGCAGGAGGCGAGCTCGGACGAGGTTTATTTCAGACAGAGAATCGGCTTTTGGCCTAGCTCCCAGATCCACTCAGACATCTGGGAAAGATCAATCACGCTGCCTAAAGGGGCCATGTTGAAAGAGGACACCAGATCCTTTCGTGTGGAGTAGGGGACGGGGATGACAGAGCCGAACGAGTAGTAGGGGGCGGAGCAAGGCCCAATCTGAGAAAAGAACTGATCTGTAGCCACGTCAAGAAATAGCCCATTAGAACCAACTTTCGGCACTCAGCTCCAGGCGGGGCGGCCCCGGCGCTGAGGGACGCTACCCGACCTTGGCGGGACGGGGGTTTCGCCAGGGCCTGGGCCCAGCGACCAGGCGGAGACGGCGCGCGAGCCTTGCAGTCTCCAGGGAAATGCGGGCTTGCCTGCAATGAGATTTCATTTTCTGCATTTAAAGGACATCCTTTTCTGAGCTGCTGTGAATAAATTTGGGATGATACTGTATGTTTTCATCTAATGGAGAATTAGCTGTATTTTGAATAAGGATTGCTGCACTGGACGACTTCAGAACATTACTCACAATGTCATCAAACAGGAGTCAGAATCCCCATGGACCGAAGCAGATTGGCCTTGACCAGCTCTGGGACGACGTCAGAGCTGGAATCCAGCAAGTGTACACCAGACAGAGTATGGCGAAGTCCAGATACATGGAACTCTACACGTATCCTCCTGCTTGAACTGAGATAATTTGCTTTAGAATTTTGATACTTAGTGGTAGGATCGATGAATTATTAGAAATTTGACATCGTGTGTTCTCTTCTCAGTTCATCCTTGAAATGTAGTCACAGAATTCATCTTTAGCTTTAAGTTTTTTGAATAGAGGTACTGTTTTTCGGTTTTTGGAACAGAGGTAATAAAATTGGCTAGTTAGTTGTCTAATGCAGTGCTGGTCAGTACAGTAGCCACTAGTCACATGTATCTGTTTACATTTAAAATAATTTAAAAATTCAGTTTCTTAGTCACAGTAGCCATATTTTAAGGGCTTAATAGTCAGATAATAAAATATTTCTATTACTGTGGAAAGATCCGTTGGACAGCACTGGCCTAAAGCAGGGGATCATTTGTTGAAATGTTGTCCATTTGTTTATATATTGTCTACAGCTGTTTCATGTTACTCGGAGGGAGTTGAGTAGTTCTGTCAGAAACAATCTTGTCCACAAAGCCTAAAATATTTGCTATCTGGTCCTTTACATAAGAAGTTTGTTGACCTGATCTAACGGGATAGCACAGAGAACAAAAGTTTAACTGTTCTGGTCCTGTTTCACAAAAATGGTATTTAAAAAGTAACTCCCTCATTTGTCATGTGGCCTGCCATGTGTGCGAGGGACAGTGCCGCGTGCTGCAAAGGTCACGAGGGTGTAAAAGACGCGGCCCTGCTCTTCCATACCCAGTGGTGTGCTGTTCGCCTTTGTAGAGTTTCTTGGTTCCGTGCAAATATGAAATTGGAACTAGAGCTAAGCCACCTCAGTAGTGAGCAGGTTGCTGCAGATTCTAGGATTTCAAGGTTCAATGGAGATTTAAGTTTAAATCTTTGGTATGTATCTGTAATTATCAAACTAGGTTATGTGATATTGTAGTGTTCCCTCAAATATGTTAGCATCTGAAAATCCTTAAAAAGAATTTAAACATTGATTTAGATGGATATGAAGCTGTCTATTTCTAAATTAACTTACAATTTATTGTATGTATGTACACATATTCATATATGTACTCATATATACTTACATGTAGAACACTTTTCAAAAAAAAATCAGCTTTATTGAGATAATTCACAAACCATAAAATTCACCCTTTTTAAAGTCAAAAAAAAAAAAAAAAAAAGAACCAACTTTCAATCTACTTAGTGACTGCTGAAGTCACTCCGCAACCATTGGTCAACCCGGGGCCCCGCAGGAGACCTCTTAGAACCCTTGGGCGCGAGCGGCGTGTGCGCATGCTCACTTGTGTTTGGCACTGCTCCTTGGTTAGCGTTCGATCGGGAGGCTTTTGAGTGGTGCTGTTGTGGCAGAGATGTTGTCTTCGAGAAAATCGTACTCAGTAATATTCGCTCATATCGGCTTCACGAGTGGGTATGAGCCGAGGGGCCAGGTGAGGGGACGGGCCTCTGAAGCTGCTGTCTTCTTCCATGAAGAAGCTTTTTGACATTTGACGGTAGACGAAAGAGTCACTCTCAGGCACCGCCACCAGGTGGCAGGAGGCGAGCTCGGACGAGGTTTGTTTCAGACAGAGAATCGGCTTTTGGCCTAGCTCCCAGATCCACTCAGACATCTGGGAAACATCAATCACGCTGCCTAAAGGGGCCATGTTGAAAGAGGACACCAGATCCTTTCGTGTGGAGTAGGGGACTTGGGTGACAGAGCGGAACGAGAAGTAGTGGGCGGAGCTAGGCCCAATCTTAGAAAAGAACTGATCTGTGGCCAGGTCAAGAAACAGCCCATTAGAACCATCTTTCAATATCCTTAGTGACTGCTGATGTCACTCAGCATCCATTGGTCAACCCGGGGGCCCCGCAGGAGACCTCTTAGAACCCTTCGGCGCGAGCGGTGTGTGCGCGTTCTCACCTGTGTTTATCACTGCTCCTTGGTTACCGTTCGATCGGGAGGCTTTTGAGTGGTGCGGTTGTGGCAGAGAGGTTGGCTTCTACAGAATAGTACCGAGTAATCGCTGGTATTAGGTTTAGAAGTGGATAAGAGCCGAGGGGGCAGGTGAGCGGGCTGGCCCGTTAAGCTGCTGTCTTCTGCCATGAAGGCGCTTTTTGACTTTGGACCGTAGAAGAAAAAGTCACTCTCTGGCACCACCACCGGGCTGCAGGAGGCGAGCGCGGACGCGGTTTGTTTGTGAAAGAGAATCGGCTTTCGGCTGAGCTGGCAGATCCGACTCAGACATCTGGGAAAGATCCATCACGCTGCCAAACAGGGTGATGTGGAAAGAGGACAGCTGATCTTTCCGTGTGGAGTAGGGGTCGGGAACCTCCAGCAGGCTGCAGGAGGCGAGCGCGGGAGCGGTTTGGTTGAGAAATGGAATCGGATTTCGGCTGAGCTACCAGATCCGACACAGACATCTGGGAAAGATCCATCAAGCTGCAAAAGGGGTCATGTTAAAAGTGGATAGCAGATCTTTCCGTGTGGAGTAGGGTAAGTGGATGACAGAGTGGATGGAGAAGTAGGGGGCGGAGCCAGGCCCAAGCTTAGGAAAGAACTTATCTGTAGCCATGGCAAGAAATAGCCCGTGAGAAACAACTTTCAATCCCCCTAGGGACCACTGACGGCAATCAGCAACCATTGGTCAACCCGGGGCCCCGCAGGAGACCTCTTAGAACCCTTGGGCGCGAGCGGTGTGTGCGCATGCTCACTTGTGTTTGGCACTGCTCCTTGGTTAGCGTTCGATCGGGAGGCTTTTGGGTGGTGCTGTTGTGGCAGAGATGTTGTCTTCGAGAAAATAGTACTGAGTAATATTCGCTCATATCGGCTTCACGAGTGGGTATGAGCCGAGGGGCCAGGTGAGGGGACGGGCCTCTGAAGCTGCTGTCTTCTCCCATGAAGAAGCTTTTTGACTTTTGACGGTAGACGAAAGACTCACTCTCAGGCACCGCCACCAGGTTGCAGGAGGCGAGCTCGGACGAGGTTTATTTCAGACAGAGAATCGGCTTTTGGCCTAGCTCCCAGATCCACTCAGACATCTGGGAAAGATCAATCACGCTGCCTAAAGGGGCCATGTTGAAAGAGGACACCAGATCCTTTCGTGTGGAGTAGGGGACGGGGATGACAGAGCCGAACGAGTAGTAGGGGGCGGAGCAAGGCCCAATCTGAGAAAAGAACTGATCTGTAGCCACGTCAAGAAATAGCCCATTAGAACCAACTTTCGGCACTCAGCTCCAGGCGGGGCGGCCCCGGCGCTGAGGGACGCTACCCGACCTTGGCGGGACGGGGGTTTCGCCAGGGCCTGGGCCCAGCGACCAGGCGGAGACGGCGCGCGAGCCTTGCAGTCTCCAGGGAAATGCGGGCTTGCCCGCAATGAGATTTCATTTTCTGCATTTAAAGGACATCCTTTTCTGAGCTGCTGTGAATAAATTTGGGATGATAATGTATGTTTTCATCTAATGGAGAATTAGCTGTATTTTGAATAAGGATTGCTGCACTGGACGACTTCAGAACATTACTCACAATGTCATCAAACAGGAGTCAGAATCCCCATGGACCGAAGCAGATTGGCCTTGACCAGCTCTGGGACGACCTCAGAGCTGGAATCCAGCAAGTGTACACCAGACAGAGTATGGCGAAGTCCAGATACATGGAACTCTACACGTATCCTCCTGCTTGAACTGAGATAATTTGCTTTAGAATTTTGATACTTAGTGGTAGGATCGATGAATTATTAGAAATTTGACATCGTGTGTTCTCTTCTCAGTTCATCCTTGAAATGTAGTCACAGAATTCATCTTTAGCTTTAAGTTTTTTGAATAGAGGTACTGTTTTTCGGTTTTTGGAACAGAGGTAATAAAATTGGCTAGTTGTCTAATGCAGTGCTGGTCAGTACAGTAGCCACTAGTCACATGTATCTGTTTACATTTAAAATAATTTAAAAATTCAGTTTCTTAGTCACAGTAGCCATATTTTAAGGGCTTAATAGTCAGATAATAAAATATTTCTATTACTGTGGAAAGATCCGTTGGACAGCACTGGCCTAAAGCAGGGGATCATTTGTTGAAATGTTGTCCATTTGTTTATATATTGTCTACAGCTGCTTTCATGTTACTCGGAGGGAGTTGAGTAGTTCTGTCAGAAACAATCTTGTCCACAAAGCCTAAAATATTTGCTATCTGGTCCTTTACATAAGAAGTTTGTTGACCTGATCTAACGGGATAGCACAGAGAACAAAAGTTTAACTGTTCTGGTCCTGTTTCACAAAAATGGTATTTAAAAAGTAACTCCCTCATTTGTCATGTGGCCTGCCATGTGTGCGAGGGACAGTGCCGCGTGCTGCAAAGGTCACGAGGGTGTAAAAGACGCGGCCCTGCTCTTCCATACCCAGTGGTGTGCTGTTCGCCTTTGTAGAGTTTCTTGGTTCCGTGCAAATATGAAATTGGAACTAGAGCTAAGCCACCTCAGTAGTGAGCAGGTTGCTGCAGATTCTAGGATTTCAAGGTTCAATGGAGATTTAAGTTTAAATCTTTGGTATGTATCTGTAATTATCAAACTAGGTTATGTGATATTGTAGTGTTCCCTCAAATATGTTAGCATCTGAAAATCCTTAAAAAGAATTTAAACATTGATTTAGATGGATATGAAGCTGTCTATTTCTAAATTAACTTACAGTTTATTGTATGAATGTACACATATTCATATATGTACTCATATATACTTACATGTAATACACTTTTCAAAAAAAATCAGCTTTATTGAGATAATTCACAAACCATAAAATTCACCCTTTTTAAAGTCAAAAAAAAAAAAAAAAAAAAAAAAGAACCAACTTTCAATCTACTTAGTGACTGCTGAAGTCACTCCGCAACCATTGGTCAACCCGGGGCCCCGCAGGAGACCTCTTAGAACCCTTGGGCGCGAGCTGCGTGTGCGCATGCTCACTTGTGTTTGGCACTGCTCCTTGGTTAGCGTTCGATCGGGAGGCTTTTGAGTGGTGCTGTTGTGGCAGAGATGTTGTCTTCGAGAAAATCGTACTCAGTAATATTCGCTCATATCGGCTTCACGAGTGGGTATGAGCCGAGGGGCCAGGTGAGGGGACGGGCCTCTGAAGCTGCTGTCTTCTTCCATGAAGAAGCTTTTTGACATTTGACGGTAGACGAAAGAGTCACTCTCAGGCACCGCCACCAGGTGGCAGGAGGCGAGCTCGGACGAGGTTTGTTTCAGACAGAGAATCGGCTTTTGGCCTAGCTCCCAGATCCACTCAGACATCTGGGAAACATCAATCACGCTGCCTAAAGGGGCCATGTTGAAAGAGGACACCAGATCCTTTCGTGTGGAGTAGGGGACTTGGGTGACAGAGCGGAACGAGAAGTAGTGGGCGGAGCTAGGCCCAATCTTAGAAAAGAACTGATCTGTGGCCAGGTCAAGAAACAGCCCATTAGAACCATCTTTCAATATCCTTAGTGACTGCTGACGTCACTCAGCATCCATTGGTCAACCCGGGGGCCCCGCAGGAGACCTCTTAGAACCCTTCGGCGCGAGCGGTGTGTGCGCGTTCTCACCTGTGTTTATCACTGCTCCTTGGTTACCGTTCGATCGGGAGGCTTTTGAGTGGTGCGGTTGTGGCAGAGAGGTTGGCTTCTACAGAATAGTACCGAGTAATCGCTGGTATTAGGTTTAGAAGTGGATAAGAGCCGAGGGGGCAGGTGAGCGGGCTGGCCCGTTAAGCTGCTGTCTTCTGCCATGAAGGCGCTTTTTGACTTTGGACCGTAGAAGAAAAAGTCACTCTCTGGCACCACCACCGGGCTGCAGGAGGCGAGCGCGGACGCGGTTTGTTTGTGAAAGAGAATCGGCTTTCGGCTGAGCTGGCAGATCCGACTCAGACATCTGGGAAAGATCCATCACGCTGCCAAACAGGGTGATGTGGAAAGAGGACAGCTGATCTTTCCGTGTGGAGTAGGGGTCGGGAACCTCCAGCAGGCTGCAGGAGGCGAGCGCGGGAGCGGTTTGGTTGAGAAATGGAATCGGATTTCGGCTGAGCTACCAGATCCGACACAGACATCTGGGAAAGATCCATCAAGCTGCAAAAGGGGTCATGTTAAAAGTGGATAGCAGATCTTTCCGTGTGGAGTAGGGTAAGTGGATGACAGAGTGGATGGAGAAGTAGGGGGCGGAGCCAGGCCCAAGCTTAGGAAAGAACTTATCTGTAGCCATGGCAAGAAATAGCCCGTGAGAAACAACTTTCAATCCCCCTAGGGACCACTGACGGCAATCAGCAACCATTGGTCAACCCGGGGCCCCGCAGGAGACCTCTTAGAACCCTTGGGCGCGAGCGGTGTGTGCGCATGCTCACTTGTGTTTGGCACTGCTCCTTGGTTAGCGTTCGATCGGGAGGCTTTTGGGTGGTTCTGTTGTGGCAGAGATGTTGTCTTCGAGAAAATAGTACTGAGTAATATTCGCTCATATCGGCTTCACGAGTGGGTATGAGCCGAGGGGCCAGGTGAGGGGACGGGCCTCTGAAGCTGCTGTCTTCTCCCATGAAGAAGCTTTTTGACTTTTGACGGTAGACGAAAGAGTCACTCTCAGGCACCGCCACCAGGTTGCAGGAGGCGAGCTCGGACGAGGTTTATTTCAGACAGAGAATCGGCTTTTGGCCTAGCTCCCAGATCCACTCAGACATCTGGGAAAGATCAATCACGCTGCCTAAAGGGGCCATGTTGAAAGAGGACACCAGATCCTTTCGTGTGGAGTAGGGGACGGGGATGACAGAGCCGAACGAGTAGTAGGGGGCGGAGCAAGGCCCAATCTGAGAAAAGAACTGATCTGTAGCCACGTCAAGAAATAGCCCATTAGAACCAACTTTCGGCACTCAGCTCCAGGCGGGGCGGCCCCGGCGCTGAGGGACGCTACCCGACCTTGGCGGGACGGGGGTTTCGCCAGGGCCTGGGCCCAGCGACCAGGCGGAGACGGCGCGCGAGCCTTGCAGTCTCCAGGGAAATGCGGGCTTGCCCGCAATGAGATTTCATTTTCTGCATTTAAAGGACATCCTTTTCTGAGCTGCTGTGAATAAATTTGGGATGATACTGTATGTTTTCATCTAATGGAGAATTAGCTGTATTTTGAATAAGGATTGCTGCACTGGACGACTTCAGAACATTACTCACAATGTCATCAAACAGGAGTCAGAATCCCCATGGACCGAAGCAGATTGGCCTTGACCAGCTCTGGGACGACCTCAGAGCTGGAATCCAGCAAGTGTACACCAGACAGAGTATGGCGAAGTCCAGATACATGGAACTCTACACGTATCCTCCTGCTTGAACTGAGATAATTTGCTTTAGAATTTTGATACTTAGTGGTAGGATCGATGAATTATTAGAAATTTGACATCGTGTGTTCTCTTCTCAGTTCATCCTTGAAATGTAGTCACAGAATTCATCTTTAGCTTTAAGTTTTTTGAATAGAGGTACTGTTTTTCGGTTTTTGGAACAGAGGTAATAAAATTGGCTAGTTAGTTGTCTAATGCAGTGCTGGTCAGTACAGTAGCCACTAGTCACATGTATCTGTTTACATTTAAAATAATTTAAAAATTCAGTTTCTTAGTCACAGTAGCCATATTTTAAGGGCTTAATAGTCAGATAATAAAATATTTCTATTACTGTGGAAAGATCCGTTGGACAGCACTGGCCTAAAGCAGGGGATCATTTGTTGAAATGTTGTCCATTTGTTTATATATTGTCTACAGCTGCTTTCATGTTACTCGGAGGGAGTTGAGTAGTTCTGTCAGAAACAATCTTGTCCACAAAGCCTAAAATATTTGCTATCTGGTCCTTTACATAAGAAGTTTGTTGACCTGATCTAACGGGATAGCACAGAGAACAAAAGTTTAACTGTTCTGGTCCTGTTTCACAAAAATGGTATTTAAAAAGTAACTCCCTCATTTGTCATGTGGCCTGCCATGTGTGCGAGGGACAGTGCCGCGTGCTGCAAAGGTCACGAGGGTGTAAAAGACGCGGCCCTGCTCTTCCATACCCAGTGGTGTGCTGTTCGCCTTTGTAGAGTTTCTTGGTTCCGTGCAAATATGAAATTGGAACTAGAGCTAAGCCACCTCAGTAGTGAGCAGGTTGCTGCAGATTCTAGGATTTCAAGGTTCAATGGAGATTTAAGTTTAAATCTTTGGTATGTATCTGTAATTATCAAACTAGGTTATGTGATATTGTAGTGTTCCCTCAAATATGTTAGCATCTGAAAATCCTTAAAAAGAATTTAAACATTGATTTAGATGGATATGAAGCTGTCTATTTCTAAATTAACTTACAATTTATTGTATGTATGTACACATATTCATATATGTACTCATATATACTTACATGTAGAACACTTTTCAAAAAAAAATCAGCTTTATTGAGATAATTCACAAACCATAAAATTCACCCTTTTTAAAGTCAAAAAAAAAAAAAAAAAAAAAAGAACCAACTTTCAATCTACTTAGTGACTGCTGAAGTCACTCCGCAACCATTGGTCAACCCGGGGCCCCGCAGGAGACCTCTTAGAACCCTTGGGCGCGAGCTGCGTGTGCGCATGCTCACTTGTGTTTGGCACTGCTCCTTGGTTAGCGTTCGATCGGGAGGCTTTTGAGTGGTGCTGTTGTGGCAGAGATGTTGTCTTCGAGAAAATCGTACTCAGTAATATTCGCTCATATCGGCTTCACGAGTGGGTATGAGCCGAGGGGCCAGGTGAGGGGACGGGCCTCTGAAGCTGCTGTCTTCTTCCATGAAGAAGCTTTTTGACATTTGACGGTAGACGAAAGAGTCACTCTCAGGCACCGCCACCAGGTGGCAGGAGGCGAGCTCGGACGAGGTTTGTTTCAGACAGAGAATCGGCTTTTGGCCTAGCTCCCAGATCCACTCAGACATCTGGGAAACATCAATCACGCTGCCTAAAGGGGCCATGTTGAAAGAGGACACCAGATCCTTTCGTGTGGAGTAGGGGACTTGGGTGACAGAGCGGAACGAGAAGTAGTGGGCGGAGCTAGGCCCAATCTTAGAAAAGAACTGATCTGTGGCCAGGTCAAGAAACAGCCCATTAGAACCATCTTTCAATATCCTTAGTGACTGCTGACGTCACTCAGCATCCATTGGTCAACCCGGGGCCCCGCAGGAGACCTCTTAGAACCCTTGGGCGCGAGCGGTGTGTGCGCGTTCTCACCTGTGTTTATCACTGCTCCTTGGTTACCGTTCGATCGGGAGGCTTTTGAGTGGTGCGGTTGTGGCAGAGAGGTTGGCTTCTACAGAATAGTACCGAGTAATCGCTGGTATTAGGTTTAGAAGTGGATAAGAGCCGAGGGGGCAGGTGAGCGGGCTGGCCCGTTAAGCTGCTGTCTTCTGCCATGAAGGCGCTTTTTGACTTTGGACCGTAGAAGAAAAAGTCACTCTCTGGCACCACCACCGGGCTGCAGGAGGCGAGCGCGGACGCGGTTTGTTCGTGAAAGAGAATCGGCTTTCGGCTGAGCTGGCAGATCCGACTCAGACATCTGGGAAAGATCCATCACGCTGCCAAACAGGGTGATGTGGAAAGAGGACAGCTGATCTTTCCGTGTGGAGTAGGGGTCGGGAACCTCCAGCAGGCTGCAGGAGGCGAGCGCGGGAGCGGTTTGGTTGAGAAATGGAATCGGATTTCGGCTGAGCTACCAGATCCGACACAGACATCTGGGAAAGATCCATCAAGCTGCAAAAGGGGTCATGTTAAAAGTGGATAGCAGATCTTTCCGTGTGGAGTAGGGTAAGTGGATGACAGAGTGGATGGAGAAGTAGGGGGCGGAGCCAGGCCCAAGCTTAGGAAAGAACTTATCTGTAGCCATGGCAAGAAATAGCCCGTGAGAAACAACTTTCAATCCCCCTAGGGACCACTGACGGCAATCAGCAACCATTGGTCAACCCGGGGCCCCGCAGGAGACCTCTTAGAACCCTTGGGCGCGAGCGGTGTGTGCGCATGCTCACTTGTGTTTGGCACTGCTCCTTGGTTAGCGTTCGATCGGGAGGCTTTTGGGTGGTGCTGTTGTGGCAGAGATGTTGTCTTCGAGAAAATAGTACTGAGTAATATTCGCTCATATCGGCTTCACGAGTGGGTATGAGCCGAGGGGCCAGGTGAGGGGACGGGCCTCTGAAGCTGCTGTCTTCTCCCATGAAGAAGCTTTTTGACTTTTGACGGTAGACGAAAGAGTCACTCTCAGGCACCGCCACCAGGTTGCAGGAGGCGAGCTCGGACGAGGTTTATTTCAGACAGAGAATCGGCTTTTGGCCTAGCTCCCAGATCCACTCAGACATCTGGGAAAGATCAATCACGCTGCCTAAAGGGGCCATGTTGAAAGAGGACACCAGATCCTTTCGTGTGGAGTAGGGGACGGGGATGACAGAGCCGAACGAGTAGTAGGGGGCGGAGCAAGGCCCAATCTGAGAAAAGAACTGATCTGTAGCCACGTCAAGAAATAGCCCATTAGAACCAACTTTCGGCACTCAGCTCCAGGCGGGGCGGCCCCGGCGCTGAGGGACGCTACCCGACCTTGGCGGGACGGGGGTTTCGCCAGGGCCTGGGCCCAGCGACCAGGCGGAGACGGCGCGCGAGCCTTGCAGTCTCCAGGGAAATGCGGGCTTGCCGCAATGAGATTTCATTTTCTGCATTTAAAGGACATCCTTTTCTGAGCTGCTGTGAATAAATTTGGGATGATACTGTATGTTTTCATCTAATGGAGAATTAGCTGTATTTTGAATAAGGATTGCTGCACTGGACGACTTCAGAACATTACTCACAATGTCATCAAACAGGAGTCAGAATCCCCATGGACCGAAGCAGATTGGCCTTGACCAGCTCTGGGACGACCTCAGAGCTGGAATCCAGCAAGTGTACACCAGACAGAGTATGGCGAAGTCCAGATACATGGAACTCTACACGTATCCTCCTGCTTGAACTGAGATAATTTGCTTTAGAATTTTGATACTTAGTGGTAGGATCGATGAATTATTAGAAATTTGACATCGTGTGTTCTCTTCTCAGTTCATCCTTGAAATGTAGTCACAGAATTCATCTTTAGCTTTAAGTTTTTTGAATAGAGGTACTGTTTTTCGGTTTTTGGAACAGAGGTAATAAAATTGGCTAGTTAGTTGTCTAATGCAGTGCTGGTCAGTACAGTAGCCACTAGTCACATGTATCTGTTTACATTTAAAATAATTTAAAAATTCAGTTTCTTAGTCACAGTAGCCATATTTTAAGGGCTTAATAGTCAGATAATAAAATATTTCTATTACTGTGGAAAGATCCGTTGGACAGCACTGGCCTAAAGCAGGGGATCATTTGTTGAAATGTTGTCCATTTGTTTATATATTGTCTACAGCTGCTTTCATGTTACTCGGAGGGAGTTGAGTAGTTCTGTCAGAAACAATCTTGTCCACAAAGCCTAAAATATTTGCTATCTGGTCCTTTACATAAGAAGTTTGTTGACCTGATCTAACGGGATAGCACAGAGAACAAAAGTTTAACTGTTCTGGTCCTGTTTCACAAAAATGGTATTTAAAAAGTAACTCCCTCATTTGTCATGTGGCCTGCCATGTGTGCGAGGGACAGTGCCGCGTGCTGCAAAGGTCACGAGGGTGTAAAAGACGCGGCCCTGCTCTTCCATACCCAGTGGTGTGCTGTTCGCCTTTGTAGAGTTTCTTGGTTCCGTGCAAATATGAAATTGGAACTAGAGCTAAGCCACCTCAGTAGTGAGCAGGTTGCTGCAGATTCTAGGATTTCAAGGTTCAATGGAGATTTAAGTTTAAATCTTTGGTATGTATCTGTAATTATCAAACTAGGTTATGTGATATTGTAGTGTTCCCTCAAATATGTTAGCATCTGAAAATCCTTAAAAAGAATTTAAACATTGATTTAGATGGATATGAAGCTGTCTATTTCTAAATTAACTTACAATTTATTGTATGTATGTACACATATTCATATATGTACTCATATATACTTACATGTAGAACACTTTTCAAAAAAAAATCAGCTTTATTGAGATAATTCACAAACCATAAAATTCACCCTTTTTAAAGTCAAAAAAAAAAAAAAAAAAAAAAAAAGAACCAACTTTCAATCTACTTAGTGACTGCTGAAGTCACTCCGCAACCATTGGTCAACCCGGGGCCCCGCAGGAGACCTCTTAGAACCCTTGGGCGCGAGCGGCGTGTGCGCATGCTCACTTGTGTTTGGCACTGCTCCTTGGTTAGCGTTCGATCGGGAGGCTTTTGAGTGGTGCTGTTGTGGCAGAGATGTTGTCTTCGAGAAAATCGTACTCAGTAATATTCGCTCATATCGGCTTCACGAGTGGGTATGAGCCGAGGGGCCAGGTGAGGGGACGGGCCTCTGAAGCTGCTGTCTTCTTCCATGAAGAAGCTTTTTGACATTTGACGGTAGACGAAAGAGTCACTCTCAGGCACCGCCACCAGGTGGCAGGAGGCGAGCTCGGACGAGGTTTGTTTCAGACAGAGAATCGGCTTTTGGCCTAGCTCCCAGATCCACTCAGACATCTGGGAAACATCAATCACGCTGCCTAAAGGGGCCATGTTGAAAGAGGACACCAGATCCTTTCGTGTGGAGTAGGGGACTTGGGTGACAGAGCGGAACGAGAAGTAGTGGGCGGAGCTAGGCCCAATCTTAGAAAAGAACTGATCTGTGGCCAGGTCAAGAAACAGCCCATTAGAACCATCTTTCAATATCCTTAGTGACTGCTGACGTCACTCAGCATCCATTGGTCAACCCGGGGCCCCGCAGGAGACCTCTTAGAACCCTTGGGCGCGAGCGGTGTGTGCGCGTTCTCACCTGTGTTTATCACTGCTCCTTGGTTACCGTTCGATCGGGAGGCTTTTGAGTGGTGCGGTTGTGGCAGAGAGGTTGGCTTCTACAGAATAGTACCGAGTAATCGCTGGTATTAGGTTTAGAAGTGGATAAGAGCCGAGGGGGCAGGTGAGCGGGCTGGCCCGTTAAGCTGCTGGCTTCTGCCATGAAGGCGCTTTTTGACTTTGGACCGTAGAAGAAAAAGTCACTCTCTGGCACCACCACCGGGCTGCAGGAGGCGAGCGCGGACGCGGTTTGTTCGTGAAAGAGAATCGGCTTTCGGCTGAGCTGGCAGATCCGACTCAGACATCTGGGAAAGATCCATCACGCTGCCAAACAGGGTGATGTGGAAAGAGGACAGCTGATCTTTCCGTGTGGAGTAGGGGTCGGGAACCTCCAGCAGGCTGCAGGAGGCGAGCGCGGGAGCGGTTTGGTTGAGAAATGGAATCGGATTTCGGCTGAGCTACCAGATCCGACACAGACATCTGGGAAAGATCCATCAAGCTGCAAAAGGGGTCATGTTAAAAGTGGATAGCAGATCTTTCCGTGTGGAGTAGGGTAAGTGGATGACAGAGTGGATGGAGAAGTAGGGGGCGGAGCCAGGCCCAAGCTTAGGAAAGAACTTATCTGTAGCCATGGCAAGAAATAGCCCGTGAGAAACAACTTTCAATCCCCCTAGGGACCACTGACGGCAATCAGCAACCATTGGTCAACCCGGGGCCCCGCAGGAGACCTCTTAGAACCCTTGGGCGCGAGCGGTGTGTGCGCATGCTCACTTGTGTTTGGCACTGCTCCTTGGTTAGCGTTCGATCGGGAGGCTTTTGGGTGGTGCTGTTGTGGCAGAGATGTTGTCTTCGAGAAAATAGTACTGAGTAATATTCGCTCATATCGGCTTCACGAGTGGGTATGAGCCGAGGGGCCAGGTGAGGGGACGGGCCTCTGAAGCTGCTGTCTTCTCCCATGAAGAAGCTTTTTGACTTTTGACGGTAGACGAAAGAGTCACTCTCAGGCACCGCCACCAGGTTGCAGGAGGCGAGCTCGGACGAGGTTTATTTCAGACAGAGAATCGGCTTTTGGCCTAGCTCCCAGATCCACTCAGACATCTGGGAAAGATCAATCACGCTGCCTAAAGGGGCCATGTTGAAAGAGGACACCAGATCCTTTCGTGTGGAGTAGGGGACGGGGATGACAGAGCCGAACGAGTAGTAGGGGGCGGAGCAAGGCCCAATCTGAGAAAAGAACTGATCTGTAGCCACGTCAAGAAATAGCCCATTAGAACCAACTTTCGGCACTCAGCTCCAGGCGGGGCGGCCCCGGCGCTGAGGGACGCTACCCGACCTTGGCGGGACGGGGGTTTCGCCAGGGCCTGGGCCCAGCGACCAGGCGGAGACGGCGCGCGAGCCTTGCAGTCTCCAGGGAAATGCGGGCTTGCCCGCAATGAGATTTCATTTTCTGCATTTAAAGGACATCCTTTTCTGAGCTGCTGTGAATAAATTTGGGATGATACTGTATGTTTTCATCTAATGGAGAATTAGCTGTATTTTGAATAAGGATTGCTGCACTGGACGACTTCAGAACATTACTCACAATGTCATCAAACAGGAGTCAGAATCCCCATGGACCGAAGCAGATTGGCCTTGACCAGCTCTGGGACGACGTCAGAGCTGGAATCCAGCAAGTGTACACCAGACAGAGTATGGCGAAGTCCAGATACATGGAACTCTACACGTATCCTCCTGCTTGAACTGAGATAATTTGCTTTAGAATTTTGATACTTAGTGGTAGGATCGATGAATTATTAGAAATTTGACATCGTGTGTTCTCTTCTCAGTTCATCCTTGAAATGTAGTCACAGAATTCATCTTTAGCTTTAAGTTTTTTGAATAGAGGTACTGTTTTTCGGTTTTTGGAACAGAGGTAATAAAATTGGCTAGTTAGTTGTCTAATGCAGTGCTGGTCAGTACAGTAGCCACTAGTCACATGTATCTGTTTACATTTAAAATAATTTAAAAATTCAGTTTCTTAGTCACAGTAGCCATATTTTAAGGGCTTAATAGTCAGATAATAAAATATTTCTATTACTGTGGAAAGATCCGTTGGACAGCACTGGCCTAAAGCAGGGGATCATTTGTTGAAATGTTGTCCATTTGTTTATATATTGTCTACAGCTGCTTTCATGTTACTCGGAGGGAGTTGAGTAGTTCTGTCAGAAACAATCTTGTCCACAAAGCCTAAAATATTTGCTATCTGGTCCTTTACATAAGAAGTTTGTTGACCTGATCTAACGGGATAGCACAGAGAACAAAAGTTTAACTGTTCTGGTCCTGTTTCACAAAAATGGTATTTAAAAAGTAACTCCCTCATTTGTCATGTGGCCTGCCATGTGTGCGAGGGACAGTGCCGCGTGCTGCAAAGGTCACGAGGGTGTAAAAGACGCGGCCCTGCTCTTCCATACCCAGTGGTGTGCTGTTCGCCTTTGTAGAGTTTCTTGGTTCCGTGCAAATATGAAATTGGAACTAGAGCTAAGCCACCTCAGTAGTGAGCAGGTTGCTGCAGATTCTAGGATTTCAAGGTTCAATGGAGATTTAAGTTTAAATCTTTGGTATGTATCTGTAATTATCAAACTAGGTTATGTGATATTGTAGTGTTCCCTCAAATATGTTAGCATCTGAAAATCCTTAAAAAGAATTTAAACATTGATTTAGATGGATATGAAGCTGTCTATTTCTAAATTAACTTACAATTTATTGTATGTATGTACACATATTCACATATGTACTCATATATACTTACATGTAGAACACTTTTCAAAAAAAAATCAGCTTTATTGAGATAATTCACAAACCATAAAATTCACCCTTTTTAAAGTCAAAAAAAAAAAAAAAAAAAAAAAAGAACCAACTTTCAATCTACTTAGTGACTGCTGAAGTCACTCCGCAACCATTGGTCAACCCGGGGCCCCGCAGGAGACCTCTTAGAACCCTTGGGCGCGAGCTGCGTGTGCGCATGCTCACTTGTGTTTGGCACTGCTCCTTGGTTAGCGTTCGATCGGGAGGCTTTTGAGTGGTGCTGTTGTGGCAGAGATGTTGTCTTCGAGAAAATCGTACTCAGTAATATTCGCTCATATCGGCTTCACGAGTGGGTATGAGCCGAGGGGCCAGGTGAGGGGACGGGCCTCTGAAGCTGCTGTCTTCTTCCATGAAGAAGCTTTTTGACATTTGACGGTAGACGAAAGAGTCACTCTCAGGCACCGCCACCAGGTGGCAGGAGGCGAGCTCGGACGAGGTTTGTTTCAGACAGAGAATCGGCTTTTGGCCTAGCTCCCAGATCCACTCAGACATCTGGGAAACATCAATCACGCTGCCTAAAGGGGCCATGTTGAAAGAGGACACCAGATCCTTTCGTGTGGAGTAGGGGACTTGGGTGACAGAGCGGAACGAGAAGTAGTGGGCGGAGCTAGGCCCAATCTTAGAAAAGAACTGATCTGTGGCCAGGTCAAGAAACAGCCCATTAGAACCATCTTTCAATATCCTTAGTGACTGCTGACGTCACTCAGCATCCATTGGTCAACCCGGGGCCCCGCAGGAGACCTCTTAGAACCCTTGGGCGCGAGCGGTGTGTGCGCGTTCTCACCTGTGTTTATCACTGCTCCTTGGTTACCGTTCGATCGGGAGGCTTTTGAGTGGTGCGGTTGTGGCAGAGAGGTTGGCTTCTACAGAATAGTACCGAGTAATCGCTGGTATTAGGTTTAGAAGTGGATAAGAGCCGAGGGGGCAGGTGAGCGGGCTGGCCCGTTAAGCTGCTGTCTTCTGCCATGAAGGCGCTTTTTGACTTTGGACCGTAGAAGAAAAAGTCACTCTCTGGCACCACCACCGGGCTGCAGGAGGCGAGCGCGGACGCGGTTTGTTTGTGAAAGAGAATCGGCTTTCGGCTGAGCTGGCAGATCCGACTCAGACATCTGGGAAAGATCCATCACGCTGCCAAACAGGGTGATGTGGAAAGAGGACAGCTGATCTTTCCGTGTGGAGTAGGGGTCGGGAACCTCCAGCAGGCTGCAGGAGGCGAGCGCGGGAGCGGTTTGGTTGAGAAATGGAATCGGATTTCGGCTGAGCTACCAGATCCGACACAGACATCTGGGAAAGATCCATCAAGCTGCAAAAGGGGTCATGTTAAAAGTGGATAGCAGATCTTTCCGTGTGGAGTAGGGTAAGTGGATGACAGAGTGGATGGAGAAGTAGGGGGCGGAGCCAGGCCCAAGCTTAGGAAAGAACTTATCTGTAGCCATGGCAAGAAATAGCCCGTGAGAAACAACTTTCAATCCCCCTAGGGACCACTGACGGCAATCAGCAACCATTGGTCAACCCGGGGCCCCGCAGGAGACCTCTTAGAACCCTTGGGCGCGAGCGGTGTGTGCGCATGCTCACTTGTGTTTGGCACTGCTCCTTGGTTAGCGTTCGATCGGGAGGCTTTTGGGTGGTGCTGTTGTGGCAGAGATGTTGTCTTCGAGAAAATAGTACTGAGTAATATTCGCTCATATCGGCTTCACGAGTGGGTATGAGCCGAGGGGCCAGGTGAGGGGACGGGCCTCTGAAGCTGCTGTCTTCTCCCATGAAGAAGCTTTTTGACTTTTGACGGTAGACGAAAGAGTCACTCTCAGGCACCGCCACCAGGTTGCAGGAGGCGAGCTCGGACGAGGTTTATTTCAGACAGAGAATCGGCTTTTGGCCTAGCTCCCAGATCCACTCAGACATCTGGGAAAGATCAATCACGCTGCCTAAAGGGGCCATGTTGAAAGAGGACACCAGATCCTTTCGTGTGGAGTAGGGGACGGGGATGACAGAGCCGAACGAGTAGTAGGGGGCGGAGCAAGGCCCAATCTGAGAAAAGAACTGATCTGTAGCCACGTCAAGAAATAGCCCATTAGAACCAACTTTCGGCACTCAGCTCCAGGCGGGGCGGCCCCGGCGCTGAGGGACGCTACCCGACCTTGGCGGGACGGGGGTTTCGCCAGGGCCTGGGCCCAGCGACCAGGCGGAGACGGCGCGCGAGCCTTGCAGTCTCCAGGGAAATGCGGGCTTGCCCGCAATGAGATTTCATTTTCTGCATTTAAAGGACATCCTTTTCTGAGCTGCTGTGAATAAATTTGGGATGATACTGTATGTTTTCATCTAATGGAGAATTAGCTGTATTTTGAATAAGGATTGCTGCACTGGACGACTTCAGAACATTACTCACAATGTCATCAAACAGGAGTCAGAATCCCCATGGACCGAAGCAGATTGGCCTTGACCAGCTCTGGGACGACGTCAGAGCTGGAATCCAGCAAGTGTACACCAGACAGAGTATGGCGAAGTCCAGATACATGGAACTCTACACGTATCCTCCTGCTTGAACTGAGATAATTTGCTTTAGAATTTTGATACTTAGTGGTAGGATCGATGAATTATTAGAAATTTGACATCGTGTGTTCTCTTCTCAGTTCATCCTTGAAATGTAGTCACAGAATTCATCTTTAGCTTTAAGTTTTTTGAATAGAGGTACTGTTTTTCGGTTTTTGGAACAGAGGTAATAAAATTGGCTAGTTAGTTGTCTAATGCAGTGCTGGTCAGTACAGTAGCCACTAGTCACATGTATCTGTTTACATTTAAAATAATTTAAAAATTCAGTTTCTTAGTCACAGTAGCCATATTTTAAGGGCTTAATAGTCAGATAATAAAATATTTCTATTACTGTGGAAAGATCCGTTGGACAGCACTGGCCTAAAGCAGGGGATCATTTGTTGAAATGTTGTCCATTTGTTTATATATTGTCTACAGCTGCTTTCATGTTACTCGGAGGGAGTTGAGTAGTTCTGTCAGAAACAATCTTGTCCACAAAGCCTAAAATATTTGCTATCTGGTCCTTTACATAAGAAGTTTGTTGACCTGATCTAACGGGATAGCACAGAGAACAAAAGTTTAACTCTTCTGGTCCTGTTTCACAAAAATGGTATTTAAAAAGTAACTCCCTCATTTGTCATGTGGCCTGCCATGTGTGCGAGGGACAGTGCCGCGTGCTGCAAAGGTCACGAGGGTGTAAAAGACGCGGCCCTGCTCTTCCATACCCAGTGGTGTGCTGTTCGCCTTTGTAGAGTTTCTTGGTTCCGTGCAAATATGAAATTGGAACTAGAGCTAAGCCACCTCAGTAGTGAGCAGGTTGCTGCAGATTCTAGGATTTCAAGGTTCAATGGAGATTTAAGTTTAAATCTTTGGTATGTATCTGTAATTATCAAACTAGGTTATGTGATATTGTAGTGTTCCCTCAAATATGTTAGCATCTGAAAATCCTTAAAAAGAATTTAAACATTGATTTAGATGGATATGAAGCTGTCTATTTCTAAATTAACTTACAATTTATTGTATGTATGTACACATATTCACATATGTACTCATATATACTTACATGTAGAACACTTTTCAAAAAAAAATCAGCTTTATTGAGATAATTCACAAACCATAAAATTCACCCTTTTTAAAGTCAAAAAAAAAAAAAAAAAAAAAAAAGAACCAACTTTCAATCTACTTAGTGACTGCTGAAGTCACTCCGCAACCATTGGTCAACCCGGGGCCCCGCAGGAGACCTCTTAGAACCCTTGGGCGCGAGCGGCGTGTGCGCATGCTCACTTGTGTTTGGCACTGCTCCTTGGTTAGCGTTCGATCGGGAGGCTTTTGAGTGGTGCTGTTGTGGCAGAGATGTTGTCTTCGAGAAAATCGTACTCAGTAATATTCGCTCATATCGGCTTCACGAGTGGGTATGAGCCGAGGGGCCAGGTGAGGGGACGGGCCTCTGAAGCTGCTGTCTTCTTCCATGAAGAAGCTTTTTGACATTTGACGGTAGACGAAAGAGTCACTCTCAGGCACCGCCACCAGGTGGCAGGAGGCGAGCTCGGACGAGGTTTGTTTCAGACAGAGAATCGGCTTTTGGCCTAGCTCCCAGATCCACTCAGACATCTGGGAAACATCAATCACGCTGCCTAAAGGGGCCATGTTGAAAGAGGACACCAGATCCTTTCGTGTGGAGTAGGGGACTTGGGTGACAGAGCGGAACGAGAAGTAGTGGGCGGAGCTAGGCCCAATCTTAGAAAAGAACTGATCTGTGGCCAGGTCAAGAAACAGCCCATTAGAACCATCTTTCAATATCCTTAGTGACTGCTGACGTCACTCAGCATCCATTGGTCAACCCGGGGCCCCGCAGGAGACCTCTTAGAACCCTTGGGCGCGAGCGGTGTGTGCGCGTTCTCACCTGTGTTTATCACTGCTCCTTGGTTACCGTTCGATCGGGAGGCTTTTGAGTGGTGCGGTTGTGGCAGAGAGGTTGGCTTCTACAGAATAGTACCGAGTAATCGCTGGTATTAGGTTTAGAAGTGGATAAGAGCCGAGGGGGCAGGTGAGCGGGCTGGCCCGTTAAGCTGCTGTCTTCTGCCATGAAGGCGCTTTTTGACTTTGGACCGTAGAAGAAAAAGTCACTCTCTGGCACCACCACCGGGCTGCAGGAGGCGAGCGCGGACGCGGTTTGTTTGTGAAAGAGAATCGGCTTTCGGCTGAGCTGGCAGATCCGACTCAGACATCTGGGAAAGATCCATCACGCTGCCAAACAGGGTGATGTGGAAAGAGGACAGCTGATCTTTCCGTGTGGAGTAGGGGTCGGGAACCTCCAGCAGGCTGCAGGAGGCGAGCGCGGGAGCGGTTTGGTTGAGAAATGGAATCGGATTTCGGCTGAGCTACCAGATCCGACACAGACATCTGGGAAAGATCCATCAAGCTGCAAAAGGGGTCATGTTAAAAGTGGATAGCAGATCTTTCCGTGTGGAGTAGGGTAAGTGGATGACAGAGTGGATGGAGAAGTAGGGGGCGGAGCCAGGCCCAAGCTTAGGAAAGAACTTATCTGTAGCCATGGCAAGAAATAGCCCGTGAGAAACAACTTTCAATCCCCCTAGGGACCACTGACGGCAATCAGCAACCATTGGTCAACCCGGGGCCCCGCAGGAGACCTCTTAGAACCCTTGGGCGCGAGCGGTGTGTGCGCATGCTCACTTGTGTTTGGCACTGCTCCTTGGTTAGCGTTCGATCGGGAGGCTTTTGGGTGGTGCTGTTGTGGCAGAGATGTTGTCTTCGAGAAAATAGTACTGAGTAATATTCGCTCATATCGGCTTCACGAGTGGGTATGAGCCGAGGGGCCAGGTGAGGGGACGGGCCTCTGAAGCTGCTGTCTTCTCCCATGAAGAAGCTTTTTGACTTTTGACGGTAGACGAAAGAGTCACTCTCAGGCACCGCCACCAGGTTGCAGGAGGCGAGCTCGGACGAGGTTTATTTCAGACAGAGAATCGGCTTTTGGCCTAGCTCCCAGATCCACTCAGACATCTGGGAAAGATCAATCACGCTGCCTAAAGGGGCCATGTTGAAAGAGGACACCAGATCCTTTCGTGTGGAGTAGGGGACGGGGATGACAGAGCCGAACGAGTAGTAGGGGGCGGAGCAAGGCCCAATCTGAGAAAAGAACTGATCTGTAGCCACGTCAAGAAATAGCCCATTAGAACCAACTTTCGGCACTCAGCTCCAGGCGGGGCGGCCCCGGCGCTGAGGGACGCTACCCGACCTTGGCGGGACGGGGGTTTCGCCAGGGCCTGGGCCCAGCGACCAGGCGGAGACGGCGCGCGAGCCTTGCAGTCTCCAGGGAAATGCGGGCTTGCCCGCAATGAGATTTCATTTTCTGCATTTAAAGGACATCCTTTTCTGAGCTGCTGTGAATAAATTTGGGATGATACTGTATGTTTTCATCTAATGGAGAATTAGCTGTATTTTGAATAAGGATTGCTGCACTGGACGACTTCAGAACATTACTCACAATGTCATCAAACAGGAGTCAGAATCCCCATGGACCGAAGCAGATTGGCCTTGACCAGCTCTGGGACGACGTCAGAGCTGGAATCCAGCAAGTGTACACCAGACAGAGTATGGCGAAGTCCAGATACATGGAACTCTACACGTATCCTCCTGCTTGAACTGAGATAATTTGCTTTAGAATTTTGATACTTAGTGGTAGGATCGATGAATTATTAGAAATTTGACATCGTGTGTTCTCTTCTCAGTTCATCCTTGAAATGTAGTCACAGAATTCATCTTTAGCTTTAAGTTTTTTGAATAGAGGTACTGTTTTTCGGTTTTTGGAACAGAGGTAATAAAATTGGCTAGTTAGTTGTCTAATGCAGTGCTGGTCAGTACAGTAGCCACTAGTCACATGTATCTGTTTACATTTAAAATAATTTAAAAATTCAGTTTCTTAGTCACAGTAGCCATATTTTAAGGGCTTAATAGTCAGATAATAAAATATTTCTATTACTGTGGAAAGATCCGTTGGACAGCACTGGCCTAAAGCAGGGGATCATTTGTTGAAATGTTGTCCATTTGTTTATATATTGTCTACAGCTGCTTTCATGTTACTCGGAGGGAGTTGAGTAGTTCTGTCAGAAACAATCTTGTCCACAAAGCCTAAAATATTTGCTATCTGGTCCTTTACATAAGAAGTTTGTTGACCTGATCTAACGGGATAGCACAGAGAACAAAAGTTTAACTCTTCTGGTCCTGTTTCACAAAAATGGTATTTAAAAAGTAACTCCCTCATTTGTCATGTGGCCTGCCATGTGTGCGAGGGACAGTGCCGCGTGCTGCAAAGGTCACGAGGGTGTAAAAGACGCGGCCCTGCTCTTCCATACCCAGTGGTGTGCTGTTCGCCTTTGTAGAGTTTCTTGGTTCCGTGCAAATATGAAATTGGAACTAGAGCTAAGCCACCTCAGTAGTGAGCAGGTTGCTGCAGATTCTAGGATTTCAAGGTTCAATGGAGATTTAAGTTTAAATCTTTGGTATGTATCTGTAATTATCAAACTAGGTTATGTGATATTGTAGTGTTCCCTCAAATATGTTAGCATCTGAAAATCCTTAAAAAGAATTTAAACATTGATTTAGATGGATATGAAGCTGTCTATTTCTAAATTAACTTACAATTTATTGTATGTATGTACACATATTCACATATGTACTCACATATACTTACATGTAGAACACTTTTCAAAAAAAAATCAGCTTTATTGAGATAATTCACAAACCATAAAATTCACCCTCTTTAAAGTCAAAAAAAAAAAAAAAAAAAAAAAGAACCAACTTTCAATCTACTTAGTGACTGCTGAAGTCACTCCGCAACCATTGGTCAACCCGGGGCCCCGCAGGAGACCTCTTAGAACCCTTGGGCGCGAGCGGCGTGTGCGCATGCTCACTTGTGTTTGGCACTGCTCCTTGGTTAGCGTTCGATCGGGAGGCTTTTGAGTGGTGCTGTTGTGGCAGAGATGTTGTCTTCGAGAAAATCGTACTCAGTAATATTCGCTCATATCGGCTTCACGAGTGGGTATGAGCCGAGGGGCCAGGTGAGGGGACGGGCCTCTGAAGCTGCTGTCTTCTTCCATGAAGAAGCTTTTTGACATTTGACGGTAGACGAAAGAGTCACTCTCAGGCACCGCCACCAGGTGGCAGGAGGCGAGCTCGGACGAGGTTTGTTTCAGACAGAGAATCGGCTTTTGGCCTAGCTCCCAGATCCACTCAGACATCTGGGAAACATCAATCACGCTGCCTAAAGGGGCCATGTTGAAAGAGGACACCAGATCCTTTCGTGTGGAGTAGGGGACTTGGGTGACAGAGCGGAACGAGAAGTAGTGGGCGGAGCTAGGCCCAATCTTAGAAAAGAACTGATCTGTGGCCAGGTCAAGAAACAGCCCATTAGAACCATCTTTCAATATCCTTAGTGACTGCTGACGTCACTCAGCATCCATTGGTCAACCCGGGGCCCCGCAGGAGACCTCTTAGAACCCTTGGGCGCGAGCGGTGTGTGCGCGTTCTCACCTGTGTTTATCACTGCTCCTTGGTTACCGTTCGATCGGGAGGCTTTTGAGTGGTGCGGTTGTGGCAGAGAGGTTGGCTTCTACAGAATAGTACCGAGTAATCGCTGGTATTAGGTTTAGAAGTGGATAAGAGCCGAGGGGGCAGGTGAGCGGGCTGGCCCGTTAAGCTGCTGGCTTCTGCCATGAAGGCGCTTTTTGACTTTGGACCGTAGAAGAAAAAGTCACTCTCTGGCACCACCACCGGGCTGCAGGAGGCGAGCGCGGACGCGGTTTGTTCGTGAAAGAGAATCGGCTTTCGGCTGAGCTGGCAGATCCGACTCAGACATCTGGGAAAGATCCATCACGCTGCCAAACAGGGTGATGTGGAAAGAGGACAGCTGATCTTTCCGTGTGGAGTAGGGGTCGGGAACCTCCAGCAGGCTGCAGGAGGCGAGCGCGGGAGCGGTTTGGTTGAGAAATGGAATCGGATTTCGGCTGAGCTACCAGATCCGACACAGACATCTGGGAAAGATCCATCAAGCTGCAAAAGGGGTCATGTTAAAAGTGGATAGCAGATCTTTCCGTGTGGAGTAGGGTAAGTGGATGACAGAGTGGATGGAGAAGTAGGGGGCGGAGCCAGGCCCAAGCTTAGGAAAGAACTTATCTGTAGCCATGGCAAGAAATAGCCCGTGAGAAACAACTTTCAATCCCCCTAGGGACCACTGACGGCAATCAGCAACCATTGGTCAACCCGGGGCCCCGCAGGAGACCTCTTAGAACCCTTGGGCGCGAGCGGTGTGTGCGCATGCTCACTTGTGTTTGGCACTGCTCCTTGGTTAGCGTTCGATCGGGAGGCTTTTGGGTGGTGCTGTTGTGGCAGAGATGTTGTCTTCGAGAAAATAGTACTGAGTAATATTCGCTCATATCGGCTTCACGAGTGGGTATGAGCCGAGGGGCCAGGTGAGGGGACGGGCCTCTGAAGCTGCTGTCTTCTCCCATGAAGAAGCTTTTTGACTTTTGACGGTAGACGAAAGAGTCACTCTCAGGCACCGCCACCAGGTTGCAGGAGGCGAGCTCGGACGAGGTTTATTTCAGACAGAGAATCGGCTTTTGGCCTAGCTCCCAGATCCACTCAGACATCTGGGAAAGATCAATCACGCTGCCTAAAGGGGCCATGTTGAAAGAGGACACCAGATCCTTTCGTGTGGAGTAGGGGACGGGGATGACAGAGCCGAACGAGTAGTAGGGGGCGGAGCAAGGCCCAATCTGAGAAAAGAACTGATCTGTAGCCACGTCAAGAAATAGCCCATTAGAACCAACTTTCGGCACTCAGCTCCAGGCGGGGCGGCCCCGGCGCTGAGGGACGCTACCCGACCTTGGCGGGACGGGGGTTTCGCCAGGGCCTGGGCCCAGCGACCAGGCGGAGACGGCGCGCGAGCCTTGCAGTCTCCAGGGAAATGCGGGCTTGCCCGCAATGAGATTTCATTTTCTGCATTTAAAGGACATCCTTTTCTGAGCTGCTGTGAATAAATTTGGGATGATACTGTATGTTTTCATCTAATGGAGAATTAGCTGTATTTTGAATAAGGATTGCTGCACTGGACGACTTCAGAACATTACTCACAATGTCATCAAACAGGAGTCAGAATCCCCATGGACCGAAGCAGATTGGCCTTGACCAGCTCTGGGACGACGTCAGAGCTGGAATCCAGCAAGTGTACACCAGACAGAGTATGGCGAAGTCCAGATACATGGAACTCTACACGTATCCTCCTGCTTGAACTGAGATAATTTGCTTTAGAATTTTGATACTTAGTGGTAGGATCGATGAATTATTAGAAATTTGACATCGTGTGTTCTCTTCTCAGTTCATCCTTGAAATGTAGTCACAGAATTCATCTTTAGCTTTAAGTTTTTTGAATAGAGGTACTGTTTTTCGGTTTTTGGAACAGAGGTAATAAAATTGGCTAGTTAGTTGTCTAATGCAGTGCTGGTCAGTACAGTAGCCACTAGTCACATGTATCTGTTTACATTTAAAATAATTTAAAAATTCAGTTTCTTAGTCACAGTAGCCATATTTTAAGGGCTTAATAGTCAGATAATAAAATATTTCTATTACTGTGGAAAGATCCGTTGGACAGCACTGGCCTAAAGCAGGGGATCATTTGTTGAAATGTTGTCCATTTGTTTATATATTGTCTACAGCTGCTTTCATGTTACTCGGAGGGAGTTGAGTAGTTCTGTCAGAAACAATCTTGTCCACAAAGCCTAAAATATTTGCTATCTGGTCCTTTACATAAGAAGTTTGTTGACCTGATCTAACGGGATAGCACAGAGAACAAAAGTTTAACTCTTCTGGTCCTGTTTCACAAAAATGGTATTTAAAAAGTAACTCCCTCATTTGTCATGTGGCCTGCCATGTGTGCGAGGGACAGTGCCGCGTGCTGCAAAGGTCACGAGGGTGTAAAAGACGCGGCCCTGCTCTTCCATACCCAGTGGTGTGCTGTTCGCCTTTGTAGAGTTTCTTGGTTCCGTGCAAATATGAAATTGGAACTAGAGCTAAGCCACCTCAGTAGTGAGCAGGTTGCTGCAGATTCTAGGATTTCAAGGTTCAATGGAGATTTAAGTTTAAATCTTTGGTATGTATCTGTAATTATCAAACTAGGTTATGTGATATTGTAGTGTTCCCTCAAATATGTTAGCATCTGAAAATCCTTAAAAAGAATTTAAACATTGATTTAGATGGATATGAAGCTGTCTATTTCTAAATTTACTTACAATTTATTGTATGTATGTACACATATTCACATATGTACTCATATATACTTACATGTAGAACACTTTTCAAAAAAAAATCAGCTTTATTGAGATAATTCACAAACCATAAAATTCACCCTTTTTAAAGTCAAAAAAAAAAAAAAAAAAAAAAAGAACCAACTTTCAATCTACTTAGTGACTGCTGAAGTCACTCCGCAACCATTGGTCAACCCGGGGCCCCGCAGGAGACCTCTTAGAACCCTTGGGCGCGAGCTGCGTGTGCGCATGCTCACTTGTGTTTGGCACTGCTCCTTGGTTAGCGTTCGATCGGGAGGCTTTTGAGTGGTGCTGTTGTGGCAGAGATGTTGTCTTCGAGAAAATCGTACTCAGTAATATTCGCTCATATCGGCTTCACGAGTGGGTATGAGCCGAGGGGCCAGGTGAGGGGACGGGCCTCTGAAGCTGCTGTCTTCTTCCATGAAGAAGCTTTTTGACATTTGACGGTAGACGAAAGAGTCACTCTCAGGCACCGCCACCAGGTGGCAGGAGGCGAGCTCGGACGAGGTTTGTTTCAGACAGAGAATCGGCTTTTGGCCTAGCTCCCAGATCCACTCAGACATCTGGGAAACATCAATCACGCTGCCTAAAGGGGCCATGTTGAAAGAGGACACCAGATCCTTTCGTGTGGAGTAGGGGACTTGGGTGACAGAGCGGAACGAGAAGTAGTGGGCGGAGCTAGGCCCAATCTTAGAAAAGAACTGATCTGTGGCCAGGTCAAGAAACAGCCCATTAGAACCATCTTTCAATATCCTTAGTGACTGCTGACGTCACTCAGCATCCATTGGTCAACCCGGGGCCCCGCAGGAGACCTCTTAGAACCCTTGGGCGCGAGCGGTGTGTGCGCGTTCTCACCTGTGTTTATCACTGCTCCTTGGTTACCGTTCGATCGGGAGGCTTTTGAGTGGTGCGGTTGTGGCAGAGAGGTTGGCTTCTACAGAATAGTACCGAGTAATCGCTGGTATTAGGTTTAGAAGTGGATAAGAGCCGAGGGGGCAGGTGAGCGGGCTGGCCCGTTAAGCTGCTGTCTTCTGCCATGAAGGCGCTTTTTGACTTTGGACCGTAGAAGAAAAAGTCACTCTCTGGCACCACCACCGGGCTGCAGGAGGCGAGCGCGGACGCGGTTTGTTCGTGAAAGAGAATCGGCTTTCGGCTGAGCTGGCAGATCCGACTCAGACATCTGGGAAAGATCCATCACGCTGCCAAACAGGGTGATGTGGAAAGAGGACAGCTGATCTTTCCGTGTGGAGTAGGGGTCGGGAACCTCCAGCAGGCTGCAGGAGGCGAGCGCGGGAGCGGTTTGGTTGAGAAATGGAATCGGATTTCGGCTGAGCTACCAGATCCGACACAGACATCTGGGAAAGATCCATCAAGCTGCAAAAGGGGTCATGTTAAAAGTGGATAGCAGATCTTTCCGTGTGGAGTAGGGTAAGTGGATGACAGAGTGGATGGAGAAGTAGGGGGCGGAGCCAGGCCCAAGCTTAGGAAAGAACTTATCTGTAGCCATGGCAAGAAATAGCCCGTGAGAAACAACTTTCAATCCCCCTAGGGACCACTGACGGCAATCAGCAACCATTGGTCAACCCGGGGCCCCGCAGGAGACCTCTTAGAACCCTTGGGCGCGAGCGGTGTGTGCGCATGCTCACTTGTGTTTGGCACTGCTCCTTGGTTAGCGTTCGATCGGGAGGCTTTTGGGTGGTGCTGTTGTGGCAGAGATGTTGTCTTCGAGAAAATAGTACTGAGTAATATTCGCTCATATCGGCTTCACGAGTGGGTATGAGCCGAGGGGCCAGGTGAGGGGACGGGCCTCTGAAGCTGCTGTCTTCTCCCATGAAGAAGCTTTTTGACTTTTGACGGTAGACGAAAGACTCACTCTCAGGCACCGCCACCAGGTTGCAGGAGGCGAGCTCGGACGAGGTTTATTTCAGACAGAGAATCGGCTTTTGGCCTAGCTCCCAGATCCACTCAGACATCTGGGAAAGATCAATCACGCTGCCTAAAGGGGCCATGTTGAAAGAGGACACCAGATCCTTTCGTGTGGAGTAGGGGACGGGGATGACAGAGCCGAACGAGTAGTAGGGGGCGGAGCAAGGCCCAATCTGAGAAAAGAACTGATCTGTAGCCACGTCAAGAAATAGCCCATTAGAACCAACTTTCGGCACTCAGCTCCAGGCGGGGCGGCCCCGGCGCTGAGGGACGCTACCCGACCTTGGCGGGACGGGGGTTTCGCCAGGGCCTGGGCCCAGCGACCAGGCGGAGACGGCGCGCGAGCCTTGCAGTCTCCAGGGAAATGCGGGCTTGCCCGCAATGAGATTTCATTTTCTGCATTTAAAGGACATCCTTTTCTGAGCTGCTGTGAATAAATTTGGGATGATACTGTATGTTTTCATCTAATGGAGAATTAGCTGTATTTTGAATAAGGATTGCTGCACTGGACGACTTCAGAACATTACTCACAATGTCATCAAACAGGAGTCAGAATCCCCATGGACCGAAGCAGATTGGCCTTGACCAGCTCTGGGACGACCTCAGAGCTGGAATCCAGCAAGTGTACACCAGACAGAGTATGGCGAAGTCCAGATACATGGAACTCTACACGTATCCTCCTGCTTGAACTGAGATAATTTGCTTTAGAATTTTGATACTTAGTGGTAGGATCGATGAATTATTAGAAATTTGACATCGTGTGTTCTCTTCTCAGTTCATCCTTGAAATGTAGTCACAGAATTCATCTTTAGCTTTAAGTTTTTTGAATAGAGGTACTGTTTTTCGGTTTTTGGAACAGAGGTAATAAAATTGGCTAGTTAGTTGTCTAATGCAGTGCTGGTCAGTACAGTAGCCACTAGTCACATGTATCTGTTTACATTTAAAATAATTTAAAAATTCAGTTTCTTAGTCACAGTAGCCATATTTTAAGGGCTTAATAGTCAGATAATAAAATATTTCTATTACTGTGGAAAGATCCGTTGGACAGCACTGGCCTAAAGCAGGGGATCATTTGTTGAAATGTTGTCCATTTGTTTATATATTGTCTACAGCTGCTTTCATGTTACTCGGAGGGAGTTGAGTAGTTCTGTCAGAAACAATCTTGTCCACAAAGCCTAAAATATTTGCTATCTGGTCCTTTACATAAGAAGTTTGTTGACCTGATCTAACGGGATAGCACAGAGAACAAAAGTTTAACTCTTCTGGTCCTGTTTCACAAAAATGGTATTTAAAAAGTAACTCCCTCATTTGTCATGTGGCCTGCCATGTGTGCGAGGGACAGTGCCGCGTGCTGCAAAGGTCACGAGGGTGTAAAAGACGCGGCCCTGCTCTTCCATACCCAGTGGTGTGCTGTTCGCCTTTGTAGAGTTTCTTGGTTCCGTGCAAATATGAAATTGGAACTAGAGCTAAGCCACCTCAGTAGTGAGCAGGTTGCTGCAGATTCTAGGATTTCAAGGTTCAATGGAGATTTAAGTTTAAATCTTTGGTATGTATCTGTAATTATCAAACTAGGTTATGTGATATTGTAGTGTTCCCTCAAATATGTTAGCATCTGAAAATCCTTAAAAAGAATTTAAACATTGATTTAGATGGATATGAAGCTGTCTATTTCTAAATTAACTTACAATTTATTGTATGTATGTACACATATTCACATATGTACTCATATATACTTACATGTAGAACACTTTTCAAAAAAAAATCAGCTTTATTGAGATAATTCACAAACCATAAAATTCACCCTTTTTAAAGTCAAAAAAAAAAAAAAAAAAAAAAAGAACCAACTTTCAATCTACTTAGTGACTGCTGAAGTCACTCCGCAACCATTGGTCAACCCGGGGCCCCGCAGGAGACCTCTTAGAACCCTTGGGCGCGAGCGGCGTGTGCGCATGCTCACTTGTGTTTGGCACTGCTCCTTGGTTAGCGTTCGATCGGGAGGCTTTTGAGTGGTGCTGTTGTGGCAGAGATGTTGTCTTCGAGAAAATCGTACTCAGTAATATTCGCTCATATCGGCTTCACGAGTGGGTATGAGCCGAGGGGCCAGGTGAGGGGACGGGCCTCTGAAGCTGCTGTCTTCTTCCATGAAGAAGCTTTTTGACATTTGACGGTAGACGAAAGAGTCACTCTCAGGCACCGCCACCAGGTGGCAGGAGGCGAGCTCGGACGAGGTTTGTTTCAGACAGAGAATCGGCTTTTGGCCTAGCTCCCAGATCCACTCAGACATCTGGGAAACATCAATCACGCTGCCTAAAGGGGCCATGTTGAAAGAGGACACCAGATCCTTTCGTGTGGAGTAGGGGACTTGGGTGACAGAGCGGAACGAGAAGTAGTGGGCGGAGCTAGGCCCAATCTTAGAAAAGAACTGATCTGTGGCCAGGTCAAGAAACAGCCCATTAGAACCATCTTTCAATATCCTTAGTGACTGCTGACGTCACTCAGCATCCATTGGTCAACCCGGGGCCCCGCAGGAGACCTCTTAGAACCCTTGGGCGCGAGCGGTGTGTGCGCGTTCTCACCTGTGTTTATCACTGCTCCTTGGTTACCGTTCGATCGGGAGGCTTTTGAGTGGTGCGGTTGTGGCAGAGAGGTTGGCTTCTACAGAATAGTACCGAGTAATCGCTGGTATTAGGTTTAGAAGTGGATAAGAGCCGAGGGGGCAGGTGAGCGGGCTGGCCCGTTAAGCTGCTGGCTTCTGCCATGAAGGCGCTTTTTGACTTTGGACCGTAGAAGAAAAAGTCACTCTCTGGCACCACCACCGGGCTGCAGGAGGCGAGCGCGGACGCGGTTTGTTCGTGAAAGAGAATCGGCTTTCGGCTGAGCTGGCAGATCCGACTCAGACATCTGGGAAAGATCCATCACGCTGCCAAACAGGGTGATGTGGAAAGAGGACAGCTGATCTTTCCGTGTGGAGTAGGGGTCGGGAACCTCCAGCAGGCTGCAGGAGGCGAGCGCGGGAGCGGTTTGGTTGAGAAATGGAATCGGATTTCGGCTGAGCTACCAGATCCGACACAGACATCTGGGAAAGATCCATCAAGCTGCAAAAGGGGTCATGTTAAAAGTGGATAGCAGATCTTTCCGTGTGGAGTAGGGTAAGTGGATGACAGAGTGGATGGAGAAGTAGGGGGCGGAGCCAGGCCCAAGCTTAGGAAAGAACTTATCTGTAGCCATGGCAAGAAATAGCCCGTGAGAAACAACTTTCAATCCCCCTAGGGACCACTGACGGCAATCAGCAACCATTGGTCAACCCGGGGCCCCGCAGGAGACCTCTTAGAACCCTTGGGCGCGAGCGGTGTGTGCGCATGCTCACTTGTGTTTGGCACTGCTCCTTGGTTAGCGTTCGATCGGGAGGCTTTTGGGTGGTGCTGTTGTGGCAGAGATGTTGTCTTCGAGAAAATAGTACTGAGTAATATTCGCTCATATCGGCTTCACGAGTGGGTATGAGCCGAGGGGCCAGGTGAGGGGACGGGCCTCTGAAGCTGCTGTCTTCTCCCATGAAGAAGCTTTTTGACTTTTGACGGTAGACGAAAGAGTCACTCTCAGGCACCGCCACCAGGTTGCAGGAGGCGAGCTCGGACGAGGTTTATTTCAGACAGAGAATCGGCTTTTGGCCTAGCTCCCAGATCCACTCAGACATCTGGGAAAGATCAATCACGCTGCCTAAAGGGGCCATGTTGAAAGAGGACACCAGATCCTTTCGTGTGGAGTAGGGGACGGGGATGACAGAGCCGAACGAGTAGTAGGGGGCGGAGCAAGGCCCAATCTGAGAAAAGAACTGATCTGTAGCCACGTCAAGAAATAGCCCATTAGAACCAACTTTCGGCACTCAGCTCCAGGCGGGGCGGCCCCGGCGCTGAGGGACGCTACCCGACCTTGGCGGGACGGGGGTTTCGCCAGGGCCTGGGCCCAGCGACCAGGCGGAGACGGCGCGCGAGCCTTGCAGTCTCCAGGGAAATGCGGGCTTGCCCGCAATGAGATTTCATTTTCTGCATTTAAAGGACATCCTTTTCTGAGCTGCTGTGAATAAATTTGGGATGATACTGTATGTTTTCATCTAATGGAGAATTAGCTGTATTTTGAATAAGGATTGCTGCACTGGACGACTTCAGAACATTACTCACAATGTCATCAAACAGGAGTCAGAATCCCCATGGACCGAAGCAGATTGGCCTTGACCAGCTCTGGGACGACGTCAGAGCTGGAATCCAGCAAGTGTACACCAGACAGAGTATGGCGAAGTCCAGATACATGGAACTCTACACGTATCCTCCTGCTTGAACTGAGATAATTTGCTTTAGAATTTTGATACTTAGTGGTAGGATCGATGAATTATTAGAAATTTGACATCGTGTGTTCTCTTCTCAGTTCATCCTTGAAATGTAGTCACAGAATTCATCTTTAGCTTTAAGTTTTTTGAATAGAGGTACTGTTTTTCGGTTTTTGGAACAGAGGTAATAAAATTGGCTAGTTAGTTGTCTAATGCAGTGCTGGTCAGTACAGTAGCCACTAGTCACATGTATCTGTTTACATTTAAAATAATTTAAAAATTCAGTTTCTTAGTCACAGTAGCCATATTTTAAGGGCTTAATAGTCAGATAATAAAATATTTCTATTACTGTGGAAAGATCCGTTGGACAGCACTGGCCTAAAGCAGGGGATCATTTGTTGAAATGTTGTCCATTTGTTTATATATTGTCTACAGCTGCTTTCATGTTACTCGGAGGGAGTTGAGTAGTTCTGTCAGAAACAATCTTGTCCACAAAGCCTAAAATATTTGCTATCTGGTCCTTTACATAAGAAGTTTGTTGACCTGATCTAACGGGATAGCACAGAGAACAAAAGTTTAACTCTTCTGGTCCTGTTTCACAAAAATGGTATTTAAAAAGTAACTCCCTCATTTGTCATGTGGCCTGCCATGTGTGCGAGGGACAGTGCCGCGTGCTGCAAAGGTCACGAGGGTGTAAAAGACGCGGCCCTGCTCTTCCATACCCAGTGGTGTGCTGTTCGCCTTTGTAGAGTTTCTTGGTTCCGTGCAAATATGAAATTGGAACTAGAGCTAAGCCACCTCAGTAGTGAGCAGGTTGCTGCAGATTCTAGGATTTCAAGGTTCAATGGAGATTTAAGTTTAAATCTTTGGTATGTATCTGTAATTATCAAACTAGGTTATGTGATATTGTAGTGTTCCCTCAAATATGTTAGCATCTGAAAATCCTTAAAAAGAATTTAAACATTGATTTAGATGGATATGAAGCTGTCTATTTCTAAATTTACTTACAATTTATTGTATGTATGTACACATATTCACATATGTACTCATATATACTTACATGTAGAACACTTTTCAAAAAAAAATCAGCTTTATTGAGATAATTCACAAACCATAAAATTCACCCTTTTTAAAGTCAAAAAAAAAAAAAAAAAAAAAAAAGAACCAACTTTCAATCTACTTAGTGACTGCTGAAGTCACTCCGCAACCATTGGTCAACCCGGGGCCCCGCAGGAGACCTCTTAGAACCCTTGGGCGCGAGCTGCGTGTGCGCATGCTCACTTGTGTTTGGCACTGCTCCTTGGTTAGCGTTCGATCGGGAGGCTTTTGAGTGGTGCTGTTGTGGCAGAGATGTTGTCTTCGAGAAAATCGTACTCAGTAATATTCGCTCATATCGGCTTCACGAGTGGGTATGAGCCGAGGGGCCAGGTGAGGGGACGGGCCTCTGAAGCTGCTGTCTTCTTCCATGAAGAAGCTTTTTGACATTTGACGGTAGACGAAAGAGTCACTCTCAGGCACCGCCACCAGGTGGCAGGAGGCGAGCTCGGACGAGGTTTGTTTCAGACAGAGAATCGGCTTTTGGCCTAGCTCCCAGATCCACTCAGACATCTGGGAAACATCAATCACGCTGCCTAAAGGGGCCATGTTGAAAGAGGACACCAGATCCTTTCGTGTGGAGTAGGGGACTTGGGTGACAGAGCGGAACGAGAAGTAGTGGGCGGAGCTAGGCCCAATCTTAGAAAAGAACTGATCTGTGGCCAGGTCAAGAAACAGCCCATTAGAACCATCTTTCAATATCCTTAGTGACTGCTGACGTCACTCAGCATCCATTGGTCAACCCGGGGCCCCGCAGGAGACCTCTTAGAACCCTTGGGCGCGAGCGGTGTGTGCGCGTTCTCACCTGTGTTTATCACTGCTCCTTGGTTACCGTTCGATCGGGAGGCTTTTGAGTGGTGCGGTTGTGGCAGAGAGGTTGGCTTCTACAGAATAGTACCGAGTAATCGCTGGTATTAGGTTTAGAAGTGGATAAGAGCCGAGGGGGCAGGTGAGCGGGCTGGCCCGTTAAGCTGCTGTCTTCTGCCATGAAGGCGCTTTTTGACTTTGGACCGTAGAAGAAAAAGTCACTCTCTGGCACCACCACCGGGCTGCAGGAGGCGAGCGCGGACGCGGTTTGTTCGTGAAAGAGAATCGGCTTTCGGCTGAGCTGGCAGATCCGACTCAGACATCTGGGAAAGATCCATCACGCTGCCAAACAGGGTGATGTGGAAAGAGGACAGCTGATCTTTCCGTGTGGAGTAGGGGTCGGGAACCTCCAGCAGGCTGCAGGAGGCGAGCGCGGGAGCGGTTTGGTTGAGAAATGGAATCGGATTTCGGCTGAGCTACCAGATCCGACACAGACATCTGGGAAAGATCCATCAAGCTGCAAAAGGGGTCATGTTAAAAGTGGATAGCAGATCTTTCCGTGTGGAGTAGGGTAAGTGGATGACAGAGTGGATGGAGAAGTAGGGGGCGGAGCCAGGCCCAAGCTTAGGAAAGAACTTATCTGTAGCCATGGCAAGAAATAGCCCGTGAGAAACAACTTTCAATCCCCCTAGGGACCACTGACGGCAATCAGCAACCATTGGTCAACCCGGGGCCCCGCAGGAGACCTCTTAGAACCCTTGGGCGCGAGCGGTGTGTGCGCATGCTCACTTGTGTTTGGCACTGCTCCTTGGTTAGCGTTCGATCGGGAGGCTTTTGGGTGGTGCTGTTGTGGCAGAGATGTTGTCTTCGAGAAAATAGTACTGAGTAATATTCGCTCATATCGGCTTCACGAGTGGGTATGAGCCGAGGGGCCAGGTGAGGGGACGGGCCTCTGAAGCTGCTGTCTTCTCCCATGAAGAAGCTTTTTGACTTTTGACGGTAGACGAAAGACTCACTCTCAGGCACCGCCACCAGGTTGCAGGAGGCGAGCTCGGACGAGGTTTATTTCAGACAGAGAATCGGCTTTTGGCCTAGCTCCCAGATCCACTCAGACATCTGGGAAAGATCAATCACGCTGCCTAAAGGGGCCATGTTGAAAGAGGACACCAGATCCTTTCGTGTGGAGTAGGGGACGGGGATGACAGAGCCGAACGAGTAGTAGGGGGCGGAGCAAGGCCCAATCTGAGAAAAGAACTGATCTGTAGCCACGTCAAGAAATAGCCCATTAGAACCAACTTTCGGCACTCAGCTCCAGGCGGGGCGGCCCCGGCGCTGAGGGACGCTACCCGACCTTGGCGGGACGGGGGTTTCGCCAGGGCCTGGGCCCAGCGACCAGGCGGAGACGGCGCGCGAGCCTTGCAGTCTCCAGGGAAATGCGGGCTTGCCCGCAATGAGATTTCATTTTCTGCATTTAAAGGACATCCTTTTCTGAGCTGCTGTGAATAAATTTGGGATGATACTGTATGTTTTCATCTAATGGAGAATTAGCTGTATTTTGAATAAGGATTGCTGCACTGGACGACTTCAGAACATTACTCACAATGTCATCAAACAGGAGTCAGAATCCCCATGGACCGAAGCAGATTGGCCTTGACCAGCTCTGGGACGACCTCAGAGCTGGAATCCAGCAAGTGTACACCAGACAGAGTATGGCGAAGTCCAGATACATGGAACTCTACACGTATCCTCCTGCTTGAACTGAGATAATTTGCTTTAGAATTTTGATACTTAGTGGTAGGATCGATGAATTATTAGAAATTTGACATCGTGTGTTCTCTTCTCAGTTCATCCTTGAAATGTAGTCACAGAATTCATCTTTAGCTTTAAGTTTTTTGAATAGAGGTACTGTTTTTCGGTTTTTGGAACAGAGGTAATAAAATTGGCTAGTTAGTTGTCTAATGCAGTGCTGGTCAGTACAGTAGCCACTAGTCACATGTATCTGTTTACATTTAAAATAATTTAAAAATTCAGTTTCTTAGTCACAGTAGCCATATTTTAAGGGCTTAATAGTCAGATAATAAAATATTTCTATTACTGTGGAAAGATCCGTTGGACAGCACTGGCCTAAAGCAGGGGATCATTTGTTGAAATGTTGTCCATTTGTTTATATATTGTCTACAGCTGCTTTCATGTTACTCGGAGGGAGTTGAGTAGTTCTGTCAGAAACAATCTTGTCCACAAAGCCTAAAATATTTGCTATCTGGTCCTTTACATAAGAAGTTTGTTGACCTGATCTAACGGGATAGCACAGAGAACAAAAGTTTAACTCTTCTGGTCCTGTTTCACAAAAATGGTATTTAAAAAGTAACTCCCTCATTTGTCATGTGGCCTGCCATGTGTGCGAGGGACAGTGCCGCGTGCTGCAAAGGTCACGAGGGTGTAAAAGACGCGGCCCTGCTCTTCCATACCCAGTGGTGTGCTGTTCGCCTTTGTAGAGTTTCTTGGTTCCGTGCAAATATGAAATTGGAACTAGAGCTAAGCCACCTCAGTAGTGAGCAGGTTGCTGCAGATTCTAGGATTTCAAGGTTCAATGGAGATTTAAGTTTAAATCTTTGGTATGTATCTGTAATTATCAAACTAGGTTATGTGATATTGTAGTGTTCCCTCAAATATGTTAGCATCTGAAAATCCTTAAAAAGAATTTAAACATTGATTTAGATGGATATGAAGCTGTCTATTTCTAAATTAACTTACAATTTATTGTATGTATGTACACATATTCACATATGTACTCATATATACTTACATGTAGAACACTTTTCAAAAAAAAATCAGCTTTATTGAGATAATTCACAAACCATAAAATTCACCCTTTTTAAAGTCAAAAAAAAAAAAAAAAAAAAAAAAGAACCAACTTTCAATCTACTTAGTGACTGCTGAAGTCACTCCGCAACCATTGGTCAACCCGGGGCCCCGCAGGAGACCTCTTAGAACCCTTGGGCGCGAGCGGCGTGTGCGCATGCTCACTTGTGTTTGGCACTGCTCCTTGGTTAGCGTTCGATCGGGAGGCTTTTGAGTGGTGCTGTTGTGGCAGAGATGTTGTCTTCGAGAAAATCGTACTCAGTAATATTCGCTCATATCGGCTTCACGAGTGGGTATGAGCCGAGGGGCCAGGTGAGGGGACGGGCCTCTGAAGCTGCTGTCTTCTTCCATGAAGAAGCTTTTTGACATTTGACGGTAGACGAAAGAGTCACTCTCAGGCACCGCCACCAGGTGGCAGGAGGCGAGCTCGGACGAGGTTTGTTTCAGACAGAGAATCGGCTTTTGGCCTAGCTCCCAGATCCACTCAGACATCTGGGAAACATCAATCACGCTGCCTAAAGGGGCCATGTTGAAAGAGGACACCAGATCCTTTCGTGTGGAGTAGGGGACTTGGGTGACAGAGCGGAACGAGAAGTAGTGGGCGGAGCTAGGCCCAATCTTAGAAAAGAACTGATCTGTGGCCAGGTCAAGAAACAGCCCATTAGAACCATCTTTCAATATCCTTAGTGACTGCTGACGTCACTCAGCATCCATTGGTCAACCCGGGGCCCCGCAGGAGACCTCTTAGAACCCTTGGGCGCGAGCGGTGTGTGCGCGTTCTCACCTGTGTTTATCACTGCTCCTTGGTTACCGTTCGATCGGGAGGCTTTTGAGTGGTGCGGTTGTGGCAGAGAGGTTGGCTTCTACAGAATAGTACCGAGTAATCGCTGGTATTAGGTTTAGAAGTGGATAAGAGCCGAGGGGGCAGGTGAGCGGGCTGGCCCGTTAAGCTGCTGGCTTCTGCCATGAAGGCGCTTTTTGACTTTGGACCGTAGAAGAAAAAGTCACTCTCTGGCACCACCACCGGGCTGCAGGAGGCGAGCGCGGACGCGGTTTGTTCGTGAAAGAGAATCGGCTTTCGGCTGAGCTGGCAGATCCGACTCAGACATCTGGGAAAGATCCATCACGCTGCCAAACAGGGTGATGTGGAAAGAGGACAGCTGATCTTTCCGTGTGGAGTAGGGGTCGGGAACCTCCAGCAGGCTGCAGGAGGCGAGCGCGGGAGCGGTTTGGTTGAGAAATGGAATCGGATTTCGGCTGAGCTACCAGATCCGACACAGACATCTGGGAAAGATCCATCAAGCTGCAAAAGGGGTCATGTTAAAAGTGGATAGCAGATCTTTCCGTGTGGAGTAGGGTAAGTGGATGACAGAGTGGATGGAGAAGTAGGGGGCGGAGCCAGGCCCAAGCTTAGGAAAGAACTTATCTGTAGCCATGGCAAGAAATAGCCCGTGAGAAACAACTTTCAATCCCCCTAGGGACCACTGACGGCAATCAGCAACCATTGGTCAACCCGGGGCCCCGCAGGAGACCTCTTAGAACCCTTGGGCGCGAGCGGTGTGTGCGCATGCTCACTTGTGTTTGGCACTGCTCCTTGGTTAGCGTTCGATCGGGAGGCTTTTGGGTGGTGCTGTTGTGGCAGAGATGTTGTCTTCGAGAAAATAGTACTGAGTAATATTCGCTCATATCGGCTTCACGAGTGGGTATGAGCCGAGGGGCCAGGTGAGGGGACGGGCCTCTGAAGCTGCTGTCTTCTCCCATGAAGAAGCTTTTTGACTTTTGACGGTAGACGAAAGAGTCACTCTCAGGCACCGCCACCAGGTTGCAGGAGGCGAGCTCGGACGAGGTTTATTTCAGACAGAGAATCGGCTTTTGGCCTAGCTCCCAGATCCACTCAGACATCTGGGAAAGATCAATCACGCTGCCTAAAGGGGCCATGTTGAAAGAGGACACCAGATCCTTTCGTGTGGAGTAGGGGACGGGGATGACAGAGCCGAACGAGTAGTAGGGGGCGGAGCAAGGCCCAATCTGAGAAAAGAACTGATCTGTAGCCACGTCAAGAAATAGCCCATTAGAACCAACTTTCGGCACTCAGCTCCAGGCGGGGCGGCCCCGGCGCTGAGGGACGCTACCCGACCTTGGCGGGACGGGGGTTTCGCCAGGGCCTGGGCCCAGCGACCAGGCGGAGACGGCGCGCGAGCCTTGCAGTCTCCAGGGAAATGCGGGCTTGCCCGCAATGAGATTTCATTTTCTGCATTTAAAGGACATCCTTTTCTGAGCTGCTGTGAATAAATTTGGGATGATACTGTATGTTTTCATCTAATGGAGAATTAGCTGTATTTTGAATAAGGATTGCTGCACTGGACGACTTCAGAACATTACTCACAATGTCATCAAACAGGAGTCAGAATCCCCATGGACCGAAGCAGATTGGCCTTGACCAGCTCTGGGACGACGTCAGAGCTGGAATCCAGCAAGTGTACACCAGACAGAGTATGGCGAAGTCCAGATACATGGAACTCTACACGTATCCTCCTGCTTGAACTGAGATAATTTGCTTTAGAATTTTGATACTTAGTGGTAGGATCGATGAATTATTAGAAATTTGACATCGTGTGTTCTCTTCTCAGTTCATCCTTGAAATGTAGTCACAGAATTCATCTTTAGCTTTAAGTTTTTTGAATAGAGGTACTGTTTTTCGGTTTTTGGAACAGAGGTAATAAAATTGGCTAGTTAGTTGTCTAATGCAGTGCTGGTCAGTACAGTAGCCACTAGTCACATGTATCTGTTTACATTTAAAATAATTTAAAAATTCAGTTTCTTAGTCACAGTAGCCATATTTTAAGGGCTTAATAGTCAGATAATAAAATATTTCTATTACTGTGGAAAGATCCGTTGGACAGCACTGGCCTAAAGCAGGGGATCATTTGTTGAAATGTTGTCCATTTGTTTATATATTGTCTACAGCTGCTTTCATGTTACTCGGAGGGAGTTGAGTAGTTCTGTCAGAAACAATCTTGTCCACAAAGCCTAAAATATTTGCTATCTGGTCCTTTACATAAGAAGTTTGTTGACCTGATCTAACGGGATAGCACAGAGAACAAAAGTTTAACTCTTCTGGTCCTGTTTCACAAAAATGGTATTTAAAAAGTAACTCCCTCATTTGTCATGTGGCCTGCCATGTGTGCGAGGGACAGTGCCGCGTGCTGCAAAGGTCACGAGGGTGTAAAAGACGCGGCCCTGCTCTTCCATACCCAGTGGTGTGCTGTTCGCCTTTGTAGAGTTTCTTGGTTCCGTGCAAATATGAAATTGGAACTAGAGCTAAGCCACCTCAGTAGTGAGCAGGTTGCTGCAGATTCTAGGATTTCAAGGTTCAATGGAGATTTAAGTTTAAATCTTTGGTATGTATCTGTAATTATCAAACTAGGTTATGTGATATTGTAGTGTTCCCTCAAATATGTTAGCATCTGAAAATCCTTAAAAAGAATTTAAACATTGATTTAGATGGATATGAAGCTGTCTATTTCTAAATTTACTTACAATTTATTGTATGTATGTACACATATTCACATATGTACTCATATATACTTACATGTAGAACACTTTTCAAAAAAAAATCAGCTTTATTGAGATAATTCACAAACCATAAAATTCACCCTTTTTAAAGTCAAAAAAAAAAAAAAAAAAAAAAGAACCAACTTTCAATCTACTTAGTGACTGCTGAAGTCACTCCGCAACCATTGGTCAACCCGGGGCCCCGCAGGAGACCTCTTAGAACCCTTGGGCGCGAGCTGCGTGTGCGCATGCTCACTTGTGTTTGGCACTGCTCCTTGGTTAGCGTTCGATCGGGAGGCTTTTGAGTGGTGCTGTTGTGGCAGAGATGTTGTCTTCGAGAAAATCGTACTCAGTAATATTCGCTCATATCGGCTTCACGAGTGGGTATGAGCCGAGGGGCCAGGTGAGGGGACGGGCCTCTGAAGCTGCTGTCTTCTTCCATGAAGAAGCTTTTTGACATTTGACGGTAGACGAAAGAGTCACTCTCAGGCACCGCCACCAGGTGGCAGGAGGCGAGCTCGGACGAGGTTTGTTTCAGACAGAGAATCGGCTTTTGGCCTAGCTCCCAGATCCACTCAGACATCTGGGAAACATCAATCACGCTGCCTAAAGGGGCCATGTTGAAAGAGGACACCAGATCCTTTCGTGTGGAGTAGGGGACTTGGGTGACAGAGCGGAACGAGAAGTAGTGGGCGGAGCTAGGCCCAATCTTAGAAAAGAACTGATCTGTGGCCAGGTCAAGAAACAGCCCATTAGAACCATCTTTCAATATCCTTAGTGACTGCTGACGTCACTCAGCATCCATTGGTCAACCCGGGGCCCCGCAGGAGACCTCTTAGAACCCTTGGGCGCGAGCGGTGTGTGCGCGTTCTCACCTGTGTTTATCACTGCTCCTTGGTTACCGTTCGATCGGGAGGCTTTTGAGTGGTGCGGTTGTGGCAGAGAGGTTGGCTTCTACAGAATAGTACCGAGTAATCGCTGGTATTAGGTTTAGAAGTGGATAAGAGCCGAGGGGGCAGGTGAGCGGGCTGGCCCGTTAAGCTGCTGGCTTCTGCCATGAAGGCGCTTTTTGACTTTGGACCGTAGAAGAAAAAGTCACTCTCTGGCACCACCACCGGGCTGCAGGAGGCGAGCGCGGACGCGGTTTGTTCGTGAAAGAGAATCGGCTTTCGGCTGAGCTGGCAGATCCGACTCAGACATCTGGGAAAGATCCATCACGCTGCCAAACAGGGTGATGTGGAAAGAGGACAGCTGATCTTTCCGTGTGGAGTAGGGGTCGGGAACCTCCAGCAGGCTGCAGGAGGCGAGCGCGGGAGCGGTTTGGTTGAGAAATGGAATCGGATTTCGGCTGAGCTACCAGATCCGACACAGACATCTGGGAAAGATCCATCAAGCTGCAAAAGGGGTCATGTTAAAAGTGGATAGCAGATCTTTCCGTGTGGAGTAGGGTAAGTGGATGACAGAGTGGATGGAGAAGTAGGGGGCGGAGCCAGGCCCAAGCTTAGGAAAGAACTTATCTGTAGCCATGGCAAGAAATAGCCCGTGAGAAACAACTTTCAATCCCCCTAGGGACCACTGACGGCAATCAGCAACCATTGGTCAACCCGGGGCCCCGCAGGAGACCTCTTAGAACCCTTGGGCGCGAGCGGTGTGTGCGCATGCTCACTTGTGTTTGGCACTGCTCCTTGGTTAGCGTTCGATCGGGAGGCTTTTGGGTGGTGCTGTTGTGGCAGAGATGTTGTCTTCGAGAAAATAGTACTGAGTAATATTCGCTCATATCGGCTTCACGAGTGGGTATGAGCCGAGGGGCCAGGTGAGGGGACGGGCCTCTGAAGCTGCTGTCTTCTCCCATGAAGAAGCTTTTTGACTTTTGACGGTAGACGAAAGAGTCACTCTCAGGCACCGCCACCAGGTTGCAGGAGGCGAGCTCGGACGAGGTTTATTTCAGACAGAGAATCGGCTTTTGGCCTAGCTCCCAGATCCACTCAGACATCTGGGAAACATCAATCACGCTGCCTAAAGGGGCCATGTTGAAAGAGGACACCAGATCCTTTCGTGTGGAGTAGGGGACGGGGATGACAGAGCCGAACGAGTAGTAGGGGGCGGAGCAAGGCCCAATCTGAGAAAAGAACTGATCTGTAGCCACGTCAAGAAATAGCCCATTAGAACCAACTTTCGGCACTCAGCTCCAGGCGGGGCGGCCCCGGCGCTGAGGGACGCTACCCGACCTTGGCGGGACGGGGGTTTCGCCAGGGCCTGGGCCCAGCGACCAGGCGGAGACGGCGCGCGAGCCTTGCAGTCTCCAGGGAAATGCGGGCTTGCCCGCAATGAGATTTCATTTTCTGCATTTAAAGGACATCCTTTTCTGAGCTGCTGTGAATAAATTTGGGATGATACTGTATGTTTTCATCTAATGGAGAATTAGCTGTATTTTGAATAAGGATTGCTGCACTGGACGACTTCAGAACATTACTCACAATGTCATCAAACAGGAGTCAGAATCCCCATGGACCGAAGCAGATTGGCCTTGACCAGCTCTGGGACGACCTCAGAGCTGGAATCCAGCAAGTGTACACCAGACAGAGTATGGCGAAGTCCAGATACATGGAACTCTACACGTATCCTCCTGCTTGAACTGAGATAATTTGCTTTAGAATTTTGATACTTAGTGGTAGGATCGATGAATTATTAGAAATTTGACATCGTGTGTTCTCTTCTCAGTTCATCCTTGAAATGTAGTCACAGAATTCATCTTTAGCTTTAAGTTTTTTGAATAGAGGTACTGTTTTTCGGTTTTTGGAACAGAGGTAATAAAATTGGCTAGTTAGTTGTCTAATGCAGTGCTGGTCAGTACAGTAGCCACTAGTCACATGTATCTGTTTACATTTAAAATAATTTAAAAATTCAGTTTCTTAGTCACAGTAGCCATATTTTAAGGGCTTAATAGTCAGATAATAAAATATTTCTATTACTGTGGAAAGATCCGTTGGACAGCACTGGCCTAAAGCAGGGGATCATTTGTTGAAATGTTGTCCATTTGTTTATATATTGTCTACAGCTGCTTTCATGTTACTCGGAGGGAGTTGAGTAGTTCTGTCAGAAACAATCTTGTCCACAAAGCCTAAAATATTTGCTATCTGGTCCTTTACATAAGAAGTTTGTTGACCTGATCTAACGGGATAGCACAGAGAACAAAAGTTTAACTCTTCTGGTCCTGTTTCACAAAAATGGTATTTAAAAAGTAACTCCCTCATTTGTCATGTGGCCTGCCATGTGTGCGAGGGACAGTGCCGCGTGCTGCAAAGGTCACGAGGGTGTAAAAGACGCGGCCCTGCTCTTCCATACCCAGTGGTGTGCTGTTCGCCTTTGTAGAGTTTCTTGGTTCCGTGCAAATATGAAATTGGAACTAGAGCTAAGCCACCTCAGTAGTGAGCAGGTTGCTGCAGATTCTAGGATTTCAAGGTTCAATGGAGATTTAAGTTTAAATCTTTGGTATGTATCTGTAATTATCAAACTAGGTTATGTGATATTGTAGTGTTCCCTCAAATATGTTAGCATCTGAAAATCCTTAAAAAGAATTTAAACATTGATTTAGATGGATATGAAGCTGTCTATTTCTAAATTTACTTACAATTTATTGTATGTATGTACACATATTCACATATGTACTCATATATACTTACATGTAGAACACTTTTCAAAAAAAAATCAGCTTTATTGAGATAATTCACAAACCATAAAATTCACCCTTTTTAAAGTCAAAAAAAAAAAAAAAAAAAAAAAAAAGAACCAACTTTCAATCTACTTAGTGACTGCTGAAGTCACTCCGCAACCATTGGTCAACCCGGGGCCCCGCAGGAGACCTCTTAGAACCCTTGGGCGCGAGCGGCGTGTGCGCATGCTCACTTGTGTTTGGCACTGCTCCTTGGTTAGCGTTCGATCGGGAGGCTTTTGAGTGGTGCTGTTGTGGCAGAGATGTTGTCTTCGAGAAAATCGTACTCAGTAATATTCGCTCATATCGGCTTCACGAGTGGGTATGAGCCGAGGGGCCAGGTGAGGGGACGGGCCTCTGAAGCTGCTGTCTTCTTCCATGAAGAAGCTTTTTGACATTTGACGGTAGACGAAAGAGTCACTCTCAGGCACCGCCACCAGGTGGCAGGAGGCGAGCTCGGACGAGGTTTGTTTCAGACAGAGAATCGGCTTTTGGCCTAGCTCCCAGATCCACTCAGACATCTGGGAAACATCAATCACGCTGCCTAAAGGGGCCATGTTGAAAGAGGACACCAGATCCTTTCGTGTGGAGTAGGGGACTTGGGTGACAGAGCGGAACGAGAAGTAGTGGGCGGAGCTAGGCCCAATCTTAGAAAAGAACTGATCTGTGGCCAGGTCAAGAAACAGCCCATTAGAACCATCTTTCAATATCCTTAGTGACTGCTGACGTCACTCAGCATCCATTGGTCAACCCGGGGCCCCGCAGGAGACCTCTTAGAACCCTTGGGCGCGAGCGGTGTGTGCGCGTTCTCACCTGTGTTTATCACTGCTCCTTGGTTACCGTTCGATCGGGAGGCTTTTGAGTGGTGCGGTTGTGGCAGAGAGGTTGGCTTCTACAGAATAGTACCGAGTAATCGCTGGTATTAGGTTTAGAAGTGGATAAGAGCCGAGGGGGCAGGTGAGCGGGCTGGCCCGTTAAGCTGCTGGCTTCTGCCATGAAGGCGCTTTTTGACTTTGGACCGTAGAAGAAAAAGTCACTCTCTGGCACCACCACCGGGCTGCAGGAGGCGAGCGCGGACGCGGTTTGTTCGTGAAAGAGAATCGGCTTTCGGCTGAGCTGGCAGATCCGACTCAGACATCTGGGAAAGATCCATCACGCTGCCAAACAGGGTGATGTGGAAAGAGGACAGCTGATCTTTCCGTGTGGAGTAGGGGTCGGGAACCTCCAGCAGGCTGCAGGAGGCGAGCGCGGGAGCGGTTTGGTTGAGAAATGGAATCGGATTTCGGCTGAGCTACCAGATCCGACACAGACATCTGGGAAAGATCCATCAAGCTGCAAAAGGGGTCATGTTAAAAGTGGATAGCAGATCTTTCCGTGTGGAGTAGGGTAAGTGGATGACAGAGTGGATGGAGAAGTAGGGGGCGGAGCCAGGCCCAAGCTTAGGAAAGAACTTATCTGTAGCCATGGCAAGAAATAGCCCGTGAGAAACAACTTTCAATCCCCCTAGGGACCACTGACGGCAATCAGCAACCATTGGTCAACCCGGGGCCCCGCAGGAGACCTCTTAGAACCCTTGGGCGCGAGCGGTGTGTGCGCATGCTCACTTGTGTTTGGCACTGCTCCTTGGTTAGCGTTCGATCGGGAGGCTTTTGGGTGGTGCTGTTGTGGCAGAGATGTTGTCTTCGAGAAAATAGTACTGAGTAATATTCGCTCATATCGGCTTCACGAGTGGGTATGAGCCGAGGGGCCAGGTGAGGGGACGGGCCTCTGAAGCTGCTGTCTTCTCCCATGAAGAAGCTTTTTGACTTTTGACGGTAGACGAAAGAGTCACTCTCAGGCACCGCCACCAGGTTGCAGGAGGCGAGCTCGGACGAGGTTTATTTCAGACAGAGAATCGGCTTTTGGCCTAGCTCCCAGATCCACTCAGACATCTGGGAAAGATCAATCACGCTGCCTAAAGGGGCCATGTTGAAAGAGGACACCAGATCCTTTCGTGTGGAGTAGGGGACGGGGATGACAGAGCCGAACGAGTAGTAGGGGGCGGAGCAAGGCCCAATCTGAGAAAAGAACTGATCTGTAGCCACGTCAAGAAATAGCCCATTAGAACCAACTTTCGGCACTCAGCTCCAGGCGGGGCGGCCCCGGCGCTGAGGGACGCTACCCGACCTTGGCGGGACGGGGGTTTCGCCAGGGCCTGGGCCCAGCGACCAGGCGGAGACGGCGCGCGAGCCTTGCAGTCTCCAGGGAAATGCGGGCTTGCCCGCAATGAGATTTCATTTTCTGCATTTAAAGGACATCCTTTTCTGAGCTGCTGTGAATAAATTTGGGATGATACTGTATGTTTTCATCTAATGGAGAATTAGCTGTATTTTGAATAAGGATTGCTGCACTGGACGACTTCAGAACATTACTCACAATGTCATCAAACAGGAGTCAGAATCCCCATGGACCGAAGCAGATTGGCCTTGACCAGCTCTGGGACGACCTCAGAGCTGGAATCCAGCAAGTGTACACCAGACAGAGTATGGCGAAGTCCAGATACATGGAACTCTACACGTATCCTCCTGCTTGAACTGAGATAATTTGCTTTAGAATTTTGATACTTAGTGGTAGGATCGATGAATTATTAGAAATTTGACATCGTGTGTTCTCTTCTCAGTTCATCCTTGAAATGTAGTCACAGAATTCATCTTTAGCTTTAAGTTTTTTGAATAGAGGTACTGTTTTTCGGTTTTTGGAACAGAGGTAATAAAATTGGCTAGTTAGTTGTCTAATGCAGTGCTGGTCAGTACAGTAGCCACTAGTCACATGTATCTGTTTACATTTAAAATAATTTAAAAATTCAGTTTCTTAGTCACAGTAGCCATATTTTAAGGGCTTAATAGTCAGATAATAAAATATTTCTATTACTGTGGAAAGATCCGTTGGACAGCACTGGCCTAAAGCAGGGGATCATTTGTTGAAATGTTGTCCATTTGTTTATATATTGTCTACAGCTGCTTTCATGTTACTCGGAGGGAGTTGAGTAGTTCTGTCAGAAACAATCTTGTCCACAAAGCCTAAAATATTTGCTATCTGGTCCTTTACATAAGAAGTTTGTTGACCTGATCTAACGGGATAGCACAGAGAACAAAAGTTTAACTCTTCTGGTCCTGTTTCACAAAAATGGTATTTAAAAAGTAACTCCCTCATTTGTCATGTGGCCTGCCATGTGTGCGAGGGACAGTGCCGCGTGCTGCAAAGGTCACGAGGGTGTAAAAGACGCGGCCCTGCTCTTCCATACCCAGTGGTGTGCTGTTCGCCTTTGTAGAGTTTCTTGGTTCCGTGCAAATATGAAATTGGAACTAGAGCTAAGCCACCTCAGTAGTGAGCAGGTTGCTGCAGATTCTAGGATTTCAAGGTTCAATGGAGATTTAAGTTTAAATCTTTGGTATGTATCTGTAATTATCAAACTAGGTTATGTGATATTGTAGTGTTCCCTCAAATATGTTAGCATCTGAAAATCCTTAAAAAGAATTTAAACATTGATTTAGATGGATATGAAGCTGTCTATTTCTAAATTTACTTACAATTTATTGTATGTATGTACACATATTCACATATGTACTCATATATACTTACATGTAGAACACTTTTCAAAAAAAAATCAGCTTTATTGAGATAATTCACAAACCATAAAATTCACCCTTTTTAAAGTCAAAAAAAAAAAAAAAAAAAAAAAAGAACCAACTTTCAATCTACTTAGTGACTGCTGAAGTCACTCCGCAACCATTGGTCAACCCGGGGCCCCGCAGGAGACCTCTTAGAACCCTTGGGCGCGAGCGGCGTGTGCGCATGCTCACTTGTGTTTGGCACTGCTCCTTGGTTAGCGTTCGATCGGGAGGCTTTTGAGTGGTGCTGTTGTGGCAGAGATGTTGTCTTCGAGAAAATCGTACTCAGTAATATTCGCTCATATCGGCTTCACGAGTGGGTATGAGCCGAGGGGCCAGGTGAGGGGACGGGCCTCTGAAGCTGCTGTCTTCTTCCATGAAGAAGCTTTTTGACATTTGACGGTAGACGAAAGAGTCACTCTCAGGCACCGCCACCAGGTGGCAGGAGGCGAGCTCGGACGAGGTTTGTTTCAGACAGAGAATCGGCTTTTGGCCTAGCTCCCAGATCCACTCAGACATCTGGGAAACATCAATCACGCTGCCTAAAGGGGCCATGTTGAAAGAGGACACCAGATCCTTTCGTGTGGAGTAGGGGACTTGGGTGACAGAGCGGAACGAGAAGTAGTGGGCGGAGCTAGGCCCAATCTTAGAAAAGAACTGATCTGTGGCCAGGTCAAGAAACAGCCCATTAGAACCATCTTTCAATATCCTTAGTGACTGCTGACGTCACTCAGCATCCATTGGTCAACCCGGGGCCCCGCAGGAGACCTCTTAGAACCCTTGGGCGCGAGCGGTGTGTGCGCGTTCTCACCTGTGTTTATCACTGCTCCTTGGTTACCGTTCGATCGGGAGGCTTTTGAGTGGTGCGGTTGTGGCAGAGAGGTTGGCTTCTACAGAATAGTACCGAGTAATCGCTGGTATTAGGTTTAGAAGTGGATAAGAGCCGAGGGGGCAGGTGAGCGGGCTGGCCCGTTAAGCTGCTGTCTTCTGCCATGAAGGCGCTTTTTGACTTTGGACCGTAGAAGAAAAAGTCACTCTCTGGCACCACCACCGGGCTGCAGGAGGCGAGCGCGGACGCGGTTTGTTCGTGAAAGAGAATCGGCTTTCGGCTGAGCTGGCAGATCCGACTCAGACATCTGGGAAAGATCCATCACGCTGCCAAACAGGGTGATGTGGAAAGAGGACAGCTGATCTTTCCGTGTGGAGTAGGGGTCGGGAACCTCCAGCAGGCTGCAGGAGGCGAGCGCGGGAGCGGTTTGGTTGAGAAATGGAATCGGATTTCGGCTGAGCTACCAGATCCGACACAGACATCTGGGAAAGATCCATCAAGCTGCAAAAGGGGTCATGTTAAAAGTGGATAGCAGATCTTTCCGTGTGGAGTAGGGTAAGTGGATGACAGAGTGGATGGAGAAGTAGGGGGCGGAGCCAGGCCCAAGCTTAGGAAAGAACTTATCTGTAGCCATGGCAAGAAATAGCCCGTGAGAAACAACTTTCAATCCCCCTAGGGACCACTGACGGCAATCAGCAACCATTGGTCAACCCGGGGCCCCGCAGGAGACCTCTTAGAACCCTTGGGCGCGAGCGGTGTGTGCGCATGCTCACTTGTGTTTGGCACTGCTCCTTGGTTAGCGTTCGATCGGGAGGCTTTTGGGTGGTTCTGTTGTGGCAGAGATGTTGTCTTCGAGAAAATAGTACTGAGTAATATTCGCTCATATCGGCTTCACGAGTGGGTATGAGCCGAGGGGCCAGGTGAGGGGACGGGCCTCTGAAGCTGCTGTCTTCTCCCATGAAGAAGCTTTTTGACTTTTGACGGTAGACGAAAGAGTCACTCTCAGGCACCGCCACCAGGTTGCAGGAGGCGAGCTCGGACGAGGTTTATTTCAGACAGAGAATCGGCTTTTGGCCTAGCTCCCAGATCCACTCAGACATCTGGGAAAGATCAATCACGCTGCCTAAAGGGGCCATGTTGAAAGAGGACACCAGATCCTTTCGTGTGGAGTAGGGGACGGGGATGACAGAGCCGAACGAGTAGTAGGGGGCGGAGCAAGGCCCAATCTGAGAAAAGAACTGATCTGTAGCCACGTCAAGAAATAGCCCTTTAGAACCAACTTTCGGCACTCAGCTCCAGGCGGGGCGGCCCCGGCGCTGAGGGACGCTACCCGACCTTGGCGGGACGGGGGTTTCGCCAGGGCCTGGGCCCAGCGACCAGGCGGAGACGGCGCGCGAGCCTTGCAGTCTCCAGGGAAATGCGGGCTTGCCCGCAATGAGATTTCATTTTCTGCATTTAAAGGACATCCTTTTCTGAGCTGCTGTGAATAAATTTGGGATGATACTGTATGTTTTCATCTAATGGAGAATTAGCTGTATTTTGAATAAGGATTGCTGCACTGGACGACTTCAGAACATTACTCACAATGTCATCAAACAGGAGTCAGAATCCCCATGGACCGAAGCAGATTGGCCTTGACCAGCTCTGGGACGACCTCAGAGCTGGAATCCAGCAAGTGTACACCAGACAGAGTATGGCGAAGTCCAGATACATGGAACTCTACACGTATCCTCCTGCTTGAACTGAGATAATTTGCTTTAGAATTTTGATACTTAGTGGTAGGATCGATGAATTATTAGAAATTTGACATCGTGTGTTCTCTTCTCAGTTCATCCTTGAAATGTAGTCACAGAATTCATCTTTAGCTTTAAGTTTTTTGAATAGAGGTACTGTTTTTCGGTTTTTGGAACAGAGGTAATAAAATTGGCTAGTTAGTTGTCTAATGCAGTGCTGGTCAGTACAGTAGCCACTAGTCACATGTATCTGTTTACATTTAAAATAATTTAAAAATTCAGTTTCTTAGTCACAGTAGCCATATTTTAAGGGCTTAATAGTCAGATAATAAAATATTTCTATTACTGTGGAAAGATCCGTTGGACAGCACTGGCCTAAAGCAGGGGATCATTTGTTGAAATGTTGTCCATTTGTTTATATATTGTCTACAGCTGCTTTCATGTTACTCGGAGGGAGTTGAGTAGTTCTGTCAGAAACAATCTTGTCCACAAAGCCTAAAATATTTGCTATCTGGTCCTTTACATAAGAAGTTTGTTGACCTGATCTAACGGGATAGCACAGAGAACAAAAGTTTAACTCTTCTGGTCCTGTTTCACAAAAATGGTATTTAAAAAGTAACTCCCTCATTTGTCATGTGGCCTGCCATGTGTGCGAGGGACAGTGCCGCGTGCTGCAAAGGTCACGAGGGTGTAAAAGACGCGGCCCTGCTCTTCCATACCCAGTGGTGTGCTGTTCGCCTTTGTAGAGTTTCTTGGTTCCGTGCAAATATGAAATTGGAACTAGAGCTAAGCCACCTCAGTAGTGAGCAGGTTGCTGCAGATTCTAGGATTTCAAGGTTCAATGGAGATTTAAGTTTAAATCTTTGGTATGTATCTGTAATTATCAAACTAGGTTATGTGATATTGTAGTGTTCCCTCAAATATGTTAGCATCTGAAAATCCTTAAAAAGAATTTAAACATTGATTTAGATGGATATGAAGCTGTCTATTTCTAAATTTACTTACAATTTATTGTATGTATGTACACATATTCACATATGTACTCATATATACTTACATGTAGAACACTTTTCAAAAAAAAATCAGCTTTATTGAGATAATTCACAAACCATAAAATTCACCCTTTTTAAAGTCAAAAAAAAAAAAAAAAAAAAAAAAGAACCAACTTTCAATCTACTTAGTGACTGCTGAAGTCACTCCGCAACCATTGGTCAACCCGGGGCCCCGCAGGAGACCTCTTAGAACCCTTGGGCGCGAGCGGCGTGTGCGCATGCTCACTTGTGTTTGGCACTGCTCCTTGGTTAGCGTTCGATCGGGAGGCTTTTGAGTGGTGCTGTTGTGGCAGAGATGTTGTCTTCGAGAAAATCGTACTCAGTAATATTCGCTCATATCGGCTTCACGAGTGGGTATGAGCCGAGGGGCCAGGTGAGGGGACGGGCCTCTGAAGCTGCTGTCTTCTTCCATGAAGAAGCTTTTTGACATTTGACGGTAGACGAAAGAGTCACTCTCAGGCACCGCCACCAGGTGGCAGGAGGCGAGCTCGGACGAGGTTTGTTTCAGACAGAGAATCGGCTTTTGGCCTAGCTCCCAGATCCACTCAGACATCTGGGAAACATCAATCACGCTGCCTAAAGGGGCCATGTTGAAAGAGGACACCAGATCCTTTCGTGTGGAGTAGGGGACTTGGGTGACAGAGCGGAACGAGAAGTAGTGGGCGGAGCTAGGCCCAATCTTAGAAAAGAACTGATCTGTGGCCAGGTCAAGAAACAGCCCATTAGAACCATCTTTCAATATCCTTAGTGACTGCTGACGTCACTCAGCATCCATTGGTCAACCCGGGGCCCCGCAGGAGACCTCTTAGAACCCTTGGGCGCGAGCGGTGTGTGCGCGTTCTCACCTGTGTTTATCACTGCTCCTTGGTTACCGTTCGATCGGGAGGCTTTTGAGTGGTGCGGTTGTGGCAGAGAGGTTGGCTTCTACAGAATAGTACCGAGTAATCGCTGGTATTAGGTTTAGAAGTGGATAAGAGCCGAGGGGGCAGGTGAGCGGGCTGGCCCGTTAAGCTGCTGTCTTCTGCCATGAAGGCGCTTTTTGACTTTGGACCGTAGAAGAAAAAGTCACTCTCTGGCACCACCACCGGGCTGCAGGAGGCGAGCGCGGACGCGGTTTGTTCGTGAAAGAGAATCGGCTTTCGGCTGAGCTGGCAGATCCGACTCAGACATCTGGGAAAGATCCATCACGCTGCCAAACAGGGTGATGTGGAAAGAGGACAGCTGATCTTTCCGTGTGGAGTAGGGGTCGGGAACCTCCAGCAGGCTGCAGGAGGCGAGCGCGGGAGCGGTTTGGTTGAGAAATGGAATCGGATTTCGGCTGAGCTACCAGATCCGACACAGACATCTGGGAAAGATCCATCAAGCTGCAAAAGGGGTCATGTTAAAAGTGGATAGCAGATCTTTCCGTGTGGAGTAGGGTAAGTGGATGACAGAGTGGATGGAGAAGTAGGGGGCGGAGCCAGGCCCAAGCTTAGGAAAGAACTTATCTGTAGCCATGGCAAGAAATAGCCCGTGAGAAACAACTTTCAATCCCCCTAGGGACCACTGACGGCAATCAGCAACCATTGGTCAACCCGGGGCCCCGCAGGAGACCTCTTAGAACCCTTGGGCGCGAGCGGTGTGTGCGCATGCTCACTTGTGTTTGGCACTGCTCCTTGGTTAGCGTTCGATCGGGAGGCTTTTGGGTGGTGCTGTTGTGGCAGAGATGTTGTCTTCGAGAAAATAGTACTGAGTAATATTCGCTCATATCGGCTTCACGAGTGGGTATGAGCCGAGGGGCCAGGTGAGGGGACGGGCCTCTGAAGCTGCTGTCTTCTCCCATGAAGAAGCTTTTTGACTTTTGACGGTAGACGAAAGAGTCACTCTCAGGCACCGCCACCAGGTTGCAGGAGGCGAGCTCGGACGAGGTTTATTTCAGACAGAGAATCGGCTTTTGGCCTAGCTCCCAGATCCACTCAGACATCTGGGAAAGATCAATCACGCTGCCTAAAGGGGCCATGTTGAAAGAGGACACCAGATCCTTTCGTGTGGAGTAGGGGACGGGGATGACAGAGCCGAACGAGTAGTAGGGGGCGGAGCAAGGCCCAATCTGAGAAAAGAACTGATCTGTAGCCACGTCAAGAAATAGCCCTTTAGAACCAACTTTCGGCACTCAGCTCCAGGCGGGGCGGCCCCGGCGCTGAGGGACGCTACCCGACCTTGGCGGGACGGGGGTTTCGCCAGGGCCTGGGCCCAGCGACCAGGCGGAGACGGCGCGCGAGCCTTGCAGTCTCCAGGGAAATGCGGGCTTGCCCGCAATGAGATTTCATTTTCTGCATTTAAAGGACATCCTTTTCTGAGCTGCTGTGAATAAATTTGGGATGATACTGTATGTTTTCATCTAATGGAGAATTAGCTGTATTTTGAATAAGGATTGCTGCACTGGACGACTTCAGAACATTACTCACAATGTCATCAAACAGGAGTCAGAATCCCCATGGACCGAAGCAGATTGGCCTTGACCAGCTCTGGGACGACCTCAGAGCTGGAATCCAGCAAGTGTACACCAGACAGAGTATGGCGAAGTCCAGATACATGGAACTCTACACGTATCCTCCTGCTTGAACTGAGATAATTTGCTTTAGAATTTTGATACTTAGTGGTAGGATCGATGAATTATTAGAAATTTGACATCGTGTGTTCTCTTCTCAGTTCATCCTTGAAATGTAGTCACAGAATTCATCTTTAGCTTTAAGTTTTTTGAATAGAGGTACTGTTTTTCGGTTTTTGGAACAGAGGTAATAAAATTGGCTAGTTAGTTGTCTAATGCAGTGCTGGTCAGTACAGTAGCCACTAGTCACATGTATCTGTTTACATTTAAAATAATTTAAAAATTCAGTTTCTTAGTCACAGTAGCCATATTTTAAGGGCTTAATAGTCAGATAATAAAATATTTCTATTACTGTGGAAAGATCCGTTGGACAGCACTGGCCTAAAGCAGGGGATCATTTGTTGAAATGTTGTCCATTTGTTTATATATTGTCTACAGCTGCTTTCATGTTACTCGGAGGGAGTTGAGTAGTTCTGTCAGAAACAATCTTGTCCACAAAGCCTAAAATATTTGCTATCTGGTCCTTTACATAAGAAGTTTGTTGACCTGATCTAACGGGATAGCACAGAGAACAAAAGTTTAACTCTTCTGGTCCTGTTTCACAAAAATGGTATTTAAAAAGTAACTCCCTCATTTGTCATGTGGCCTGCCATGTGTGCGAGGGACAGTGCCGCGTGCTGCAAAGGTCACGAGGGTGTAAAAGACGCGGCCCTGCTCTTCCATACCCAGTGGTGTGCTGTTCGCCTTTGTAGAGTTTCTTGGTTCCGTGCAAATATGAAATTGGAACTAGAGCTAAGCCACCTCAGTAGTGAGCAGGTTGCTGGAGATTCTAGGATTTCAAGGTTCAATGGAGATTTAAGTTTAAATCTTTGGTATGTATCTGTAATTATCAAACTAGGTTATGTGATATTGTAGTGTTCCCTCAAATATGTTAGCATCTGAAAATCCTTAAAAAGAATTTAAACATTGATTTAGATGGATATGAAGCTGTCTATTTCTAAATTTACTTACAATTTATTGTATGTATGTACACATATTCACATATGTACTCATATATACTTACATGTAGAACACTTTTCAAAAAAAAATCAGCTTTATTGAGATAATTCACAAACCATAAAATTCACCCTTTTTAAAGTCAAAAAAAAAAAAAAAAAAAAAAAAGAACCAACTTTCAATCTACTTAGTGACTGCTGAAGTCACTCCGCAACCATTGGTCAACCCGGGGCCCCGCAGGAGACCTCTTAGAACCCTTGGGCGCGAGCGGCGTGTGCGCATGCTCACTTGTGTTTGGCACTGCTCCTTGGTTAGCGTTCGATCGGGAGGCTTTTGAGTGGTGCTGTTGTGGCAGAGATGTTGTCTTCGAGAAAATCGTACTCAGTAATATTCGCTCATATCGGCTTCACGAGTGGGTATGAGCCGAGGGGCCAGGTGAGGGGACGGGCCTCTGAAGCTGCTGTCTTCTTCCATGAAGAAGCTTTTTGACATTTGACGGTAGACGAAAGAGTCACTCTCAGGCACCGCCACCAGGTGGCAGGAGGCGAGCTCGGACGAGGTTTGTTTCAGACAGAGAATCGGCTTTTGGCCTAGCTCCCAGATCCACTCAGACATCTGGGAAACATCAATCACGCTGCCTAAAGGGGCCATGTTGAAAGAGGACACCAGATCCTTTCGTGTGGAGTAGGGGACTTGGGTGACAGAGCGGAACGAGAAGTAGTGGGCGGAGCTAGGCCCAATCTTAGAAAAGAACTGATCTGTGGCCAGGTCAAGAAACAGCCCATTAGAACCATCTTTCAATATCCTTAGTGACTGCTGACGTCACTCAGCATCCATTGGTCAACCCGGGGCCCCGCAGGAGACCTCTTAGAACCCTTGGGCGCGAGCGGTGTGTGCGCGTTCTCACCTGTGTTTATCACTGCTCCTTGGTTACCGTTCGATCGGGAGGCTTTTGAGTGGTGCGGTTGTGGCAGAGAGGTTGGCTTCTACAGAATAGTACCGAGTAATCGCTGGTATTAGGTTTAGAAGTGGATAAGAGCCGAGGGGGCAGGTGAGCGGGCTGGCCCGTTAAGCTGCTGTCTTCTGCCATGAAGGCGCTTTTTGACTTTGGACCGTAGAAGAAAAAGTCACTCTCTGGCACCACCACCGGGCTGCAGGAGGCGAGCGCGGACGCGGTTTGTTCGTGAAAGAGAATCGGCTTTCGGCTGAGCTGGCAGATCCGACTCAGACATCTGGGAAAGATCCATCACGCTGCCAAACAGGGTGATGTGGAAAGAGGACAGCTGATCTTTCCGTGTGGAGTAGGGGTCGGGAACCTCCAGCAGGCTGCAGGAGGCGAGCGCGGGAGCGGTTTGGTTGAGAAATGGAATCGGATTTCGGCTGAGCTACCAGATCCGACACAGACATCTGGGAAAGATCCATCAAGCTGCAAAAGGGGTCATGTTAAAAGTGGATAGCAGATCTTTCCGTGTGGAGTAGGGTAAGTGGATGACAGAGTGGATGGAGAAGTAGGGGGCGGAGCCAGGCCCAAGCTTAGGAAAGAACTTATCTGTAGCCATGGCAAGAAATAGCCCGTGAGAAACAACTTTCAATCCCCCTAGGGACCACTGACGGCAATCAGCAACCATTGGTCAACCCGGGGCCCCGCAGGAGACCTCTTAGAACCCTTGGGCGCGAGCGGTGTGTGCGCATGCTCACTTGTGTTTGGCACTGCTCCTTGGTTAGCGTTCGATCGGGAGGCTTTTGGGTGGTGCTGTTGTGGCAGAGATGTTGTCTTCGAGAAAATAGTACTGAGTAATATTCGCTCATATCGGCTTCACGAGTGGGTATGAGCCGAGGGGCCAGGTGAGGGGACGGGCCTCTGAAGCTGCTGTCTTCTCCCATGAAGAAGCTTTTTGACTTTTGACGGTAGACGAAAGAGTCACTCTCAGGCACCGCCACCAGGTTGCAGGAGGCGAGCTCGGACGAGGTTTATTTCAGACAGAGAATCGGCTTTTGGCCTAGCTCCCAGATCCACTCAGACATCTGGGAAAGATCAATCACGCTGCCTAAAGGGGCCATGTTGAAAGAGGACACCAGATCCTTTCGTGTGGAGTAGGGGACGGGGATGACAGAGCCGAACGAGTAGTAGGGGGCGGAGCAAGGCCCAATCTGAGAAAAGAACTGATCTGTAGCCACGTCAAGAAATAGCCCATTAGAACCAACTTTCGGCACTCAGCTCCAGGCGGGGCGGCCCCGGCGCTGAGGGACGCTACCCGACCTTGGCGGGACGGGGGTTTCGCCAGGGCCTGGGCCCAGCGACCAGGCGGAGACGGCGCGCGAGCCTTGCAGTCTCCAGGGAAATGCGGGCTTGCCCGCAATGAGATTTCATTTTCTGCATTTAAAGGACATCCTTTTCTGAGCTGCTGTGAATAAATTTGGGATGATACTGTATGTTTTCATCTAATGGAGAATTAGCTGTATTTTGAATAAGGATTGCTGCACTGGACGACTTCAGAACATTACTCACAATGTCATCAAACAGGAGTCAGAATCCCCATGGACCGAAGCAGATTGGCCTTGACCAGCTCTGGGACGACCTCAGAGCTGGAATCCAGCAAGTGTACACCAGACAGAGTATGGCGAAGTCCAGATACATGGAACTCTACACGTATCCTCCTGCTTGAACTGAGATAATTTGCTTTAGAATTTTGATACTTAGTGGTAGGATCGATGAATTATTAGAAATTTGACATCGTGTGTTCTCTTCTCAGTTCATCCTTGAAATGTAGTCACAGAATTCATCTTTAGCTTTAAGTTTTTTGAATAGAGGTACTGTTTTTCGGTTTTTGGAACAGAGGTAATAAAATTGGCTAGTTAGTTGTCTAATGCAGTGCTGGTCAGTACAGTAGCCACTAGTCACATGTATCTGTTTACATTTAAAATAATTTAAAAATTCAGTTTCTTAGTCACAGTAGCCATATTTTAAGGGCTTAATAGTCAGATAATAAAATATTTCTATTACTGTGGAAAGATCCGTTGGACAGCACTGGCCTAAAGCAGGGGATCATTTGTTGAAATGTTGTCCATTTGTTTATATATTGTCTACAGCTGCTTTCATGTTACTCGGAGGGAGTTGAGTAGTTCTGTCAGAAACAATCTTGTCCACAAAGCCTAAAATATTTGCTATCTGGTCCTTTACATAAGAAGTTTGTTGACCTGATCTAACGGGATAGCACAGAGAACAAAAGTTTAACTCTTCTGGTCCTGTTTCACAAAAATGGTATTTAAAAAGTAACTCCCTCATTTGTCATGTGGCCTGCCATGTGTGCGAGGGACAGTGCCGCGTGCTGCAAAGGTCACGAGGGTGTAAAAGACGCGGCCCTGCTCTTCCATACCCAGTGGTGTGCTGTTCGCCTTTGTGGAGTTTCTTGGTTCCGTGCAAATATGAAATTGGAACTAGAGCTAAGCCACCTCAGTAGTGAGCAGGTTGCTGCAGATTCTAGGATTTCAAGGTTCAATGGAGATTTAAGTTTAAATCTTTGGTATGTATCTGTAATTATCAAACTAGGTTATGTGATATTGTAGTGTTCCCTCAAATATGTTAGCATCTGAAAATCCTTAAAAAGAATTTAAACATTGATTTAGATGGATATGAAGCTGTCTATTTCTAAATTAACTTACAATTTATTGTATGTATGTACACATATTCACATATGTACTCATATATACTTACATGTAGAACACTTTTCAAAAAAAAATCAGCTTTATTGAGATAATTCACAAACCATAAAATTCACCCTTTTTAAAGTCAAAAAAAAAAAAAAAAAAAAAAAAAGAACCAACTTTCAATCTACTTAGTGACTGCTGAAGTCACTCCGCAACCATTGGTCAACCCGGGGCCCCGCAGGAGACCTCTTAGAACCCTTGGGCGCGAGCGGCGTGTGCGCATGCTCACTTGTGTTTGGCACTGCTCCTTGGTTAGCGTTCGATCGGGAGGCTTTTGAGTGGTGCTGTTGTGGCAGAGATGTTGTCTTCGAGAAAATCGTACTCAGTAATATTCGCTCATATCGGCTTCACGAGTGGGTATGAGCCGAGGGGCCAGGTGAGGGGACGGGCCTCTGAAGCTGCTGTCTTCTTCCATGAAGAAGCTTTTTGACATTTGACGGTAGACGAAAGAGTCACTCTCAGGCACCGCCACCAGGTGGCAGGAGGCGAGCTCGGACGAGGTTTGTTTCAGACAGAGAATCGGCTTTTGGCCTAGCTCCCAGATCCACTCAGACATCTGGGAAACATCAATCACGCTGCCTAAAGGGGCCATGTTGAAAGAGGACACCAGATCCTTTCGTGTGGAGTAGGGGACTTGGGTGACAGAGCGGAACGAGAAGTAGTGGGCGGAGCTAGGCCCAATCTTAGAAAAGAACTGATCTGTGGCCAGGTCAAGAAACAGCCCATTAGAACCATCTTTCAATATCCTTAGTGACTGCTGACGTCACTCAGCATCCATTGGTCAACCCGGGGCCCCGCAGGAGACCTCTTAGAACCCTTGGGCGCGAGCGGTGTGTGCGCGTTCTCACCTGTGTTTATCACTGCTCCTTGGTTACCGTTCGATCGGGAGGCTTTTGAGTGGTGCGGTTGTGGCAGAGAGGTTGGCTTCTACAGAATAGTACCGAGTAATCGCTGGTATTAGGTTTAGAAGTGGATAAGAGCCGAGGGGGCAGGTGAGCGGGCTGGCCCGTTAAGCTGCTGTCTTCTGCCATGAAGGCGCTTTTTGACTTTGGACCGTAGAAGAAAAAGTCACTCTCTGGCACCACCACCGGGCTGCAGGAGGCGAGCGCGGACGCGGTTTGTTCGTGAAAGAGAATCGGCTTTCGGCTGAGCTGGCAGATCCGACTCAGACATCTGGGAAAGATCCATCACGCTGCCAAACAGGGTGATGTGGAAAGAGGACAGCTGATCTTTCCGTGTGGAGTAGGGGTCGGGAACCTCCAGCAGGCTGCAGGAGGCGAGCGCGGGAGCGGTTTGGTTGAGAAATGGAATCGGATTTCGGCTGAGCTACCAGATCCGACACAGACATCTGGGAAAGATCCATCAAGCTGCAAAAGGGGTCATGTTAAAAGTGGATAGCAGATCTTTCCGTGTGGAGTAGGGTAAGTGGATGACAGAGTGGATGGAGAAGTAGGGGGCGGAGCCAGGCCCAAGCTTAGGAAAGAACTTATCTGTAGCCATGGCAAGAAATAGCCCGTGAGAAACAACTTTCAATCCCCCTAGGGACCACTGACGGCAATCAGCAACCATTGGTCAACCCGGGGCCCCGCAGGAGACCTCTTAGAACCCTTGGGCGCGAGCGGTGTGTGCGCATGCTCACTTGTGTTTGGCACTGCTCCTTGGTTAGCGTTCGATCGGGAGGCTTTTGGGTGGTGCTGTTGTGGCAGAGATGTTGTCTTCGAGAAAATAGTACTGAGTAATATTCGCTCATATCGGCTTCACGAGTGGGTATGAGCCGAGGGGCCAGGTGAGGGGACGGGCCTCTGAAGCTGCTGTCTTCTCCCATGAAGAAGCTTTTTGACTTTTGACGGTAGACGAAAGAGTCACTCTCAGGCACCGCCACCAGGTTGCAGGAGGCGAGCTCGGACGAGGTTTATTTCAGACAGAGAATCGGCTTTTGGCCTAGCTCCCAGATCCACTCAGACATCTGGGAAACATCAATCACGCTGCCTAAAGGGGCCATGTTGAAAGAGGACACCAGATCCTTTCGTGTGGAGTAGGGGACGGGGATGACAGAGCCGAACGAGTAGTAGGGGGCGGAGCAAGGCCCAATCTGAGAAAAGAACTGATCTGTAGCCACGTCAAGAAATAGCCCATTAGAACCAACTTTCGGCACTCAGCTCCAGGCGGGGCGGCCCCGGCGCTGAGGGACGCTACCCGACCTTGGCGGGACGGGGGTTTCGCCAGGGCCTGGGCCCAGCGACCAGGCGGAGACGGCGCGCGAGCCTTGCAGTCTCCAGGGAAATGCGGGCTTGCCCGCAATGAGATTTCATTTTCTGCATTTAAAGGACATCCTTTTCTGAGCTGCTGTGAATAAATTTGGGATGATACTGTATGTTTTCATCTAATGGAGAATTAGCTGTATTTTGAATAAGGATTGCTGCACTGGACGACTTCAGAACATTACTCACAATGTCATCAAACAGGAGTCAGAATCCCCATGGACCGAAGCAGATTGGCCTTGACCAGCTCTGGGACGACCTCAGAGCTGGAATCCAGCAAGTGTACACCAGACAGAGTATGGCGAAGTCCAGATACATGGAACTCTACACGTATCCTCCTGCTTGAACTGAGATAATTTGCTTTAGAATTTTGATACTTAGTGGTAGGATCGATGAATTATTAGAAATTTGACATCGTGTGTTCTCTTCTCAGTTCATCCTTGAAATGTAGTCACAGAATTCATCTTTAGCTTTAAGTTTTTTGAATAGAGGTACTGTTTTTCGGTTTTTGGAACAGAGGTAATAAAATTGGCTAGTTAGTTGTCTAATGCAGTGCTGGTCAGTACAGTAGCCACTAGTCACATGTATCTGTTTACATTTAAAATAATTTAAAAATTCAGTTTCTTAGTCACAGTAGCCATATTTTAAGGGCTTAATAGTCAGATAATAAAATATTTCTATTACTGTGGAAAGATCCGTTGGACAGCACTGGCCTAAAGCAGGGGATCATTTGTTGAAATGTTGTCCATTTGTTTATATATTGTCTACAGCTGCTTTCATGTTACTCGGAGGGAGTTGAGTAGTTCTGTCAGAAACAATCTTGTCCACAAAGCCTAAAATATTTGCTATCTGGTCCTTTACATAAGAAGTTTGTTGACCTGATCTAACGGGATAGCACAGAGAACAAAAGTTTAACTGTTCTGGTCCTGTTTCACAAAAATGGTATTTAAAAAGTAACTCCCTCATTTGTCATGTGGCCTGCCATGTGTGCGAGGGACAGTGCCGCGTGCTGCAAAGGTCACGAGGGTGTAAAAGACGCGGCCCTGCTCTTCCATACCCAGTGGTGTGCTGTTCGCCTTTGTGGAGTTTCTTGGTTCCGTGCAAATATGAAATTGGAACTAGAGCTAAGCCACCTCAGTAGTGAGCAGGTTGCTGCAGATTCTAGGATTTCAAGGTTCAATGGAGATTTAAGTTTAAATCTTTGGTATGTATCTGTAATTATCAAACTAGGTTATGTGATATTGTAGTGTTCCCTCAAATATGTTAGCATCTGAAAATCCTTAAAAAGAATTTAAACATTGATTTAGATGGATATGAAGCTGTCTATTTCTAAATTAACTTACAATTTATTGTATGTATGTACACATATTCACATATGTACTCATATATACTTACATGTAATACACTTTTCAAAAAAAATCAGCTTTATTGAGATAATTCACAAACCATAAAATTCACCCTTTTTAAAGTCAAAAAAAAAAAAAAAAAAAAAAAGAACCAACTTTCAATCTACTTAGTGACTGCTGAAGTCACTCCGCAACCATTGGTCAACCCGGGGCCCCGCAGGAGACCTCTTAGAACCCTTGGGCGCGAGCGGCGTGTGCGCATGCTCACTTGTGTTTGGCACTGCTCCTTGGTTAGCGTTCGATCGGGAGGCTTTTGAGTGGTGCTGTTGTGGCAGAGATGTTGTCTTCGAGAAAATCGTACTCAGTAATATTCGCTCATATCGGCTTCACGAGTGGGTATGAGCCGAGGGGCCAGGTGAGGGGACGGGCCTCTGAAGCTGCTGTCTTCTTCCATGAAGAAGCTTTTTGACATTTGACGGTAGACGAAAGAGTCACTCTCAGGCACCGCCACCAGGTGGCAGGAGGCGAGCTCGGACGAGGTTTGTTTCAGACAGAGAATCGGCTTTTGGCCTAGCTCCCAGATCCACTCAGACATCTGGGAAACATCAATCACGCTGCCTAAAGGGGCCATGTTGAAAGAGGACACCAGATCCTTTCGTGTGGAGTAGGGGACTTGGGTGACAGAGCGGAACGAGAAGTAGTGGGCGGAGCTAGGCCCAATCTTAGAAAAGAACTGATCTGTGGCCAGGTCAAGAAACAGCCCATTAGAACCATCTTTCAATATCCTTAGTGACTGCTGACGTCACTCAGCATCCATTGGTCAACCCGGGGCCCCCGCAGGAGACCTCTTAGAACCCTTGGGCGCGAGCGGTGTGTGCGCGTTCTCACCTGTGTTTATCACTGCTCCTTGGTTACCGTTCGATCGGGAGGCTTTTGAGTGGTGCGGTTGTGGCAGAGAGGTTGGCTTCTACAGAATAGTACCGAGTAATCGCTGGTATTAGGTTTAGAAGTGGATAAGAGCCGAGGGGGCAGGTGAGCGGGCTGGCCCGTTAAGCTGCTGTCTTCTGCCATGAAGGCGCTTTTTGACTTTGGACCGTAGAAGAAAAAGTCACTCTCTGGCACCACCACCGGGCTGCAGGAGGCGAGCGCGGACGCGGTTTGTTCGTGAAAGAGAATCGGCTTTCGGCTGAGCTGGCAGATCCGACTCAGACATCTGGGAAAGATCCATCACGCTGCCAAACAGGGTGATGTGGAAAGAGGACAGCTGATCTTTCCGTGTGGAGTAGGGGTCGGGAACCTCCAGCAGGCTGCAGGAGGCGAGCGCGGGAGCGGTTTGGTTGAGAAATGGAATCGGATTTCGGCTGAGCTACCAGATCCGACACAGACATCTGGGAAAGATCCATCAAGCTGCAAAAGGGGTCATGTTAAAAGTGGATAGCAGATCTTTCCGTGTGGAGTAGGGTAAGTGGATGACAGAGTGGATGGAGAAGTAGGGGGCGGAGCCAGGCCCAAGCTTAGGAAAGAACTTATCTGTAGCCATGGCAAGAAATAGCCCGTGAGAAACAACTTTCAATCCCCCTAGGGACCACTGACGGCAATCAGCAACCATTGGTCAACCCGGGGCCCCGCAGGAGACCTCTTAGAACCCTTGGGCGCGAGCGGTGTGTGCGCATGCTCACTTGTGTTTGGCACTGCTCCTTGGTTAGCGTTCGATCGGGAGGCTTTTGGGTGGTGCTGTTGTGGCAGAGATGTTGTCTTCGAGAAAATAGTACTGAGTAATATTCGCTCATATCGGCTTCACGAGTGGGTATGAGCCGAGGGGCCAGGTGAGGGGACGGGCCTCTGAAGCTGCTGTCTTCTCCCATGAAGAAGCTTTTTGACTTTTGACGGTAGACGAAAGAGTCACTCTCAGGCACCGCCACCAGGTTGCAGGAGGCGAGCTCGGACGAGGTTTATTTCAGACAGAGAATCGGCTTTTGGCCTAGCTCCCAGATCCACTCAGACATCTGGGAAAGATCAATCACGCTGCCTAAAGGGGCCATGTTGAAAGAGGACACCAGATCCTTTCGTGTGGAGTAGGGGACGGGGATGACAGAGCCGAACGAGTAGTAGGGGGCGGAGCAAGGCCCAATCTGAGAAAAGAACTGATCTGTAGCCACGTCAAGAAATAGCCCATTAGAACCAACTTTCGGCACTCAGCTCCAGGCGGGGCGGCCCCGGCGCTGAGGGACGCTACCCGACCTTGGCGGGACGGGGGTTTCGCCAGGGCCTGGGCCCAGCGACCAGGCGGAGACGGCGCGCGAGCCTTGCAGTCTCCAGGGAAATGCGGGCTTGCCCGCAATGAGATTTCATTTTCTGCATTTAAAGGACATCCTTTTCTGAGCTGCTGTGAATAAATTTGGGATGATACTGTATGTTTTCATCTAATGGAGAATTAGCTGTATTTTGAATAAGGATTGCTGCACTGGACGACTTCAGAACATTACTCACAATGTCATCAAACAGGAGTCAGAATCCCCATGGACCGAAGCAGATTGGCCTTGACCAGCTCTGGGACGACCTCAGAGCTGGAATCCAGCAAGTGTACACCAGACAGAGTATGGCGAAGTCCAGATACATGGAACTCTACACGTATCCTCCTGCTTGAACTGAGATAATTTGCTTTAGAATTTTGATACTTAGTGGTAGGATCGATGAATTATTAGAAATTTGACATCGTGTGTTCTCTTCTCAGTTCATCCTTGAAATGTAGTCACAGAATTCATCTTTAGCTTTAAGTTTTTTGAATAGAGGTACTGTTTTTCGGTTTTTGGAACAGAGGTAATAAAATTGGCTAGTTAGTTGTCTAATGCAGTGCTGGTCAGTACAGTAGCCACTAGTCACATGTATCTGTTTACATTTAAAATAATTTAAAAATTCAGTTTCTTAGTCACAGTAGCCATATTTTAAGGGCTTAATAGTCAGATAATAAAATATTTCTATTACTGTGGAAAGATCCGTTGGACAGCACTGGCCTAAAGCAGGGGATCATTTGTTGAAATGTTGTCCATTTGTTTATATATTGTCTACAGCTGCTTTCATGTTACTCGGAGGGAGTTGAGTAGTTCTGTCAGAAACAATCTTGTCCACAAAGCCTAAAATATTTGCTATCTGGTCCTTTACATAAGAAGTTTGTTGACCTGATCTAACGGGATAGCACAGAGAACAAAAGTTTAACTGTTCTGGTCCTGTTTCACAAAAATGGTATTTAAAAAGTAACTCCCTCATTTGTCATGTGGCCTGCCATGTGTGCGAGGGACAGTGCCGCGTGCTGCAAAGGTCACGAGGGTGTAAAAGACGCGGCCCTGCTCTTCCATACCCAGTGGTGTGCTGTTCGCCTTTGTAGAGTTTCTTGGTTCCGTGCAAATATGAAATTGGAACTAGAGCTAAGCCACCTCAGTAGTGAGCAGGTTGCTGCAGATTCTAGGATTTCAAGGTTCAATGGAGATTTAAGTTTAAATCTTTGGTATGTATCTGTAATTATCAAACTAGGTTATGTGATATTGTAGTGTTCCCTCAAATATGTTAGCATCTGAAAATCCTTAAAAAGAATTTAAACATTGATTTAGATGGATATGAAGCTGTCTATTTCTAAATTAACTTACAATTTATTGTATGTATGTACACATATTCATATATGTACTCATATATACTTACATGTAGAACACTTTTCAAAAAAAAATCAGCTTTATTGAGATAATTCACAAACCATAAAATTCACCCTTTTTAAAGTCAAAAAAAAAAAAAAAAAAAAGAACCAACTTTCAATCTACTTAGTGACTGCTGAAGTCACTCCGCAACCATTGGTCAACCCGGGGCCCCGCAGGAGACCTCTTAGAACCCTTGGGCGCGAGCGGCGTGTGCGCATGCTCACTTGTGTTTGGCACTGCTCCTTGGTTAGCGTTCGATCGGGAGGCTTTTGAGTGGTGCTGTTGTGGCAGAGATGTTGTCTTCGAGAAAATCGTACTCAGTAATATTCGCTCATATCGGCTTCACGAGTGGGTATGAGCCGAGGGGCCAGGTGAGGGGACGGGCCTCTGAAGCTGCTGTCTTCTTCCATGAAGAAGCTTTTTGACATTTGACGGTAGACGAAAGAGTCACTCTCAGGCACCGCCACCAGGTGGCAGGAGGCGAGCTCGGACGAGGTTTGTTTCAGACAGAGAATCGGCTTTTGGCCTAGCTCCCAGATCCACTCAGACATCTGGGAAACATCAATCACGCTGCCTAAAGGGGCCATGTTGAAAGAGGACACCAGATCCTTTCGTGTGGAGTAGGGGACTTGGGTGACAGAGCGGAACGAGAAGTAGTGGGCGGAGCTAGGCCCAATCTTAGAAAAGAACTGATCTGTGGCCAGGTCAAGAAACAGCCCATTAGAACCATCTTTCAATATCCTTAGTGACTGCTGACGTCACTCAGCATCCATTGGTCAACCCGGGGCCCCGCAGGAGACCTCTTAGAACCCTTGGGCGCGAGCGGTGTGTGCGCGTTCTCACCTGTGTTTATCACTGCTCCTTGGTTACCGTTCGATCGGGAGGCTTTTGAGTGGTGCGGTTGTGGCAGAGAGGTTGGCTTCTACAGAATAGTACCGAGTAATCGCTGGTATTAGGTTTAGAAGTGGATAAGAGCCGAGGGGGCAGGTGAGCGGGCTGGCCCGTTAAGCTGCTGTCTTCTGCCATGAAGGCGCTTTTTGACTTTGGACCGTAGAAGAAAAAGTCACTCTCTGGCACCACCACCGGGCTGCAGGAGGCGAGCGCGGACGCGGTTTGTTCGTGAAAGAGAATCGGCTTTCGGCTGAGCTGGCAGATCCGACTCAGACATCTGGGAAAGATCCATCACGCTGCCAAACAGGGTGATGTGGAAAGAGGACAGCTGATCTTTCCGTGTGGAGTAGGGGTCGGGAACCTCCAGCAGGCTGCAGGAGGCGAGCGCGGGAGCGGTTTGGTTGAGAAATGGAATCGGATTTCGGCTGAGCTACCAGATCCGACACAGACATCTGGGAAAGATCCATCAAGCTGCAAAAGGGGTCATGTTAAAAGTGGATAGCAGATCTTTCCGTGTGGAGTAGGGTAAGTGGATGACAGAGTGGATGGAGAAGTAGGGGGCGGAGCCAGGCCCAAGCTTAGGAAAGAACTTATCTGTAGCCATGGCAAGAAATAGCCCGTGAGAAACAACTTTCAATCCCCCTAGGGACCACTGACGGCAATCAGCAACCATTGGTCAACCCGGGGCCCCGCAGGAGACCTCTTAGAATCCTTGGGCGCGAGCGGTGTGTGCGCATGCTCACTTGTGTTTGGCACTGCTCCTTGGTTAGCGTTCGATCGGGAGGCTTTTGGGTGGTGCTGTTGTGGCAGAGATGTTGTCTTCGAGAAAATAGTACTGAGTAATATTCGCTCATATCGGCTTCACGAGTGGGTATGAGCCGAGGGGCCAGGTGAGGGGACGGGCCTCTGAAGCTGCTGTCTTCTCCCATGAAGAAGCTTTTTGACTTTTGACGGTAGACGAAAGAGTCACTCTCAGGCACCGCCACCAGGTTGCAGGAGGCGAGCTCGGACGAGGTTTATTTCAGACAGAGAATCGGCTTTTGGCCTAGCTCCCAGATCCACTCAGACATCTGGGAAAGATCAATCACGCTGCCTAAAGGGGCCATGTTGAAAGAGGACACCAGATCCTTTCGTGTGGAGTAGGGGACGGGGATGACAGAGCCGAACGAGTAGTAGGGGGCGGAGCAAGGCCCAATCTGAGAAAAGAACTGATCTGTAGCCACGTCAAGAAATAGCCCATTAGAACCAACTTTCGGCACTCAGCTCCAGGCGGGGCGGCCCCGGCGCTGAGGGACGCTACCCGACCTTGGCGGGACGGGGGTTTCGCCAGGGCCTGGGCCCAGCGACCAGGCGGAGACGGCGCGCGAGCCTTGCAGTCTCCAGGGAAATGCGGGCTTGCCCGCAATGAGATTTCATTTTCTGCATTTAAAGGACATCCTTTTCTGAGCTGCTGTGAATAAATTTGGGATGATACTGTATGTTTTCATCTAATGGAGAATTAGCTGTATTTTGAATAAGGATTGCTGCACTGGACGACTTCAGAACATTACTCACAATGTCATCAAACAGGAGTCAGAATCCCCATGGACCGAAGCAGATTGGCCTTGACCAGCTCTGGGACGACCTCAGAGCTGGAATCCAGCAAGTGTACACCAGACAGAGTATGGCGAAGTCCAGATACATGGAACTCTACACGTATCCTCCTGCTTGAACTGAGATAATTTGCTTTAGAATTTTGATACTTAGTGGTAGGATCGATGAATTATTAGAAATTTGACATCGTGTGTTCTCTTCTCAGTTCATCCTTGAAATGTAGTCACAGAATTCATCTTTAGCTTTAAGTTTTTTGAATAGAGGTACTGTTTTTCGGTTTTTGGAACAGAGGTAATAAAATTGGCTAGTTAGTTGTCTAATGCAGTGCTGGTCAGTACAGTAGCCACTAGTCACATGTATCTGTTTACATTTAAAATAATTTAAAAATTCAGTTTCTTAGTCACAGTAGCCATATTTTAAGGGCTTAATAGTCAGATAATAAAATATTTCTATTACTGTGGAAAGATCCGTTGGACAGCACTGGCCTAAAGCAGGGGATCATTTGTTGAAATGTTGTCCATTTGTTTATATATTGTCTACAGCTGCTTTCATGTTACTCGGAGGGAGTTGAGTAGTTCTGTCAGAAACAATCTTGTCCACAAAGCCTAAAATATTTGCTATCTGGTCCTTTACATAAGAAGTTTGTTGACCTGATCTAACGGGATAGCACAGAGAACAAAAGTTTAACTCTTCTGGTCCTGTTTCACAAAAATGGTATTTAAAAAGTAACTCCCTCATTTGTCATGTGGCCTGCCATGTGTGCGAGGGACAGTGCCGCGTGCTGCAAAGGTCACGAGGGTGTAAAAGACGCGGCCCTGCTCTTCCATACCCAGTGGTGTGCTGTTCGCCTTTGTGGAGTTTCTTGGTTCCGTGCAAATATGAAATTGGAACTAGAGCTAAGCCACCTCAGTAGTGAGCAGGTTGCTGCAGATTCTAGGATTTCAAGGTTCAATGGAGATTTAAGTTTAAATCTTTGGTATGTATCTGTAATTATCAAACTAGGTTATGTGATATTGTAGTGTTCCCTCAAATATGTTAGCATCTGAAAATCCTTAAAAAGAATTTAAACATTGATTTAGATGGATATGAAGCTGTCTATTTCTAAATTAACTTACAATTTATTGTATGTATGTACACATATTCACATATGTACTCATATATACTTACATGTAATACACTTTTCAAAAAAAATCAGCTTTATTGAGATAATTCACAAACCATAAAATTCACCCTTTTTAAAGTCAAAAAAAAAAAAAAAAAAAAAAAGAACCAACTTTCAATCTACTTAGTGACTGCTGAAGTCACTCCGCAACCATTGGTCAACCCGGGGCCCCGCAGGAGACCTCTTAGAACCCTTGGGCGCGAGCGGCGTGTGCGCATGCTCACTTGTGTTTGGCACTGCTCCTTGGTTAGCGTTCGATCGGGAGGCTTTTGAGTGGTGCTGTTGTGGCAGAGATGTTGTCTTCGAGAAAATCGTACTCAGTAATATTCGCTCATATCGGCTTCACGAGTGGGTATGAGCCGAGGGGCCAGGTGAGGGGACGGGCCTCTGAAGCTGCTGTCTTCTTCCATGAAGAAGCTTTTTGACATTTGACGGTAGACGAAAGAGTCACTCTCAGGCACCGCCACCAGGTGGCAGGAGGCGAGCTCGGACGAGGTTTGTTTCAGACAGAGAATCGGCTTTTGGCCTAGCTCCCAGATCCACTCAGACATCTGGGAAACATCAATCACGCTGCCTAAAGGGGCCATGTTGAAAGAGGACACCAGATCCTTTCGTGTGGAGTAGGGGACTTGGGTGACAGAGCGGAACGAGAAGTAGTGGGCGGAGCTAGGCCCAATCTTAGAAAAGAACTGATCTGTGGCCAGGTCAAGAAACAGCCCATTAGAACCATCTTTCAATATCCTTAGTGACTGCTGACGTCACTCAGCATCCATTGGTCAACCCGGGGCCCCCGCAGGAGACCTCTTAGAACCCTTGGGCGCGAGCGGTGTGTGCGCGTTCTCACCTGTGTTTATCACTGCTCCTTGGTTACCGTTCGATCGGGAGGCTTTTGAGTGGTGCGGTTGTGGCAGAGAGGTTGGCTTCTACAGAATAGTACCGAGTAATCGCTGGTATTAGGTTTAGAAGTGGATAAGAGCCGAGGGGGCAGGTGAGCGGGCTGGCCCGTTAAGCTGCTGTCTTCTGCCATGAAGGCGCTTTTTGACTTTGGACCGTAGAAGAAAAAGTCACTCTCTGGCACCACCACCGGGCTGCAGGAGGCGAGCGCGGACGCGGTTTGTTCGTGAAAGAGAATCGGCTTTCGGCTGAGCTGGCAGATCCGACTCAGACATCTGGGAAAGATCCATCACGCTGCCAAACAGGGTGATGTGGAAAGAGGACAGCTGATCTTTCCGTGTGGAGTAGGGGTCGGGAACCTCCAGCAGGCTGCAGGAGGCGAGCGCGGGAGCGGTTTGGTTGAGAAATGGAATCGGATTTCGGCTGAGCTACCAGATCCGACACAGACATCTGGGAAAGATCCATCAAGCTGCAAAAGGGGTCATGTTAAAAGTGGATAGCAGATCTTTCCGTGTGGAGTAGGGTAAGTGGATGACAGAGTGGATGGAGAAGTAGGGGGCGGAGCCAGGCCCAAGCTTAGGAAAGAACTTATCTGTAGCCATGGCAAGAAATAGCCCGTGAGAAACAACTTTCAATCCCCCTAGGGACCACTGACGGCAATCAGCAACCATTGGTCAACCCGGGGCCCCGCAGGAGACCTCTTAGAACCCTTGGGCGCGAGCGGTGTGTGCGCATGCTCACTTGTGTTTGGCACTGCTCCTTGGTTAGCGTTCGATCGGGAGGCTTTTGGGTGGTGCTGTTGTGGCAGAGATGTTGTCTTCGAGAAAATAGTACTGAGTAATATTCGCTCATATCGGCTTCACGAGTGGGTATGAGCCGAGGGGCCAGGTGAGGGGACGGGCCTCTGAAGCTGCTGTCTTCTCCCATGAAGAAGCTTTTTGACTTTTGACGGTAGACGAAAGAGTCACTCTCAGGCACCGCCACCAGGTTGCAGGAGGCGAGCTCGGACGAGGTTTATTTCAGACAGAGAATCGGCTTTTGGCCTAGCTCCCAGATCCACTCAGACATCTGGGAAAGATCAATCACGCTGCCTAAAGGGGCCATGTTGAAAGAGGACACCAGATCCTTTCGTGTGGAGTAGGGGACGGGGATGACAGAGCCGAACGAGTAGTAGGGGGCGGAGCAAGGCCCAATCTGAGAAAAGAACTGATCTGTAGCCACGTCAAGAAATAGCCCATTAGAACCAACTTTCGGCACTCAGCTCCAGGCGGGGCGGCCCCGGCGCTGAGGGACGCTACCCGACCTTGGCGGGACGGGGGTTTCGCCAGGGCCTGGGCCCAGCGACCAGGCGGAGACGGCGCGCGAGCCTTGCAGTCTCCAGGGAAATGCGGGCTTGCCCGCAATGAGATTTCATTTTCTGCATTTAAAGGACATCCTTTTCTGAGCTGCTGTGAATAAATTTGGGATGATACTGTATGTTTTCATCTAATGGAGAATTAGCTGTATTTTGAATAAGGATTGCTGCACTGGACGACTTCAGAACATTACTCACAATGTCATCAAACAGGAGTCAGAATCCCCATGGACCGAAGCAGATTGGCCTTGACCAGCTCTGGGACGACCTCAGAGCTGGAATCCAGCAAGTGTACACCAGACAGAGTATGGCGAAGTCCAGATACATGGAACTCTACACGTATCCTCCTGCTTGAACTGAGATAATTTGCTTTAGAATTTTGATACTTAGTGGTAGGATCGATGAATTATTAGAAATTTGACATCGTGTGTTCTCTTCTCAGTTCATCCTTGAAATGTAGTCACAGAATTCATCTTTAGCTTTAAGTTTTTTGAATAGAGGTACTGTTTTTCGGTTTTTGGAACAGAGGTAATAAAATTGGCTAGTTAGTTGTCTAATGCAGTGCTGGTCAGTACAGTAGCCACTAGTCACATGTATCTGTTTACATTTAAAATAATTTAAAAATTCAGTTTCTTAGTCACAGTAGCCATATTTTAAGGGCTTAATAGTCAGATAATAAAATATTTCTATTACTGTGGAAAGATCCGTTGGACAGCACTGGCCTAAAGCAGGGGATCATTTGTTGAAATGTTGTCCATTTGTTTATATATTGTCTACAGCTGCTTTCATGTTACTCGGAGGGAGTTGAGTAGTTCTGTCAGAAACAATCTTGTCCACAAAGCCTAAAATATTTGCTATCTGGTCCTTTACATAAGAAGTTTGTTGACCTGATCTAACGGGATAGCACAGAGAACAAAAGTTTAACTGTTCTGGTCCTGTTTCACAAAAATGGTATTTAAAAAGTAACTCCCTCATTTGTCATGTGGCCTGCCATGTGTGCGAGGGACAGTGCCGCGTGCTGCAAAGGTCACGAGGGTGTAAAAGACGCGGCCCTGCTCTTCCATACCCAGTGGTGTGCTGTTCGCCTTTGTGGAGTTTCTTGGTTCCGTTCAAATATGAAATTGGAACTAGAGCTAAGCCACCTCAGTAGTGAGCAGGTTGCTGCAGATTCTAGGATTTCAAGGTTCAATGGAGATTTAAGTTTAAATCTTTGGTATGTATCTGTAATTATCAAACTAGGTTATGTGATATTGTAGTGTTCCCTCAAATATGTTAGCATCTGAAAATCCTTAAAAAGAATTTAAACATTGATTTAGATGGATATGAAGCTGTCTATTTCTAAATTAACTTACAATTTATTGTATGTATGTACACATATTCACATATGTACTCATATATACTTACATGTAATACACTTTTCAAAAAAAATCAGCTTTATTGAGATAATTCACAAACCATAAAATTCACCCTTTTTAAAGTCAAAAAAAAAAAAAAAAAAAAAAAAGAACCAACTTTCAATCTACTTAGTGACTGCTGAAGTCACTCCGCAACCATTGGTCAACCCGGGGCCCCGCAGGAGACCTCTTAGAACCCTTGGGCGCGAGCGGCGTGTGCGCATGCTCACTTGTGTTTGGCACTGCTCCTTGGTTAGCGTTCGATCGGGAGGCTTTTGAGTGGTGCTGTTGTGGCAGAGATGTTGTCTTCGAGAAAATCGTACTCAGTAATATTCGCTCATATCGGCTTCACGAGTGGGTATGAGCCGAGGGGCCAGGTGAGGGGACGGGCCTCTGAAGCTGCTGTCTTCTTCCATGAAGAAGCTTTTTGACATTTGACGGTAGACGAAAGAGTCACTCTCAGGCACCGCCACCAGGTGGCAGGAGGCGAGCTCGGACGAGGTTTGTTTCAGACAGAGAATCGGCTTTTGGCCTAGCTCCCAGATCCACTCAGACATCTGGGAAACATCAATCACGCTGCCTAAAGGGGCCATGTTGAAAGAGGACACCAGATCCTTTCGTGTGGAGTAGGGGACTTGGGTGACAGAGCGGAACGAGAAGTAGTGGGCGGAGCTAGGCCCAATCTTAGAAAAGAACTGATCTGTGGCCAGGTCAAGAAACAGCCCATTAGAACCATCTTTCAATATCCTTAGTGACTGCTGACGTCACTCAGCATCCATTGGTCAACCCGGGGCCCCCGCAGGAGACCTCTTAGAACCCTTGGGCGCGAGCGGTGTGTGCGCGTTCTCACCTGTGTTTATCACTGCTCCTTGGTTACCGTTCGATCGGGAGGCTTTTGAGTGGTGCGGTTGTGGCAGAGAGGTTGGCTTCTACAGAATAGTACCGAGTAATCGCTGGTATTAGGTTTAGAAGTGGATAAGAGCCGAGGGGGCAGGTGAGCGGGCTGGCCCGTTAAGCTGCTGTCTTCTGCCATGAAGGCGCTTTTTGACTTTGGACCGTAGAAGAAAAAGTCACTCTCTGGCACCACCACCGGGCTGCAGGAGGCGAGCGCGGACGCGGTTTGTTCGTGAAAGAGAATCGGCTTTCGGCTGAGCTGGCAGATCCGACTCAGACATCTGGGAAAGATCCATCACGCTGCCAAACAGGGTGATGTGGAAAGAGGACAGCTGATCTTTCCGTGTGGAGTAGGGGTCGGGAACCTCCAGCAGGCTGCAGGAGGCGAGCGCGGGAGCGGTTTGGTTGAGAAATGGAATCGGATTTCGGCTGAGCTACCAGATCCGACACAGACATCTGGGAAAGATCCATCAAGCTGCAAAAGGGGTCATGTTAAAAGTGGATAGCAGATCTTTCCGTGTGGAGTAGGGTAAGTGGATGACAGAGTGGATGGAGAAGTAGGGGGCGGAGCCAGGCCCAAGCTTAGGAAAGAACTTATCTGTAGCCATGGCAAGAAATAGCCCGTGAGAAACAACTTTCAATCCCCCTAGGGACCACTGACGGCAATCAGCAACCATTGGTCAACCCGGGGCCCCGCAGGAGACCTCTTAGAACCCTTGGGCGCGAGCGGTGTGTGCGCATGCTCACTTGTGTTTGGCACTGCTCCTTGGTTAGCGTTCGATCGGGAGGCTTTTGGGTGGTGCTGTTGTGGCAGAGATGTTGTCTTCGAGAAAATAGTACTGAGTAATATTCGCTCATATCGGCTTCACGAGTGGGTATGAGCCGAGGGGCCAGGTGAGGGGACGGGCCTCTGAAGCTGCTGTCTTCTCCCATGAAGAAGCTTTTTGACTTTTGACGGTAGACGAAAGAGTCACTCTCAGGCACCACCACCAGGTTGCAGGAGGCGAGCTCGGACGAGGTTTATTTCAGACAGAGAATCGGCTTTTGGCCTAGCTCCCAGATCCACTCAGACATCTGGGAAAGATCAATCACGCTGCCTAAAGGGGCCATGTTGAAAGAGGACACCAGATCCTTTCGTGTGGAGTAGGGGACGGGGATGACAGAGCCGAACGAGTAGTAGGGGGCGGAGCAAGGCCCAATCTGAGAAAAGAACTGATCTGTAGCCACGTCAAGAAATAGCCCATTAGAACCAACTTTCGGCACTCAGCTCCAGGCGGGGCGGCCCCGGCGCTGAGGGACGCTACCCGACCTTGGCGGGACGGGGGTTTCGCCAGGGCCTGGGCCCAGCGACCAGGCGGAGACGGCGCGCGAGCCTTGCAGTCTCCAGGGAAATGCGGGCTTGCCCGCAATGAGATTTCATTTTCTGCATTTAAAGGACATCCTTTTCTGAGCTGCTGTGAATAAATTTGGGATGATACTGTATGTTTTCATCTAATGGAGAATTAGCTGTATTTTGAATAAGGATTGCTGCACTGGACGACTTCAGAACATTACTCACAATGTCATCAAACAGGAGTCAGAATCCCCATGGACCGAAGCAGATTGGCCTTGACCAGCTCTGGGACGACCTCAGAGCTGGAATCCAGCAAGTGTACACCAGACAGAGTATGGCGAAGTCCAGATACATGGAACTCTACACGTATCCTCCTGCTTGAACTGAGATAATTTGCTTTAGAATTTTGATACTTAGTGGTAGGATCGATGAATTATTAGAAATTTGACATCGTGTGTTCTCTTCTCAGTTCATCCTTGAAATGTAGTCACAGAATTCATCTTTAGCTTTAAGTTTTTTGAATAGAGGTACTGTTTTTCGGTTTTTGGAACAGAGGTAATAAAATTGGCTAGTTAGTTGTCTAATGCAGTGCTGGTCAGTACAGTAGCCACTAGTCACATGTATCTGTTTACATTTAAAATAATTTAAAAATTCAGTTTCTTAGTCACAGTAGCCATATTTTAAGGGCTTAATAGTCAGATAATAAAATATTTCTATTACTGTGGAAAGATCCGTTGGACAGCACTGGCCTAAAGCAGGGGATCATTTGTTGAAATGTTGTCCATTTGTTTATATATTGTCTACAGCTGCTTTCATGTTACTCGGAGGGAGTTGAGTAGTTCTGTCAGAAACAATCTTGTCCACAAAGCCTAAAATATTTGCTATCTGGTCCTTTACATAAGAAGTTTGTTGACCTGATCTAACGGGATAGCACAGAGAACAAAAGTTTAACTCTTCTGGTCCTGTTTCACAAAAATGGTATTTAAAAAGTAACTCCCTCATTTGTCATGTGGCCTGCCATGTGTGCGAGGGACAGTGCCGCGTGCTGCAAAGGTCACGAGGGTGTAAAAGACGCGGCCCTGCTCTTCCATACCCAGTGGTGTGCTGTTCGCCTTTGTGGAGTTTCTTGGTTCCGTGCAAATATGAAATTGGAACTAGAGCTAAGCCACCTCAGTAGTGAGCAGGTTGCTGCAGATTCTAGGATTTCAAGGTTCAATGGAGATTTAAGTTTAAATCTTTGGTATGTATCTGTAATTATCAAACTAGGTTATGTGATATTGTAGTGTTCCCTCAAATATGTTAGCATCTGAAAATCCTTAAAAAGAATTTAAACATTGATTTAGATGGATATGAAGCTGTCTATTTCTAAATTAACTTACAATTTATTGTATGTATGTACACATATTCACATATGTACTCACATATACTTACATGTAGAACACTTTTCAAAAAAAAATCAGCTTTATTGAGATAATTCACAAACCATAAAATTCACCCTCTTTAAAGTCAAAAAAAAAAAAAAAAAAAAGAACCAACTTTCAATCTACTTAGTGACTGCTGAAGTCACTCCGCAACCATTGGTCAACCCGGGGCCCCGCAGGAGACCTCTTAGAACCCTTGGGCGCGAGCGGCGTGTGCGCATGCTCACTTGTGTTTGGCACTGCTCCTTGGTTAGCGTTCGATCGGGAGGCTTTTGAGTGGTGCTGTTGTGGCAGAGATGTTGTCTTCGAGAAAATCGTACTCAGTAATATTCGCTCATATCGGCTTCACGAGTGGGTATGAGCCGAGGGGCCAGGTGAGGGGACGGGCCTCTGAAGCTGCTGTCTTCTTCCATGAAGAAGCTTTTTGACATTTGACGGTAGACGAAAGAGTCACTCTCAGGCACCGCCACCAGGTGGCAGGAGGCGAGCTCGGACGAGGTTTGTTTCAGACAGAGAATCGGCTTTTGGCCTAGCTCCCAGATCCACTCAGACATCTGGGAAACATCAATCACGCTGCCTAAAGGGGCCATGTTGAAAGAGGACACCAGATCCTTTCGTGTGGAGTAGGGGACTTGGGTGACAGAGCGGAACGAGAAGTAGTGGGCGGAGCTAGGCCCAATCTTAGAAAAGAACTGATCTGTGGCCAGGTCAAGAAACAGCCCATTAGAACCATCTTTCAATATCCTTAGTGACTGCTGACGTCACTCAGCATCCATTGGTCAACCCGGGGCCCCCGCAGGAGACCTCTTAGAACCCTTGGGCGCGAGCGGTGTGTGCGCGTTCTCACCTGTGTTTATCACTGCTCCTTGGTTACCGTTCGATCGGGAGGCTTTTGAGTGGTGCGGTTGTGGCAGAGAGGTTGGCTTCTACAGAATAGTACCGAGTAATCGCTGGTATTAGGTTTAGAAGTGGATAAGAGCCGAGGGGGCAGGTGAGCGGGCTGGCCCGTTAAGCTGCTGTCTTCTGCCATGAAGGCGCTTTTTGACTTTGGACCGTAGAAGAAAAAGTCACTCTCTGGCACCACCACCGGGCTGCAGGAGGCGAGCGCGGACGCGGTTTGTTCGTGAAAGAGAATCGGCTTTCGGCTGAGCTGGCAGATCCGACTCAGACATCTGGGAAAGATCCATCACGCTGCCAAACAGGGTGATGTGGAAAGAGGACAGCTGATCTTTCCGTGTGGAGTAGGGGTCGGGAACCTCCAGCAGGCTGCAGGAGGCGAGCGCGGGAGCGGTTTGGTTGAGAAATGGAATCGGATTTCGGCTGAGCTACCAGATCCGACACAGACATCTGGGAAAGATCCATCAAGCTGCAAAAGGGGTCATGTTAAAAGTGGATAGCAGATCTTTCCGTGTGGAGTAGGGTAAGTGGATGACAGAGTGGATGGAGAAGTAGGGGGCGGAGCCAGGCCCAAGCTTAGGAAAGAACTTATCTGTAGCCATGGCAAGAAATAGCCCGTGAGAAACAACTTTCAATCCCCCTAGGGACCACTGACGGCAATCAGCAACCATTGGTCAACCCGGGGCCCCGCAGGAGACCTCTTAGAACCCTTGGGCGCGAGCGGTGTGTGCGCATGCTCACTTGTGTTTGGCACTGCTCCTTGGTTAGCGTTCGATCGGGAGGCTTTTGGGTGGTGCTGTTGTGGCAGAGATGTTGTCTTCGAGAAAATAGTACTGAGTAATATTCGCTCATATCGGCTTCACGAGTGGGTATGAGCCGAGGGGCCAGGTGAGGGGACGGGCCTCTGAAGCTGCTGTCTTCTCCCATGAAGAAGCTTTTTGACTTTTGACGGTAGACGAAAGAGTCACTCTCAGGCACCGCCACCAGGTTGCAGGAGGCGAGCTCGGACGAGGTTTATTTCAGACAGAGAATCGGCTTTTGGCCTAGCTCCCAGATCCACTCAGACATCTGGGAAAGATCAATCACGCTGCCTAAAGGGGCCATGTTGAAAGAGGACACCAGATCCTTTCGTGTGGAGTAGGGGACGGGGATGACAGAGCCGAACGAGTAGTAGGGGGCGGAGCAAGGCCCAATCTGAGAAAAGAACTGATCTGTAGCCACGTCAAGAAATAGCCCATTAGAACCAACTTTCGGCACTCAGCTCCAGGCGGGGCGGCCCCGGCGCTGAGGGACGCTACCCGACCTTGGCGGGACGGGGGTTTCGCCAGGGCCTGGGCCCAGCGACCAGGCGGAGACGGCGCGCGAGCCTTGCAGTCTCCAGGGAAATGCGGGCTTGCCCGCAATGAGATTTCATTTTCTGCATTTAAAGGACATCCTTTTCTGAGCTGCTGTGAATAAATTTGGGATGATACTGTATGTTTTCATCTAATGGAGAATTAGCTGTATTTTGAATAAGGATTGCTGCACTGGACGACTTCAGAACATTATTCACAATGTCATCAAACAGGAGTCAGAATCCCCATGGACCGAAGCAGATTGGCCTTGACCAGCTCTGGGACGACCTCAGAGCTGGAATCCAGCAAGTGTACACCAGACAGAGTATGGCGAAGTCCAGATACATGGAACTCTACACGTATCCTCCTGCTTGAACTGAGATAATTTGCTTTAGAATTTTGATACTTAGTGGTAGGATCGATGAATTATTAGAAATTTGACATCGTGTGTTCTCTTCTCAGTTCATCCTTGAAATGTAGTCACAGAATTCATCTTTAGCTTTAAGTTTTTTGAATAGAGGTACTGTTTTTCGGTTTTTGGAACAGAGGTAATAAAATTGGCTAGTTAGTTGTCTAATGCAGTGCTGGTCAGTACAGTAGCCACTAGTCACATGTATCTGTTTACATTTAAAATAATTTAAAAATTCAGTTTCTTAGTCACAGTAGCCATATTTTAAGGGCTTAATAGTCAGATAATAAAATATTTCTATTACTGTGGAAAGATCCGTTGGACAGCACTGGCCTAAAGCAGGGGATCATTTGTTGAAATGTTGTCCATTTGTTTATATATTGTCTACAGCTGCTTTCATGTTACTCGGAGGGAGTTGAGTAGTTCTGTCAGAAACAATCTTGTCCACAAAGCCTAAAATATTTGCTATCTGGTCCTTTACATAAGAAGTTTGTTGACCTGATCTAACGGGATAGCACAGAGAACAAAAGTTTAACTCTTCTGGTCCTGTTTCACAAAAATGGTATTTAAAAAGTAACTCCCTCATTTGTCATGTGGCCTGCCATGTGTGCGAGGGACAGTGCCGCGTGCTGCAAAGGTCACGAGGGTGTAAAAGACGCGGCCCTGCTCTTCCATACCCAGTGGTGTGCTGTTCGCCTTTGTAGAGTTTCTTGGTTCCGTGCAAATATGAAATTGGAACTAGAGCTAAGCCACCTCAGTAGTGAGCAGGTTGCTGCAGATTCTAGGATTTCAAGGTTCAATGGAGATTTAAGTTTAAATCTTTGGTATGTATCTGTAATTATCAAACTAGGTTATGTGATATTGTAGTGTTCCCTCAAATATGTTAGCATCTGAAAATCCTTAAAAAGAATTTAAACATTGATTTAGATGGATATGAAGCTGTCTATTTCTAAATTAACTTACAATTTATTGTATGTATGTACACATATTCACATATGTACTCATATATACTTACATGTAGAACACTTTTCAAAAAAAAATCAGCTTTATTGAGATAATTCACAAACCATAAAATGCACCCTTTTTAAAGTCAAAAAAAAAAAAAAAAAAAGAACCAACTTTCAATCTACTTAGTGACTGCTGAAGTCACTCCGCAACCATTGGTCAACCCGGGGCCCCGCAGGAGACCTCTTAGAACCCTTGGGCGCGAGCGGCGTGTGCGCATGCTCACTTGTGTTTGGCACTGCTCCTTGGTTAGCGTTCGATCGGGAGGCTTTTGAGTGGTGCTGTTGTGGCAGAGATGTTGTCTTCGAGAAAATCGTACTCAGTAATATTCGCTCATATCGACTTCACGAGTGGGTATGAGCCGAGGGGCCAGGTGAGGGGACGGGCCTCTGAAGCTGCTGTCTTCTTCCATGAAGAAGCTTTTTGACATTTGACGGTAGACGAAAGAGTCACTCTCAGGCACCGCCACCAGGTGGCAGGAGGCGAGCTCGGACGAGGTTTGTTTCAGACAGAGAATCGGCTTTTGGCCTAGCTCCCAGATCCACTCAGACATCTGGGAAACATCAATCACGCTGCCTAAAGGGGCCATGTTGAAAGAGGACACCAGATCCTTTCGTGTGGAGTAGGGGACTTGGGTGACAGAGCGGAACGAGAAGTAGTGGGCGGAGCTAGGCCCAATCTTAGAAAAGAACTGATCTGTGGCCAGGTCAAGAAACAGCCCATTAGAACCATCTTTCAATATCCTTAGTGACTGCTGACGTCACTCAGCATCCATTGGTCAACCCGGGGCCCCGCAGGAGACCTCTTAGAACCCTTGGGCGCGAGCGGTGTGTGCGCGTTCTCACCTGTGTTTATCACTGCTCCTTGGTTACCGTTCGATCGGGAGGCTTTTGAGTGGTGCGGTTGTGGCAGAGAGGTTGGCTTCTACAGAATAGTACCGAGTAATCGCTGGTATTAGGTTTAGAAGTGGATAAGAGCCGAGGGGGCAGGTGAGCGGGCTGGCCCGTTAAGCTGCTGTCTTCTGCCATGAAGGCGCTTTTTGACTTTGGACCGTAGAAGAAAAAGTCACTCTCTGGCACCACCACCGGGCTGCAGGAGGCGAGCGCGGACGCGGTTTGTTCGTGAAAGAGAATCGGCTTTCGGCTGAGCTGGCAGATCCGACTCAGACATCTGGGAAAGATCCATCACGCTGCCAAACAGGGTGATGTGGAAAGAGGACAGCTGATCTTTCCGTGTGGAGTAGGGGTCGGGAACCTCCAGCAGGCTGCAGGAGGCGAGCGCGGGAGCGGTTTGGTTGAGAAATGGAATCGGATTTCGGCTGAGCTACCAGATCCGACACAGACATCTGGGAAAGATCCATCAAGCTGCAAAAGGGGTCATGTTAAAAGTGGATAGCAGATCTTTCCGTGTGGAGTAGGGTAAGTGGATGACAGAGTGGATGGAGAAGTAGGGGGCGGAGCCAGGCCCAAGCTTAGGAAAGAACTTATCTGTAGCCATGGCAAGAAATAGCCCGTGAGAAACAACTTTCAATCCCCCTAGGGACCACTGACGGCAATCAGCAACCATTGGTCAACCCGGGGCCCCGCAGGAGACCTCTTAGAATCCTTGGGCGCGAGCGGTGTGTGCGCATGCTCACTTGTGTTTGGCACTGCTCCTTGGTTAGCGTTCGATCGGGAGGCTTTTGGGTGGTGCTGTTGTGGCAGAGATGTTGTCTTCGAGAAAATAGTACTGAGTAATATTCGCTCATATCGGCTTCACGAGTGGGTATGAGCCGAGGGGCCAGGTGAGGGGACGGGCCTCTGAAGCTGCTGTCTTCTCCCATGAAGAAGCTTTTTGACTTTTGACGGTAGACGAAAGAGTCACTCTCAGGCACCGCCACCAGGTTGCAGGAGGCGAGCTCGGACGAGGTTTATTTCAGACAGAGAATCGGCTTTTGGCCTAGCTCCCAGATCCACTCAGACATCTGGGAAAGATCAATCACGCTGCCTAAAGGGGCCATGTTGAAAGAGGACACCAGATCCTTTCGTGTGGAGTAGGGGACGGGGATGACAGAGCCGAACGAGTAGTAGGGGGCGGAGCAAGGCCCAATCTGAGAAAAGAACTGATCTGTAGCCACGTCAAGAAATAGCCCATTAGAACCAACTTTCGGCACTCAGCTCCAGGCGGGGCGGCCCCGGCGCTGAGGGACGCTACCCGACCTTGGCGGGACGGGGGTTTCGCCAGGGCCTGGGCCCAGCGACCAGGCGGAGACGGCGCGCGAGCCTTGCAGTCTCCAGGGAAATGCGGGCTTGCCTGCAATGAGATTTCATTTTCTGCATTTAAAGGACATCCTTTTCTGAGCTGCTGTGAATAAATTTGGGATGATACTGTATGTTTTCATCTAATGGAGAATTAGCTGTATTTTGAATAAGGATTGCTGCACTGGACGACTTCAGAACATTACTCACAATGTCATCAAACAGGAGTCAGAATCCCCATGGACCGAAGCAGATTGGCCTTGACCAGCTCTGGGACGACCTCAGAGCTGGAATCCAGCAAGTGTACACCAGACAGAGTATGGCGAAGTCCAGATACATGGAACTCTACACGTATCCTCCTGCTTGAACTGAGATAATTTGCTTTAGAATTTTGATACTTAGTGGTAGGATCGATGAATTATTAGAAATTTGACATCGTGTGTTCTCTTCTCAGTTCATCCTTGAAATGTAGTCACAGAATTCATCTTTAGCTTTAAGTTTTTTGAATAGAGGTACTGTTTTTCGGTTTTTGGAACAGAGGTAATAAAATTGGCTAGTTAGTTGTCTAATGCAGTGCTGGTCAGTACAGTAGCCACTAGTCACATGTATCTGTTTACATTTAAAATAATTTAAAAATTCAGTTTCTTAGTCACAGTAGCCATATTTTAAGGGCTTAATAGTCAGATAATAAAATATTTCTATTACTGTGGAAAGATCCGTTGGACAGCACTGGCCTAAAGCAGGGGATCATTTGTTGAAATGTTGTCCATTTGTTTATATATTGTCTACAGCTGCTTTCATGTTACTCGGAGGGAGTTGAGTAGTTCTGTCAGAAACAATCTTGTCCACAAAGCCTAAAATATTTGCTATCTGGTCCTTTACATAAGAAGTTTGTTGACCTGATCTAACGGGATAGCACAGAGAACAAAAGTTTAACTCTTCTGGTCCTGTTTCACAAAAATGGTATTTAAAAAGTAACTCCCTCATTTGTCATGTGGCCTGCCATGTGTGCGAGGGACAGTGCCGCGTGCTGCAAAGGTCACGAGGGTGTAAAAGACGCGGCCCTGCTCTTCCATACCCAGTGGTGTGCTGTTCGCCTTTGTAGAGTTTCTTGGTTCCGTGCAAATATGAAATTGGAACTAGAGCTAAGCCACCTCAGTAGTGAGCAGGTTGCTGCAGATTCTAGGATTTCAAGGTTCAATGGAGATTTAAGTTTAAATCTTTGGTATGTATCTGTAATTATCAAACTAGGTTATGTGATATTGTAGTGTTCCCTCAAATATGTTAGCATCTGAAAATCCTTAAAAAGAATTTAAACATTGATTTAGATGGATATGAAGCTGTCTATTTCTAAATTAACTTACAATTTATTGTATGTATGTACACATATTCACATATGTACTCATATATACTTACATGTAGAACACTTTTCAAAAAAAAATCAGCTTTATTGAGATAATTCACAAACCATAAAATTCACCCTTTTTAAAGTCAAAAAAAAAAAAAAAAAAAAGAACCAACTTTCAATCTACTTAGTGACTGCTGAAGTCACTCCGCAACCATTGGTCAACCCGGGGCCCCGCAGGAGACCTCTTAGAACCCTTGGGCGCGAGCGGCGTGTGCGCATGCTCACTTGTGTTTGGCACTGCTCCTTGGTTAGCGTTCGATCGGGAGGCTTTTGAGTGGTGCTGTTGTGGCAGAGATGTTGTCTTCGAGAAAATCGTACTCAGTAATATTCGCTCATATCGGCTTCACGAGTGGGTATGAGCCGAGGGGCCAGGTGAGGGGACGGGCCTCTGAAGCTGCTGTCTTCTTCCATGAAGAAGCTTTTTGACATTTGACGGTAGACGAAAGAGTCACTCTCAGGCACCGCCACCAGGTGGCAGGAGGCGAGCTCAGACGAGGTTTGTTTCAGACAGAGAATCGGCTTTTGGCCTAGCTCCCAGATCCACTCAGACATCTGGGAAACATCAATCACGCTGCCTAAAGGGGCCATGTTGAAAGAGGACACCAGATCCTTTCGTGTGGAGTAGGGGACTTGGGTGACAGAGCGGAACGAGAAGTAGTGGGCGGAGCTAGGCCCAATCTTAGAAAAGAACTGATCTGTGGCCAGGTCAAGAAACAGCCCATTAGAACCATCTTTCAATATCCTTAGTGACTGCTGACGTCACTCAGCATCCATTGGTCAACCCGGGGCCCCGCAGGAGACCTCTTAGAACCCTTGGGCGCGAGCGGTGTGTGCGCGTTCTCACCTGTGTTTATCACTGCTCCTTGGTTACCGTTCGATCGGGAGGCTTTTGAGTGGTGCGGTTGTGGCAGAGAGGTTGGCTTCTACAGAATAGTACCGAGTAATCGCTGGTATTAGGTTTAGAAGTGGATAAGAGCCGAGGGGGCAGGTGAGCGGGCTGGCCCGTTAAGCTGCTGTCTTCTGCCATGAAGGCGCTTTTTGACTTTGGACCGTAGAAGAAAAAGTCACTCTCTGGCACCACCACCGGGCTGCAGGAGGCGAGCGCGGACGCGGTTTGTTCGTGAAAGAGAATCGGCTTTCGGCTGAGCTGGCAGATCCGACTCAGACATCTGGGAAAGATCCATCACGCTGCCAAACAGGGTGATGTGGAAAGAGGACAGCTGATCTTTCCGTGTGGAGTAGGGGTCGGGAACCTCCAGCAGGCTGCAGGAGGCGAGCGCGGGAGCGGTTTGGTTGAGAAATGGAATCGGATTTCGGCTGAGCTACCAGATCCGACACAGACATCTGGGAAAGATCCATCAAGCTGCAAAAGGGGTCATGTTAAAAGTGGATAGCAGATCTTTCCGTGTGGAGTAGGGTAAGTGGATGACAGAGTGGATGGAGAAGTAGGGGGCGGAGCCAGGCCCAAGCTTAGGAAAGAACTTATCTGTAGCCATGGCAAGAAATAGCCCGTGAGAAACAACTTTCAATCCCCCTAGGGACCACTGACGGCAATCAGCAACCATTGGTCAACCCGGGGCCCCGCAGGAGACCTCTTAGAACCCTTGGGCGCGAGCGGTGTGTGCGCATGCTCACTTGTGTTTGGCACTGCTCCTTGGTTAGCGTTCGATCGGGAGGCTTTTGGGTGGTGCTGTTGTGGCAGAGATGTTGTCTTCGAGAAAATAGTACTGAGTAATATTCGCTCATATCGGCTTCACGAGTGGGTATGAGCCGAGGGGCCAGGTGAGGGGACGGGCCTCTGAAGCTGCTGTCTTCTCCCATGAAGAAGCTTTTTGACTTTTGACGGTAGACGAAAGAGTCACTCTCAGGCACCGCCACCAGGTTGCAGGAGGCGAGCTCGGACGAGGTTTATTTCAGACAGAGAATCGGCTTTTGGCCTAGCTCCCAGATCCACTCAGACATCTGGGAAAGATCAATCACGCTGCCTAAAGGGGCCATGTTGAAAGAGGACACCAGATCCTTTCGTGTGGAGTAGGGGACGGGGATGACAGAGCCGAACGAGTAGTAGGGGGCGGAGCAAGGCCCAATCTGAGAAAAGAACTGATCTGTAGCCACGTCAAGAAATAGCCCATTAGAACCAACTTTCGGCACTCAGCTCCAGGCGGGGCGGCCCCGGCGCTGAGGGACGCTACCCGACCTTGGCGGGACGGGGGTTTCGCCAGGGCCTGGGCCCAGCGACCAGGCGGAGACGGCGCGCGAGCCTTGCAGTCTCCAGGGAAATGCGGGCTTGCCTGCAATGAGATTTCATTTTCTGCATTTAAAGGACATCCTTTTCTGAGCTGCTGTGAATAAATTTGGGATGATACTGTATGTTTTCATCTAATGGAGAATTAGCTGTATTTTGAATAAGGATTGCTGCACTGGACGACTTCAGAACATTATTCACAATGTCATCAAACAGGAGTCAGAATCCCCATGGACCGAAGCAGATTGGCCTTGACCAGCTCTGGGACGACCTCAGAGCTGGAATCCAGCAAGTGTACACCAGACAGAGTATGGCGAAGTCCAGATACATGGAACTCTACACGTATCCTCCTGCTTGAACTGAGATAATTTGCTTTAGAATTTTGATACTTAGTGGTAGGATCGATGAATTATTAGAAATTTGACATCGTGTGTTCTCTTCTCAGTTCATCCTTGAAATGTAGTCACAGAATTCATCTTTAGCTTTAAGTTTTTTGAATAGAGGTACTGTTTTTCGGTTTTTGGAACAGAGGTAATAAAATTGGCTAGTTAGTTGTCTAATGCAGTGCTGGTCAGTACAGTAGCCACTAGTCACATGTATCTGTTTACATTTAAAATAATTTAAAAATTCAGTTTCTTAGTCACAGTAGCCATATTTTAAGGGCTTAATAGTCAGATAATAAAATATTTCTATTACTGTGGAAAGATCCGTTGGACAGCACTGGCCTAAAGCAGGGGATCATTTGTTGAAATGTTGTCCATTTGTTTATATATTGTCTACAGCTGCTTTCATGTTACTCGGAGGGAGTTGAGTAGTTCTGTCAGAAACAATCTTGTCCACAAAGCCTAAAATATTTGCTATCTGGTCCTTTACATAAGAAGTTTGTTGACCTGATCTAACGGGATAGCACAGAGAACAAAAGTTTAACTCTTCTGGTCCTGTTTCACAAAAATGGTATTTAAAAAGTAACTCCCTCATTTGTCATGTGGCCTGCCATGTGTGCGAGGGACAGTGCCGCGTGCTGCAAAGGTCACGAGGGTGTAAAAGACGCGGCCCTGCTCTTCCATACCCAGTGGTGTGCTGTTCGCCTTTGTAGAGTTTCTTGGTTCCGTGCAAATATGAAATTGGAACTAGAGCTAAGCCACCTCAGTAGTGAGCAGGTTGCTGCAGATTCTAGGATTTCAAGGTTCAATGGAGATTTAAGTTTAAATCTTTGGTATGTATCTGTAATTATCAAACTAGGTTATGTGATATTGTAGTGTTCCCTCAAATATGTTAGCATCTGAAAATCCTTAAAAAGAATTTAAACATTGATTTAGATGGATATGAAGCTGTCTATTTCTAAATTTACTTACAATTTATTGTATGTATGTACACATATTCACATATGTACTCATATATACTTACATGTAGAACACTTTTCAAAAAAAAATCAGCTTTATTGAGATAATTCACAAACCATAAAATTCACCCTTTTTAAAGTCAAAAAAAAAAAAAAAAAAAAAAGAACCAACTTTCAATCTACTTAGTGACTGCTGAAGTCACTCCGCAACCATTGGTCAACCCGGGGCCCCGCAGGAGACCTCTTAGAACCCTTGGGCGCGAGCGGCGTGTGCGCATGCTCACTTGTGTTTGGCACTGCTCCTTGGTTAGCGTTCGATCGGGAGGCTTTTGAGTGGTGCTGTTGTGGCAGAGATGTTGTCTTCGAGAAAATCGTACTCAGTAATATTCGCTCATATCGGCTTCACGAGTGGGTATGAGCCGAGGGGCCAGGTGAGGGGACGGGCCTCTGAAGCTGCTGTCTTCTTCCATGAAGAAGCTTTTTGACATTTGACGGTAGACGAAAGAGTCACTCTCAGGCACCGCCACCAGGTGGCAGGAGGCGAGCTCGGACGAGGTTTGTTTCAGACAGAGAATCGGCTTTTGGCCTAGCTCCCAGATCCACTCAGACATCTGGGAAACATCAATCACGCTGCCTAAAGGGGCCATGTTGAAAGAGGACACCAGATCCTTTCGTGTGGAGTAGGGGACTTGGGTGACAGAGCGGAACGAGAAGTAGTGGGCGGAGCTAGGCCCAATCTTAGAAAAGAACTGATCTGTGGCCAGGTCAAGAAACAGCCCATTAGAACCATCTTTCAATATCCTTAGTGACTGCTGACGTCACTCAGCATCCATTGGTCAACCCGGGGCCCCGCAGGAGACCTCTTAGAACCCTTGGGCGCGAGCGGTGTGTGCGCGTTCTCACCTGTGTTTATCACTGCTCCTTGGTTACCGTTCGATCGGGAGGCTTTTGAGTGGTGCGGTTGTGGCAGAGAGGTTGGCTTCTACAGAATAGTACCGAGTAATCGCTGGTATTAGGTTTAGAAGTGGATAAGAGCCGAGGGGGCAGGTGAGCGGGCTGGCCCGTTAAGCTGCTGTCTTCTGCCATGAAGGCGCTTTTTGACTTTGGACCGTAGAAGAAAAAGTCACTCTCTGGCACCACCACCGGGCTGCAGGAGGCGAGCGCGGACGCGGTTTGTTCGTGAAAGAGAATCGGCTTTCGGCTGAGCTGGCAGATCCGACTCAGACATCTGGGAAAGATCCATCACGCTGCCAAACAGGGTGATGTGGAAAGAGGACAGCTGATCTTTCCGTGTGGAGTAGGGGTCGGGAACCTCCAGCAGGCTGCAGGAGGCGAGCGCGGGAGCGGTTTGGTTGAGAAATGGAATCGGATTTCGGCTGAGCTACCAGATCCGACACAGACATCTGGGAAAGATCCATCAAGCTGCAAAAGGGGTCATGTTAAAAGTGGATAGCAGATCTTTCCGTGTGGAGTAGGGTAAGTGGATGACAGAGTGGATGGAGAAGTAGGGGGCGGAGCCAGGCCCAAGCTTAGGAAAGAACTTATCTGTAGCCATGGCAAGAAATAGCCCGTGAGAAACAACTTTCAATCCCCCTAGGGACCACTGACGGCAATCAGCAACCATTGGTCAACCCGGGGCCCCGCAGGAGACCTCTTAGAACCCTTGGGCGCGAGCGGTGTGTGCGCATGCTCACTTGTGTTTGGCACTGCTCCTTGGTTAGCGTTCGATCGGGAGGCTTTTGGGTGGTGCTGTTGTGGCAGAGATGTTGTCTTCGAGAAAATAGTACTGAGTAATATTCGCTCATATCGGCTTCACGAGTGGGTATGAGCCGAGGGGCCAGGTGAGGGGACGGGCCTCTGAAGCTGCTGTCTTCTCCCATGAAGAAGCTTTTTGACTTTTGACGGTAGACGAAAGAGTCACTCTCAGGCACCGCCACCAGGTTGCAGGAGGCGAGCTCGGACGAGGTTTATTTCAGACAGAGAATCGGCTTTTGGCCTAGCTCCCAGATCCACTCAGACATCTGGGAAAGATCAATCACGCTGCCTAAAGGGGCCATGTTGAAAGAGGACACCAGATCCTTTCGTGTGGAGTAGGGGACGGGGATGACAGAGCCGAACGAGTAGTAGGGGGCGGAGCAAGGCCCAATCTGAGAAAAGAAATGATCTGTAGCCACGTCAAGAAATAGCCCATTAGAACCAACTTTCGGCACTCAGCTCCAGGCGGGGCGGCCCCGGCGCTGAGGGACGCTACCCGACCTTGGCGGGACGGGGGTTTCGCCAGGGCCTGGGCCCAGCGACCAGGCGGAGACGGCGCGCGAGCCTTGCAGTCTCCAGGGAAATGCGGGCTTGCCCGCAATGAGATTTCATTTTCTGCATTTAAAGGACATCCTTTTCTGAGCTGCTGTGAATAAATTTGGGATGATACTGTATGTTTTCATCTAATGGAGAATTAGCTGTATTTTGAATAAGGATTGCTGCACTGGACGACTTCAGAACATTACTCACAATGTCATCAAACAGGAGTCAGAATCCCCATGGACCGAAGCAGATTGGCCTTGACCAGCTCTGGGACGACCTCAGAGCTGGAATCCAGCAAGTGTACACCAGACAGAGTATGGCGAAGTCCAGATACATGGAACTCTACACGTATCCTCCTGCTTGAACTGAGATAATTTGCTTTAGAATTTTGATACTTAGTGGTAGGATCGATGAATTATCAGAAATTTGACATCGTGTGTTCTCTTCTCAGTTCATCCTTGAAATGTAGTCACAGAATTCATCTTTAGCTTTAAGTTTTTTGAATAGAGGTACTGTTTTTCGGTTTTTGGAACAGAGGTAATAAAATTGGCTAGTTAGTTGTCTAATGCAGTGCTGGTCAGTACAGTAGCCACTAGTCACATGTATCTGTTTACATTTAAAATAATTTAAAAATTCAGTTTCTTAGTCACAGTAGCCATATTTTAAGGGCTTAATAGTCAGATAATAAAATATTTCTATTACTGTGGAAAGATCCGTTGGACAGCACTGGCCTAAAGCAGGGGATCATTTGTTGAAATGTTGTCCATTTGTTTATATATTGTCTACAGCTGCTTTCATGTTACTCGGAGGGAGTTGAGTAGTTCTGTCAGAAACAATCTTGTCCACAAAGCCTAAAATATTTGCTATCTGGTCCTTTACATAAGAAGTTTGTTGACCTGATCTAACGGGATAGCACAGAGAACAAAAGTTTAACTCTTCTGGTCCTGTTTCACAAAAATGGTATTTAAAAAGTAACTCCCTCATTTGTCATGTGGCCTGCCATGTGTGCGAGGGACAGTGCCGCGTGCTGCAAAGGTCACGAGGGTGTAAAAGACGCGGCCCTGCTCTTCCATACCCAGTGGTGTGCTGTTCGCCTTTGTAGAGTTTCTTGGTTCCGTGCAAATATGAAATTGGAACTAGAGCTAAGCCACCTCAGTAGTGAGCAGGTTGCTGCAGATTCTAGGATTTCAAGGTTCAATGGAGATTTAAGTTTAAATCTTTGGTATGTATCTGTAATTATCAAACTAGGTTATGTGATATTGTAGTGTTCCCTCAAATATGTTAGCATCTGAAAATCCTTAAAAAGAATTTAAACATTGATTTAGATGGATATGAAGCTGTCTATTTCTAAATTAACTTACAATTTATTGTATGTATGTACACATATTCACATATGTACTCACATATACTTACATGTAGAACACTTTTCAAAAAAAAATCAGCTTTATTGAGATAATTCACAAACCATAAAATTCACCCTCTTTAAAGTCAAAAAAAAAAAAAAAAAAAAGAACCAACTTTCAATCTACTTAGTGACTGCTGAAGTCACTCCGCAACCATTGGTCAACCCGGGGCCCCGCAGGAGACCTCTTAGAACCCTTGGGCGCGAGCGGCGTGTGCGCATGCTCACTTGTGTTTGGCACTGCTCCTTGGTTAGCGTTCGATCGGGAGGCTTTTGAGTGGTGCTGTTGTGGCAGAGATGTTGTCTTCGAGAAAATCGTACTCAGTAATATTCGCTCATATCGGCTTCACGAGTGGGTATGAGCCGAGGGGCCAGGTGAGGGGACGGGCCTCTGAAGCTGCTGTCTTCTTCCATGAAGAAGCTTTTTGACATTTGACGGTAGACGAAAGAGTCACTCTCAGGCACCGCCACCAGGTGGCAGGAGGCGAGCTCGGACGAGGTTTGTTTCAGACAGAGAATCGGCTTTTGGCCTAGCTCCCAGATCCACTCAGACATCTGGGAAACATCAATCACGCTGCCTAAAGGGGCCATGTTGAAAGAGGACACCAGATCCTTTCGTGTGGAGTAGGGGACTTGGGTGACAGAGCGGAACGAGAAGTAGTGGGCGGAGCTAGGCCCAATCTTAGAAAAGAACTGATCTGTGGCCAGGTCAAGAAACAGCCCATTAGAACCATCTTTCAATATCCTTAGTGACTGCTGACGTCACTCAGCATCCATTGGTCAACCCGGGGCCCCGCAGGAGACCTCTTAGAACCCTTGGGCGCGAGCGGTGTGTGCGCGTTCTCACCTGTGTTTATCACTGCTCCTTGGTTACCGTTCGATCGGGAGGCTTTTGAGTGGTGCGGTTGTGGCAGAGAGGTTGGCTTCTACAGAATAGTACCGAGTAATCGCTGGTATTAGGTTTAGAAGTGGATAAGAGCCGAGGGGGCAGGTGAGCGGGCTGGCCCGTTAAGCTGCTGTCTTCTGCCATGAAGGCGCTTTTTGACTTTGGACCGTAGAAGAAAAAGTCACTCTCTGGCACCACCACCGGGCTGCAGGAGGCGAGCGCGGACGCGGTTTGTTCGTGAAAGAGAATCGGCTTTCGGCTGAGCTGGCAGATCCGACTCAGACATCTGGGAAAGATCCATCACGCTGCCAAACAGGGTGATGTGGAAAGAGGACAGCTGATCTTTCCGTGTGGAGTAGGGGTCGGGAACCTCCAGCAGGCTGCAGGAGGCGAGCGCGGGAGCGGTTTGGTTGAGAAATGGAATCGGATTTCGGCTGAGCTACCAGATCCGACACAGACATCTGGGAAAGATCCATCAAGCTGCAAAAGGGGTCATGTTAAAAGTGGATAGCAGATCTTTCCGTGTGGAGTAGGGTAAGTGGATGACAGAGTGGATGGAGAAGTAGGGGGCGGAGCCAGGCCCAAGCTTAGGAAAGAACTTATCTGTAGCCATGGCAAGAAATAGCCCGTGAGAAACAACTTTCAATCCCCCTAGGGACCACTGACGGCAATCAGCAACCATTGGTCAACCCGGGGCCCCGCAGGAGACCTCTTAGAACCCTTGGGCGCGAGCGGTGTGTGCGCATGCTCACTTGTGTTTGGCACTGCTCCTTGGTTAGCGTTCGATCGGGAGGCTTTTGGGTGGTGCTGTTGTGGCAGAGATGTTGTCTTCGAGAAAATAGTACTGAGTAATATTCGCTCATATCGGCTTCACGAGTGGGTATGAGCCGAGGGGCCAGGTGAGGGGACGGGCCTCTGAAGCTGCTGTCTTCTCCCATGAAGAAGCTTTTTGACTTTTGACGGTAGACGAAAGAGTCACTCTCAGGCACCGCCACCAGGTTGCAGGAGGCGAGCTCGGACGAGGTTTATTTCAGACAGAGAATCGGCTTTTGGCCTAGCTCCCAGATCCACTCAGACATCTGGGAAAGATCAATCACGCTGCCTAAAGGGGCCATGTTGAAAGAGGACACCAGATCCTTTCGTGTGGAGTAGGGGACGGGGATGACAGAGCCGAACGAGTAGTAGGGGGCGGAGCAAGGCCCAATCTGAGAAAAGAACTGATCTGTAGCCACGTCAAGAAATAGCCCATTAGAACCAACTTTCGGCACTCAGCTCCAGGCGGGGCGGCCCCGGCGCTGAGGGACGCTACCCGACCTTGGCGGGACGGGGGTTTCGCCAGGGCCTGGGCCCAGCGACCAGGCGGAGACGGCGCGCGAGCCTTGCAGTCTCCAGGGAAATGCGGGCTTGCCCGCAATGAGATTTCATTTTCTGCATTTAAAGGACATCCTTTTCTGAGCTGCTGTGAATAAATTTGGGATGATACTGTATGTTTTCATCTAATGGAGAATTAGCTGTATTTTGAATAAGGATTGCTGCACTGGACGACTTCAGAACATTACTCACAATGTCATCAAACAGGAGTCAGAATCCCCATGGACCGAAGCAGATTGGCCTTGACCAGCTCTGGGACGACCTCAGAGCTGGAATCCAGCAAGTGTACACCAGACAGAGTATGGCGAAGTCCAGATACATGGAACTCTACACGTATCCTCCTGCTTGAACTGAGATAATTTGCTTTAGAATTTTGATACTTAGTGGTAGGATCGATGAATTATTAGAAATTTGACATCGTGTGTTCTCTTCTCAGTTCATCCTTGAAATGTAGTCACAGAATTCATCTTTAGCTTTAAGTTTTTTGAATAGAGGTACTGTTTTTCGGTTTTTGGAACAGAGGTAATAAAATTGGCTAGTTAGTTGTCTAATGCAGTGCTGGTCAGTACAGTAGCCACTAGTCACATGTATCTGTTTACATTTAAAATAATTTAAAAATTCAGTTTCTTAGTCACAGTAGCCATATTTTAAGGGCTTAATAGTCAGATAATAAAATATTTCTATTACTGTGGAAAGATCCGTTGGACAGCACTGGCCTAAAGCAGGGGATCATTTGTTGAAATGTTGTCCATTTGTTTATATATTGTCTACAGCTGCTTTCATGTTACTCGGAGGGAGTTGAGTAGTTCTGTCAGAAACAATCTTGTCCACAAAGCCTAAAATATTTGCTATCTGGTCCTTTACATAAGAAGTTTGTTGACCTGATCTAACGGGATAGCACAGAGAACAAAAGTTTAACTGTTCTGGTCCTGTTTCACAAAAATGGTATTTAAAAAGTAACTCCCTCATTTGTCATGTGGCCTGCCATGTGTGCGAGGGACAGTGCCGCGTGCTGCAAAGGTCACGAGGGTGTAAAAGACGCGGCCCTGCTCTTCCATACCCAGTGGTGTGCTGTTCGCCTTTGTAGAGTTTCTTGGTTCCGTGCAAATATGAAATTGGAACTAGAGCTAAGCCACCTCAGTAGTGAGCAGGTTGCTGCAGATTCTAGGATTTCAAGGTTCAATGGAGATTTAAGTTTAAATCTTTGGTATGTATCTGTAATTATCAAACTAGGTTATGTGATATTGTAGTGTTCCCTCAAATATGTTAGCATCTGAAAATCCTTAAAAAGAATTTAAACATTGATTTAGATGGATATGAAGCTGTCTATTTCTAAATTAACTTACAATTTATTGTATGTATGTACACATATTCACATATGTACTCATATATACTTACATGTAGAACACTTTTCAAAAAAAAATCAGCTTTATTGAGATAATTCACAAACCATAAAATTCACCCTTTTTAAAGTCAAAAAAAAAAAAAAAAAAAAAAAAGAACCAACTTTCAATCTACTTAGTGACTGCTGAAGTCACTCCGCAACCATTGGTCAACCCGGGGCCCCGCAGGAGACCTCTTAGAACCCTTGGGCGCGAGCGGCGTGTGCGCATGCTCACTTGTGTTTGGCACTGCTCCTTGGTTAGCGTTCGATCGGGAGGCTTTTGAGTGGTGCTGTTGTGGCAGAGATGTTGTCTTCGAGAAAATCGTACTCAGTAATATTCGCTCATATCGGCTTCACGAGTGGGTATGAGCCGAGGGGCCAGGTGAGGGGACGGGCCTCTGAAGCTGCTGTCTTCTTCCATGAAGAAGCTTTTTGACATTTGACGGTAGACGAAAGAGTCACTCTCAGGCACCGCCACCAGGTGGCAGGAGGCGAGCTCGGACGAGGTTTGTTTCAGACAGAGAATCGGCTTTTGGCCTAGCTCCCAGATCCACTCAGACATCTGGGAAACATCAATCACGCTGCCTAAAGGGGCCATGTTGAAAGAGGACACCAGATCCTTTCGTGTGGAGTAGGGGACTTGGGTGACAGAGCGGAACGAGAAGTAGTGGGCGGAGCTAGGCCCAATCTTAGAAAAGAACTGATCTGTGGCCAGGTCAAGAAACAGCCCATTAGAACCATCTTTCAATATCCTTAGTGACTGCTGACGTCACTCAGCATCCATTGGTCAACCCGGGGCCCCGCAGGAGACCTCTTAGAACCCTTGGGCGCGAGCGGTGTGTGCGCGTTCTCACCTGTGTTTATCACTGCTCCTTGGTTACCGTTCGATCGGGAGGCTTTTGAGTGGTGCGGTTGTGGCAGAGAGGTTGGCTTCTACAGAATAGTACCGAGTAATCGCTGGTATTAGGTTTAGAAGTGGATAAGAGCCGAGGGGGCAGGTGAGCGGGCTGGCCCGTTAAGCTGCTGTCTTCTGCCATGAAGGCGCTTTTTGACTTTGGACCGTAGAAGAAAAAGTCACTCTCTGGCACCACCACCGGGCTGCAGGAGGCGAGCGCGGACGCGGTTTGTTCGTGAAAGAGAATCGGCTTTCGGCTGAGCTGGCAGATCCGACTCAGACATCTGGGAAAGATCCATCACGCTGCCAAACAGGGTGATGTGGAAAGAGGACAGCTGATCTTTCCGTGTGGAGTAGGGGTCGGGAACCTCCAGCAGGCTGCAGGAGGCGAGCGCGGGAGCGGTTTGGTTGAGAAATGGAATCGGATTTCGGCTGAGCTACCAGATCCGACACAGACATCTGGGAAAGATCCATCAAGCTGCAAAAGGGGTCATGTTAAAAGTGGATAGCAGATCTTTCCGTGTGGAGTAGGGTAAGTGGATGACAGAGTGGATGGAGAAGTAGGGGGCGGAGCCAGGCCCAAGCTTAGGAAAGAACTTATCTGTAGCCATGGCAAGAAATAGCCCGTGAGAAACAACTTTCAATCCCCCTAGGGACCACTGACGGCAATCAGCAACCATTGGTCAACCCGGGGCCCCGCAGGAGACCTCTTAGAACCCTTGGGCGCGAGCGGTGTGTGCGCATGCTCACTTGTGTTTGGCACTGCTCCTTGGTTAGCGTTCGATCGGGAGGCTTTTGGGTGGTGCTGTTGTGGCAGAGATGTTGTCTTCGAGAAAATAGTACTGAGTAATATTCGCTCATATCGGCTTCACGAGTGGGTATGAGCCGAGGGGCCAGGTGAGGGGACGGGCCTCTGAAGCTGCTGTCTTCTCCCATGAAGAAGCTTTTTGACTTTTGACGGTAGACGAAAGAGTCACTCTCAGGCACCGCCACCAGGTTGCAGGAGGCGAGCTCGGACGAGGTTTATTTCAGACAGAGAATCGGCTTTTGGCCTAGCTCCCAGATCCACTCAGACATCTGGGAAAGATCAATCACGCTGCCTAAAGGGGCCATGTTGAAAGAGGACACCAGATCCTTTCGTGTGGAGTAGGGGACGGGGATGACAGAGCCGAACGAGTAGTAGGGGGCGGAGCAAGGCCCAATCTGAGAAAAGAACTGATCTGTAGCCACGTCAAGAAATAGCCCATTAGAACCAACTTTCGGCACTCAGCTCCAGGCGGGGCGGCCCCGGCGCTGAGGGACGCTACCCGACCTTGGCGGGACGGGGGTTTCGCCAGGGCCTGGGCCCAGCGACCAGGCGGAGACGGCGCGCGAGCCTTGCAGTCTCCAGGGAAATGCGGTCTTGCCTGCAATGAGATTTCATTTTCTGCATTTAAAGGACATCCTTTTCTGAGCTGCTGTGAATAAATTTGGGATGATACTGTATGTTTTCATCTAATGGAGAATTAGCTGTATTTTGAATAAGGATTGCTGCACTGGACGACTTCAGAACATTACTCACAATGTCATCAAACAGGAGTCAGAATCCCCATGGACCGAAGCAGATTGGCCTTGACCAGCTCTGGGACGACCTCAGAGCTGGAATCCAGCAAGTGTACACCAGACAGAGTATGGCGAAGTCCAGATACATGGAACTCTACACGTATCCTCCTGCTTGAACTGAGATAATTTGCTTTAGAATTTTGATACTTAGTGGTAGGATCGATGAATTATTAGAAATTTGACATCGTGTGTTCTCTTCTCAGTTCATCCTTGAAATGTAGTCACAGAATTCATCTTTAGCTTTAAGTTTTTTGAATAGAGGTACTGTTTTTCGGTTTTTGGAACAGAGGTAATAAAATTGGCTAGTTAGTTGTCTAATGCAGTGCTGGTCAGTACAGTAGCCACTAGTCACATGTATCTGTTTACATTTAAAATAATTTAAAAATTCAGTTTCTTAGTCACAGTAGCCATATTTTAAGGGCTTAATAGTCAGATAATAAAATATTTCTATTACTGTGGAAAGATCCGTTGGACAGCACTGGCCTAAAGCAGGGGATCATTTGTTGAAATGTTGTCCATTTGTTTATATATTGTCTACAGCTGCTTTCATGTTACTCGGAGGGAGTTGAGTAGTTCTGTCAGAAACAATCTTGTCCACAAAGCCTAAAATATTTGCTATCTGGTCCTTTACATAAGAAGTTTGTTGACCTGATCTAACGGGATAGCACAGAGAACAAAAGTTTAACTGTTCTGGTCATGTTTCACAAAAATGGTATTTAAAAAGTAACTCCCTCATTTGTCATGTGGCCTGCCATGTGTGCGAGGGACAGTGCCGCGTGCTGCAAAGGTCACGAGGGTGTAAAAGACGCGGCCCTGCTCTTCCATACCCAGTGGTGTGCTGTTCGCCTTTTTGGAGTTTCTTGGTTCCGTGCAAATATGAAATTGGAACTAGAGCTAAGCCACCTCAGTAGTGAGCAGGTTGCTGCAGATTCTAGGATTTCAAGGTTCAATGGAGATTTAAGTTTAAATCTTTGGTATGTATCTGTAATTATCAAACTAGGTTATGTGATATTGTAGTGTTCCCTCAAATATGTTAGCATCTGAAAATCCTTAAAAAGAATTTAAACATTGATTTAGATGGATATGAAGCTGTCTATTTCTAAATTAACTTACAATTTATTGTATGTATGTACACATATTCACATATGTACTCATATATACTTACATGTAGAACACTTTTCAAAAAAAAATCAGCTTTATTGAGATAATTCACAAACCATAAAATTCACCCTTTTTAAAGTCAAAAAAAAAAAAAAAAAAAAGAACCAACTTTCAATCTACTTAGTGACTGCTGAAGTCACTCCGCAACCATTGGTCAACCCGGGGCCCCGCAGGAGACCTCTTAGAACCCTTGGGCGCGAGCGGCGTGTGCGCATGCTCACTTGTGTTTGGCACTGCTCCTTGGTTAGCGTTCGATCGGGAGGCTTTTGAGTGGTGCTGTTGTGGCAGAGATGTTGTCTTCGAGAAAATCGTACTCAGTAATATTCGCTCATATCGGCTTCACGAGTGGGTATGAGCCGAGGGGCCAGGTGAGGGGACGGGCCTCTGAAGCTGCTGTCTTCTTCCATGAAGAAGCTTTTTGACATTTGACGGTAGACGAAAGAGTCACTCTCAGGCACCGCCACCAGGTGGCAGGAGGCGAGCTCGGACGAGGTTTGTTTCAGACAGAGAATCGGCTTTTGGCCTAGCTCCCAGATCCACTCAGACATCTGGGAAACATCAATCACGCTGCCTAAAGGGGCCATGTTGAAAGAGGACACCAGATCCTTTCGTGTGGAGTAGGGGACTTGGGTGACAGAGCGGAACGAGAAGTAGTGGGCGGAGCTAGGCCCAATCTTAGAAAAGAACTGATCTGTGGCCAGGTCAAGAAACAGCCCATTAGAACCATCTTTCAATATCCTTAGTGACTGCTGACGTCACTCAGCATCCATTGGTCAACCCGGGGCCCCGCAGGAGACCTCTTAGAACCCTTGGGCGCGAGCGGTGTGTGCGCGTTCTCACCTGTGTTTATCACTGCTCCTTGGTTACCGTTCGATCGGGAGGCTTTTGAGTGGTGCGGTTGTGGCAGAGAGGTTGGCTTCTACAGAATAGTACCGAGTAATCGCTGGTATTAGGTTTAGAAGTGGATAAGAGCCGAGGGGGCAGGTGAGCGGGCTGGCCCGTTAAGCTGCTGTCTTCTGCCATGAAGGCGCTTTTTGACTTTGGACCGTAGAAGAAAAAGTCACTCTCTGGCACCACCACCGGGCTGCAGGAGGCGAGCGCGGACGCGGTTTGTTCGTGAAAGAGAATCGGCTTTCGGCTGAGCTGGCAGATCCGACTCAGACATCTGGGAAAGATCCATCACGCTGCCAAACAGGGTGATGTGGAAAGAGGACAGCTGATCTTTCCGTGTGGAGTAGGGGTCGGGAACCTCCAGCAGGCTGCAGGAGGCGAGCGCGGGAGCGGTTTGGTTGAGAAATGGAATCGGATTTCGGCTGAGCTACCAGATCCGACACAGACATCTGGGAAAGATCCATCAAGCTGCAAAAGGGGTCATGTTAAAAGTGGATAGCAGATCTTTCCGTGTGGAGTAGGGTAAGTGGATGACAGAGTGGATGGAGAAGTAGGGGGCGGAGCCAGGCCCAAGCTTAGGAAAGAACTTATCTGTAGCCATGGCAAGAAATAGCCCGTGAGAAACAACTTTCAATCCCCCTAGGGACCACTGACGGCAATCAGCAACCATTGGTCAACCCGGGGCCCCGCAGGAGACCTCTTAGAACCCTTGGGCGCGAGCGGTGTGTGCGCATGCTCACTTGTGTTTGGCACTGCTCCTTGGTTAGCGTTCGATCGGGAGGCTTTTGGGTGGTGCTGTTGTGGCAGAGATGTTGTCTTCGAGAAAATAGTACTGAGTAATATTCGCTCATATCGGCTTCACGAGTGGGTATGAGCCGAGGGGCCAGGTGAGGGGACGGGCCTCTGAAGCTGCTGTCTTCTCCCATGAAGAAGCTTTTTGACTTTTGACGGTAGACGAAAGAGTCACTCTCAGGCACCGCCACCAGGTTGCAGGAGGCGAGCTCGGACGAGGTTTATTTCAGACAGAGAATCGGCTTTTGGCCTAGCTCCCAGATCCACTCAGACATCTGGGAAAGATCAATCACGCTGCCTAAAGGGGCCATGTTGAAAGAGGACACCAGATCCTTTCGTGTGGAGTAGGGGACGGGGATGACAGAGCCGAACGAGTAGTAGGGGGCGGAGCAAGGCCCAATCTGAGAAAAGAACTGATCTGTAGCCACGTCAAGAAATAGCCCATTAGAACCAACTTTCGGCACTCAGCTCCAGGCGGGGCGGCCCCGGCGCTGAGGGACGCTACCCGACCTTGGCGGGACGGGGGTTTCGCCAGGGCCTGGGCCCAGCGACCAGGCGGAGACGGCGCGCGAGCCTTGCAGTCTCCAGGGAAATGCGGGCTTGCCCGCAATGAGATTTCATTTTCTGCATTTAAAGGACATCCTTTTCTGAGCTGCTGTGAATAAATTTGGGATGATACTGTATGTTTTCATCTAATGGAGAATTAGCTGTATTTTGAATAAGGATTGCTGCACTGGACGACTTCAGAACATTACTCACAATGTCATCAAACAGGAGTCAGAATCCCCATGGACCGAAGCAGATTGGCCTTGACCAGCTCTGGGACGACCTCAGAGCTGGAATCCAGCAAGTGTACACCAGACAGAGTATGGCGAAGTCCAGATACATGGAACTCTACACGTATCCTCCTGCTTGAACTGAGATAATTTGCTTTAGAATTTTGATACTTAGTGGTAGGATCGATGAATTATTAGAAATTTGACATCGTGTGTTCTCTTCTCAGTTCATCCTTGAAATGTAGTCACAGAATTCATCTTTAGCTTTAAGTTTTTTGAATAGAGGTACTGTTTTTCGGTTTTTGGAACAGAGGTAATAAAATTGGCTAGTTAGTTGTCTAATGCAGTGCTGGTCAGTACAGTAGCCACTAGTCACATGTATCTGTTTACATTTAAAATAATTTAAAAATTCAGTTTCTTAGTCACAGTAGCCATATTTTAAGGGCTTAATAGTCAGATAATAAAATATTTCTATTACTGTGGAAAGATCCGTTGGACAGCACTGGCCTAAAGCAGGGGATCATTTGTTGAAATGTTGTCCATTTGTTTATATATTGTCTACAGCTGCTTTCATGTTACTCGGAGGGAGTTGAGTAGTTCTGTCAGAAACAATCTTGTCCACAAAGCCTAAAATATTTGCTATCTGGTCCTTTACATAAGAAGTTTGTTGACCTGATCTAACGGGATAGCACAGAGAACAAAAGTTTAACTGTTCTGGTCCTGTTTCACAAAAATGGTATTTAAAAAGTAACTCCCTCATTTGTCATGTGGCCTGCCATGTGTGCGAGGGACAGTGCCGCGTGCTGCAAAGGTCACGAGGGTGTAAAAGACGCGGCCCTGCTCTTCCATACCCAGTGGTGTGCTGTTCGCCTTTTTGGAGTTTCTTGGTTCCGTGCAAATATGAAATTGGAACTAGAGCTAAGCCACCTCAGTAGTGAGCAGGTTGCTGCAGATTCTAGGATTTCAAGGTTCAATGGAGATTTAAGTTTAAATCTTTGGTATGTATCTGTAATTATCAAACTAGGTTATGTGATATTGTAGTGTTCCCTCAAATATGTTAGCATCTGAAAATCCTTAAAAAGAATTTAAACATTGATTTAGATGGATATGAAGCTGTCTATTTCTAAATTAACTTACAATTTATTGTATGTATGTACACATATTCACATATGTACTCATATATACTTACATGTAGAACACTTTTCAAAAAAAAATCAGCTTTATTGAGATAATTCACAAACCATAAAATTCACCCTTTTTAAAGTCAAAAAAAAAAAAAAAAAAAAAGAACCAACTTTCAATCTACTTAGTGACTGCTGAAGTCACTCCGCAACCATTGGTCAACCCGGGGCCCCGCAGGAGACCTCTTAGAACCCTTGGGCGCGAGCGGCGTGTGCGCATGCTCACTTGTGTTTGGCACTGCTCCTTGGTTAGCGTTCGATCGGGAGGCTTTTGAGTGGTGCTGTTGTGGCAGAGATGTTGTCTTCGAGAAAATCGTACTCAGTAATATTCGCTCATATCGGCTTCACGAGTGGGTATGAGCCGAGGGGCCAGGTGAGGGGACGGGCCTCTGAAGCTGCTGTCTTCTTCCATGAAGAAGCTTTTTGACATTTGACGGTAGACGAAAGAGTCACTCTCAGGCACCGCCACCAGGTGGCAGGAGGCGAGCTCGGACGAGGTTTGTTTCAGACAGAGAATCGGCTTTTGGCCTAGCTCCCAGATCCACTCAGACATCTGGGAAACATCAATCACGCTGCCTAAAGGGGCCATGTTGAAAGAGGACACCAGATCCTTTCGTGTGGAGTAGGGGACTTGGGTGACAGAGCGGAACGAGAAGTAGTGGGCGGAGCTAGGCCCAATCTTAGAAAAGAACTGATCTGTGGCCAGGTCAAGAAACAGCCCATTAGAACCATCTTTCAATATCCTTAGTGACTGCTGACGTCACTCAGCATCCATTGGTCAACCCGGGGCCCCGCAGGAGACCTCTTAGAACCCTTGGGCGCGAGCGGTGTGTGCGCGTTCTCACCTGTGTTTATCACTGCTCCTTGGTTACCGTTCGATCGGGAGGCTTTTGAGTGGTGCGGTTGTGGCAGAGAGGTTGGCTTCTACAGAATAGTACCGAGTAATCGCTGGTATTAGGTTTAGAAGTGGATAAGAGCCGAGGGGGCAGGTGAGCGGGCTGGCCCGTTAAGCTGCTGTCTTCTGCCATGAAGGCGCTTTTTGACTTTGGACCGTAGAAGAAAAAGTCACTCTCTGGCACCACCACCGGGCTGCAGGAGGCGAGCGCGGACGCGGTTTGTTCGTGAAAGAGAATCGGCTTTCGGCTGAGCTGGCAGATCCGACTCAGACATCTGGGAAAGATCCATCACGCTGCCAAACAGGGTGATGTGGAAAGAGGACAGCTGATCTTTCCGTGTGGAGTAGGGGTCGGGAACCTCCAGCAGGCTGCAGGAGGCGAGCGCGGGAGCGGTTTGGTTGAGAAATGGAATCGGATTTCGGCTGAGCTACCAGATCCGACACAGACATCTGGGAAAGATCCATCAAGCTGCAAAAGGGGTCATGTTAAAAGTGGATAGCAGATCTTTCCGTGTGGAGTAGGGTAAGTGGATGACAGAGTGGATGGAGAAGTAGGGGGCGGAGCCAGGCCCAAGCTTAGGAAAGAACTTATCTGTAGCCATGGCAAGAAATAGCCCGTGAGAAACAACTTTCAATCCCCCTAGGGACCACTGACGGCAATCAGCAACCATTGGTCAACCCGGGGCCCCGCAGGAGACCTCTTAGAACCCTTGGGCGCGAGCGGTGTGTGCGCATGCTCACTTGTGTTTGGCACTGCTCCTTGGTTAGCGTTCGATCGGGAGGCTTTTGGGTGGTGCTGTTGTGGCAGAGATGTTGTCTTCGAGAAAATAGTACTGAGTAATATTCGCTCATATCGGCTTCACGAGTGGGTATGAGCCGAGGGGCCAGGTGAGGGGACGGGCCTCTGAAGCTGCTGTCTTCTCCCATGAAGAAGCTTTTTGACTTTTGACGGTAGACGAAAGAGTCACTCTCAGGCACCGCCACCAGGTTGCAGGAGGCGAGCTCGGACGAGGTTTATTTCAGACAGAGAATCGGCTTTTGGCCTAGCTCCCAGATCCACTCAGACATCTGGGAAAGATCAATCACGCTGCCTAAAGGGGCCATGTTGAAAGAGGACACCAGATCCTTTCGTGTGGAGTAGGGGACGGGGATGACAGAGCCGAACGAGTAGTAGGGGGCGGAGCAAGGCCCAATCTGAGAAAAGAACTGATCTGTAGCCACGTCAAGAAATAGCCCATTAGAACCAACTTTCGGCACTCAGCTCCAGGCGGGGCGGCCCCGGCGCTGAGGGACGCTACCCGACCTTGGCGGGACGGGGGTTTCGCCAGGGCCTGGGCCCAGCGACCAGGCGGAGACGGCGCGCGAGCCTTGCAGTCTCCAGGGAAATGCGGGCTTGCCTGCAATGAGATTTCATTTTCTGCATTTAAAGGACATCCTTTTCTGAGCTGCTGTGAATAAATTTGGGATGATACTGTATGTTTTCATCTAATGGAGAATTAGCTGTATTTTGAATAAGGATTGCTGCACTGGACGACTTCAGAACATTACTCACAATGTCATCAAACAGGAGTCAGAATCCCCATGGACCGAAGCAGATTGGCCTTGACCAGCTCTGGGACGACCTCAGAGCTGGAATCCAGCAAGTGTACACCAGACAGAGTATGGCGAAGTCCAGATACATGGAACTCTACACGTATCCTCCTGCTTGAACTGAGATAATTTGCTTTAGAATTTTGATACTTAGTGGTAGGATCGATGAATTATTAGAAATTTGACATCGTGTGTTCTCTTCTCAGTTCATCCTTGAAATGTAGTCACAGAATTCATCTTTAGCTTTAAGTTTTTTGAATAGAGGTACTGTTTTTCGGTTTTTGGAACAGAGGTAATAAAATTGGCTAGTTAGTTGTCTAATGCAGTGCTGGTCAGTACAGTAGCCACTAGTCACATGTATCTGTTTACATTTAAAATAATTTAAAAATTCAGTTTCTTAGTCACAGTAGCCATATTTTAAGGGCTTAATAGTCAGATAATAAAATATTTCTATTACTGTGGAAAGATCCGTTGGACAGCACTGGCCTAAAGCAGGGGATCATTTGTTGAAATGTTGTCCATTTGTTTATATATTGTCTACAGCTGCTTTCATGTTACTCGGAGGGAGTTGAGTAGTTCTGTCAGAAACAATCTTGTCCACAAAGCCTAAAATATTTGCTATCTGGTCCTTTACATAAGAAGTTTGTTGACCTGATCTAACGGGATAGCACAGAGAACAAAAGTTTAACTCTTCTGGTCCTGTTTCACAAAAATGGTATTTAAAAAGTAACTCCCTCATTTGTCATGTGGCCTGCCATGTGTGCGAGGGACAGTGCCGCGTGCTGCAAAGGTCACGAGGGTGTAAAAGACGCGGCCCTGCTCTTCCATACCCAGTGGTGTGCTGTTCGCCTTTGTAGAGTTTCTTGGTTCCGTGCAAATATGAAATTGGAACTAGAGCTAAGCCACCTCAGTAGTGAGCAGGTTGCTGCAGATTCTAGGATTTCAAGGTTCAATGGAGATTTAAGTTTAAATCTTTGGTATGTATCTGTAATTATCAAACTAGGTTATGTGATATTGTAGTGTTCCCTCAAATATGTTAGCATCTGAAAATCCTTAAAAAGAATTTAAACATTGATTTAGATGGATATGAAGCTGTCTATTTCTAAATTAACTTACAATTTATTGTATGTATGTACACATATTCACATATGTACTCACATATACTTACATGTAGAACACTTTTCAAAAAAAAATCAGCTTTATTGAGATAATTCACAAACCATAAAATTCACCCTCTTTAAAGTCAAAAAAAAAAAAAAAAAAAAGAACCAACTTTCAATCTACTTAGTGACTGCTGAAGTCACTCCGCAACCATTGGTCAACCCGGGGCCCCGCAGGAGACCTCTTAGAACCCTTGGGCGCGAGCGGCGTGTGCGCATGCTCACTTGTGTTTGGCACTGCTCCTTGGTTAGCGTTCGATCGGGAGGCTTTTGAGTGGTGCTGTTGTGGCAGAGATGTTGTCTTCGAGAAAATCGTACTCAGTAATATTCGCTCATATCGGCTTCACGAGTGGGTATGAGCCGAGGGGCCAGGTGAGGGGACGGGCCTCTGAAGCTGCTGTCTTCTTCCATGAAGAAGCTTTTTGACATTTGACGGTAGACGAAAGAGTCACTCTCAGGCACCGCCACCAGGTGGCAGGAGGCGAGCTCGGACGAGGTTTGTTTCAGACAGAGAATCGGCTTTTGGCCTAGCTCCCAGATCCACTCAGACATCTGGGAAACATCAATCACGCTGCCTAAAGGGGCCATGTTGAAAGAGGACACCAGATCCTTTCGTGTGGAGTAGGGGACTTGGGTGACAGAGCGGAACGAGAAGTAGTGGGCGGAGCTAGGCCCAATCTTAGAAAAGAACTGATCTGTGGCCAGGTCAAGAAACAGCCCATTAGAACCATCTTTCAATATCCTTAGTGACTGCTGACGTCACTCAGCATCCATTGGTCAACCCGGGGCCCCGCAGGAGACCTCTTAGAACCCTTGGGCGCGAGCGGTGTGTGCGCGTTCTCACCTGTGTTTATCACTGCTCCTTGGTTACCGTTCGATCGGGAGGCTTTTGAGTGGTGCGGTTGTGGCAGAGAGGTTGGCTTCTACAGAATAGTACCGAGTAATCGCTGGTATTAGGTTTAGAAGTGGATAAGAGCCGAGGGGGCAGGTGAGCGGGCTGGCCCGTTAAGCTGCTGTCTTCTGCCATGAAGGCGCTTTTTGACTTTGGACCGTAGAAGAAAAAGTCACTCTCTGGCACCACCACCGGGCTGCAGGAGGCGAGCGCGGACGCGGTTTGTTCGTGAAAGAGAATCGGCTTTCGGCTGAGCTGGCAGATCCGACTCAGACATCTGGGAAAGATCCATCACGCTGCCAAACAGGGTGATGTGGAAAGAGGACAGCTGATCTTTCCGTGTGGAGTAGGGGTCGGGAACCTCCAGCAGGCTGCAGGAGGCGAGCGCGGGAGCGGTTTGGTTGAGAAATGGAATCGGATTTCGGCTGAGCTACCAGATCCGACACAGACATCTGGGAAAGATCCATCAAGCTGCAAAAGGGGTCATGTTAAAAGTGGATAGCAGATCTTTCCGTGTGGAGTAGGGTAAGTGGATGACAGAGTGGATGGAGAAGTAGGGGGCGGAGCCAGGCCCAAGCTTAGGAAAGAACTTATCTGTAGCCATGGCAAGAAATAGCCCGTGAGAAACAACTTTCAATCCCCCTAGGGACCACTGACGGCAATCAGCAACCATTGGTCAACCCGGGGCCCCGCAGGAGACCTCTTAGAACCCTTGGGCGCGAGCGGTGTGTGCGCATGCTCACTTGTGTTTGGCACTGCTCCTTGGTTAGCGTTCGATCAGGAGGCTTTTGGGTGGTGCTGTTGTGGCAGAGATGTTGTCTTCGAGAAAATAGTACTGAGTAATATTCGCTCATATCGGCTTCACGAGTGGGTATGAGCCGAGGGGCCAGGTGAGGGGACGGGCCTCTGAAGCTGCTGTCTTCTCCCATGAAGAAGCTTTTTGACTTTTGACGGTAGACGAAAGAGTCACTCTCAGGCACCGCCACCAGGTTGCAGGAGGCGAGCTCGGACGAGGTTTATTTCAGACAGAGAATCGGCTTTTGGCCTAGCTCCCAGATCCACTCAGACATCTGGGAAAGATCAATCACGCTGCCTAAAGGGGCCATGTTGAAAGAGGACACCAGATCCTTTCGTGTGGAGTAGGGGACGGGGATGACAGAGCCGAACGAGTAGTAGGGGGCGGAGCAAGGCCCAATCTGAGAAAAGAACTGATCTGTAGCCACGTCAAGAAATAGCCCATTAGAACCAACTTTCGGCACTCAGCTCCAGGCGGGGCGGCCCCGGCGCTGAGGGACGCTACCCGACCTTGGCGGGACGGGGGTTTCGCCAGGGCCTGGGCCCAGCGACCAGGCGGAGACGGCGCGCGAGCCTTGCAGTCTCCAGGGAAATGCGGGCTTGCCCGCAATGAGATTTCATTTTCTGCATTTAAAGGACATCCTTTTCTGAGCTGCTGTGAATAAATTTGGGATGATACTGTATGTTTTCATCTAATGGAGAATTAGCTGTATTTTGAATAAGGATTGCTGCACTGGACGACTTCAGAACATTACTCACAATGTCATCAAACAGGAGTCAGAATCCCCATGGACCGAAGCAGATTGGCCTTGACCAGCTCTGGGACGACCTCAGAGCTGGAATCCAGCAAGTGTACACCAGACAGAGTATGGCGAAGTCCAGATACATGGAACTCTACACGTATCCTCCTGCTTGAACTGAGATAATTTGCTTTAGAATTTTGATACTTAGTGGTAGGATCGATGAATTATTAGAAATTTGACATCGTGTGTTCTCTTCTCAGTTCATCCTTGAAATGTAGTCACAGAATTCATCTTTAGCTTTAAGTTTTTTGAATAGAGGTACTGTTTTTCGGTTTTTGGAACAGAGGTAATAAAATTGGCTAGTTAGTTGTCTAATGCAGTGCTGGTCAGTACAGTAGCCACTAGTCACATGTATCTGTTTACATTTAAAATAATTTAAAAATTCAGTTTCTTAGTCACAGTAGCCATATTTTAAGGGCTTAATAGTCAGATAATAAAATATTTCTATTACTGTGGAAAGATCCGTTGGACAGCACTGGCCTAAAGCAGGGGATCATTTGTTGAAATGTTGTCCATTTGTTTATATATTGTCTACAGCTGCTTTCATGTTACTCGGAGGGAGTTGAGTAGTTCTGTCAGAAACAATCTTGTCCACAAAGCCTAAAATATTTGCTATCTGGTCCTTTACATAAGAAGTTTGTTGACCTGATCTAACGGGATAGCACAGAGAACAAAAGTTTAACTGTTCTGGTCCTGTTTCACAAAAATGGTATTTAAAAAGTAACTCCCTCATTTGTCATGTGGCCTGCCATGTGTGCGAGGGACAGTGCCGCGTGCTGCAAAGGTCACGAGGGTGTAAAAGACGCGGCCCTGCTCTTCCATACCCAGTGGTGTGCTGTTCGCCTTTGTAGAGTTTCTTGGTTCCGTGCAAATATGAAATTGGAACTAGAGCTAAGCCACCTCAGTAGTGAGCAGGTTGCTGCAGATTCTAGGATTTCAAGGTTCAATGGAGATTTAAGTTTAAATCTTTGGTATGTATCTGTAATTATCAAACTAGGTTATGTGATATTGTAGTGTTCCCTCAAATATGTTAGCATCTGAAAATCCTTAAAAAGAATTTAAACATTGATTTAGATGGATATGAAGCTGTCTATTTCTAAATTAACTTACAATTTATTGTATGTATGTACACATATTCACATATGTACTCATATATACTTACATGTAGAACACTTTTCAAAAAAAAATCAGCTTTATTGAGATAATTCACAAACCATAAAATTCACCCTTTTTAAAGTCAAAAAAAAAAAAAAAAAAAGAACCAACTTTCAATCTACTTAGTGACTGCTGAAGTCACTCCGCAACCATTGGTCAACCCGGGGCCCCGCAGGAGACCTCTTAGAACCCTTGGGCGCGAGCGGCGTGTGCGCATGCTCACTTGTGTTTGGCACTGCTCCTTGGTTAGCGTTCGATCGGGAGGCTTTTGAGTGGTGCTGTTGTGGCAGAGATGTTGTCTTCGAGAAAATCGTACTCAGTAATATTCGCTCATATCGGCTTCACGAGTGGGTATGAGCCGAGGGGCCAGGTGAGGGGACGGGCCTCTGAAGCTGCTGTCTTCTTCCATGAAGAAGCTTTTTGACATTTGACGGTAGACGAAAGAGTCACTCTCAGGCACCGCCACCAGGTGGCAGGAGGCGAGCTCGGACGAGGTTTGTTTCAGACAGAGAATCGGCTTTTGGCCTAGCTCCCAGATCCACTCAGACATCTGGGAAACATCAATCACGCTGCCTAAAGGGGCCATGTTGAAAGAGGACACCAGATCCTTTCGTGTGGAGTAGGGGACTTGGGTGACAGAGCGGAACGAGAAGTAGTGGGCGGAGCTAGGCCCAATCTTAGAAAAGAACTGATCTGTGGCCAGGTCAAGAAACAGCCCATTAGAACCATCTTTCAATATCCTTAGTGACTGCTGACGTCACTCAGCATCCATTGGTCAACCCGGGGCCCCGCAGGAGACCTCTTAGAACCCTTGGGCGCGAGCGGTGTGTGCGCGTTCTCACCTGTGTTTATCACTGCTCCTTGGTTACCGTTCGATCGGGAGGCTTTTGAGTGGTGCGGTTGTGGCAGAGAGGTTGGCTTCTACAGAATAGTACCGAGTAATCGCTGGTATTAGGTTTAGAAGTGGATAAGAGCCGAGGGGGCAGGTGAGCGGGCTGGCCCGTTAAGCTGCTGTCTTCTGCCATGAAGGCGCTTTTTGACTTTGGACCGTAGAAGAAAAAGTCACTCTCTGGCACCACCACCGGGCTGCAGGAGGCGAGCGCGGACGCGGTTTGTTCGTGAAAGAGAATCGGCTTTCGGCTGAGCTGGCAGATCCGACTCAGACATCTGGGAAAGATCCATCACGCTGCCAAACAGGGTGATGTGGAAAGAGGACAGCTGATCTTTCCGTGTGGAGTAGGGGTCGGGAACCTCCAGCAGGCTGCAGGAGGCGAGCGCGGGAGCGGTTTGGTTGAGAAATGGAATCGGATTTCGGCTGAGCTACCAGATCCGACACAGACATCTGGGAAAGATCCATCAAGCTGCAAAAGGGGTCATGTTAAAAGTGGATAGCAGATCTTTCCGTGTGGAGTAGGGTAAGTGGATGACAGAGTGGATGGAGAAGTAGGGGGCGGAGCCAGGCCCAAGCTTAGGAAAGAACTTATCTGTAGCCATGGCAAGAAATAGCCCGTGAGAAACAACTTTCAATCCCCCTAGGGACCACTGACGGCAATCAGCAACCATTGGTCAACCCGGGGCCCCGCAGGAGACCTCTTAGAACCCTTGGGCGCGAGCGGTGTGTGCGCATGCTCACTTGTGTTTGGCACTGCTCCTTGGTTAGCGTTCGATCGGGAGGCTTTTGGGTGGTGCTGTTGTGGCAGAGATGTTGTCTTCGAGAAAATAGTACTGAGTAATATTCGCTCATATCGGCTTCACGAGTGGGTATGAGCCGAGGGGCCAGGTGAGGGGACGGGCCTCTGAAGCTGCTGTCTTCTCCCATGAAGAAGCTTTTTGACTTTTGACGGTAGACGAAAGAGTCACTCTCAGGCACCGCCACCAGGTTGCAGGAGGCGAGCTCGGACGAGGTTTATTTCAGACAGAGAATCGGCTTTTGGCCTAGCTCCCAGATCCACTCAGACATCTGGGAAAGATCAATCACGCTGCCTAAAGGGGCCATGTTGAAAGAGGACACCAGATCCTTTCGTGTGGAGTAGGGGACGGGGATGACAGAGCCGAACGAGTAGTAGGGGGCGGAGCAAGGCCCAATCTGAGAAAAGAACTGATCTGTAGCCACGTCAAGAAATAGCCCATTAGAACCAACTTTCGGCACTCAGCTCCAGGCGGGGCGGCCCCGGCGCTGAGGGACGCTACCCGACCTTGGCGGGACGGGGGTTTCGCCAGGGCCTGGGCCCAGCGACCAGGCGGAGACGGCGCGCGAGCCTTGCAGTCTCCAGGGAAATGCGGGCTTGCCTGCAATGAGATTTCATTTTCTGCATTTAAAGGACATCCTTTTCTGAGCTGCTGTGAATAAATTTGGGATGATACTGTATGTTTTCATCTAATGGAGAATTAGCTGTATTTTGAATAAGGATTGCTGCACTGGACGACTTCAGAACATTATTCACAATGTCATCAAACAGGAGTCAGAATCCCCATGGACCGAAGCAGATTGGCCTTGACCAGCTCTGGGACGACCTCAGAGCTGGAATCCAGCAAGTGTACACCAGACAGAGTATGGCGAAGTCCAGATACATGGAACTCTACACGTATCCTCCTGCTTGAACTGAGATAATTTGCTTTAGAATTTTGATACTTAGTGGTAGGATCGATGAATTATTAGAAATTTGACATCGTGTGTTCTCTTCTCAGTTCATCCTTGAAATGTAGTCACAGAATTCATCTTTAGCTTTAAGTTTTTTGAATAGAGGTACTGTTTTTCGGTTTTTGGAACAGAGGTAATAAAATTGGCTAGTTAGTTGTCTAATGCAGTGCTGGTCAGTACAGTAGCCACTAGTCACATGTATCTGTTTACATTTAAAATAATTTAAAAATTCAGTTTCTTAGTCACAGTAGCCATATTTTAAGGGCTTAATAGTCAGATAATAAAATATTTCTATTACTGTGGAAAGATCCGTTGGACAGCACTGGCCTAAAGCAGGGGATCATTTGTTGAAATGTTGTCCATTTGTTTATATATTGTCTACAGCTGCTTTCATGTTACTCGGAGGGAGTTGAGTAGTTCTGTCAGAAACAATCTTGTCCACAAAGCCTAAAATATTTGCTATCTGGTCCTTTACATAAGAAGTTTGTTGACCTGATCTAACGGGATAGCACAGAGAACAAAAGTTTAACTGTTCTGGTCCTGTTTCACAAAAATGGTATTTAAAAAGTAACTCCCTCATTTGTCATGTGGCCTGCCATGTGTGCGAGGGACAGTGCCGCGTGCTGCAAAGGTCACGAGGGTGTAAAAGACGCGGCCCTGCTCTTCCATACCCAGTGGTGTGCTGTTCGCCTTTGTAGAGTTTCTTGGTTCCGTGCAAATATGAAATTGGAACTAGAGCTAAGCCACCTCAGTAGTGAGCAGGTTGCTGCAGATTCTAGGATTTCAAGGTTCAATGGAGATTTAAGTTTAAATCTTTGGTATGTATCTGTAATTATCAAACTAGGTTATGTGATATTGTAGTGTTCCCTCAAATATGTTAGCATCTGAAAATCCTTAAAAAGAATTTAAACATTGATTTAGATGGATATGAAGCTGTCTATTTCTAAATTAACTTACAATTTATTGTATGTATGTACACATATTCATATATGTACTCATATATACTTACATGTAGAACACTTTTCAAAAAAAAATCAGCTTTATTGAGATAATTCACAAACCATAAAATTCACCCTTTTTAAAGTCAAAAAAAAAAAAAAAAAAAAGAACCAACTTTCAATCTACTTAGTGACTGCTGAAGTCACTCCGCAACCATTGGTCAACCCGGGGCCCCGCAGGAGACCTCTTAGAACCCTTGGGCGCGAGCGGCGTGTGCGCATGCTCACTTGTGTTTGGCACTGCTCCTTGGTTAGCGTTCGATCGGGAGGCTTTTGAGTGGTGCTGTTGTGGCAGAGATGTTGTCTTCGAGAAAATCGTACTCAGTAATATTCGCTCATATCGGCTTCACGAGTGGGTATGAGCCGAGGGGCCAGGTGAGGGGACGGGCCTCTGAAGCTGCTGTCTTCTTCCATGAAGAAGCTTTTTGACATTTGACGGTAGACGAAAGAGTCACTCTCAGGCACCGCCACCAGGTGGCAGGAGGCGAGCTCGGACGAGGTTTGTTTCAGACAGAGAATCGGCTTTTGGCCTAGCTCCCAGATCCACTCAGACATCTGGGAAACATCAATCACGCTGCCTAAAGGGGCCATGTTGAAAGAGGACACCAGATCCTTTCGTGTGGAGTAGGGGACTTGGGTGACAGAGCGGAACGAGAAGTAGTGGGCGGAGCTAGGCCCAATCTTAGAAAAGAACTGATCTGTGGCCAGGTCAAGAAACAGCCCATTAGAACCATCTTTCAATATCCTTAGTGACTGCTGACGTCACTCAGCATCCATTGGTCAACCCGGGGCCCCGCAGGAGACCTCTTAGAACCCTTGGGCGCGAGCGGTGTGTGCGCGTTCTCACCTGTGTTTATCACTGCTCCTTGGTTACCGTTCGATCGGGAGGCTTTTGAGTGGTGCGGTTGTGGCAGAGAGGTTGGCTTCTACAGAATAGTACCGAGTAATCGCTGGTATTAGGTTTAGAAGTGGATAAGAGCCGAGGGGGCAGGTGAGCGGGCTGGCCCGTTAAGCTGCTGTCTTCTGCCATGAAGGCGCTTTTTGACTTTGGACCGTAGAAGAAAAAGTCACTCTCTGGCACCACCACCGGGCTGCAGGAGGCGAGCGCGGACGCGGTTTGTTCGTGAAAGAGAATCGGCTTTCGGCTGAGCTGGCAGATCCGACTCAGACATCTGGGAAAGATCCATCACGCTGCCAAACAGGGTGATGTGGAAAGAGGACAGCTGATCTTTCCGTGTGGAGTAGGGGTCGGGAACCTCCAGCAGGCTGCAGGAGGCGAGCGCGGGAGCGGTTTGGTTGAGAAATGGAATCGGATTTCGGCTGAGCTACCAGATCCGACACAGACATCTGGGAAAGATCCATCAAGCTGCAAAAGGGGTCATGTTAAAAGTGGATAGCAGATCTTTCCGTGTGGAGTAGGGTAAGTGGATGACAGAGTGGATGGAGAAGTAGGGGGCGGAGCCAGGCCCAAGCTTAGGAAAGAACTTATCTGTAGCCATGGCAAGAAATAGCCCGTGAGAAACAACTTTCAATCCCCCTAGGGACCACTGACGGCAATCAGCAACCATTGGTCAACCCGGGGCCCCGCAGGAGACCTCTTAGAACCCTTGGGCGCGAGCGGTGTGTGCGCATGCTCACTTGTGTTTGGCACTGCTCCTTGGTTAGCGTTCGATCGGGAGGCTTTTGGGTGGTGCTGTTGTGGCAGAGATGTTGTCTTCGAGAAAATAGTACTGAGTAATATTCGCTCATATCGGCTTCACGAGTGGGTATGAGCCGAGGGGCCAGGTGAGGGGACGGGCCTCTGAAGCTGCTGTCTTCTCCCATGAAGAAGCTTTTTGACTTTTGACGGTAGACGAAAGAGTCACTCTCAGGCACCGCCACCAGGTTGCAGGAGGCGAGCTCGGACGAGGTTTATTTCAGACAGAGAATCGGCTTTTGGCCTAGCTCCCAGATCCACTCAGACATCTGGGAAAGATCAATCACGCTGCCTAAAGGGGCCATGTTGAAAGAGGACACCAGATCCTTTCGTGTGGAGTAGGGGACGGGGATGACAGAGCCGAACGAGTAGTAGGGGGCGGAGCAAGGCCCAATCTGAGAAAAGAACTGATCTGTAGCCACGTCAAGAAATAGCCCATTAGAACCAACTTTCGGCACTCAGCTCCAGGCGGGGCGGCCCCGGCGCTGAGGGACGCTACCCGACCTTGGCGGGACGGGGGTTTCGCCAGGGCCTGGGCCCAGCGACCAGGCGGAGACGGCGCGCGAGCCTTGCAGTCTCCAGGGAAATGCGGGCTTGCCTGCAATGAGATTTCATTTTCTGCATTTAAAGGACATCCTTTTCTGAGCTGCTGTGAATAAATTTGGGATGATACTGTATGTTTTCATCTAATGGAGAATTAGCTGTATTTTGAATAAGGATTGCTGCACTGGACGACTTCAGAACATTACTCACAATGTCATCAAACAGGAGTCAGAATCCCCATGGACCGAAGCAGATTGGCCTTGACCAGCTCTGGGACGACCTCAGAGCTGGAATCCAGCAAGTGTACACCAGACAGAGTATGGCGAAGTCCAGATACATGGAACTCTACACGTATCCTCCTGCTTGAACTGAGATAATTTGCTTTAGAATTTTGATACTTAGTGGTAGGATCGATGAATTATTAGAAATTTGACATCGTGTGTTCTCTTCTCAGTTCATCCTTGAAATGTAGTCACAGAATTCATCTTTAGCTTTAAGTTTTTTGAATAGAGGTACTGTTTTTCGGTTTTTGGAACAGAGGTAATAAAATTGGCTAGTTAGTTGTCTAATGCAGTGCTGGTCAGTACAGTAGCCACTAGTCACATGTATCTGTTTACATTTAAAATAATTTAAAAATTCAGTTTCTTAGTCACAGTAGCCATATTTTAAGGGCTTAATAGTCAGATAATAAAATATTTCTATTACTGTGGAAAGATCCGTTGGACAGCACTGGCCTAAAGCAGGGGATCATTTGTTGAAATGTTGTCCATTTGTTTATATATTGTCTACAGCTGCTTTCATGTTACTCGGAGGGAGTTGAGTAGTTCTGTCAGAAACAATCTTGTCCACAAAGCCTAAAATATTTGCTATCTGGTCCTTTACATAAGAAGTTTGTTGACCTGATCTAACGGGATAGCACAGAGAACAAAAGTTTAACTGTTCTGGTCCTGTTTCACAAAAATGGTATTTAAAAAGTAACTCCCTCATTTGTCATGTGGCCTGCCATGTGTGCGAGGGACAGTGCCGCGTGCTGCAAAGGTCACGAGGGTGTAAAAGACGCGGCCCTGCTCTTCCATACCCAGTGGTGTGCTGTTCGCCTTTTTGGAGTTTCTTGGTTCCGTGCAAATATGAAATTGGAACTAGAGCTAAGCCACCTCAGTAGTGAGCAGGTTGCTGCAGATTCTAGGATTTCAAGGTTCAATGGAGATTTAAGTTTAAATCTTTGGTATGTATCTGTAATTATCAAACTAGGTTATGTGATATTGTAGTGTTCCCTCAAATATGTTAGCATCTGAAAATCCTTAAAAAGAATTTAAACATTGATTTAGATGGATATGAAGCTGTCTATTTCTAAATTAACTTACAATTTATTGTATGTATGTACACATATTCACATATGTACTCATATATACTTACATGTAGAACACTTTTCAAAAAAAAATCAGCTTTATTGAGATAATTCACAAACCATAAAATTCACCCTTTTTAAAGTCAAAAAAAAAAAAAAAAAAAAGAACCAACTTTCAATCTACTTAGTGACTGCTGAAGTCACTCCGCAACCATTGGTCAACCCGGGGCCCCGCAGGAGACCTCTTAGAACCCTTGGGCGCGAGCGGCGTGTGCGCATGCTCACTTGTGTTTGGCACTGCTCCTTGGTTAGCGTTCGATCGGGAGGCTTTTGAGTGGTGCTGTTGTGGCAGAGATGTTGTCTTCGAGAAAATCGTACTCAGTAATATTCGCTCATATCGGCTTCACGAGTGGGTATGAGCCGAGGGGCCAGGTGAGGGGACGGGCCTCTGAAGCTGCTGTCTTCTTCCATGAAGAAGCTTTTTGACATTTGACGGTAGACGAAAGAGTCACTCTCAGGCACCGCCACCAGGTGGCAGGAGGCGAGCTCGGACGAGGTTTGTTTCAGACAGAGAATCGGCTTTTGGCCTAGCTCCCAGATCCACTCAGACATCTGGGAAACATCAATCACGCTGCCTAAAGGGGCCATGTTGAAAGAGGACACCAGATCCTTTCGTGTGGAGTAGGGGACTTGGGTGACAGAGCGGAACGAGAAGTAGTGGGCGGAGCTAGGCCCAATCTTAGAAAAGAACTGATCTGTGGCCAGGTCAAGAAACAGCCCATTAGAACCATCTTTCAATATCCTTAGTGACTGCTGACGTCACTCAGCATCCATTGGTCAACCCGGGGCCCCGCAGGAGACCTCTTAGAACCCTTGGGCGCGAGCGGTGTGTGCGCGTTCTCACCTGTGTTTATCACTGCTCCTTGGTTACCGTTCGATCGGGAGGCTTTTGAGTGGTGCGGTTGTGGCAGAGAGGTTGGCTTCTACAGAATAGTACCGAGTAATCGCTGGTATTAGGTTTAGAAGTGGATAAGAGCCGAGGGGGCAGGTGAGCGGGCTGGCCCGTTAAGCTGCTGTCTTCTGCCATGAAGGCGCTTTTTGACTTTGGACCGTAGAAGAAAAAGTCACTCTCTGGCACCACCACCGGGCTGCAGGAGGCGAGCGCGGACGCGGTTTGTTCGTGAAAGAGAATCGGCTTTCGGCTGAGCTGGCAGATCCGACTCAGACATCTGGGAAAGATCCATCACGCTGCCAAACAGGGTGATGTGGAAAGAGGACAGCTGATCTTTCCGTGTGGAGTAGGGGTCGGGAACCTCCAGCAGGCTGCAGGAGGCGAGCGCGGGAGCGGTTTGGTTGAGAAATGGAATCGGATTTCGGCTGAGCTACCAGATCCGACACAGACATCTGGGAAAGATCCATCAAGCTGCAAAAGGGGTCATGTTAAAAGTGGATAGCAGATCTTTCCGTGTGGAGTAGGGTAAGTGGATGACAGAGTGGATGGAGAAGTAGGGGGCGGAGCCAGGCCCAAGCTTAGGAAAGAACTTATCTGTAGCCATGGCAAGAAATAGCCCGTGAGAAACAACTTTCAATCCCCCTAGGGACCACTGACGGCAATCAGCAACCATTGGTCAACCCGGGGCCCCGCAGGAGACCTCTTAGAACCCTTGGGCGCGAGCGGTGTGTGCGCATGCTCACTTGTGTTTGGCACTGCTCCTTGGTTAGCGTTCGATCGGGAGGCTTTTGGGTGGTGCTGTTGTGGCAGAGATGTTGTCTTCGAGAAAATAGTACTGAGTAATATTCGCTCATATCGGCTTCACGAGTGGGTATGAGCCGAGGGGCCAGGTGAGGGGACGGGCCTCTGAAGCTGCTGTCTTCTCCCATGAAGAAGCTTTTTGACTTTTGACGGTAGACGAAAGAGTCACTCTCAGGCACCGCCACCAGGTTGCAGGAGGCGAGCTCGGACGAGGTTTATTTCAGACAGAGAATCGGCTTTTGGCCTAGCTCCCAGATCCACTCAGACATCTGGGAAAGATCAATCACGCTGCCTAAAGGGGCCATGTTGAAAGAGGACACCAGATCCTTTCGTGTGGAGTAGGGGACGGGGATGACAGAGCCGAACGAGTAGTAGGGGGCGGAGCAAGGCCCAATCTGAGAAAAGAACTGATCTGTAGCCACGTCAAGAAATAGCCCATTAGAACCAACTTTCGGCACTCAGCTCCAGGCGGGGCGGCCCCGGCGCTGAGGGACGCTACCCGACCTTGGCGGGACGGGGGTTTCGCCAGGGCCTGGGCCCAGCGACCAGGCGGAGACGGCGCGCGAGCCTTGCAGTCTCCAGGGAAATGCGGGCTTGCCTGCAATGAGATTTCATTTTCTGCATTTAAAGGACATCCTTTTCTGAGCTGCTGTGAATAAATTTGGGATGATACTGTATGTTTTCATCTAATGGAGAATTAGCTGTATTTTGAATAAGGATTGCTGCACTGGACGACTTCAGAACATTACTCACAATGTCATCAAACAGGAGTCAGAATCCCCATGGACCGAAGCAGATTGGCCTTGACCAGCTCTGGGACGACCTCAGAGCTGGAATCCAGCAAGTGTACACCAGACAGAGTATGGCGAAGTCCAGATACATGGAACTCTACACGTATCCTCCTGCTTGAACTGAGATAATTTGCTTTAGAATTTTGATACTTAGTGGTAGGATCGATGAATTATTAGAAATTTGACATCGTGTGTTCTCTTCTCAGTTCATCCTTGAAATGTAGTCACAGAATTCATCTTTAGCTTTAAGTTTTTTGAATAGAGGTACTGTTTTTCGGTTTTTGGAACAGAGGTAATAAAATTGGCTAGTTAGTTGTCTAATGCAGTGCTGGTCAGTACAGTAGCCACTAGTCACATGTATCTGTTTACATTTAAAATAATTTAAAAATTCAGTTTCTTAGTCACAGTAGCCATATTTTAAGGGCTTAATAGTCAGATAATAAAATATTTCTATTACTGTGGAAAGATCCGTTGGACAGCACTGGCCTAAAGCAGGGGATCATTTGTTGAAATGTTGTCCATTTGTTTATATATTGTCTACAGCTGCTTTCATGTTACTCGGAGGGAGTTGAGTAGTTCTGTCAGAAACAATCTTGTCCACAAAGCCTAAAATATTTGCTATCTGGTCCTTTACATAAGAAGTTTGTTGACCTGATCTAACGGGATAGCACAGAGAACAAAAGTTTAACTGTTCTGGTCCTGTTTCACAAAAATGGTATTTAAAAAGTAACTCCCTCATTTGTCATGTGGCCTGCCATGTGTGCGAGGGACAGTGCCGCGTGCTGCAAAGGTCACGAGGGTGTAAAAGACGCGGCCCTGCTCTTCCATACCCAGTGGTGTGCTGTTCGCCTTTTTGGAGTTTCTTGGTTCCGTGCAAATATGAAATTGGAACTAGAGCTAAGCCACCTCAGTAGTGAGCAGGTTGCTGCAGATTCTAGGATTTCAAGGTTCAATGGAGATTTAAGTTTAAATCTTTGGTATGTATCTGTAATTATCAAACTAGGTTATGTGATATTGTAGTGTTCCCTCAAATATGTTAGCATCTGAAAATCCTTAAAAAGAATTTAAACATTGATTTAGATGGATATGAAGCTGTCTATTTCTAAATTAACTTACAATTTATTGTATGTATGTACACATATTCACATATGTACTCATATATACTTACATGTAGAACACTTTTCAAAAAAAAATCAGCTTTATTGAGATAATTCACAAACCATAAAATTCACCCTTTTTAAAGTCAAAAAAAAAAAAAAAAAAAAGAACCAACTTTCAATCTACTTAGTGACTGCTGAAGTCACTCCGCAACCATTGGTCAACCCGGGGCCCCGCAGGAGACCTCTTAGAACCCTTGGGCGCGAGCGGCGTGTGCGCATGCTCACTTGTGTTTGGCACTGCTCCTTGGTTAGCGTTCGATCGGGAGGCTTTTGAGTGGTGCTGTTGTGGCAGAGATGTTGTCTTCGAGAAAATCGTACTCAGTAATATTCGCTCATATCGGCTTCACGAGTGGGTATGAGCCGAGGGGCCAGGTGAGGGGACGGGCCTCTGAAGCTGCTGTCTTCTTCCATGAAGAAGCTTTTTGACATTTGACGGTAGACGAAAGAGTCACTCTCAGGCACCGCCACCAGGTGGCAGGAGGCGAGCTCGGACGAGGTTTGTTTCAGACAGAGAATCGGCTTTTGGCCTAGCTCCCAGATCCACTCAGACATCTGGGAAACATCAATCACGCTGCCTAAAGGGGCCATGTTGAAAGAGGACACCAGATCCTTTCGTGTGGAGTAGGGGACTTGGGTGACAGAGCGGAACGAGAAGTAGTGGGCGGAGCTAGGCCCAATCTTAGAAAAGAACTGATCTGTGGCCAGGTCAAGAAACAGCCCATTAGAACCATCTTTCAATATCCTTAGTGACTGCTGACGTCACTCAGCATCCATTGGTCAACCCGGGGCCCCGCAGGAGACCTCTTAGAACCCTTGGGCGCGAGCGGTGTGTGCGCGTTCTCACCTGTGTTTATCACTGCTCCTTGGTTACCGTTCGATCGGGAGGCTTTTGAGTGGTGCGGTTGTGGCAGAGAGGTTGGCTTCTACAGAATAGTACCGAGTAATCGCTGGTATTAGGTTTAGAAGTGGATAAGAGCCGAGGGGGCAGGTGAGCGGGCTGGCCCGTTAAGCTGCTGTCTTCTGCCATGAAGGCGCTTTTTGACTTTGGACCGTAGAAGAAAAAGTCACTCTCTGGCACCACCACCGGGCTGCAGGAGGCGAGCGCGGACGCGGTTTGTTCGTGAAAGAGAATCGGCTTTCGGCTGAGCTGGCAGATCCGACTCAGACATCTGGGAAAGATCCATCACGCTGCCAAACAGGGTGATGTGGAAAGAGGACAGCTGATCTTTCCGTGTGGAGTAGGGGTCGGGAACCTCCAGCAGGCTGCAGGAGGCGAGCGCGGGAGCGGTTTGGTTGAGAAATGGAATCGGATTTCGGCTGAGCTACCAGATCCGACACAGACATCTGGGAAAGATCCATCAAGCTGCAAAAGGGGTCATGTTAAAAGTGGATAGCAGATCTTTCCGTGTGGAGTAGGGTAAGTGGATGACAGAGTGGATGGAGAAGTAGGGGGCGGAGCCAGGCCCAAGCTTAGGAAAGAACTTATCTGTAGCCATGGCAAGAAATAGCCCGTGAGAAACAACTTTCAATCCCCCTAGGGACCACTGACGGCAATCAGCAACCATTGGTCAACCCGGGGCCCCGCAGGAGACCTCTTAGAACCCTTGGGCGCGAGCGGTGTGTGCGCATGCTCACTTGTGTTTGGCACTGCTCCTTGGTTAGCGTTCGATCGGGAGGCTTTTGGGTGGTGCTGTTGTGGCAGAGATGTTGTCTTCGAGAAAATAGTACTGAGTAATATTCGCTCATATCGGCTTCACGAGTGGGTATGAGCCGAGGGGCCAGGTGAGGGGACGGGCCTCTGAAGCTGCTGTCTTCTCCCATGAAGAAGCTTTTTGACTTTTGACGGTAGACGAAAGAGTCACTCTCAGGCACCGCCACCAGGTTGCAGGAGGCGAGCTCGGACGAGGTTTATTTCAGACAGAGAATCGGCTTTTGGCCTAGCTCCCAGATCCACTCAGACATCTGGGAAAGATCAATCACGCTGCCTAAAGGGGCCATGTTGAAAGAGGACACCAGATCCTTTCGTGTGGAGTAGGGGACGGGGATGACAGAGCCGAACGAGTAGTAGGGGGCGGAGCAAGGCCCAATCTGAGAAAAGAACTGATCTGTAGCCACGTCAAGAAATAGCCCATTAGAACCAACTTTCGGCACTCAGCTCCAGGCGGGGCGGCCCCGGCGCTGAGGGACGCTACCCGACCTTGGCGGGACGGGGGTTTCGCCAGGGCCTGGGCCCAGCGACCAGGCGGAGACGGCGCGCGAGCCTTGCAGTCTCCAGGGAAATGCGGGCTTGCCTGCAATGAGATTTCATTTTCTGCATTTAAAGGACATCCTTTTCTGAGCTGCTGTGAATAAATTTGGGATGATACTGTATGTTTTCATCTAATGGAGAATTAGCTGTATTTTGAATAAGGATTGCTGCACTGGACGACTTCAGAACATTACTCACAATGTCATCAAACAGGAGTCAGAATCCCCATGGACCGAAGCAGATTGGCCTTGACCAGCTCTGGGACGACCTCAGAGCTGGAATCCAGCAAGTGTACACCAGACAGAGTATGGCGAAGTCCAGATACATGGAACTCTACACGTATCCTCCTGCTTGAACTGAGATAATTTGCTTTAGAATTTTGATACTTAGTGGTAGGATCGATGAATTATTAGAAATTTGACATCGTGTGTTCTCTTCTCAGTTCATCCTTGAAATGTAGTCACAGAATTCATCTTTAGCTTTAAGTTTTTTGAATAGAGGTACTGTTTTTCGGTTTTTGGAACAGAGGTAATAAAATTGGCTAGTTAGTTGTCTAATGCAGTGCTAATGCAGTGCTGGTCAGTACAGTAGCCACTAGTCACATGTATCTGTTTACATTTAAAATAATTTAAAAATTCAGTTTCTTAGTCACAGTAGCCATATTTTAAGGGCTTAATAGTCAGATAATAAAATATTTCTATTACTGTGGAAAGATCCGTTGGACAGCACTGGCCTAAAGCAGGGGATCATTTGTTGAAATGTTGTCCATTTGTTTATATATTGTCTACAGCTGCTTTCATGTTACTCGGAGGGAGTTGAGTAGTTCTGTCAGAAACAATCTTGTCCACAAAGCCTAAAATATTTGCTATCTGGTCCTTTACATAAGAAGTTTGTTGACCTGATCTAACGGGATAGCACAGAGAACAAAAGTTTAACTGTTCTGGTCCTGTTTCACAAAAATGGTATTTAAAAAGTAACTCCCTCATTTGTCATGTGGCCTGCCATGTGTGCGAGGGACAGTGCCGCGTGCTGCAAAGGTCACGAGGGTGTAAAAGACGCGGCCCTGCTCTTCCATACCCAGTGGTGTGCTGTTCGCCTTTGTAGAGTTTCTTGGTTCCGTGCAAATATGAAATTGGAACTAGAGCTAAGCCACCTCAGTAGTGAGCAGGTTGCTGCAGATTCTAGGATTTCAAGGTTCAATGGAGATTTAAGTTTAAATCTTTGGTATGTATCTGTAATTATCAAACTAGGTTATGTGATATTGTAGTGTTCCCTCAAATATGTTAGCATCTGAAAATCCTTAAAAAGAATTTAAACATTGATTTAGATGGATATGAAGCTGTCTATTTCTAAATTAACTTACAATTTATTGTATGTATGTACACATATTCACATATGTACTCATATATACTTACATGTAGAACACTTTTCAAAAAAAAATCAGCTTTATTGAGATAATTCACAAACCATAAAATTCACCCTTTTTAAAGTCAAAAAAAAAAAAAAAAAAAAGAACCAACTTTCAATCTACTTAGTGACTGCTGAAGTCACTCCGCAACCATTGGTCAACCCGGGGCCCCGCAGGAGACCTCTTAGAACCCTTGGGCGCGAGCGGCGTGTGCGCATGCTCACTTGTGTTTGGCACTGCTCCTTGGTTAGCGTTCGATCGGGAGGCTTTTGAGTGGTGCTGTTGTGGCAGAGATGTTGTCTTCGAGAAAATCGTACTCAGTAATATTCGCTCATATCGGCTTCACGAGTGGGTATGAGCCGAGGGGCCAGGTGAGGGGACGGGCCTCTGAAGCTGCTGTCTTCTTCCATGAAGAAGCTTTTTGACATTTGACGGTAGACGAAAGAGTCACTCTCAGGCACCGCCACCAGGTGGCAGGAGGCGAGCTCGGACGAGGTTTGTTTCAGACAGAGAATCGGCTTTTGGCCTAGCTCCCAGATCCACTCAGACATCTGGGAAACATCAATCACGCTGCCTAAAGGGGCCATGTTGAAAGAGGACACCAGATCCTTTCGTGTGGAGTAGGGGACTTGGGTGACAGAGCGGAACGAGAAGTAGTGGGCGGAGCTAGGCCCAATCTTAGAAAAGAACTGATCTGTGGCCAGGTCAAGAAACAGCCCATTAGAACCATCTTTCAATATCCTTAGTGACTGCTGACGTCACTCAGCATCCATTGGTCAACCCGGGGCCCCGCAGGAGACCTCTTAGAACCCTTGGGCGCGAGCGGTGTGTGCGCGTTCTCACCTGTGTTTATCACTGCTCCTTGGTTACCGTTCGATCGGGAGGCTTTTGAGTGGTGCGGTTGTGGCAGAGAGGTTGGCTTCTACAGAATAGTACCGAGTAATCGCTGGTATTAGGTTTAGAAGTGGATAAGAGCCGAGGGGGCAGGTGAGCGGGCTGGCCCGTTAAGCTGCTGTCTTCTGCCATGAAGGCGCTTTTTGACTTTGGACCGTAGAAGAAAAAGTCACTCTCTGGCACCACCACCGGGCTGCAGGAGGCGAGCGCGGACGCGGTTTGTTCGTGAAAGAGAATCGGCTTTCGGCTGAGCTGGCAGATCCGACTCAGACATCTGGGAAAGATCCATCACGCTGCCAAACAGGGTGATGTGGAAAGAGGACAGCTGATCTTTCCGTGTGGAGTAGGGGTCGGGAACCTCCAGCAGGCTGCAGGAGGCGAGCGCGGGAGCGGTTTGGTTGAGAAATGGAATCGGATTTCGGCTGAGCTACCAGATCCGACACAGACATCTGGGAAAGATCCATCAAGCTGCAAAAGGGGTCATGTTAAAAGTGGATAGCAGATCTTTCCGTGTGGAGTAGGGTAAGTGGATGACAGAGTGGATGGAGAAGTAGGGGGCGGAGCCAGGCCCAAGCTTAGGAAAGAACTTATCTGTAGCCATGGCAAGAAATAGCCCGTGAGAAACAACTTTCAATCCCCCTAGGGACCACTGACGGCAATCAGCAACCATTGGTCAACCCGGGGCCCCGCAGGAGACCTCTTAGAACCCTTGGGCGCGAGCGGTGTGTGCGCATGCTCACTTGTGTTTGGCACTGCTCCTTGGTTAGCGTTCGATCGGGAGGCTTTTGGGTGGTGCTGTTGTGGCAGAGATGTTGTCTTCGAGAAAATAGTACTGAGTAATATTCGCTCATATCGGCTTCACGAGTGGGTATGAGCCGAGGGGCCAGGTGAGGGGACGGGCCTCTGAAGCTGCTGTCTTCTCCCATGAAGAAGCTTTTTGACTTTTGACGGTAGACGAAAGAGTCACTCTCAGGCACCGCCACCAGGTTGCAGGAGGCGAGCTCGGACGAGGTTTATTTCAGACAGAGAATCGGCTTTTGGCCTAGCTCCCAGATCCACTCAGACATCTGGGAAAGATCAATCACGCTGCCTAAAGGGGCCATGTTGAAAGAGGACACCAGATCCTTTCGTGTGGAGTAGGGGACGGGGATGACAGAGCCGAACGAGTAGTAGGGGGCGGAGCAAGGCCCAATCTGAGAAAAGAACTGATCTGTAGCCACGTCAAGAAATAGCCCATTAGAACCAACTTTCGGCACTCAGCTCCAGGCGGGGCGGCCCCGGCGCTGAGGGACGCTACCCGACCTTGGCGGGACGGGGGTTTCGCCAGGGCCTGGGCCCAGCGACCAGGCGGAGACGGCGCGCGAGCCTTGCAGTCTCCAGGGAAATGCGGGCTTGCCTGCAATGAGATTTCATTTTCTGCATTTAAAGGACATCCTTTTCTGAGCTGCTGTGAATAAATTTGGGATGATACTGTATGTTTTCATCTAATGGAGAATTAGCTGTATTTTGAATAAGGATTGCTGCACTGGACGACTTCAGAACATTACTCACAATGTCATCAAACAGGAGTCAGAATCCCCATGGACCGAAGCAGATTGGCCTTGACCAGCTCTGGGACGACCTCAGAGCTGGAATCCAGCAAGTGTACACCAGACAGAGTATGGCGAAGTCCAGATACATGGAACTCTACACGTATCCTCCTGCTTGAACTGAGATAATTTGCTTTAGAATTTTGATACTTAGTGGTAGGATCGATGAATTATTAGAAATTTGACATCGTGTGTTCTCTTCTCAGTTCATCCTTGAAATGTAGTCACAGAATTCATCTTTAGCTTTAAGTTTTTTGAATAGAGGTACTGTTTTTCGGTTTTTGGAACAGAGGTAATAAAATTGGCTAGTTAGTTGTCTAATGCAGTGCTGGTCAGTACAGTAGCCACTAGTCACATGTATCTGTTTACATTTAAAATAATTTAAAAATTCAGTTTCTTAGTCACAGTAGCCATATTTTAAGGGCTTAATAGTCAGATAATAAAATATTTCTATTACTGTGGAAAGATCCGTTGGACAGCACTGGCCTAAAGCAGGGGATCATTTGTTGAAATGTTGTCCATTTGTTTATATATTGTCTACAGCTGCTTTCATGTTACTCGGAGGGAGTTGAGTAGTTCTGTCAGAAACAATCTTGTCCACAAAGCCTAAAATATTTGCTATCTGGTCCTTTACATAAGAAGTTTGTTGACCTGATCTAACGGGATAGCACAGAGAACAAAAGTTTAACTGTTCTGGTCCTGTTTCACAAAAATGGTATTTAAAAAGTAACTCCCTCATTTGTCATGTGGCCTGCCATGTGTGCGAGGGACAGTGCCGCGTGCTGCAAAGGTCACGAGGGTGTAAAAGACGCGGCCCTGCTCTTCCATACCCAGTGGTGTGCTGTTCGCCTTTGTAGAGTTTCTTGGTTCCGTGCAAATATGAAATTGGAACTAGAGCTAAGCCACCTCAGTAGTGAGCAGGTTGCTGCAGATTCTAGGATTTCAAGGTTCAATGGAGATTTAAGTTTAAATCTTTGGTATGTATCTGTAATTATCAAACTAGGTTATGTGATATTGTAGTGTTCCCTCAAATATGTTAGCATCTGAAAATCCTTAAAAAGAATTTAAACATTGATTTAGATGGATATGAAGCTGTCTATTTCTAAATTAACTTACAATTTATTGTATGTATGTACACATATTCACATATGTACTCATATATACTTACATGTAGAACACTTTTCAAAAAAAAATCAGCTTTATTGAGATAATTCACAAACCATAAAATTCACCCTTTTTAAAGTCAAAAAAAAAAAAAAAAAAAAGAACCAACTTTCAATCTACTTAGTGACTGCTGAAGTCACTCCGCAACCATTGGTCAACCCGGGGCCCCGCAGGAGACCTCTTAGAACCCTTGGGCGCGAGCGGCGTGTGCGCATGCTCACTTGTGTTTGGCACTGCTCCTTGGTTAGCGTTCGATCGGGAGGCTTTTGAGTGGTGCTGTTGTGGCAGAGATGTTGTCTTCGAGAAAATCGTACTCAGTAATATTCGCTCATATCGGCTTCACGAGTGGGTATGAGCCGAGGGGCCAGGTGAGGGGACGGGCCTCTGAAGCTGCTGTCTTCTTCCATGAAGAAGCTTTTTGACATTTGACGGTAGACGAAAGAGTCACTCTCAGGCACCGCCACCAGGTGGCAGGAGGCGAGCTCGGACGAGGTTTGTTTCAGACAGAGAATCGGCTTTTGGCCTAGCTCCCAGATCCACTCAGACATCTGGGAAACATCAATCACGCTGCCTAAAGGGGCCATGTTGAAAGAGGACACCAGATCCTTTCGTGTGGAGTAGGGGACTTGGGTGACAGAGCGGAACGAGAAGTAGTGGGCGGAGCTAGGCCCAATCTTAGAAAAGAACTGATCTGTGGCCAGGTCAAGAAACAGCCCATTAGAACCATCTTTCAATATCCTTAGTGACTGCTGACGTCACTCAGCATCCATTGGTCAACCCGGGGCCCCGCAGGAGACCTCTTAGAACCCTTGGGCGCGAGCGGTGTGTGCGCGTTCTCACCTGTGTTTATCACTGCTCCTTGGTTACCGTTCGATCGGGAGGCTTTTGAGTGGTGCGGTTGTGGCAGAGAGGTTGGCTTCTACAGAATAGTACCGAGTAATCGCTGGTATTAGGTTTAGAAGTGGATAAGAGCCGAGGGGGCAAGTGAGCGGGCTGGCCCGTTAAGCTGCTGTCTTCTGCCATGAAGGCGCTTTTTGACTTTGGACCGTAGAAGAAAAAGTCACTCTCTGGCACCACCACCGGGCTGCAGGAGGCGAGCGCGGACGCGGTTTGTTCGTGAAAGAGAATCGGCTTTCGGCTGAGCTGGCAGATCCGACTCAGACATCTGGGAAAGATCCATCACGCTGCCAAACAGGGTGATGTGGAAAGAGGACAGCTGATCTTTCCGTGTGGAGTAGGGGTCGGGAACCTCCAGCAGGCTGCAGGAGGCGAGCGCGGGAGCGGTTTGGTTGAGAAATGGAATCGGATTTCGGCTGAGCTACCAGATCCGACACAGACATCTGGGAAAGATCCATCAAGCTGCAAAAGGGGTCATGTTAAAAGTGGATAGCAGATCTTTCCGTGTGGAGTAGGGTAAGTGGATGACAGAGTGGATGGAGAAGTAGGGGGCGGAGCCAGGCCCAAGCTTAGGAAAGAACTTATCTGTAGCCATGGCAAGAAATAGCCCGTGAGAAACAACTTTCAATCCCCCTAGGGACCACTGACGGCAATCAGCAACCATTGGTCAACCCGGGGCCCCGCAGGAGACCTCTTAGAACCCTTGGGCGCGAGCGGTGTGTGCGCATGCTCACTTGTGTTTGGCACTGCTCCTTGGTTAGCGTTCGATCGGGAGGCTTTTGGGTGGTGCTGTTGTGGCAGAGATGTTGTCTTCGAGAAAATAGTACTGAGTAATATTCGCTCATATCGGCTTCACGAGTGGGTATGAGCCGAGGGGCCAGGTGAGGGGACGGGCCTCTGAAGCTGCTGTCTTCTCCCATGAAGAAGCTTTTTGACTTTTGACGGTAGACGAAAGAGTCACTCTCAGGCACCGCCACCAGGTTGCAGGAGGCGAGCTCGGACGAGGTTTATTTCAGACAGAGAATCGGCTTTTGGCCTAGCTCCCAGATCCACTCAGACATCTGGGAAAGATCAATCACGCTGCCTAAAGGGGCCATGTTGAAAGAGGACACCAGATCCTTTCGTGTGGAGTAGGGGACGGGGATGACAGAGCCGAACGAGTAGTAGGGGGCGGAGCAAGGCCCAATCTGAGAAAAGAACTGATCTGTAGCCACGTCAAGAAATAGCCCATTAGAACCAACTTTCGGCACTCAGCTCCAGGCGGGGCGGCCCCGGCGCTGAGGGACGCTACCCGACCTTGGCGGGACGGGGGTTTCGCCAGGGCCTGGGCCCAGCGACCAGGCGGAGACGGCGCGCGAGCCTTGCAGTCTCCAGGGAAATGCGGGCTTGCCTGCAATGAGATTTCATTTTCTGCATTTACACGTATCCTCCTGCTTGAACTGAGATAATTTGCTTTAGAATTTTGATACTTAGTGGTAGGATCGATGAATTATTAGAAATTTGACATCGTGTGTTCTCTTCTCAGTTCATCCTTGAAATGTAGTCACAGAATTCATCTTTAGCTTTAAGTTTTTTGAATAGAGGTACTGTTTTTCGGTTTTTGGAACAGAGGTAATAAAATTGGCTAGTTAGTTGTCTAATGCAGTGCTGGTCAGTACAGTAGCCACTAGTCACATGTATCTGTTTACATTTAAAATAATTTAAAAATTCAGTTTCTTAGTCACAGTAGCCATATTTTAAGGGCTTAATAGTCAGATAATAAAATATTTCTATTACTGTGGAAAGATCCGTTGGACAGCACTGGCCTAAAGCAGGGGATCATTTGTTGAAATGTTGTCCATTTGTTTATATATTGTCTACAGCTGCTTTCATGTTACTCGGAGGGAGTTGAGTAGTTCTGTCAGAAACAATCTTGTCCACAAAGCCTAAAATATTTGCTATCTGGTCCTTTACATAAGAAGTTTGTTGACCTGATCTAACGGGATAGCACAGAGAACAAAAGTTTAACTGTTCTGGTCCTGTTTCACAAAAATGGTATTTAAAAAGTAACTCCCTCATTTGTCATGTGGCCTGCCATGTGTGCGAGGGACAGTGCCGCGTGCTGCAAAGGTCACGAGGGTGTAAAAGACGCGGCCCTGCTCTTCCATACCCAGTGGTGTGCTGTTCGCCTTTTTGGAGTTTCTTGGTTCCGTGCAAATATGAAATTGGAACTAGAGCTAAGCCACCTCAGTAGTGAGCAGGTTGCTGCAGATTCTAGGATTTCAAGGTTCAATGGAGATTTAAGTTTAAATCTTTGGTATGTATCTGTAATTATCAAACTAGGTTATGTGATATTGTAGTGTTCCCTCAAATATGTTAGCATCTGAAAATCCTTAAAAAGAATTTAAACATTGATTTAGATGGATATGAAGCTGTCTATTTCTAAATTAACTTACAATTTATTGTATGTATGTACACATATTCATATATGTACTCATATATACTTACATGTAGAACACTTTTCAAAAAAAAATCAGCTTTATTGAGATAATTCACAAACCATAAAATTCACCCTTTTTAAAGTCAAAAAAAAAAAAAAAAAAAAGAACCAACTTTCAATCTACTTAGTGACTGCTGAAGTCACTCCGCAACCATTGGTCAACCCGGGGCCCCGCAGGAGACCTCTTAGAACCCTTGGGCGCGAGCGGCGTGTGCGCATGCTCACTTGTGTTTGGCACTGCTCCTTGGTTAGCGTTCGATCGGGAGGCTTTTGAGTGGTGCTGTTGTGGCAGAGATGTTGTCTTCGAGAAAATCGTACTCAGTAATATTCGCTCATATCGGCTTCACGAGTGGGTATGAGCCGAGGGGCCAGGTGAGGGGACGGGCCTCTGAAGCTGCTGTCTTCTTCCATGAAGAAGCTTTTTGACATTTGACGGTAGACGAAAGAGTCACTCTCAGGCACCGCCACCAGGTGGCAGGAGGCGAGCTCGGACGAGGTTTGTTTCAGACAGAGAATCGGCTTTTGGCCTAGCTCCCAGATCCACTCAGACATCTGGGAAACATCAATCACGCTGCCTAAAGGGGCCATGTTGAAAGAGGACACCAGATCCTTTCGTGTGGAGTAGGGGACTTGGGTGACAGAGCGGAACGAGAAGTAGTGGGCGGAGCTAGGCCCAATCTTAGAAAAGAACTGATCTGTGGCCAGGTCAAGAAACAGCCCATTAGAACCATCTTTCAATATCCTTAGTGACTGCTGACGTCACTCAGCATCCATTGGTCAACCCGGGGCCCCGCAGGAGACCTCTTAGAACCCTTGGGCGCGAGCGGTGTGTGCGCGTTCTCACCTGTGTTTATCACTGCTCCTTGGTTACCGTTCGATCGGGAGGCTTTTGAGTGGTGCGGTTGTGGCAGAGAGGTTGGCTTCTACAGAATAGTACCGAGTAATCGCTGGTATTAGGTTTAGAAGTGGATAAGAGCCGAGGGGGCAGGTGAGCGGGCTGGCCCGTTAAGCTGCTGTCTTCTGCCATGAAGGCGCTTTTTGACTTTGGACCGTAGAAGAAAAAGTCACTCTCTGGCACCACCACCGGGCTGCAGGAGGCGAGCGCGGACGCGGTTTGTTCGTGAAAGAGAATCGGCTTTCGGCTGAGCTGGCAGATCCGACTCAGACATCTGGGAAAGATCCATCACGCTGCCAAACAGGGTGATGTGGAAAGAGGACAGCTGATCTTTCCGTGTGGAGTAGGGGTCGGGAACCTCCAGCAGGCTGCAGGAGGCGAGCGCGGGAGCGGTTTGGTTGAGAAATGGAATCGGATTTCGGCTGAGCTACCAGATCCGACACAGACATCTGGGAAAGATCCATCAAGCTGCAAAAGGGGTCATGTTAAAAGTGGATAGCAGATCTTTCCGTGTGGAGTAGGGTAAGTGGATGACAGAGTGGATGGAGAAGTAGGGGGCGGAGCCAGGCCCAAGCTTAGGAAAGAACTTATCTGTAGCCATGGCAAGAAATAGCCCGTGAGAAACAACTTTCAATCCCCCTAGGGACCACTGACGGCAATCAGCAACCATTGGTCAACCCGGGGCCCCGCAGGAGACCTCTTAGAACCCTTGGGCGCGAGCGGTGTGTGCGCATGCTCACTTGTGTTTGGCACTGCTCCTTGGTTAGCGTTCGATCGGGAGGCTTTTGGGTGGTGCTGTTGTGGCAGAGATGTTGTCTTCGAGAAAATAGTACTGAGTAATATTCGCTCATATCGGCTTCACGAGTGGGTATGAGCCGAGGGGCCAGGTGAGGGGACGGGCCTCTGAAGCTGCTGTCTTCTCCCATGAAGAAGCTTTTTGACTTTTGACGGTAGACGAAAGAGTCACTCTCAGGCACCGCCACCAGGTTGCAGGAGGCGAGCTCGGACGAGGTTTATTTCAGACAGAGAATCGGCTTTTGGCCTAGCTCCCAGATCCACTCAGACATCTGGGAAAGATCAATCACGCTGCCTAAAGGGGCCATGTTGAAAGAGGACACCAGATCCTTTCGTGTGGAGTAGGGGACGGGGATGACAGAGCCGAACGAGTAGTAGGGGGCGGAGCAAGGCCCAATCTGAGAAAAGAACTGATCTGTAGCCACGTCAAGAAATAGCCCATTAGAACCAACTTTCGGCACTCAGCTCCAGGCGGGGCGGCCCCGGCGCTGAGGGACGCTACCCGACCTTGGCGGGACGGGGGTTTCGCCAGGGCCTGGGCCCAGCGACCAGGCGGAGACGGCGCGCGAGCCTTGCAGTCTCCAGGGAAATGCGGGCTTGCCTGCAATGAGATTTCATTTTCTGCATTTAAAGGACATCCTTTTCTGAGCTGCTGTGAATAAATTTGGGATGATACTGTATGTTTTCATCTAATGGAGAATTAGCTGTATTTTGAATAAGGATTGCTGCACTGGACGACTTCAGAACATTACTCACAATGTCATCAAACAGGAGTCAGAATCCCCATGGACCGAAGCAGATTGGCCTTGACCAGCTCTGGGACGACCTCAGAGCTGGAATCCAGCAAGTGTACACCAGACAGAGTATGGCGAAGTCCAGATACATGGAACTCTACACGTATCCTCCTGCTTGAACTGAGATAATTTGCTTTAGAATTTTGATACTTAGTGGTAGGATCGATGAATTATTAGAAATTTGACATCGTGTGTTCTCTTCTCAGTTCATCCTTGAAATGTAGTCACAGAATTCATCTTTAGCTTTAAGTTTTTTGAATAGAGGTACTGTTTTTCGGTTTTTGGAACAGAGGTAATAAAATTGGCTAGTTAGTTGTCTAATGCAGTGCTGGTCAGTACAGTAGCCACTAGTCACATGTATCTGTTTACATTTAAAATAATTTAAAAATTCAGTTTCTTAGTCACAGTAGCCATATTTTAAGGGCTTAATAGTCAGATAATAAAATATTTCTATTACTGTGGAAAGATCCGTTGGACAGCACTGGCCTAAAGCAGGGGATCATTTGTTGAAATGTTGTCCATTTGTTTATATATTGTCTACAGCTGCTTTCATGTTACTCGGAGGGAGTTGAGTAGTTCTGTCAGAAACAATCTTGTCCACAAAGCCTAAAATATTTGCTATCTGGTCCTTTACATAAGAAGTTTGTTGACCTGATCTAACGGGATAGCACAGAGAACAAAAGTTTAACTGTTCTGGTCCTGTTTCACAAAAATGGTATTTAAAAAGTAACTCCCTCATTTGTCATGTGGCCTGCCATGTGTGCGAGGGACAGTGCCGCGTGCTGCAAAGGTCACGAGGGTGTAAAAGACGCGGCCCTGCTCTTCCATACCCAGTGGTGTGCTGTTCGCCTTTTTGGAGTTTCTTGGTTCCGTGCAAATATGAAATTGGAACTAGAGCTAAGCCACCTCAGTAGTGAGCAGGTTGCTGCAGATTCTAGGATTTCAAGGTTCAATGGAGATTTAAGTTTAAATCTTTGGTATGTATCTGTAATTATCAAACTAGGTTATGTGATATTGTAGTGTTCCCTCAAATATGTTAGCATCTGAAAATCCTTAAAAAGAATTTAAACATTGATTTAGATGGATATGAAGCTGTCTATTTCTAAATTAACTTACAATTTATTGTATGTATGTACACATATTCATATATGTACTCATATATACTTACATGTAGAACACTTTTCAAAAAAAAATCAGCTTTATTGAGATAATTCACAAACCATAAAATTCACCCTTTTTAAAGTCAAAAAAAAAAAAAAAAAAAAGAACCAACTTTCAATCTACTTAGTGACTGCTGAAGTCACTCCGCAACCATTGGTCAACCCGGGGCCCCGCAGGAGACCTCTTAGAACCCTTGGGCGCGAGCGGCGTGTGCGCATGCTCACTTGTGTTTGGCACTGCTCCTTGGTTAGCGTTCGATCGGGAGGCTTTTGAGTGGTGCTGTTGTGGCAGAGATGTTGTCTTCGAGAAAATCGTACTCAGTAATATTCGCTCATATCGGCTTCACGAGTGGGTATGAGCCGAGGGGCCAGGTGAGGGGACGGGCCTCTGAAGCTGCTGTCTTCTTCCATGAAGAAGCTTTTTGACATTTGACGGTAGACGAAAGAGTCACTCTCAGGCACCGCCACCAGGTGGCAGGAGGCGAGCTCGGACGAGGTTTGTTTCAGACAGAGAATCGGCTTTTGGCCTAGCTCCCAGATCCACTCAGACATCTGGGAAACATCAATCACGCTGCCTAAAGGGGCCATGTTGAAAGAGGACACCAGATCCTTTCGTGTGGAGTAGGGGACTTGGGTGACAGAGCGGAACGAGAAGTAGTGGGCGGAGCTAGGCCCAATCTTAGAAAAGAACTGATCTGTGGCCAGGTCAAGAAACAGCCCATTAGAACCATCTTTCAATATCCTTAGTGACTGCTGACGTCACTCAGCATCCATTGGTCAACCCGGGGCCCCGCAGGAGACCTCTTAGAACCCTTGGGCGCGAGCGGTGTGTGCGCGTTCTCACCTGTGTTTATCACTGCTCCTTGGTTACCGTTCGATCGGGAGGCTTTTGAGTGGTGCGGTTGTGGCAGAGAGGTTGGCTTCTACAGAATAGTACCGAGTAATCGCTGGTATTAGGTTTAGAAGTGGATAAGAGCCGAGGGGGCAGGTGAGCGGGCTGGCCCGTTAAGCTGCTGTCTTCTGCCATGAAGGCGCTTTTTGACTTTGGACCGTAGAAGAAAAAGTCACTCTCTGGCACCACCACCGGGCTGCAGGAGGCGAGCGCGGACGCGGTTTGTTCGTGAAAGAGAATCGGCTTTCGGCTGAGCTGGCAGATCCGACTCAGACATCTGGGAAAGATCCATCACGCTGCCAAACAGGGTGATGTGGAAAGAGGACAGCTGATCTTTCCGTGTGGAGTAGGGGTCGGGAACCTCCAGCAGGCTGCAGGAGGCGAGCGCGGGAGCGGTTTGGTTGAGAAATGGAATCGGATTTCGGCTGAGCTACCAGATCCGACACAGACATCTGGGAAAGATCCATCAAGCTGCAAAAGGGGTCATGTTAAAAGTGGATAGCAGATCTTTCCGTGTGGAGTAGGGTAAGTGGATGACAGAGTGGATGGAGAAGTAGGGGGCGGAGCCAGGCCCAAGCTTAGGAAAGAACTTATCTGTAGCCATGGCAAGAAATAGCCCGTGAGAAACAACTTTCAATCCCCCTAGGGACCACTGACGGCAATCAGCAACCATTGGTCAACCCGGGGCCCCGCAGGAGACCTCTTAGAACCCTTGGGCGCGAGCGGTGTGTGCGCATGCTCACTTGTGTTTGGCACTGCTCCTTGGTTAGCGTTCGATCGGGAGGCTTTTGGGTGGTGCTGTTGTGGCAGAGATGTTGTCTTCGAGAAAATAGTACTGAGTAATATTCGCTCATATCGGCTTCACGAGTGGGTATGAGCCGAGGGGCCAGGTGAGGGGACGGGCCTCTGAAGCTGCTGTCTTCTCCCATGAAGAAGCTTTTTGACTTTTGACGGTAGACGAAAGAGTCACTCTCAGGCACCGCCACCAGGTTGCAGGAGGCGAGCTCGGACGAGGTTTATTTCAGACAGAGAATCGGCTTTTGGCCTAGCTCCCAGATCCACTCAGACATCTGGGAAAGATCAATCACGCTGCCTAAAGGGGCCATGTTGAAAGAGGACACCAGATCCTTTCGTGTGGAGTAGGGGACGGGGATGACAGAGCCGAACGAGTAGTAGGGGGCGGAGCAAGGCCCAATCTGAGAAAAGAACTGATCTGTAGCCACGTCAAGAAATAGCCCATTAGAACCAACTTTCGGCACTCAGCTCCAGGCGGGGCGGCCCCGGCGCTGAGGGACGCTACCCGACCTTGGCGGGACGGGGGTTTCGCCAGGGCCTGGGCCCAGCGACCAGGCGGAGACGGCGCGTGAGCCTTGCAGTCTCCAGGGAAATGCGGGCTTGCCTGCAATGAGATTTCATTTTCTGCATTTAAAGGACATCCTTTTCTGAGCTGCTGTGAATAAATTTGGGATGATACTGTATGTTTTCATCTAATGGAGAATTAGCTGTATTTTGAATAAGGATTGCTGCACTGGACGACTTCAGAACATTATTCACAATGTCATCAAACAGGAGTCAGAATCCCCATGGACCGAAGCAGATTGGCCTTGACCAGCTCTGGGACGACCTCAGAGCTGGAATCCAGCAAGTGTACACCAGACAGAGTATGGCGAAGTCCAGATACATGGAACTCTACACGTATCCTCCTGCTTGAACTGAGATAATTTGCTTTAGAATTTTGATACTTAGTGGTAGGATCGATGAATTATTAGAAATTTGACATCGTGTGTTCTCTTCTCAGTTCATCCTTGAAATGTAGTCACAGAATTCATCTTTAGCTTTAAGTTTTTTGAATAGAGGTACTGTTTTTCGGTTTTTGGAACAGAGGTAATAAAATTGGCTAGTTAGTTGTCTAATGCAGTGCTGGTCAGTACAGTAGCCACTAGTCACATGTATCTGTTTACATTTAAAATAATTTAAAAATTCAGTTTCTTAGTCACAGTAGCCATATTTTAAGGGCTTAATAGTCAGATAATAAAATATTTCTATTACTGTGGAAAGATCCGTTGGACAGCACTGGCCTAAAGCAGGGGATCATTTGTTGAAATGTTGTCCATTTGTTTATATATTGTCTACAGCTGCTTTCATGTTACTCGGAGGGAGTTGAGTAGTTCTGTCAGAAACAATCTTGTCCACAAAGCCTAAAATATTTGCTATCTGGTCCTTTACATAAGAAGTTTGTTGACCTGATCTAACGGGATAGCACAGAGAACAAAAGTTTAACTGTTCTGGTCCTGTTTCACAAAAATGGTATTTAAAAAGTAACTCCCTCATTTGTCATGTGGCCTGCCATGTGTGCGAGGGACAGTGCCGCGTGCTGCAAAGGTCACGAGGGTGTAAAAGACGCGGCCCTGCTCTTCCATACCCAGTGGTGTGCTGTTCGCCTTTGTAGAGTTTCTTGGTTCCGTGCAAATATGAAATTGGAACTAGAGCTAAGCCACCTCAGTAGTGAGCAGGTTGCTGCAGATTCTAGGATTTCAAGGTTCAATGGAGATTTAAGTTTAAATCTTTGGTATGTATCTGTAATTATCAAACTAGGTTATGTGATATTGTAGTGTTCCCTCAAATATGTTAGCATCTGAAAATCCTTAAAAAGAATTTAAACATTGATTTAGATGGATATGAAGCTGTCTATTTCTAAATTAACTTACAATTTATTGTATGTATGTACACATATTCACATATGTACTCATATATACTTACATGTAGAACACTTTTCAAAAAAAAATCAGCTTTATTGAGATAATTCACAAACCATAAAATTCACCCTTTTTAAAGTCAAAAAAAAAAAAAAAAAAAAAAGAACCAACTTTCAATCTACTTAGTGACTGCTGAAGTCACTCCGCAACCATTGGTCAACCCGGGGCCCCGCAGGAGACCTCTTAGAACCCTTGGGCGCGAGCGGCGTGTGCGCATGCTCACTTGTGTTTGGCACTGCTCCTTGGTTAGCGTTCGATCGGGAGGCTTTTGAGTGGTGCGGTTGTGGCAGAGAGGTTGGCTTCTACAGAATAGTACCGAGTAATCGCTGGTATTAGGTTTAGAAGTGGATAAGAGCCGAGGGGGCAGGTGAGCGGGCTGGCCCGTTAAGCTGCTGTCTTCTGCCATGAAGGCGCTTTTTGACTTTGGACCGTAGAAGAAAAAGTCACTCTCTGGCACCACCACCGGGCTGCAGGAGGCGAGCGCGGACGCGGTTTGTTTGTGAAAGAGAATCGGCTTTCGGCTGAGCTGGCAGATCCGACTCAGACATCTGGGAAAGATCCATCAAGCTGCAAAAGGGGTCATGTTAAAAGTGTATAGCAGATCTTTCCGTGTGGAGTAGGGTAAGTGGATGACAGAGTGGATGAAGTATTAGGGGGCGGAGTCAGGCCCAAGCTTAGGAAAGAACTTATCTGTGGCCATGGCAAGAAATAGCCCGTGAGAAACAACTTTCAATCCCCCTAGGCACCACTGACGGCAATCAGCAACCATTGGTCACCCAGTGGCCCCCCAGGATACCTCTTAGAACTTTTTAGCGCCAGAGCTTTTTTCGCACGCTCACTTGATTTTAGAGCTGATGCTTGGTTACCGTTCCGAACTGGAGGGTTTTGAGTGGTGCTGTTGTGGTAGAGAGGTTGTCCTGAGAAAATAGTACCGTGTAATATTCGCTCATATCGGCTTCACAAGCGGTATGAGCCGAGGGGCCAGGGGTTGGGACGGGCCTCTGAAGCGGCTGTCTGTTCCCATGAAGAAGCTTTTTGACCTTTTTTTATTTTTTTTTAAAAAAGATGACCGGTAACGGGATCTTAACCCTTGACTTTTAGTTGTGAGCACCACGCTCACCCAGTGAGCCCGGCGGCCATCCCTACATGGGATCCGAACCCGTGGCCTTGGGGTAATCAGCACCACACTCTCCTGAGTGAGCCACAGGCCAGCCCGAATCTAGTTCACTTTTGAGGGTAGAAGTAATAGTCACTCTCGGGCACCTCCACTAGGGTGCAGGAGGCGAGAGAGGACGCGATTTGGTTCAGGAAAAGCAGCGGGTTTCGGCTGAGCTACCAGATCCGACTCAGACATCTGGTAAAGATCCATCACGCTGCCAAAAAGGATGATGTCGAAAGAGTAAAGCATATCCATTCGTGTGTAGTAGGGTACCGGGAAGACAGAATGGAATGAGAAGTAGGGGGCGGAGCTAGGCCCAATCTTAGGAAAGTACTGATCTGTAACCACGTCAAGAAATAGCCCTTGAGAACCAACTTCCAATCTTCTTAGTGACAGCTGACGTCACTCAGCAACCATTTGTCAACCCGGGGTCCCACAGGAGATGTTTTAGAACCCTTGGGCGCCAGTGCTGTTTGCGCATGCTCACTTGTATTTAGAGGTGCTCCTTGATTACCGTTTCGTACCGGAGGCTTTTGAGTGCTGCTGTTGTGGCAGAGAGTGTGGCTTCAAGGTAAAAGTGTGGAGGAATATTCGCTCTTACCGGTTTCAGAAGTGGGTAAGAGCCTAGGGGCCACGTGAGGTGATGGGTCTCGGAAGCGGCTATGTTCTCCCATGAACAAGCTTTTGGACTTTTCTTTTTTTTTTAAAGATGACCGGTAATGGGATCTTAACCCTTGATTTGGTGTTGTCAGCACCACGCTCACCCAGTGAGTAAGCCGGCCATCCCTATATGCAATCCGAATACGTGACCTTGGGGTAATCAGCACCACACTCTCCCGAGTGAGTCACAGGCCGGCCCGAAGCTTTTTCACTTTTGAAGGTACAAGAAAGAGTCACTCTCGGGCACCTCCACCAGGGTGCAGGAAGGGAGCGTGGACGCCCTTTGGTTGAGAAAGTGAATCGGCTTTCGGCTGAGCTACCCGATCCGACTCAGAAATCTGGGCGAGATCCATGACGCTGCCAAAAAGGGTGTTGCCGAAAGAGTACGGCATATCCTTTCCTGTGGAGTAGGGGACGGGGATTACAGAGTGGAATGGGAAACAGGGGCGGAGCTAGGCCCTATCTTAAGAAAGAACTGATCTGTAGCCAAGTCATGAAATAGCCCGTGAGAACCAACTTTCAATCTCCTTCGTGACTGCTGACGTCACTCAGCAACCAGTGGTCAACCTGGGGCCCCTCACGAGACATCTTAGACCTCTTGGGCACCAGGACTGTGTGCGCATGCTCACTCGTGTTTAGAGCTGATGCTTGGTTACCTTTCGGAACTGGAGGAATTCGAGTGGTGCTGTTGTGACAGAGAGGGTGGCTTCTACGTTAAATTATCGAGGAATATTCGCTGAAATCGTTTTCAGATGTGGGTAAGGGCCGAGGGTCCAGGGGAGGGAACGGGCTCCTGAAGCTGTTGTGTTCTCCCATGAAGAAGCTTTTAGTCCTTTGAGGGTACAAGAAATAGTCACTCTCGGGCACCTCCACCGAGTTGCAGGAATCGAGTGCGGACTCGGTTTGTTTAAGAAAGTAAATCGACTTTCGCTGAGGTACCAGATCCGAGTCAGACATCTGGAAAATATCCAACACGCTGCCAAAAAGTGTGATGGGGAAAGAGGACAGCTGATCCTTCCGTGTGGTGTAGGGGTGTGGAACTTCTACCAGGCTGCAGGAGTCAAGCCCGGACGCGGTTTGGTTGAGAAAGAGAATCGGCTTTCAGCTGAGCTACCGGATCCGACTCAGACATCTGGGAAACATCCATCATGCTGCCAAAAATGGTGATGTGGAAAGAGTACAGCATATCCTTCCGTGTGGAGTCGCGGACGTGGATGACAGGGTTTCATGAGAAGTAGAGGGCGGAGCCAGGCAGTGATGTCCGGTGTGGAGGAGGCGAGGTGGATGAGGGAGAAAGCACACTTTTCTGGGCTCTCCATGGTTAGGCCTGAATTTTCCTGCTACCGATGATGCTAGGCTTTCGTCCCTCCATAAATTCCTTAGGAGGTGGGACGGTGAAAAGTTGCAGGGTTCAAGTCCCCAAACCGTGTATTGGAGCAGCAAAACAGAAACAAAACTTTCGCTGTTGTTTGATGCCTTGAGAATTCTCCTTAGAAAGCACTTTATTGAAGACCGTGAAGTGACTTAACTATCAAAATGAAGTCCATACAGCGTATTATTTGTCAAGTACATGTTTTCAAACACCATTAAACAATGTAAGTGAAAAGAAAGTGCATGAGGTGTACATTTCCCACGATACATCAATTTCCGGGGGCTGAATATTCTTTGAATCAACTCCAATATGCACTGTAATTCAGTCTCCATCTATTCTTATGTGTTTCTTACTGAAGGATGGGAGAAGGAAACCCTCAACTAGGAAGATAGCTCCACATTGTTGTATAGGGAAACTCATGTATTTGAAAATGCGAGCTCTTTTAAAATGTATCCTTTTTGCTTCAGGCCAATAAAAATATGGAGATTTAAAAATTTTTGAGTAACGCATGCTATCTTTTACTGTTGGGATGACTTTAAGACAACCTTTGTAGTGTGATGAGCAAAGACTTGTCGTTTTAGAGATCAAAAAGTGTTCTAATTGTCCGCAAAAGAGTAGTTCACTAACAGCTGAAAAGACAGGTAAATGAACAAAATGGCATGGAAAATCCAGAAACGCCACATATGGGCAAGAATTTAGAAATGGTGTCCCCTCTGCAAGGATTTGATGATGAAGAGCAGTGGTACCTATGCCGTTGCTTAAAATTTAAGCTGTTTATGAGTATACCAGTAGGAACTTTGGTGGGAGTACTACATTTCACAAACGTTTATGCCTTTTACCCATCAATTACGTTCTACTAAAATATCTATATGTAATGATGAGAGATGCACGTGAGTTGCTTTTCTCATGACTGCTTCAAACAGCAATGCATTAGGAAGAATCCGTATAATAGGTTCTATAAAAAAATGTGGTCACACACCATTCCATCCGACGTATACAGTTTATTTATTTACATTTTTGAAGTAGATACAGCTGTATGTAGACAGGTGAAGACGTACTTTGGTATATTAAATGAGAACAAAGATTGCTTAAACACATGCACAAACAGATTATGGTCTTAAGTTAGCCGAAAATATGTACCAAAGTGCTAAGGGAATGCATAGTTTTTTCTGGACATTTGAATTCAAAGTGAAATTCCCTTTTCCTTTTTTGTATCTGTGATTTCTACAAGGAACATGGATAATGGTCTCAATAAGTCATTACTTGGAAGGAGATAATCGTGGGGAAATGTAGGAATGTGAATCTTGCACAAATCAAAACAATTTCCCACTTTCGATCATTGTTATTTTCTGTGGATCTGTATGTTCTGTCAATTTGCAGCCACATCAGAAGTAAAGGAAAACGTTATCTCCGTGCATGTAGACTTTATTATGTACACATTTGGTTCTACACGTATGTTTGTGTTGTGTACAGCTGTATCCTATTTAAGCAGACCACAATAGGTTAATCATTTTGTTTGTATAGTTTTGGAAACAAAAAGCAAACATACATAGGATTACCAGTCATCCAAAAGTATTGCTTAACTTTACGAAATTTTCATTAAAATTATTGAACCCGTCAACTCTATTTATTTATTCAGTCAATGCACCTATTTTTCATGCATAACCTGAATACCTGTTATGTCGCAGACACTTTCTGTTGTCTCTCAGAACCCTTTTATCCTTAAAACTTTCCTCTTAATCTGCCAGTGTGAGCAAGAGGACAGGTTTCAATTTGAAGTCCTAGACTTAATGTCGATGAAAGCTTTCCTTCCCTCCTTTAAAACAGATGCAACTGTGAAGGAAGGAATTCGTACAATAGAACACTTAACGGCTCATGGGAAACATATACCAGTATGAAATGCTAGTATTAATCCTTGGAAATATCTGTCTTGCATTCAATTCTGTAAATCTCTATATTGAGTAAGTGGAGGCATTTCTATGCATTTCAGTGTTGTATTCCCCTTTAGCTTAAAATTTCCTGAAACTCAAAAGTAAGCCTGAATATTTTCAGCGGAAAACGTATGGTTAAGGTTGCCTCAAGCTTAGGAAAGAACTGATCTGTAGCCATGGCAACAAATCGCCCATGACAAGCAACTTTCAATCTCCCTAGTGACTTCTGACATCACTCAGCAACCATTGGTTAACCCGGGGCCCTGCACGAGTCCTCTTAGAACTCTTGGGCGCCAGTGCTCTGTGCACATGCTCACTTGTGTTTAGACCTGCTGCTTAGTTACCGTTCTGAATGGGAGGCTTTTGAGTGGTGCTGTTGTGGCAGAGAGGTTGGCTTCTACATAAGAGTATTGAGCAATATTCACTCATATCAGCTTCAGAAGTGGGTAAGAGCCGAGGGGCCAGGTGAGGGGACGGGCTTCTGAAGCTGCTGTCTTCTACCATGAAGAAGCTTTTTGACTTTTGAGGGCAGAAGAAAGAGTCACCCTGGGGCACCTCCACCAGGCTGCAGGAGAGCCGGGACGCGGTTTGGTTGAGAAAGAGAATCGGCTTTCGGCTGAGCTACCAGATCTGACTCAAACATCTGAGAAAAATCCATGAAGCTGCCAAAAATGGGTGATGTGGAAAGAGTACAGCAGATCCTTCCGTGTGCAGTAGGGTAGATGGATGACAGATACAGTAATTAGAAGTAGTGGAGAAAGCTATTTGTGGTTACTTGGAAGAATTGAACACTCCCCAGGCTCTCACTCCTTCATTCATTCATCCATCCACTTGTTTTGGTCCAGGAACTGTGCTGGGCACAGTGGCCACCAAGGTGAGGCTGACCTGTTCCTGCCTAAGAGTCTCAAAATCAGGGCAGAGAGACAGACAATTATCATGAGAGCAGAAATATACACAACCGCTTTGGGAAGGAGGGAGGGTTGGTGGTATAGTCTGAATGTCCCCGAAAATTTGTGTGTTGAAACTTAATCTCCATTGTGGTGGTAATTAGAGTTGGGGACTTTTGGGAAGGATATTAGTCCCTTTCTGTTACTTATAACAGAAATACCTGTAACAGGGTAATTTATGAAGAAAAACTATTTATTGATCACAGTTTGGAGGCTGAGAAATCCAAATCCCAAGGCACACATCTGGTGAGAGCCTTTTTGGTGGGTAGTGACCCTTAACATCAAAGGAGGATATCACATGGCAGATGGCAGAAGCAGAGAGAAGGCTAACTATTCATTCCTTTTCTTTTAAAGCCCTCAGATCCATGCCCATGACCACCACTGATGTGGATTAACCCATTTACCTGGACATGGTCCTCACAATCTAATCACCTCTTCAAGGCCCCCCCTTTCGATTATTGTAATAGGATTTCCCACTCTCTTAACACTGTTTCAGTGGGGATTAAGTTTTGGCGGGACATTCAATCCACTGCAGGAAGTGATTATGTTATAAGGGCTCTGCCTTCATGAATGGATTATTGCCTTGTAAAAAGGCTGGTGGGAAGTAGCTTAGGCCCTTTTTGCCCTGCCCCCTTTTGCCGTGTGAGGACACAGTAAGAAGGCCCTCAGAACATACCAAATGCTATTGCCCTGATTTTGAGCTCCGCAGCCTCCAGAACTGTGAGATATAAATTTCTATTGTTTATCAATTATGCAGTCTGTGGTATTTTGTTATAGCAGCACAAATGAGCTAAGACAGATGGGCAGGGAAGTCTTCTTAGAGGAGATCTTTTTGGTTTGACTTGGGGATGAGTTGGGCAAGTGAGGAAGCTGGGATGGTCACTCTTTACAGAGAGAATAGCATGTGCAAAGTCCCAGGGGTCACTGTTTATTATATTTATTAATTCAACAGATGTGTATTGGATGCCAGTATGTGTCTGTGCTATGCACAGAGATTACAAAGTGAACAATTATGGTACTTATAATCCAAGTGTTTCAGTCAGCTTAGGCTAAGTTATGCTGTGGTGACAAACAAGTCCCGAATATCAGTGGCTTATGACAATGAAGGTTTATTTTTAATTCACGTTATATGTTCATTGCTGGTGGCAGAGAGAAGAGAGATGGTGGAACCATGTGTTAATTCTTAAATTTCTGCTCTGAAATGGCATGCCTCTCTTCCACTCACACTTTATTTGACAAGGTGAGTCACAAGGCCAAACTTGACATTAGTGGGTCAGAGACATATAATCCTCCCACGGAAAAGGGCAGTGAATATTTTGACCAAGAGTGCAACCTACTATATGTTTGAGGAAACACTAATAGCTTAATACTAGAGTTTATGGCATGAGGGTGGATAGAACAGTAAAGAGATTAAAATGTGAAGGAGAAGTTAGATCATGTAGGGCCTTGGGTACCAGGCTAAAGAGTTTGGGCACATTCACAACAACATGGATGAGCTTGGAGAAACTTATGTTGAGTGAAATAAGCCAAACACAGAAGGAAAAATACTGCATATCCTCACTCATAAGTGGGAGCTAAAAGAGAGAGAGGGAAGGACAGAAAGAACACAGTGGTAAATTGGACTTGCAGAGGGAGAGAACACACCCAGTGTTGAAGAGCAGGATGCGGGAAGTGGGGAGGAGGAGGGAGGTTGGGGATTAGCTCTGTGGGGGACACGGGGAATAATCGCAATTTGTGGTAATGGGCATACTGATGGTATTGATCTAGCCATCACATCTTGGGCACAAGTGGTGACAGTCAGCTTTGTACCTCATGAATATTCATAACCAATGATAAAGAAGAGTTTGGGTGCTATCATTAGGCAGTGAAGAGCCACTGAAGGTTTGAAAAATTCTGTTGAGGAGTTTTAAGCCAGGAGATCTTACTTGCTCTTTAGAAAAAATCATTTCAGTGGCATCAGGAGAATGCCTAGGGGTGCTGATGCTACAGATAGGGAGTCCAGTTGGGAAGTTTTGGGAATATTATAGGAGAGAGAATGAAGAGGGCCCAAAGTAAGGCTGGAGCAGTAGAGAAGAAGAGGAGAGGGCTTTGAGGTGTGTCAGGAATAGTATTAAGGGAATTTGATTGACACAGTGTTCAACAGATATTTTGTAAAGAATGAATGAATGAATAAGTGAGAGGGTGCATCTCAACCTTGTGCACCAATGAAGTGACCAATAAATCGATCATTTATAAAGTTAGACAGACCCTGCTCAAATATATCCCTATCCTTTTAAAATTTTTCAGTGACTTTTAAAAACTTACTTTTAATTTACATACATTACCATTCACTTATTCTGGAGTACAGTTCTATGATTTTGACAGGTGTATGTTATTGTGTAACCAATACAAAAATTAAAATGTTGAACAGTTCCATCACCTCAAAACTCTCTCTCATACAGCCTCTCTTTGTTAGTGAAATCCTCCCTCCTCCCCAACTTCTAGAAACCCTGATCTGTTCTCTGTTGTTATAGTTTTACCCTTTCAGAATACTGTATAAAAGGAATCAACAATACATAGTCTGTTGAATCTGTCTTCTTCCACATAGCATAATGCATTGGAAATTCACCCAAGTTGTTGCATGTATGAGTGTTTCCTTTCTTTTTATTGCTCAGTAGTATTCTATTTATTTATTCATTGTATGGCTGTGCCAGAGTTGGTTTATCCAGTTGTCTTCTTCTGTTTGGGCTCTATAACAAAATACCATAGATTGAGTGGCTTATAAACAACAGAAATTTATTTTTCACAGTTCTGGGGACTGTGAAGTCCAAGATCAAGGTGCCGCAGATTCAGTATCTTATGAGGGCCCACTTCCTGGTTCATAGGCAGCACCTTCTACCTGTGTCTTCACATGGTGGAAAGGAATCCTCTGGGGTCCATTTGTAAAGGCACTAATCCCATTCAATCATCCCATTTACTAATCCATTCATGCTCTGCCCTCATGCCCTAATCACCTCCCAAAGTCCCCACCTCCAAATACCCTCACATGGGGGATTAAGTTTCAACATATTAATGTGGTGGTGTTGGTGGTGAGAGGGTGTGCAAAGAAGCATTCAGACCATAGCACCATTCCCCAGCTGAGGAACATTTGGGTTGTTTCCAGTTTTCAGTATTATGAATAACGCTGTTGTACACGTATGAATTCAGGTTTCCATGTTAAGGAGGTTATTATGTGGGTATTTGGTGGGATTGTTGGGCCATGTGTAAGTGTATGTCTAACTTTATAGGAAACTGCCAAACTCTTTTCTAAAGGGGCTGTACATTCTGCATTTTCATCAGCAGTGTGTGAGGGCTTCAGTTGCTCTGCATACTTAGCACTTGGTATTGTCAGTTGTTTTTTTCCCCTTATAATAGGTCTGCAGTGGTATCTCAATGTGGTTTTTCTACACATTTCCCTAATGACTAATGATGCTGAGCATCTTCTCATGTGCTTATTTGCCATGTCTGTATCTTCTCTGATGAAGTGTCTATTTAAATGTTTTGCCAATTATTATACTGGGTTGTTTGTTTCCTTATTGTTGAGTTTTAAGAGTGCTTTATATACTCTGGATATCCCTTGTCAGATACGTGAGTCTGGGGCTTGTCTTAATTTCTTAGTATCGTTTTTCATACAGCAAAAGTTTTTAGTTTTAATGAAATCCAACTTATCAGTTTTTTTCTTTTTATGGATTAAGCTCTTGGTGTCATATCTGAGAACTCTGCCTAACCTCAGGTCATGAAGATTTCACTTATGTTTTCTTCTGCAAGTTTTATGGTTCTTATGTTTTGCATTTAGGTTTTATAATTCTTTTAGAATTGGTTTTTGTGTAAAATGTAACATATAGGTTAAAGACTATTTTTTCCTACTTATGGATGTCCAATTGTACCGGCATTGTTTATTGAAAATACTATCCTATCTCCATTAAATTGCTTTTTTACCTTTGTGAAAATTTAATGACCAAATTTGTCTGGATCTATTTCTGAACTCTAAAGTTCCACATAGGTGTGTAGATAGGCAGATACATTGAATGTGTCTATCCTTTTCCCAGTACCATACTGACTTGATGATTATAGCCTTATAATAAGTCTTGGAATAAGATAGTATAAGTTCTTCAAGTTTGTTCCTCTTTTTTCAAAGTTGTTTGGCTCTTTTCTGGGTTCTTTGGATTTCCTTATGAGTGTTAGAATCAGCTTGTTAATTTTTATAAAAAAGCAATTAGGATTTTGATTGTGATTAGGTTGAATCTGTAGATCAACTTGGAGAGAACTTACATTTTAATAATTTTGAGCCTTCCAATTCATGAATGTGGTATATCTTTCCATTTATTTGTGTGTTCTTTGATGTATTTCATCAGTGCTTGGTAGTTTTTAGCATACAGATCCTGCACATGTTTTGTTAGATTGTAACTAAGAATTTCCCTTTTAATAATTGCACCCTTCTATTCTTAACAGTTCATCTCTCTTGACCCTTTACCCATGTGTCTTTTGTGGAGGGAAATTGTAATCTTATGAAAGATGAAGGATTTCATGAAGTTGATAAGAGTATTGTTGGAGAATTATTCTAATCCACAAAGCCAGTCACAAAGGAAGGTCCAGATGAGTTGGGAAAATTAACAAAGAGAAAATTGACAAGTAAAATAACAAAAAGTGGCTTTAAGAGAGAATAATTTGAATATCAAAAGATTGTGAGAAGCCTTTGGGAAAACTAATGAGCCTGGAATATTTTTACAAAATTTCTCTGTGTAAACCAAAGACAAAATACAAGGAAGCTACATTATGCTCCCGTATATTTATGTTGAAAGAATATCAATACTTGAATCCTCCCTTTTTAAGAGTTAGAAAATGGTTGCAGTAAAAGTCTACACTTAAAAAAATAAAATATGAAAATGTTTTCATAATTTTTGGTTTCATTTTAAAGATAAAGTCCCAATCAACACTTCCTTTCTGGTAATTATTATAAAAATCAGGTCACCATTTTAAGTAGATTCATTTTACGTAGCCTGATATGTTTTCCTTCCCCAGCCAATAGACAGACCCTGGGTTTATTAGCTGGCCCAAATGGGTGCCAGAAATATGCCAGAGCTCCAACTTTAGAAACAGATAAATGTAGATTTGGATAGCTGAGAATTCCTGTGTGGAGGACAAACTCTAAGAATACCCCAAATTTTCCCACCTCTGGTGCTCAAGCCCTTATGTAATCCGCTTCGCTTGAGTGTGGGGAGGACTTATGAGTTATTTATAACCAATAAAATAGAAAAGGTGACAAAGGTGACAGGACGTTACTTCAGTGATTACATTATACGAGACTGTAGTGCACATCTTGCTGGCAGACTCTCTTGCTGGCTTTGATGAAGCAAGTGAGCATGTTGGGGAGGCCCTCAGCCCAACAGGCTCCAAGAACTGACTTCATTCCACTATGTAATATTGGAAGTGGATCCTTCTCTGCCCAAGACTTGAGATAAGACTGTAGCCCTGGCTGACACCTTAATTGCAGCTTTCAGATGGGATCCTGGAGCAGAGAACCCTGCGAAGTCATTCCCAGACTCACAGACCACAGAAACTATAAGGGGATAAATGGATGGTGTTTTAAGCAGCTCAGTTTGTGGTAATTTGTTACGTAGCAATAGATAAGGAATAACCCTGCTGCATTTAGCTATTCTTATATAAACCTACATAAATACTTGTATTATTCATTCAGTTCTGGTATAAACTTCTCACTAAAATCCAACTTTCTTTCCTTCCCTCTTTCCTTTCTGTTAACATTGCGTGATTACTGTGGGCCAGATTTTATTCTATTCTCTTTTCAAGATTTATTTCCTTTTGATTTTGCAAAAACTTTTAGAATAGACTTCATAGTATTACCCTATTTACAGATGAGAAAACCGTGACTCAGAGAGGTTAAGAAACATGTCTCTGCTTGTAAATGGAGAGTGCTGACTCACACCCAGGACCATAGACTTCCAGAGCTCGAGCTCGTGTTGACCTAAAAGAAGCAACTGAAGCAAACAAAATAAGACAAAGAATTTATTTGCACCAAATTCATGGACGCCACACTTTCAAGTTGCCCTGAATATGTGCTTCCTTTGGTGGCAGTAACAGATTTTTAAAGAGATAAAGAGAGAAGAAGTTAAGCTGTAGTTCCAAAGTTGTTTCAAAGAATTTACAGTGGTTCACTGAAACAACATAAGCTGCTGATTGGCTATACATTGCTCTTTGCATCATAAATTTCAGGATCTTGGCAACAAAGAAAGAGTGAGGGTCACATTGCATAATTTGCAATAACATTTGGGTAATCTATATCTATTGGTGGCGGCGGCTAGTCTGGATAATTGTTAAAAACAGCAATTTACCCCAGACATGGAGAGGAAGATGTGTCTAAAGCCCCATGTTCGTATCTTTCTGGGCATGGTAAGTTTAGCATAACTCACGTTCCTTAGATTGCTCTAGGTCACTTTTATTTCTCACTCGGAACTACCAGTCCATTCGGCCTGGAACTGAGGAGTTTCCCAGGACACAGGACTTTTAGTAATAAAACCAGGAGAGTCTTGAGAGTTTGTCACCCTATATAGCTTTGCCCAGTAGGACCAAGAGAATGGTCTCTGGTGGGTTTAGCTTTGGATGAGGTGTCTTGCTTCCCCTAAGTTCTGCCAAGTACATGCTGGTATTTCACTTCAGGGCTGTTGTCACTAAGTTCCTAGTATTGTCTGCAAATGCCCCAAATCACTTTTCACTCTTCCTTATGCTCTGCAAAATGTTGGCTGCTTTAGGTGCAGCCAACACATAAAAACCGGGCAGGGTTTTTCTAGCTCCTGCCCAGAACACTCTGTGTCTCTAGTACTCCCCCTGCTCAGCCAGGAAATGTCAAAGGTAGAATTTCGCTTGCTTCCTTGATTCACTTCCTGCCAGAGACTCCTCTGAAAACAAACCCCCCTTGCTTAGCACAGCTTCCTGTGTAATATCATTAAACATCATTAAACATCACCCCAGCATCCATTACTTAGGAACATCATAAGTTAATTGTACTTCCTACACCCTAGGCTAAAAAAGCACATTGCAAAGTCCTGTGAAGTCCCTGAGTGTTGATGCACACACAGATTTCCCAGATATCCCAGATAACCTCTGGATAGGCAGAGAGAAATTGGTCCCAGCGGTCTGTCTTACATCCCTGAGAAAGAGGAATGTTGGGCATTTCTATGCATTGCAGAATTCAGTGACTGGCTGGAAAAGCAGGTTTCTCCCATCCCCCAGACTGCAATTGTTCTGATCCAGAAAGTTGCCGGAAATTGGGGGTTAAAGAATTGCAAAGGCTAACAAGTTTAGGCCACACAGACTGAGTTCAAAGAAATGCTTTCAGAAGTAAACAAACAAACAAACAATCAAACCTTCAGCAACAATTTTTCAGGGTTCAAGAGTAATGATTTCAAAAGCAACTTAGTTAATTTTAAAAAGTCTCTGTTGCATTGATAATGAACTCAAAACAATTTTTTAAACAAAAACATCCAATGTTTAAAAAAATATTTGGGGATGAATTTTGCTTATTGAACTGCTGTTTTTTAATTACTAGATAGTATTTACAAATTAACATTAAAATAAAATTTTCGTGATTATGAAAATAGTGCATGGTGATTGCAGACAACTTACAAAATACAGAAGAAAGAAGAAAAAAAATAATCATAACTCCATAAACTGGAGATGGGTATCTACTAGAAAAAAATTGGGATTTGACTGTAAATAATGCATTGGGTTCTGTGTTTTTGCTTGACCTTGAATTCAGCTCAAGCTCACCACATCACAGCATGACTTTTAATGGCTGCCCAGTATGGTTTTTTGTATCTGGCATAATTTACCTAACCAATCTCTTATTATGGGACATCTATATTGTTTCTTTCTTTCTTCCTTTCTTTTTTTTTTTTTCTTCTTTGTAAATGATGCTGAACTTAACATTGCGGCAGATACACCCTGTGCCCATCTCCTAGGCTAATCCTTAGAAGGGGGGGTGGTGCTGGGGGTCATCTGGTTAGCTGAGTTGGTTATAGCGCGGTGTTGATAACACTCAAGGTCACGGGTTCAGATCCCCATCCAGGCCAGACCCCCCCCCCAAAAAAAAGATAGAAGGGGGATTGCTGAGTTGCCTCGGGTTTTGGTTGTGAGGACCGGATTCATCTCTTCACCTAAAGGACAGTAGGATTTATTATAAGGATTCTTTTTTTTTTTTTTTTTTTTTTTTTTGAGACTGGCAGGTGCAGGGAATATCATAAAGATTTTGACCTGGGAGGCTCCTGGAACCAGAGCACTGAGGGACCTTAGCTCTGTTTTGTTCCAGAGTCAGCCCTCCACGATTGGCCTGGCAAAAGCAGGGTGGGGCATAACAAGGGGCCTGGGCATCGACACTAAAGCAGGGACTCCCGGTGCGGAGAGACAGGATAGGGTGCACGTGACCCTCACAAGCCCAAGGATCCGGCTGCTAGGCCAGCCACTCCCAGTGAGTTGAGATTCTCGGTGTTGGCCGGGCTGCTGGAGGCCACATCCCCTCGAGAGAGTGGGAATCTACGGTACTGCCTTTATGACCCCCATCAGAGCCTGGCGCTAAGTAGGAGAGGAGCAGGAGCCTAGGCAGGCGGTGGGGCCGGATCAGGCGGCAGACTCTCCGATTCAAGTTCTCTGTCAAGGTCCAGGAGGAGTCTACACCAGGATGCCAGGCGCAAGGCTCAGCGATGCTGGTCAATGCTGAGCATTTGTCGACACAGCGCGCCCCCTGGTGGACATTTCTCCATGACCAGCACAACGGGGGCGGAAGGCGCTTGATGGTCCAGCCCTCAGCCCCCAGATCTGGGGAAGCATTCTGGAGATCCTCCTCCTCCTGGGACCACGGATGCCGGGTCTAGGCCCAATTCTGTCCCTAGCTTGGTATGTGGCTCTGGCCCCCTCGCACCCCTCTCTGGGTCTCACGTTGGTCATCTGTGAAATCTGGAAGGTAATGCCAGCCTCAAAGCTTTGGCCTGTAGGAGAGGAAAGGGTCTGAGCCTTGGCTCTTCTTGCCCATTTTGGTCAAGTTGGGGACCCAAGAGTGGCTGGAGCACACATGTGAAGTGTGGTCAGAAGATTACAAGGGGTACTGGGTACTGGGTTTGTGCCCTGCACTAGAGCCTCCAAACTCAGGGGCAGAAGCAGGCTCTCTGCCTTCATGCGGATCACTCCTCCCATGTCAGGGTAAAAAGGAGCCACACAGAGGAAGTGGCCAGGGTGCTGAGAGCTCAGAGCCAGGCCCCACTTGAGGGTTAGAAGGACAGTGACTGTCGTATCCGGAGGTGACTTGGGGACTGGGAGGCTTCTTTGAGAAGGAAGTAGTGAACAGATCACATGGGTTCCAGAGACTGGAATTCTGTGAGTTCAGGCAGCAGGCACTTTGGACGGATAGGAAAACTGAGCTCAAAAACCAGCCTGAAGGGGTGACATCAGCAGGAATAGCAGGATAAAGAACTCCTCTCTCTCATAAAAGCAACAAGAATACTGGCAAAAATTGGCAAAGTCAACTTTTTCAGAAGTCTGGAAATTAATCCGGGGAGTGTCTATTCAAAAAAACAGCTATGTTTTGGTTACCACAGAGAGCTCTCTGGTGTTTTAACTTGCCCTAGTCCCATCCCTTTCTCCCCAGCCCTGCAGTAGCTTTGAAACTCAATAGCTCTGCAATCACAGTGAAAACCAGCAGCCTAGGACCACTGGAAGGAACAGAACAGAGCTGAACTCCTCCAAAGCTTAATTTCCAGATAACCGCCATTATTCGACCTGTATGGTGGCTCCCTGGAAGACCCCACTTATAAGGCTGTGTTTATTTGACCTGACTTGGAGCTTACTCAGTACAAACAGCATTTTCCCCGAATGGCATTTGTTGAAAACAGTCAGGGACAATTGCTTAACATCAGGGCTGTCTGAGCCAGTGATAGTAGCTGCAGCAAACAAGGAGCTGACCTAAGGTATTCAAAGAAAAAGTTGGGGAATGAGCTGTCCATAGAGGGCTTTGAAAACCTTTGGTGTACTCCTAGGAATCTAGAAGCTCACACACATAGAGGGTTGTGCACATGCTCAAGAAAGACGCTGTTCTTTATTTTCCGATTGCAAATGGTATTGCAACTTCCACAGGCCTTGCCTGCAGTGTAGACTGGAAGTAGGAGGGGTGCAGCATGTACAGGGGCTGGGTGAAGGCTCTGGGAGGAGAGAAGACCGGACTAGGTGTCCCTTGTTATTCTTTTCTCCAAACCCTTTTCTGCGGTGTCTCCAAAATCCTGACTGCAAATGTTCCCTTGCCCTCTGGGTTCCTCTGATGATGGTGGTGGTGGGCGTGTGAAGGTGCATGTGTGTATTTCATATGAACCCTCTCAGTTCTAGAAATGGAAGAATCTCGAGATTTTTATTTAAGTATTAAAAAAATACAATACGTCTCATGCACCGGTGTGGCCAATATACAGTCATTGTCTGTAGAGCAATTACTATAGTGATAGGAAATAGATTACAGAAATTGTTTATCTAACTAAAAAAACCTGAATTAAAATTGTTACCCTAGACAGCAACCTGCCTATTATGCAAAAACACTTATTCTATGTGTTTGTGAGAACTAGAAATTTGTAAGTATTATTAGTAAAAAAACAATTATTATGAAAAATAGTTATTGATTTAAAAAAGAGTCAGTATTATCTACAATCCCCTGCAGTGCCAGGGGCCTCGCCCAGAGTGGGAGCCTCAGTCCTTGACAAAGGGTGAGCTAGAGAGTTGTCTCCTTCTCTGCTTCTCTCGATTGATGCCACTTCACCAAGACATGTTAGCAGTAGAATGTTCCGTGTGTGGGAGATGCAGAGATGACCGCAGAGCTTGGGAAGGGCAGGGGCCTTGCCTTCTGCAGGGTCGGTTCCCTGAGATGGTAACAATGCATGTAAAGGCCATAGCATGGCTCTGTCACGCAATCATGTCTGGGTTTGGATGTTGGCCAGACTTGCTGAGGGCAACATTTCGGATGCCTTTAAGTCAAAAGATAAGGAGTAGACAGAGAAAAGAGAGAGAGCGAGCCAGCATGAATGAACAACCAGCAAGGCGGAGATGGGGAGAGGTCTTCCGCTCCAGGAATATCTGCGCCCTAACAGGTAAAACTGGAGGGGTGTTGAGGAGTCTCAAATCAGGGTCTCAGGTCCTCTCCAGAAGGGGTGGGCATGGAGGTGGCCCTCACCCTATTATCTGTCACACTTGGTCTCCACTGTCCCTCCAGGATGAATTCACAGTTGCTTCAAAGTTCAATAAGCCATTTCCCTGAATTCAGTTGAATGGTTCAATGCTCAGCATAGCACAGTTACTGACCTTGTGGCAGGCCAGCAAGGTCACCTCAGGACCCAAGGTCAGGAGCTGCCATGTGGCCCTTTCCTCCTTCTTGACAGGCCTGGGAGGGGCAGGGATGGGGCATTTGGGAGGGTGTGAGGGAGTCAGAGCAGGGCTGGGGCTCCTGAGATCAGGCCTGATGGATAGTGGCATTCTCCCTGGGACTGGGCTGCAGCAAGTCTTGCCCCGAGGTCATGCCATTCTGCCTTTTGCCTCCAGGCAGATAGGCACCAGGACCTCATCAGCCTCACCAGGGGGGGTCAGCGCTTTCAGGGAAAGATCCACTCCCTTAACAGTTGAACACAGGCTGCTTTGCTCTGCAGCCTTGTGGAGCCAGAAAAGTCTTTAAGTGAGGTCGGTGGTCTGGGGGTGATGAGGCGAGGGATGTCTGAGCCCAGACAGAACACTAGTCTGGTTTTCCCAGCATTTAGGGGGTAGCCATCACTGAAGTAGGTTTCTGGATATTTCAGGGACCTGGATTTTGCTACCCCTCGCCCCCCCACCACGGTGAGGTCTCTGGGACCTAGGAGGAAGGGGTGCTGGGCGGGGCAGTGAGTGCCAGTCTCGGAGGTCTCAGTGCCTGCTTGGGACTCTCCTGGGCTCCAGTGAGTTTGGGTCCCCAGGCCCAGAAGGCGGAGGCCCCCTAATACACCAGCTCTTCCTGGAGGTCCGAGCCATACAGCTCGGCCAGCATCTTGAACCTTGGCCCCCAGTCGTTGAGAAAGTCGTAATCGATGTCGGAGTCGGACGAATCGGTGCCCAGGGAGCTGAGGGACTCGGCGACGGACTCGGAGCCCTCGTAGCCGTAGACGTGCAGAGTGTCGTAGGGCGGGCCGCCGCCGTCGTGGTCCGCCTCGTCCTTCTTCACCTCAATCATCACGGCCATCTCCCCGGGCCCGCCGTGCGCCCCGAGCGCATGCCGCGGTGGCTTCTGCACCCGCGCATACAGCGGCGGCCGTGCGTCCGGCGACAGCCGCGGGGGCTTGGCTCCACCGCCACGGCGCACCGAGTTGAGCACCGACACGTCGTAGCTGGTTGTGTCCATCTCGCCGCCGCCCTCCTCGTCGTAGGTGACCAGCTGCTCGTGGATCTCTGGCACGCTCTTGCCGAGGGCGCGGACCTGCTTCCGGAGCCGCCGCCGCAGGAAGATGAGTAGGGTGATCACTGCCGGACAGCAAGCAAGAGCGACAGCAGTTAGACACTGCCGGGCTGGGGGACCCCCGCTCCCTCCCTTCCTCACACCCGGAAATTCCAGGGCCAGGACTCCTCCATGACTGGGCCAACACGGACACCTGGGGCTCCACCTATCCCCGTGGGACAGTCATCTGTCCCCACACTCTTGGTCCTGCCTGGCTGTCACAAACACTGGTGTGCATGAGCGGAGAGGAACAGAGTGGGGCTCGCTGGAGTTCTTTCTCCTCTCTCCGTCTCAGCTCTGTTTACCCGCATCCTCATTTCCTTCCTCCTTGTCCCACTGTGGCGAATTCTTCCACGCCGTGTCCCAAAGGTCAGGAGGCCAGAGGTTGGGGCAGAAATGGGGGAAGGGATGGAATTGGAATTTGGAATGCAAAGATTCTGAGTCACCACATTGTTGATGACTGGGTTGATGACGGTGGATATTGGTGGTGCCAGTGGAAGTGGGACTCATTGCACTGGCAGCAGCCACCCTCTTGAGCACCAGCTGTATATGGGCTGGCACTGCATTGGGCACGTGCTCATGTTACTTCACTCAACGTAGACATTATTATCCGTATTCTACAGTTAAGCAAACTGAGCTCAGAGAGCCCAGGGGACTTGCCCAGAGTCCCATGTTCAGAAAGTGGTGTAGACATCGAACCTGCTGCAAGCTCTGAGGGGTGTGGCTGTGTGAGGGACTCAGCTCCCTGAGGGGGTCGTGGACTGTGTGGTACAGAGAGCTCCCCAAATTAGGCTCAGACCATCCCCTGGGCTCTCTCCTTGAGCCTTTAACAAACTGCTGCATACATAAGTATATGGGATGCCCAGGGAGACATCCTTCCTGAGCCTCAGTTTCCTTGTCTGTGAAGTGGAAATGATGACTTCTTTGCTCTGTTTATATTTCGGAAGGTGGTTATGAGGTTAAATGCAATTCTATGTGTGGTGGGGATGCCATCATCATTAATTATTATTAAAAGGGGAATCTGAGTCTGGACCTTCTGCTCCACAAGCTCCAGAAAGGGGTCATACCCAGAGGACCTATCTGGGGAGACACTGAGGGTGCCCCACTGTATCTGACCTTGTCACTGTGGTGCACAGGACGGTGCTCTCTAATCACCTGAGGGCTTCCTGCCCCACCTCATGGCAGGTGAAATGCAGGATAATTGATACACCTCGGAGGAGCCCTCAACCATTAAATGATGGGATTGGGTGGATAAACACCAGCTCCTCTTCCGCAGGTGGAGAGACACTGAGGTGTAGCTCCGGCTGTCTCCAGGTTCCCAGCGGGTGAAGCTACTTGCCCATGGTGGTCACTTCCCTGATCCCTTGCCCTTCACTAGCTGCCTCCCCTCCCTGCTTCTCTCCCCTTTTCCTTAGACGGTTTCCCCGGAAATTTGAGCACCTCCCAAATAAACTACTTGCACCCAAAACTTTTCCCAGGACCTGCTTCCTGTGAAACCCAAACTAAGGCAAGGCATAAAATGCTACTAAAATTCCGGAGGCCCAAATAAGGGGGAAAAAAAAAAAAGAAAAGAAATATCAAGGCTGGAGAAATTCTATCAAAGAAAGAAAGCCCCCAGGACACAGTCTAAACTAGACATTGTTAAATTTTCCACTTTAGAACTGGATTTTTTTTCAAAATTAAGTGTTGTGTAAATACATGCCTGAACAGTGCCTAGCACACAGTAAGTGCTCAAAATATGTAAGTTCCAGGAGCAACTGTTATGGATAACTAAGTTATTTTAAAATGGAGATGGCCTCTCCCCAATGAGTGCAGAGGGGTCTTAAGCCCCCTGCAACCCAGACGCCTGGTTCGGTGCAGCCCTCATCTTTGTGTCCCACCCGTGGACCCTGAGGCCCAAGATGGTGCACAAGCCAGGGCTGCCTTGCAGGTTGGAGGAGGGGCTGGGCTGGAATTCCTGTCCTCTCCTCCTCCCGTGAAGGCCCTGCAGCCTCTCGACCCTACCCTGCCCAGCACTGACCTGTGATGGCGAGGATGCAGAGGAAGATGGCCACCAGCGTCTGGATGCTGACGCCTGCCTGGGCGGCCATGTCCTCGCAGAAGGTGAACTCCCCGTGCTCGTTGCACTTGCACACGGCCACGGCCAGCGTGCTGGTGCCTGTGAGGCTTGGCTTCCCGTTGTCCGAGATGAGCACGGGCAGGAAGTGGACCTTGGCACGCTCCCGGTCAAATTGCCCATACTTGACCGTGATGTTGGCTGTATTATCTGGAAACACCAAGGCAGTGGAGTCAGGCTCTGCCAGGAGCACCCACCGCCCTAGGCCACATGGCCGGGGAAGCTGCTCCTCCAGAGAGCCCTCCCTGACTGCACCAGCCCGTGTATTGCCCGGGCTGTGTCTCTGCTTTGCATCACCTGCCTCATGTTTTAGCCGTTTAAGCGTAGGTCTGCTCCTCCACAGACGAGATATTTTGGAAAGCTGCTTTGACCCAACTTCCAAGAATGGCTCGGCCAGAATGTAAAATCCCTGCTTTCTGTTTCTGTGGGCGACTGATATGCCTGACCTCATCCCCTTCCCTAAACGCACTCCAGTAACAGGCAGTTTTCTCTTTCACCTCAATTAATTAATGATTGTTTCAAGCTTTGACAAGCAATCAGGAAAAATAAAGTTTTAAAGTCTTTTAGTATTATGCTAACTTCTAAGGCTGTTTCTGCTATCCCTGAAAAGCCATTGTTATAAAGGAAGCTTACAACAATAAAAACAATGCACGCATTCCCACGAGCACAGAGAGAATAGTTCCATATATAATGGAGGGTTTCCTGGGCAGTCCGGAATGGGGATATGCTTTGATCCAAGTATTGGCTCCTCTTCCCAGCTCCAGTCAGTGAGTTCATGTACATAAGAATTCCCCAGGGAGCTGATCTTCAGACTCTTCCCCCTCCTCCTAACGTGTACAAGTGTGTACACACACACACACACACACACACACACACACACACACACATTTCTGATTCAGTGATTGTGGGCAGAGGCCAGATAATCTGCCCTTTGCAGGCTCCTGGGAGGTTGTAATACCAATGATCAGAAGAGGGCCCAGGATCTACTGAGCCACACTGGGTTGGCACACTCAAGAAGCCAGCTGAGAACCAAGGAAGCTGCCTTTTAGGTTTCATACAAAAGCCAAATACATTTCATTATTCATAATTACATTTCAATATTAAGTCTATTATGATTGAAAATAAAGGATATGCCATTGACATTTTACGGGAGAAATTAGAGATTTTGACATACATGACATTCACCATGTCAGTGAATCTGAGACCAACAGACTTGCCTCCTGGTTGAATACGGGTGTCCTTGGGGTGGGATTGATGCTCTCTTCCCCATTGTCAATCCCTACTCTGAGGTGGGCATTGGGGATGGGGTGACAGGTGTTTTTGCCACATGATTTACTTCTAAAGACAGCTGAATGTTGAATGGTCCTTCGTTGACTGTCTACACATCACGGACCTTCCCTATCCCACAGGAGGCTCCTTAAGGACAGGCTGCGTCTGATTCCCTGGGTTTGTCCTCTCTTCTCAGGGACCCCACTCCTCAAATTTTCTCAGAGGTGGCAATGGGCTGTTTCAACACAGGGGTCCTCAGCAACCACAGTTTCACCAATCGAGGACAAGTGTGGATCCTAACCTGTGCTGGGTGAAGGATGACTCAATTTAGACCCAAGGGGCATTTTCTCTATTTTCCTGAGGAAGTTTCAGAGGCCATGGAAACCTGTCTACATCGGCTGGAATTAAATCAACTCAGTATCATCACTCTAGAAAGGAAATACTCATCAGAAGCTTGGATTGGTCACTACTGACATCACAGGACCCTCTGGGCAGTGATTGGTGGACCATACCCTGTTCAGGGGCCACCTAGTGGTAAGTCATCATTGTAGCTGAATTAAGACAAAGTTCACTGTATTCTTGGGATTTAGGGTTTCACATTTCCAGTTTGGAGTCTTTGGGAGTGACCTCAAAGCTCCCCATCATAAGGCAGTTTGTAATTTTGCAGAGGCACAGAGATTCCAGTGTGGGAAGGGATCCGTCGCCTGCACCCCATACCTGTTCTGTGATGCTCACTCACTTGACCATCTTATGGGGAATGGCAGGCCACGTGGACTTGGCAGTTTGGCCAGGGTGGCTCTGACCATCGCACAGCCCAGGATTGTACAATGTATGTGGCCAGAGTTGTACAAAGTATCCCATAACTTGCAAATCCCAGTGGTAGCCTGGTCCTTGACCCTGGTTGCTTTAAGACTTAAATAACCTGACCCCTGACCCTGCTAAGAGCCAAGTGACTGCTTTGTTGCGCACCGTGATTATCCGTGAGGGTGAAGTTGCTGTCCTCAGTGCTCAGGGCAAATTTGAACTTCACGTTTTGTGGTGTTATGTCCTTGTCTGTTGCAGAGATCCGCAGGACCAGCTGGAGTATGGAACACAGAGGATGGTCATTGGTGGTGTTGGGGTGGGGTGGGGCTCAGTGATGGAGCTTTTGGGTTTAGATGTGACTATGGCTGCCTCTCACCTGCAACACTACCTTAAATGGCTTTCATAAAGACACTCTTTCTACCAACCCCTGTACCCCCCCAATCTACTCTCCAGACAGTCTCTCTTGAGCCTCAGTTTACCCATCTGTAAAATAAGGATAATGTTACTTTCCTCAGGGCTGTTGTACAGGTTACATTAAGCTCAGTAGAACTCCAGCTGACTGGGTGGGAGGTTCTGCCCCTCAGCCTGCCCCACCCTCTCACCTGAGCCAGACTCACCTGGCCCTGGGCTGCATTCTCACACACTTTGGGCTCATAGGGCTGGGCGAACTCTGGGGCATTGTCATTCACATCCAGAACTTCAATGTGGACCTGCACGATGGATTCTTTGCCTGTGGGGGTCCCTGCAGGGGAAAGGACTTGTCACCACTGGGGGCTCAGCTGATGCTGGCCCTGAGTGTGTGGGGTGTGGATAGGTAGTCCTGGAAGGCTGCTCCATGAAAGCTGCTTTTTGTAGGGAGAGGGGGCTATGGACCTCTGGAAGAGAGGCTAGCAGTGGTGTTCTGGATGGAAGGAGTATGGAAGAGGAAGGGGCAAAGCTTCATATGTAAGAAAGATTACTGAAGTATTACTTGTGAGAATCAAAAAGGTAAACAATGTAAGTGCATTTAAAAAGGTCTCAATTAAATTAACGAAATCAATAATTTAATTAAGTAATTAAATGGACTTAAATAAAAAAATGTAGTTTTGTTTTTTACAAAAGATGACCGGTAAGGGGATCTTAACCCTTGACTTGGTGTTGTCAGCACCACACTCTCCCAAGTGAGCCACGGGCTGGCTCCTAAATGTAGTTTAATTAAAGAAATAAAATAAAATAATTACAAAAAATCTAAAAAGGTAAACAACCTAAAAGATTCTGAGATTGGGTTAATAAATTAGGCCACTGAAAAAGAATGGAATATATGACCATTTACAATGCCCATGTAAATTACATTTTTAAAACGTAATTAAAAAATTATTTTAATACCATGAGAAAATTGTTATGGAATAAGGTTAAGTAAAAACACAGGATATTTTATACAAATATTATGATCTCACTTATTTAAAAATATGTATAGAAAAAGACAAGAGAAGATACATTAAGTGCTAACAGCATTATGAGAGGATTGTTTTCTTCTCCTTTTCTGTATTTTCCATATTTAAAATATTTTTAATTTTAAAATTATATGAATAGGGAACAAAGCAGCAAAGATTGGTCTGGAAAACATGCAGGACTCTGTCCTGAATTTGGGGCATAGCTGCCAGGTTGGGAGATGTGAGTGTCCACGTGTGCCCAGCAGGTGGCAGGGCCCTCCAGGGTAGCATTAGTGGGGTCTTGGCCACAGTTGCCCCGCTCTGGGCTCTTGGGGGATCCTGGGTACAATGGGAATAGTCCTTCTCCTGGAGGGTGGTTGAGATTTTTCATATAGATAAAGGAAACCCTAACACTTGCCCACAAAAGTTACACAATTTCTGGAGAAATTAACAATCTCAGAGTTGAAAGCTACTTCAGATTTTGAATCCAACCCATTAACTGGGGCATAAACAACCCCCAAAGGTGTATTTCCCAAACGTCCATGATAATAAGAACCACATGACACTTGTTAAATCCAAATTCCTGGGCGCCATCTTTGGCTCCCTGGACCAGAACCTTCAGGGAGGAGTCTGAGAAGCTCTGTTTCATAGGTGTCGTAGGTAATTCTTATCACAGAGACATCTGTGCACCTGCTTTATAACAGTGCTTCTCAAACTATGATGTGCAAGAGATTCTGATGTTCAATATGGGGGTGAGGACCAAGATTCTACCCTTCCAGCAAGGTCTTAGGAGATGCAGATGCTACTGGTTCAAAGAACACACTAGGGCATGGAAGCTCCATAGCATCCCAGCCAAGGGGTGCTTCAGCAGGTGCTTGGAATGCCTTTAGAGACCCCAAATGACAGATTATGCTAGTTTTGAAAGAATGAGGGAAAAGGAAAAGAGCCCAGGAACCCTCGCAGATGGGGCCACTCACCACTAGAATCCAGTTCTTTAGCCTCCACAGTCAGGTTATACCAGGGGTAGATTTCTCTGTCCAGTTCTTTCTCATTGTAAATGTTCCCTTGCTTGGTTATTCGGAAGAATTGGCCCTTGTCACTAGTCCTCCGGATGGAGTATCTGCCAGGGGAAAGAGTTTTATGGCTTTCATTGTTCTTTGCTGAGTCCAAACTCTCAGCATGACAGACAGGGCACTTCAGGACCTGTCACCTGCATGCTTCCCCACCCTCCTCTTTCATGGCTCGTTGCACTCCAGCACTCACAACCCTGAGCAGACCCACACAGCAACAGTGGGATCCAGGGGGTGGGATAATATCTGTGGTCTTATCAATGGTGCTGTCACCAGGCTGAAGGTGCTACCTGAGACCATCAATAGCATTTTCAGAGTTGGGTAGGTGACACTATACCACAGCTGGGATTTGTTTTTGTGATCAATGAAAAGAAAGTTGAGCAAGAGCTAGGAAGAAATGCAAAAGAAGCTGGAAGAGATAAGAAATAATTAAAAAGAAATAACGTTTGTGAAGTAAAAATTTGAAACGTTCCTTCAGAAATCAGGAAAAAAGTTACAAAGAGATTAATATACATATATGAATCTATAAATGAATCTATATACACACATACATATACACACACAAACACACACACACACACACACACACACACACACACACACACACACACACACATTTGTATATACCTACAGGTTGAATTGTGTTCCCCAAAGTTTCATAACAGTGTTGAGAGTGGGAAACCTCAACATGGTATTTGAAAGGCGGGGTCTTTGGGAGGTGATTAGATTGTGACGAGACTATGCCTTCGTGAGTGGATTGATCCATTCATGTAGAAATAAGTTGATGGTTTAGTGGGTGGTAATAAGTGTGGTTCTGATGGCTTTATAAGGAGAGTGAGGGAGTGGGTCAGCTCTCTTACTCCTGCTTTTCTAGCCATGTGCTACTCTGTGTCGCTGTAGAGCGTCACCACCAACAGGAGCAAGGCCCTCACCAGATGTATTCCCTGGACTTTTGACTTCCCAGACTCCAAAACTGTAAGCAATAAACATCATTTCTTTATAAATTATCCAGGTTCAGGTATTCTGTTGTAAGCAACAGACATGGACTAATATATATATATAGGGAAAATTCCAGAACAAATAGAATGGAAGAAATGACAAAAATAAAAATTTCCTGATCTGAAGAAAGGCCTAAGTCTACAGATTAGAAGATGTCATCGATATCAGGTATAATTGTAAACAGAGAACAATATTTGAGCATATCCTGATGACACTTTGAATTTCAAGGCTATGTGAAGGAACTGAAAAAGAGTCCAGACAGAAAAAATACATTCTTTGTAAAGAAAGACGAATCAAACTTACCCCAGATTTCCTTAGAATATTAAATGCTATCACACATTGATAGTAATTTTGAAGGAAAGTGTCTATGATCTCAGGACTATATGAGCACATCTAGGTGTATTAAAATAAGAAAGCAAAGCAAGTAAGGAATTTGTAAATATGCAAGAGCCAGAAAGTATATCACCTACAAAAATGGGTCCTAACTTTTTTTTTTTTTTTTTTTTTGAAAACTTACTCCATCTAACCAAGAAATGTCTCAACATAAAGTAAAATCCTGGTTTGGAAGGAATTAAAATGAAACTATTGATTTCTTTATCATAAATGGGAAAGCAATGGTGTGTGTGTGTGTGTGTGTGTGTGTGTGTGTGTGTGTGTGTGTGTGTGTGTGTGTCTGTGTGTCTGTGTGTGTGTGATATTTTTAACTAGAAAATATAGGTCTAGGAAAACATTTAAAATTTCACAAGTAGAAGTAAGTCTACAGGTAGAAGTAAAAATAGATGTATTCCATCCAATTATCTAGGAGAAAAAAGAGAAAGAAAAAATAGGCTGTATAGCAAAGGTGAGGGTAAAGAAAAAAAGCCATTAAGTTTAAGAAATGGGAAATATAAAACAAGATAAAAGAAGTAAGATTAAACTTATCATTTATAATGAAAATGCAAATACGTTAAACACAAAGCATCTCAGTGTAGATTAAAAAGCAATGCCAACTACATTCTATTTTCAAGAGACAACTTAATGCCAGATGAACTAGAAAAATTAAAAGTAAGGGCTAGAACATTTATGTCAGGCAAATATAAATAACACGAAACCAGGACAGACAGACTTAACATCAGGCAACATGGAATCGAAGGCAAAATGTTTAAGCAGAACAAACTGGGTAATTTCCTAGGGATAAAAGTTACAAACCTAATGAAGGTAAAGTAGTTGCAAACCTTTGTATATGCAAAGCAAAAGTTTAGATATCCTAGAAAAAAATGAACAAATATACAATTGTATTACTGCACAGGATGAGCTAATACAAAACCAAATAACACCCTATCACTCGTAAATGAAAAGAAATAAACCAAGTCAATCTCTTAAATAAACCACTGGGTCAAAGGGAAAACAAAAACTATAAACACAGAGTATTTAGAATGCAATGGTAATGAAAGCAGTAGTCCTAAAATATGAGATACGGCCAAAATGGAGGGACATATTTTGACCTTAATAAGAAGACATAGTACCATAGAAATGTTAACTCTTCCAAAATTGATATATAAACACGATTCTTATTAGAATTCCAGTGTTTAAAAAAAAACAGATAAAAGATTTTTAAAGTTCATATGAAAGAATAAAAGAGAATGGATAAAAGTTATATAAAATAAAAAAACAGCAAGGAGGGACTTGCCTTATATATACTGAAATTTAGCATAAAGCTTCTGGAATAAAACAGATTGGCTCTGCCACAGAACGATAGAATAAAGAATTCATAAATAGATTGGTTGCTCTCTTTATGGTCATATCTCACTAGATGGGACCTGTGGGGAACCATGGTCTAAAGAAAGGCTTCAAGGTAGAGCAGAGGACAGACAGCTCTGGATGGCCAGGACCATGCAAAGTGGGGTGTGCAAGCAGGACAGGGTCCCAGCAGCCCAAGTGGGTTAGTGGAAGATCTTGGGCTTCTCGTCCTGCCTCTGCCACTTCCCACGGAATGTCAGGAGAAGCCAGTTTTCCTCTCTGAGTCCTGGTCTCAGACAAGCAGACATAAGAACATCAGTGCCAGTATTGTCATTGTCATTGTCATCAACACGCCCACCAAGCGCTTACCCAATTCTACGCCGAATCTCGTCGGGGTCTGTGGCTATCACCACGCCGATCAGAGGTTTCTTCTGGTTCTCCCACAGCTGGAAGTGGTAGAAGTGCTGCTGGAAGATGGGGGGCTCGTCCACATCTGTGATGTTGATGATGACGCGGGCTGTGTTTCTGCTGGAGGTGCCTCTCAGGTATCCGAGGTTGATGGTGGGGTCCATGGCCTCGATGGTGAAGCTGTATTGCCGGATGCGTTCATAGTCCAGGGGCTGCGTTAGGGGAATGTATGGTGAGCACCTGCTCTGAGCTAAGGGGGTGGCATGTGGTCTTCACAGCAACCCTGCACGGTAGTACTAGGGTGTTGGCCATTTTGTGATGAGGAGCCTGTGGCCCAGACTAGTGATATGTCCAAGGTTATCAAGAGAGAGGCTGGGCCTGGTGTCCATTTTCAGCTACCCCCATTTCATCTCAGCAGCCTCATGACCACACCCCAACCCTGGCTCTGTGCCTGGCCCCATTGCGAGTAATGAGGATATGCAATGGATCAGCCATGGTCCTGCTCCCAGACTAGTGGCTCTATCCACTGGTCCTTAAGGACTTGCCTTTCCTTTATGCCTTTTCCCAAGATGCTTCTCCTCCCCTTCATGCCTAACAAACTCTTGCTCATCCCTCAAGAAGCCAATCAGAAGGCAATCAGATGTCCTCTCAGAAGCCCCTCCTGACAGAGGTAGTTGCTCCCTGCATGGTGTTGATACATAGCACTCAACACACCCGGCTATCCTTTATGTTTATACGTCTGTCTCTCCCACTCACTGAGAGCTTCATTGACTCTGGAGGTTGTGTTCTCCCCTGGGGATCTTTAGTCCCCAGCATGGGGCAGGGCCAGAGAGGAACTCAGGCCCAGGACTCTGAGTCCTCTACATGGCAATCCCGGAGCCATTCTTATGCCCCTGATAGGACTTTTCCCTCCTCTCCCAGATTCAGTGGATCTGACTTCTCTGTCAGATCCAGCCACTGTCCTTGGCCACCCATGTCCTGTCCCCAGGCACTCATTGTTTTCTTACCTGCTGATGGCTTTTTACTGGCCAGGACACAGTGCAGGCCAGGAAGTGCCAGGGAGTTAATGCCCCCAGGAGCAGCCCTTAGTCAACACTGCAAGGGTTTGGTGTATAAATACCCCAGCTCCCTTGCCCTCTGCTCTGCAACTCTGAGTTGTGTTCAATACTGTGTCCCGGAGGTACCCACTTGCCTACCCTCCCATTAATGAGCCCAGTATTAGCTTCCTTCTTTTCACATGTTGCCATTCCTGGAGCTTCCTGGGATCACCTCCTACATAAATGATTTATAACCAAATCCTTGTGTCAGGGTTTGCTTCAGGGGTAACCCAGCCCGAGACACTGTGTTACAGTCTCCATGAGCACATGGCCATCTCTGAGCTGACGCAGAATGTTCTCCTTTGCTGGCCTCCGGCTCAGGAGCAGCCCCTGGGCAGAGGATGCCAGGAACCTGAAACCCCACATCTGATGTCATTGCCACAGGCAGGCCTACAAACCTTCATGGGCTTGATGATGCCCTCGTTGTGGGTGGGGTCTGTCTCGATGATGAAAGTGTCCCTGTACTCGCCTTGCACGATGTTGTACTTGGTCATCCGGTTCTGGGGCTCATCTGGGTCCTCCACAAACAGAGAGCCCAGGGGGCTTCCCACGCGGATGTCTTCAGGCACCACAAATGTGTACATGGCTGATGCAAATAGGGTGCCCCAAAGGGCAGTGGGTTAATCAGACAGACAAGGTGATTATACCTTTATATTATCCTACCTTATTTTGATACAGGAAATAAACATTGATGAAATAATGATAACAACAAAAATAATAATACCCCTGGGATTCTGGCAAAGAGGTCTGCCCTATCTGTCCATCCCTCCATCCCTCTATTCATCCAAGTAGTTATTGAGCACCTACTGTATGCCAGTCACTTTGCTAGGGGACCTATCAGTTGACAAGAGAGACAAGTTCTGCCTTCAGGGAGTGTTTGCCGTGCACAATGAGGCCACTCCAGGAGAACTGGCCTGTCTTTGTGTGGCTGAGACTCTGAGTTGTGACATCCGGCACCAGAGGATGCAAGTGGACAGAGCCACGTGACTTTCTGGCCCAGCCTCAGCCAGGGCATGGGAAAAGCTGTTGGCAGACATATTTTGGGGAACAATCATTCTGTGGGTGGGGTCAGAGCCCAGCCCTGTCTCTGGATACAGAGCTTTGCTGTCCCTCTGCTCTTTGGCTTGTGGGAATTTTCTAGCTGGGGCTTGAGTCTCAGGGCCTGGATTTTCCTGAGCCCATAGGATCTGGGTGAAACTGCTCCTATCTGTAGTGGGGCTCTGGGCACAGGGGTAGCATCCAGCAGGGGGCATGGTTCCCTCTCATCTGTGGGAATGTGGCTCAGGATGAAAGAAGGGCTCCTCCCTGCACCAAAAGGATTCCTCTGGGCCTTAGGTCAACCCTGGGGTGGGTAGAGAGGGAGAGGGACTCAGGGCTCCTCCCCCAGAGCCCCCAAGTTATTGAGTCTGGAGTGCTCCAACACCCGACCTCCCCAGCACCCCAAAGGAGGGGCTCACTCTGGGTGAAGATGGGGAAGTTGTCATTGACGTCTTGCAGAGTGACCAGCACAGTGGCCGTGCCCGAGTCCCCCCGGAGGCCCCGGGTGTCTTGTGCCTCCACCACGATCTCATATCTGGCTTGCATCTCTCGGTCCAAGTTATTAGTTGTCGTGAGAATGAGTCCTGTAAAAGTGTCCCAGCAGGAGCCATATTACCTAGGAGCTTTTAGAAAATACTGATGCCTGGGCCCTACCCAGAGAGAAACTGACTTAAAAGCTCCCCGGTTGATTCCACTATGCAGCCATGGCTGAGAACCACGAGTACACATCCACTATTTCCACACCCTGCACTGTGAGGCCAAAGCTGGTATACAGCAATTTGGTCCAATATTGGTCCTAGCCACCTGGAGCATTGTGTTGAGAAAGGCCATGAGGACACATCCAGGCTCAGAGTGAGAGTGCTGTGATGGATTAATGATGTCTTCCTTGGTGCACCACAGGATAGCAATGGTGTCTGTGCTATGCACCTGACATCCCTCTGGAAGACAGTGAACCCCAGGACTGACCATCTAGTTCCCAGACTCAGTCCTTACAGTTTTTTAAGTCACAATAACTATGTGGCTATGCTCATTCTATATGTTATCAAATTCAAACTTCACAGCTACCATACAAAACCAATATAGGAATTCCTATTTTCTAGATAAGGGAACTAAGGCTCACAGAGGTTAGTTGACTTATCCAAGGTCACTAGAGGGGGTTGGTAGCAGAGCCGGGGTTTAGAAACCAGATCTGTCTGAACCTGTACCCAGAGCTGCTAACCAGCATTCTCTGTTGCTTCTCGGTCACTGCTTGGGTAACAAGATCCTGCTTTTGTTCCCTGGACTTAAGTCCATGTCTTGGGCACCTGTCTGCTTCCTTCTTCCCTGACCAGCCACCTTGTCTTTGCTTGTGATACTGACCACCTCCATGGGACAGGGTGGTTCAATGGTTGGTCACAACTGTCAGACTGGATTCCTCACAGCATCTGCACCTGGAATATTCACAGCCCTCATCCCCCATCCCCCAAGTCGGTGCCTGCCCAGGATGGTTAGTCACACAGACCGGAATTATCGATGGAAAAATACTTTTCTCCCTTCAGGACTTGGTACACGACAGAGGTGTGATCTGCCACAGTGGGGTCATCTGCGTCCACTGCTGTCACACGGATGACCGAGGTCCCTGCAGAGAGAGAATACTGAGGTTGCTGCCCTGAGACTGCTGCCCCTCACCTCATCCCTGGATGAGGGCAGATGGGACTCAGGCTATTCCCTGTCTCGACCTTCCCAGTTCTTCAGGGAGAAAAGGCTGCTTTGTTTCCTCAGGAGCTGGCATGGGGAAAAAGTGCTGGCAGTGGTGGGGGCCCAGCCAGGCCACCATTGAAGGAGGCAAAGAACAGGTGGTTTGTACATTTAGGAGGGAAATTAGGGAGAGAACAGAGGGTTGGGGTCAGGAGGAGAAACCGAGGAGAGTAAGGGCTTTTCTCCCTCTCCTGGAAGGGTGAGGACAAGGAAATGGGAAGGTTCCCCCAAAGGAGTGGTGTCACATCTCTCATCACCCCCTTAAACTCCAGGGTCCACATTTAACAGGAAGTTCTAGTCTCATGGCCCTGGCTAGGGACCCTAGACTGAAGGGGTGGAGAGGGAAGCCTTTTCTGGTACCGTCTGGAGAATAGGGGAGGCCCGAGGAAGGGGTAATAACCTCCTGAGCCTGGGGTCCAGGCTGGTGACACGTCTTATGGCCAGGGTTCTACCCTCCACTCCACTACTACACAGCCTCTCGAGATGACTCTTCTTGCATTAGTGGCAGGGCTTGGTATTCTTCATGTACAAAGGCTACACTCTTGGTGTGCCAATCCTGTGGGTCAGAGGCAGTGGGTGGGATTTGCTCTAAAGAGTAGTGGGATATGTGTGTCTCTGATGGCCAGGGGTCAGTCCATTACTAGGTCTGAGCTCAGTTCATGATCAGGATCAGGGCTCAGTCCATGACTACGGTCAGAGCTCAGTCTGGGGCCAGGTCAGAGCTTAGTCTTTAGGGACCAGACTTTCAAGTCATATAAGGTGGCAACACAGTCATTATAACCACTGCCCTGAACTCACTGAACTCTGACCCCAGGCAGTGAAGTGCTTGATGTGAGAGGTGCCTCCAGGATGGGGATGAGGGAGAGAAGATGGGGAGGGACAGACTGGGCACTTACCCACAGCCGACATCTCGGGCACAGATGCATTGAACAACCGGTGCGTGAACACAGGCCAGTTGTCATTCACATCGTGAACTTTGATGGTGAAACTGGAAGGAGACTCCAGGTCGCTGTTGGTGTCCTTGTCCACGATGAGGGCAATGAGGTGGTACTCGGAGGTCTTCTCCCGGTCCAGCCTCTCAAAGGCATACACATCTCCTGTGTCCTCGTTGACCCGGAAGACCTTGCCGACAGACTCTCCTCTGAGCAGGTACTTGGCATTCTTTCTGTTCACGCTCGACTTGATCTAGGAAAGAGAGGCAGCGTGAGCTGAGAATGGGCAGTGGTGGCTGTGTGCGCGTGCATTCATGTAGGTAAGTGTGTATGCACGTGTGCATGTGCGTGTATGTGCATGTGCGTGTATGTGCACGTGTGTGTGTGTGCGTGGGTGTGTGGTGCTAGTGAGGGGTCCTAAATGTGACACTGAGGTTTTTAACAAGAGCCTTGACTGGTCACCAGTGAATTGTTCCTGCCCAGGTCACTGCAAACACCACATTGGTGTGAGTTGCCTAGCAGCACCCACTGTGCCTAGAACGGTACCTGGGACATAGTAGGTGCTTAGAAAACATTATTTGAGTGGAAGAATATACTTGGTGCCATTGGAAGGCAAGAGGGATTTTTGCCCCTTTGAAGTCACTTAATTTCTCTGAGTGGTAGTTAACTCATTTGAAAAATGAAAACAATATCGCTTCTGATGTTGAGTTGCTCTATGAGCAGAACAGCCCTTTTGAAAATGAGTTCCAGGAAACACTGGCCTCCTTTGCTGTTCCACACAGTCAGTGGTGTGCTCAAGCTGGCTTGTGTCAGTGTGGCTTTCAAGAGCCAGCTTAAGTTTTCAGGAATATTTGTGAGTTGGTTGTTAAACATAGCCATTATTAAACATGGAATTCTATAAACTTACAATTAAATAAATCAAATTAAAAACAAAGGTAACGTATTCAGAGTTCATCACTTCTAAACTATTTTACTGTGTTCAAGAGGCTAATTATGTCTGTTATTCTGTATGATGGAAATACTAAATAATGATGTGTTATCCACATCTTTTCCCAACTCTGGCCACAGTGACATCACATTGGTTGATTGAAATTGCAATTGCTGCAGATCAGGATCTTTTCCCCTGGAGAGCCAGTTGTCAAACATTTATCAGCACGCCATTGGTCCCAGTCAATTTAGTTTTGGAATGGTCACAGTCTCCTGGAGACTGTGATTGTGTAGTCCTGTAGAAAAGAATTCCAATGAGCTTTCTTTAACTCAGGATTTCCCATACTTACTAGGCCACTGAACTATATTTTTTTTCTAACACATACTATTGGTGTCCTAAGATATGTGTGTTTCTGATGGCCAGGGCTCAGTTCATGATCAGGATCAGGGCTCAGTCCATGACTAGCATTAGGGCTCTGTTCATGATCAGGATCCGGGCTCAGTTCATGTCGAGGGTCAGGGTCAGTCCATGATCAGTATGAGGGCTCAGGGTCATTGGCGCCCTTGGTTGGAGCAGCATCAGCAGGGTGGCAGGGTGAGAAGCCAAATGGCAGAGTGTAGGGAAGAATCTGGAAGGTGAAGGAGTGGAGGCAGATAGTGAAGACGCTACCTCTTGGGTGGACAGGGAGGGGGAGAGGTTGGCAGCTGGTGGGGGCAAATCCTCTGGTGGCAGTGCTGTGGTATGCATGGGGCAGGTAGTTTCCGAAGTGATTTCAAGGCCCAGAGGCCGGGAGGTACAATGAATAGCTGGACAGCAAGCAAGGAAGCCACCAGCTCTGTAACTGTGGCCTGTGGGGATAATGGGGACTCAAGGAGAGGCGACAGTCTGGGGCCTTGCATGAGTTGCTCAGGATCAAATTTGCTTCTAGATAGGTGCGTTAGGACCCGTGAAGGCAGGAACCGTGGTGGGAGGGCACGTCAGCTTGGACCTATTTTACTGGAGTTCTGCAGATGATTTCATGTAAATGGAAGTTTCTGTTTTCCTGTCCTCCAATGTTTCCTAAATAGACTTTATTTTTTAGAACACTTTTAGATTTACAGAAAAATTGGTAAGTACAGAGAGTTCCTATATGACTGCTCATCTTTTCCCTTAGAATTAACATCTGACATTAGTGTGGTACATTTGTTATAACAAATGGACCAATAGTGATAGATTATTATGAACAAATATCCATAGTTTATGCATATTTCCTTAGTTTTACTTCATGTCTTTTTTCTCTTTCAGGATCCCATCCAGGACACCACATGACATCTAGTCATCGTATTTCTTTAAGCTCTTCTGGGCTGTGACATTACCTCAGACTTTCATTGTTTTTGATGACCTTGACAGTTTTGAGGAGCACTGGGCAGGTATTTTATAGGGTGTCCCTCTACTGGAATTTGTCGAATGTCTTTCTCATGAGTAGACGAGGGCTATGGGTTTCTGGGAGCCTCCCCCGCTTGCTACTAGGACCGCATTTGGACATTAACATCTCAATGCCAAAAGCCAAGCTGACCCATATATATGGATTCAGAAGGCTGCTCAGGGCTGTCTCCTGTTGTCCATCCAGGTCTGTAAAGAAAGGCTCAGGCTCTGACCCTGATAAACAGGGACTTCCTTCCCTTGGATTACGTCCTTGGGAGCTGGGAGGTGATCCTTAGAGCACTGTCCTTGCCTCTCCCAGGTACTCTTGTTTCTTCTCCGGGTGGATCCTCTGTCTTTGGCCCTGTGCAGGGTGCCAAGTGAATGCTGTTGACAGATGGTGGCAGAACCAGAGCTCTTTCTGCTGCTGGCAGGCCCTGGGCGAGCCCTCCACAGCTGCATGTGATGCAGGTGGCCCCGGTTTCTGCTGACACTCCCTGTCTTACCCCACAGATTTTCCTTGGAACTAGCCATTTTCTTCATAGGCTGATTCATGGCACAGTTATCTCACTGGGAAGGTCATAGGTGGGTTGACTATATTTTCCTCTATGACACAGAACTCACATTCATGCTGAGAGAGTCAGGAACCTAGACCTTAGGGCTCTGTCCTGGTCTCACTTTGTGATCCTGGGCAAATTCTTCCCCTCTGAGTGGCTATGATGGAGTATTAAAATTTGCCAGCCATTCTGGATAGCAAGAAAGGCCTTTTGGGCACAGTCAGCTGGCTGGGGTGGGGCGATGAGTGGAAATTCCCAGTTGACCCCATCTGCTTCCTTTAGCCTGCAGGGCTTTTCTGGTGCTTCAGCCAGATGGGGATTTTTCTAGGACCAGAGGGCACCCCCATCACCACCACTGGAGGAGTCCTTGCCTGACATATTCTGCCTTCTAGACCAGGGTGGGCAAACTGTTGCTGTAAAGGGCCAGATAGTAAATACTTTCAGCTTTGTGGGCCATATGGTCCTTGTCACAGCTTCTCAACTCTGCCATCGTTGTATGAATACTTAAATGAGTTGGTGTGACTGGTGACTGTGTTCTAAGAAAACTTTATTTACCAGACAGGGCTGTGGGCCAAATTTGGCCCACAGGTGGTTGTTTGCTGACCCCTATCTCCCTGAGGGTAGGAACCTTGCCTGTCTTTGCCTACTGTTGACTTCCCAGTACCCAGTCAAGTGCTTGAAACCGACCTTCCTTTCTCCAGTACGTTGACCCATTCTTTCTTGGGACCAATGTTCAGATTCCAAGAAGCTGATGTGGTGAGATTTTAATGCACTCAGAAACCTTCTTCCTCACCGAAAACTCTCAAAATACCTCCTCCATCTAACTGTTACTGCATGTGAAATTCCATCATGTGGACCATTCCTTTGAATTAGACTGGATAGTTTTGACATCAATGACAATTTGACATGGTGAGACAATTCAGCAGTCACTCAGATTAGCTCCGAGCTCTAGGAAGGTGGGCTTGGATGGATATGTTTTAAAGGAGGACAAAATGAAGGTGTCCTGGAATTTGGGGAGTGGTGTGGGGGTCATGGAAACAAGGATGAGATGCTCTGAGAGAAATGGGTTTTTGAGGAGGTTCAGAAGCCTAGACCAGGGTTGGCAAACTATGGCCTAGATGGTTCACTTTGTTATCAGCACATTTTTGTAGATGGCTGCTCAGGCCTTTCCTGATCTCTCAGATGAGAAAATTTAGCGACAACTTTGGCTGGCTCTGCCCTATGCCCTGAGCCCGCAGGCGAGGCTAGCCTTCTCAGGCTGAGCATGGGGTGGCCCTTCTGCCAGTGCTGTCTTGTCTACAGACTGAAGGCTGGGAGAAAATGAACCATGGTGCTCACCATCACCTATAACATCACCACCATCATCTCCACGATCACCATCATTATCACCTTCTCCTTCATGACTGCCATCGTCACAATCACCACTACTATCACCATCATCACTACCACCACCACCACCACCTGCACCTTCACCACCACCATCATCTACCCCTTCACTGTCAACATCATAACCTCCATCACTACCACCACCACCATCAGCATCCTCACCTTCCGCTTCACTATCACCAGCACCACTAACACAACTATCACCTCTACCATTTTTATCCCAATTGCCATCACCCTCACAATCATCACCTCTACCCCCACATCCATCACAATATCTACCACCATCTTTACCATTATTATCATCCCCACCACCACTGTCACTATGGACCAGCTGCTGATGGCTTCTCCTGTCCTGGGGCCTGAGCATTACCTTGCCCACATAATGGGGTAGTGAGGTGTTTCTCTCTTCATCGATGTGCATCTGATTCCAAATCCAGTCTCTCTTCTGGCGCCGGAGGGTGGGCAGCATGCTGGGAGTATCCAGTTGTGCAGGGTTAGTGCCTGCTGTTGCTGCTGCAGCTGCCACCAGCGAGCCCAGGCAGGCGCCCAATACAGCGACCAGCATCATGAGCCTCTGTATCTTTCCAGGACAGACAGACCTGGGAAAAGAGGAGAGACACCATCAGGGCATGGTGGCTACTGCCCAGGGTTGTGGGCATCTCCCATGGAGAATCGAACAACCTTTGTCCATTCATTCCTTCACCCTTCACTCTCTGCTGACAACAGCAGAACCAGACCCTGTCCCTGCCCCCAAAGAGCTCAAAGTCTGAGAGGGGGAAGACAGGCACAGAAACAATTCCTACTTGCAGGCCATGTGTGCTAGAATGGAAGGAAGTGCTGGGGATGTGAGAGCCCAGAGGAGGGGCTGCAGGAAGGGTCTCCCAAAGGAGGGGGTGATGCTGATGCTGATGGTAGCTCCAAAAGCCCCATGCATGAGCTCCAGAGCTCATGCCTGGAGAGAGACAAGGACCCACAGGGTGCAGGATGAAATGGGCACCTGGGTTATCCTCATTGTGCAAATGAAGAAACTGAGGCACAGAGGCATTAAGTTCACACTGGAGTAAGTGGTGGGGCTGAGAATGGAATCAGGTGTCTGACCTCAGTGGCTAACCTTTATCAAGCACTTGTTATTTGCCTGACACTGTTTCAGGCACTTTATATGTGTTATCTCACTTAATCCTCCCAGTAACCCCCGAGGTTGTTGTAATTGTATCCATCATTTTACAGATGAGCTGAGGAACAGAGAGGTTTAGTAATATTCCTGAGATCACCCAGATTGTAAGGAGTAGAGCCAGGATCTGAACCAAGGCTGTGTGGCCCAAAAGTTCAAGCTCCTTCCTAGTGCCTTACCTTGTCCCAGCAGCTGCTGCTATGGGTGAGATTTAAAAACTCTTCTGAACAAACATACCTCCCTGGCCAGCCTGAAAGAACCCTTGGCAGCTTTGCATTGGGTCAAAAGCTCTTTTACTCAAATGTCTTAACCCAGGGAGTCAGCCCCTCACCCAAGATCTCATGGTCAGCTTAGGAGCTGTTACAAGAGCAGGGTGAGTGGGGTGGGGGGCTGGGAGGTTGGGTTCACATGACCAGCTTTATAGTTTATGGAGCCCAGTGCAAAATGGAAATGTGGGGTCCTTTTTTCAAAAGTTATTCAGAATTTTAAAACAGAGGCAAAAGAATATTAAACTGAGCATGGGGCCCTTTTAAGTGCAGGCCCTGAGCAGTTGCACAAATAACACAGTCTTGAAAGCCACCCCAGGCTAGGGATGTGGGTTCCTCAAGAGATCAAGGCCTGTCTTCATCCTGAATTCCAAGCACAGGGATTTGTTCCACCACCCCATGGTTGGGTAAGGCCATGACCTTGGCCATTACCATGCCCTCTTAGCCTTGACTCTGTCTGTCCACCCATCCTGGGTCCTTGTGTCACTGACCTGCAGCTCCTGTGATGGTGTAGGGGAAGAAGGCAGGTAGGTGCCAGCAGGACTCAGGGCTAATGCCTGGAGAGAGACAAGGACCCACAGGGTGCAGGATGAAATGGGCTCCACCACTGGCTGTCCCCTGAGGGAGAGGTTGGACTCTGTACATCCCAGGAGGTTTCTAAACTCGAGTAACATTTCCCTGGTTCCCCCTGGCCTGGCGCCGGGCTGGCCTCACTAGGACCCAGGGTGTCTGTGCTGGGCGAGCTGACCTCTAGGCCCGCTGACATTAGCAATCAAGGCCCCTGCCCTCTGGTTCCTGCCTCTGGCCCAGGAGGAAGTGGACTCCCAGGGTGGGGGTGGAAATGTGGGGTCTTTTGTTCAAAAGTTGTTGGGCCCAGAATGCAGGTGCCATGTGTCCGGCAGAGGGCCCTGCCTCCTCCAGGCCTCAGTTCTTTAGCCACAAGGGAGGGGGTTGAGCAGGGAGAGATCTCGCGCCCTGGACGTAGGATGTTCCAGGCAGGAGGAAAGCAATGAACAAAGGCTTGGGGCAGGGAGGGGGGAGGTTGGGAGTCCTGGCCAGGAAGCTGGTCCTGAATCAGGGGAGGCTCGGGCCCTGTGGGTCATTTCCTTCTTTGCCCGGAAAGCAGCAGGGAGTCTTGGTTCTCTCTTCATCCCTCAAGTGAGAAGTGACTCAAAGATGATCAAGTAAAACAAATGGAAGTGAAACCAAGGAACAGGGAGAGAGAAAGTTCTTAGACTTCTGGGCAGGAAGGGTGACAGCCCAAGCTCTGAGCCGGTGGCTGTTGGGCGCCTGCTGTGTGCCGGGCTCCATGATGGGTAGCGGGATGCAGCAGAGAGCGAGATGACGGGACCTGCCCTCGGGGAGTGCATGCTATAGTGGGAACAACAGGAACACAAGTAGAAGGAAAAACATCAGCTGGTGATCAGAGTGTTCAGGGAATGATGATGGGGCTGCCACAGAGAGCGGTGGCAGCTGGCGGAGACTACGAGTTTAGAGAAGGCCTCTGGGAGAGCTTGACCCTTCAGCCACCGCCTGAGTGTCAGCCATAGGAACGCCAGGGGAAGAAAGGGAATTCCAGGCAGCAGCACCAGCTGGTGCAAAGGCCCTGAGGTGGAAGAATGGTTAGTAAGTTTGAGGAGCAAAAGAAGTCCTGGGTCAGATAGAAACGAGCAACAGGGGCTGGGGTGCAAGAAGTGGCTGGGTCAGTGAGATAGGCTCAATATCCACATCCTAATCCCTGGAACCTATTAATATGTGGGGTGGTCTCAATGTACTCACAGGGTCCTCAGAAGATGGAGGCAAGAGGGTCAGAATCAGGAAAGAGAAGAGGTGATGACAGGAGGCTGAAGCAACGTGAGGCTACAATCCAAGGAATGCAGGTGGCCTCGGGATGCTGGAAAAGGCACGAACATGGATTAGACTCCAGAAGGAATGAAGCCCAGATTGTAGCACCTGAGCCCTATTCAGTACTGCTGACCTCCACAACCGTAAGGCAATAAATAAATAAATTGTGGCTGCTTTAAGCCCCCAAGTTTGTGGTAGATTGTCACAGCAGCCATAGGAAACGAATGCAGTTGGGCTGTGCAGGGCCTTGTAGGACAGGGCCTGGGGAAAAGTGATGTGATCTGATCCAAAGAGATCCCAGCTACGGTGAGGGGACTGGTTGGTGAGGGGTCACGGGTGGGCTCGGAGGACCAGTGAGGAGGCTGTCACCTCCATCCCAGGTGAGAGTTGATGATGACCCAGACTGAGTTTATAGGAGATGGCCTATAGGAGATCTGTTTCTGAGGTGGAGTTAATGGGACTTGCTGGTTGATGGGATGTAGGAAGTGAGATTTGGAGAGGAACCAAGGATGGCTCCCCAGTCTTTGGCCTGAGCATCTGTAGGGACAGCGGGGACTTTACTAATATCTGGAAAACTGGGGGCCGGTGGTGGCACATTTGGTGGGGAAGAAGCCAGAAGTTCTGAGTGGGCTGTGTTAGGTTGGAGGTGCTCATTAAACATCTCTGTGACTGTGGCCAGCAGCTGCTGGAGACCTGGCCTGGATCCTGGGGGTGCTTGCTGCATGTGGACGGTGTTTAAACCATGAGGCTGTGTGAGAACACTATGGATAGCAGGGAGCTAGAGAAAAGAAGTGGCCAGGACAGCCACCAGGGTCCTGCCCCCTTCTCTGTCTGTGAACTTCAGAGTTGAGCTCAACGCCCTCCTCTGGGGAGCCATCCTTGGTCCCACTTTTCATCCCTGCGCACCCCTGTGCACCTTCCACCGCAACCCAGATAAGCCCAGGCCCCACTGAGAGGACCAAATTGTAGCTGCCTCCCCTTCTTGGAGAACTTCTTGCCCTCTCATCCCTGTCTGCATCTTCCCACAGGGACACAAGTCACACAGGGCTCTTTTCAGGCTCACACAGTGCAGGTGACGGTTATGATCGTAAGCTCTTTGGTGTATGGAGTCTCAGTGGCACTGTTTGTTGCTGTGTTGCTGTGGGCCAGACACTTCGCCTCTCTGAGCGTCAGTGTCATCATCGTACAATGGGAACACTAGTATCTACCTCTCAAGGTTGTCTTCAGGTCTGTATTAAAAAGTATTTGCAACGTGACCAATAAACAGTAGCTCAAAATGAAACCAAACATGCACAAATCTTTACTGACACTCTAGGCCTGCCACACTGAATGGGTTGTTGACCTTTCTTGTTCCTTAACACCCAGTCATTTGGTTGTGGGATTTGCAGGCCATTCTGTTTTCCCTTCCCACCCTCCGAGATGCACTCCCCCTCAGCCCCCACCAGCCTCTGCCCTGTGTCAAGGGGGCTGCCGCTGCGGCTCCTGGCCTGGCTTCTGGGTAGGTTTGGCAGCAGGGGATCCAGCAGACACTTGAGGATGGGAGGAGAAAAATGGGTATTTCTTTCCTGCTCCTCTCTGTGCTGGCCCACATTTACTGCTGTGGCTGCATGTCTCTGTGATGCCAGTCCTTTTGGGCAGGCTCTCTATGGTTCTGTCCCTTACTGGGTCCTGGAAACGCCCTCCCCTGTATCCCATCGGCTCTGGGTTGGTAACAGCTTCCTACAGTTGCTGGTCTTGGGTTGCCTCAACCTCCCATTTGTTCCCTTAACTGAGTTCACTCCTCTGTAAGCAGCCCCTTCATAAACTCTGCTTCCTGCCGGGGACCCCATCCGACAGAGTGAACAGCAGGAGCATGTGTTTCTCTTTGCGGGGGTCTGCTTGGATGGGCTACGGTTCCCCAGGGCTGATGAATAAATAACTACACTGGACTTCAATAAAGCAGAGTCCACATTCACAGGCTATGATCACATGGCTCCTGGGGGACACTGACCTCTTGGTGGGCTTGGGCTGGCCCCACAAACAAAATGTTCCCTGAATAAGGAAACCCCCTTGGATTCTATTCCATGTCTAGCAGAGGCCCTGCTGTGAGCCCTGGAGGGAAATCCCTTGGCACACATGGGTCACCTTCAAGTTCCTGCCCTCTTATGGGACTGCCCTGGCTCTCGTAGAATCACCCCATGTCACCAGTGTGTCACTTGCTGGGGTGGGGGAGGTCTGCGTGCTTAGCTCTCTTGTCAGTCAGCTGTTAGTGAGGAGGCAGGAACTTGGAGACAGGGGCTTTTGGGAGGTGGGGATACAATAATCCTGTCTCTACCCCTGTGCTGGAGCCTGTAGCACCCTTTCTTGCCTGGGGTGGTGGAGGGGGACCAGCACCCTTGAGAGCCTCCTCTGAGGCCCATGTTATTTCATTTAAACTTTGCAACAATCCTGCGAGGTAGTTTTCAGTAATCCCATTTTGCAGGTGAGGAAAGGGAGGCCCAGAGAGGTGGAGTAAGTCGTCCCAGGTCACACAGCAGCAAGAGACAAAGCCAGGATTTGTATGAAGCTGTCTTTCACCCAAAATAGTGCTTTTTGCATCATGCCGCCCTCTCTCTATAATAATAATAATAATAAACTGTTCTTGATGCTCTGCTGTCATAGACACAACCTCACTTAATTTTCACATTATCCCCAGCATCCCCAGGATGTAGGAATTAACATTCCCAGTTCTCAGAAGAGTAAACTGAGGCTCAGAGACAAACAGCTCATAGTGGTAGAGCTGGAACCCTCACCATATCTATCTTTTTCTAAATCCTGGGATTCTTCTACACTCAATCTCAGAGGGACCTGTGGGACCTTTTCATCAGAAAAGCCACATTCATTTGTGTCTTTTGCCTTTTGTGTTAGAAATTTGGCCACCAAAACGGGGGCTGAGAGGAAGGGTTTTGTCAGAATATTGTTCTTCCTTCTACTGATGGAGAGTAGATAGCCTGGCATGATTTGCTGTAGCCACAGCTGGAAACAGAATTTCCTTTGGCTGCAGCCCCTGAGGGTGTGGTCAGAGCCATGGGTGGGGTAAGACTTAGCCCCTTTCCTTCCAACAACTAAGATTTGGGTTTCTTGGTTGTTCTCGCCAGTTTTTGGACAGACTCAGGCTGTTTCTGGGTGGATTTGGGAACCACAGACATCAGAGATTCTGAGGTTTTTGAAAATGATTTCTGTGCTTGAAAATGCCCAGCTAAGCAGCCCCAGAACTTGTCTGGCCATGGTGGTGAATGAGGAGGCCTTAGCCACTGGTGTGGGTGCTGGGCACTCAGAGGCCAGGTGCCTGCACCTGTCCCTGTCGTCCAGGACACTTGATGATGCCCCTGTCCATGGAGCCATGTTAGAGGCTTTGGGCATAGTTCCAAATAGATGAGAGTGGGACCTCTGTGCCCTCAGTTAGTCTGGGAAGATCCAGAGGACCCTAAATTAGAGGATGGAGTGTGTGGCACAAAGCCTCTGGTGAGTGGGCATGGAGCCCAGGATTATGGGGAGGGGAGCCTCGGAGAATCTGGGGGACAGCTGGGCTCAGCCATGCTCAGATGGGGGTCGAGACCTTGGAGGCTCCTGGGGTCCAGGTCTGTATCTACAGTGGGTGGGTCCACTGGGGTCAGAGTCCAGACACCTGAGCCAGTCTGGGGACTCAGGGGGAGCTCTGAAGGTCAAGCCAACTGGGCAGCCAAGGGGACAAGACAGGGGTCCTGTGGCTCTGTCTGCTCCTTTCCACTTACCAGTCTGGTCTCCAGGTGCTTGGTGAGACCCAGCCCATAGGAGGTTAACTCTCTGGGAAGCTCACCACCCCTGCCCCCCCAGACTGGGCCATGCCCTCTTGGTGTTGGCACTCACTGTTCTCTCTCCTCTGCCTGGATTGAGATCACATGTCACCACTTCCCTGAAGACCTCTCTAGAGCTCTGGAATGACATGGTCACTCAAGAAACATTTATTGCGTGCCTACTATGTGTGAGGCACTGAACTACAGGTGGAGAGCAAACACAGGCTCCACCTCTGGGGGGAGATGAATGCTGATCCTGTGGCAAAAAGTGCACAGTTTTAAACTGTGACATGTACTTTGACAGAGGAATATAGGAACCTTTGCAAGGGTGTGGAGGGGGAGGGTCAAGATTGGTCTGAGGGTTGCAGTCCCAGGAAGGAGTTCTGTCTCTCTTATTGACCCACTCTGGGACATCAGGCAAAGCTCCCTTTGGTCCCTTTCTCTTTGTGGACCCAAGTCTGTCTCTGGGATATGGCCCCAAAGGGGTTGTGAGGTTGGCTCAGGTCTGTACGCTCTAAATTACAGCATCAAAAGGAGGGGCTAGGGACAAGGGAAGATGGAGGAAGGGGATGGAAGAGGTTGGAACTGCTCCTCTTGGGACTCCCCAGAAGACCTGGAATTGTAGCTAAATAAACCATAGGAAGTCTGGACCAAGTGGGAGCCCCTTAGTGGGGCAGCCTGGCCAGTGCCCCTGGGCTGGTCCTGCTCCTGACCAGTGGGCCGACCCCTGTCCCTTGACCTGACCAGATCTTACTCAAGCCTTGGATTCTAGGAGCCAAGTCTGGGCTTTCAGAGGTTGTTGAACAGGCCAGAGGGTTCTGGGGGTGAGGTAGAGAAAGGTTCCAGGTCAGGGATACACACATGACATCCTCAGGCCACATGGACCGCCAACACCCTCAAATGTGTCTACACAAGCCCCTGCCACACCAACCCCCACAGAGGCTCTTTTGCACAGGGCTGGCCCCTCTGCTCCCCACCAGCACACCCGCCTTCAGCTAGGATGAGATCTGGCAGCTGAGTTCAGCTCCAGGGAGACAGGATGTTTAGTCCCAGCCCAGACTCCCATGGGTTCTGGACTCTGGCCCAGAGGCTGGGTCAGGGATTTGGGGCAGGGCATGGGAGGAGATGGCCCTGAACTTGCAGGAGGTGTGTCTGCAGGAAGGGGAGGCTCTGGAGCCCAGCTCCATGTGTGGCCTTGGGCAGCTCTCCCTGCTGCCTGCCTAACCCACACTTTGAGTCTCAGTCTAGGACAGGGGTGGGACCCAGTGATCCCCAATCTCCTTCAGGACTGCCAAACTTTCTGCTTGAGCCCCAGCATTTACAGATGGGCCTTGGCAGCCACAGACAAAGGGTGAGGCCCTGGGAGCCTCAGGGATGGGGTTTGGCCAGGCAGCTATAAGCTGTCCCTTGGTGCTTTCTCCTGGTTTGTGGCTCAGTTCGGCCCTGGGACCTGCTCCTTTGGGTCTCACACCTGCTCTCCTCACCTTGGGGTTCTGCCAATAGCCTCCCTAGTCTCCACTCCTCTTACAGCTGCTCCGATGCTGACCACTCCTTCCTGACTCCTCACTCTCTGCAGGATAAAGTCTAGCTCCTGAGCCAGCCTTTAAGGCCAGCACAATGTGTCCCCTGCCCACTCCTCTAGCTCTCTCTCTTCTCCTCCTCCTCCCTGAAGCTTCCAGCCATGAGGAGAACAAGAAGTTTCTGGAATGTACAATGTGTTTCTTCTTGCCAGCAGTCTTTTTGCACAGGCTGTTCCCTCTGCCTGGAATGCCCTTCCTTGCTATGCTCCCTTGGTGAACGCTTTACCTATTTTTAAGCCCTAGGCTACCTTCCTTCTGCATGACGTCTTCTGACTGCCACCTGCCCCCAGCACAGCCTCTGCCCCCCAGCCTGAGTGCCTCTGCACTGCAGGTTCTGGGTCTCAGTCACCATTTCATCCCAGCATCCAGGCACATGTGCTCAAGGCCCCAGCTGGGGGTGTCAAAGACCCCACTGCTGCCTGTCAGCCTGGCTTGGACTCCAGCTCTGCTTTTGGCACTGGTTCCCTCCTCACTCACAGGATTTAAAAACAAATCTGCATATTTGCAGACAACACCTAGTGTGGTCAGAGTAGGTGCAGTCATTGGTATAACTCAAAGAAGCTCCTTCCTGTCTCTGAATAGCTCCTCTAATGGCCTATCACATTGTCAGAAACACCACCATTAGGATTTGATCCTTTGGGGACAATGAGATTATCTTTCTTAAGGTTCTCCAATGAACAAGCACATACGCCTGAGCAGAGGACCTCTTAAAGTAGAGTTGGCAAAACAGAACTCATGGGTTGCCACCCACCTCTTCCCACATCCATGACAGACATCACTAATCAATCACAATGTCCATTTTTACTGAACTTGAACTCAGCCCTGAATCCTCAATGCAATCTTTGCCACAGAGACTACCAATTGATCAGACCTAGTTTATGATTTGGACAAATTTGTGCTAGGGTTTCTGGGCTTCAGGTCATCCAGTCTATCCCCCATCTCCTAATGGGACAGCTCCAAGCTTCAAGGAGAGAACACCCACCCCAGGCAACCTTTTCCAGCCTCCTCTGGGCTTCTTGACTTTGATCAGGACTGCGGGTCCGTGGGGGCAATAGCATGAGCCCAGCACATCCGCCTGTTTGAACCTGCCCAGCTGCTTGTGCGCTGTGTGGCCTTGGGCCCATCCCTTGCTCTCTCTGAGCCTCAGCTTCCTCATCTGTAGTGAAGGCAATAGTAGCTGCCTCCCTGGGCAGGAGGATTAAATGAACTCATCATGCAAAGCCCGGCATACAATATGTACTCAGTAAGTGTGTTGGTGTCTTGACCTCAGCTACTCAGCCCCTCCAGCCTGGCAGTGGTGCTTCCACTGGCCGACTCACTCCTGACCTCATTTCCTGGTTCTGCCCTGGGCCCACCTTCTACTCCTCTCTGTTCCTTCCCAGAAGGAAATCTCATTGGCTGCCCTCCCATCCCCATCCCGTGTGCCCTGTTGCCTCCTCTTTCCAGTACCCATACCTGCCAGGATATGGCTGTTATGTTGTGGCCCAAGGCAGACAACCTGGGGGGTCCTCGAGTGAATTTAGAGACCAATGAGTCCATTCCCTGCCCTAGAGAGATAGGAAGACTGAGGCTCAGACTGCAGGTGGGCTGCCCAAGGCCTCCCAGCATCCAGGGCTTCTACTTATCTCCAGGAAGTCACCTGTGATTTCTCTACCCAAAACCACCTTGTACGTGGGTCAGGACCAGCTTTTAAGAATCTCCTCAGCCTGAAGTCAAGCTCCTGAGTGCAGGAACTGTCTGAGCATTCCTTCTCTAGGATCATTGGGCTCCCAACTTGTCCTTGGGTCTGCTCTGTGGCCTGAATTGCCCCACTCTCCCCTGCTCTGAACATCTCTACGGAGTGTGTCATGGGTTGAGGGGTCAGAAGTGGCTGGCCTTGCTCATATCCTGCTTCCACCTTGTACTAGCTATGTGACCTTTGACTGGCTGCTCAGCCTCTCTCAGCCTTGGTGGTCCCATCTGTCCAATGGGAATTCTTGTAGTAGCTCCAGGATGACCAAGGGTGTGCAGATGGGTGATGGAGCTAGCAGGAATGGATCTGTGTGGGCGAGGGACCGGAGAGTTTTTCCTGGGATGGTGTCCACTGTGTCCACTGCATGTCCTCAAGGCAGCAGTGGAGCTGTGAGTCATCCAACTTTGGGAGAAAATAAGTGGGGCCCCTTCTGGCTTCCTGCCCTCATGTCCGGCCCTTGTTTAGCGGCACAATAGTTTGGGCTGAGACTGTGGGGTGGGCAGCTTAACCCCTTCAAGGCCAGAAGACATCTTCCCAACCCTCCCCATAGTAAGCCGGAGTTGGCAGGGCTGCCTGGGGGCTCAGCAGCTCCAGGGTCCTTTGGAGGTCACAGATGGCTGGACTCAGGCAGGAGAGAGTCCTGTGGTTGGCTTCCCACCACCTGAGGATGAACCAAGTCTTCAGCCTTGGCTCTGGTGGCCTGCAGGTCTTTAGTCCTCTTGCCACTTTGCTGCCCCTCCCTGCTCTAAAGAACCCTCAGTCACATCAGCATCCCAGGTCCTCCGAGCTGCCCAGGTGTCCCTGTCTCCCCGGAATGCCCTTCCTCTCCTGTCAGAATCCTATCTTCCTACCACACAGGGCAGAAATGTCCATGGGGGGCAGGAGTGAACACAGTGCCTGGCAGGAGGAGGTGCTCAGAGGTGCTTGCAAAGGGGTAGCTGAGTCCTCTCACCTGCCAGCACCTGACCTCTCGCTGATGGGGCTAGGACTGTGCCTCAAGGGTCAAAACATTTATGACATTCATAGCCACAGTTCAGCTCTGGGGTAGCAGGTATATTCAGCTGCCATTCCTTAAAGATCCCCTGCTATGAGCCATTCCCAGTGCCAGGTGTGTACATCACCCCATTTAACTGACTGAGGAAAAGATTGTTTCCCCACTTTACAGATGAGAAAACTAAGATGTGGAGAAGCCATAGGGCGCTGGCTTTGGGGTACGAGACCCCACTCCAGCTCTTATTTCTACAAATCTCAGTTTCCCCCACTGAGATATGAAAAAAGAATGTATTTACTTTCCAGGGTAGTTGACAGTAAAATAAGGATCCCCATTGCTTCAGAGCAGTTCTATGTACATCATCTCTAGCTCCTGCTATGAATTGCAAAGCGAATCGCTATCCCCATTGTTCCAACAAACAAACTAAGGTTTGGAGACTTTCGGTAACTTTCCTGAGGTCCACAGAAGAGAGCAGTCGAGTTGGGATCTGCACCCAGGGCAGTCATCTCCAAGTCAGGCTCTTACCCTAGACCTCCTGCCATCAGGGCCTTCCAGGGGATTTCCCTGAGTGCAGGCTGTGGTGGGGCTTGGGCTCTAGCCTTTGGGTATCTGGGTGTGGGGGGATAGCTCCCTCAGCACATAGTGGGCCTCTGTGGAGTTTGGGGTGGGGAAGGGAAGGGATTTCACAGGCAGGGCCCCAAGTGGCCAGAGCCAAAGAGGGCCAAGGACCAGAGATCCCCTTTTGGGCCTCCCCCCAAATCCCAGCACAGAGCCTTGAGGGGTTGTGGAGAGGGGGTAAGCAGGTGAGGTCAGGTCTTGGGTGTGGGATTTCTTTCCCATAGAGGAGGAAGTACTAAGGGGAAGCCATGGCCTGGGTGCCACTCCTTTGCCCCAGCACAATGGGCGACTCAAGCAGAATCCTATCCTCTCACAGCCTGGGACCGATGGAAGGCAGTGAGTCCTGGGATTGCACCGAGTTGAAGAGGAACCCTCACCCTCTCCGTCAGCCCCAAGATGCCCATGTGTGCCCCTGGCACCGCTGCTGGGTGTACCTTTCCCAGCTCTGCCCTGAGCCAGGAGGAGGCCCGATCTGCCCTTGAGGAGCCGCTTTCCCCTGGGAGCCCGATAGCGTCCTTTCTAAGGATGGGGAGGCCTAGGACCCTCCCACCTTGGGCACATGGCAATGGTTCTGGGGTGGAGCAGAGTGTGGGAGCCCTCACTCACCAAGCCCAGGGCTGGAGGCGTCTTTCTGTTCTGTCAGACTATCCGTCCAGGGCTCACTGTGGTGTGGAGCTCAGCCGACTGCCTCTCGAGGGGAGGCACACCCAGCCCGCGAGGGAGGCCTGGCCACCACCCCTTCAGGTTTTCCAGCTGGCCCTGGCCCACTTCCCCCCAGGATGGCTTCCTGTTATTGTTCCTTTGTGAGGGCTGGGCTGGCTGCAGATAGGCAGGTCCCATGGTGGGCGGCTGCCTCGGCCCAGCCAGGCTGTCCCCACGGAGGCCAAGCCCTGGACCTGGCCTGGGATATGAACTCAGAACATAGCTCCAGTCCTCAGCTCTGGGGCCCTAAGCCCAGCACCTGCCAAGGGCCTGGCCATGGGGGCCCTGAGCCTGCACCGTAGCATTTAACCCTCCTGGAAATCCTGAAGGAAGGCATCATCAACCCTATGTGATAGCCCAGGAAGATGAGGCTCAGCGTGTTTAAGGTGCTTGTGCACCAAGCTGGGCTGTAGCAGAGCTGGAAACCCAGCCAAGGTCAGCCTGGCCCTAGAACTTGATTTCCGCTGTGAACCTGTGACAAAGTTGATGGGGAGGCTTCAGGGGTCTCAAGGGTGGGGTGGGCAGGAGGTGGGAAACAGACAGCAGCTCTCGGTTCTGAAGGGCTGGGTTGGCTTTTCTCTGGCAGGGTGGTCGTGGGTTCCAGTTCTAAGGCTCCAGCCAGGTCTGTGGGGGCCTTTCGGATTTAGGCACATTGGGTAGAGTTAGGTGATCTGGCTCTGCCTCTGAGGTGACCATGGGCTAGTTGTGTCCCTGTGGAGGCTCAGTTTTCTCATCTGTAAAATGGGCCCCAACCCCACAGGGCTTTGATAAACATGAATCAAAGAGGGGCTTGGAAGACAGTGAACTGAAGGCTGGACCAGAACCCATCACAACCAAGAGGCCAGGAGAGGAAAGGGGCTGAGATTCTGTTCATCACAAAAGCCACATGAGGAGCTTTTAAAAACTACAGGTGCCTGGCTCCTGCTCCAGATCAACAGATTTGGAATCTCCCAGGGCAGACCCTGAGTTGCCCCTATTTTTCCATGAGTAAATAGTTGGAAAGTCCCTCATGTATCCCTTGATACAGCTGTGCAAGCAGAGAGCCCAAGGGGGAGAGGGCCTTGCCCAGGGGCCCTCGGTAAGTCAGCGTATGGAGATGGACTGGGAAGGAAGAATATTTGGGGCAGGGGGAGGTGAAGATTTCTCTCTTTTGAGCAGATTGAGTTTGAGATGCCTGTAGACACCTGAGTGGAGATGTCAGGTTGGTAGTTGGCCTGGAGATGAGGTTTGGAAACACCCGAGGACACGGGAGTGGATGAACTTACAGCGAGGGAGGCCCCGGCCTCTGACCTTTGTGGATCTGTTAGAAGAAGGGGGTCCCGCAACGAAGGAGAGGACAGTGAGGGGTCAGCTGGGTCAGCTTGAATAAGGTGAGGGACCCTGAGACTTGGAAGATGGAGGTCTTCGATGACTTTGACCAGAGTAGTTTAAATGGAAGAGTAGACGAGCCAGACTGGAGAGGCTAGTGAAGGGGGACGAGGAAGAGGAGTCACTGTGCTTATAGCTCGTTCCCCAAGTCTTGCAGAGAATTTTTTTTTTTTTTAAGCAAGGTGGCATGTTTGTGTCCTGAGGTGACACTGGCATGAGAAGAGTGACCCTGGGGTGGGACTCTGAGTGGGACCTAGCACATTCACTCACTGTTTGTGGAATGAACAAACAACAGCTCACCGTTTCCTTCATCAGCAGGATTAATGTTGCCTTCTCCTGCCTGGAGGGTGGGCTGGCCACAGAGGAGCCAGAACAGGCCAGTGCTCTGTCCCCTGTGTCCCAGCCCGATCCCTCTCAGCCCTGCCTGTACCAACTGTCTGCCCTTGTGGTCTACGTGCCCAAGGGAACATGCCGGCCCCGGGCATCACTTCCTGCTGGGTCTCAGACTCGGCACTGGTGGCAGATGGGGACAGGGCCTGTCCTGGCATCTGCCAATTCCCTTTGTACTTGCAGTCTGTGAGGAAGTTGATTCTGCCCTAAAAACAGCTGTTCCTGTCGTCTGTAAACAAGGGAATGGCAGGCCAGGCACGCATGTTGGGCCCCGGGGTCACCATGGCAGAGGTAATTCAGAGCGCAGGTGGGGAAGCTAATGCCTCTGTGGGTCCCCTGAGGATCTCATGCCCAATTTGGGCACTTCCCAGCCTTTGCTCCAACCCCTCTGGAGGCAGCGGAGGTAACAGGAGGGCACAAGGTCAGGAAGTGCCACCGGGAGCAAGGGAGGCAGGCGGTGGCTGGCAGGAAACGGGATGGTCTGTGGGCCCAGATTAGCGGCGACAAAGGAAGCCACAAAAAGGGCAGTGTGGATGGGGTGGGGGTGTAACAATGAGGCTTGGGGACTCCCACCCAGGCTCTGCCAGGAGGAAGGCTGGCCTGGCAGGGAGCCCTGCTTAGAGAGGTACAGGCTTGGGGGTAGGCAGACCCAGGTCTAGATCCTACTGTGGACATTCACTGCTTGTATGCCCTGGGGCAGCTGCTTGCAGAGACAGGTCCACTGAGCCTTCTCTGCACCCGTGAAATGGGTCTTCAGTTCACACTTTGCAGGGCCATCCAGGGGATCAAAGACACCATGAAAATGAATGAGCATAACAAGAAGCCTAGAAGTGTGGTCTTCAGGCCATCTGCCCCAGAATCACTTGGGTGGCCCTGCCCCAGGCCAATGGAGCCAGAGTGACTGGTGATGGAGCCCTGTATGTTTAGAGCCCCTAGGGGAGGTGTTTGACTGCAGCCTCCAAGTGTGCTGGCAAGGCACTGGGCTCTCCAGGGATTCCTCATTCCACCCTCAGGACAACCCTGGGGGTGGTACTATTGTTAGCCCTGTTATACAGGTGGGAAAGCAGAGGTTCCTCACCCATGGAGCTTTCCTGCCTGCTACAGCTGAGTGAACAGCGTTGTGTTTGGCGCACAGTAGGGGCTCATCAAACAGAAGTTTCCTTTCCATCTTCCCCACAGCATGGGACACCAAAAGATGGGTCAGGGAAGCGATACAGTGATTGGCTCCAGCAGAAGCAGTTTTGATAAAGTCATGTGGCCTCATGCCTCTGGAATTTAGCCTATGCTCTTCCACCCACTGTGTTTCCTGCTCTCTGCCTCATCACCTGCTTGCAGAGCCCCCATCAGCCTTTTCCACCCAGATCTCATCTCCTCCCGGCTAACCTTGCTCATCTGCTTATCGCCCCTCCCCCAAGGGGACTGGCTGGGGTGGAGGCTAGGTGGCAAAGGGCCTCTCATGCCACACTGAAGGGCTCAGGCATGGGACATGTGAGGGCTTCACACCTGGCCAGGGACCCAAGGAGCTCTGGATTTTAGGAGACTCGCCCAGCTGTGCAGTCCACCATGTCTTCCTCCAGCTGTCTGCTGGCCTGGGCTTTGTGGGCTGTGGGCAGGCCAGGGAGAGGCCACAGGCTGGGGAACCTCAAGTCAGCGGAGCATGGAGTCACTAGAGCTGGACCAGGGAGAGGAGCTAAGTGCCGCCTTGCTTTAGCCAGGAAATGACTGTTTGAGGAGAAATTGAATTCCCGACAGTGAGAACAATGCCTCATCTGCAGCCCCTGGGAGGGAGGGAGAGAGACCAAGAACACTTTCCCAGATGTTTCTCACTTTTCTCTCACAACATCCTGGGAAGGCTATTAGGGAAGCAGTGCTTTGAGAACTGCAGGGCTGAGGGAGATGCAGGAGCAGCCATGTGTGCAGGTTCAGAGTGGTGCCCTGTGGTTACATGTGGGTGTCTTCCACTTCTGTCACTTACTATCCGGTGGGTCCTGGACCAGCCACACAGCCTTTGGTGCCGTAGTCTTCCATTCTGTAGAATGGTGGTGGTGTTGCTGTCTCTGGCATGCAGTAGGTGCTCAATAAATGTTTATAATGACATCGATGCCATGGAGAGGTTAATGGTGGGGCGCTTGTGAATGTGAGGACACACCTGTACACAAGTGGGATGTGAGCATGAACACTGCATATGCACAGCATTTGTGGCAACTGTGTGGTTACATGTGAATGTGCAAGAACACGCATGGAGTGTGTAAGATGGCCAATGCATGTGACCATGTGTGCTGTGTTTGTGGTGCATGAGCAAGCTGGCGTGCAGCTGGGCCCAGAGAGGGCTAGGCCTTGGGCAGCACTTCTCTCCTCCATTGTCTGAAGTCATCGGCCATGTCAACCTGTGGGGTAAGTGCTGGACATAGCCCTATTTCCCCACTCCTGTCATACCAAAATCCTCCCTTCCCTGGGGAGACTGCCCCTGGCCAAGGTAGTTACCCAACGAAAGGCATGTCCTGTTTAAGACAGACAGAATGCTGGAGGAAGTGGAGACCTTAAGTAAAGGAACAAATACTCTGGTGCCAGGAGAGTGGCAGGTAGATTAATTTGTCTACCCAGCCAGATCTTGGGTGTGCTCTGAGTGAAGGTCTGCACATCAGCCTGAAAATGATTTACACCCCTACTTTAATCTGTCAGTTATATACTGTTGTATGTACTCTGTGGCAGCATGGAATTCTTGCCAACCGCCTGCCATTGGTGTCTTTCATATGTCTAATAAACCAATGTCTTTACCTGCAGTGCCTCCAGCTGGTTTCTTCAGAATAGGTAAACACTAGGCAAGTGCCCTCTCAATTTGGGGCCCCCATGTTGCACACCCCACTGGTGAAGCTTTCTGAGCCCCCATCTCCACCAGAGGCCCAGAGGGTGCAAGGCCTTCCTTGGGGTGGCCCAGCAAGCCAAGTGGGGCAGGATGGGACCAAGGGCCCTGCCTCACTGTCTGGAGGGCAGGCGTGAGTCTGGCAGAAACGTAGCCCTGCGGAAGCTGGGACTTCCTGTCTCCGGGCCCACATTCCTTGTGCACTCTGTCAAAGTGTCCTGGAGAACAATGGGTTGGAAGCTTCACCATCTGTGGGGCAGGAAGGTGGGTCAGGAGCTCGTCCATCTGCCTCTTGATGGGGCAAACAGACACAGATAGATACTGGCCCTAGCTCAACGTTGTTGGCAGTTGGGCCCAGAACCAGGCAAGCTTAGAATGTCTGCCTCCTGCCTACCCCATCCCTTCTCCAGGCCATCTCCAGCTCTCTCAGCACAAACTGCTCCTTGTGGCCTGCAGCAGGTCTTCTGGCAAAGTCCAGCTAGGGGAGGGGGAGTCTGAGCTGGTCCTGGAGAAGGAAGCTGCTAGGAGGAACCCAAGGCAGATTAGATAGAACTGATTGCTGAGGCTGGTGGCGGTCTCGGGGATCCCTTGGCCTCACCCACCCACCATGCCCCTGAAAACCAAGAGGAAAACGAGAGAGGCTCTGACCAGCTAAAAGTAGCCCTCCCAGCTCCTGTACTAGAGCTTCAAACTCACAGGGTGTCTCTGAGCCTGCTAACTCCTAGTTTACATGCAGTTCTAATAATAACAAGAGCTGGGGGACTGGGGGCCTGAAGCCTGCTTCTGACTCGGGCTCTGCCACTGACTGCTGATCGGTGCTTGCTGTCTCCGTTTTCTCGTTTGCAAAGTGGTTGTGACTCATGTTCTGCAGAACTCACAGGCAGCCTGAGAGGATCACGTGAGCAAGAAATCTCAAAGCACTCTGTAAACTCTGATGAATTCCCACCCCCTACGCTGGTGCACCCAGAGAGGGCATGGAAGCTCTGTGTCCACCCCTCTCCCCCATATTTTGTCCTATGCAGCTCTATCATTTGGCTCTTCCTGAGTTGTATCCTTTATAATAAACCAGTAAGAATAAGTAAAGCATCTTTCTGCATTCTCTGAATCATTCTAGCAAATTATGAACCTGAGGGAGGGTTGTGGGAACCCCTGAATTTGTACTAGGGTGGGCAGAAGTTTGGGTCACCTGGGGATCCCATTTGGGATTGGTGTCTGTAGTGGAGGCATTTATTGTTAGAAAAAAATCACACAACTTCCTTTGGGCCAGACACAGTGCTTAGTGTTTTATATGCATGCAGTAGCTCACCCAGTCTCTCTCTCTCTCTGTCTCTCTCTCTCCAAGACAGTGGCTCTCAAAGCGTGCCCCCCAGTAGCATCAGCAGATTCTAGGGTCCCACCTCACATGTTGCAAATCAGAAACTCTGTGCTGGTACCCAGCAATCTGTTTTTTAACGGGCTTCAAGTGATTCAGATGCACACTCAAACTTGAGAACTACTGCCCTAGAGCAGAGATTCTCACCTCCAGATATATACTGGAATTGCCTGGGGATTCTACTCCCCCACCCCCAAGTATTACATGAGGGGAAGGCAGACTTAGAGATTCTGACTTAATTGGTCTGAGTTCAGTTGTGGGCTGGACTTCACTAATTTTTAAAGCTCTCCAGGAGGTCCTAATGTGCACTCTGGGCTTTAATCACTGCCTTAGGAGGTGGGCGCCACCATTAGCCTCATTTTAGAGATGCAGAAGCTCTGGGAGATTAAAGGACGTGCCCAGGTAGCTATGAAGAGAGAGAGAGAGGGAGCTGGAATTCTAAGTCTCTGCCTTCTCACTCCCCCTCGTTCCTTCCATTCATCACTTTTTGATTAATTTGGAACCCTGCGTGACCCCCAAGCTGCTTTCTTTGGAAAAGTAAATGATTCCTGACGACGCCATCTAGTGGCTAGCAGTGGGAACTGATGAGCATCTTAGGACTTGGCATGACAAAGCTCCCAGGGGACACGTGGAAAGAGGAAAAGCAACCATTCACAGCTGCTTAGACAGCCATTTTCAGGAGACTTGGGTCCGCTTTTTCAAAAGGCGTCCTTTGAAAAGGAAAGTGAGATGATGGCTCGTTTCATGTTTAAGAGCTTGTCGATGAGAGTTCACCCATGAACCCTAGGAGAGGCATGGGAGGCTGGGGCCCAGGCAGAGGCTAGAAAAGGCAGAGAGAGATCTGAAATTATGGAGAGTCTCTCAGGCAGGAGAGCTCCACCTACCCTCAGGGGCTGCCAGACCTATGTCTGGGCCGTTGATTCATTCAACAAACAGCCTGAGGGGGCTAGGTCTGTTCTTGGCCCTGGGAAGAAGCTCCTTTGGAAGCAGGTGGGGCTAGGAGGTGGTGGTGCTTCCAGCTGGGAGACTTGAGGTGGCTGTGGGAAGGGGCAGCCTCTTGGAGCTGATACTCAGGGTCTGAATAGGACTTCACAGAGATGAGTCAAAACTGATGGCTGCTGCCCACTCTGCGGGCTCCTGTGGTACCAGATAAGAGCCCGAAGGCAGTATCTTGGGATTGGTGTGTTCGGGATTCTCACCAGGGGCAGGGCCTGGAAAGAAATAAGGCCATCTGAGGAAGGAGGCTGACTATGTTCAGGGCACTTATAGGACAGAATTGTTTTATAAAAATAAATCTTAGTGAACAAAACAGGTTTAAGGGCTTGTACTATTGGGAGGTAAACTCTCCAGCCTGGAATCTTACCACTGGATGTTGTGTCTTTGCTTTTTCATGTAAATGCTGTTTTAGTGTCTGTTGTGTGTTAGCCTCATCTGACCACAGGCTCATTTATTCCCAAACACATATTTGCATCTCATGGGAGACAAAAATTCCAAGGAACGCAGTGTGGGAAACACTGACCCAGAGGGAGGTCTCTGGTGGTTTGCCACAGGACTCCAGCCCAGGCCCATCTAGACCAGCACTCTTCATCAATGATTTAGAAGAAACATTGATCGTCTGCTAATCAAATCAATGGGCTATTCAAACCCTGATGGGATGGAGAATGGGTTGGGCGAGGGTCAGGATCTAAAGGTCTTGACAGGGTGAAGAAGTGGTTCAAAATATCAATACGTAACATTACAAGTAGGAGTTGAAGATCCTGCACTTGGGCTTAAAAATAAGTCAAGAGCAGGTGCCTAGACACAGGAGACACATATGGGCGAAACTGAAGACACTTGGTCAATAGTTTGATAACGGGCTGGCCCATGGCTCACTCGGGAGAATGTGGTGCTGATAACACCAAGGCCCCAGGTTCGAATCCCATATAGGCATAGCCGGTTAGCTCACTGGGGGAGCGTGGTGCTGACAACACCAAGTCAAGGGTTAAGACCCCCTTACTGGTCATCTTTAAAAAAAAAAAAAAAAGCTTGACAACAATGTTAACAAAAGCAATGACAGCTAACAAGGATTACTTCATGTGACCTTCACAACAATGTATGAGATAGGTATTTTTATTGATTCTCACTCAGCAGATGGGAAAACTGAAGCTCATAGAGACTAAATAACTTGCCTGAGGTCACAGAGCTAATCAGTGAGGGATAATTAATTAAGGACTGGACCTCCCCCAGGGCCTGCTGGCTCTGCCCTGGCCAGACCCTGATTGGAGCACTGTGCCATTCCTTTTAGAGCAAACATAGGATGAATGGGAAACAGCTACAGGGAAGTCTAATCTATGGTAGAACAGGAGGCCAGGGAGGTAGTGAGCTCCCTGTCCTTGGGGGATGCTCAAGCGGAGGCTGGAGAACCCCCCAGTGCTGTTGTGGTCAGGATTCCAGCACCAGTTGAGGACTAGAAAAAATATTTAAGGTTCCTGTTTCCTCTGAAATTCTATAATTCTGCTATAGCAACTTATTACTTTAAAGTCAAGTTTATGATATGGGAGAACTATATTTTTTACACATGAAATGTATGCATTATTTATAATACTTTGGGGTTTCTCATATGACAAATAAGCACACTATATTTATTCCTGAGATCTAGTACTTGTGACAAATTTTACGTGACCATTTAGGGCTTACATTTCAGCTGATTATTTAGACATTTATATTTATTGTACATTTATATTTATGACACCAGGCTAGTCATATTTATGATGTACTGGATGCCCAGTCATTGGTCAGGAACCCAGGCTGAATATCTTATATTGTTCCTGTGGGAAAACGTGTCCCACCTTATGAATATTTTATGGTATGGCTTCAGAAACTCAGCAAATTTACTTTGGGGGAAAAAACTCCACAGCCACTAGATTCAGGGAAGTCTCATATATTTAGAAGTAGACAAACCAGAGTTAGCTACGTGAGTTGGGTGAGTTTCTCAACATTTCTGTGCCTCAGTTTCCTTATTTAGGAATCTGTTGTTGGGTGGGGTGGAGGGAGACACACCACTCTGTAGCACTGCTGAGATGGTGGGTTCAGCTTTGATCTGTGCCTTGTTTGGCACATGGAAGGTACTCAGTGACAGATCTTTCTCTCTTGTCCTCCTTGGCATTGATGACACCACCTCTGGAATCACAAATCTGAAGTCTGCTAGCCCAGAGGGGCCCAGCTTTTGGGAGGCTTCCCAGGAATCCTCTCCAGACAGTGTCTTTTCAGCAAATGTTAGAATTTTGCTCTGGGCCTCCAAACTAAACACATTTCACCTTAAATAAAAGAAATCAATCCTTGCAGCTGAGCTGTTGCTGCGACATTGATTTGGCATAAATTTTGAGATAGCCTGGCTCATAAATAAGCGGAAGGCAATAAACATTATGGAGAATGATCTGCAAGGAGATTGAGGCAGGCAGCTGCAGGGTGGGGGTGGGGGGCTGATTCCCCCTGCCCCGCCTGCCTGCATTTCCGTTCCCATCCTGAGACCTTTGTCAATCATGAGCAGACAGCAGCAACAGATGCAGGCAGCGATGCCTAGTGTGTGGTGGGTTCAGGGAAGTGGGGTGGATTCCTGGGACTCTTGGTTGCTCAGACCTGCCTGGCAGAGCAAGGGGAGGCCTGCCTCTCTCTAGCTCTCAGTGCACATCCACGTAAATGTGAATCCCAGCCCCTGAGCTGTGTGATCATGGGCATGTGAATGAACCTCTCTGCACCCTGATTGTCTCACCTGACAAACTGGGGACACTTTGGCAAGCATTGTGTGAGACTCAGGGACAGTGCCTTTCATAGCATGCCAATATGTATCAGCTATGGCTATGTCAGCATGAGGGCTAAAGAGGAAGCTGTCTACCAGGTGCCCAGCACATAGTAGGCGCTCTTTAAGCAGCAGGTGTTATTATTCTGGGAGGGGCGCTAATGAGTTTGGACCTCCACCCTCCAGTTCTGGACCCTTTTCTTTCCTCACCATGCTTGTGACCTGCTACCAGCCCTGCTGTGGTCCCAGAGAGATCCATCATCACCTTCCCTGATTTCCAGGCTCAGACTTCAGGGTCACTGACTTCTGCTAGACATACACTCCCTCCCACCACACCACTGTGGGCCTCTCTGGGCTTTGTGGTCCACAGTCCCCATGTGGTGGAGGCATATTGGTGTCTCCAGCCAACTCTGCAGCCCAGCTTTCCCCATCCGGAAGAGGATGCCCTCACCTGCATAAATGCATTTTTCACAGTGTGTTAGCAACTTAATTACCGGTTAATAGGAACCACAAATAAATAACTCTTATCCTCATCTGCTTACTGGTGATGATCAGGAGGAAAGAAATACAAATTTGAAAAGTAATACATTTTCCCCAACATTACTTCTGTCTCTGGTCATAAATGTCAGAGATAAATTAATCTGTTTTATTAAGAATCAGCACATTGGTGCAGGGAGGCATCTGCTAGGCTGTGAATCATGGAGCCCCTGCATCCCATCCCCCACCCCCTGACACCCCTGCACTGTGGTACGGGCACTGCTTTCCTGCTTGAGCACTAGGCATCTTGGCAGAAAAGGACTGTGGCAGCCCCTGCTGTCCAGCACCCCTTCCCCTCCCTACCCCACCCAGGCCCTCCCAGGTGCTGAGCCCTTTGGTGCAGATGGCTTTGTCACCCCAGCATGACCTTCCCTAGGACCCTGGCCACATCCTCCCATCCAGTCCCTGGCTTTGGAGTCAGGCAAGGTTGAGCTGGCATTTTAGCTCCATGCGTCCTGGCAGTGTGACATTGGGTGAATTGCTTGCACTCTCTAAGCCTCAGTTTTCTCAGCTGTAAAGTGGGAACACTAGTGTCAGAGCTGATTTATCCTCAGGTACAGCAGGCATAGTGCCTAGGACCCAAGATACTTTTAGGGGCTGTGGTCAACACAATAACGGCCTCTCAAAGAGGCCCACATGTTAATCCTTGGAAACTGAAAATGTTATGCTACATGGCAAAGGGGAATTAAGGTTGCAGGTGGAATTAGGGGTGCTAATCAGCTGACCTTAAGTAGAGAGATTTTCTGTGGGCCCAAGGTGGTCACAAGGGTCATTAAATATGGAAGAGGAAGGCAGAGAGTGAGTGTCAGAAAGCTGGGATGTGAGAAGCTCCCCACAGCCATCGCTGCTTTGAAGGTGAGGGAACGAAGCCAAGGAACAGGAAAGGAGATGGATTCTCCCCTAGGCTTCCTGGAAGGAGTGCCGACCCGCCAACACCTTCATTTTAGCCTGTTCAGACCCACTTCTGAGCCCCAGAATCATAAAGCAATACCTTTGTGTTGTTTCAGACACTCAATTTGTGGTAGCTTGTTATAGCAGCAATAGGAAACTAATACAAGAGCTCACAAAAATGTTCTACTATCTTTTAAAATCAGAAGAAAAAGATATAATCCAAACTGGATTATATTTGTCTTTATACCAACACAGTCATAAAGTATAATTCTTAATATTTGTCTTATGGAGGAAGGAACCTATAAAGTCAAAAGCGCTGAGGGCCCACGAAAGTCACAAAGCAGCCCGAATGCCACTTGCCTCACAGCGGCAATGGGCTTAAAGGAGCAGATGATGGTGAGGCATCTCCTAGAGTGTGCAGGTCCCATAGGAGGAGTCAGCAATGGTGGCAGCAGTTGTTTCGTGGTTATGGTGAGTTTCCCTTCCAAGCACTGAAGCTCCCTGCTGGGCTGCCTTTGCACCCCACTGCTGAAATCCTTCATTTCCTGGCAGCACCTCACTGACCCAACAGGCCTGTGGGGGCATGATCCTGGCTTGCTGTGTACCTGCTGGGGGGCCTTCCTCCTTTGCCCTGTGCCTGGATCCATTGCTAAGTCTCCCACAATAATACAATTGGCTTCGCATCTCTCTGCTTGGACTTGAAGGGCAGAGCCTGACAGCCCATCAGCACCAACCCCAGAACAGCAGCACTTTTGAGTCCTCAAAGCCACCCAAGGAGGCAGAGACAGTCATTCTGACCCACCATCCCACCCAGAGTCTGAGTGACTCTATCTTGCTCAGCAGTGTTTCTCTGGCTCCTGACGTGGAGAGTCACCTGGAGACGCGTAAAAATCACAGTGCCCCAGCCTCACCCAGCCCTGCTGACCCTGCACTTCCTGGGAGGGCCTGGGAGGTTTCCAGGTGACTCCCATCCTCAAGCTAGAAAACCCTGACACACAGGTCACATGCTCTCCTGGCACCAACAAGGGAAGAGAGCTTACAGAGGGGATGTACAGGTGAACGTGGGTACGTTCTGTGTTCCAGGTGCTGGACTAGGCAGGGCCACACTGTTTCTTCATAGCCACCTTTCATGGTGACAACAACTCCATTTTAGAAATCGGAAAACTGAGGCTCAAAGAGGCAGCATGAGAACTCTTGGGCCACGAAGGTTGAGGCAGGGGGAGGTAGAGGCAAAGTCTTGGGGCTGATGGAGCTGAACCAGGACATAGGGCCACACTGCAGGGCTTGTGCCTTGAGGTGGGGGCAGGAGGCTTGATTTCTTTTCCTGACACTGACACACTGATGCTTGGCATGACTTTGAGTTCATTGTCTCCTTTCTCCAGACCACATTATCATGTATTATGAAGCAATCAGGCATGGTGGAGAGATTTCCCACCTCAGGGCCTTTGCACATGCTGTTCCCTCTGCCTAGAATGCTCTTCTCCTCACTTCTTGCCCAGATGGCTCTTTTTCACTCTTTAGGTTTCTCCTCCAAAGTGCTTTCCTTCTTTGACTACCCAGCCACAGACTTTGCCTTGGCCCCCTCAGCCCTTCAGTGCCTTTCATGGCCCTTGGTTTGGCCTTCAGAGCACTTACCACCATCTGTAATTCTTCTGTTTGTGTGTCTATGTATTTACTGTTTGGCTCCCATCTGGGTTGTGAGACCCACAAGGTGAGGAACCTGGGTGTCTGCCTTACTGACTGTGGGTGCCCAGTGTCCAGCTCAGTGTCAGACCCATGTAGGGATGAATGAATGAGTCAATGAGTGTGGCCTGTACCAGTTGGCAAGATGCTTGGGCCAGCCCAGCTGGGGAAGACATGGCCTTTGCTCTTTCATTGGCCACAGCTCCTTGGAGCAGTGCAGCCTCCTGGGCCAGGACACCCCTTCCCCAAGCAGGTAAGGAGAAATGGGGGGATGTGGTAGGGGACAGTTGGTCTCCTGGTCAGCTCAATGGAAGGGTTGGGGTGATGAGAGGGTGGGTGGGAGATTACCATCCTTTGAGGCCCCATGTGTCAGGCATCATACTGAATTCCTTTCCATGTATAAGCTCATGCAACCTTTCCAGCAGCATTGCGCCCCACTTTACAGGTGAGGAGGCTGAACTCAGAGAGGGTGGGAGTTTGCCTGGGGTCAGAGCCCTTCCCATCATGGCTGACTCCAAATTCTGTCCCTTTGGCCTCCTTTTGGTGCTTCTCTTTTTCCTAAGGGGTGTACCAGGGCCTGGGGCTGATGAAGTATCCCTGGGGCATGGAGAAGCTGCCTGATCCCCTAGGACTATGTGGCCAAACCCAAGTTTGTCCTGAGTGTAGGAGATGGTGGCTGGATTGGGCCTGGATCAAAAGTGTCACATAACTCAGGTCATGAAGGGTGGGAAGATGAGGACTGTCACTGTGTGAGCTGTCCTTCCTCTTCCTGGGTTTGCTTGGGTTCCCAGACCTTGGCTGAGCAGGAAGACGGAAGCCTGGGAGGCCAGCCTGCAATAAGTTAGCCCGTACTGGGCTCATACTGTGCTGGCATTATCATTCAGCAAGGCTCCACCACCCAAATGCCTACTGTCTGATCCTGAGCCCATGGCATAGAGGAGAAACCTGAGCCTTGTGCACCTGCCCTGACCAGGGCTGAACAATGGCAGGAAATGCCCACCTACAAAATGCCCACTATGTGCCAAGCACTGGGCTTGCCATGGCCTCAGTTTTCCCCACCACGGCCTCGCACTGTATCTGTCACATAGTAGGGGCTCAACCTGTATGTATTAATTGAGAGTTGATCAAGGTGACTCAGAAGTTTACTTCCTTGGAATTGATTTTAGGAGACTCAAGAGGGTACTAATGCCCACGGATCCTTCCTTTCCTTATTCCCTGACAACTGGCCAATTCTACCATGTATTAATTCCTTATTGCTGTTGTAACAGATTACTACCAATGTAGTGGCTTAATCAACACCAACCTACTATCTTACAGGTCTGAAGGTCAGAAGTCTGGAATGGGTCTCACTGGGCTAACATCAAGAGTCGGCAGTGCTGTGTTCCTTCTGGAGGTTCTAGGAGAGAATCTGTGTCCTTGTCTTTTCAGCTTCTCAGAGACTGCCTGCATTCCTTGGCTCATGGCCCCTTCTGTCTTCAGTCCAGAAGTCACATTCTATTGTCCCATCTCCCTCTCTGACTCGAAGTTTCATGTCTCCCTCTTGCACTTATAGGACCCTTGTGATTACATTGGGCCTACCCAGATATTCCAGGATAATCTCCCCATCTCAAAGTCATCTCATTAGCAATTATAATTCCATTAGCAACCTTCATTCCCCTTAAATAACTTGCTTACAGGTTTTGGAGATTAAGACATCTTGGTCTGCCTACCACCCTATAGAAGCATCACCCCTTCAGCTTTAATTTTGGTCAGGGAGAGATGAGTGAGCTTGAGCCAGATCAAAAGCAAGGAGGTGTCTTGAGAAGCTGTCTAGGCCTGAACATCCTCCAGCATTTTCTGTCCTCTTTTCAGTGGGCTGAAGAAGTCCAGGGTGGGAGGAGCGTTGATCTGGGAAGAAAGGTCTCACTTACCAAGCACCAGCGTTTGTATGTTGAATGCCCTAGAAGTTCAGGTCTGTTCCTTGGAGGAGGGGCTTAGATTCATTCATGCATTTCTGCCACCACTCCCTGGTTTTCACACTCACATGACAGTGACAGACATTGCTAACTGAACACAGATCTCTTTTATCCTCATCCTGACTAAGGTCTATGGCAGAGATTAAGTAGACGGTCCCTAATCCTGCTTCTGCTTCCTGGCCCCATAGGAAGGCTGTATTTCCTGCTGAAACTGTATTTGCAGTTAGGTTAGGGCCATGTATTTCAGCGCCATGGGTTGTAGCCACTTTTAGGTCTGGCCATCAGCCCACTGTGTGAGCCTTCACAGTCTGTTTTCCCCTTCTAGGGTGATTCTGCAGGCCCTTTCTGGGGGATGGGGGTCACAAAATGAAAGGAGCCTGGATTGCTGAGTCACCACTTGAAGGAAATTCACTTGGAGAGCATCTGCACTCATTCGGATTGGGACACGAGTCAGAAATAAGCCACTATTATGTTAAGTCATCAGGATTCGGGAAGTGGGTGTTATTGCAGCTAATGTTACTTATCCTACCTAACACATGGTACCAGAACACTTCTAAGACAGACACTCACTACCAATTAGAGCTGGGAGCTGAGATAAAATATATTTGACCCCCTTCTCCCACATACTAATTGATACTTAGAATTGTAATTATAGTCAGATTGTCTTCTGAATTCCAGGCCCATTTAACTAACAGCCTACCAAATATCTCCAAAATGGGACATTCCGTTTCTTCCAAATCCTGATTTTTGGTCCATGTTCTCAGATTTAGGGGTACAGGGAAGCTCCACCATCCAACCTCTCTTTTTTTCATCCTTCTCATCCAATTGGTGATAGTTTCTGAGAAGTGTCCCTCTAAATATCTCGTGAGCCCAGGCCTTCTCTTCATTCACTGCATCCACTCCTCTAGCAAGGGCCTCTCTCTGGAATGGGCCACTGCCGTGGTCAAGCTTAGCTACCGTCCAGCTCCCCACCACCAGTCCAGACTTCAGCCTATTGTCATGGTGATCTGTCCCCTATGCAAATCTGGGCACATCATTCCCAGACCTGACACCCTTTCACTGTGGAAGTGTTTCTCCACTGCCCTTAGGACCAATGAGCATTGCCCCATGAGCCCAGCTCACACCAGAGGCAGGTGTGAATTAGCACTTGTTGGATGAATGAGAGCACAGATATCAAGGGGCCTTCCCTGCAGACTCCACTTATACAGACTTCATCTGCTCCTCAGAAAGAATAAACTGAGTCAATTCCAGAAATCTTTGTCCCTCTCCCACTTCATATATCTGAGAACAGCATGACAATGAAGCTGAAAGGAACCTGAGAGGTCGTCAAGGCCAACGGACTGATTTTACAGATGGGCCAACTGAAGCTCAGAGGTGGGAATGACCATCCCAAGTTAGGAATAGAGCCAGGCGAGAGAGCTCTGGGCTGGGCATCAGGAGACCATGTTCTACTTCTAGCTTTAGTACTGGCTGGCTGTGTAACTCCGGAGGGCAAATTTGCTGCCCTATCTGGCCTCAGCCTTCACATCTGCAGAATGGAGCAATTGAGCTTAGTGACGCTCCCCTCTCCACCCCCCACCTCTGACAGTATGAGATTTGGTGACTGCTTAGGATATCCTTAACTTCTGAGCGTGTTCTTTTGCATGCTGAGGAGGTTTAGGATTAAGCTCACAGTCTCATGGGACTGGTTGTTCTTCCAGAAAACTCTGGTATTTTCAGCTTTCTCCACCCTCCTAGAAGGAGAGGTCAGGAAGGATCAGAGGGAAGGCCCTGCCCTGCCTGCCTCTCCTCACGGCAGGGCCCTACCCACCCTGCAGTGCAGCCCCAGCAGGGCTCTTTGGCAGGGTTGGGGGAGTGGATGGGGTGTGTGTGAAGCTGAGAGGCCTCTCCCAGGTGGTGTGGGGTTCTGCCTGGCTTGGAATGGTTCCTACAAGACCTTCTCGTGCGGCCTGCTGGGGCTCAGTTTCGCAGCCCCTGGGGAGAGTGCACAGCAGGACCAGTGGGCAGGAAGGGTGCCACCCTCAGGGGTGAGCAGGCCCAGCAGGTGCAACTCCAGCCTCACCTGGAGGGAGGCCTCTGGGACTTGGATTAGATAAACTCACCTGTTAGCCAGCAGGTTCCCTCTCTCTTAACAAAATTATTGAAGTATAACATGCATGCAGTAAAGGCCACACATCTTAAATGTATGGGTCAATGAAAAATAAAACACTTCCAGCCACCCAGAAGTTCCCTCATGTTCCTTTCAAGTCCCTATCTGATTCCGTGCCCACTGGAGGTAACCACTAGTCTGACTTCTGACTACATGAATTATTCTTGCCAATTACTGAATTTTAGTAAAGAAAATCACACAATATGTTCTCCTTTGTGGCTAGATTCTTTCACTCAGTGTTATGCCGGTGAGATTCATTTGTATGTATCAGCAGTTGTTTTTGTTATTGCTGAGTAATATTTCATTGTGTACTATATGTAATATACCACATTTTGTTTATCTTTTTACCCATTTTTTCATGGGTGGGTATTTGGGTTCTTTCCTGTTCGGGGCTACTATGGGAAGTGTTTTCACAAACATTCTTGGGCTTCTCCTCTGCTTCTGAAACTCCCTGTTTCACACCATTCTTACTGTCTGCTCCCCTTTCTTGTCTACCTGTGGGGCACCTGTTTGGCTGCTGCCGTTTAGGGGATATCTGAATTGGGCTCATGGTGATGCTGTAGGGACTTGTGCTTCACCTGGGGAGGCCCAGAGGTGGCTCTGGCTTTGTCTGGCCAATGTGCTGGACAGAAAGCTGTCATACACCCGGACTGTCACCTGTGGGCCACCTTCTAGCACCTGGGCATTCTTGCCCCAGCATCCTCCTGGCATCCGTGTTTGCTAACTTTCAGCTGGTTTGTAAGGCTGCTTGTGAACCTCTGAACAGCCTTCCTGGGTGCTCGTCTTTGGAGCTTGGAGGTTTATCAGAGAGAAAACTGAAAGGACACTGACTTTGGAGAAATGGCTCTGCATTATTAGGTTGGGGGACCCTTCCTAGCTGTCTTCCTGAAATGCTTTGGGTTGGGCACTGTCCATCTGTATGAACAATCTGTGAGTCCTTCATCTGTGCGTGTGTATGAGTGTGTGCCAGCCAGCATGAACGTTTCTGTGTGTGAACATGTGTTTACATGTATATTGCCATCAAGAAATTTCTTCTAAGCTGTGGTGTTTGTTTTAAAAGGATCTCTCCTGCCTCCTTCTCTGCCCACTCTAGGACCTCAGCTAACAAGAGCCAGAAGCCCAGGGAAATGCTCCTTCTGTTGATGGAAGAGAAGAGCCCAGGCCACACCCTGAATGTTTACTCTGCCTTTGACCTTGGCATGGTCAAGGGCAGAAGGGCACGTCACCCGATGTGTGAAAAGCACTGTGGCAGGGGCCCAAAGTGGAGTGGAACTGTGCTTGGGAAGAGCAGGATGAGGGGCCTGTCCTCCATGCTGTGGGGGATAAAGAACTTAAAAAAGATGGTAAATGCTTCTGGGCCAGACCTGGATTGAAATCTGAGTTTCAATATTTAGTAGCTGTGTTGATTTTGGAAAAATCATCCTCTGAGCCTCAGTTTCTCAAAAAGGTAGAGAGTGGCCTAGATGAGGCTAAAGAGGAAGGAAAGCTGGATCACCTGGATGATGGATGAAGGAGTATGCTGTCCCATAGAACTTTCTGTGATGGAGAAAATGCTCTGTATATGCACTAGCCAACGAGGTAGCCACATGTGGCTACTGAGCATTTGAATGTGGCTAGTGTGAATGAGAAATTGAAATTTTAGTTTTATTTAATTTTAATTATTTAAAATTTAAATTCAAATTGCCATATGTGGCTAGTGGTTACTATATTGAATTTACCACTAGAGGGCAGCACTGCAGGATTTCAAGCAACCATAGTGGCACATACAAGTTAGTGTAAAAAATAAAGCACTAGATTCCACGAGTGAGATCTAGCTAATCATATCGTACTTTATGTATATTTCTAACTGGCTAGAAAAAAGATCTTGAATGTGGTCACCGCAAATAAATGATAACTGTTTAGGGGATGGATGTTCTATCCACTCTAAGTGTATCATTGTATAATATATTCATTACATAATAAATATATACATTATACAATATATTGAAACAATACACTGTAACCCATAAATATGTAAAACTAAAAATAAATACATTTATAAAACAAATCATTGACAGCTCTTTCTTTGTTCCCAAAATTTATTTATTTTCTTTTTGTCTATGAACTCTAAGCCTGGGAGTGATTGACCTTCACAGGGACCCTGTAGGGCAGCAATGTCCTTTCCTAAATGCCCCATTCCTGGTGGTTTCCTGAATACCCCAGCAGTGTTTTGCTTGTGACTGATATCCAGCCAGCCTCAGGGAAATGATCAGAAAACTGTCTTTGCTGAGCCCTTTCCCCTTTGCCTGAGCTGGGGGTTGATGAGGTGTGGATGCTTTGCAAGCAAATCCAAGTCTCCTTGCTGGTTGGTGTCTGTGGAAGTTGGGCTCTGGGCTGCTCAGTCTGCTTCAGTCTGAAACCAAGTTCAGGAGAATAAAGGGAGGAAAAAAACATCCTTGAACTTGGAGTCAGGAGACCTGAATCTGAAGCCAGCTCTGTTGCCTGCCTGTTACGGAATCTTGGGCAAGTTACTTGGCATCTCTGGGCCTTAGTTTCCCCAGATATGACATCCCATCACTATGACAGTGATAACAATGTGTCTCTATGACCCGGTGTGAGGAGCTGCGTCCACACTGCCTCGTCACCCCCTTTGGCTACTCGATGAGGCCCAGATGACAACACCTCTAATTTGCAGTTGAGCTTACTCAGTCCTTGCCAGATGAGGCGATGTGTCCCTATGGCAAAGCTGCAGAGTCAGGATTTGAATCCAGGACCCTCTAACTCTAGCATCTGTGCTCTTCCATTTTATCATGCCAGCTGGCTTGGATCTTCTACATCTCAGACTCTGGGGGTGACTTCTCAGTCCCTTCAGCATCTCCCAGACTCTGTCCTGGGGTGTGAGGCTTTTGTCCACTTCTCCTGAGGGTGACAGGTATTTCTGGCCCTCTCACCCGTCTCTCAGTCTTACCCCCCCAACTCCTAAGTTCTCACTTTCTTCTGTGTTGAGTCCCTGGTGGGGGTTTTCCCTTGTCCCCTTTCTGGCTGGCAGTGGGGAAGCTGTGATTTTGAAGGTGGGGGCGTGGGAGAGAAGAACCCCTCAGATTCTTCTGGCTTCAGGGCAAAATATCTGAAAACCAGTCAGAGCTCTCACTGCTAGCAGGTCACACAAGCCTTACTGTGCTAAAAAAGTGGCTGGTTCCCCTTCCCCTTGAGTTATAGTAAAAAATGTCCTTCTGGTTATGTTTACCTTGGGGTAGGGGTGTGGGGGGTGCAGTGCCAGGCTGCAGGAAGGGGAATGGGAGGAAAACTGCCACCACCAGATATAAATTCATCAGGACTTAATGGAGGATGGGGAGGAGACCTTGACCAACTGCTTACAGGGAGCGAGGGCCCCTCCAGGCCCGGCAGGAGCCACGTCCACTCTGAGAAGGGCAGTTCCAGCTTGGTTCCCTCTCCTCGGCTTTAGATACCTGGCGCTCATGTAGACATCCTGGTGTCTGCCTTGTCCTGTTGGGGACTCAAGCCTGCTGGGGCCTAAAACTGCATGGGATGTAGGCAAATTTTAAAAAGACAGTTTTTTCTCGCTTGGCATTTCTTTGAGTTCCCTCTTTTCCCATGGTTATTTGGTATTTTGGACCTTGGTTATGGGGCAGGATAACATTATTTACATAAATGTGAAGTTGTTTTCCAGCCAACCTGAAGCTTCAGACTTGCCAGGAGGCACATACTATCCAGACCCTGAAATAACAGCAAAGATGGGAAGAGAAACCAGACTGGGCCTTGGGGAGACCTTGCACCTGGCCTCTTGCATGGAGCCCCCACAGCTCACATCCACATCCCTCCTGATTTTCACTTTCCACGTTCCATTTCCTCAATCCCCTCTTTTAAAACCCCTCAGTAAATCTGAGTCTTGGAGATGGCTTTAGTCTGGCCATTCTCCTTCAGGCTTACTGGAGAGGCGGGTTAGCCCAACATCTCTCAGGTTACTGGTATTCCTGAATAAAAGCTGACTTCCATTTTCACCAACATTGGACTTTTGAGTGGTTTGTTTTCGAAAAGGGGCAGGCAGCTGGACCTGTGATTGGTAACAAATCTTGGCATGCCAGCCAGGAGCTGACTGTGCCCGGTAACAGTCTCAAACATGCTACGCAGAGGAGCGTTCACACGCTCAGCCTAGCCGGGAGCTTAGGGACTGTAGTGGATTGAATTATATCCCCCCAAAACTCATTGAAGCTTGAATTGTGTCCCCCAGGTTTTATGTGTTAGAAACTTAGCTCCCACTGTGACTGTTAAGAGGGTGGGAAATCCTATTATGGTAATTGAAAGGTGGAGCCTTGAAGAGGTGATTGGATTGTAGGACCCTGCAGTAGTGAATGGATTAAAGGTGGTGGTCAGGGGCATGGTTCTGAGGGCTTTAAAAGAAGAGGATAGTCTGTCTTCCTCTCTCTCTCTGCTCTCTCTGCTTCCACCATCTTGCAATGTGAGACCCCTGGGTCACTGTCGCCACCACCAGATGGACTTTGGACTTCCCAGTCTCAGAAACTGTAAGCAATAAATATCGTTTTCTTTATAAATCACCCAGTTTCAAGTATTTTGTTACAAGCAACAGAAATGGACTAATAAAGGGACGATCCCATTTGTTCCCTCCTTGTGGAACTGCAGCCCTGGGAGTCAGGGATCCCCTGCAGCTGCACTCCTGAGTGGCTCTTGTCTGCTGTCCTTGTACCCACACCCTGCCCTGTCTGTCAATGTTTACCTAGGAAGACCTGGCCTTAGTGAGACCCCATCATCATTTAGCAACTATCAGTTAGAACTGAGTCCTGATTGCCCCTCTAAATGGGGACATGTGCTTTCTCCACTGTGTTCAGCCCATCCCCACCCAACTCATATCACATAACAGTGATACCCACCTTAGCCCAGTAGGCATTGGGTCTGTGACCCCAGGTCTACACTGACCTGTGTGAGGCTGTGCACAGGTCAGTCCAGGGTGGTTGTGGAGAGGGATCTCAAAGAGTCCTGCACATTAGGATCACCCATTCAGCTTTTGAAAAATACAGATTCTGAGGCCCATCTCAGACTTTCTGAAGCAGCAACTAGGGGGGCATATGCATTTTTTAAAAGTTTCACAGTTGAGTCTGGTGGTATCCTGACAAAAATCACTTTTCTAGATGGGCCACTCCATGTTGACTGTCCACAGCAGAGCTAGCTCTGGAGATTTTGTGTCTCCAGTGGGGCTTTGTGGCTGCTCACAGGCTCCTGGTTTTATTTTCCAGCAAGACGGCCCCTGAGCATGGACATCAATTTGCTGACCCAGAGGACTACAGAGGCCACAGTGAGTGGATTAAATTGGGCCCCCTCCCCTGAACGTGACCTATCCCCAAATCCAGCTCTGGTTATTCAGTCTGTATCCTTTGGGGCTCATGGATCAGGAGGCTGATTTGGATTCCCATTGTGGTGGATGTTGGGGGGCTCTGCCCAGCTTCCCTCCAGAACTCACGTACCCATCCCTCAGCAGCTATGAATGTGTGTTCATAGCTGCATTGCTTGCTGGACATTGGCCTCAGCTGCTGGGAACTTCCTTGCTCCTCCTGGATGAAAGCCTGTGGCAATGAGTGGCTGATGCACGTGACATCAGGCCTGCCTCCTTGCCTCAATCTGGAGCCTTTTCAGCTCCTGCAAGATTGGCTGAGGCCTGAGTTGCTACCGCACTGCTCGTCAGCTTCTCCCTCTGCCCCTCTGCTTTCCTGGCTTCCTTACAGGTGCATCTTCCAGGAACTCTCCTCAGCAGACCTTCTGCATGCAAATAACCCTCCCAGAGTCTGTTTTCAAGGAACCCACTCTAAGACATCCATCTTCTTGGCAGTTCTTTGCTGAAATCTGGCATCTTTTTAACACCAAGAAAACCATCTTAGAACATCTGGGTCCTTTTATGGCAGAAAATTTCATAGAAAGATGGGCTCTCCAGCTGTGGCTCGTGGCTGAGCATCTGCTGTTTGTTGAGTAAGTCCCTGGATAATTTGGATACTGTTGCGGCCACCTCAGATGTTGATATAAAACAAGGAGAGGCAGTGAGAAGTACATTTCATTTAAATAATCAAACCAAATCCAAATGCTCATACACCACAGCTGTTTAGGAGGAAACTGCTCCAGCTCCCTGGCTCCCTCCAACTGGCGGCCTTCTGTCTTTTCCAAACCGGTCTTTGTCTTCTGGCTTTCACTTAGAAGTGCAAAACTCAGGTTTTTACCTCTTAGGTAGAAACTAGAAAGCCCAAACTAGAAAGGCATGCCTTTTGGCTAGCTGAGTTTTATCCCCCACACAAACCACGCAAGTGATACTTCCAACAACCATGTCTGGTCTGGTCAGTTACCTGTTTAGGAGCTCCTGTGGGTGCTCCATCATCTTCAGAATAAAATTCAAGTTCTTTGGTCTGGGATTCTGGGCCAGCTATGATCAGGTCCTTGTGTGATTCCTCAGCTTCCTCTCAAGCCAGTTCTTCTCAAGCACTCCAATCTCCATCCAAACCAAATCACCTAAACTTTTCATGAACATTCCCCGATTCTTTGTGTCTAGGTGTCAATGGATGTTTGTTTCCTCTGTCTAGAAATCCCTCTGCTATTTGTGTGTTTGGAGAACTTTTACTTATCTCTCAAGACCCACTCTGAAAATCACCTCCTATGGGAAGCCTACCCTCACTGCTCCAGACAGCATTAACCTCTACCTCCTCTGGGCTTCCACTGCATCTAAAGCCCTTTCTGAGCACAGCACTAGTCTCATGCCTTTGATGTCTGCTTTTTGTTGGGGGATGAAGGGCACATGTCCCAGTTGGCCAGTGATAAGGTTAGGGTGTACATGGCCACTTCTTTCATTCCTTGGCTGGTGGTGGGCCAATATCACAGTGGAGAGAGACACTGCTTTAAAAGCTGGGCACTTGAAGTTTTAAATAAAAATAGTCATATTTTGCCCCTGGTACCTTTGGCTAAGAGCTGTCCCAGATGTTTATTCCACTCTGGTATAAATTCTGCTCTTCTGTTTGTCCCAAGTGTTCTTGCTATGGGACAATGTGATCGTAGAAATCTTCCAGAGATCTCATATTAAAATAGAATTTGAAAAATTCAAGAAGAAAGTTCCATATCTCTCACCTTTCCACCATTCTCCGCCAGAGAGCTTCAGGGCAGGGAGATATAGAGCAGCCCCCAAATCTTTACTCCCTTCTCTCCTTTCCAGGAAGTTGGTTGAGGACACCCCTGGCCTGGGGCCATGCAATTTGATTATGTTTCCTCCATCCATTCTAAGAGCTTCTCAAAGGTTTCTATCTCTAAGACAAATTTGGATCTAGACACCACTTGCCTCCCAAGGCATGGAGGACCTCCTGTTGCCACTACAGGATTGTCTTCTAATTTTCTATTTAATAGGCACTTAAGTAATGCCGACTATGTGCCAAGCACTTTTCTGAACACTTTGCATATTGTCACATATTGTTCTTGCTGGGGAAGCAGACTCTGAGCCAAAGATTAGAGTGAGGGATATTTATTAAGGATGGGAGTTTTCTTGGGATCCACACCTGGCAAAGAAGGTGTAGAAAGCAGGATTGGGCAGAGGGAGAAGTTGAGCTGTGGTGCAGTCCCAACAAAGCACTCAGCCAGCTCATGGGAAGCTGTGAAGCTGGTATGGTCCTCCAGAGTTGCCTGAGTTGGGACAAGGAGGCCCAGCCTTTATACCTATGTTGATCAGTCATTAAGACAAGCTGCCTCTGGAAGGAGGTGTGACCTTGGCCAAGGCAGTTTTCTGCAGCTGAAGCAATCCCCAAAGAGGGTTGAAAGGTGAAGGCTGTCTTCTGGCAGCACACCCAGCAGCTGGGAAAAGAAGAGTTTTGTTTCTAAAATGGGGGGGGCACGTCTCAGGGTCCATCACCCATATATCATCTCATTTAATTTTCACAACAATCCAATGAAATTGGTATTATTATTGTCCCCATTTGACAATTTAGGAAACTGAGGGTCAGAGAAGTTAATGCACATTGCTCAAGGTCATGTGGACAGTGCATGGCAGAGCTGGAATTTCAACCCAGGCAGACCAGCCCCAAAGTCTTTCATCCGAATCAGCCTTTGTCTTACTTGAGTTGCCCCAAGAACCCCACAAGGTCATGACTTCTAAAAAAGGGTCCCTGGGAGTATTTCATGGTAGCTATGTAGAATTAAAAATTATGAACTCCAAATACTTTAAAATCAGACTTGATTAAAATTAAGTTGAGACCAGAAGCTTCAAGCTTCAGTAGCAGGTGCCTTGAGAGGGTACAAGCACTTCTGAGAGAGCACCCCCCTGGATTAACCATTAGCCTGTATTTAGATAGAAGAGAGAAGAACAACAAATATTTACATACTAGTTACCATGAAATTCAAGATAAATCTGTATTTACTCTGTATCTTGTTGTCATAAAGTTGATTTTCTGTCCAAGTGTATTTCCTAAGGGGACAAGGAGCTTTCCCGAAATATTGAAAGGTTTATTTTAATAGTTCCAAGGACTGTAGACTTTTACATTTGAGACTGTTTGTTATAAGAAACTAAATTTGTTGGAATGTTTGTAGAAAACTGTGCTCATTCACTTAAAGTTGTAAACTATGATTTTGTAAATGAAGAGTTTGGCTTTGCTTCCAACTCTGTGAAAATGAGTCCACATAGACCTGGAGGCCTGGTAAGCCCAGCCAACACAAAAGACTGTGTTGGTTCTCAACTAGGTACACAAATAAAGCCGTTCATCCCTGTAGAAAGATTATTTTACAAGAAAAATAAATAAGTGACTTTAATAGAAAACTTTAAAACAGTTCAGAGCCTTGATTTTTTTCATGAAAACTGTTAGGAGTGCCCAGTGCGGGGCAAAAATTTGTTACTGGATACACAGGTCTGGCTGCCTACCCACTTTCAACCCACTCAAAGGCCAAATGCTGGTGAAAATAGAAGTCAGCTTTTATTCAGGAATACCTCAGTGACCTCAGGAGAGATGCTAGGCTAACCCATCTCTCTTGGTAACTTGAAGGTGAATGGACAGACTAAAGCCATCTCAAAGACTCAGATTTACTGAGGGGTTTTTAAAGAGGAATATGAGGGAATGGAATATGGGAAATGAAAAGCAGGAGGGAGGGGATGTGCAAGAGGCAGGTGCCAAGTCTCACCCAGGCTCTGTCTGGTTTCTGCTCCCATCCTTATCTCAGGGTCCTGCTGGATAGTACATGCAAGTCTGCAAGCCTGCAGCTCCAGGTTGGCTGGAAAACAACTTCACATTCATGTAAATCATGCCATCTTGCCCCATAACCAAGAATAAAAATATAAAATACCCATGGGAAAAGAGGGCATGCCGAGAAAAAATACTGTGTCCTTTTAAAATTTGCCTCCAGCCCATGCAGTTTTAGGTCTCAACATGGCTTCAGTCCTGCTCACTCCAACAAGTTGACCCTCTGTAATTGGGGTGTGTCTTTGCAGCATAAAAGTGCTAGGTTCAACTCCAGAGTTGTTATCAAGGAGGCTTGGTCTGGCGTGTTATAGATTTTATTGTGTCCACCCCCCAAAAAGATATGTTGGAGTCTTAACCAGAACTACCCCGGGATGTGATCTTATTTGGAGATAGGGTCTTTGCAGAGATAACCAAGTTAAAATGAGGTCATTAGGCTGGGCCCTCATCCCATACAACTGGTGTCCTTATAAAAAGGGAAAATTTGGACACAGAGGCAGATGTGTGGAGGGGAGATAACGTGAAGGGACACAGGGAGAAAATGGCCATTGACTAAGCCAAGGACAGGGCTTGAAACAGATTCTTCCCTCCCAGTCCTCAGAAGAAACCAACCCTGCTAACACCTGCATTTCAGACTTCTAGTCTCCAGAACTGCAAGACAATAAATTCCTGTTGTTTAAGCTGCCCCGTTTAGGGTACTTTGTTAGGATAGCTCTAGCAAACAAATGCAGAGGGCTTTCCTATTTGCTCTCACTTCAGTGCTCTGAGTTTTGACAAGTGACCTCATATTTCTCATCCTGCCTGTACTGCCGCAAAAAGGCAGAAGTAACTTCCTCACGAGGGTCCAAGCTGCTGCAATCTTTCTGGAAAATGATTGATCATTCCCTCACCACCTCTCTTGTAGTTCTGAGGTGACATCACCTCTGGGGCCCTCTGGGGTGTGTGACGATGTGATGTGCCTGTTCATGGGAACTTTCCCCACTCTGCTCCCCCTCTGCTTCCCTTCACCTGTCTGCTTGTCCGCCCCAATGTCTGCCTCCTCTAGGCCAAGAACCCCTCACCTCTCACCCTCACTCTTTTCGTTGCCACTGACAATCAGCCTCAGCACCAGCCCACCATGCCTGTTCACCTATCCCCCTCTGCCCATGACCTTGTGTCCTAGCCACAAAGACAGGTTGTAACAGCATCAGCCATGCTGTAGGGGAGCTCTGGCACCAGTCCTTCTGCCAGGACTGAAATTCATTTTCCTTTCTAGGTTCTTGGTCTTTCCTGGGTATCATTTTTTAAATGGAAATTGGCACCAGGTTGATGATAGCAAATCTGGAAAGTGAGAAAAGAAATTTATTTTCAACTGGTAAGCCAGGAAAATGTTTTAAATATAAGCCGTGGGTGCAATTGGGAGGTTGGGCATTGTGAGTGAGGGCTCTCTGCATGTGTGTAAATCTGTGAATTCCAGTCCATAGCTTTCAGTGTGTGGTTATGGATTGGTGTGTGCAAATCTATGCACCTGTACCGAGCTATCTATAGAAAGGTGTGCATGCACCTAGGTGTGCATTTGTGTGTGTGTGTGTGAGCATGTGCACATGGTGTGTGCAGATAGGCATGACTCAGTTCATGCATGTGCATGAGTGTCTGTAAGTGTATGTGTGTGTGTGAGGGGAACGCTGGCTGTGCAGCAGGCAAGGGAAGGAGCGGAGTGGGACTAATTTTGATGGGAGACCCCAGAGGAGACATGCTGAGGGATGAACATTCTGCTTCTGTTGCCAAATTCTGCCCAAGTCAGTGGGATGCCAGGTCTATATTCAGAGGCAGATGTGCCAACTTCCTCAGCTCCCTCGGTGAGCTGTGTCTGTCCTCTTGGCCTGGGCTCAAACACACTGTCTCTGCTGAGAGCTTGGAAGCACAGATGGTGTCCCTATGCCAGGAGCCTGGCTGCAAAGGCTGCCTTCACTTTGCACACTCCATTCTTAGAGCTTAGGGGCACCAAGTCCCACTCACACCAGCCAGCTCCTGCTGGAAACCCAGATACCCACCTGTCACCTGAACCTGTTCTGGACGTGGCCCAAGAATGACCCTTAGCTCTACCATCACCTGGTCACTCTGATAATTGGCCTTAAGTTTAATTTAGCAAAGTGTTATGCTGGGCACCCCTCTCTAGACACCTCCCTCCCTCCCACCCATCCGGTTTAGAGAGAGAATGAACGTGAAAAGTTTCCCTGGTCTTTTGCTTGTACTAAGTCCTCAGTAAAGGTTGCTGATGCTGCTCATGGAGATCGGTGAGGTGACTCCACTCTCCTTTCCAGCTTCCAGGTCTTCATTTTAGGTCCTTGGCTTCTCTCTCTCCCTGGCTTCAATGTTACCTTCTCGTCGGATGAGAAACTCCACCCCCAAGCCCCACAGCACCCCACCAATAAGGTCAGCCTCTGCCCCCACCCAGCAGGGGATATGTCTTGGTCTGTTCAGGCTGTTATAACAGAACACCACAGACCAGGTGGCTTATAAACAACAGAAAGTTATTTCTCACAGTCCTGGAGGCTGGAAGTCCAAGTTCAAGGTGCTGGCAGATCCGGTATCTGCTGAGGGGCCACCTCCTAGTTCAGACAGCTGTTCTCTTGCTGTGTCCCCACAGCAGAAGCAGAAGGGGCGCGGCAGCTGTCTGGGGTCTCTTTTATAAGGGCATTAATCCCATTCATGAAGGCTCTGCACTCATGATCTAAATACCATACAAAGTCCCCTCCTCCAAATACCATCACTTTGGGGGCTAGATTCAATGCATGAATTTTGGGAGCACACAAACATTTAGTCTGTAGCAGGACAGTTTAGTCCACCTCTATGTGTTAAATCTTGCCTCATGTAGAAGTAACAACCCTCCAGGGTAGGGAGCCAGGCCTGTCTCCCCTGCTTCTCAACAGTCCCCACTCCTCAAGGGACCCAAAGGGGAGATGTAGGCAGGTGACAACCTGAGAGGTATGGCTCAGTGACCCTGCCCAGTAGATCTGAGGACAAAGTGGGACTGAGGATTTCAGGTGCGTTTGGCTGGAGGTAGAGAGGAGTGTGAAAGGCACAAGACCAAGGCGTGGGGCTCAGGGATGCTCCATCAAAGGCAGAGGGGGCCTAGGGAGGCAGAGTGGAGGGGTCTCAGATGTTAGCGACCCCACAAAGTGCTTCCTCCAACCACATGCTCAGGTCCCAAGCAGGGGTAGTGCTTGGGGCACTCTTCTCATTCTTGATGTCCTCTGGTCATTTGAGACCCAGCACCTCCCTGCCCATGGCTCCAACTCCCTCATCTCTGTCTTCCCTGCTGTGTCCAGCACAGATCTGAACATAAGCAGGTGCTAAATATCTGTCCTTCCCAGCTTCCATCCTGCCCTCATCTTTTGTCATTTTCCAGTGCCTTTGGACACTACTCTTTGTTCATAAATAGTTATGCACCCTCCCCCACCCATCATTTTTCCCTCTTTTAAAATAGCTTTTTTTCTGGAGAGCAGAACCAGGGGCCAGGTTGTGGGACTTTGGGGATGGTGACATGACTTGGGCATAGTGATCCCAGATTAAAAGCAGGACACCCCATCGCATTTGAATTTCAGATAAATAACATACTTTTTAAGTTATAAGTACATTCCATGCAATATTTGGGACATACTTACTTTTGTGGGCTGAACTACACCTTTTGAAAAAAGATACGTTCAAGTCCTAACCCCTTTGCCTCCAAATGGGACCTTATTTGGAAATGAGATCTTTGCCGATTTCATCAAGTTAAGATGAGGTCATCCTAGAGTAGGGTGGACCCTAAATCCAATATGACTGGTGACCTTATGAAGAGGTAAAGAGGCACACAGAGAGGAAGGACGGCCACGCGAAGACACAGGCACACAGGGAGAATGCCACGGGAGGATGGAGCGATGCGTCAACAAGCCGAGGAATGCCGAGGCTCACCGGGGACGCCAGAACTAAGAGAAAGGCAAGGGAGAGATTTCTCCCTAGAGTCTCTGGAGAGGGCAGGCCCTGCTGACACCTGGGTTTCAGACTTCTGGCCTCCAGGACTGTGAGAGATCAAAGCCACCCCGTTTGTGGTACTTTGTGACAGCAGCCCTGGGAAATGGATACGCTTATAACAATTATTCATTGTCTGGAATTCAAACGTAATAGGGAGTCCAGTATTTTTATTTTTGGGCTCTGGCACCCCTACTGAGGTGACACCAGTATCTGTCTTCACCTCTGTAAGACTGTCAAAGGCACTTTCCCCTTGGCATCGGTGACAGCATTCCCTGAGGTCCTGGGAGAGAGTGGGGTTTGGGTGGGAGGCAGAGGGATGTTTGTCTCTTTTGGGGACCCTCTCCCAACTGCTCAGTTCTGAAGCCCAACCCATCACCACAAATTCTTTCTTCATTAAAGATGGAAGAACAGATCTTAACCCTCTTATCAGCTTTGTAGCCCAGGAGGGCAAGTTCTGACTGCAGCTTGGCCCGCATGGCCGAGGTGGCCAGGAGAATCCTTTTGTCCTTGTGAACTTCAGCCTCTCTGCTCACCAGTGGGTTAATGGAGCCATGTCTGGGCACTCATAAGGGTGGTGCTTGCAGTTCTGGCAGGGCCACTAACTTCCCGTGTGACCTTGGGCAAGGCCCCTATCCTTCCTCCCTTCAGTTTTCCTATCTGCAGAGGGAGAGAGCTGACTCTACTCCAGGGGTCTCTGACAACCCCCCAACCCCAACCCCTGTCTATGACTTGCACCTGCAGCCTCTTTTCTAGGGAGAAATGAACTTTCATTTAAAATCCTGATTTGGAGCAGATTCCACTGGACATAACAGAACCTGCAGGTGTCGCTGAAAAGGACGAGTCGACACCAGTTGACGATCCACCGGAGAGAACTCGTTTTATTAGGCAGCACACACACATATATATAGGGTTTTAAGGGAAAGCTGATTGGTTTAAAATACAATCCCTATTTAGCATACTGCATGGGGCTTGGTGGGGAGCTGATTGGCGTGCGATTCGTGCTGGCGGGAAGGAGAATGTGGAAGAGAAGGGCAACCAGCGCCATGATGGGGTGCTGCCGAGAAGGGCTTATGTGATCAGGGTGTGATCCCTTGGGGCATTTGGTTACAGTCACCTTCGCCATGTGTGACTGGAAACTTTCAGGCACATCCAGAGGGCCCATTCTGCTTCCAGAGCTGCTTTATCCCTGCCTCTGGTCCTGCCACAGGGGCACCTCTCTCCTTGGGAAGGGAGCCGAAGGGCCAGCCACAGCTCTGGGGCAGGAGGCAGAGGAAGCCATTGAGCCTGAATGAGGTCTTGGAATGACTGGTTGGCCATCTGGCAGGAGATCTGGATGTGGGCAATGTTCATCCAGCAGGTCACTGCCTTGCGTGGTGGGATGGTGTCTAGATGAGAGATCTGTGGATACAGAGCAAGGTTTCCATGACGGGGAGGGGAGGTGAGGGCGGATGGTTACCTGCTGTGCAATCTGAGCATGCATAAATGCAGCTAGTTTCTGGTGGCTAGTTTAAAAAAGGACTATGCCTGGGTTTGAATGGGATGAAACTGTTTTCTGCCAAAATCTTGAACAGAGATGCCTAAATGAGCACTCACAAAGAAAGGCTGTGCAGCGTGGTGAGAAAGCCTTGAGCTGGGATGCCAGAAAGGACACTTGGCTTCCGGTCCTGGGTGTGCCACGTGTCCCTGGTATGTCCTGGGTGTGTAAGAGTGTGCCACATGCTCCTGCTGTGTCCTGGGTGTGTTTTGCTGTGTCCTGGTATGTGTGCCCTGGTGTGTCCTGGTGTGCCTCAGGTGTGCACTCCTGGTACAGCCTGGTGTGTCCTGGGTGTTCCACATGCTCCTGGTGTGTCCTGGATGTGCTGCATGTACTGTGTGACAAGTGAGTCCTGACCCACTGACCTCAGCTTTCCTTATAAAGTGGTGATGCTGATGACCACCTCTCAGGATCATTGTGGCCTCTAGAGATCTCAGCGAGGGCCAGGCCCCCAGCCCAATGCCTGCCACCAAGTGGGTGCCTCTCTCTGCCTTCATTCAGCAGAGACTCAGCTGGGCCTGGGCCTGGGGACACAGGAGAGAAACACTCCTTCCTGCCTTCTGGAAGCTCATGGCCTATTTCTTTTTTTTTTTTTTTTTCTTTTGGCAGCTGGTCAGTATGGGGATATGAACCCTTGACCTTGGTGTCATTACACCATGCTCTAACCTGCTGAGCTAGTCGGCCAGCCCAAGCTCACGGCCTAAACAAGAGACAGCCCCGTGCTGAGGCTGGACTAGCAGTGTGGTCAGGCTGTGGGAGGGGGGAGGCCAGGGGCTGGGTGGAGTGGACAGGGGACGTCAGAGGTCTGGGGGTGCAGGGGTGAGTGTGGAGTCGGAGGGGGGTCCCTGACATCCATCATGACTAATGCTGAGCCTGCAGAGTGGGTCTGTCTGAGGGAGCACCAGGCTGGGTTTGAGTTTTTAAACTGTAATTAAGACCTCTGATGGTTTCCTCAGAAGCAGGGACTTTTCCCTCAAACTTGCAGGAGGAGTAGAGAATGGAGGCGTCTCCTATTTACCTGGAGCCCAGATGGGGAGGAGAAGAGTGAAACTTCCCTGGCTTTAGGGTGCAAAGTTGCTTACTGAAACCTCCCAGTCAGGTCTTGTTCCTCCCCCTCCCCCAGAGGGGTCCAGCCTCCCCATCCAGATCAGTGTCACCCCACAGTTCTCCCCTAACAGCTGCTCCTTGGCTCAGCAGCAGCCTCTGCCTGGGCTCGAGATGTATGAAGGTTGGATGTGCAGAGTCTGCGAGCTGAGCAGATTAACATACACAGGGGGGAGTCTGGTGCTATCAGGGACAGCTGTGCCACAAGGTCACCGTCCCTCAGCTGCTCCCCCCACCCCCACAGGCTGTGGAATGATCGGGCTTGACATGTTCATTTGCTGCCTGTTAAAAGTCCATTTTCTGGGCCCAGGCAGGCGCCGGCGGGGCGGGTTTGAAAGCCTTGCCTGGACCAGCTGCTGCAGCTGCTTAACATGCAGCATAAATATTAGTCTCTTCGAGAAAGAGCCTCAACTGCAATTGTCTTTGGCCGATGGACGTGACTTGGCTGTCTGCCCACATTCCATCCTAGCCCCGCCTGCCTCAGCAGACCCTTCCAGAACCCTGGAAGGCTGGGTGTTGGCTGACCCGGGTCCAACTGGGGATTCAGTCCTCAGCTTGCTGATGGGGAAGAATCCACCCCTGGGCAGAGCAGGGAGGTGGAGGGTGTGTGTGCGGGTGTCCTGGGTCCATCACTTCACCTGGTATCACCCCTGTCACCTGTAAATAGGAACTGTGACCCTGCCCTGCTTTACTTTGAACCTGGCTCCTCTGGCAGAGCTGGGAGGTGGAGGTGCTGTCAGAGTGGGGTGGGCCGGCTGCCTACCCAACCCCTCCCCACCGTGGCCTGCTCTGGAGTCACCAGATCTGGGTGAGAGCCCTGACCTCACCACCTCCATCACTCAACACGCGTTTGCTCTGTGCTGGGCTTCGTGCTGTGCGCTGGGGCTGTAGGAGCAGACAGGCTGGTCAAGGTCATGGTGGGCAGGCAGGCGGGAAACACGAACATTGCTAAATGGTATAATTTCAGTTTCAAGAGCTGTGAACCAGTCCTGTGACAGGAAGTGACTGCAGGCTCTGCTAACCCCAGGGGTCATGGTGGCCTCTGACGGAACGTGACATGTTTGACCTGAGACCTGAATCTTTGAGACCCTCAATCTCCTAATCTGGTCATGGAGACCCCCTGGCCCCCTGCATGCTGTAATGCATAAATGAGGTGATGTGTGCTCAGCCTCTGGTGCTTTGCAGGAGCTGGGCCCCAGGGCCTCTGAGCAATTCTCCCCCCAGCAGTCCAGCCATCCCTGCTGGGGACCACGTGGCCTCTCACCATGTCCTCAGACCAGGGCTTCCCAAAAGTCTATGTGAATAGAAATTATTTGGGGAGTTGTCAGAAATGCATATTCACAGACCTGACCCCACCCGTCTGAGGGATTCAGCAGGGCTGGGGCAGGACCCTGGAATCTGCATTGTTACAGGCACCACAGGTGACATGGGTGGCACATGGAGCACACTATGAGAATCATGGCTTAGCCACCTCTGAGGGAGACCCAGTATCCCTCCCCCAATCCCCAAGATTCAACTCTGTAAGCAGGTAGGGTGGGGGGAACTTTGGGGCACAACTCCTCCCAGCCCCAGCAGACCTGGGGAAGCTGTTCTGACACCTGAGGGCCTGTCTGGTCTCAGTCTTGGGCAAGGTTTGCCTGCTGGACCGTGCAGAACGCTGCTTTGAAATAACCAGCTGCTCAGAATCGCAAAGTGTCCTGAATGTATTAACACGCAGAACATCTTCCAAGAGCCTGATGGGGAATATTAAGTATTGTTGCTGGCCTGGGATGATGCTTTGGGGGAAAATGGAGGCTGGGTCTGAGAGGCCGAGGGCGCAGCAGGTCTGGCTTCATCTGATGGGAGAGGAAGATCAGTCAGTCCCACAGAACTGGGGGCTGGAAAGCAGGGGGCTGTGGATGGGAGGGGGCTGTCCTGGGCATGTCTTGGCTGCTGATAGAGGTGCAAAGGCTCAACCAGGGGTCCTCTCCCTCCCCCTTTCCTCGGCCTTCCTCATCCAAAGCTTTCTTGCACACCCAGGTTGGGATGTAAGTCATCCAAGTTCTTTTCACGTTAATGGGTCTAATTAGCATGTATCACACATGTTAATGTAATAACAGCTGCTAATTATATATCCTTGCTATTACTCTGCTGCCAGTTGTGGGAACTGAAGCAGGATGATTTGGGGCCAGGAGAACTACCCCCCTCTTCACCCCAGTAAGTTATTTTATTCATGGGGCTGCTATTTTTTTTTTTTTTTTTCAATAATTGCAGAATTTGTTCCTGTCTGAAATTTGTTCTTACTTCCTGGCTCAGCTTGGGTCTGCCCCATCGAACCAGCTGTGATCTCCTGCTATAGCCTGGTCCTGGGGAAATGAGAGGAACCCACCATGGTCTGGCCTGGGGGGCTTCCCCATATGCAGGCATGGACACTTGCTGGGCTTCCTCATCCTTCGCTACTGGCCGGTGGCTGGAGCTTTTTTCCTCAGTCCATGGCCACCCACTGGTGACCCACTGTGAATGGCCCAGGCCGCACATGACATGCTCTTCCCTAACCAGGATCAGCTTAGTGACAGGATGGGGCAGAGCTCTCCCTGCCCCCGGCAGGGCCAATTACCCAGTCTAGGTGCTTCTTGGTTCTGGATCCCCTCCTCCCACCTATACCTTTTCCTAACTCCTCTGGGCCTCAGTTTCCCCATTTACATATTGGGGACACTAACAACAGCCACCTCGAAGAGTCCTGGTGAGAATCAGGCTGGTGATTGTCAAACCTGGTGGCACATTTAGAATTGCCAGGGTGGTTAAAATAAGTACCAGTGCCCACCTCGGATCCCTCCTGGACTGATTTCATCAGAATTTCTGAAGAGAGGAGTCTGGACACGGGCATTAAAAAAAAAAAATGTCCCTAGGTAATTCCAGTGTGCAGCTGGGAGTGAGAACCACTCCTGTATGAGAAGCTCCGACGAGAGGGTCTGGCACGTAGCAGACTTTCAACAAACGAGAGTCCTTGTTTCATTATTGTTGATTGTGTTAAAAGTATTAAATGGCACTACATTTTAAGCCACTCATTTGAAACCAGTGGACTAAGAAGAGCGCCATTAATTTGAAAAATCCTTAATAAAAGACAGAAATACAAATATGCCTTGGTAAAGGGGGAGTTAGAAAGGAAAAACAGATCACTTTTGGCATCCCCCATGTCCAAGAAAGAGGAGGGGAGGAAGGGAAAGATGCTCTGGAAGAGAGGGACAGAGAAGGTCCACGTGGCCCACGGGAGGAAATTCCCAGGACCGTAAAGGGCATAGGGTTTTTGGTTCACTCCTCACAGAGCTTTGGGGGAGGTGTTGCTGGACCTAAGAGGGACTGACTTTGTGGGACACCTGTGGAAGCTAAGGATCTGGGGCCCAAGGGCTTCCCGGCCCAGCCCCTTAGTGGGTAGAAAAGGCTTGAACAAATGGCTATGAACTCAAAGTAATCAGATGCCCTGAGGGCCGGAGGTATTACCACCCAGACTGCACCCAAGGGTACACCCCACTCCACCCCAAGAAACTGAGATTCAGTTTCTCACCATCTGTGACGAAAGGCCTAGAGATGGATTTAATTAGTTATTTAAAAAAAAAAAGTAAGATGGCATTTCTGGCACTGCAATAAGGTAGTGTAAAACTCATGCCTGTTACTCCCTCCTACAGGACAGAACACCAGCAGAATCAACCACAAAATATGGCCAGTGAGCCATTGCGGTTCCCAGCAGAGGGGCCTGATGCCCCTGGCTGGCCTGGAGGAGGCATGAGGGTTGGGGTCTCATCCCCAGAGAAGGACTTTTAGAATGAGGGCCTGGGGGCTATAAATCAGGAAGCCAGGGGTGGGAGGCCTGGAAGTGGGCCCGGGGGAGAGACTGGAAGGGCAGGGCTGGGGAATGCTTTTCAAACCTAGATGGGCATTTAGGAGGACCTAGGGGAACTTGTTAAAAATACAGATTCCTGGGCCTCACATCAGATTTGGATACAGCAGACCTGGGAGCCTGGAAATCTGTGTTGTCAACAGGCTGCCTGGGGAGTCTGAAGCTCACCAGGCTTGAGAATCATGGTTTGGGGTGAGGCAAGAGCCAGGGATGCCCTGAGTAAACATGGAGAATCCCAGTCTCCCCACTACTCCTCCTCCCACCCTCACCCTGCCCTGCCAGCCACACGGCCAGCCCTGTTCCCCTGTTCCCCTTTGCAAACCCACTTTCTGCTTTCTGAGCCTCTGGTGGCCCTTCCGTGTGTGTCCCTCTCCCAGGATAGGACTGGTGTACCCAGGAGAGGGCCAGGCTCTGCAAAGGGTGTGTGCACGCTCATGCCACATTTGCTTGAAAGAAAGAGCTTTTTGAGTCCATTTCATTCTCCTAATGCTCAGCTATGATACACCGCTGTGCCGTTCTGTTTGCAGATTATTTTTCTCTCTGGTGAGCACGGTGTCAAAGACACCAAGGAAATGAATGGAGGGAGAGAAAAGCGGTAACTTACAAAAATTAGAAAGTGAAGATTTCAAACCTGGTGTAGGCCTGGTGGGGGGCGGTGGCTCAGGCGGCCCCTCTCACTGCATTGAGGGTGGGGCCACTCTCTCTAGTCTAGTCTAGTCTGGTCACAGGAAAAGCGGTTGCTCCAGGCTGATGGGATGCAGGGCTTTACATGCTGCTCAGCATCATCCTAACCAAACTGGTCCTCTCCACCTACCATCAGCTTCCCTAATTGGTCGCTGCCCTGTTTCTGCATATGGCATCTACACCTTCCCAACTCCTGCTCAGTACCCTTTGATCCCTCCCTGTTGCCCTGGGACTAGATGCCATGTGGCCTGGCCTTCAAGAACTCTTCATCCAGTCTTCTTTCACGGGCCCTTTGCTCTCCAGGTACAGCTACATTATTTGTTGAGTATGTGAAAGAATGAACCCAAGACTTATCTTGGATAGACCCATCTTCTGGCACCTTTGCTCCTGCAGTTTCCTCTGCCCCGAGCATGCCCTCCCTCATGTGTCCATGTGCCTGCTTCCCCAGCCCCAGCTGAAATGCCTCCTCCTGCACCAAGCCTCCTTTGACGGCTGGTCAGCCTCCCCAGCTGGAAGCAGCCCCATCTCCCTTTGTGTTCCTGCCACAGTTTGTCTGGAATCCTCAGCGCCTTTCACAGCCTGCCTTCTTTTATCTTTGTCCATTTCCAGATCTGTTTTGTTCTACCTGTTCACTTCCCTGTGTCTAGTGTGTGCCTGATACATTGTAGGTGACCCACACACAGTAGGTGCTCAGCTACTCTCAGCTACAGAGACCAGGATGAAGAACACACAAAGCTTTCGAGACCTTGGGGAGACCCTGACATTTGCCTGCAGGACAGAAGCTTCTTGGCCTCAGGTAATAAAATAAGAAGTGTGGCCTCTCTTTTCAATGGTGCCCAACTCGAGCTTCTGTCCCTAAGAAGTGGCCTTTTGCTGAGTAGCCACTGGGGCCCAGCCAGACATGGATTTGGAAAATAAATCAGGTTGTGTTCTGGAAAATGGGACTCAGGGACCAGACTCAGCATCATCTAGCTGTAGGGGGACTGAAGTCCCTCTGAGTGGGTCAAGGGACCCCTCAGGAGGTATATTGCACTGTAAGAACATGGGCTTTGGAGTGAGACATTCTTCCATTCATATCTTAGGTCTGCTACTAACTGACTGGGTGACCTCAGACAAATTCCTTAACCTCTCTGAGCCTTAGTTTCCTGGTTTAGAAAATTATGTTATTGATCCTTTTAGAATCTTTGGGAATGTTCGGGATAATATCTAAAAAGTACATGACACCTCAGAGGAGCTTGATAAATATCGGCTAGTACGATTATCATTATCATCAGAAGCAGCCCTGATTTTCAATTTTTTTTGTAGTCCTCGTGGTTCCCTCCAGCTGCTGGTTCTTATGCTAGGATCACCAGAGGCCATGAGCCAGCCTGGAAGAGATATTTTATAATTAGGTTGGCAGATGCAGGATGTGGTGGGCCCCCTGCCGAGGATCGCAAATTAATTAGTGTTGTTTGTGGAGAGGAGGCTCTGCAACAGGCTTGATGAGGACAAGCCAGGCCCACGGGTGTCTGACCTTGGTCCTTGTGGCTCTGAAGACGGGTGAGCCCTGCTAACGTCAGCAGGAGGTAAGTGCTTCTAGTGTCTGTAAGTAGCACATAACCACTGAAGATGCCCCGGCAGGTGGGGAGGTGCTCGGTCACACTCCATAGGCTCCAGGAAACCCAGAGCTCCAGGGAGGCTGTGGAGAAAGAGCTTCCCCACACCCACCTTGCACATATGCCTCAGCTTCCCCACACAGCCCTCCACCCACTTTCCAGGTCTGTCTGCCCCTGGCCTAGTCAGGGCTAGGCTGCCTGCTGTACACATTGAGAACTCCCACAGCAAATCATTGGGCAGCACCGATCTATCTTCCTCCCGCAGCCTCCAGCATCCCAGAAATCATGACTTGTTCATAAATGACAATGTCAACCCCTATTTATTTTCGCGGTGGTAGAGGTACACAGCGCTCCTGGCACTGGCTTTTTCCCCCAGGAATTCTGGCTTTGCTTCATCCTCCTAGGGCAGTGTGCGGGCTGGCGGCACCCCTGCCTGGCTCAGTCCTGGCCCCCCTCCCTGCACATGTGTGCTGTGCCCTGGGATCATCCTCGCCTGCATCTCACTTGACTTGCTTCCCTGCAGGACCACAGGCAAGCTGCTTTTACTCAATTAACATCTATTCCATGCTTTTCCACGTCTCAGAGTGCCGAGCAATCTCTGGACACACGTTAATTATCTCACTTAATAGCCTTGATGCACCCAGGTAAGAGCTGTTTTTATTCCCATTTTATAGACAAGGAAATGGAGTTTCAGAGATTCACCTGGGTCACAAAGCTGGTAAAGGATGGAGCTTAGAATTGAACCCAGATGGTCTGAATACACAATCTTTTTTTTTTAATTGAGAAATAATTAAAATACAACAAAATGCATTCATATCTTAGAGGTTCAGTTCAACCAGTGTTGACAAATGCATTTACCCAGATAACCAGTCCTCCATGCAAGATGTGTAACAATTCCGTTATTCTTCATGCCTCGTCCAAATAATTTCTACTCCCCACAGGAGACATCCACTGTTCTGATTTCTATCACCAATACCTAAACTTTGTTGTTGGCGTTTGTAGAAATGTAACAAATGTAACAGTATATATACCATTTCCGTCACTCAGAATAATGTTTTGGAGATTTATCCATATTGTTGTACATATCAATAGTTTATTTCTTTTATTGCTGAGTAGTATTTCATGACAGAAATAGAACACAATTTGTTTATCCCTCATTTACTGATGGATATTTGTGTTATTCGCAGTGTTGAACTATAATGAATAAAGCTTCTAGGAGCATTCATGTGCAAAGCTTTGTGTGAACATATATCTTCATTTCTCTTGGGTTGACACTTGGAGTGGAATTGCTGGGTCACATTGCTGTGCATGCTTAACTTTATAAAATTTTTATAACTTTTTTGTTGTGAAACATTTCCTAAAGTGGTTGTGCCATTTTATACTCTCATTAGCAATATATGACAGGTCTAGTTGATCCACGTCCTTGTCAACACTTAGCAGTGTTAGTCTTTTTTATTTTAGCCACTCTGGTGGACAAGTGGTGGTGTCTCAGTTTGGTTTTATTTTGCATTTCTGTGATGACTAGTGATCTTGAGCTTCTTTTTCCTGTGCTTATTGGTCATTCGCATATTTTCTTTTCTGGTGTGTGTTGGGTTGGTTGTCTTTTTATTGCTAATTTTTAGGAGGTCTTCATATTGTCTGGATATGAAAAATTTTCTCCCAGTCTATAGCCTGTTTATGCATTTCCTTAAAGGTGTTGTTGCTGAGCAGAAATTGACTGCAGCCCCCTCATTTTTGGTTACAGGTGATTCTCGGGGGTGAAAAGAGAACGTAACATGCCTGCACAATGCCAAGAATACAGTAGGTGCTTAAAAGGGGCTCACTTCGTTTGTCCTTCCCCTTCCTGTCCAGGTCCCCCCAGCTCATTTTATCTCATTGGAGTGGGTATCCTCTCCTCCTCTTCATCCATCCACACACGTCACTCATCCTTGAAAGCACAGTTTAACATGGGCCTCCAGCATCGAGCTCCTTAGAAGCCCCAACCTACAGAAACAATCGGAAAGCTGGATCAAATATCAGTGACTCTCTCTCATAAAGGGCCTTGTGTTGTTTCACTGGCTTCTGAGGTGATGCTAGAGGTTGGCAATGTGTTGCCAGGAAATCCATGTTGCTGAAGAGGAAACTGAGGGTTTGAGAAGGGTCAGATGACTCACCATAGTTACTGGTTCAGCAGGGATGGAGTGTTCAAACCCATGGGCAGCTCTCCGTTGCCACCTCCCTCACCACTGACCACCGACTGCATCCACACCCTCCCACATCTTCCTTGGACCCCTGTAGTGCCTTCTCCCTACTTGCTCACTCAGCACAAATTCTTTTAGTGTCAACCACTCTAGGGCCTGCATTAGGCACCCAGAATATAGTACTTAATCAAGCACTGCTCTGCTCCCCAGGGGCTTGCAGGCCAGGGGGAAACTCATGCACTCCATTTGTTAGAATACAGTGTTAAGAGGGATGTACGACAGGTGGATGTGCTAGGTATTGAAGAGGGGGACCCTGAAGAGAGGATTGGGAGTAGGCGTGAAGGAGGACCCCAGGGAAGCCTTCTCAGAGGAGTAACACTTGAGCCAGAGTTTGAGAGCTGAATAGCTTTTCTCCAGGTAGACAGCTGTGTGGAAAGCAAGGGCTTCACAGAGAGAGGAAAGACCACATGCAGATATCTGGGCCATGACAAGGTACACAGTATCTGAGGAAGAGCACATTGACTGGCATGACCATTGGGTGGAGGGAGTGCTGGGAGGTGAGATTGGAGAGGTTGGTAAGGTGAGGTCACAAAACACCTGGTATGTCAAGTAAGAAAATTGGGTTTTATCCTGAAAATGATGGGGGAGCTTTGGGAGGACTTAAAGATGGGAGGGAGTGGTATTAAGTGCTAGGAGCCCATCTGTGGCAGCTGTTAAGAGTGCGGATGGGGGAGAGCTGCTTTAGAATGAGGTCTGTGGGACCCTCTTCCAGTAGTTGGTTCAGGTGAGAGGTGAAAAAGGCCTGACCCAAGGCAGAGGGCGTGGGGTAGAGGGGACATCTGCATCTCGTCCCTCACCCAGGGGAGCTGCTGAGAGATCATTGGCCATCAAGTAAAAAGAATACAATTATTGTTACGATAATGCAATAACAGTCACCATTGGTGGGTTTCATGGAGAGAAAAATTATGCCCTTTAAATGGCAAGAAGTGAGACCCAGAAGGTCTGATGGGTAACAAGTGTGGTTGTGGATCAGCCCCAGAGAGTGGCTTTGCGACACACCAGTGGTGAGGCTGGGTGCAGAGGCATGAGACGGGGGACTTGAGTGAGGCTGGAGGTGTGGGAAGAATGGATGGGGCCTGTTTGGTGTCTGGGAGTTCTGTGTGGTCAGGCAGACGTGGATTTGCCTCCTGCCTCTGGAACTTTGCTCTTTGAATAAGGCCCTATTCTCTCTAAGTCTCAGTCTCCTCATCTCTCAAACAGGGTGTCTTAGCCCATTTTTTTCTGCTATAACAGAATACCACAGACTGGGTAATTTACATGAACAGAAGTTTATTGGCTCACGGTTCTGGAGGCTGGGAAGTCCAACAGCATGGCATTGGCATCGGACAGGATCATCCAGTTGCGGGAGGGTGGAAGATGGAAGTGAGTGCATAAGACAGAGATATAAATGGGGCCTAACTTACCCTTTTGTCCGGAGCCCACTCCTGCAACAAGGAACCCACTGTCAGATAATGGCATTAATCTATTCATGAGGGTGGAGCCCTTATGACTTAATCACCTCATAAAGGTCCTACCTCCCAACGCCGTTACACTGGCATTTAAATTCCAACATGAGTTTGGAGGGGACATTCAAACCATAGCACAGGGTTAATAATAGCCTCTGTTGTATTGCTTAAATGCCAAAGTGTATGCAAAGAAGGCACTTGGCATGCAGTTATGCACCATAAGTGTGGGATTCCAGGATGTCTACTGAAGTCACTCCTAAAACTTCTTATCACTGCTGCTTTGCCTGCCCTTCCTCTGAGAGCGACCCAGCCGTCAGGCACCCACTAGCACAAAGCACAGACGTGGGAGCTGCTTTCTGGGAAAACCTATTACCAGTGCCTGGGCACCCCTTCCTCCATTCACTGCAGCAATGAAGGCCCACTAGGGCCTTGGTGAGAGTTACTTGCACCTCTTCCAGCAAAGGTCTTCCTGTTGCTGCTCTAGTTCAATGGACATCACCCTCCAGCAGGTTTTCCAGAACGAGCGCATAGCAGTTAAGGAGCTGAAACTCCAAAGGCAATTTCTCCCCAAGGAGCTGTTTCATGGGTCATTCACACTGTGCCTCCCATCCTGATTCTGCACAAGTCACCAAGACTCCTGCTCATTGAGCCACCCGAGTAGCTGCCTCGACCAGGGAGGATGGAGCAGGCCTGGCTCACATGTCAACGGGGCAGGTCTGTGCAGGGTTGTGATTGTATTTCCCTCCCTGCCTGTGGGGCCATGGGAGGCTCCGGCCCATGAGTAGGGTTGAGATTGCCCAAAAAATACTGTTATTATTGAAAACCAGAAAACTTTCTCCCTTACCTCCAAGAGAAAAGAAGGCAGAAAGTTCTGATAAGTGCCTTAATAAGCAGCTGCCATTAGCTCAACAATAGCTATTAAAAACTATCAATTATTTAGATATGGGAAACTGGGGAAAAAAGCTTTTAGTGGCACTTTTAAAGACCGCATAGTGTCAATAGTAGTGTTATTAATGTACAGCTCCAAGACAATATTTAAAACATGGGTTATGAAAGCCCTTTGTGGGGAAAGAACCTTCATAAACATTCAGATTCTGAGCTAATGAAATTTCCATGGGCCTCCAGGGTGCTGTACGACGCTGCCTCCAGCATGGCCTGCTGTGCGCTGTCCTAGGCTGGGGCTTGGCTCGGGAGCCAGGCTCAGAAGCAGTGCCCAGGCAGGCCTAGCGGCTGGACCTGACCTTCCCTTTCTCTGGCCTTTCCTCCTCAGAGCACCAGTTTCTGCTGGGTGCCACCACTCCTGATGGCCACTAGGGGGAGCCAAGCTTCTCAGCAAAGGGCTTTGCCACAGCTTAAGCCCAAGGAGGAGATTGTTCAGCTTCAGTGGCTTTTCCATCCAGGATTCTGAAAGGGGGGCTGGGATAGGGACAGAGGGGCTGGTGACTGGCCTGACAGAGGTGAACAGCGTTTGAAGGAGGCCTAATCTGTAAGCTGTATCTGGACGCCTCCTCACCAAACTGCCTCCCTCTTGGACAGGGAAAGCACAGTTGTATTTTGGGCGGCACACACCAACTTGAAAATGACCTCCCCCAGGAAACCTTCCAGAGGAGTCCCCACCCCCACCCGTGACCCCTGAGCTTTTTGGAGCCTGACTTGTGACTGCCCTGTGCTCCCGGCATTGTCTCCCCAGTGAGAAGGAAGCCAAGGACTGTGTTCTGTTGTTTCCCCCTCCAGCTCTTAACACTCCGCCACCTTCATTTTATTAAATGCCTCTCTTTTGCAGGGAACTGTGTGCTTGGTGCTGTGGGCATGGCATGGGGGGAACTGGAGGATGGTGGGGGTAGAGAAAAAGAAGTACAAGATATGACTCCTGCATTCAAGGGCGTTCCACTCAATTTGGAGATGTAGGAATTTGATTCAAGTCACTGAACATTTGCTGAGTGTCCATTTGAGAAACAGTGGAATATTGGAGAAAGAGAACAGATCTGGGAACTTAGTTTCAGTCTTAGCTCCACCTGGAAGAGCCAGTGTGATGTTGCGTTATTGAAACCTGCTGGTAGGTCTGGCCAGTTAGCTCTGTTGGTTAGAGTGCAGCCTCGTAACACCAAGGTCTGCTGGGTCTCTATTTCCTCATCTATAAAATGGGCCAGACATCCCTAAGCTATCCACAGCTCTATATCAAGAATCACATATAGTGATGGATCAGAGTCTTTCTCAGTTGCCAAGTAAGCATCACTTCCTTTGTGACCCTCTCCAAGCCCCTTCCCCCCATGTTTGATAATTACTTCCTTGTCTGTCTTCCAAGCATTGTCCTTGCCCACTTAGAGTTGTCTAGGGTGCACTGCCATTATTTATCTGTCATTGAACTGAGAACTCTGTCAGAGCAGGGATGGCAGATATGCCTGACTTATGCCCACCCAGCTCACAGCCTGGCACATCTTAGGGAACATTTGCGGATATCAAGGGTAAGATGTTGGGATGAAGGAGGAGATGGGAACAATTCCCCCTTTCAAGTTTGGGCCCCTGTGCTGATGATGGTGGCATTCAGGTGTGTGGGGACTCAGGTGTGCCATTCAGGTGTGTGGGTGGACACTGGCTGTGGGCTTGGGCCTTGAGGTCACCCAGAGGGAGAACCTCAGCATTGAGCAATGGGCCATTGAGGCCTGGGCCACAGACACCCAGAATGAATCCTGGGAATAGGTGAGTTCCAGAACAGGGTGGGACAACATTTTCCACAGGTGGCCCAAATGTCACTAATGGTGGATGGGTCACAGAGGGATGTTATCAGGAGCCCTGACAGTTTTACAGTGCTGAGTCACAGGGTGAGAAAGAGACTTTGAGATCTCCATTAATCCTGTCTTGGTGAAGGAGGCCATTTGGTATCAGTGATCCCCTCTGCTCCTGCTGCCTCTTGAATGCAGGGCGAGCAGGACCCAGGCAGGTGCCTTCAGCAGGCAACAGTATTCAGCAGCAATTTACGCTCACTATTTTCTTTCTTGGTTAATTTGATAACCGATACTATTTTTACACATACCCCAGCAATACACTGTTTCCTTTAAATACATTTATTTAAGTTAAAAATAAAGAGAGTCAGTTTAAAGAAAAATACTAAGTAAACAATAGTGCAGGTGGTATGTGAACACAGCAAAATTCCTGATGCTCCCACTAGAATGACTGTAGAGGGGCTGAGAACACAGGCTCTGGAGATCCTGGCTCTGACTCTTCCAGCAGTGTGAACTTAGGTCTCTCTGAACCTCAGTTTCCCTGTTTGTAAACAGGGCTAATCATACCTTCTCAGGAGGGTTGCTATGAAGAGCAAATGAGATAATATATGCAAAGTGCTCAGCACAGGGCCAGGCACACAGGAGGTGCTCAATAATTGTGTGTTGTTGGAAGTGTTAGTTTGCAGCAGGGGTGGATGGGTGCTGTAGAGGAGAGGAGCAGAGTTTTACTCCACCCCCGTAGTGTGAGGGAGCATGCCCCTTGGGGATGGAGGGCGAGGAATGATCAGGGAGAGATCAGGGAACCCAGAGGGCACTGCAAGTGGACCATGGGAGGACAGTCTGTCCCACGCCCTGCCCCTGAGCAGGAAGGAAGCCAGCGCTCTGTCCTGTGTTTCTCCTTTGGGTTGGAGAGCTTTCCTACCCCTGGGCTGTGCTACTCCAATTCCCCTTCTTTTAAGATTTAATTCAGAATTACAAGTGTTCATAATAAGATCCTGGCAATGTTAGCCTTGGAGGTTCCCAGCCTGGAAGACCACATTTTCTACTGAAGTTCAATATTAACACACCAGTGAGAACGGTTTAGGTGATGAGAATTACAGTCATTCTCCGACTCGCAGCCAAGAGGGGTGCACTGGAAAAATATGCAACAAGCTTTCTCCTTCCTTCCTTCCTTCCTTCCTTCCTTCCTTCCTTCCTTCCTTCCTTCCTTCCTTCCTTCCTTCCCTCCCTCCCTCCCTCCCTCCCTCCCTCCCTCCCTCCTTCCTTCCTTCCTTCGTTCCTTCCTTCCTTCTACACGTATTTATTGAGGGTGTATAGGGTGCTAGTGCTGTGGCTTTCGCTAAAACCAAGAGTTCCTCCTTATCTGGCACAAGCCTAAGTTTAGTTCTTTAAACACAAGCAAAAGAAATTCCAGGACCCCTGTCACTTGTACCAAAGAATTCTTCTCTTGTTCATTTACTTCAAGTATTTACATAACATTCAGGTCACACACACACACAGTGCTTGGATCATTTGCCTGCGAGGATTAATCTTGTTGGTCTGTTTGCTTAGTTTTCAGTGTTCAGGCAGGAGAGAGCAAACACTCAGAACACAGGTCTGGGCACATGTGCTGGACCCAGTGATGCTGCCAGGAGCTGGCCCACCTTCCTGAGCCAGCCTTTTCCCCACGGGGTGGCGGTTTCTGGGGGCCAGCCCTGGTCTTAGAACTGACATTTGCGAAGCACTCATTGTGCATTAGACTCAGTGCTTTCCATCCACGAGCTCAGAAACACCCTGTGGAGGCAGGTGCTGTATCAACATCGTCTCAGGTGCAAGAAGTTCAGAGGCACATTCATGGTCATACAAACAGAATGAGGATTTCAGTATGGGTGGTTTGGCTCCAGAGCCCCGAAACACTCCTCTGCTTTCCTGCCCTTCCCTACGGCACAGTGCCAGGCTCAGGGGGAGCTGGAGAAGGAGATGGTCCCCATGAGCCCAGGCTGCCCACGTGAGGGACTGAACAGGGGAATGTGTCTGGTGACATTAAGTGAGGTTAACCACGTTGAGATTGGAGCTGCTGCTGCTGCCTGTTGTTGGTGGGGGGAAGGTATCTCTGTGCAAAGCCCCCTCTGATTACCTAAACACCCCCTTCTGTCACTGGAACATTGTTCCTCCTACGCTTTAATTCAAAGCATTTGTTTATTTTGCTATGCCTTATTTCCCAAAGGATTTGAGATGACCTACAAGAAAACATTCAATAAAGTCATACTAAAATATAAATAGGAACAACCAGGGAAGATGCCATTCACATCACGTCTCTAAGTTTCTTGCACGCAGTGGCCTTTCGTGGACCAGACTATTCTCACTTCTCCAATCCTTACGTTCAGGAAGGTCTTGCCCATCACATGTTTTGAGTAAAAATACGCCTTCTTTGTGACCTTTGGGGTTTGAATGTAAAGTTGCGATGCTTTCGCAGGCTCCCTTGGGCACATGTGATCAGCAGATTCGCTTCCCAATCAAAGCAGCTCATTTGAAAGGCTGGGTCACGGTCAGCTTTCTTTAATACTCTCATCTCCCCTTCTCCATCAGCCCACTTATGCTAACGAGGTGGCTCTGCCCTCTTGCCATAACCTGGTGGCTTTCTGGGCGTGATGAGAATTTTATAAAAAGGGGTAATGTCTCAACTTTCAGGACTGGAGCAGCGGCATACACGTGTGAATCCACTCTGGTCAAGAGACCTCCCAAAAGCCTGGCACCAAAAGGCCTTCTCCTCAGAGCCAGCAGCTGAGGCGACTCCCTGGCGTGCAGAGTCCCAGGGGCACTGGTCTGCACTGGGTCCCACAGGTGATGCAAAGCCATCTGCTGTTCCCATTTGCTTTTTTCGCCTCAAGGAAACATTGAGCCCCTGTGGAACCAGGGAAAGTGTTTGTGAGAGGCTGAGTTGTGGGGAGGCCTTGCAGCTTGGGAGCCAGGAAGGGAGCTGATGTGTGAGCTCAAACGACATCACAGTGGTGGTTCTGTTGATGCTTTTCCTCTTTCTCCCCCGGGTCAGTTTATCAAATGATCTGCAGTCCTATTCAGGGAGGCTGTGTGACTAGCATGTGTGAATATGTGTGTGTATGTGGGGGGATGAGATTGCACACCAGCAGCCTCTGCTGATCAGACACAAGAAGTTCATTTTGATGAATATGTTGCCTGCTCTTCCTTGGAGGACTTGGAGAATTGGGTTGGAAAAATCTGAGGGAGGGGTCTTGGAAAAGACCAAGTTGAATTCCAGCTTTGCTCTTGGCTAGCTCTGTGGCCTTGGACAGGTCCTAACTTCTGAGCACCTGGAACATGATTCATGATTCCTGCCAGGCAGAGATATTTGAGAATACAAGAGATGTTTGCAGAAGGCCAGGTGCTGGCAGGAGCCCAGCTCCTGTTGGTTCCCTTTCCATCTCCTCTTACTTGGAAGAGAGGTCTTGTCTTAGTCTGTGATACTATAAAAAATACCTTAGACTGTGTAATTCATAAACAGGAGAAATTTATTTTCTCACACTCTGGAGGCTGGGAAGTCCAAGATCAAGGTGCTGGCAGATCTGGTGTCTGGTAAGGACCTGATCTCTGCTTCCAAGATGGTGCTTTGTTGCTGAACCCTTTGGAGGGGATGAATGCTGTGTCCTCACATGGTGGAAGCATGAAAGGGGTAGAAGGGAAGGGAGTTCTTTGAAGCCTCTTTTATAAGAAAGGTCACGAATCCCATTTACAAGGGATCTACCATCATGGCTTAATCTCCCTTAAATGTTCCACCTAGCAATACTATCACATTGGCAATTAAGTTTCAACACATGAATTTTGGGGGACATTTAGACCATAGCAAGCCTGGATAAGATGATCTCTGAGGATTCCTCCTGCATCAGGGCTGCAAGGTATGGACAGAGCTATGCCTGCTATGCATGGCTGAGGTCACTGCTCTTCAGAAGTCCAACTTTTATTGGGTGTAGACAGACATGTAAATAGGAGATCACCACTATGCAACTCTGACTGAGGGAAGCACTTGCCCTGGGTGAACTGAGAGGGGGAACTTGCCTAGCCTGGGGGTGGAGAGTTGGGGTGGTGGTGGTAGTTCGGGACAGGTAGGAGTCAGTCAGGTGACATGGGCTGGAGAGGGGGCATCCTGGGCACATGAGACAGCGTGAGCAAAGGCCAGAAGTGAGGCTGCACGGTGTGGTGGGGGAATACATGCACTTACGTGGGCCTGGAGCAGGACGTTTTATGAATCAGGGAGAGGAAGCTGGATTTGAAGATAAGGGCAAGATCACGCAAGGCCCTGATTGCCAAGCCAAGGGGCTCTGGCCTCGACCCTTGTCAAGCTCCGCTCTGCCCCTACCAGCCCAGCCCTCTCCAATGTTAGGTCAGGGTTACATGTTTATGACACCCAGAGGCATTTTAAATGTGAGTCCAGCTGGCTGGTGGGGCTCCTCCTTGTCCTAATCCACAGATAGGATCCTGTCATGCTCCTACCCATGGAGATCCCTCCATGGTTCCTTATTGCCCTCCTGATGAAGTCCATGCTTTCTGTCTGGTCTTCGAGACCTTGTGTGATCTGATCAGACCTCATCCCCAGCCTCACCTCTTTTCACTCCCCTTTCAAACCTCTCTTCCCTCTCACCTCACTCGTACTCTTCTCCCTGTCCTTCTTAGCCTGGTTCCCTCCTGCTCATCCTGTGGAGCACAGTTCAGACTTTGCCTCCTCCAGGAAGCCCTCCCTGACTCCCTTCTGAACCCCACAGAACATGTGTGTAGGGAAAATATAAGAAAACCGTCAGAGCCCCTCAGATGTTCAGAATCCTGCTTAGCATTTGAAGTAAATATGCACGTGTGCCCAGGTGGCCCTTGGTTATTGTCTAAGGCAATTGCACATGTGCACTCAGGTGTCCTGGGTTATGGACTCAAGCATAACGGAGGAGTAGCTCTGGTTCACAGGGCCTCCCTCCCCTGGGATGCCCCAGTGGGGCCACAGGGATGCTGCCACTGCCACTGCCGCCGCCGCTGCTGCCTCCGAGGAAGCTGAGGGCTGAGCTCCTGTCGTCTGCCAATGGCTCCCAGGATCTTTCCCAATTACCTAGTGTGGACCTGCATGTGAGGGGTCTGGTGACCCAGCCAGGCATGTGAGGGTCCTGTGACCCAGGCTGTACAACAGATTTGAAGGGTATGTGGGTCCTAATTCCTAGCCCTGACAATGCGAATGGAAATTTAGCATAACTAAAATAATGAAACATTTTGGCTTTAGTTATGAATTAGCCTTAAGCATACAATTGGTGTGATCTGTAGCAATACACTGTGCTTCACCATCTCAGCCCATTTTACACTGAACTCTGTCTGGCTTCCTCTCTAGGCTGTCAGCACCTCGGGGTGGGGACAGGTCTGTCCTCTTCCCTCTGTACTCTGGACCCTGGCAGTATCTGCCACTTAGTAGGTGCTCATTAATCATTTCTGTATGAATGAATGATTGAGAGAATCAATGAAGGCCTTTTATTTCCTCCTGGCAATCTGCTCACTTCCCTGACCTCATCTGGGGACCTGCACAGTTCCATTGCCACTTTAGAGACCCTGGAACTGAGATTTTACAGCTTAGATTCATCATATATTTTTATTCTGTGTGTTCCTTTTTTCTGGCTTTTCTATTCCACCACCTGGTACACTAAAGTACTCCACTTTTCTATATCCCTAAGCCCACCCACTCTGTTTCTGATGCTCGAGACCCTTGGGTTCTTCAACAGGAGGACTTTTAATCTTCCTGGGCACAGCTATTTCAGAAGCATATTTCAAAGCTTCTTGAAAGCGAGATGCTGTGGCTTTGATGTCTCTGTTAGCTTCTCTGCAGGGGACAAGCTGGCTCATTCAGGTTGCCTGGAGCCTGAGGATGGGGGAGGCAGTGCCCCAGTGGGATCCTGGAGAGGAGTGAAGGGCTGTGGACTGATCAGCCAGGGCTGGTGGTGACAAGAGCCTGCCCCTCCCCTAGGCTCCATTCACCGCCTGTCTTGGCCAGCAGGTTCTCCTGTCTGGAGTGGAGCTGTGGCCTCCACATGCTCCTGACTTCAGGGCCTCAGTACCCATTCCCCAGGTGCTGGGAGTATCTCCCAACTGCCTTCTTCACTGGAAATTGCCCTTGGTTGAAGGGAACTGACTCACCCAAGGTTAAGCCCATAGCCATTGATTGGCTGATGGGGAGGAGGATAGTTATGAAGGCCTGGTCTCCAGGGCCTCAATTTAGGACAACTCTAAGGGATCATCCTGGCTTCAAAGCCCCCGGGGCCAGCTGAAGCCTCTGTCACCACCACTCTGCAGTCAGCTCTGCCCAGCCCCACCTTCCTCCCTCCCGTTCAGTGTATCTCCTGGGCTCACTCTGCATGAGACTCTCCATCCAAATCTGTTTCCAGGGAACCCACTTGAAGTCACCCTCTCATCTGTTAGGAAAGAGACAGGATCTCCTGGACCCCAGCTAGGATGGAATAACTGAGAGGATGTGGGTGATAAGGCAGTCCAGAAAGCACATGTATGGTCTGGACGCTGGCAGCATTGCCACCAGAGCCCTGGTTCCCTTCTCCTCTTCCTGGCTCTGGTTCCTGCAGGTCCAGGGTGGGTCTCTGTTGTGTTCTGGGGCACAGGCTGGGCTCTTCTTTAAGACCCCACTAATAGGAGTCCCTTTGCATCTGTCCTGGAGTTTTGCTCAAGAGAGGGACACACGCAAGGACCAGTAGCCAAAGGGAAGCGAGACCCAGGCTTGTTGGGAGCTGGGAAGCACATGAGCGTGTCTGGGGAAGGCTGACTGGGAAATGCAGTGTGCCCATCGGGCCTAAAGGAAGCTTCCTACATCCCACTGATGAATCCAGGATGGCCACACCTGCAAAACGGGCCCTGAGAGCAACGTGATCAAGGATGGCTCCTGCCTCTTCCTGTTTACACACAGATGTGGGAAGCACAGGACAGTGAGTGAGCCGCATGGACTCGGAGTGTCCCTGCTCATCGGTGACACCTCAGGTGGGCCCCTCAGATGACCAAGCCCTCCTTCCTTGGGGAAGGGACTGTAAGGGTATGGGGTGAGTGAGGGGCACAGATATGGGGGGCGGGAGGCCTTCTCCCAGCAAATCGCCGCTGCTGCCCATTCCTCCCCCTCAGTGCCCATGGGGAACCTGGGCCACCATGGCTTCCCCTGGGGAGCACCTCTCCCCCGAAGGCAAGCTTCCCCTCCTCAAAACTGCCCCTGCTGTCACCATCTCTGCCCCGTGTATCTGACTGAGCAGCAGGGGGGCAGAGGGAAGGCCATCTGTTGCTCAACCTGGAGCCTCTTCACTGGGGCATCCTTCCCCTACCTAGCAAGGGCAGGGCAGTGACAGACTTGTGGCCTGGTAGAAGGGAGGTGACAGACATGTGCCCGTCCTGCCCATGTGCTGGTACCATGCTGGGCTCTGTGCACAGAGCCCCTTTCACCTGCCCTGCCTTGCTCTGAGAGGGGCTGATTATGCCCGATTTGCACGTGAAGAAATGAGGGGCAGCGGGTTTAAATGTCTCCAGGGGCATAGATGCAGAGCCAGGGTGAGAACCCCAGTGCAGCCCTGCACCTTCCCTCCTGCATCTCAGCAAGTTTGAAATTAACCAGGTGCCACATGAGGACATCAAGACTCATACCTTAGGGGCAAGTCTCTCCGCCACCATCTGTATAATGATCATCGTTGCCATTTATTGAGGGTCTAAAAGGTGCCACCAGCTGCGTTTGGTGCATTGCTCCTGTTTGATCTTCACTGCAATCCCCTGGGAGGTGTGTATTATGACCATCTCCATTTTAGGAGTGAGCACACTTGTTCCTCCTGCAGCTCTCTCACACCCTAGCCTGGGCTCCCCATGGAGCTTGGAGACCTGCCCCACCCCCACCCTGCAGGGCCCCTGTGGCTGGGCCCCATTTTCCATCTTCAGCTTGGACAGACATGCAGCCTGTGAGGAGAGGCATAACCACATGCTAAGGTTCCTGGTGTGGTCCAGGGAGATGATGTCAGGGCTTTCTGGATAGGGGGGTGTTGGGAAAATGGTCAGGGCTCCTCAGATGTTCAGAATCTTGCTGAGCGTTTGCTGTGAATAGTTGTGTGTGGGAGGAGTTAGTGCACATGCACTGCGCCACCATCTTGGCGGGAGTTTACTGCCTCAGGCAGCTGCTGCCTCCACACATGCTTTCCAGCCTAGGCTTCCAAGGACCTGTTTGACAGTTACCTAGCTCATAGACCTGCGTGTGAAGGGTCAGGGGACCAAGACAGGCGTTTGAGGGGTCTGGGGACCCAGCCTGGTATGTGAAGGGTCTGTGACCCAGTCTGGAATGGGCTTGAGGGGTCTGTGAGCTCCAGACCCAGCCCTAGCTCGACAGTTGGCCCAGTTGGCAGGATTACCAGCAGGTAAAAGAGCTTGATAACTGGCGTGGTCAAGTAGCTTTACAGGGGGTCATCCATTACTGATCAGCATGTCGAGGTAGGCAGCTCCTGCTTAGGTTTGGGCTGTTTCCATCCTCTTCTCTGGTGGAAATCTGGGCAGGAGTGGGGAGGGGAGGATTTGGAGCCACCAATGGCTGTGTGGGTTCATTTCTGGAGCCAGCAACTGGGAACTCCTGGTCCCCGCCAGTTGCCCCTGTGAGTTGTTCTCAGAGAGGAACTCAGAGGCACCTTCTGTCTGTGTTTCTTTGCAGAGTTGCTGCTTGTGGCATTCCCCAGAGACCTCAGAACTGCATTATGTGTGTCTGACCTGAGGGTTAACGAACAACAGGACACTCCCAAGTGAGCGTCCTTGTCATGGTAGAGTAGAAAAGGGGCAGCCTCTGGGGTCAGGTGGCCCTGCTTCTAACCATGGCTCTGCCACTTGCAAGCTTTGTTACTTTGGGCAGGTCACTTAATCTCTCTGGGCCTTAGTTTCACCATCTAGTAAAAATGGAGTCACTCCTACCTGGGCTGTGAGGCTGATGTGGAACAGTGCCCAGAGGAGGACTTAGCATGCTACCTGGGACACAGTAGGTAGGCTCTCAGCAGTGGATTTCAGGATAATTTCCCCATCTCAGGATCAGCTAATTAGCAACCTTAATTCTATCTGCAATCTTAATTCCTCATTGGAATGTAATGTAACATATTCACAGGTTCTGGGGATTAGGGTGTGGTTATCTTTGGTAGCCAATATTTTGCCAACCACGTCACCCCTGTGGTGGCTGGTTTATGGCTGCTTTTCCTTTCACTGTGTCACTTACCTGGTTTCCTGCTGGTGGTTCCTGAATCTCCCAAGTCAAGGACTTACACTTGACTCATTGCCTCAGGGCTTCTCCTGGGGGGATCCCAAATCAGTATGCCCATGCCCGGCAAAGCTTTAACATTGAAGACAGTGCAAAAGTAGGGTAAACCTGGGCCACAGAGACTCAAGACCGAAAGCGATGAGTTTTGATTAGACATGGCCCCTGCCCGTGCCCGGTTGTGCTGTGAGCAGCCTCCGTCTTGCAGAAGGAAGTACCGACGTGGAGGCAGCAGCTCACCTCCACCCCCACATCTCACTGTACCCCCAGGACTTCCTGCTCCTGCCAGGTAATGGTGACATTGCACTAATGAATGACTCATTCTCCTCAGCAAATTTCAATTTTAAGTAATTGCTTGAATCAAAGTTATGTGTTGGATCCTTAATATACTTCAGAGTTGAAGCTGATTTTGATTAGTCTCCATCACTATTAAAATCGAAGGTGTGTTTTCCATTGGGTGGTGATTTCCCTCAATCATGGCCTCGTTGCTCACAAACATGATGTTAGTGACTACCCAATGTGGAGCACATTCTGGACCTTCCCTTCAGGACCACTCCTTTTCTGTCTTCAAAGGACTTTTTCATTGTCACAGCTCTTGCTATGGCTGGGCACCCAGTGGACACTCAATAGCTGATTGAATAATTCATTCTGGCCATTTTAAAATAAAATTTAAAATATACAGAAGATCATCAAGTCCAAAATAGCAACCCTCATATTCCCAGTGTTAACATTTATTGTATTTGCTCCAAATTGCACAGGTATTGTGTGACTACAGTGCTCTGTTGCCCATGAAGACATTTAGAATAGGTCTCCATCTCTCTCTAAATCCTAATCCTCTCTCCTTCTTCCCAGTGGTATCCTCTATAATGAGTTTGTCTTATTCAGTCCTTAAGAAAATAAGAGCCTTTCACATACACTCCTCACATATCCATAGGAAATAATAGTATCCCCATGTGTATTTTTACTTTCATAAATGGTATTAGGCTATTCATGCCATTCTGCAACTTGCTTTATTTCACTCAATATGATTTTTAGGCCTTTATCCAAACCAGCAATTCTAGTTCATTTCTTTTAACTGCTATACTTTATATTTTAAAAAATCCATCTTATTAATGGACATATAGGCTATTCCAACTTCTTTTTGCTGCTCAAAACAATGCTGCAATGTGCATCTGCTGTGGGTTAAATGTATTCCCCAAAGGTTCATGTATTGGAAACTTAATCTACATTGTAACAGTGTTAAGAGGGTGGGAAATCCTATGATGGTAATTGAAAGGTGGGGCCTTTAAGAGGTGATTAGATTGTGAGGACTGTACCCTCGTGAATGGATTAATCCATTGATGGTTTAATGGGTCGTCATGGGTGTGGTTCTGATGGATTTAAAAGAAGAGCAAGTGAGCAGGGTGGTTCTATTGCTCAACCCATACTCTGGCCCCAACTTCCTGTTACCAGGTATAGATCTGGCTGCCTGCCCCCTTTAAGAAGCAAACCACTCAAAAGGCATATGTTGGTGAAAATGGAAGTCAGCTTTTATTCAGAAATACTGGTGACCTGAGGAGAGATGTTAGGCTAACCCTTCTCTCTGGTAAGCCTGAGGAGAATGGCCACACTAAAGCCATCTCAAAGACTCAGATTTACTGAGGGATTTTTGAAGAGGGGATTGAGGGAATGGAACATAGGAAATGAAAAGCAGGGGGGAGGGGGATGTGAGCTGTGGGGACTCGGTGCAAGGGGTCAGGTGCAAGGTCTCACCAAGGCTCACTCTGGCTTCTGTTTCTTTCTCTGCTGCTAACTCAGAGTCTGGATAGTACATGCCTCCTGGCAAGTGTGCACCTTCAGGCTGGCTGGGAAACTACGTTCATGTAGGTAATGTGCTTTTGCTCCATAACCGAGGTTCAAAATATCAAATAACCATGGGGAAGGAGGGAACTTAGAGAAATGCATACCAAGGGAAAAAAAAAAAAAAAAAAAAAACTGTGTCCTTTTAAAATCTTCTAGAGCCCATGGGGTTTTAGGTCCCAACATGGCTTCGGTCCTGCTCACTCCAACATTCCTATTAAGAAGAAGGCCCTCATCAGATGCTCCTCCCTGGACTGTGGACTTTTCAGCCTGTGAACTGTAAGAAATAAATTTTGTTTTCTTATAAATTACCCACTTTCAGGTATTCTGTTACAGGCAATAGAAACGGACTAACACAGTATCCATGTGCAGATGTCTTGACTCCTGACAGGGAAACCACCATGTGATAGCTAAGGAAGGGCATCCTCAGTTTCAGTGGAAGCCACTATTCAGAGTGGCTGTGACAATTACACCCATACCCACAGCCTGTAATAGCCATGCTGTCCCTACTTCCTCACCAGCACTTGATAGTGTCTGACTTTTTCACTTTTGCGAGTCTGAGGACATGCCTGTTTTGAAACCAGGTAAGTCACTAGAAGGCTCACCGTGGTTCTTCCTCTTAGAATCCAGAAGAATGATAACTAAGTGCCAATTTTACATGTCGGTTTCTATCACCCAAATCCCCCTCATTTGCTTTTGGGGCAAGGGACTGGCTAGCTGGGTGGGCACCAGAGATGTGTTGGGACATGGAAGATGGTGAAGACAGGGGAGGGGCTGGCCAAGAGCTTGACAGGCGGTGCAGAAAGGTGAGTGAAGAGGAGGTAAGGCTGCAGGTGTGCTCTCTTGGCCGTGGCTGCAGCAGAGGCTATGGGGATGGTCTGCGTGGGGCTTCAGAAAAACTGGAAACGTGTACTTGATGGTGGAGGAGTCTGGTTCCTCAGTTTGAAGGAGGACACCTTAAATGAGGACTGTGTCTGACACCACCCCCAACCCCATCCTCATCAGGGACTCCTGGGCCTGGAGGAGTCATAGAGGGCCCAGACACCAGTCCACTGTTTCCAGTGCTGGAGGCATCAGCAAAATCCAGAAATCCAGACCCCTCCCAAGAAGAGGCATGGATGGCCCCTGGTGACTGTTTCAGGGGAAGCTTTCAGGGAATGAAGCTTCTTATTTGAGACGAGAGTTTTGGGATCTTCCATTTGGACCTGTTCCTCTCTGCAGTGAGTCCGGGGATGGGACTGGATGAGACAAAGCTGGGGTGAAGGGCAAGGGGCAGCTCCAGCCTCTGTCAATTTCCTCTCCCTTCCTCCCTCTTTGCTATGGTCCAGCCCCAGGTTTACGCTCAGGGTTGGGGCACAGGGAGGTTGGCTTGGTGCCCCATGGTGATGACGTGTTTCCTTTGCTCAAGGGCTTAGTGAACTCTTGAAGAATGAGCAGGGGCTCAGCAGGCAGACAACAGGGGAAAGGGAATCCTGGGCAGAGGGAACAGCACGGAGGTATGACAGAGCCTGGCACATCGAAAGAATAATGCTGTGGTTTGTGGACCAGAAGTGTCCACTGTGACAGAGGGATGGGGGTTGGGGAAGTAAGATCTTTGGGACTAGAGAAGTGGTCAGAGAAGTCGTTCAGCTGGGGCAGGTGCAATTAGATTAGCAGTTTCAGTAGATCACTCTGGAGACTAGAAAAAGAGAGAATTGATTACTGATGATGATGTTACTTGGCTAATATTACTTTGGCACTTAGTTTTTGCCCAAGTGCTTTATATATCTTGTCTTAATCTTACAATATGCCCTATGAGAAAGTTGTATCAGTTAGCTATTGTGTTAGTCCACTTTCTGTCATGTAGAATACCTGAAACTGGGTAATTTATAAAGAAATAAAATTTATTTCTTACAGTTTCAGATGCTGGGAAGTCCACGGTCTAGGGGGCACATCTGGCTAGGGGCTTCTTCTGGGTGGACTCTCAACAGGGTCCCATGGTGACAGAGGCAGTCACATGGCAGGAATAGCAAGAGCTCTTTAATGTGCTCACTTGCTCTCCTTATAAAGCCATGAGTGTCACACCCATGACAACCAACTAAACCATCAACCCATTACTCCATGAATGGATTGATCCATTCACCAGGGCATAGTCAGCACGATTCAATTACTTCTTAAAGGTCCCACCTTTCAACACTGCCATAGTCTGATTTCCCATCCTCTTAGCACTGTTACAACAGGGATCAGGCTTCAGTGAGTTTTGGGGGGATATCCAATCCATAGCAGCTATTGCCACAATGATGTTACATAACAAGCAACTGCATCATTCCTACAACAGCAAGCATTAATTTCTAGCTCACATACCTGTGGACTTCAGGAGGCAGCTCTGCTTCTGGGTGTAGATTAGCAGGTCAGCTGAGGTTTCCATTCCATTTGTCTCCTCCTGGAGCTCTGCTCGGAGGGGCAGTGGCTTCCCAGGGTATGTTCTCTTGGTGGCATCACAGCAGCCTAAGAACGCAAGCCCAGTTCCTTTAAGCACATTTCAAGCTTCTGCTGCTGTCATGTCCACTAACATCTCCTTGGCCAAAGCAGGTCACATGACCTGTTGCAAGTCTATGGCAGCCATGGAAAAGGTCTACTTAGACTTGGGACCAACAGTTCAATCCTCCACCAAGGGCTTTATCATTATCCCCATTTTACAGAGGAGGGCAAAATTGAGGATGATTTGCTCAAGTTTGCCCCACCAGAGGACAACGAGCTTGGATTTGCCTGTGGGTGTCTCTGTCTCTTGAGACCTTTCTTGGCTTTTGCTCTGATGTTTATTAGAGCCACAGCTTGGCAATTGGGCCATTCCCTAGGCGATGGACTCCCTCCTTCTGCCCTGATCCCTAGCTGGGAGGAAAGCTTTCTTTTCTGCAAAACAGGCTCCTAATTCTCTCTCATGAGTGTGCTGAGTGGCCTCGGATGGAAGGCCACATCAGGAGATTAAACCCACCCAAGACCCATGTCCCATAACCAACCCCACTTGCTGTCTGCGGCTGTGAGGCCCTGGACACTGCCCTGCCTGGGCACCTCCTTCTGGGGTTGAATCAGCCACTGATACTGGGTGATTGGGAGCTCCGCGTGGGGCCATTCAAAGGAGCGGCGCTGGGACTGCGTCGTTCATGAAGTGCTCGGCTAGTCAGCTGCTACGGCTCTTACTCAAAAACCTCTCTCAGTCAATAAGTTGAGAGGGGATTACTTTTTTTTTCATACCCGCGGGATGTTGGAGTAGTTGGAAAAGAGCAAGCCCTCATATTTGCGACAAGCCTCACTGAGGCAGAACGGCTCATTTTATAGATGTCTGCCTCTGAGTTATTATTTCCCTAGTTAAAACACAGTCACAACACGTGCTGGGGGCAGCCCTGGCTCCCTCACTTGCCAGTCTAGGAGAGACTGGCTTAGAGGCCCTGGAACACTGAGGATGTAGAGGAGAACTGGGCCCAGTGGTCAGCTTCGAATGGGACCCTGACATGGCCTAGGGGAAGCCACTGCAGGTGTTATCCATCGGTGGTGAGTCTGGCAGCAGCCGGCTGGCTCTGAGGAGATTCAGAGGACAGGGTGGGAAGAGGAGTGACTTCATCCCACCCAGTCTACAAGCCCTGCATGAGAACTGTTCCCATCCTCTGGGAAATGTCAGAGGCGATTTTAACTTGCAGATTTTTGTTTTCAACACACACCATAGAGTCGAAGAACAGATTTCTGTTTAACATGAGGCTGGGGAAATGGTTCCTGTTTATTAAAACATACACACACAACAAACCCGCTTGACTTTGTATTACCAGAATCAGCCTGGAGGCGAGGGTGAGGCAAAGGAGACTTTATTTTATTTATTAAAGGAAACAGGTTTTCTGCCTGTTTCTTGGCTTCAGGAGCAGTTATCCTGAAGAATGACTGAGTCCTAGGAAGGGAGAACGCTGTCTAGGAGGGATGGGGTCGGGGTGGGGGGGGGGAGTAGGGAGGAAAGCAAGACTTGTCAGGTCCCTACTCTATTCCTGGCACCTAGATCATTCCTTTCCCCAAGGGCTGAGCCACGTGTGTGCTGTCCGCTGTGCATGGCACTTTGCAGGTGCTCAGTAACTACTTTTTAAACAGACGAATGAATGAGCTCATTGAATTCCCCAACAATCTTCTCTGGTAGGTACAAATATCCCCCTCTTGTAAAATCCTGGACTTTCTCATGCCATCCCAGCATTCTGGGCTTATCTGTTGTCATATTTGCAGCCACCTCCTTACTTCTCTGGCTTTTTGGCCCCATCTACTATTGTAGGACTTTCAAACCTCACCTGGGGCTTTCTGTGAGTCTCCAGAATATCTCACGTGAGACTTTCTCTGCCCTTTCATGGCATCTTCCATCTTCCTCTGGCTCCTTCTCCAAGCCCTGTTGGTGTCCAGGGATTGTAATGTCTCTGGATCACCCAGGAATGAGGTGACTGTGCTTGGAACTCTCTTTAAATGCTCAACCCAGCTGCCCAGTCTAAGAGCCCCGTTCCCTGGGTCCTACATGTGCCCAAGCTATGCTGTGTAACATGCAGAAATCAGCAGAATGCCTCTTTCCTGCTTGTAGTTAGAATTTTTCACCAAGCCTCCCACCCAGGCTTGCTCGTGCCACCAGATCTTAGAGCATTTACGAAGGGAGTTCCTTCAGCAGGAGAAAGGCAAGCTCCAAGCATGCTGCCAGGCCCATTCCAGGGCTCAATAAGTGTTAGTTCCCTCTCCTCTTTCTCTTCTCCTCTCCCAACTAGAAGACTGACTTCAACAGCCCAGGAGACTGGAAGCTGAGTGTTCTCAAGGTGAGGCTGCAGATGCCTCAGGCCAGGCAAATCAGGAGAATAGGAGACTGGGGCTGAGCCTGCAGGTGGAGGTCAAGAGGCCCTGCCTTGGGAAGAAAGTGGGATGTCAGGGCTGGAGGCCAGGCAGGCACTGAGTTCCCATGACCTGCGAAGGACAAAAGACAAGCCTCAAGGCAGGTGGAGGAATAAAGAGGCAGAAATTCGCCTGAGGCCCTCACATCTGAGCTCCAGCTCCCATCATAGGGACCTGTCTGCTCCTCAGCTGCAATCTCCAATCCTCTATAAATGGCTTAGGGTGATAACTAAAAAAAATCTACTCTGACCAGGTACAGTGGATTGGATTATGTCCCCTGAAAACTCCCTGAAGCTTGAACTGTGTCCCCCAAGTTTTATGTATTAGAAACTTAGCCCCCACTGTGACTGTTAAGAGGGTGGGAAATCCTATTATGGTAATTGAAAGCTAGAGCCTTGAAGAGATGATTGGATTGTAGGACCGTGCAGTAGCGAATGGGTTAAAGATGGTGGTCAGGGACGTGGTTGTGAGGGCTTGAAAAAGAGAGTGAATGAGAGGTTACTCTGTGTTCTCTCTGCTCCTGCCTTTCTTGCAATGTTATACCCTGTATCAGCACTGTAAGAAGACCCTCATCAGATGTTTTCCCTGGACTTTGGACTTCCCAGCCTCTGAAACTGTAAGCAATAAATTTTATTTTCTTCATAAAATACCCAGTTCCTCATAGTTTATTATAAGCAACAGAAACCAACTAATACACCAGGTCAGCTAAATTGTATCTTGGGAAGTCTGGGGTAAGTCAGTAGTCACATCCCATGTCCTGGAAAATGTTATTATAAGACTATTTCCAGACATACAGGTACCAGAAGAAGTAATAAAATAACCTAGAATGCTTCTTGTAATCCTTACCCTAGATTTCTGCATGTGGGATTTAATTTAGTAACCATCTAAAATACTAGCCAATAGAAAAACTGATGTTGTGATTAGGGGTCTGTCCTCTTCTCTCTCTCTTTTGATTCTCCCTGCTTCTTATGATTATAGAATGCTAAGCTCTACTGGTCCCTTTTGAAGTGTATTTCTCAGGGCAAACTGACCTATGTGTTTCTCTGGTTGCAGTTATCACATTGGCTCAATAAATTCCATGCTTTATATGTCTGGCCTTAGTTTCTTTTAGGTCAGCAAGGGTTTGGGTGGTGAGTCTATTTCTGAGCCCTGTCCTGTCCAGCCTCATTGCTGATTTCAGCTTACTGGATGTGCTGCCTGACTCCTCACACCTAGCACAAACTGAACATAGTCTCCAGCCAGGCCTTGTCAACAGAATGGGATGTCTGAGTGTCCCATTTCTCTCTCCCTCTCTCCCCACAGTCTGTGGCCTCCTCCCGTCCCACAGTCCTTTCTCTGGATGTTCCCAGGACATAGCTGGGACCCCCTCCCCCAATTTGAAACACACCTATAGTGCTGTTTTCAAAGTCTCCGGACTCTAGTAGCAGCAGCCCTTTTGCTGAACTGAAACACAAGTTCAATTACCATTTCAGAAAAATCATTTTAGAGACTTTATATCATGTTTTCTTCTTCAGCTTATCTTTAAATAATTTTTCTGTGTTTTGACAGTGAATTTCCCCATGCCTTTAAAAAAAGTTACCAATTAAAGCAAAAACATATAGAAGATAAATTAGCCTGACTGGTTGGCTCACTTGGGAGAACACGGTGCTGGTAACACCAAGGTCAAGGGTTTGGAACCTCTTACTGGCCAGCTGCCAAAAAAAAAAAAAAAAAAAGAGAGAGAGAGAGATAAATGAAATTTCACCAATTTCTGTCATCAGAGCAATGCCCCAGATTCCTCATTTAGTCTGGAAAGACATGGAATCTTGATTACCCAGGGAACTTGGTCAATATGTTGTAAGTGGCAGAACAGGTTTTATCACCTGCAAGTTGATGTTGGGTGTCATAATTAAAACAGATGTCACATCAGCACTGGCCCCATCTCCTTTGGAGTTCATGGTGATAATTCTAACAGTTATTTATATCCTCACAACAAGGGAGTTGCTATCCCCACTTTACAGGTAAGGAAACAGAGACTCAAGGAGGTTAAGCAACTGGCTGGAGTGGGCTTGAACTTAGGTCTGTTTGTTTTAATAATAGCAAGGTGTTTTTCCAGCCTTTTGATTTATGTAGCACATACCTGGACTCTCCCCACTCCAGTTAACAAATTATGGCAACACTTAGAAGCTTCAAACAATAACTTAATTGTGCTCACAGATTCCATGGGTCAGGAATTCAGAGAGCACAGTGGGGACCACTTGTCTCTGCTCCATGATGTTTGGGGCCTCAACTGGGAAGACTCCAAATCTGGGGACTACTTGATGGTACGGTCTGGAATCACCTGGAGGCTCATTTATTCACTCACTCATTCATTTTTTCATTCATTCATATGTCTGCTATCTGGAAGACTAGAACTTCCAACTGGACCACTTATACATGGCTTCTGCATGTGGCTTGGCTTCCTCCCAGTCAACAGCCTCTGGAGTCGTTGAACTTCTTACATTGTAGCTCAGAGCTCTAAGTTGGGTGTTCCAGAGAATAAGGTGAAAGATAGCTGTGTTGTCTTTAATGACCCAGCCTTGGAAGTCACAGTGTCACTTCTGCTGTATTCTATTGTTGAAGCAGTCACATGCCAACCTAGATCCAAGGCAAGGTGTTGTAGGCCCTATCTCTTAATGCGAGAGGATTAAGCCCACATTGTAGAAGAGGATTTGGGAGGGGGAATATTGCTGTGGTTGTGGGGAAACACAATCTGCCACTCTATTAAGCCCAGCATTGTGAGAACGAACAGACTCTCTGACCATAAATAGGTTCTGTAAATAGGTTGCACATTATCAATATAAATGCAGACCCAGTAATGCAGTCTTATCAAGGGACAGGAAGGGTGTAACACTCCTTTATTAGCTGTCCTTCCTGACAGCAATTCAGGCATACACACAGAGCCCAGAGGAATACAAAATAGTCCTGTCCTTCATGTTCAACCAGTATCTCCCACTGTGGGTCTTTTGATCTTGGCTCTTGGGACCAAGTCCCCATGTGACTATTGCTCTTGTGACCACTTGGAAATTGAACACCCATCTCCTTTGGATTCTCTTTCTTGTCTCTCCTGTCCTGAGGATCCTTGGCCCTCTGACCCCATGGGTCACTCTCTTCATAAAGCCAGTCTCTGGTGTGGGTCTGGAGCATGCTGTGCCCTCTGGTTTCTCTCTGTAGGACAGTGAGTGGGGAGCAGAGACTCTGGGTCAGCTGGCTCTTTGACCTGCCAGCACTGGTCTTTTCTCATCATGTCTGCAATGCTGAAAGGGTGTCTGTTCCCTTTGTTGCCTTGACAAATGTCTCCTTCTGTTACTGCAGCCTTGGGAAGGGCCATATCCCAAGAAGGGGACTAGTGTAGAGGAGAGGAGAAAAGACTGTACAACTTCATAAGGAAAGGATCTTTCTTTATTTAAGCTATTGCCCAAGTGTCCTGATTCATGCCCAGAAGAGGCTGAAAGGTATTTCTCTATTAGATCAGATAAAGTTGGGGGGGGGGGGGTTGGACAGAATAGACCAGCTGGATTGTTTTGCACTTGTTGGAGCAAATGTCTACTTGAAAACTCCTTCCACACACAGTCAGAAAATTACCTTTCTTGGCCTTCAGCCTGGATGGCCCCATGTGGTGGGAGCCGATAAGGGAGCATTCATTCAGTAGTCACTTCTGAGCCGACATGCGTGGAGGGTTTCCTCCGTTCCCCCATCTTCCTTGACTTTCATGGTACTGATTTGGGTCTTTGCTCGCTTCAATCCAATCCACTGGGGTGGGGGTAGGGCAAAGAACAGAATGCTGCCCCAGCCCTCAGCTCACACCCTTCTTCAGGGGCAATCAGTGGGCAATCCACCCGAGGTTAGTGTGACAGGTACTGTGATGGAGGAGAACTCAGGGGAACCCAGAGGAGGTTACTTACTTTGCCCCTGAGGGTGGTGCAGAGGAGGGACAGCCTGAGTTGGAAGGAGCAGTGAGGGCTCATGTGAGAGTAGTGAGAAGGTGGTGAAATACAGCAACATGGATTTGTGTGAGCTGCTCTCATCCCTGCGAAATGCACCTCCTCCCCGTAGCATCTGCCTTTCCTGTGTGCTCCAGTGAGAGGTGGACCTGTTTGGGTGGATTCTCAGCTTTTATTATGGAGAACATGACAGAAAAAGAAAGGCAGTAGTGGAGGGAGAGACGGGAAAAAAGGGGGGTGGGTGATCTGGCATGGTCAAGGTATATCAATGCATTGGGGAGAGATTCGAGCATCAGAGATTATAAACTCCTGAGCAGCTGCTGATTTGGAGAGAATGGGAAGAGCAGAAATGGGGGGCCAGTTAGGACCTAGAGTCTCTTAAAGGTCTTTGAGAGGTGCAGATAAAGATTTGAATTCCTTTTGAATTCAGTTTGCTTACAGGACTGGGGTTCATTGCATGCAACAGCCCAAGGCCTGGCTGAATTTGCAGCCCTCTCTGAGCTGGGGAAAAGCAGGTACAGGTCCCTCGTGGGGAACCATTGGAAGTTCAATGTGGCTGCAGTGGGGGTATGCTATGCAGCAGGGTGCAATGTAAGGCTGGAAGGAGCCCATAACTATGGGACCTGATGGGCCATTTGAGCTTCCGCTGTAAGAAAGTGGGGAGCCACTAAGAGGTCAAGTGGGACAGTGACTTGCACAAAGTCTCCTCTGACTGCATGCAGCATGGATGCTAGATTAGAGGGTTGGCACTGGAGACAGGGGACCTGGGAGGAGGCTGAGGCCACACCCTGCTAGGATGAAGAGCCTGATTTGCAGCTGTGGGAAGGGGACAGGACAGCATGGATGAGGGAGAGTTGTGGGAGCCGAATCAGCAGGACAGGTGATGGGTGGGATGAGGGGCAGATGGAGAGGAAGAGCCGAGGATGCCGTCCAGGTCTAGATGGATTGAGAAGATTAAACGAGGCAGTGGGAAACTCACACGACACAGTTCCTTGCTCAGAGCAGCTGCGCTATAACAGGTGGCAGCTGCCATTAGAAATATTATAACTACATTTTCACATGTGACCAATTGTGAGATCTGTCCCCATCATGACGCAAGTGCTCCCTGAGAGCAGGGTCTGTATCTATCTCCTTCACTGCACCATGCTAGACATGAGACAGGTGCTCAGTAAGTATTTCTTGAAGGAAAGAATGAATGAATGAAGCAAGAGTCCTGGCCATTCCCCCTGCCACCCTCAGCCTGCTTTGGCCAGAAGATGGCTCTTTTCCCGAAAAGAACCCCAAGTTTTGAGGAGATGGGGTTGATCCCCAGAAAGCTTGGCTTCGAGATCCATCTTCTCATCAGACAAACTTCAAGGCTTAGAATGTGGCAGGAGTGTAATACCTCTGGGTATCAGTTCCCTTGATCAAAAATTAGTGCAGGGAGTGGGGGGCCTGCCCCTGGAAAACTGTGTATGTGTATGTGTGTGTGCCCATGCAGGTGTGTGAGTCGGGGAGTCAGGTTCTCTTTAGTTTATCCAGGTTGAAGATGACATGGGCTTAAATATTCTGGGTCTGTAGGGCTTCACATTTTGGGGACTTGTAGGGAGATGGGTCCCAGATGGTGGATTTTTGGGAGTTTTTGGTCAGCAACACCAAGAATTCCTCCTTAGAGCTGGAAGAATGTGGACAGTCTCTCTCTGGCTTCATCGGATCAGGAAAAGAAATGCTGTGCTTGAAGCGAACACAGAGTCGTTTCCTTCATTTCTGAGGTCTTCCTCTTTACCCCAAGAAAGCTTGATTTGGGGGTTCTACAGGGCTGCCTGCTCACAGAAACTTCCATGCCCACCAGGTGGGTAGCTGAGCCTCAAGGCAGCTCTGGGTATTTAGATGGCCATTGGGACATCATTTCTCTCACTCTCTGCAGCCTCTCTCCCACCCCTGGCTGTAGCCTTATTTACAAACAGCATTAGCATGGGGTTTCTTAACCTCGGAATGTTTTGGCATGGATAATTCTTTGTTGTGGAGACTGTCCTGTACATTGTTTATCTCTGAAAATGTTAATTAATCTTTCATTTTTGAAGTATAGTTTTGCCAGATATTCTTTGTTGACATTTTTTTTCTCTTGGATTTCCCACTGTCTTATGGCCTGCAAGCTCTCTGCTAAGAAATCTCTTATTAATCTTATAGAAACTCCTTTGTATGTGATGAGTTACTTTTCTCTTGCTGCTTTCAAGATTCTTTGTTTTTTATTTTTGATAATTTGATTAAGATGTGTCTTGGTATGTATCTCTTTGGATTTATACTAGTCGGAGTTCATTGAAATTGGATTTGTATGTCCATTTCTATCCTCAGATTTGGGAAGTATTTGGCCATTATTTTCTCAAATGAGGTTTCTGCCTTTCTCTTTCTCTTCTACTTCCAGGATTTTCATACTGCATATATTGGTCTGCTTGGTGATGTACCATAAGATGCTTAGGCTCTCTTCAGTTTTATTCCTTTTTTCTTCTCTCACTTGATGATTTCAAATGAAGTCTCTTCAAGTTTGCTAATTCTTTCTTCTGCCTGATCAAGTTTGCTTTTAAACAACTCTAGTGAATGTAAAAATTCAGTTTTTTTATATTTTATTTTCAGCTCCAAAATTTCTGTTTGTTTTTTTCTTTTAGTTTCTGTCTTTTTGTTGATATTCTCTTTCTGTTCATCCATTGTTTTTCTAATTTTTCTTAGTTGTCTATCTGTGTTCTCTTTTAGTTCATTGAGCATCTTTAACATGGTTGTTTTGAATATTTTTTGTCAGAAAGTTCAGCAATCTGCATTTCTTTAGGGTCAGTTTCTGGAGGTTTACTTTGGTTATTTGATTGGACCATGTTTACTTGTTTTTTTGCATGCCTTGTGATCATTTGTTGAGATTTGGGCATTTGGAAAAACAACCACCTCTCCTAGTTTTTATGAATTGGTTTTGTGCAGGGAAATACTTTACCCAACTAGTCCAACTATAGGTTCTGAGACTTCTCAAACCTTTTCTCAAGCTTTGTCTTCTCTGGGATAATGCATGTGCTTTTAAAAGTGTCTCAAATTCCCTAAGCAGCTAATCTGTTTCTTCTCCTAGGAAATAATCTCTTGCTTCCCTGACTGTGGAACTGCGTAGTCACCACAGCTCTAAGATTCCATGGAACTTGCCACTGTTTTCAGTGGCTTTCTTTGCTGCCATTCCTTTCAGTGCTCCAAATCAGGTGAGACAAAAACCAATTCCTTGGGCAGCCCTCAGACAAGTCAGAATGCTGGATGCACAGGTCACTCTTTTGAGGAGTAGCTCTAGTGTAGGAGGTTTTCTCCTGGTTTTGCCACACTACACTGGACTCAGAGATCTCTTACTAAATCCTATACCATGTATGGTGTTGTAAAATAATTGCTTTTTTAAAAAAAACCCAGTCAAATGTAAGCTAAGTTTATGCTGCTGCAGCAGTTGGACTGTGAGCTCCATAGTGTCAAGGAAGAAAGAAGGAAACAGCATTGCTTCTGCTACCTCCGTCTACTTCTCTGTTCCAGTCTCTGCTCCAGGCACTTTACTCACATAATCCTTTTGATTTTTGAAAACATTTTGTAAAGTAAGTGGTGTTATTTCTGTCATGCAAATTAGGAAATTGAGGCCTGGGGAGGGTGTGTGACTTTCTGTGTTCTGAGCAGTAGAAGGTGGATTTGAGCATAGATCTGCCTAAATGCTAAGTTGGTCCTCTTCCCATCACCCTGGGCAAAAGGACTCAATATTTTTATTTTATTTATTTGTTTATTTATTTATTTATATTTTACTTTACAATATACAATGTAGTTGATTTTCATGTCCCTTTATCGATTCCTCTTTTTCCCCCTCACCCATCAATATCATATCTGTTCACTTGTCTTAACAAGGTCAAGGAATTGTTGTGATTGTTGTGTCTTCTTCCCTGCTTCCCTGTTTGTTTGTATGTTTATTTATTTATTTTTAGCTCCCACAAATAAGTAAGAACATGTAGTATTTCTCTTTCTGTGCCTGACTTATTTCACTTAATATAACTTTTTCTAAGTCCATCCATGTTGCTGTGAATGGTAGTATTTCATTCTTTTTTTATAGCAGAGCAGTATTCCATTTTGTAGATATACCACATTTTTTTTATCTGCTCATCTGATGATGGACATTTAGGCTGGTTCCAACTCTTGGCTATTGTAAATAGTGCTGCAATAAACATTGGAGTACAGGTATCCCTTTGACATGATGATTTCCATTCCTATAGGTATATTCTCAGCAGTGGAATAGCTAGGTCATATGGTAGATCTATCTGTAATTGTTTGAGGAACCTCCAGGGGAGAAAATATTTGCAAAATATACATCTGATAAAGGATTAATATCCAGAATATACAAGGAACTCAAACAACTTTACAGCAAAAAAATAAGTAACCCAATTAAAAAATGGGCAAAGGAGCTGAATAGGCATATCTCAAAGGAAGATATACAAATGGCCAACAGACACATGAAAAAATGCTCATCACTCAGCATTTGGAAAATGCAAATCAAAACAACACTGAGATGCCATCTCATTCTAGTTAGGATGGCTAATATACAAAAGACTGAGAATGATAAATGCTGATGGGGTTGCAGAGAAAAAGGAACCCTCATACACTGTTGGTGGTGTGCAAAATCGTGTAGCCTTTATGGAAGAAGGACCCAATATTGGTCATATGTGTCCTCCACTGACCCCCACTGTGCCCAGTAGAGTTTGAATGAGGCTGAAAATGCTACTAAGGAGACCCAAAGGGAAAGAGCCATGCTCCACTATCTGCCCCAGTTTCCTCGCCTATGTGTCTGCTGACTTTTCCCTTCCCTTGGTTTATGCTCCGCGGGCATGGGGGGCTTCTGAGCCTGGGAAAAACTTATCGAAGAAGTAGCAAAATCTGCCACCAGGCCACACAGCATATTTAAACACATTAGGCAAAAAATTTCCCTTTCTCAAGACACTTACTTCATCTATGGGAAAATTGTTATAATATACTAATTTTGTTAGCAGGAGTCTCTTTACTGCCATCTGCTGGAAGTTTATGACAATATACACATTATAATTGTGATATAAAATACCCCCCTCTGCCCCTATCCCCCACCCCCAAGTGTGGCACATATGTTCAACTTGTCTGTGGTGGCCAATCAGGAAGATAAATCTGGAACATCCTGAAGCTTAGGAGAAGAGTTTTATGGATATATATTTTTTTTTTTTTTTTTTTTTTTGGGGGGGGGGGGTTTGTTACCCTGGTCCTGACCAATGTGAATCCCTGGGCTTCTTTGTGCTCGCCACATCCACCCATACTGGATCCTACTTTGGGGCCTGGAGGAAGTACTGTTTGAGGGCAAGGCATTGTGGGTGGGTGGTGGTGGAGAGACCCAGCATCCCACCAGCTGCTTTAATCAGATGGCTTAGTCTCCCTGCTGGGATGACAGCTCTGCCACCTGACGCAGCTCTTACCAGCCCTGGTGCCTTGGTAACTGAACTGTATTTGTGAGATCCTTAGCTATTGGATGAACCTGACCACTGGACCTAACTGACTGGGACCCTTCGAATGTCTTATTTTAGGCTGTTAGTCATTCTTCTTTGGAGCTCAGATTTACAATGCTAATTCAGTCACTCACTAATTTATGAATTCAGCAGGTAATTACTAGGTCTTCACACTATGCCAGCCCTATGCTAAGCACTGGGGGATAGATGGTGAGAAAAACAAGCAAACAAGCACATGGGATGCAGCAGATGCCTCTGGAGCCCTGCTCATCGCATTCGTTGACTGGCTCTGACTTCAGCCCCAGCTGTGGTGGATGGTGGCAAGTTCCCCAACAGCTCAGACTCAACTTGCCCTTACAGCATCTGCTTCATGTGTGCGGCAGGTGCCTGTTGGTCTTCTGCCTCAGGGCCTTCTCCAGTGTTGTGGGGGCTCTCTCAGTCCATGCAAGCCTGGCAGTGTGGTGGCACGTGTTAAAATGTACACAGGATTTGTTTTAATCGGGTATGGTGAAACATGAAGACATGGAAATGACTGTCATAAAGGAGGAAGTTTATATTTACAGATCCCTAGAAATGGGAGGCACAGGGCCACGTGGGCAAGTACCGAGGTAGTTCAGGAGGCAGGAGAGGGAGAGGGCAGAGCATGACCCACAGGCTTCATTGGGGTTTTTGTGGGTAGGAATGGGAGAGGTAGCGTAGGTATAGTGAATTAGCATAGGATTAGATATTTTGGAGGGCTCTGATCTATGTGGAGGGGGGTTCCTAGTTGTCTGGTACTCGGCCCTGGGGTGATTTGGGGCAGGGAGAATATTGTCTTGGTGTGTGAGAGCTCGATAAAGTAGATGGTTGGGGGTGTGGGCTCTGGATTGGTTGGTCTGTAGATCAATGGTGCAATCTCACGGGAGTCCTTTCAGACTCAGAACTAGCTAGCTTTAGGAGGGGCAGATTCTCTCGGATCAAAGCCCCAAATGGCAGAGCACTGGGAAAACAGAAAATAAGAAAATATAGTCAATATGGGGTATTAATCTTCCCCAGGGCCACCTTCAGCTGATGGGGGATGGAGCTGATGGGTAAGTACTCCATGATCCTGTTCTTTAGGGGACTCATTTGGGGCCTTCTCACTGCTTCTCAGGAGGTCCCAGCAGGACAGAGCCCGTGCTGCCCACACAGTCAAGGTTTATAGCACACCTTACAATGACCTTGTTCTTCGCTGTGCCTTTCTCCCGTACTCCTGCTCCCTGCAAACCTCTCCCAAATAAACCACCTGCACCCCAGTTTTGTCTCAGGCTGCACCTTCTGGGAACCCTACATAAGCCTTGTGACCTCCTGCTGCATTAGAGCTTTACACTAGACTCAGGGAAGATATGTATCAGGAAAACTTCCTTGAGAAAGTAACATTTTTTTGTGCTGTTGAAGAAAGACTCAGAGTTTAATGGAAGAAAGGAGCGGGGCAGAGCAGCCCAGGCAGAGGGAGCTACACGTGCAAAGGCCCTGAGGCTGGCAGGAGGAGCAGGGCCTGTTCTAGGAAGACATCAAGGGGGTCCTCTAGACCCCTGTTTCTTCCTGTCCTCAAGGATCCACAGAATCAAGATTCCAACATGCTTTGCACCGAGGTCCAGCCATTTATAACAAAGGGGAAAATACATCTGAGCGTAGACACATTCCTGTTTCAATTCTGGAGAACTTGGGGGAATTGGTGGGTGAGTTTCCACATGGGAGAGGGACAGAGAAGCTCAGGTGATTTGTCTTAATAAGCAGCTATTTGGCCTCTTTCTCCAGGGTAGTGGCAACAGCACAGAGCAATCAGGCTGATGGGGCATGTGGGAATGTACCACCCTTACCCTCCTTCCTCCCAAGATGTCCCCAAGAATCGCCCCTCTCATGATCCTAGAGCTGTGGGCCCAGTTGGCACAGAGGGGGCCTTGCCTGGTTTCCAGCACCACCCACCCACAAAGGGGAAACTGGTTCCCATGTTAATCTTTCTGTCTTAAAGACGGTTCTGGTCAAGTCTGGGAGCACAGTCTTGGGAGTGGCCCCTCTCCTTTGCAGCCTGCTGACAACAGGCCTGGAGAAGGCGGGCAGAGACCTGGGTGGCTTTACAACAGCTTGACTGGAAAACTTGCAGATTTCATATCTCAGATAGGAGGAAGGCTCTAGAAGGCACAGACCCCAGCCCTCTTGAGTTCGAGGCCAGGCAAGGAAATCAGGTGGCCAGCAAGGTTTCAGTGCTTGCATCTCTCCAGAGGTTGGGGCAGGGAAGGAAGGACTAGAGCTGAATCTGAAGCTGCAGCGAGACTTTGTGCCACAGGCATCTTTTGGGGACTGGACAAGACATCTTGACTGGACGAGACATGCTCCATTCTTCTCCAAACCATCCTTTCTTTTCCATCCTTGAGGGCCTGTGGAGATGGACAGAGAAGCTTGGGTGGACACGACCATCCCTATGCTTCCATTCAGCTGCCCAAATCTTGGCCTGGGCAGCCCACTGTGGGTGAGGCAATGTTGGGGCTCCCTGCCTCCCACTTGACCCCCAATGCCAGGCTCAGTAAAGGAGCTGGAGAACCTCCAGCAAGGCCTCCTGGATCCTGCACACAAAACAGAGGCACCAGGTGCTCCAGCACTGCCTTGTCTTAGAGGTGAATTTTCTTTTTCTTTCCCTCATTCCTTTTATCCTCCTTTCTCTTTTGGAATATTGACTGCTGGATCTAAAATCCTGGCTTCCCCTCTAACTGGGTGACTTTGGGCAAGTTCTCTAATCTCTGTGCTGCAGTTACCTCATCCATAGGGGATAATACTAGGTCTGATGCGAGGAATAATACCCAGAAAGGGGTTAGAGCAGCCCCTGGCACTGAGGAGGTGGGAGGTGTTAGCTGGTACTGGGCTGAGCAGGGCAGGGTGGGAGGTGGCTTCTGTCCTTTAAGAACCCTAAACTCAGTACAGAAAAAGGGAGGTTTCACACATGCCCTCTGCTGCCTGAGTTTAAATTAAAGTCCTACGAGAAGAGGAGTCACATTGTCATTCGGGATTTAGGGACCATTTTTGTGCAAAGGGACCAGCTCAGGAAGAGAAGCCTCCATCCTCTTGGGGCGGGGGGGGGGGGCTGTGTGGGACAGCAGTGGGCACCCTGCTGTCCCCTTTTAGATACGCAGAGAAGGGTTACCTTGCTTGCCTAGGGCCCGAGGACAGATGGCAGCGGTTTCCAGGCTCCAAGGGCCGGGGGCGGGGGGGGGGGCGGGGGTGAACCTGGGAAGCCAGAGCGGTGCAGAAGGCGACCTCCTCCCCGGAGGGCGCAGGGACGCAGCCACGGCGCGCGAGGATCCCGGGGGCCGCCAGGGGGCGCTGTGGCCACGCGGCCGTACGCCCGCCTCCGCCAGCCCCGAAGAGCCGCGCCCGTGCGAACCGGGACCCGGCGCGGTGCAGTCCGGGCCGACGCCGGCCGCCCCCAGCCCAGCCCTGGCGCCCCCCTCGGCCCACGCGGCGGCACCTCAGGGAGCCGCCGGTCCCTTGCTGAAGGTGGGGACCCGGCCGACATCTGCCGCCCTTCCGGCCTCAGTGTGCACATCTGCAAAGTGGCGCCGGGCGCCCCCCTCGGGGCCACTCCGCAGCCCCGGCCTTCTGGTGTCTGTTCGCACAGTCACTGGGCCCTGGAACTCCGGGCCCAACTCAGCCAGATCCTCTCCGTTGCCATGCCCTAGACGGCTGCTTCTCTCTCCCTCCCATTTCCTTCCCTCCCTTCCCTCCTCCTCCTTTCTCTCTTGCTGCTGGTTCAGCTGAGGACTCTCCATTTGATTCTGGATCTCTTCTCTCCAGAGGAGACCTGCAGTCCTGGGGGGTAGCACGTATCCCGCGGTACCCCCCTCCCCCTCCCCCTCCCCCCTTTTGACTTGATGGGTGGAAACCTGAGCTCATCAACTGTCCCCTGCAAACCTGTCTGTTCTCCAGTGTCCCTTTCAGCCCCCCCGCCCCCTCAATCCTGGGGCTTCTGAGTGCCAACCACATGGCGCTGTCCTGAAGCCCACCTACCACCTGCATCACAATCTAGGAGGATTGTTAAATGGGCTCATTCGAGGTCCCGCTCCAGACCATTGATACAAGCTGACTCTCCAAGGTGGGCCCTGAGTGTGCATTTTATTTTATTTGCTTATTTTTTTTGTCGGCTGGCCCTATGGGGATCGGGACACTTGACCTTGGTGTTACCAGCACCATGCTCTAACTGAGTGAACTAACCCGCCAGCCCCTCTGAATGTGCATTTTAAAGTGCCCAGGTGATGCTGAACTTTGACAGCTGCTGCTCAAAGGTATCTGTGGCTTCTCGAAGAGTACGGGCCTGTGAAATGGGTGTGAAAGCGTACCGTTGAGATGTTAGGCTGAAAGATGCACCGGTCCATTTATAACCAGATCGAAACGGGAGCCCGCAGGCATGAGTCTGTGGACCCTCAGTAAGTGGTGTGGAGGCTCCCGGTGGGGTAGGAGGCTCAGAGAAGAAGAGGAGGAGGAGGAGGGGAGCTTTGAGGAGGAAGGCAGCGTGGTCTGGGGCTGGCAGGGGACTTTGGAGTCCCTGGGTCTTCACGTGTTTTAGAGCTAGTGGGGAAACTGGCCCAGAGAGGGAAACCCGAGCTGGCAAGGTCAACCGCAAGTGAGGACAGGCTGTCTGGACAGCGGGGAGGAGTTGCCCTGCCCTCCGGGTCAGAGGTCTTCCTCTGCCGCCTCTGCCTCTGCTGGGGAGGAAATAGTGAGCTACATCAGGTTCTAGAGTGCTCTCAAGGATGAGAGGGTCATTTCCACCTGGAGGGTGGCGGATCACACCAGTCTGCATGCCTCTCTTTGTAACCTGAGTCCTGAGAGCCAGGAGTACAGTAGCAGAGCTGAACACCCTGAAGCCATGGCTATTCTCAGAAGGAGACTGGACACAGGAACACATGTTGTGCCCTTGCTGCTCATCTATGGGATGCGTGATCTCCTCTTCCCTGCTCCCCTCACCCCCCAGCCCCTTAAGGTACCTGCTAAAACCATGTTTCCACTAAGCTGACAAAGTCATGCAAATAATTTCTTTCTAAACAGGGGACCCTACACATTTCTACTTCTAAGGGCAGAGATAAAACATGTAAAGGGTACAAAAGTGGGAATCTCCCCCCACGGCCGATCCCAGCCTCTCAGTTCCTCTTCCTGGAGGCAACAATTAATACTAGCTTCCTGCATAGCTTCCCAGATATGCTTTGCAGATAAAAACATGTATGTCCATATGTCTCCTTTTAAAAATACAACACATTAAACAGGCTGTTCTACACCTTGCTTTTGATTTAAAAATACATTTTAAAAAATATGTCTTAGAGACTGTTCAATATCACCATATGAGGTTAGTCTGTCTGTAGCTGAGTGGTTAAGAGCCGGTCCTTAGGATGCTGCCTGAGCTTGAATTGGGCAAATTACTTAACCATTCTGTGCTTCCGTCTCCTCATTTTAAAAATAAGGATAATAATAACGCTTATTTCATGAGGTCGTTGCAAGGGTTCAAGGGCATAAACATTCCACACAGTGCCTGGTATACAGTAAATGCTCAATAAATGTTGTTTGTTAATAAGGATCATTCCCTCATTTACTTTAATTTCTAAAAATCACAACTTAAACTTGAAATGCCCTGCCCTGTAGTGATGTCATGGAAAAGATTTGGGCTTGCCAGCTGTGTGCCCTTGAACAAGTGATTTTTCAACCTCTCTGGGCCTCTGCCTAACCTATCTGTAAAATAGGGATAACGATCATGACCACTTGCAAGGTTGTTGGAGGGTTAGATGAGATAATGGATACAAAGGCACCTAGAGAGGTGCCCAGCACTTGATAAAGGTGGTGGTAATATTAGGAACAATGGCAGTTAATATCCTCTGAGCACTTTCCACGAGCATGGCATGGGATGTATCTGGCCTCGCTTGGCCCCAGTAACCCTGTTCTGTCCTTCCAAATTTATCAAGCCCTTCCATGTGCCTGGCACTGTTCTATGTGTTCTGTGTTGCTCTATGATGTAGTTGCTATATTATCCCCATTTTACAGAAAGAGAAACTGAGGCTCAGAGATGTTAAGTAACTTGCATAAGGTCGCACAGCTAATCAAAGTTCAGTTTACTGTATGTCTGATTCCAGACCTGGAGGTCACATCTTGTGCATTCATCGGGTCTCAAAAAGGGGGCTGCTCCTGTGCTCTCCGTTCCCCCTCCTGCCTTCCTGTTCTTCCCTCCCCGCCCCCTTCCTCCTTTCCTTTTCCCCTTCACTTCCCCCTCCTTTTTCTTCCCCCCTTTTCCCTTTTTCCTTCTCTCACTGCTTTGTTTCCTTCTAACTATCTTTCTTTATACACCCCCTCCCTTTGCCCAGACTCTGGATTTCTGGGTTGATGTCTGGGTGCCCTCTAGAGGATGCAGGCAGAAATACAGGAGCAACCCCCATTCCTTGCTTCACCTCAAGGGGCTGACCTACCATGGGTCTTCAGGAGACCAGCCCCGCAGGGCAGTGTGTGTGTTTGTGGTCAACCTCTGTGAGTGTCGTATGTGTGCGATTGTGCACAGTTCCCTCATGGTTATGTGTGCATGTGGGGAATAGGTCCCAAATCCTGACCTTCCTCAACTAGAGCTCTGCCTGTGGGCATTGGGAGTGACTTTCAGCATCCAAGCTCTCTTTTGCCCACCCCGGATGTGGCTAACCAGCCGGGCCCTGCCCACCCAATGTCTGCCCCAGATCCAGAGGCAGCGGGACTCAGCCTTGGGATTCAGGCTGTGGAATCACACAGACCTGCGTTTTCCTTCTGGTTCTGTTGCTTCCTGAGTATTTCTGAGCTTGTTGGGCTTATCTGAAAATGGGCTAGTGCCATCTGGTGAACAGGACCATTGCAGGGTTCCATGGAGACGTAGTGTGTAGGCGTGAACATGGCTGTGCCTGGTGCCTTGTGGAGATCTGGATGCAGGGAACAGACCACCGTGCTGTGGCCCTGGCGGCCTTTGCCTGCTCAGCCTCACAGTCCGTGCCTGACCATGACGTGGATGCATACACTCCCCTACAGTCCAGAAAAACGCAGTCCCCAAGCTGGGAGAAGTCTTCCTGTGGGATCAGAACCAGTGAGTGTGCCTGTGACAGTGTGTGAGCACTGAGGGCCAGCTCAGCAGAGCCTGGAATAAAAGCCCCCATCTTTCTGGATGTGGTTTGCGAGGAATGTCTGCCAGGGGGTGGGCGGGTGGAGCCTGGGAGCCTGCTGGTCCCTGGGCTGGGTCCTCACTACTAGCTCCAGCCAGGGCTGCCAGGGCAGTTCCTGGCCGGCCCACCACATGCACATCTGGATGCAATTGTCCTGCAGCTGCTGGGGCGGGGCACAGGCTGCGGTCAGGGCTGGAGGCCTGTGCTTTGGGGACCTCACAGGGGACTCCGCTGGCTTAGAGATGTAGACACCCACTCAGAGCAGGGAAGGAAGGCCAAGGAGAAAGAAAAGAAAGGAATATGGGCGGGGTGGTGGAGAGGAGAGCAAGGAATGTCTTTTTGTTCTGAAGAACCTTTTGGCTTTTCCCAACAAATCAGAAAATTCAAAGGGGGAGCTGTTTTTACTGTGGGCACACCCATGTCTAAATCAAGCAAACCTGCCACACACACGTTTTTGTTTCTAAACTCATCAAAGGGACTTGAGGCCTGTGCAGGGTCCTAAAAATATACACTAAAAACTACCCGTGTACCACCCTCTCCTCTGATTTTTTCCTTTCCATGTTAACATTTCTGGCAATTGGACATTTCTTGTTCTGACCACAAGCAGCAAGAGGCCTCATTTGGCAATAGCAGAGGGCTCACATTCGCTGAGGGCTGGGGGTTGGGGGAGAGGGCAGGTGGTCCGTGTGTGGAAATGGATTGTTCTCTGGTCACGGAGGGTGGCAGGACCATCTAGTTCTACTCCCTCATCTTATAGCTGGAGAAAACCAGCCCAGAGAGGAGAGGTGTCCTGCCTCAAGCCACACAGCAAGATTCACCCTGAAATGCTACAGTGGGGAGGCTCTGGGCTTAGCTGTGTCTGGTAAGCTGTTTTACGCCCTTCCCAGGACAACTGGAAATACATCTTACTACATTCTACTGTGGTGGAGCTGCATCAGCGCAGAATGTGGAGGCCTTATGGTGGGAGGCCCCTGTGGGGCTGGCAGGGAGCAGGCCTGGCCCAGCGCCCTGGGGTCGGGTCTCCTACCTGCTGTGTGTTGTTGAGGGTCACTCGCCTGGACCCTCAGCTCTCCATTTGGAAATAATAATAGCAGTGATAGTGACACTAACATTTTGTCATTTAATGAGCACTTACTACATGTGCTTCTCATATCTCATCCCATTTGACCTCGCAATCCTTTCAGGCAGGTACTGCTATTAGCTCTGCCCTGCAGGTGAGGAAAACTGAAGCTCAGGCAGGTTGAGTGGCTTGTCTAAGGTGTGGAATCAGGAGTTGAACCCAGGCAGTTAGGGTACTTCTAACCCTCTCACTGGCTATAGTGCCTTTTGCCCCACAGGCTTGAGGTGAAGGCTCATGGAGACCTTAGGTGGGAAAAGGCAAGAAGGCCCGTGCTCACTGTTAGAACAGCAGAGCCGTGGTAGTGATGGGGACAGTGATGGGGATCCAGGGTGGAAATCTCTCTTGTTGCTTCCTCCAGCAGGCCTCCCATCTCTCTGGGAGTCCTGTGGCCCCTGCAGCTGGGCCCTGGCCCCTCATGCCTTCAGAGCCCATGGAAATTAATGCTGTGTGCTCGCCTGCAGAGTGGGTATTTTAGTGCCCAATCAGGAGGCAGCGAGGCCCAGGGGCAGCTGTATCTCGTGTTCTGCCCTCACTCCTGGCTCTGTGCTTCCATCCCCCGTGACGGCTCGGACCGCAGGCCGCTCATGTCTCTGCCAAGGTAAAATTAGAATGTGCAGCTCCTGCAGAGAGGGCAGATTTAACCAAGACTCCTGCTGGCTGGCCTGCCCAGGCCTTTCCAAGCCACTGACAGGAGGTCGGGAAAGAAAATCCAGGGCTGGTGCCCACGACATTCCAGGAGACAAGGACATTGTCTCCAGGCTGGCTGCTTGCAGCTCAGACACATACTGGGAGTCTCCCCCATGCTGGTAGTTGCTGGAGGACAGCAGGCCTGAGCTCCCCTCTCCTCCAGCCTGGCTCAGAGTGGGCTTTTCCTAAATGTTACTGACCAAGAGAGCAGGGGACTTCTGGAACACTTCCCCGTACTGGGGGCTTGGTAGGAGCCGTGAGGATTGCTTTGAGCCCACTAATGGGCACTGCTTCCTGCTGGTGACAGCTGGCACTTTTTTTGGTTTATTATAGTAATTTTTTTTTTTTTTTTTTAAATTTCCCTCCCTGGGGCTGAGCATTTATCTGTTATAGATAAGATAAGGGAGATCAAGTCAGAGAAGTTTATGTGACAGTGATTGGACTGTGGCTAGGCCCCTCCGTGGAGCAGCGTGTGATTTCTGCAGTGTTTTTTGTTCTGTGACACTTGATGAAACAGAACTTGAAGTGATTTGCAGGTTTGCTTTTCATGCGGCAGGGCACAGCAACTCATGGGGTGGTCTCTGGGACTTGATCATAGGTGAGAAGGTCACATTTCTGGGTGGAGTCGTGGAGGGCTGGTGGGGACAGGACGCCTTTACCCAGTGGATCCCAGGCATCTGGCTTTGTCTGTGGCAGCTCCTTTATGCCCTGGCTCCAGAGTGCTGGACAAGATGGGCCAGGCACATGGCATTGGCAGGGGGCTTGAGCCAGGCTGCACCCTGGCTCCCGGTTCCTTGTTCTGTTAATAATGGGGACATAGAGGTGGATCCATCCAGCTGAGTCTTAGAACCTCAGGCTCTCCTCTCTTGTCCTCCAGTACTACTCATTGGTCTCTTCCTCTCAGCACGGCAGGGAAGGACGGTGGTCAGGCCTGGTCCCATGAGGTACCAGGGGAGGAGTCAGGAGGAAAGGGGAAAGGGACCTGGGGCTTAAGACTTCAGCACAAGAAGCTAACATCTGGAGCAGCTTGAAGGAAATCCCAGCTCAACAGATTCCCAGTTTTTCTGTTTCCTCTTTTAATGAGGTGCCCATTTACCAGGCCACTGTTTGCACCAAAAGACATCAAAGCAAGAAGCTAGGGATGCACAGGATATTCGTGTTTGCCCTTCCAGATCATTCTCCATGCTGCTGTGTGCCCGGGATCTGCCCACTGTGGCCTGTAACACCTGGGCTCCCACGGCCTCTGGCCTCTGGTTCACTTGGCCAGGGGGAGGCAGCACCAGGAGGTGAGGTGTTCCTTCCCTCATCCGCCCCTCCGACTGTGGGTGAGCAGTGCCTGGTGCTGCAGCGCTGGCTCTGTCTCTGTCCAGCTCCCTCTATCCCCTGAGGCCCAGGTGTGGTGGTGCTTCTGGCTGTCCAGGCTCCTGAGTTCTCCACCCTCCCGTTGGTTTGCCATAAGCCTCTGTAAGTAGTCCTGAAGAGGGCTGAATAGTGGCCTCCAAAACACATGTCCGCATCTAAGCTCCAGAACCTACGAATGTGACCTTATTTGGAAAAAAGGTCTTCGCAGATGTAATTAATTTAAAGATCTCAAGATGAGATCATCCTAGATTATCCAGACAGGCCCGAAATCGGATGACAAGTATCTTTATCAGAGACAGATGAGGAGAAGACACAGACACAGAGGAGGCAGCCATGTGAAGACAGGCAGAAACTGGAGCGATGCAGCCACGAGCCACCAGAAGCCGCACGGGGCAAGGAAGGGGTCTCCTCTGGAGCCTGCAGGGGGATTATGGTCCTGCCCACACCTTGATTTCAAACTTCTGGCTCTAAGGCTGTGAGATCATAAATTTCTGTCGTTTTAAGCCGCCAAGCAGCTCTAGGGAACAAATATATACAAGTGCCTCTTGTTGATCACCCTGTTCAGGTGTGCCAGGACCCAGACTGATAGAGAGGGACAGCATTTAGGGAACACTTGAAGGCCTGGGGAGTGCCTGGCACCATGTGTCCAAATCCCCAGGGGAGGGCTCTGAGCCCTGGCCCAGGAATTTTGTGGTGGGAACAGCAACGATAACAGCTGGGGCAGGTGCTGTCAGGCTCTGCACTATGCCCTTGTCACCCGATGTCACCTGCAGCTTCAGTGTACAATTCTGGAACACACCAAATGACTTCCCACCCAGGGCACCTGGTCTCTCTTCCTGTGAGAGCAGCTCAGTCCATGCAGGGGACCAACTGGAGGTGCCTACCCTTCATAGGTGAGGGAGTCCCTCCGTGTGACACTGTTCCCTAGAGGTCCCCAGCAAGTTGGACCTCAGTTGCCTGCTGTGGTAACTCATCTACTAACACAGCCTCCATCAGCTCCCTGCAGTTCCTCTCTCACCTCCCTGCTCTCTCACTGAGTTCTGGGATCACTTCTAGATGAACTACTTGTGCCCCTCCCATGCAGTAGTGCCCCTCTTTCTTTAGCAGGGCTTGGGGGTGGTACTTATTTTATTTCCATGTTACAGTGGAGGGTACCAGGCACTACAAGGTTAAGTGACTTGCTCCAAGCCACAGAGCCAGGTTTGCAGCCCAGACAGAGTCTGATTTCAGAGCTGGCCTTCACCACGATCCAAAACCAGGACTGGCTGGTAAGAGCTCGGAGGGGAAGAGTGGGTCTCACATGTTTGAGCACCTACTGTGTGCCAGGCACTGAGCTAGGCACTTTGTATGGCAAGTCACCAGGTCCTCTCCAAACCCTGTGAGGTAGAAACTGGGGGTGCTCCCATTTAATAGGTCAGAAAACCAAGTCTCTGAGAGCTTAAGCAGTTTGTTCAAGGCCACCAACCAGTAGGTAGGTGCCAGACCTGGGGTCTGGGCTCAGATCCATCTGCCTCCACTCCCAGTTCCTTTAAGAAGCCAAGGCTGTCACTTAGTGCACCAGGGATCGGTCACTGAGCATTTGTTTTAAGCTTCATCATATTACCCCATCTCATGGGAATGCACAGCCAGAATTCCACCTAGTTGGTAGACGGGTCTTGCATGGCTTGACTTAAAATATTAACCTGTGTACATGTGCAATTCACATCGGTGGGTCCTGAGAGCAAGTGCCTCAAAGAGACTGATGCACAACACCACAGTGGCTGAAATGGGGGCAGCCACAGGGGTCTTTAATAAGCAAGTCTTTGGAACTGGATGGCAAATGGTCAGCCCTTTAAAAGCCAACCAGATGCCTCCCCTGCATCCATGCCTTTTCTAGAATTTTCTGTCCTGCTTTTTGGCATCTTCTATCTTGCTCTCTGGACTCCAGTAGATCTCCACTTCATCTCTTCTCTGTCCTGAGGGCAGGGCAGGGACCTTTACCCCCATGCCACAGGAGGAAAACCAAGCATCCTGGGGCGTCCTAGGGGGCATCCGTGCCTTTCGCTGTGGGTGGGGAGCAGAGCTCTTCCTGGCCTCGATGCTCATGGCCCTTGCACTTCATCCTGCTGTCAGAGGCAAGAATCTGTCAAGCTAGACAAATGCTCAGAGAGATGGCATAAGGCCAGGGTGAGGGGGGCCACGTGTAAGGCCAACTAACTAATCCTGTGATTTCTCCAAGATCAGATGCTCATCCTGCAGAAATAGGCATGCTTGACGGCAGCAGCAGAGGGGAATCAAAGGGTGGGGAGCCCGGATTAGACGGTGTTAAACCAAGGATTTTATAGTCTGTCTTTCTTCCAGGAAAGTCAACAATAGGCCAGAGTTGTTTCATCTTCCCGAATAAACAAGCAGGTGAGTCATGGGAACAGCAATTGTAGCCCAACCGGGAGTGTGTGTATGTGCGCCTGTGTTGTGTGTGCACACTTAAGTGGATGTGCATGTGTGTATGTCTGTGTGAGAGTCTGTGTAAAAGCAGGAATGTGTGCACATGTGCAAAAGTTTATGCATGTGTGTTCTGTGAATATATGTGCATTTTTATGCATATATGAGTGCATATGGATGAGTGGTTTTGGATGTGTGCATGAATGTATGTATGTTCACAGGTGTATATATGTGTATGTGTGTGCATATGTATCTCAGTGAGTGTGTAAGTGGGTATGTCTGAGTGTGAGTGTCAATATGCACATGAAAGGGTGTCTATGTGTGATGGCTATTAAGTGTGTATGTTTGTGTGTGTGTGTGTGTGTGTGTGTAAGAGAGAGAGAATGAAGCTCAGATTCAGTTTCTTTTCAAGACTCCTAGAGAACAAGCTGGGGCCTTTGCAGACACCAAAGAGAAGAATGATAGAAGAGTAGACAGGGTCCTGTGGCCCTGACCATGAGTGGGTAGCTGAGTGTCTCAGCTCGCAAACACTCCACACTCTTGCCTCCACTGGCGTGGTCATGGTGTGGGACTTCGGGGCTAGTGTTAAGGGATGTACTTTGTGTTCCTCAGGCCATGGATGCAAATCCCAGCTCTGCCTTCTCAAGCTTCTGTTTCCTGCCCTGTGAAATGGAGTAGTAATAACAATCCCCATGGGTTATTGGGAGACCCAGAGAAGACCAGGGCAGGAGAATGCTCTTTGGCCCTCCAGCACTGGGGGTTCCCTGTCCTTTCTTCTCTGTTTTAGCAGGGGCGTGGCCCCGGCTCCTGGGCCCTGAGGTACCCATCGGAGGCTGGTCCCTGTGGCACGTTCACGTCTGAAGATGTCTGGGTGTATCACAGCAGCTATTCTCCTTTCTTCCCAAACCATCAGGCTACGGCCTTGATTCTGTGGGGCCCAGATGTGTCCCTGAATATCACTCAAAATGCACATCCACCAAGACAAGCCATTTAGAAACAGAAGCCACCTCCATCGGCCGGCTCTGTGCTGGTGGCTGTGGGGGCTCAGGCAGGGCTGAGGTCGTCTCACAGGACAGGGAAAGGTGCCCAGTGACCCTCTGTGCTGTGCTGGGCAAAAGCAGGGACTCCAGAGGCAGATAAACCTGGCTCAGATCTTGGCTTGGCCACTCTCCAGCTGTGTGACCTGGGCACGCTCCTTGACCTTCTGGGGCTGGGTTCCTCACTGGCAAATACTTGCTGCCTGGCTGACCTGCCTGGCTCAGGAAGAGCTGCTCCTGAGGGAGTTTGAACAGGGCATCTGTACTCGTTTCCTATGGCGGTTGCATCAAATCACCAAACATGTAGGGGCCTGAAACACAGCTTATTATCTTACGGGTCTGGAGGTCAGAAGTCTGACATGGCCTCACTGGCCTAAAATCATGTCGGTAGGACTGTGTTCCTTCTGGATGCTCTGGGGACAATCTGTCACCTTGCCTTTTCCAGCTTCTACAGGCTGTCTGCACTCCTGGGCTCCTGATCCCCTCCTGTCTCTTCAAAGTGCCTCACTCTGACCTCTATCCCATCTCCTTCTCCAACTCCCTCCTATAAAGGTCCTTGTGATCATATTGGACCCACCTGGATATTTAAGGATACTCTCCCATCTTGAGATCCTTAACTTAATCACATCTGAAAAGCCCTTTTTTGCAATGTAAGGTAACATATTCACAGGTTCTGGAGATTAGGAAATGGATGCCTTAAGGAGGCCATTATCCCCCTTTGGGGGAAACACTACCATAGTGTCCCCAAAATGAGAGGGAACTTTGTTATTGGAAAGGAGCAGAACTGGAGTATGGGTGTCCCCAGTGTCCCAGCAGAGTGACTAAACAACCATCACTCACTGTCTCTGTCATTCTACAACATCTATTGAGTGCCAACTGTATGCCAGACTAAACCTTGACCTCAGGGAGTTTAGGTGCTAGTCAGGGAGACAGAGAACAAACATAAACTATATAATATGGCAGGTGGTGACAAGTTCTTTGGAGAAAAGTAAAGCAGGAGGAGGGCATGGAGTGGTGAGAGCTATGGGTCCAGAAGCTTCTTTGCGGAGGTGACATTTGGGCAGAGCCTGGAATGAAGCAAAGGAAGGAGACAGTCATGCAGATGCCAGAGGGGAGGGTGTTGCTGGCTCTTGTGGGTTGAGTTATGTCTCCCCAAAAGACATGTTCAAGCCCTAACCTCTGGGCCTGTGAGTGTGATCTTATTGGAAATAGGGTCTTCACAGATGTAATTAAGAGGTAAGATGAGACGATCTAATGCTCTTAAATCCAAACACTAATGAAGCCCGGAGGTGGTCTTCCTGCTATTGAGCAGGTGAAGAGTTTACCTGGGGCTGCTGAACCAATAAGCACAGCCTCTTCTTCTCCTTGCTAACCGTGAAATAATTAACAGCAGCTGCCATTTTTTTTGCCCACTCATTGCCAGGTATGTTGAAAGCATCATCTCATTTATTCTCACACAGTTCCGTGAGGCAGTTATTCTTAGTAGTGCCCCATTTCACAGATGAGAAAACTGAGGCTTAAAGACTAAACCATGGCAATTGTCTACACAGACTCACCTAGTGAATTAGGTTTCTGAGACTCAAACCTAGATCTTTTTTGCATTCAAGGGCACATTGTTAACCACATCCCTCTCGTAGGAGCAGCTTGAAGGAAAAGACCATTTTTCCCTCTAGTGTCTACATGTGTATAGCAAAGCACTTTGCACTTCATAGCCAGTTAAAATATATTGATTTTTACATCCATTAATGATCTCTTAAGTCTTGACAAGAGAGTTCAATTCAATCAGAACTTTTGACAAATCCCAAACCAATTTTCCCTACTATGTTGATTTATTTATTCTGTAAACATTTGTGGAGAGTCCCTGGGCACCTGGAACATGCTACAGGGTTATTTTCTTGGTTCCATCCTGAATAGACTAATTATATCTGCAGTTTTGGAAAGACAATGTTTTCATTGGAATTTGTATATAACACTCCAAGTATCCAGTGGGGTGGCCTCAAGGGAGCCTAGTAGCCCAGTAGCAGCTGGAAACCTGTCCTCTTAATTGGAGTCAGGCTTTGATTCCTGTTCACCTGTGGCCTTTGAGCCTTTGGCTTTGCAGGGCTTTTGGTCGACTAGGATCTCCCAAGAGTTGCCTGCCTCTCCCTTCTGGGTGAAACATGCACCTATCTGGCCTTAGGATGTGCCACTGGTCTTGGTTTATCGTGAGCTTTGGTCTCAGAAACCTTTTTTCCAATTACTTTGCAGAGCGGTTCTGTCTTCCTTCCTTTGACTTCTGCCACTGTTGCTGACCAATTCCAAGAGCCATTAGGACGGGCATGTTTTGGGCATCTTCAGCATTCTCAGACCTCTGGGAGCAGCTATTCTTAAGCATCTCAGCTGAGGGCTGGAAAGCTGATGTTTTGTCTAAACTAGGATGTGTGGGCAGAAGAGAGATGGGTGGTGGTGGTGGGGACTGCTGAGAAATGAGGTAGAAAAGCTTCACTGAGGCAGTTAAAAAGAAAACATGTCAACTAAAATGACCAGATATCTTTTATTGCCTATCTGCTTGGCACAGATGAAAAAATAATAACAACAGTAAAACAACCACTTGGTAATGCCCAGGCTTCAGGATCTCTCCCCACTACAGTGAAATATAAATGGCACAACTTTCCCCAAAAAGCAATTTAGCATCATGCATTGAGCTTTAAACAAGTTCCTACCCTTTAATCTAGCAATTTCTTTTCTAGGATGAAAGTCAGTTATATCTCAGATGCAAAAAGATTTACATGTGAGGTTGTTTACCATTGGGTATAGCAGCAAAACTTTGGAAAGACTCTAAAAGTCCAACAATTGAGAAATGGTTAAATAAATTATGTCAATCCACCCGTTCAATGGGATGGTATGTGTTCATTTAAAATGATGCTCGTATGCATTTTTGCTTCCATGGAGACAAAATGGTCATGATAATAGCATTTATAATGGGCTGGGTGCTGCTCTAAGACTTCACAAAGAATAACTTAGTCCTCCTGCAAACTTGTGATGCAGGTGCAGGTCAGGTTAACCCCCATGTTACAGATGGGGAAATGGCAGCCCAGCAAGGCAAAGAGCTAGGACTCATTGCCCACGTGGCATTGAGGGGTCTTGAATTCCAGCTGTTTCCTTCACTTACCACTCTGCCTCTCAGTGTGACCACACGCACAGGAAAATCAAGGACACCAAACTGCACGTCCAGCCTGATTGCAATTTTGCAGGGAAAAATGTCTATTACACGTAGAAAAGAAGATTAGAAAGGAAAACATCTGTAATGGTGGTAGCCTGAGTGGTAGGATTAGGAGTAATTGTCTTCTATTTTGGGATTTTCTAAATTCTTTACAATTGCTGTATTACTTTAGTAATAACATTAGAGAAAGAGAGAAAAGAGAGTGGGGGTCTTCATGTTGCTGACATGTTGAACCTTGCCATCTTCTAGCCTTGTGACCTTAGGAGAGTCACTTCATTTCTTTGAACTACAGCTACTCAACTGGTAATTGGGAGCCATTCACTTTTTGGGGTTGTGAGGATAAGAAACTATACAGGATTGGTGTTGGTTCTGGACTTGTTTGTGGTCAGATCCATCCCTTTCCTTCCCCACCTCTGATCTGTAAGACAGGAGGATGGGATGACTCCCACAGGCTCCTATGTCAGCTGGCTTCCAGCTGGGCTTAGCCAGTGGGAGCACTCTCAGGAAATTGGAGGGTGGGAGGAAGGGAGAAGCCAGAGTATTTCTCCTCACTGTCTGCCTCTGATGGCTTCTCGGGAAGTGGTTGTGTCTCCTCTGTGGTTCTAGCTCCTGCCATAGAGATCCACTCAGTTTCCATTTTCTATTGGGTGCCCCCAGACCTATGGTCCAGTAATACCACCCCATCCTTCTGTTTCTCCAGCCTAGAGGTGGCAGTTGCCTGCTGTTTCTAACCTCTGGATTGCATCACTGTCCCCTGGTTGGCTTATCAGCTCTTCTGTCACTTGTTGAATTAGTCTGGGTTCTCCAGAGAAGCAGAACCAATAGGACACACACACACACACACACACACACACACACACACAGTTGACTCACAAAAGTATGGATGCTAAGAAGTCCCAATCTGCAGTTGGCAAACTGGAGACCCAAGAGAGCGGTGGTGTAGCTCTAGTGCAGGTCGTAAGGCCTGAGAACCAGGAATGCTGATGGTATAAGTTACTCTCTGAGTCCAAGTCTGAAGGCAGGAGATCAGTGTTCCAGCTAGGAGACAATCAGGCAGAGAGAGCAAATTCTCCCTCACTCTGCCTTTTTGTTCTGTTTAGGCCTTGTATGGAATAGATGAGACCCACCTACTTTATTCAGCCTCTGCTTCAAGTGCTAATCTCATCGAGAAACACCCTCACAGACATACCCAGAATAATGTTTAACCAGATATCTGGGTACCCCATGGCTCAGTCAAGTCAACATGTAAAATTAACCATCGTACTTGTGTGACTGATTCTTTGCATTAATTACTTTTAAGTGATTTCTGTTTCCCTGGTTGGATGCTGACTGATGAAGGGATGAAAGAAAGTTTGGTTTTGACCTTGGTATTCAGATTTGGATGACTGAACAGTCAAGTGCCTAGTTCAGTGTTACTTCTGGAATCTGTGAAATTCTGAGTCATCAGTGATTGAGTGATCACGTTGGTTATCATCATATTTCATTTATATAACAATGAGGGACAATATGAGAATATATTTCTTTTGGATTTATTGTTAATATCTAAATATCCACTTTTTAAACATTCTGGAAGTATTGTAAAGTAAATTTTTTGGCTCATATTTTAAAATTTTATCAATTGTTGGCAGTATAAACTATTGCAAAAATAAAATGCTGAAATAATTTTGATTGTAAAAGCTAATTTTATTTATTAAATCATTTAAAAATATTTCAGTTGACATATAAATAGGGAGATAGAGTGAAAGTTAATACAAATATTGAGAGCATTAGCTAGATAGCTTTTGGAAGAATATTATTTTCTTTCTGAGTCATCCAATGTTTATAAAATTTAAATAACAATACAGAACAGAATAATAGAAGTTGGATTATATCACAATTATGATATTGTAGAACCTGCACTTAAAACATTAAACAAAATTAATAACTGCATTTAATTTTTCGTTATTTATCTCTATCTAGGAATTCTGTCTAATTCATAAGGATTTTAAGAAAATATTTGGGATATTTTTAATATCCCGAGAGGATGAATTGGAAATGGGATGTCTCCTTTGCTATCTCAAAATAGGAGGAAAAACTCCAAAATTATGTACAATGTTCATAATGAATCTGATTCAGATGTAATATAGAATACAGAGTATAAAGAAAAAAAGAAAGTGTTAGAGGAAGATGAAGCATCCCCAAATATCTTGCTTCTCTCTGAACCGCATTTGAGAGGGAGAATTTATTTAATACCACAAATTTGAGCTAAAAGGCCATGGGGCCACCTGACTGCTGACAGTCCTGCCTGCCTTAAGATGTTGAATGTTTAAAACGTGACTACTAAAACATAAATGAGAAAATCCTAGTAATAAAATAAAAGGCCAGAATTGTTTCTGTTCAGATTTCCTGAGCCCCCCAGTCCCTGACGTACCCACTGGGACAGCAATCTCCTTTCAGCCTGGAAGCATCACCAAAGAGAGACCACCTCTGCCCCTTCTGCCCCTGCCTCTGCTGGGTGCAGACCTTATCTGGAAGCAGCATCAGAATCCCTCAGCCTGAGTTGCTTAGCAGCAGCTGGAAGAGATGTCAAACCCCAGCATGGACCAAGGCCTTCTGAGGCTTGGACTAATGTTTCCAAAACTAACTGTGAAGTCTTTATTTATCAGATGACTTTATTTGTTGCTTACTAGGTACTGAATATTGCAGCACACATCCTTCTCCCATTATCTAATCTCATCACCCCAGCAACCCATGAGATCACTACTATTTGCATTCCCATTTTATGAGAGAAAATGGGGGCTCATGTAGGCTAGGTAATTTGTCCCAGGCCATAAGGCCAATAGGTGGCAGACCTGGGACTTGGTCCTGCTCAGTGCAAAACCCATGCACTTAACCATTCTGGGAGCATGCCTCCTCCCAGAATGTTCCAGACCATGCAACCCAGCTTCCACATTTTGCCAATGGAGAAAGGGGGAGGCATAGGTTCAATGACCCCACTCAGGTCAGCGGCATTATTGATTTCAAGTCTGAGCCTGAGGCATGCAGAGCAAAGTCAAATGCAGGGGAACAATATCCGCTTTGTGCATTCTCCACCCCTGTAAGCATCATGCCTGGGATCTGTTGGGATAGATCCTGCAGGCTCTAGAGAGCTCTCCACATGGGAAAATAGTCACAGAAAAACAATTCATTTGGTGCCAGTTGGAGAAGAAAGTACTGGTTGCTTTTTAATTTACCTTGTGAAATAGCTGCCGCAGGGAATGAGCTATGGCCACTGGATCACGGGGCTAAGAGACAGGTACTTTGGTGCCTGATCCCTACTTTGCTGTTTGAGAACACTGTCTGGATGTCTCCTGCTGAAACAACTTTGCAAAACTCTCTGAGCTTCATCAAGCACACTCAGGAGCCAGGCTCTTTGCTTCAAGGCACTTTAATTACTCAGTGAACTGGCAGCAGGGGAGGCAGGGCCGGCCTGAGAGGACAGCAGCAGTTTAGCTGGAATGAAATGGCCCAGATGTTGTTGCCGTCTCCAGCTGCTCTCTGCTTCGATATGTCCAGCAAACACTACAGGGCAGTGCCGTACAATAGAAACATAATGTGAGCCATGTAAGTAATATTTTTTGGGGGGGTGCTGGCTGGTCAGTATGGGGATCTGAACATGTATATAATTTTTAATTTTCTAGTAGCCATATTAAAAAAGAGAAAGAAATTAGTAGAATTAATCTTGTACTTTACCTAATATATTCAAAATACTATTATTTCAACATGTAATTGGTATAAAAACGATTCATGAGTATTTTATATTCTTTTTATGGTACTAAGTCTTGAAAATCCAGTGTGCATTTTATAGATATAGCACATCACACATCTCATCACACCAGTTACATTTCAAGTGTGCAATAGCTACAGGAGGTATTGATTCTCTGCCTGCTATTGTTATCACCCTCCTCTGCTCAAAGACCTTCAGTGGCTGCCCACTGACCATCCTGTCGGAGCCAGCCATGTATTGCAATGAGTTGTGTTTCTGCCTGCTTCCCTTTCCAACAGTGAGAGTTTTTATGGTGTCTGATAGGGGCAGTACATGCACCAACTATGTCCTGGTCTTAAGTTCCCTGAGCTATGTTAATTGTATTTTCCCTCGGCTCTCAATAAATCTTCCTGGGACACACGAATGCATCATGCATTGCATTAGGCATTTTATGTAATTTTGTTTAATTTAATTATCAGTACAACTCCACGAGGTAGGTATTTAATCTCCACTTTACCGATGGAAAATGGGGGCTCAGACAGATGAACTTGAACCCAGATCCGTTGGATTCCAAGTTGCTCTTTCAGCTGCAGTTGAGCTGGGCCTGGACACATTCTAGGCTCTCAGAAAACATGTATTTACTGGGTTGAATCGAGACAACAGTTTCTCTGCTCTTTTTTGGGGATGAACAGCAGGCACGTGGAAACGGCAGGAGGGTGTTTACTGACTTGCGTGTCCTTGGTCATCGGGATGCGGTATCTGCTTGGGCCTGGCGGGGAGCGCTGGCAGCGGCCTCTCTTGGAGCTGGGCGGAGCAGAACGGGCGCTCTCAGCGGCCAGGCCCGCACCGAGGGGCCCCTGTGTGCGCGGTCAAGGCGCATGTGCTGCCCTCGCTCCCTGCATTGGGCTTTTCGGACGCCTTGCGGGCGTCCCTAGCCACCGCTATTTAAGATCCTTTACTGCCAGAGTGTGACGCTTCGCTGTGGTACCTTATTGAGAGCACAATAAAAATAAAGATGAGCTACGAATAAAATATCAAGAGAAGATGTCAATCACTATTACCAAAAAAGCAAGAAAAAAGAGGCTGATGTTACTGTACAGCCAGTCTCTCAGCGAATTCCCTCTAATTAGTAAAATAAATATGCACGCCTCCCACTCGGATGTGTGTTTGTTTGCTTTAAAACGTTGTAATTACATCCCCCGCTTTGGAAGCTTCTGGGAACCGCAACCTCCTCACATGGGCTTTGGCTGAGAGGACTCGATCCAACACCTTTGCTGGGGTGACATTCCCGCCTGTATAAGTTACTGGGTAAGCATTCAGAAGCGGGCTGTGTCTTGCCCTGCTCTCCCTCAAACACCCTCAGTGGCTCCCTATGGCTTGCTGGCATCAACACCAGCTCCACTCTGTACAGTGGAAAGGGAAGTGGGCAGGGAGCCTGAAGAAGTGAATTGTACATGACCTTGAGCAAACCCCTAACCTCTCCATGTCTCTGCTTCTTTGATGAAAGGAGGCAGGTCTAGCTGCCCCCAGCCATAGGCAATGCCGATTTCTATGACCATCAATTGGGCTGGTTATCCACATCCCCCTGTAGGGTATCCACATCTTCCTTTTCCTGCCAGAAAACATTAGAACTTCAATTTATATTTAGTTTGTATCTACTTCTATTTTTGTGTTTATTTGATTATATATGTATATATCTATACTATGAATAAAGTATATGACTAATAAGTAAATGTGTATGACTAATAAATAAATATTGATACACATGTTGGCGATGTGTCTTGAAAAAACACTTTCTATTAAAAATCAAAATCTGTGTGATTAAGAAAAAATGAAGACAACTAGTTTAAAGAACAAGGTATATAGATGAAATAAACTGGAGTCAGAAGACCAGCCTAGAATCCTAGTCCTCCCTCTAAGTACATGGCCTGGGGAATGTTTGACCTTTCTTGTCCTGAAATGGGGCTACTCTAGTCTGGATGGTCTGTTTTAAGGGAAGTTGTTCTGAGGGCTGAATGATACAATGCATGTGAAAATGTTTTGTAGACCACATCATCTACATAAGGAAGAGAGCAAATACAATGGATCACAAATCTCCATGAAGTAGGTATTATTATCCCATGAATAGCTCAAGAGATGGGTCTAGAGAGGTGGAGTCATGTTCAAGGTCACGCAACTAGTGTGGGCTAGTGTCCAGTTGTTAGTCTAAAGCTTCTGATCTTACTATGGTATTACACTCTTTCCCATCGGCAGTCTGATCTTCTAAGCTCACACCTTATCCTGTGACTCAGCTTGACAATTTTCTCTGTATCTTGTTGCCGGCCTAGGATAGATTTGCTCATTTAAGATGCCATTGACCTTATCTAATAAAAAGAATCAGAATCCAAGGAGTCTGTTTAATTCATTATTAAAGATCATTTCCTGTTATTATCTTCCCTGTAGCAAAATTAGCTGTTAACTCTCCTGTTAGCATAACCCAGCCAGTATTACTAGGAAATTAGGAAAAAAATCAGTTCAGTGATATGTGAGCTGAGCCCAGGGAATTCCCCATCTTTGGTGCATATTAACATTATGCCTTAGAAGTTGAGGAAATGTTCTGTTAAGTGGAAAAAGAGTCACAGAAATTTTACTTTCAAAAGTCAAGTAAAAAGTTACTTTTTTTTTCCCAAGTCAAATTAATTTTTGTCTCAGGGCAAGAAAAAGTAAATTAAAAATCACTTGCTGCTGCCTCCTCCCAGGCCCAATTTCCTCCTGGGTTCTCATCCCTCTTGGCTGAGATTTTGGGTTTCTCTGGCCCAGTTTGGGTCTCAGAGGACACCTAGCTTCAGGGGTTTCTGCTCCAGGGGACCCCTGACTATGGCAGGGTGGGCCAGTCTGTCCTTCCTTCTACCTGTCTACCCTTCCAGACTCTTCCCTTCCTCCTGGGCAGTTGTTGGGAGTGATGACGGGGAATAAGGACTGAGTACCTGGTGACACAGGGAGGGCCTGTGTTTTGTGACGTGGAGTGGGGCTACACCTGAAGATGGGGATGTGGGACACTGACTGGCCCTCCCTTTATGGCATACGAAGTGCTCAGATTGAGTGGGCATGTGGGAAGTGGGGAGCTCTGGACAAAATGAGCAGCCAGTGAGCAGGTGTTTCATGGCAAGGGTCACACAAATGCATTAGAGGCATGTGCTCACCTGTCTTTACTCTCATGGGTCTACAACTGGGTGTGCGTATGACACACAGCAGCCCGGTGCAGCCAGGAAGCCTCTGGGCTTGGAGACACATGGGTGTGGACTCCTAGCTCTGCGTGGCCTCAAGAAATTCACATAACTGATTTGGGTACCAATTTCTTCACCTGGAAGATAGAAATTTTCAAACCTCTGAGGTTGTGGTGAGGATTGCAGGTGATAATATTTCTGGAGGCTTTGCCAGCACAGAACTCCAGGATCTCAGAACAACCTGAGGTGGCAATACTTGGCTAGGGTCCCAGAAAAGGGGCAGCACTTGTGGAGTCCCTTCCAGGTGCTGGAAACCCTGTGAAGCTCACAATACATTTATTATAGGCTCATGGGTTCTTGTAGCTCAATAATTTAATTCCCCAGAATATTAGAATAATTGCAAAATGTTGACACATTTAGGGAGCTTGGGAAACCCAGCAGAGTGACCAACTCATCCCAGTTTGTTCGGAACTTTCCTGATTTTAGCACTGAACTGCTGTGCTCATTTCTCGGCAAACTGGGATGGTTGGTCACCCTATAAATCTATGTTTTAAAGATGAGAGGCAGGGCCAGAGACTGTCTGACTCGAGTCATATGTCTAGGGAGCTGGAGAGCTTTTTTAACGTGAAACTAAGCTTTCTGGGCAAAGATAGAATCCAGCTCACCTCCTGCCTGAGCAGCCTCACATTCGAACTTATGAGCGTTCCAGGAGATGAAGTTTCCTTGGGCTCATTTCACCTGTTGGTATCTGACTTACAATTGTTCTCTGTTAACTCCATTATCTTTAATTTGCAAGAATGTAGCCAACAGGAAACCCCTGGACATTTTCTCTTTAATGAAACACAATTTGATTACAAATCTTCAGAGTCCCTTGGCAGACAGCCTTTTCTGGAGGATTTCAGTCTGTCATGGCCACTTCAGCATAATTTCTGCCCTTTGGGGGAGTCCAGCAGAGGCTGCTGTGGTCCCCCTCCAAGGGAGGGGGCCACTTGGCCCCAGTCAGCCCATGCCTTGATGCCAGCTGCTGAAAATGTCCCTCCTCATCACTTTGTGGCTGAGGGTGTTCTTTGTGGGTCCCTGCACCCAGTGTGCCAGAAATGCCTTCCAAATTCACTACAAAATTCTGATTCAATGTCTAAGATTTACTTTTTTTGTTGTTGCAACTGTCAATAGCCATCATCACGCCCAATGTCCAGCAGACCAGATATGGGGCTGGGGTGATTCAGCTGGTTGAAGGTAAAAGGTAAGAGCCAGGAAGCCAAGTTACAAGGACATCTATGTTTATCAGGTCATTGGAGAGCTTTGGCTTGTGAATGTGTCAGGCGGCTCGGGCAGTGCTCACCGTCCTCCCAACAGCCTTAGGGGCTGAAGGGCAAAACGTGGGGGCCGAACCTTAATGTGGTTATTTAACAGATGTGGGAAGACCCAGTTACACTGTGCCTGGGACAGGGTGGTAATTCTGAGCATCATTTGCAATCTTTTAATTTTGTTGTGTGTGCCAACTAAACTATATTGCTTATGACCACGTTTGCCACAAACACTAGAAAGTTGAGAACCACAGTCCCCAAATTCTTATTTTGTTCTGCTAGTACATGCTCCTCAGACCCTACACTCACCTCCAGCCTCAAACCTTTGCTGACCTATATGTCCCCCCACCTCCCCAATTAGTAATAAACCACAGCATGAGAACACATTAGAACTGGCAAATGTCGGGCCAGCCCCATGGCGCACTCGGGAGAGTGCAGCGCTTGGGAGCGCAGCGACGCTCCCGCCGTGGGTTCGGATCCTATATAGGACTGGCCAGTGCGCTCACTGGCTGAGCCCAGTGCGGATGACACCACGCCAAGGGTTGCAATCCCCTTACCAGTCACAAAAAGACAAAAAAAAAAGAAAAGAACTGTCAAATATCTTCGAAACAATGACTCAGAGTCACAGTGATAGATTCATGAACTCGACTGTGATGACATTAGCTTCCTGTTCATGAATGAGCCACTTAATCTTTCTGAGCTTAGTTTCCTTAACTGAGAAATGGGGTTACCGTGTGGGTCCTGGTGAGGAATGAACGGGATGGCAGAAGGGAGAGGATTAGGAATTTGTCAGCATGAGTTGGTATGGGGCAGGGTTAAGTGTGGGTCTGCCCTTTACCTTTAAAGTTGCAGGTCTGGGGGAACTATTTGGCCTCTCTAGGCCTCAGTTTAATTGCAGAATGGGGGTAAGAGCAGCACCAACTTCACAGTATTTTGATAAGGGAGGAAAGACATGCAAGTACAAGCACCGAGTGTGGTGCCTGACACAAGTACACTCCAAAGTCCTGCGTGGTAGTGTACCTTGGATTGGATGACATGATGGTGCCTGCTCTACAGAGAGTAGCTCTTATTATACCACTCAGCACGTGGCCAAGCAGTAAACCTCTAGATGTTCAGTTGCAGAACAGGTAGAAGGAGTGGCCCCGGGCTTTGCATACAGTGAAAGCCAAGGCCAGTCCCAGATACAGGCTTGGGTTCTTTCTGATTGACAGGAAGAGGACCTTGTCTGCTCAAGACGATGGATGAAACCCCTCAGGTCCTTCCAGTCACCCACAAGAAGAAGCTTAGTGTAGCCCAAAGCACACAGGGCGCTGATCGGGAGGACAGGCTCTCGTCCCCGTTATACCACGGACTTGCTGTGTGACCTTGGGCAAATCACTTCTCCACTCTGGTCCACTCAGTGCTTCCATCTGTCATATGGAAGAATTGAATTGAACTATCCCTAGGGTCTCTCCCATTTCCTTCATTCCATGATTTTCTAGGTACCATCTCTTTGTTTTTTGTTTACATATAGTCTTGTTCCAAATTTCATCTCTGCCTCTCAGCTAGAATGCGCATTCCTTGAAGCCAAGTATCCTCCCTGGAGGAGTCTAGTAGGTGCCCTACACATGGGGTGTCAGGGTCTGGGGTTGTGTGTTCTTACTATATACCACTGTGTGGGGCACGTGCAGATCTGGGGAAGCAGAGGGCAGGACAGGTGTGAGTCTGGCAGTGGTAATTGAGCCTTGAGCCTCCGTTGAGCATCAAACCAGAGACTCACAGGAATGGAATCCTGCCTTTGCCCACAGCACCAGCACCTGTTCCCCGCTCCACATTCCCAAAGCCTCTGGACTTCAACCTGGAACCGAAGCACAGAGACTGGGCATCCTGAACCTTATGTAGGCCTTTCAAAGAGGGCTGGTCCCTTTTCCCAGCCTTCCTCACCTGGTCTCCAGAACACCTTGCTTTTCTGACTCTCCCCTCAAAAAAACTGGCCATTCCTGAAGTTTGCTTGGGGTATAGAAACACCCTTGCAAGTAGATCTTGTATTTAAAATAGCACAGTTCGTATATCAGAGTACTTATAGCCTGAGAGATCATTTACTCATGCAGGAGAAAGTTAAAGCTCAGAGAGAGGCTGAAGTTTGCCCAAGGTCAACAGCTAGTTGGCTGCCAAGGCAAAACCAGAGCCCAGGCTGCTACTCCCTGCCCTGTGCCCCCCACCAGCCCGCTGTGGCTCCCAGACCAACTGTCTCCCACTTGCTTGGGGGAGTCCCTTGGTGAGAACTCTGCTTTTAATTCTATGTGGGATGAAAAGAGAACAGGTTGACTTTGTAAGGTCATCAAATATGAAGTTTGATTTTCCCAGCAACTGACATCCAAATTGCTAGCGAACTTGAAAGCCCCAGTGGAGCCTGTTGGCTCTGCTAATAGAATTGGGGCTTGCAGTGAGGGAGCAGGGACACCCCCTCTCAACTGCAGGAGGAGACAGGCAGCAGGGGCCCTGAAGAGCTCAGTGACTGCCAGGGAGCCAGGGACAGGGCAACAGCCAATAAAGACAGATGGGGGTAAGGGTCCTCCATTAAAATTTTAAACCACAGGCACTCCATGACCACGCATACTTGAAATGCCATCTCTGGGAGGTGGAAGCCAAGGGGCTGTTAAGGTTACTGTATGAAGTTGCCAAAAATTGAAGACATAATGCATCACTTGTCCTTTGGAAATTTTTGAAAGAAAAGTTCTCTGTGACAAGGAACACATTGTGCAAATAAAGGCAGGGAAAGAAGTAAACTTTTCCCACTGATTTTCCTGAGAGTTAACACCAAAGTCTCATCATAGTTGAGAGGCTAGAGTTAGAAAAATCTGGATTTGGGCTCTGATTGTATTAGTCCATTTCTCTTGCTTATAACAAAATACATGGAACTGGGTAATTTGTAAAGAAGCAATATTTATTGCTTACAGTTTCAGAGGCTGGGAAGTCCAAAGTCTAGGGAATATATCTGGTGAGGTGACTCTATAGCAATGCAGGGTGTCACATGGTGAGAATGGTGGAGCAGAGAGAGAAACAGACTAACTTCCTCCTTCACTTTCTTTTTAAAGCCCTCTGAACCACGCCCATGACTACCATTTTTAATCCATTCATTACAGCACCATCCTGCAATCTTATCATCTCTTCAAGGCCCCACCTTTCAATTACCATAATATGATTTCCCACCCTCCTAACAGTCACAGTGGGGGTCAAGTTTTGGGGGGACATTCAAGCCAAGGCATTAGCTTTATAAACTTTTTCACTGGGCAACTTACCATGTTAATGGTAACATGGCTGAACATTGGTTGCCCCATTTGTAAAATGAGGCTAATAGCATCTTCCTCTATAGGGTAGTTTTTGAGGATTAAGTGGAGTGTTTTAAAAGCACCTGGACAGTACCTGTCCCTAAGTAGGGTCTTATGAGTTGGTCATGCCTCTTCTCTTTTTAGAGGTTGAAATGGACTTTATGGTTTACTTATTTCAGTGTCTTATTTTTTTATAAGGGGAAACTGAGTGCCAGATAGTGAAGTGACTTACCCATAGCCCCCGGCAGAGTTGAATCCAATTCTTCTGTTTCTCTAGAAATAGACCTTTCCACACATCAAGGAACACTTCCTCTCAAATATCTCCTGTCTTTCCCCAGAGTGTGGGAGGGATGAGGAGACAAGTGGACTGTGTGCTACTGTTTATGATCCTCAGCCTCAAGTTTCCAAGGCAAGGCTGATATCTAACCCTGCAAAGTAAGTGATCCCTGTCGACCTTCCTGAGAAATCTGAGTCCGGCAAGGGTAAGCATAGTAGAGAAAGAGAAAGGACAGAGAGAGACGTGCTTAGGACTGTGGAGCCCCTAAGGGGATCACAGGGAGATAAAGGAGATTTGCTTTGACACTGTTTTGAAACAATTGAAGAAAGAGAGAAACCACAAACAGCTATGGCTCAATGTGTGGAACCAATGAGGGATAGGAAGAATGCTGGGAACCAGAGATGTAATCCTACAGAAGAGTCTGCGTGAACAAACACCACTCATGCTTGCAAAGGAGTGGAACCCCATCCAGGCTACCAGTCATGGGATGAAGGAGACGTCGCCTGGAGTTGGGTTACAACAAGGTGCTCATGCTTTTGTTTTTTTCTATAATCCATCTTGATTGAAATTTTCTGATCTTTGCATTGCCAAATGCAAATAGAATTTAAGTAACTATTTTCATGCACTTTTGTGTAGATCTGGGGTGTTTCCAACAATTGGCATATTTTCTCCTCTAAAAAGCTGGGGGATGGGGTGGAGCCATGTGCCCCCACCCCTACCCCCACCCCCAGGTGATTCTAATTTTATTGCCACACAACCCCAGACCCTGAACCCTTATGTGTGGGGCACCTACTAGACTCTTTCAGGGAGGATGCTTGGCCAGAGATGAGATTTAGAACAAGACTGTATATGAATAAGAAATAAAGAGATGGTACATAGAAAATCATGGAATGAAGGAAAAAGGAGAGAGACAAGACCCTCCTTCTACAGAAAGAGTGATGAGTTAGGTCATGGTTTTCTTTGGATATTTTTTTATTGAATATTTTCTGCCCTGGCTCAGTCCCTTGAAAATCTCATATTAAAGAAACAAAAGTATTTTCCTTATGAGGCTTTCTAAAGTACGATACAAAACCCAGAAACCACAAAAGAAAATATTAATAATCCAATTACATTAAAACGGACTTAGCTAAATGCACCATAAACAAAATCAAAAGACAAACATCAAAGTCGAAAGATGTTTGCATGTTATGTCACAGAGGAAGGGCTGGTTTCTCTAATATATAAAAAACTCCTACAAACTAATGGGCCAAGGATATGAATTGAGTCCACAGAAAAGGAAGTAAAATTGCATCGTAAGCATATAAAAAGTTGAGTAGTCTCACTACTAATAAAAATTAAAGCCACACAGAGATAATCTTTTTCATTTTTCAGGTTGGCAAAGAGCAAAATGTTTAAAAATGCCAAGATAGTGAAGTGTGTGTGTATGAATGTGGTGGTGGTGGTGGTGTAAATTGCTTTAACTCTTATGTGTGTATTGGGGGATTTGGCGATGTCTTTCTTACTCAGGAGTGAAAATCATGATTGTTAAATCTGTAAATGACAAAGTTTTTCCACACGTATTGAAGTTTCCCAGATAGTATTTCATGAACTAGGCTTCCCTAATACATGAGGAGCATAGTCTGAAAAACACTGACAGGCGTGATGTAGTAAGCAGTTAGATTGTTTCTGGGAGCTACAAACACCATCCAGGTCTAGCTGCAGTGATGCTCACTGCCCCTCTCTTTTTTTTTTTCTTTTGGTGGCTGGCCAGTTGGGGGGTCCAAACCCTTGACCTTGGTGTTACAAGACCATGTTGTAACCAGCTGAGCTAACTGTCCAGCCCCACTTCCCCTCTGTAGAAAGAGAAACCTCTTTCCAATCTCCACCTTCATTTTCTGCTCTTGGAAATGCTTTTCAGCCAGGGCTGCGAAAACGATTCAAAACCCAGGGGAGCTGCCTAAGGACAGACTCTGCCCTTTGTGGCTGGGACAAGGAGATGATGGCAGAATCTTCTCTTCCCAAGAACCTCCCTGGTGTGTGATGAGAGGCCAGAGACTTACCTCACAGCATTAATTAGCAGAGATGCAACATTTAGAGACAATCTGTTCATGAAACTCTGCACAGGACACATTTTCACCCTGGGCTCTGGGGCTGATCTGTGCCAGTGGCCTGACTCCACATGCCTCAGTGGAATTCTCTGGCAGAACCTCTCCAAATGTGTGGAAGAATCTGTCTCTCCAGGTTCTCCTTCTTTGCTTCAAGGTGAAACAGGACACTTCCCTCACTGCCTCTCTCTGGGAGTGAGATGAGCACTAATTACCTGCTCACTGCTGAGCTGGCTCCTGACATGAGCCGCCACAGAGCTCCAGTCCTTTCCTGAAGCAGGCAGGTAAGTGAACACACACAGGAGAATGACCTGCGGGCACAGCAGGGCCACGGATGGGGTCTGCCGGGCCAGCTTCACGCTTCCTCCTCTGCTGCCCCAATCCCCCCACAGCAGGGCAGCTCAGGACTAGCTGGGGTCCCACCTGCCAGCCGCTGTCCATCCACCTCATTCACCAGGGAGGGTTGTGTTTTCCACCCAGCACAGCGGCCTTCAACTTGGCTGCACATTAAAATCACTGGGGAAATTTTTTTTTTAAAGCAAAGCAAAGCAAAACAAAACAAAACAAAAAACAAAACCCAAAAAACTACCAATGCCTGGATGTCAGCCCCATAGATTTTGATTTAATCAAGATGTTTACAAAGTTCCCAGGTGATTCTAATGTGTAGCCATATTATTATGGTGATGGAATGACCATATACATCTGGATACTTTTGAGAGGGATTGGGGACACAGTTAGCCATTGTTTTGGGACAGTTCGCATAAAGTGGAACTGTACTGGGTGGGATGCATGGTCACCCTCCTTTAACCTTGAGAAATCCCTAAGAATCATCTCCCAAGAGTACATGAAAATAGTTGCTTTTTTTTATATGTAGACAAAAACATTGGCATATTTACACCATTGCAGATAATTAAAGGAGTGTGTCATGAGTCTAATTTTGAGCTCTGTTACTTTTCCAACAGCCACAATTTCCCCTTCCTGCATCTCCCCTTTCCCCTTCCAAGAAATAAAAGGGGATGCATGCTCCCTTAGTTCTTAGGCCTTGCTACTCTCATAGCACTGAAAAATCTCACACCTGGAAGACACCTCAGCAGTCAGCTAGCTCCACCTTCTCTACAATGCAGCTGTTCTGCTTGCAGCATCATGAATGAGGCTGGGCAGAGAGCACTGGATTTGGACACAGAAAACCTTTCTGAGCCTCAGTTTCCTTGTCAGTAAAATGTACATTGTATGACCAGCATCAAAATGTTGTGGTGGGCATTACATGAGACCCTCCTCCAGCACATCCTGAGAGGGACGCACAAAGCTGGGGGGACCCCTGGGCAGCAGAGAGTGGAGTACAGACCTGTCCTCCCTCACAGGGGAGACGTACCTCTTCCACAGGCAACAGTTTTCTCTGCTAATAGCATGTCCTTAATGAATGACAATCTCTTAATCCTCTTAGAAATGACAGATGGTAATTCCTACATTGTTTAGGAAGAATGGAATGACTATTTCATACTTACATGACACTTTGAATAAGCAACGTCCATTATAAATATTATTATTATTATTATTTTTTTTTTTACATAAGCCTGTTCCTTGAGCAGTGAAATACGGAACTGAGAGCATGCCTGCCTATTCTATAGATGGAAAAATTGAGGTGCCATGTGATCAAAAATCTCACAGCAGGTACTTCTGCAGAGGGTGTCTCAGTCTGTTCTGGCTATTATAACAAAATAGTGGATAGCTTGTAGACAACAGGAATTCATTTCCCACAGTTCTGGAGGCTGGAAAGTCCAAGATCAAGGTGCAGGCAGATGTGGTGTCTGGTGAGGACCCCTGGCCTGGTTCAGAGATGGCCCCTTCTCACTGTGTCCTCACATGCAGGAAGAGGCAAGGCAGCTCTTCAGGGCCTCTTTTATAAGGGCACTAATCCCATTTACCAGGGTTCTATCCCTACGACCTGATCACCTCCCATGGCCCCACTTTTTAATATCATCACACTGGTGATTAGATTTTATTATATTATTTATCTGGGGGACCAAAACATTCAGACTGTAGCAGAGGGGAAGAGCATGACATTTATTGAGAATCTTGGTGCCAGGCATTTCAACGTAACTTTATTTCATTACAACCTTTCGACAACCATACAGAAGAGTTGTGATCTCTACATCTTGGTTGAGGAAACTGAGACTCAGGTCTAATAACTTGCCTAAGACCATGCAGGAAGGGCTGTGAGTTTGATTCTGTTTGACTCCAAAGCTCAACCCAGATCCCGTTAGAGGTGGCGATGCTTCTCAAGTCATGAACATAATATCCAAATCTCTGGAATTTTCAGATAATTGTTGGTTTGGTCATAGTCTTTTACATCCTCATCCCAGTGAGGACCTTCCAAGGAGAGATAATGTGCCCAAAACATTTGGGCTAATGGCTTTGTAAGGTGGTGACTTCCACCTTGGCCCTTGCCTTTCTTCCACAGCATTTATTGGCATCTAGAGCCTGCTAAATTCTGTGCCATACACTGGGGTTACAGTCATATCTGGGACATGGTCCCTGCCCTCAAAGAGCTTCCAATGTAGTAGGAGAGCCCATCTAGGAAGCAGAGAAATAACACTGCAGAATGAGAGATGGGCTAAGGGAGGTTGGGCAGAGGACAGTGTTTGGAAGCTCCTAGGCCCACAGCAAGGAGTATTCAATATTGCACAGCAGATCAGGAAGACAGCCTGGAGGAGGTGATTTATGAACATTGTTTTGGAGCCAGATTGAGGTGGATAAGGAGAGAGAGAGCAGAGAGAAGAACGTTCAAATACATGGAAGTGTGGAAAGACACCTAGTGTCTGAGAAGGACAAGTTTCACGGTGCAGGGCATCCCTGAGGCTGAAGGACAGCTTGGTGGCACTCCTAGGCTCCTGGGACTCCATTTGCTCTGATCATGATGGACTTAGCAAGCACTGCAATCCACAGGCATATGCAAAGCCGGAGCAAGGGCCCATAACCCTGTCTCTCCAAATTAGATAGAAAAAGGGAAATGACTTCATTACTGTTGTTTTGCCAGTTGCTTCTTCTCTCAGGATTCCTCCCACTGCATTTATCTTGCTAGATTACCCAAAGAAGATGGTGTCTGCACACACAGACAGACCTCCTGGATCATTCCTTCTGCCATTCAACAGTTACTCCATCACGTTTTATTTTCCGGAGACCAGTGCTGTCTTCTAATAATTTTCTTATAAAAAGTTCACACTCATTAGAAAGGCCACGTTTGGAAATATACATATATATATATATATATTTCTTTGAAAAAATAGGCCTTATTTAAATCATTATGCTGTTGTTGCAAGCTGACTTCTATTAGCATTTCACCTGTGGTTTGGTGACAGACACAGCTGGCTTGAAAACCGTTGAAAATGAATTCTTTGTTGATTAATTTGTTTTTCTTTCTCATGGTTCTGACACTTAGGAGATAGTTAAATTGTATTTTACTACTTTGTGCAAAATTATTCTGAGTGTTAGAGAGCTATGTGGGCAAAATTTGGACGTTTTTAGTGATGCAGTGGTGGAAGTCAAATTTTAAATTCACAGAATCAAACATACCTGGAGTCAGAAGAATTTTAGTGGTCAAGAGGTCCAGTGTCTTAGTTGGTGGCTATTGGCGACAGGCTGGTGCCATTACTGATATATGGTAGATCAACTCCTGCTTGGATATCTCCAGTGACAGGGAACTCACTACCTTAACATTAGCCCTGAGCTATTGCTAATAGGGCATATTGAATGGTGTCACACAGGACATATCACAGCCTCCATGTGTTTCTGGAGCTTGGGCTCCAGGGTAAAGATGACATGACCCTGGGCCATGATACCCAGGAGGCTGTTGATTGTACCAGAGAGAACACAGATGCAAATGCAGAGAAACGTGGCTGCCCCAAACCCAATTGACACACAGCAGGAGGTCCCTGGAGTCTGCCCTAAGCAATAGATGTGTAAATACTCAGGATCCGGGCGTTCAGGAGTCAGAAGCAGACATCCCAGTGCAGGGTTTGTCCGAAGAACAATGTGGCACATGCAGAAATTTGCAGACCAGACCAGCTTGGAGGGTATTTTGACAGCTGTCCTGGTTAAGGTGATTACCATTCCTTAGAAGGAAAAGCTGGAGATCAGAAATCACTGAGTGCCTTGTATCACTCCTTCAACAAATATCTGTCTGTAAGTTCTAGAGAGTAAATTACAGCAAAGTGTTCTCCTTATAGAATGTGGCCTCGGTCAAATCTTTTTGCCATCCTCTTAAAGTTCGGGAGTTGAAGCTGCCCTTGGGAGGTATTACAAATGCATTCCTGGACTAAGGGGACCATGAATTTGGTTGGGGTCCAGAGTCCTGGCTCCTGGTCTGGCCATAAGAGATAAAGAGCTGTTTTCTCATCAGGGTCCCTCAGAGCCACCTGGGATGCTTGTTAACCAAGCAGAGATTCAGAGGGGTTGGGATGGGGTCTGGCTGGCCTCTGCGGTTTTAACTGGTTCCCCAGGAGACTCATGTTTGAGAAAGACTGCCTTTCAGAGTACGTGTCTTAACAAGGCATGTTTGTCCTGGGTGTGCTGCATGTCACAAAAGCACTGTGAAAGATGAAACGTGTTGCACCCGTGTGACTCATATGTGGAGGGGTTTGGGAGTTGTGTGGGTCACTGCGGGATGACTCCATCCTGTAAATTGGTTGTGCTGTGTCTTCCTGCTCTCTGTCCCATCCTGGCCCACAGAGAACTGTAGTATCTGAGAATCCTTTTCTAAAGGGCATGACTCCCTGCCAGGAATCACTGGAAACAAATGCACCTCCTCTCCCCACCTTGGCCTGACCTAGGCCTGGAGAAATCTCTTGTCTTGCCCACCGCTTCTACACTACGGGAACAAATGCTAGGAACAGCCGAGAATGTTCATTCCTTGCACCTAACAACCCAGTCCAGCCATTTTTTCTGCTCCCAGGACAGACAGCTGTGACCTGCAATGTGCAGACATGGCCATCAGACAGAGCTTTGATTAGGAAGACACAAGTTGTGCTGCCCCAGAACACAGAGATGGTGCAGCTAAGCTGGCTCTGAAGATATTGCTGCTGCAATGCGCCTTTCTTTAGCATTTCACACATCTTCAGGAGAGCAGTGCAGAAGCCCCCAGCTGACGTGTGGGCTGATGGGCAGTGGCTGAGGGTGATGTCACAGGGAGTCCCATGTGGCTCTGCACCCATCCACACGTCTAACTTGCTTTCCCCTTTGGCTCCTAGGGAACCTGAGCGTGACATCCTGGTGAACATTTAAGACTCTCCGCTTGCCTCTCCCAACTTGCATCTTGACTCTGGCACACCTGGCACACTTCCCAAAGCCTTGCTATCACACCTCCCGAAGCATTTGTGCATATCCTGCCTGTGAGAACATGGTAAGATTTTATTCATATCTGGGTTTCTTCATTACACCGTGCTCAGAACCTGGAATTGTGGAAGAAACAAGCAATCAAAGTTTGAGGGTTCAAAATCTCAAACCCTCAAAGACCAGGTGAATTAACTTCCAGGTGGGGAGAAGAGTCCAGGTGAGGTCGGGGTGGTGGGACCAGGCCTTCATTCACATCTGTTTGAGGTGACTTTTATACTGGATCAACCTGTCTTGTGTCAAAATAAGAACAGTTTCCTACCCAGCTCTTGGTCCCCTTATGTTCACCCCTCTACTCCCCAACCCCACCATCGTGAAGTCCTGGGGCCCACTGGCTACCTACACCTTGGAGTCTAAAGCACATTTTCATCCTGAGGCCTTAGTTTTTTCCAGCTTTGAGCAAATATAGTTAAAACCAAGTGGGTAATAATACAACAATGACCAGAGCCTTTAAAGACATTTGGGGAACTGACTGGTATTTTAACCAATATTTTGATTTTGCTCTAATGAGCCCAACTTGCTGGTTAGATTAAAATATTATTTTCTGATGCTGTATAAATGCAGTATGTATGCGATAGAGCCCAAATAAAATTACCATTTACGTTTTCATCAAATGGAGAACAAGCTGCTGAGGACAGTTGAAATGCAATTTATGATTATGCAGATTAAGCTAGCTTCAGGACACTAATATGTAGATAAATGAGACTTTCATTAGTGTGACTCAAGATGCCATTAACCTTGAAAATTACATACAGTTGTCATAAATATTCCTTAAAAAATAAAAAAACGGACCATCACCTCTATTTTGTAGTTGACTCTTTATGGGTCATGGGCTAGATTGTCTGGAGTTTCAGCCCCGAGTACAGAGCTTTAGGATTTTAACCAGTGTTGATGACTTTGTACTGACTGCTTAGAGCTCTGAGTTGAACCAAACAAGTGGGACTGATGCCTTCAGTCTGGGTCCCTTTATGCATTTTTTTTCCTGTAGAGAAATGATTTCTCCAACACTCCCTTGCCAAATGTCTGTTGCTGAGACTACCACAATGTGCAGATGTGGGGTAGGAGATCTCATTAAAGTTCTGATTCTATTGCTAAGTGGATGTAGAACCCTACATGGAGCCTAGCCTCTCTTGCCTTAGTCCTCTCATCTGTAAAGTGGGGATGGTAAGACATGTTATGTTAGGATTCTTTGGCTGTAAGCAACAGATCTGACTGTAGCTAACTTAAGCTGAAAAACAAACAAACAAACAAACGAAAAACTGGTTGGGTGGAGGAACTCACAAAAACAAAGGACAAACTACTGAAACTTTCCTGAAGGGGCAGAAGGCACAGCACCCCTAGCTCATAGACTTCAGGCTGTCTCTGTTGGGATAAACAGGTGGAATGGATGTTTGCTTTAAACTATTGGGTCACATTGCTCAAGATATAATTCCTGGGAGGGTGAGTCTGATTGGCCTCATTTGGGTCACATGAATTCCTCTGCCCAGTGTGGGCCACCCTTGACCCCTGACAACCTTGCTCTCCCAGCTAAGGGGACATCTACTGGCTCTTAGGGGAAGGCAGCCAGAGGCGGGAGGGGTGGGGAGGCAGGGGGAAGACGTCAGGCTGGAAGAGCCTGGAGGGGGCGTCCACACCCTCTTTTGCCCTCTATAGTGCTCTTGGGCAAGGAGTTGGTATTTCCACTAGATTGCAAAGGGGAATGTCAGAAAAGGTGGCATCTGTAACCCAGGATCAGCTACATCATTGGTGGGGCCCAGTGCAAAGTGAAAATGGGGGAATCCGTACCGAAACCTTATTAAAAATTATGAGATGGTGGCAACAGAATGTTAAATCACATGCAGGGTCCTGTGCGACTGCATGGGTCCACCCCACGCCCTTGAAGCTGGCCCTGCCTGGTACTTTGGAGCTTCACAGTCCTCTGTGACTGGGGAGGCAGATGGAGCCGCGTGCAGATAGGGCTGAGACTGGAGAAACCTAGTGGTTAGGACTCTCAGGATTGGAACCACAGGCCAGGGTCATGCCCAAGGAAGTGTAACACCAGTGGCTGGGGTGATTTTGGGGTCAGGCAGGAGGATATTTCAGACCAGGTCCAGGGGATGGGTTCTGTGCGAAGAAACTGACCAGCATGGGGTTCTGGAGAACAGGATCCAGCCTAGAGTGGGTGGGGGTACGATAAGAAGAACCAGGCAGGCCTCAGGGCCAGGGCCAGCAGGCTGAGCTTTACAGCAGGCCTCCAGTCTGGGGGAAATGATGGAGGGGTGGGGAATCTGAGATAGGAATGAGGGGTGAGAGGCCTGCACAGGCCAGGGCAGGGAGGAGCAGGAGCAGGAGGTGGCTTGGCTGATGGCCGTGTGACTAATGCCAGCGCCTCCTGCTGAACAGTGCTGAAGGGACATCTGTGCTCCAGGCCCCTCAGACTGGGCTTAAGTCAAGCGAGGGGCTAGGCCTGGATGACAGCAGTGGAGACAGTTGGTGAGGGTGATAGGGCCCTAAGCCAGATGCATGACACATTAATGGCGATCCATCCCCATCTCCCACCAAGCCCTATCCCCTTCCTCCCTGGGAGCCTCTTTGCTGAGCTTCCCTTCCCAGGCCTGCAGCAGGTGGGGAGAACAGGGTGTCGCAGGGGCACTGAGGCACCAGTGTCAACAGAGGTGGAGACTCAGACAAGCGCCTGTTCTTTCCTTCCCAGCCCTTCAGGTTTGGAAACCAGCTGGTGGCAGGTGCAGACCACCCCACCTACCCCTTCTCAGTCAAAGCTTTCAGGCCTGGAGCCCTTTCTTTCCACTGTAAGATGCTCAGAGATGTCATTGGGTTGCCAGCCTCAGCATTCCAGCCCTCCCCTGGCACTTCTAAACACCCCTCAGGCCCTATTTCTTTTTTATTTTGGCTGTGAGACAGTTAAGCAGTGGGTTCTGTGGAAACCATTAAATAAGGCACAATGTCAGAATCAGTGTAAAGCTTTTCTATCCTTTTATCCAAGGGGAGATAGAGCAGAGGCCGCACATTGTGCTGAAAGACTGTTCTGTGTTCTCAAAGGGCTCCTGCAGCCCTGCCACCCAACGGCTGGGAAATGGCTCGGGCCCATGACATCCCGTTACCCCAAAATAGCTCTTTTTCATTCTCTGATTAGATATCTTGGCAGATGACACTGCATTGACCTGCTTGTAATTATAAATGCCACCCAATAGCCTTCATAGCTCTTACTACTTCAAAGATAGATATAGGTAACAAGTGCTTATTTTGGGATTTGGAGTAAACACACCCATTTCCTAAAAGCTTCTTCTAACTTTACACATTGGAAAGCAGAACATGTGTGGAATGTTTGGCTGCCCCTCCCAGCCAAACTTCAGAACCAGATTTCTTGAAGCTAGTTTCTCAGGCTGGGAGTCCTTTGGCAGGGGTGGAGTGTGTTTTGGGCCTGGGGGTGAACTGGCGTGTTCCCTCTGCTCCCATCCCCACCGCACAATGTTAACCCAGTCATTTAGAAACAATGACACATGTTTTGCTGGAAATAACAAGCACCACTAAAAGGGGTGCAGTAACAGGAGAAGGGGACCCTGGCACAGGGGCGGGATGGGAGGGCCATGCTGTCATCTTCAGTAGCCTGGGCACCTGTCCTTCCTTTTTCTAGAGAATTGCACTGCACAGAAGTGCTACTTGGTCCCCCCTCTCTGTCTGAGGGTTTCTTCTTAGTCACTTCTCAGGTGAAGAGCAGGGGCTCTGGAAGAAAATGGCTTTCCTTCAAATCTGAGGTCTGCTACAGTGGGCTGAGTGACCTTGGGCAAGTTCAAGAAACTTTCTCCCCAAGTCCGTTTCCTTATCTAAGGTGCACTTGCACAGACTAAAAGAGATCATGTGCACAAATCACTCTGGACAGAATAGGAAGTCCTGCATGATGCTATGCTGCTCTTGTGTTTGGTGTGTGTGTCCATCCCTGGTGTTCTAGGGCAGGGGAGGCCCCAGGAGGAGCTGGAAAGCAGAGGTGGATGAGTGGAGGGTGGGGACTGCTCTCTGTGTAGAGTATGTTAGTCCATCTTCAGGGACCTACCATTCCCCTTCTTATATTTTTAGTATACATTTTATTGAAAGTGCCAAACACTGTTCCATATCAGATGAGAGCTCAGGCTGTTGACTCCTTCCCTGAACCCAATCCATGAGATGCCAGAAGAAGAAGGGGAGCGCGATGGATCTGAGGATTGATCTGTGAGAGCCCCTGATAAGTAGAAGGTGGGTGGGACCCAGCATGGAATGATATGGCAACCTGGGACCAAGAGGTGGAAGCAGAAGTGGGTCCTCTCACCCCCACTCTCAGTGACAAACTTGGGGAACTTGTGTTTTCTATCTCTGTGACTCTAGGCTCTGCTGGGCCACAGGTCCTGGTTCCCAGGTGACACAGTTACTGCCTTTGCCTGGCTATATTGGACTCCTTGTGCTGGTGCACCAGCAGCCTGAGGAAAGGGTTACAATATCAGCAGGGGTAACGACTGATCATCACAAGGAAGTAGCGTTCTTGCTACACAATGGGAGCAGGAAAGAGTATATTCAGGGGGTACATTGGGGTGCCTCTCGGTGTTCACAATCCTGGAGATAACCACGAACAAGTAATTATAGGCATGGTGCCAGGGCATGGTACCTGGAACAGAGACCATTAGGAAGAAAGGAGTGGCAAAAGCCTAAACCAAGAGAAGAATTGGCCAGGAGGATTTTAGAAAGGGTGACAGAGGAGTGTATTGGTTTTCTAGAGCTGCTGTAACAAATTACCATAGATTGGGTGGCTTAAACAAGATAAATTTATTGTCTCGCAGTTCTGGAGGCTAGAAGTCCAAGATCAAGGAGTTGGCAGGAATGGTTTATTCCGAGGGCTTTTAGATAGGCATCTTCTTCTCCCTGTGTCTTTCGCATGGTCTTTCCCCCATGTCTGTGTCCAAGTTTCCTCTTCTTATAAGGACGCCAGTCATATTGGATTAAGGCCCATTCATTTGATCTCATTTTATCTTAAGCACCTCTTTAAAGACCCTGTCTTCAAATATAGTCACATTTTGAGGTACTGGGGGTTAGAACTTCAACATATGAATTTGGGGGGGGGGGTACAATTCAGCCCATAATGAGGAGATTGATGATGAATATCAGTTATAACCTCAGGACCAATTGTCCCAGGAAGAACTGTAGCTTATGCCATCAATCCCTCTCTTCTAAATTTGTTCATTTATTTATACAAGGACACGTGACCAGCCACCACCTTGAAAAACAAGTGACAGAAGAGAATGAACTTAATGTGGGCATGACTGGATCTGAGTGGTGCCAGGTGGGTAACAGTGGCCGCCTGCAGTGCCTTGCCCATGTTCCACCAGCGCTCATTGCTCCATGCACATGGTGGCTGCCCACTGTAAGCGGCATGACCATGCTTCCTAGGGCTTTCTCTAGCTGGCTCAGCTTGTGCTCAGGGCAGGCAGGAAGTGCTGGGGAGTTGATGCTCCCTGGGAGCAGCCTTCAGCCAGTGAAGGATGAGAGTTGGAGGACAGATAAACTGGCTTCACATCCTCAGCAGCGGTGGAGGTGGGAACTCCAAGGCATGCTCTGCACTGTCTCTCGGGTCATTAGTGGGATCAAGGCCCGGTTGCCCCCAGTGCACCCCATTATAAATATTCCCTGTATTGGCTTTCTCTCGTTCCTATCTCACTTTCCCATTCCCCTGCTGGTACTTCTTGGGATTATTTCCCAAATGAACTACTTGCATTTAAATCCTTGGGCCAAGGTCTGCTTCTAGGGAAACCCAGGTGAAGACAAGAAGAGGAGTAAGAACCCTATTTGAGTTCCTCCTGTGGGCTAGGAATTGTGCCAGGTAGTGCACAGCCTCACCTCTTTTAATCGTGTGAGGTCAACTTTGCCATTCCCATTTTCACACATCAGGAAACTAAGGCTACACAAACTTGCTGAGGGCCCAGCCTCCCACCAGTAAGTGGTGGAGCCAGGACTTGTTTCTGATGATGGAGCAGTCCCTAGTTCCCAAAGGAAAGGTTACTGAACATGCTGGGACAAAGTCCTGGACTGGGAGTCAGGGGCCTTGGGTTCCAATTTTAGGCTTAGCAGTTTCTTGGACAAGTCACTTCCCCTCTTGGCCTAAGTTGCCCTGTCTGTGAAATACAAAGGTAAAACATCACAGAATGTTTAAGGCCTTGGAGGCTATCGGAGGGGTTACCTCTCAAGTGGTCTCCTACCGAAGTTTATTGACTATTGGACGTTTAAGGGATAGATGGATTATCTCCCTGCAATAAGACAGAAAACATAATTCTCCAGATGTCATTTGACTCTCTAGGAAAAGCAAATTTCTTGGCTGCTCTGAAATGTCATGAAACGAAGTCTTTGGAATTCATTGATGAAACTGTAATCTTTCCCCATGTATTTTCCACAAATGCCACATAACTCTTTCTACAAGACAGTTTCTATAGATTTAATGAGGAGAATGAGGCAGGTAAGATGGAGTATGGCAGCAGATTAATGGTTGCATGAAAGATTATGCACAGATGGCAGCTGATGATGGATGACGGGAAGTTGGCACATATAGACTCAGGCTTTCTATGCACCTGGCGCTGTCCTAGACACGAACCCTACATGCCTTGAAAGAACGATCTCCACTTCTGAGGTGAGGACATTTAGACCCAGAAAGGCTAAGCAGTCAGGACAAGGTCACACAGCCAGTTGGTGACAGAGTTGGAAGTTAGACCCAGGTCCAGTAGTGAAGAGAGATGGCTTTGGAGCGGGAGGACTTGGGTTTGAATTTGCCACCCATTGATTTGTTGTGGAGTGATCCTCGGCACAACGTGTGGCCTCTTTGAGTCTGAGTTTCTTCATCTCAGAAGTGGGATATGAGGCGTCTAGCTGTTATCAGTTTCAGGCATGAGAAAAGTGCTCAATGTATCACTGTGACTTTATGCTGCCTGTTAAAGTCCCCTCCACAGAATCTCTCCACTTCTAATTTTCTCACCTCACTCCCCTGCCTCCCCTGCCTGCCTGGTATTTCCTTGTGGGTCATTCATACCTGGAAGCAAGACCTGTGCCTTATTCTTACTGGCCAGTCTCTTGCCTCTTGGCAGTGCAAATGCCTCTCTGGCATTTGCAGTTACAGAAGGGTATGCAAGTAGCTCCCACTGGATTCTGGTTTGTCTTTATGACATTTTCCCAATTTTTCTACCTTTAGTGAATCTTTGTCCTGTTCTCTAATGGTCAGTGCTGTCTGCTAGCCTCAGAACTTGGGGCTCCTGTTAACTACTCACTCCCTCCCACGTTATCCAACCCTACTGCTCCCAACATGTGACCTCTACCCTCTCTCTGCTGAGGTTACTGCCCAGACCACACCACATTCCCCTTTGGCTTGGGAACCTGGGGTTTAGTTAATGAGTGCCAGTCTACCTATTCCCTATTGATTTGAAAAGCCACCTTCCTCTCATTAAATTATCATATGTAACAGGTGTTTTTTGTACTTCCTTTTGTTACACCAATCTATGTGTATTTCTTTGCTAGTACCAAACTCTCTTTTTTCCCCCATAAAGATGTGTTTGTGAATACTTACATTTTTTCCCTATCATATATGTAAATGGGCCAAAAGACATTTGATAGCATGAAGCAAAAAGACCTTGAGGTAACAGCAATCTGCTCTGTAAATTCCAGGCTCCCATTCCTGCTCATCACTCTGACTTCTTGCTTGGCCTCCTGACTCCCATAGTCTCTTAGTCGTACCTCTGTGGGCTATTTCAAATGCTGCTACAGCCTGACCGAATTCATACCAAACTCCTAATTATTTTAGATTAGTATAAATTTTAACATCTGGAACTTGATCTCCAGCTCCTTTCTGTATTACACTTTTACATATGTATTTTCCAAGTGACCTTAATTATCAATTTAAGTTAATATAATAACTGTTGGGATTCTGATTGAAATAGTATTATATTCGTGAATTAATTTGGGGAAGAGTAAAGAAATATATGGTGTGTGTCTTTACATCCAAGAATATGATCTCTCATTTTAGGTCTTTTGAAAATGCCTTTTAGTACATTTTCATGGAAAGCACTTGTATTTTTCTTGTTAAATGTATTTTTAGATGTGTTATAATTGCTGTGGATATTTTGAATGTGGTTCTGCTTTCCACTATATTTTTTCCCCACTATATGTTACAACTGATTTTTGCTTATGTAAAGTTAAGCTATCACATTTAAAAATATTTCCTTCCAGGTGGCAGGAGGGAGAGTCCGTTCTTGTGGAGACCTTGGGGGATGGGACAGCTGGGATGGGGGAAGCAGCTGTTTGTGAGACATGACACTTATTGCAGTATTAGCAGGGTCACAAGTGATTTTCTGCTCTTTTCTCATATTTTAGGACTGGCTCTGTGATAAGGTAAGCCTCATTCCAGGATGAATTTTTACCTTGCTTGAGCCTTGGATACCACTAAGTCAGTATGTCAGCTCACTCCCTGCCCTTCCAGAATCTCCAGGCACTGGTGAGATTTGCATCAAAATGCTGTACCTCCTTTTCCCAAGCCTCCCTCCTTGGGCTCAGAGATGGGGTTCCATGGCATTCCCAGTGGCCCAGAATTACCAATGTCTGTATATGCACACTGAGCATTTGATATGTACTATGCAATCTCTCTTGATAAAACTTCTAAATATACTTTGTGGCAAGAGACTTTAGGTATTTCCTATAACATTAAATATTTTCAGAAGTTCTGGGATGGAGAATTTGCCTATTATATATGCCATGTTGCTAATTCACTATGGAAGTTGGTGCAAAATTGCGCTAACATGGATGGGACAAGACTGTAGGTGGTAAGTGAAGCCATGGGGTCAGTGTTTTTCAAGCCTATGCATATACCATCACTAGCTTTGGGGTAAGCTCTGCACCCAGTGGGATTGAAGTCACATACAGAGCCTTCACAATTAATATGGGAAACTGTATAACAAGCTGTACAATTTGGTTTAATGGAATGTCTGATGAGTGACACATGGTTGTTTGTCAACTAAAAATATCTTGAAGACCTTTGAGCAATCCAAGGGAGACCTCTCTCATGTCGCGTCTCACAAACAGCTGCGCCCTGCCCTGGGTACACATAATTGCTGAAACTGATTCAGCAGGGCTGGAAGTGTTGATGCTGTCGTATTAATTTGTTCCATAAATCAACACATGGACTTGACAGCCTTTTAAAATCTTTATCATCATGCATTTATCCTTTGTATTTTGAAGGAGCCTTATCTGCCTTCAGTCCAAAGCAATTTATATTCATTAAACAGATAATTATTGAACATTGACAGGTGTTGAAGGGGTAGGGCTCAGGACACGTCTTCAAGGAGCTCACAGTCTAATGCAGAAATAGACATATAAACAAAAAATTGCAATTTACAGTAACCAGGGCTAGAGGTAGGCATTGAAGTAGTGTTGCCACAAAGATTCATTTATTCATTAGTTCCACAAAGACTAAGACCTGCTGAGATAGAGTTGTGGCCTCTACAGATACGGACAAACAGGACTTGGGAGCTCATTCTAGGAGCAAGAAACAGACATTTAAACAGATTATAAATAAGGCAGTCTGTTAGGGGAGTTCTGGGGCAGGCCAGAGTGAGGAGGAGTCATCTCAGGTGTTGAGATGATATTCTGCATTTCCAACAAGCTTGCATAGGATGCTAATACTGCTGGCCATGACCATGGACTATGCTTTAAGTAGCCTTATGACTACTTAGACTCTCATGTGGGAGTCAAGAAAGACTTCATAGGTGAAGTGGTACTTGAGGTGTCTTAAAAGAAGGGCAATTATTTATATCCTGGAAAGTGGGGAAGAGCATTCAAGGTGGTAGAAATGGTGTGTGCCAAGGCCCTGGTATAGGGAAGCTGGGGGGCAGCAAGTTGTGGCATGGACTGAGCATCATAGGACAGGGCTGTGGTGAGAGAGAAGGCTGGAGAATCAGAGGAGGTCACATCATGGAAGGTCTTGAATGGCCAGCCAAAGAGCCTGTTGTTATCCAAAAACCTCATTCACAGTGAAGTCCTAGTTCTTCCCTTTCTCAGCTTCCTCCCTTTAGAAATGTCAGCTCTAATTGGTAACATGCTATAAAACTCAATGCAAAGTCTCAGGCTTCAAAATGACATTCACACGAAATAATAGGCTTTGAATTAATCTTGATTGCCTGTTGATGAGTTTTTCTGCTTGCTCGTCTGTTCATTTGTTGGTCATATTTTAGCATAGGCAACATCTGCTATTGAGTGTGAAATGGTTAAGAGAGTAGCAGTGACCAGTGGGAACTGAATAGAATTATGCTATTTACCCAAAGGAGACTCCCTGCTGCTCTTGAAGATTGGAAGTTTCCCAAGAGGTAGACCAGTTGCCTCCTTGAGAAGACTTTTCCATTAAATTGACCATTCTGGAAAAGAAGTGAGGAAATAGAGTCCCCCAAAGGATCCTATCCAGGATTTATGAACCTGAACTCTTACTTACTGAAGTGCAGGGAGAGGGAATCAGGATGGTGCTCACATTTGATCACAATCCAATCTCACAACAGCCTCTCAAAGTAGAGGGGTTACCAACCCATTTTACAGGTGAGGATGCTGATGTTTGGATAAGTTAAGCAGTGGGCTCTAGCCTATTGCTACTTACAGGGTAGTCCATGGTCTTGGCCAGCAGTATTAGCATTCCATGGAAGCTTGTTGGAAATGCAGAATACCAGGCCCCACTTTAGACCTAGAAGAGTCAGAATCTGCATATTGACAGGATACTCAACCCCTCCAAGCTCCCATGATTCTAGGCCGAATAAAGTGGGAGAAGTATTGGCCCCTGGAAGAGCCAGGTTAATCTGACTTCAAAGTTTCTCCTCTTTTCAAGACTGCATGTTACCTCTACTTTTGGCTACTGTGTTTATTCCTAAATATCATGAGCAATTTGGCTGAGGATAATGGCTAAGTCCTCATAGAGTGCATATTTCTACTTCTGGTGTGAGTTCTGGGTTTAATATGCTGATGATGCTTCGTGACTGATAGGAATGGAAATACAGCACATGAGGGTCCAAATTTGTAAGGCTACAAAATGTCTGTTTTCATGGAAAACAGAATAGAAAATTCTCATTCTAACAAGTTTCCTGGTGGTCTCTTATTAAAGAAAATTCTGATATTAAAAAATTTAATGTTACCAAGGTGATTTATTGGGCAATATTTGCTGGCATTGAAAAGTATTTTCTACTTTAACTACTGGATGTATTTATTTGTTTAGTTGTTCATTCATTCCATAAACTTTGTTGTCTGTGCTCTATCCTGGAAATCTACTGGAGTAAGACAGGGTCACTATTCTTAAGGGACTTTTGAAAGAGGAGGCAAATAGAACAATAGTTACAACTCAAATTAACATACAATCAACTACAGCCCTTCTGTGTCACAAACTTTTCTGCTGGTCCTCATTTCAACAATTTTGTTCAGTATATAGACTATGTATTATATAAGTGTCTCAATGTTTTGTTTGAAGTGTAGTGTCACCTTGGTTATATTCTAGTTATCAACAAAGTGCTTGGAGACAGGGGTGTGGTGCAGAGGAAGGGGTAGCTCTGCTGGGGGGCAGGAGGTGATTCATGGAGGTGATGACTTTAGGAATTAACAAGACATCCTTAGTTCCTGATCTTGGTCTACCAGGGAAAATTCTGTTAAACATAATCACATGATGAATCAACTATTTTCGGTTGTGACACATATTTGAAAGAGTGGAGGTTTCCATGAGAGTATGTAATAGGATAGGTCACCCAGCCGGGAGCATCAAGAAATGCTTCCTGGAGGCTAGGACTCAGAGCTGAAACTTGAGGGAAGAATACTGGAAGGAAGAGTGGTCCAGGTAGCAGGAAGAGCAAGTGCAAAGGCCCAGGGGTGCAAAGGAACTTAGTGCATTCCTCCAAATGAAGGCTCAGAGTTGCTGGAAGAACAGGTGCCATCCTGGAAGTTAGATGTTGTCTTTGCTCAGCATTTGTTTAAATAATGAATTTTCTATTGGCCTTGCCAACAGGAAGGTTGTGACAAATAGAATCCAAGAGACCACTTACCAATTATTTAACCAGAGGGATTGGCTTCAGTTTCCCTATCTGTCCACTGGGGATTCCTGCCCCCTGCTTATTTCTAAGACATTGCAGATGAGAAAGCACTTAGAAAAGTAGTACATATTGTTATGAAGTTTTCCCCTAACCCCTTATCTTAGGGAAATATCTGCGGGGTGAAGCGAGGTAAAGTGGATATGTTTGCTTTAGGCTTCCATACTGAGGGATGGTGGTTAATTAAAAAGACTTAAATTTTTCTTCTTAAGCATACAATAGCTTTTAGGAAAACGGCTGACTGTCTCCAGCTGCATGTAAATGCCCAATGGGAAGCTGTAGACAAAGAACTGATTATGACAGTGGCACCGGGCTGTTAGCGGGGAGTTGCCAGATGTTGTTAGCAAGTGGGAATAATGGTGAAATTGGTGAGTTGCCTGGAGAGAAGCCCTTTTGCACCCCATAGAAATCCAGTGGGCAGCACAGTATGGATGGAGCTTGGATGGGGTGAGAGGTTCAGGGCTGAGGATGGGGACAATCTCCAACATTGTGGAGACTTTAGGACACAATTATTCTCAGATAATGGATAGATGGGAGCCAGCTGCAGGCAGTAGATGAATCAAAGCTGAACTTGAGGATTAGCAGTCAAGATGTGTTATGGGTTGAAATATGTCACCCCCAAAAGATATGTTGAAGTTCTAACTCCTGTACCTCAGAAAGTGACCTTATTTGGAAATAGTCTTTCTAGAGGCAATCAAGTTAAAATGAGGTCACTAGGGTAGGACCTAATCCAGTATGACTGATGTTCATACAAAACAGGGGACATTTGGATGCAGAGACACAGACACGCACCAGGGCTGAGTGATTGCATATACAAGTCAAGGATTGCTGGCAAACACTAGAAGCTAGAAGAGTCAAGGAAGGATTCTCCCCTAGAGTTGTCATAAAGAGCATGGTCCTGCTGACACCTTGATTTTGGGCTTCTAGCCTCCAGAACTGTGAGACAATAAGTTTCTGTTGTCTTAAGCCACCTACTTTATTATAGCAGCCCGGGGCAACTAATCCAACTTGATTTCAGTGAAGAGTATATAGCTTCTCCGACCTCCCCAATAAGACAAAGGCATAATGATTTTGATATAGATAGGGGTGAGGCAGTCATCCCCCCAGGAACACTTGCCAGTCATTCAAGTACTTCTTGTATGCCAATGACGCCAGTCTGTATGTATGCCCTGCTCTGTCTGGGTCCTGTGAAAAGTGAAGTACCCTGGTGGTGAGTAAAAGCGTATGCTTTATAGAAAAGCAGATGGGGACTAAATCTCAGCTCTGCTACTCATAAGCTGTGTGATCCAGGGCATGCAACTTTCCCAAGTATCAGTTTTCATATCTGTAAAATGAGATGATAACGCCTCCCTCCTGAGTTGTGGAGATTAATTGAGAATATGCACGTGAAATGATTAGCACTGGTCAACTAGAGGAAGTGCTGAAGAACTATGATCAATAGTGATCAATTTATCCTATCCCACAGCTGTTTCCTTCAGCTCTAGGCATATTATGGCTTGAAGATCATAGGCTGTGGGAGAAGATGTTCCATAGCATCCAAGTTTAATTCCTATCATTGAAACCTTAAGGGATGGAAAATGGGCACTCTCCCATCTGCCTCCTGCCTGGACCAAGGGCCTGGTTGCCTTTTCCTGACTCCAAGATTTTCCTAACTCTATACTCTGGACTCTGCCTACTCCCTGCTAGGATCTCTTTACCGTAATTCCCCTCTCCCTTGTCCCATTCAAACTCACAGTCCTTCATTACGATTAATCTAAATGGGATGCCTAACACAGGTAAGCAATCTGATTAAAAAAAATATTTAAAGATATGAACAAATAATAGTTCACAGTATCCCCTGGGGTTTTATCATTTTTTAAAATAGAGTTTGCTAGATGCAGACATAATTCAACAACTGGTAAACACGACCATTTATTTAGTATCTATTATGTACATAGAGCTCTATGTGCATCATTTATAACCCTTATAAAAATATGGTAAAGAATGCGCCTCATCTCCATTTTAAAGATGTGAAAGATGAGATTTTGTTTCCCAAGATCACACAGATGCTATCCAGGTAAAACAGACTAAAATACAGGTCAGGTCTTCCTAACTCCAAAATCGTGGAGGTTTTTTTTTTTTTTTTTTTTTTTTTTTTTTTTTACTGTAAATTGGCATTTCTTTGAGTGTGCCAGAAATGTTCTAAAACTAAATTGTGGTGATGGTTGTACAACTCTATAGATATATTAAAATTCATTGAATTGTACACTTAAAATGGGTGAATTTCATGGTATATAAATTATATTTTAATAAAGCTGTTTGAAAAAAATAAAAATAAAGTTTGTTAACTTCAATGAAGTTCTATTCGATGGGGCAGATGTGGAAAACATTTTCATCGTCTGGATTTGAGGGACAGTGTCTTCTTACTAAAGGAACCCCTGAAAGAAAGCCAAGTGTCAGCCACATAACACTGTACTTTGGAAAGTCTGCCACGATGGTCTCTGCCACGGCACACCACTGGCTTGGAATGGTTTCCATCTTCTTCTCAGGGCAGGAGCATCGTTCGAGTTATCCACATCAGGTTGGCTCGCTCGCTCACGGTTCCCAGAACCTCACTTACTTGCTGCCATTCCTGGGTTGGTTTTTACTGTGCCTTTTCTCTCTCCTGGTATCACTGTTTTAACTTTCACTTTACCCTTTATTACCATTTTAACTTTAACTTCAACCCTAAACAGGGGCTATGACTTGAAAATGTAAGAAAAAATTCAGTTATTGTCTCAAACCAGCAATGAAAGAGAATTCCTCTTAGTGCTAACTCTGGATTTGGCCCTGATCTTCCTAGAACCTCTGACTCGCCACCTGCTGTTCCCTCTACCTGGAATGTCCTTTCCTTACCTTGTCTTCCTGGTCAACTCCTATGTACCTTTTAGGGCCCTGCTCACCTGTACCGTCCCCTCTGAAGCCTTCTCTGCCACTCTGTATCCCCACTGAAGGGCTTGTCACATTGTATTATTCACACATTTGTCTCTCCCTGTAGACTGTGAGGTTCTTGGGAAAGGGGACTGATCTAATTCAAAGGCCCTGGCATGGCACATAGTTGAGTATGTTAAAATTGGTGTGCCAGTGAGTAGATGAATGAATGGAGAGAGGCAGGGAGAGAAGGATGGATGACTGAAGGTGTTGGGGCTGGAATTTACCTACAAGTTTGTTACTTTTAATGCTCAACACCTGTGGATACAGGGCTGCTCACAGCCAGCGTGGATGAGATAGATGGATAGATACATAAATAGATAAAAGAAGACAGGGAGAAAAATAGGAATGAAGAAAGAGAGAGAATGTGGTTAAAACTACTTCTACTAAGATATGTCCATAACCTTCCCTAATGCATCTCATTAACCAAATTCATAAATTCTAAAGAAGATCAGCTTGGGGCTGTGCAGGAACTATCTCTGAGGGCTGCATTTGGAAGACAGTCCCCTATTTCCTGCTTCTCTCAGGGGTTTGGGGCTTGCTGCCCTCCTCATGTTCACTGTGCTGGGTCTGGCCAGCTCACATCTGTGTGGCTCCCTCTCTCCTCCCTGCCTTGTTCTCCTCATTGGGTGTGACTGTTTTTCTGATTCGACTTGGAGGAGCCTGTGTGGGACCCACGAGCTTTGTGGGTGCTTGGGTGTGGCCACCTTAGAGGAATAGGCAGCCCAGGAGAGAATGCCCTTTTCATGCAGGGCTGAAGAAACAACACGAGTTCAGAGTTGGATGCCCGGCCCTGGCTTCTGGCTGGAATGTTTGGAGCGTGTTGTTCTTTTGTGGATCAGTGTGAAGCAGCTTTGAGACCGAGGCCCCTGTGTGGTCTTCTTCATTTTTACGTGTTTTTGCTTTCTTCGCCGTTTCAAGGTGAGTCGTGATTGAAGCTGGAGAGCAAGGTGAATTTACCCTATTGTTTGAGAAGAGAGCTGACCAGCAACAGGTTTTTATAAAATCTGCAGTTCTTAAAGGAGAGAGCTCTATGATTCAGGGGTCCTGAAGACCAATTTTTTTCTTTCTTTTTTTTTTTTTTTATAAAACATACACCTGACATTATCTGAAGGATAAGGAGGGTGGCCTTTCCCCAAGGGGTAACTACTTTTGGGGGTAACCCCCCACCTTCCACCTATAAAAAGCATCCAAAGAAAACCTCAGGCTAGATTAGTCTGACTCTCCAGACCTGGAAGGTTTTCATTCCCATTAAAGATAACTTATTAGGCATAAAAATACTCACAAACTTGGCAACCTTTGACCAGGCCTTCACTTCAGTTCCCCGGGTTTCAGTTTTCTTGTCTGTAAAATTGTTATAATTATGCTGTCGTACTTCATGGAGCTGTAAGAATCTAATAAGTTCATATAAATTGTAAAATGTTAAACAAATGCTAAGGTTTGATGGGCATTATTATGAACATAGCACAAGTCATCCATCTCAGAGCAGAGTAAATCTACAAAGTGACCTGGAGAATTAATGGGACCAATGACATTTATCCCCCGACATCCATCTCTTCACACTGTCTCTGAGTCTTTGGGATGAGTTCATAAAGAGGGTGGTCATGTAGTAGAGTTGAAATGAGTTTCTATTCTTGGATTTAGCATTTCTGGCTGGGGGCATCTTGTGGGTTACCCAGAAGTGTTGTTAGAATATGAAACTCCTAAGTCTTGTGACGAGGGCAGTACTGGCCTTCATGGCTTTCCAGTGTCTGCCCAACAGCCCCCCGCCCTCCAATTCCCACCCTTACAATCACATTTTCCTCTTCTCTAGGCTCACCCATCTGCAGCATGAAGGTAGGTCTTCCTCCTCCAGGAGCCCATCTAGCCCAGTCCCGTGTCCATATCTTGGGTCATACTTTTCATTTTATTCAGATAGTGAGAAGTTGTGTTAAGTCTGAAATTTTATCATACCCAGAAGACCCAGGAATTCCTAAATCCTTATCCCTATCAATGCTCCCTTCTGTGATGTCGAGGAGAGAAATCTATTCCCAGAACAATAATAATAATAATAATAATAATAAAGCAAAGTAGTAGTTATATTGTCAATGTCAATGGGGAATTTCACTCCATGAATTAAGGCAGATTTCTGGATGGATACTATAAAAGACACCATTCAGATAATCTAAATTAACTCCAGGGACCTAAGAGTAGCCTGCTCCATCCATGAGCCTTCAGACCAGACCCAAGCCTCTCTTTGTTGAAGAAAAGACTGCCTCCAGGGACCCCTGCAGTGAAGGAGAGAAGCCCCCATTCCTGCGTGAAGCTGTCCTAGGCTTCCCACCTCGGCTTTTGGTCTGGGGTGGCACATAAGTCTGACACCCTGATGGAGAAGGGAGAAGAGACAAAAGGGACAGAAAATCATGGCTCTGCTGCAAGTCTTGCCATTCTGGCTTCATGGCAGGAAGAGCTGGAAGAGGCCACATTCACATGGGTATGATGACTCCCAGCCCAGGAAGACTTTCACCCCACCCTCCAACATTTTTTAGGTATAAAAATGAGGTTTTTATTTAGAGCAAGAAGAGATATAACAAATCACCCATTTAAAAAAACTGACAAATACAATGAACATGATAAAAACTCAGAAAGATAAGATAATTTTATTATTTTCTTGATGTTTCTTTAATATTTGTCTCTTATATTCTCTGGCTTTTGCTGTCATTGCCTGTTCATATGACAACATATTTATAATTTTCCACACAGAGAGGGATAATTCAGTCTTTCTTCTAGCATGATTGAAATGTATTTATTTAGAACAGTTTATTTCAGCTTTGCTATTCGTTGTTGGTAATGGTATGCACAGTGTTAGGAATGTTTTCAAATCTGGAAATGCATCTATCAAATTTCTTTCATGTAAGATCTCTTATGATTTCAGGGCATTCCAAATTTCTTATGCATTTGCTAATCTTTTAAAAAATAATTATTTTTTATTGAGATATAATTCACATACCATAAAATTGACCTCTTTAAAGTGTGCAAATCACAACATTGTGCAACCTTCATCACTATCTACTTCCAGAACAAAAAGAAACCCTGTACCCATTAGCAGTCATTTCTCTTTCCCTGTCCCCCAGTCCCTAGCAACTACAATTCTACTTTTGTCTGTATGGATTTACCAATTCTAAACATTTCCTGTAAATGGAATCATACAATATGTGGCCTTTTGTGTCTGATTTAGCTTAATAATTTCACTTAGCTTAATGATTTCAAGGTTTGTCCCTGTTGTAGAACTTCATTCATTCATATAAATGAATAAATCAGTACTTCATTTATGTGGCTGCATAAAATTCCATTGTATGGCTATACCACGGTTTCCTTATCCATTCATAAGTTGATGGGCATTTGGGTTTTTCCCACATTTTGGCTATTATAAATAATGCTGTTATGAACATTCGTGTACAGTGTTTTTACATGGACATATGTTTTCATCTCTCTTGGGTATATGTAGGAGTGGAATTGCTGGGTCATATAGTAACTCTATGTTTAACTTTTTGACCACGAGCCTTTCTTAAACATGATGGGCGATGATAACTCTTCTCCTTGAAGGCAGGTTAAGGTTGGTACTGGAGGTGTGGTGATCTGGGGGAGGGAACATTGAATACCCAACAGAGGACTTTCGGTGCCCCCTTGTTCTTTCTTTTATTGCCTAGATCAGTGAAGGCCTAGTATCAGGAACATGGCAGGAAAAATAAACAAATTTATGGGTTGTATTTCTAAAAGGTAGAAAAAGAAAGTAATTTTATTTAGTCCCACAAAAAAAAGGCATTTTTATTATTTTGATCACTTAGTGTAATGTAGAGCTACATGGGTTGACATTCCAGCTCCAACTAACTAGCTGTGGACCTTGCCTAAGTTACTTAATCTCTCTGTGCTTTGGTGTCATAATCCTTAAAATGGGGAGATACTAAAACTAGTACCTTCTTTATGGAGCTATTGTGAGGCCCAAGCACGATAACGAATGTAACATATTCAACAACGTCCCTGGAAAATGCTTGGTCTGTTATAAATACTAGTAATTTTATTGGCTTTCCGTAGGAATGGAAACATGTTGATGAGGATGTCTGCATAGGCTTTGGCTACTAAGATGTTAATTTCTAGGCATGTTTGAGAATGAGCAGGCAAGAAAGGGCACACAAACGTATGAGCCTAACTCAAGTTGCAGCGCAGACTTCAGCACAGAGCCTGGCCAGAGCTGGTGGCAGCATGTGTGGCTTGGCATGAACCTCAACAAATATTTGAAGACTTCCTGGTCAATTTGTCCCTGAAATGCAGTATGTGGGCATGCAAGGGACTTTTGTAAGGAAATGTTAGCTTCAGTTATGAAATCCTCCCATGTGTTCAGAAGCCTGAGTTTGGCATCTTCTGAGGTCTTCTGTTTTCAGGAGCTTCCCTGCAAATTGAGATTTGCCAAAGAAGTTTTCACTCAGATAAAAAAAAAAAACTGGGTTTTCTATCATCTGTACCCCATTTCTTTTGCCAAAAATCCTACCAATTTTTGCATAACATAAAAATAACAATTTTTTTCTTTCTAGAAAGTAGAGTGTATGAGTCATTTGGAGGGCAGAAGAGGAGTAACAAAGTCCTAGGAAATCTATCTGTCATCTATGTATGTATGTATGTATGTATGTATGTATGTATGTATGTATGTATGTATGTATGTATCTATCTATCTATCTATCTATCTATCTATCTATCTATCTATCTATCTATCTATCTATCTATCTATCATCTCATCTCTCTGTCTAATCTACCTATCTGCCTATTTATGTATCCCCTACTTACCTACCGGTCCATCTATTATCTATCTATGTATCCACATATTATCTACCTGCCTACCTTCATATCTGACCATTACCCATCCATTATTTTTTTCTCTCTCTTCTCCTCAGTAGCTAGGACTTTTCTGGTTTCTATTCATTCATTCAACTAACCAGCTCATCTACCCACCCACCAATGTTTACCAACACTTACTGTATGCCAGGTGCTGTCCAGGGAGATGGAATAAGACACAGAAGGACAAATCATTGCAACATACTATAAAAATATAGAAATGGAATTCTGAAAAATGTAGTAGAACAGTCCAGAGATGAGGTAACATTTAGGTTTGAAGGATAAGTAGAAGTTTAACTAGAAAAAATGGAGGACGTGGTAGCAGGTGAGGGACTTGGTGATCAGAGATGCAGAGCATCCGCAGGGAGGGCAGGGCAGAGGGTGTGAAGCAGGGATTTCTGGGCCATGAGGTTGGACCAGCAGGGTCTTGAATGTTATGCTAAGATATTTGGATTTTACCCTATAATCTTGATGAACTGGGGAAGTCATTTAAGCAGGTGAGGGACTGCATTTTCAAAAGATCGCTATGACGGTGGGTGGAGAGGACGAGTTAGTGAAGCCCGTGGAGGGAGACGGGGATAATGATTAAACAACTCTTTTTGTCATTAAGTCACTAATTAACAAGCAATTCACTTGTGTTTCAAGAGCCTTTAGTGAGATAATCTAGGCTGTGACCCAGCTTTGACGTCACGTGAATTCCATGGGATTGTATTTTATTTTGTTTATGCCTCTTGATGAACTTTATTTTATTATGTTTCCTTTCTATTGCAATTCACTGATATTTTTCTCTGAGCCCCTTCCCATAATGTACACATATCACTTGAAACACGTGTCACAGAGACAGTCCATTACAATGTGATTTGATTTTATGTGGCTTAAAATAAAAAAAAATAAGAAAGGTTACAACATAAATGGTTGCTTCCAAAGTGGAAAAAAAAAAAAAAGTCACACCATGTTTTATTTGAGCCCTACAATAAGAATGTAACTCTGTTCCTTGTGATCTGTAGGTCTAAAAGGTGAATGCTACTTGCTTAACCAGTTACCCAGGTAAAAGGCCATAGCCCTTTGGGGAAGGCTGGGGGAAAGATTAACAGTATAAAATTTCAGTAGTGTACTGGAGTCCTTCCTCAAGGGGACCTGGCCTCCCCTTCATTCAAGAGGTTCTGGATCTGTAAACTAGTTCAAGTCTGGGAATTGATTGAGGGGCTGTGATTCTTGTTTTTTATGATTTGAGTTAGAGTTTGGATCAGTTGACCTGGAAGTTTTCTGCTTATACAGACCAAGTAAGAATTTAGTAGGCTTCCTATTTATTTCAGTTCTGGGAACACTGTGATTAATTAGCCAACACCATAGCTCTATATGCGTCAGACAATTCTGATTGTTCTTTTGCCTCTGCCATCCACTAAGGTAACTGTACCCACCTTGCCTTTGGCTGTTGGGTGCCCCCACTTGACCTCTGCCACCCTGGAATCCACTTATTCCCATTGCATTTAAGTTTTCCAATCGAGTGACAGCGGTTCCCACTGTAAGGTCTGGCTGCCAGAGAAGAGCTCTTCAAGGATGCTGGGGCTCCCCTCACAAATCTATTTCCTAAAGTGTTGGTGAAAGGTATATCTCTGTACCCTCCTGGTGTGGGTGAGTAGGTTTTAAGTAGCAACCCTCCTTACTAGAAGATTTGCTGTATGTAGGGGAGGATTGGTCCATTGAGGGGCTCTAGGCATGGGTATAAATCCTCCTCTAAGGAGAATGGTGGTCTGCCCTTAGTGGGCTTGGCCCTTTCCCTGTCAATCTGGGGAGATTTTCACACAAGAGGTGTGCATCTGGAAGCATTTATGAGGCTTGTCCACAGCTGGATCCAATATCTTCCATGAACAGTCATCATCCTTTGCTCAGATTCTACATGAAATCTTCTGGCCACAAATTGGATTTCCTTGGTCCCTTGATAGTGGGGCTAAATCTCTCTGAGAGTAGACATGAATGTTCTGATGGGCAGACAACCCATTTTCCAGTGGAATCAATGCTATGTGAGTGGGGTCCATGTGAGAACCCTTACAAGATCTGGTCACCTCAGGGTATATGGACAAACACAAATGTCCAGCCCTGCACAGCCACAGGCTCTGCTTGTGGCCCTCTCTGTACCCCTTATTCACCAGGCACCAAGTTAGCATCATTAGCCATCAGTTCACTTGACTGCCTGGGTTCATATTTCTGTTCCCAAGTGAAGAGATGACATTTAACTTTCAGCTAAGAGCATCATTAGGGCCCTTTAGTAAATCAAAGCCAAGGTTATTTGTGTGATCCAGGTAAAGAGATAAAATGGGCTTATTTATACCTGCTTTTCCCAAACACAGTGGTTGATTTTACTTAGAGTGTTTTTAAAAACAACAACAACAACATAGCTGAAATCCACAATTAAGTAATTTAATAAACTGAAAGCTGGAAACCTCCAAACTGACAATGCAGGAACCTTTTACTGAATGGTGATCCCTAGCAGACATGGGCCAGTGGTGGTCTCTCTGCCAATCATGCAAGGTAGGGGCTCTGTTTTCTATAATTCTTAATCCCTCTTTGGGCACAGTGAGTGCTCAATCAGCCTACATTACTCAAATGACTGATTCTCTCCCAACACTCCAGGTCACCTTTGCACTGAGCCACCTGGTGGCCTCAGCTGCCAAGGGGTTCACCTGGGCACATGTCCCTCCAGAAGGGCACAGCTGCAGAAGCACCCTGGAAGAAAAAAGTCCAAGGCTTGGGTGAGCAGTCAACGTGGTTGCTGAGATGCTTCAAAGGCTCAGAGCCACTTAGCAACAGGAAGAGATAAATATGCATAATTTGCCATGGAGGGAAGGAAACAAATCTTCCTGAGGGTGCCAATGGATTTCTTTCTTCATCCTGGAAGATTTGCATGGCCTTCCAAGAATTCAGTATTATCAATAGGCCTGGCAGGAACGTAGCCATCCCTAAAATTCTGGAAGGTTGTGCGTGCCATCCACCCCACATGACGTCACAGTTAGGTCTCTGCAACCACACCAGCTTACTTCCCCCATATTAGTGTTCCATTTTAACAGCTATATTAGCTAATTTTGTTGAAGGTTTAATATGAGAAACATTGTTCTAATCACTTTATGTGCCCTGTGAGATGCATGGTGTTATCATCACCATTTTATAAATGAGGAAATGGAGACCCAGAGATGTAAAACAACTTGCCCGATAATAACTAACACAGAACTCTTTCCATGTATCAGACACTCTCCATTTTCCATGTACCAGATTCTTCACATTATCTTTATTTAATCTTCCATGGTGCAGACACTATTATTTACATTTGTATTTATGAGGAAACTCAGGCGCAAACAGTCTAAGTAACTTGTTCAAGGTCACAGCAATGATGAATATCAGGCGTGGACAGTCCCTTGGCCAGGGCTATTTCAATTCAATATTTTTGCTTCCCAGCTATATTTTGATAGGATAACTTCGTTATTTGTGGGCTTAGATATGTTGCTGAATGTTTCTCTTTCAAAGCATAGATGAATTGCCGAAAGCGATTATTATGCTATGTTCATAATTTATTTCCGTTTCTGAAGCCAGTCTGCAGAAACTTGAAATATATCAGACTGAACACTCAATGAGATTTCTAGAGCCTTTTTGGAAGGTAATCTGCAATATCTATTAAAACAAATAACACACTTGTCTTTTTTATTCAGTAGTCCCTCTTTGGGAAATTCTGTACAAGCGCAAACACCAGTGAGATTAGGTATACGATTAAGGAAGTTTTTGCAGCATTGTTTATAATGACAAAAACTGGGGGGAGTCTGACAGCTCATCACCACAGGGTGTGAATGTTCCTGTGTGTGTCTGTGTGTAGCAACAAGTGAATAGATTGATAAATTGTGGTTTGTTCATACAATGGATGTTGTGCAGCTATAACCTGTATTTTCTGACCTGAAGTATGGCTAGAAGACAGGAACAGAAACACATGCACAGGAAACTCCCACTTTTTAAATACAGCAGACAAGCGCCACACCCCTTCCTATGTACACCTGGATATGACTGATGGCTGTCTGAGTCTTAGAAGCATGCTGAGGGATGTGGGAAGTCCCACTCCAGGGAGGTGAGGGAAGAGTGGAATTTGGTGGGGGGCACTATTGATTTTCCATGTTGTTTCACAGGTAGTGGTGAACATGTGGTACTTTTGAAGTTTATTAAAAAATACTTTTAACAATTAAAACATAATTTATGTAGAGAATGTTCAGTTCAGTATGGGTATGCATAGTCATATTCTAACTGTATAGTTTGATCAGTTTTGACCAATGTTTATACCCATGTAGCTTACACTCCTATCAAGATATAGGACACTTTCATCATATCAGAAAGCTGATCGCTGTCACCCCCTCTACCAGCAGCAACCACTATTCTCATTTCTTTCACCATAGTTAGCTTTTCCTAACATAGAACTCCCTATAAGTGTAATCTTACAGTATATACTCTTTTGTGTGTAGCTTCTTTTGCTCAAGCAATTTTTGAGATTCAGCCACATTGCTGCACATGCCACCAGTTTGTTACTTTTTATTGCTGAGTAGTATTCCATTGTGAGAAAACACCACAATTTGTTCATCCGTTCTTCTGTTGATGGACATTTGACTTGTTTCTGGTTTTTGGCTCTAAGGATAAGCTGCTATGAACATTCTTGTACACTTTTTTTGTGGACATATGTTTCCATTTCTCTTGGATAAATACCTAGAAGTGGAGTTGCTAGGTCAAAGAGAAGGTATCTCTTTAACAATCTGCATTCCTACCAGCAATGTATGAGTGTTCAGATTGTTCCACACCCTTGACAAGCAGTTTGACATTATTAGTTACACATTAGGCAATCTATTGATGGTGTAGTAGGATCTCATTATAGTTTTAATTCACATTTTCCTAGTGACTCATAATGTTGCACAATTTCTCATATCTTTATTTAAATCAAGACTGCTTAATTACTGTAGTTTTATAGGAAATTTTGAAATCAGGTAGTATAAATTCTTCAATTCTTTTATTTCTTAAAAACTTTTACTGTCTGGGTCCTTTGAGTTTCTATATAAAGTTTAAAATTAACTTTAAAAAATTTTTTTATTTTTATTTTTATTTTATTTTATTTTGTCGATATACAATGTGGTTGATTCTTGTGGCCCCTTACCGAAACCTCCCTCCCTCCTCCCTCTCCCCCCTCACACCCAACAATGTCCTTTCTGTTTGCTTGTCATATCAACTTCAAGGAATTGTAGTTGTTATGCCTTCTTCCCTCCCCCCCGCCCCCCGGTTTTTGTGTGTGTGCGTGTGTGTGAATTTATTTATTTATTTTTAGCTCCCACCAATAAGTGAGAACATGTGGTTTTTCTCTTTCTGTGCCTGACTTGTTTCACTTAATATAATTCTCTCAAGGTACATCCATGTTGTTGCAAATGGCAGTATTTCATTCTTTTTTATAGCTGAGTAGTATTCCATTGTGTAGATGTACCACATTTTCCATATCCACTCATCCGATGATGGACATTTGGGCTGGTTCCAACTCTTGGCTATTGTAAAGGAGTGCTGCAATGAACATTGGGGAACAGGTATGCCTTCGAATTGATGATTTCCATTCCTCTGGGTATATTCCCAGCAGTGGGATAGGTGGGTCATATGGCAGATCTATCTGAAATTGTTTGAGGAACCTCCATACCATTTTCCATAGAGGCTGCACCATTTTGCAGTCCTACCAACAATGTATGAGAGTTCCTTTTTCTCTGCAACCTCGCCAGCATTTATCGTTCAGAGTCTTTTGGATTTTAGCCATCCTAACTGGGGTGAGATAGTATCTCAGTGTGGTTTTGATTTGCATTTCCCGGATGCTGAGTGTGCTGAGCATTTTTCCATGTGTCTGTTGGCTTTTGCAGTATTCCACAGGTTTTGGTATGACGTATCATTATTTTCATTAATTTCAATAAATTTTTTGATTTCCTGCTTGATTTCTTCTTGGACCCATATGTCATTAAGTAGAATGCTGTTTAATTTCCATGTGTTTGTATAGTTTTCAGAATTTCATGTGTTATTGATTTCTAGTTTTAATCCATTATGGTCTGAGAAAGTACATGGGATAATTCCAATTCTTTTGAATTTGTTGAGACTTGATTTGTGACCTAATATGTGATCTATCCTGGAGAATGATTCATGTGCTCATGAGAAGAATGAATATTCTGAGTTTGTTGAATGGAATGTTCTGTAGATATCTGCCAAGTCCAATTGGTGTAGAGTATTGTTTAGATATTGTATTTCTCTGCTGATTCTTTGCCTAGATGATCTGTTCAATATTGATAGTGGGGTATTCAGGTCCTCTGCTATTATGGTATTAGTGTCTATTTCCTTCTTTAGGTCTAATAGAGTTTGCTTAATACATCTTGCTGCTCTGACATTGAGTGCATATATATTTATGATTGTTATGTCTTTTTGATGGATAAATCCTTTTATCGTATAGTGGCCTTCTTTATCTCTTTTTATGGTTTTTGGTTTAAAGTCTATTTTATCAGATATAAGAATATCTTCTCTGGCTTGTTTTTCATTTCTATTTGCATGGTATATCTTTTTCCATTCTTTCACTCTTAGTCTAAGTGAGTCTTTACAGGTGAGGTGAGTCTCTTGAAAGCAGCATATAGTTGGGTCCCTCTTTTTAATCCAGTCAGTCAGTCTGTGTCTTTTGAGTGGGGAATTTAATCCTTTTACATTAAGAGTTGTTATTAAAAGTGTTGAATTACTCCTAGCATTTTATTGATTTTTGTTTGGATGTCTTAAGTATCTTTTGTTCCTTTCTTTCTGATTTACTGTTTTTGTATTTGTTGGCTTCTTGGGTGGTAGATAACTTTTTTTTCTCTTCTTTGTTGGCATTTTAATTTTACTAGAGATTTTGGTTTTTCTTTAGTTTTTATGACCGTGTTAGTTATTTTTCAAGTACCAAACCCAGTACTCCCTTGAGAATTGCTTTTAAGGGTGGTCATGTGGTAGTGAACTCCCAGAGTTTTTTTTTTTTTTTTTTTTTTTTTTTTTGTCTGATAAATATACTATTTGCCCTTCATTTTGGAAAGATGGTCTTGTGGAGTAGAGTATTCTTGGCTGGCAATCTCTGTCTTTTAGTATTTGGAATATATCATCCCATTCCTTTCTGGCTTTTTTGGTTTGTGATGAAAAGTCTGATGATATCCTGATTGGGGCTCCCTTATAGGTGATTTGATGCTTTTCTCTTGCAGCTTTTAAGATTCTCTCTTTGTCGTTGAGTTGTGCCAATTTGACTATAACCTGTCTTGGAGAGGACCTTTTTGGGTTGAATACATTTGGGGATCTTTGAGCTTCCTGAATCTGTAGATCTTTGTCTTTTCCTGTACCTGGGAAGTTTTCTGCCAGTATTTTGTTGAATATGTTTTCAATGCAATCTCCTTTTTCCTCCCCTCTGGAATACCCATGACTAGGATATTTGAGTGCTCAAGGTTGTCTGATATCTCTCTTAGATTTTCTTCAGTGTTTTTAATTCCTTTTTCTTTCTTTCTTTTTTTTTTTTTTTTTTTTTGTCTGCCTGTGTTATTTCAAACAGCCCATCTTCAGGTCAGAAATTCTCTCTTCACAAAGAAAACAAAGGAGAAACACTTCAGGAAGTAGGACTGAGCACAGACTTCATGAATATGACCCCAAAAGCACAGGCAACCAAAGGAAAAATAAACAAATGGGATTATATCAAACTAAAAAGCTTATTCACAGCAAAAGAAACAATTAACAGAGTTAAAAGACTACCAATAGAGTGGGAGAAAATATTTGCAAAATATTCATCTCACAAAGGATTAATATCCAGAATATACAAGGAATGCAAATAACTTTACAACCAAAAAACAAGTAACCCAATTAAAAAATGGGCAAAAGAGCTAAATAGGCATTTCTCAAAGGAAGATATACAAATGGCCAACAGACACATGGAAAAATGCTCAACATCACTTAGCATTTGGGAAATGCAAATCAAAACCACACTGAGATACCATCTCACCCCAGTTAGGATGGCTAAAATCCAAAAGACTCTGAACGATAAATGCTGGCGAGGTTGCAGAGAAAAAGGAACTCTCATACATTGTTGGTAGGACTGCAAAATGGTGCAGCCTCTATGGAAAATGGTATGGAGGTTCCTCAAACAATTTCAGATAGATCTGCCATATGACCCACCTATCCCACTGCTGGGAATATACCCAGAGGAATGGAAATCATCAATTCGAAGGTATACCTGTTCCCCAATGTTCATTGCAGCACTCCTTTACAATAGCCAAGAGTTGGAACCAGCCCAAATGTCCATCATCGGATGAGTGGATATGGAAAATGTGGTACATCTACACAATGGAATACTACTCAGCTATAAAAAAGAATGAAATACTGCCATTTGCAACAACATGGATGGACCTAGAGAGAATTATATGAAGTGAAACAAGTCAGGCAGAGAAAGAGAAATATCACATGTTCTCACTTTTTTGTGGGCGCTAAAAATAAATAAATAAATACACAAATAAACTGTAGGGGAGGGAAGAAGACACAACAATTACAATTCTTTGAAGTTGATACGACAAGCAAACAGATATGCAGTTGTTTGTAGGGAGGGGGGAGAAGGAAGAGGGAGGGAGGTTTTTGTAATGGGCCACAATAATCAACCACATTGTATATTGACAAAATAAAATAAAACTAAAGAAAAAAAAAGAGGTTCTCTCTTCTGCTTCTGCAAGCCTGCTGGTTAAACTCTCTGTTGTGTTTTTTATTTTGTTGAATGAATTCTTCAGTTCAGCAAACTCTGCACATTCTTTTTCAGGGTATTGATTTCCTTGTACATTTCCTCTTTCAGGTCCTGTATACTTTTCCTCATTTCATCCTGTTGTCTAGCTGAGTTTTCTTGTATCTCACTCAGTTTCCTTAGAATTATCACTCAAAATTCCGTGTCAGACATTTCAAGGGCTTCTTGTTCTATAGGATCTAGAGCTTAAGAGTTATTACCCTTTGGTGGTGTACTTTCTTGATTTTTCATATTTCTGGTATCTTTCCTTTGATGATTAGTCATTGTGCAAGGGATTTCATGGTCCACTGGTTTGACACTATTGTCTGGCTAGGATGCTGCTGGGGCTGCCAATTTGGCATGGCTGCCTCAGTGTCTGCTCGGTCTTGTGCTGGCACCGCAGGGCGCGTGGTCTCCGTGGGACTCAGGACTCTCCAGTGGGGCGCCTCCTCCTGGTTTTTAATAAGACTTTGTCTCCCAACTGGTCTGCTGTGCCGCTCCCCTCTCATGTCTCTCCTCAGCCCTCTGCTCCCGTCTCAGGTCTCCTTGGTCCTCCTCTGCTGCTGCTGCTGCATCACCCTGCCCTCCAGCCCACACTGGGACCAAGGAGCATCTCTCTAGCAGTGTATTTTAATCTCTCACTATTTGTTTTTAGTATGTTTCATACGTTTTTGTGTTATGGTTACCATGAAGCTTACAAAAAATGTTACAGTTATAACGAATTATTTTAGGTTAATAACAAAGTAACTTTGATATATAAGAAAAAAAGAAAGAGCCAAAGCCAATTCTATGCTTTGGTGTCATTCTCTCCCACTTTTTGACATTTTGTTGTTTCAAGTCACATCCTTTAATATTGGCTATACCTTATACAGTTGTTGTTTTCGTTGTTACCTTGTTAGGTTTGTATTTTAGTCTTCATACTAAGGATGTAAATGATTTATTCACCCCCTTTACAACACTGGAGTATTCTGAGGTTGTCTGTGACTTTACGTTACTAATGAATTATGCACCTTTTCTTGCTGCTCCTTAGTGTCACCTTCTTTCGCACTGAAGGACTCCCTTTAGCATTTCTCATAAGGAAGGCCTAGTGTTGGTGAATCGCTTAGCTGTTGTTTGTCAGGGAAATACTTTATTTCTCCTTCATATTTTAAGGTTAGTTTTGCTGGATGGAGAATTCTTGGCTCATAGTCTTTTTCCTTTACCACTCTGTGTATATCACCCCATTTTTTTTCTGGCTTATAGGGTTTCTACTGAGAAATCTACTGAGATAAGTATTGGAGCTCTGTTGAATGTTATGTGTTTCTTTTCTCTAGCTGCTTTCATATCCTTTTTTTATCTTTGGTATTTGATAATTTGATTTTGATGTGCCTTGGGGTGTTTCTCCTTGGATTGATTTTGATTGGCAACCTCTGAGCTTCCTGTAGCTGGATGCTGTCATCTGTCTCCATACTTCAGAAATTTTCAGCCATTGTTTTGTTGAATATGCTTTTATATCTCTTCCTTTTTCTTCTCCTTTGGATATGCCAATTATGTGGATGTTATTTCACTTGAAGGAATCATGTATTTTCTGTATTTCTGTTGCATTTTTTTCTTATTCTTTTTTTCTTTTTCCTCCTCTGATTTGATAATTTCATATATTTTATCTTTGAGTTCATGGATTCTTTCCTCAGTTTGATTAAGTCTGCTATTGGAGCTTTTTATTGAGTTTTTCAGTTCAGATAATGTATTATTTATTTTTAGAATTTCTGTTTGGTTTTCAAAAATTGATTCAGTTCCTTTTTCCAGTTCTCATTCTGCTCCTGGATTGTTTTCCACATATCATTTATTTTTCTATATGTATTTTTTTGTGACTCCCTGAATTTCCTTAAGAGGGTTATTCTGAATTCTCTGTCAGATGTTTCATAAATCTGCTGTTCCTCTGGGTCAATTGCTGGTGCCTGGCTTGTTGGGTCATGTCGTGTTTCTCAGTTCTTTCTCAATCTTTGTGTCTTTATATTGATGCCTGGGCATTTGAGTAGACTGTTACCTTTTCTATAGGTGTTCTTTGGTGGTGTTAGACCTTTACTGGTTAATATCAGAGCTTTGTCTCTGATCTGTGTTTTGTTTTGTTTTGTTTTTCTTTCAGTTCTGTGTTGGGTTATTATCTACCACCACCACCAAAACTCTGCAGAGGAACTAATTTGTTGTCTTTTGGTTAATTCCAAAATGGGGGAACTTCCCATGGGGACCAGCACTTGAACCCAGTGGTTGAGCTAAATTGCTGCTTTGTTGCTGATTCTGTGGGGAAGGCTTTTTGTGCAGCTCAGGTTTTAATTGTTGACCTTTTAATCACTTCTGACTCTTGTGAGGTCAGATACACCCAGGCTGTGTGGAAATCCTGGCTCAGGACTGGGTCTTTCTAGCAAACTGCATCCCTGAAGTTCTATTTCCATGACCAGTCTCTGGTGAGTGGGCCTGTGCTGATTGGAAGGCAGATAGGCTGCCCACTCTATGTCCCAATGGTCCCCTGGTGGGCCAGCCTCCCCCTGCACTCCAATCACTTCCCCTGGAGGGCTGTGTGATGGTTCCTCATGATGACTCAACAGCTTCTGGGTGGCTCCTTTCTTCAGTTGGCTGCAGCCTCTTTCTCCTACGTGGGTCTGTGGGAACCTGTCAGTGGTCTCACTGTCCTGGGGGCTGGCATGGTGCATGCCAAGGCCCTCTTCTCCCTTGCAGCTTCACACAAAGGGCACAGCTACAGTTTTTGCCAGCTCCTGCTGGGCGTTCTCACTGGGGCCAGCCTTGGGGCAGCCAGGGCTGAAAATGGTCAGTCTCTTGCTGTGGCTCCTCCCACCTTCACTAACTACGTGGGTCACTCCCCTTCTTCCCCTGATCTCCAGGTGTCCCAGGTTGGCAGTATTTGTTTTTTAATAGATGTAAAACTGATCGGTTATGGGAGATTGTGATGCTGGGGACTGTTTATTCTGCCATCTTTATTGCCCAGTTTTTTTGTATTGTCTTCAAATTCTTATGTGTGTTTTACATTTATAGCACATCTCAAATAAAACCAGTCACATTTCAAGTACTCAGTCCATTTGTGGCTAGTGAATGCTGTATTGGACAGTGCAGCTATAGATCCATTTGGGAAGAATTGCCACCTTTGCAATACTGAGTTTTTTGATCCATGAATATGATGTATCTCTCCTTTATTTAGGTCTTCTTTAACTTCTGTCATTAAAGTTTTGTTTACAATTCTTGTATATATTTTGTTGAGTACCTTGATCCATTTTCTGTTGCCTGTAACAGAATACGTGAAACTGGGTAATTATTTTTATTTATTTATTTATTTTATTTTGAGTATTCATGAGATACAAAGCTGCTTGTCACTCCTCATGGCATGATGTGAGGGCCAGATTCATACTGGCAGCATACCTATTACCAGTAATTGCATTTGTATCCTGTGTCCCCCCAGGTAATTTATAAAGGAACAAAATTTATTTCTTACAGTTCTGGAGGCTAGAAAGTTCAAGATCAAGGAGCCATGTCTGATGAAGACTGTCTTGCTGATAGAGACTCTCTGCAGAGTGTCAAAGAAGTGTGGGAAATCACATGGCAAAGCGGTTGAGCATGCTTGCTCTGATATCTCTTCCTCTGCTTATAAAGCCACCAGCCCCACTCCTATGACAATCCATTAATCTATTAACCTATTAATCTACTGGGATCCATGAATGGATTAATTGGGTAATGAGGTCAAAGCCCTTATGACCCAATCATCTATTAAAGGCCCCACCTACCAATGTCACCACATTGGGGATCAAGTTTCAACATGAGTTTTGGAGGGAACAAACCATATCATTGAGTGATTTAAGAGCCTTGCAGGAATATGCTTCCATATGCCTCTCCCATTTTTTATGCAACTGTTTTCATACATTTTACTTCTATATATGTTATAATCCCTGTGATATATTGTTGTCAGTTTTTAATAGTCAATTGACTTTTAGAGAAATTAATAAGTGATAAAAACATCTTTTATATTTAACCACATATTTAGTTTCCAGTAATTATAATTCCTTCATGTAGCTCTGAGATTTCATACGGTATCATTTTCCTTGAGCCTGAACAATTCCTCAAGAAATTTTTTGTTTTTAGAGTTTAGGTCTATTTGTAAAATTTTTTTAAAAAAATTTTTGTTTATCTGGAAATGTTTATTTTACCTTCATTTTGAAAGATATTTTCACTGGATTTAGGATTGCAGTTGACAGGTGTGTTTTATTTGTTTGTTTTTTTACTTTAAAGTTTTTCCCTTATTTTCTGGTTTTCATTGTTGCTGATGAGGAGTCAATAATAATTCTTATCATTTCCTTCTCTGTGTTTTTTTCCCTTTAATTTTTTTTTCCTCTTTATTTTTGGTTTTCATCTATTTGATTATAATGTGCTTACATATGGTTTTCATTAAGTTTGTCCTGCTTGGGTCTCATTGAACTTCCTGGATCTGTGGATTGATACTTTTTCACCAATTTTGAACAATCTTTGGCATGATTATTTCTTTAAATAGTTTTTTTTTTTTTTTTGACCCAATATCTCTCTCCTCTTATTTTGGCCCTCTAATTATTTATATGTGTTACTTTGTTTGATATTATCTCACAGGCCATTGAGGTTTTGTTTATTTTTTAAAAATTAATAGACTTTATGTTTTGAGGAGTTTTAGGTTTGGAAAAATTGAATGGGAAGTACAGAGTTCTCATAAACATTTACCCTCCGGTTTCTGCTGTTTTTAGCATCTTGCATTAGGGTGGTACATGCTACAATCGATGAGGTAATATTGATACACTATGATTAACTAAATTCTGTAGTTTATATTGGGATCCACTCCTTGTGTGGTACATTCTATGGGTTTTGACAAATTTATAATGACATGTATCCACCATTACAATATCATACAGAACAGTTTCACTGCCCTAAAACTAACTTCTGCTACACCTGTTCACCCCCATGACCCTGCCAAAAAACAAACAAAAAAGCAAAACCAACCCTAGCAATCACTGATTTTTTTTACTGTTTTTGTAGTTTTGACTTTTTCAGAAAGTCATGTAGTTGGAATCATATGGTACATAGCTTTTTAAAATTGGCTTTTTTCTCTTAATAATATACACTTAGGTTCCTCCCATGTCTCCTTGTGACTCATTAGCTATTTCTTTTTACTGCTAAATAATTTATTGTGTGGATGTACCACAGTTTGTTTATCCATTCACCCACTGAAGGACATCTTGATGGCTTTCAAGTTTTTGCAACTATGAATAAAGCTGCTATAAACATTCATGTGCAGATTTTAGTGTGAAAACAAGTTTTCAACTTGTTTTGGTACATACTGGTGAGCATGATTGGTGAATCGTATGGTAAGAGTATTTTTGATCTTCTACGAAACTGCCAAACTGTCTTCCAAAGTGGCTGTACAATTTTGCATTCCCACCAGTAATGAATGACTTTTGTGGTTGCTCCAGAAGCTTACCAGCATTTGGTGTTGTCAGTGTTTTGGATTTCAGTCATTCTAATAGGTATGTAGTGGTATCTCATTGTCATCTTAATTTGCAAGTCCCTAATGACATAGGATGTTGAGCATATTTTCATGCGTTTATTAGCCATCTGAGCATCTTTTCTGGAACACAGATCCATGTGATCTTCATGGTTCTATGCTGCCTATTAGCTGATATTGGAAAATAGCTGTTTCATATATTTTGTACAGTTTTCTAGTTGTTGATATTAAGAAGATGCTGTGGATTGGATGCCCTCCTGCAACTCATTGAAGCTTTATCCCCACTGTGACAGTGTTAAGAGAGGGGATATCCTATTATGGTAATTGAAAAGTGAGGCCTTGAAGAGGTGATTAGAGTTTGAGGACCATTCTCTAGTGAATGGATTAATCCATTGATGGTTTAATGGTGGTCGTGGGCATGGTTCTGATGCCTTTAAAAGGAGAGCACATGAGAAGTTCTCTCTTGCTTCTTCCTTTCTTGCGATGTGATACCCTACATCACTGAAGTCACCACCAAAGAAGACCCTCACCGGACGTGTTCCCTGGACTTTGGACTTCCCAAACTATAAGCAATAAATATTGTTTCTCTCCATATTACCCAGTTTCAGGTATTCCTGTTTTAAGTAACAGAAACGGACTAATACAGAGAGCAAATCTGATACCAGTTACTTCATTATGACTGGAAGGAGAACTCTAGTAACTTTGTGAAGAGCAATTTAATAAAATACTTATTTTTTTCCAAAAGAGAAATAAATCTCAAAGTGTTACCTATCTAAAAGCATACTGCATGAAGATATCTCTTGGGATGAGATCAGTAGAGCAGAATTTTTGGTTAGGGGAACATTAAGGAGAAATGCCCATTTTCTCTTCCTCTCTTTTTCCCCAGCCATGGAAATTTAGAGGGCTGGTGCTTAGTGAAGGAGGGGAAAGGGAAAGGCAACCACCCATGCTGCCTCTAGTTTAAGTAAAAGTTTCCATCTCATGGCCCAGTCTGGTCCACCAGAAGACTGTAGGAAATGTGGGGCAAAAAACCCCACACCTTTGTTATCTCTGACCACTGTGCACATATCTCCCTCAGGGGACCCTGGTGAGGCAGATGGTGGACGTAACTATAGGGGACTTAGAGGTCAGGTTCCCAGACTCTAGCCATCACACACAATCTCCTCTGACCCATGGACATGGCCAAAAAAAAGCCAGGAGGTCAGGGTCTGGTAGATGAGGAAATAGGAAAGGTGAGGAGAAAAGGTGGAAGCCAGTGGTGGGGGCCCAAGGCTTTGCTGGGAATGGGGCTGAGACTCTGATACTCTTTCCTAGTAGTTGAACACTACCATGGAACACAGGCCCACAAGAGGCACATACAACAGACTTTCTCCTTGGGGATAAGATGTTAAATGCATTGAGATTGAATTCTCCCAACCCCAGTCTGGCAAATCAAGTTTAATCAAGACAAAGCTTCCCGGGACAGGCTGTGGAAATATCAGAGGCTCCTCTTTGGGTGGTGTGCCCTACCCTACTGCATGCCGGAGTTTACCCTGAGAGGTCTCCCTCCTGGTGGGTGGGCAGGTAGGAAAGGGCCTGCCCACTGTCGGGAAAGACTTGGTCTGGGCTCGGGGTCACATCCACTGGGCCATCAGTTGGAGTCTTGGGATTGTATTGGGAAGGAGGCTCTTTTACTTATTTGTTAACTTATTTTTAATTGACAAGTAAAAACTGTACATGTATTTATGGTGTACAACATGGTATTTTGATATATGTATACACTGTGGAATGGCTAAATTGAGCAACTTAACATATGCATTACCTCACATATTTATTATTATTATTTGTGGTGAGAACACTTGAAATCTACTCTCAGCAGTTTTCAAATATATGATATATTGTTAATAACTGTGGTCACCACGATGTATAACAGAGCTCCTGAGCTTATTCCTGTCTAACTGATGTTTGTGTGCTTTGATCATCTCCCCAATTCCCCCACCCCAAGCCTCTGGTAATCAGCATTCTACTCTCTGTTTCTATGATTTTGACTTTTTTACACTCCATATGTAAATAATGTCATGTGATATTTGTCTTTCTATACCTGGCTTATTTTTTCTTAACATAATGGCCTCCAGGTTCACCCATGTTGTCACAAATGATGGAATTTCCTTTTTTTAAAGGCTGAATAGTATTCCATTGTGTTTATATACCACAAATTCTTTACTCACTTATCTGTTGAGGGACACATAAGCTGTTTCTATATCTTGGCTATTGTGAATAATGCTGCAATCAACACATCTCTTCAACATACTGATTTCATTTCCTTTGGATATACAGCCTGAAAAGGGATTACTGGATCATATGGTAGTTCTACTTTTAATTTTTTGAGGAACTTCCATACTGTTATCCCATAATGGCTGTACCAATTTACATCCCCACCTACAGTTTACAAGGGTTCTCTTTTCTCTACATCCTCACCAACACTTGTTATCTTCTGTCTTTTTGATAATAGCCATTCCAACAGATATAAGGTGATATCTTATTGTGGTTTTAATTTGCAAGGGAAGGGGGCTCTTTGACCTTGAGCCATCTCTACTGCACCCAAGTTTCCGGGCCCTTGGAAGTTGGTGTACCCTACTGCTCTAGGGGGAGGACCCTTTATATGGCAAAGGAAGCATTTCGTTGACCATGAATGTCCTTGAAGATTGATTATCTTACCTCCTTCTCAATCACAGCTCTGAGTCTTCTGATAAATTATTTTTAGAAAGCAAAACCCAGGCAGGTGGGAGCCACCAATTTGATCATTGGGAATGGCTTCCTCAAATTCCCAATTTAGAATATTGAGCAGTCAAACTAGAAATGGCTCTTAGAGATTTGTCACACTAGGTCTCTAATTCTTAAAGATGGTGGTAAATGCAGGCCTTGAATCCACTTTTTAAAGTTCAATAGAATTCTTTCCACCATAATAGACAGACTCGTGGTAGAGTTAAAAAAGAAAAGAAAAAAAAGGGCCTTTCTCAGAACAGTGGCTCTGTGTGGAAAACACGGAGTTCAGAGATGAGGAACAATGGTAGCTGAGGGACTTTGTGCTGCAGAAATAGAGCAGGAAAGCCACAATTAGAGACTGCGTTACCACCCACTCAGCTCTGCAGCAGGCAATGGTGGATTTTGCCAGACGAGAAATCTTAAATAGGGGGTTTTAGGCACATCCAAACTGCAGTGTCTCAACATGACATTTTGTTTGCTTGGAGAGACTGCTGTGGTGGCTTGGTAAGTTTTCAAGATAAAGCAATGCTTGGATTATCACATTCCCAGATCACGACTAAGAAGATTCAGGTTGTCTAAATAAAGGGAAACAGTCCTATTTAGTGGCCTCCAGATGTAATTAAACTGCCGAGTCAGTAATTTCCTAAATGTGGACACCTCATGCATGACTAACACCTTCACTCCCCAATCAAAACACACTAAGGGAAAGAAGAAAACAAACACAGCAAAACAAAATGAGAGGGATATTACAAAGTGCATCCTGAAGAATTTAGCCTTGAACTTTGCATGTTTTATCATAAACTTGTGTCTAAGTTAGATGTTGCTGAGAAAGTCACCCATTTCAATTTACAATGAATGCTGCTCAGGATCCTGGTAAAGGCAGTAGGCTGTGCTCACTCACGAACTGAGGTGGGAAAGTCCTTAGTAAAATGCCTGGAGAATGGAAGTTGAGAAGTAGAGGGTTAGATGTGAGAATCTGAAAGCTCACTGAAGGGTTTTGTCCTTTCAGTTCCCACAGGGATTATTTCTTCATTGGCAGTGATTTAATCATGCCATGTAATGAAACAACATCTACACAGAAAGAAATCCAGGCACCATTAGGAGGTGTAAAGCTTCTGAATTTGACTTATTTATAATGGTAGGTCTTACTTTGAGAAAGCCTGAGGTCCAAAATTTCAGATTTTAAAAATTATCAGAACCATGCTCTAAGTTTAAGATCTAAAATTATGAAACTACTAGAATAAGACATAGGAAATGTTACACAAAATGGGAGTGGGCAGTGCTTTTTTGAGCAAGACCACAAAGGTATAGGCAACTAAAGCAACAATATACAAATGGAACTGCATCAAACTAAAACTTCTGCACAGCAAGGGACACTATCAACAAAGTGAAGAAACAATTTATGGAATGGGAGAAAACGTTTACAAACTACATATCCGACAAGGGACTAATATCCAGAATATGTAAGGAACTCAAACAACTCAACAGCAAAGAAACAAATAACCTAATTAAAAAATGGGCAAAGGACCTATACAAACATTTCTCAAAAGAAGACATACAGATGGCCAACAGGCACATGGAAAAATGCTCAACATCACTAATCATCAGAGAAATGCAAATTAAAACCACAAGGAGGTATCTATCATCTCACCTCAGTTAGAATGGCTATTATCAAAAAGAAAATAAAAATCTCTGGGGAGGATATGGAGAAAAGGGAATCCTTCTGTATTGCTGGTGGGAGTGTAAATGGGTACAGTCACTGTGGAAAGCAATACAAAGACTCCTCAGAGAACTAAAAATAAATCTACTCTACAACCAGCTATCCTGCTTCAGTGTATATACCCAAAGGAAACAAAATCAGTATATCAAAAAGACACCTGCACTCCCATGTTCATTGTAGCACTGTTCACAATAGTCAAGAGACGGAATCAACCTAAATGCCCATTAATGCATGAATGGATAACAAAACTGTGGTGTACATACACAGTGGAATACTATTCACCAATAAAAAGAGATGATATTCCATCATTGGCAGCAACATAAACGGAACTGGAAACCATCATGTTAAGTGAAGTCAGGCACAGAAAGACATACTGCATGATATCATTCATATGTGGAATCTTAAAAAAAAAAAGTGGTTCTCATAGAAGTAGAGAGTAGAATAATGGTTACCAGAGGCTGGGAGAGGAGAGGAGTGAGAGAGAAGAAGTGGTGGACTAACGGCTACTATGCTATCTACCCTAGGTGAATCATTGTGCAGTATATGCATGCATTGAAACAGCACACTGTACTCCATAAATATATACAAGTAAATGTTAAAATGAAATAAGAAAAAGGGGGGGAAAGAGAGAGAGAGAGAGAGGTAGAGGGGCCAGCATTCGACCTTGGGCTGTCTGGCTCCTGGTTGGCACTGTGCTAGGTCTCTTGCCACAGAGACATTTGGTTTTCCTAAAGCAGCGGGCGAGCAGCCAGAGCTGGGGCGTGGTGCATGCATGCTCCCTGGCTGTTCAGGTCAAGGAAACGGAGACCTGAATGATGGGCAAAAGAAGTTCCTGTCCTGCAGCCACCACTCTGAGATAACACTGGGAAGAGCAGAAGTGAGAGGAGCCTCCAGCCCAGTGGGCTCCGAGAAGATTGGAGTGTGCTCTCCCCAGTGCCAGCCTGTGGCAGAGAGGTAGCAGAGCTGATGGGTTTGATTTCAGCAGCAGGTGGAACGAAGGGCCAGGCTGCTTACTGGGCTAGGCTAATGAAAGGAGTCAGATATTGGCAGAAATTTCAAATTCTGACTGCGGGACTGAGCTATTTACGTTGAAAACATTTGAATGACGTTCCCCCCCTCCTTCTCTTCTTCCACAATATAAGATGGGCACACTTCCAGGCCTGCCTCCGCACCCAGCCAGCCTCCAAAAGCTGCCTGGCGCTCTCTCTACCTAAACTGCAAGGAGCCTGGCTGAATAAATGCCCCAGCAGAGCTCCCTGAGTGCTCAAGTTTAATACGCACTTGACCTCTTTGTCTTTCAGAAATGAAATTTATTGAGTTTGGATTCCAGCGCCCCTGGCCCCCACTAACATCTAATTAACCAGACCACACTTTGACTTCAAAAATGCAGGAGAAAATGAGGAGATGTATGGTGATTTTCTCTCAGCAGGAGCCTCGAGGGAGGGGCTGGGTAGCTGAGCCAGGGGTCTTTTGAAGTATCTAAGTTGGTGGTCTGTGGTTCTGCCAGAATGCAAGATAAGCAGGTCAGCCTTCCTTTGCTGCTTTCTTTTTTTTCAATAAAGAGCAACGATCTTTCCTTTTGTTGTCACTGACTCTTCTTGGCCTGAATTTCCCAGGCTCGAAATCTGAGCTCCTTTGATGCATCAAGAGACAAGGGGGCAGCCAAATGTGTCGCTCCATCCCCAGCCCCCAAATATCCCCTACTATCTTACCACTGTACCTGGATCCCCACCATGAAAACCACACCTTTATCATCAGAGTGTTTTGTCTAGAGAATGTCATGAAAACATATCATCAGAGACAGGATAATGCAGTAACAATCCATGAAAAGTGGAGCATGGCCTATTGGAGTAGTTTGAGAACTACAGATTTAGTGTAATTCCCTATTCTTAGGGGGAGGCTACAAAGTGGAAGGGTAGAAGAAAGGAAGGCAAAATCTGACACTTGTTTAGAGCAACTAAGATGACTCAGAAGCTTTCTTTTCCATCCCCCTGCCTCTGAGGATCTTTTTTTTTTTTTTTTTGTCTTTTTTCGTGACCAGTAAGGGGATCGCAACCCTTGGTGTGGTGTTGTCCGCACCGTGCTCAGCCAGTGAGCGCACCAGCCAGTCCTATATAGGATCCGAACCCGCGGCAGGAGCGTTGCTGCGCTCCCAGTGCCGCACTCTCCGGAGTGCGCCATGGGGCTGGCCCTCTGAGGATCTTAACTTGGAAGGATGTCAATCGTGGTGTACCCTTGGGATATGGGGCTAGAGACTGGAATGGTGCAGAAGGTGGCTTCCAGGACATGCTGAGACTTCAGCTGCGGGAGATCATGGGGACAGTGTTGCCCAGGCCTGGGCAAGTCATGGCTCTGGAACCTGAACAAACACTGCAGGGCTCACTTAGGTAAAGGACTGACCAGTTGGCCAAATGCAGTGACCAGAGGGTGTGGGCACCTTGCATTTGATTTAGGTCATGGTGCTTTTCAAGAAGGCCCATCTGGCAGGTGGAATAAGGCAGAAGCAGGGTTGGAAACATGAGCATGTTGAGATCTAAATTAGATAATATCCATACATCACTTAACTCTGTGGCTATCCTATAGTAGGTGCTCAATAAAAGGGGTTGTTCACCATTGTTGTTATTATCAGATAACGTGGACGAGGGCAAGGAGACATTTCAGAGCCTGGGTTAAAGGGACTGAGAGAAGGAGGGGATGGAAATGAAGGCAAAAGACAGGGTAGAGGTCAAGGACTCAGAGAAAGTAGAGGCGACCCCTGGGTGAACACAGAAGTGTGGGCCTGTGGGGCCTCAAGGCCTGTCTGTCCAGGGAAGAGGAAGGAAGAAGTGCAGGGATATGTAGCCTGTTGTTTGCCTCCAGCAGGCTCCACAGAGTCAGGGACCATTTCTGACTTGTTCACAGTTGTAGCCAGGGCATTTAGCACAGTTCTGGGCACATATCAGGAGCTGGTAGCAGATGCAGATACTCTGCTCATATCACTTAATGCTTATTTTAAGGTCACCTGATTTGCTTTTTAAGTGCCAGTTTCTGTATCTCTTTGCTTGAGGACTTTCTCATGTTGCTGAAACCTATTTTGCCTCCCCTGAGTGAAGACCAGAAATCAGGGAATTACACTGCTGGGAAAGCAGGTTTCAATCAATGACTGAGCATGTAAATACTCCAGCTCCCTCCCCTCTTGAAGGATAAGTCTAAAGCACAGGCTATGCATGAAATCTCAGAGGTTACCATCAGGGGACTTGATAGCACACCCCTAATTGGCTGCCTCCCCTTCCTTGATTAACTTTTGCTCTCCTCTCCAGGTGTTTTCTTCACTTCCCAAACAAACTGTTAGCATGTGAATTCTAAGCCACTGCTCAACAGCAAGTTGCTGAATAAATGAATGAATGTATGAACTGGTCCCACCCAGTGTCTGCAGCTTTGCCTTTCCCACTTGTCATGTGGTCCCAGAAGTGTCCAGTGCACAGGGTGGCAAATGGAGCATCAACAGACTCAGAAACGCCACCCCCAGGAGTCCCAGGAATCCCGGGCTTTGTTCCCAGTCTTTGCCCTTTGTTTTTGTATTATTTATTTTTTCTAGAATGTTCAAGAGGTTTTCTGCTGTAGAGCCCCCATCCTTTGGCATTCGACTTGGCAATCCATTTGTATCAAGGAAGACTCTCCCTTCTCTACTGTTTTTTAAAGCCTGCCTCTCTCCATCTCTCATCCTTAATAAATCTTTAATGGAATCAGCCAAGAAACACACCAGACCTTTGTAGCTTTATCTCCAGAAAGGCTGAGAAGATGGAATAGCAGCATTTGTCATGCAAAACAAAAATAGCCCCATACAGAGAGACGACCAAAGTAGACAGATAGAATCTGGGTGTACAGGGAATCCGAGCTACTGCTGAGCTCTTCCTCGCAGAAATTTGTTAAACAATCCCCAAGTCTTGTACAATTAGATGACAACTTTTATTTGCAAATAGGAAGGGTGATGGTGACAGCGCTATAATTTATGTCTTCAATAAGTGGCTCATGCACAGCGTCAGAATGGATCCATTGCCATTCAATCTTGCTCCTCTTTTTCACATTTCTGCATTTATATTGGGGATGTAAATGACACAATAGAGCACGTGACAGGCCAAATTGTTGTTGGCTTCATTCTCAGATTGCCAATCTTACTAGTTTTTGATGAGGAAATCATTCCATTTTGTGTATGTTTCTTGCTTCTCTCTCTTATGGCAAATTGGGCAATATTGGGATGGTCTCTGGAGCATTTCTCCTCATGCATTTGCAAAGGGAAAGAGCAGGTAGTTATTGCTTTGTTACCTGAGGTTGGAAATTTCCCAGTTAGGCAGAGAACATTCTGGAAACTTTAGGCTAGCAGAAGCCACCAAGGTCCTGTTATTCATCTCACATTCAAATGGCCAAATTGCCTCCCTAGTATTGCCATCTAATATCACCCTTCTATTACAGAGAGCATATAATTTATTGTTTGAACCAGGATCTTTTTGAACATGAAAGGATAATTACACCTGGGATGACAGGTGTAAATTTGGCAAATTTACCATCTGTGCTTGTACACCCCTAGTGATGGGAACTTCTTTAACTTGACAAAGCATATATGTCTAGAACCTATATAAACCCTTGTACTTAATGGGGAAATATAAACAATTATCCTAAAATTAAGAAGACAAGGCTGTCCATTCTTACCTTTTCCTTTCAATATGTTATTGGAGATTTTAGACTCATCGTGGGAGAAGAATATAAAACAAGAATATAAAAATTGGAAGGAAGAAACAAAATTGCCATTTTGATGGACAACTATGACTGTCCACATAAAAACTCCAAGAGACTTTAAAGACAATAATCAGAATTAATAAGAGAGTTCATTAAGTTTTCTGGGTATAAGATCAGTATACAAAAATCAATTATATTCTGTATATCAGTAATGAGCAATTAAAATTACTATTTACAACAACAGCAAAAATGTAACATGCTTTAGAACAAGTGTAATGAAAGCTGTATGATGTCTATGAAAGAAAATGATACCACTTAAAGAAAACCTAAATAGAGAGGTATACCATATTCAAGGATATGTAGAATGAATTTTGAAAAGATGTTCGCTCTTCCCAAATTAGTTTATAAGTTTGATACAATTCCAATAAAAATTTGAACAAGGTATTTGTGAAACTTCATAGGCTTATTCTAAATTGGATATAGAATAACTGAGGGCTAAGAATAGCTAGGGAGTGTTTGGAGCAGCATAAGGTGGGGATTAAGGTGGGGATTCAATCTGTCAGGTGCCAAGACTTGTTATAAAACTATACTAATTAAGAAGGTATAGTGTTTTTGTGGGGCTAAACAAACAGAAGAATAAAACAGAATAGAGAAGCCAGATACATTATTACACAAACCTCCTAGGAACAGAGCTGAAAGCAGATCAATGAATTGTGTTGGGGCAATTAATTCTCCACATGGAAAACAACTGCTAACTCAAACACAAAAATAAATTCCAGGTGAACCAAACACCTAAAACAAAAAGCAAAACTTAAAAACCTTTAGATGAAGATTTGGGAGGTTATCTTCATGACTTGAGCAGAAATTAATTTTTTTTTTTTTTTTTTTTTTTTTTTACTTCAAGTGCACATACTTGAATTAATTATAAACCTGGGTTTGGGCACACTTTCACCATTTTTCCTGGCTTGCTTGTATTTGTTATATTTAGCTATTGTTAATAATATGAACCCACCACCTAAAACAAAAACTAGAGCCTTGAGACAATAACCTACATCTGAAAGTACAGCTTCCTCTTGTCTCTGCCGCACAAGTAAACTGTCATTCTAAATCATATGCTCATTATTTTATTTCCTTTTCATATAGTTTTATTCCACTTCAGTTTTCCTAAAAGTGTATGTTTTTAATTTAGTTGTTTTAACTTTATAAAAAAGGGTACCAAGCTGTTCTTAATCCTCTGGGAATTACTTTATTCACTTATATTCTATTGTTAAGATTTTTCCATGTTATTGTGTCTCACTGTAGTTAATTTGTTTGATTATTTTATAATATTCCACATGTGAATATTCCATAGTATATTTATCTACTCCCCCAGTGATGGGCATTTGGTTGTTTCCAGGATGTTTGTTTTTATGAGCATGCTGTTATGAACATTTTTGTACAGCCTCCTATTGTAAATATGCAAGAGTTTATCTTGCATATTCTTAAGGGCAGGGAAAGATTTCTTAACAAGGTACAGAATGCATTGATTATAAAAAGATTGGTAAGTTTGACTTTATTAAAATTAAGAACTTTGTTCTTCAACAGACACCTTAAAGAAAATGAAATGACAAGTTAGAAACGGGGGAAAGATATTTGCAATATGCATATCCTAAAGAGGATTAGTATTAAGAATATAAAATAATTCTTACAAATCTAAAAGAAAAGTACAAACAACCAAATTAAAATGAGTAAAAGACATGAATCAACATTTCACATATAAGACTGTACAGAAAGTCAATAAACACATAGTGATGTTTAACATAATCAATGAAATGCAAACTAAGGCTCCAAAGAGATACCATTCTAATCCATTCAACTGGCAAACATGAAAGTATGAAAATACCTAGCACTGAAGTGGATCTAGGTCCACAGTGTCTGAGAGACATTGCCTCACGGGCATAAAGACTTTGGAAAGCGTTTTGTCTTTCTCTCCTGAAGATGAGCACTTATATACGCTAACACCCAGCAATTCCATTTCTAGGAAATAATTATTCCAGAAGACACAAAGCAAAAATCATAAAAAAGATCAATAATTTTTACTAATAAACATTTGTTTTCAACCTCTGCTATCAAAAGACACCACTGAAAGTGAGTGCCAGCAAGACCGGGAGAAGATAATTGCTGTAATATCACCATTGAAGGATCCATGTCCAGAATATGGAAAAAAACTGCCACGAATCAACTGGAAGAAGATGAATGCCATCATGGGAAAGTGGGCAAGAGAGATGAACGGGCAAGTGATGGGAGAACACAAGTGGCTAATAAACAAATACTGTTTAACCTCATGAGTAATAAGGAAAAATGCAAATGAAAACTACCGTATGATTCTATTTCATACTCAGCAGATTGGAAAAGAAAAAGAAAAAGCCACAGTAGCAAATGTAGTTGGAAACTTGGCACTATAGAACTACCTCACATTGCTATTGGGAGAGTAAATTAGTAAAACCAATTAGGAGAGAAAATTTTGAATTTCCGTAAAAGTTGAACATGCATAAACATTCTTAGATGTAAACTCTAGAGAAACTCTTACATGAATTCACAGATGCGTGCAAGAAGTCTTGTGACCACAGATTGTAATGGTATCCAATCGAAACAACCTAAGTCTCCCATCAATAGGAGAATGAATACATTAGCTGTGTATAATCATAATGGAATACTCTACAGCAAGGATTGGCAAACCTTTTCCATAAAGGGCCAGATTATAGGTATTTTAGGCTTTGCAGGCCATAAAATCTGTCATAGCTACTCGACAATACTTAAATGAATGAGGGTGAATGTGTTTCAATAACTTTATTTACAAAAGCATGTTGCCAGTTGGATTTCGCACAGGGCCTACTCTTGCTCTACAGAAATGAAAATGAATCCCCTGGAGTGAAATAATCCAAGGGGACCAATCCTACGAATGTGAAGTTGAGTGAAAAAACGTTGCAGAAGAAAATATATGTATGATACCTATTATCTACTAAGTATTTGTGTCCCCCTGAAAATTTATATTTTGAAACTCTACTCCACAATGTGGTAGTATTAGGAGGTGAGACATTTGGGAGATGATTAGGATTAGATGAGGTCATGAGGATGGAGCACTTATGAATGGGATTATTGTCCTTATAATAGTCATGAGAGAGCTTGCTTTCCTGCTCTCTTTCTGCCACATGGAAATACAACCAGAAGCCAGCAGTCTGCAACCTGGAAGAGGAACCTCACCAGAACCCACCCGTGCTGGCACCTTGATCTCAAACTTGCAGCCTGTGGAACTGTAGGAAATAAATTTCTGTTCTTTATAAGCTACCTAGTCTATGGTAATTTGTTATAGCAGCCTGAATTGACTAAGACAATATCATTTACATAAAGTTTTTACATGCAAAAAACCACCAAATATTGCTAGAAGCACAAATGTATGAAGAAATGTGTGGGAATGATAAACACCAAATTCAGGATAGAAATTACATCTTGGAGGTAGAGGCAAGGTTGGGAGATGCCAAGGTTGAGACGGGGACTTGGGGATTTCCACTAGATTCATAAGCAGGAGAGTAGGTATGTGAGTATTTATAAGAATGTTGTAGTATTATTATTGCATAATGTATTTTTTAAAAAAGACAAAATAAAAGAGACTCCAAAAGAGGGGAAGGCTTCCTCACTGTGTGTTTCCATGTTATTTTGTGATGTGTCCATATATCCACTTAAATCACCTCCCTGTCCTCACTAGACCCAGGTCAGGGCCTCTAGAAATGAGACTATCTTCATCAAGTGGTCCTTCTTTTTTTGTCTCCTTTGCTCCCAGAAGGCCACGAGGCAGGAAGCAGAAATAGAATGTTCTGTGGATGGTTTCTGCTATACCTTCCTGGGACCACATGCTCCCATCTGCCCACACGAGTGTCAGCTGGGTCAAATGGTTTGGGAAACCCAGACAGATGTGAGGATGACTGGATTTCAGTGGACTCTGGCTTCTCTCAGGCAAAGGCTGCACCCTGGGAGGTTGTCCCTCCACCCTCCAGCCACTCCCTAGCATCACTGTGCAGTGGACCACATGATGACTGAAGAGCCGAGTCCTTTTGACTTCAGGCAAATGGTTTGGCTTCTCTGAACCCATTTCCTCATCTGAAAATTAGGAATTATAAGTCTCTGCTTCATGTTGCTCTTTGTGACCATGAAGAGGATGTTGCCTGTGAAGAAGCCAGCTGGCATTCCCAACCCCAGGGTCTGAAGAGAGGGAGGTGTTACTCACATTTCCTCCAAAAGCACACACTTCAATAACGATGCACAGAGAAGATTGGCTCTATCTTCCCTTTTAGATTATTGCAATATGCTGCTGCATTATATTTAATATTTGCCTTTTTTGGGTTCCATTGCTAGTGATCCCAGAAACTGGCACTTATAAAAAGACATTGAAGGAAAGGGGGCAGGGCAGAAGGCACAAAACTTAATAATGTTTCTTTCAGAATTTTCTGCATTGGAGAGAGTTGCTTATCTCTGCTGCCATAACAGTTCCTTCCTTTTTTCTCCACTGTAAATGAAATCTTTTTCCTCTCTTCTGAACTTTTACTCTTGTGTTAGAAGGCATTGTCCTTATGATTGGCCCTGTGTATCTAGAATTATAGAATCACAGGGTCAGAGGAATCTTTAGAGGTTGATGCATGCTGAAGGAATCCTTCCTTTAGCTGTTCTGAGAGGTGAGCATTGGTCTCTGATTGTTTCTGGTGATTGAGAACTCCTTACCTGTAGAGGATGGAGAATTCTGAATTTATTTTTGCAGACCCAGGGAGTGAGGAAGCCAGTTCCGTCACTAATTGGCTGAGCAACCTTGAGCAAAAATTTGTCACTTTTCTGTGCCTCAGTTTTCTCATCTGCAAAATGGGATCATTCCCATAATTATACCTTCCTCATAGAATTGTTATGAGGGTTAAACAAGAATTTAAGAAAGTACTAAGTACAGTGCCTTTTGCATAATACGGGTCAATTGACTTAGTAGTTGTTATTATCATAAATGAGCTATTTGTCCACAGAGTGAATGGCAGAGTTGTAGTCAAACCCAGGCCTCCAGATTTCTGGTGTGTGGACATCACTTAGCCCCATCCCAATGATAAAGACAGTTGTTTGCCCAGGGGGGATTGTCCTTGAAATGGCTGGTCATGGTTCCATAATGAAATGCTGCTAATTAAAAGCTACAGCACTCAGGGCCCCCTACAATTATTGTGATTCTTATAAACATTCTTCTGCAAGGATGGATGAGACCGTCATGTTTCCACTTCATGTATGGAATATGATTATAGGTGTGCTCGAGAGTCTGGGCTGCCTCCAACAGTGAGGGGCAGGTTTTGACGAGAGTACTAATTAGGGGCTCAATTTCTTGGGGAGCTTCAGAATAACACACCTAGCCCATTGACAAGGCTTTAGGATAAACTCCTTGCTCTTAATTGCTTCTGAAAAGATAAGTCTGGCTTATACATATACATACACACACATTCCTCCGAACATTTCTCTCTTTCTCCTGCCCAATTTATAAAGAAAAACCACGATTATTTTGTTATGGAAGTGCTGGGGAAATAGTTGGAGTACTATAATGGCCGAATGCTAAATCTCCTTTGTCGGAATGTCCTTTCGGCTCCCAGCACATGGAAGACACCTGATTAAGTGTCCTTTGAATTGAGATAGCGAAGTGCCAAACTGAGCACCTGATCTCTCTTTGAGACCAGGAGGGCCTGGTTATAGAAGTAAATGAGCTCATTGCCAAAAAAAAATTAGGAAATTAACTAAAGCATAAGGCAGAAACTAAAAATTATCCTAAGTCTCACAATCAGACATAACTCCTGTTCACAGTAGAGACTGTAAAAGATCTAGTTATCTTATACAAGTGGTCAAGGCCGGATAATAATAAATACTAATAATGCCACAAGGAAGCATTAATAGCAGCAGAAACCAAGACTTTTCCTAAACATTTTACCTATTTTTATCTCATTTGATTCTCACAACTCTACCTGTATTATCTCCATTTTATAGATGATGAGACCTGAGATGTAGGAAGTTTAAGTAACTTGCCTAAGGTCACATGGTAAGTGGCAAAGGTGTTGTTGATTACCATGTCAAATTGAATATGCAATTCTGAACCTGTCTTTGCCCTATGCATTTTACCTTATAAAATCACCATTTGCAAACAAAGTACTAACAGGCTCTTGGATACTGTAACTGGCCGTTGAATGGGTGTGCACATGGCTTACACGCTTTGTGAATTCCGCTAGATTCCAATGAGTGCCTGCACCAATAATGTACTTAAATGATCCCCTGATTTTGGATATTTAGATTTTTGAACTTTCTTCTTATTACAAAAGCCCCGCAAGGAATATCTTTGTGCTTAAAGCTTTGTCTGCACCTGATCATGTCCTCAGGAAAGATTTCCTGATATATAGTAATTAAGTCCAAGGTTCTGATGCTTTTAAGGTACTACCAAATTGGGCTTTCACCAGCAGGCAGGTTAGTGTTCTAGAGACTTGAGTGAGGTAGCAGATGAAGGTAGGTTGAAGTCTCCAGCCAGAGTGCCGAGGCCCAGACTTTCTAGGTGTTGCCTTTAGTTCTTCTGTGAGAAGGGGCCCTTTTCTCTCCAGGGGGCCCTTTTTTCATCCAGGTCTTTTGAGATCTCTGGGCACAATGGACAACAGGTGCCATCACCTGCCATTTGCAGTCCAGGCCTGTGCATCCCAGGTTGTGGAGAACCCTAGCCCATTTAGAGCATCTAGCTCTGTCATTTCAGCAAGAGGTGACTGGAAGTAGGTTCATCTAGACTGTGCTTCCCAACATTTGCTGGCTTGAAGGTTTTCTTCACAGTAAGAAACAATTTCTAAAAAACCCTTATGAATTAAAAAATGACTTTTTAAAATAATATTTTCACATGGTAAAGGCTAAAAACGTGATTTTCAGGTAAGAAATGATATTGAATCATTTATTATTAAAAACTAAACTTAAAATCATTTTAAATAAAATTATAAATAATATTCAAAATATAAAAACAGGCAAATTTTGACATTTTTCCAATGAATAAATGGCAAAGATACTTCACGAAGTATGAAAAGACATAATTTGTTGACAAACAGATTAAAAATTGACATTTACATTATGTTTGGGTTTGGGATCAAGTGTATATTTATTGTGACATAAAATTTTACTGTACTTGTATTACAAGTGCTGAAATAGACATACATAGTTTTCATGACCTGACATTTGGGATGCCTGAAATTTTGATTAAAATTAAAACTGGTCTTTCAAAAGAAAATTTAGTGTTTTGTTTCCAAATGACATAAGAGAGAGGGATTCAGGCTACTGCTTGCAAGTCTGTCTACACTAATAACACCCCATGAACGGCAGATGGTCTTTATTTTTAAAAAATAAAACGCCAATTGCACAGAACAGTTACTCACTTTTCTCTTTAGAAAATGACTTTTGAAGTCATGGAGACATCTTGATGTGCTCCTTAAGTATTTTGTTCAGATGAATGCGATTCCTAGATCTGGCTGAGATGGTCTGAGGCCGAATTTGCAGAATTGTCATCTCTTTTATGCTCCTCCTGTCTCCCTGGTATTGGAGTTCCAATCCCAGCTGACCTCTGCCAACCTCTACATAGGCTCCCTTGGCCAGCCCTTGAAGGCTCTTGATCTCTGCTTTAAAGGAAAAACATTTCATTGACAATTTTGTTTATTGTTTTTTAAAGAACAAAATTGGAGCAGGCAGTTTTATCACCATAATGACCAAAAACCCTGTAATGTGTTTGGGAACCTTGGGGGTGGGGTTTTAACCCCTGATTGGGAGTGGGTCATCTGGGCAAATGCTCCCTCCTGCTCTTTGCTGGGCACTGTCTGCTTCACTTTGGACATAGGATGCCATGGCCAGATTTGTTTCATGGTCCCCATTTAGAAACTTATGAGGTGGGAGGCAGCAGGAGGTTGGGGGTCGGGCATAGGACCTGGGCATCAGGAACCCTGTTCTAGCATGCTTCTTTCTCTCTGGGCCTCAGTTTCCTCATCTGCAAAATAAAGGCACTCAGTTATATGATGTGGAATCATGGTCCAGGATTTGGGTTCTTTCTTAGGCACAAAATACCTTTTCTACCCATCCTATAGCAGAACAATTTTAGGGAGCAATCTGTTCCCTTGGAAAAAATTCCCTGAAGGAAACACTTCTGTGTGAACAGCAAACTTTGCTTGCAGAAGGGTTGAGAGAGATGCTAGGCCACCATTCCTCTCTTTTTCTCCCTGATGAGCTACTTTTGGGGTGTGAGTATGGAGGCACTGAGAGCTCTGGAAATTTCCCTTTACCTTCTTGCTGGTCTTGAAGCTGTCTTTTAGGGTCATCCTTTCATTCCATAGAGAAAAGAGAGTGCTATGGGCTGAATTGTGTTCCCCCAAATTCATACTTTGAAGCCCTAATCCAAAACGTGATGGTACTTGGAGACACGGTCTTTGGGAGGTAATTTTGTTTAGATGAGGCCACAAGGGTGGGGCCTTCATGGTGGGATTAGTGCCCTTCTAAGAAGAGACACCAGAGAACTTGTTCTCTCTCTCTCTTTACCTACCATGTGAGGACACAGCGAGAAGGCGGCCGTCTATGAGCCAGGAAAGCAGCACTCACCAGAAGCTGACCATGCAGGCACCTGATCTTAAACTTCTGGTCTCCAGAACAGTGAGAAAATAAATTTTTGTTGTTTAAGCTGCCTGGTCTATGCTATTTTGTTACAGCAGCCTGAACAGACTAAGACAAAGAGACTGAGCTTTGCATTTTTCAGCAGGGATGAGTTGATGGAGGAAGCACACCTTAGGAACCAGGGCTGGGCCAGCCCTCTGGGGCGAAGGATTCAAACTGGAATCTTCCAGACCCTAGAAAAGCTGGCAGCCTTCTCCATTAGTTTCACACTTGCAACTCCAGTTACGGCCTCCAGAGGGCAGCACCCAAACTCCAGGGCCCTGAGGAGAGCCAGAGGATTTGTGGTGAGTCCTGGAATTTTCTAACATTCCTACTGGAGAGGGCCCCAGGAGCCACAGTTAGGTCCCTTGCCTGAGTTCACTGCTGAGGAAATGAAGGCCTAGAGAAGGGAACTCGCCCAGGGTGGCCCAGAGATGTAGAGGCAGAGCCTGGGATGGAGCCCAGGTCGGCTGGCCCCCAGTTCAGGCCTTTTGTGCAATCTGGGTGGTGGGAAAGTGGGATGCTGGGGAAGGTGTCTCCCTTGATTTTTCCACCCTCTTCCTCCATCACTTTGTTTATCATGAAGTCTTTTGGCCTTTGTGTCATACCAAGTAATGAAGTAATTAAATTCCCTTGAGGTAGAAGCTCCCAAGATTGAGACATAGACTTAAAATGATCATTTAGCCCAATCTCCTCTGATTTTGAAACATCTGGGGAGCCTGGTGATCCCAGGGCTAGAGACGAAGAAGAGATGACGGAGAGATGAATTTTGCCTGGCAGGGAAGTGATTCAGGGAAGGCTCCCAGAAGAGATGGCACTTGTGCCTGAAACCAGGGATGATTCTGCATCAGGGCAGGGCATTTGGGGAAGGGGGACGGGCAGCTTGGTGTGAATGGGTAGTAGGAGTGTTAGGACACGGGAGAGCAGATGGTGGGGAAGGGCACTGCACACCAGGACAATGATGGGTACTTTTCCCTACAGGCAACCAGGAGCCACAGAACAGTGTGGCTTAGAGAGATGAACTCTCCATGCGTCTGCCCGCAAGAGCATGTCCCTGCTGGCATTTGGAAAGCAATCAGTTAACAGCTTGAGTGCTGCCTCCCCACCCTCACCAACTTCTCCACAACAGTTGGGCCATAATTCTCGCTAATAAAATAATATGAAGCTCAATTATGCTCCTGTTTCCATGTTCCTGGACTTCATTAAGCACAGAGGGATTAAAAACTTGTATAAATTAATCAATGTACCATAATCCTAAAAATTAGAAGATGAGTCCTTGAGGAAGTAATGTAATACGGGCTTTTTAATTAGCAGGGCCCCTGAGATTCATTGCTCTCGCCTGCAAGTCTCCTGTTTATGAATTGCTTTATCCTTTGAAGGGGAGGCCTCCGGCTCCCGGCCTGTGAGGAGATGGTAGAAGCTGCAGCGATTGCCCAGGCTGCTACCCTCCTCCTCCTCAGAGCCAGAGCAGGGCAGAGCCGGCTTTCCTTTTCTCCCCCTACATGAGATAACTTTGAAAAAGAATCTCAGAAAGAAGGGTCCAGAGGGGAAATTAAGTTACTTTTATTCTTCTTACTGGACATGTAAAATTAAGTGTATAGACTTTGGGTTTGAGTCCTGGCTTTATGACAGTGAGGTCATCTGACCTCTTAAAGTCTCTGTTTCCTCATCTGCTGTAGGTCTCAGAGAGAATCACCTCCCACACAGCTTCTTCTCCCACCATGACTTGCCATCACATTCCTGCCTACCTGGGCTTGGCAGCTTTTTTCTTGCTTGACCCTTCTCTCTTCTTAATTTACTCCCTCCCTCCCTGCAGCATTGAGCCATGCCCAGTCTTCCAGCCTAATGAAACCAAACATGGCCCTTCCTGGATCCCACTTCCCTTTCTAGCTTCTACTGTTACCTCTCCTCCCCTTTGCAACTTATAATGAACTCAGTTTCTCACACCTAGGTCCACTAGAACTTGGCTTTTCCCCAACACAACACTGACATTTTCCTCATTAAGATCTCCAGTGGGTCTTCATCTTACTTGACCTCCTGGCACCAATGGGCTCAGACGACCTCTCCTCCTCCTCGGAACCCTCTCTAGTTTCCTCCTGCTCTTTGGACATTCCTCCTCAGGTTCTTCCCCCACCCAGGGGGTGCTCATCCACTCCAGAGCAGCTCCACCACTTGCACTCATGACTCCCACAGTCCTCTCTGGCTCAGTCTTCTCTGCTCTGCTCCAGACCCCCAAATCCGAAGGCTCATTGGCCAGTCTACTTCGGCACCATACAGGCCCTTCAAACTGTGTGTCCATAACAAAACCTAACCCCATCCCCTCCCAAGCATGTTTCTTCTTTAGAGTCTCAGTCTAGATAATGGCACCAATATCCACCTAGTTGTCTAGAATCCTTCCTCTCCTCCATGGGGGCAAGGATTGTGTGTCTCGGTTCCCACCATATCCCCCAGGCCTAGCACAGAACCTGAGGCACAGCAGACCCTTGGAGGGTGGGTGGCTCCTCTTCCTTCCTTCTCTGTGAGGAGTTGTTGACTCAGTTAATGACTGAGAACACACTTGCTTTGAGTCTGTCTTGCCTAATGGTCTCACCCAGGTTTGAGGCTGACACTCACCCTGATCCAGGTAATATCCCCTCAGGACTCCTGTTTGGGAAAGATTCCACATTTTCAAGCAGGAACTCTCCATTCTATGGCTTGTTTCATAGTCTCTTATTTAACAAAGGGCCTCTGGACCAGGAACCAGAAAGTCATGTGGAGCACTCCTCACCAACCCACGGAGGAAAAGAAAAGGAGACGCCAGTCTGCATCAGGGAATCATGGAATCCACTCTGTGCTGCCTGATGTCAGGTCCCAGGTGGGGACAGGTTTCTTTGGTGACCAAGGGCAGAGCCACTCCTGTATTGCACCCTGCTGTGGGTTGAATGTGTCCCCCAGAGGTTTATGTATTGGAAACTTAATCCCCACTGAAACAGTGTTGAGAAGGTGGGAAATCCTATTATGGTAATTGAAATGGGGGGGCCTTTAAGGGGTGATTAGATTGTGAGCACTGTACCCTCATGAATGATTAATCCATCGATGATTTAATGGGTGATAATGGGTGTGGTTCTCTTTAAAAAGAGCAAGTGAGCAGATTAGCTCTCTCTTGCTCAGCCATTCACCATGTGGTACCCTGTATTGCTGTGGAGAGTCACCACCAAGAACAAGGTCCTCACCAGATGCGCCCCCTGGACTGTGGACTTCCCAGCCTCTGAACTGTAAGAAATGAATTCTATTTCTTTATAAATTACCTAGTTTTAGGTATTCTGTTATGAGCAACAGAAAATGGACTAATACCCACCCACTTTGTCCCCAACCCCCTGCCTGATCGGTTCCCCCTAGAGGCTGCTTTCCAACAAGTAAGCAGCAGTACAGTTGCTCACACCTGCAGCGAGGCGACTCCACTCCTGTGCCTTTGCTGCCGTCTGTTCTTATCCTGGCTCATTTACCCTGTGTGTTTAGGAAAACACAGACACACACACACACAACAGCAGTGCTGCCAAAATTCATACCTCCTCTCCCTTAGTGGATTTTCCCTTGAAGGCTGGTGCTCTTGGAGAGCTGGTGGCTGCCTTTGGATTGGGTTTGAGTACCCGGTGAGCAGCTGTGGCAGGGGCCACTGATCAGGGGGACTGATCTTTGCTGAACAGTTTCTTCAGCACTGGGTGTGGAAGAGACAACACAATAGGGGAGCCCCTGTGGCTCTTGCATCCACTGCTGGCAACCCCGCCCCCTTCTTTCACTGCTCTCCTGTCTCTTGGGGGAATCTAGCCCCTGGTCTCTCATCAACAAGAGCCTGAGCTGGAGAAGCAGACCTTCCCTTGAAGAAGATGTGGTTCTCTTTAAACTCACTGTTGCCTCCCCTCACCAAACTCCGTTAGCAGCATGGCCAGAACCCCGTCACAGCTTTACCCAGGCATGGACTGGGGCACTGGACCAGGAGCCAGGAGTAGCCAAGTCTTAGCTTTGCACATGAACCCTGCCTGCCTTTTCCCAACACCTTTCACTGCCATAAGGGTCTTCCTTCCACTGAGAGCTGGTTGATCTCTCCTTAACTTTCTAGATGGCCCTTGTTCTGCCTGCGGGTCTTCGAGGACAATGCATAGGGGATGCTTCCTGTTCTTTCGATGAATTGTGAAGGCAGATTCCTAGAATGCAGAGAGCTGGAACTCAAGGAACAGCCTGGGGACCCACAGGGGAGAATTCCAAAAAAGTGCTCCTGAAGTACTGGCTCCCTTCTGCCACCAGTGTACACATACAGGTACGTGCATGCACACACACAAAAGCACACACACATGCACACACACAGGTTTAGAAGTGTCTCCTATTTTGCACATCCCCTGCACATCAGGAGAGCCAAGCCACCATTGCTGAGCCATGATATTGTGCATACAAATAACTGTGTGACCATAAATCAGCCTGCAGAGCCCAGTCTTGAGGTTGCAGCAGTGCGGAGCCTGGCCTCATGACTCAGCCTCCATAAATGTTTTATTTTTAAAATAAAAAATAAAGATGGCAACATAATTACAAAACCCCAGTGCTTAAGGGACAGAAGAGCCAGACAAGGTTCATTGTTTCGCTTTGAAAATCTGCAAGGGTGGTTTCCAATCATCTCTAAGGTAATGGAATATGGTTTTGGAGCAAAAATCCCCTGCAGACACACTCAATGTGTAAAATGCAGAAAAGGGAGGTGACTGGTCCAAGGTACAGATGGGGTTGTCAGCTCTGCCCGCCCACTCTCCCCTCTCTTCAGCCTGTCTGGGGCACTTTAGGAAATCTCTGGAGCACAGTTTGAAAACCAATGATCTAAGAGAATAAAGCCAGCCCACTTTTCCCTGGCAGTCCACCCCAAGGTCCTGAGTCCTGAGCCTGGATCAGGACTTTTCAGTATCACAGCAGTTGATGAAGAAGGCAGACTGAGGCCCGCCTCTGATGGAAAAAGAAGAGGAGGTCTGGGCTCGACTCCCTGAGTGGTCCTCTGTGATGGCCTCTGTCACAGATGTTGATGGCATACTGGCCTGCTGATGCTCATTCAAACAGAAGTGCAGAGAGCTCCATGAGCCCTGCTCAAGGGTGGGTGCTGACGCCTGGGCGATCTCACAACCGCTGCCCTCCCACCCCTCCCTCTGTTCCCCAGGGCCAGTGCTGACTTGCTTCCGTGCTATGGACAGCCACTGCCTCCTGCAGCCACTGTCCCAATCCCAATTTGTCTTGGAAACTTTGCAGCTGCAGAACAGAGCTCCTTCAGTTTTTCCCAAATTTATGAGGACATCTGGAATTTTGATATTTGCCTTATCTACTGATGTTGGTCGAGAGTCATTGTGGGTCTCACACATGTGCCAGGGCCCCTTTACAGTTAGACAATGTCGTTCTAGAGTCCTTGAGTTAAATACATAAGGAAAAGGACAGCGGGTGGGGAGAGGGGAGAAATGTTGATCTCAGGATGTTTGCAGCAGCCTAAGAGCCATTGAGCATGTCTTGATAAAGTTTATCCAAGAACCTTCACCCACTGCAACGTTTCGTAACCCTGGACATTTTTCGGCCCCTCCCCTCATCTGGGCAACCCAAGGTGCTTCCAGGAATAGGTTTATCACTGTGACCGACCTATCATTTTCTGATGCTGGGCCTCAGAGTTTTCCTCTTATTTCTTTCTGAAAAGAATTTAGCATTTTATGGACCCCTTAAAAGCATACAGGTTTTACCTAAAATCTTAGTGAAGGGTTATTTTTTGGGAATTTCTCTATGTCCAGGGTCAAACCATCAGAAATATACTCAAAGTATGTAGACCCTACATGCCAACTAGGGAACATGTCCTAAGACCTGACGGGAGTGTCAGTTACTCTGGGCCTTGCTGCTTAATACATAAGAAAGCACATTTTGGCAGAGAGGTGAGGGCCCCCCTTGTGGGAGAGGGGGATGGAGAAGAAGAGTTAGAGCAATTTTAACTCCAGTTCCTAGTACTTATTATTCAGAGAGTCCTGAACAGCTTACCATGGTCCAGTGAAAGTCACTCTCAACTGATATCTGGGGATATCAAGGAGTAGGGACCTTTCTGATTTCCTGGGTGGGTGCTATGTGACCCAAGGTGCCAAGAACCCACACAAGAAGATCAGGTCACCAGATAGGAACATCATTCCTGGTTGTGGAGGCCGCAGGTACATGCTCCTTCATCCCATGGCTCCCACTGACACCCTTGAAACTTGTTAGGGGATGTGGGTTACTATGGTGATAGAAGGGAGCTAACCTGGAAGATAACGGGGAGGGAAAGTTGCCATAGAGAAGTAGAATTTTGACTTCATGCAACTGTGGTCCCGATTTTCTTCTTAGAGCTCTTCTGCAGTCTGTCACTTATTCCTGTTTGAGAGGTGGGCAGTTTGGTTCTAAGAAGGGATTCCAAGCAGTGAAAGCCAGACTTGGTGATCTCAGAGGCTGCAGATGCTAGCAGGGATTCCCTGTCATGGCAATATTGGGCTTGGGCCTTAAACTCTTGGAGGTGAGACTGATGTGCGTGCACAAGTTTGAATGTGCTGGAAACAGAGGCAGCTGTATGTGGCCTGCTCTCTGTCCCAGGGGCCTCACCTGGCCACCTCTATGCTTTCTCAGGGGCAAAAGGGGCTTCCTCCAACGAGGAGGTATATGACTTTTCTTTTTGTACACAGACAACCTCCCCTCCAGCACTGTGGAGATCTTGTCCCTCACCCTGCTGCTCCTCTTGGGCTTACTCATCTGTCTGTGGTCAGGTGTGGGGTTGGCTGGAGGCTGGCTGGTCTAGGATGGCCTCATTTTGTGGCAGTTGGATGGCTGTGGTTTAGGGTCATGGGGATGACTGGGACACGAGTCTCTTATTCTATCTATAGCAGGCCAGTGGAGCTGTCACCTGATGATGGCAAATTTACAGGAGAGAAAGAAGGGTGAGGAGAAGAAGGCACAAGCCTCTTGAGGTCTAGGCTCAGAACAGGGACATCAGTTCTACTGAATTCTATTGACCAAAGCAAGTTGCAAGACCAGCCCAGATTCAAGGGAGGGAGAAGGCAACCCTGCTTCAAGATGAGAGGAGCTGCAAAGACGCGTTGCGGGGTGTGCTTATAGGAGGGTAGAGAACTGGGGCCATGTTTGCTAACAGCCTACTCCAAGACAACATTCTTCTTGGTCTGAGAGGGGAAGCTCCCCTTGCCCTGAGTTCTCTGCTACGCCCTTTTCTCCTCTCTGCCTAATAAGTGTCTTGCCATACACAGTGAGGGCAGAATCCAGCTTTTAATACCTTATTACACCCAGAGTCCTAGCTGAGCCTGTAATAGGTCATTCCAGAAACACTTTGCTCATCAAACATTTATTATAATGCCCAGCCCAAGGCCGGGCATGGAGACCCACACAGGGAGGCAGGAGGTCCTCGCCGGTGAGAGCTTAGATTTGGAGTCAGACAGGTCTGGTTTTGAATCTCTGCTCTTTGTGGGCTTTGGGGCAAATCACTGTCCCCTCCTGAGCCCATTTTGTTACCAATAAAAGGTAATAATAACGTCTGTCTTACGGGGAAGCTGTGAGGCCTGAATCAGACACATATGCAAAGTGCTTAGCGCAGCACCTGGTACGCAATGGAAGCCCACTCAGTGCTAGCTATTATTATTAATAATAAATGTGGGCTGAGGGAATGCAGAGATGAATGAATGTCTGGGTAACTTTCAGCCAAATGTGCACGATTAATGCTTTCTCTCTCCCATCTGGCCCAAATGAAGTATAGAAAGGGTCTAAGGAAACCCATTAGCCGACGCTAACTTTCTTTCATAACAAGAAATCTCACAGCCATGACCAGCGCTCCTTTGTGACCCGGGCAGGAGGAGGGATTAATAACAGCCCACACTGCTGTTGGGCTCCAAAAACAAGCGGCACCCCTCACTGTGCCCACAAACTCCTCCTCTGCTTAGGCTTGCTCACCGCGAGCGCCCCATGGAAAGCGGAGGCACACCTGCACCAGCGGCTGCCGGGAGACTTTTTCCCCTTGCTCGCCTGGACAATTTTGTCTCAACACCTGCAAAAGCCTTCTTTTTTTCCTCCTCTCCAATCAAAGTGAGCCTTTGATTTCCTTGCAGGGAGGACAAGTAGAGAGCTGAGCAATTAGACACTCAGCTGGCCCCTCTCGGAGGCTGGAGCTGTTTTTAGCTCTGCCTCTCAGGCAGGCAGGCCTGGCATCGGGGTCTGGGACAGGCCTGGTAAGTTAGTAACAGCAGACGACCATGAGGAGCAGGAGCGGTAGAGCCAGGCAAGGGCAGGAAGCGCTCCTGCTGTGCTGAGTCGGAGGTGCTACCTCACTTTCCCTTTTATTCTGCCCTGGTGGTGTTCCCCTACAAATATGCATTGTCCAGATGCTCCTGTCAAATGACCCCCTGTAATTAAAAACAACAGTAAACTCCCCCTCCATTATATTTTTAGTGGAAAATAAAACCCTTTTTCTAATCTGAAACTGCATGTCCATGTGAGAACGGAGAGAATGTGGACCACGCAGTGTTTTGGAGCAGTGGAGGAGTCCCTAAGCTAAGTTCCTAAGGAGGAAACAGGTTTTCTTAAACGGCATGTTAATTGGGGCTCTCCCAGAGGCTTGGAAGGGGCAGGAATTGGGGTGATTGGTGTGCAGAGGGTAAGTTTTGTTTTTTAAGCAAGAAGGTCCATTTTTGGAGGCAAATGGGCTCCAGGCTGATACAATCTGTCGGCAAAAATAACTCCGGATTTGGATCTAACGAGGACTATAAAAGAGAAGCTCAGAGACTTGTTTTCCAGACTTGTGGGAGTCGGTGTGGTTTTAAATGAAGGGCAGATGTAGCCTAAGGCCAAAATCCGCCTCTCCCGTCCTGCTGTAACCTTATTAAAGAATAAAAATAAAGGCAGGATTTTTATGGTAAGAAAGAAAAGGCATGACAAGGCGGTGGCTTCCTCCAGCTGAGAGAGTGGTTCTGGGGACATATGTGTAGGACATGGGATCATGTCTCTTTGCAAGGGGCAACGGGGAGGAGAGGAGGGAAGATGGGGGTCCTGGGCCGTGCAAGAGGCCTTCTCAAGGCTGGAGTTGGGGGGGCAGAGGGTAGAGAGCTGGCAGGAGGTGGGTGTGCATTTTTGGTCAGGTCAGAACCCCGTCCCTGATCCAGGCCAGGCCAGTCCTCCCCCTCACAACTCTGGCTGGCCACACAGGACACCTTGTGACTGCATGTGAAAAGGGGACTGAAGCTGGAGCCCCACTTTCTAAGATAGCACAGCATCTGGCACCTGGGAGGGGCTCAGGCTTTTATGCTGGTGACCAGCAGAAAAAGCGCATGCTCTTTGCAGCAGGATGGCTTTACCTTTAGGTTTTCATGCACTTGCAGCCTGGGGTGGTAGAGGTACCTGGGACTGAGTTAGAAATGTATCTACACTGGCGACCACCTGAGCAGCTCACCTCTCCTCTTTGCACCTGTGGTCCTTACTTGTGTAATGGAGCCACCCCCAACCCCTTTGAAGAGCTCTTAGTGGAGATAACAAGTGTTTCATCTTCTCTGGCTTTAATTCTTCCAGCACTCCCCTCCCTCCCCCATTGGTCTCAGTGGCTCCAGTCTTTCTGGCTGCAATCAATCTATTTTCCAGAAGGCAGCCAGCGTGTTCTGAGTAAATCACAAATCTGCCCATGCCCCTCTCCCTCCTTTGAATCCCTCCCATGGCTCCCAATTACTTCTGGGATAGAGTCCAGACTCCATACTGCGTTATGCAAAGCCTTCTGCAATCTCTAACGTGCATTGTCCGCACCCAGCCCTTCTATCCTGGGGTCCAGCTTGGCATTCTGTGAATGGGCTGCTCACTGCACTGCACGTTTGCATATTATCACAGCTCCTGCCGCTGCCCTGCCTTGACTCTCTCGGTCTACCCCCACCTGCATCTTTGATGGGCAAATCCTCTACCTCAAATGGCTTCAGATGTCTCTGCCTGCGGACCTCCTCTGGTCTCAGGAGGATGTTGGAACTGCTTATGGGGTAAGATAGTTGATACGGGTGGAGATCGGAGATGTCTCTGGAGCCACCCTCAGCCAGCAAGGAACGGGAATTGAGAACAAATATCCAGCTTCCAAGGGCCTCAGTGGGACAATTCTGAGGTGTGCACTAGTCTCTCAGAGGGTCCTCTGGGGGATTCTGTCCAGGAGCCCCCACAGTGACCCACTCGTTATGCATTCATCCCTTTCCTCTCCTCCCATTTCACTTCCCCACTCCTTCACCAGCTTCCTGGGATCACCTTCCAAATACTCCCTCACACCTGACTTATTTCAGGGTCCCAAACCAGAACGCATGTGCTATTCTCCCTGCATGAAATGCTAACTCCTCCTACTTGGTTAATTGTCAGCTCAGGCATTCCTGGGCACCCTTCCCTGAGATTAGCTGCCCTCTTCTGAGCTCCCAAAGCAACTAGTTCTGTCCTCTGGCCAACCTGGTTGGCATAACCTCTTAACTTGTCTGTGTGGTCCATTAGAGCATGGGGCCCCCTCAGCATCAGGGACCCTCCATTCACATCTCCCGTGACCAGTGGCTGGCACGGTGATTGGTGCACAGTGGGGATTCAACAGTTAATGCATTCAGGATCTGACATAATGAGCATGTAGAGCTAGAGTTAGAGTCTGGTGCTCACAGACCCCTCGAGCCCGTTCACAAACCCTTCACATGCAGGTCTGTGAGCTAGGTAACTGGCAACAAGTTCCTTGAAGCCTTGGTTGAAGAAGGAATAGTCTTTATTCAGCACACACACATCTAGGAGCTAGGCAGTACAAAGGAGAAACTCAGAAACTCAACTGCTATGGGCAAGGTCCAAGGAAAAAACTGAAACTGAGCAGATTCCAGCAGAGCAAACATGCTCTATTGTTAGACGGGAGCTGTCTGCAGCCAGCCTGCTTCACAAACTGCAGAACACATAATAGCTACAAAACTGAAAAGATACATTGGCACATATGTGCACTAACTCCACCCACACAGAACTTGTTTACAAGGAAATGTGCTGCATGACCCCCAACCAGACCTGAGCAAGGGAGCCTGACTAAATTATTCTATTTTCCCCACAGAGCACTTGCAAGTGTTAGCAGTCTGGGGTTGGAAATAGTAGCAAATAGAGTTTTCTATGTTTTACAGATTCTTCCTTCTTCACCAAAATATATAAAATATTTTTTCAAATAGTACTTTGCATTTGTGTGGTGTGAAAACTTCTCAAAGCACTTTTATGTGAGTCAGGGTCACACCCAAACTCTGCAATAAGTGGATAGCATTGCCCCATTTTACAGATAAGGCCACTGAGGCATCTAGGCTAGTTGGCTGCTTCAAGACAATAACCATGAAGTGGAGATTGCAGTTCAGAGAGTTTAGGTAAATGGCCCAAAGGCACACAGCACAGAGCCAGCCAGACAGAGCTGGCCAGACCCCAGGCCTCTCTCCAGACCCACCTTCTTTTCTCCTTACCAGTTACATAGAGCGGGTACCTGCTGTTGCAGGGGGCTCTGTGTGCGGCCTGTCCTCCACTCCTCATTCCATCCTCAGGACGACTGCGACCCTCAGCTGAGGAATGCAGCTCCGTTTTCCAGATGAGGAAACCAAAGCTCTGAGAGGCTGCAGGGACAGAGCCACCTTCATTCCCAGGTCAGTCTGACTCTGAGTCCCGTGCTCTCTCTGCACAGCCATCCCATTCTATTTTCCTAAACTTTCCCATAGTATATGCTCCAAGGCAGACAGCACAGGTAGTGGAGTATTTCAGGAATTTATGGGGGTCTTCAAAAAGTTTATGGAAAGATTTGCATATTCTTTAATTCTATTTTTCCACAAATTTTTTTTTTTTTTTTTTTGGCAGCTGGCCCCAGTGGGGATCCAAACTCTTGACCTTGGTGTAACAATGTCATGCTCTAACCAGTTGAGCCAACCAGCCAGCCTATTTTTCCACAAACTTTTTGAAGTACCCTCATGTCTGATGAAGACTAAAAGGCTTCCTATAATAACAGTGCATGTTTATGGACAGTTATGTGCTGGTAAGCTGGTTGGAAAATGAAAGCTCTGATTTATAGTGTTTGCTGATTGCCATGGTGTAAAGACTCCCACCAGGGCTGATTTCAAGATGTCAATGGTTTTGGATGGCAGCATTTTTGAATATTTAATAATGGCTCTCCTTGAGTGGCCGGAGGTGGCTCTAGCACACCACTATACAGCATTGACCAGGCACTTGGCACTGTTGTAAGAATTTTATCTTTGTCCATGTCCTTCCCCTGCCCTCTCGTCTTGTCTGTGTTTATCCAAATCTTTCCCAATCTCCACTTCTGGTCTTGCTTGCTTCAGAATGCCTTCCCAGACTGCCCCTACTGCTCTAATAGTTGGAAGTACTCCTACTGACACCTGGTTCACCCTCTCTTCCTAGCAGGATCCCAAGTCACGGGGAGAAGGGTCTGTTTCAGAGGCCCAGCCACCACTTGTGAATTCTAGATGTTATTAAAGCTTCTCAATAATCAGGCCACTTCAGAAAGTATTGATTTGAGCACCAGCAGTGTAGTCAGTGCTGGTGTAACTGCTGGTGGGGAAAACAGAGGAGCCAGCCTGAGCCCTGACCTTGGGGACCCAGGTTGCTGGCTTGTGTTTCTTGGGTATCAGGAGATGAAAGCCACAGGCCAGCAGTGGTGGTGATGAGCCCTTGGTGGTGATGAGCACCTCTGCCTGGACCTGACTCTCCTTCCAGTTATGTGTTCCTATTCACCACTCTGGGTGGAGGCCATTTATCCAGATTAGCAGATGACGTGCTCACTAATGGAAAATCAAAACGGATGACTCAGGGGAATTTTCAAGGTCAGGATGTGCCTTTTCTATTGAAAGTTTGATTCTGCATTGAAGGGAAGGGAGAACCATGGCCACTTTCCCTGCCTAGCACCTGAAGAGACGCCCTGGATCCTGCCTGGAACCTGTTATCCCCACTCTGAAACTGCACTGTCTCCTGCTGCTCACCATGAAAAGACTGGGCCTCATATTAAAGAATCCTTAACATTGAAACAAAACTGTATTTCTTCCATCCAGTTGGCAAAATCCAAAAGATCAATAATACCCATTACTGTAAAAGCTATTGCAAGATGGCATTCTTGTACACTATCAATGGGAGAGCAAATTGGCCTGAACATCTTTTTGGAAAGTACTTTGGCATTGTATAGAAAAAAATTTTGCATTAGGAATTTGTAAAATTTATATACATGCTAGTATGAGTGCATTAAAGATATGGATATGGAAAGGATTTTTTTTCGGTAAGAGCAAAATTGGAAATAACCTAAATATTCATCAATTTGGTATGAATCTGTATTATTTTTGCATTTATAATAAAAATCAAACCGAAGTAGAAAAAGACACCTTCACTATCTTTCCCCTGCAACCATGCTGGGGTATCTGTTGTGAAAACTCCCAACACACATGATTGGCCTTTGCAGGCCTGAGGCCAGTCCTGTTTCTGTTGTTTCCTGCCTGGTAAACAGTGGATACCAAGAGCTCTTCTCATGGGGTGCTAGAGAGACTCATATGCAGTAAGCACTCAGCACTGCCCCTAACAAATAGAGATCACTCGTAACTGTTAATTGCCTTCCACCTTCCTGCACTGACTCTCTTACTCACCTTTTTTTGACCCCAGGGCCTTTGCTTGAGTTCATCAGAGAATCATTAGTTCCTCAGACATGACCAGGAATGAAACTTTCAGGAATACCCATAGCAACTTTGTCATGGAAACCAGGGCTCAGAGAGGTTAAATGACTCACCCAAAGTCACATAGTTTCCAGGTGGTAGAAATGGTATCTGCACTGAACTCCAAAGCCATGAGTTTTCATTGCACTGCACTGCTTGGCAGAAATTTAATGTTTCATCTTCCCAAGAGGACTCCTGGAGGGAGAAATATCTTACTCTGAGGGGAAGGAGTCTCCAGTGGAGGCTTTTCATAATCTGTCAGAGGCTGCTATGTCTAGGGCCCACTCCATCTGGCTTTGGGAAAGGAAGGAGCCAATCTTAAGAAGCACGTTCACCTTTACCTAGGTTCGGGAACTCTCGCTCCTGGCCAGTGCACTCCAGTTGCACACCCAACTGGCCTACCTCTCCGTGAAGTCTTCCTTGGTCACCACAATCCTCAGGGCCAGCCAGATCTGGGTTCAAAACTGTGATCTAATTACTTGTATACCTTGAGTTATTAGCTGCAAAATGGGGACAGTGAGACCTACCTGCTAGGTGCATTTTGAGAAGTAGGTGAGATAACAGTTACACACCTGGCTGGAGTGGGGTCTGGCAAATCATGGGCCAGCTGGTTGGATGACAGACAAATCTGAATCTGTTTTGTCTGGAGGTCGCCTGCTGTATGTGATGAGGCTCCATGGCTTGGGGACAGGACAAGAAAGAAAGGTTTCTGACTACTGTCTCAAAGTAGATGTAGTTGCCTTTTGACCATTCTAGGGGTACCTAAATATATATGGAGCAGGGTAGGAGAGTGATTAAAAGCATGATCCTTAGATACTCAGGGTCCCAGATCCATCATTTACCAAGTGTATGACCTTGGTCAAGTCCCTTGAATTCAGGCCTCCCTTTCCTCATCTGTAGAATTGGGCTAACAGTAACGTCTATCTGGTCATGCATACTAACTAAAGTAATGGATATAAGGCCCAATTCCTGGTGTATGGTAAACACCAATTAAAGAAAATATTAACTTCTTTTTCTATTTTATTATTATTACTGCTTTTACTATTATGGTATGGTAATCATTTGTGCTATTCACCAAATTTTTCCTTTTTGCCTCTGGGCAAGTGGAAGGATTGTACTTCCCTGAGCAGTTGAAGTTTATGTTTGGCCTCTGACTTGCTTGGAGCCAGTGAAATATAAGAAGTATGCATACCATTTTGAACAAAAGCTCCAAGGGCCAGAGTGTGATTTGCTACCTTCCCTTCTCCTGCGTAGTGGCTATGATGGTAGAAACCCTGTCCTGAGCATACAGCACAGGTGACAAGCCATTGAGAGTTGGGCCAGTTGTTAACAGCAGCAGAACCTGGCCTATCCTGACTGATACACATGGGCTGACCCTGGCCTGGCAAGATGATAGGTGATAAATGACTGTCTGCTTTGTCGTGTGATGGGTGATAAATAGACATCTGCTTTGTCATGTGCAGAGGCAGAAGACAGAGGGGGAGGAGTTCACACAGTGCCTCACACAGCAAGTTTCTGTCAAATGGAATGATTAAAGCTTGGAACCCTCCTCCCTCAGAATGGAAGAGTTGGGATGTGTGTGGGCGACCATGCAGATCGGGGACCAGACTGTGTCTGTGCACTCTCTCTTTGGAACCAGTTGGTCCTCTGCCTGAACTTCCCCCGTCTGTTTCTCTGCAAAGAGTGGGCTGTCCATGCTTCTTGCTAAGTGAACTTTCAAGCGACTTCCAGCGATCACCTTTCATGAGGATTTTAAAACTGCCCTCCCTGGCTGCAGTTCAGGTGAAAACTCCCCTCTGCCTGCTCCCTGCCAAATCCACTGGCAGCCTTCCTATGCGGGGCCACCTGGGTGGAACCACAGAGGTGGGGCCTGGACTGAATAACCCCACCCCACCCTTAGCACCCTTTGGATCCCTTTACTAGGGATCACAGGAGAAAGAAGACTGAAAACCCAGGTATCCTTGAATGAGCTAATGTGTGATTCACACTCATTTATATTAAGGTGTAAGTGACAAATATATAGTTATTCAACCCCAGACTGAATTACCCACCATTTCAGTGGAGATGACCAGCAACATGAAAATGACTGAAAGCCAAGAGAGAGAACCAAAAGGGGTGCAAAGTGACACTAAAGAAGAAGATTGGAGGTCCTCTGGGAGGCGATGCAGGGGCTTTGAGGTCAGGTGGCTTGGGTTCAGAAACTACTCCTGTCACGTGGCAGCGGTGTGATCTTGGGGGTAAAAAATGGATTGTTCTGAGGACAGGAGTTATATAAATGCCAGTGCAGGGTATAAATGGGGTACCCAGAGTGCTCCCCCTATCTGAATGCCTTATCCTGTGCCACTGTAAAATACATTAGCACCAATACCAGGAGCTGTCTTCTCTTTGTTTCACTGCAGAAGTAAAATTAAATGTGAGCTCTGGAGTGGGAATTGTAGATAGATAAGAATGCTGCTGCTAGCTCTTCAGACACCCCAGGGAGAGCTCGGGGTTAGAAAACAGGGGATCTAGTCTGGGAAGGCTATTTGCCCTCTCTGAGACCATATGCAACAAGGGGTGGGACCAGTGACATCTCCTTCCCTACAAACCAGGGTGCTAAACTAAGGGCATGTGTGATGGCCATTTGCAAATGATAAAGCTTTAATTATTATTGAGTTAATGGTATCCAAAGGTTATCCCTGATTGTGCCCCGTGTCCCCGTCGGCGCTTGCTGGGGTTTTCCACAGGATGACTTGATCAGAGACATTTGACCAGACTTGGTTTGTCTTGGGGGCTTGGGCAACTCTCCACATACAGTGCCTGGAAAGAGAGGGGGCTGTTGCTTCCGTCCATCAATGGCTTCTCCACTGAGAGCCAGCCCTCCACATTCCTGTGCTGAGGAAGCAGCGGAACCTCATCCTGTTCAAAGCAGTGCTAACCATCTGGCCAGTACAGCAGTGTGCCAGAGGACTGTCTTCAGTGCTGGAACAGCAGAGACTCAGAGGCGGCTGTGACAAAGCAGTTTAACTCTGCGGGGGAGTTAGTGCAACTGGTTAGATCCCAGGGGACCTCGGTGTGTACCTGGAGAATCTGGGAAGTATTCTTATTTTTAAAATATCACTGACTTTTGAGATTTCTGAGCCCAGATGCCCTTAATTGAGCTTCCTCATTATTTCTTCCTTGAGGTTTTTTTTTTTTTTTTTTTTTTTTAATGAAATTGTTATGGTCTTAGCTTCAAAGATGACCTGATTAGCTACCCAACCACAGGCTTCCTGGCAGAGTGGGAAGGGCTTTTCCCCTGTGAGCCTAGAACTTTCTGGGTGGCTAGGGCAGGGTGGTGGGTGTGTAGGGGAGTGCGTGTGTGGGGTAGCTTTTCTCTCTGGGAAGATGGGAAGAAAGCAAACTTGGCTGAAGAGTGCAAACCATGGGGTCCTTTTACTCTCATGATCAGGACCTATGCAGAGTCAGCATGGTGCTCGGTGATGGGGGAACTAAGCCATTGCCATGAGATGATCACCAAAGAGAGAAGAAAAAGAAGTGCATAAACAAACAGTCAATGACTTGGGGGATCTGGAGTGTGGCTGGTAGAGGAGAGGCATGTGAGCAGCTCCACAGCAACGGTTGGAGGCCCCAGGTGTAGAAAGGGCATGTGGGCATTTGAGCAGAGGCTGCAGTGTGGTTGAAGACTGAGAGGCCTGAACATGGCGAGAAGGTCTGCAGTGTAGAGAGAGAGTGGTAGAGGGTTGTGCACGGGGCTGGGGGAGGGGGTGGGGGCCAGACGGGGAAGGCCTGAAACACCAAGGAGGAGCCTGATGTTGTCAAGTCTGTGTTTTGGAAAGTCCTGTCGTTTGAACACCCCTGTGATGGGAAGCTCACTACCTCTGCGGCAGCCCATTTTAAGTCCTTCCTGAGAGCAAGCCAGTGCTTATCATTGGCCTTGGAGGTGCCTAAAGGATAAACCTATGCCATACTTGATCCTTGCATCCCTGATTTTGTCCTTGATAGAATGCTGGGTATTTGTTTTTTGGATCAGTATGAGAACTTCCTCTTATGGTGACCATTTCAGAGGTTAGGCATGTGCCCAGAACCTCTGAACTTTCCATTACTGACCCAGGTTGGCCTACCATAGGGAAAATTCTCTAAATTCATCTCTGCAGTTTGCCTAGAGGATAAGAGCTTGGGGTTTGGGGTTCAACAGTCTTATTTTTGAATCCTATCTCAACCACTTTGTAGCTCATGGGTAAATCACTCCACCTTGGGTAAGAGGCCTCTCTCTTCCCAGGCAGTTGAGAGAGTTTTGGAAGATTCTTGGGCCGTGATGTCATTGAGAAGATTCCAGAGCCCCTGACCCTGTTTCAATCATCTTACTCCCCTGGGAACATATTTATCTGTTTTCTGATTAAAACAGGCTGTTTGAGAAAGGCTTGCTCCTGTTGCTGTAATTGTATCTGTTTAAGGGCTGCACTCTTGGTTCAATTTCTGTTAGTTTGGGATTTTGAACTGTGCATTTTGTGTGTTTGAGATACATATGGAATATGTATTTTGTAGCGTTCTTTGGTCTGTTTTTAGACAATTCACATGTTTTGTTAGCACATTCTCTGTCTTGTCTGCATTTGGGGGTTCCTGGGATTTGCTTTCCCTGAGTCTTTAACTCTGTGGCTCTCTAAGCCCTCAAAGTCCACTGGGGACAGCCTGGTTGGCCACAGGCCTGACCAGGCATCTTGAGCCACCCAATATCAGAGAAGGAAAGCTCCTTAGGGATCACCCAGTTCACACCCTCCTGTCATAAATGGGGAGATGAAGGCCCAGAGACTGGAGTAGGGGTGGGAGCTAGTGTAAAGTCACAGGGCAAATTGGTGGCAGAGTGGGTTGACAGCTCCCTTCCCTCAGCTCCACGTGGGGCCCTGGGGTTGTGCAGGTGTTTGTTCATCATGGCTGCACCCACTCTTCAGGTCTGCACATCTTTCTGTAGGTCCACAACCTGTCAGTGGCCCAGTTCAAAACTTAGCTTTATTAACACCCATGCTGCCTGATTTGCAAACACCCAGCGACTCACAGCCAGTCAAACAGACTAGAGTTTTCTGAGCTCTAGTCCTTCTGCCCTGGTTCCTGGCTAAGGGGTAGATTGTGCTCAGGAACCCTGAAAGGAAGGCAGTGAATTCCAGCAGCTGTGCATTTGGGGAACTAGGATTATAACCTTCTCCTCCAGTCTCCAGGAACTTCTGCGTCCCACCCCAAGCGTTGGGAGCATTAATTTGTGAGTGAGTTTCCCAGTTTCCTAAGAGGGAAATGATGTTGGGTATATTAGTTACTTGTTGCTGCCACAACAAATTGCCATAAACTTGGTGGCTTAAAACAACACAAATTTATTCTCTTACAGTTCTGGAAGTCAAAAGTCCAAAGAGACTCTTATGGGGCTACGATTAAGGTGTTGGCAGGGCTGGTTCCTTCTGGAACTGGGAGAGAATCTGCTTCCTGACTTTTGAGCTTCTGGAGGCTGCTTGCATTCTTTGGCTTGTGGCCACTTTCTTCATCTTCAAAGCCAGCAGCTGAGCATCTTCTTTCTCTGAATCTGCTTCTGTCATCATCACATGGGCTTCTTTTCTGCATCAAATCTCCCTTTGCCTTCCTCTATAAGGATACTTGTGATTATCCAGATAATCCAGGATAATCTCCTCATCTCAAGCTATTTAATTCAATCACATCTGCAAAGCCCCTGTTGCCACATAAAGTAACATTACTCACAGGTTCCAGAGATTAGGATGTGGGAACCTTTGGGATGGTTATTCAGACAGTTAATGTCGTGCCCATTTTACTGACTTGTGACCTGAGGTCTGGGAAGTTTAAGTCATACACGAAAGTGAGGTCTCTGATGCCTGTTCCTCAATCCTAGGATTAAAGCTTTTTAACGTCCTTCTGGGGTCTGTAAGCTGTTATTTAAAAGTTAGTAATCTGAAATTGTTTTTTATACTTGTTGGTCATTTTATGGGATGGGAATCGCTTAATTTTTCCTTCAAAATTTCAGATGGCCACTTCATGCAACTCTCCTTCCTTCCCTCTCTCTCCACAGTGGATGAAATTGGGGCTCCACCCAACCCTGTTTCCAAGGAGCGGGTGCACCTATCTTCTAGGTGCAGTGAGTGCTGGATGCTAATAACTCACAGCTACCACCATCTTTGAAGAACTGTCCTTAGTCAAACTGGGGCTGCCTAGTGAGTAACTGCCCTTGTTGTATTTTTCTCTAATTTGATCTTGAGGTCTCTCTCTGGAGAGTGGCCATAAATTCTAGACCTGTCCTGATGGGACTCTAGGGATCTGGTCATGGGGGTTCACAGGATGCCTTTCACAGGATACTTTTTTATCATGGTGGATGGCCTAATAATGCTTTAATGTCTGACCTGTGACCAGGTGTCCCTCTCACAGGAAACTTATTTATACTGGCAGATGCCCTGTGGCTCTTGTCTGAACTGTGTACAGTTTATTCCAACCAAGATAGCCACTGTCTAGGAGACTGGGAGAGAAGGAGGTTCAGGTGCACTGGTCAGGTAAGACAGAGGAGGCAACTCAACACAACACATGAAATAACAGAAGCAGTTTATTACTTACAGATCCCAGAGATGAGAGGACAGCACACCTTGCAGGGCCAGCAGGAAAGGGGAACACACATGCTCAAGCAGCAGATGGGAGCAAGGGAGAGAGAGAAGGACCTGTGGGCCAAAGCCTTCACTAGGACCTAGGGAATTACCCAAGCAGGTTTCCCACAGGAAGCTCTAATTGGTAGGTTTAGGGCAAACAGGCACGAATTCTGCGGGGTCATGCTGTGACAGAGAGGTGGCCGCCATGGCATATCTGCCCAGCCCATGAGGGTGTGGAGATCACAGGTGTGGGTCAAGAAGGCTGTATTTAGCTGTTCCATAGGGAGGTGGTCACCAGGAAGTGGTTGTATAAGTCCGATATCTGAATGGACCACCTCTTAGAACTGGGAGTAGGCAGAGAACTAGAAACTGTGTCAAAGGGGGCTGAGCTCTGCTTCTGGTATGAAAAAGTTGAACCTCTATGATGCCAATGACATAGAATTATGAGAATTTACCACAGTCCTGGAGGTTATGCTTCTTCTCCCTGCCCAGTTGCTCGTGCCACTGATTAACCAACAGGGGCACACAGGGTGGTCTCCTTGCCCCTGGGGGACCCATTGCTCCAGAGCTTCCTATGGAATTGCACTGGCCTCTGCTTGAGGTCACACCCTTGCTTATCTCCTTCCCCTTCCCCATCCTTCTTCTCTCCCTGCCCCCTCCTGAAATCCCTCTCTCACTGCCTCGATGCACCCAAATCCTGCCACGGGCTCTGTTTCCAGGGAACCTGCCCTGTCACTTTCCTTTCTGTCTTTTATTTTTCTTTTTTCTCCTCTGTCTTTCTTGCTAGAGAATTGGTAGAGTTCATTTCCTGGAAACCGAGTCAGGAGAGTTTCCTCAGGGGTAGTGGCCAGCAGAGCCAGATGAGGAAAGCAGTCACAAAATCACAACTGGACAGTACTCATTGGCCTTGGTGTTTAGAAGGTGTACTGGTGACTCTAATAGTCTAATTCAGTATCAGGGAACAGTTAAATCTCACCTTCCTCCTTTATTGCTGTGTCTGTAACTAGTAAGGAAACAATCTGTAATGGGAGAAAAATGCCAGGCAAGCAATTCCCCTGTATTTGCCTTTGTTTCTCCTCCTGAAAATTAAGGTTTTTGAGCTAGATGATCTATCCAAAATTTTATGACTCTCAGAAGATGTCTCTATGTGACCTTGTGCATGTAAGAACATTTCCATTTACCAAGCTTTTGGTATGTGCCCTGGCACTGAGTTTTGAGAAGCAGGGAGCATGGGGTCAAGAGAGAGTGACTTCACTTTAAAATGGAGACTCAGGAGCATGTTACTGATGAGAACGATCAGGGGATGAGGGAGTGGTGGACGGTGCAGGAGAGTGGGGAAGGACTCAGGGCATAAAGCTTCAAAGACAGAGAAGGCTAGAAGGAACGGGGGAGGGTGTTGTCCAGACATGCGTGGCATAAAGCTTCAAAGACAGAGAAGGCTAGAAGGAACGGGGGAGGGTGTTGTCCAGACATGCGTGGAGTGACTGGGGGAAGAAGGGGAAGGTGGGATGAGCTGATGTGGATTTTCTTAGGGGTGTTCAGGTGAGATCAAGACAAAGGAGTGAAGGAAGAGGGGTAGGAGGGGCACTGGCATTGCTGGCTCATTTCTTCGATCTTGGTGCACCATGAAAATTCAAACCCAGAAGACCCACATGCTGCCAAGAACTTGAGTTGGGCTGGCATATTTCTTTGCAAATTCCAGGACAAATGAAACAGTCTCATTTCCCACTAACAGATAAGTACATGTTTATGAAGCTCATTACTAAATTACAATGACGAAAGGGAGAATTCTTCAGACTTTAGAAAGCGACTTATAATGATAAATATTTATGCTTTTTCTCTCCTTCAGTCTTACTGGAAAAAAAAAATGGCAAGACGAGCTGCATGTATCCATGCAATGTTCTTTATTTGCTGCTCTGATGTGGTTTTCAAATGCATTCATTTGAGTTTGAAGTCTTTTTGTACTAAAATGATGGATACAGGAACATATAAAATTACATATTTTTGTTGTCTTTGATATAAGATGTATACTCAGACTGTCCAACATGACAGGAGACAACTTTATTTTCCCGACCAGAAATAAAGTTGCCTAAACAGTCTGATAGTTAACATTATGAGTTGCAGTTAGACATTGTGACACTAAATTTGGAGCAGGATAATAACTTTTCAGAGGGCCCAACTTATCTCTGGTGCCTGCCAGCATGTGTACTTCTGCATAGTTTATGGTTTTAATATTATTCTGCAGGTTCATCCAATCATATTACAATGAAATCCCTCTCAAAGAAGATCCAGCAGAGTAATGAAGAACAATGTTTGCATTAAGCTTAATGATCGATTCCTTGGGCTGAAACCGAGCACTTGGACCTCTTGTATTTTGTTAGATGGGGATATAGAGGCTAATCAATTTGGTCATGAAAAACAGTTTGTAACTTTTCAGACTCTGTGCTCATGCATTGGGGAGAAATTGAAATTCAATGTACTTTGTTCTGGAAGAACAGATTACCAAGAACATTAAACATTTAGTTCAGAGAGGCTGAGTGTGTGCTATACGCAGTCCCTGAGAGTGTGCTGTACACAATCACACACGTGAACATCTTCTCTATAATTGGCGGCGTTGTTCACTGTACAAGTGGGACTGAATTCCAAGAATTCCTGGAGATTCTGCACAATTTACTTAGGATGTTAAATCCCAGGATGATAATTGGGGCCAGGAGGCAGGTAAACCTAAACGTGGGGTGGCAGTAGGTTGGGTTCCTGACCCAGTCCTGACATTACTCCTGCGTGGACTAAGGCAGTTTCCTCCTCTGGAAAACGAAAAAAACAAGGGGTTACAACATGAATGTCCATGAGGCTCCTCCCAGCTCAGGTATGCTAGGATTCTATAACCCCATATCTGATCTCTGTTTCTTCTTGGAATCTTCAGAAAGTGGGCAAGGGAGTCTTAATGGCAAACCATTCACTCACTTTAGGGAAGCCCACACACAAGGTGAGGAGAGTCGGGGGACAGAGGAAAGTGGGAGCCCTGCTAGGTTTTCAATTATAATTGATGGTTTTGGTTGCAGAGGGGACTTTTCCTTTAAGGAAAGTTATTTGTAACGGAAAAAATGAGCAGGTCAGTTTTTAGGCAGATCTGATCATTGGTTAAACATGTAGGATGCAGGGAGAGGGTGGTGGGAGGACTTTCTTCTATGCCTTCAAGGCCACTCATTGCTTTCTTGGATTGCACAGTGGTAGTGTTATTTTAATACAGAGCAAGCAGTTGTCAAAAAATTATTAAAAATTAGCAATGGGCTAAGAAATGCAAGGTGACAGATTGGTGCCCAGGGTGCTGGGGGAAAGAATAATTTACAGCCTCCAAGTGAAATCTCACATTGTTTGTTCTTCGTTCCTAGAAGCATAACACAACATTTGCAGCATGTGTTGGCTAAATTAACCTCTTGTTAATTTTGGAAGCTGCTGTCAGCCCCTCCTCTTCCCTTTCTCAGCTTCAGCAACAGAGACAGACTGATGGAGCAGATCCGGCATTGTCTCAGGGTGTGAGCTCTCTCCTGGGTCCCTACAGGGGTCCTGCTACATTACCCTCTGGCCTGGAAGCCCCACAAGAGCAGGGACTGTGTCTGTTTTTTATTTTTGGTGCCTGGCACTTAGTAGGTGCTCAAGAAATATTTTTGAATGTGTGACTTGTTTTCAAATTGGCTTTTGTTTGTGGCTTCCCCCAGTTCCTGGGAGCAACGTCAGCATGAAGAACATGTCAAGACTGAGGAGATGAGGGGATGTGGGACAGGGGGGGTCTGTTACCCCATTTTCCCTACAACAGACTCCCTCCCAGAAGCAGAGGAGTGTGCAGCCCGTCTTTGGAGCTCTGCTTCTCTCTGTTCTCCCTCATCTGCCCTCAGTGCTGGAGGTCAGCCAGCTGAGTAGCTAGAGAAAGCCAGCAGGATTGGCCGAATTTCACTTTTTCTACAGGCCCCACATGGAGGGAATTTGACAGCAAGTGCCACTCTCCCTTGGGGATCCTGGAGTCTGCTCCAGAATTGGACTTCATCAAGGCCAATGTGCCCTGGCCTAGCATGGCTTCCTCGACAAAGGTGGGGCATGTCTACTGTTCTGTTGTTTGGATGAGCAGTAATTCGTGTTTCTTCTCGCACATTCTCACGTGGACAGTATTCAGCTTTTACTAATTGGCTTTACAATTTTCTCAGTAGTTAATATTCATCTGTCAAAAAGGGGAGCATAAATAAATAACTTCGGTTCGAGCACACCTTCTTATTAGGCCATACATCATGTTAGAAAGTTCGCATTCTTTAACCAGGAAGATGAAATTAGAAACATCTTGAAAAAGCCTTCTTGTTATCAATCATGTCATCTTGAACATGTTTCGAAGCTTGCTGCTGGCATCAAGAATAGATGTTTTATTCAAAAGAATGTATTTAAAGAAAATGACAGCACTTTTCAATTTCAGCTTTTTAAAAACAGGAAATCTTTCAAGTCCTCCTGACTGGGAGCATTCCAGTGTCTTGGAAGATGCGTGAAGTGGTTCATGGGCTTTTCTTGCTGCACCCATGAGGGTCAAGAATTTCCTGACCCTTTAGAATGGGTGTGGGACAGAAAGACAAAGAGGTACAACAAAATTCAGCAGAACATCCTGGGTTTCATGTGGCTTGAAAAAGTCACTTGCCCTCTCTCGGTTTCAGTCTATTCCATTACAAAATAAAGAGGTTGTGCAAGATTAGTGTCTTAGCTTAGGCTGCCTTGACAAAAATACCACAGTCTGGGTGGCTTAAATAACAAACATTTACTTCTCACTTTTCTGGAGGCTGGGAAGTCCAAAATCAAGGCGCCGGCAGCTTTGGAATCTGGGGAAGGCCGCTTCCTAGTTTGCAGATGGCCACTCTTTCCTTGCAACCTTATCTGGTGGAAAGCAGAGAACAAGATCCCGTGTCTCTTCCTTTTCTTATAAGGGCATTAGTCCCATGACAAGGGCCCTCCCCCAATTGACATCTAACCCCAATTGCCCACACACAAGGTGAGGAGAGTCAGGGGACAGAAGAAAATGGGACAGAAGAAAAAGGCCCCACCTCCATCACATTGGGGGTTAGGATTTCAATGTATGAATTTTGGGGAGACACATTCAGCTCATAACAATTAGTGTCCTCCTGGGACAGAGGAGAGCAGTTCTCTGCTCTCAGAGTACCTGGAGGAGCAGGCAGTGGACAACTTCATTCATCATTCATGTAGATTCTACACTATTCTTCCTAATATATGTTTGTTCAAATATAGAAAAGTGGAGTGCAAGTTACGTTTATTGAGTCAAACTGACCTTCAGAAAGATGTGCCTTGTTCCTAGCAGCTTTTCGTATTCCTGGTTCACCATGTACTCCTCCCAGGATGAGGAATGCTGGACGAGACCTTCTCCAATGCCCCTCCAGCTGTGACCTCTGATCCCCAGAGAGATGCGGGGCTTGCGGAGGTGCAAGTGGCTCCAGGTGCCAGCCCCTTCTTTCCAGGAGGGCTCAGGATCTCTCCCCAACCCCAACCACACTTCTCCAGTTGCCTTTATTAGATTCCACAGCACAGTGTGTGTAGTTAAGATAATCCCTGAACCAGGGGGATAGGCCCCTGGACCCAGCTCTACCCCCATTGTGCTTGATGGCCTTGGGTAAGTACTTTCCTTTGCTGGACCTCACTTTCCCCATTCAAAAACTGAGGCAGTTGCATGGAGCAATCCCCAAGAACCTTAGGAATCACTCTGGGGTCTAAAAAGATAGTTAGGGCCTGGATGTGTTTCTGCAACACAAATAGAATCTGATCTATTTCCCCAAAGCCCAGATCCTATGGGGCAGCGTTTTCCTCATCGCAAAGACAGTTTAGAATCTGTGTGTCTGTCAGATGACTCCAGAAAACATAGGAATGCTGTCCTTCAGGTCCTGGTCACCAACAAAGGTCATTCTAGGAGAAAGAACATGCAAAGATTTCTCACTCTCTGATGGTTCCCAAGAAATACCAGAGTCTACAAATGCCATCGAATTGGTATTGAATGATTCCTGGTATGTTGGACCTAGAGCAAACATCAAGTACACTCTAGTCCAACTTCCTCATTTGATAGTTAGAACATGGGAGACCCTGAGAGAGGAATTCACTTGCTGAAGGTCATCGCCAGGGGTGGCAAAGGGGGGACTAAATGGCCACGGCTCCAGGCTCCCTTTCCAGGGCCCTCTCTACAACATTAAATTTGTTTCTCATTGAAAAGCATTAACACAACTCCCTAAAATGCACAACCTAATTTAGAATTCTTTCCCTTCTTTATGTGTAAATACAAAATCCTAGTTTGTAAAAATACATAAACAGGGAACCTATGCTGGGAGCCATATGCTGCTAACCACACCCATGTGCCATCCCAGATTTCCAGCGTGACTGACTGTCAAAAACTCATTATGGACAGTTTGCCAAATGCTTCACAGCCAGACCTTGTTGACAATTAATAATGTTAAGGGTGTCTATGACATTGCATATGAGTCAAATGGGTTGATTCATGATGAAACTGTCTCCTCCACCCCACCCCATTTAAAAACAGAAGGCAAGAGATTGAGTTACTGAGGGCAACCAGGACAGAGACAATTAGGACACTTTCTAGCTCCTAACAGACCTCAGTCTGGCAGGACAGATATGCCTTTTAAGCAAGATTTGATATTATCAGATGGACTAAGATAACTGACTGAGTGCTCAGGGCTTTGGCAGAGCAGGTAGCACTTCTGACAGGCAGATGGTGGGGGGGTGCACAGGCATCTGAACCAGGCCCTGGAAAGGGGGCTGGATTTGGGCACAAGGAGGGTATGATTTGAGGCCCAAGGGTGAGAGTGCCCAGTGCACAGTGGATAAACAGTAGGTGCACGTGGAGATAAGATTGAGAAAGGCTGATTGGAGCCCAACTTCAAAAGCCATAAATGCCAGGCTGAGGACTTCAGCCCTCACTGAGGAAGCAACCAAACTACTGTACCAATGGCAGCTGATAAAGAGGGAAAAATATGGACTTTGAAGAAAGACAGTTCAAGGCTCAAATCTTGGGTATTCTGCTTACCCATTGGTGACCTTTGGTAAGACCCTTAACCTGTCATCTCTATAATGGGGGTAGTAATCCTTATTTTACAGACTAGTTCTTTTAAGTTACATGCCACCTTTAACAATACTGAGAGCTAATGTGTATTGGTGTGTACTGTATGTCATGCATTGTGCTAAGAATTACATAACTGACACCACTGAGTCTTCAAAATGACTTTCTGGGATAGACACTACTATTAACACATTTAACAGATGAGGACACTAGGGTTGGAGCACGGGCCCCTGCTTTACGCTGTCCATGGTGAGGGAGCTTTCCATCTATGCCAGGATGTCTGGGGATTGCTCACAGTCCAATGCTGGCACTTGTCCTGCAGGTGGTCTTGTGAAGAGCCAGGCATGGGCTAAGTAAACATTCCACATGAACTAACGTATTTAATCTTGGCAACAGCGCTATGACCATGCCATATTGCCTCTACCATTGTACAGATGGGGAAGGTGAGGCCCAGAGAGGATGAGCACCTGTTCCTACCAGACAGATGGCGCCTGGGAAGTTAGGGCTTGATTGATTTATCTGCACTGTGTCACTTACCTGGAGGTTCCAAATTAATTGCCTGGGGTGATGTTGGTGTTTTAAAGCTACCTGGTTCTCAGCTTGGACAGAGAACTTCTGGCCTGATGGCAATGCTCATGTTCTGAACCAAGACTGTAAAAATGAAAAATCCAAGCACTTCTCTATTTAGGGTGTCTGTGGGCTCCCAAACCTAGATCTTTGTTCAATAAACAAACTGGCTTCAAATAAAATAAAGTGAATCATACTGCTACTGCTATTGTGGAAAAAAAAAAAAAAGGCAGGAAGAGAGAAGCTTTTTCAAGAATTTGGATATACTGGTACATTAATAGGAGTGCCCAGGGCAAAGATAGCTTTTACTCACCTGTCAAGTTTCTGTCATCACCTGCCAACACAACAAACCTTATTTTCTAAAGATATTTAAAAGAATTTGAATGGTGGGGTTCCTGAACAGGAGAAAGTGTAGGCTTTAGTAGGAGAGAACAGAACACATTTGAGTCTTCATTTCTCCTCTCTGAGAATAAAAGACCCTCTGTCTGAGGGCTCTTGGAGAAACTGGAAAAGGAAATTTGACTTTCACTACTTCAGGATTAAGGAGATGGGTCTCGAGGATGATTGGTACTATGTGAATTCACCTTGCGGCTTTCTTCTGGGTTTTTTTTTTTTTTTGGGTGGTGGGGGTAGTAGGTGCTCTTCTGAGCTCATCAGGGACACTCCTGCTCCATGTGTCGCCCCAGCCCGCTGCCGGACCTGCATGCCACACAAATTAATAAACATCCTTGCTTCCCCTGGGTCAGCTCTCTGTCCTCATGAGGTCAGGACATGTCTGGACAACATCTCATGCTTTTCAGAGAGGGTCGTGTTGTCTTCCTATTGATCCCTGCAAGGAGGAGAGGCCACAGGCCTCTTCCAGGATGGGGCATGGGATGCTGAGATTCCTTCGAGTCATGAATTTCCCCAAACAGGTGAATTACTCAGGTGAATGACATGAATTGAGACTCAAAGTGGATCTGGCCTTGGCAATGAGGTCTGCCCATGCTGTTGAATTGTGTTCTGTGGTCTGTCCTGAGGTCGTGTTTGATATTGCCACAGAGGCTTTGCATGGAAAGGGGCAACCTCTAACATCCCCCTTACAGGAGGGAGGGAGGGAGTCCTGTCTCAATGTGGACATTTTAGTAAAGGTGAAAAAAAAAAAAGTGGTCTTCTCGTTGTTTTGCTAAAAGTAGTAATACTAACTATAACGATAATAACAATAATAACTGCAACTAGCTGTAAGTGCCAGCAGTGTGCTAAACACTTTGCAAACATTATTTAATTCTCACCACAATCCTCTGAGGTAGGTTTACTTTTACCCCCATTTTACAGATGAGGAAACTGAGGCTTAAGACATTTAAGTAGATGCTCTTAGTAGATGGCAGAGCAATTTTTAGCCTGGGTCTTTTCATCCCTCAGGAGTACAGATCCAGAAAGTTATTTTGTGAATTTAGTTGACACCTGTCTCTTGGAAACATCTTGAGATTGGCTCAAATCCATGTTCTTTAGGGAGAGGAGAGCATGCTTCTGCATGGTGTGCCTTCCAGGGACGCAGGCTGTCCTGAAGTCCACTCCCCTCTCCTCCAAGTTCTCTCCTCTGTCACGAGATAATACTGCTTCCTTCCACCATTTCCTGCTGGGCCCTTCACCTGCCTACACTATAGTCCATTTGATCAGTCTTCCTCTTAAAACCTTCCCCATTCCAAATATAGAACTAAAAACACAATCCCATGAGTAGCATTTTTTTTTAAAGCAAAAAATTGCAAAGTATAAAGTGTTAGACCTACATGGGATCTTAAAGACAATTTAATTCGAGCTCCCCATTTTATAGATGGGAAAACTGAGGCCCACAGAAGGGAACAAACTGCCGAAGGTCATGGAACAAGTTAGTGGTAGGTCTGCACCCCATCCTCTCAGTCTCAGCTTGCTCATCTCTAAAGTGAGGAACACTGGACTGCTGGGAGGAGGACATGCAGTTACACTGTGACATACTTAGCCCAGTACTTGGTACAAAGAGGTGGCCATGTCTTGGGGTAGACGACGTGGGCTGGACTGTCAGATGGAACCAGGGGATGGAGGGAGAGGGGAAGGACTCAAGAGGTAAAAGCAATGAGACCTAGTGGCAGGCAGTGGGAGGGAGAGCTCCCAGGTTTCTTAGTTTCAGTTGCTTTGAAATGGGTCTCAAAGGATGAATAGGAGATTAGCCAATGGGCCCAGAAGGAACGGCACCAGGGTTTGGTACAGAGGGCTGCCTGAGGCATGCAATGCACATCATCTCCTGGTCTTTAGTTACCCCAGTGGAGCACAGACTGTAAAGAAACAGGCATCTTAAAAGCAATAACAACTACAAAAACAGCAGGGGGAGAAAATGAAAATCAATGCTTGAAACAATGTTCAGAAGACATTTCAACACCTTTGCTCTCTGATGTCTCATGAGCTCCATCCAGAGGCTCTGAGTTAATGAAGTTTAAGCAGCTGTCCTCTCTCCTGATATGGCTTGTCCCTCATGTCACGTAGTCTTCATTCCTGATGACTGTCCAGGGAGCAGGGGAGCCCCAGACCCCCAGTGCTCCCTCCAACTGCTTCTTTTACAGTTGCTGTCATCTGACGCTGGATTGGAACTAGAGTTGGTGGGAGCAGCAGGATCCATTATCAGAGCCCCCAGAGTGCTCCCAACCATTCTTTCATTTCTTCCCCCAAATTACATTTTAATCAAACTTTATAAACTTGTTCATTTCTGACGAAACTGCTGCAGTATTAAAAAATGCCTTTTATTTTGAAATATTAAACCAAAGTCTATTTCCTTTGCTCTGTTCTGTGTTAGCTTTTCAATTTTTATTTATTTTGGTTCCAGAGCTGATCCAGGCCTGGGAGCCCCCTTCTGAAAAGGTTGTGTGACTCTGCATAGTCTGCTCAGCCCCTCACTAGCACAGCTGAGTGGGTAACCCAGAGTCAGCCATGCCTGAAGCCTGCCCACTTACTGGGGAGATCTGTCTTTCTGTCCATGTCCCTGAGAAGAATGCTGCAGATACGTGGGTCTGAGTGCACCAGCCCTGCCTGGTCATCTCTCCATCACACCCTTCCCCACTGTACAGCAACCTATGGGTACATTAGAAACCATAGGGTGATTCACCCAGAACTCTGGCTTCACAGACTCCCTGGGACCAGAGAATTTGCCACCACAGGATCTCAAGGGGGCCATTGAGCAGCACATTTCCTCCATATTGCCCTGAACTCGCTCTGGTGTAGAGTTTATTACCAGACAGGGTAGGCCACATGGCATTGAATGCAAAGCCTGCCCCAGACCTTGTGTGAACTCTGCACGTGCATTTTCATTTTGCATCATCTTTCCTACAACGTTGCTGGCCCAGAGAGGTTCGGACACATACTCAAAGTCACACAGCCAATGAGAGATAGAACAGGGTCAAGAACCAGGATCGTCCAGCTGCAAGGGTGCTGGGTGAATTTAAACCTGATTTGACTACCATCCCTGGGGAATGACGTGGCATGTCTACACCACACCTGTTATAGAGGGTTCAGGAGTCATTTTCCTAAATACTTATGAACGAGAGAAAAAGTAAGTCACCCTACTTTTCAGGGGTCACCCTACAAAGGCCAGGCCTCTCTCAAAGAGGGATGCAGGCAGCCAGGGAGTACCAGAGGAAAGGATCTGTGACGGGGAGAAGCCCCAATATCCAGGTCTTGGAAAGAAACTTAAATGATGTGGTTCCCAAATGTGAAGGAACTAACTCAACGGGTAGTGAGTGCTTCGTCACTGGAAGCATCCTCTCCAAACAGAAACCGCTGGCCTTCGGGAATGAGAATGCTGGTACTCACCAAGTGTACTGGGGCAGGGGCAATTACAGCCTTTTAAGCCTAACATAAAACTGAGCCAAAGTTTTAATTAACTTCCAAAGGTTCCAGAAAACATTAGAGACAGACATTACGTTTTATGTGAAAAGATGTTCGTTCCAGCACTGTTTATCATATTAAACATTAGAAGCAACCCAAATGTTCCCAAATTGGATATTGGTGAGGCAAAATAGGGTACTACTGTATAATGCAATATTAATTTGTCATCAAGATGAGGTTTTCAAAACAACATTTTAGTCAAAAGTAAATCTCACCACATGGGGTATATGGGAAATCTCAGTACCTTAGGCTCAATTTTGCTCTGAACCTAAAACTGCTCTAAAACATAAAGTCTATTTAAAAAACAACAACAACGAAAAACTCACCACATAATTTAAGTGAAAAAAGAGCATGCAAAGTTGTGTGTGTGTGTGTGTGTGTGTGTGTGTGTGTGTGTGTGTATTTGGCAAAAGTACAAATACGTAGAAATACATGAATATATGTATATGTACAAACATGTATAAATTGAATCTATGAATAGGAAAAAGTAAAGTGGACAGACCATAGCACATATAAATAGTGGTAATGGTCTGTTTGTGAGATAACAAGGGCAAAATTCTATTCCTTATGTTGCAAACTTTTTCACCAGGGGCCTGTTTCCACTTTTATAATCAAAGTACACACTATTAAAATGATATTTTTGAAGACTAGAATGACATGGGAAAACACAATACTGTGTTAAGTGAAAAATGCAGTTTGCAAAACTATGCCTATATTTTAACTCTAATTATGCACATAAATTTAGCTATTTATTCCCTATTTGTTTCATAAAATGTATTAAAACAACAACATGGGCGAACACACCTGCACACTCACCCCCATGCAAGGGAAGCCTAAAGCAAGTATTTGAAAATGCTAATGGTTATTCCTGGGTTGTGGGACTGTCAGTAATATCAGCTTCTACTTTCTTTTTTTTCAGTATTTTCCAAGTGTGTTTTAAAAAATGTCTCCCTAATCAGGCAGAAAGCCCCAGAAGAGCCAAAGGCCACTATTGGAACACATTAGGAACCCAGTGATGGTCTGTTCCCCTTCCTGACATCTCTCTTCCCCTCTTGCTGTCCTCATTAGATGGGTGGATCACTCAGGACATTATATTCAATGGGAAGCCTGCTGTGTGCGCTGAGAGAGGCTCTCTTGCACTCCTGGGGGTGCTGGGGCCAAGGGCAGCTGTGGGTGCAGATCACCGGATCTCTTTCCTTTGGGGCAGGAGGGCAAGCACCTTACCCAGGTCCTGCCAGGTATGAAACGAAGGGAGTGCTTGGTTGTCTGTCTGGAAACTAGATCAGGAAATCCCAGGTCTCTGAGAATGACTTCCAAACTCAAAATGCCTTGTTAAACACGATCCATCCAAATTCATCAGCTCAAGCTGAGCCTTGTCATAATCCACAGGATCATAGTGAGTGAAACAGGGTGCTGACACCCCCGGAGCTCACATGGGGTTTACTTATACTTTTATAAAGAGGTAATTTGCAAAAGTGCTTTTAATCCCACCATGTTTTATAATTTAAATGTCACTAGAAATGATGGCTGACATGCAACTGATTAACAGCAGCCCTAAGTGCCAAATTAATCAGCATCTAATCCAGAGGATGTATTAAGATGGAATGAGAGGGAAACAAAACAAAACAAAACACCTTCCTCCCTCAGCTCCTCTGTTTTATTTCAGTAGAATGCCCAACTTTTCCTTGCATTTGGGAGTTGACTAAATGCTATGTTTGAGTACTTTTCTTATGTGAAAAGGACACACAAATGATGAATTGTCAAAACATAAGTGTGATTTTTTTCCTTTGGGGGAATTGAATTACCTCCTCTCCATTTGATGTTGGTTGGGAGAACCTGTCAATCATTCTACCCAAAGTTGCGGGGAGGGGGGAGTAGGTGAAGCCACATGGATCTCCCAACATTCTAAAAAGATAAGCCATGTGTTGACACTGTAGGGGAGGGAGAGATCACCTCTACTTCCTGCCTTAGTTCTTATGTGGGCTCTTTGGCTGGGTCTAGGAACCGCATTAACACAGCACATATTAACAAGAGAAGAGCATACAAGTGTTATTAATTGTACCTGTACACGGGGATCGTCACAAGACTGAAGTCTGAAGAAGTGGCCAAAGCAAGATGCTTTCATGCATTTTGGACAAAGAACGATACATTTGTGAAGGAATGACAGGACAAAGGGGATCTAGCTGGGGACAGTACATTCTAGGGGAGTCACCAGGCTGTATATGAGGGTGTAAAGCCATGGAAGATAAAAGTTACTTCGGGAAGTTTATTTTTTCTAAATTTTGGGGGGGGAAGTTTATTGATTTAGGCCTGTTGCAGCACTAAGTCCCAGTCTCTGGTGATAAGGAATATTCTCTCACCCCAGTATGGAGAAGGCACCCCTCCCAGAGGAATCTTTATGGCTTGCTACATGTAGGAAAAGACAGGTCAGCTAACCCTTTCTGCAGCTACAATTTCTCCAATGTTTTCAGCTCCAAATAATCAATATACCATTTGGGCATATTTTGGGATGGAGAATTTTTCACTCCAGCTCTCCCAGGAGTCTCTGAGCCCATTCTTCTCAAGTCACTCCGATTTTTGGTTTCATCTTTGATCCTGTAAGTGACCCTGTATCTTTCCAATAAATTCATTTAAAAAAATAAGTTAGCCAGTGTTTGCATTGTTTGACAATAAAAGCATCCTGACATAAATGTGTTAAGGGAAAGTACTTCTAAGGTATTGAAAAGTTTTTTAAACAAACAAAAACTGAAGTAGTTAAAAGGACCCTCCTTCCCAGGATTCGTACCAAAAATGTATGCAAAAAGAGTGGTATGAAGGAGGATCTCCTCATGGGTTATCTGTGTGAGTGGACTCTTCTACTGTCCTCGTCAAAGGCTCTTAATTGATATGTGTCAATACTTCTTGATCGTACCACAAGGCCATGAGTCTGGACAGCAGCCATCAGCCCTAAGTGGAAATTTTAATTTCCCTCCTGAAGATTTCTCCTCATTCCCCAACCATGAGATGCTACCTGCTCCCACAGGTGAAATCTCCCTCACAAGCCAGGGGTGGTAGAGCCAGGTTGAAGGTTAGAGGGTGACTCTTGACTAGGTTAGAGGGTGACTCTTGACTTCTGGCCTGGGAGAGACTAGACGACCGCTGATCTGACGAGCCTGACTGCTGAGCAACACCTGGCAGGATCACTTTTCCTGCTACTCTATCAATTCCTGGCTATTCATATCTAAAAACCTTGCTCTCTTCCTTTTAAATGCATTTGCAAAAGTGCTAGTTTATGAAATGGATGCCCTCGTTCTCTATGAGCTCAATTTTGGTTTTGTAAAATTGAAAGCTATGGCTCCTGTGTGGGAAAGGAAGGTCCCTCGAAACAGAAGAAATAATTACATCACGCATTCTGTGATTATTATCAACATGATTCAAAAGCAGTATTTATCCATAATTCCCCATCTTTGGTCTCAACCTGCTGGAGTTGGTCTCAACCTGCTGGAAGCTCAGCTTCCTTGAGGAGCAGACTTCCACTGTAGGATGTGACTTCTAGGGGGTCTCAAAGACATAAATCTGCACTTAGAGGTGCTATGGTGCAAGATGGCAGTTTTCTCTTTTTTTTGTTTCTCTTTTTATTAAAGCAGCAGAACCTTAATTTCGAATGATACATTACACAGACACAGATCCTATTTACAGAAGGCTGGAGCCTAAAAAAAAGCCAGGGCAGACAGTGATTTCCAGCAGTTGTGGGTTAATAATCTAGATTTTGCATATCTTTAAGTAATATTCTGATTATTTATTACTTTCACAGTGGAAGGTGAAATGTTGATGTTGTACTTTTCTGCCTTGAAAGATCTCTTAATTTCATAGGTCAAGGTAGAATGGTCATGTGTGACTCAGGTAAGCACACATACTTACCTGAGTCACACATATTCAAAGCTGATCTATTGAGATCACAAAGAAGACTGTGACCCAGGCTTCTCCATCTTTCTGTTTTCAGTGTAAACACATTTCACAAAAGTTCCTAGTAAAGTGATAACCATGGTTAAGTTTGGATCGAGTCCTTGCTGTGTGCCAGACACACCTATGCATGCCATCTTATTCAGGGCCCACACCTGTCCTAGGAAGTAGGGGCTATTTTCACTGCTTTTTACTGGTAGGCAAACTCAAGTTCAGAAAGGTTGAGTAACTCACATGTGGTGACACAGTGAGCAAAGGGCACATCTGGGATCTGTACCCTGGTGATGAGACTTCAGAGCCTACACTCTCAAGTATCCAGAGTTCCGCAGTCCCTAACTTGATGCAGCAATAGCAAATCTGATTTTTCCTTTCCGCACCCTTCCCTTGCTGTTCATCCCATCCCTGTTCTTCCCTTTTGTCCTCCTCCCTTGCATGGAGACCGCAGATCCATTTCCCCATCTTACTAGGAGCCCAAAGGCTGCTGACACTGACTTTCACCCTTGCTTAACTGAAAACATCACCAGGGCCAGCTCCTGGCATCCTCTCTAGGAAGGATAAGGTGGAAGATTTATGTGTCAAAGTTTCCAAGGAATGTGTGGAGAGAATAATTTGTGATGTGGATTTGAAACACCAAACTCCTCCTGGGCTCCGCTCCTCAGGGAGCTGCTGGATAGTTCTGCACACTCACGGCTATGCCGCACGAGGAGGAACTCTCCTGTCAAGGAGAACTGAGCTGGCAGATGTTCTTCCCAAGCTTTTTTCTTACAGGCAGAGGCACTGGGCTTCTGAAACATCACCCCAATGAGGAAGCAATGTGGGCCAGTAAATTACTAAACATGTAATTTAGTTCACTGCTCCCCATGTCCCCTATCCCCACTGCTCTCTGTGTCCCCTGTCCCCACCACTTCCTATGCTCGCTGCCCCCACTGTGCTTTATGGAGGTCACCACAGGCCTTTCACATGTCTTTCATGGTAGTTTGGTCAGATTGAAGAGGAGAGGTGCTGTTAGCAGAAAGCCTGCTCCCACTTCTTCCTGTATTTACAATTTTAACTGGCACTTTTCAGGGCAGGTCCTGAGCCGAGGCTCAGTGTAGGCTCAGGGGTGGCACACTGGGGCTCCATAGCTAGACCAGGTCTGGAGATAAGACTGAGGCCATGGGCTTCCTGGCAGCACCTCCAACTGAGGTAGGGAGGTCACAACGAGGAGGACACGGCAGCCCTGTGGATCTGGGCAAGCAGAAAAGCTTGTGATTCATAGCTTGTGGGAGGACAGACAGGGGTCCCCACCATCATGACAGAGTGACCCTCGAATCTTGTCTGCTGGTTCTCAGTGCCTTTTATCTCTTCACCCTTCCTTGATCGCTCATATTGAATTACCTCGCCCTCTGCTCAGACACACTGGGTTTGTTCCACTGTCCCGGCACAGCCCATGATGCCTTTAAGTGGCAACTTGTGCGTATTTTATGCTTACTTTTTCCAGCTCAACTCACCATGGATCATCCAGCCTCTTAAAGGTGGGGATGGTTACCAAGCTTTGGGGAGCTTCATTTGGCGGCTCTGGAGATCCTGGTAAAGATGGGTATTGAGGAAGGGACAGTGGCCTCACAGCAAGAAAGAGAGCCTGGTGCCAGTGACTGGTGAGAGACAGGGCAGTGGAGTTGAGCCACTAAGCAGAAGCAGATGCCTGGGGGAATGCACACAGTGAAGTCTCATTGTTAGAACTCCTGGTGACAAGTGATAGAGCCCATCTTTACCTGGTTAAGGGAGAGAGGGATTTATTGAAAAGCACAGGGACAGCCACAGATTTGAAGAAAGAATGACTCTCCATGCACCCCTCATTCCTCCTGGGCCCCATTCTCTTGTCCTCCAAAAACATAGGCCTAGGAGGCCCTCTGGTGAGTGGCACTCCCTACACTTGGCACACTTGGCATCTCACTCTCTTCACGCTAGTCCCCCTCTGGCTGAAAGCGCAGTCACACATCCTTGTCCCCTAGCTCCAACTTGAAAAGCCTCAGAGAAGGAACCTGTTGGCTTGAGTCACATGGAAACTTGGGTCTCAGTTGGCCTTATACTTAAGTGGCTAGGTGGACCTAAGTAATCTCTGAAGATTGACCCAGTCCTATTGCTGTAAGGGTGATGTGTCTCATCCTTTCTGTGTCTCCAGAGCCTGGCACAGGGCACAGCACACAGTGGATCTCCATAACTGTGTGCCAAACGCAGCCACCTCGTCCCCCACATCCACTGTTGAATTCTATGGTATTTCTCAGGATCCTTGAGCCCTGGACCAAACCCTGGATTGGGAAAGACACATTTATGATGCAGATTGGGCGGGGAGATTTCTCTCCGAAGGTGCAGCAGCTTGGGAATGGCAGACTATGTTGGATGACCTGGTGTGAGCATCCCTCTCCATCTTGGCACTGCCTGACAGGGAGGGCAGAGGGAAGGGCACCCAGGGAGCTGGTGACGATTGCCAGGCACAGATGGTTCCAGCTTGCATGCTTCTGCCTGGGGGATGCTGTATGGACAGTATGCCAGGACCACCTGCGGGCTCCAGTCTCTGATGCTGAAGGAAACAAGATAGCAGCATCAGTTGGAGATGAGGGGCTGGAGGAGTTGGGAGAAGCAGCCACTGTCACCTCTGCCCCAGTTCCTCTTTAGGAGGCTGAGAAGGGCTAATAAGGAACTTTGTCATCAGAGAGAATAGTGAGGCTTCCTCCAAGGGATTCACAGTGTGGGCATCTGAGCTTGAATACCAGTTGTGTTACCCATTGAATGTGTGTCCTTGGCCCAGCTGAGCCTCAGTTTTACCATCTGTTGGATGGGTCTGATAGCATAACCTACCTGACAAGGGTACGTCTGAGTAGTAACTGTAGAAATGCTAAGTTTAATTTAAGTCATTCTATTTTTGATTGGGCCATTGCTTTGTGAAAAGTTATAGCCTAAATTCACAATTTCTAAACTGAGTGTATGGAGCTCTGGATTCTCAGAGAGACTGCTGAGGCTGGGGTGGAGGTGTGGCGTGGGGAGGGCATGAGGCCGAGCTCTGTCTTCTGATTTCAACCAGGCAAGCTCCACTCACATGTGTTTTCTGTGTTGCGATTCCATATCAGATTTAGTTTGATGAAAGGGCTGGCTACTCTAAACCAATCAACAACTGACAGCAAGGTGGGAGGAACGTGAGCTCTGCACCCACCAGGTCAGGTTCTTCACCAGCAGCTCAAGCGTGTAGGATTGCGGAAGGGTCAAGGATGCCGACCATGCCCCAGGACTTGAGATGTGGGCTCTACCACAGAAACCCAGGAGGTAGGGTGTGCACCTCTCACCATCTGGATGAGGTGTCTGGGGCCCACCCAGGGGAGGTGACTTGCTTGTAGTCCCATGGACAATAAAGGTGGGGTTCTGGGATTCAAGTCTGGGAAGTTCCCTCTCTTGGGAACACATGCCAGTGAGCAGCCTCTCGTGTCCTGCCTGACCTCATGCCTGGGGTGGCTTTTGTTTTAGCTGATAAAGAGGTGCAGCCCCATGTTGACTTTGGGAAGGGCTTTTCCCTATTCTGGTTCTTCCGTATCCTGGTTCTGCCTCCCACTCCTCGGCCCCTCCTTCAACTCTCCATCTTTTGCTTCATCCTCTCTCTGCTCAGTTTTCTTTCTGCTTCCCTGATGACCTCCCAGAGACTTATCTTGGAATAGTTGAGGAGGAAGATGTCTGCCTGACAAAACGTCAGGGTTCCTGTTAGCTTTGAGCTTGACATTTGTGTACTGTCTTGTCTGACTGGGTCTCTCCCCTGCTTGCTCTGCTGTTCCATAGCTAAGCAGACCTCCCAGGGTCCAGTGTTCATCTCTGTCTCTCATGCGATGAAGAAGACTATGCTTCTTTGGTGACCAATCCACCTGGCATCAGTAATCAAAGATGGTGCATGTTAAATCAAATCCTTTAATGTTTCTAACTTAGCTGACTCATTTTGTAGAATACACGTGAGTAATCTATCAAAAAGTAGAAAATTCTCACATTGCAAATTTTTGTATGTTTAGAAGCAAATTAGATTTTCTTGTCCTTTTCTCCCCACAGTGTCATCCTCTGACACATGCCTGCCATTCTGCAAAGAGCAACACGTACGTGAAAGGGAAATGAGATGAGAAAGAGGGAGGGAGATGTGAGAAAAGCATTTAGAGCTTTACCAAAATATAAGCAACAATGCTTCACTTTATTAAAAGCTGAGAAAAGGAAAGTCTTTACATACAGGAGGAGCTCTGTAAATGACCCCAATAATTACACAAGAAGAAAGGAAAACACCCACTCTTAGCTCTTCTCGAAGATACATGTACCCAGAGCCTTATCCTGAGTTTCCAGCTTGTGTGCAGTGGATTTTGGGTGGCCTGTGAGTTTTATACGGGTCTTTCCCCAAAGTATTTTTAAATGGTACAAAAGAGTGTATTCAGAGTAAGAAAGCTTGAAATCTACTTCCAGACTATTTAGAGGGTTTTTTTTTTTTTTTTTTTTTTTTTGGTAACCTTGAAGAAGTCAATTAAACCCATTGAGACTTGAATTCTATACATGAAGAATGGATTAGGTAATGGTACAATTTCTGAGCTTGGAAGTTTCCTATGAGACCAAACACGGGTAGTGAGAGCTGCCTTGCCTGCCTCTCAGTGGCAGTAATGGGGGTCACCAGGTATGGTGAACATTACAGTGCCTTAAGGTTATGAAGAAATCTGTGCAAAACTGTATATTGTTATAGTCTTCTTGGGGCTGACACACCATGATCCCTCCCATGGTTGGTTGGTGATGAAATAGCTGCTGTTTTAAGGGACATGGATGCTGGCTGGACAGAGGCTACTCCAACTGTCTACTCATTTGTGCCATAGGGGGCAAATCTGTTGTGGGAGTTTCTGCTTTGATCCTACCTTAGGCCATCAGGTCATGTGTTCAGTAGTCCAGCCAATGTTCATTTAAATAACAATAATAATAATAATAAATAACCAGAAGGAAGAAATCCTATCTTTAGGCAAAGGAAGTGATGGTAGTCAAACTCCATGCCAAGGGTCAAAACGTGGCTGAGAGTTTTGTTCACATAACTGTAATTCATAGTTTTTTAGGAGGTGGGGGTGAGGGTTGCTGGACCAACAACATACAAATAGCTAATCTAAATGAGACATTCCAGGAAAATGAGACACATTAAGCTTTCTCTTTTAATATCTGAAATGGAAAAAACAATTCCAACAGCAACCACAAGAATGCTCCCAGGGCAGCAGGCTGCGGCTTCTGATGGTCAGGCACTGATTCTGAGGCTTAGAATCTGGAATTTGTTAATTATGGGCCCTCCTGGGCAGGAAGGAAGGGGTCCTGGATAGGATCGGATGTCTTCCAGTCTAAAGTGGAAGCTGTGTTTAAATGCAGCTACAGTGGGGGGCTCTTCCTGAGTACTGAGCCACCTTCGGTAAAGCACTGAGCAAGCACCAGGTGGGACCAGGAATTAGGTCTCTGCCCTTGTCCTGGCTGAGTGGAATGAGCAACTGAGGCTCAGGGAGTTTAAGCAAATTCCCTGAGTTGCTCCAGCTGGCAAATGGTGAAGTGTTGGATTTGGACACTCTGCTTCCTGTCTCCAAGTTCAGGGATGTCTTGGGACCTCAGAGAAGTCAGTTAATCTCTGCTACTCCTTACTACCCGGATGCTCAAGATGAGGCCTGTTGAGCTCTTTGAGGACTGGAAAGGGGCACTGCTCAGAGTTCAGCGAGGCCTGCTTATACCCCTACTCCTTCCAGGGGAACTGCCTTTAGATCCTCCAGCTCTGGCCTGCAGCCTCCTGGGCTGACGCTTCCTTCCTCTCCTTACAGACACTAATCATTTCCTATGCAATTGAACAACTTAATAAGCTGAGAAAATTTGATAAGACAATTTAATTGTCGGCTTTTACATATCTGCTCAATATAGCTGGGTTTCTCGGGAAGGTGAGCTGGGATTGTGAGCAGAGACACTTAATTAAAGAATGAAAACAATGGGGCTAGATTAGAGAGCTCCAGCGTACACCAACCTTGGACCTAGTTCTCTGTTCTGCACCTTTCAGATGGGTCCCTTCTTGCAAATTTTACAAGTTCCATCCTCTGGATAGTAACAAAATAAAATGCAGGTCCAAACACTTGATGTGCAGTGAGAGGAGTTGACCTTGCATGGGATAGCTCTAGACTGCTACAGGGGTGCCTTCTTTTCAGGCCAGAAATGAGTGGGTTTTAAAGAGAAGACAAAATTCTGCTTGTGTGGTCAAAGCTCAAGGGGATGGTTCCAAACAGCCTCCTCGCTGAGAGGGAGGACAGGAGCTGAATCCTGGAAAAGCATTGCAAGTGTTTGTGAGTTAGTTACTTATGACTGTTCATTGTTGCTGTTGTTTTTTTCCCTGTGTCTTCCTGGGTAATTTTATTGCAATTTGTGAAATGCTGTATCACAGGATACTGATGCCAATTTTAAGCCGTACAGCCTCATTTTATTGAATTGAATCCTCACGACAACTCTGTGAGGGAGAAATAGAAATCTTTATTCCTATTTCCACAGATGCAGTTTCTGAGACTCAGAGAGGTGTAGCAACGTACCCAAGGCCACACAGCTACCCAGCTCCACGTGCTTCACCTTTAATGGTCTAAACTTCTGGAGCTACTTCACCTAAGAGCACAGAGAGCTGGTAGGGCATGCCTGGAAATCCTGCTGCCTCCTGGACAGCCTGCAGCCAATGAGCAACGAGTGCTGCAGAACCAAAGGTCAGCTCTCTTCCTGGGGGCAGGACAAACTCTGAGGTGTAATTTAAGATCCAGGTCCCTCGTGGGATTGAGCTGAGGCTGGGATATTGCCTAAAAATACACCCTTGCTTGCCACCTTCTCTTTCCCTGCTTTTCTTTCTCCTCTTGCTCACTCATTTCTTTCTCTTCTTCATTAATAAATCTCTTGCACACAAATTCTCATCTCAAGGTCTACTGCTGGGCAACCTGACCTAAGATACAGATGTGTTTGACCTTGGTCTGTCCCTTCTGGAGCCATGCAGCCTTGTTCCTTGTTTCATGTGATTTTCATAACTGAACTGGGACTATGGGACACATCCAGTTTGGAATTTCTGGATGGTTACAAATTCACAGCACAAGAACGTGAGTCAGAAAGACCTCGTTGGGGTAAATTACTTGGCCTCTCTAGTCTGCTGTTTCACCACCTGTAAAATGGGAATAATAATTGTATTGACATAAAGGACTGTTGTGAGAAGTAAATTAATTTGCATATGTAAAACACAGCATTGAGCACATAGTAATTGCTCAATAAATCTTAGTAGTTATTAATATTACTGGCCGTCAAGTATTCATCATCTTGTCAGACCTTGGCTCTGAATCCTTGGGATTCAGAAATGAAGTCACTGTGCTGTGAGTTTCTGCTGGGCAGGAGCTGAGCCAACCATTCAGCACACTCTCAGCACTTATTAAAAATTTAAGCCTTTACCTACCACAGTCAGGAAAATGACTTCATGATTTTGCTGTGACGTGTCATGTCATCCGTTCCATTCTCTCTCAGTCTCCCTTTCACTAGTGAGACACGTTTGCCAAGCGTTTCACAAACACCGTGGGGGAAAAGAGAAGAGGGAAGGAGGCGGCAAAGACTGCAGACGGAGGAGCCTGCGGCTCTGCAGCAGTCCCCAGGCGCCCGCATTAAGGGCCTGATTAACTTAAAATATTTCCCAGCTTCTGAGGCACTTGATTAAAGTCAATTGGGGGGAAAGAAGATAAGCTCTTACAAGGGCTAATTTGAGGCTTAGAAAACCGGAATATGTCTAAATCTCAAATTGTCGGGTGTGGAGCGCTGGGGATTGTCGGGTCCGTGGGGAGGCCTCTTAACATTCCGGGGTGGATCTGCGGTGTCGCCGCCCGGTCCCCCGGTCCCCGCCCTTCCCGCGAGCCTCCGTCCCTCCGTCCTCCCCTTCCTTCCACTTGAGGGGGCTCAGATGATTTTGCCTTTTGGAGGCATGGAAATAGACGCGTTTGGATTCAGAGCGCTGCCTCTGGTGCCTTTTTCCCCCCCTAGATGCCTGGAAAAATCAAAATGGAGGTTTAGCAATGCTGTCCCTTGGCGTCCCCTTGATGCGCTAATGGGTCGCGCCTGCTGCACCGCCGTCCGTGCCGCCAGGGACACTGTGAGATGGGCAGACCTCCCCTCTGCATCGGCTCAGGTGGCAGGGAGCCGGGCAGGCAGCGATTGGTTTTCCTGTCGTGAACCGCAGTGGGCTAACTTGATCTTGGACGAGGAATTTCCTGCAAAGATGCAGACAGAGCGGGGCTCTCCTCCAGGCTGCCCTGCTCAGCACAGGGAGGGCTCAGCCGGGGGGCATATTTTGTTGCTCTTGAATGGCGTGTTAGTTTTCTATTGCTGCATAACAAATTACCATAAATTCAGTGGCTTAAAGAAACACCCATTTACTGCCTCATGGTTTTGTAGGTCGGAAGTCTGGAACACCGCCTGGCTGGAGTCTCTGCTCGGGATATCATTAGGTTGATATCAAGGTATTGGTTGGGCTGAGTCCTCTTCTGGAGAGAAATCTGTTTCCAGCCTCATTCAGGGTATTGGCAGAATATGGTTCCTTATGGGTGGAGGGCTGGAGTCTGTTTCCTAGCTGGCGGTCCATTGGGGCCTCTCTGAGCCACTTAAGGCCATCTGCATTTCTTGTCACATGGCCCTTCATCTTCATATACTGAAAGGCTCCTCAACCCTCCTTTGTGTTTGGAAGCTCTGAATGCTCTTCTGTCATCAGCTGCAGAAACTCTCTGCTTTTAAATGGCTCACCTGATTTAGTCAGGTCTACCTGGATGAGCTCTGATTTTAGGTCAGTTGACATGGGACATTAACTACATCTACATAATCCCTTCCTAGCAATACCTCGGTTACTGTTTGACTGAATAACTAGGGGACAGGAATGTTGGGGGGAAGGGAGATTCTGTCAATCACAGGTGGCCTAAGACTGTGACGTAGTTATAGTCAGAGGACCCAGGGTCTCCTTGAGCAGACTCCCCTATCTCTGTGGGGTCTCTGAGGGAGAGAGAGAAAGGGTGCCAGGAAAGCATGGCAAATGTGAACAAAGCTGCCAGGGTCCTATTCTCAGCAGGGCTTCTGTGGCAGCCCTGGGAAGACCTCTGGGAACCAGGCAAGGTGGCAAGGAACCTCTCCTTCTTCAAGCTCCTTAGCAACCATCATTCGTCTTTCTTTCTTCCCAGCTTCCCAAGGCCAAGTAGGAGTTATCAATAGTGCCCACAGAGAAAATTGTGGCCACTTCTTATAAAACCTAATATTGAAAAACATTAGCATTTTGTATTTACTATATTTATTTATTTAAACCAGTAATTGGTGACTTCTAATTTCAGGTGGCATCTGGCAAGCAATTCTCACTTCGTATCTTTCAAGACCCTTCAGAAAAACTTCTGAAATAACAGAAAGGAGTAATAAAGCACACTACATTCCCTGGGTGCTGTCTGGGGCCTGATGGAGGGACTTGCTGTCCTGGCAAGTGTGGTCCTTGAGCACAGTGCACTGGGTGGTAGAGGAGCCAGACGGAACCCTGGAGCAGTGCAATTTGGGAACTGTAGTTTTCAATGAGCTCCTTGTTTCAGGGGAGCAGGCAGTCGGGGTACAAGATCTCCTTCCCAGCTTTTCCATCAGCACAGGTAGTGGACTTAGCATGAAATTCTTTTACAAACATACCAGCCAACATGTATGGGCTCCTTCTTGTCAATTGAAGCTTCTTTCTATTTTAGGTTCAGAATTAGAATGAACATTTTGAAAAAGGAGGAACAACGGGGGAAATCCTCACCTTCAGGATATTGAAATGCATATGAAACTAGTAATTTAAATAGTTTGGCACTGGTATAAGATTCAACTGATAGGTAAGTGAAATAGGATAGATAGTCCTATGTAAACTGGAACTTGGTATAGGCTAAAAAGGCTTCAGAATGAAAATAATAAGGGCACATACTTCAATAAATTATATTGTGAAAATTGGCTACTTGAAGGAAAATCAAGCTAGATGGATTCTCATCTTTTACTAAATCTCCAAAATATTAAAATATTCAACCCACTCCTATTTAATATAATAATATAATTAAAAGACAACTGAAAAACTAGGAAAACTTCACCACACATTTGGCAGAAAAAGGGTTACAATTTTTACTATACGAAGAAGTCTTGCACACCAGGGGAAAAACTAGCAAAGGATGTCAATCTATAGGTCAAGTCAAAGGAACTGTCTTTACGAAAAAATCAGGAGAACAAATACTATATTTATTTACAAGGATGTTCACTGCAATACCACTTATAAGAACAAAAATTCACCAAGAAAACCCCGAAATGTTTAACAATTGAAGAGAGGTTGCATAAATTATAGTGTATTTATGTGATGTAATGTTGGGTAGCCATTATAATTGTGCTTTACAGATATCTACTATCACAGAATCAAATGTGAAGTTTTATTTCTACACAATGTAAAATTAAATATGCTATATGATAATGACCCACACAGTGCCTGTGTGTGCCCTGCACACAGAAAAGGAAGGAACTACCCAAACCCATTAACAAAAGGTCTCTGGGTGATGCAGTTATGTAGGATTTTTAGTTGCTTCTGTATTTTCTTTTGTATTTTATGTTTCTGTTTTCCAAATTTCTACAATAAGCTTGTAATAAGCAAAGTTTTGTAAGTTATTTTAATTAACCAATAGCTGTTAAGCTGGTGGATAAAAAGCAAAAAACTGCTATGGGAACAAGTAAACTTAGGCAGTGTTTATTAGTAGAAAATCAAGATATTGTAAAGATGTATTTATTTATTTATTTATTAATAAATTAATCTATAAATCCAGTGAATTCCAGTTAAAACGCTAAGAGTATTTCACTTTTGGAATTTGACAAAAGGATTTGAAAATCATCTGGTAAAAAAAAAAATAAATGTGCAAAAGAGGACAATTCTGTAAAAAATTATAATAAAGAGAGAGTGATGCTGGCAGATATTGAAATGTATCATGGATCTACAATAATCAAAATGCTTGATTTCAGGAAACAGATGAACAGTATGGAGCCCCTAAATATACTCAGTGCCCAACAGAATCAGTACATGTTGAAAGAAGCATTTCAAATCAAATTTTGGTGAGGGAAGGATGGATTATTTAAAAAATGGGACAAGTGACCAGCTGTTTTGTGAAAACAAAACAAAACAAAACAAAACAAAACAAAACAGTAAGGCTAGGCTCCTATTTCTTTCTTTCACTAAAATAATTTCTAGATGCACCAAAGGGTAAGCTTTTAAAAACTGAAGTCGGATGTCACCACTCCCTGGTTTACAGCCCCACAGTGGCTGCTTTTTGCAATTAGAAAGGAGCCCCCATGTGTGCCATGCAGCTCCTGCCCATGCTCAGGCCTTGCTTACACCTTTTAGCTGCACTGATCTCTGTTTGGGACTCACCAAGCTTCTTCCTGCTCAGTGACTTAGCACCTGTTTTTCCTGCTGCAGGACATGCTGTTCCTATGGCTGCCTTCTTGTTTTGCTCGTGTGTCCCCTCCTGAGAGAGACCCCTGGTTACCCCCAACCTCTTTCACATTATCCTGTTTTATTTTCTACATAGCTTTTGTCATCCTCTAAAACCATTGATTCCTCCATTTACATTTTGTGCGGGGCTGTCGTCCCCATACTGGGGTTCAGGCTCTTGGGGTTCTTTGTCATGTTTCCCACAGTCACCCCTGAGCCTACAAACAGTGCCTGGAACCAAGAGGGTGCTCAATAAACAGGAGTCTCAGTGAATGACTTTAGACCTGACAATGAAATGAGAGTACCTTTCCAAGGATAAGTACCTTTCCAAGGATAAGTACCTTTCCAAGGATAAGTACCTTTCCAAGCTGCCCAGAGAAATGAAAAGCCGCGAAGGACGGGAATGATAATTCTGACCTAGACATTAATTCATGCATTAAATAAACAATGAGTGGCGGGCCCACAATGTTCCAGGCACTTTGATCAGTGCTGAGGATGCAACGGTGAGTGAGACATACGAGATCTTGCCCTCATGGAGCTTGTGTTCTGGAAGGAGAAAGGCAGAGGAAGCCAGCAAGTGAGTTCACGGTAAGTGCAGCCAAGGAGACAGAGAACAACTTGGGGCAGGCCTGCCTTGGACAGGGGATCACAGAAGCCTCTCTATGGAGGAGACATTTAAACTGTGACCTGAAGAATGGGAATTCTGCCCTCTGTCCATTATCTGCAGACAGGAAAGAATATTCCAGATGGAGGTTAAGCAAGCTACAAAGAACTGACATGAGAAAGAGCTCATGTGTGTCTGGAGTGCAGCAAGCGAGGGGTAGGGTGGCTGTGAAGCTGGAGAGACCAGCAGTTTCTAGACCAGGAAGGGCCTTCAAGGTCGTGGTGAAATTGTGGAATTTATCCTAAGACTGATAGAAAACAAAAGAAGAGTTTTACGCAAGCGAGCAACATGAGCTGGCTTCAGTTTTTAAAAGATCACGGTTGTGGTAAGGGTAGAAATGGTAGGATCCATTAGAAAGTTACTTTATATGTTAAAAATCCATGGCAAAAAATATGATAAAGAAATAAAATTAACAATAAACTAGGAAAAAACAATTATACCATTTCACCAAAGGCTGCTTTCCTGAATTTATAAGACGGTTATACAAAGTGATATGATAGAAAAAAGTAGAAAAAATGGGCAAAGGCTATAGCAAGCAGTCAATAAGAGAACTCCCACCTCATCTCTCTCTCTTCCTTTCACTCTAACACACACACACACACACACACACACACACACACACACACACACACACACACACACACACACACACACCCTCTAAACAAAACAAAACAAAACAACACTGCACAATGAATTGCCAATCAACATATGAAAAGAAGTTCACTGGTAGTTATAATAAAAGAGATACAAATCAAAATAGTAATAAGATTTCATTTTTCACTTTTCAGATTGGCAAATATTAGAAAGTTTCCTATTTTCCAAGGTTGACAAGAGCTTGGAAAAAAGAGACACTTCCATATACACTTAATCGGAGTCGGGCATATGTAGGGGGGTTGCTAGTGTTACCTCTCTCTGGATGGCAGTTTAACCACATCTTTCAAGACTTTAAATGCACATGGTGTCTGACCCAGCAATTTCAGATCTAAGAACATATGCCATGGCAATTCCCCATGCTCTTAACTGCATATAAGAGGTGCTCATGCTGCTCTGTTGGAATAGGGAAAAATCCCAACAAGACTGCAAATGACCATCAACAAGAGTCTGGTTAAAAAATTTCTGGTTTATCCATTAATGGAACACTCTTTCCTTATTAAAGAAGAATGAGGTGGATCTATATACACTGCCATGTAACCCTGTCCAAGATATACTGTTACATGCTAAAAATAAAAAGGTAGGTGGCAGAACAGTGGAAAACACACACACACACACACACACACACACACACACACACACACACACACACACACACACACTGTTTCATGCAGAAAACGTTTTCTGGAAGGGTCTATAAGAAACTGTTATATTAACAGGGGTTACCTTTGTGAAAAGGAGTTGGGGGATTGGGAGGCTGGGAAGGAGACTTACTTTTCATTTTATACCCTTTGTAGTGTTTGAAGTTTAAAATATGCTTTATTAAGCAAACAAAATATGTTAAAAATGGAAAACAAGTTAGCTATTATTATTCCAGGCGCAACAAACAATAATAACTCTTAATAATGAATAGTAAAGATTATTAATAACTCCTTGCATTTGCAGGACTATGTACCATTTACTAACCTAATGTCTTCAGACATTTCCTCATTTAATTCTCAGGTTGGCAGTTGCAGTTATCCCCATGCTACTGATCAGACACTGAGGCCCATGCTGGGGAGCTCAGAGTCTATGCCAAGTTCTCTCATTCTCTGCCTGGGCTTTTTATCTACTCTAATCTGATGATAGAGACAGAGGGCATCAGTTGCAAAGGTGACTATTTTCCCTCCCAGCACATGCCAATGGAGGCAAAAAGTTATGGATTGCTAATTTACCTCAGCCAACCCTATTTTCTGCAGTGTGACCTTGGGTAAGTCACTTCCACACTGTGGGTGAGCGCGAATGCCTCTTCAGCTCTAAATATCTTTGATTTATGCTGAATGTCTTGCTGAGGTAATTGGATTTTCAGAGTGGTTTGTCATAACTCATTCCTAAAAGTTTGAAACATGAGTTCATGGACAATAGTTAAAGAATTGGGGTCTTGAGCAACTCTGTAAATCACCTGTTCTGCAAAGCACATTAGTCATACCCTTGAAATGACTGTTGGGGAAGACGCACAGACACTAGCCTAGCTTTGCTTTGGGTCTAACTCAGGCTGGGCATCCTCCTCCTGCAGGAGGTCTCTTGCTTCCTTCCCTCTGAAGGGCCACAGAACCCTCCTCTGGCCTCCAACACCCACCCCAGCACTGCTCTTACCCCATTTCATTGCATACACATTGTTATTAACCCATCTTCTCTGGCACTGTTGCTCATCATGTGTCCTTTGAGCCCAGTGTCGAATCTGGATGCCCAGGGCGTTCTTGATGAATGTCTGGGATACAGATGAATGAACAGCCAGCCTTGGCTAATTGGCTTGGCTCGCTCTTCTATTTAAGACCTTGTGACTTTGAGTTCTAGATTTTGGAGCTGAAGACTTCTAGAATCTTAGGAGCATAGGACTATGTAATGAAGGGAAATAATAAAGTCTTAGAAATCCAGTGGAAGCAGTGCCTGTGTTAAATCTGAGCTGCAGAGGCAGACACCCTAGGTTTGAATCCTGTTTGAATCTTGGTTCTCTAGGTCATTGCAACAGATGCTGTCGGGCCCCACTCATGACCCTCTGATCATTCAGTGTGTTCCCTCCCAACTGCCAGGATCTGCGTCTCTATGCCAAGGGAGTTCCCCTCCAGAATTTCAGAAAGCTGCTCTGTTGTGTAGGGTAGAATGGAAGTGCCATGGAATTAACACTCCCTTCCACCTCCCAACCATCCTCAACCAACCACTCTTGGAATTAATATTACGTTGAACCTTGTGTAATTGCCATTTCTACAGGTGAAAGATGAGTGACAATTTCATATGGTTCAATCTAACATAAATGTTGCAGCTCCTTTGTCCCTCGGGTGGGCTTATGTGACAGCAGGAGGTCTGCCTACTTCCCAGAATTTCCTGATTGGGTTGGTCCAGTTGCCATTGTGTAGCTGGCTTAACAGCACACCCCTTATTGCCTGTGAGCCCTTCTCTGTGTCACTTCCCCACTTCCCTACTGATTTTTCCTAGGACCACCTCCTAAATCAACCGTGTACACATTAATTTTTGTCTCAAGATCTGCCTCTGAGGGAACCCCAGCTAAGCTGCTGAGAATTTCCCATTTGCAGGATGGCCTCATTGTCAAGATCAAGTAAGGAAATGAACATAAAGCACTGCCACACTGCAAGTGCGAGTCGCTATCAGCTGCCCCCACTACCAGGTACAATGTGCTCCTTTTAGAGACAGTAACTGAAGCCCAGAGAGGGGAGGGACTTTCTCAGTGCCACTTCATAGGTTAGTGTGGGTTTCTTACCTTTGGCCATAAGGGAGGTGGTGTCAAAGGCAGGCAGAGCACTGGTTATCTCTTCCTCATTACCGTTGAGTAGTTGTGTATTAGGGTGTGACAGGTAACTCACTGTGACTCCCTTCCCCTCTCTATGCACTTGTGGAAATGCACCCAAGTGCTCACATGTGCTTGTGCACAAATAGTGTTTGTCCATTGGAGGCATTGGCACATGGGAGGGTGTGTCTTCCTGAAGCAATGACCAGAGAGAGCACTGGGCGGAGAGACAGGAGTAAGAACCTTGGTGTCATCTTTGCTGCCAACACTCTATCCAGGCTGGGCTGCTGTCATCCAAATGGCAGGATTCTTGAGTGAAGCTTTGTCAAAATGTCAGCTCAAATCAGACAGAGGAAGGAGCATTTTGGACCATCGTCTGATAAAGCAGAACACTGAACTAAAGGTTGTAGCAGAAAGATGTTTCATTGCTGACCACTCTGGGGTTCTGGATCTAGGTGTGAGGTTCTTATGAGGATATATTGTCTCTCTCTGTACTCCCACCCAGTTCTGGTGTAGGTGGGCCAGGTGAGAATGGGACATGGTGACAAAGGGTGACCTTTTATGAAACTCCTTTTAAAGAGGTCTGCCTTGCTCTATGGGACAGCATTCTGGGAAAATACTGTGAGATTCTGGCCCTGGCTGTGCTACAGACTTGGAGGCAAATCCCCTACCCGAATCCAGTTTCCTCCTCCTCAGATGGGAATTCTAATGTGTTCCTGAGAGCATCCTGCAGGCATCTTTCACAAAAGATAGTTCAGGCTGTTAGGTATGAAATCCGTCCTATCAGCCCTTCTCCCATCTCCTCTTTATTGCTGGGCAAGGGCCACAGCCAGAATCCAAATTCTAAGGGGTATTACAAAGCTGAGGTTTGGTTTGGTGTTAACAGACAGTGCTATTGTCTAAAAGGCAACATTTCCCAAGTTTGTTCTAAAGAACAACATTTTTGTGGGCTATTAGGTATTCATCATTTAAAGGGTTCTGTTGCAATTAGGTTAGCATGCCGTTACAAAAGAAATGCTAAATCTCTTTTAGTTCAATTAAGTTAAAACCAATGTCAATTCACTAAACATTTATTGCATCAGAGCCTGTGCTGGGCAGGTGGGTGCAGAAGGGAGGAATGCACAAGCCCTCGCACAAAGAGGCTTAGCATCTAGTTGGGGAGACAGACTGGTAAGTAAGTGCATTATTACCATAAGTATGCTAAGAGTAAGAGCAAGGGTATAGACACGGTATGGAGCTGGCATGGAAAAAGGAATGAGTAACTCTGGATGGGAGAGGGGGCAAAAGGGCTCACGGATGTCAGTTTTTCTCAAGGTTGGGTAAATTTTCCTGGTGGTAAGATTCACAAGACTTTCCTTGTGAGTATTTCAAGCACAATACTACGTATAAGGCACAAAGGCTTGAAGCAGCATGGGGTGTTTGGGGAACTACATGATGTTTGACAAGTTTAAATGGACAGTTCCTGAGAAAAGGGGTGTATCCCCTTCTATGGCTCCATAGCCACGTCCTCCCTGTATATTATTATGAAAAGTGGAGACTGGAGTGTTTGGCTCTATTGACCCTTTGGAAACACCGTAATCAAATGTAGACAGCTGCTCAGATTGCTTTAGTCTCCAAGGAGAAAATGCTACAGAAGTGTGGCAGCTTGGAGACAGCTAAGCTGATAGAGGTGACGGGTGTGGGAGATACTGACAGTGATGGGAACTCTCCTCTAGGGTCCTGTGATGCTGGCTGGATTTACAAGGTGTACCCTCTGGAGAGTACCTCGCAAACTTCAACGTGCATGCACATTACCTGGGAATCTTATTGAAGCCTGAGAGTCTGCATTTCTAACAAGCTCCAAGGTGCTGCCCATACTGCTGGTCCTGAGACCACATTTTGAGCAACAAAATTCTAGAGTAGGGGTTGGAAAACTATGTCCCCCAATCTGCCACTTGTTTTTGTAAATAAAATTTTATTGGAACAGAGCCAATTCATTTATATTTGCCTGTGGCTGCTTTCACAATAGCAGAGTTGAATAGTTGAGATAGATAACATATGGCTCGTAAAGCCCCCCAAATTTATTCTCTGGCCCTTTACAGCCCTTTATTCTACTCTAGAGTAGTGGTCTTGAACTCGGCTGTATATTAGAATCACTGGGGAAGCTTTTAGAAATCCCAATGACCAGAATGCACTTGGATCAATTAAATTATAATCTCTGGAGGTGGGCTTTTTTAGATTCCCCAGGTGATCTTAATACGTAGCCTACGTTAAGATGTGCTGTTGTAGAGGCTGCCATGGTTCTGATTTGTATTATGCTTGCAATTCAGGAGCATGTCCCTAGAAGGCAGTGGCACTAGTTAGGATATGCCAAGCAACATGGATATCTGGGTAACTGAAACTGAGTCTAGCCACCAAAATCTTTTGGCATAATTAGAACTTGCATTAAAACTGACGAATCACTCATAGGTGATCATCTAAAGTAAGACATTTGCCCTATTCAGCTAAGGCAAGCCTGTAAACCTGTGGCCCTCAGAACTTGGCACAAAACTACCTGCATTAGACTTTTTATAAACAACTCTCCAATAGAAATTCCTTTTTGCCTGGGCCTTATTTTTTCTAGCCTTGGCTCTTCTCATCTGAATTTTGCCACTGGGCTCTTCATCAGGATTCCTATTCCATATGTGGCATACACTGTGGCTTAAAGGAAACTAATCTTAAGTATAAGAAGAATCTGTGTGGCTCTCAACAGCTTATAAAGGACTTCATATCCATTATTTCGTTTTGATCCTCACAAAACACTGTGTGTGGCATTTATTTCCAGATATAGCTAAGGAAACTGAAGATCATAGAGTGGAAGTGACATTTTCTAGAACTAGTGAGTGGTAGAGGTGGGACTCTTACCCAAATCTATGCCTATAGTACCAGTGATGGCAACGGTTAACTTCCTCCCAATTTTGGAAAAAGCTCATTTTTGTCGACATTACAAAGCTGTGTCTCACAGTTCCCCACTGCTCTCCATGCTGCGCTCAGCCTCCCCTGCCTCATTTCCTGTGTCTCTCTTCCAACTCCTTTCAAATGAATAAAAGATTTTACAGCTTCTTTATAAATACTCTGCAGGTTTCAATCCAGCCTTTCTATAGATTCAAACAAAGTCCCTAAGGGGCTTGGTTCCCTCTTCTATCTCCTTTCTGTTCAATACTTTTGAACCATTTTAAACCTAGCACATCAGAACTGTTTCTAAAGGCAGGTACCCAGTAATTGACTCACAGATGTGAGTTTGAGCATTGCTACTTGTGGTGCTATCACTTGAGACCACCGCAGGTCATGGGGAAAACAAATAACCTCCAACTCGAATTCAATTTCATTTCCTCTGCCCCCGTGAAACTTTTTCACTTGTCAGCCTCGTGTTCCTTGAGAATAAAGAACTAGGCTTCTTGAATCTGACCTGGGTGGGCTGTAGTGTTTAGGAGGTGCTAAGAGATGAATGTTGGGCCGCTTTGGACTGGCCCTTTGCCCTGGGACGTGGCCGTTGATTGGATTCCAGCAATCCAATTGGTTTTCTGTCTTAAAGCTCTTACCTTTCACTTTAGGGAATGAAGTGTCCAAACCACAAAGGTGAAAGGCGGGGGGGGGGGGGAGAAGTCCAATCACTTGTAGTTGAATTTGTGCTTCATCCCCTCCCTCATTCTATCAGGGAATCAATTTCTCATGTGCTCCTCTGAACAAGGAAAATGCTAAACAAAGCAATCTGTGATTAAACGTCCAAAGGGAAATGTCAATTTTTGAATGGACAATAAATACAAGTGAAGAATATTTGATGTTTTTTAACCTTTGCAGGTTTACTGCACCCAAGTGAGATGATCCAACAGGGAGGACAGAGGTTCTGACAACATATACTGGATTTCCTGGGGCAGAGCTCATTTTACATCATTTTATTCTTTTTAAAAAAGGTGGTTCATTAAGTGTACAATGAACCTTGGTTTCATCTTTAATATGTTTTGGTTTTAAAGATAAATGCACCCCAAATTAGAAAGAAACAAAATATTTGTTAGATGTGGGTTAGGGAAATATGAGTGATTATGGAGCTCTAATGGGCTGTGCTGAAGCTAAGATCAGTCACTGCTCGCATTAGTCAGCAGGCTCGGTAACAAAACATGGACACCAAACTTGAACTGGTTTAAGCAAAACAATAGGATTTCTTGGAATCCTATTAGGACAGCTCATAAGATTAAAGGACAAGATGAGAAATCAGGCCATGAGAAGCCAGGAACCAGGACACATCCATGGAGCCCAGGAATAAGAAATAGGTCCTCAGATATCACAAGGACTGTTCTTCTACTTCTTGTCTCCATTTTCAGCCTCATTCTCTCCTTGTGAATCCCCCCTATATCTGCAAGGCCACCTGCGGCTTTAAGACTCAGATCTGCAAAACTTCACCAGTGAAAGGAAAAGGGGATCTTCTCACCAGCATCACTTAAATTTCTCTGGGGAAAGAACTTTGATTGGTTAAACTTGGGACCAATCACTATGGCTGGGGAGGGAGAGTTGGGAGGAAGACAACAGCTTCTATTCGAAACACAGAGCAGAACGGTATGGAGGAGGTGTGGCTCCTTAAAGAATTATAGGCACAGGCTTAGCCTTGGGACCAGTCCTTGGGAGGCAGCCGCTCCAATTTGTGTCTGTACATTTATGACTTAGGAAGAAAATACAGAAAACTACAGGGATCATTTATTAAAGACATATATGTGACAGGCCTTTAAATAGATTGTCCCACTGATTTCAAGCCACTGATATAGGTACAGTATTGGTATCCTCATTTTACTTATGAGAAACAAAGTTCCAGAGAGGTTAAATAACTTGTCCAGAGTCCCACCACTGATAAGAGGAAGTGCTAAAGTCAGAACACATGTTGGGTCTTATCCCAAGGCCAGTGCTCACTAGGCTATTGCTATGGCTATGCTGTCTCTACATCATGTTCCACATTGCAATCTTTCCAAAATACAAGTTTTTGCATGGTGTTCTGTTGGTAAAAACATCAGTGGTCTCCCCACTTTGCTTATAGGGTGAAATGAAGTTCACATTCCTTGTCCTGATTGACAGAATCCTACCACCATCTCTCCCTGGCTAGTCCTCCCCTCCCCACAGAACACTCATACCCAGCCCAAACCCAGGGCTTTGTCTGAACCACTGTTAATGACCTGGTTATGTTCTACAGTGGCTATTTTTTTTTTATTTTTAATTTTTTTATTTTAATTTATCAATACACAATGTAGTTGATTTTCGTGTCCCTTTACCAATTCCTCTTTTCCCCCTCCCTCTCCTTGCTCCCCCCATCAACATCATATCTGTTCACTTGTTTTAACAGGTTTGAGGTATTGCTGTGATTGTTGTGTCTTCTTCCCTGCCCCTACCACTATTTGTTTGTGTATTTGTTTATTTATTTTTAGCTCCCACAAATAAGTGAGAACATGTGGTATATCTCTTTCTGTGCCTGACTTATTTTACTTAATATAATTTTTTCTATGGCCATTCATGTTGCTGTGAATGGTAGTATTTCATTCTTTCTTATAGCAGAGTAGTATTCCATTGTGTAGATATATCACATTTTATTTATCCACTCATGCGACGATGGACATTTGGGCTGGTTCCAACTCTTGGCTATTGTAAATAGTGCTGCAATAAACATGGGAGTACAGGTATCCCTTCGACAGGATGATTTCCATTCCTCTGGGTATATTCCCAGCAGTAGAATAGCTGGGTCATATGGTAGATTTATCTGTAATTGTTTGAGGAAGCTCCATACCACTTTCCATAAAGGCTGCACCATTTGGCAGTCCCACCAACAGTGTATGAGGGTTCTTTTTTCTCTGCAACCTTGCCATCATTTATCATTCTTAGTCTTTTGGATATTCACCATCCTAACTGGAGTGAGATGGTATCTCAGTGTGGTTTTGATTTGCATTTCCTATACACCTACAGCCATCTGATCTTTGACAAAGGCATCAAGTATATACACTGGGGAAGAGACTGCCTCTTCAGCAAATGGTGCTGGGAAAACTGGATATTCATATGTAGGAGAATGAAACTAGACCTGTACCTCTCACCATATACCAAAATCAACTCAAAATGGATTAAAGAATTAGATATACACCCTGAAACAATGAAACTCCTTACAGTGGCTATTTACATAGCTATCTCCTCTTCTGGACGCTAATTGTCCTGTCCTTAAGTATGTCCCTGGACAAACACAACGTCCTCCCATGGCTGAAGGGATGGAATGGGCAAACATGTCTCCTGAAGTCCTTTGATAAGGTCCTAACTCATTCATGAGGGCAGAGCCCTTATGGCCTAATTGCTGCCTAAAAGCCCCACCTCTTAATACTGTTGCATTGGAGATGAAGTTTCAACATGAGTTTTTTTTTTTTTCCAGTAAGGGGATCGCAACCCTTGGCTCAGTGTTGTCTGCACCATGCTCAGCCAGTGAGCGCACTGGCCATCCCTATATAGGATCTGAACCTGCGGCCTCGGCACTACCAGCACCGGCACTACCAGCACCGCACTCTCCCGAGTGAGCCACAGGGCCGGCCCTCAACATGAGTTTTTGAAGGGGCACAAACATTCAAACCATAGAATTTCATCCCTGGCCCCCCAAATTTATGTTCTTCATACATACAAAGTACATTCATTTCACCCCAGTAGCCCCTAAAGTCTTAACTCATTCCAGTATCATCTAAATATTATCTAAATCAGATATGGGTGAGACTCAAGCTATAATTATCCCAAGGCAAATTTCCCCTCCAGTTGTGAGCCTGTGAAATCAAACAAGTTATATGCTTCCAAAATACAATGATGGGACAGGCATAGGAAAGACATGCCCATTTCAAAAGGGAGAAATAGAAAAGAAGAAAGGGGTAACTGGTTCCAAGTAAGTCTAAAACCCAACAGGGCAAAGAACATTAAATCTTGAGGCTTGAGAATAATTTGCTTTGACTCCATTTTTCACCTCTGAACATACTGGGGTGGAGTTGGGCCCCCAAGGCCCTGGGGAATCCCGCCTCTATGGCTTTACTGGGTGCATCCCATGCAGCAGCTCTCATGGAGTTTTGTGCCCGCAGCTCTCCCAAGCAGGGATTGCATGCTGGTGGCTCTATAGTGAAGGAGTTTCAGGGGTGGCCTCACCCCCATGGCTCCACTGGGCATTGCCTAAGTGGGGACTCTTTGTGGTGGCCCCACCCCTGTGGCAATTTTCCACCTGGTTCCCAAGCCTCTTTGAGGCATCCTTTGATATCTAGGTAGAGGTAGCCATGCCTCCACAGCTCCTACACCCTGCAAGCCTACAGAGTTGGCACCACCTGGACACTGCCAAGTTTTACTACTATGCTTTCCAAAGTGGTGGCCTGAGGCAGTGGGGCCACTCGAATAACAGCTGGACAACTGAGGAGCGCTGCACCTGAATGCAGGTAGCAGAGACTTGATGAAGCACTGGGCAGCAACTTCTGATTCCCAAGGGCACTCTAGGCCCCTCCTTTGTTATGAAATGCAAATGGTGTTCCCTTCTTTCCATGGTTTTTGTGAGGACTGGATGACACAACACCTGAAGCACCCAGCACATAATAGGTGTGCAATAATAGGTGGAAGAGGCTTTGAAGAGCCAGGTAGGTCATGGGCTTGAGTTATGGATGGATTTCTGAACCATATCAGGTAAACTAGACTCTGAAATAAAGTATTGGAGTAGTAGTCATTTCTGCTCATGGACATTGAAATGCTTGGTATGGTGACATTTGTCATCACTTTAGGTTTGTGGAATTTGCAACAGAAAGACAGTTTATTTCTTTTCTTCCCTTGATTCATTGGTAGTTTTATGAAGTGTGTGTGTGTGTATAAAACAGAAAGAATCCTCTTATGGGCTTAATGAACTCAGAGAAACATATACTTCATAGTATCCCATCCAACTGAATTTTTCTATTCAAAAAGCAAACATATTAATTATATTGGGTAACACCTTGGTGGAGTCACTTACTTGCTCTAGGTTTCAGTTTCCACCCTTGTCACATGATATAAATAACAGCTCCTCCTTGTGGTGGACACAAAGACACACTCCCCAGATCCCCCTTCGAGGAAGGACAACTTACCCCAGCTGTGGGAAGGCTGTTGGCAGACTGTCTTCAGTTGTCAGCCCCTTTGGGAGATGCCCTCAGGGGCAGAGCTGCCTCACCCAAGTTCACACCCTTCTAGGAGGCCCAGATCCATTGCTGGCTGGGGGCAGGACAAAACGATTTAGCCCTTTAGGCCCAATGTGGGAGGACTCTGATGGGCAGAGGGCTTCCTGGGATGTACAGTATGATGGTCTGAATGTTTCTGTTTCCCCCTAATTCATAGGCTGAAATCCTAACCCCTAAGATGATGGTAGGAGTATTTGGAAGTGGGGCCTGTAGGAGGTGATTAGATCATGTGAGTGGAGCCCTCATGGATGGGATTAATTCCCTTAGAGGCCTGAGGGGAGGTTGTTTGCCCCTTTTCTGTCATGCAAAGTTACAAAAGACAGCCCTCACCAGACAATGAATCTGCTGGTGCCTCAACCTTAGACTTCCCAGCCTCCAGAACTATGAGAAAGAAATTTCTGTTCTTTATAAGCCACTCAGTCTATTGTATTTTGTTATAGCAGCCCAAGCAGACTAAGACAAAGCGAGAGGATTTAACACCTCTTGAGGTGTCTGGGAAGCAGGTGATGATCGATCTTCTGCAGGTAATCAGCATTCCCTAAGGAACAGGGTCGAGACTTCTTCCACTCCAAATGCCACCAGGAAGCTGCCTGGAGCTGTTTCTTTCTCTCCAGCTGAGCTTCTTCACTCAGGCTGTCTCACTTCCTGCCTAGGCAGCCACACACAACTTCCTGCCTCCTACCTTCCCAGCCCACGCCTCACGTAATGCTGGGGCTGACCTCTCACCTCCCCATTCTTCCTCACTCACTGCACAAAGTTCAAGCTCTAAACCTGGAACAAGGCCCTTCATGACTCCTGCCTTTTCTCCATGGCATTTCATGGGTGGTCTGGCCACCCTACCATTGCTCATGCTGTTCCCTATGCCTAGAATATCTTTCCTCACTTTGCCTCCCTGGCTAAGTTCTACTTACTCAACAAGGCAGAACGCAAGTGTTTCCTGGACACAAGCAGGCTTAAATTATAGCTCAGTGCTCTGTGCTTCTGCAGGCTCTTGGTGCACCTTTATTATCCCCTGTCACTCTGCATTAGGGATTTGTTTAATTGCCCAGCTCCTCTAGTAGGATGTGTCTCCCTGCAGGCAGTGACTATGTCAGACTCATTCTGATTCTCCAGAGGGAGTGCAGTGCCTGATGGACACCTAGTGTAGGTTTGTGGAAAATAATTGAATGGCCTTGAACTTTACTTTTTCATGTTCACACATTCCCTTTTTTTCCACCCAGGCCTTAAACACCTCAAAAGTAGCTGTGATTGATTTCAGATTCTTTTTATAATCATTATTACTCTCTGACTCTCCCACAGCCCCTACTGCCAGCCTGGGCATGTTATTGTGTGTGATAAGTAGCTTTTTGATAAAAGAATGGATGACATTCATTCTTCTAACTCCAGAGCTCACCTCAGTGTCTTCTATCTCACATGGATACGCTGTCAGAGAACATTTTTATCATTCTGCCATACTTAGAAAGCCCTGTCCTTGATCCAGGTCATTTCTAAGTCAAAAGTGATACAGTTTCCAGATCCCTGTGCTCAGAGAAAATCCCTGGCAGAGCCTCCTGCTTCGAGAGATGTGACATGTGCTTTTGCAGCATATCTCATAGACCTGTGGGGTGACGAAAGGTAATTTAACACCTGTCCAGGCCTCCCTTGTGGCTCTGCAAGTGGGTTAATGGGATGTTGGGTCCAGTGTTAAGAGAAGACTTGGAGTCCACCAGCGTTACAGAGTATGAGCACCTCTGGTAAAAGCTGTGTCCTCTACTTTGTTCTTGTTCACAGGGGCAGCCCCTTCTGGTCTGCATTTTAAAGCCAGGCTTCCCTGGCAATAATGCATACTCTCTGTGGTTCTCTAAGGGCTCCATTACGTAGGGGAGTGCTCGAGTGCATGGTGCTGGGTGGTTGCTTATCGGATCTGTCCATTGTGAGCTCTAGAATACAAGACACAATTATCCTTGTGGTCTCCCAGATTTGAGCATCTATTCTGCAACAGCACTCACAATTTTGTAATGCTTGCAAAACTATTCACTGGGAAAGACAACCCAGAAAATGAAATGAAATACATTAGATTTACCAGACAGTTACTTTAATCACTTTTATCCTTTCAAATAAAGTAATATACAGCCTAGGTATGACATTAATTTCTTATTTCTTCCTTTTTGGAACTGGGAACCCTGACCTGAGCCAGACCAGAGAGAGCTTATTGGTAGTTTAGTACAGGTGATGGGAGCCTATAAATACATTACAGTGAAGTTGAAGCTCATGCTCTGTTAACTAATGCAAATTCAGTGAGAGAGAGAAAATGAGAAATAGAGAGAGAGAGAGAGAGAGAGAGAAAGAGAGAGAGAGAGAGAGAGAGAGAGAGAGAGAGAGCAATTTACATGGTCTGGTGGTTACACTTGCAATTCTTCATGAGCTTGTTTCCAGGCATGAATGAGAGACGGCGATGATGCTGGTCTGCCATTGGTCTTGGTGCCTGTGAGCTGCTTTACAGGGTGAGCCTCTGGTTGTGATCCTGGTGTCTACAGAGGTGTGTTTCTTACACACAGCCCTCCTTATTACACACTGCCCATGACTGAATTCATCATACATAGTAACATCTTTTACTAAGTAGGGTTGTATATACCGAATGAGGTAAACTGTAGTTTATGGACAATTTAAGGGATCTTCAAGGGGCAATTTTAACAAACTTTTTGCTAAATGTGTTGAACTTTAGACCTAAATCTCTGGGTCAAATAAACCTCCACTAAAACGATAATAGTAATGATGAGGACAACATAAATAATATTAATAGCCATTGTTCACCGGTTATTTACTCAGCCCAGCCACCATGACAAGCGCATTCCACGAACCATCTCCATTTCATCCTCACAAGAAGTCTGTGTATGAGATATTATGATGTTTCTGATGCATTCTTTTTAATTGTGCTATATACATTTCATAGAATATTCTTTGGTGACTCTTTTCACATGCGAACACTCATATAACCACCACCCTGATCAAGGTACGGAACTTTTCCATCCCTTCAGCAAATTCTCCCATATTCCTTCCTAGTTAACACTATCCCCTGCCCAGGTGGCCATTGTTCTGATTTTTGAGACCAAAGCTTATGATCTTGTGTTCTAGGACTTCACATAAATGGAATCATATAATAAACACTTTTTAGCATTTGGCTGCCTTCCCGCAACATAATGTTTTTGACATTCATCTACTTTGCTGTGTTTATCAATAGTTCATTTTTTGTTGCTGTGAAAGATTACATTGTATGAACATAACACAGTTCATATATATTTGTGCACCAGGTCTTATTATTTCTATTTTATAGGTGAAAAAATACAGGCCTGGAAGGGCAAGGTAAGTCCCATAGCTGGCAAGTGGTACTGAATGGATTTGAACTGAGGTCCATCATACTCCAAAGGCTCTTAGCTTCTGCCTCTGTTGTCATGTGGGGTCATGGTAGCTTTAGCTCTGCAGCACTGGAAGAGGAGACTGCACAGGAGCAGATGAACATATGCAGACCATTTAGTCCATTTTCTGTTGCTAAACAGAATACTGAGACTGGGTAATTTCTACAGGACATAGTTTTATTTTTCTCACAGTTCTGGAGGCTGAGAAGTCCAAGATAGGTGGCTGCATCTGGTGAGGGTCTCATGCTACATCACAGCATGGCAGAAAAGTGGAAGGCAAGCAAACACATGCAAAAAGAGAAGGACGAAGCAGGCCCACTAACTTTATAACAACCCCTCTTGGAAGAACTAACCCAGTCCTGGGAGAGCGAGTCCATTTTCATACGAGTCCCTTCATGAAAATGGAGCCCCCTATGACCCAAACACCTCCCACTAGACCCCACCTCCCAACACTGTCATATTGAGGAAAGTTCCAACACATGAACTTTGGAGGACACACTCAATCCATAGCACAGACTGAATATAAGCATGAGAACGACCGGATGCAATAAATATACCTGTACCACTAGTACAAGACATTGCCCCTTTCCAGCCAGTTTTTGTGCAGGTGGATTAAGCTTTGAAAATTAAGGCACATCCCAGAATAGGCTGGGCTATTGCTTAAGCTAGAGTCTCCATTCCTTTACACAGAGTCTTGATTCCTGAATTTAACAGAAGAAATATTACTTTGATGTTCAAATCATGCCTTTGATCAAAAGCTTGCTGGCTCCCTCGTGTCTCTTAGAACAAGACAATAGTTCTATTGTGCTGGCGTGTGTTGTAACATTTTGGACAGCAGAAATGACATTTACATGAAACAGCCATCCTTGGAATGCGGGAGATAAGACAATTTCAACAGCTCATCGAAGAAGAGTCCCCAGTGTTGACTTTAAATCAAACAGAAGTAATAGCATGTCATCCCAGCTTCCCCTTTTCTACCTGGTGTTAATTAAAATCCTGATAACAGACTCGGTCAACATCCATATGAGGAAGACCAAAGCATAGCTTAAAAATGTTCAGATGAAAGTACAGTTAATCAGAATTAAAACAAAAATATCCTCTACACAGTCCTCATCTCATTTGGCTTCTGCTGGATACGATGATTAATATGTGAAGGTAATTTCTATGGACACCCCCTGTTGTACTTTCCAAACTGAATTGTTTGAACTAATTGAACAATTACTTTGTGCAATGTTATCAAAGTTTATTAAATTGTTCCCATCAGCTCTGCCTTATTACCAATTTCGGCTGATCTGCATATTGCAAAGCAAAGTGGCAGAAAGGGTTCCCAGAGTAGACTGTATTTATTTTTAAGCAGAGAGAAGTTGTAAGTTGGAAGATTTAAACCTTTTCCTCCATAGATTAGGAAGCTGAGGCTCAGAGAGGTGGAATGACTGCCCAAGGTTTTTTATAAATTTCCTTCTTTATATCATGGATTTTTTTTTTTTTTCTTGTTTTGTTATGTTGTCTTACCAGGTTTTCTCATATCTCAGTGAGTTTTCTTAAGTTTGTTGCTTGGAACGCCTTTTTGGTCATTTCAAGGGATTCCTGCTCTATAGGGTTTGATATTTGGGAATTACTGTATTCTTTTGGTGGTGTCATATTTTCCTGGGTTTTCATATTTCTAGTATCTCTATGTCGATATCTGGTCATCTGGTAGGACAGTTGTTTCTTCTATTATTCTGGGGTGGGATTTGAGGAAAGAGTTGTCCTGTTCTTTTTCTAGTCTCCGCTGGAGACTCTCCTTATGTCAGTGCAGTCGAGTGCCTGGCAGGCTGCCTGCACAGTGGCTGTGGCTACTGCTGTGGCATCAAACCACCTTTGTAGCAGCCCTAGCTGTTGTAGTGGCTGTGGTGGGCCATGTAGAAGTGGTGTTTTTGGCATGCTCTCTAACCTGCTTCTGTGTGGAGGGGAGCTGCTCTCAGCTCCTGCCTAGGACTCCAGGCATGGTCTCTTGCCTTCTTACAGGTGGATGGTGGCTTCCTTTGGCTCCTTCTACCCAAGCTTGATAAGAGATATAGACAGGGCAGACTGTGCTAACTGCTTTCCAGTCCCCCATGTGCCTGCACAGCTCCAAATGGGCAAACCCCATTTTATCCCAACCAGGCCAGAGTGTGCTTCCATATACCCGGATGTCTCAATCAGTTCCAATTTAGACATGACATTAAGCATACATTTACAATGCAAATCCATTCTGACAGGACAGGAAATAATAAAGGCAGATTACTCCATTTCAATTTAGTAGCTCAAGGAATTTGAATTTGTTGAAGTGACAGGCTGAATCGTCCTGAATGATGCATTGTTCTTTCTTAGGGTGCAAAAACTCACTTTAAATACTTTCCACCTCCATCCCTGTCCCAGAATCCTCCTCTTAGATCTCATTTGGACCTTGCTTTTACTTTTAAACTTTTATTCTGGAAATTTACTAATACGTGCATAATTGAGAGGATCAGGTCATGCATCCCACATATAGCCACCACATGGTTCAACAATTACCAACATAAGGCTTGCCATGTTCTGTCTCTCTTCTCTCACAGTTTCCCACTCACTGGATCACTTTACTGCAAATCACAGGCATTGTAACATTTTGTCCATAATTTCTTCAGTAAGAACTTTGCTTTTTTTTTTTTTTTGAGTTCACTATATTTTATGTCAAACAAATGTGTGCTATATGAAACTTTTAAATAATGAAATATCATGCAGCCATTAGTTGACATTTTTGACATAGGAAAATATTCTTCATAACTTAAGAAAATTAAAATGCCAATAGAATGTAAAGTGTGCTCTTGTTCTGTAACATACACACAGAATCTAAAAGGACGTAGATCAAATTGTGGTTCATTTTTATTCTTTTTGCTTATCCTTTCCCCCTGTTTTTAAAAATTTTTGTTGTTGTTATTTGTTTTCAACAAACATGCATTATTTGTGTAATAAAAATAAAATAATCTGGGCATTTAAAGCTACCTATAAAGACCATGTGAAAGAGTGGAAAAGGGATGTTGAATTCTACTACTTAGATTGTAGGAGGAGCACTAAGGAAGAAGGAAGAAGGGGGCATATAGCGGGGAGGAGGTTCACTTAATCGGACTTGATGATAATAAAAGTGAGAGTGATTAAGCATTTTTGATTTAACAAATGTTTAAGCACACACTCTGAGCCAGACGTTATGCTCCTTGCTGGGATTACAGTCATGAGACTAGACAGAAAGCAAACACGTTAGGCTCTTGCTCCTCAAATTGTAGTCTATGCACCAGCAGCATCAGCATTACCTGAGAGTTTGCTAGAAATTCAGATTCTCAGCCCCCCACCCCAACTTACTGAATCAGAATCTGTGTGTAGTAAGCTCCCCAAGGGATGACAATGCACATTAAAGTCTAAGAAACACTGGGCTAGAGTGGGCATCTCATTTACTTGTTTCCTCAGCCTTGCTCAGAGCCTTTCAGAGGAGGGGATGGTGGAACTATGTAGGGGTATGAACCAGCACTTGAAGTGGGCTCCTGATGCACCTTTCTTGACCAAGTGAGTGGATGATTGCCTGCGCACACTTCTTCTGCTCCTGTACACAGCCTTTACTGACTCACCACTGCCAAGAAAGTGTCTTCTGACACCTCGGCCGGGCATTCGAGACTTCTGCAACATTGGTCTTTTTATTCATGAGTATCCATCTATCTTCTTAACTGTGTGCCTTTTCCCCCACCATAAGAGTTCTGAAAAGGCTGATCCATACCTTCCCTGTTCTTAAGTCAAGAAGCCGTTCCATCTCCTTCAGGAAGCCTACCAGGGACACACCAAACGGCAGAATCTCTTCCTTTGCCTCATTTTGGCAGGACCTACCATCTGTGCCATTCACTGGTGCCCTATGCACATGTACCATGGAGAATCTTAATCTCCTAAAGCATGAGTTTTCTCACTTGTAAAATGGAGTTAAAAGTTCCTTCTTCATAGCATGGTCTTGAGAGTTAAAAAAAATCATAAATGCGTATAAAGTACTTAGGATGATGTGTGTTTAGTATATTCCAGGAACAGTTCTATGCTTATTAATATTGGAAAAACATTAAACTTCACTATAATTCTATGAGGCAAGTATACTATTCTCCTTATTTCACAGGAGGAGACAGAGACACACAGAGGCTGAGTGACTTGTCCAAGGTCTCCATAGAAAGTGAAGTGGAAACCAGAGTGAACTCAGCAGTCTAGCCTGGAGGTATGCACTCCTCATTTTTTACTGTGAAAAGAACTCTTAACATAAGATCTACCCTCTTAACACATTTTTAAGTGTACAATATACTATTGTTAACCAGAGAGATGATGTGGTACAGCATACCTCTAGAAAATTTTCACCATGCGTAACTAAAACTTTGTACCCATTGAATAGCAGCTCCCCACGTCCCCTCCTCCCAGCCTCTGTCAACCACCATTCCACTCTCTGCTTCTATGAGCTTGACTATTTTAGATTCATTATGTGACTGGTATATGTGATATTTGTCCTTCTGTGTCTGGCTTGTTTCACTTAGCTTAATGTCCTACAAGTTCATTCATGTTATCACATATGTTAGGATTTTTCCTCTTTTTTTAAGGCTAAAAAATATTCCATTGTATGTACATAGAAATTGGAGCTTTTATACATGTTGGTGGGAATGTAAAATGGTAGAGCTTCTATGGAAAACAGTATGAAGTTTCCTCAAAAAATTAAAGAGAGAACCACCATATGACCTGGGTATTTATCCAAGAGAATTGAAATCAGGATCTCAGAGAGATATTTGCACTCCCACGTTCATTACGGCATTCACAATAGCCTAAGTGCCCATCAATGAATGAGTGGATGAAGTACACACTCTTAGATGCCGGCATTTAGTGGTTACTCAGCAATGGGGCAGTAAAGGTGGTCATTCTGTCCTCTGTCCTTGCCCTCCCAGTGCTAAGCCCTGTTATAGGGTTGTATAGATCAGTGCATGTTGGTTATACAGTTTTCCTGTCAATAAGCTTACCTTTAAGTGTTGCAATTCTAGCTAGAATGTAGGTACCCTCTCCCTCCCAATGACTGGCTCAGATGTCTTGGAGCAAAGACACATCCACGTTTTCTTGTTTGAAATAGTGGCCTTCGTCAAGGCCTTCTCTAGCAGCAGATGACATCTTCCCATCCACACATAGCCCTAGCAGTTCTTCCTGGTCATCACACCTGCTTAGCTGGTGGAAGTTAAGAAAAAAGCCCTGAATTTGGAGTTAGGAGACCTGGGTTAGAGCTCCTGTTCCTTGATTTACATGTTGTGTGCATGTCATTTAATCTCTCTGAGTGTCAGTTAACTCACCTATAAAAATGGGGACTGTAATACCAACCTTACAGTGTTGTTCTGAGAATTAAACAGGAGCATGAACAGAAAGACCTTTCATTCTATTAATGTGCAAAAGCATAACCCACTAGAAGTGATGACTTTGAGTGCAGAGACTATATGTAGTTATCGAACGTAACATTTTGTGTTCTTTCTTTTACTCGAAGTTGATCCTAAGTAGAGTTCAAATGACTAGTCTCCACAATTACTTTAAAGAACTACACATTATATCCTTGGATTGACATATCTCAATTATCTGGACTATTTATGCTAGGAAATGATATACTAAGCATCATTTTCCTTTTGACTTATAACTTAGGGTAAATTCCTAAGGAGTTTATTATTAGTGGAGGGGGGATATTATGTGCACTACTATAATTCTTTAAGTGCATTTTAGTATCGTTTTCTTATAACATTGAGCAAATTTTACCCCAATTTCATTATAATTTGTTTTTTACTATTTTTTTAATTAAAAAATGCCTATCCTTGTGTTTTTAACAAAAAATAGCTAACCATTACCAGTCAGCTGAGTACCTTTCACATACTCATAGTATTGCACTTACCACATCAAATGATAAATAATTTATTTTAAAGACTTTCTCCCAGGGCTCCCACTTAGATGTGAGCACATGAAGACAGAGTCTATGGTCATCTATCACAGCTGGAACACAGTAGGCTTACAATAATTGTTGAAATCATTTCTACTGTCTTGCTTAATAGTCACCTTATAGTGCTTTGAAATAAAACTTAAATTTAATTTTACCCTGGGATGGTGAGTGTTAGATTAGAGCCAAGGCTCTGTGGAACTCTGGAGAGTTCTAGAAAATGGTCTCTGAAGCTTATCAAAGCACAGCAGCATTCCTGTGAGGAGATGCTGGTGAAGCTTCTCAGCCTGATGTTTAGCAGAGGAAATTGGGGTCCATAACCTGTACCTGATGACAGATAAGACATTTCCCCCTAAAGGCACGTGGATGCAGGCTTGGGGTGGTAGCAACACTTGTACTACCTAGCTTAGTCAAATGCAGTCCCTGGTCTGAAGAGACAATGGTTGAAAATTCAACCTGGATGTGATTGCAGTGAGGATAGCTGTTTTCGAAAGTGGGCTTTCAGAAACTTATTTTCAGCTGGAAACCAGGCTGAGATAAGGGCTGAGTTGGTAAGGAGGCTGTGTGTAAGGACACATCTGTTGTGGTTTAAGGAAGGGTCATGGATATGATTCAGGGACTGAGGGGGAGGCAGAGGCTGGTAGGAGGATGAATGACGCTGGTCAAGGCTCAGTTGGAGGAAACTCTGAAATCACAAAGAAGAGATCCTTGATATGTTACAGGGAAAGAAGGAATAAAGATAGGGAGGAATGGCTGCCAGATACCAGGAAGTGGAGGAGAGGGAAGGAAGGTGTTGGCAGTGGGGTACATCCCTCTGAGGTCACAGAGGGGATGATGGAGAGGGGAGATGCCGCCTGGTAGAGGCCTGAGTAGTGCCTCCTGTGGCAACCACTTGCCTCTGTACCCTTCCCCAGCCACTCTGCCTCACTGTGCCCACCCACCATCCTTCACAACCCTTGGCTACAGCCCAAAGCCCTCGCCACTTTGTGCACCAGCTGGACTTTTGCAAAAATCTCTTAAATGTTTGCCTCACCTTCTTGTCTCTTTCCAACACTCCATCTTTCCAGCTGCTGCCAGAACAAGTGACCTTTCAAAGAAATAAATCTGTTCTCATCATTCCTCCACTGAAGAACCTCTGCTCTTTCCCCATCACTTCCAGGAAGTCCCGTTGGCATGGCATTCAAGTCCTTTCCCAAGATGCTCCACAAGGACCCTTCTTTTTCTCTAGTCACATTGCCCCACCCAATGGTTCTTTCCCTTCAGGCTCTTGTGATGATTTTTTTTCCCTCAGTTCTACATGCTTTTGTATAAATGATTCAATCTTCCTGGAATTTGCCACCCCCCTTGTCCACTTGCAAAACTCCCCCTCACCCTTCAAGGCCACGTTAAAATGCCACTGCTTTATGAACACTTCCTTGTTCCCATTTTAACAAGAGCAGAAGTGGTCGTGTTGAAGGGATGAAGATCTAACCACAAGGTAGCGAGAACTTTGTTGAAGGTGTAGGAAGGAAAAAAAACTGACATAGAGTACCTACAGTGTGCTATGGGATTCACAGACCTGATCTTCTTTTGACGTTTCAAGGATTCTAAGAAGTAGAGGAAACTGTGGGCCTAAGGTGGTACAGTGACTTGCCTGAGGCCACGCGGCTAGCATTGGCCAGAGTTGGGACTGAAGCCCACGTCTTCCAGACTCCAAGGCTCACAGGCATGTCCTCAGCAGCCCTGAGATTGTGGCATGGAGATCCTGCTCATTTCCCCAGTGGAAATGGTCCTGTTTGTCTATAGGTTGGGAATGAGGAATCTGAGGCCCTAGAAAGTTCTGAATAACCCTTCAATATTGCAAGAAGCTGTTAGTGCAGTTAAGAGACAGGTATTTTAACAAAACATTGCCACCTCCTGGGTTGGAAGATGACATGTTTGTTGGTCAAGTCTCAAGTAGCCAAAGCCTTCTGACAGCTGAACCATCCGGTTACCCACTCTGGGTAAAGGTGGGCTCATGCACCTGAAGCCCAGCAATGAGATGGCTTGTCCCTCCTTGGAGGGGACCTTCATACTTCATATACCCCCCACACCCTTTTGCCTAGATGTCTCTCACTTCTTTTTCAGGCATCAGCTGAGATGTCACTTCCCTGGGGAAGACTTTCCTGAATTTGGACCCCCTCATGCACTCTGCCTGTCTTCTCCATGGCACTTGTCTCAACTGGAGTTACATTAGGAGGCAAACTAGAGAGTTGTCTGTTGAATTCCCACCTCCCCTTTGCATTGAGAGTGCCATGATAAGAGGAGCTGTGCCATCGCTGCTGTCACTCTTTACCTCCAGCCTCTTCTCCGTATCTGGCACACAACAGTCAACCCATTTCTGTGGATTCAGTTGAAGCTCACATAGTGATGATCGATGCCTTCTGGTTGAAAGAAGAATGGCAGAGTGGGTGGTTCTGCGAAATCTCGGCCGGTAGGGGGCAGAATTGAGAGAACTCTTGTGGAAAACCCGTTTCTGGGATTCTGAAGTCAAGGAGGGGATCTCTCCTCTTGAAAAGGTCCTATGAAGAAAGGGAGCAAGCAAAAAGAAGGGAACAGAAAAGGAGCTGTTGGGAAAAGAAGTCTAGAACTAGGCTCTAGCCCCTACTCTAATATTCACTCGGACCTTTCAACCTCAGGCTCCTCATCTTAAAAATGGGCATTTCCAAAATGGGAATTGTAGTTCATGATCAGGTCAGTAGGATATAGTAAAAAAAAATAATAATAATGGCCTAAACTGAGGGCCAGAGCCGGAGGTCTAGCCCTAACTATTCCAACTCACTCTTCCAGTCACTATGTGACTTTCTGAAATCTGATTTGCCCATCTTAAAACAGAGAACTTGGTGTGACCACCTTCAAGACACCTTCTGTATCAAATATATCAGGCTTCAAGGCAAATCAGAGGCCCCGGAAATCCTGATCTAACCCACCTGGTTTCTTCTGTTCTACATACAAACAGGTGGGATAGTCAGTTATTTCCTTCCTCTGATTAAGATTCTTTAACTTTGAAATATAAGTGGATAGCTTAGTGTGGAAACATACACACTCCAGTGGGAATTAGAAGGCTTAGGTTTCCGTCTTGACTCTATTGCAATTTGGTGTGTGACCTTGGGTTAAGTACTTTCTCTCTCTGAGCCTTAGAAGTTCCATTTCCAATGAAGAGAAAGTACATAAGCCAAAAGGGCCCTTTCAGCTAAACCATTATTTGACTTTAAATGGCATGTAGAAAGTCTACCATACAACCAAACACAAATAAGCCTTGTTAAGGTGGCTGTATGACAAGAGAGCCCCCTACCTAATTGTACCCCCTCTGGGAATTTGGGTCTGGACTCCAGGAGTCGTTTGCGATCTACCCAAACACAGCTTGGTTCTTACAAAATCTGGAGAGAGATCTTTTCTTCAGACTTAGTGAAGGCTTTGATGTGATGTGTTAAAGGTGCCCCAGTTCACAATGGCATGAGACTTGGATACAAACTTGTGTGTGAAGGAGCTAGTTGAAACTGATTGTGGACCCTTAATCCCCCTTACCAAGGATTTGAGAGACTCATAAATGTGTGCCTGGGGTAGAGGGAGACAGACAGCCTTCCTCTTCCCTTGAGTTCCACAGATTTTCTTCTTTATGTTCAACACAGTTTTAGTTGCACTCAAACCGCACATTCATCCTCCTCATATTTATTAAGCATTTACTATATGTGCCAAGCACTGTTTTAGCAACAGAGAGCAAAACAGACAGAGATTCCTGTCTTGTGGAGCTTACCTGCTACAGCGAGGAGACAGAAGATAAGCCAATAGATGGATCTATAACACGGTAGGTGGTGATAAGTGCTGGGGAGGACAATGCAGCAGGGGAGGACAATGCAGCAGGGGAGGACAATGCAGCAGGGGAGGACAATGCAGCAGGGGAGGACAATGCAGCAGAGGAGGACAATGCAGCAGGGGAGGGCAGCAGAGGTCCTGGCAGGTGCTCTCCTGGGGGGTAGCCAGGCAGGTGAGGTGAGGTGAATGAAGTAAGAGAGTGAGCCAGGCATGTATCCAGGAAGAGCATTTATGTGCCTCTAGTTTTAAGCGGCCTCTGCATTTCAAGTGTTCAGAAAGGCTTTAGGTTTTGGAGGCTCCATCTTTGTGTCTCTCTAATGTTCTCCTCACTAATATCTAAATGCAATGTGTCAACTTTTTGTATCTCTTTCCAATCTGATCCTTTAGTCTCTGTTTTCTTTGAGGATTGTGATCTGAGAGATAGGTATTCTCTCTTTGCCTGGAGGGAATGACTATGTTTTGTGTATAGTCTGTGTTGAAGCAGATTCTCCTTTGGGCAGAAACACGGCCGCCATGACACGTCCTCTGTGCAGCACCATTTTACTTCCCCCCAGAAATGATATTGCAGAACTTGATGGCTGATCACTTCATGCCCAATGTTGTGAGAGTTTCAAATTGATGTTTCAGGGCTGGCCTTTTAGCTCAGTTTGTTAGAGTGTGGTGCTGATAACACCAAGGTTCAGGATTTCATCCCTGTACTAGCCAGCTGCCAGAACAAACAAACAAACAAACAACAAACAACACCAAAGTGGTCTTTCAGAATTCACTCATTAATGTTCATTAAATGTTTCAATGAGGAGATTCAGTGCCCGATGAAATGGCCAGTGTTGAATTATTGAAGCAGGAGACTTTAGAATATAAGTGAGAGCTTTTCCAGGCTGCACATCTGGTTGCTGAGAGAGGGATACCACAAATCATGGTGGAAATGATCATCAGGAGAGGTGTCAATCTCAAGCACCAGATACTTGTCTTTCGAGTTTGTCAGTGATTCATGAAGTGATGAACAACATTCAAAACCACTTCATGAATCACCCAGGAACTAGATAAAGATTTAGCCATAGTGTGCTTATTTTCATAGAAATAGAACCTGGCCCACTGGAGGGTCAAGTAGTTATGTGGTTTAGACTTCACATCCTCCCATCCTGCCACCTCCTTATATCTGAAAGGCTCATCTCAAGCCTCATTATCCTTCATCTTCTTGGCCTCGTCATTGCTTTGCTCCCTAACCAAGAGCTGCCAAATTCAGGAGCCTGGCAAATGGTGGAGTCAATCTTTCTTTGTTCAGCTTGGAGGTGGGCATCTTTTAAGCTCTACTATGGGCTGAATTGTGTTCCCACCAAATTCATATGCTAGCCTCCAGTAGCTCAGAATATGGCTGTGTTTGAAAACAGGATCTTTAAAAAGGTAACTAAGGTAAACTGAGGCCAAATAGGTGGGCCTCAATCCAATATGACTGGTGTTCTTACAAGAACAAGAAATTTGGACACAGACATGTACAGTGGAAAGACCATGTGAAGACAGAGAAAGAAGACGGCTATCTATAAGCCAATGGGGGAGGCTTTAGAAGAAACCAACACTGCCAACACTTTGATCTCAGACTTCCAGTCTCCAGGACTGTGAGAAAATAAATTTCTGTTGGTTAAACCACCTGGTCTATGGTACTTTGTTATGGCAGCCCTGGCAAACTAATACAGTGTCCTTGAATATATATTTCTCTTGGGAAGCACTTGTGCATCCAAACTCTATTGACAGGGTTACGCTGGCAAGGCACCTTCTCTGGAGGTCACTTAATTCCTTATCTTAGAAGCTTACCACCTTCTCCCCTCATTACTGGCTTTGGCTGTCCTTTGATACTATCACTTGCCAGAAACAAGCCCATTTGAACACCTGACTATAGGAGGCCTCCTTACTAATAGATCACTTTCTCCATTGTTTTAACTTGGTTCTCCCTAAAAGCAGATCCTAAGACAAATACTGGGTACACAGGATTTATTTTGTATGTGATCCCAAAAAACACTGTAAGGAAGTGGGAGGTGAGGCAGGAAGAAAGCAAAGCTAAAAAAACAGAGTGCTAACGATAGTGCTGTGGGCAACTGGGCTCATTCTCACTGGGGACCCTCTGGAGAGTATGCGGACACCCCTAGGGTTATCCCAGCAAGGGTCAAGGAAACTGGGGTATCTATCCACAAACTTCCACTCCTCATTGTTGAAGATTTCATGTGAGGCATTAACTCTCCCACACTGTGGCTTGTCTTTTACTTGGGCTGAGCACAGTCAAGCAGTCAGCAAAGGCCCTCAGGCAGGGAGATGAAGGAAGATGCTGGCATGTATGGAAATGTTGGCAAGTCAGCCCCAGAGTGGGTTTAGGGGCTCTGGGATGGCATCAATAGCATCAGCTCCACAAAGCTCCTTCCACCCCAGACATCCCCTTCCATAGGTTCCAGAATGTTACATACTGAGCCCACCCAAATGCAAAGTACTTTTCCTCTCCCTCTCTCTGGCTGAGTTTTCAACTCTTTTCCAAGAGGTATTTGCTCTGTTAACACCAGCATCTGGTTCAGATGCGGCACTTCAATAGAGTCACTTCTGTTCCTCCAGACTCATCACTCACCTGGGTGAAAGGCAGAGACTCACAGAAACCGGAATGAAAGGATTTCTCGGCCAGGTCTCTTCTGTTTTCAGATCTCTATGTCCCATTGCTTCAGAGAATCCTGGGTTAGCCAGGCAGCACAGCAGCAGGGTAGAGAAGTATTTCTGGAGCAATAGCTACCATTTCTCAAATAGCCATATTTGAAAGGGGCGCCCTTCTGGGTTCTATTCTGCTGTCCCCTTTAAAAGAGATTGTGATATAATTTCAAGAAGATTGTGCTCTTTGAATGGTTCAATAAGTGTTTCGATATAGCCTCCAAACTTCCAGATGTGGGGGCTGAGGGAAGTATCCCAAGTGCCATTTGTGTCCAGTATTAAGTTTATTCAACTTTACTAAGAAGAAAACATGTCAGAAATAATGGCCAAACTTGTGATATGGAGGATAAGCCTCAGGGTCATTGTTCGGTGACAACTGGAAGGTGAGAAAGAGAGGCTTGTGTTTCGGACTTTTCAGAGGTTTGGTCAAACACCAGAAAAGTGTTTGACCATGAGAGGGTTGAGGAGGATCAACAATTAGAGTCTCTATTAGACCCTTAATCTGGGTTTCTTCCAAATCAAGGCTGGAGACAAGGACCTAAGTGAAGGTGGTTTATTTGGGAGGTGATCCTAGGAAGTACAATGAGGAAGCAGAGGAGGAAAGACAGGGATGGGAAGAAAGCCAGAAAAGTGTGCCTTAATGAGCTGGATATTGATGAGGGTGATGGACTTAGTCTTCCTTTGGACTTTATAAAGAACAATGTAGAGTACACTTCAGAATTGTCCCACAGGAGGTCAGGAGACTGAGAATTTATCTACTCCTGCCCCGCAGGGGTTGAGATGTGTCTCTGGGGGCATCAACTCCCCTGTACTCCCCTTTGCCTAGAAGGCAGCTCAGTGACTTTTTACGGGGCCCACTTGAAGGAGGACCCTCCTGCCCTTTAGGGAACCATGCTGAAATCAGGAGGGTCAAAGGGATGAGAGGCTGCACCGTATAAACCTCTGCTATAGACCTTTACTTTGAAGAATTAAGCTTCATTCATTTCTCCTATCGGTTTCACTCACAGGTGAGCACATCCTGTGAGCAGGGACAGTGCTCAGAGTCGGAAATAGAGTGGTGAACTCCCATACTCCTGGGTCTCAGGCAACTGGCAATTAGAGGGGAAGGCAAAAAACTTACATAATCACAAAGCTCTCAGAACCACAAGCCCCTCTCCTGTGCGGAGGCAATCAGGCCAGCTGAGATCAGGCCACAGGGCCTTTTGCCACCCCCATACACACTTGGAAGACAGTCCTAGAGAAGGTTCTTCTGGAAAGGGCTCTGTTGTCCTATCTTGGTGTGGGAAGAATGGCGTACATGTGGACGAGAGAAGAGGCTGGTCTTTCCACTCTCATGAGATTATTTGCTCATTGGCAATCAGGTCCTCTACTCCAGCTTCCAAACAGAGAGTGGGCTTACTGCTCCTCAAGGAAGGAGGTTAGTTATGAAGGAGGACTTTTTGGCAGTCAGTCTTTGCACACTCGCATATGCTCCCAACAGGGTCCTGAGGGTATGACAAGTGGAGAGTGGAGAGAACAAAGGGGGACATGGCGAACCATACCTAGGTGGCTGGGCAGGTGTGGGTGCCATTCATGTGGCTGGAGAAGTCAGGCAGAAGGGCTGGCTCTGAGGCAATGAGGAGGAGCCCAGTTTTGACCTGTTGCATGGGAGGCTTGGGAGACGCAGGCCAGGCTGAAGGGGACCAGGTACAACTGCCCATCTTCCCTGTGCTCTGCCACCTGGGCCCTGCCTGAGCTTCCTTTTTTCTTATCTTGGCATCATCTTGTCCAGATCCTGACAGCTCTCTCCTCTAGATCTGGCATCACGTTCAACTCCCTGCCTTGTCCTAATAATTCTCTCTGGTTCCCAGTGAGGGCAGGTGATGTTGTGGAAGGGGCAGCCGATCTGGGATCAGACAAGTCTCAGCTCTACTACTCAAGAGCAGTTCTTGGGGTGCCTGGAGTAATCACTGGCCTCTAGTTCCCTCCTCCTTCAGGTCTCTGCTCAAAAGTGACCTCTACAGCAAGGCCCTCTCTGATGCCCTGACTAAAATAGGAACCCACCCCACTATTCTGTAACCCTTCCCTTGCTTTATTTTTCCCCAAGGCTGTTATCATTGTCTAACATTTAAATATTTGCATTTACTTCCTTATTGGGTGCATATGTCCCACCAGGTAGTAAGCCCTGTGATGACAGAGACCTTGCTATTTTGTTCATTGCTATACCACTCAGTGCACAAAACTGACACTTAGTAGGTTCTCAATAAATGTTTGTTGAGTGAATGAATACAATAAATCAACTTGTCAAGATCGTGGATGTGAAGAGACCCAGCATGTGTCCTAGAAAAAAATTACTTGACTCCAGGGCTCAGGGACTCACCCCACCAGAGAAACTAAGATTGATCCCCTTTCAGTTTTTGTTTGAAACAGAAAAAACCTACATAAAACACATGCCAAGCATTCATTTGATCAGCTGGACTTACTACACCAGTGTGTCTAAGGTAATATTTTGTTGGATTTCACCCTGCATTTGAAAGCAAAACAATTCGCATTTGAAAATCTCATTACCAGCATCTCCCCTCCAAATCCATTAATGGCATGAGTGTTTCTGGCAACTGAGATCACCTCAGATTATAGTATGAAATGCAGCTCTGGGGAAACTGTATGTTTCAAGACGTTTGTACCATTCAATTGTCAAATATTCTCACGGTTATGATTCTCAAAGAAAGCACACAATGTAGGGAAATTGGTAACAAAATAAAAGCTCAGGGATATATTGAGAGAAGGCGGCCAAAGGATTCTTCCCTGACATACCTAATCTCAAGGATGGGAAATTAAAAACCGTGCCAGAATATCAATGCCAGACACAGGCAATTGCTTGCTTTTCTTGAGTGAAATTCCAGGTCTCATTGTGCATAGCAATCACAGACTTCTTCATTGGACCTTCAAGTCTCCTTGTGACTGCACTTTGCCCCATCTCACATCTCTCCCACCAGACGGTCAGGCTATTCACTAATGTTCTTCCCTGTCTTAGTGAACTTGGATGAAGTCACAAACTGTTAGAGCTGGAGAGGTCCTGGAGATCACCTAGGGTAGTGTTTACCAAGTTCCTGCTCCAGCTGAAATATTAGTTCTGTAAGATCTAAGATGAAAAAAAAAGGGGGGGGGGTTGGTGTTCTGTAGTCAAATGAGCGTGGGAACTACAGTGCACCCTACCTTTTCTTGGAACTTCCTGATTTACATAGACATGCTCAAGGATCTGAGACATGCCATAGCCAAGAGACTTATTTATATTTACTTAACCTAGCATTGTCCAAAATTAGCTGAGCAGAGGGTCTTTAATTTGACCGCATAAATTATTTTAATTCTATGGAAAACTAGTGTGCAAGTTGGAAATCCACCATTTCAGTAGATGAGGAAACAAAGAACAGGAGAGCTACTCAGAATTCTTGATCACTCGGCTGGTCATGGCAGACCCAGGAGGGAGTGGACACTGGAGACCATGACATCCAGTCCCCAGTCTGGGGCCCTTCTATTGCCCTCTCTCAATTCACTTCAGTCCCATCCCATCCCATCCCATCCCACTCTACCCCATTCTATCCCATCCTATCCCATCCTATCCCACCCATCCTATAAATATTTCTTGAGCACCTGTCATGGCCAGGTGCTATTCTGGTTTCTGGGAATACACTGGTGAATAAGACAGACACAAGACTGCACAGTACAGAAGACAGCTTTGCCCTCACAGAGTTAAGAGTCCAGTTTATGCTTCTTATCATTTTCCACCCTTCTTCTCTCTCACTTCTCTCCCTCCTTCTTCCCTCCTTCTCTCCCTCATTCCAGATCATCCTTCACTCTGAACAAGACAAATGGCCCTCAAACTCCACTTAAATTGCATTACTCCATGGGTAAGGACCTTAACTGATTCCTTTTTGTCTCTCAAAACAAGTTTAGTCTATGGGACTGTGAACTCTGTGACAGCAGGGCTGGTGCTGGTCTCATTCACTCTGCTGAGCAGAACTCCTGGTAAGTGCTGGTAAGTGCTCAGTCAATACCCATCCCATGGCTGAGTGCTTGTCAATCCTGCAGGACGAACTTCGACCTTGAATCTTAACTCCTCGGCTCAGCCTGAAACCTTCCCTCCAAGCCAGGTGGTAGCCCTGATGGGCTCTCTAACATGACCCCACATTACTTTCCTTGTAATTTTCCTTAAACATATTCCCAGCAAAAGAAAACAAGCATTCAATCCCTCCCCTGTTGATTCACATCTCATATCCAGCTCAATTTCTCACCTCTTTTAGAAAGATGTCTCTGAAACTTCACAGAATCCTTCCCCCTCCCTCCTTCCCTTTTTCCCTCCCTTCCTTCCTTCCTTCCTTCCTTCCTTCCTTCCTTCCTTCCTTCCTTCCTTCCTTCCTTCCTTCCTTCCTTCCTTCCTTCTTTCCTTCCTCTCTCCCTCTTCTCCCTCCCTCCTGTCCTTTCTTCCATTCCTACTCTTCATTAGGTATTATGACAGGTCCTATGAATACAAATATGAATTAGAAGTACCCCTGTCTTTGGGGATCTTATGGTCCTCCGGGGAAGACAGACCAGCAGATAATTACAGTGCAGTGTAATTTTGGTACAGCAGATGCGTGTGCAAGTTGCCAGAGGTCTGCAGGTGGACAGCCAGCTCATGTGGGGTCAGGAAAGGCCTCTAGAGGAAGGGGGATGTACAGGCTGGTACCTGAAGTCTAATATAAAGTAAGACAGGAGAAAACTTGCTGGGGCTGGTGAGGAGGGAGTATTGAACATAAGTAAGAGCTTCAAACCAGGAATATTATGTCTTCTCATTTCCTCAGCTATTGGGGACCGTTTGTCTCTAAATGTTACCTGGAGTCAGACCTCAGATCAAGTCCCAGCTGTGATTTCCTCTTCTTAGCTTCAGTGCAAACAAGTATTGTTAGCATAGGGCTTGGCCCATAGTAGGTGTTCAATAAACATATGTTGAACAAATGAATGTATTTCACCTAACAGTGTTTATTGTTCAAAGTACATAAAGAGATAAGATTGCTGCTCATGTGTTAGTTCTCTATCTTTTTTTTTTTTTTTTCCCTAAGAGATGTACAGAGAGAACAGGATGTTGGCTAAGATTTGAGAGGCGCTGTGGTTCCTATCTTTGTTCCCAAGAAGATTTCCTGACTTCCATTAGCTTCTCTTCCTTGCCCCCTAACTTCAGGCTTGACCTTGTGTTTAAACACAGATAACGTGCTAAATAGAGCCTCTTTTAATCTCCTCTACCCTCCAATTTTTTGGAATAAAATGTCCATGGATTGGCAGAAGTGTTGGTAATGATCCTTTTTAAAGTTGCCAGGTGGTCAGATTTTACTAAATCTGACTTTTTCTTTCTTCAATCTCCTGACCTCTTGCCCTGCATTAAAACTAAATCTTTCTGTGTCACAGTCCCCATCAGCGGCTGGCTGCCGCTCCCTCTGCTGTCATTCTCTTCTCTAATGAGTTGCTCCAATGAGCTTTGCTGACATTACTGTCACTGAAGTAGAACATAGTTGAGGCATTGCCTTTGCTTCGGCAGAAACTGGGAGGGCATGGGTGGCAGAGGACAACTGGCATTTATCAAATAAATAACTCTGCCAATCACTGTGTCTCGTGCCTCACATTCAGTATCATATTTAATCCTTACAGTGGCCTTAGTTGTTTCAGAAATTCAGAGTTTAGGCTTTATGCCAGGTTGATTAAATCAGAATTTCAAGGGTGGAGTTTGGACATTGGTATTTTTTTAAAAAGCATTCCAGACTATTCTAATATGAAGGCAAAGTTTTAAATCGCTGCCTCTCAGAAAAATGTTTCAGAGAATTTCAGGTGCCATCAATGTAAATACCAGTTTGAAGATGAAAAGGTACTTGGAGTGAGACCATTGGTTATGGTCATAATCTTGTTCTTAGGCAAGAACAAATAGGTTCAATCAAAAATACTATTTGAGCCTTTTGCCCAAACATAAAGAAACGTGAAATGCTAACAGCTGCCATACCCAGGGGACATTTGATAAAGTAACACAGGAAGGAAATCTAGCATGAATAGCTTTCCTACATAACAAGGGGCAGTTTTTCATGCAGCACACATCCTAAGAGTTGTGTTCTTGGTGCCAAAAGTCAGATTGGCCTCTTAAGATCTGCCCTTAAAATCTACCACTGCAGAGGATCACAGAGAGAGAACTCAACCCAGGAAGATATTGTATTCATTTTGCAAATCCCACACCAAAAAGTTTAAGAACTTCGTTTATTGAGATTAATAGAGTTTCTAGTAAGAAGTTACTGCTCTACTATGCGCTCCTATGAGACATGGAACCATCAGAGACATGGACATCTTGATATTGTTTCCGAGTCATTTCCCTAAGCTGCATGTGTCTCAGGGTTTCAGTAGTTCTTTGAAAGATTTGAATTACAATACAACAGTGTATAATACAATACAGTACAATAGTGATGCTGGCTATTATTTGTAGTTTGATGCATTTTTGTTTACATAAATCATGTAATAAATGATTTTAATGCTTTTCATATTGTGGATTCAGTCATTTCCTGTCATTATGTTGTTAGTTCAAGGAATCCCTCCAGGTTTTCAAAGATAGATATTTAAGAATAGTAAGCCTACCTGAATATGTGCCCAAGTTCTCTAACTCTCAATGAGCAAACAAGTTAAGCATGCCATTGTTACACTCTCATTTGTCACCTCTCCCCTTGGATGGCCGAGATGCAAAGGATTACTCAAAGCCCATTTCTTCTGAGCAGTGAGAAGCCCTGAAGGGGTTAATTTCCAGGAACCCTCAAGAGAGAGGCATTCCTCCTTGGAAAATTAACATGGAACTGGGTTCTTCCAGTATTTATTTTCTAGGGCAGGAGGTTACAGAAAAGGAACATAGGTGGTCACAAAAAGAACAGTAAGATAATTGTCATGGCAACACTCATTAATTTGTAAAAAGTTGTCCATCCACCAACAAAAGCTTGTTCTTAGCAAACACTTTTCTTTTCCTACGGCAATTTCCTCAGTATTTACATAACAGTCAAGTAACTTTCTCAACATATCAATCAATAGGTTAACCTACACCAAGGACTGTCCTTGAGCCAGCAATTTTGCTGTGTTACAATTGTTTATCTACAACAGAGACTTTAGCCTGGGGAAATTTTCCTGTCCTTTGCAAGCTTAACATTTCTATGTGTAATTTTAAAAAGTTAGGCTAAACCTAAAACTACAGGGCTTTGGAGGCTAGGCCCTGTGAAATACATTCGCTTTATTAATATTAGTGCTCTCTACATGCTATTTTACAGAATATAAGAAGAACATCTTTGGATTCTTTGGGGAGAACACTTAAAATGAGTGCAATCCCAATCTTGCAATCTTTAGTGTAGAAAGAGCCATGTGTTCAAGTTCATGATCAAATCACAGTAGAATTAATTGGCCAGACATACAAACTGATCCCAGAAAAATGTAAAAAACATGCTTTATTTCTCCTTGAAGTCATTTCAACAACGTACAGTTGCTCAACAACATTATGGAGGGGTCAAGAGCATGGACAGTGGAGCTAGGCATCTAGGGCTTAAGTCACTGCTCTGCCACTTAATGCTGTATGACCTTGGGTAAGTCACTTAATTTCCCTGGGCTCCATATTCCTCTTTGTTGAAATGGAGATGATAATGATACCAACATCGGAAGATTGCTATGAAGATTAAATCTGTTAATATTTGTAAAACATGTGGAAGAGTGCCTGGCACACAATAAATTCTATGTATGTGTGTGTTAAATAAAAACGAGTGAACTTCCTCTAGTATTTTTCAAATTTCAATATGCATGTGAATCACGTGAGGATTTTGTAGAAATGCAGACTTTGTTTCTGTAGGCCTGGGGTGGGGCCCAAAATTCTGACTTGCTCACAAGCTCCCAGGTAGTGCTGATGCTGCTGACTCATGGCCATGCTTTGGGTGGTGAGGGGTCTATGAGGGTACTTCAAAAAGTTCATGGAATAATAGAATTGAAAGATTATATGAATCTTTCCATGAACGTTTTGAAGTACCTTCATATGTCCTTCAGTGGGATGGGATTCAGGTGTGACTCATTTGCTCTATTTAACTTGCCCTGGCTTTCCAACAGGTGTGGGTGTTTGCTAGTAAACTCTTGGGCCCAACCTCTTGTAGTTACTAAGAGAAAATCTGGGCCTGAATGACCACCTTATGCCTTCTTAAGCGTGTTAACTCTTCCATTTGTTACCTGGGGGCCCAACCACTTCTAATCATATCTGGTATTCAAGCCATTTGCTTCACTCTAAATAAGAGAGGCGAGAGGAGTGGGGTTTTAGACCCCGCTAACAGAACATCTTAGAAACCAGTCAACCTCTTGCCCTGCCAATGTGAGCCTCCTCATGACAAGTTTCTAGAAAGTTACTATGCAAAAATGATTTGTTTTATCTCTGGCTTGAGCTTCCTCAGCAAATGTTCTTTTTCTTATCCTGTTTTGGTAATGTCCAGGCCCATGGAAGGGGAATGGGGGAAAGATGAGACTACCCCTCTCAACACCAAGAAAAATGGTTTACCCTGCATGTAAACTATTTAACATTCTGCTTTTTGGGGATGCTTGATCTACCAGTAGATTAAGTTATCCATCCACAAATTAAGTTGATGAAAACTTCTTAATTGTCTCTTGACATATCTCATGTATTTAATGCATCTGCAAATGGTTTCAGGAAAAGTTGAGCCCATAGCGTACAAAACACCCTATTTTTTGAGATAAAGAACAGAAGGGCTAAGGGTGAATCAAGAATCATCTATGCTGTGATTGTGTTCACTTTCTCATGTTACAGCTGCCAGCTCAGCGTTCAGGTGTTCATCTATTTCTTCTCGGCTACCCCGGCCTCAGGTAGGTGATGGTGCCATTTGGTAAGTGGTAAAGACCCGATTGATTATAGCCTTATGGTTTGACTAGCCAACTGTATGTACTTAAGAACAGAGCTCTAAACTCACTAGAAAATTGGCATATTTCTCCAAGTAAGCATGCTTAAAAAAGGAGAGAAGAAGGAATTACTTAAAGCAATCATAGATAACATTGAAAAAGGAATCATTTGCGAAAAACAAACTTTAAAGAAAACAATATTTCGGCATGATTTGATGCCTTTCATTGATGTCTACCTGTTATTAATCACTCTCTGCTTAACTGCATCCTGATATCCTCTCAGGTTCTTCTATGTGCTTTTCTCTCCATTTCTCCTTTAAAAAATGTTGAATCCTTGTCTTTTTAATTGACATATAATTAATGCACAGTGAACTGCATGGATCTTGAGAGTCCAGTTTAATGAGTTTTCACAAATGCATGTGGCATCTAACCCACACTTTGCCTGTTCTAGAACTCCATATAAATTAGATCATACTGGATGTATATTTTTGTATCTGGCTTTCTTCAGCACAATGTTTTTGAGATTCATTCCTGTTGTTGTATGTGTCAGTAATTCATCCCTCTTTACTGATAAGTAACATTCTACTGTATGATTATAACTCAATTGTTTATCTGTTCAGTTGTTGAAGGACATTTGGGTTATGTCCAATCTGGGACAATTATGAGTAGAGCTGCTATGAACATTCTGTATAAATCTTACTGCACATATTTGTTTTCATTTCTCTTGGGTAGATACATAGCCATGGAATTGCTAAGTCAAAGAGTAGGTGAATATTTAACTTTATGGGAAACTGCCAGACAGATTTCCAAAGCAGTCTATCCTATTTTGCACTTCTGACATTAATGTGTGAGAGTTTCCATTGTTTCTCATTCTTATCAACATTTGATGATCTCAGTCTTTTAAATGTCATCCATTATAGTATGTATATGTTTGTATTTCCTTTTTGTTTTAATTTGCATTTCCCTGATGACTAATGCTGTTGAGCTCCTTTTGCATATGCTCATTAGCCATTCGTGTATCTTCTTTTGTGAGCTGCCTGTTCAAGTCTTTTTACTCATTTTAAAAATCACGTTGTCTTTTTATGATTAAGGTTTGAGGAATTCTTTACATATTTTGGATCCAAGGGCTTGTCAGAAATACATTTTGTGAATATTTTCATATAGTCTGTGTCTTGTCTGTTCTTTTTTTAAATAATGTCTTCTTATAAAAAAGATGTTTAATTTTCACAAAGTCTAATTTATCAAATTTCCCCATATAATTAATGTTTTCTCATTCCTATCTAAGAAATCAATGTCTACTTCAAGGTTGCAAAGATATTCTGCTATAGTTTCTTCTGGTAGCTTTATTGTTTTTGGCTTTTATGCTAATACATATGATCAATGTTGAATTAATTTGTGGTATGATGTGAGGTATGAATTGAAGTTCATTTTTTTCCTGCTTATAGGTAACTATTTGTTCCAGTACCATTTATTGAAAAAACTATCCATTATCTCACTGTTCCAGATAGGGAAAAGAAGGCTCAGATTGGAGAAGTGATTCGCCTAACACCTCTCAGCTGGTAGGCGATGGTGTTCTGATTCTAAAGCTCTGTACTTTCAGATTTTACTGTAGTTTCTACTGTACTTGTAAATTGTCAAACCAACTTCTTAGAACCTCAGGGCTCTAAGAGTGAAAGAGGGAGATTGAGTGGACATCCCACGCCACCCACCTGCTGCTTGAACCAGAGCAGATATGCTTTTGAATGTTTATCAGGATTCCAGGCAAAATATCTTAAAAGTATTTCTGTAGCAAACAAAACAAAACAAATGAATCTGTGGGAAACTGTTGGGTCACAGGAGGCATTAATTTGCTCTTGTAAAGTATCGGTTCCCTCCAAAATGAGCAAGAAACTGCTAAGGAAGAAAGAAAAAGAAAAACCCTTACTTTCCTGCTCCTTATCAGTGGTATTGAGAGAATGTGAGTACGGCTCCTTCAGCTGGAATCCTGGCTTGACCACAAAGCTATAAGGTTGTCTTTAGTTTAATGACTTCCATGGTCTCAGCTACAATGTCTGCACAATTAGGAAAAAAATACTCTCCATAACGTTTTGTTTCTTTTCAACAAACTTGTAAAAAGCCCATCCCTCCCAGTAACCCCTGCCTTACGCTGTTTGTGCCTTGTTTGGCCCTGTCTTCTTGAGTGTGGGCTGGACCCAGTGACTAGCTTCTGAGTAGAATATGGCAAGGTGATGGGATGTTACTTCAAGATCAGGCCCCAGAAAGACTGTGGCTTCTGTCTTGGGTGCCCTGTCTCAGAGCTCTCTCATCTGCTCACCCTGAGAAAAGCCAGCTGCCTTGTTATGAGTTGCCCTATGAGGAGGCCTGTGTGGTGAGAAAACAATGTCTCCAGCCAACAGCCGGCAAGGACTGGAGGCCTGCCAACAGCCACGTTAGGGAACGTGGAAGCGGGTCTTCCCTCAGTTGGGCCCTGCAATGACTGTAGCCCTTGCTGAGACCTTGATGGCAGCCTGTGAGAGACCCTGAGCCAGAGACACCCAGCTATGGCCATACTTGTTTTCCTGACCTTCAGAAACTGAAAAGTAAATGCTATTAAGCTGCTAAACTTTGGGGTAATTTGTTACTAGTGATAGATAACTCACACAAACAGTGTCTGGCACAAAGCTGATGTTTGGCTAATAATAGTTTTCTCTCTTTCCCCCTTTCTTTTCCTGGGAAGGGTGACTCTTACAACAGCCTGACTCTGCTCCTCTGCAGGGATGGAGCTCATGCTGGACTCTGACCTAATCAGAAGCAGAATGCTCCACTGCAAGCTTTCCAAGTTCTCCTTTGCTTTTTGATAAATATTTCATTTGGGTGGTGAGAGGTAAAACTTACGTCTGAATTGTTATCAGAGCTGAGAGTTCTAATGCACTGAATTAGACGCTGCAAACAGTTGGAGTTACAGAAATCCCAATTCATATTGTAGTTGTATACAATTTATAAAAGCTCTAGATGTACTAGATACTTAGAACGGATAGAGTGTACGAGATACTTAAAACAGATACACCCAGTCTCTGCCACAGGAAGGTGATGCTACATGGTTTCCTGTGCAAGCACATTAGGAATGTGTGTTCTTTGTGAGTTGCCCCCCCCCCCCGCGCCCCTTTTCTTTTTCTTCTCTCTTACATTCTCTGGCTGACTATAAAGTTAAGTCCCTTCCCATGGGATCACTTTGAACTTTTATCTCTATAAGTTCTCAGCTTTCAGTTTCCCCCTCCTCTTTTCCATGTTATGCATCCACAGATTGCAAACTGAGAAGCCTGAAGTCTTCAGGGCATTGCTCATTTGATAAAATGCCTACCCCTTGATGATACCGATACTTGTGGAATTTCTGGGGTCTGCCTGCTGGAATCAATTTCATTTGATCTCCCTGAGAATTGAAGAAAGTCAAAGTCTTAGATCTAAAGGGAGATTACTGAGGACTGGTCCCTTACTTTTTTTTTAACTTTGAAATTCCTAAAACGTTTTTTTTTTTTTTTCTTTGTGGAATCTAAAATTGGAGGGGAAATTTCTTTTAGGTATTTGCTGGCCCCTGGCATCTGTTCCAGAGCGGGTGAGGAGGAATTGTATTCTTTAAAAATATCTTCTTTAGTTAATGTGATCAAGGTTCAAAATATGCTACATCCTGGAAGGGAATTGCTTAAAGGATATGGCCCACCCATCCATCCAGTCCTCTAAGTAAGCACCCAGAAACCTGCAGAGGCCTGCAGGCTGATAGAAGTGAGGAAGCTCAGTGAACGGCAATGGGGAGAGGGACAGGTTTTTAATATATACATGTATTGATTATATATGTATATACATGTACATATCATAGTGTATATATACTGACACATGTTTGCATATACTAAGCACTCTAAAAATAGCCTGCAAGCCAAATTTAGCCCAGTGAGTTCTCTTTAGCATTTCCCACCAGATGTTGTCAGATCTCCTGAAAGCTGTATATACATCTGGAGTAACATTATGCTCCCCCTCTCCCCAATTTAAATGCTTCTGCTGGATCTTTGGTTTGATGCCATCTGACTGTAACACTTCCTGAGAGTAGGGTCCACTCCTGGCTTGTTCATCAGTGTATTCCTTGTGCTGAGAACAGTGCCTGGCTGACAATAGGCACTCGGTATTTGTTAAATATTCAATAAATGTTGCTGAACATGTTGAATAAATAAGGGTGGGCCAGGTGAGAATTTTCAGAGAATTTACCCTAAAATGTTGCTGAAGATCATGTTCACTGCATATGGTGGTATTCTCTTAGGAACTCCTGGACTTTCTTGTTTTAGAACAAGGAATGATTGTGCCTCTCTTCAAAAAAGTAAATCACATTGCTTCGATTGTGTGGACATAGATTTCTTCTTCCACCTGGCTGCTAGGAAACTCAAAACAGTATGTTTAATCAACCTCTTGCACTTACATGAGACTTTGTGGGATGCTTTGTTTATGAGCACTTGTCCAGCATTTCCTTTAGAAGCATATTTTTCCCATTGACTCCTACTGTTCTGTGATTGTGCTATATTGTAAGTATCTTTGTAAACAGCCTTAAGTTCCAGGGAGTGAATAAATAAAAATAATACCAGAAAGGGAGCAGGAATTAAAGGATTTGGTGAGAAGAGAGCAAGGGTGGGGTGAAGGAAACAGAAGGATTCCCTGGAAAGGAGGGGTACAATGGGAGCACAGGGATGCCAGGTATATAGATGGTAAAAACAGCTGGGACCCCCTGCAGGGCTTTCAGGACATCTCAGGAGGTGGTCTGTAGGGTCTGTTAGGCTTTGACATCCAGGTGGGCATCCGGCTAGCATCACTGGTTGAACTGTGATCTGAAGCTCTCTGAAGATGGAGTAGGAGAAGAAAGTATGAGGGTGCCTCTGAAGTCAGGTTTATATCTCTGCTTTGGCACTATGATACCACTTGCTTTTCCTGTGCCTCAGTTTCTTTATCTGTAAAATGGGGTGATAACAGTGCCTCCTGCTAAGGTTCTCTTGGAGGTTCAATGAGGTAATGAATAGGAAGTGTCTGATAACACATCCAGTGATCAAGTGGTAGTCATTGTTGTTATTGTATCGACCTCCCTCCCCATGAATTCTTTGGTCATCTAAAGAATTCTTGTGTCTAGGATGGAATGGCATTGGACAGGGAGAGAGGGGAAGAACGTCTCAATTGCCCAAAACTTACCATCATGCCTTTCTTGAGAGTTTTATGTTTTCTTTTAACCCAGATGTAACTGGCCCTACTTGGTCATCCCTGCATTCGCCCAGGACTTCCTGTCTGTAGACAAATCTCATGGAACTTAGCATCAGTAAAAAAATCACAAATATGGGCCGAGCCCGTGGCGCGCTTGGGAGAGTGCGGCGCTGGGAGCGCAGCGACGCTCCCGCCGCGGGTTCGGATCCTATATGGGACTGGCCGCTGCACTCACTGGCTGAGTGCCGGTCACGAAAAAGACAAAAAAAAAAAAAAAAAGAAATCACAAATATAATTTCTGAAGTTTTGGAAAATAATGCAAGTTTTTCTTTTTAACTGAAATCTTCTTCTCAGGGGGCCAAGGGAATACATTGTATTTCATATTACACAGTAAAACTCTAAAAACCCATCTTAAACATCTCATGTTCCAGTTTTTCTTCATGTCTCTCTCTCCAGCAAATAGTTTTCTTCTTCCTTCCTTCTCAGGCTATTTTATTTGTTTCCTCCTCTCTCTTGGGCTCTTCTGATTTCTGTAGACCTTTATGCAGAGAAGAGATCATCAAACTTTTTCAGATAACAAATTTAGGCTTTGTGGGCTATATGTTCTCTGTCTCAACTACTCAGCTCTACCTTTGAAAGGAAAAAGCAGCCATAGGCAATAAATAAATGAATGGACATGACTGTTTCAATATAATTTTATTTACAAAAAAACAGGAAGTAGATTGTGTTTGGTTCCAGGGCTGTGACTTGCTGACTCTGATTTCAAGTAATTTAAGAATCTTTTATCTTCACCAATTGATATTTCTTTCTATCACCCCACCCAAGAAAACTGAGGATTCTCTTGTGGATATACCTATTTTTGGAGGCACAGGAAGATAAGTGGGGATATTGTAAATAATCATTAATATTCTCTTCAACTCACATTGGTTCTGCAGGTTAGAATGATTCTTTGCCTGAAATGCCTATAAGACACATGTGTCAGGTATGGCTGAGCCCTGGAACTAGTGAGACAGGTCTTCCCAAGTGAGGTGTGTGTGTGTGTGTGTGTGTGTGTGTGTGTGTGTGTGTGTGTGTGTGTGTGTGTGTGTGTGTGTGTGTGTGTGTGTGTGTGATGCTTGGGACCAGAGTTCTCTTGGCCAACAAAGGGTTCTTTCTATTTTTTGGCCTCTTTCACTTTCTTATTTGATTCTGGGAAGATCCTCACTTCAAATTACATAATGGAAAAAGTACTGGACCAGAGCCAGGAGATCCAATTACTACTTTGGTTGTATTACTACTTTCATGTTTGACCTTGGCAAATCCATTCATCCCCTGGTTTAGGACTGTCAGGTATTAAACTAGAATCTTTGGTCACCAAATTTTCAACAATTTATTCTTATTCAGATGAACTCTTACCTTAAGCTCAGATGTATATGGAATGAAGTAGGGCTGGTAGATCAGACCCTTGCTCAATGCCCCTTTGTTCTGATACTCAAATCTCACCTACAGCTTTGCTGGAGTCCAGGGCCTCCAGGCAGCACAGGTTAAAGATCGCTGAACTAAATGATTCTTTGGTTTCCTGTTTCATCTTCTGCCATGCGTCTGGTATATCAAACACCCCCAAATTGTTTATGCTTCTTCAAAATGGCAGGAATGTTTCATAAATTTATTCTCACATACTCACACCCTTTCTTGGTTGGCTTTTTGCTTTTTCCAATCCTCATTCCTACCACCCAGACTCCTACTTTTCCTGTATGGCCCTACTCCAAATATCTGCTTCTAGGATTCAGCTAACTAATTGGCTTCTGATAGGAAACTTTGGGAAGATTCATTGACTCCAGAAAAATCTCAAGTCATAGCTTTCCATTATTCTTTTTTCAAGTGAACATTTCTTCCCACACCTAAGAATTTAGGGGTATCCAAATTCCTATCAGCAACAGTCACTGTGGTTCTGGAAGTGCCCTCTTTGGAGGAAGCATGTTTAGCTCAACGCCTGTGCCTGGAACATGCACCTGTCGAATAACTGAGCTTGCCCTTTGAGGAGGTGGTGATGTTATTGCTGAACTCATTTTCTTTAGGTTTCCTTTTCCCTGTTGGTACATGTTTTTTCAGTCATCACAAGGTGAGGATGTTTGGGAGAAGAAAATAGAATTCCATCAGTGGAAGGAAGTCTGGGGATAGAATGACTTGCAGGTGGAAAGGGTTTCCTGTGAGAAATCCACGGGAGAATGTTAGAAAGCAGACTTCTCAGTGTTGCACAGAAATATCTCAAATCCTTACCATGTAAGACTTCTTTTGTAGGATTCTGTATTAACAGGCTCTTTTTTGGTTTGGATGGGTGACAGATTTGGCAGTCCCAGCTATGTCCAAATCCCACAGCTCTACAGTCCACCTCGACCTGTCCTGGCCTCAGGGGGAAGGCGGACAGCTGTTCCATGGAGCTGGGATGCAGATGTGACTAGGCCACACCTGACATAAATGGAGACAGGGATTCAAAGACAAAAAAAGAAAATGATTTAGAAAGGAAACCGAAAGAAATTACAATTAGCCGCAGGTTGCTAAATCTCTATTAGCCTCCCACTGTGCTGTTGTTCTATAGCCAACTTAGATTATCCAAAGACAATGTTTAAAAGACATTTTAACTAAATTAGCCACTGTGTAAAACCTTCACTCAGAATATGTATTTATCTTCACTTTCCTCTGCACAATTTCCATCAAAGAAACACATGAAAAATCGAGGTCAAAAAAGACTGAAGAAGAGCAAAGATGTTTTAGCAAGACGTCAAACATTTGATGTTAGCTCTGTGCGAATGAATGATTTTTAATTGTTCCCTCTAACTACGGTGACTGTCTTGGTTTATACCTGTGGTCATGGCATAATGATTAATAACATCTCCCTTTACTTTTAAAAGTTTTCCAATCTGGACAATAAATTATATGGTTACTCTATATCTAGAGAAAATTCTAATCTCCCAGAAGGTGCAGGAGGTGATGTTATAGCCAAATCCTTTTCATATAGGATGGTCCAAAACTTACACTTCAAGATCTCGAACCATGGAGCATTTCCTCAGTGACAGATGCATTTATCACAATTTATTCCTCTTTACATAACATACTAGAACTTTAAATTTCCTTACTATAGTGTTAAGCAAATTGTAGATCATCAACAATTTTTTATTTTCAAGAATTACACCTGGCTTGATATATTTGTCGATTATTTGGTGGTCCCTTTGATGCCTTTTTTTTTTTTTTTTTTTTTTTTTTTACCATGTTAGGGGATGGTTTTAGGGTGTGTCTCTAACCCTAGTTCTGCCCTTTCTCCACCCTTCGGGGAGTCTGAAGGAAGCTTCTCACACTGGGCAAGAGGTTTCCTGCTGCTCTTTAACAACCCTCTTTTACTCAGAGTCTTTACTTGTATTACAATGGACAGTTAACATCACTGTACATATAATAAAAAGAGAATACCACAGTCTGTACCATGGTCATTTGAGCTCTACCTTTCATCTATCAGACTGAGCCGAGTTTGACCGCTGGCTCTGACCATTTGATAGTTATGTGGCCTTAAATGAATTACTTAAACTTTCTCAGCTCATTTCTTCATCCATAAAAGGAGCTGATAGTGCCCATCTCCACTCCCCTAGAATGCTGAGGTGAGGCTTGGGTCATATGACATCTGGAAGAGGTATACCTTTCCATCCAGGTGGAAGGCAGTTTTGTACTGGAAAGTAATAATAAGTTAGTTTCTGGCAGCTCAACCATGGTTTAGAATGAGATGTGGTGAGCATCTGGTTTTTAATTCCCAATCTAGCATTTATCTTCCGACCTTTTAGTAAGACTATTCTGATTCCCTTTTGGACAATGACTTTTCTTCTCTGGTGAGCTTCAGACGTTCCATTTATAAAATGGGGATGTTTTACCTAAGACCTTATAGGATTGGTGTAGAAATTGAATGAGTAAATACATCTAAAACTCTTAGGGCAATGCCAGGCTCTTTGTTGGCTATGACTGAGACCAATGTGACACAGTCACGATGGATGTGTATTTGAGATCCCTGCTTTGCCCTGCTCAGTGCATGCCCCACACCTGGTCAGTTGAACTTTTTCTGTCCTAGAACTTTAAACTGTGACACCATCTATTTTCACTAGAATGGCTAAACTCATTCTGCTCCTGAGTGTTGGAAATAAGATGATCAAGCCAGTTCCTCTCTGACCTGTGAAATTCAAATTAATTAATTTCCTCATTGAGCAAATGTTTGTTGGCATCTTTGTCTCAGATGATGTAAGCTAAGTATTTCACATATTTTTCTTATTTAATCCTCAGTACATATTAGGTGTTAGGTCTTGCTGCTTGCTTTGCAAATGAAGAAACAGAGCTCATGAAATTTAACTGAACACAAAGGCTTGGTCTAAGGGGTGGGCACATGACCGAAATCAACCAATCAGTTTCTTCCCTAGGTCTTATATATGCTGGAGAAGGAAGAGATTTTCTTTTCTGTCTCTGGGTTTTTGAATAAGGATTATGGATGCAGTCATTCTGTCTTCCAGGCAGGTGTTGTCATGGGAAACCAGAGAGGATGGGACTGACCTGTAGAAGGAAGCTGAGCAATGGGGTAGCCTGGAACTCTAGTAATACTACTTTTCAGGTAGGTGTACCAATAAATCACTCCCCTTCCCTAACATTTTTGTTTTTGAGTCTCATCTCTGTCATTTATAACTGACTAATACAATATGCTTCCTAGCATATGTTTGCAGAAGCCCAGAGTCTGGGAAGTGATTTTCTTTATGTCTGAGAGGCTGACAAGGGAGAAACTGGTTATGGCAAAACCAGAGCATGATGATGGTCATGGGTTGTTGGTTTTTGGCATTTTTCACCCCTCAATGATAAGTCATTTACACATTTGTTTGTTCCCTTAGGTACTAAGTCACTCAAATAGCCCCTGAGGACCTGCCATGGGCCTGGGACTGTGCAGGTGCTAGAGGCATGGTGGCAGCTGGCAGCCACAGTGCCTGTGCTGGCAGAGCTCACTGTCCAGAGCCCTCATTTCCTTGGAGCCTCCATGGCCCTTGACTCAGCAGGCTGTTTGCCATTTAGAATCTATTACTTGAGGTGCTAAATTATTTATAAACTCTTTTTATCAGAGCATCTGAAGACTTAAAGACAGATTCTGTTTCTAAGGCTTGGGGTCAGAGCTCCTTTTAGAGAGATTCCCTTATCTTATTTCTCTCTCTTCCTTGCCCTCAGCATACCCTGGATTCAGAAGGATCTCTTGCCAGAATTGTCCCTAGGGGAATGTTTGAGCTGGAACTGGAGCTCCTTTTGCATATATTAATCTCTGTTCATTTGGATTTAAACTCACTTGTGGGTCCTGATGGATCCTGTGGAAGAAGGCTGCACCCACTTCTGAGAACAGAAGGGTCCATGGGGCCTCAATACTGGCACAGAGATGGTAATTGTATCAGCTCGCCCCATCTATTGCCAGCCCACCCCCAACCATGACTCCCTCAGCCCTCTCACCATCACCTGTGGCTGGAGTCCCCTGACTCCCTGCTCACCTGTCATCATGGCACCTGGTTGAACTTTTCTGTAGATCTTTCTTTCAATGAATGTGTGCCTTTGGGTACTGCTCAGCACCAGCTCCTCCTCCCAGCCCTCAGGTGTCTGGGACTATGCTTCAGGAAGAAGATCTGGTGTAGAAAGCAGAAGAGCCTGGGGCTGGGTACCTGGGTGGGGGTATTGCTGGAATATTTTAGGCAAAGATAAGAGAACCAAATTGGAGCAATGGAGATGGGAGTGGAGGGAAGATAGGAGCAGCTAGAAGGATTTGGGAAATTGACGGGGTACAGCAGAGAGGAAAGAGTGGTGTGCATGGAATCACACAAGGAGACACTGCCGAGCTGGCTTGGAAGCTGAATCCTCCTGGCTACTTGGCCAGTGCTCACTTAGCTACCCCAGCTTGTCTCCCAGACACAGACCTCTCCTCAAATGCTACTTCCCTAGGGAAGCCTTTTCCAGTTCACCAGCTTAAAACAGGATCCCCTGTTATATGCTCTCCCATGATCTTCACCAGACAGATGCTAACCTGTGAGTGCATGCTTGGGTTATAACATGCCTACAGTCTGCCTTCACCTTGGGAGCCAGGCTGGGCTTATTCACCATGGAGTCCCAGTAAAAAATCTGGAACACTTTGGGTTCTCAAAAATGTATGTGGAATGTCTAAAGAAATAAATGGCCCATCTGTAAATTTTTGTTCCTCTTTAGAAGCTTTGTGCCCAAGATACTCACCTGCCTACATTAGGACTCCCCGGCAGAGAGAGAGGTTGGCTGTGCATTCACTGCAGCTCACACACACTGGATCTCAAGCCAGCTTTATTTTCTCAACACAAAAGTACAAATGGAAAATATTTATGTGAACTTCAAGGAAGCTACGAGGAAATGAAGAAGCCACTTAAACCCTTAAAGCCATGGTGAGTGATTGTGCATTTGCCGTCAGACCAATTTTATCAACTTGAGTCCTCCTCAGTGAGGCATGGGGAAGGACGGGATGGGGGTCTCAGAGGAAAGATCCACTCTCCATGCCCCTTCCCTGGGCAGCTCCCCCATCAATTTCCACCATTAAAAGTTACTGATATTTTTAAGTTGAGATTTTCTGATCCCGGTTAAATTTTCAGACTTCCTTTGAGGGGTTTGCATTCTGAACTGTTGGGAGATCCTGAAACCTCAGAGTAACTGGGGGACCTGAGAACAGGTGGGGGTGAGTCAAGGCAGTTCTAAGAAGTCAGGGAGATCCCCTGAATGGGTGAGGAGAAGGCCAAAATAGGGAGAGAGGAAGAGAAAGAGAGGACAGAGTTGGATTCTAAACATAAACACTGACTTTTTTTTTTTCCCCTGGTCTTTCCCCACTACTGGAAGAAGCCCAGGGCTGGGAGATAGGAACCTTATTAAAATATATGTGCTGAGTGCCTGTTATATCCCAGACACTGTGCTGGGCATTGGGTTACAGCAGAAAATAATACATAGTCCCACCCAGCCTGGGTGTGGAGAATTCAGACAATAAATGTGGAGACAAGAGACAGTTGTGGGGGTTCTTTACACTGAATATCCAGGAAAGAGTTTTTGAAGAGGCATGGCTTAAGCTGAGAGTTGAAAGATGAGCTATGCAGAGAAGGCAAGAGCAGCCCTGACAGAAGGGATTACAAGTGCAAAGGTCCTGGGGCAGAAACCAGCTTTGTGGACTCAGGGGGCTAGAAAGCGGCAGAGTGGGTGGAGCTGAGTGAACAGGGGGTTGTTAGGTCAGCAGGTAGGTTAGCATGGGCAGTTGTGCTGGGTGAGCAAGTATGGGGGAAGGTTGGACAACAAGGGGCTGCTGAAGGGTTTGAGCAGAAAAGTGACATGCCTGATTCAAGTTTTACAGAACTCATCTTCTTGCTGTGGGGAAGGAATACGATGAAGTGAAGAGAGTTTGGGAGGAGACTGCTGTAGAGGTCCAGGGAAGAGCCGATGGTCAGCAGGGGAAGGTGGAGGCAGTGGAGAAGACAAACAAGGGACCGATTGGGGAGCTTCTGGTCCTTTTGTTGGCTGGCCCTGGGATCTAGTTCTTGGTTTCCCCATCTGTAAAATGAGAGCTTCTCTCAAATATCCTCCTAGCTCTGGGGATCTTGGAGGGTCTGTTGATTCTGGCCCTGAGAGCTTTCCAAGGTTTGCTTTTTCTCTCAAGGCTAAGAAACCCTCACTGGAAAGAATTTCGATTTATGGCTTAACGATAAATTTCCCAACTTTCTAAAGTTTTGCTAATATTTTAAGCACATGACTATCTTGTGTCCCAGCTTCTTATTGGGAGGTGGTGGGGGAGGGTGTTACATTATTAATAAAATATGAATATATTAAAGCATTTATTTTAATGTATCTTATGTGGGAAACATGATCTTCTATAGAGCTTTTTGGCAAGTAGTTGGAAATGCGTGTTTGCCCCAAACCTTTGAAAGCCCTTGATCAGGCGAGGGCTTAGTTTCTAACAAAGCCCTTGACCCCTCATGGTTTCAGTTCTGTTTACTCTTGGCAAGTGTTTTGGGTTCAAAGGGAGAATCTTTAAAAGCTGCATTGGGAAAGTCTATAAAATCTTAACGCGTCTTTGACATCAAATAGCTCTTTCAAAGCAGTGATTTGATGAAGTAAATAGGAACGCAGCACAAACCATATGGAACACATTTTCCATAACTGCTCCACACTTGAATAACAAAGGAGAAAAGTTCTTGGCAAAGGGAGTTTGGGATTTTAACGACCCTTAAATATTTGGCTCAGTAGCCAGATGTGTTTTACCAGGCTGCAAACCCTGAGGATCGGCCCTGCCTTTCTCTTTGGCAAAACATAAGCTAACATGATGTTGCTGTTCGTGAAAAGATGTTTGTGCCTCATTGCAGAAAGCTTAATTCACCATGATTTCCTTAATTATCCACCCCTCCCCCCAACTGGCATAACTCCCAGTATGCCTCAGAGCATCGTTGATTTGAGACATTCAGCTGTTTATGATGATGCCACAGAAACCTCCTTAATTGCTTGAAAGGGGATCAAAGGGTCGATGGAACTTGGGCGGGGTAGGGTGCTCAGACTTCCTGTCATCAATGGCTCTGCTCCTAACCAGCTGTGCAAGCTGGGCAAGTCCCTTGATCTGTTCAGATAAGATGGGACAACACTATATTTGAACTGTTACTGTCAAGTTCTAGTTCTGATTATGAACGAACCTACCTGTACTGGAAACACAGACACACTGCCTCTCAAAGTCACCTTGAAAGTCCATGCCTGGTTTCATTAGATGTTGTCCCATTACTTGAGATGTCTGTGAGGGGGTGTATGCTGGGTGGTTCTCATCTCAAGACAACCCCAAGACTAGTTTATCTAACTTTTGTGCACTGATAGGTGGATGGTTGCCCCCCAATAACCTTCTCCAATAAGAGACATAAATTTGCAATTTCAGAAAAAAGGGGACTTCAGAGTGATGGAGCTCAGCACCTCCACTTCAAAGATGAGGAAACTGAGGCTCAGAGAATAGAAGTGGTTTGTCCAAGGCCACACAGTTTGTCACTGTCAAAGCCAAGACTGGAATCTACCTAATTTATTAGCAGTTTGGTCCCCAAGTGATTTTGTTTATAAAAATAAAATGCATCTGCACAGGACAAAGGAGATTTCCCAACACAGAAGATGTTCAAAAGCTTTCACATCAGGAGGGGATGGGTAGACGGAAAGGGAATGGACTGATGGCTCTGCGCTTGGGCTTGTTGCTGAGTATTCCATTAAGAAATACAAAACAGCAACAAACAGATAACACAATTAAAAAATGGGCAAAAGAGCTGAATAAGCATTTCTCAAAGGACGATATATGAATGGCCAACAGACACATGAAAAAATGCTCAACCTCACTCAGCATCTGGGAAATGCAAATCAAGACCACTCTGAGATACCATCTCATTCTAGTTAGGATGGCTAACATCCAAAAGACTGAGAATAAGTGCTGGAGAGGTTGTGGAGAAAAAGGAACTCTCGCACACTGTTGGTGGGACTGCAAAATGGTGCAGCCTTTATGGAAAATGGTATGGAGGTTCCTCAAACAATTACAGATAGATCTACCATATGACCCAGCTATTCCACCGTTGGGAATATACCCAGAGGAATGGAAATCATCCTGTCGAAGGGATACCTGTACTCCCATGTTTATTGCAGCACTATTTACAATAGCCAAGAGTTGGAACCAGCCCAAATGTCCATCATCAGATGAGTGGATAAGGAAATTGTGTTATATCTACACAATGGAATACTACTCTGCTATAAAAAAGAACAAAATACTACCATTAGAGAAAATTATATTAAGTGAAACAAGTCAGGCACAGAAAGAGAAATACCACATGTTCTCACTTATTTGTGGGAGCTAAAAATAAATAAATAAACAGACAAACAAATCAAAGAGGGGGAGGAAGAAGACAGAATAACCACAAAAATTCCTTGAACTATTTAAGTCAAGTGAACAGATATGATGGGGGGAGGGAAGAGGGTGGAGAGTAACGGGTAAAGGGGAGTGAAAATCAATTACAATGTATATTGAGGAGTAAAATTTAAAAAAAAAAAGAAAATGCAAAACACTTTAGAGAAGAAGAAACAGGATTAGAGAAGTTAAGTGGCTTCTGCATGTGGCACAGTCGGGCTGCAGCCTGTGGCTCCAAAGCCTTTGTGCTTCTTGTCATGTGAATGTTGGCCTGCACTTCGCCATGGCGGTGTCTTTGTCCTTTGGGGCTGCTATAACAGAATACCATAGTCTGAGTGGCTTATAAACAACAAATGTTTATTTCCCACAATTCCAGAGGCTGGAAGTCTAAGATCACAAAGCCAGCATGATCAGGCTCTGGTTAGGCTTCCAGGTTCATAGACAGCTGCCTTCTCCTGTGACCTCATGTGGTGGAAGGAGTGAGGACTCTCTCTGGGGTCTCTTTTATAAGGACATTAATCCCATTCACGAGGGCTCCACACTCATGCTAATCACCTCCCAAAGGCCCCACTTCTTAATACCATCATCTTGGAGATTAGGATTTCAACACGTGAATTTTGGGAAGACACAATAGGCAGATCATAGCAAGTGAGTTTGCAAGCCTGGAGGCCTCCTGTCAATCTGGGGCTGTTTCTCCACTGCATCCAGTTGTTGGATCATTCCTCTTCCCACCTCTTTTCACCCTGGAGGAGACTCTGCACTCTCTTAGCCTGGCAGGAGCCTCAAGAACCGATCCATTTTTTCGTTCTTGCCAATAGATAGATATTGATGAAAACCACATGCTCTATGGTATGGGGAGGAGGTGCAGAGATGCCCAGACCTAAGTCCCAGCTTTCTCCTTGTGAAAATATAAGAGTTCTTCTTCTTTAAAACAAACAAACAACAAACAAACAAACAAAAACCCCAAAAGAAAACACCTAATCACAGTTTCTCTGCATTATGGTGCACAGAGCTGCAGGTGGGGCTGGTGACTGTCCTCGGAGGAAAGCCTGCCTTGCTGGTTCCACTGCGCCTTCCAAGTTTTGCTTTTCTTCACTCCCCCATCTCCAACCTGACCAGCTCCTATAGGAGTTTCTCCCCAGCTGACCGAGGACCTGCCATCCTCCACCCCATCAGCCACACTCTTGGGATGTGTAGTTGGCAGCATGAACATTCCAACAAAGACAAGCCATCATTAAGGGGGAAAGAGATCCAGCCAGAGCAATGGAGAGAGCAGAGGCTGAGAAACAGGGAGTGCACTGAGAGGAGGAAGGGTCAGGAGAGCCCAGGACTGGCCTCCAGCCAAGCCCGAGGAAGGTTCTAGGTTTGCTGCCCTGCACTGCACCTCTCCCTGGGAGCTGCGGGGGGCGGGTGCTGCTGCATCCAGAGAACCAGGAAATCACTGGGCTCTGATTTTGGGTCATGCCAGTTCCTGAACATAGTTTCCAGGTTTGTATTCCTCAGCCCAGGGGCTAAGAAGTCCTAAGATTTTCCAGCAGCCTGAAAACTAGAGCAGGGACCAGGAACTTGTCCCCGGGGTTCTGATTCTGCCTGAGCCATTTCTACTTCAGGCTGTGCTCTTGAGTAGTTCTAGCTCAGGTGGCAATGAGCAGAGTGAGGGATGATGTGGATTTGAGAGAGAACTGGGCTGAAACTGAGTGGCATCGCACTGTTTCAGGCATGTTAACTAAATATAGGGATTATATACCCCAAATCCTCACAGAAAGTAGATTTATTGTACCTCATTATCAAATTTTACACATTCCGCGTGGATGAGACTGATGTGCTGTATTACAAAAGAATGTGGATATCACGGACTAAAATCTTCCCATGTTAAGAGGGAAACATTCAGAAATGACAAGGGTGAGAACTGAGGTGTTGGCCCTTGTAGGCTGCTGAAGAGATGCTGAAGCCAGAGAGACTTCAAAACCTCCTTAGTGCTCCCTGGGCATATTCCAGGCAAACAGATTCAGCTTGAGTTCAGTTTGAACCAGGATAAGTTTAGCACTTCTGAGGACCTCTGTACTTCATTGTCCACTTCTCCTGAAACTCGCCCCTTTGATTTTCACAGGACCTGTCCTTGGTCCTTCACACATTCAACACAAGTTGTAGCACTTTAACACAGCTGTGTACGTGAGTGTGTGTGCATGTGTGTACTGATGGGGCTTGGAACACACTACCCCCAAATGTGGCACCTTGGCACTTGGGAGAACAGCAGAAGTGGGAAGGTCCTCTGACCTTCTATGCATCTTCCCCGAAGTGGGCTGGAAAACTTAGGAAAAATTCTCTGACTTTCCCCTGAAGCAAGACCACCCTGCACCCAGAGGAAAGGAATGCCCTTATCTCTGGAGACACAGGGACACAGGAGAATCTGAACAAACAGGCTTGGCTGTTTCCCCCAGTTTACTGCTATTTGATCATGACCCCTTTGTCCAATCCTCCTTCTCCATAACTATCCACTTTTTCACCAAACTTGGCATAAAATATACAGGTTCCCCTGTTTATTTGGGTCTTCATTTCTGTAGGCTCCCATATCATGCAAAACTCACATTAAATAAATTTGTGTGCTTTTTCTCTTGTTAATTTAACTTTTGTTATAGGGGCTTCAGCCATGGGTAAGAAAAGATTTCTTTACCCCTATGGTATGTACTTATGTATTTATGTAGGGGCTTGTGTGTATTATGTGTGTAGGTATGTGTATGTATATATGTAGATAGCTAGGTAGTATGTGTGTATATGTAGGTAGGTAGGTATATGTGTGCAAAACTTCAAAATAATTTTAATTTTTATCAAAGGTAGAGATTAAAATGTCAGACAGTAGTTGTACTAGGATCATAGTGAAAAACATCAGACCCCTGACCAATTCTTTTTCACTCCTGATTCCCATTTCCTGGAAGAAACAGTTTTTAGCTCTTAGCTAGTTCTTTATATTCACCTTTACATTTCTAATGAGCACACATATACTGCTATTTTAAATATTTTCTGTATTAGACATTATCTACTGTCTCCCTACTGTGGAAGATGAGGATTTAGCTCTCTTCCACCATCCCACATCCCCACACAGGTATGTCCTTTCTCCCTCCCCTCCCAATACATTTAGGACCCATTTTGGTTAAATAAACATTCAGTGATTTTGTTACAACCATATATATATTAATCACTAGTGTCTCGTGATTTTGTTTTCTTTCTTACACAGCTATTTATTTAGTCTAGAGCTAAAAGAATTTATTTACTTGTTCATTTGCTAGGTTTCTATGTACCTGTCACTGATTCACCCCCAGTCTCCATGCCTAGCTGTGAGGCAAACCCATCAGTTCATCTCTCAGCTCCTGGTGTCTGCACTCTATTACTCCAGTCTATGAGAGCTGCTCTACAGGCCTGTTGCGTGGTTCTCATCCTAGGATTTCCTTCACTTCAGCCTGGGAGTATTCCCTAATCTACTGTGTTGACTCTTCTATTCTTGGATCCCACCCACTTCCTCTTTTCTGGTTTATTCCCCTTTGGATACATGGTTTCCTCCAAAAATACAGATGATACATTTTTAAAGACTGTGCAAATCTTAGAAACATCTTTTTCCCACCTGAACACTTTAGCTGGGTATAGAATTCTAGGCTGCAATTTTTTTGTTTGTTTGTTTTGCTCAGAATTTTGAATTGTCTTTTAGGTTCCAGCATTGCTGTTGATAACACTTTCATTACTGATATTTTGCATATGACCTGCTTTTTTTTTCTGTAAACATTTAGTATTTTTTATTTCTCTCCCTGGCATTGTGATAGTTCATAATGATGTGCCTTTGTATCAATCTTTTTCCTGTCATTGAGCTAAGCTCTCAATGAACTCTTTCAATATGGAATTGTGTGTCCTTTGGGAAATTCTTTGATTTCTTTAATAGTTTTCTTTTCTCTGTTTTTCTCTATTTTTAGTTTCTAGAACTTCTAGAATTTAAATGTTTTCTTGCACAGATATTCTAATTGTATTACTTTTTCTCTTCTGTTTTCCATCCTTATGTTCTACCTTACACATTTGTTTATTTTTGTTGCTATTATTATTGTTTAACAAAGTGCAATTTCTGTTTCATAAATATAATATTTTCCTACCTCTCCAAGATATTAATGATTTTTTTTTTCTTGTATCTGTGTCTTAGTTGATTATCTCTGCTTTGCTTTTAGAGACTTTCCTCAAATGCTTAATGCTTCTTGATTGTACACATATATGCTTGGGGGAAATGTTAAAGCTGGGAGCTTTGTTGTTCAGAGATGGAGCTGTGACATGGAAATTCTCTGCCTCTCTCCCTCCCCCCCAAATATTAGCATCTGTAGCTCTTTTGCCTTGGGCTGGTCAGTTTGCCCAGGGAGGAATTTTCTGGGCTGTTTGTGGGTCTGGAAACTCCCTGTTTATAATGTCATCTTCTGTTTATTCCTCCTGTTTTCAGTTTAGTGCCCTGAGTTGTGCATGTTGACTATGAGTGCTGAGCCCTTCTGGCTCCCTGTCCCCAGAGAGCAATGATATCTGAGTCTTCTGCAAGACTGGGGACAGGGAAGCCACCTACTGAATGGGGAGAGGGAGAGCTGGGCCATAGCAGCTCCTTGTACAAATTTTCAATGAAATCATCCTGTTTATATTCTCACCTTCACACTCTGTCTTCAGAGCTCCCTATTTTGTAGACTATCCGGCATCCTATGGTCACATCAAATGTATCCAATGTGACTCCTCAAATTCTCATGGCCTTACCTGTCTCTTGGACCCTTGGCCACTTACTCAGTCTCAGTTATGGTACCAATGACCTATTCCATTGGCTCTGGGCCATTTGGCCTCCACGGTCTGACATGCCCTAACTTGTCCCACCACTTCCCCACCTAGATTGGGTTCTATTACCCCAAGGTGGCCTTAGGTGGAATCTTCCAGGAGAAAGAAAAGGGTTTTGGATAAAAAAAATCACATCACCTTCCTCCTGACTTCATCTTATGAACAATCGATATGTTTCAATAAAAAATTAATTTAAAAAAAAAAATGAATCAACTGCAGAAAAGTCAGGGGGGAGGAACTTGAGGATGCCCTACCCCTGGGTCCTTCTCTACCCACTGGTAGTCCATCCTTTCTCTGGCTTTATAAAATGTCCTTCCATTGTCATTCTTTCATTTGACATATTAATGTAGACATTGGTGACAAAAATAATTTATTTCTTTTTATTTTGCAAGAAATCTTAAGAAAACCAGGAGTAGCTGAAGAGAAAATGAACTGGGCATCATTTTTGTTTATGAGACTCAGAACTGCCTGGTACAAAAATGCATCTGGTGGTTGTGAGCATGTTCAGGCTCCCTGAGCCACATTTTCTTGCCTCATTTTGACATCTGGACCAGTGGACAAGACCTTTACCTCTGCCATTCTCCTGCATGGGCTCCCTTCCCTTCCTTTCCCCTTTTCCACTTGGTGTGTTGGAGAGCAGAGACCTTGCTTATCTCTGTAACCTCAGCACCCAGAGAAGTTCTGGGCATAGGTTAGCTGTTAAACATATTTGTGGAATTGGATGACTGGACTCTCTCAGACATCACCCCAGGGACTTGGGTACCTGGAGGCACCGACTTTTGAGGCAGGCAGCATGGAAGGTCTATAAAAACAGACATTGCTCATAAATCTGAACTAGGTCATCCAGCTGTGGGGACCAGGACTTGTGTGCCAGGAGCAGGAACTCTGTCGTTTCCCTTTTGAAGGGATGAATAGAAAACCTCAGGTATTCCTCCCAGCCCAGGAAAAATTCTTTCTCCCTAATCTCATATGTTTGGGAATGTCTGTTTGCCTCAGCAAAATCCACTTGCTACACTTGTTGTTCCAGCTGTGCTGTCGATCCTGGGAGTGGCATCTGTATCTCCTCCCGGATCCAAGTCTCCTTCTTCCATGTAGAAACTAGACCCATGTCAGTCAGTCCTAAGTGAGTCAGCCCTGCCATTTAAACTAGACCATTTCTCAGTCTTAAAAACAAATATGTAAAAGATGTAAGTTGTTAAGTGTAATAATAAAAGAAACATCTGTGAACCCGAAACTTATATAAAAAAAATTGCAAGACCTACATCATTGAAACTCTGCCTCCCTTTCACATGCATAATTATATGTGGTTTTTCTAGATTTTGTATTCATCATTCACCTTTTTTTTTAGAACATTATGCTTTATGTATGTACCCCTAAATGATGTATTGCTGTTTTTTTTTTTTTTTTGGTTTAACTTTATAAAAATTGTATCATGCTGTAAGTTTTCTTATGCAACTTGCTTTTTTCTCTTGCCATTAGGCTTGTGAAATTTATTCATGATGATCTGTATACTATCCTTCATTAATTTTTATTGCTGTACACTGTGACTGTGACCATACCACAATTTTTTCTATATTCTATTAATAGAATATTTTGGTTGTTTCCAGCCTTTTGTAGAAAAAATGTACTATAAACATTAAGGTAAATGTATCTGGGTGCACAGGTGGCATTTGCCTAAGTATAGAATTACTGGGCTTTATGTAACACTCAAACTAAACTCTGCTAGCTAATGCCAAATTCTTTGCAAAGGGCTTGAGTCAATTTCTACTCTCTCTGGTAGAGTATATAATTTTCCATTAATATGCATCTTTACCAGCACTGTGTATTGTCAGATTCTTTAATTCTTTCTATATAATATATTCTACCTTGTTTTCAATTTAAATTTCTTCATTTCATAATGAGGTATCTTTTCAAAAATTTATTAGCTAGTTTCCTTTTTTTAATATTATGTGTTCAAGTCTTTTCCACTGTTTTTTTGTTTTTTTTGTTTGTTTGTTTTTTTTGTTTTGGTTGTGTGTCTAATTGACTTTTAAGAGTTAAATACATATTCTGGATTCTAATCATTTGACCTTGTATATATGTGGCAAATATCACTCCCAGTTCGAGCCACATTCTCACTTTCTCTCAGGTGTCTTGATGAACAAAAGTTCTTAATTTTAATGTAGTTTAATTCATCATTTTGTTTTCCCTGAATGTTTTATTTTTCTCTGTGTATAATCAATTCAGTTGTCCCACCACCAGTTATTGATTAGTCTTACTTTCTCCCACTTGCCTGAAAAATTAGCTCAGTCAAAAAATTGTATGTGTATATGAGAATATAATAGATCTATGAGGGTACTTCAAAAAGTTTGTGGAAAAATAGAATTAAGATAATATGAATCTTTCCCTGAACTTTTTGAAGTACCCTCATATTTTTCAGATCTCTGCTCTAATAGCTGATTTGTCTATCCTTGCACCAATAGCACCATGCCCACTGAATTAATAGAGATTTCTAATGGTTCTTAGTGATGGTTGGGGCAAGTTTCCCTACTGTTGGTTTCTGTGGTGTCTTGACTATTTTTGTTCCCAAGTATATACATTTAAGAACTTTAAGAAAATGCATAATACCATTATTACATCTAAAACTTATCACATTAAAACGTAATAGCTTCACATAGCCAGTCTACAAAGCAAATTTTTCAGACTCTTTCATATTTTAAAAAACTGTTTGAATCAGGGTTCAAGTAAAGTCTATCCCAAGATTTTTCATTGTCTGGATTTTGCTGTTATATCACCATAGTGTCATTTAACATGTTCCTCTGTCCACTGTACTTCTTGTAAATACAGTGAGGCCTGATCAGATTCAAGTTCATGTTTGGGAGGAGGAGAGGTAAGACTACTTCACAGGTGGTGGTATGCACTTACATCAGGAGGCACATAATATTTAGTTTTCTCTCGTGTGAATAGCAACCATTGATCACCTAGGTCTATTAATTCACTAGAAATTTCAAAAAGATGGTATTTTAATTCTATTGTTTCTTACTTATTAGCTAGACTTGTGTTATAAAATGAAAATTCCCCTGATTAACTATTTGTTACCTTGAGGTACAATTTATAAAGGAAAAACAAGATGAATGCTTGATTCTTTTCCTTTGTATATAAGTTTTCTTGAATAAAGAGTTAACTTGGTATCCCAGCATCATCCAAAGGTAACAACTAGGTTTTAGAAAAATCACTATGAATTAAAGGGCTGAAACTATTAGTTGTGTTTTAATCCATTGTAGTCATCCTCCTTGATGTCTAAATTGTCCCATCTATGGCCAGTGAGAACTTCTCTGAGTTAGCTCCTGAATCTTTTCCCATGACTCAGTAGTTTTTGTTTGCTTCTTTGAAATCTCAGATTACAAGATATTCCAGGCACATCTTAGACATTTCCTACCCCAGACTTGGAATAAGACCTTTGTTTAAGAAGACCTGATTCCCATTAGCATGAAGTGCTATTTGAAAAACTACAATTTGGGCATTAGGACTCCTTATTACTATTGGCTTAGTCATTGTTTCTGGACTATTTCGGTGGATAGAGCTAGAGAACACACACACACACACACACACACACACATACACAACACACACATTACACATACATATTAAAGATCCATCATGGATTCTTATAATTCCAACTCAAGTTCGTGATTACATGGTTTTATTTAACCTCATCAGTCTTAACTTCTGTGAGATTTACCCTTCATGGTTTTAATACCATTCTGAGTTCTCACCAACAGTGTATGAAAGTACTTTTTGTCCCATATTTGTTGGAAAACTTTTGGATGAGAACTCGCATCTCAAAGTAGTTTCAATTTACATTTATCTTATTTTGAATAATCTGAGCAAACGTATACATATACATTTATTTATTTATAAATCAACTTGTCAAGTCCCACAATTACCTTGTTGGAAATTTTATTAGAGTAGCATAAAATATATAGGTTGACTCCCCTCAAATTCATATTTTTATGACATTGCATCTTCCTGCCCATGAACTAGGTCTATTTCTTCATGTATTTCAGTCTTTTTCAATGTCTTTCAATAAATCTTCCTAATGCCTTTAAAAAAGGTTTTGAGCATCTTTTGTTAGACTCTCCAAAGCCCTTTATGCATTTTGTGCTATTATAAATGGTATCTTTAAAAAATTTCACTTATACCTATTTGATGATGAAATAAATATAATTGGTTTTTGTACATGTCAAATGATTTTGCTAGCTTTTCTATTACTTCCAATAATTGTAAATCATTTTTGTTTTTTCATGAAGACCATCTTCTAGGAATAATGATAGTTTTGTTTTTCTATTTCAATCCTTCTACATTTGCTTTCTTTTTTTGTGTCTGTTTGCTGCTGAGGACCTTTAGAAAGACATTGGATCACACCAGAATCTTAGGTTATCTGCATTATCAGGTATCCCTCATTTGGCCTAGGTGCAAAACTTATAAGAAAAGCTTTTTTCTTCTCTACTTGCCTCATACCCCCATCTGTGATTGGGTTTGACTTTTGTGCAGTGAAGACCTCAGCTGAAGTTTTACCAGCTGGCTTGCAACTATGAAGTCTCCTATAGCTTTGCTTAGTTAACCTGGATGAGAAGAGAGAAATGAAATGTGGCTTCTTAGACCTCATGATCAGGATGGGCTGGGCTGGGACTCTAGGGAGCCAGGTAGGCCCTGGGATAGGGATCCCTGAACCACAGCTGGGGCAAGTGGGTAGGGAAAGCCTGAGGAGCTGGGAGTCTTACATTCTGAAGGTCCTTGAGAGTCAGATATAGGAAGCCATTCCATTCTCATCAAGACAAAGGAGGCAGCAGACCATATGGCAAAACTTAAGTATTGGGAGACCAGTGGGCCCTGGATCATGGCAAGGAGCAGGAGCAAGTGCCCAGATCCAGGCTGTGTTTTCTGAACATTATTTCATCAACCTAAGGCCATGCATATATCCATGAGTTAGTGTGGTTAGACTCAAGTTTAGTAGTGTGGGGGCTGAATGCAATTATACATGCAAAACCCCTAGGTCATGTTCTAGCATACAATAGGAGCTCAGTAGGCAGCAGTTCTTGGCAGGTACAGCACCTTTGTAGACATTCAGTGCTGCACTTGCCAAGAACTGCTGTTTATTGAGATCCTATTGCATTCCAGGACATGATCTAGGGACTTTCCTGTCTGTTAGCTGTGGGCTTTTCTGCCAGCTCAGTCATCCTCCCCAGGTGCCATGGCCTGGAGGTGCTCATAGCAAGCTCACATAGTACCCATTCTGGAAACCAGCTTTCTGGAGTCTATTCTTGTTTCTCTGGTCTGTGGATGCTCAGCTTTGCACTCTGGCTTTTATACCTGCCTTGTCGACATGCTTCAGTCTTTTTCCAGTTTCTTGGCAGGCAGAGCTCAGGCTGCAGGCCCCATCAGCATGCTGGCCTCTCACACCCACATGGGTTGGAGGATCTGTGTAGCCAGGGCCAAAGATGTTTTAATCACGGGCTTGGTTAGTATACACTAGTTTTTATCTCAATCACCCAGGGAATAAATACACTATGCAAATTCCTAGGATCCACCCCATCTGGGTCACGAGGAATCATAGTGGTCCTGGACTGGAGCCTGCCATTTATTGTATGACTCTAGGGAACTCTTCTCCTGTCTCTGGCCCTCAGCTTTCCCAGTTAAACTGTCCAGGATTCTCTGACTAGAGACTGGATGTCTCCTTCCCAGCTTCCCTCCTCTGGCACACTCCTGACTGTATCTTTAGACTATAAACTCAGCCTTGGAGGGGTTAGGAAATTCACTGCTCATATTATTATCATGACCAATCTCCTTTCCCACATTTTATCCTTCATTTTATGATAGCTATTAAAGACAGTTAGGAGTTCTCTCGGTTCCTTGAGGAATATTTATGCATTTTATAGGACTCTCATGAAGGAGAGAAGCCCTTATTAGGAGCAGGCAGGGAGAGTCTGCATTAAGGGGACATTAGGAGGCCTCTCTCAGAGGATAATGATTCTGCGCCTTCCTGTTTAACTTGCTAGTTTATGCACCTGTTTGAAATGTTTTCTTTTGGGGAGATCAAGGGATCCTTGAGAATTTCAAACAGCACAGAGATTGCTCTCTCATTTAGATCTTGCTTCTGTTTGCAATATTGTTTGCACTGGCAGGAGGGGTAGGAGAAAAGGGAGCCTAGACTTCCTGTTTGGATTTTTCAACCCCTCCACCTTTGCCATGTTTCGCTTACCCATTAAGAGATCAACAACTGGCCAGCAGCTTGTATTTACTCTTGCCCTGTCGGTAATAGCTTTAGTTTCTACCCCATGTTTCGCCACTCAGTCTCCCCAGCACATCCCATATTTCATGGGACCTGAGGCCATCTCCAGGAGCGCCCCCTCCTTTTTTTTTTTTTTACTAGACTTAACTTTTTTAGAGCACTTTTAGGTTCTCAGTAAAATTGAGCAGAAAGTATAGAAATTTCCCATATAACCCCTGCCCCCACACATTCACAGCCTCCCCACTATCACCATCCTGCACCAGAATGGTACGTTTGTTATAGTTAATGAAATTACATTGCCCCGTCATTATCCCCCAAAGACCAAAGACCATAATTTACGTTGGGTTCACTCTTTGTGTTGTACATTCTATGGGTTTGGACATATGTATAATGACATATATCCACCATAATAATATCATACAAAACAGTTTCACTGCCCTAAACATCCTCTGTCTTCCATCTCCCTGCTAGCCCCTGGTAATCACTGATCTTTTTATTGTCTTCATAGTTTTGCCTTTTCCAGAATGTCATAGAGTTGGAATCACCATATGTAGCCTTTTCAGATTGGCTTCTTTCACTTAATAATATGTATTTAAGTTTGCTCTATGTCTTTTAATTGTTTGATAGCTCCTTTTTTGTGTGTGTGCTGAATAATATTTTGTTGTATGGATGCATTTCAGTTTACCTATTCATTCACTTACTGAAGAATATCTTGGTTGGTTCCAAGTTTTGGAAATTATGCATAAAGCTGCTATAAATCTCTGTGTGCAGGTTTTCGTGTGGATGTGTTTCCAACTCCTTTGGGTAAATACCAAGGAGTGTGATGGCTGAATCATATGGTAAGAGTGTGTTTAGTTTTGTAAGATACTGCCAAACTGTCTTCCAAAGTTTTCACCGTATTTTGAGTCATGACTAGTCTTCTTGGGAAATGGGCTATCTAGGCCAGGAGGCTGAGGGATTTCAAAGACCACCCCTTTCTCTATCTTTCCAACCAGCTACACCTCCCAAGTACTGTTGATTTCTACATGTTTCTCCAGAAGGCCTCATCTTCTCTAGAGGGGCTAATGCAAGTTTCATTTTGCTGTCTGTCTCCAGGTTTCCTGCAACAATCCCAGAGATGAGCAATGCCTGTGGTTACTGCTATTACCACTGTGATCAAGGCAAGAAGAGGGGCACAACATGAAATGTCTAACCTAGTCCTTGCTTGACAATGTGTGGTCCCAACCACCTGCACCAGATTGTGGGGATGGCTAGATGGGCAGTGTAGTGGCTTGAATTATTTCCCTCCCAAACTCCCTGAAGGTTGAATTGTGTCCCCCAAGTTTTATGCATTAGAAACTTAGCTCCCACTGTGACTGTTAAGAGGGTGGGAGATCCTGTTATGGTAACTGAAAGGTGGAGCCTTAAAGAGGTGATTGGATTGTAGGACAATGCAGCAGTGAATGGATTAAAAAATGGTGGTCAGGGGCGTGGTTCTGAGGGCTTTAAAAGAAGAGGAGAGTCTGTCTTTCTCTCTCTCTGCTCTCTCTGCTTCCACCGTCTTACAATATGAGACCCCTGGGTCACTGTCACCACCACCAGATGGGCTTTGGACTTCACAGCCTCAGCAACTGTAAGCAATAAATTTTGTTTTCTTTATAAATCACCCAGTTCTGTGTATTTTGTTATGAGCAACAAAAACAGACTAATACAGGCAGATTCCCAGGTCCCCCATAGAAGTAATGAATTGGAACGTCAGGAAGTGGTCTATCTCCCTTCCTCCATTCCCATGAAGCTGATTCTGACCCTTACTGAGTTTTGAGAATACCTGACTCATGTCTTGGGTCTATTGCTCACCAGTCCCCCAAGCCTGCAAATGGAAATCTCTCAGAGCCCTGGAATTCCCCTGCTTCCTAAGGGGTTTGGTTGGATTGGGGTATTTCTGGACCACACTGCAGTAAGCTTCCCTGCCCTCCTTTTTTCCAGTCAGGCCAGCTGTTATCCTCTATTTCTCTGTGTCTTTTTCTCCATCTCATTTTAATTGATTCCGAAGTGTTAAGGCATTTAGTGAGTATGAATTTGTGTTTCGCTGAAATCAATCTCTTTCTGCAAGCTTGCTTTCCCCTTCTTACACGTCAGCTAAATCTGGCCTCCCCCAAATTAAATGGCTCCGGGCGGAACCAGCCTTGAGTTGATTACCTAATGCCGTAGCAGCTCCAAGGCTGCTGATCTGGCTTGACCTAATTTGACCCAGAAATGCTGTCCCACTCACAAGCATAGTCCTCATTGTGGAGACAGGTGTGCTTTAACCTGCCATCCAAGGGACGAAAGGCAGGTAGGCAAAGGAGGCTTCAGGGTGCTGGGGGCATTTTGCCCAAGTGGGAAAGAAGGAGAGAAGCCCTAGGACTGAGAGTGGAAAGGTACCAAGGGAGGGGATGTTACAGGCTTCTGAAGTTTGAGGTGACCTCGAGGAAGACAAGAGAATGTTCTCCTTTCTCCATTACTATTGAAAGCTCATTGTCCTTACCATGGACCTGGGAATCTGGTGTTCTGTGTTGAGAGAAGCCAGGAGGTGTGGTAGAAACAGATGGGTCTTTCTGTGTGACCGTTTGACTCCGAACCTCAGTTTCCTCATTGGCAAAGCGGTGAATATCATGTCAGGCACTCACTCAATGATGGCTTTCTTCTTATTATCACTAAAGCTCTGATGGACAGGTATTAACCCGCTCAGTTTACAGGCACACTGAGGTGGCTTATCCAAGGCCACATACCTGTCTCCATTGCAAGTGGCAGGGCAGGCTCTGAATCCAGTGTGGTTACCCCTCCAGCAGGCCCCCCAGTGCAGTGCAGCTATTGGGGCCCAGAAGGCAGGGCTCCCGGCTGGCTGGGTTCTTCTCTCCCTCTGCTCCTCTCCATTAGCAATGGCCGTGGCTTATTCTTCAGTACTGGCTCATTCATTCCTGAGGTCTGAGAAAGTGAGATGTGTTCAGTGCCTGTGGGTTGCTGTCCTGAGAACAGAGTTTGACTACAAAGAACAGTGATCATGTGAGTCCCATCAAAGGATGAGATTAAAGTGCTCACTGCAGCAATGTATTGGGTGGTAATTGACCCCTGGGGGCTGGGCTTAAACACTGAATCTAGCTCCTGTGCCATTTTTCACCTCAGTTCCCTCAACTGTCAAATGGGAGAGAATAATACTGCTCCCTGCCTGTCCCCAGGGCGTTGTTGTGAAGGAGGAGTGAGTTAATGAACGTGAATGTACTTAGTACAGTCCTTGGCACATAACAGGTGCTCAAAAATGGCTTTTTATATCTGTACCTATAGAGACAAATAGTGTAATAAAAATAAATTAAAAAATTTGTTAAAATATCCACAAGAGCTGCATATTGGTCAGAGAACGCAGGCAGGACAGATTTCAGCTCTGCCTGTCCGAGCCCTGCCTATAGCTCTGTAGCCCAGGGGACAGGACAGGATTCCGAATCATAAGGATACCTGTCTTTGTTAAAAAATATAAGAGGGCGATTAGGGGAGGCTCTGATTACATCGACATGAAAAAGCTCAGCCTCTGTTGGTTAGATCAGCAATTCTTCCTCCTGGTTTCTTATCACCCCAGGGTGTCTCCAATTATCTCAAGAAGGGTCAGGAACCACTCAAGATGTTATTAGTTTTAATCCATTCTAATTAAATATATAAGTGGGCCATGTACCACTTTGCAGAAAGAGAAAACGGGAAATAATATCTTAAAATAAAATATATAATTCTTGAGTACCTGTAGCCAGCTCCTCAAGGGCTGGAGACTTTCTCTTCTTTACCTTCTCCTTCTCCTCTTTCTCTTGCTCTGTGCCTTGCTCGATGCTCTGATTGATACTGGCAAGCATCCATGATATCTAGAGAGTCGGCAGTGTGATAGGAAAAGTGAGGCCCAGGGTTGGGCGGGTGGTGTACACATGGAGGGAACCCAGAGGCCTGGGCACTTGTCCTAAATTTGCCTCCCAGTGCTGTGTGACTTTGGGCCAGTCTATTCTGGATGAGTCTCTGATGAGGTTCTGTCTTTCCTGCCTCACTAGGTCATGATGGGCTTGAAGGCAACAATGAATGGGCCAGTGCATGGTAATTAGGATGCCCATACATTCATGAATTCCGTCACCACATTTATTAAGCACCATCTTGTGCCAGGCACTGGGCTGCATGCAGGGAAACAAAGATGAGCAAAAAATGATGGGTCCCTGTTCTTGTGCAGCTCGTAGCAGAAGAGGTTGTACTGGGACCCCGGCAATGCATGGAAAATGTCACCCATGAGAGAGAGAGCTGCTGCTCCCTGTGCACTAGGATATTCCTGGACCTTCGAGGACTGTTTCCAGGGACAGCAAGGTAATGGTCCTGTTTACAGTGAGGACTGAGGGGGGAGGCAGGGATCCTGGTCCACAGGCTGCCGCTGTTCCCTCCGCAGTTGCCGGTGGTTTTGGGCTCAGCCTGTCTTCCTCTGCTGACGCTGGCATAAGTCGGGTTAGAAGAGGCAGAGGAAGAGCACAGCTTAGCATGGAGTGGTGGAGTGGGGAGAGGGGGAGAGTGGACAGAGCCTGTGAGTTGGCCCAGCTCGAAGTAAGAGGGATCTGGCAAGAGGGGGAGAGGACCCGTCACACAGTGAGGGCCAGGTTTCTGGGAGACGCTTTGTCCTCACGCTGAGAAGTTTCCATGTGACCTTTGGAATATCACGTCTTTTGGGGCCTCTCTACAGGCTTCCCGGGTGTTCTCTCCAGGTGAGGCCTCAGGTGAGCTGGTGGGATTCTGCGTGGGGGAATTGGGGATAGTATCTCACTCAGGAATTCATGTTGCTCACTCTAAAGCCACCAGGCGAGCAGAGCCAGGGGTCTTGTGGGAAGTAGGGTCCAGTGGCCACCAAGGGGAGCCAATCAGGAGCCCAGAAGCAGACCTGGACATGGTTTTTGCTCTTAAATGTCCTATGCCTCTGGCCTTCGGGCCTTGCAGGTACCATTCCTCCACCCTCTTCTGAATTCCTCCCTTCTCCTCCATTCTCTCTGCATCTTGGCTCAGCCTTCAGGGTCCATCATAGATGTCCTTTCCTCCAGGAACCACCCCCCCATCCCTTCTCCCTGATCTCCCTGGATGGGGCAGGAACTGTCCCCGAGTGTCCTTCCTGTCATGGCTCTTAATCCCCTGGATCCTGATGGCCTGTTTCACATCTGTGGCTGCATTAGACTGTGTGCTGTGTTGGCTTTGGCTCTGAGCATAGTCGTGGCACCCAGCAGGTGCTCGGTCAGTGTTTCTGGAATGAATGGTGTACTGAGGTTGTGGGTGCAGAGCCAAGACAGGGGGGCTAGAGAGACAAGGGCCATGACAGCAGGAAGTCGATGTCAACACTTGCTGTTGTGGGTCTGGGGTTAGGCTTTGCTGGCCTGGGTCATGGGTGATCTTGAAGGTTTGCTCTACTCTCTCTTGCACAGGCTGCTCACTCCTGGGTGGAAGCTGTAGCTACATTCTTAATTTTTTGAATGTCTTGGGTGATTTTTTCAAACATTTTACGTCCAATGTGCTTTGCATACTGCCATACATTTTAAAACCCACATATAATTTAAGGAACATTTAATCAATAGAGTCTTGATTCATTTTTCCCTTAAATCATCAGTATTATTGTTGTGAAGAGCCCATTTGAAGTTCAGGAAGGCTCTTAAGCATTTTTAATAACCATTTTCTCCCTTGCGTCCTATTTTTTTTTAGTATCTTTTTGAAAGATACTTTTTCCAGTGGTTGAATACGCTCAAAATGCCAGGTTCCCAATTGCTTAAATTGTGTCCAATATGCAATTCTGTAAGGAAAATGGACTTTTCCAGAATGCTTTCATATCTATATTTTTAACTGAAACAGTTTTTGCTGGTGGTGGTTCGAGTTACCCGGGAAGAGCTCTTAGGTCCCAGCTGTGATCTGAGGGTGCCATCAGGGCAAGGGAGATGGCCTTCCCCGAGAACGTCTCACCTCTCACCTCCTTTAAGCTCCAGATACATATATGGTGGGCGATCTCCATTTTCTTGGGTCTGATGCAAATCTCTGTTCCTGCTGTGGTTTGCTTATGGTATCTTGCATTTACTGAGTGCTTGGGGTACACTGGGTGCTGTGGTCTTGAATGTCCCCTCCAAAGCTCATGTGGGAGCTTGATTCCCAATGTGTCAGTGTTGAAAGATGGGGCCTTCAAGAGGTGATTGGATCATTAGGACCATTCACAGAGTAATGGGTTAATGGTTGAATGGGTTATCCTGCGTGTGGACTGGTGGATTTATAAGGAGAGCAGGGGAGCGTGTTAACAAGGGCTCTTGCCCCTCTCTCCATGTGATACCCTGTGTCACCATGAGACTCTTCAGAGAGTTCCCACCAGGAAGAAGGCCCTCACCAGATATGTTCCCTGGACCTTGAACTTCCCAACCTCTGTAAAGAATAAATTTTATTTCTTTATAAATTACCCAGCTCCAGGTATTCTGTTAGTAGCAACAGAAAATGGACTAAAACACTAGGTATTTCGCTAAACCCATCATGTGCATCATCTTATGAGGTTATTGTTATCCCATTTTACAGACAAGGAAACTGAGGCAGAGGACTTATGTATTAGTTTCCTGTGGCTGCTGTGCCAAGTGACTACAAACTTGGTGGCTTAAAATAGCAGAATTTATTCTGTCACGATTCTGGAGGACAAAAGTATGAAATCAAGGCATCGTTATGGGCATCCTTCTAAAGGCTCTAGGGGAGACTCTGTTCTTTGTCTCATCAAGGTTCTGGTGGCTCTAGCATCCCTTAACTTATGGCCACCTCACTCCAATCTCTGTCTCTGTGGTCACATTACCTCCTCCTCTTCGGGTGCAGTGCCTTCTCCTCTCTGTGGCTGTCTTTTATAGAAACACTTGTCATTGGCTTTAGGGACCTTGTGGGTAATCCAGGATAAACCCCTCCTCTCAAGATCCTTAACTTAATCACATCTTTTGCCACAACAGGTATAATATGCACTCTTTTGCCATAGAAGGCAATATTTGCAGGTTTGGGGAGTTAGGATGTTGACATATCTTTTGGGACACCAGTGTTCAACTCACTCTACTTTGTAAGCAGCAACATCAGGACTTGCACCCAGGTAGTTGGCCTGTACACGTGGGCTCTTGGACACCCGTCGTGTTCCCTGCTCCACTGTTACTGGGTTAGGATGATGGGGATGCAGACTACGAACAGTTGCCAGGCTCAGACAGCCTGGCTGGAGTTTTAATTGGTCTGTCCCCCAGAGGGTACTCATATCCTTCGTCTTTCTATTTTTCTCTTCTAATGTGGCAAAAATGCTTGAGTATGACTCCATCACAGAACCTCAAAGTCCATGTGGCTGGTGTTCTGAACTGGGGACCACAGACTTGCATTGTTGCTGTTCCATCCGTGACATGGAAGGGGATGGGCAGTTATGTGTACATTAGATTAAGCCAAACAAAGTGCCATATTTTTGGTCAAGAATGATCAAATATCTTCAATTTCACATGGTTCCATCTCATATTTATTTAAAATATATTGCCGATCAGCATTCTCTCTCTTCCCCCAGCTTGCCTTCGTCTTCCTGCTTCCTCCAAAGGCCAACAAAATGTTCTAGTTTCCTGCATGTGCCTTTGATTTCAACACACAGCTAATCTGACCTATTTCCATCCCTTAGATATTTAGGCACATCTTTGGCAGATTTGGTGGTTCGTCATGCCCCAGATCCCTTCTTAATTTCAACTGTCTCCAAAGAAGCCGCAGAGCAGCAAGCTCATCTTGAAGTCATCAGCTTCCATTAAGTGTTCAGAAGCATCTGTGTGAAACCAACATGTTATTTTCCTGCCTGGCAAATCAGTAGCAGGACTGCATACTGTGCCCACTAACACTAAGTACTTATGGGTAGTGTCAAGGTCCAATTCTAAAAATACTCCCTTCCCTTCAGCATCTTGTCTTTTCTGCAGTGACCTGGCTCACAACCAGAACTGTGCCACACTCTAAACATTTACCCATTTAATGCACCCTGAAATATTAACCTATATTATGTATGAGCAACAGTGTGAATGTTTCCTTTCCTGGCAAGGACTGTTATTGGAAATCATTTACTGAGATTTATCTCCTAAAAGGGCTGAAGAGCTGTTTGCATTATTAAGGTTCTCAGAAGCCAAGCTGGAAATTCTGGGGTTGAGGTTCCATGGATATGTGGATACATGGAATCACTAGGAGCACCCCTGTTAGGGATGGAGCTGCCATTCGGTACATTAACATGTGTTGCATGTGTACCATGTGTGCACCTAGTCATGACTCACTGGTTGCGTGGTGGTGGAGGAGGCAGGAAAAGTGGGTTTGAGGACCGAATTCTAGGAGTTATGATCTCTGTGTCATCTGCTTCATCTGTCAGCAGGGCTCAGTTTCTCCATCCACATCATAAATAAATGCTAAGTTCCTTGCACAGCAACAGGGGTGGAGAAAGCACGTGGTTGTTCCTCTCTCCCTTCAGAGCTTGTTTCTTGGTTGGCAAAGGAACATGGCCACTCTCACCTGATAGAATTGCTGTGGCAATCCAGGGGAGTGAGGGCTCATGAACGTTGACAAAAGCTGGCATGGCCTCAGGGATGCCACCATCGCACCGCACTGACCTCGTGCCCAGCACAGAAGTTGGGACCTAGTAGGACAATAAGTATGTATTGAATGAATGGAGGAGTGATGAAATGATGATAGGAGAATAAGTACTGTACTTGGTGAATTGGTGGCTCTCCCCTTGTCCTGAGCCAGAACAATTTAGCCTCTGCCACCACAGGCAAAAAATGATCAGAACCAACATCTGGTGTGGGGCAGAGGAAGGACAGTCAGCTTTGGGGATAAACGTGTGGGTTCAGATCCTGGCCCCAACACCTCCTAGATGTGCAATTTAGGGCAAGTTATTAGCTTCCCTGTGCAGCAGCATCTCAGTCTCTAAAGAGGGAGTAAAGTGGGAGTGCTGGCCTCCTTCTAGTGTGACGAAGAGGAGCAGGGTCCAAAAGGCTTAACATCTGGGAGGAACTCAATGCAGAGTAGCTAGTGCCTTTGAGATATGTATCAGCACCCCCAAGGCCAATGGGTGCTCAGAGCATAGGAGAATTAATAATGCTTGCCCCTTTCACTGCCTTTCCCTGGATAAGGCTATAGCCTAGAGGCCCCTTGACAATGGGACAGAAGCTGTTCCCCTCCCAATCCCTCCGTAAATCACACATTTCACCCATGTGCCTCCCTAAGAACCTCTGTCAATGACCTTCCCTTGGGCATTCATTCCCTCCTCAGCTAGTTCTTAAGATGTGGATGATGTAAAATCAGTTCCTCACCCTCGATGAGAGATTCGTGATGAGAGGGTGTTCAAATTTGACCAATGGATAAGAAAAATAATGAGATTGTCTGGACTATCTGACATATCATTGCTTACACTGTATAAGTACATGTGAAATTACGTAATAAATATTTTGCTTTGAATATAATATACTTCACTAAATATTGCAAATCAAGAGATGGTTTCCTAAATTAAATTAATAATATTTGACACAACAATTAAAATAGACTGGCAGCTCCATCTATGCTAAACTACAACAATAAATAATAAGCTATCAATTTATAAGATGTCCTGTAAGATGTTCTAAAAATATGCACATTAATCAAAATTCTATCAACTGTTTATATTTTAATAAAGCTAAATGTAAAAAAAAAAAAAATTGACCTATTGCTTAATATTTTGCTCTTAAGAGGAGGCAGTCTTCCTGGGGGCCTCTCTGGCCATGGGTCATTGCAATGGCCCCTCTCAGAAGTACCTGGAAGTCATCGGGAGGAAAACAGCCCCTTCTTCTAACCTTGGACTTCTCTGCATGCCATCGGTTTAGGCGCTTTCCTCCCGGTCCTGTCTGAGGTTCCATGGGCTCCCCTTGGCCTTGGTAAAAGGCTTGATGACTGCTCAGTTATTTCACCACCCTCTCTTTATTACTCTTTCTCCCTCATCATTATCCTGTAGGACCACAGGCCGTGGGTGGGTGTGTGAACTCCTTCTGGGCTGAGGCCCAGAGACACTGCTGAATTGATGGATGTGCTTAATGGTGTTCACAGTCCACATGGCTGGAGGTGCCATCAGGATGCCCTCAGCCACCTGGGGGTCCCAGATGTCTTTTAGCCGTGTTCAAACTAGGTTTTATTGAGCACACACTGCTGTCTGTAGCTATTCTTGGCATTTTACAACTGGCCAGATCTACTTTGCATTGAGTACTTAATAAGCATTCCCCATTTATTTACTTGTTTGTTCTCCACTCATTCATTCAACATGCTTATTGAGCGCTTACTATACAGCAAAGTGTGCACAAGGGTTACATGCTTCCTGTGTTAGTAAAACCTAATGTGATCTCTGCCTCTTACAGGCTTATGGGAGGAAAGAGACATCTTATCTCATTCAGTGAATGAGAAAGTAAAGCATTTTGGGAGTCCATAAGGAGAGACATTTAGTCCAGCAACATGTGCATTGAGAGCACAAGGAGGGGATATTAGAGTAGGCTTTCCAGAAGGGGTACTTTTAGTGCTGAGTCCTGGAGGATCCATAGGGCCTAAGCAAGCAGAGGATGACATAGGGAGGAGGGGTGAATAGGCAGAGTGACAGCATGAGCAAAGGCTCAGAGGCCTAAAGAGCTGTGTGGTAGGACACTACAGGCAGTTTGGTTTTTCTTGAGGTAATAGGTCTGTTCCGGGGGTGTCAGGAGAAGACAATATGCATGCTTCCCTTGGCAGGGGACGGCTGCCTTTATCTGACAGTGAGAGTGTATTGCTTTGCAGAGAGCTGTGGGTGGGTTCTTGGGTATAAAACATGTCTTTGGGATAGGGGGGTTTGGAGTGAGGAGAGCTCTTTATTCCAGGGACTGAGCAGAACAATCAGTTGGCAGTGGCCAGTATGGTGGTACTTGTCTCAGTTCTTTCTCTTTCTCAGCCCTGGTCCTGAGCTTCTGGTCAAGGGCTTGGACTCCAGAGGGAGCTGCGTTGGGCCCTCCTTTCCCTGTTCTGCCCAGCCCTGTCCCTTGACATGACACAAAGCAGGGAGGGCATCCATCCTTGACCTGGCAAAGTGGGGAGCCTTCACCCTAAATGCCAGAGCCTGGGTTCCATGGTTGGCTCAGCCTCTGACTCCAGGTGTGACCTTGGGAAAATCACTTCTCCAGTTCTGGGGAAGAGGGAGGGGTGAAACTAGATGGAATGTTTTCCCTACATACGCCCAGTCATGATGTTAGGCTTCTAAACAGATAATTAGATCTCTGTCATTGTGCTGGTTAATGGGAGGAGACTTCAAAGTGTTCATAGAAAAATGAAATTAAAAGATAAAAATAAAAAAATATAAACTTTATTTCTTGACATAGCTCCATCAAGTTCAAGACACTTTTGTAAGCAATGATACCAGCCGTTTAGTCCATCCCTAAAGAACTGGGGGGTCCTTGGAATTTAACTATGTCAATGCAGTCTTTTTTACATTATTAATTAAAGAAAAATGAGTGCGCTTTAAAGACTTTTTAAGATTAGGAAACAAAAAGAATTTGGAAGGAGCCAAGTCAGGACTGTAAGGTGGATGCCTAATGATTTCCCATTGAAACTCTTGCAAAATTGCTCTTGTTTGATGAGAGAAATAAGCAGAAGCATTGTTGTGGTATGGAAGGACCCACTGGTGAAGCTTTCCTAGGTGCTTTTCTGCTAAAGCTTTGGCTAGTTTTCTCAAAACACTCTCATATTAATAACAAGCAGATATTATCATTCTTTGGTTCTCTGGAAACTAAACAATCAAAATGCTTTGAGCATCTCAAAAAAACTGTTGCCATGCATGATCTTTGCTCTTGACAGGTCTGCTTTTGCTTTAACTGGACCATTTCCACCTCTTGATAGTCATGGCTTTGATTGTGCTTTGTCTTCAGGATCAAACTGGTAAAGCCATGTGTCATCTCCTGTTCCAATTCTTTCCTCGGCAAATTGATGTGGATGGCCTGCTGTTGTGGGCTTCATCTTCAACGTTGTCTCATCCCTTTTTAAAACGAATTATCCACTTGCAAACTGCTGATTTCTTTGGGGCACTGTCCCTATACACCTTTTGTAAAGCATCAGTGATGTCGCCATTCTTCCACCTGAGCTTCTCCATAAATTTAGTGTCTGTTTTTGCTTCAATTTTGGTAGAAGTCATGATGTTTTTATAGGTGCTCTTTTTAAACTGATGTCTTATCCTTAGTGCCACAAACTAGATCCTGTTCAGTTAGTATGAGTTTATTTTGGTGCAAAAAAAAATTTTTGTAATCCATAAATAGTTTTTTCATAGTACACATTTTCTATGAACTTTTTGAAAACCCCTTGTATATTGTTAACTGTGCCCAGAAACCCAATTTTTGCCAGGTAACCCTAAACCAAAAAAATATCTGGCAACTTTAAAAGAAGAAGAGACGATAGATATAACCACTGTGTTATCTTGTCTTCTAAGATCACAAACTTCAGAAATTTGTATGCTACTAAAACTGAGCAAATTACTTACTCCCTCTAATGCCCATTTTTCCCATCTGTAAATTGATACTACAAATAGTATTTATTTCATAAGGATAGTGCTGAGAAGGGCTGCCATGTATGGTTGTGTGTATAGTGCACTGCCCAAGAGCTCACCAAGCCACTTGCCCTACCCCAGGTACATATCCACCTGGTTCCTTTTGCTTACTCTTACAAAGGTACAGTAGGGGCTGAAAGCTGCTCTGCTCCTTATAATAATGTCTGGCCCAGAAATAAGTCCTCATTTTATTTACTTTTCTTATGAGAAAAGTTAATATTTTAGGACCTACTTGAGCCCAAAGCCTCAGTTTCCCCATCTATAAAGTTATGGAAGTGAGCTTATTTATTCATTTCTGCTCTTCTCATGCTCTTGGATCATTTTCATAATTTTTGAAATTCAGGAGACTTGGGCTCAACCTTGAAATCTATTATATATTTCTTTCCAGGCATATGCATGAGCTGATTTGAATACTGCAGCTTGGGGGTGGTGGGACTTCCTGGTGTCATCAGCCAGTTTGGTGGAGAGAGCATCTTTGTCCATCCCAGGTTTGCTGCCACAGCCCCATATGAGGCATCTGGATGTGTCTTGCTGCTGATGGAGATATAATTCACTGCTTGTTGGCCAGTGTCACCAAAGAAGCCAAGAGGCTGTTATGAATGACCGTCTGCTAGGCTGCTCTAAAGAGACAAGGATGGGGGTGAGTAGAAGCAAGGATGGTGTCTCTGTCTAGCCCAGGAGAACCATGTCCATCGGGGATTCCATCCCCTTCAAAGCACCAATCTGTGAATTTGTAAAAATTCCTTTTCACCATTTTTCCTTTTCTCCTTCCCTTTATCACACAGGTTTTCTTAAATAAGGTCTGAGGCTTGAAGTGTGTTAAAACAGAGTTTTCAGAGCCTTAGTGACTCAGGCTGGAGAAGGTTTTCAGGAACATCCAGGCAGTATCTTGTCTGGCTGGGCCCCCAGTGCTCAGCCCACCTCTGAAGCCCTGACCTGAAGATTTCTGGATCCTCACTGGGCTTGGGATCGAGTCCTATTCTTGGTGAGTCATTGGCCAAAACAGGCCAGTTAGTGAGAACAGCCTCTGGTGGAGCTGGCTGTGCTTTCCTACTGGGCCCATTCCTGAACCTCCTCATTAGCCTTGACTTGTTCTCTGGTTTGTGTGAGGAGCCAGTGCTTTGACGTTGACACCTGCCTCTGGCCGTGGCCCACCAAGCCCGCTGTTCTCCTCTCTTCCAACGGCCACGGTGTGCACTCTGCTCCACTTGATCCAGTGTGTTTTACTCTGCGATCTCTATTCTCTATTTAACTCTGGCAGGAGTGTTCTGGCTTAATGCACAAACAGACTCCAATCCAACCCATTGTTTCTCTATCCTCCTTTCCCACAGGGCCCAGCAGAGTGGCAAATCAATGACTTAAAAGATGGATCCATTATGAGTGTAGTAAACTGAATACTCCCTAAGCCTTCACTTCCTATGTGAAGTAGTATTATACATCCCCACCTCTTGCCATATGACTTTGCAGCATCTTTCTTTAGGAAAGGTGGAGTATTTATCTCTGTGCCATTGACTTTGGATATGGCCATAGGACTTATTTTAGCCAATAAAATGCTAGTAGATATGACAAAAGTAGTCTTTAATTATACTTGTATGGTTTTGCTCTGACTCCTGCAATTCTGCCATTTGCTATAAGAGAACGCCCAGATGCTGGTCCTGGAGAGAGACATGGAGCAGACCCAAACTTGACCCACTACTCCAAAGCCAGAAGCAGAGCTTCCCCAGTAAATCTACAGACTTAAGAGCAATAAATGTCATTGCACCACTGAGTTTGAAGTTGTTTGTTACACAGCAGTACTGCAGAAAAACATCTGACTATCATAGGGGTCAAATTGGTGCTGGGGCTGTGTCATTTTCTTTTTTAGCTCTGTCAGATTGTAGGCAGGCACACAGTCAGAATGTCAAAAACAGTTTGTTGACTGGAGGCGGAGACAGGGAGGGTTAACTCTGGTGGACTCCCTGTCCTCGGTTGACACTCTGCTCCTGATCTGGGTCTAGACTCCCACATTCAATCCATCACCAAGTCCAGTGGAATATACTGCCAAGGTACAGCCCAGATCTGTGTGAGCAATCTCTCAATTTTAAGGCACTGAACCAAATTTTTATACCATTGTCACCATCTGTCATGAATGTGTGCCTCCTCTGAGCCCCTAACATTGGCTAAAACTCTCATGGGAGGACCCAAGAATGTAGAATAGCAGTCAGCCTAATGGTATATCCTGTTCCATGAACAGTGTTCCTCTGCAGCTGCTGAAATAGCTCAGATCTAACCAAGAAATAGCTCTACATTGAGAAGCCAGAGTTTTGAGTTTGATTTCTGCTGCTAGTTTGACTTGCTATGGACTTTGAGGGAATCACTTTTTCTCTCTGGTCATTAGTTTTCTCACAGCTGAGAATCTGAGAACAGTTTATTTAACTTCTCCAAGTATTAGCATCCTCATCTATAAAATGGGATACTATCACTCACCTGCCTGAGTCAAACAAGGAGTGAATGAGATGATAACTGAAGCCGCAGCACACTGCCTGGCAGGCACAGTCCAGTGGATGTTCACCGTGACCCCTGGTGCTACTGATGATTATTAGCAACAACAATAGTAAATGAAAAACATGGCCCATTTTAAAGCAATATCATGGATTAGCACACCATCATCTCCGAAATCAGGTGAAAGAAACTTCTTCAAACTATCTTGAAAGAGAAGAGAATAATTGATTCCTGTAACTTGGAAGGTCAGGGGTTGAGCCAGGGCCTCACAGACACTGTCATCTCTCTCCTCTCTGCCTCTCCTCCCACCCTCATCCCTTCTTGGCTCTGCCTGAAAGACGCCCTCCTACCTTTATAGACTATGATTGGTCTTAAACAGAAACAGGGTGTCTTTGCTTTCACATATGGATTCTGATTGGTTGCCTTTGGACCAATCACCCTGGCTGGGGAATGAAGACCCAAGTTTGGCTGAGCCTGGTTGTAAGCCCATCACTGCAGCAAGTGTGTGTGAGGAGTCCTGTCTCCAACATTTCTTCTAGAATCCTGCAGCATGGGGGAGGTGTGGCTCTCCACAGGAGATGGGCTGGGCTGCCCTTGAAGGCTCTGCCTGTTTTGTCTGGGACATTGTGCAAAACCTCAAGTCACTTTTCTTGGTTCTTGGTAGATTTCATATAGCAACTCGAGGGGGGGGGGGGGGCGGGAAATGCCAGATGGGCTCTTTGCTTTAGGAACAATTAATATATATTGTCAGGGGAAAGGAGAACCAAGTGGAATCACTGCAGCAGTGACATCTGGAATGATGAAAGGATTAGGCAGGGATTTCCATAAAAGTGGAATTGTCTGACATACATGTACAGAAAGCGGAGGCTGGATATTGTAATAATATTGTAATAATAAGCTCGCCTGTGTTTAAATGGCTGGGGACGAGTCATGCTCCTGCATGGTAATGGGTTAGCCAGCAGCACATTCCCTGCTTCTGGATCCCTCCTGTCCGTGTCTCACAGAGCTGCAGGTGCAGCTTTCACTGTGTCCCCTGCTTTCAAATCTCTGCCAATTCTTACACACAGAATATAGTCTCAGCAAATTTGCTCTTTCGTATATAACCCTTTCTGATCTTACTTTTGCCCTTTGCTCCATACTAAAATAAACACAGGCTGGAGTGTGATGGGCCTGGGTTTTAATCTTGTTGCTGTCTTCTGTCGGCCATGTGATGTTGGACTTGGTATCCCCCTCTCTGGGCTCAGTCTCCTGTAAAATGGAGTTAAAAATCCTTCTCTGTCTCATTTCCTCCCTTCCCCTCCTTATCTTTATCTCCTTCATTCTTTCCCCCTCTCTTACTTTCTGTCACTTCTCTCCCCCCTTCCTCCTGTATTAGTTTGTTTCTGTTGCTTATAACAAAATACCTAGAACTGGGTAATTTATAAGAAAACAAAATTTATGCTTATGGTTTCAGAGGCTGGGAAGTCCAAAGTCCAGGGAACACATCTGCATCTGGTGAAGTTTTCTTTGGTGGTGGCTTTATAGAAATGCAGGGGTCTCACATGGCAGAAAATGGCAAAGCAGAGAGAGACAGAAACTCTGTGCCCTCTGCTTTTAAAGCACTCAGAACCATGTTCTTTACCACCATTATTAATCCATTCACTATGGCATGGTCCTGCAATCTAATTACCTCCTCAAGGCCCTGCCTCTTAATTGCCATAATAGGATTTCCCACTCTCTTAACAGTTACAGTGGGGAATACTCTTCTAATATATGAACTTTGGGGGACACAATTAAAATCCACAGCACCTCCTTTTCTCTTTCTTTCCTTTTATCCCTTCCTCCCGTCCTCCCCTGTGCACACACCTTATAGTGGTGTCCCATGGATGAAGTGATGTAAGATACAGCACAAATCAGAGCACCCTGAGCAGGAAGTGTGGAGGGAATTCAGTGTGTAGCCATTGCCTTATGCTCTCCCTTGCCTTGTACCCTTGTGGTACAGAAAAGAATTTGCCTGGTCTTTGTCCTGAGTTCCTGGCACAGAGTTTCTAAAAGCCTTGGAATTTCCTGAGTGATAGGAGTATCTTTGTTATTTATGAGCCTCTTGGATCACACCAAAGTTTATGCTCATGAGATTAGATGACTCAGAATGGGGGCTGGTCACCAAAAAGACCAACCTTGTGATTAGAGGTTTGGGGCTTGGAGCCAGCCCAACCTTCAGGGAGGGGAGAGAGACTGGAGATTGAGTTATTGATCATGCCTATGTAATGAAATCCTGATAAATACTCTAGACACTGAAGTGCAGAGGAGCTTCCTGGGTGGTGAACACATCGATATGGGGGGGGGCGGAGTGGAGAGTGACATGCCCTAATTCCATGGGCAGACGGTATGGAAGCTCTGCTTTCCAGACCCCCAGATCTCAACTTTATGTTTGGCTAGTCCTGATCTGTACTCTTTATAAAAAAGCTATAATAAATGTAGTGCTTTCCCGAGTCCTGTGAGCCATTAGAGTGAATGATCAATTCTGAGGGAGTCATAGGAACCCTCAAATTTGTAGCCAGTTAGTCAGAAGTGCAAATGCCCTGGGGACCCCATTTGGGCTGATGTCTGAGGTGAAGGCAGCCTTACGGAGGGCTGAGCCCTTAACTTGTGGGGCCTGTGCTAACTCTACATGGTTAGTATCAGAACTGAATTGCAGTTCACCAGTTGGGGTTGAAACAGAATCACCCTCCACCAGATTGCACATTTCTGGGCTTTACTCCTGTGACTTCCCACTGGATTGTTCCTCTGCTCCTTATTTGACCAGAAACTCTTATTTACCCTGCAAAACTCACACCAGATGCCAAATTGTGAGAGGCTTTCTCCCTCAACATCTTATTACAGGAAATTTCAAATGCATGCAATTAGGGAGAATAATTCAACTAAACCACACACTCATCACCAGCTTCAACAAGCACCTACTTCCTGTTGTCCTTGCTTCTATTTTACCACCTAAACCCCCAACTTTCAGAGGCTCTTCATGGTCTCTGCAGAGAGCACCACGTCCCTTCTGGGGTCAAAGAAGTGAAGACTAATCCAAGGTCATCCTCCAGGGAGCGTGGCTGACCTGGGGTTTAGCTGCTTTGCGTCAGTGACTTGTATGTGGAGGAAAATGAAATGAGAAATGCACTTCATAAAAGCTGAATTGGCACAACAAGCAAATTTACAGAGAGACCGCGTGTCGTTCGAAATAATAAAACTAGCATTGTTTCGAAGGTGGCAGATGGGAAAAGCACATGTCTTGTCAGCCAGAATTCAGGTTTATCTAACAGCCCTGTGTTAGTTCAGTTCACCAAATATTTCTGCAGGAGCAGCAGGATGGGCTGGATTCCACACCTACTCCAGGGGCAGGATATTAGCAAAAAAGTGGTCATGAGTGAGAGTGGGGGGGTGGGGGGAGGTGGTTCCAGTGTTTACCAACACACCCTCTCTTTTAAAACTTTTAAAAAAAATTTATTTCTATTGATTATACATATTCATGGAGCACAGAGCTGACTATCAGCACCTGTGCTCAAGATGTGATGATGAGATCAATGCGATCAGCATGCCCATTACCACAAATTGCAATTGTTCCCCAGGGTCCCCACCCGCCATCTCCCTATCTCCCTCCCTTCCACCCCTGGCAACCCTAGGTCTGTTCTCTCCCTCTTTAAGGCCAATGCGTCGCTGTGGTCTTTCCTTCCTTCTTTCTCTCTTAGCTCCCACTTATGAGTGAGGATATGTGGTATTTTTCCCTCTGTGCCTGGCTTTTTTTTACTTAACATAATTTTCTCTAAGCTCATCCATGTTGCTGTGAATGGAAGAATTTCGTTCTTTTTTATGGCTGAGTAGTATTACATAGTGTATATATACCACTTTTTCCTTATCAAGTCATCGGTCAATGGATATTTAGGTTAGTTCTATATCTTGTCTATTGTAAACGCAGCTGTGATGAACATGGGAATGCATGTATCCCTTTGACGTGGTGATTTCCATTCCTTTGGGTATATACCCAGAAGTGGGATGCCTGGATCATATGGTACATATATCTGTAGTTGTCTGAGAAAACTCCATGCTATTTTCCATAGTGGCTGCACTATTTTACAGTCCCACCAACAATTCAGAAGAGTACCCCTTTCTCTACATCCTTGCCAGCATTTGTTATTCTGTCTTTTTAATAATAGCTAGTCTAAATAACGTGAGATGATATCTCAGTGTGATTTTAATTTGCATTTCCTTAATGATTAGTGATGTTGAACATTTTTTAAAGTACCTATCAGCCATTTGTATGTCTTCCTTTGAAAAATGGTTGTTCAGCTCCTTTGCCCATTTTTTAATTGGGTTATTTGTTTTTTTTACTCTGTAGTTGTTTGAGTTCTTTTTATATTCTGGATATTAATCCCTTGTCAGATGTATAGTTTGAAAATATTTCCTCCCATTCTTTAGGTTGTCTTTTCACTCTGTTGATTGTTTCCTCTGCTGTGCAGAAGCTTTTTAGTTTGATATAATCCCATTTATTTATTCTTTCTTTTGTTGCTTGTGCTTTTGGGGTCTCATTTGTAAAATCTTTGCCCAGCCCTACTTCCTGAAGTGTTTTGCCTTTGTTTTCCTTTAGTAGTTTTATAGTTTCAGGTCTTATACTTAAGTCTTTAATCCATTTTGAGTTGATTTTGGTACATGGTGAGAGGTGCAGGTCTACTTACATTCTTCTGCATATGGATGTCCAGTTTTCCCAGCACCATTAATTGAAGAGGAAACTTTTCCCCAATGTATGTTCTTGGTGCCTTTGTTGAAGATCAGTTGGCTCTAAGTATGTGGACTGATTTCTGCGTTCTCTTTTCTGTTCCATTGGTATGAATGTCTGTTTTTATGCCAGTACAATGCTGTTTGGGTTACTATAATTTGTAATACAATTTGAAGTCAGGTAGTGTTATGCCTCTGGCTTTATTTTGTTTTTCCCAGTATTGCTTTGGCTATTTGTGATCTTTTGTTGTTCCATATGAGTGTTAGGATTGTTTTTTCTATTTCTGTGAAGAATGTCATTAGTATTTTGATGGGGATTGCATTGAATCAGTAGATCACTTTGGGTAGTATGGACATTTTCACAGTGTTGATTCTTCCAGTCCAAGAGCATGGAATGTCTTTCCACATTTTTGTGTCTTTAATTTCTTTCAGTAGTGATTTGCAGTTCTCATTGTAGAGATCTTTCACCCCCTTGGTTAAATTGATTCCTAGGTATTTTATTTTATTTTTTTGGTGACTATTGAAAATAGGCTTACTTTCTGGATTTCTTCTAGGTCGTTATTGGAGAATAAAAATGCTACTGATTTTGGGGCGTTGATTTTGTATTAGCTGTAATGTCTCCTTTTTCATTTCTGATTTTTGTTATTTGGGTCTTCTCTCTTCTTTTTCTAGTTAGCCTAACTAATGGCTTTTCTATTTTGTTTATCTTCTCAAAAAACCAACTTTTTGTTTCATTGATATTTTGTGGGTCTTTATTTCATTTAGTTCTGCTTGATCTTAATTGATTCTTTCCACCTGCTAATTTTGGGATTGGGTTGTTTTTATTTTTCTAGTTCTTTGTGGTGTAGTGTTAGATTGTTTATTTGAAATCTTTATATTCTTTTGATGTAAGTGTTGACTACAATACATTTCCTTCAGTATAGCTTTTTCAGTATCTCACAGGTCCCCTCTCTCTCTTTTTAAAGGGTTTTACCCTCCCATTCTTTCCTTCCTCCCTCCATTTTTTCCTTTCTAAACTGTCTGTGGCATGCTGGCTCTGTGCCAAAGTCTGGGCTGGGTGGTGGTGTTGATGATGAGGATGAAGATGGTAATGATAAGAATATGGAATAAAAAGCACTTACATAGAGTTCATCATGCAGCAAGCCCAGTTCCAAGTGTTTTACATGAACTCACTCATTTAATCCTTACACAAAATCCATTGAGGTTGATCATCATATTATTTATTTTTCAGCTGAGGAAACTGAGAAACAGAGAGATTAAGTCACTTGTCCAGAATCACACAGCCACTAGTCATGCAGAGGAATAAAGCACATGGCTGCCACTTTGACCCACTGGCCAAACTTGGGACAATTTTTGAGCATCAAATAGACTAATACAGTATTCATGAGTCCATGGTTGATTATAGACCAGGAGAGAGAGAGAGAAAGAGAGAGAGAGAGAGAGAGAGAGCTCTTCTTTACACAAGAATGCCAAATAATCAATGTAGAAAGAATGAGAAAATTACCATTTTGCAACCTCCAGTGCAGTAATGAATTCAAGCAAGGTTCAAAAAGGATGTTGAAACCATCAGTTGAAAGGTACTGGAGAATAGTATATCCATAATATTTCAGAGAATCACCCAACAGATTAACTACAAATTATAAGGGGAAAATAGACCTTGACAGTGCAAAGATCTGGCAGTCATCATCTTAACTAAATAATCAAACTTAGCATCACCAAGTGTGGTAAAACCTGACATTATTGGCCTTCGTAGGTGATACAAAAGAAGTTGAAAACATCACCTACATGGTATTCTTGCCAAAAATATTCCTCATGATTACATTTCACAAGATGACTGGCTGAAACTCTTTAAACAAAAAAATGCATTGCTCATGAGAAACAAACAAAAAAGATATGTGTATGTACATGTGAGTAGGGGGGTGTGTGTGTGTATGTGTATGGGTGAGTGTGGATATATGTGTGTGTGTATAAGTGTGTGTTTGTGTGTGTGTATCAGGGCAGGGCTTCTCAAACATTAACGTGCACACAAATGACCTGGAGATTTTGTTAAAATGTAGATTCTGATTCAGAAGTTCAGCGGGTGGGCCTGGGATTCTGTATTTCTCACAATATCTGAGGTGATGCTGCTGCTGGTCTGATGACCACTTTGAGAAAAGAGGTCTAAATGAAGAGAGATTAAAGAACACCTCCACTGAATACAATGCATGCACCTTCATTGGTCTTACACTCAAAGAAGTAAAGAAAATGACAAAGAATACCTTGGGAACAATTGGGGAAATTTGAATATGGACTATATATTAGATAAAATATAAATTTCTTGTGAATTTTCTTATGTGATCATGTAGGAGAATGTCCTTACTCTTAGGAGATGCAGGCTGAAATGCTTTCAAATGGTTTGTATGACATACATACACACACAGACAAAGAAAATGTATAGAATATTAATAATTAGTGATCAGTGAAAGGGATATGGGAGTTCATTGTATTTTTGTTCAATTTTTCTGTTGGGTTAAACATTTTCAAAGAAAAAACTTGGGGGAAATGAGGTTGGAAGTAAGGAATGACCATTTGGATTGCTGTGAGGCCGGAGCAGGTGTATTCTAGGAGTTCAGATTGTGAACCTGGGGGCAGGCAGGATGGATCAAAGTGAAGGGCTGTTATATCCAGGGCGGGGAGGACAGAGCCAGCTGGGCCTCTAACTGCCCTGGGGCAGCTGACACTTCCCGGAGGAAGCAAGCCCTGAGTGGGTCAGCAGGAAGTGTGACACTGGGAAGCAGGCTTGGAGCAAGAGGGAAGGGATGGTGTGTCAGCGAATTGTGCAAGAACACGGTCAGGCCCACATTTATGTGGCTGAGGCTGTTTCTCTTCTATTATCACCAGGTCTGGGGTGGCTGCTGAGGGGCAGCACTTAAGGAAGGCCAATCCCACATCCTGGCAGTCAGTAAGTGGAAAGGGAGGCTTACCTGAGAGGATGGGGGGAGCCCCAGGGAGGTCGTGTTCTGGGTCCCGGCATCCTGTGTGTTCAGGGAGAAGTTGAGCAGTGGCTGGCACAGCACAGGCAACTCAGCCAGTGTGACAGGATGGAAGGCTGAAGCAGGAAGGGCTATCTCAGAGTAGAGAGATACCAGACAGGCAGAGGCTAGAATCAAGCAGTAGCTGGAATCCATTGTGTGCCCAACACCTAGAACAGCACCTGACGCATGCCGGGGCTCGATACACACTTGTTGAACGAATAAGCTGAGCGCACAGGCCTCCTGGTGGGGGCGTGGTATGGCTGTCCCCCTCGTCTACTCTTAATCATGGCATTACCTTTACAAGTGACAACTTAACTAGGGTTGTTTTCCCAAAGTTATAGCCACACTTAATTTAAAGAGTTAATTTTTTCTGCAAAATACGTTGTGAAAAACTTCAATCCTCAACTTTCCCCTCGTTCCTCAGAGCAATCAATTTCAGGTCTTTTAGTTGACTCTTTTGGTATGCATCTCCATGTCTCCAATAATTTGTATCGTGTCGCTTGACTTCTCAGTTTTAAACGTTATCTGGTGATGTCTTAACTGTGAAAGATGAGGGTTTTGCTGTCCCTCATCCTCTCAATGTGGTCATATCATAATTTTCATTGGCTTGACCTTCTAAGTTTACATTCTTTTGACCATGTAAATGATATTCACAACCGAGCTGTCAGTTATACTATATATTTTTTTCTTGCACATAGTTCCACCAGAGAATTATTCAAAAAAGATAAAATGCCTGATATATCTGATCATAGAAAGAGGAGACTTAGATAATTAGCAAGGTGATTGAGGTAGAATAAGATTCATACCTAGAAATTAAGTGTATGAAAAGAAAGCAGTGATTAAATCTGGGGTAAATAAAAAAGTTGTGCAAATAACAAAAGTAATCCTGTGTGAGGGAATTAAAGGAGTTGGCATTTTAGAATATTCATTATGAGTAGGGGAGTCAGGGGCTGCCAGCTTGGAGAGAGAAGTAGTGGATGGGATCTTGGGTCATATGTTCAACCAACGTCTGCTGAGCACGGTGCACTGGGTTAATGTGCTAAGTTAGACTTTATTCTACAAGCCCGGGGGAACAATTGAAAGATTCCAGAGGTTTCTGATGCCGAGCCTTTTGGAGACCTTGTGATCTAGATGGATTTGATTCTCAGCTCCCTGCAGGTTTAGGAGTCCACTGCCTTGGGTCTAAGTCATTACTTGGTGCCAACTGCACTCTCTTCCCTGCTTCCTGTGCTCATGGCTACTGTCTCCTTGCTCATTCTCTTTACATGTGCTGGTTCATTGGTTTACTTATTGTTTAGAACCCATTCACTGTCCTTTCAATGGGATTTTGGGAGGGAGAAAAGGTAAATGTGGGTGTAAAACTCACCTTCTACCCCAGAAGCTGCTTTCTCTTTTACTTTTTAATTTTTTTTTCCCTTTCTTTCTGGCCCTGCCATAACCTCATTTGTACAGGAAAATCTTGTCTTTCCAGGGCATTTGGAGACTCTGGGAGGGAGGGTGCGAACATATGTTGGCTCACTTTGGATGCCAGGAACAGGGTTTATGGGCTTCCCCAAGCTGCACAGTGAGGGTGAGCCCTGCGTCACACCTGGGGAAGTCCCTTAGTCTCCTGTTCCCCTATCATTCTTCTTTCTAGAATGCAGCTTTCTCCCCCTACCCTTGAGCCTATATCATGCTTTCTTTGTTCTGCTTAAATGGATTCAATATTTATGGGTTATATTTCTGTTTGGAAATAATTGGGACTAGACAAGTGGGGGAAATAAAAGATGTGTGGGCCATTGAAGCAGCCACGGGCAGCTCACTCTTTGACTCGGCAACCTCCAGCCCATTGCTGCTGCAAAGGCTTTCCTCTTTTGAAGTGGGCTTTCTGCTCTGTGAAATATTTAATGAAGGCACGTTGCAGACAGGGCTTGAGAGGTCTCTGAACCTATTGGCCTCCCTTCTAAAGTGCGCTGCCCCAGTTCTTAGCAAAGAGCCCAGAGCGCTTTGGGGGCCCCAGCGAGGGATGTCCTCTCCTCTCCGTCAGGTTGGTGCTGACCTTTCAGCACCTGCAACCCAGTGCTGCGTTGATCCCGCTCGCAGTCATCCACATTGTCTCTGCTGAAGCAGCCTCCGGTTGTGTGATCTCCAGAATGGAAAGTTCCTTCCTGCTGTCCCCTCTCCATTCGCCGGTCTCTGCTTTGGACCTGATCACCTTTGTTGTGTCACCCATGCAGGACAGAACATAAATGCTCCCTGCAATGTGATCTTTCCATTTACAGTTTTACCCAATTCTACTTAATTGCTTCTTACCCGGTTTGGTTCTGAGATAATTGTACATCATGCCATCCCCTCCCATTTTCTTCAGTAAACTCCTTCTTGTTGCTTCTTAACTACTTGTTCTTTTTTTTTTTTTTTTTTTTTTTTTTGTCTTTTTCGTGACCGGCACTCAGCCAGTGAGCGCACCGGCCATTCCCATATAGGATCCGAACCTGCGGCGGGAGCGTCGCCGTGCTCCCAGCGCCGCACTCTCCTGAGTGCGCCACGGGCTCGGCCCATTAACTACTTGTTCTTAATAAGGGCATGATTCACCATCTCCCTGAGCGTCACGTTTGTGTGAGGACCAAGCCCCCTTTGCACTCAAGTCTGTCATAACTCAGATAAAGAATGCTTTTTCTCAAACAGAAACTCAGCCATACCGTTTCCTGGCTTATAATCTCACTGGTTCTACCCTGGCAAATAGAATATATACGGTCCAACTTAAAACATGTGAAGCATTCAGGAAACAGGCTCACAGTATGAAGCCAGGTAACATCCACTGTCTGCCTCTCTGGGCTTACAGCCCATGACTCCCCCAATCAGACCAAATATTTGAAAACACCGCACCTGCTTTTGTTCCCTACTTATTTTATGCTCTTTCACTCCTCTGTTTACTCTACTAATATGTCCTGGGTGTCTGTTGCGCACCATGTCTTCTTCTAGGTCAGCATCAACCAATAGATACATCACACAAGTCATATATGTCTTTTAAAATTTTCTGGTAGCTACAGTATAAAAGCAAAAAGGTGAAATAAATTTTAATAATTTATTTTATTTAACCCCACTTTTCTAAAACATCAACATATAATCAATATAAAAAATATTAATAAGATATTTTATATTCTTTTTTTAGGTAAAGGCTTTGAAATTCAGTGTATATGTTACACTTACAGCACATGCCAATCACTGCTAGTCACATTCCAAGTGCTTAAAGGTCACATGTAATCTGTGACTTTTGTATTAGATGCAGTGGCTCTAGATGAAGAAGATTCAGCACAATCCCTCCCCTTGTGGAGTTTACATTCCAGTTGGGGAGAGAGAAGATAAATAACCCAACAGTATGATCTATAATTTTAGGTGGTTATACTTTCTGTGTTACTCCACCCACCTCTCATTAAGGTGTAGCGCCTCTGAGGACTGCCTCTGTCTAGGGTAGGGGTTAAAACCATGGGGTGAAGGTTTGAATCCCCCTCTCCCTTACTACCTGTGGTAGGTAGAATAATGCCGCCCCCAGTGATGTCCACATTGTAATTACTGGGACCCGTGGATATGTTACCTTACGAGGCATACAAGGCTTTGCAGAAGTGATTAAGGCTAAGAAGCTTGGAATGAGGGAGATTATCTTGGATTATCCAGGAAGGCCTGATCTAATCACATGAACACTTCGAAGTGGAGCTCTGTTCCTGGCTGCAGAGAACATGAGAAGGACACAGACTGTATTGCTGGCTTTGAAGGTGGAGGAAGGGGCCATAAGCCAAGGAATGTGGAGGCCTCTGGAAGCTGGAAAAGGCAAGGAAACAGATTATCCTTTACAGCCTCCAGAAAGAAAGCCCTGCTAACACCTTGATTTCAGGCCAGTGAAACCCATTTTGGAGTTCTGATCTACAGAACTGCAAGAGAAATGTGTGCTGTCTTAAGTCACTGAATTTGTGATGATTTTCTACAGTAGCAATAGAATGTTAATCTTTGTGTGTTTAAGAAAAAAAAAAAGAAAGAGTAGAATAATGGTTACCAGAGGCTGGGAGGGGTGGAGATGGGGGAGGTCAAGTTTAGGGGTAAACTAATGGGGACAAAACTATGCTATGTACCCTAAATGAATCATTGTGCAGGATTTTCATGTATTGAAACATCACACTGTACCCCACAAAAAAAAATACAAATAAAATTGAATTGAAAAAAAAAGAAAACAAATACACTAGCTTTGGGACTAAGTTATACCTACCTCAAGGGATTTTTCATGGATTAAAATAAGATACCATCTGTAAAGCACATAGTCCAGTGTCCAGCCCATTATACACGCTCACTTACTGTCAGCAAATTCATGTATTGCTACGAATTTGGTTTCCCAAAGTCGTCAGCCTGGAGCAGGGACTCAGTAAACATCTGTTGAATGTACACTGAATGGACTGGCCTCTCATCGTCACCTTCCATGGCATGGTTGTCAGCTTCTTAGAGATCACTGGCTCAATTATTTTCCAGAGTAGTGGAACCCAAGGGGATTTGGGGGGTACACAGTCAAACGTGTTTTACTTGAGAATTCATGAATTTTAATGTGCATTGGAAAGGTATAGCTGGCATACCAAATCCATTATTCACAGATAAAGGACAACAAAGGAAACCCATTTTTAAAAAGTCTTATATACATACTGGTTGCCATTGTGATGGTGATAGGTAAAGGACTGAACCCCTGGTCTAGGCAGCTGTCTTATTCTAGAGATGAGGAGACTGAGGCTGAGGGAAGGAGGGGGAAGGATGGGCCGTGATGACTGAGAAGAAGCTGCATCTCTCAACTCCCTGTTCTGTGCTCTTGCTCAGATACTGAGCGGTTTTGAGTTAGGAATAGCCTTTTGGATTTCTTAGAAACCAATACCCAATCTTGAGGCATGGAAAGCTTTTCAAGTTAATCTCTCTCCTGTTATAGAATTAAGGAGCATCTTTAGCTCAACCTGGTCCCAGCTTTACTTATCCTGTCTCCAACCAAAGACTAGGAAATATGTACATAGGACCTTAGTATTAGTCTGAACTCTTTTTGGTTGTTAAAAACTAAAATCTGACTACATCCAGCTTATAAAGAGAAGGGATATTTTTTGGTTCATGGATGACAAAGGAACATTGAATAACCAAGTCCCAGGAAAGGAGGAGACATGGCTGTAGGTTGGGCACTAGCCACATCAAGGGCTCAAACATTGCCATCTCTCTCTCATATCCAGTTTCTCCTGAGAATGGCTGCCCACTGCCCCTGGCCTTCATGCTGCAGTCTTACACCTTCTCCTGCCAGATATGAGAGAGGGTCTGGCTCTAATTTCTCATTCCAATGTGAAAAATCCCAGAGAAGGACTCCTCTTGGTTGGGCTTGGGTTGAATGTCAAACTCTGGACCAATTCACTGTGTTCACTGGAGGTCGGATGGACCAAAGCCAAAGAAGAGCATGGCTACCTTCTCTCAAGCCGCAGGATGCTGTTCTGCAATGAAGGTGGTGGTGGGGCATGTGACTAGACCTAGCCAGCGGCAACCTCTGGATGAGCTTGTGGACTTGCAAAGCTTATTTGCACAGCTCAAACCTCTGCTTCCCTACTTACTAGCCATTTTATCCTGAGAATATTTCCAACTTCTCTAAGCCTCCGTTCCCCCATCTGTAACAGTGGCAATTGTGATACTTATTTTGTAAGACACCAGGATGATTGTGGGCAATAACAAGTGGAAATATCTAGCACACAAGAGGGGATCAAGAAATATGTGCTTTCTTCTTTCCCAAGTGGCCAATTTTTCTCCTGAATTTTTGCTAAGAAGAAGATTTCTCAGCTCGTGTTTGAAATCCTTCTTTTATTATTTCTTCCTTTTGATTGGAAAGAAGCAAAACTAGTTTCCTGCCATAATTACTTCTTAGACTGGTTTTGAAACTTACTGGGTTAATGATAATTGGAGAACACCTAGGACATCAAAAAAATATGTAGGTCATGCTAATAGTGATTGCTGGAGTTCCTGAAATAAACATGATGGAAACTGTCTGGGGAAACCACATTATGCAAAATGCTAAAATGAGTGGGGAGGAGATGGTGAAGGAGGGCAATGGCTTCTTCTGGGGAAACTGCCTGAGGAAGGTGGCATCAGACCATGGGTCACAGAGCTGCAGGGACTGATATGGTCCACGGGTGGACTCCTACCTTCAAAGGGTTTCAGGTCTGCTCTCTTACAGGAGGTCTGGGTGATGATCTTTGGCATTTAAAAGACTTCTGAGGACTGGCCCAACTGGGTAATAGGGATATAAAGAAAGACTTTTCACAGTAGAGGAAATTTCTTTCTCCTGGAGATGAGGAGAGCCTGGGAGAGCTATGGGTCATGTAGATACTCTACCTGCTGGAGAAAAAAATTCGATCCTGTTCTAAGAGTAATCTTGGGGAAAAAAAAGGGCAATATGGTCTGAGGAGCTAAGAGTAGAGAAGAGGTTAGGGAGGAGCAGGGAGGAAGGGAAGCACGGCAGAGATATCCCACCCTTCACCAGCTCACCCACCCAGCTCTCCACTCCTGCATCTGTCACTCATCCATTCATCCATGCTCTGGTCCATCCACCTGGCTCCATACATAATTCAGCTCTTCTATTGATCTAAGATGGCAGCAGGGTTAATGCTGGAGAAACAGAAATGACTTAGACAAGGCCTTTCCTATGTCACCAAGTTCACAACCATATATTATGCACTATGCACAGTACAGGAAGGAAGCTTTTGCATTGTACATATAGAAACAGGAAAACAAATAAAAATATTTAGAGTACATAGCATGTACTAGAAAACCTGATCCATCAACTCAGTTATTCTTGATTATTTTTTTTTCCCCTGAGTTTTGTTCTGTGAATAGTGTCCTGATTCCTCTGGGGAAATTTGCCAGATTTCAGCTTCAATTGGGTGACAGAACAATTATTTTCCCCAAAGTACTACTTCTCTGCTACTTCTTTACTTTTCAAAAAATATTGCATCCTGACCTACTAGAAAAGGCTGAGGCACAGTCAGCCTGTTTCTGATTCCCCATTTGTGAGTAGTGACATGGGTAAGTGGGAAGACACTTGCCTGGTAATTTTGAGCCTGAGCTTCTAGTCCTTGCACTGTCCTGTTGAGCAAGTCACTTCCCCTCTCTTGGCTGGGCTGTATAATTGCACCGTTTTGCCCATCTCTGACATTGTAAGCCCTCAGATTCTTCCACTGGGGGTCTCTATGTGCCTGGGCCTTTGTGTTGATATCTGTGGAGCAAATATTGCCTATTCCCTTCCCTCCAGAAGAGGGAATTTTGCATAGTAGATACATCAGCAAATGTTTGAATGAGGCACTTCATGCTGCTTCTTTCCCTTGGTTGCTTACATAAAGCACCAGCAATGTCCAAGACACTTAGAGGACACCAAATCTAGCTGACTATGGAAGAAAAATGCATGTGGCCCTTTAAAAATGTCTGAGTGCACCTACTGTGTGCCAAACTGCATGAAGCCTTGGGCCCATGGACAAATGAAAACTGGTCCTGCCGTTGAGGAATACACATTCTACAGGGCAGGAGAGCTTGTACACAGATATTGACATCATGAAAACATCAGCAAGGAAATGCACCCTAGTGCAGAGGGTGGAGTAGAAAAGGGTTCCAAGATGAGGGCATATCAAGCCAGAGTCATGGGGAATGTGGAGGAACAAGATGAGAACAAGGCAATAAGGAAGAGAGAACTGAGCATGACAGAAGCTGTGAAAATGTGCAACTGAGTGACGGGCTTTATCTGCAGGTGGGGAGATGCAGCCAACGTTTGGGGTTCAAATGAGGAGTGACAGCCAAGAGCCAAATTCTTAAAGGCCTTGAATATTAAGCTAAGGAGCTTCAGTTTTATCTGAAACACAAAAAAATTTTAAAGAGTTTTGAGGAAGGGAATGAGATGCTGTCTTAGTTTGGGTTCCTTTGAAAGCAGAGCCTAAGTGAGGACTTGGGTGCATGTGGTTTATTTGGAAAGTGATCCCAGGAAACAGATGGGGTGTGGGAAAGTGATGTAGGGACAGGAGAACAGCAGAAACTGTGTTACTGAGCTGCTAACCACCATGGGCCAGGCACAGCTCAGTCTTGCTGGAGGTCCTTTAATGAACCACGTAGAACATGCATTGGAATTGTCCCCTGAAGAATGGGGGCTGGGGACATTTATGCCCTGAGCCCCATCCTTCATTGGTTGAAGGTTGCTCTCAAAGTGATATTTCTTGCACTTTGGGCTGCATCTATCCATGGGTTTAGCTGGCTTTTGTAACTTCAGAGAAAACCAAGGGGTAACACCCCCCTGCCAAAACAACATGATCTCAGTGTGTCCTTGAGGTGGGATGTTGGATGTGTGCACGGGACTGCCTGTCACAGCTGCCCTGGACTCAGGTGGGGCTTGAGGATGTGGGGCATCTGCTATGCACATGGTCAGATCTGTTTTCTAGAATGTCTCTTTGGTCTTAGACAGAAGTCTGGATTGGAGTGGGCAGGACTGGTGGTCAGCAGATTCACATAATGGGAGAAATCATCCAGTAGTTATTTCAAATCTCATCAGAGCTATGGGATCTGAATGTTTCCTGGTGTCAAGCTTGGTGCTTCCATAGGAAAAATCCAGGGAAGTGGTAGGAATGAGTCTGTCCAGGAGGAAGGCCGAGGGTGAAGGCAACATTAGCCTGGTCTATGTCAGAGGATGTTTTTCTCTAAACTCATTAAGTCTTGAGACTTTTACCCTTAGAGGAGTTGAACAGCAAGATAAGTGGGGTCAGATACCAAGGAGGCAATTGAAATTTTGACCATTCCCCTTTTCCAGAACCTCTGGAAGGCAGGTAAATATTTATGAAGTTAGAACAACTCCAGTTTTTGAGTTGAAACTTCTATCTTATTGCAGTGGTATAATTCAGGCACTCACCTTGGTGGGGGGAAATTAAAGATTAAATCAGAGCTTTCAAATATCCTGTGGGGTATATTGCTATAAATGCCAAGCATCCATATCAGATGCCTTTGGTCCAGAGAAAGAAAGGTTACATTTTTTTTTCCCTATGGAGAAATAACATTTGGACCATACAGAGCTTTGTCCTTTGTGTTTTCAATGTCTACCATGTAATTGAGGTAATTCTTCTCTTTCTTTTACATTTTCTACCTGCTGCTTGGAGGAAATAGCTCTTCATTGCTTTTTAAAGTGTCTTTCCCTAGATTTCAGAGCAAAGAAATCCCTTGCCATTCCCTGGCCATAAAAATGCTGGAAAACTCAGGAGGAGAGAAGTGTTAGAAGAGCAGTTGCTAAATTTTCATTGGAAGTGCTAGGGTGGTGGCTATGGAGTTGTGACCTTTGTAGGAACTGAACGGAGTCTAATCCTATTTCCTGCAGCTAGGTTGTAAAAGCGTCTGTAATTACAGGTGTGTTCTCTGAACCACTGCTTACATGTAAATAACACCTGTCTGCACTTCAAGCTCTGCCCTCACTGTCACCATCAGAACATTTCACTTGTCACATGCAGAGTAGATTATCAGTGACATCAAAGGACCGTGGCTGAACTTCTTTCTTCCGTGTGACCTCTTTCTTATGTGGTGGTCATATTTAGGGTCAAGTGAGTTTTAGTCAATCCTTTCTCTGTGGACAGCCAGTTTGATCTTCTTAGATCAACAACCCCAACACATTAGTCTGTGCTGATGGAAGGTCTCCTTTTAATGATATTTTCATGGGATTCTGTGCTTGTCATGTATTAAATGCTTTGTTGTGTGAGCAAATGGATGAATATATGAATGAATAGGATAAAGCAAGATGTTAGGCACTGGAAAAGATATCAGTAAAATATTAATGATGATTAGGACCAGCTACATAATTTGCAGAGCTCAGTGCCAAATGAAAATGCTGGGCCCTTCATTCAAAAAAATTATTAAGAAATTCAAGATGTGACATTGAACCAAGTATAGGGACCTTTTAAGTGCCAAGTCCTTTGTGGCTGCACAGGTTAAGTGTTCATGAAGCTGGTCTTGATGGTACTATCTTTAAGGACTGGAATTATGGAATAAATATATTTCATATTTTAAAAAAATTATCCATGATGAGCGTGAATACTTTTAGTAATCAGAAAAAAAGTTATTTTAAAACAAAACCTCTAGAATACGAGTAGCTCCCTGTATGCTGGACCATGAGTCAAACTTGGTTCTCTTGCACATGACCTTGACGAGTCTTGTGCAATCTGTGTTTCTTGATTTCCTCCCTGGTACAATTACTGGGATGGCAAAGAAGAGGTCTGAGGGCTCCTACCGCCCTGTGATTCTCGGATGCTAAGATAATCACAAGCAAAACTTATCCTGTGAGTTTCTTAGACACAAAGGTTAGAAACCATGCGAGGGTTAGGTCTGCCAAGATTCCCTCCGAATTGCCCTTGGAAACATTCCGGGGCAGGCTGTCAGGAGCATCACCACAAAAATACCTTCTCCACAGAAGCTGCTATTCTCTAGGGGGATGGATGCTCTGTTTGGTTCTACAGTCAGCAAAGCAGAAGAGGATGAACCAGGTAGCTGTCTGTCATTTTAACCCAACACCTTGGCCTAAGGTGGGGGCCAGTGGGAAGGGGAGCACTCTGCAGTTTACAATCACCTGTTTTCTTATGGCAATTGCATGAAGACTACAAATATTTGAGCTGATTGTAGTCACTTACATGCAGCAATGAATCGTCTTGTGATGAGAGACCTGAAATATGCTGGGATGAAATTAATGTCAATTGAAATAGAAAATGGATCCTAGCTTCCACCACAATGAGCTTTGGAAGATGGGCCTGGAGCACTGGGAGCTCATTGCTGCTATTCTTAGTGGCAAAAACAAAAACAACAAAAAAAAAACCCTATGCCACTGGTATTGCTTTTTCTATTTTTATTTTCTTAAAAAGCTTCTTTTCAGCTCCTCCTAAGGGGCCACCTTCTAATCGGGGGCTCTGGTTCAGGCTCCTTCTTGACTTCTTGGATCACTGGGGATTACAAACAATAGGGAGAAGAAGAAAAAGGAAACTAGCATAGAACTTTAGAGTTTAAAGGAGAGGAAAATTGAGGAACTTCATCCCCACCCCAAAAAAACAAAACCAGGAAAACCCCCAACAACATTTTGAAGTTTGCACTTCCCCTAAATGCTAGACAAAGCTGTGCTTAACAATTGAGATAATGTATTTCTGCAGACGGTGGTGATGTGATTTTGAAGCATTAACCAGTCCTGCCTTCAAAGACTTAGGCTCTGCAGGAAACTGAAGGAAGGCATGCCCAGGGATAGATTTGGAAGAATTCATGGTGGATCTGAGTAAGGCTTCCTACTGTAGAATCAGAAGAGGATTCCCTAGGCTGAGGAGAGCAGACCCAGTGGGAATGCAACGTGAGCTGAGATGCTGGAGCGTCTCCAGAAAAATCTTGGTGTTCATGAGACCCTTTCAAACCTGGGGACCCTCAACAGTGGTTCTGACACCTACTTGCGGCAGGTAGGTATTTTTCTAAGGTCTGGGCCCTGGTCCTCACATCCCTCCATTGCTGATGGCTGGCCACAAACCACCACTGTCTGGAGAGTCCTGCACACATGCCCCAAGCTCCCGATAGAGCACCATCACCTGAGCTAGACTGGTGAGTCCAAATTATCCTGGCAGGGATACTAGCTGCAGGTATCAGGGAGACCCATAGGGCTCTAGCGCTTAACTTCTCTGAGCTTCTCGGAAATGAAATAGGGATAATGCAACGTACTCCACAGGGATGGAGACCACACCGAATTATAAACCAGATGAAGCTCTGAGCTCTGTGCTCATTGCATGGTTGCCTACTGATGGTTGGAATCTCATCATCTGATGCGGTAACAAGCATCCCAGTCTATCTCTCTCGGCTCTGGCCTGAGCACTGGGACGAGGTCTCAGCCTCAGTCAAACTTCACTCTGAGTCCACCCAGTCCTCTTGAGGCCCCAGCATCACTTGGGACTGAATCCACCTAAGAAGCAAAGAGGTCCAGGGGCAGAAGACTTTGGAGACCATAAAAACATTTTTGGCAACATAATATGTTCTGGAAATGTGACAATTCAACCTCTAAAAAGGAGGGCAGACCTTAGCAAGTGCTGTATCGACCCATTTGGTCTGGTGTTGAGGATCAACTGCCTGGGTTTGAGTCTAAATGTGACACTCAAGAGCTGTGGCAATCACTTGCCTTAACCTCTCTGTGACTCAGTTTCCTCACCAGTAAACTGGTGATAGTGATAGCAACCGATCTCATGTGCTGTTGTGAGAATTCAGTGAGTCGGCACATGTGAAGTGCTGAGTTAGGAGAATGTCAGGCACATAGGAAGTGTTCCAGCAAGGCCAGCTATTACTATTCTAATTATACTATCTTCTCCTTCCAGCTTTGTTTTGCTTTGGCTTGCCAATCTAATTAGCTTCTCCAGGAGGCAAAGATGAGAGCTCTCCTCTGGCCTCTTTAAGGCAGAGGGCTCAAGGTGTCCTGGGCTGGGGCTGGGGCTGGGCCTGGACAGCCATGTGGAGCTGACCTGCTCTGGGGAGAACCCCTGGCTTCCCCTTGTCCCCTCTGGGCCCTTGGGCTCCCTCACCCTCTCCTCTGCCTCTGCCACTTCTGCTTCCTCAAAACTTGGTCTCCCCATGTGCCTCCATGACCTCTTCCTTCATCTTGGAGAGCTCCTTGAGATTGCCCTCAGAAGCAGATCCTGAAACAAGAATTCAAATGCACGTGGTTATTTGGAGGATGATTTCAGAAAAAACAGAAAGTGGGTGGAGATATAAAGGAGGCAATAAGGGGTGTTTTATCAAGCAAGTTACCACTTTGGGTGACTAGAATCTAATCCCTTTGGGAGAACTCAGGACATCAGCGTAGAGCATGTGCCTCCAAGTTAGTCTACTCAAGGGGCAAGAGAGCTACAGTATTCCTATACCAAATCTCGTGAGTCATTTCTCAGGGCTGCTAGTGGGAGCATTAACTCTTCAGCACCCCCCACTTCTCTCTATATTGGCCAAGCATGCGACTGCAGCCAGAGCTGCAGGTGTTTGCAGAAAGCAGCTTCCAGAGGGCATGGTTGGGGGTCACTCAGAGCACCTGCCATAACCCCTCACTGCTATTTCACAATTCCAGATATAAGGGGTGGAGAGAGGGGAGCAAGAGAGGGAGGAAGAAGTAGGTGGCAAGAGAAGGAGGGAAGGTGGGAAGAGAGGAGAGTATGGAGAGAGAATAAGTGAATAAATGAATCTGGGAGACCCATGACATGTCTTTGCTCCATTCTTGGTCTGATCAGCTATGGCCAGGAGGGAGGAATTTTATGTTCCATGTGGGGTTATGGGAGGAGAAGGTTCATTTGAATGGCCCATAATTTGACTATTCCTTTTAGACATCTTTCATAGAATTTCCTGTGGGCTAGGGTGATAGAAGTTGCTTTGTTCTGACAGCTTGAGAAGAAGAGAGGTGAAATCAGATGGTTGCAGCCTTGTTCCTACTTTTTCTCGGCATCTGCATCAGCGAGCTACAGTGAATTTCTTCCCGCTCGACAGCGAGGTGATGAAAAGTCACAGAAAGCCGGATGAAGCCTTGGGACAGTGGCCAGCCCAGAGCAGTTGTTTCACCTCAAAACAAGCCTCATCTTGGCTGTGTCACCATCATGAGAGAAGTCACACATGACTGCACTGTTGTCTCTCTCATTTGCTAAGAAATGAAAGAGGAAGTAACAGTTGTGAGCCTTTGACATTTTTCTTGCTCCAGGGTAAATCTCAGCTAGGAATGGCAGATTATGTTGGCTCACCCTACCAGAAGAAGAATGAATCAGGATTTAATACTCTGGAAGCAGAATCACTTTGAAGGATACCTGGAGAGGGCTTTTCTTGAATAGTAATACTGAAACTGAAATGTACACATGAGTCACCTGGTGATCTTGCTAAGATGCACATTCTTATTCAGTAGGTGTTGGATGGAGCCAGAGAGTCTGCGTTTTCTAGCAAGCTCTAAGATGGTGCTGATGCTGCCAGTCCAAGGACGTTGAGTAACAAGGGTGTCACCTTTGGATTTAGACATAACTGGATTCAAGTTCCAGTTCTGCCTCCTAGCTGTGGGAAGTTGGGTAAGTTTCTTAACTTGTCTGAACTTCACTCCTTTACTCTTGAGAATCGGGAACAGAATTCTTAGCCCTCGCAGTTGTAGAGAGGATGTGATGGGATAGTATGTGCCGAAGAACACATAAAACGTTCTGCACTATAATTATGGTGTGTCTGGGATCTGGTCATCCCACCCTCACCCTGTTCCTGGAGCATTCCTCTGGAACCCATTTCCTGACTCCCCACTTGTTTCTGATTTTGTCCCTGGTCTCATACCCCCATGTTCACTGACTTGTTGAGTTTATAAGCACTCCTGGACTTGAGTTGCTGAGGTTGCCTGTCCCCAAACCATCTTGCCCAAGTAACAATCTTCTTTCTTCCTGTCAATCCCCTCATTTCCTTGGCAACAAGCAGTTCCCTCTCTGAGTCTCAGTTTCCACATCTGCACAATGTTGAGTCTAGTTCAAGCCAGCTCTTCTAGAACAGCTTGCTCCCCAGAAGTAGGCTCAGATACAGCAGTCCCAACACTGTTCTTGTTTTTTCCTGAACTCCTTTCATCAATCTTCCTTTCTCTTTATCACTGAACATTTGTTCGATATCCTGCCCTGCTTCCAGGCCATATAGATGTACAGCAGCTATATTCACATAAAATAGTGCCTCCTGGAGTTGTGCAGTGCACAGCCTCACAGCCATACACTGGAACCTTGCATAGTTGCACATTGGTGACTAAATGGACCTATTTCTTTGGACACCAGTACTCCATCATCTTGGTTCCAAATTCTTCCAATTCCATATCTACTCATAGATCCTAAAACCCCAGTGTGGACCAAGCTTCTGGCTCCTCCCTGCCAAACTAAGGGAGTTGGAGTTCCAGAATAAAGCTGTGGGAGGCTGACCTAACACCAAGAGAGGTAGGGGACAAGTTTCATGTACATCAAGCAAGATGACAAAACTCAGAATTGTAGTAAGCTTTTATTGGGCCCTACGCCTCAGGCTTAATGCCACGACTCAATATTGTGGTATAAATTAGGATTTGGTGCTCTTCAGAAAGCTGTCTGGCTCAGCCTAGAAATAGCCTCCTGAATCAATTCATTTTGGTCACTGGATAACTAGGTCCAGTTGTTTAATAAGGATTTGTCTCTGTGGCATTCATAGCAAGAAGGCAAATGTCGGCTAGGTCTCCATCGGCCACAGCACCTAATGCCAGTTCCCCTTGATTGAGTTCACCTCAGTGGCTTTGTTTCAATGACACTGTTCACATTTCAACATTCGTGTTTCAATGCCACTGCTCACCAGCAAGGAGTCCATGAGATCATCCATTTCATTTCATGCTAGATTTATATAAATGACAATTGATATATTAACCATATTTAATATAAAAAAACCAGAAATGTATGACACTTTTACAACCAAAGGAAAATCTTGTGGACACGTGAGCAAGGGGAAGACGAGTTGAAGTCTGCGAACGGGAGACTGAATCACACAAATGCCGTGGCTCACCACTGTCTAGAATCAGAACAGAAAACATATGGCAAGTAAGCTTTGGTGTCTGGATCTGGCTTGTACCAGCCCATGAAAGCAGACTGTGTGCATTTCTTCCCAGCTCTTCTTTCAGATACACCATGTTAGTGGCTTGAAATTGGCCACGCTGAGAGTATTTTCCCCATGGAAATTGGCCAATGCCACAAATAGGGCTCTTCTTCTTTTTAGAGAGTGGTCATTAAATATTTACTAGTACACCACTGCAAACAGGTCATGATTGTCTCCCTTTCTCATCCACGGCAGACCTCACTGATGGATTCTAACACATTTTCCTCCTTTGAGCACAGATGAGGCTCAGAATCTTTTCCAGTATGTTTTCCAGGCAGCAATTATCAATGTGTTCATATCTGCTCATGGACTAGAACTCAGTAAAATCTGCTTACCTTGATCAAGTATGTCCTGCAAAGGACCTCCAAATGGTGTGGAATAGTAGACCTTAAACTTTTGAAATTCATAAGCTTTAAAAATGTCCAGAACATATTTTTGGAGCACATTAGAATAATCAACTTCTTACTTGGCTAAGGACACAAAACAAGGCAAAACAATAACAACAAAATATCTTCTACCTTCTACCATCGTAATCATTTTATTTAAAAAAGGACATTTTAGCAACATCCACCCCATCCCCTGCACCCCCACAGATATCAGGTGCATAATCTCAGCATAAAGGAAACTCCATTAAAGTGAGTGAGTATCTCTTCATTGTTCGTATTTGCTGCATTCCAGTGTAAACCTTCTCTTGGACCAGACTGAAGTCCACAAATAAGTGTCTGGGAACAACATGCTCTTAGACTTCTGGGCACATTGCCTGAGGCCAACTTGTAATATCCATGCTCTTTACTTCGTAGGGCTGCAGAGATGAATGAATAAGATGGTGCATGTGGAAGTATTTTCAGCATTGTAAAGAGCTTTACAAAGTTTGACAACCTTCCATTTTGCAGCCACCTTTCTTTATTGTTGCTGATTTCTCTCTAGCTAGATTAGCAAAATTAGGGATTACTGCCCCATACTAGTAATAAAAAAATTAGAATATAACTAAATCCTGATATTTTTACAGTTTTCTTGGTGAGACTTGGATCAGTGAGATGGTTCTGTTTATATTATTGGGCTATTTTGTAATATTAGGAATGAATTCAGTCAAGTACAAGAAAAGGTATAACTAATTCATTCATTTACTTGTTTATTTATTTAACTAACATTTGTAAGGCACATGACCAGCACCTTTCTGAAACAACCTTCCTTCTCATCTCCAGCATCCTCTCCTCCAGTCTGGCTCCTGCCACATGGCTGCTCAGGACATCAAGCTAAAAAGTAAATTTGCCCAGGTCACTGCCCAGCTTAAAGTCCCCAGTAGCTCCACCTTGTCTTTGGGGGAATAAAGCCCCTTCATGACTTAGTCATCACCATCTCCTCTAGTCCTTATCCTACTCTCCAACATGCACCCTGTCCTGCGGATGTATCTAGTTCATTTTTCCTCCCCAACATTCACCTTCTCTCCCACCTGTTTTCCTCGATGAGGCTGCTCTCTCCTCTCAGATTACCCACATCTTTGATGAACTCACTGTTATTTTCCTTGTAAGGTTGAAATCATGGATGACCTTTTTTAGAACATCTTTTGAGCTTCCCCTGAGTCTGTACCCCCAAAATAGCACACATCTCGCCTTACCCTAACTGTTCATTTACTTGTCTTCTCCCTCTTGTTTCAGAGTTCCTTGAGGACACACCATTGGATAACAAGCACCTGTTTTAGGGTAGATGCCCAAACATTTGTTGGATGAATGAGCTGAGAAGGTGTACACCAAGAAGAGAAAGAGAGAAATGTTCCAGAAAAAGGGAATAGTGTGAGAAAAATAAGCCAGGATGTCATATTGTGAGAGGAGGGAAACTGCCAGTGAGTCTCAGAGGTAGGCCACATGTGGCTGAGTCTGGATAGTAAGGCTGGAAAAGGAGCCTGGAGTCAGGTCCTGAAGGACCTAGACTGCCGTGTCTGGGGGCTTGGACTTCATCCTGAGCAGCAGATATGTTTTGAAGCAAGAGGGTATGAAGAGAGGCTTGCCTGTTATAGAGAACATTCTCGAAGCTGACACAAAACATAGAATAATGGAAGTATGGCAAGTGGAGTCAGGTAGACCAGCTACTCCTCTGTGGCCACGGTCCATGCAATGGATGATGATGATCTAGTCTAAAGTTAGGAGATGGCACCAGGGGTGGAAGGTGGGCGGCATTTAAATCTACAGTTTTGTGCATAGAATACAGGTATATTCCTGGAAGCATATTTGAGACATTAAAAGCAGATGTTCCTTTGCAGGATGTGGTAGATGAGGCAATCGAGTGTGCTGCACTAGGGAGGCCTAAGACATAAATCGGTACCACTCTGAAAAATCATCCAAGCAGTCCAACTGTGCAGGCTAACATGTAGCTAATTTTATTGGGAACAAACAAGCCTGTTTAAGCGGTGTGCATTCTTTGAGTTTGCAGATTTGGAACATATTTTGATGTTTTCCTTTGCCCGCTGCCCATTAGGAAATGTAACTCATATCAGTGTTGCTTTTGCTTAGAATATTTTTCATTAGGGCAAATTTGTTTAGAAATTGACTACAAATTATATTGCATTTTGTTGGAAAGAACTTTCTGAATTAAAATATGGAGCTGGGTATGCAATACTCTATGTACCACAGAAGTTAAATTACCTGCAGTTATAGGCGTGTTCTTCTCCATGTGTGTATAAATGGAGTTACATATGTAAAGAATTTTATGGCTGGAATTTGCTTTAGAGATTTCTTAGTTCAGCATTCCCAAAATAGAGGTAAAAGCACAGAGAGGGGAAGAAAATTGATTAAGGTCACATAGCAAGTTAATCACAAAGTTGGAACTGGTTTAGTATCCTGAGGTAGCTTTTTCATGAGATTAAAGAAAAAACGTGTTTCTCAATTTTCATTTCACAGGGTATTCTATAGTTCTCCCTCTACAGACTAATATTAGAATAACTTTGCATCAGACAGATTCCGGAATGGATCTAAAGAGAAAATATGTCTGAAGGTGTCAAGCACAGCATCCGATTTATGACACTGAAAATTCTAGAAAGGGCAGCACAGCTACCATTTTTCATTGTTGTTCAAATGAGCAGCCTACCCCAGTCCTACTTTTTGATCAAATCTAGTTTCATGAGGCCCGTTTTGCCAGGCTTCTAATTGCCTTACACAGGTGAGCATCGGATGAATACTAAGACCATTCCTGATGCTACGATCTTTCTCACCCCTGTAGACAAACCATTGCCCAGTTCTGCCAACTGTGCCTTCTAGATATCTCTGTGATATATCCTCTCCACTGCAGCTTTCCTACTCCAAGCCCACATTCATCACCCTCATTGGCACCACTGTAGTAGTCCTCTACTCAATCCATCTTCCTCTCATTTTGATAAAACCTACAGCCCAGTCCCATACAGCAGCCAGATTATTATTATTATTATTTTCAAAACTCAAACCTAATTATGTTGACCTGTTGCTCCAACCAAAATCCTCACCATAGCCTGGGCTCCGTCTTGTCTAGCTCCTCTTGATCCCGGGCTTCCTCGCTCTGCAGCCCATTCTCAGTTCCTGCTCACAGGTCTCCCTTCAGTCCTTCAGATTCACCAGGTTTCTTCCTGCTACAAAACCTTTGCACATACTGGCTCCTCAGCCCCAGCCCTTCAACCTCAATTTGGTTATTTAATGCCAGCTCATTCTTCAGACCTCAAAAATGATGCTCTTCCTCATGCATGTCTTTTACTGACCTTCAGACTAGGTCAGTTTCCCATATGACTCATTGGCACAGTAGTCTGTGCTCAGTCACAGCCCTTGCTGAAGTCATAACTTTCACTTGTGTATTACTTGGTTAGTGTCACTTCTCCCTCCCCCTAGATCATAAGTTCTATCAGGGATTGTTTTTATTCAGTATTGTTGATTACCACAATATCTTCAGAACCTATCACAGGGCTAGGCACTCAGTAAATATTGTTGAATGAACGTCTTCATAAGATGAACAAACCCTGAATAAAAAGTTCTGATGCTGTAGTTCTGCTTGTGATCGGAGACTATCTCTGTGAGTTTAAATTGGCTGATACCATTAGTTCCCATAGAATGTTACCAAAATGAGGGATTGTGGCTGGTGTACTGTCCATAAATATACGGGGCACTCTACAGCAATCTCTGGGGCCGTTGTAATTTCTGCTTTATAGGCGAGGTGATATTATAATCCTATTTATACTACCTCTTTACATTTCTCCTCCAATTGTTCTTTTGTCAGGGACCAGTGAGACAGCCAATGGGCCCAGGGAAAGGTCTGACCTGAGGTCTCCTATAAATTGAGTAATCCAGAATGAAAGAACCATGGGATGAGTGCAAGCTCTGACTTAGGATCAGAACACTGATGTTTAAACCGGGATGATGCATTCTTACCTGAAGTGTGAGAACAACACCAGAGAAGGAAATAAAGCAAAACAACAAACAAGAGCAAAGCCACAAGGGTCCCAAGCAACACAGACCCTGGAGAAGGGCTGGAAGCAACAGCAAGGGCAGAAATCAAGCAGAAGCCTCCATTACAATGAGAGCAGAGAAGGCTGCAGACCAGAGATGGGCATTTTTCCATGGCATTTATGGGGGGTGGTGAGCGGGCCAGTGTGGTTTAAAAGTAGGGTTTACCGCTGGACAGCCTCCAGTTCCCTTCTCCTCATTGTTTTTATTCCCGCTCAACTCATCTCATGCCATCCTGGCTCGGTTCCCCAATTAGTCTCTTTCTATTTAACTAATAATCATTGTTTTGGAGTCTTGTAATCTTGCTGTGGATATTATTGTTTATAAAACAACCCATGGAGCTAATTCCAACAAATCTCTCTTTCTGTTTCCTATTGACCTCTCAGTGGCATTTGGCAGAATTGTCCACACCTCTACATGTGAAACTTTCTTTTTTTTGGCCTCTAAGACCTTCAGGTGCTCATGACCCTGTGATTTGTACATACAGATCTGCTATTTTTGAATGTCTTTTCAACATTTTTATTTATTTGACTAATTTGCTTTCAGAACTTAAAATGTTGGGAACAGAACTCCTGATTATTCACCCCAGCCCTCTAACTGCTCAAGTCTTTCCCAACTCAGTAAGTGTCGCCTCAAGTTTTCAAACTCAAAACACCCAAATTCCTCTTCTTCCTTTTTCCTGCAGATCCTACCCATTCTTTCAAGGATTTTTATTGTGTTTATAATAAAATCCAAACTACTTACTATGGCTTAGTACTGATGATGGAAAAAAATGGATGGAGAAGGCTTGGACCAGAGATGGGAAGACAGATGGTATGGCAGATATGGCACATAGCAAGTTCAAGGGACCATAGAAAATTTAAGTCAAAAGTGAACTAGCATTGGTGTCCATAGATTTGTATGTAAGGGGAAGAGATGAGGAAGTATCCAGGAAACAATGGTTCTTGCTGTGTGATGTGCTGCAGGGAGTGTTTCCAGGGCTATATTTCTTATAGGGGCAGAGACTACACTGAGTTTGGCAAACACATGTCACTCTGCCACCATTCTGTTTCTCCCTTGCCCATAGCAGGCATTAGTTATTAATGTCATAACGATTTCCCACTTACCTAGGATAAAACCACTCAAGCTTTCTTAACGCTCCAGGAAGCCATCGAAATCAAGTGGGCTTGGCATAGATGAGACAGAACATATATTTATGTCAGTGATCAGAGGAGACTGGGGGAATATCTCAATCATAGCTTGAATGATGGGGTGGGCAGTGGTGAATCTAGAAGGCTCAAGATGTTAACTGACTTGGATGGCTTTAAGTTCTGAGATTCAGGTCACCGGGTACCTAGTCCTCTCATTATCTCCAGGCAACCATAAAAAGGCAGAACTTCATTCATATCCTTATGTTGGGTTCTTTAGACATTCCTGTTCCATTACCAGCAGACCTGGCTTCTACCACCTTCAAGTCTGGGAGGGCTAAAGTTTTTATCCTGGAAAGTAGAGTAGGAACTGGTGTGGGACATTGATGAAGTAGACACTCCTTACCTTAGTCCATTTGGGTTTCTATAACAGAATACCATAGACTGGGAGGCTTATAAACAACATAAATTTATTTCTCACAGTTCTGGAGGCTGGAAGTCCAAGATAAAGGCACTAGAAGATTCAGTGTCTGATGAAGACCTGCTTCCTCATAGACCTCTGTCTTCTTACTCTAATCTCTCATGGCAGAAGGGCTGAGGGTTCTCTCTCAGGCTTCTTTCATAAGGGCACTAATCCCATTCATGAGGGTTCCACCCCATGACCTAATCACCTCCCAAAGGCTATACCTCTTAATACCATCAGCTTGGGGGTTAGGATTTCAACATAGGAATTTTGGGGTGACATAAACATTGAGACCACAGCACTTCCATATTCCATTCACCTTTTAATCCATGTCCCACCAATGCTTGATGCAGAAAAGGAGGTGTTCTGGGGTTCTTATCATTGCTGTCCAAGTCTCTGAAAGCCCATGTATATTTCACCTGCTCCAAAGCTGAGCCCTCAGCCTCTGCAAATCACCACACGTCAGCAGCACATGCTCACCCTTGCTTTTGCAGGGAAGACTGACAGGGACTTGTCGTAATTCAGTGTCTTCCTTCTGTTGTGGCCACGGCTCCCTGCTGGGAGCTTTGCATTTCTTAGCAGTTGAAAGAACAAAATGGAATGGTGTAAATGAATGTGCCATTGCAAATGCCCCACTCCTTTAGTTTATGATTTGGGATCACATTTCACTCAATTCTGTCAAGTCATGGAGTGATTTGTGATAACACATTCTGGTGATGATTTAGCAGAACCGAAATGATATTTGAATGGAGCTGCAGAAACATTAGATTTGAAGAACCCCCACAGGGAGTGTGATTCGGTGTAACTGTTTATTTACTGTCTACCCTTTGGGAAAGTGGATCAGACCGCACCTGTGCTCTGTCCCTTTCAGGCTAGCCTTCTGGACTCTTCTTAATGTCCTTTTCTACATTGCCCTAGGCCCCTCTGAAATAATTACAGCAATGATAATGGGGGTTAGTACTTGTATTTATTGAGTGCTTATATAGGGCAGACAATGTACTTAAATGCTTCATCTCTTTTAATACATTTAATATGGTAGCTCTTATTACTTTTACTTTATAGAAGAGGAAACTGAAGTTCTGAGAGGTTACTGGGCTTCCTTGAGGTTAGCAATGGTGGTGGAGCTGTATTTAACCCCACATCTGTCAAAATCCCAGAGGTTATGGCAAGACTTGCTGAGATGAGAAGGCACATAGAAAGTGCCCTATGGAGAATGGGTAGAAGACTGGGGACATTGGCCTTGGAGACAAGGCAGAACAAAGGCTGGTCCAGAGGTGGTGTACTTGTATATAGTTCCATGGGACTAAAGGGCAGATTTCAGTAAACATAATAGAAGAGTTTTCTTTTCTTTTTTTAAAAAAAATATTTCCCCCCATTTTTTAGTTATAGTAAAATATATGTAACATAAGGATTGCCATTTTAAGCATTTTAAAACATATAATTGCATGGAGTTAATTATACTCACAATGCTGTGTAACCACTATCTATTTCCAAAACTTTTTCGCCGTCCTAAACATAAACTCTGTACCCATTAAGCAATAACTTCTAATTATTCTTTCTCCCCAGTTTCTGGTAACCTCTAATCTACTTCTGTCTCTGAATTTTTTTTCTTTTTAATTTATTCTTTCTTAATTGACCCATGATTATTGTATATATTTATGTAGTACAATGTGATATTTGGTTACATTTATACAGTGTGCAATCAAGGTTTTTAGCATATCCATCACCTCAAACATTTGTCACATCTTTGTGTTGGGGACACTCAACATTGTCTCCACTAGCTGCTTGAAGTTGCACAGTAATTTGTTGTTGACAATACAGGAGTTTTCTGACGAAGTGAGTAGGCCCATTTCGTGGAGGCTGAACAGGCTGTATCACCTATGCTGAGGTGCCAGAAAGGTTAAATTACACAGTAGCAAGGACTCCTTCCAATCCTTAAATTCTATGATTCTGTTACATACTGTAGTTCTATTCTCAATGTCCCCAAATATCTAGATGCAACTGTACCAACAAGTGGGAGTTGTTTTTTTCACATTTCACACACCGTTTCCATCGTGATGAGATTACAATGCTACTCTTGCTGCTGATGTTGCTACTAGGCACCGTTAATTGAGCTTGCAATGGTAGCTGAGGGGATTGGATGATGAATTTAAAATCTATACGTCTTTCCCTGAGAATTCTGCTAACCGTGGGCATGTTTCCAAATTTGAGCTCCATTTTCTTCCTTTTTTTTTCCCTTAGCATACCAGTTTTGAGCTTAAACATCTGAATATGACAGAACTTGTGTAAATCCTGTCTCTTGCCACTTATCAGCTGTGTGAACTTGGGCAAGGCCTTTCGTTTCCCTGAGGCTGTTCCCTCTCCTATAAAATGAAGTCTGCATTGCCTACCTCGTGAGCTTCTGTGCAGGTGGGATGATGACATACGCAGATAAAGCATCCAGCAGGGTGCATGGCACACAGACTTCACTCATAAAATGCCTGTGATCACTGTTATGAGGTACTCCACTCCAGTCACTGTCAAACACACTTCACGTTATTATTCCTGGTGCTCACAGAGACCTAAATATTACCTCCATTTAAAGAAATGATCCACAGGCTCAGAGAGGGTAAGTCACTAGCCCAAGGTCACTCAGTTCAAAGAGTAACCTTTAATCTCCATTTCCTTAGGCTTGGCTCCCTTGTTTTGCCTTACAGAGCATACCTTCCCTTGTAATAGTGCCCATTGGGGGCTGGTGATCTCTCACACATGCTGCACACAGAGGAGATACACAAAAAATATTTTTCGACTGAGTAGGCAAGGAAAAGAAAATTATCATCTCCATCTTTGTCTCTGCAGCAGATCAAGCATGTCCCTTCTCCTTCTCTGGGCCCCAGTCTCTTTGCATGTAACATAAAAGGGTTTGAAACAAACAGATTCTCCAGTCCCTTTCTCATAGTTAACTGGTTCTACAATAGCACTAAGCTCATAGTAGGTGCCCTATGTATGACTCTTCATAGTAAGGCTGGGACTAGAGTGAGACAGGTCACCAAATTTAAAAAGCACCCACTCTGGGGGTCATGCCAGTGCAGGCTTGGCACCTGAGAGTGTGTTCCCCTTAAATCTTTTGCCTGAGGCACCTCATCTCTCCCCCTAGTCTCAACCTTGCTTCAGAGGGTGTGTGAAAGAATTAATAACTCAGTGGCCAAAACCAGATTTCTTTTCTCTTTTTAAACACCAGGGATATGTACAATGATATTTTTAATAAGAATTCAACAGTACTTTTGAATAGCTCTGCTCAAAAAGACATTCTTGAAAAAGGCTATTATTCATCTAGTTACATATTTTAGCTTTGGGGAAAACAGTAGGAGTATAAGATTGTAGGAAATAAAGGGGGTGCAAAAGGGAAAAGATAAAGTTACTGCAACAGCCATTGAGCTAGACAAGGAAATAATTTCCAATGATATGGTCATTATTTGTACAAGCATTTCCCCCCTAAAAAAAGCAGACCAACAGAATTTTCACACTTACTTCTTTGGTTTAATTGTCTATTTGTTTCAAAATGAAAGCTAATTAAAAGATTATTTTCATATGCTTTAATCACACTGTAGCTAACTGTTGGAAAATTTGCAATTAATTGATGCAACAGTTGACATAAGAATGCATGTTTTTAAAATAACATCACTATTTGAATACACAGAGTGAAGCAATTAGTCCTTCATTAGTTCTAAGTTATTTCAAATGCTTTGAAATACTGGTGTGTTTAATGTTTAATCATCAAGGAAATATATCTGGCAATGGTGCAAGCTCCAGCATCATGAATTAAATATGGCCCCGTGGGAGCAGGGAGAGTTCAGAAAGAAAAATGGCAGCCTCCCCAGGCCTGGCTGCGGGCAAATTCCTTCATTTGCTAGGCACTGGCACAATGAAGCCTGTTTCTAATGCATCTGTCCTTGTCACTTCACAAGAGTGGTGATGCAGGCTGCGTTAGTTGCAGGTGCAGTGGGGTGGAGCTGAACAGGAGTGACAGCCCCTGAGTCTAGAGCCTCCTACCAGAGTGGGGAGGCTGGAGGGGATGTTGGCAGCCCCAGTTAAAGGTGAGGAAGAGGGATTTCAGGTTGGCAGACTGAATGTTGTATACAGAGTCTGGTGACCCAATACTCTGGTCAGAAGGATGTTCCTGGAGCCTTCGGCAGGGGCATGGAGGTTGGTTGGGTGGCATGTTTCCAACGACAACAGAGCTTAGCAAGTTGGCATTACCTGGCTGTAAAGCTTCAGAGGTACACCAACATCAAGAGGCTCATTGACAGACAATGACTGTGGCTTTAGTCTGCAGCCAGAATCAAAGGGATCTGCCCAAATCTACAGCGAGAGGCTCCTTCTCAGGAGTATTCGTATGGTCATTAGGCACAACACATATCAGAACTACAGGTCACATTTTTCCTAGATCAGCAAAAACACATCAAAAGCCTGCAAGTTTTCATCTTCTGGAGACATGCCTGTAGACGGTAAATAAGCTTTCATGTCCAGTTCTGTACGTACATTTTCTTATTTCATTCTCATAGTAGCCCAGAAAAGTAGGCATGAATGTGATCCCTATTCTATAGATAAAGAAACTGAGGCAAGAAGAGGTTAAGCAACACATTAAACTGGAGCTATTACTTATGCCTACCTCATTAGCTTGTAGGAGAAATAAAATAATATAGGCTATTCCATATTGTACAGAGGAAAGTGTAGCTTATACAGGTTAGAAGACCTGCCCAAGGCCACACTTGGTAAGTGGCTGAACAAATGTATGAGCTCAAGTCTTTCTTACTCCACAGTCACTCCAGTTTCAGTATGCGGGTATGTGTTTTTGTGTATGTGCTGTGTGTGCGTGCACAAAGAAACACCTCTCTTGGGGCATTGTGCTATCATGGGAGGCTCAGTCTATGCCATCGATCAACACAGCCGAATTGTAGACGAAAATGTAACCTCCACGGACCCCAGATTATGTCCTTTCTTCTCAGTAAAACCAGAAAGGATGCCTTAATTTAGGTATTCAAAAATATCAAAGCTTGAGACTGGACTCATGGCAGCAAAACAAATTCCAGACCTTCCGCCTGCAGATATATTCTAAGATCAGAGACAACAATCTTGGTGAGTGCAGAGGAAGGCAGGACTGAGGCAAGTAGGGAGTGACCATGGCCAACACTATTTCTAAAACTTGTGTTGACAGTGAGTAGTGAAATGGTGCTTTTACGTCTGTCTGCCTGTCTTTCACAACATAATCCAAGGCCCTAACTTCTCTGTGCCAAGCCCTCTCTGCACTCCATCCCCAGTGTAGACTGGAGTATAAGGTGTGGTCCTTGCACTGGTAGGGAGCCTGGAGTCCAGTGGCAGAGACTACGAGAGAGAGAGGCCCAGCAGTGCAAAGCAGTGAGTGACTAGCAGAAATGTGACCGAGACAGAATAAACAGGGAGTTGGGGCAGCTAACTGTACTGGGAGCCGAGGTAGGTGTGATGGAAGGGCAGAAACACACTCCAGGACACGACTTTTCCAAAGGTCAGTGGGGGAAGGCATTAGAGGCTTAGGAGCCACGTAAGCCAGGGCCTGGGGCATAGGAAAGGGCCACGTGGATTTGGGGACTGGCGAGTATTTTAGCATGGGGGGGGCGTGTAGGAAGCAAGGGTGGACAGCACTGAGCAGGTGGGTCAGGACTGAGAAGGTCTTAGAGTTACATTCATCCGAGGAAGTCTGGCTGTCCTACTATAGCAGGCTGGGAGTCAAGAGAGGTGTGTAAGCAGGGAATGAGAAAACCAGATCAAAATTAAAATGTGTCTGTGGGGTGGCAAAAGCCCAATGAAATGAATGGAGTTGCTTCCTTTTTCTTTAAGAGCCACTAACTAATAGGAGGATACACATATTCTACATTAACTCACATAAATAAATGTGACCCAAAAGGATGAAGTGATTTCCTGAGGGAGTTGGGGCAAGGATTAGAATCTGTAAGAGCACAAGGTCTATACCATTGCACGTGGCTGCAGGGAAAGCACTGAGGTTCCCAGAGGCCGAGGCCAAGAGGGAAACAAGGTCAACTTCTCAGTTCACAGTGGACACATGACAGTCAAACCAGAGTCAACTTTTCCTGATACAGAAGAGGAAATGCTGTCAGGGATTCACCAAATGGAGTCCTTCAAAATGTTTCAGGAATTCCAGTAACTTGTTTCTTATGGGGCCCCACAACGTGGGCTGATGGGATTCCACCAAATCTTATTTTACCAGAAATTCTAAGGGCAGCAGAGCAAAGCAACAAGAACCAGGCTTGAAGATTTCTTACCATCTGGCTTGATCAGAGAAAAAAATTTAGGGTAAAAAGATGGCTTTTGTTCTTTTAAGGCATCAGCATTCTTTTATAAAAAGCTGATTTCTTATAGGCAACCCCAATATCCCCTTTGTAACGGATCAGATCTGGCATTCTCTGGGTTGGGGTAGAGGCAGAGAGTTGGTTTCTAGGGAGCCTCAGGAGCACCCCCAGGAATTCCAGGGCTCAGGGGAAGGTAGTCCAAAAATCTGCTGATCTAAAGGAGTGATGGCAGCATGTCTTTCAGGCAACACTGTAAGTATTATTTCTCGTGGTTGGGGTTTTGACAAGGATTGGAAGGTAGCATTCTCCAGAGACTTGCCAGGCAGATGTTCTGTGGTGCTGATTACAGGTGATTCCAAAAACACTGACAAGCAGTAAAGGGTCAAATTCTCCAGGCTCACATAGTCTCCAGTCCTAGGTTTCAGAGGATCCTGTCAAAGCCCTGAATCTGGGCTCACGGGCCATATCACCCCCACATTGGCCGTGGAGGGAAGCATATTCACTCTGACAGAAGTCTCTCAAGACCAGGTTGCTCTGGATCTTTTTAATTGTTTCTTCATGTGCTTTTTAAGCTGTCACACTGAAATGCGATTCCCATCTCTGTTTAATGTCATTGAGGGAGGCACTTGGAGAATTGTTATGAGCAGGCAGCGACCTGCAAACATGCTCTTTCCCCTCAGCTATCCTGTTCCACCTTCTGGAGCTGCTCAGCAACTGGAAAGGACCAGCCTTGGGGACAGTGAATGGCTGGCTGGCGCTTGATGTTCCTCCTGGAGATTCAGCTGCACTTAGCCATGCCAGGCACTAAGATGGGTGGTGGGAGGTTCCAATGGGGAGGCAGGGGGATGTATGCTCCTGGGGGACTCATGATTGGGTAGGCAAGGCCAGCACACCCACATGTATGAGATTCTGATGTAAAAGAGAACCCAGTGAGTGTGATGCAGGGGATATACGCTTTGTGGTGGAGGAGCGATGGGGTGATACACTCTCTACCTTTCTCCAATCTGTTCTCTGCCCCAGAAGCTGAACTGCACAAATGACTCAATGGGTTCCTTTGTCTGCTGCTCCCATCTGGGTCCAGCCAATGTGGAGCCACACAAAGAGTTTGGACAGAGGTCAGAGAATGCAAGTCATCCACCTTACCATTGTCAATGAACAGTGTTGACAAATTGGGGCAAACCAGCACCCAATGCTTACGATGTATAGTTGCAAAGCAATGCTATTAATCAGTACACTTTAAGACTTGACTAGGGGTCAATGTCATACAGGTACTTCATCAAAATAGCTCAGGTCAATACTGTGTTTCTGTAATTAGCTCTCACAGCCAAGAGTGAGGTCAGAATATTTATCCCCTCATGACCTCCTTGCCAGGTCACCTCATGGCTGGCTGTGCCCTTTGGCTGAAGAGTACTACTCTTCTCCAGGAAGCTGATGCTCCTCTGTTCTCTCTCCCTGGTTTCTGGCAACTAGTTCCTCCTCTCAACTTTTTGGTCCTAGGAGTGGTAAAGTTCTGCTGCTACCAAGCCCCAGGTTATTGTCCTATCCCTTTAGTACCCCATATCCACCCCTTCCTACACAGTCCCTTCAAAAAGACACTCTCTCTGAATCATCCTATTTTCAATCTCGTTTTTGTTGGGACCCAAACTGATTCAAGGAGGAAGGGTCAATTCCAGAAACAGGAAAGCAGCTTTTCAAGGGTTGGGTCTTAAAAGAAAGTGGTATCTGTGTAGGGGGAGAGTAGGGTCATTGCTCAGTGTTATGTCTGGTTGGTATCAGTGATTGTGCTTGGAGCTCAATTTACAGAATCCCACTTAACTTTCCCAATAGCCTCATAGGCAAGAATGCTCCACAGGAGAACAGTCAGTCTTGGGGAGGTCATCCAAGAGCACACATTCCCTCATGGCAGATAAGGCTCTAATTCTGCTCAGCCCACATCCAAGGTCTCTGTACTGTCCATTACCCCATGTTGCCTCCTGTCAAAGACCTAAGTCAAAGGTCAAACACTAGGATGAGCTGGAGGGGGCAGGAAGACCTGACAAACAGAGTGAGATGCTTTAGAGATACAAGGGAAGATAAGAGGTGACCTTAGCAATTTCTGTATCTTGGAAGCCTAGGTCATAATTGTTGAGAGGAGGTACAGCAATGGGGAGTCAGGATTTCAAACCTCAGGAATGCTTCTTAAGTAGGAAGTCATGCAACCTTTCACAGCCTGGAGTTCCCGGCCATCAACTAGGGATACCAGTAGCATTTACTTCAGAGGGGTGTGGTGAGAATTAAATAAGAGGAGGTATGTACAGCATTTGGCATAGTCTCTGATTCGTACTTATCATTCAACAAATACCAGTTGTTATTATTGTTGACATGCAAGAGGTAGCAGGTGTGGTTGTTAAGGCTGCTGAGAGAGGAGAAATAATAGCAATAGGATTTTATGACATGAGAAGTCTCAGACCAGAGTGTGACTGGGTTCTAGAGCTGGAAGGATACTTAATCAACCCTTTTATCCAAACCTCTCATTCTTGGATGAGTAAAATGAGGCCAGAGTGGAGAGGAGTCTTATTCAAGGTCACACAGACCTTGATGGTACAACCAGCACTTGAACTTGAATCTCCCATTTTTCTGTCTCCGACTCCTTTCTCTAGAGCATCCCATGGAAATCTTTCCCATGGCTTCCTCACCTCAAGGGAGATGATGATTCTCAAAGCCTTGTCAATGTCACTGTGTGAAATATTTGAGAAAATGGTGTCAATTAATCATGCCAAATTCATTCCTGAACGGGAAGGAGCAATTGTTGACTTTGCTCTGATTTGGACACATACCCAGTCATGTAGCTCACAGGGGGTGGAAGTGGGATTAATCAAGACACTGCCTCTTCTGACCTCCAAATTAACGTGTCTTCTCTGTTTCATGCCCTTCCACTGTTTCCTAGTTGAAAGCAGAACTGTGGCTTCAGAAAGAACCCCCTTACTTCACATACTTGTACTTCCTCGCTCCAAGAAACCCCGTCTTTGTGGTGAACTCATACAGTGTCGGTTGTTAAAAAAATGCCAAGGGATGAGAAAACAGAGTCTGAAATGTTTTATCTGGAAAAACAAACACACAGAGAGACAAAAAAAGTGACAATTAGTTTTTGTTTGCACTGAAGCCAGAGGGGTATTTTTGTCATGTAAGTGGAAGTCTGTAGAATTTAATAGGATTATTGTGGGGGGTAAAAGTCCGTTTGGAAGGAGAAAAAAACAAACAAAAAAAAACAGAGGAGTGAAACCTGCCTATACACATTTTTTATGGATACTAAATAAAATACAAAAAAAAAACTAACCAAACAAACAAAAAAACAACAACAACAACAACAAAAAAAGCAATCTAAGAGTAACCTGGTAAGTGAGATAGCATCACTACCACCAATAGCAATTGTAATGTTAACAAACCACAATTAACTATGAACTGTGTCTTGTTTTAAGCATCCCACACACATGATCTCATTTAATCCTTGCAGGGCTGCAAAGTACATACCAGGGCTAAGAGGGACAGCATAACTTATGCAAAGTTATAAAAGAAGAAAATGGTGGGGGTGGAATTTGAGCCTCATTCTGTCTCAGGCCTCACCCTTCAGTTCTGCCTTCTGTAAAATACCCTGGGAGCACAGGTAGCACCCATAACCCCAGCTGACAGATAAAGAGTGATATTGCCAGCACAGACATCTGATCAGGGCAAAAGCCTAAGTCAAAGACTGTGATTAGTCCAGGGTCCAAAATCAAATATGTCCATAAGACGAGATTGGTGAGAAGGTGGGACAGTGTCCACCCAGTGTAATTCTAATGGAAATAGGTTTGCTGTCACTGTGCAAGCTGGATTTAATGCCTTCTGAAGCATGGCTTCCCTCAGGCAGCATCTGCAGGGTCATATTTTCTAATTCTTTTCTCTGTCCCAGAGGCCCAGCAAAAGCTGGCTTCAGTATGGACATGCTGATCTATTGATCAACTGGTTGATTGATTAATTGATATATTTGTGGCTGTATGGTTTGGGGCTTCCAGCTCTAGCTGGGAATTGATTTTAATCTTCATAGGTTAAAAACAAAAGCTATCAAATTTTTTACAGGAGATGGTGATGAGACACGATCTTATTAAAGAGAAACTGACAATTTATCATCTCCCAACAGCTCGAGGCCCAATTTTTTGTGTATTCTTGCCAAGATCTCAGTGTCTTTGTTCAATATCTAATTTATTTGGAGTTTTATTGAGGGAGAAGCATCTTCTGCAATTTTCAAGGAATAGTTAAGCAAAAAATGGAGCTCAGGGAAAAGAAGTTGGTGGGCATAAAGGGTTTAGTCTAGGTAAGGGATTACATACCTATTTTCCCTGAACCTTGTGCCATGACGATTTTCTCCCAAACCTAATTTCTTATGGTCCTGTTTTTTTTTGTTTGTTTGTTTTCTGACAAAACATCATTTTTGTGTTGTCATTTTGATTCTAAGTTTTTCTTTTTCTGATAAGTACTGAAATGTTGTTTAGCAGAACTTACTTTTTATTTAATGCCATTCACAAGATAATTAAACCCTCAAGCAGCACATATGAATTGGATCCTCTGGCCAATGGATGTGCCTGTTTGATCTGGATTTGTGAGGAGTTTGCCTGTTCAGCATTTGCCACCTGAGAGCCAGGTCTCTAGGAAGGATGCTACCAGGCACAGGGGTGGGCATACGGGATTGTTCAGGCCCATCCTACTCCCTATTACCTGGTCACAGTGATATCTTGGGAGGGCACAGGATCTAAGTGTGGCCTATCAGAATCATCCTTGGGCTTGGTATGTGAGCTCCAAGAGAGGTTTTATTCACAACAGATTTGCTAATATGGGAGGGTAAGACCAAGCCTGCTGGTTCTAATCTTCCCAGGTACAGGGAGAAAGAGTTCTTAAGATCTAAGAAGGAGAAGGCAGATCTCATAGATAAATAGACAGCCATGTCTGCAGTAAGATCCATTAGCTTCTCATTTACGTGATTCAGTGAGTTCTTTCTTCACTCTACCCTAGTTTAAGTTGTGTGTTTCTGTCATTTACCATCAAAAGCTTTGACCAATGCAGATAGGCTTATTTTCTCCATTGTTCAAAGAGTTACACTGAAGCTCAGAGAGGTTAAGAGACTTGACGATTACACAAGGGGTAATGGGCAAAGCAGGCTGAGAGCCGTAGCCAATGATCAGCCACCTCCCTCACCACCCCCACCCAGGGCAGAACATCCTGTTTTCCCATTAGTCCCTTGACTTACTTTATAATCATACTTCCTTATTTTCTAATTATAAAATCAATGCATGCAAATTGTAGATGTTACAGAGAAGCGTAAATAAGACCATAAATTTACTCACAATCTTACCACTGAGAAGAAAAAAGTGCTAAAATGGTGTGCTATTTTCTCTCCAGGCATAAGAAACCTAAATGTTCACTGAAGTCATGTGGTGCCTTAATGAACAGATAAAATTGACTCAAACCCCCATTCCATGGCATGCATGCAAGTCCAATGTCATGGAAGTGAGTACAAGCTCTGTCCTACACTGACAGCTGTGTGATCTTGGTCAAGTTATTTAATCTCCTCGAGTCATTTTTTTGATCTGTCCACTGGAGTTAATAATAATCTCCTTCTAGCTTGAAGGGCTTATGTGAGAACCAAATGAAAAAAAAAAACATCGACAAATACTTTGAAAAGTATAAAGTGTGGTGCAAATAAATATAATAATAATGCTTTATAAACTTTTTTTTCTTTCTACACAAAAACATTTCATAAAAAATTCCTATGTGGAATCCCAGCGTATAAAATAGATAAAGATTTATGGTTAACTCAGAATCATTATCAATCCCAAGTGGCCTATGAAGAGCCTTCAGGTAAACCCTAAGACATAGGAGAACTGCTTAAAGACCCTAGACAGTTTTCAAAGTGCTTTAATCTAAGAAACTCAAGGGAAAACGGCCAAGGAAACTCTACAGGCCTAGAAATGGAAAAGTGAGAGGCTAAGTGGTAAAGAAAAGCCCAACACATTCTTTTTGTGAATCCTAAATGAGCAAGAGCCTGACCCACCACCTGCCCTTTGAAGATGGCACTGAAGAAGGTGAAGTTCCCGTTGGGGACTTTCCTTGGCCATTGCTGAGTGTAATTGAGTCCTTCTCATGTTACCCCCATTTCTCTAACTGCATGCCTAAAGGAGTCAGAGCAAAATCAAGTAATAAGACCACCAACCCTATCCATGCTTACACTCCAAGACACTTCCCTGGGCTCTGGGAGTCATCCAAACAATACGTGTTGAGCACTTGCTCTGTGCTAGGCAGCTAGTCGGATGCTGGGGATAGAGTATTGGGCAAAACCAGCCATAATCCTATTACTGAGTAGCTGGGGAGTTAGGTATAAACTTACTGAGTAGCTGGGGAGTTAGATATAAACCAAACACTCCTAAAATTAATGTAAAATTGCAATTACTATACATGCTGGATTAACCCAGTCTGGGAGATCAGAAAGAATGTAGTAAAGAAGTGATATGTAAGCTATGATCTGAAGTTTACAAGTATCCTAAGCCAAGGAAGAAAGTTGTGCAAAGGCCCTTTGGACAGGGTGTTAATACCCTTCAAGAATCAAAAGAAACCCAAGACGTCTCCAGAGTGCAAAATAAGCCTGGGAAGGGAAAAGGGAGCAGGACAAACAAGTTCTTGTGTACCATGCCAAGTATTTTATTCTTTATCCTAAGAGCCAAGGGAAGATAAAGACTGTGGCACCTGCTTATCTGAGAGATGATGGAAGATTATTCCAGGAAAGGGGCTATGGATATGGAGAAAAGTAGATGCATCTGGGAGTTATTTGGATAGCAAAATTTGGACTTGTTAGTGTATTATAGTAGGATGTATTAATTTCCTATTTTTGCTGTAACAAATTACTACAAATTTATGATTTAAAACAACAACAACTTATCCTGTTGTAGTTTTGATGACCAGAAGTCAGAAATGAGTCTTACAGAGCTAACAATCAGTGTTGACAGGGCTGGTGGTTCTTTCTGTAGCCTCCAGGGAAGACTCTGTTCCTCACCTCTTTCAGCTTCCAGGGGCTGCTGGCATTCTTTGGCTGTGGCTGCATCACTCCCATCCCTACTTCCATCATCCCATGGCCTTCTTGTCTTACATCATCAGATCTTCTTCTGCCTCCCCCTCATATGGAAACTTATGATTACATTTAGGGTCCACCCTGATAATCCAGGATAATCTCTCTATCTCAATATCCTTAATCTCATCACATCTTTAATGTCCTTTCTGCCAATAACGTAACATTCACAGGTTACTGGGATTAGAACCTGGACATCTTTGGGGACCAGTAATCAGTCTACCATATAAAGCAAGGAGAGAAAGGGGTCTCAGATGTTGCCTGGGATTCTCATTTGCAAAGTGGAAGGATGGTGCTGAGATGGGGTTGGGTCGCAAGATAAACTCAGTTTTGATCACGCTGAGTTTGTGATGCCTTTGAGACATCCAAGAACAGCTGTTCATCAGACAATTTGAACATATGAAGGGTCTTCAAAAAGTTCATGGGAAGATTTACATTATTTTTTAATTGTAGTTTTCCACAAACTTTTTGAAGTACCTTTGTATAGATCTGGAGTCCAGAAGAAAAGTCAGATCTCCAGATGCAACTTTGAGAATCACCATAGCAGAGTAAATAATGCTGTGGCATGGAGGAGATTGTCCAGGGAAAGAATAGAAAATAAGAGAGAAGACCAAGCACTCAGAAAAAAAGCGTAGAGGAGAATGATTTAGTAATGGCAATCTTCAAGCAAGATCCAGAGCGGCAGGAGGAAAACCAGTAGAGTTATGGCTCAGAAGCCAAGGAGGAGATGATTTCAAGGAGAAAGGAGTGGTCAACTCTGTCCAAAATAACTGAAGGTTTAACTAAGTTGAGGGTCGAAAATGCCCATGAAATTTCTCACATGAGCTCCTATGGCCGAGGGATGGAAGCCGAGGCCAGGTCAGGTTGGAGCAGGTTGAGCAGATGGACTGGAAGAAAGCAGAGAGAGCAAGTATAGAGAATTTTTCTGTGTTCACGTATGTTTTCTCTTTGTATATTATATATCTGTATGCATCTTTCAGATCACACATCAACTACTACTTCTTCAGTGGAGCTGTTTCTGACCATTTGGCCCACACTTTTATAAGTTCTCATAGCCCTGATCAAAAGCTTGTGTGATCATTTTATCTACATCAGTTTCTCCCACTGTCTTTGCTCCTTGAAAGTGGGGTCTGGGTCAGTTTTTGCTCATTCTTGTATTCTCAGACCATAGCCCAAAGCTGTCACATAGTAGGTACAGGACCAACTTTACTGAATAAATGAATGATCAGATAAATGCTGTAGGGGAGGTGGAAGCATTTTTAATGTCTAGAAAGAAGCCCACTGTAACTAAAAGTGCACAGACTTTGAATTCACACACTCAGAGTTGAATCTGGAGCTTTCTGTTTTCCAGTTATGTGGCTTTGGAAAATCAAATTATCTGACCTTCAGAGCCTCAGTTTTCATAGCTGTACAGTGGAATTATTACTTTTATCTAGATGACTGAGTCTGATACATTTTGCTCCCACTGCAATTTTACCTTGTCAAGAGCTGACAATCAGACATACAAAACAAGTGATACATATAAATTTTGCAAAAGTATTACTTTGGGAAAACACAAAAACAAATTGAGAGTGAGAGAGAGGAAGTGGGAAGGAGGGAGAAAGACAAAGATCCAGAGAGACAGAGGGAAAGAAGAGTACTTGGCATATAGTGGCTGCCTGAGAAATCCATCCCTTGGCTGTGTTTCATTTTGTCCTTAGCACGTTGTGGTTGGACCCTTGTAGTTCTGTGAGGAGTGATTTCCTAATTAAAGAAGATGTCTGGGTGGAAGCTTGCACCTGCTGATGTCGATGAGGGCTCTACATGTCTGAGCAGAAAGGTGGGGGAGAGGAGGACCCAGTTCTCCTGCACAGGGGCTTCACCTTCGCCTTTCCTGATGCCATTCCAGCTGGGCTCTTGGCAAAGGAAACCTAAGCACTTTCCCCTCTGCGTCCACACCTCTGAGATCACCTGCTGGAAATCTGGAGTAATTCTGGTTTATTAATTTAGGCCCTTGTAATTACACAGTCATATTAATTAACATTTCTGCTTGTGTGCCTTCCTTTTTCGTGTTAGAGTTGGAGCTCAGAGTAATTATTTATATGATTTCTCAATTTGTTTTAGTTCCTGTTTTCTCAAAGTGACACTTCTGCAAAATTCATATATAGCATTTGTTTTGCATGTCTGATTGTCAGCTCTTGATAAGGCAGAATCGCTGTGCAAACACAGGGTATCAGACAGTTTCTGTGTTGTAGGTGGAAGGTAATTCAGAACACCCATTCCTTCTGAAGAATTTGCAAGGAAGTTTGCAATCTCCATGCACTTTGCCGGTGGTTCTTGCATTATTTTAGTGTGTGTGTGTGTATTTTGTTGTACATATGGGAACATATAAAAATTTTTGTTGTACAATTATTCAGCTTTGTTGGGGCACCATTGCAATGAACAGTCATCTTGTCTTTCTAGTATGGTGTCAGAATAATGGATCCTTGTTATGATGTAACCTACATAGCATAGAGGAAGGATGGAGAGCTTTAGGACTTGGTTTGGGGGCCCTACTTTTTGCCAGCCCTTCTCTTTTTATGATTGATGGGAATAATTCCTTCCCTGAGAATTTTTAGGATGTGTCTAGGTAGCTACTGTCACTCAACATGAGGCAGGCTCTGGTCTTTGTCTCTGAAGCATTTATTACTCCTCCTTTCTCCCCCATAGAGAGACAAGGTGAAAATGATCAATGCGTCAACACAAGACACCCCCAAAACACAACAGCAGGTGGAATATGGAGCTGAGTGCTGCACTGGTGACATTCACAACAAAAGATGCAGAAGCAAGAAACTGGGAGGTAGGAAGATGGGAGAGGAAAGAGGAAAAATGAAAGGAAAAGGTGGAAGAGAAGAAGAAAGTGAGCATTTATGGCATTTATGGTGTTCCTGGTGACAGTTTCTCTTTCCAGCTACAAAGTGACCTGGCAGCTTTGGTGTCTAGCCTTTCCCCCAAGTTCCCATTTTACAGTTGTGAAAGTAGAGGCCCAGGGAGGATTAAGCATCTCACCCAGGAACATCTACTGGAAGGGATCACAGTTAGGAGTTCAACTCCAGCCTCCCTCCTTCCAGAGCCTCTGCATCCTCCACTGTCTCTTGCAGCTGCTCTCAACACTAACGAGCATGTTCTTTGGAAAACATGAACAAATTCACCAGCAATTCATGATTTGCTGACCACTCACTATATGCCAAGCTTTCTGCTATGGTGATGCAATGTTCAGTACAATGTGGGAAGCACATTAATTTGGAGTCAGAACAACATAGTCAGTAACCTTTGCTGGGCAGTGACTATGTGCTAGGCTTGTTTAAAATATTATATATTCATAATCTCATTTGAAATTCACAGCTATTGCCTGGGATAGGTACCACTGTGATCCCATTTTATAGACAAAGAAATTGAGGAGCAGAATAGTGAAGGGAAAAATGAGAGAAATGGGTGTGAGTTAGTGCTATCATTCTATGCTGGGGCTGGGGGAGACCTGCAGGGACTGGGGGTACCATGAGTGAATGGGCATTGGCCCAGGTGGAAGTCAGGTAGATGGAGCTGTAGTGTCCATGACAAACTCTGAGGCCTATTCTCAGCAGAACCCCAGACATGCTCAGCAGGATAAGTGAAGCCCAGATAGGAAGCATTCAGCTGTGGGCCCAGCAGCAACAGGATGGTCAGTGGAACAGGATGGAAAGAGCACGGGCTTTGGAATCAGGCCAAACTTGGTTCATATCTTGGCCCCATCACTTACTCCATGTGTGACTCTGAGCAAGACACTAAACCTCCCCGAGTCAAATTCCCTCTTCTATCAAATAAGGACCAAAGGGCTTACTTTGTAGGGTTGTAATGAGGACTACACAAGCTTGTACCTGAAAGGAGCCCAGAGCAATGCTTAGCACATGGGGGCTACTCTGTACATATTTGAGGAAGGATGAAATGGAAAGAAAGAATCTAAATGAGGAAATTATGAGAAACTTTAAGGACAAGAAGATATTTGAACTGGGCCTTCAAAGTTGGGTAGGGTTTATCTGGCTTTTATGTGAACAAAGACCAGAGATAAATCCACGGTGGGTCTGCTCTTTGTACCCTTTGGGGCAGACAGAACTGCATAGGATACTCTGAAGCTCTGGGGCCTTGAAGAGGTGAGAAGTGTACCCCATGGTGTCTATACCATGGTCAGTGATCCTGTTAGAAACATTTACTGAGAACCTACAATGGGCCAGACTCTGTATCTGGTGATTGCGCAGATTATTGCCTACCTTCCTGTAAGAGAAACTCAATTTTAGAGAGATTGAATGACTTGCCTATGTCATGCTGAGTCATGCTGAGACTAAGTGGCAAAGCAGATTTGGACTCCAAGCGCTTTTATTCCCTTACACACTTCATCTTGCAGCTTGAGCGTTGTAAAGATGAGCTTGTCTGCTTTGCTAGACCCATTGCCCAGCTCCAGAGAATGGGGGCTTGACTCCCAGAGGAACTGGGCTATCCAATGAAGATGTATGCATGGCTTACAGATGCTGCACTTTTTGACAAGACACCTCCAGCATGAACTTTGAATTTTGAACTCTAATTGTGGAAATAATTTGGAAGAAGGAGATGAAGGTTATCATTTATTTAGGAGGCTTTATCAACAGAGGGCCTCTCTGGCTTTAATAAATGAAATGTGTTGCATAGAGCAGGATCACTGAGGCATGAGATACCATGTCTGCCCACGAAGGGCTTTGAATAATTTACTTCCTGGAAGGGTATTTTATGACAGTGCTCATAATCTTCTTATTGGTTCAAAATCAACATTTTCAGCAGACATCATGACTGATGTAGCTGATAAGCTTGTCTCTTTATTATGTGACACAAATCAAATCTGCTCAGGAAAAGGAGGTTTTGTAGAAATTGATTCCTCTTTGGATCTCAATTTTTTATTCTCCAAAAACAGCCAATAAATAATAGAGGTTAGCTATTAATATTTCATTTTAATTAATATATTAGTAGAAGAACCTCTTTTAATTTGAAGGGGCATGGGAAGGAGGCTTTGGAGTTTTGCAAAAGTGCTTTGTCTGCTGGTTCCATCTCTGATTAAACCTGCCCCTGTCAGGTCCTGGGCTTTTCTTTGATGGGCAAATTTTTATGACAGTTTCAATCTCTTTACTCGTTATTGGTCTGTTCAGATTTTCTATTTCTTCCTGATTCAGTATTGGTAGGTTGCATGTTTCTAGGAATCCATTCATTTCTTCTAGGTTATCCAATTTGTAGGTGTATAGTTGTACATAGTAGTCTCTTATGATTCTTTGCATTTCTGTGGTATTGGTTGTAATGTCTCTTCTTTCATTTCTGATTTTGTTTATTTGAGTCTTCTCTCTTTTTTTTCTTCTAAAGTTTTGTCGATTTTGTTTATCTTTTCACAACACCTATATTTAGCATTATTGATCTTTTCTATTGTTTTTCTAGTTACTGCTCTGATCTTTGTTATTTCCTTCCTTCTGTTAAGTTTGGGCTTACTTTGTTCTTTTTCTGGCTTCTTGAGGTGTAATTCCTTTTTTGTTAAATGCATTTATTGCTATAAATTTCCCTCTCAGGACTGCTTTTGTTGCATTCCATAAGTTTTGGCATGTTGTGTTTCCATTTTCATTTGTCTCAAGATAGTTTTAATTTCCCTTTTAACTCTGATGGCTTCACTGCTGAATTCTACCAAACATTTGAAGAAGAAACAATACTAAACCTTCTCAAATTCTTCCAAGAAACTGAAGAGGGGAGAATACTTTTAAACTCATTTTATGAGGCCAAAATTACCCTGATTCCAAAGCCAAACAAAATGGTACAAAAAAGAAAACTACAATATCTCACAGATGCAAAAATCTCCAACAAAATGCATGCAAACCCAATTCAACAGCACATTGTAAAGATCATTCACCATGATCAAGTGTGATTTATCCCAGAGATGCAAGAATGGTTCAACAAATATAAATTAGTTAATGTGATGAACCATATTAACCAAATGAAGGACAAAACCCGCATGATCATCTCAGTGCAGAAAAAGAATTTGACACAAATTAACATCCATTCATAATAAAAAAAAATCTCAACAAAATAGGTGTGGAAAGAATGTACCTCAGCACAATAAAGGCCACATATGACAAGCCCACAGCTAACATCAAACTAAATGGTAAAAAGTTGAAAGCTTTTCTTCTAAAATCATTGTATTGATCTGTTTCTGTCACTTATAACAGAAATACTTGAAACTGAGTAATTTGTAAAAGAAACAATATTTATTGCTTACAGTTTCAGAGGCTAGGAAGCCCAAAGTCCAGGGAACACATCTGGTGAGAGCTTTGTTGGTGGTAACTACAGAGACTCGGGGTATCACTTGGTGAATAAGGTGGAGCAGAGAGAGAGAACTAACTACTCACTCCTTCCCCTTTCAAAGCCCTCAGAACCACACCCATGAACAACTTTAAACCATCAATGGATCAGTGCATTTACTTGGGCATGGTCCTCAGTATCTCATTACATTTTCAAGGCCCCACCTTTCAATTACCATAATAGGATTTCCCATCCTCAACAGTTACAGTGGGGATTGAGCCTCAATGAGTTTGAGGGGACATTCAATCTACAGCAAGCAGAAACAAGGCAAGAATGACCACTCTCACCACTTTTCAACATGGTACTGAACGTTCTGGCCAGAGCAATTAGGCAAGAAAAAGAAATAAAAGGCATCCATACAGGAAAGGAAGAATTGAAATTGTCTCTGTTTCCTGATGACATGATTTTATATACAGAAAACCCTTAGACTTCACCAACTCTGATAAATAAATTCAGTAAAGTTGCAGGTTACAAAATCAACATTTCAAAATTAGTGGCATTTCTATTCAGTAACAACAAACTATCCAAAAAGCAAATTTAGAAAACAATCTCATTTACAATAGCATCAAAAACAAATCAAAATAAAACAAAACTTAAAAGTACATTTAATCAAGGAGGTGAAAGATCTGTACACTGAAACTATAAAGTATTGATGAAAGAAACTGAAGAAAACACAAATAAATGGAAAGATATCCCATGAGTTAACATTGTTAAAATGTCCATACTACCGAAAGCTATCTATAGATTCAATGCAATCCCTATCAAAATTCCAATGGAATAAGAAAAGACCCTGAATAGCCAAAGCAATCTTGAGCAAAAAGAACAAAGCTGGAGGTATCACACCTTAATTTCAAAATATATTATAAAGCTATTGGAATCAAAACAGCATAGTTATTGGCATAAAAACAGACACACATCAACTGGTCCAACAGGATAGAAAACCCACAAATAAATCCAAGTATTTACAGTCAATTGATTAGTGACAAAGGTGCTGAGAACACACAATGTGGAAAGGACAGCCTGTTCAATAAATGGTGTTGGGAAAACTGACTATCCACATGCTCACGAACAAAACTGGACCCGTATCTCACATTATATACAAAAATCAACTCAAAATGGATAAAAGACTTAAGCATAAGACTTGAAACTGTAAAGCTACTAGGAAAAACAGGGAGAAATGCTCGGTGACATTGGTCTGGGCATTGATATCTTGGATAGAACTTCAAATGCACCAGTAACAAAAACAAAAATAGACAAATGGGATTGCATCAAACAAAAAGTTCCTGCAAAGCAAAGGAAACAATTAACAGAGTGAAGAGACAGCCCACAGTTCGGGAGAAAATATTTGCACTAAAGAATGATAAGTTGGTGAGGTGATAGGTGTGTTAATTAGTTTGATTGAATCTTTCTACAATGTATGCATAGATCAAAACGTCACATTGTACTCCATAAATATACACAGTTATTATTTTTCAATTAAAAATAAATACATTTAAAAACAAAATTACACAAAAACACCTGCCTCTGAATATGTGCCTGCTGTTATCAGTCTCTGCCTCCCAGCATCGCCTGGATTTGGTCATCAGGGGCTGTAGTGGTTGTTAAGAGGAATCTCTTATCTCTTCCAGGTGATTCACTGAGGTTGGACAGTCAAGACAAGGGAAACTATTGCACCAGGTCCTCTGCAAAATCTGAGAAGGACATTGTGCTCCCGCCAGCTCTGCAATGTTTGGGGCATGGTGGGAAATAAATTATATCCCCTAAAAGTACAAAGTGCTGTCTGTCTGGGCATACACACCTAACACTCTAGGGGCCATCAAGGCCCTTGCACCCCTGGAGGCAGCAGTCTGGGTCAAGAGAAAGGGCCCAAGCTTCAGTGTTCAGCATCAATGCACAAACACTAGTTATGTGTGAAATTGGGAAGATTATTCTGCTACTCTGAGCCTTTACTTTCTCATCTATAGACTGGGATAACATAATGGGTGTTTACCTCACAAGTTTGTACTGAGAGTTAGATGTGGTAATTTATGTAAATGGCATGGCGCCATTCTAAACAGAGGTAACTCTTCATGTGCTAAATCGAGCACATCATCTTGGTGCCTAAGGGAGGAATAGTTCCACCAGGATTTTACTAAGTGGAAGCTAAGACATCTCCTGGACATTTGGGATTCCTCATGCTGCTAAACCAACAAGCAAAGAAGGAGTTGCTGAACTGGGAAAAATCCCAACTACCACGTGGAATCGGGTTGCTGCTGCATAACAGGGGTTGTGGGCAGAGAGGATTATGTTTGTAACTCAGGAGATTTGCTGGAGCACCTCTTGATACTCTCTTTCTCTGAGTCCTGGCCAATCCAACTGTGGCAACCCAATAAAAACAAGACTACCAAGGACTCAGACCTCACAGAAATGATGGCTTGGTTCACTCTCAAGGTAAAGAACCCCTCCTGGGTAGAGGGTAAGGGGTACATGGAATGTGCGGTGGAAGAAGAAACTATGATTACAAACTGAACATTCATGATCAGAAGACTCAGATGAGAGTATGATCAAGTTTACATCACACTGCAACGATTCAGTAGCTGATGGGACTTTATGCTTCTCCTTCTGCTGGGGACATGAAATTTTCTCCTGGATAAGAGTGGATGCCTCTTTCCTTTTGTCTCGTGAAGCTGATCTTTCTGGGACATCATTTGGTCCCCTTGCCTCGGACTTTCTATTGGTTTTGGTCAGTGGTGAATACCTACAGGAGGTCAGAGGGAAAGCAGGGTCTGGGGTCTGGGGAAGAGGGTCTGGAGTACTTATCCCCCATGCTCCCTTCCTGTGGGTGCCTCTGAGCAGGCTGCATCTGCTGACATAAAGTCCCAGAGTCTTACCAAACAGCCTGTCTAGTCCTGGTTCTAGGTTTGATAATCATTCCCTTCCTTCCCTCCCCTTTTCAGGACTGTGATGGTGATGGCTGCCCCACGTTACAAGCCCTGGGATCCTTCCTGGAACATTCCCTGGTGGCTTTCGCTACTCATACCTATGCAAATATGGGCTTTACCAAACTCTTCTTAAATATCCTGTTTGAATGCCATCATCTTTTTTCCCTCTGGGGCCCTGACCAATGCAGATAGTGGCCTCAGATGGAGGGGATGGGGTGGTGGTGATCTAGGTGAGCAGAATTTGGATAGGTGGGCAGGGGACTGGATAGGATAGTGAGAAGACAAGAGATCAGGATGTGAGTGCTGGGTACCAGTGACCTGTAGGCCCTTGAGCAGGAGGTTTAATGTCTCTCAGCCTCTGTAACTTCAACTGTAAAATGGGAACAATAATAATATCTGGCCAACAGGATGTGACTCAAGATGCAAGCAGAGTCAATAAAGATGTGGCATGTGGTAGATGCTCAATGAAGCTCTTGGGTCTCTCTGGCACATAGTAGGCATTCAACTAATATTGGATAAATGTATGTGAGATAGAGGGAGAGAGAGGGAGAGAGAAGAGGAGGAAGAAGGAGAAGGAGAAGAAGAGAACCCAGGGGTTGAAGGAGGGTTATACTAGAAAGAGACAGGTCTGCCTGCAGATGTTCTTGAATCTATGAGAAATTGAAATTTGGGGAACATTCTGAAACACAGTTGGTTTGGAAGTGGGAGAATGAGATTGGGAAAGGCCTTAAATACCAAAGTCAGCCTATGAGTAAAAGTAAGGGCATGAAGGGCGAGAGTGTAAGGTATGAGTGCTCTGCAAAAGCTTATTTGTGGCAGGTGATTGTCTGGATTGGAGGCTGGGAGGCCAGGAAGAATGGGCACCACTGGCCTGTGCCCTGTGTGAAGAACCAGGGCCCTGGACTCTACCCTCTGGGATTCCCTTATAAGATCAGTACTTGTTCAATCTTGAAGTCCCTTCCTGAAGTTGGCTGGGGCTCATTGCTGTGGTCTGGACCCTCCTGAGCTGGTCCATAATTCATTACAAGGTTTAGGGTTTTAGAAGCACATTGGGATTTTGAGGTGAACATAGCCTATAGATTGATATAAGAAATCTGGGAACACCAGCATAAATTATGAATTAATGCTACAGAATTGAACATAATTCTAATGCCTCAAGCAGATGGATTTTTAGGTGTTTTTGCTTATTCATTCAGTAAGTGCTGGCTTTTTACCTACTCTGTGCTGGTCAGTGGGCAGGATAGGAGGTCTGGGGGCAAAGACTCAGACTTCTGTGGCTGTACTTGAGGAGGTGTTTGCATTATGGAATTAAGGAGAGTGGGTTGTGGAGGGCTCTTTGCCCACTGTCCAATCAAATACATTACATTAGGCATGGCACCTTTGAGACCCTTCAAAAGCCTGTTGGAGCTGTGGAGAAAATCCCTTCCTAGCCGGGTGATGCTGACTCTGAGATGGAGAAGCAGCTCTGTTTCCTGTAGACATATTGAGTGGGAATTTGGGCAAGGATGGAACAGCCAGAGGGTATTGCATGATGATCAGACAGACAACGTCAAACACCAGTGCAAGATAAGTACCAAGTTGGGACTCTCACTCACTCACATTTTTATTGAGCACATATTCTGGGCCAGGTCTTTAGATTTCCTGGGGATTTAAAAGTGAATAAGATGTGGCTTTGAGTGCTCCAGTCAAGCTGGAGAGGACAAGATGGAAACCGGTTGGAGGAGTTCAGTGTGAAGTCACCCTACCATGAGAGGGAGATACCAGGTCCCACGGTACCAGTACACCATGAGCTCTGGGAGGGCACAGACAAGGACTCTTTTTTCCCTACTATGTCCTCAGAACCTTGCTCTGTGTTGGCTAAATAAATTCACCATATATTTATGAAATGAGTGAATGAATTAAGGAATGAATAAATGCAGAAGAGGCAGCACAAATGCCAAAGAGATGTTGAGGAAGACTCTGGAAAGGGTTTATGTATGAACTGAGTCTTGAAATTCATGCAAAGTTGGCTGTGATTGGGGGGAAGGAAGCTGATCATTCCACAAAGAGGAGGCAGCAGAGGAAGGAAGGAGGGTGATGCATTTGACCCTGATGGAAGGACCCCATCCTTCAGTTTTCAGTAGCCACCCATCTTTGGGGCCTAATTAGATCAGATTTGAAACCCATGTAGAGCTGTCTGTTCTTCCAAAATGCTGATTATTGCCTATAACTGTGATGCTATTTGATATCTACCGATCCCTAGGAATTGTTTACCATAGTAACAGTGATGTTGCCTAACCTATTATTTCAGGAGCTTGGCACACTTTGGGGAGAGGTGGGTTGACACATCAGATGAGGCATGTTTCAGCCATGCACTTGTCTCTTTCTATTAACACTGAGATGGGGATTCAGATGCAAGTGCATACATACTCTACAAGCCAGCCAGCAGTTCTCCTGGTTCTCATCGTCACTCACTTGGTGGCACGTGACAATTTACCTAACAGCTGTCAACTTCAGCTTCCTCATCTCAAAAGTGAAAGAAAACAATTCATCTGATTTATCAGGATAACCCTGTTCAATTCTGTTCCCATGAAGTACTCCTAAATCAGGGGAGGGTGAACTCAGATCTCCCAGAGTCGGACTGTATTGCCCAGAGCACAGCATGGTTTTGAAGTCTGTCGTTTTATCTTAAAAATCACACAGTTTTTGTATTCCACCCCTTGGTATAACTGCATTTGCTTTATTTTTTACATATTTTAAGTGACTTACTAGTGAGCCAGGCAGGACGAAGGTGAGGAGAGTGAGGCACTTGCCTTGGGACAACAAAAAAACTCAGTGATCCAGATAACATTTAAGTGCAATATTTAAAAAACTCAAATTAGCAAACTGGCCACTCCCTTTTGTAAATAAAGTTTTATTGGAACCAGGTCCAGGACTAGGGAAAGGCAAATGAGTCAGAGTTGTGCAAATGCAGGATGAGATTCTGTCTTTATTCAAAATTTTGTTCATCATGGATTTGGGGGCATTAACTTGGATTTAAAAAAATACTACATTTAAATAATAATTTAACTTGATTACTGAATTTTTTGGTGCCCCTTCATTGTTGCTCTAAAGTGAGTACCTCTCTCCCTAGTGTACTTGAGTCATCCTCACTCCCCTGCCCTGAAACTTGGAAGACAACAGATCCTCCGGGAAGATGCAGCATTTTATTCTTCTGGCCTCATAAAACAGAAAGCAGAGAGCACATTCCCATGTGCTCACATAAGACTGAACCCCTCCCTTGTAGAAGCACCCAGATATGTGAGGTTCCTGACACAAGGCAGGGTACACATGGGCTCTCTGTAAACGCCACACCCTGAAAGCAGTGGGCTAGGTCTCCCCCTGTCACAAACTCACCTTGTGGCTTTTGGGAAATCCCTTACAAGACCTGGTTCTTCACTTCCTCATCAGCAAAATGAGAGAATGGGAACAGGTGGTCTTTATTTTCTCTTCAGGCTCAATACCCTGTGGTTGTTTGAAGGCAGCCTCCTGTGAGTAATGGGGTATAGAGAAGGCAGCGGGTGCGTCCCATGACAGACCTGCCTATGAGTCACGACTGAGAAAAGGTCAATGTGAAAAATTACCAGTGTGGAAAACAGAAGTGCTGTAGCAATGTTCCCAGGTATGAGTGAAGGAGGAAATGCATATTGATCTCTTAAAACTCTCCGGAGCACATAGGGCCTGTGCCAGGTGTTGAGAAGGAGAAAAGAGGGGAGAGGGAGAGAACCTGCACCCCTCTGGACTGGTGGGCTGAGGTCTGGCTATGAGATGGAGAGGCTGACACAGGCCAAATGGTGGGTGGACAGTCAGTCCAGATGTATACCTTAAGGCTGATCTGGGGAGGTTTCTTGGAAAGGGTAGGCCTTGAAGAATTTGCTTCAAATGATGGTGAACATTATGAACCCAAAGAGGAGTGAGGGCTAACAGTCAGGGTCCCAGAAGGAGAGACAGGGTATCCTCAAGTCGGGGCATTGAGGAGAGGTCAATAAATGGACTATTTATAGCAGTTCAGGAGGGTTAGTGGAAAATCAACAAGGGTTGGTGTTATCATTTGAATGTCCCCTTCAAAACTCATGTGGAATTGACTAAACATACAGTCATGGTGGGCCTTGCTGCATGTTCCGGAATCAGAGGGACAGGAAGAGAGGGAGATTTGCTGTGGTGATAATAAAGACAATGAACCAAGCAGTGCCACCACAGTGCAGCATCAGGTTGAGTGCTCCAGGGGCACAGGGACTGTAGTGACTGTAGTAGTGTCAATGTTGATGACTATGCAGAGAGTGCTCACCCATCCTCCTCAGCAGCCCCAACACTCAACGATCTGTCATTCCATGTAGGGGAGTCATGAACTACCAGCAGCTAAGCTGGTGAGGGCTTGATAGAGTCCATTCCCTTTCTTACCATTGCTGTGTTCTACAGGCTCATGGTCTGGCAGACCCTGACACAAATACGAGGGTGTACTTCAAAAAGTTCATGGAAAGATTCATATTATTTTTGAATTCTATTTTTCCACAAACATTTTGAAGTACCATCATGCGTATCATGTCAATTCTCTTGAATTAGAATTTTGTCAAATTCTTAGTTCCATTAACTGAATTTATCTTGCTCCCCACGCCTAACCCCCAGCTTCTTCTCCACACTTTCCCATCTCTGTCAACTACAGCATCATTCTTCTGATCATCTAGGCCCAAAATAGAGGCCCATCTTTAACAGATCCCTCTTTAGTCCCTGTGTCCAGGTAGTCAAAAAGTCCTCTTCATAGCCCTCAGTACTGTGCATTTCTAATGTTACCATTTACAATAAAATAAACCCTTGAACTGAACAAATAAACTTAATAATTACGTAACAATAAAAAACCCCCTCACGTTGGAATATAATTGCCAGTGTAATAGTATTGGGAGGTGGGACCTTTAAAAGGTGATTAGGTCATGAGGACTCTGGCTCATGAATAGATCAATGCCACTATCACAGAAGTGGGTTAATTATCCTGGAAATAAACTCCTTATAGAAGGATAAATTTGCCCCCCTTTTCCGCTTTGTCACGGGCTCTTGCTTGCCTGTCTGCCATGGGATGACACTCACCAGATGCCAGCACCATGCTCTTGGACTTCCCAGCCTCCAGAACTGTGACCCAAATAAACTTCTGTTCTTTATAAGTTGCCCAGTCTGTGATAATCTGTTATAGTAGCAGAAAACTGACGAAGATAGATGATAAAGCACTTCGGGGCTAGCAACATGGAGGGGCATTACCAGCACTAGGACTGAACAGCAAGGGCAGAGAGGCTTCCTAGAGGAAGCTGATGTAGAAGACAGCTGCTGGCAGGAGCTGCAGCTTTGAGATCAGGAGTACGGCTATCAACAGCCTGCAGCTGCAAGGGTGAGCCTAAAATAAGCAACCTTCCATTACTCTCCTTCCACCCTCTAATCCCTTAGCCATGACTCTCATGGGATGCTCCTGAGTGACAGCTCCAGGGAAGGGAGTCTGTCAATGTCTTTGTACAGGCCGGCAGTCCAGGGTCCAGAACAGGCTGAGAGTGGATCTGGGAGCAAATGAGAAGAAACAGTGCACAAAATAAGACAGGTGAAGTAACTGAGACTATGTCCATGCAAATGTCTGTGTGGCTAAAGAAAAAGGGAGATGAGCTTCCATTCACTGAGTTTCCAGCACATGAACTCACTCTTCATAATTCCTGGCCATGTAGCCATTATTGCTTCTATTTTTGCAGAAGAGGAAAATGAGGCCAGAGAGATTGACAGCTGGACTCTGCAGTCATCATCTGGGCCAGATGCAGAGTCTGTGGGCATTTCCAGTGGGAAGGGGGATTAGGCTCTCCCCTGGACCCCTGCAGGGTGACTCTTCCTTGTGCTGTGACCTCAAGTCTCCAGTGTAGTAAAAAGTACTTCCCTGATGACTCTTGATAGAGAAGAGAACAGTTCCCAAGGACAGGTCTCCAGGAATGGGTCCAGGCAGAGGGGAGAGGACTCCGCACAAATGAGATGAGAGCATTAACATGCATCCGCTAGCAGCAGGCGTGGTTAGTGCGCTCTGAGACTGGCAGGACCGCGATGGAACTTAGGACCCCTGAGTGAGGAAGGCTGGGGCTGACTCGGGGCGGGGCAGGCTGGGCCTCAGTCTTCATACCTGCATCTCTGCACGCACGCCTCCATGAAGCATACTTTCTGAGTGCCAACGAGGAGGCTTTGCAGGTGGATGGAAGCACCCCGACGCCTCTTCTTCATGGTCCTCATCTGTCTCCTCATCACAGCCACCATTTATTGAGCTATTAGGTTCCAGGTTTTGTGTCAAGTTCTACATGTCAGTCAATGCATTTGGTCCTCATAACCACACAACACAGTGGGGTGGGTATTATCACTGCCATTTTGCTTATAAGGACATGGGTCACTTAAGGACTTGCATTTTGGTGAGAAACTTATGAGAGAACAGCAGGCACAATCTGGTGTGGGAGCAGAACCCACCAGAACTGTGCCCAGACATTTCTGCCACATAGTGGTATGTGTCCTTGGTCAGTTTTTGTCCAGTCTTGGTTCCCCACCTATTATAAACCTCCCCACGAGGCTGTTTTAAGGAAGAATGAGATGGTTGGCATGAAGCCTCGGGCACATGCACGGCACCCAGAAGCCCTGGGCAAATGGAGGCTGCTATTATTGTTGCTGCTCTAATTTTCATTGTCATACCATCTTTTTGTCCTCTTTCTTACTCTTCTCTTCCTCTCTCTCTCCTGACTTTACTCCTTTCCCAGCCTAAGCACAAGTGTATTGAAAAGACTCTCCAGTCACACCAGGTCTGTTAGGTGTACACACTTATGTTCTTCCCGATGGCCCACACTGGGCTCAGAATGAGGTCCCAGAGAGGGATGGAAAAATGTCTCTGCTCTTCTATTTATGCCAGAGTGTGCCCCGCCTGCCTTCCCTCCCTCCCACCTCCCTTATGCAAGGGCCCAGGAAAACAGCAACATAGCATCAACTATTTCCCCAGCTCACTGAGTACTTCCTCAATGGGCTGATGCTACTTTCCTCCAGGCTTACAGATGTGCAAACTGCATCTCAGTTACAGAATGTGATGAGGTCACTCAGCTCATTACAGGGGAGTCGGCACTGGCAGCAGGTCTGTCCGACGCTGAAACCCTGAACCCCACTTCCTTCTCAATATAGTCACCCCCTAAAGGTCAGTCAGTTACTGTCATCTCCTTTTGTTGGCCCTGCTTTTCTGTTTGGGCTTTCTGAGTGGGCCCCTTCCCTTTGTCCCTATCATAAGCCCTTGAGCTGTCCCTTCCCGGGCTTCTGCCTGAGGCTGAGCAGGTAGAACTTTGTCCCTTCCTGGGGGCTGGCCTTTGAAAAGTTCCAGACAGAAGCTGCAGGACCCTGAGGAGGAGGAAGAACTGGGAGAGAACTAGCGGAGGCGGCGGGAGGTTTCACAGGACCTCTGACTGGCTCAGAACTGGAAATCAGGAGAAGCTGGATGAGCTGGGTGTCGCCTGCCCTGGGTGAGTGTGCTCTTGGGTTGGACAGAGGAGGCTTGGAACAACTGGCGCACTGACAGTGAGTAATAAAGCTCTCAACCCTGTGGTGCAGAGGTTTTTATTAGCTGCTGCATGTACAGATGTAGCAATTTTTAGAACAGAAGAACAGTGACATATACCCTGGGGCTGCTGCAGCTCCTGTAGTCTTGAGCTGTATGTTTTGTATCTCAGACTCTGAGTGGAAGGAAGGGATCTTACCCTGGCTGCCCATGCTGGGAGTAGACCCACAAGGAACGAGCATCTGACCTCTTGTTATAGTTCACACCTAGACTCACCTAGAGGGCTGGTTAGGACACCTCCTGTGTTTCTTTTTCAGTAAATCTGGAAGGAGACCCAAATAGTCACATTTCTAGCAAGCACCTAGGTGATGCTGAGGCTATTCTTCCAGGGACCACACTCTGAGAGTCACTGTTATAGGATTTTTCTTCTCTCTTGTCTGCATATAAGAATCACCTGAGAAGCCTTTAGAGCATAACAAAGCCTGAGCTTCCTCCCAGACAAACAGAAGTGTGGAGCTGGACCTCAGTGCATTTCCAATCCTCCCCAGTTGGTTCTGCTGTATCAATCTACAAATGTCCATCTCAGCATCCCCACTCATCAAAGAACCTTCTGATTGTCATTTTGATGGCAGGGTTGAGAATTACCATCTTAGACCATAGTGGGGGAGGGGGGCAAAAATCCAACAAAATAAATCCACAAAACCGATATAACTCTCTCAATTCTTTTGTATGATTCACTGAATTGGCTAAGGAATATTTATTGAGCATGTATTATGTATCAGGAATTGGGCTAGGCTGTGGAGATAGAAAAATGAAACAGACAGCAGATATCCACTATGCTAACCTGGGGGGCCATTTTTAGTTGTAGGAGCTGCATTCAGAATTAAGTTAAGTGTCTAATATACATGTGTAGATTTTCACACGTGAGTAAATCCATTCTTAACCTACCCTTCCACTGTTTGCAAAATGTCCTAGGATCCTTTTGGGTCTGGCTAAACAGAGGAAATGGAATGAGTCTGCAGACAGGGAACCAACACCCTGTAAAAACTGATCAGGTGAATAACCCTCCTTCAAGATGTGAGAAACCCACCCACTTCTCCCATGCATACATGAAACCTGTATACGGATGATGCCTCTGTAGCCTCCATCCCAAGTACGTTGCTCAGGTCTTCCAGAAAGGAGAAGAGGACATCCTGGATTTTTCATGCATAGAAATCTAGCCAGGTCAAGTTAATGTTGTTTTTTGACTTTTCCCAAAGAATGTAACGTACTGATTTTTCAACATAAGGTGCAAATGTAAGACCCGTGCACCATGCACAAATCCCACACACACCAGGATGGCTCACCTCACAAAGACCACGAGACTGAGACCGCTGCAATCAAGCAAGAGGTTTTTATTCCAGCATGCTGGGGTCGCTCCGTTTTCAGGACAGAAGCGGCCCCGGGCTCTTAACTCAAGCATTTTTTATACAGTTTGGTAGGCAGACTTTGGCAACAGGGTGAGTTGTACACAGCTTATTGGCCATCTGGGGTGACTTTTAATTTCATTGATGGCCTTCAGTGGGGTGGTACACAGACGAGGAACTGGGGAATTGACTAACAGCCCACCCCTTTTGCGTTTAGGCCCCTCCTGGAACTGGGTGAACTTTGGGCTCTTTGGAAAGTCCCTTCCCCCTGGCAGTGGAAAGTCCTAATCTTCTAGCGATGGAAAGTCTCAAGCACCTGGTAACGGAAAGTCCTAAGTATCTGGTATTGTTTACCAAAAAGGTTGGGGGTTATCTCTACCTCTACACAAATCACTAGGTAATTAAAAAATCAAACTATAAGAGTTTTCATGTGGCTCATTGAGATATCTGATGTGCATATAATTTGGAAACTACAAGTCCCATGTGCTTTAGTGCTCATGCTTTTTATTATTACTGCTGTATGAAATAAGATGGTCTGTGAATTCAATCTTAGTAGAACAACTCCAATTCACTCAGCGTGCAGACCCAGTCTAAGTCACAGGTAGTTCAGATGGTAGAATGCCTCCATTGTAGGGCTGTTGGGAGGACTGAATACAGATGAAACATCTGGCATTCTTTCTGGTGTGAAAGGGTTTCAAGATAGGTCTGCAGCCATTTCTCCCCATCCCCAGCACCCTGATCGATATTACTGACTGTCCCTGAGAAGTTAGCCATGCTGATAAAGAAAACTGCTTTCTTGAGGGAAAACCTTGGCAAACAGAAAAGGGATAAATTGGAGCCAGATGAGGTGATGTGAGCCTGGGGCAGGGGAGCAGGAAAGGCTGTATCAAGGTATATACATGTATATGTGTGGCCTTGGGTTCTCTCACACGGGAGAGGGATTCAGCTGTCTGTCACTTGGCATGTGGTTCCTGTAGATCAGTCACTTGAAACAAACATGTTGATTTTCAGTTTCCTTGAGTGCAGATTTCTCTGCCCACATAGCACAGTGAATATAGACTAATTACAAGCAAACTCTAAAAATGTGTGATTACGGGGTGGTTGATTTATAGCATTCTTCCTTATGCCATCCTCTGTCTGTGGCTGGAGAATGAAAGCCAGGCTTTATCTGTTAGACTTGCATGAGCCCCTGGGTCCCTTGGCCTGCCTTGAGGAGATATGGGATTCCTGTTAACTGGGTGAAGCTTCCTAGAGGTTCCCCCTTGTCCTCTCCCCAAAGCAGAGATCATGCTTAGCACCAAAGCTGGAGGGGGGAGATAGTCCCTTCTTCTTGTGTTTCTTTTCTTGGTGTGTGTGGTATGTCTGTACGCTTAAAAATAGAAAGACCCAAGCATTAAGAGATCTGGCCTTCAAATCCTTGTTCTGTCATTATTTTGCTGTGTGACCTTGGGCAATTCCCTTCTCCTCTCTGGGTCTCAATTTCTGACCTGACAAAGACGGGATTGGATGAATTGGCTTTAATATCCAATGGGCTATGAACATGTATATTCACCTTGAGCTCCAGAGATTGATCAAACTGAAAGCATAGATGGGGACAGAGAGGACCCAAGAACTTATTTCATCATTTGTTTTACACATGGAAGACTGAAGGTTAGAAAAAGGAGGAAATACATGTCCCCCACACTTAGTATATATGGCATTAGAATTGTCATTGGGGATACAACGTCCCGGGTTCAAATCCCAGCCCTACCACTTATTCATCAAGGGAGTAGGTGGTTGGTGTTTTTTCCATCTTAGTCTTAGTTCTCTCATGTATAAAATGGTAGAGATATCAATGCCCACCTGATATAGTAGTCCCTCCTTATCCACAGTTTTAATTTCTGTGGTTTCAGTTGCAAATGGTCAACCATGGTCTGAAAATAGGTGAATACAGAACAATAAAATATTTTGAGAGAGAGAGACCACATTCACATAACTTCTATTACAGTGTATTGTTATAATTGTTCTGTTTTATTATTTATTGTTAATCTCTTACTATACCTAATTCTTAAATTAAGCTTATTCACAGGTAGGTATGTATAGGAAAAGACCCAGTATATATAGGGTTCAGTACTATCTGCTGTTTCAGGCATCTACTGAGGGTCTTGGAATGTATGCCCTGTGGATAAGGGGGGACAACTGTAGTGTAATTGTGGGGATTAAATAAAAGCAATTGTCTCTAGCAATCTAGTCTGTAAACGTTTGAGAGCTGGATGGAGCACCCCCCCCCCCATTATTCCTCTTTGTTCCTCAGTTCTCAGCACAATGCTTGGCATAAAATGACCACTTATTCATTATTGAATAAATGAATAATACCTGATTCTGGGAAAACAGCTGTCCTCATGCTTGATGCACGGACTGCGCTCAGGAAGCATTACTTTCCCTCGATTTGTGATCACTGAATGGTGGAGTAAGGACCGTATCCACCTTCCATTGAGACGTGCTCACTTGCAGAGCTACACTGTGCCTTTTCAGTTCTGAAATGAAGGCAGAGAGTTTGTGTGGCTTTTATACGCTTTTAAGTTAATTACTTTAGGTGGAGTTCTTTTACTTTGTATTTTTTTAAAAACAATACTCCAAAGAAATGTCTTCCTTGGTTTTATTTCCATGAAGGCTGGGAAAACACAAGGCTGGGAAAAGCTTATGACATTCTCAATCTCCTACCTCAACTCTGCTGGTGGCATTGGCCCTAGGACTTGCTAGGGGCCAGGGGTACTACAGAGCATGGGCCACATCCTGCTCTCTCCTTGCCCCATTGCTTCTTCCTCTCAGAACTGTGGACCTACATTCAAAGAGGATCCAAGTTAAAGTGGTTTTGTGGGCTACCCTGGGAACTCAGCCACCAGACACTGGAAGGATTCTAGGAGAAATACCTGTGTTTTCTTCCCTGAAGGGGCCACTTCCTCCCCTGTTGTTCAGTGAGTTATCCCCCTTTCCAGTTCCCTTTACTGTACCATGAGGACAGTGGGTTAGGGCCATGCTTCTTACCTGAAACCTTAATTCTGGCTTTCATGTTTGAGTGACACTTACTTTCTAACCATGGTGCTAGATGCTTACATAACTTTATAAACTTTATAACACCTATGATAATAGCTATTACTGATTTTTTAAAAAACTCACTTTAGAGATGAAGAAAACCTAAGTCCTTTGCTCAAGGACTGATGGCTAGCATGCCGCCAACCCAGGATTTGGGGGTTTCTAAGTACCTCTGTTTTCCAGGACCTCATGTTGGCTATCTGCATCTGTGCACCATTTCCCTGTGGTGTTTCACCCACAGAGCTCTCCCGAGAATCAGGGAACTTGCCCATGCCCTGTACCCTTGGTGATAGCCGTCTGCTCTCCAGTGCAATGGTTGCTGTCCCCATCCCCTTGGTCTCTTAGACAAATGGTAAGCCCCAATTGCTGAACCTGCCATTCAAGGTCCCGGTGACTTCTCCAGCTTCATCTCTACCCTGTCTCTTCACATAGCATCTAGTCTATGATAGCTGGGCTCCTCCCCCTTATCATAAACCCTGAACTCCTACCACAATTTTAACCCACATTCCCTTTTGGGACAATGTATCAGTATTCTTTGTAGACTCTAATTTTAAATTTATGTTTGTAACTAAATCTTTCCATGCATTTAAAAAATTTCTCTGTTCTAGAGATCCTCAGGATAGCATCCATTAGAATGATTTAGAGTGCTAGCGGGTTTTTAAAACACAAATTGCTGGGCTCCACTCCCAGAGTGTCTGAGTCAGTACATTTGGGGTGGGGACTGAAAATCTGTATTTCTAACAAGTTTCTGGGTGATGTTGATGATGCTGGTTTGGGGTTTTTAAAATAAGCACTGTTTTAGTCTTTCATTCAATACATGGTTACTAAGAATCTCTTAGGGCCTTGCTACTAAAAGAGTAAAGAATGGCCTTTAAGAATCCCACAGTCTAGGTATCAGTTCTCAAGCTCAACTACCAGTTAGAATCACCTGGGGAGCTTTAAAAAATTACATGACTGGTCCCAACCCAGAGCAATTGATCAAAATCTCTGAATTGGGGCCTGGCATTGTTATCCTGTTAGCTCCCCAAGGGATGCTAATGTGTAGCCAACCAGGGTTGAGAACCACTGGTCCAAGAAGGAGCAATCTTGTAAATATAAAACTACTCTGCTAGAATCAGCAGGATATCTCAGGGAAGTGATTGGGCCGAGTTAGAGGGAAGAGCTTAAACTGGGTGTCAGCAACTCTGGATTTTAGTTCCATCTCTGCTTTGTGACTTCAGGCAAGTGTCTCAGCCTTTCTTCTGAGACCCAGGGCTTTGGTGGCTCTGGAGGATCTCTGAGTGCCTCTCCCCCTTCTACATTGATGATTCTAATGACATGAGGATGAGTCTCTGCTTCACTACAGATATTAATAAACTTAAGGACTGCCATATTACTGCAAATAACAAAGGAAAAGTAAAAAATAAAGCAAACCTGGCTTTTTGGAGGCGCTAACACCAGATGGGAATAACAGCTCGAGGGGCCACGAATTCCATCTCATCCATCTTGCCTTGTAGAAAGTAGTATGGTTTTGCCAATGAAGCTTTCTTTTCCTAGAGCAGTGGTACTCAAACTGTAGTACCTGGACCAACAACATCAGCATCCCTTGGGACCTTGTTAGATATGCAAATTTTTGAGCCCCACCCCTGACCTACTTAATCAGAAACTCTGTGGGTAGGATCCAGCAGTCAGATGGTTGTGAAATGCTAGAGAAATGCTGCTGTGGTTTGTAGCTCCTCCCCAGCTCCAATCTCAAATGAGTGCAAGGAGTCAACATCAACTGCAAATTCTGGGTGTCTCTGTAGAATATCTAGTTTTCCAGTTTTGCATAAAAAGAGATGAAAGAGAATTTGGCAGTGTGTGTTGCATTCACCTGCAATTTTTGCCTTGCTCAAATCATGAACACATCCTTCTACTTGCTTTTGGTTTTGGAATTGAATATCCTTTGCTTAACACATAAAAGGAAGGAAGAACTTCTACCATATATGATAACCAAGATGGTTACTTTCTGTATGTGTGCCGATGTCCAAGTTCACTCTTGTGATGGTCCTAATACTGCAGTTCTGGTGATCTAATTCGATTATGTTGGAGAAAAGTCATTATTTAGATGTGTGTTGTTTTGTGCAAAGAGAGTGCCAGAACATTCATCGGGAATGTAAATAAGCAGCTGGACCATGATTCTGGCTTGCAAAAGGGTGGGCTTGAAAGGCTTTGGAGGAGAATGGCCACTTTGTGTCAAAGAAGTTCAAAGGGAAGGTCTCCTTTACTTTCAGCACAAGAGAGGGCTGCCTATAAGGATTCTAGGTCTGCTTTTATGAATATAAGACTCTAAGAAGTGTTGCAATTGTGAACTGTGGGAGACAATGTCACCTTGATCCACCAATTTACTGCTGCCAGCAGTCAAAAGAGCTAACCATCTTCATATGCTTCTCAATCCACTTTCATTTGATCACCCAAAGAGGTGCCTAGGACAATAGTCATGGGATGTGACATTGATGTGATATATATTTGCTTCAACTTAAAAGAGCAGGTGGCTTTGAAAAGCTCAAAACTAGAAGAGGATTCTGATTTCCCTTCCAGCTCCCTGGCACCCCGAGGAAGTAAAAATAGGGTTTTGTATCAATCTGACTCTTGTTTGACTGAAGTTTCCCCTAATGATAATCATCTCTGTAGCCCCCCAAATCCGTCAATGCCTCTCAAACCATCACAACATCTGCCTGCTGTCAGGAAGACTCTGGAAAGCTTTAGCATCGCATACTGCTTTGGTGACTGTTCACTTGAAAAGGTTTCTTTAAATTTCATCTCAAGATGATAGCACAAAACCCAAACACGGGGTAATGCCATTTTGCTGCCTGCTCAGTTTAATTGATGTCTGGCTGGTTCCCCCACCCCTCTTTCAATTTAGCTCTGGAAACATCTGTCTTTTTAATCTACCAATAGAGTCTTGAAAGGGTAACAAACCTGTTAGATAAAATATCAAAGTTATGAATTCTGATTTAATAAATGTGCATTCAAGAGATGATTCATGGCACATATGATAGCTTTCAATTGCTTTTTCAAACAGTTCATGCTTCATTTCATTAAGAGTTCCAGTCAATGCCAACTGATTAATTATCACAGCACTAGTTATCTTTTGTTTAGAAAACACATTCACAGGACCTGTCTGGAGCAAGGCCATATAAAAATTTATTTAAAATGCAAATAGAAATGTTTTAAAATAGATACTTTTATAAGCGGTTTTAGAATTCCACTAGAATGACACTAGAAGTCATTCATTTCTTTGCTTAAGAAATGCCTGTGGGTACCTATAAGTATCTCTAAGTGTTTCACTTGGAGGATGCACACTCCCTGCCCTCAGTGAGCTTATTGTCTAGAGACTGAAAACCTTTTTGGTAAATTATTTCAGTCTGAGGAATTCTGAGTCTTGATGGTTTAGAATTTATGAATTAGAGTCCTAGGTGGACTATAAAGTGGCTGTGTGACATTGAACAAGACATGTCAACTTTCTCCTGTTTCAGATGAACTTGTGGGCTCTGTTACCCTTCAGGTTCCTAGTAGCAACGACATTATATAATCCTAATTCTCCGGGGATTATTATTTGCCTTTCACTGCAATCTCAACAAAAGGGACCGTAGAATGAAGACACTGGGGTTTAGTGAAGTCGCACTATGAAGTGGAACATTTTCATTTCAGAGGACCTACTGATCTTTTTCTTACATTCTGTGTTTTTATACTGTTGCCATAATTGCAAAAGTCAAAGAGAAGATTTTATTTTTGGGAGATATTAAGCAACTCAGGTGAAAATGAGTGGCTTTTTCATTTCATGTGTAGTCTCTGAAGGTTTTTTAAAATTATATTTTCATAATTAAAAAACAAATCTTCTTAAAACAAATACAGAAGATGGGGAAACTACTTAACCACTTGACCCCTGGAGACAACATGTGTATTGGCTGATCCTATGGAAGTGACCACTTACACAGCTGGCTTCCTCCATCACAACTTGGCTTGCTCCAAATAACCTTGTCCCAGGAGTCATCAAAGGTGGGCACCTTCTTGTAATTGCATTCTTCCATGTTTGTGTTCTCTGATAAATTTGAAATTCCATGAAGGGAGGAAACAAGCCTGCCCCAATTCATAAGTGATTCCCCAGGGCCTGGCAGAATCACAGTTGTACTTAATACTTATCTGGAAGATGAATAGATGTATGTATTCTGGGTTTTCCAACTGTATGGAAGCATGAAAACATCACACTTAAGCATGTGGGTCTTTGCTTTATGCCCATTTTCCAGGTAGGGAAGGCTGAGGCTGAGTTCCAAGCCTCTCACACTGTGTACTCATGCAGAGAGCAAAGTAGCTCTTGGCCTGAATCCAGCTCTATGCTGTCTCACTTCATCAGAAAATATCCTCTTTCTGGTCATACCAGGTTTTTCTCATTTTGCAGGCTGTAAGAGCTGAATTTCTAACTGCCAGCAAGTATTTATTTGTGCCTCTGTCTGACAACAGGGTAGCTCTCCTTTTCTGGTCTTCCCTGCCTGACCTCATCCTTAATAATCTCACTGTCATGCTGCTCCCGCTCCCACTCCTCCATAGCAGCTGGTGATATTTGCTCCCCTTTGCTGAGCTGCCTTGGGTAGACCGCTGATGTGAAAAAATACTGTTCCTCTGGCAGCCTGAAGCGTGTTCAAATCAAGCTCCTTTACTGAAGTTCAAAGACAACTGACCATCTAGTATCAATGGTGATATTTAACCAAAAAGAGAGGTGCAAGAATGCTGGAATGCTGGTCCTTCCAACCTTTTATCTGAGCCTGATGAGGTGGCTCCTTTGTTGGTTATGCAAGTATTTCTGAACAGTGCACAGAGATCCTCACCTTCCACCTGCCTCTTACAGTCCATAGCATGCTGTGGGCCTCTGGCTTCCTATAGAACTGGGTTGTGGGGATAAAGTGCAATATTCTAGAATACAAGCAACCTATGAAGGAAACAGCCTTGACCTGAAATTCTACCAGTCTCATTTCAAGATCACAGCTCCTTTCCCTGCCTACTGTGTGGCCTTGGGAAAGTCCCAGAACCTCCCTCAACCTCATCTGTAACATACGGTGGAGCATCTGGAGAATACAAAAGGTACTTTGGGCCTGGGTGTGCAATGATCGTCTGAGCACTGGGGGAAACTGCAGGGAGGAGAGAGGGAGAGGATGCGACATTTGACATCAGGAGACCTCGATTCCAGTCTGGGCTTTGCCACAAGCCTGACCTTGGAGCTGTGTCTGTCTCTCTTGCCCTTGTTGCTGGGTTTCTCAGAGTTTGCCCAGCACAGAGTAGGCCTGCAAGAAACGTATCCTCAGAATTTGCTCTCGTTGGATGAATTGATCTCTTGGAACGCCTCAAGCTCCAGTGTCCTTACCTGTAAAATGGGGATAATAAGTCGCACATCTCAAGGTGGTTGGAAAGGACGGCGATGATGTGTGGCAAGTGCTGGCTCCAGTGTCTGGCACGGGGTCAAGACTACAGGCTGAGTTCCCATTTTTGTTGGTTTATTCAGGCCATCTACTTCCAAGAGACTCTACCTACTTTCTCCTATTCTGCATTCGGACCAGACGGTGACAGAGCGGAGAGCCATGGAGTGCCTGCTCTAGACCGGCATGCAGCATGTGCTGTCAAGTTTCATCCTTGCAGTAGCCCCGAGATGCAGAATTATTATGACTGTCATTGCCAGGTTAAAAAAGAAGAAACTGGCCCCCGGGAAGGTGAGAGATTTCTGTGAGGTCACCCCGTTAGGAAGTCATAGCACCAGGTTTCAAACCCCAGGTCTGCCTGACTCCAAAGGGCTGCTCTTTCCAGCTGTCACCTTCCAGGGCTGGGGCTGTTTGATTTACCTGCCAAAGTCTGTCCACTCACCTCTGATCCAGAGTCTTTCTTGATGTGACCAGTCCTGTGACCCTTGGCCTCCTCTATTCCCCAAAAGGAGGTCTTTGCTGCCCAGTTTGGTACCCCGTGGCAGACAGCATGGATCAGGCTGAGGGGATATTGGCAAAGAAATAACCACAGCATCATCATGCCCTCTAACCGTGTTTGATCCAATGGCTAATGGGTCATTAACAAGGAAGACTAATTGTAGGTGTGCCTTGCCTGACGGTTGCTACTAGATCAATGGCCATTTATCATGCTCCAGCTTCCCTGCCTGGGGTGCAGACAATGGCATCAGATTGGTACTGGCATCAATTCCTGGGAAGGTAAACACACTTTATAACTGTCCCTGGTGCTAGTCAACGCCCTCCAGGGCTTTCCTGTGGTGGGAGCCTGGAACTGCGTTGGTTGGCATTCCTCTGCCCAGAAACGGGCCTTTGTATCAAAATATTCTCAGCGTGTGACACGCCAGGCCCAGGGTGCACATTGGAGATGGCATGTTTGGTCCCGAAGGCACCCAGCAAGCCTCCTCTTGAAACAGCACCAGCTAGACAGAATCAATTTCCCATTGACTTTCAGCTCCATCTCAGACACAGTGTAATTCTTGTCTGAGGGTTTATAAAGGCCATTGACTGTCTTATAAAAGATTTAAACACTTACCTCGTGGCATTCAGGAGCTCTATCTATCATGACGCCTTTTTGACAATTTGTGGGGGTGGGGATGAGGTGAATGGGGTGGTTGGTGTGGCCATGACAGGCATGGCTTAGAGAGCCAGTGTCCACCAGACCTGCCAGGACAGAAAAGTGAATGCATCCATTGCAGGAACCCCTAATTCCTCACCCAGGGACTTTTCTCCATGGAGGGTCAGGCTGTCCTTGCTCTGTTTTGGTAACAAATCACGTGTGACACAAGATAAACCTTACCCCAGCACTGCTTATGCTGGAGCCAAGCACATGTACCTGGGTCATGACTGATGCCGGAGGCATCTCTTTAGCAGGCACAAAGCATTTTATAGCCAACAACAAGGGTCACAATGATGATGATCGTTCGTACCTGGATAGCCCCCCTACATAAGGTATGTCTCTATCTATTCCCTTCTTAACCCACAGAATAACTCCGGGAGGCAGGCAGAGCCAGGACTGCTATACTCACGTTACACACAGGAAAACTGAGAATCGAAGAGGTTAAGTACCTATTTGGCCAAGATAATTTCAATTTTCAGCGTGTACAATTTACCTCACGCCTACCCTTCTACCACCTAGTCTCTTTCCACCCACCACTCTGTTGTGGTTTTTCCTAGGGAAAACAAGAGAAATGAGGTGATAAAATTTCTTCCCTGGAGGAGCTTAGTCCAGTGGGTGGTATAGACATGCAGTTGGGCAATCGCATTCAGTGCGTTTGGTGCTATAATAGCTTTATGGTGAAGGAATATGGGAGCATATGGAACAGGATGATCAGAACTCTGTGGAGGGCAGGAGGTGGTCAGACAAGCATGCCGTCAGGGCACGGACACAGGCTCTATGGCATGAGGAAATCTCACCTGCTTGGGGAGTTGCAACAGTGAGTGTTAGAGAAAAGATGTATGGGGTACAGGATGGGGAATGACAGATGACCATGATCTGACCCCCTTTTCATCTCTGATGGCATCTCCCACTCCTCTTCCTCTTGCTCACTTTGTTTTGGTGACACTGGTCTTTGTGCTGTGTCCCTAATACATCAGATGTGCTTTACCCTCAGGGCCTTTGCACCGGCTTTCCCCACTGCCATTGTCTAGACCTTCCTCTAGATATCTTTGAGACTCACAGCCCTATCTCCTCCAAGTCTTCGCTCTAATGTCATTTTCTCAGTGAGGCTGATTCTGACCACCCAGTTTACACTTGCAGCCCTCCCACCTCATCCGCAGAACTCTAGATCTCCTTTCCCTGTCCTACCTCTTCTTTTTTTCCATAGCCCTTACCACCTTCTAACATACTATGCAATTCACGTCCTTGTAGTAGTTTTTATAATGATTACTGCTTTCTTCCTCAGTTAGAATGTAAGCTCCATGAAAGCAGAGGTCATTGTTTCCAATTTATCCCAAGTGCCTAGAACAGTGCCTGGCATGGAGTAGGTACTCTATAAAGATTTGTCAAGTAGATGAATCAATAAATGATTGGCCTTCAGTGAGTAGTAAGGTGAAGGGTTGTAATTCATTCTTGCGGACGATGGAGAGCTTGGAATTTTTTGTTGTGGATGATGGAGCTGAAAGAAGTTAAGCAGAGGAGTTAAGAGGTTATATTTTGTTTCAAAGGGCATCTCTGGTGGTTTTGTGGAAGGGCAGAAGAGGATCGGGAAGAGATAATCCAGGTGAGGGGTGAGGAGGAGGTTCTGGGCTGAGGTGGGGAGTGTGGGGACTGAGGGAGGGAGACGTCTCATGGGAGTTGGATAGAGTTGGCTGCATGGGTTGCTCAGAAAGCAGGACTAAAGCTGGTAACTCAGTTACAGGCTGAGCGACAGGGTGGAGAATCTGGTTGTTAATTAACTCTGAGGCCATGATTAGGGAAAGCATGTTGTGTAAAACTTGTGTGTGCATATGTGTGTGTGTCTGTGTGTGTGTGCAGTAGCAAGAGAGGTGAATCCACTCTTTATGCAGGCTTTGTTAGCAATGTCCATGGCACTGTGCATTTGGCTTGGGTGGCAGGGCCACTTAGAATGAAATTGGCCTGGCCACCAGAGGAATGGTTCAGAATTGGTAACTGGCCCAGTAGAATGCCAGTGGGAAGAAAACAAACATGAAACAGAGTGGTTATGTGACTGCCCTCTGCTAGTGCTCCAGGCTGGCACCAAATGCACTACGGAAAATGATTTATGGCTCAGAGAGGACACCGTGCTTCCCCTAGTCAGAGCAGGCAGCACAGGACTCATTTCCTGGTGGGGGCCAGAGTCAGGGGCTCAGCGTGTCCTGCTCCCTTCTGGGCTAGGTGCATCCTGTCCTTACTCTTTTTGGAGGCTCCTTGGTTGTCTCTTCTTCCTTCCCCACCTCCTCATCACATATTCATATGGTTGCCTGTGGCCCCCAGGACGTCTTATCTATTGCAGCCTCTGTGCAAACACACACAGAGCCCCAGCTGCTAAGGAGCTTGGTAGACACCCCACCCTCCAGTGGCAAAGGACCAGGTTTTTATCTCAACTGTGCTATAGACACTAAACATAGGACCTAAGGAAAATCCCGTTTCTCCTTAGAATTTCAGGGTCTTCATTTGGAAAGGAGGATATTACTGACTTCATTTGAAAAGGAGGCTATTACTGACATCATTTGGAAAGGAAGACGTTACTGAATATCTAGGTTGGAATGCTGGAATTTGAAGGGTGGGGGCTGGAACATACACTGGGTACACTTGTGAGCTAGAGGAAGGGCACTTTGGTCCTGGACTTGCAAATATCATATCAGATAACATCTGGGTCATATAAAAGTTGTCTCTCACAACATCTTCTCTGTTGGGTGGTGCCCTCTGTGGTAGGTAGGCAGTTATCCCAAGAAATAACTACATAAAATCATGCCTTGAAAGGGCATTTCCATTATTCCATAAAAACATTCCAATTTGGGCTACATTTGATTTTCCTCTGAAATTTCTGGAACACTTTTATCTCATACTAAAAGCATTTTATGAAAGAGGAATATGCATAAAGTAGAGGGGAACTCACGCCCACTTAGATTCTCAGGCACCGTACTCCAATTATCCCTTGTGGTGGCCGTGTCCACTACTCCCAGATCACAAAGGGCCTTCCTGTGTACCATGCAGAGGAAAGTAGATTTTTGTCCTGCAGTGTCGTAGGAACTATTTTAGTGTGCTGAGCAAGGAGAGTAGCATTCCTATTTTCCTTCTTTGGCATGGGGGGGCTGCAGACTGGGGAGTGTTAACTACTTGTCTTTGGATGAGCATGGAAGTCCAGAACAAGCCACTGATGGATAGAGAGATGGGAAGGATTTAAAAGCTATTAAGCAGGTGGAGTCAGAACTGATGAAACTTTGAATTATTGGATAAGAGAATGAGGAAGAGGAGGGAGTCAAGTACAACTCCACATTTGATACTGACCTTCTTAGAGTAATTTCATGGGAAGAGAGGCTGCAGAGCGAGTAGAATCTGGTGAAGGAGCAGAGAGGGAAGTGTAGATAACTCTTTGAAGATGCTTGTCTGGGAGAGGGGGCTGGAGGGAGGTGTGGGAACTCTGAGCATATTTATTGGCTGAGGGGAAGGGGAATTCAGTGAGGAGACACCTGGCAGCACAGAATCCAGAAGTGACCACTGATGAGTGAGAGTCCTGGAGAGCTGAACAGGTACAGAGGAAGGTGGAAGTAGACATATCTTCCTCTGAGGAGGTGGATGTGGTAAGAAGGGATGTGAAGATATTTAAATATGCAGGCAATGAAACAAAGCTTTGGGGAGTTTACACCCAATCCCTTATTATCACTTTGAAGTAGAAAGTGAGGCCCTCTGCTGTGGGGCTGGGAGTGGATGTGGTGGCTGGTGGCTCGAGGACAGCGGAGCCATGGAGGAGATCTGTCTGGGGACCAAGAAGTGTCAGTGTCACAGCTGGACCCAGGATAGGGCATGACTGGGTCATTTTCTCCAGCATGAGGTGGAGACCAGGGATGCGGGAATGGGCAGCAACAGGGGCAGGTGGTTGGGTTCTGCTGGGAAGCGTGGTAGAGGAGCTCTACAGCAAGAACCCAGAGAATGATTAAAGTGATGGATTACAGTGGTGGAATGAAGGGAGGATTAAGCTGGGAGCTGATGTGCTTAGAGAACAACTCAAGGGACTGGACATCATGATAAGATCAGACAAAAGATGCCACTTAATTAAGGGAGCTGAAAAGAAATAGGCTGTGGTCAGATGTTAGATTTTAAGATATTAGAGCCAAAAACTTTCTAGATGATGGTAAAGCCCATGGTGTGGCAATTGACAGTGAAGTGGAGGAGAAAATGGTCACTAACACGATGCTGAGCACAGCATTAAACACTTTAGATGGGCCCTCCCCTTAGATCTCATAGCAATGCCTATTTTAAAGATGAGAAACTGAGGCATAGAGCGAAGAAGCAACTTGCTCAGGCCACCACAACTGGTCCTCGTCAACAGCTGGGATGTGAAGCTAGGTGGTCTCTTCCACCTTCAGTTGCTACTCAGAATGCCCTGATGACAGATTATTGTGTCAGTTCTGTGTACATCCCTCAGGATGGTGGCACTTGTTGGGCTGGAGTGGAAGATGATAAAACAGGGAGTGAGCCTTTCATGAAATGTTGATATGAAACAAAATGATAGCCATAGGTCAACTGCCCATGGCAGCTCTACCCCTCATGGGCCATCTATAATGGCTAATTCAACTCTGGGCATGTTCCTCACCTCCTGTGGGCTTTGCAGATGTAGAAGCTGTGTGTCTCAGAACTGGAGACCTGCTCCAAGAGGTGTCAGCACCCCAGATGCATTTCAAATTATGTGGTTGCTTTCCTCAGAATAATCCTCCCGGCATGGTCTGGATGCAGGCAAGTGGATTATGAATACTCTGGGTGTTTGCCAAGTTTGTCCAATTATCCCAATTGCTTTTTTTTCATTATTCTAATTTAAATCCTTTTTCCTCTCTGTTTGTCTCATCATTAAGAGGTAGCATGGCATGGTAGAAATATCTTTATTCACTTGTTTATTTGGCAGCTATTTTTTGGATCCTTCAATAAACACTGGGACCTGCGTTTTGGAGAAAGGTGGGCTTGGGTTTAATCCCTGTCAGTGGGGTATCCATGTAGACAGGGACCACATAGCAGCATACTGTGGATGTCACAAATGAGCAAAGCAATGATAGGGGAACTCTGCAATGGTGGGGAAACTCATTAAACTCTTGGATCCTAAGTTTCTTTCTTTGTGCAATAGGGCTTTTGTATCACACTGACAAGGTGTTAGTGAGAAATCAGAAAGAAAATATCAGTAAAGACCCAGCATATGGCTGCATCCAAACCTGTTGATTCCTTGTCCCTCAGATCCCCGACAGGGAAATGTCATTCCCCAGATAAATGGGCAAGCAGGTGGCATAGTGGTGGCCAGCAGAGTGTATTTTTTATAACTGCATAGCAGGCACCAAAGGTGATTGGCAGCTGTGGGTGTAGAGGGCTGTGTGTTTAATTAACCCAGCTGAGAGACGTAAATATTTTAAAGAGTTAATTTCAGAGCTCACTCCTTTATTTATATCAGCAAAGCTCCAGCCTGCCTCTTTCCATGGTTTGGCTGGTCTGGAAAGGGTCTGGCCAGGGAATGTGGTGGGATCTGCTTGGCCCAGGCTTTGCACAATAATCTTTGATGCTGGGACTGAACCAGGTGTGAAATAGTCCATGATGCCTTACCATTTAGAGAACTGAAATTGCATTCTTTACACCAGATACATTTTCCAGATGATCCAGGACTGTTCTTCTCTGGCAGCTTTAATTTTAGCATTTCTGAGCCTTGAATAATAAGGTCATTGGGTCTGGTGGGAACTATCCTCACTCTGGCTTTGTGGGAAATCAGTGTTATGCCTTGGCCTTGCTGGGTGTTTCAGCTTGCATAATATATTGTGTTTATAAATGTTTCTTCTCACACATGTCCTGCCTCTTGTTCAAACACAAGAAGCACCGTGGTCCTGTGTAAAGGGCAAAGGCTTTTGAGTGAGCCTTCCTGGGCTTGATTCCTGGCATCCCTCTTCTCTGATCTCTATTATTATTACACAATAAGTGAGTCCAGTGACATAATGCACTGACATGAAAATGCCACACAAAATGCAAAGAGCTGTATAGATATTAGTTACAGTTTATTTCTCATTATCCTTCAGTGTGTAGACCAAGGCCCACTATTTGATGATAGTCTTCAAGAATGTGACAGATTGTTTTTTGTTTGTTAAAAGATCACTAATTTCTCAGGTCATTAATAGAGAATAGGAGCAAAAATCCCTCAATGTTTATGCATTCATTATTTACCTCTAAAAGCAATATTTGAATGGTATTTGGATGGTTGCTCTGAAGTTTTGAGAATCTATTTTCAGGATTTCTTTTTTTCTTCTGCTTCTTTTTTTTTTTTTTTCTTCTAGTTTTAAAAGTCAGTGCATCATCCTCAATGACTTTAATGGAGATGAAGTGAATGAAATTCACAATGTTGTCAATGTTAATAAAAAAAAAAAAAAACATCAGATTTCTCAGGCTCTATGAACTGGGAATAGTAAGAAAAGTCAATGATCTGGCTTCAGGGATGCAACTGAAGATTGGCCCAAGGTCCCTCTTCTCTGTCTCTACCTCACCCACAGCAGCACTCTCATCTTGCACACTCTATCCTCAGTGTACCCTCCTCTCCTCAAGAATATGTCATGGCTCCCTATTTCCCCGTGGGTTCTCCAGAGTCCAAATGGTGCCCTCTCTCTTTGACGTTATTCTCCAGATCTCTCCTACTAAGGATCTGTGTTCAGTGTTAGTCTACTGTGTTCGTCTAAAGATTTACTGTCAACTTGCATGTCAGTTTTTGTAAGATTGGTGTCCCTGAGGTGTACCTCCAGCAGAGCACTGCTATTATGGTTTTCCATGCCACTTCCCCTACAAGAATGATCTTCCTTCTAAACTTTACTCAGTGCCAGCCTCACTTTCTGCACTTATTTGTCTTACACAGATCAGAGAAGAGGACCATGCCCCTTATGGACATATATTGTACCAATTCAAGGCTAGTTGGAAAATTCTCACAAGAACGGTTGCTTTTCAAGATGGTGAAATCTTGGCAACTAACTGTGTTCCAGCAGATCCCTGTTAGGAATAATTGCCCCTCTTGAGAAACTGCTTGGTTGCTACATGCAAACCTCATCTTTCCTATGGACTGTGAGCAAGCTGGAACTATTGACTCTGTCTAGTGACATAGCTTCTACCATAGCATCCTCAAAAAGTTCACCAAATGCATTAGTATGGGTTCTCATGGGTCTTCAGAGGCCCTGGCCATTGAATCAGGAAAATGCTCAAATACTGGTAAACTCAGCTCTCTCTCCCTGGCACATATGAAATAGGACCAAAGCACGGAGGCAGTGATTAGAAGAGGTTTGTTTAGAATAGTGTATATGTTTTCTATTGCTATTACAGGTTACCACAAATTTAATGACTTACAACAACACAGGTTTATTATCTTATAGTTCTGTAGGTTGGAAGGCTGACATAAGTCTCACTAGGTTAAAATCAGTATATTAGCAGGACTGTGTTCCTTTCAGAAGCCTTTTGGGGAGAATTCCTTTCCTCACCTTTTCTAGCTTCTAGATGCTTCCCACATTCCTTGGCTCATGGCCCCTTCCTCCATCATCAAAGCCAGCAATGCTGCATCTCTCTGATCCTTCTTTCAGCACCATATCTCCTTCTGACTCTCTTGTCTGCCTCCCTCTTCCATTTTTAAGGGCCTCTGTGATTACACTGAGCCCTTATCAATAATCCGGGATAATATCCCTATTTTAAGGTCGGTTTATTAGCAATATTAATTTGATCTGCAGCCTTAATTCCCTTTGCTATATAACCTAGCATATTCATAGATTGCAGGGATTGGGGCATGAATATCTTTGGGAAAGCCATTATTATGCCTACCACAAACACAGATTAGGACATATGGTCCCCCAATCCACTTTTTCCTCTCCCAGAGTGAAGGCATTCATATATGTAAGGGACATCCTCACTGAGACTTGATCTATTGAGAGAATATGGGCCATGGCTATGTAGAACCCTTGGTAAATCAGCCAGTCCACCAGTAATCAATCAGCCACCCAAACAATACATGTTTACTGATTACTGCTACATACTAGAAATTCTGAGACTACTGGCTCTCATCATGTGGAATGAGAGTAAAGGACCTTCTCTTGAAGGAAACAGAGGTCATAAAAGGTGTCATTGGACAGACAAGGGCATTTCTGGCAGAGGGCACAGAATGTGAAAATCACAGAGGTGTGGACATGTGCAGCATGTTCAAGAATCTGCCAGCAGCAATCCTTCTGCCATCTTGGAGCCTGAGGAGGTGTGCTGGGATCAGGAATTCTAAAATGCCAAATATGTCTGGAAGGCTATGGCCCAAGGCCATTTTTGCTGGCAGAGTCTTCCAAACCAGAGGGAACACACAGCTCTTAAAATTGATGGTGTTTATGCCTGAGATGAATCTAAATTTTATTTAGGAAAGAGATACACTTATGTGTACAAAGCAGTGATAACATAGTGACTCCTGACAGCAACCCAAACAATGCCAGAGTTATCTGGGGAAAGGTAACTTGCACCCATGGAAACAGTAGTATGGTTTGTGCCAGATACTGAAGCAAACTTCCTGATAAGGCCATTAGACACAGAATCCATGTGATGCTATACCCTTTAAGGGCTTAAACCTAGACAGACAAAATTCTGGGTTGGGGGGTGGGGGGTGGAGAAAAAAGAATTAAGCAGTAGTTTGATGTGATTTGACCAAAGATGGTTGAGGAGCAGATGAGAACTGAAAAATTATAGGGTGTAGGTATGTTACAGGCTGAGTTGTGCCCCTCCAACTTCATTTGTTGAAGTCTTAACTCCCAGTAGCTCAGAATATGACTATATTTGGAGATAGGGCCTTAAAAGAGGTAAGAGATTAAATGAGGTCAGATGGGTGGTCCCTAATCCATTGTGACTGGTGTCCTTATGGGGAAGAGGAGATTAGGACACACACACACACATACACACACACATACACACACACACACACACATACACACACACACACACACACACACACACACAGAGGGAAGACCATGTGATGACACAGGGAGAAGACAGCCATCTACAAGCCAAAGAGAGAGGTATCGGAAGAAAACAACCCTGTCCACACCTTGATCTCAGACTTTTATTTTTCAGATGTGTGAGAAAATAAATTTCTATTGCTTAAGCCACCTAGTCTGTGGTACCTTCTTAGTAAATGAATACAGTAGGTCATAAAAACAATAAAAGTTATCAAATGCCCTATGTTCCGGATGCTCTGATACACCACTCAGATCTCCTTTCAGGACAGGTAACCTTTCCCCCCAGGGTTGACATTTTGACAGTGCTGCTAGAAGATAGTCCTCAGCTGTCAGCTTTCTTCAGGAATTTTCCCCGGAATAAGAGTTGCCTTATCCAAGATTATACCCCCTTTCCCAAGGTAGCCAGCATCCAAGGTTTTGATGGTATGTGGGTATTAAGGCTTGGTCTCTTTGCTCATTTTGGATCAACTCTGAAAGGTCATCCAGCTTCAGAGCTTCCCTTGCAGTTGGCCAAAGACTTTTTTGGGACTGCATCACAGCCCAGCTTCTCCTTCTGTTCAGTCCTGCTTCCTTTTGGTCCCTTCCCTGCCCAGAAGTAGACCCCGAGACTCTTAGTGCTTCCTAATATGTTCCTGCATGCTGATCATTGTCTACTTCTTGAAGAACTCAACCTGTGATATCATAATAAAGAAATTAGACTTTATTATGACAACATCGGGGAACTATTGAAGCATGATATTCTGATGTGATATGATTTGTAGTGTAGCTGGTTTGAAGGCAAAATCAAAGAGGTTCAAACTGGATGCAGGTAGACCAGTTAGACATGGTTATGGTAGGTGAAAGGAAAAGTGGAAGAGGCTTGGTTGTTAACAATATCCTTCACCTAAGGCTTTTCCAGGAGTCTTTACCCAGTAGGAAGCTCAAAGTTATTCCAGTAAAAGCAGTGAACAGTCCTGGCTTGACCGGCATTTATTTCTTGTTTGGAGCATTTGGAGAAAGCTCATGTCAGGTCTGTTTTCCAAGATGTGAGAACCCATCAAGACCACAGGTGAATGCATCATGGGTGAAAAATGATGACTTAATGCTCTGGTACGTCTTCAGGGATCCAGAGAGGAGCCAGAGAATAAATATGCACTTTCTCCTTCTACACTGCAAGTGTCTCTTGAGCTTAATCTGACTGGATGCAAGCTCTCATCCACCAGCCCTGACTACCTGTGGCTCTTCCCTCATATCATGCCATGGTTGACCTCTGAGCATTTGCTCATGCCATTTCCTTTTACTGGACTGTAGCCCCTTCTTGCTCCATGACTTTTATTTAACCTATCACTCAAGTCTCTTGTCTGCATTCACTGCTTCTGGGAAATACTTCCTGATGGCCTCCCCCAGGCTGAGTTAGGTATATTTTTACAATTATCTTTTTTCAAATTTAAATTTTATTTTATTTTATCAATGTACAGTGTAGTTGATTTTCGTGTCCCTTTACCAAATCCTCCCTTCCCCTTCCCTCTCCCCTCTCCTGCCCATCAACATCATATCTGTTCGCTTGTCTTAACAAGTTCAAGGAATTGTGATTGTTGTGCCTTCTTCCTCACACCCCCATTTGTTTGTGTATTTATTTATTTTTAGCTCCCACAAGTAAGTGAGAACATGTGGTATTTCTCTTTCTGTGCTTAAAGAAAACAGGGGAAACACTCCAGGAAGTAGGATCGGGCACAGACTTCATGAATACGAACCCCAAAGCATGGGCAACCAAAGGAAAAATAAACAAATGGGATTATATCAAACTAAAAAGCTTCTGCACAGCAAAAGAAACAATTAACAGAGTTAAAAGACAATATCATTAATTTTTTTTTTTATCAATACACAATGTAGTTGATTTTCATATCTTTTTTTAAACCTAAACTCTGGGATGATATAAACCATGTTTTCTTAGGAATTTTGGGCAAAATAAGGTTCTGACCATTAAGGAATATATACCCAAAGAACTGATGGATGAGTGGGGAACTCTTTATCTGCTTTAATAATGGTTGGGCATTGCTCCATCACCATCAAACCTAGCACCTCTAGTAAATTGTGAGCTGGGGCTTAGACCTGCAGTTCAGTGGTGTCTCCTACTTGCCACCTGTATTTAAACCTCAGGATCTGCAAATTTGAGCAAACCACAAGCAAAAGAGCATGCTATGTTTAGTGAGCTCCAAACCCCCTTAGCTATCCAACCTCGTTAAATAGGACTGCAGGCCTGTCTGCATCAACTGGAGAAGTCGATAGGGAGCAGAAGAGGGAGAGAAAGGATGGTGGGTTTGTCCTCTGATGGGGGTCCTGCCCTGCTGAGTTCACAATAGAGAGGCAGGGAGGAAAAGGAGGATGGATGACACCAGAGCATGGATGGCAGAGAGGAGAGGAAGAGCCCTTAATACAGTGTGCCTGCCACTCATCAGATCTACGCTGAACAATTCGATTAGACATTCTTGCTTCCTTAGGGAGTGGGCAGTGGGAAGGTGGAGAGGGGACCAGGGTCACCTCCACAGCACTTCCCTACATGGGGAAGTGGATGGATATGTGGCGAAGGTTCCCACCTTCCTGAGAACATGGGAACATGGCTTTCCATTCAGGCCTTTTGGTCTTTGTATCCCCAGTAACCAGCATGAGATTGGCCCAAAGTAGGCATCAATTAGTGCTTGTTAACAGAACAGGTGTGTGGATAACTGAGTGGACAAGGAAAGACAGTGGCTGACAGATTTGTGGTCATGCCCCTTCCCTCCTATCTCTCAGTTACTAATTAATGTCCTCAGGCTTCTGGAGTATTGTAAGTGGAACTCATTCTCAACTTCATAAACCTGGCACTGAAAACTCCACAGAATCTCTTGAAACCTCACCTTTACCACATCCATCATGAAGGCATGTTGTCATCTGAGATGAGCTCCTGCTAGAGGGTCAATGGGTTGCAGACAGAAGGTAGGACTGGGAGCCTGACCCAGCTGATACCCCAGGCATCAGGGGCTCCTTGTCAATGTGATGATGCAAGCTCCTTGCTATCTGACAAGGGCCAGCACAAAAGGGAAGTTGAATGCAGGGAGTAGATGGGAATCAATGGAGGTATGTGCAGTGGCATGGCCCCCTGTGCTCCAACCACCTATAGTGGAATGGAGGCAGGATGGATGTTCTGGGTTAGACTAAGGAGACTGACCAGGGACTATGGTCCCTGGAAGCAGGTGAGGTCCCAGGACCCAACTCTAGTCTCAGCAGAGAACTAGAAATGCTGGACAGGGAAATGGAGGCCAGCACCCCACTGTAGGATTTAGCCCACTCAGACAGGAATTAGGAAGGGGCTCTTGAGAGGCAAGATCCTCTCTGAATCTACAGTATCTGTCAGCACACATGGTTGCTCTGGGTTGGGTGACTTGAGTGTGAGGGGCATGCTGCTTCCCCACACTGGGGAAGACAGACTAACTCTGTACTACTCTTCGGGAGACACTGTGAAGTGCTGCTGAAGTCTCCATTCAATAAGGACTTACTATCTCAGTTATGGGGTGCAGTGCTGGCAGACAACCCTGATGTCTGTCGACCTCTTTAAGAATTGAAGAAAGCCACCCCTCTAAGGTGATGCTCCTTCTTGGGGAAGTCCATCCAATAAATAGTAGATATGGGAGTATAAAGTATCTTGACTTAACTTGGGACAATGCTGAAGGGTCATTCTAACTCCAGAGCTCCCCAGTTTAGTCTGTCACTGGGTCTGCATCATACCTGAACCTCTCCCTCTGCTCTCCATCCCTATCCCTTCTCTTCCTGTCCGCAGGCTTTGATCTGAAGGACCATCCTAATAAACATCTTACATGCTGAACACCTCAGGGTTCCTTTCCTGGGGAACCCAACCCGTGACCCTCCCCTTTGTATTCTGTATTCTAATCTGGTGTGGAAAGATCCAGGAATGGGTTTAGGTTGAGCATGAAGGGGTAGGCGTGGGAGCGGTAGGAGAATGGGGACAGGCTTGCGTAAGACTAGATCTAAGATAAGAGCTCCAACAAAATTTGTTCAAGACCTGGTTGATGATACCAGTGACACCTCGTTCTGGTGATTTCAAAAGGGGTGCTATAATGCGGAATAGGATGATAGTGGATGTCTAGAAGCAGATGGCTGAGGCTGTATGGACAAAGTGACTTGTCGGACCCTGGGCACCCACTCAGGAAAAATTCTCTCTCAGACAATCAGTTGATCCATTGGCCAACAGATATTTCTTGAGCACTTCTTGGACGAGATTGGAAAGTTGCACAACTGATTCTTAAAATTGCAAACATGGTATAATCATCATGGTTTCACCCATTAGTGTGGCCTAGAGTATGCAAGCATGAGTTTGAGTCAAATCCCAGCTGGAGAGAGGGAGGCAAACTGGAGAGAATATTATGAGTCCTGGGTCTAAGTCTTTCCTTTGCCAGGTTCTGTCTTGGGTAAATTCCTTTCCTCCAAGTCCATGAATCTGTATAATGTGGAGAAAGCCCTCTATTTCTCAGATTGATATGGGAACTGAAAAACATCTCCCTTTTTCCTGCCTCCACCCCATGAAGCACCTGGGCAGTTATACTCTTCATATATTAACTTCTTACGAATCAGTAGTTCTTTCAGCATCTCCTATATGCCAGGTGCTATGCTAAGAACCAGAAAAACAGAAAATGGAAGAACATGGCCCTACCTTGAGCAGCTCTCAGCTTCATGTGGGAGGCAGACACAAAAGTCATAGAAATAATTGGTGTCATTGGGGTTCTATTAAGTGGTTTTGTGATTAGGGAAATGAAGAATGCCTATGCATGGCTTGGACCCACAGCCACCTCTCCCCACAAAGGTCCAGGTAAGGAGTACGCACATCATACACACAACGGGAGCAAAATGCCACGGAATAACGCAACCTTGTTAACTGGGCAGAGAAGACCCAGTAAGCCAGGCTGAGCCCTATTGAGCTAACTTTTCTCCTAACATACTAAGTATTCACATGAAAGCAAGCCTCGGGGCCTACTCTGTCTCAGCATCTCTCATGCCTAAAGCTGGATCTCAGATTTCTCCCTCTCCAGAAACAAAGTACACGTAGTGAATTTCAAGTCATTTAATGCTCCTGAACTTGAAGACAGCAGAGTATCAAGAGATGAGACTGAACTCTCAGCTGGTCCCGGGTTACCCAATGACCGCACTGATAGCTGAAGCATTTCTCTTTTGTCCTGAGAACAAGTGGTTTGAACTTGTGTGATCATCAAAATCACCCACGGAGCTATAAAAGAGGGGGTTTCACGTTCTTGTGCCTAGACAGTGAATCTAGATCAGTAAGGGGGGCAGTGAGACATGGTTGGGAGGCCCACAGGAGAATCAGGGTTACAGTTCCCCCAATGCTGGTGTACAGATTTGGGGAAAATGAAGGGGTTTGGGTGTCTCATACCTGCCAAGCCCATTGGAATCAGGTAGACTAAAGTTGCCAGTGATTGAGAATCCTTGAAGCCATGTAGAAGTAAAAGATTTTCATGAGAAGCCAGCATTATTCCCAAATCCTTACATTTCCTTCACTCTAATGGTGTTAGGACAAACTAGAAAAACAGTCAAACATCCAAAAAAATTCCACTAATGAAGAATTACTTCCTCTTGAGATCACTGGGCCTATTCTGGGTTCATTCTGACTGTTACAAAGTCCTCCCCCACTTGATGCCTTCCATCCACTGGTTCTATTTTATCCTTCAGTGTTAGAGTGAGCCAGAATTTGTGATGCTTGAGGACTGTTTTAGCTGAAATTAGCAATCAATAAAATCTACAGTCAATAGGCACTGAGCAAAATAAATAGTCACATGAAGGTGACCAACCCTACTTTAATGAGAGTGATTCATCACTTTAGGCAAAGTACTATTGGCCCCAGAAATTGGAATAGAATCCTATAGCAGTGGGATGAGGCTGCCTGCGAGTGGGGAGAGTGAGCATATATGTGGGATTGCAGGCATGTTAGTTCTGTTGATGCTCCTGCACACAAAAAATGGACATCTCAGGAGCAAAGCTGTCACTAAACATTTATAGGTTACATATAGACGGAAAAATTATTAGTGTAAATACATTTAGTGTCCAAAAGCACAAGTACTGATTAGCAAGTGAAGAAAGTATTAGAAGACTCATTAAGAAATTTTTTTTGTCCTTGCATTAGCCTAAGCATCACAATTAGCACTCACACCCACGCGAAATGCAAATGAAGTTGTCAAATAAATTCTGAAAATTGAGTCCTTCAACCGTTTTAGTTCCCATGCCAACTTTGTACATCTGATGTCATTTGGATTCCAATGGCATGAAAAATGCATCTTATTCTAGCCCTTCCGTAGCATCCTGAAACACGTGGCTGACACTACTTTATGTGTAAAAAATAAGGCTTTCTTGCTAAAGCCACTTTTGCGGGACATTTTGTTACTCACAGCAGAAAGCATCTGTGCTCTTCTTCCAGGGAATTCTTCCTTTTGTTTAACAGATCTTTCCTGATGGATCAAGGACTCAGACTGAAAACCAACTCAAATGCTTTCTCATGCCCCCTCCTCCCAAACTACCACCTCCTCTTTTAACCCACAAACTTCTTGTGTGTATGTGTGTGTGCGTGCATGTGTTCCAATAAGACTTTATTTACGAACACTAAATTTCATATCATTTTCCACATGTGATGGAATATTATTCTTCTCCCCTTCAACCTTTTAAAATGGTGAAATGATTCTTGGCTCGTGAGCCATATAGTACCAGACGGTGGGCCGTGGTTTGCTGACTTCTGCACCATAGTGACCAAGAGCATGGTTTCTGGAGCCAGATCACGTGAGCTTGAATTGGTTCTGCTGTTTGCTACTGTGTGACCTTGGGCAAGTTACTTGGCATTTCTGTTTGCAGTTCCTTATCTGTGAAGTGCGGGAAGTCGCACCACTCTGTAGGATTGCTGGGGGGGGGGCACTTGATCAGTGAAGACCACCTAATAAGTATTTAATAAATATTAACTTTTTATTTTTGCTCTTGTTGTCATATTTACATGTAAACCCCACCATGACTGTATGAGTCAAGTAGCGGAGAGTAGCATGGTCAGTGACAAAGTCTCAGCTGGAACCAACTCCGTGGTGTTTGCTGGATGGACTCATCTGCTACCTCTGCTCCATTCACCCCCAAACTTCTTGAAATGACTTGCACACTTGCATCTTGGACCTTCTAATACCTTGCCCCTTCTCTTGTAATATGACCCCATCCCTCTATTGAAACTTCTCTTCGAAGTCCTTAGAAATATCCAAGTTGCCAAACCCAGTGGATCTGCTTTGATTCCCCAATCTACAGCTCTTCGCTTGCCTTCTTTTCCCCAAAGCTTCTCCTCTGTGGTGTCCATGAACTCTTTAGGCTATCCAGAAGAGGTTATATCTAACCTCTCCTTTCTTCCTCCTTCACTTACTGAAAAGTAAGTTTCCTCTGAACCTCTTTGAACTCTTCTCTTTCACTGCATTATTTCCTTTGTCAACGTTATCTCTGGGTTTCAAGAAAGTCCTCCATGTGGGTGGTCTCCACATCTCCATACAGGTCCTCACCTTCAGAACTAGGTTTCATAACTAATTGGACAGCCCAACCTGCATGCTCAGATGCACCTCAAGTACATTATGTCTGAAATAAAACTCTTGGCATTCTCTCATGAGCCTATTTTTTTAAGGACCTGGTAGTAGAGCTCTGATTTGCTTTGGGGACCAAATATACAGCAAGTGTCTCAGGTTTGCTACCAAATTCCTTCACCTAAGATAGTGTATTGATAACTCATCAACAGTCTCAGGCCCTAGAGGAATCAAGCCCTCAGTTTCTGGGAAGGAAATCTTGCATATGCAAGGTCAGTTCGGAAGCTGCATGGAGTTTCTGAGTGGGAAATTCCCAATTTCCATTAATGCCACCAGCTTCCTTCCAGCTACTCAGATGTAAAAAGCTTGTTGTTATTACTATTTTTACCATCTCTCTTACCCCATACCAGTTGGTTTCCTCTCCCTGCCTTTTCCAGCTCAGCTGCCTGAACTCTTCTTTTCACTTTTGCTTCCCTAGTCTGCTCTCTTTTCAATTCTTGCTTAGTTATGTGCAGCTTGCTCTTAAAAAGTCTTCCTGCCTCTATTCTCTCCTATGTCCAGTCTATCACATGCTCAGTCCCCAATTCATCCTCTTGAATAACATTTCTAACTTTTCAGTAACCTGCTCAAGACCTTCAATGATTCTCCATTAATTATAGAATAAAGTTTGAACTTGGTGGTCTGATGTTCTAAACCTTCCCTATCTGTGTAAAGTCTTTCACCTCCTTGGCTAGGTTTATTCCTAAGTATTTTATTCTTTTTGGTGCTATTAAAAATGATATTATTTTCTTAATTTTCTTTTCAGACAGTCAATTGTTGGTGTGTGGAAATACAACTGATTTTTGTATGTTGATTTTGTTATCCTGTAATTTTACTGAATTTATCAGTTCTGACAGTTTCACTTGCGTAAAATCTTTAGTATTTTCTACATATAAGATGATGTCATCTGCGAACATAAATAATTTTATTTCTTTATTTCAATTTTGATGCCTTTTTTTTTTATCTTGCCTAATTTCTCTGGGTAGGACTTCTAGTACGATGTTGAATAGAAGTGGTAATATTGATGAAAGAAATTAAAGAAGATACAAATAAATGGAAAGACATTCTGCATTCATGGATTAATATTGTTAAAATGTTGTCGGAGACCAGCTCCACAGGATTCACTGGATCTGAGTAGATGGTGTGGATTCGGTGAAAAAAGAAAGACATGGACCACAGATGTCTAGTGCAAGTCTGGACCACGACCACATTAATCTTGCTTTATTTATATTTTTTACTTAATCTTTTACATAATGATTTATCTTTTAATCAAAACATTTCTTATTTCATTTCTTTGAAAAAGAAAGGTCAAAATGTTCTAAAGCACTCATGCTCTGATGAAAACATCTACTCATGCATCAGTAGTTTACCCCAAAGTCTGTGGCTTGTGGACAGGAAACTATACAATAGCAACATGCTTGGCTTTAAAACGTCAGATGTTTGGTCTGAATCATAAACCTTAACCTTCTTAGCTTACAATTTAACCCTTTTTAAATCTTACTTATACTTACTACACTTAATTTTAATAACATTGATTAGTTACGGTTAACAATTTAATATTGCTTATACTCTATATTGATCATTTTAATTTATAATCAAAATTACAATGTTTATAATATGAATATTATAATAAACTTTAACTATAAATCTTATTAAATTTCTATGTTATTGTTACAAATTTTGTGTTACAAACTGATTTAAACAAAACCTATTAATATCAAAATTTGTTTGTGTTTTGCTACTATCTAACTTACTTATCTTATAATGAAACCTTTTATTTTCCTGCCAGTAAACTCCGGGAACAGCACAGGGGACAAAGTGAGAAGTTAAATGACCCCTCCTAAGTTTGTTAAAATACACTGCATCATTCCAATCCCAGAATGATATGTTCTTGGTGAGTCAAGTGAAGCAGTGGGAACAAAAAAATCAGTAACTGGTTGTGATCAATTGTAAACACCACTGCACTCGGACCAACCATCTCCCTAGGAGATGTGGATAGAATTTTTAACATAATAACTTCATTCCACATGCACAAAAGCATGATCACAACTATAGAGCTAGTTATTCTAAAATTATGGATCAATGCACACAACACTAACAGGAAAGATCAACAACAAAATTAAATCAAGCCAACCCATACTGGGAACATACATCAAAAACACCTCTAGTACTGACAATGCCTTTTAAATAAACCAATTAATTTTAATATATTATTAACATGTTCTTTGAGAAACTCCAGGGCCCTTGGAATCTCCCAAAGCCATACTAAGCCAAAAGGTTAGGCTTTCTAATTCCGGGAAGCCTTGTCAAGTAACAAAAAGTGAACAAACAGGAAATTCCATGGAGCCATGCCACACACATGGGACCCCTTGCAGCCTACTGAACAAGGGGTGTCACTCCTCAGGCTCCCATGCCATTCTCTATAGCAGGATGGCTCTCAACAAAATGTCCATACTATTTAAAGCAATATGCAGAGTGAATGCAATCCCTATTAAAATACTGGAGTTTTTTTTACAGAAATAGAAAAAACAATCCTAAAATCCATATGGAAGCACAAAAGACTCTGAATAGCTAAAGCAATCTTGAACAAGAAGAGAAAAGCTGGAGATATCACACTTTTTGATTTCGAAATATATTACAAAATTACAGTATGGTACTGGCATGAAAATAGACATATAGACCAATGGAACATAATAGAGAACCCAGAAATAAACCCATGCATATATAGTCAGCTGATTTTCAACAAGGGTGCCAAGAATACACAATGGGGAAAGATTAGTCTCTTCAATAAATGATGTTGAGAAAACTGGATACCAACAAGCAAAAGAATGAAATTGGACTCTTATCTTGCACCATATACAAAAATCAACTCAAAATGGATTAAAGACTTAAACCTAAGATCTGAAACTACAAAACTCTTAGAATAAACCATAGGGAAAGAGATTTTGTCATTGGCCTTGGCAATGATTTCTTGGATATGACACTAAAAGCACAGGCAATGAAAGAAAAAATAGACAAGAGGGTCTACATCAAACTAAAAAGCTTTTGTGCATCAAAGAAAACAATCAACAGAATAAAAAGGCGACATAAGGAATAAGAGAAAATATTTGCAAATCATATATGTAAGGGGTTAATTTCCAAAAAATATAAGGAACTCCTACAAGCCACTAGCAAAACCCTGCAAATAACTTGATTAAAGAGTTGGCAAAGGGTTTAAATAGACATTCTCTAAAGAAAACATGCAAAATGGCTGACAAATATATGAAAAAGTGCTCAACATCACTAATAATCAGGAAAATGCAAATCAAAAACATAGTGAGGACACCTGTTAGGCTGTCTTTTATCCAAAAAAATTAAAAAATAAAAAATAAATAAAACAAAAGATAACAAGTGTTGGCAAGGGTGCAGAAAAATTTGAACTCTAGAACACTGTTAGTAATATGTAGCTGCTATGGAAATCAGTATGGAGGTTCCACAGAAATTAAAAATAGAGCTACAATATGATCCAGCAGTACAATTTCTAAGTACATATCCAAAAAAATTGAAATCAGGATCTCAAAGAAATATCTGTACTTTCGTGTTTATTGCAGTACTAGTCACAATAGCCAAGATATGGAAACAACCTAAATGTCTATTGACAGATGAATGGATAAGTAAAATGTGATATATACATACAGTGGAATATTATCAGCCTTAAAAAGAAGGAAATCCTACCATTTGCCACCACAGGAATGGAACTAGAAGACATTATACTAAGTGACATGTCAGTCACAAAAGGACGAGTACTCCATGGTTCCTCTTAAATGAGGCATCTAAAATAGTCAAAAGTGGAATCAAGATGGTGGAATAGATGGTCCACAGCGTCACTCTCTCCCACGAATCAACCAAATTTACATCTATAAATATGTAACATCAGCCAAGACGGGGCTGCTGGAGCTCAGGGGAAGAGGAGGAGAGACCTACCGAGTTCATGAAGGGCGAGAAACTACGATGAGAGAAAGAAAAAGCTGCTCGAAAGGAGCATTTCAGGCCACAACTGCTTTAAGGCTTGAGCTGATGAGCACATGGAGCAGGAGCTGGCAGAAGCCGCAGCTGTGCCCTTCAGACGGAGTTACTTGGAGGCAGCAGGAGAGAAAAGGGCCTTGGCGGCACCCAGGACAGCAAGACCGCTAATAAGGTTCCCATGGACCCACACAGGAGCGAGGAGCTAGAACAGCTAAAAAAGGGAGCCATTCAGAGGCCAGTGAGTCATCGCAAGGGACCAGTGCAGGACCTGTCCCATGGGAAGTGTTTGCCGCACGGGCAATGGGGGAGATGGGCCCACCAGGGGAACACTGGGGCATAGCAAGGACGGCTGATCTTCCCCCCAATCAGCACAGGACCACTCAGAGGAGACTGGTCAGGAATGCAGAATTGCATGGGGTGAAGTTTGATGAAAAAACGTAGGCCCAGATCAGAGATTCTACAGAACACAGATCCACCGGGTCTGTGGAGAGCCGGAAGTATCTATAAGGTCAACCATTAAACCCTGAGCTGCACAAAAAACCTTCCCTAGGGAAACAGCAGCAAAGTAGCAATTTAAACAACCACACAGCTCAAGTACTGGTTCCCACAGGAAGTTCCCCCATGTTAGAAGCAAAGGACAAAAATTAGTTCTGGCACAGGCACACCACCAACACCTTGGGGCCTGCCTGGGAACTGGAGGCTTGGATCTGGGGACCGGACTTCACTCCCACTTGCAGGCAAACTGCACCAGTGCCTTGGGGCCAGCCTGGGGACCTGAAGCATGGATAAGGGGACCAGACCTCTCTCCCACAACCAGGCACACTGAGCCAGCACCTTGGGGCCCACCCAGGGACCTGGGGTATGGAGTCGGGGACTGGACCTCTCTCCTACAACCAGGCACAACATGACAGCAACTCAGAGCCCACCCAGGGACCTGGGGTAAGGAGAAGGGGAATGGTCTTCTCTCCCACAACAAGGCACACCACGCCAGTGCTTCAGGGCCTGCCCGGGGACCAGAGGCATGGATAAGGGGATTGGACCTCTCTCCCACAATCAGGCACACCAAGCCAGTGCCTTGGGTCCCACCCAGTGACCCGAGGTATGGAGCCAGGAACCAGACCTTTCTCCCACAACAAGGCACACCATGCCAGTACCTCGGGGCCCACCCAGGGACCCAAGGCAAGGAGGAGGAGACTGGACCTGTCTCCCACAACCAGAGACACCATGCCAGCACCTCGGGGCCCGCCCAGCCCAAAGGCATACAGAAGGGAACTGGACCCTCCTCTCACACCAGGCACACTGCACCAGTACCTTGGGGCCCGCCCAGCGACCCAGGACATGGAGAAGGGGACTGAGCCTCTCTCCCACAACCAGGCACATGGCACCAGCACCTTGGGGCCTGCCCAGGGACCAGAGGCATGGAGAAGGGGACCAAACACACCCCACAACCAGGCATACTGCCAGTGCCAAGGAGCATGCCAAAAACAGCACCTCCACGTGGGTGGCTCACCACAGCCACCACAATAACCATGGCTGCTGCAAAAGCGGCTAGATGCCACAGCCACCACGTAGATGGTACGCCAACCACTGGAGTGTATTCACACAAGAAGGGTCACCAGCAGAGACAAAGAAAACAAGAGGATGTCTCTTTCCACAAAACCCATTTCAGAGTGACAGAAGAAGCATCTGCTCTATGATAATATTGGGGGACCTGATCACATCTCTCAGCACTGGACAGATCATCTAGGCAACAAGTTAACAGAGTAACCATTATTCTTTCAGGAGGAGAGAAGAAACCTAGGGTAATTAGAGGGGGGAGGGGGAAGGAATGGGTGAAGGGGAGAGGTTGGACAAGGGGCGTAAAGAATGATTATGATTTGTAACAGTATGTATGCTAGTAATATTTATTTAATCAACATATCTCAATGTTCAACCCCCAAAATATGTATGATCGATTTTGATTCAATAAATAAAATAAATTAAAAAAAATAAAATAGTCAAATGTGTAGACATACACAACAGAATGGTGGTTACCTAGGGATGGGGAAGGGGCATATGAGGAGTTGTTCAATGGGTATAAAATTACAGTTATACAAGATGAGCAAGTTCCAGAAATCTGCTGTACAACACAGTGCACAATAGTCAGCAGTAAGGTATTGTGCACTTAAGAATTTGTTAATAGGGTAGATCTCATGTTACATGTTCTTACCACAAAAAAAAAAAAAAAAAAGAAAGAAAAAAAAGAAAAAGAAAAAGAAAAGGGACACAAGGAAACTTCTGGAGGTTATGGGTATGTTTATTACCATGATTGTGGTGATAGTAATACAGGTGTACGCATATGAAGGATCTTCAAAAAGTTCATGGAAATATTTGTATTATCTTTTAATTCTATTTTTCTACAAACTTTTTGAAGTACCCTCGTATGTCCAAACTCACCAAATTGTATACATTAATTACATTCCGTTTTTTATATACCAATTATACCTCAATAGAGCTAGGGGATGGGGGGTCTTTCCTGTGAGCTCCCGAGCTCCTTTTATAATTATTTTCCACTCATAAATTGCATGCTGCATCCAAACTAAACTTGGGCATGACAGGCATCCTTCTAAATAGGCTGGGGAGAAACTAAGGGCCTCATTACCCCAGGATCTGAATTTACTGGTGAGTTAGCAATTCTCTATCTCAGGTCAAGGGATGTGGTAGCAAAACTGAGACACATGCTATGGACTTGGAGACCAAGTCAGAACCCTCAAACCAAGTCAGAGCCCTCCTTGTAGGCAGAAGTCAAGCTGCCTGGGTGCAGGCTCCTCTGGCTGCCTTTATGTGGGGTCCGACAAGGCTCTCAGGGATGTGAGTGGAGCGAAAGCAGCAAGTGGTGGTCTTGCGTCTTCCACTGTGGGGCAAGGAGAGATAGAGAGGCAGGGCAGCGTGCAGGCCCCGAATCTTGACTTAATCATCATGTGTATCACGCTCTTTCTCCCCCACTAAGGTGCACAGTCTGTGAAGGCAAGGCTATTTTCTCTGATTCAATGCCTGATCCCTAGCAACCAGAACAGGGCCAACGTGGGCACAGTAAAAACGTTTGCTGAATGAATACATTGACATTGTCAAATTAATTCTCAGCAGATTCAAATATAGAAATAAACTCCAGCAAATTGAGGTTCTTGGGTTGTGAATTTCTATTTAGTAGAGGTTCTCTATTTCAGCCCTTTGGTCCTGGAACACCACTCAGGTGAGCACCAGGTATGAAGGGGAGGCCAATGGCTTCCTCAGCCAAGAAGTCCTGAAAAATGTCTGACCCAAAAACACGCATGTTCCGTGTAGAGAGAATACAGCCCTCATCAGGAACTTTGTTTATAAAACTGAGTTTGTTCTTTTAGTATCAAGAGAAGACGAAAAAAACCTTATGACCCATGCAGGGCCAGGAAAAGGAACATGCCAAGAGCCATGAGTTCTTTGGCACTTGAAATCATTCCTAAATTGTCTTCTCTTGTCAAAACAGTGTTTGTGTCTCATTCAGAGAAGACAGTTCTATTCTTTCATAATTCGAGCCTCTTCTCTTTCCTGAGTCTCTTCTTCCCCAGGCCTCATGTTGGAATATCACTTTCTCATCTTGGGTGATCCCCAGACTTTCTGTCTACAATTATGCAAAAAGCAATTTCAGGGCTATTAGCATATACCCTGAACTGCAGCTTATACTCATGTATTTTTGCCTCATCAGTTAATGAGAAGAACTGTCTTACCACAGCCTTGCCAGCTTTGTGTATTATTATTTTTTATTAGTCTTTGCCACATTAAAAGACAAACCATGATGGAATTTCAATGTCAGTTCAATTTTATTTCTTTAATTATCCAAGTGACTGAGCAATTTTTCACAGTCATTTGCATTTCTGCTTTTGGGACTTACCTTTAACCTCAGTGAATTAATGTTTTTGCATTTCCCTCCACCCCCAGAACTGCAAATGTATTTTTTGGTTTTCTCTGGGTGAATTCACAAATCAAAACAGCCAGTGGTCAGACCCGCAGTAGTATAACTGTGCATCCGTCTCTTCCTGTTCTCCTTGTGCAAGACGCAGCCTGGACTCAAAATTCAGCAGGAGTCTGCAGTTGGACTACCTACTCCAATAACATATTGATATATTATAAATATAAATATAAAATAATATAGTTCATATATACACACACATACATATTATACACACACACGTACATATTACATATACACTTATATTCAATTTAAAGTGTGTATCAGACTTTTATAGGGAAGAGTGAAGGGCTATAGCTTTAGTAAGAGTATTTTCAATTTGAGCCAAAATGAGAGGCTGTGAATCAAAATGCATTTTTGCAGTTTCTTTATAAATCCCTGAAAATTAGCCTCTGGATCCAGCATACCAGAAAATAGGCTGATCCGTAATGGTAGCTCCTGGTGTGCACCTGGTCTCTGTGCCCCCCAGCTAGCCACTTCCGCTGTCAATGTGAGGGTAGAAGTCAGTATTTTGGTTTTTAAGTGGTGTGCTCCTGTGTGTTTCTTCAAAATCCATAATTCCATATTAATGCCACTTCCTGAAGTAGTGGGTTTTCTCAGCTAAAAATTGAACATGTGATGTGTGCTCTTTTTTCCCCTCAGATGTTTGTGTCTGTTTCTGGGGTTTGCACCATGGGCTTGTTCTGGGCAGAGAGGGGTCCTCAGGAAGCAACCAGGGCTTCTAGCCTCAGGTCTCCTGGAAGACCTATCTGGGCTTCTTAAGAAGCCACGGGAACCTGTGGATTTACGAGGTGTATGTTGTGGTGGCAGCACTGCTGCATTTATCAGGCTACAGAGCCAGGGCACTGGGGGTGGAGGGAAATGCAAATCTATTTTATGGTAAAGATGACTTATTCAATAAACTCAGTTTATTAAAATGCTCACAGATTGATGTTTAATGTGTGATGTGCTATAGATCTCCTTCCTCTGGCCCACCCTGTCTGCTGCCCTCTTCTTTCTTACTCTCACCCATGTTCTCTCTCTCTCTTTCTCCCTCTCCCTCCTCCTATTCTCACTTGATTCTCTCTCCCCTGCCCCTTATTTGTTCCAGGAAGCACAGGCGAGTGGCTGCCCCAGACCAAGCTCACGTGACTTTGGCCCTTGCATCCCCAATTGGCCACAGGGAACAAATACGATCCCTCTGAATTTCTGTCCCTGTAACAGTTATTGATTTGGCCTTTCCCTCCAACTTGCACACTTGACTTTTACTCGTGCTTTCTTTGTCCTCGCTCTTTAAGTGTTTTCCCAACTCACTCTATGAGCACGCCACTGCCTACTCCACCCCAGGGTTCTGGCATCAGCCTTCCTGCTAAGGACCTCTGCCTCAAGATGTCCTTCCTCTCTCTGGCTAGCAGAACTCACTTTTACACTCTGCCATCCTGTTTTGCACACTTCCAGCTTATTCACTGGTCCAGATACGAGATGCTCAAACTCGTGGTTTCTGTCCTGTGGATGCCTTTCCACGTTGGCCTTTCCCTTGGCCTTCCCTGCAAGGCAAGGACATGAGTACCCATACAACCTTTAGAAGGATGAAGATGATGTCTATTTAGGAAACATTCACTCAACCATGCCTTCCTGGATGTTTACTACACGCTGGTCCTGTGCTAGGGGCTGGGGTCTCTCTCTGCACTGGTCATCCTGTGCCTGGAGTTGGGGCTCACCTCCAGGGCCTGCACTTGTGGAGAGAAATGCAGAGTGGAGCAGTGGAGAGGATGGCCAAGTCCTCAAAGACTCAGGGTCATTGGCTCTCCACACCTAGGCCTTCATTTCCCATCACCGTGCTCCCAGCATCCCACCAGGCCGGGTCCAGTTGCACATATAATTGGTGCATGCTGAGTTGGTGAGTGAGTGAATCATGTTATAAGCACGACAGTGAAGAACTGTTTTTGTCTGGCCAGTAACAGGGGAAGACTGGGGGAATCTAAGGGAATACTTGAAGCAATGTCACATCAAAGTGTTTCCTGTGATTCCCAAGGCCTGAACCAGGATTAGGGTGGCAGCGATGGAGACATAGATTTCAACTTCACCTCAGGAACTTACAGCTGTTTAATGAGGACATGGGCTGGATCCTGAGATGATGAACCCCATCATGCTCAGGAGATTCAAGTGGAAGAGGCCACAGGACCTCCTAACTGTGGTTGTGGAAGGGAATTCCTATGTGACTCAAATGATGTGTTGATTGTTACTTGGATGCCTGTTTTCTGAAAGGGACTGTCAGGCTCTGGAAAGAACAGTGAAGTTCTTTGTCCCCCAAAATTACTCTAGCAGTTTCCTTAATATAGTGGTCACTATTAGATAGAAAAGGTATACATGAATCCCATTGTGTAGACGTGGAAACCGAGGTCAGAAAAGTGCAGAGCCTTTCCCTAGTGGCATCTGGCATTGATGCCTATGGTGTGCTGGGCCCTGTGTGAGGGGCTTCCTTGCATTTTCTCATTGAGTCTTCACATCTGCCCTGGAATGAAGATATGTGTATTAGGGTTTTGATCGGTCATCAAATCCCACTCACCAGCCTCCCAATCTAGTGCTCTTCCCCTGATAACAATTCAGAAATGTGGATTCTAGGCATGTGGTCACGAAGTGCTGGAGCCTCAGAAGCTCAGGGCAGGAAGTAAGTGAGAGATTTTTATAAAGAGGGGGAGGCTGATAGGGAAGGAAGCTAATGCTTTCTGAGGCTGCTGTGGGCCAGGCAGAGCTTTAGCTATAACACCTTATTTTTATATAAACAACATACATGAGAGTTAAATATTTTTACTACCATTTTGCAAATGGTGAGCCTGTGGCTCAGAGAGGTTAAATGACTTGGTTAACGTCACACAGGTAATAAGATCTGGAGCTGGAATATTCCTATTACCATTACAACTACCACTATTACTCTTACGGCTACCCCCAGTACTAGCACTTCTACTGTTGCTACCATTACTACTACTAATACCATTTGCTAATACAATTGCTACTAAGACTACTATAATCACTAATATTACTACTCTGGTTACTAGTCTTACTCCTGTGATGAGTAGTATTACATGATTATTTGCTCCTTCTCCTCCTTCTAATGGTAACATGAAGTCTTGAGTTATCGAGTGCCTACTGTGTGTGATCCTATACTGAACACTTTCTAGTTCTATCTTATTTAATTTTTACAAAAACTCAGTGTGTTTTCTGATACAGTCTTCATCCATAAGCTGATGGTTGCCCCTACATTGTGGGGTAAATACAGGCATCCCCAACCTACAAGAAAATGACAGGAGGTGGAAACCGAGCAACTGGAAGCTAGTTTTCATGGGTCGTAAAAAATACTCACATGTTTATCTGAAGTTGGGGATTTAAAAAAACCCAACGACCTATTTCATTGGATATTTTGCTCAGATTAGTGTCTCATGAATTCAAGCCAGGTAAGGTCTCCAACAGAAGAAGAAATCACTAAGAAGATCAGCGTTTATTTTTGAGTGTTCATCCCAGGCAGGTTTTATGTCAGATGCTCTGTGGATGCTGTCTCATTCAATTCTCATGCTGCCCTGGGAGGTAGGTTCTATCACCTCCATTCTACAGATCTGGAAGCTGAGGCTCAGCAAAGGGAAGGAGTGTGTCTGAGGTCGCATCTCCCCTGGGACGTGGGCCTGGGGGTGAACCGTGTCCTTTGGGATTTGCATCTCTGGCCCCTCCCACTCCAGCATGGGGCTTCTGCAGCAGAATTAAAATGTAAATCAAAACATAATTGGCTTTGTGGGCACAGTTTAGATAAGATTTACTTTTGAAGAATGACTTTGTGTTCTAACCCAGCAGGCCCAGCTCCACGCGGCCCACTTGCACTTAATAACGGCCAGGGAGCCGGCCCATAAATATTGCAAACGATGCAGCTCAAACGAAACGCCCTATGAACCGTAATAAAACCCCCCGTGATTAATTCCAGAACGCGCTCTGTTCATATTAGACCTGCAGTGGCTTCCCTGATGAGATCAATACAGCGTGGCGGAGTGATCCTAATAGAAGTGTTATTATCTTTTAATCTTCGGGAAAATGCCAACTTCTCGAATCCGTCACTGGCCCGCCTGCTTTATTTTCTCGGTGCAACCTTGAAGGCAGTTGTTTTCCCTGAAATGAAGATACATTAGAGTCTTTTCAAGGATTTATCAATAATAGGACCTGGGCCTTCTTTGCAGGACCCACCACTAAAAGGCACATTTGTATGCAGCGAGTCAGAACTGGTCGTGGTGACCTTTGCTGTCAGCCACTATTTTCCCAGCAGACAAATGCCTCTGGAGAGTGAGTAGTAAAGACAGATATTCACAGAAGGGAGACAGGGAAGCGAGATGGGGGAGAGAAATACACCATCAACAAATAACCTAGGGAGGGTTTTAGGAAGCCAGGAGAGTCGCCTGTTTAGGACTGGGGTAGCAGAAATGGCCTTGATGGCCCGAGGGAGCAGCTGCTGGCTTTTCGGCTGCTTCTGCTGGTCTCCAGGGACTAGAGAGTAAGGGAACTGTTTGTGAGCCTCAGTGGAAAAGTGAAATGTCGCTGCCCTGTAGCGAGTGTCCAGGCAAGAAGGAAGGAAGACAAGTATCTCAGCCCTGTTCTTCCAGGGGTGCTCCATCACTGGGCCCCCAGGAGGCAGGAGAGGCTGTGGGTTTGGTGTAAATGTGGTGAGCTCCCCCCCAGGAGGTGGAAGTAAGTGGGCCATGCCTGTTGGAGGTGAAAATGAACATGACAAGGGGGGGGGGACCTGTAAAGGGTGCCAGTTACTGTTCCTGTGTGTGTCCTACACCCTCACCTGGTGTGTTCTGCTGAGGTCAATGGAGGTGCCACACAAGGCTGAGCAGACAGCCACAAAGAAAGCCAGCAAGAGCCAGTGGGAAGAAGGAGGTGTCCTCAATGTCTTTCCTCTTCCTCCCCTATTTAAAGGAGCACAGGCATCTCTGAATGACAACCTTGGAGGAGCCTTAGGTATCATCTGGTCCCACCTTTATCTTGAGCAGAAAGGAAACTGAGGCCCACAATGGGGAAGTGACTGAGCAGTGGGTCTCATAGCAGATCATCTGCAGGGCCATGTTTCCAGGGCTTCTGCCAAGGGCTCTGTCTACCTTATTGCTCTCCATGCTGTCATTCAGGGACCCAGGTTCCTTCTGGCTGATGGCTCTGCCATTGGCTGGGGCTTCTAAGCCCTGTACTTTATCATCTGCATCCAGCTGGCAAAGGAGCAGGGAGCTTGGAGGATCTTGTGGGGAAATATGAAGAAAAGAGAGTATACATGAGATCTATATATCTTTCGTTTAATTCCAGTGCACAGAACTCAGTCATGTGGCTCTGCCTAAGAGAAAGGTGTTGGCAAGTGTCATCTGCTAGTATGACACAGAGAGAGAACATGGAACTCATGAGCAACTGGCTTATTCCTGCTTCAGTGCCCTCATCTGTAAAATAGGATACTAACAACCCCCGTATTGGACAACAGCAGGGACTACAAGGACATGAAATATATGAGACACATAAAATATCTGACAAATAAGTAGATACTAAATAAGGGTTCACCCTACCCCCTGCTTTTGCCAGTTTCTCCTCCGATGGGCAGGAGCCTTGGACCGAAGTCTGAGTCTCCCCTTCAACACTGTGGGGCTAGATTCCTGGTGGCTGGGCTCTTCCCTTTGGTGAGGAGATAGACAGGGTAACTTCCACACCGATCTGGTGTTGAAGGTGGCCTTGACTTGCCCACCTCATTGGGGGCTGTCAGCAAGACTCTCCACCTGATCTTTGGCATTCCCTACCACCCTTGCCTCCTTCCCTTTATTTTCTCATTATCCTGAGATGGGCCTATGATCTGAGACCACCAGGTAATACACGGCTTCTTAGATTCAGCCTTGCCACTACTGGTATGTTCCAGGGGTCTCATTGAGCTGCCTGGTGTCTCATGCCTCTAAGTTAAAAGTATTAACAATTTTGGGGGGTACCTTTGGCTACTTCACTTATAACCTTGTGACTTCAGGCAAGTGACTTTGCCTTCTTGAGCCTCACTTGAATTATCTAGACCCTGTAAATAGAACAACCATTAAACACACTGGCTGTTAGGAGGAGAGACCAAAGTCATGGCTATGAAATAGCAGAGCACAAAGCCCAAGTCAGAGCAGGATGGAGGAGGAGTGTGTCTCAGAAAGTGGCAGTACATGCTGATATGCTTCATGTGAATATCCTTCATTCTCCCCACCCTGGAGGTCGCTGTGGGGGCTGATAATAGCAGTAGAATAGATAAGGTGGGGTTGAGAGACAGTACCCAGAGTCCACCTCTCTTCAGGGTGGTGCTGAAGGATATGAGGTCCCGGCCTCTTCTCTGCCCCTCCCCCAGATCTCAGCTGGATCATGTACTCCTTTGACAGTGGTCCAGGCTCAAGGGATGCCACAGCAGCCCTAAGCTGAGGAAATCCATGTTCTCAGCTGAGCACAGATCTGAGGGGAGCTTTTAGTTTTCCAAGATGTTACTTCTCCAGTCTAACCCTCTGCACCCTGCAGAGCTTTTAGCAGCAAGCAGATGGGCTCTGAATAAAATCATCAGAGATAAAGGTAAATAGGACAGGCAAGAAGCAGTGGTGGAGTGGGGGGATCTAGATAGATTCTTGCCTTGTGATGCAGCTCTTTTCCTGTGTACCTTGGTCCATCTGTTCTTCCTTTATTGAGGTACTTTCACTTTTATGGCACCTTGAGTTTAGGAGAGCACTCTCGAGGGAGGCCTGAGCTGTGCTGATGAGAACATCAGGAACGTTTCCCATTCCCGGCCTTTTAAGCACTTTCCTGCCCTGATGCCTTGGCTCTGATGCTCAGCAGGCCAGTCATTCTCTGCTCATCCTGCCTCATTCTACCTTATTCAAGGTTCTACAGAAATGTCACACTTCTCAGCAGGGGAGACTGCTCCTTTCTCCAAACACACACACATATCTTCCTCTTGTCTACCTTATGATAGGTCTTACATTTCTTGGTAGATATGTTAGTACATATATTTTTCCTTTAGCTAATCATAGCAATAATTATAATATTAATAACAGCTAACTTTTATCAAATGATCTCTAGGTGATAAGAAATTTAATGACATCCTTGCAGTTAATCTTCATAATGACCCTTTGGAGGAGGCACCATCAGAATCACCATGTAACAAATGAAGAAACTGAGTCACGCAGAGGTTAAGGAAATCGTTGAAGGCCCTCTGGCCAGTGAGTGGTGGCTCCAGGGTTTACCCCAACTCTTATGATCTCCAAGTCCATGTTCTTGAGCACTGTAATTTGTCTTCAATTGACCTGTAGAGTTAAGATCTTTTAGATTACTGATTTGGCCACAGTACCTCAGGCAGAACACGCAGAAAAGAGAATGAAGTCAAACAGATCCAGTTGGAATCACCCTCTTGGCTTGAGGATCTTGGGTAATCTACCCGAGCTTTGTTGCTCCATTTTTTCTTCTATAAGATATAGAGAACTGTATGTATCTCAGGATTGGATGTGGTGAGGCTAACCTGAGATCAGCCGTGTAAAGCCACTCCAACAGTGTCCTGTAAGCAACAGTATTAGCTAATACTTATCAAACACTTACCCTTTGCCACATGCTTTTCTGTGAGATTCATATGGATTAACTCATTTAACCCCTCATAAAAATTTAGTGTCTGAAATAGCTATACTAATATCAGACAGATTAGACTTTAACACACAAAAAATGATACTGGAGTTAAAGAGGAGCATTTTGTAATGATACAGAGATCAATCCATCAGATAGTTACAACAAGTATAACTATGTGTGCACCTCAGAACAGAGCCCCCAAATACATGAAAAAAAGGCTGAAAGAACTGAGGGGAGAAATAGATAATTCAAAGATAAAACTTGGATATGTCAATACTCTACTAGGAAAAATAAAGACTGAAATTACTAAAAGCAGAAATAAAAATAGGGGACATTACTACTGACCTTACAGAAATAAAAAGACAAAGTATAAGGGGATACTATGAAAAATTGTATGCCAACAAACCAGGAAATAAAATATTTGAACAGTATTATATACAGATTAGACCTAACAAACATTTATAGAACACTCCACCCAACAATAGTAGAATATATATGTCCAGTGCACATGGACCTCCAGAATATACTTTATTCTAGGCCATAAAACAAGCTTTAATAAATGTAAAAAGGATTGAAAGTGTATGAAGTATTTTCTTTGGACTCAAATTACTAAAGTCAGAAATGAAAAAGGGGACACTACTACTGACCATAATAAACAAAGCATAAAAAAAATACTATGAACAACTGTATGCAAAAAAATTAGAAAGCTTCAGTAAAATAGACAAATTGCTACAAAGACACAAACTACTTAAACTGACTCATGAAGAAACAGAAAGGTCTGAATAGACCCTTAACAAGTAAAGAGCAGAAAGGGAAACTGTGCTTGAATTAGTAATCAAGAAATTTTTCACAGAGAAATGCCCAGGATTAGATGGCTGAGCTAGTAAATTCTACCAGACATTTAAAAAAGAACTAATAGCAAATTTTCACAAACTCTTCCAAAACCTAGAAAAGGATAGCATACTCCCCAACTAATTCTATCAAGCCAGCATTTGTATGATGCCAAAATCAAATAAAGATATTGCCAGAAATATATACAACTATCATGGGTCAATTAAGAAAAAAATAAATTAAAAAAAAATTCAGAGATGGAAGCAGTTTAGAGATTGCCAGAAATGGGGGGAAGGAATAATAAAAAGTTATTGCTTAATGGGCACACAGTTTACATTAAGTTTTGGAAATATATCGAGGTAGTGGTTACACAGCATTGCGGATGCAATTAATTCCATACAATTGTGTATTTAAAAAGGCCTAAAATGGCAATTCTTATGTGGTTGCAAAGTATTGTGGGTGTAATTTATTCTATGCAATTGTATGTTTAAAGATACTTAACATGGCACTTTTTATGTTATATATATTTTACCACAATAAAAAAAAGATATTACCAGAAAATAAAACTACAGACCAATATGTTATGATATAGATTAAAAAATCCTCAACAAATACTATCAAATCAAATCCGGCAATACATAAAAAGGATTATATACCATAACCAAATGCAATTTATGCCAGGAATGCAAGGTTGGCTTAACATTCAAACACCAATTAATGTAATATGTCACATCAGTGTAATGAAGAAAAGAAATCACATGATCATTTCAAAAGATTCAGAAAAAGCAATTAACAAAAATTCAACATTGCTTCATGATAAAAACACTCACAAAACTAAAAATAGAAGGTAACTTTTTTTCAGTCTGATAAAGAGCATCAATAAAAACCCCACAGATAACATCATACTTAATGGTGAAAGAGCAGGGACAAGACAAAGATGTCTGCTCTCATCACTTCTGTACAACATTGCACTTAAGCAATGAGTTGCATTTAAAGTAGCATCAAACAGAATAAAACACTGAAGAATAAACTTAACAAAATAAGTGCAAAACTTATACTCCAAAAACTACAAAATAGTGTTGAAAGAAATTAAAGGACACCTAAAGAAATAGAAAACCAGCCTGTTTGCAAGGATTGGAAGACTTAACATTGTTAACATGGAAATATTGCCCAAAGTCTGAATAATCTGCAGATTCAATGCAATTTCCATCAAAATCCCAGCTGACATCTCTGCAGAAATTGGCAAATAGTCCTAAAATTCATATGGAAATTCAAGGGATCCAGAATGGCTGAAAGAATCTTGAAAAAGAAGGAGGACTCACACTTCCCAATTTTACATCTTACTGCAAAGCTATGGTAATCAAAACAGTATGGAATGGCATAATAACAGATGTACAGATAAATGAAATAGAATTGAAAGTTCAGAATTAACCATGACATGTATGATCAATTCGTTTCTGAATGCCAAGACCATTCAGTGGTGAAAACAATAATGTTTTGAATAAACAGTTCAGGGAAAACTGGATAGCCTCATGCAAAAAAATGAAGTTGGATACTCTACTTCACACCATTTATAAAAAAAATTAACTCAAATAGATCAAATATCTAAAAGTGAGAGCTAAAACTATAAAAGTCTTTGAAGAAAATATAGGTGTAAGTCTTTACAATCTTGTCTTAGGCAATGGTTATGTATTAGTCCATTTCTGTTGCTTATAACAAAATAATTGGAACTGGATAATTTATAAGAAAATGAAATTTATTGCTTACAGTTTTGGAGGCTGGGAAGTCCAAAGTGCAGAGAACACATGTGGTGAGGGTCTTGGTGGTGGTGACAGTGACCCAGGGGTCTCGCATAGCAAAAAATGATGGATCAGAGAGCAGAGAGAGACTAACTTCTCATGTGCTCTTCTTTTGAAGCCCTCAGAACCACACCCATGACCACCATTATTAACCCATTCACTATGACATGGTCCTCCAATCTAATCACCTCCTCAAGGCCCACCACTTTTCAATTACCATAATAGGATTTCCCACCCTCAACAGTTACAGTGGGGATTCAGTTTTGGGAGAACATTCAATCCAAGGCAGATTTCTTAGATATGATACCCAAAACACAAGCAACAAAAGAAAAAAAATATATAAACCATACAGCATCAAAATTAAAAGAAAATTGTATCTAGAGTAGATAAAGAACAATTACAACTCAGTAATAAAAAGACAACCCAATTAAAAATGGGCAAAGTATCTGAATAGGCATTTCTCCAAAGAAGATATATAAAAGGCCAGTAAGCAAATGAAAAGATGCCCAACATAATTAGCTATCAGGGAAGTACTAATTAAAACCATCATATAATATACTTCACACCCAATAGGATGGCTATAATAAAAAGGACAGATAATAACAAATATTGGGGAGGATGGGGGTGGTTGAACCCTCATACACTGCTGGTGGGAATTTAAGATCTTATAGCCATCTTGGAAATTAGTCTGGCTGTTCCTCAGATGATTAAATGATAGCGTTACCATGTGATACAGCAATTCCATTCCTAGGGATATACTCAGAAGAAATGAAAACATATGTCTACACAAAATGTGTACATGAATCTTTATAGCAGCATTATTCATAATGGCATAAAAGTGGAAACAACCTAAATGTCCACCAAACAATGAATGGATAAACAAAATGTGGTATATACATACAAGGGAATGTTATTCAGAAATAAGATGTAATGAAGTACTAATTCATCATGCAACATGGATGAACCTTAAAAACATTACACTAAGTGAAAGGAGCCAGTCACAAAGGACTACATATTGTATGATTCCACTTATATGAAATATCCAGAATATGCAAATTGATAGAGACCGAACGTAGGTTAGCAGTTGCCTAGGTTTGGGGGAGAATGGGGTAGGGAGGGTTGGGAGAGTGATGGCTAAGAGATGTGGGATTTCTTTTTGGGGTAATGAAAATGCTCCAATATTGAGTGTAATGATGGATGCACAATATTGTGAATATACTTAAGGCCATTGAAGTATACAGGTTTTTTAAAGAATGAATTGTATGGTATGTAAATTATATCTCAAAAAAGCTGTTAAAAAGCCATTGAGTAGGTATTATTACTATTATTTCCATTTTATAGAGGAGTAAATTAAGATGCGGAGAGAATCAGAAATATATCCATGGTCACACAGCATTGGTAGGTAGTGGAGCCACTATCTTAGTGGTATTGGGCAGTATTGCCCCAAGCAGCAACAGCTGTCGTTATTTCTATAGATTCATTCAACAAAGATTTATTGAGCAACCACTCTGTAAAAGCATTCTCAGACTTCATGTCTGAGATGTTGATTCAATAGAGCAGGGTTGGCATTCAGAGATCCACTTATATCAGCTTCCTCGGTGAGTCTTTAGCTCAGCAGGGATGGAAGACCACGGTTGTGGCCGGCATTTAAGAAGTGTGTGTTTGTTGAATTAAAGGGTGGACAAGTGCAGAGGTTAAATTTGACAGGGACCCATAGAGACTTCAAGACCTTGTCTTGATCATGAATTATGCTGGCCGCAAAGTTTGAGTCTTTATCAGCAGACTGAACTACATGCGTTGGTGGAGATGTTTGCTCATGAGCTGTGGGTAAAGAGACCATTTTTAGGTTGAACTCTTTTGATCAATCGTTGTCAACTTTAGAAAGCCACACCTGGACAGAGTGCCAATATTAGTTGGTGTTCAGTGGTGAGAGGCAGTGACAAAAGTATATTGCAGTGGAAACTGAATTATTTACAAGAATCGACATTAGCTGAACACCAGCATTAATCAGAGGTTGGTCGCGCCTTGGTGTGACAGATACAGAATGCTCCCTCATGTGCACTATACTCTGTGATCCTCATTAAGAGAAAACAAAATTTAAACTGCATCTTCTTGTGCTATACATCTGTGATGCTGTGAAATTACTGCTGCAAAATGCAGATCCAAAGCCCCCCGAGGTTCCTCAGATGCAGTCATGGTCTAGATGGGGGGAGGCAGTCTGGGATAGGGGTTAGCAACGGCTCTGGAGTCAGAAGGGCTAGATTCAAATTTTACTTTGAGCATTTACAAAGTAGTGTGACCATTGGCAAATCATTTAATGCTGAGCTTCAATTTCCCATCTGTCAAGTCTGGAGTAATAAGAATATCTTTGTCAATTATTTCGAGGATTGAATGACATAATGCAGAGTAAGTCCCCATGCTTGGTAGAACCCATGTTTGAAAAATGTAAGCTGTTGTTATGGGCATGATGATAAAGCCTCATCCAGGTCACTGTCACTGATGGTGGTCGGTGTCCATCAACAAGGACATGGGGGTGCAAAGGGTTTTTTCTAGCTTCTCCACACACATTTATTCCCTTAGAATAGCATCATCCTCATTTGATGGAGAAGGCAAAAGGAGCTCAAAGAGATTAGATCACTTCCCCAGGGTCACCCCCATGGGACAGTGGCTTGAACATGGTTGCTCTAACCCCGTCTGCCCTCTTCCCACCCTGCCACCTACACCATAGGGAAGGAGTAAGGCACCATGTTACGAGCACAGCCCAGTGCTGGTGAAAGACTTAATTAGCTAATCCTCCACCCTAGTTAACTGCCTCTTTCCCGGGTGCCTCTGTTCTCTGGGTGGGACTTCTGTCTGAGGGTGAACCAGGAGGAATCTTGGCCAAGTTGCCAAGTTGGTAATGGAATTCATAATTGCTTGTGGCTTGCAATCTGGGTGGATAATTCTTCATTAGTCAACGTCATCCATTCTAATGGGAAGAAGGTGAGCTGGAAACACTACCAGCCAGCACTGTTCTGGATGCCAACTTCTCTGTGTATGGCACAATGGTCTTGGTTTCCTTCTGGTTTCCTGTCCAGCTCATGCAGGCCAGGAGGGTTTGGTTTTCCACTCTAATCATTGTTAGGCTCCTGCTGCACTTAGTAGTTTGTGTCCTGGTTCTTGAGAGAGAAAAGCTTTTACTCTTGGCCCTGAAATTCAGACTTGGACAGCAGGGACGTACCCTGGAAATATCAAATCATAATTATTCATTTTTGCAAATGAATGCACTGCATCTTCAAGAAATAACTTGCTCAAGGTCACACAGTTAGTGGGAGGCAGGTAATTGGGTGCAGTCCATGCTCCTAGCCACATGCTACATGGCCTTGGGATGAGGGAGAACGGGGCCTTGTTTAACAAACCTCCATCACCTCTGTCCTCTGGACTGGCTCTTGGTTCCCCTTCTTGGGTTGGGGAGGGGTTGGGCACACAGAAAGAGAGAGCAAGAGAGAGACTCTCCCACATACTCTGTGGACTCAGACTCAAGGGCTGAAGAATGGGTATTCCCCTAGGCAACGGAAGAAAAGTCTACTTGAAAAGGGCAGAGTGAGCAGCTCATTGGAAAGTCCAAAGGCAGTCAAAGCATGCTGTTCCAGCATGTTTTCCCCAGAGAGTTGGTGACCCAGTGCCGACCCTGCATGATGGTTCTGGGGCTGGCACCTCAGAGACAAACAGGACCAGTCTCTGTTCAGAATATCCAGGGACACCTGGACTTAGTTGAGACCTGAATCTACTATCCTCCATAGTTCCTGTCTTTGGTGTTGCTTCACACCATGGACTCTGAACCTCAGCTCCTCAAATCTTTCCAGCTCCTGAAAGGACCAAGAGAGAATCTTGATGCCAGCTGCCAGGAACTCAGAGAAGAAGGTACTGAGGGAATGGTCCTGGAGGAGGCAGTGAATGCAAAGGACCCTCTGGGGCTGTAGGTAGGATGTCATTCTGATTGATGGCTGTTCATGAATGAGCTATGGTTTCTAGAAGATACATGGGCAGAGAGGTGCTTAATAAATATTAGCGGAATGAATAAATTGTATAGATAAAGAGAATGCCAAGGGAAGAAGAGAAGACTGTGAATAAGGGAAAACCTCGAATAGTGAGAGTAATAATCACATTTATTTACTATGTGCCCTGGACTTCTATTATTTTGTTTAACCTTCCCATCAACCACGCAGGTAGGTATTTTTATGCATTTCTTATAGCTGAAGAAATTAAAGCCAGAGAGGTTAAGATACTTCCCCAAAGTCGCACAGCCAGGACGTGAGGGAAACAGGATTCAGTCCTCCGTTTTAGTTCCAAAGCCTGTGTTTTTTATAGTGGCAGGTTTTCTTTCCTCTCCATTATGACTCTAGAGAAAAGTCAATTTTCAGTGGTGGTGGCTGTTTGCTGAAAAGAGCAATTCCCTTTCCTCCATCTCCAATTTTCCTCCAACTAATTGCAAATTAGTGGTAATTTTCAAATGAAAAGAGGAATTCTGCCTGCCATCCATTTGTGCTTACCCAGCAAAACCCTGGGCCTATGACAGCTCTGTCACCATGGCAACCCTGCATCCAGGCCTTCCAGGGATCCCTGGCAGCATTGCCCCGGACCCCAGAGGCAGGGCCACTTACCCTCTGGGTTAGCTTCTTCCTCGACTCTAATATGCCCAGCAAGCACCCAGCATGTCAGTGTTTTACAAAGCTCCACTCTTCCCACTTACCTACTTACTGCTCACTTTCATCCCCTCTACTTTGGGGAGTTCAGAATTAAAATAATAAAAATAAAAAGTAGGAAAGAAGAAAAAAAGCCACAACAAGAGAAACTTCACAATGTTAACTGGGGACTGAAGAAGAGCTGCTTTTCTCACCCGAAGACACAGGGAAATCATTGTCCTTCTCAATTCAGCTGCTGTGGTTGGTGGAACAGGCTCTTCTGCTCCAAGACCCCATGGATGTAGAAGGTCCTGCCTCCAGTAGCACCGGCAGGTCTGGTGGCTGCAAGAGGGGTGATGGGAGAATGTCCACTCGCCTCAACCCCAGCCCAGAAAGGCCTCCGCAGCAGCGGCACCAGAAGGCCCAGAAGGTGGAGAATCTTTGCAGAGCACTGTTTTATTAATTTATTTATGGGTGCATGTGTGTTCTCAATCCATAATGAACATTTGCTGATTACCTATTGTGTACCAGGCTCAGGATAAAACAGGGAGGGATTCCTTATCCCCACAGCTACGTGGCTGTTGACTAGTGAGGGAGATGAATGTATATGCCCAATGCAGTCCTTCCAGTGCTGTGCATTGGAGTGGAACCTGCCCGACTGTCTTTGTTTGCAGACTTAGGGACATGAGCTGAGTCTTAAGAGGAATTAGCAAATTTCTGGAAGATAAAGTAGGAAGAAATAAATCCCAGGCAGAGAGAATAGCGAGTATAAATGTGTGGTGGTGGGACAGAGCTTGATGTATTTTGGTAACTCCCAGTGGTAACTATGGCTAGAGTACAGGTGACTAGGGGGAGGGGTCGGGAGGTGGAGAAGGATATACATTAAGTAATTTTTTTAAAGTTATAATGAAAATAAATTGAACGCTCAAGATCCTGGGCTTGGATGGATTGAGAGTAGGCTTCTATAAGATTTTGGGATGGCACACATAGTGATGTCGGACAGGGCTGGCACTGATGTCACCTTATCTTGATATGACCAGAAAACTTACCCTGAAGGGCAGAGTCAAGACCATGAAGTTCTTGGTTTTGGGGTGGCAGGGAAGATTGGTGGCTCACTGTACCTTGGTTGAGTGTAAGTTTCAAGGGAGCCCCTCCCATAGAGGTGGGGCACCAACTAATGGAGGGAGACATGGAGAATTTGCAGGGAATTCATATGCTGGGCCTCTTTTGTGAGGTCTAAGAAAGGACTTGCACTTGCTGGAGAAGGTGTTCCCTTCAATTGCTGTCAAGGTGATGTAAATGGAGATTGCACCATGGGGTGGGGATGAAAGACAGGGTCACTGATAAAGTAGCACGTACCCCTAAAGACCTCCAAGGCTCAGACCATGCCAGTGCAAGGCACAGATGGCTGGGTGCACTCTGACTCTGCCTCCTGTGCCACAGCATGCATGGGTCTCATCCCTACACCCACCCCAGCCATGTAACTCCCACAGGTCTCCTGCCACCCTGCCTCCAGTTCCACTCCACCCTTCTCAGCACTGCATTAAAAAAATATATTATTAATTGGGGTTAAAATTCACATACAATGCAATGCAACAGTTTTGACAAATATATCACCATGTATCCAGAACCCCAAGGACATATAGAAGGTTCCAGTCTCCCTCCTACTCCTTCCCAGTTGATTGTTGCTCCCCAAAGGCAACCATTGTTCTGATGCTGTTTATCCTGTTTTTGAACTTTGTATAAATGGAGTGACATACTATGTCCTCTTTTGGGTCAATCTCTTTGGTTTTGTTACTGTCTACTGTCCTCTGTTTCCCCTTTGCCCTGGAAGAATCAGGGCATGTCCCAGGACAATCTTTTCCTCTTTCTAGAGGTTTCTTTGGGATTGCTTGTTCCTGAGTGGGAGTTATGCCATTTCCCCAAGGGTCCTCTTACATCAGCACCCCACCTCACTCAGGACCAGGCAGATTGGTCAGAGGGGACTTTGAGCCAGAGGGATGGCAGGTCAGAGGGCTGCAGAAAACAGCATCTTACAGAAAGTCTGCAGAGCCCAAGACTGAACAGCTCAGGCTGTGGACCTATGTCACCTCTCTGTGTCTGCTCTGTGTAATGGAGATCATGCAGTTGTGCTTCCCTCCAGAGCTATAGTGAGATGATGCTTGTAAAACTCATAACAGGATGACTGGCACTTATGAAGTGCTCAGCCTTCGTTTTTAGTATAACAGGAGGAGAGAACACAGAGGCAGGTACCTGTGGCTTCAGAGAAGATCTTCACAAATTGCAGAGGAGATCATGTCTGCTGCCCCCTTCCATTCTGCAAGGACAATGAGCATTCATTTAAAGACAAGAACATTTACTGGGGGCTTAATAGGCAACGGGCACAATTTTAAGTGCTTTGTATAAATATTTCCTTGAAGTTCTCACAATTCTGAAAATGAATGAGTGACTAGAGCACAGAGAGCTTAGTACTTTGCCAGCAATCACACAGTAGCCAGTGGCTGAACCCAGATTCTATCCCAGGAGATTTGCCTCATGAACTTGTTTTTTTTTTTTTTTTTTTTGCCACTCGCTTATGCTGGGGGGCATCCCTTTAAAGCACTCTTCAAATCTGGGTAGTCTGAAATAGGGTGTGGGTTATCTGGGGAATGGATCCACTGATCAGAACATAGATTTTCTACCTCAAAATATTCTTAACAATCAGATTTCTGAACTTGATTCTTTTAAGTAACAAGGGAGGAAAAAAAAAAAAATCAGGAATGAGATTTGTAGCCAAGCAATCAGCCAGAACAAATCTTTATTCACAAATGGAGTTTCTACTTAAGAAGAAGAATAGTACACACGCTGAATAGCCACATTTAGGATTAATCAGAGACAAAGTGTTCCTTGAACATGGCATTCAGGGTACTTGTCTTATACTTGCATTTTTGTTAAATAGGATCAGGTTTTGCTAAGAGCAGACACCAATTGCAGCCTATAAAGTGTTAGATGGGGTGATCACTTCCTGAATATTCCCATTCACGACTTAGGATAGATCTGGACAGACTGCTGGAGGGAGGGACAGGCAGGTGGTACTCTGGTGTTTCAAGTCTCTGCCCCACTCAAGGGGCTTCCCAAGGAGGTTGGCAGGTGCTGGCCCTTTCTGCTTTCTGAACAGGGAGGTTCTTACCTGGTTTTCTCCCCAGATCTGGGGTCTGGGTCTTCATATGCACTGGGAATCTTTTTATTTTTTATTTTTTATTGTTAGTATATTTTAATATATCAGTCAAGAGAGAATTATACAGAATAACTTATTTACAACAGACGCATCTCTGGTACTAGGCTGTTACTAGAATTTTCTGGGAATCTTTGTTCTGGAGTCACAGACCCACTGGGAATTGCCCCTAGACTTTGGGAGTCATGTGTCCTTGCAGATTCCCCCCAAATGCTTTGTTCTATAATTAAAGGCTTTTCTCACTTATTTATATTTTTTGAGTTTAACCTCTTGGAATCTCAGTTACTTCGCCAGTTCAATGGGGATAATGATGGTGAGATATGAGCACAACAGAATTACTGTGAGGAGTGACGATGCAGCTTAAGCACATCCCTAGCGATGGGCCTGACATGGGAGAAACCCTCAGCCTATGTCAGTCTTTTCTCCCTTCGCAATTCCATTTGTGTGCAAGATAGAAAATTCCTTCATTTTTCCCCTGTTGCTTATACCCTGATTCCAGTCTTATGGGGGCTTGGGAGAGGTACTGGTAGTTTCCTACCCCTTCCCAGTATCACACTTTTCTTTTAGACCTCTAACTTCCTAAGCAATAACTTGCTGCATAATAAAATTCCAAAGGAGTAAATTTCCAATTATCACAATAATGCTGGCTATTATTGTTAACAACAAATCAAGTGTAAATATCACAGCCACCATTGATTTCATGTCTACCAGGTGCCAAGTACTATGTTAAACACTAGAATTCTAGTATAGTGATGATAATTTACTTATCAAATAAATGAATGAAGTGATTGTTCACATTCACAACGACTGTGCAAACTCCACCCCCCACCCACCCATTTTACAGATGAGGAAATAGAGGCTCCTATCCAAGTGAAGGATATCACAGTGTTAGCATTCAAAACCCAGCCCATGCATGTCCAGATCCTTTAAAGGAGTTAAACCACAGAACCCACAATCCCCTAGCTTCTGGAAAAGGTCTGCTCTTGAAAGGGTTTACCTTGACTTGTAATTTATTTGCAGATCCCAGCCTGTGGGATTGATTCTGAATTTATGATGCATGCTCAGGTTTTTCGTGACTTGTGTTCCTGGAATTTCATTAGGCCGGCCTGTAATTGTTGTGGTAAATGTTTACACATCTATAAATTATTATTAGGCAAGTAGGGCAAGGTCAACCTTTATCTTTTAAGGTGCCAGGAACAGACTCCAGAGATTTCCCAGCAAGCAAAGGGGTTGGGATCTGATTAATTACAGACTGCGTTGGTATCATATTGATGACACTATTTCTTGCTGTTAATTTTGAAGCCCCATATGGGTCATCTTTTCTGAGCATGAAAAATGATCACCCTTTTTTTGATTATTTTGCAAGTGATTCAATTTTATATCACTAGTGACTATTGATAGCTGATCTTTTTCCTCAGGAAGCAAAACCCAAAATACTTTTGGGGTCTCAGACTGAAATTTATTTTACTACATTTCCTGCCATCTGTTTAGGTACCCTTATCGCCAACTCATGGCATCATATACAATTGTAAAAGAAATAAATGCAATAATAATATTAAAGGAGCACTTATGAATGGAAAAATAGCTAATATAACTAAATGTCCAGTATGTGTTAGGCACTTTTATATATTATGTCATTTAATGCAACAACCAATTGAGGCAGGTTTTACTCTTCTTATTTTCAACTTATTAAAATTGAGATTCAGAATTTAAATTATTCTGCTAGGTACCATGTCTAGAATAATGTGAAGTAAGGTCTATGAGGCTACAAACCTGGTCCTTTCTCCTACCACTCAGGAATAATGTTTTACCAGCTCTCTAGGCATCCCTTAGCCTAGGCAAGTTGACACATAAAGTTAGCCTTCACAGTAGGTTCTTTACAATACATCTGCTGAAGGAATACATGAATGTGAGAATCCCTATTTCTACCCCTTCTATGAAGTTTATAAATACAGCCATGCCAGAATGTAATATCCTGCATACATCTCTGTATATATCTCTGTATATCTCTATGTAGGTATGTATTCCATGTTTCTAAGTTCTCTTTATTTCCTTTTTAGATAATTTCATCACTGATAGGAATTGCTCTGCTCTATGGAAAACTAAATTGGAAGCCAATATTTTCTGAAGCTCCCAAAAAAGAGTTAAGTAGAACCCTGGATGACTATAGCCTCAAAGTCTGTAACTCAAAACCAATGTGTCCCCTCTGTACTCAAGGAAAGTCTGGGATACGCTCCCCTAGCTTTATCAGTTAGGCTGGGGACATTCAGTCTCCAGAGGATAATTATTGGCATTTAAGCTTTCCTCTCTGGAAACACTAAGGCAAGCTCTTTCTACTGCTCTGCCTGCTTCGTGGGCCCTCTGCCTTATTAGTAAGAGAATCACAAGGTTGGGCTCATTATTCTGGTCTCCTTTTTCTTGTTCCTGCCTACTCCCTCTGCCCAGATTACCCCCTAAAGAATAAGTGCCCTTTATAACTCATAATACAAGGATTCCATCAGCAAATGAATTCTTAAGTTCAACTCTCAGTCACTGATTACCCACTGTGTGCAGGACCTTTCTCATTTAATCTACCAGCAAAGAATTTTTACTCAGTCCAGCTTCTATTGTGTGTCCATCCCTTTGTCAAGTGCTGTGGGAATTAGAAATGAACAAATGGCCTGGAATCAGCCCTTATGATCATGTGGTCTGATGGGGATGGGGTAAGTAGGATCTCCTAGGAATGGTGAAGGCCAAGGAGACATTGCAAGACTGTAGACACTGCTTAGTGCCCTTTTATATAACTTCCAGAATAAGTCAGGATCCTCACTTTTAAGGATAATGTTTATGAAGACCTTTCCTGGCTTCCTTCCTGTTTGCTGTATGTAAGAGCATCCCACTTGAAAAAGGAAAGGTTCTATTTAGAAGCCATCCCAGAACAGGTTGCTCTACTTACAAACTCTGGGTACCAGCATCTTGACACCAAATTTCCAAACTGTCTACCTGCTTCAGCAATTCCTAAAGGTATTTATTAATCAGAATCTTCTAAAAGCAATGCAAATATTAGTTCAGAGGATTCAATTCACTTTATAAAATTTACCAAAATTTAACTTAAACTTATCTGTCTGGTCAGTTTACTACAAATGGGCTGAATGTGGGTGTGGTTTCATGAGCAATCCCTTCTCTTTGGATGCTGGGGTCACTTTAACGGGAGTGACATTGAGAATGTACAGGTCCTGAACTGATCCACACCCTTATCCCATCACATGGTTCTTCCCTGTCTTTTGGCCCCTGACTGCATTTTACAACTAATGAAGAGAAATAGATGGAGGAGGTTAAACCAAAAGTCTAAAATGGGATTTGCATTTTTATCCATGGGCTTCAGATGTCCAGATTCTCCTTAGTACCATGGATGATTGAAAACCAAGTGTGCTGTCACCTGTGTGGCAAGCCATTGCTTTTTTCTTGGCCTCGGTTTTCTCAGCTGTTCTACAGCAAGCTCCATTTTTCACTTCCCTTCTCTGGACCTCAGAGCTCTCATCTCCAAAGTACAGGGGTAGAAAGTCCCTAATATCTTCTGAGCTCTTAAATGCCTTGGCATTTTGGAAGATTTAACCAGTTCCACCTTCGAGTTTGTTGAACCTTTTTAAAGGCATTTGGAGCAACCTCTCTGAGAAGGTTTCAAAACATGGATGCAAATTCTTTAACATTCCTCCTATCCAGACATGGGGTGTGTGTCTTCTACCCTTGAATCTGGGTGGGTTTGTGACCACTTCAACCAATGGAATATGGTGGAAATAATACTATATGGCTTCCAAAGCTAGATCATAAAGGCCATGCTGCTTTTACCTTCTTTGCTGGAATATAATGTCTGGGATCTCTGAGACCACCATGCTGGAGAAGACATCTGATCCAAGAGACCATCCCTTCTGAGCCTGGCCTTCTAGCTATCTCTGTCAAGGTGCAGACATGTGAATGAAGAAGATGTGAATAAAGATCATTCCAACCCCCAGATATTCAAGTCACTCCTGACCATTTGAGTCTTCCCAGCTGAGGTCCCAGGTGTCATGGAGCAGAGACAAACCATCTCCTCTGTTTCCTGTCTGAATTCTTTACCCCCAGAATCTGTGTGCAAGTTATGTAGTTGTTGGTTATGCTACTAAGTTTTGGAGTAGATGATGACATAGCAGTAGATAAGCAGATCCTCTCAGGGGGACACTGGGCTGGCCTTTGCAGATGAAGCTTATAAGGACTGTTGGTAAGTGGAGAGGCTTGAACTGCAATCTGTCTGTGTGTCTGTACTAAAGTGCACAGGGAGTCTTTGCATCTTCTTCTCTGAGAGAGTTAGGGTCAAGGGAGACCTAAAAGAGTCATCTTTTCTGAGAGAGTTGTTCCTCTTCTGCTGACACCATCTCCTCTCTGCTGTACTCCTCCCTGTGTCTCTTCATCCACCCCCATGTGAAGTGCTGCATGAGAGCAGACCAACGCCATTGCTGCATATGGGATTCCTTAGGGCAGGGATCCTCCATGCTGGTTCTGTCAAAACTGTGTCCATCATGATGAAGCCTGGGATTTCCACCAGGGGGACTGCACAGGAGACTGGAAAGGGTGAGAGGCTACACTCAGTGGGGTTTTGCTACACATGAGGTACTATAGTAAGCACATTTCATGCTTCAGCCCATTGACTCATCACTGCCACTATGCGAGAGAGGTAGGCAGGCACCAGTGTTCCCATTTGACAGATGAGAAAAGGGAGGTTGAGCAGAGTTGAATCACCTGCCAGGATTTGGACTCATATATGACTTATACACTTAACACCTCTGCTCACCTGCTTCTCAGAAAGATCCCAGCCTTGGAGCCTGTCTCTAACGGTTAAGGCTGAGACTGCCAGCAACTCGTACCATCTAGACCTCAGTTTCTCCATCTGTTGCTTGGGGATAAAATTTTCTCTCCTGCAAGCATCAAAGCATGTATGAAGGTCCTTATGGTGCAAAACTTTTGTAACCTCTTGGGCTCTGTGCACTTCCAGGAAGAAATCTGAGTTTCTTTTCCTTCAATGCCATTCTATTTTGAGACATAGTTTTTATGTTTAAAAAAGAAGTTGAATACAATTTTAGTTCAACACTAAGAAAGCCCCTTTCTTTTGTCTTTGCCAAAAGCCAGAAGCAGTCAGTTATGTGAATTTTAATCCCAGAGTATTTTCCACCTCCTCATTGCAATGACAATGCCTCACATCTCAGAGGTCAGGCCGACCAGAGCAATGAGCCTGGGATGTACTGAACTGCAGCTTGGAGGTAATTATTTGTTCTTCTTTTCAGTAGATTCCTATTAGTCAGTTAAAAGTTTGCATTTGCAGAGGGCTCTGTGCTCTGCATGTACTCAGCTCCCCTCCTACACCCCAGGTCCAAACCTGAGTGTAGCCACTTAACTCACCAGCCCTTTCTATGCCCTCCCACTCTCCCACCCTGCCAACCAGTCCCCAAGGGCTTTCTGCTCTTCATAGGATGCTCTTAATACTTGCTGCCCCCCACTTGATCCTGGCTGTGCCTCCCTTTGTTTGGTCCATCATCTGCTTTCACCTGCCCTATTCTCTCAGCATCCTAACTGGTCTGGCAGCTGGCCATCTCCTGTGCCCCCTCTAATTCATTGTCCACAGCACAGCCAGCAAGATCTTTTGAAAATGCAAATGCCCCACTCCTCCTACAGAGGAAGTGTCAGGGATTCCTTGAAGTGGAAGAGGCAGTGTGGGAAGTGATCAGAGCTCACTGCCCTGTGATCACCTCAACATGCTCATGTCTCCCCACAGAATACAGGCTCCTTAAGAGCAGGAATTCCATAATTTACCCTCACGTTTCCAGCAACCCACACAGTGCCTTCTTCAAAGGTTTAATGGTGAATGAATGGAAGAGCAATTAAGTGTGGAAGGCTGTGAAGAGAAACCTGGGAGATCACAGGAGGTGGATAAAAGTTGCCAACTGCTTCTAGGTCTGAACCCAAGGAAGGAAGCTGGAGATACAGCTGTCACAGCCCAAGCGGTCACAAATCCGGCAGGTGAGATGAATGCAGAGTATAGTCTGATTGCAGAGACAGGCAGGCAGAAGGCACATAGGAAGCCATGAGCCAGGGTTTCACTGAGGACTGACTTGAAGATCTGGGTCTATAGGAGCCCTCTGAACTGGATCCCAATCATATCCTACTCCTTATTGCTCTGTGATATGAGAAGCTTGTTTAATCTGTATGAGCCTCCGTTTCTCAATCTATTAAAAGAGAGCTGAACATTATGGAGGAAGGAGAACACTTCCTCCTTTCTTAACATCAAGAGCTTCCCTCCCCGTTGGCCACCTTGTCCCCCAGTTCCGACCCTAAGCTCATCTTACCCACCATTCCCCAAGCCCACTATGCTTGCTGAAGAGTCTTTGCCTCCTGACTCTTCCCTGGCATTGTGAACTGCCCACGCTTTCCCTTCTCCTAAAGAGTGATTTTACATCCTTGGCTTTGTGTGAGCCTTGACATATGTTAATGTTTGGAAAATCAGCCTGGAACAGAGCAGGGAGCCCTTCCAAACATGAGCCCGGAGGCAACAAATAAATTACTTTGCAGTGATGGTTCTGTCTGTTGCAAGTTAAAACTTAACAAAGAAAACAATCCCCTTCTGTTTTGGACCCCCGCTGTGGGCGTCCTAGCCTCTGAGTCAAGACTTCACTTGTTCTACGACCAAGGATGGAACCATCATCGAAGGTGCCTTTTACTGTGTGCCCAGCATTGTGCAGGACTCTTAACATGTATTACAGAGGAGAAAGGGCAGTTTAGCAAGGTTAACTAACTTGTCCAAACTCACCTATAAAGTAAATGCTTGAAGTTAGATTTGAAAGCACACCTATTAGATTCCAAAGCCTGTGTGTTAACCATTCAACCTCATGGTCTCTTAGTATGTAAAAATTGGGGAACATCATTTATTTATTTTTTGAGAGGAAGGAGAGTATTTTGGAACATTTTCTCTGAGTGCACTATGGGTTGCTGATAGGAGGTAGTGAGAATAGGGACAAGGTGACCAGGTAGAAAACTGTGGTGATTGGTTAGGTAGAGACAGGGAGCCCAGGAAGTCTGAGGTTTGTCAGGCACCCAGATGTCCAGGGCTCCTCCTAGGTACACTAGCAGAAGGTCTGTGGCAGTAGAATGATCAACCTCAGGCTCTGTTCATGTCCACCTTAGGTTTCTATTCTGGTCATTCAGGATGGTCTGTGTGCCATGGTGTCTCTAGCTCTAGCACAATGTGGTAGATTGTTTACAAAAATGACCACAAAAATTCCTCCCAACCCTTTGTGATGTGACTTTGTGTTTTTTTCCATTAAGCAGTGGAGTGCTCCTTAAGTGGAATTTCTCCACTCCTTGAATCTGGAGTTAGTTTGGTCAATGGGACATTAGAAAATGTGATGTAAACAAAGACTTGAAAAGTGCTTATACAATGGGCCTCATCCTCTCTTGCTGCTCTTTGGAACCCTGAGACTCTAAGTGAAGGAACCTGAGCTGTCCGGATAGAGGATGAGACACCATGTGGAGCCAAGATGAGCAGATCCAGCTGAGGCTCTCTGAGACCAGCCAGACTGCCAATCACCTGCAAGGGGAGTTCCTAGACCCCTAGACCCTGCAGCACAGCTGAGACGTCACCTGACTCTGGAGATTAACCAAGCCAGCCGAGACCAAGAAACCTGCCTAGCTGACTCACAGAATGTGAGCAGTAATGAAGGGTTGATGTTTTAAGCCATTAAGACTTAGAGTGGTTTGTTTTTAAGTAAAATAACAGACTATCAGAGTTGATGGGCAGGAGGAGCTCTGGGTAACTCTTGTTTCTGAGCCCTCACTGCCTTTGGTACCTATAGTTCAGCACATATATGTTCTACCTGTCTTGAATTAGAGCCTGAAAAAAAAAAAAAAAAAAAAACAGATATCCTGAATCAGAGTTGAAGCTGAAGATCACCTCATCCAGCTTCCTTTATTCCCCACCTGGCCTTCAGGCTTTTGGGGACAAAGGCCAGATCATGAAAAGTCTTATATTCCTGTCCCAGACTACATCCTGAAGGTATTTAGGAGACTTGAAAGTTTCTGTTTTGTTTATTTGTTTTAAACGAAAAATTGAAACCACTCTGTAATTTGATTGTGGTGATAGTTATACAACTGCATACATTTGTCAAAACTAAGATAACGGTACAATAAAAAGGGTAAATTTTACTGTATGTATCTTATGATTTAATAAAAATATTTAAAAGCAAATAAACAATTTTTAGTATGGGAAAGAATGAGAACTTGAATAAAATCTGTGGACTCTCAAGTCCCATCATGAAAACCACTGTGTTACTAGGACTACATTTTGTCATAATAATTCCTTAAGAAAAATTCTTTATAACTATCATTCTTAATGAATGTTTCAGTTAAAGAAATTATTTTGTGATCGAATTACAAAAAATAATCTTAGAAACAAATACATATTTACCATTAAAAACCATCTAGTCACATTTCACTTGTGGGAAACCAGAGTAGATGTACTTTTCACTATTCCTCTTGCTAAGCACAACTAAAAACTCTAGATATTACATATAAAACAAACAAAAGATGCATTTGAAAAGTAGAAAGAAGAAGGAAGACTGAATAGGGACATTGGGATCTGAGGAACTACACGATAGTGTGTTCCCTGGATTTTCTATTTACCTCATTTATTCCAGACTTGAAACTGAAGAATCCAGCAACCCAGAAAGATCCACAGGTACAGAGAAAAACAAACAAACAAAACAATAAAAGCCTTTTCTCTCCAGCCAAAGGACCAGGAAAAGGTGTAGCCGGGCAATACAGCAAACTTTTATATTATAACTACTCTACTCCAGCCAAACACCACAGAAAAAACAGTGGCTCCACCCCACCTATGCCATCAAAGACCAAGCAAGGTACCTAGACTTTCACCCTCTCCAGGCTATAGTGAGGGTGCAGCTAAACTATCATCAGGTGATGTCAAAGAAGTCCATGTGAGGAGCTGGGACTTTCATCCCTGCTGGATGGTAATAAGGAGCCTCCTCCCCAATGCGGTGGAGATCACATGGGGGACCTGGACTTCCACCCCTGATGGGAATAATGAAGCCCCCTTTTCCTTCCCTGCAGGAAGGTATCAGAGGAGGCCTAACAGAGAGTCCAGGCTTTGACCAGTGCCCATCTGTAACAAGGCCACACGCTCCTATGGTGTCACTGGAGGTTAATGGGAAGTAGTAATGAGTCACTTCTTCTCCTCCCTGCCTGAGAGGTATCAGTGGAGATATACTAGGGAGGTGGAACTTCTACACCACCCAGCAGTAATGAAAAGACCCCCTTTGGTTTTCAACGAAGGCCAAGTGGGAAACTTGACCATCTATCCCCACCTGAAAGTAGTGAGTTCATGCCCCCCCCCCTTCGCCTGCTAGAGCAGTATCAGAAAAACTAGCTAAAAAAGAAGGTTAAAAAAAGATCCATCGTGTCATAACATAATGCTCAACATATGTCCAGGTCTCAGTGGAAAACTGCTCATCATACTAATAGCCAGCAGGATCTCAACCTGAATAAAAACAGGTAATCAATAGATGCCAATACTGAGATGACAGATATGTTACAATTATCTGATAAAGATTTTAAAATAGATGTCATAAAAGTGCTTCACAAACAATTATAAAAACATTCAAAACAAATGAAAGGATAGAAAGTCTCAGCAAAGAAATAGAAGATATAAAGAAAATCCAAATGGAAAATTTAGAACTGAAAATAATAACTGAAATAAAAGACTCAACAATAGGCTTAAAAGCAGAATAGAGGTAACATAGGGAAGAATCAGTGAGCTTGAATATAGAAAATGGAAATTACCCAATATAAATAAGAAAGAGAAGATAGGCTGAGAACAAAAGATCAGAGCCTCAGAGCCCTTCAAGATTATAACAAAAGATAAAATGTTTGCATGGTTAAAGTCCTAGAAGGAGATGAGAAAAACAGTGAATCTGAAAAAATACTCAAAGAAATAATGGTTGGAAAATGTCCCAAATTTGACAAAAAGCATAAACATAGAAAGTCAAGAAGCTGAGTGAACCTGAAACAGAATAAACTCAAAGAAATATCCACTAAGGCACATCATACTCAAACTTCTGAAAACTGAAGACAGAGATAAAATCTGGAAAGGAGCAAGAGAGAAACAATATCTTAACTATAGGAAAAAGACAATATGAATGACAAAGAACTTCTTATCAGAAATCAGCCAGGCCAGAGGAAGCAGCACAGTATTCTTCAAGTGCTGAAAGAAAAGAATTGTCAACATAGAATCCTATATCCAGCAAAAATTTCATTCAGGAATCAAAAGGAAAATCAAGACACTCTTAGATAAAGGGAAACGAAGAGAATTTGTCACCAGCAGCCCTACTCTAAAATAATGGATAAAGGGACTTCTATAAATAGAAAGGAAACAATAAAGCAGGGAATCCTGGAACACCTGGAAGAAAGAAAGAAGACAATAAGCAAAAATATGGGTAAATGTAATAGAATTTCCTTCTCCTCTGGAGTTTTCTAAATTATTTTTAAAGGTTGAAGCAAAAATTATAACACTATCTAATGTGGTTATAAATGCATCTAGAGGAAATATATATGAGTAAGACAACAATATTATAAGTGGGAAATGATAAAGGGATATAAAATTAGGTAAGGTTTTTATACTTCCTTTAAACTGGTAAAATGATGACACCAGTTGACTATGATAAGTTATGTATATATACTATGATACCTCTAAAAACCACTAAAAATGCTGTACAAAGAGATCCAATCAAAAACATTATAGATAAATCAAAATGCAATTCTAAAAAATGTTCAAGTAATCCACAAGAAGGCAGGAGAGGGAAAACAGAAAAATAAAAAGAGAGAACAAACAGAAAATAAAAAAAATAAAATGGCAGACTTAAGCCCTAAATATGAATGATTATATTAAATGTAAATAGTCTAAATACCCCAATTAAAAGATGGAGATTGGCATAGTGGATTAAAAATCATGTCTCAACTATACGTTGTTTAAAAGAAACACACTTCAAATATAATAATATAGGCAGGGTGAAAGTAAAAGTTTAAAAACATATGTATCTTGCAAACATTAATCAAAAGAAAGCAGAAGTGGCTATATTAATATGGCTAAAGTGGATTCCAGAGGAAAGAAAATTATGAGACATAACCAAATAAAGTATGTTTCATTGAAGGGGTCTAAACAGAAGAATGATGTTGGATCTGGGATTTAGAAAGACCTCTCCATTTCACATTATTCTAAAGTTCCTTTGATACCAGAGTCTGGGAGAGTGCAGGAGGGAAACTTCTTGGATGAGTAAATTATGGGTTCATCTCTTAAAACATCTTCAACTTCTGGGCTCCTAAAGCTTTACTATAATGTGTGATAACCTGTACTGTGCCTGTTTCTTTATGTATCAATATCCTTTTCCCTTAGTCTCTCCTCTTCTCCCCCCAACACACACACACCCACAAATACACACACCCTGACCCCCACACACCCCCCCCACACACACCCACCCACACACACACACACACACACACACACACGTGCACGCAGGGACGGACTAGATCCAGTCTTTGAAAGCTGTAAAAAGAGAGGAAGATGGGGATGGAGGATTCTGGTACCTTCAATAGCTGACTGTGTTCTTACCTTGTTTGTAAGTTCATTGGCCTGGACAGCAACAGACCTCAACTCAATACAAACTTATAAATCTCCCTGTCTCCTCTGGAAAGGAAGAACCCTGATCCCACTTCTCTAACCAGGGCAGTTAATTCCCTCCTTGAATACATCTCCTTCCTCTCTTCTGCGTAATCCTCTTGCCTACTTGAGGGTCTCCAAGACTCCAGGCCGCCAAGCTGGTTTCCTCAGATGGTTGTCCCTACATACTTACACAGCCTCAGAGCTGGACCCAGAGGCTCTGTGCTGGGAGTCAGGAAACCTTATTCTTTCCATCAGTAACTTGCTGCATGACCTTAGATAAGTATCTTGTCTTTTCTGTGCCTCTTTCCACATTTGTAAAATAAGCAAATAATTTTAAATAAGCCATGGAAAAGTTTCTTCAAATGAACTCCTATGAAACCTTGCAGGTAAAACAGAAAATTTAGAGCAGAAGGATCCCCTCCCTCACACTTTGCTACACAAAATTTGATGAGTGTCCTCTAGGGTGGCCTTGTCTGCAGCCCTGGCACTCCCCAGGGTTGCTTCTCAATGTCCTATCTTCTTCATGGCATCTCCAGAAAGATCTAGGGTTCTTCCTGGGGATTGCCTCCTCTGCTATCAGCTGTTCTTCTCCATGTTGGTGGGATGTTCTGGCACTATCTGTCTGATGGAGGCATTTGGTTCCCACATTTCAGAAGATTAGAGAAGGACATGAAGTGGCTGAGCAGGTCTGCCTATTGCAGATGGTGGGAGGGAGATGAAGGTCAGGGTGTCCAAATCCCAGAAGAACGAAGAAAGAAGTCCTGCTGTGCCAGAAATGGGCAGCAGAAAGGCATGTCTGCAGGAACAGTTGGCCTGTAGCCCTGGATGGCACAGCCTGGTGCAACACTGGGCCACATTTGTAAACTTCACATCCAGATTCAGCCAATATTTAAAAAATAGTTTCCATTTCAGTGGTTCCCAACCTTAACTATACATTAGAATCACCCAGGTAGCTTTTACAAAATACCAATAATACCCATGCCTGGGCTCACCCCACTGTGATGGAATCAGATTCTCTGGGGATGGGCCCAAATATTAGCATGTTTTAAAAGTTCCCCAGGTGATTGCGTTGACTGTTTCATGTTGTCTCATATTGTATTAGCCCTCTTCCCACACATTATCTGGCTAATGCTCCCAGTAATTCTATGAGGTTAGTTATTTTCTGCCCAGTTTATGGATAAGGAGACTGAGGCCCAGAGAGATTAAGAGTGTTTCCCAGCCTGTAAAGAGCAGAACCAGACTTTAAAGCTACCTTGGTCTCCAATGCCTTTGCTCTAAATCACTGCTCCCAAATGTGATGAGGATGTGGGGTCATTCTGGAAGAAGAAGCTGGTGAGGTGGATTGAAGTCTTGCAAAGGGGCTTGGATATTTTCCTGAAGGAGATAGGTAGCCACTGAAGGGTTTTCAAGCCCAGGAGCAGCACTTTTGTATACTTGTGAATCTGCCAGCCAACACAGTGAAAAATAAGCCAAGTTACTCAAGGACTTTAATTTACCAGTTTCTAAATTTCTAAAGGGATTGAAAGATTGATAATTGTTCTGAGGTAGTCAGGGAATTCTGACTCTGGCTCTGCTGTTATCTGTCACCTTCCCCATGAGACATGAACCTGGCGAAGGCAGGAACAGTGTCTTGCTCCTCCGCTTGTCCCTTCTGCTCAGCACAGGATCTGCACTGAGCAGGAGACCAACCGGGGCTCGCGAATTGAAATGCGTGGGGTCCTTCTGCAGCTTCTTCCCAGCTGCAATTAGCAGATGGTAAAATGCCCCTCCAGGTGGTTCTTGACCTAACAGGTGCTCATGTGGAAGGCTTCCCCTTTTGCAGAGCATTTGAGTGTCTGATTTATTATTAGCAGGATACGGTGAGTCTGGACCAGATCCAGAAAACAGTTAGAGATGTGAGTAAAGAGGTAACAGCTCCTAGGAGGAAAGTTTAAAGTAAATACAGTCCCTTAGTCTGGGGCAGAGAAAGCAGGCTGTAATGTGTGAGGTGTCAAGCCTGTGAGGAGTCTTTGGGAAAAAGCAATACCTCCCTCCCTCCTTTCTTGCCATCCTTCCTTCCTTCCACGTGTCTGCCTGTAGCAAACATTGATTGAAGTCCTACCATGTGCTAGGCACTGTGTTAGGGAATGGGAAGAATAAAGAGATTTATCATTTAGATTCTATGCCCTTAAGATACTTATGATATGGTAGGAACAGAAAATTAATAGCTGTAATAAAACATCAAGATTAAGTGGTATGAGAGGTCAGGGGAAGGAAGCCGAGATCACTTCTTGCTTGGATGCTTGAAGCAAACCTCATAAAGGAAGAGGTAAACTTGAACTTGAACCTGGGTTGAGAGAGGGTTTGAATCAAAGTAGCAGGAATCATTAAGAATGTAGACTTTATTCAGGCAGATCTGATCTGAATCCTGACACACAGATTACTAGCTGTGTGACTTTGGTAAAATCACTTCACCTCTCTGAACCTTAGCTACCTCCTCTGTAAAAGTAATTAAAATATTCTCCTATAATTGTCCTTTCTCCTGCATGATAGGTCTGTCTCCATGTACTTGGTAATTGCCATCAGCACACACATGTGTTGTAATAACTCCCATTAAAAAAAAAAAAAAACTCTCTCCTTTTAAACCACACACTGCATCAGCTACCACCTGTTTCACTGCCTCTTTTAGAACAAACTCCTTGCATGAGTTGTCTGTCCTTGCTTTCTCTCAATCCTCTCCTCCCATTTTCTCTTGCACCCACGTCAATCAGGCTGTTGTCCCTATTATTCCACTGCAACTGCTTGGGTCAAGTCACCAGTGTCCTACATGAAACAGAACCCAAATCTTACTTGGCTTAGCAGCAGCACTTGACAGAAATGACCCTTTTTGCTACCTTCACATAGATCCCAGGGTACCACGCTCTGTTGGTTTTCTTCTCAGCTCCCAGGCTATGCCTTCTGAGTCTCCTGCTGTTTCCCTTTCACTTCTCTGAACTTTATTTAAATTCCAGACCAGCCCATAACTTAGTACTAATTAATACCTTCTCACTGTTTACTTGCACTCTTTTGGTGATCTCATTCAGCAATGCCCTAACATTTTCTGAACTTGTATCTCTGTTCCAGACTCTCTGCTGGACACCCGACTTAGACGCCCATCTGTCTGCTGGACACCTTCACTTGGATGTCCCGGCATGTCCAAAATCAAACTCTCAATTCTCTCTACCCACTCAAACTCCTTCAGAAGTTTCTCTCACTTCAATTATTGCCGATTCCATTTTTTGTGTTGATGAAGATAAAAACTTTACAGTCATCTTTGACTCTTCTTTCTTTTATACTCCAGATGAAATCCACAGCCAATTTCATGGGCTCTACATTCAAAATACATCCTGGATGTATTTTGAGAGAATGGAGAGACAGCGAGAAATGTGACTGTTTCTCACCACCTCCACTCTTCTCATCCTGGTCGCCATCATTACTCTCCTGGATTGCAAAATAGCTTCCTAAACACCATCCTGCTTCCACCATTGACCCAACAGCAAGAATAATCCTCTCCAAATGTTTCATATGATGTCATTCTTCTCCCTTGAACCCTCAAGTGACTTCTCAATGCTCTCAGAGTAAAAGCTAAAGTCTTGCCATGCCTGTAAGGACCTCTCCCCTCCTGTACCATTCTGACTTTATCCCTTAACACCCCCTGCCTTGCTCTTTTCTGGCCATATTGCCTTCTTAGATGTTCCTCAAATCCACTAAGTATGTCTCCACTTCAACGTCTTTGCATCTGCAACTCTTTCTCTCCAGGAGTCTGCAAGGTTTGATACATAGTCTGCTCAGGCTGCTGGAACAAAATACCATAGAATGGGTGAAATAAACAGACAGAAAGTCATTTCTTATAGTTCTGGAGGCTGGAAAGTCCAAGATCAAGGCCAGGAAGGGTTTAGTTTCTGTTAAAGGCTCCCTTTCTGGCTTGTAGATGGGCACCTTCTTGCTGTATCCTCACATGGCCCTTTCCCGGCGGATGCATATGGAGAGAGATTTTTCCCCCTTCCTCTTCTTATAAGGCCACCACCCCTATCGAATTAGGGCCCCACCCTTATGAATTCATTTGATCTTGTTTACATTTTAAAGGCTCTATCTCTAAATATAGTCGTATTGAGGATTAGGGCTTCAACATATGAATGTGGGGGAGGATAACACAATTCATGCCATAGCATGCACATATATATGTATATGTGTATTTGTTGTCTAATAACAGCCTCCCTACTCACCTTCCCCTCTTAGAAGAGAGTTTGTTTCATTCACTGCTATATCACCCGTACTTAGAGAAATGTCCTGACGTGTTATGTACTCTATTTATTAGTGGTGGTTTTTCTTTTTGTTTTATGTATATAGGTGCCATACTTAGTGGTACTTACGTACCTACTTACATACTCAGTGACAGTAAGTGTTATTACTTAGTAAGTGCCTGGCACATGGAAGTATTCAATGAATGTTAGAATGAATTATTACAAGGTCGTAATAAGGAAGGACGTTTTATGGGGATGGAGTCTTGGTAAAACGCGACCGATTCACCGAAGTGGGGAAATACTGCTTACTTAACAAGAATAACAAAGCATTCTGTTGAGTCTGCGCAACCTTTGCTAAGTTGTGCTAGGAGGGTTTTATATGCCATGCTTCAGTGTTAGGACGCTGGTGGCATTCAGAAGCAATTTAATATTTCAAGCAAGAGAGTGTCATAGTTTGAGCTGGGTTTAGTTCAATTAATTAAATCTGGTATGGAGGAATGATTGGGGAAGGGTAAGCCTGGGGCAGAGAACCCCGAGGAGAATTTGTCAAGTGGGTCAATTTGACCAATTAATTTTCAGCATTATACAATATGCTACCCTTTGTCTCTGTCTTTTATATTTTATTTCAATAATGTTTTTACTTCAATTCAACATTTTTTGATCCTTTTTCACATGAGCCATATAATTGCTAAACAGCTTATTGAGGATATAAATTAGAGGATCTCTTGAATTCTCTCTTTGTCTCTCTGTTTTGATATCATTCCCATGATATCTCAGAATGACCCCTCTTTTACAAACTACTGAATGTTCTGAAAAGTCCAGTGATTTTTCTTTACCATTCTCTTGGAGAAAAGGTCTATTTTGCCCATTATTGGAGAGTAATGAGTTCTGGCAAAATTTGAATGGTCCTTGTTCAGATATTTGGGTCCAGGAAAAATGCGAAAGGCTGCATTGCTTGGGATTGATTTTGACTTGCACAGGACCTGGCTCTGTGCAGGTGATGGGATCAGTGACATCTCTGGATGGAGGCCATGGTGGTTCCTTTCCCAGGTTTGTGGAGGTGGTCTGGGGCACTTATGTCCTCCTCTTTCCCTCTCACTGTCGATGGACAGGCCCTGTCCCTGCTCACTGAACACGTTCACTTGTAGCTCCCTCTGCATCAGGGAAGCCTGAGGGCAAGCTGATCCCAGAGCGCTGCGGACTGCCACTGCCTTGGCTTCATCCCTCAACTCCATCCCTCATCTCTCTGATTTTCAGATTCTGTACACTTATGTCATGTCACCTTCCCTTTTCTGAAGTAGCCTCTGAACCCCATCCAGATTTGTTCTTCCTCTGTCTCACTGTTTTCCCAAACTGTGGTCTGAGGACCACTTGAATCTGAATCACCTGAAGAGCTTGGTATACCTGCAGGTTCCTGGCCTCTACCTGCAACTCTGAGCATGAAAACCTGAATTATTTTTTTTAATCCTATCTGCAGGATTTCTCGCAAAAATGGCACTTAATTTTTGGCTTATCCATAGTACTGTTGCCTGTATTATTTAGATATTATTTATTCTATTGAAATACAAATGTATATTTATATATATTCTAATGATGTATTTATTGGTTATTTCAAAGGGAAAATTTAAAGGGTGGGGAATTAAGTCTATTGAAACATTGAAACACTTGCCATCCTATTTCATCATTTCATAAAATAGGGTTTTTATATTCTTTATAAGTTTTTATTGGGACAATAAAACCGTATTGCAGAAAGCTGAAAAAATAAGAAGAAAAGTATAATTTCCCCAATTTGATGCAATGACTATTTTTGTGTCAGTATGGTCCCTTTGGGTCTCTGTACAGAAGTATTTGTAAACGTGAGCTGCGTCACTGTTAGTGTTCACACTGTTTGGTGTGATGCATAGTCAGAGACAGGAGGCCAAGAGCACAGACTGTGTTCTTTCCCCCACCTTCTTGGAGAACACAGCCTATTGGATTCATGGAAAGACCCATTGACATGAGAACCATCCCAGGGCACCCAAAATCTCCCTACAGGATGAGGTGCAGAATAATCTAAGACCAGATCTCCAGTTTACCGAAGTCGCCAGCATCCCAGGAGGTTTATGGAGTTTTTCGATTCAGCCTGTGTTTACTGTCACCTCCTATGTGCCAGTGGATGAATAGGACTCTGTTACTGCCCTGGGACTCTCAGGCTGGTGGGGGAGACAGTCACATAAACAGCAATTACCATGTATTGAAATAAGTGTTGCTCTGGAGGGCAGTGTGAAGTAGGACCCTGGAGAAGGAGGCACAGCCACTAACTGACCAAGGCACTAGTGAGTTTAGATGCATGACTATGTGGGGCTCTTGTGGCCTCTGTTCTCAACTCAGATTTGTTCCCAGTGGAGCCAAAAGACTTCAAAAAATAAAATACTGAATCTCTGATGTGTGCAAGACATGGTGTTAGGCCGTGTTATCACTCTGTAGGGAATGGCATATTTTCCCTTTTTTACTTCATTGTATTTTCATTGGAATTCCAAGCTATTTAAAGTATATAAGTACAGAAAATGATAGAAGAAACACACACACATATACACCAGACATATTTAAAAAAAGACTTTTTTTTTTTTTTTTTTGCTATATTTGATTAATATTTTCTTTAAAGGAAACAAAACACTACACTGTTGAAGTTGTTTTGTAGCCCTTCTGGATGGCGTTTATTTCCCTTCTTTTCTCCTTGCCTCAAGGTAACTATTTTAAAGTTGGTATTTGTCCTCCCTGTATGTATTTTGCTTTCATTGCTTAGGTATATGCTACATGCTTGAGAGTATTTATACATTGTATCATGTACTTCTGTAACTTACTTATTTTCCACCTCTCAATATTAAATTCTTGCTATTTATCCACGTGGATCATGTCTAGCTCCTTCATTTCAACTACTGTAGAATATATTCCACTGTCTGAAAATACTAGGATGTATTTATTCATTCTCCTTTGGCTGGACATTTGAGTTGCTACAGAAAGCATCCTTCTCTATATCTCCTTACATGTATGTAAGAATTTCTCTAGGTAATATTCCTAAAGGTAGATTATGTGGGTCTTTAGAGATGGTCATTTTCAGCTTCACTGCATATTTTCAAATTGCTCTTCAAAGTGTTTGTGCACATTTTCACTCCTACCAGCAATATAACAGCTCCCATTTTCCAATATTGGTATTATCACACATTGCAATTTTTGACAATTTTATGGACATGAAACAGCATCTTATCAAGTTTTTAATTTATATTTCTCTGATTGATAGAGAAAATTATTATGTTTTAATGTGTTCATATGTGGAAGTTTTAATGTATTCCGAATACTAACCCTTTTTTGCTTATATGCATTAAAATATTTTCTCCCAATTTCTGGTTATTTTCAACACTTTTCAGCAACTTCTGTCTTACAGATATTTGTAAATTTTTTCTTTGCTGTAGTTGTGTATTGTACAGTTTGTTTAAGAAATCCTCTCTGTTGCAGAACCCTACATATATTCTCCAATATTTTCTTTCAAAAGATTTAAGGTTTTATTTCTACATTTAAATCCATAACTCAAGTAGATTGAAAAAAAATTTTTTTTAACTATGAAAAGTTCATGAAATTAAAATGTATAGCTTAATTATTATAAAGCAAACAGGATGTAACTGTAACCTGTGTCAAGAAATAAAACCTCAGGGCCAGAGAAATCCTTCATATGCCCCCTGTCAATTATAACCTCTTCACCTTGCCCAAATTAATCACTACCTTAATTATGATGGCAATTGTATTGTTGCTTTTCATTTAAATTTGAAAGCCTAATTCATATGTCTAAGAATTTAAGCATCCTTAAAGTAAGCAAGTATATATAGAATTTATTATCTAAGTATTTAAGCATTCTTATTGTTTGGTTTTGCTTGTGTTTTTAAACTATATGTCAATGGAATAATACAACATGTAACCCTTCATGTCTGACTTCTTTTTCTCAATATTCAGTCTATGAGATTAGTCCAGGTTAGGGGTAGCATCGTGTGTTCATTTTCATGATGGTATGTTAGGCCATTGGGTGAATATTACCCAGTGCATTTATCCGTTCTACTGTTGTTGGACATTTGGATTGTTTCCAGTTTGGAGATACAGAGGTCAGTTTCATTTATTTCCATGTGGGTGTCCAGTTCTTCCACAACTGTTCATTGAAAGGACTCTCTTTTTACCAGTACTCTGTGATAGGCACCTTTGTCACCCCAAAATCAAGTGTCTGTATATGTGTAGACACCTTTATTGTTTCTGTTTTGTTACATTGGTCTATGTGTCTATTCTTGCATCAATGCCACACTACCTAAATTAGTTAAGCTTGTAATCAGTCTCGAGGACTGGCAGAGCAAATTCTCACCTTTGTTCACCTTCAAAGGTGTCTTCCACCTTCCTGAATCTTCATTTTTGTGGTATATAATTAACTCGTCAAGACACACACACACACACATACACACACATGCACGCACGCACCTTTTGTGCTTTTTAGTGTAAACCATCTGGATTTAGTTTGTGTGTGTTCTGAAGTTGAAATCTAATCTTATTCTACTCTAATTTTCTTCTTGTAAGGATGGCCAATTGTCCCAGCCTCAGTTATTGGCTCTTCATGGGTACGTTGATAGAGCTGCTCTGCTTTTCTTTTTACTAATACAGTTAATCCTCATTATTCATGGATTCTGTTTTTATGAATATACCTATTTGTTAAAATTTATTTTAAACCCCCAAACAAATACTCAAGGCACTATCATGGTTATTTGCAGGCATGTGCAAAGCATTGAAAAATTTGGGTCACCTGATGGACACGTTCCTGGCTAAAGTCAAAGTGATGTTGTGCCTGCTTGTTTCAGTCTCATACTGCAATTACGTGTCCTTTTCAGGGCCTTTTTAATTCTATGTTTAATTCTGTGCTGTTTGCATTTTTGTGCTTTTTGTTGGTAATTTTGTAGTTTAAAATGACCCCCAAGCATAGCACTAAAGTGCCGTCTAGTGTTCCTAAGCTCAGGAAGGCTGTGATGCGCATATGGAGGAAATAAATATGTTAGATAAGTCTTGTTCAGGCATGAGTTATAGTGCCGTTGGCCCTGAGTTTGGTGTTAATGAATCAACAATATATATTAAATAAAGTGCCTTTAAACAGACACACACATAAAACAACATTATGTATTAGTTGGTTGATGGAAATGTTGTGACCAAAGGCTCATAGGAACCTAACTCTGCATTTCCCCTAGGAACAATGGTTCAGTATTTATTAACTCAGTGTTCACAGTGAATTTAAAAAACATAACTACCATGAACAAAGAGAATTGACTGTATTTGATTAGTGTGCCTTTTTCTATCCTTTACTTTCAAACTTTCTGTGTGACTCATAAACAGCATATAACTGGACCTTTTTTCTCCAATCTAATCTGAGAATGTTTGTCATTTTAAAAGTCAGTTAACCTGTATATGAACACTGATATGAGAGTACTTCAGAAAGTTTGTGGAAAAATAGAATGGAAAGATAATAAGACTCTTTCCATGAACTTTTTGAAATTCCCTCCTATATATTGGCTTATTTCTACTATTTTATTTTGTATTTTACAGTTATGTTGCTTTTTTTTCTCTCACTCTTTTCCTGCTTTCTATTGAATTGCTTCAATTCTATTTATGTATTTATTTAGTTTTACACTGCCAGTTTATAAATTATATATTCCATTTTTTTCCTTTGGTGGACACATTACTCTTACATTTTTAACAAGTATATTTAATCAATAAAGACCAAGGTTAAATTGTATTTCTTTCCTTTCCCCCTGAAATGCAAAGTTCTTAGAATGTTTTTCCTTTACAATTATATTTTTAATTATATTATACATGATGTAATACCTTTGTTCCTGGGATTGAGTGGAATCTGAGCTTTGAACTAGGTCTCAGTTGGCAGTTCTGAAGAATATGGATAACAGTCAGGGTTATAATTAGGGTTTTGTCTATTAGGGTTTTAGCCTGTTGCTCTGGCTGAAAGTATGCAGCTGGTGCTAACTGCAAAGTCCTTTGCAGTATCCCATTGGGGAGATAAAGCGAAGGTTAACCTCCCTGGTCACTGATCTGAATTCAGCTTGATGCCAAGGGATCATTGATCCTCTGATCATTTGTACATCAGCTGATGGCCTTGTCAAGTCGGGACCTTGAAGCTTGGACATTTTAAACAGTTTTTAAAATGTGAAACAGGAAAAAAATTATGGCAGCTATACCTGGGAGTCATGCTGGCCCTCACCATCAGACTAATGCCACTATTTAGAAATGATTAGTCATTGCTAACAAACATAGGGCTTTTCTTTTCTTTTTTGTTTCCATGAAATATTAGTTAAATTGTCTCTGGGATCCCCTCCAGATCCTACCTAGAGCTTTATAGGTCAAAGACCAGCTCTCTTCTTTTCAAGGGTGGCTCCTGTCAGCTGAATATCTGTTTTGTGCTCAGGCCTTGGGCTCACTGATTTTATATCTGCTGACTCACTTAAGTTCATGCACAGAAAAGCCATTTAAGGTAGACTCATTGCTGGCATCTTGTGGATTAGGAAACAGAAGCCCAGTTGGGGGGATCTAAGGCCAGGAATTAGAAAGATACTGGCATCTGTTTTAACCCAGGTGATCAATTCCCAGTCCTGTGGTCTTTCCCTTCTAGAACAGAGGTCTTATTCTCTAGGTATCTTAGAATCACCTGGGGAGTGGATAAAAACTGCACCTTCCTGGACCCCATGCTCCATCCATATATTAAGTGGCTCCTAGCTGGTTCCCAGGAATCTGCATGCTTACCAAGCTTCCCAGATGATGAGGAACTAATAGTCCAAGGCAACCACAACTCAGAAAAACAATCCCAAAAGGTTGAACCAACAGAAAATCAAAGATTACCCCAGACAGAAAGCGACCAGCTAAATAGCTATCCCTGAATCTCATCCTATTTTCTCTCTCTATGCTCTGGTTTCTCAATCTCAGGATTTCATCTCTGCCCTGGTTCTCCTGGGACCTCATCTCCATGCCTCAGTTTTGTCTCTGCACCCCACGTGGGCCTTTATCCTAGGTTAGGAGCTATCTGTGCCAGACTCTTTCTGGAGAAGAACACTGAGCTTGGGCTTGAAGGACAAGCAGGTTCAGGAAGAGAGAAGAATGTTTAGACCCAGGCAAAGAGGGAGCAGGAGGATCGGTCACTGTGAGGTTGTCCTCACATTCCTCACTGTGCCCTTCATTCTAAGAAGCCGGAACTGAGAACATTTGCAGAAAATGTGATAAGAGGAAGCAGAGAAGAGAGGCTTTGTCCTCCTCTCCCTCCTGGACCAGCAACAGACAAAACTCACTTCCTTTATTTGGAACAGAGGCAGAAATTTCTCACTCTAATGCTTTAAAGAGAAAGAGAAGTAGACAGGGCAAGAGGAATGCACAGAACACATAGACACATAGAAACAGATGGGTTTGCAGAGAGCAGATGTTTTACCCTAAGATTTGAAAACAACCAGGTGCTTCTAGAGCCACCTTGTCCCCTTCCTCCACTGGCCACCTTAGTTCTTTTTCTCTCATTCTTCATTTCCCCCTCTCCCCTTCATGGCCAATGGCCTGGAGGCCCTTCTGGATTCAGAATGAGGTCACCCAGAAGAGTCTTGGATCCTTGCAAGTCCAACATCCATACTGCTCTGGAAGATCTTGAGGCTCCAGTCATGCACAAGTCTTGCTCCTGGACAATGGGAACTGGGGGTGATGGCACAGACCCCTGACTGACTGCCCCACTGGCTCCTGATTCACATTCACAATGGCCTAAGACCTAAGGGAAACCAAGTCTGTGTCTACCACGAGAAAGGTAGACATTCCATGAAAAAGGAGTGGGCAAATATAGTCAAAATGGGCAGAGATTTGGGGAGGAAGTAATTTAGTCTGGAGTCCTGGAGGTGCTATAGGAAAAACTCTATGCCAGGCCTTGCTGTAGGTGCTGGGGAATACCAATGTGGGCTGATTTTCTGAGACAGACAGGAATTCCACCATGTCTCCTTTGCTTTAGAACTCACTGTTTTTAGAGATTTAAAACTCATTAGGGAATGGCTTAAGAAGTTAATAACCTGTTACCATTCTGAAGAATTACATTTGATGTTGTTTATAGCTATTTGGCTTATGAAGATAAATACATTAAGATTGGGAGCCAATTCTTATTCATGCCACTTATTGAAGGCACATCCTCCAATAATAAATACATATCATTAATCTTAAACCCACACGGGGAGAATTTCATTTTTTAAAATTAATTGTACTTGTGGGATTGTATTTTTTTTAAACTGGAACCTAAAAAAAAAGTGCAATAATACAATAAACTTTGTATCTCTGGTACAGAATTCGATTTCTGTGGGAAAAACAAATTAACTGTGAAATGTAACCAGGAAAAGTAATGTTGATTACAATGAGCACATAATTAGGGCAGCTCAAATATGCACTGGATTCCACTTTTCTCCCACCACGCCTGAGCACTAGTGAGTAGGTATTCAATTTGGTTTTAATTATCACGTTAGTGTCGATCATAATTTCCACAAATGGCTTTTAAGCCACAGGAATGGATACTAGAGTTGGAAGACTTTTTTTTCCTTCTAAGCATTTGAGCATTTATTCCCCCAATACTAGGGGTCATCTGTGCAGGAAGAAAAAGTCACACAAGGATGGTTATTTCTCAATGCAATAATTCCAGGTTCTTTCTGAAGCCAGGTCATTTGTTTCATTTCATTGGATACAGTTTATTTATCTACTGTTGATTAGGTATGCTTCCTTAAATGTGAGTGTACAAGGAACTGAGAGACTTTTAAGTCTTTGTCTTTGCATTACTATTTGGCAGAGAAGATGTACAAGAAAACTGTTTTTTAAATAATTAAACTGTTCCAAGATATATAACAACCATGTTTATTAAGTTTGGTGATAACATAAAGTAACAGGAGCACACAGAAGGGAGTGAGTGAGCCCTTCCAGGGATGAGGGCATGAAAGGGGAACTTTGTGTTGGATTTTGATGGATAAACAGGAGTTTACCAGGGAGAGAAAGGAGCAATGGCTTGAGGCAGGAAAGGGCACGAAGCATTCAGAGGACAGAATGACTGAAGATCAGGAGGCTGGAGGAATGAGTAGCAGGAGGATGATGCTGGTGAGGCCAGCTGCTTGTTCCTTTGTTCACATGCCCTGATCATCTATTCTTCTCTCTGAGGTCATCTCACTTCAACCAGAGAAGAAGCCCCAGCTGGGACTTTCAGCCTTACCCTTCTCTAATCTGCCTTCCACATTGCAACCAAATGGATCTTTTTGAAACCCAAATCTATGTCACTCCCCTTGGCTGTTGGGATAAAGTTCAGACCTGTGTGACCCAAAAGGAGCTGCCTGAGCTGGACTTGGCCAGCCTTTTAGACCTCATGTCCTATCACTCATCCTCTGTCTCATTCTCTCCTCTCAGCCTTTGCACATGTTGTTCCTGCTGCCTGGTAAACTCAGTTTTTTCAAATAAGCATCTTCTCTTTCTCCACTCCACTTTCCTCCCGCTTATTCTCTGAGCCCTTTGTTTTCTTGTTTCATAGCCTGTATACAGTGGGTAATTATTTCTTTCATTTGATATCCATGTGTCATTTGTCTGTCTTCCTCATTAAAATGCAAACTCCAGGAAAGAAGGGATGATATTGGTCTTTCTCACAGCTGTATACCCAGTACCTGGCACTGTGACAGGTGCCTCCCAGGCTCCAAAAAATTACTTCTTGAGAAAATAGATGAAGGGGCCAGATTCCAGGGGACCTTGTATGCCAGGCCATAAGCTTTCAACTTTAGCCTGTGAACAATAGGAAGCTAAGAGAGATATTTAACCAGGCTGACAATGAGCATGGCATGAGTTTGCTTGACACAGAAAATTAAGTTTAAAATATTTTCAGTAATTTTACCCGTACTGTGACTTTGCTGGCATCCCTCCGTGGTGATGTGATGATGGGAGCAAAAAGCGATTTTCATTTCTCGAGTAAAACATAAAACCTATTCCTGCCGGGCCTTACGCACTCAGAATGAAAACTGAACCGACTGGCCCTGGCCAGACAGGCGAGAGAGCTGGTTAGCGGGAGGGGTGGCGGGTCACTGACAGCAGAGGGGCCTCTGGTTTGCAATTTTAAGGGGACATAAAAAGCTGGCTGGCTCTCACAGAACACCAGGCTGAGCTGCAGAAAACTCCCTGTTGCAATATAAATATGGGATGAAAGTTGATTAACCAATTTTACATTGTTATCTGAGCCTTCAATCCATTTGCACTTGAATTAAAAAGACAGAAATTGAGTTTTGGTTGGACAGGCATTTTTCAACAGGCAATGTAGGTTAAAAAAAAAAAAAAGGTTTAAATTCCTTTTTCACCTGAAATCTTTATCTGGCAGAGGATTTTCTATGCTGTCATTCTGCTAGATTTTGTGCAATAACTGACTAGGGTTTACCGTGAGGGCTCAGAATACACAGACTACAGTGAGAAAGGGCATCTCCTGCATTTTCTTCCAGGGCCAGGGCATTCTTGCTGTCAGGGACACTTTATTTCTCAATTAGATTATTACAGCAGTCTCCTCACTGGGGTCTACATAGCCTTTTGGGCCATCCCTGGCACATCTCTGCTCAACCCCCATGATTTCTTACTGAGCAGCCCCAGGAATGTTATTTCAGTGCAAATCTGAAGATATTTCTTCCCTGCCCCAAACCTCTCCATTTTTGATTTCTCATTCAGCACACAGTATAATGCTTTGGTGTGATCAAGGACTTCAACAATCTGTCCACGCATGCCTGCATTTCTGAACTTGGCCCCTTTCCTCTCTATCATTATTCTACATTGACGTACCCACCCCACTCTATTTTCCAGGATCCCCTGTCTGCCTACTTGCCCCAGAAACCAGCAGGTGAGTTTATGTCACCTTGCTTTGATTCTCCTGGGGAAACACTAGCCTTGAACCCCCTCTTTACCACCACCATCACTTCTGGCTCAAATTCTGCACATTCTTCAAAGCCCCATCAAGAGACATGGACAACCCATTTCCTAGGAAACAACATGAGACTGCAGCATTCCCCAGCTTGCCTGACGTAAGATTCACTGGGGCAGGTGCTCGATCAGGAAGGGTCATGTTTGTCAGATGAAAAAAAGAGGCGTTTTTCCCAGAGAGAGTTGTGCTTGTCCAAGGACATATGGTCACACCAATGCCCACCCAAGCTTGTGTCCTATGGCCTTGAGCATACTTCCATAGAGGGTACAGAGTTATGACCTGTTGGGGCTGAGAGTCTATACTAGATTCCCATTCTGAGTCCTGTTTGGTCAGCTTACACTGAACCTCCATCTCCACGTACCACACCATTCCTATATCCATAGCCCCTTGACCACTCAAATCCCCCAGAAAACCCTGTAAATAGCAGAGAAACCACTCTGGGCTTACGTATGCCCCCTTTATTCTGGAACTGTTGACCAGTGCACCTGGCAGTGTGCCTTATGCTCCAGCCCTTCTGTATCGGTTGCAGTTCTTGAGCACACCGTGAACTTGACATCTTTCTGTCTGCCTGATAGTGCCATTCCATTGCTCTTTAGTGGGGCCTCCGTGGGACTCAAAAATCAGAACTGGGTTTGAAGCCACACTGTACTGGCATATATGTGAGCTTGGGCATGTCATTTAGCCCTACTGAGCCTCAATTTACTCATTTGAAAAAATGAGAACAAAAATTCCTGCTTTCTGGGGTTGTCTTGAAGATTCTGGGTGATGCAGTATGAGGTATATTTCCATCCAGATAGCATGATGACATGAGTGTACCTCCCTGTCTTGTCATAGACTTTGGTGAAGTTAGGAAAGTTGCCCCTGTTGCCTTGACTGAAGTGTCAGCCTGGCGCCCTAGGGTCGCTTCCCCCCAAGAGTCAGTGAGTCCAAGGCTCGGAGCATGGATCCCCTCTTTGATATGAGTCCCACTCCTTCAGAAGCCACACAGGGGCTGCTGCATGAGCTCTTACTCGGGGCTGAATTCTACTGATTCTGGGCTCTCACTCCATCCAGTCTTACTATGTGTTGTGGTCCCAACTTGAGAATTTCTAACAGCACTTCCCAAGGAATTGTCACTTAGCAAACTCTGAGCTGAGACAATTTCACAGCCCTGGAGAAGGGGATTGGGAGTCTCTGGAGAGCACATGAACAGTTTCTTTGCATCCTTCCAAGGAGAATGCCTCTGGGCCAAAAGTCCATGCTGACCGTAGTGGACAGGGACTCCACTGGCAATCAAGAGACCAGTCTGTAATTCCACTGCTGCTACTGATTTTCAAAGCGACCCTTGGAGAATCTCTTGTTTTCCCCATGCCTCAGTTAAAAGTACCAGACAGAGAGACCTGTAAGGTCCCTCAAAATTCTTACCTTGTATGGTTCATATTAGTGAGTGGCCCAGGGAACATTCATCCATGTGTGCACACCTTGTGGTGCCAAAGTGAGATGCAGAGTACAGGGTTCCCAGTACCACAACCAACATGCACAATGGAGTACTCGGTATCTATGGTGCCCCACGAATATTTGCCTATGGAAAAATAAAACATATTCAAGTGCACTCTTTTTTGAGACTACCCTGTGCTGGGTGATTTGCTTCTATTGAAGCATGAATTCCATTCTGCCTTAGTTTGCATATTTCCTGAAGCAGATTCTGAGAGAAGAATTAGGGTGCAAGTCATTTATTTGGGGAATGATAACCAGAAGCATAGCAGAGAAGTGGAGACGTGGGACAGAGAAGGGAGGAAAACCAATACAGGGGGCATTTGTGATCATGTTACTGCTGTGGCAATAGGGGCACAATCCCCATGAGCTCTCTGAGAAACTGAGGAACATATCTCAAAACTGTACTATGGGGTTGGGGGTGGGGGCTGTGTATATATTCACCACTTCCCACTCCTGAATTAGTGGAGAGTCTCCTCTGGGCCTTAACCCTCTGGCCTTTTGGTGCACCCCTGGCATGGGTCAATCCTGCTGCCTCAGCCAGAGAACACCCTTAGGCAGAAAGAAACAGAAGGCTCTGGAATATAAGGGATTACCACCTGCCAGTGGCCTCCAGCAGGGGGCCGGATTAGTGATGTGCTGGCGTCAGCTCATACCAGCTCCCAAGGGCTGATTGTCAACTTTCCAAGAACTCTTAAAAGCTGATTGTTAGACATTGTTATTAAAAATTACATTTTATGAACTTATAATAAAATAAATTATATGAGGGACAAAAGTAACAAATATTGAAATCTCATCTAATTATCTTACTACACTTCTTTATTCTCTATGCTCTTGAGGTAATTATTTACATCTGTCATACTCGTAGGTGAAAATATAAGAGGATGATGCATATGTACATAAGCCATCCCAAGAATATACACACCATAGGAATTGGTAAATGCAATCAGGGCTTTTTTTCCCTCCAAACAACAGGGGCTTAAACATTTACCTGAACCATTGATTGAGGTGCTACTGATAGGACACTGACAGTGTCTGTGACACACTCCAGAACTGTAGCCCTCAGGATGCTGCTGCCTCTGCCACAGTCAGGTCACTTTAGACTTGGGGAGCTGCCCGTGGAAGCAGGAAGTCATCCTTATTAATGGCACCTGCACAGCCCCCTTTGTCCTGAACTGCATCAGAAAAATGGATGTTCCCCTGCAGCCGGCCTCTCTCCTGGCCTGGCTCAATTCCAATTCCATGCATGTGGTGAGCAGGAAAAAAAAAGTTGTCACATCTGGACCTCCAGCTGCAAGGGAGTCTGAGAAAAATAGATGTTAGATTTCTGGCTTCTGCATGATAGAAAGGGGTTAGCATCATAGTCATCCTGTATCCCTAAAGCCCAGCACATGGCCAGGTATGCAGTGGGAGCTCTGGGGGTGCATGTTAAGTGAATCGGAGATTCAAGAAAAGGAAATTTTGTTCACCTTAATTATTCCTCACCTTTGTCAGGAAGTATTTATTCAATGGGGATTTAGGCTAAGAAAGAAATGTGTGGCCTTTTCACTTTTCTTTTTCCTTCCTTCACTTTCCTTTCCCTTCCCCTTTATTCCTCCCTGTATCTCCCCATCCTCCCCTCCCCCCACCTCCTCAGCTTTCATTGCTTCTCTTGAGGATGCAGAGGGGCATCCTTCAAACCCAGTCCATGGCACAGCATCTCACGTTCATGTAACTAAACACCTGCTTTCAAGCAGTCCATCCGTGCTGCAGGATTATCGGGTCCATATGAGCATGTTATCAAAATTCGGATCCAGTAGCAATGGAAATGTGCTCCAGGAACTGGCTTTCCTCTTTAGGGAGGGCCAAGCTCTGTCCTTGGGAACCACTGCATTCTCCTTGCTAGGAGAACACGCGTATTTTCTATTCAGAGTTCTCTAGGGCGCTGCAGGCTGGAAAAGTTCATGTGTCCTTTTCAAAATATGAAATACGGGCCTAATTTGCAACATTGTCGTATCTCATTTTCCCTGATAACACCTTAATAGGGGCTTTTTATAACAGTGTTCTGTGGAAAGAGACACTGGTGGTGTGCTGTTGGCTCTGGGTGGTTGTGTTGGAGGCCTGGCTGTGAGCCCTTGGAGAATCCTTTTCCCTCTCTATCCCAGGTTGGTATGTTAAAAATGAAGTTCCTTAAGTGCTTTCAGTGCTTTCAGTTATATCCAGAAATCCATTGCTGAGTGCTAAGTACCAACCCTGCCAGGTCTGGGGGAGGTGGGTGGGGGGGACTGTGTTGGGGCAGAGCTTAAGGATCTCCAGTTCAGCTGGGCTCCTGTGTTGGGGAAGGGACACATGTGCCCCTCTTCCCAAGCCAAGCCCACCTCTACCCATTCCATCCTGACTGCTACAACAGAGTTTCCTTAGTGGTCAGGGTTACTGTGCCCAAGAGGCAGGGACTTAGCTCCACCCTCTCTACCTTCTGAGTGATCAGAGGCAGGATCTGCCTCCCAGAGTACCGCCAGGACTTCTTTTCATTTACATGCTGAGGAAGCAACAAATGGCAGGTGGGGATCCTCTACAGACACAGCTACACCTTTCTTTCTTAAAAGAGCCTGCAGTCATTCCTGTATTCTTGCACTGAGATTTCGCTCGGTGTCAAACCTGAAGTCATTGCTTTTTAAACTGGTTGTACAAAAATCCATTAAAAAACAAACACAAACCAGAAACCAGAATGGAGGTTATCCAGCAGTAGCTTAGATATTAATAACATGAAAAAGGATTCCCAGTCTACCAATTACACTTCCCTACAGAGCTATCTCAAAGCCCAGCGATGGCAGAGATGATGTGTAGGGCAGAATGAGCCCCTTCTAGGGTATCTTAGTCTAATGCCACCACAGAGGAACCCAAACGTTATTCCTGGCAGTGTAGACTGGCTTCACGCAGAGGCAAGGTGGCAGAAGATAGGGACTTCCTGGCCATATTAATGTGCAGAATGCTTCCAAGCCATATCAGTTACAGAGTTAGGATAGAAACGTTAATTCTAGCCCTTGGAACAGATAGAAAATTTTCCTGATGGAGAATTTGGGGAATACTGTTGGTGGGACTCAGTATTAGGTCATTTTAATTGAAAGCAATGGGGAATAAATCAAATTTATTGAGTGTCTACTATGTGCATAAAATGGTCTTACATGCTGGGGTCATAGCAGTGATCAAAACTGATGAAAATCCCTGACTTCATGGAGCTCAGAGTCTAGTGGACTTTAAATATCCAAATCATGGGAACGGCAGATGCTGAAGCTGGCTTTGGGGCCATTTAAAACTACAGATTTGAATTCCAGCAACATTTCTGTGATTCGGTTTCCTGATGTGTCTTGCAGTCATTTCCTCCGAGCAACTTTTTCCTGTCACTACCTTCATCAAGAGAGGGGGGACAAAATAGCCACCATCCACATTCCTGTCCCCATCTGAGGGTCCCAGACTGATGAAAAAGGTGCTAAAAGGGAAACTTTAGTGGGTCAGTAGACAGGTGCCACATAATTGACAGGCCCATGTCTTGTACAAGACCAACTGGGTAAGAAAGCTCCTGCTCAGGTGGATGCAATCCCAAGGAAGTTGCAGGGGGACCAGCTCTTAGGGACACATGCAGACTTCACAGTGGGATGCTTCCATGGGCTGTCATTTGAACCAGAAGAATAAAGCACAGCTCAAGAGGGTTGAACTAGCAAGACCAACCTCAACAGAAACCAAGAAGCAAAGGTTTTCCTCATGAACCACCAGATAGATGGCTTTCTTCTTCCCGGCTTGACTGCCTATCCCTGAAGTTAGTACCTGCATGTAGGAAAACTTCCACCTGCAGCATCCATAGCATGTCTCCATGGGTTTTGGCAAGATCCAAAGAAATAGTTGTTCTGTAGTATCCCAACTTTCTTTTCATAATGTATTGGGCCTTTGGGAACTGCCATCACTCTCATCATTGTCATCATTATCATTATCATCATCATCATCATCATCATCATCATCAGTATCATGGTCTTATCTTCATAATCCTGTCCCATTTCTTACTAGTTCAAACACTCTTCCTCCCTCCCTTATGCCTGGAACATCTTCTGCTCATTTCTAATTCCAGATCTTTGCTTCAGCTCTGGTTCCCTGAACCTCCTGCCCCCAGAGTGCCCTGTGCACTCCTTTTCCTTAAAATGTTACATATCTTCAAGGTCATCTCAAGCTCCTTCTCCCAGAAAACCCTCACCTACCTACTCACGTGCTCTAGCACCTGAGTACCTGGCACAGTATTAACCCTTAAACATACATTCCAGCAACTCAGAGAGGTTGATATCATTTCCTTCATTTTAAAGAAGGGACACTGAGGCTCAAAAGGCCAGATATTGCCCCAGGGGGAAGGCACTGGAGCTCTTGCAGCTGTGTCTACTCTACTCTGCCTTGGTGTTCTCATTTTCCCAGGAGCTCACTTGACTTTCAGAATAGTGGTCCTCAAACTTCAGGGTGCACGAGCATCACCAGGGAGATGTTTGATGAGCCATGGCAGAGCTGCAGAAGCAGACAGTCTGGGGTGAACATCTGCACATGGTTTACCAAAGGTCCTGGGTGATTATGGCTAGTCTGGTAGCACTGTGTACATTAAAAGATGTACACAGGGGCATAACTGAAGATGTGTCACCTGGGTTCCTTGGAATCTGACCCCTCCCCAGACCTATTGAATGGGAATCTCCAGGGCTGGGTAGACCTAGCAATCTCTAGCTAACCCTTGGCCCAAGGTTTTTTTTTCTTTTATCATCTAGCAAGTTTGGGAAAGCTGACTGAGAGTCATGCCCACCCAATTAGCACTTAATTGTATCCTGCTTTATCTTCTTCTCCAATTAGTTCTTCTGCATCAATTAAGCTCCTTGGAGGCCCAGCAGCAGCACGTAATTCAGAATGGCCCTGAGAGCTGGTGTGGTGCTGGGCAGGAGGCCAGGTTATGGAGAACTGGCTGCAACTGCATTCAGAAGAGAGGCATTTCTGGAATGGGAATTCTGGAAGCTTCTTGAAAGCTAATACATAGGCTTCTGCACCCTCCTGGCATTGTGCTTGATCTTGTCCTTCATCTTTGCAAGACTGGGTCCTTCCTGCTGCTAGAGGACTAGCTCAAGGCTCACTCATTCCATGACTGTGCTCACTGCCCCAAGTGAGATACGAACCCATGGGTCTTTTGATCCTTCTCATATGAATTTACCTGGGATTAGCCTTGTCCGTGGAAAGGGGGCTTCAGGAAAGTTCCTGGCCTGACACTGTGCTAGGCCCACTTTACATCTGCTCTTTCCTTCCTACATCCTCTTCTGAGGAGGGCATCTTATCCTTGAACTTCGCCAGCATGGAAAGCAGTGGCTTGCACATAGCACAAGTTCAATTGATATTCTGGATTCCTACATAGGTCTCAGAGATATTAGGAATGGCAATATTGTTGCAATTAATGTGAATGAATGTGTGTTATGCCAGTCCCCCAAAGAACTATTTTACTCCTTTTCAGTTAACCCAGCAACTAGTTCAGTGCCTTACACGATTGCCTTCTATAAGAAATGTTTTTCTTAATAATAAAATTATTAACTTCTTAGGGTGAGAACTGTAAAGGAGAAAATGTGTGCTCTGTTAAAAAAAAAATCAGTATCTTTATCTTGAAGCTACCCCGGACTTGACCAGACTCCTTCACTACTCAAAGTCTCTGAGCATCAGCTTCTTTATCATTAAAAATTAAAATAACAATAATAACCCTATATATCTTTAAAAGTCCCTGAAAAATATTTGTCACAGTTTACACATATAGCAAGCTCTCGATAAATTGTAGCTGCATGGTGTAATACAGACAACTGAAATGTAAACAGAAGGTAGAGCATATATTTTATCCCTATCAAACAAAAGTCAAAACAAAACAAAATAAAGAAAATTATAAAAACCTGACATGTTGGTGTTGGTGACATGTGATGGTACAGGCACACATACTTTGGAGGACTATTTAGCTATGCATACCAAGGGTCATAAGTATTTTCACATACTTATACCACCAAATATCAGTTTTAAGAGTTACTTGCAGAGAGGGACAATTTAAATATAGGCATCTGTGTAATTTACAAACATGAAGACAAGAAGTAACCTAAATGCACATAAATAGGAGTAGGGTTACATAAATTATAGAATCAATTATAGCATCTACATAATTTCTCAAGCAATTAAAAAGACTAAAGACAAAGCCTAGGCAGAAACATTCAGTGATTAAAAATAAAAAGTATAATGGTAAAACACAGTTTTATCCACCTTTGATTAAAATAATGCAGCATGAAATATTTACTTACAGTCATAAAGAGGAGAAAGGAACAAAAAGACATGAACATGTTTGCTTTGTTATATTGGTGACACTAAATTTATTTTATATACATATGTATCTCTTTGTATTTTAAATCCTCCTAACAGTTCTGCAAGGCAGCTTTTATTGCCTCTGTTTTTCTGGTGAGAAAACAAGTGCAAATATTTGACTAAATCAAACATCTAAGTAAAGATGTAGTAAGCCTTGGAATGAACCTTGCCTCTCTGACCACCAAATCTTCACTTTTTAAAATTACTCACAAATTATTTCCCTACTTGTATGTATTTGGTGTTGGTTTTTCTTGAGAACTCATTTTCTATTAGGACTTATTTCTTTTTACAACAATGTAGACAGAAAATACATCATAGGATTTATTATCAGTACTATATACAATTTTACAATTAAAGTGCAGTTGATTGTTATGTTATTGGCCCCATTCAACCAACTACCGGTGTTTGCTGCCTTGTGGAGTCCCCTTTCACATAGACATTAAACTTGGCTATGTGACGTGTTTTGGCCAATGGTCCACTAGCAAGCATGATACAAGCAGAACTTAGTAAGCACTTGTGAGTTAGGGTTTGTCCTACGGGTACCTAGCCACCATGCTATGAGGGAGCCCAAGCTAGCCACACAGAAAGGCCACATAGAAGAGAACTGAGGCATCCCAGAAAAGAACCCCAGGTAAAGTTCTAGCTCACAGCCAGCGCCACTTGCCAACTATACAGAGAGATTATTTTGGATGATTCATCTCCTGTGACGCCTCCAGATGACTTCAGCTCCATAGGTGACCCTTGCTGACACCACGAGAAGAAGAGAACTATCTAGTGAGCCCCATCAGCCCATAGATGCATGAGAAATAATTAATCTCTGTTGTTTCAAGCCATTACATTTGGATGGTTTGTTATTTAGGAAAAGATGACCAATATACTGGAAATGAAAAATTTAAAGTACCAGGGCAAACCTAGCACATAGCAGGTGCTTAATGAAAATGCACATGAGAAAGAAGGGGTACATTCTCTAGTTTGGCATTTGGATGCTTTTATGATTGTCCACTGCAGCCTTTCATTTTATCAAGACAACATCTCTGTTGAACTGGATTGATCTGCAAACCAGGCCAGCAATCCTGGCTCAGGGAGGCCTTCCCAGAGGCCACTCTGTATAGTTCCACAGCAAAGGGGGCATTGTCCTTTCTGCAGTGCCAGATCCTTTGCAAGCTGAAGACTTACAGTCACTGCTTGGTAATTGCCCTGCCCCCTGCTAGTGCTTCCATTCTTGGCTCTCATAATAAAGTTCAGTCTCATGCTCATTTTTTATCTTGCTAAATGGAGCCTGCCATGCAATAGCCATTTGTATTAGAATCTTAGGCAACCATGACTGTTCCCAGACACAGCATCCCCACTGCCTCAGTTCAAGCTCCATCATCTCTCCCTTGGATAATTACAGCAGCCCCTAACAAGTCTCCTAGCATCTTGGCTTACACTTCTCTCTTCCATTCTCTGCAGCAGGCAGTATGCCATTTCTAAAGTACAAATTGAATCATTTCACTCTGCTTTTTAAAACCCTCCAATAGACTCCCTATTGCCTCAAAGCAGAATGTCTCAAATAGGATTAATGAGTGTTCCATAGGGTGTGGGCTAGCAATGAGATTCATAGCTTAATATATTTGGGAAACCCTGGGTTAAACAAAGTTAGCCAAGTATTTTTGTGCATTTGTTGCAGGACTTCTCAGAGACTTTAACATGCTGATGCAAATTATGAATCTCCAAAAGGGTGATGTAAACTTAACATTTACTGAACTTACTTTCTTGGCAGACTGTCTTTGGTTCCATTGAATTGGTGTTTAGCACTGAAGTATTTCCAAGTTTTTTAGTTCAGTACACAAGCTTCTTCATGATCTGATCCCTTTGCAGCTCAAATTCCTACGTTTCTTCCAAGTTCTTGCTTCCTACAACTTGGTGCCTGTGCATCTGCATTCCTTGTATCCAAAATCCCCCACTCTGTACTTTTATGGCCTAGTTAATTCTTTTTCATCCGTCAGATCTCATGTCAGTCTTGCCTCCTCTGGGAAATCATCTATCCCCATCTCACTCTACCCCACTTTAAGCTGAATTATGCATTGACCACATGACAACATCCCATGGTTTTTCCTATTACATTAACTTTCACACAGCTTTAGAGCTGACTGTTAGTCTTTTCTTCTAGATTTCATGTTCCTTTGAGTAGGACTGGCTGCTTAGCACTCAGTGGGCACTCAATAAGTGTTTATTGAATAAATGAGTACTGAGAAATAGAAAAGAATTTGTGGAAATGATTGTTGACTAAGAACGTCCTGAGTGCAGTCATACTGACAGTAGACAAGTTTTCAGGTGTTGATCTATTCATGATCCTAGCATATCTATCATACTGACCTTACCCCACAGCCGTTCTCTGTGATGGCATCTCCTGGGACCATGTAAGTTCATATGAATGAAACTGGACCTACCTGATTTATCCTCTGAAAATTTGGACTTAGCAGTTGTTAGAAGGTGATTCAAACCACAGACATGAACACGTGAACTCCAGAACTCTGGCAGCCATTCTGTGTGTGAGCAGATGGGAGAAATAGCAGCTGTTGTGCAGAGAGAGAAAAAAGTAAAGGTCTGTGCCGGTGCATTATTTAGAGAGAAGCAAACATGGGGAGATGCAGCAGATCACATTCCTAACTTCTCTTACATGAGTATTTCTCGTTTCAGCATAGCTGAGGCCTGGCTCTCTTGCCTGTCTTTGAGTTATGAATGCATCCTTCCAATGAATTTCTTTTTTCCCACTTGTTTGTTTGAAGGTGGCTTTTACTATGTGTCACCAATAGGGTCTTTAGTAAGCAATATACAGTTCTTTTTCCTTGAAGAACTTGAAATGCAGATGGCCCTCTCTACATGCCTCTCCTTGTCACAGCCACGTTGTGAATATTAATGGCAATACTTAAGCAGGTCAATTGTGCATTGAGAGTATGAAATATGTGTGTCACTTAAAAACAAATGATATCAACACAGCACTTGAGCTGAATTAGTCTCCCCCCACTTATTGCACCTGCGGCACAGGGAAGCTAAGGCAATGCATTTGTGCCAGATTTTATAGATCCCAAGGTTAGGACCGAAATGTGCAGATTCAGGAAGGTGCTTCTTCACTAATGATTTGTTATCATTAACTTGATGCATGGGTGGATTTATACAGAGGAAAATGTGAGTCAAAAGTTCCTTGAGCTACATTTCTGCTTTGCTGAGTAGTTATTCCTTTAAGCAAATTTGAGGCAATGTAATTGCCATAAGATTCTACATATTTGCAAATGAATTCGTGAATTTATTTAGGAAACGAATGGGTTTTAAGTTGGCTTGTTGGACTAACTCTATCTTGTTTCCAGGGGATGGGTTTCTAAGTGCTAGCAGGTATGCTGATGCAGTTTCCAGTTGACAAGGACATGGACAGATGGACCTGGACTTACATTCTGGCTCTGTCACTTAGTAATGGTGTGACCATAGCTCCATTACTTTTCTGAGTCTCAGTTTCTTCACAAGTGAGCATGATGATAATATTTAGTTCATAGGGTTGTTTGGGGATTAAATTTGATAATGTGTATTTCAAAAGCTGTCATCCAATAATTGGTAGTTATTATTTCATACTCTTTTTATTGTTGCTATTAGAGGAAAAAGAGAAATTTGCCATTCACCACGTATTTGCGAGTTTAAATGTGTAACTACGAATGTGGGGTTTGGACTAAACATGGTTGAGGGAGGGTGGGTGGGGCAGTTGTCCACCACCACATCTGTTACAGACAGCATCCAGTAGCGGCAACAGTGGCTTCGATACACGGCCCTCAAAGCAGAGCTGTCCTAGACGTCAACTTCATTACAGCAAAGTGCGTGTTTGTAATGTACAAAACCCAGGGAATGAAACTGGCCACAATGTGGGTAGCTGACCATCATTAATTGGCTGGTTTACCTAATGTTTGAAACATTTATGTTTTTCGAGTGTTCTATTAGATTCTTATCCCCTTCCTGAAAGTATAGGACAAGCAGCCACTTTTGACGGTGGTGTGTAGGATGCAAACTACATGGAATTTGGAGTAAAACCTGCATTCTAGTCATTTGACTATTTTGTATCTACTTTCCTTTGGGTTCATCTTTTTACCACCTGGATCCTGTTTCTGTGTTTCTAAGATGGAGATAAAAACATCACCATGTGACATAAATGTATGTCCACATACTCACACATAGATCTTGCCCTCATAGAGTTTATATTTTATTGGAGGAGAAGGTGAGATAGTAAACATCTCGAAAATGTAAAATACAGAGGTGATTAGTGATAACTGACTGCTGAGGAGTAAAATAAATCAAAGAAGGATTTAAAATGTCAGTGAGGGCTGGGGTCATCAGTGTAAAGTAGAGAGGCCAGAGAAGGACTTGCTGAGAAGAAGGCATTTGAATAAAGACCTGAAGGAATTGAGAGACAACTCCTGGTGACATTGGGGTGGGGGTGGGAGCATCTCAGGCAAAGGGAATGGCAAGGGCAAGGGACTTGAGGTGGGAGTGGGCCTGGAGGGTTTGAGGAACCACGAGGAGGCCAAGGGGATGGGGAGGGGCCAGCGAGGAGGAGAGAGGCAGGAGAAGAGGACAGGAGAGTGGTGGGGCAGACGTGAAAGGCCTTCCGGGCCATCCATGGTGAGGACTTTGGCTTTCACCTTGACTATGATGGGGCGTTGGCAGAGAATTAAGAGCACAGCATCAACGTGACCCCACTTAGACTTAGTGTCATCTAGACCTATGCTGTCCCATATGCGAGCTATGGATCCCTGAGAATGTGGCCAGTGAGACTATGGGGCTGTATTTTTCACTTTATGTCATTTAAATTAACTTAAATTTAAAAATCATCCCTTGATTCGGTTATTGGAAAACTTTTAAGTGTGTTTGGAACAACTTGGGTATGTGAATCTACTTTCTTAACTATAAAATTTTCAGGTCTGAATAAAGATGAGATATTTCCAATAAAAATTCACCATCCAAATTGAGATGTACTGTAATTCTAAAAGATACTTCAGATTTCAGAAATTTAGGATGAAAATATTAAGCTTAAAAAATCACAAGTATATTTTTATATTCATTATATGTTCAAATAGTAATGTTTTGAATATATTGGGTTCAATAAAATATAGTAACATTAATTTCACCTGTTTCTTTTTACCTTTTTAAACCTAACTACTAGAAAATTTAAAATTACAGATATGGCTCACATTCTACTTCTATGAGAGAGAGCTGATATAGAAAAAGGCTTGCACTGCACTTGACATCTGTTAATGAACGAATTCATTCATTCATTACAAATGTATTGGGTGTTTTCTATGAATGGGGCACAGTGCTCATAGAGGGAAATACAGGCACTCTCTGACTTCATGAGACTTTTATTCTAGTGGGAGAGACACACAAAATGAGGAAACAAAAAATAAAACAATGCAAGATCATGGTAAGTGCTCTGGGGTCTGAGAAAAGGCACGTTGAAAAGGGGATGGTCAGGCTGGTAGTGAAGAAGGCTGTCTGAGGTGGTGGGGAGTTATTCCTACTGGGAAGATTATTATCAAAACTGACACACTGAAGTGCTTCGGAAACCCTCATATGCTATCAAAGTGAGTTATTACTAATGTCCGTGCTCTTATGGGCAAGGCATTTTGGTAGAATATGATCCCCTGGAGAATAGAGATCGAGTCTAAATTGAGGGTTCCAGCTGCGTCCTGTCCTGTCAGTGCAAGTTCAAGGTGTTGGTGAGGATCTGAGGTTCGTGGGCCTCTTGGGAGATGGAAGTACTAACCAGGCCCTAGTTTCCATTGAGTTTAGTTGAAAAGGAAAAAGCCAATTATGCAAACAGAAGACAAGTTGTTCTCAGGGCTGACCAAATGATCCACGGGAGAGTGTGGCAGGTGTCTTAGATAGGGGAACGCCAGGTGAGTGGGGTAGATGCCTTAGAGGAAAAGCTGTAGCACCTGGATTTGAAGGGTGTGGGAGTTTTGGGTGGGTGGGCAGGAGCAGGAGGGTGCTCAGGCAAGGAAGCACGGGATAGGTAAAGTTCAGAGGGGTGACCTGGTGGCCAGGACTAAAAATGCTCCCAAGAAGGTGAGGGAAACATTGCTGTTCTACTCTGTCCTTTGCATCCTTGGCAGTGGGTCTGGTCTTCTGAATTCTGAGAAGTCGTTAAATAGATGGGCTTAGAAAGAAATGAGATCTAAATATAGATCAGGTATTTCCAGTAAAAATTTACCATCTGAATTGAGATATTTTATAATTGTAAAAGCATTCCAGATTTTGAAAACTTAGTAAGAAAAAAATAAGGGGGGAAAAAAATCTCAATTATATTTTTCATATTCATTATATGCTGAGATAATAATATTTTAGATATACTCATATTGGATTAAATAAGCTATATTAACATTAATTTTACCTGTTACTCTTTACTTTTTAAAAAATGTAACTATTAAAAAATTAAAAATTACAAACATAGCTCACATTCTGTTTCTGTTGCCAGCCTGGCAGCAGCCCAGCCCAGCGCAGTCCATCCCGTCCCTCTTCTCTGTGAAAGTCTTCATATGCGTCCAATGGGCAAGGCTTCCAGATACCCCTGTGACTTGTTACAAGTGGACATGAGATGTTGGAGTCACGTTGGATGCACAGCCTCAGAGTATGAAGGGAGAAAATGGTTCTGTGTTTGGGTGTGCCTTATTTCTCTCCACCGAGAGCCCCCTATTCAGTGTAAAAGATCACACTGGTGAAGTACAAACTCTGGTCCTAATTGTGTAAATCACACGTCTGGGAAGTGACATCTCTGGCCTCAAGTCACACAGGGTAGCCAGGATTCAAACCTAAATCGTGGACAAATTACTCATTCTTTATGCATGACTGAACTCTTCTAAGAATGCTGAAAGAGACCTAAGTCAGTATACTGTACAACACCCCCTTGCTATTTCTTAGATGGGAAATTGAGACCCAGAGAGAGGCAAAGACTTGTGGAGGGTCATGTGGGCAACTGTCTTTATTATCAACAGTTTCCTTCTAAATGGGATTCTATGGAGGGAAAGATAGTCTTAAGTCCTCTGGGGCCAGGGGAGAATGGGCCACTCTTCTCCCGGCCCATTAGTGTGGAACTATTAAAACCAAGATTTATTGGGCAATGACCTTGAACCAGGAAAAGGGCTATACACGTGACTGTGGCTTGGCTGGGAGTGAGCTTCTCGTTCCCAAATTTATCACCTGCCCCCATCCCTCTTCCTTTTGATCAACAGTAACTTCCTAGAGGCCAGAGCTGCACATCTGGCTTTCCTCCTGCCAGGGAGGCCGGCAGCAGCAGATTTCTGCAGCCAGGCATGAGCACAGGCAAGGCAGGGACAGTGCTGTCTCTGGGTGACATACGGAGGCACCAGCTGCTGCTGATCTTGCCCAGCATACAGGGCTGAGAGGAGATAAGGCCCACCCTGGTGACAGGACCTCCCACATGCTGTTTATAGGCACATCTTCCTGCTGTCTGGGCCCTGTCCCCATGCCTGGCCTCTGTCCTTGGGAGCTGGGCCTTGTCACACACGCTCTTCATTTTGATGCATTCCAGGCCACAGTGTTCAGGCACAAATATGAGATGGAGCAAAGGTTCAGCCCTGTCAAGAGGCTCAGCCTGAGAATTCAGAGAGCCCCAGGGAGGGACTTGCCCAGGTTTCTCCACACCTGCAAAGGACACCTAAGAGCCTAATCCTAGAGGGGTTATGGGAGGATGCATCCCCAGGCTTGTTGGGGGGGGCGGTGCTGGGTGCCCCAGCTCTGTGGCTCCAGCCCAGGGAAGATCCTCAGTGTGACTAAACTTTGGGAACGGAATGAACTGCCCCTGCTCTCCCTGATGACCACTGTGATCAGCTCTCTGTTGACTGACAACATTTCACATCCCTAAAAATTATTCTTTGTTGAAAAACCTTGAGATGTTAGCAACAGTTCATGTCTTTGGGTGCTGAGTCCATGGATGATTATTTTTTTATCTCTAATTTCCCTTTCTTTACACTGAATATTTTCTTCATGGAGCCTATATTGCTTTATAATGGTGTTTTAACAAAGTCTTTTACTGCCCAGAAGGTAAGATATGACTTTCAAGGAGTGGGTTATCTGCTGGAGCTAAGATGACCATTTCTGAATAGGCCCCCGACCCACCTCCCCAAACACTTCACCCTCCTTTTCGCTCTATCCGCATTTCTTCTTCCCCAGGAAAAATGCTGTTTTCATGAAGCCAGGGGGTTGATATAATTGAGTTTTTTTAATCATCAAAAATAAAGCAAGAAATCAGAAGGCAATAAAAGGGAGGAGGAGAGTTCTTTGATCCCAGGTCTCTGGCCACCACCAGCAATTTAGAGATTTTTGCCTACATTTTGCTCCACAGCCATGTCATTGTCATCTCACACCATGTTTCATCACTGCCACCCCTACATTCACCTCACAGGCCTCCCTGGACATTTCCGTGACTGTCGTCTGTCCTGTCCTCTTACAAGTTGTGTTAGTCAGATGTCTCATTTACAGGGTGCTTGAGTTGGGAATTCAAATCCCCGAGCTCATCCTTTTCTTTCCCCACTCTGTCCAGTGACATTAGGAGCAACCCGCCAATCTCATTATATTCATGAGTTTGCCAAAAATGTTCGAAAATATCATATACACAGTCACCCCGCTCCTTGCCTTTTGTAAGCGTTGGTTAGGAATGTGCAGTGATGATATTCTGCATATCTCTATCGTCAGTTCATGCCATGGACTATTAATGCTCTCTTTACTACAGGTAATAGAGTCATTAGTGTCTTTCAATCTAATTAGATTAAAAAGCCAATTCCAGAAACCTGAGAACCAATTCAGAAAACTCATTTTTAAAATTCTGTTCATCTAGAACCACTCTTGGTACCCAAATCTGTACTAGTCAGGTATATTAGTCCTTTTTTTCTTGTTTATAACAGAATTCCTAAAACTGAGTAATGTAGAAATAAATGAAATTTACTTCATACAGAAGTCCAGGGTCCAGGGAACACATCTGGTGAGGGCCTTCTTCTTAGTGGTGACTCTCTAGAGTGATGCAGGGTGTCACATGGTGAGGAATGGCAGGAGTGAGCCAGCTAACCGTCTCACTCGCTCTCCTTGTAAAGCCATCAGAACCACGCCCATGACAACTCATTACTCCACGAATGGATTAATCCATTCAGGAAGTCATGGTCCTCATGATCCAGTCTCCTCTCAAAGGCCTGACCTTTCAAATACCATGATTGGATTTCCCACCCTCTTAACCCTGTTACAATGGGGGTCAAATCTCCAAACATGAACTTTTGGGGACACATTTAATCTATAGCATCAGTGTTCTCCAGAGAAACAGAACCAGTAGGAGATATATATATATATACCACCTTATATGTGTGTATATATATATATATATGTATATATACACACACACACATATATATACCTTATATATATTCAGGGTGTTGAATTTTTCAGGGTTCTTAATTGTAAGCAATAGTGACTGATCCCTGATGATTTAAATAAAAAAGATTTTTTTAAAAAAAAAAGATATTAGGCCAGTCACAGACTTGGAGAGTAAGAGCAAAACTGACATAAACTAAATTAAAAGACATTCTATGTGTACTGAATGTATGTAACCGACAAAAGACTGGTATCCAGTATAGATTTTAAATTCCTAAAAATCATTAAGAGAAAGATGAACAACCAAATAGTCTGAATTAGGTTTGCTGTGCTATAGTAACAAAGAGCCCCCCAAATTAAACAAGTGTATTTATTGTCATACAAAGTCCACTGTAAAGTCTGCTTTTCAGGGAACTGAGTCTTTCTCAGCAACTGAGCAATAGATGTTGCTTTCATGTGGCAGCTAGGGATGGGTAAGCTGGAGGGTTTCACACCACCAACGGAGTGCTTCACTTCAACCTACAACCCATTAGCCAAGACTAGTCCTAGAACCTCTGGCTAACCGGGCAAGAGAGTTGGAGCAGCATAAACCTCACCTGTGCCCATAAGAAGAGAACTGGGTATGGGTAAGCACAGGAAATCTCTACCACAGTGGGCCAAGGACTACACAGGCAGTTCATAAAAGAGGATTCTAGAATGGTCAGTAAACACATGAAAATATGCTCAACAAATATCATTTCACATCCATCAAATTGGCAAAATAAAAACAATTATTGATATTAAGAGCAAACACTGGCAAGGATGAGGACTTGCGATGGGAAATATTTTTCACTGTTAGTGTAAATTGGTACAATCACATTTAAGAGCAATTTGGCAAAATTTAGAGGAGCTTATAGTTCAACCTTGTGATTCCACTTGTAAGTTTATGCACCATTTGAACAAGGGAATATGTACAAGAGTGGACATCATCACATTGTTTGTAGTAGCAAAAAAATGATAACCACCTAAATATCCACCAAAAGGAAGATGGATAAGTAAATAATGGTCTACAGATATGGCAGAATACTGGTATATATCATCATAGATAAATCTTGACAATTACCACTTAACAATAACAAAAAAGCAGGTTGCAGAGGACATATGCAATATAATACAATTTATATGATAATTAAAATGCAGAAAATAGTGCTATAGATTGTTTTTATGTTTATTTCCTATTCTCCTTATTGCCTTCAGGTGTATAGTACTGTTATTAACTCCCATTCCTTGAATTTGAAATTTCAATGATTATATTTTTTATTCCTAGAATTTCTATTTAGTTCATTTAAACATCTGGTCGGTCATTTTTTATGGTTTTTTGTTATTTTCAAGGTTGTTTTTGACTTCCTATTTCCTATTCTTTTAAAGATTTTACTCATATGTATGTATGTATGTGTATATATACAGTAGTCTCCCCTATCTGCAAGACACACATTCCAAGACTCCCAGTCTATGTCTGAAACTGCATATAGTACTGAACCTGATTGCTGTCAATCGGGACATGTCTCTATTCATGTCTTCCTCCCACAAATTTAACAACTTTTCCATCTTAACTAAGCACTTATCATGAACTGTGGCCATAACTTTGCAGTTTCAGGTGCCGTAGAAACACTAGCATGGATTTCTTTTCTCTTCTTCCTAACTTCATGGAGAGAAGATTCCTTCTTACTATAGATCTTATCAACCTCAGCATACAACTGTTTTCTTTCCTTATTAAGTTGAGAACTTTCACCTTTCCACTTGAAGAATGCACTTTGCAGCTTCCCTTTGGCATATCTGAATTGCTAGCATCACTGTTCTTGTGTTTAGGGGTGTTACTAAGTCAAATAAAGGTGACTCGAATGCAAGTACTGAGATACCATGACAGTGGATCTGATAACTAGGACAGCTACTAAATGGCTAAAGTGTGGGGGGCCTCTACCACATAGACACTGCACAAATTATCAATTCATGTCCTGGACAGGACAGAGTGGGAAGGTGCAAGATTTCATCATGCTTCTCGGAATAGTATGCAATATAGAACTTGTGAATTGTTTATCTCTGGAATTTTCCATTTAATACTTTTGGACCTTGGTTGACCTTGAGTAACTAAAACTGTGGAAAGTGAAACCATGGATAACAGGGTTAACTACTACTACTACTACTACTACTACTACTACTACTACTACTACTACTACTACTACTACTACACAGACACACACACACACACGTCCTATGTTTGATAATCTTAATATCCAGGTTCCCTGAGATGGAGAAGGGGTGTCTATTTCTGCCGTAATTTCCAGTTTCTGTTGATTCTCTTTCTTGGTATCTTATTTCTTCATATTTCTTTTAGTTTTTATTGCTTTCCCTTGTTTGGCTGATCTTCATTTTAGGATTAAGGAACCTCACTGCAAATACATGTTTTCAAAAAGACTTTGAATGTTCTCCTGCTCGATACCTAGAGGCAGTGCCAAACTAGGAGCATTCTAACTTTTCAGCTTTGAATTCTATGCACCGCACACGTCGTGTACATTCAAACCCTACATTTGCGTTAGCACAGGGCACTAGTTACAACTTCTTCGGGGAGACATCTCTGGGTGAGCAAGATTGTATGTGTGTTTTTTACCCCTGCGGCCTCAACGGAGACAGATGCTTTATCACCTTCCTTTGCCAGAGGTGGATTTTTATTTTCTTAGCCCAGTCTTTTATTCGAGGTGTAGCTCTGCAAGGTTCTCAACTTTAAGTGGAGGTCTCAGTTTTCTATCTTCCCAAGGCCCTGTCTGCCTGTCTGTATCCTTTCCTCCCACTCCTTCTGCTTCTCCATTCTCCCTTCTCTGCTCCTTCTCTTTCCTCCTTTTCCTCCTTCTTTGTGGCAAATGCCCTCCAGGCAGCCCGTATTTCAGTCTTCCCACACCAGTCACACATCCATTTTGCTTTTAACCCCTGTAGGTTTCTCTTACTTTTTTGTAAGGTCATCTATTTATTGAAAACCTTCCTTATTCTAAGTGTTTTGTAATGGGAGGGTTTTTCAGAATATCTACTTTCTAAATTGTCTGGAGCAGAAGTTACCCATGTATTATTTGTGTGTGAGTGTGTACACATAAAACTTATTCAGTTTTATATACCAAAACATGTCTGTGCATAGTAAATATTATATTTAGGATAGAAGTTACTTCTGGAAGGCAGAAAAGGAAATGGGATTAGCAGGAATATATAGAGGCTTCAAATTTATCTGTAATATTTTATTTCTTGCTACAAATCTTAAGCAAATATAGAAAAATGCTAAGATTTTTATCAAGCCGGACAGTTGTGAACCAGGTGTGTATTATATTATCTCAATACTTTATGATATATTGAAAATATTTTATAAGTAGAAAAAGAAAAAGGGGAGGCAGGGAAGGAGGGAAGGAGGGAGTGGGGAAAGAAAGAAAGAAGAACTGAGAAAGGGGCAGAAACAGGGGAGGCTGGGCAAAATCAGGCCACAAAAACAGTTTGTGAGGATCCCCTTGCACCACCAGACCCTGGACTCTAAGTCCCTCCTCTGCCACCACTGCCCCCAGAAGCTGAATATTGGCCCCAATACTATTGCTGCCCACTGCCAGAATAAAGTCTTTATAGTCCCTGAGTCTTTACAGTCCCCGAATCTTTGTGTCATCACCTCCCCATTCTGTCCAGGTGCACTCACTGACAGAGCCCAGGTGCAAGAGAGGCTAGGGAAGGAGGTATCTTGCATTTTTTACCTTCTATATTAAGAGGCTGTCCCTGTTTCATAAAAGTGGAAGGATTCTTAAATGCAGGAAGGGGGCAAAGCCAAAAAGTAAGAGTTAAATACCAACCATGCCTATGAAGATTGAATCCTTTCTACAAGATCCTGACTATCGGCCAGTCCCCGGACAGGGTCCTTTACATATAATGTCTCCTACATTCTGCCTCCTCCACCAACCGCCTTGTTCCCAGATGGGTGAATGTTCTCAGTCCAACTGCAAGATGGCAAAAAAATTAGACTTGCTCCTGCCACAAGGTAAGCCAGAGGCAACACAAAGATTGGAATTCAAACTTCCTTGACTCCAAGTTCTTATTTCTGACATTTTTTAGACAAATGCAAAGAGAGGCAGTTGCCATATATATGCCCACCTCTTCCCTGTTGTTTCACTCTTACCAACAGGTATATCTCCTTCAATGCATGCTTCATCTTTGCCATGAGAGAAAGGTCAAAGAAAAGGTGATGTTTTTCTTTGTTTTATTACATTAAAATCACTTGATAGAGTGTTTGGTTTTAATAAAGCCAGTGCAGTAACAGACAACCCCAGGTATTGCATTGAATAGAGATCTGTGTAGAATCTCTATTTCCCCAAAGCCAGCTATAATGGGGGGGTTTCAGGCACTGTGACAGTAAGGGGAAGTATCTTATTTGAGACTTTGAGAGCTCTTCAAATCATTCTAGGTGAACATCTGTCTCAACAGGCCACAGATAATGTAGGTTAAAGATCTGCTGTTCATGAGTACAAATATGAAAAAGGGTGGGTCCAGGGCACGAGTGCACCTAGACAGAGCATGTTTAGGTGCCACAGACATGGGTTGTATGCTAAGCATTGAGCCTTCTTCAAACCTTCTGGCTGACTGTGTCTGCAGGGCCCAGAAATTGGCCCTATTTTCTCAAAATTAAAATTCAATAAGAGGCATCTTTCATTTCAATCTCCTGCCTTTGTGTTAGCAGACACAATACTCTGGTGACAAACACAGGTGAATTGAATTTTGTTTCTCCCATAATAGTTGCATCCAGCAGCAAACTAATGTATTAGTTATCAGAGATGAAAATAAGCATAATGCCTGATCCCGAACTGGAAATTGCATAACTGCAGCAAAATGCCTTTTGATTGAATTGCACATTTGTTTTCTTCTTTTCCTTCTTTCTCCTTCTTGCTGTTAAATCTCCATTTATCTGTTATGATCATGGCTTATTAGAGGGCTGCTTTGGAGCACACTAAAAAGAGAGCGTTCTCATTTACTGCATCACTTCTCTCAACCTCAGGCTCTTAAACACTCACCCTGAAGCCTTTAGCACTTGGCTCCTCCAAGTGCTAAAAAACCGAAACTCTGGGACACATATTCATCCAATTTATTGTTTGGTGCACAGATTCACAGCCTATGTGTCTAATCAGGAGAAAGGGGGCTTTTGTCTGGTGAGTGGGGCACAGTAATGAAAATAGATACCATTTGAGCACTTACTATGTGTTTGGTGCTTTATGTATTTTATCTGTAATCCTCATGTCATCTAAGGAAGAGAGATATTATTCCAATTTAACTTATTATGAACAAGTTCTCAGAGGGCGATAGAGTGGCTGGAAGGATGAGTGAAAGAGAAGAATCACTAAACCCTTGAATTGGGCCCAGGAACAAGGTGATGGCATTGGCATTTACAGCTGGGAAGCCTGGGAGATAGATGGGTATAGTGTGGGGTGAAGATCACAGGGTTGGTTTAGAAATCATTGAATTTGAGAGGCCTTTTTGAAGGCCAAGTGGAAAAGTCACTTACAGAGTTAATGATTTTGGGGGAATGATTTTAAGGGTGGAGTGGTTCAGAGAGAGATGAACCTTCGCGCTAGCCTTGGAGTCAGTATCCTTAAGCAACTCACTCAATATCAGCATGCTGATAAGTGGCTGAGCTGAGATTCACCCTTCTCTACACCCCCTTCCCCTGGCCTGCAGGACTGCAGAGCCCTGCTCTGTCCCTGTTGAACCCAGGGATGACTTTCTATCACCCATGCTGTGGACTTTAGGCAGGGAAATAACTCTGGATTTTATAATCAGGTAAGAGGCTAAATTCATCAAAGCAACACATGGATGTGTAAGTCTCATTTTGTCCCCAGCTAAATGTAATAGAAGATTTGAAGTGGAAATTCTCTTAGGAGAGAAGGTCTCCTTTCCTTGCCTTAAATTAGAGTTGTCATAAGAATCGCCATTGCTTCACATCACCCAGAGCTCTGATTCTTCTCAGGGTTCCCACAAACATAGTTGCTCTTCTGCCCACAGAATAGGATTCTGAAATTTGGTGCTCAGATCGTAGTTTAATCTCCTTTCCTTTGATTTCTGTCCAAACTAGCTCAATTCAGAAAATATTTATTGAAAAGGTGCATGTGTCCAGTCTGATGGAGAGAAATAAGAGTGCATGTATTATTTCCTAAAACCAAGATCAGGATGTATAATCTGTCCAAGAACCTAATTTTGGGATGTAATGACGTGACAAGTCAAAGAGGGTTACACGAAATATTTGTAGCTAGATATTAAATATAATACCTTTAAGGAAACTGACAACATGAGCCTGTAACTATCTGGCAGTAAATGTGGACTTTGGTCATATTTGTGGTTTCCGGTTACAATGGTGTATTTTATGGTCCATGACAGTCAAGGGACTTACACTTAGGGGACAGCAACATGCCAACTGTGAGACATTGTAGAATAGAATAAAATGAAGTCAAAGCCTGAGCACGCAGCATTCAAAGAAGACCATTTATTAAAAATCTGTTATGCAAAAGGCTCTGTTAATGAAGCAGGGATGATAAGGTTGGCTTATTGTCCTCTAGCTATTCACAGACTAATAGCTGACTGATAACCGGATCACCAGCAATTTTAATATAATTCAGTACTTTTAGAGCAGAGTGCCAAGGCGGGGTTGGTGGGGGTGGGCAAGAGGCAGATGAGCCTAGCACTGACTGTGGAAATTAGGACAGACTTTCTGGCAGGGATGTCATTTGAGCTGGGCCTAAGGTGGTAGAATTTGGATATGAGAAGGTAGGTTCAGAGAGCCTTGCAGTCAGAAGGAACAGCAATAAAAATGGCTTGAAGATGAGAAGCCAGGGCCAGGTCACAGGAAGAGTGAGGAAGATAATTTGACCCTATAGGACAGAGTTTCATGAACAGGGTTCAGGACCCCTAAGACTGAAAAGGGAGTATGGAAAAAAGACAGTGGGACTTATGAATGTTCAGCGATGACGGAGGCTAGAATTTATTCTTTCGGCAATGAAGAGCTATAGAGATTCCTCAAGCAGAGAGATAAATAACGTGACAGCTGTGTGTGGCATAGACTGCAGCGTGAGACATTTTAGGACACTCTTCGGTCCAGGGAACATTTGTCTGCAAACAGGTAACAGGGTATCATAAGCACGTGAGTATCGTAAACACATGTAAAAAACGCAAGGACTTGAACTTGGTAAAAACACCTGGCCCTTCCAATTCTTTGTCTGGAAATCTTACCCTGTCTCCAAACCAAATAACTTGTGAGATTGTCAAAAAAATCCAATCACGTCATTCTTGGGTCTAACATCCTTCAGTGGCTATTATTTGCTTTTAGAACAAAAGCCAAGCTTTAGTGTGAAATTTAAGGTCACTACCAATCTGGCCTTGCCTCCCCCAACTCAGGGTTCCCACCAAACCCCCTTGACTGCTGCCCAACAGCTTGTGCCCTCTCCACCCTGCCTCTGCTTACACTAGGGGAGGCATTTTGCTTCCAGTTCTCTGTGTGTCACTCAGAGCTACTCGTTCTTCCATGCAAGTGGCCCTCATTTCATCAGCCCAGCAGCCTCATTTATGGCCCCCACAACTCATCCTTGAACTTCCAGGGATCCACACAGTGAAAAAGTGGTGCTCTCACATCCACCCAGACGTGCTGTGTTCCCTAGCAGTCACACCTTTGCCCAGGCCATCACAAGGGTATCCCAGACATCTGGCTTCCATCCAGAACCCTATTCAACCAGGAAGGGGCTGGAGACCGGACTCTGGGGCTTTTTAGCTGACTCTATAGGAAGAGGAAATTTAAAAGAAATTTACTGTCAAAGATTCAGATGATAGACAATTCTTGACCAGTTCTAGTTGAGAAGGTGATCTTTACTCTCTCTTTCCCAGATTTTCCAGGGCAAGGGTTTCATAAGCTTACATGATCTGATACTTGGCTCACATATCTCTGCAGGTAGAGGGAGCCAAGAGAGACCAAGGACATCCAGCAAAACACCAACCTTGATTTCAGATCCTTCACTAAAGAGGTTTGGTAAATGGGGAATGAACAGCCCAGGCTGTCTCCTTAAAAACACAGACTCAGGTCAGTCCTCCATTTATTTTCATTTTCAAACCATTTGTATCATACACCTGCTCTGGGCCAGATGTTCCTCGGGTGCTATACATTTGTTATCTCCCTGAATCCACACAGCACACCAGTGAGTCCTGAATGTACCATGTATATAGTGACTCCTGCCTGAGGACTTGAAATCTGATTCCATTTCTGCCCCACAGAGAAGAGAAATGGGTACTTACTTAGTGCTGGCCATGGGCAGAACGTGGTAGAGGTTCAAACAACAGACAGGCAAAAGTGAAAAGTCAAATGCCCACTATGCCTGTGAAGACTGAGCTCTTTTTACAATATCCTTACTATTGGCCAGGCCAGACCCTGGTTTGGACCTTTTAGATTCAATACTTCTTTCTTCTGCCCCCAACGACTCCCCCTGCCCACCACCTTGCATCCTCACAGCCACTCTGAAAGGCTGATGCCACCATGCCAATTTTTAGAGCAAGAGGGATGGAAAGTTAAAGAAATTCTCCCCAAATCACATGGTTAGTAAATGCCAGTGCTGGCATTCAAGCCCTGGTCTGCCCTGTCAGATTCCAGGTACATTTACCGTAATAACAAGGAGGCCCTTTGGAGTCTGGGATACATGGGTTTCCTTCTTCATCCTGTCCCCTACTAATTATGTGACCTTGGATGAGTTCCTTAACCCCTCTGAGCCTCAATCCTCAAATTCCAAATTCAGTGGATCCCAGCGCCCTGTGCACACTTGGTTGGGAGGCTGAAATGGGTTGGGGCTAATGCTCAGCCCAGTGCTTAGCATGCAGTAGGACCTCAAGGAAGCTGATGTTGTTACTGTTTTCATTTTAACACGAGTGTTTAACCCCTCCCTGAGCTTTGCTTGGATCATGGGCCATAGGAGGTGCAGGAGCAACTTCTTCCTCCTGTCCTAAGATGACGGCCAGGATACTGATCTGTTTTCTCCATCCAGGCTGAGCGTGGATGCCAACAGGACTGGCACTCATTACCCACCATGACAGCTGCACAGCCAGCAACTGGCAAATCCCAGGCCTCCCGGCTGGCTCAGCACAGGCTGGTAATCACAGAGGCAGGGTCTGGAGTCTCCTGGGCTTGTGCTTCCTGAAAACCCCCCAGCCCCAGAGAGGCCTGTTGGGGTCTCTGCCTAACTTCCCACTGGCCGCTGAGCAGGGAGAAAGTTTCCGCAGATTGGAGGGTGGCCTCTGCTGTACCTCTCTGGACATTCTCTGTCTCTGATTACTCATGCATGCTGCTTGGTGTGAAATGGTCCTGCTTCACTGACATTTATCACTGGCGAAGATGAATATCTTCTTTCTCTTGCTAAGTGTTAACTGAGAAAATTCATATTAGGTTTTGATCAAAAAGACAGGATCCAAACATGTTTTCTCATCAGACTCCCTTTGTTTTAGGCCGGTAAACTGTAACATCCTAAAACCTTCCCTCGGAAGGGGACAGGAAATGACATGATCCACACTGACGTCAATGACACAGACCCTTGAAGGTCTGGAGTAAGAAAGAGCAGATTCAATCCCAGGCTTAATTGACATGTGGCTTTGACAAGTCTCTACAGGGCATCATTTATAAGGAACATGCATAGTCACTAGCTAAATGGTGGCTGGACCATAATTATTACCCCACAAAGGTGCCTCTCTTAGTTTTTTTTTTTTTTTTTTTTCTTTTAGTTGTGATACAATATACATATGTAAAGCTTACCAATTTGGCCATTTTGAAGTGGCATTTTTAAATTCAGTAGTATTAAGTACATTTACATTGTTGTGCAACTGTCACCACCATCTCCAGAACATTTTCATCTTCTCAGATGGAAACTCTGTACCCCTTAGACATGAACTCTCTGCATTCCCTGATACCACAATTCTACTTTCTGTCTCTATGAATTTGACTCTTCTAGGTACCTCACATAAGTAAAATCATACAATATTTGTCCCTGTGTGGCTGGCCTATTTCACTTAGAATAATGTCTTCAGGGTTCATTCATGTTGTAGCAGGTATAGAATTTCGTTTCTTTTTAAGGCTGAATTGTATTTCATTGTATGTATGTACCACATTTTGTTTATCCATTCATCTGCCAATGGGCATTTGGGTTGTTTCCACTTTTTGCTTATTATGAATAATGCTGCTATGCACATGGGTGTACAGATATCTATTTAAATCTCTGCTTTCAGTTCTTTTGGGTATACACACGAAAGTGGAATTGCTGGATCATATGGCCGTTCTATGTTGAACTTTTTGAGGAATCATCACACTGTTTTCCACAGTGACTGCACCATTTTACATCCCACCAGTGGTGCACATGGGTTCCAATTTTTCCACATCCTCACTAACATTTGTTCTTTTCTTTTTTTTTTTTTTTGTTTGTTTTTTGATAGTAACCATCCTAATGGTTGCAAAGTGGTATCTCATTGTGATTTTGATTTGCATTTCCCTGATGATTAGTGATACTCAGCGTCTTTTCACATACTTATTGGCCACATGTGTATATGTCCTTTGCAGAAATGTCTATTCAACTTGCCTCATTCAACTTCACAAAGGAGAATGTGTGTACTCCCTATAGCTGTCACAAGCTTCTAGATACTAGTGTCCCCTTGGTCCCATGTAACATAACAAGAATAATTAGGTATCTCTTAGGATATGAGTAAAATAATGAAATAATGTTTGTGAAATTGTCTAACAAAATGTTGTACAGTAGATAGGTACTTAATAAATGTTTGCTTAAAAAATATTGTTTTAGGTTAATGCTTATCAAGTTTTTTGTGGCCACAGACCCAGGCAAAAAAATGAGTCACTTTCCAGTTGCTGTAGTTCCGGAGAGACTGTTGAGATCCTAGAAGGTCAGAGAACTACAAGGAGGATATTACAACAGGCAGAGGGCCCATGAGCAGAGCTACTGTTGGATGCTCTTGCAGCATAGATGTCATTCAATTAATTGGGACAAAATCACTCGACTTTCTCTAACTGGAGGGAGCCTCAGAGGTCATACACTCCAACCCTCTCCTTACCCAGGTATATTAGTTTTCTATTGTTGCTATAACAATTTACAACAGACTCAGTGGCTTAAAACAACAGAAATTGATTATCCTACAGTTCTATAGGTTAGAAGTCTGACATAGGTTCTTACTGGGCTAAAATCAAAGAGGTCAGCAGGGCTATGTTCCTTCTGGAGGCTTTAAAGGAGAATTTGTTTCCTTACCTTTTCCAGCTTCTACAGGCCACCCACATTCCTTGGCTCATGGCCCCTTCTTCTGTCTTCAAAGCCAGCAACTTTGGGCTGCTGCCATCCATCTGGTTCTCTTTTCTGCTCCCTTGTGATTACATTAAGCCGACCCAGACAATCTAGGAGAATCTCCTTATCTCAAGATACTTAACTTAATTACATCTCTGACGTCCCTATTGACATGTAAGGTGACAAATTCACAGTTTTGGAGGATTACAAAGTGGGCATCGCTGGGAGATGATTATTCCACCTACAATAACAGGTGAGGGTATTGAGGCTCTGAGAGGTCAGGGGCTGGACCAAGACCAAGAAGCAGCAAGTGGAGGCATCAGGACCTGATGCTTGGCTCAGATCTGGAGTACAAGGTGCTGGAGGCGGGGACGAAGAAATCAGAGATGAAGACAATGCTGAGCAGTCCATCATACATTCTCCTGCCTCTGCTTCTAGGATGGAAGTTTCTACGGTTTGATCCACAGTCAGAAACAATGGAGGGAGCAGTAGAAGATAAAATAATGAAGTCAAGGGAAAAATGCACCCCCATTATTTACACCTGTTCTGCAGATAGGTAGAAGCTCAGCTTTTCTTGTTTTACATTTGTAGATATAATCAATTATCTAATCACTCACACAAAGACCCAGGAATCTATTAGAGGTCATTCACCGGCCTCAGAGGCAGGGGAGAAGTTCCACAACTATGGGGTGTAGGATCCATTGGCTTTGCAGGCTCCACCTACCCCCAAGCCCAGCTGATCTGCTGATAGCTTGTCAGCAGGTGGGCAGACAGACAGTGGCTGCTGTGGTTAGAGTTCTGGCTTTTCTGCTAAAGAGACCGCACCTTCTGTACATCGTGTATTCTGCTCTTCTAACTTGCAGAGAAACTGTGAGCATTTATCCCTGAGTCCCTCCCTGTCATAGGGCTGAAATGCCCACTGAAATGTGGGCAGATGTGGCTGAAATTGCAGGTCTTCCTTTCTCAACTGTGGGAACTTGGGCAAGATTCTTACCCTCCCTGAGCTGCCTTGGCTTCCTCTTGTATAAAATGGCATTGATGATAACTACCTCATGCAGTCAACATGGGAATGAACACATTAAGAACTGAGTTAGGTAAGGAAACACAGACCTAGGTACACAACAGGCTGCAGTGAATATTCATTCACCAGGAGCATCCAGGAAGCTAAGAATAGACTGGTCTGAGGACACAGACTGGAGACTCATTCTGCCACCTGAGCAAAGGTGTGCATATCTTGCCAGGGTGACCCCTGTGCACGATGAGTCTGTCTTCCTTTGTAATGCAATCTCCATCCATCCTAAAATGCTCTGTGGATCCCCAGTGGCAGCAATTCAGAGGGCCTGTTAGAGAAAAAAGCCGCATGTATATTGGGGGTTGGAGGTAGGTGTGGTGACATGAACTTGGGAGCACTTCATACTCTTTTCTCCTCTGCAGATTCTTAGTGTGGGTCAACATCTCAACCTCTCTAAAGTACTATTGACACAAGAAAGTTTGGTTCAGCCTTTTTCAAAGACTTTTGACCTCAAAGACTTGTAACTGGATCATCTGGCAGGATGCTGGTGTTCTGAGTATCTACTGGATACAGTTTTGGAATACTGGGCTGAGTGTGCTTCTGGTCACCTCAGTGGTAACAGATGCCATTTTATGCAAAAGGATAGATAGCCTTTTTATGCAAAGGCTGAGGGAACCCATCTTCTTAGAAAATCTTGAACAACCCCAAACTATATAGAAATCATTCCTCATATCCTTAGAGTTTCCCTTTCCACTAGGGGATGAAAATAGCATGCCTTGCATGAGAAGAGAATACCTATGTGTCAGACCTATTGGCTAGCTCTGGTTTTTTCTGTGTGCTGGGTATTTTCCAGCCAAGTGTTTGTAAAGCTCCCATTTGTCTGGGCTGTGCTCATTGCTAAGGCCTGGCCTTAGGCCTCAAGTAGCTGCCTGGCTGCTTTGGGTCAAATGTGTCCCCCAAAAGTTCATGTTCTGGAAATTTAATCTCCATTGTAACAACGTTAAGAAGGTGGGAAATTCTATTATGGTCATTGAAAGGTGAGGCCTTTAAGGGGTGATTGCTTCCAAGTACCTTGCCCTAGAGAATAGATTGAGCCATTCATGGAGTAATGAGTTAATGGTTTAATGGGTCGTCATGAGTGTGGCTCTGATGGCTTTATAAGGAGAGCTAGTGAGCTGGTTAGCTCTCTTGCTCAGCCCATTCTCGCCATGCCACTGGACCCTGTAAAGAATTCCCATGTAGAAGGAGGTCCTCACCAGATGGGTTACCTGGACTTTGGACTTCCCAACCTTTGAAACTGTAAGAAATAAATTTTATTTCTTCACAAATTACCCAGGTTCAGGTATTCTTCTATAAGCAACAGAAAGGAGCTAACATACTGGCTCTCCCAGCCTCTGCATCTTCACCCTCTTTGCCCTGTAAGAGAAGCCCACAGTTGCTCCAGGCTTAGGAGTGCCCTCTCCCCTGGGCTGGTTACAGAGAAGGCACAAATGTCTGTGCTCCTCAATTCCTAGCTGGCCTTGGAGATAAAATCTCCTTCTGCCCCTTGCCCCCTCTGCTAGGATGCTGCTCCTTGTGGGGAGATAAATGTACCCCAGGTCACACAGAACAACTTAGGGTGTCCACATTTACTGCTGAAGCCTCAGGGCTGTGCAGTTGGCCAGTCTTGGCATGTTGCTGACCCTAAGCACCTTTGCCACCCTCCTCCCAGTCTTTCTTCCCAGTCTTAAATATTGCAATACTACTATATTCACCCTCCAAGACGAAGATCAAACACTTCCTTCTTCCTGAAGTCTTCCCTCCCCCTCTACTTTCTTCTGCTGACCCTCCCAACTGTCCTCATGTTTTACTCCCTTTGGTCATAATTTCTGTGTGTGATTTTCCCCTTCTACCAGGCTGCAAACTTCTTCACAGAAGAAATCATCTTATTTCAAGTAAGTGTTTATCAAGGACCAAGCATAATCCAGGCACTTTACATTAGTATTTCACCCTCCAACCATTCTGAGGAAGGATGGGGGGTATTATTATCCTCACTTTATTAAAGAAGACATTGGGACAGGGGGCATTAAGGGACTTGCCCAAGACAGTGATATTTAGGAGATGTCAGGGCCTGAATTTTAATCTTGATCTAGCTGCAAGCTTCATATCATCGCTTCAAGCTTCATTTAATCAGTTTCTCTCTCGCTCTTTTTGTAAACAGAAGTTTGCTAAAAATTCTGTCACCATGTTTCCAAATCCTATTCCTTTGCAATAAGAAAAACCCCAACTTCATCTCTCATTTAAATAACATTATCGGTTTTATTGAAATTGTAGATATAGGAGTTAAATAATGACAACCTGAATGGACTGAGAGATATTTTGGCAAACTTCCTAGACTGTGAGGTTATCCTTTTAATGTCAGGTTTTCATTTTGCTAATTAATGCCTGTGCAACCAACCTGCTCAGCTGTGATTTCTGACTGCAGGAAATTTCTAATCAGAAGGCTTCACAGCTCTGGAGATGTGACATATCTTTGACTCTTGTAAGGAGGATACCGGCAACACTAGGTGGACCCTCTAGGTAAATCAGGGTGTGCAAAGCACACTGGGAACTTGGCTGAGACATAAGGGACCACACAGAGCCCCAGGCCTCAGGCCACACTGATCCTTGTGAGACTTTAACAGATCCTGAGCTCCTCCTCAGACCTGGTGACTCAGAATCTCTGGAGTGGGCTGGGACATCTGCATCTGCACAAAGCTCTGCAGGCTTTGAAGGCAGACGAAGTTGGAGATCACTAGAATTGAGTGGGAAAGATCCAGGGTGTGGCCACCTCATCCTTTGGAAGTGTGGGAGGATGCTTAGCCTGGGGTCTGAGAGAACCAGGGAAAAGTGAGTTGGGAGATATTCCTGGGGTGACAGGGCTCCCAGAAGGAGGTCAACTTCTTAGCTCCTAATGCATGTTTGAAATTCTGAAATTTTAGATATATGACAGGTTTTATTCTCCATCCAATGTGGAAAAGAGATTTAAAAATAATGAGAGTGATCTTTGCAAATAAGTTTAAGTCTCTACTATGTGCCAACCCCTGGGCTAAGTAAGGCCTGTGATGTTTGTGATGTCAGGTAACAAATTGTTCTTAAAATGCTATCATATTATAAACCTGGCAGGTGCCAACCACTCAGCAATCACAGAGATGGGGAAAGGAAGGGTCACAATTCCTTTCCAGGTTCAGAGCAACACCTGTGAGACCTTTGTCCTTCCGGCTGCTCTGGGACTTTTGGTTGAGTTATCTCACTAATCAATGGCTGCCTGATTTCCTAGCCCTCCTGTGGGCTGGAGCTTCCGAGGCCTTAGCAAATTCACTCAATATGTTGGTAATTTCTGATTCTTTTTCTAAAGAAGTCGTGGACAGATCATAGACATTCAGAACTTGGATTCTGAAGCCCTGGTTCTCAATCCCAGCTCTGTCACTTATAAGCATGCTAGAGTCATTAGGGAAAAATTAAAATACTGCTGCCCCAGGTAAAAGTGAGGGGGTCTTCCCTAGGGGTCACACTCAGGTTCTAAACAGAAGGCCTTAGAAGGAGAAAAAGAGACCTTCTACAATGGCTACAGATGCTGATGTATGGAGAAAGAATGTCATTGTCCAAGAAGGACACTGGAAAATCTCCCAGATATCATTTCCTGGATAGGCAACCTCAGATTTTGAGAGAATGATTAATCTGGCTGCTCAAAGATTCCAGAGCTCTTGGCTTATTTTTGACCAGGGTCTTCAATATCATTGCGCGGTGGCTAAGGAAGCCCAGGTCATGCTGGGTGAGCTTGGCTTCATGTCCCACAGGTGGGCAATGAGCATTCTGGGTCTAGAGTCAGGAGTCACCTTCTAGTCCTTTGCTGTGACAGTGGCTTCTCCTTGCCTCTGCATCATGCCACACTTGTCCCTTTGTGACTACCATCCATCCAAGTGGTATCTATTTATGGTGCTCATGGCTGGATCCTGAGTCCTCAGAACAGGCCTCTTCACATGGAGGCTCTCAGCAAATATTTGCTGGGCCGATGATCAGTCCTAAAGGTGAGTTCTCCCAAGCTATGCTCCCAGTGGGATAAAAGGGCCCATCATCCTTGGAGAAGATTAAAGCCCCTCTGGTTACTAGGAATGGGGACTAACGAGTAGCTGAAAGATAAAGGGACAGAACACTAAATGTAATACAAAAACTATTTAAGGAACGTGTCAGGCTGTGTTCTCACAGCAGCAGATTTTGAATGCAAGTGATTGATCTGGGTGGTGATCAGGGAAGCACCAGTCAAAAATGGAGAAATGAGACAAGAAAGGGAGGAAGAACACACAGCTTGCACGAGTGAGCAGGCACAGGCTCTGGGGCCTCAGTGTGAGTGGGGCCTCTGAAGCTGTCCCACCCAAGGGTGATTAGCTGGGGTGTTGATCCCACTCATCACTGGTTGAGAGGTGCTCCCAGGGACATTAACTTCTCAGTGCTCTAGCCTGCTCTGAGCAGAGCCACCCTCCTCCAGTGTGAGAAAGATCCTGGCCCAGCCCCAGTGTCAGAAAAAACGCCTTTGGGCACTGGCAGAAAACGACTGCTAATGGTATTCTCCTCCTCTTCCTTTTAATAAGTTAGGAAACAGGCTCAAAGTAGTTAAGGGACTTACTGATAAGTAGCAAAGCTGGGATGGATTTTTGCTGATAAGTAGCCGAGGAGAAATTCAAGTTCAATTTTGTCGGACTGCAGAATACCACTCTTTTTGAGGGACTTGCTGTGTTTCTACCATTTTGCCTGAGCATAGCGTGGGGCAAGAGGGTCCAGGCTGTAGGAGCTGCCTTTGCAGCAGTATTCCCTCTGCATTTTTCTGGGATGTTACTACTCTGGTACATCCCATTATAATATTCTTCCTTCTTCTGTTCAGAGCAGTTAGCTCTGCCTCATTATTATTTCATTGGGTTGAGCTTTAGTGAGACACAGACTTTAATTTGTTTATTTAACATTCGTGGTCTGCACTTGCTGATAGAGTATAACTGATTAATTAATTAATTGCAGACTGCCATGGCTCATGCAGGATCATGACAATATTTCAGATACTAATGGGAACTCAGAAAGTGATGGGTGGTGATGGAGATGTGTCACCAAGCCCAGGCCTGAGCACAAGGCGAAGGTGGAGGCAGCTGACCTCCCCAGTGCTGTCCAGCCAAGGCAGGAGGTAGACCAGCAGCCTCAGCCCCAGCCATCCAAAATCCAGGATGAATCTATCGCCTAGTCGGGGTACCTGCTGAGCTCGGTAGAGGGTATTAGTGGGGGAGCCAGCGTGTCCTGGCCTCTCCTGCCTGAGTTTATCCCCTTTGTACGATCCATGACGATTGATTAAATCAGGGTCCATTGATGATCAACTCAACCTTTAGCTCCCTCTCTCTCCTCCCTGGAGGTTGAGGGTGGGAGTGGGAAGAGAGCTGAAAGTTCCAACCCTCTCATCACATGGCTGGTTCCTCTGACAACCAGCCCTGATCCTGAGGCTATCCTTGTAATTCTGCCAAATTGGTCCAGAAGTTCTAGGGAAAGGGTTCCAAACTTGGAGTATGTTTGAAATGGTTTTTGTTTTAGTGCACTTGCTTAGGGCAGGTAGGAGCTCCACAGACCGCCATCCACTCATCTTAGCAAATGGTAAAAACCAAGCACTCCACAGCTAGAAACCAGGTGCTTTCCTCTTGTTTGAGATCAAGGCTCTGCCTTTCCTCCAGGAATGGGATCTGAAAGGGTAATGGCTTTGCTGTCATCATCTGTCCATGAGTTGACACTAGACCCATGGATTCAGATTTTACTCACCATGCTGTCCTCCATTGGCCCCTTCTTGTGCCACCATGACAGTGACGGATTTTCATTCATTCCTAAATTCAACAAGTGTTTATTAGAATGCCTATTGCTTGGCAGAGTATTTTCTACGCACTGGGGACACAGCTGTTGCCCTGCCTTAGTGAGGGTTACTCGTATTCCAGTCTTTCCTGGTTTTCCTCCTGCTGCTTACACTGCTTTGTTTTGTCTCCCTCGGCAGCATTCCCACATTGCCTGACTGACCTGGTGGATCTTTTCTCTTACCTTTCTTCAAAACCACCTATTATGTGCCAGGTATGCCTTTTCCTTTGATTTTCACCATAAGTCTGCAATGAAGGAATTACTATTTAAATTTATGGGAAACTAAGTCTCTAAGAGGTAATATGACCTCTGCAGAACCAAGAGGTGTTAGCTACTTGAACCCCAGAAATTGTACTCAAAATTCAGGGCCCAGTCTTCCCAACTTGCCAACTGAACTCTGGCCATCCCTTCTCTGTCTTGCTGCCTGCAAAATGGCTGTGAACTATTGTGTGCTGTTGGGGCAGTTCTCAGGCTTATAAGTAGAAGATTTTATTGTGAAATTGTATTTAGTGATCCTGTAATTACCTTCACCCTAGGAAGGAGGATAATGCTGAAGTGAGACAGATTTTTCCAGGGCATGTATTCTTCTTGAACCCGGCCTCAGCTATGCAGTATGTCCTGTTTGATCAGGATATACCAGGCCAGTTTCAGATTAAAGCCCAGCTCTGCAGAGACTCTGGCTTCTCCCAGAGGCCAAACATAGGGCATGTCTGAAATGGTCTAAGTTCTAGTGGGCTTGTCTGGGACCATTAGGAGCTTCAAGGAGCCCCATGTACTCATCCTAGAAAACGGTATAAACCAAGTGCCCCATAGCTAGAAACCAGGTTTGTTTATGGGCACAGTGCCTGGCCCAAGATCATTCTATAATAGATATTTATTGAAGAATCAATCAAAATGAATGAATAAACTGTATTCAAATTTTGGTTTTGTCTCATTCTACTTTGAAGGGCCTTGGGCAAGTTGCTTTACTTCCTTGAGTCTGAGATTTGCCAGCTATAAAATGGAATTTATAATACACATGGTTGTTGTGAATATTAAATAAAATGTGGAAGTGTCCAGCTTAGTTCCTGGTATACAGTAGGTGCTAAGTGCAACTTCTGAAAGTCAGGAAGTCATGCAAGAATGGACAAAGTCCTTTAGATCAGTTTTGTGTTGACTAGTCCACAGGTATCTAACCCTCTTGAGCTCTGCTGGAAATAAAGAGATGCTCAGGAAACAGGTGCCTTGTCTGTTCTCAGTCTTTTCATCCACAATGTAGAGACACAGACCTTTACCTAGAGAGCTCCATGGGCAGCATCAAAGCCTCGCCTGACCCTCAGGACCCTGGAAAGGATGAGTAAAGTTTATTTCCAGTGTGCTGGGCAGGAGGAGAGTGGAAGTGAGGAGGGATTAATTGTAATTATCTGTTTATCACTGAGATTTGACCTATGAGTGTTTCTGTTCAAACCATAGTGTTTAGCAATGCTCAGCTGGGCATAAAACCTCCATCTGCTCCTTGGGCTTTCAGTGGACAGAACCTAGGGGGTGAAGCATCACCTTTCAGCCTCACAGACGTGCTTTGCTTTGTTGCTACCTTGAGTAGTTCACCTTGCAGAAACATCAATGATGGCTCAAGGACCAACTAATTTGTCTTCTGCTTTTTAATTGACGAGAAGGGAGGCATTTCTTGCAAAGCGTTCCTGGATAGGAACACAGGTAAGGACATAGTAGGTCCTAAAAATATGTTGTATCTTTAAATTATTGAAGTATTGGAGGAAAGGTAGCTGATTTGCTTTTGGGGCTGCTGCACTAAGGTAGAATATTAAAAAGAAAATATTTGTGGAATAGGGTTAACTCAAAGAGTCTTTTTGAGTTGGTCTATAGTGAGAAAGATATGGAAGGAGCAGAAAGGATTGGGGGGGGGAGGACAATTAAAATGTAATTGTCTTTCCAGAGCCCAAGATCAGATGAGAGAGACCCAACATGGACATAATGGAGATACCAGCTGACTTGGAATGGCTGAGGCTGACCTAGACAATAGGAAGGACTAGAAGTCAAAATGCACTACTCAGGTGTTGTAGCAGGAGGTTGCTTCCTGGTGGCATGTGCTGTGTTGGAGAGAAAAGATATAAGCAAAAAAAAAAAAAAAAAAAAAAGATATAAGCATATGTAAGGAGATGAAGAGGTTGTTCTGGAATGAAAGGCACTGGCCCAAAGAAGGGTCTACTCATGGGGACAGGTCGGTGAACAGTCAGACTTGCTCAGAGGACACTGAGTACAAGGTCCCAGATACAAGTTTCTGCATTGTCACTTAGTAGCTGGGTCACCTGGGGCTAGTTGGCTTCCCTCTCAGGATATCAGTGTCCTACTTTAAAACCAGAATTTAATGTCTGATCAAAGACATGAAATGAGAAAGTAATATGAAGAGATTGACCCTGGCTCAACAAATGATATTCTCCTCTCTTTCTTCTTCTGAACCTCCTGAAAATCAATTCCACATGGCCAAAGGACATTGGGTACAAGGTGAGAAAAGCCCTGGAGCCTTCCAGTAGTCACTGGGTGTCACTGGCCAGTGTCACTCGTCTTTCTCTCAAAGACCCGACAGAGTCTGTATCAGAAGGATGATGGCATGAGACACTGTGACTACAGCTGCACCCACTCTGCCTCGCCAGGAAAACTAGCCAAATGGGTCTTGTCTTTCTGTAATATTTAAACTGAGATCTGACATTTTGCACAGACTGAGGGACATACTGCAGCTGCTCCAATTGCAAAAAATGTTTCTATATATGATGAGGAATCTTTTCCAGAAATGATTGTGGAAGGCAGAAAAATAGCCCCCAAAGACGGCCACATTATAAACCCTGGAACCTGTGAATATGTTACCTCATATGGCAAAGGAGCATTAAAATTGTGGATGGAATGAGGGCTGCTAATCAGCTGTTCTTAAGAAAAGGAGATTTTTCTGGATTACCTGGATGAGCTCAGTGTAATCACAGTGTCATTAAAAGAGGACAAGAGAAGAGAGAGACGGCAGTATAGCAGATGAGAAGGACTTGGCCCAACATTGCTGGCTTTGAAGATGAAGGAGGGGACCATGTGCCAAGGAATGTGGAAGCCTCTAGAAGGTGGAAAAAGGCAAGTAAACAGATTTTCCCTTAGAGCCTCCAGAAAGGAATGCAACCATGCTCATACCTTGATTTTAGCCCAGTGAGACCAGCATTGAACTTCTGACCTATGGCATTGCAAGATGATAAATTTGTGTTGTTTGAAGCTACCAACTTTGTGGTAATTTGCTATGCAGCAATAGAAAACCTATACACCTACCCTCAACCCCTAATTCTCCTTCTCAAATTTCAATAGGAATTCATGTATTCACTCATTCATTCATTCAGTCATTCACTAATTTCTACATATATTTATTCATGTATCTTAGACCTTAGGTTCCTAATTTGTAAATAGAAGTTAATAATAGAAAAAATGTCGTAGGGTCCTTTTGAGAATTAAATTCAGTACAAGTAAAGAGCTTAGCACTTTAACAGGCATAGTGCAAGCACTCATGAGTGTTAATTGTCTCTATTTTTATTTTCCTGTTGTTCAGTCAGCAAATATCTCTCTGGCACTCGGCCTGTGCCAGCTTTGTCTGAGCTCAGGCATGGTTCCTGGATGGAAGAAGGGGTGAGGCAAAAATTGAAGGCTGTTTTCCCCAAAGCCCCACTCAAAAATTTCTGCTTAAGTCTTATTGGCCACTTCCATCTTCAAGGCAAGCCCCTGGATAAAATCAGTGTTCTGTTATAAGGAATAAAGGTTGATAGGGTTTTAGTAGGCTATTACCCATAGTTGGTCAAGGCTAGGAAGTTAGAGAGACAAGGAAAGGATAATTTAGGAAGAACCATTATGTATCAGGTCTTTTATATATGTTATTCACAGCCACCCTACAAGATCAGTAGTCTTATGCCCATTTCAATTTGATAAAACAGAGACCCAAGATAACAGAACTGATCGCAGAAAGAAGCAAAATTCACCCACCGGAGGCTGGATTACAAATCCATGCTCCATCTGGCCACCTCTGCCTCATCTTGAATGCAGGGGGTCAGGGGCTGCAGACAAACCCAGCGTATTTAAAACCTTGCTTCTGTTCTTTAACTCTCCAGCTTGACTACAAGATATCTTTAGCTCAGCAGGACACAGACTGGTTTTCTCTGGACTTTCTACCTCTTCCCTTTCAGTGCTGTGGGAATAGTGTTGCCTTCAGCCCCCACATCATCCTAGTACCCGAGCAAGTGCACCCAACAGTAAGCACCCCGCACAGAGCAAATGCAAAATAGCCATCTCCACTGGAGCATGTCTTCCAAAACTAAAGCCTTCTCCATTTTTGGCTCTTGAGAAATCACATCTTGCTAATCTTTACTCTGCAGCTTCTCGGGGCTTCCATGTGCTGCCGAGCACAAACCCATTTCTTCTCACTGAAGTGTTTCTTGCACCAGTGATGCCCACTGAGATTTTCTGTTCACACTTCAAGACAATTTTTGCTTCCTGAGTGCTCCCTGGACCCTGATCCCATCTTGCAGAGCAAATTGTCATGGTTAAACCCTTCAGGTGGCTGAGACACAGGCAGAGAGACCTCACTGGAGTTCTGTCTGAGCCAAGATCTATCATCAGTTGACCTAATTGAAATTGAGGTTCATTAATAATGAGGCAAACAATGGACCAGCAAGTAAAATGGGGCCTTTAGCTGTCATTTGGAATAATTAGCCAAATAAAAACCGGCTCAGTGATTAGGCTCCGTGTCTGAGGCAAAACCTCTTAGAAAACAGTTGTGCTTTTAGATGCCTAAGGGTGACTGATGATAGAGAGAAGCCACTGTGTATCTCGGGGACCACATGAGGAGACACAAGCAAGATCGTCATAAGAACTTTTCCTAAGTCACTGCAGGGAGAGTATTTGGGGCTGAACTGGAGGAACTTTAACCAAAGCACTGGAGATAACACCGGTGACTTTACAACTATAAGAAACTCTCATCCAAACAGCAGTTTCCCTAAACATCGGTTTGGGAAATTTTACTCTCAAGTGTGACTGGTATCCTGAATTGGCCTCTCTAATCAGCCTGTGTTTACAACCACAGGATGGCTGTGATGATTAGATGAGATGGGTGTGGGTAGTATGCAGAAATGCAAATCACCTTCCCGTTCCCTAACCTTCCATCACTTGCTTTGTTAACATCTCTAGGAGAATGGTTAGACATTCTGCAGTTTTTCGTGGCTCTTTCTCTTTATGTTTATTTTTCATGTAGCTAAAGTAGAATTCAAAAGAAGAGAATGGGCAAAATAAAGTTGGCTTGATTAAGTACTTACTATGAGCCACCATTGTGCTAAGGGCTTTACAATCATTGTCTGATTACTTCCTTAAAGCAATCCATTATATCAAATTTACAGGTTAAAAAACTAAAGCTTGTAGAGATTAACTTGCCTAAGTACAGCCAGGCTGTCAGTCTAGAGCCAGGATTCAACCCAGATCTGTTTAGCTCTGAAGGAAGTCCATGTCATTTTCACTATAATGAGAAACTTCCGATAATCCACATTTTTACACTTGTATGTCTTACCTATACAATAAATATTGAATAAATATTAAATTATGTTTGATTAAAATTTTGTTCAAAAAGCTGCTGCCATGTTCCAACACTGAAAACTCAAATTCCATGCATGCAATATCTGGTGCCTTCCAGAGCCACGTGGAAATAGAACATTCGATTAACCTTAACATGAAGGTCCTGAGCACTCCAGATAAAAGTGTTTTCTCTATAAAAAATGTAGTGAATACAATATGAAGAAGAACTCACAACCTGTGTTTTGAGAAAGACTTTGGAGGTAGTGTGACTCCACCCAGTGACCGATGACAACTGACTTCTGCTCTTCCTTCTCCTCTCTTCTCTCCTTTCTCTCCGGTTTCCCTTGTCTGTCTGGTGTAGTGTGTGTGGAGTGGAGAAGGAACATTATTTCTGCTTTATTTTTGCCCTTTATGTATCTGTTCCCTTAATGGGAGAATGGGAGGGGGGAGGGGAGGAGGATCCACAAGTCATGTTGACAATAGAATGAATGTGCTCCGATCCACTGGTAGTTTTCACTCCTGCCCTGGGCTTCATGCCTGGCAAAGAGAAGAGGGGAATTAATCTGCCCATGGGTCAAAAAGACCTTCTCTTGGTTGTGTTTATTGCAGCTACTGCAGAACCCTCCTTTCTCAGGAAGGGACAGTGAAGGGACCAAATGCACACGTACCATGTCATTTTCTCAGTGCAAATCCATCAGGGCAAGAGTTATTTCACCCAATTTATAAATAAAGACATTGAGTCTCTGAAAACTTAAATGACTCCTCAGTAGCTATATAGCCAGTCAGTGGTGGAGCTAAGCTTTACGTTCGGGCATTTCATACTCTGGCAGAAGTTAGGGTCTTGCACGAGGCTGCAGAGGGCTACAGTCCTCATAGGGAGCCCTGGTGTGAACCACCCTTGAAGAAACTCTGCCCTGGTGGGCAGGGCACCCAATGGGATGTCCTGGCTCTACCTGTGACCCTCAACCTCTGCATCCCCAAGAGAAGGAGGCTACCACTTGTGTCACTTGGAGCAGAACTTTATGCATTAAAAAAAAATAGAATTCTTTTCCTCAAACTTTATAAACAAGGCAAAGAGGATTGAGTGATTGAATGTTAACAAAATAAACCCCTCAGAAATAAATGAACATTTCATATTGAGCTTCATTTCAGTTTCATGAGCTCCAAAACAGCACTTCAAGTGATTAATGTTTTCTTCATTAACTGTAACTATGCCCAGGCAAATCCTCTCACTTTTCTCTAACATGGTTTTTCCAAAGAGATTGAGGGTAGTTTAGTTCTAAAAGTAACCCTTTGAAACCTGCTGTAGGCATCTCAAGACAGTAGAGCGAGTGTGGCTTTGCTCTCAGGCAGACCTGGGCTTGAACCCTGGTCCTGTAACTTTCTAACTATGTGGACTTGAAAGAACAAACCTAATTCCACATCATAATTTGGAGATATGAATATGAACTTCACAGAACCTTGGTAGTCTGTCACATTGGTGGACCCCACCAAACCATGTCTCTTGGCATTTATGTGCTTTGAATGTGGACTGTGTTTATGCTTGCTTTAACCAATACAATGTGGTGGAACTTCCAAGAGTACTAAAGTGTAAGTCTTTCTAAAGCAGTAATTCTCAATGGGGGCTGATTTTTCCCTCTCAGGTGGCATTTGACAATGTTGAGAGATGTTTTTCATCCCAGCTGGGGGAGTGCTACCAACATCTAGTGAGTGGAGGCCGGGTATTTTGCTAAACATTTCACAATGCACAGGATGGGTATCTTCTGCCACCTTCCCTCCCCCAAATAATTATCCAGCCCAAAATGTCAATAGTGATGAGGTTGAAAAACCCCATGTTTAGGCTGTGTCTCAGCCTGTTTTCTGTGACTTGTAACAGAATATCTGAAAATGGGTAATTTATAAAGAAACAGAATTTATTTTTTATAGTTGTGGAGGCTGGGAAGTCCAAGGTTGAGGGAGTGTGTCTGGGGCCTTTTTCCCAGTGGGGACTCTCTGCAGAGTCTCAAGTTAGCACAGGGCATTACATGGCGGGAGGGCAAGAACATGCTAATGTGCTCTCTTCCTTTCCTTATAAAACCACCGGTTTACTCCCATGTTAACCCCTTAATTAATTAAGCCAGTAATCCATGAATGGATTAATTCATTCATGAGGGTAGAGCTTTCATGCTTCAGTTACTTCTTAAAGTCCCAACTTTTAAATATCATAGTCAGATTTCCCATCCCCTTAATACTGTTACAATAGGGATTAAGTTTCCACTTGAGATTTGGAAGGGATGTTCAAACCATAGCAGGCTGGGACCTGGTCCTAAGTCTCCATGTAAGTAACTGAAAACCAGTTATCATTCTAATGAGATCATGCAAATAGGCTACCTAGAGGTGACAATGCCACATTGAGAAGAGTTCCTGAGACTCTTTGGAGAGAAAAAGAAAAACACAGCCATCACATAGTCTTAATGAAGCCCAGTTTACAGCTGCTCACCAGCTGAATGCAGCCAATAACTAATCACCAGTAAGACTGGCAGAAGAACTGCCCATGTGATCCCAGCCCAAGTTTCAAAATCATAAGCAAAATTTAACAGAATTTATTATTATTATTGTTGTTGTTTTAAGCCACTAAGTTTTGGAATGGTTTGATATACATCAGATGACTAAAACAAGAGCATGCATTAGAGAAACTAGCATCTCAACAAATGTCAGATTCCCTCTGCAGAAGGTACTGTGGTGTATCACCCAGATTACCTCCTTAGGACTGAGGCTTTCACCCCACCAGCTGCTGGTATTGGTGGCTGGCAGTTCACAGCTGAATGCCTCACTAATATTTGCCTTTAGCTGAAGTGAGTTGCCTCACCCAAGCTCACAATTCCTTCCTTGATGCAGCTGCATCAAATGACTTGTCTATGCGGTTGGAAAGAAAGGCCTTGCCTCAAAACAGGACACAATGAAAGGTTATTCCAGCTCTAGAAATCCATAGGGCCATTATTTGAAACAGCAACTGTTAAACACCTCTCTCTGCCAGCTGCAGCATCCTTCACCCCTCCAGGTCTTGATCTTGAAAACACTGATCCAAGAAACTTCTATATGTAAATTTTGGTGTAGGGAAAATATAGGAAAGTGGTCAGGGCCCCTCAGATGTTCAGAATTTTGTTGAGTATTTGATGTAAATATCCACATATGCCCAGGTATTCCTTGGTTATTATCTGATGTAATTGCGTATGGGCACCTAGGTGACCTGGGTTATGGATTTAAGTATAAAGGACTAACGGCTCTGATATACCATTTGCCGCAGCCCCTTGGAATGCTCTGAGAGGCCACTAGGGAGGCTGCTCCTAGCTCTGAATAAAGCCTATTAATTTTTTACCCATGGCTCCCAGGATTTTTCCCTATTACCTAGCTCACGGGCCTGCGTGTGAGGGGTTCGTGACCCAGTCTGTACAATGGGCTTGAAGGATTTGTGAACCCTAAGCCCTAGCTTGACACTTGGTCTCAGAATCTGTTTTCTAGGGAACCTGACTTAGAATAGCTTTTGCAGAGGATTGAATTGTTCCCCCCCAGAGTTTAATGTGTTGGAGGTGCGGTCACCTCTATGACAGTGTTAAGAAGGTGGGAAGTACTATTATGGTAATTGAAAGGTGGAGCCTTGAAGAGGTGATTAAATTGTGAGGATGCTGCCATAGTGAATGGTTTAATGGTGGCCATGGGCATGGTTCTGAGGGCTTTAAAAGAAGAGCTCATGAGAAGTTTGCTCTCTCTGCTCTACCATTTTGAAATGTGATATCCTGAGTTGCTGTAGTCACAACCAGGACAAAGCCCTCACCAGATGTGTTCCCTGGACTTTGGACTTCCCAGCCTCCAAAACTGTAAGCAATAAATTTTGTTTTCTTATTAATTACCCAGTTCCAGGTATTTTGTTATAAGCAACAGAAATGGACTCATATACCTTTCTTCCTTCCTGTCTTCTGTTTATGAGTTTTTGCCTGAAGACCTCCAGGACACAAGGCAGTTTGGCCAAGGGCACCACCCTTGGATGCTGAAGCAAGCCATAGTCCCTGCTCTATCACTGGCCATTGATCTCTGTTAAGTACAAGCTGCCTTGACAATAAAAAAGGAAACAGTAAGCCTTGCTCTAAACCCAAGGAGAGATTCAAAAGTTTAACTGTATCTCTGGGAAACTTAGAAATAGAAAAGAAACACAAGGAAACATATTAATCTTCACCAGAAATGCAAGAAATGCAAATTAAATCCACCTTGAGATAGCATTTTACACTGACTAAATTAGCAGAACAAAATAAAAATAAATTCAAATACACATTGCTGGTGACATTATGGCTAATATTAGGTTCTCTTAATCTGACAATTTAAATATAGTTTTCAAGCACTAAGAGAAAGCAATATGGCAACATACAGTAGAAGTTATAAATATGTTTTTGCCCTCTGGCCCATTTAATGATGGAATAGAATAATCTATCTGAATAAATTTATTTAAGAGAAAGGTTGGGATTTAAATTCTGACCTCTTAAATTTCACCAGGCTGAAAAACATATATTCAGTGTACATAAATATGTTTTGGATAACAAGCTGGAGCATAGAGTTGGAAGATTGGGAGCTATGTATTGTATACGAAAAATGATGGAAGTTGAACATATCATAACAATGTTTCTCAAAGCTTGGTCTTCTGACTACCAACATCCAAATAGCCTGGCACATTATTAAAAGGTGCAATCCTGAGCATTACCCCAAATTTCAAGAAGCAGAGTTTGCATGAGTTAGGTCTGGGGACCTGCATTTTAAGTAAATTCTCCGTGCGTCCTTGTGTTTCCCAAGTATGATCTCCCACGTTGAAACTTTATGCTGTTTTGAGGAGCATAGAATTAGGAGGGATACTATCTTTTCAAATTTGATGTAGTTTTTTTTTTTTTTTTCTTTTTCTTTTTTAAAGATGACCGGTAAGGGGATCTCAACCCTTGGCTTGGTGTTGTCAGCACCACGCTCGACCAGTGAGCAAACCGGCCATCCCTATATAAGATCTGAACCCGTGGCCTTGGTGTTATCAGCACTGCACTCTATCGAGTGAGCCATGGGCGGGTCTTTGATGTAGTTATTTTGTTATTATGTTTTCACAATTGTTAGAAAACAATGTAACTTTCCATTAGCACTCTAGAGAAAAGTCATTTTAATTATTGGTGTCTTAACAGTCTCCCATTAAAGTGCATAGTTTCATCCATGCGGGCAGGTTAAGTATCAAGAGAGAAATGTCTCGCACTAAGAAAAGGATATTCTTATCATTATTAATCTTCCTGGTAATAGATATTTATGATATTTTTAATAATCTTCTGTTACTAGCCATTCCAAAGTGTCCTTGGTTCTGCCTCTAGCACTCTTCTGGCTCCTGGCTTGTGGAGGTTGGGATACCTATATATGCTTTGAGCTCTGTGATTGGGTTTAGGGAAAGCTGTTCTAAAGCCTGAAGCAGAGGCATTAAATCCCAAAGCTTAAAAATATTGTTTCCTTAATATGGAGAGAGGAGCACACACATGAGACAAATCCCCACTTGAGAGTGAAACTGGGAAGACAAGTGAAAACATTAGATTTTGACCAGCCCATGTCACCCTCTCCTTGCCCTATGGAGCCATTAGCACAACTAAAACAGCTATAATAAAAGTGATGCATGTCTCTCTGTCTGTCTCAATAGTTTATTCCAATCGCTATTTAGCTATGTGCTAAACTAGCAGACTTTCTAATCTTTAAAGGAAAAAATAAATCTTTAAAAATTTAAGGAAAATTTCTGCCTTAGCAGAATTTTAGCAGAAACGTCTTTTACTCCAAATTCTGTATCAGAGGGATATTGAACAGGGAGAATTTTCAAAAGTGAGCCCTCAATGACCATTTTTGTTCACCTGATATCCTTCCTAATTATTAATTAGTAGGGGTGAGAGAATTAGAATACAGGTATGTGTGCACATTTGCACACATGCACACACACATGCACACACCTCACCACCACACTGTCAAAGAGCCCCTAAAAGGCAAATAATTAAACAGGGAAGAAGTAGTATAGGGCTGTAGAAGGCAAATATTGATGCCTGGGAAGCCAAATGGCAGAGGCAGAATCTTCTCTTTTAGTCTGTGTCATGTCTGAAGAAGATGAAACAAAAATGTGTCCTTGATTTCATGTCAGCTGGGACCAGGTCATGGGGAAACTATATAGCTATAGAGGCTTTGATTTCAAATGAAGTTGTGCAAACCTTGGAGTCCAGAGAAGTCTCAAGGTTTTGCTTTTCCTAACAAAAGAAATAGTGGTTATAAAATGACATTCCAATTAAGACTGGTTCCTAAGATTAAGATTTCAACAAGTGAAATAAGGATAAGAATGGATGGGAAAAAGTACTAAACTTAAACTCAGGGTTTATTCTCTTTAAATCTTGCTGTATTTATGTTAGCATTTAAGTAGTACATTGAGTATGGCTAGTTGAGATAATCATGACTATATGAAAACCCAAAATTACAACTTTACTTTTAAATTAAACCCTATATTGATAAAAAATCATGATAAAATGAAATACTGCCATTTGCAACAACATGGATGGACCTCGAGAGAATTATATTAAGTGAAACAAGTCAGGCACAGAAAGAGAAATACCACATGTTCTCACTTATTGGTGGGAGCTAACAATTAATATATAAATTCACACACACACATACACACATACACACACAAACGGGGGGGGGTAAGAAGATATAACAACCACAATTATTTGAAGTTGATACAACAAACAAACAGAAAGGACATTGTTGGGGGGGGGAGGGAGAAGGGAGGGAGGTTTTGGTGATGGGGAGCATTAATCAGCTACAATGTATATCGACAAAATAAAATTAAAAAAATAAATAAATAAATAAAAATTTAAAAAAAAAAAAAAAAAAAAAATCATGATAAAAAAAAACTGATAAAACGTGTGTCTTGCAATTTGAACTGTCATTTTCATAAGTGAGACCCTGCTATTCATCTGAAAAACTAGAGATGGGAACATCAAAGTTGAGTGACGACAATACTGTTAGAGTAGTGCTGAACTCTTCAGGTCATTTACATATATGCACATTCATGTATGCATGTATTTCTTTTTTTCTTCATTCCAAGGGAAATCAAGATTATTTATAGTTATAGATTCCTGTGATACATTATTTTGCAAACATACAATCTAACTGAATATTAATATCTGTTAAAAAAACTAGGGGGATATACATATTTATTAAGTTTGTTTCTGCATTTATCTATATGTTTGAAATATTTTCCTACTAACAGCAGACACACAAACAGAAAAATTATCTGGACCAGGAAATATATAACTATATAGTAGGAGTGTGTACATGTGTGTGTGAATCTATCTCACAAATAGTAGGCAGAGGGAGTATCCTTTTATAGGGACCAGGAAACATTTCCGTAGAAGGCCAGATAGTGAATATTTCCAGCTTGGTGGGCCACAGGGTGGTCTCTGTTGCATTTACTCAACCCTACCATTACAGCATGAAAGCTGCCATAGGCAATGTATTAATGACTGGGTGTGGCTGTGTTCCAATAAAATTTTATTTACAAAAACAGTTGGCAGGCCAGATCTGACCCTTAGTTTGCCAATTCCTGGTTTAGAGAGTAGACCAGACAGTGTGTCATTAGAATTGTCTTTTTACACTCACCATTTTACTTAAGGAGAACCTGACATGCAGAGAGGTGAAGTGACTTACTCCAAGACACACAGCAAAACCAGAGACAGAGTTCAGATTTCTGTGATGTTCCCTGATCCCCCTAGCACAGAGTAGAAGCCAAAGTGGCAGCTCATTGCACAGGCAGAGTAGAGGGGGCTGGAGGAGAGAGAATGGAGACAATCTTTTCTTCCTAACAGTAGTTGAGGCTTGTCTGTGTTTTGCCTGTGGTTTCTTATTTGTTTGGTTTTTGATGATAGAAGAGCTACCAGGCAGGGAGCCTTGGATCTGCCACTCCACTTAGCTTTGTGGCCGGAAACAAGTCTTCCCCTGTCTGGGCTTCATTTTCTTTAATCCATAAAATGAGAGGCTTGGCTTGATGGTCTTGAATTCCCATTTTGTTCTCAAATTTTGTGATTCCCCAAGTGTATTCCTACCAGCTCAGCATTTTCCCTATCAATCCACATTGATTTACAAATTGGCTAAAACTTACCCAGACCTTGGGTGTAGATAGGCCTGAAGTTGATGGTATCAGGTGGGCACTGCTGGTGAGGCCACAGATTTCTGTGCTTACCAGGAAACCTACTTCTACCACCTCTCTGGAGCACCTCAGGCACTCTGCTGGTCTCATTGCTTCTTGGGCCCAGAGCTGATTACTGTAATAAAGATACCCATATGCTCACAAAGCCTTTCTGGTTTTGGCTCCGAATTGCTGAGCTAGACGTCTTAACAAGCCAGTGGTCTTGCTTACAGATTTATCTATCACTTTAGAATCTCCACCTCTCATTGAACTTTTTCACAGTAAACCATTTTACAACAACCCGTGCCCTGGTTTTGGCATATCCAAGCTAAGGCAAGATGAGGCTCTCCCATGGAGTCCAAGGTGGGTATATTATTACCACCTGTTTGTACATTTTTGCCAAGGATTCAACATTGTTCTTTCTCTACTCCAGAACCTCCTCCATTTTAGTTTAATATTCTTCCTAGAAAACATGGAATAAGGAACAGAGCACAAGACTGAGTATAGAGACCTGGGTTCAAATCTCAACAGCATCACAACTTAGATGCATTACCTTGGACAAGTCCTTTAACTTCTCTCCCGCTTCCCAACTAAACAATAGAGAAGGTAGACTCTGCCTCATCTTCCACAGCCTATTGCAACAGTTCTGAACTCTGGTTCTAAATGAGAATAACATGGGAAGTAAAAAAAAAAAAAAAAAATCTGGATTTCTGAGCCTCTGCCCAGGTCCCTTGAGTCAGAACCTCTGGAGGTGGTGCCTAGGTGTTGAGTGTTACTAAGTCCCCTCCAGGGGATTTTAATGAGTCACTAGGCAAAAGAGCCATGAGTTTTAATGTCTAAATGATATCATCATTGTGAATGCACACTTAAAAAGTGTCATATCAATGGTTTGCACTATTATTTTTGCTGTTATTTCTATTTAAAAGAAGAATATCAAAATTCTATCTACAAATAAATCCCAAGTAAACTAAAATGAGTAAGTAAACAAATTAGGTGGCCTATTCTCCAACATCTTTTAGTTCTTTGAGGTTTCTCTTGAGGCATGCAATCTTTCCAGATTGAAATTAGGGTCAGGCAGCAACCGCCCAACAGCCCCAAGGGACTGGGTTAAATTTGCTGCCTATTTGTATAATCCTGGGGAAACCCTGTGAGATAATGTTGGAGGCCCCATTTCTTTAAGTGAAGCCACTAAAGTGTGGAAGGGAAATCACTTCACAGAAGTTCCCGTAACTGGGACATGGAAGTGATGGGACCAAACACGTGAGCCAAGTCTAGTTTGCGCTAGATCCAGCTGCTTCATTGTCCTCCTGGACAGTTAAAAACCCATCATTTCAAGTTGCACATGACAAGAGAAAACACTAATGCCGTTAGCAATACCACATGATCATCTTTCATGTTGTCAGCTCTTCAAGATACCTTCACACCTTTTGTATTTTAGTGAATCATCCTACTGAAATCACAACCTCAGGTGGTGACTAAAAGGCTGTCTTCAATTTAAAAGCGGGTGAAGTTTCAAAAGTTTTTATAGGAAACGTCCCAGAGTATGAAAAATATAAACACATAGGTAAGTCCTCAGGCTACCCCATTATTACCCTGCACAGTGCTAAGGAGGATGTTGTGCCAATGGCTGGTCAAAACATAAATTTACCAAGTGACCCAGCAATTCCACTCCTAGGTATCTACTCAAGAGAAATAAAAACATATTTCCATACAAAGACTTGTACACAAAAGTTTATAGCAGCTCTTTTTATTATAGCCAAAACGGATAAACAAAATGTGGTATATCCATACAACGTAATATTATTTGTCTATATAAAGGAATGAATACTGATACATGCTACAGTGTGGATGAATCTCATGAAAACATTATGCTAAGTGAAAGAAACCAGATGCAGAAGACTATATATCATTTCATTTATACAAAATGCCCAGAAAAGGCAAATCTATAGAGACAGAAAACAGATCAGTAGTTGCCTGGACTAGGGGGTGTGGTAACACGGATTAATTACAAACAAGTACACTGATAGAAATGTTCTAAAATGGAATTGTGGTTGTTTTTTTTTTTTTTTTTCCAGGAGCCAACCATGGGTATAACAGCAAGGACACTATGAATCAGACTGCCTCTTCTTTTCCTCCAGCACTTTTTGGCAGAATATTCAGCGAAGATATAGCCCATGAGAAATTGCACCAGAAACCAGACTCCAGAGATGAAAGTGCAAACTAAATTCTGCTTCATAAATTTAGATGAAGAATGAAGAGACATACCTTTCTAGGAACATGAATGTTAATGCTGCCCCACCAGGGCCTCACTTTCTGCACTGAGCGTCTGGGAGTTGGTGGGTCACCAAGTATCCACTTTCTGGTTATGGAGTAAGAACACAGAGTGAGGGATGTTTCACTCCAGCCACCCAAGAGGCCTGTGAACCGAACCAGCCACTTACTGAAGACAGCCCTTTATGGACCACTTTGCTAATGTTTCTCAGATTTACCATGCTCCATTCAGACAGCTCACTTTCTGTTTGAGGAGTTTTTCTCCAGCCAGGATACGGTGCAGTATTTTAGGTTCTCTCATCCTTATGTACAATGACATTGTGCATCTGTTTTCTTAAAATTTTGGTGCGATTATGCTGACCCATCTTCCTGGAAGTAAGATGTGACTACAGTCAGCTGATGTGCACATTACCTCTCAATGTCCCTATTCTCTTAGATTCTGGGGATGCCTACCACTCCTGTGGAATGACACAGGGTAGAGGCACTAGCTTGAACCTTATAACTTTCCTATACTCTTAAAAATACATTAAACAAACAGTTGCTTTTTCTCAAAATTGGTTTAGTACTATAATGCACCTAGCTTTCTTCTCTCATATGAAACCCAAATCCCTCCAGCTTATTCCTGCTTCTTCCTCATGGAAATGGACACAAGCACTGGGTGGACTTTGGTCATCAATGTGCCCCAAATATCTCGGTGATAATGTCTAGGAAAGTAGGAAATTATGGAGTGGGCCATTCTCACATGCAAATGTTACACCAATTCCACCCCCCTTGAACTGTAGGAACTCAGACTTCAGGTGCCTGATGCTGGTGGGGCTGTTTGCATGTGTCCAAAAAAATTGGTGGACTTTGCTCTTTGGGAAGGGTGTACCAGTGGGGTTGTCCATAGCTCTAGCCTTGATCCTAAACTTAGCCTTGAACTTAACCTTAGCATGATCCATAGCTCTGTCCCTAATGCTACTCTTAAACTTGGATGAAACCCAATTTTAAGAGTGATAAGGATACAAAGCACTTCACGTGAAGACTGGCATATTTTCATTACTGAGATCATTACTTCACCTTTAGGAACATCATTCTTTTCATTCCAACCCTAATGCTATTAATTCTATCATCAGATTTAATTAAAAAAATCACTTCCATGTTGAATGCCTTGTGTGTCCTAGGTCGGATTATCTTTCATCTATTTATCAATCAACCAATTTATCTATAAGTTGTCAATTTCTCCATTAGTTCTCTATTGATCTTCTATCATTTACCTACCTATATCTAGTCCAGGGTTTTCAGTATCAGCACTATTGACATTTGGGGCTAAAAATTCTTGAAGGGCTGTCTGTGTATTTTAGGGTGTGTTGCAGCATCCTGGGCATATGTCCTCTAGATATTGATAACACCACCTTTCAAGTTATGACAATCAGATATCTCTCCAAATGATGGCAAATCATCCTTGGCTGAGAATAACCGATCCAATCTATCATCTATCCATTTATTTTTACTGGATAAATGTAAAAATATAAAGCATAGAGCAGACATTATTATTCCTATCTTACAGATGAAGAAACTGAGACTGAGAGTTTTGGTGACTTGTAAAAGATTATGTAAGTCTTAAGAGATGGAGCTGGGTTGCAAAACTAGATATGCCTTTAAAAAAAAAATCTAGTTTTTTTTTTTTTTTCAAGATTCTAGGCTATTTTAAATTAAACATAGTGCTACACATCTTTTCCGCAATGCCATTATTCTCCTTTATTCTCAACTTAAAATTATCCTTACATCTAATTGATTCTACCCCAAATATGTGTTTTCTAGCCGAAACATATGTAAATGTATCTGTGCCCCAAACCTTCATTCTAATCCTGTCCTCAATTCAATACTTAACCTTATTTTTAACACCAATTCTTAATTACCAATTGCTTCCTAAATTTTGTTTGCTATCATCCCAGACCATGAGGGTGTTAGCTGAGAAGACAGCCCTGCAGTGTCTGCCAGATAACCGAGCAGGAGAAATAAACACACTTACAGCCAGGGCCATGGTTTCTCTAGTATGTTCTTTCAGTCTACAGAAGAGTGGAGCTGATTCCTCCTCTTCTGCTGACCCATGAAGTGTTCACATAGACCCTGGTCTGCCACAACCCTCCCTGAAGTTGGAATGTTTACAGGTTCCAATAATAGAAATCTTTTTGCACTTTTCTGTGATGAGCTGGAGCTTATAAATGTAACTTCTGAAAAACTGCGTGCTATGGTTTTAGTGGGTCCCCCAAAATTCGTATGTTGAGTCTTAATTGCTGATGATGGGATGGTATTAAGAGGAGGGTAGGATATGATTAAGTCATGAGGGCTTATCTCTATAAGGATTAGGACCCTTATAAAGGGGCTTGAGGGAATGAGTTCATCCTCTTCTGCTCTTTCATCATGTGAGGACAGTGTTCAATGTCCCATGCGGGAAGTAGAGACCTGGTTCTCACCAGACAACAAACCTGCTGGCACCTTGATCTTGGACTTCCCAGACTCCAGAACTGTGAGCAATACATTTCTGGTATTGATAAATTACCCCAACTCAGGTCTTTTGCTATAGCAGCACAAACAAAATAAGACACTGAGCATGTTTAAAAAAAAAGAAAGAAAGAAAGAAAGAAAGAAAGAAAGAAAGAAAGAAAGAAAGAAAGAAAGAAAGAAAGAAAGAAAGAAAGAAAGAAAGAAAGAAAGAAAGAAAGAAAGAAAGAAAGAAAGAAAGAAAGAAAGAAAGAAAGGAAAAGAGAAAGATTTTTAACTGATCAGTTGGCGTCTCAGAGCCTGACATTTTGGTTCAGCTTTTACAGTTATTTTGATTTCTGCCCTAACACTCTGATGCCCCATTAGATGGCTGACAGCTTCTGGTCTCCATGTCCAGCATTCAAACAGGGAGAGACACTGTTTTATAGCAATTAGCGGTGATGCTTGGAAGAGATGGCAACAAGCTGAAAAAAATTAATTGGAAATTTAACCTTTAAATAAAAATACTTAGACCTTAGGCTTCCATTTGTAAGCAGCTTATGCTGTCTGTGCACATTCTGTTGTATTATTTAAGTATTTTCTACACCATTTCTGATTAATACAGCAGTGCTATTTTCCAGTCCAGTCTCCTTAATAAATATATGTGTCAAATATCTATTTCTTCCCTTGAATGCAAAGACTTTTAATTCCCCTTGTTTGCAAGTGCTAACTGGTTGTGTAATGAGATCAACAGCTCCGTCTATATTCTTCTGAAGATTTTATAAGAAAAGCCAGTCGGTTCCCAAACAAAGTTAAAAAAGGTACCTTCTTTAATTTTGCATATTGTTAGTTGCGATCCGGTTGCTAATGTTTGTTTTATTTCCATCTGTCAAAAGCAATGCCAAAGTACGTTGTGTTTGCCTTGATCTGGCTCAATTAATCCTCCGCTGGAAACAGTTCTGTCATTTCATGTTTGGTTAAGACTCTGATTCAGGAGCTCTCAAACTGGGAACTCATCTCTGCCAAAGGCAGCCAGTATATATTTTACTACAACCATCTCGGAAATATCCACCTGACAAAGACAAAAGAAAAAGGTGGGGTAAAGCCCTTAGAGGAATATTGATTTGGGATCAGTCCCATGTCTGCTTTGGGTACAGAATAACAGTGTCCTGGGCTAGGTCCTCTCTATCTGTTCTTTTGGGGCTAAAAGAACCACTAATGCATTACCCCGGGCAAGTAGCTTTGCCAGGTCTCAGCATAGGGCAGCCCCAAATGTGAAGTTTCCATGTATGTCTAATGATGGTGTATTAGTTTGCCAGGATTGCCATAACAAAATACCACAGGCTGGGTGGCTTAAACAAAGGCAATTTATTTTCTCACAATCCTGGAGTCTAGAAGTCTGAGATCAAGGTGTTGGCATGGTCGGTTTCTTCTTGGGCTTCTCTTTTTGGCTTGTAGATGGCTGCCATTTCCCTGTGTTTTCACGTGGTCTTTTCTCTACACTGTCTGTGTCAGAATTTTCTCTTTTTATAAGAGCACCAGTCATACTGGAGTAGGGCCCACCCACGCACCTTATTTTACCTTAATTACTTCTTGAAAGAACCCATTTCCAGATACGGTCACATTCTGAGATACTGGGGATTGGGACGTCAACATATAAATTTGTGGGGGAGGGGACACAATTCAGCCCATAGCAGATAGTTACTAAAATAAAATAAAATAAAAATGCAATGAGGTAAGAAGGGAAAGATTTTGGCCAAAAAAAAAATTATATATATATATATATAAAAGCAGTCATTCTGTAGCTTTCTCTCCATATATAACCTCTTCTTGCTTCTCTTCCCCTCTCTCTGAATAAAGGCTCTGTTACCCTCTGTATGGCATCAGCATATTTTACAAACCATGGACTTTTTAGTTAGTATGTTCTGAGTTCAAATCCTGACTTGACCTCTTATTAGCCATGTGTCCAAGGGCAAGTCATTTAAATTCTCTGAGTCTCAGGTTCGTCATTCTTAGAATGGGGTTACTAACAACTACCCCAGCTGATTTTGTTTTGTAAGGATGAAGTACTACATGTGAAAGCCAGGGGCGTGCTGAGGTTGGGTAAATGGGAGTGGTCTGCCCTGAGTGTTGGTCACGGGGGTGTGTTGTCTGCAGAGAATGTGAAAGTAGTAACACAACTCACTTTTAAAATAATGTCAGTGTCAAAAAGTTACAGCTAGCTAGGAAAAGTCAGTTCTAGTGGTGTACAGCAGTGCTAGGCACCTATAACAAACAGTAATTTATTGTATGTTCTCAAATGGCTGGAAGAGAGGAGCTCAAATGTTCTCATCACAAAGAATCGATAAATTTTTGTGATGATGAATTTGCTAACTACCCTGGTTTGACATCACATATGGTATACATGTATCGAAATGTAACTCTGTACCCCATAAATAGGTAGAATCAATATGTGTCAATTAAAAAAATAAATTCCTTAAAAAAATAATGTCAGTGGTAAAATACTCCTTGTTATGGCATGTGGCTCCCACTACCAACCCCTGTTCTCTTATATGGAACTCAGAACACACCATATTTGTTCCTTCCATCTGTCTGTCTGTCTGTCACACACATGCTCACTCGTACATGCACACTCACATCTGTATCTTGAATTTTGTCACTCTCAGCAAAGCTTACCCAGAGGTATTCCACATGGTTGCACATCTTATTTTTTATTCATTTTACTCAGAAATTGCCAAATGTCACATAAATTATATATGATAGAGAAGAATCATTATTTATTGTTGTTTTGAAAAAAGGAGCACTAGTTGTCTGTGATTAGAGCCTTGCTCTTTTTTTTCCAAATGTCCTCAATTCCTCCAGCCAGCTGCTGGGACTGGGCCCTGTCAGAAGACATTCTTGCTATGAATTAGGAGTCAAGACATGTAACAATTGGCCAAAGGGGAAGTGGGCTTGACGGGGCCCATAGCTTTTACTCTTCCACACCCCTTTCCAAAGTGGTACCCAATCCCCTGGCATCTTTATGCAAACTACCTACTTATAAAACTAAGTAGCTATACTGTATAAGCAGGTACTTTATGTAAACAGAAGATCAGAGGGTTGGTTAGTTGTGCCAAAAACAAACGAACAAACAAAAAACAGCAACGAAGACTAGAACTCTGGATAATACATTTTCTTTCTTAATGGGATACATCTGTTTTCATACAACATCAAAAAGTCTAAACCTTAAGCATGAATTGTTAAACTTTTCCAGAGAATATTTTACCTTTGGATTTTACAAAGTAACTTTCTCAACCCAGAGCTCCAGTGATAGAAGAAATAGATGATGGTGTGTACATTGCAGGGGGTTTTATACAGCTATTAAAATCAAAGTTATGATGACCATTTAATAAGTTGGAGATATTTGTGGATTATATCATGTGAAGTAAATAAGACGATGCAAAATGTTTTATGTTATATAACATTTAAAACATGTTTAAAAACTAAAAAAGAAAAACACATCTAATTATGTCTGATAATGTTTAAGAATTAGCACAGTCATCCAGAAATGCATTTGGAAAGACCCCTCTTCTGTGAGATGGGTGGTGAGTCTTTTGTCTACTGTGTTCCTGTTGGGTATCAGAATCTTGAACCTGTATCCCATTGCTTTAGGCCTGATTCAGATTTCTGTAATTAACAGAGCAGTTTGAATGGGAGCTGGGAGTAAAAGTGGGATCTAATTTAGGATTTAATGAAGGTAGTCAAAAGATGGGTTAGCATGGTTGAACCCAATCTGAAATGAAAACTTTGCAGAGATTTTTAGACAGTCAGCATACCCATAATTCATGTAACTTTTGAATATTATAAAACAGAGCCATAATTTTAAAAATCCTCCAATTTCTTCATACTAAGGCATGGTGAAATGTCTAGCTTATATTTGCCAAGAGAATTGTCTGTTTTTATTTAGCTGGCTCATTTTTTTTGCCATCCAACTTCTCTCTTCCCGCACCATTTTGGACACATGTAGATTTCCTCCAAGATAACATTTCTGTGGGTCAGGCACTTGATTATGAATTGCAGATTTTCCCATGTTTCTTTTACTAGAAATCATTAAATTTGTAGAATGTGAATAACAAAGTTGTTATAAAGACATGTTTACAGGGCATTCTGCTTTCTTCCAACACACTCCACTGCACACAGTCATCTCTCTTGTGTGCTCTGAGCAGTGCTTGAAGATTTCTGTCCCCTCAGGTGGTTTTAATTTCTCTTGATCGCCTTGGGGTGTGGCGCTGTGGAGCAATTATTTTAAAGCAGAAATTATTTTTCAAAATGGGAAGATACAAATAATAAAAGTAATGTTTCAGCTGTAGTACTATAAATTCCACGCCTGTTCCTAAATATCACTTTACACCCAAAGCCATGGAGACTCTGCACTGAAAAAGAGGCCTGGAAAGGAACACATTGAGATGTTACAGGGATTGCATTTCAGTGGTGGGATTGTGGGAATATTTTTTCCCTTGTTTTCCAAATGTCCTTTAATGACTTTCATGAAAAAAGAAAGTCTTTTAAAAACTGGAATAATCATGCTACTTTTAAATGTGCATACCAAACTTCTCGACATCATATGAGCTAATTCTGTTCATTTCAGCACTTTTACCATCACACATGAGTAATTTAAATATTGAAATTTATAAAGAGGACTAATAAAAAAATCCCCATTAAAATCATAACCATATGCTCTATGTTGGTAGGAATAATTTTCTAATTTAAAAATTTTTTAAAAAAATTGGAAACCAATATAAATAGAATAAATAGAAAGTTGTCATGGAAAAATATTGTCCATGATATTCAAAAAATGTCTGGTTAATAAATTCCAACTTTATTTATTTATTTATTCATTCATTCATTCATTCATTCATTCAACATTACGTATGGGCTAGGCCATTGTGTCTACTGTGAGCCAAGAGCACAGTTCCTATCCTCAGGAAGCTTAAGTCTACATTCATGTCCTATCAGAATAAGCATATTCTAGGATTAACATATACTGAATTAGAAGCATGTGGAGAAAAAGAAAAACAATAGATGCCAGAACTATATTTTGTATGCATGAAAGAATGTAGGATGAAAATTTATTCTCTAGTTTATCTGATACATGTACACGCACGCACGCATGCATGCACACACTCACTGTCATACTGTCTCCTCCTGGCTCAGAGACCCAAGATATCTACAAATAATAAAAGTAGTTATTTATTTAAAGCACGTCTTGTTATTGAAAGGGGCAGTTGAATCCCTCGTCTTGTGTCCCACTGATGTCTACTCATAAGAAATAAAAGCAAGTAGTGAGGCTGGGGAGGTTCTCAAAGGCCATAACCCATAACAGGGAGAGGGCTGTGTTGGGACAGGGACAGGAAAGTCACAATAAAGATGATTCTTATGTTTCACTGAGTCATTGGTTTAAAGTGTCAGAGAACCAAACAGATGGATTAGGAGATGATCTCACCTTGGTTTTTTAGTACCTGAATGAATAGAAGAACGCTTGTTATTGACTAGCAATTCCATGTGGTATAACTCAGAACATCTAACAATAGACACAAGTCAATGGGAGTGGGTGGGAAACACTACAGAACAAAATAAATGTAACATGACACTAAAAATAATTTATTGTATAGGTCAGGTGTGTATAGGAACATATAGAATGCATAGTAAAATACAAGAAGTTTGGGCCCTAAAACCCTGTTTGAAAAACAACAACCTCAACACAAGTCTGACATGGAAAAGTGGAGCTGGCTGATACAAGAAAAGTTTGAAAGGAATCTAACAGCCACAGGAGGTGAAATGCTAACTACCCATGGTTAGGACAAATGAGCAGAAAGTGAAATCAAAGCTGGGTAGGATAAACTTGAAAACATGTTTCCAAATGGATTACAACCTTCCTTCCTTCCCTCCTTCCTTCCCTCCCTCCCTTCCTTCCTTTTTTCCTTCCCTCCTTCCCTTCCTCCTTTGTTGTTTTCCTTTCTTTCTCTGAAGAAATATTTATTGAGCACTCAATATGTGTCAGAGGAGTACAAAGGAAAAGATGAGAAAAATTAGAGAGACAGAATTATAATATGCATAAGTTTTAGATATTTTTAAAGATTAAAAGAGCAATTGAAAGAAAACAATCATCAAGGGTCTAATTAAATATAATTTTCTGAAGCTGAAAGGATCTAAATATGGAGATCAAAACCCCCCACTGAATTATAAAATGTAATGAAAAAGATTCACACCTAGAAGAACATAGTAAATTGCTAGAAAATGAGGCAACTTGTACTTAGTTTTCAGGGAAAAGCATGTGATCCAAGAATGTTGCACAAACCAAATGGCATTCATGAGTAAAGGTGACAAACAAACAAAAAACTACATGAAAACAAAACCAAACAAGAAACATGTTGAAAGACTTTCAAAATATGCTATCCATAAACTCTTATTTGAGGAAAAAAGAACTTGAATAGGATCTACACACAACTAAGAACTGACTTGAAATGAATGACTCAAGAGTGGGAAAACCATGGTATTAAAAGAGTGTGAGAAAAGAACAATATAAAGTAAAAAACTGTAAATATCCTTTCAATCTGAATGCAAATGGCAATATAATTCTCAAGAGGTGGTTCTCAATTACACAGTACTAATCGAGTAGAAAATGGGTTTAGAGAGGGAGGATGAAAAACATAAACACACAAAATTGCTCATCTTATAAGGGCATGAGAGTTGACTTTAAATCTCGAAAACCAGAAAAAAGGTGATTCAAACATGGAAAAGTAAGTCAAAGCAAAATTTTAAAAGGAGTAAGTTCCTTCCAAACGACTGGCAAAAAATGAGCAAAAACAAAATGTAGACCAAAAAATAAAAATACATTTAAGAGGGAAAATAGTTAAGCAGTATGAAAAGGAGGTATAAAACAAGATGGCCAAGTCAAACAGCAATAATGCTAGCTAACTCTTGCCCGTCAGTACTATGTGCCAAGAGATCTGCTCTATGTTGTCTATATGTACTTCATTGCCTCATTCAATCCTCATTCTACAGATGAGGAAACTGAGGTACAGGTGGTTTAAGTACGTATAAAATACTAACAGCAGATCTCTTCATGTGTAATATTGATGCCTGACATCCCCCATGGCATTGCACACAAAATCCTTGTCTAAGCCTACCTTGGACAAAGAGGATGCCATCTGAAATCTATAATAGGAATTTCTCCAGTTTTCTGCAATTTTATCCCCATACCAACAAAACCCTGTTATCTCCCCACTTTTACGTTGAGAGTACAGGAGAAGATAGAAGTGGGAAGAAAAATACTTGGAGAAGTACCTGATAGATAATATTATTACTGTAAACACCAAGATTTTACCTAGTAATAACATCTTATTTGCCTCTCTCATTTTATTTGTGTTCTCAAAACTGACTCTATGGCCCCGAGACATGTGGGCTTAACCAGGGCATTCCAACCAGTAGCCAAGAGTGAGCTGAAGCACAGGGCTGGCAACTCATAGCTTTGTCTCCCCGAGGAACCCACACAGAGATGGTGCAGCAGCAGCCAATGAAAGGTTTCTGTCGTCAATTTTTAGATCATTTTAAAAGATTCTGTATCATTAACAATATTTCCCAACAATTGAAAAACCCAGACTTCTCTTATTGTGTTCAGCAGTAGATCTCCACCTGGTGTTGCCTGAAACTAAAGGACAAAGGTGGTCGAAAAAAAAGGATTAAAAGTATTATTGAAGAAATGTGAAAACAGAGAAAGCAGGGCTGGCAGCATTAGTTCAGACAAACTTTATTCCAGGCCAAATAATATTAAAGGAGACAATGAGTGTCATTTTACAATCCACAGTGAAGATAAAACAGTCATGAAAATTTATTTGCTGAATAACATAACATCAAAATATATAAAGCTAAAAATGACAGAAATAAAATGGGAAATTTACAGAAATGCGTTTGTTTTGGGAGACAGTAACACAACTCTCTTACCCTTGGCAGATAAGATAGACTAAAAATAAACAGATAAATTAAATAAAATAATGAATAAGAATATGCATATATTAAAATTAAAATATGTTCTTTTAGCTTCCATGGAATATGCATAAAATTTTACCTTATTCTAAGCCTCAACAATAAGTATAATAAATTCCTTAAAGCAGACATATTATAAAATTAACTCTTCAAATTTAATGTCAGACAAATACAAAATAAGAATAAAAATAAAAACAAGAATGAAAATTAAAATTCCTCTCTGAATAATTTTGGGCTAAAGAATGATAGGCTCTAAAGTGCTGATTATTTAGAAATAAAGGTAAGAATATTTCATTGCAAATGTATGTTATACTGCCAAAGCTACACTCCAAGTTCATAACAGTAAGTCAATTCCTTATTAAATAAGAAGAAATATGAATAAACTATTCAGTCAACTTAAGATGTTACACTGAGAACCTAAGACCAACCTAGGGGAACTAGGTAAATGCAAAATATGAAGATAAGAACAAAAATAAATTGAAATAGAAAATAATTAGAAAATAGAAGAGATAAATTATTTTAGGAGTGGTGTCCAAATTCTTCTTTTCTCTCTCTTCTCTGTCATTCAAAACTAAATAAAATACATCAAGTAGATCAATTTCCAATAATTTAATAAACAATAGGACATTACAATTCACCCTTAAGGAAAATTAAAAATGAGAGATCAGATGATTCTAAATATAGAGAAGTTTTAAAATTAAGATAATACAATTACAATACATAACTCTAGGATATTGCATTGACAAAATTTTTATAAAATTAATTATTTAGGGGAGAAATAGAAATAACTAAAATTGGCTCAAAACAAACTTGCACACAACTCATTCATTGAATAGACCGCAGAAGAAAGTGAAAGCATGCTGTCTCAAATGGCAGGCAATGTCATTGATGGGCTCTCTCAGACTTTTGAAGATCAGATCATACTATGGTTTATAAATTCTTTCAGAGCACAGGCAAAATATGAGCAAGTTAGTAATGCCATAGACTACGTATGTCTGGTCCACCTTTCTATTAAAATACCTTTGAAGATGCAAAAATACAAACTAGTAAAAGAGCATAAAGTTAAGAGAGCGTTGGACCTTGTGCTGCCAGGTTTATGGAATGGATTGAGAATCACATTCTCAAAACCACACAGGCCCTACAGCTCAGTGAACCTAGAGGAAAATCACAGTCTCTGCATCTATCAAGCCATCTCTTTCTCATTCTTCTGCAAGTATGTATTCATATGCATGTACACACGAGGCTACTTTAAAAAGTTCATGGAAAAATAGAATTAAAAGATAATACAAATCTTTTCATGAATTTTTGAAGTACCTTCATATATACACATGTGTATACTTTCTACCTTTCTTTCTTTCTCTTACTCTTGCATGCACACACACAGTTTTGAGACTGAACCTCACCATTTAACCTCACTTGAAGTCTCAGTAGTTTTAATCATGAGAATAATAGGTGACGGTCCACGAACATGGTATGAAATTCATTATAAACCCAGTAGTTCCATAGTCCAACTCATGGCTGGTACTTCAATTAACTTCTCTATTACTATTTACTTTCAAAGACAGAAAAATAATAACTCAGAGAGATGCAGAAATAAAAGTGGTGGCAAGAGGTGTTTCATTCTGCATTACTTCGTTACATGATAAAAAGTGGCAGTGTCAGAAAATCCAGTCATGGGAGCAGGAGAAAATCAAACAAGCCCACTGTATGATTGACAGTGGCCAATATTCCAGGGAATCTGGGTGACACCATTTATACCACTTTTCCTGGCTCTTAGAAAGTACAGGGCTTAGTTTTATTCTTCCCAACTTAGAATGAGCTAAATAAGTAAGTTAGTAAGTAAATAAATAAATAAATAAAACCAAAGTGGAGATCTATACCTAAGAGAAAAGAAGCATTGCTCTGAAGATTCAAAGAAAAAGTAAATCACTGAAAATTATATTTTCTAAGATCAGTGAAAAATATAAGATGTCTGAGGCATGTCCTGGAAATGGTCAGCCACTCTGAGAAAGAATCAGGATGGTCTACGGGAGGCAAGAGATTAAGATGAATACAGAGGTGCAAAGAGAGCTCCTTGAGATAAGAATAGAAAATAAAAAAATCTCAGGAAGTCATGGTGGGATTTCAAATTTGTATTGGAGGCAACAAAGAACAGAACAGACATCACAGAAACGAATCAGTGATGTTGAGGGGGAATATGAGAAAGACATTGTAAACTTCCATGTCTTTTTATTAAAGTATTTGCAACATATTTTTATTTCATTTTATTTTTGTGATAATTTAGGATTCTCTTTTTAATTTCCCATTTTTTTCATTCTCCTCCAATATAATGATTCTTTTAGAAACTATCGATCATATGTAGCCTTTTGCTTCTGAGCATAAGTGCCCCAGCTTGACACAGTTTTTGAGACAATCTTAAAACTTCTCCACTTTCTCACCCTCTCACCCACTCCCCCAACCCCCATAATTTCTTTCTGAGCTAGGTCTGACTCTCTTCCTCCCCTCCAAGCCTTACCCATTAAATGTACATCTTCTAATCTGCTATGCCCTAGAAAAGCAACCAACCACTTTTATTAGTAGTATGTGAAAAATAATTGCCCACAGACATTACATTTTTTAAATGGCACCACATGAGAACATAAGGAATTCTTATTTTAGAGCCAGTTAAGAGACATTATGATCCTTATTTTAACTCCTCAGGGGCATTTTTCTTGGCTCCTCTATTGTTATTTACTCTCATTCTATGCAGTAGATTGATTTAGTTATTTAGGTGTTCCTGTATGTAAAATCACTTAATGAGTATTGACTGAGGCACACATTTGCACGATGGTCCTGAAGGCATTCTGTAGAATACCAATATGGTAAGGCCAATGGGTTTCTTCTGGAACAGTTCACAAAGATGAAATGGCTATTCTTTTAACAGACCTTGTAACTAATGTCTCAGGTGTAGAAATAGTTGGAAAGACCAGAGATGAGAATTAAAGTAGAACATTTCTTTAAGATTCCTGGAAGCTGGGATGAGCCCTCCAACCCAAGGCCCAATTGTTCTCCAATTCAGGGAAAGCCTGTATTGTATTCCTAGATCCGACAGCAATTTCAGGGATGCTGGTGGCACGATGTCTCTCCTCAGTTGCTTCCATGCCATGAAATTTAGTTAATTTAGAATAGTCACAGTGGGAGGAGGAGGAGGAGGAGGAGGACTTCTGTATAGGAGATGTTGGCTACTGTAGTGAAACCACCTTGTGGAGCCAGCATTCTTGACTCTGTTAATGTGGGGGGCTCCCCAACTTTATGTTTCAATCAACTTGCTCTCTAAAACAGCAGTGTGGGCTCAGGATCTGCTTGTGGGACAATTACTTGCTCTCCCACAGCAGTCATGCATTTTAGCTCTTTTGTTTAGTGGCTTACTGAGTGGTGTCACTGGGGTGGCATCATTGACTTTCTTTGCAAAATGAAGAAAAATAAGAAAAAGGAAAAGAAGAAAAAGGAATAATAGGAGGAGGAAGAAGAGGAGGGGAGAGGAGGAGAAGGAAAAGCAGAAGCAAACGTGCATTACGTTTCTCTTGAGAGCAGTTTATATGTAAGGATCCACCATGACTCAGCATCCACCTTTTGTAAAAGAGAAGGGGCTTTTGTTTTCATGCCTCAGCCAAAGACTGAAGAGAAAATAAAAGAAACAAATAAAAGAACTAGTTAGTTTTTCTCTCTTGGGACTATGAGGGATGGACAGTCAATTTAACTCCCAGGCCATGTGTCCTGGCTCAAGGAATATGGCATGCGGAGTTAGGATCTTAAATTAGAAGAAATTTTAGAAAACTTTGAGTTTGACTTGCAACTCCATGAGAAACATCTTAACCCTCTGACAAATAACTCTCACTCCTTATGCAAATTAGTCTCAATCTGAACCAAAGCAGAAAGTCAGAATTCCCCGCCTGCTTCAGGCCTGCTTCTTTCATCTGCACTGTCCCACCCTCAGAATGAACACTAGGGGTTATATCCTAGCCTCTCTTTCTCCTAGTTTCTGGTTCTTGTTTCATTCCAGGGGGCTGGGGCAATGACTTGAGACAGTGTTGATCCTGAGTGCAGTCTGGGTATGGAAACACTTATGAAGTGGAATTGCTTGCAGGATACTCAAAGGCTGAGAACACTGTACCCTTCAGGTGAAATCAGGTTTATAAAGAGACACAGCTTGGAGTGAGACCATGGCATGGAGATGGGCAGAGGGGGATTAAACATCAGGTTTAAAGAGACATGGGAAAATCTGTCTGTCCTCAGCAGGATATGGATGATACACTCAAATCACATCCTTGGAGGAGTTTAATAAAGGCCTTCTTTATAAAGGTATGAGAAGGGTGTAGGGGAAACCACAAGGGATCATACGGTACGCAGAGCTGGCAACAAAGGGGGAGACATTATTGTCCCTAGGCCAATAAGGCAAACAGAAAAAAGGTCACCAGCACCTGGAAGGAGAGAGTGTCAAGAAGAGGGATGCCATGACAGTAGGTGTGTCAGGGCAGAGCCATCTGGGGGAAACCTTGCAGGAAGAGGGACTGAGAACTAAATACCCTGACCTCATTCTTCTGCCTCTCTCAAGTCTCTTGCCAGGCTCCCCATTGGCCACATCCAAAAAGATGCCACAAGGCAAGGGAGTCCCAGAGTACAGTCCAAAGAGGTCAGCTTTCCAGGAGGAGGGCAGGAAAGAGAAGAGTGAGGGGTGGACTTGAGAGGGGGTGAGGCATTGCACATTTCAAAGGTCAAGGTGTGTGGGTGTCTGTAGAAGCCCTAAGACTTTGACCTAACTGCTACCTCTCAGCATCATTGAACCCCCTAGTCATGAGGTGATCGTAGTAAAACAGAAGACTAAGAGTTTCCCTTTCTGCGCAGCCCGCTAGACAAGTAAGAAAAAGAAGGGTTGGCCCCCAAACCGTGCTGCCTCCTATGGACAAGACACCAATCTCTAGGAGAACATTCTCTCCAGATACACACCAATCCGTTAACTACAGATGTCTCTGGCTCAGGAAAGCACAGATGCACACTTTTCAGGACCATCGATAGCACATTCCCTTCACTGGGCTAAAAGAGTAACAGCAACTCATGAAACCCCATCTGGTTATGGTGACCATACCAGAAAACACAGCGATCTCTTCCATCATTTGGATTTAGTGGATACTGTTTTTGAATGGAAGCAATCTGCCTTTCTCATGTCTGCAATGCATGGCTGCTAGCTACGGAGAAACCATCCTCAATAGCAGGTCCATTAATTACTGCTTCTTATAGGGAGAGGCTTCTTGAAAAATAGCAATTAATTTCACAGCATTTCTGGTGTTTTTTCTCCATACCTTATCTATTTGGAATTACTGTTATTCTGGGCAGATATGAAGACTTTATTATTTCTGAGAGCCTTACAGAAGATCATATTTCTTTTTGTTTTTCAAAAAATGAAAGCAGAGATAGAATTAAGTTTTAATTACCATTGGCATATTTTTACTACTGGAATAGACTTAAAAAGACAGAAAATGAGAAGATTTCATATTGAAAGGAGAATTGATAAATACTCAGACTATTTATTCAAACACTCAAGTCAAAATTCTATTTGATCAAAACAAAAGATAGAATCTAAACACAACATGTACTATTTCTGTTTACTTATTAATATCCTTTGCACTGTATGGTATAATGAGTTAAAACTTCCATAAGCTTTTTTCATGGGTGATTAAAATCAAAGAGACTATTTTCACCTGCTCTTTAACCTTTACCTCTGTTTCGGGGGCATTGTCTTTGAATGCACTAGACACCACTGCTCAATTTGGTTTCCCAAGAAACTAGAGAGAGAACTTGACTGACTTTTGCCCAAAGGGCAGTGAGCAATAACTTTTCATAGCCATATATTATCTGGCTGTGGGAGCCAGCCAAATCTGGGTTTGGAGACAAAACATAAGTTGGGCATTTCACACTGACCTTGTCAGAACCTTCCTGAAGATGTTTAATATCAGGCCATTTTTATTGGTACAGACCAGGGTTTCTCAACCTTGGCACTTTAACATTTTGGGCTGAATAATTCTTTGTTGTGAGGGGTTGTCTTGTGCATCCCTGGCTTCTATCCCCTAGATGCTAATAGTATCCTTTTCCCCTCAGTAGTGATGATTTAAAATGTTTCCAGACATTGCTAAGTGTCCCCTGGGTGGCAAAATTAGCCCTAATTAAGAATCCCTGGTATAAACACAACTACTTATGGTTATAGAGATTAGCTAGCTAGCTAGATGATAGATAGATAGGTCGATAGGCTATAGATAAATATACAGATGGTCTCCAACTTCCAATGGCTCAATTTAGGATTTTTTGACTTCATGACTGGTTGATAAATATAATCCCATTGTTAAGTCAAGGACCATCTGTACAGGGGCACATATATACATAGCTCAATAATATGAGGTTTGTAGTTTTTGGAAAGACCTTGTTATGTATTTTCAGGCATATCTGGATTTCATACCAGGCTTTGTCAAAAATAAGCTCTGGGATACTTCTTCATCTATAGAGCCTAACGATGTTAACTCCATAAGGTTTGGTGAAATTAAACAGGTGAATACTTGCAAAGTGCTCTCCACTGAGCTCGGTACATAGTAGGTGCTCTAGGAAAGCTATTTTCTTCCCACGTGCAGGAGCAGTGAGTACTAAATAGATAGATGATAGCCACACTGGAAACGAAAGGGTCATTGCATTCATGGACAGATGTTTCTAACCCCTTTGCTCTGTGTCAGCTGAAAGAGAAGTCTGCCTTTGTTTCGTGCCATATAATAGTTTATTATTTCACATAAAACATAAAAGTGCTTTTCTTTAAAAAGTAAGTATGTAAGCAACATACAAATACTTTCTCACTGTAAAACTTCAAACACTGCAGATAAAGCTTGGGCCTTTTTTGACTTTTTACCCCAAGGCCGCCCCCGTCCCCAGAAGCAACTGCTAACATCAGTTTGAGGTGTTTCCTTCCAGACCATTTTTTAAGATTTTTATATAATTATCATTTTTTTGTGTGTAAAAATATGTGCTTTGATCTTATACATAATGATATGTTACCTTCTTACTGCATGTACCGCTAGTATATACAGATCTAGCTCATTCTTTTTAAAGCCTATTTGGCATTCCGTAGTATGGGGACTTTGGTTCTTTCAAATTTTAGGCTATTGCAAACAATACTGCAGTGAACAACCTTACATCTCATCATGCATTTATGTTCAATAGGTCCTAAGATCTGAAATTGTTGGGCCGGGGGTATGCACACTTTAAATTTTAATAGAAATATCAGGTTGCTTTCCAAAGAGGCCAGACCATCTTATGTTACTATCACCATTCAGTAGCATCAAATTTATCTATTTAATTAATTTTGGCTAATCTGATGAAAATAAAAGAGCAAAACAGGTATCTTGTTTTGATTTGCATTCCACTGATTTCTGCCGAGATGAGTATATTTTCTTATATTTGATGGCTTTTTTTTTTTTCTTTTGAGATTTGCTTCTTTCTTTCTTTTGTCTGCTTCTGTGTTGGGTTGCTTGTCTTATCCTCAGTGATTTGTAGGATTTTTAAAAATACATTCTGCATATTAATTTTTTGCCAGTTATACAGGTGGCATAAGAAGAGTCTTGAAGATGCCACACAGTAAGCATTTCAGAGGGCATCAGGTTGAAACACTGCTGTCTGGGATAATTAGTGAGATTTTCCCAGCTATACTGTGTTCCTGTCTCCTCGTCACTGCTTTCCCCATAAAGGATTTGGGTGTCCACTCCAAATTACACTTTTGACATTGTCCCTTTTCAGCCAAAGATATCCCCGTCTGAACTCCTGGTTCTCCATCATCCCAGGCAGCTCCCCACCTCCCGGCCTCCGGGGTCAGAGGCCGCGGCCTAAACCTACTCTGGAGAAGTACAACAGTGCCCTTTTCCCTCTCTTCTCCATAGTACCCTCCCCTTACCCATAGTAGCATTCCCAAGTGTGCAACACAAAACGCTATGTCCACGGAATATTAATAAATGTTGCGGGCAAACAAGACTTGTGATGTACGTTTGCAAAACACTTGGTTGAACCAAATTGAATACCTTTTCTCACTGCAGGCCATATTTTCTCCCAGAGCTTTTGCGATGTCACCCTGCAAAGGTGACTCTCCCAAAGGGAATTGAATTAGCAGCGTTTTCCAAATGCATTTGACAAGACAGAGGACTTTTTCCCTAGAGCATCTCTGAAGACCAGCTCACCGTGAAAGATGCTTTAGGGCATTTGTTGTGGTGCATGAAACAAGGATGCAGTTTGACAGCTGTCTCATGCTCTCCCTGGAATGGAGGTTTCTTGGGGGCTGCTCTGTGTCTTAATTCTCTTATGCTCTGTGCATATCCCCCATGTTCAGGGCATTGGAACATTGCATGCAGTAGAAGGTCACCGATAACTGCTAAAATGTGAATATGATCAGGATAAATATATTGATTGGGATGGGGACTCACAGAAGAGGGCTGTTTGCAAGTTTTCAGGCCTGTGTCTGATGAGTTTTGTGACAGTGGACAACCTACTCAGCTCCTCAGGTGGTTATATTAGTCCATTTCTGTTGCTTATGATGAAACACCTAATTTATAAAGAAGATGAAATTTATTTCTTGCAGTTTAGAAGGCTGGGAAGTCTAAAGTCCAGGGAACACACCTGGTGAAGGCCTTGTTCTGGGTGAGAGCTCTCTACAGTATCCCATGGTGATCAGGGCGTCATATTGTAAGAATGGGCTGAGCAAGAGAGCTAACCTCACTTGACCTCCTTTCAAAGCCGTCAGAACCATACCCTTTACTCTAAGAATGGATCACTCCATTCATGAGGGCACAGTCCTCACAATCTAATCACCTCTTAAAAGCCTCACCTATCAAATACCAGAATTGGATTTTCCATCCTCTTGACACCATTACAATGGGGATCAAGTTTCCAATTTATGAACTTTTGGGGGATGCATTAAACCTATAGCAGTGGTGGATTTCCCACTCTATGGTGGAAATGATAATAGCTGAATTTCAATAACTTTGAGGTATACTGAATGACATGATAGATTCACTAGCATAGACCAAGTACTCAGATGTGTTAAATATAATAAAATTTGTTTGTGGTTTTAGTCCTGGTATAGCATAAAGTGTCTGAGCAAACCAAAACCCCAAGCATTCTCTGATGCCAAAATCCATTCATTTTTCAGAGAGAGAGAGAGAGACAGCACTTAATATGGAAATGCTTTTGGAGGAGGGAACACAGCTCCCTTGCTCATGGTTGCTTCCTCCAGGCTTCCTGTTAGATCCGGATCCTGTGGTCTGTGCCTTATTGTTGCTGCTCCTCCCTGGCAGGGCAGTTCTTTCCTGTGCAGCTGATTGCATTTTGCATTTTTTTCAACATGTACACACCAGTCCTATAGCACCCCCTGGCAATGCCTGCCCAAGCCAGTGGATATCACCTCCTCAGAGGTCTGGGCCCCAGCTCCATGGGATCCTTCCACAAGCTTCCTAATTCAACCACTTCTCTTTCTTTTCCCAGCCCTGGGGGTGGTGCCTGCTTCCCGCATTTGGTTGAACTGTGATATCTTAGGGTTGTCTTTTTACCCCTTCAGCTACCTTTTTATCAACTTTATTCCTAGTGAACAAGTCTTTATATTAAATTCTCTCTGTTCAACTACCTGGGTTGATTTCTCTCTTCTGACTGGATCCTCGCTGATAAAGGGAAAAAGGAGGAACAGAAGTAAGGGAGGAAGGGATGGATTAGAAGGACGGATAGTAGTCGGTCTTACAGACCCATGTCTTGTGTCCATCTCTGGAACTCTCAGCAGCCAGCCAGCCTTATACCTGGCCTTCTGATAGAAATCCGAACGTGCAGTGTGAGATGCCTTCCCCCCAACACAATAACCCACTTACCATAGATTAGCTTGTTAATTATGGTATGTCTCTTTTGTTTTCTCGTGGAATTGGCTGCTCAAATGTGTTTTTCTTTAAGTGCTGGAAAGTCATCAGTAATTCATTAAAGTGTTCTGCTGATGTTGATTGCTGTTATAATGATTATTACAATGTTGTATTAAGTTATAGGAATTAACATTGTCTCTTTTATGGGAAACCGTTAATGAGTTCCACACACTTCTGGAAGATATTAGCCCATGAACTTGGTTCTTGGGGCCTGCTTGTTTCATGAGCTCAGCTGGTGACTAAGGACTTTCCTAGTACAGGGATCAAGAGTGTGTGCTCTGAAATCAGACGGCTTGGCTCACCTTTCATTCACTGTGGGACTTCAGACCATTCACTTAACCTTCCTGCTCTCGGTATCCCCTTCTCTGAACTAGGGATAATAGTAATATCTCCTCATAGCTTATTGGCAGATTAAATAAGTTAATAGAGCTTAACACATTTTCTTGGGACATTCAATATCCATCATTGCTTGAACAAACAATTCCATATGCAACACATTTTCAGCCCGGAAGCCCTTCTTTCTGCCTCATCTCCACCTTTTTTTGCTGATTTCTCTTAGAGCAGGTATTCAGTAAAATGGAGAAGTATATAGATTTTGTGTTCATGTCCCAATGTGATCTAGAACACTGCCCGGACTTAGCAGGAGCTTCACAAGCATTCACTGAGTGAATGAATCTATTAGTTGGCTCATGGTTGGGGGGGATCAAAAGGCTGGAAAATGAATCCACGATCCAACATTATATAAACTGGGCAAGATACTGATTTCCCGTGGTCTTCACTTTTCTCATCTCTAAACAGACAATACCACCGTGTTTGTTGTTGTTTTAGTGGTTCCCCAACAAGAATCCCTGGGAAACTTGTTAAAGAAGATGCATATCCCCAGGCCTGTCCTCAGAGACTCTGAACCAATAGGTCTGGGATGGGCTCTGATGCTTACATTCCAACAAGCTCTCAGGAAGACCAGGTGCCATGTGGGTGCCCTGAGGAGCACATTCTGAGAAATGCTGCATTGTGTGGCCATAGTGAGGTCTTAATGCAGCTGCATATGCAATGCACCTGACTGGTGTTTAAGGACATTTAACCCATGCCCCTTCACCCAGTAGAGAATCCTTTATGGTGAGATGCCTGCTGGATTTTATGTCAAGAATCCTGGGCTTGAGTTTCAGGCTTGCCATAAAACAGCTGGGGAGATTAGACACATTGCTTAACTTTTCTGGGTGTCATTTTTTTCTCACGTGTATATACAGGTCTGAAGGAATCTTTTCAAGAGTATCACATGAGATACTATATGTCTTTCAAATATTATATTTTTAAATTTGTGGGTTTACTTTGTTTTTTATGACAAGCTCCTCGATCTATATTATTAATCCTAAACCAGAAATAGCTTTTTAAAAAGAAAGAATTGTTTATAAGGTGAGTTGGAAGTTAGCCCAGGGGACCATTGTAATTCAAAAGCAGTGGTGAAAGGGGACACAGGTACCAATGACCAGCATGACCTCTTAGGTCAAGGACCATGCAGAGTGATTCACCTGAGTCCCTGGAGTGGGCTGGGCATATCAAGGCCTCTGCCCCATGCCCCTTCTTCTGTTCTGGCGAATGCTTCAGTCTGGTACACATCCTTCACTTCCCACACTTCACTCTCAGTCTGCATGTCTGTCTTCTCCTTTCCTTACTCTATAGGGTGAGGTCAGGTATCATGCCACAGCATTCCCTGTTGTCACCTCCACATTTCTCATTGTGATGAGAAAAGTCCCCATTCCTGGAACTCAGACCTGGGAACTGACTTTGACTTGAAAAAATCTGATGATGGGGAAAGTTAACAGGTTTCTGAGTCCAACAGTTCAGCTCTAAGCTGCATCCTGCAATCTCTTTGTCCTTGATAAATATGCACAACATCTGACTCCCATTATCTTCCCTACCTAGAAAAGGGTGCTAAAGAGAATTTCCTTTCTTGTTGGACATAGACACATAGATGGTGTATTAGTCTGTCACTGTTGCTTATAACAGAAATACCCGAAACTGGTAATTTGTAAAGAAGCAATATTTATTGCTTACAGTTTTAGCGGCTGGGAAGTCCAAAGTCCAGGGAACACATCTGGGGAGGGCCATTTCCTGGTGGTGACTCTATACTGATGCAGGGTATCACATGGTAAAATGTCAGGAGCAGAGAGAGAGCTAAAGAGCTCACTTGCTGTCCTTATAAAGCCATCAGAACCAAGCCCATTACTCCATGAATGGATCAATCTATTCACAAGGGCATAGTACTTATAATCTAATCACCTCTTCAAGGTCCCACCTTTCAATAACCATAATAGGATTTCCCACCCTCTTAACACTGTCACAATGGGGATTAAGTTTCAAGATGAGCTTTGGGGGATAGACGTATTCAAACTATATCAAATGAAATAAAGAGTGGAAGAAACAGGCCTATGTTCCTGGCCCTGTGTTTATCTCATATGACCCTCACCCAAGCTTATGCCATTGGGGTTATTACTGTTCTCATCCCACTAAAGCCTAAGTATTATGAATGCAGGAATGTTTGATACTTTCATTCACTAGAGTATCCCCAACACCTGCGGCATAGCAGATATGCAGCCCTATTTTCTCCTATTGGAAGGGAATGGATTCTACTGGAAATGAAGTCCCTGAGAATATCAGCAATCTGCCAAAGCTTGCATGGCCAGGAAATGGCAGAGCAGGAGCTGTTTTCCAAGCCCTGACCTGTCCCATTCATACTCCTGGGTAGCCCAGCTCTCCAGTAGGGCCAGGCTGGGCATCACTCCAATGTCCTGGACCTACAGAAACCTGGGTGCATAGGGACAGCTGCTGTCTCCCTCTGCTCCTCTGTCTCCTTCCCCCTCACTCTCTCTCAGACTCTACAATCACCTCATTAAAATGCAATTGCATGATTCATCAACATTATTGGAGAAAGCAGTTAGATAAAATAAGGGGGAGAAATTAGTATTTGCAAAGACAAGTAGTATTGAGCTTTCTACCTCATCAAAGGGCTAAATGCACACATGTTAGCGGTCTCACCCTGACTGCCAGAAGTCCCCTGAGGGTGGGCTTGGTTTCTCTTTCCCTCCCTCTCTTCCCAGTCTCTTATATGATCCATGATCTTTACATTTTGCCCACAGTCATGAAAGCTAATGGCATCATTTTCATGCATGGACACGGGCCCACCAGCTGACAGTGGTTAGTAATTCTTATTACAAATATATCTTCTAATTCCTGAGCTAGAATTGTAAAGCTTTTCTATAGTGACACTGAACCAAAATATCGAAATTGCTAAAGCCATTAAAGAAAGCAGTGGCAAAAGGTTGTAGAATGCCTTTTAAGTAATGCCGCAGCGAGGCTCCCTGGAATACAGATGCAATGCCTGCCAGAGTTTTCCTGTAGCCTCAGATCAACCGGGAACTCAGACTCCAAACTTCCAATGCCTTTGGCAGGAATTGAGCAGAGAGAAAGAGAAAGAGGGAAAAAAGGAGAGAGGGACAGAGAGGTCTCTTTGAAAAGTAACTTTTGCACAGTTTTGGTGGTTGCCGCTTGCAGCTTGATAAAACAGGTTGCGTATGTCAGAGCCAACCTGTAGCCCTCTCTCTTGAAGGCACTCTCCTCCCACTCCCGGCTCCATTCACTTGGGCTTATTCTTCAAGACACAGTTCAAGAGCTCACTGTCCGTATTCCTAACAAAGGAGCCCCTTTCCTTCTTCCCTTCTGCCCCAGCTTGGCCAAGGTTGCTCCTTTGGGCTCCCACTGCCCCCCAAACTCCTCTCCATCACAGAAAACGTAAGCATAGAATATGGGAAACATCCTGGCTTTGAACTTGTCAGAGCTTCCTCCTTGGGTATATGACTAAAGATTTAGGGCAGGACATTTCACCTCTCCAAGCCTTAGTTAATTCACCAGTCAAAAGGGCTTGATGATAGTCACTTCATGGACTTGTCTTATGGGTTAAATGAGATAACATTAGCATCAGCCTGAAAGAGGAGTGCTATTTGTCTTTTTATGGCTTTGTCACATGTAATTTTTGGTGGCTGTCTTCCCTTGAAGATGCGGCTCCTTAAGGAGGCAGCTGGATCCACAGCTCTAAAGCTGCTCCTAGGACTGCCTCTTTGGAACTCTTGGCTCTGCCGACCTCTGTGTTGGCTTTCTTTTGTGGGCAGGCTCTCTCTCAGCAGCTAGGGAGATGGAAGGTGGCAACCCTAAAGTGGAATCTCAGCCTCACAGCTTAGCATCCCAGGGAGGGCAGGCTGGGGAGGAATGGTGCAATCTTTCTCCCTTGTGATCCATGTATTAGCCTCAAGGAAGGCTGGTTGGCCTTCTTGGGTCAGTTGTCTACCTATAGATCATGTGCAGCAGACGGATAGTCCATGCCAGATTATCAACTCCTGCTGCCTTCCACCCTAGTATTCTGGAGTGGGAGTGGACAGTATGCGTGCCTTTTCCTCCAGGACCACATGAGATGGGACAGGGATAGTTATCCAACAGAAATGGGCTGCTGGCACCAGCAAAAGGGGAAGGTCCCTGGGAACTCAAAACCAAGAGACATGCATTGAAGGCCAAACACTGTTTAAAGAGTGAATTAATCAGCAAACAAATGAATGACGATGGTTCTGTGCAAATAACCCTGGCCTGGGAATAGGGAGAGCTAAGTTCAAGTCCCAATGTCTCTGTTAACGTGGGTGACTTCGTAGCTTTTAACCTCGCCTCTCTGGGCCTGCTGTCCTCAGCTTCAGAATTTTCTGGTTGAATTGAAGATCTCCAAGGCTCCTTCCAAATTTACGTGTCTGTTATCTTATGCTACTGCTCATTAAGAAAGAATTTTAAGTTAATTGAAACAGGACTCTTCTGGCAGGCTCTGGAGAAACCATATAGCTATGTATAGGTTAAATAGAAGGGAGGGTAATGACAGGCTTTCCCTGGCTTAGGGGAAAATTAAAAATAAGTAAGACTAGCCATCCTATTTGGGACAGTGCTGTGCTGTCTTTAGGGAAGACTATGCCAGGAACAGACATTCTGCAAATTGACACAGGGAGGGCCAGCTTGTCTGGCAGGGTAAGTGCATAGTTGCTACCACTCTTACGATGAAATGCAATTTGTTAGATGTTTACTTAGTATTCTGTTGAACAAGAGAGGAAGCAGAGGCTCAGAAAAATGAAGAAACTTGACCTTGACATTCAGCCAGAACTTGGGTCACAGAGTCCCCATGATGCTTCCTTGACCCCATGGAAAGGTTTGAGCAATACATGCCATGTGTTCGCCTTGAGTCAGGGATGGGGTGTCTCTAAAATGGAGAGCCAGTGTCAGGCTCAGGAGAGATCTTTCTAAGATCTATCTATCTCAGGATTTGAACAGAACTGACTCCAATAGATAGGCATCTACTTGCAGCTGGGACTGGAACAGGAGGGCTGTGGGGTCATATCCTTAGGGAACGGTTGGGCCATATGCCTCCTGCAGGGGCAGGAGGCACTCATTGGCTTTCTCAGACTGGCCTCATGACTGCTGGTTGTTGTCTCCTTCTACCTATGTCTCTGTCTTCCAGTCTAGGTCTGTCCCTCTCTGACAGTTTTTCTTTCATTTATTTGTCCCTTATGATCCCATTTACTTTTGGGTTTCTCTTTCACTTAACACCTCCCTGTCCATTTCCCCTCCCATCTGCCTCCCTCCCTTTTCCCTCTCTCACTCTCTTTGTGGCCCTCGCTGGCCCTGTCCACTCTGTTTCTCCCTTTGCATGGCTCAGCTAGCTGCACGCAGCCCTCCCTGTCAGAGCCCACCACTCTCTCTGGCTTGGTCTGCACTGGGGTGGCTGCTGCCTGATGTTGGACCCTGGCCCTTGGTGATGATGATGGCCTCCCCCTCTGGGCCTGGACATTTTCCCCCAACCCTTTATGAGGTCTTCTCAGCCTGGAAGTGTTGGGGAAGTCCCCTTCTCCACCCCAGAGGGGGGCCTGGCAGTATGGAGAGTGCAGCAAGAGGCCAAGGCATGTGGTCCTGACCTTATCTCTGCCTGGGCCAGCACAGCTCCCCTCTGTCTGCAGGCCTCCCCTTCCAGAGGCTTCACCTACCTTCACCTTCCACCTCCCATAGTGTGTGGGAGAGCTCACCATCTGCAAAGTGTCTCCTCAATAGATGCCATTCCTCTGTGTCCTCATATCCCCATTATATTCCAGGGGCAGCCCTTCATGGTCTCATCCATTTGCTCACTCTGCATTCAATAAGCATTCATCGAGCATCTCCTATGCACTTGGCATTGTGCTAGGTGCTATCCAAACACCTATATAGCAGGAACAAGCCAAGCAAGTCCCCTCTCATCACAGCCTAACCTTGAACCTCCCTCCTTGGAGTTCCTACAGCCCCTTTCCCCATCCCTCCAGGAAGAGCCTTTGTAACTACCTGTCAGGGGCCTCATTCCTTAAGGGGACAGGGGCCATCTCATCTCTGACATCTTAGAACCTGTCCCCAAACCTGGAATATAATCAACCCTCAGTAGGTGTTATTGAGTTCCGATAGACAGATAGAAACATGGGTAGATGAATAAAAATAAAGAAATAAACAGATAGATAAATAAATAAATAATGGCGCTCCAGGCATGGTCTGAACTCTGAGACTGCCAAAGCTTATTCCAAATTCCCAGCACCCTCAAAAAACACCATTGCTGTCCAGTGTCCTGGGAATCTGGAAAAGGCTCATCCATCATTATCTCAAGCTGCAAAGAATTCCTTTTTCTCCAAGAAATCAAACCAACCCTCAAATGTTGGGTGTGTTAGCATGTGTTTCTTGCAAGCTGAGGCCTGGATTTCTAGAAGTAATCAATTCCAATTCATTGGCGAAATCTGACTTGCCTTTTCTCAGCCAACTTTGGATGGTGATGAAGTTCATTAAAAGTGGGCCTCTGGCAAGCCCAGTACCCCATTGTGCTGCAGTAATCAGGGCTTCGTTATTCCAAGCAGCAGGGTCTGCCCTAAAGAGTCCCTGGCATGGTTTTGTGGGGACTTGCCCATCTGCAGCAGTGTTTTTTTGTAAATGAGTAATTTGACCATGATATAAATCCACGAGGAGCTTTTCTGACCTTGGCTGGTGAAGGGCTTTGAGAGAACTCTAGAGAGAGGACAGAGAGGTCTTTGCCTGTGGTGGTGTGGAGACCCCATCACTCCCTCCCTCCCTGCTCCAAAGCACACGCTCCAGGACAGAGAGAGTTCTCTTGGCTTCACCATCAGAAAACTGCTTCATCCCCTGGCATGCAAAGGGACTGCTTTGGAGCCCTGCGGCCTCTATGTGGGCGGGACACGTCTCCTCCCCAGTTGTTTGCTTTCAGAGGCTCCAAGGGCCAGAGCCAGGAAGGTGTAAATTTCGCTCTGAATCTCCGCAGGAAAGCAACTTCTGGAAATCATCAACTCTGGAAGCAACTGGCACAGGGATCCCTGAGCCAATGCTCCAATCCAAAAGTAGAAGTCTGCTTTTAGCTAATATTTATGGTGTACCTGTCATGTGCAAAGCTCTGTGTTAGGCTTGTTAATGTGCATAACCACATTTACCTTCTTTATATCAACCACCAGAGCTGGAGGTCATTGATACTATGATTTTAAAACAAAACTTAGTTATTAAAAAAAAAAAAAAAAAAAAGCATTTGAAAATGCTCACGTGGAAATTCTAAAAGTTTATGCAACACAAATGTTACAATTTTTTAAAGATGTGGGGCTAGGGAGTGGGGAGGAGGCTTTGAATGTTCACATTACACCCTACATATATTATTCGTGAATTTAAGGAGTTTGTTATTAAAATGTTTATTACAGAAATTTCGGAAAATAAAGGAAATTAAGAAAGAAAAAAATGCCACTGGTTAGATATGATGAAAATTCCCATTTTCATCCAAGTAAACTAAGCCTCAAATGTACCCATGTACCCATGTACCCATGAACAACATTTAGTATGTTCCATAGATAAATGATGAGACAGGATTTGGCTTAGATTCAGTAGTGGTTTCTGCCCTAGCAGGGTTTCTGAGGGTGTGTTCTTCATAACCCTTGGTCCTAGGAGAATTTCCTTTAGAGGGAATGAAAGAATCCATGCTCAATGAGACTGGGATATGGTGGGTTCCATGTTTCATAACTGACAATTCACAGTCAACTTGTTTACAGTATTCGTTTGCTTGTTAAAGGCTCTGAGAAGTCCTGCAAACCTACATGACCAAAGAACCCTCACCACCTCAAATTCCTAGAAACCTCCCATAGAACCTGCATCCTGTCAAACTCATTTTGGAGAATGCCTCTTGCCCCTGCCCACCTAATCCCCTCCTTCTGCTTGAGTCTCTGGAGTCTGTGTGGGGATGTGCACCCGTGGTGGGGCAAGAAAGAAGTTACCTCTGGAAAGCCAGTGACTGAGCTGTCCTGGGGTGTCCTGTCTGGGAGGCTGGCTGTGAGACGCTTCCTCACTCAGTCTGCCCAACAATCCCAAGGAGTGGGTAATCCCATCTCTTTACACTCCAGAGAGAACTGAGACTGCATTTTCACAGCTGAGAGCCCAGGCCCTAGAACCCACCCCCTGTCTTCTGTGAAACCCCATCTACAAACCATCACTGACCAGTATCTTTGAATTCCTCACACTTTTAGCTGCCTGCAGTGATTAGAAATCCCAAACCACACATTCATTGATTCATTTTCTTGTGTGTCCAACCTGCTTGGCTGCAGAAGGCATACGACAGTCTCAATCCCATGTGATTTTATTTTTTCCACTAAGAACGAGCCATTAAATGCATAACTAAATATGATTCATAGCTATACCTTTGGAAGTATTTTCCCATTCATTAAATCAGCTGTCATCTTTTTTACACCAAGTTTCAAAGAGTAGCATGCAGTGGGCAGGATGATCGAGATGGTCCACACTGGGTCTAGATGGTCCACGCCAGGTGTAGACAATAAGGGAGTGCAGTATCTGCAGAAAATTAAAAACCAATAACACAACAGAATGTTCTTACCGCTGAAATGTCCTCAGCTTCTGGGCTTGAATGTTCAGCCACCAAGCTTACTGGCTAATTTAAGCTCATGCCACTTAGAGGGTCTTGTGCTTTACTACTGGAAGCCCTGGAAATGGCTCTGCTTAGCAGGCTGCTAAGTCTGGAGTTGAGGACTTTTGAGCTACTTCCTCAAGAATATTTTTACACTCTTCACTATCCCCTTATACAGCCCCTCCCTCGCCACACCCCCATGTACACAAGCACCTGGCCCAGATATTTATACTCCAGAACAAATTGCCTTGCAGAGTGGAGAAAGCTTTGCAGCTTCTTTCCAGCAAATCTTCAGGCATATTACTGACTGGGCCTCTGGCCAGGAGAAGGCCCAGCCTCTCTCCAACTCAGGAAAGGCATTCCTTGGCTCTAAATAAACCTCATAAGTCATGCAAACGCTCCCTGAATGAGCCCAAAATGTTTGGCCTTTCTCCGGGGCAGCAACCATGGTTCACAAGGAACATACAAAATATTACTCCTGGCGGGTGCTGTGTCAGGGCCTCTTGGTATTAAGGCTCTAAATAAAACTTTAGAGTGAATGGAGGAGAGTTGGGATAGCAACTGAGGGTGATCCTTCCAGAAAGCATCTTTGGAGGGCAGAATGTGGCAGCTGGCCCCAAGGAGGGCAGGGACCAAGGATCTCCCCAGACAGGGCTCTAAGGCCTGGTTGTAAATTGCAGAAGCTAGGGTCAGTCTGTGAAGCAGCCAGCAGCATCCTCAGCAGTTCTTGCAGCTACAAGGCTCATGCTTTTCTGCCTAAACTCTCATAAGCAGATTTTGGGGGTCTGAGTTTTGGGTGGGGATAGTGGTGGGGTGAGGGTGGACCAGGGACATGTGGATACAGTACTTGGATACAGTGACCTAGCACTCAGCAGGAACAACATTTAGTATGTTCCTCCTGAACTAATGTCATTGCCCCAGAGAAAGGCCAAGTTCCTACCTTGACTCTAGGTTCTGGGGCTCTGGCTTGAGGCTGGGGCTTCTGGGCCACATCTAGCTCTCAGGTGCCACCTAGGCCTAGGTTAGAGGTTGGTGATTCAACAATTGCTATCTGCAGGTGTGGCATTCGCCTGTGATGGCTGAGGACAGATCACCGTCAGGTAAGCCTGCTCCTGGTGATACTCCTAACAACAGCTCAGCTCACTCAAGTCATTCGTGGCCAGGTCCCCTCGCCTTCACCCTCACCTAAACTCCATATTTACACACATCTGCTTAACCCATGGCAGCCCTTTAGGTCCAATGGCATCTTGTGTGCCTTCAATTTTTGTTTCCTGATTGCCAGTGAGGGCAGATATTCATTGATATGCATGGGCGGTTTGTACTTCTGTCTCTGTGAATTGCCAGTACAGATCCTTAGGTCATTATTCTGTTGGTTTGTTTAGGATTTTATCTATTGATTTGTAAACATTTTTATATGTTCTCACCATTAATCTTTTGTTTGCTATATATTTTGAAAATGTTTCTTATCTGACTTTGTAATCCAATGTTTGCTCTTTCCTTCACACCAGTTGTGTTTAAGGCCTGATTAACCCCAACGTTATAAACATATTTCTCTGTGTTTTCTTCTAATCATTTGATATTTTTACTTGCTTAATATTTGACAATGTAATATTTCTGGAACTTATTTTTGTGAATGATATTAGGTAGGGAGTAGATAGAAATCGACTTAGTTATTCATGTCCAATAAATAGCCAGTTCTTCTTACACCATGTATTGAATTGTCTAAAATTTCTCTATTGATTTGAAATGCTTCCTTAGTCACAGAGGATGTTTCTATGTGTGTTTTTATGCATGCATGTATAGGTATGCATTATCCACATATAAATATAGAGCTGTACATCTGGATCCTCCATGCATAATTTTAAATGGAAATATGGGGAGAAATTTGGTGGCATTTTTGAGGTCATTACACTGATCAACACCATTATAACAAACTTTTGCTAAGACATATTTACAAAATATATACCTTATGACTCTTACCTGGGGTCCTGGCCTTCTGGGAACTCTCATCGCCTAGTGAGTGGGCAGACATAGGATGTTCTAAAAGTCGAGAGATTTATGAATAATTAAATCAGCATCTAAAATCCTGGATTGGATACTGGAACAGAAAAAGACATTAGTAGAAAAATAGGCAATATCCAAATACAACCTCTTGTTTGGTTACTAGTATTGTACCAATGTTAATGTCTTAGTTTTGACAAATCTACTATGATTCTGAAAGATGTTAACATTTGGGGAAGCTAGATGAATGATCTATGGGAATGCCCCATACTAACTTTGCAACTTTTCAGTAAATCTAAAAGTATTCAAAGATAAAAAGATTATTTAAACTTTTTTAAAAAAAAATTGGACTGCAAAGTTAATGTGACAATGGCTATGCAATCAGGAGTTCCTTTCCGGGAGTCGGTGAATACGTCCCAGAAGGGAGAGCATTTGAAGTGTGTGGCTTCCGTAAGTCTCATCACCAATTTAGCTCTTGCTCCATAAAATGGAAGAGCAAGTGCAAGATGATCTCTGAAGCTCCTTCCACATTTTGGAAATAGTATTATTTGCTCTATTAGGAAGTGCCCACTCAGAATTCTTTATGCATCTGCAAATTCCACACTCAGTGGATGCTTAATGAACTTTGTCCCTGAGCAGGCATAAGTCATCAAGTTGAAATGCTGAAAGAGCAAGGAGCTTGGGTCAGCAGAAAACAGTTTGAATTGCAGGTCAACAAACCGACCAGCTGTTTTCTTTTGGCACCACACTTAAATTCTTGAAGTCTCAGTTTGCTCATCTGTAAAATGGGGATTAAAAAATGTCTGCCTCCAGGGCTGCTGTGACAACTGCACATGCGCGGTAATGTGTATGAAAAACCTTCCACTCAGTATCTGGTATGTTGTCAGTGCTCAATGGACACAGTTCCTTTCCTTTCTTCTCTCACCCTTGCTGCATCTTAACTCCCATTCAGATTAATACAACCGCACAAAATCTTGGTTAACAGCCGAAATCTCATTTAGAGTTTCTCACCATCCTCTTCCAAATTGTCATATCATTCATCGCTTATGTTCCTTTCTGAGTGCTGGGGACAATAAAGCAGGCAAGATGCTCTTGCAGTAATGCAAAGTGTGATTTTTCCAGGATGATATTGGGAGGACATCTGAATTGAAAGGAATTTTTAGTGGGCTCACTGTCACAAATAGGATAACAGGAAATAAAACAAATAAGATGCAGGCAGTACACCAGCAGTGTCTAATTTCTATAAAAGCAGTCACTCAGTTTTGGCAGAGGTTTGAATGCTGGCCCCACTCTGGGTGCCAAGCTTAGAGGTAAAAGCAGGAGCTTTGGCAGAGTCCCCGTGTCACACATCTCCAAGACAGGGCACCATTCCCAGAGGCTGCAAGCAAAAAGTGCCTCCTGGAGTTGTTCAATGTGCCACCTACAGGGGACGCTGGACAGTCCCAGGGCTGTGTCATGACTCAAAGAGGTACCAACTGAGAGAGTCGATATTTAATCCCCCTAGATTTGACATCACTGTCTGTAAAATGGGCAGGACTAAATGAATCAATAGGATCTATAGCACCCACTGTAATATGCTTTAAAAAAGTGCTCCCATTAAAATTAATTGCATAGCATATATTGCTAGGGGTCAAATTCCAAGAGAAGAGCATTCAGAGAGCCTCAGCACTTTAGTGACATTCTCCTTCTCAGCCAAATGGTCTGTATGTAGGTACGGGTTTCATGATTTTGCTTTATATCTTCCATATACCTAATGTATATTTGATTATATAAAATATATTACATAATTTAAAGAAACCCAAGGAAACCACTTTGAAAGCAAATTTGTGTTAAGAGGTTTGTTGAATGGAAAAATAAATCCAAAACACAATATCAATCATCAGATGTAGGGACAGAAAAAAGACACAGGCTCCCTGCAGCGTTAAGCTTCAAAAACCCATTCCATTCACACTCAGCAGGTTTCTTCCTTTCCGTGTCAGACAGAGCAGGCCAAGGGATGGAACTTCTGTGTCCACCTCCCCCATCTTTGCAGGGGGTGGGGGTGTTACTTTCACAGCAAGTTAATTGTCTGCTTTTCTTTCTTCTCACTTTTTCCATCTGAGGAGGAGGAGGAGTAACACAACTCTCCTCTAAGGGTCTTTCTGCATATGGAACTCCCATTCCACTCTTTCTATTACCTGCTCCTATTCTATATGGTTGTTTTACCTGTATAACACCCCAGTAGGAGGCACTGAACACATACTCATTTCCTTTTCCTCTTCCTTGATAGTCTCATTCTCAATTTTTCCATCCATAAAATGCAGACAACAATACTTCAGATGGATGCTGTGATCACCCCAGGAGAAAGTTAATGTGGTAACCCCAGTGTGGAAACTGCGTAGAGGAGACAGTCTAGAAACAGATTCTTTTCCCGGGTTGCTTTGGCTTCCTGCATGAGCAGGCCATTTTGCCTTTTGGGTCCTCAATCTTCCTATCTGTCAAGTGGGCTTATCCTGTTTGTGTGGCTCAGAAGCAGAGATGCCAGGGGGAGTGCTGGAACAGGTGGAAGCATCCTCCTGAGGTCCCAGTGGTGTGTGTAAATGTCCCCAGAGCTTTGGAGTATCTGTCCATGCAGCTTTCTGATGGCCCACGTGTCATCAGTTATGGGGTCATTGGTCATGATGGCAGCAGTTTCACGAGGCCCCCTCATGGCCCTGCCACGTGCATTTGCCTTCCACTCTGCTCAGCTTCTTGTTTCCAGGTGAAGACTGAGCTCACAGGCGTGGAATCCGACTAGACAAAGGCACTCTGGGGGAATCTGTCATTCGTGGGCCAAGGGTCACAAGGAGGCCACATCTCTTTCTCCTGCTTCCTTTCGGAGCTGAGGGCAGCTCCTCTAATTCCCATTGCCTGTCCCTGGTCACCGCAGCTGGGGAGTTCTCCTTGCATCGCGGCTGTGACACTTGACACAATTTGCAACATATGGAAATCAGCCTCTGGCTGCCTGTGGAGTGGTTTTTGAGTTTTCAGGCCCTGGAATGTGTCAGAATGCAGACAGCTCTCTCTACTGCCCCAGAGAGCAGACTGTGTTCACAACACAGGTCTCAAATAACTTGTCAAAATTGGGAAAGTACGGACAGCAAGAAGCCACCTGGGGCTTGTGGCCTCAGGAAGTGGAGGATCCACAAAGTGCCTTCAGGGTGAGACAGTCAGGCAGCCCTTCAACCCTCCTACTACTGCCTGTAGGGACACCTCGCTAATGAGGCCGCCTTCCCTGTGGCCTGTCACGTTCCTTTGATCTATTTCTTCTGCCTGGGCCAAGTGTTAGCTGCATGACCTCTGACAAGTGACCTATCCACCTTGAAACACCATGTCATCATCTGTAAAAATGGAGCAAATAATCCCTTGCAGAGTTATCGTGAAGATGACAGCTAGTGCATGTTGTAGAGGAGGAAAAATAATTTTCTCCTCCACTCTTCATGAGTTCTTAGCTGGCACTCCTTGTAACAAAAGACAGATTAACAAGAGAAAAACTGACAGAATTTAATAATAACATGTATATGTGGGGGGATCAAGTGAAATGAGTAAGTCTTTAGAGCAGATCTCAAAGAATTGTCAGACTCAGGCTTCAATGTCATTGTTCTCTGGAACAAAGAAAGATGGGTTTGGGGAAAGGCAAGATGACCAGAAAAAAGCAGCAAAGCACCATAACAAAAAGGTAAAGTTGTTATGCAGGTTTAAGCTGGTGCATTCTCCATTGATTAACAGTCTTTAGTGACTTAGTCATCCTCCCCTTCCTGTTGAAGAAAGGGAGACAGAAATAGCCTTACAAATGGAGATTTCCTCTATTAATGTAATTTCTCTTATAAAAGAGCAACTTCTCAGGGCTTCTCCTGTGTCTGCAGTTTCTCAAAATAACAGCTCAAAACAATCCTTATGCCATTGAGGCATATTTTGGGTTGGTATGCTTGGGTCTTCTACAGTTATATTTTGGGGTGGTGTGTCTTGAGCCCGATCAGTGTGGAATTTCTAGTAGCCTGCTGAAGACCTGGATTTTTTTATTTACTCCTGAAGTTGTTGCCTTGTAGCATTATTATATCCCCAGCACGTATAGCCAGCAGTTTGGGGCACAATGTCGGTACTTGATGTATGTTTGATAATTGTTTGTATGAATTCTAAAATCTTAAAATGGAAAGCCAAAAGGAACAGAAATTTTGAAATTTCTTTGCTCTTTTTTAACATGAGACACATTTTTTCATCACATTATTGAAATTAATTTCCTACCCCTCTTATCGTTGAGGTAGAACCATATCTGCTTGCCGAGCGGGCTCTTGAAGGCTGCATCTCCCTCTTTGTTCATCTCCTCACTGGCAATTCATTGCAAACTTACCCACCTGCTCCATGGACCCCAGTTCTTTGGACAAGGGAGGTGCAGAAAGCCTAATAATCACACATCATCAAGGTGGCGATCTTGCCTCTGATAGATAAGATCAGGCCACACTTTGCATATTTAAAATGTGTTTTCCTAACTCGCTACCTCATAACAAAGGAAGACCAAATCACACCCTCATTAGCTTCAAAGAGATACTGATTTTTTTTTTTTTCCCACTTTCTTGCATTGGCAAGAGATTTAGTTTTGCTTAAAGGAAACACAGATGACGCTAATGAGACTGCAGTGTCTTAATTTGCATATTAGATGAGATAAGTATTGAGCTAATTAACACCTAGGATGAATTTTTATTGCTTGGTACAATTGTTCTATGGTGATAGTACTTCTCTGGTACTTACCTAGGAGCAGAACAATTTGAAGGGAGGATCACTTCCCCACAAATACTTCAGGCCAACCAAAAATCCTCCTAGGAAATGTGATCCAGGATTCTTATTTTAATTTATAATCAATTGTGAATCTTCTTTCAAGTTAACCCAATCCTTTTGGCAAGTGACACCAACAGATCTGCTGGACAGACCAGACAGAGAAGAACAGAGCAGATCAGAGAATGTGGGGCTGTGGGGAGGGGATGTTGGCCCGTCTCTGTCTGGTTCTTGGGTTGGACAGTCATTTTATTCTAATAGCAAGACTGGCTACATAGTATTAATGAAAAAAATATTAAATGATACTCATTAAAGCTCCATAAGGCAGACTTTATTCAGGACCATCACTACAGCCCTAGGGACCACTACAATGGGATTTTGCAGTGCAGGAGAGAGATTGGGCTCAACTCTGAATACAACATGGACAAGTGAGGATTTATAGCTAAGAAGCAGGGTGGGGCCAGGGGATGGAAAATTACTCAGAGGAAATATCAGGGATAAAAGGGTGGATTCTGGCTAAAGTGGCCTAACAGGATTCTTGCTGAAGATAGGCCAGGGTGATCAGACATCTCCTGGGGAGTGGCGGAGGATGAAGAACTCGTCAGATGTAGACGGTGATTAGATATCAAGGGTGGGGGTTCTTGCTAAAACTGGATTTTACAATAAAGTACACAGAGGTGCCTAGGAGAAGGTTCAGCAGCCTGACCAGAGTTTGGTGAGCAAAGAATCTTTGTCAATGATTTGCCCGGCCCGGTACAACATGGAAATGCAGAGTTCCTTGTTCAAAATTAATTTCAAGACAGCAATGGTAGAACATTAAGTCAAGTGTGGGGCCCTTCTAAGTAGGGGCCCTGTTTGCCCACACAGGTTACATGCTCATGAAGCCAGCCCTGTCTAGCAGTAGAATGTGAGCTCTGTAGAGAAAAAGGGGATTTTTTTTTTTAAAGGAAATATTTCCTGTCAAGCTCACTCCAATGAATGTAATTGAATTTCAATGAAATTGAATGAAAAAACGGAATGCTCGGGACCAGGCCTGCTGCTGTGGCTCGACTGCCCCCACCCCCGCCCCGTTTGCACTTGTGAGTTGCTGACTAGGGCCCTCAGTTCTCTCTCCTCCTCCCTCTTGCTCCAGAATTGCTTCCCCACCTTCCACAAAGCTTGCTCAACTTTCTACTTTCTAGTGTTAAGCTTTGCTCTGCCTTTTGTATTTTAATTGCTTTCTCTCTTGCTTTTAATGAGCAATCAGGGCTATTTCTTTATTGGGGACCTGCTGGCAAATTTCAAGCAGAGTGCGTGCATATGAAAAGAACAGGTGAAATCGCAGGCTACAATGTGATTAGCTGTAGGGAGGCCTGGAATAGTCCTTTATGTAAGGGGAAATGTCCACTTAACTTGTGTCTTAATTCAAAGGAAATGTCAAGTACTCAACTATATGCTTTGTGCCAGTTGAAGAGAAGATTGGAAGGAGGGGCAGAGGAAAATAAGGGAGACTACAGCCACCGTGGAGGGATTAGTTTGGACTAGGTGTGTGCACTGTGCCTGTTGGTGTGCAAGTGTTTAATGCCCAGTGTTGTCCATCAGAATTAACTCCCTAGCAACGAGTAGGCAGGGAATGAAGGCTGAAGTATTGTGGGCTAAATTAGGAGAAGCCGTAAACTTGTCATTACAGAGTAAGGAGCTGTGTTAGTGCAGGGCAAATCATGTTTCAGGATTGCCTGGAAGGAGTGGTTGTTTTTACTCCAGTTCTTGTTTCCTTTGGGTGATTTGTAATAATGTTGTCCGTGGGTATTTGTTTCTTTGAATTTCTGTATTTTTCTACAACCACCCTGGTGCCCTCTGCTCAGTCAGCTGCCAATACACGTATTTTGATCGAGTGACAAAGATGCAGAAACTTACCAGATGATCCCCCCCCCCCACCAGAAGGAAGGAAGGCCGCGTGCCTTCAATTAGTGCCTTTCCTCCAGGCTGCAACTCTTTGGTATGACAAAGGCATCAGGTTACAAAGGGATGTGGGGAATTGTCCTAGCAGTTCCACAGATGTCACTCATGTCCCCAGCTCTCAGAGACAGCTGAGCTCAATGATGGCAAACGTTGCTATGTGTATGTGCCATTTTTATGGGGCTCCCCTGTGCCTGGGAAGGCAAACTTTCTGGTTTAGTGCTATGACAGCCATTGCCCCACGTGGGCTATTTGACTATATAGGTCAAGTTGAGCAAGTATTTTGTATGAGTTTAAAAGAAAAAAGTAAACCATCATCATGGCAAATTATAACACTTTATAAGGAAAAGCTCCCAGCACTCGAAAGCTATTGAAAAGTGATTTGCTTCTTTCAGAAGGAAGGACTGGACACTTGGAAGGTCTGAATATTCCATTATGTGAACCACAAATGGGGTCAAGTGAACATGTCACATGTGTTTGTGTGTGTGTGCTTGCACAGGTTTGGTCTTTCTCAGCTTGGTACACTACTCATTAGCCTGAGTGTGTCATGTTTCAGATTTATCTATCTCATGCAACTGTGGACTATTATTGGATTAATCTGTTTGTGTTGCCATCACAAAATACGACAGACTGGGTGGCTTACACAACAGACCTCTATTTTCTCACAGTCCTGGAGGCTGGAAGTCCGACATCAAGGTGTCAGCAGATTTGGTTTCTTCTGAGGCCTCTCTCCTTGGCTTGCAGGTGGTTGCCCCTGAAACTGTGGGCCTGTGTCCTGATCTCCTCTTCTTGTAAGGATGCCCATCAGATTGCATTATTGCCCACCCAAAATGATCCTGTCTCCAAATACAGCCACATTCTGAGTCCTGGGGATTAGGGCTTCAACATGTACATTTGGGGAAGGCACAATTCAGCCCATCACCATGATCAGTGTTTTCCCTTCAATTACCTAGCGCAAGTTGTACAAGGTTGGAGATCAACTGAAGGCATTTGAAGACACTGGGGCAAAGATTCTCTGGAAGGAGAGAAATGGACACCTGTGTTTTCCTTTGCCTGAGGCCTCAGGTCTCCTTCAAGTCACCCCATTGTCTCCTCCTGTGGGTGCCGTCCCCTAGGGCCAGACATAGAGGACAGCCTGCACAAGCCGACTTTCTCTGCTCCTTCTGCCAGAGAAGATGCTCACAGAATGTCTGTTGCTGAATTTCACACTGTTGTTGATAATGTTCTTATAAGATTGTTAGTGACTCCTGACAGAAAAAAATGGACGTGGAGACAAAAAAATTTAAGGACTCTGGGGGAGGTAGGGCTATTCAATTCTTTGTTTTGCAAGTTTGGTCCTTGATGCTTCACTCCTTCTGCCTGGCTCCTGTCACCTCTCTTACAGGTACAGCTTGTGTGAGCTGGAAGGACTCTGACAAGTAGAGAAAGGCAGAAAGGCAGCCGAACTTGAGCCTGGACCCAGATCATGTGTTTTGCCCATCTTTTCACTAACTGTTGGTGGTTGGCAGTCATCTTGTAATTTACCATTTCCAGTCAAGAAGGAAGAACCACTGCCTCCTTCCCACTACCAGCTCTGGGGTCTTGCCATGGCCCTTTATAGCTTCTCTCTTCTGGGGAAGGTCTTCTGGGGTTCTGCTACCTTCCCATGTAGCCCACTCCCTGCGGCCACAAACCAGTCTGTCTGGCATCTGTGTTCATCCGGTAGGAAGAGAAGCCCTGCTTCTGAAGGCCACTTAGCATGTCCCCTTGCCCATCAAAGCAAAAAAAACAAACAAACAAAAAAAACCCTGTTCTCAGTGATGATTTCCCCCTTTGCTTCTACTCTTCCATAGAGGATACTTGAAGATGTCATGCCTAAGTGAAAATCTCCACACAAGAAAATGCAGGGATCGCAACCCTTACTCTAGTGTGTCTCCCTCCCACTTTGCTTCATCATTTTCACTTTAAGGTTTGCATGCCCTTCTTCCAAGAGGTCCTCCCCAACTACTCCAGGGCACCCCAATCTCCAAGTGCCACAGAGCTTCTCACCAGCTCCTCTGGGAAAGACCTGCTTCCCTGTGCAGTCACACTTTGAGGCAGAGCCTGTGGCCTCAAACCTGTCCTTCAGAGCCCAGCATGGGGCTGGGCACACATTGTCACTCAATAAGTATGTATCAAATGAGTAGGGTAAAGTTGAAGGTCTAATAACAAAACCTTCTCCCCACTCCACCCCCAGTCTGCTCCAGTGTGACTGCTTCAGGGAGGCTACTCTAGCCCGAGAATTCCCTTTCCTCTGTATAGCCTTGTACATTGGTCTAACATTTATGTGCATATGCCATGGTTTATATATATATATTCTCTTTTATCTCATTTTCCCCACCCTGGCAGAATAGGACCTAGTCCTCCTGGAATTCCCCAAACCTAGGGGTAGGAAGGCACCATGATAATTACACTTAACTAGGAGAAGAAATGATTGTGTTGCTTAAAGTATGCTGGATCTGGCTTTGGCTAATTTAGAAGCAATTACTTAATTTCTTTCATTATTTATGGAGCAAGTATTGTGTCCAAGAATAGTACTGGGCATTACAAATGAAATAAATGTATATCATTGAGTTATTACTATGAACTAGCAACTTTCAGAGAGGTTACCTCTCTATACCCCACCAGAATAGGATTAGGGTTCATGTCTGTTTTGTTCTCTGCTAAATTCCCAGTGCCTAGATCAATGACTGACAAATAAGGTGCTCCATAAGTATTTGCAGAATAAATAAAAGAACAGCCCATGAAATAGATAGTATTATACCAATTTGTGGAGAAGTTAAATCACTTGCTGAAGGCCATTCAGCTGTTACCTGGCAGAGTCATGATTCTAGTCTGGTCTGTTTGACTCCAGTGGGCATGGTATTTCCATGTCCTCCTATCCTCTCCCAATCGCGGAAGTTGGGGACACATGGAGTGAAATGAAATGTGCCATGAGTGCAATTCAGAAAATGTTTTAGGTGATACTGGAGGAAACAGGGGTTATAATAATGATTGTTATTATTATTACTATGTTTTTCTGCAAAATATCAAGGAAGAAGTCAAAGAAAAGTTGGTAATTAGCTGGGCCTGGCAGAATTAGAGATCTATAACCTTCACATGATGGTCAGCAAAGGAACCTTACTGGTGGGCACCAGGCCTGCAGGGGAGGCAGACTTTGGTTTGACACCACTTGTTTGTTCGAGGGAATTAATTAAGCAAACTTTTTTCCAGTTCTTAGGCTGGACCTGGATCCTGGAATCCTGTGCCATCATGTAATTCATGATGTAGTCAGAGAAACAGAACCTGTCACAGGACACGGCAATGTGGTGGGATGATGGTCACTATACAGCCCTGTTGTGTGGGGGTCATTTAGCAGTGTTGGGGTGGTGTTTGTTATCTGTATGTTTCTCTAGGAGAGAGTCCCAGGTTTGAGGGTATTTATTGCCCAAGGTCTGATGAATGGAGCCTTTGTTTTTCACAAAAGTAATCATCTCTAAAAGAGTGGGAACTCAGCTCCAGCTGTCAGCCCAAAGCTGAGGAGAAATTAAAGCTCTTGATCTGCAATTGATCAAGTATTAAAGTCACAGCATGGGGTGTTTCTGTGCTTTGTCTGTTTTTTGTTTTGTTTAATATTTGTCTTATTTGTTGGAATGGCATTCCTTCATTTAAGACACATGGGAAGTGCTTCTTGATAATTTATGCCATGGAGGGTCCAATTTGTGGGATAGATAACAGGTGCTCTTTTGGGAGCATTAAAATGACATTGTTGTGGAATATTTATGCTAATGAATAGCTCAAGTGATCACTCCTGTGCTGATGGCTCAGGAGTAGCTGTCTCTGCTTGAGCAGCAGGTTATGATGTCAGCCTCCTCAATGCTGATGTTCCCTGACTCTTTGAAAAGGAAAGAAGACGACAAGTTTTCACTTATTTATCCCCAATTATGGACCTGCTGTGTTAGATGACTTCACACATTTATTTAATCTCACAGCAATCTCTGCATGCAGCCCCGGGCACTCCCATTCTACAGATGAGGAAACAGAAGCTCAGAAAACTCAAGTGAGTGCTTGAGGTCACACAGCTTCTCAGGGGTGTAGCTTGATTTGTCTCGTGTCTTGAAAATCAGTGTCTGGGGGCTAGCGGGTTAGATCACTTTGTTAGAGCACAGCCTTGTAACACCAAGGTCAAGGGTCCAGTTCCCACTGGCCAGCTGCCATTAAAAAAAAGAAAAGAAAGAAAATCAATGTCGTTTTCTCTATAATACATTATCCCTTCTAGTCTTTAGAATTCCATTCACTGGTTTTCAAGATGGCTAGGTTTTGTGCATTTTCTGTGACAGTTGGACAGATACAGGATTGAGGGTCAGGTCTAATGCCACCTGTAAGGTAAGTGGGTCCGTGTAATCCTCTCATCCCCCTTCTAGGCAGGCTTGGTTTATAACAACTCCTCAGGAACATGAGTAGCAGGGCCCAGTGGAGAGTGGGAACAGTTATCATGTACTAACCTTTGTTCTATGTACCTTATATGGACTAACTTTTGAAACTTGAGGAACAACCCTATATGGCACATACTATTATTTCCATCCCACAGAGGATGAGATGGAGATATAAAAATGTTAAATGAGTTACCCAAAGTCATTAGACAACCAGGAGACAGGGCTGGGATTTTAAATCACTGGCATCTCCCTCTAAAATCCACACTTTTTCTATTGTGGTACCATGACTTCTAGTTGGGGACAAATGAGAAAATAAAGAAACATTTTGATGGAATGTGAATAAATGAGGGTGATGGCAGGTGAACTCTATTGGGGGGGGGGTGCAGCTTGTGCAGGAGACCATCCTGTGTGGGGGCATAGGAAGTAGGCCTAGGGAGCGCCCAACTCCAGATTTGGAGAGGAAGGTAAAGAAAGAAGCCTTCTCACTTTGTAGCTGGGGCAGTGGAAAAGATTGAGTTAAAGGTAACGACTGTCTGTCAGGCTGGATCACAGACCCCTCTGTCCCGTCCTGTGCAGGTTGTGATTCAGGTAGTTGAAAAAAGATTCTCGTGGCTGATAAAAGGATTGACATACTTTATTCCCATGAGAGCTCTGCTGGCCAGTGGTTCAGAGCCTCTGCCTTTTATACTGACAGCATACAACAATGGCAACGAGCCAAGGAATATATGGGCACGCATGCGCAGTTACACCACTCTTATATAACTTGTTTACAGTGGATGTGCAGAATCATACCCAGCCAGATATGAGGTGAGGGGCCTGACTATACTGACTCCCTTTTCCTCACACTGTTCTCTTTTGGGGATTCCCATGCACCCTGTACATGAAATGTAGAAGGTGAAACAATCATTAAAGTTGACCTGAATATTTTCTAATTTCACATCCCTAGCCTCCCTTCTAATCTGTTGAGACAGGTGGGGTTTTTTTGTTAGTTTTTTGTTTGTTTTATAATTGCCTGCTATGAAGCCAAATCTGGCTAGAGAGAGTCCAGTTTACTTTGAAAAGTGTGACTGAGGAAGCAGAGGGTCTGTTTTATGTTCTGCTGTCACTGATATTTGGGGCAAAGTGATCACAGTCAAGACTGTAGTTAATGCTGGCAGGGGGACATTTAATAGTATTACACAGGCTGGGCCATAGCTCTGCTTTACAGGCTTCTAATAGCAAACAGGAGGAGGTTCCTGCTATTAAAAGGGATTTAAAGATACACAGGGTGGAGTCAAAAGCAGAGGTTTACCCCAGGGCTCATGTTGGAGCTGCAAAATGCTGCTAATCTTGAGGTTAGCCTGAGAACTCCAGGAACTCACAGGCTTAGAAGACACTGCCAACTAGTGAGCGAACTTTAAAGAACAAACTTGAAGAGTTGGAAACACGGTTGCTAAAGCCAGAAGCAGACAGTCCAGTGCAAATAGACCATGGAGTATAAGAGTCTCAGGAACACCCATCCATTTATTCAAAACGTATTTATCGAGGGCCTACTAGAGTGGAGGTAAAGATGAAGTCATTGCTTCATAGAGCCCACATTCTAGGGCGTCAAAATGTGGGTCAAAAGTGAACTGCAGCCTCCCCTGTCTGGGTTACAGATTATTAGCAGCGCTTTTCATGTCTTAGTCTTGTTAAAATGCAGATTCTGAATCAGTAAGTCTGGGGGTGGGGGGGTGGGGACAAGATCTGCATTTCTATTAAGTCCCAGATGCTGCTGTCCCCAACCTTGCTGTCAGCAGTGAGGCTTAGGCTCAAAGCCCACCGTCTTCTCTATTTGGTTTGTTTATTTCAGCTTGTAGAGTAACATGAATCAAGTTCTCCTTCCAGAGCATGAACTTCAGCATACTCAATAGATCCATTCATCATCTTGAGGAGGAGGCTAGAGATAAAGATCCCCTCTTAGTATAGATAGAGACTTCTATGAAGCACAGTCATCTCAGTGTTAGAGTCAGGACTCTTGTGCCTAAGGGAACGCAGGAATAGGCCTTCTCACAGTTTGATACTCTGCTTTGGCTGGCTTCTGGGAACTGCCCCTGATCGTACAAAACCCTGAATTTGGCCCAAATATACCACCTTATATTTTCAGGAGCAGCCCCCAATTCATGATTCATTCCTTTTGTCTCAAAAAATGCATATTTTTTCCCCCCAGGCCTCAAGTGTCTGTATTATTACGTACATGAAAGCATATACATGTATCGTAGTTTCTGTATCATCATCCTCCAACCTCTCAAACTCCCAGTGAGATACTGGAATTTAAGCAATTCCCAAACCTCTAGCTTAGGAGGGCTGGTGGCCTAGACTTGGCTTCACACATGTGCTCTTCTCTGTAACAGACACGTGAAAGTTAAGAGGATATCTGAGTGCTGCCCTGAATAACGGCCTCTGAAAGTTGGCAATCCACTTTAAGTGGGAGGCCATCTCGTCCATACCTTTAGAAATATTATAAAGTGAAGGAGTTCTAACTTCTGAAGTAGTGTGCGGAGAGATGCAATGGAGGCTATTAGGAAAAGCCTATTGTGTTTGGAAATCAGGGCTTGTTGCAGGATGAGGAGCAGAAAGTGCAAGCCTTTTTCATTTGGCTGCAGACCGGAAGTGTCTGCACAGAAGAGTTCCAGGAGAGATGAAATTTCATCGTGGTGAAAGGAGACTGACCTGCAGCTGGCAGAAGCAGATGAGTTTGTAAGATGAAAAATGCAGTCTAGAGTAAATGCTATTTACTCTAAAATATGAACTACAAAGAGAGTAATTGTGTAATCATCTGGGGCCTTTAAACAATTCGGTTTTTGCTGCTCTCTTCATTCTAGCACCATTATGTCTGTGCTGCCCACCTGTTCCCCTGCCAAATGGGTGTGTAACCAAGTTAATGATGCTATTAGCCAAAGCTCACTGTCAAAAGAAGGGAAATATAACCCGAGACAAGGAGCCAAAACAAAACTAAACATTAAAAAGTACTGTTTGTGAACTTTTTTGGTCTCAAAAAGTTTGGAGAAAATGTAGCTGGCCATAACATAAATGGCAGCAGAGCAGAAAGCACCATTTACTGATTTTTCTCTGATGACTGTAATAACTGTGGTGCACATACTTGCTGGAAACCACTGGACTCTTAATTAAAGGCCATAGATCTTTAGATTTACACATAATTAAGGATTATTAAGTGCCATGCATTGTACCACCAATACAAAGTCAACTTTAACTTACCCTACTCACATTTCTTCTAAAACTCACCCAACAGTTCCAGTTTCAGGCTTTGCTTATACAGATGTGGTTGCTGGAAACTGTACAGGCAAAACCAGTTGTTTTTTTTTTTTCCTCTCTCTCTTTAAGAACAAACTTAATAAAACTGCTAAATGTTTCAGGATGCCTGAGTGATATTTTTAAGTCATTTGCAGATAAGGAAAGATTTCATAGCCCCAAGAAATGGAATAAATACTGGCCACCTTCATTAACCTGCTAAATTTCAGGAAAAGATAATGGATTCTAAGAGAGGCATAGGCTGGTTATCAAGCCTGTGGATGCCCGAGGACACTTTCATAATGACAAATGGGTAGTAATTGGTGGAAGTTTGCTGCAGTTTATTTAGAACACATGGAGCTTGAGCTTATTTGTTCAGTCATTTGACATACATGAAAACATGCTGAGGCCATGGGGAGAACGGATAACAGCAATAACCAAGGACTCAGCACCTGCCTGCACAGCGTTTCTAGTCTACTCTGTGAGACCAACGCTGAAGGACCACGTAAATAAATGTAAGATGACAGCTGTGGTGAGCGTTTTGAAGCAGGGTGACTTGGTGCTATGGGAGTGTGTAATGGTGAGAACTGACCAGGTCAGAAAGGACTGGGGAGGCTTCCAGGAGAAGTAAAAACTTTCATCTGCTAAGGATAGTCCTTTCGCCCCTTCAATGTTGAAGGGCTTATCTCCCCTTTTTTGAATTCTTCTGTCCTCTGATCCTCACAACAGATAAGCAGGGAAGAGATTACTGTCCCCACATCACAGATGGGGACAAGGAAGCACATAGAGGACCAGAGCAAACGGCAGGTGGAGCCCTGTCACTGACTGCTGCCCCTCCTATCAATCAGCCTTGTAAAGACAGCATCTGTATTTTTTGCTTGTTTCTGAGTTAGGTTTTACATATTAAGTCTGATCAGACTTAGCTGTGGCTAGCCTCTCAGAAATGGCAAAACTCTGAGTCACTGAAGTAAGATATTTTTCAGCTGCTCCTGTCAGCTGTCCCTGTCAAGTTGTCATTCCTGTGTCAGGACAAATTTTGGCTACAGCCCTCTGCCTTCTCTGCTGAATTGCTAGCTCACCTCTCCCTGAACACTTGCAGAGAGGGGAACCTGGCTGCCTCCTGAGGCGGTCCTCTGTCTGTGGGCAGCTGCACATTTTACCAAGACCTTCCTTAGGGAAAGCTGACAAAGTTCTTGCAGTGACTTCTGCTTGGTCACACGTCTTCAGGAGCAAGACTTATGGAGATGAGACAGAAAGGCATGCAAGGTAAGAAGGGCATGCATGTTCTGAGGGTCTCTCCTCTCCGAAGATCCTTGGGGGAGGGAAATATTTGTGACCTTCTGAAACCCAGTGATGTGACAGAACAGGGCACATGGAATCTTTTCTAAAACATGTGCTGGTAGTTGATTGGTTTGGTGGTGATGGAATATCACACTTCCCATCTTAGTCGGTTCAGGCTGCTGTAACAAAAACACCACAGACTCGGTGGCTTAAACAGCAAACATTTGCTTCCCACAGTTCTGAAGGCTGGGAAGTCCAAGATCAAGGTGTTGGCTGGTTTGGTTCCTGGTGAGGGCCTGCTTCCTAGTTTGCAGAGTGCTGCCTCCTTGTTGTGTTCTCACATGGCAGAGAGAACACAGAGAGGAAGCAAATCTCTTCTTATAAGGGCACTGATATCATCATGGGGACTCCACCCTCAGGACCTAATCACCAAAGGCTCCATCTCCTAGTAGCATCACATTGGGGATTAGGGTTTCCATATACAAATGCAGTGGCCCACAAACATTCAGCCCATAGCCCTCCCCTGCTTTCCATCTATCAAGACTAAAACTATACACAAAGGGAACTTGCAAGTGCCCTCCTGGGTAGCTTCCCAACAAATGATATGGGGCTCCCTCTGCTCACCCCACAGCACATTTTTCACACGATTTTTCTTCATGAACTTCATAAAACAGGGGAATGTGAATTAGATGAAGGCAGCCATTAGATGAAGATCCATGGTGGCCTGGATCTGTGTCCATCTCTGTGGAACCAGCCTCAGTGTCCTTCTGGGGCAACATTTCCTGACCACTCCTCTGAGCCACTAGCCCTCTTTGACATTCTGCTTCTAGAATCACTGGGTGTCCACAAAATTGTAGCAGAGAGTCTGAGGAGCTAGCCTGTTTGTTGTTTTGAGGTGGTTATTATTGCAGATACTCAATTCTTCCTGCACTCATGCACACACAGTCTCAAACAGCTATAGAAGATTGCAGACCAGGCACGGGCAGTTTCCCCAGGTAGCCCAGGGTGTATCACAGGTGTCAGATATCCCCGTTCAGGAAGTATGATCAGATCAGAAGAGCTGGGAAATTTATGCTCAAAACTTCTGTTACTGAAAGGACTCATTTGGCTTTGCATAGGGAGAGTGATGAAACAGAAAAATATCTCAGGAAGAAAGTGTTCTCTTCCAAATATACACCTTGAAGTCTGATGCCGTCTTTTTGCACCTGGACATGTGCTTGGTTCTCAAGGACTTAAAAAACCAAAACCCAGCTTTGCTCAAGAGGGTGTGTTTGATTTAGCATTCAACTAATCAGGCCTTTACTAAGCTCTGCATGTGAAAACAGCAGCATTTTATTGCCTACTGTATGCAACACATCGCATACAGTTCTTCAAACGCTCAGGGAGAGCCTGACATATGGATTTGATTGTGCCCATTTTGCAGATGAGTAGGGCCAGGTAATTAAAAAGAAATAACACAATTAGAACCCTGGATCTGCCTGCCTACAAAGCTCTGTGCTTTTTCATCAATCAAGAAGTCTCCTTGGGAGGTAGTACTTTCTGCTAAGGTGTTCAGATAGCTGGAGGAAGGGGCACTGGTGAAGGAGAAAACCTCAGCTGCAGGCAGGCTGGTGTTTGTGCTACTGTAGATGTTTGGTGCAATAGGAGGAAGATGGCTAACAATCAAGAGAAGAGGTAGAGGCTTCTTGGCAGTGAGATTTGAATTCTGATGTGAAAGAAGGACCTTAACAATTGGAATACAGGTATCTCAGGTGAGCCACACAGGTAGTCAAAGGCCTGGCAGAGTAGAGCTCAGAAATTTCAGAAAAGTATTCAGAAAAGGCAGATGGGACCCTTTGCAGTTGCTGCAGGTGAACCTGGTCATGGAGCAGGGAGGGATGCTAATACTTCCTGAGCTGCAATTCTCTAATCCAGTGTTTTTTTTACCTCAACACTGTTGACATTTTGGGCTGAGTAATTCCTTATTATGGGGTCTGTCTTGTGCGTTGTAGAATGTTTAGCAGCGTCCCTAGCCTTTACACCAATTGTGACAACCAAAAATGTCCTTAAACATTGCCAAATGTCCTCTGGGGAGCAAGATCACCCCAGTGGAAAGAATGCTGTAACCCAATATTCATGGCAATGTTGTTGGCAGGTGGCTTCTTTCTCCTTTATGCCGATATAGAAACTGAGGTGAATGGTTACATAACTTGTACCTGGGAGTGTGGAGTTTCAAAACCACATTTGTTCTAATTCTATACAAGAGTCTGTCATACTGGCAAAGGGTAGGGGGGCCTGGGCAACCTCTTGGGCTGGGTTGCTGGGAGCTTTGATCTGCTTTCTCAAGCTCTATTATTTGCCTCTGGCCTGGTTTGCTAATCCAAATAGGCAGAAGCACCCTGTGCAATGTGAGAGCACATTGTGAGATTTTAATCCCTTTAGGTATGCCTTACTAATGCTCTTGAATATCACACTGTGAATGGGTTCACTCACTCTCAAACATTTACTGAGCCCCGTGTGTGTCTTAGGCATGATGCTTGGGGCTGCAGATAGAAGGGTGAATGGGATAAACCCCGACATGCTGTCATGGACTTTATATTACAGCTGGAGACAGACAACCATGGCAGCAAGACAATAACAACCACAATGGCAGCAGCACATGCAAACAGTGCACTCTGATGGGAAATATTGGAATGGGAGAACTGACTAGATAAACTGAGATCCAAGAGGGTGAGAAAGTACAAGTTCTGTGACGATGGAGGGAAGTTGGGGGGGGGGTTACAGGCAGAGGGAACAACCAATGTGAAGACCCTCAGGTGGGAAAGAGCTTGATTTGCAGTGAGATCTGCCACCTCAACACAAGAGCTTAACCAACAGGAATTCCAGCTAATTGTCCTGTGGGCAGATTTTCGGAACAATGAAGCCTTCAGCGTGAAAGAGAAAGCAGAGTGACCTGAATGCATCTGGAAAGTCATGAATTTCCAGCCTGACAAAATCCCTGAAGACAACTCATTGTCACACCCACTTGGATTGTACCCATCTTAAGCAGGAGCAGTGGGTCCTCAGCTGCTGCCTCTGGACTCACCTTCCTACACTTCCTCAAGACAAAGCCCTGCCTTGTCTCCCTGCTGTTTGGGTTTAGAGGCTCTGCCTCTGGCCTCAGCTGTGTAAGGGGACTCACCTGTGTGTATATGTCTCTCCTTCATTCCCTGTTCTGTGCTCTGCTTTGCCTTAGGGGACCCTGTCTTATGCCCACCCATAACTTTATCCAGGGGCGAGGCTGTGGGCACCATCTCCCTTACTTTGCTTTGCTTCCCTAACTGTCCAGGGATGGATTCTTCTCCTGCTCTTTTGGAAGTGTGTATAGAGTCTGGCCCTCTCTATTGCACGGGATTCCTTTGTTGAGGGATACATTTAATGCGTGTGTGCAGAGTTTGCACCTTGAGCTTGCCTGGGGCTATGTAAGCCCTGGAGACCAAGGAAAAATTAAGCCACAATTCCTGCCTTCAGGAACTCATAGCCTCTTGACTGAAGAGCTAGAAGGGGCCAGAATATCTGGGACAAGGAGGCAGTCCAGTGGCATAGTGAGACAACGCTGGGATTTGTGGTCCAGAAACCTGAGCTAGAGAGCTGGTAGAAAACGACAGGAGCTATGGAACCTCAGGTGAGTCCCTTCATCTCCCTGAGATGTGGTGTGCTTGTCTGCAGGTGGCAATCATGATGCCCACGGCTGGGACAGGGGAAGGGACGGGACAGTGTCTGGCCCCTGGCACCTGCTCAACCAGATGTGTACTCACCAGCATTTCCCTTACCTCCTGAGAGCTGGTGGCACCCCTTGTACCTCTCACCCCATGTCTCATGACTGCTTCTCAGAAGGACTGTAGATGGAGTGGGTTTCTCCTTGGCTTCTGTTCTCCTGCTAGCCTGGTGCTGTAGGAGAATGGAAAGTTGGTCACATAGATGTGGATTCAAATCCACATGTGGCTTCACAACTCATTGATTGTGTGAATTCAGGCAAGTGGCTCAACCTGGCTGGACATCCACTTCTTCACATGTAAAATGGAGATAAAGGCTCGTTCATAGGAGGTCGTGAGAAGCAAGGATGAAGCCCTAGCCCAGGCTTGGCCCTCAGAAAGTATCCCCAAACACTAGCTCCTCTCTTCCTTCCTCCTCCCTCCATCCGCTCTCATCCTGCTCTCTTGAATGAATCAGAGCCAGATCACTTGAGGACATGTATCCTTTGTCTCTCCGTGAGAGCCCCCCTTTCCCCCCTTCGTGTAATTGTCAGCAACAAAGTTGGAAAATATAGACGTCTGGAGCAGCTCTCAGCACCACAACATCTGCACCAGACAAAACTCAAAAAGCCCTCAATCCCCAGTCATGAATGCACTATAAAAACAATGTGGCAGAAATGAAAATTGTTCCATCATAATATTTCACAGTTCTTTTTGACAAAAGCCAAGTCGCCCTCATGAATACGCATTTCCCAGCATCTTATGAATTATGCAGCAGCCTATAGCAGAGGACCTGGGAATTGCCAGTCCCTAGTAAAGGGCCTTTGAAAGTGCCTATTTTGTAAACAAATGGAACCCAGGCCCGGCACTCAGGCTCTTTAGGTAATTTCAGACTGACTCTGGCTGCCCAAGTAGGAACTGGCTCTTCTCAGGGTCGTAAAAGGCAGAAGAGTCTCTTACGTTCACAGGATGGAGAGGGTTGCTTCAATGCTTGGTATTTTAATCTCTAATTTCGTAGTATCCACGACAGCCATTCGGAGGGGCCAGAACAATTCCTGCCGGAGCTAGAGCCAAATGTCACTGGAATGACAAATGAGCCTGCTGAGGCTGGCTCAGTGGCTGGGTGGTCAGGCAAATTAGGACTTCTGACTCCCAGGAGCTTGAAATTGGATGGAACCCTGTGATGGGGGATGCTGGGGGGTGGAGGTGACAAAGGAGGCCCTGGCAGACACATTAACCTGTCTCAGAGGACTTGCAGGGGACATTTTTATTTGCCCAAAGCTAGCAAATTGGAAGTGCATATTAAGTATGCATGATTGTCTGTGGGAAGGCTCTTGAAGTTCATGAACATCCCTCTGTTTTAAGGATGGGGAGACTGAGGCCAGACCGCTTAAGCATGGTCAAGGTCATAGTCTGAGTGAGCAGCAGGTTGGGGGCAGCTGGAAGCTGGTCATCTTGTCCCAGTACCTCCCACTGCCTCAATCATGGATTGGCAGTCAATGAAAGACCAGGGGCAAAATGGTTACTGATTGCTATGATTTGAGTAAAGGGCATACTGGGATCCTTACAACAGCCCTGGAAAAGAGCATTATGCAAGAGTGTTTTGTGTAATGTGCAATCTGTCCTTGGTGGTAGCCTTATTTTAAATGGTGACCAATATATGATAGATATCTACTCATGTATGTTACATCTGTTGCACTAACAAGATGGTGATTGATTCCTTGTCGCATGCATTTATTTTATAAAAATATTCAGCTCACATTAGGGTGTACTGCAAAGGGATTTGAATTGAGGAACAGGAATTTGAAATTCCAGTGTTGGGTACGCCCTGTTCTTCCCTTCTTTGGACCTCAGATTCTTACCTGTCATGTGAGGGGCTCAGAAGGGATGGTCACTGGGTTGAGTCTAAGCTGAAACATTCGCCTGCCTGTGGATGAACACAGACACCGCACAGAGGGTGCGGTGCAGCAAGGGAGGAGAGGGCACCCCCCACACTGAACCATGCACCTGCAGGCTGGGCTCCCTGACGTGGGGTGAGGGGAGGCGGGATAGACCCTAGTTAGGGAGAGTTGAGAGAATTTTCTCAGTACTGCTTCTGGTGCCTGGTGCTCTCCAGATGTACGATTGGGCTGCTGATTGGTGCTGTTTGACTAACGAAAGCAGCAACAGCTGAAGTCTGATTAAGATGGGGTAACTTGTTACTCTTCACAGACACCCAGAAGAATGTACTTAGACAATGGCTACTTGCCCATCCTCAGCTGACCTTGAGAACAAGCTGACAGCGGGAAACAGCTGGAAGGAAGAAATCAGGATCATCAAGTCACCTTCCACATTGAGAGCCTGCCCGTAGTTCTCTAAGCCTAGAACAAGTCGTTCCCAAGCTGCTGTTTGTTTTTTGTTAAAACTCCCCACCCCCGAATTTCTGATTCAGTAGAGAGGTGTGTGTGTGTATGTGTGTGTGTGTGTGTCTGCGCGTGTGTAGGGCAGGTGTTTGTATTTCTAAGTTCCCAGGTGATGCTCTTGGTCAAGGAACCGCACTTTGAGAACCACTGGTAGAGTAAAATAGACGATCTACAGATCCTCCATTTGCATATCTCAGCACAGTTAAACTCTTCAAAAACACTCCCAAGTATTTGTAGAAATAAATGATTTCAACTTCTACAACTGGTCCAGTGGTAAGTAAAAAAGGTCCATGAGTACCATAAATTGTTATTTGGTTTTGAACCAAGAAATAATTTCCCCTAAATTATGAAAATAAAATAATCAATTTAGAAGCTTTAGAAGTTTAGAAAAGCATAAAAACAAAATGAAATGGAAATGTGTCATGTAAAGATAATAGCTGTTTACATGCTAGCTAGCCTCCTCTCATTTTTGCCCAATGAGCACCTGAAAATGTGTATGTAGGTCTTTGTGCTGGTCTTAGGCAGTTTTCCCCAATCAGGATCCTGAGATGTTAAGCAGTGTTATGACCAAAATAACAACAACAACAACAACAACAACAACAACAACAACAACAACAACAACAACCAAACCAGAAACAACAATAATGCTAAAAAAGGTGTGTGGTGGAGGCTGATCTGAGGTAAAAATCTTGGGAAATGCTGAGGTAACCAAAGTTAAAAAAGTTGAATGGTCTTCAGCTGGAGGAATTAAACTCTTGTGGCACTAAATATAGTAAAGGCACTCTGGTTGGGGCTGTTCTCCCAAGTCTGCTTCCTTGTGGAATTTCTCTTCTTCTCCCAATCTCCCCCACCCCCACCCCAGGCTTTTTAAGGGCTGGGGGTTCTTAGCACTGCTGGCAGAAATGCCAGGAGAGTTGTAGGAATTCACACTGGGTATAAAACATCATGTAGTTTAAACTTCATATCATGTCATTCTCTGTTGCTGGTCTTCTTGGGTTTTCTAAAAGGAACTGACTTGTTTTGTTGAAAATTCAATAAATAAGCAACAAGTGGTCATTTCACCTCTATTATCACTCCCTAGAAAATCAAGAGCCAGTATTCAAACCCCACACTTCTCATAACCTTGACCTATGTTATATCATGGTAGAGTTTTGTGTGTGTCTGACCGGCTCCCGGATGGCAGCCTCCTTGAGGATAGGGCTGGTTTCTTGCAGATCCCTGAGGCTCCAAAGCCTAGCACCTGACCCTGCAGCAGGTAAAATAATCAAATGGCTTGGGAAACCACAATAAACCAAGTTCTGTGGAGGTGTTGGAGGAGGGGAGATAATTTAAGCTTGGGGAATGACTTAGATGTGTGCACAAATTCACTCCAGTGGGGTCTGAAGATGTCCTTTTCTTATCAATGATGGTTTTGCTCAAGATAAAAAACCTTCTCCTTGGACATTTGTGAAATTTTCCATAATCCTGATTGCATAAAGTCCTCTTTGTTTATGGATGATGGTTACAACCCATATCTCTCCCCAAAGTTCACACTATTGACATTCTTAAGACATTGTGTTTGTTCATCCCAGAGATGATCTCTGGGACATGGGGACTTGGTTTTCTGCAGTGGGCAGTGGATATGTCTATGTTAGGATCATTACCTCCATGGTCTCTGTGAAGATCCCATGCCTGCATTTACTGAGAGTGCAGGTATATGCAGCCTTCTTACAAGCACGAGTTTCAAGAGTAAATTTCTTTGTCTGACCTTATACTCTCTTACCATCCCGGACAGTGTATGCCTGCCATCGCTTCTATATCCCAGGCAGTAAGAACTGGAACCAGCTAGTGATGGGGCTCCCCAGCTCATGAGAACTTGAGAACTCACTTAGTCCACCCCTCTTCTTTAGCAATGAAATAATTGAAGCCCCTAAAGGAAACGTCTTTTTCCAATGCCACTCTAATATTATCAGTGCCTCCTATGGTCACATTGGCCACCACTATATGTTATTTACTGGCTTATATTGAACTCGTGGTCCCTTTAAGACCTTCGGGCATTTTTAAATCTCCCTTACATGAGCTGCTGCCATGTTGTGTGCCTCACCTTTGTATATTTTATTAAAACACAACAGAATGTAGAATTAGAAACATCCATCTAGTTGTTCTGAGCCCATTGTTCTGTCTTGCTAAAGCTTTTTTGAATATGAGGTCTTAGATCCACTGCTTAAACTCTTCCACCAGGTTTTTATCATTTGAGGAAAATAAGTTCTTGTCCTCATGAACCTTCCCTTCAAGTTTGCAACCTTGTCTTTCATACTGTGTGACTCCGCAGGTTTGGCATCCTCACTGAACTATTCTATCCGATTGTAAAATGAGAGCAGTGACAGGTAGCTGGCTGGGTTATTGCCATAATTAGACATATTGTGTGTGAAATGCCCAGCATAGCATCTGACACATAAAAGGCACTTGGTGAATATGGTCATTTGTCAGGGAATGTATTTGCATCTAAGTGCTTTTTATAAAGCAAACACACCAAACTAATGGCGCTATTTCTGGAATCCCAATAAACCAGAGGGGTGGTATTTTGACTTGGCCAGCAAAGAGTTAGAGTCCATAAAATCATCAAAGAACAGGGATTGCAGAGGCTTCCAATAAATTATTGTGCAATCTTGGGCAAGATTCTTAATCTCTCGAGCCTTGGTGCCTTCATCTCTGAAAAAGGAAAACATAGGGAGGGTATTTGGCATATAGACATTGATAGGAGATGTGAGGCCCCTTCCTCTTCCCCTTCTTCTCCCTCCTGCCTTGGACACCCCCAAATGGCTCAGCTCCAGGCACCACAGTTCACTGATGCCTCTGCTTTGGGACTGCAGGCATACTTCTCAGGAATTCCTGAAATAGAAACAGTTTTAGCCAGCTCAGGCTGCTATAATAAACACCATAGACTGGGTGCCTTAAACAGCAGACATTTATTTATCACAGTACCAGAAGCTGGAAAGTCCAAGATCAAGGTGCTGGCAGATCCTGCTTTTGGTGAGGGTCTACCTTCTGGCTTGAACACAGCTACCTTGCTGTATGCTCACAGGGCCTTTCCTTGGAGCATGTTCACGATCTCTCTGTCTTCCTCTTCTTACAAGGGCACTAATCCCATTGTGAGGTGGGACCCTCATGACTTTACCTAAACATAATTACCTCTCCCAGCCCCCCCCCTTCAAATACTATCACATTGGGGGTTAGGGCTTCAACATATACATTTTGGGGGGACATAAACATTCAGCCTATAACATCAGCTTTACTTCTGGGCCAACCAATTAACCTCACTGAGACTGTTCACATTTCTCAAAGAGGAGTGGTGATGCCCATATGATCTACAAACAATTTTTATTCCAGCTGCTGTGGAACAGGTATGGCCCATGGCACACCCTCTCATTGCCTGCCTCCATGCCCCAGCACATACCATTCCCTCTGCCTGGGAATAGCTTCATCTCTGCCCATTCCCTATTCACCCGTCTAATTTCTACTAGCCCATTAAGAGGCAGTGTTGTCTCCTGTAGGCAACCTACCTCCACCTAAGGTCTTACCACACTGTGCTGATCCATGTCTGTCTTCCACTAGGCTGTGAGGATCTCCATGAGGATACAGATCACATGTATGTCCCACCTCACTTTTACTCTTCAGTGCCTAGCAGTCTGCCTGGCATACATTAGGTGCTCAATAGGTGTTTGGATCAATGAACATAATGATGTACACTGTACAGAAGGACAGAGATATAGTAGATATATGGCTCTCACCACTGGTGAAAAAGACAGAAACATAGCAGAGGAGAATATAAGAAAGCAATGAAAAGAGTGAAAGGATTACTTACAAATGTTTAAATAAAAATTCCTACCACAATGGTGTAATGGGACCAAACCAAGAGAAACACACTCTGTCAGGATTGCGAGCACCAAAAACTGGTGCTCAGAAACCAGCCAGGCTTCCTGTGAGGGTTTTATGTCTGCTTAACCATTCTACACACACAGGTTGGTCCCAGTGGAGCCACTGTGTCTGATAGAAGCAAACTCTCTACCTACAAATCATGAAGCTCAGAGTGAGCTCAAGCAGCTAATGATCATCTTAATTAACCCACAAAACTTTATGCACAGCCAGTATTCAGTCAACCTTTTGATCCTAGACAGAAATCTATTAAAGCCAGTTGAGGGAAAGAAAAGACAAAATCTGATGGACATTTTTACTTTGTTGGATATGAAAGTTGGTAGGTTCGATAATGCTAAGAGTGATCTATTTGCCAATAGCAATATTACATTAAATTGGGCAAACATTGTTCCCTTAAATGCAAGCCAAGTGAGTGGCCTGAATAATGGCTTAAAATTACGTGTGTCCAGGGCCTGTCAAGGCTGAAAAGGATACAATTAATATTCCTGCTTTAGAAAGAACACATTTTCTCCAAAAGAGTAGTTTTTAAGCTTGTCTTGAGTGAGGAACTAGTTTGAGAATCTAACATAAACTATGGACTCTCCTAGAATAACGCACACAGCACGTGCACAGTATTTGATGGTTCTCAGGGGTTCATGGATCTGCGAGCTGTGCATCTGTGGATTTCAGACACGAATCTCTGCTCCTAGGGGGCTGTATGGTCTAGTGCACAGTTTCCAAATGCAAATGTGAGGAGTCTTATCAGACTCATCTTTGCAACTTGTTAAAATATACATTTTCTTCATGTGATGTCAAGAGGATCACTGCAGCCTTCCAGGAAGGGAGAACTGTGGAGGGCTGAGACTTGGGCATTTTGGAAAACAACCTAGTGATTCTCGTGTCCCCTACCCTCCACCCAATTCATGAGCAGGAGTCAACAGGTCAAGAGATGAGAGAGAGCAATGATGTGCATTAGAGACCTACACTCAAATCCCAGCTTCTTTACTTATTAGCCATGTGACATTGCTCAAGGAACTCTTCCTCTTTCCATCTCCATTTCCTCATCTGTAAATGGATTTTGGAAAGACTGAGCTGAAGGGCATGGAGTTTCTGACACTCAACTTTAATTTCCCCATTTTTTAAAAAGGAAAAATAAAAATACAAGTGAAGAGGTTCATTATAGGGTCAACTCAAGAAGGAAATCACAGGCGTTGGTGCACCGCGTCACATTTAATGCCTGGTACAAATGGTAGTTGATGACAGGAATTCTCCATGTTCTTTTAAGGGTCTGAGGTGTTGGGAATGTGTTGCACTTCTAGAAATCTTCTGTAAGGTGTTATATTATAATTATATTATAATTGTAAAGCCTCAAGGATATTTTTCACAGCAAAGGTTATGAATGAGCACATATTGCCAGTGTAGATAGGAATATTTCACCATATGGTGGCTCTGCCTGTTTTGACTTCCAAGGGCATTCGGAGTCATCAAAAAAGTGTACAAATGTGGATGTGGATGTTGAAAATCCCAGTTTTTGGTTGGAGTTGGAGGACAATCTAGGTTGATAGGTGCTATAGAGCTCCAAGGTCTGGTGCTGACAGGGGTGATCCTACTTGCCCATAGGTCTAGAAGTGAGTCTTTCAGCACTTCATTTCTCTGAGTCTGGATTTCCAATCTCTACCATGGGAATAATTCTTATTTCACAGAGCAGTGATGATGGTTCAATTAGATAAGTTGTGCACAGCCCCTACCTGTCACGTATTAGATGCTCAATGAATGGTAGTCATCTCAGCATCAGTGGTGGTGGTGGTACTAGTAGGTCAGTAGTAGTGGCCAAATGAGACTCAGGGATTTTAACCGGACAAACCAAGTTCACAGCACATGGTGAAGCCTCAAAATCTAAAATAGAGAAACAAAGCCAAGGGAGAGGAGCATGATGAAACTGGGAACAAGCAGAAAGGAGGTCAAAGTGGGCATAAGGCAAAAAAGTCCAGTCTGAGCTCAGGCTCTTAACTTGTGTCTACCTCAGCCCTACTCAGCAGCAAAACATGGTGTCTCCCACCTCCAGTGACAAATTCATCCCAGGACTTCCCTACTCCCACCTGCATTCTCTAGCCATGAGCATGAGGCCAGTCCTGGCCAGATGGCTGTGGAATGATTCTTAGTGCTCTTTACTTGGCATCCTCAGTGTCAGCCTTTCCTTGCCTTCACCATGATCTTTGGAGAGTATCCAAAACGGCCTCAGTTCTAGTTTTATCTTAATATTTGGGTTCCTGCTGAAAATGTAAGGGATCTTGTCTAGTTTGCTATATCAATAGCATGTAGAAAAATCCTGGCATCTGGTACATAGTAGATGCTCAGTAGTACATGTTGAGTGGAGGAATGAAGATCTTTCTCAGAGTTCCAATTTGTTTGGTTAGGGCTCTGAGGGAGTGCTTAAATCTAACTAGTTTTTCCTCCACAAAGTGAAGCCACACTGCCAGGGTCCTACTCCAACCTGAATGGGTCATTCAGGACTATAATCCTCATGCCAGTCTTTGCTGCTTCCTTGCAACTCTTTCACAGCTCATTACATTGGTGCATAGCACACAACATTAGAAATTTCTTCTTCTCCTTCCCTTTGGCAGGTTCAACAAACCTTGAATTGGAACCCATTTCAAGTTATAGGAGCAACAATGGTCAATTGTACCAATATCATGTTTTAAAGATTTTCCATACTTGTAAGGGGCACAGTCATTCTTTGTTGGGCTACAGCAGCAAACCATGACTCATTCTTTGGAATACAGGGTTACTGTGGCTTTACGAGTTTTGGAAATATTGGGAGAGGGCACGAGGATTCCCCCCTTTGCTTCTATTTTCCATTTTTAGAAAGGCCTCTTATGTTGATGGTTCACCCATTAAGGTAATCACTCTCATGTTAAAGTTGCAGGAAGAAGATGAAATAAGTTGGGGATTGTGGTCCCTCTAGCCATGAATAATAGGCAGCTGTGTATTTCATGGATATCTACAGAGGCTGTCACCATGGTATGAAAAGAAAGGTTTTGACTCAGACACACCCGAATTTAGCTCTCAGTCATACCATTGATTAGACCTGAGATTTTTTAATTGTTGCTTTAGTACTGTCATCACCCTCACAGCAGGTGCAACTCAAAGGGGAGCTATATTGCCAGTTTAGGCAGGACAACTCTTCATTGGACAATGGAGGGTACTTTGTGTCCTTGCCCTCCACTCACAAAGGCCACTTGTGTCCTCAACCATAGTTATGACTCCAAACGCTCCACATTTGTTTCCAAATGCTCTGTTGATGGGTGCTGTCCCCAGTCGGAAACTCCTTGAGGTAATCAGAGAAAAAATGTAGTGAAAGGAAGGAATGTGATAGAAATTTGGGAATGCTAAGTTCTGGGGATAAGAGTAGAAAAGAGGCCAGTGAAGAGGTGATCTTTCTCATCCTCTTTCATGTAAAAATACACTTACACTGATGTTTAGAACAACCTCACAGCTTGCCGGTTTGTGTCTAAGCTCCTAAGGACTCAGTCTGTCTTACCCATCCTCCTACCGAGCTAAACTTGCATTTTCCTTATTGTAAATTTCCTGCATTGGCTCAAAATAGTCTCCTCTGCCGGGAACATCCCTCATCCTCTCGGATCTTCTAAATTTGCCTCCTTATTTAAGGTTCAGTGCATAAGTCTTCTCTCGAGGGATTCTCTTACTATGTTTACCGCATGCCCAGCAGGTAGTTTTATTTTCTGTATCTACATCATCTCTCTGTCCAGACTAAGATATCTGAGGCAGACACTATCTTACCCCTATTGGATTCATCTTTAGCACTGAACTTAGAGTGATGTTTGCTTCTAACTTCTGCTGGTTTACTGGGCAGAAAGACCCACTCCTTGGTGTGCGTGTGCCTTGCTTTCTACATAGTTTGATTGAAATTTGTAACACATTTCAGATCCTGAGAAAAGGTACTTTTGTTAACACAGCTGCTGAGCAGAGGTCATTGCTGTAGTCGAGGTTTCTTTTCTTTCTTTTTTAATGAACTTAATCATTTTTAATATCTTTTCCAAAGCAGAATACATTAAATGACCCTGACTTGGCAGAAAGCCTTCTCTTGAGTGCTTTGGGAGGATTAGAGGAAGTTCTTTTACAGCCTCTTAGCATGACTGGCTGCCTTTTCCTTTCTTTGGGTTATCAGAGATTGAGATTTGATCCTAATTAACAAAGGAGGAGTCCTGAGCCATGCAGTTTCTGCTCACTGGGAAACAGGCAGGAGCTGGATTCTTTGGAGAAGCAAGGCTGATATTTTCAACTACCTCAACTCTTGTGCCTGAACATGTGGGCTGATACAAACATTGATAAGACAGCTTTGGGGAAGCTCTGTGGGTCCCAGAGAAAGCCTAAGGGACAGGAGAGAGAACAATGTCATCATGAGAGTCGTCTCTGGTGGTGGTGACCATCTTCAGCACTGATGAAGGCAGGATGCATGCCTATGGTAAAACATCAGTGACAACTTTTTTTATTCCCCGAAGATCATTAAAAGATAACAAAAAAATGGGACAAATTAATCAGCAGTGTAATGAGAATGGAATTTATGAGGGTACTTCAAAAAGTTTATGGAAAAATAGAATAAAAAGACAATACAAATCTTTCCATGAACTTTTTTGAAGACCCTTCCTCGTAAAAAATAAAGTTGTTCTCTACATGGTATTCAAATCCCTGGCTCATTACCTTCTGGGGACTGATGTGTTTCCAGGAGGAATTACACTGGGGAGAGTCATATGAAAAGAAGGGGCCATTTCAGATGGTCTCCACTGGGTCCTACAGATTCCCTTTGCCTGATATTTGTTCTCTTGTTATTTCTGCTCTGTGATGTAATCTCCCCCATAAGACCAAGGAATAAGAGGGGTCATACCTATCTTTTCTTCTCTCTCTCCATGGTGCTTGATAGTGCTAACTGTGTAGTACTGTTGTAGGACTTTAGAGGAGGAAGCAGCCTGCAGAGACACTCCGCCTTAGTGTCAGGATTCATTGAATGAGTGGCTGAGGATGACTGAGACTGGCGTGGAGCTGGGCAATTGGTAAATCCTTTCAACCATGATATGCAGACTCAGAAGCAAGAAGCAGACTTTTTGTTATCCTGTCCTTGGTCTCAGGCAGGGAGGATATACCATTCAGAAACCTCAAAGAAGAAAGAAGAAAGGGAATTTATCCAAAAATCACAGGCAAGTCTCTTTTTAAGGCTTGCCAATTGCATCACTGGTTAAAATCTGCATCTTTCCCAGAACATGGTATTAAAATATTCTGCTCAGCTGCTCTGCTCCAGAAATACAATAAATAGCTGCACTATTTTTAAAGGATCATTGGGCTTCATTAAGTAAAGAGAGGCTTCTCTTTAACATGGTTTTGAGGATTCACTGTCTAAACAGCAGGTTCGGTGTTGATATTCTGGCAGAAGTTTTCCTAGTGTGCATTAATAGGCTTGGATGTTTCCGGTGTTGTCACTCCTTTCTAGCATCCTGGAGCCAGTCATTTCAGCCTTGCTGGTCCTCACTTTTTCATCTGTATAATGGGGATAAAAACTGTTTCCCAGTTTATCGTGAGGATGAAACACAATGAGACAACTATGGAGTCATAGTCAAGTGCTCATCAGCTCTTGCATGCATTAATTCACTGAATACCAAGGGCTGGGCCTTCAGAAACACTACTCTCAGAGTATGTTGTATGTGGATATTGTCATTTGGATCTCTCTCTCTTGGTTTCTCTACATCATTAAGATGTAACAAGAGGTCGAATAATTAAAAATCAATCAGGCCAAGGTGAAAGCACTTTGGTTCACTTTCATCCACACACCTTTGTAATTGACCAACTCTTCTTGCCCAGGATTCAGAAGTAGATAAAATTATCTTTTCATGGAGAGGACAAACAGCACCTTGGTCAATGGATAATTTTCTCAATTGGAAAAATGGGTTCAAATTTCAGATCTTCTGCTTACTGGCTGCATTTAAGCTGGTAGCTTATTTGCCTGCCTCCAGCCTGTTTCCACCATTTGTAAGGAGGGGTAATAAAATCTATCTTAGAAGGCTGTCACGAAGACAAAGTAGAACAGCACCTAGACTGTGCCTGTCGGTGATTGGCATATGGTAGATGCATGCACAGAGCTCCCTCAGCAAGGACAGATGCTTCTGAAGTGGTAGCCTCAGGTCTCCAGCTTGTCTTTTAATTCTTCTCCCAGGGCTCTCTCCACCTGCACTCCCACCTCCCCCAAACCCAGGTCCCTGCCTTTCTGTCATCAAAACTCTCTCTCGGGAGGGGCATGGACAAGTCTCTTGTCCTTCTCAGTGAGTCAGACTGGGTGGGCTTCATCTCCCCTGGTGGGATTTGCCTTGCACTTTGCTTGGCTTTGTGGGATCAAAGACATTGTTCTTTGGGAGAGGAGTTTTAAACTCTTGGTGTCCATTTTTCTATTGAAATATATAGAAAAATGCACACTTTGTCAGTCTATAGCTCTTTGTACTTTTGCAAAATTAACAAATCTATGTCATCATCATCCAGATTAACAAACAGGTCATTGGCAGCATCTCAGATGCCCCCTCCCCATTGTCACTTCCAGACACTACCTCCTCCGCCCCCAGGGTAAGCTCTATAGGCTAGTTTTGCCTGCTTTTGTGATTTATTTAAATGGAATCATACAACATGTACTCTTTCCCATCTGGTTTCTTTCACTTGACGTTATGTTTGTGGAACTATTAATGTTGTTGTGTGTAGTCATGGATTGTTTATTCTCATTGCTGTATAGTATTCTATCAGGTGAATATACCACAACTCACATGTCCACTCTACTATGAATGAGCATTTGCATTGTTTCTTTTGCAATCCAGTGGTGTCAGCTTTCTGTGATGGTTGTGCAGCTTTTGCCCTAAAGCTCACCTCCCCAGAAGCTCAGGGGGGCCATTGGGTATAACTTCAGGGCAATGGCAGGAGAGGTCAAGTTCTTTTGCATGCACTTTAATCCAGGACCTCAAGTGCTCCCAGTGACAACTCTGTAAGGTAGGTAGGAGACTCCCTATCACACACATGGTTAAACTGTGGCAGAGAACTTTTAGATATTCATCCAAGGCAACAGATCTAACAAATGCCAAAACTGAGATTCTAATCTAGCTTTTAGCTTCTCATAAGACTACCTCTTTTACAAAACCACACTACCTCTTTGAAAGAACTGATGAAAAGATCACTTTGACTGGGAGTTAAGGGAAAATATTTTTACTCTGAAGTGTCTATAGAGGGCTTTGCCAGGTCGTGGTCCTCCCAGCTGGTCACTATGTCCTCAACTTTAAGACTAAAGCAGTAGTATCCATTGCCCATGGGGAGCATAGGGCAGTGGGTGAAAGTCAAGCCAGACTATAAGGTTGGAATCTTGAATCCCTCACTCATTAGCTGTGTGACCTTGGGCAAGTTACTTGCCCTCTCTGTGCCTCTGTTTACCCATTCATAAAATGGGAGTAATAAAAGTTGCTCCCTCATGAAGCTGCTGTGAGGATTTAAATAGAGAATGTACGTAAAGCACTTTGCATAGCACCAGGCATGGAGTTGATATTTCCTGGGCACTTACTGTTATAATAAAATTCAAACCCTTTGGCAGGTCTGACATTCTAAGAGCTGGGTTCTGTCATTTCAGCCCACACTTTGAATCAAAGATCGTTACCAGCTCCTAAATAAACGTTACATGGCTGCTACCACCGCTTCTCTTTTTGGAGATGTCTATTAAAATTATGATTCAATTGTCAGAAACAAAATATTCTTAAGATGTCTTCAACCATACCCTCAAATTATATGACAGTGTCTGGCTTTAATACCCATCTAAATAGTTATACTGTTGACAGGCTTCGGGAGCAGCGTTTGCTCTCCCATTCCTCTCATTAACTTATGTAGCAACATCATAACTCTCTGGAAGGATTTAAAAAAAAAGCGTGCTGGCATATTCCATCTGAATTCATTTCATATAACGTCTGTGTCAGAGAGTTTGCATATGAATGAGATGCCTTGACGTTTGCTCATTAACACGGGAGCATTGCGGTGACGCGTTTTAGAGTTCAGGTTCAAGAGTTTGCAGCAAGAGAGGGAAGAAGGGTTGAAGGCTCAGTCCATTGGAGGTTTTGCTGTACTAGCCTAGTGTGTAATCTCAATCCCAATCAGGCTGTGGTCTGAAAGGGCAGTTCCATCTCTTGCCTTTACGACTGTAAAGCCAACCCCCACCCATTCTCCTATCCACATACCCAACCTTCTAGCCACACTGACATGTTTTTTTCGTTAATACCTTCAAATCTTTGCATATAGAATAAGGTGATTTCTCTACTTGATAGGGCTGTCTTCCCTGTGTGGTTCGCAAGTCTTAGCAATTCCACTAAACAACGTCTTTCTGAATTTTTGTTCAAGTCCTCTAGGCAACTACTTCCTCTCTCAGCCCCAGCACCAGCTCCTCATGTCTGGAATGTCCTGTGCCCAACATTGCGTATGACTTTTACGTTAGACTCTGAAATGTGAGAAGGCATAGACTAGAGCTACCTGCCTTCCTTTTTTGCTCTAGCCCTGGTATTCAGTATAAAGTAGCAGGTGCTTAAGAAATGGTTACAAAATGGATGAATGTAGAAAATGAGAATAAGACATGGGGAGGCATGTTTTGAGTTTCTCTCTCCAAGGGACTTAAGATGTGAAACTGCTCCTAAATATCAATAGCAGAGTGCCTCAGAAGATGTCACCTCCAGTTGAAAAGTCTCAGGCTCAGAGTGGGCCCTGGGGTTCTGACCCTGCCTTTCTCTTATAAAGACACCTATGATTAAATTTAGGGCCCACCTTGATGATACAAAATAATCACCCCACCTCAAGATTCTTAATTTAACCACATCTGCAACCCCCCCTTTTCCATTTAAGGTTCTATGGATAAGGACGTGGATATCTCTGGGGGCCATTATTCAGCCTACCACACTAGCCAAGCAGCTTCCATTGGAGGGTGGGAAGCTTGGACCCACGTGTGTACTTGTGCCTCTGGATTGACCTTCACCTACTGTAGATCCTCAGCATGATCCCAGCTCTGATCTGAGGCTCCTCAGGACACTTTTAACCTACTGTGTGTGAGTTAGGGACAGAACAGACAGGCATACAGAGTATAGCACTGGCTCATGTGACAATGTGTTTCTGGAGAGAAATGAATAGATTGGTACTTTGCTTGTCAATCAGACTCTGTGAATCTGAAATGTGAGAGTTTGGCCCAAAAGATGAGCTTCCTTTTCCAGCTGCTGACAATACTACCTTGTCCCAAACCCCAAAGTTGAGTGCCTGAAACAGGACTTGGGTGTATTCACCTGGGGAAGAACCACTTAGGTTGGCTGTAGACACCTTGACTTGATGACATGTTTTCTTTGAAATACCATTTATTTTACTAACACTTGGAAAAAGTGATTTGAGAGCCATTAATGCTAACTGTATGTTCCACCACCCTTAGCACCAGTTTTTGGAACAGTTTTTGCTCACGGGATCCAGAGCATCTATTGACCTCCCCAGTGTCTGTCTTGACATGGCAGCTGCTCCTTCGATTCTGAACAGTCAGGGACCACAGTCTGCCTTTTGTACCTTGCCCACATCATGGAGTGATTGAGAGCCCAGCTGGCAGCCTGTGGGAGCTGTCTTGCCCCTCACAGATGCTTTGGCTATGTGACATTGGAGGTATCTGGTCATTGATTTGATTAGTTTGAGACCACACAGGAGGTCTTAACTTGCTCACAGAGAACTTCAGATAATTAGCCCAAGGACAGAAAGTGCTTGAAGCTAAATTTGAGCAGAAGTTCTTCCCTTTCAATGCCTCCCAGAGCAAGTCCTGGGGGAGTCAGTCCTGATGCATCTACTATCAATGTTCACGAGATGAAGAAAAATTGCCACAATTTTTTTACTCATTATTATTTTTTTTTTCTGTTTCAAATAGAAAATGTGCTATGGTTTGAATGTGTCTCCCAAAGTTTATGTGTTGGAAACTTAATCTGCAAATGCAACAGTGATGAGAGGTGGGAACTTTAAGAGGTGGTTAGGTCATAAGGGCTCTTTCCTCATGAGTGGATAAATACCATCATCTAGGGAGTGGGCCCACTTCCCCTCTCCTTTTCCCTGTCCCCCTGTCTCATACCCCTCTTCCTTCCGCTCCCCCTTATGCTCTCTCAATTGCTCAATGGCCCTTCCTCCTTCAACCATGGGATGATGCAGCAGAAAGGCCCTCACCAGATGCCAAGCAGATGCTGGTGCTATGCCTTTGGACTTCCCAACCTCCAGAATCATAAGCCGAACAAATCTCTTTTCTTTATAAATCACCCAGTCTCAGGTATTCTGTTATAGAAACGTAAAACAGACTGAGACAAGATGTTGGGGAATCTATTTGTTCTGTCCACTTGAGCTGACATTCCCTCTTTCAAGAATCCCTCCGAAATCCCATTAGCTTCAGTTTTTATCTACAAAAGTAATAAGACCCTTTCCCCAGCAAGGGTCTTCTCCGTGAAATAGGAATGCCCCTGGCAGTGCAGGCTGGAATGTAAATGTAAATGTTAGAATCCTGAACATAGCCAAGTGAAACAGGAATGCCACGTGACCTTGCTGCCAGGGGTGGTGGTGGTAAGGGGGTGCACAGGTGAAACCTTGGTGCCTATGTTCCTGCTCAATGAGGCATTTATCAGCTGTTGGGACTTTAGGTGAGAAAGCATTTATTTTGCTCACTCAAGTTGAAATCATCTCACCCACTGCCACAGGTTGTGGGCAAATGTTGAGCCCACAGAAAGGCAGAGAATTTTGGTTAGATAGGCAGATTAGGCAGGTGAGGTTGGCTTTTTAAACTAACATTGGTCATAGAACCCCATGTGAAGTTATATGTGGGTTATATCATTTAGTCATTCTAACAATGCTGTAAGGGGCAGTTTGTTTTATTCCTCATTTTTTAAGGGAGGAGACAGAGGCTAACAGTGTTTATGGAACTTGTCCACAATCACCTAGCTAGTAAGGGGTTTGCAGGACCAGAGAGTCTGCCTTAGCAATCTCCCCTCTCAGCTGCTCTGCCCTGAGGCAGGTTAGTCTGCTTTTCACAGCATTATTCAGGGCATCTCTGTGGTTATATTGACAGCTTTAGAGTAGATATGCATGTGTCCACCCTGACCAAACCATGCTGGGATGCACACGAGTGGCCTAACTTGGGCAGTGACTACACTCTGCTCATTGCTTATGCGATCTCCAGATCCTTGGGGAGAGGCAACCGGAAGCTAAGGTTAGACACCCTAACAGTCTCTGTATGATTTGCTGTGTATCAATCTAGAAAGTGTATTATGCAGAACAGCAGAACAGAGGTTCTTCTCAAAGGATGGCCCTTAAACCAGCAGAATCTGAGAACTTATTATAAGTGCAAATTCTGGAGCTCCATGCAGACCTACTGAATCAGAAACTCAGAGCCTGGGGCTCAGCTATCTATATTTTAACATGCCCTCAAGGTGATTCTGATTCACGCTAAACAGGTCTCCTTCTAGAGTTTGTGCTCTACCATCCTTAGCAAAACCCCTTTGTCGTTCTCAGCACAGGCTGAGATTAAATGCTTCTTCTAGGTGCTGGGCAAGAGATGGGAAGGGATGGGTGGAGCCTGCCTGATTCCAGGAGGGCTGAGAGCCTGATGAGCAGCTGTGGGGGGAGGTCATCCTTTCTGGATGAGACACACTTTTGCCTAGGAGTGCTCTGCATTCCAGGAGGCTAATCCTGAGTGCTCCCTGTTCCAGGTTCTGCTTTGGGAGTCTGGCTCCTGGTTCCAGCTGCCTTTTATTCTGGCTGCAACGCCTTCCCCTCCAGAGAGACTTCTGACTTAGGAACTCTTGTCCAGACCTGGGGTGCATGTGATTCCAATCATTAGCACCTTGTAGTCAGGATCCATGCCTTGTAAATCTCTTTGTTCTCTCAAAGTTTAGGAGAAGGGAGGGGCAGGAAGCCTGGAGGTGCTTTCCTTTCAGCCTGTTCATCTGCTCCAAGGAGAACAAAGCTACAGTGTGGGGAAAGTGCTTTGATCCCAGACAATGAGAGCCGCTGGATTAAGCGTTTGTAGGGACCAGACAGCTCTGGCACAAAACAGATCAGTTACCTTTTTTTTTTTTTTTCTTTTTTCTTCTCTTTTTTTTAAGACCTAATTCATGTACTGGAAACAAAAAAATTGTAACGTTTTGAAGGATGGTATTTCCACAGCTATAAGTCCCAGGCATAACCTGAAACATCTGTGTACCAGGTGTCCTTCTCAGGCTTGGAGGCTGTGCCCTGGGTGGGAGGCGCCCTGAAATAATGGGATAACAGGGTCTTTCCAAGGGACTCTGAGGCCACTGAGTGGCAGCTGGGGTGGGGAAATACTGGAGCTGGGAGGGACCTTGGAAAATTTGCTCATGTGTTAAACACAGTTGCTAGGCATAGAGAATTCTGCGTTTCAAAATAAACATTCCTGCTCAGACCACCTACTAAGTACGTTACGTATCAACTCATTGAACCTCTACCATAACTTCTGGGGCTTCTGTTTTTTTGTCTAATTCATGACAATTTTAATAGTACTCATAAGGTGGTTATTGTTGTTATCCATATAAACCAGTGAGAAATAGCAAGGCACTGAGAGGTTGGTGAGTTATCCAAAGTCACACAGCTAAATAAATAAGTGGCAGAACCAGGATGCAAACCCAGGCAGTCTGGCTCCTGGCTCAGGCTCTTTACTATAGGATAACGTCCCTGTTCATCATGAGTTCCAGTGCATCTGAGGAAAAGATAGGAAACTGCAGGGAAAACCCAGCACATTCTGAGTGCTCAGGACACTGTCTTTGCCACAGCTATTGCTACTTACCCAGATAAACTCAGCAGAGTGTGACCAGGGCCGCATGGATGGGCAGAGGGTGTTGGGAAAGCAGAGGGGGGCCTGGAGTTCAGTACTGCCAGGTGGCCAGGAAGAGGGCAGCCTTCATTCACAGAAGAGATGGCATTTGAGTTGAGTATCTAGAACCACAGAGGGTAGAGAAAGGAGAAAGATGTGTCGGGCAGGGGAAACACATGCAAAGGCATCAGAATGAGATGAGAGTGACAGAGATCAGGGGGGCTTTAAGAATGCTTTTGCTTCCCAGGATTTCCGCTCATGCCTCTCAGTACCTCTCACCTTTACAGAACTCCCAAGGTTTCTGCAGTATCAAGTGATAGAGGTAGAATTAGAAACAAACAGTGCTGGAAAGGACCTCAGCATGTGCACTGGGTTAATGAGAGAACTCACATCCAGAAAGGAGAAGCCCATCACTGCAGTTTGACTATTTTTGCTACTCATACCCTACACACACCTCTAACTCTGGGCAGCCTGAATTTCTAAGTATTCTCTGTATGTCCCTTGTCTGCACTCAGCCCTGGTCTTGCATCCCCTTATGCTAATTACTCCTCCAAGCTTGCCCCTCTCCCTTCCTTGATGCCCAGATCTCACCCCCAATCAAATCTCGGTTCAGATGCCACTTCCTCCAGGAAGCATTCCATGCTTCTCCCAGCTGGGAACAATTTCTTCCTCCTTTCAATTCTGTGGCAATGGTGGCTTCCTATCTTGCATTGTGTGCATGTCTTACCTGTTGGAAGGTTAGCTCCTTGCAGATGAAATCCCCATTTAATTTGGAGTCCCCAACAACTCACAGACGACCTAGCTCATAGTGATATGTGGTAAGTAGTTGAGAACGTAATAATGAACATATTAGAAACTACTTATTTGGGCCCTCATTCTGGCTTTTTTGTTGATGAAGCAATGAGTTCAGGAAAATGAAGCCCTGGGAAAAAAACTCTCAGAGAGCTCACAGAGGCTTTATTTAACTTAAAGGCAGGAGAGATCCTTGTTCTAAAGCATCAGCAGTGGTCCATTTCAGGTTTCTCTGACTCCAGCATGATAGAGAAAAGATCTCCAATACTTCTCTCTAGTTGAGAGTTCAATATGATTTGATGTAGTACTGAAGGGGTTTAAGACACTACTTGGCCAAAATATGGCACCTTGGCATTTGAGAAAACAGCAGAAGCAGAAAGATCACTCTCACCATCCCCTCACCCTTCTCCCCTGAAGCAGGTCATAAGACCCTCGTTCGAGAGGTGCCCTCCTACACGCAGAGGAAAGAAACCTCCTTACCTCTGAAGACAGAGGGACACAGAGAAGACTCTGAACACACAGGCTTTACTAAGTTCCCCCAGTTTACTACCATTAGATCATACCCTCTTTGTCCAATTGTACTTCCCCAAGACTGTCTACTCCCTCATTAAATGTAGCATAAAAATACAGAGTTTTCCCTGTTTCGTTGAGTGTTCATTTCCAAAGGCTTCCATGTCATGTAAAACTTATGTTAAATACATTTGTATGCTTCTCTCTTGTTAATCTGTCTTTTGTTATAGGGGCCTTGGCTTTGAATCTCAAACAGGAAGAAAAAATATTTCTTCTCCCCTACAGTACATTCCTCAGTATCTGATGAGGCGAGACTCAGAATATAGTCCTAAAACAACTAAAAAGGGCCTTGATTCAGCTGTGCTCTTAAATTCCAAAGACCTGATATGCCTGTGATTTTTTTCCTTGGTGCCAAATCAGCTTTGCTTATCGACTGCTATTTTAATGAAACCTCCTGGTACCAGCTCGGGAAGGATATTTTTATTAGATACGACTGGGCAGATTCTCACGTTGAAAGCATTTGGTGTAAAACATGAATGCATACAGTCCTCAGATATCCTTCCAAATATTTCCTTTGAAATCGGAAAATTACCAAGGAACTTGTGATAAGATGAAAAAAGGAATTAACAAGCAAGGATATTACGCTTTTCCTTTCCCCCACCATCCTGCATGGGTGGAGATTTTGGGATTTGGAAATCAATGCACTTAGAAAGTTAGATGGGAAGGAACCTGTAGCCCAGAAGGGCCCATAATGTGGTCAGTGGGCTTCCCTTCTGCTTTTTTGTCCTCTCTAACTTCCCCTAGGGGGCTGGAATCATGCAGAGAAGATAAGAACAGGTCTGCCTCACGTAACATCAACTCTACTAGTTCATGATGCCCTTGGCATTACGGTGTCTAAATTTCAGCATCAAGGAGAACACTGCCACCAATATTCCCAGAAATCAACCCTCCCCTCCCCTATTGAAAATCTCTTTCAAGATTATTCACCTCCCCTATCTCAGAATACAGTAGAGACAAAGGCTTAAACCTAGGGTTCTGGAGCCACCAGCTTGAATTCAAATACTTTACCACTTTGTGGTTGGGTGCCCTTGAGCAAGTTCCTTTACCTCTTTGTGCCTCAGTTATCTTATTGAAATGAAGATAAACAGTAGTACTCATCTCCTAGGGTTGTTGTAATGGGACAATTTATGTAATACACTTAACCATATTTGGTATATATGAGGGTACTTCAAAAAGTTCATGGAAAGATTTATATTATCTTTTAATTCTATTTTTACACTAAAGTTTTGAAGTACCTTGTACAGGTCGAGTACCCCTTATCTGAAATGCTTGACCAGCAGTGTTTCAGATTTTGGATTTTTTTTCAGATTTTGGAATATTTACCAGAAAACATGTCGGTTGAGAATCCCTAATCCAAAAAATCTGAAATCCAGAATACCCCAGTGAATATTTCCTTTGAGCATCATATCCCAGGTTTAAGTGTTTGGATTTGAGCATTTTAAATTTTCGATTTTCGGATTAGGGATGCTCAACCTGTAGTGAACACTCAATAAATGCTAGCTCTTATTGCCATTATGATAAAGACTCATCGATCTTGATAAGTGGAGAATGGAAAGAATGGGCAATCAAATATTTTCTTCAGATTTCTCCAATAATCATACCTTCTAGGGACATACAGCAATCACCTGCGAACACTGAATTTCCACGTGTCTGGGATTTTCTAAACTCCTGACACTGCTGATGGCACTGGGGTCCTCCCCCAAGTTAGACAGTGTGTTGCTCATACACACAAGGTGGCATGAGCTGTACTCCTCCCCTAGATAAAGGTGGAGGCAAAGGGTTCCAATCCAGAGGGGACTCAGATCATCATGGGTGGCTTTGTTCACTAGAAGGGCCGTTTCAGAGTCGAATTTGAGGGGATGTCAAACAAGGGCAATAATAATGAGACATTTAACTCCAGAATTCCTGCTGCTTCTCCAGGGAGCCTAGGATGGCATCCCTAATTCCCACTGAATTTACCTCTTAAGCCTTGCTGTCATCTCAGGACTCTTCTCCCCATTTGATGGATGAGAAGACTGATGCTCACCAACAGTCAGTGGAAGGACTTCAGGAGCATTTAAGGGAAGAGATGTTGGTGGTCTATTGTAGAAAGAAGAAAAGGCAGAATCTGTGTTCATGTTGGTTTCACTCAGCAGGGCTTGGAGAGATCTGTGGTTCATTCACATCAACAGGAAGGTCAAGGTGGCCTCGACTGCCTTGACTACGAAGGGAGACATTTTCTTGTCCTTGGGACTCTCCTAGATATTAGTATAGGATCTAAGACAGTCCTTGGAGATGAAAATTATATTGGAGTGACAGCTGTTTCATGAGCCCCAGGGACCCTCACCCCCATGCCAAGCTCCCAGCATGGCTGGTCATGCCTGTGGCCCCTTCTCAGTTTTTCAGACTCACATCTTCTCTTTACTTCCTCTGCTCTGGGTATCTTCCTCTCAACCACCCTCCCTGGTCCAAGTCCTTTAAGACATGGGGAATGTTGAAGTTTCCAAACTTCAGGTCTGGCCTCGGGCCTCTGCCCAGTTCTTTCTGGGCTCAGTCCCTTTTCCAGCTCTCTGTCCATGCTCCACTGATTCTTCCTTGACCTGAGCTATTACCTGGGTCTGTCCTCTCTTAGCTTTGCTTTCAGCTCTTTTACAGAACTGTAGTCTTTATCTCTCCTGACTCTGGGCTGAATCTTAGACTTCTGTGGTCTGGACAAGTCCATCTGGTGCAAGATGGGAAGGTCCTCCTAGCTTAGGGATCATCAATATTTTTCTCTCCTCACTGGTAGGAACATTCTAAGTGTTGATCTTGGGCCACTGTACTAGAAGAAAGTCTCCCTTTTATTGGCATATGTGAATAAGGGGAATTTGTTTTCTCTCTCATGCAGTTCTGTGACAGACCAGTGATATCTCTCCTGGCCATAGGGTAGGGTGTCATGGACTTTGTGTCCACACTTTACGTCCCTTTTGTATGCTCTTCTTTTCCCTCAAGGCTTCCAGACACTTGTCCAGAGTTTGCCATCAGGGGCAAAGTAAAAGTTCTTTCTCTTTGCTACTAAACTGAAGGGATTTGGAGCTTCTATAAGAAGATAGGGACCTTCTTGGTACTTCTTCTTGAAACCTGGGATATTACAGCACAGAAAAATTGTCTCTAGAAGAAAAAGAAATGTTTATTGAGCATCTACTATATACCAAGTCTTAGATAGTATCTTTACTGTGTGATCTAGAGTCTTTCTAGATTCCTGAATTTGGGATGAGACGAATTTAATCACCTCCTTTATCCATGCCTTGTGGAAGTCCAAAGACTTTCTCAAGACTTTTATGATTTTTCAAAGGGTCTTGGTCTCATGACAGAACAACAGGATTCTTTTTTATTAAAAGGAAGCTGGGGTTATAAAGATATATATTTTTTTCTCAAACACAAATACATTTTGGGTTCTAATTCTCATAGAAAGCAACAACAAAATAGAGTGTGGATATTTTTAATCCCACTTTACAGATGAAAAAATCAAGTATGTAGTAGGAATTTTAACTAAGTTTTCTTCTCTCACATAGCAAATCGCTGCATATTCATTATTAAAATCCAGGTCTGTATGACTCCAAGTCCATGTTATTTCCATTAATTTAAAATGAAGTTCGTCCTTCTGATGCATAGACCAGTTTAATTGTGTAACTGAAGTAGGTTTTATAATGTCATCTTTATATCACCATTATAGATGAATTCCAGTCTCCCGGGTGGTATTTTAATTTGTACAAGGTAACTAGAATTTTTACCTATTTAATCTAAATTTTGACCCTGAGATTTTCACATTGCAGGAGTGAAGGGACAAATAACCAATCAGTAAATTAAGGCTCTTTGCAAGCCTGGAATGAATCAGACACCAACATAAGATACTGCAAGAAACTTCATCTCCTGGAAATAATTGTTCTGGTACCTTTGTTAAAAATTGCTAGATTCCAGATCTTATTAGGAATCTGTTTGAAATTCTGTACTGTCCCAATTTTATCTTCAGAATTGAATTAATTAGCCAAAAAAACATTTGCATGGGTAATTTGTTTTTTCTTCAGATGCACGGTGATAACAAGCTATTCTTTTACATCATTAAGATGGAAACATTTTATATTTTCATGCAAAGTAGAATCTGTTATATTTGAAGTGTATACTGTCCTAGTCTTTAAAATATTCAAGAAGTAAGTGCATATCAGGTAGTGGGTATCCTGGGTCCTTGGAAGTCAAACTTTCAGCTCATGTGGGTGTGAATGGTTTCATCTGTAACACATAGAAGTTGTTCCAGAGTGAAGAATTCACAGGAATTACAACTTCATTAATGCACTCACAGAAGACCAGTTTTCTAATTTGAAATGGTGCTGGGCATAGGAGGAAAAAAAGGCTGGAAATCGTAACTGGCATTGGCCCTTACGGTGCCGTTTAAAACCCAAATTTTATAGTTGATTTCTGCCTTTTGACCTTGGAGTCTTAAGAACTCATAACCAATTTTGAAAATGTATCCACCTTGATTAATCTCATTGCCTATAAAGTTATAGTGCGTAAAACTGCCTCTTCTGACACTTTTTATTAGAGGAGATTATCGTGAAAATACATTCTAAATGTGTTATTGATTTTAAAAATGACAAAGAGATGACGTTTATCTAATTACCGAATATATATTCCCACTGTTTGATAAACCTAACAAATGTGATTTGATTGACTATTCCTGGAAAACTGGGTGAATATTTCACCTGAATTTACAGAGACACGTGCCACCAATTTTATTTTAAATATCAGAAACAACTGAAGAAGCTATTTTATAGGAAGACATTCTTCGATGGGCCAATTGTCTTTCTCATACAGCTCTGACTCAACTCTACTTCTAATTTATTTTTTCTCCTCCAGATCAATTCTCCAATGGGTGCTGCAGTCACATGGCGGAAAGAACAGAACATTTGGAGTGAGACAGAACAAGGTCTTAGTATTCACAATCAGATGCTATCTGTGCCCATGGCAATTTTCCTAACCCAAGAGGTCAGCAGACATTTTCTGTAAAGGACCAGAGCATAAATATTTTAGACTTTGTGGGCCATGTGATCTTGGTTGCAGCCACTCAACTTTGCCACTGTGGCTTGAAAGTGGTTAATAAAAATATGTAAATAAATGAGTGTGGTTGGGTTTCAAGAAAACTTCCTTTACAAAACCAGAAGCTGGGCCCAATTTGGGCTACAGGCAATAGTTCGCCAACCTGTGGCTGATATTCTCCAAGCATTCACATTCTCCAAATGAGTACATTCTTCAATGTACTCACCTTCAACATGGGGACAATAGAGCTTCATGAAGATTAAATAGGATAATACAAGTGAAACAACCGAGCAGAGCCTGACCTCTAAAAGATCTCACAAAAGTTACTGCTTTCCTTCCCTCTTTTTTCCTCCCAAGTGCTTCTGTATAGTGAGGAGTTAGGAAAAAATGCACACAAAAGTCCCCCCAGCTCTGTAATTTTATGAACTTGCCCTTTGAAAAAAGAATGAGATAGAAAGAACATGCCAAAGAGAGAAATTGTGTGTGTTCTTTTTGTCTGTGAAGTCTGACCACAAGAAGTATTAACTCAATCAGATAACAAAGCAGAATATGAAAAATTGAATCGGTTTGGTCCCAAGTATGCAGAAGGCCTGTGCTGTTGAGATCAGAAGCTGAAAAAAAAAAAAAAATAGAGGAAATGCTTTCTACACATTATATGCATTGGCTATTCTGTGACTCCCATATAATTCATCACAAGAAAATTTTGAGTGCAATAAACATTTCCCCTAATTTCATGGCTGCTCTGATCAAGAACAAAGCCATTAACATAAATGCAGATAAATACAAGGCGAATAATGATATTCCCAATTGCTTCTGTGTCAACCAGCTTAGCCCATCAATCTTGCTTGACTGGTGAAGAAGGAACTGAGAGAATTTATAACCAGAGAAGATTTCTTTCTAAAGAATTTTCACCTCACAGAGAAGGGGAGGGATGAATTGTGCAGAGAGTCTGAGGGAACCAAATAGATGCACTTCATCTTCAAAGCTTCCTGTCTCAGGTACAATTTCAGTCATTGTCCTGATACCCTACTTTTCTGGGGCTGGGGCTTCTCCAATGCAGCATTTCTTCAGGCAAAGCTTATGGCTGTTCTTGTTATTCGCAGGTTCTCTCTCTGCACTCCTTGGAGGAAGGTGTGCCCCAGGGAGCTACTGGCATGCCCATCCTGCCTGCTGGTATGAGTAGGGGAGAGGATTGCTCCATCCTTGGTGCTGATGTAAATGCCCCATCACAGTTGCTGGGCCAGTTCAGTTCCAGAGTCTTCCAGCCTTCAGCTTTGTATGCCTCTTGTATATTCACTTCATTGACCTTACTTCCTTGTCTGCTTTTAAACAGTCGTATTCCTGGTCTTCTTCCTTCAATCTTCCTCTCACTCTCCCCATGATATCATCCACTCTCATGGGGGCAAATTCTACCTATGTCTCAGTGACCCCCACGTCTCAATCTCCTGTCCAGACTTCTCCTATAAAGTACAGTCTTACATTTAACTCCTAGTTGCTAGCGCTTCCTGAATGTCCATCAGACATTCCACATTGAATATATCCACAGTTCAGAAATCTGCCTCATTCCTACTAAGCCTTTGTTGGTAGTGTTCTCCACCCAGTAGCTCAAATCAGACACCAGGCAATGCTTGATGCCTCCCATTCTGTCAGTAGGCATAGACCATGGATAAAACTTCCTAACAATCTTTCAAAAGCATTTCCCTCTGGATCACACTTGCAGGTGAAGGGCTCATTGTCTCTTACTAGAGAAATACTTAAATCTGGTCTCCCTGCCTCTATTCTTCCCCCTCCTCCCTCTCTCTCTTTCACAGTTAATGATTTGGAATTTTCCATGTTCCATGATTGAACAACATAAGTAGTGTTTCCAAATGGTACATCTGTCCGTAGTGTGCAGGAGCTGCAGTGGAGACAGGGGTGGAAATGGAAGCGGGGATGCATGGTTTACAATATGATATAGTAACTCAGGCTCTGGTGTAGAGAGGTCTGAACTAAGGAAGAGATACTTCTGTTTTCAGTGTTTACGTGTCAGGCTAGATGATTTAGCGTACTCAAATGAATTCTTCTAATGTTACTTCAAGGAAAATATTATTTCCCAGTATTAAAAGTGAGGAAACATACTTGCAACTAGTTAGTTTTTGATGATCTCTCAGGATGCGACAAATCTAGGATTGAAGTCTAAGGCTTCCTGTGTATAAAAACCTCACCCTTGTCCCCCATTGCTTGCTTCTCTGAGAGGGCAGGCAACAGGACTATTTTGATAGATGTGTGGAGAAGAAACATGGTAAGACTGGATGTAGACAGAATACAGTTTCCTATTATAGCTCAGAAATTGTATTATCCATTTTGTTCAGTGATCTATCCTGGAACTTACAATAACTTGGCCCAAAGGAGCCACTCGATAGATGTTTATTGAAAAAATGAATTAAATAAATAAATAAATAAATCCAACAAATTTAGTCTTGGAAGCTACATTCCCCTAAAGAGAGCTTCATCTTGTGACCTTGCCAGTATCTTTCCATGTGTCTGTCCTTCTTGAATCTGTGGCTGTGTGGGCAGGACTTCCTCCCATGGGCTTCTGTGTCTATGGGGATGAGGGCAGCAGATGTCAGACACTCAGTGATGTTTGTTGAATGAATCCTCAGCCACTGAGTCCCTTGCCTCATTGGCATGGTGTGCTGGAGTTTTCCATGCCCCTGTACATACCCCATTTTGCCTTCCTCGAGTCTGCCCTCAGAACCTAGTTCTGCAAGAAACAGTGACTCCCCGACCTTCAGTCCTCATCTTAGAACTTCACCCTCTTAATCATGAAATTCTGGGCAGAATATGAGCCCAACACTGCAGATGACACTTCTCCTTTCTCTTCTTGCTATCTCTGCATGCCATCTTGTCTTCTATTTGCCCATGAATTGTTGCAGAGTAGAAATAACAATAGTCCAAGAAACACTTAAAATTTCTCCACCTCCGTCTCTGTCTCTTTGTCTTAGAGATTATCTCACCTTGTATATCTCTGTATCTCTAGGTGTCAATGTCAAAAGTATAGAGTAGTAGAAAAAATAAGACTTCCAGGGCTAAAGAAATCAAGATTTGTTATTAGAGGTGGGAAAGGGGAAGGGGGAGGCGGGATAGTGAGAAATTGGTTAAGGGTCACAAAGATTGACTATGTTTGATTTGATCACCACGTATAGTACATAGGTATTGATAGTCAAATCTGTACCCCACAAATATGTATAATCAATTATGTTTCAAAAAAAAAAAAAAGAAATCAAGATTTGTTCCTGGTTCCTTTCTCCTATCATCTGTGTGAATTTTAAAGGACCATCCAATTTATCTGAGCCTGAGGTTCTTTATTTGTAAAATAGGGCTAATAACCCCCAATTACATTTTGCTGACTATTCAGCAAGATGATGCTATGCTTTTAGCAGAGACCCTGGCACAAACTAGGGGGTGTCTACACAATTTCCTTTTCCTGGATTTTCACATCTTTCTAAACCTCATCTATATCAACACAGATATGTCCCCTGGTTAAGTGAATTGACCATTCACAGTGAAATTCAAACTATTGCTTAGGGTGATTCATCGGGCCGAAGGTCACCCCACCTGTCCGAGTGGCCCCAGTCAGGCTGCCAGGTGCTCTGGCCTTGTCCGGTGACATTTGGACCTGTCTCCCTGAATGTCAGTCTGCTCACCGGTGCTGGGCTCGCAGATGCCAATCACTGCTCCCTGCGGCTGATCGGCATGCTGCAACGTGTGCCTGCGGAGTTTCTCCAGACAGACGGGGAAGGATTGAGTTGACCCTACATCATCTGTCTGGCTGGACGCTCATTTTTCTTCTTCTGCCTGTCTTGATCCTGCTCATTGCTTAAGATGTGTCTCAGGGAGCTTTGCCCTGTTGTGCCCTTTCCACTCTCTCTGCCTCCTCAAGGCGCCTCTAAATGTCAGTCCCCGCCTAACTTCAGTCTCAGTGATGCATGTGTTCATTCACTGCATCTGTGCCTCCATTCATTTCTGTTTTCTCTCTTCTTTTCCCCACCATAAACAATTGTTGAGCCCCTACCATGTGCCTCATTCTTGGGGACGTTTAGGCACAATTCTCCATAGTCAGCATTGCCTTTCCACTCCAAAAAGAGATGATAACACCACTCCCATTTTCAGAGATTTCCACTGTGGTCATTAATCACCCAGCTGCTCCAGCTGTGGGGTGGTCATAGGCCCATGGCTGGGTGGGGTGGGAGGCTGGCTATTGCTATGGTATTTGTCCAGACCTGTCGCCCAGTTTTGTCCCCAGATTTATTACCATCTCTGCATTCTTTCTTCCCCTGTGACAACTCAGATACATTTTTCTTCTGTGCTTCTTGCCACTTCTGCAGCCAGGCATCACCTTGTGCTTTGGCAACTCTTGTCCAAGCTTCTGTTGCCTTGCTCTTCAAATCACAGCTACCTTTTGGCCAAGCCTGGAGGGTCGAGCCATTACGGATATCTCTAGGAGGTTTTCTCGGCTTTCTCTGCGCTGAGGCCTTCTCCAATGTGTTCTTCAACATTATGTTGGGCTGATGCTTTCCTGGGTTAGAATTCAACATTCCAACTGTGGTTCGTCCTTATGCCTTTTATCTACCTCCAAGGAACTTCAGTTCTTTTTTCACTGTACCATAAAGAAATAGCCTTTGTCTCCCCTTTTTGCCTGGTGGTTGTACTTCCCTGTGCAGAATGTTCCTGGGAGCCTTCTCAGGATTTTTCCCATGAGGCATAAGGATCTTTTTTGCAAGAGGGATTCCTGCAGGCCTTCTAGATATCCCAGAATTCCAGAGATGCTTATGCAAATGAGACTCCCTCTGCGGCCTGTGCTTCTGTATACTATTGGGGAGCTTTTCTTTGCAGTAATCAACATCTCATCTTAATTGCTTTTGTTTATGGTTCAATAAGTGCATCGTTTTTGGCAATACCAGCTCACAGCAATATCTTAAATTATCCAAGGCTGCCCACTTTCATTTATGAACTCTGGCTTGTGTCTGATGAGCACTTAGATTTTTAACCATTTATTTCCTCCGCGTGACAGGGAATGAGGAACATAAAGCTGATGGGAACAGTAAAGTAGGGGGAACGTTGGAGACTAGGGAACCATAAAAGTAGTGTACAATGTTTGAGGCCAATATAAAAGCAATGAGTTTTTAATATATGGCGTGTGTAATACATTCATATTCCTAATAAAGTCAATTATTGTTGAATTTGCTATTTCTCAATTTTCCACCTCAGCTCAGACAAAAACAAATCTGGAGCTATTCAGAAGAAAAAAATTATACTCCAGTAATTGCCAATGCAGCAGCTGTCAAAAAAATTGTCTAATAAGTGCCTATTTAACACATCTACTCTCCCAGGAACTCAGGGGAAACGTTGGGAACATTGCTTGCCATGAATATAATCTGAGACAAAACTGTGCATTTTTGCCCTTGATTTGCGCAATTATCTTGCTCTTTGTTATTATTATTATTATTTCTTTTTAATTCCAGTTGTCATTCTGCAGGCAGCAATGAGATGGAAAATGGAGGGTCAGTGAGGTATGTGCTTCAGTGAAGTTTCAGTTATTAATCACCTTTGCCAACCTACCCATATCAATTAACCTTTCGGTGCCTTGATTTTATTATTTGTTTAATGAGAAAGTTGTTGATAAACTGACTGATCATCAGGATAATTTCTACTGAAATTTATTTTTAATCATAGAAAACCATTGCTAATTGAAAAAAATTCAAAGTATACTTATTATTGCTATTTTTAATTATAGAAAAATATTGGCTAGCTATTAATGAATGTAGTATTATCATAAATTTAGTGGCTTAAAACAATATACCTTTATTACATCAGCTTCTGTGGGCCAGGGGTTTGTGCACAGCTTAGCTGAATCCTCTGCTTCAGGTTCTCACAAGGCTACCATCAAGGTGTTGGATGGGGCTTCAGTCTTATCTGAGGCTGGACCGGGGAACTATGTGTTTCTTAGCACTGTGGTGGTTGAAAGGATCCAGTTTCTTGTAGTCTACTGGGCTGAGGGTTTCAGATTCCTGCTGACTGTGGCTGAAAGGCCACCCTCAGTTTCTAGGTAGTTGTTGGCCAGAGACTGTCCTCAGTTCTTTGCCATGTGGGCATCCCAACATGACACTGACCTCATCAAGGGAGACAGCCAGCAAGGTAGAGAATCTAGCAAGATGGGAATGACAATCTTACATGAAATAATCATGGAAGAAACACCCTGCCACCTTCATGCTATTCCACTGGTCAGAAGCAAGTCACAGGCCCTGCTCACACTCAAGAAGAGATTACACATGATATGAGAGTACTGAGAGGTGAGGATCACGGGGGCGGCCTTAGAATCCGCCCACCACAAAGAGTAACACATAAGAGTCTAAAAAAAAGAAAAAGGTACAGGAAACTGTAAAGAGTAAGGCAAAATTCTTCTTTCCTCCACTCATTTGACCATTTCCATTTCACGTTTTTGGTTAGCTATTGTTTTAGTCTCCTAGAACTGCTATAACACATTTCCTCAAATGTCATGAAACAATAGAAAGTTTTTCTTTCACTTTTCTGAAGACTAGGAGTATGGAATTAAGTGTCTGCAGAGCCACACTTTCTCTAAGGCTCTAGGGATGAATTCTTCCCTGCCTCTTCCTAGCTTTTGGTGGCTCCCAGCAATCCCTGATCCTTGGCTTGTGGTTGCAATCTTTGTTGTAGTTGTCACATGGGTTTTTCCCTGTTTGTCTCTGTGTGTCTTCAAACAAGGACATCAGTGTTGCTTTGTATCACTTCGCCCCCCCATGGATTTGTCACCCCACTTCCCCTGGGTGATGGAGATAAAAGGATTACTCAAAGCCCATCTCTTCCGAGCAGTGAGAAGCCTCAAAGTGGTTAATCTTCCACTGGAACCCTCAAGCAAGAGGGATCCCTTCCTTAGGAAATTAATGCCAAATTGGGGTTCTCTTCCTGCATTTATTTTCCAGGCCAGGAAGTTACAGGAAGAAACATAGGTAGGGTTATAGTTTAACAGTATAGGCTGGTAATTTTCAGTGAAACAAGCCAGATGACATTCCAGTAAGGCAATTAAGTGGTCCTGTCAACACAAGCTTGATCTTAGCAAACATTCCTTTGTATAGCAATTTCTCAGTATCTTTACATAACAATCAGTAACTAGTCCATCTTTGAGCCAGCAATCTGCTGTGCCACAATTCTTATCTTGCAACAGAGACTTATAGCCTGAGGAAAATTTTTTGTCCTTGCAAGGTCAATATTTGAAACTGTAAGGCTTTGGAAAACCAGGCCATGTGAAGTACATATGCTTTTTAGTATATTCCACACATCAGTCATTGGGTTTAAGACCTAACCTAGTGCAATATGGTCTCATCATAACTAATTATATCTCCAAACACCCTATTTCCAGGTAAGGGCACATTCTGAAATTCTGGGTAGACATGAAAATATTATGGGACACTATTCATCCCATTACAGCTGCTATATTTCCCTCTGGCATTTGTCACCTTAGCAATAAATCATATATGTAAACCACTCTAACTAACTTTCCACTATGAGACATGAGCACTGTTAGAGGTAGTGGCCAAGCGTCACTCATCCTTCCCTAGTCATGTGACCTGTGAAAGTGCTTAGTCTCACTCTACCTCAAATACCTCTGTAAAATGGTCATAATGATAATAATAGTGCTTAACTTTTAAGGTTGTTAGAGGATTAAATGAGATAACACATGCAAAATTATTAGAACAGTGCTTGGCACATAGTCAGCACTCTGCAGAGGTCAGCAATCATAACTCTACTCTCATTTTACCTTCTCTGTCTATCACCTACTCTCTCTTATTGATAAATATCATATTTAGTGTTTATTTTATTTTTAAATCACATATAATTGTATCAATTAATGATTTATTATAGCTATAATTAATTATAAATATAATATTAAGATAAAATATTCATAGTATGTATATCGAATATGTAAACATATTTATATGATTAATAAGGTTAAATAATTAATAAATTAAAATGCATTATTTATTAAATTATTTAAAATGTTATAGATATATGCAAAATCCTTTAGCACTTAATCTGCTTGCTTTGCACAATATCTAGTTACTTCCTAGATGAAGAAATAAACAATCTCCACCTCTCCCTGAAGCCTCTTTTTCCTACTTCCACTGCTTTGTTAGCTGTTTCATTATTTTTCCCTTCTCAACTTTTATATTTATCTTATGTTATTTGGTTCTGATTTAGTCTTCCATGTTTTGTTAAGAGGCTGATTTTAATAATAACCTTTGCATGGAAAGTTAAACAGTATCTCTAAATTTTAATACTGTAATAATGATAGTAATAACACTTAATATTTGCATGCTTACTATAAGCCAGTTACCTTTCTAAGGGCATTACATATACTAACTCATTTAATCTCTGCAACAGTCCTATGAGGTAGATGACATTTTATAGATGAGCGAACTGAGGTGCAGACAGGTGAAGTAATTTGTTCAAGGTCACAGAGCCAGCAAGTGGCAGAGGCAGAGTTTGAATACAGTCTGTTAGCTGGGAGCCCTTGTCAGAGCCAGCCAGCTCTGCAGCCTCTCAGCACACACGTGACTCATGGCACAGTCACATAGTCTGCCTGGGCTCATACAAAAGGAAATGAAAGTTTGTGTCTCTAAACTTGTGCCACTCAAAGGAATATGGGTAAAACATTAAGACAAAAAACAAACAAAAAAACCCCAATAGGCTGCATTTTAGTTTTTCATATTCAGTCCATGCATTTCACATGGACATTTTAGTTTTTTCCAGGGGGTTTCTTTATTTTTTCTTACTGATGGAGAAAAATCTATGCCTGTGTCTTCTCATTAAGAAGCTGTAGCTTCCTCATCACACAAATGAAATGACAGAGTCTTGAAGGTGTTATTTCTGGCACCTGTCGACTTCCTGTCCCCATTTGGACTGATTGCTTTTGGCTGCGCACTTGTCATCTTGAGATGTCATTTGATTCCCCTCCCAGGTTTAGTTTCCATTTTTCCTTGGATTTACTGGACTCCTTTCCTATTTTTCTTGGATTTATTTTTCATTTGACTGAAGGATGTTCTCAATTTTATTGTTGTTTTGCAGAAAATATTCTTTGCACAAACTTTAGTATAGTCATATGTTTGTTGGCTAGGTGTATAATTGAAATAAATTTTCCCTCAAAGGGTGAGAACTAATGTGAATCTGATTACTGCCCCACTGAAGGTAACTCCTGTCTTCTCTCAAAGCTTTTAGGATTTTTTCTTCCTCTTTGCTATTTTGGACTCACACCAGGATGTTAGAATTTTCAGTTTATTCATCCTCTGCAATGCTCCAATCAAACGTCTATCATTCTGAAGACCTGAATTCTTTTATTTCTATGCTTATTTCTTTGGGAAGTTTTATTTTTTAAAATATGAATTCCTGGCCCCCACCCAGATCTAGGGTGGGGGCCGGGAATTTGAATGTTTAACAAGATTTTTGAATGAATTTATTAGTCAATGATGTTTGTGAACAGCAGACAAGATAGCCCCTGGGATCATTTTTCTTCTTTTACATGGTAGAGTGGCCAGGGCGGATTCTTGTGATGTCACCACATGGTTTTTAAATGCCTTCATCAGCATGATAGGAGCCACCCCTGTCTAGCTCAATGCATTCTTGTGAAAGTCACGTGTGATCTTATTTATTTATTTTTGGCGACTGGCTGGTGGGGGATAATGCCCCTTGACATTGGTGTTACAACACTGAACTCTAACCAACTGAGCTAACCGGCCAGTGCAAGCTTATTTGTAAAACTGTTTTGAAAACTCTCCTGGGACGTTTACAGGGTGGAAGTTAATACATCAGGGTGCTATAGCTGTTGTCTAGGTTCAGTGAGTTTCAGCAGACTGCATCCTTGCAGTGACATAGTAGAGGAAATGTTTGTCCTTGGGTTCCATTTTTGCTGACTCTTTCTTTCATAGTACCTGCTTCTTGGTCCCTAAAGGCAGATGTCTGCCCAAGATAGAGACATCTGTTTTCATTTCTCCTCCTGCCTCTTCCTCTTCCTGTTACATTTGCTGATTTAAGTATCAAATCAGAATTGTGTTTCTAGTCTCTAAATAGCAGTGCCTTCTCAAACTACTGTATAAATCATTATTATTAATAACAAGGATAATAATGATAATACTAAATAGCACTCAGGTAAAATCTTCTAATACAAAATGCTTTCAGAAATAGTACCTCTGGGCTGCTGGTTTTACACAGGTAACACACAAACTGATTAAAAAAGATGACTTTTCTATCCAAAATGTGTTTGCTTTTGTAGGATGAATTCCTTTGTGTGATTGAAAATTTCATAAGGAGGGTATGTGTTCAAGAGGTCTGGGATTGTGGAGATAAGCAGAGTGCTGATCCCATTGATAACCCAAGTGTTTGGAAGTAAGTGGCTGACAGATCTGGCTTATTCAAGAAAAGTAGGCTTCTATAGACATAGCAGATTCAATGCCTAAAGTAGAATAATCATGGCCACATTTTTTGAAACACTTTTTTGGAATCATGAGACAGTATAATGTAGGGGTTTCTGGATTCCAGTCTTGCACTCTTCCTTAAGAGTGATGGGCATATTATTTAATGTCTCAGTGCCCTCATTTTCTTATATGTAAAATGGGGTTGTAAAAATCCCTTTCACAAGGTTGCTGTCAGCACCTACCAATTTCTAGCACATGGGATCAGCATTCCAAAATCAAGGCATTATTGTTGGTGTTGTTACTATTACTGAAATAACTTTTAATGCTGTACAATAGTCACTATAAATAAGTATATATATATTTTTTAATTTAAGTATGATATATTTGCCTAAAATGCACACAGATAATATGTGTACAGGTGGATGGATTTTCCTCCCAGTCAGTCTGATGGGACTGATACTCTCTCCTCTGTGAAATCATCCCTGCTCTTTATGTTTGGACTCTGGAACCCTGAGCCTTTTCCTACCTGACATGGCACAACAAGGCAATTATTTGTGTATACTGGAGTCTCCTTCATTAATCTGCTCTATACTCCAGGCTATCCTATCTGGTTTCTTACCCCCAGTAGTTGGCACATGTCTGAGACATAGTAGGCCCTCAATAAGTGCTTACTGACTGAATGAATGAATGTTTTGATTTCTGAATGGGAAACTAAAAGTCTTTTGCATTTGGGAGATGACGTCAATACTTATTTTTCTGGTTTATAAACTGAAGAGAGAAATTTTAGTTGATTCTATAAAGAAATACCTTACCCTTGCTTTGTGTTCTGTTTCCTGTGTGTTTTATGATGGTTTCCTCTGTGTCAGGGGTAATGGTGGATGCTCTGAATCTCTTGTCTGCTTTCACATTCATTCCAGGTGTGTACAGTTTAAGGAAAATTCCAGTCCTCAACAAAGTACAAACAAACAAATCCTTCTCCCAGGGCTGGTGGGGAACTAAGTTACATGGATTCAGAAGGACATGAGGGAAAGTTTCATTATATGAACCAATGGCAACATTAGTGGGGTTTTAATCAATAGCCTCCTCATATTAAGACCATCTTATCAAACAAATATTCATTTGGCACCTGTTCTAGGCACTAGGAACACAATGGTGAACAAATACCTATTTCCTGACTCTCATGAAACTTATATGTCTCCTGGGGAAGCCAGACAAAACAGAAAAAGGCAAGTGAACAAGAAAATGACTTAAAATGGTTCTAAAATGTGACCATAATAAGACCATATTTCATTGATTTTTAAGACACATTTCTTTTCACCTTTTAATATTGTTGAGATTGTGATGTCTTAGAATGGGAACGTGTGTTTAATATATTGTTTTTCCCCCTGAGAAGTTATTAAATTGATGCTTTGACTTCCAATCGATGGTGTCTCAGAATGGAGGAAATATGGTAATAATAAAAGCTCACATTTATTGAACAGTAACTATGAGTCAGGCTCTGAGCAGTTTGTGCTGTACCCTTGCCTCTTCCATTCTGGATCACAACCAGATGAAGCACGTGGAAACATCTCTACTTTATGGGGGAGGGAAATGCCTCTGGGGGAGGTGAGGTACCTGGTTTAATGTGGAACACCTGGAGGAGCCAGGATCTGAAGCCTAGCCTGTCAGCCTCTGCTGTCCTGGTCACTCTGTTACTCTGCCTGTCCCTGCCCTGGTGCCCTCTGGGGGTAGCTGGTGCAAAGCAACCAGTGCTATCAGGATTTTCCATGTACTCCTAGGGCAGCTACGTGGTTTTCCTTTAACTAGAAGGTGTACTCTGAGAACTAATGAACCTGCAGATGAGCTGCCTAGAAACACACAGCAAAGACAACACCCACAGAGCCTGTATCCTCCAGTGAATCTTGATTCAAGAATCGGGGCACCCACCTTGGTTGGTAACCCTGGGGCCCCTTGACCTGCTGCGGTGCGTACTTTGAAGAGAGGTCAAAGCAACCCTCATGTTTCCTGTGCTTCCTGAGTCTCCTTTTAGAAGCATGTGCTGCTAAGAAAAGAGAAAACTCTGGATCTTATGTAGGAGGATAGAGTTTGCAAGCAAGATGCTAGAGATAGCTTCTAAACCAAGCCAGCACCAGAGAGGACAAGTGACTTGCTCAAAAACTCTCGGTCCAGTGAGAGAACCAGAAGTAGGTCCCCAAACTTCCAGTCCCCACCAAAGTTCACCTTCTTACCTGTGTTTCCTCCGTTTTCCCCGTCTCCTCCCTTCCTCCCTCTCCCTTCCTCTTCTCCTTTATCTTCATCTTCTTTTTCCTCTCCACTCCTTCTTTCTCTTTCTTCCTCCCTCTCTTCATCTTGCCCTTTCTGCTGCCTTTATCTGAAGAAGAGCCTGGCAGCTTGAAAAATCATTAAATAACTTTGCTGGCAAAAACAGTGAAGCTAAATGCTAAAATGGAAAGTTCTGGAACTTTTGAAAATCTGATGAACCACTAAGATTAGTATAGGATTGATTTATGTGGCTAAATAGTTAATATGCTCAAAACGGTTTTAAAATATGAGGCTTGTAATTAATATTTATAGATCTATGTGATGAGAAATGACCAGAAAAGAAGCCTGTTGGGGAGAGTTGAAAATCTCCTGAGATAATACAGGCTAGAAGGGGGAAGGGGTAGCGCGTGTTAGGAGAGGTTTGCTTTAGCTGCTAATGCAGAGGGAATCCAAAGCAAGAGTTCTGGGGGAGCTTGTGCACTGTATCGGAGGCATGAAGGACTTGGAAGCAATTTCTACGTTCATAGAATTCATCCCACGCAGGCTGCCCTGATTTGGGTTACGGTGAGCTGGTGAACCAATGAAAGCACAAAAATCCAGCACATGAACTAGTAACCTATTTAGAAAATCTGTGAAAGAATCTGAGATGTAAGGCCTTCGAGTCCAACAAGCTAGGCAGCTGAGAGGAACGCAGAGGCAGAGGAGACCTTCTGAAAAAATGCATGCTCATCCTCTGTGCTGGAACAGAGCCCCAGGAGACTGTGGCCACAGAGCGACAGCTTGCTTGCTTCCCTAAGAGAAGTGTTTGTGGCTACAAATCTGCACAGGGTAGTTTAGTGTTGCCGGAGACTTCATCTCCTCTTGGTGTGAGCAATTTATATATATTCGGTTACACTGAATTCTTCTAACCAGAATATAGCACACTATCTTGGAATGTTCTCATTGCTACGTGGATGTTTAAGAACCTGTCATTAGTTTATATGCATAGATGCAAAAGGAGAAGCTCATTTTAAGAAACTGTGGCATTTTAGCCTTAAAAAAATAAATTACAGAATGATTATTCACTTCACAAAAGGATTTCTTCATTTATCAAAAAGCTTCAGCACTAGTATCTTAAAAAAAGAAAATGGCTAAAAATAAAAAGAACAAAAGTAGAACTTTTAAACTTTATATTTTCATAAATATATTTAGTGTATAAACTGAGGCTGCCCTGCCCATCTATGCACAATGAACTTGGCTCCACTTGAGTTTCATTCATCAACAGTACGAGAGACATTCAGGCATATCCTACAAGGAAGACAGAGAAATAAAATTCATGTCTTAGTTTCCAAGTAGAAGAAATTCTCACTTTCTGTTGTTTGTAATGTCTACTAAATTTTATGAAAATAAAGTGTTTGCTGTAGAAGATTTAAAAATATATATATATGAAATATCACAAGGAAAGAAGTGAATATGCCTATAATTTACCTAGAAATATTCACTGAGGAAATGTTTCTCCTTCCTGTCATTTTGGGGAGTGCGGATGGCTGTGAGTGTGCATGTATGGCTAAGAATGGGATTTGAAAGCAGGAGGGGTGGAAGATAATGCCCCCAACATAAGCGGGGTGAGAACTTTTCAAGTCAAATGAGTTTTGGACTTAATGGCAAACGAGTGATGCCATCTGAGAACTTGGAATGCTTTTTCTCCTGATTCCTGTATGAAAGCGGAGCTCTGTTTAGCTGGAAGGGTGCAATGAAGAGTGAGCAAATGATAGTAACTAAAGGCCTATTGATCATTTGGTATCACTAGTTGGGTACTGTGAAAGTACTTGATGTGGACTTCACTTAATCTCCTAACAATTCTTTGGATAGGGAATCCACTATTTCCCCTTTGCAGATGATCTAGCTGTTGATGTTTAAGAAAAATAAATCAACATGCAGAAGGTCACTCAGCTAGTTAACGAAGAGTGGAATTGAGATTTGAACCCAAACCATCAGGCTATAGAGCCCTGTAGGAAAAACTAAAGAGTTTTTCCTATTTTCTCACTCAACATTCAACATTTCTGTGACCTCTGGTCACTAAAATGTGTGGGTTTTTCTCCCCACGAGCAATCCTTTGGCAGATTCTGCAGTGGACACTAGCTAGGTGTCCTCTAATTCAACTCAATTCTGACAATGGCTACCTAGAGACAGTGTCAGATTCCACAGGTTGAGGGCTCAGACCCATGAGACGGTCCACCACTTCAGATGCTAGTCATAAGAACAGGCTGTGACCTGTGATTCTGACCTAAGAGCTGTAAACTGGGGTTCCCACAAATGCCTCCTTGGGTCTGATTAATTTGCTAGAGTGGCTCACAGAACTCAGGGAAACACCTACTTATGTTTTCTGGTTTATATAAAGGATATTATAAAGGATACACATGAGGAGATGCACAGGGTGAGGTTACGTGGGAAGGACTACAGAGCTTTCATGCCCTTTTCTGGTGCACCACCCTCCAGGAACCTTCATGTCTTCAGCTATCCAGAAGCTCCCTGAACCCAGTTCTTCTGCATTTTTATGGAAGCTTCACTACATAGCACAATTGATTAAGTCGTTGGCCACTGGTGATCAACTTAGCCTTCAGCCCCTCTCCCATCATCAGAGGTGGGGAGTGGGGCTGAAAGTCCCAACCCTCTAATCCTGCCTTGGTCTTTCTGGTGAGCAGGGCCCCCAGCCATCATTTGACTCACTAGCATACAAAAATATACCCTTATCACCCAGAAAAATTCCAAGGAATTTAGGAGCTATATGTCAGAAAACACAATAAAGACCAAATGTTTTACAATATCACAGTCCCATTGGAGTTATCTGTTGTTGCATAACAAAACATCTTGAAATTTAGCAGCTTAATTTTATTACATGTCAAAATTTTGTGGGTCAGGATCAGGCAGGACTCTGGTGGCTATTTCTTTCACTCTTGGTAGCACTGGCTAGGGCCATTCAGTGGTATTCCCCTGGTGGCTGGGTTCATCTGGGGGCTGGGGGTCCTAAATGATTTCATTCTGTTACCTGGTGCCTTGTTGGGGATGGCTGGGAGGGTGGGGTATGCTGGGCTTTGGACTGGAGCAACTTCTTGTGGACTCTACAGGATGGTGGTCATCTCAGGGTAGTCAGACTACTTCCACGACAGCTTAAGGCCCCCAGAGACACTTGCAAGAGGCCCAAGGGGAAGCCGCCAGTCTCTTAAGAACCTAGGCTTGCAAAGTGGCACAGGCCACTTCTGACACTTTTTTGTTGACCAAATGGCCACAGAATCCACTCAGAATCAAGGGGAAGGACAGAGATCACCTCCACTCAAAGAATTTGTGGCCACATGTTCCAATGTTTAACCACTAAGGAGACATTAAGAGCCTGTGTTTGAATTAATTGATTGTCTAACTGATTTATTGATTGATTGCTTTATCAAACAGGTATTAAACAACTGCCATGTGTTAGACACCAGGATGTATCAGTTGGCGAGACAGACAGTGCCTAGGGTACACTGTAATGAGAGGGGCAGCAATGAGTGAGAAATAAAGGAGAAGGTAATGGAGGCTGGATGCTGGGGAGAGCGTGAGCTAGCCGATGAGAGAGGGGCGTCTGCTCTGGACAGGTTCATCGGGGAGGCCTCCAGGACGAAGCAATATTTCACCCAACAGCTGAGAGAAGAACACAGGGGGAAAACACACTTTCAAGGAAGGAGAGATAACAAGTCCCTAAACTCAGAAGTGGGAAAGGACTTCATGAATTTATGGAACAAAGAAGAGGCCAATGTGCCAGGAAGGATGGTGGGAAATGTGGGGTGTGGTCCCAGTAAATAGACCCACATCACTAACGAAATTGGGAGAAATTTCATTTCATCCTAATGACAAGCACAACTGTTTTGGGCAGAAGTGTGGCACAATCTGAATGTTTTCCCCTCCAGTAAGTTAACCACAAAATGCTGTGTGACTTTGAACCAGACATTAACCTCTCTGAGCCTATTTTCCACACTGTAATGAAGGAGCTTGGGTGACTTGCACTCGTGTTTTCAGCTTTAGTATTCTCTGCCTCTACATGTCCCTTCTTTATATTTTCACCTGGGGTTGGCCCCTTCTTTATTCTACCAGCAAATAAAGTACCTGTTCTACCAACCTCTCTAAGTCTGGCTTCACAAATGTATCTTCATGGGCCCACGTGTCAGCACCAGCCCTGACCCACACATTTCATCCCACAAGGAGCATTGTGCAGATTAGAGGAAGAAACAGAGATTAGAAACAATGGGGCTTGCACATTCCGATGGTTCTTAACTTGATTTAAACTTTTGACCTGTAATGCTTCCCAGCCGTTTTGAAGTCACACATCCCGTCTTCATTAGACTCACCCCCAAAAGCAATCCAAACAGACATGGTTGCTTCAGGGAACCATCCCTCTGCCTGACTTCAGGGTTTGAAGTTCATGGCTGAAGGTGGTCGCTCCCTGCCAAGCCCTTTGCTCTGTAACACAGCCCAGCAGGAGGGGCTCACACAGGCACGCTCTCTCTCTCTCTCTCTCTCTCTCTCTCTGTGCAGAGACCCCTTCTTTAACCATCTGTTTTTACAATGTGGAGAAAGAGTGGGAGCAGGAAAGAGCCAGTGTCCCTGCCCCCCCTCAAAATAACACATCCCAGGTGGTGGGAGTTAACTGGAAACGTGGAGGGCTCTGATTCCAAAGTACACATTGAAATAAATGAAAACCAACTGGAGTTGAGTTGGGCAGAGGCAAAAGAAGAAAATTTAGCCCTGGGTTTGTTTTTTCTTCTTCCTTTTTTGTATAAAATGCTAATTATGAGGGTGAACTTGGAAGGCGTGTACTTTCTTAAGATGAATTTCCTAACATGGTGGAAAATGAACAGAATCCAGGAAGCAGCTCTCCCCCTTGCTGGGGGATGGATTCTGCATTTTCCAGCCATCACCAGGCCTGGGGGCTGGGGACCTGTGGCCACATGAGTCAGGAGCTGGGCTAAGAGCCCCCAAGTTTCCCATGATTCATCACTGAAATGACATCAGAATGCCTCACTATTTTTTCTGCCATTCCTCCTTTTTTTGTCACCATGTCATCTGGGACTTCCTGACTCGTTCAATGCTTCCCTAGGTGTCCATTCACAAGCCAGATTCTACCTGAAGAGGAAGATCTAGGGGACACAGAAGTGTTGGCATCAGACCCTGGTCCTCCATGGAAAATCTCCAGCAAGGAGAACTGGCAACTACTTGAGGCTGTGGTTATGAGACATCAGCTATCAGGAGGTAAACCAAGGCTTCAACCAACATGTGCAGGGCATCTAGGACATCCACCAGTCACTCCACCCTTCCATCTACTGTATTCTATGGTGAATGGGGAACTTTTCATTTTCCACTTGGATGTGGCCCATCTTGCCAGCCCATTTTTATGTGCCAATGCATACAAATGAATTCTGTGGGTTATTTCGATGGAAAATTTGATGAGTTGGCCAGAGAAACTTGAGTCGGGAAATTAAATTAAAAATAATAATTTGAAGAGAGGAGAAAATAAAAATGACAGTTTTGATTATTTCAGCCATTTCAGGCCCAGGGCATTGAATAGAGATGAAATTTCAGTTTTTTAAACTCATTTCTTCATTTTGATTCTTTTTAAAAATTGCCATTGCATCTGGAAGTAGGATTCTTGGCCCATCTTGGAGCATGCATGAGCTGAGGATGCTTCACTGCCTGAAGTGTTCACTAGATGGCATGGCTCAGACCAGCTGAGTTTGCATCGCTTCTGCAGGGCTAAGAAAGTATTCAACGACTGTCAAATACCAACTCTCTTTGTTAATTCATCTGAGACACAGAGGGCCCCCGAGAGTATAAAGAGTATGGCGATTCTTTGATTTGAAGCAAAAGTTATTGCTGGAGGTGAAGTGTCTGCAACTGGGTTAGGAAAGATTCATGGAACCAGACGGTGCCTTGTAGATCATCATGTTCATTTTGTGGTTTGCAAACTGGTTTAAAGCAGTAAAATGTTTTACTCAGCAAAATGTTATGCAGAGCCAAGTATGCAACGTGGATAATAGCAAAACCATTGTGGTTGTTTCTGCAGCTCTTGGAAATGGAGAAACATTGATCTTGCTGCTTTCCTTTCTTTCTTTCTTTCTTTCTTTCTTTCTTTCTTTCTTTCTTTCTTTCTTTCTTTCTTTCTTTCTTTCTTTCTTTCTTTCTTTCTTTCTTTCTTTTCTTGCTTTCTTGCTTTCTTGCTTCTTTTCTTTCTTCCTCCCTTTCTCCCTCTCTCCTTTCTTCTTTCCTTCCCCTTTCCTTCCTTTCTTTTTTCTTTTCTACTTTTTCTTCCTTTTTTCCACTTTTATTTTCCAGAGTCAGAAACTGAGGACTAGAGAGGGTAAGATACCATGGCAAATCTTGGCCCCAGAATGGTCCACTGAATAATTTTTCTGGGAAACCGCTACTGTGTTTATTTAAATTTCAAAAATTCCCATGTAAGAGGTCTCCAAAGCAAATTGTTTCAAATTTCCTGGAGCAACACTGTTGGTGGATGAACCCACACATTTGCCAAATTCACTGCATGTTTCTGTTTCATCCAGTGTGTTGACGTTGATCATAAATTCAGAGCTGGACAAGAGTGACAATGATGAGTGTGTGAACTCGGAGCCAGACGTCGGACAAGTACTTTCATGCATTATTTCATTTTTCTTTACAAGAACCCTGTGAGGTTGGTATTTCTATCTCTACATATGAGAAAAATTAGATTCAGAGGTTAAACTTTTTGTCTCAACTAACATATTAGGTAAAAGTGAAGGTCTTGTAACAAAGACACCTGAAAATACAATGGTTTAAGTACAGTAGGAGTTTACTTTTTTCTCACTATTAATCCACAGGAGGGTGATCTACGACAGCTGGAGGTAGTTGGGCCTATTTTAACATGTGACTTCCATCCCTCTATTCAATGTGGTTTTCTAGTTTATATCATCTCCTAAACAGCAGAGAAACCAGACATCAGGGAAGCCAGAGAGCCAAGATTTGACCCAAGGCTTATGAAATTCTTAAGTCTGATGTTAAATAACCACTGAACTAAACTACCTTCATTATTTCCACCTCAAATTACTAAAGACCAAATATAATAATAATAACAATAATAATAATAAACTGCCACCACCTAGGTACATCATTACTTGTCATAGCCAGCCTCCGAGATGGCTCCCAGTGATTCTTACCTCCTGGTGCTCTACCCCTGTGTAGTTTCCTCCCACACTGAATAGTGCTGCTCTTTCTACTCTGTAGGACATTGTGAATATGATAGAGAATGACTTCTGAGGAGGCTAAGTCCCCAAGACATTGCATGTTCTGCTTAGCTCTTTCTTGGATCACTAATGCTGGGGAAGCCAGCCACCATGTTGTGAGGATACTCAAGCAGCTCTATGGAGGGATGCACATGGGGAGAAATCGAGACTTTCCACCAGCACCCAGCACCAACATGCCAGCCATGTGAATCAGCTGCCTTGGAAGCAGATTCTTTACTCCCCATCAAGCCCTGGATAACTGTAGCCCTGGCCTAATTGTGATTATAACTTCTTGAGAGTTCCTGAACTAGAACAAATCAATAAAGCTGCATCCAAATCCCTGGCCCACAGAAAAGATGTGAGATGATGAACATTTATTTTTATTTTATACTACTAAATTTCATGGTAATTTGTTGTATAGAAATAGATAACTAAAATGTTAGTATAGATATTACCATCAAGAAGGTGTACTTTTTCTAGACCAAACTCTAGCCACCTTCTCAGGAGAACCTTAATGGATTCCAGCATGGAGGTAATTACTCCTCCTTCCTCTGTGTCCTGGATCCTCTATCCTACCACATGTCACTTAATCTGGAACTCTGTATTTTTACAACTCAGTTTCTTCTCCAGACTCTATGTTCCTCAATAACAGTGTCTTGTGTTCAGGTTTATCTCCCCCATGCCTAACTGTGCTGAATTAAAGTTGGGTTTAAGTGAATGACTAAAATCTTTTCCTGTCCTTCAACTTATTTGTTTTATAATATTATGCACATAGTTCTTTTAAGTGTAGGCTCTAAAAACATTGTGTTGCCTTTTACATGAAGCCTCTCAGTCACTTCTTTGTCTCAGAAACAGGCTTTTAAAAATACTCTGTATAAATAAAAGATAAATCTCCTAAGGGCCAGAGAGTATGCTGTTCTAGGAGCTTTTACAAACAGTCGGCACCTCCTTGTTCTTGAAAATCAGGCCTGAAAACTCATCAAAACAAACACCCCCTGGAGACCCCCAGAGCTGAAGAGAATTTTTTTTCTTGAGTTTCATTTTCTCTTGTCCCATCTACAAGAGGAGAGAAGGAAAGCCTGCCAGGAACCTGCCTATCTCAGGTCTCTCCTGCACCCTGACCCGGGTGACCCCACTTTCTGAGGAACCCTCTGTGATTCAGAAGCTGCCTCATCTCCGAACATGCATCCAGCCCCGGACGTAACCTCTTGCAAATGTACGCAAGGTGCATCTCATCTAATTTCTCTTCTGCTGCTCTTAATTTAAAGCCACTTCAGAGGGGAATTGGAACACCTTCTGCATCCATTTTAAACCTACATATTGTTCCTAGTCTTCAGACTCTAAGAAGTTCAGGGAATTTGTGTAAGTTACATGGAATCAGGTTTTGGTTCAACAAAGGAAGAAGTTGAAATGTCTTCAGGCATGATTGTGGTTTAACAAATGGAAAAACAGGGTGTTTTGTGGTGGTCCATGTTGTTCCTTTGCTGCAAGAAGCATCAAGACAGTCCCTCACATGTTTCTGTGTTTACATCTTGATTTAGCCGTTGGCAGAGACTCGGGTCTAGAATGATCCGTACCTTCCCTCCTTCAAGAGTGTAAAGGGACTGTTGCATTTTTATACTGAGTAACAATAAGGAGATTTCCTTTCTTTCTTGTTTTTCATGGTGACATTAATTGACTTACATGGGACATTGAGCATGTGGCAAAGATCATAGTTATGAAACAGTCATCCATCATTGCATCATGAGAGAAAGAGGACATGAATTTTATCCCCTGTTACCTTCCCCCAAACACTCTACATAGTGCCTCCCATATGGGACGTATTAATATCTCAATTATAAATAATTTCCACGCCTACTCAGATTTAAGACTGTATCGATCCACATCATTGATTGACTAACACTGTGGGTTTTTTGTTTTGTTTGTTTTTATGTTGTAAAATTTAATTACGTTAAATTTCTACATCAATTGTAAGATGCATCCAGATTTTCAAAACATAATGAAAATGGAAAATAAATATTTGTGGTGTGTTTAAGGATGTTGGATAAGTTCTGTGAGAGGCCAAAGCTCCTTGTTCCTGGAGTGATCAGGCAGAGCTATGAATAGAGGTTAATGCACTGAGAAGGGGCCTTGAGGGTTTGCCAACGTGTGTGTTTCCAACACAAGACTGAAAGATCCTTGAGGAAAAGGACAATGTCGTGTCCATTCTGGGTCCCGCACTTGGCTCATTGCTTAGCACCCAGAGTCACTTAATAATTATCTGTTGAATGAATCAAGTATTAGATATCAGAGGACCTCTCTGATCCCTTCGGATTTCTGCTCATGTCCTTCTTACCTCTCCACCTCAGAAGGCTGTTGCAATATTGAATGAGATCAAGCTTCTGCATGTCCCAGTGCAGGTGAGTTCTAAGTAGACAGATGTCAGCCCCTTCAATACTTCTCACGCTCCCCTCCTTTTATATTCTTTGCCTACTTGGGATCCTTCAACAGAAATTAAACTTTGCAGCCAAACTCCCTAGCGCCTTCCTGAGGACATACTCTTTGTGTGAGAAAATGAATTTATTGACTTTTCTGCCTCTGAAGAGAACAAGGGACAGCCCTTGGTGCAGGGGTGTGGACAGTACCCATTGGGCTGGGCGGGGACAGCACCAACACAGTAGGCCCCTCCATCCAGCTTCCCCCTCCTCCAGGCCATGTGTCTGTCTCAATGGGGCAAGAGAGGTTTTCACTACTGAAGCTGGACTTAGGTCACCCACTCCTTGCATGAAGTCTGGGTTCCTAGGTATGGTACTCAAGGGCCTGGTCATTTGGCCTTAGTTGCACGTTCAGCTTTGTTCCCACACTGTCTCTGTCACATGTCTGGAATGTGGGAGGTGCTTGATACATTTGCACGAGAGGTATAAAGTAAGGATATTCTCTGTCTAAGACCCAACTCATCCATTTTCTCTCTGCTGGGCTTGGGAGCCAGGGATCTGTGGTTTGAGGTCCAGCTCTCGCCCTCTCTTAGCACCCACTTCGTGTGCACTCCCCTCTCTGCCCTGACTGTCTTCTGTGAGTCTCTACATTTTCTCACTTATTTGGATTCTTAGCTCTTCTAACGCTAGCGTAACCAAATTCCTGTAATCGGTTACTCCTATTTAAGTACTTAGGGTGGTATTATTCTATTTGGACCCTGACTGAGACAACAGTGTACTGAAGTTGTACACGTACAAGATGTGAAGGCCTAAGTAAGTGTTGTCACGATGTTGAAGAAGAGGAGAAGATTTGGAAAAATCCTTAATCAAAGTCCTACCTAGAGTTGCAATTTCTTTTCTCCTTGTCCCAAAATGTATTTCTTCCCATTACAATAGGCCACCATTTGAAATAATGTTCACTAGGTCTCAAATATCATTGATCTTTTAAGGCCTCTGCAGCATGTCACTCAGCCTATAGCAAACGATGCTTAGTCAAACATGAAGGCTTTAATTATCACCAACTTTTTATGTTCCCATGAAATGAAACATACCAGGAGACAAAAGTACAAAAAAGAGTTGAGAAAAGAGAAAAAGCATTAACCTGCAAGTCAGTAGACCATGTATTTTTGTTCCTTTGTTTGTTTTGGCTAGGTTTCTAAGTAGCTGTGTGATCTTGACTAGTTTTCCTTCGGTGAGGCCGACTTTCTCTACCTTAAAGAATATAATCCTAATGTACCTTCCAGACATGGCTAAAATTCACCACACTCTCCACTGTTCTGAGCCTATCAGCAGGACCCATCCCATTGATGAGATGAATTCTTATACTCCCCATGCCTGATCCATGATATTAAAGCCTGCATAAATGTTAATAACCTTGTTTCCTTTTGAAAAACTATGAGAGTACAGATGGATTTTTCCAGGCCCCATCTGAGCTTTGCACCCAGCAAATCAAATATCACACATTAAATGTCCTTGGCACTCAATGTAGACAGAAGCCTTAGCCAGACATTGCAGGGAAGGTTGGTTTGTTCACCATCAAGCAGCTCAAAGTCAGACCCTCTGCTTTTGAAATGAACCAACTTGCTTCCCACCGTCTGTTTTTTAGGACCTCGAACGATACACACTTTTATTTCCATTTGCAACCTAGTCTGTTCCCAGAAATATGCACTGGAAACCAGGAAAGAAATGTCATCCTTTGGCTGGTTACCCTAAAATACCACTAGCCACCTTCTTTATATTTTCTTCTTTATTTTAAATTATCATTCTCATCTAAAAAATATCTTCATTTAAGTATATTTCTCTCTGAGAGAAAGGGGAAATAGACTTATTCCTAGGTTGCCATGAGGGTCCACAGTGGAGACGGTGTGATTTTATTCAGCAAAATCTCATCAGGGCCTTAGTGGTAGCTTTGTTATGTAAATTTTATTGTGGCTTTTGTTTAGATGCTAATGGCAACTTAACAACCCATAACGTAAGTAAGTGTGCATTCTATAGCAGACGCTTTGTTTATCTTTAGATTTCTGAGGTAAAAGATAAGTGACAGCTTTTCCTAAACCTGATAGAACCCAAATCTGATATGAGAAACAGAATTGTGAACAAGCCTTAATCCCAATGACACAATAAATATGATAATATAGGTGGGTTTACAGTATTGCATAGCTCTTATTAGTCTTGCCTTCATCCTCCAAGGCCAAAGAATGACTACTAGTGATCACTTGCTCAATTGTAGGTATAGAACCAGGGAGGCATGAGCCATAAGGATTTAGGACTAGAATTAGATCTTAACTTCCCAAATTCTTGGCAAAAAGAATTATTCCACTTATTTTTCCAATGTGGGCATATATACATCTGCATGTCTGAAACAGAGGTTCCCTATATTTTCAAAAGATTAATGCACCAGTTTGAAGCTATACCTCAAAAGTCATAAAAATGGCACATGTACTTTGTTCCAGCAATTTCTCTTTAAGGAGTTCATCCTAGAGAACTATAGGTGCCCTCAAAGACGTATTGTAAATATGTTCATTATAGTGTTATTTATAGTATCAAGAGGAAAAAATATCATCTAATCATAAGATGATTTTTTGTACCATAATATAAATTATGGTAAATTGATGTAATAGAATGCCATATAGCAAGGAATATAAAAGGACTTAATGATAAAAAAAAAAAAAAACTTATGATACCTAATTTGATAAAACAGCAAGTGATGAAATTCTGTAGGTAAGGAAACTAAATTTAAAATATATGTGTTTGTGTATGCTATATAGTGGTAGATATAGATGCATGTGCACACATATACTGGAAAAATATGAAAGGATATACACTTAACACTGGTCATTTCTTTATGGGGCTATTTCAGGTGATTTATTTTCTTTTGTATATATATCTGCTATGTAAGTGGATTGCTTTTAAAATCATGATATATATTAATTTTAAAAATAGCACTGACTTCTGGATATGCTGCAGGAATGTAAATGGCGAGGGATGGTTGGCAGAGCCATATAAGAGATTTTGAGTTTACATACTTCAGAAACCCCTCCAGAATGTTCTCTGCTGTTGACATCATCTGGGGTTATTTAGAATGGACATTTCAAGTGCATCTGCATATGTAAGGCTGAGGGTGGTTGTGATAAAAGAATCTTCTTGGATGACACGGGGTAGCGGGTTGGGTTGGACAGTGAGAGGGACACTCTGGAGATCATGTGACAGAGGCTCACATCAATGCTTCCGAATGCTTCATCTACTTCAGAAAGTACTGCTATCACAACTGGTGAGTCAGTAGAATATCTTTGAGGCAAGACCACAAGGAAAGTGCTCTGACCCAGCCTTTAGACTTCAACACTGCTTTTCTGGGTCAGGATCATGAATGTGGGGCCAGCTCTTCACTTACATGATTCGAGATGGAGGTTCTACACTAGAGGCACAGGATAATAGTGCACTCACTCACTGAGACCAGCCAGTGAGTACCTGGATGCATCTCAAAACAGTGCCCCAGGACCCACTTTCTAGAGAAACAAAATGGACATTTCCTTTGCAAGTCACTCAAAAAATTTATATGTTGTTTGAGTTTCTCTGTGGCAAGAGTAAGTATAAATGGGAAAGTGTCTCCTCAGTGTCCTCCCTTCACACTTGTCCCTCTTCCTACTCCCCTTTTTAATTACCGATAAGGAGGAAAGAGTTGCTAATCTGAATGAGCCCAGGAGCATCACTGAAGTATATTTTGCTAGTGGGTGTAGTAACTACCTTAAAGCTCATCATTCCCGTATTTCATTCTTTCTCTTCAGCTTCTTGCTATAAGCCTGGACAGGGCCTTATTTTCAAGGCTCACTTTCTTCTTCCCTTTCCACATTGCCTGGTGGATAATGGGGCCAGAATACCTGATTTAGCCCTACTACTTGCTCACTGTGCCATCTGAAGCAACTCTATATTCCTCTCTGGACTGAAGTTCTCTAATCTATAAACCAGAGAGGATGGGCTTTTTAATCCCAAAGTTCTATTATACCAAGATTTCTCAATCTGTTGACATTTGGACTGGCTAATTCTGTGTTGTGGGGCACTTTCTGTTATGGTGTAGGATTTCATCAGCATCCCTGGCCTCTACCCACTACATGCCAGTATCACACCCCTTTCACTTGTGGCAACCAAAAATGTCTCTGGACATTGTCAAATGCGCTCAGAGGGGCAAAACTGCCTCAGTTGGAAACCGCTGCCTTTCACTTACAACTTTTTAGGTGCATTTTTCACCTTCCGTTTTGTAGTGTTGGGCAGTAACATACAGTTTCTGGATGCATGTGGGCAGGTATCTCTAGGAACTAACTACTTTACTAAGATCTGGTTCAGTTCAGAGCTTTCTTCCCAACACATAGCCATGTTTAGAGGCCTGGCTCACCTCTGGCAGACTTCAAGCACCCTGCATGGGTGGATTTTCCTCTTAGGTACCTTTAGACAGCCTTGAAGAATCAAAGCTGGCAGTTAGCCACCACCAGGGGAGTCAGGATGCCAGGTCTTGTTCTGATTCCTGGCCCCTGAGAGCCCATGGGAATTTTTGGCTTGGCTCAGAGCCCACGGGGGGAGAGGGCGATATGGAGGCGAGAGCTGGGCAGCAACAGGAGAATGCAGGAGTGGGGTCAGGAATTTCCTTAGCTTCATTGGAAACAGATGCCTACAGGCAAGTGTGCTTGGCAGCTTCCCCTCCCATATCCCGCTCCTCCCTTCTCTCTCTCCCCAACCCCGCTAGCACCACCAACCTAGTATTTAAGAGGAGGGCTCTGGTTTCAGGGAAGCTGGGGTTGTTGTGACATTGGAATAAAATCTGTTCTTGTGTGATCATAGATTGGTGGCATTAAAGAACATCAGGGTAGGAAGGGCCTTTTGTGGTTCAAGTTCAACAGCTTCATCTTAAAAAATGAAGAAATTGAGGTCTGAAATCGAGAATGGAGTCCAGGAGCCCAGGTTGGTTGATTCTCAGGGATTTTACCTGTAGCTCCTCTGCCTTCAAGTTCCTGTTAAAAATGTAAACTCACTAAGATATCTGCCATGCCCAGCCTGTGCCTATAGCAGACATCAGTAACGGATCATGGAGCTCCTTCCTGCTGGGCCTTGATGTTGCCTAATGATCTTTTATCCAAACAGCACTCCAGGTAGGTAGTACCAATCAAACAGAGATGACACGTGTTTGCCACACCTGCCAATAGCTTGGTCTGTCAGAGTCTTTCTAGAGATGTATGGAAAAAGGACCTGGGGGAATGTGGTCTCTTTGGACAGTTCAGATGAGAATTTTGATGAGTATTTTAGAACAGAATGTTAGACTACCAGTGATCCCTGTTAACTTGAGACTGTCTTTCATAAAATGGGTAAAGGAAGTATGCCAGGAGTGTAGGCTATTCCTGGGCTTCTCACACTTTAACATGTGCATGAGTCACCTGGGGATTTTTCTAAAATGCAGCAGGTCTGGGGAGAGACCCAAGACTCTACAATTCTACAAGCCCCCAGGTGATGCTGATACGGTGCTCTATGGACCATTTACAGAGTATCAAGATGCTCATCCAACCAGTTATTTTACCATTTAGGAAACTGTGGTTCCATGAGGATAGGAGAAAGAGAGTCAAGGCTGTTTCACCAACAGCTTTACAAGTTTCTTGGTGTGAAGATTCCACTTGCTCATCCTTCTCTCCCTCTGTCTTAGTCTGTTTTGTGTTGCTATAACAGAATTCCTGAGACTAGGAAATTTATAAAGAAGAGACGGTTATTTGGTTTATGATTCTGGGACAGCTGCATCTGGCGTGGGCCTCGAGCTGCTTCTACTCCTGGTGGAAAGTACAAGCAGATCACATGGCGAGAGGAACCAAGAGAGAGGAAGCAAGAGAGAGGAAGCAAGGGAGAGAAGGAGGTGCCAGTGTCCTTTAAACAATCAGCTCTCGTGGGAACTGATAGAGCGAGAACTCACTCATTAATCCCACCTCCTCCAAGGAGAACATTAATCCATTCATGAGCGATCTGCCCCATGACTCAATCAGTTTCTAACACTGCCACATTGGAGATCAAATTTCCACATGAGTTTTGGAGGGGACAATACACGCAAACTCCATCAACCTCTTTCTACTGACTTTTGTCAACCTGCTTACTTCTGCATCCGTCTTGAATTTATCAGCCTGATCGCTCTTAGGCATCTCAGAACTGATGTCCACTCCACATCTGGTATGTTCAAGCCCTGACCACAAGAAGGAACTATTATTTGCTTTCACATTTCTGATCCTTTTGGAACATTCTTAAAGATCGTGCTGGAGGCCACATATATCTGAGGGCTGAACCTTAACCAAGAACAACAGATTGGGTGGGTAGACACTTGAAAGGTCTATTTCCTTTGAACAAATGTGAATCTATTCACCAAAATCCTGCCCTTGCAGGGAAAACTAACAGATATTACATGGGCCTGTCATGACTTAAGAGAGAGGGATGTGGCCTCATTTTTTTTTTTTTTGTAAATGACCTCTGATTTGAGAAGTAAATCCAGTCTGACTGAAAGAGGAGGGGTGGTGAGGAGGGGGTTTCTCTTTTATTTTTCCTAAGTAATTGGGATATTTCACCTTACTCTGGCATAATTGTACTGTGAAATGGAAAATGCTTCAAGTAATTAGTAACATAATTAGTCTAGCTTTTCTGCTCCCTGTGTCCTCAACTAAAACACAATCTTTGTATCCCGTGCCCTTTGTAGTGCAGGACAATCTTTAACAAGAAACACTTTCTCTCTCTCTCTCTCTCTTTTTAATGAACAAAGAGAGAAAAGGAAAACATGCGGAGGGTCTTTCAGGGCTGCCTCAGCAAGGTTGCATATTTTGTATGGGTTAACAAATAAAAACCAGATACAAGGAGAGAGAACATGAGGAAGTATGGGATGTGGCTTTGGTCAGGGTGATTGCTGCTGCCGTGGTGTGGTTGTTACTAGTACTAGAAAATCATAGTCACATTTCTTCAGACTTGGTTGTTCTTTGCACAGAGCTCATGAACCAGTGCTCTCACAGTCTTTTTTTCAGACAAAAGCCTTGGAAATTGCAGCTGATTTTACAGAGAGTGTAAAGAATCTGTTGTTGTACCAAGCCCTGCCAAAAGAAATAGAGATGTAGATGAGGTCAAATAGGCTTTAGTCTCCTCTAGGGGAGGGATCTGCTTTTTCATTTATTCCCATAGAAAACCCTTGGCACATGGTGAGCACCCAGTACATGATGACTCAATGAGTGGGATTGAGTATTTATCCAGATCACATCGCCTTGGGAGTAAAATGGGCCCAGGTACCATTTACTGAGCATTTGTCCTGGAGATTCACTAAGTTCCTTATATACATGAGCTCACTGAATTCTCAAAGCCTTCTGATGTAACAGGTATTATTATGACAACTTATCGAGATGAAAACCGAGGCTCAGTGAAGGCACGTGGCTAGTAAATTTTGTATCCAGGATCCAATCTTAAATCTTGTTGGCTCTAAAATCCATCATGAAATTATGATCCTAGAATACTAGCATGATCATTTCCCCAGGCTCAGCTCTCATCCACAGGATTGAAAGGACTTTAATCTTCCCTCTCCTCGCCAGATTTCTCTCTATCACTCCAGGACTCACAGACACTCTCGGATGTCATCTTCTTGATGTGGTTTCCTTCTCCTCTCCTACTTCTATATTTGACTCCCTGGCTGTCTGGTCTACGGGGTCTAGTGGTAGTGGAGAAGAAGTAGGGGGCTGTGAAATGATTAAAAAGCAGCAGATCTTGGAATCAGATATATCTAGGTTTGAATCTAAGCTCTAATTAACCTGAGGTAAAATACTTCATCTTTCTGATCCTCAGTTTTTCAATCTGTTAAATGGGAATAAATGTATGGATGGACAGATTGATGGATGGATGGAAGTAGAGGTGGATGGATTAATTCAAAACAAATAATATGAAGTTGATGGGTGAGACGGTTAGGCATGCCGGCATTAACATGCATAAATAGGCAAGAGTGATATTTACTATCAAGGAAATGAGATACTACATCTCATTCAGGACAAAGGGACCCAGGAGTGCATGGCAGCAAACAAGCAAGGTTGGAAACAGGTTGTCCTGCCTTTGCAGTCAGTTTTGTCTCATGTCAATATTTTTCAAGTTTGTGTCAAGGATCATGATCTAGATGCTCCATAAAAACAGGGTTCCACAGTCAAAGGTGTTTGGAAAATGTAACCTGTTCTTAGAGACTCGCATGTAACAAGAACATGTTGAAGCCTTTGAGAATTCTTACAGACTTAATAATAATATATTATAATAATAATTATGATTATTATTTAAAGTTTATTGACTCTGCAAAACTTTGCTTACAGAGCCAATATTTCACATACCACTTATTAACTTCTAGAGGAATGATGTTCTGCAGTGTCTGCACTTTACATACCATGACCATGGCTAAATAGCACTGTCAGTGCTGTGTCCATTTGTGTGGGTTGGTGTTGATCATGAATCACACACGTGGTGTGGATATATTCTCTCAAATGAACATAGGATAGAATTAGGACTGGTGTTACCATCTCCATATCAAAGGTGAGTGAATAGGACTCAGGTGAGTGGAGTGTGTTGTCTGAGGCCACAGAGCTAATGTTCAGCAAGTTGGACTCCAGCCTAGGTTGTCCAATGCCAAGTTGGTTCTCTCAGCACCACATGCGCTTTCACCATGTGTCCATAGAGGTCTTTGGGGTCTGCTTGGTTATCTCTGATGAAATAGGTCTGGGCAGCTTCATGCACATTTCTCTGTGCGTGTGTGTGTGTGCATGTGTGTAAATACTGAGTGCTCTTCATAGCCTGACACGCAGTTCTCCAGAAAAGTATAATGGGGCAAGAGAGAACGATCCCACTAATGAAGGCAATGATGACACTGTTCAGGACCTGTACAGCACTTTGCAGTTTTATTAGCGCTTTCACACAGGGTGTCCCTTTGGTTGATCACAGCAACCCAATGCACAAGTTGGGCTGGCAATTTTTATCCTGATCTGACAAGGAAGAAAACTGAGGTGCAGAGAGGTTAAAGACAGTGCAAAAACTTACGCGTATGTCAGTAAGCAAACCAGTCATCAGATTCTGCCTCGTCTTCCTGACTATTTCTGATATTTGAATTGGTATCCATTAGGGAGCATGGAAGAAACAGAGCCCTCTCTTGCCAATGTCCACGCTTCCTTTTCTCTTTCCCCCTTCTGTTCTTCCCTCCTTCCTTTCTTTAAAATAAAAAAATTAAAATACAGAAATACTTGGAGAAAAGAGAACAATTGCTCATAATCCCACAGCCCAGAGATTACCACTGTGAATTTACTTCTATAATTGTTTCATGTTCATCTGCCTCTCATTAACTTTTCTCCAAAGCATCATTTTAAATGTCTGCAAAGAATTACATTTTATCTTTCCTTATATCACCTATCTTTTGTTATCACACATTTAGAATGTTTTCACATTTTCTGTAATTTAAATAACATTATAAACATTATTATACATAAATCTTTGTACACTTTTAAAACACTGTCCTTGAGATAAAGTTCCAGAGTGAAATTTCAGAGTCAAAAGAATTTCCGCATATTGAATACTTTTGATTGATATTCTAAACTGTTCTCTAGAAAAGTTTTACCAATTTCAAAGCCTCGTGAGCAACTATTTTTTGACCTTTTAAAATTTCCCATGCATTGTTTTAATTTTCATTCCTTTAACTATCAATTTGGGTGATTTTATTTTTTTAAATATTTATTTTGTTTGGTCATTTTATTTTCTTCTGTCAATTTCTTGCTCATGTACTTTGTCAATCATTATTATCACTATTATTGTAATTGGGATATGTTTTTCTCATTTACCTCACAGAAACATTTGTGCATTAAGGAAACTAATACTTATGTTGTGAATAATGTTTTTCCCTAGGTTGAAATCATAATGAGTTGATTACCATGAACCATATTTTTAACTGATAAGAGAGCTTATAGGAAGGGAGACTTCAGCCCAATGTTAAGAAGAAATTTGCAATGATGAATGAAAGTTATACAAGAATAGAAGTCGTGTCCTTGTGAATAACCCCATTTCATGGAGAGTTAAACCAAGACTCAGAGAGGTCCAGTAACTTGTCACAGGTCACACATCAAAAAGTGTCAGAAATGAGATTAGAACCCAGGTCTGTTTGTCTATGTTTCTTCCACTGTGTGACATCTTTGTATCCCAGAGGGAGGCAATGATCAGAGCAGTAGTGCAGATACAAATCAGTTGTGGGTTACAAAAAATATCAGACAAGGAAAGAGGCAGGAGAATGAAGAAAACAATTAGGAGATTGGGATTTGGAATCCTCAAATAAATACATCCAAAGACATGAAGGCAAGGCCTTCATTCACAAAAGGGAGATAAGGTTATAGGGCTGTACTAGTGGTGATATCTCTATTGCCAGATCATGCCATGGGCTACTCTTTACTAGTAGAAATAGAGTCATTAGCATCTTGAAATCTAATCAGATTAGAGAGACAATTCTAGAAACCCTAGAACCAATTCAGAAAACTCATCCTTAAAATTCTGTTCCTTTAGAACACCTTTCAGTACCAAAATCTATATTAGTCTGGGTTCTCCAGAGAAACAGAACCAGTAGGAGATATTTGTTCATCCAACAGGAGATCTCTCTCTCCATCTCTCTCTCTCTCTCTTAGAGAGAGAGAGAGATGGAGAGATATTTTCTAAATATAGATTTATTATAAGGAGTTCGGCTCATGTGATTATGGAAACTGAGAAGACAATGGTGTAAGTTCCAGCCTGAGTCCAATTGTAAAGACAGAAGAAGACCAATGTCCCAGCTCGGATAGTCAGGCAGAGAGTAAATTCTCCCTTAGTCAGCCTTTTGCTCTATTCAGTCCTTTAGGGGATTGAAGATGCGCACTTACACTAGGGAGGACAATCTGCTCTAATCAGTCTACTAATTTAAATGTTAATCTCATCCAGAAAAACCCAGAATAATGTTTAACCAAATGAGATTATCCATCCCAAAAGTCAAGTTACTTTCTCCACCCCTACCTTTTGTTTCCACTCTGAGGGTCCAATCCCAGGTGCTTTTAAAGCCCTTCTTGGCTTTCTCTGGGCTAAGAGCTCTCTAAAATGAATTCTCTTAAGAAGACAGACATGGGATAACTTTGGATAGTATCATTTCCAGTATTTCAGATTCCCACTTTTGTTTCTCTGTCTCTCTGTCTCTCTCTCTCGGATTCCTGTTTCTTTTTATTTATTTATTTTAAACCGCCAAGTCTGATAAATTAGGGCTATTAAGAGACAGTTTGTTATTATGTCCTGGGTTACTATTTTAAGGGCTAAAAACACTCATAAATATATGGATGCTCCGACTGTAAATGGATATGTTTTAGCCAGTGAAAAATTCATTTTCTCTAATATACGTTTTTAAAGTGTTCTGCTGCAATTCTGCACAATCTCTCACCATGATCTTTCACTGTTCCTCCCATTTTTATCCGATAAAAGCAGATCCATCATTGATGTGGTTCCTTTTCTGTGCACCATAAATAACAGCTGGGAATGGGAGCATCTCCCACAACACAGCAGTGTCAGATTTTAACCAATTTGGGAATTTATTGTTAAGCCTTCTTGGGATGGGAGCCAACAGTACCTGAAAGCTCATCAGTTATCTCAAGGCCATCCTGGTTTTGGACAAAGGCACTTCAAGTCCAACCACAGAGAAATTTGCATCTGATTTCAGCTCTACTTGCTGGATGGAAGATAAGATATGGTAGGTTGTTATACTCCTGGCTTGTCTGCGTTGGTCTCAGTTTATGCCTATGGTCCCAGTGAAATTATTGAGAGTGACGTCTTTCACTCTTAAGTGTCCCGATTAGGATAATATATTATGTGGTCACTGTAGCTGTAGACTGAGAAACACAGAGCTTCATATTGCTTCTCATTTTTCCCCATTTCCTATCGGATGTTAATTCTGTGTATTAGAACCTCCTTTACTATCTATCAACCACTCATCATAGTCAGGAGACTTACACACAGAGGCAACATTTCCAGGCTGAGAGAAAATAAAAAGAGAAGAAAGGAACATGATTTTAGTTCCCACAAAGTGCAATGCACCATGCTAGAGGCTTTTCAAGAAAGTCATGCTTTCATTCTAAGAACAATCCTGTGAAGTATGTAAGTCATCAATTTCAAGATGCACATTGTTTTTCTCATCAATACCTCAAAATTGGATTAATTGTTATAATTAATGTCATCTTATAATTGTTGTTGGCCATGCAGCATTGTTATGTACTTGTCACGGTCTTTGCATGTACCCACATTGAAACTCATAGAACAGGTGTCAGTGGTTTGAAAGTCGGAGAAACAATAGTCAAGTGTATTTTAGTTCCTAAGAATCAAATGATTGTGGAGAAAGGGTGATAGAGGTTGCAAATCAGAAATATTTGATAATATTCCAGAAGCAGACATCAGTAACAGGCTAGTACTACATAATAGCAAAGCTAGATTTACCAACCAGCAAACATGAGTTTTGGTTCTTTTAAATATTCTTTTTGGAAATGCTGCATCACCAATAATCTTGATGACACAAAGGGTGACATTGTTTAGAAAAATACTCATTGGATGATTTTGATCTGAGAAGTGACTCTGAATATGAAGAAGGTTTAGGAATACTTCAACCAATTTAATTCATTTTTAATTATTCCTTTTTATATGTGCCCAAGAGTGACATGTGATAAAAAAGTATGCCAATTAAGTCTAAAAGAGCATTTAAAATAACTCTAAAATAAAAATTCAAGAGATTAAAAACATTGGTTCAAGGTTATTAGGAAGTATCTTTTTTCCTTAGTGGTCGGGAAGTGGTAAGTCAACAGGTGTTCTACAGCAAGGCTGCGTGCTTTGGCTGCTACAATAGGCAGCATCCAAGAGGAACAGGCCCCCAAGCTGTGGTCTCAAGAGTGAGAAGGGATTATTAAGCAAGAGGAATCTGAGGAGGAAGAGTGTTCCAGGCAGCAGGAAAAGCCAGTAAAAATACCTGGTGATCCTGTGAGTATACCACTCTGTCTTCTCGAGATGTCAGCAGTGGTTGGTTTGGGCAGTACCCTGTGGTAGAGATCAGCAGCTCTTCTGTGGAGAACTTTCTTGGGTCCTGATACTTTGGCCCTGGTTCTCCCTAATTCTCATGGAACTATGAGGAGGTATTAAAAGCTTTTAAGTTAAAAAAAAACCCAAAAACAAAAAAACAAGGTTCAAATTGCTCCCCTGCTGTGCCCAAAGTTGTACAGGTGGCAAATGATGGAGGTGAAACATGAGCACCAATGGGTCTACTCAGAGTGAGAGTTTGTATCACTGCCTTAAGCCACAACACACACTCAGGATCCAGCTGACGTAACACCCTCCTCCCCTATCCCTGCGTGTTTTGGGGTGGGTTGGGGAGGAAAACAGAGACCCAGAAGGTGGTAGGGACTTGCTCAGGTCACACACAGCCAAGGATAAGCAAGGAATCGGGCTGTTAAGGGCAGACTGTTCTCCACTCACTCCAATCTTCATTACTTTCATCAACGTGTATTTAAGGATTGTCCAAGCAGAGCAAACCACAGCTTTAAAGCAATTACTTGGCGATGATCAGGAGGGGCCAAGGGTATTCTGTTTTCTTATTTGTGTGAGCCTAAAATGCCTGCTTTCTTAATTAAGCCTTAACTCTGGGTCTTGCCTCCAGCTTTTAAATGTTTAGTTTTTTTTCTTCTCTTTAACAGGTCTCAGCCTTCCTCTGCACTGCAGGCCCTGGGCCCTGGAGGGCTTTGCCTCTTCTGCTTTCTTTCCTCTAAGAAGCACCTGCTCCTGTACCTCCACTGAGGATATCTCCCTTTTTTAAATCCCCAGTTTCCAGCTGCTTTTAATTTAATATTTATCAGCTGTGAGCAGTATGATCCTTGATGACTCAGGGGCAATGGATGCAGGGCTTTCTCTCCCTGGAGTGCCTTCCTCCCACTCAGTTCCCTTCAATAAGGCTTACATCTCTTAAAAACTCATCCCAATTCATCTGGTGGGGGAAGCTTCCCTGATCAGCACTGAGTCTGCTCTGGGTGCTGTCCTGACTCCTGTGACCTTGTGCATTTTGACTTTATCTCCAACGGCTGGTACCTAGGAAGCACTTGATACATTATTCCTGAGCAAATGAATGCATGAAGGAAAGAATGAACATGTGAACCAGGCCTTGTGTTCAGGTGGGCGCTATTGTGGGGGGTGGGGGTAGGGCTGTCAAGAGAGGTGAGTTGTCAACTATCTTATCACACAATATTGTTAGGTATTGATTGTCACATATCAAGATGTTGAATGATGTTTCATGGTTGCATAATAACTCATTGTGTTTTTGTCGGAATGTCTATATATCCACCTTCCTCAAGCTGAACATAATTTGTGCATCTTTCTTCATAGCCTTGGTAGAAACTTATGTAACCCTACTTGGCAAGACTGCTTTAGAAATGGGATTCTGTTCTTGGCTTACCTCTCAGCACTAATTAGGATCTCCTTAGTTGTCTCAGATGATTTCATCTATTTGTTCAATCATTCACTCATTTGGGTAATATTTATTGAGCAACTACTGTGCTTCCTGATGGAGATTCAATGCTGAGACCTGGGGACCTCACAAGAGGACCTCACAAGGTAGTGGGAGAGAGAAGCAAGCAACCAGGCACAGTTGGATGGGAGAGGTATGAATTTCTATGGGAACACAGGGTAGTGGCACCTAGAATGGATGTGTGCCATCAGAAAAGGCTTTGCAGAGGAAGTGACATCACAGCTAAAAGATGCATATGAGCTAGTCAACAAAAGGGAGGGAGAGAAAGTGTTCAGGTTACCTGTTATTGTATAACTAGCTGCCCCCAAATTTAGTAGTTTAAAGCAACAACTATTTTGTTATAGCTCAATTTTGGGGGTCAGGAGTTTGGATAGGGCTCTGCTGTGTGATTCTCCTGCTGCATTTGATGTCAGTTGAGGTAATTTGGAAATATTGCCTTGGTGAGGACTGATGAGAGTCTGGGCTCAGCAGGCCCCTCTTTTCTAAATAGGCTCAGGGACTCTCCACATGTCCTCTCTTATCTCTCTAGCAGAGCAGTGTGACTTCTTATATGGCAGCTCAGGGTTGAGAGAGAGTGGAGAGAGAGAGGAGGTAGCAGCTTCCAGTCTCTTAAAGCCTGGGGCCACAAACTGGCAGGGTGTTATATCCCTTGGACCCCACTGGTCATGGAAGTCACAGAGTCTGCTCAGATTCAGGGGGAGGGAATACAGATTCCTACCTGTTAATGAATATATGTCAGAGAATCTGTGGCCCTCTTAGTCTTCCATCTTGACGAGTTGGAAAGAGGGTTCCAGACTAAGGGAGCAGTGTGTGGAGGTCACAGGAAGCCTATCTGAGTGGGGGCACTGGAAGCCAGGTCCCAGAGGCTGGGGCTTAGACAGCAGGGGCTGTGGTGATGGACATAGCTTCCCAGCAGGCAGGAGGCAAGCAGGACAGCCCTTATGGAATTGTGTTATCGAGTCTGGAACTTATCCTGAGAACCATGGGGAGGCACTGAATGCTTTTGAGCAAGAGTGTGATGTGGTCAGGTTTGGGGTTTAGAAAAATCATCCTGGTGGCTGTACGGAGAATGTCAGAGGTTTTCAGGGGGTCTGACTTGAGCCACAGACACTGGCATGGAGGAAGGGCTTGAGAGAAGTTAACATCTCCAAAAACAGAAGGACCATGGGTAGCACAAACTAGACAGATGGGGGGGGGTATTAGAGAAATGAGTGCACAGGAGGTCTTACCCACCACAGGCCTCATCTCCTGCTGTTTAGCCTCAGCTCCTGCGTGTCCTGCTCCCGTCCCCAGGGATCAGAAGCCCTGGTCCAATGCCACTGCCACTAAGGTAGGCATCTGAGCTGTGCTATGGACACCCGGCCCTGTCCACACATTTGCACAAGCAGCTGCGTTTTCATCCCAGTGCCTCCAACAAGCCAGCTTCCCATATGTGAAAAATGGGAACAATGATATTAAATGTGACAAACATTTAACCATCTCCAAAGCTGTGATCTCGATAACAGCTGGGAGGAAATGATAAAGTGGCAACAAGGATGGAAATCAGATTTCCTGTTAGGGAAGATGATAAAACATTTTATTTTCCTAAGCAAAGGGAGTTTTGGATCAACCTGATTTATTTCAAGCTTTCAGAGGCTTGTTTTGGAATGTCCCCAAATATGAGAGTCCTGAGGGATTCCTTGTCTCCAGTTTGGTCCCCAACTTTCCTGAGAAGCCAAGTGATGAGTCTCAGACCATCAAGGTTGCATTAGATGTGCTTGGACTTGAAACCCTCCCTGCTCTCGCCAGCTGAGCCCACTTACCCTCTGAACTTTTCTGTCCTCAATTTAAAAATGAGAATAATGACTTCCCACCTCACGGGGTTGGCGAGAACATCACAGGAGACTCTGTGGGTGAAAGCTTGACCAGCTCCACCTATTTGACCTTCACAACCATTCTGGTTCAGTTGGGTCCTCTCCAGCTTTGATGTGAGGGAACAGAAGCTCCAAGAGGCCAAGTCACCCAAGAGAAGAGGTCTGAAGCTCTGTGATTATGGCAAGAGTCAGACTCCTTCTCTTAGGCTCTATAACTCAGCACTTGGACCAGTGGATAGACACCACTTGGAAGCAGGTTTGAAATCAGTTCAAAGAGTAACTTTTTGAAAATGGAGTTTGTGAATGTGGCATAATTTGTGCATGGGCAGTGAGCTCCCTGTCATCAGAAGTATTCAAGCAGAGGCTAGAGTTACCTCTTGACACATGTGTGGGATCAGAGTAGATGACCTCTAAGGTACAGCCTGGCTCTGAGTGTCTATAGAGCCATGAAACATGTATTTTAGGAATAAATACTGAAATAAGCACAAATGGTAGTGCTAGTTATCTACCACCAACTACTTCACAGTGGATCCTTCAGCTGGTGACCCAGTGTCAGGATGAACTGGCCCTCTAAGCAGCTGCTTGGCCATGTCTCTGTACCCAGCCTAGGCCAGCTGGGCTTCCCAAAGCACCTTGGACTCAATAAACTGAATCGTATATCACGTTACCTGCATAGATACTGGCTTCTGTCTACTGCGTTGCACCTCTGTGTTGGGGGCCAGGATGGACTTTCTGTGGCTTCCTGGGGTGTATCTGGTTTCTCCATCAACAGGGAAACCTGAGGAGGCCTAATCTACCATCTTGCTGTGGAGAAAGGCTGACAATAACTAACTCTCCTTGGGAACGGAGTCTCCCTGACATCCCAGCTGAAAGCAAGCCGGCGGGGGGTTGGGGATGAAAACACCACACAAGGAAGGATGCTTGATTTTGGATTTAGTGTATTTCTCTCTCCTGTCTCCCCGACTCTATCCCCTGCTCCCTCTCTTCTGTTTCACTTGAACTGCTCGGGGTCAGTCAGCTTTTTCTGACAGGACTAGATAGTAACCATTTTCAGCTGTGCAGGCAATACAGTCTCTGTCACAGCTGCTCAACACTGCTGTTACTGCTCAGAAACAGCATGGACAGTATGTAAATATGTGTGTGTGTGGCTGTGTTCTGATAACATTTTATCTAGAAAAAGAAATGTCAGGCTAGATTTGGCCTATAGGCTTTAGTTTGTGGACCCATCATTTCTAGCTAGTCCTCAACAAACCAAGACAAACAAGCAAGCAAACCTCTCTTATGTCAGCCTTAGGTGTTGTGGGAGTTAGAACATTTCTCCTCAAAATGTGGTCCATGAAACAGCAGCATCAGCCTCACCATGAAAAGGTCCATGGAGCTTGTCAGAAATACAGAATCTCAGCAGCCCTCTTCCCCACTACTCCCTAAATCGACCTCCTCTCATCAGCATCTGCATTCTAATGAAATTTTCCAGATGATACACATACACATACCAGTTTGAGAAGTATGGAGTTATAAGAGATAGAGGAGTCAGGGGGTAGGACTTAACACCCATGTTTAAATGCGATGTGTTTTGTTGTTACTATTGCTAATTGAACAGTTGAGGTAGGAGTAAGTGCTGCAAACATTTAGACTTCACAAAGAGAGGATCATGTGGAGAGGGTAATAGTAAAACTTTTGATAACTGTTGTGATGATGGCTAATCTTTGCCTAGGCTTTGGCATTGTCCAAAGTGGTTTAACAAAATCTCACAAAAGTCTCACGGTACCCATGTGTCTGACAGGTCAAAGTTCTGCTCAGCTCAAGGGTGCCTCTTACATGTGGCACCTCCTGGAATTGTGCAGTGCTTTGCCTGAGCAGCTGTGCATGGCAGCCCTGCCTATAAGGCACTGATCATTACTACTTAGGTTTTCTGATGTGGAAAGTGAGGCGAGAAGCCTTCAAGAAGTGGGGAACACTAAGTCTGTTGTGATGAATAATTTTGTGCTGTATAAGGGAGAGAAGGAAGAAAATGACATTTGCTGTGTCAGAAGCATTTTTGCATCTTGATCCTCAAAATCCTGGGAAATAGGTAGGTTTCATTACTATTACTTCCTCTGCTTGAGAAAATTGAAAATAAACACCAGAGAAAAGGGGGAGTAAGGATTTGTACCCAGGCCCATGCCATTGCACAAGGCCACCTTCCCCTACTCACATCCCTCTCCTAAGCACCATCCCTTTCCTCCCAGGTGTCCCTCCCACTTACTTTGTCACTTTGTCCTGGCAGGAAGGTAACACTGTGAATGGCCTTCAGCTGTCCTGGGCTGGGGTCTTTTTTTCTCTCTGACCTGATAATAACTCTCAAAGAGGTGGCTCCTTTGATGGGGCCTTTGGGGTCAGGCTCATGGAGTCTGGACTCATCTCACTGTGGCCACTGAGGGTCCTAGTGACACTGTCCCTAGAGGACAAAGGCATTGCAGACAGAAGCCCTCTGAGCATTGCATGTGTGCAGTGGGTGGTGTCTTCTTCCTTCCTGTGGCTTGCTGTCTCGTGCCCCTCAATCTTGTTTTTCTGTCCCTCTCAATGTTAACAGCCTTGTGATACCACAGGTCTAATAAGTCTGGTGTCTCGTTCCTTTTCATCATTATGAGATAAGAAGGGGTTTCCCAGATCATATACGGAACACACCCAGCTTCCTCTGCTTAACCCTGGGCTGCTGGCCCTTCTGGGAGAAGTCAGCCCACAGCTGGCAGAGCACAACTGACCTGCTGCTTTGAGACCTGGCCTCCAGGCCCTGTCCACCTACGACAAGCTGTGTGACTGTGGGTGACTTAAGGCTCTTCTTTGAGCCTCAGCCCCCAACAGCCAAGAAGAGAAACAGCTGGGAACAGGAATAAGGTCTGGGGCTGGTTTACCCTGGCTTACCATGTGGGTGGGCCTGTGTAGTCCTGTCACACAGTGTATTTCCTTAAGGTTTATGTATTAGTCAGGGTTCTCCAGAGAGACAGAGTCAATAGGATATGTTATAATTATATGAGAGGAATTTATTAGGGGAATTAGCTCACGTGGCTACGAAGAAAAGTCCCACGATAGGCCATCTGTAAACTGGATGCCGGTAGCCTGGCTCAGTCCAAGTCCAAGGCCTCAGAGTCAGGGAGGCTGATGGTGTCCTTGGTGTAAGTTCTGGAACCTAAAGGCTGAAGAGTCTCAAGCTCTGATGTCCATGGACAGGAGAGAAGAGTGTATCCTAGCTCCAGTGAATCGAGAGAGCTTCACCTCTTTCCTCTCTCTTTTGTTCTCTCCAGACCCCCAGTGGATTGGATGGTTCCCACCCACATTGAGGGTGGGTCTTTCACACCCAGGCCACTCAGACTCTAATAATAATCTCTGCTGGAAACACCCTCATGGACACATCTGAAAAGATTGCTTTACCAGGTTTCTTAGCATTCCTTCATCTAACCAAGTTGACATCTAGAATTAACCTTCACAGTTCACCATGTCACAGATGTCAAAACTGAATTTCAGTGGTCATGTCATGTGCCCACATGGCAGCTAATCTTTGAGCTTTCCCAGTAGGAAAGGCCATGGAGCTTGGGGATTTGCAGACGTGCTGTGATCGAAAGGAGCTGGTGACTTTAGGAGGTACAGATGCTTTGCTGTTGCAAGGGAGCTGCCGAAACGCTGCTGGTCCATGCTCTGAAACACATGTCCAGCACTTTGACTATTTGCTTAGGTTTTGAAGCTCTTGCCAAAGATGAGACTGTGAAAACTCAGAGTGACAATACCATTATTCAAGGTATCCAAAGCCCTTGATGTTCCTTCAAAAGCTCACTGGTCTTTTATGTCATTAAAATATATTGTTGATTAATATTTGAGTAGCTGCACGTAGCTTGTGTCTCACCAAGTCCCATATTTCTCATCCATTTCTGCTCCCTGCAATGCTCAGTTCTCCCTTTGGCTTTCTTTGTACCCTCCCTTAGTTTTTTCCCATCTGGTCCACATACCCCCAATTAAAATGGACCTGAAGAGCTCCACACAGTCTGTATAAACATCACCAGAGGCCCATGTGGGCAAATGTAAACAGTTCCCACTCCGTCCCCTCCTAGCCCGATCCACACTGTCTTTCATTCCACCCCATAGTGCTCCTGCATGAGGTTATCTTCTCTCAGGTTGACTTTCTGCTTTTCTTTGGTTTATATTCTATCCATGTTGCAGTTTGTCAGGACTCCTTACTGTTTTATCAGGCAACTTGCTTGGCAGGTCCATGGAGAGATGCTACTGCCTGAGCTGGAGGCACTTCTTCCCAAACCTCTACTTAGGTTAGATTTCATTTTGCTTACAAAAGGCAGTAGCCTCAGCCCCAGAATCACTCCCTGAGCAACTCTGGGCAGGTCTCCTAACCTCACTGAGCCTCCAGGTTTTTGTCTGTAAATTGGGGGTGACAACAGAACCTATCTTTGGGGGAGGGATTATCATGAAGATTAAATAAGAAGATTTGTTTTTCAAGTACAAAGTGTTCCAAAAGCTTTAGTGTGACTTGGAGTTTTCATAACTTCAGAAGCATAAAAGCTATACACTTAACAAAGCACATCATTTGAAAGTTAAAAATTTTACATTTTTTTAAAAGTCTTTAGTTTTGTGAATTTATAAATTTTTAATTTTAATTTTTGTTGCAGTCAATATTTGCCATGTTCAGCCAGAGGGGATAAAAAAAAAAAAATGAAAATTTAAAGGCTTATTTTAAAAAATTCACATGAGCGAATAAATGTAAAAAATTTAAATACACTTTCAAGTGATGCTTTTGTATATTTATAGCATTTATGTCTCAGAAGTTATTAAAGCTTAAAGCTCCATTCAGACTATGGAAGTGCTGTGCAAAGAGATCTTTTTTTATTATTTCTATCATAGTGGCCATTATCATCATTATCATGTGGTCAAAGCAGTCATAAAGGAAGTCCTTCTTTAATAGATACTAATTACTGGAGACCAAGAAACTGTGTCCTGTTTCTATCACTCCCTTGGTGCTGGTCTTGGGCCAGAGGCCTCCCGTGCCCCTGTATTCGCCTGTGTTCTTTCCCAAAGGTCCCTTCTCAAGACCTGCAATGGCTGCCCTGCTCTTAAGGGCTTGCATTCCTTGCTGAATGTCTTCTCGCCATCCCCTCATTAGCTCACCTACTGAGCTTTAACTTTGGGATGGGCATGTTGGGGGCAGCCCTACAGAAAGCTTGCATCCATATTCCATGTTGAACCTAGACTTTAGTTCATCCCATCTACATCCTTCCCCCAAATCCCACCTGCCCTTGGTCCTGCTCATCACCACTACCACTTAAAGGGCAAGTCTTCTTGGATCTTTCCTATAGTCTCTACAACCCCAGGCTCTGCCCAACTTCTCATACCTATTTGTTTCTCTCATGCATTCTGGAACCTCTATTCCAGGGCAAAGCCTCCTCCAAAGCATTTACTTTCTCCAGAGGGACATTGACCCTCATTATTACCATGATGGAATATTCCTCTTCTTAGTGACTTCTTCTCAAGTCCCAGAATATAGTGTTTGATAGAATATCAGTGATGAGAGAGAGAGAGTTTAGGAGAAAATTTCCTGATACAGCAACTGAGTTTGTAGTTAGCTACATGAGATGGGGTATAAATGAATGAATTTGTTCTTGGATGTTGAATTTCAGGGCTCTCCATGAAATCCAGGAGGTATCTGGACATATGGGTCTGAATTTTTGAGAAGAATTCTAGGCTGGCATTCAACATGGGCATCCTCAGACTGGAGGGGCTGGAGTGGCTGGCAGGGGAAACTGTGCAGCCTGAGTAGGACAGAAGGCAGAGCCCAGGAGAAATGCAAGATGGATTTGCCTGGTGATGACCCTGGAAGGACATTAGGGGTTACAGAAGCCAAAAGAGGACAGGGATTCAGCAAAGTAGCAAACAGTAGCTGATTCTGGAGAGATGTCAAGGGTAAGACTGATGCAGGTGGTTCTTAGGAGGCCAGTGGTGACCCTGGCAAGAGAGTCTCAGGGGATACTTTTAATGGTCAAAGCTGGATACTGAGAAGTGAGTAAGTAGGATTGTGACCATAGCCAACTGTTTAGCAAGATGGGTCACAGCAGGAAGCAGCAAAACAGCCAAGAAGTGAAGGAAGTGAGGGTGTTGGCTAGAGAGGGAGAGATGTTAGAATAGTTTATGCTGAAGGGAAGGATTGAGAGGAACAGCCATTTGTAGTGTTTTGAGCTCTGCCCACCTCCTGAAGTGACTCCCTCCTCTGTAGAATTGACCTCCACACAGATTTTGCATCTTGTGGTGAAGAGTTCACAGATCCCATGAAGGCCATCCATGGAGCCTGCCAGAATCCAACAGGGTTAGGGCAGAGAAAGGATGCTGGGGGACACCAAACTGGGGCTCTGGGCATCTCTTTGGGGCTCTCACTTCTTCCTCTATCTTATTCAAGGTCCTTTCCTTCCCTCACAAAGACTATTTCCATTTTACAGGTGGGGAAACTAAGGCGGGGGGCTGAGATTATGCGTTGCTCTACTTAACTCCCCTTTACCAGGGGTACAAAGGCAACCTGGGCCTTGTGAGTTGCCTGGTCTAATTAGCCTCTAATTGAGTTCCCTTTCCTTCCTCTCAGGAATCACAGTGACATTAAATTACAGGATTCAAACACATAATTTCCTAAACTTTTATGTGATTTATCTTAATAGGACTCTGGACCAGGTCACTTTATCATGCACAGTGTCGGGGAGCAGATCTATTATTCACAGGGACAGTTATTGAATCAGAGATGCTAGAGCTCAGAGAGACCTTGAGAGGTCAGCTCTGCTCACCTCAACTGTCCCCAGCTCCAGACAGCCCCTCGTTCCATGCCGGCCACTGCTGATGGACAGAGCTGTGTTTAAGTGGGAGGAGGAGATGGAGGGGCCTAACATCCACAAACCTCACATGGTGTTTTGGGTCAAACATAAAGCCCTGATGCTGTGACTTCCTCCTTAATTAAAGAGAGACGGTGGGTCTAATGCTAAACTTAGGCATATGCTGGTCCTGCCTCAGGTGGGCTCGGGTCAGGCTTGGCCAACAGAATGAGCTGTGCTTTGGAAAAATGCTTCAGAGTCATAGTATCTTAGAGCAGGAAGATGAGTGGGGTATTTTATAATTCATTAATTCACCAGTTTAATTATTCAGTCACTTAGCAATTCATGGAGGCCCATACTTGCTTTACAGATGGGGAAACAAAGCCAAAAGTGGAGAAGTGACATTCCCGAGGTCATATAGCAGGGGAGTACCAGAGCCTGGATCCAAACCCAGGCCTCCCCAATCCTAGTGCCAGGTTTCCTTGTCCTACCACCAGCTGCCAACCAGCTGACTTGCTCTTTGATGGTGGCGGTGGGAGAGTAGACAGCTGATGTTTATCTCCATGATGAATGGAATTCCGGCTGGCAACTTGATCTTCAGCCTTTGCAACTTTGGGAAGACAGAGGGTGATCAAAAGAATATACTTTTCTAATGAAAGATGCCTTTGGAAATCCAATATACCATTCTGTCAGCCTCGTGAGTCAGGGGAAGAGGGATGAAAAAGATCTGTTGTGAGCGAGCCTGCTGTTGACAAGTTGATCTAAATGTGTACAGGCTGTGCAGTCTCTCCAAGCTCCAGCAGAGTCCACATATGTGCTGAAGAAATCCCAGTGCACAGATACGGGGACAGCAAGGCAGCTCCAAGCGCTGGCCCTGGACTCCAGCGCAGGACGCTGGAGCTCAAACTCCGGAAGCCAACTTGACTGCTTAGTATCCTGTGACTTGGCTGGGCATAGACATAAATTCTCACAGATTCAGTTTTCCAGTCTGCAAAATGTGGGCAATTGATCTTAGTTCATCAGGTTGTTGTGAGGATTAAAGGAGAGAAGGGATGTAAAATAATCAGTAGGGGGCTTAGAAGATACACTGTGAATCCTCCATAATGCTGGCTTTACTAAACACGCCGTACCTTCTTTTCCCAGACCCAAAATGGCAGGAGATGGCTGCATGTGGGCACCGTCATCAAGGAGCTATATTTGCCTGCTTTTTGATAATTGCAGACATATGCTCCTGAAGAGAGTGTGGGGGTGGGGAGAGTAGAGGCTGTGGTATCTTCAGAGACTATGCAGGTACCAGGGATGTTAAGGGTGGTTTAGATCCAGGCATTGCCCTTTGGACTCAGCTGAGACAGATGCTCATCCATCCACGTGGGGATATGCTGGTGGGCAAACTGCTGCTGGGGGCAGAGGAGACACGAAGGGCACCAGGGCCAACTGGAGGGGCACAGATGTATGAGAGCAGTTCTACAGGTCTGGTCACGGGAGGCTTCAGAGAGAAGGTGACATTTGAGCTGATCCTCGAAGGAGCATGAGGAGAAGGTTTTACTTTTTTTATTTCAGTTTGGCAAAGGTGAGAATGTCACTGGGGAGACTGTGTGGACAGCAGCTCAGATGTGAGAAGATCTCGGCAGGCACAGGTGAGAAGTACTCAACCGTCTGGCAGGGGCCCTAGATGTGGGTGTATGTAACGGAGCTTGGTTAATGGAACAAAGAAGGAAGCCTGGGTGGGGAGGAGGCTGGAGAGAGAGTGGCATCAAGCATGTGAAAAGTTTGGCATTTATTGCACTGAATCAACACATCCCTGCAGAAAAGGCAGCAACTCCGCACGGGGTATCGGGAAGCCTCCTGGGGGGTGTGATGAAGGTCTGGGGAATGACTGAGCTGGGGAGAGAGAACAGCTACTGCAGAATCCCAAGGCTTCCAAAGGATGGAGGGAGAAGGACAGATAGAGAGACAGACAGTCTTGCTCCCTTCAGCCTGGAGTTGGGCTGATAATGGAAGGGGATTGGTAGGAGATGGGGCATAGGCAGAAGTTGGGGCCAAGTCACCTAGGATCTTGCAAGCCACAGGTTGCTAGAATCCAAGGCAAGCCACATGCAGAGTCTGACATGATCAGGATTTCAGCCCAAAGACCCCGGCTGACATAAGCTGTCTGAGCTCAGGACTGGCGTCCCCCTCTTTGTAACCCAGCATGTTGCCCAAAGTCAGTGCTGTCTGGCCAATTGGCTCTTGCCTGTTTACCTGGGCACAGAGGATGCCAGCCATCACTTCAACTTTTAAAGGCTCATAGAGAGCCCCCTTCACTGTTTCTAATGCAGATGTGTGGCTCATTCTGTGGAATTTATTCTGCAATATGAGAGTATGATATTACCCAATGTTTATGGATGGCTGAGTCTAAAATATCCATTCTGAAGTCCACTGAAGGGTGAAATTCCTTGTTACTTTAATAGATTCTCTTGTCTTATTTTTTCCCCCTGTGGAGGGACATAAAGCATTTGTATTTTTAGCTCAAAGCCTGGTCATTTTTCTAATCATACCTGAGTAAGAAGGAAGGGCATTTGCAGGGAAGATGGGTGGTTTGATGAAGAAAGTCTCAGCCTGGGAGGAGTCCCCTAAAGCAACCCCCTCCCCAGCCAAGGTCTCTATTTATCATGTTTCAGACACAGCTGCAGCCCCCAGAGTGTCTCAGAAACTGTCAGTGATATTGATGTTCACCAAGACTCAGTCAGGACTTACATTAGCAGAGTCTACAGCACAGTCCAGCCCAGACTCCCTGCCGAGAAGGAAATAGGGCGAAGGCTGCTTTGAGTCCTTGTTCCTGCTCTTTCTCCATGGTCAGGATGTCAATGTTCTTAGGCTTTTGTACAGTGTCCAAATAGTCCATCATTTTACACTGAACTGCTTTTAACTCTACCAACTGCCCCTCTGTCCTGCGTCTATCATGATTCTCTGATGCCCAGAAGGTCCTGTCTTCATGTTTTCCATGCAAGGCTTTCCTGCTGGTCCCAGGTAGAGTTATGTACCCCTGCCTTTGATCTCCCCATGTGCCTCATCCCTCCAGCATAGCACCTGTCACTTATTGTGATATGCATGTATTTACATGCCTAATGCTGCTCTTCCGTCTTACCATCTTTTGCATTTTTTGTGTATAGTAGTGCCTGGAGCAGAAGATGCACACTGAATGATGAGCCAACTCAGAGGCATTTCCATGAGCAGCCTGGAGCCTGTGCACTGCAGAGGACTTAGCTGGCCCATATCCCTCCTTGCCCTTGCCCATGTGTACCTCACTGTGCAACAGCCTCAGGGTATCATGCATGTCATCTCATTTCATGATGACATCATTAGATAAAGATGTTAACAGTTCTGCATGGCCAGGTTTGGTATTGTCTGCAATAAGGCAGTGAGACAGACAGAGTCCTTGCCCTCTTGGAGCTTATAGTCTGGGTAGATGACAACCAATTAAACTGTGTAGGAGAGAGTGTAGGACAGGCAGAATGCAGGGTGTTATGCAAACCCAGGACAATGTATTTCACCCATACTGGATGTTCTAGGAAGGATTCTCAGGGCAGTGCACGTTACATAGAGATTTAGAGCACAGGTAGGAATTGGCCAAACTGTAGACAGGTAAGCATATTCTAGGCACAGGGAACAGAATGCAGGAAAGACTGGAAACTTGAATCTCAGCAGGAGGATGCAGATTCCTTTGATCTGGGCGGCTATGGCTGACCTAATTGAATCTACCTTACCTCCACATGGCTTACTTATCTTTGTCTGCTCCAAGTGGGGTGCATGGGAGTGGGCTGCTCCCTGCAGGCCTGTTCATGAGGTTTCAGGGTGTGTCTCCAAGGGATGCGCCCCTGCTCAGTGAGTCAGCACCATTTTCTAATTTCCTGTCTCCTCCTCTGAATGTTGTCCAGGTGGCAGCCCAGCCCACCTGTGAATTCCTGAATTATCACTTAATATTTTTTAATTTTGAGGGCAGTGGCCAGGACAGGGATCAAACCCTGGACCTTGGTGTTATTAGCACCATACCCTAACCAACTGAGCTAATGGGCCAGCCCTCCACCTGTGAATTCCTAATCCTCCTGTGCCCCTTTCCCCAGGCATGGTGGCATAATGGGATGCTTAGAAGGCAGGCTCATGTGGCTGCGCATCCCTCAATGGGGGTGCAGATTTTAATCTGTCACTTAAACTCTTGGAGCCTTTCAGACTCCTCCCTTCTAATGGCAGCAATGCACCCACTTCCTTGGCTTTGAGGATGGTATACGACAGCAAATGTAATAGTAACACATAGTAGGTGCTTCCTACTGCTGTTGCCTTCCTTTCCTTTCCATTGCAGACCACCTCAGAGCTCATGCACTGCGCGTTCAACTCCAAATAATTATAATTATGCTCAGCGCTTGTAGAATATCAGCACCATGTCATTCACTTTGCCTCCTCTGTGAGGTTATAATGCCCATTTTACAGACAAGGAAATAGAGGCCTAAAGAGGTTAAATTACTTGCCCAGAGTCCCAAACTCATAAGTGGGGAATCCAGCCCCTCCAGTGTGAGCCTAGGGCCCAAGCTCCTGGACAATGCCCCACACCTCCTCTCATCCGTTCCTCAGCCCGGCTCAGCAGGCAGGGGCTGGTGGAGACCTCTGTTCCTATTCCTTCTAGTCCTCCTTTAATGGGATGCTGTTAGCAGCTGACAAGAGGCACTGGGAGAAACACGTAATTGTAAATAACCCATTGTAGGAGAACAGGAGGGTGGCTCTTGACCCCATATCCTGACAAAAGTCGTTTGCTCCCCAGGCTCCCATTTAATTTGAAGGAACATATGCGCGCTCCTCAGAAGCCAGCTTGCGTGTGGGGATTCCGCTCACAGGCATGGGCGGTTGTTGATTACATCAAACCCATCCCTGGGCCCACGGAGGAGGTGGACACGCTGCCGTGTGTTGCCGGTTCCCTGTGGGGAAAGGATCCAAAGCCTTTTCCCGGGGAAATCCTGAGGTGGTCTGAATAAAAAAGTGGCCCTGCCTACTTTTTCTGAAGACAGGACAGGCAGGGGTGCAACTTCTATTCAATGCCTGCAAATGCCGCTTGTGTTCGCTGTGTCGTCCCACTTCATTATCTCATGAAGCCCACTGGGGAGGCTTTGTAGATGACAAGCCGAGGCTCCAGGGGACTACGTGATTCTGCCCTAAGCCACACAGATAATAAGTACTGGAGCTTAAATTCAAATTCAAATCTGTCCGGACTCAAATCTATGCGTGTCTGCCTGTTTCCAGCTGTGTAACCTCTCAGGAGGCACATTGTGTACTCCGGGATTGAGGGATTGAAGTAGGAGCCAGGGTCTAGGAATATATGGCTGCCAAATCTGCTTTCAAAAACAAGAGCAAAGATCAGCGACAGTGATGCTACCCACCATCGCATGTGCCACGTATCCGAGGCACACTCTGCCTCTCTACCCCACTGACATCTCCCAACCAGCCTGTGAAGTGGGTGCTGTCATTGTGCTTGTTCTGTAAAGGAGGAAACCGAGGCCAATGTGGAATCAGAAAGCCTGGTCAGTGAGTAGTGGATGGTGAGGCTTAGGTGAATGATCAGTGCTGGGAGGTCCCCTCTTGGGGAGGATGGTGTCATGGCAGGTTGCAAGGCAAGGTAAACTGCTGTCTGTGATGGACTGGGAAACTGAGGCAGCAGGAACAGGGACTCATGAATGAGGCTGGTGAACAGGGGCAGGACGCACTTATACAAAGGGGACAGTGACAGTGGGGGAAGCAGGCGCTTTATCTGTAGTTAGGCAGATAGCAAAGACTCATTTTTCGGCCTTGGCTAAGCTGTCTTTGGAATGAGGCAGAACTGAGTTCTCAGGATGAGGCCCCGGAGTCAGGGTCAATGACAGGGAGTAAAGCTTTAGGCTAACAGCAGACACGCAGGGAGTCAAGCCCTCTGTGAAAGGCCAGCTCTTCCTCCAGGGTCTGGCCAGAACCCTGCGCCTGTGTGGTGGTGGGGGCCAGCAGCCAATGTGCTGCCCAGTGTCCACTGGCTCTCTGGCTGACAGTTCGATTTCTCCCCTGTCTCCTGCAGAGCAAGTGGCTACTGGCTTCTTTACAGAGGGGGGCCTTGCTTCACAGCTGGGAACTGCCTGGACTTAAGAACCATTAGTGTTTCCAGGATCATGCTCCCGAGGGGGCATGGGAAGGGGTGGGAAGGAGGAAGGTGGGCTGGCCCTTCCCATGGCCAGCGGTCCCTGCTGTATGGAAGAAAGGCTCTGCCTACCTTTTCATAAAGGGCTCTGCAGCTCCCAGTGCATTATAGGACAACCCAGCACCTCTGTCCTCAGGAGGAAAGCTGCACAAGAAATACGAGGGTTTGGGGTTAAATGGGAAGGAGAGAGGCAAGCAAAGAGTATCAGAAATCATCTGGGGCAGACATCACTGGGGCCAGAGTGTCTGCTGCCCCTGCCAACGTGGGGCTGGCTCAACACACTCAGGCCTCCAAAGAGGTTCCACACAGAAGCCATTTCTGAGCCGTGCAAAATATAGATTCTCTGTCCTTTATACTCTACAAATAGTTGCTCTGCGATCGCACAGGCTCTGCCTGCCACAGTGAAGAAGGAGATTGGCATTAGGTAAGTTGGGGTCTGGATGGCAGGCTCCATGGAAGAAGGAGCATTGAGCCTGGTCTGCTTTTTCTACATAAAAGGGTTTTTCTCCCATCTCGGCCATGCTCTCTTGCCTGGTTCTGGCTCCCATCTGTCACCATCCTAGGATTTTCCCTCCTCTGACCACCCTTCTATGTCTTCAGTCTTTAACCACTCTCATTCTGTCTCTTTCTAAATTACTCCCACCTCAACCTACAAGAGTGCTCAACTCCACCCCACATTCAACACAGATGCCACGACGACCACCTCCAAACTTGGGATTTTTTACCTGCTCCTCTCTGCCTCATTCACTTCCTGATCCATTGCCTTAGAAGAACTATCCACACTCACTTCCTCCTTTGGTTTACATTCTATTTATGTGTCACTGTCACTTCAACTGCCCCAACTCCATAGAATGGCTTTCTAAAATCTCAGGGGACCTCCTATGGGTCACATCCTAAGGATTCATCACTTCTCACTTACAACTTTAGATGTTATTGACCATTACTTTCTGTTCTGAACTCTTTCCTCCTTTGAATTTGACTATTCCTCTCTCCTCTGGTCCCTCTGTTTCTCTGCCCATTCCTTTTGGTATTGATGGTCCCCAAGTTTCCTTCCTCATTCCTCTTGTGGTCTCACCATCTGACTTCTCCTCAAGCAATCTCCTGAAGCCTCCTGGCTTCACCCACCATCTGCCTACACACTGACAACACCACGGTCTCTTTCGCCTAACACATGGAGCTTTACAACGATGTGTGGCTGTAAAAGAGGAGGAGTGATGGTGTTGGTGAACCAGGATTAGGGGTGGTCGTGGGGGTGTTTCAGAAAGACAGATAAATGTGGGCATTAAATGAGTTCTTGAGAATATAGAGAAAACAATAGCCTTTTGATCCAGTTTATATCCAGAATTAAAAACTAATGACCATGTACTTTTGTCTACTTCCTAGCTTATTGTAAGAACTAAATAAATGTCAGCAGAATCTATTGCTGATTATCTAGTTGTGCATATGTTTGTTTGTTTGTTTTTTCTTCCAGTAGACAAAAGGATGAGAATACATCTCTTTCTGTCCCAAGATTCTCAAAAAGTTGATGAGCAAAATATTATTTATTGAATGACTAGGAGAATATATGAACGAGATAATTAACAGAGTGGAATCAAGTTCTTGCTGCTTCCAGCTACTCATCTATTGGTGTTATCTTCTTGAAAGCTGTTCATTCCACAGTGCCCCAGTTCTGCCTTTAGCTCACTGTGACAGGCACCCTTCATTCTTAATTCAAATGAAAGTAACACTGTGAGATGAGTGTAGTTGGTCTGTTTAAACCTGAAAGTTAGTTGGAAAAAAATCAGTTTAATAAGTTTAATATAGAATCCTATTTGTCTGCAACAAGGTCAAAAAGATATCTTGCAGCTTGTTAGCCCAGGTGGTGGGATCTAAAGATTTCAGGGTCAATGAAGGCTGAAAAGGCATGATCACTGTTGAAACACACCTAGATTTTTCAATTTTTTGAGAAAAATTTAATTGTGGTAAAATACACATAACAAAATTTACTATCTTAACCATTTTTGAGTGGAAGGATGGTTGGCTCACTTAACCATTTTTAAGTGTAAAGATTGTTAGCTCACTTAACCATTTTTAAGTGAATTCAGTGAAACTCTGTACCTATTCAAAAATAACTCTCAATATAGCCTTTTACCCTAGCCCTCGAAAACCATCATTCTATTTTCTGTCTGTATGAATCTGACTACTCTTACTCTAGGTATCTGATGTAAGTGGAATCATACAGTACGTATGCTTCTGTGGCTGGCTTATTTTACTTAGCATAATGTCCACAAGGTTCATCAATGTAACGTGTGCCAGAATTTCCTTCCTTTTTAAGGCTGAATAGCTTTCCATGATGTGTATAAACCATGCACCCAGGTTTTAACTGATGAACTTGAACTTGGATCTTGGCTTGAGGTCTTTTGTGTTCTAGGCATGAGTATCATAGCTTAAATGAGTTTTAGAGAAACATGCAGGTTTAAAAGTATATTTGCCTCCAAAATTCATGCCGGTCTTTATGGCCTTCATGTTAATGGAGTTTATTTTCAATTCTTTGTCCTTTAGAGTTCAGTAAAGTCTTCTGGAAACTAGAGCCTGTCTTAACACTGCAAAAGGGAACAAAGGAAGAGATTGATGCCCAAACTTAGGCCTTAGATGAGAAATAGGACACCAGATCCCAGAGTCTGTTGTAATGGTGTCAACGGAGAGCAAATTGAGTTACCCCAAAGAGAAAATGGAAAGCTGGAGTCAGAACATGGGGTCCCCAAGTCCTGACATCCCACCCACCCACAGGCATGACTCAGGGGTTTTAGTCCTGGCTTCCTTGGACATTCAGAGTACTGGAGATTCTGTCTTGGGTTTTTATATTTTCTCAGCTCACGACGTGCAGGTGGGAGGGGATTCTCAAACCATACCTAATCTCAGGAGCCCTTCCCTTGCAAGATCAGAACCTCGCCTTTGGTATATTGCTGTTTGGAAAAGAATGCGTTGTGTCCCAATTTCTATTTTATGGTGCTTCTTTGTTCTTCCAGTGCTACTTTTCCACAAAGGAATATTTCTAGAAATGCTGGATGCAACAGGAAGCTTTGAAATGGAAAAAATGGAGATTCTGTAAGCCTATTTGGAAACTAAGATTCTTTCTAAAAGTTAAATTTATTTTGAAAGAGCCTATATTGATGTTTTCTTGCCCTCCCCATAATTTCTTTCTCTTTCTCTCTCTCATGCACGCTCACATACATACCACATGCGGAAAGTGACTCTTGACTCTTTTGCCCTTGTCCATTGAAATCATGGCCCATGCCTGCTGGCTCTCTGGAAACCTTTCAGGCTTGCCTTCCGCAGCCCCTGCGAGTAGCTGAATTACCATTCCTCACCCTAACCTCAAAGAGAGGTTATTAACAAAGCCTGAGGGGCACGGGAACCAAGAAAGCCAGCTCAGAAGCAGGCAGAACCATGAGGGTTGCAGCACGAATATAAATGGGTATTTCTTTTTTCTCTAAAGAAGGATTTTAAAGGTTATCAAATTATTTCCTTTCAAATAGAGAACAGAAATACCAGGGACCACAGTTGTTGAAGGAAAGTTGACCGAGAGTTTAAAGTTGGTCAAAAGGTTTGAGAGAGCAAGCTATTCTCAGCATATTGAGGAGGCACAGTCTGAACTCTGCCAGAAAAAGAGTTTTTGGTTCAAATTCCAACCCCTCCAGGGTCTAGTGAACTTAAGAAAATCATTTACTTTCACTGGGATTCATCAATGGAAAGACTGGTTATCGGTTTCAGAGAAACCTGGATTTACATAGGTGCTATCACTTTCTAGCTGAGTAACCTTGGGGACAAAATTTAGCCATCTCTCTCAGTCTCCTTATCTCAAAGTGGAGATTATAAAGCCCCCACATTTGGGGAGACTTTTGCAAGGAAAGCTCGTAGCTCACTCAAGGTAGGTGAAAGTCATTCCCAGATCCTGCCCATGATGATGGTAATGATAACTAAATGGCACTTGCTAAAAATCAGAATGAACTCCCAATGCATTTCTTGCCAAGTGCCATGGGCATTTTTGAAGGGAGGCTCCTAACAAAACCCAGGCTCATCTGTACATGGCTCCACATTTTGTCTTGGTTGACTTTATCACAGATGTGCAGGACTACACCACTTAGAAAGTGAATGAACCCCCATCTGTTCTGGTTTCTTTGAGAGTGTGTTTATATTTACCCAACATGTGTTGTATTTTCTTGTAGTGTACGTCCTTCTCCCGCATTTCAAGGTAGAAGGCCCATAATGCCTAATGAGAGTTCCTATCTAGCTCGTGTACCACATAGATTGTTTGAGAATGTGCTCAAATTTTAAGTTTTCAATGCATCTTTGTAATGGCATGCCATCCTTAAAAAATGAGATGTCAGCATCCCACAGAAAGAAATAGACACTGATTTTCAGCCAGGAAACAACCACTTGTCCTTCTAGGTGCCTCATTTAGACTGACGATGTTATAAAACACTATGAGATGGAAAGGCAGGGTAAATGCTGCTTGTGCCACTTGGCCATTCTGTGAGGATCCCTGTTATAAATGAAGTAAATACCTGGCAGGGTGACATTCTCTTTGTGTTTAAGCTTTGCCTTAGGATCTTGTATCACATCACTATGAAATGCATTGCTGGCAACCCTATTTGTTAAGAGGCTTCACTATCACCTAAGTGAATTAATGTGCCAGCAAAGACATTTTAAGAATTGATGCATTAAAAATAGTTGTCTTCCAATGCTCACAATACTTGCTGGCTGCATCTTTTATCTCCATCGCTAGGAAGCAGACCCTCCACTTCTCTTCATTAACACTTACCACCATGGAACTTTCCCTCTGTCCACATGAAACCTGTCACTGCTCTCACCTGACTGGTAAAACCTTATTCTTCTTCCAAGACCCAGTTCAGAAGTCACTCCTCTCTAAATTCCTCCCAGATCCCCTCATATAGCAGATTTGCTCCCTCTTTCCTCAGTACTATTTTCTAGTACTTTATAATACTGTAATGGCAGTCCCCATACTGAATGATACATACCTGTTTGTATATCTGTCTCTGCTCTTGAACTGTGAGCTCAGGGGTAGCAGGGAGCACAATGTATTCATCTTTTATCAGCAGTGCCTACCTAACAGTGCCCAGGACATATTGGAGACTCATTAGAACTTTTATGAAGAAAATGAATGAAATAATAAGGAATGGATAAGAGACGCCAAAGCTGGTGTAGGGTGGGAAGGGACAGCGGGTGATCTGCTAAAAGATAGTCAGAGTGAGAAGAGACTTTCTTTCCTTTATGATAGACTGTCCCCTTTTGCAGGAGAGTAGAGTGAGGCCTTGAAAGGGGAGATTGCTTGCCCAAGAGCACCTGTGATCCAGAGCTGGATCGATCACGCAAATTGTGTGTCTTCCTACTCATGCAGGGCAGTTTTCCTTCTAAGGCAGGCCCTCTGAGGCATTGTCCAGAAGGAAGTGAGGGACATGAAGCAGCAGCTACTGAAGGACATGCCAAGAATAAGTAAAGAAAAAGCAGTCTAGAGGTTGCCTCACTTCATGCATCTGACTCTCGCCATGGCTCTGTCAGACCAAGTCCTAAGAGCACATGTACAGGAAAAGAGGATGTTGGCCAGGGAACCCAGAAAATAATAATGGCACTGGGGCCAACACTGATGGTTGCCTTTCCAACTCCTACCCTCTTCCTCATGGCTCATGAGCCCTACTGTTTACCCAAGGCCATGTGCTTCAGGAGCCCAAAAGGGATTATCCAGAGTATTTCAGGTCATTCATGGAGGTTTCATCCCCATCGCTGAGAGTTGTAGTAGGCACGGACATGGGTCTCAGTTCTGGTCAATGACACAGGAAAGACCCTTTTCTGGTAGTTTCCTCACTGTCAAAAAGAAACTTATGTGGGGTTGTCAGATTTAATACTTAAAAATACAGGATGCCATGAAAAATTTTAATTTTAAATTAAATTTAAAATTTTGATTTTAATTTAGATAAATGACAAATAATTTTTGAGTATAAGAATGTCCCATGCAGTATTCGGATGCTGCATGTAATCTTTATGAGGTATTTTCCTCCAAAACCATCCAAGCTCTCAGGGTGTTTGCCTGGGAAATGTGTGGCCTGGAAGCAGAGTCATATACAGTGTATTTAACCTCTTCAGCCTTCGGATACATTGGATAATGACCGAGTCATGCTCACTACATATGTCTACTTCAGTCTCCCTTCTATCTTGATGGGCTGCTTGGTCCTAAAGAACTGTATTTTTTATTTTTCTTGTTTTTCCTAATAGCATTCTTTTCTTTACTCAGCCTCTGATAAAGTTGGCCTTGTTAATAGATGCCATATTTTCTACTTTACCTGGATGCAGGGCTGTGAGAAACTTCTTGAAGCCATGTACAAACATGCTTAGGACATCCAGGATGGCAAGCTGGCTGGAAGGATGGTGAATGGTCAGTTACTTATTTGCTGGCTTACCTAGAAAATTCACTGTGGCTGTTTCCTCATCTGCAAAATGATTATCTGCCTCATAGGGGTCTTGTGAGAATTAAGAAAAGGTAAAACACATAGAGCGAGAGCACAGTGATGGGACAGGGTCCTTGGGTTCTGCATGGACACTTTCTTTCTGCTCACTCCTTGGGGCGATGACTTTGATGTGCTGTTCCAGAATTCCCTCTGCTGCTTTTGCTCTCACCATGTTGACCTTTGTGGGTCTCCATCAGGCTAACAGTAATAATATTGTGCAGAAAGATGAACAGCCTCAGAGCCAGGAGGCCTGGATTTTTGCCTAGCCTCCCACTGCTTAGATAATGAAAATTGGGGAAACAAATTAAATGCAGGAAACAGATACAGAAATGAAGTGAGTGATTATGATGATGACGGTAACAAACACTTGTATAATTTTCATCGGTTCGTGAGCTTCTCGGGGGCAATCTGTATTTGATAATGAGACATGAAGCTGTTTACTTCATTCAATCAACAAGCCTATTTGGAGCATCAATGTTGTGCTAAACCCCTTGCTGGGTATAGGGTGTGCAGATGTAAATAAGACTTCGTGCTTGACCTTAAGGAATATATCAGTCTAGTAGGGCAGATGGCTGATAAACTCACAATACCAACACTACATGTTAAGAGCTAACAAAATGTAATGCAGGGAGGTGTGGGGGCACAGATGAGAATTGCGTAGATGAGGCTAGGCCAGGGGGGGAGTTCAAGGAGAGGGTCCCATGGCCCTGGCTTCTTGCATGTGAGCAGAGTGATATAGGAGGTAGCCAAGCAAAGGAGAAGAGGAAAAAGAAGCGGAAGTAGCTATCTCGAAGGTTTTCCTATGCCCTAAAGAATCTTTTATTTCACTCCAGCAATGTGATCAGGCTACTAATTGCTAGCAATATTTTGTTAAATCGAGTTTAACTGCTCTGTGTCAGCATTTGGGGTCTATGTAGTTGCTAAGTCCTTGGGCCACACTGACAGATCAAATCCAACACTGGTAGATTTCAATGGCCTCTTAATAATGTTTTGGAAGAATTTGTGAAATATGGTAAATTTTGAAAACATGTTTATATCCAATCCAACATCCAAAAGGAAGTCTTTGTTAATTCAGCACACTTGGATTCAGTCTCGAGAGTGAATCAATACAACATGAGGAGCGTTAACCACATAAACAATACTAATCGGGTTTAAAATCTAGGGAATATCACATGGCATTAAAAATAAAAACAGACAGAGGGTACATTTGTGTAGATCTGTCTCTGTCCCTTGTCTGCAATTCATGTAAGCAGGAAATGTGTCCTCTCAGATGTCTCGACAACCTGGACAGGGTTGCAAAAACCTCCACCCAAGAATCTTAAAGATAGTTGGAAGAAGCTGTTCTAACATGAAAACTTTCCTGAATTAGAAAATTGGAGCATTTGAAGGGCTTATATTCAAGGAAATAAGGGATATATTCCCTTATAAATATTAAAAGAAAAATGACAAGGCCAGCTCCCCTTTCATGCATTTAAAGAAACAGGTATTTCTCTCTTTTCTCTTTAAACACATACTTCCTAGAATATTTTAGGCATTCTTGAACTTTTTATCAATAACAAAGCACCCCAAATCTTAGAGCCTCAAGAAAACAACTTTTTATTTTTCTTATAATTCTGTGGGTTGGCTGGGTGGTTCTTCTGGTCTGGGACAACTCAGCTAATCTCTCCTGAGCCCACACATGCATCTACTATTAGCTGGTTTGGGGGCTGGAGACTGGCTAATAGGATGGCCTTACTCAAATGTCTTGCAGCTAGCAGAATGTCAACTGGGGTGTGTTTGTTTTCTTCTGCATATCCTACCATCTTCCAGCAAGCTAGCTTGGGTGTATTTACATGGTGCTCTCTGTCGAGATAGGATTTGGGTGAGGCTGGGGGTTTGGTGTCAAATGAAGGTTTGACTTTGGACATTTTAAGATTGGGATGTCTATTAGACTTCCACATGGGGATATAGAATAGGCAATTGAACACAGGAGTGCAGAGTTGAGGGGACTAAAGATACTCGTATGTATTAGGAAGTCATCTGCAAAGATACACTGAAAGCCATGAGATTGGATAGACTCCACATGGGGGTGAGCATAGAAAGGGAAGTCTGAGGAATGAGTCCTGGGCTCACCACTATTTAGACTTTGGGGAGGTGAAGAAAACAAAACTAAACAAAACTAACAAGAGTGAGAATGACAAGCCAATGGTCTAGGATGGAAATCAAGAGAGAGTTATCTCCCAGAAGTTGAGAGTGGAGGCAGGGGAAGGGAAGGCATTGAAAGAAGGGAGTTACCAGCTATATCAGTAGATCAAGTGCAAGGATTGGAGGGGTGACAATTGTATTTAACAATACCAAGGTCATTGGTCACTTGACAAAAAGTATTCTTGGTGGAAAATGGGGATGAGGGCTCTACTGGAGTAGTTTGAGGAGAAAATAAAAGAAAAGAAGTTAGAGAAAATAGAGACATGTTTCCTCCCAATATTTTACTTGGAAAAATTTCAAACATGCAGAAAGGTTGAAAGAAGTGTACAGTGGACACCCATATACCCACCACATAGATTCTATTATTAATCTTTCAGTAGATTTGCTTTATCATATGTATATCCATCTATCTGAACCTATATCCATTCAGCCTTCCACCTTTTTCATGTTAGAGGAATAGAAAAGTGGGGCAGAACTGGAGAGAGATTGGGTTAAAAGAAGGTCTGTGTGTGTGCGTGTGTGCACATGCACATGCTCATTTGTGTGTGTGTGTGCGCATGTGCCCATTTGTGTGTGTGTGCGCACGTGCTCATTTGTGTGTGTGTGCGCATGTGCTCATTTGTGTGTGTGTGTGCACGTGCTCATTTGTGTGTGTGTGTGCACGTGCTCATTTGTGTGTGTGCACGTGCTCATTTGTGTGCATGTGTGTGCACGTGCTCATTTGTGTGTGTGCACGTGCTCATTTGTGTGTGTGTGTGCATGTGCTCATTTGTGTGTGTGTGTGCATGTGCTCATTTGTGTGTGTGTGTGTGCACGTGCTCATTTGTGTGTGTGTGTGTGCATGTGCTCATTTGTGTGTGTGTGCATGTGCTCATTTGTGTGTGTGTGTGCATGTGCTCATTTGTGTGTGTGTGCACATGTTCATTTGTGTGTGTATGATTATAAATATGGCAGCATCTTTGTATGCTGATGGGGAAGATCAAATAGCAAAGGCACAGCTGCTGCTGGAGAAATCAATATTTGAAATGATGTCTTTGGTCATAGTAAAAGACTATGGACCTCTGGTGCGTCAGTGGAGAAATTGGCCTTGGGTAGGTTCATCTACAATAATGAGAGAGAAGGCACAAAATATGGACAGTGAGATACACGATAGTGTTGTTTACAAGGCCTTTGACACTTCGGGGAGGAGACTGGACCAAATGACCTGAAACTCAGCACCTTTGCATTCTCTCAGGACCTGCCTTCTGTTTCCAGCTCTCCTGTGGATGTGCTTCTATGAAACTTTAGGATAGTCGCATAACCAACTTCTCAGGTCTTCTGGGATCTCAGCTGCAAAATGAGCGTAATTATGAATATTACACTTACACTAAAGGGAGCTTTGGAAATTATACACTGGGGATGTGGATTTTGTTGTTATTTTATTATCTACACTTATCCAGAAGAACAGCTTTGTGGGCTGTTCCAACTCTGTCCCTCGTCCTGTGCAACAGTTTCTCCCGTCTGGAAACTTTCAGATACTGAATGAATGACCGCAGACTTCACAGATTTTGTCTGTACACCATTAAGGTCCCTTAATGTTTAGCTGTTGGATCCATAGTATACTAGACGGCAAGGACTTAAGGGTGTTCTAGGGGACCGGAGTCCATTTTCACCTCGGGGTGGTGCCCACTCTCTTTACCTAATGGCAATAAAAAAGACAATTGTCTTTTATTGCCTCTGTCTGCCCTCCTCCTGGTCTTACGGTTATAGAGCAGAGTCTGAGGCCTGCAATTCATTGTCGGCCATGTTCTTCTCCTGTTTATTCTAGCAAATGTGAAGTTTTTATACCAAAGTCCCTTTGTCCTTTCTGCAACATTCTACACCTCCTTCCATTGGTTGGGGTTATTTATGTCTGCAGAGAAGATAGGTGCGTGACCTGTCACTGGCAACCATACATAGCAAAGAGAATCTTGCTGTAAAAATACACTAGATATATTTAGTGCCACTTAATTAGCTATCTTGAATTCATTTCCTGCACTTTATGACGAGGTTATAAATGAAAACCTAAACTCTCTGTGTTTGTATTTATTGTGATGGAGAAATCCCAGAGCTTGGAATCAGGTTGAAATAAGTTGAAATGTGGATTCTGTCACCTTAGTTTTCTCATCTGTTATCTCAAGCCTACTCAGCCTCAGTTTTCTCATCTGTTATCTCAAGATAATGATGTTTTTCTCACAAGGCTGCTAGAAGGATTAAGAGATCATGTGTATGAAAAACATTATCATAGTGCCTAGAAAGTAGCAAGGTTCACTAGATATTAGCATGATGAGTTAATGAGCACACCACCAGCAATAATGAAATTAATTAAACAACACAGCTGATATCGAGTGCTTGTTATGTACCAGATTGGTGTTTCATGGTCTTTATGGATAAACCATGACAGATATAGGGGTTGGGAAGATACTTCTTTTTTCTTTGAAGGTTGGCTCTCCTCAATAATTAAAAATATATAATTTAAACCTGATCAGACTAAGGTGTCCAATCTCTGTTTTATTAAAACTTATGTTTTATTCTATTTCACTTAAAAATTATTGAATGATTTCTAGTAAAGTTGCCAGATAAAATGCAGGACATCCAACTATTAACTTTCAATTTCAGCTAAACAGGGAATAATTTTTAGTATAAGTATATCTCATGCAATATTTGAGACATATACTAAAAAATTGTTTTTCAGAAATTCAAATTTAATTGGGAATTCTTTTATTTTTATATGCTAAATTCAGCTACCCTAGAACTTAAGAAATGCAATATCTAATGTATGTGTGTGTATGTCTGTGTTCCAAAGGCAATAAAATCCTAATGATAACATTCGAGGTGGGTGGATGTGACAAAATCACAATGATCTTTTGAGAGAGCGTGTCCCAAACCTTGATCTCTAATTTAAGGCTAGATATCACTGACCTATCCCTTCTCCTATGTCTGTGTAATCTCCTTTACAGTGATCTTTTTCTTTCTTTCTTAGCCCTAGCTAAGTAATAATGCACTCTTAGTTATTATTTCCCCCATTAGATAGTCAGGAACTACATCTGTTTCATTCATCCCTGTATCTCTCTGCCTAGCAGAGGGTTTGGAATGTAGTAGGTGGCAATGAAATTTAGCCCCCTGTCTATAACTTGTGTCTTTGTCATGCCATTACTGGCTTTTCATTCATTCAACAAAATTTCATTGGCTACCTACTGTATGCCAAACTCCCTACCAGGCAGATGAATGAAACAGATGTAGGTCCTGATCATGAAATGGGAGAAATATTAACTAACAATACATTATTACTTAGCTGAGGATTAAGGATGAATGCAGGGGGTTTGGGGTTTTTATTACTCTGTGCCTCAGTTGGCACATATGTCTAGGTAGATAATTGCATCTACCTTCAAAGATTATGTGGAGGGGAAAATGTATATCCATATCTATGTCTGTGTCTATTTCTAGGTGCATATGTCCATGTCTATCTCTATGTACAGTGTGGGCGGGTTTGGGTGTGAGTGGGTGGGTTTTTGAGTGAAAACACCTGGTAAGTATTAGCTTTGTTAAATTAATATCAGTTCCTTTCCCTTTCTTTTGTGTTAGAAAACTATGGATGTTTGGGCTTTGCTTTTATTTTTCCATGTTTTGTCAGGGGAGAGGTAATATCTTGACTGGAGAGGGCTGTGAAGGCCAGCATGTAAAATTTATTTATTTATTTTTTGGAATAAACTTTGAAGAATGCATGCCCTTGACAACTGAGAGACTTGATCACAGACTCAGGCAAATATCGCCACTTCTGCCTACCTTTCAGAGGGCCTTGGAAAATAGGGTGCTAATGATCTGATAAAATCTCTGCACCTTTCCCTTGGAGTCCCCAGAGTTTTAGCTAGTTTGGGGGTTGGGGGGTGAAGAGATCTTGTTAGATGACTGTTGTCTTTCATGAGACACATGATGTGTGAGTCTGGAGTCAATTAAAACCCTGAAACTGAATGTCAAGACCCAGGAAATTTCTACTAATATTAGACTCCCTGCTCCTTAGGAGGATGATTTTGACACTCTAAAGGATGTCTAGGGCATTAATAATAACATCTTCTAATACATTTCTTTTGTTATTTGGAGCTTTTTGCTTTTTTAAGGAGTTCAAAGTCATTCACCAGCTATACGCCTTCAAGGAGACTAGGTATTAAATGAAAACCCTAAGGCAATGTAATGGTTTGGTTGAGAATGTAAATACCCCAAGGTCACGGAGTACCAAAACTGAAGTCCTGTTAGCACTCTCCCTGGCTCATATGCATCCCATGTCACTGGGAAATGTTAGTTCAACTGTTAAGTGTATGCAGTGTGGATGCATAAAAGTTGCTATGGAAACATTGTTTATTTTTTCTGATTTGTTAGGGTATATTGAAGTCTAAGGCACAACTGTTTTGGTTCCTTATAAGGTATCACACTCTTTTTGCAAGTGAATGAACAGTCTCAACTGCAGATTTGTCATGCACTTTTGTCAGATTTGTACACATATGACCAGGGATCCCTCGACCTTAAGGGTGTGATTGGAGAGGAATCTTTGAAAGATCACCACAGAAGAATATAGTCAGAAATTCACCGAGATCCATAGTTTCCTTGCCTTCCCTTGCTCCATCTGAGGACTTCAAACTGTGAATTGATCAGGTCTTTGACAAACTTCCATAGTGAAAACTAGATTTATTAAATTGGATATATTTGTTTCAGGCCTACTCAATCCAGATAACAGCTCAGTTTAGAGTGACTGTTCCATTTAATGAGAACACCTTTTAGAGCTCAATTTGATAGCTCTTAATAATCCCAGCCAGAATAACTAGAGATCCAAGATATTAAAAACTAGATTGTTAGATTGTTGAAACAAGTAATACCAGAATATGAGCTGAATAGCAGAATGAACCCGGCAATAATTTAAACACATAATAGAAGGCAATTTTGTAGGATTTAAGAATCCAATAAGTTCTTAGATCAAAAAATATTATTAGATGTCAAGCAGAATAAATAAATTAATAATTAAATGCACACAAGACACTGTATGATGAAATTTTTGGTCATTAAATAAAATTCTAAAAGCTTCTGGGGTGAGGTGCAGTGGGGTGGGTGGTCTGATTACTTATAAAGGGGATGCGATTCAGGTTGACACCAGACTTCTCAGCATCAGCAATAAATGCAGCAGATAAAGAAGCAATATTTTCAAGTATCAAAAAGACAATTAACTTTGAATCCAAATTTCTATTTGGTGTAATTCAAGTTTGGGAGTAAAGTCAACAGATTTTCAGATCTGCAAATATTTTGAAAATTTGCCATGTGGATCCTTTTGAAAAGAATCACCAGCAAGGGGGGAAATAAACCCATGATAAAGAAGTAAGATAAAAGAAACAATGGTTAGCAAATAAACCAGAAAAAAACCTTACTCTTAATTTAAAATGTGCTGATTTAAAAAATTAATTTTCTAACTAAAATATCTCAGCTGATTCCAATGTGCAATGTGCTGGGACTGAGTAAAGGAGGCAGATGGAAGTTAAAACACACTGAGACTGTTGTTATGTGGAGAATATAGATGCTGATTATCTTTAAAATTGTTCAGAATTACCCAAGTTTAAGTATGTTTATCAGAAGCATAGGGCAAAAATTAGAAAAATATAGATCTAAAGTACAAATCCCAAAACCACTGAAGATTCAGGACGGGGGAAGCAGAGCAGAGGAACCTTGACCAGCAGAGGTCAGGGAGAAAACAAAGGATAAGGAAATGACCAGAAAGAGTATCAAACAGAGAATGTTGGCATTGACAAATCCAAGTATATCAGTAAACACAATACTATGAATGAGTTAATTTCACTTGTAAAAGACAGTGAGTCTCAGATTGAGAGATAACACCCAATTCTGTTCTATGCCATTTGCCACAGAAACACTGAATCAAAGTAGAGAAAGAAGGTTGATGATCAAGAGATGTACAGGTTTTCACAGATCAGAGAATGGAGTGCATCTGGGGAAGAGGCCGAGAGTAGGACCATGTACAGATTGTGGAGGATTCTTTAGGGAATGCAAGAAGCTTGGAATTTATCCTGAAGAGAAATAAGCAATAACATAACGATTTTAGTGGCAATGAGATTTGTATTGGAGAAAGATTATTAGGGCAGTTGGGAAAGTTTGGGGCAAAAGGAGCAGGTCAAACTTGAGGTGGGAGAACACTCAGGAAAGACTGTTCTAGGGTTGAAGAGATAAAGAGTTGGGCCATGATGTAGCAGAGGGGATGGAGAAAAGGTGGTAAGCATTATTGGTTTTAAGAAGATAGAATCAAGAAGGCACGGAGATGAGGTGGGGGAGAATTGGAAGATGGAACACAGGTTTCTGAAGCGAATGATTGGATGACGTTCTTCACCAAAATAGGAGATACAGGGAGGAAGATACAGGGAGAGGTGATGAACTTGGGCCTTGGTGCACCGGAATATTCAGTGGCAAATGGATCTCAGGACGCAGAGTTTGGTTGGACATGCAGTGTTGGAGCCACTGTCTCAGTGGTGGAAGGAATCCTCATGAGTTCCTAAACAGAGCTTGCCCTATAGAACTGGACTTGCGCCTGGAGATAATATTCTTTAGATTCATCATGAGAGAATTTAGAACTCTGTCTCAAGTCTTGACTCTCTCCTTTTATATTTGGTAGAGAGAACAGACTAATAAGGAAAATCATGTCTTCCTAAATCCAGTTAGGAACTTTAAGCACTTGACCAAGCAAAAATGAGTGTCTTCCCCCATCTCTGCTTGTGAATTCTTGTCCCTGTGTGGTCATGGGAGTGGTGTAGGTAGAAATGAGATTTCTCTTGATTTCTTCTGGCTTAAACGAAGCACTAACAGTACATTTTTATAAACTTTAAGAAGCCCCTTGTTGTTCTCTGAAGAAAAGCATCCCCCTGGGTGAAATAGTTGCTAATTATTCTCATCTTCAGTTACTAGCTAAATGTGATAATGACTTCATAGGTTACAAATGACAAGCTTTTTCTGAGCTTTCCCTAGAAAAGAACCCACCCACCCTCAAATACACCCACGCAGTGGCAGTGGAGGTGCATCACCATGTGGTCTGCTTGGAAATTTTCAAGACCATTAATTAGGATAGAACTCCCAAAGACTGGAGTAGTTTCTTATTTACATTCGTTAGGCTGTTAAGGATTTTTCTAGAATCTTCCTCTTCCTAATGTCCAGAAGAATTCCTGTGAAACACCTATATTTGCATGTCTTGCCAGGCTTCAAATCTGGTACGTACTGGGTCAAACTGTGCTCTCAAACCTGTCAGGGAAATTTGGTTGGAACTCAGTGACTCTTTTCAGTCTTGGAATTTGCTGTACTTTTCTGAAACTTTACACTGTTTACTGAAAATGCTTCCCTGAGGAGGTAGATTTTGAGCCACCACTTGAAGGAGGAAAGTATTTTTTAAGAGTAGAATGGCATCAAGTTATTCTTCCTTCAGGAAGACTGGATCTCAACCTGCCTGTAGTTCCACCACATCATGCAAATACTTCCACTGTGATTCTGGGATCTGCCATGTATTTATTTTTACAAATGTCTGTGTCCCTGATTCCTAGCAAAGTTCCTGGTACATAATAGGACCATGGTGGGTTCTTATGGCATAGAGGAATGCAAAGACTGCAGCAGAATAGAAGGAAAAAACAGCTTTTATCCAAAATATTAGTCAGATATGTAATATTATTCTTTTTAAATGAAGTTTATGTTTTAAAAAATTAAGATATAAACCTAAAAATCTCAGAACTTGCAATCTCCTGGGTAGAGTTAAGCAATCTATTGTAATAACCAGTTAATGAGTCTCGATGAAAGAATGGACGCTGTTGCCAATGTTAATAACTAACTGTGTGGGGGAAGTAGGAGGGAGCAAGACTTGGTCATTAGAGCAGTGATCCTAATTCTGTCTCTATTGTCTTTGAGATAACAAGGTTTCCCCATTGGATTCCAGTGTCTGGAGGGGCAGACAGATGGGTCACCTTGAGGGACTTTGCATGACAAGTATGTATTTCCTAGAAAGATTTGAAACCCAAAGGAAGAGAGTTGGGCACATCAGTCTCCTTTAGTGTGAACGGGTTGAGCTCAGGATGTAGGGCATTTGGGAGAGCAGCAGTGAGTCACTCAGCTGATGTTGAGTCCTATCTCTGGTTTAGATGAGAAAGACATCACAGCTTCTCAGAAATATGTGGAGGGCTGAAGGCTACTCATCTCTGTATATGTCCCCCCACTCTAACTGACCCCTTTATGTTCCTCTGCAGTGAGAGGTGGAGCTGGCTCTGCATGGGGGACTTCAGACCAGGGAAAGTGGCTGATGAGGAGGAAGATGGCAGTTAATGTATATGGAGCTTGTGTTCTGTGCTAGCTATGACTCTATGAATTTTATTTGCATAGGACAGGGCCAACACTGAATCTTCAAAGCATTTCAAGGAGGGAGACATGATTACTATTCCTTCGACAGGTGAGGAACTGGAGACTTACTGAGCATCACTTGTGTGCTTAAGTAGAAGGACGAAGTGTCTTTAGTGGTGGTGTATGAACCTGGGAGCCCCCCCCAAAAAAAATTTGTTAGAGCAATAATTTTTGCAGTTCAGTGCAAGCTTTTCCTAATAGTTCATCAGACCACAGGGTATGAGATGAGAATGGCAGGCTGTACTTAGGAGCTTAGGTGGGCAGGTAGTGGTGGGGGGTGGGCAGCATGACAGTGAGGCAGAGAACAAGAGCTTTCTGGGTTCAACTGGCAGGTGCGCCAGAGAAATACTGAAGCCTGGGGACCAACCGCATAGCTTCATATACAGAACTCTTAGCAGCGTGTTTCAGGAAAAGTGTAAAACCCACCATTCAGGCCTGGAATGCAGTATGCAATTTCATTGTGAGAACAACGAAAGCACACGTCAGATGGAGGACCCCATTTCTCATGTTTCATTGTGACAACTCTGGAGTAGAATAGGGGCTTTGGAGGCAGCAAAGAAAAGTGTGTCGTGTGATGGGACTGAAAGTGACCTTTGATCAGGAAGACTGACCCCTGCATCTTGACTTGACCTGATTCTAGCCACTTGACCTTGGATGAGTAACTATGATTGCTGAAACTCTCTTGGCTCATTTTTACAATGGTGCCCACAATGGCAACATTATAGGGCTGCAGGGAGGATTCCACGGCATACTATAGGTAAAATGCACACAGTTTTGCTTCCCTTCCCCAATCTCTCGCCTCTTGGAAACAGTCACTTTGGCTAACAGAGCATGAAAAAAGGAGCACGGTGCGTACCCCACCCGAGCCAAGGGAACTCTTTGCAGGGGCATGGGATTGATACCCTCAGCTCTTCCCAGGACTATCTCGGAGGGAAAGAGCAGGATGCTGTGACCTGGGCAATTTTAAATTGGGGAACACCTAGCAGAAATTCCTTTTTTAAAGGGTTATTGTGGACATATTATCCACATGCCCATGCTGGCATGACCTGGTACACCCAGGTTCTGTTTGAAATGGAAAATAACATATAGGGAAGCATGTTCAGCACTTAAGCCCTTTCACCTGGAAGGGAGTTAGGTGCACATTGAGACCAGTCCTCAGGAAAGAGCAATGTCTGTTGGCCCTTTCCTGAGTCAGAGCCCAAGCTCGCTGAGTGCCTCACACTGCTGCCACTGGGAGAAGCAATTTGTCAACTTTATACCTTTCTGCTTTATGGTCTGGTGACTTAATAGGATTCGACCTTCCCTGGATTCCATTTCAGTTGGGTCAGACACTACACTTCAAATTAAAACTTGGGCTCCGAGACAGGTGATAGGGAACTGGTGAGGTATGTGGGCCCGTGGCCAGAGGGAGGCTGTCACTGCAGATGCCCTGTGGCCAGCATGACCTGTCCCTGTGTACTTGCCCCTACTGAGCCTAGGTTCTAGACTTCTCATGATGCCGTGACCACCTTGCCTTCTGCAGGTGCCTCAGTGGGCTCCAGAGTGCAGTGAGCCTAGCCCTGTACCCATGGAGAGGATGCCTCTGTTTTCATGAAGCAATGGCATGGAATTCAAAAGGGAGGAGACAGTGTCACTTCAAAGTGTTCTTAGGATGACACTACTCACTCGACCAATATGTGCTTAGTACCAGTGTGTGCCAGTCACTGTGACAGACACCAAAGGGGAACGGAAAGATTTTAACCATGCTGCCAAAGAACGTGCAGTCCAAGTGAGAGAAAGTCAAGGGCATACATGACTGTAATGTAAGGCAGGAAGTGATAAGACTGAGGAGGAGGGCTGCTGAGTAACCAAGGTGGAAGAGAGAATTCTTGGGGTGTATTGAGAACCCTGGAAGGCTTTATCATAGGGACACCATTTGAACTGAACCTTTGGAGAAAAGAAGGAATTGGGTAAGCAGGCATTGACTGGGGGGAGGTCAGTCTGCGGGGAGGGAGTGGCATGGGCAAAGGTGCAGAGGTTTGGCATCAGGCCACGTGCAGGGAACGGAGGTGGTCCATTGTGTTTGAGGCTGGGGAACGGCACAGAGGCCAGCCTGATGGTGATGGGTGTTTGGCTAAGAGTAAAAGCTAAGGCTTCCTGGGAGATTACTATGGGCCCCTGCTTTAAGCAAGCACATTATATCATGTATATATTTTATACACACACACACACACACACACACACGCAGTGATGCTGGTTTGAAGGGAAAGACACCATACTTATTTAATCTTCACATTCCTCTAGGGTATTACTATTATTTCCATTTTATGGATGATGAAACTGAGGCTAAAAGAGCAATATGTGTAAGTAATTTGTCTGGTCACACAGCTGGTAAGGAAGAGAGAGCTAGGATCTGAGCCTGGCAGTTTGGTTCCAAAGTCTATGCTTGCAACCCATCTGCTATTCTGATTCTGATAAAAGGTAGATCAGTAGGGTCACTTGCAGCTTGCTCTGAAGGATGGGATGCAAAGGGCAGAAGGGTTGAAGAGGTAGAGCAGGAAGGGTGATATCTCCCAGAACCAGCTCTCTGTGAATGGGGTCCATTGGGAGCCATTTTCTGGGCAGAGTCTGATTGTGCAAAGCAGTTGTCACTCTGCAGAATGAGAGTGAGTGGCATCAGCCTTTTTCCCATGACAGCTCTTCTCTCTTCTGAATCCTTGTCAGGAGCCTGTGGTCACAAGCAGTCTCTGAGTCATGTGATTTTTCTGCTCACCATCTTCCTTCTTTTGTTACTGTCACATGGTGATGTCTCAATGAGACCCAGCTCAGGAGGGATCATCACAGAGCATGAGTAAAGACAGGTCGGGGAAGGCTGGGGAAAAGTGTTCTGCGGTGGACTCGGAGACACGCCATCTGCCCACTGTGTCCAGAGAGGCATCGTAAGGGTTGACTTCAAAAGGGCAGAAGGTCAGTTTATCATTTGTGTTTAGAATAATGGGCACTAGCCAGGGATTCAGCCTCTGCCTCTGTCCACTTCAGGTAGGTTTTTATCTCACCAAGAACTACTAAAAGGAAATAGCATGAGTTTCTGATGAAATATGGGCTAGGTCAACTTTTGGAACACTATACTTCGTAAGTGAAATGGAGGTTTTCTTATACATGGTTATTGCAGCATTGCATGTATTAAACAAAAAATAAAAATTAAAAGTCTAGAAACAACTAGAAGGCCATCAATAGGGGAACGGTTAAATAAATTTTGGCATTTTTATGTGTCTGCACTGTAGTATATCAAAAAGCTACTTAAATGAATGAAAAAGGTCAATATGCATTAATCTGGAAAGATGTCCAGATAAACAGTCAATGAGATAAAAAGAACTTGCAGAACAATGTATATAACATGTTACTATTTTGAGTGTGTGTGAAAAGAAAAGAAAAAGAAAGCCTGTATATATGTGTCTGCATGTCTGTAAGAGAGAAAAACATAATGATAAAAATAATGTATATTTATTAACAACTGAGGGGACTTGTTTGAAGGAAAGTAAATTATTTTATTCTTTGTACTTGTCTAATTTCGTAATAATATTAGGCAATTCTTTTGTAATTAAAAACTCAATAAACCCAGTATCGTTCCTGAATAAAATGAAAGAGAGAAACAAAAGTTGAGTTAAATTATGGAATACATTGAATACTAGAATATAGATTTTGTGTCTCATATTACACACCAGAATTTTCAAATGCAGATTTCATCTGACATGTGATATGCATCCCATGGAATACTGCTAAAATAGTTTTTGATAAAATAATTTTTAGAATGATGCCAATTATATTATATCCATGGAGCTTCTCAATATACATTATATATTGAGGGTGATCCTAAGTTGAGCATGAGGAGCTGGAGGAAATGTCTAATAAGCCGTTGGATGTACAGAACCGTAATGCACAACTCTTCTGAAACCTTGTGGATCTATCACTGTCAGGAATGAGGATGTTGGCCTTATTGGACTATTTTTTGATCTAATTATCCTGTTGTGGCTGTAAAGCAATGAATTAAGATTGGGGTCTCATGTAGAGGAGACAGGCACACCAGTGGAAGATCCTTTCCATCAGAGAGGAAATCGCATCTCGCCAAGTGAGGGCTTGACACAGCACGAGAGGGGAATTCTTGCCTGTTGTTGAGACGTACTTTCTCCTGTTCAGACTTTCGAGAAGGCAAATGTGGAATTGTGGGCTCTTGGGTGGTGGGATTTCAAAGTTGCTCACCTCACAGAGGCAAACTCAGTGCTAGAATTGAGGTGCCATCAACACCCCAGAAGCCAAGCCATATCTTCTAAATCAAGCGGTCTGATTTTTAACTTTTACAAGATCCTCTGAGTTTATTTCCCCTTTGTTGTCCCTAGGTCTTTAAGAGTTGAAGATTCCACCTCTATTTCAGTTGTTGCTACAAAGAATTAAGGGGAGGGCCCTGTGTTTACAGAGGTAACAGTACCCCCTGAGGCCAGCGGAGAGTCGGCAGTGGTTGTTGGTGAGAAGCCTCTTCAAAGAAGGTGTATATTAGGAGATCGGTTTCATCCTGTGAGGTCCTGCCATTCCTCCCCTTATGGACGTTGTTTCTCTTTCCACCCTTGGAAATTGTAGGTGAGACTTTATTGTGGGAGACTCTGATTTTCCATATGAAGCCACGGTCATGTGGGACAAAATAGTTCTACTGCTCTGGTCATTAACCATCTTTAGGTTGTCATAATCTATCCATGTTTCTGGGTGAGAAGAAAAGACCTTAAGGGTTTCTCCCATCTGCTCACAGTAACCACCTCACCTGCTTCATGAGACAAATGGTACGATCTGGAGGATGGATTGATGAAGTTCTAATTCACACACATGTAGAATTATTTTGTGGCAGGAAGAAAGGTCACTGTCACACCGTTAACACAGAGAGGGTTAAACCTTCATAACCAAGGCGAGCCTCACATGCTCTCAGTCACTGCACAAAGAAGATGTAGCCACACAGGATGGCAGGAAACCCCAGCAAACACCACCGAGCTATAGTCTGTTGGGAAGTGGCTTTGTAACAAAGCAAGATCAATGGAATTGATTTGAACATGGGCTATCAGGTTGCCAGTGGGCTCTGTTCTTGGGATCAGAAGAAATCTGTCTGACACTTTGGGGCCTTCTGGTAACTCTGAGTCTAATTCCAGTTAGGATCTTCCCAGAGCTTTTTATCTCCTCCCCTGTGTCCCTCATAAAAAATATACTATGGATTATGTAGTTCATTTGAAGCATATTGCTGTAAGTAACTCCTGAATGTGTCTACTCCCTGGCTCTCAACGTCAGCAAGGAAATTATGTCTGCAAATGGGAACTGGCTTTGATTTGAGATCCCACAGGTTGTTTGTGGTAGAGCGAGGTGTCCTGGCTTCCTGGTGAGTGTTACTCATTCATGACATATGTTCTCCTCAACTGAATACAAAAACAATGATTGAATGTCTACCACATACTGGGCACCACACTAAGTCCTGGAGAAACAAAGATGAGAATTAGGTGTTCTTTGCTCGAGGCGCAAACCATGCACTGGAGGAACTGGGTGTTTTCACCTAACCTCACATGATAGGATGCTCCATGAACCAGAATATAAATCCCACCAAGGAAGGGGTTTAGTATCTTTGGTCCACTGCAGTATCCTGGGATCTGATATAGTACCTGTTACAGAGTAGGTGATGCATTTGTTGAATGAATGGTAACTAGAGGTTTGTACAAGATGCTACACTCTCATCACATTTGAAAGTGACTCATTCTGCCAACAAAGTCACAGGGATTCAGGGACAGTTCAAGAGCAGGCTGTTGTGAGATGGGTTTTGGAGGGTGAGAAGAGGTTCACAAGGAAACACAGGTGAGAAGACTCTAGAGTAGAGAGTAACAGCATCTCCATAGGTATGGACACTTGAATGCACATCAGGGGTCTGAGAAGAGGGTGTTCTCAGACTTGTGTATGGTGAAAGCCCACCCCTGTGTAGACTGGAATTGCAGGGGAAGAGACCAGAGCTGTAGGGAGAGATCTTGAAGATTCTCCTAGCTTCACAAAGGAAACTATTTTTTGGCAACAGGAGAACCAGAAAGAGACTTCTTGCTATAGTTAACCACTTTTGACCTGTGGAAAAGGGGAAAAACAAAAATAAATCCTTGCTGGTGTCTATGATGTTTGCTTTTTCTGGGATTGTGAATGTTCCAGATGAGATCGTCAAAGGAGTGAATACTAAAATGTCTCAATGTGCTGTGGCAGATGTAGCCTGCTCTGGTGCCTCTGGTCCAATCTGGTCCCTTGGAATCCAAACAGTCCCTGTATTCCTGTAGTGTTTGCAGGAGGAAGCTTAGCAAGCTCACTTGCATTAAACGCCAGATTTCAGAGAAGGACCGGGAGAGAGGTGTGAGATGTGGGTATCAATGATCTTTGCAGTAAGTGTGGGAGAAGAGTGGGTTGCAGAAGGAAAAGGGAGACGAATATTCTTAAAAAGTTAGGTAGCACTGTTTGGGGTAGCCAAGTGGTGGGGAGTCATCAGTATTGAAGTTATATGGGCTTGGATTTAATTTTCAGACTTTGTCACTTACCTAGATGATTGGGGTTTTTGCTTAACCCCTCTGTACCTCAATTTCCTTATCTGAAAATATGGATAATAGAAACCATCATACAGGGTCACTGCAAAAACAAAATGAGATGCTCGTGAAACTGCTGGCTCGTAGGTCTTGCTCTCCTTCTTCCAGTAATTGAGGCTTGTCCCTACAGGGCATTCAAAAAGGGAGATCTGGTATTCCTTAAAGGAGCTGCTCTCCGTGATGGGATGTCATTAGCTGTAGCATGAAGCAGACACTAGCCAAGGAGTAAGGACAGTCCAGATGCAGGTCAGTGGGGCCCCAGGGGAGGGTGTGTCCCTGACCTTCCTGCTGGTGCAGAGGAAAGGTGGGGTGGGGCCGGAAGACCTCAGAGCCTAGGAGGGTTCTGAGAATTTTGACATTTGGGATCTGCAAAGAAAAAATCGGGGAGGAAGCTTTTTGAGCAAAGAGTATTGCAGTTTGATTGCAGTGTGAGGTATTTTTGGAGTGAAGTGATTGAGGAAGAAAGGCAGTGTCGTATGTAGGTTGTAAGACTTCAGAGATATTAGGGGCAATTATGGAGACCCTAAGGTCCTGAGACAGTGAATGTGGACTTCACTGAGGTCCAGAAAAATCCCAGCTGAGAAGAACAGAAAAGGAGGGAAGAACATACCCCCAATCTTTCCTTCTTTTCTTCCTCTAGCACTGGGACTTCACAACCTTATTGGTTCCTAGGGATCAAGTCCTTACCAGAAGATCCCTGTGAGACTTCAGCACTTGGTCTGCAGGGCATGAAGGGGGCAGACAGGAGAAGTGAGTGTGGAGAGTTCATTCTCTTCCATGATTTCTTTTTTTATGGCAATGGACAGATATCCCCCTGTTCCCTGCTGGATCCCATACCTCATACACACACATACTCTCACCTGCACACTTTTCTGGGCTGGATCACCTGTGCCCCAGCATTGGCATGCTGGAAGTGTTCACTCTGCCACCCTGCCATGACTCTTGAAAGCAGTTTCTCTTGTTCCCCACCCTGAGGGTCTGGCCTGTGTGATTGACCAGATCTCGCCTTCCAGAAGGCTGGGCCAGATTCCCAGTGGAAAACTGGTGCTGACATTTAATTAACTTTAAAGCCAAAATGCACTTCATAGAAGTTTGCTAAGTTATATCTCAGCTCTCCTTGCAGATAGACTCTCCTTCCAAGAAGCAAGGGGGTTCCATGAGTTTTAAATACCTCTCTAATGACTTTCTTAACAGTGGGACACATGGAGAGTGAGACACTATTTTGCCTAGATGAAAGAGTGTTGGAATGGAGGCCCCAAAGGTTCTCCTACCAATGTGAAAGCAAGGATCAAATAAGGAAACAGACTCATTTATTCAGCAAATATTTATTAAACACATTCAATGTGAATGCTGAGAGTTCAAAAATGAATAAGACACAGCAGTAAGGATCACACATAAAAAAAGGTTGTGTCACTTCTCTGCTTAAGACACTCTGCTTAAGACCAGCCTTCTGCTTTACTTCAAGTAACCTCCTTAATATGATCGTTAGGGCCTTGTATGATCTGACCCTACTTCTGGCTCCATGCTCAGATCACGTGTCCTGCCTTTCTTGTCTACTCAGTTCCCCTAAGAGTTTCAAGCATGACAAGCTCTTTCTGGCCTCAGACTCTTCTCACAGGCTGCTCTTTTTTTTGTCAAAACCCCTTCCTTTGCTCTTTACACAAATAGCTGCTTCTTATTTTTCAGGTCCTAGTTAAAAATGTTACCTCCCTAAAAGAACTTCCAGGATCACTGTAGCTGCTACCCATTGCCATTACTCTTTATTGAAGCACCTAGTTTGTTCCTCCTGTGGCACAGATTATAATTTATAATCATCTGTTTATTTATTTACTTGTTCAACACCTTTCTCATCCCCAGTGTTGTAAGCCCTATCATGGCAGGCACCATGTCTGCTTTATTTATTTATGTGTGGACCCTATGCCCCATACACAAGATGCATAGAGAAGATGCTCAGTACATATTTGTTAATGAATAAATGCATGCATGCATGAATAAATTTGTGAATGGAGGCATAGACATCCCCCCTCCCCATGTGGTTCCTGAGAAGCCCAGCATTACAGCATTGAAGCCATTTCTGATAACACATTATATATAACACTGTAGCAGTTCCAGCTGAGCAGAGCCTGGAGCATTCTGGCCCTGAGGAGGGAGAAACTATTATAGAAGTTAGAGAAGGCTATCCATAAAAGGTTCAATTTCAGCTGTTTTAAGAGAATGAGAAATTTTCCAAGACTTTGCAGGGCAGAGTGTTTTGGACACGAGTGAACAACATACTAGATTAGATAACTAATAAATACTTTTCAGTATAAGTATGTCGCATGTAATATTTGGAACATACTTATATTAGACTGTACTGGTTTGTCTGAAATTCATATTTAACTGAGCATCTCTAGTTAATCTGGTAGCTCTAAACGTGAGTATATACCAGTCTGGACCAGCAAGTTCACAGTGTGCTTGAGCTTAGGAAAAGAGGGGTACACGGAATTCAGGGTGAATTAGGGAGCACGGGATGTTAAAGTCAAAGTCTTGAGGGCATTGTCATATGAAAGTACTTAAGTGCTGGGCCAAGGAAGTGACTTTCATTTTGTGGGCAGTGGTTTATAAATGGGAGAGTAACCAAATCAGATCTTGTCAAACCTCTAAGCACCAAAACCACCTTATTCCACCATGGGAAAGTCTCCCATCTAGATCAGAGCTGGTGATGTACACTCTATACTAGGAATGGGAATGTGCCTTGCCTTTGATCTGACTATGTTATTATTTCTGGGAGTAGATTTGGGTTCAAATTCTGTGTGATCTCGTTAAGTTGCTTCCCCTCACTGAGCATCAGCCATCCCACCTCTAAAATGAGAGATGTCTGCAAGGTCTCTTTGAGTTTAAACAGCATTGACTTCTCATCTGAGATCTTATAAAATATTCCGGTAGTAGTGTACAGGGAACAATGTGAAGGCAAAGACCCCAGTGCTTGCTCAATGAATTTTGCCTGTGTGATGGCCCCCCTCCTTCCTTATACAGTGTCTTAAGATGGGCTCCTTAGAAGTAGAGCCTGAGACAGGAATGATTCCTGTGTAAGTGATTTATTGAGAGTGTTTCTAGAAAAAAGAGACTGAAGGAAGTAAAATAGGGAAAAGAACATGAGCTAAGGCAGGATGTTCTCTCAGCTGGAGACTTGTTTTAACCTTATCTCATGGGGAGCTCTAGAGTATGAGGGGTGGATACTACAGAATTGTCCCACTGGAAGCAAGGGCAGTGAGGCTTTGTATCCCCATATCAGTTATTCATTGGCTGGGTGCTGCCCTTGTGGCATTCCAGTTGGCTGAGACTCATTTGTAAAATGGAAGTAACAATAGCGTGGTTACTGTGAAGACTAATGGGAAAATGTGAAGTGCTGGATGTGCGTTCACCTCTTCTTTTTCCTTGTATTAGTCATGCACACCTTAGTAAGAACTTTAGAGTGTGTTGTCCTAGGGAATTTCTTAACAAACTCCAGTTTTCTGATTGAGGAATGAAGGCATGTTTCCTTATTAAATGAAACAGAGATATCTGCAATCAGGCTAGAGTTTTTAGCAGTAGAGCTCGAGGTCTTCCTAGGGCTTATGAAATCTACTACAAAGGCAGTCACCTTTTTTCTAATTCTTGTGATTTCTATGCTTCTTTAGACGGTGTCAAGGGAGGCTTAAGGGAATGAGGTAGACCCAAGTGGAACTTGTTCTCAGCACATTGCCTTAGGAAAACCACATGCAGATGGGCTTGTGCTGATTTGAGGAAACAGAAGGAAAATAATTCATGGTTTCAAAACTTGACATTTTTTAGCTTCCCACCAGATATGTTATGTGTACTATATTTGCTGCATTTCTTGGCCTGACTTTCCAAGCTCCAGATTCAGGAATTATACTTGACATTTCTCCCTAACATGGGTGAGAGGAAGGAGGGCATGTGGGGTAGAGGAAGAACATGGGCTTTGGAGATGTCCAGACCGAGGTCCAAACATTGGCTCTGGTGTTGAGTCACTGCAGGACTTTGCTCAGGTCTCCTTTCTCTGAGCCTGACTCCCCTCATCTGTGAAATGGGAATAATTCCTAATTTGCAGGGATGACACAAGGATCAAAGGGGAGTTAAATCGACACAGTGCTCATATCAGGTCATCCTGTATCATGATAATAACTTATTTATTTAGGTAGCTCTCATAAGTTATTACCATCCCTAAGAAAACCATTCAGAGTCTTATAACCATACAGGTTAGAGGCAGAATTCAAATCGGTATCTGTCTCACTCTAAAGGTGGGGCATTTACCACTCTCCTAGTCTGTCTCCCTCCTCTTTTTGTTCCTTTTCTCCTTGGGAGCCCAGTGCACAGCCTTGGCTGCAGTGTCTCATGAGCTGATTTCCTATGGAGAGAATTCCCAGTGTATGAGTTGGAGTTGGCCTCTAAAAATGGTCATGTGGAAAATGAATCTGACCTCTGTTAGCCTTGCCAGATCAATATTTCTATCAGTGATAAGGAGGAGGACCCAGAAGGTGCAAACTCCTGTCTATGAGTGGCACCTGGAAAGGAGGATGACATACCACGTGCTGGAAGTGGAAGCCAAAGGAGGAGGTAGAAAGATCTGGGCCATCCACACGCATGTGCCCTGGGTGGGGGAGGGAAGAAGGCTTAGGTGAGACAAGGGCCTGGGAGCTCATCCATTGGTACCACTGGGTGTTAGTTTGGGGCCCTGGATAGGGTATGGGTGAGGCCATCAGGGTATAAGTCCTGCTGTCCGTGGAAGAGAATGACTATATGCAGATCAGCATCCGCACATAGGGTGGGCTCAGCATCTAGGGATTTGAGACAATGTCAGCACAGCTTCAGGCACCTGTTGACATTATCACCCCATTATGGCTCCTTCTTTCTCTGAATCTGGACAGCACAGGATCTGAGAAAAGCACTGGGGTGCAGAGTACGGTCTGGTTCTCCTGGGGGTAGGTGGGACTGGCAAGGTTTGGTGGTGTCAGAGCCCACCACTGGCTCTAGTGAAGCTGGAGAGAAGAACAGAGAAGGCATGAGTGGGGTCCCCCAGCAGGAAGGGGAGGGCCCGGGGCCTGGGGGCTTGCTCCAGGCTCAGTAAGCCTTGGCTCTGAAGAAGTAACCCACTAAGTGATTAAGGGCAGACGGAATCTGTATGCTCCACATCCCCATTTCTTCATTCTTCTCTATTTCCCTCCAGATGGTTCAGGGTGACTTGGCTGCTGCTCTGCCTCTGAGCTTTGTCCTGGCTCCTCTCCCCTTTCCTGGGTCTCAGATTGTAATATTCTCCCATTCCTTCCAGAACCCTGACACCATTGCCAAGGTGCAAGGCCCTCCCTCAGTGGCACCCTGGCTTCCGTTCCCAAATTCCTCCCCCGTGGGGAAAAGGAGGCAGCGCCCTTCTCCCCTGTCACTGCCTTTCTCTCCTGTCACCACAGGGAACAGTATCACCGCTGTCCTCAAGAGAACCCCCCTTCCCCAGCCCTCCCAGGCACCCCAACTCCTCCTTTCTTTTCCCATGTCACACTGCTTATGTCTACCTCCGGGGATGTCGCCTGTGACCCAAAACTGTCAGCTCGCTCTTTCACGCTCACTTAGTGAGCATTACAGGCATGTTGTGCAAAGAGCTTCCATTTAGGGAAAGCGCAGACACGCGGCGTTTGATCTGTGAGGACCAGGGCGCTCCTGCCTTTTCTTGACCACAGGAGGAGGGCTGCAGATCGCCCCCAGCCCGAGAGCGAGCGCTAGGGCCGAGCCCCACGAGGAGGCACAGGTGTCACGCGGGCCCGCTGGAGCCCACCTCTGGGCTCCTCTGTGCAGGCCTCTCCATCCATGTCCCTGGGATCACCAGGCCTCCGGGCAGCCTGGTTCCTCAGGGAAGTCTCCAACTATTGCCACACATACCTTGGTGGACTGTTCTTTTCAACCCCTTTAGCTCCTTGAAAGTGAGAACAAAAATGTTCCCCTTGACACCATGCCCTGCACACTCACCCCCTGACCCACCTGTCTGTCTTTCTTGAGCCCGTGAGGCTCTGCTTGGATCCCTGGCCCTCCATGACTGTGTGCTCAGGCTGTGTGGATGGCAGGGAGGTAGGGTCACATTACATCAGAATGCTGGAAGTGGCCCCTCCTGTCTCTCCTGTGGGACTTTGACCCCCACTCCCATGACAACATCACTGCCTTCTAGGGCTGAGCCAACTGTCCCTGGGATGGCTCTGCCTCTCTTGCTGCCTATTCCCCATTCCTCCACCCCCCACCACCTCAGCCATCTCAGACCAGACCAGCACGCAGCCTGAAGCCTGATCCGGGCTCTTTCCCATCCTGCCTTTGCCCATGCTGTGCCCTACTCTCTGCTGTGGCATTGTCTCCACCCTCCTTGCCTAATTACTGCTCATTTTTCAGCACCAATCTCAGGTGTTAACCTTTTGCAGGGAACTGACTCAGACTCTGTTTCTCCTCTGTCCATCTCAGTTGGGGCCCTCTTGTGTCCCTGTAATACTCCCTGTCATTGCTTGTGTATAGTAGGACTGGCAGAGCACGGGCCACTCTAGCATAAAAGCAAAGTCCATAAACATCTCCAAGCCTCAGTTTCTTCTGTGAAATACAGATGACAGGAGAGCCTGACCCACAGGCTGGGGTTTGGGGTGAGGCCTAGGTTAGGTGAGGTGCCTGAGTGGTGGCAGGGCTTGCCTGGTGCCCGGCCCACAGTGAGCTGGACCATCCCCCATGGCACGTTGAGTTGTCTCATGCAGGGGTTTGGCCTGTGGCTTGTCTCTCTTTCCAGAAAGGAACTGGCGATGCCCACCTCCATCACCCCAGTGCTCGGTACAGGGTTTAGCAGTGACTAAGTGCTCAAAACAAAGGGAATGGGTAAATAACGGACAGACTGAGGAGAGGCACAGGGTCTCTAACCATGACTGTGAATTAGAATCCATAATTGGTTGGAAGTAGTGGGACAAACAGATTTTCCTTTCTGATTATATGGTGGTGGTAGGAATAGTTGCTTTAGGGTCTGCCTTGGGTTAAATGTCCCCCCAAAACTTAATTTTCACTGTAACTGTGGAGGGTGGGAAATCCTATTATGGACTTTTTAGTTGTGAATGGATTAGTAATGGTGGTCAGTGGAGTGGTTCTGAGGGCTTTAAAGGGATAGTGCATGAGAGGTTGGTCTCTCCCTCTCTCTCTGCTTGCACCATTTTGCAATGTGAGACCCCTGGGTCACTGTTGTCACCACCAGCTGTGTTCCTTGGACTTTGGGCTCCTGAGCTTCCAAAACTGTAAGCAATAAATTTCATTTTCTTTATAAACCACCCAATTCTTTGTCTTTTATTATAAGCAACAGAAACAGATTAATACAGGTCCTTCCTTCTTAGTCTGCTTCTTAAACAGATGGATTGATTTACATTATGGGTGTGTGTATCTGTAGGCATGAGTGTATATGTATTGAGGGGTTTCCCTGGCTTCACAGCACCAATAAAATTCCTTGTCTCTCAGCATGCAGCAGACAGAAGGACAGATCCCTGAGGGGTGAGTTTAGCCCTGGGTCGGCTGCTGAGGGGACCTGACCATCTGCCACGGTTCTTGTCCAAGCGGTGGGGGCTTGGGAGTAAATACCTGAGCTGCTGCTGAGGTCCCAGGGTGATTCAGACCTGGGGATTGATGATGGGTTTTGTCATATTTCTGAATAATTAAAAAGCAAATTCCATTTGTGGGACTTGCTCTGAAGCTATCAGAATGTATTAGTGGTCAAACAGGCTACACGTGTATAATTTTAAAATGAGAAGTTACAGCCAAGAAGGTAAAGTTTAGCTCTATAAATAATTGTGTTCTATACACAGTGGCTCTACCACAAACACCATTTACTGAAGACCTACTCCCTTTAAGGCCCATTTGCATATACACACCACCTCATTTCCTCAGCAAAGCCAGCCTGGAATGATCTGGAAAGGAGGGTGGGCAGACAGGGGCTTGATGTGCTTCTTGGGGTCAGACATTTTTCCAGCCATGGAAGCACTCAGACCAGGGCTTCTCAGCAAACACAAGTCATGGGCAAATACGGCCTCTCTTTCTCTCTGAGCCTCAAGCATTTGTTGTTTTTGTTTGTTTTTCCACAAAATGAATTAAACATGTTAGACTTACCCATCTTATGTGGCTATGATTATGGTCAAATTTGATAAGCATGTGTTGTAATAAAGGTATTTGGGTTGATAGAAAAAGGTGATGACTTGTATTAGGAGATGTGACTTTTCCCCTCCTTTAATTTGTGGGGTTTGCCTCTGTGTGATCCTAGGCATTTCCTGTCTTGTAACTTGGTGAACAGCAATACGTATGTTCCTGTAAACCTATCTTGTAAAAGGATGATTTACAAGAGCAGGAGTAAACTGGAGCTAGAAGCCTGCAGGGTGGTTGCTGGGGCCTCTGAGAACTAAACTAGAAATTCTTCCCTTGCTGAACCCAAAACATGAAACCCAGGCAGGAATCAGAAGTCACTCAAGATTCAGAAATAGTGCCCATTTACAGAGAAAAGTTGCTAAATCATGCCCAGCAAACTGTCTTTAGAATATGATTACAGGTAAACTATAGGAGCAAAACTAGCCAACACTCAAGGGAATAAATAATTCCTAGTGTCATGATGTACAGTGACTAAGGTCAGCCACCATTTGCAGAACTACATGGCAAATTATCATAACAGATAGAAGTCACATACCAAGTATATCTGAGTTTGCTGAGTGAATTTTCTTTGGTTTCATACAGTTGCTGATAGAGATAGATAGATAGATAGACCATAGTAGGTGGATAGATGGGGCTAGAATGAACTGCCAATCTTTTGATTAAAGAAATGCTCGTATATTTTTGAAAAACGTAAGATGAGCCTTGTGTTCAGAATTGAAGTGTTTATAATAGAATTCCAGTTGGACAATGCCTTGAAGCACCTTGAATCCTCTGTGTGTGTGTGTATGTGTGAATGTGTGGGTGCTTGCACACGTGTATTTACTGTAACATAAAAGAGTTGATCCAGATTCATGTGTAAAGCCTATCCTGGCTTCAACAGCCCAAGATCTACTCATGACAGGGGCTTTAGATGAGAAATCCTCAATGCCTGGACCAGTGTCATGGTGTCGTTAATGAAGCAACCATCATCTATTTTAATTATGGCAAAAAAGCATCTTTTTGATCGAATGGGTGAGTGCAAACATTTGGTAACTTCCTGCATGAGTGCAAATGAATAGCGATTATATTAGAGATGTTATTTTTTCCTCAAGAATGACTTCCTTTGTGTGGCAATAGGAAGCTTTCAGGAAATTACTCTTCTGGCACTGCTGGTGTTTAAGTATCAGAATGAACCTGCATTCAGTAATTTAAACTAACTTTGTTTTCCAAGTTAATTAATTGAATGATTCTTGATGTTTGACAATGAAATATAACATGGGAACAGCATGAGGCAGTTTCCCCCTTTTATTTAAAGAAAATACTCTTGTCTACACCATTTCATATTAGGGCCACCATCATTATCCAGAATGAAGGGTGAGCAGAAAGAGGGTTGATGGATTTCCTTGAGTCAGATTTTTTCCCCAGCCATAAAATATGTTTCTCAACTTTTAGTATGCATATGAAGAATCTGGGGAGTTTTTAAAAACATGGAATATAATCCAGTCAGTCTGATATGGGACCTCAGATCCTGCATTTCTAACCATCTCCCAGGTAAAATCTATGATGCTACTGGTCCATGAACCCCACTTTAAGATCTCTATATCTCTACCTATACATCTACAGTGATATCTATACATCTATAGCAATATCTGCATCTATATCTATATTTATATGTAAATTTATATATCTATAGCAATACTATATATCTATCTATATGGAAAGAAAGAGAAGGGAAAAAAAAAGAAAGAAAAAGGAAGAAGGAGAGAATAAAAGAGAAAGGGGAGAAAGAGAGAGCAAGTGAGTGTCAAGCTGCTGTAGGGTGCTGGGGCTGTGATGGGATATTCTCAGCAGCAGCCTGGACCCTCTGCCCATGCATTAATTAAGGTGGGAGCAGAGTGGATAGATCTGTCCACCAAGCTGTGGTTGAAATCACAGGTAGGTCAAGGGGCTGTGACAAAGGGGCTCTAAAGCATCTGCTGCAGTAGAACACAGAGGAGTGTGAAGAGAAGATTATGTCTGGCACCCACAGTGGCTGGACACGAATGTTAACTGCCTGATGCACCAGGGATCCATAGGTGTGTCCCTAAAACAGACTCAGCTCCAGATACTAGACCCATGAACACATGTCCAGAAGCAAACACTATAAAATCAGGTACAAATGTTTCAAAATCTTTAGCCCAGTGAATGTTCTCAGAGCAACACTTGGCTATCAGTTTGGGGTCTGTACTCTTCCTGTCACTGAGCCTCCTGGATGTGCACTGGCTTCTACCAGAAGTTAAATTGGTCAGCCTGGGGGCTGGAGATGGAGCTGGGGCATAGGTGGTGGTGGGCTCTGCATACTCACAAATCTTCATGGAATTGAATTGAAATAACCCCCTCTCCTATATATTAGGCTAACTGGCCAGGGTTCCAAGCACAATCCCTGCTTCACGGCTGCCTTGCTCTTCTTTGTGGCTGTTAAAGGTGCAGTCTGAATACAACTTTTTTCATTACTCACTGACCAACAGCTGTTGACCAAAGATGCCCCTTTTGGGATCAGAGTTTTAAAGACAAAGGAAGGGAAGTGGGGTTGTGGAATATTCATTGACATTCCAAATATAATAAGTACCAGAGAACATCCAAATCAGGAAGAGGAGGATTCTCCCGACACAAGGCTGTGGGGCTCAGAGGCACTGCTGACTTGCTGATCAATTTCAGGACCCATGAAGCTAAAGCTACAGAATTCCCCACACCCTAGTAAGACTATCTCCTTTAACTAGGGTTGTGAGTGGGAGGGAGCCAGAGGTTGAACATCAGTTAGGCCTAAGCATGTGGGAATATAATTTTCTGATCCTACATAGGATAGCTGTGTTGTCCAGGCCAGGGTAAAAAAGAGAGATAACAATCCACATAATGCTGGAGGGGAGGGCCCAGCATTTATGGAGCACTTCTCACATGCTAAGAGCAAATTCCTTCACTTCCACATACTGTTTTTTCCTAATGTGATACAATTTTATATAAGGAAATAAGTGCTTATTGACCTTCAGACTTACTTATTCATTTAAAGCCAGAAAGTGCTGGAACTTTCCAATCTAGATCTGGTGGAACCCAAGACAAAAAACTTCCTGCTTAGCATAATTTAAAAAAATAGAAATATTATAATAGTAAGACTACGGATGAAAGATGAAAATTATTATAAATAAAACTTACACCAATGTGTCTATGCTAAGTGCATATTAATTTTGTCTGTGCTTCCTGGAAAGGAAGTTGTCTTAGTTTGGTCTGCCATTACAATACCATAGAGTGGGTGACTTAAATGACAGAAATTTATTTTCTCACAGTTCTGGAAGCTGGAAAGTCCAAGGTCAAGGTCTGGCAAGGTTTGCTTTCTGGTCCAAGGTCTGGCTCTCTTCCTCCTTGTAGACACTTGCCTTCTCTCTGTATACTCATGTGGCCTTTCCTACATGTAAGTGCAGAGGAAGAGAGAGCTCTGGTGTCTGTTCCTTTTCTTATAAGGACACCAGGATCAGAGTCTGACCCTTATGACCTCATTTAATTTTAATTACCTACTATAAGCTCTATCTCTAAATACAGTCACATTGGGGTTAGGGCTTCAACATATAAATTTTGGGTGAACACAATTCAATCCCTATCAGAAGTCAAGGAGAGAAATGTGGAGTGAAAATATTTTGCATAATTGATGAGGTTTGTAAACTCTAGAAGATAAGGTGTTTAAAGTATGTCTGGGACTGTCTTCTTCAGATGTATGCATCTTGGTCTTCAATAAAATGTGTAGGCAAAATTATACAATCCCTATGTCTGAATCCTTTTATTTCAGCCTTCTCTTGCTTCAAGGCCTGGCTGAAGCTCCACGTCTTTTCCTGGACTGCTCCAGTCCTTGGGGTACCCCCTGTGGTCTGCCCCACAGTTCATACTTATGCAGCCATCATCGCTCTCTTTATCTCTTGATTCTTCTCCATTTCCCCCTGCTGTTTTCTTTTCTGTGTGGTTGGGGATTTTTTGATGGTAGAGTAAACATCTCATCCTTCTATGTCTCTATTGTAGGTTCGATAAAGATGGACGGCTCAGTTACTATTGGCAAGTTCTGTTTTCTTTCCCCCTTGGAGATCTGGTGTCAGCAAGCAAGTATAGCTGTAGTGCGCATAGAGTGTGGATGAAGTTCTTGATGAAATTTTAATCTTCTGAAGAATCCTATGAGGGAAGCTTGGTAAATAAACAGGCCAAGTAAAAAAAAAATGCAGCATTCCTCAAATCATTACAGCCAGTGGGCTGTGGAGCTAGGAGATGAGGAAGAAAATCTCTAACCTCTGGCCTCATCATCTGTATTAGTCAGGGTTCTCCAGAGAGACGGAATCAATAGGATATACTACACATACATGAGAGGGGATTTCTTAGGGGAATTAGCTCATGTGATTGTGAAGAGAAGTCCCACAGTTGGCCATTTGCAAACTGGATGTAGGTAGCATGGGTAGCATGGCTCAGTCCAAGTCTGAAGGCTTCAAAACCAGGGAAGTCTACAGTGTCTTTGGTGTAAGTTCTGGAACCCAAATGCTGAAGGTTCTTGAGCTCTGATGTCCATGGACAGGAGAGATGAGTGTATCCCAGCTCCAGTGGATACAGAGATTAGCCTTTTTCTGTGTCTTTTGTTGTCTTGGGTCACCCACCAGATTGGGGGGTTCCTGCCCATATTGAGGGTGATGGCAGATCTTTCCCACCCAGTGCACTCAGGATCTCATGCTAATCTCTTCTGGAAACACCCTCATGGACACACCTAACGAGATAGCTTTACCAAGTTTCTTGGCATTCCTTAATCTAATCAAGTTGACACCTAGAATTAACCTTCACAACCTCCTACTTGAAGTTCACTAAGCTTACTTCAAGTCAGGGCACTTATATTTGCTTTTCCTTCTGCCCAGAACCCCATCTCTCCTGTCCTTTGCTGTGCTTCCCAACTCATCCATTAGGTCTTTGCTCAAATGCCAGTCCTTCTAAGACTTCCTTACCTGAGCACTCGACCTAAAGTGACACCCCCAGTCACCCTATTTCTCATCACTAAGTATATTTTTTTTCATAAAGACTTAGCATGATCTATAATTTTTATATTAGGAATTCAGTTGTTTTTTCTTATTTTTTGCTTGGATCTCTTCTAGAACTCAAGTTCCATGAAGTCCAGGATTATATTTGCTTATTCGCTGCAGTACCTTCTGTGCCTCAAAATATTACTGTGCTCTCAAAAAATATTACTGGGAGGAAAAAATGACCTGGGTGTTGTATTAAGTATGCTTTAGAAAGCAGTGTGTCTGAAAATGTGGTTTCTGCACTGTGTCAGCACCCCCGGGACCACCAGCATCCCATCACTGTTAGAAATGCAGATTCTCAAGCCTCACCCTAGAATGTGTGAATTAGGGATTCTGTGGATGGGCCCAGCAATCTGAATTTAGGAGGCTCCCCAGGTGCTTCTGATTCACACTCAAGCTTGGGACCCACTGGTGGAACTGTGCTCCTTAATCTTTAACATGCAGATATGTCACCGGACATCTTACTAAAACACTGACTCTTATTCAGTAGGTCTGGGATGGGGTCAGAGATTGTGCATTTCTAACAAGCTCCAGGTTTCGCTCCTGCTGCCGCCCATGAATTTGCCACTCATCTGATCTTTGCAGTCACCTGAGGAGCTTTAAAATTACTGATGCTGGTCCCACTCTCAGACATTCTGATTTAATTGGGCTGGAGTACAGCTGGAATGGGTCTTTTTCAAAGCTCCGCAGGCAATTCTAATGTGCAGTCAAGGCTGAGAACCTGCTGCCTTAGAAGGCTGCCTCAGTGGGAACATCCTCCCTCCCAATGGCCCTGGCTGTTTGAACAGGTGGGTGCATGGTAGCTCATGGACTGAGGCTGTCTTTGGGCCAGGGTATGCATGGAGTTTGTACACTATGAGACACATTGCTGTACAGGTGGGTGTAGCTAGAGAGGACATGAATGTTCTGTGCGAAACCTAAGAAAATAAGGGAGAAACTATAAGCAGTGGGAGAAGCTTATGTTGAGTGAAATAAGGAAAGCACAGAGGGATAAATATTGCATGTACTCACTCGTAAGTGGGAGCTAAGAGAGAAAGAAGAGAGGAAAGAAAGACCACGGTGGTGCGTTGGACTTGCAGAGGGAGAGAACATATCTAGAGCTACGAAGTGGAGTGAGGAAAGGGGGATGGGGAGTGAGGTCAGGGATAATTGAGGGGATAATTCAGTGGGGGACATGGGGTATAATCACAATTTGTTGTAATGGGCATGCTGCCAGTGTGGATCTGGCCATCACATCTTGGGCACGAGTGGTGACAATTCCCTTGTATATGAGTATTCATAACTAATAATAATAAAAAAAGAAACTGTAAGCAGTAGGGGAAACTAAATCCCTTAGCCTTCTTATCAACCTAGATGTGCAAGCACCTCCATTTGAAACAAAGATCTGATGACGTTCAATCAATACAGATCCAATGAGTACAAAAAACAGTGATGATTTCCTCCTGAAGATAAAACTCCTACCGATGAGTAAATGTTTCAGGGATTACATTAGCTGGCCAGGTTAATTAAAAATGACTCTGATAATTAGTTTTGTGTGTTCAGTTTCTCTGTTATTAGGGCAGGCTCTTTTCATATAAAGGACAAAAGCTCCTAATTGGAACCTCTTCTGACTTCTCTGTCCCTCCTTTGAGCTTGGTTCGAGGAGCGTTCTTTAGATTTAAAATAAATTCTCCTTTCAGCTTCTCAGCCCCAGATACATTGGGTTACACCTTTAGATAAAGGTATATAAAAGTGGTTTTGGTTTTTTGGGTTTTGTTCTTCTTAATATTTCCAGTGGGGCTCCTTAATGAGGGGTGATATTTATTAGGATGTTTCAAGAATGCTGTCCAAAATGAACAATGAGAAAATGAATAAAAATGCCCCTTCTAATAAATTACATGTTAAAAAGGGAACGTGAATGTCACAGACAAGACACAGGAAGCGTGTTAAAACCATGGGTCTACTGCTCCCTTGGTCTGTAATCTTGGGCAGAGATTTTTTCTACCTTCATAGTCCATTTCAGCATCTCGGGCTACTTTGAGAGTCATGAGGGCTGAATGGGAAAGTTCCGGGAGGTATTACACAGATACAGGATAGTGTTGTTCAGACACTGCCTTTGATGAGTCTAAGAGGTGATGTGACCATACCCTTGTCAGGGAAGAGTCCCTTCTATCACTCACCCAGTCATGGAGGCCAGGCCAGGCCTGTTTTAGCTGATCTTGTCCTCCCTGATTCTAATTGATTGTTCCAGAATGTAGACACAGATCTAAACCTGGCTCATCAAATTACCTTTCCTTAAAATTAAAAAATTGGAATAAGGTGACACAGAGCCTGGGAATCTGAGATAGAAGCACTTTAATGGCATCAGTTGCAAGCAGTGCTCTACAATAGAGCTTTCTATGATGATAGGAAATGGTTCTTAACCTGCGCTACCCAGAAGGTTGGCCATTGTGCACTTGAAATGTGTCTGGCATGATTGAGCAACTGAATTTTAAATTTTATTCAATTTCAATTAATTTGCATTCAATTTCATTTAATTTTAACATTAAGCTTAATAGTCAGTGGCTACTGTATGGGGCAACACAGCTCTAGAGTCAAGTTTTATGGTCTACTGCCTGTACTAAGGGAGTTCACAGAGCCTCCTTGGGTATCTCTCTTGCCAGGTTCTGGCAGCTCAACTGTTGCATTAATTTCATGGACATCCCAGGAGCTTTTCAATAAACCCCCCAATTTATTTCAGCTAGCCAAAGGATCCTTAATTGAGATAGAGTGTCAATTAAATAAGACCTTAGATACTGTTTTTTGTGGAGCAATGTCTGTCCATCATATTACCACCATACAGTTGTGAAGACGTCAAGCTTCTTGTTGCCTGTGGGTGTTACACCAAAGTGGGAATTGAGGAAGGTAAAATAACTCTGTAATACCTGTCTATTGCCCTAAGAAAACTTCTCAAGTCACAGAGCAATCCTATATGAAATATGAAGGCATTAGTGGCTTGATGAAAGTGACATTTATGCCAGAGAGTCACTTGAGGCCCACAGCGTTAGCCTGGGGTTCAGGAAAATCTGAGCTCATGTTCTACCTTTTCTGCCTTCTCCCAGGTGAAATGTGAGAAGCTTTGTGGCCACTTGAGCCTTAATAGCCTCATAATTATAATAAAGTTTTAAAACTAGAGTACTGTTAACGTCCTTCTCCTTCTACTAGACCGTAATAAACCACGAGCATGTGGCAGCTTTGCTGCTGTCTTACTTGCTGTTGTATCCTCACACAGCCAGTGTGGGGCACATTGTTGTTGAAGGAATATGTGATCAAGTCAATGTGCTTTACTCAGATCAGGTCTAGAGGGTATATGAGTGCTTTGTCCTGAAGTTGGGCTAGAACTGGGCCGAAAGCTAACAAAGTCCAGAGTTGTGCTAGTGGTCAATCCATGAGAAGTGTTCCAATTGACTTGGCTTAAGGACCCTTAGCCACTTTACTGCTCCATGAGCTTTGGTTCCCCTGGACATAAATAATAAGACTAGCAGGGATTTTATAGTTTAAATATTTCAACCATTATCACATAATAGCTCTTATGATCCTCCTGACAAACTTGTGAGGTAAATGTTCTTGTCTCACCATCATCATTATTTTCATCATTGTGACAACTACTGCCACCATCATGATGTCACTGTTATTTTATTTCAGAAGAGGACACCAAGGCTCAGAGAAATGAAGCCAGTTGATGCAGATCTTACTGTTATTAAGCGGGGGAGGCGGAATTCACAGCCAGGTCTTCTGACTCTGAATCCAAAATTTAGTGGAGAGAACATCTGTATCTGCTTTAAAATTCTATGGAAACAGATGAAATACCATATGTTTAATACTTTGGAGAAAAATTGTGAAGCAAATAAAGTTTGCATGTTAAGAGATGATAAGGGCATGAGTGTCATTCTTTTTTGGGTCTAGATTTTGAGGTGTGTTCTAGAGTTTGGTGCTTGGATGTTACTGCCAGACTGAAAGTAGTCTAACAACTATGGAAGGAGAGGGCATTGGGTCCTGGAAAAGCTACTTGGAGAGCTGGCTTCACATGTAAGTCAGATCACTGTTTGTCTGCACAGTATCTATCTATCTATCTATCTATCTATCTATCTATCTATCTATCTATCTATCTATATTGAAACATAATTGATTATTAATATCTGTGGGGTATTGAGCTGATTAGTGGTATTTGTGTACAGTACGTGATGATCAATTCAGGATAATTAGTATATTCATCATTGCAAAACATAATCATTCTTTGTGTCCATTAACCAACCTCTCCCTAATCTTTCCTTCCACTTTCACATCTCTAGTAACCACAGTTCTGTTCTCTTCTTCTGAAAGTTCAATGTATTATTGTGGTTGTTCTACACAGCATTTAATAACAGGTAGTTCTTCTGGCACATAATGTGACCTGTCATTCTCACTGAATCCTTACAACAGCCCAACATGATCAGTACTATAATTCCTAGTTTTCACATGAAGGAATTTTGATAGAGAAAGTCTGAATGACTTGCCCATGATCACAGAAACAGAAGTTTGCCAAGCCAAAATTTATACTCCAGATCTTCATGACTGTAGAGCTCAAGTTCTTAGCTATGATCTTATGATTTTCTTATTTTCTTCTTGTTAATTATGAATCTGTAATAACAATTTGTCTCAATAATTCATCTGTGTTTTACTGGTTTCACATGAAGAGAAGCCAGCATCCATACTGGGGACATCACAGGACTTTCAGGGGGTGATGTGATGGTTGCAGAAGTATGAGAAACCTCAAGGCAAGGTAAGGCTCAAGTATGTCAGCCTCTTCCAAATATTTCCTCTCTGGTATTGACATCAAAATGACATAGGGGTTTCTGAAACAGGTGTTGGATAACTTCCCTCACAGCTTCTTAGGTCATATCTATTAGAGTTCTCCTAATTCATTTTGGTACTACATAACTAAGCTAAGAGTCAGACACAGTAGAATCTGTTGTAGGCATGCATTGTTTTGACTACAAATATTGTTAATAGGTAAGAACACACAGACCCTTCTCCAGCCTTTGTCTTGTTTTAATCTTCTGTAAAGCACCATTTATGTATTCCATATGTAGAATGCAAGAAGGCAAGTATGAAGTTAGAAAGTACCACATTTTCCTATTAAAGGTTATAGTCGCTCAGTACAGGAACACTGTCACTTGAGGTATGTGGCCTAGGAAGAGTCTTGTATCTGGACTAAAATGAGCTCCTCTCCAGACAATCCTGATATAACAGGGACCTCATGGTGCATTCTGGGAATATTCAGAATAACCAAGCCAGGTGAGTATATGTGAAACCCATGCTAAGGTTGAGTGTGGGGGACATTCAAGTTAAGGACACCTCCAGACATTCCACTTAGCAATGGGCTGTCTTGGAGATGAATAGCCACTATGAGAGTGGGATTTCAGTGTTTCCAGATTGATGATGACTTCATTGATACTCCAGTGCTGGGAATGAGTGATCTAGTTTTGGTCCTAATTCAGCTACCCTACCAAGTGCTCTGTAATAAGGGATCATTAGACTGGAGAGTTTCTATCAATACCAAGGGCTGATTCCACATGATTCTTTTATTTATAACTAAGAGGGAGAGACAGTCAAAGGTTGGGAGTGGCCAGGAATTTGAAGGAATTCAGACAATGGCATATTAACACGAATTGGAGGGCACTGTGATGGTTATTAGGAGAGATGCTCATGGGGAAGAAAAGGGCTGTTTTTCAAATTCCTGTATGGATGATTATTCAGTGATAGTCAAAATATTATGTTTAATCAAAGATGTAATGGGAGGGGGGATTACATGCAGTGAGATTTTACCTAGACTGGAAGTGCCTTGAGGATAGGAGCCATGTCTTGGCCATAACCTCAGTGTGTGGCATTGTGTCAACCACCCTGTCCAACATCAACAACTGCGTGTTGTCATGGACTGGACAAAGCTACCAAACTTATGAAACAAGGGGTTTACAGGAATCAGAATTGGCTGATAATTATAAGAGCTTCCTGGATTAGTTATTAGCTGGGTCACTGGATATTTATTATCAAAGTCTGTATAGTGACTTACCAGGTGATCTGTTCAAGTGCTATATAGGTGACTAGACAGGTAATTTTCTGAGATGCTACAGTGCTATGTACATTAGAAGCTAATGGACACATAATAGTATAAATCACTACTCGTAGCTCAGTTCTTGGAATTGATTGTGTTGATGAAATGGTTTTGGGGTTTGAATGGCAAAGACCCTATAGTGGTAGGGAAAGCATTGGCAGGGAAGGAAGACAGAGTTGCAGAGGCCAGGTCACTGATTAAAAGTGATAACTTTATACCAGCTGGTTCTAATGTTGACCAGAAGCCTACTGTCTTTCCTTTAGGACCTGCTTGGCAGCTCTGCCAAGGTCTTAATGGGTTATCTTTTGCTGAGTCTGGTTGGGACTAGAAAGGAACTTCCACATCTACCAACTAGACACATAGTTGTCATTTCCCCATTTATCAGGGTATTTTATTTATTCTCTCTCTCTCCAGACAGAGGCTTCCTCTGCTTGAATCAAGATTTTGACAGACATCTACTTATAATGCATGCATGAATATATCCATCCAACCCCCTCTCCCTCCCTCCCTTTCTTCTCCCTGGAAAGTGCATGGTGCTCCAAATAAACTACCATGACCTTCCATGTGAGTGTGGCCAAGTCACTTATTCTCTGTAAAATAGAGGGTCTCATTAGTTTTCTCCTAGAATCCTCTGCTTTTCTAATGTTTCATTACACAATGTGCACCATAGGCACAGTGCAGAATAAAGAAAGATATGTGATCTATTTCCTAATCTTCGGGAAATTTGGATTTAGATTTGGAGACTCAGAAACATGACGATTCAGGTCAACAACCAAAGCTACAGACTGGGCAGAATATGGTTGTGTTGAAAGAAAAGAAGTGTCAGTGTTGTGCTAATGGTTAGGAGAAGAAGAGATCCAGGGGAACGTTTTCTGGAAAAGTTAGGTAGGAAGCTGGGTTTTTATTGATAAGTAGGTATTAAACTGTTGAAAAGGAGCAAGTATTATTAGAAATGAAGGAGAAGGCACATTGTCTTTGAAATCATGAGCACTCAAGAAGGTGAAGAACAAACTAGGTGTTTCGTTTTATGACTCCAGATACTGGACATGTTTAAATGTCAAGCTCAGGATGTAGGGCCTTCCAATCAGGGCAATGAGGAGCTTTGAAGTTTGAGCAGGTAAATGTCTTATAAATAGCTTTTTGGGAAGAATAGTCTGGCAGCCTGGAGGAACATGGACTGATTGGATAGGACAGAATTAGAAGGCGGAGAGACTAGACAGAAATGTCTTATTCCAAGCTGGCTGTTTTTCTGCTGGGGGGTGGGGGTGGGGGCAGAAAAAAAAGGAAAAACCCTTAGCTTCCAACAAACTGCCTTTTATTATGACACAAAAGCCATAAAAGTAGTGATGTATATAAAAGCAGTGCAGGATGTTTTTAGTGGCTTTATGAAATAAAAACAGCAGTAGATAGTTAAAATTGGAATGTCCCTCATCAGGTTATTGCCATCTGAGTCTGGGAACTTGTAGCAGCAATGCAATCATATTTTTATAGCTCTAGCTTGGTCTTTTCACTTAGATAACTGAACTATGGGTGGATGAGAAGGGAAAACCCAGCAAATCAATGCCATTAAATAGCAAGGAATGAGAGTCTCTGAATTTCAATGGCCACGACAGTTACCAGTTTGATAAAAGAATCATTATTTCTCCAAATCAGAAATACGTGCTATGAATAAACATAAGATTGACACTTGGGAAATCAGGTTCTCTGACAAAATAATGATTGGTAGGAAGGAGTCTTACCAGGCACTTTGACATCTGTGACTTCATGTAGCATCTATAACAATTTGGAGGAGGATGACTTTCACAAATTCATACATGGAGACACTGAGGTTCAGAGGAGTTGGGAAACTTGCCCTTGGTCAAATGGTTAAGACATGGTATCCCTGGATATATCCTGAGATGGATTCTAAATCTCATGTCTTGTCTACCAGTGCCACATGAAATTGTCAATAAACCTTGATTTTCTCTTTGCTGGTCTGTGAAGACTCAGTATCTTACTGTGGTTGACACCATGGGCCTCAGATTGGAGTGATTCATTTCATTAGTTCTTTTATAGATGAGATAAATCCTGCTCAGGGGTTTCAGAAAAGACTCCTTCCTATTTGATGACAAATTTTAGGGTCTTTTGCAGGTTAGGATTGGAGGAGGCAAACACCTATAGTGATTACATAGTCATCTGAAAGGCAGTTTGCTCAAGATAAATTGTTTGCTGGGTGCAATGTGTTCTGAGGGTCACCAGGGATGTGGGCATTAATGGGTATTGTTGATTATTATTGATCCATGACCATAAGGATGTGCTTTGATTTTTGTTCCCTACCCCCAATCCAGCCTGGGGGTACTAAATGATATGCTAAATTTTAAAAAATATTATTTTAAGGAAAAAAAGAGAAAAGATATTTGAATATACAAAATTCCTCCACAACTAATTAATTTGTATTGATATTTTCATAGCCTAAGAAGGGATCTGAGGCTGGGGGCTGCAATGTCATTGTACATAAAAGGCAGCTCTCACTTTGAAAGCTAGGTTGAGCTAACGTTTAAGCCCATACATGAATGACCTCATTAAACTCCTGCTGTTCAATTCCTTCTCATTCTGCATATACACAAAGAAAGTTTTGATTTGGTAGCATTTGATTCTGTGGAGGGAAAAAATGTTTATGTCTCCTCATGTGTTATGTTAGAGAAAATAATGTAGTTCAAGTCAGCCTCATTTTGGAGCACTTTCAAGAAGGTATAAGAAATAGAAAGGGCAACATGAGAGAGTAGAAGGGTTGGGATTGAAAGTATAGGCGCCATATTCAGACAATTTCGCCCACCATTGCATGATTTATTGACTGTGTGAATGATAGTTATATCTGCCTCCAAGGTTGTGAGAATAAAGTGTCATGATGCACGTGAGCTGTTCAGCTCAGTGTTTGGAACTTACTAAAAGTTCAAATCATGATAGGTATTATCAGTAGTAATAGTAATAACCTAATATGTACTGAACACTTAACTATGTGCCAGGCACTGTTCTAAGTGATTTATGGACATCAGCTCATTCAATATTTGCAGCAACACTTGAGGTAGGTGTTACTATTATTATTTCTATTGTAAAGACAAGGAAACTGAGACATGGGGGTGTTATGTAATGTACCCAAGTCCTCACAGTCAGGAAGTGTTGGAGCTGGCACTGGGGCTCCATAGCCTGTATTCTTAAGAAATATGCTATGTGGCATCTCTAGTAGGGGTAGAAGACATTGTGAACACAATGGAAGTAGAAGTACCCAGTTCCTACAGTGAGAGATCAAATCTGAAAGCCACTGAAAGCCAAGCCAGGGAATGATTTGGGGTGCAGAGAGAGGGGGTGGGTCATGGTCCATTGAAAGCATCAAGCATGGTTCAAAAATGACATAGAGTCTGGATGAGACTTGAGTCAGGAGTCAAGATAGGTACAGATGAGCAGAGAGAAAACTATTTAGGATGAATGATTTTAAAAAGAGCAATCTGAACTGTGTTACATGGAACTACTCAGCACATATCTATAAAATCTCAATCATCAGACTGAGGTGTGATGTTGAGTATCGGGTTCAAAAAGATCTGAATCAAATTCAGCTCTACCACCCATGAGCTAAAGCCTTGACTTCTCCTTCCCAGTCTGTCAGTCAGTAAACAGGGTTACCACACCCACCTCAATGCCGTGAGACTTAATGAGATGTCATAGGTAAAGTGTAAACATAGTGGCTGTCCTATAGTTGGGTTTCAGTAAGTATTGGTTTCTAGGTCAGGTACTTGCTCTGGATTCTAAATGAGACCTGTCAGAGGTCAGAGAGAGAGACTGGGTTGGTGAACCTGAGTTTACTCAACCAAGGTTGTCTGCCCTTGGTGCATGCCAGGGTCGACTTTGATTTGGACTCTTCACTCTGCACACCCTTGGAGTATCTAGACCCATAACCAGATCATGTAGAACACACAAATCACCTCTGGACTTTCCTTTTCCTATTTTTTTTGTAAGTCTAAAAGCAAGTCTAAAAGTTTAACTTTTAGACTTCTAAAAGTCTTCCAATAGTAAAGAGGATACTTACTCTTCCTGAAAGGCACGTTTCCATGAGAACAACCTTAGGTACCTCTGGAAAGACTTGGACATATTCTGCTCATGTGACATCTATTCTGCTCATGTGACATGAGCCTCCTAAGGAGAGTTGTCAGATAAAATGCAGAATGCCCAGTTAAATTTGCATTTAAGCTAGGTAATAAATATTTTTAAACTAGAAGTGTTATTTGGGACATACTTAAACTAAAAATTATTTGTTGCCTGTCTAAAATGCAAATTTAACTGGATATCATATATTTTTATTTGCTGTATCAGGTCTATTTCTAAGGCCGAGAGAGTCTAGTGGGGTAGAATACCAGTTTTGGAATCAGACAGATTTGTAAGTACAAATCCTTATTCAGTCACTTTATTGCTGTGTGACCTTGTCACTTAACCTCTCTGAGGTGAAAACTCCTATGCATAAAACCAGGATAATGATAGATGAAGATTCTCCTCTTCCAGCTACTGAAAGGTAAAGTGAAATGGCATAGGCCAATACAACTGGTATACCTCTCAGTACGTAATAAAAATGTCACATCTGTTAACTAACCTCCTGAGCTGTTTGTTAAAGCACTCTATAAATAGTGAAATTCCATAAAACTGTACAGACTCATTATTGCTATTATTTCCCAATAATAGCAATATTCCAGTATGTAGGTGGTACATTTGTGATTGTAACTCAAGTGTTCAAACTCCCACTCTGGGATTCTTTCTGATGTCCCAGTCTCTCTGGGGCCTCTATCACGTGAGTAATTTTTGTCTTCGGTCAACTGAAGGAGGACTCAAAATGAAATTTATCCCCAAATTTGCAGTGTGTCTCACTGCCATGGCTTGCTTCAACGTGGGGTCCCTGAGAGCTGGATTCCTCAGAAAAGCACTTTTTGTTTTATGATGTTGTTTCCAAAGGTGGAAAATCAAGCCTAGGGGAAGGAATGAGGCACGTGGGCATTATGGTGATGGTGGAGCCAGGATCTATCAATATGATGTACACATGATCTACAACAGCACAGGCCATTGAACATGAACCATGAAGATGATCTTATGCCTGGCATTAAATAAATGAACTGCAAAATTCTTACCAAATCTTCAAGGTATGTGTTACACCCAGTTCACAAAAGAGGAAATTGAGACTTGGTAGAATTGTGTGATCTTTTACCAAATCACAAAGCTTATGAGTGGCAAAGCTACAATTCAAATATAAAACTGGCTCACACCAAAGGCCGTTTCTTTTCCATTGCCCAAGGCTGCTTCTGCTTGCTTTATACAGTTTCTCTGAGCAATGATAATGAAACAAAGCATCTGGTTCATAAACCAAGAACATGCCTATCCTGCCTGCCACACCCCACCCCCCAATCACTGAAAGGGGAAAAATAAACAGCATTTCGTAAAATGTCTGTGGTTCCCTTAGGGACTGTAGCCCAGAATGCTTGCCTGGCTGGACACAGAATGTCTGAAGTGCTCAGCATTTCACCTTCTACATATCCTCAGCCACAAAAGCCATTCATTGGCACTGTGGTTCCAATATAGCTGGTTCCTTGTTCCAAGCCTGAGAAATCCCCTCAGGATCTTGCTCTGATGACGGAGGGGCCGTGCGAGGTCCTGGAGGTACTCATGTTTGAGAATAGCCAGATCTGAGACAGGCCTGCCTTGTTTGTTACCATGCTGTGATATGCAGAGGAAAAGCTGGTTATTCTGATGATCAATGACTTATCTGTCCAGCTAATGAAGGGCTACCTGTCACAACGTGGCCTAAGCTACACTCAGAGCAGAGGGTGTCCTAATATGGCCACAGCAACATAAGAAAGAGCACGTCTCTCTTATGATTCTGGGTCCACTAGTAGAATGCACATAGATTTAAACATTATCATTGTAGTTGTTATAGTCGTCAGCAGTTAATAGTGATTCATTGTACACTAAGTTCTAGGCACTAGGAAACTGTTTCAAGATGAATAAAATACAGTTCTCCCTCTCACCAACCCCCAGAGTCTGGTGAGAGATTCAGACCCACAGACAGTATAAGTGCTTAGACAGAGCACAGGGACAGCAGAGAGAAGGCTGGCCGTGTGGGACAGACCTCAGGGAAGTGGCTTACAAGAGGCAATATCTAAGTGAATCCTGAACAGGTAAAAACAACAATTTTCCAAGTGGAGATACTGGAGAAAACATGCTGCAGAAAGAGAATAGGTGCAAAGATCCAGGGTTGAAAGAAACATTTTGTAACCTCTTCACCTTGAAGCCCCATCTCATTTTGTTATCAAATAAAAATACATACACACACATATCTCATGTTACAATTTCAACTTTCAGTTTTGTCAAAACAATTATATTATTTATCTATTTAATCTTTACTATATTTATGTAGAATTGTTTGAGTTAAATTACAGTTGATTAGTTAAAATGTATTGTTTTGTGGGCACTTATTGAAATGCTTATTTATTTTGATTTCACAGTTTTCTTTTAAAATGTATGATCCTATACATCTGTGTTTTCCAGGACTCAAATATGAGGGGTCTTCAAAAAGTTCATGATAGATTCATACTATCTTTTAATTCAATTTTTTTCATGAAGTTTTTGAAGTACCCTTGTACTTCTGTGGGTGGCCCTGAGCATTCTATCTATAGTGCTGAGAGTAGGAATCCGCTTGACAAAGAGTAGGACATTTTCAGGTAATTGCATGGGGTTCGGTTTACAACGAATGAGGGAGGAACTAGGATCCACTTTGTGAGAGATGAGAGGAAGTTGGTAAGGGTATTCAGGTGCTCGTATATCACGCTGAGGACTTTAGTCCCAAAGAAATGGAGATCCAGTGAATGTTTTTAAGCAGGAGGATGACAGTCATAGTTGTAGTTTAGAAAGATAATCCTGGCTGGTGGTTTGGAGGATGCCCTGGAGATTGGAGGTGGAGAGGAGGCTGCTGCAAACCTCCAATCCTGGGAGCAGCAGGAAGTCAACTAAAACACAAAGGTGAGGATGTAGAGGAGCTGGTGGAAGGCAGATGTGGTGGCTGAAGGCTGGAGAGGAGGCGCTCTGGGTCTTGGGCCGTGCTGAGTGGGGGACGGTTGATGTGCATGACTGGCCATGCAGTTTGTGGGAACCTTTGCAGCAACCAGGTTGCTGGGACACCTCATCCATCCCAAGCTGTAACCAGAGGCTGAAGGTATCTGTTAGCGCTGTGGGACTTTTCCTTTTGGATGAAGGAAAATGTGAGAACCAGGAATCTGACCTATGGCCCTGGTGTTCAAAGGCCTGTAGAATGTGCTTGTTAAAATATCAACAGCCTTTTCTTCCGTGGGAAACAGCCTTCTTTCTCAGACCCTGGTATGTGTGTAGCCCAGGAGGGAGTCAAGGGGTCATGGGTGATGCCAGAGTTCCTGATGCCTGCTGTTCTTGGGCCTGAAATATGGAGGTGGGAAACTGCAGAATGGGTGGTGGACATGAACAGCCCCAGATGAGTCCAACAGATGTGCCAGCAGGGCCTGAGAAAGTAAGAGGTCTCTCATCATGTTGAATGGCAGAAAAACCATGAAGATGATGCTTATACCAGTGAGTGTTTATTATGTGCTCACTGTGTACTGGCAAGGTGCTAAGCTCAAGACTTTAGGAAGTGGGTTCAGATGCTTAGGGAGGATGGGTAATGAGCCCATAGTCACAGAGCTAGGAATAAGTGAAACTGGGATTGTTAATCAGCTGCCAACTCTAGAGCCAATTCTCATTTAATGTTTCTGCAGTTTTTATCCTTTTGAACCATCTAGTTCATTGGTTTTCAACCGGGGATGAATTTGCCCCCATGCTCACCCCCCAGTGGACATTTGGCAATATCCCAGATATTTCTGATTGTCACAACTGGGGTGGGGCATTGCTGCTGGCATCTGCTGATAGAAGCAGAAATGAGAATAAGCACCCTACGTCGTGCAGGATAGCCTCTAGAACAAAGAATTTTCCTGGCCAAAATGTCAGTAGTTAAGAAACCTGACCTAGTCTGTGGGACGAGGAAGACATGCAATCAATACTGCACAGTTTTGGAAGGAACACTTTCCTCCACCCTCTTCCCTTCCTTTCTTCTACATTCAATTGTTTATTCATTTGTTCATTTATTCAAGAAATTACAACTCTCTCCTGAAAATTTTAGTACCTTCCCTGATATAAATAGGTGGTTTGTCTTGGCTCACCATATCTTTTAATTGGAGAGGAAATCACACCTTGATGTTTTCACCTGGACAATAACTAGACTTAGAGAGTGAAGGTGCTCTTTCTTAGAACAATTGTGTCTATTTTGGTACTTCTTAAAAATCACCGTTCGGGGGTACTGTCTGGGAAGTCTAAGGACAGTGTTGAGCCCAAGGCACCACGTGTGTGTGGTGGACACCCTAAGGAAATCAGTCTGACCCCAGAGACAACAATTAGAACCATGTGGTTTTTCATTCACCACTGTTTTCAGAAGCCCTGCCAAAACATTTGAGATGAAGACAAAGGGGTCATTCATGCCCAGCAACCCACACTGGGGGAAGCAGAGTCCCCTGGACAGAGAAAGTCAGGCAGTCTGCCAGCTCCCACCGTTAGGGCTTTATTAGTGGGGCAAACACAATTTAGGGAGTCAATGAGGGGGGTCAAACACTGCTGCTAGTCAGAGAAGAACCTGCCAGCATAGCCCTCCCTCTGTGCCCGGGGAGCTTGGCATGGAAGGGCTCCCCACCTAATTAGTGTCCTTCTGAATGTGCAAAGGCAGAAGCCTACAAGTAATTTCTGTAATTGTTTAATTATAGTTGGGTTCCTCTTGTCTTAAAACAGACTAGAGTCTGCCAGTCCAATGCAGGACCATGGGGGAGCTTTACAAAGTTTCCTAACGAATTGGCCTCTGCATGTTTCTGTCATGCCACGAGGGAAAAATAATTGTGTGTTTGTCCCAGAAAACTGACAAGTGGAAGTAGTAACCTACTAAACCTCAGGAACCTCTAGTAGTAATGAGATTCTCATCAAAGGAGCAATTCAAACCTGGGTGGAAGAATCTCTTGGTGTGGAAATGTGGAGAGAATTCAAGAATGAAATGGAGAGAGAAGAGGGAAGAGAGATTCAACAAGATTTAAGATGCTCTCCAGGTCTTGGATTTTAAGCTTATAAATAAATAATTGCTATATATGAAAAATGCCTGGTATAGTATAGGAGCTTAATGTTTACTAAATGATTAATTGAATGGAGAAACAAAAGAATTTTCTTGTCTCAAGGCCCAGGGCATACTTAAATATTTTAGCATAAATTACCCATAATATTGTAAAAATTCTTTCACGAATTTAAGTTATGGATCGAATCCTCATTTCAGGTTGTTTATTGATTATAGAAAGAGTCCTTTGCTTCATAGGACCAATGGCTTTCTTTCCCTTTTACACACTCTTATTTTATACACTCTAAACTTCAGGAGAGATATTTGTGAAAAGGTAATTTTAAGATCTTAGAAAAAGTATAAACCAAAGAAATTATTGCTATCTTTCCTTTGAAGATTACTGGGCAAGTGCTGAGTTGTAACAACTCGAATAGAAAGCTGAATATAAAATCCCAAACAAAGGGCAGTCAAACCCAGAGCAATGTTTAAGTCCACGGACATTTCCTTGCCTTTTTGTTTAAAGCAAAGTAGCTTAGGAGAGTGTGTGGAAAGTGAAGTCTAAGGGTGAGAAGTTCAGGGTTTGCAAATGTGTGCCAATGACTTGCAGGAATTGCTTCCTCTCTTAAACTCCAATTCTTCTTTTTTTAAAAAATTTAATTTAATTTATTTTTTTATTGGAACATGCTCAACTGTACATATCTGTGGGATACAGAGTTGAATATCAATACCTGTGTGCAATATGTGATGCTCAAATCAGAATAATTAGTATATTCAACATTATACAATGTAATCATTTTTCATTTCCTTTTACCAATTCCTCCCTTATCCCCTTGCTCCCCTTCCCACCTCTCATAACCTCAGTTCTGTTCTTTCCTTTTGAAAGTTCAACATATTATTGCAATGGTTGTACATTTCTTTCTTTATTTCAATTTAGTAGTTTATTTTTTAGCTCCTACTTATAAATGAGGACATGCAGTATTTCTTTTCCCATGCCTAACATTTCATTTCACATGATTTTCCCTAAATTCTTCCGTGTTGCCTTGAATGGCAGTATTTCTTTCTTTTTTTATGACAGAGTAGTATTCCATTGTGTATATATACCACATTTTCCCAATTCAGTCGTCTGACAATAGACATTTAGTTTGGTTCCAACTCTTGGCTATTATAAGCAGAGCTGTGATAAACATGGGAGTGCAGATATCCCTTTGACATGATGATTTCCATTCCTCTGGGCATATACCCAGCAGTGTAATTGCTGAATCAGATGACAGTTCTATCTGTAGTTGCTTGAGGAAACCCCATACCATTTTCCATAATGGCCACACCAATTTACAGTCCCAAGAACAGTGTAGGAGGATTCCCCTTTCTCTGCATCCTCATCAGCATTTGTTATTCTCTGTCTTTTTGATGATAGACAGTCTGACTGGGGTTAGATGATATCTCAATGTGGTTTTGATTTTCATTCCCTTGATGCTGAGTGATGTTGAGCATTTTTTCATGTGTCTGTTGGCCATTTGTATATCTTCCTTTGAGAAATGCCTATTCAGCTCCTTTGGTCATTTTTTAGTCAGGTTATTTGGTTTTTTTTACTGTTAAGTTGTTTGAGTTAGTTCCTTGTATATTCTAGATATTAATCCTTTGTCAGATGTATAGATTGCAAATATTGTATGCCACTCAGTACGTTATCTTTTAACTCTGTTAATTGTTTCTTTTGTTGTGAAGAAGCTTTTAGGTTGATATAATCTCATTTGTTTATTTTTCCTTTTGTTGCTGTGCTTTTGGGGTCATATTCATAAAGTCTTTGCACAATCCTACTTCCTGAAGTATTTCCCCTATGTTTTCTTTTAGGAGTTTTTCTTTTTAGTAGTTTCAGGTCTTATATATAAGTCTTTAATCTATTTTGAGTTGATTTGGCTATACAGCAAGAGGTACAGGGCTAGTTTCATTCTTCTGCATATGGATGTCCAGTTTTCCCTGCAAAATTTGTTGAAAAGGCAGTCTTTTCCCTAATTATTTTCTTGGTGCCTTTGTTGAAGATCAATTGGCCATCAGTTTTTGGGTTTGTTTTTGGGTTTTCTATTCTATGCCATTGACTTAAGTGTCTACTTTTATGCCAGTACAATGCTGTTTTGGTTACTATAGCTTTACAGTATAATTTGAAGTCAGGTTGTTTTATGCCTCTGGCTTTATTTGCTCAGGATTGCTTTGACTATTCGAGCTCTTTTGTTGTTCCATATGAATGTTAGGATTGTTTTTTTCTATTTCTGTGAAGAATGTCATTGGTATTTTGATGGGGAATGTATTGAATATGTAGATCACTTTGGATAGTAGGGACATTTTCGCAATGTTAAATCTTCTAACCAAGTGTGGAATATACTATAAAGCAAATGTACTTCACAGGGCCAGGTTTTCCAAAGCCTTGCAGTTTCAAATATTGACCTTTCAAAGGACAGCAAATTTCCCTCAGGCTATAAAGTCTCTGGTGTAAGATAAAGAATTCTAACACAGCAAGATTGCTGGCTCAAAGACAGACTAGTTACTGATTGATATGTAAAGATACTGGGAAATTGCTGTAAGAAGAAATGTTTGCTAAGATCAAGCTTTTGTTGGTGGACTTGTCTTTACTGAATGTTATCAGCTTCTATTGTTAAACTTGTTAAAACTTTAACCGCACCTATGTATCTTCCTGTAACTTCCTGGGCTGGTGAATAAATACAGGAAGAGAACCCGAATTTGGGGTTAATTTCCCAAATGGAAGGAATGCCTCTTGCTTGAGGGTTCTGGGGGAGAATAACCACTTTGGGGCTTCTCACTGCTCAGAAGAGATGGGCTTTGAGTAATCCTTTGTGGCTCCATCACCCAGGGGAAAAGGGGTGACAAATCCATGGGGGGCAAAGCAACAACCCAAGAGCATGGAATGTCTTTCCATCTTTTAGTGTCCCCTTTAGTTTCTTTTGCAAGTGATTTGTAGTTCTCATTGTAGAGATCTTTCACCTCCTTTGTTAAATTGATTCCTAGGTATTATTTTATTTTTTGGATGACTATTGTAAATGGGCTGGATTTCTTGATTTCTTTTTCTGCTAGTTTATTGTTGGAGTATAAAAATGCTACTGATTTGTGTGTGTTGACTTTGTACCCTGCAACTTTACTGAAATAGTTTATCAACTCTAAGAGATTATTTTGTAGAATATTTTGGTTTTTCTATATATAAGGTCATGTCATCTGCAAACAGGGATAATTTGACTTCATCTTTTCCAACGTGGGTGCCCTTTATTTATTTCTCTTGCCTGATTGCTCTGGATAGTACTTGCAATACTGTGATAAATAGAAGTGGTGAGAGTGGGTATCCTTGTCTTGTTCCTTTTCTTAAGGGAAAAGCTTTCAACTCTTCTCCATTCAGGATGATATTGGCAATGGGTTTATCATATATGGCTTTTATCATGTTGAGATACTTTCATTCTATACTTAATTTGCTGAGAGTCTTTATCACGATGGGATGTTGAATGTTGTCAAATGCTTTTACTGCATCTATTGAGATAATCGTATGGTTTTTGCCCTTGATTTTGTTGATGTGGTATATCACATTTATTGACTTGCATATGTTGAAACATCCTTGCATTCCTGGGATGAATCCCACTTGATTGTGGTGTATAATTTTTTTTGATATGTTGCTGTATTCTATTTGCTAATATTTATTTAGGATTTTTCCATGTATGGTCATCAAAGGTATTGGCCTATAGTTTTCATTCTTTGTTGTATCTGTCTGGTTTTAGTATCGGGATGATGCTGGCCTCATAGAACGAATTTGGGAGAATGCCTGTTGTTTCAATTTTTTGGAATAGTTTGATGAGAATTGGTGTTAATTTCTCTTTAAAGTATGGTATAAATCAGCAGTAAAGCCATTAGTTTCTGGGCTATTTTTTTTGCAAGGAGATTGCTGATTACTGCTTCAATCTCATTGCTTGCTATTTGTCTGCTCAGATTTTCTATTTCTTCTTGATTCAGTCTTGGTAGTTTGTATGTGTCCAGAAATTTATCCACTTTTTCCAGGTTTTCAAATTTGTTGGCATATAGTTTTTTAATGACTGTAGTACTGGTTGTAATGTCTCCTTTTTCATTCCTAATTTTTGTTTTTTGGGCTTCTGTCTTGTTTTAGTTAGCCTAGCTAATGGTTTATCTAGTTTGTTTATCTCTTTACAAAACCAACCTTTTGTTTCATCAATCTTTTGTATCATTTTTGGGTTTTTATTTAATTTAGTTCTGCTCTAATCTTAATTACTTCTTTCCATCTACTTTTTTTGGGATTGGATTATTCTTGTTTCTCTAGTTCTTTGAGGTGTAGCATTAGATTTTTATTTGAAATCTTTCTTTTTTTTTTTGGTGTAAATGTTTATTGTAATAGACTTCCCTCTTAGTACTGCTTTTGCAGCATCCCACAGGTTTTGGTATGATGTATCTTTATTTTCATTAGTTTTGAGATTTTTTTTTGATATACCATTTAATTTCTTCTTGGACCCATATGTTGTTCAGGAGCATGTTGTTTAATTTCCATGTGTTTTTATAGTTTCTGGAGTTTTGCTTGTTATTGATTTCTAGTTTTAATCCATTGTGGTCTGAGACAATACTTGAAATGATTTCAATTTTTTAAAAAATTGTTGAGGCTTGATTTGTGACCTCACATGTGGTCGATCCTGGAGAATGTTCCATGTGTAAATGAGGAGAATGTATATTCTATTGTTGTTGAATGAAATGTTCTGTAGATATCTGCCAAATCTAGTTGGTCTAAAGTGTAGTTTAAGTCCTGTGTTTTTCTGTTGCTTTGTTTTCAAGATGTTCTGTTCAATGTTGAGAGAGGGGCATTCAGGTCTCCAACTATTATATTTGTGTCTATCTCTTTCCTTAGGTCTAATCATGTTTGCTTTATATATCTGGGTGCTCCAATGTTGGGTGCATATATATTTATGATTGTTATGTCTTCTTGCTGGATAGATCCCTTTATCACTTTATAGTGGCTTTCTTTGACTCTTTTTATGGATTTTGTTTTAAAGTGTATTTTATCCAATATAAGAATAGATACTCTTGCTGATTTTTATTTTCCATTTGTGTGGTATATCTTCTTCCATCCCTTTACTCTTCATCAGTGTGTGTCTTTACAGGTGACATTACTCTCTTATAGACAGCATGTAGTTGGGTCTAGCTTTTTAATTCAATCAGCCAGTCTGTGTCTTTTGAGTGTGGAATTTAATCTATTTACAGTTAGGGTTGTTACTGAAATGTATTATCTGCTGGCATTTTATTAATTTCCATTTGGATATTTTAAATATCTTTTCCTTCTTTACCTTTTATTGTTTGCCTTTGGTATTTGTTGGTTTTTGGAGGTGGTAAGATGTAGTTTCTTTCTCTTTCTTGTTTGCATTTTTATTCTACCAGTGGGTTTTGTTCTTTCTTGTGTATTCATGGTAGTGGTTATCATTTTTTGGATTCCAGATGTAAGACTCCCTTCAGGATTTCTTGTAGGGCTGGTTGTATGGTGGTGAACTCTTGTAATTTTTGTTTGTCTGAAAAACACACAATTTCTCCTTCATTTCTGAAGTATAGCCTTGCTTGGTACAGTATTATTGGCTGGCAGTTTTTTTCTTTTAGTATTTTGAATATATCATCCCCTTCTCTTCTGGACTGTAGAGTTTCTGTGGAGAAGTCTGCTATTAGTCTGAGAACTCCCTTATAGTTGATTTGACACTTTTCTCTTGGTGTTTTTAGGATTCTCTCTTTGTCTTTGAGTTTTGACAGCTTGACTAAAATGTGTCTTAGAGACTATCTTTTAGGATTGAGTCTGCTTGGGGATCTTTGAGCCTTCTGAATCTGAAAGTCTGTGTCTCTCCCCATACCTGGGAAGTTTTCCACTGTTATTTCATTGAATATGTTCTCAGTGCCTTTTTCCTTCTCCTCCCCTTCAGGAATAGCCATGATCCAGATGTTTGTGTGCTTAAGGTTATCTACTATCTCTCTTAGATTTTCTTTATTTTTAAAATTCTTTTTTTCTTTTTTTGTCTGCCTGAGTTATTTTGAAGAGACTGTCTTCAAGACCAGAAATTCTTTCTTCTGCTTGCTCTAGCCTGCTGCTTTAGCTCTCAGTTGTGATTTTTATTTTGTTGAATGACTCCTACAGTTCCATGAGCTCTGCTACATTATTTTTTTAAAGTATTAATCTCTTTGTAAATTTCTTCTTTCATGTCTTCACATCCTGGATAATTTTGCTCAGTTCATTGTTTTGTATAAATGTGTCTTCTTGTATCTCATTGAGTTTCCTTAAGATTTTTACTTGGAATTCCTTTTCAGTTATTTCAAGGTTTTCCTGCTTTATGGGGTCTGGTACTTGAGAGTTGTATTCCTTTGGTGGACTCATATTTTCACTTCTTTTTCTTTTTTTCTTCTTGTATTTCCAGTAAATCTGTGTTGATATCTTGTCATCTAGTAGAGAAGTTACTTCTTTTATTATTCTCCTTCCCAGGACTCTGCTGTTGACTGTTCTTGTGTCAATGCAGTCGAGTGGTCAGTGGTCTGCCTTCACAGTGGCAGTGCCTGCTGCAGCTGCTGCTGTGGCATCAGGATGCCCTTGTGGCAGTGGTGGTCATGGAGGTGGCTTTGGTGGGCTGCCCAAATGGCAGCAATGGCTCCAGTAATGGCAGGCTGCTTGTACAATGAAGGTAGCTGCCTGACAGTACTGGTGGTCATGGCAACTGAAGAAGGGGTGGGGTAGCAGCCATCTGTGTGGCTGAAGTGTCCATGGTGGCAGCACATGCAAGTACGGTGTCTGCAGCAGCAGTGGGGTTATCTTGCCTTGATGGCAGTGGTGTCAGTGGCTGCAACTGCCTTCCTGGTTCTGTGGTGTCCTTGGCTGTGTCTTTGGTGGAAGCGAGGTTACCTTGTGGGGACAGCAGTGGCACTGGCAGCTCCAGCCATTTCTCTCATGTCTGCAGTGTCCTTGGTGGCAGCAGAGTTAACTAAGGGTGGTGGTAATGGTGGTGGTGGTTGCAGCCACCTTCCTCACATCTGCAGAGTTTGTGGCTACACCAACAGGCCAACTGCAGGACTGTTGCTCTGCAGGGAGCTGCTCCATAATGGTTGATGTTTCTCGGACTGGACAATGGCTCTGGCAACTGTGACAGCAGTGGCTGTGAGCCTGTTTACATCTTCTTCTGCAGGAGGAACATGCCCTGGGCACCTCCAGTCTGCCATCTTCCTTGAAGTTCCAATTCTTCTATATAATAAAAATAGTAACATCTGCCCACCATAGTGTTCTGGGTATTTTTGAATACCACGTGAGATATTGCACATGGATCCTGTTTAAACTATGCTATTGTCATCTTTTTATGGTCATCTTATTTCAACATATATCCTTAAAATCAGCTATTGAGCTTACAACACCTCAACAGTCGCTCTTCACTATAGAAATTCTGTTACTTTCATATAAAATATTTTTCTTGAATTTGAAGAAAATAATATGGGAATATTATTTCATTAACTATGCAAAATCCATATGGTCACTTTTATTTCATTTTATTAATAGACATCTACCAAAACAGCCAGGACGTGGAAGAAAGGGCTCTGGATCAAGAGATAGGGAACATGAGAGTTGGTGTATTCTTTCCCTTTCTATTTTCTTCTTTCCTTCCTTTTTTCTTTCCTTCATCCCTCCTTCCCCCCTGTATTTACATGACAGGCATATATTACATCCTGTGATATAAAATTCATGAGACTGATTCTGTCATCTTAATGTCTTCAGAATTTATTGATGGTAAAAATAAAGTCATAGAGAATTGAAACAGAGTATCAAATATGTTTCAACAAGCCTGAATGGGGTGAGATGTCAAGGGAGGCTTCTGAGAAAAGGAAATGTCTCCTTTGGATGTTGAAGAGTGAGTGGGAGTTTGGAATGGATAAAAAGCAGGGTAAGAATACAGGCTGAGAAAACTTCGAGTGGTTCCATAGGACTGAAGGGAAGGATATTTCTAAGCCCATTCTAGGAAATGAGATGAAAAAGTTAGAAAAAATGCCAAATCAAAAAGGGCCTTCTCAGCCATGAAGTGTTTTGATTTTATTTGAAGTTTACAGAGAAACATGAAAGAGCTTAAAATGAGGGTAGTGATGTGATCCAAATGACATTCAGAAAAATCGTTCCATCATCTATTGTACATGCCATGAGAAGGGAGACTAGAGGCAGGAAGACCAGTTTATGGGCTGTGCAATGTCCCAAGGGAAAGACAGTGGCCAAGATTCAGTTCAAGGAAGTGGAGAAAGAGAAGAGGCACCTGAGAACAGGTAAGGTGGCACCTCAAACAAGACCAGATGAATTGTTATATGCAGGGTTCAGAGAGAGTGGAGGGCTTCCTTGCTCTGCTATAACTCGAGCTATTTGCCCAGGCAAGTTATTTTCCCTCTTTTAACATAATTTTTGTAATGTATAAAACAAGTTTATATAGTTCTTTTTTTAGAACGCAGTGTGTATCTAAAGACCATATGTCTCCATCATCTGTTGGAGAACATTCCAGGTAAAGGAGTAATTAGTTTGTTGGTTTGTTTTTACAGATGAAACAACATTTGAAGTTGAAGAAGTTGGTCATCTTTTCCTTCTTGTTTTCTATGTTTAGAAGCAAGCACTGCCATCATCCTGTGTAGATCATAGCAGATCAAGTAAGGAACATATTTTGAATGGACCAGTCAGCCTGAAAATTTGTAAACTTGCTACAGGGAAAATTTTTGTCATTCCTCATTGGACAATATAAGCAATGAGCAATAATGCCTTGGCTATAACCCATAATATAATGATGAAGCTCTTCCACACCTAATTCACCAGAATTGACATATTACTTTCTGCCCTTTTCCCTTATCCTTTTTTCCAAATGTTATACACTCCCCTTTATATCCATTCTTGTGGTGCTGTTTGTCACCTACAATTCAAATGGGTACTGTTTTAGACAGGCTAGAAGAGGCTGCAGTCCAGTTGGATATATTTGCATTTTTCTGTGGGTCTTGCTTTCCATAAATGCACCTTTCTTTTTGAATGTTTTTCTTATGTATTTAAAGATAATCCCTCCCCATCTCTCTGCCGCCACCATAGTCACTCTCATTTGACCTTAGCCAGGAGTCCAATTTTGGGGATGTTGTGTACAGAGCTAGCTCCATATTGTGGCCCTGTCTTTCCAAAGGTAAATGAATAAGACTGTTAATAGAAAGGACTATCCAAGCCTGTGGAAAGCCCAAAGTTGTCCTTTGGAGAAACCAATTGACTCTAGCATCAAACTCAAAGACTCGTCTTTCCTTAGAAATGTGGATCACTGTCTCATTCAACTCTTTCAGCCCTAACTCATTGTGTAATTTGGATCATGTTATTTAATGACTAACTCTTGAATTCCTCACTTATAAAATGGAAATTATAAGGTCTGTCTCAAAGTGATGTTTTGCAGGTTCAGTTTCTAATATAGGGCTTACTACTCATGTGTATCAAGCAGGATAGGTTAAGTTCTTCTGCAATAACAATCAAATGCTGCTTCTCAGTGGCTTAAAACAACAAATGATTATTTCTTGTACACGCGGCTTGGCCAATAAAGTTTGAGAGGGGGCCTCTTCTTTCTGTAATCCTGCAACGATCCAATCTGATGGTCTCTACCATCTTATGACATCAATGTGTCAATGTCAGGCTTGAGGGTGACTCAGACAATTCACTGTCATATTTCATTAGATAAAATAAGTTGCATGGCCATGTTGTGCTTCAAAAGTATGGGGACATATAATCTTTCTAAGTCCTTGTATGGATAGGAGACTAGAAATACTGCTGTGCACAAAAATGTCTGTCTGAATATCTAAACGGTTTATCTACCATCCACTTTCCAAAATGCATCAGTATGCACAATAATAAGAGAAAAACCTTTTGAGCTCACACACACATATTTATAAAAATAATATTTGGTGTGTTAGTGAAATATGTGTGTGTGTGTGATGGGGGTGTGTTGTATACCTCTGTGCTGTATGTAGCTGGGGATGGGGAGGTAAGTGGAACATAAGAAATATATTGACAACAGTTATTGACTTTGGGTTGCGTTAATGATATGCCAGTTTCCTATACATTTCTAGAAGCTGATGGAGTAAATAACTAGCCTAAAAATTTACTTAATAATGCATTTTGCATATGTATTCAAGTAAGCCCAATATAAGCTGCCTAATACTCAAAAGGGATTATTGGCTCCCAAGAAGAGCTAAAACTGTTGCAGAAGAAGAGGAGGAAAAAATCCAATAACTTTCCTCATGGTCCTATGGGCTATCAGCAACATTTTTGTATTAGATGGAATTAGACAGACCCACTGTTAACTGTGTGATGTTAGCAAGTTGCATCACCTCTCTGGTAATTATTTCACTCAAATGTAAAACAGGAACAATGATACCCTATTTGGCTTCACAATCTTGTACTCAATTTATAAATTCACTCGAGTACCATTTAGGATCTTAGTGACAGGGAGATTATTACATTGACAATGAGGCCCATTTCATTCCTGTGCAAGGCAAATAGCTGGAAAGTTCTTTCTTATGTTAAACTGAAATGTGTCCTCCATTGGTCATTCAGGGCAGGGACACTCCTCTGCACTATGCCAGTCCTTCAAGAAGGCAATGTATCTCCTTAATTCTGCCCATATACTGTCTCAATTTTTCCATTTCATTTATCCTGCCCTGGTATACATGGTGAAACCATTTAAGAGCATTTTTCTTTAAATATAACAAATGAACTGGATACCATGTGTGCTCTGAACCATGGCTAATAAGACATATATAATAATAAGGGGAAATCATGAAGAGAAATGAAAAGAAAAAGCTCTGTGTGTGTATGTGTGTGTGCACATGTGCAGATGTTTATTTCTGTAGCTGCTCATTAGACCATAGCTGCTATTTCAAACTTCTTTCTTCTACTATTGACTTCATGTTAACTTTCTCTTTATCCATTATCTCCACTAATCAATGTCCTTTATTAGCTGGGTAATCCTGATCTTCACCCCTTTGTTGTCTAAATCCTTAATTGTTTTGCCTTCTATTTTGGTTGCTGTAATTTCCAATTAATTTTTACTATTGCACATGGGAATACTAAAACTTGTGAGAACCTTCCAGGTTCCAGGCATGTTCTCTCTGACCCACCGTGTAACAGCAACTCAAATTTCCTCTTGATGATCAGAATCAGTCATCTAGCTAGGATGATAACTGCTTCCCCATCATGAGTTTAGTGATGCAACAAGCCTGATATGGACAGATAGCTATTGCAACTGCCAATTCAGTGGAAAAATCATTGTGTCCCCTGATAAAAACATTTCTCTATTGGGAAGTAAATTGTTCAAATCAGAATCATTCAAAGTTGTAGGGATGGGTAACAAATATTCTGTGAATGAGTACAGTAGTGAAGGGTGTTGTTCCCACTTTTATCTCTTGATTCCCAGACCCATATATTCCAGCTGTGGGAGAAGTAGCACCATGTATTAATTGCTTATTTAAAGCATATGATGCATATTTTAAGATATAACCCCAAACTTTCAGGATGTTGTTTCCTAATAGGTACTATAACTGAGTCTTCAGAAAGGCTATTTCACCAGTCTAGGATGCTAGATGCTTTGGAGAGAATGAGCTACAGTGTAAGACCATTGAATTCCCTGGGTATAAGCCCATTGCTTCACTTCTTTTGCTGTAAAATAAGTTCAGAAACAAGGTTATGTGTTATTCCATGATGGTGAATAAAACATTCTGATAGTTCCTGGATGGCAATCCTGACAGTACATTGTGGAGCAGGAGAGACAAATCTGTATCCAGAATATGCATCTGTTGCAGTGAAGACAAATCACAATCCCTTCTATGATAAAAGGAACCCAACTTAATCAACCTGATATAAGGCAGTTTCCACAAAGAAATGATGCAATTATGATGTTAAAATAGGCATATCCACTTATTGCTATAAGAACTTTAATAGGATCATATATCTTAACTCAATAAATTATTCGGTGGGAGTTTATTCTAAAGAAATAATCAGATGTAAAGAAAGTTCTTTATGCTCAAAGGTATCAATCACAGAATTACATGCATTAGCAAAACCTAAAGAACAACCTCAGCATCCCACAGTAGGGAGAAGGGTATTAAATTATGTGCATAAGTTCAAGGAATTATTACACCACATTTAATAACAGTAAGTAATAAATAAATTCTTAATGCTAAGTTAAAAAAAGCAGGGTACAATATTTGTTTTCAAAAGGTAACATTTTTAAGGTAAAGAAAAACCTATACATAAGAAAGAAATAAAAGCCTGGAAAGAACTCCATGTCTAATCAATCACCAATCCCTTTTGTTTGCTCTTCCAAAATATGTTCTGAATCTGTAAACTTCTCTCTTCCTCCATTATTCCCATCTTTGTCCCGGCCATTGTCACCTCTCATTTGGATGGCAGCAACAGCTCCTAATGGCTTCTCCCCAGGCACCCTTGCCCCATTCAGATGCATTTTCTACACTGCAGTCAGAGGGATTTTCTAAAATATGAATTTGATTATAGAATTTTCCCTGCCTAAAACCCTTCAATGGCTTTTCATTTCTTTAACAATAAGTTCTAAAATCTTTAATGTGCCTTAAAAGGCTGTACATGATTTGGCTACAGCAAACCTCTCCAGTCTCATTTCTTGCTCTGTATACCCCAGCTGTTCTGGTCTACACTCAGTCCTGTTTTCTGTCCAGATGCCTCTGTTAATGGACACTACTAGGCAGTGATGGGATGTAGGTAATGCGTATTTTGTATGCACGCTATGCATAATTTTATGTCTTTTCTCCTATTGTTCTATTTTGCTTTCTTAAGTATTCTTCATAGAATAAGGACCTCTGTTAAGTAAAACATAATTTATACTAAAATAATAAATTCCTCCCAGGTGATATTTTTCATTTTCTCACTCGACTAGGAGGCAAATTATTTCAAGGGTTGTTAATTCAGACTAAGAATTTCAGGCAGAATGCCCACCAATGCACACAAAGAAAAAGAGGGACAAAGTATCTGTGTCCACCCATTTATAATTATTTTATAATTGTAAAACAAATTGAGGAAACATTACCATAAGGCTGACAGGACTCGAATAAATCTTCATAAACGAACATTAAGCAGTTGCTATGACAAAGTGAGGGAGGGGTGCTGTCCCTTTTTCATGGTTTGGAGTGGAAGTGCTCACCCTATATTCCCCAAGGCTTATTCTGTAGCCCGTTACATCTCACCCCCAGGTAGTCTCAACAGGAAACCCTGGTGGTAAATTCCCCAGGCTCCCAGTGAGGGAACAAAATCCTGGCTCTCTGCTGCTGCCAACAGAATTTTTAACTTTTCTTTCATTAAATTAAATTATTTTTAAAAATAATATTTTTTAAGTTTTAAAATAAGTGCTTTTTGTTTTTATTTTGTACCTTTTCTAGTTATTTTATAATTCAGTGAGAAGTTGGCTCTCAGATTCTGTCCCTTTCATGTCATTTAAGTCTATTTATAATTATTCAAAAGTGATAGAAGTGGCAGATACTCTGATTTCTGTTCCTTCACTGGACAGTTGGATCTGATTGTACCTCCTTTCTTCCTCTTGACCCCAATTTCAGCTCTCCTAATCCACGGGCTCTATCATAGAGGATGCTTTCCCAGACAACTGATGTATTCTCACATCACAGTATCCAGCATATTACTGGATTCTCCTGCAAGGAGAGACATAAGAAATGTCTGGTTTACTGGTCAACGGATTTCAAGGTGGTGATCGTGTCTCAGCAAAGGGGATGCAGCTTTAGTAACTACATAAATATTCCTAGGTGCCAGCAGCAACTTTAAATGGTAGCTCCATTATTTCTTTCCCAGGGACATCTTGGAGCTCTTTGATCCATTCAAATTACCCTGTTATAGGCTCTCATAACCACATGCTCTTGTTATACATTTATTGGTGTGATTTCTTTGTGTATGTCTTTCATTAGACTGTAAGTTCCACAAAGATGGGGACTATAGACTTTCTTTTTATTCTTTCCCTCCCTTCCTTTATGTTTTATTTACCATTATGCCTCCAGTCTCTAACCCAGTGCAAAGCACATGGTAAGGGTTCATGTGAATTCATTGCTGAATGAATGAATAGAAAAAGCTTACTCAACAAGTTACAGTTTAGGTAATGGTGCAGCTTGCAGAGAATTAATTGTTCCAGAGGAAACAATAAAAAATTATGGACACAATACAAGTAAAAATAAAACTTCAAGAACCAAAGAGCAACCAAAAGAAGTTGTAAACCAGTAAGGATTTGATCCTTGAGAAAAGGGAGCCACTCTAGGTGAGATGGACATTAATTTTTTTCTTTGAGGATTGTATTAGTTCATTTTCTATTGTTGATAACAGAATACCTGAAACTTAGTGATTTGTAAGGAAAAGAAATTTATTTCTTGCAGTTTGGAGGCTGGGAAGTCCAAGGTCCAGGGGACACATCTGGTAAGGGCCTTCTTCTTGATGGGGGCTTTCAGCAGAGTCCTGAGACAATGCAGGCTATCACATGGCAAGAGCAAGAGTGAGCATTTACACCCATTAATCGATGAATGGATTAGTCCATTCATGAAGGCATAGTCCTCATGATCCAATCACCTCTTAAAGTTCTCACCTTTCAGCACTGTCACATTGGGGATCAATTTTTCACATGAACTTTGGAGGGGACAAACATTCAACCCATATCAAGGATATTCTAATAGTTATGGAGTGTGGTGGCTAGAACTCTGGCCATAGTCTTTTGGATCAGAGGAGTCAGAGGATAGAGTTTTTAAATTTTCTGAGATCCTAGAACATTGAGGAGTAAAGTTCTAAGAAAGAATGCAGCCACAGAGGGAAAACATCAAAAACCCGTATATGAATTCCTCTCTAATCCTAGTCTGACTTGTTAACTATGCTTGTTTGGATGAGACTTTGCAGATTCCAGAGGATGTATTAACAGCTTGAAGGATGAAAGAGCTAAGTAGGGATTTATTCTGCTACGCATCAAAGAGGAGTAAGAGTTTGGAGTTAGCACCCCTCTATGTGAGAGGGATTTGGTAAACATCATTGGATTTTCAGTGAAACTCTAGAAAGGCCATACCTTAAAAGTAAAGACTCCTTCTGAGAACTAAGACATTTGCCCTAGGACTAAGGGCAAAATCAACATAATTCCACCCTAACAAAGCCTACAACTAAACTACTGTGGTGTCAAGGTGATCTATGAATAATATTCAACTTCCAGAACAAATTAAAAACATTGTTCCAAATAAGTTAACAAAATTAAGAGTCTTTACAACATAATAACAACAAAGCCCAGCACACAATTAAAAAAAATTACTAGATGTCTGAAGAAATAGGACAATGTGACCCTTGGTCATGAGGAAATTAGTCAATAAAAATAGACACAAATGATCAGAGATTGGAATTACCAGGCAATAAATTTAAGATGATCAATACAAAAGTATTAAAGAAATAGATACAATAAAGAAATGGAGAATTTCAGAAAAGATATAAAAACTTTGAAAAAAGGAATCAAATAGAGATCTTAAAGAGGCAAATACAATAGCGGAAATAAAAGAAAAAAAAGAATTGGGTGGGATTAATAGCATATCGGGTCCAATGAAAAAAAGTATAGATGCTCCTCGAATTACCATGGGATTATGTCCTGACAACGCCATCATAAATTGAAAGTGTAGTAAATTGAAAATACATTTAATACACCTAACTTACCAAACATTTTACCTTAGCCTAGCCTACCTTAGACATGCTCAGAACACTTTCTTAGCCTACATTTGGGTAAAATAATCCAACATAAAGTCTATTTTACAATAAAGTGTTAAGTATCTCACATAATTTATTGAATACTCTAACGAAAGTGAAAAACAGAATGGTTGTATGGGTACTCACCATGAATACACAGCTGAAAGCACCCTGGGCTTGAAGAATGTTTGAAGCATTGAACTAAAATTAATTGATGAATGATGGGGATGCTACAGTGACAGGGACATCAATTTCTCTGTCTTCTGATGAGGCTCAAGAATAGCTGGTAGAAGGCACTGGGGCTTTGACACTTGTTGATGGTTTAACAGGTATAGTGTTCTTCAGGAAGCTATCACATAATGGTTGTTTACCTTTGTGATCATGTAGCTGCCTGAGAGCTGTGGCTTGCTGCTGCTACATAGAATTGTGAGAGAGTATTGTACTACAATTGCTAGACTGAGAAAAGATCAAAATTCAAAATATGAAGTACAGTTTCTACTGAATGAATATTGCTTTCACACCATTGTAAAATCAAAAATTTATAAGTTGAACTATTGTAAGTTGGGACCATTTGTTTCCATAAACTTAAAGACACATTGCTAGAATTCACCCAGACTAAGGACAGAGAGAAAGAGGAAGAAGATTTAAAACAAAACAAAACAAAATCTTTGAGTTCAAGGAGAGGGAAGTTAGAGTTGGACAAAAAATTTTATATATATCTATATCTATATCTAAATATTTCTATCTATCTATCTATCTATCTATCTATCTATCTATCTATCTATCTACCTACTTATCTATCTATATATATTGTCCAATAGATAGATAAATGTTGGCCAAACTATTTCAAAGTTGGATCAAAATCATCAACCCACAGATCCAAGAAGGCTAAAAAACCCCAGGCAGAACAAATACAAAGGAAATCACACCTGAGAACAGTATAGTCAAACTGCTATCAACCAAAGTAAAACAAAAAGCCTTGAAAGCATCCAGAGGGGGAAAACATATGCAGGAGAATCTGGAGAAGAATGACAGCAGATTTATTACAAAAAAATAAAGAAAAAAGTGAAAGAATGGGAGCAAGAGGATAAAGGAATGACACCTTGTCAGGGCAGGGAATGAGGTGTGGGAAATCACTATCACATGGATTCCTTCATCAAGTGAAAGTATCTTTTTAAAAATGAAGAAAATATAAAGACATTTTTCAGATAAACAGAAGCTGAGAAAATATATTCATACTCACACTATGAGAAATGCTAAAGGATGTTCTTCAGGATGAATAAAACCAAATGAACACTTGAATATAAAAGGAAGGAAGGAAGAGCACTAGAAATAGTAAACATGAAAAGCTATACTTTCCTTTCTCAAATGTTATAAAATTTAATGGACTGTTCAGAGCAAAAATAATAACAAAGTTGAGGGTTGCTAGCAAAGAAGTAAAATGTGATGATAGCACAAAGACAGGATGAGAACATACTGTGTAAAGTTCTTACATTTATATTAGAAGTGACATAATGTTAATTCAATATAGGCTTAGATAAGCTAAGAATGCATATTGTTAGTCTTAGAGCAATCATTAGGAAAAAAAAGAGCTGAATAAAAACGAAAAAAACAATAGAGGAGATAGGTTAAACAAGTAAACAGAAAAATTACAACTTGATTAACCCAAGGGAAGACAGGAAATAAGGAATAAAAACCCCAGAACTAAGAGCACAGATAAACAATACATAGCAAGCTGCTGTAATTAATTCAAACTATATTAATACTTATATTAAATGCAAATGAAGTAAACATTCCAGCTAAAAGGCAGGGGCTGTCACATTGGATATAAAGAAAGAATCAAGCAAATGTTGTTTTTAAGAAATATGTTTTAACTATAAAGACACAGATGAGTTGAAAGTAAAACAATAGAAAAATAACAAATAGAACCTAAAGCCTGTTGGGATATAAATATGAGGAAGCTCATATTGCACAGTACGCAAAGTAGACTTCAAGATAAGGAGTATTTCTATAGATAAAGGGCATTATTTTATAACGATTGAAGGTCAATTACTCAAGAATACCTACAAATCTCAAAGATGTAAGCAATAAATAAGAATACTCCAAAATACATAAAGGAAAGTTGATAAAAACAGGGAAATGAGCCGAGAAATGCACAAACATAGAGATTTTAACACCACTCAAATAAAACTGATGAAACAAGTAGACTACCATGCAGAAAGAATGCAGAGATTTGAAAACTTACTCAACTTGAGCATAATGACATTTGTAGAACATATACCCAGAGATTGTGGATGCATATTCTTTTCAAGTTCATATTAGTTAAAAGACATTCATAAAGTTAGACCATATGCTGGGCCTTAAAACAGGTCTTGATAAATGGCAGCTGGTGGTAATCATACAATGTATGTTCTCCGACAAGAATAAAATGACATTTGAAATAAATAAGAATAAGATATCTGGAAAAGCCCAAAATGTTTAGAAATAGAAGAAATCACAAAAGGAGTTAAGAATATTTTGAAATAGATGGTAATGAAAACACAATATATTACAATTTGTGGGAGGTAACTAAAATATTTAGAGATAAATGTACAGTTTTAAAAGCTTATAGTACAAACCTATAGGATAGGTTTAAAATCAGTGATCTACATTTCCACAATATGAAGCAAGTAAATGAACAAATTAATCTCAAAATAATTTAAAAAAGGAAAATATAGTTGACCCTTGAACACAGGTTTGAACTGTGTTGATCCACCTATACACACACACATTTTTTTTTCAATAAATGTATTGGAAAAATTTTTGGAGATCTGCAGCAATTTGAAAAAACTTGCAGATGAATGATGTAGCCTAGAAATATTAAAAAAAAAAAAGAGAGAAGGTTAGGTATGTCATAAATCCATAAAATATATGTAGATACTAGTCTATTTTATTATTTGCTATCATAAAACATACACAAATTTATTACAAAGTTAACATTTATTAAAATGTCTGCACACAAACACAGATTGTACATGGCATCATTTGAAGTTGATGTAAATGTAAACAAATATAAAGATACAGTATTAAATCATAATTGCATAAAATAAACTATAGTACATATTGTACTACTATGATAATATCCTAGCCATCTCCTGTTGCTATTGTGGTAAGCTCAAGTGTATGAGTATCTGTTTAAAACACCATGTGATGCTAATAATTTTCACATGAGCAGTTTGTCTCTCTAGTAAATTTCTTATCACAGTAAAAAATGATCTGTCATGGTTTTCTGTTCCTTATGATTTTCTTAATAACACTGTACTTTCTCTAGCTTACTTTATTATGACATTACAGTATATAGCACATATAACATACAAAACATGTGTTAATTGACAGTTTATATTGTTGGTAAGGCTTCCAGTCAACAGTAAGCTATTAGTAGTTAAGTTTGGAGGGAGTCAAAAGTTACATGTGAATTTTCTACTATGTGGGGAGTCAGCACCCTTAACTCCCACATTGTTCAAGGGTCAACTGTTATAAAGATGAGATAAGCCATCATAACATAGAAAACAGACCTAGAACGGAAGGCAACAAACCAGAGACAGAGCGAGCGCCCGACCTGGCACAGCACTGTGAGTGATCCCTGGCACAGCTCTGTTCGGGGGGTGGATGCCCACGCGGCTCCCGCCTGCACCACCAGGCCACTCATTGCCCCGGTGCTGCCTCCATTTTCCCAGGTGCGGGCAGCTCCGCCCTGCTCGGCCATCACTGAGCCTATTTGCTTGGCCTGGCGCCGGGCTTTCCGGACCCTGCGGGCCGACCTCCTCTCCCACTCCCTCCGCGGTTCTCTGGCGGGGCTGGGGGTGTGGGGCGTCCCGACCAGTGTTGGGAAGACTAGGAAGTACGGACGGGCTGACTGTCACTCCACCACACCCTGGACTCCGGCCCCGGTAAACTTCCTGTTACTGGGAGGCAGATACCATCTCTGCGACCACCAGTTTGGAAAAAAGCCTAACGAATTTCTGGTTGGGAATAGTGTGGTAGGAGAGTTCCCAGGTCCGCTTGAACCTGCCGGAGACCAGGCTGCAGGCGGGCACTAGACTCGGTTTATACCGGGGGGATACAAAGGTGAACAAGACCCGAGAAAGATCTACACAGTGCTACAAAGGCACCCAGAGAGACCGGTCGTCTGTGCCTAGCAGAAACCTGGTAGACTTCCTGGGCGAGGTGGTGCTGAGCAGGGTCTTGAAGGCCCAGCTGATAGACGAAGGGTGCAGAAGACACGCCCCAGCCCAGCACAGTGTGCACAGAGGGGGGAGACGTGCGGCCAGGGAGGCGGAGACTTGACAGAAACCACACACCCGGTGGGGTCGCCACTGCACGATCTAACAGCCTGGGCCAGAGCACACGGAACGGGGAGAAGTCCTGTACAGAAAGTGAAAGCTCAACAGAGATCACACACCCTGTGGTATGTGATCCACCAGCCCAGCAGAGTCCAAGCTGACCAGAAAGGTGGATCCCCGGAGAAGCCCAAGACCCGAGGCAACCACACACACAAGACACTAGAGGCCAACTGAGCAGTCACGGTGGGAGCCATACCAAATTGGCAACCACAGCAACATCCTAGTTAGTCATTAGTCTCAAACCGGTGGACTGTGAAACCCCCTGCCACAATGAATAAACACCAAAAAAAAGACACCAGAAATACAAAAAATCAAGAAAGTACACCACCAAAAGTTAATAAATCTCATACTCTAGATCCTATAGAACAAGAAGCCCTTGAAATAACTGACAAGGAATTTCGAGTGATAATTCTAAGGAAACTGAATGAGATACAAGAAAACTCAGCTAGACATCATGATGAAATGAGGAAAAGTATACAGGATCTGAAAGAGGAAATATACAAGGAAATCAATGTCCTGAAAAAAAATGTAGCAGAACTTGCTGAACTGAAGAAGTTATTCAGCGAAATAAAAAACACAACGGAGAGTTTAACCAGCAGGCTTGTCGAAGTTGAAGAGAGAACCTCTGAACTTGAAGATGGGCTGTTTGAAATAACACAAGCAGACAAAAAGAAAGAAAAAAGAATCAAGGACATGGAAGAAAATCTGAGAGAGATATCAGACAACCTCAAGCGCTCAAATATCCGAGTCATGGGTATTCCAGAAGGGGAGGAAAATGGAGATTCCATTGAAAACATATTCAACAAAATAGTGGCAGAAAACTTCCCGGGTATAGGAAAAATCACAGATCTTCAGATCCAGGAAGCTCAACGATCTCCAAACGTATTCAACCCAAAAAGGCCTTCTCCAAGACATGTCATAGTCAAATTGGCAAAACTCAGAGACAAAGAGAGAATCTTAAAAGCTGCAAGAGAGAAGCGTCAAATCACCTATAAGGGAGCCCCAATCAGGTTAACATCAGACTTTTCATCACAAACCCTAAAAGCTAGAAAGGAATGGGATGATATTTTCAAAATACTAAAAGACAAAGATTGCCAGCCAAGAATACTCTACCCTGCAAGGCTATCCTTCCGAAATGAGGGGCAAATAGTATATTTCTCAGACAAACAAAAACTGCGGGAGTTCACTACCACAAGACCACCCTTACAAGAAATCCTCAAGGGAGTACTGGGTTTGGTTCCTGAAAAATAACTACCACTGCCATAAAAACCTAAGAAAAATCTAAACCCGCTAGTACAATAAAAATGGCATTCGTGAAGAGAAAACAAGCTAACAAAAACACTATCTACAACCTAAGGAACCAACAAACAAAGAAACCAAACAGTAAATCAGAAAGCAAGGAACAAAAGACACCTAAGACAACCAAACAACCAATAAAATGCTAGGAATAAATCAACACCTTTCAATAACAACTCTTAATGTTAAAGGCTTAAATTCCCCAATTAAAAGACACAGACTGGCTGACTGGATCAAAAAGCAGGACCCAACTATATGCTGCCTACAAGAGACCCACCTCACCCATAAAGATTCACACAGACTAAGAGTGAAAGGATGGAAAAAGATTTACCATGCAAACAGAAAAGAAAAACGAGCTGGAGTGGCTATTCTTATATCTGACAAAATAGACTTTAAACTAAAAACCATAAAAAGAGACAATGAGGGACACTACTTAATGATAAAAGGACTGATCCATCAAGAAGACATAACAATCATAAATATGTACGCACCCAATGTTGGAGCAGCCAGATTTATGAAACAAACTCTATTAGACCTAAAGAAGGAAATAGACACTAATACCATAATAGCAGGGGACCTGAACACTCCACTGTCAATATTAGACAGATCATCTAGGCAAAGAATCAGTAGAGAAACACAAGATCTAAACAAGACTCTAGACCAATTGGAATTGGCAGATATCTACAGAACATTCCACCCAACAACCTCAGAATATTCATTCTTCTCATCAGCACATGGATCATTCTCCAGGATAGATCACATATTAGGTCACAAATCAAGTCTCAATAAATTCAAAAAAATTGGAATTATCCCATGTATCTTCTCAGACCACAATGGATTAAAACTAGAAATTAATAACAAACAAAACTCTGGAAACTATACAAACACATGGAAATTAAACAGCATTCTACTTAATGACATATGGGTCCAAGAAGAAATCAAGCAGGAAATCAAAAAGTTTATTGAAACTAATGAAAACAATGATACATCATACCAAAACCTGTGGGATACTGCAAAAGCAGTATTGAGGGGAAAATTTATTGCATTAAATGCTCACTTCAGAAGAATGGAAAGCTGGCAAGTGAACAACCTAACACTTCACCTTAAAGAACTAGAAAAACAAGAACAATCCAATCCTAAAGTTAGCAGACGGAAAGAAATCATTAAGATCAGAGCAGAACTGAATGAAATTGAAAACCAAAAAACAATTCAAAAGATCAACGAATCAAAAAGTTGGTTTTTTGAAAAGATAAATAAAATTGACAAACCATTAGCATGGCTAACAAAAAAAAGAAGAGAGAAGACTCAAATAACAAAAATTAGAAATGAAAAAGGCGATATTACAACTGAATCATCTGAAATACAAGGAATCATTCGAGACTACTATAAACAACTATACGCCAACAAATTTGAAAATCTGGAGGAAATGGATAAATTTCTGGACACACACAAGCTCCCAAAACTGAACCGTGAAGACGTAGAAAATTTGAACAGACCAATAACAATAAAGGAGATTGAAGCTGTTATCAGAAGGCTCCCAACAAAGAAAAGCCCAGGACCAGATGGATTCACAGCAGAATTTTACCAAACATTCAAAGAGGAAATGACACCGATTCTTTACAAACTATTCCAAAAGATTGAAACGGATGCAAATCTCCCAAACTCATTCTATGAAGCAAACATCATCCTGATACCAAAACCAGGTAAAGATATAACCAAAAAAGAAAACTACAGGCCGATATCCTTGATGAATATAGATGCAAAAATCCTCACTAAAATACTAGCAAACAGAATACAGCAACACATACGAAAAATTATTCATCACGATCAAGTGGGATTCATCCCAGGGATGCAAGGTTGGTTCAACATACGCAAATCAATAAATGTGATACACCATATTAATAAACTCAAACACAAGGACCATATGATCATCTCTATAGATGCTGAAAAAGCATTTGATAAAGTTCAGCACTCATTCATGACAAAGACCCTCTATAAGTTAGGTATAGAGGGAAAGTATCTCAACATAATTAAAGCCATATATGACAAACCCACTGCCAATATCATCCTGAATGGGGAAAAGCTGAAAGCTTTTCCTTTAAGAACAGGCACTAGACAAGGATGCCCACTCTCACCACTCCTATTCAACATAGTGTTGGAAGTACTAGCCAGAGCAATCAGAGAAGAGAAGGAAATAAAGGGCATCCAGATTGGAAAAGATGAAGTCAAACTGTCCCTGTTTGCAGATGACATGATCCTATATATCGAACAGCCTAAAACCTCTACAAAAAAACTGTTGGAATTGATAAATGATTTCAGCACAGTAGCAGGATACAAAATCAACACTCAAAAATCAGTAGCATTTCTTTTCTCCAATAGTGAACATGCAGAAGGAGAAATCAAGAAAGCCTGCCCATTTACAATAGCCACCAAAAAAATAAAATACTTAGGAATTGAGTTAACCAAGGAGGTGAAAAATCTCTATAATGAGAACTACAAACCACTGCTGAGAGAAATTAGAGAGGATACAAGAAGATGGAAAGATATTCCATGCTCTTGGATTGGAAGAATCAACATAGTGAAAATGTCCATACTACCCAAAGTGATATACAAATTCAATGCAATCCCCATCAAAATTCCAAAGACATTTTTCTCAGAAATGGAAAAAACTATTCAGACATTTATATGGAACAATAAAAGACCACGAATAGCCAAAGCAATGCTCAGCAAAAAAAATAAAGCTGGAGGCATAACACTACCTGACTTTAAGCTATACTACAAAGCTATAATGACCAAAACAGTATGGTACCGGCATAAAAACAGACACACTGACCAATGGAATAGAATAGAGAATCCAGAAATCAACCCACACACTTACTGCCATCTGATCTTTGACAAAGGCACCAAGCCTATTCACTGGGGAAGGGACTGCCTCTTCAGCAAGTGGTGCTGGGATAACTGGATATCCATATGCAGGAGAATGAAACTAGATCCATACCTCTCACCGTATACTAAAATCAACTCAAAATGGATTAAGGATTTAAATATACACCCTGAGACAATAAAACTTCTTAAAGAAAACATAGGGGAAACACTTCAGGAAATAGGACTGGGCACAGACTTCATGAATACGACCCCAAAAGCACGGGCAACCAAAGGAAAAATAAACAAATGGGATTATATCAAACTAAAAAGCTTCTGCACAGCAAAAGAAACAATTAAAAGAGTTAAAAGACAACCAACAGAGTGGGAGAAAATATTTGCAAAATATACATCTGACAAAGGATTAATATCCAGAATATATAAGGAACTCAAACAACTTTACAAGAAGAAAACAAGCAACCCAATTAAAAAATGGGCAAAAGAGCTAAGTAGGCATTTCTCTAAGGAAGATATCCAAATGGCCAACAGACATATGAAAAAATGCTCAACATCACTCAGCATCCGGGAAATGCAAATCAAAACCACATTGAGATACCATCTAACCCCAGTTAGGATGGCTAAAATCCAAAAGACTATGAACGATAAATGCTGGCAAGGCTGCGGAGAAAAAGGAACTCTCATACATTGTTGGTGGGACTGCAAAATGGTGCAGCCTCTATGGAAAATGGTATGGAGGTTCCTTAAACAATTGCAAATAGATCTACCATACGACCCAGCCATCCCACTGTTGGGAATATACCCAGAGGAATGGAAATCATCAAGTCGAAGGTATACCTGTTCCCCAATGTTCATCGCAGCACTCTTTACAATAGCCAAGAGTTGGAACCAGCCCAAATGCCCATCATCGGATGAGTGGATACGGAAAATGTGGTACATCTACACAATGGAATACTACTCAGCTATAAAAACGAATGAAATACTGCCATTTGCAACAACATGGGTGGACCTTGAGAGAATTATATTAAGTGAAACAAGTCAGGCACAGAAAGAGAAATACCACATGTTCTCACTTATTGGTGGGAGCTAAAAATTAATATATAAATTCACACACACACATACACACACACACACACACACACACACACACACAAATGGGGGGGGAAGAAGATATAACAACCACAATTATTTGAAGTTGATACAACAAACAAACAGAAAGGACATTGTTGGGGGGAGGGCGGGAGGGAGAAGGGAGGGAGGTTTTGGTGATGGGGAGCATTAATCAGCTACAATGTATATCGACAAAATAAAATTTAAAAAATAAAAATAAAAATAAAGTAAAAGCCAACCTGGGTTTTAATATACCTCTTAAAAAAAAAAAAAAGAAAAGAAAACAGACCTAGAGTGACCAGTATTGACCACCAATAAAGAAAGTTAACTAGGTCAAAGTTTGTTCTCTAAAAGGATTTCTAGACCAATTAAGAAAGAAAGAGAGAAAATACAAATTACTAATAACACTATAATAGAGAAATAACTTCTGTGTTGGCAATTCCAGGACTATCCCCAGGTCTGATAATTTGCTAGGAGTTCTCAGCATACAGTTGTACTCATGGCTAAGATTTTTTAAAGCATGCTATGGCTTGAGTGTGAACCCTCCAAAATTCAGATATTGAAACTTACTGGCTAATGTGATGGTATTAAGAGGTGGAGCCTTTAGGAGCAGATTAGGTCATTAGGGACCTTCCCCTCATGAATGGGATTAGGTGACTTTATAAAAGAGCTTGACAGAGGGAGTTTGCCTCTCTTGCCCTTGTGCCTTCTGCCACGTGAGGACACAGTGTTCCCTCCCTCCAGAGGATGCAGCATCCTTCCAAGACAACTTTTTGGAAGCAGAGAGCAGCCCTCACCAGAAACCTAAACCAGCTGGTGCCTTGATCTTGGACTTCTCAGATTCTAGGATTGTGAGAAATACACTTCTGTTCCTTATAAATTACCCAGCCTGTGGTACTATGTTATAGCAGTACCAAATGAACTAAGACACATAAAAAAGATACAAAGACAAATCAGCAAAGGAAAAAGGTTCATGAGATAAAGTTCAGAGGAAACCAGATGCAAGGTTTCAAGAGTCTTCCTCAGTGGAATCACACAGGATATGCTCAGTTCCCCCACAGTGATTTGTGATAATTCCTGTAAAGTGTCAATGAGCTCGCTAGAGAGCTCAGTGTCCAGGGTTTTTATTGGGGACTATTCACATAGACAGCCTCTGTCCAGCATATAACAAAATTGTAGGCTTTCAGGAGAAATGTATGTATTTAGCATAAACCATATTGTTTGTAGAGTTTAGTTAGGTACAGTGAACAATTCTTATGTGATAAGTTTGCAAGGATCTTCCTGAAATCCAAGTGTCTAGATGCCAGCCAAGGGCCATGTTTGAAAGCAGACTTTTCAAATGATGGCAGTCATATCTGCCATGTTAACTCTCCTTCACAACTAGATATCCTCCAAATATATCAAGACTAACAACTTTTGCCAATATTAGAATTATAGAAAATAAATAATTAAATAATTTTGTGTCCATATAGTTGTCAACTGAAACAAAATGGCAAATTTCTTAAAACTGACAACATACTTAAACTAATACATGAAAAATATGAATAATAATACAACAAAGAAATTGAATTAGGAAAATACCTACTGACAAGAAAACTCCAGACTCACCTGGTCCCTCTGGAAAATTCTGTAAAACACATTAAGAAGAAATAACACCAATTTCACAAACTCTTTTAGAAAATAGAGGATTAGGGAACACTTCTGTCCTATTTGATGAAGTAAATATTACTCTGATACCAAAACTTGCCAAAAATATAATCACACAATAAAATTATAGTCCAATATTCCTCATTATTATAAATCAAAAAGTCCTTAGAAGTATGTTAGAATAATTAATTCAGAAATATATGAAAGGGGTAATGCATCATTAGGTTTTATCCCAGGAATGCAAGGTTTGTTTAGCATGCCCAAATCGACCACATTATGTACAGGAAAAACAAACTGTCTTCCTTTACTCTCACACTACTCTCGAACTTTCCCTTATGACACCAGAAATGTGTTCCCTCCCCCCTGCCCAGCGATTCTCCAATTATCTTTGGACACCAAATTGGTGTCCTATAATTCAATTCAATTCTGACACTGTCTACTTGGAGTTAGCACAGGCCTCACAGGTTAAGGGCTCAGTCCCACAAGACTGCCCCCCACTTCAAATGCCAATCACAGGTGTTGATTCCTTAGGTTGTGCAAAACTTCTGTCAGACTTGGCTACAAATTGGCGGTTCCCAGTACTCCCTCCTTATGTTCAGTCATTTGCTAGATCAACCCCAGAACTCAGGGCAACACTTATGTTTACTGGTTTATTATATGATAAAAGATATGATAAAGAATACAGATGAACAGCCAGATGAATAGACACACAGGGAGAGGTCCAGAAGGGTCCCAAGCACAGAAGCTTCTGTCACTGTGGAGTAGGGGCGCCACCCTACTGGCACGTGGATGCAGTCATCAGTCTGGAAGCTCTCTGAACCTCTTACTTTAGGGAATTTTTTATGGACTCTTCATCATGTAGGCATGATCAGTTGTTAGCTCAGTCTTCAGCTTCTCTCCTGCCCCTGAAAGATGGGGGTTGAACCTGAAAGTTACAAGCTTCTAATTATGGCTTGGTTTTCTAGCAACTAGCCTTCATCCAGGAGCTCACCAAAAGTCACCTCATTAGAACAAAAGACAACCTCATCACCCTGGAATTCCAAGGGATTTAGAAGCTGTATGTCAGGAACTGGGGTAAAAGACAAAACATTGGAACAAAAGATGTATTTAGTACCCTATCACTCGCAGAATGGAGAGTCTATAAATAAATTCACATTTAGATGTTCAATTGATTTTTCACAGAGGTATCAAGACAATTCAATAAGAAAAGGAAAGGCTTCAAGAAATACTATTGGGCCAATCAAATATCTACATGGAAAAAATAAGGAACCTCAATCCTCACTTCTTACCTTTCATAAAAATTAATGTGAGCTGAATCATACACCTAAGCATAAAAACAAAAACTACAGCACTAATTGAAGGAACATAAAATAATTATCTTCATGCTCTCAAATAGACGAAATTTTCTTAGGTAGGACTCAAAGAGCACTTATCATAAAAGAAAGGAATAAATTGTGCTTTAACACAATTAAAATCTTCTGGTTTTGGGGAAAAAAATCAAGAAAATACATATGCAAGTCAAAGTCAGGAAAAAGTATTTGCGAAGAACTTACATACAGAATATACAAAGAACCCCTACCTATAGTTCAATAATGAAAAAAACAAATAACCCAAGAAGAAAATGGACAAATTACTTAGAATAGACTATACAATTAGACAATAAGTATGTGTAAAGATGCAACACGCAATCAGTTTTCACGGAAGTGCAAATCAGAATCCCATGAGACTTCACAAACATCAGAATGACTAAAATAAAAAAGACTCACAATACCAAGGATCAGTGAGAATGTGGAATGTCCTAGAACTCTCTTACATTGCTGATGGGAATACAAAATGTTCAACGATGCTGAGATTTATAAGGTAGCTTCTTATAAATCTAAAAGTATACCTACCTTCTGACTCAGCAATCCTACTCTTAGTTATTGTTGCAAGTGAAATAAATACTTACTTCCACAAAAAGATTTATACAAGAATGTTCATAATAGCTTTATTCATAATAGCCCAAAACTCTTATCAACCTCAACATCTATCTACAGGTAAACAAACTGTGATAGATTCTTGTAAGGGAAAATGGAACTAACATCTACTACACACAACAGCAGAGACAAATCTTGAAAGCATTCTGTTGGGTGAAAAAAGCCAGACATAAAATAACATATACTGTATGATTCCATTTATATGAAGTTCTAGAACAAGCAAAACTAACCTTGTGATGACAGAAATCAGAACAGTGACTGCCCGTAGAAGGGAGGTGGGGTGGGTTGGGTATTGACTAATAAGGGTCAGGGGGATCTTTCTGCGGTGATGGAAATATTCTGTATTTTAACTGGGATGATGGTTACATGGGAAATACATTTGCCAGAACTCAATGAGCTGCACAATTAAAATTGGAGAATGTTGTTTTATCTAAATCATAATTCAGTTAGAAAAACAAAAACAATTTTTATCCCTCTGGGGTCAGGTTGATAAAGGGAGAAGATGGTTCAGGTTCTGCAACCAGGATTCTTGGTTGTAAATCCCATGCTCGCTTTTTCTCCTCTACTGCCTCCCTGGGAAGGAGTGACCTTGGGCTTTGCACCCACGTCTTCTCAGCCGTCTCTCTGACCACAGGGCTCCAACAGCCTGTCCCACAGATGTCTAGTGAGGGTCTTTCTCTAGTTCTCACTCCAAGTCAGCTTCTTTGATAAAAGCCTCGTTGCTGGAACAATTTCCTTCCTTACGCCAGGAGCCCATGAAGATTTGCGGCTGATTTCTCTCAGGGGAACAATCTCCACTTAAAGTCAAAAGCACCAAGGGGCTCCTCTAATCTCAAAAGCATTTGTAGAGCTTAATGCTGTGTTTTCATTCCCAGGGTGATTCATTCCTCAGTGATTCCCCAAATCACCAAGCCTACCTCGTGCGTGCAGTCAAAGAGGCACCAATTTGCTCCAGTATTTCTGCACCTGTTAGGTGATCCTGATCCCAGCTAACAGGATAACGTGTTGTCCTAAGTTCCCGGATCTCTAAGGGAGAGAGGTGGCATGCTCTTGCTTCCTGAATCCCCATCAGCCACATCCAGGGATAAGGATTTTATATCCTGATCACAGTCCCCTTAAGCAGACAGTCACTTCCCTTTCCAGCCACCGTGTGAGTGTTTCATCCTTCACAAACAATCACTAATAATATTTTTTCACTGGACTGACACCTGCCTTATTAGGAACCTGCTCCACTCAGCAGCTGCACCTGAGCAGGCCCTGGGCCTCCAGGCTGCCTGAAGGCAAGCTGAGCCCAACAGGGGAATGACTTAGAGAGGCAGCTCAGAAAATCAGAATTGAGATTCAGAGACTTCTGAATGGTTATGTCACTGAGGGATACGTGATGATCCACAGGTATTTTCAGAGTCACCCGATTTGATTTTATTTTTGGAGTTTTGGTGGTTATTGTATAATGGAATACAACAAGTATTCCTGCTTTAGGCACATGTGGTTTACATTTTGGAGAGCTCCCTCCTGCAGGCAGATGCATCCACGGGTTGGGGAGATTTGGAGATGGAAAACAAAGTGAGGAGAAGGTCTACCTGCATTCTGTTTGTCAGCTCACTGCAGATCAATGCCAAAGGGCAGGGATTCTATGGCTGTCTGCATCTGAGGCCAGAGCCATGAGGACACATGGAGTTTGCGTGGGAAGAACACTGGGCAGGGGGAGGTGAAGGACGTGTTGCTGTAATTATTGAAACAGTCGAGCAGATGTGTCCCCTTCACATTCAGCTACCGGGAAAGCTGGAGACATTCTGGGAAACTGATGTCTGTTAACTTTTCTCAGGCTGGCAGCTCCAGGGGGTCCAGCCTGTGGACATGGGAGGAAATTAAGTGTATGGCTCAGGCAGAAAGAACACAAACTTCCAGTTCTGATCCCAAGTGGGGCTCCAAATTCTGTGCTGATATGGAGCCCTTGAGCCCAGCATGGGGAACCAGCGTGCGCCATGGATCTCTCTGCTGCCTGCCCTCAGCATGTGGCTTCTATGGTCCTTGCCTGCTGTCCATAGGCCTGGCTGCTATAGGCTGGCTGTGACCAGAAAGGGGAACAGAGTGGTAGTGACACCAGAAGAGCAGATTTTCCATTGTTAATAAATGTGGCAGGGAGGCATAGCAACCAGCCCCTGGGCAATCCAAAGCAACATCAAAAATGAAACCCAGAGTCAGGAGTTAGACAGTTGTGCATTGGCCTCTTGCTAGCTGTGTGGCTTTGGGAAAAATGATTGGCCTCTCTGAGTCTATTGTTTCTTCCTCTGTGACCTGGGAATATATCTTATACAGTTGTAAGAATCCAAGTAGACAATGGATGTAATAAAGTACTCTACTCTGGAGTTGGCATATGGTAGTCATGAAATAAGTGGAGATCCTTGGTTTAACAATTTTAATATGGATTTGTTAAACCTGAGTTTGAGACTAGCTTTTGTCATTTAATAGTTACACTATTTTGGGCTATGAATAGAGTGTTTCAAACATCATTTTCCTTACTTACAGGATAAAGAAAGTAATTCCCAACTCTTGGAGTTGTTATACCCCAGAGAAGCCTTCCTGATCCCCTTCCATGTGGAGTACTGCTTTTCAGACTTCAATGTGTTTTTTGTTTGTTTGTTTGTTTGTTTTTAACACAGATACTGATTCTATATCTGTGGTGGGGCCTGGGATTCTGCGTTTCTATTAAGCATCCAGGTGACGCTGATGCTATAGATCTATGGACCACACTTGGAGTAGCAAGGATGTAGACTTTATCATTTCTTTCTTTGCGAATGTCCACACCATCATGGTACTCATATGCACGTGTGTGTATGTGAGCACACATGTGTATTTTTGTGTGTGTGTGGGTGCTTATTTGCCTGTGTCTCCTATGTATCTGGGCACACCTATAGGATAGGAGCCATATCTGTCTCTCCTCTATTCATCACAAATGGGTCCACCATTGCCCAGCACTCGAGACAACTTTCACAGGCAGAATGGTTCCAGCTACTTCCTCCATCCACCTTGTAATGCTTTAAATCAAGTCATCCACCGTGATCTGGGAGGTGGAAGCCCAGTGACATCTACCGGGTGTGATGGTTAATTTTAGGTGCCAACTTGATTAGATTAAGGAATTCCTAGAAACTCGGTAAAGCAATCTTGTTGGTTGTGTGTACTAGAGTGTTTCCTGAAGAGATTACTATATGAGCCTGAGTGGACTGGGTGGGAAAGATCCGCCCTTAATATTGGTGGGCACCATCCAATATGCTGGGGACTCTGAGAGAGCCGGAACAAGAGGAAAAGGAGAATCCCTCTCTCTATCCGCTGGAGTTGGGACACACTCTGCTCTCCTGTCTGTGGACATCAGAACTCAAGACTCTTCAGCTTTTGGGTTCCGGGACTTACACCATCCACTCCCTTGGTTCTGAGACTTGTGGAGTTGGACTGAGCCACACTGCCAGTATTCAGTGTGTAGATGGCCTATTGTGGGACTCATCAGCCTCCATGTCCAGGTGAGCCAATGCCCCTGATAAGCCCCCTCTCATATCTATACACATATCCCATTGGTTCTGTCTATGCGGAGAACCCTGACTAATAAACTGGTAGTGCCATTGTTTCATCATGGATCTCCACCACCATTTATTCTCAGGATCCACTGTCCCTAGGGTTGCCTTGCTCACAGACAGAGCTTCTTGTTACCCTCCCCCCCACCATGTTGCCTTATAGAATTCAGTCCTGGTCTTTGTGCTCAGGATCCAGTGTTTCTTCAGCCTGGTTGCTGCTACTCTCTGCTCATGGACCTGTAGCCTGACACCCTGGATGGAGAATCATTGCCCAGCCACCTGACCCTTCATGACGAAGCCTATTGCTCTGAGACCTCAGTGCTAGCAATCTGATTTAGCTCTCGGTGCCCAGAAGAAGCTGGGTCTTTCCCCTGAACTGGGCTGACAGAGCACACTCACACTCTCCCACCCACCAGCCCCCACTCCTTCTGCTTAGCTCCTATCACGTTCAGGCTGATAGGACCCCCCCACCCCCCCCAAATGACTGCATGTTATGTCTCAAGGTGCAGGGTTATGAATCAGAGAGTTACCAAGTTGTTGACAAAATGGATGGAGTATGGCCAGAGTGATGCTTTTAAGGAAGAGAGAAAAAATAAAGAGAAAAATCTCTTCTGAGGCTTACCAAGGTGCTCGAGTGTTTAGGGCTACACGTGAGCGAGTGAATTGTGAGACTCAGAGGAAGTTTTCAAACCCTGTGCCTTGATCATGGCCCCTTGAAGTTCTGACAGCCCTGCCACTCATAAACACTCACATAGGCATGCACACACTCTTACCCCTGCCTCCCCCCAGCCACAACATCAGGCTCAGTCTGTGCATAGACCCACTCGGGTCAGTCTCTGTCTTGCTTCTGCCTCACTCTGGGTGTTGCTGTCTATCTCTGCTCCTCATTGCCTGTCTCTCTCTTTTCCTCCATCTCCCTCTCCTTCTGTCTCTGCTCCCTACTGCCCTCAGCCCCTGCCCCGCTCCCTCGATCCCAACACTCTATTTATTCCTCTCCTCCTGTGCCTTCCTCTGAGTTCCATCCACTTTCTCCTTCTCCCTTGGGCTCTTTCTTCCTTGTTGCATCTCCCAGGGTCTCTAAATTTCTCTGTCTTTTTGTCTTGCTCAAGTTGTGAGTATATTTTCCATTTTCACACACCCAGACAAAACTGGGGAAGGACAGCAGGGAGCAGGTCAGCTCTTCTCCTCTTCCAAAGCCAGAATATCTGGCCTCATGCCCTGGAGCTGGCCCGGCTTCGTGCTGGCCCAGGAGGTCTCCTTGCTTTTTGGCTGGAGGGGAGCCAGGAGGCCCTACCTGAGCGGTTCTGCTTGTGGGGACAGCATGTGGGGACTGGACACCATCAGTGACGTGGACAGCTAAGACGGTCACACATTATTCTCAGGTATCAGTTTCCAAACCTCAGTGCAAACACATCCTCCCACCCTCCTACCTTCCCTTTCTGAGAAAGAATAATTTGCCTTCCCTGTAGCTTCACGTTCGGTATCTGTACTGAGGGGCTCTCTGGAGGGTGGGCTTGTTTATATTTTCTTCACTTTTTCCACATAGTTTACAATGATCATGAATTCTCTTTGTAATAAGAAAAAAAATGTTATTAAATAAGTGAGTATGTTGGGCTAAGTCAACTTTTGGGCCCACCTTTATGATACCCATATTTTATGATATATTATGACTTTGACAACTCAAAAACAAACAAAAAACATAGCATGTGCAGGAAAATTTATATTTCTGCACTGAGGAAAGCAATTCTGCACGGAAATGGCTTCTGCTTCTCTTTTGGGCTTAGAAGGAAGAACATCAGTTCTGTGATCAATCTTCTAGAAATATTTTAGAGAAAGAGCAAAGAATTAGTGGGCTATTATCACTATTGCCCAAGCAATCATTTGACTACTCTCAACTACTTTCCCAAAGAGCCAAGAAGCTACTCCATCAAGGATGGTCTGGCTGTGCCGAGTGAAACACCAGTATCCTGCGGATTTTGCAGACACCAAGAATACCGAAGATTCTCTGTATATGAGAGGCCTTACCTTTGTTTCTTGAGTCATTTTAGGAGAGGGGGCAATGTCTATAATATTTTCTGACACTTTCTTTTATATCCTTCTTCATAGCATCGCACACAGAACTTCCCAGTCTAATTCCATGTGCGTGCCTTAGCCATACATTACATTATCCCACAATTAGCACAATGATGGGTGATCAGGGCAGGCAGAATGCTATTGCTGTGAGTGACCTATTATCACCTGCAGATTACATTTTACATGGAAATTAAATGAATTCTGTCAGAGCTCTGGGGCCAGGGAGAGAAGAAAATGCCGCATTGTTCAGTCCCACAAGCTGGAGAGACTGCACGTGGCGATAAAGAGACCTGTGTTTGTGCAAACAAGGCGTGGGCTTCCAGTTTGAAAGATGCATTTGTTACACCAAAGCTCAAAATAGGAAATATGTGTGGGCAGAAACAACTGAGATGAAAGGGGAGAAAACTAATTATTACTACCACTGCATTTGCGTGCTGGGGTATTTATATAATGTGTTAAACTTCTTCTTTCGGAAAAATGTCATATCAGAAAGAATGAAACTTTATCCTTAGAGGGGGTATTCTACGGCTTTAAGCACATTTAGCTCAGTGAGATTTTTTTTCCTTGAAATTATCTCTGCACTCTTCTCTCTTCTCTGCTTCTCTTTCAATGAGCATCATTTTTGGAGCATCTTGTTCTCTCTCTCTCTCTCTCTCTCTCTCTCCCCCCCCCCCCACTGTCTCGTGATTGTGCGTGTGCCTTTTATTCTCTCAACAAGCGTGCCTTTAGTTTTCTTTCTCAGGCATATTGCATGTATTAATACTAAATAAAGAATGAGAGAGAAAATACCACTTCTTGGATTTACAGTTGTTTGGGAAAAATATATTATAACCAAGAAATCAATAAAAAGTCAGAGACTCAGAGACTGTAATGTGGATGGGACAGTACACCACCGACCGAGTGCTCTGAAATATGGAGAATTAGAGTGACCTTGTCCTATGGGGGAGGAAACTTGAGTTCTGAACAGTCATCCCAGTGCTCATATTTTCTCACTTGCAAAAGCAGACAGAGAAATTTGAATTGAGTTTCTCAGAGGTCTCTTTCCATTCTGATATTCACACATCAAATGATTATTATCTTGACTCATGTTTTGGGTAAATATTTATGAAGGAACTCACCATCAAGTCATTGTGCTCAGTGTTGGGCAAGATTAAATTTGGGAACATATGTATAACCAGTTAACTAATCCTAAACAAACCCTTTTTATCAAGAACCTGGTAAAACCCTTTCCATTTTCTGAAACCCAACTTCAAGGCTTTAGCGAGAGGGTTGAGTGACCCTGGACCAAAGCTTCCACTTAGCTATGTCAGATATTAGGGAGGACACATACAGATCCCTGTACATATGTTTGAATGAAGACCAGTAAAAACCAGATACCTGAGTTTGTCTTTTTAGTCAAGAGGTGCCACAGACACACAGTTCTTTGTTGTTAGTGGTGTTTTTGTCTTTTGTTTTTGTTTTGTTTTCCCTTTCGGATTTTCTAGGATATCATGCATTGTGACCAATATAACAAATGGGGTTTGGAAAGAGCAGTACAAGAAAATCGTCCCTCATCCACTGGGGAAATGATAATGTTAATATGCATTTTGGCCATTTGGAGATTAGAACTTATTAGGAAATTGCTGAAACGTTATACTAATACACAAGAAGAATAATGCAGTGGTATTCAAATTTCTGTGTGTCAGAACCACCAGTGGAAATTGTGAAGTATTAAAATTCTGGGAAAAACTGATTCAGTTGGTCCTGGCTAGGTTCAGAAAATCTGTGTGTTTAACAAACTCTCCAGGCAACCTTACAGGTGATCTCTGGACAGGTGATCTCTGGAAAGGCTGAGCAAAATATTGGTGCAGGAGTAAAGCTTTTGAACTCTGTTTATATTAGTTGAGTAATTTTATGTAAGAATCTAAACAGTTTTAAGCCTGAAATCCCACAGGAGAAAATGGCAATGAAGAATGATAGTTAATTTATATAAAGCACCTACATTAGTCTCTACATATACTTTGTGCTTAATAATAATTACTTATTACCTCCACCCCAGTGAAAAAGTCAGGCATGGCCCACAGCTTTCTGAGGTTTAGATATCTCTGATTGATGGTTAGTTTCCAGGCATGATATATAACTGCAGAAACCTATGGAATGTACAGTGCCAAATCAAAATATGGAGGCCGGGGCATGGAACTAGAATAGGATTCTAACTTAGAAAGCTGAGAAAGAGGGTCAACACGTTGACAGGAGACAGTGTGGAGAAAGTCTAGAAGCAAGAAACTGTAGTGGCTTTTTATGAGATCCCAGTGTATCTTGAGCAAGCCTATAAGGATCATTTCAAGTGGCTAAAAGAGAGTGACCATTAAGTTAAGAACTGGCTGCAAAAACTCCAAGATACTCCACATAGACTGTCATGAAAACCAGAAGTAACTTAGTTATAAATCACTCATTTATATGCTGTTTTCTTTTTCAGTAGTAGTCATGCTTAATTGTTGGTTAACTTCCCTGAACATTTTTAGAAAAAATCTATATGTTGTAAGATAATTTTGAGTCAATAATTTGTTCCCAAATCAAAACTAATGAAAAAAAATCACATTCAAACATATAATTAAGCTCTATGAAGACAATGAGTTACATTCATCTTTATAGCTACTGCATTCCAGAATAAAAATATGCTATATGAAAAAACTAATTAATGCATAAAATTTTATACATGTAGTTCTAAAATTTTTTCATTATTCTTGTCAAATCACTTTACAATTAATTTACTTATTTTGGCATCAAGGTTGTTGATGTTATAAATACATTTTTACATTAACTTTATTATTCTAAAATTCTAAAACATGCCTTTCAGCTGTTTCTAGATATCAGTTTTGGGATAGACAAACCATTTACAATGAGATATTTTTGGGATCAGAATGGCAATTTCACATGGTGTGAATTTTCATCAAAGAATAAAAGGCTTAATTCCTCATTTATTAAATTAAATTAATTATTAATTAACATTGCGAGCAGAAAACAAGCCTGGACACTCATAGGTGAAAAGAGATATTTCCATATACTAGACCCCAAATGTGGGTCAATCTGACTCATCTGCAGAATTTCAACCCATTCCTTTGAGTTTTTTTAACTGCTTTGTTTACATATAATTTACATCAATTCAGTTTATCCGCATATTCAATAGTGCACAATTCAATAGTTTTTAGTATGTTCATAGCATTGTGCTACCATCACCACAGTTTAATTTTAGAATGTATTTGTCACCACCGAAAAGAAATCTCTCTTCTCTTTTCTTATCTTGAGTCAATCTTCAGTCTATTTTCTGTATATAGGTTTATCTATTTTGGATATTTCATATGAATGAAATCATGTAACATGATAACATGTGGTCTTTTCCGACTTTACACTTACCACAATGTTTTCAAAATTCATCCAGGTTGTAGCATGTATCAGAGTTCTATTCTTTTTTATGCTACATTTTTTTCTTTTTTAAAAATTATTATTAGCATATTCATATTTACAAGTCATGACTTTTCTTTATGCCCTTTACCCGACCTGTCATCTATTCATTTGTTGCTGAACATGGGGTTGTATTCACCTTTTATCTATTATGAATAATGCTACTATGAACATCTGTGTACAGGTTTTTGGGTGGACATATGTTTTCATTTCTCTTAAGTATCTACCTAGAAGTGGAACTGCTGTATCATATGGCAACTCTATGTTTAACAGTCTGTGGAATTCCCAAACTTTTCTAAAGTGGCTACCTCATTTTATATTCTCACTAGCATTGTATGAGGATTGCAATTTCTCCACATCTTTGCCAACCTTGTTATTATCTTTCTTTTTTTTTATTATAACCATCCTACTGGGCATAAAGTATGATCAAATTATGGCTTAATTTGTATTTTCCAGTGACAAATGGTGTCAAACAACTTTTCACATGCTTATTGACCATTTGTATATCTTTGGAAAAATATGCATTCAATCCTTTGCCCATTTTTTAATTGGGTTGTTTGTCTTATTATTGAATTGAAAGAGTTCTTTATGTATTCTGGGTACAAGTCTCTTATCAAATGTATGATTTGAAAATATTTCTCTCATTCTGTAGTTGTCTTTTCATTTTCTTTTGTGAGATTTATTTTTAATTGTACATATTTGTGGGGTACAGTGTGTTGTCTCAATACATGTATATATCATACAATGGTTCACTTAAGGTAGACAACATATTCATCATCTAAACATTTATCTTTTCTTTGTGGTGATTATGTACAAGATCCTATTTTCTAACTATTTAGAAATATACATTACAAATACTACTCCATTGTGTGTATATACCACATTAAAATAAATCCATTGATGAAGCCTAATCTGTCTATTTTTTCTTCTGTTGCTTATGCTTTTGGCACTGTATGTAGGAAACCACTGCTTAACCTAAGGTTCTAAAAATTTCTTCTAAGAGTTTATAGTTTATATTCTACATTTAGATCTATGATCCATTTTAATTTTTGCATATGGCGTAAGGAAATGGTTCAACTTAATTTCTTTGCCTGTGGATATACAGTTGTTCCAGCACTATTTGCTAAAAGACTGTTATTTCCCCATTTTATTGTCTTGACATGCTTGTCAGAAAAAAACAATTGATCATAAATGTAAGGGTTTATTTCCGTACTCTCAATTCTATTTGATAGATGGCTATCTTTATACTAGTATCACACTGTCTTGGATTTGTAGTAAGTTTTGAACTTAGGAAGTGTGAGTCCTTCAACTTTTTTTTCCTGTTTTTACAATTGTTTTGGTTATTCTGGGTTTACCTGAAATTCCATATGAATTTTAGGATCAACTTGCCAATTTGAAAAAAAAAAAAAAATGACCCAAATATTCATAGGGTTCTTGTTAACCTTGTAGAACAATTTGGGGAGTATTGCCATATTAACACTACTAAGACTTCCAATTCATAGTCATGGGGTAATTCTCCATTTATAAAGATTATTTTTTTCATTTCTATCAATAGCATTTTTTAGTTTCAGTGTAAATGTTTCATACTTCTTTTGTTAAATGTATTTGTAAGTATTGTATTTTCTTCTTAATGCTATTGTAAATGGAATTGTTTCCTTAATTTTATTCTCAAATTTTTCATTGCTGGTATATGGAAATGCAAAACGTGGAAACAACATAAATGTTCAACTACAAACACTTTATATATTGCTCTTGTATCCTACAGCCTTGCTGCACTCATTTATTAGTTCATATATATATATATATATATATATATATATATATATATATATATATATATATATATATATATAATCCTCACGATTTTCTACATATGTGATCATGTCATCTTTGAATAGGGATAGCTTTACTTTCTTCTTTTCAATCTGGCTGCCTTTCTTTTTTTTTCCTTCCCTTCCTTCCTTCCTTCCTTCCTTCCTTCCTTCCTTCCTTCCTTCCTTCCTTCCTTCCTTCCTTCCTAAATCGAATTGCCTTGGCTAGAACCTCTGACATAATGTTGAATAGAAGTAATGAGAGTAGACATTCTTGTCTTTATTTTTTTTTTAGGGGGAAAGCACCCTGTCTTTCACCACTATATGTCATGTTAGCTGTGGGTTTTTTTTTTTTAACAGATATTTTACATCGGGTTGAGGAAGTTATCTTCTATTCCTAGTATGTTGAGTGTTTTATGTTATGAGTGTTAGTTTTTGTCAAATGTTTTTTCTGCATCTATAGAGCTATGCAGATCGTTTTTGTCTTTTATTCTATTAATATGGTGTGTTGCATAAATTGATTTTCAGATGTTAAACAAAGTTTGCATTTTTGGAATAAATCCCATTTGGTCATGGTGTTTTATTTTTCATATGTTGTTAGGTTTGGTTTGCTAGTATTTTGTCCAAGATTTTCTATCTGTATTTATAAGAAATATAGGTGTGTAATTTTCTTAAGATGTGTTTAGTTTTTGATCAGGGTAATACATAGAATGAGTTGGGGAACATTCTCTCTTCTTCAATTTTTTTGAAGAGTTGGTAAAGATTGATATCAATTCTTTAAATATTTGAGTTACCAGTGAAACCATCTGAATCTGGGGAAATGTTTGACAAAATTTATGCTCCCACATCAAGAAATAATCTGGACCAACATGGTGGATTAGACAATCCCCAGCATCACTTGCCACACAACAAACAATGTACACCTGTTAAAAAGCAAAAACTGTCATCCTGAGATTGCTAGAACTCAGAGGAAGAAGAAGAGGAAGAGAGACCCATGGAGTCCATGAAGGTGTGAAAGGCTGCAGTGAGCAGGAAGAGGGAACACTCTGACCAATCCAGGCTCTAGCCACTTCCCAGGCTGCACAGCATGGTGCAAGGAGCACCTGCCACCACATGAAGCAGCAACCAGGAGCTACTTGGAATCCGCAGCAGGGAAGGGTGCTGCAGAGTGCACCATCCCATCTCCCAGGCCAAGAAGGCAACTCACAAGCCTTTCCTGGGACTATGTAGGAGGGAAGAACCACCACCTATGAGAGAAGGAAATTGCCCAGAAGTTGGTGAACCATCATGGGCATTTGTGCATGGCCTGCCCCACAGGAAACATTTGGAGTGATGAGAGGGAGGTGGACTCACCAGGGGAACATTGGGCAGCAGAAATGGCAGCTGATCTGCCCTCTATTTGGTATAGGCACCACACAGTGGAGACCAGTCAATATTATAGAACTGCCCGAGGGTTTCTCAGAGGGGGCACAGGGTATGGGAAAAACTTAGTCTTTGGCTGGAATTTCCACACAACTCAGTCAAGTGTGTGTCAATCCCACATGACCTGCAAGTGACTAAGAAGCCAACAATTAAAATCCGGTTATACAAAAAGTCTTCCCCAGTTTGAGAAATGGCAGCAAAGCAGCAATTTAGCTCAGGCACAGAGCTCAAATCCTGGTCCTTGCAGGAATTTCCCCCTAATTAAGAAATTAACCACAGAACAGTAAATTAGTTCCAGTGAACTAATTAAGTGGTGGTAGTTGTTACTAATCCACCACAGAACAACAACAACAAAAACCAGACCACAAACACATTTCTGATATTGATCAGTAAAGATATAATACCACAAAAGAACACCTATAAAATCTGGAAGATGTAGCCATCTCCTAAAATGTGCAGGCATCAATGTAAAGACACGAAAATTGAGACAGAATAGAGAATATGACACCCCCAAAGGAAACCAACAGAGCACCAACAACGGACCCAGAAGAAAGGTGAGTTTATGAAATGTCTGACAGAGAATTCAGAACAATCCTCTTAAAGATGTTCAGGGAGTCCCAGGAAAATAGATAGAAAATTGCATGTATTTAAAAAAAAAATCCAGGAGCAGAACAAGAAACTCAACTGAAAAATAGAATCAAATTAAAAAATCAAATAGAAATTCTAGAAATAAAGAATATATTATCTCAATTTAAAGCTCAACAGCAAACCTGATCAAACAGAGGAATGAATCAGTGAGCTCAAAGACAGAACATATAAAATTATTCAATCAGAGGAGCAAAAGAGAATAAGAAAAAATGAAACAGAATTGCAGCAATTATGGGATTCCTTCAAGTGAAATAATCTTCACATGATTGGTGTACCTGAAGGAGATGAAAAAGGAGGAGACCTTGAAAGAATATTTAAAACAACAATGGCTGAAAATCTCCCAAGTGTGTATAAAGATGACATCATTCAGATACAGGAAATTCAGAAGTCACCAATTAAATACAATCCAATGAGGAACACTCCTAGGAACATCATAATCAAATTATCAAAAAACAAAGACAAAGGAAAAATCCTCAAAGCAGCAAGAGAAAAGAAACACATAACATTCAATGGAGTCCCAATAAAAGTCAGTGGACTTCTCAATAGAAACCCTATAGGCTAGGAGAGAGTGGGATAATATATTTAAAGTGCTGAAGGAAAAAGATTGTCAACTAAGAATTCTATATCCAGCAAAACTAACCTTCAAATATAAAAGAGAAATAAAGTTTTTCCCAGGCCAACAAAAGCTAAGGGAATTTATCAATACTAGACATGCCTTACAAGAAATGCTAAAAGAAGTTCTTCAAGCTGAAGGAAGATGAAGCTAATGAGCAGCAAGAAAACATCTGAAGGAATATAATTCCTTAGTAAAGTAAGTTCATGACAACCTCAGAATACTCCAATAATGTTAGGGTGGTGAATAAACCACTTACATTGTTTCAATGAGGGCTAAAGTACATACCCATGAAGATAATAAAATATTCTACAATTATATAAGAGATAGGCAATATTGAAAGATGTAACTTGAAACAACAAAATGTCCAAAGTCAGGAGGAATGATATCAAAGCATAGAGATGACTTTGTTTGTTTGTTTGTTTTTCTTTTTTCTTGGCTATCAAAGTTTAAAATAATCTGTTATGGTTAGTTTAAAATAAACTGTTGTAAGTATAACATGTTTTTGTAAGCCCCATGGTAACCATAACACAAGCACTTATAAGAGACATACTAAAAATATATAGTGAAAAATCAAAATATGCTAGTACAAAAACCACTCAAACACAAAGGAAGACAATAAGACTTAAAAAAAGGAAAAAATAATCTCCAAAACAACCAAAAATAAGTAACAAAAAGGTAGTAACAAGTCCCGATATATCAATAATAACCCTAAATGTAAATGGATTAAATTACTCAATTAAAAGACACAGAGAGGCCGAATGGATTGCAAAGCAAAAACCAACAATATGTTGCCTACAAGAAACTCATTTCACCTATAAAGACACACATTTACTAAAAGTGAAGGAGTAGAAAAAGATATTTCATGCAAATGGAAACCAAAAATAGAGTGGGAGTAGCTATACTTACGTCAGATAAAATAGACTTCAAGCCAAGGAAAGTGAAAAAAAGGATTAACAATTCTAAATATATATGCATCCAGTACTGGAGCACCCAGATATGTAAATCAATTACTATTAGATCTAATGGAAGAGATAGACTCCAACACAATAATAGTTGGAAACTTTAATACTCCACTTCCAGCAAATGAGATCATTCAGACAGAAAATTAACTAAGAAACATCAAAGTTAATCTCCACTCTAGTCAACTAGATCTAAAGAACATTTACAGAACATTTCATCCAACAACTTCAGAATACCCATTCTTCTCAGCAGCACATGGGACAATCTCTAGAACAGACCATATATCAGGTCACAAAACAAATCTTAACAAATTTTAAACTGAAATCATATCAGCTATGTTGTCTGACTACAACAGAAAAAAAATAGTAATTAACAAAAGAAAGTATATTGGAAACTGTACATATACATGGAATTTAAACAACATGGTCCTAAATGACAAATGGGTCAAATAAGAAATCAAAAAGAAAATTTAAAAATTCTTGGAGGCAAAACAAAAATTAAAACAAAACATACCAGAACCTATGGGATATAGGAAAAGCAGTTCTAAGAGGGAAATTTATAGCAATAAATGCCAAATAAAAAAGGAGAAAGACTTTAAATAAACAACCCAAAATTACACCTCAAAGAACTGGAAATGCAAGAAAAAACCAAACCTAAAATGAGTGGAAGGAAAGAAATAACAAAGATCAGAACAGAAATAAATAAATTAGGGATTAAAAACATAAAACAAAAGATTGATGAACCAGAGTTGGTTTGTCAAAAAGATAAACAAAATTGACAAAACTTTAGCTAGACTGATGAAGGAAAAAGAGAGAAGACTCAAATAATTAAAATCAGAAGTGAAAAAGGAGACATTACAACTGATACCACAGAAATACAAAGGATCACAAGAGACAATTACAATCAACTATAAGCTAACAAACTGTAACAACCTAGAAGAAATAGATAAATTCTCGGACACATACAACCTGCTAAGGTTGAATTATGAAGAACTAAAGAACCTAGATAGACCAATAAGGAGTAACGAGATTGAAGCAGTAATAAAATGTCTCCTAACAAAGAAAACTGCAGGACCAGGTGGCTTTACTGCTGAATTCTACCAAATATTTAAAGAAGTAATGTCAATTCTTATCAAGCTCTTCCAAAAAATTTAAGAGGAGGGAATATTTCTAAACTCATTCTATGAGGCCAGCATTACCATTATACCAAAATCAGAAAAGACACAACAACAACAACAACAACAACAAAGAAAATTACAGATCAATATCCCCAATGAACACAGATAAGATAATCCTCCACAAAATACTAGCAAACAAAATCCAACAACATGTTTAAAAGATCATTCACGATAATCAAGTGGGATTCATCCCAGGGATGCAAGGATGGTTCAACATACACAAATCAATAAATGTGATCTATTATATCAACAGAATGAAGGGGAGGAAAAACTACATATGATCATTTCAATAGAAGCAGAAAAGTCATGATAATATCCAACACCTTTTCATGACAAAAACTTTCAACAAATTAGGTAGAGAAGGAATGCACCTCAACAAATTTAAGGCCATATATGACAATTCCACAGCTAATATCATGTTGAATGGGAAAATGTAGAAGGCTTCCCCTAAGATACGGAACAAGATAACAACACCCACTTTCCCCAGTTTTATTCAACATACTACTGGAAGTCTTAGCCAACAATAAGGCAAGACAAAGCAATAAAAGTCATCCAATTTGGAAAGGACAAAGTAAAATATTCCTATTTGCAGATGACATGATCTTATAAATATAAAACCATAAATTACTCCACCAAAATATTACTAGAATGAATAAATGAATTCAGTAAAGTGGCAGGATACAAAATCAACACACAAAAATCAATAGCCTTCCTATATGCCAATAACAAAATATCTGAGGAATAAATCAAGAAAGTAATCCCATTCATAATAGCTACCAAATACTGAAATACCTAGGAGTAAACCAAGGAGATGAAAGACCTTTACAGTGAAAACTATAAAATATTGGCAAAAGAAATTAAAGATGTACATAAAGAGAAAGATATCCCATGTTCATGGGCTGGAAGAATTAACATCATCAAAATGTCCACATTACCCAGGGAAATCTACAGATGCAACACAATTCATATTAAAATATCAAAGACATTCTTCACAAGAATAGAAAAAACTATCTTAAAATTTGTATGGAACCACAAAATACCTCGTTTACACAAAGCAATCTTAAACGAAAAGAGCAAAGTTGGAAGCATCACACACCTGACTTCAAAATATACTATAAAGCTATAGTTACCCAATCAGCATGGTACTGACATAAAAATAGACAAATTGACCAATGGAACAGAATAGAGAACCTAGAAATAAACCCATACATTTATAGCCACCTGGTTTTCAACAAAGGTGCCAGAAATATACACTGGGGAAAGGACAGCCTTTTCAGTAAATGGTGCTGGGAAGGCTGGATAGCCACATGCAGAAGACTGAAACTAGAGCCTTATCTCTTGCAATACACAAAAATTAACTCAAAATAAATAAAAGATCTAAATTTAAGACCCCAAACTATGAAACTACCAGAAGAAAACATAAGGGAAATGCTACATGAAATTTGACCAGGCAGTGCTTTTTTGAGCAAGACTACAAAGGTGCAGACAACTAAAGCAAAAATAGACAAATGGAAATACATCAAAATAAAAAACTTCTGCACGGCAAGGAACAGAATCAACAAAGTGAAGAGACAACCTATAGAGTAGGAGAAAGTGTTTGCAATCTACATATCAGACAAGTGGCTAATATCCAGAATATATAAGGAACTCAAACAACGCAATAGCATAAAACCCCCACAAATAACCTAATTAAAAAAAATGGGCAAAGGACCTGAACAGATGTATTAGTCCGGAGTCTTCAGAGAGTCAGAAATAGTGGGATATGGTTATAAATATATGAGAGGGGATTTATTAGGGGAATTAGCTCACGTGATTGTGAAGAGGAGTCCAACGATAGGCTGTTGGCAAACTGGATGTTGGTAGCATGGCTCAGTCCAAGTCTGAAGGTCTCAGAACTAGGGAAGCAAATGGTGCCATTGGTGTTAAGTCCTGGAACCCAAAAGCTTAAGAGTCTTGAGGTCTTGTGTCCATGAACAGAACAGAGTTTTTCACAGCTCCAGTGTATATACAGAGAGATTTGTCTCCTTTCTCCATTTTTTTTTTTTCTCTCTGGGCCTCCAGTGGATTGAATGTTTCCCATCCATACTGAGGGTGGATATTTCCCACCTAGTCCACTGAGGCCCACACACTAATCTCTTCTGGAAATACCTTCATGGACAGAGCTAAAAAGAAAGCTTTGCTAGGTTTCTTGGTATTCTTTAATCTAATCAAGTTGACACCTAGAATTAGCTATCACATAAGACATTTCTCAAAAGAGGATATACAAATGACCAACAGGCACATAAAAAAGTTCAACATCACTACTCATCAGGAAAACGCAAATAAAAAGCAATGAGATACAATCTAACTCCAGTTAGAATGGCTGTTATCATAAGGGCAGAAATAACAAATGTTGATGAGGATACATAGAAGAGGGAACTCTCATATATTATTGGTGGGAAAGTAAATTGGTACAGCCATTGTGGAAAACAGTAAGGAGGTTCCTCAGAGAACTAAAAATTGGCCTACCATATGATCCAGCTATCCCACTACTGGGTATATTCCCAAAGGAAAGAACCACTAGAGTTAGTTACTGGCATTTACCTTCTGACTTCATTAGATATCCATCAGGTACTGTTGAACCAGAAAAACACAATGTAGAAAAATGTGTACTATATGGTTGCTTTTCTGAAGACAATTATATAGCTTTATTATGTATGTATGCATTTACATGTCTGTAAGTATGTGTGTGTACATCTATTTACTTTTGTTCCAAATACAGTAACATTAATTTTTATTCCAAATATATTAATATAAAATGATATTCAAAATATTGAAACACATATATTAATATATTAATACACATTTTAACATTCAAAAATATTAATACATCGCACATTAGAGGCTCTATTTCTATGGCAAGTACTCCTAGGATTGGTATTGCTGGTCTGAGGATGTGAGCATTTCTAGGTTTAATAAATGTTGCCACGTTGTTCATAATTGACGTTAACAATTCTGATTTTCATGAGTAATATAAGAGAGTACCCATTTTTCTTTTGTACCCTGATGACAATGGCTGCTGCTAAATTTTAAAAAACTGTTAGTTTAATTTGTATGCCTCTGGATCTGAATTTGAACATATTTAAATGTTTTTGAGCCTTTTTGATTTGTTTTGCTGTGTGTTGTCTACTCATAATTTCTCCCATTTTTCCTTCTAGGATTCTTTCCCATATCAATATGCAAGTTTACTTTAAGTATTATAAGCCCAGTGTTATTTGTAATACAAAGTCATCTGGGTAGTATTATTTTCATATTAACTTTCTGCATACTATATCGTGCTATAAAATGTCTTTTACAATTTTTACCTGAATAATAATGTGTCCATTATTTTCTTTAAAAGTTTCTGGGTTCTCAGATTTGATTAAGAAGTGTCCCCTGCCTCTATATTTTATATGTGTATTCCCTAGTTTTCACATAGTATTTGTTATTTTTTCAGTTTTATAAATATTTTTGTAAATGCTCTCACACATTTGTTTTCTTCCAGATGGATAGCCAGTTGTGCCAACATGATTTTGAATTAATTAGTTCTTTCCCTAATGAATGGAACTAAACCTTTGCCACCTCTGCTGAGTCTCACAGATGTTAGTCTTTGGTATATCACTGGTTTAATTAGTTAATGTTTTGTTTAATATTTGTGTTTATATATTCATAAGTGAAAGTGCTCTGCATTCTTTCATATGATCTTGATTAGATATTGGTATTTTGCTGGCTGCACATTACACTATCTAGTTTTCCTTTCATTCCTGTGGTCTAAATGAGCTTATACAATGTTTGAATCATCCATTTTATAAAAGCTGGATGAAAGTCAACTTTGACCTAGTCTGTCTTGTTGCCTTTTTCAGTGATAAATATTAAACTACCTTTTCAATGTAAGTATTACCTAAGGTAATACAGCAATAACTATTTTTTCTTTTCTCTTCCAGGGTAAATTTTGATAATTTATATTTTTCTAGGAAATCATACATTTCCTCAAGTTTTCAGATCAATTTCATAAAGTTATATGCATGATTTTCTTAATTCTTTTAATCTCCTTTCTGTCTATGATATGTTGTCTTTCTCATAATCTTGAATCACTCTTTCTCTTTCTTTTTTTCTCTCTCTTTCCTTGACAAAGCTTCTGACTTGTTTATTTTATTGATCTTTTCAAGAAAACAGTTCTGGTATGTTGTCATTGCTACTTTAAAATTTTATTTATTACAGATTTTATTAATTCCCCTTTCCTTTTCTTTTGGTTTATTTTGTTTCTTTTTTCAGATTTATTAGGATGAGTATTATATTTCTTGATTTTTCCTTGTTTCTTAATTCAAAAATCAAAGCATTTTTAAGTCTCTACATTTAGTTAACTTCCAAAAGTTTTGGTGGGTGAATGTTTACCTCTTCACTGCTTCCTAAGTTTATAATTAAGTTATTTAAGAGTATGTTTCTTAATTTTCAAGTAATTTTGATTTTTGCATGCTTTTGGTAACTATTTCTGATTTTATTGCATTATAAGTAGGGAATGTGATTTATAAAATTTCTTTGCTTTAAATTTTATAAAATCTTTTTGAGGTCAAATACATGATTTCATATATTGCTGGTAATAAATTGGCATAGTGATTTGGGAGAATCATGCTATAGATATACATATTCCATGATGCAGCCATTCCACTTATAGATTTATATGAAACTCATACATATGCATATATATGCACACAAGGAGAAAGTATGTATATGTGTGTACATATGACTACGTAAGGAGGAGAATGTGTATGTATATATGCATACATATATGTGTATACAGAAACACATAAAACATCTTTTGTAAAATTGTAATTTCAAAAAAAGTCAGAATCAACCTAATTAACCTACATATAAATGTTTTTTATAATGAGATTGAGTAAAAAAACCGTAGTTAACTCACACTTTGTATCACTATACAACAATTAAACTGAATTAACGTGTACGTTAACATGGATAAATCTTTAAAATATAATGTGGAGTTCAAACACCAAGATATAAAAAGATATGCATAATAAGAAAGCGTTATTTAAATTTTAAATGCTCACAGCATTACCACTTATTATTGGTGAAAACATCCATATTTATCCACATAGAAAAACATGCACAAAAACTTACATATCAGCTTCCAGATATTGGTCACTTCTGGGGTGGGAAAAAGAGGTGTTTTGTTTTAGCCATACTGTATTGTTAAGCCCTTGAAAGAAAATTGAAGCAAATATGGCAAAATTATAGCATTTGTTATATCAGGAAGGAATGCACCCAGGTACCTGCGTATCGATGGCTCCCTTTCTTGCTTCATTGGCCAGAAAAATTATTTGGCTTGTTCAGAATGGTTTTCTCCATGGGAAGCTCAGAAATGTGGAAGATGCTCAGTTTTAAATGATGTGTTCGAAAGCAAAGCTCAGGTCAAGTCATACAAGATCCACCTGAAAGTTGTGACCTTTTTTAGCCTAGAAAATAAAAGACTTGACAGGACTAGGATTTTTTTCTTATGGAAATAATGATGGTTAATTTTAGGTGTCAACTGGACTAGATTAAGGAATACCTAAAAAACTGGTAAAGCATTATTTTTGTGAGTGTTTGTAAGGGTGTTTCCAGAAGAGATTAGCATGGAAGCCTGAGTGGACTGGGCAGGAAAGATCTGCCCTGGGGGCTCAGAAAGAACAAATGTAGGAACAGTGGTTTGGAACTGGGAAGATGCACATTCTAGCCCAGTTATGGCAGATCAACCCACCAGCCAGAGTGGTATAGAATTGGAATACAGGGCTCCAGGAGGAAGTGAACTTCATGTTAGAAAATGTGCCAACAGAGATGAAACAACCCTTTTAATGAAATGCTTAGCAAGGATTCTAATAGATATTGTTAATGATGCTAATGGATATTTATTGAGGGATTACTATTTTAAGCATTTTATAGTTATTAATTTATTTATTAATTTATTTTAATGTTCTAAAGCATTTATATTTATTAATTTATTTAATTCCCATAGTGACTGCATGCAGTTGTGACAGCTGGAAAATAACTACTGTGATGCTTGCAAAGCCACCTACAACAGTATCTGGCACCTGATAATTTCTCAGGAAATTAGGTAGCCATTTATCTTATTAACAGCTTGATTAAGTCCCCATTTCTTATAAAAATCTTGCTAGCCAACTGAGGGGTTATTACCCAGAGAACAGACAGAGTCATAACACTTTCACATGCACAGTCTTTTATTGAATGCAGACCACTTCTGCATGAGGTAGTTAGAGAAAGAATAAAAAACTGAGAATGGAATGAATGTAAGTGATTGGACCAAGATCACACACCCAGTGTGTGGTAGAGTAAAACTTGGGTATTAGAAGAAGGGCATTGAATTTAGCTCATAGAAATGTCTCTGTCCTTTACCAGAGGCTTTGTGTCCCTTATATAGTATCTTGGTGTCACTGAGTCTGTGTTGAACTTTCCTAGGTTGCCTTTGTCTCCAAATTGTAGGCTGTTTAGTTCTCATGTGGCCTCAATGTGGGTGAGTTCTCAGAAAATAGATGACCCAAACATGTGCAAAGGAGATAGCAATTCATTCCTTACTTCAACCCAGTTCGAAGGGTATTCCACTTTGTTAACTATCAGGACTATTTGCTGATTGCATCCTGTGTGGCTGCATCTTCCTAATGACAGACATGGTTCTGAGCTTTTCAAATCCCAAGAATGATTTGAGTGGATAATTTCAGCCGATTATGAATTTCTGGTATGTGACCCACAGCTATTGATGATGAATCAGGCTGCTACACGAGGAGACTTTTGATCTAGAGCACATTTCTGCATAATGAGAAGCAAAGTAGTGCAGATTAATGGTGTCAGCCTTTTAACTGGACCTGGGAAAATGTCTGGCTGATGGATCTTTTTTGCAGAGCAGCCCAGTCTTCTGCCTACTAGACAGAGGAGCCCAAGGGGAGTCATTGAAAGGTCATTGCGGCTCTCTTTGACAGGTGTTGACACCAGAGTTTCCCAGTTGTGTTCATCTCCTCTTTATTGCTGACCTTTCCCCCATTGAATGTGACACTGAGAGCAAGAGACATGGAAAACTGTCTAGGGTTGGGATATTAGAAGCACCATCATTAAACAACTTCTAAAGAGAACATGTGGTCATCAGGTAGTTTTGGGCTCGCTAATGTGGCCCCTGCTAAGCAAGGAAGACTTATGAAGGGTGGCCCATCTTTATGTTTGGGTTAGAGTGGTGCACCTGACCTGTCCTCTGCCTGAGCTTTGTTGTCTTAGCCAAACCTGGAGGAGAAAGACCTGTCACTATTTACTCATGTAGACAGTCTGAAAATAGCAGGCCAGGAACAAGGTCAAGGCCAAGACATTCCATCAGGTTTTGGCTATTTCTGTTAATGCCAGAGAGTATTTACTGAGCGCCTACAGGATGCCTATCAGGTACATATATTTTGTACTCATCATTTCAGTTAATAATCTCCATATAATGTAGGTATTAGTACTCCCATTTAATGGATGAGGAACTTGAAACTCTGGGTGTTTAGTTGCCTCTTTTGAAGTTATGTAACTAGCAAGAGTAACAGTAGTAATAATCATGATTATAATCATGATCCTAATTGCTAACATTTATGTATCTCTCACTAGGAACCATGCATTCTTCTAAGAGCTTTTTATATATGAGTTATATGAGTATGACAATAATGCTAAAGGACTGGGCATTGTGCTTTTACGTTTTACAAATGAGGAGGTTGGCCAGAGTTATGAAGCTAGTAAGGTACAGAAATGTGATTTGAACCATAGCATCTGGTATTAACCACTATGCTTTAGGTACCAGACTGTGCATGCCAGCTTATTGTGATAACAGAAGAACTCTCTTTCCCTTGTCCTCACTGCTTCTTTGCCCTACCCCACCTCTGCCTTTGAATTGCTAAAGATTGCACATTCATAAACATCTCTTTAAATGTCACTGGTCCCTAAACTGAGTTAAGTCTCACTGCTATACATTTGCGCATTCTCCTATTTTTCCCCTCCATTAACTCATCACACTTTCCTGTGATTACCTGCATATCATTTTGCCTTCTCTTGTAGACCTTAAGCTACAAGAAGGCAGATGCTGATCCCGGTCCTTCCTTGCTTAGCATTATATGGTCAAGGTCTAGTACAGTGTTCACATAAATAAAATTAAATTTCTGATCCCTTGTTACCACATTTCACAAAAACTCTGGGATGAAATACTGGCAATTTGGGTGGTATGTGTAGAATGGTCTAAGGTGAAATATAAACTATTTCTTTTTTTTTAATTTAATTTTATTTTGTCAATATACAATATGGTTGATTATTGTGGCCAACTACTGAAACCTCCCTCCCTCTTCCCTCTCCCTCCTCCTTCCCAACAATGTCCTTTCTATTTGCTTGTCATATCAACTTCAAGGAATTGTAATTGTTGTGTCTTCTTCCCTCCCCTCCCCCGGTTGTTTGTGTATTTATTTATTTATTTTTAGCTCTCACAAATAAGTGAGAACATGTGATATTTCTCTTTCTGTGCCTGACTTGTTTCACTGAAGATAATTCTCTCTAGGTCCATCCATGTCATTGCAAATGGCAGTATTTCATTCTTTTTTATAGCAGAGTAGTATTCCATTGTGTAGATATACCACATTTTCCTTATCCACTCATCTGATGATGGACATTTGGGCTGGTTCCAACTCTTAGCTATTGTAAATAGTCCTGCAATCAACATTGGAGAACAGGTATACCTTCAACTTGATGATTTCCCAGCCCAGCCAAGTGCAGGCTGACCAGAGAGGCACCTCCCTGGAGAGGCACAAGACCCAAGGTGACCACATACCCAAGGCACTAGTGGCTAACAGAGCAGACACCGAGGCAGCCATACCAAATTGGCAGCCCCAGCAGCATCCTAGCTAGACAATAGTGTCAAACCAGTGGACCGTGAAATCCCCAGCCACAATGACTAAACATCAAAGGAAAGATACCAGAAATATGAAAAATCAAGAAAGTATACCACCAAAGGGTAATAACTCTCAAGCTCTAGATCCTATAGAACAAGAAGCCCTTGAAATGTCTGACAAGGAATTTCGAATGATAATTCTAAGGAAATTAAATGACATACAAGAAAACACAGCTAGACAACACGATGAAACGAGGAAAAGTATACAGGACCAGAAAGAAGAAATGTACAAGGAAATCAATTCCCTGAGAAAGAATGTAGCAGAGCTTGCTGAGCTGAAGAATTCATTAAACGAAATAAAAAATACAACGGAGAGTTTAACCAGCAGGCTTGCAGAAGCAGAAGAGAGAAATTCTGACCTTGAAGATGGGCTGTTTGAAATAACACAGGCAGACCAAAAAAAAAAAAAAAAAAGAAAGAAAGAAAAATGAATTAAAAACATTGAAGAAAACCTGAGAGATATCAGACAACCTTAAGTGCTCAAATATCTGAGTCATGGGTATTCCAGAAGGGGAGGAAAAAGGAGATTGCATTGAAAACATATTCAACAAAATAGTGGCAGCAAACTTCCAAGTTATTGGAAAAGACACAGATCTTCAGATTCAGGAAGCTCAAAGATCCCCAAACATATTCAACCTAAAAAGGTGTTCTCCAAGACATGTTATAGTCAAATTGGCAAAACTCAAAGACAAAGAGAGAATCTAAAAAGCTACAAGATAGAAGCATCAAATCACTTATAAGGGAGCCCCAATCAGACTAACATCAGACTTTTCATCACAAACCCTAAAAGCCAGAAAGGAATGGGATGATATATTCAAAATACTAAAAGACACAGATTGCCAGCCAAGAATACTCTACCCCACAAAGCTATCCTTCTGAAATGAAGTGCAAATAGTATGTTTCTCAGACAAACAAAAACTGCGGGAGTTCACTACCACACCATTACCCTTACAAGAAATTCTCAAGGGAGTACTGGGTTTGGTACCTGAAAAATAACTACCACTGCCATAACAACCCAAGAAAAATCAAAACCCACTAGTATAATAAAAATGGCATTCATGAAGAGAAAAAAACAAACAAACAAAAAGGCTATCTACAACCCAAGGAAACAACAAATACAGAAAACAAACAGTGAAACGGAAAGAAAGGAACAAAAGACACTTAAGACGTCCAAACAAAAATCAATAAAATGCTAGGATTAAATCAACACTTTTCAATAACAATTCTTAATGTAAAAGGTTTAAATTCCCCAATCAAAAGACACAGACTGGCTGACTGAATTAAAAAGGAAGATCCACTTATATGCTACCTTCAAGAGACCTACCTCACCTATAAAGACTCACATAGACTAAGAGTGAAAGGATGGAAAAAGATTTACCGTGCAAACAGAAAAGAAAAATGAGCTGGAGTAGCTATTCTTATATCTGATAAAATAGACTTTAAACTAAAAACCATAAAAAGAGATAATGAGGGCCACTACATAATGATAAAAGGATTGTTCCATCAAGAAGACATAAAAATCGTAAATATATACACACCCAATGTTGGAGCAGCCAGATTTATAAAACAAACTCTATTAGACCTAAAGAAGGAAATAGATACTAATTCCATAATAGCAGGGGACCTGAACACCCACTGTCAATATTGGACAGATCATCTAGGCAAAGAATCAGCAGAGAAACACAAGATCTAAGCAACATACTAGACCAATTGGACTTGGCAGATATCTACAGAACATTCCATCCAACAACCTCAGAATATTCTTTCTTCTCATCAGCACATGGATCATTCTCCAGTATAGATCACATGTTAGGTCACAAATCAAGTCTCAACAAATTTTTTAAAAATTGGAATTATCCCATGTATTTTTTCAGACCACAATTAAAATTAAACTATTCTTAAAGCCAAAATTTATAATGGGTGTTTCCAAGGGCACCATTAAAAAAACAGACAACCACATTCCTGAGTTGTAGACACAGATATGAAAAGATGCTCTGGGACAGTCAAGTGGAAGAGAAAATCTCTTCACTCTGTGCTATGAAAACAGCAAACAAACTGTGATTTCAAATACAAGCTCTAAATCAAAAGACTGTGTACCTCAACTTGCAATTAAAGTTTTTTACCTTGGCAACTCTAAAAAGCAGGTTTAGTGGTAAGTAGATAGTAGGATGTATTATTAAAGGCAGTGGATTTTCTAAGCTAAGTCACAGAATAAACTCTTACTGATAAAGAAAAGAACACATGGTTGAATAAATGAATGAATACAATAAACTCAGCTTTCTCCAAGTTCACCTGAGTAAAATCCAGAGCTTTGCTATTAGGACATGATGCCTCTTTCTATTTCCAGTGGTCCTTCATGTGCACATACTGCATTTTTAGTCCCTACCTCATGACAACCCTGTGACTTAAGCAGGATGAACATATGATTTGTATTTTCATGGTGGGAAATGCAGTCCACAGAGGTGAAAATGTAATTGTTCATTATTTTTGTTTTCATTATTATTATTCCACATATTCTTCTGAGAATGTGTTATATTCTAGGAATTATAAGCCCAAAGAAAAAACCCCAGTGCAGAAGTGACTGAGGGACTGGGTTGCCTATTGGGAAAAGAGCACAGGGACCCAGGGACCAGGACTAGCTGAAGAGACGCAGCTGGATCAGAGGAACAAACAGGAGGCTCATTTACTGAGCCTAGGCTCCCACATTTAGAGTGACTTCCAGAATATTCTCAGATATTTAGACCTAATTTTTGTATGTGCATCCTTCTGTGAAAGGTTTTCCTGCTCACAATATCCATGACACTTCGTGATGTTTATCAACCTAATGTCAGTCCCACTGCTCATAAGTTGCCCTTGATATCAAAAACTGTTTCATTAGATGTGGCTTTGTTTATTCAAACCTCATTTCTCTCTCACATCTTCTTCACGATTTTTAAGCTCATACTATTAATCTTCTTACCCAAGTTAAACCTTTCTCCCAATATGTTCTTTTGTAGATATCTCCAAACTCAGAATCTTACTTTCTTTGCCCTCTGTCGGTTTCTTTGGGGGACAGTAATTAGCTGGAAAGCCTTGTCAGAAATGTAGAAGGAAGTTTTCCAGTATTAGGTCTGATTGTGGGCTAGAAGCTTCCTGGGATATTGTCCACATTGAAGGTGGCTGAATCGAATAGTTTAATTCAATTCACTTTGGAAAAAGCATCGAGTTCCTCTCTGCACTGGACACTGTATAAGCCCAGGCAATAAGGTGTACTGAGGTTATCACTATGTAAAGGGCACCGTCCTACAGCAGAACACAAACAGATGAGCATCATGGCAGGAGTTTGAATAAAGAGTTACGGGAGAAATATTTCCATCAGGAGACATGTTGGCAAACATTCATAACGCAAGTAAATATTGAGTTGAGTTGATGATAGACGGAGAAGAGGAACAGCATTTAAGACCAAGGGAACAGCAGGAGTAAAAAAGACGAAGGGAGAGAAAAATTGTATGAAGGTTGTGCTGGGAGAACTCTTTCCTTTCTGCCAGTGTTTTGGCTTTTTCATTTTCTTGAATACTGTACCTTCTTTATGAACACTGGATCTTCTTAATCACTCTTCCCTCTGTCTGTAACAGTGTCCCAAACCAACTCTATTCACTTGGCTAACTCCTATTGATTCCTTTAATTCTCAGCTTAAATGTCATGTTTTCAAGTTGGCCTGTCCTGGCACATTAGACTCAGTTAAATTCTTTTACTTATGCTCCTATAACACTTTTAAAGTTAACTTACATTGTGCACAAAGCACTTGCTTAATTTCTGCCTTCCTCAAACAAGTGTAATCCCATGAGGGCTGCAATGATGTCTGTTTTGTTCTCCATGTATCCTCAGCACCGTCCCCAATACATTCTGTGATGGTTAATTTTATGTGTTAAGTTGGCTAGACTGTGGTACCTAGTGGTCTGGCCAAATACTAGCCTAGATGTTGCTTTGAAGATATTTTTAAAAATGTAATTGACATGTAAAACAACAGACTTTAAGGAAAGGAGATTAGTTTCCATAATATTAGTGGGTCTCATCCAATCAGTTGAAGACCCTAAGAGCAAAGACAGAGGTTTTCTGATCGGGAAGCAATTTTCCTCAAGACTGCAACATCAACTCTGACCTAAATTTGCTGGCTTGCTCTATAAACTTCAGATTTGCCAGCCCCCACAATCTCATGAACCAATTCCTTAAAATCTCTCTCTCTCTCTCTCTCAATATATATATATATATACACACACACACACACACACACACACACACATATATATACAAACATACATACACATACATACACACACACACATATATATACAGACATATATATATACATATACACATATATATATATATAAAGAATATATATGTTTAAAGAATATATACATTCTTTTCTGTTTCTCTGGAGAACCTTAATACACCTTCTTTTCTGGAAGTTTTTGTTTTGTTTTTAATGTACAATAATGGGAGCCTAGCTTGGCAGAGCTGGAAGGGGCCTTCGCCCATTTAGCCAATAGAAGCAAATCTGTGGCTCAATGGTAGTGATGCTCCAGGACAGACCAGGGCAGACCTTGCCGAGTGACAGTCTTCACAGTACAAGGGTCACACTGTGCTCCTGAACAGCCACCCACCCACAGGTAGCAACCACTGCTCTGTCCCCTGCCTTTCCCTTCTCCCTCCTTTCTCTGACCCACCACTCCTACCACTGTAAAACCTAGGCATTTAGAGTAGAAGAAGGAAGGTTCTTTCCAGCTCTGCAGTTGTAAGATGTTAACTTTGTTGAATGTTATAATTAAAATGGCAAAACCTCCACCCCAGACCTCTGCGGGCTGCCCCATGGATCAGCTGCAGAAGGGAGCCTGGAAAGAGGTAATTAGCCTCAGATCACTAACAGCTCAATGGAAAGGCCTGTGTCCAGGAATTCCTTTTGCCAGAGGTCCTGGGAGCACTTACTGCAGAGAAACGAGTTTGCAAATAAGCACTTTTCTTTGTGAAGTCTCCTTTCCTAAGCTCCTAAGCACTTTTCTTTGTGAAGTCTCCTTTCCTAAGCTCCGTTAGCTCCCAGCTCTGTTCTCAGCTGCAAGGGCTGGCTTTTCATCTTGAACTTTACATATTCTTCTGGTTTAGCCCCGTCACACAGAGGCCTTTGGCAAGCCACTCTCTCTCCCACTGCAAATTGTTGGGCACCAAGGCGGGGAATAAAGTTCAGAGTCGGCCAACTTTCCCCCAACAACCCTCTTATTCCGCCTCTCCCTGTGCTCAACAACAGATTTCAAAATCTTTGGTTTTCTTTGTCATCAGGAAAGATGTTGGAGTCAAACAAAGGGAGCACAAAAATTCCAGACGTGCTGAGAAAATGAAAATGTATGTGTGCGTGTGTGTGCGTGTGTGTGTGTGCGTGTGTGTGTGTGCATGTGCGTGTGTGTGTGTGTATGTGTGTGCGCGCGCTGGTGCATTCTTACCGCCACTCCAACACCACTGGCTAGCCTTGTAGCCCTCAGGAATGTATGTCATTTGGGGTTGAGTTAGTGGTTTGAGTAACGTTTCTTCCAGCTCTCTGTTGGAAAATTTAACCTCTCTTTAGTCTTTAGAGAGACAAGGAAACTGAACACCATCTGTGCTTGTTCTACCTGCAGCATATCTTGAATCCGGTCCCAGCTGCCACCTCCATAGTCCTGGACATATTCCTTTTCCTGGATTGTTACAGAGTGTCCTGACTTTTCTCACCTTTCTTTTGCCTCCCTCCAAAACATTGTTCACACTGCAGCCAGAGTGATCTTTCTAAAATGCAGATCTGATGACCTCTCTTTTGCAGAATTGAGTCCAGGCTTGTGGAGATAGTTAAGGTGCTCCTGGGCTTTTAGCCCTTCCCACCCGCCATGGCCCCTTCTGGATCAATTCTCCAAATCAGCCTCTCAGGTATGTATGTATGTACATGTGATGAATGTATGCATGCATGTATTTATTTCAGCAGCTGTGTTCTGTCCTTGAAATGACCTTCCTATAGGTAAAGTGAATTTTGCTTCCTCCCTAAATTCTGGTTTATGATCCACTGTCTCCACCCTAGATAGAGAAGTTTCTGTAGTTAACACTGCCTCTCTCTATCCTCAGTGTGCCACCTGTATTTTCTCCCCTTTCTGGCCACCCTGAGAGCCCTCTTGGAGGGATACCCTCTATCCATGGTAGATAAATCAGCACAGTGCAGGGCACATAGAATATCCTCAATAAATGCTTCCGAACTAACATGAGGCATAATTCAGCAAAATATAGAGGTTGAGAGATCTGGCTCTGCAGCTGCACTTTTCCAGATTTGAATCCCAGCATTCATCGCCTAAGCCTCTTTTTCCTCACCTGAAAAATGGGCAGAACCATATCAATCGCAGAACTCTGATGGTTGAAATGAACTTAAATAATGCATGAAAGTGCTCAATACATCCCTGGCATGTAGGAGAACCTCAACACATACCCTTGTTAGCAACACTTGTTTGCTCCCCTTGCATGCTCCAGCCCTCCCTCCATCTCACCCTCTTTGTGGGCAGACCTTCTCCCTCCCACATCTCCACTGAAGTCATGAACTACTAGGGGGAAGAAAGAGTTAAGCTTGACTCTGTTCACCGCAGATCCACAGGCACTAAATAAGGCTTCAGCATTCAGGCTTTAAGTATGGGCTGCAGTTAACTATAAACAGCTGTTGCAAGATAATAGCCTTCTACTGGTGAAATAAGGCCAGCCCCCACACTCCTTCACAATGGAACCTTTCTTGCAAATAATATTCAGAACTGATAGATAGATCTCAGTCTGGCAGTAATCAGAATTAAGAGATGGGGGCAGGGGGGAAATTGTCAGGCTTCCCAAATCAAGAAGACATGTATATAGCGATTCTATTTCCATTTCCAAAAGCAAACACCCGGGTGCCTCTTATCTGCAGTATATTCCCCCTGTTGATCTAAGGAGGGAAAACAACTCCAGCCCCTGCTGCTCCCTTCCTGTGCTGGCATTAACTCTAATAACTGCAAAAAGAGCAGACATTAGCCAAGAAGACATATGTGTAGCTCTTCATACTGCAGCGCTTCATTCCACTAATCCTCCCTCCTCATTTTAGGAAATTAAATATGAATCAATGCTCAGCAACCTGACTCCGTATGGAATTTGGGTGCCTTTAGGTTGATTTCAGAATTTGACAAAGGTGTGATTCATGTTAGTTACTTTCACTCTGCAAGAGATAGATGCCTGAGTTTGGTTTGGGGAACTCATTATGGAAAACACCCTTTGTTTCAGAAAATGCCCAGAATTTATGAAATATAGAGTAGGTGTCAGGCACATAGTAGGTGCATAACGTGTTCTTTTGAACTTGTTAAACACCTTGCATGAGGGAGAATGATGAAGAAACTCCAAAAGCAAATGGATTTGCTTTCAAAGAATGTTTGATGGAGTTAGTCTTTGAAACAGAAACTTTCAGTGGGTCATCTGGTATAAATTTTCTTTCCTTCCTTCCTTCCTTCCTTCCTTCCTTCCTTCCTTCCTTCCTTCCTTCCTTCCTTCCTTCCTTCCTTCCTTCCTTCCTTCCTTCCTTCCTTCCTTCCTTCCTTCTCTTTCTTTCTTCCTTCCTTCCTTTTCTTTCTTTTTCTTTCTTTCTTTCTTTCTTTCTCTTTCTTCCTTCTTTCCTTCCTTCCTTCCTTCCTTCCTTCCTTCCTTCCTTCCTTCCTTCCTTCCTTCCTTCCTTCCTCCCTCTCTTTCTCTCTCTCATTCTTTCTCTCTTTTTTCTTTTTTCTCTTTCTTTTTCCTCTCCCTTTCTTTTTTGTTTCTCTCTGCCTTCTTCCCTCCCTCCCTGCATTCCTTCCTTTTTTTCATGGGAGCTTGATGACACCCAGAGACATTAAGTAGCTTATAGTGTCAATCATCAAGTTAGCAGTAGAGATGAGGGGTGTACCAACCTCTTTGACTACCAGGCTAGTGATTTCAAGAGCTCACATTGAAAATTCCAGGACTAAAGTAATGGTCTCTGAAGCTTGGGCAAATAAAATTTATGAGGATCGTTTGGAGGGAGCAACATTCAGGAGTTTAATTTTGTTTATGACTGTTGTCTCAGGAGAAGTAAAGGGGCCTGTTGATGTCTGTCTCTGGCTAAAGCATAAATCTTAGAGCCTGACAAGGCACAATAAGTGCTATTGAATTAATGAATATCTTATGGACTTGCCCACTGCTCTGAAGGCATTCTTTGCATCCATGACAATACAATAATAACTAATACACATGGTTATCCTTATTGAATACTGTGAAACAACAAATAGTTTGTGAGGTGAGTGCTCTGATTATTCCAATTTTATAGATAAGGAAACTGAGATTTGGAAAAATTATGACATTTGCTCATTATTACCAGCTAGTAAGTTTCACACCCAAGTTTCAATGGCTTTTATTTCTGACCTAGAGCTTGATCTCTCCACCACTATGATACCTTATTAAAAAATAATAACTATGGGCTGGCCAGTTAGCTCAGTTGGTTAGAACACAGTGTTATAACACCAAGGTCAAGGGTTCAGGTCTTTGTACCAGCAAGTCACGAAAGAATACTAATAATAATAATAAATGATAATAATTACTAAACCTCCCAAAACCCATTGTAAATAGTTTTTTTTTTTTGTATTTTTTCTTTTTACATTCAGACTGTCAAAGTTAGCATCCTGAGAGTAATTTCATCATTCCTATTTCACATGGGTGAGATCTGAGACTCCAATAAGGCACATGACTCATCCAAGTTTGCCCGACCCAGTTAGTAATATACAGAGATTTCTGAAACCAAATCCAATGTTTTCTTCATGACAACATTATTGTCTCCCTGGATATTTTAAATATGTAAAGCATTATCTATACTGCTGTTCTAGCAAACACTTTTCAAAAAATGATAAGGTATTACTTACATCAAAATGATCAAAACAACCAAAGAATAAAAGGAACGAGGTCCAGGCTTGGGTTACGGCAAGGATAGTAAATGTGTCCCAACTTGCAGGCCAATTCTAGTCAATTACTCTAAGCTGCCTGGAGGGCTGTACTAAGAAGGAACATCGATTGCTTCTAACCCTAACGGGAGGGAAAGTATCCTTTGATACTGAGCTAAGTTGGTTCCATGTTGGAATGAATAAGGGTGGCTGGGATGAATATGTTCTATTTGCCTCTCCAGATATACTCTTCTCTTTCACTATTCTTTGTGCCTGACCTCTAAGGTCTACACCAGAGGTATCTCTTTCCCTCCAGCTTTTAGCTGGGCTTGGACAATGGGGAACCCATCAGGAGATCAAAGGAAGGAGAGAAGAGACTGAGGTTGTGGTATTTATTATCCTGACCCCTCCCTGTGGGTGGTCAGGGACTGGCTTCACCACCCTCAGAAAAAGGTCACAGCTTCTATCAGGAGACTTTCAGCTCTCAGCAAGCTCTCTCTGTATCCTTGTCACTGTTCCCCTCCTCTTCCCTCTTTACTAGTGCAGGGTTACTCTATACTTCACCATGTCTTGTGGTTTCCCTACATGGTGCTATACCTTTAGTTAAAAAAAAAAAAAAAAAAAAGTTCTCTTCTAGTTACCCAATTGGATTATTCCATTACTCTGACTTACAGAGTGGACATGCAACATGGGCATGTGTTAGAAACCCAGTCATGAATGAATGAAAAGGAGTTAGCTACTTGCTTCTCTTGGAAAGGGAACCCCAAGGATGCTTTTTCTCTTCCTTTCCATTCCTTTCCTTTCCTTTCTTTCAATTTTCCCTCTCTCCTTCTTTCCTCCCTTCCTTCCTGCCTTGCCCCGTTTTTTAAAAATTTTTATTTATTTATTTATTTATTTTTGGTAGCATGCTATCTATTATAAACACTTCTATGATCAGTCCAACCTCCTTAGGCTGAAGGCAATGTGGGTGCCTGGAATTTCTTGCCTAATAAGACAGACCTGGACATGCGTCTAGCTCTCCGTCCCTCTACCCCCCTCCAATTGTCCGAGCTTCAAGCTTGGGTAGAATGGTTAGACTCTTGAGGCCTGTTTTCAACTTCACAAAACTGAGGTAATAGCACCTACATTGCTAAGTTATTGATCATGGAAGAGATGGCATCTGTAACATTATCCTTCTATTTATAGCATTTAGCTAAGTTTACATGGATCCACAGAGTAGAAATTTTGGAGAAGAATTTTTTTATTCTACTCAAATTCATAGGGTAGGGGGGTTCCTTCCTTCCTTAATTTATAAAGCCTATTGCTTCTCAGACTTTAAGGCTTTGATTCAGTTGTCCTCAGCTCTAGGAGTCCTGAAAGACTCATAGAGCAGGAAGAATTCAACCATCAGCCTTTTATGTTGTAAAAATCTCAGCAATCCAGACTCCTAGAGACAGATTCTTAAGTTAGGTGTTGAGTTTCCTGAAGACAGTGGTCAATAGTATTTATTTATCTATCCCCAGTTCCTGATGTACAATTTATACACAGTAAATGTTTATTGAGTTAATGAGTTATAGTGGGTAATCTTGCTTTCCATAGATCCAAGGCTTTTCTACTTTAAACACTAAAGCACTTACTTATTTTATTTTAATTATTTTGAATGAAAAATATTTTAAAAACAAACATCACAAACAAAATTGCCACCATTTCAAGTAGAGTACACAGAACATTATTTGGATTTTTAAGAAATACTTTGGAAACATCTTTATGACCACAGATTATGCCATTGTTCTTGAATGAACTAATGCTGTCAGAGGAGACTGAGATGCACAGAGACACTTTGCCCCTGAACAAAATGTTTGCAGACCATTTCCTATTTCCTTAATGTCTAATTCTTCTCTTCCAAGTTACTGTTTCTACTCTGCTATGGGCCTGCATATCAGGTAATTACAAACACTTGAATTCCGTGTAAAATAAGTATGAAAAACCTCTGAATAAGTATGTGCAAATAAAGAAGGAACAGAATGAACACTGCCTGCTCTGTCTATCCAAAAACTTTTGTTCTTTACTTCTTAGTTTCCAGTGATTTTAAAAATGATGTTAAATATGAGAAAACACTGATACCGAAAATGACTTGGGAAAGCAAAACAAAACATCTGTTTTCTTTGCCAAAGAAAGCCAAAGTCCACTTTGTAACTCTTTGAAATGACATCTGGGCCTAGCATACCTTTAGGGAATTTTAAAGCCCATATTGAAAGCTCAGGATTAATATGGATTCTCACAGGAATAGGAAATGAAGAAGTTCATAAGCACAGCCTCAGATTGTCACCTGAGATTCACTGCATTTGGGGTGCTGTCTCTAAAGCAGTCAAGAGATGGAAATGGCAAGACTCACTGGGAGGGAGAGAGGGGAAAGCTGGATTCTAGGATTGAGTCCTTTGTCCCCTCTGTGTGTCACCAGGAAACCAAACCTTCTCTGATCCTCAGCTGGCATATCTGTAAAATGCGAATGACCATACACGCGGTAACAAACTTCCCAGGCAGACATGAGAATGACAGAAAGAACAAATAGGACTGTTTTGTAAACATCTAACATAAATGTTCAAGTGTCTCTCATGATGATGGTGATGATGGAGGCTCATTCCCAGTGCTAGCAGTGAACCTCATGTGATCATGTGAACTTCTGGGAAAGATATTTCTGGAGAAACCATAGGGAATTTGAAATGCAACTTTCTCTGGACTTAAAGGTCAAATCTGAATGCCTTCGATCTTTGTAGAGCCAAAGTCGATCTTCCTTAGTCATTTCACCTTCCTACAGTGCCCTTATAACCTCCACTCAGTGTTTAGATCCAGAAAAGAACTGTCTGCCCTAGGACACTGCTATGCTGCTTTTCATTAGTCTGGCAACCAGGAGACTCTGAGCTAACTGCAACTTTTCACTGCAACAGTTGTCCCATGCTAAGCTCTGACAGGGTTACCTATTCCTTTGCTCTCTGCAGTTTCTGATTTTTCTGTTTGACTTTAAATGCCATCTTAGAGTCCTTCTCTAAATGTCCTTTAATTCAACTTACTTGTGTGTGTTTGAAACAGGAGTATCATAAACAATTAATGAGTGGAGAATAAATAGATGATGAAGACTGAATAAATAATAAAACTATAACACACTAAGAATGAACCTTAATGTACACATGTAAAAAAAACAAATCATTTAGGAAATCAGGGGAATTCCAGGAAAGAAAGCAGAGTGTGACAAATGAGACTAACTATATTACAAATATAGAAAGCAATCTCACTGAGGGGGGTGGGAGGAAAAGGTGTTGACCTAAGTAACTTTGGAAATGAGTAGAGACTGCATGATTAAGAGCAAAAGGAGCTACACATAAGCACTGTACTCAGGTTGATAAAGTTGTTCTCCACGGGATGATAGGTTAATAATTCTGATACTGCTGTGCATGCATGCTGAAATTGAACAATTAAGTAAATGAATGGCAGGTGGTGGGAGCCAAGCTTCTCACTGTGGAAGTGGAAAATTATAGATAAGAAAGGGGAGGATGCTAGAATGACTCGTGTGTCAATGGATTAGAGTGGAATACATCGGTATGAATTCATATTTACTTAATATTGATACAGATAGTGGCAGATAGAAATACTTATAGATATGGGTATATACATGGATTATTATACATACCTATATATACCCACACGTATACATATATTTTTGTTTGTTTTCTCAGTCAGCTGAGAAGGCCTAAAAATACCCAGTACCCTCCAGTAACGATGAACATAGCTGGTACCAGATCCTGGTTTCTAACACTGTTCTCCAATAAAAGGAATGAGGATGTCTTGAAGAAAGGGTTAGCTCTAGGACTGAGGTAGGAAATAGGCAAGATGAGCCTGGAGCAGAAAGTAAGGAAGTGCTCAAATACACACACACACACACACACACACACACACACACACACACACACACACACACACACACACACACACACAAAAGCTCACATTGATGGGCTTATGTCAAAGCAGTACAGGAGCTAATTGAAAGAGTTCCCAGTGGCCAAACCTGGAACAACTTGAGCAATAAAATTAACTAGCACTGGATGAAAGCCCAAAGTATAAAATAAATATCCATGAGTTCATACCTATCTAAATAAATGATTGAATAAATTAATAAGTGGAGGAGAGGAGACAAACCTCCTGTGTGGAAGAACTCCAAATAATTTATCTAGATACTCTGCCCTCAAGGAGGAGAAGCATAATTCCTGACTCAAGTTCGGGCTGTGCATAATGACTTCCTTCCAAGGACTATAGTGATAAAAAGAGGGAAAAGTAAATTTTCAGTGGACAAACCTGGCAAACACTACCTCAGCCAGGTGATCAAGGTCAATATCAACAGTCATAAATTATATTTATAATATGTACCCTCTATATAATACAAGGATACTTCAAAAGGTTCATGGAAAGATTCCTATTATCTTTAATTCTATCTAATTTTTTTAAAATCTATTTTTTAATTGAAATGTATTGATCGTACATATTTATAGGGTACACAGTTATATTTCAACGCATGTATACAATGTGTAGTGATAATATGAGGGTAGTTAGCACAATCATCATTGCAAAAATGTATCATTTTTTGTGATGAGAATATTTAAGCTCCTCTCTTCTATCTTCCCATCAACTTTTTGAAAAACCCTCGTATGATGAAAATGGTACTTTACTATTCTGGTTTTCCTCTCCAAAACTCATAACCCTAGTCTAATCATGAGAAAAACATCAAATTCCCATAGAACGTCATCTGAAATACCTGACTTGTACTCCTCAAAATCGTCAAGATTATCAGAAACAAGGAAAGTCTGACAAACTTCCAAAGCTAAGAGAAGCCTAAGGAGAAATCACAACTAAACACCGAGTGGTATCCTGGAAGAGATCCTGTAGTGGAAAAACTGCATTAGGACATTAGATAAAAACTAAGGAAATATGAATTATTATTTAATAATAATATATAAGTAGTGGTTTATTAATTGTTAAAAATATGTGATACTAATGCAGGTGTTAATAATAGGCAAAATGGGCGCAGAATATATGATAACTCTTTGTACTATCTTTGCAACGTCTTTGTCAATCTAAAGTTGCTCTAAAAATAAAGCCTATTTTAAAAAATGAATGAATGCATAGTTTTCAATTTAGCCTTACAAATTATTAAGCTTTATAAATTATTGCACAACAGATTATTGCTATGCTTACTATGTGCCAGGCGCTGTTATATTTGGGGAGCTTGAGCTTTTTTGGTTTGTTTGTTAATTTAATTTCACATCTCAGAGCTGTCATGAATACCAAATGTGAGAATACATGTAAAGTGATGAAAACAGTGGCTGGAACCTAGCAGGCCCTCAGTGACTGTTCAGAGTGGTAATGGTGGTAGTGGTGGTGGTGATGATGGTGATTGGGTTTTGCTTTAAAAAACTCACAGATTATGGCATAGTTGGGTGAAAGAAGAGGTAAAGTGCCTGTCCTGCTCTAGTCTAGGCTTGTCTAGAAAGTGGTTCTGGATAAGGTGAGTCCTTAAGAATGAGTAACAATTTGTGGGGTGAAGAAGGCAGAGGCAGTATTCCTGCAAAGGGACCAGTGTAATCAAAGACTTAGAAGCATCACCCTGAGAGGTCTCTAAGGGGAAACTGCAGCTACAAGTGATTTGCTTTTGCTGAAGCACAGCATGGAGCTAAAAAGAAGGAGGAAAATAAAGCTGGATCTGTCAACAATCAGTCACACAAGGCATTGAATGCGAGGCTAAGGAGCCTGAGTTTTCTGCTGCAGATGACGGGGAGCCATTGAGAATTTTCAGATTTAGAGAGAAGCGATCACATTTGCATTTTGGATAGATTCACTCTGGCCGCAGTGTGGAGTGGGATTGGAGTGCGACCAGATAGGATGCTGCAAGGCCGGCGAGACTGAAGCTGTTTGAAAAGCATGACATTTTCTTGGGGGCAGTTATAACCCTCTGACTTCCTAAGCTTACCATACTTTGTGAAGTGTCTGTCTAAATATTCTTTTTTAATGTGTATTAGCTATAAAGGTAGAAGCTATCTTTGGCACAAAAATGCATCTGTGAGGCAGAGTGAAACGTTTCATTTATGACTGATTTTTGTTTCAGCCTTCCTTGCTAGGAGAAAAGAAGGCCAGCTAGAAACGAAAAATCGGTGAGAACTTCAGGAATTGCTGTTTTAAAGCTCTCCCTTGCTTAGACATGAAGCCGTAGTATTTTGTAGACGGAGGTTTTAGTGCATCTTTCCACACATGGCCAACTAAAAACTAAATTTTAGAAACTACCTAATATTCCAGTTACTCAGCATGGTGAAATGAACAGGAAGCCAAGTTGGAGTTTGGGCATCTGAGTTCTTGGCCAAGCTTGGCAAAAACTTACCAGTGGTGGGACTTTCTATGGTTCCTCAACATTTTAAAATTTAAAATGTCCATTTAAAACTTTTCTTCAATAGTAAATATATCCCAGCACCATCACTATCACCATCATCACCACCACCACTGCCACTGTAGTCATCACCACCGACATCAACTTCACATCCTGACTCCTATATCACAGGTTTTCGTGAGTATTAAATGTAACCATGCACAGAAAAGCAACCTGAATTTGTCATCAATAGATAATGGCATGAGAATAATCTCCGAAATTGCAGTGTGGAAGCTTTGATCAAATTGAGTGCCTGGCACATAGTAGACACTCCGGGAATATTTGCTGAATGAATATCTGATCATTTATTATGGCCTTCCACACACACACACACACACACACACACACACACACACACACACACACACACACACACACACACACACATTAATTGGATGTATGCTCTGTGATACACAAATAAGTGTCACATTTGTAGATGCTGCTTTCTTGGCTTTGTGACATAGAGTAGCTTAATGAAATGTCAGCAGACTTACCCCATAAGCATTAGAACAACTTTGGTTCTGTTATTACTATAGACTCAAGCTATGTTGTAAAACATGTCCATGATCTGTTAGAATGGGCTTGGCTCATTAATCATTAAATCCACTGAAAAACAAGGATTTTCTTTCATGGAGTATCTATCTATCTGTCTGTCTATCTATCTATCTATCTATCTATCTATCTATCTATCTATCTATCTATCTATCTATCTATCTATCTGTCATAAAGGCCATTTTCCTTTTCCCCAGCTATAGGTTATATAGCATAAGGCCAAACTGCTCTTGCCATGTTTTGCATGAAACACCTGAAATTGCTAGGTGTTAACACCTCTCTTTTTTTCATGCAAAACTGCCTGAGCCCTAGACCTGAGCCATCTTTTCCTCTGTCAGGGAGTCCAGCTGCCTTTTCAGTAAGGAAGTTTTCTTAAGAACAAAACCAAAACAGAACAAACAAAAATCCCTGATAAATAGACTTCCAAACACAACTCAGAAAAAGTGGCATACACAGAGTATTTTCTCCAGCTTCTCTCAAGCCATGTGGACTTCATGTTAACTCCTCTGTGGCAGAAACTTACTAGCTATGTGTGCCTCAGCATTTAGCACAAGGTCTGGTATAAAAAGTAAATATTGTGGAGTAAATATTTTCTTTCTTAAAATCTTGGCACTAGAATAGGACTCAGGGATAATTTAGTCCTTTGCTAATCAAAGTATAATCTATGGACCAGCAGCATTGACAACACCTAGGAGCTTGTTAGCAATGCAGAATCCCATTCCCCACCTTGAACTCGTTAAATCACTATCTTCATTTTAACTAGATTGAGATGGTTCATTTGAGAAGCACTGTTCCTGTCTAATTGTTAGGAAGCTCAGCTGAAGATTAGAATCATCTAAAGAATTTTTAAAAATATCGATACCAAGTTCCCATAGCTAGAATTTCAGATTTATTTCATTTGGAGGTATTGCTTGAATATTGAGCTGTTTAAAAGCTTCCCATGTGATTCAAATAATAAGCCAGGGTTGAGAACCCTTGATCTAGTCCAGCTTCCTCATATAAAAATAGATAAAATTGTTTCTTTTCAAAAGCTAGATGCACACCTCTGTGCCTTCAACAGTGCTTTCTAGAGAGTGGCAACTAAGCAACATTTAATAAACTACTTCTCTCTAAATCTCTCCTCTTTTCTCTTCTCCATAAAATGATCAATCTGTATGTATAATGGAGACTCCTTCCACCTTACATCCATGATACACAGGAGCCCTCAGTAGTTTTTATTCTCTATGACTACCCACCACCCACCTGCTGATTAGAGCAAGTGTAGACTCCAGCTGGAAGAATCAGATTCTATTTTCTAGGTATTGAATGTCTCGGCTTCTGGCTGGTCCTTTAACATGTGAAGACAGGAGTCATGGGGCATATATTCTACCAAGAGAATTGCGAGCAGAGAAAAGCTGTTAGGAAATAGAAAAGAAACAGTGAATCCAATACATGAAGGGAAGCAGGGATAGAATGTGGAGACAGTCAATTATTGGGTTTACTTTTGACTTTCGGTGCTGGTTTCCAGGGCCTTTCCTAGGCGCAGTTACAATTCCTATCTCGTCGTGTCATGGAGCATAACTATTCCTGACATATCACCTACATTTTTCCTAAGCCAGCTCAAGTTGGGTATGGTCTCAACCAGCTTAAAAATAAATAAACAAACAAACCAAAAAAACCCTCTTCTAAGCTAGTTTAGTCACTTTATTTTTATTTTCTCTGCCTAACTCTCATTACTATATATGTCAGATCATCAATGAAACGCATACTTAGGGATGAGTTTATAGGCCATCCAACCTAAAGAGGAGATAAGGAATACCCACATGTCAAGGGAAGTAAATTTTTCAGTGGCATTAAGGGCACTGTGGAATGGTGCCAATGACTGAGGCTCTGAGTGAGACCTTTCTACAAAGGGTTACTGTTTAAATCTCCCAGTATCACCACCATATCCGAGATAGGCAAACTGATACTCACGATGGTTACCTGACTTTCCCCTAGGTTGTATAGCTAGAAAGAGGCAGAATTTGGACACAAGTCAGTTTGTATGCCTTTAAACCTATGCCTGGGAAACTGAGCAGGGCTGGCGGGGAGGTGTGGCAGGAATATTGCTGGTGAAGTGAGCAGGGACAGGGCTGGAAGGCCTTGTTTGCCATCAGTCAGGAGACTGATCACAGAGCAGGTGCATCAGAGCATCTTCAGGATCTTCTTCCCCAACTTCGTTTAAAGGAGATGTTGGCTTGGGAGTATTTTAGGATCAACTTGTAGACTGTATCTGCTGCTTTTATTCTGTGATAGTGAGCTATGTTGTCTTCTCTATTGAGGTCTCGGGATGGCCCTGTCTGAAACCATCTGCAAACTGTAACAATGAAACATAACTTTTCTGATGTGTGCTTTCTAATGCGTCCTTGGAAACATTTGAAGAGCAACCGAGCTCAGGACACTCTTTGTCCCTTGAGAGAACAGGTGGCAAATATTCCCTCCTGTTCAGATTCATGTCCCCTTTTTCTTTACCATTTGGGCAAAAAGCTTGCAAAATCCGAGGGCTGTAAACAAGACTTTGTGTGTTTACATTGTTTCAGTTAACCAAGTTAACAGATTTTCAGTGCAGGCAGTGGCAACAAAAGGAAAGTCCACCAGCCATCCACTGGGGAATGAGATCTTTGCAGAAGGAAATGACTATGACCATTCTACATTCAGAATCCCAGGGTGTAGGTGTCACAGGCAAGGCGAGGGCCCATCTGAAAATTATTTCAGTGTTTATATTCCAACCTGATGATTGTGGGTATAAGAGGGCAAATCTTGTCTCCATTGTGTAAATTCGTTAGGAATTCACTAAGCTGTTTATAAAATCTAGCATTGAGGATGTGGCAGGCCTGCCTGAAGGGATTCTTGGTCTTTCGTTGGATCAAAGAGAGCCTAAGTCACTAGCTTTCTCTATGTTGTGTGCACTCTGAGGGCCAAGAAAGACTGTTCAACTAACACTCCTTGAGTGGCTACCTTACATTAGGTACCATGTTGGGTGCTATCAAGCCTCTGGGCTCTTGCACATACTGATTTTTCTCTCTGAAATGCCTTTCCCTGCTGTCTACCTTGTGACTCCCACTCACTCTGCAAAACACATACACTCCTTCCTCCTGAAGCTTTTTCAGACCCTGTCCGCCCATCTTACTCACTGTCAGTGAAATCTTTGATCTGTATGTATTACTCTATTGTCACACCTCTCATGCCCTCCTGCAACGCATCTGTTCTCAGTGGGGTTCATCCTCCTCGGCCAGGGCTCCTTAAGCATAGAGCATGCTTTCACTGATTCTGGATCCTTAGCTTCTTGCTTCTTGCTCTGAACAGACAGTTTGGAGTCAACTGGGTCACACAGCTTGGTGTGTCAACAGCATTTGCTTGCTTTCTCATCCTCAGTTTGAAGACAAAGATGACAGAGTCCATGGAGAAAACATTTGCCCTCAGGTCCCATCAGGGTTTGGCAGACTAAGGCTTAGAAACAAATGTAGCCTTCCTGAGAATGTGTATTTACATTTTAATTTTCCAACTGTGACTATGCTCACAAAAGTGTTCTTCAGACATATGCAGGGATACCCCTTGCTGCACCTCTTAGATTAGCTAGTACCTGAAAACAAGTCACTTACTGAAGACTATAGTATATCCTCCTGGATGTACCTCTACACTGTGATTTCATGTTAAGCACAATTCACCCAGGACTAAAGACATCTATACATAAATATATGAAAAATCATTATTGTGATTAAGCATAGAATTATCCCTTTTGTTAACATTAAAAAATATAGATGGTAGTTGGATACATATTTACAAGTTGGTATATGCATAATAGCTGCAAAGTTGCATAGTTCTTAATTTGCAAAGCCTTTTAAATATTTTAATTTGTTTACTTTTCACAATTCTTTTATTAGCCACATTTTACAGAAGAGAAAAATGAGGCAGAGAGAGGCTAAGTAACTTGTTCAAAATCACACAATTGGAAAGTGGGTAAAGCTGGGATTTGGCATCACCTGAGAAATTGTTCAATACGCAAATTGTGGGCTCCCTCCGAGGCCTGCTGAATCAGGATCTCTGAGGAGGGGGCCTGGCAGACTGTGATTCAGGGAGCCCTTCAGGTGAGCCCTCCAGGTGATTTTGTTGTCACTCAGGTTTGAGAACCACTGCTGCCAGCCATTATATTCCATTGTGACACTATTTCTAGAGGAAGCACAAAACTCTGTTAGCTGTGGACAGACTAAGCTTGGAAAGGGAGGTGGAAGATACCTTAACTTTGTTACTTATTGAGCTCCTTAAATTGTCTAGACCTACCTGTACTGTATGATTTTCATTCTGGTTGGTTTTAAAGGTCAACAGAAATCACTGGGTAGGGGAATTATTGGCCTTTTTATGTGTTTAGTTTTTCTCTTCTCTGTACTTCTCTGTATTAAGACAATAAGAAAACAAGACCAACCAATACATGCTATTTAAAAAAGAAAAAAATCCCTCTCAGAAACGTGTGGCTTACAAAAGATGCCAGGAGAGAGCCCCTGCCAGAGAGACATACTTTGTGTCTGCCACAGAAAGCTTCTCCTGGGAAACAAATGATTCTTTCACCACCTGCGGAGCTACCCCTCCTCTCCTTAAATTGGGAGCATCCATCACAGTCGGCCCAGACTTGGTAGCTTTTCAATCCTGAGCCCGGTGCGATAATTGGCATAATTTCCCTGAGATAATGTGGAGGTTAATGAGGTGCAGGGAGCTTTAGGCCATCCACTTTCATTTCCAGCTCAGGACGGAGCAGGGAATGCAGGCTCTGATGAGAGTGGGAAAATCAACGAAAAACAAGAACAGAAAATGTCACGGGTGCATGGCAGGCCCGGGCCTGAGGCTGGAGGGAGAGAGAAAAATCATCTCAGCAGGCCAGTGATGGCTCCTCCAGCTCCGGAGGGTAGCCCCTACTCCTCCCAACCTTGAGGGAGCCTCTTTATCCAGGAGGGGCACCGTGCCCCCCTGCATATTCCAACTCTGTTTGAAGGATGGTTAACATTCCTTGAGATATTTCAAACAATAAAAATAAACCAGTTTTATTGATTTAAAAAAAAAAAAAAGAAATCTGCATACCTGGAAGTATACTTACCTTATAGAAGTTGCAAAAGCAAATTAGAATATTTAAGGCTCTGTGAAGTCCAGCATAAGGAAGCATGTTTCATGTTGGTTAACCCAGAGAGTTATCCGGGCTGATTAGACTATGGAAACTTTTTCTTTCTTTCTTTTTCTTTTTTTAAAAATTTGTTTCACTTTCTGGTGGCTGCTATCAAAACCATAGTGCTGTATTGTATTCATTGCCGTATAATGTGGGAAACTGTAGTACAAACAAAGGTCACATAGCTAGACTAGGTTGTTGAAACTATGAATGCATTCATTTACTCAACCAACATTGCCTGCTTGTATGTGCCATGCCCTAGGGCAGGTATTGGGGTTGGGGATACAGAAATGAAATAAACATTGTATCCGCCCTGAAAGACCTCACAGTCTAGAAGGTAGAGAGGAATGTAAACAGTCATGATGGGGAGGGGAGAGGGCTGTGGTGGAGGCGAGCCCCTCCCATCCGAGAGCACAGGGTAGAATTACTGCCTGCAAAGTAAGAGAGAACCAGATCCCAACAGGGGATGGGGAAGCCAACCCCAGAACAGGGGTGGGCATGGGCTGTGGAACCAGATGACCGGGCTCTGTCACTAGCAGCTCTGTAATGTCATGTACTTATCCCTCTGATCTCTTTATCTGTAAATGGATGCAATAATAATACCTCGTGTATAGCACTGGTGGAAGGGTTAGATGCACACGACCCACTTGATGTGATGTTCCTGAAGAAAAGGGGAAGGTGGATTACTCAGATTTTTAAAGAGTAAAGAACTGACAAGGTGTAGGTGAGGGACAGATTGGATTGGTGTGGGGCAGAAGGAAAGCTGAGGAGGGAACCAGGCATCTGGCTAAGGGACAGAACCACAGGTACATAAGAGGGGAGGAGAAGGAACAGGTCGCTTTGCCCATTTTTTCTGTTTTTAGGGGGCGGGTAGGAATATGATTAACTTCCCACTAAATCAGGATGTAGTGGGTTGAATCGTGTCTCCTAAAAGGATATGTTGAAAGGCCAACCTTGTGAATGTGGCTTTATTTGGAAATAGGGTCTTTGGAGATGTAATTAGTTGAGATGAAGTTACTAGGGAGGATGGGAGGGTGGGCCCGAAATCCAGTGCCTGATGTTCTGCTGTTTGCTTGATATTCTTTTTTATTTTCGTTTTTTTTTTTTTTTTTTGGTGGCTGGTGGATTCAGTGATGATAAGAGGAGAGGACACACAGAGACACATAGGGAAGAAAGCTGAGTGAGAACAGGCAGGGATTGGCGTGACGCAGCTGTGAGCCAAGGAATGCCAAGGACTGCCAGCAGCCACCAAGAAGCTAGTAGAGAGTCAGGAATAGAGTCTTCTTCAGAGCCTCTGGAAGGAACCAATCCTGCCAAGGCCTTGATTTTGAACTTCTGGCTTCTAGGACTATGAGAATAAGTTTCTGTTGTTTTAAGACACTCAGTCTGTGGTGTTTTGTTATGCAGCCCCAGGAAACGAATACACAGGATTTTGCAACCTTGGAATGATTTGGGCAGGATAATTCTTTGCTGGGGGCATGGAGGACTGTCCTGTGCACTGTAGGCCTCTATCTACTGGATGTCAGTAGCACCACTGTCCCCACGCCCCACCCCCAGTTATGACAGATGAAAATGTCTTAAAATATTGCCAAGCATCCTCTGGGGGGACAAATTCTCCCTGGCTGAGAACCACTGCACGAAGCCATCACTTGTCATTCACTCATTTATTTATTCACTCATTCATGCACTTGTTTATTTATTCAGTAACTATTTACTTAGAACTAAAGATGGACCAGACATCTATTTAGGCTCTGGGAATGCAATGGAAACACAGTCTTTATTTTCATGAAGTGTACAGTGGAAGGCGTGGGGGGGCACAGATTCTAATCAAGTAATCATGCAAACCCTTGCAAACTGAGGTACATGCTCAGAAGAAAATGAAAACAGTTCTAGGAAAACATATAACAAAGGAACCCCACCTAGGTGGTGGAAGGGAGGTCTGACTGGAAGTCTGGGAACTTTAGGGGTTAACCAGGCACAGATGGAAGACGGTAACAGCATGAGCAAAGGCCCTGTGACAGAGAGGAACCCAGAGAGCTAGGGGAAGATGGGAAGGAAGTGGGTATTGAGGAATGCCTTTTCTAGGATCTGTTCTGCATCCCAGAATTTGACCTGGTAGCAGGGCACAAGAAAAGAAATGTCACAGTAGGAGAGACAGAGAGGCCCCCCTGGAGAATACTTTATTCATCTCCAAGGTTGCACCCAGAGAACTGGCCATGGTTTTTTGTTTTTGTTCCCCCACAAACAAAGAGAGGCCTTTTCTGCCATGGGTCAGCAGGTTCAGCTCTATCTGGGACACAGGTAGATGTGCAGTTTCTGGAAAGGGCTGTCTGGCTTTTTATGGTTTAGTGAAGAGATGTCCAGAGGACATGATGTTGACTTATAAAAAATGTGCAGAAATCTATATTTATGTCTTGTAGCTCACTGGTGAAAATAGAATATTGTCCTACATGATGGAGGCAGCCAACCCCTTCCAGGAAGTACAATTTTCCCTGGAAGGCCCTTTTGGAGATGGATGTGCAGTCTCACTGCCCACTGATTTGGGCCCTGAGGAAGAGCCCTGCTCAGCGGGCACCAGGTCTAGAACACCAGGTCTGGAGCAAATCACACCGCAGTTCCTACCACCTGAGGTCTCTGCACTTTTGAATTGACACAACTCTGATTATGAGGCATCCCTCTGACAGCAAAGGACTGTCCGCATGAAACACTGACTAGTGTTCTTCATTCCAGCTCTGCCACTCCCTTGACACAGTGCATTGGAGAGACCCCTCCATTTCTTGGATTCTCAGCTTTCTCTTCTGTACAATGGCGTGAAGGGCACCTGATCTGGGCTCTCCAAAATTCTGCTTTAGGTCAAATGAGAGTCCTTTGTGTGAACTGCTGTAGAAATCATGACCCTCTTTGCAGTAAGTGAGAGATGCAGACCATGGTGAAAGCACAGGCTTTGGAGTTGGTAGATTAGGGGCTAAATCTGGATTCTCCCAAATACTGGCTCTGAGTCCACGTCCCCAATCTGAGCCCTAACCTTCTCCCCTATAAAAGAGGAATAATCCTGCCTATCATACAAATGTGTGGAAAGGATTAAAATTTTATATATGAGCATACTTCAAAAAGTACAGGGAAAGATTCATATCATCTTTGAATTCTACTTTTCCACACACTTTTTGAAGTAGCCTCATACGAAAGGTTCTCAGCACCAGATCTGATTCAATGCGTAGCTCTAATCACTCATGGAAGTGTGAGCCTTGGAAACCTGCTAAGGAGGAAAAGGAACACATACAACCCTCCTGGAGCTGCAAAGCTGCTTTCCAGGACAGGCACAACGGGGGTACCTGACACCCACCTGGACAGGCCCCGCTGTGCCTATTTTTATTGCAACACATGTGGCACCATCACTGGTCTGGTCCCACTGGGTCTCCTGTGCAGTCTCTCACAACTGTTCCTTCCTCTCCATTCTCCCCCACTGCCCCTCACAGAAGGCATGGCACAGGGCAGGCCTTTCTCCTGCATTCAGTGATTCAGTCACAGATGCAAGACCCGCTGGATGCCCCCTCTGGGCTGAGACCTGCCCCTCTGGGCTGAGACCTGCCCACAGCCCTCCTGGTGGAGGCGGTCTCCTGCACCTCTCTGCACCCTCAGGACTTCATCCACCCCTTTCTTACCACCTCCTTCCTGACACTTGTGACTTGTGTTGCAACTTCCCTGGAGCTTGCTTTATCCCCTTGCTTAGACCGTGAGCTCAGTGGAGGCTGGGTCTGCGTGGATGTCTCTCCACATCCCTCCACTGTGCAGGGCCACACTGTGTCTGACTCAGAGCATCCCCTCCTTCTCCTTCCCTTCCACAAAAAACAGTTTGGTGCCTTCATACGCCAAGCACTGTTCCAGGGGCTGGACTCAAAAGCAGCCAGACTGGCAGGACCCTGCCCTCATGGAGCTCACGTTCCTTGGGGGAGAGAGCTACTATTCAAAGTGAAATGAAATACATAACACAAATACCAGGTTATGACAGCCTCTATGCAGAAAAATAAGGCAAAAGAATCTGATAGAGAGTGTTGGGGGATGCTGCTTTAGAAAAGGGGGATCAGGGCCGACCCCGTGGCTCACTCGGGAGAGTGCGGTGCTGGGAGCGCCGAGGCCGCAGGTTTGGATCCTATATAGGGATGGCCGGTGTGCTCACTGGCTGAGTGCAGTGTGGGCGACACCAAGCCAAGGGTTCCGATCCCCTTACCAGTCACAAAAACAAAAACAAAAACAAAACAAAACAACAACAACAAAAAAAGGAAAAAAAAGAAAAGAAAAAGGGGATCAGGGCCCACTGCATCCATTTGAGTCTTCCTGCATGGCAGGGTCTGTCCCTTTTGCTGGGAAGTCAATCCAAGGCAAGCCGTGCCCCTTCAGCAAGTGTATCACCTTCCTAAGTCTATTTTATAAGTTACCACAAACTTGGTGGCTTAAAACAAGAGAAATTCATTCTCTCACAGTTCTAAAGTCTAGAAGTCAGAAATCAGGGTGTCAGCAGGGTTGTGTTTCCTTTGAAGGCTGTAGGGGAGAATCCTTCCTTGCCTCTTCCAGCTTCTGGAGGCTCTAGGAGTTCTTCAGCTTGTGGCCACGTCATCACTCCAGGCTCTGTCTCTGTCTTCACATAGCCTTCTCCTCACTGTCTGCGTCTTCTCTTCTGTCTCTTACAAGTGTCTTATAAAAACCTTTTTCATTGGATTTAGGGCCCATCTGGATAATCCAGGATGATCTCATCTTGAGATTCTTAACAATTACATCTGCAAAGACTGTTTTCCCAAAGAAAGTCTTGTTCACAGGTTCTGGGGGGAGGGTATGGACATATCTTTCATTCGACACATTGTAGCAAGTGAGGGGAGGGGCATCCCCCAAAGTCAGTATCTGTTCACTCAAAGAATTACAGCTCACATGCATGGGTTTTATCAGCATTCTTCTTTGAATTAAATTTATTTCCGGTTTCATTTTAAAGCCTTTAAAACTTCTGTGCCAAACCACATCAGTTTTCTTATTAGGAGCTGTCAGTTTCTTCTTCCTCTGAAGACTTGTTCAGCTCCTTTCTCCCCAATTCTCACCACTCCCTAAACATACCCACCCCTGGGCTCATACATAAAAACAACAAAATCTGTCACAGGGACCTGTGTGGTTGTCCTCCCCTGGACCTCATCCTCTGGCTGGATATAGGCTCTGCCCAGGATTTAGGGCAACAGGACAAAATGATTCCCAGCTGGAAAAACAACCATGTCCACTGGGCTGGCCCAGAACACAGGGGAAGGAGCTCAGGCTCTGGTCAGCCTTCATTGTCTTTTGTGTTTTAATTAAAATTCCTTTTATTTCTGTTATGGGAACATACACACACGTACACACACGCATACACATACACATTGTAAAGATGCAAACAGTGCATACAAGTATAAAACAGGGCAGAAATGATTAAATAAAATGGAAAATCCTCTTTTGCTTTTCCTTTTGCCAAATCCCACTATTACAGGTTCTTAATGTATTTCCTCCATAAAACATATACATATCCAAAAAAGGACATGCACATTTGTATGCAGAGCCAGATAGCTAGAATCTGTTTTTTTTTTTAAACATTTTATACATGTAAAAGCATTTTATAAATACTTTCCAGTATGGAAAAGGGCTCATACTTTCCCACGGCTCTGCACATTGCTTTTCTTCCTAATGATCTATCTTGGAAATGTCTTCCTTATTTGGATGTGCGAATATATCTGATTTTTCTCAGAAACACGCACTGACAGAATCCCAAATTATCAGCTGCTCCATTATCCCATACACATGACTTAAATGTGATAGGAGGGGAAAAAATGGGCTGCTGGGAGTTGAGGGCAAGGAAGGGACTGTGACATGCAGTGCAATCAGACCTTTTACCAATCATCATCGACGAATATATCTGATTTTTAACAGCTACAGAGAACTCCATTCAATGGATGATGGGATGAGTTACATGCAAGGTTTAGCCTTCTGACTTTCATCCTGTTCTTTCTACTATAGCTGTTCATGTAGCAAATATAAATATAATATGCATATATAATATTATTTATGCAAAACATTATTATTTATATGTAATACATATTACACATTAATTATATTACAGAATATGAAACATGTAATAATTTTTATATATATATATAATCTTTTGATTATCACAACTCTGGGTGATTGTAATTCTTACTTTATAGATAAGGAAACTGAATTTTAGTCTCTGATGTGCAGATAGGGAAACTAAGTTCTCAGAGGTGAGGGGTCTTATTCAAAGTAAAGGGTAGTCAGTTTCAGGTCCTTTATTTTCTATGTAGTACCACATGCTCTCCACTGTTTTACCTTTTCTTGGACAATTTGGCACAAATCAACCACACCCTTTGGGTTTCTAGGCCTGGTGTGTTTTCTGGCCACATTTTTCTTTTCCGAGTCAGTTCTCTGTTCTTAAAGACCAGTGGGAATGCAAACATCCTTGTGTCTGAGTAAGTGCGGAGGAAGGACAAGTCAAGCCTGGCTGGCTTCTTGATGGACTGTGAACCCCACACCCTGGGGGCCCGCATGTGTCTGCTTTGCTTCCTGTGCAGTCTTCTCCTCCAGCTATCACACTCCAAGGAAAAGAAAAATAAACTTGGCCAGATTTAGCCTGTCTTGATTCCTGGGTGGGCCTAATAGCTGTGTGGCTAAAGTCACTCAGCTCACAGCACTGATTATAACTAACTTCCTGTTCTTTAAAGGGGGTATATGAGGGGAATGCCTTTGATGGTTTTATGGCCACCTCATTTGAGCCCGATAGTAGTTCGTGGTGGCCTCATTGTTGGATCAAGTAGGATTTTGCCACATTTAGAGAGTCAGTGTGATATAAAACTGGTCCTGGGTACTGTGTTCTAGTGCTCTGTGACTTGAGAATGCCCCTAACCTCTTTAAGCCTCTGTTTCTTTAACTGTCAATTGGAGTTGACACTAACACCCCCACTGCTGGGTTGCCGAGAGAGTAAACGGGGACGAGCAAGTAAAGCTTCCCGTGCAGCAGTTCTCAAATTTCTCTGTGCATTGGATCACCTGGGAGCCTTACAACCCTGACAGCCCAGGCCACACCACAGCACAATTAAATCAAAATATCTGCACGTGGGATCCAGGAATCAGTATCTAAGAAACACACAAACAGCCAACCTGCCCAGGGATTGCAATGCACAGCCAGCTCTGAGAACCAGAGATCTAATGCAGTGCCTGCCCCATGGCCATCACTCAGCAAATGTCTCCAAACATTTTGAAAATCCCTTAGTCCCTTAACTAAGCCAAACAGTCAAGGAGGGGCCCAGGCTGCAATCCCAGTGATGCTCCCTGACTTTCCATCCCAATCTTTCTGAGAACAAGGGTAGTGGGAGGTCAGGGTTTGATTCTTTGGAAGCTTCTGGAAAGAGAGGCAATGGCATTTCTGAAATTCCTGTCCTTTCTTCTTATGACAATCCCGTCATCAGCTCTGCTCTGAGTCACTCTTTGCCTTAAGTGAGGGTGTTGGATGAGAGAGCCCCCCCCCCCAACAGGAGCTTGATGGGTGGGGGTAGGGTGCCTCTGCTGCAACATCATGCAAGACTCAGGACCTTGGCGGACTCTAGCCCTCTAAACCTACATTTGTCTTACCTCCAAAAGTTAACATTAGTTGGTTGCTTGAGGTTTAAAGTGATCTTGTGCATTAAGACACTAAGAATGATCATGAATATAGAGAAGCTTGTAAGGATTTATGACCAAACTCCTCACCTAGAGAAATTATCTAGACCACCAAATCATTGAGGACTACTCTGTGCCAGTTACACTGTTTTCAGTATACACTATCCCCTGACAACTGTTCTGCGCCATCACAGCTTCCACACAGCCTACACGAGCATTTTTCAAACTGAGATCCTTTGGGGTTCAATAGCTTCAGGCTGGGCCTAGGAACCTAGCCTTAAACACACCCCCAAGGCAACATCCAAACTCACACACTTGAAAACCCCTTTTCTAAGTCTTTCCCAGAGTTTGATGAGCATAGCTAATCTGGGTGCAAGAAGCAAAGACCAGGAAAGGAAGCTGAGCTGTGCCCCTTTGTCATTGTGATTCATTCTCCATCTTCTTCGGGAAGCCCAGGTGTCTGTCTGCTCCTCGGAGCCTGAAATACCCACATGCCGTGAGGTCAGACATCTCCATGCCTCTCCCAAGTAGCTGAATTGAAGACACGGCAGAAACCTGCATGGAGCACATGAGAACACAAGCTTGTTGTGGAGGAATTCATACATGGAACTGCTGTTAAAAGGAGAATATCTACAGATTGAGGCCTTTTATACTGATCTGTCTTGGATCACCTGGAAGTTTTTCAATCTGTGTAAAAACTTTGCATTAAAGACCAGGGTCCCATTCATTTTCCTCTATGGCAGTTCCTTTTGCCGAAGTGTGGTATAGAACATTGGTTCCCTGGGATATTTTGGGGTTTAAAAACATTCTTCTGTCAGAAGAGTATATATTAACTATAAGATATAGTATTTATCTTTTGCACAGTCATAATGCATATTAGCCTCTTAAAGACTGAAAATCCTGCAACTAAAAAAAAATGCTTAACTTTGTTTATTCCAGAATTTGCCAAAATTATTTAACTGAGAGATGCTTCCCTTTTTTTTTCCCCAATCTAATTTATTAGCAGACCACAAAACAATGTTTTCTAGAAACTTTGAGAAACACTATCCTGGGAGAAATAGTCTTTCATTTGATGAATGAATAAAACAATAGGCTCACAGAGATGCCCATTTCAGGACAGACACACATATGCACACACATGCACATGCACACACAGACACACACATGCATGTACACACACGCACACACACACATCCTTCTTATTGTCAGCGTTCTCAGTCTCTGTACAGTCTCTACCCCCACAGGGAGGCTAAACTTATCAGAAAGAAGGATTTTCCCATGACTGGTGTCAAATGCTTTCACTCAAATACCATTAGTCAGGGCGAGACGTCCTAAGAAAGCCTGAAGAATTAGACCCACGTATTTCTTCTGACAGTGCAGTTAGTGCTCATGGGATTAACACAGCAAGTGTGAGTAATTGTGAGAAAAGTTGGTGCCCTGTGTGTGCTATTCTGCAGTCCTAGAAAATGGAGAATATTTGATTTAGGGCACCCATGGCAAGATATCAGCTGTTCATTTAAGTCAGTGTTAATTAATTGGTTCACATTCAAGGACAAAGACTTTGAAGGAGTTCCAGGAGGCTCAGGGCTCTCTGTGACATGAGGAAACCCAGGCAAAATTGGAGTGTCTTTGTGGTGCCAGGTGCCTCAGAAAGCTGCCACCTCCTATGCTCTTTGAGATCTTCCTTCCTCCCTCACCAGACCCAGGGTCTCCTGAATACAGTGCCCATTCCTGCCTCTCCATGGTCACCAAAACCTGGGCATACAGCCATATACATCTTATAAAAATATAACAACAATCTGCATATGCACTGTGTGTGTGTGTGTGTGTGTGTGTGCGCGCGCGCGCGCGTGCCTGTCTGTTTCTGCTGGCATTCAACAAATATTTGCAAATATTGAACAAATATGTGCCAGGAACTAAGGGCACAGAGGGGACAAAGCAGACATCCCTTTTGTCTTGAAGGAGAAGCATCCTGGTATAATGTTAAAAACACTATGTTTGCAACCAGATAGGTGTGCCTTCTGTGACCAGGCTTGCTTTTTAATCTTGGCTGAGTCTTGTGATCCTTTACTTCCTGTGCCTTACTTTTCTTTAAAAATGAGGATAAATTCCAGTCTGTCATAAATATTGGAAATAATGTAAGCAAAGTTCCTAAAACATAGCAGATGCTCAGTCAATGGTGTTTGTTTATCATTATTATATCAATTGTTATTTAGTGTTAGCAGGAGTGGGAACTTTTGAAGGACCTCCTATAGCAGGCAGCGAAATTTTCTTTCAAAATTACCAAACTAGATGTGAGAAACGGTGATGTTTACACAGTATCATCCAGGATGGTAGGCATGTAGGAGGGCACTTTAAAATGTTCTTTAAAAAATAGAATTAAAAAATAATAGGAATATTTCCATGAACTTCTTGAAGTACTCTTGAATGTGTTTGTGATTGCACATACCTGTGTTATGTTTTATTAAAGGCAAGAAAGAGTTGCAAGTAGCACCCACAAAAGCCTCTGGCTAGAAATGTGCAAAACAATGTGTAGAATTAGATAGGAAAATCCTCCCAATTGCTGTTTGTCACATTCTTCCAGGTCACATTATCCTGACTGCCTTAAGTGAAAGATTCTATTGGGAGAGAGAAAAAAAAAAAAAAAAAAAGAATCTTCTAAGAAAAGGCTTGAAAGAATTCTCAATTCCCACATATTTGTAATTTCCGGAAAAATACCATGAGCAGGTCACAAAACTAGGTGGCCACTGGGTGAAAATGTCAGTGTGGCTTTCACAGAAGCACACAAGCACTCACACATGCAGTCGGAACTGAACACATCCCAGGCAGTTCCCAAAGTTCTCCACGTGGATCATTTCATTTAACCCTTGCAACAACTCAAGGATCCACTGTTGTTATCCCCATTTTATAGATCAGGAAAACTGAGGTTTACGGAGGTCAAGAAACTTGTTCAGTCAGGGTTCTAACCCACGCAGGCAGTCTGGCAGTTCTTCTTGGACTCATAACTCCTGGTTCCACTTCACCTCAGGGGACACCAGCAAACTTTACAACCTGCTAAGGGGGCGGTGGTGAATGTTGGAAGAAAGGTGACTCTCAGGCCGGAAAGCCCGTCTTCAATTCTGGTCCTACACCACCAGCTGTGTGACTGCCAGGGAGTCTCAGCATCTTCTCTGATCAAGGGGAAGGTTGTTCTAGCATTACAGGTAGCGTAAGAACCAAAAGTGGGACAGTGTTTCCAGGTGCTGGTGCACAGACAGATCCATACTGAGGAATGGCTGACTTTTTATTCTTTCCTCATCTCTGGCCAAAGTGCCCCATCCTTGAACACAGGCCTTGCTTTCACTTCCTTTGGTTTAAGAGCAGCATTTGAGAGAAGTCAACAATCTGGAGACATGGGAGACAGCCAGGCAGAGGAAAACAAATAAAACTGAGACTGGGAAAAACATACAAAGGTATTCAAAATGCGAGCTCTGATTTTCATTCCTCTGCCTGAAGCCTGCCAGACATGGGGCTTTGAGAAAGAAAAAAAAAATCTGATTTGTATTGAAAGGGACCAAAAATAACCTTGCTTTCTCCTGCAGAAGAAAACAGAAAACTCTGCATTTTCCTCCCATTTGTACGTCCTTTTTCCTTGGCTGCGGTCAGCAGGGTGAGCCTTGGCTTTGGGCTCAGGCCTGGAAGGAGACAATAGATCCAGACAGTCAGGTGTGACTAGGGGGACAGGTGGGGACAAGGCTGAACTTGGCGAGGGGCAGGCAGGCTTGAGGAGGAGGCAGCCCCTGGGGAGAGAGGACTTCATTTGCTTATACTAATTGCAAATCATTTCTAATCACTAATAGGCCTGTTTTTTCAGCCTTTCAAAGTATCTTCTGTGTTCCTGCTTTCCGTCCTCACTGCCCTGTACTATTTCTGACTGTTTTGCCAAATCCTCTTCACTGGACTCTTTGCTTCCAGGCTATTCCTTTCTTTTTCATATTTTCTAAACTACAGCTCCAATGTCGCTCCCTGTTCAAAATCTTCTGGTGATGCTCCATCAGCCACAGAAAACCGTCTGTGTCAGATCCCAAGCTGCACTGGATTGGCCTCCCTCTGACCTCAGCCACCCTTCTGAGCTTGCCACCGTTTCCGCAGCCTCTTGCTTTGGTCAATAAACTTCACTCACACCCTCCTCTCAGAGTCCCTGCCTCTTATCCACCCTTCATGGCAGAGGTCTCATCTCTCCTCCTCCTTCTGAAAGAAGGACTCCTCACAAATGCACTTTCAGTGCATTGTCACACTGGCCCTGAAACCTGAGTACATTGTCCCACCACTTGCTGATGAGGAACCTGGGTTTCCAAGAGGAGAGAGAGCATGCCCAAGGTCACAGAGCTTGTAGGTGACAGAGCTGAGGCACCCTGGCTCCTGGGCTGGATCACCTTGTGATTGGAAGCTGCCAAAACTACAAGTGAGGTTCCCTCATGTCCCTGAAACCTCTAAATTGCATGCCGCTGCTTCTGAAATAATTAAGCGGCAATTCCAGATGTTGCTGCTGCTGGAGAGGGAGTCAATGCTGTTGTCCTAGACTTTTTTTTTTTTTTTTTTTGGTGTCTAAGTTTCTTCAAATGGGGAAAATCTATTATTAGCTCAGAAATAAAGCAGGATGTGATGGTTCTTGCCAAAAAAATAAAACAAAACAAAAAAAAATTTCTTTTAAAACACATAACCCATTGCCACATACAGAGGGAAACCTTAACAAGCCAGAGAGAACTCAGACGTGGACATGGACAAGCCGGGAGAGAGAAAGAGGCCCTGGAGTGAGTGTGTCCTGGTATGTAGGAGGGAGCTGGACTTTTGTTGCAAATGACTGAAAACTCTGCTGGGTGACTGTGGGAACAAACACCTGAAGCAAGAAATGAGTGTTTTCAGGGCTGAGTCTTCCCTGGGCTCCATCTGGGTAAATTGTTGCCCTGACTCCACGGAGGAGGAGCCACTGTTTCCAGACTCTTCCCCAGCCTCGCTGCTCATGGCTCCCACCAGCTCCGTTCATGAGAGAGGGTGGCCCTGAGAACTGCCTGCCCTTGGCCTTGATGTCTACCCAGAGACCTGCAAGTATTGTCACCTTTCAGAGAGATATGGGCTGACGTGGTTGTTTCCAATAATCCCTAAGGAGTCTTTGTGAATTCCTGAGATAAAGAACTCCTTCAGAGGATGTCATAGAGTGATGGTTCTCAAAAAGCCTGGCTGGCAGCAGCAGCCTCACCTGAGAACTTGTTACAAATGCAAATTCTCAGGCCCCATCCTGGACCTGCTAAGTCAGAAATGGATTGGGGTGGGCGTGGGGGGAGGTACACAATCTGTGTTTTAACAAGGCTTCCAGCAGATTCTGAGGCTTGTTTGAGAACAATTGCTGCAGAGAGATGAGCAGGATGGGAGGTGCTCTGCTGTGTTCCCTCCTCTTCCTGCATAGAATTTCAAATCATGTTTCACGCCTGCCCACAAAGGCAATACCAAGTTGGCTGTGACCCCCACCCCTGTACACAATCCTGTTTTCAAGAGGTTTATCTAATCACAGGTGTGCATGCGTTTCAGCTTCTATAGAAGCTTCAACATCCTCAGCCCAAGCAGGTGACTTCTTCCAACAAGGCTGTGAGGAAGAAGACCCAACGGTTCCTGGTTAAGTGGACCTTAGTGCCTTGCATGGGCTATGCGTTGTGGTGACCCCTGCAGAAGTGTGGAAAGGCAAGAGTGTTTGCCTTCGTGGAACTGAGAGCCTCGCAGGCACAGCAGATGTTAGTCTGTGATGTGTGAGGCTGGTGGCAGCGGGAAGGAGGTGGAGCAGGGTGAGTTCACAGCAGGAGGACCTGACCTGCCTCGTTCACCATTACAAAGATGATGGGGAGAGAGAAAGACAGAAGAAGGAAGGAAAGAAGAAAGGGATGGATGAAGAAAGGAAGATACAAAGGAGGAGAGCAAGGGAGGGAGGGAAGAAGAAAAGGGGAGAAAGTACCTGGCTCAACTTCATACCCTAAAAAGACCTGCACACATGTCTTTCACACTTTGCATGTATATATGTACATACATACATGTGTATGTGTGCGTGTGTGTGTGTGTGTGTGTGTGTGTGTGTGTTACACTTGCTTTAGATAAATGTCTCAGGGTTTTGAAGCACAGCCACTTGGTGATTCAGCCTCCTTTCTGCCCCGTGGACTCCTCTTTGATGAAAAAGCCATCATCCTCCTGCCACATAGCAATATTTCTTGCAATCCAACAGGAATTTCTATGATCTGAAAATAATTTTGTAATCACTCCCTGGCTTGCACAAAAGCCAGAGCCTTGGAGGTTTGTGGATGGAAATAGGGTGGGCAAATGGGAACTTTCAGCTCTACCTGATGTGCGAGTTCCCCGTGGGATAACAGATTCCACCCGATGCCTGGATATGAGAGACGGGGGGCTCCAGCCCCTCCTTCTTTGCCACCAGGACTCAAGTGTTGGTCAGCATCTGGCACCCTGTGCCTCAAGCATGGCTGTACCCCTCTTAGTCCCAGCAGGTGAATCTGAATTAGTCATGGCCAGTGAATGTGCACCCAGCCTGCACGTGAGAATCATCCAAAAGGCTTTTAAAACATATCCCACTGGGATAATTTGTTTGGGATCCACTTCTGTTTACTGTGATATGGAGGCAGATGTACTAAAAGGCTTTCTTATTCTTAATAAGAGACCCATGTAGGGAAGAAGAAATCCCTTTTCTTCCTCAAGACATTGCTGTCTGCTCCTAATGACTGGGATTTGCAGCAGCCATTATGGGACAAAATGACCCATTGGGGATGGTGGAGTAGAAAGGGGGAAGGAGCTGAGGACACTGAGGATGTCAGTGACCCCTACGTTAACCAACTCTGAACTCCTGACTTCTGTATTTAGCAGTCATGGGACTTGGACGATCCAACTAAGCCCCATTTTCTTTATCTGTAAAATGAGGTTAAAACATCCATCGCCTAGTGTGGTTGTGGAGATTGATTGAATTAGGAATGAATACATCTGAAATGTTTAGCAGAATGTCTGACACTAAAAAAATGTAGACAGTGATAATGATCATATTGTTAATCTTAGCAATAATGCTGCTGCTGCTGCTGCTGCTAACTGTTTATCCTATGAAGAGTGGAGTGCACTTATCACCTCCCGTGACCATACTTTAGACATTCTGCTTTTCTTGATGTAACTTTGAGATTTTATTAGGGTTTGGCTTGTTTGTAGGTTTGTCCTTTAAAGTTTTGAAAGTTATTAAAATGATGGAAAGATACGTATTTTTCCTCCTGGATCATGTCATTGCCTTGTTTCTGGAGTAGAGTTGGGCTGGGTCTTTATCACGTGACCTGCTCTTGACTCTGCCTTCTGTTTTCTCAGCATGTTTTTGAACAGCAGCGCCAGGACTGAATACCACATGCTAGTGGGCTGGGCTGTATTGTGTTGGACACTGTCACCGATGCCATTCCCAGGAGGGTGGTGGCCTCATCCTCTTTTGGTGCTGTATTAATCGGACACACCGGTGCTCATTTATTATGAGCATGACAATTAGAGATGAACTGCAAGGGGGTGGTCTCATGACAACCTTCTGTGGGAGGTATTTTCCCCTCCTTTGGCCCCTGTCTGCCGCAGACTCAGCCAGTGAGGCTGGGGTTCCAGAAGTTTCTCTATTCTGTGTGCTCTGGAATATCTCAGGATGAATTGCAGACTTTTCTGCATGGCCTGAAAGGTGAGAGTTAACCTAGTGTCGTGGTTGCCAAAGGAGACTCCAGAGTCCCATTCTCTGGGTGAATTTGTCCATTTATGTTTGTATGATCTTAAGTGAATTACGTTCCAGTCTGGGGGTTATATGTTTCTGCACTTTTCAAAAGAAACAGTTGGACTTTTCAGCTGCAAAATTCTCAGCTTCAAAACTGCCAGAGAAATCTATTTCTCATGAAGGCATTTATTAATTAATTTATTTTCACGTAAAGACACTTCTCCTAGGGTGAAGGTTCTCAGTGTTTGAATAACATAAGTTTTCCTCAAGTGTGGCTTATGTTTTTATAATAGTTGATGGTCTTCTCATCTGGATAAAAAGAGCCAAAATTTTACATGGTAAAGTTTGCATCAATCTTTTATTTCTGCCAGATAGCTCAAGGTTATGATGTTGTCTTGTCTTTGAAAGAAACAAGGCCAGACAGAGCAGAATATGTGAATCAGGCTCAGTGTTCTCCTTGGAGGAGCAGGAGGGGGACGCTACAGCTCATTTTTCCTTGTTCATAATTCATTGTTATACAGATTTATAAAGGGTCTTTTCCTAAGCACTTCACAGAGCAGACTGAAACAGAGACATAATCTAGTTGAACCTACTAAATTGGCTATGTAAGGGAAAAGATGGGTTGGAAGGAACTAAACATGATCAGCAATATTGTCCTCAGAGACAGTGGCTGAGACTCTGCTCCCTGGGGGCCTCACTGTCTCCACTCTGAGCACCAGGAGCAGGGAGTGTGAAGGGCAGAAGACTCTCTGAACCCTAGATCCCACTCGATTGTGGACTCTCGGGATTCTTCCAGTTGAGACTTCTCAACTCCTGCCTCCATTCCCCAGAGCATGCAGCCCAGCTCTCACTTTAGACTCTTCCAATGCTATTATCTTCATGGAGTATGTCTTCTAGGAGGCCTCCCTTGGCCAGCCTCCTCTCACAGGTCAGGAGCCCCTCTATCCTGTCCCCTTTGTGAGCTGAGCTGCTCTTCTAGACCCTATTGCAATCCCCTATTGACCTGTGTGAATCCCTCACTGGCTCAGGAGCCCCATGCAGGGTGAGCTCTTATTTCTCTTGCTTACTACCCCATGCCCAGTATTTAGCACAGGGTTGGCCTGGCATGCTTTGCAGATGCCAAATAAATGTCTCTCGAATGAATGACAAACACTCACACTTACACTCCTCAGGGATTCCAGCATAGAGTGGCCTTTCTCTTCCACATGTGGATTTAGTCTACATTTTCCACCCTAGTCATCCCTACCACCTGCCTCCACCAACTCCACCTCATGTTGGTTTTCTCCTCCTTCTGAAGTCATAACTTTGCATGCTATAGTGTAGGTTTCAAGGTTATAGGTTTTAAAGAGCAATTTTCTGAGTGCAAATTCAGTATCCCACATGTATTACCTGTGTGATCTTGGGCAAATGACTTAACCTGTGAATTCTTGCCTCCTTGTCTATAAAATGGAAATGGTAGCACCTCTCTTTCCATGTTGTTGTGAGGATTAAATGAATAAACATTTTCAAAGCCCATGGCATAGTGCCCGACCCAATTCAAATGTTTGCTGAAAAGTAAAGGAATAACCAACACTTTCAGTATAATTTTGAGTTTCTAGAATGTTCAAGCCCTGCTGTGGAGGAGGTTCTGGGGTTCTGAGAAAGCATCAGAAAGCGTACAGCTTTCTCAAAGACCTGATATCCAGACCGCCATCCTAGAGGTGGTCCTGTTGAGACTCTGCAAAGGTACAGCCTGTGCTGACTCACAGCGTAATGGTGTTTGAGCATCTTTCTCTTTACAAGGCCAGAAGTTTTTCGATGTCAGGAATCATTGCATTTTATCTCTGTGGCCCAGCTCATCACACAATGTTTGGATGGAAGCCAGTGCCTAATAGATCTTTGTTAAATGAATAAATGAGGGTAACAGACACCCACCCCACCTTAGATAGGTGCACGTTGCTCCTTGAGTGAGCCCTGATTAGCATATACCTTCCCCTATTTGAAGATGCTGCGTGTTTCTCTAGGACTGGTCCACACATCTGGCTTCATCCTTAGGGGTCTGCCTCAGCTCCCCATCCATGCTCTAAATTCAAACCCACAAAACTGACACTCTATCCTGCCCTGACATTAACTGCATCCTCCCTCCACCCATGTTTGGCAAATATTTCCAGAAATTTAGTGTCCTAGGCTCTGTTCTGGGAACTATGGTTATAACCGTGGATGAAAAAGGTACAGGCCTGGTCCTCACTGAACTTGCACTCTGTTATGAGCTGTTTCCTGCCGTATCTCTGGGAGGACTCTATGTTCTCATTCCTGCCTGTTGCCTGAGGCAGCCACATCTCAAATGTAGCCACTCCACAAATTCTGCTGTCATGTCAACAGCCCTTAGATATTAATGTTGGGCTGAGACCAAATTTGAGTCTGCCACGTCCCCTTGAACATGGACACCCTCCATAGGTTAGTTCTGTAAACTTGACCCAGCCCAATCCCGTCTCCCTTCACCCTCTTTTCTGCAGCTGGCAGCCAACATCCATCATGCCCTGGACCCTGAGTCTCCTGCCATCGCTCACACAATAAATCAAAGTAGCACTCAAGTTAGCCTTCCCAAATCCTCAACTTACGTGGATCTAGGCCAAAGGCGCATTCTAGATTTAAACATCCTTCACTCCCCATACTACCCTAAAATAATTTCCTCTTAAATTCAAACAGTGCAGTGTGATGATGATAGCCACCTTCCCCCAACAGAAAAAATTAATATGGTCCAACTGGTTATAAATTTTGCACTCATTTCCTCCATATTTACGAACATTCATAAAAAATTGAGAAATCTCATGAGCTATATGGATGGGTCACTGTATAATTGCCTAGGAAGAGAGAAAAAAAGTATTGAGGATATAGAAGGGAAAGAATAATATATAATTCATAATATGAAGATGAAAGGTGATTGAAAAGGAAGCACCTCTTCCCTTGAAAATGTTTAATCAGTTTTTAATATCAACACACCTTATTATAAAGACAACACAGCTTATCCAAACATAATCAGTAAAGTGCTATCATCTTTAATCAAAAGACTATGGAATTCTCAAATAGTCCCTAGGACAGAGCATTTTATGAATATGGTTCAAATATCAGTTAAATACAGATTTCTTAATAGTTGAGCCATTAAGTAATTAAATAATATTTATATAATGACAATTGCATACACCATAAGTGAAACAGATTTAATGAGACATTTAGTGGCACAAGTGATTAATAAATAAAACTCTCTGTGCTGGAGGTAATTTATACACATGTGATACGGCCAAGAAGAAAAGCTCATTTTAATGCTTACCTGTGTCCCATGTTGCCTACCTCCTATTCAATTCAAATCAATTCCTGCTTTAGAAACATCAGCCCAGGACTTAAGGATTATAGTGGTTAGGAGTGAGAATGGACACTGGTACCATTTTAAACAGTGTGAGGTTATAGAAGATTCATGCTAAGATTTACATTTTATTTTGCTAATAAATTGGTTCTTTCTCACAACAATTTATGGAAATATCTCAGGGACCAAAATAAGAATTTTTCTTTCCTACCTTCTTCCTTCCTTTCTGCCTTTCATGTAGATTTGAAAAGTAGGTAATTTTTTTTATTTATCATTGTACAATCTAATCAATTTTTGTGGCCCTTTTCCCTCTCTCTCTCCCCTTTTACAGCCCCAGCAACCTAAGTTCTGTTCTGTTCTCTTAAAAAGCTCAACAAATTATTGTGATTGTTGCATCTTTTATTTTTATTTTTATTTTTTTTATTTTAGTAGCTCCCACATAGAAGTGAGAACATGTGGTATTTCTCTTTCTGTACCTGGCTTATTTCACTTAACATAATTTTCTCTAGGTTCATCCATGTTGCTGCAAATGGCAGTATTTCATTCTTTTTTATAGCAAAGTAGTATTCCATTGTGTAACTATACTACATTTTCCTTATCCACTTGTCTGATGATGGATGGGTATTTTGGCTGGTTCCACCTCTTGGCTATTGTAAATAGCACTGCAATAAACATGGGAGTACAGGTGTCCCTTTGACATGATGATTTCTATTCCTTTGGGTATATACCCAGCAGTGGAAATTCTATATCATATGGCAGCTCTATCTCTAGTTGTTTGAGGAACCTCCATACCATTTTCCATAATGGCTACACCATTTTACAGTCCCACCAATATTGTAGAAGGCTTCCTCTTTCTATGCATCCTTGCCAGCATTTGTTGTTCTCAGTCTTTTTGATAAAAGCCAGCCTAACTGGTGTGAGATGATAATTCAGGTGGTTTGATCTGCATTTCCTGAATGCTGAGTGATATTGAGCTTTTTTTTCATGTGTCTGTTGGCCATTAGTATATCTTCCTTTAAGAAATGCCTATTCAGCTCCTTAGCCCATTTTTTAATGAGGTTACTTGTTTTTCTGCTGTTGAGTTGTTTGAGTTCCTTGTATATGCTGGACGTTAATCCTTTGTTGAATGCATATTTTGCAAATATTTTCTCCCACTTTGTTGGTTTTGGTTGTCTTTTTGCTGTTAATTGTTTCTTTTGCTGTGCAGAAGCTTTTTAGTTTGATAATCCCGAATAGCCAAAGCAATCCTGAGCCAAAAGAAAAGAAAGCTGGAGTCACTACTTGACTTCAAATTATACTACAAAGCTATAATAACCAAAACATCATGATACTGGCATAAAAACAGACACATGGATCAGTGGAACAGAATAGAGAGCCACTGAGAAATCAGCTCATATACCTACTGCCATCTGATCTTTGACAAGGGCATCAAGAACATACACTGGGGAAAAGACTGACTCTTTGATAAGTGGTGCTGGGAAAATTGTATATCCATATGTAGAATAATGAAACTAGAACCATATACCCAAATTCACTCAAAATGGATTAAAGGATTAACTGTATATCCTGAAACGATAAAACTCCTAAAAGAAAGCATAGGGGAAACACTTCAGGAAGTAAGACTGGGCATAGACTTTATGAATACTACCGCAAAAGCACAGACAACAAAAGGAAAAATAAACAAAAAGTAACTAATTTGATACTCATGTAGTCATCATCTCAAGTGTGACAAGTGCAGAATATGTGATATATAGTGAGCAGTTTCAAGTGCCACACACAGTGCTAGGTACTTTAATGTACAATTTCAGAGGCAGAGAAAACATAAGGTTATTTTGGATTTATAAATGGAAGAACATCCTGACTGTCATCATGATCCCCCGTGCAAGTGGTAAAGACCTTGGGATAGGAAAATAGTATTGGGTAAAATGGGTTTTGAAGTATTCAAGGCTATGTCTAAATGACCATTTATAACCCCTTAAAATGCTCTTGTGAGAAGAAAAAAACAGTTTTCCTCTGCTCTCCCACCCAAAACAACAAGAAGCCTTCTGTGACCAAACGTGTAGGGATTTTTCCCCAGATTCCGAACAAGCAATCGATCCTGCAGGAGACACCAGCTGAATGTCCTCCAATTCAATTTTGACACCATCTACCTGGCGATAGTGTCAAATTCCACAAGTTGAGGTCTCAGTCCCACGAGACTGCTCTCCTGAACTTCTGATGCCCATCACGAACCCCAGGTTTTCTTACCTGTGCTTCTGATCTATTGACTATCATTTGGGGGTCCCGCAAGCCCCCTTCTTGGGTTCTATTAATTTGCTAGAGCAATTCATAGAACTCAGGGAAACGCTTATGTTTACTGATTTATAATAAAAAATATTACAAAGGATACAGATGAAGAGATGCATAGGGTGAGATATGGGGCAAGGGGTGTGGAGCTTCCACACCCTCCTCAGACACACTGCTCTCCAGGAACCTCCTTGTGTTCAGCTATCCAGAAGCTCCCTGAACACTGTCCCTTCAGGGTTTTTATGGCAGCTTCATTCCATAGCACGATAGGTTAAATCATTGGCCATTGATGACCAACTCAACCTTCAGCCCCTCACCCATCTCTGGAAGTTGGGGTTGAAAGTCTCAACCCTCTAATCCCGTCTTGATCTTTCTGGTGAGCAGCCCCCATCCTGAAACTACCATAGGGGCTGCCAGCTATCAGTTAACTAATTAGCATACAAAAACACACGTACTATTTTGAAGATTTGAATAATTTTAGGAGTTGTATGCCAGCAAATGGGGATAAAGACCAAATATATGTTTCACAATATCACACTTTGTTTGTATTATAAATTACAGACATAGGTTTGAGTCCCAGATTGACTACTGTGTTAGTCCATTTTGTGCTGCTATAACAAAATACCCGAGACTGGGTAATTTATAAAGAAGAAAAATATGTTATTATTCTGGAGGTTGGGAAGTCCAAGATCAAGGCACTGGCAGGTAGCACCCTGTTGCTGCATCCTCTGGAGGGGAGGAACACTGTGTCCCCACATGGTGGAAGGTGGAAGGGCAAGAGGGCCTAATCCTGCGTGAAGCCTCTTTCATAAGGAAGGAGCCTAATCCCATGCATGAGGAAGGAGCCCTCCTGGCCTAATCACCTTTTAAAGGCCCCACCTCTCAATACTATAACACCAGCCATTAAGTTTCAGCATCTGAATTTTGGAGGGGACACATTCAAATTGTAGCAACTTTCTACTTGGGCTTTACTCTCAATAAGACACTAAATGGTGCACAGCCTCAGTTTCCTCCTCAGCAAAATGGAGATGTTGATGTGTCCCTTCTACCTCCTATGTGTCATAGGAACAGATACAGCATCAGTGACTGAGGACTTGATCATTCCCCTTGCTCATTCCCAAGACTCCAAATAGAAAATACACCATAAGGTACAATTTGATCTGTGTCTTATTCTTCATAACTGCCATGGTACTCTGTGCAGAGTACACACCAATTAATATATATATATATATATATATATATATATATATATATATATATATATATATATATATATATATATTTATATATATATATATGTATGTATGTATGTATATCCATTTATATATATATATCAAACACTATCTAAAGTTTTCTTCAATTATTCCTATGATTCCATGACAAGATGGAAAGGAGAGGTGTCACAGTGCTTGGAGACAATGCACACATGTTAGAAACAGTGTGTTCAGAGCATTCAAAGTCAGTGTGACTCTGGACCCTTCCAGAGAATGGCCACATCCCACATCACATTGCTACTGGCCACTCCGTCTTTTCTGATGTGGGTGTACTGTAAGGAGCAGCAGCCCTGAGTCAGTAATTGCCAAAATTGCTCTTCTGCATTGGAAAACAGACTTCTCAATACCAGCAAAGTCTGGACTTACCCTAAATTTGGATTGGCTTCTCCAAGTCCAAAGTTAGAAAAGAAGACGTTGAGGATGATTCAGAAGCATGGAGAAGGACCAGTCAGAGTTAATTTAATAAAGAAGGTTTCTAAAGGTAGGACATGAGGAGTGGGGTGGTTAAAAAATGACCAATAGTACTTGTTCTCATTCATGCTAAAATTTTAATCATGGTTGCAGTTGGGAAGAGGAGCTGTGGATTTTTGTTTATTCTGCTTTATTCCAAAATTTCAGGCAGTAGTATACAATGTTTACCAATGAGTTAAGAGCATTTTAGAAAGCAATGTTTTTCCTGCAATGGCAAATAACTCCACGTGGCTTGGGAAAATATACTGTTGAACATCGCTTTCATATTGTACTTTTGGAATTTCAATCCTATCTCTACCACTTAGTAGCGGTATAACCTTGGGGAAAAAATCCTTAATGCCTCTCAGCCTTGGTTTACTCACTTTTAAAATGGAGATGATTATAGTAACAACCTAGTATGGTTGCTGAGCTTAGAGTTCCAACTCTGTTCTTAGTAAGGAGAAAATAAATTCAGCTACTATAACTCTAATGTGGAGTTTTTCTAGGATATAGATATTGGGGATAAGTTCTCACTGGATATGTCTCGACATCACCTCTTTCAAGGTATTTTGGGTACATGCACACCCATCCCTCCAACACACACACAGTGTACCTGAACTTAAGGAATTTTCCCCCAAACTAAAGCTAGTTATTTGCCTAGGAGAAGGCCATTCCTTAAATATCACTGATTTTTGAACCTTGTATTTCGTGAAGTGAAAAGTGATTTGGATACATATTCTCTCATAAGTCTTAATGTGAACACATTTGTCAGTCAAAGTCCAGGTCCAACAGACCCAGCTCTTCATTGTCAGTTGAGAAGCAAAAAAGATGATGTCATTAAGAAAGACAAGCTCAGATGGCATTCCATGAACAGACAGGGAATGCCATCTGTGGTTACCGTCTCATGGCCCTGTCCTTTCGAAATATGCCTGGAAAAGTATGGCAGAGACCTCTAGGAATTCACAAGATGCTGTTTTCTTTTCTGCCTGGGAACACATCTGGCCTATGTATCTCAGCCTCTCTTGCATGTAAATGGAACTCGGAGCTGAGTTATGACTAACGGTGTGCGAGCAGAAACAGCAAGCCTCTCCAGAGCTGGCCAATAAAACCTCCTGTACAGCCCGAGAGGCTCTTCCACATCTGCTGGAAGGGTGCAGAGCATCCAGCAAGAACTGAGGCCCAAGAGGATGGCAGAATGACCAGGCAGAAGTCTGGGGCTTTGAACCAGAGTTTTGGAAGAATACCCACCAAACATCCAATTCCACTTTACCTGAGCAAGAAATGATATACTGTTGGTATATTTAGCCACTGAGGTTCTGGGTTTTTGGTTACAGCATTCAGCTTCACCATAATATTGAAGACAAACTTGGATCGGAACTAGTGATGACAGGTGATAGACAATTTGGCAAATTCCTCCCAGCATTTAGTACATTTACAAATGAAAACAGAGTTCACTGACAATTGCAGGTATGGGCCTTGAAATACAGAAGCAGAGCTCAGAACTCAAAGGCTCTGCCTGTGGAGGCATCTGTTCCATGAACAAGACTCTGCCCCTGTCCCCCTACCCCCATCCCCCTGCCCCAGGGGCTGACAAAGGCTTGGCAGACAGGAAACTTCCTGCGCCATGCCCCCTGCCGTCCTAATCACTGCTTCCAGAAAATGAGAACACCTCAACAAGAGTATTTTTAGATCATCCTAATTTTTAGAACAAGCCACATCTGAGTGTTCACACTCAATGTGTACACTGTTACTGATTCCTCTGCTATCTAATTTCTATTATTAATATTTACTACAATGTGATTAGTCTGGTTCTGAGCCTCTGGGTTAGAGGTTACTGTAACTTTCCCAAGTGTCAAGGTCATGGAGACAATACTTTGAACCTGCCTCTTCTTAACAATTCCATGGAATCTTGGTGTGGAAGCTTTCTTTCCTTAGGGTATGTACCCTTATGATGAGGCTTGAGGATCTTTTTCTATGGAAGTCTTCACTGCACTCTTTAGCTGGATTAAGTTCCTTTCTCTAAGATTTCTTAACATCCAATACTAATGAATGATATTAATTTCAATGACAGTCTACTAAATACATTTCAATCTGCTCCTTCCAGACTGTGAGGCTCTTAAGGGAAGGAATTGAGTCATAGTAGTTTTATTTCCAGTGCCAAGGACACAACCTGATGTATCCTTTCATTCATAATAAAGAAAGATTCATTGAACACCTACTATGTGCCAGATATTGTGCTCAGCACTAGGTAGTCAATGGAGAACAAAAGGTAGCCTGGATCCTCAATCTCATGGAGCTAACTATCTAAAGAGGGAGACAGTTATCAAAGATTTGCTCTCATAAATGCATAACCACAGATGGGTTCAGTGCCCTGCAAGAAACAAGCATGTTTCTGTGAAGATGTCTTACTTTGTCTCTTCCCAAACAAACCCTTGGACAAGCGTTTGGGTACAAGTGCTTATTTGGGAGGTGATTTCAGGGAGTGCAATGAGGAAGTGAAGAAATGAAACAGGAAATGGAGAAAAGCTGATAAACTCTATATTAAAGAGCAGATTAATGCCGTGGGCAACCGAAGCTCGGCCCTACTGGGGCCCAGGTACCCACCTGGGAATTGCCCCACTGTCGAGCAAGACCCAACTTCCATGGCTCATTGGTTGAGGAGTACTTCAGTTCCATGACCCCCTGGCACTCTCAGCCTGTCTATGTAGGTCAAGCATGTTCCTCTGGCCAGAGAGATATCAGGGAAAGAAAAGCGGGGGTTGTTTGTGGGCTAGTTCTTGGGCATGTGGAGAGATGACAGCATCTTCTGTGGTGGATACAACAAAAGTATCTCCTGGTCCCAGATCAGGGAATTAGAGAAGACTGTCCTGATGAAAAGCCTCTATGCTGAAAGTCAAAGAATGAGAAAAGATGAAGGTTTTCTATAGGGCAAGAAAGGCAAAACTCATTTAGCAGGAGGAAACATATCATATTCATCAGAGTGAGTGTGGCCAGTGTGGGGGGAGCATACAGAGCCAAGTGGGGAGGGTGGGGATGAGAGGAGACATGGCAGGTACTCTGGGGAGCCCACGCCAGCCTTGTAGCCCTTGACTCACCCCAAGAACAATGATAGGGAAGACACTAGAAGTTCTTAAGCATCAGGTGAGTCACCTAGGGAGATCTGTGTTTGAAAATGATATTGCTAAGACTGATTTGGAGCAGCCCAAGCAGATGTAAGTTAGGATTGCATTGTCCAGTGAGACATGATGGGAGTTAGACTAGGGCAATGGTGGTTGATTGGGAAGAATATGGAGATGTAAAATATGATGCATTGTTGGTCAGGAAGGCAGGTGCAGGCAAGAATGGTCTCTAGTTCTCTAGTGTGGAAATAGTCATTGGTGAGTCAGCAAACCCTGGAAGACAATGAGTTAGACTCACAATCAATGGTTCAGTCTTAGCCAATATGAAAAATTCATTTTTGAATTAGCCAACAGTAAATATGTCAAAGTAGGAAGTTCAAATTACCTGCATGGAGTGCACCAAATGGGTCTGGCCTGGAGAGATATGTACGTGAGTTCTCTGCCTCCAGGTGACAGTAGGTGAGATAAGGAATCCCATTCGGCATGTAGAAAATGACTAGAGGAGAAACTTCCTCCATTCTTCTTGGCTATCCATTTTATTTCTAATTTGACCTGGAACCTAAGTACTAGGCCATGAATTCTCAGAATACCCATCCCTATAGATCCTATGGTAACTAGTGGAGTGTTTGGCAAAGATTAGACGCTTAGAAATGCAAATGGGTGAATGGATGGGTAGATGGTGGAGGGAGGGATGGGTGGATGGAGGGATGAATGGATGGAGGAATTCTTAATGCAAGGGTCTGATTGAAGGACTGAAGAAGGCAATGAACAAAAAAATAAGGATGGAAGGGGGAATGAATGATTGAGGGCACATGGCAGAATCCAGTGTCCTCTCCAAGAATGGCTGATTCCTGCCCATGCTATGGAGCTGCACTGGGATATAAATGTGCTAATCACACATACAGGGATATGCAGACCATAGTTTTAAGCAGACTTTTGAAAACTTTCCAGATTTATTCAGAACCAACTACCTTTAGTTTAACAATGCTGTAACCCATAGACCCCTTGTGGTCTTGAATGTGTTGTTCTGACTCAACCTTCCTAGAAGCTCTTTATCCATCCCAGAGGTGCTGCCATGGCACAGCCAGGCCTGCAGATAGAGGCATCTTGGCCTGTGAAGAAAGGAGCTCAGTGACCCTCCTGGGGCCGTCTGGATAGGGCAGAAGAGTGAGCGGTTTATACAGATGTGATCATTTAAATATTTACATGTTTTACATGCTGGAGTTGCTCACATACTTATATTAATAACCATGCTTTCATTTTTATTCACTCACTTATTTGTTCATTTAGTGCATATTTACTGAGCAACTACTAGGTACCAGGTGCTGGGACTCCCGTGGAGAGCAAGCAGCACTTCCTTGCCTCTCAAGGATTTCCCTAGTGGAGGCTACAGGTGTTGAGTGTATGCATGCAACTATGTTATTGAAAAGGAGGAAATAGTGCAGAGTCCCCTGAGATGACACATATGGTACTTGATCTACACTGGAAAGAAAGAGAAAGCCTCCTTGAAGAAGGGCTGGATGAGCAGGAAGTAGCAAGTAAATGTGGAAGTGAAAGAGAAGTGTCCAGCCAGGGGGCGGAGCCCATGCTAAAACCACCCAAGAGGACGGAGGATGCTCCATTCAAGGATGAAGCAAAATTCTGGGAGGCAGGAGCACAGAAAGGCAGTAGGAATTTGGCAGGAGGTGAGGCTGGAGAAATGGGCAAGGGACAGATATATACTGTTTCCTATGCACAGAGTTTTACATATTTCAAAATGTATTCATGAGCAGTGCATTAAGTCGATTTTACAGATTAAGAAACTGAGCTCCAGAAAACTGTTGCAAGGAAAGAATAGAAGGCACCTTGAAGAATTTTCTAACTTCTACATTTATTTATTTTGGCAGCACATGTTTACTGAGTGTCCGGTATGTGCCAGGTTGTGGGTTGGCACTGGTGTGAGAGGAGGATGGATGGCCAGAGGACCACTGGAGTCCAGAGGCAGGGCACAGAGGCTCCTGTGTCCCAGCCTGAGCTTTCAGGGGCCTTGCAGGTCAGAGGCCACCCATCTTCTCCCCACACCTTTTGCTCTGCACATGAGCCAGCAGGGGAGTTTGAATCGGACCTAGTTTGACTCTCGCCACCACTAAACACCGTCAGCGGGACCTAGTTGTCCTCATCCACTGAGCTTCACTAATCCCCACCTGATGTCATCTACGTGTGGGAGAGGGGGAAGGGGTCACTGGCTTAAAAGCAGGTGCTCGGTAAATGTTAATTACTGTGAATAGAGAAAATGGATATTCTGTGACATGTCCTCTCCTCAGATGACATAAACAGGGCTGCTGGCTATTGGCTATTGAAAGGCCTCTTGGTTTGACACAGGGAAGACTATTCTCAAGAGTCACACCTATCTGAGAATGGAATTGGCTGCTCCTGGGCTCAGAGAGACTTCTAGCCCTGCCCATAGTGTTCAAACTACTGTGAAATCAGTGCGATTGGTACAGGTAGGGGGCTGGGCCCCATCAGCATTTTGCGAATGTTACTTAATCATTAAGCCAGGAGAACTTTTGTCTTTTGGAGTTCTCTTGCGATATCATGATATGAAACTGGTTATACCGGATACCCGTCATTTCCCCACCCCAGCCTCCCATGTCCTCACTATACTAATTATAGTGATGCTAGAAAACCTCAGCCTCCGTGATCTGATGGCTTCTCACACTCTGACATGAGTCCTGGGAACTTTAGATGCCACAGTCCTGCTCACATCTATATCTGGGCCAGAATTGGTCTGTACCAGCTGCTAGAGTTGGACCTGGGTATCCTTGCAGGCAGTGGTTCCAATTGCAGACCTGGGCAGGGGTCTAGTTCCAGTCAAGCAAGCCCCCCTGCTTTCTGCCATGCTGAGAACACAGGTCCATGTTTCTTGTGCTCCCTAGATCCCTTGGGCCCTGTGACCTAAGCTGTGGACCACAAACTTTGATGCCTCTAACCATCCAAGGTAGCTCAGCCCAACAGAAGACCCGGAAGTTGGGCCCTGCATCCACAGTGAGGCTTCCTGGATGGCAGCCAGGCAGGTCTCAGAACATTTTGTTTTCTGCTGGAAATTTCAGGTCAGACTGGTTCCCTGGGTGCTTTTCTGCTTTAAAATCTGTTGAATTTGTCCCTGAATGATGGAGGTAATGAAAATGGCAACCTTGTCTCTCTTTCCTCTCTTTCAAGAGGGTGGCATTCTCCCCTGGGAGTGTGTGAATCCCAAAGCTTGCTTCTGCCCCTGCATGTCTGCCTTGCTAAACTCTCTGGCTCAGGATTCCCCAAGAGAGGAACCTGAGTGGTATTCATTTCTTAGAAGAACCTGGTGATAATCAGTACCCCCAGAAATGACAGAGCTGTGGCACAAAAGCCACTGGCTTGGGGACATGTTCTTTGGAGTAGGCTTGATAGGTTATGAGAAGGTGAAGGCTGCTCCTGACTTGAAAGTTTAAAAATATTTAGGGTTCCTCTCTCTTGCATTTGGATTAAAATTTCAGCTCAGATATTTACTACTTGTGCTAGTTAACCACTTTGCTCTTCTTTATCTGTAAAATAAGAATAGTATTTTAGCCCCCAGCATGAAATGTTATTAGGAAAAATAAATAAAATCATTTTTTTTCAAAATATTTGATATATGGTAGGTGCTCCATAACTGTAAGTTTCTTTTATATTCTCTTACCTTTTGCTTGAGTTTAGAATGCATGCAGATCTGTTTAGACTGCTCATTCATTCATTCATTCGTTCACTCATTCATCAAACATTGCCTTGTATCTCCAGTGTCCTAAGCCTCAAGCTGAGAACAGGAGGTGGAAAGCAGTCTCCCTGGGCCTTCCCGGGGCCACAAGTCTAACATTTACTTGAGCATTTGATTATGATGAAAAGTCTGAAGTGTCAGGCAAAGTTCAGAGATTTTATTTCCTCTTGTAGCTTTATGACTTTCAGACTGTTCCCTCCAAATTGCGCTTAATTTTAACTTCTTTAACTTCCTGTTCTGTCACAACAGTTGAACAAGGATTTCTCCGTGAGCAGTATTCAAATCAGCTTTTAATGAGCTATTTAATTAAAGGCTAATTGAGGTGAATTCATTAAAGATTTCCAAATTATGCTTATCAGGGTAGCTATGTTTTAAGATAAGTTTTAAATATTTGTTTTATATTGCATTGTTTGATCATAAAAATATGTATAAAATTACTTTTAAAAATTACTGATTAGAATGTGGGCACATTTTTCTTCCTTAATACTTGAGTGCGACTGTCAACAAATCAATTTAGTATATGTTCAGTGCTGGGCTGAGATGGGAAGGTGTTACTAGTGACTGTGGTTGAGGCTGTGTTTGGTCCATGAAGAATTCCCAGTTCTCTTGAGATGAAGTATTGTTGGGCTGTCTTTGAACTGGTGTACCAAGTGCAGTGTAAATCATAACTGCTTAGAAGCAGGCTTTTTATCAAGCCCTGATGACTTTTGGGTTTCAGGTTGATTCTGTGGGGAAGAGACTGTATCTTCCCTATGCTCAATTCCACTTGGAAAATAAATATGTAAAACATGATATGGCCTCCCCAAGTATATCAGGGCAGCCCCAATCTTCAGTGCCTCATCAGAGGGGATAAAAGTATAGCTTAACAAACATGCACTGAAAGTCTTCTGCATTCTAGGTAGAGTCCCAGACACTGAGGATACAGGTTGACTGGGGCCCATGGTTCAATGGGAGAGATGTATCAGTCACTAGACATGTACCTTGCATTTTGATGTGTTTGTCACTCAAAGCCAGAACGAAGCCTCATGAGGGCCTGGTCAGAGAAGGGGGGTGTACTAGCTTGACTTGGGAAGTCAGGAACAGCCACATGAGGGATGGGACTCCAAATCTTGACAGACAAGTAGTGTTGCCCCAGCAAAGAAGGGGGAAAGGTCATGATTGGCGGAAGGATCAGCATGAGCAAGTCAAATCAAGTGGAAGAATATGATGAGGTTGAGAATTAACATGGAAATCAAAAAGTGCAGTAGAGGGGCAGAGATGAGAGGTGGAGCTAGAGAGGAAATCAGGGGACAGGATAAAAATTTGAAGTTTAAACTTGGACTTTAAGGTGTTGTAGAACCATCGAAAACCTCCTCCACCACTATACACCCCTCTCCAATCCCCCACCCCCAAACTTATTGAAAAGGGCTTTAAGGAAGCGAAGCACAAGCTTAGATTCCACAATTCATAGTCATTGGGGCGGTATTGGGGGTAAGTGTTGGGCAAGAGTAAAAAGACTAGAAATGAGAATTATAGTTTTATCTAAGATTTTTGTACTCTTTAGTCAAGAAGAAAAGCAGATAATGGATTGATGTAAATGGGAGTAAAGAAGAAGGAAAAAGCCAAGAGAAAATTAAGGGATAAATATCTCAAGGTGGTGTGATTTGGATGTAGGAAGAAAAAAGAAAGGAAGATTAGATCAGAATTTGGACTTCGGTGTCTATGTGGGTGGTGGTTCCAGCAACCAACACAGACTCCTGGTCATTACATGCCTGGGGCACTCTGTTCAGTGCCTGCACTTCATTCAAATAGAGACAGTGACCAACTTGGACCTTCCAGGAGGGAAATAACCAGGCTGGTGAAGGCACCAAAACCATCTCCCATTGTCTGTCTACTAAAGGGTATGGAGCTATTGAACAGGAAGCTGCGGACCTGCGAATGGCTGGCACATGGAAAGACGGGGAGAGCTGTGTGAGTACAGAAAGAACAACCTAAGTTTTCTTCTTTATATCAAGCCTAACCACTTGAGTGACTGGGGAGTGAGATGGAGGAGAGTGCTGTGAAGTGGTGAGCAACTTGTCCCATGGAAGTTACAAGAGGTGGTTGGGGCATGACTTTTCTAGAAGAGATAGGCAGGATGGGGTGGACTTAAATGCCACCAACTTTTCTCAAAGCAGTGGTTTTAAAAGCAAACTGGCCCTGTGGCTTTTGTTTGTTACCACTTCATGGCTCTTTTACACTTAAACTGAAGGATACAACCTCACTGGCCTTCACGAAGTGTTATGGACTGAATTAGGTCCCCCCAAATTCATATGTAGAAGTCCTAACCCCCACAAACTCAGAATATGACTGTGTTTAGAGATACGGTTTTTAAAGAATTAATTAAGTTGAAATGAGGTCATTTATTTTGGTGGGCCTTAATCCAATATGACTGATATTCTTATAAGAAGAGAAATTTGAACGCAGAGAGACAGAGGAAAGGGCATATGAAGACACAGGAGAAGATGGCCATCTGCAAGCCAAGGAGAGAGACCCCAGAAAAAAACACCCCTGCTGACACCTTTAATCTGGGACATTCAGCCTCTAGAATTGTGAGAAAATAAATTTCTGCTATTCGAGCCAGCCAGTCTTTGGTACTTTGTTATGGCAGCTTTACCAAACTAACACACCAAGTTTCCCAAGTATGCCAAGTTCTGACACAGCAGGACCTCCACGGTACCAGAAGAGCTATCCCTTCAACCTTTGTGTGTTCTGGGTCCTGCCCGTTCCTCTAGTCTCATCTGGAATGTCATCTTTTCAGAAATGCTCTTGCTGATCCAAAATTGAATGCAACCCCTCCTCTCATTAGTCTCTCTCACAGAGCATGATCATTTCCTTTCTTGGGCTCTCCACGATTTTCTGCTACCCAAGTCTGTCCCACACATTGTTAGGCTCTGTAAGGCTGAGATACATACCTGTTTAATTTGTTGTTGCAGTTCAAGGGTATAGCACAGTGTCTCGCTCATAGTAGGCCCTCAGTTGATTTGCTGAATGAACGTATGAAGTATTAATTAAGGAGCTCTCATATGCCAGTCATTAACCAAGCATGGGGAAGAGAAGCTGAAAAACATCAGCCTTGCTCTCTGCCAGCGTGGAACATATAATCCTGCAGGTCATACTGATATCAAACAAGTAAATATGATAAAGTATAACAAATGTTGCCTTGGAAGAAGGACCCCACACTTCGCAAACTAAGACATCTTTGTCTCTCCTCATATACCACAGAGTTTCTGCAGTTGATTAGTGAAGAATGCACCTTTATTGAATTATTTCTGATGAGCTGAAATTGAGTGAAATATTGTGGGTTTTAATAAGCTGCCTTTTCACTGAGAAACAATTCAATTTAAGATTGGTGGGATTGCATTTGGGCATCTCATACTTTCCTAGTGGTGAATTTTCGAGAGTCTAATTCCCTGAGGTGTCACAATTGGAGGCGGAAAAAGGCAGAGAATCTGTCTTATTCTATCTGCAGCAGAGTTAAGGAAAGAGGAGACCAGCGAGAATTTACTACCTCTGGAGGCAGATTGATTAGAAAGAGCTGCCAGACAATTTCCATTTGCATTTTTGCCAGGGTAGGACTGGGGAGAGGGAGATGGTTCTAAATGAGAACAGCCCGATCATTTTCTCCTAAAACTTGCTCCAATTTGTCTCCTTGCTCCCAGAAGTTACTACCCTGCATAATCCAGGAAGGAAGATAATCAGCATTTTGAGTTACATCGGTTTTGCCTGCTCCCTTGATAAAATGGCAAAATTCGCCTATGAAATCCTGGAGTTCATTATGGTGTCGCTTTCTCTCCCCTTAAATCAAAGCCATTTTATCTCCCTCTGTCTAACCAGACTCCAAGAAAACAGAATCTTTGCTTCCTTTCGCTTTCAATTATTCATAGTGCTTTGCTGAAAAAAACCCAAGCTGTGTGATCCTTGGGTGAGTTTTAGCTCAGACTCCGCCAACTGCTCACTAGAGCTAGGCTTGAATTACCATCATTCACCACCAAAGGGAAAACAGCCACGCAAGGGAGAGCCATGGCACCGTGCAAATGCAGTTTTGTTGGGGACACATATGGACACAAACTCTTGCACATGCAGGCCTTAATTGAAAAATAAAACAATTACCTTTTAATACTTTTGAAATAACAGAGGGAAGCACATTTATAGGATGACTGGGAAGAAACAGCCATCCGCTGTTTCTTTTTTAATAACATTGAGTTGTGTTCACGGTTAAGCTTATTAAAACACGAAAGCAGAACATACCAGGACGCTGGAATGCCGTTCAACCGATTATGTGTGAACCGTTCTTGCTGTTTATTCTACTCTCAAAAACAAAACAAAACAAAAAAACACAAATTAGAGAAAAACACTTCCTGTGAGTAGGTGCTTGTGTGTGTTTAAATCTGTCTCAGGTACAAGAGACTTAGACACAGTCTGTGAGTTGATCAGTGTGTCTGTGAGGTGGCCTGTTGGCATGGATGCCGCTCCTCCTCTCAGGAGAGGGTGCCCCCAAAGTGCTCCGAACCAGACACTTGAGCTTCCAGCTAGGCAGCCTATTCCACTGTGGCTGTTAATTTTCAGAGTTTTCCTTCACGTTCGTGGGTGGTAGCATGAGGGCTGGGGACCCCTATAACTCTATGAACAGGAAGGTCTATGCACTGTCCTGACACTGATCTACTCAGAATGCATCCAGGGATCCTCCAGCTTCTCACCATAGCTTATAACACATTCCATGAAATGGCCCTGAGCACCTATCTATATTTGTTTTTGGCCACCCTTACCTGAGAGCCACACCCAGCCACATGTACCTTCTCGTGTTGGTTTTGTAACCCTTTGCCTTTGCACAGACCGTTCCCCCTACGCTCAATTCTTTTATTCTTCTTCTGGCAAACTGCGACTCATCCTTACAGGTTCCACTCAGATAAAAACCCACTTTATGAAGGGCCCAGTTAAGATCCTTTATCCCCTGCTCCAGCCCCTGTAGTCCTCTGTCGGTTTCTCTCTACATCTAGTATGGTCTCTGTGTAGGGTCTTTTCATTTTACTAGAGTATCTTGAGAACAGAACAAGTCTCAGCTGAGACATCTGGCATTTTGTAGGTGCCCAACAATAACTGCTGAATAAAATAGACGCCAAAGAGACAGACTGGTGCACCTTGCTGTAGGGAGGGTCCAATCATCACATAAGCAAAAGAGACACTAGAGCAGGAACAAGAAATTGTGTGGGTAGTTTCATCATTATTCTTACCCAACCTGAAGAATTCAGTAGACGATATGACCAAAAGATGACATAGGAAAGTTCATTTTATTATCATTTAATTTTTTAACATTGATATTGATAAAAATGTGATCAACTGAAGGATACTTTAAGTAATAAAATGAACAGCTCCAAGTCTCACAATGACTTTATCTTTTCAATGTTTGTCCGTATGGACACATGTTTCCACATAAATGTGGTTGTGGTGACATACAATCAGGAATTTTGCTTTTTTAAAAAATTACTTATTGATTTTTTACTTCATCTAGTTCTTCAAAGTATTTAAAGCAGATTTTTCTATTCTCTTTTCCATTGTACAATTAAGTGTCCCAGTTCCTATATATCTTCACACCTGCCTTCCTAAAGAATGGGGCCATATGTACAAAATATAGGTTTTTGGTGTCCATTACCTGTGTTAAAGTCCTGGCTGCATTGCTGTCCAGATCTATGCCATTAGATAAGTTGCTTAACCTCTTGAAACATCATTTTCTTCAACTGTAAAATGAGCATAATAAAAATAATTGTATTTATTAAATACTGTTTTTATCAAAATTTTAAAAAAATATTAAGAAGCGGTCTAAGCATGATGCTCAGAATATACTAATATATCAGTGAGTGTTGACAGTATCATCATTGCTGTTATTAGTAGAAGAAAATATCAATTGAAAACAAAACCTCATATTCTGTAAAATAAGGTTAACACATATAATGTGTTTTTTAGTTGTTATTCTGGTCTACAGGGGGATTAAAAGAGATGACATAGTTAACGTGCCCATGTTTCTAAAAATAATTAAACAAATGTCTGGTTATTCAATTATAGGTCAACATGTGTATAGAATCAGAGAGAAATTTACACTAATTTTTAATCACTGTGTAACACTGCCTAATTATGTATCGGATGATGAAAGCTATGGAGTATTTGTGACATCAGGCCAGAGACTATTGTTAGACTAGTAGGATAGAAATAGCTCTAAACACAGTTTGCTCTCTGATGGTGAGCAAGTTATGACTCCATTTGGGCTTTGGTTTTCTCGTCTATGCATCAGGATGGTAGGCCGGACAATTTTCAAGAGCCAATTACAACTCTAAGAGTTTTTGCTTTTTCCTCAAAATCTGCCATTGGCACAGGAATGGATTTCCAATGAAGATTTGCTTTTTCTTTTAGTTGTCCTTCTTACCTTCTATCCCCCAGTGAATATAAATTATTAGAGGGAACTGCAATCATGAAAGTATTTAATATTCCACTGAGTTACCATATTAAAGAAATGTGTAGTTATATAGGAAAGGGTGAACCAAATTTGGAAATAATGTATTTCTATTCCCAAAAATATTCCACTAGGCATTACGGTGACTTTGAGTTATTGTAAAGATGCCTAAAGTATCCCATTAGGGATTAGACTTGATAAACCCAGAAGACACTTTTCAACCTCTGAATTCATGAAAATACTCCTTCCTTACTCTGGAAAGATGTGCCACATGAGGAATTACAACAATTAACTTTTAATTGCACTTAGTCATCTCTATTTTTAAGCCAAAGGGGAGGTAGGTCCTCTCTGCTTTTCTCATGAAGCTGAAGAGAGACTTGGGAACGCAAACAGTGCTGGCTTGTTTCTCTGCAAAACTACAGGGTATGCAATATTCATATATCCAGTCCATACATTGGCCCCTCAGTCTGCCACTCACTGGGATTTATGTACTAGCCACCTGTCATGTGGACAACAGTGGGCCATTATGGTGCTAAAGTTCAGCCCCTCTCAGTTCCAAAGTAAAGAAAAGTAACTGTGTTTACTTTAAATACATAATCAATCATAACCCTGTGAATAACCACTTTTCTATTAATGCCTTCATATATCATCTAAAGCCCTCTTGCTTCTACATAATTCTCTTCTGTCTGGTTCCTTGTCTTTTACTTTACAGTTTCATTCAGGGGATAATATAGAACTGCGGCGATGATAAGTCTTTTTTCCTCTGTATTCTTCGTTTAGGTCCAGTGTTACAAGAGAAATGTTTACTATAAAATAATGCAGGTGGGAAATAGACTGGTAAACACTCTAGCTACAAGGAATTGGTGGAGCAGAAGAAATGGCTTCTGAGGAGTAAGCCCAGGGTTTGAATGTCCACTTTGCCATTTAGTATCTGTGTGACCATAGGCCATCATTACCTTTCTGAATCTCAGTTTTCTCAAATGTGAAATAGGAACCACTGAAGGCTGCTTATGATGACCCAAGAGTAGTTGAATACACAGAGGTTTCTGAGCACTGTGCCCATGGGAAATCCTATTGATATTACTTCTCATTCACTTTGAGTCAGATTTCACATGAATATTTTCCTTTAAGAGGATCATTGACTGACTGACATCCATAGATAATTGAACAACACTGTGAAGAGGCTAAAACCTACATCAGAATCTTATAACAAACAGGTAAGGAAAAGTGGGTGATTAGCTTTGAGAGGAGAAGGCTTAGGGGAGGAGTTAAAACAACTGTCTTCAATTAGAGAAAATTAAAATGATTTGCTTTTTCTACTATTGGGACAAGCCCAAGAATGGGTAGACTATTTTTTAAAGGTGTGTTTTAAGATCCAGCTACTCAAGCAGTCTGCTCACAGAATGGACTGCCTTGTAGGTTCTGAGCTTACTTTTGCTGAAGGAATACAAACATGAGCAGCACAATGGGGGAGCCCAATACAAATTAGAGAGAGAGCTTGATGGTGTCAAAATCTAAGTCATTCGTATGAGAGATGATAATCCTTGACCACACTGTTGACCATAAGAAAAACATCTCATTATTATCCATATTACCTACACTCTTGTAGACAAGAGAGAAGGCTCTACTGTTTATTGAATATGCTATGCACCAGACATTGAATATTCATGTTATTTCAACTTCATAACACCACGTAGAGTAGGACAAGGTACATAGGAGACAATTAGCAAATATCTGTCAAAAGAATAAAGGAATAGATAAATGACCCTCTAAAATGCATTATTATGCACATTTTTCAAATGAGAGAAAACAGTTTACAATAAGAGGTAGCCATTTTGATTGGCTTTTAAAAATGCCTATCATTTAAGAATATCTTTGAGGAGTATTTAACAGCAAAATTCAGAAGTCAAATTTTATTTCTTTTGAGTGGAGAGCTCTGAGCTGCAAAATCAGCAGTTTAGAGAATCCTGAAGTTTATCAAAAGTTAGAATGTCAGCCATCAGCAGACAGGACAAGTACACTAACGAAAACGTATGGCTTTTCATTATTAGGCCAATTTGCACAATGCAACCAGAATTGAGTAAATTGCCACAGCTATGAGATTTGTGTAGAACACTAGGATGATTTTACTGTCACAATTACCATCAATCTTCAATGTTTTGTGTTTACAAATAGGCCTGAGAAAAAGGCAGCTTCCAGCAGGTATAATGTTAATATACTTGTATAAGTAATTAAAGGAAAAAAAAAAAAAAAAAGGCACCTAGACCAGATGCTAAACTGAATGAAATCCATGAGTTGATTTTCTCTTTCCCATAACTAAGAGAAAGTTTATTGACTTCCTGCTGGTCTTCTCTTATCATGCAAAAGAACAGGGCCTCCCAGATTGATTTTTTAAGCTTCTGCTCTGTTCTTAGGAGTCTACTCCAGTGATGATTCTAGGAATAACCCTCCTACAGTCTTCAGTTTAGAACTCCCTAGATCTTTAGCCAGATTAGAAACAGATGCAGAGTCTGTGGAATACACCATAGTTCTCCTGCCCCATGTTTAGCAAACACAAGAGTGAGCCTGGTCCCACACGTTATGGGACTGCTAAAGCAGGAGCCTGCTTACTTACCCCCAAACCATTCCTTTTTTCAGGGGCAGTTAATTTTGCATATGCCAGGGAATTAAAAAAAAAAGAAAAAAACAAACAAAAAGACCTCAAAGAGAGCAAAAGGCAGCTGATAATGAAAAATGGACTTTCATTGTTTTCCTAGTGAAAGTGTGTGCAGAAATTTGGGCACCAGATTGGAAAGTCAGCAGTGAATTGGAGAAAAGGGTTTTTTCAGTCATCTTTTACTTTACTGAGTTCCACAAATGTGCAGTTTCTAATTGGTATGTTGAATGCCTTTCAAAGGTCAGTGGTAAAGTCAACAGTAAATCCTCAGTGACTGTCTTGTCTTGTTGAATTCCACCAGTCTGGATAACTCACCATAAAAAGTTTGAATTTTTCTTGGACATTCAAAAAAGGCATTTTGGACCTTAAACTGCTGTCTTCATTGACCCTTGAATACTTAGCAAGAAATTAAAGAGGATTAGGAAGGGTTTGTATGGATGTATGTGTGCACGTGCACACAAGGTGGCTGGGGAGGGGGGCGCTCCATTTGCTTGTATTTTTTAATCCTTAGCAGGAAAATTAAAGAGGATTAAGGGGCTTTGTGCATGCATGTGCATGTGCACGTGCATGTGTATGGGGGGGGGGCGAAGGCGGACACTGTGTACATTGTTTTTATTATTTGTTTTTTTCAACAAATATCCATGAATGCACTTAATATGTTTCATGCTCTAAAATTAAACACTGGAAATATAGAAATGAAAGAGAAAAATATGTTTCCTTTCTTGAAAGATCTTAGAGTCTATTTGGAGATGCAGACCATACACACAAGTCAACATGAATATACATAAAATAATTGCAAATTATAATTATGACTTGTTCTATACACTATGTGAAATGATGAGCCAACTGTCATTTCTTGATATTAAAAAAGTACTTTGTATTTACCTAAGTGTGTGTGAGAAGACCCTGTGTAACAAAATGGAGAGCTTGAGTCCAGTCCTATAAAGACATGTCTAGAGAAGAACACCGGCAGCATTGTGCAAGCGCAGAAGAGAGGGTGGCTAATTCTTGCTGGGGGAAGTAAAGGCGCTTCCTGGAGGAGGTGGCATTGAGTTGAATCTTGAAAACCTGTGCAGGCACGTGCTAACAGAACATGAACATGTAGAAGCAATAACAGGCAAGGGGGCACATACAGAGATATCATGGTAGGAACGAGTGTGAAATGTCAGGAACTCAAGAGAAATCTGGTAAGTGGTATCAGTATCAAGGGGTATGGGGGAATAAGGATGCGGTGAGATGAGTCTGAATGGGTGAGTTACAAAATTTAATGAAATTTTAATAAAAAACTCAAGAGTATGAACTTTATACTCTAGGTGATGGCAATCCTGAAAGGTCCATAAGTAGCCAAACACCCCATTTATCAGAAATAAAGGGGATGGGGTGACTCTGCATCTTCCTGGTTTAGAGCTGGGGTGGACTATGCAGGTTATTAGAAGCTGATATAAATAGTCTTCATAATTTGGCCCTGGTCACCTTGGTAACCTTGTTCCTCACCATTGGCTCTCTTGGTTCCTCCAAAAATGAGATCAGGTTTCCTTCACTGCACCATCATGGGTCTCTGGACCAGTGCACATTCTGGAGCCTATGTCATCAGCACAGCTCCTGCCTCAGCTTGACTTTTTCTCTCTATATCTGGCTCTTCATTCATCCTTCAGGCTTCAGCTCAGATGTTACTTTCACAGTGTTATTTTATTCAGCAAGTCTGAGTTAGGACTCTTCCCTGGGCTCATCCAGCCCTTGGTGATTTTTCAATGAGGACACATGTCACATTGTATGTTATTGCTTGGTGACTTATCTGCAGTCTACCTCTTCCTCCTTCTCCCTCATCATATACATGTTTAAATTGGGGCATTCATAAGGATGTGGACCCTCTGAATAAGTACATGGGACATTCAAGTTGGTGTATATTCCAAGAGTCACAGAGTTTAACTTAAAAAGACTTAACTTTAATTTAATTTTAAAAATTTACTTACGTTTTATTAGAGAGAAATACATGAATGGTCTTATTAGACAGTTAAAACATACATAAGACAGATACGTGCAATGTATGGCAGTGTGGCTGCCTTTTAAAAAATTTCACCAGCTTTCTGATCCCCAAATGGTGACAGCTGTAGGACATGTGCTGCCCAATCCTTTTCTACCCTTTCAGTGTCTTGTATTCCTGCCATTATGATGAGATTTATAAGGGTCTTTTTCAAAGGAGGGGGATCAGGAAGAGATTTGACAGAGATGTAAAAATAGCTTCAGGGTTGAGGGTCTAGAAACCTCCAAATTGAGCCTCTGTTGAAATATGAGAAGGAGAAGGGAGTGGAGCCAGCAAGGATGCAGTTGTGGAGGAATTTGCTGGCACCTCCATAGCTAGCCCAGCCTGGAAAGTCATCAGCACAGCCCATGCCGCAGCTCAATTTTAGCTATTGTGGGTTTAAAAGCAAATCGAGATTCATCAGTGCCTTGGGGCACTTTGAGGGGAGCAGTAGATTTCTCAGTTAAAATGTTCAGGCAAATTTCAGATAGCCAGGTCAGGACACAGAGGGGTCCAAACCTGCAGGGGCCAAAGGCAGGCACTAAAGCTGAAGTATGGAGTTAAGACTCAGGGCCAGGTGCAGGTGAGTGGTTAGGCCTGAAGATAAGGTATGTGGGGGTGGGGGTGGTGGGGATGGTATGCTCTAGAGCTATTTCAATGAGAATTTGTTATTTGGGTTTGCTTGTCCAGCACCATCTTTTCTTGGTAGTATGTGCTAGCCACGACCAAAGAGGCTGAATAATTTTGTTTTCCTGTCTTGCCTTATATCATCACCACCACCACTACCACTACCACCACACACACACACACACACACACACACACACACACACACACACACACACACCTTTTCTTCTATACTGCATTGCTTGGGTCACTGTGAGGTCAAGGTTGCTCATCATTGAGGCTGATCATTATGGAACAGGTTTACAGGTTTCCTGCAGTCATTAGCCAGTCCCCAGGAAAAGCAATCAATAGTGACAGAGCAATCAGAGGAAGGCTACAGGGGTCCAGACACAAGAAGTCATGCCTGGGTTTAACTCAGAGGTTGACTGCTCTTGTCTTTTGTGCTTTCCACACTGAGTTTAAGACAGGGTTGCTGGACATTACATGACTCCAAAATCAGCAGAACATGGAACATACTTCATGGAGGAGGCATTGGGAACATTCTGAAAGGATCCTTCCTGTCCTAAAGGAACATTTGGTTCCTAAAGGGCCTAGATATAATACAATTGGAAATTCTCATCTACTTTGCCTATCTTTACTTTGTTTGAATTCAATTCTATTGTATTTTGTGGTGATGTATTTATGCTAAAACATTTGATTACACAGAAGAGCTCCTCAGTCATAACTGAGCATTAAATGAGGTGTTAGTGTTTCTCCTTTCTTCAGATACGTTGCTGCATGTTCCTTGGATCATTCCTCTGTCTCTTCTCTGACATCACTGAAGAAGGAACCTAGAAAAGAAAATGTGAGCCTCCCACTTGATTTTCAAGTTTACACTTTTATGAAAATAAAATAGCTTTTTTGTTTGTTTGTTTTGAAAATGACTTTTTAACTCTAATGCCTGGTGTACATGTATAAATCATAAGAGTTTTCCAAGCAGAGATTTGCCCTGATTGTCTGGTATTTTCTCTAGCCCTAGGATCATCAAATCCTTCCTCTTATCTAAATGCTCTTCCTCTTCCTCTCATGGGGTTGGAGATGGAGTTCTTGATCAAGGGCCAGTCAAGGGCCAGAGTTGGTGGTACACAAGTGGGAGAACAGAAAAGACTTATTACCCTCTGAATGGTATTTATGTTCCAACAGCAGTGAGTGGGGAGGCAGAATGAAGTCCAGGTTTAGTGCACTCGCTGTGGAGTGGCAGATTAAGTTCAGGCCTCAGTTTCGCTGCTCACTGGCCATGTGTCTTTGAGCAAATCACTTAATCTCTCTGAATCTGTTTTCTTATCCACCCGGTGGAAGAGGAATGTTGTAAGACATGAACTATTCAGACAGTGTGCATGGTGTTGCAGATGCTAGGCCCACAGTACATGCAGCTTATAGACATGTTTTGGGACCTCAAAGGTGTGTTGTTCAGGGTGGGTGAACCTCAGGGCTGGGGCAAACACTATGGTTAAGAGGTAATGACCTTAGCATGACCATTCTTTGGTGGCACATTGTAAACAGTGCTATCCATTAAGACCTTCCAATTTTCCACTTGCCATAATAAGAGAAAAGTCAACTCTAGGTCACAGAGGTATATTTGGGACCCTAAGGAATCCAGAAAACCCTTCTCTGCTTCTATTTCAAAACCAATAAAATTTTCTGGACAAGAATTTAATTGAGTCATTTTTAGTAACTGCTGTTAATTGACTGGTAGCAGCAAAATATCTCTTCCTTCTTCTGATAAGCAGGTTCCTATTCTTTGGGGCTAAAGGGGAGATAAAATCTACAGGGGATGTGGGTAGAAACATATAAAGCAAAGGCTCTGGGTCTGTAAATTGCAGATCAATGAGACTGAATTCTCCTTAATTTCTTAAGAAAATGTGAAGGTACCCATCTTTACTTGGCTGCTTGTTTTTTGACTTCTCTTGATAAAAATATTAAGGGATTTATATGCACAAGATACCTATGTGGTTATATATGTTTATTGACCCGAGATTATTTTTTTTTGCTGTTTCCATATGGAGAAGAAGGTATGACAAACTCATAATGTCCTGCGTATTAAGCATTAAGCATTAAGCATTAGGGTAGCATGTTCTGAGGCCCATTGTTGGCAGCTGCCACTGTGCCATTGTTCTTTCCCCATAGCTTCCTGCCCCTTTGGCATTTTGTCACCTTAATGACATGACAACAGAAAGAGGAAAAGTGACTTCTGCTTTTTTGATCCAGGTTGACCTGTTCTGATCTGGGGTATCAGTAGGACTGTGGGGGTCAACATTGTAATATGTCTTGTCCGACTTGGTGTTGAACTTTCAACTGTGTTATTGTATGTGCCTCAAAGGCCTTTGTCCAGATGTGGTCTTTATTATAAATGTTTGTCTTGAATTCCTAAACTGAAAGAATTAACTACTCAACTCAAGATTAGACCATACCCTATACATTTTTAAAAACATTTTCTATCTTAATTAAACTAATCGCCATTGTCTTGGAAATCTACTATGTGTCAGACACTTGTTTAAAGACTAAAACATGTTATGTCAAAACTTCACAGCAGCCTATAGAGGCAGATGATATTATGGCTACTTTCTGATGAGAAAAAGAAGGCTCAGGCATTGCTCAATGCCAAATCTGTTGTAAATAGACCCAAAAGAGGTAACGCTGGTAAACCTAATCCAAGCCAACACAGGTGTACCTTTTGTCTTTATGCTTCAGTTTCTGCATGCAGGTTACTCAGAGCCTACACAGGGCTTTTACCAGTTTCTCCTGTGCCTTGGGTTTCTAAGCCAGTCTATGTCAACACTGAGATCATGTTGATCTGTGTCAGAAGCTGAGAGCTTGAGCAAGCCGGAGTCCCCATTGCAGTGAGTGATGGGACCAACCTTCGAACTTGCCATTAATAAACTGAGCTGTTCACATTTCTCTGTGGTATAGCTTGACATTTAGGCTGAAGGTTTGTAATTCCAATAAACAGCTCAAGATGTGATGTGTGTGTGTGTTTGACTGTCACACAATTAAAAGCTAAACCGACGAAACTAAGGCTTTCATTAAAAGCCATCCGCTTTTATTTATTTAGTATTTCGGGGACCTGGAGAGAATACAAATCAGGAATAGGCCTACGGGGGACAGCTTTTTACACACGAGCCAATGATAGCAGTCTAACTACTGGACTGCAGGCAGCCTGATTGTTAGGTTAGAGAAAAAAAAGTGGTCCAACAAATGTGGTCATTTGAAGAAATCAGACATGTGATTATTTTTCCTCCCTACAAAAGTACCCAAGAGATCTACCAGCCCCTTCTTTGATTAATATTGCTTACGGTGGTTGCACACTGCTCAACTTGGCATTGCATTTATCAAAATTTGCCAGAGAAGACAGGCATTGCCCTGGGAGAAGAATGACTTTAATGGGTCCCTGTGCCTTGCAGGGAATATCTGGGTCTCATGAATGCAAGAGGGGCATGCCAGGGTGGTGGGCTCATGGCCTGAACTCTTGTCCTTTCTTATCCTAACCATAAAGCCCCCTAAGCAGCACTTAGGATGAAACTTTCATCCTTAATCTTCCACCTGAGGTAACCTTTACTATACACGGTCTTCAGGGGTCCCAGTCTCTCCTCATTTGCTACTTGGCTTCTGCCAAGGGACAGAACACAGAGAAAGTCTTCAGAAAGAGCCTTTTCAACCACTTGTTTCTAAATGCTGACCCCAACTCTCTGCTGTTGATTCATCTGGGGATATAAATATAAATAAAATACAAATATAAATAAAAATATAAATATAAAAATAAAAAATATAAATAAAAATAAAATGCACATTCCTAGGCACTAACCTTAGTGTCTCTGATTCAGTGTCAAAAAATAAACAAACAAAAAACCCCAAAAAGCAACAACCCCCCCCCCCCAAAAAAACACAGGTGATTCTGATAATCAGTTTTGTGAAACACTGATTTCTAAATGTCATGATTACCTTGTCTCTAGGTGCTTTACCTTTGGCCAGGTTGACCCCTGAGCTAAAGGATCATTCCCTGGAAACCTAAATGTGAGATGTGAGAGAGGTCTTTGTAGTACTCTTATTACAAACCTGAAATATATTGTCCTAGTCTTCACAGAATTGTGCTAAATGGGATGGCAGCCAATAACTTCAACGTTAACTGAAAGTTGCTCTGAAAGCTCAAAGAATGAATTCAACATCTGCACTTGCAGTAAAATTTTGGCAGATAACATTGACCTTCATATTTTCCTGTGTCCCTTTCATAATGGCCCAGAAAAGAAGTTTCATTCAGACATTAAGTTTCTTCTATGACTCAGTTACAGAATTGAGATTTCTCATCTCATTTGAACTGAACCGTGTTTCCTTCTTTATCTGGGATGCTAGGGAGCTCAGAATCCTATTTTAGAATTAATCACAGAAACATTATAACCCTTATAATTGCTACATCTATATTTTTTCTTTGCTTTTTGTTTTTCTCAATTATTTTGCTTTTAAAATTCCAACTCAATCAGTGTCATTTTAATACAACATTTGAAAACTTTCTTAGGAAAAATTTTTGAAATATGAGGATTTGGAGATTATTGTATGACAATTGTAAGAGGAGTACAGGTTTTCAAGTATTCTCCTAGAGGCAAAGTAAATATTAGATGGTTCCATACTTTCTTCCTTTCTTTGGTCTGCTGCAATGTTTCCTGCATTAAACTACTTCTCATGCTCTTCAAAAAACCAGCCACGCAATTGGATGAGTTTTTCTCCAGCACCCAAGTTTCATCATAGATCTTCTTACATTGTGAATATTATCCATCAGCATGAGCTACGTTTCTTATATTTCTAGGTTCACGTACATAAAACTTTAAAATTATATAGGTCTATAGATTTCTCTTATTACTTTTTATATTCAAATCCATTAATATGAAAAATTTCAAAGCCATTTTAGATTGGAAGTAATTCAGCCAGACATGGTTTGAATATGAAGTCTGATTTTGGTTGGCTAGAAATATTGAGAGAGGGCTGCATGTGGTTGTTCTTATTTCAAGAGCCTGGCTAAACTCACAGCCATAAAATTCACCATCTGCAGAATTGCCTCTCTTTATGAATCTAAAATGCTCACTTAGGCCAGAGTTTAGACATGGGGACAAAGCCCTTCTGACCTTTTTCCAAATAACCTTGCCATGCAAATAAACAATATATGAATAAACACAATAAAACAAAAGAAAAGCAAGCTAAAAATAAACTCTGGCAGTGAAATTTATAATTTAATTCAAGAAGTAAATTTCATAGGCTTTAAATATGCCCAAATCATTATTCCTATTAATCCTATTTATAGGAATTAATTTAATAAATTATTAGTGATATCCCAAAAAGAGGGAAAAAAGCAAACTATACATAACAATTTTATTGTAGTGATATTTGTAATATCAAAGTTTTAGAAAAATCTCCATATTCAGTGAAGTAGGTGTGGTTACCAAATTTAATATATGTCCATTGATTAATGCTTAGAGACAACAGGGCAATGGTGCTGTGAGTGAATAATTTTTCATGTCCGCAGCTCAGAAATTTAAATTCTTCATTTAGCTATATTAAATTAGAGGAAATTATTTTATTGTGCTTCAATGAGTTTAATTTAACATGATAGAAAGGGGGATGAACATTTCTTGAGTATTTGTTATCCAACTGTTTGCTACATCCATTTTGTGATGACGTCTTCACAAAACATTTCAAAGTATATTTCTTAGTTGTCACCAGACTGAGGGTTAAAGCAGAGTCACAGTAACTTTCTAAAGCTGGAATTTTTTCCCTATGTGGATGAACCCACTGGGTTAAGGTGTTCCAAGCCCTCCCTAAATATTTCCTGGGAGAACTGAAATGCGGCGTGTCTACATATGTGGGCTCCACCAAGTGACTTGAGCTCATGTAGCATCTCCTAATGTCCTGGCTTCTGTGGCTTGTGATGCTGCTGCCCACTGAAAACCCCTGTTGTGTGGTGCTGAGGGTGCTGGCCCTGGCACTAGGCCACCATTGTCCATGACTGCTGAAGCCACAGATCCTAATCTGCTCAATGCTTCATGGAGATTTGAGGGAGCCAGTGCTTCAGCTTTAAGTAAACTTCCTCTTTCCTTCTCTCTCTCTCTTTTCGAAAAATAACACATACAAGGGCACTTCAAAAAGTTCATGGAAAAATAGAATTGAAATATAATACAAATCTTTCCATGAACTTTTTGAAGTACCCTCATGCAGACAAGTGCATGGATCCTAAATTTAGAACCCAAATAAGTTTCACGAAATGAAACATCTGTGTAACCACCACGTGGATCAAGAAATGGAACATCCCAGCACTCCATTTGTACCCCCTTCCAGTCACCTGCTTAATAAGGTAGCCATTATTCCCACATGTATTGCCATCAATTAATTTGGCTTATTTATGAACTTTGTGTAAATGAAATCATAAAGCATATTCATCATTCTACTATTGATGGACATCTAAATATTTCCAGTTTGGGCCCACTATGAATTAAGCTGGTATAAACATTCTTTCACTTAATCCAGTCTTTAGATTTCACTTGCAGTGAAAGCTTTCTTGAAAGCCCCTCACCTTAGTGAGGTGGTTTCCAACCTCTCTTCAGCCCTGTGCCTACTATACAACATAAACCCATAAGTCATCACTCTGCAGTAATCATGGCTTTCTAGAGCAATGGGTCACAAAAGGAGGGAGAACATTTCACTAGGCATGTCCTTTGAAAGAATCTTCCAGGAAAGTACCCTCTCTGTTGGATTGGGTTGAGACATACACAATAGATTAAGACTCGGGGGAGTCACACCAGGAGGGTGCCCAGAGGGATAAGCACTGTGCTTCTCTCCAAATCCCCCTTCCCTTGTTCCAAGTGACCTATGGGTGGGCCTCACCTTTCTCTCCTGTGGGTAAGGTCCCTTCTCCAGGGTTCATGGCAGTACTCTCCCCACTAGAACTAGAATAAATATAGCTTTGACTCAAGCCAGGACTCCTGGTCAGTACTGAACATGGGTTCAGGTAAGAAAAAAGTAAAGAACAAAGCAAGTCAGTTATTTGTAGATGCTGACATTCACTAATCCTCGGTGAGATCAGTATAGCAATGGAATTCTCTACTTTTGCATAAAACAATGATTCCAATAATAACAGGAAAAAAATTATTAAACATTTGTTGTATGCAGGCACTGTGATACATACTTAATAGAAGTATATCATATACTCCCCAGCAGTTATATGAAGTAGATACCATCATGTCCATTTTCCAGATGAGAAACTGTGGCTTTAAGAGTCTAAGTAACCTTCCTAAAGTCACTCAACTAGTACGTGGTAGAGCCAATAGGTAAATATCAGTTTGCATGACTTTAAAGACCATAGTCTTATCCTCCTGCTACTTTGATTTCTACTGAGGGATAGCTAATAAAATGCTTTTTAAAAAACATAATGAAATGCAATGAAGCCAAGCACCAAGCTTCAGTGCAACTAGTGTGCAAGGTTATATTATATGAGAGGAGAATGTAGTGAATGATGATTGCACAAGTCTGTTGTGTACCTGATCTTTGCTGCACAGTGATGACAGCATGCTTATCCATGTTACAGTTGGAGGAGGCAGAGTCCATATTAATGGGATCATGGCACCTTCTCCACAAAGTTACACCAACAGGCCTGGCCTGTGCTGACCCTGCAACATATAAGTCAGGCTGCTAACAGGAAACACACGGTGATTTCTGACTTGCTTTCAAGTCCACTATTATCCAATGTCAGGAATGATCCTCATTACCATTTCAGAGACAGAGCTACCAGGTTGCAACTCTTTCTCCCTCCTGCTGATACAGGAGGTAGGAGGCAAGTCTTTCTTCCCTGGGATTGATGACTGCAATTTGTCTGTCTGGGGCTTCCACTGCTGCTCGGGCCAGCAGCATCCAGGCCTAAGAAGCCCTCCTGATGCTTCTGAGTCAGCAGATTGCTTCTGGGCTGGCCACACTTCAGTGCCTTCCCATTAAATACTGTATTGATTTTAGGGCCTTCTTACTTCCATGAAGTCTGGGACCCTAAGTTGGCTGGGATAGGAAACAGGGAGGAAGGATATAATGAGGAAAGCTGCTCAGCAGGTTTGCACACATGGCCTTAAGCTATCTGATGCTACTGATTTATTTTATTTATTTAACAAATGTAATAAGACATGGATGCTTCCAGTACAACAGAGGACTCAGTGGGAGGAGAGACCTAGGGATGAACCAGTGAACATGAGGATTAAATTTATGGGCAACAGAAAAAGGAGTTGCATTAAAAAGGAATAACAAGGGATCAAATTTGTGAAAAACAAGTTGCATTAAAAAAGAACAAGGTGTCAGTCGGATAGAATTCCATTCCCCTTTGCAGAACTACTCTATCACCTCTCACCTGGACTACTGAAGTCAGCACCATGCATCTCTTTCTACGTCCCTCTCTATGTTCCCTCTTACTTAATTCTCCCTGCACTTGTCAGACATCCTTTTTTAAAAAATTACAGTTATAAAAATACCATTTCAATCATTTTAAAGTATACAATTCAGTGGCATTCAATACATCCTCAGTGTTTTGTAACCATCACTGCTAATTTCAGGACTTAGAATCAGGACTCTAATTCCTCACCCCAAAAGGCCTTGCCCCCACTAAGCAGTCACTCCTCATTCTGCCTCTCCCTCAGCCCCTGGTAACCACTAATTTGCTTTCTGTCTCAACAGATTTGTCTATTCTGGACATTTCGTACAATGTCCAGACCATGAATGGACAATGCAATGACCACGAATCATACAATATGTCGTCTTTCGTGTTTGGCTTTTTCCATTTAGCATAATGCATTTGAGCTTCATCTAAGTTGTAGCATGTGAAGAAATTAGAGCCCTCATACATTGATGGTGGGAATGTAAAATGGTGCAGTCACTATGGAAAAATTTGGCATTTTCTTAATAAGTTAAACATGTAATTACGACATGACCCAGCAATTCCACTGTAAGGTATATACCGAAAAGAACTGAATAAAGGTAGTCAAACAAAAATCTGTACATGAATGTTCATAGCAGCACTATTCATAATAGCCAAAAGGTGAAAACAACCCAAATATCTATTACCTGATGAATGGATAAAGTACGTGGCATATTCACATGAGAGGGATCTTAACAAGTCCTGTCATGTTCCTGCTCAAACCCTTCAGTGACTTTCCACTGCATTTTATGTTCAATTGGAATGCACTGTCCATGGATACAAGGTCTCAGGTCATGTAGCCCATCTTACCTTTCAACTTGGTCTCACACTTTTCCTCCCTCTTCTCACCATCCGCTCACCTTGATCTGCAATTTCTTAAAGACACCAAGCCCCTTCCAGACTCAGGGGATGCTATGTTCTGTTTTCTAACTCCTCAGATTCGCCTAAACTATCACTTGTGTTATTTTTTCTATTTCCATGCCCTGTTAGTTTCCCTTAAAACTACTTCATATTGTTAATTATTTGTAGATATTTTTTAATGTCTGTCTTCCCAAGCTCTCTGTGGTTGGACGACTATGTCTGACTTTCCATTACAAGGTACACAGTGCCTGAAACTGTGCTGGGCATGTAGTAGTTGCTCAATAAATAGTTGCAGCATGCATGAATAAATACTTTAGATAAGTTTTGGTGAATGGGTGACTAATTAGACAATAACATCTATGGAATATGTGGACATCTAGGAGATCAAGATCAATCAAGATTTGGGGGCTGGTTTATTAGCTGGAGAAGCACAGTCAGCATCTAAGTAGAGGAGCAATGACAGTTCAATGGAAGAAAAATTTTTTTAAAAAATTGTGGTGCTTTTAAGATACAGCATGGGCTGCAGATTTTAGTGAAGCATCAAGGTGGACACTGGCCTTGAGTGGCCAGTTATGAAGAGAAATTAAGCACTGTGGGCAGGAGAAGGGGAGCAAGCTCTACCAACTCAGGCCTTCTCGGGGTCTCAGTACAGATGTTTCAAGTCACATTCACAATGGTGAACATTTATGCTGTTATTCATAAAGACTCTGCTGTGGTTTGGATGTCCCCCAACAATCATGTTGGAACTTAACCTTCAATATGGTGATGGGAGGTGAGGACTTTAAGAGGTGATTAGATTGTAAGAACTATGTCCTCATGAATGTATTGATCCATTCTTGGAGTTATGGGTTGATGGTTTAATGGATTGTCATGGGTGTGGTTCTAAGGGCTTTATAAGGAGAGCGAGTGAGAATATTTGCTTGCTTGTTTTTGACATTTTGTCCCCACATGACACCCTGCATCTCTATGGGATGCTGCAGAGAGTTCACACCAAGAAGGCTTTCACCAGATGTACCCCCTGGACCTTGGACTTGCCAGCCTACCAAACTGTAAGAAACAAATTTCATTTTCTTTATAAACTTCTTAGTTTCAGGTATTCCATTATGAGAAACAGAAATGTACTTATACAACCTCTTACTACAATTTTGAGATAAGTGTGTTTATCTTTTATTTCAGTTGTTCCTAGGGTTCCAGGTAAGTGGACTTTTTTCCCCAGTGATGCTCATGCAGTAACTATATTGGGGGGAGTATGAAATACTGTCCATATGGAATTGCTAATAAACGTGTATTTGTCTATTTCTATAACATCTATGTAGGTAAGTTTGTATGTATTTATTAGCAAGTATTTATTGCCTGCCTGCTGCAGTTCAGACCACCTGAAATGAAATCACCTTGAGATTTTTTTTACTAAATTAGGTTCCTCATAGGTCCCAGACCATCATATTAGAATCTACAGCCTAGGTGCTCATGAGGCCTATGCTCTGTGTTTTCCACCAGTCTCCCAGAGATTTTCATGCATGGCAGAGTCTGAGCATCACAGGTTTTCTTTGTACACTATCCTAGACAAGATGGAACAGTCTTTAATCTCCAACATCCATCACTTGTAGAGAACCTAATGTCCTTCCTGTGGGGGAACTTTGGGGCTCTTTCTGAGTACTCTTCCTCTGCTTCACCCCATCTGCCTGCCTACACATTGCCCTCACTGTTCCATGAGCTCCCTGGGGGTGTCCTGTGCTTCCCTCTACACCCTGCCCTGTACCCCTCTTTGTGCTCAGCACCTCAGACTGAGAGTGGCATTTCAGTGTGCACTCAGGAGATGTTGAAGATCAATGAATCAATTAGTTTATCAATAGGCTGCCAATAGCCAAATAGAGAAGTGTGAGTATAGGGGAGGAAGCAAATGTCACACATACTGAGGAGGGAGGACAAGGACTTAGCAGAGGTGGTTAAGAAATTGGGCAAAGGCAGTACTTAGTGTGGGACTGAGAAAGAAAGCAGAGAGGGCCACATTTACAAATTCAGCCACCGTAGTTGAGCACACTGTCCTATCTCTTGACGGAAGAGGGTTTCCACTTGTCTGGACTACAGTCAATGACAAGAGCTGTTCTTAAACTAATCTATCACAGTGGTTAGGAGCAAGAGCTCAGCATGGCCTGGTTCTGAATCCTGGTCTGGATGAGGTTTTAGCATCCGAGTCCATTTGCTCCTCTATACAATGATGGTAGTGCCTCCACCATGGGGCTGAGTGTGGCTCTGTGAGTTGATGCACACAAAGTGCACAGCACAGGCCCTGCTCAGATGCTGCCTGTGGGAGCGGTCAGCCACTGCTGCTGTCACCATGGTGTCTGTTTGGGGCACTGTGGGGAAACTGAAACCCTTGGATTCTGCCTCTATGCTACTGCCTACATCTCCTCCCCCCAATATAAGAAGATCTCCTTATATTTCTTTTTACTTGCTGCTACAAGAGATTTGCTTATAGCCCTCCACTTATACTTGTGCCTAAGGCTTACTGTCTTAATTTGGTCTTTACTTCATTTTTCAAGTTTATGTAATTATGTTCTCAGCTCCAGGTTTTTTTGTTTGCTTTTATTTTGTTTTCCCAGATGCCCTTGTGAACAGTGTGTGGAGTGGGGAACTCACCCACGGCCCCTCTTCCTGGGAGTGACAGTAACAAAGACATGGGACTGTCTCCTGCTTGTCTCCAACAGCCACTCCTGCTCTTTTGTCTTTCTGAGACTTGTGTCCAGGAAGGGTTTGCTTTCATCTTTAATTTTTTAAACCAGGTGATCTCACCGTTAAAAGAGCCCCACTGGACAGCTTGCCAGATGGTGTTGTTGTGTGTTTTGTCCAAGTTTGCGTGTGATGGAAATGAGCACTAGACCAGGAATTAAGATGCAGTAGACAGAGTTCAGCCCAACAACCTATTGGAAAGGAGAGAGGACTCATCCAAAGATGGCATGATGACTTAGTAGCCAAATCAAGTTTCAAATCTTAGGGCTTGATGTTCTTGGTGCTATGAGAAGCATGGTGATTTCTAGTCTTGTTCATAGGGATTACTACAGAAGAGCAAAAAGAGGTTGAAAGATATGTGTCCGAATGAAAGCTCTGCCACTTACTGAGTATTACCTTAAGCAAGCCATTAAACTTTCTGACCCTTGGTATTTTTATCTATAAAGAGAAAGTAACATTTTTTACTTGATAGGGTTGTGGTGAGAATTAAATGACTTATTGTGAGATTTGAATAAGATTATATGTGTAATGCACTTTTCATAGCATTGTCATATACCTGATAATAATAAATAGCTATTACTGTTATTATTATTAGCACTCATAGAGACTCCTTAAGTCTATGGTGTATTATGACTTGTGCTTGGCCTGGGTCTGAATCCCAGCTCTGCCACCAAATAACTAAGGGATCATAGACAAGTGGCATAGCCTTTCTTTTCAGATTCCTCTTCTGTCAAATGGAAACAAAAACTTTTTCTTTGCTCTTGGAATTATAACAAGGCTTAATAAAATTATGATTGTTAAATAACCCCCTGCCCCTCTAAACATTCTTTAAAAATAAATGCTAGTTAGGTAGATACTGATATTCAACGCTCAGTAATGGTTGCCCAGACTTAGCCTTCTCTGGTACTGATATTGTATGAAGTTGTTTTATTTTGTGTAGCAAAAGAGCAAATGCTGGTTCTACAGTGCATGTTAAGCCAACAAAATATATCCACAGGTGTATTTCCATTGTCAGAAACTATGGAGAGGGAGAAAAATATTAACAACACTTTCATAATAGTTATCCCCCAAGAGTTGACAAAGGTGACTTATAAACAAGGGTGTTATTGCTTCTGCTGGCAGAGGCTCTCCTGCCCCTCTGTTTCTCCTCCAGGGCATGTGACGGGCTGAAGTTCATCCCAGCTCATGACCCTCCATTATTGCTAATGGTGAGAATTGACTAGACTAGGTGAACCAAAATGTGATTATTCCATTTTTTAAGAAAAGTATGTCCCATGGTCATATCTCCCTTGGGGGGCCCCTTTCATTCATTTTTTAATGAAATACTCGGGCAGAGAAATTGCTTCTCTGCACACTCCTTTTTGTTTCTCCAGCATGGTGAAAAAAATGGTTTAGGGTCTGAAGGCATAATTTACTGACTTCATTTAAATTCGGCTGGAGGTGATGCTATTTACACAGCTGGTTTTGTGCTGTGCCTACCTGCCTACTCCTTGCCATATCACAGAAGGTGAACTCCAAGTCTCCAACTCCCAGCTTCCTTATTAGGAACAGTGAGTCTCTTCTAACCTTGTTGGTTTAAACATGTGTGAATAGAATGAAAGCAGAAATGGTTGGTGAGACTGAGTTGGAAAAAAAAATCAATGAATCTGGACTCAGAACACTGGAGTTTGAATACTGAATATGATTAAAGTTCCAAAGAATAATCACTGGGACCCTCTCAGTTCATTCATTCTTCTTTATTCATTTGTCCAAGGAATAACCATTGAAGTAGACACCCTTCCAGATACTGGGGATGTGTCAGTGAGCAAGAAAAGCAGAGCCTCTGCTTTCTGGATCCTGCACTAAGAGGGGGCACAACGAACAGCCCTCAAGTCAGTAAATATAGGGTCAAGTCTGTAAAATATGTTTTGAAAGAGATAAACCAGGTAATAGGTGAGAATGACATCAGACATGACTTTAATTGAAGTGGCCCGCATACTGCTTTTAGAGGAGGAAACATGTGGGCTGAGACATGAAGGATGCCAATGAGTCAGAAACAGGATGAGCTGCTAAAGCGAGCATCCTGGCAGGAGCGACAGCAGATGCAAAGTCCTGGGAGTGATGAAGCCACTGAAATTCAGTTGACCAGAAAGAGGTCAGGAAGCTGAGCTCTGGGGAGAAGTTTTGCACAGCTGAGCAGGAGCTGGAACATCTAGTCATTTGCAGACCGTGCTAAGCAGACTGGAGTTTCTAGAGTGATTCTCAAACATGGCTGTGCTCTGGAACACTTGGCGTATTAAAAAATATCTGGTTCCTCCATCAGGCATTCTGATTTAATTGGTCTGGGTGAGGGCCTGGGCATCAGGATTTTAAATTTACCAGGATTCTAATGTGCAACCAAGATTGAAAACCACTGTTGTAGATCAACAGAAATTAACTGAAGGGTTAAGAGAGAAATAGTGATCACGATTAAATTGGGAACATCACTTAGTTATTTTCCTCTTTGTTTTTTTTAGCAGTGCATAGTAGATGCTAATCAAAAGGGTAGCACTACTGAAATTTTTTTAAAGCATTTTACAGTTTTAAAAAACACTTGGCTATTTCATTTCTCTGGGGGAAATGTAATATATATATATATATATTTTTTTTCTTTACAAATTTATACAAATTCTTTATTAGGAGGAAAAAATGAATGAATTTCTTTACGTAAGAAAAAAGAGTAGTTATTTCCATAAACAAAAAAGGTGGAATATACATAACAGGTGAGAGATACCCAGAGCTTGCCACATAAGGCAGTAAGAAAATCTCAACAATTAACAAAAATTTATTTTTCGATAACCGATTAATCACAGAACAAATAACTCAATAAAAAGTAAAGCTATCCACATATTTAGATGGAGAAAAATTATATTTCTTACTGACAAGAAAAAAACTACTTCCTATTAAATTCTGTACTATTGCTTAAAGAGTAACTATGGAATTCTCATTGCAGTGATTCCTTGCAAAAAAAAGTGGAAATTGAAAATCCAGAGGACCTCTTAAGAATAAGCACCTAATAAACACAGCAGATTTATAACTTGTTAAACGTTTGATTCATTTGAATTTTCTCGAGCATGATACAACAATAAATCTGTGTCAGGCTTTCCACATTATTTGAATTCAGTGTTTTTTTCCAGTGAAAGTTTTCACAAAACTTTTGAAGTAATTATTAAAATTTAAAAATTTCCTATTTTTTACAAACTACTGGGGTTTCAATCCAGTACGCATTCTTATAGGTCCAACTACACTGTGTTGTCATGTGTCTTTGAACGGATAGCAGAGGAATGAAAGCATTTCCACATTCTGTGCATAGATATTTTCTCCAGAATAAGTTCTTTCATGTCTTCAAATGTTACTGGAGCAGAAGGCCTTACCACATTTTTACATTTATAAGGCATTTCTCTAGTGTGAGTCCTTCAATGTTTTCAAAAAATATGAAAAAACTGCAAGCTTTACAACATTTTTAACAGTCGTCGGGTTTTTCTTCCATGTGAGTACTTTCATGTTCTTGAAAGCAACTGGGAAAATTGAATGCTTCACCACTTTATTTACATTAAAAGGGTTTCTCTTCAGTATGACTCCTTACATGTTTCCAAACATTACTAGAAAATCTGAAGCCGTTACCACATTTTTTACATTTATACATTTTTTTCTCCAATATGAATATTTTTTATGTATTCAAAGAAAACTGGAACATCTAAGGCTTTACCAAATGTCTTACAGTCATAGGATTTCTTTCCAGTATGAGTATTTTCATGTTTTCTAAGGGAAAAGAAACATTTGAAGGCTTTACCACATCTCTTACATTTATAGGGTTTTTCTCCAATGTGAGTTCTTTCATTTATTTGAAAGGAACTAGAAAATCTGAAGGCTTTACCACATTTCTTACATTCAGAGTGTTTTTCTCTACCATAAGCTCTTTCATGTATTCAAATGCAACTGAAACATCTGAATATTTTACCACATTTTTTACAGTCATAAAGTTATTTTCCAGTGTGAGTCCCTTCATATATTTGAGGAGAACTAGAATGTCCAGTGCCTTCACCACATTTTTTACAATAAATATATGATTTTTTGCCAGTGTGAATTCTTTCAAGTATTCAAAGGGAATTGGGAAATTTATTTATTTATTTTATTATTTTTTTTTTAATTTTATTTTTTCGATATACATTGTGGCTGATTATTGCTCCCCATCACCAAAACCTCCCTCCCTTCTCCCTCCTCCCCTCCCCCCCAACAATGTCTTTTCTGTTTGCTTGTCGTATCAACTTCAAGTAATTGTGGTTGTTATGTATTCTTCCCTCCCCCCGGTTTTGTGTGTGTGTGTGTGTGTGTGTGTGTGTGTGTGTGTGTGAATTTATATATTAATTTTTAGCTCCCACCAATAAATGAGAACATGTGATATTTCTCTTTCTGTGCCTGACTTGTTTCACTTAATATAATTCTCTCAAGGTCCATCCATGTTGTTGCAAATGGCAGTATTTCATTCGTTTTTATAGCTGAGTAGTATTCCATTGTGTAGATGTACCACATTTTCCGTATCCACTCATCCGATGATGGGCATTTGGGCTGGTTCCAACTGTTGGCTATTGTAAAGAGTGCTGTGATGAACATTGGGGAACAGGTATACCTTCGACTTGATGATTTCCATTCCTCTGGGTATATTCCCAACAGTGGGATAGCTGGGTCATGTGGTAGATCTATCGGCAATTGTTTGAGGAGCCTCCATACCATTTTCCATAGAGGCTGCACCATTTTGCAGTCCCACCAACAGTGTATGAGAGTTCCTTTTTCTCTGCAACCTCGCCAGCATTTATCGTTTAGGAATTGGGAAATTTAAATGCTTCCTTACGTTCCTTACATTCATAGGATTTCTCTCCACTGTGACTTCTTTCATGTCTTAAAAGGGAACTGGAAAAACTGAAACATTTACCCATTTTTTACATTCATAGGGTTTTTCTCCAGTGTAAGTCTTTTCATGTATTCAATAACAACTGGAAAAACTGAATTCTTCAGCACATTTCTTACATTTGTAGGGTTTCTGTCCAGTATTAGTTCTTGCATGTATGTGAAGGTAACTGGAATAACTGAAGCCCTTCCCACAGTTTTTACATTCATGGGGTTTCTTGCCAGTATGATTTCTTTCATGTATTTGAAGGTAGCTAGAACAGTAAAGCCTTTACCACATTTTTTACATTCATAGGGCTTTCTCTAGTGTAAGTCATTTCGTATATTCAAAGACAATGGGAAATTTTAATGCTTTCCTACAACTTTTAAATTTATAAGGTACCCCACCAATGTAAATTCTTTTATATATAGAAAATAAACAGAATAAAGCAAAGACTTTCCCACATACCACACATTTATGAGGTCCATTTCCAGTGTGTGTTACTGTCACCAAAGGAGAGGGTCTGGGGTATGTCAAACCACTGACCTTTTGACCCTGTCCCCTACCAGGTTCTTGACTCCACCACAGGAAATAATTCAAGAGCAGAATCAGAGTAGAAAGTGAAAGAGAGTTTAACAGAAAGAGTAAAGAGTACACACTTCACAGGCAAAGCGCAGAATGACTCAAAAGTGAGTAGCTGCATTGTTTTTCCCTGGCTTCTACCTTTAATCATTGGCTACCTAACATTTCATTGCTGTCTCTGAATATTTAACTAAGGTGGTGTTCCCAGGTTATGTAACACTTATGGAACCCCTTGTCTGCACATGCTCTACCGTGGACATTGATCAATTAAATTTGATCAATGCCTTTTGCTGTCTCAATCTCTCCTTGGGTGCTAAAAATAGGTGCAACATGCAACAGTAACTCAGGGCCCAGAGGAAGGGCCTGAGACTTTGGTGAGCGGTTTGAGACAGTGGAGAGGCCTGAGACCCCAGACTCTGGGAAACTGAGCATCTCCTGTCTCATTACCATGTGCCTTTGAACATCTGTGACAGAAACAAAGGTTTTCCCACATCATTTACATTTATGTGCCTTCTCTCCATATTTCTTACACTTATATTTGTGAGCAGTGTAGGAAATGATACACATATGAGGGGATGAATGACATATGAAGATTTTCCCACACATACTGCATTCACATGGTTTTACTCCAGTAGAAATTTTCTTCCGATTAGAATTTGGAATCTGGCTGAAGGATTCTCCACACTGACAACCTTCTTTACTTTCACAGAGTCTCTCTACCATGTGACTTCTTAGATTGCTTTCATGATTTCTGTACTGATCTTCATTGTCCTGGTCTTCCCATTTGTTTCTTGTAGAAGCCGGGTTTCTGAAGGTTTTCCACATCACATCTCTGTAGAGTTTCTTTTGGGAAGGATCTAGCAAAGCCCACTCCTGAGTGAAGTTCACAGGCACATCCTCAAATGCCATTGAGTACATTTCCCAGAGTCTGGGGTATCCCAGCATCTTCCCTGAGGATCTCCCAATACCTGTGGGTCACAGGGCAACAGAGACTGCAGCAGAGTCACCTGGGACTCCTGGAGCAGAGGACATGGAACTATTGGAAATATACATCTTTAATGGATCAAAAGTCTACTTGACACTCAAATTATTTTCCTAGCTGAAGTCAAATGCATTGGTCTGAATATATCTTCCCATATCAGTTTGGGTCATACAAGGCTCTATGTATCCATTGGCTTGTCAGGAAGCCTGTGAATGCTTACAGTGGAGGTGGAAAAGCTTTCTTTTGATTCTTCTGGTGGGTGGGGCTCTCACAGAGACACCAGGAGAATATGTGGGAGACACACCATATTCAGAGAAGAGGGCTGTCCTACAAAGCCAGCCACCTGGATTTCTTTTCAGGCAATTGCATCCCTTTTAAGCCTTAGTATCCTCAATGTACAGTGGGAGCAAGAAGGACAGAATCAAGGTTTCCAAAAGTAACCACTGAGAAACTAAATGAGAGGGTTTTGCATACTTTACATCAGTGGTTCTCAGACTCAGACAAGCATTCAAATTCCCTGGAGGGCTTGTTAAAATGAATCTCTGTGCTCTACCCCCAGAGCATGATTCCACAGGTCTAGGATAGAGCCTGAAATTGCATTTCTAAAAAGTTCCCAGGTGATGCTATTGCTGCTGGTCCTCAGACCACACTTTGAGAACCACAGCTTTAAAGTATAGGTGATTATAAAGAACACTTGTTGAAACAAAGAAGGCCACAGGGTTGTGATAGAGCTGATGACTTTTAATTCTCTCTCTCTCTGTCTCTCACTTCTCAGACCTCTGATTATTATAGACTTTTATTTTTTCCTAATGAAGTTGTCAATGCAAGCTCTGACTGCAATGACCATCGTCCCCAAGCAGCCTTAGTTTTATGAGCAGACAAGGGACACAACCAGTTATCCTTTGCCTGCATCTTGCCCTGCTCTGGCCTTCAGAAGTCACACAAAAGCCTTTGGGAAATATCTCCACTTGATGCCTTGGGTCCAGAAGGAAGCCAGTAGAATAAAAAGCATGATCTTGCATATCCTAAACCTGGGTGGACCTCTTGTCTCTGACATGGAGAGGATGTATGTCATCAGGGTACTTTCACCCTTCTGAACCTCAGTTCTGTTATCAGTAAAATGGAAATATAGCAGCTGTAGACCTCATGATGTTATCATGGTGAGTAGGAGCCCAAGCATAGTTCTGAAATGTAGAAAATGTTATAAAATTCTTATTTCCTTTTTTTCTCTCTCTCCCCCATTGCCTTTCTGTCTCTTAGTAAAGATATCTACGAGATGAAAGTCATAAACCTCCTCCCCAGAAATAAGTAGAAACACACCAATGCTATACAGAATTGAAGGGGTTTTCTATCTCCTGGCATTCTTCCATGAATTCCAGAAGATAAATCTCTGCTCTCTTCCCCTCCTCACCTCTCCTTCTGACCCTCCTACCCTTTGCCTCTCTAACTTCCTCCTGCAATGGTCTTTAATCAGTTCCTCTAATGTGTGGTGCTCTGGAAAGGGACATTTGATAAGGGCCTTGATGAATAGGATTTTGCTAGGGGAACCTAACGTAATAAACAAACAATATGTAAAGAAACAAAGGTGAGCAAGTGCCTGTAGAAATAGAGAATGGAAAAACATTAAGTGGTGGCAGGAAATGAGGGCGCCTGAGACAGAGAGGTGGGGAATGAAGCCAGACGTGTATAATGGGGTGGGATTGTCAAGGGCCCTAAATTACACTTCCCTGTCTAAAGTCCACAGGTCAGGGGTAAAAAACTCAAATGCCTTCATGGGAAGGTCAGTGAAGATCAGTAAACAAAACATGACTCAATTAAAACAGAAAGAAGTGGTAAGAACAAAATAAGGCTAGTAAATGCAGTACAAATATACTCAGTTTTAAAATTAAATATCACAAACAATTTTTTAAAAATTAAATTTGGCCCATGGATAGTGGGATGTCTTAGCTCAGGATCCTAGATGTACAGCCTGAGATGAGGAGTAGTATGCAAGTGGCTTATTAAGAAGGTCTCCCAGGAGAAGCCAGCATGGGAATGGGGAAAGTAGGACGGGATGTGATTCCAGGCAGAGCCTATGCAAGGAAGCTCCAGGCTGTTCCTGCAGCAGAGTTGTAGAGTGGAAGTGAGATTTCAGAGTTGTCCTGCCCTGAGGCAAGGCGGCTATGCTTTCATAAGCCCACACCTACAATCCTTTGTCACTGGATAAAACCCATAGGTACATTGTGCTTCTTGTGCTAGTAGATAAAGAGTTCTCAGTCTCCAACTGCAGGTAGCAAAAATACACTCTTTGAATGTATCAGTAGCTTGCTCTTTGTCATGGTTGAATATTATTCCAGTATTCCCACTGTATGAATATATGTATTTGTCCCTTTTTCTTTGTTGGACATGTGGTTGTTCACGGTTTTTGGCTAACATGAATAAAGATGCTGTGGAGCATGCTTGTTCAAGTCTCTAAGGACACATGCATGAAACTGCCAGTAACCAAAGTGTTAGTACTATTTTACATACTCACCAGCAACATATCAGACTTCCATTTGCTTCACATTCTATCCAACACCTGTTGTTATCAGACTTTTTAGTCTTAGTCATTCCCTTGGGTATGATGTGCTACCTCATAGTGGTTTTAATTTTGCATTTTAATTTAATTTAGTGTAATGTAACTTTAATTTAATTTTGCATTTCTCTGATGATGAATGATGTTGAATATCTACTCATGTCCTTATTATCCATTTGTATATCTTCTCTTTGAGGTGCCTATTCAAATATTTTGCTTATTTTTAATTGGATTGATGTTTTATTATTGATTTATAGAAGTTCTTTATATATTCTGTAACAAAGTTCTTTGTCAGGCAAACACATTCTAAATATCTTCTCACGGTCTGTAACTTACCTTTTCATATTATTAATGGTGTCTGTTGAACAGAGGTTTAAAATTTTTATTATGTCCAATTTTCTTTTATAATTATTTTATTTTATTTAAGTGCTATTTGTGTGTTGTTTATAAAATTTTGCCTATTTCAAGGTTACAAAGATGTTCTTCTATATTCTCTTCCTGAAGATTGCTTGCTGTTCTTTCTTTTTTCCTCTTTCTTTCTTCATCTCTCTCTCTTCTTTCCTTCTTTCCTTCCTTCCTTAATTTCCTGGCTATGACCTCTAGACAAGATTGAACAGAAAATGTAATAATGGGAATTAACATCTCAATCCTGAGTTTAATGGAAAAGTTTCTAACATTTCACCATTTATAGGTTCTTTTTGTCATGTTAAAGGAATTCCCTTTAATTCGACTTTTTTAAAAGTTCGTTTTTTAAAAAAATCATAAAAAGGAACTAAATTTAATTTAATTTTTCTGTATCTCTTGAAAGAATTATATAATTTTTCTTTTGAACCATTTAGTGTTGTGAATTAATTTCAATTTTCTAGTACTTAACCATTGTTTTATTCTTCAATAAGTTCTATTTGGTCATAACAACCTTGAATTCATTTTGCTAGCATGTTATGTATAATCTTTACATCTATGTTCTTAAGCAAGATTGGTCTACAATTTGCTATTTAATTGAATTGCTAGAAACAGTAATGCTTGCATCTTTAAAGTCGTTACAAGTATGAAATAAAATGTTCATATAATTAGGTGTCCTTTGACTGACCTTCTACTATTTTGATGGCTAGACTGCATCTCATAGTAGAATGGTTCAACACAAAGAGAGAACCCAATGTAAAATTGAGTTAATAATAATATATCAATACTGGTTTGTAATTGTAACAAATGTACCACACTAATGCAAGAGGTTAATAATAGGAGAAACTGTGTGTGTGGGCGGGGGGAGACTTGGGGGTATGGGAACTAGCTGTACTTTTTACTCAATTTCTCTGTAAACCTAAAACTGCTATAAAAATAAAGTCTATTAATTATAAAAAAAAAAAAAATCCCAGAGAGTAGAAAGGTGGTTACCAGAGTCTGAGGGTGGGGTGGGGAGGGAAAAAGGGAAGATATTGTAATTGAAGGGTACAAAGTTTCAGTCACTTGAGGGAATAAGTTTTAGTGATCTATTGTACTGCATGATGACTGAAGCTAATAATAATGTAGTGTATGTTTCAAAATTGCTAAAATAGGTTTTTAACATTCTCACCACAGAAAAATGATATGTTGGTGAATTGATGGATATGTTAATTAGCTTGATTGATTCTTTCTATGAAGTATACATAGTTCAAAACATCACATTGTACCCCATAAATATACACAAGTATTATTTGTCAATTAAAAATAAGTGAATAAAATTTAAAAAATGTTTGATGGCTAGAAATGGAATCTGATTTGAATTTGAAAATTAGTACCATCATTTTTTGTTTTCCTTTGTTGCTGTTGATCTAACAATGGAATTTTCCTTTCCAACAGCTTCAGGAAAACGTGATACAGATTCTGAGTGTGGCTTGGGGGCCACTGAAACACTCATCCACATTTAATCTGGCTTCCACGACATGGTGGCAGGAAAGGAGGTATTCTCCTGTAGAAGCGCGGAACCTGAAGAGTACAGAATCCACTCTAGCTTTGAGACTGACATGCCTATATTATATTGTCTGCTTTAATTCCCTAGGTGTCAAGCTCATTTTCTAGCAGCCTGGTCTCAGCTGTGTTTTAGAGGATTTTTATTTTACTCATTTTTAATTTTTTTTTTTTTTTTTTGGTGGCTGGCTGGTACAGGGATCAAACACTGGACTTTGGGGTTATCAGCACTGCACAGTAACCAACTGAGCTAACTAACCAGCCCCACTTTAGGGGATTAAGAGAGAGTCTACTCCTTGGGCTCAGCAGATGGGCAGAGCAGCAGCACGGAGAAGCATTGATGGTCTGTGCAACAGGTGATCTGGGAGGAGAGAGCAGCTGTGCAGAGGGTGGGGAGGCCAAGAATAAGCACAGAGATTGAGATGTGTCAGCTCGCCCAGGGCAGCAGAAAACAGTGGTGTGCTCATTAGGCCTCTGATAGAAAATCCAATTCAAGACAATTAAGCAAAAAATGGAACTTATTATCTCACATCGTTGTAAACTCCATGGATAATATGCAGGTCCAGCAACATTACTGGGGGAGCCAGTGAAAAATAAAACAGTGGGGCCCTTTTGGAGAAGGGGAAATCAATCCTCCTTTCCCGTGAGCCCACTGTGAAAGGATAAACCCAAGGCATTGCACCCTCCACTCAGGGACACATTTGGGTCCTGCTGAGTTGACCAACTGCTGAACACAGCTTGGCACTCTCAGCCTGGGGTAGGGATGGCCAACACCTAGCTCTACCCTAAGATGTTACAGGACATGTGCCCAACCCAGCCCTTCCCTTGACTGCATCCAGGACTCCGCTGGGGGCTGAGGGTGATGGTGTATTGCATGCATTCCCTCGCTCCCCGTCAATGTTAACCAGTCCCTGACTGGGCGGAGAGAAGCAGCTAGTGCAGAACTGCTACAGAGCACAGGGAGCAGGAGGCCAGATGGGGCCCAAGACTCTAGGGAGCAGGGAGCAAGCAGGGGACAACTTGTCCTAGGGAGGCAGGGAGGTGGCAGGAGGCAGAACCACTTATGAGCCATAGCTCCAAGCTCCCGGTGCATGCTCCATCATCCCACTGAATTTCCCTTCCAAAACACAACTTTGAAGACAAAAGTATTAATAATCACAGGCCAGTGACTGCAGAGTATTAAACCCCTAGTGTAGGGCCTGTGTGATTACACTGACCCCACGCCCATGAAACTGTCCCTGGCAATGTGATACAGAAGCTATATTCCCAGTAGCTCATTATTTCCGGGGTTGTTTGCACTTCATCTCTCAGTTCTGCTCTGTTCCTTGTTGGATTAATTCTCACAAAATACATGATGGCAGGATGGCTCCAGGACCTGAAGACTCACATCTTTACAGGTTCCAGCTTAGAAGGAAAGAGGACTGTTTGCCTACAAAATTGTGAAAATTTCCTGGGATTGTGTAGGATTGCATGCCCATTCTAAACCAATCACTGTGGCCAAGGATATAGCCTGGGCTGATCTTGTAGACCTGAGTTCATGCCTGACCTGGACATGAGATGGAGACAACTTCAACAACACCTTGTAGACTTTGGCTTTTGACGTGAGAGATGGGGGGATGGTATCAAAGGATACTTCAAAGCTGGGAATGCAGTCATTTGAATATTACAATAGTTTTATTGCTAAAAATGTGAAATGAAGTCAACACATTATAAAAGTTTAGAAGACCAGTTGTAAAGAGGTGAGGACTCCATGGTCCAAATAAAATCCTAAAATAATTAAAATTCTAAAATTCTAAAATAACTGAAGATGAGAAGAAACCACTGTGTTTGGGAGAGATAGTGTCTTGTGAGTCTCAAGATAAAGAATTTACAGATTGCAGAGGGAGGACATACCAGATTGAGATGTTGATAACGTGATAATGTGTGAGTGATAATGAACCATCACTACTTTTTTGTTGAATTCCTGGGGGTGATTCTAGTATGAAAATAATCCCATCAGCATCATGGGCTTAATCCACCAAGGTCAGTGGTGTCTGTAGGTCTATCCGTAGAAGCAAACTGAAAACATTTCACCACTGGGACGGTGAAGACAAAAATAAGGTCCAACCAAGCCAGCATGAGTGATAGGCTGTAGAAATAAGAGTGTTCTTTTGAGAATAGAGTTCTATAAAACACGGAAACAAATTGTATTCCTTACATGTAGAAATGTACTGCCTGTGCACAGAAGTTTAGTTTTTTCTCAGACTGTTTTATTCAAGGTCTTCACATTCTAATATGCTCTGAAAGGGGGTTATGGAGAAAAAAGAAGTGTTTAAGCAGATTTCTTTTTAGGAAGCAATTCAATTGTTTGTGTTTCTTAGGAAATGTTGTTTACCTTTCTTTCTTTTTAATTGTTTTTCTTCTCTCTCTTTCTCTCTCCCTGTCCCTGTTTTTCTTTTCTGTTTATAGTGTGTTTTTCTTTCTTTCTTCTGCAGAGAATACACTTTAGGTTGAGCACGTGGGCTCTAGAGCAAGCCTATTTGTTTTTGAAGTTTAGCCAGCGACTTGGTTAGGTGTGTGACTTTGTGCAATCAGCTAATAGCCACTAAAATCTTGGTTTCCTTATCTGTAAAGTGGAAATCAGAAGGTCACTGCCTACAATGGTTGTTTTGAGGACTAGAGTTTATTCATAAAATTCTTAGCACAGTGCCTCTCACAGGGGAACTGAATTCATGTGCATTATTGAGTATGCATTCACTCCCACTCTATTTTGAAAATTGTTTTGACAATTATCTTTCTGGATAAACCTTGTCTTTTGCTCTCAGCTTTGATTTATTGGAGTATCTCACTTTATGGCTGAGGGAGGAATCTATTTGAGTCTAGAGTTAGGCCACTGCTTCTCACGTTAACTCCATGGCGTTAATGAGGCCATCCCTATGGTTGACAAGGGATGAGAATTCAGATGGTTCTAGGAATAATGCTATTTCAAGTGGGAGGAAAGAACTCAGACACACCTTGGTTCATCTGTGTGTAGTGCCATCTTCCTTGTCTTTAAAATTGTTCAAGACCCTGGGATCACTCATACCTCTCACCGTATACTAAAATCAACTCAAAATGGATTAAGGATTTAAATATACACCCTGAGACAATAAAACTTCTTAAAGAAAACATAGGGGAAACACTTCAGAAAATAGGACTGGGCACAGACTTCATGAATACGACCCCAAAAGCACGGGCAACCAAAGGAAAAATAAACAAATGGGATTATATCAAACTAAAAAGCTTCTGCACAGCAAAAGAAACAATTAAAAGAGTTAAAAGACAACCAACAGAGTGGGAGAAAATATTTGCAAAATATACATCTGACAAAGGATTAATATCCAGAATATATAAGGAACTCAAACAACTTTACAAGAAGAAAACAAGCAACCCAATTAAAAAATGGGCAAAAGAGCTAAGTAGGCATTTCTCTAAGGAAGATATCCAAATGGCCAACAGACATATGAAAAAATGCTCAACATCACTCAGCATCCGGGAAATGCAAATCAAAACCACATTGAGATACCATCTAACCCCAGTTAGGATGGCTAAAATCCAAAAGACTATGAACGATAAATGCTGGCGAGGCTGCGGAGAAAAAGGAACTCTCATACATTGTTGGTGGGACTGCAAAATGGTGCAGCCTCTATGGAAAATGGTATGGAGGTTCCTTAAACAATTGCAAATAGATCTACCATACGACCCAGCCATCCCACTGTTGGGAATATACCCAGAGGAATGGAAATCATCAAGTCGAAGGTATACCTGTTCCCCAATGTTCATCGCAGCACTCTTTACAATAGCCAAGAGTTGGAACCAGCCCAAATGCCCATCATCAGATGAGTGGATACGGAAAATGTGGTACATCTACACAATGGAATACTACTCAGCTATAAAAACGAATGAAATACTGCCATTTGCAACAACATGGATGGACCTTGAGAGAATTATATTAAGTGAAACAAGTCAGGCACAGAAAGAGAAATACCACATGTTCTCACTTATTGGAGGGAGCTAAAAATTAATATATAAATTCACACACACACATACACACACACACACACAAACCGGGGGGGGGGGAAGAAGATATAACAACCACAATTATTTGAAGTTGATACAACAAACAAACAGAAAGGACATTGTTGGGGGGAGGGGGGGAGGGAGAAGGGAGGGAGGTTTTGGTGATGGGGAGCATTAATCAGCTACAATGTATATCGACAAAATAAAATTAAAAAAAAAAAAAAAGGAAAAAAATAAAAATAAAAAATAAATAAATAAAATTGTTCAACAGTTACTGAACTGGCTTTAAGATTGTAAAAACAGATGTTGGGATTATTTTCTATTAGAAACCTACTCTGTGGTAGAAGATATGTAGGACGTTTTTCTTTTCTTCCTTTTGATTTTTATGTCATAATACATTTCCTCTACAACACTATGAGTTGTGTGTAATCCTATGAATGATGTAGAAATAGCTTCCTTTTCTAGGTAATAAATGGCCACTTGAAGTGATCTTTACCCAGGTTTACTGAGTCAAAAAGAGATCCCAGGAATTTGAGTGTTGCGGTGTCTGACTGCTGAGTCTCTGCTTTCTGTGCTTCAATTGTTATACTTAGTGTTGTTACTATTGCTGTTGTTATTACTGTTATTGTAATTATTATAATATTTTGTCACTCCTGTTGTTGGAGGTGGTAATAATTCATTTTTGTACAACGAACCAGCACTACTTTTTTCCCTCAGGATTTTGATAGACATTTATTCAAGAAATTAAATGTTGCCATACCAACTAGCTCAACTGACAAGAAAAATAAGCTGTCATGTCAAGGTAAATAGCATAAAAAATCCAAAGTAGGGATGGGAGAAGCAGTTTTTAATTTATCAAATTATTATATAAAAGACTTACAATAATGTCTTTTTAAAAAATAAATGTGTAAAAAGAGCAAAGCATATTAGCCGAACATTTATCTTTCTCAGAAGCAGAAAAATCGTCCTAAGTTCCTTTCAATGTAATTTTAGTTTCTCACTCAATTTTTTTTTCTTTTTTTAAGAAATATGCATGTGGTACTCTTTTGCTGGCCTCTATCCACACCAACCTTTGAATCTGGAACAACCCATCTATATTCCACTCATTCAGCAGCCAATACACTGGGAATCTGGGCCCTCAAGGACACACACAATTGCATATGCTGGACAGATGCCATTTATTTATCCACTTACTCATTTCTACATCCCAGAGCCCCTGACTCCTTTCTTTGTTCCCTTCCTCCATCACTCAATGGCCCCTCCCAATTGGATTCTCTGGTTTGACAATTGGTGCTCTTTTTGACAGGGCAATCACCAATTTTTAGATTTTTCTGGTTTACAAAAATAAACCCAGTTCTGGTCCTGGAATACCACCCCTGTCATGCTGTGTGTAGTTGAGTAGTAGATGCCTGGGCCAAGGTTAAGCTTCACTCTCCCATTCTGCCCTTAGTCCCTAAAACCCTAAGAGAGAATCTGATAGCTATCTCAAATGAGGAAATGTTTGTGAACAGCCCAAGGCTAAGTGCAGATATTTCTAACAGTGTTTTCTTATCAATTAAACCAAAATCACAGCAGGTGGCTTGGTTGTGGTGAAGCACTATGAAAATTGTGTGTGCGTGTGCACATGCTCTTCCTCAGACAATTTTTATTCCTTTTAAAAACCCAGAAAGTCAATGGGTCTCTCTAAAGCATCACTTTTTAATTTCTTGACTCATTTTTACAATTGTATATCAATTATAGGGGTTTTTCTGTTGTTGTTTGTTTTTGTGGCTGTAAACACTCACTCCTCTCTATTGTTTAGCAGACAGGGTCTGAAAGAATTCCAACTTTTTATAAGTAAGAGAAGACTCACATTTTCTTTCTGTATCTCCCTTACTGTCTGTCATATTTCTCAGCGTCTGAAGCCTGCTTGTGTGTTGAAATGTAGTTTGTCATACTCAACAGGTAGAAGCCAGATAAGTCACAGGTACAAGACAAGAATCTGATGATTGGAAATGAAGTTGTCCTTATTCCACTTTAAAAAACTGGGTTTGTGCTCCTTTCCTAGAGTTATTTCAAAATGAGTTTTGAATACTGACTCTGCAGCTGATGATTTTAAAATAGGTATCCTTAAATGGATGACCAAAATATGCAGGTTTATGGTAAAATTTGTTGTTGTTTTAGTCTATCATCAGAAGGGGGTTTGAACCATTTCTGTCTGGAATATCAATAGAAAAGTTTATCCTGAAGGCTAGAGAATATGGTGATCTCTAAGATGCATAGTGAAATTGTAAATAAATGGTGAAATTAAAAGTTATCCAGTACCTAAAGACATAGAATCTCAGGCAGTACAGACCTTCAGGGGAGAGAGAGATGAGTGAGTGATATTGAATTGTTCAGCAAGTACCAGAAAAATGATGGCTGAGAAGAGGCCATTAGTTTTGGTGAGCATTGGGTCACTGGTGATCTTTGAAAAAAGGAATTTCAAGGTTGTGGTAGAACCAGTAAACAATTGCGAGTGATTGCAGAGTGATTGCACACCACCTGTACTCACAGCTTTGTTGAACTCTTGGTAGATATTCCAGTGCAAGAAATGTCATTAGTAGGGCTACTTTGAATGCCAAGGCCAGTGGCATAGATTAATCTATTCATAAACCTAGACAAAAAACATCCCATAGAGATGAAGAAGGCATCATGATCAGCCATACCATTCTAGAAACACAGTTAAGAAAGAATATCTTTTTGAACCTAAATGCCCAAACAACATTCATATAAATTCCTATATTATAAATTGTACACACACACACACACACACACACACACACACACACACACACACACACACACACACACACACACACATGTTTTGTCCTTGAGCAGAAGTTTAGCCTTTTCTGAGAGATATTTTGTTCAAGGGCTTAACATTTCAAGGCATTTTGAATAGGAATTATTGAAAACAATGAGCCTGAAAGAAAAGTAGGGGCAGGGCAGCCTAAGTGTTTATACTGTTCAGGAAATGATGTCCTTGTCCTGCTTTCTCTATATCTGCCTTTTTCTCCTTCCCATTTGTTGCTCTTTCTCTCTGTGTGTGCCTGTTAGCAGAGCGTGGTGCTGAGGCTCAGAGGCTCTGGTGAAAGCCCGCATAGCTTTAAACACCAAATTCATTACTTCCTAGTAAGCTGACCTTGGGCAAGATTCCTAACATCTCTAAGCCTCAGTTTTTATGCACCTGTGAAATGAAATAGCAATGGTCCTTACCTAATAGGGTGTTGTGAGTTCTTAAATGATATAATCTATGTAAAATGCATATCAGCATTCCTGATATATATTGAACACCCAGCAACAGTCCCTGGAAATACACTAAAATTCACAGCGAATCCACATCTGAATGACAAGTGAAGGTGGCCAAGTAAAAACTCCTATAATGTTATTCCTGTAACGTTATGCTACTTTGTGGTTCTCAGAAATGGGTCCAGTCATTTAGGAAGGTGAGACTATACCTAGTGTTTTTGAGATGCATTTATTCTTTTTTCCTCTGATTCATGTGTTTTTTTGTTTGTTTGTTCATTTTCTGAGGATCTATTTTGTGCCTCTGTGACAGGCATTGACTAAGCTTTGTGGTACACAGAATCCCTTCATACCTCCCAAGGGGAGAGCTCACTGCCAAGTTGAGTGACATATGAAGAACCTCTCTGTGCCTGTTTCTTCTGTAAACTAAGGATAATAATAGGACCTTCTTCACACATCGTTGTGAGGACTAAATGTTTATACATGTGAAATGATTAGCAAAGCTCCTAGTCATAGGTAGTATTTATTGAATAAAATCTTTTTATCGTGATTGTTATTATCACCATTATTTTTTAAATGACTAACATAAAACATGGCAAGATCTACTGAATATATATACATAAAATACCAAGCAAATAAATAGGTAGAAACAATTAATTCAGACTCAGACATTGGATGAACATTTCTCAGGTGATGGTAACTTTGGACTGGGATTTTAACAATGAGAAAGAATTTTTCAAGTAGAAAAGAATATTCCAGGGTGGTAATAGCAAAGAACAAAAGCATGAAGGATGGGAGATCATGACAAATTTGAAATATGGAGAAGCATTTGGTGATATGAAGCAATTCTATCATTGTATACATCCATGGTGTCTAGCCTAGTGTTTAAACTAACTTTTGGATGGAAAGAAGGAAGGGAGGAATGGAGAGATAAATAGATAAATGGATGTATAGATGGAGGTATACAGGAAGGAGGGATGGTTGGATGAATAGATCAATGGTGGGCTGGGTGGATGGATACTGTGACCCCAGCCATTTTTCAGCAGTGGTTATTGGGGACAAGTTTGAGATGACTACTTCATACCTCAGACTGGGTTAAGCATCCCCTCCCAAGGCTTTCTACACTCTGCTCAGAAAGGCCAAATCTAATCGATGAGCAAACTTGATCCTACAACTCCCAAAAGGCAACTCTGTGAAAAGTGCCTTTGAATTTGTGGTAGTACTACAGACCTCAAGACTCCCCTAATGAATCTGGTTGTCAAATTTTAGAGGATGCCAGAACTAATGGCAGAAGAGAATCCTTACTTGCAAGAAGTCTCACCTAAGTGTGTTTTCTACTTTCTATGACTCAGCCAAGCACTGACCTGGTAATAAAACAATGAACTCACATCCCTGTCCTCTGGTGCTACTTACAGTCTTAAACTGCCATCTTTCTTTAAAAAGGCCATCAAGGAAAGAGCTGTGTTTTGATACATTTTGAAGCACAAGCACTTGGAAATGCTTTCCATAGTGGACAATGCTAAATGCTGCAGTTGGATACATATTTTCCCCTTTTTGTTTCTTTTCCCCTTCTGATTTTTTTAAAAACTGCCTTTTGGCTGTTTGGTGCCAAGTTTTTTTTAAAAAAATCAATAAACCCAAACATTACAGCAGCAAGTTTAATATAGCTCACCTTCCCGGAACAGGCCTCAGGGAAAGCGAGAAGCATCACGTTAAAACGGTGCTGAGCTCAGATCTAGAAAGATGTTTGGGGTGGAAGGGACTTGCTCAGCAAGATTCTGATACCTTCAGATGCAAATGAGATAGCCCCTGCAGAACTGGGCTTGGCATGAGAATATATTGAGACATTTGTGAGGAAATGATACTCCAATAAGCTCTGACGGCCATGCTGGGAGCACAGAGACAGCTCAGAATGCAGGAAGACCCAACTGCACAGTCACTGGAGTTCTGTTGGAAGGCTGAAGGCAGAAGTCGTGGCTGCAGTGCTGGGGAGACTTGCCTTGCTGGGGAAACAGACTGCTGCAATTGTTACCGCACAATGGTTCAACAGACCGTGATTTGAGTTCCCGGTTTTCTCTTCTTCTCTTGAAGAACAGAGGTTTGGAGGGCCAAATACATTGCGCATTTTAAATTGCTAATAACGATAATGGCTTCATTCATCCATCTATTGCTTAAGTACATATTCATGAAAGACCAACATCGTGATCATTTTTCTATAATATGCTAGAGATACAGTGATGAGCAACACCAAATCTGGTCCTGCATTCATAGGACTTCTGATTTGGACAGGAAGAAAGAGAGTAATAAGATCATCACCCAAATCATTGTGAAATTACAATTGTGATAAATGCTACAGAGGAGGGGGATGAGGGCCCACATTTGTTGGCTGTTTACTCCATCAAGCCCTTCACATGCAATATCTTATGTAAGTCTCATGGTCACAATTCCACTTTATGTGTTCATCCAAACCATAAATCAGGAAAACATAGCATTCGTCATAGCCAACTTTAGGAGAAAGGGATTTTGAATATAAACTGAGGTGGTGTAGTGGATTGAATTGTGTCCCCCCAAAACTCATTAAAGCTTGAATTGTGTCCCCCAAGTTTTATGTATTAGAAACTTAGCTCCCACTGTGACTGTTAAGATGGTGGGAAATCCTATTATGTTAATTGAAAGGTGGAGCCTTAAAGAGGTGATTGGATTGTAGGACCAGGTCGTGGTAGTGAAAGGATTAAAAATGGTGGTCAGGGGCATGGTTCTGAGGGCTTTAAAAGGAGAGGAGAGTCTGCCTTTCTCTTTCTCTGCTCTCTCTGCTTCAACCATTTTGCAATGTGATATTCTGAGTTGCTGTACTCACCACCAGGACAAGACCCTTACCCAATGGATGTGTTCCCTGGACTTTGGATTTACTAGCTTCTAAGACTGTAAGCAATAAATTTTATTTTCTTTATAGAATACCCAGTTCCATGTATTTTGTTATAAGCAACAGAAACAGACTAATATAGGAAGCTTAGATATTACAGACAGCACAGACCCTGTCTCCTTCTTACTCCTTGCAGTAGCTGTCTTTATGTCTATAGCATGTAATGACTTGCTAGTTGCTGACTAGGTTGCTAACTAGGTGCAAAAAGCTGAGACTGCCACTGTGAAGAAGACAGACATGGTCCCTGCCCTTTTGCCTATTACAGTCTGATGGAGGTAGTGCTTCGAGTCCAGCAAAAGAAGTGGAAAAAAATCAAGCAAACAAACTTCCTTTATGTTATTCTATTTGATTCTCTGGGTCTCTGTGAATATGGTGCTATGACCAGAATATTAAAAAAAATCCAATTACTTCAGCCTATAATTGATTATTAATTTTACTAAAAGGGTATGTAGATACCTTATTTACTCTGCAAGAAGATATTTACTTAGCTCGAAAGGAGAGACACTTTGTAAATAGGAGGCTCCATCACTACACTGATTAGTTGTCCCAGCACTCTGTGCAATCGGCATTTAATAAATCATGTTATAAATCATCTTCTGAAATGTTAATTAAGTGGTAAAACATTTGCTGAAAGTTAAAAGTTACCAAGGATTTAATTATAACCTTGTGGATGCCATTTCCAGCTAATTATACACTCTTCTTATATACTTGATAAACCACAAAATGCACCCCGTTAATGATCAATTGGTATTAAATTAGCTGGAATTAGTTTTTATTAAATCTAAATTAGATTTTTATTTGTGATACAATAAAATAGTGTACCCAGCCCTCGTCACTTTGATTTGGGATATTTCTGTAGCGAGTGATTACCAGATGTCTAATTGGGCAATTAATAGATACAGTTTCCAAATTAACATAATTGGGGGACCTAAAAAGAAAACAAAATGATTATTCAGCCAGTAGACCATCTTTTTTGAATACTGCCATTCAGGGATGTCAACGAACCTCTCATTTTTTTTTTGAAAACTATTCTTCCCTGGCCTGGATTCCCACCAAAAGGGTCATTGTGACCATGAAGCAAACAGCTCCAGTGTGCTCCGATGTGCACGGAGATAACAACTTCCAAGGCCACCCAGGAGGGCAGCGTTTTTTTCCAGGCAGTGCTGGGTCTGTGGGCAGGTACAGTGAGCCTGTGTGGTGTTCTCAGAACCTCAGAGATAACCAGCTAGATAATGGGGTGTTTACACAGCTGACAAGAGTCCAAATGCACAAGCTCATCTCATTCCAAAAACAATTTGCCAGATGAGTTTAGTTTGATGTTCCAAAGCTTTTTCATTTTACCATTTAATACATCACAGAAGGGAGTGAGACTTAACCTCTCCCTTTCTGCCATCGTCTTAAATCCCTTTATAATTGCTTTCCCTACATGTTCAGCACATAGCCCTGGGGTATGGCCTCTGCCATCTGTGTTCTCTTAAGGGACAGCCCTGCCCCTGATGTGTAAATAGGCTCTGTTCAAATCCAGTATGTGGAGGGAGGTCTCCTGCTCTGTTCATTCTGGGTACTGGGGCATCACTGCCTGATCCCTCTTGGTCCAATAGTTTTCTTAAAACTCAGGATACTGCACCAACAGATGGATGAAAATTGGTGAGAATTACTGAAAATGAAAAGTAAAAGCTTTTTAAATGTATTTTTTAAAAAGAGAGCTCACAATAATGAATTATATAAAGTTGAATTATATAAAGGTTGTGAGTACATCATCTTCCATTAGTACTTGAAGTCCTAGCAACGTCTGTGTATTTGCTCCTTCTGGGAGCATTGGTGAAACTCTGGTCACAATGGGCTATTCCACTTTAGGGCTGCTTTTATTAATCCTCTCTTTTTCCTATCTGCTTCCTAAGTCTGTGTTGTTCCGCCTCATCCTTCACTCATTCTTGTGTTGTCAATCACTTCTCTCTTTAGTAGCTCATTCATCCATTCAGCAAATAGACGTGAACTGCCTGTTCTGCACAGCTCTGCACTCAGACACGGGGATATCATAGTAGACAAGACTGAAAATGGTGTCCGTTCTCATGGGGTGTCATTTGAGTGGGAGGAACAGACTGAAAAAATAAATATGTACTTAATTACAAATTATCATAAGTGCTATACAAGGCCAAACAACAACAACAACAAAACGTGAATTATATGGAAAATAACAAGAAAAACTTCTTTAATTAGATGGACAATAAGGGTATCTTTGAAGATAGGTTATTTAAGCTCAAACCCAAGTGGAAAAAAGGGCATTCTGTGCAGCAGGAGTAGCATCTAAATGGGCCCTGAGGTTGAGAGGAGCTTGGGTATTAAGGAAACTGAGGGCACTGGAAGCAGAACGGTGTGATCATGGGACGATGAATAAATAAGAAAGTGACATGAATTGAGAATTGGAAGGAAATATGAAGTGGCAGTGCAATCAATTGAGTGGGTGATTGAGGACCACGATAAGGAGTTCTAGCAGTTGGAAAACTTTGAAATCAAGCAGCAGAATGACCCGATCTTATCATACTTTAAGACCATCAATCTTGCTGATCGCTGGAGAATGCAAGGGATCAGAATGAGAGACGAGAAAGCTGAGAGAAGGCTGTTGGAGTTCTCGAGATAAGAAATATGGTAGCCTGGAGTGAGGGGTAGGCAGTGGAAGGAGAGAGAAGGAAACCATTGGAGACACATTTTAAGGAAGAACCTAAAGGATGGATTGGCTTGGGACTAAGACTAGAGAAAACTCAAGAAGACTCCTAGGTTTCTGGCTTTAGCAACTGAGTTTATTTGCTCATTTGCCAGATTTCCTGAGCATTTACTATATGCCAGAAGTTGGATATTACAAAGGTGGATCAGGCAGCAAAGGTCTGTGGGCTCATGGAGTTAGCATCCCTTGAGAGAAGGTGATAGGATACTTGCAGAGAATTCCCTCTCTCTCCAATCAATCAAAATTTGGTTTGGGGAGTATGGAACTTTCATCAGCTACATTCTGACACAATTCACTTTGGCAATGATTGAGATTTTCTCTCATTCAGGATGAATTTAGTCTCTTCCGAAATGACTTTATTTCTCTCCTCCTGAGCCAGGAGAGATTTCAGAGACCTCCTTGGTGCTTTCAGGTTGTGAATGATTACCAGGTCTAGGGTCACCTCTATAGGTGGGACTGAGGTGGCACAGTCAAATGGCCTTTACTTTCATGCCACACTGCTGAAGACACAGTTTTGGTTTGGGTCTTCTTCAGTGATTTGTAGTATAGACAGACTTCACAATCAATGCCATTGTTTTGTTTTAAATAAAGTTTCTTCCAATTATTATAGTATTATAGATCACCTATTTAAAATCTGAACAATAAAAAAGAAAATTAAAAGTGTCATCACTCCAGGTTTATAAATCTGATGCCTTCTTTATATGTATATTTGAATGAAGTTTTTGATTGTAAAATTTTATTTTGAATTCAACAATAACAAAAATTTGTTTTTAAACATTCTTTATAGATGCAACTTGATCTCTTTGGACATTTAAGCTATTTTCAGTGTATCACTATTGTAAGTATAATTTCAATATGGTACTTTTGCACAAACTTCTATGTCATTCAAGATTATTTTGTTTTTATTTGTATCCTGAAAGTAAAATTAATGGGTCAAAAGGTAGGATTGTTTTAAAGGCCCATGATACATATTGCTAAATCGTTTCTGAAAGGGTTGTACTAATGAACACTCCCTAGAGCAATGCAGGAAAGTAAGTTAAGCCACACTCTTTCAAACATCATTTTTTCCTCTGTCTTTTAAATTTTTAATGTGACTTAATTAGAGGGGTAAAAAATTGCTTCACATGTTTTCAATTGCCTCTTTTATTTTTATTAGAGCGGTTGAAAATTCTCACCTCCTCCTCACACATGTATGTCAGTCATTTCTAATCTCTCTTTTGTGAATAATTTTTTCATGTCTTTTAATTTTCTATTAGAAACCTAGTTTTTGTTTTGTTTTCTTTCTTTGTATGCAATCTTTATATAAGTGGCACCACAGAATTCTCTCCTCTTTTACTGAATTCTTTCCTTCCTAGCCTCGTACCTAGTGAGGAGGAGAGTCTTAAATGTCCTGACACATAAATTTCTGTAAAAATGGTCAATGTAGGCCAAAAAAAAGTTTTTTCCCCCAATTAATGATTCCACTCTTAGGGGAAAAAAAGTCAGAAATCTACACCACAGAAGACAGTAGGGAAACAAATGTAGTAAAATTCACCATGATTATGTATTCCCTCTGCCTTCCCAGGGTGGTATCCAGTAGGATCAAGTACTATTCCATAAGGCAGTCTCTCTAGCACTGATCATGTGAGGACACTAATGGGGTTGAAGCTATGACTTGGCATAGAAATAAAAGTTGAAAAGGGAGGAAAGACTGTGGCCTTGGTAGGTACACCTCCCCCAAATTTGTGAAAACCTATGAGAAAGCAACAAATAAACAACAATGAAATGCAGACACCAGCTAAAAGCTACTTTCACCATCTTCCAAACTGTAAGTCATTTCATGATTGACTACTGGCAATTGATGTTTTTCCAGAAACAAATGAAACCAGAATAGCCTTCCAAGCATGGTGCCTATAGCAGTTCCTTTCTGTGCCAAATCAAGCAAAGAATGATGACTCTTGATTGGTATTTTATTTCTCCAAGAATTTTGCCTTTAGTTGGTCCTGAAAAATGGGTGATCTCATTAGTAAGGATGCCTCTAATTTGCTCTATCTATTTACCTATCTATCTATCATGATGGTTAATTTTATGTGTCAATATGACTGCGCCATAGGGTACCCAGATAATTGGCTACACATTATTCTGTGTAAGTCTGTGAGGGTGTTTCTGGGTGAATTAACATTTGAATTAGTAGACTGAGTAAAGTAGATGGCCCTCCACAGTGTGGGTGGGCCTCATCCAATCCATTGAAGGCATGAAACAAAAAGACTGAGTAAGGGAGAACTTTCTCTCTCTTCTGACTATCTGAGCTGGGACATCAGTCTTCTTATGCTCTTGGACTACAACTTACACCACTGGCTCTTGCAGGTCTCCAGCTCGCTGACTGCAGTTCTTAGGGTGTCTCAGCTTCCTTTATTGTTTGGGCCAATTTCTTATTTCTTGTCTGTCTGTCTATCTATCTATCTGTCTGTCTGTTATCTGTCTGTTATTCATTTTTGCCACTACTCCAGAGCCACAACTGCTTTTAATTATTTATTGATATCTCGATGCAACATTTTCAATCTTACTTATTGGCAAGTCATTCTTTTTTGTTAATGATTTGTTTATGAGGGTATGTGTTTTGAGTGTTTATGCTTGAGATGTATTATTCAGGGGAAAGCAGATGCCATCTGTATAGTAGCTCCAAGGAGTAAACTCTGATGCCTGTGAGGGTCACTGGCTGCTGCAGCATGGCAGGCCTGGTGATACTACTTCACTGGGCCCAGTCACCTCAATTTGGGCCCCAAATTCATGGTTTCCCTGAGTCAGATGATTCCTACTGAGCTCACTGTACAACCTGAAATGTAGAGTTGTTCCTTTTAGTGTTCTATTGTTGCTGCAACAAATTACCACAAACACGATGGCTTAAAACAACAAAAATTTAGTATCTTAGTATTAGATTAGAAGTCTTACACAGATCTAACTGGGCTAAAAAGCAAGGTGTCAGCAAGGCAGTGTTTCTCCTGGGGAAGATTTGAGGGTAAAATCTATTTCTTTGCCTTTTCTGACTTCTAGAGGCTGCTCACATTCTTTGGCTTGTATCTCCCTTTCTCCGTCTTCAAAGTCAGCAGTGTTGCATTCCTCTGACTATTCTTCCATAGTCACATCTCTCTTTGACCACAGCTAGAAAAGGTTATCCACTTTTAAGAACCCATGTGACCAGATTTGGCCCACCAGAACAATCCCAGATAATTTCTCCATCTCAAGGTCCTTAACTGTATCTGCAAAGTTCCTTTTGCCGTGTAAGATAACATATTCACAGTGTCCTAGAATTAGAATGTAGACATATTTGGGTGTTTATATATCTGCATTATTCTGCCTACCATAGGGGACAAGCCCCATTAAACAGATAAAAATGCTTTCTATACTTAGGGTGGATTCTTAGTACAAGCTCATCAATTTCTGGTCCTGAGAACTTCTGGTCTCCTAAGATCTTATGTACTTAAGTCTGAAATAAAATATAGAAAAAGTATAGACTTGATTTAAATGCTATAACTGGAACTCCTTTCTGTGTGGCCTTAGGGGAGTGGCTCTACCTTCATGGTGCTTTTCCCACACTACTGCGTACATGCTTATGCCCTTCCTAATTTCCTGGAGAAGAGAGAGAATTCAGGATTTGGGTTACCCTAACTCAATGACTACACTGTACATGTACCATAACATCCAGATTTATTTATGTTTCTGCCTATCCAGTATCTCAAATCCTCTTTAAAATCACCATGTCCAAACTCAAATCTGGTTTTTTCTCTACCCTACCTGTCAAAATCTGGTCCCTTTTGGGGTTTCCTATCACAGTTAATGGCACTAGCAGTCCCCTTTAACTCCCATGGGCTACCTACCTTCTTAGCAATTATGGAATTCTTCTATTTCTCTGGCAACCTTCTGGTCTAAACAGCAACCATCACCTGTTGTCTTCAGTGGCCACCTAACTGATGTCTCCATACTATCTCTTGCTCTTTTCAATCCATTTTTCAGGAAAAGGCTGGAATGATCTTATCAAATGACCATCTGATTGTGTCATCTCCTCTGCCTGAAGCCATTTAGTACCTCTTCACCATGGCTAGTCATGCTTGATCCAGCCAGGCTCTGGTGTCACCTTCAGCGAGCATCCTTTCACTCGATGCTTCCAGCCATCCAGAATTTGGTATGTGGTTCAGAGAATGGCCTGTGTCCCCTGCTAAGAGAAGGCTTTTTCACAGGCTTTGCTTTCTACCTGGTATCCTTCTCCACTAACCTCACCCTCTGCCAACCTCTTCATCTAATGAGCACAAGTTTGTCTTTGGGTCTTGAGCCTCACATCCAGTTCGTTTTGAAGACTTTCTACAACCCCTCAAGCTGGGTCAGATCTTGTTGCTCTTATTGCAGTTTGTAATTTCATTTTCATGCAGGTAAGTTATCTGTCTGTCTGCTTATTTTCAGCACATGCCTATTTCAGCATCACATATAGTATTGCAACAGCTTAGTGATAGGCTTCTCTTTCCCCAGTTTTCTCTCTCTATCTATCTCTCTCTTTCTCTCCCTAACATAGAATAAGCTCTCAAACGTGTAAATCTGATGATGCCAATATTCTGCTCTTTGTTTATTTTTATAATGGGTATGTCTTCCTATTGCCTACTGTGAATACTCAAATATCCTTTATCCTTATTTATAGCCCCTTGGAACTTGGGCACTTCCACCCTGATTCCTCTCCTTTCTCCTCCACACACCTAACCATTACTGCCACTCTGAGCTGGTCACTGTTGCTGGGATTAGCTGCTATACTTTTATTCTTGCCTTTCCCTCTTCTGCCTCAATTACTATTTTTCCCAGATCTGCAAGTTCCAGAATTACCCATATCTCAAGCCTGTAAGCTGGTTGCTCTAGCAGCCTATTTGTATCTTCCCCAGTTGGACATCCTCTCTCCATCCCCCAGATGCTCACATGTTTCTCCACCGCTCACATAGAGCAACAGGGTAGGAACTGTCTATATATACATCTCATCCATGTGTCTCCTTCCAGCCACTTAACACTAAGCCAGGTATCTGCTGAGCTTCTAGAGGCTCTATTGTATATCAGGCTCTGTGGATACCAGGATGAGTAAGACATAATCTCTGGCCTCAAGGAGTTTACACTCTAGGCAGAACAACAGACATTCAAGTAGGTGACTGAATGCCATCTTCCCAGTGTTGTGATCACCCCAATTGTCTACAAACTCCTGAAAAAACAAACAAATGTATATTTGACATCCCTTTCACTCACATATGTTTTAATAAGGAAATGTTGTCCAAATAATAATCAAACCTTCAGGGGCATGTGGTAGAAAATTTGACTCCTCGTGTCTAAATGCAAGAAGATGCAATAAAGGCCATACCATTTTTTAAAGTCCTGCATATTAAAAGTATTTCTACATCAGGAATGGAGCCAGATCCAGTCCCTGTAGACCCATTCCATGTCTGTCATTAACCGTAAAGTGACTGCACTCTTTACTCAGGATAATGAGCAGTGATGCTGATTGCCATTATAACATATGACAGCCAAAACCATTCTGAGAGGCACTTTGAGAATACAACATTGATGCGGCATTGTCTTAGTCAAATACTTCTTGATCGATTGCTTATGCTTAAAAAATGTTTTGTTTTGTTTTTGATGTGCTTGCATAACTTCCCTGAAAGAGTGTTCACTGTGGCAGCTTTATGATGCCTTTGGCTAAGTCAATGTGAATGCCCAGATCCTGCTGGAATCATTTTTATAGGAATGGTAGCAACCCAAAAGTCTGACCACCAAATTTGACTACATAAATGCACTGAAAGAATATTAAATAATTTTTAAAGTAAAAAAGATGAGAGATGCTACTTGCAATAAATGCAGGAGATGTCAACGCCTTTATTTCTTGTATTTCCTAAATACAAGATGCCTCTCTGCCTTTGATTCCACTGTTCCATCTACCTGGAATTCCCCAGGCAGGTGCATGACATCCTTACCTGTGTCTCCCTGGTGAGAGCACGACTTCTCTTGAACGAACAGCCTGTACTTCACTAACTTCTGAACTCAAAGAAAGTGAAAGTTAGGTCTTTCCTCCTCTGCTGCCCTGCCACATGCTGTGGGCATCTGGCTAATGAAAGAAGAATTTATTCAAATCAGTTAGAAAACTAATAATTAAGTAGTAAAAGGAGAGATGATATAAACACTCCCTGCAATGGATAATGCAATTTTGTAGTAGACATTGGAAAGAAAATATTTAAAATTATTAATAAAAAATAACAAAAACAAACTTATCACTGTTAAATAAACATGGTCTTAGAACGATAATGCCAAATGCTGCAGAACTTATAGTGAAATTAGGATGGATCATTTACAGCAGTAGCACAATGATAAGCATGAATTTTTATTTATGCTAAGGAAACAGTATGGAAATGGATCAGTAGATCATAACATTTGATGTAATAGAACATTCCAGAAGAATTAAAAATGATAGTGATGAAGACTATCCTGAGGTTATACTTTATGAAATTATGTATTTAATAATACAGAAGAGCTTCAAGGAAAATAGACACAGTTTGAGTTTGAATGCAACACTATGGGTGAATCTTTAATGTTTTATTTTATTTTTTTGTTAGTGTGCTCCACTGATTCAACAGCATAAAAATTGATAAACTTCTTTACAGGGCCATGTTCTCAAGTTCCATATTAAAATACAAAGTGATTTCTAGCTATTTCATATTTGCACGACAGTGTGACCCACCACATTTTTTTTTAATTTTGAAATTTCCGTTTCCCCTTCCCACGCAAACACTATATGCACAAACTTGTGAATCTTTGTGAGTGACTATTTTGTTACATTTATCTAAAAAAAAAAAAAAATGTTCCAGATAGATTCCAGGTAAAGATGGTAAGTTGAAGACATGGATATATTTTCTCTTCCTTTCAAAATCCCATTAAAATGACAACATCAGATTTCTTTAAAAGGCATCAATAACAACAACAGAGAATGAAAGAGGGGGAAGCATCCACGAAATGTTGGAAGCTGGAAACAAATAGATAAATAGTAGTGACTTAGTGGCACTGAGAAAGAAGCCTCTTAAGCTGGTAATGAAGACAGTTGAGAGGCAACCTAATTTAGACTACAGACCTCCAAATGGCTTAGGATTAGATAACATTGGGTAGCTCTGAAAGTGAAGGTGGAGATGGTGCTTTTAAGTGGCAGGAACCCTGTTGAATGTATACCTGAGAAACAGTTTGATTTCTAGATTGCTTCCCAACCATGCTGAGCAAATTTCTCTCATCCATCCCTGTATGACACTGGGGTTTTATTCTTCATAGGAGATAAAGCAAAGGTTCTGTTTTGGAAAATAAGGAACCTTATCAAAGAAATGTGTGCATTTGCCTTTCAGAACTATGAGTGGGTGCCTGGAATGAATGGTCTGAAAGATGAGCAGGAGCCAGAACGTGGGGAAATCAGTTAGCAGACTTGTGAAAGCTAAGTAAGAGATCATTTGGAGTGGGAATCCCTGGATGTTGTCTTTAGGAAATAGAAGTCACAAGCCTTAGTAAGTGATTGGTTGTGGGAGATGGAGAGAGAGGAATAAATCAAGATTCCCAGATGTTTGTATTAGGTGACTACATGGCCTCTCTCTCTCTCTCTCTCTCTCTCTATCCACCCTATTCTAATTTTCCCAATATTTTTTGTGATAAATTCTGGTAGCTCAAATCTCTTTGAATGTACGTGGAGAAAACACATCTCAGTCATTATTTCTCCATCATTTCTGTACTCCAAGCTCCATAGAAGCAAAGGGTTTCAAGAAGGAAACTGGGGAGAGAGAGTAGCTTTACTGATTGTGTGATGCTTATAAACCAGGTAGTACTAACTTGGGATTTCATGTATTGAATACATAAATGTTGAGTGATGTACTTTTCTGTGCAAATTCAGCCATTCCTGCTATGTGCCACCTGGAGAAACACATCCATTTGTCTTTGCTATTCACATCCTTTAGGGAATAACAACTCATCATGAATTCAAATCTGTCCCTAGTACATGTTTCCATCCAAATTTTCAATGCATGTTATTGGGTAATGTTGCTGAAAAGCAGGGCACAGGGAGAGGAAAAGATCAAGTGAATGCTTGCTCTTCCTGGTCTGGGCAACACTTCTTTTAAGTGGCATTTACTGGTATTTGGCAGTAGAGTGAAGCATGTTTTAATGTCTTGTAACCTTTAAAAAAACAATATCTTCTATTTCTGTGTCTCTCTGTAATTGCAGAAGGAATCAAGAAACAAAGTGACCTTGACATTGGCTGAATATGGCATCTCGACTCAGTTTATCCATTACAGACATGTCTCATTACTAGTCATTGTTAGGGACAGCTTAGCATCTGTAACCATTTCCTGGAAACCACATGCAGTTGAGCATTAAAAAAAAAAAAAAAAAAAAAAATTGTTTGATCATGGCCAGGGAACAACTGCAGAATATCTGTGTAGCTAATGCTGCCACATCTTTTTCAGGAGAACAGCTGGTAGCTCAATGGCTTGCTTTCTTAAAAACAAACAAACAAACCAAAAAACCTAGTGCCTCTTGCTCTGAAGTTTCAGCAGGAAGCTGCTGCCTCATCATCAAGTCATGTCACATGTTTCGTAGTGCTAAACTTTGCCGTAGGAGTTGAGAAACAAAAATGAAAGAAAATTGGTGCACTGTATGAATCAGTACCAGGGAACAGAAAGTAACGGGTGGGCATAAAACTCAGCATCTTCAGAGAATGATTGGCATGCAGTCCCTGTTGACATTTGGAACTCGAACATTAGAACTATTCCAGATGCCTGAAGGAACAATAATGCTCAGCAGAGGGTTTACCAGTGGTAGTATGATCTGATCATGGGTTCTTGGGGCAATTTCAGGGGGATGCGGTGTATAAGAGAATGAACTCAAATGAAAAGACTTTGGCTCGAAAAGAAGATCAGAAATGATGTGACAGATTCGTTAGAGACAAGAAATATCATAGTCTACGATATTTTCCACATGGTCAAAGGCATGACTGCAACAGAATGTACCTGCTCTTAACACATAAGAGGAGAAATGACTGCTTCATGATTTAAAAGGGGAAACAGCACACTAGGGTAATTAACAAAAAAAGGGTTAATGTCATTTATACATAAAGAGTGCTTACAAATAGTTAAGAATGTTCTAATAACATATAAAGAAAATAAAAACACTGAACATTATATGTGAAGAAATGCACCCAGTGAACAAACATTTACAAGGTTTATACTGAGTAATGAAGAGTGCTAAGTAGAACAACCACGAGGTATTATTTTGAAAATGGCAGCACAAAAGTTGCATTGGAATGGCTACACTTTCACATTGCTGATGGTAGTAAGTTTTTAGAAATCTCTTTTAGGAAGCAATTTGTCAAGAGGTGTAAATATATTCCTGTCTAGTAACCAACATTCTGGCAATGTTTCCTGAGTTTGATAATTCTAAATTGCAGGAAAATTTGCATAAATGGTGATGTTAATTTGTGTGTGTGTATGTGTGTGTTTGTGTGTTTAGAGGTTAAAATTGGAAGAAGCCTTAACATCCAACACAGGACAGGATAAATAAATGGTGATATACCCATAGCCTAGATGAATAACAAACATTCTAATTATGGCAACTATATAGCAACATGAACAGCATTTACATTATCGAGGTAGGTGAAAAATAAATTAGCAGAATATTTAATGGAAAATATGCTATGATTATAACTACATAAAAATAATAGCTAACATTTGTAATCTTTATTGCCAGCTATTTTTTAAGTACTTCCATTGATTCTCCCATTGAATCTTGGCAACAGCCCCACACGGTTAGCACCTCATTTACAGATAAGCAAATTGACTTGGAGGGATTAAGTTACTTGCTGAAGGTGATAGAGCTAGTAAGAAATCTTGAGTATTCTTGGCTCAACTCTGGAATTCTTTTTTTTTTTAATTTTTAAATTTATTATTAGCATATTCATTCTTACAAATTGTGATATTTCCTTATGCCCTTTGCCTGACCTATCACTTCCCAAACTCCCTCCTTCCCCCCATCTCTAGTATCTTTAGGTGTGTTCTCTCCTTCTGAAAGTTCAACTTATTGTTGTGGTCTTTTCTTTCTTTCTTTCCTTCATTCCTTCCTTCTTCTCCCCTTCCTTCCTTTCCTCCTTTCCTTCCGCCCATTCTTTCTTCCTTGCAGCCAGTTATGAGTGAGAACATGTGGTATTTCTGTTTCTTTGTCTGGCTTATTTCACTTAACATAATTTTCTCCAGACTCATCCATGTTGCTGCAAATGGCAGAATTTAATTCTTTTTTATGGCTGAGTAGTACTCCATTGTGTATATCACATTTTCTTTATCCAATTGTTCATCAATGGACACTTAGGTTGGTTCCATATTTTGGCTTTTGTAAATAGACCTTCAATGAACATGGGAGTGCAGGTATCCCTTCGACATGATGATTTCCATTCCTCTGGGTATATACGCATGAGTGCAATTGCTGGATCATATGGTAGTTCTATCTGTAGTTGTTTGAGAAACTTCCATACTGTTTTCCATAATGGCTGTGCTAATTTACAGTCCCACCAACAGTGCAAAACAGCTCCCCTTTCCCTGCATCCTCACCGGCATTTGTTATTCTTGATCTTTTTAATAATGACCAGTCTAACTGGAGTGAGGCCATATCTCAATGTGGTTTCGATTTGCATTTCTCTGATGACTAATGATGCTAAGCATTTTTTCATGTTCCTGTTGGCCATTTGCATGTCTTCCTTTGAAAAATGTCTATTCATCTTCTTTGCCCATTTTTTGATTGGATTATTTGGTTTATTACTGTATAGTTGTTTGAGTTACATGTTTATTTTCGATATTAACCCCTTGTGGGATGTATAGTTTGTAAATATTTTCTTCCATTCCATAGGTTGTCTTTCTATTCTGTTGATTGTTTCCTTTGCTGTGCAGAAGCTTTTTAATCTGACATAATCCCATTTATTTATTTTTGCTTTTGTTGCTTGTGCTTTTGGGGTATTATTCATAAAGTCTTTACTCAGTCCTACTATCTGTAGTGTTTCTTTTTTTATATGAGGAATATTAACCCTGTCTGTGTGATTTAAGTTGCAAATATTATTTTTGATTTGTTATTTGATCTGTGACTACCTTTTAAAACAGAAAACTTATACGTGTTTTCAATTTCTAAGCCAGTTTCTTATTATAGATTTCATATCAATCAGGAATTGAAAAGGTACAAAATAATCTTCTTAAATCCTTGAAAAATAAGTGTCCTCATGGAAGTAATTGCAGCACATGGAGGCAGATAAGTTAGTTAAAGCATCATTTTAGTTTTCTAGCACTTATAAGTTATTTATAAGACAAAGAACATAGAAAAGGTAGAATTTTATCACTGCCCAATCACGATTTTGCATGGGCATTATAAAAAATGTAGCGATTTACCATCTATACATTATTTTCATGTCTTTTAAATCATTAACATTTAAACACCTGGAAACTGACTTTTGGTAATAACCTTTAAAAAATAGTCTATTTGCCTGCGTGTCTCAAAGGTCTTGGCATGTCACAATAGCTCCAGAAATGTTTAAAAATAGAGCATAAAAGGAAAAAATAGGGAGGGAAAAAAGAAAGAATAAATGAATGGAGAGTGGACAGGAACTAGGGTGTCAGACGAATTTTCTTATGTAAGGTGATATTTTCCAAGATACCTAGAATGATGAATTTTATTTCTTAACTGAATTCTTTCCCTAATAGAACAGCATCAAAAGAATTGCATCTTTAAGACATCCCGAAGAGGACACTGTATAAAAGTAAATGATATTTATTTTATTCCTATGATGTGTGGCAGTGCAGTACATGGGGAAGAGTTACTGCTCTGTACACTGGAGTGGATGTGGATTTCAGATTGGGTACAGCTATCTCTGCTTGAGAAGATTTGGCTCCCTTTGCCTGTCAAGGACTCTAGCAGTGGTTTAATTATGGGGAGGACCTTGCCAAGCCTGAGAAGGTGGAAAGGAGGACAACCAATGATTCATTGAAGCTTTGCTCATGTGAGTTATGAAAGAATGTTATGCAGGTTAAACTGTTATAAGTGGAAGGAAAGAGGTGAATTTTAAAGAGCATCAAATTTGGAAGAGACAGACTTTACAAATCCTGTTTTAAGTAGAAATCTGCAAGCACACTCACATGTATGTCTATCTAAACCTATGTCTATGTCTTTGTTTATCTATGTGAATATACATATAGTATGTAGATAAATGCATGGTTGCAAGTGGTGTTTTCCTCTTTAAAAAATCTAGCAAAAAGTTGTAATATTAGAGCTCAGAGAGGGTGGTCGATGAATACAAAATATTAGAGAGATAGGAAAAATGGGATCTAGGGTTCTATAGTAATATAGGGAGAGTACAGTTAACAAAGTCCCATGTATATTTGAATAGCTATCAGGGTAATGTTGAATGTTCACAATGCAAAGTGACAAATGTTTGAAGTGGTGGATATACTATGTACCCTGATAAGGTCATTGCACACAGTGTGAATGTACCCAAATATATTGTACTCCATAAATGCATACAATTATTATGTGTCAATTAAGAAAAATAAATTAAAAAGAGAAAGAAAGAGAGAAATAGAGAGTAGAATAGTGATTACCAGAGGCAAGGAAAGGGAGCAAAGAGGGTTGGGGAGACATTGGTAGATGGTACAAAGTTACAAAGTTATGGTTAGATAGGAAGATGAGTTCTGGTGCTCTAGGGTGACAATAGCTAATAATATAGTATTGCGTATTTCAAGATAGGTAGACAAGAGGATCTTGAATGTTATAATCACAAAGAATTGATAAATGTTTAGGTATAGATATGCTAACTATTCTGGTTAGATCATTTTACAATATATGCATGTGTTGAAATAACAAACTGTATCGTATAAACTTGTACAATGAAAAATAAATTAATTAAAATTTAAAAAAGAACTCAGAAGCTAGAGAACGGGTGAATAATAATTATCGGATGCTACCATATACTAAATATTTTGCATATCTGATCTTATTGCAGTCCTTTCAATGATCCTATGAGGATTACCCTGTTTTAGAGTTGAGGAAATAAAGGTTTCATGCAGTTCAGTAATTTTCCAAAGTTTACTCACAAGAAGTTAGGAAGCTAGAACCCAAGGCTGAGTCTGCAGCCTTTCATTATTTTTCTCCACTATACCTGCTGACTTTAAAATATATTGATGGCTTCCCACACTACTGCAATGGATTTGTGCCTCAAATCCATTAGTTCTCAACAAAGAGCCACAAGACACTGAGAAGCTGGACCAAGTTTTATTTTTCATTAAGTGGAGTTATGAGAATAAACAAGAAATATTGCTAACATAAAATACAATGCACCCTTCTGCTCAGGAATGAGTTGGAAATCCAAGGAAAAGCTAAACCAAGCCACAGCTAATAACTAGATATTTTTTGGCTGAGACAATGATACAAAGATTACTTACTATTGATGCTTTAGTCATAGGGCTGAAGCAAAGCCTGGAGAACTCTTGGATCTTTTACTGGAACAGTAATTATCCTGTACCAGAGATGGAAAGCTCTCTTTCGTTTGTAAGACAAACTACTTAGGTTACCTTATCATAACTCTATAAGGATCTTGGAAGTATAATCTTAATACAATTGTGAAATAAGATGTAATTTGAAGATACTCCATTATGTTGTAGAGTTTCTCTCTACATTAAAGTATTTCATGAACAGTAACTAAGTTATTTAATAATTGACAGAAATCCAGTCGCCATCTCTGCATCTCTTCTTCTACAAATGACCTTATCAAATATTTTTCTAAATCTTTGTACACAGGTTAAACTGATAAAAAAAAATTTGAATAGGAAAACTGAGCACTCCCCAAATGTTTCTAGGTTTTTTTAAAGAACAGAAACGAGGTACAATTTTTGAGTGGGATAAAATACTTCTTAGGTCTAATTCTGGACTACGACGTTTTTATTTAATCTCTTCAATCTTCTGTCTTTATGTTCTTTCTTTCATACTGAAAATCTTGCTTCCCAACATCACTAACATTATCACTCATTTATTTTTTACATTAATACATAAGTCTTCATGAGGGCCTCAACTCTGTCTGCGTAGTATTTGATTTTGCAAAAGCCCCTGGCACAGTTCTGATTTTCAAAAGTGAGAGAATCATTCCCAGATGTTTGGGGACAGTGTTTGGGGTTTGGACTCAGGAAACTCATGTGCACTTCCCAGCTCTAACACTCACTCACTGGCTGTAGCTCAGACAAGTCACTTACGCTCTCTTAATGTCAGTGTCTTCACCTGCAGAGTCATACCAACTATACACATTTGTGTGGATTAAATGGAATCTTGGCCGGATAAGCAGTTTGGTTAGTGTGCATACTTAGAAACTGTTGGTGAAAAGATGCATTTGCCATCTTTCTGCAAACTTTGTTTTTTGAAAAATAAATGACTTAACTAAGCTTGGTTCAATGCCTCATGAGGGTGGGCACTGTTTCTTCACTGGTCACTCTAGAAGTCACAGGGTCTAACACACTGTTTGGAATAGCATAATATCTCAAAGTAATAGCTGTTGAATAAAAAGAAGCATTAACCAGTCAGCAGGTATCCATTGAACACTTACCGTGCACATGTGTGGAGCAGACGGGAAGTGTACGCCTGCTTTGTTACTCTGTTGTAAGCTCTATGAGAACAACTACTTGGTCCCAATGGCTTAGCTCTATCTCTATAGTATCTAAAACAGTTTCTGGTGTAATATGGATGCTCAATAAATATGGGCAAAGTGAATGATTTTTTTCTATCAAGTGCATATGATAGCAATGGGGAGATAGCAGATGCCCATTAAACTTTGAGACCTAGTAAGTCCTTATCTGTGGGCCTGGAGACTGAGAGGTGGCCAAGGCTTCCAGTGGAGCAGAAGGGCTTCCTAGAGGAGGTGAGAGCTGGCTACCATGATAGCATGAGTAGGCTTGTAGGAGGTGGGAAAGAATCAAATGGCCTTCCTGGAGGGAAATAGCAGGTGCAAACATGGAGAACTGGGAGTAAAAATGGTGTGGAAGGAGAGAGATGCACAGAGAGATAGGGCCATTCCATAGTGCTTCTTGAAGGTTGCTTCGTCACTGATGAAAATATTTCTCTGTTCTGTCATGAATTGATAGGTGGGATGAACCATTTAGATTCTCTCAATCTCAGCAGTTCTGCAATGTCCTAGTTGTAGCAGTCATCACAGAGGACCATGGATATGACAGTGTTTCAGATTTTTGAATATTGAAAATTGCCATTTCAAACCCTTAAATTGTTTTCTGTCTCCCTGATTTAAATTTGCATTTATCATTGTAGCAATGTCTCTTTTTCCAGAAAAATCATTTCAAGGGGCTCTTAGATACCAGAATGTTAAAGTCTCACCCAAGTTCCTGGAAAAAATAGAAATCTTGACACACTTGAATGTAGGTGATTTAGGCAGAAAGCAGGTTCTACAAAGCTGTGTAGCTGACCATTCTGTAGCTTTGCGGGGAGAAATTATGTTTTCAGTCTGTATATGCCAATCTACTTTAGAGTTATGGGTGTTCTTTGGAAAATATATTGCTAGAGACATAGAGTACTATATAGCAAGGGTATGTTGGCACATACTTGACTTTTTACCATTGAAACAGAGTCAGTAAAACTCAAACATACCGGGTTTGGTATGACTCAACATAGATTTAATTTTTTGAGATGCAAAATGTGATGTTATTTTACACCATATAAAGTACTGAGTTGTACAATTCTTTTCTAATGTGTTTTAATTGTGGGGAGGGGTTTGGCTTCCCCGGCAGAAGTGGACATGCCTTGGAAGGAGGCCAAATGTATGACCAGAGCCAATGAGAATACTGAAGGTGATTATAAGCTCCATGAGGAAAGGCATTAGGCCAAGTGAAGAAAAAGCATTTCATTGCTCTGGTCCTCACTGCATCTGGGGCCTGGGTGTCTGAAGAGCAGACATGCTCAGGTCACTGTGGAGGGAGACAAGCTGTCCCATTCTAGCCCCACATGGTTGCCACAGCTGAGCAGGGTAGAGCACAAGCTGGGCAGGGCAGGGCTGCATCTGGGACAGTGCGTTGGTCGTCAGCATGCACTGTGGTCAACAGCAGGGACACTGAAGTTTTAGTGGGGCCCAATTCAAATTCTGACTTGATCCTTGGCTAATTGGGCAAGTTACTTTATCTCTCTGTACTTCAATTCCTTCATGTATGCAATAAGGGTAATGATAGTGTCTGCCTATACATAACGGCCATTGGGGTAACATGTGGAAGTCCCCCTCACTGTGCTCTGTTTCTATTTTTTTCAATAGCTTATATCATCTTATAATATACAATTTATGGTGCTTATTATTGTTTTTAATTGTTTTGTTCTTCCTACAGGTATGTAAACTTCAGAAAGATAGGGACTTTTGTTAATCACTTGTATAGAGATTTTTTTGTATTTTTCATAGTAGAGTGCTTGGCCTACAGTAGGTGCTTAATATATGATTTTTAACTAAATAAAGCACTTAAAAGGATGCTCAGTATATGTGTCTGTACCTGAGTGTTACCTGCATCCTTTCTTCTTTTCCATTACCTGCAGTGTCCAGTGAGGTCTTGTATATTCTAGCCTGGTCTGTGGTGTGAGGAGGACAACTCAGAGCAGCCTCTGTGTCATGGCAGAGACACAGAGGCCTGCTGCTTCCACAGTGGCACTGGCCTGCCTGCACCATGGGGGAATCATTGGAAATCAATGTAGCCCCATGATGAAATTTAGTTCTAATTTATAAGCCAGCAAAGTCAGCACATTGGTCTTATATAAGGTAAGAGAGAAAATAAAGTGGATACTACTTTTTTTTTTCTACCAAGGATGTAGACCTTATCCCAGTAGCATTATAAAGAGATAAGTTCTACAGTGAGGTCCTGTCTCTTGAGGCCTTTCTGGTTCACCCTTGAGATAGTAAGTTAATAAAATAATAGTAATATTACTAAAAATAAGTGTGTAGCTGGTATTTCTTTCTTTCTTTCTTTCTTTCTTTCTTTCTTTCTTTCTTTCTTTCTTTCTTTCTTTCTTTCTTTCTTTTTTTTTGGTGGCTTGCCAGTGCACGGATCTGAACCCTTGACCTTAGTGTTACAACACTGCACTCTAACCAACTGAGCTAACCAGCCAGCCCACTGATATTTATTGAGTTGTCTTCTAAGTCCTTCATGTGCATTATTACTCTTATTCCAAAAAGTCAGAGTCAGGTAGTGATGCTGCAGCTGTTTTTGGATGAGGAAACTGGGGCTCAGTAGGGTCCGGGGATATGCCCACTGTCACTCAGTGAGGAAGCTGCACCATGTGTGTCTGCAGCTTGTAACACAGTATTATACTGACTAAATCAATGCATGATTGCAGCTTTTGAAGGGAACTGACTGATGGCAGAAAGGCATGTAGGTTAATGTGCACAGAACACTGCTTTAGGAGATGGGTAAGGTGCCCTGAGTGGGGAGAACTGAACACACCTAGGAAACGGAGAGAAGGGTTTGTAAAAGTAGTTGCATTTCCTACACAGCAGAAGGTATATGGCAGGATTTCATAGGCCCAGAGTGTATGTGGCACACAGGAGAGGGGAGGAGGTTCCAAAGGCAACAGCCTGTGCAAGGACAAAATGTGGATGATGCTGCTGCTTCTGGGGATGCTGACCAATTCTGTGCACTTGGTAGGTACAAGAGTAGGAGATGTTTTTACACAAGGATGCCAAACAGACAAACTGGCCCAGATGTTATTGCTGGAATGAACAACTGGCCTAAACTTGTGCATGCATACAAATCACCTTTGAAGCTGTTGAAAAAAAGCATCTTACTGGGGCTTGTCAGGTCTGAGACAGAACTCAGGATTCTGCATTGTAGCAAGTGCTCCAGGTGTTTCTGATGACACCTTGGGGAATCACATTTTGAGAAACGTGGCTATTTATGATGAAAAACCATTGAAGGCTTTGATGAAAGGATAAAATAAAGAATGCAGTCACATTTGTGTTTTATAAAGTCCATCTAGTGGGGCTTGAGGTATGGCTGAGGCAAAGGAGCTCCTAGAAGACTAACTCGATAGTGAGGTATGGCTGAGGCAAAGGATCTCCTAGAAGACTAACTCGATAGTCCAGGTGAGCCAGGGCAGGGCTGAGGAGGTAGAAGTCTTCGTGGAAGCCATGGGAAGCTTCTATTGTCTGAGATTTTTCATTCAGTGGAGTCATTACCCAATGTCTGGGACAATCGTAGTATGAAGATCTGCCACTGCTGGGAGAGAAACTCTAGGTCAACAACAGGAAGGAAACATATCTTGGAACCAAACACGCAAGTAGGGTATGATTTAGTCTGAAATATTTTGAGAAGTAGCATTGTTCACCTTCCACAACATCTTGGCTTTATGTAATACTTTGGGGTATCTCCTGGTTATAGATAGCCTTGATGAACTCAGCGGTCCATGCAAAGATGTGGCATTGCTTCGCCATCTAAAGAGATGAAGTGGGTTGCATTCACTTATTCAGCATTTACCTATTCTGACGGGTAGGAAGAGTGGCAAGAGCAAAAGTGGCTAAGACTGGGCATGCTCACGGGACAGAGTGATGGACGAGAGTAACTGAGTTAATGACACAGGTTCTAGTTGAGGCCCAGGCAAGTATACAAGCCTTTGGGGGTGGGAGGATGTCTTCTAGCTGGGGTGGTAATCCAAGAGGCAGTGGGCCTTAGAAGAGGGACAGGGTTGCGCATACAGAGATTAGAGGAAAAAGAGATTTCAGGCTGAGAAAACAGCTTGAGGGAATGAGTTGAAATAGCCAGTTGGGAATTGAAAACATAGGACCTAGGAACTCATATAAACTGATGCATAGGGTTTGTAAATGGATGAAGGATTGGACACGACAACCACCACTAAAACAAACTATTGAGTATTTGTCATGTAACAGAAATGCTCTAAGTGCCTTAAATATGTTGACTCCAAATGCTGCAGCAAGTCTGTGAAGTAGCTCCCAAGAATGCCAGAGAGAAGGGCCTTGAGTATGAAGCTAATGACCTGGGGTTTACTCCTCAGGCCAGAGACTTCAAACTGCTCTGGGTTGGCCCAGTGATCCATGGAGGAGCCTCTGAGGGGCTCTGGGTGATGAGAAAGGGAATCCAAGGGACAAAGGCCCCCAAGTGAAAGTCTAAGCTAAAACTAGAGTCTAGACTAAAGATGATCTGCTGTCATCTGTTTTATTATTGTAGCTTTTATGTAAGGTTTTATTAGGAGAAAATATTGCCTTCTTAATTTTTTTCAAGTCTGTAAATTATTTGGAGCAGTGGAGTGTCATCATAAAAGACTATATAAACACAAGTTTAATCTGGGAGTTCGTATAGGATTACACAGAAAGAAAAGCTGGTTTAAAAGTGGTTAAATAGTCCAGGTGAGAGATAACAAAACCTAATGTGGGGTAATGACAGTGGCATAGTGGGGGGAGGGGGAGGCATGGATGGATCCCAGAGCTAAGGCTTAGGTGGGCTACAGCTGACTCAAAACATGGGTGGTGAGAGTAAAGGAGAAGTGGTGAGGATGGGATGGCTCTGCTGTGATCACAGCAAACTGGGCCCACGGGAGGAGGAGAGGAGCTCAGGTCTGGTTATAACCGGGTTCTGTCTTGCCACACTTGCCATCTTCTCTCTGTGCAGAAGAGCCGGCTTTCCCACTGGGAAGGACTCTGCAGTTATTCTACACCCAGCACAGCATCTCCAATGAAGTAAGGCCTTGATAAATCTGTACTGATCTAATTTGACTCTCCTGTGACATCATCCCAAGTTCAAGTTTTAGACAAAGTAAAGAAAGAAGGTGCCTTTGCTTTGACTGTAAATAGATGGAGGGAATGAGACAAGCTTTCAGACAGCTCTTGGGGTATGGAATCATCAGGCAGAGTGATACAGCAGAGAAAGTAATGTTTTTTGCAGCTAGAATGACCCAGGTTCAAATTCTGCCTTGTTCATTTCCACATGTGACATGTTGGGAATGTTTTCTTCACTGTTTAGTCTCCACTTTTGCATTTGTAAAATGACAGAAATGATATATCTTCTTGAAATGTTGTGGTATTGCATAGTCATAATTTGTGTAATGCTCCAGCATAGTGTTTGTGTACTCAGTAAGCTCTATGCAAATATCAGCACCCCCAACCTCCAGACCATGTTAAAGAATGGATTCCCTCTTATACCTCTATTCATATCTGAAGTCAAACAGCCTAATATCTTTAAGGTGTATTTGTGTATATGGAAGGCTATTAAACAAATTAATGATAATGTTCATGATATTTTCTAAAGTGGATAAATCTACTCGGCCAGGCTGTAAGTGAGGGTTGTATTCAGCCCAGTATTGGGAAAAGGTAAAATTATCCAATTAGAGATGAAGGAACTCCACCAAAAGCATGACATTTTGTTGCAGATGTCATGTGGGAGGTCAGAAATCAACAGAGAACTGAGGTCACTTCATAATGTACTTTGTCTTTTTTTTCATATGCATTTAGGATTATTAGTACACTTCAAGTGTAATTTTTTTCTTCACTTGTTTTTTTGAAGGGGGATACGTACATACACATAATGATTTTCTTTAAAAAAAAAAAAATCCAGCTTCTTGATTTGAAAACAATTGTGGAGCACTTGGAGGTGAAGTCAAATACCAAGGATTTAATACCAATGCTATTTGTAATTTGCATAAACTACAAAAGTAATCAGTCTTGCATTGTTTTAAGTTCAATGAGTACACAGCAGTTGATGACTTTGCCTGGGATAATCCTCTTCAAATGTTATTTTTAATTCAAAAGTGCTTGCTGAATAATACTGAATCTCTCTAGGATGACAGTGGTAGGCTGTCACGGAGGCAGCTCTGCTATGGAGCTGAAAGGATAACGTGGATACAGGGAGTACCTGGGATGCCACCAGGTGTTCCTCACGAATGGCCAAGTGAGACAGGCAATGACCAAGAGGCTTATATTTGGATTTTTCCAGGCTTAGTCAAGGCTTGGTACCAACCCAGTAGGAGGGTTGTTAAGATATAAACATGTTCCTGTTGTGATTTGCCAAAGCTGGCTTTTATTGGCTTGCAAGATACAATTGTCATACATTCAGAAATTTGGGGAGCTAATTGTTGATGTGTTGGTATCTTGAAACAGGCCATGTTGGGGGTAATTACACTATGGAAATAGGCAAACACTATCTGCCACGCCCACCAGAGCTAGTTTGCTCTGCTGTTTGCCAGTGGCATTTATAATGGTTTTATTTTTCCCACCATTAAGATGTAGTCGAAGGTGCTTTATACCACTACTTTTTAAAAAGTCCAATCTTAAAATATGTATTGGCTTAATCTAGTTGATTTGGTAAACATTTAGAGTTAGTGATAAGTTCCAGTCATTATATATCAGACTCTGTATACTCCTTATCTTTTTAATGCCCCACAATAGCCCTTTTCATTAGACCTATGCAATGGTCCTATGCAGTTATCTGAAATTTACAGGTGAGGAAACTGGTCTTGGACAGCTTAGGAAACTTGCCCAAGGCTTCATGGGCCATAAGTGGCCAAGTAAGAATTTAAACCCAGTTCTGCCTAAACACATACCCTCCGTATCAGAAATATCTTGGAGGAGTGTTTGTTTTCAATGAGATGTCTCTGGATGAGCAAAGGGGTTCAAGACTATTCCCTGCACATTCCTGAACGTTCAATATCTCATGACTCTTGAAACCAGAGAAAAGAAACAGCCCTTCTTTTCTCAGCATCTCACTTAGGGGCAATGAAACCTGCAGCATCAGACTCTGCTTCCCTAAGAAGTACAGCTAGAATCTGCAATGGCCATTTTGATGAGTTATTTCTACATTTTGACAGATTTTCTCAGAATATGATCTACCTCTGAAGAGCAATAACATCCCAGATGGCATCTTCAATGAGGTATCTGAATGGCCGTTAATTCCAAATCAATATGATTACTCAAAGTGAGTTGTGTGTGTTTGTAGAGTGTGTCTGTGGGTGTTCCCAACAGCAAGCTTGCACAATTTAAAGAGGAGAGATTCAGAGGTTCTTTCATAAAGCAGCTGCAGGGTGGGAAAACAGTTAGCAGGATGCAAAGGGAACCATATTGCATGGTTCCAACTTAATCCCCAAAGCAAAAACTGAGGAATCATTACTTTTTCATTCATTCAATTATTCCTTTTCTTTTGTTCGATATATATTTTTGAGCACTAATGGTACAATGTCATGTGCTTCTGATAGAGTAGCAAAAAAGATATAGGTGATCCCTGCTCCTAGGAGTTTCCAAATGGGGGAGATGATTTTTAAACAATTATTACACACATAATTATTTAATTTCAATTCTAAAGTGCTCCAGTGGAGACCTATGAGATGCAACAAGAGCAAGTAACGGGGGATCCCACCTAGGCCCAGGTGATCAGGTAGGGCTTCCTAGAGAAAATGGTATTTAGCTGTGGTTTGAAGGAGGTAGAATTGGCCAGAGGAGGAGAGAAGGGTGAACAGCTCCAAGAATAGGAGGGTGTGAGACCGAAAAGCTGGTAGTATTGGTTTATTTCTGTTGCTTATAACAGAATACCTAAGACTGGGTAATTTATACAGAAAATGAAATTTATTTCTTATATTTTGGAGCCTGGGAAGTCCAAGGCCTAGGGGACATTTCTGGTGAGGGCTTTATTCTAGGTGGGAACTCTCTACAGGATCCTGTGGCAATCAGAGTGTCACATGACAAGAATGGGCTGAGCAGGAGCAAGAGAGCTAATCAGCTCTCTCCTTCTCCTTATAAAACCATCAGAACCATGCCCATAACAGCCCATTAAATCATCAATCCATTACTCCATGATGCATCAATCCATCTAGAAGGGCACAGTCTTTGCAATCAAATCACCTCTTAAAGGCCCCATCTCCCACCACCATATTGGGAGTTAAGTTCCAAGATGAGCTTGGGGGGACATTTAAACCACAGCACCTCTGATATGTTCAGGAAGAGAAGAGAGCCAATGAGGCTGGTGTATGATGAGGAAACAGATGAAGTGGTGAAAAGAAGAAGAAGCCAGAGCAACAGGCAGGGTCAGTCCTGTAAGGCCTGGTAGATACTTTCTGGTTTGATGTTAATCCTAATTTCACATAACTGGACATGTCATCTTGAAGATTTTTCTTTTAAAAGATATTTTGGGCTGCTGGGGAAAAGTGGAAAGAAACAGAAGAGGAATGTGGGAAGGTCCTGGATTCTTGAACTCACTCATGCCAATTGCCAACTTCTAGACATTTCTTAATGTCTCTGCAGTCAGCCCCCACTTTGCCTTCCCAAAATATTCTGTAAGAGAGTGATGCACAGGAGCATGGAACTCCCAAATGATAGGGGAATATACAATTTTCAGAAAAAGCACTTCTGTGTTTATCAATGCCTGATTTATTTTTTCTCTGGGCTGTGTGACACATAGAAGCTGGTATTCATTGCCTTCCACACACTGCTCCCAACCTAGCTTCTGTTATGTGTTTTGGGGAATTAGTTATGCCACTTTTAGTAAAGGGACCTGGAACTACTTTCTCCCTCAGACACCCTCCACTTGAAAGATTTATACTGTGGCTATTTTTCTAGAGAAGTAAAGGGTCTCTGATTATGGAGTGGGCGAGTAAGTCTTCATGGGCCACACAACACATGCAGTCATGAGTACCCACCAGGGTCTGTGCAAGCCTTGCAGATCTGAAGATGAGAAGGATGTCCCTTGTCCTCAGGGAGCTCACCATCTAATCACCCATTTGATAACCTGAGATGCAACAAAATAAATGCAACAAGGAAGGGAAATATGAGGTCCTAGTCGAGCAGAGAGGAAGAAGCCAGTTACTCAGCCTTGGAGACTTTCTGGAAGAACTGGTAACTGTGCTGAAGCTTAATTCATGAGTAGGATTTAGCCATGGAAAAAGCGGCAAGAGAACTGGGAAGGGTACCACTTCAGCCATAAGCAAAAGTGTGGATACAACAGATCTCTGGTGTCCAGATCGCCACTGAAGCACTCAATCAAATGCTGTGCATTGTCTTTATATTTGTATTTCCCCAGAGAGTGTCAGTTTCAGAAGAGCATGACAGCATTTCCTCGTGGTTGCACATGGTTTGAGGCAGTGTGTCATGACCTAAAGAGAGCAATCTGTGGTTCCTACCCTTTTCCTTCCCTTTCCACCCCGCACCCCAGCTGTGTATCCTTGGACAAAACACTCACCCTTCAGAGCATCAGTATACTCATCCATGAGGTTGGGCGATAGGGTTTGTGAGTGCTCAGTTATCTGAGATACTCTAGCCAAAGTACTACTGTGAAGGGCCATCAGTGAATATTAAAAGGGACTGAGGACATCTGATGATCCTATATTCACTTGGTATCTATGTTCACATATTTTTCTTCCATGTTTCTGATTGTGTAAGCACCATCTTAGATTGAAGATACCCTTGTACGTTTTCTAAGCATCAGAGCCAACCTTGAGGCAGTTGCTTCATCTGTAAATGGAAGAGCTCTGTTTAAGTGTCCTTCACCTTCAAAACCTGAAGATTGCTTCAAAGGCAGTCTTAGTTAATGGAAACAGGCTTCTCTTCCCAGCAGAGGGGTGAACCCATGTGGTCATAGGACAAGAGAGATGCACTACCAGATCATTATCAACTTTTTATTGAGATCTTCAATGAAACATGGGTAACCTCCACTTTTGCCCTGTATCATTTGAATTTCTATTTTCAATGAAAATAAAATTTAAAAAAAATATCTTTCTAAATATTGGATATTGACATTAATTGCTTGCAGAAAAAGATTTTAGGTCACCCCTTTAATTGATCTTACATAATTGATTTGGGGATGTGCTTTATAAACTTGAATTCTGACACTTGTACCCATAACACAGTTGATTTCATTGTATCTAAAAACAGTTAATGTTAAGTTGTACCATTATTATATGTACAAATAAAAACAAAAATTGCTGCCAATTGAGCTATGACATACTGATTTCTTATTTTGAGTATAAAATAAAACTCTTCCTAAGACCTCCTATAAACTTATTTAGACAAAAATTATGTCATATATAACTCCTGTGCAGTTGTTTTAAAAAGGGAAATAAATTGGCTAAGGTATTAATAAAACTGATTCATCTTCAGAGTTGAAATCTTCAGGCTCACTTTTCAACTCAGAGCTGTTGATATGTTTTTATTTTTCTATACAAAGTCCACTGATGATGCAGCATTTTTCAAAAGAGTGTACTACTATTGTAATGGGCTCTCCCCTCCAAACTTCCGATACTCACTCTGCAACTCTTAATACATATGTGCAGGTGTTAATGACTACAGTAAGGTTTCCGCTGCCAGACCAACAGCTTTCGGATTTCAAAGAAGCTAAAATGAGAACGAAAAAAAAAGTATGTCAGGTCTGTTCAATAATTCATTAATTTTTTTTTAAAAAAAGATTGAGAATGCACGAGATTCATCAACTGATCCGGGGTTTACTTTGATCACTAGAAACCTGGATAATCGTGCAATGATAAGCCAGGAGCCACATTTTAAAATCCGGGATCAATATTTCACTTCCTGAAGTTAGAACAGCTCCATTGCGACTGTTTTATTGTTCCTCTTAAAATTCCATTCTGGGCCCCAAACTCTACAGCATCACTTAATGCTGATCAAATTGAACCTTGATGACATGCCTGGTGCCATATTGACTCTTCCAAGAAAATAGGAACATTCATTTGGCAATAACAGTAACTGAAGAGACCATACGATACAAAGGAAAACTTTTTTCCCTTCTGATTTTGTATTTTATCTCATCAATTTTCCCCTTCTATTTCACTTTGAAAATCGTTGCACAAATCTCTGGTGGAGCCATGCCTGTTAGAAAGGCTTTTTTATTTACTTTCAGATCCTACCATTTTTACTTCCCATTATATACCTGGCAGACCAGGTAACTAAAATGACCTGCAGAGAGGCATCTGGGAACAGTGAGCATCATGTCGTGCCCCCTAAAACGATAGCAACAGTACCCTGTGCCTCCCTGGTGAGTCATGCATAGGTTTCCTCCTAACAAGCTAACTATGTATTATAACTTACTCATCCATTCTTCTATGTATTCAGCAAATATTTGTAGACCAGACTCTTATGTGGTTACTTGGCATACAGTGACATAAAGGAAATATTACTGCCTTCTAAGAGTTCAGAATCTAGCATCAGGACACATATGATAATCAAACAGTGTTTTAAATGCTTAAATCAAGGTAAGTATAGGGTATGTTGAGAGTGGTGAAGGGGGCTGGGACACTCAAATCAGAAAAGGAGGAGGAAAGGGAGCAGTCTTCAGAGGGGAATGTAACATGAAATAAAAGACTGCTTATTAGGTTCAAATGAGAGCTTGATAAATTCTGGTGAGGTTGAAACTAGCTTTAATTTTGCTTGACTGGTAAATTATGACTTTAGATGAAGTCAGTCTTCTCAACATTACTATTCTCTGTTCTAGACGCTTCCCAGGATTCCTGCAAACTCATAACAATAACTAAAATATTTACATCTGTTAATTTAACTGTTTCTGTCCCAAGCACCAGAAAACCCAACATAAAATGGTTGGAAATATATGAGAACTTTTAGACAAAGTAACTGGAAAGTTTAGACATTCACAAGCTTCAGGGTGAGTTTGATCCAGCAATTCAACAATTCACCAAATACCCTTGTTTATCCCATGTTTCTGCTCTGTGTGTTTCAGTTTGACATTACAGTTGACTCATTCTGAATGCAAAATGTTTTCCAAGCAGTTCTTGGAGCTACATGTTTCTTCTCCCCACAACGAAGAGTCTAAATTTCCCCTCAACCAAGAAACAAAACTTCTGGTCTCTTGTGGATTTTCCTAGATCACAAGTTTGCCAGGGAAACAATTATTGTTGTTTACTATTTACCATTGATTGATAAATGGGACATGGGACACCAGTTGGGGCCAACTCTTGGAACTAGGAGTGAGTCTGAACCTGGGCTTCTGGGAAAGGGATTCATGCTCAGATGAAAACTGGGGAACTGTTAGGAAGAGAAAGTATGAAAATGTCTGCTGGTAATGAACTACAGATGTACACAACAGTGGTCTTGACTGAACAATCTCTTTAAGCTAAACAAGCTGCTTTATTTATTTAAGGCATGCTGACAAAGGAGAAAATCTTTTCTTTTTTTTTTTCCTTTTACTCAAAATATTTTAACATTTACTTATATATATTTATGGCCTACACTGTGTTGTTTCAAATACGTGCATGTACTACACAATAATTCACTTAGGGTGGATTGCATAGTTTTGTACCCATTAGTCCACCACTTTTCCTCCCCTCCTCACCAGATTATTAATGGATTTAGGTGATTTTCTGGGTGAAACAGCATTTTATTTCAAGTCACCCTATCTGGAACATCCCAGACAAACTCATTTTCAGTCTCTGTGATGCTCCCTGGAATAATGAATAGTAGTAGTGTTAACTACAGGAGCTTCCTGCACCTGAAACATTCTCACCTCTCTTCTCACATTGTAGAAATCCTCATGTTTTCACAGGCCAGGTCTTCCCTGACCACCTGTGTCCCTGGGATCACTCTCTCCTGTGAGCTCCCTCTGTCCATGTCATGTCTTGAATCATCATAGCACAGACCATCTGAGACTGTCACTCTGCCATGTGCTGGTAAAGAACCACAGACAGGATCTGGCAAGAACCTCAGGGACCATCTCGTTGAAGCCACTTATTTTGCAAATGAGAGAATAGGGGCTCAGTGAGGTTTAGTTAGCAGGCCAAGGTTTCATGGGTAGTCAGAAGTGGAACAAAGGCCAGAATCAAGATCCAAGATTCACATCTCAAGTGTTTTTCCACGTTACTTCATGATGTACTCCTCAGACTATTCTTTACTTTCCAACCTTAGCTACATTAAATGTATCTCAAAGCTGAGAAATAGTCTTGTATCCCATTTGGCCTTCTAGTATGCATGTCTTAATTTTAAATACATAGTAAGTATCCATCAAATATTCATTGAAACCAGCCTGAGATTATGAAAACCATGCTGGATTTCTCTCCAAGGAGCCAGGTTAGACATTTATTGATTGTGTGATCTCCATCACGAATGTCCCTATTTATACATGACCTTGCTAACACTGTCCTCACAGAATTATTATGAAGATTAGATAAAAAAAGGGGGGAAATAAAAAAATGGCAGGTCACTCAATAAGTTTTGTAAAAAGAAATAGTGCCACTTGTATGTGGTCTTCTGGGGTCGACGGGGCACCCTCTTTCATTAGGTGAAGTAATTTCACTAAATGCATTTTTAAAGACCTTTTTTGTGGAATGCATTATAGACTCATGAGAAGTGGTAAAAATACTGCAAAGAGATCCCATGTACACATCACCCTGTTTCTCCCAATAGCGGCATCTTATATAACCATTGTGCACAATCAAAACCAGGAAATTGATACTGTCACTATGCAATGACTAGGCTACAGGCCTGACTCTGAATTCACCAGTTTTCGCATGTCCTCCTTTTGTCTTTGTATGTGATGAGTACATTTTAAACCTGAACATTTTAGATCACCCATATGCAGAGCATGTGTGAAGAAGAAAATTTCACAGTGTAAGCAAAGGTTTTCCCACTGGTCCAACGTCCCTGATGGTTACCTTCTTGTGTCCATTACAGCAAATGTGACCTCACTCCAAGGAGTGGCATCCAGACAAAGAGTGATCATCACAATCTCCATGTGATCTGGGTGGTGTGCCACAGTCAGGAAATGAGCCAGCTGTTGAGCATTGCTGATGGCATCCAGCATCATTTGTTTCATAATATGTCACTGGTACTAGCTGAAATTGGATTTCTATTTGAATTGTGATGAAAATGCTAATTGGTACAGCAAAAAAGCACTTCAGCCTCAGGGTCAGACTAGGATCTGAAACTTACTTCTGCCGTTTACCAGATATGTTCCATTTTGTTAATCACTTCTGAGTTTCAGTCTGTTCACCTGTGGAATGGGCACGTGAATAGAATATCCTTGGAATGAGGTAAGGCTTTGGCACAACACCTCACAGCAGGTGCTCAGTGATAGCAAGATGCGATTCTATTTATCATTAACATTCTCCTGTGACATTCACATTCTACATGCTAATGACACGACCCAATGTTTACTTTTTCTCTTTTAAATTATAGACTGCCTGACAGTTTGCAAAATGCTCACACTGATATTTCTTATTTGTTCCTCTCCATAATCTTGTGAGACTCCCAGAGATGACTTGCCTGAGGTCACACAGGTAGTAAGTGGCTGTCCAGATCTAATCTCCTGTCTAATGATTTCAAATTCCGTGTTCTTCCTACTGTAGCCAGCCATCTCCCAGATGCCAAAGGGGCTGTCTTATGTGGAAGAGAGATGAAATAGCTCTGGATAATTTAGGGGCAGAGGAAAGAAAGCTTTCAAGTTTATAACACAGCCAAACCTAGAGTGAGTTTGTTTCTTTCAGGGGAGCACCCAGGAGCATTTGATAGTGGTATTGAGTTTTGTTTGGGTTTATGTGTTTCCTGTGGCATAGAGAGGATATTTTTGTTTTTTTCTCCCATTCCCTGCCAAGTTATCTGTTTGGTTGCCCATTAACTCAGGATCTATGGTGTATTTCTCGTTTCTGCTCTAACCCAGAGTGTTAGAGTGCAAAGGCACCTGGCTAACAGATCACTTTATAGTTTCTGTTGAAAACTTGTTGTTCTGGGGTAATTAGAAAACAGCTTGGCAAATATTACTGGGCAGAGGACAACAGAAAACATACCTAATTATTTCTCCTAGTTAGAGACCAGAAACTACTTGTGTCCTTTTGTGAAGAAAATATAAAACATCTTCAGCAAACATGTCTTGAGGAGTAGCTGATGTCTACCCGGAAAAAGTCTCCGCAGCTCCTGGCACAGAAACATGGAGAAGCATAGCTGGTCCATCTCATGATTAGCCCCCATCCTGCCCTGTCTTCACTCATGGAAGTGCGGTCTCTGCCACATGGAGTTGTTTTGAATGGAGCCTGGTGTGGCATTTGCTCTGGTGTGAGGGGACAGCATGGGTTGTGGGAGAAGGAGTCAGGGGAACTGGAGAAGAATCCTGAAACCTCTATTGCCTGTGTGACCCTAAACAAGCTTTTATAATCCGTGAGTCTCCTTTGTATTTTCATTTATAAAATGTGGGTTCTAATACACTCTTTAAAGTGTATATTTAAAGTGTTCTAATATACTCTTTAAATGCAAGGATTCAATAAGACAATGTATGTTAAATGCCTAAAACAATAGTCTGGCATACAGTAGGTGCTCCATAATTGTCAAAATCAGTCTTTTCCTCCTGTGATGTGTCTGTTCATTCCCTACAAGCAAGTAGTAAGAAATGCACCTATTGTGTCTGAAAGATCCCATGCAATCTCGCCTGATTACTTGCTTAACATTTTAGCACCTCTCATGCCTGCAGCCCTCTTGGGGATGAGGGTGAAACACTCTCTGCCTGCTGAGAGCAGGGCTGCCATCCTGGGACAGTGCTTGGAGCCTCTGTCTGATTTCGGCACCCCAAGCACTTGCCCCACCCTCCATGGGACAGACAGGAGCAATTCTGCCGCTAGTTTGCCAGTTATATGGAAGACTGCTTTCCACATCACAAGATTGTTGAGATTAAATTGGTAATTACCAAATGCAGACTTCCCCAAGTGGTCACTTGTCTGTATCCAACACTGACTGAGTGGCTGAGGTTTGGGGTGGCCTTTGAGCCAGGTTTTGATTGTGGCTGATGTGGATAAATATGGGGACGGGAGAGAAGTTATGAGTTGATGACATGGTTCTCAACCATGGGGTATGGGAAATGTCAGTCAGGGCTGCAGACCTTAGACTGAAGATGCTTTTTTTCTCTGCCTGAAGCCCATCACCCTTCCATATCCGGCATGAACATCTCCCTGGCAAAACCTTGCTTGACTTCCTTCCTCAACCCACGCTGGATGAATTGCTTGAGGTGTGTGCACTGAGAGCATCCCCAAGGCCCTCCATACTCTCAGACAATTCTTGATATTGTTTGAATTGTTTACCTCCACCCATTGGGGATGAATCTGAGATCAATAATAATTATTCTCAGTGCCTATTCCAGCACATGTCACATAGCAGGTGTTCAGTGATGTTTGGGAAATGGAGAAGGGAAGAAAAAGGAAAGAAACACAGGACCTCTATTAAGGCACCTATCATTCATTTCTCTTATGAGCGGGTATTTTTGTTCCCCCCCTGCTCTGTGACATGGAACTGTACCACCACCACTGCTTTCCTGGTCTCTGTGCCTTATGCAGACTGTTCTCCGCAGCCTCCTGTGAGGAAATCTGCCTGATTCCTTCAGAGAGAAAGAGCAGATCAGGAACTTTGACTTCTGCTGTATATTGAATGTCCCCTCAAAACTCATTGAAACTTGATCCACATTGTACCAGTGTCGAGAAGGCAGAAATACACTTAAGGAATTTGAAATGTGGGGCCTTTAAGAGGAGACTGAATCTCCAGGACTGTGCCCTTGTGAATGGACTGATTCATTCATGGAATAATGGGTAGATCATTTAACAGGTTGTCATGGGCGTGGTTCTGATGGCTTTATAAGGAGTGTGAGTGAGCATATTAACTCTCTTGCTCATGCCATTTCTCACCAAGTGATACCCTGAGTTGCTGTAAAGAGTCACCACCCAGAAGAAGGTTCTCACCAGATGCCCCGCTTGACCATGGATGTCCCAGTCTCCAAAACTGTAAGAAATACGTTTTATTTCTTATAAATTACCCAGTTTCTGATGTTCTGTTATAAGCAACAGAAAACGGATTGATACAACTTCCAACAGTCTTCTCCCTGGGACCTATCCCATGTTTCTTGGTTAGAACTGGAATTTGGCTGTATACGGGAGAAAAACACAACAGTGGCTCAACCCACAATAGAGCCTTATTTCTCTCCCAAATAAAAGAAGTGCGGATATTCACAGTATAAGACTGTCATGGTGGCTTCCTTCTCTGGGTGTGCAGAAACCTAGGGTCCTATCTTTCTGCTCTACCAAATCTTCAAGATCACTTTATGATCCATGACCCTTACTGGTGCTGCAGCCAGAGAGGACAAGTTTCAGGCTGAGAGGAGAAGGAAAGTCAAGAGAGAGAGAAACGGAGGCATCCCCAGCTGAGCTGACTCTCTTTAAACATCAATCAGTCTGCATCATGTCCACCAACCCCTTTGGCCAGAATGTATGCACAGGACAACACTTGGCTAAAAGGGAGGTTGAGAAACACAGCCTTTTCTTCATAAGAGGGTGAAATGGACTGAATATTTATATCCCCCCAAAATTTGTACGTTTGCCTAACCCACAGGTAATGGTATTAGGAGGTGAGATCTTTGAGAAGTGATTATGTCATAAAGGTGAAGCCCTCATGAGTGGTATTAGAGCCCTTATATGAGAGGCCCTGGAGAGCTCATTAGCCCCTTCCTCTTTGTGATGACACAGTGAAAAGCCACCATCTATGAGAAAGCAGGCCCTCATAGAATTGGATCTGCTAGACAGTGGATCTGGTGGCACCTTGGTCTTTGGACTTCCTGACCTTCTGAACTGTGAGGAATAAGTTTCTGTTGTTTATAAGCCACCCAGTTTATGGTATTTTGTTGTAGCAGCCCAAATGGACTAAGACAGAAGGGAATGAGCCCCTCTCCCCACCAAAAATTGGAGTTCTGACATTAAGGAGTTAAGAGTTAATGGGCATTGAGGTGGGCAACTAGTAGCCACTACTATCAGGAAAATAATAAAAAAGAAAGAAAAGAAAAAAAGAAAGTGAAAGGAGCTGCATTTCTCTCCTTTATAAAGATTCAAACTCCTAAATGCCATTCCTTCTGGCAATCACATTTCAGATGTCTGTCTCAGGCAGAGAGAAAGAAAGGAGGAAAGATGCTTCCTTTTTCTCAGTTTCATGGAATCAGCCCAAAGAAATCAGCCAGCAGCAAAGAAGCAAATATGTATTAATTACCTACTTACCCCAGGCACAGACACATATTTTATCCTGTTTAATTCTCACAACATTCCCAGGAGGTAACTATAATTATTTCCATTTTGTATATGGACACTTGAGTTCAGAGAAGTTAAGTGACTTGCCCAAGGTTGCAGAGCTAGTAAAGGATGGAGTGGAAATTCAAACTGAATCCCATTACAGACTAGCTCTGGCTCCTTAAAGCTGTCTCCAGACACAAACGTAGAAGAGGAAGGAAGATGCATGACAACATCTCCGATTCAAAGGACAAAATGCCCTTGGACTTCGGTGTAGAATTTTGTGTAGAATTTTAAATGTTCATCGCTCCTTTAATGTGCAGGCATTTGTCTGATAGACAACATTTTCTGCATACATGAATTTTGAAAATATTCTGAATCTCAACCAAGAGCCCTGTATTGGTGGAGGAGAGGAGAGAGACAAGTTGAGTGCAAAACTTCAGTCTGAAGGTGAGTGGTTTGCTGGTCACCTAACTCGTGAGGGCTTCTCCTGTGCTAGAGTGAAGTTGATGCTTATTGGTGTGAGACCTTTAAGACAGGGGGCTTGCTGTTTTCCAAAGCAGGGCATTTTATTGATGAATAACTCCTTTTAAAATAAAGCAAAATCCCAAACTCCTGAGCTTCTAAGTTTAACAGTAAACACATGTTGAGGGTCTCCCATCCCTCACTGTTCTTTTATGTAAATTATCTTCAGTAATCCTAACATGCCTATAGGCCTATGAAAGAAGTAGAGATTATTCCATTCCTTTTGTAACTGCATAAAGAAACTAGGAGTGGAGAACTCTTCAGGAATCACAGGGCTGAAAGATTAGCTGGCCCTCTGGCTTCAGAGTGGACGTCCTTCCTTACGCAGCTGGTCACTGCATCTTTGTCTTGCTTCTTAGTCCTCGCCCTTATCCTTTGGTCCATACTTCACTGGTTTGCCACCATCATCTCTTCCACATAGAACACAACATTCAGACCATTCATTTTAAAATTTATCCTCCTAGGACACAGGTCAACTTTTCCAATGTTTTGCTAACCCACAGCTGCCAGAACCAAGCATAGTTTGCTGGATGTGGTGGGGATGAGATAGGATTTGCACTCCTTGCACATGAAGATCCACATGTCCCTTCTGCCAAGCTTGTCTTCAGTTGACTTCAATCACAAACGCTCTGGAGCAACTGGGTCACTTAAGTGAACCAGGACAATTATGGACTCAGTTGGAAAAACCCGAGTTCAGTGCCCAAAAAGGCTGTTTTCCTAGACCTCGATTTCATGAAATTGATACCAAACACTCAGGACTTTACCTGTACTCCTATCAATGTGAACCTTATTTATGTCCACCAATCCTCCAAAACTACTGCCACCCTATCTTTAAGACTTTTTCCTTTCCAGGAGGCAACGTGACATACTGATAGTATTAATATTGGGTTATCCACGTTGCATAAAAAAGCACACCAAAACTCAGTGACGTAAGACAAGAGCAGTCATTTATTTTGCTCTGGGATCTACCATTTGGGCAGGGCTCAAGAGAAGCAGCTCATTTCTGTTCCACTTGCCTTCAGCAGGGCAGATTTAGGTAGAGACTAGAGGATCCACTTTCAAGACAGCACACTCACATGACTTGCATGTTGTTCTGTTGGCTGAGAGCCCAGGTGTTGGCCAGGGCCACTGGCACTGGCTTCTGTTAACGTGTGTCTCTCCATGGGCTTCTTCGGCTTCCTCATGGCACAGTGTCTGGGTTCCAAGGGCAAGTGTCCCAAAGGAACCAGACAGAAGCTGTGTGGCCTTTCCTAACCTAGCCTGGGAGGTTGCACAGTGTCACTTCTACCATACCTTATTGATCAACCTGTCACTGAGCTCAACCCACATTCAAAGGGCAGTGTAACACACCCACCTATTCATACGAGGTATGTCAAAGAACTCATGGTCATATTTTAAAACTGCCCCACAGACCTACTTGGCAAGGTGATCAGCCCTAATATGTACTTTTGTGTGATCTGGAGCAAATTACTTAACTGCCATAAACCCACTTTTTCTCTTCTGTGGTGAGAAAGAGTAGAATTCATGAAAAGGGAAACTGCGCTGTCTGCCACCTCCTCTTCTCAAAGGTGCAAGTGGCTTCCTTCTCTCTACCCAGTTTCCTGTTATTATTCAGTTCATGTTATCTGAATAAATTAGTTCATCTTGATACCGGGGGGCACTCAGCTCCTGGCTGAGGTTTCCCCAAATCTGTTACCAAACCCAAGTCTGACTGCCCATCCACAAACAAAAAACAAACAACCCAAAAGTTAAATTGTTGGTGAGAATGGAAGTCAGCTTTTACCCAGAAATACCAGTGATCTGAAGAGAGATGTTGGGTTAACCCGCCTCTCCAGTAAGCCTGAAGGAGAGTGGCCAGACTAAAGCCATCTCCAAGACTCAGATTTACTGAGGGGTTTTTAAGAGGGGGTTGAGGGACTGGAATGTGGGAATGAAAAGCAGGAGGGAGGGGGATGTGAGCTGTGGGGGCTCTGTGCAAGGGGCCAGGCTCACGGTTTCACCAAGACTCCATCTGGTTTCTGCTCATGTCCTTGATGTTATCTTGGGATCCTGATTCAGGGTGGAATCTGCATAGCTTTACTGATGTCTTCCTTGGTTTCTAAGTGTCTCCGTAGTACGTGTCTCGTGGCAAGTTTGTAACTCCAGGCTGACTGGAAAACAACTTTACCTCTTCGTAAATGATGTCATCTTGCCCCACAACCAAGGTTCGAAATATAAACAAAACTTTGTTCTTTTAAAATCTTTTAGAGCTCATGCAGTTTTAGGTCCCAACATGGCTTCAGTCCTGCTCATTCCAACAATCTGAAAGAATCAGATCATCTTTTCCAGCTTCTTCCAAGTTTTCAATAAAACTTTCAGACAGGTCAGAGTGCTGGGGTACACCGCTGAAGCTTCTCTTGAGACTGACCAATCAGTGTCCATCAGGTGAAGTTACTTAGTCCACCATGAATCCTTGTTAACCTCTTAGAGTTTGTGTTTTTCTTAACTGTTCTCTTCCCAATGTGCCCTATTTGGAAGGAATGCCACATGCTGAATAATTAACTGGAACTTACATGCATAAACAAATCCAATACTAATATTATAACAATGTATTCAAATCATAATCTCAAGGTGTAAATTAAGAATTTTTTTCTGGGTAGTCAAAATTAAGTGAGTTTAGTTAGCACAATTTTCCAGAGAAAAAGCTTAAAAACCCTGAAAACTTTTAAAAAATTTTTAATTTTTAATTTTTTAAATTATTTTTAATTGTAAATGTTTATGGGGTATACTGTGTTGTTTTCTATATATGCATATATTATGAAATGATTCACTTGTATTACAGTTTTATGAACTGCTCCTGTTGCATAGAATTCTTAGCTCTTAGCGAGTCTTACACTTGATTTTTGTTGGGTTTTATTTAATTTTTATTAAATTTATTTTTATTAAAATTAAATTTTAATTTTATTTAATTTTTTTGGCAGCTGGCTGATGTGGGGATCTGAACCCTTGACCTCGATGTTACAAGTCTGCACTCTAACCAAATGAGCTAACCAATCAGCCCCAACAAAATTTTTTTTAAACAAAAAATTGTATTAGGATTTTTTTTGGTGTGGGCCACACAGTTTAGTCCCAAGTGAACTTTGCAACAGGCTTCCTAGTCTTACCCCAGTGTAAGTGATTACCAAGGAGAGTTCTCTTGATAAAATGCTTGCAGAAGATAAACTTTCCTTTCTTGATATCTAGACATCATATCACTTGATTCTTGGAGTACTTAAAGTGGTTGGAAATCTTCAGGGAGTTATTTTATATATTTGAATAAAACTGTTAATTATTGCTTTCTGTTGTGAAAGCATGAACCAGAGAAAAGATAAAAGCATCTTTCAAATTTAATGTCCCAATTAATTAATTTTTACTTATAAAATTGGAGCCTTTGCCAAGGCTTCTGGAAGCATTATAAAAGATTGATGTCATAAAGATAAGAATTTAACTGGGTCAAGTCCAACCATCAGATTATTCTTAATTAGGAATGAATCTTTCTGTAATTTCTTTAAAATTGGCTGAATAACAGATGACAGACTGAATCAGTCACATAATTCAAAAGGTATATGATTTAAAAATGGGCTGCTCCTTTTTTGCCTGTTTCATCAATAGTATGCTCTCTGCCCTGGTGCATTCTGTGGGTGGTTGTTTATTTTCCAAGTTCAGAAAAATGTCATCTTTAATTATAGGTGGTGGCCAGGACATGTCTCCCCGCTTATGCCCACTCTCAGTATTGAATGTAAAATATTGGCCTGGATAGGAAAACATGTGCTTGTGTCAGAAGAGGCATCATTTCCCAAAGGTCACATTTGAAACTTGTTCAGTGAGTCAGCCTGGAACTTGTGGGCCATGTGCTGTGGTTTTCAAGAATCAGAAAGGTCAGTCCCTCTAGGCCCCTCTAGATACTGCTGAGGAAAGTATCTTTCATTGGGGAAAAAGGAGAGAGCACGTTTGAGAGATTTAATATATGAATCTCATAAATGTAATGTTGAGAATACATACATACTAAGAATGTGTCCTGTTTTATTCCATTTATATGAATTTATATAACAGGTAAAAACTAGGCTGTGATGATAAATGTAAAAATAGTGGTTAACTAGGGGGTAAATATAGACTGCGAAGAGGCATAAGAAAACTTTCTGGAGTTATGGAAATGTTTCGGGTCTTGATCTGACACATATACATACACAATTTTATGTGCATATACGTAAAACATTAGGTTTGTGTGTTTTGGTCTATGTGAATTACACATCAGTACAGTGATGCACATATGCAAAGAATCAATACAATGACACACACAAGTTTATAGCATACTGGTCAAAAAAACTGAGCTACGTTGAGACAGTGTGCTGGGGTGGAATCTGCCTGTGCAATGGAATTGGACAGAGCAAGGCTGCTAACTCTCTGACATCAGACAAAACCTTGCCCTCTCTAAACCTCAGCTTTAATCTTCAGAAGAGAGGTGAATTTTGCTAACTTACAGGTATTGAACACCTTTACCTGAATAAATCGCTTTCTAAACCCACAATCCCCGCCTACACAGTTTACAGCTTCATCTTGAGTAAAATAAATATTAGTAATTGTCAGTTTAATTAGTATTTGCTGAGCACTACTGTGCCGGATGCTCTGTGAGAATCACTCACGCAGAGTCTCATGCAGATGGGGGTGCCTCAGTCAGAGATCCACAGCCAAAGTTGATGTGGGCTGGAAAGGTTTCAGATTAGGGAGGACCTGTTCTGAGCCTTGGAGAAGGGTGGGATTGAGGTAGTTGAAGAGAATCAAAGATAGACACCGAGGTGGGACGAGAAAGCTGAATAATCACCCCTCAAGGAATTGCACAGCAGACTAGCTTCAAGAATGATTGGCTAAGCCCTGGATTTAAAAAAAAAAAAAAAAAAGAATGAATAATAGGCATGGATGGGGAGGCTGAGGCAGACAGGGGAGGGTCTTGAATGCCAACTTGGCCTTCCTTGTAAGTCATAGGGAAATCAATGAAGGTTACTGAGTAAGAGCCTACAAAGGTGACAAGTGGTACTTAAGGTCATTCTGAGGCCAGCACTAAGAATGTCTGATGAAACGTTTCCCTGGACACTTGCCTTTTCTTTGAATGTATTGACCAATCATCTGCTAGGATCTTTTCTTCTTCCCTTTTTTCTTAATTTCTCTCTTGCCTTCTCAACATCTGGGCCAGGCATTTTTTTCAATAATATAGTTAGACTAATCTTTTGAGAGCAAAACTTTGCACTGCTTGAATAAATCCTACTTTACAGAGAGCACATTCAGCCATTTAATGATGGATTGAATTGATGTGTGCATATTGCGTGTAATTTGATTCCATACGTTTCTATTTATATTGCTTACTTTTTTGTTGTGTGCTCTTAAAGCTATCTGTTATTGTGTTTGGATATGTAGGTGGCCTAGGTTAGCCCTTTTTGTGATTCATAAATGAATTTAATCATTCATATGTTCATTTTACTGTAAAATGACAAATATCTGAAAGGAGTAACAGAAAACAGAATTTGATTTCGAGTTAGCTAGGGCACATTTAATTTTGCCAAAGTTTAGGTCAAATTTAGAATCTCTTACACTGCTGAATTGTGATGTTGCAGCCAAAGAGTGTGACAAGCCACACAGAACCAGGGCAGAAGAGAGAGCATGTCTCAGAAAGAATTATCTCCCATGCTAAAGGAGTGACCTATGCAAAATTTATAATTGTAAAATTTGACCTTATGAATCATGTAGCATGATGGCCACTGGGAACATGAGCTCTTGCTTATACCTGCCTCTGTCTGGCTATCTTTTCTTTTTCCCTCTTTTTCAGTGAAATATATTTCAGCTTTGCACTATTTTTCTGTTTTTAAGTGCAAATGGACTTTTCATTGTAAACGGAGTACAGTTTGACTTCAGCATGTACTGATTTCTACTTTTCTATGTTTTCACAAGAATCCTCTTCACATCTGGAAATCACTCATAAACAACACAGAAAAATTACACAATGAAGCACGACCCCAATGTTTATTTCCCTTGAACGTATTTCTTGAGGGTGAGGTAAGGATATTCATTGCTCCTGTCCAATTGGAAGAGGATATTGAGCCGGCTATTAGTCATAAGGCTTGTGGTAGAATAATAAGTATCTATGAAGTACTGTGCTGGATTTATTACATACACTTTCTTATGCAATCATCCAGCGTCTTTGACTTATTTCTATTTAAAATGGAAGAAACTGAGGCTCAGACACTGAAGTGGCTTCTGCAAGGATACAGAGGTAGCCCAGGTGAGTAAGGTGAGGTACAGAATAGGTAAGGACAATCAGGTGCTGGCAGACTAAAAACTGTGAGACAAAAATGGTTAAAAACTGCAAAGTCACCTGCAAGATTAAAGAAATGCAAACATGGCCAAGCAGGTAAAGTGAAGTGATACTGAAAAAATAGCATAGTAAAAATACTGAATATGGAAAATAATAACATCTTTAGTAGTAATCTTAACCATTACTTCTAGGACGTACCTGCAAGGTGCCAGTCCACAGATGAGCTAAGTTTGGGGGTATGACAAAGAACAAAGCAGGTATACTCTCTGTCCTGCTGGCGTTTACAGCCTAGGGGGAAACAGTGCTGAGAAACATCTGTCAGTAAATTTTAAACACTTACTGGTGCCTTTAAGACAGCCGGAAAGAAAACCAGAGCCAGCAGCAACAAGCCTGTTTGCAAAAACTCTGTGAGTGAGTCCAGGGGCGGCTCCCTCTCTTCTTGTGTTTTGCCTCAACCCATCATTGACTTGTCCAGAATTCATATTAGCTCCCCATTAAAATACAGAAAAATTTACCTCCAGTATTTCTTAGGCATCTATCCCTAAATGTGTACTGGCTTGATGTTTGACCTCTGCTCCTTTAAAACGAACTTTTGCGACATCTGGTTTCAGTTTAAAAAACACTCAGCCTCACAGCCCGTGGGCAGCTGAGCTAGGATTCAAATTCAGTTCTTTAGAATCCCTGTCCACCGCGTGCCTCTCCCAGGGCATCAAACAGGAAGCAAATTTGGATTTACACATCTATCTTTGTTCCAGATAATTTACAAGTGACATGGCTTTCTCTCATCTAAGTATCCACCTCACCAGTTTTGTATGTCACTGTTTTTCTCATAATAAATGAATTAATACATAAATAAACAAAACTTAGAAGATCACATTCATGGAAACATTTTTGCATCTTAAAAATATAAGCAGTTTGTGGGAGCTTGGCCCCAAGGGCCAGAAATAAGTAGATGCTCAACTACGATTAAGTCTCCTTAGAAGAGAAGTTTGGCATTTGAGTCAGAAGACTAATTCTGTTTTGGGAGTTTCCCAAAGTGCTTTATACCAGTGCTGCAGCATTAGTCATTTTAATAAGACCTTTGTGTAGTGCCTGGTAATCTTGCTTTGATATTTGAAATTGAAGGCCCAAGCAGCTCTAAGTGGAAATAAGTATTTCTACTATCATGGTCCTTTTAACTTTGATCAGTTGTTGCATTTTATCAATATGGACTTTAGGAACAGAGAAAACATTGTGTGCAGACAGATGGACAGTTAAAGGATTTGTGAGGACAGGTTCTGGCTCCCAGTCTCTGGGCAGGAAGAATTACTTGAAGTATCATAAGGATCATGATGGACTTTGATTTCAGAATGACTGAGGCTCAAATCTCTGCACTGAAACTCACTAGCTGTGTGGTCTTAGACAAGCAACCGAGGTCACCACGTCTCATGTGACATAAAATGCAGACAAGGATATGAGCACAGACACTATGATGTTGCACATGTTGGATTATTAGAGTTAATGCAAAAAAGGAAGGGAAGTGATTACGTACCCTGACTTTTTCAGGATTAGGTCTGATGTCATTACTAATCACTGGTATCTTCACACCTCTATATCCCCAAGCCTGGGACATTGGCTGGCTTAGAGCAGTCATGGACATATTGGGCAGGTGAGATCTCTTTCTGTGAAACATCCTTTTCAGAAGCTACTAACATTCTCCTATAAGTATCTTAGGTGAGAGTACAAAAAACATGTTGCAAATGAGCACTTGGTGAGCAGTCAGGATATTTGATTCCAAATCCCTAATCTGTTGTTTTGTGTACAATTTGGGTTAAGACACCTGATCATATAGGTCTCAGTTTCATGAAAACAAAATGGTGACCATGGGGTGAAATTTTAAAGTTTTGCTGGGTTTTACTTTCAGTAATTAAAAGAATACAGCCTTCCTCCATTTATTTCTTCAGGAGGCTGATTCTCAGCCACTATGTGGATCCAGTAAAAAAACAAAACAAAACAACAACAAAAAACCCCCACAAAATAAAAATTCCAAACAGCTGCACAATGTGCTATTTTTCATAAAGAATAAATTGGTATATTGGTATATTGGCATAGCGGGATGTTTTCTGTTCCTTTTATGAAAGAATGGCTTTAAAGAGCATAAGTATATGGTCTTCGTCAAACATATACATCTGTATTTTCATTTAAATGTAAATGCTGCGGTGTCTCAGGAAACAGTCTTACCCACTCCACAGCCTTTGCAGAGAAATGCCAGGAACAGTGAGCTTTGCAAATTGAAGTTTCTTCCTAGATTATTTTTTAAGTCTCTCAAGATCATCTTGATAATTAATTTCTTTTATATTTTAAACATCTTTTTCTTTTCCTGCAAAGAGAAAGAGAGAAACAACCTCCTTGGAAGAACTCTGATTGTCAAGACAACACAATGTGCTGCTAGCTGGGGACACATTTGTGCAACTTACATAGAGATATAAATATATTAGTTTGGGGATTGCTACTTTCAGAGCAAATATTGCATTATCACAAATATCATACCCTTAAGCCAAAGTATGTATTAATGGCTTCATTATTAAAATTTGGTTACTGTTTCAGAACTGTAAATCCATCAGTTATGATAATTTTCTAAAATGAAACCACAAATATTAATAAAAGTTTTCAGTTCAATAGAGCATCAATAATAACCAGATACTATAATTTTGGAGAAGTCAAAAAACAATATTTCTAAAGTGTAAGAAAATATTCTGTAATTCAAAACTTTAACCAGAGCTTTCAAGCTCCAGCATGGATGATAAATTTATCTTATTCCCCTCCCCAACAAAATGTATCATTTCTCACTATCTATGGGATAAACCCCGTGTTTCTCTAGCCTGGAATGCAAGAACCTTACCTTGTTGATCTATATTAACTTTTCAAACCTTCCCCAATACTTCTCTTTATGAACATGCATCCTTCAATGCATGTGCCTCCTCAAAGTCTGCCTCCTTATGACATCACTTTGCATTCTGGTTTGTGCCCTGGTTGCTAATTTCCATGTTCTGTTGTCCCCACATAGTAAATTTCTGTATGTCTTCAGGATCAACACATAGGCTGGCCCAGAACAGGTGCTCTTTAAGTATCTGCTAACTGGACACTATCTGTTCTTTACCTAAAGCAGCCCTCAACTAACAAGCCTACCTTTAAATTATTTTTTCTCAAATAGCCAAATTAAATTTTGGTTAAATTTTAAATGCTTTTTTTTCATTGCACATAATAGGTTATTAATAATATGTCTATGATGGAGTAAAGAATAAAATAAATTTGTTTCTCATCTCTATACAAGAGCCGTAGATTGTACATTTCTAAGAGAGGCAAAATAAACTTTAAAAATAAAAGAACAAAAAATCTCATTAGGGAAATTTCACCAAAAGAAAGTCTGGAGAACAGGCAGGACTGACTGCTTTATGCCAAGAAATTGTTTTCCTTTTTAATCAAGTGTAGAGCCATTTATGCAGTTACTAAGTGGCCAGATTGTTTAGAAGGAGTTGGCTGGTCCCCTGAAGGTTAAAGGCCCTTGAGCGTAAAACATGCATCACAGATTGATCTAGACTTACAGAAGGAAACAGTGACCTATTTTCTTTTCTAAATTGCAGAGGAGTCAGTCTTTCCACTTTTTATTTCTATTCTCTCTGTAGTCATTCTCCTCTTAGTCTCATTTGCCAAGATTACATACAGACCACAGCAATACTGCACACCAAATATGCCCTGGCTTCATCGTAATTATTTCAAAGTATACTATTAAGGCAAAAAGAAAATCGAATCTTATTAATAGGATTAACTTCTGAAGAACAAGCCTCAAAATCCATTAGAAATAGAAGTGACGCTGTCAGCAATAAGGCTCTGAGAAATCATTGAATTAAAACTCCTTTACTTATGTGTTCTAGTGGTTTTTAGCATTAAAACCTGGCAGAGTGGCTATTCCATGGTGGGCCACCCTCGCTTATTGTTTGTTTGCTATAGACTGTTTCTTAAAGTCACTTATATAAACTCTATCTTGCCCTGGCAAGTTGATTTATCTTCTGAAGAAAACACATATAAGGGCCGTGCACAGAAGAGGAGGAAATTAATACCATAAACCTGTCATGAAACATTTCAAGTCAAAATAAGATCTGCTGTAACAGGAGTCCTTTACACTGGATGATGGAAACTTTGTATAGCCCACAGTTACAAAACCAAGTAATGTAGCTCCAACTTCTTCAAAATAAAATGCCTAGGTTTTTCTGAGAAAGGGATGCCTTTCTTTTCAATTCCATGACTTTTGCCCTTCCCACCAAATTTAAGATAATTCATTTGTTCATTCAATTATTTTTCACTTAAACATTTGACACATATAAAGAGCTAGAGGATACACCAGTAAACAAGGCAGAGACCTCAGCCCCAGGAAGCAGAGGTGTTCTTTACAGACAGGTGGATCCAATTTAAAAGCCATTTGTCAAAAAGAGACCTTTGATTGGCATCTGGTGTGGCTGTGGGATGGCTGGTGGGGTGAAACGTTGCAATTATTAAAGAACCTATAACCTCACTGTTGTAAACATGCTAATGAGGTAAGAGGGCTCAATATTTTTGACTTCTTGCAGGTGGGACTCCCGAAAAGGTTCAAATTTTGTGAAAAATGTTGGTTATTTGGTTCATAGGCACAAGTTCTAAAGAGAAACCAGTGCGATGTTTCCAAACTGATTTGAGTGCTTGCTTCGGTTGTCAGGGATATTCAAATCATTTCACAGAGTCCACTACCATCATTGGATGGGCTGGAGCTGCGTACTCCATGGCAAGCAGGTTCACACAGGGTAAATCCAATACAGAGCCACGTGTTTCTCCCGTCCTCTGGAATAAGCTAGCCTTTGGGAGTGAGGTCCTTCAACATGGTTTATTTGCTCTTACCTTGATTTCCAGAACTTATTTGAAGAAGAAACATTTCCGGGTAGCCTAAGAAGTAGTATAATTTTTAAGTATTTTGTATTGCACCTCTCAATAATCAATTCCTGAGTTCCATGGGAATAAGCTTTATTTAAAAAATAATTTTCTCTAAGCATCTATGTTGTTCTTTCTATTATACTGGCATCAGACTTTCAACCATGGACTATTTTTGTGTTCATTTGGTGACACTATATATATTGTAACAGTTTTCTACCAAATATACTTTTGCTGATACCCATGGATATGAGGTTTCTTCTTTACAGGAGATTTCTATAAACTTCGATATTATCTTTTCAATATAACTTAAAAAAAAGAAAAAACTTTTCAACAATGAATTGTATTTTGGATGTGTTTCAAGGAATTATTCATTTTTTAGTTGTGAAAGTGTATTTCCAATTTGGCTTAAAAATAGTTTATGAGAGGCATATATGTATATCTAAATGTATAATCTCTCTCTCTCACATGCACACATTAACAAGCATCTATTAAGTACCACCTATATTATTCCAGGAAAGTTATTTTCATAGAGATAATAGTTGAATCCTAACATCAATTAGCAGATTCCAATTAACCAACTGGTCTACATTTGTTGGGGGTGTGGCCACTTGTACTAGGAACGTGCAACTCTTTCTTACTCTAGCTGTTCTCTCTCTTAATCCCGCAAGGTGAGAGGGGAATGCTGACCCAGTGTCTTATTCTCTTTTTCTTTCTTCCCGTGTGACTGAATGGAGGATGGTAAGATTCAAAAGCTAGATTTGGACTTGCTGGAAAGGCAGCCTTTAGTGCTAATATTGACCCTGAACTCTGACAGCCTACTGGAAATTTCTATACTGAGATTTGGGGCTCAAGCTCAACTGATAATTATGGCATTCCACTTTTATTTGATCTGCTTTCCCATGTGTTCTTTGTCCTTGAAAAGGGTTGGGGAAATGCAGGGAGACTGGGGAATGAGCCCAGACATCCTAGGTCCAAATATCATCTTAACCAACATCAGAAAGACTTTGAATGTTGACAATGTCTCTGATATCTGCTTTTCTCTCTAAACCAATGCCTGCATGTGCTCCTGGATGAGAAGCAGTCCTCAAATTGGGTGCCAAACTGGTAATATGGCATATCTGGTGTGAATTTCAGTTTTAGGTTTTCACTGGATGCTGATCATAGCAGTTCCTGCATTCTTACCAGACCCAGTGGACTCAGCTTTTGAAAGCAAGAGATCAGAGAACAAGAGGCGGAATGGCTTTGGGCCATGAGTAGGAATTAGCTTCAAGCAAAAAAAGATTCTGACCTTACAAAATGGTTTGGGTGCCAACCATTGCTCTCTTTTGAGCATTTTCCTCGAATTTGATCTTGCTTATTGGGTTTTGTGATGAAAGGCTTTTATTGATTAGTACCGAGCACTTAAAAGTTAAGTGGCTCTGTGGAAAATAGGGAATTAAATGATCATTATTTTCTATCTTTTCTGAAAAGTGCAATTTCTAGCAGACATCTGACTAAATAAAACCCAGAGCTTCTTTATACCAGAAAGTGAGTGAAGAAATGAAAAGTGGAATCTTAAATGCAGCATTTCAATGTGATTGGATTTAATTAAATACTTCACATGAGCCTGAAGGAGGAAGCTAGATGTTTCTGGGAGTTAGGTGGGCATTTTCTTTTATGGGCCAGTCTAGGATGGAATAGGCAGGCCCTGTTGAACATTGAGGTTCCCTTCCCACAACCTATCAAATCCCAGCAAAGGCTTAGGCTAATACTTAGTGTCAATATTTCCATTTTCATCCCCAGGCTCTATGTACAGGTATTAAGGACAATCCCTAATGCAAGTCATGCCCCACTAAGTCTCTAAGTCAATCTTAAGACAATCCTACTGAGAACTGTAAGCAAGTGAATTGCTATACCCCAGTATAGGAGTCCTGATTCTGTCTTGGCTGGTTAAACTTTATCTTTTACTGTAGTGACTGGATGATGTTCCTGTGCATGCTTACCAAATTTCTTTGCTGCTTACCAGAGCCATGACAATGTTGTCTTTAGAGTTGTGAAAACTGATGACAGAGGAGACTCTACCTGGACTTCAGGATGGGTGGATAGACTGACATTGTATGTAAACTTGTCTCTCTGTGTTTCCATGCACATGAAAGGCATTGTCCCTTCCTACCTGGAAGTTACACTTTGGTTGAAAGAAGCAAACCATGCAGTAAAAGAAATAAATATACCAGATAAGTTTAGATTGTGGTAAGTTCTACAACAAAAACCTATAGGGCTTTTGGACAAAATTTCACATGAGTTTGTAGGGGCAGGCAGCAACATCACAATTCTTAAAGTTCTTCACCCCTACTGCAAGGTGAATGAAAAGTCATAGCCAGGAAGGTCCGGTGGCATAGCCCGAAGTCTTCCATTGAAATGACCACCTTGCTTTGAAGCCTTCTGTTTTAAAATAGTGTTTTATGCAAATTTTGTTACTGCTCCTTTTAATATGCATGTTTGTTTCAATACAGAATTCTTTTTACAAGTGGTCAAGAAAAGTTACAAACAGGATATTTGCCATACTTTTCTTGCTGCTGCGTGCCTCTGGGCATGTAATTTACTGTAATCTGAGAAGCAATTTGGGACTAATTGTGCACCACCCTCTCCCACAGGGGATCTTATGGACATTAATAATAATGGAATCATACTCCAGGTTACTCTATGGCTTGGATACTGTGGCTGGAGTGCTGGACTCACCTTACTCATCCTATTGCCTGGCTAGTCTGCCCATCCCTGGCTCTTCCATTACTCTCTTATCCCGACATAGTAGCCACGCTGAGGTCCCCACTGTGCTACAGCTGAACTAAACAGATTATGATCCTGAGAGTCCTGGGTTGTTCCCTTTTAACCCTGCTTAGACAAATGGTTAAAAACCTGGACTTTTGGGGATTCTGGGAACATGGTGCTGCTCAGTTCCTCTCCAACTCTAATTCTATTGGCTTCACCTGAGTTGTGGAGTGTCTGGATCCATGGACAGCTGGTTGTATGTGAGAATTTGCCTTTGCTGGAATTCCTGCAGTGTAAAGGGAGGACTGGTGCTGAGCTTTCTCTGATTGGGACTGGCATTGAATCTAGGGCAAGAATGAGAAATCAAAAGGAACTGACAGGAGCTGGTGCTTAGTGATATGAGGATCTCAGGGAGAAGGGTTGACATCAGACCCAAATGAATGCAACTGGATACTCCCAAGCCCCTGAGTGCTAAGAGCTGAATGGGTGGGTTAAGTCTTCTCTGCCCCTGAGGTTAGGTGTAATTGAGAGTCAGAAACAGGGAGGTTTCCTACACATGCCTTGATAAACAAATGAAAAACAGACTAATAGATAATAAGTACAATATGGATGAATATAAATGTAAAGTAGATAATAGATGGAAGGATAGATAGACATTCTGGTTATTCTGCAAACAGAGAATGTACATCATTGGGATATTTATAAATACTATTTCTTAATTTAAAAAGGTCATATTCTCCGATTTTAATCCTACTGAAACCTTATAGAACTAGTTGAAAACTGATTAAACTTCTTAAAAATAGGTCTATCTCTCTATTTTAAGTTGTTTTACAAGTTATCTTGCAGGATGTAAGCTCAGTATGTGCAAGGAGAAGGACCTTGCCCTCCAGATGACTTCAGGTACCGAAGGGACCTGAAAACCCTCCACCAAAGGACTGGATTTAGGCTTAATCAATCCGCCCTTGTCTGTGTCATGTGACCTAACTCAGGCCCAACTGATCAGCTCTTGACTCATCAGCCAGTCAGCCCTTGCCTGAGTCAGATGGTCTGACTGAGGTTCAGCCAATCATCCTTTGCCTAGTCAGATTGTCTGAACAGGACCTAATCGGGTGGTCTGAACAGGAGCCAACATATTCTCAGTCCTTGATCCTTACTGATCCTTTAAAAACTCATCCAGCCCCTGGTTCAAGAAGACAGACTTGAGAGCATTGTCTCCTATCTCCTTGCTGGAGGACCTCACAATAATGCCTTTTCTTTTCTCAAAAATTGGTGCCTTGTTATTGGCTTCTGTGTGCATTGGGAAGCAAGCCCTTGCTTCATAAAACTACAATGAAGAAACCAATCAATTCATCAATCAATTAATATTTCATAGTGTTACCTCCTTGGAAATTAAGAGATATTCCCCTCAATCATCCTAAAATCAAAGAGGGTATTAAAAGAGAAATCACAGATTATCTAGATAACAATGAAAAGAAAATACTTTATAATGAAAATTATGGGATACACATAAAATATTTTTCAAAAACATTTAGTGCCATTTGCTATTAGTGGAGAAAAACAAACACCAAAGGAATCTAAATAATAACTGTTAAACAAAATTTATGGGAGGCCGTTGTTTTGGACTGAGCTCCTGCATTAGGCACCAGCAGCCCAGACAAACCAAAATGGAGTTATGCATGCTAAGGCCATATAATTAAACCAAAACTTAAAGGAAGTAGAATGATTTAAAAACAGACCAGTTTTTACTGAAAACAGGAGATTCCAGTCTACCCGAGTCAATGTAATAAAGTCTTCTCTACTTCAACTCCTACCAAAAGAAAAAGTAACCTGAAATAACCTGATGTTAACCAAATACTTTTTTTTTATTGTTCTGTTTCCTAGTTCCCCTCAAAAAATCCACTGTTCTGCCATTGGCCAGTGGGAGTCCTCATTCTATTTTGTAGAATGGAGTTTGCACTGATTCATGATCATAAGTAAAAGTCAATTAGATCTATAACTAACTTTGTTGTAATTTTGTCTTTTGACCCAACTTTAAGAATGAATAAAAGAACAGATAAATTAGAAAATATCAATGAGAAAGATAACACACAAACACACACACACACACACACACACACACACACACACACACACACACAGATATCCATCCCAGAAATAGATAACAGAATAGCAGAGACTGGAAAGGTGAATATGATTGAAAAACGTACCAGATTAAAGGGCTTTAAAGAACTGACTATTCTTATGTTATTTAAATATTCTCAGGCTATGAAAGAAGAAGCAACATTTGTCAGTTTGTTTTATGAAGGTAGCATAACTTTAATTCCACAACTGATTAAGATAATTCAGATAATTAATAAGATAGGAAGATAGACAGAAATATAATATTAAATATAAATACAGCATTAGTAGTCTGTTATTAGTAGTCTGTTATAATTAAGTACATTAGGAAATTAAGCAAGACCTATTGTATCATACCACACAAATTTTGAAAATATATTTGCAAAGTTTAGTGGAATAGAAAAAAAAACCTAGTTATGCATAATAAATAATATTTACTAAAAATAGCAGCAAATATACCCTAAAGAGAAAAATCTTCAAACAATTTCAAAATCACATCAAGAATTACCCAGTAATATCTGTCATCACCATTATTAACTCCTCTCTCTTGACTGTTTCAGCACATGCAATATGACAAGAAAATCAAGTGACTATAATAAATGAGAAGAATGAGAAGCATGACAAAACTCTCATTGAAAAGTAGTTTAAAATACAAGAGGTTAAAAAAACTAATAATAAAAGTTTTGTAATGTGAAAAATAAAAAAGAAAAGAACAGCTATTGCTGTTTTAGGAAATAGTATCTAGAAAAATATCCATTTTTGATATTATAAAAAAAAAAGTAAGAGTAAGTTGTACAAGAAAGCAGAAAAAGTATATCAAGAAAATTCTTATTGAAAGAGAAAATATGATTGGAACCAATGGGAATGAATAACTTGCTCTTTAATGAGGAAATATAAACATCATAACAACTTGTTTTTCCATTATTAATAAAAATAAATTATTGATCAAGTAAGACTTTTTCCCAGGAATTCAAAGGTGGTACAACACTAATAATCTATTACCACAATAATTTGTATCAAAAAATTAGGATAAAAATAATACAGTTATCCAATAATGTTGAAAACACTTGTATATTTGTAAAAGTCAGTGGCCATATTTAGTTTAGTTTCTACTTCTAATTTCTAAATCTTACATTTTATTTGAAAGGCTAAATCTTTAAAAATATCTAAAAAATAAGATGAAGAACTATGTAAGAGGATTTGATTAAAAAGTTAATGAGGTTTTTTTTTTTTGCAATGAAAATCTTGGCAGAAAGAATAGCAAACTACACATACAATTTAGAAGAAGGAAACATATTCTTAAGAACAGAAATGCAAAATTTAAAAGATAAGTAAAATCTGTGTATGTCAAAAGAAACCAGAAACAAAGCCAATAAAGAGACAATTGGTAGAGTTGGGAAAGCAAACTACATCACAGATAATAGATACTTTATATCTCTATTACACAAATACCTCTATACGTTGACAAGAAAAAGACAAATAGCCAATATGCAATTGACAAATAACACAAAAATCCAATTTACAGAAATGCAATCGAAATGGCTACAAATGTATTTTTAAAATGCTCAAATTCACTAGTAGTGAGTGAAATGCTAATTCGAGTAACAGTGAAATATCACTTTGCATCCATCAGACTGAAACAGCCATTTTAAGAACTGTTTTATATGGGGAAAGTTTACTTCCAGTATTGCTGGTGGAAATGCAAAGAACTTCCGCCTTTATGGAAAGCAATCTGGCAGCAGCAATTAAACTTTAAAAGCATTTACCCTTTGACGCAGCAATCCCACTTCTGGGAGTCTAGAGCCTGGAAGTTAGAGCACCCATATGTAAATCTCATGACAGGAGAGGGGGTGGGAAAGAGAATGCTCATTGATTAGAGAATAGGTGTATAAATTATGGCATATTCAGACCATGGAAAAAAACAGTTATTCAAATGAATGAGTATAGTGTAGTTTAACAATGTGTATATAGTAAATATTGTTGTAAAACAAATTACAACTAAGGAAAAAAATAGTTACGTTAGTCCGTATAGCATTTTAAGAGCATGGAGAAAAATGTAGAAAGATACAGGTTGGTACATAAGTTACCTTGGTGGCAGTGGTGGGCCTCACATACAGATTTATGTAAAATTAAATGTGTGGGTAGATATATAAATGATTGAGGAAGAGAATAACATCATGTGTGTTGAGGCACTTAGGGTTCCAAAGGTAGGATGCTACGAAGTCCTAATATTAATCACAAGGGATCTACTATTTCCACTGAATTAGACAAGACTAAGATAGGCGAAGACTTCAGAATCATCCCTCTGCTAGGGATGCAGAATTATCTCTTCAGGCATAATAACGATCTTGAGTGACCAAGTATTTACATAATGTTTTTTCCATCATTCCCTTTCATTCCTGGGTAATCACTTTAGAATACCTCTTCCAAAGACCGAAAATTACTTTTTTGGGGATCAAATATAGCCCCAGGAGTCTAAGGTTCAGAAAGGGTGAGTTGGTTGATATTTGTTTTTCATATGTGGTTAGTATAATAGAGCGATTTAAGATTTTTGATGAATCTCATGGGGAATAGAAGAATCCAGCCATGGCTTACTGGTTGAGGTTCTGAATGCATGGCTGTAGGAGGAGACACAAGTCCTAGTCAAGGTGATTGTCAGAACTTCTGCTCCCTTCTCCTGATGGGATAGAAAGCTAAAATTGGCAAGAGACTGGATGAGATGTCGGGAACTAACTTTTAAAGCCTCACTCCCATTCTGATTCAAACATTAACTAGGGAATAGATTGACTCCCTGAGTGTGAGGAAAACAAAGTCAACACAGTATCTTGCATTTTAGTAAAAACAAAAACAAAGTCATGGCATTTGGAGGCAGAGATCTAAGTTCACATCTAAGCCTTTCTGTGACCTTGTGCAAATCATTCAGCTTCTTTGATCCTCACTCTTATCTGTACAAAAATGGACACAGAAACCCTTGTCCTGTGAGATTATCATGAACAGTCAATGGGAACCTATATAACATACTTGGCACTCAGGGGTCAATGTCCAGTAATATTCTTTTGAATGGAATGAAATGTCTTTGGGAGAAAATGTGCTGGCCCAATATGCAAAGAGTGAACAGGAAAGCTCAGTATAGAAGTCTTCCAGGAGTATGTTGAAAAGGTTCCAACACATGCGGACACTGAGTGGCAAACAAAACGCCTTGTCAGCCTTAGCTGAGAAGACGCTGGTAAGGAAGTTATTAATTAATCGCCAACCAGCCATAAGGTGTTACGGAGCCTGCTAAGTTTAAATGCTTTATTATCTGACATCCAACATATGGCACATGGTTATGAGGTAGATGACACTAGTTTTAAAGGTCATCGTTACCCAGATGAACAGATCTGAAATGGAGAAATTAGTTAACGCTTTCATCTGCTGATTTAGTGTGAACACATCCAAGAGAGCCGAGCCACTCCAGATGGCAGGCAGCAAAAATAGCTAAGAAAGATGATGTACGTTAACTGTTTCTTAATGATACCAGTGGTTCACTGGGGGAGGAGGGTTGAAGAAGAGAGAGAAAGAATCCTTCTCCAAGCACTGACTGAACTCAGGGCAGAACAAAGATCTTTTTACCTTGTTCTTGGGAGATGAAATCTTACCTGCAACAAATGGAAAAAACTGCCCTTCCATCCACATTATTAGTATTGCTACTGATTATTATTATTATCTATTGTTTCTGCTAATATTTAGTAAGCACTTCCATGTGCCAGGCACTGTTTCGTGTTTAGTGTTCATTGTTTTATATATTTCTCTCACCAACTCATTGAGGCAGTTGTGGTTAAGAATGCTGGCTTGGGAGTCAGACTTCGTGGATTCCAGTTCTATTTGTGTGACTTTCAAAAAGTTACTCCTCTGTGGCAGTTTGTCTGAAAAGTAAAGACGATGTTACTACCTACTTCACAGGTAACTGTAAGACTCACATGAGGTAATATGTACTCATAAAAAAACATTTAGAAGAATGTCTAGGACATAGTAAGTCCTCAGTAAATGTTAATGTCTGCCCCATCCCCAGGCAATCCACAACCCCACCCCCGACACATACACACAGTTTTTGCTTATAGGGAAAGGGAAGATTCCAGATGTTTAGGAGCACGCCCATGGTCACATGACTCAAATATGCACACAGATTCATGACTGGCTTCTGGGCTTCTATTACACTGGCCCAGGCAACAGATTGTCAGTCTTCAGAACACGGTCATGTCACAAGGAAGGAAATCCAGGAGCCTAAGCAAGTTATTTTCCCTTCTATTAAAGATCAAATGTCCACATCACAATGAAATGATTAAGTTTTGCAGTGATGAATATGTTATTTGCCCTGATTTGATCATCATGCATTGTATACACATATTAAAATATAACTCTGTACCCCACAAATATATATGATCGATATATTTCAATAAACTGACAAACAAAACAGTTGAGACTTTGGGTGGGATGCTGAAGAAATACATTGGAAAAATAATCTTAAATCATTAAATCCTAATAATGATAAATAGCATTTAATAAGTTCCTATACTATGTGCCCAGTGTTGGGTTAAATGTCTTACATATATCAATATTTTTCTTTTTCACAGAAACTCAGAATTTGTCCTGTCATTATCCCCATTTTATCTTTAAGAGGAATATGGCACAGGAAAGAGAAATATGTAACTACCCAAAGTTGTAGAGTTAGAAAGTGGAAGAGCTGGGGTTTGAGCTCAGGAGTCAGGAGCCAGGGCTCCTGCACTCTCCTGGCCTGGCTGGATGGGTTAGGACAGGACCTCTCTCTCAAACCCAAGCATGCAACAGAGTCACCTGGAGGGCTTGTTAGACTAAACATTGTTGGAATCTACTGCCAGTTTCTGATTTAGTAGGTTTGAGGAAGGGCCTCAGAATTTGCATTTCTAACAACTTCCTATGTGATGCTGCTGCTGCTCCTGGTGTGAGTGCCACACTTTAAGACACTTTGATTAATTAGACTTCAGAGCCTGAGTCAGGGTCACAGAAAACTGATTTGGGTCCCAGGGCCACTACTTGGTAGTTGTTAACACCGAGCAAGTCAGGAATCCCTCTGAGCTTCGGTTTCCTTATCTGCTCAGTAGGGGTTTAAGTCATTACAGCCTTATTGACTATATAAATAGTCATTAAAAGGATGCAGTTAATAAAACCATCTCCTAGAGCTATTATGGAGATTAAATAAAATACCATGTATAAAGTATCTAGTAAGTATCCTAGAACACAGTAATAACTCTCACATGGTGGTAAATAAATAAACATGTCTTAAAATTATTAAGTCCTCCCTGTGCACAGAGCATGAGGAAAGAGAGATGATGATGAATTTCCTGCCTAGGTCAAGCGAATTTAAGGACTGGAAAGATCCAAAAAGAAACACAGATGCATGCACAGACCCTGGGACAAGCATAGTGATGTCCATACACACACACCAGGTCACACCAATACACGGCAAACTGTGATCACACCTGTCCAGGGACCTGCAGAGTGCTAAGGGAGACTTGGAGAATGAACACAGACTTTCAGCTGGAAAAATTATGAAGGGTTTATGGAGAAAGGATAATCTCAGCTGGCTCTTAAAGTATGGAGGCATGTAATTTTCTTGTTTTTCTGAAAAAGAAAGAAGGAGTGCCAACTACGGGTCAGGCACTGTGCTAAGTATTTTGTATTTAATTCTCATAACCCCTAGCTGGCTAGAGCCTGGGCATTGCTATTCTCATTCAATGGATGAACACACTGGTCTGGAAAGATTAAGCAACTTGCGCTAAGTGACAGTGTAGGCACATTTTGCATGGGATTTTGGGGTGGGGTGGGAGGGGCAGGGGTGGGCTGGGAGGCTTGTTTCCTTGTACTGAAACCCCAGGGAGTGATCTTGCCATTCTGTCCCATGATTTCCTCTAGTGGAGTATTGGTAAGCTGAGCTCTGTAACTTCAAATTCACAATCTCCTCACTTAAAGTGTATCCCCTGAGTAAGGCAGAGAAGATGTAAATGTGATACAAAAATGAGCTTGGGACATCTGAAGCAAAGCTGGGAACTTTCCAGGGTATCTTGGTGAGAAACTGTCCAAAGCCCCAAGACATCTGTGCCCTTTGATGACTCCACTGCAGCTCAGCTTGAATCTCCCTCTGCAACCACCCTCAATCCCACTTCCTTCTCCAGCACCTGGGAGTGTTTGGGCGGCTCATCTAAGTGATAATATTTAAGGATGTTTGCAATTATTTCTCTGTAAGAGAAGCTCCAGGTCTGTGTCTCTCTTTTGCAAATAATACATTGTGCGGGAGCAGGGTGATGATGTTCCTCACCATCGATACAGGAAAAATTTGTTTTGTTTGGGTCGCCTATCTGTTCACAAAACACATCCACCAGTCCTTGTAGAGAAACAGAGCATATAATTCACAGGATATTTGGTCTGTTTTCATGAATAGTTCTGCTCCACTCACTTATGTGTCAGACCTCTAATAACTTAACCAAAACTTATTCCTGAAATTAGAAACTGTGGACTATACTATAAAGCATATGTACTTCACAGGGCCTGGTTTTCCAAAGTCTTGCAGTTTCAAATATTGACCTTGTGGAGGACTGGAAATTTCCCTCAGGCTATAAGTCTCTGTTGCAAGATAAGGATTGTGGCACAGCAGGTTGCTGGCTCAAAGACAGACTAGTTACTGATTGTTATGTAAAGATACTGAGAAATTGCTATAGGAAGGCATGTTTGCTAAGATCAAACTGTTGTTGATAGGACCACTTACTTGCCTTACTGGAATGTCATCTGGCTTGTTTCACTGAAAGTTACCAGCCTAACCTGTTAAACTATAACCCCACCTATGTCTCTTCCTGTAACTTCCTGGTCTGGAAAATAAATGCAGGAAGAAAACCCCAATTCGGTGTTAATTTCCCAGGGAAGGGATGGCTCTCGCTTGAGCATCCCAAAGGGAGATTAACCACTTCAGGGCTTCTCACTGCTCAGTAGAGATCGGCTTTGAGTAATCCTTTCATCTCCGTAACCCAGGGGAAGTGGGGTGACCAATCCATGGGGGGGGGCAAAGCAACACAAAGCAGCAAGAAACAAGTGAGAAGCGCTTGCTATAGGCAGAAATGGCTTTAAAAATGCCCTTTATACACACACACAAACACACACACAAACACACACACATAGACACATACACACACATGCACACACACTACTCAAGAAGCCTTTAGAACTTCACTAGGTATACATAGGCTCTAACTATATACGTATTTCTAGTAAACCTTCTTGTCTGGTTTCCAACATACAGAAGACAACTGGAAAGGTGCCATTTACTGCTTGGCACACTGACAGCAGGAAGGTGATAAAGCAGGTTACCTGCCAGTTTAAAGAAGGATCTAAACACAAAGACCTAGGAACTCTTGTCTTCCAAAACAATTACACAAATGACCAATGATAAAAAAAATAAGTAAGTGACAGTGTGGGGTAGGTAAACACACATGGTGTCAGCATGTATTAGTACTGGCAAAAGAGAGAACTGGCAGGCTGGGGGGGGGGGCGTGGATGCAAGCCTTGCTGAGCCAGTCACCCCAGGACCTTGGAATGGCTTCTTCAGTACACGGAGTCAGATTCACTTCCTTGGAGGTTGCAGTTTGGTGTGGAATTATCATGAGAGAAGGTGAGTCCCTAAGAAGCAGATGTGCAGCTTGCCCTCCATGCAGAGTGAAGCTTATTAACTTAGCTTATGTGGTCTTCACAGAGGGCCACACAATGCTTTCTTTGGCAGAAGAACACAAATTAACCCAAATCTCCATGACCATGACCCTTGGAGGACATTCTTTATGCTTGGACTGATTTAAGCTGTTTAGTTATGTCTAAAAACAGCAGTCTGATTGTGGAAAGCACTTCCTTGGGGTGACTCAGGTCTCCAGATTCCTGGGGCCTCCATTGTGTGTCTGGCATACCTCTGCGTGTCTCCTTCTCTGCAAATTCCTGTGTCCAGGATGTGGACCTCTGTTCCCTGCTGTGGGTCAAAGACCCAAGATGTTTCACTTTTTATTTATTTTTTCTTTTTTGCCGTTGTTTGCAACTGAGATAGATCCGAATCCTGACAAAGGCAGACAGCCCAGACCCCTCTGGGATCAAGTAGGGAACCGAGAGGTGACAGGAAAGAGTGATCACACATCAGCGCTCAGCACAGGGAAAACAATGCTAACCTGTGTTTGGGACCAGAGCTTCTTAGAATCCCACATTCTGAATTCAAGTATGCCATAGTTCCCTAGCTCAGGAAGCACCAAGTGAGAGATCTGGCATAGATGCAAGGAAAAGTTGGGCTTCCCTTGAAAAACTGTGTGCTTGTTTTTTTGTTTGTTTGTTTGTTTGTTCTTTTTTCTTTTCTTTTTTTTTCTACTGTCTCCCAGCCCCTTTCCTGTTGTGTTACAGAGGTCAATAATCACATAAGCAATCATGTTTCCTGCTTTGTTTTGGCCTCTAGGAAGCTTAAATGAAAATCTAGGCCAACAATTAGCAGTTTATAAGGACTTATGGAATGCTTACATTGTGGCTATCACTAGAGTCTGAAGATCATCCTTTTCCCTTATCAGATAACAGACTCATTTACCCAACTGCAGAGACAGGCATTGGAATGAGTCTGGCTGGATCATAATAAACATCCCTCTATCAAGACAGATGTCCAGGGATGGCCATGTGACCCAACTTGGACCAATCGGGGTCCTATTCCAAGGAGTGGTAGAGAAATGCAGCCTTTCCTGTGAAGCAAACCACCTAACCCCTGTAACTAGTGGAAGAGCGAGCCCCCAATGCACAGAGAAACAGGAATGAGAAATCTATAGAGATTCTAGTCAACCTCAAGGCCATTTCCACCATTCCTCACTACTGCAGTATTTTATATGCAGCAATTAATTTCTTATTGGTCCCCAGGCATTTCAAGCTGGATTTTCCATTACTTGCAACCAGAGCACTAAGAACTCACTGATATTTTTGCATTTGCCAAACTGTATTTTCTTCTCATCTTGATTCATTCAATTATTTGTTCTTTTTCTTTATTTTGCACATAATTTTCTAAGTTGCCTCACGTTCTTTCTGAAGAGAAGCAAAGTGTAAACATGTACATAATATCAAATAATTCAAATACAGTACTTTCTCCCTCTGCCATAGCCATTGATAATGGTAGCCTGTGGCAGCAAGAAAAAGTTAACTTGGTTTCCATATTTCCTGTTTCAAAGAGCAAAGAAGTAAGTGATACATTAAATTACAATTTCCAGTGGGGTAATTGTGACGTCTCAGGTATCTGGAAAATTCACTTATGTGAAAAAGTGTACTCCCTAATTTGGCCAAAAACATAAAATATCACCATATTTAAAAATATGTAAAAAAGAAAATAATTCACAAAACAACCAAAAGTAATTTAGTGGCTGTTATTTCAGTGTTGGTATCTTTTTCAGAAATAATTCTTTAGGCTGCAGAGATGTCTCAAGCATAACAATATTTCATCCCAGGCTCTAATTTCCTAGAGATCATTGTGCATGGTGATTTTGTGCATATGACTCTGTGTACTTTGCCTAGTCAAATAAATACCTCTGCATAAGGATGTATTATTTAATAGAGCAGGGTAAAGGATAATAGGACTAGTTTCTTTGGTGATCAACAGCTTTAAACACAAAACCTTTTGAATTTTTTATTTTAGATTATATCCTCTAATAAAGAAGCCATCTTGGAGGTGTACTTACTCTGAATATAAATGCTACAATTGAGCCAACTCACTAATGGGCATACAGTGATTAGATTGTCACACCCCAAGGTGTTGCCAAGCCTGGTGACAGGAGGTATTTCATGGAGATAAAGGGAAAAAAAAAGGTTTACGATCACTGTATTTGTCCAATGGGTGATCTGATCTTGCCATAAAGCTCATATTGGAAGGACCTCTTCCCTCTGAAAAGCATCTAAATCACCTGTCTTTAAGCTATTGTGGTTAGAATGACTCTACCCTCCCAACACATACACCACTCACACCACCCCCACTGGAGGGAGAGTGTGAGGTATAAATGGAGGGTTCAAATTAGCAAAGCAGAGAGCTCCATTGAACACTCGAAAAAGCACAGATAGCAGTATACAGAGTATCCTGGAAGGAAGCAGAAATGGGTGGAGATACATCCTTACTAATGTATAAAGACCTCAGATAGAGATAGACAATCTGGAATGGCTCAGGACACACACACACACACACACACACACACACACACACACAGTATGGGTTTGCCCAGGTGGGCCAGACATTTTCCATCAGACACAGTGGTTGAGAGTTTCTACCAGTGCTTCTGGAAGGAGGAATGAGTGGCCAACATCAGAAATGGATCAGACAGCCCTTTACTAACTGGACCTATCTTACACCAGATGAGAGTTAAAGATGCCTCGTCTCTGAAAGAAAGTGAGCCAAGATGCCGGGTACCATTTAAGCTTTATTAAAGAAAGATATCTGTGGCAGGCAGCCCGGGGCTGCCCTGAAAATGGGGGACAGTACGAGGTGTGGGGGTGATAGAGCTTATATTGGTATGTTGGTGCCAAGAGTTGGGTGATGTAATTCCGGGGTGAGGATTGAGTTAGGTCATGGGGATGGAGAGTTCTGCACATGTGGCAATGCTGAAAGTTTCATTTTCTCTGAAATCATGAGGCTTCTTGTGAAAGAGAATGGGGGAGGGGAGGGGAGGAGGTGGACAGCACCATTTTGTACTTGGGCTTGTCTAAACTGACACTGGTTATATTTCAGATCTATTAATCTCTACATGTGTTCATTTTGTAAAGTTCTCAATGTAGGACATAGGTTCAGTCATGCTTAACAACACAAGCCATCAAATGAACCATGGGAAAGAGCATGGCCTTTGCATTTGGACCACCAGGTTCTGTCCTTTGCTGCAATGCGACTTTGACAAGTCACTTGACTTTTACAGGCTTCAAGTTCTTCATGTTTAAATGAAGATATTAACAGTATCCATTAAAGTTGTAAGGAATTATAAAATTATATGTATGTAAGGAGCTTGGTTCAATGCCTGGTACATTTACATGCTCAATAAATGTTACCTATGATTATTTTATCATCATCATAATTATTATTAGTGTTATTACTAGGATTACCATGTTCATAAAGCCCTTAAAGGACTTCATCCTTCTAGTTATTGAGGTAGAAAGGATGAAAAGGGTAAGATGGGAGGGAAGGAAAAAAAGGAAGGAAGAAAGACTGGAAGGAAGGATAAAAGAAAAGGAGAGTTGAAGGAACAAAGGAAGGAAGGAAGGAAGGAAGGAAGGAAGGAAGGAGTGATCTTACCAGGATTGGTAAATTCTGTCTATTAAAATTAAGATTAAGATGACCAGAACAGGATAAAGCATGCTTCTTTTGTAGAGTTCTGTCTTGGGCTATTTGTGTTTGAGGACATAAAGCATTAGAACAGCTCTCACAGGTAGCTCTCACAGGTTCATCTGTCGGAAGGCATGCCAGGATCTGAGTGGATATTGAAGATGGCAGAGGATGGAGACCCATCTAGATTCTGGAGCTGACTTTCATACTAGCTCAATCCCTGGTGTGCAAAGAGGCAGCATATTGAATTCAGGCTTAGCTGAGGTATTTGTCTGGGTGTTTGTCTGAGCGGAACAAGTACGAGGGTAATAAGAAAGAGATATCTAGACAGTCATGACCACCAGGGTCAGAGAAAAGAAGGGGCAGCCAAGCAGAGATTTTGGCAGCAGACAGAATCTCTGTGTTGAGGATGGTGTTCTCCAGCAAAGAAGCAGAGAAGCCCCTCTGTGGAGAACTCCTGTACAAAATGGAGGTTGGAGGAAAGTTCCAATCTAGAGTGTTGAGTGAGATTCTATATGAATTAGACCATGTGTCACTCCTGCTTGCAACCCTTCAAAAATCTCCCACTGTATGTAATATGAAATCCCAACTTCTTGCTAGGGTTGGGTAGTGCCCAAGTGATCTGGGTCTTGTTCCCTCTGCCAGCCTCATCTTCTCCCACCTGTTCCATCTCCTCATCCTGAGCTCCTTCTTATTTTAGGGCCTTTGCACTTCCTTTTTCTTTTTCATTTTTTTGTCACTGGAAGGTGCTTCTGTCCATGTCCACATAACTAGATTTGAGTCATGCCTCAGATCTCAATCCCAATGCCATCTCCTTACAGAAGTGTTCCATTATAGGGTAGAGTTATCTTCTACCATATCAACATGTTTATTTCCTCCAGAGCATGTGTCATAGTCAATAATCACCTGTTCATTGATTTCCTTACTGTTTATTACTTGTATTTCTTCCATTGCCTCTAGGAACCACTCCCGATTTGCTTCATCCCACGCTGCTATATCCTCAGCACCAAGCACAAGGTCTGCAGAAGATGGAGGGTCCAGAAATATTTGTTGATTAGGTGGATAAAGACTCTTAAAGCTGAACATGATGCCCTAGACCTCATGTGCAATTAACCTTGCAAGATCAACACCATAAGCTGGTCAGGAATTCCTGCCTCACTGGGCTTAACCAGAACAACTGTGCAAGAACTGATAGTTGGTAGGGAAATGAAGCAGAGGATCACATTAGATTGCTCAAAGAAAAAGGTATGAACAGTGATGGTATTAGTTGAGGCTGTGGCGTGCAGGATAGAGGAGAAAGAATTCAGCTTCTGTTCCACGTCTAGCAAAGAAGAGGAGAAATCTCTTTTCCTATATCACTATTGAGGGCCATTTTGTAAAATTCTAAGAGTAGAGAAAGGCCACTGCCCCTAACCTGCAGATGATGTCAAAAGAGAATTGGAGACTTTTCTCCCATGAAGACTACATCCTTTGGAATGTAATAAAAAAATTTAAAAGGCTTTTAGAGATACATTGATGTTACATTGATATTGCCACACTGAATTCCTTTTGATTCCCCATGATACTTACGAAAGGACCTTTTAAAGCCCAATTTGAATGCTTTAATGCCAGTTTGCAAACTGGGTTCAATTCTCTTCTGATTCAAAAAAACAAAAACAAAAAACAAAAAAACAAACAAAAAATAGAAAACAAAGCAAAACATAAAAACTTTTATGAGAATTCAGTATTTGAAAAATAAGTTTCCTGGTCACACAAGCTATAGAGATGGAAAGCATGTGGGGTAAATAATACATGCTCTGAACAAGGCAAAATATGTGAAAAACTTATATCTGTACTTTTGTTTTTGCTATGCAGTTTACACAAATCACTGCCTGAGCATTAATATTTATACTCCTAAGCACTTTTTTTCTGCCATGCCCATCAAACTGTCACATAATCAGGGTAGTCAGTATATCACATAGCACAGGGGAGAGCAACTTGCCAGCCTGAGTTCCTGTAAATATTTTTCTTTTGTGCTGGATTAAGATTATCTTCATGGTAGGGGTCCTTGTGGAAGTAAAGTTTGCCAACATATTTTATGACTTAAAAAAATGTGGACACTTCAAGATTCCACAAAGTTGGTGTTTATACTGTGCTTGGAAGAAACCTTTCTGACCTAGCCTCTGAAGTTTTTGATGCTTATTCATCCTGAATTTATCTTTAAGCTAAAGAGAGGGCCATTTTCTGCAGAGAGGTATTTTTCTTGGCAGAAAACATAAATACCGAATTCACTCTTGGGTTATGGCTTGTCTGAAAGTGCCCCCGATGCCCCTAAACTTTCTAAAGGAGATCAGTACTCTTGCACTACACCTGCTCAGATAAGTTTAGGGCTGCTTAACATCTACAAAACATAGATGTTTGACATCAAACTTCCTTTACCATGATATTTAATTTTCAGTGCTTCCCTATTGTGTGAGAGAGAGTGTGGCAGAAAGAGCATGAGGGTTTGGGGCCAGGCAGACCTAGTTTTGCACCTTGCTTCTACTACGTCATATGTGCCTGATTTGCCTACTTCAAATTTAACTGCAAAATCTGGATCATAATGAACAGTCAGTAAAACTAAGTAGCTGAAAGTATTGGCTCTAGAGAGATGGTCTGAGTTGAAATACTGGCTATATATGACTTAGTACAAGTGACTCCATTTTTCTAAAGCTTTAGTTACCTCATCTGTAAAATGGGGATGTGGAATAGCATCTACTTTACTGTTTGTTGTGAGGAGTATATATGTATATCAGCTAGCTATGGATGCATAACAAACCAACAAATCTCAATGGCTTAAAACAATAACCACTTATTATTGCTCATGAGTCTGTGGGTTATCTGGGCAGTTCTATTTTGGCTAGGCTCACTTATGCATGTATGGTCAGCTACAAGATGGGCAGGCAGTTTTGCTGATCTTGCCTGTGTTCTTTCATATGTTTGGGAGTTGGCTATCTCAAAATTAGTCTGACATGGTCTTGGCTGGAACAACTGGGTTCTTTTCTACACAATGTCTCATTGTTTAGTAGGATACCCCGGACTTGTTCTCATGGTGGTTGGGCAGGGTTCTGATTAAAAGAAAATTTTTTAAAAAGAGAGAAAAAGAGAGAGATTGGGATGCAAAACCTATTGAGGCCTAGGCTCAGATCTAGGATAACACTATCTCTTCCACAAAGCAAGTCCGAAGTCTGAAATGAGGAGATTATAGAGTTACAGCAATGGGCATGGTTACAGGGAGGCCAATAACTTGAGGCACCAGTATGGTCAAGCTACCACAATATGCAAAACACTTATCATAAAGGTGATCATATAATAACTGCTTAGTAGAAGTTACCTGTCATGAAAGGTTGGATGCTGCCTGATAACATCATTATGGAGATTAAAATTCAAATAGATAGCTGTGAGTAAAGTAATCGTATCTACTGTGGCATAGGTTCTCACTAAATAGTAGTAGCTGAGGGGGAAAAGACGGCCACTGGGCCTTAGGCAGCCGGGAAACTTGTGGAACTTCTTCTTGCCGTCTCTTAAGGGAGGACCGCTGCTGGTGGCCAGTTGTGGGGGCTGACCGCCACTTTGCCCTTGGCAGGAGAGGCTGCCTCATTTACAGGCAACAGCTTTGAAGTGTGGAGCAGGAAAAGAACTCTTTCTTAGCCACAGCGGCCAGCTGCCCTATTCAGAATTCGAGGTTTCAGGCCAGCATGAAAGAAGATTCCTGGGAGCGCCCGAGCCATGCCGCGGGACCAAGTGAGCAGCCCCAGGCCACCGAGGACAGGGACAGCGATGACGCAGAGGCAGAAAGGGAGCCACCTGGCCCGGCCAAGCCCTGTGAGTGACCCCTGGCCCGGCCCTGCTCAGGGGGCAGACGCCCACCTGGCTCCCGCCTGCCCCACCGGGCCACTCACCGGTCCGGGGCTGCCTCCATTTTCTGAGGTGGTGGCGGCTCCGGCCCAGCTCGACCAGGCCTGTCCTCCTCGCCCGGCTCGGCTCCTCACTGAGCTGTCCCACTTGCTTGCCCCGGCGTGGAGCTTCCCGGGGCCTGTGGGCCGGCCTCCCATCCCACTCCCTCCATGGTACTCTGGTGGAGCTGGTGGCATGGGGCGTCCCCGGCCATTGTTGGGAGGGCAAGGAAGTATGGTCTGGGCCAACTGTCATTCCACCGCACCCTGGGCTCCGGCCCCCGGTAAACTTCCTGTTACCAGGAGGCAGATACCATCTCTGCAGCCACCAGTTCGGAAAAACGCCTAACCGATTTCTGGTTAGGAATCGTGTGGTCGGAGCATTCCTGAGTTCGCTTGAACCTACCGGAGAGCTGACTGTGGGCAGGGACCAGAGTCGGTCCACACCGTGGGGATTCAAAGGTGAACCGTGTGCTGTGGGCTCCTCCCCCGAAGAGCTCACGCTCTGGTGTGGAAGATAAGACAAGTACACAAATAACCGTGATACCAGGAGCAAGGTGATAAGTCCCAAGAAAGATCTACACAGTACTACAAAGGCACCCAGAGTGACCGGTCGTCTGCGCCTAGCAGAAACCAGGTAGACTTCCTGGGCAAGGCGGTGCCGAGCAGGGTCTTAAAGGCCCAGCTGATAGATGAGGGTTGCAGAAGACACGTCCCAGCCCAGCCAAGTGCGCACAGAGTGGGGAGACGTCTGGCTAGGGAGATGGAGACTCGGCAGAAAACACACACCCTGCGGGGCCGCCACTGTGAGATCCAGCAGCCCAGCCTAGTGCACACAGAGTGGGGAGACATCTGGCTAGGGAGGTGGAGACTCGACAGAAACCACACACCCTCTGGGGCCACCAGTGCATGATCCAGCAGGCTGGGCCAGAGCACACGGAACAGGGAGAAGTCCTGCATGGGAAGTGGAAGCTCAGCAGAGACCACACACACTGCGGTACCGCCCCATGATCCAGCAGCCCAGCAGAGTCCAAGCTGACCAGAGAGGTGGCTCCCCAGAGAGGCCCAAGACCCAAGGCAACCACACACACAAGGCACTAGAGGCCAACTGAGCAGTCACAGAGGTAGCCATACCAAATTGGCAACCACAGCAACATCTTAGTTAGTCAATAGTCTCAAACCAGTGGACTGTGAAACCCCCTGCCACAATGAATAAACATCCAAAAAAAAAAAATACCAGAAATACAAAAAATCAAGAAAGTACACCACGAAAAGTTAATAAATCTCAAACTCTAGATCCTATAGAACAAGAAGCCCTTGAAATGACTGACAAGGAATTTTGAGTGATAATTCTAAGGAAACTGAATGAAATACAAGAAAACTCAGCTAGACATCATGATGAAATGAGGAAAAGTATGCAGGACCTGAAAGAGGAAATGGAGAAGGAAATCAATGTCCTGAAAAAAAAAATGTAGCGGAACTTGCCGAACTGAAGAAGTTATTCAGTGAAATAAAAAACACAATGGAGAGTTTAACCAGCAGGCTTGTCGAAGTTGAAGAGAGAACCTCTGAACTTGAAGATGGGCTGTTTGAAATAACACAAGCTGACAAAAAAAGAAAAAAAGAATCAAAGACATTGAAGAAAATCTGAGAGAGATATCAGGCAACCTTAAGCGCTCAAATATCTGAGTCATGGGTATTCCAGAAGGGAAGGAAAAAGGAGATTGTATTAAAAACATATTCAACAAAATAGTGGCAGAAAACTTCCCAGGTATAGGAAAAATCACAGATCTTCAGAACCAGAAAGCTCAATGATCCCCAAACATATTCAACCCCAAAAGGCCCTCTCCAGGACATGTTATAGTCAAATTGGCAAAACTCAGAGACAACGAGAGAAACTTAAAAGCTGCAAGAGAGAAGTGTCAAATCACCTATAAGGGAGCCCCAATCAGGCTAACATCAGACTTTTCATCACAAACCCTAAAAGCTAGAAAGGAATGGGATGATATATTCAAAATACTAAAAGTCAAAGATTGCCAGCCAAGAATACTCTACCCTGCAAGGCTATCCTTCCAAAATGAAGGGCAAATAGTATATTTCTCAGACAAACAAAAGCTGTGGGAGTTCACTACCCCATGACCACCCTTACAAGAAATCCTCAAGGGATTACTGGGTTTGGTTCCTGAAAAATAACTACCACTGCCATAAAAACCCAAGAAAAATCAATACCCACTAGTATAATAAAAATGGCATTCATGAAGAGAAAACCAACAAACAAAAATGCTATCTACAACCCAAGGAACCAACAAACACAGCAACCAAACAGTATATCAGAAAGCAAGGAACAAAAGTCACCTAAGACAACCAAACAACCAATAAAATGCTAGGAATATATCAACACATTTCAATAACAACTCTTAATGTAAAAAGCTTAAATTCTCTAATCAAAAGACACAGACTGGCTGACTGGATTAAAAAGGAGGACCCAATTATATGCTGCCTACAAGAGACCCACCTCACCCATAAAGATTCACAAAGACTAAGAGTGAAAGGATGGAAAAAGATTTACCAAGCCAACAGAAAAGAAAAACGAGCTGGAGTAGCTATTCTTATATCTGACAAAATAGACTTTAAACTAAAAACCATAAAAAGAGACAATGAGGGACACTACTTAATGATAAAAGGACTGATCCATCAAGAAGGCATAACAATTATAAATATGTATGCACCCAATGTTGGAGCAGCCAGATTTATAAAACAAACTCTATTAGAACTAAAGAAGGAAATAGACATTAATACCATAATAGCAGGGGACCTGAACACCCCACTGTCAATATTAGACAGATCATCCAGGTGAAGAATCAGTAGAGAAACACAAGATCTAAACAATACTCTAGACCAATTGGACTTGGCAGATATCTACATAACTTTCCATCCAACAACCTCAGAATATTCATTCTTCTCATCAGCACATGGAACATTCTCCAGGATAGATCACATATTAGGTCACAAATCAAGTCTCAATAAATTCAAAAGAATTGGAATTATCCCATGTATTTTCTCAGACAACAATGGATTAAAACTAGAAATCAATAACAAACAAAACTCTGGAAACTATACAAACACATGGAAATTAAACAGCATACTACTTATTGACATATGGGTCCAAGAAGAAATCAAGCAGGAAATCAAAAAATTTATTGAAACTAATGAAAATAATGATACCTCATAACAAAACCTGTGGGATACTGCAAAAGCAGTATTAAGGGGGAAATTTATTGCATTAAATACTCACCTCAGAAGAATGGAAAGATGGCACGTGAACAACCTAACACTTCACCTTAAAGAACTTGAAAAACAAGAACAATCCAAACCTAAAGTTAGCAGATGGAAAGAAATCATTAAGATCAGAGCAGAAATGAATGAAATTGAAACCCAAAAAACAATACAAAAGATCAATGAATCAAAAAGTTGGTCTTTTGAAAAGATAAATAAAATTGACAAACCATTAGCATGGCTAACAAAAAAAAGAAGAAAGAAGAGAGATGATTCAAATAACAAAAATTAGAAATGAAAAAGGTGATATTACAACTGATTCATCTGAAATACAAAGAATCATTTGAGACTACTATAAACAACTATATGCCAACAAATTTGAAAATCTGGAGGAAATGGATAAATTTCTGGACACACACAAGCTCCCAAACCTGAACCATGAAGACGTAGAAAATTTGAACAGACCAATAACAATAAAGGAGATTGAAGCTGTTATCAGAGGGCTCCCAACAAATAAAAGCCCAGGACCAGATGGATTCGCAGTAGAATTTTACAAAACATTCAAAGAGGAATTGACATCGATTCTTTACAAACTATTCCAAAAGATTGAAACGGACGCAAATCTCCCAAACTCATTCTATGAAGCAAACATCATCCTGATACCAAAACCAGGTAAAGATATAACCAAAAAAGAAAACTACAGGCCAATATCCTTGATGAATATAGATGCAAAAATCCTCACTAAAATACTAGCAAACAGAATACAGCAACACAGACGTAAAATTATTCACCACGATCAAGTGGGATTCATCCCAGGGATGCAAGGTTGGTTCAACATATGCAAATCAATAAATGTGATACACCATATTAATAAACTCAAACACAAGGACCATATGATCATCTCTATAGATGCTGAAAAAGCATTTGATAAAGTTCAGCACTCATTCATGACAAAGACCCTCTATAAGTTAGGTATAGAGGGAAAGTATCTCAACATAATTAATGCCATATATGCCAAACCCACTGCCAATATCATCCTGAATGGGGAAAAGCTGAAAGCTTTTCCATTAAGAACAGGAATTAGACAAGGATGCCCACTCTCACCACTCCTATTCAACATAGTATTGGAAGTACTAGCCAGAGCAATCAGAGAAGAGAAGGAAATAGAGGGCATCCAGATTGGAAAAGATGAAGTCAAACTGTCTCTGTTTGCAGATAACATGATCCTATATATCGAACAGCCTAAAACCTCTACAAAAAAACTCTTGGAATTGATAAATGATTTCAGCACAGTAGCAGGATACAAAATCAACACACAAAAATCAGTAGCATTTCTTTTCTCCAATAGTGAACATGCAGAACGAGAAATCAAGAAAGCCTGCCCATTTACAATAGCCACCAAAAAAAATAAAATACTTAGGAATTGAGTTAACCAAGGATGTGAAAAATCTCTATAATGAGAACTACAAACCACTGCTGAGAGAAATTAGAGAGGATACAAGAAGATGGAAAGATATCCCATGCTCTTGGATTGGAAAAATCAACATAGTGAAAATGTCCATACTACCCAAATTGATATACAAATTCAATGCAATCCCCATCAAAATTCCAATGACATTTTTCTCAGAAATGGAAAGAACTATACAGAAATTTATATGGAATAATAAAAGACCATGTGTAGCCAAAGCAACAATGAGCAAAAAAAAAAAAAATAAAGCTGGAGGCATAACACTACCTGACTTTAAGCTATACTACAAAGCTATAATAAGCAAAACAGTATGGTACTGGCATAAAAACAGACACACTGATCAATGGAATAGAATAGAGAATCCAGAAATCAACCCACACACTTACTGCCATCTGATCTTTGAAAAAGGCACCAAGCCTATTCACTGGGAAATGGACTGCCTCTTCAGCAAATGGTGCTGTGATAACTGGATATCCATATGTAGGAGAATGAAACTAGACCCATACCTCTCACCATATGATAAAATCAACTCAAAATGGATTAAGGATTTAAATATACATCCTGAAACAATAAAACTTCTTAAAGAAAACATAGGAGAAACACTTCAGGAAAATCGGACTGGACACAGACTTCATGAATACGACCCCCAAAGCACGGGCAACCAGAGGAACAATAAACAAATGGGATTATATCAAACTAAAAAGCTTCTGCACAGCAAAAGAAACAATTAAAAGAGTTAAAAGACAACCAACAGAGTGGGAGAAAATATTTGCAAAATATATATCTGACAAAGGATTAATATCCAGAATATATAAGGAACTCAAACAACTTTACAAGAAAAAAACAAGCAACCCAATTAAAAAATGGGCAAAAGAGCTAAGTAGGCATTTCTCTAAGGAAGATATACAAATGGCCAACAGACATATGAAAAAATGCTCAACATCACTCAGCATCCGGGAAATGCAAATCAAAACCACATTGAGATACCATCTCACCCCAGTTAGGATGGCTAAAATCCAAAAGACTCTGAACGATAAATGCTGGCGAGGTTGCGGAGAAAAAGGAACTCTCATACATTGTTGTTGGGACTGAAAAATGGTGCAGCCTCTATGGAAAATGGTATGGAGGTTCCTCAAACAATTGCAGATAGATCTACCATATGACCCAGCTATCCCACTGCTGGGAATATACCCAGAGGAATGGAAACCATCAAGTCAAAGGTATACGTGTTCCCCAATGTTCATTGCAGCACTCTTTACAATAGAGCTGGAACCAGCCCAAATGTCCATCATCGGATGAGTGGATACGGAAAATGTGGTACATGTACACAATGGAATACTACTCAGCTATAAAAACGAATGAAATACTGCCATTTGCAACAACATGGACGGACCTTGAGAGAATTATATTAAGTGAAACGAGTCAGGCACAGAAAGAGAAATACCACATGTTCTCACTTATTGGTGGGAGCCAAAAATTAATATATAAATTCACACACACACACACACACACACACACACACACACACACACACACAAAACTGGGGGGGGAGAAGATATAACAACTACAATTACTTGAAGTTGATACAACAAGTAAACAGAAAGGACATTGTTGGGGGGGGAGGGAGGAGAGGGAGGAGGGAGGGAGGTTTTGGTAAGGGGCAACAATAATCAACCACAATGTATATTAAAAAAATAAATAAATAAATAGTAGCAGTGATGTCCCCCTGTGCTCTAGAGTAAGAATACTGTATTTTCTGTTTTTTCAGATGCTTCGCCGTGGATGTTAATGCACCCTAGGATGCTGTGATGGTTAATTTTATGTATCATTTTGATTGGACTCGGGGATGCCCAGGTAGCTAGTAAAATGTTGGGGTGTGTCTGTGCAGGTATTTCCAGATGAGATTAACATATGAATCAGTACACTGAGAGAGCAGATTTCTCTCCCCAATGTTGGTGGGAACCATTCAACCCTCTGAATGCTTGAACAGAACAAAAAGGTGAAGGAGAAGCCAATTTTGTCTCTCTGCTTGAGATGGAAGATCCATCTTCTCCTGCTATCGAACATAGGTGCTCCTGGTTCTTAGGCCTTCAGACTTGGACTGGGACTTGCACCAGTGGCTCTCCCAGTTTTCAGGCCTTTGGGTTTGGACTGGAACTATACCACCAGCTTTTCCTGTACCACCAGCTTTCACATGGCAGATTGTGGAACTTCTCAGCCTCCATAATCATTTAAGACAATCCCTCATAATAATCATAAATCTCTTTCTATATATCTGGATATTACACTGTTTCTGTTTCTCTGCAGAGTCCTAACTAGTACAGATGCCCTTTCTGTATCTTTATAGGTCAAACAATCTTTTTGAACGTCTTGTTTCTGATTGCTCTCTCTTCCTTCCCTTGGGATCACCTTCCAATGATCCTACAGAGCCCTTTATCTTCACATTGTATCATCCAGCACCTTCCTCCTTAGATTTGATTGTTTATATTGATGCCTTGTCTCCCTAATAATCATTCCAACTTCTCAAGTGCAAGGACTGTTAAGGAATCCTATGTTTCATTTCCTTTCACACATGATAAATACTCAACAAATATAGGTATTTGGGAACCGGGGTGTAAAAGAGAGAATGAAGGAGGAAAACTAAATTATATATTTTTTTCTAGCTTAGGGAATATTGGCCAATCTATTAATATATTAAATTATTATTGCACCAAATATTCCATGGTGTAATTCAAGAGATAAAAAAACATAATTAGGTTTCATCCCTTAATTTCTCTCTGGTCTACTGTTATGTTTAAAATTTTACTTTAAACTTTGTTTTGTATGCTTAAGGCATTGTTAGTTACTGCTTAGCATGACTCCTCTATGAATTACTCTTATGATAATTAATATAGTGTTTCAGATGCGGTGCTTCCATATACTAATTTATACCTAATAACTTGATTATCCAGATGTTAGCCTATTCCCTTGACTCTGATGGCCTTCAGTATTAGCCAGAATACACTGATAGGGCTTGGCAACTGTTTACATTTCCCTGAAATAATTTTGTGTACAAAGATGTAGAGAATAATGTCTGTTTTACTTAGAATTTCTGACAAGTGAGGGATGTGAGTTTGCCTGTGTTTTTATACCTTTTACAACTCTGCTTTTCTCCAGAGTCAAAATTAAACCAACACCCACCCTAAGGGTAGGAGTTAGGACTAGTCACAGGTGACATATTACTTTCTTGTCATCGTGCAGGCCAAATTTTCATGCTTTGCAAAACCATTCATTTCAATGCTGTCAGGGAGCTTTATATCATGCCTTAAGCTTTTTTTTGGGTGTCATGCTGGTGTTAATTCAGGGTTTATTTTTTAATATCAATGTTAGATTTACTGTACTCTGCTAATGTATACAGAAGAAAGGCAGTAGATACCAAGCATCATTATTAACTATTATTACATTGATGTGTAAAACACAGCTATTATTACTGACAGTTTGGTTTGTTGGAATTATATGACATTTAAATATTTCAGGCCAGCTATCAATACCTGTGATTTTTTTCCCCGTGCTTTTGATGTTTTCAACATTTAGAGCTATAGAGAAGCAGGCAAACTATTTTATGGAGGCAGAGCATGGTGGGGTAGAAACTGTCTGGGTTTGTGGAAATCAAGTTTTAAATTCTGCTCTCAAACCACTGGGTGAAGACCTATTGACATGGTAGTCCTTGCAGAAAAGTGGGACATTCTGGTAGACCTTATGCTCACAATGGCCAGCACATGAAATAAGTGCTGGAAAAAGCAATTATGAATTTAGTTTGACTAATAAAAATCAATGAAGAAGAGAAGAGATAGGTAAACCATCTTCTTCTATAAAGACTGCAGCTACAGTCATGTGCTGCATTGGGGTATAGCATTTGAAGAGGACATTGAGAGAACACTACTATCCCCCCAGGATAGTTGAGGCTATTAGGATATTTAGACTGGAGAACAGATCTAAGAGTGATGATGATGGAAAAATGACTATCTTCAATTATGTGAGGGTAAGCACGTGAAAAAGATATTAGACTTGTTTTTCTCTTCCACAAGGCAGAGAAATACCAATGTGGCAGTTGTTCCAGAGAAGTTCATTTCATCTCCATAAAAAGAAATTCCTAGAGATAAGAATAATTCAACAGGGAGCACAACTGCCTTAAAATGTCAAGATCACTCTGTCACTGAACATTGAGTGGGGACAATATTCTTCATCTCAGAGGTGGTCAGTGAAATTACTGACCTGGAGGGAGGGTGACCGCAGATTATCCAGCCAATTCTAAGGTTTCATGATCCTAGTTGGGGAAGATCAGGAGAGAGTTGAGTCCAGAGCTGGGGCTTATGTGAAGCTTAGAAATTCCACAGGTAAAGGGCATGTAAGATGGGAGAAGCAACGATTATGAGTGAGTATGAGTTTTTCTATGAATATGAGGAGAATGGTGAAATGAGCTTGTGGTGAGTGCAAGGTTTATGGAGGGGGCTGCTGAAGATACGTCTTGATATATAACATGAGCCTAGACCATCAAGGGCACCCTTAGGAATGATTCTTGATTCTTTAGGTAAGTTGCCCTTGACAACTTTAGGTTAGAGAAAAAAAATATTTCGATAAGTATTTAAGGAAGATGACTTAAGTTCCAGAATAAATTGAAATGTGTAGTGTGGCAGAGAAGATAGGAAAATATTAAGTTAAGTGAAATGAGGCACCTCCAAGATGCATATCTTCATCCCACCAGGAGAGTTGGTCACTATTCTCTGCACTGTTACATTACCCCATTTTTCATGTCTGTCTCTCACACTACGAGCTTCAGGTTAGCAAAGTCTCTATTCTACTTACCTCTCTCTCTGACCCTTGTTAGGTACTTAATTTACGCTTATTGTATAAATAATCCAGTTGCAATGTGAAATGAGGAGAGTCTGGGCATCTGGCAAAGATTAGAAGAAATGAGAACATGAAGAAATGATTTTAGAACTATAGAAATACAAAATTTGAAGAGACTTGTGGTGGTGATTCTGCTCCAAAAGTAGGACCTACCCTTTACCAATATTTACTTATTTCTAAGCAGTTTAAGCCTTCCTTCTTCCAGAAAAGATGTAAGGCCTTTTAGTTTAGTTATGTTTTTACAACAAAAAATATGCCGTAAATGGAATAGACATAGAAAATAGTAACCAAAGAGGATGCCAAAATAGCTCCCCTCCCTATACTTTAAAGGTGGATTCTCCCCAGCTGTGTAGCCAAGGTAGGCTGTGGCCATAGTTATTTGTTTAGCTGAAGTCATAAATTTTTCCTCACAGGAAATCATAGCCAGAAAAGTAGAACTGTAGTCAAATGGAAACTGAAATATTTGTGTAGCAGGTGTATGCATAACAAGCCAAATTCTCAAGGCAGGTGAGATGGTTGGTAATGAAATACCTTGTTCTACTCCTGAGAATGGAAACAAACCCTGTACATGAATCTAATGATTACCTGCCCCACTGTCCCTGGGCACCTTCAAGTTCGGAGGATCTCTGGTAGACTAAGACCTCTGTCAATTCATGCCAATGGGCTTGGTCCTCCTGTGGTCCAGAGAAGCACCTCCATAATTTAGTAGTCTTTGTCAGACACCTCATTAGAAGATTAGGTCATATACTGAGCTTCCTTTAGGCTCAACTTCATGTTCAAAATTGCATTTGTATAAATCATAGTGAAATCTTTCAGATGACCCTAGATGAGGAGTATTGTAGAAGGAGCACGGATCTGAAGCCAGGTACTACTGAGTTTGATTTGCAACTTCACCACTGTGTGACTATGGGAACTCTTCATCTCTGTGACCCTCCGTCATCACATCTGTTAAATAGAAATAATTTTAATGCTTAAAGTATGTAAGAGCTCTAGTACAGAAGCTGATTTTAGTGGGATCCCTAAAATTATTGAGTATTTATAATTAAACATACAGCATGTGTGTTTCAACAGCATGTCCATGTTTTACTCATTTCACAAATGACATCTTATGACTTGGGCAAATTATTAAAGGTTATGCAACCAATTAAAGGCAGAAGGAAAACAAACAACTCAGGTTTCTTGAGTTGCAGGATTGTGCTTTTTCTCCCCGTTCTTCTCCAGGAGAAGCTAAATGACAGCCAAACCCATAAGAATCAGTATCTTGGCTTTCTGAGAGAATTACATTCACAGATTTCTTAAAAAAGAGTCTAGCATGAATAATAGTAAGCCTCATCCTAAATGAGGGGAAATCTAACAAACTGTTGAATTTCTGGAACTATATATTTATGGCATTACTAAGAACACTCATATATTTTCTCATCTATAAGGTGAATTATTTCAGAGTCACAAAGGCAGCACAAGCCACCGGTGAGCAGATGTTTGGATGTTTCATAATGAGTGAAATCATAGTATGGTCAGAAAAGTCATGGCAATCAGGGTTTGAATCTAAACTTTGGAGCTTAAATGTATTATGTGAATTTGCCAAAATTACTTAACTCACCTGAATCTCAGTTTCCTCATCAGCAAAATGGGTATACTGCACCTAATTTAAAACCTGGATGCAATATAAAAGAGTGGGAATTATATATAAGGATCAGGCAACCAATAACAAGCACATGAAAATAAAGGCATTTTATTAACCTTCTGCCTTTAAATAATGTTGCTTCAAACTCTGCTCTTGACACTCTTTTCTGCAGAAGAAACTCAGCCAGTGTAAAGGCAGCCTTTATCAGGAAATAAAATCCTGTTGCCTATTTTGCATAGACTTTGAAAGTAAAGCACCAATGACAATCCCAGGCAACTCAATATCCTTAGCATTTCTGGTGTCAAGACCCAGCCAGAGCTGTGATTGATGAGAGGGAAAAGTCTCCCATCGTATTCTTCACTTTTCAAATCAAGGCCACAGGAGACAACCAAATAAATTAATTAATAAGGAACAAGAAAAAGAAATAATGCCCTGGAAGCCCTAAGACGCCCAGAAGGATGAGGCTACCCCAAGCCCTGGGGCCAGTGCTATGGCAGGACAGCCCCACAAGTAGGCTCACATTTGAGCTGACTCAGTGGAATGTGACCGCCGTTGTTCTGCATCACTGAAATCACACCAGGGTTTGACAAATCCCTTTATATCCCCCACTGAAAGTGGATTCATAAACATCACCTCTTTTGAGAGGAATTTAAAGATATTTCTTCTTTTTGATCACACATCAAAGCAGGGATAACATTTTTGTTGTTCTTAAGTGAACTGTTATTAGCCTACAAACTAAATCTGTGGAGGGTCTTAGGAGGGAAAATTAACATTTTATTTTCAGAAGGCAAAAGACGACAGCTTTGGTGGCTATACAAGTTTACTGCCTGGAAGGTAAATGCACCTTGGATCTCTTTTATTGCTGGGTCTGCCAGGGCTGCACAAAACTAATTTTAAGTTAATATTCTTGGGATCTGGAAGACTTTGCCCTTATTCTAATGGAGTTGAGCATTGAAATTACAATAGCTATTCTTCAGCTTGAGATTCTGACTATTTCATTAAAAACATCTGCACATGATTGAATAAAAAATGGGTATTAGCATAGCATTATGCTAGGATGAGGATATTCTAGTTCTCTTAGCTATATGACCTGAGGCAAGTAGCTTCATCACCCTGAGCATCACCTTTCTTGTACATAAGATGGAACTGTTGAGAGCATTTTTATAACATATTAGAGGACATCTATAGCATGCCAGTAAGATACAGTTTCCCCTGCCAATGAGAAGATGTTATGGGCTGAACCATGTCCTCCCCCAAATCTATATGTTGATGTCCTAGCCCCGAGTAGTTCAGAATGTGGCCTTAATTGGAAATAAGGTCTTTACAGAGGTAATCCAGTTAAACTGAGGTTATCAGGGTGGGCCCTAACATGATATGACTGTTGCACCTATAAAAAGGAAAGATTTGGACAGAGATACCCATAGGGTGAAGATGACGTGAAGGTACAGGGAGAATACCATGTGAACATGAAGACAGACATTGACAAGCCAAAGAGACGGAAGGATGAACAGATCCTTCCTTCACAGACCTCGGAGGGAACCAACCCAACTCACACCTTGATTTTGGACTTCCAGCCTACTGAACTGTGAGACAAGTTTCTGTCGTTTAAGCCACACAGTTCTTAGCACTTTCTTACAGCAGTTCTAGCAAACTAATACAGAAGGGGTGATGGATTTGAGACATCCTTCTGAGTCAGGTGACTGTGATTTGTAGGACCTAGAGTTGAACAGGACTGTATCTCAACCAAAACCCTCTCCAAAATGATTGGCCCTTCCAAACACTCAGGTTATTATTTAATTGTCTTGATAACACAGTTGTCATGACAACTGGACACAAAGTTTAGTTCCAGTATTTGAATCTAAACATGCTAAAATCTACACAGGATATTTTCTTTGAGAGTGAATTAAGCAAAACATGTGCATGCACATACAGACACAATCTCTTGAAAATATTAAATGGGACCTACATCCTCTGACTCATAACCCAGTGCTCTGGAATAGAAGACATTGATTCCCATTATCCATCTACTCCTTGGGCTGACATTTATTCATTCCATTGGCATTTACTGAGCAACTGTAATGTGCCAAGCACAGAAGGAAAATTCTTGGTGGGTTAACTGCTTATCTCTTGAGAAAGCTTGAGGTTGTTTGAATATTTGGATTGAAAAATTACATGCTTACTTGTGATAGATTAGGGGGGACTGCAAGCTCCATAAGAAGGGGATCTGTGCCTTGCTCACATTGCTTTCTGCTCAGGGATGCAATACAGTTCCAAGCACCCTATAGATTCTTAACAGATATCTATTGGACAAATGAATGCATGAATAGACAAAAGAAAATTCAAAAGAACTCTGAAACTGGCCTGGGTATCATAAAATGTTGAAGTGTCTAGTTGTGAATATAACACTCATGTTAGCTAATATTTATTGAGCATTTACTATGTTCCTGGCACCAAGCACTCACATATGATATTATGCTTTTTGTATGATATTTATGAAAGTCTTTGCTATAGTGAGCCTTATCTTCATTTTATTTGTGAAAAATGTGAAGCTTTTAGAAACTAGAATAATTGCCTATGGTTGTACAGAAACAATTAGAGCTCAGGTCTGTTGAAAGCCCAGTTCCTGTGCTCCCTAACCTTGATGCTCACTCTCCTTCTTTCCTTGGAACCCTGAGCACTGAATTCTGAACTCCGAACTCTGGAGGCTGGGATCTTCCAGTGGGACGTAGGGGAAGAGTGAGTGAGAGTAGATTTCCAAATCTATGATAAGTTGCTCATTTATATTCTCTTAAATGTTTTTCATTAATTTTCATAAATATGAGCCCTAAAGATCACCTTAAAGAATCTGGAGAAGTGTTTTGTCTTCTTCAGTCTTTCGGAAAACCGCACAATAATTTTTATTCAACCTTACAAAATAAGCAAAATAGGATCGGTGTATAATACCTTCCTACAGGATCATAATCTGGATCCCAACAATGCCCCTTTTGGCAGGATTTTAATACCAATTTCAAAAAATGTCAAGGAATGTCATTCATTTGAATTTACATAATTGATAAAGTATTGATTCATGTTAGTGAACCAGAAGCCTTGAATTTAAGATGTGACCTAACTGGGGCTAAATCATGTCAACCCTTGATGGAGAGTAACGTTTTAGCCTGGTTTTGCGAGACTCTACAAATTGTTGCTGCCTTCCCAGCCCCCATGCAAATAAGAGGAGACTTCTGTTCTGAAACTGCTGAGTGTGGAATCAGACTGAAGAAAGAGGGGTAGGATGACAGGCTCCTTAGCTAAAGAACTGGGAGCAAAACAACTTAACCTTCTTCCCTAAAGGTGAGTTTTCAGGAATAAAGGAGACATTGTAGATAAAGTTGCTTTGAAATTTTAGGTATGTGTGTTGAGGGGCGGGGCCCGGGGCAGGCAGGCATGGAACATACCTGATAAGGGCTGACTCACTTCTAATGCACAACATAACCTTCCCATGAGGGTCTCTCAAGTTTATGTGTCATAAACTTGACCTGCCCTGTGATGTATGGTATGCATGCTTTTACTCATGTATTGATGTATTTGTTCAACATCACCTACCTGCTGAGCCTGACATGGCGCTGGGCAACTGGCACAATGGCTAACAATACTGAACAAGACATACACTAGTAATTGAAGGATGCAAAATCTAACAGAAATCGTGACGTAAATGGAGCAATCATGGTAAGGCAGCATGCTATGGGAACATGGCAGCAGGCACAACCAACTCAGCTTGGGCAGGTGAGTTTAGAGACTGCTTTAAAAAGAAGGGTCTCATTCATGGAACCTTTAAATGTGCGTGACAGGAGTTACCCAGAATTTGAGAAGCAGGATGTTATGTCAGAGGGGTCAGCATGGGCGAATACAGCTAGTGTTAGAACTTAAAATTGAGTGTGATTGGAGAAGAGAGTAGACATTGTCTCACAGTGTACCGTCCTTTTCCTTCCTAGCCTTTCTCAAAGTTGCACGTCATCCATGGTGATTGTTTTATGGGTTTACTTTTGATTTTTAGTTGGCTCTATTATAATTTATAAATTCTGTAGACTATGCACCTTCTTAATGATTGCATGCAGGGCAGAACGCTCCCATCACTTTACTCTTGGTATGCATAGTTTTTAAGCAAAGTTGGAGAAAGACATAAAATCACCACTATTTAATGATATTCTCCCTGAAACGAAAGCTCCATGAGGACAGGAATTCTAACTGGCTTGCCCACTACCTATTCTCAGTAGCTAGAACAGTGATTGACACATTCTAAATAGCCAATATCTGTGAGTTGAGTACATGAATGAATGTGTGTGGAGGCAAGTCATTGTATGAGATCAGAATCAAACTGTTCCCAGAACATAGGAATCCTTGAACACCATCTTGTAGGTGCTCAAGATATTTATTGAATAAGTGAATGAAAGAAGATTCAAAAGAGCTGAATCACTGAAACTGAGCTGGGAGTCATGAAATCTATAGTGAGAGGGAAATTTGAAGGATCCTAAAAAGGCATTGACGTGGTATATTCTATCCAAACAACTCTTTATTATGTGCTGATATTATGGGCTTGGTGGTTTGCTAAATATCAGTGATTTGAAGAAAACTAAAATACAGCCCTCTTTAGAATAGGATTATAATCTAGAAGCAAAAGAATGGATTTACTCGATACCTTTAAACATTTTAGAGACTTCTCTATAGGAAAATGACTAGCTATTATTTCATGGAATACAATGAAAAACAGGATTTGTGTTAAAAAGAATTTTTCTTATGGACAAATGTGTATTTCCTAACAGTACAAACCATTGTGAAAAACAGCTATGAGTGTCTCACTCTACACCAGTAATAAACAAAATAAGGCATGAGAGACAAATCCAGCCCACTGCCTGTTTTTGGACAGCCATGAACTAAGAATGCTTTTCACATTTTAAAATTATTTTTAAAAATTAAAATAAATGATTTTGAGTCATATGAAAATTGAAATTTCAGCATCCATAAATAAAGTGTTATTGGAGCACAGCGCCACCCATTCCTTTGTATATTGTCGATTGCCGCTTTCTTGTTACAAAGGCAGCATTGCCATTATGCAGCCCACAAAGCCTAAAATATTTCCCAGTTAGCCCTTCACAGAAAAAGTGTGCTCTAGATTCAGAGACAGAGTGGCATAGTTTGTACCAGCATGCATTTTGGTGACCTTCCTTTTAAGAGGTTCCCTTTCCTGAATCAGTGGTTCCCTGAAAATTAAAGTGTAACTACATTGGGGAATTTCATTTCCTATGTCTCAAAATGAATGCCTTGCAAATGATGATTGATTATGCCTTTGATTAGATAGTAAGGGGACACACTGCTTAGCAGGACATGCAAAGCTATTTTAGGTTAGTTCAGTATAGTTGAAACAATAGCAGCTTAGGATCAGAAAGCTGAGTTTTATCCTGCAAGCTTGGGTAGCTCACATCCCCATCTGGGCATGAGCCCCCTTATTTATCAAACAACAGATCCTGGAAGGCAACCTTTAAAATTTCCTCCAGGACTAAAAGTCTGTAATTCTGCAAGTACAAGTCACTATTGCACTCAGGGTTCTGCCTACTTTAAGTAGATATGCATTTTACAAAGAAAACACTCATTGACCACTAGGTACGTTTGATTATTTACAAATGTCTGGAGTTAACAAGAACTGCTTGGGAATGAAACACAGACTGGAATTTCAAATCTGCGGGAAGCATAAGAACATCAGGGTTCTGCATTTCATCTTGTAGCATTTCATCTCTTCATCTGAAGGTGACTGGGGAAAGAAATCAATTTATTATGTTTTGGAGGGAAAGGTTGAATTTGGAAAGAATGGGTACGCCTGCATCTTATAGTTAGAACATCCTCACCCCATGCCAATTTCTCTCTGCTTTAAAAATTTCAATTTCTTTCCTGCTTAGTCCCACAATTATCCTACCTTAAAGTTTCCTAACAGAAAATTGGCAGCTGATAGCCAGAGCAGAATTCAAGTGGCAAAACAGACCACTAGGCACATCTATGTGCTTTATCTGGGCTTCTAAATGATTGCTCATAATTCTCCCTTTTGAGCCCAAATTGTTGATGGAAATGTTAGAAAAGGTGCTTGCAAAATATCAATGCTTAAGTGACTGTTCTAGTTGTTAAATCATAATACAGTGTGATTTCACTGAAATGAAGTAATTACAGGGGGAGAGAAGAAAAGTCAAATGATATAAAAAGAGGTCCTTTTGGATTGTCTGAGTACTAATGTGTTCTCTGATGCATACACATTACTTGCTTCTGATACACCCATCGTTCAAAAGGTTCCACTATTTTAAGGGTGGAGGTTAGTGTTATTTTGACTCAGCTGTTATCTCCAAATTTGGGTGAAGATGCTGTACTTACATGCCCTCAAACATTTCTCAGAAGTTCTAATTATTCTAAATCTATACATCTTATGTTTTAATATTTTGATCTGAAATCCACAATTTAATCTTCCTGCCTTCCAGCTCTATGTTAAGCAAACAGCATCTTTGTTCAAATCATGGCCCTCTTATGTCCTAACTGTGATTTTGAACAAGTTGCTTAAAGTTTCTGATCCTCAGTTTCCACATCTTTTAAAGGAGGATAATAATAGAACACAGCCCATATGGCTTTCGTTATCTTAAATATAGATGAAAAGCATGTCTTTATGCCTGGTGCACAGTGAGACGTAACAGATATTAGCTATTATTCTATGTCCTTTGGGTTCAGATGTCACCCATCTGGGAATCTCTCCTTGCCCCCTGATGATTGATGAGGAGCCTTGCTCTGTCAGCCCTTCCAGGCTTTTCTTCTTTCTACCTTGTTTACACTGTTCCATCATTATCTGGTTACTTCCCACTTTTCTAAACAGTGGGTTTCCAGAGGGTTGTAAACCTGTCTGATTTGTTTCTCCATCTCTAGCTTCCTTCTCAAACCCACATACATAGTTCTGGTCAAGAAGTGTTACTGTGAAGGGAGAAGTACAGAAAAGTAACATGCATAGCAAAGCAACAGAATTATGGAACTTACTTGTCTATGGAAATCCCCTGCTCTTAGAATAATAATTAAAGAAAAGTCCAAAACCTCAGCAAGACGTCGGTATGGCCTCTCCTTTGACATTCAGCTTCTTTTCAAAAATACTCCCCCTCTTCCCTTCCACCTGCTCTGTTTTCCCAGCCACAGCAGAAAATTTTCAGGACCTCTGGCCACAGGATCTTTGCACATGCTGCTCCCGCTGTTGGGAATTCTACCACATTCATCTTTCAGATCACAGCTCAAGTCTTCATTTCTTGGGAAACCTAATCTCACCTTTCAGTCTAGGTCATGTTTGATTGTTACATGCACCAATAGAAGTGTGTTTCCTTCTGTTTGAGTTTTAATCTCAGTTTTAATTAATTACTTAGTTTTGCATTAATGTCTATCATTCTGCAGTAGATTGTAAATTCCATGGAAACAGGGATCATGTCTGTTTTTGCTCTCTCTTGCATCCTTATTTCATGGACAGTGTCTGGCACATAGTACTGCTCAATAAATATATGTCAACAAATTAATAAATGAAGAACTAGCAACTTGCATTGCAGAAGTGGATACAAATCAATTTTACTTGCTGGACAATGAACTAGAATTATTTATTTAGTATGTTTGACCAATGGAAGGCTTTCTACATGTTTACTAAGAGGCAGGGCTTCAACTGCCTCACTGTGCTGTGAGGTGATTAGGTCATGAGGGCAGAGCCCTCATGAATGGGATTAGTGCCTTTATAAAAAAGGCTCGAGGGAGACCCCTCACCCCTTCTACCATGTGAGGATGTAGCTAGAAAGCACCATTTGTGGACTACAAAGTGGACCCTCACCGGACACTGAACCTACTGGAGCTTGATCTTGGACTTCCCTGCCTCCAGAAATATGAGAAATACTTTTTTGTTGTTTTTAAGCCACTCAGTTAATAGTATTTTGATATACAGCAGCCCAAACAGACTTCAAGTTTTATCCTGCTCTAAAAGCATCACGATCCTTTGGTTCCAGCTGCTGCAGCCCAGGCCTTCTCCTCCCTTTCCTTTACCTGCAACTTACAACTTCTCAATTTGCTATAGTCCTGTTATCTTTGGTTTCAACATACATATTTTAAATGAACTGGGCTATGTTCCCAGTTTTTGAAATTGTATAACTTTTAACTAATTTCAAGAAAAACTCTGTATGCACCCCTCCAACACACACTCAGTCATTCTCTGCCCCTCTTCACCCTCACCTTCATGTCTGTTCTTTTTAGGCATTTGATGTATCCTTAGAAAGATCTCAATAATTTCCAATAACCTGATGTACCTTTCTTTATTCCATTTCAGTCTTGGTACAAACTGTCATCACCTCATTCACTGCAAGGAAATGCTTAATTAATAGAGCATTTCCTCTCATTCTACCACCCAAGAGGCTGACAGGATCATCTTAAAACAACAAAATATTGCCATACTTACTAATTTGTAACTCAAGGCTCTTAGCAATAGGTATACTCTGGTTTCTCTAGCTTCACCTGCCTGATCCCTTGCCATGAATTAGATACCCCAGCCATGTGGAACTTTCCATCAATACCTTCCAGAGCTCCAGAAATTTGATTAACTCCCAATGAGCTCTAGCTGACTTTCTTACACTGGAAAATATCCTTTCTCTCTCCCCTCAAAAATTATATTGAAAGTAATCTTCTCTCTGAATCCATTTCTAAATTTCCAGAGAGAATCAGTCACCACACCTTCTGCAAAACCATAACACTGATGGCACATAAAGCAGAAGAAAATATTTTATAATAATCATCACATTGCATCTCTCTCCCTGGCTGGACTGTGTGGTCTGTGACTCTGAGACCTACGTCTCATGATCCAAATGTTCCCTTTGTGATTAGCACAATACCTGGCACATAATAAGTATTGTAATATATTCAGTGAATAAAGAGTTTAGTTCTAAAAATATATCCTTTTCCCTTTGATAACAAGCATTTACTCCAAAAAAGAAATGTGTTCTCCTGTGACATTGAAGTGGTATTTTGTTGAAGCAGCAGCCAGTTGCGAAATGAGAAAAGTGGGTAACATCTGCATTTTGATGTGTGTACATCTGTAGTAAATTGTCATTTATGATGATCAAAAAGAAAGGGAGTATAAGGAGTTTATGTTTTAAGACAGACTATAGAAGTAACCTAGATTGTGATTCTGCCATTTTAATTTTATCTCAGTTCTGATAAATATTTCTCTTTAAAATGCTTGCCCTCCTAGAGAGTGCTGATAAGCTCTCCAAACAGATCCTCTAATTTCTTGCATTTCAAAGCCTTTGATTTAGGCTTTTAGTAAATGCTAAATGATAAGAATAATCCTTGATGATGTTTGCGAGGTTCTGGAAATACTCTTTTCATCTAATTTTGATTTTTGTAGACTTAATATATATTAGGATTCCTGTGCTTCACTTTAAGTATGTTCTTTGTTTATTTCAAATTGGTGTGGCTATTGTAGAAAACAGTAAGGAGGTTCCTCAGAGAACTAAAATTTCAAATACCTTATGACCCAGCAATTCCACTACTGAGTATTTACCCAAAGGGAATGAAATCAGTATATCAAAGAGACGCCTGCACTCCCATGTTCATTGCAACACTATTCACAATAGCTAAGAGATGGAATCAACTTATATGCCCAACAATGGATGAATGGATAAAAAAAACTATGGTATAATACACAATGGATTATTCAACTATTGAAAAAATGAGATACTGTCATTTGCAGCAACATGGATAGAACTGGAGACCATCTTCTTAAGTGGAGTAAGCCAGACAGAGAAAGACAAATATCACATGAACTCACTTACATGTGGATCTAAAAAAAAAAAAAAAAAAAAGTGGTTCTCGTAGAAGTAGAGAAGTAGAAAGTAGAATAATGGTTACCAGAGGCTGCGAGCGGAGGGGGGCATGGTGGAAGGGAAGTGGTAAATTAAGGTGTACAAAGCTATGCCATTGACCCTAAGTGAATCAATGTTTAGTATATGCATGTGTTGAAACAAAATACTGTAGCCCAGAAATATGCACAAATAAATGTTAAAATAAAAGAATTCAAGTCATTTCAATTCCTTGAACATCTCTTGAGTGCCTACTGAATCTCAGGCTCTGTATTAGGTGGTGGTGATTCTGTAATATGAAAAACAGGGTGTCTAACCTTAAGAAGTTCTTAGTCTGAATCAGAGATTTAAAGGAATAATATCTTAATAATGATTGTAGTAAAGGAAGTGTGTTTAATGTAAGAAGAACGATTAGACTGATGGGAAGGCAGGTGGAAGAACTGACTTCAAAAAGTGGTGGCTTTTGAGCTGGGCTTTGAAGGCTGGATAGAGTTTGCCATTACATGGAATAAAAAAGCAAATCAAAGGATTTTAAAATGTTTTTGTAAAATAATATCACAGTTGATTTCAATCAATCTTGGAACATGGGTGTTACAGAGTAGGGGTGGAGAGACAGGAGGGATGATGTGATTTGGAACAGCTATCCCCTTCTGGCATTTTTGCTCTTGTTTCATTGTCTTTGAGGCTGCAGGAAAAAATACTTTTTGATGGCCCCACTTTAATATGTATTAATTATTTATCCTTAAGAAGTCAGGCAGCTGAACTAGTGTTTGTTGAAACTATTGAGGGTAGTACGGCCGTCTGGAAGAGCAGTGCATTTTTCTATTCCTTCTGCCCCCGTGAGGGTCCTCTGAACATGTGGGAAGGTCTTGGTTAGCTTCTCTCTGATTGATGCAAATCAGAGGACATTTTGAGCCTTCAAGTCTTGTCATTTTTCGCCATTCTTTTTTGAGGATGAAAATCATTCGTCATTGGAGACCCAAGCATGAACATGGTCTCACACACACACACACACTCTCTCTCTCACACACACACACACACACACACACACACAAACTGCCTGGGTATGTGGGCCACTGGCTTCATTAAAAACCCAGACCTAGTCAGGTGGAAACACCGACCACCTAGTCCATTAGCGCATTAGCGTTCTTGCTCCGACACAGGCAGTTTGACCTGAGAGCAGTCAGAGCTAACTGGATGTCTCATTAAAACAGCTTTTGTCAGAGCATTTTCCCTGCCATTTACCATTCTCCTGAGCATCATGCAGGATGTGGCGCTGGGCAGTCAGGGTGGAACAGTGCAGGCAGTGGAAAGACTTCAGCAGGTGCTGAAGGCCCACTGTGTGCTGGCTTTACTCAGGTTCTCTCAATAACTGTGATATTCACGAATAAGTGTCATTTCACATACATGCCAATTGTATGAGTCAAGGTTAACATGTTGTATGTGTTTACTGGGTCTCATTTGCTGTGTAAAATTCTTCAAACCTCATTTAACCCTAAAAACTATCATATATGCATTATTACCCTTTCCATTTTTCAAAGGAAAAAAGCAAATCTAAAATGGATTAAGTAATTTGCTCAAAGGTTAAGAGGCATTATTCATAAGACCAGATGCAATGCATATGCTGTTTATGCATACATTCTCCTTCTGATCTCACACTTTCATTGCCATGGCAGGCTGAGCAATGTAGAATAAATTCAACAATGAGAAGAACAGTACTGGTGGTGGTTGTGATTGTCAGTGTGCATCAGTCCTTGTCTGTTGCTTATAACAGAAGACCTGAAAATGGGTAATTTATGAAGAAATGAAATTTATTTCTCACAGTTTGGAGGCTGGGAAGTCCAAGGTCCAGGGAACACGTCTAGCGAGGGCCTTCTTCCTCGTAGTGAGTCTCTCTACAGCAATGCAGGGTATCACATGACAAGAATGGGCTGAGCACAAGTGGGCTAAACTTCTCACTTGCTCTCCTTTTAAAGCCACCAGAATCACGCCCATTACTCCATGAAAGGATCAATCCATTCACAAGGGCACAGACCTCACAATCTCATCACCTCTTAAAGGCCCCAGCTTTCAAATACCATAATTGGATTTTCTACCTTCTTAGCACAGTTACAATGGGAGTCAAACTTCCAATACAGGGACTTATGGGGGACACATTTAACCCATAGCACAGTGTTATTATTAAAACCAGCATTTGCAGAGGGCTATATGCCATGCCCTGGACTAATGACTTTATCTACATATTTCATTTAATTCTGTTTTACAATCCTATGAAGTAGGTATTCTATCTGTTCCTACTTCACAAATGTAGAAATAGAGGCTTAAACTGGTTAAATAATAAATATCAGCCAGACTTTGACCCCAGATCTGTCTGACTTCAACTCAGAAGGAAGAAATTATGGTGATCTCGACTTGGGGTATACACAGAGAAAACAAACAATTTTGAAAGACGTTTATGGCTTATAATTGATAAAACTTGGCTATTTTTTGTTGAAATGTAACTCAATTTAATAGCCTTTATTGGCATCTACTGCAATGAGGCATTATGCTAAGCTCTACGTATATTCAGGTAAATATCATACAATATCTATCTTATGATGCTAATTAACAAGAAAATCAATGAACAACAAACATATAATACATAAAAAGAAATGAGGATGCACATTTTTTATTAGTGAAATATGCAAATAATAACAATAACAAGCACTTACATAGCCCTTCCCATATGTTAGGCACACTTGTTTATGTGTGATACCTATGCATTTATTTTTTAAATCTTCTTAGAAGTTTGATGAGATAGGTGCTAATATCATTCCCATATTACAGGAGAGGGAAACTATACACAGGGAAGATTAGTAACTTCTACAGGTTCATCAAGCTAGCCATATACTCTGAGAACAAAGAAGAAGTAACAATTACTTCCACTTAGCTAGAGAAGTACAGGGCATGGTTCAGAATGAATCTTACAGAGAAATGGAATTTGAAGTGGGGGAAAGTAGAACCAATCCCTAAGTAAAAATTCAGATATGTACTGAAAACAAATGGTGGTTAGTGTGAGTTATCCTTCAGCTTACTGCAGACTCCTGGACTCATGCAAGTTAACATTGACCCAATTTGAAATCTAGTTGCACAACTAGATTACATTATGAAACTCAGTTTCATCATGTAACAAGTGTGCATGTGAATACCTATCTTATAGGGTTGTGGTGAGAGTTAAATGTGATAAAGCAGGTACCAGTCCTAGCAGTCTGTCTGGGACATGGTAAGTTCTCAATAAGTATTGGTGGGGAAGACACTGTGATGGGCTGCCCAATGCCCCCTTTTGTAAAGTTCTGGTGGTCCCAGAGGCTGGGAGTGCCATCTTCAGATGGCCTTTAGCTTTCAGCCCCTTCAGAAATTCTCTCAGGTACAGAGAGCCTTGGGGTCAAGGTCATGACACTTTCTGGGGCAGCCCATATCCAGTGACTGCAGGGGTGTAAACACTTGGCCACTGATTCTGATTTGGAACAACTCTGATGGGCCATGCTAGCTCCAGGGCCTCTTTTGGGGTCAGCCAAGTCTGTCATTGTGCCTGCATCGCAGTTCGAATTTTTTCTTTTTGTCAAATCCTGCTTCCTATCCCTCCCTTCCACAGACGTTGGTTCCCAGGACACTCCTTGATACACATTTTGCATGCTAAACCCCATTCCAGAATCTACTTCCCAACTATCTTTGATGTTCATATTGTCAATGTCAGAGGTGGTGGGGCCTGGGACAGGCAAAGATGTGGAGCATATCCTGGGTCCACATTAGCATCTTAACATGTGTGACAAGTGCCAGTTTGTTGGAAGACAGCTTTAATGTAGTTCTAATTGTTGAACAATGGGGCTTGTTAGCATAATCACTATTCATCCATTTTACAGATGAAAGAAGTTGGTTTTGAACAAAGTGACAGCTTTAAGCAGTGAGGCTGACTGACTCTGGCTTCTATCCCAGTGGTCATTTCAGGATGAAATCATCTCACCATTCTAGCCCATGTGTACACTTTTTTCTCTGTCTGAAATTCTCTGGGGCTGCATTGGATTTTCACCATCCCAACAAAGAAATGATGTTGTCTACCTTGCAGAACCTTGGGAATCCAGAGGAAGGTCTTTTCCACTATCAGCATTCTATCCTGTTTCCAAGGGCTGACAGCTAAAGATGGCCAGGTAAGTGATGGAGCTTTAAAAGGTTAATTACCATTAATCATTATGAGAAGGTGGCTTATTATCCATTCATAAATTCAGAATAAATTTATTTTGCTGACAAGCAAAATGTCCCAGTTGCCCTGTAGACCTGGTTCCCATTCTGAGAAATGAATGATTTTTTTTTTTTTTTTTTTTTTTTTTTTTTTTTTACTAGATTCTGGTCTTTTCATAAACCGCTGTCTCTTCCAACACACCATGTGGAGAAAAGTTTAATTAAATTCATAAAGTTGGTTAAATTATTCCACACTTATCAAAAGCCTTTAAGATTACATGTGAATGGGTATCTGTGCAAACCCAGTTGTATAGTCAGACATCTATAAATAGAAATGTATATAGATTGTTAACCTTTAAAGTGTGTTCTACAGGTGACTGATAGATGAATCTTATCATAAAAGTTCTTTAAAACTGTTCACATCTGATATTTTAGTAAATACAATTCTTAAGCTTTCAAGGTTGCAATCTGCAAAACTCAATCTAGCTAGACTTTAGGTTGCCATTATCAAAACCATGGCTATCCTTTGACATTCTCTAAAATTTACTTATTAATTACTTGTATTTTCAAGAAAATGTCAAATGATAAAGCAAAATAAAATGATCCAACATATTAAAAATAATAACTAATATCTGCCATTTTTGAAATCTTATTGTATGTCAGGTACTATACTGTGATGATTAATCTTATGTATCAATTTGACTGGGCCATGGGATGCCCAGGTATTTAGTCAAATGTTATTCTGGGTGTGTCTCTGAGGGTGTTTTTGGATGAAATTAACATTTAAATTGATAGACTGAGTAAAGCAGGCTGCCCTCCCTAATGTGGGTAGACCTCATCCAATCAGTTGAAGACCTGAATAGAGCAGCCAATTCCTTATAATAGATCTCTTTTGATATATGTATACATCCTAATGTTTCTGTTTCTCTGGAGAACCATATACTATTTACAATACTAAATAGTAGACTAGTATATTATAATGGTATTTATGGCTACCTTCTCCTACTACACTTTCAGTATTCCTTTTGCCTTCAGCAAGCCACCTCAGCTGGTCATGATTCTTTACCTGGTAGGGTGGCCCAAGCTTTAAATCTTGATGGGTTTAGGCCATTAGCAGTCCTACCTGGATTAGATTGTTGTAGTTTTCCACTGGTCTTAGTCACATGGCATTGTAGTACTAAGAGTTGCCCTAAAGGTTTTCCTGAATTCCAGACATAATCTTCCTTACCTCCATTGTACAGTAGTAGTGCATTTTCTCCTTGGTAGTCAGGATCAATCACCTCAGCCAACATCATAACTCACTTCTTTGCCTGTTGATTCAGAGGCATAAGGAGCCCAGAGTAGCCTGGTGGCAGTCTTGACTTCCTGTTTAATGGAATCATTGTTGTGCCTCCTGGTGGAAGCATTTCTACCTTTGGGACTTAAGACCTCTAGGCCAGTAGAGCACAAGGACATGAAAACAGGAAGCAAGGTTGGGGGCAGAAAGACAGGGAGTATGTCCTGGTCAGCATCAACATAACATCAACCACCCACTCACTGTCTAGCTTCCTCCTCTGGCAATTAAAGGAAAGGGCAGATCAAAAAATCAACTGAAACCTGAATATGGGGGCTTTTGTGGTCTGCCCAGTCTTTATGAAAGACTCTCTTAGCCCCACCATATATACACACACACACACACATATATATGTGTGTGTATATATATATGTGTGTGTGTGTGTATGTGTGTGTGTGTGTGTGTGTGTATTCTTCGGGAAGAGATAGTACCCTCACACTTTTTTCCACAAAAGGGGACAGAATAAGATCTCATTAAGAATGCTGAACTCTCCTAAACCTGCATTCGCTCTTTCTCTTGTGTAATTGGAAAGGATGGAATTGGTGGTAGAGAAAGCTCTCTGAATTGCTCTCTTTCAGCAAACCCTGCAGAAAAATGACTTGCCACAATGGCTGGCATCTGTATGTGTGTATAATTGGAATACTTATTAGCATTATCAGCATTTAAAGAAGCTGTTTTTCTATACCGCCTCTATTCCTCTTTCCTTCTTTGCTCTTTCTTACCTGCTCTCTCTCTTTTAATAACTGTGTCCCATTCTTTATCTTTCTTGGATGCTCAAAAATTAATTTTCATAAACATAAAAAATTATAGCTTTGGGGAGCATTAATCAGCTACAATGTATATCGACAAAATAAAATTTAAAAAAAAATTTTAAAAAAAAAAGAAGAAAAATCAAAAAAAAAAAATATATATAGCTTTGATGTTTTTTCTACATGTCCCATCCAAGAATGAAAAATCTTAGTCTTCACCTGTTCCAGATGTCTGAGTGGAGTTGATTGTCCCCATATCTGTCCTCTGCCTTATCTTCTTTGTTTCCACAGCTCCAGTAGGGTGAAACTCATTCCCTCCACTTGCTTACTTAATTTTGAGGGTACAACAGACATACACTTATATAGCTGGCAGAGGTTATAAGATTTAAAAATTTTAAAGTATGTTTCTTGCTTGAACATTGTAATGAGGACATGTACATATGGAGCATGTGCAATTGGGAGAGGTGTGTGTCCCAGACTGTGTTGTTATTGGCACTCTTTCTGATGCTAGCATCTGAAATTTTTGAAGCCCATTCTTCCAGGTGTTCTCAGTGCATTCCCCTGATTTGGTTTGGCAGAAGACCTTGTTTAAACCTGAAATAACAACAGGTGTCCTTTCCTATCTTGGCTCACCACCTAATTCCATCTTTACTTCCTGTGGGGACACAGGTGCTAGTTTCATAAGCAATCCTTCTTGAAGAGTGGACCAGGGTGTTATCCTTCCAGAGGGAAAATGACTTTTGCAGGAAGAACGAGGTGCTGAGAAGATCACTGGAATTTCAATTCCAATCTTTCCTCCATTGCATACTTACATTGTAACCTAGAAAAGTCTCCTTTCTCTGAGTTGGGATTTTCATGTCTCTGAATGAGATGAGATAGTTGGGCACTTAAGCTTCTAAATGACTTTTAGCTTTAAAATTCTACAATGTCATACACTCTCCTTCCAAATTAAATTCGAACTTACTTTGCTTATATCTTTCTTTCATTAAGAAATGCATTCAAGGAACTTATAGTCCTTATATTCCAAAATAAATTAATCAAGGTAAATGTATGATAACATATTGAGTAGATATCAAAAATGCTTATGATGATTTTTATCAGTACGAGAAAATGGGTATCATAGAGACTTAAAAGCAATAAGAAAATATGTAACGTACCATATGTACTATGATACTTGATGGGTGGAAAAAATGATAAATAATGTCAAGATAAAAAGGCAGAATTTACCTAAATATGAACAGCTACTTTGAAGAGGTAAGATTACGTGTGCTTTTTGTTTTCTTTGCTTTTTGCAGTAGTCCCAAATTTCTCAAGGTGTTTGCGTCTCATCAAGGAAAAAAAAATGTACGTTTTGCTAAGAAGTTATTTTTCATATGAATTGGATGTGATTTTCAATCAAATTAGAATTTCACAAAAAGCCTACCATTTTAGCTTTTCTATGTCACTTCTTTTGTGTGTGTGTGTGTGTGTGTGTGTGTGTGTGTGTGTGTGTGTGTGTGACCGGTAAGGGGATTGCAACACTTGGCTTGGTGTCGTCCGCACCGCGCTCAGCCAGAGAGCACACCGGCCATCCCTATATGGGATCTGAACCCGCAGCGTGAGTGCTGCTGCACTCCCAGTTCTGCACTCTCCCAAGTGAGCCACGGGCTCGGCCCTCTATGTCACTCCTTTGACATCAAGTTCATGTAAGAAATGTATACCTTATTTTAAGAAGGTATACATACATGCCCATCATATATATGTATCTGTATCTATTTGGGTATTTATTTTAAAGTTGTCCATAGAACTGATTTCCAGATGTCCAGCAAGCCACCATATGAATTCTCATGGAGCCAAGAGGATAATCTGGCATTAGGCTATGATACTAATTAGATTGCTTTTATCTCTCTAATGGGAGAAAAATGCAAAAACATCAGTGACCTCAGTTTTTAAAATGTACTTTTCAAAACATATTTCTCAACATAATTGTAATAAAAATTGTGCCCAAATTCCTCCACTCTTGGAAAACTATAGGCAATTAGTGGTCTGCCAACTGAAATTCCTCTCAGCCAATCATCGTCTTTCTCATTATATGCTGTGATAATACCCACACTGCCTTTGGCCATCACTCCAATCTCAGCCTGTTTCTAGAGAAGGTGAATCATGTTTGATAAGAAAGTACATATGCAGGAGGGAATCTGAGGGAGATATTAGGGTCAAAGCAGAATCTTGCTTTGCAAGCCCATTTTTAAATTTAATATATTCTTTTAAATTCATTCATTGTGCTAGGGGAGAAAAGATTTATTCAAAAGAAGCTGCTAAGGTAATAAGAAAATATAAATCTTTTGGCTGATTGTGTAGATTTTTAAATGATGCAGATCAAGAAGCTGAGCTTTGGTTGCCAGGTGAGCTAGGAATCAGGGCATGCTGTCAACTCCCACCCCCTACTTCTTCTGCGGAAGCATCACATTTTTTCTAAGCTTCATTTTGCCCATCTGTAAAGGAAGGAAGATTCTTTCTCTATTACAAGGCATTAGGAAGCTGAATGAAACAATGGTCATAAGGAACTTTTGACAAAAGCCCCATCCTGATGAATGTGGTATCAGGACTAAGATCAATTATCCCGCATGAAGCCTAGAAGCAATGTCCTTCTTATGCAGGCATAGACAGAATGATGCAGTGGTTTCTTATTCATGTTTTCATACTTGGGTTGACTCCTTTGGAAAGTGGTTTTCAGCAGGCTTAAATTCTCTGGAATGTGAAATATCTACCTCCAGAAAGACAATGGCAGATGATGGGCTTAACTCTTCAGCTGCCTCTTTCTGTCTCAAAGGGTCTAAAGTTCACCTTTCATGTACATCTTAAACATCTCACTTTGAGAAAAAGCATATTTGAGAATAGGCACCCTTCTCAAATGTGTGAATGGGCTAGTCTCCCCCTGACCCTCAGTAGGCAAACACATTTGGCATGGAATTGGCTGGAGCCTTGCTCCCATACCTGAAAGATAAAGTTCACCAGTTTGCACATCCTTCTTAACATCATCAAATTCTCACTCTTCCATTTTTCTCTTTGCTCAGGATGTCTGAGAATGAGGTCAAGGAGGAGAGGTCTCTCCACTTAAACCAACTTGCCCTAATGCAAACCCTCTCAAAGTTCATTCTCTTTCCCATCAGTTGCCATACTTACTGAACAGTCCACACAGATTGACTCATTGGCCAAGCTACTGTAATGTGAAGCTATCACAGGGGATGTGCTTGTAGAGGTAGCACACTATAGATTGAGTCTTGATGACCTGGGGAGATTTGAACTGTCAGAGAAGTGAGAGAGCCAGGGGACGTGGGAGTGACCATGTGTGCCTTGGGGATAGGAAAGGCTTCTGCTCACCCATTCAATTCACTTTTTATTCCTTCATTCAATAGACATTTAGTCTCCCCCTCCAGTGGGTCAAACACTCTGCTAACATAGGGAAATGATGCTTCAGTCACAGTCTCTGCCTTCAAAATTCTCCCCGATGGATAGACTCAGCCACACATAATTACAAACCTGCATGTTGTGTTGATAGTACGGTGGGCACAGGGTGTAGAAAAGCAAAAACAGACCTCTGTTGCATTTGGTTTCAAAAATCTTAACATAGGTTGTTGTTGAGGTGGTCTTTAAGGGTAAACTTATGGGTGTATGTGGGAGCCAATGGAACATAAGAGTCAGGAAATGATGCTGAAGTTAGGATAACACACCACAAAAGCCCGGGCAAGCATTGCAGGTTTTTAAGCAGGGGAGTGAAATACTGGAGATGGGGAGCAGTGGCTAGAGATTTTTAGATATGTAGACATTTGCTAAAGTAAAAGATTCTCCAAAGGATGCTGGATTTTCAAGGATGAATATTTCAGGTGAATCCCCAGTTTTGAAGGATGCACTGACTCTCTCTCCCCCAGGATTAGTGTGTTGCTCTGAGCAAGATGATAGCAGCACCCAGGAGATACTGAAGTGCCCACAGAGGGAAAGCGGATTCTTCCAGCCTTGCTCAGCATAGGATATCTCAGTATAAAACTAACAGACAGTGAGGCAGGAAGGTCACCTCACTGTGTAACCCCCTGTTTTAAAAGATTATTTAGAAGCATCCCTAGGGATCTGAGTGTAATTTTGTTCAACCTTTATTTAAAAATCCACCTCTGTGACGACCAATTTTTTCTGGCCCCTTAGGTGATAACTTCAGACAGATTTCTCTTTAATAGTTTTATAACAATTTAAGTCTTAAGCTCATTCATCTCCTTTTATTTCCCATATCCATAAAAGGAGTCTGGGGTTCTCACTAGGAAAGAAAGAGGAAATCAGATGCCTAAAAGGACAGGCAGATCTCCAAACCTCTTTGACTGGCTCTACCTCTTGGAAGACCCTAAGCCTCAGCATCCTGGATGTGTGGCTTTGTGCAGATCCTAATTCTACCATTCAAAGGCTGGGTGTCCTTGATAAGTCAGTAAAACTGTCTGAAAATCAGTTTGCTCATCTGCAAAGTGGAGGTGAGCCCTGCAGAAAATGTTGAGTAATCCAAACAAAACGACCTGTGAACTTGCCAAGAGAGACCATCATCATCCACATTTCTTCTCCTACTCTTCAGCCACCATTTCTCCTTCTTCTACCCTTTACAGTCATAAAAAGAACTGGTTATTATATATTTGAGTTCCAGAGTTTTCCAAAGTGACTAGATTCCGGGGAGACCAGTGTACACAGAGCTGAGAGCACACGCAAAGTTTCCAGTCCAGGTTGCTTCATAAACATACCTACTTTAACCAGTGTTTATTTGTAAATATTAATCTATGTGTTCTTCAGGTATATGTCAATAAACTCTGAATTCATCACCAACATGAGGTCTCTGAGGAAACACACTCACATACAGGAAAGCCAAAGGACCAAAAGGAAGGAAAATTAAATTTATACGTTACTGTGTGATTTTTCCATTAGCAGAATAAATAATGCTTCTTTTCACCGTGATCTAGACACAGTCATTGTTCAGAGTTGCAGACAAATTAGTGTCCTTGTAGCACCAAATGGGGGGCGCATCCTAGTTAATAAAAAAAGGAAAGAGAGAGACTGGAACCACGTGCTAAGAATTTTAGAACCTAGAAAGGTAGAACATAAATGCAAGATACTGATTCTTCAGACAGCAAATGTAGCTCAAGGCTGAATTTTCAAACTCTTTCAACCTTAGCTAAATATAACTCAGAGGTTTGAATTACTATAAACTCATATTACAGGGTGAGGGTCACATACTAAGTGCTTTTCCAAACATGAAAAAGGTCCCAGGCTGTGAATTTATTCTCTTTTCAGCATATTTCGCCAATGTTTCCTTAGTTGTAAATAGCTGTGATATTTCTATTAAATTCATTTTCTCACTTGGTGGCATATCTACTCCAAATATGATCTCATTATCTGCAAAGAGGCAGATTCCCGCTGGACCCCTCCAAATTAGGCCATCAGACTCCCTTGTTTATGCCTTTTAAACTCATTCATACACGGGCAACACTATCTCATCCTTCAGAAAGCAGAAACTCACCAATCCACTCTGCAGAAGATAAGGAAAAATTAAGCTAATATTTCTCTTTGCTATACCCATATTTACTGCCTCACCACAATATAGCTCTCTCTGCTATCCTCTCTGATGGGTGCTAACGTAGAGCCAATGCATTTCATTCCAAGAGCTGCTTAATGTGCCCACAGATAAATCTTCTGCCCTGCTCCGTATCAAAAACATCTTGCAAGTCTAGGTAAATTATACGCCACCACTCCAGTTTTGTCTACTAATTTTTTAATGTACATGAAATATTCAGGGTGATTTGTGAGGCATGAAATGCCTCTCATGAATCCATCCTGACACCTCCCTTGCTGAGAATACATCTCTAAAGGCTGCCCACGTCCATCTGCAGCTGAAGTTTTCAGACTAGATTAAAGATGCCCTGGCTGAACTGAAAGAAGCCTAAGAGCCTCTTCAGGGCTCTCTCCTAGTCCTTTGCTTCCCTCCTTTGCTGCCAGTGGTGTGTGGACCTTTTGTAACTCCTTCTTGTGTCTTCTGCTCCATGGCCTATTCACTGGGATGGAGGGATGGAGAAACTGGAGCATCACTAGTTTTCCAACTTCGTGGACTCCTATGACACCTTATGTATTGAGGGTCTTGCCCCCATCCTGTGGATGGAGGTGAAAAGAAAAGCATGAATGCAAAGCTCTTCAAATGTAAGAGAGAACACAAGATTTGAAATAGTAAGAATAAGGTCATGACTTTCAGGCATCTGAACCAGGCAGATCAAAATGGCTCATGTGTATAATTGACTGGTATAATGAAAGCTGCTGTGTTCAGAAACTGGGGTTTGATTTCCAGATCTACCAATCATTAATGGCAAGACCCAAGACATTGAATTTAAGATTTTTGTACCACCATGTGCTTTTCTGAAATTTAGGGAAATTAACATCACTCTCATAGGGTTATTGTGAGGATTAAAAGAATTAATGTGTATATGTGCCGAGAACACTGCAAGGGCTCTGTCAAGTTTAATTTCCTTCCCTTGCTTCTCATTCATTTTTGTAATGGCTCTTTCCATTCTACCACCTTACTTTGCTATTGGAATAGCTTCCATGTAGAGAGTAGTTTGGCAGGTCATTTACCACATTTTTCATATCTGATGCTCACAACAGTACTCCATGGTGGTTATTAGTATTACCACTCAGCAGAGGAAATACTGAGGTTACAAAGGTTAGAGAAATTGGCAAAAGGCACATCTCTGCATCATAACACCAGGGTTCTAACCCCAATGGTAAGATCCCCAAATCCATCTGTGTTCCTTCAAATATGCCTCCCCACTCTCCTTCACATCATTTGGGTTTCATCCTATAGGAAGAAAAAAATCCCTAGAATATAACATATTCTACTATATTATGGCAATATATCAGGTTGCTCTGAATGTCTATCAATGCCTTTGGGACTACTCTACTGCCATTCTAATTTCATAAGAGTTTTGTGAGCTGCGTGTTTTTCACCAATTAGAGATTTCTTGCATTGTTTCGAGACATTACTTATCCCCATTTTTGCTATATGCATTTCATTCTTGCCTTTTTATTTCTTACTTATCCCTTCCCATATTTTTTATATCTTTGATGGTAGCTTAGGATTTTAGTGCCTTGCATTATTGGCCATTTATTCTTTGCTTCATTTATTCATTCATTTTCTTCTACTTCTATGTATCATTGAATAGCTTCCCTACTTTTCCAGATGCATTAGTTAACAACTCCATCCATTTCTTTCCCATCTTCACCTACAATAATATTACTTCACATAATCATTCCTCTTCAACTTTGTCTACTGGAAATCCAATGTGTGCAGCTTATGTTTTCTCTTAGCTGACATATGCTCTTATTTTTAGCCTAATTATGAGCATAATAAAGTTTTGATCATGATTTTCCAGGTTTCCTCTTCAATGACTTGAGTCATAACCTCTCTTATTGCCAAGTCTGGTATTTTTACCCCTTAGAATTATGAATAAAATATTAAATTAGAAAGCCATCCTGCCCTATATCACAAATATTCTGCCGCTGTTGCTCCCCCCCCCCTTTTTTAATTATCTGCAATCTTGGCTACATCTGGTAATTAGAAATAACCCAGTTTGAAGACCCTTGTCCTTTTGTTCAGTTGTGGAAAGAGACTGTTGCTGGGGTAAGGTTTCTAAGTGTGCTGGCCACATTCAGTGTCAAACCCAGCATGATAAAATTAGAGAACATGAGCCCTGGATAGGCCTTTAGTTGTTATTTTGAAAAAGTGACATAGAATTGTAGAATTAACAAAAAAGAAAGAAAGAAAAAGGACCTGGGGAGGATCACTTACCAGATGTGCCATTGTGAAGAAATCCCTTAACTTTCCCAAGTCTCATTTGCCTCCCATGCAAAACAGGGAGATACAAAGATATACATTTATCCCATGGAGCAGTGATATGGCACAAAGGAGTCAGCATTTGCAAAATAATTCAGCACAATTCCAGGCACATAGTATCTTCTCAAATAAATGCCAGTTAAATATGAAGCTAGTACCACTACACCACTGATCCCTGAGGATCCTTGAATATCAGCACCATGTGGTCAACCCCTCTATACTGAACCAATTCAAGTGGCGGGAATCTCACAACCTTCCAGTTTTGACCATTCCATCTCTAGACAATATTGATTTCTAGAATGTTCTTTCAGTTTTGGGCAGGGCCTATATCACAGTTCAGGAGGTTTAGTCAAATCTGTTTTCCATATAAAGATACATCACCTGACTCCATCCAAAATTCATCATGGACTCTTGTCTCTCTTTCTCTTCTAAGTCACATGGACATTTTCATTATAAGCATGGGAGATTTTCAGATTTTTGAATAGTGTTCCCGAGTACTGCTCCTGCTCTTTCAATAATACCTCATGGTTTCCATGGTTTCCAGTCCCCGTTGGCATTTTCTGTCACCTCTGGACTGCTCAAATATATAAGGTTCCAGGGTCCAAACTTGACTGAAATATTTCAGGAACAGGCTACACAGTGTAGAGTGTGACAGGAGTGCTCCATTCTTATTCTGGATAGTCTACTACGCTTTACAAAGCCCAAGATCAAAAGTATGTTTTAGCAGCTTCACCCTTGAACTAAGATTAAAGTCATTCAGAATCTTCAGTTTCCTTTCTACCTTCCATACTCCAGAAGTTGATCTTTGGGATCCAGAGTCAGAAAAACACATTGAATTGGGTTCATTTGGTTTATCAGAACAATCCGTTGTGATACAGGAAATCAGAGATCACCCGTGGAATTTCATAAATGTTTTTTGAACATGATCACCATGTTCATTTCATAAATGTTTTTTGAGGACTCAGTTTCACATGCCATTTAAGCCTCTCAGGAAACACATTGGTTAACAGGGCACATCTTTTCTTGCATTAAGGGAATTTACAGTTCTAATAGGATAGTGTTATTAAACAACTAATTCCCACAACAGTGATAAAAGTGGTATAAAGGAGGCTTATAGCAGGGGACAGATTTAGTCTGGGGAGTCTGGGAAAACTTCTTCGTGGACATAACTTCCACACTTCTAAATTGTAAATGATATGGAAATTACTTTGATTTTAAAGAAATAAACAGGAGTGTTCCACGCAATGGGAAAGATGTGGGAAGTCCTTGAAGACAAAATTATGGCAAATCCAAGGATCTACAAAAAGAACCAATACCAATACAGTAAGAAGAAAAGAGAGGCACAGATAAATCTATAGTGATAAGTCAGGGTCTTATCATGAGGGGATATGTTGGTCCTTTAAGGATTTTGGTTGTTTTCTTAAGAGCAATGAGAAACTACTAAAGGTTTTTAAGCAATGGGGCAAGGTATGGGACATAATTAGATTCGCATTTGAAAAGGATAATTGGGCAGCTTAGTGTGAAAATTGGATTCAAGCAGGAACAAGAAGAGCATGTGGTAACTGATGTTGGTAGCAACAGTCCAGCGGTGCAATAATAGTACCTTGCATATGGGTGGTGGCAGTGGAGAGAGGAAGTGGACATATTTTGAAGGCCATTTAGGAACTGGAGTATATGACACATAGACATTGATTGGAAAAGTGGGGAGAGATGAAATAGATATGAAGGATAATGCCCATGTTTTGATTTGCATATATGGGTAGATATAGTACTGTTTACCAAGTTTGGGAAAACCGGAGGTGGAAAGAATTGTGATGGAATAGCGTGAGTTTATTATTATTATTATTATTATTGTTATTATTATTATTTATTATACAAATTCATAGGCTACAGAGTTGACTATTAGTATTTGTGTACAGTATGTGATGATCAAATCAATATTATTAGCATATTCATCATTACAAATCGTAATTACTTTTTGTGTCCCTTACCCACCTCTAGTAATTATAGATCTGTTCTCTTCTTCTGAAAGTTCAACATTTTCTTATGGCCTTTTTTTTTCTTTCTTTGTTTCATAGCTCCCACTTATGAGAGAGGACATGTAGTATTTTGAATGAGTTAAGTTTGACAGGTGCTGAGTTTGAAGGGCTCATTAGCTATTCAAGTGAAGACTTATGGTTGGATATTCATTAATTTTTCCAGTTTCCTTTTATCTGTGAGTACTCATACTTGTATATTAGTACTTTGTGTCTGTTTATATATCTTGATGTTCAATAACTTCTTATACTAGCACAGCTAAAATAGTTCTCGATAATGTTTGTTGTGTATTTCATGTGTGTGTGTTTGTGACTGTACACAGGTGTGTGGTAATAGAACAAAAGTGACGAGAGAGAGAGAGAGACAGAGAGAGACAGAGAGAGACAGGGAGAGAGAGAGAGAGAAAGGAGAGAGAATAGTAGTCGATTTGCTTCCATCTTGGTTTTCTCTGACGTTTTCTTTTGGGATGTTGTCCTATAAGCCCAACACAAGAATCTGTTTTTTCCTGTATTAGCTCTACCTCAAAACATCCTTTGTTTAATGAATTTATATTGAAAACCAAACTTACAAACCCTCACCTGCCGAGTTAATTTAACGTCAGGTATCTTGATAAAGTAACTGCCCAATTACCAGATTTTTATAATTGCTACATTGGGGCATGAAGCCTGAAAAATATGCATGCTCATGACCTCAGTGCCTCCTATATTTTTCATCCCTCCATTTTGAGTTTGAAAAATTGGCATGAAAATTGTTTTCTGACACTTCTTTTGAACTCTTAAATTATGTATCTATGACTAATAGCGATGTCTCAGGATGTTCTCTCAGAGAGGAAATCTAGTTTGAAAATCTGTCTTTTGTTTTTCATTCTGCAATTTCCTAAAAAGATCAGTGCAGGGATGTTCTTTGCCCCCCACGCTCTTTGCAGCACACATGAGCCTACTCCCCCTACTGCTAAAATGCACTTTATATTATCAGACAGCTTATTTTTGTCCAGCATTTTCACGTGTTCAAAATTAAAGCAGCAGGAACATTGGGTGAGGTCTTCACATCGAAGGAATTCACAGTAGGGTTGAAAGTTAAACCCAGGCCGATATAGCCAGACATCAGCATGAACGCTATCCATAGACGAGGTACACTCCTAGCCCCCTGCAGGTGAAGGTTGAGTTTCTTCTGCTCACCGCTGTGGCTGCAGCACCCACCACATGACCTTCCTTGCCTAAGTAGCTACTCATCAATTATTGAATCGTGAATGAAGCTAAACCTGGTACCAAATACTCCCACCTGTCTCTAATTCATCTGGGCTCTGTCCTTGCTCACATTCTTCTTTTAAGTCCTGAGCTTTATCTCTACAGACATCATCCATAAACCAGGCTCTGAAGATTCTTACACATTGTTTTTTTCCTGAGCCTTTTCCTTAACTGGTCCTGTACATGTGATCTCAACCTGTGATCAATCTGCATTTCTGGTCCCTGACCTCAGCCTGCAGCTTCAGATATTTTGATTCAACCAGCCCATTTGTCCTAATGCTTAGCCCTACTTTTTCACATTGCAGCATTGGCATCTGAATTCCAGAGCTGCACTTGCTGACTGACTTCTGCTCAGAATGTGACTCCTGCTATGCACACACAACCCTTCCCCATAAACCGAGGTTTCTGCAAGTTTCCCAAACTCCACGTGTTCATTCAGCCAGCTGGACACAACCACTGTCCCCATCCAGCACATGCCCTGCCCTATCCTTGACTTCTACATCCAGCTGCCTCTGAGAGCTGAATTCCCATTTGTCCATTATCCTGTCTAAGCCCACCCAGTTTCTCTGTCCCCAGTGGTCTGATTAGTACCTTTATTTGGGCAAATCATAAGTTCCCTGTCACTATATGTAATCAAGCAGGGACTGAGCAACCTGTGACAGGAATATTATAGAAGTGATTCAAGCAGCAACTGAAGGGTCACATTAAATTACCTTTGATGCCTCTTTCAATCCTGGACTTCTGACTATACAAAATATACCCCATAAAATATGTAGAAGTCAAAGTTCACCTCAGCCATGCTATTTTACACGATGTCATTCAAAAGTCTACTAGAAGATTTGAGATTTCATGAAAAATTTATATAGGAAGATTTTGTGCCTTACTGAATGGAAGGACTAAATCATTCTTTCCAGATTGCAGGTTTTCAGTGAGGAAAGTTGCATATCAAGAAAGGTGCCAGGGGAGGCAGGGAGCTTTTTGACTATTCTACAATGTCTTTATGTCTCACAGGATGCTTTACCTCAATACAGAATCTCCTTCATGGAGATGCCGGGGTGGTCTTCTATGTCATGTGTATTCATCCTTGTCTTGCTGAAATTCTTCTGTGTCTTTCTGTTGCCCATGTGATAATATTCAAAGTCCTAGACATGGTCTTCAAAGCCCAGAAAGACCAAGTCCCTTCACATCCAACAGTTTCAACTCGTGCAATGTCCTCTGCTGGAGCATGGGTTTCAGCGCTCCAGGCCAGCTGTGCTTCAGGAGCTAGCCCAGAACCTGACTCCTTCTTTTGGCTTTGCCCTCAAAGTTTCCCCCTGCTTTGGGTTGTCTTTGCCCACCATCCCATAGTCAAAATCTTACCTTTCCTCAACATTTAACCTGAATGTCATCTCTTTTTGAACATCCTCTTAATTCAGTTGTCTTCTTCTCTCAAGATGAATCATTCCACTCTCTAGGCTTCCAACACAATGGTCTTCTCTTGGAGCTCATTTCACTGAGTTAATATCACTTCTGCATCTCTCTGCCTCAGTGGTAGAGATCCAGATCTCATTCATTTTTATATCTTCTTTGTCCTTCCCAATTCCAAGCATTAGTAAATACATGATAGATATAAATTGAATGAATATATGTGAATTCATTAAGTAAACAAGATGAACATAGAATATAATTATATAAGGAAACTTTCAAATTATTTCCTAACCAACATAGTTACAGATAAAGATGTTCAAAAGTAAGAATGTCTTGCCTGTTTAATGTAATACCATTCTGAATATTTAAAGATAACTATTTTATCACTTTTCAAAGTTATTTGAACTCAAGGTCCTTCAAGGCTTTTCTTTATCCACTTGAAATCATCTTTAATTTCAAACTTGTGTCACCAAGACATTATTCCTCATCACCAGCCTTCTGTATGTTCAAAGTTAATTAAGCTCTTAGAACCCTCTTACCTTTACTGATAGTGTTTCCAACAGGTCTAAAGAATAGTCCACAAACTCCTAGAAAAATGATAGTACACTTTGAGAGCATTGAGATGGAAGTCTAGGGAAATTTCTACTATTTCTTGTATACACTTGATGGACAAAATCTTGGCAAATGAAATAGCATTTTAATTTATATTAATCACTTTGAACTTTGGCTAATATGGTATGTCATTTGCCAGGCTCTGACAAGTTCACAATACGTTGCAGTCTTCTGCCAAACAGTGACACAACAGAATCCCCTGAGGCCCCGTTTGGCTGTCACACACAGTTCAACTGCCCAAGTCTCATTCACATTCTGGCCCTGTGACTTTCTTTCCTTTTATTTTTCTTTCTATATTTCTTATTTTCCCCTCTTTTTCTTTAATCTCCTCATGACTGGTCATCTATTATAGACTGGGAGGATTAAGAACATTTTCTTACTGATAAGTAACAACCTAACTGTTCTTAAGATCAAGATCTTCTTAATGAGAAAATACTGGTCTTATTTCCTACTTCCCCAGCACTGGCTGTGTGATCTAAGTCATGTCATGTACTTTTAGTAGACATAGTTATCTCACCTGAAATGCCCACTTGATGGGATTGCTATGATGTTTACATGAGGCACTGCAAAGAGCAACAGCTGACATGTGGTAAGTGCTCGTTTACAGTGAGATCTTTATTATTGGTTTCCCAAAATATCTACCCAGAGGGCCATCTAAAACAGACTCCAGAGTTTCATTTGAAATAAATCTAAGATCTTGCAAAGTAGGAAGCATCCTATTCATGGTTATATTTCTAGCCTTTTGGAGATTTCATGGAACAGAGTGGAGTAAAGAAAGGAGCTAAAGTGGATTTAAACCTACTATTTGCCAGATACTTCCCTAATCACTTAACACACATTTTCTCATTTGACCTCACAGTAATGCGACAGGGTAGCTTTTACTATCTTTATTTTTCAAAAAGTAAAAGCAAGGCTCTGAAAACTAAAATAGCTTATGATGTCAATGCTTGTAAGTGCCAGACAGAAGCCCAGACGTGACTGTCTCCAAATTTATGTTTTACTTTTGCAACGAAAATCTGATATTGGATATAGACTAAGTTTTTCTTTCCTGAAGTATGTTCTGCTGGATGTTAAAAGGGGTTACAAGGTAGCAGCAGTTTCTGTGATTAACTTAGTTCAGCAAACGTTAGATTACCCAAACAAACAAAACATACACTTCCTTTGCAGGATTTTTCAGAACCTTTAATGAATGAATATGGTTAACTCTAAATCTCCTTCAGTTTAGGGAGCTACTGTATTTGATCATCTTCTACAGAACATTCTGAGAAACTCTGATCTAGGGAAATGACTTGTAAGTAAGTGTCCATCTGTTCTACTAAAGGACCCAGTATTTCAACATATTCTATATTATTTACTGAAATAACCTAAGATCAAATTTGTTCTTTGGGTGCTTATGCAATGCCTGTTACTAAATCTTGTGAGACACATGAGCATCTTCAGCAAATATTATCTTGGTGTTTAATGAGGGCAGATCCACACAAAACATGCATTTTCCAGTAGCATTTTCTCCCAGTTTATTATGCAGTGAATGGCTTCTAGGTACCAGAGCCCCAGACATCCAGCTGCTGTAAATCACCTGAGAAAGGTGATCATTAAATAGATTAAAATGCATGGAAATTACCTAAATGTAGACCATTAGATTAAATGAAGCAGCTACAGTATAACGCCCTGCTGGCTCCAGGAACTTTATTTAGATTATAACTGTACCAGTGTTGGGCAAATCACATGATTAAGGAGAATATTACAAATCTGACACCCCACCCCCTTCCATCAACGGTATGCAGTTGAAATTCCTCCAAGGCTTAATAAACAGTTACCTCCAAGAAGGCACTTTGAAACTGACTTTCCAGACCAATCTGCATTTCGATGTGGTTCAGAGCAAAACCTTATCTCTGCATGGCATGTTTGCAGGAATAACAATGTTTAAATAATGTCTGAAATGGAGCATAAAAATCCTTTGTAACTCAAATGGACATATTGGGAAATCTTAAGCTTCAGCTCACATTACCTTTTTGATATTTCTTTCAAAGACTGACAGTAAGACATCATCCCTTCCAGAAAGTAACTCTCCAAGAGCCCTGTGCACATTTTTAATGTAGTTCTCCTTGCAAACTCTCCTCATAATGCTAATAAATGCCAATTTAGGGAGCAGGAGTGGTTAGAGTTCTAAATTTTTCATCACATTCTATGTGAAATTGAAGTAGTCTAAAAAGAAAAAAAAAGAAAAGAAAAAAAATAGCGTACATGTGCGTGTCTTCAAAAAATACTTCTTAATTGGAGTCATTTGGGAAGTTCTGGGTAAGATCTTTTAGGTAGAGAAAATCAGCCAAGGTCAAATGCGTTTTTGTTCTCTTATTAGATTATTTTATTTTATTGAGGTTGAAAGCAAGGAAGGCAGGGGAAGAGAAGAGAGCTCGTGTTGGTGGAGTGTTTGTTCATTGCCAAGTACTGTGCTCAATTTGCTCATCTCACTGTACATAGCTCGTGGCTTTTCATCCTCACAACACCATCTTCAGGAAGACACTATTGACTCATTTATTGATCAGTGAAACTGAAGCTTGAAGGGATTAATTTATATGCCATCATGTAAGAACCAGATTTTGAACCTATTTCTATCTTGAACAAGCCCATGTTCTTCCAACTATGTTCTGCTGTTTGGTTGAGTGACACACATGTGCCAACACAAAGCATCAACAATAAACAGTCATAAAACACTGTGACTGCTGTTCAAGTGTGAGCCTTGGTTGCGAGAGTCAGAAAATGGCAGCCATGACTAAGCCTGGATCCCTTTTGCAAAATGGAAGAAGAATGGGAAAAAAAATTAGCGAAGTTCTAAAGTGTATCAGACACTCTGCTAAGCATTTTACCTGTGTTGTTTAATTCTCATTACAATTCCATGATGTGGGCACTTTTATTTCCACTTTACAGATGAGAAAAACTGAGGCTCAGACAAGTAAGCTGCCAAAAGTCTTAGAGGTAGAGAATGGTAGAACTGTGATTAGACCTAGGTTGTGTGAACTGTTTAAATGCTACATAGTAAAAGATCATGGGTTTTCTGTTTGTTTGTTTGTCTGTTTACCTATATTTATAGAGCAGCTTTATTGAGCAACAATATATTTGCCATACATAAACCATTTAAAGTATAAAATTTAATGCTTTTAGTAAATGCACTGGATTGTGTAACTATAACCACAATCTAATTTTAGAATGTTTGCTTCCCTCTGAAAAGAAACCCTATACCTATTATAAGTTACTCCTCATCCCCAGTCTTAGGCAACCACTAACCTATTTTCTGTTTCTATTGATTTTTCTATTTTGTACATTTCAGATAGATGGGCCCATAAAATATGCTGTCTTCTGTGACTGGTTCTTTTACTTTGGATAAAGTTTTCAGCATTCATCCATATTGCAGCATGTATCAGTACTTCATTCCCTGTTATTGCTAAAGAGTATGAATATACCACATATTTTTTATCTAATCATCAGTTGATAAACATTCAGGCTGTTTCCGTCTTTTGACTACTATCACTCATGCTGCTAATGTACATTCCTGTATAGGTATTTTATGTGGATATGCGTCTTCAGTTCTCTTAAATATACCTAAGAGTGGAATTGCTGGGTCATACGACAACTGTACGTTTGACAATTTAAAGAACTTTTAAACTGTTTCCCAAAGTTATTGCACCATTTTACATTCCCACCGGCATTGCATGAGTGTTCCAGTTTCTTCACATTCTAATCCACACTTGTTATTGTCTATCATTTAGACTTGAGCCATCCTGGTGAGCATGAAGTGGTATCTTGTAATTTTGATTTGCATTCCCATAAGAATGTTGAGCATCTTTTATGTGCTTATTAATCGTTTGTATACATTTTGGGAGAAATGTCTCTTCACATTTTTTGCCTGTTGTTTCATTGGGTTGTCTTTTTATTATTAAGTAGTAAGTTAATGACCCAGCAAAGGCAGAGTTACATAATAGGACTTCAGACTACAATATTTAATTTTGATGTCATCCAATTTATCTATTTTTTTCTTTTGTCATTTGTGCTTTTAGTGTAATAACTAGGAAACCACTGCCTAAGCCAAGATTGATCATAAAGAATTATCGCTATGTTTTTGTCTGTGATTTTTGTAATTTTTGCTCTTACATTTAAGTCTATGATCCATTTTGAATTAATTTTTGTGTATGGTGTGAAGTAGGGGTTCAAGTTCATTCTTTTGCATATGGGCATCCAGTTGTTCCAGCACCATTTGTTGAAAAGAGCGTGACTTTTGACAGGAGATAGTCTTGGTTATTGACTTTTCCTTCTCCAATTAGTATCAGTGGGAGCTTGAAGGGTTGCTCGATCTCAGTTTCCTCATCTATGAAGCTACTGATAAGCCTGCATGTCTGCATCTCAATGTTGATGTTTAGATAAGAATCTGCATATTGAGTTCCTTGCACTATTCCCAGAATATGCTCATTATTCAGAAAATATCCAGTGTCCCACACCTCCAGAACACCGTGCTGAAATCAAATGATTAATCCCAACACTGTGAGTTTAAATAAATAGAAAACTGTTTTATGAAATGGATCTCACCAGCCCCCACAGGGAGCCCATTAGCCATTGAATATTCTTCAGCTGTAACTCAGAGAGCATAAAAATGAAGAAGTTACTGAGTTATGTGAGATACTTGAGAAGAAAGACATTTTTAGTAAATACGAGTAGATACCCATGTGATAGATAGCATTGTTATCCCATTTTGCAAGTCAAGCATTCCAACTCTCTGTCCTAAACAAGATTGCTTCAAAAAGTTTATAGAAATAGTTTCATTATCTTTCAATTCTATTTTTGCACAGATTTCTTGAAGAACCCCACTATATGTTCCCACTCCCACCATGCTCTTCTGTCTATTTGAGAAGCATTTAGAGTCTGATCTTTATATGTATTTTGTGTTGTATTCTGTTTTTCTTTCTGGGATACTCTCTCTCTCTCTCTCTCTCTCTCTCTCTCTCTCTCTCTCTCTCTCTCTCTCTCTCTCTCTAAATAAGTTATATATTTGTACATTGATTCCAAAATGTCTGATTCTCCTGGCTATCAAAGGAAACAGACCCACACCATTCTTGGACAAGATTCTCAAGTCAGTATTACTTATCACCAAAAGCAGCAAATCACATGCCTGTTGATGCTTTCAGACCTCGGGATGGGGTGTTGCACCCAGCCTCATGTCCTCTTCTGGGGGCAAGAGCCTTCTGTTCAGACTGAGAGAGGCATGATTTGTCTTGATTTATATGTGGGAGAAAATATCCCTCATCGGTAACTGTTCAGTTCCACATCCTGGGCCCTTTCTCAGTTCCAAATTGGTGTTTTATGCACACTATCCCTTCTCTCCCTCTGACGAGGCTTTACCATCATAGCCTGCTTGTCTATGTTTCTCTGTAGCTACCCATGCCTTGGGGAAGTCTATACCTCAGCCTGTGTAGGAACATCCCAATTCCTTTGTTTCTTGCTTCTCTTGAAGAAAACATCTCAAAGACCATATTCTTTTAAAGGTTTCACTGATGATTAGTTTGAGGGAACAGGTAGGGATTCACATGCATGGAAAATTAACAAAAATTCTGGAGTTTGGCAACTTCTTTATTCTTATCCTTTCATAATCTCGGAGATGAAACTGTAAGCTTCATTGAGCTCCTGACCTTCTTGCTGGATGAGGATGGAATTCACGAAACTCCGTTGTTTCTTCTCTCTTTGCAGAAGATGCTGCTGGCTGCTGGCTTTCTGCAGACTGTACTTCATTACTTGCTGACACACAGCTTTATGCTCTACCAGTACCAAACAGCTTGGATTTTTCATAACACCACAGACATTTCCCGCTTCCATTCTTTGCAAATGTGGTTCCTACCTCACAGTTCTATACCTTCCCCCTTGTACAAAATGCAAACCCATTTAATTCCCTTCTTCAAGAATGAGCTCAAATCTTAAGCATTTTACAAAAAGTTTTATCTGAGCAATCTTCAAATTATATAGAGCTAATTTTCCTCTTTTCTCTGCTTAACATTCTTTCAGGGCTGTACTTACCCCTGTGCATGACAATGTCTTTGTCTGCATGTCTGACTTCATTCTAGACAATATTTCTTGAGATCACACCCTGCCCTATTTGCTTCTTTTTTAGCAGCAACTATTAGAGTAACAGCAAGTTAATATTTAGTAAATTGGTTTAAATTGAAAGGAAAGAGTCAGGAATTTGTGACTTCATTTTATTAATGAAGAAAAGAAAGAAATCTGCTGCTGAAATAAGTCAAAACAAGCATCTGAAAAATCCCTACTGGTGATGCTTTCATGCTCTGGAAAGTTACTTGCATTATATGCACTTGTTCAGCTCACCAACATACCAAGAGCTTACAACGTTCACTGGAGTGGTGGCAAATAAATTAACATCCCCTTCTCTACTGACTCCTCTGGAAGGAACAAGTTCACTAGTTAATGGAAATCAAGAAGAGGGAAGAGTGCATGAAGAGAGGAGGAAAGAGGAAGGCACTTCATAATTTATCAACATGTGAGCCCCAGCACCTCATTTATTTTACAAAAAGGACTGATGATGCTCATACTTTTATGAGTTGGGACTCAAAACAGACTTCCTGTTTCCCTCCACCCAACACCAACCTTGCAGTCTGTGGACATGTTGCTTATTTGCCAGCTGCTTTCCTAGAATTCTGCATTTCCCTTTCTAAAGCTATTAGCTGGGGCTTCTTCATTCCCAAAGGCTGCAATGGTGATGAATGTATCTTTCCTCATAGGGCATTGAGCCCAATCCCCTTAATCAATACTGAGTACAAAACCAAGGAAATGGCAATATACATCTTCAAACCGCCTTTGAAGCTGATCACCCCATTTAGAATGAATTAACATTTAATTGGCAAGCAATCATTCCTAATAATTTTAAGATTTGTTTATTCTTCAGAGTCACATCTCTCAAAATACTGTCAATAGAACAATTACATAGGCTCTTCTCACTGGAAGTCACTTAGAAGAGTATCTTGTTAAGTTCTTATAATTATTTCTTAAGGCAAGTCCTTCCAGCTTAGCTTTCTGCAATATTAATAATAACAGTGACAATAAATAAGATAAGATTAAATTGGAAAGCTGAACAAAATTGGAGAAACAAGACTTTTCAGCTGAGTCTATAGAAATATAATGTGCCTGACTATCTTCTAGGAATTTTCTTCTCCTGCCAAATTCCAATCAGTTTTATATCACCTCTCCACCTTTCCCCCTCTCAATTTGTGTTCTGAAGGGCCAGAGCTGCAGAGCTTTCAAAACAATCTTTGGGCCTCTACTGTCCTTTGCAAGAAACCCCCTAGGGTCTTTCCTTTCGATGTCAGCCATCTATTTCATTTTTTAAAAACAATTTAAAAAAATATATATTGAGTCTGGAGCCAAAAAAGAACAAAGGAAATGTCAGATGCAGAAAGATTAGGTCAGATCAAACTAGGCTTGAAAAAAAATCAAAGGTTGTAGGTATTATTCTAAATACTGGTCTTGTTCAAAATATTTTTACATCCTTTGAGGTATACGGTTTTAGTTTTTCTTTTCAAGGAACAGTGACACAGATATGATCCTTTCTTTTCTAGAACACAGCAACATCAAGAATATGTCTGCGATTTTAGCAGGGCTACAAATGGCAGTTTGTACCATGTCTGCTCAAAGACAAATCACAGCAACTTCAAGGATCCCAAACTCTTGCCTGTTATCCTGGAAGAAGACTGAGAACCCTGGAGAATTCTATTTGAATTTAAAGGTGTCCTATACCTGCTACCCATTCTACTCTTATTCTTCCAGCTCAGGATAGTTGTGGCCACCTGACAACTTGGGTAGAAGTTGCCATTGCAGAGGTTTTTGATGCCTGCCTTGCTGCATCCACGGTTTTTAATACTGTCCTTGGCTGTATTTGAAGAGTCCCTTTACTTGTTACTATTAGAGGTTAAGCCCATCAACAAGCGACAGTGTTCTTTCAGATTTCTTGCTCACCCCTCCTGAGAGACTTAGATAAACTACTCTGGGTCTTAACTGATGGTTGAGTATATACTGACACATAGCCAGGGACCTTGATAGGATTTCCACGCTCTGTGTCATAGAGTGAATCACAGGATCTCAGAATACTTTTCTCTCCCTTTGTTTTAAGATCTTAAGCCCTAAAGTTTTATGTTCCAAATATTAGTTTTAAGGGCTTCTTCAGCATTTTCTCAAGAAGACCTAGTAAGTCCTCATGAGATCTGGACTTCTTTTAGGTTGCTCTGATATGTCAGAGTTCCTGTGATGGGTATAAGAATTGAAGCTCACCCCTTGGATCCTCCTTAGGGTGTGTGTGTGTGTGTGTGTGTGTGTGTGTGTGTGTGTGTGTGTGTGTGTGTGTGTGTGTGTGTGTGTGTGTGTGTGTGTGTGTGTATGAGAGAAAGAGACAGAGAGAGAGAGAGAGAGAGAGAAAGAGAGAGAGAGGGAGAGGGAGAAACTATGCTCTGCCAAAGCATTTGTGAGTTTAGCCAAGAATCTCTTGTCTTCCATTTCTTTCTTTGGCTACATAGTATCAACAAACAATCCATCTAATATTTCATGGCACTGAAATGAGTGCTATCTTTTATGACTGAATTTTCCAGTGGTTTTGTCCTGGTGTCAAAATGTTACTTCTCCCTACCCCTGCCCTTTTAAACATGACTTCAGCAAAAATCTGCAAGAAAGCAAAATATTTCACTGGCTCCTTTCCATATTTCCTTTTAGGCATTCTCCATGTCTCTGTGATCCCTATAAACTGCCCATTGGAAGCCTGGATGTCCCAGGCCCCTGATGAAGATTCTTCAGTGAGCATTGCCTTCTCCTGAAGTACTTCATCTCATAAAAACACCATTTTCTTCTTACCTCTAAGGAAAAAGCATGTGGTAATATGAGTCAGTGTTAAGATCCCTCTAACCCAAAATACTCAACAAAGGTCACTTTTTATTTTTCCCTCTGTCCCTCCGTTTCTTCCTCTTTCTTTCCTTCTTTCCTTCCTTCCTTCCCTCTTGCCTGAGCGTTATTCTGGTCAAGTCATTCAATCTTTCTGACCTTCATTTTCCTTAGGTGAAAATGTCATGTGTGCGGCTTCAGGGTGCCAAAACATTTACAGTTCCTTACAACTGGAAATGTCCACATTTATTTCATATTCCTCTCTCTGTGGCTGACCTCTTTATCACTCTAAGGTAGACTTTATTGAGTTTTTAGTACCTATTTAGTTTTACCCCTTCCTTTTACTTTGGTTTTTATGAGTTTTATTATAATATATCTGGGCATAATTTTATTTGAGTTTATACTGTTTAAAGTTTCCTGGGCTTCTTAAACTTGTAAATTTGTATCTTTCACCAAATATAGGAGAAGGCCATTGTTATTTCAAATATGTTTTCACAACTTAATCTCTTTCTCCTTTCATCTGGGACTCCAATGACATAAATATTAGACCTTTTAGTATAGTTTCATAGGTTTCTAAGAGTCTGATTCCCCTCTACCAAAATCTTTTTCTCTGTTTTTCAGTTTGGATAATTTTATTAATACATCTTTAAGTTCATTTACCTTTTTCTCTGTCATCTCCATTCTGCTGTTGAGTCCTTATAATGAATTTATTGTTTGAAGTATTGTAATTTTTAATTCTAAAGTTTCCATTTGGTCCTGTTTTATAGTTTTTATTTCCCTTTGGAGAACTTTTATCTTTCTATTCATTTCAAGAGTAATTCTTACCTCATTTAATGAGATTATAATATCTACATTAAAGTCTTTGTCCAATAATTCCAACATCTAGATCATCCCAAGAATGAGAAATTGTTGGGATTTTGTTTGCCCTTAGTAAGGGTCAGAATACTTTTTCTGTCAAAGGTCAGGTGGTAATTGTTTTAGGCTTTATGGCCCATACCATCTCTGTTGCAACTAGTAAGCTCTGACATTGTAGGATGAAAGCTACTATAGATGACATGCAAATAAATAAGCTTGACTGTATTCCAGTAAAACTTTATTCATCGGTACTGAAATTTGAATTACATAAGGTTTTCACATATTACAAATATTCTTCTTATTTTTTAAAACTATTCACAAATGTAAAAAATATTTTTATCTTATGAGCCTTACTAAAAACAGGTAGTGGTACAGATTTAGCTCATGGAACAAGTCTACCATTGCCTACTCTTAAGAATTGCTCACATTTTCCTGATGTCTTTTATGTCAATTTATTTTGCATTACATCATGGACAGGTTAAATATTATGTTGTAAGACTGATTCCTGTTAAAATCCTCTGGAGAATATTGATGTTTTTTGGTTTGCTTTAACAGGCATGATAAGGTACAGATCACAAGTTCTGTCTTGCCTTCTGTGGGCAGAGGTTGCAGCAACAGTTCAGTTTCCATAGTCCTTGCTATGCTGTTTGCACTCAACACTCAGAAGTTAGTTTGACAATATAAACCATCACCAAACTTTGCTTTGAATTCTAGTACCGTTCTCAAAGCCTTTGCTATGCTTCTCTGTTCTGTGCTTTTCCTATGCAGTTCAGGCATGAACTTGAGATTTCAGAAAGCTTGTACGCAGAATCAGGAGAACCCCTTCTAAGCTCTCTTCTCTCCAGGATTCTCCCATATTATTCTCTTCTCAAGAGTCCATTTTCCCTGAGCCTCTTTCATCAGAAAGAAATGTCCTTCTTAAAGTTTGTCAGCTATTGGCTATTTCCACATACCTGGGGCTGACCTTGGGGCAAAGCAGTGAGAGAAAAATAAAGAACCATATGACTTCCCCTCACACTCTTCAGAGCACAGGTTATATGAACATAGAAATAAGTTTTTCTTTGGGGGCTTTAGTTGCTAACACCTCTGCACTGCTACCACCATATTGCAGCAATACACCTGGCATCTAGGCACAGCCAGAAGACAAAGAGGAAAGAAAGAAGAAAAAGTGGCTCTCTGGCCCACAGGGACCCCACACTCTCTGACTCACAGGGCCCCTTTTCTGGCTAGAGAAAATTTCTCTCAAAGTCTTTGCTATCAATATCTGCTGTGCAGGTTTGTCCTTGGGTCAAAACTGGGACACAAAGGAAAGAAAAAGTTCCACTACCATACTGGTTATTCAAATTCTGACTTCCCTTCCCAATCAACATGCAAGCTTTTACTTTTCAGAGACGTCAGGGAGTTACTTTTTGCCTTCTGTCCACAGACTTGAGTTATAATCTGTAGGAGAAATAGGGATAGGATATTACGAGCTCACTCTATCTTGGCTGGGACTGGAAGTCTCACCTTCTCTTTTTAAAGAATGAGAAGGTAATAGCAAGGTGACTTGCACAAGGTCACAAAGTAAGGTACTGGAAGAGGTGGATCAGAATCTAGGACTTCTGGTTCTTTCTGAATGTCCCTTTCTGAGAGTAAATATGGACATTTTTACTTGGAGAGGGTGGATGGGCATATGGGTCCCTATGAATGTTGAATGCCCTTCCTCCAAAATGCCCTGTGATGCTCACCACTCTCATACCTACATCTAGGTACCAACTGTGGGCTCTGGAGGTGCCCCATCAGCTTGCCTCACCCCTGGGTTGAGTCCTGCTAAAAATGGTATAAGAAAGTTGTATAAAATTTCACAGTCAGTCAATAATGGTAATGATGGTGATGGTGGAGAACAAGTCTTCATATGTTTGAAGGTGAGTGTGTGTTTTTATGCATGCACCTGGGTATATATTGGTGTGTGGTTATTTATACATGTGTGCATATTTATTTGCATGTGTGTATGTGCCATATGTATGTGTTAAGACCCTAAACAGAATCTAAGAAATTAAGTTGCCTAACCCCAACTTGGCAGATGAAGAAACACTGAGACTCAGATAATTTAAATAATTACTTTGGTAATGTGTCAGAACTTGAATATCATTTTTCACAATGTGTCATGATACATAACCAATTGCATTCAGTTATCTATTTGAAGACAAGATATCTAATAAGATGATAGAGAGAAAGGATTTGGAGTAAATCAATAGTGACAGTACCAGTCCAGCCTCAGTCTTAAATGCTTTTACTAAACCATAACTAAACCCAGATAATATCTGTATAATTTGCCTCTCACCAGAAAGAGTGGAGTGCCAAATCTCTGTCCTTAATTCCCACTTACATGTGCTCTTCTAGAATGCTTGATTTCCTCATGCCATGCCCACAGATCTCTTTCCAAGACACACATTCATAATCTCGTATTAAGTCTACAAAGCATAGCCTAGCACTAAGAATTCCTTCTAGGTTCTGGGATATGAGGAGGAAAAGTAGGAGCTATAAAAAAGACAGTTATTTATGTAAACTTGTCTTTTTAGAAGTACTTAAGTTGCTTTGCAATTCACTGTTTGCAGACCACATTTTTTCTAATTATTCTAATTATTCTTATTATGTTTGCCTTTAAGAATGTTCACCTTGCAATCTAATAAATGCTACAATCTTCCAATTGTTTCTTGAGCTTAAATGTTACCTCAAATACTGAATGTCCACATATTGATGGATGGGTTGATTGATTAGATCTGCCACAGTCTGAAGGCAAAGGGCTTGACCAGATGCTCCTGGAAGGCCCTGCAGCTCTATGGTTGAGACTGACCTTCAATCTGAATGCTGTCAGCAAGAATCACCAACCTGTATTATCCCCTTTTAAGACATCAGTTGTCACTTGGAGTCCAGACAGCAGCAGCCAGAAGCAGCTGATAATTTTTTCCTTCCTCCTGATAAGGTTTTCTAGACACCTGGAAACTTCCTCTCATATACTGAAGTGCTTTTTCTGATTAGAAAAAGAAAGCTGTTTTAAAGATTCACAGTCTAACCTATAGCCCAAATTAAGTCCAGATTTAAACCATTTTAGGGGATAGGGAGGATTTGGGGAGCCAACAGACCCCCTGGGGCAATAGCCTAAAGCTATTAATAGTGTGGTAGCAGTAGCACAGAATACAGGCAAGGTTATTGGGGGAATTGAGTGAGTCTGTTAGGACCCTAGTTTGTCAGATAGGAATAATCCCATTTCCTGTATATGGTTGCTATAAGAATTTAATTTAAAAAAATAGAAAAAGAAACATTTATATAAATTTCTTAATGAAATGCCTAGCAAATAATAAGTGCTCAAAAAATATGAGCCATTATTTAGGCAGAAGCATAGCTTTAGCCTTGTTGAAAATGGATCTACCTTTTCAGAACTTTAGAGAATTTCTATGAAGTACAGACTAAAGTCAGAGAGACAAAACTCATGTTCTGGTCTGTTTTTTGTTTGTTTGTTTTTAAATCGGTGTTTGTTTATTTTCTTATCTTGCTTACAGAATGATAAATAACAGCAACAACAAAAAGTTAAAAAATGGATAAACATTCTCCACAGAGCAACAGAATCATTTTATAAATAAATAAATAGATAAATGTCACTTTTCCTTAGAGAAGTCTTCAAACATCCAAAATCCCTAACAGGGATCAATAGGCCTTTACTTCTGCCTCCCCCTTTAACTGCTGGAGAAACTCCAGCCACACTGAACAGACTTTTTGACCTTCCGTGAGCTCTACGTTTCCTGCCTCCAGCCTTTGTTCATAGTATTTCCCCCTGGAGAGCCCTTGCCTTGTCTCTTTGACTGCCTGATTTTTACTCATTCTTCAGATTTCCTTTAAATATCACTGTGTCAACAGGCCATCTTGACCCTGCAGTCTAATTTGTGGACATGTTCTGTTATTCCCTCTGATTCTGTTTTCCTCCTTTATACTGAGCACTCATAATGAGTTTAATTATGGAATTATCTGTATGCCTGAGTATTAAAAGTCCAACTCCACCCTGGGTTGTTAGCTTTATGGGTGCAGGACCTCATCTGTGGTGCTCATGCTCCCAAGCCTGGTACACAGCAGGCATTCAAGAAATGCAATTCAGTGATTGAATGAGGGAAGGCATGAGTGATATGAACAGCAATATTATTATCACTACAGTTTTAATAGCCAGGATGAGGATATTCCTGAAAAGCATGTTTTGGCAGGGCAATTTTCTGTTTTCTCTCTACTCTCCATCCCATTGGGCTTCTCCGTTCTGAGTTTCTAAGCTCAGGCCTCTCCTGTAGCATGGTCCCCTGCTTGGCCTCCAGAGAGGCAGTTTCTGGAGGTCTCTCCTCATCTTCCTCCCACGGACACACAACCCACTGCACCTCCCTTCCCCAGTCCTTTCTCCCTCCTGCCACATACTTCGTCTCCAGCTGCCTGCTGAGTAAGATCCAGTCACTCGCTCAGGCTACAATTTCAATTACTGGGAAGTGCCTCATGTCAGCCCTCTCCTGCGTGCTTCTGCACACTAATCCATGCATCAACACACATGCAGAGACTCTCTAATGGAATCCCTGGGATCTGGAGAAGATTGGGAAGGGACATTCTAGGAATGGGGGAGGGAAAGAAGCCTTTCCCATCCTCCTCAAATCACCTTTCAAAGACTCAAATAATTTTACCAGTAAGGTGAGACATATGCTCAAGTGAGCTTAAAAAACCAACAAATTAAAAAAAAAAAAAAAACCTGATTACCTGATAATATGAACAGTGTGATGTTATTATATTAACAAAGAAAATATATGTATGCACCGATAACATCTGGAATGATATGTCCCCTGGGAGTTTAATCAGGCTTATCTGTTTGTGGTGGAATCAGGGTTTTAATATGTATTATATGTTTATATAATTATATGTTTGCAACTATTCTACTAAAAGAAAAATCCCATTCGGCTTTTAGAAAAGGAAAAAAAAATTAAAAGTAAATTGAAAGAATGAAGGAAAACAGGTCAAGCAGTCTTGTAGGCTGTTCTTCAGTAGGAGGTTTGGTTCTTTCTCTCCCTAGAGAAATACCTTCAAAACGGTAGCAGTTCTGTCTTGCAAGATTCTTGTGCTCCATTATTTTGGCTTCTCTTTCCTTTATTTTGCAATCACACCTCTTTGAGGACCATGCTTACATAGAGACATTAGGAAGGCTGAGGGAAGACTGGGCAAGAGTCCTGAAAACCTGGTTGCTGCCCTGGATCTGCTGTTTCTTCATGTTGAGTTGGGTCTTCCTTGAGCGAGCTCCCCTTTCTTGGCCCCTCCTCTCATCTGTAAACAGACAGTTCTGACTTAGATGGTCTCACAAGAGCTCTTTAAAAACTCTAACCTTCTATGTCTCCTATTCCAACTTTATGGGTCAGCAAATTGTTTACTCCAGAAACTTTTTAAGGCTCTGCTGGACCGAAACTTTTGATTGTTGCCCTGCCTTGGTTTCACCTGGGTGTCCCCCCCAAAATGTTTTAGCTATAAGTCCTAGAAGAAATCCAGTGAATCATGGTAGACTAAGCATATTATTCATCATTCGAACTCCCACACTGGTCATTAATCAGTATGCTTCAAGATCAACCATCAGTGGGGACTGTCCTGGGCACAGCAGGGTACCAGGAAGCATCCAGACTTCCCAGTCCAGCTGTTCACCTGTTAGCTATGTAAGCTCAGACACTATACAATAAGCTCCATGAAGAAAGGGAAAGTGATCGTCGTACTTATTATGGCATTTGCTCTTAGTGCTACTAATATATATCTCAAAAGAATGATTAAATGAAAGAGCTATGATTTTTGTCAAATGGAAAATTAGGCCAATGACACATTGTCTTGCATTTCATGTGGAGTCTGGAACATGGTCACAGAAGTACCATTTTGGGTTGTGCTGCTTCCTTTTTACCCAATTTTATAAGGGAAAACTCTAAGGCTTAGAAAAGCTAAGTGACATGTCTAAGAAAAAATGTAAGCTTCATGAAGGCTGTGACTTTTATCTATTTTTCCTTTCCTCTTTTTTTTTCTAAATTTACTCTTAGTTTTTAACTTAATTTTGATATATATAGATACACACACACACAAAATACATATATTTAATTCATAAAATTATGCTACCAGTTGCTAGTTAAATTTGGACTAGAGTCCATGGTTATTGATGTCCACTCCAGGGTTTTCACAATTGTACTTCATGAAGTACTTCTTTCCCATCCTGAAGGCACTTCCTATCCCAAAGATACTTAAGCTCTATGACACAGAGAATCACATATATTCACCAGCAGGAGACATGGCTCCAGTAACACCTTCCTGGGCGGGCGCGCGCACGCACGCACGCGCGCGCGCACACACACACACACACACACACACACACACCTTGAATATGCAGTGCAGGACTGTCTTTAGAAAATATTACTTCTGTCTCTAAGGTAAAATCCATCCCCTCCTTGTGAAAAGAAAAAAAAAAAAAAAAAAAACAATAAGTAATGTTTCCTGAAAAACGAATGCAAATGTTTTCCTAAATGACATTTCCATTGTCTGAGAGTTATATGACTTTAATGGAAGTATTTATATCAGAAACATGTAGACAGGAAGCATAAGGTAACCCAAATCTCTTTCTGGCTAGAAAAGCTCTCCAGTCACTGAAGATGGTTTTGCCAAAAAGGCTTGGCAAGAAGCAGTGGTATTTGCAAATTGTTCAGTGGAATTGCTTTTATTTAGTCAATTTTGTTCGGGTATCCAATGGGTTCCCTTCACAGGGATATGTTTCTTAGGCAATGACAGCTTTACACCAAATTATGATCTATAGCTGAACATATAGTAACAGAATGTCACTTCTGATTTGTTTTCTAAGCTGGAGCTACGTGGCTAGAAATATGAAAGGGGTGATCCATGGGAGTGCAACTGCTCATTTTGAGGAGAGGAAAGACTGGAAATGGCTGTGGAATTGGGCATCAAAGCAGACAAGCATGGCCAGACGTAATGTTGCTCACTCCAGCAAAAGGAAGAGAGAAAGTCCCTTGAGCCAGCTGGCATCCGACCAGTGAACTCCCTACCACTCCCCAGCAGCGCCATTGCCTACGTACATGGATCCAGCTTTGCAGCCAAACTCGGCTTCAGAGATCCAAGAGCGTACTCCTCCCAGAGGGCTAAATTGAGCTCTTCAGAGTTTATGCTCAGCTTGCAAGAGGAAAGCCATCCTGTACTGGCCTGACACAAAAAAGACCCTGAATGCTAAAAGGAAACAGTGAGGAAGGGACAGTGTCAGGAAGAGAAGACTGGCTTTGGAGTCAGGTGAGGCAGGTTGCAAATCATAGCGTTAACTTGTAACCATGAGGAAAGCATGACTTCCTCTAATTCTCACTTTGCTCATCTGTAAAATAGACAGACTGTTTGCTTTAGGAAGTTGCTCTGAGATGTGTTTAATGCACATATAAGGAACCAGCCAAGGCTAGCACTCTCCTTCCTCTGATTTGGAGAGGAAAAGCATTTCCTTAATGAAGTCTGTCACTGGAATGTAAAGGCTGCCCTCTCAGAGGGACACAGGCTGCCTGGAGCCAAAAATACATGGTGATCAAAGGGTGTTTTTATTTAATCAGAGTCTTCATAGCATAATGTGGTTCATTTGAGGAGTTTAGAAAAAACAAGGAACAGGAAGAATTAGAATTCAAGTCTTTGTCTTGAGTGGACTTAATCAACTTCTAAAAAAATCTCAGGTTCTCCAGGTTTTCACTAACTAGAGAGAATCCCTGAGCAAATCACCTTCATCTAATCAAGTGTATGGAACATGTGACTGACAGTAGATCACATAGCCTCATGTGGTGACCTTACATGTGGGTTAGCACTAGATGTGTGCTCTGAAGGGTGGTTTGGAGAGGCAGTTCTGGTCAGTGAGAAAGGAAATATTTTGGCATCTGATCAATATGGGCTTATGAGTAGGGTCATCTTGAACAAGTTGTTTAGCCTCACTAAAACTCAGTTTGCTCATGTATAGAGTGCAGATATTATTCTATCATATATTTTTATTAGAAATAATGTATACAAGATGCTAAACACATTCAAGCCCTTCGTACACGACAATTCTAAATATTATAATTCTAAATATTACAAGTTTTGAGAATGCTCCAACATTCCTTTCCACATACTGTACTCAATTTAACTCCACACACACGCACACACACACACATTTTAAACATTGATTTTCTATATAAAAATGGGGGAGGGATAAAATCTTATTTTAGATTAAAGACACAAAACAACCTCCTAGATTTTTAGGACCTCCTTGAATCACATACTATTTTTACAACTAGGGAAATGCAAAGAGTAAAAGAATGAAAGTATTCAGCCTATGTCATAGAGAAAACCAGCAACTATTTCCAGAAGTACTCAATCAACTGCCTTTTTACTAAGTGAGGCAATTTTCCAAGTTACCCTATCGTTATGGACCTAATGTGAGTGTGCTTCTTTGGTCTTCTTTGAAACTGTTCAAAAGGCACAGTCCAGTTAGTCAATATGGTGCTGAGCCCTATGTGTGTTGATTGGAATCTCACCATTTTATCATATGATAGTGGAAAATGATTCTAGTTGGCCAAGATATGCTAATCTCACTAGATCTTTACAAGCAAAGAGTCCCCTTACAACCTTTACATATATGTTGAGGTCTTGTCTAAATTATAGTTAGAAGGTCACCAAAGATGCTCTATCTTTTCGATCCTGTCACATCTTCCTGTTTCATTTGGAAAGATCAAGCCATGAAATGGAAAAGTGGTTCAGCTGCTTCTATCGGTGTGGTCTTTACAGGCATGGGCACTTCTGCTCTTATTTCAGCTCTTTTCATTACTGGTGTTATAACCTTAGGAACATCATTCAACCTTTCTGAATCTTTTTATCCTTTGGGAAAGCTTGAGATAGGAATCCCTACCTCAAAGAGTTGCCATGATGATCAAATAAGACAGTGTGTACAAGAGCTTAACAGAGTGTCTGGAGTATAAAGGGGCTTCATAAATGACAGCTGTGATTACTAGCATTATAGATTCCTCAAGGTATGTTCAGTTCCTTCACGATTCTTAAATGATGCAATAAAGTGAAATCATTTGGTAAGTTCTGCATCTAGGAAACCACTTAAAGCTAGGCAAATTGGCCTGCAGTTGATGACTGAAACATGATTCATTTTTAAAACTTTGAACTATACTATAAGAAGTTAACTATATCATGCATTTTTAAATAATAATGGTAACATAGATTTTGCCAAAGAATGACATAATTTGACCTTCTTTGGTGAAAGATGGGGACATAAAGATAATGAACAAGATAAGAATGAAAGAGCTTTATTCCAAAGGGACAAACCAAAAAAAAAAAAAAGTTTAATTACTCTGAAGTTCAGATCCTTTTAAAAATTCTGTAACTCACAAATCTCAGCTTTTTAAATTTTTTGTTGTTATATCTTCATTTTTCAATGCATGTTAGCAATGAAGTGTATAAAAGCTAGACTTTTTGCTAACTGTGTAATATTAGGCAAATTATTTAATCCTTTAATACTTCGGTTTGTCCATAATTTGGGGAACTCATGATGTTTAATTTTAGAGTTATTAAATAAAATAATTTATAAAGAGAACTTAGCAATAAATCTGCTTTAGTCATATTCAGAAAAAATTAAGACAGACAAATAATAGTTAACATTATGCTCACTTCAAACTTCCAATTTTAAAAACAAGCAAAGGAATAGTTTAATGAGATTAACCAAGAGAACCAGGAAAATAAGGGGGCTGTGGATTAGGCCATGAAAAACTGGGAAATGTGGTAGGTGGCAACTTCAAAGTGGAGAAGACTGAGAGATGGTTCTCTGGATATGCGAGAAGGGAGCAGAGACTGAGGAAGCCTCCTTGGGAGAGAGAAGAGATCCCTAAAATTGACCTTGTAGCAAGATGACATGAGGCCCTAAATGTCTTCCTTACTGCGGTAGAAATTCCCCACAAAGAGATGCTAGATCATTCTCTCCTCAGAATGACCATCATCAAGCCACCAAGGGATATGTTAACCAAACTCTTTATGAACTTTTCTGTCTAAATATTCAACACATATTCTTCCCAGAGGACATTCGCCTTGTCACGGGTAAACATGATGTGCTACCTCACAAGAGAGCGCAATGTTCTGCGTGACAGATTAAGGTGGGGGAAGTGTCTTAGAAACATATTCCAGATGGAAGAGTGACAATGGCACATGAGTCTATGCCTCCACAACCTACACCTACATATCTGCACACACACGCACACACACGCACACACACATGCAGGAAGTGCTTTTTATCTAAAACTGAACTTGTAGAAGAGAGTTTATAAAGGCATGGGCTTCCGGGCAAGTAAATTTCACTCATAACCTTAAGCACCTCCATAGAAAGACATTTCTTCAACCATCACAAACTAGCTACAACCAAGTCAGTTCTAAGCTACTATCTTAAATTGCTGTCCTAAAAGGGTAATACCCCTCCTATCATGCTGTTGAAGATGTGAACATTTTAGGTAAGTTCAATGCCTTCTATGTCCCTCCCTCCCCAACCTAGGATAAATCCTATCTTTCTCTGTCTTGATCATGAGCTTCATAGGCAAAGAGACCAATTCATCTTGGTAGGTCTTATAATGCTGAAATCAAAGCCAGACACAGTGAATGTTTGAGAGTGGGAAGGAGGAAAAGGTAGGAGAAGGAAAGAGGGCAACTGGTGGAGGTAGTAGCCTGAATGCCTTGATCTTAATTGTCGCAAAAAGACAACCAGGCAGCTCTCCTAATTAAATTCACTTCTATTAATACCTGCTTCAAAGTCAAACCAAGGCATGCTAGTGACATTCAACTATTCAAGGAGCATTGGCAAATCACCCTTTACTAGGGCCATCTCAAAAGGTGATAAACTCTTCCTTACCATCTGAAAGATTCTCAGCTCATTAGAAAATAAAGACTAGCATTCTGGAATCTTGTCAGAGCAGATCCAGAATTAGAACTCAAACCTTTAAACTGGAGGGACAATGTTTTATCCTACTTTATATATCTGTCACAGAACATAGATATCCTTAGGCATTTGCCAGGTGCCCTATGAATAGCAGTTGAATGAGTCACAGAAATAAAATTAACCCTTAGTTTGGGGAAAACTGTTGTAACTGAATGTTTTACCTGTGAAAAAATCAAAGCTCAAAGAAGTTACATATATACTCCGTGCTTACAGTGAGACTGCAACTCACTGGGCTCTAAGTGCAATATTATTTCCACTGCATCAGCCTATCCAAATGTGAATGAATGAAAGATATAATACCTGTAACTAAGGTTACGAGACTCAGAAAGCAAGTAAGGAAGAGTTAGTGTGGAACAGGAGAGTGATGTGTTCTAGCTCACACTCTCAAGATCATATATAGTTTGTATATTCTTAAAATTAAATCTTGGTCCGGCCCTAATAAATATGAGTGCATGGTGTTCAACCTCAAAGTTCTTATTCTTTCTCTAGCCTCTAATTTCTTGTATGACTTTCAACACAACCCTTCACCTTTTCCCTACCTGTGAAATAGGGAGAGTGGGGTTCAATGACCTCTTCAGTCTCTTAGTGCACTTTTATCTCTTAGTTCACTATAAAAAGGTTTTGATTCTAGAGCATAAACCCACATTTTTTTTTCTTCTGGGATCACCATTGCTTGAGCTGCTACAGAGACAACAAACTGCTACTCAGGACAGGTATTTCATCTCACTACACAGAAAAGACTGTAGTTAGTGATGTACTGTGAGTCTCTAAACTTTCTCATAAAACAACAAAAAGAAGGGGAATATTTTGCAAATCTTGTCAGCAAAGTGTCTATGCCAGCAAGAACTTGTAAAAAGACGCATTGTGAATTCAAGGCAAAAGATTCATGATGTTGGTGGAGTGGGAGGTGGGAGAGATTCTTCTAGTAATACAAAGTAAAACAACATGGACTATAATTGGCATCTGAAGTTTTTTGTTCTTTTTTCCCTTTGAGCTCTCTGCTCTGACTTAATGCTGTTGTTTTTCCCAAGAGAGAATGCAGCTGTCGTTGTATGTCTAGGGGGTAGATATCCATCACCCAGAACATATCATAAACTATTAATAATGCATCACTGCAAATCTACCTTGTCTCAGTAAACACCCTGTCTCCAAGTACAGATAAAAGGTCCAGCAGGCAGATGTTGGAATTTATTATCCCCACATTTCCCATTTCCCGTTTCTCTAAGGATGGTGTCCAGTCTCTGAGTTCTCCCATGGGTAGTGTAAGAAAAAGAAACTAACATTTACTGAGCAACTTTTGTGTGTCAGTTGCCTATGTGAAATCATATCAATGGCCCTGAAGAATAGTTTTTATCAACCCTATTTTGCAGATGCGAAAACTGAGGCTTAGAGAGGGGAAATGATTTGCCTAAGAATAATACTCAGCTTGTAATTACCATAGACAAGATAAACCCTCCCCCAAGAGTCTTACTCCAGAGATCTTTCTCTATACTCTGTAGCACATGACCACCAGATAGTTAATGACTTTGCACTTTAATCTTTCCTTCTGTACCTACCATAGCCCTGTATACAGTGGGAGCTCAGGCAAGCTTAGTGAAATTGAATTTTTGAAAGGTGAACATTAAAAAAGGCCTGTAGGTCTGCTGTGTGAAAATAGATTTCTACACATGAGCAGGAATATGAACCTGCAGAGAACAGAACAATCTCCCAAAGAGCTGGTTGATTCCTAAGGTCCCTTCACTATTTCTTTTCCTGATTTTTTTGTCTTGTGTGTAGTGTCTGTGATCAAGCTGATAAAAAGGCAGACCTTTTCTAACCCTTGGTTATACAACACAGCAAGTTGCATTCATACTTGTCTGTTTCCTTCTGTATAGGTCTCCCCTCCTTGGTCAAGGAAGGGATGTTACATGTAGGCCCTTTATCTCCTATTTTAACCTTGCATATAAGCAATGGGAAAACTAAACAAATAGACCAACACCTCTAACCACTCTTCAGAATGAGGGGCCAGCCTCATCCATGACGCTGATCTGGTAAGAGGACTCAGCATCCTTGGAATTGAACTTCAGCTGTGGCTGTTTAGGAGAAAGCATCATATATCCTTAGCCCTCAAGAAAATAAAAACTGAAAGTCAAATTCCCTGGGTACTGAGGTGCCCTTGAAAGAAATCACTCATCCATTTCCCCTTGAAGCCGCTCCCAGAGGTAGCCTGAGTGTTGTGCAAGGGAGTTCTCGTAAAAATAGGCATTGCTCACTGGGCTCCATTTCCGCAGCTGCAGGAGGAAGAAAAACCCCAAGTAATCATAAGAAAACCGAACAATTTTACTGACAAATTAAAGGTTTGGGAGACAGCGGGAGAAACTGGGCAGCTGCAACTTCAGAGAAAGCCACAGAGAACATTTCAAAGCCTCCACTTCAATTATGAAGGGAGAAGCCAAGGTCTAGGAAGCGGTCCCTGGTGGGTGTGCACCCAGCATTAAATATGCCCTCTTGGACTCAGCAGGGCCTGATGCCTTTTAAGGAGGGACTGGATAGCAAAAGAGGGTGGGGTGGAAAAGAGTGAGAGCAAGAGAGCAAGAGTGAAATCTCATCTGTCAGAGAGAATTCTTGCCCTGAACATCAAACCGTAGAGCATAAGAATAGGATTTTAGAGACTGCTGATTGCAAAGTGAAGACCAGAGTTAGTAAGCAACTGGCCCAGGATTCTCAGCTTGGCAATAAAGGATGGTATTGGCTGAATAAATGAACGAGTAATACATTTTAATGAAGTACCTTTATATATTTTATATATATATATATATATAAATCATAGTCTATATTCTATCATCTACATTTTATACAAAAATGAGACTGAAGGTCAGAAAAGCAAGATGTTTCAAGTTCATAAACAGTAGAGTAATTGTCATCTTTTCCTGAGTCCTGCAAACTCTTCAGTAGCCCCAAAGATGTCTTTTCCTCCAGGAAACCCTCCTTATTGCCTCAGGTCAGGGTTAAGTGTCACCATCTCTGAATTTTTACACCACCCTAGTACCTGCCACTTGTAAGGGCCCATTTACAGACCTTTCTTTCCGACTACACCTTGAGATCTTTAAGCCAGGCACCATGCCACTTTTGTCTGTAGTTTCAACACAGCCCCCAGCAGAGTTTAATGATTGTATGAAATTTAGGTGTTGAAACCTCTTGGACCTTCTTTCCTATCACAATGGGCACTACTCAGATTTCCTTTCTCACACAGAGTCCAGGCACTGGATCTTCATCTCCACCCTCTTCCTCATCACCATCTTTTCTCTCTATTTTCCCGAAAAACTCTGCTGTCAGCTCCTAGTCAAGAGGAACATTACTAAATACATGACTTCACTCCAAGGCATAAATAGAAGAAAAGAGTACCATTCATTTTCCAACCCAGAAATGTCTGTAGTTTCAATAACAGAATGTCATCTGTTGAGATGCAAATTATAATAACAGCAGTGATGATAATGATAGCTGATATTCACTGAGAATGTACTATACCCCCCTCCTTTTGCAGGGATTTCCTCATTTAATTCTCACAACAGTCATGCAATGCATGTAGTATCATCATCCCTGTTTTATAAATGAGGGAACTAAGTGAGGCTCAGAGATGCTAAGTCCTCGTCCAAGAACACAAAACAATAATTTAAACATTGCTCTGTCTAATTCCTAAGGCAATAAAGTTTCTCTTATATAAGCTGCTTTTCAAGAAAAAATTAGTAAATATAAGGAGCAATGGAAATGGTTATATATTAGGTATCTATTATGTGCAGTCACTATTATACATGCAATGTATGTTGTCATTTAATGAGTTAATGCACCCCAAAATAAAGTTAGTACCTTCTTGTGGATTGATATAAATGGAACTTATGGAGCTAAATTGATTTAGAGAGGTTAAAGCAAGTAGCTGGACCAAATGACCTCTTGAATCTCATTCCATGTTTCACAGATACTATTCTAAAGATGTATGAGATCACATGGCAAATAAGTGAGGAAAATATATAGGTCTTTAAGCTCTGTTTTATCACATAGTGAAGGCAGGGCACCTCCATCTTTGCCTAAGGGCTGTCCCCGTGGGGCTCCACTGTGTGACAACCAGGCATGTGGCCCCACCCGTAGGAAGATCCTGCTTCCATGGCTGATGGGCCATGTCTCAACACAATCTCTTTGGCTTCAGGGTGGAATGACAATCATTTAAAATTGGCTCAGGTCTGCATACTCCACTGGATTCTTTTTTATCGCACTTTAAGTCTTTCCCTTGGGACAGCTTAAACAGCTCTATCTTTTTAATGACAAACTATCCATCGATAGGACTAGAAATGAAATCAAGCTTTTGCTTAGCAACCAGTCTGTTTATTTATTTTCCAAGTTCATGAGTTTATATGCATGCTGCTCTTAATGGGCAGTACATAAAAATGCCTCTTTATTTTCTTTCATTTACATTGTTGCTGATAATGGCTATTATCAAGCCATTAAAGGCAAGAAAGTACTGTTTTTGCCATCCAAGATGGGCTGCATTTGTGTATGTGTGCTATATGCAGATTGGTTAATATGTTGAACTTCCTTTTTTCCTTCTTCCTCTGATACAGATGACTTTAAGTCAGCCACATAACTTTCCCACTGATACACTGAATTACCTACATATGTATGCATGTATATGTGCATACACACACATAAACACGTATAAACACATACATAAATACTGACATAATAAATGTATATACACAGACACACACACACGTATGCACACATGCACAGAAATCTCCTTCAGTCAAATAAAAAGTCTGTGGTAGGAATGTGAAATAAATTCTACTCCACATTAAATTCTGAGTTATTGTTATGTAAATCTATAACACCATGGTCTTGTTTTAAACAAAAGAATTGATGGACACAGTCCATACATATACCATTTAAGCTTTCATATTCAACTAAAATCATTTCTAGGTTGTTTTTGAGAGGCAGAAGCTGTATTGATAAAAACCAAGGAGTATCATTCTTTATCCAGATGTTCCCAAATGTTGACTTAATGCATACAGGCAAAGTCTTCAAATTTTGGAACTGACTCTTTTCAAGATTTCATCAATTTTTCAGGGTGGTGCATGTAGTGTATCTATGGGTGACTAGATTCTTTCATGAGAGTGGGAGAAGAGGGGCTTTAGTTTTGTTTACTTTAGCGTTTCGGGTGAGATGGGCAAAGCCAAGGTAATTAGCATCTGTTGAGTATGATCATGTTCTTATTCTCTTAATAAATATTTAGTATTGTCATCTATGAAGAAGGTCATGCTTTAAAATTCACATTACTTCCATGAAGTATTATCTTTATTTTATTGTCGATCAGGCTGAGACAAAGAGTGATTGTTGGCCACTAAGAAAGGTCAGATTGACAAGAACCCAGTGAAGAAAGTCCGAGGTAGTCAGTAGTTAAAGAATATTAAGATTGGTTCTGTGACTGATATCAATCTGGTGGAACAGAATGCATTAAAGCAGTGATTCCCATCAAAAGCACGGGTGATTTTGTCCCCCAGGGGATATTTAGCAACATGTAGGAACATTTTTGGTTGTCACACTAGAGGTGGAAGCGATACTGGATATTGTAGGTAGAGGTGGGGATGTTACAAAACATCGTATGATACACAGGAAAGTCTCCCACAGCAGAGAAATATCTGGCCTAAAACGTCAGTAGAACAGAGACAGAGAAACCCTCCATCTTGCATCTAGGACTCCTAGTACTATTCCACATTTTATAGTCTTGGCCACTTTTATAAATCAATATTCTAACCAAGGTCTGGGAAATAGATGATGTGACATTAGCATGCGATTTGGGAACAAGCATAAGGTCGAGAAACTAGATGCAAACCCTGACTGTACTACCTAAAACCTGTGAACCTTGGGGTAGTAACTTACTCTCTTGATGACTCAGTTTCTTCCTTTGCAAGTTTAAGAAAATACTAGCACAAACTTCATCAGGTTGTTATAAAGACTAAGTGAGATAATGCATATATAAAGAGTTAATGAGACACAAAGTTAATGTTCGACCACTTAATTGTTATTTTTATTTTAATTGCTATTATTATTACTTCACCTGCTACTTATTATTTTATTGTTTATCTATTTATTATTTATTTTTTCATTTTGTGGAGAGCGCTCCATTTTTAATACTATAATTTCTTTTTTGAATTAACAAATTTTATTTTTTTAAGAGAAGTTTTAGGTTCACAGCAAAATTGGGTGGAAAGTACATGGAGTTTCTGCACAACTCTTGTACCCACAAATGCACATCCCCCATAATTGATGTTCTGTACCAGAGTGGTATGTTTCTTATAATTGATGAACCTAACATTGACACATCATTATCACCCAAAGCCCATGGTTTATATTAGGGCACACTCTGGGTGTACATTCTATGAGTTCAGACAGACGTACAGTGACATGTATTATCATGTAGTAGTATCATGTAGAATAGTATCATATGGAATAGTTTCATTACACTAAAAATCCTCTGAGCTCTGCCTAGTCATCCCTCCCTTTCCCCTAACTGCTGGCAACAATTGACATTTTTCTGTCTTCATAGTTCTGTTCTTTTTTTCTAGAATGTCGTATACTTGGAATCATACAGTATGTAGCCTTTTTATATTTGTATCTTCCACTTAGTAATACGCATTTAAGTTTCCTCCATTTCTAGTCATGGCTTGAAATCTCATTTCTCTTTAGTGCTGAATTATATTCCATTGTTTGGATATATTACAGTTTACTTATCCATTCACCTACTGAAAGACATCTTGGTTTGCTTTCAAGTTTGGGCCATTAAGAATAAAGCAGATAAAAATATCCATGAGCATGTTTTTGTGTAGATATAGTTTTCAATTCATCTGGGTAAATACCAAGGAGCTTGCTTGCTGGATCACATGGTAAGTGGATGTTTAGTCTTCTAAGAGACTGACACACCATCTTCTAAAGTGGCTGTACCATTTTGCGTTTCTACCAGCAACAAATGAGAATCCCTGTTGTTTTACATCCTTGTCAGCATTTTCTGTTGTCGGTGTTTTGGATTTTGGTCACCTAATAGGTGTGTAGTGGTATCTCATTGTTTTAATATGTAATTCCCTAATAATATATGATGTGACCATCTTTTCATGTGCTTGCTTCTCATCTGCACATCTTCTTTGGTAATATTCAGGCCTTTTGCTCATTTTTAAGTTAGGTTGTTTGTTTTCTTATTGTTGAGTTTAAGAGTTCGTTGTTTAACAGTCCTTTATCAGATGTGTCTTTTGCAAATATTTTCTTCCAGTCTGTGGCTTTTCTTCTCATTCTCTTGGCATTATTTTTCACAGAGCAGAAGTTTTTAATTTCAATTATATACAGCTTACCAACTGTTTCTTTCATGGATTGTGCATGCCTTTGGTGTTGTGTCTAAAAAATCATTGCCATATCCAAGGCCATTTAGGGTTTCTCCAATGCTATCTTCCAGGAGTTTTGTATTTTTCATTTAGGTATAAGATTCATTTTGAGTTAATTTTTGTGAAGTGTTTAAGGTCTGTGTCTAGATTCATTGTTTTGCATGTGGATGTCCAGTGAACAACTTCCAGCATTATTTGTTGAAAAAGCTATCTTTGGTTCATTTTGTTGCCTTTGCTCTTTTTTGCAAAGATCAGTTGACTATATTTATGTGAGCCTATTTCTGGACTCTCCATTTTGTTCCATTGATCTGTGTGTCTATTCTTTTACCAATACCACAATGTCTTGATTGTTGAAGTTAGATAGTGTTAATCCTTCAAATTTACTCTTCCTTTCAACATTAAGTTGGCTATTCTAGGTCTTTTGGTTCTCTCTGTGAATTTTACAACTTGTTTGTAGATATCAACAAAATAACTTGCTGGGATTTTGATTGGGATTGTGTTGATTCTATAAACCAAGTTGAGAAAAACTGACACCTTGATAACATTGAGTCTTTCTATCCATGAACATGGAATAGCTTTCCATTTATTTAGTTCATTTTTGCTATATTTTGTCTGAATTTTGTAGTTTTTCCCATACAGGTTTTGTACATATTTTGTTGGGTTTATACCTAAGTATTTCATTTTGGGAAGCACTAATGTAAATGTAAATTTATTTTTAATTTCAAATTCCTGTGTAGTTCTGGTATTAGGGTAATGCTGGCCTCATTGAATGAGTTCGGAAGTATTCCCTCTGCTTTAATCCTCTGGAAGAGATTGTAGAGAATTTACATAATTTTTATTTTTTCTTAGACATTTGGTGTAATTCCCCAGTGAACCCATCTGGCCTGGTGCTTTCTGTTTTGGGAGGTTATTAACTATTGATTCAATTTATTTAAGAAATATAGGCCTATTCATATTGCTTATTTCTTCTTGTGTGAGTTCTGGCAGATTGTGTCTTTGCAGGAATTGGTACATTTCATCTAGGTGTCAAATTTATGAGTAAAGAGTTTTACGTAATGTTTCTTTATTATCCTTTTGAAGTCCATGGGCTGTATAGCATGACCTGATATTTCATTTCTGATATTGTGTCTTGTCCCCTTTGTTCTTAGCCTGGCTAGAGGCTTTTCAATTTTATTGGTCTTTTCAAAGTACCAGCTTTTGTTTTGTTTATTTTGTCTATTTATTTCTCATTTTCAATTTCCTTAATTTCTTCTCTAGTTCTTACTCCTTGTTTACTTCTGCTTACTTTGGATTTAATTTGCTTTTTTTTTTTTTTTTTGGTTTTATATATAAGGTGGAAGCTTATATTATTGATATAAAGTCTTCTTTTCTAATACATGCATTCAATGCTATAATTTTCATTTTAAGTAGTTTTTGATGCATCCACAAATTTTGATGTCATATTTTAATCTTTATTTAATTTAAAAATCTTTTAAAATTTCTCTTGAGATTTTTTTCTTTGACTCATATGTTATCTAGAATAATGTTATTTAACCTCTGATTATTTTGGCAATTTCTAGCTATCTTTCTGTTATTGATTTTTAGTTTAATTTCATCATAATTAAGAGCAGATATTATAGAATTTCTATATTTTAAATATGTAAAGGTATATTCCATGATGCAGGATATGGTCTATCATGGTGACTGTTTCATGTGAGCTTGAGAAGAATTTGTAATCTGCTGTTGTTGGATGAAGTAGTCTATAGATGCCAGTTATATCCAGTTGATATACTGTTGATAATAGTTGATCAACAGTTGATAAATTGTTGATATACTGTTGATGACAGGTGATAAACATGTGATAAACTGTTGAATTTGACTGTGTCCTTACTGACTTTCTGCCTGCTGTATCTGTCCATTTCTGATAGAGGGGCATTAAAGTCTCCAACTGTAGGAGTGAGTTTATCTATTTCTCCTTGAATTTCTATCAGTTTTTGCCTTATATATTTTGGCACTGTGTTGTTAGGCACATAGAAATTAAAGATTATTTTGTCTTTTCAGAGTATTGACCTCTTTATCATTATGTGAAGCTCCTTTTTATCCCTAACAATATTCCTTACCCTGAAGTCTTCTCCATCTGAAATTAACATAGCTATTTCCATTTCCATTTGATTAATGATAGCATGGTATATCTTTTCCCATTATTTTACTTTTAATTTATATGCTCCTCTATATTTAAAGTGAGTTTCTTGTAGACAACATATAGTTGGGTCTTATTTTTTTATTCACTTTGATGATCTCTGTCTTTTAATTGGTATATTTTGGCCTTTAATATTTAACATAATTATTGATCTAGTTGAATTAATATCTACCATATTTGTTACTATTTTATATTTGTTGCCTTTGTCCTTTGCTCCTATTTATGCCTTCCACACTTTAACTGCCATTTATGATTTTAATTGAACATTTTTATATAATTCAATTTTTTCTCCTTTCTTAGCATATCAGTTATATTTGATTTTTAAACTTTTTTTAATGATTGCTATAGAGTACAAAATATACATTTACAACTAATGTGAGTTCACTTTCAAATAATACTACATCACTCCACAGGTAGTATAAATACCTTATAATCACAAAATATCCCTAATACCTCCCTGGTGTCCCTTGTATTATTACTGCCATTTATTTTACTTATATATAAGCATATATGCTGAAATACATTGTTATTATTTTTAAAAAACCGTTATCTGTTAGAAAAATTAAGAATAAGAAAAATAATAGTTTTACTTTACCTTCATTTAATCATTCTCTGTTGTTCTTTTTTTTTATATAAATCTGAATTTCTGACCTCTATCATTTCCTTCTTTCTGAAGAATTTCTTTTAATATGTCTTGCAATTAGGTCTACTGGCAACAAATCCCCTCAATTTGTGCTTGCCTGAGGTAGCCTTTATTTCTCCTTTACTTTTGAAGGATAATTCTGCTGGGTATAGAATTCTTATTTATTCCCCTGCCCCTTCTCTCCCTCTCTCAATTCTTTAAAAGTTTTACTCCACTATCTTCTTGTTTGCATGATTTTCAAGGAGAAGTCTGATGCAATTCTTATCTTTGCTTCTTTACAGAAAAGGTCCCCTTTTTTTTCTTCTGGTTTCTTTCAAGATTTTTCTTCATCTTTGATTTCTGAAGTTTGAACATCATGTGCCTAAGTGTAGTTTTTTGGCATTTGTCTTGCTTGGTGTTCTCTGAGCTCCCTGGATCTGTGGTTTAGTGTCTGACATTAACGTGGGAGAAATTCTCAGTCATTATTGCTTCAAATATTGCATTAATATGTGCTATCAAAGCTACAATTTTCATTCTTTCATTCTTTCTTCTTTTTATGGTATGCCCATTATGTGTATTCTTCTTTTTTGTAGTTGTTTTGTATATTCCTTTTTCTTCTTCATTTTTTAGTTTGGATATTTCTATTGTCATATCTTCAGGCTCAGAGATTCTTTCCTAAGTCCATTAAAGTCCTTCATTATTTCTGTTACACTGTTTTTTGTTTGTTTGTTTGTTTTTTAAGCAGAACCAATAACTTATTGATGTAGTTACTGGAACATGACTGCTCCAAGAATGGAAGGAGATCACAGAAATAATGCTTAATCACATTGGTTTTGCAGAAAAAAGTTCTAGACATAAAGCCTGTATGAACCGTTACAGTGTTTTTAAATCTCTAGCAGGGTTTTCATTTTTTCTTAGAATTTTTATCTATCTTTTTACATTACCCATCTTTTCTTGCATGTAGTCTATTTTCTTCACTAGAACCCTTAGCATACTAATCCAAAAATTTTAAAATTTCTGCTCTGATGGTTCCAACATTCCTGCCATATCTAACTCCAGTTCTGATGCTTGTGCTGCCTCTTCAAACTGTGTTTTTTTTCTCTTTAGTGTGCCTTGAACATTTTTGTTGATAGCTGGACATGATGTACTGGGTAAAAGGAACTGCTGTATACAGGCCTTTAGTAATACGGTGGTAAGTTGTGAAGGGAGGCCAAGCATTCTATGGTCCTATGATTAGATCTGTCTTATAGTGAGACCGTGACTGACTGTGATCTTCTCAGTTCTCTTCTCTCTTTGGTGGGACAGGATGACTAGACTAGGCTGGAGTAGTGTATTTGCCTTTCCCCAGGTCAGTTAGGCTCTGATAAAACCCTAGCAGATTAGGATCTGGTCAAATTTCTCTTGAGGGCAGATCTTGTTAAGACGAATGCTCTGGCATATTTATTTCAAAATGGTTCCTTTTTGCCGCCTTCTGCTGATACCATGAGGGGATTTTTCTTCTACATTTACTGTGAGGACTTCGTAGAGCTAAGTAACACTGAAAAAAATGTGAAGACCCTCCTGTTTTTGACTTTCAGACTTGTGCACATGAACCTCCAGCAATTTGTCAATCACAATTTAGATTTTCTTTTTCCAGCACTAATTTCTGCAGAGGTTTCTCTTCATAGGTTTATGCTCTGGTAAGTTGTGATTCTCTGTGTTCACCTGCCTGTCCAATTTTGGGGGCAGTGATTTGACCACACTTTTGGGTGGATCTAAGAAGAGTTTTTGATTTTTCAGTTTGTTCAGATTTTTACTTATTGTTAGGACAGAGTGCAGATTTCTAAGCTCCTTATATGCCATGCCAGAAACTGCCTATCTTTTCTTTTTTAAGAAAGCTTTTATCTCAAGGTTAGGTAGACTTGCTTTCACTTATGTTTGATTATAGACTGCAGCAGAATCAGAATGAGGGGGAGAGGCATGATCTGCAGGAGGGAGCTGTGGGCTATTTTTAAACAAAATTCTCTTCCATGAATAACTCCACAACTTCATTCAATATGTATCCTCAGTGTCTTAATGACATATCCAGAGCTTCTTAAAAGTTCCAGTTCTCTCTCCACAGAACAGCAGCATCTCCACAGCTAGGACTCATCTAACATGTGGAATCATAGATTCGCCATCATCCCAGAACTGTTCTAATCCATCTACAGAGAGCATTAGGCAGCCAACGGAGCTCACTGCAAAAGTCTTGGGTGACTTAAAATCATTGTCACCAGGTAAGAAAAAAGATCAGAGAGAAAAGGGGTGAAGATGGAGGAAGGGAGACAGAAAGCTTGAGATAGCTATTATTAAACTTAGATGGTTCAAGAAAATTGCCCAAGGCTGCAATACAAATCTGTGGAGAGGCCAACATTCAAACATTAAAAATCCCTTCCTCTCAAGCCCTTTGCTATTCTTTCTCAAACTAAAAGAAATCCCCTGACTAGAGATGCCATAAACAGGATCCTTAACCTGGTTACTTACAAGAAAAGCAGAGAGAGGCAATCTTGTTATTGATAAGACATTGCAAAAATGAAAGAAAATGTGTTGTTTTCTCCCTAGTACAGAAAATAAAGAAATAAGAAATATCCACCAAAATTTTCCCTGTAGAGAAGAAACTTTCTGTTCAAAGTCAAGAGAGGAGAGGGAGTTGGGGTGAAACGGCAGACTAGAGGTGCTCAGGGTGTGTTCCTCCTACAGAAAAGGACCAAAACAATGAACAGACAGCTCAGTATTGATGGGAACATCAGTGGAAAAATGTAGGAGTACAGCAGGAGACTGGTGAGATCCCTGTGGAGCATGAAAGCACAGAACGGTGGCACTGAGAGGAGAGATAGGCACACGGACTCAGCCATTGTATGTCTTACACTGGGATTGGTACAGGAAGAATTTTCCCTTGTGGAAAAAGGTAAGCAGAGGATGCACACCAACACTCACCCTCACCAGTCCTGCAGATCCTTTTGCAGGACAAGCCCAGAGCCAAGTGTGAGGAACATCCTAGAATACACATACTGCATCTCTTTAGAACACGAGCACAAACTGTGCACTCCTCATCCCACACCTGTGTGGCCTAAGCCGATTCAGGATGGCACCATCTTGAAACCAGAGCCATTGTGGGAGCATGACCTGCCCTGGGGCCAGTAGCCACTGCATTTCCCCAGTCTTAAAGCTCTGCCTTCATTCCAGTGCACTCACATAAGAGACTACAGTGTCCTGATCCCTGAGGTTTGAAGCCTGAATTCACAGCAGCTGTGACTCTAGTTCTGCAGTCTGGGAAGCCAACCCTAGTCCTGCTGAGCTGATGGACTTGCATGTCCCTGGCCCACAGATTAGACAGACAGACCATCCTCAAGCAGACCATATCACATTCCTCTCCCTAACCCCCAGAGAGACAGCTGACTGAGTTGACTGGGCCTGAGCTCCCAATCCAGAAAAACAGCTCATGGTTCTCTACCTTAATGAATACAACCTCAGGCAAGTAGAAATAAAGTAACTCTGCTCCTTCTGGAGAAGTGACCAGGCAGTTCTGACCTGAACAGTCCTACCTAGAAGCCTTGCCAACAGTCCCAGAAGTAGCTGCACTGGCCAGCCCCCTCACTGCAGGCCTGCCTAGCTGCCCTGCCCACCACCCAGAAGCAGCTAAATGGGCCCTATCAGTTCAGACCTGCTTAGCAGCCCTGTCCATCAATTGGAAAGTGGCTGGTTGGGCCCCCTTGCTGCAGACCTACCTAGGAGCCTTGCCAACAATCTGAGAAGTGGCTGGACAGGTCCCTTCACTGAAGCCCTGCCTAGTGGACTCACCCACTTCCTGAGAAGTAGATTAGCAAGTCTGCCCTTTGTAGTCCAGCTCTCTAACCACAGAGGTAAGCACAACCTCATATCAGGCTCCAAGAACTGGCACAGCAAAAGGGCTACTGGCAGACCTACACTCAACTATCCATGCCAAAGTGTACCCACACGCTTGGCTCAGAGAAACAGTTCAGCTGTCATGCTGTTGGAAGACCCACCTCTGAGTCTTTGAGCCATCACACACACATCTGAGTGAGAAATAGCTTGGCTGACATGTCCCTGAAGGGCCCACCCTGGTCAGAGAAGTACCATGGTGACCCTGCCACTGGTAAACCAGCCCCAGAGACCCTGGCATGCCATATACCCCTATCCCCAGCCTTAAAATCAATCTAGCAACTGCATCCCCAGTCATCCAGCTTCTGAGATGAACGATCCACAGGGTACATGTGCATGCCCACAGCCTGTGAGCCAACCCAATGATCTCTCCGCAGGCAAAGCTATACCACCGCTGCCATAAACCTACCAATCATAGGTCACTGAATCACTTACAGACATAGTAAAAGTGGATTACAGCAGAAGAAACTAGACAGAGTCTACACTATTGCATCCATTTGGAACAAAGCCATCGCACTCTGCCCAATTGATTCCCTAGGACACATTTGCAAGTGAAAGTCTTTTCCTACATAAGCTACTATACAAAACTCAAAAAGGTGACTGCTCCACTGGATGCACAGGTATCAATGCAGAGAAACAGGAAACATGAAAAACCAAGGTAAGATGACACCCCAAAATCCAAAATAATGCTCCAGTAATTGATCCTCACAAAATTGAAAACTGCCAACTTGCCAGAAAAGGAATTCAAATTAATGATCTTAAGGAAACTCACTGAGATACAGGAGAATACAGACAAACAGTGCAAAATCACAAAAACAATTCATAATCTAAATGAGAAGTTCAACAAAGAGATAAAAAAAAGAAAGAAAAACAAAGAGAAATCTTGGAATTGAAGAATTCATTGAATGAAATGAAAAATATATCTGAGAGTTTCAACAACATATTAGATCAAGGAGAAGGAAGAATTTCTGATCTTGAAGGTGGCAATTTTGAAATAACTCAGGAAGACAAAAAAAAGGGAAAAAAAGAATGAACAAAGCTTACAAGATTTACAGAATACTATTAAGCCAAAAATTATTGAAATTATGGACATTCTAGAAGAAGAAAACAAAAAAGATATTGAAAACCTGTTTATAAAAATAATAGCAGAAAACTTCCCTAGTCTTGAGAAAGATGTGAATATCCACATCCAGGAAGCTCAAAGGTCTCCAAACAGATTCAACCTAAGTAAGTTATATCCAAGACACATTGTACTCAGACTTTCCAAAGTTATACACAAAGATAGAGTTCTAAGAACAGCAGGAGAAAAGCATCAAGTCACTTACAAGGGAGTCCTCATGAAACTAACAACAGACTTCTCAGCAGAAACCTTATAGTCCAGGAGAGAATGGAATGATATATTCAAAGTACTGAAAGAAAAAGAATACCAGTCAAAATATTATATCCAGAAAAACTTTTCTTCAGAAATAAAAGAGAAATAATGTCTTTCTCAGATAAGCATAAATTAATGGAATTCATCACCACCAGACCAGCCTTACAAGAAACATTTAGGGGAGGCCTAGATCTAGAAAAGAAAGAACAATAACAACCATCATGAAAACACCTGAGAATATAAAACTTACTGGTAGAGTAGATACACAGATTAGAAAGAGAAAGGAATCAAAACTTATCAAAACAGAAAAACACCAAACTGCAAGGATAAACATTAAGAGAGGAAAAAGGAACAAAGGACACATAAAACAACCGGAAAACAAACCAACAGAATGACAGTGATAAGATTTCACATATCAATAATATCTTTGAATGTAAATATATTAAATGCTCCAATTAAAAGACATGGACCAGCTGAATAGATATAAAAACATGACCCATCCATATGCTGCCTGTGGGAAACTCACCTCACCTACAAAGACACACATAGACTGAAAGTGAGGGTATAGAACCATGCAAACGGAAAACAAAGACAGTAGGAGTAGCTATGCTTATATCAGATAAAACAGACTTTAAATCAAAATCTGTACTAAGAGACAAGAAAAGGCACCTTATAATGATCAAGGGATCTATTCAGTAAGAGGATATACAAATTATAAATATACATACACTTAACACTGGAGCACCCAGACATATAAAGCAAATATTGTCAGATCTAAAGGAAGGAATAAAGAAAGACCGACACAATAATAGTTGGGGATTTTAAAACACAACGCAGCATTTGACAGATGATTGAGACAAAAAATCAACAGAGAAACACCAGACTTAAATGGCATCATAGACCTGATGGACCTAACAGACATACACAGAGCATTTCATCCAACAGCTGCAGAATACACATTCTTTTCATCAGCACATGGAACATTTTCTAGGATTGATTACATATCAGGCCATAAAATGTATCAACAAGTTAAAAAAAATCAAAATTTTATCAAGTATTTTTTCTGATCACAATAGAATAAAACTAGATATCAAATAAAAGATATCAATAATAAAATGGAATAAAACTAGATATCAATAACAAGAGGAACTTGTGACATTATACAAATACATATAAATTAAACATGTTTTTGAACAACAAATGAGTCAAAGAAGAGATTAAGAAGGAAATAAAAAGTCGTATTGAAGTTAATGAAGACAGAAACACAACAAACCCAAACCTGTGGGATATAGCCAAGGCATTATTAAGAGAAAAGTTTACAGCAATAAATGCCTACACCTCACCCCCCCCCCCAAAAAAATAGAAAGATTTCAAATGAACAGCCTAACAATGCACTTCAAGGAACTAGAAAAGCAAGAACGAACTAAACCCAAAATAAGTAGAAGAAAAGAAATAATATCAGAGCAGAAATAACTGAAATTAAGACTAAAAATACAATACAAAAAAATCAACTAAACAAAAGCTGGTTCTCTGAAAAGGCAAGCAAAATTGACAAACCATTAGCCAGATTAACTAAGAGGAAAAGAAAAAGACCCATATAAATAAAATCAGAAATGCAAATGGAGACATTACAGCAGATATCACCAAAATACAAAAGAACAACAGAATCTATTACAAACATCTATAAGCCAATAAATACAAAAACCTAGAGGAAATGGATAAATTCCTGGATACATATGCCCTTTCTCAACTGAACCAGGAAGAAATAGAAAATCTAAATAGACCAATAATGAGTAACAAGATAGAATCAGTAAAAAAAATCTCCCAACAAAGAAAAGCCCAGGACTGGATGACTTTACTGCTGAATTCTCCCAAACATTTAAAGAAGAAATAATACCAATGCCTCTTAAAGTATTTCAAAAGGTGAAGTTGATGGACTTCTTCCAAACTCATACAATGAGGCCAGAATTATTCTGATCTCCAAACCAGGCAAGGACACAACAAAAAAAGAAAACTACAAACCAATATTCCTAATGAACACAGAAGCAAAAATCTTCAAGAAAATACTGATATACAGAATACAACAGCAGATCAAAAAGATTATTACCATGATCAAGTGGGATTTATCTCAGGGATGCAAGGATGGTTCGACATATGCAAATCATCATATCACCAGAATGAAAGAAAAATACCATGTGATCATTTCAATAAATGCATGAAAAGCATTTGATAAAATTCAACTTCCTTCATGATAAAAACTCTCAACAAATCAGATATAGAAAGAAAGTATAATAAAATAAAGGCTATATATGACAAACACACAGCTAACATCCTTAACAAATGGGGAAAAACTGTAAGCTCTCCCCCTGAGAACTGTAACAAGATAAAGATGTCCACTCTCACCACTTCTATTCAAAACAGTACTGGAAGTCCTAGCCAGAGCAATTAGTCAAGAGAAAGAAATAAAGGACATCTGCATTGGAAAGGAGGAAGTCAAGTTGTCACTGTTTGCAAATGACATGATTTTATATAGAGAGAAACCTAAAGATTATGCCAAAATACTCCAAGGCCTGATAAAAAAATTTAGTAAGGCTGCAGAATACAAAATCAATGTGCAAAAATCAGTAGAATTTCTATACACCAATGACAAACTAGCAGAAAAAGAAATCAAGAAAGCTATCCCATTTACGATAGCAACAACGAAAACCTAGGAATAAATTTGACCAAGGAGGTGATTGACCTTTACAGAGAAAACTATACAATACTGATTGAATAATTCATGTAGCTATAGCCAACTGATTTTTTTTACAAAGGAACGAAGAACATACATTGGGGAAAGGACAGTCTCTTCAATAAATAGTTCTGGGAAAACTGGAGATCCATATGCAGAAGAATGAAACTAGACTCCTATCTCTGACAATATGCAAAAATCAACTCAAAGTTGATTAAAGACTTAAATGTAAGACCTGAAACTATAAAACTTCTGGAATAAAACATGGGGGAAACACTTCAGGACATAGGTCTGGGCAAAGACTTTATGAGTAATACTTAAGAAACAGAGAACAAAAGCAAAAATTAACAAATGGGATGATATCAAACTAAAAATCTTCTGCACAGCAGAGGAATCAACAGAGCAAACCAATCAACAGAGCAAAAACAGCCTTCAAAATGGGAGAAAATATTTGAAAACTATGCATCTGACATAAAATTAATATCCAGAATATACAAAACCTCAAACAGCTCAGTAACCCCCCCCCCAAAAAAAACCCCATAATTCAATTAAAAAATGGGCAAAGGAACCAAATAGACATTTTTCAAAAGAAGACATACAAATGGCCAACAGGTACAGGAAAAATTGTTCAACATCACTAACCATCAGAGAAATGCAAATCAAAACCACAGTGAGATATCTCACCCCAGTTAGAACGGCCATTAACAAAAAGACAGAATATAACTATTGCTGGCAAGGACGTTTAATGTCTCCATTAAACATTGTTGGTGTGAATGTAAATTAGTATAGCCACTATGGTAAAGAGTATGGAGATTTCTTGAACAACTACAGATAGAACTACCATATGATCCGGCGATCTTACTACTTGGTGTATATCCAAAGGAATGGAAATCAACAAGTTGAAGTGATACCTGCACTCCCATGTTTATCATGGCTCTATTCACAATAGTGGAGAGTTGGAACCAATATAAATGTCCTTCCACAGATGAATGGGTAAAGCAAATGTGGTATATAAACAGAATGGGATACTACTCAGTCATAAGAAAGAATAAAATTCTGCCTTTCTCGACAACATGGATGAGCTTGGAGAATACTATGTTAAGCGAAATAAGCCAGTCACAGAGAGAAAAATACCATTTTCACTCACATTGGAAGGTGAAATAGTTGACCTCATGTACTTAGAAAGTAGAATAGTGGTTACTAGAGACTGGTGGGGGAGGGGGGCATGGGATGAGAAGGGAGAGAGGGTGACTAGTGATTAAAGAAAATTGCATAGATAGAAAGAATGAGATCTAGGGTTCTATAGTTATATAAGGAGACTACAGTTAACAACAAAGTACTGTGTGTCTTTGAATAGTTAGGCAAGATGATGTTGGATGTTTTTAACAGAAAAAAGTGACAAATGTTTGAGTTGATGGATATATAAGCACCCTGATGTGATCATTGCACACAGTATGAATATACGCAAATATCATATTGTACTCCATAAATAGATACAATTAACATGGATCAATTTAAAAAAATAAAGTAAAAAGAGATTTAAAAAGATTAATTGTAGAATAGAGGTTACTAGGAGCAGGGAAAGGGAGCAGGGAGGGGGACTGTGGAACAGTTGGTAGTCTGGCAGAAAGTTACAAAATTATAGTTAGATAGAAAGAATGGGTTCTGGTGCTCTAGGGTGACAATAGCTAATAAAATTTTATTGTATATTTCAAGATAGCCAGAAAAGAGGATCTTGAGTGTTATAACTGCCAAGAAATGACAAATGTTTAGGTGATAGATAAGCTAACTATTCTGATTAGATCATTATACAATATATGCATGTATTGAAATAACAAACTGTATCCCATAAACATGTACAAGGAAAAAAATAAATTAAAATAATGATAAAAAAAGATAAGAGAGAATTCCTATATTGGATGTCAAATTCCTCTACTGTCTGTCTCCTGCCTGTGGGTCATTGGGTGGCCACACCTTCAGGCAGGTATGCTCCATAGCCTCCTTTGCCAGCTGGGAAATGCCACCCCATCCTTTGGAATGTGACAAATGACTGGACAATTCCTTGGGTAAACTGACATCCTAATCAGTATTCATTAGTCCTTGGAAGGAAAAAATGGAGTAACTATAGAACTCTGAAGAATATATGAAGGTTGTCAATGATATTTATGGGAATGGTGCAGTTCCTCCTCATTGTTGTCATTACCACAATTACCACCCTGTCTTTATCCTATCCTCCCTATCACAACCAGCACCACCACCACCATCATCATCATCACTACCATCACTGTTATCATCACCACCACCATGCTCATCACCATCTATATTGTCATCACTACCACCACCATGCTCATCACCATCTGCATCATCATCGTCATCACCAGGATCATCGTGATCATTATCACCACTGCTAGCACCATCATAATCACTGACACCACCATCATGAACACCATAACTACCACCATCATCATTATTACTATGCATTGGGGATTGATTTTACTTAAATATTTCATTTACTTCAGGCTTAAGTGGGTGAAAAAGTTTATCCAGTATCTTACCTGGCAGGACATTCCCCAGTACACAGCACACAGTACACATGTGTTGACATTGTGTCCTTTCTTCCAATACTTGCTGTGTATTCTAAGTTTGTTTGTGCCTGTTCCTATAAGTTAACTGAACATCACATCTAGCCAAGAACTGAGAGGGTAGAGACTTTATTATTTACCAGCACATAGTCAGGACTTAATATATTAAATAGTTGAAATATGAGTGGCCTTTTACACGATTGTGTATCTTTTTCTGGATCCAAATTAAATCAGTAAAGTATACATTTACCTTTCTAATACGGTTGTAATTGAAATACTCCCAGCTTGAGGAACACAGATAAGGAGAAAAAAATTGTGTTTAATTCCAAGGCTGACCAAGTCAGATGTTTTCTGTAAAAACATACTTTCTAGTAGAGATAGAATTTTTGATTTAGTCTCTGTAAAAAAGCCTTGGGCCCAGGGCCAGGCTACTCTGGCCTATCTCACTAGGAGCTATCAGTCCCTTCCAAGGTTAGAGCTCTTACAAGGCTATGATAATTCACTTGTTTACCAGGAAGTCATCGAGTACCTCAACAGCGAAAACTTTTTCTCATTCATATCTCTGATTTTCAATCCTAGCACAAAACCCAGCACACAATGAATGGGTGCTTTGCACAATTTTTGGATGAATTAATGAATTTATTTATCAATTTCCACAACTGTAAAATGCAAGAAAGTTTGCTAGGTGAACCCCAGGGAACACTAGTTCTCACATGGTAAAAGGTTATGGGAATCTACTGATATTATATCTGGCTCAGAGTATGACGACTGAGGTGGTGTTTGCTTGTCTGCAATTTTAGAAAGGATTAGAAAGGCTTAATAATGCTGACAGAGCCATTAATTTGGCATTATCTCTGCAACTGGAATGCATGACTACTGGTTAGGAAAGAACCCAGAGGATGCTCCACTCTCCTTTTTCATTTTTTTTAATTCTGAGTTTACAGACTGAGGTCAACAACACAAAACACCACTCCAATCCTCTCACATCCTTTGCATTACTGCAGTGGAGGAGGCGGAAGAGGGGAAAGTAAGATTTCATAGCCATTGGATCTGAGTTTGAGTGCAGGAAGACAGTGTGGAGAGAATGAAGTGGAAGTCTCCGTCGCCCTCCACACAGGGCACGGACAAGGCGGAGAATTAGGTCTCCACCACGCTCCAGAAAGTAGCTCATTCAGCTGGCCTCTCAGGCTACTCCCAGATATGGGCCTCTCAAAATCAGGTCATTACCAGCTTCATGGAGGAAAGTCTCAGACACAGACTAGGGTATCCAAGATTGGTGGAGAAAGAGAACTTGCAGCATCTAAAAGGCCTTCAACTAACACAGATCTGGAAATGTCCAGCACACCTTTTCTCCACACTGGGTGTCTTTAAAGGACAGTTGGGAGAACTGAGTGGGAGACCTGGGCGACATTCTTTGGGGCAGGGGTAGGGGAATTTTCCATGTTTTGTGGCCAACACTATGGGACTGGACTTTCTACAGACAGAGACCAAGATAGATGACTCTGGAGACTTAGAGAATATTCAGACACATTTTTTATCATCTGTTCCCTGACTACTTCAATATTTTATAACTGGCTTCCCAACATCTGTTCTTATCCTCTTCAACTCATTCTCTTCACATCTGGCAGTGGGGCTTTAGAAATCCAAGACTGGCTATATTACTCCCCAGCTGAAACGCTTCTGTGCCTTTACAGTGCTTTTAGAGTAAATAACAAAATATCAATATTCTTAATAGGGTCATGTACGACCTGGTCCCTGCCCACGTCTACTTGCTCCCAGGCAGCTCTTCCTCTTGATCTCTGTGTCCCACCTACATCAGTGTCCCTTTAGTTTCTCAAAAATTCCACGGAACCCTATCCCTTCATCTACCTACCCCTGACATAAATCTTATCTCTCCTGTAGGTCTCAGATCTACTTTCAAATCCCCAGGAACATTTGCTCTGAAGAACCAGCTTAGGTCAAGGCTCTTTATCATATGTTCTCGAAGCACCTTGTATTTATCCTTTATATTACTGAAATTCAGATTAGTAAATATATTTATTTTGTTTACGTGTGTTTGTGCGTGTGTGTGTTCCTCACATCAGTTACATTGCCTGCAACATGGTAAGTACTCAATAAATATTTGTTGAATAAAAGTTGTGGAGTGTTATCTCAAAAAATTGTGAATTAGGGTAAAAAGTGAGGCTAGTTGGGCAATCTCCATGTTATTGGACCTAATTAGTTAACTAAGAGAATAAACTTTGATCTGCATTTCTATATATGTGTGCGTGCGAATGTGTACACACACACGTACATTTCTTATTCTGTCTTGATAGTCTGGTGTGATATATCCAGAAGCATCATGAAAATGGTATTAATTCCAACTTTCACCTATAGGAAAGAGCTCTGTATTTGAAGTCAAGAAACAGGGATTTGGATTCCATCTCAAAAATGATTAGTTGTGTTACCTCGTTTATCATCTCATTTCTTGTTTATAATTGATGATACATTCATTCATGCATTCAATGACTTTAAGAAGTCCTACTGCATGCAAAGCTGGCCTAGATATTTAGTGAATATAGAAGGCAAGAGCTCCAATTCAGCACGTGGGAACCTTCCAGTTTAGCGGAAGACAGGGATATAAACAAATCTGTTCAGTAACAAGGTAAATGCCATTTTCAAGATGTGGACAAAGGATTATGGGAGAAAGAGAACAAAAGAACTTCAGAGTGCTGGTATAGAAGTGTCAGGGATAGCTACTCCAGACGAGGCTGTCTTGAGAATTGAGTGAAAAGATGAACTCACCTACCACATAAAGAACAATAACAGGCACCTGCCCTGAGGCCAGAAAGTACTTTGTGGAAATCCTACTCCACCTCTCACTCACTGAGAGCTGGAATTTTACTTAACTCCTTTAGGATCATTTTCCTTATCCACAAAGTGGAAGTAATAACCTCTTCCTTGCCATTTTGAGGTGAAATTTAGTGGTAATATATGCAAAGTGCCTCTAATCAAAAGGTCCAACTCACAGTAGGTGCCCAACAAATGGTAACTGGATGCGTCAGTCTTACTATGGCCCGTCTCAGCTTCTAGCAGGCCAGAGCACATGGGTTTAATGGATTCATGATATTTCTGTGGGGAGTGGTTTGTATAACTTACCTGAGGGGCCAGGAAAGACAACTGAGTGTTGTCTTTTGATGTATTTTTCCTAAGGCGATCCTCAAAGGCTCTCTTAAAATCAGTTTTGTTGCGATATCAGGAAATTACAGAATGCCAAGGGGGTGTTGCAGGGAAAATCATCCTCTGACAGTAGTAGTAAACCTGGGAGAGACTGGGTGGGTGAGAATTCCTGTTGGGTCTCACATCAGAGACTGAGAAAGGCAGCTAGGCAGACCTTGTTTGTTACCTTCTGGTAGGGGTTAAATGTGTCCCCCAAAAGTTTTTGTATTGGAAATTTGATCTTCATTGTAACAGTATTAAGAGGGTGGGAAATCCAGTTATGGTATGTGATGGGGGTGGGGGGGTCTTTAAGAAGTGATTGGCTCTCAAAGACCATGACCTAGTGAATGGATTAATCCATTGATGATTTAGGGTGGTGAAGTTTGGTTATCACTGTGTTATAAGGAGAGTGAGTGAGAATGTTAGTTCCCTCTTGCTCAGACCATTCTCACCACGTGATACCCTAAGTTGCTACAGAAAGTCACCCCACCAGGAAGAAGGTGTTCACCAGATGTTTTCTCTGGTCTTTGAACTGGCCAGCCTTAACAACTGTAAGAAATAAACTTCGTTTCTTTATAAATTACCCAGTTTCAGGTATTCTGTTATAAGCAACAGAAACTGACCAATACAGCTTCTATAGAATGAATGGATGACCTTGACCCTTTGGGGAAAAGGGAGAAAGGCTGAATGATGCAGAGACTGTGAAATATTTTTGGGAAAGAATACAGGAGGGGCTCAAACAGAGATAACCAGAAAGTTAATATCAAAAGTCCCAATAAATCTGCACATTTCTAGGTTCAAATTTCTGAGCAATCTCGTGAGATATGGATTTGGGCTTGTAGATGCTTCTATGCTAAAAACCTCAACAATCTATCAACTTTCACCCATCACTCAAGATTCACCTCAGATATCTACTCCCCTAAGACTCTTTCTCTGATTCCTCAGGTCAGATTAGGTCCAGTTCCTCCCACTTCAATTCACCAGTGTTTCTATGTCATTTGTAGACATCACATGGAAGGAGGAATCCTAAGGGCACATGCACCTTCGTCTTATGGTCCTTCCAAATCTGTCCCTCCAGTGCAAGCTCTTTCCCTGCCACTGAATAAATATGGCAAGTACTCAATCCTTTCTTGTCAGTTTTAGTCTCTAAAAGAGCTCTCCAGTCAATTCACACACACACACACACACACACACACACACACACACACACACACACACCAAACAAACAAACAAACCTTTTCTTCAGCAGGGATATCCAGTTCCATGTAATAGTAGACAAACTTCAATTGTGTTAAAAGGTTGAGATTTCCCTTCCTCTCCACCTGGGTCCTGATGCAGATTTTTAAAAAAACTGCATTTTAGGAGGACAGTAGATAGCCAGTTTTTCTTCTTTTTTCTCCTCCAGTGCTTTGACTCTTTTTCCCTTGATTTGCCAACTGAGGCTTCTGAGTCTTACCATGGCGGGAACATGGAAAGATGCACAGGAAAGTTCTTATCTGGCTGGTAGTTTTGTAGTGGTGTGTCAGGGATGATGTCCCACTTAAAGATGACTTTTCTCCAGAAGCATTTTTTGCCTTCTTCAAAGACCTCGGCCCTCTTTTCTGGGGATCCTTTACCCACTGTTCCCTCACCAGGGAAGCAGACTTGTTCTTCAACCCTAGGTGCCCAGATTCTTTGCTTGGATCTGTTTCACCCTCTAGCAACTCTGCTTGGAAGCAACCTAAAAAGATTCTATGACAAATATTTCTTCCTCTTGTGTGTGTGCATGTGAGGGAGGAATTAGGCAGCTCTTCCAAATCATGCTAAACACTCATATGACATTTTCAGGGTCAACTGTCGGAGCATAGACCACCCAACAAACAGTTGTCACCTTTGCTCCATTATTAAAGCTTCTAGAAAGCATTTCTGTTGTCATTGTTGTTGTTGTTTTCAAGGCAGGTATCAGACACCAGGCTGCTATGCCACCAAAATTTCAAGAGACATAGAATAACATTTCAGAGTCGTCCTGCTAAGGCCCCTTGTGGAGGCTTGAGGGAAAGAAATACCCTCCTTCATTTTCCATTGAGGAGAGTCTGGGAGATTCACGGTACACCACAATCTGCCTCTTTTAATTTCCCATTGCTTTTAATGTGACCAAGATACTTAAAAACTATCACCCCAATTTTCCAACTCAAGAATGTCTCTTGTTTTGAGGCCACAGCCAAAATCTTCATTTTAGTATTACGTCTTACAATGACCATTGATTAATAGGAATTGCTCCACAGCAATGGGGATCTATTATAAAGAATTGTAGCATACAAATTTGCACTTGGTAATCTGCTTCCTTACTTCTCAAACCGGAAAATACACAGAGATTTAACTTCTTTGAAGGAAAATCATAAAGAAAAACAAAAAACAGGAGAGTGAGGTTTCAAACAAATGGAACTATGCAAAAAGATTTGAGATATATTCCTAGAAATGTGTTAAATATACATTACAAAATGTTCTGATTATTCTGTATCTCTTAGATCTTAATCTGCCAAGGCTATAGTAGTCAACCATGTTCAATACAGTCCAAGTGAAATAGATATTTGGCTGATAGGCCAGACACAATGTTTAATCCTCTTAATAAGCATGCCATCAGCAACAAAGCAACATAAATTTAAAAGCATTTCGGTAGCATTGTATTCAGGGGATTAGAAATGGAAAATAAGTGTCCAGTTAAGTCCCTGAAATTGGAAAATAGCATTGATACTACCTTTATTTAGCTTTCTATCTTAAATGTGAGCTTCCTCACATGGAACACTTTTAATTAATCCATGCAACATATTTCTTAAGCATAAACCATGGTGGTTTCAGGATAGGGCAATCATTCTTGGGAATGGAATTCTAATCTTCTCTGTTTTCCTTACTAAATTAGGCACTGTTATCTCTGTATCTCCAGTGTCTGGAACAAAAATACTTACATACAGTTAATAAAAAGTTGTTGAATAAATGGATAAATTAAAGAATGAATAAGCTAATGGATATCTATGCTGGCACAGAGTGATGCATGCCCACTGTCTTAATCAGTTCAAGATGTTATATCAGAATATCATAAACTGGGTGGCTTAAACAACAGACATTTATTTCTCACAATTCTGGAGGTTGGAAGTGGAGATCAGTGTGCCAGCATGATCAGGTTTTTGGTGAGGCCCCTCTTCCTGGTTTGCAGATGGCTGGCTTTTTCCTGTATCCTCATGTGGCAGAGGGCAAGCTCTGGTCTCCACATTCCCTTATAAAAGCATTAATCTCATTCTGGTGACTCCACCCTCATGACCTCCTCTAAACCCAAATATCTCCCAAAAGCCCTACTTCCATAAACCATCACATTGGGATTTAAGATTTCAAAACATGAATTTTGGGGGGACACCAACATTCAGTCCATAGCATCTGCAGACACTGAATTCAAGAAGCTCAGATACGAAGGAAATGAGAAGTAAATGTGTTAAAATAATGCAATGACAAAGCACATAAAAGTGAGGATACCCACTTGCAGGGTTGTAAAACAACCCTTCCCATTTCACCTGGCATCAGTTCTCAACATTCAATACTGGCCCTCAACCTGGAGTTTTGATGCAGAGGAGCATTGAAGTAGACTCTGGCTCTTGGCTGCTGAAGAACTGAATCAATGCCTTCCCAAGGGGTCAGCTTGAGGATGGTGAGGGATGCGGGAAGAGCACTCTGCTCGCCAGCTGTCAGCACACCTGAGGAGGGAAGCATGGGCAGTGGAGCAGTACCTCAAACATCAGGGGAGATAAAAATTCATCATCCCCCTCCTCATTTGGCAGACATTAATTGAGCATGTACTGTATGCCAGACTCAATTCTAAGCTCTAGGTGTACAGAGCGAACAAAAGCAGACACAGTCTTTGCACTTAAAGAGCTTTTGGTCTGGTGGAGGAGAGGGGAACTAAATGAATGCTTACAAGAATAAATGTAAAATTGCCACTGAGATAAATGCCCTAAAATAAATTTTCAGAAGTGGGTGCCTTTTAATTAGCCTGAGATGACAGGAAGCAAGTTCTGACCCCAAAATCTGAACTATTTCGAAGGCTCAATTAAGTGAAATTGTTACAGTCAGTTACATAGCCACCATTTTCTTTTCATATATATTTTTTTTCTTTTATAATCTCCCATCCACATTCACATATCTGTATTCTGGTACTGAGTAAACATTTTTTTTTTTTTTTCTGATTTGTGTCAAATGTGATGGTGGATCTCATTTCACAGAAATGCCCCAAGGGATTAGAAAAGACAGTGAAATCAAGACAAGCTTTAATTTTAATCCTAGCTCTGTCTCGTACCTGCTGTGTGCATTTAGGAAAATTGCTAAAACTCTCCGAGTCCAATTCTTTACTTAGATCACTTTTTCTGGAATAATTGTATTGTGTAAGGAATATAAGAGAAACTTCAGATAGAATTTTGAAAAACAGAAACAGAATCTACAATCTCCTCCCTCTAATGCATGATTCTTTATCCGCACCTCTGTTTTCCATCTTTGTAGGTGTGGATACACCTGTATATAATTGGAGTATAATCTCAATGTACTTGATATTTTGAATTCTCTATCCAAAGTTTCTGAATAATTTGCCCAATTAACATGGACCTTAGTCCCTGTGACCTTTGAATCTTTCTAAAATTCACATTTTGGTAGAGGAGAAGCAATTCCTAAATCTGAAAAGCAGGTCCCTGGAACGCCGAGACAGTGACCTGGGCTTTGCCTGCATCATTGAAGGACATGAGAGGTGGGCTCAGGGGAGGGAGCTCTAGGGGAGGTGTCAGTTCTGCAGGAAGGACAGGGACAGGGAGGACACAAACTGGGTCAGTTATTTAAGTTCCAAATTGACTTGGGATTCTTCTCTGATTATGCCCTTCTCTCTCAACAGGGGGATTTTCCTGTTATGAGAAAGAGTGAGAAGAGAAGTGAGAGACAGAGACAGAGAAGACTGGCATTAAAATATTGCTGAGACAAGGGAAAGCAGAAGAGCCTCAGGGGTGGAGCAAAGAGTGAATGTGAGTATCAGGATCCAAGGTGCTGGCCTAACTCCCTGGGATAACTGGGGCCTCATTTGGTTATTTCAAGTCTTTCTCCAGTTGAGATTTGTTTTACTCAATGAAGTGAAATCCCATATTTAGCTTTGTATGTTTAATACTAACACAACTAGTACCTTTGTTTACTAACCCCCATTATGAAGATTGGAAATTAGTGTTTAAATTAAACCTTAACTTTGAAAAAAACAGTTATTCTCTATTTCCAAAGTAATACATTATCATTAAGACCAACACGAAAATGTCAAAAAAGCACCAATACAAAAATGAATTACGTCTATAATTATACATACATGTATATGAAATTTGCAAATATGTAATATCTATCATTGTATTATGGGGTACTGACAATTTTACTTCTGTATTTCTACACTTTTGATATAGTTGTTCTATATAAATATGCTTTTATTTGAAAACTTGAGAAATGCCATTATATATATATATATACACACACATGTGCCATTTATTTCTTCTTTTTTTTTCACTTGACATTGTATTGAGAGCATTTTCCCCTTATGTTAGATATTCTTGGAGTATAATATCTTTAATTGATGAATTTGAATGCACTATTCTTTATTGAAACATTTATTGAATTTTCCCCTGTTGTCAGGTATATAGGTTATTACCAACAGTTCTCTACTATAAGCACCATCATATTGAACTATCTTGTAAATGTGAGTCTGCCTGCAATTCATTCTTTGGATAAATTCCAAATAGATTAGTCAACCAAAAAATATTGGTATTTTAAGGCTCAATAAATGAAGCAAAATTATTTTTTGCAAACATTTTTATTTTCACCAGGAACATATGAGTATCACCATGGGAACCTTGCCCACCCAGAGTGTGTGTATGTGTCCATGTGTGTATATGTGTGTGTATATAATCATTACCAATTTGATTGTTAAAGTAACATCTCTCATCAATAGGCTAATTCGCAATTGTTCTTATGTATTTTTACCATGTGTATATTTTTTCCTTTTGTTAATTTTCTTTTAATGCCTCATGTTTACTTATAAAATATCTTCATCCACTTTCTTTTTCTACCTGTATCAATTATATTCTACCTCTTTTCAAAAGGATTTTAAGTAACTTACAGCAAAAAATAAAGATGCAATAAAAACATTCAAATCGGGCCAAACAAATCATGACTTACGCACACCATGGGGATGTCATAGCTTAATACACACTTTCACATGCATCCTTCCCTTTGCTTTTTACAGGATGTCTGGCTAACTACAACCCTCATTATACAGATGTAGAAACTGAGGCTCCTAGAGGGGAAGTGTTGGTGCTGGAGCAGTGACTGTTCCCTGTTACCACTGGAACTGTCACTGCCATCTGCTTAATCTCAGACCCACACTGCCATCAGGTCCAGTCCGTTCATTAAATAAATATGTATTGAGGGCCTGCTGTATGCCAGGTAGGCACTGTTCCTGACACTGGGAAACAAAATAGATAAAATACTGCGTTAAATGTTAGAGTAGATGGGGGACAGGTGACAAGCAAAGCTATGTACTATGTTAAGGGGATGAGAGCTAGGAAGAAAAAGATAGTGGAGGATAGAGGGTGAGGGGGCCAGGCTGGGAAGTACAGGCATTACTGTTTATTATGTGTTCTTCTCTGTCCAGTAGGTGCAAGATCGCCAGGCATTAAGATTCTCCTGTGCAGGTAGGCTGGGGCCCTTTAAACAAACACATGGAGAGAACTAGATGGCTGCAGACTGTAGCTACCTCTCCTCCTTCCTGTGATGGCATACAGTCAAAATGTATTCAGAAGTCAGAGGTGAAATTGTGCAAATCCATCACTGACACTGCCTTCAAGGTTACCTTGGGGGGTGCCAAATGCACCTCTATCAGCCAGCTAAATGTATGATGATGTGGACAGAAATTCTGGGGGAGTTGTAAATGACAGTAACTGCCTCTATAGAAAACACAGCAGAAGAAGAGGAAGAGGTGGAGGAGCCACTGCCCTCTTGGAGGGTTCAGTGTCACTTTGCAGACACAGCCAGATAACTTTCCCTGCTGCTTTTCCATCTGAAATGACAGCCCCTCTGGCTACTTTCTCCTTGATTGTGTAATTCTGATGACAGACATGGCCAAGGGAATCCCAGAGCATTGCTGAAAAGCTTAGGAGTTCCTGAAGATCCAAAGAACCAGCTCCACAAAAATCCTAATATCTAAAATGAAACTAGAGTACAAAAACCAAAGGGACTTAAAAAAGGTATGTGCATTCATGTCACAGAGCTGTGACTGGAGTCCAGAGCTGTGTCTGAGGCCTACAAGATCACATTTGGAGATATTGGTTGGTTCTGTAGTGATGGCCTGGTCCTGGAGTGCCCTGAGGCTCACCTCCATGGTCAAAGATTATGATATCGCCCAGGAGTCCTGTGAGGTTGTCTGGAGTCCTCTTAAGATATCAAATAGCCATCTGGTCCTCACTGTACAAACTATCTGGGCAGATGGGACCTTTATTAAACTTCTCTAGGTCTGACCCACACAGAATGAGAGGTGTTTTTTTGTTGTTGTTGTTGTTGTTGTTTTTAAATTATTAAACTTGTTTTTGAAGATTCCAGCTTTTAGTTTTAAAGTCTTCCTTCTAATATTTTAAGAAGTAGCAAACATTAATTGAGTACATACTGCTAAGCATTGTACAGAACACTGATTATGGTAAATGCATACAATTTGATATGTCAATGTTAAAAAAAAAAAAAAAGAAAGAAACCCATATTGCTGGCAGGAGAAGAAAACATCTCCTGTGAGAGCATTGTAATAGCTACTATCCTGGTCATTATTATTAGGCTCAAAGTTCTCCCAGCACCCACATGCATGCACACACAAAAAGCATAAAATGTCAGGTCCCCGAGTTTGCATACTTAGTAGCACTCTGGAAAAAATAAGTGGGACGTGGCCTTTGGAATCCCTCAGCCAGCCTTGTCCCATCCAAGGGTCTTGCCTTCACTGCCTCCCTGTAACCAAGAGCTCCCTAGACTGTATCTAAGTAGGACTCCTAAACACAGTCAGGGCTTCCATACTGGTATATTCACTAATTTTATTCATGCAGGTATCATCTATAAATGCCAGACATTGTGCTGAAGATAAATGTCAAATAAGTCAGATAAAATCTTGACCTGGTGAAATTTTCACCAAGTTGAGAAAGCCAATATTACACGAGTCATTTTGAAATACTTGCACTAGCGAATCTTGCACTAGAGAAGTACGTGGTGCTGCCAGAAGGAGAATGGAAAGCAGGAATTCTTGAGAGTATCTAAGGCCCAAGAAAGGATCTCTGAGTGAGTGATGCTTAATCTGGTACCCACATGGTGTGTGTGAGAGAGACAGAGTTTAGAAAGGAGAGGGAGCCCACATGTTCCCACTTTGATGTTCGCTGAGTGAAGCCAGAGCACAGCCCCTATTTCCAATGCAAAATTCCTAGCCATGGCATGGCTCTACTCAGCTTGTCACTCAGCTCAGGCAGAACCCAGGTCCCTCTGCCAGGTGTGGGTGACCTCACTCTGGTCTCCTCCCCAGCCTGGCCAAGAGCTTTTTCCAATACAGACAGGGGCCTGGAGTCTAAATCTTACCACTTTAAGACATTTGGCTGCTCTAGCCAGATTTTTATCTACATCAAAGAGAGGGAAAAGCTGAAAATGGAAACTGGGGGGTAAGAAGGGTGAATGTGGGTGTTGAACGAACACAGATGGTCAGTGTGGAGTTTCACTCCAGGACCGTTTTGTTTGTGAAAAGACATCAGGGCAGCCCTGTGGCTGCCAGGCCCCCAGTCAGCACCAGGCAGGTCTGGATCCAACTTTACCCTCTGTCAATAAAGCCCAGCTCTCCTTGTGTCTGCTGGGCTTTGCTTCCCCCCATTTCAACATTTTTTAAATAGGAAGATACAATAAACTATAATATTACGTACTGTGCTAAACACGTTACATGCATTTTATGTTTTAATTCTCACAACATTTCTGTGTTGGAGACATTATCGCTATACTTATTTAATGCTAGAGGAAAATCAGAGTGAGGGAAGTAAGAATCTTACCTCAAATCCCAAGCCTGGTGAGTATCAGAACCAGGATTCAACCCCAAGGCTAAGGTCATGCTCTATATTACATGGAAATGCAAAAATTTATAAGAAAAGATGTGAAAAAATAATCTGGAAATTTAACTCTTAACATCATGATGAATTTCTTTCCAGTCTTTTAAAACAAATTTGTATAAATTTTTTACATAGTTGATATCTGTGCATCAATGTAACTCTGCATATTGATTTTTTAAAAAATGTACTATTGTAAAGATATTATATTTAATTGTGTTGGTACTATAAATGATACTGCCATGAGTATCATTTGCAACATAGTGCACTAATCAGACTCCACGAGTAATGTCATATTAAGAGTTCTTGAGGTAGCTTTCAAGCAAGGCTTGATTTCCTTCTTATTAAGAACCACATCTTGGCAATTGTTTCCTTAAGTGAGGAAAATAATAATATCTTAGCTTATATGTTTTATAATTGGAGTAGCAGTGGGCATATATGTGCACTTATGTGTTTGTCCATGTATGGGTGAAGGTGTGTTTGCATATGTGTGAAGCTATGTTTGCATATGTGCATTTGTGTGCAGGTGTGTGTGTGTGCAGGTGTGTTTGCATGTGTGTTTAAGTGTTTGCATATGTATGTGTGTGTGTGCGTGCATGTGTGTGTGTGTTCACACAGAATACAACTCTATAGAGTTAGCTGCTGTGATGATGATGTTGATCATGACTCCATCACACAGCCAGGCTCCCAGCTCTCCATTCCTCTCACCAAGTACCTGGTAGAAATGACGGACATTTGCAATGGCTAAGTACCTTTTAAGCACAGACTCTGTATTAGATATTCTGCACACATCAACTTCTTCACTCCTCACCAGTATCTAGACAGGAAGAACATCAGAAGAAAATGGAGCTCAAAATGAAGTGACTGCTCCAAGATTATACAGCCAGGACATACTGAGCTGGATTCAGACACAGATGTTAGAAACCCACACTCCTTCTACCAGACTGTACCACCTTTCTGAGAGACCCCCCATAACAAACCTTTAATGTCTGAGCTGCGTGTATGAACCTGAAGTGCATGCAATGTAAGCACATTTTCCTCCCTTTTTGTGACATCTGACATGATTCTTTCTGCATGGCTGTTCCCTAACATCGTCATCATGGGATAGGGATGTTTCCTCTTAGCACCCTGCATTTTTGGCTTGTGTAGACTTGGGATGGACCCCGCTCCTGCTTCACACTTCCCGTTTGCCTTGCAGAGTAGGAAGAGGGCTGCAGCCTGCTGTGCTTGGCTGCGGTTTATGGGAAGGGATGTTAAGCCGAGAGGCGCCATGCACTGCTTCAATTACACTTTGCTTGTTTCAAGCGCTTTAATCATGACCTCTTTCTTAATAGATCCTTTCAGAAGGGCCAGGGGGAGAACAGGCAATTGAAACCCTGGTAGTAATCAGGGTCCCAGACCTCCAACTCCACTGAGAAACATGGCTGGGACATAAGATTCATTAAATGGGGGAAAAATTAAGAGACTAGTCATTCCTGAAGGAATCTATGTGTAGTGGGGTTTGGCTGGGAGTCCACAGAGATTATAGACAATAAGTGGAAAGAGTAGGTGGCAATAATTAGTTTGTGGTTTTAATCAGAAGGTCTCTTAGGCCAGATATTCATTGAAAAAGTATGAAAACCCCTTCTGAGATATGTAATAATACTTAGACCCCCACAGCAGGGAAAGGGATGGAGATACAGGGTATGGATGCATTATAGGCTTATAGGCTTCTAGCCTGAAGCTTCTTGTGATGGAGGAAAGAGAGAGGAAGGGAATGTGTGTTTTCGGAGGACTTGCAGCCTCTAGCCCCCAGGCTCAGACAATTATATTCTCTCCAGAGCAGCCTGTTCAGCAGAGCGTGCCTGCTTCTGATTAACATAAAGAAGACAGGCAGGTGATCTGACTCCCTTCCTGGGCTGGGCTGTCTCAGGAATCCAGGTCCTTGTGCACTATCTGGGACTCATTGTCCTGAGGAAAGTAGAAGGACTCATTATCCGAGTCCTACTTATGGGTAGAAGCATCTCACGAGTATTCCTTGGCCTTTCTGCACCAATTCCTGCTCTGAGTATGTGCAACATATGGCTGGCTTTAATCATGGAAAAAGAGGGTGGGCTTCAAGTATGATTTTGCCAACCTCCTCACTTTCCAGACATCTCCCTGTTCTATAATTTATTTACTGGGACCATATCATTTATTGCACCATGAGCTGCGAGCTATTGAGTGCCACACTCCTAAATGACCAAACATGGAGATGGATATTTGCTCAGAGGGATGAATGGAGAAAATAACAGTCATCATAATAGCAGCAAACATCCACTGGGCACTTTCTAAGCATTTTCCATGGACTATTCCATTGAAGTCCCAGGAGATCACTGAGGGGTAGGTCTAGCCAATCTCAATTTACAAAGAAGAAAACTGAAGCTGAAACTCAGAGAGTTTATGAAACTTGCCCAAGCTCACACTATTAGTGAGTGGTAGAGCCAAGATTTGATCCCAGGGAGTATATGTTCTAAGATTGGTCTCTAAGTTCTCATAAAAGGTGAACGATACCAAGGGAAGGCAAGAAATGGTCAAAAGGGCTTGGGTGCTGGAGACAGAAATAAATTACTTTCCTCTGAGTCAGAATTCAGCCACATTTTTTTGTGAAGGGTCAGAAAGAAAATATTTTATACTTTGCAGTTCACACAGTCTCTGTGGCTACTACTCAACCCTACTTTGTAGCACAAAAGGCAATATATAAATGAACGAGTGTGGCTGTGTTCCACTAAATTAAATTTTTGTTTACATAAGCAGGTGAGTTTCATCCATGGGATGTAGTTTGCCTTACCCCTGCTCCAGACCATCATCAGAATTTGAGATTTGGAGAGAGAATATTGTCCACCGTCTTCATTAACACATTAAGTGAGGTTCCTAGAACCCAGGGACTGGAATCCCAGAACCAAGACTTTGTTTATCCCATAATAAACTTTCCCAAAATCTCATAGTCGGCAAGAGGCACATTATGCACTTGAATTCATATCAGTCTTACTATGCAACTCTTATCCTTGTTAGCTAGATTCTGCTGACTCTGTTAATAGGACAAATTGAACTAAATGCCTGGATGGACCCTTCTCTAGCATGCTGTAATGTTGGGCAGAGAGGAGTAGATGATGATTGACACTCTTGTGTCAGCATTTCCCACTGACTTCGTGATCTTGGACCAGGGATCAGTTTCTCTGAGTATCAGTGTTATCATTTTGTTACTAGGTATGTAAGCAAGATCAGGGACTCTGTACCCAGAAAGACCACATTCTAACTATGAGCTTTGGAATCTATGCTGTGGGGTCTTAGGAAACTGTCACACTCTCCTCTAGATGCTGACCATTGCTTTGCACTCACATTTTTCTATGATAACTCCACCACTACCCCTGCCACCACCCACAACCCACGCATGCTGCAGACCCAGGCATCTTGCATGAGTCACTTTGCACACCCACACCCCTCATCACAGCTCAGTGGACCTGACTGACCCAAGGCAAACCAGTCCATTGGCTGAGCTAAACCAATCAGATTCTCTCCAGAAAAAAAAAAAAATGCATGAAAGAGGCATCTTGAGAGTTGGTCAGTGAGTCCTATTGGTGGGGATAGACATATAAAGATCCAGCAACTCTTAGTGCTAACGTCTCTAAAGTCACACTGGCTCCTGTCCACGCTAGACTTCTGTAGTTCAGCTCTTGTTCAGCTTTTGAATCCTATATTTTGGACAAGTTGGGTTGTACTTCTACTCTTTAGGAGCAAAGTGTCCTAAGACATCCCATCTGTAATACAGAGATAACTGATACATACTTAACAAAGTTTTTCCTGAGGAGAGAGCTAACATAAAGGGGCCAACAGGATAGACCTGACGCACAGTGGGCATCAACAAAATGTTAGCTCTGTTCTTGCCATTTGCTTTCTGAAATGATGATTCAAAATCTATTTTCAGAAAGCAAGTATGACAGCTATATTGGAGTCACAGACTCATGCACACTCTTGAACAGGAAGAGAGTGTGAAACCTATCCTGAGCAAATGCTGACTCTACCTAGAAAGCCCCCTGGCAGCCCTACTGCCAGATGCCCTTCCAGTTCACGCTTGAGTAACTCCAAGGCAAAACGCTCACCCCTAGCCCCCATTGTAGTGTCTGCCTCCATGTCACATGGCTTTGATTGTGCAGATCCTCTTACTTGTAATGTGCTAAGCATGTGGACCTTCTTATTTGTAATGTGGTGCACATGGCCTCCCTCAAATTGTCATCATTAGTCCTCACATTGAGTTTTGGAGCCATAAAGAAGAAAGTACTGGAAATGCTAAAGGGAAATAGGCAAAATATATAAATAGGTCATAGGTTGGAATGGTGAGACCATGAAGAATTGTGTGTTATATATTTTCAGATGTTCTAAAACTTGGTCAAATTTCTCTTCCCATTTTTAATGACAGAGATACTTTAAGGTGGAAGCATTCGAAGATAAAGATTTTCACCCTCTCTTTCTTAAACTATTTTCTAGTCGAGACATCTCCAAGTCCTGCCATTGCTTCTCATTAGATAATTTCCTTCTCTGGATTTCATCCAGCTTATCAACATCTTTTGAAAACATGGAACCAGAATGAACACAACAGTCAACTTGTGAGCTGACCAGGTTATCACTTTTAGTTATTTTTCTACTTACCTTCCACTAACCCCAGAGCACATGAGGGAGTGTGTTCCTCCATGCCAATCCCTTCATCCTGTGGTTCTGCTGGGTTATATCAGCAAGCAAACAACAAGTTGTGAAAACAGTCAATAGCCTTTATCTTAACAAGCTGATCTTTTGGGATTACACCCACAGGGCCTCATGGGCCTTATGGCCTGTCTTCCTTAAGTCATCTCCCCACATCTTAGCCTGTTCAATGATTCTGCAGCTCTCAGGATTTGGTATTGGCAATGGCTTGGATACCAGCTCGTATCCTGGGACTACCTGAGACGTATTTAATTCAAATTTCAAGTTTCCTAATTTGATACATTTTTTTACAACACTCCAGAAGAGATTTTAACCTTTTTAACAGCAAATTTGCCATGTTTGATTATGAAACCGCTAGCTTCCATGTTCGGGGGTTGGTATTTTGATTAAGTTAAAACAACTATAAGAAAGTAAGTGACCAGTGTAAACAAGACTTGTTGGCCTAATCAGGGTCCATCACAGTGATAGAAATGGTCCTGACCATTGATCAATCAGTGTTCATTCATTGATTCTGGTCCAGGAGGGAGACATGCATTTGGATGGTGATTGTTGAGGGTTTTGTTTCATTATGCATTTATTTATTTTTACTTGACAAATAGTAATTGTGTATATTTGGGGGGCACAGTGTGATAATTTTTATTGTTTTAATTTTTTAAAATATTAGATAATTTATTATACATACATGTAGGGTACTCTGTTGATTTTCAGTAATTGTGTACAATGTGTGACAGTGAGATCAGGATAGTTAGCTTATTCATCATTACAATATGAAATCATTCTTTGGTCAACAGTGTGATGTTTTGATCTACGTATACATTGTCGAAAGATTATATCAAGCTAATTATAACATTCATAACCTCATCAATTTAACTTTTTTTTGGCATGGTAAGAACTTTATCTATCAATCAATCAATCTATCTATCTATCTATCTATCTATCTATCTATCTATCTATCTATCTATCTATCTATCTATCATATACTTATTTATTTATTTTATTTGAAATATAAAGACCCAGGCCTTAGAACCATTCACCATGGAGGCTGCTAAGAAGCCAGTGTGTGAATCCTACTCAGTGGGTCAAGAACACAGAAAGTCAAGACAGAATTCTGGTTGCCTCAAAGCATTTTGCCATGTTCCACCCATTTGCCTCTTTGCATCTCACCACCTGCAGCCACTGAACCAGAGGAAGCCAGGCTGAGCCATGTGCAAAATTATTTCACTGGGATTTGTTTTCATTGAAGACAGCCAAATCTCACAATGCCTTGTCCAGAAGACTCCTGAAGGGCTGTTTCTCTGTTCCTGAAAACTAAGTCTTCATTAAAGAGACTGGAAGAGACTAGAAAATCTCTACAGACTGGTGACAAAGGGCAGTAGCATGGTATAAGTCTGTGGTTCCCAAGCATTTGTGTGCATCCAAATCACTTGGTGGGCTTGTTAAAGCCCAGATTTCTGGGTAGTTAGTAAGTCTGGGGCAATGCCTGGGGATTTGCATTTGTAACAAATTCTCGGGTGATGCTGATGCAACTGGTCTGAGGATCATACTGAGAAGCACTGATGTAAAAGGAGGGAAGGTTTCAGAGTCAGGATTACATAGGCTCAGGTCCCACCTTTGCCATTTATAACCATGTGGCCTCGGCCAAGTTACTTCACCTCTTTGAGCTGTAGGGTATTATTACTGTTGTTATTGTTGTTGCTGCTGCTGTTTATAAAATGTTAAAAGAGTATCTAGATCACAGTGTTGTTTCTTGGAGCCAGTAAAATAATGTGTTTCAAAGTACACACAGTGGAGCTTCAACCAGAGCTGGAGCCCTTCAGTTTCTCTGTAACCTTTTGTACCTGTACAGGTGAGGCTCAAGGAAATGATGCTATCATTCTGTTTTTGCAACCACTTCCCCTGACTTTTTACTTAAAGGACCTTTTTAACATGACCTTCATTCTATGCAGAAAAATAGCCTGCATTGTCCACCACAGCAAAGAACACTCAAAGCCACTAGTGAGGCCAGTGGAGACAGGATGTCCCTGTTGTCTCCACATCTGGCCTCTCCAGCACAAGCCTCTAATTTTCTGTGGCTCTCTCTTGGCCTCTCTTCAATGAGGAAGGGTGGCGTGGATAACGAGCTCCATCTGTGAGGCCGCCGGGTTCCGGACGCCCCCCTTCTCCATGCCTTTGAAGAATCCACCCATGTTCTGCCTGGAGGTCCCCATTTTGACCAGAACCTCTGTTCCCTATTAGCAGTGAGGAGAGCATTGAAATGTTAAAAGCAGGAAGCAAATTAATGTCCTTTTCTGGGATGTGCTAAAACATACCGGTATGGAGGATGTTGCTACAGATGCGTGTCTTGGACTCAGATATTACTGAGCTGTGTCCACAACGGCACTCATTTCTCTCGCATCACTCCCATCATGGTGGATGTAAAACCATGTGATTTAGAGTCAACATATTGGGGATTGAACTCAAGCTCTTTCACGTACAAGTCACAATGACTCTGAGCTTAGGCCAGGTAAAGAAGTTACAGAGAGGTCAAGGAGGAGTTTGAGTATGATCTCTGCCCTAAATTACTTTAACCATATTTTTAAATGCAGGAAGTAATAATTAAGAAAACTTCACTAGGTTACTTTAACATGTTAAAACCAACTGACCATTCTAGACATATGGACCGAGCTTCTCACTGATGAAGCACGCAAGTTCATTTCCTTTTCTAATCTTTACACTCATCTGTAAAATGACTGTCTCCAAAATCCCAAATGAGACTCACCTGAAATCTTCTCTGAATCTGCAACTATGGTATCCCAAGTTGTTTCCATCTAAATGGTTCGGGGTGAATTTTGCGTGAACTCAAGGATGTTTGGTTTCATTCTACACCCTTGACATTTGCTGAATGGGATTGTTATTCACATTATAACAACGTGACCTTCTGCCACGTACCAGTTTTGTGAGTTTGGCTAAGCTGCTTAATCTTGCTGAGTCTGTTTCCTTATATGTAAAATGGGAATAAAACTTACATTTTAAGGCTATAGTGAAGATTGCTTATGAAAATATATTTCTGATACATCAAAGATGCTCAAAACATACCATCTGCCAAATCCTTCCCCCCACCCACATGCATATTTTCATTAAATATATATTTTTTCCTGTATGTACTGGGTTATAGGTGAGCTCTGTCAAAGCTGGATAATCTAATCTTGTAGTTTTTTTTTTTTTTTTTTAATATTTTCCCCATGGTAATTTTAACTTAGAGAAGGTTAGTTATGCCAATACTTTATTCAGAAAGTATCACAACAGTGATGTGCTGGTAAATATTTCACAACTGGCTCTCCAAAGTGGGTAGGAGGGGACAGGCTGTGATTTGTCACCTTTGCTGAATTTCCTAGTAAAAGTATTCCCACCATGGCCAATTTCAAGCTATCAAGGAGACATCACTGATCACAGAGTTGGGAAGAAATGAACACAATTGGCTTTTCTAAGCTGCCAAGTCCCGGCCTCAGTTATCAAGGGATCAAAGGATAAGGAATTGACCATTTCAAGACAGTTGTTTGGCAAGACAATAAGGAGAGAAGGGCAGAAACACCACAAACAAGCAAACAAAAAGAAAGAAGGAAAAAGCAAAAAGGAAGAATAAAAAGGAAAGAAACAAACCTTAGATATCCTCCTTTCCGATTCTTCCATCTTGCAGACAGAGAAACTGAGGACCAGAGAGGAGAAATAACCTTCCTAAGGTCATCCCTTAAATCAATGGCGGACTTTAATCACTGAGATAAGGGCCTAATATGTGTGATTAGGGACCAAGCATTCCAGAGGAGAACTAGAATTAATGTGGATAACTGAACAAATAACTAACAGTTTGAACCAAATAAAAGTGTCCCACAGTTAAATCTACAATGCTCTAATGACTTCTCTGGAGAAACCCCATCACTCAGTCACTTCAAACTCAACTAGACAAAAAAACTTGAAGACTGGACTTGAGGAACAGCCTGTGTGGGTGGAAAATGGGCAGAATGACCTGGTGGGCATCTCCAGCCCCTGATTTCTGTAATTCTGTGATTGAAGAGCCTGCCATTTGGTACTGAGTTACCATATAGGAACACACAGTTCAAACGTACAGCTACAAGCTATTAACACGCACAATCTTGTGAGAATTGCTGAGAAATTTGGCATAATTACTCTGTGATTTCTCCCTCTAGCATTTGTTTTGCAAAGGGAATAATTTCTGTTGTGTTTCAGGTTTTTTATTCCTTATGATGTCAACATGCATTTAGACCAGATGGTCCAACCATCCTAGGAAATTCAGAGCTGCAGATCCTTCTTTCCCAAATTGAAAAGCTCAGCATCCCAGTTAATGACACCAGACTCCTATCTGTCATGATGGTGTGCAATTATTTTGAGAGTGAGAGAAAGAATTTAATTTTAGGGATCCCTGAGAGTCAGACTCCCTAGTTGGCCTCAGCTGTGCCAAATTTCATGACTCTGTCATTTACCGGCTAGCTAATCTTTTACACCTCTCCAAAGTTCTCTAAAATCCACCCCCACCATTTAAAAAATGATGATATTGAACCAATCACACCATAGATTAAAATAAGAGTTCCAGAGCAAGAACATGAAAGTTTGAATCTTGGTTTTGCCACGTAGTAGCACAGTGACCTTATATAATGGACTTAACATCTCCAAGTCTCAGCTTCCATCTGAAAAAAAATAAAATAAAAATACTGCAAAAGAGGTTTTTGTGAAGATTAAGTGAGATCATATGTATTAAATACTTAGTGTCATGCCTAGCATACAGTAAACACTCAATAAATGTTTTCTTTAAAATTTTATCAAAATTTTTAATAATAAAACTAAGAAATTGTGGCCCCATTATGTGCATGAAGACACCAATATGCAACAAAAAGTGGTTTGCTCAAAGACACATTCCTAAATTTAAGCCCAGGTCTAGATGACTCTGAATGCTCTATTCTTTGTGATAACATATGTTTTGCATGAGTTCCTTCATAAAGAATATGAGGGAGGGGCACATATTCTTAATAACTGTTAAAATTGCCATTTTCCCCATGTCTTTATGATTGGGAATCCCTGAGCCAGATAGGAAATCAAGCAGCTGATTAAAAATAACCTTGCAGGTTCTAGGACAAGTTGCTTAAATATTCTCCAACCCCTAGAATTGTAGGCAGATGAAACCAGTTATCATTCTTATTTGTCTTTCTCAAAGAAAAAGGGCAATAGACATGGATTGGGAGAATTCTTAAACTTACATCAGTTTTCTGTCTTCAAATGACCAGTCTTACATTATGGACAACTGTAGAAAATGGTAACAAGTGCTTTGTGAAACCACACTACCCCTGTCTTCCACAGGCTCGGATAATTCTTGAACTTGTCTGAGACTTTTATTTATAAGGTAGAAAAAAAATATTCTGATGAGAATCATTTTTTAGTTTGACAACTTTATTTTAGTGTTACTTGATCTACTTTAAAGCCTCCTGGGAAATCTCTGCTACATTTGACTTCTCTCCATGTCTTCCTGTTAGCTATTAGATGGCTAACTTGCTTCACAAGATATGCCAATATGAGAAGCACTTGGCTCACATCAGGAGTAGAATTTCACCACTCAGTGGTCAGATCCTTTATGATTAAGACAGAAGAGCAATCCAAACACAGCATCCAATGAAAAAGCTCTCCAATCATCTGTAATCACTGCTCTTGCGTTTCTAATGGAAGTGGTCACACTTAGCCCCGATCAAACAGCTCTAATTTATCCTAAAAATAATAATGTGCTTTGGTTTGGAAGTTGAGACTATGAGAAGCTTCTCTCTCTCTCCTTCTCTCTCTCCCCCCTCCCTCTCTCTCTCTCTCTCTCTTTCTGTGTATGTGTTTGTGTGTGTTCCCTTTTCTCCCTATTTTTTATACATTTTCTTTATGGAACAAAATAGAGGAATAAAATTAAGGTAGACCATCAAAATAGCAATATGTGAAAACCAAAAAAGTTTCCTAAGGAAGTTCAATAAAACACTCTAGCTTTAGGGTCAGATAATCCTGCATTCTAAATTCCTAATTTGCTATTTATTATTCATGCAGCTTTGAACTCGTTAATCAATTTTTACCCAAGCCTTTATGTCTTTAAGTGTCAAATGAATATACTCAGAGAGTTTTTGCAAGAAACCACTGGAAAAATGAATAAATAGTGCCACAAACTTGATGACAACCATTAGAGAATTGCTAAGAAAAGATATTGCCCTCACTATTCTTATTTTAGAATCAGAATTAGCAAGAGTGGGACAAATCTCAACTCCGGTTTTTGAGTCAATGAAACCGTGCCTACAACTAGCCAGGACATCAGACCAATAGAAGAGATGGCCTCTAGACCCCACTAGTCAGGGCATGGTAAATGCTTAGGAGTTGGAATGACAACCAAGCAGTCCTGTGTTCAGGGAGAGATAAGGCCAGAATTAGAAGATGTCACCAAGACCCAGAGGAAATAAACAAACAAACAGCGTCTCTTGAAGAGCTCATGTCAATGAGAACTGAGTGTGGCCCAGATATGCACCCTAGGGTAGCAAGGCTAATTCCAGATGCCATTTGAAGGTGACCATCAGTGTCACAGGCTGTTCTTAGCCTTGACCAGCATCGGTCCCAAAAGTGGGTGAGACAGTCCTCCTGAGGTGAAAGTCTACAAGCCCTGAAACTCAGCCAGGCTAGACTGAGCCAAGAAGTCACTGACAAAATGATATATGTTAAAGCATAAACTCTATGAATATGTCCTCATGCCCCAAACAACTACTGGAGAAGAGAAAAAACAAACAATAACAACAAAACACAGCAATGTGTTTATAAAGAGAGGCTGTGCAATGAGCTATGCCTGCACTTTGTCTGTGTGGCCTTCTGCTTGTGGGGACAGGGAGGAGTTGGCTAGAGATGGCTGGGGAAGATGCGTCTGTGCCTAATTGGGGAGAAGTTTTAAAGAAGCTGCAGGACAAAGTGTAGTGACAGCATCTACCCCACTCTGAGTGATGAGGCTTTGAGGAAGAGAATAAATAGATTAGTGTCATTTTAGAGGTGTTCGCTCTCTCCATTCAGCCACATAATGCAATTATTTAGTAGTTCAGGATTCTTTTAATTCTGTTTGAAGAACTTAAGAGGTTAAGGGCTTGAAATGATAAATGCATTATTAATGTTGCCTCATGGAAACATCCAAGTCTGTAATTTCAGTGGCAAAAGAAGAAAAAGAAGAAGAAGAAAAAAGACTAATAGGTTTTTGCTCACTTTTTCCCTCCTGGTAAATTAACCTACAGGACCTGTGAGAAATGTATAAATTAGACATTATTAGAGAAAGTAACAATAGACCAAAAGCCATCATATGAAGGTTTGATTCATTAGTAAGATTCATGTGTACAACTTTAGTTTTTCAGTTTCTTCTTGTCCTAAACCCTACACAGGTCAAAAGAAAGGGGATAATACAAATGGAGGGGGAAATTGTGGATGGTTTACAACAGGAAGGGTGCATTCTTCTGTGATGTCTAATGTCGTCCTCACAAGTCCATGAATAGTCACAGATGGCAAAGTGTACGGTAATAAAGAGCATGGGCTTTGGAATTCAACAGACCTTGGATTAAATACTAGTTCCACCAACTATAAATTTTGTAATTTAGGCAAACCTGTGCTTCATTTTTCCCATCTACAAAAAAAGTATAATAATTCTTCATAGAATTTTTATGAGAATGAACAGAGATCATATATGTAAAATTAAGCATGTGCCCAGAGCATTATAAACATTCAGTATATTAAAGTTATTAGAGTTACTATTAACATTAGAATTAAAATTGGTATTAAAATTAATATAAATTAGTATCAGTGTTTGTATTTTAGAATACCTTCTACAATATTCATTTGACAGCTAGTATATAGATGAGTGACTTTCCCAAGATCACAGGGTTAGCCTGTAACATAGTCAGAAACTTCTCACTTATTTATGTTATTTTCAATATATTTATATTCTGTAAATTTCAGCCACTTCAATCTGCATGTTCAAATTCCTTCTCAAGTTCTTTCTCTAACCCTTTTCTGGACAACAGTAACACAATATTCACTATAATTTTCATAGAAGGTATTCAAATATTTTAGAGAAACTGGCAAAACTCTCACAGTTATGATTTTTGTTAATGAATGTAGTCTGCCTCTGGCCATAATAATGTAACAGATACTGGGCTTACCATCCCATGGTAAACAACGATAAAACTGTCAAAAAATGGAGCAAATGTTTTCAGGCATCAGAAAATAGAGTAGGATTGTGATCCTTTAGAGACGATAGACACATGAGGTGAGTCCAATGTTAGCTCTGGATTGTTTCCTTGGGCATTTACCAAACCACGGCATGGGGAAATAGAAGCCAAGCAGAAAGGTCATTCTTGCTGAACAGAGGAACAGAGAATCAGAGTTTAGGGCTGCAGAAGTAACTAAAATTTGTGCTACCGTTTATCAGAGAGGATAGAGCTGTACTATACAGGCCTGGAAGTCTGTATAAGGATTCACCAGTGATCCTCAGCCATGAACTGGCTGAGGTCATGCTGAGAGAGACATCAAGGCCCAATAGAGAATGGCTGCTCCAGGACCAGATGAATGGAGATATCAGAGGTTACACAGACGTTGCTGAGCACTCAGACTTTTAATTTAAAGCCCATCAAGTCCATTCTTTAAGACCAAGGCCTTAAAGTAAAAGCCACAGCCCATGATTAAGGTGTAAACTGAAACAAATGCTCCCTAATAAAGAATAAAATCAAAACTGTTACATCAGAAGGATACATCAGAAATTTAAATTTCTACAATAATACATTTTAATATCTTTTAAGTTTTAGGTAAATACAACATAATCCATACTCCCTATGATGTTTTATCTGTGATGTCTAGTATATAATAATGAATAACTAGATATATGAAGAAGTAGAAAAATGTGACCATCAAGAAAGTAAGTAAACAATAAAAATTTATCTAGAGATGACCCAGATATTAAAATTAGAAGTATTATGCATATGTTAAATAAGTTGAGAAAAGATGGTCATAAAGAATTTATGGTAAAGAGCTAAATAGAAATTCTAGAACTTTAAATACAATACCTGAAATTAAAAAAAAAAAAAAAATCACCATATAGGCTTAACAGCAAATTGGAGACTACAAAAGAAAGGGTTAGCAAACTTGAAGGCAGAGCAATAGAAATCATGACTAGATGCTTAGAAATCCTTTAAAATAAATAAATAGATGTAAGACAATTAAATAGGGAAAGAACAATCTTTTCAGTAAATGGTTCTGTGACAACTGGATATTCATATGCAAAAGAATTAACTCAAATCTCTACTTCACACCAGAAAAAAAAAAATTAACCAAAATGGGTTAATAAACCCAACTGTAGGAACTAAAACTATAAACATTTTAGAAAAAAACATGGGAGTAAATTTTTATAAATTTAGGTTAGGTAATAATTTTTTAACATCAAAAGTGAAGGCAGCAAAATAAAAAAATAGATAAATTGAATTCTATCAGAATTAAAAACTTTTGTACTTCAAAGGACACCACAAAGAAATTGAAAAGACAATCCACAGAATGGGAGAATTTGCAAATAATTTATTCAGCAAGGGAGTTATATACAGAATATAAAAAAAATATATAAACTTGTACAACTCAATAATAAAAAGACAATACAAATAAAAAGATAGACAATAGATTTTAAAAGAGATTTCTCCAAAAATGTTCAAATGACTATTAAATACACAAAAAGATGCCCAATATCTCTACTCATTTATGACATGCCAGTTAAAACCACGAAGTTACCACTTCCAACTACTAAGAGGGTTATAATAAAAAGAGAGACAACAACAAGTGTTGATGAGGATGTAGGGAAATTTGAACCCACATATACTGCTGTTGGAAATGTAAAATAGTGCATCCACTTTGAGAAACAGTTTCATAGTTTCTCAAAATGTTAAACCTAGAATTACCATATGTCCCGAAAGTTCTTCTCCTAGTATTATACTTCAAGAGAAATGAAAACATTTATTCCCACAAACACTTATCCATGAGTGTTCATATGAACATTATTCATAATAGCTAAAAAGTGTAAACAACCCACATATTCTTCAATTGATGAATGTATAAACAAAGTACAGTATCTCCATACAATGGGATATTATTTGACAATAAAGAAATGAAGTACTGATATGTGCTAAAACATCAATGAAACTTGAAAACATTATTCTAAGTGAAAGAAGCCAGTCATAAAAGACTTCATATTATATGATGCCATTTATATGAAATGTCCAGAAGAGACAAATTCATAGAGACAGAAAAGTAGATTAGTGATTGTTTAGGTCTAGGGGATGAAGCATGAGGAGGACAGGGAGTGGCAGCTTATAGGCACAGCATTTATTTTAGGGTTAATAAAGATATTCTAAAATTAGATAATGGTTTTAGTTTCACAAATCTGTGAATAGACTGAAAACCACCCAATTGTACACTTTAAAATAGTGAATTGTGTAGTTTGCAAATTGTAAGAATAAATATTTTATAAAAACAAACAGAGCTCCAGAGAACTGTGGCACAGTATAAACTGGCTTAACATATGTATAATTGAAGTACCAGGAGTAGAGAGATAATGGGACAGAGAAATTATCTGAAGAAATAATGGCCAAAATTTTCCCAAAGTTAAAATTTAATTTACATAACTAAGTTCAGTGAACCTGAGTAAAATAAACACAAAGAGAACCATACATAGAAACATAATAGTCTATCTGACAAAATCCAAAGATAAAGAGGAACATCTTAAAAGTACAGAAAAATGATTTAGTATATAAAGGAGATCCATGATATAAATGACATCTGGCTTCTCATCAGAAAGAATGGAATCCAGAAGACAATGGAGTAGGTTCTTTAAATTGCTACAAAATAAACTGTGAACACAGACATCTGGGGCTGGCCAGTTAGTTTAGTTGGTTAGAGTGCAGCCTTATATCACCAAGGTTGTGGCTTCAGATCCCCATACTGGCCAGCTGCCAAAAAAGAAAGAAAAAGAAAACGAAACAAATTTCCATAACCAGAAAAAAAATATACTATGAAAATGAGGATTAGATAATAAATTTTCAGATAAACAAAAGCTGAGAGTATTTGTCTCTAGCAGACCTGGGCCACAAAAATTAATCAAAAATGTTCTTCAGGCTAAAGTACAAATGGCATTGGATAGAATTTCAGAGCTTCAAAGAAATGATGGGCACTGGAAATGGTAAATATGTGGGTAAATACAAAAGATTATCTTTTATTGCTTTCTTTAATTTTTTTTAAGGACAACTAAATACATAAATTTAAAAATAACATTTTGGGGGATTTATAACATGCACACATAAAATATTAAACAGCAGTAGCACAAAAGATGAGGTAATAAATATGATTATACTGTTGTAGGTTTCTTACATTTTACATAAAGTCATATGATATTGACTATTTATAGACTTGGATAAATTAGAGATATCTATTGTAATTTCTAGACCAACTGCAAAAAAAGCAAAGAAATATAGCTAAAAAGCAGTAGAGCAATTAAAAATAATACAAAACAATCTGATTAGCCCTAGGAAGACAGGAATAGAAGAACAGAAGACAGGTGAAACAAATAGAAAATAAAAGCATGATGATAGATGCAAATTCAACTCTACTAATAACTATGCTAAATGTAAATGACCTAATAGCACGAGTTAAAAGGCAGAGATTGTCAGACTACATATAATACAAGACCCAGCTATATGTTATTTACAAGACATGCACTTTGAAGACCCAGTTAGGTTGAAAATAAAAAGATGGGGAAAAATATATATGAAAGAAACACTAATCATAAGAAAGCTGCATTAACTGTGTTAATAATAAAGTTGACTTCAAGACAAGCAGTATTACCAGAGATAAAGATCTGTGGAAATCTCTTATCAAGTCTTTGTATTTCTTTCAGTATTACAACCTCAAAATTCTTCTGCATTTGAAGACACAATATGTCTATAGAAAACCTGCAGCACTCTTTATTCCTACTATAAGGCACTTTGAGTGTGATTGCTCATGGTGAACTGAGGATCAGCCCTGTGTAGATCTTCTCTCAGCTTCTTCCAGGTGGATGGAGAGAGACATCTCTGATGGACTAAAGGAGTTTCTCAGCATGAGAGACTGATTTGGTACAATTGTGGGTCCTATGAATCACCTGTTCAAATTCCTTAATTATTTTATTTCACAAACATTCTTCAAGCACTGTCTGTGTGCTTTATATCAAGGTAAGCTCCATGTACACATTGATAAATTTGGTCAGGATCATGTATTTAGAAAACCTACAGTGTGTACAATAAGGTTACATCAAAACATGATATGTTTTACACTAAAGTTATGGGCAAGTTTGTGGGAGATTTTACTTTGACTATTACTAAAGTAAAATTTATCCCAAATCAGTGCTGAAAATAATATGGCATTTAAAGGGGCAATGCCTGAGTTCAAATCAAACTATGGTTTGAACTTTATTTAGTGTCTGGTTTGGGCCACTTTGGCAAAGTAATTTTCAACTTCTATCAACAGCCACCTTCATACATAGTGACACCAGGCACATTTGTGTTCCTAATTCTTACTTCTTGTTTTTTCACTCTGCCCCTCCCCCTTTTATGTTCATCATAATTCTACAAGCCTTGCAATCACTACCTGACCCTAACTTTACTTGATACTGTCCATATCTTGCCTGTATCCCCTTAACAAGCCATCTCCATATGGATGGCTTTCAAGTGCAAGCACCTGTTACAACTCTTTGGCCAAAGATTTTCTTCTGCCACTAGATCCTGTTCAGCAAGCCAGAGTGCTAGGGAATTAACTGCTCAAGGGAGTATTCTTCAACCAATGACTGACAAGACTCATTGAACAAATATACCAGCTTTCTTGCCCTTCAGGAAAATAACATTGAAGACTGTTTTACATTGTATCCTAGAGTTCCCCAGGGAGAATAAATCCCAATATCTCTCAGCAGAAAGTTGAGGAATAACATGCTTTTTATTATCTTCCTTCCCTTTCCTGAGTTTCTTCCCTTCTCTATCAGTGCTTCCTGAGTCATCTACCAAATTGTCTACTTGGGGAGACATGGTGAGCAATCAGATTTGACTGCCAGCGAAGTTGAGTATAACCAGAAGCTGGCAGTCACAAAACAAGGAAACCAAGAGATGGCCCTTCCAAGTATCTCACAAACCCACAGGAGATTTTCAGAGCCCTAAAGATCTTGACATTAAATTCTCCAGAGCCAAATTCTGGGAGCTATCCAGCATCTCCCAGACCATAGTGAGTTCTAGAGGGTAAAGGTATCTTTGATGAACCTATGCAGGGCATTGGTAATTGAGGTGCCTAGGGTTTCAGTGATTTGGAAGACCGTAAAGAGGTGAGAATGCATGTCTACAAGCATGTGCCATACACATTGTCCACCTCCACAGTACCCATATCTTCACATTGGGGTTCATTTTGGGGGTAACCTAGCCCAAAATAATCCACATCCAGAGGCAGAAGCAATTGTTCTTCACCTGTAATTTACATAGAAAAGTTCAGTCTTTAGGTCAAACAAATTTAGATTACAGCCCAGCTCCACCTCTTACTGTATGTGTGACCTTGGGCAAACCAACAAATAAGCCTCCATTTTTATAATCTCATCTATTTCTACTGCAAATGACTGCTCCACAACACAAACTATTTTCAACCAAAAGGGGTCTTATTTACTCATATAACCAGGAAGTCTTATATGGCTTGATGTAGCCACTTATACTATGTTTCTACTAATCTCTTGGTTCTGACATCCCTTTGTCTGCTCCATTTACAGTTAGACTTTATTTATAAAGTTGCCAAGATGTACATGGCAGATCCAGACTTAGCTATTCCTTAGGTGTCTAGAATGTGTAGAGAACAGAGTGCTTCTTCTCCAATTGTTATAGCTAAGCTTTGAGCTTTTAGAAAAACCCTGAGTTAAATATTGAATCCGGATAGATGTTCTACTTTGTACAGGGCGCCTGTATCACATCTCTGCACCTGGATTCTGTACTAGTGTCAGCTCCACAAAAATCACATAGACTAAGAATGAAAGGAAAGAGGATCTCTGTTACGAGGAGGAGAGAGATCAGATGCTCTCTCTGAAGAAATGGATGGGTTCTGCTAACAAAATAACCTCAAAAATCTAGTGTGAGGATTAAGTGAGATAATGCATTCAAGTTCTCAGTGGAGGTGGAAGTGACGTGCTCAATCATTGATCACTGTCATTATCATCAATAATATTGAAGAGAGCCTAACTTTCTCATTTATTAAGCACATAAAGAAAGACATGCCTCAAAAGATTACTGGGAAGATTTTAATGATATCTGTAAATCCACATTAAATTCAGTTTTCTTTTCTCCAGCTTTCCTCCTTAATTTTCCATAGTCTGAACTTCCCACTTTCCACCACTACACTAAATATTTGTTAAATGAATATGTAAATGAATGAACACATAAATAAATGAGTGAATATAATCTCAAAATACAAGGTGACTTTCATACACCTCAAATCTACTTGCTCAGGTGTTATTTGTCACCTAGAATAGACCTCATTTTAGAAAAGTCACCTCTCCTGTCGTTATCTCCAAATTGGGGCTTATTTCAGAGGGCAAAACTGCACAGGAAAGTAATTCCAAGCCCAAATTATGGCATCTCCATTTTTGGATTAGTTTCCTGGGAAAGAGAATATCCTTCAGGGCCTCAGTTAGAAGTACAGGGGAAGGCTGGAGTCAGGAACATTGAGTACAAGGTACTTGAAAAAATTCATGGAAAGATTCATATTATCTTTTAATTCTTTTTTTCCATGAATTTTTTGAAGTACCCTCTGTGCATCCACTAGCAATTCAGGATATCATTGCCCACCTCCAGCCCCAGCCCCATTCACTCAGTGTCAGTACCTGGGATTCAGGTGTCCACTGGTAACAGAAAAACAGAAATAAAGAATATTAGGGTTCTGATTTTTCCTTTGAAAATAAGCTACATCAGGTAGGTATTCCATTGTCATTATGTGAAGCAAGCATACTCGTCTCAGAGAATTCAGTCACCCATAGCAAACAATAGGGAAGACACAATTGTGGTTTTTGAGAATGCATTTCTTATCTCTTTGTACTGAGCATAGATTAAATTTCCTCTGGAACAGCACGTTCCACTGATGACAAACTCATTTAGCCTTGCTGCTTAATGCAAAGAACGGAGAAACAGGAGCACAAAAAGAAATGGCACAGGCATATGGACGACTTTCTTGCTGAAGACTCCTTTTCAGTGTGACTTAAATGCCATATCATCCTGACCATATGGTATTGTGTTTTAAAAACTTCTCCAGGTAAAGCAGCACAAATATTGTAAAGTGACTGCAGGTTTAGGAGATGGACAAAAATGAGCATAGATTCCTATCAATATGACTTAATAAAATGTAAAATAATGAAATAGTAGCTGTTATGGGCTGAATTCCGCCCCCCCCCCCCCAATTCACATGTTGAATTCTTAATCCCCTAGTACTTCAAAACATGACTGTATTTGGAGATAGGGTCCTTAAAGAGGTAATTGTGTTAAAATTAGGTCATTTATTTGGGTAAGCCTTAATGCAATCTGACTGGTGTCCTTATAAGAAGAGAAAATTTAGACATAGAAAGGGTCCCCAGGGATGTGTGTGCACAGAGAAAAGACCATGTGAGGACACAGCAAGAAGAGAGAGGCTAAAGAGAGAGGACTAAGAAGAAACCAAACCTGTCGATACCTCTATCTTGGACTTCTGGCCTCCAGAAGTGTGAGAAGATAAATTTGTTTTGCTTAAGCCACGCAGTCTGTGGTACTTTGTTATGGCAGCCCTCACAACTAATACAATGGCTACCAATTATTGAACAATTAGAGGATTCTAGTCACTGTACTACATGATATTATAGAGACATAATTTAAGTCCAATGGCAGTCTTAAGAGGTGCTATAAGTTTACATATTTTACAGATGAAGAAACTGAGTTTGAGAAAGATTAAGTAACCTATTCAAGGTCATGCTGAAAGTACATGGTTCTAATCACATTCTCTAACTGCCTGCTTGATAGCTTCCCTTGAACATCTGAACATGACTAAAATCAAACTCAAGGTCCAATCATCAGTCTTGGTTTTCTCATCCAGTGATCTCTACCCAAACATCCTGATTTGTAAGGCAGAATCCTAACAATCTTTTTTTTTCTAAATAAACCCTGCCTCATCCTCAAATCTAACTCATCATGAAATCTTGTTTATTTGAGTTAATCTTCTCACATAGTGACTAACAACATAACACCCAAGAAGAAATTATTAACTTTATAGAAGTAGGATTGATATGCTTAACAATGGAATAAATGGGTGTGGGGATACCTTATGGAGGGGAGGGTGGGGGTGGTAAATATTATGACAAGATTTTAATTCAAGGCACAAAAGGGAGTCTGGAGAAAGTTCATCGAGATCTGCCCTAAAGGAACTCATCAACCCATACAATCCATCTCCCTCTGTTCCCATCCAGGCCTCTCTACTGCTCTCCATGTGCTCTCCATTCTAGCCAGAACAATCAGTTAGATCAATTCCCTTTAAAACTCTTCACAGACTTCCCCACTGGATAAATGTTAGGCATACAACTGTATGATTTTATTGACTTCTCACTCTGACCCTGAATAATCTTGACAGAGATACTAGGCAAAGAACTTAGTTAATTTGACAAAGGCTGCAACTCCAATCATGGCTGGTAGCAAATCCACAGGTTGTTCTTCTTCTGTTGCACCACGTTGCTTCCCTTGAAGGCTGGTTTAATAGAACAGTGATATCCAGAATCCACTTCTCTTCACCTGGGTATGGAGAGAATAGGCCTCGGTAGGACTTCTGGAGGTCATATCTTGATTCTGTTACTGACTGTGAGTTTTAAGACAAGCCAGGCCTCCATAACTGGGTTGCCTCATCTGTAAAGTGTATAGGTTTCAGGCTCTGATCTCTGTGAGCCTTTCATCCTCCATTAAGAAATTATAGAACCACTTGCCATCTTGTCAAGAAGAAACAGAAAGGTCTTAGGGTGAACGAGAGACAGAAGAAAACAACAGAGTCCTGCAGTGGACAATTTGAGAGAAACCCTGGTACTCAAGAAGGATTATGTGTGCATTTTGGCTAAGAAACCAGTGATTAAACACACTTGGGTTATTCCTTACCCTCTGAGTTTTCTCTACATTTGCCCAAGGAATGCCAAAAATAAGAACTGGATTTTCTCCAGGAGCAACAGGATAGAAACCAGACCTCAGACACACCTCTTCCCATCCAGATGGAGCCAGGATCCACCCAGGAGGTTGTGCCCATGAGGGCCAAGCAGCTGGAGCCAGATTTCCTTCCTTTCCATTGGTATGGAACACTTTGAAACCACACTAGGCATGGCTGGTTAAAAAATGAAAAAGAAAAGAAAAGAAAGAATGAAAAAATAAAGACAGGAAAGAAAGAAAGAGAAAAAGAGAGAAAAAAAGAAAGAGAGAGAGGGGGGAGAAAAGAAAGAAAGAAAGAATAGAAAGAAAGAAAGAAAGGAAGGAAGGAAGGAAGGAAGGAAGGAAGGAAGGAAGAAAGAAAGAAAGAAAGAAAGAAAGAAAGAAAGAAAGAAAGAAAGAAAGAAAGAAAGAAAGAAAGAAAGAAAGAAAGAAAGAAAGAAAGAAAGAAAGAGAAAAGAAAAAGAAGAACGACAGACTCCCTATAAAACTACAATGAGATTCCATAAGCAAGAAGTTATCCTGGAAAGCAGCTAAAAACACCCATTTCTCAAATGAGAAAATTGAGGCAAAGGAAGCTCAGATAACATACAAGGAATTCCAGTATCTCTTGCCCCAGTGTATGTATGATTTATCTTTAGTGTAGACACCCAATTCCCTATACTGTTCAGGTTCTTTCACTGGGAGATTGGGGCTCAGGATTCATCATCTCCCACCTAGAAACAGCTATTTTCTCATTTGATAGCAGGTATTGGTTACATCAGTAGTTAAGCATTTATCAGTCAGCAGAAAAAATAATGAGGGAAGACAATGTAGAAGATAATCATTTGAATCACTGGGTGCATAACTTTTATTCATCATGCCTCCTCTCTAGATGTCAATTTACCCATCCGGGACAAGGGGAAGGGGCTGTGGACCCTTGGCAGCTCTGGGAATGAGGGGCTTGGCTACTGCATTTCTGGATCTTAACCCTCTGCTCCTTCACCCAAGCCCTGTGCTCTCTCTCAGGCCAAATGGACACAGATGAGAGTTCTGGACCTGTGGTGAAGAGGAAATCAGCCTCTGACATTCTCACAATGGCAACAAAGTTGCCCATTATATCTTTGTATCAATAACCTATTCATGAATAAAATCACCTTCTCTTTCTAATCTTATTGGATCCTGCCACCATTAATTATCAAATATAAGATGTAAAATATCATCTTTCTCTACTAAATAAAAAAAAAAATAAAGCTTGATAATCATTCACATTTTGATAATCAAAATAGCTTAGTAAATACAAATAGCTCAATAATCACAATACCTTTCATTTATTAAGCACTTATTAGGCTCCAAACATTTCATTAAGTACTTTACATGTGTTGTTTTATTTGATTTTTTTCAATGTTAGGAATTAGACTATTCTGATTCCCATCTACCATATGGGCTTAGAGAGTTTAAGTAACCAGCTCAGGATAACACAGCTAGGAAGTGCTAAAAATCAAGATTCAAACCCAGTGACTTGTCTCTAAAGATTACTCTTTAAACTCGTCTGCCTTTTTAACATTACAGTAATGCCTAGTAATGCCTAGTTACATTAAAAGTTGCATGCCTTCAGGATTAAAAGGCTTTCTTTCCTTTGGTTTTCCTGTACATGTTGGAATAAAATTACCTATTGCTTCTTTCCGCTTGCTTTGGCCAAGTTTGCAAGTTCTCACATTTCCTGACCTATGATTTGTACACCCATTTCTTCCACCAGTAATCAAGCATGAGAAGCCCCTGCCAAGTTATTCTCTCAGAAGAGAGAGTCAGGTCACACAGGCCCACAATTCCAGTAGCTGGAGAGATGGAAACGCCGACCTGCAAAAGACTGAGATTGAGTTACATTTGAGAGGCTAGGAGGATCCCAAAGGCTGGAGAAATGATCCTGGAAAGCCTCACAAGGACCCATTTCCTATTGGTTTACTTTTGGCTATAGTATCATGTCAACCTATGTAGTTCAGGGCAAAGGAAGGGTGAAGTATTTCATTTATAACTCATTGTCCAGAACTATATTCTGTGTCAATCCCTGGCTCCAGTGGAGACTAGGAAATATCATGCAGTGGATTAAGTCAATAGTAGAGAAGGGAACTGGAAGAAGGACTGAGTGAACCAACCTATAGTTCCTCTCTTTGACAGTGACTGATAAAATCTCAAATAATGAATGCTATTGTCCATGTGTAAACATAAGAAATCCAAGGAAAAGTCAGGCTAAGCTATATGGGAAGGTATAAGTTTATCAAGATGACCAGGTTGTATCTGGGAATGACATAGAATGACATAACTGTGTTGACATATCTGAAATCTGAATACAACCTGCAGGGTGATCTGTCACTAGAAACAGATGCCTAACTCAATCACTGACAGTGAGAAAGTGCAGGAAACATTGGCCTGGTTTATTCCATGTTGCCCTGACTATACAAAGTTCCTATATCCTGCAGAAGACAGAATGTGGTCTGCATCAAGAGCAGGGAAGGCAAGCTAAAGGCAGTTTATGTCATGGGTCTTTTTTGTGGAAGTGAAACTGACCTGGAAGACTTAGTTTATTTCATCTTCTGACAAGTGTACTCTGATGTGATGGAGGGTTATTTTATCCACCTCTTCCAGGAGCCTAAGAGAAACAAGTCTCAAAATCATCTCACTAAGCTACCTTCTGAAGTTCAGACTGACTTCCCACATACCTGGAATAGCAGATGAGTAAATCTTCATAGTGTTAAAAAGAAGGTTCTACAATTGAAATGACTAAATAATGATTGAGTTCATATACTAGCATCCTGTAAACTTAGTTGGCATGACTTAATTTCCAGATCTAGATGTCATCACAAAGCCAATACAGTTCCTTGGACCTTGCTGGCTCATGAGATGATATGTCCTTCTACACACACACACACACACACACACACACACACACACACACACACACACACACACACACACACACACACACACACACACACACTTGGTGGTTTTGTCTGACTGGACAATTAACCTCTCTAGATGATAGGTCTGTATGCCTGGTGCCTCTTCTAATTGCTGCAGGGGACAGGCTCAGGCTCAATAGTAGAAGGAAGAAAGACTCTCACAGTCACAACTGCCCAAAGACAAAATGCATTGCCTTGGGAAATACTGGATTCTCCATCTCTTGACATAGACATGCACTGTTAGAATGTGGAAAGATTCCCAACATCATAAGGGGAATGGACTTTAAATCACTTTTGTCTCTGAGGTCCTGTGATGCTTTGAATTTTTTTTACTTTCATGCTCTCTGAGTCTATGCAAATGTTAGGAGCAATTAGAGGTATGTGTTCATTCAGTCATTGACTCATTCCATCATTCTTTTATTTACTCAACTAATAAATATGTGCATGTACCTTACCACTGGTCATGTCCTGTGAAAGGGGCTGAGAAAACAGAGAAAACAATTAACACTCTCCTTCCTTCAAGGAGGTCATACTTATACTTGATGGTGCTATGTAATGAGCACTCTGATGGGTGGAAACCCATATGAGTGTATGCACTCTGCTGGATTGAGAGAAAAGTTGCTAGTGTGAAAGCTTTCAAAAAAATTAAATTTAGAAAAGCTATTTTTTATCTAATCTGAAATCCTCTAGGTACTTAATAAAGCTTATGGAAAGTGTGTTTTTATACAGAACAGTTATGGGGTAGTTATTCAGATGAAGAGTAGTGTATATGTAGGCATCAGTCCTATTCAAAAAAGCTTAGGTTTCCAGAACTAAAAATGTTCATAAACAGGTCACCAAATTTACTCCTTTCATTTACTGTGGAGTGACATTGATGTCAGGGGTGGTCCAATACTTTGCTCAAAATCTCACTGTGAGTTTTTGGCAGCCAAGGCAGGAATCAGGTATTTATGTCTGTTAGACTTATGTGATATCAATTTTATTTATTGTATTTTATTCTATGTTATTATTATTAACATGTATTAAGTTTATTATTATTAACATGTGTTATTATTAACACGTACCAGACAACTACTAAGGTGCTTTAAGTACTTGACCCATTGAATCCCCAAAATAAGTTCAGAGGGCAGGTGTTACAGGCCTCATTTTATAGAAAAGGAGACTAAAGGCCAAAGAAATTAATTTCTTTGTAAAGACACAGAGCTACAAAATGTCAGAGGCAGGATATGAACCCAGGTCTGTCTGACTCTAAAAGCCCATAATGAGACATTATACCTCAGGGTCTTCTAGTTTGTTCTGGCTGACTTCCTGTCAACTTGTCCTTGACATCCAGGATCATGAAATATAATGCAGAACTCTTAGATGCCATCTTAAAGCAGGCCAAGAATGTTTGCTCATGGAGTGTTAGGGAGGGGAGAAGGAGGTTAGCTGATGCTTAGTGGTGTTCCCATCCTCTTCTTCCTATGATGAGAGCCCCCTCTGGCCAACTGAAACAACACTGAGAAATGGAGCAGAGATAACTAATCTAAGGGCATGACCCACCCCACTGGAGACAGTCACAGCATTGCTGTAAAAAGAGCAGAAGCTGTGATAAGGAGCTGGGAAAATCTGCTACACTGAAGGCTACGCCCAAATCAGACTGTAGACATAGACCAGAACCAACCCTGGAATTCCCACAGTGTGAGAGAGAGAGCACAGATCCCAGAGTGCAAGGCTTGTTTCCTTTTCTAACAGACTCCTGATTCCTGGCTGAGGCTTGGTCTTTGTAAATCTGGCTACTCACGGTTAGGAGGGGTTAGGGTTCCTTGTGGGTTAGGTGCCTGGCTAACTCTCTCAGTTTAACTCCTGCTTCTCCAACACCGTCACCTTATTTGGGAGCACAAAGAACTAATTGCATTTATAGGTCCTAGAATTCTCAGTGCTGCTTCTTAGCACTGTGCTATTGGAAATGCTTCTTTAGGCCACTTTTCTTCTCAATCCTGTTTTGTTTGTTGTTGTTTGTTTGTTTGTTTTTTAACTTGAGAGAGTCTATTCGTTCTCCAAGATTAATTCAATATGGTACCTTACCCAAGAAATCTCCATAATCCATAATCCATCTCATCTCATCTGAATGATCTCATCTGAATAGTCATTCAGATGAGAATGTTTTAGTTCCTCTCTTGAGGGCAGTATCTGTATCGAGAACCTTGGAATATCTGTATTGGAACACTCCTCATATTACATTAAAATTGTGGGTTCACATTTCTGTCTTCCTCAATAAATTGCTGTCATTTTGAGAGCAGGGACTGTATTCCTTTTTGTATTTACAAGATGTAGTAAAATAAACATTACATTGCAGATTCTCAATAAACGCTGGATGAATGAATATACGAATGTACAAATAAACAACTGAAGAGCTCAGATTAATTTCATAAAAGAAACCCTGGCCCAGTAGACGAAGCCAAAAATAATCCATCTTTTATATCTCTTCTGAAGGCCTGATCCATTTTTTCAGAATAGAAAAAATAGTTCCAGGATCACCATGATGCAGAGGCTGGACGGGGGGTCCACAGAGATGATCCAACTGCACTCCACATTGTACACATGGGAAACTGAGGTTCAGGAAGGTCAGGTGAACTCCAATCACCATCTGTCACAGGACTGGAAGACCCTCAACTAGACATAGGACTTAGCCCATTTCCATCAATCAGGGAGGTGGTATTGCCACCATTTTACAGATGACACAAGCATGTAACTTCACCAAATGCTTATGAAGCACTCATGATGGTCCAGGCCCTATGTTAGAGCTGGAGATCTGGTGGCAAACAAGACAGACGAGATTCCCGTGCTTCAGTGTTTACAGTCTGGGTAGGAGGGAAGACATGTGCACAGAAGAGAAGTGCACAGTGTATGGGGGCAGGAGGCACTGAGTGTGGGGCTGGAGACTATGGTTTCCTATAGGAAGAGTCAGGCTAAAATTTGGGGGATTCTCAGCTTAGACCAATGTGATTAGACTTAGTAATGGCTGCCTATTTTTGTTATTAGTTCTATCTACGCATTTGCTTTAGACCTACTAACTGCCAGGTCTGTAGAGAGTGTTTTTCTTTCTTTTTTTATTGAAACATAATTTGTTACACATATTTGTGGGATACAGAGTTGAGTAACTTACCCGTGTATGACATGTGATGATCAGATCGGGATAATCTGTATATTCATTGTTATTCATACTTTGCCTTTTTAAATCCCCCAATTGCCCCTAAAAGTAAGTTTGATTGTCCCCATTTAACAGATGAGGAGAATAAGGCTCCAAACAGATAAGTAACAATAAAGTCCCACAGCTTGCAAGGGGCAGAGTCAGATTATAAACCCAAGCCTGTCCTGACCTTGTCAAAATCTGCACCTCCCAATCTGACATGGCTCACATTGTATATGTGCTTTGTTCTAGATGTACAGTGTTGAAAAATGGCATCTCCCAGATTTCTGGGAAATCTCTGCCTTTCCAACAGTTTTTGAGCATCTTCTAAGTGCAGAGACATGGGTGCTGGGCTCTGGAAAGAAATACGAGGGAGACCAAGAAGGGTTCTAACTGCTAAAGTGTCAACAGCCCTTTGGGAGGGGGACGGATGGAGGCAGAGAGATACATAGATATATATGGAGAGAGAACAATTAAAAGGCAGAAATGCCAAAAGATACCCCAAAGCACTGTAAGAAACATAAAAGGAAGTAACTCGCTTTTCCTAGGAAGGGCAGAGAGGTGAATCATGATGCTTATTTATTGATGACCAACATCTAGAGATTTAAATCATAATAATTACCAAGTTCCCGTATTGAGCACAAAGTCAGGAGGTACAAAACTGGGTCCAATGGGTGAGTTTTAAGAAAAATGGTATATTGGCTGCCTCTGCATTTGGAAGAGCTCCCTACCCTTCCACTGAGCAGCTGAATTGTATTCAAGAACTGGGTGAAACAATCACTTAGTAGCTTGGTGATTGATAGTGATCACAAACTCAACTGCACATGGAAAACCCATGGGGAGTTTTTAAAAAATACCAATACCCAGTCCACACTTTAGACCAATTAAATCAGAATCACTGGAAGATGGCTCACAAATTTTTAGCTTTCAAAAGTACATATACACTCCTTACTGTGGTTTTAATTTGCTGCTAGGTGGGGAACCCAGGGCTATGTAGAAAAAGCACCCAGTTTTGGCAGCCCTAAAGCCACAGAAGGCCAAAGGAAAAAAAAAATCCTAAAATAAGTGAGGTAGGCATTTTTCACCTGCTGCTGTCTCCACAGGGCCTTTGCACATCCCGTTCCTTCTGCTTGGACCATCATCCCTCATGTCCATCCACCCCTCCACATTTAATTAACTCCTCACCCTGCTAGCTCTCCTCTAAGGGCTCTTTTCCTACGGGGGCCATCAAGTCAGGTCCCTTTTTTGTCTGTCTTCACAGGATTTGTTTCCTTATTTCACAATCTGTAATTGTGCAATCAGGAAAGCAAATTTTTGACTTAAGTCCATTAGAAAATTTTGACTTAGTCCCACTAGACTAAAAACTTCTAGAAGCAGGCACCATAAAAATTGTGATTTCCTCACTCTGTAACCAGGACCAAACTCAGTGGCTGGCACAGAAGGAGCACTCAATAGATATCTGGTGAATGAATGAATGGGTACATGAACAAATGTGAGAAGGCAAGGCTTTACTTGTACTCCAGGCCATAAACCAAAACCTAAGCAAATCCAGTGTTATTGTTTTTTCTAGCCTTTAGGCTTTTGTTTTTGCTGTTTTGTTTAGCATTTCAACATCAAGTGGCCTTTCCTGTAGGTCTGCATTTCAAATCTCTCTCATTCTTCAAAGTCTTGTTTCAAAACCTCATCCTGCATTATGCTTTTTTCCCCAAATCATCTCTGCAGGAAGTGAATTCTCAATTTGGAATCCTAATTGGAATGTGCTGCTTCACGTTGCCTTGGGAAAATATTACCCCTTCTAAGAGATTATAAGCAACTTGAAATTGGTATCTGCCTAATTCATTTTTGCCCTTTCCCCCGTTGTGCCCAGTAAAGTGCCTGACATACAGTAGGTATCCTGTAATCATTTATTTTAATGCCTGTCTGAATGAATGAGTATATATCATGTGCAAATGAGGAATAGACTTCTGACTTCATTTTTCAAGTACAAGCCAAGAGACAGTCACATAGATTTTAAGCTCATATGTATTCTAAGGATTTAGTCTAGGAAAAAAATTACTAATCAGTCTTCTTTTCTTTTTTCCTTTGTAGAACATACTCCTTTTTTTTTTTTTTTTTTTTTTTTTTTTTAACTGAAAGAGAGAATGAAGATAAGACCATGGTTCTGGATGAGTCTGGATAATTATATTTTTCACATTGCTTAGCAGTTAGGATTGACAACCACTGATCATCTAAGGCACCATGTATTTTTCAAAATAATTCACAACACAAAAGTGAAAATTGGATATAAAGGTAAAACCAATTGATATGGTTTCAGCACACTGTTGAGTTTATGGACCTCAGTTTACCCATCCCTGAAATAAAGGGGGTGGAATAGATCAGTGTTTCTCAGTGTTTATTTCCCCAAGATACACATAATAGATCATTCAGTTCTTATTCATTCATATGGTAAATGTTTAATGAGTACTTACTATAGTAAGTCAAAAACATCTTCTTCTATTTGAGAGACAGGCGTTTGTCAATAATCACGTAAATGCATGTACGATTTCTATTCTTGAGAAGTAAAAGTATGGAGATCTGAGGTAGGCAGGGAGGTCAGAAATAAATTAAAAAATGGAAAATTCTCTTCCTGAAATATGGGCATGTATTAATCAGGGTTCTCCAGTGAAACAAAACCAATAGGATGTCAGAGAGATATTTATTTTAAGGAATTGATTGTGGGGATTTGCAAGTCCAAAATCTGCAGAATAGGTCAGAATGCAGGGAAGAGGTGATGTTGTAGTTTGAGTCTGGAGGCAGAATTCCCTCTTTGTCAGGGGACCTAGGTCTTTTATTCTTAAAGCTTCTAAGTGATTAGATAAGATCCACCCTCATTATGGAGGGTAATCTGCTTTACTCAAAGGTCTACTGATTTAAATGTTAGTCTCATATAAAAAAAAAAAATTGCAGCAACATCAGGACTCATTGACCAATTATCTGGTACTGTGACCTGTCCAAGTTGACACATAAAATCAATAATCCCAGGGCATACATGAAGAACAAAAGGAGGCCAGGGTGGCTGTAGAGAATGACTGGGGAGAGAATGGGGGAGAGGAGACCTAGGGCAGGCAGGGATGCGAACATACGGGGCCCCCTGGGACGTGTAATAGGTGTGTGAGTTTTTCCTGCAAGTAGTATGAAGTCTATTGGGGGTTTGACAGAGAGGTTTGACATAATCAGGTATGCTTTCCAAAAACCAGCACTGTGGCGAGACCGCACAGGGTGTGGGGAGATGGGTGTGTTAAGTTGAGTAGAGGAGAGGTGAGAGACTAGGATGGTGGAGGGTGGGGGAGATGGGGAGGTGCAGACGGATAAAGAAGGAGAGGAGGAAGCACAGGATGATGGATTTGACAGGTAGGCTGACTAATCGACAGTCCCAGTTTCAGCACTGGAAGTGCCACATCCTGGCAAATACCCAGTTCCAGCAAATGGGGATGGTTGTTCGCCCTGGAGGGAAATGTTGGTGATGATATTTAGGATTCTGGGTACATAAGGATGATCCCAAATACTCCGTAATTTGCTAAGTTAAGTGTTGTGTATAGAAAAGCGTGTGTGTGACAAACCCACATTGGATGGGTGCAACTTGCTGGACAAAATGTCCTCCAAGTCCTCTTTTAATTTTCATATTCTAGCTTCTCTCAATCTAGAGCAATGTTTGCAAAGGCAACATCCCCAGGAAAGCCATTCTGAGACCAGCAACCTCAAGGGGCAAAGCTCTTCCATTTAAGGTGCAAACTACCAATTCCCCTGATTTCATTAAATTCTACTATGGCTACCTCAACCCAGACATTAGCTAGTATCACAACAAGGCATTTGATTTATTTATTTTGCACATAGTGTTGTGGAAATGTCAAGGGCAACCTACCTTTGCCTTTACCTAGTGAAGAGCAACTCAGTGAAGGATTTTTCTTTAACTTATGTTGTCCCATTGATATGCTGGTGTGTATTCTCTCTCTTAAATGTGATATATAAAATATCATATTCATACATGTATATATGATATATATATGTGTATATGATATATATATATATATATTTATATGAATTATATATATGCATTTCCCCTAAATTATTTGAGAGTCAGTTGGAGATAATATGCTCCTTTACCCCTGAATTCTTAATGGACACTTCCTAAGAATAATGACATTCAACATTAATGCAATCCTATTATCTAATCCGTAATCCATATTCAAATTCCATCAGTGGTCCCAATAATCTCATTTACACCACCACCCCTCCCCTGTCACCTTCAGGATGCATAAGCTTTTATTTATATATTAGTTTACACATTCCTCTATCATTTATTTGTTAACTTCAATGAAATTTTTATATTATAAAGTAAATTATGCTCACAAGAGAACGAGAAAATAGAGAAAAGAAGCATGAACTCACTACCTGAGCCCAGCAGCAGCTTTATTTTATTCTTTTTAATAAACATATGAATACATCTGTATAAATTGCTATATTGCACAAACTTGCACACATAAAATATTACGTGTATTGTTTACCTAACCTCGTATCTAGATTTTTATCTCTTAACATTGGAACTCGAATATTTCCTGTGTTGTATCAAACTTTTTAAACAGAGTGCTTGATAATTATGTGACAGCTCAACAAATGTGTGTTCCACAGTTTACTTAGCCATTGGCCCTTGATGAGCCTTCTCACTTTTTTTAATTACACAAATGAGACAATTAACATATTCATGCATTACGCTTTTTTGTGCTTCTGGTTTTCCTTAGGCTAGATTCCCAGAAGTGGAATTTCTGGGTCAAAGGGCATTGACAGTTTGATGTTCCTGATACATATTGCAAAACTGCCTTCCAAAAGGACTGTAGCTACTTCCAAACCTGACAATGTGAGGAAATTCCTGTAGTGTACGTGAAAACCTAGATGGAGGGCACTTCGGTTAGAAAGGATTGTGAGAGGAGCTCCTCATCTGCCTTGGCCCAAACAAAGCATCAGAATTTGCCTTTTCGGGCTATGTGAGTTTTCACCAGAATAAGCATAATTTGAGAAAAAGTCCTAAAAGGAGATATTTTACGGCAGTTACTGGGATCCTTAGACAAGTTGCATGGAAACTTTGAGTCTTTTGATTCCTCATGTAGCCTTCGTTTTGTTTGTTTGTTTGTTTGTTTTATTTGTCTATTTCTTAAGAAAATGCACAGACTTTCATCAGATTTTTCGGAATCTCTGTGGTTAAACCTTTAGTGTTTCTGCTACCTATGATTGTCCATTTTTCTGGTGAAAGAGTGCCAAAGTTTTCTTTGGGAAACAGCCAGACCCCACACGCAGCCCACTAGTTTCAATGGAGTTGACTCCTCCTCCAGGACACCGATTAGTCCGAGGCTGTTGGTGTTTTCCATTTTCCTAGACCCAGTGACTGGATCAGACGAGCCATGTGACACAATTCAAGACAATGAGATTGTTGAGGGAGAAAGCCTTTTTCCTAGATGGAAACGTTGTACCTCATGTGCTCGTCTGACCATCCTGTGAGATTAAGAGTAGAAACTTATACATGTTAAAGAAAGGCTGACAGGGGGTTGAAAAACATGAATCTCTGATGACATCTTTGGTCCTGGAATTAGCCATTCCTAAATTTACATCCCATTGATCTTCTTCTGGACTCCTCAGTTCATTGAGTTCATTGAGCCAAAGAATTTATGTTTCACTTAAGGCAATTTGGGCTGGGATTTCTGTCACTCACTATCAAAAGAGCCCTAAGTAATCTACAGTACATGAAGGAAATAAAGTTAAGATACATTGGATTTCAACTTTCTTCTTTTACATGTAGAGACATACAGGTCTAGAGAGGAACAGTGGCTTGGCCAAAGTTAACTCAGAGATGGAACCAAGATGCAGGGTCTCCTTTCCAGTATAATGCTCTTATCAAATGCCTGATTCCCCTTGAATTGCAAAGAAAGATTGACTAATGTACAAAAAGTATTTTCTAGTTGTTTCTATGTTATGTACAATGTAGAGTGGTCACTGTTGAAGACTCTGTGCATCCAGGAAATTACTGTATATAGTGCAATTTTTGGAATTGCCATATTTAAAATTTTTTGTGTGTTCTTTTTTGTAATCAATCAGGAAATTTTCTTTAAAAAAAAATAGAAATTCTTCCAACTGCCTAGAGCCTAATTCAGAGTGGCTGCTTTTGTGTCCTGTATCTTGAATAGAAGACAAATTTTAAAGGGAAACCCAATAATTTCCATATGTCTTTGGCAAAAACCAGGCATTTTTTAGGCAGTTGGCTTGGTTATGAATAGAGTCAGTCCCTGGGGAACCCTGGGTTTGTCTCTCGGACACTCTTTCTTTTGAAACAGCTTCCAGCACATGATTCAAGTCTCAGGAGCTTCCCAATTTCTGCTGCCATGACTTAGTGCTGACTATGAGAACTTTAATTTTCACTGTAATATGCAAAACCTCATTAGTTACATAACTCATAATGACTTATTGGAAGATGTTCCAAGGACAGGAAACCGGAATGCACTTCTCAACAAAGGTTAGCCTATGTTGTCACAAACTCATAGAATTTTAGACTTGGAAGTGCTGAGAGAACTCAACTAGTATAGCCTTCTCATTTTTTCAGAGGTGGAAACTCCAGTTCCAAAATAACAAGGTGAGTTTCTTAGGGCACACAGTGAGTCAGTGGTAAAGCTAGGGTGATTTTGTTTTTTTGTCTATCAGTCTTTCCAGGGAACTGGCTAGATTTCTCACTTCCTCCTCTGTGGTTTTCGGAAAGAGGGGATCTCCTTTGGGTTCTGAAAAGGCAGATACAGAGTTAAGTGTCTCAACCGCTTGGGTATTAGTTTAAGAGTATTATCACCTCTCATCATAATCCTTTTAAATAAGATACAACTATTAAAGATTATAACCATTTTTCAATCCTTTATCCCCATGTTTGTATGAGCATCACTTGGAATGGGATAGTCACAGCAGCCTACCAAGATTCTCATTACCCAATCCCTAGGGGCAGGTGTTTGCCAGCCTACACAACTAGCCTGATGAGATTCGTCAGACTGTATATGGGAGGGCCTCCCAGCTAGTGCACGCCCACACTAAGAGGCCCTTTTGGGATATTCTCTGCTGCTGTTCCTGGCTAAAATTCTGCATTCTCTCTTGCTGCTACCTTAAACTCCATGGTTGTAAATTATAGTCATATATCTCAAATGTTGTAGCTATGCTTCTTTCTTTATTTGCCTGGTTACATGTGAGACTGGTTGAAAACACATACACACAATGAGAGGAGTTGCAGGTGATAATTTGAATGTGCAAATTTTATTTATTTAACAGTAAAGTATCTTTGCCTAGTAATGTCCTTCTTGGGAACCGATTCCCAAATCACTGGGTCTCCAGTAGCCCTGGGTGCCAGGGTAACTAAGAGATTGGTGCCTGGCCCCCTCTTTTTCTCTGAGCCCCCTCCATCCCTGTCAGTCCATTGCTATGAGCATGGCTTTTACAACTTTAAGCAGCTCCTTCTAGATACTTTTTTCAGTATTGGTAAGAGACCAAAACAAGGATGTGGGAAAGAAACACAAATAGAATGATTTTTTTAAAGCCGTTGCTGGAATGCCAAAGCCTTGAGTTCATTTCCAGGCTTGTGTTGATTGGCTGTTTCAATGGATATGAATATTCACCTCTCTGAGTTTCTATTTCTCCATCTGCAATGGACACTACTGGTAGGTTTTTGTGTATGTTACAATAATTGATGCTTACAGCAAGAAAGAATGTTAAACTTCACTACTTGAAACTAAAACACAATCCTAAAAGTGTCAGTTTCATCAATCTAATTCTAGATTACCTGGGCAAAATGTGTCCTGAGAGTTGGAGAGTGAAAATTGTCAGCAATAGATTAAGACCAATTTACTCTTTGGGCCACATTAGAGACAAGTCACAGGGTACCAGCATCACATCTCAGCTGAGGAAGGGTAAGAGATGATGTGGGTCTCAATTAAGAAAGGTAGGCTTCCTGGTCTAGTGGCCACCACTTCAGCCTTGTGGATACAGCTCCAGGCCTCCAGGCCCCTCAGCAAAACAGCCTCTTCCCAATGCTTGGGCTCATTTCTCTTATCTCTTCAGGTACAGCCATGTTGGCTTGTTCTATGAGGCTTGTACTGGCAGAAAAAATCTCTCTCCTGAAATTGTAGGAGTTAAAGGGGATCTGGAGCTCAGGTCTGATTGTGAAGCCAGAATCAAATGAGTGAAAGACCTAGCTTATACTTAGACTATCACACCCCAAAGAGGCTAAAATAAAGTACAAATCTCAAAGGTCAAGAGCTAGGATGTCCAAAGTGGGAACAGTAGGCACACCAATTCCATACCGTTGGGGAGCAGCCGTCAGCGCACCCATGTGTGCTGTGGACGTTGGTTCTGTCTTAGTCACAGTGTAGCAGGTATGGGTGGGTCATTGAGTCTCTGGCACCTAAGAGGACAGATGCTAGTAGGACTGTGTGAGAAAGTTAAGAACTTGAACCCAGATAACTTTTTGAGAGATGTGATCAAGCAGAACTAAAAGAAAAAAATCAACTGCAACTGATTTGAAGGGAGCAAATTAAGAGGAAAGGGAGGGATGGCGTATGCATTAGCATGGTGTTGCTGAGCTCCAGGTATTGGGGGACAAGATTGTTCCATTCTCCAAGATTTGCCATTTCTCAATTCCAAGGCACATTCACGGCCATTTGGCCAGAGTGTGATTCTGTCCTGCTCCAGAGGAAACCTCCCAGTCTCCCACTCTCTCCTTTGTATGTCGGGTACCCCTCCTTTTGAGACAGTACTTCCACTCTTAAGGGTTTGATTGCCCTGTGATTAAGGAGGTTTGTTGGGGCCTAACACACTGAGAAAGGGGTGGGGAGAAGGCAATAAATATTTAATGAGAATTTTGCTCCTGGGCCTTCCTCTTAGAGGAGAAAATGGAAATCAAAGTCTTCCTTGAGACCCCTGTTGTTGGAGGACAAAGAAATGGTCTCTGGCTGCTGTGAAAATGAGCTGCTAGCACCTCAGCAAGAGGCAGCTCTGAGAGGGGGAGGCTTTAATGAATCACAGAGCAAAAAGCTCTTTCCTGGAAGGAATTATTCCCAGTGCTTTCTCTAACAATACTCCCAGGCCTCAGCCTGATGGATGTGAGTTACGGCTTCGGAGTGGAGGCTCCCAGGTTATAAGGTTGAAATGTATGCAGCATTCCCTATCAGTACTCCCCACCTTGTTCTGAAAGCAGAGCCATCAGTCTGGGCTCTACAGCTTGCTATGCCACATGGAGGGGCTGGCTGGGACCTCAAGATGCACAGTGACAGACTGGAGAACAAAACTTTCTCAGAGGAAGCCTCAGAAATTGTGGGGAGCTGGATTTGTGGCTTTGGACTAGTTGATGTGTCTCTCTGTGTCTTTGATTTCCAATAAAACAGATAATGAAAATAGTACCTATCTTATAGGATTGTTTTCGAGAATTTAATGAGATAATATTTCTTAAAGGCACTTAGAATGATTGACATATAAGAATTCCTCTATAAGTGTTAGCTATTGTTTTTGTTATTGTGGTGGTAGTGATTATTTTGCAGGTAGTTGGGGCTTAAAACTGAGGTATTGAACAATAGCTGCCATGAGAAGAGCTAAAAATGTGGTTGACTCAGAGAAGATTCTAGGTCCTGTTAGTAATAACAGGTGACATGTTTTGATTTCTTGCCATTCTCAAAGGATTTGTTATTCTTTATCTCACTTACTCCCACAGTAACCAGTGATAAAGGCATTGATACCACCACCATCACCATCACCACCATCATCATCACCATCATCATTACCACCACCACCATCACCACCATCACCACCACCACCATAATCACAACCACCATCACCACCACCATCATCATCATCACTACAATCTCTGGCTGAATTCAAAGCCTGTGTTCATTTTTTCTCCCACAGTCATCTCTATAGCCCTACTCAAGTTTTCCATTTATTCTAACACTGCAACACCAGAGATCTGTGATCGCAGCCTCTTATGCTGTCCCACCTCTCACTGTGCGCTCACTGGGTCCCCTCAGCAGCCATCACTGATGATGTTGACCTGAGGCTTCAATTCTGCTCTTCCCCTGAGGTAATCCTGACCAGACCCATTGTCACAGCCACACCGGCAGGGCATTAAATCCTCTCTTATACTTCCCCTTGCTCCTCAGAGTTGGCACCACCTTTGGCCTTCTCTCTGTTTCCTTCCTGAGCAGTTCTTTCTCTGTTAAGACCTGTCCTAAATCTTGGCCTCTAAAGCAAACCCTAGTTATCTGGATCTTGCATATCTAAATTAGATATCTCCCGGGATTTTATTCCCAATTGTTTGAAATTATGGCACTACCACCTATTTTTCTATTTGCTACACTCCCTGCACTGGAGCCCCCTGCATGGTGGAATGACCTGATAGAGCCTGAGACAACCACGTATCCCAGGCCATCATGGTGAATAAGGTTGTCTTGAATAATAATGGTTGCCCTTTACTCTACTGTTTCCAAATTCAAAGGCAATCCATCTTCAGATAAAACAATGGGCCGGTACACTTGCTTCTTCTCTGCTTTATTCAGATTCAGATGAAGAAGAGGTCACATTTACTGATAAAGAATGCTCTCCTGTTTGAACCAAGATTCCATCAAGTCCTTGTCTGGCTGTCTTTTGCCTTTTTCAAGGAATCTCCTTCTGTTCTATGTCTGTGTCCTCTCATCCACCCTGATTCAAGATTTCCAGACCCAGGGTGCTTCCCAGTTTTACCTTGCCAGGGGAAATAACCAACTGCTCTGGGCAGGTGCACCCAAGTGTGTCCCCTAGTCACTTCCTCCATGCTGCTCTTTTCTGATTCCCCTCCCCCATCCATCAAACTCTGGGACCTCCTTTGCTCTCTGCCCATGCTCAAAGTTGATTTTATATGGGAAGGTGAAGTGCAGTGATGTGTGTTGAGTGTCTTTAAGGATCTAGTCTCTTTTTCCTCCCTATAGTCATCTCTGTGCACATGTTTTTTTTTTTTAAATTTTATTTTGTCGATATACATTGTAGCTGATTAATGCTCCCCATCACCAAAACCTCCCTCCCTTCTCCCTCCCCCCCTCCCCCCCAACAATGTCCTTTCTGTTTGCTTGTTGTATCAACTTCAAATAATTGTGGTTGTTATATCATCTTCCCCCCCCCCCGGTTTGTGTGTGTATGTGTGTATGTGTGTGTGTGAATTTATATATTAATTTTTAGCTCCCACCAATAAGTGAGAACATGTGGTATTTCTCTTTCTGTGCCTGACTTGTTTCACTTAATATAACTCTCTCGAGGTCCATCCATGTTGTTGCAAATGGCAGTATTTCATTCGTTTTTATAGCTGAGTAGTATTATTAAAAGAGTTAAAAGACAACCAACAGAGTGGGAGAAAATATTTGCAAAATATACATCTGACAAAGGATTAATATCCAGAATATATAAGGAACTCAAACAACTTTACAAGAAGAAAACTAGCAACCCAATTAAAAAATGGGCAAAAGAGCTAAGTAGGCATTTCTCTAAGGAAGATATCCAAATGGCCAACAGACATATGAAAAAATGCTCAACATCACTCAGCATCCGGGAAATGCAAATCAAAACCACATTGAGATACCATCTAACCCCAGTTAGGATGGCTAAAATCCAAAAGACTATGAACGATAAATGCTGGCGAGGCTGCGGAGAAAAAGGAACTCTCATACATTGTTGGTGGGACTGCAAAATGGTGCAGCCTCTATGGAAAATGGTATGGAGGTTCCTTAAACAATTGCAAATAGATCTACCATACGACCCAGCCATCCCACTGTTGGGAATATACCCAGAGGAATGGAAATCATCAAGTCGAAGGTATACCTGTTCCCCAATGTTCATCGCAGCACTCTTTACAATAGCCAAGAGTTGGAACCAGCCCAAATGCCCATCATCAGATGAGTGGATACGGAAAATGTGGTACATCTGCACATGTTGTTCATGGAGTAGCATGTGTTGGAATGTGAACTATTCATGGATAGAGACATTGGTGGACTCCTAAATGCACCTACAGCTCCAAGGACAGTGCCTATGATATATAGGGATCCCCGTTCCCCATTCTTCCTTGAGCCTGCCAATTTATAGAGGAAGGGGGGCTGTCTCCATCAGCTGACCCAATGACCTATTCTTAAGATGGCCTAAGATGATTAAAAAATCCTGGCATCTTTGTTGACATGTGACTATTCACAGGTGGCCTTCAATATCAGGAGGTCTAAAAAGGGGTTCTCCCCTTTTGATGTCCCTTCTCCCACTGCAGGATTATAACTTTGCTGTAAATAAATGATTTAATAAGCAAATGAATGAGCCACAGGTGAATGCATACAGCGAATGCTAAAATAGCCCTCTCAGCTTCGAGGGTACCCTTGAAGGTCATCCTCTGGGGATGAGTAACAGATTGAGGGGCTCACAAGTGAACAGATGGGAGATTTGGGGGGAACAGATGCAAGGCCAGAAAGGCCAGAATTAAGAGGCTCAAGGCCTCTTGGCGGCTGGTGCAGTTTAGAGTGGCTACAATTATACTCCTTTGCCAGAAATTCTGCAAGGCAATGAGACATGTATCTGTGTCTCCCTCTCCTTCTCCTCCAACACTAATTTTTAGTTCTCTGAAGGGACAGCTGGACCTAGTCCAGGTGAGCCAGGAGCTCATATTGTACTCACCTTTCTTTCTACTATGACAGCTGGCTGATTGCTCTGGGTTGAAGGGGTTTATGGTGACCCTGTTAATTGATGCACAAAACAACCCATCAAAAGGTAAACTGATGCCACTGCTCCCTGAGGCAGCAGGAAAACTTACTCTTTGCAGTCCACCTTCTGTTGCTTGTTCTATACCCTAAGGTAATAATGCTTCCCCAGTAACCTCCAGCAGAGAAACAGTTAAGCATTTTGTGGTGTATTTCACTCCAGGAGGGCAGTTCCGTGTGTGATTGAACATTCCATCATCATTTGCCATCTTCAAATTGCCCATTAGAAACACCAACATCTAGACGCAGTGTAGGAACAAAGAGGGCTAGTTACTTTGCATTGAAGGCAGTGGGCAGGAAAATTTGAGCTAAGGCATTAGGATAAATGTGATGACTGGAGAGATGATAGAAAGATATTTTTCATATACTGCTTTTGTTGTTGATTTTTTTTAATGTCAAAAAGGCCATATTTAGTGGGGTGAAGAACAAAGAGTCAAGAAATGTGGTTTTGAATCCCAATTTCCTTTGATGAGTACAGCTTTCACCCTAACATCTTTCTGCACATATATGATATATACACTTAGATACTCAAGAAATGATCTTTCTCTACCTGGGAAGCTGGACTCAAATATTATTTTCAGGGGAGATGTAAAGTATTTCTGATGTTTTTTGTTCATTAGACATGCTATGTGCATGACCCAGTTCTATGGATTTTATGGCCATCAGCTCATTTAATCCTAGAAAATAATTCCCAAAATAAATATTATAATGCCCATTTTATAAATGAGGAAAACAGGGCTCAGAAGCTGAAATTGCTGACATTTGGTCACAGGATCAGTACATTTTTGAGCACAGCTTCCACACCAGATAGATTTAACTCAAGGGCTTGGTGAGGCAGAATTAGGATCGTGTGGTCAAGAGCATCACATACCTGCCCAGGGTGAATCTTGCTGCTGCCATGAACCAGGTCATTCATATTAGGCGATTTTACCACCTCTTCATGGTTTAGTTCTCTCATCTGTAAAACTGGGGTAACAAAAGCACCTTCCCCACAGAGTTCTGTGATTATTAAGTGAAGCAATACATTCAGCGCACTGAGTGAAAGGCCTGGCACAGAGTAAATGCTTAGTTACTGGTAGTTACTATGGTTCCCATCACATGATGAAGATGTGTAGAGCCCCGGTTACCAAAAGCACCTCTTCTCTATGAATTTTGTTTTGGAGTCTAATACAAGAAGTGACTAGTTAGGAAACTATGTCAATTTTCCCTGGGAGACATGATAGGGCGAGGTAGTAAGAAAAGAAAGGGATGGCGTCTAAGGGAATAGGTGTGGAAAATGGAAAAGACTTGTGGTCATCAGCATTGATTGAGCGATACATGAGAGCGGAAAGAGTCAAGGACAGCTCCCAAGTTGCTGGCTGGATCAAGCTGTTGGCTGGTTTGCCATTAACCAAGGTGCCCCAACAACTACAGATGGGAACAATGGCCCCTGTTTGTACAAACTTCTTATCTAGAACAGCATAGATCCAAGAACCACCATTATGTGGAAATATAAGTCAATAGCTTTATCCCTAACTGAACTTATATTTTATTATAATTCGAGAACAGTTAGAATCTGGCTTCCAGCTACAGCAAAAATTGCTCTCAGAATTAGATACTAAGGAGAAAACACCATAGCTCAAGGAATTTACTTCATCACACTCTGTTCCTGGAGGCTATAGACTGGTGGTTCTTATTAAATATGAACCAAAATTCACCATAAAGTTCTTAGGTGCCAGTGTGCAAAAGCCCTCATGTAATTAAAGTAGATTTGCTTTTGCCCTGCAAATTAAAGGCAGAACAAGGTCAGAGTATAAATCGGACTTGATCAGAGCAGCCTTCTAGTGAAAGCAACAACTGTGTCCCTCCCTCCTTTGCGTAGTGGTGAGTGTGAATCAAAGTCCTTTTTTCAATTTGAAAGTTAAAAATGATGCTGAAGTCTGAGCAGGATGAAGGAATGGATGAGGAAGTATGGGGCCATTTTTTTCAAATCATGGGTTTCTCAAGTGAGGGCTTTAATAAGAGCTCCTGTTTTGGCCATTGTTCCAGAAAGGCACTTGATTCACATCCTTAGGGCAAAAATGCTGGACTTTGACATTCTTTGTTTTCCTTGAGTGGTAAAAAATATTACAGAAGTCAGAACACTGAGGACCACTGAGCTTCAAAGCAGTGTGATTCTGCCAAAAGGTGGCGAGGTATCAAAGATCTGTCTGCCGAGCATGGCAGCAGGTACTGGGCTCAGATATTCATTTATTCAGCACCTATTTATTGATTCTCTACAAAATGCAGGCATTGTTACCTGTACTGGTGACACAGGTATCTTATCTCATGGAACTTAAATTCTTTGGCAGGGGGAACATGACTAAAATATAGCCCTTGTCTTCCTTGAGCTCAAAGCTGAAGAGATGATCATGATTTCTGGCAAAAACAATGAGAATCAACAACCATCTTAATTGAGGACACAGGCTTTGACACAGCATAGCCATGGTGTGAATTTTTGACCTGCCACTAATTTGCTAAGTGGTTTGGGGCAGTTTGCCTCAATTCTCTGAGTTTCAGTGATGTAATCTATGGAATGGGTAGCATAATGCTCACCACAAATGGCAATTGTGAGATGCGCAGGAGATAACTTTAGGAACAAGCTAACATACCATACGTTGCATGGTGCATAAATTAGAGATGTCATTGTTATTTACGCCATGGTCTCGAGCAAGTTACTTAACCTTTCTGAACCCTCAGTCTCCTTATCTGTGAAATGAGAACAATAATACCTCCTGCAGCATTGCAGGAAATATTAAATTTGATACTTTCTTTAAATCACCTGGCACAGCACAAGAATTTAATAAATGTAAATATTATTGTAAGTATTAAGCAAAGCACAAAACGCTGTGAGCTAAATGCATCACAGTCAGTGCTGTTTGCCTCCTCTAGGGACTGTGCAAAGTTTGGTGGGGGGGCAGTGTTTAAAGTCTTCACACTGGAAAGTTCTTTTGAAAATCATCTCCTAGGGTGTCATTAAAGACATGTTTTGATGAGGACATAAACAATTCAAGACCAAAAAAATCGTATTTCCCTTGTGGTAAGTGTTATCCAAAAATCTAATGGAAAAAGGATTGCTACAGACATTTGAAACACGTCCACTCAGAGAGTAGTGAGTTATAGTAAAAAACACCATCTGAGGTAGAAAATGGTTGGGGTTTTCTTTAAGAGGATAAAAAGGGCCGTTTTCTGACATGTATACCTGTTTCTCAGAAAAGCAATATCAAGTAACTCCCACTTCCATTTCCAACAAAGCAAAATAGGCCCTTTTAGCAGATACGTTTATGAGTTGGAGATTTTTCATTAAAGGAATCTTGTTACTGCGAACCCACACGGGCCATTGCCAGTCGGAGCAGAAGCTAGAACTGACTCACGGTCTCAGCAACTGCCCGCCCAGGGGACCTGTTGTCAGCAGTGGCTTCTGCAGGTGCTGTGGGGCGAGCCAGGGTCTCCCTCTGTGCCCGTCTCTTGTGTCTGTCTCCCTCTCTCTGTATCTGCCTTTTTCTCTTTGTCTCTGTCTTTTCTGTTCCTGTCTCTCCCTTTCTCACTCTGGACTCTTTGTTTCAAAGAAGCCTCTGCTTCTTTGTTTCTGCCCCAGACTTTTTGCCTCTGCCTCAGTCTCTGCATTTCTGACTCTGTAGTTTTGTTTCCCTGTTGCTTACTCGTTTCCTGTCTCTGTCTGGGTTGTTGCCTTTTTCTTTCTTTTTTCTTCTATTTTCTTTTCACCACCCTTTCTTTGCCTCTTTTTCTTTACATTTTTCTCTCTAACCCTTGATCTTTCTCATTACTTTTCTTTTAATTGAATATTTCAGGGAACTTTTTCCCCCCATCTATCTGCTTTTCTCTCTCTCTGTCTCTGCCTCTCTGTGCCTCTCTCAGTGTCTTGTTCATTCTCTCTGCCTTCCTCTTTCTGTCTTGCTAATTTTATCTTTGTTTCTGACTTTATTTTTCCTTGTTCAATCTTTTTCTCTCTTCCTCTTTTTCCCTTCTCACTGTATATTTTTATTTCTGTCTTTCCACTTGCCTCTCTCATCTCTGGTTCCTTACCCCTCTCATAGTTGCCATGACAGACACTCTCTCTCTCTCTCTCTTTGTCTCTCTCTCTCTCTCTCTCACACACACACACACACACACACACACACACACACACACACACGTGCGTTTTCCCCTCCCTTCCTGCATCTTGGCCTGGTGGACCTCTCCACAGAGCAGGCTGTAAATTTAAAGGGACACCATAACACCATTGGGTGTTGTTTGGTTTATGGTGCCTTCGTGAAATCACAGACACATAATTCATTCCAGCAGCAACTTCTTTCTGGTGGAGTCAGCATCACGCTTGGCACCCAGACATCCGCAACGTAGCTGTTCCCTGCACCCGCTCTACCTCCACACTCCCAGGACCCCCAGCCCCGCACTCTGGGGTGCTTCTCGACCTGCACTGGAGTGGTTCCCTCTGTCAGGTACTACTCCATAGGCCCCGACCCAAATCTAGCTCAGGGGGCTTCAGGACAGCCTGGACTCAGTCATGTAGAATTAAATTTAAGTTGAAAGAGTCAAAGAAAAGAAAATTTTTAAAGCCTTTTATTTAAAAAAAAGACAGTAGGGGAGGAACTGCTCAAAGAAAGCAAGCTGCCTCGTAGGATGGTAATCCCTGGGAGATGGCACTTGGAAAAATGTAGGCTGGGAGTCAGGATAAATGGGGGGGTGCGGGGGGGATTCAGTCCTCCTACCCCCTTTGCTATGCGACTCTGTCTTTGTCAATCTTTATAACATTTTTCCAGGCAATTGACACTGGTGGCAAAGAGGGTGGGTTTGACTTTAGAAGGACTGGGTTGGAACCATTTCTCCACCCCCTCTGTGAGCTATTAAGCACAGACAAGTCTCTCAGTTGATTCTGAGTCTCAGTTTGATTAGCCATAAAATAAATTCCAGAGTTAATCCCCCATTTATCAAGCAGATCCTAAATGTCAAGAGGAGTGCTAGGGACTGTCATATATATATATATACATGAGATATATATACATCTCATATAGGGCCATCTTCTTCAACCCTCACAGTAGGTATGGAGATTGCCCTTACCCTACAGACGATGAAACTGACGTTCAGAATTCTTCTCATGACACTGAGACTGTGTTTGCCTCTAGGAGTCAGATCCCCATGGGACTTGCCTTGCAGCTGTGTGGTCCGGGTTAACCAGGGAGCAACTTACCTCCTCTTTGATGTCCACTGTCAATGCTAGCTGAGAGTAGAGCTCAATCTGTGCAACTGACAAAGACCTGGGCTTGGTTGTGTGATGTTGGGTTATCTCTTTCTTCTCTCTGTTTGAGGGCAGTGGCATGTGTACATTTCCATTTCCCCCCTGCCTGACATTTTGCATTATTTTTCCCAACTGTTCAGGTGGACACACTGTAATTCCACGTGTGCCAAGTACTGAGCATGTTTCCACACATACTGTCTCACTTCAACCTTGCAAAAATCCTGCCTGGAAAATATTACCATGACACTTTATGTATTTGGAAATTGAGGCTCAAATAATAGTGAGTTGTTCAAGGCGACAGTTTGTGTTGAGTGGAACCGGATTCAAACTTGGACTTGCTGACTCCTGAGACTGTTCTCGTTCTGTGGAGTCTGTGAGATTTCTCTTTCCCTGTGGTTCCAACTACCCTGTAAAAATAATACGCAAATTGGCTCTGAGAAATTCTAACAGGGGTTTCAGACTTTGATTAAGGTAAGCAGAACCTTGAAGGCCTGGATTCTAGTCTGGGTCTTGTTACTATTGGAATGTGAGATTTTAGTGAAGATTGGTTTCCCCGGGTTCAGATTCCATTGGACATACAATTTAATAGCTACTGTGTGTTAGAAAAGTCCACATTCAATCCTTACAGTAGTCCTGTGAAATAAGAATTATTCCTATTTCATAAATCAAATCAAATAAAAATAACTGGCTGACAGTTATCTGAGTAGGAATACCTCCCTCTCAGCACTGCCTTTTCGACTAACAAGATAATATGTAGGGATGTGTTTTACACATCGAATGGGCAGTGCAGATATTGCTGTTGTACAGGAAGTATAACTGAAAGAGTGGATACTTGTGACCTTGACTTGACCTTTTGGTATCTTAGAATTTAACCAGTTTGGTCCAGGCTTTTGAGGCATCATGATGCTGAGACACAAGTGGAACCAGTGTGTTCAAGCCCAAGGGATGTGGATGTGTGTTGGCAGGTTCTAGGAAAGTCATTCCATGTGACAAGCCATGGGCTTCAGTCACCTGGGTGATGACCTAGTTGTCCTCTTCAACAAAGAGGTAGAGCAGAGAGAGTGGGGATCTGAGCTGGGGTCCTTGTCCCCACCTACCTAACTCCAGCTTGAGCAGGGATCAAAGCTGCAGTTCCTGAAGCTGTTCAGAAACCTCTTGGTTCTTACTTGTGCATGAGAAACCAGTGAGCCTTCCTGCGGTGTTTCTCTAGCAGATTTCCAAGCCTGGCTATTGGTTTTCTGTCACTGTTTTCAGGCCTGATTAACATCTTGTAAAACTGAGGGGTTTTCAGCTGTTCTTCAAAGAGGAGGAATCAGTTTTCTTTGCTCTTGTTCTGAAATAAGCAATTGCATTACTTCCATATGAATGGAGCTCAGGGATGCAAGGAGTTGAGATCAATATGCAGTTAGAAGGAAGGCAGGAGCTGAAACAGCAATGGACACAGGACCCTGCTCAGTCTGAGTTGCTGAGTCCTAGAATCAAAGGATGATCAGAGGGGCCAATGATCAGTTTCTCTGCCTGCCAGTAGAAGGTAAAGTGGGGACAGAGGCCCTGGCGGATGAGGATTATAATACGGTAATATTATACTGGGTACTTACCACATGCTCTGCTAAGTGTCTGACATGATTATTTCTTTTAATCCTCACAGAAACCTTATGTGATAGGTACTATCATTATCCCACTTTACAGATGAGGCTCATAGAGGTTACTGAGTTGCCTGAGGCAGCACAACTGGTGAGTGACGGAGCAGTAGTAAATCCAGACATCTGAAGCCAGAGCTCCTCTCCTGATCAACACATTCTAATGCATCCAGGGTCGAAGCCAGAGGAGCTTCCTAATTGGGCCTATTAGTTCAGCCTATCATTCTGAGATAGATGGAGGAAATCTCAGAGACTCAATGAAAGTGGCTTCCTTTCGGGCCAAGAAGCAGTCTCTCTCGCTGATGGAAGTCTAAATTCAGAAGTTCCCATAGGGGTTAGAACAGAGTAGGGGAAACAGCAAGGAAAGATAGAAGACTCAATTTGAATACCAGCTCCACTCACTGTCGTGGAACTGTGAGCCAATAGCTTGATCTCTCAGAGCCCAAACTTCCTGAGCCATGAAAAGAGGATGGTGATAACCTTCTTTCAGCAAAATACCTGGCCCATTAAAGGTGATCAATATCTATTGGCTTCCTTCTCTCTAGAGGCTAGGTCCCCTGGGATCTCTGAACATATCCATGAATCTGTTTCCCACTTCCCGCTTTTTGAAAAGGTTGGCAGAAGTCGTGCACTCATGCTAATACCTTTAGAAGAACACAGGCAAAGTTGAGGTTCTTTGCTTTGGATTGAAATTATATCAGCGGTTATAACCTACTGCAAAGAAATTCCACTTAGAAGATAGGAAGGCTTATGATTAAGTATTTTGGTGGGGAAATGCATTCATTTTGTGAGAAAAGTTTTCCAACATCCAAAGTATATGGCACATAACTGAGAAAAGAAAAAAGATTCCTGCTAAAAAGTTCCGTGAACTACTGCACATCCATCATGGATTGACACCCTTCTGCTCGTCCCATGTCCCTCAGGGCTCCCATCTCTTCTTGCCCTGCTGCCTTTATGAAAACCACTCCATAAAGGAGTTGCCAGACACATGGTAGCTACTCCTACCTTACCTCCTTCTTAGACTGGGCTAGCTATCCTGCCCCTTAGAGCAGACATGTAAGAAAATCTCCCAGGGAAGTAAATGACTGGAAACCTTACCATTTCTGTGATTTAAATATTGGTAAATGGACCAGTTTGTCTAAAATGATCAAAATGATGACATGAAAACCGGTTAAATAAGATCTACCTGTTGACTGACTGAACACATCTTTTGTGAAGGCTGGAAAAGCAGGGTTGACACTCAGTCCTAAAGTAGTTGACCTTCACCCCACGCCTAAGCTGTTCATCACTGTTATGCCTACATTTACAGAGGCTGGTCTCAGCACTGATGGTACATTAGACTTTGAAAAATCCTAAGCCTCTCACCAAATCATATAAATCACACTCTCCAGGGGTGGGACTCAGGCGTCAGTACTATCTGCCTATCTATCTATTTATTGGCAGCTGGCTGGTAATCCAAACCCCTGACCTCAGTGTTAGAACGTTGTGTTCTAACCAACTCAGATAACCGGTCAGGCTTTTTCTTTCTTTCTTTCTTTTTTTTTTTTCATAACTCCCTAGGTGATATAAATGTGCAACCAAGGTTGAAAACTTCTTTTTTTTATGAAGAAAAGAGTAGAATTCAGAGGGAAAATGTTTATCCTAAACCCTACCACTCACCCTTTCCTCATGGCTCTGCAATTAAATCTGCCAATACCAACTTCCCTAAGAACCTGGTAGAATTTTCATGTGGCTTCATTCTGAGGTCCTGGGCATTTCAGGTTATGAGCTGGCTGGCCAATAACATGTGTGCTTGCTGACAGCAATTCAACAGCTTCTCTTGACATGTTTGAGCTCAAAAAGCTGAAAGATAAAGACCTCACATTAAACTAAGGGGTCTTGCTCTCTCTCCTCCAATCTCCCCAGGCTGATAAATAATGGATAATGAAGAACAGTGCTATTACATGCATAAAGAACTTGGCATCTGCCTCCAAAACAGCACTTTCCATCTAATCTGAGGTCCAATTCAGCATAAAATCTGTTTGATGGTAAGGCCAGGTCGTTTTGGAGGGCTCTTCGATGCTGCCAAATTATTCAATGGAAAAAGGAAACAATTCAACTCTAGAATCAATCTCAGTGTCACTTTCTAAAGGCTGAAGGGCTAGGTTAGCATGGACAGAGAGTGTCTTCCTCTTTCAGAACCTGGAATTCCTTTTTCTCCCTATTTTGATGAGCAGAGCAGCAAAACTTCTCAGAGTGGTCCATCTAAAATTGAGCTCCTTAGAAATCTCCTACTGTGTTTTTCTCTTTATTATGTGTGTCACAACCATCAAAGCCTGTATTATATTCACTTAGTGTGTGTAGTTGTTCTTTGTTCTCTGCTAGAGTTTAAACTTTATATAGGAGGCACCAAGTCTATTTTGCATCCCTTGTGCCTAACATAGCACTTGGCATGTAGTAGGCACTCAAAAAATATTGGTTGAACGAATGCTGAAAGGTGCATCCTGCAACACCTGCTTTACACAGACTTTCAGAGCATGTTTTTGCCTTGTTATGTTTATGTTCTTTATATTTATGGGTAAATTTTCAAAGGTGAAGAAGTAATATGGAGGTTGGAGGCAGTAGTTTTTCTTTATTGGAAATGCAAACTGGGGAGCAGTCTAACTCCAGTTGGGGCATAGGGCTGTGCAGGTTTCTAGAAATTCTATTCTCAGCTTTGTGGACAAAAGGGGGATTGCAGGATTGCATTCTCTGACATACTGATGTTTCAGTGACATGATGTGCCAGAAGACACAGTGCCATCAGTGGGCCTGGCATGTAGTGAATATTCTCTAAGTATTGGAGTAGACTGACGTGGAAGAGATGAAGCCTCAAAAGTAATACACTTCAAGTGCAGTATGGACTTTTCGGTCTATTATTTAACTTCTGTGGGTCTTAGTTTTCTCATTTTTAAAATACCCATGTTTATGTAGATGCTTTTTTAGGAGCCTTATAAATACAGTGTTTCACAAAGTATGCTCCACAGAGGACTAATATCTCCAACTGCCTTATAGATAAAGGGTTCTATTTTGAAATAAATTGAAAAACACAGCACACTCTATGTTTCTTGATATTGTCAAGATTGATCAACAAGTGTTTATTGGGCATTTACTGTGTGCCACATACTGGCTATACTAGTCAACAGAATAGACATAAATCTTTGCCCTCATGGAGCTTAGATGGTACTGTGGGGAGAAAGACAATAAACAAAGTAAGTAAAATAATACGTAGTGTATAGGATGGTGGTAAATGCTATGGAGAGAATATAGCAAGGAAAGGGGGATAGGATGAAGGGAAGGAATCATTTTTTTTTCCTCTCATCATTTTTATAGAATCTCTGGGAAATCTCCTATTGGCCTCTGTGGTTCATATGCCCACCCCTCAGACCAATTGCTGTTGAAGAAACTGTATGGATTCTGTGATTGGGCAGTCATGATCGTGTGCTCACTCCTAGGTTCAGGAGACAGAATTGGCTTCCAGAAGAAGGAGGAAGACAAAACTCACAGGGAAGATATAACATCAGCTGCCACCACAGAGAACTGGAACCCTCCTGGAAGACCAAAAGTTTTTTTGATAAGTTAAGAATTCTGAGAAATCCTGCAGTAAATAAATGTGTATAACTTTGCTTGCCCCAGTAGTTTCTCAATGCCTTTGACTACATATTTTTGTTTGTGTAATACCTTTTAACAATGAACAAGGCATACTTTGATAAACACCTTGCTATAAACTCACATAATTTTATCAATGCTCTATCTATAGTTAATATAGTCTTAACAGTAGTAAATCTAGAGTTTGGGCAAGTTCTTAAATCTTTAAAGAACTTTCCAGTCTTGAGAAAACTCATTCTTCGTCTTGGCAAAAGTGTCTTTCCTCAAGGATAATGAGAAGCTTGAAAGAATTAGTTTCTAAAGGAGAATGGCATCCATGCTTTTGCAAAGATTTCTAACGGATAAATGCATGAATCAGAAGTTGGAGAGCATAGTTGTGATGCAAGAAGAAACCTTCCAAACAACCAGTTATCCCAGTCAAATTAGTCTAGTTTAATGAGAAACTTTTATAATGTTTTCTAGAAATGTTTGCAAAATTATAACCCTGTAAAATGTCATGTCATATTCCTTGTGACTTTGGAAAATGTCATGAAGTGAGCTATAATGGTAGGGTTCTTAATGCTTCCAATAAAAGCCACTCATTGAGAGGGAAGCAGATTTTTACAATTGCTGTTGAGCCATGGGTCACAAACATAAAACAGCTGGTTGAACGACAGAAGTGGAAGACTCCAGACTATTCACAGCAGCTGTTAGTGTTCATGGGTAGAGTCCAGAACTGACCTCATTACTAAGTCGCTGTTTCACCCTAGCAAGTTATCGCACCCTCTGGAGAATTTGGATTCCTTCTCAGTGGATGTTGGGATAATAGTAATGAACTCCTGAGGTTTACGAAGAAAGGTCAGTGATTTTGACAACTAAAGGCTTTCAGACAAGATTTTTTTTTTTTCTAAATAGCTGTGGTTTTCTTTCATTTTAAAATTCAATGCATAGCTATTTAAAAAATATTAAAAAGTATGTAAAAAATAATACTCGTAATTGTTCAGCTTGGAAATAGCCACTACTAAACTTCTGATGAAGTGTTAACATTCATGTAGTCCTACTTATGTTTATGTTTATGTGAATATGCAAATAAATGTACAGTGTGTATTGTGTGTTGGTAAATATGCAGTTCTGTATACTGATTTATCTTAGCTTTATATTTTAAACATTTCCCCATGTCATCAGAAAGTCCTGATATGAAAAATTTTAATGGCTATATAATATTCCATCTATTCCATGCTCTGTAATTTATTAATAATTCTACTATATTTGGAAATATATGTTGTACCCACATTCTCATGTTTTTGCCACTATAAATGAAATTGATGAAAAAATTTGTATATAGGTAGGTTTTTGAAGAAGGCAACTGGTAGCATTAATCTATTAATAGTCTTAAAGGCCCTCTAAGAACAGAAAATAGTCTAATTAAAAAGGGGGCAGGAGTAATCAATCCCAAAACTTGGGCTTCCTCATATATACAACTTTGATTTGGTTTTCCAATGATGCTTATACACACATAATTGTTGGACCCATATTCTTTTGTAAGTCTTATTTCTCTTCAACTAACTTCTAAGATTATAGTAAGCACAGGAATGCAGTTTCTTTGTCTACCACACAAGTATATCAATTGGGGTAACATTGTTAGTGACATGCTTGTTACAAAGATCAAATCATGCCAAGTTGACATTTCTAAACAGGGAACAAAGAAATGTCTTATGCAAGTTGCACTGTGGTAAAACTGCACAGTAAACCATTAAGCTGTTTTTTCAAGCAGGTAGGAACTGTTTAATTAGTTATTTGGTTCTCTGGCATATTCCTTATCTTTCCCTAGAAGCAATTGCCTTTGCAACCTCTGCATTTCTCAGTCAATACCACAGAGTTTCTTGGGCTATTTTGTATAATTCACCCAGTGCTTTCAAAGATTATCATTGTAGAAAATGTGGCACCAAACTTAGGTAAACTGTGTCAGGACCATTTGACCACTGTCCAGTTTCCAATTTAGCCGGAATGGAATCAGTTAATTACCTTGGAAGAACAATTCAATTCACAGATATTTTTTTTCAGCAAGAATATTCTCCTTTGTCCACCCAATGGAGGTGACTTTGATGGGTGGCTTAACATTTTAGTGTCCACTAGAATCTAATTTTATTCCCTGCTGTTGGGATAACATGAGCTCCATTTCCCTGCAGCAAGGATAGAAGGCGTCAGAGTGGCGACCTGGCCAATTTCTCATTGATCCCATCCTCTTCAGTGGGATGGAGGGGGAGGGAGAATTGACCTATGGAAACCTCTGGCTCCATGCCCTCAGAAGTTAGGGTGTCAGTTTTCAGGCTCTGCCAGACACTGTGGCCAAGGCCAAGGGTGCTCCATCAAATCTATCCATTTCAATTAAAGGCCAGAGAGTTGGGATGTAAGATAATCAATTTTGCAGGCTAAACTCAATCATCCTGTCGACACTTTATCTTTGATCCGGATATACTTGTGCAGCATATGTTTAATGACTCTCATGGCATTATTCACTGATGACACTTCTGGTTAGAGATTGATCAAAGCTACTTTGTACAAGTTTTCTAGCTAAGGGACAGTGATAAAAGTATATCTATAGATAGATATACATATATACACACACATACATTTGTATACATGTGCATATTTATGCATGTATGTTATAGTGTGTATATATATATAAAACATGTCTGTAATGTGTGTGTGCATGTGTGCATGTGGCAAACAAAACATTTTTATGATGAAATATTCTTTATTTGTCACTCAAAGATCTTGATGATAAAATACAAAGCTCTATTGCCAAATCAGCTAAATTTTTAAAATGCAGATACAATTCTTCAATTAATTTTTTTTGGTCACCATCATTCCTAATATCCACATTTTACTACCACAAAGACACAGAGTTTAACTAATGCCCTTTCCTTCAACAGTGATGCTTTCAACTATTTACTACCTTTTGCTACAATGTCTTGGCCATTTATTGGGCAATTATGGTGTGCCAAGCAGCACATTTAGAGATAGCCATACATTATCTGATTTGATTCTTAATTCTTTGGAATAAACACAAATTTTAATAGAAGATTGTGATCAACATATTTAGTTATTTATCCCACTCTATTGTCATCACTTTTTGCATTGTGCTTATTGAGAGGTGATAAATTCAATGAAGGCAATGACTGGGTTTGCATCACCACTCTCTCTATAGCATCTAGCACTGTGTGTGGAACTGATTAACATTTTAATAGTGGGGACCATAGTGACTTATAATATTATTGTTATTCCCTCATATAAATTAATTACCTGACATTTAGTGCATTAACCAAAAGACACATAATTTGTGAGTGCTGGGATTTGAATCTGATTTTGTCTGGCCCCACCTCCCCTACATAAGCCCGTCACTAGCAGATCTCCATGACTGGCTTATACCAAACATGACCCACGACTTGGTCTAGAGTTGTTTTCTGCCCCTCTGAGCACATGACTTAAGATGGTGCACTCTCAAACAGAGGTGAGATTCTGCCAGTGAAGAAGAGTGAAGACAGAGAAATGGATGTTGTATAGATAGCAAATACTGCCTGACACCAAAAGTGGGTAGTGGAATAGTTCATGGGAGCTACAGGATGTGGGGCATGCTGAGTAGCCTCAACTACTACTTTAATACTGATAATCCTGAGACTTTATTTCTAATTAAGGCCTCTTTCCTTATCTCTCTATACATTACTATTCTGTGGATTATCCACAGTTGAGTACTCCACAGGCTCTTCAGCTCAACAAGCCCCCAACTGAATTGATCATCTTCTCCAAAATATATGATCCCTATCCTGTGGTCTTTTTTCTCTTGGCTCTCTGGCCCTGCATCTATCAGTAAATCTAAGGCTTAAAATTACCTGGCTTCTTAAAATCTTTCTTCATTCCAACAGCTATCCCCACACAAACACATACATTATAGTATTGAGATGTCAACTCTGAGATCCAAATATCTCTTAGATTTTTCCACTCAACTCTATGGTCACCATCACTGTCCAGGCTTACCTGGCCTATTTTCAGAAACTTTCTCTGTAGTTCCTTCCTCTGGTTCCCCTATGCTCAACCGAAGCTTGACTATGCCACTATGTCATGTTTCTTCATTATAAATCTGCTTACAATTCATTAAACACCTTAGTTATCATTATGATAGAAAGGTCCTTTGTTGTATGACTCCTATTTAGCTATATAGACTTTTGTTCTGCTACCCTTTTCATTTTATTGGTAAGGAATTCTGAACTACATGAACTCTAACAACACACCAAAAATGATTTGTGCTTTCAGTTTTCCCTTAGCAATTAAATAAGACAAAATATATGAAACAATGGTTTTCAGACACTGGAAAATGCAGCTGAAAGAAGTGATTTATTTTTTAAGAAAGGAAATGTAGAAGGTAAGCCTTACAATTACCTGGAGCTTATATCCTGGAGGGTTTCCAGGACACAGTGAAGAGAAGGGCAGTTCAAATGGAACATTGACCTCTCTGAGTGTAAGAGATGGAGTTGACAGTTTGGGGAGGGGAAGGCATGACAACTAGGATTCACATGGAGAATATTAGAGAGGAGATGGGCACCGGGAGAGGAGAGAGCTGTAGAGACGTGCAGAGGATCCTCTTCAGGTCTCCATCTGAGTATTGGTTAGTGCATGCATATGAGGAAACTGCTTGAGGCTGGGGAAAGACCACCTAAAAGGAACAGTTGGAGCAATGCCTGGAGCTCACACAGGTCCAAAAATAGTTTGTGCTTCCACCAGCCAGACAAGAAAGACAGAAAGAAGGAAAGAGAGAAAAAAAGAGGAATAGAAAGAGAGAAATAAAGAAGGAAAGGAAAGAGAAAGAGAGAAGGAAAGAAGAAAACCTTGAGAGTACACAGGGTATCAGGTAGAGTACAAAGAGTTTTGCCTCGACAGTGTACTAAAATTAACCTTAGTCTGAAGGCTGCTCTGAACCTACCAAACAAAGCTGAGAAGCAGACCTTGAAAGGATGAAATTGTGTTAAACTAAATGATCTTCATCCCAGAACAAAGCTTAAGTATGTTTAAAGGAATACAGAAACATCTAGCCTAACAAGGTAAAATTCAGTGTCTTTCTTCCAATAATAATAATAAAAAAATTACTAGAATTGCAAAAAAAAACAGAAAAATGCTGCCCATAGTGAGGAGCAAAATCAATTAATAGAAACAGATAACAGATATAGTAAAAAAGGTCAATAAAGTGAGTATAATAATACATTTTATATGTTCAAGAAGGTAAAGTATAAGCACATTAAGGAAAGATGTGGAATATATAAAAAGGAGACCCAAATTGAACATCTAGTGGTTAAAATATACAGTATTTGAGGTTAAAAATACAACAAATGGTATTAACAGTATTTAGAGAATGAAAAAGAGATTAGTAAAATGGAAGAAAGTAATTAATACTATCCAAAATGAAGTGAAAAAAATAAAAAATACTGAAACTACAACAACGAAAGTACTGTGGGAGAACTTTCAGTTGTGCAATATATATATGTACAATTGGAGTCCCTGAAAAGTGGGAGGGGTTATATTTGAAGAAATAGTAGCTGATAATTTTCCAAATTTGATGAATATTTTTAAACTACAGATTTAAGAAGCTCAAAGAAAACACATGTGTAAAAATTGTGAAGAGCATTACACTAGGGCACATCATAATCAAATTGCTTAAAGACAAAAACAATCTTAAAATACCCAGAAAGGAAAAAAAGGACACTCTACACACTGAGGAATGAAGAATGACATCAGAAACAATACAAGCTAGAAGACAGTGGTGCAAATTTGTTAAATTACTTGTGGGGTGATGGGTGACAGGAGAAGTGTCAACCAAGAATAGTATATTCAGTGAATGGTGAATGTATCTTTCAAAAATGGAGACAAAATCTGAGATACTTCAACAGTGGATCTGCACTACATGAAATGTTAAAGGGATTTTTTCAAACAGAAGGAACATAATAGCGGCTGGAAATTGGAATACGCATTAGAAAGAGCCAAGGAAATGGTAAATATATGGGTGAATAATACAATTTTTTTTCTCTTATTTTAAAAAAATCTCTTTAAAAATACTTGATTTTTAAAAACAAAAATAGAAAAAAATTGGGCATCATCAAGATGGAAGAATAGATGGTCCCCAGCATCACTCTCCTCCAGAACTAACTAATTTACAGCTATTAAAAAAGCAAAGACTGCCAACCTGGGGCCCCTGGAGCTTGGGGGAAGAGGAGAGTTCATGAAAAGCTTTGGGTACCCACAGAGTTCATGAAGGCAGAAGAAGCCTCAGTGAGAAAGAGAAGGAACCACTCTGACTGTTGTGAGCCCTAACTGCTTTAGAACCATCTTGGTAAGCACACAGAGCAGGAGCTAGGAAAAGCCACAGTTGAGCCCTTTGCATGAAGTTGCTTGGAGGTAGCAGAGGAGAAGAAGGCTTCAGACTGCACTGTACTAGCTCTCAGGCCAGTGAGACCATTGACAGGATTCCTGTGGACCCACATAGGAGTGAAGAGCCACAGCCAACTGAAGAAGAGGAGGTGGGGCAAGGTGGTGGACTAGAAATGCCCAATGCATGATCTTCCTGCAGAAAGGGACCAGAGCAAGGAATAGAGAGCTAAGTACAAGACAGAGCACCAGTGGGGAAGTATGGGCGGGCAGCAGGAGATTAGTGAGGACCATGTAAAGCACAAAAAACAAGCAGGGTAGTGTGCAGAAGAGAAACAGGCACACAGTTTCAGCTGCTGTGATGTCTCTAACACCAGGATCAGTACCACCCAGCCACGTGTGCAGCCTCAGATGTCCAACTGCCGGCACCATCCCAGCCACCACATCTGCCTGCATGGCCCCACAGCTTCCCCAGAAGCCCATGCTGCCCTGGTTGCACAATCACCCCTACAGATCCAGCCACCCATGCGAATCCAGACATCTTCAGCTACACATATAAGCAAAAAAAAAAAAAAAGATAATCTATGAGAGCAACCAGAAAACCTTAAACACACAAACATGTGAATCATGGGTGTTCAGGAAGGGTAGGAGAAAGAAAAAAAGCATTGCAAACATATTCAATGAAATAATAGTGAAAAACTTCCCAAGTATTAGTAGAGATATGAACTTCCAGATCCAAGATGTTCAAAGGTCTCCAAACAGATTCAATCCAAAAAGGTCCTCTCTGAGAAACATTGTAGTCAAACTGTCAAAAGTCAAAGGCAAAGAGAGAATCCTAACAACTACAAGAGAAAAGCATCAAGTCACCTGTAAGAAACTTTCCATCATAGTAACATCAGACTTCTCAGCAGAAAACCCTATAGGCCAGAAGAGAATGGGATGATATATTCAAAGTACTAAAAGAAACAACGACAACAACAACAAAATACCTGCCAGCCAATAATACTATATCCAGCAAAGCTATCCTTCAGAAATGAAGGGCAAATAAAGTATTTCCCACACAAACAGAAGCTGCAGGAATTTGCCACATTATGACCATCTCTACAAAAAATCCTCAAGAGAGTTGTGCATCTGGAGCCCAAAAATGATAATCACCACCATGAGTACATGAGAAAGAACAAACCAGGCTGTTAGAGTAGATATGCAAATGAGAAATAGAAACAAACTATACCATACCACTTAAAAAAAAACAATAAACACTGAAGACAAACAATAAAAGGGAAAGAAAGGAAAAAGGTATTTAAAACAGTCATACAGAAAGTGGTTAAATATGAGGAGTAAGATAATTCCTTTCAATAACAACCCTAAATGTAAATGGATTAAATTCCCCACTCAAAAGACAGACTAGTAAAATGAGTTAAAAAAAAAATTGACCCAACTATATGCTGCCTACAAGAAACCCATCTCACCTGCAAAGACTCACACAGACTAATAGTGAAGGGATGGAAAAAAATATACCACACAAATGGAAACTAAAGATGAACAGGAGAAGCTATTCTTATATCAGATAAAATAGACTTTAAACTAAGAACTATGAAAAGAGAAAAATAAGGGAATTATATAATAAATGGATCCATCTTCCAAGAAGACATAACAATCATAAATGTATATACACCCAACATTGTAGCACTCAGATATATAAGCAAACACTCTTAGACCTAAATTCAGAGATGGACCCCAATGCAGTAATAGTAGGGGACCTCAGAACCCCTCTGTCAATATAGAACAGATCATGTGGGCAATAAATCAACAGAGAACCACAAGATTTAAACTACACTAGAGACCAATTGGACTTAGTAGATATCTACAGAAAATTTCATCCAGCTATACAGAATATACTTTCTTCTCATCTGCACATGTAACATTCTCCAAGATAGATCACATGGTAGGTCTCAAAATCAAATCTCAACATATTTTTAAAATCAAAATCATTCCAAGTATCTTTTCAGACTACATGGATTAAAACTAGAAATGAATAACAAAAACAACTTTGGAAACTGTACAAATACATGGAAATTAAACAACATGCTCATGAATGACCTATGAGCCAAAGAAGTAATTGAACAGGAAAACAAAAAATTTCTTGAAACTAATCATAATAAAGACATATCATTCCAAATGTATTTGATACCACAAAAGCAGTACTAAGAGGGAAGTTTATTGTAATAACTTCTTACATCAAAAGAATAGAACCACTTCAAATAAACAACCTAATATTACACATCAAAGAACTAGAAAAACAAGAATTACCCAATCTCAAAATAAGTACATGGAAAGAAATAATTAAGGTCAGAGCAGAACTAAATGAAATATAAAACAAAAATATGACTCAATGTAGTGTACCATTAAAAAGGAAGTGTACTGATTATCTTTTACCTAGTAATTATCATGTTTCATTAAAAATAATTTCTATTATGAAAAGAAAAAACAAAAACATGATGCAAATATCCAATGAAACAAAAGTTGTTTTTTTGAGAAGATAAATAAAACAAACCTTTAGCTAGATTAAATAAAAAAGAAGAGATAAGACGCAACAAAAATCAGAATGAGAAAGGAGACATCACAACTCATACTACAAAAGTAAAAAGAATCATTAGAGACTTAGAAACAACTACATGCCATCACATTTGAAAACCTAGAGGAAATGGATAAATTTCTGGACAAATACAAACTGCCAAGACTGAATCAGGAAGAAATAGAAAACCTGAACAGACCAGTAATGAGCAATGAGATTGAAGCAGTAATCAGAGGTCTTCCAACAAAAAGAAGTGCAGAACCAAATGGTTTCACTGCTGAATTCTACTAAACCTTTAAGGAGGAATTCATACCAATTCTTTTCAAACTATTCCAAAAGATTGAAATGGATGCCATTCTCCTAAACTCATTCTATGAAGACAGCAGCACCCAGATATTAAAATCAAACAAAGACACAACAAAAAAGAAAACTATGGGCCAATAACCTTGATGCAACATAAATGCAAAAATCCTCAACAAAATATTAGCCATCAAAATATAGGAACACATCAAAAAAATTACACAACATGATCAAGTGGTATTCATTCCAGAAATGCAAGGATGCTTCAATATATACAAATCAATAAATGTTATATAGCACGTCAACAAAATCAAGGAAAAAAAATATATGGTCTTCTCAATAGACACAGAAAAATCATTTGACAAAATTCAATAAACCTTCATGATAAAGAGCCATATATGACAAACCCACTGCCAATATCATTTTCAATGGGGAAAAACTGAAAACTTTTTCTTTAAGAACAGGAACAAGACAAAGATGCACACTCTCACCACTTCTATTTAACATAGTATTGGAAGTACTTGCCAGAGAAATCAGGCAAAAGAAAGTAATAAAGGACAACCAAATTGGAAAAGATGAAGTCAAATTGCCCATGTTTGTGATAACATGTTCCTATATATGGAAAAACCTAAAGACTCTACCAAAAAAACTCTTAGACCTGATAAATGAATTCAGTAACATTGTAGGGTACAAAATCAATGCACGAAAATCAGTAGCATTTTTATACTGCAACAATGAGCTAGCAGAAAAAGAAATCAAGAATATAAGCCCATTGACAATAACTACCAAAACAAACAAACAAACAAATATATAAAATACCTAGGAACAAATTTAACCAGGGAGGTGAAAGATCTATACAATAAGAACTACAAATCACTTCTGAAATAAACTAAGAAGGATACCAAAAGATGAAAAAGACATTCCATGATCATGGATTGGAAGAATTAGCATTGTGAAAATATCCATACTACCCAAAGTCATCTACAGATTCAATGTGATCCCCATCAAAATACTAATGATTTTCCTCACAGAAATATAAAAAAAACAATCCTAATATTCATATGGATCAATAAAAGACCTGGAAAAACCAAAGAAATCCTAAGCAAATAATAATAATAATAATAATAATAATAATAATAATAATAATAATAATAATAATAATAGTAATTTTAAAAAATAACAATAATAAAATAAAGCTGGAGGCATTATACTTCCTAACTTCAAATTATACCACAAAGCTATAGTAACCAAAACAGCTTGGTACTGGCATAAAAACAGACACATTGTCCAGTGGAACAGAATAGAAAATCCAGAAATCAATTCTCATACCTATAGCCAACTGACCTTTGACAAAGGTACCAAGACCATACATTGGGAAAGGATGTTCTATTCAATAAATTATGCTGGAAAAACTGGATATCCATATGTAGAAGAATGAACCTAGACCCCTACATCTCTCCATATATCAAAATCAACTCAAAATGAATTAAATAATTAAATATGAGACCTGAATCTATAAATCTTCTAGTGGAAAACATAGGGGAAACTCTTCAGGATGTAGGACTGGGCAAAGACTTTATGAATAACACCGCAAAAGCACAGGCAACAAAAGAAAAAATAAACAAATGGGATTATATAAAACTAAAAAGCTTCTGCACAGCAAAGGAAACAGAATGAAAAGGGAACCTACAGACCAGGAGAAAATATTTCAAACTGTAAACTCAACAAGGGATTAATATCCAGAATATACAATGAACTCAAACAACTCGATAGTAAAAAGCCAATTAATCTGATTTAAAAATGGGCAAAGGAGCTGAATGGACATCTCTCAAAGGAAGACATACAAACGGCCAACAAGTATATGAAAAAAATGCTCAACATCACTAATTGTCAGGGAAATGCAAATCAAAACCCCTTTGAGATATCATCTCACACCACTTAGATTGGCTATTATCAAAAAGACAGGGTACAGAGAAAGGGGAACTCTTTTACACTGTTGGTGGGACTATAAATTAGTCCAGCCATTATGGAAAATAGCATAGGTATTTCTCAAACTACAGATAGAGCTACTATATTAACATATGTTGTCTCCGATTATTTCTTCTCCAGAATATCTGGCCAGTGTCTACTTATCTTTCAAAGATGAGCTTGACTAAAGCCATCTCTGGGGAGCTTCCTATGATGCTCATAGTCATGCACACTTTTAGGAAAATAGTTATGCTATGGTCTTATTGTTGTCTGTTTCCATGGCTGACTCCTCCCTAGACTTTGAGTTCTTAAGTACAAAGATGATGTGTTTTCATTTATCCTCATCAAAGAGCATAACTCTGCCCCACAGTAGGTCCTTAGTTAATATTTATCTAATGAATGAAAAGTCTGTATTCAATGCTTTTATTAACTCTAATTTCTCTTTGAGTTTTGCCATCCAAAGCATATTCACCTTGCTAGTGCTTAGAGACCTCCTTGATTCTTAAATAATCCACTGGAGACTAACAACACTGGTTAATAATACTTACCATATTACTCCTGAGATAATGAAGTCCAAATATCTCATAGTAAAATAATATGACTAGCTCCAAGGAAAGTTCATGGTATTATCATTTCAAGAAAAATCCAGGATATCTTTGAGAATTTATACTATTAACATAATCTATGAAATACATTCCTTTCAAAATTCTACAAGTTTCCACTCAAATTGTCCCTTGTCATAAAGTTTTCTATGTCTCCATGAATAGAAATCATCTTCTACCTTTTCTGAACTCCCCTGGACCTTTGCATACCTATTTCAACACTAGATATGATATTGTTGGATATAAACAAGTTTTCTGTTCTTCTTATCTCCCTTCTTAGACTGAAAACTCCTTTAATTTTGCTCATCTGTTCATCTCTCCCTAGAGCATATTGTCAAATTTAGTATAAGTTCAATTACTGTCTTAAACAAATCAATGAAGAATTAAGAATACTCATACAATATGAATGATTTTGATAACATTTGTCACAACTTTATGGAATGGTGCGGAGCTATTGAGCTAAGATTTACATGGGGAGAAAATGAGGCTTAGAAAAATAACAGCAACAAAACGTCTTTGTGAAATGTTTTTTAATCAATCATCTGTAATTCCACATCCATATTATGAAATTCTACCAGAATATTTTTTTACTTGAGAATTTTCAATAAGAGGCCAACATTGTTTTTGCTTTTTCTGTTGTTTTCTTCTTGAAACGTATTTCTAAAAATGTTACTAGAAATTTATAATCTTTATCAATCTCCATGTCATTCAGTTATTCATCCACTCATTCATTCTTTCAGTAAGTATTCGTTGTGGGCTATCCATGTGCAAGGCATGGCACTGCCAAAGGATGAAGATGCGAAGATGGATAGAATCACAATCCTTGATCTCACTGGGCTCCCAGTGATAGAAAAGATGTGTAAGTAAAATGTTAAGTGGCACATAGTAACTGAAATATAAAGGCACACATGGAAAAGGGACACCCACTCAGAAAAGTGAAGGGACAGAAGGAGCATCCTGGATGACAATGCACCTGAAATGAAGCAGGAAGAAAAGATGAAGACCAACCTAGAGGCAGGCAGCGAGCAGGGCATAAAGCTTATGGTGGAAGAGTACAATAGGAGAATATTCAGAGATGTGTCTGCAAAAATAGGTTGAGCACAAATAATGGAGAATCTTTGTACATGGTAATAAAATTCAACTTGATTCTGAAGATGGTAGAGAGTCACTGAAGTGTTTTGAGAGAATGATATATGCATATTTGGATTAAAGAGAATCAGTGGGTTGTATGGAGGATGTTTTGGACAGAATAAGATTCCAATGAGAAAGACAACTTGTGAGGGGATTCATTTTCCTTACCTGGAGAATAAGAGCAAAGGAATAGATGATTCCGAGTACTAATAATCCATGATTTTTAAAATACAGTGTCTCGTCTTTGACACTGTCTAAGGAATCTCAGGTATGGCACTTTTCCTTCTCGGAGTCTCTAATTTCATCATCTCTAAAATGAGGGATTTGAACAAGGCAACCTCTGAAGTCTCCTTTTACACCAACTATCCATGGTCCTAATACCATTTTATTTCTCTTAGGTAATAACAAAGGTGTTAGAGTGTATAAAACAATGTTCAATAATTTTACAATTAAAAAATACAGGCATATTGCACTCAGATGTCTACTCTTTCCAGCAATTAGAAGGTAATTATACTGCAAGTTTTCAAAAAGTCTTTTCAAACCTGATGGCTCAGCAAAAATTGTTAATTGAAACTAAAAATAAATATGTAATCCTCCTTGTGCTCCCCTTCTTTTTACTCTTGGTGTGATATCCACAGTGAGCCCCTCCCCGTTTCTGTAAGTGAGAAAATATGTAATGGCCCTCCGTTATTGATTCTTTATTAGAATCATGAGTCTTGTTTGAACCATAGACTCTGCGGGTGACTGAGGGCTCCTGCTGCCTACTGGGTAATTAAGCCTGGGAATATGAAAGCTGGAATTGCTTACTCCTGCTCTGGAGCTCCTGGAAGGCCACTGTAGCTGACCCAGTGCTGTGGTTACTACATTTTCCTAAATGCAAATGGTAGATACATCATTTGCCAATGGGACAGAACATATAAATAGGAATTTTCAGAAGTTTGGGCTGTGGAGTGAAGTTACCTGGGTTTGAATCCAGCTCCACCTCATACTTGGAGTATGATCTTGGCATAACACACAGACGTGTAAAACTCAGTCCATTACTCTGAAAAATAGAAATAATAATGATAATGCTTATTACATTGTTTCGTGAATAGAAAATAAGATATCTCTCTCTTTAATCCCGCAACTCACCTTCTTCTGCCATTTGATCTCTCACACCATGCTCAACTTTTTCTTTTTACTATCACACATCACATTCTGACATACTATACAATGCACTTATTATTTTTATGCTTTGTTTATTTCTCCATCCCCACAAAGAATATTAAATCCACAAGGGCATTTTTGCTTTGTCCAACAATTTATCCCAAATGCCTAGAACATTTCCTGGCACATAGCAGGAACTCAATAAATAGGTATTGAACAAATCAATTAATAGTAAATCTGAAATTGGATATTAGCATACAATGAATGTTAGACTAAATTATTGACATCCACATCAACATCATCATCATGAAATTTCACGTAAATTCATATTCCTTGTAATTATTAAGAATTGCCTTATTTTATTTTTCCACTACAGATAGAATTGAAGGTTACATTTGTAAGAGATGATGAAGTCAGATTTTAGTTTAATTTCTACTGGACACAGCCTGGTTGATTGTCTCCTGCATCAGGTAATCTGTCACATGTTAGGGAAACAAAGAGAAGGAAATCTAAGTCCAGGCTTAGAAGCTCACACAACAGTTAGTGATTATTATCTTGCAGTTAATGAACTGAACCTGAGGCCTCTAATGAATTTATTCCTTATCTAATTATATCACCTGTGATCCTCACACACAGAGATTAAATAGTTGTTTCCACTTTCCATTCTCCCACTCCCAACTTAGAAACTTCAAGGTGACCTTGAACAATACCTGTGATCTAGGATAATGACCATGGCTTGGACAGAAGAAATAAACACGGGCCATGGGAATCACCTAGGAAGCTTAAATAGAAAAGGGTCTGGACCAAGAAATTCTAAGTTAGTTGGTCTGAAATGAAGCCCAGAGATCTGCATTTTAATGAGCATGTCAGGTGAATTTGTCCCAAGTAGACTGCAGACTACACATAGAGCAATAGTGATTCAGAGGGTGTATTTCACCAGAGAAGGAGTTATAAGAGCACACAATGGCTCTTATAACAGCGATCCTATATGTAGTGTTAGGGATCATGAGCAGTGTTGCCAAGGGACTGAAAAGCTGAAATAACTTATTGCTGTCAGTGGATGTCACAGCATTTTTACTATCTTTTAAATGTAAGTTATTCCAACAGTTTCAATATCCAGTGTAAAAATTCCTCATGGGCCTCTTGCTCCCCTCATTTTTCCTGTTAAATATGCCCATTGAGCTGGCAGAGGAAAATGGAATTCTCAGGACACGGAGCAATCACTCTAAGTCGATGATTGCTCTGACCACAAACTCTGGATGAGACTGACACTGCAGAGAACTCTGTCACCTTCATTGACCTGCAGCCCCTTATCTCCCTGCCCTCCCCTCAGTGCTTCCTGAGAAGCAGACACATGGACTGGGAGAAACGGACACACCATCTGCTTAGTGGAAAGGTTTTCTGTCTGATTTTGTTTTTGGTCTCTCTCTCTCTCTCTCTTTCTCTCTGTCTAAATATATATGTTTTTTTTTTTTCTTTCTATTGTCATCTGTCTGTTTGGGGAACTGGGGAGCTATAGGCAGAAATGGGCCCTTCTGAGATAGACATCAGTAAGAACTAGGTAGACTTTCCCTCAAAACTATGTCATGTAAAAATAACATATATAGATAGATAGTTCCTGAAGGACCCAGGCTTGCATGTCCCAATCTACAAATGAGGAAATTGAGGCCAGGGAAGTGAAAAGACATTGCCTATTTCTAGCAGATAATCTTAGAGCTTCATTTCCCAATGAGTCCTTTAGGTTTTATCTTCTTCATCCAGTCATAAAGAAGGGGAAGATATTAAAATATTATATTTAAAATATGAAAATATTAGTTGTAAGCTAATAAATTGTGAACACTTTTTATCCTCTCAAATGTGAAAAGATTCAGATTTAAATATGGACTTGCAATTTTTCCCCAAGAAACATAACTCTGAAGAGATGCTCACATGGCCTCATAAATTCTATCTGCCAGACTCTATTTGGCTAACATGTAAGGAGCAAAGCTCTCATTCCAACTAACAAAAGGCTACTATTGTCAGATTTATTTTTAATTAGCATAATTAATAATATCATTTTTTAAATGCACAGATTTTAATATTAAATATATCATAAAATATGCTTAGACAGTGCTAAAGTATTTAAATTCTTAGCAAGGCTACCATATACAAATGTTCATATCCATCTATTTATTTGTTTGTTAAATATTTATTAAGATCCTACAATGTGTCAGGACTACTATAAACTCTAGGGATACAATCTTGAACAAGAAAGATAACATTTCCCTTTAAGAGACCTTCATTTTAGTGGAGGAGATGGATAATAAAGAAGAAAGCAAGTGGATAACAATGCCAGGAGATGGTGAGGGCTAAGAAAACCATAAAAGCAAGGGAGGACACTAGAGCATGATTAGATGCAATTTTGTAGAGTGTAGTTAAGGAAGGGTTCTTGGAAGAGGAGCTGCTTGCCATACAGAGTTGACAATGAAGGGAAGCAAGAACGAACTAGAGACTAGGTAGGTGGCTACTGCAGCAATTCACGTGAAGTAATGGTGGCCTGGAATAAAGTGACAGAAGGCAAAATCTACCCTATGGGCCACAATGGAGTACACTTAAGGAGGCACAGCTCACAGGGGCTTGCTGATAATTTGAATGAGAGCACTAAGAAATGACTCACATTGTTGAATGGTTAAATTAGCTAATTAACATATCCATATATCTATTTATCATTTTTGTCATGAGAACGTTTAAAATCTACCCTCACACCAAGATCAAGGTGCACTGGCCAGTGCCAAAATAAAATAAAATCTACTCTCTTAGCAGTGTTCTGGTATTTTATCTATTACTACGAATGATAGTCATCATGCTGTACAAAAGATATCCTGACCTTTTTCCTCCCGTCTAACTGAAGCATTGAACCCTTTAGCCAACACATCTTCTTTCTCCTGGTAACTACCATTCTATTCTGTGCTTTGATGAGTTTGATTTTTTTTAGATTCTACACATAAGTGAGATCATGTGGTATTTGTCTTACTGAGCCAAGAATTTGGGGAGGGAGATAAAAGAATTGTATTTTAAAAGCAGTCACATTGATGCTCACACCTTGATCTGACTCTGATCAGGTAAGTTACACACATGTACAAACACACACACAGAGTTTGTACTTGGGAAATCCATACCCAATTCCTTTATTACCTAATTATTGTTTGCATATCTGCTTTTGCATCAGTCTACACTATGCTGTTAACTCCAAATTTCCGGCTAAAGATGTTAAGGACTCTAGAGTCTCAGTATTCTTATCTGACATTTTAAAAAAGAAAGAGAAGTGTGTGAGAGAGAATGACTCTTGTATTCATTAAATGAGATAAGGAAAGCACCAAAGGGGGCCAGGAAGGCAGTGCCCACTGGGCAGAGAAAGATGCAGAGCTTATTAAGAAAGAGCATTACTCTTTTGTAGGGAATCAAGCAGAAGGACCCTGGACCAGAAGCACTGAACTTGGAGTCTCAGCTTCCTCTCTCCAAAACCAAATCTGCTGTTAGCATCTGTGTGGTCCTGGAGACATCTAGCCATAATCTATTGAAGTCTGGATCTCACCATCTTCACAGGTGATATCTTAGAGTCAACCGTAGAGCTGTGTCAAGATTATGTGATTACAGTGTTCAGCTAACGTGCAAAGAGACAGTGTGTCTGAGATTTCTCCCTGTGACAGATCAAACAGAGACAACTCCGTGTGTTCACATAAAGTTCAAATGCTTCATTTCTGAAAAGGTCTGTCAAACTCTCCATAGCCTGCTAGAATCAGAGCTTGCTCACAGCTGCACAATGGTTTCATTTTACTGTCTCACTCTCTACTGCCCCATCTCAAACCTACCAACGGCTATCTCCAAAGGTTTCTTGCCATACCTTCCCTTCTGCACAAATTAAAAAACTCTGTGGGCTACATGCCATTCAGGACCATGTCACCTTTTTTCAAGAGAAAAGAAGAAAGGAGTTATGTTTCCATCTGTAGAAATACCAGCAGTCAGCCAGACAAGAATGTGGTCACTGTGCAAGGGATCAGTCACTTTTCCAGCATTTTCTATGTGACACCCACTGCAATTGATAATTCTTACTTACTCCTCACAAGGATTCTGTGACATAGGTGATTTTTGTAGAGGCAGGCCTACCAAAGGGGACATGTAGTGAAATTGGTACAAACTATATTGGACTCTTACCTCAGTGAGGCAAGGTCACAGCCTAACTTGACTGGACAAGTATTTCTTTGTCCTGTTGATAATCTGTTTGAGAACTTGTATAACTGTTTCATTTCTTCCATTTCCTTATTGGTAAAAGACCCAACAATGATCACTGCCATTTTCTTTTGTCTTAGAATAGTTTGCCTCTTCCTTCCTCCAGTTAGATATGTAGAAATTATACAATGGAAATAGTTGATTGTTCAATTGATGCTGGCCAGTGTGAAGTCCACAGAACAACAGGAATTCAAGCATTGTCCTTAGGGTTCAGGTATTAGCAATATCTGCATTCATTTGAAAGTATTTCAGTGCTTATGAGTTAGTGCTTGTACTACATGTCACAAGATTCTGTGAATTAATTATGCCACAATAAAAAGATAAGATCACTGAGAACCGAGATCTCCAAATTGTGAATGAAGGCTGAATTGTACCTCTCTTACTCATCTCAGGAATGCTCTAACCTCTTTGCACAAAACTGGGATTGCTATATGTTGGTAGAGAACTAAAATTAGAGAGACATTATGCAAATCTTGCATTGGGACAAGGATTTGGGACTTTAGAAAAGTGCACTCTTTTGAGCCAGGGTTAGGGTGCCACATGGACTGCTTGCATGTTGTTAATGGGCATCCATAAAGCTGATAAATATATCTGAGATTCTATAAGCCAACGGCATCCCCATTCCAGAATTTAAAAATATGTTTAACTATTGATGTGGATGCTTTTCATTAATTGCCAGTTGTACTATGACTGAAATTTTTCAAAATCCACTAGAGTGATTAGTTATTATGTGATTCTAAACAACATACAACAGACTTTTACTTACAGTAAGTCTGGATCTCAACATAAATGATTCACTTTACTACTTAACAACACTGGGACATAGGCTACTGAGGAGAATAGAGCTACTGACAGGCCTGTTTGCTAGGCCTGTCATCTGTCTGTGATAAATAGGGGCTCATGGGAAAATTGTTATTAATACTTAAGAGGGCAAATAGCATCAATCATAACTTTCCCTCAGAGGAGATATTCAAATATCAAAATTTCCAGATAAAAATATTTGAATCTGATAAAACAACAATAAAATAATAATAAAAAAATAATAAGATACATTGCTGGAGTAGCAGTAGCCAAGAAAACTGAGTCAGTTCTTCCACTGTTAGGCACAGAGAAGTCCAAGAGAAACAAATTAACTTCATTTTTAATCAAGATTAATAAAGCTGTAGGAAAGCATGCGTTGACTCAGTTATAGGAAAGTTTCTTGAGGTGGCAGCTGACTGAGGAGTAAAAATGTTACAAGAAAATCAAGGTCTTTTACCTATGAGACACTTCACTCCTCTTCCCCCCGAACTCATGCTGCATCTGATTTACAATTTTAATCCAGAAAATAGATAGGAAAACTCTTTGTAAATAAAACCTCTGTAAAAATATGTGGTAGCTCTAATGGTGTCTGTAGTAGCAAAAGTAGCAGCAACAGCACTATAAGTAGTACTAGTAGCAGCAGCAACAGTAATACTGAAAATGGCAGTAGCAGTGGTAATACTAGTAATAATAATAATAGCAGTGGTGGTAACAATAGAAGTAGCAGCCTATATTATAGAACCATGGTTGGGAAGATTGGGAGGGTCCCTTAGGGATTTTCCAAGTTTCCTCTCCCAACTATAGATTAGGAAACTAACTTTAGGAGAGAACAAAGGGTTTATATAAGATCTTACAATAGAGAAAAGGACCGGAAAAACTAATAGCTAAATGTTGACAGAAACATCTGTTGGAGAGTGCAAGAATGCAGCAGGAAGCATGAAATTCCAGGATAGCATCATAGAGAGGCGAGAGAAGAATATGGCCTTAGTCCTCACATCTTGGTCACCAGAATTAGTGCAGGAGGAACTTTCCCATGTGAAGAAAAGATAGAAAGAGGCCCACACCCAACCCCCAACCTTACCACAGGCCCACAGTTCTTACTGCAGCAGGATTCTACAGCCCTTGCAAGCCTGGAGCCAAGTGTGGGGAGCTGCCTAGAATATCCAAGCTGTATTGCTACAGAACAGGAGCACCCCCTACCCTCATGATCCAAGCTGGTGCAATATGGTGCCATCTTAAAACCAGAGCAACTGCAGGAGCATGTCCTACCCTGGGGCCAGTAGGTACTGTGCTTCCTCAGTCTTAAGGCCTCGCCCTCATGGCAGACCAACCACCTTCCCTTCTACATCTTTCCCGTTAACCAAGTACTATGTGCTCAAGCCCCCAACCCAGAAGCACCGCTCATGGGTCCATACCCTAAGAATTAGCTGAACTAAAGTTCATTTGTGACCTCCCAGAGCAGCAGTTAGGCAGTTTTGCCCTTGAGACTCCTGCCTTGCAACTTCTCTCACCACCTGATAAGCAGCTGGCTGGGTCCCCTGTCTATAGGTCTGACTAGCAGCCTTGCCCATGACCGAAGAAGCAGCTGGTCAGGTCCTCTCTATGTGGCTTTGCCTATGTCTGGGGAAGTGGCTCAATAGCACCACCTTTGGCAGACCTGCTCCTGTACCAGCAAGGGAAGCACGACCTTGAACCTGGCCTTGAGAAGTAGCACAGTGGACTGACCCCGGGCAGACCTGCACCCAGCTAGCCAAGCCAAAGTGTGCCCATGACCCCAGCTCAGAAAACTGCCCGTTGTCACAACCCTGGAAGACTTACCCCTAAGTCTCTGAGCCATCACATGCACACAAATTCAAGAGAGAAACAACCAGACTGATGTACCCCTGTCAGGTCCATCCCCAGTCAAAGAATCAACATGGTGACCCTGTCACTGGCACCACAGTCTCAGATACCCTGACACACCACACATCACATCCCCAACCTGAAAATCAATCCAGCAACCCCATCCCTGGTGAGCCAGCTCTCAAGACAACTGACCCACCAGATGCATTGCATACTCCTGGCTTAAGAACCACCCTGTGAGCCCACCGCTGGCAAATCTGTGCCACCACCTACACAGGTCTCCAAAGCACAGGCCAGTAGGTATTTGAAGACATAGGTAACATGGATTACAGCTGAAGAAACTACACAGAGTCTACACTAAAACACAAGAATAAAGCTATTGTACCCTACCCAATTGATACCCTAAGACACATTTGTGGGTGAAAGTCTTTCCTCATGAAAGCCATTCCACAAAACTCAAAGAGGTGACTATTCCACCAGATGCACAGATATTAATATAGGTAAACAAGAAACATGAAAGAGCAAAGAAACAAAATAATGCTACAGTAACTGATCCTAAAGAAATTGTCAACTTGCTGGAAAAGGAATTCAAATTAATAATCCTAGGGTATCTCACTGATATACGATAGAGTATAGACAAACAATTCAATGAAATCAGAAAAACAATTCACAGCCAAAATGAGGAATTTAACAAAGAGATAGATATCATTCAGAAAATCAAACAGAAATCACGGAATTGAAGAACTTATTGGATGAAAAAATACATCTGAAAGTCTCAAAAATAGACTAGATTGAGGGGAAGAAAGAATTTCTGTTCTTGAAGACAGCTGTTTTGAAATAAACCAGGAAGACAAAAAGAGAAAAAGAGTAAAGAAGAATGAGCAAAGTCTACAAAATGTATGGGATACAATTAGGCAAACAAATATTCAGATTATGGGCATTCCACAGGGAGAAGAAAACAAAAAACGTATTGAAAACATATTTAATGAAATAATAGCTGAGAATTTTTCTAGCCTTGGAAAAAACTATAAACATCCAAATTCAAGAAACTCAAAGTTCCCTAATAGATCAAACTCCCAAAAAGTCCTCTCCAACACACATTGTAGTTGAACTGTCAAAAGTTAAAGAAAAAGAGAGAATTCTAAAAATAGCAACACAAACCCATCAAGTCACATATAAGGGAATCCCCATTAGAGTAACAGGAAACTTTTAAGCAGAAATCCTACAAGCCAGGAGAGAATGGAATGATTTATTCAAAGGATTAAAAGAAGCAAACTGCCAACCACAAATATTAAACCTGACAAAGTTATCCTTCAGAGATGAAGATGAAAGAAATTCTCAGGTAAGCAAAAATTAAGGGAATTCATCACCACCCAATTGACCTTACAAGAAATACTTAGGGAGGTCCTACATCTAGAAGGGGAAGAATGATAACAACCATCATGAAAATATCCCAAAATATAAAACTTACTGGTAGATACAAAAATTTGAAAGAGAAAGAAATGAAACCTTATCAATACAAAACCCCACCAAAACACAAGGATAAACAATAACAGAGGAAGAAAGGAACAAAAGATACACAAAATAATCAGGAAACAACAAATAAAATGACAAGAGTAAGAGTTCACATATCAGTAATAATCTTGAATGTAAATGGGTTAAATGCTCCAATTAAAAGATATAGACTGGCTGAATGAATTTAAACAATGTGACCCATTGATATGCTGCCTACAAGAAACACACCTCATCTACAAAGACACACATAGACTGAAAATGAGGGGATGGAAAAAGATATCCCATGCAAATGGAAAACAAATGCAAGCAGGAGTCTCTATACTTATATCAGATAAAACAGACTTTAAATCAAAATCTATACTAAGAGACAAGAAAGGGCATTATATAATGATAAAGTGATCAATACAGCAATAAGATATGACAAATATAAATATATATGCACCCAATACTGAAACACTCAGATATATAAAGCAAATATTATTAGATCTAAAGGGAGAGATAGACACTAACATGATATTAGTTAGGGACTTAAACACCTCACGCACACCATTGGACAGATCTTCAAGACAGAAAATAAATATCAGATTTAAATGGCACCATGATGGATATAATGGACACATACAGAGCATTTCATCCAACAGCTGCAGAATACACATTCTTTTAATCAGCACATGGAATGTTCACCAGAATTGACGATATTTTAGGCCACAAAACAAATCTCCACAAGTTTGTAGTTAACTGAAATTGTATCAGGTATTTTCCCTGACCATAATAGAATGAAAATAGAAATCAATAATAAGAATAACTTTAAAAACTATACAAATACATGCAGATTAAACAATATGCTTTTCAATGACCATGGATTGAAGAAGAGATTAAGAAGGAAATAAAAAAAATTTTTGAAACTGAATATAGCAACATGACATACTAAAACCTATGAGATAAGGCAGAATTAAGACAGTTTATAGTAATAAATGTCTACATCAGAAAAATAGAAAGATTTAAAATAAACAACCCTACAATGAACCTTAAGGAACTGTGAAAGTAAGAACAGAACAAATTTAAAATAAGTAGAAAAAAATAAATAATAAAAATGAGAGCAAAGCATTGGCCAGTTAGCTTAGTTCGTCAAAACTCATGTTATAACACTAAGATCAAGAATTTGGATCTCCATACCAGCCAGCCAGCCAGCCAGCCACACACACACACACACACACACACACACACACACACACACACATTAGAGCAGAAACAAATGATAATAAGACTAAAAATACATTACAAAATATCAACCAAAGTATGAGTTTTTCTAAAAGAAAAAAAAAGAGTTATTAGCTAGACTAACCAAGAAAGAAAAAGACCCAAGTAAATAAAATCAGAAATGCAAAAGCAGACATTGCAACTGATACCACCAAAATACAAAGGAGCATTAGATACTATTGTGAACAATGATACATCAATAAATTTGAAAGCCCACAGAAAATGGATAAATTCCTAGATACATATGACTTACCAAGACTGATCCAAGAAGAAATGGATAACCCAAAAAGACAAATAACAAGTAACAAGACTGAATCAGTAATAAAGTCTCCCAACAAAGAAATTCCCAAGACCAGATGGCTTTACTGCTGGTTCTACCAAACATTTAAAGAATAACTAATCACAATACTTCTCAAACTATTTCAAAAAATTGAAGTGGATGGAATTTTTAAAAACTCATACTATGAGGCCTTTATTACTCTGATAACAACACCAGGAAAGGATATAACAAGGAAACAAAACCATAGGCCAATATTCCTAATGAACTCAGATGCAAAAATCCTCAATAAAATACTAGCAAACCAAACAGACAGCATATCAAAAAGATTACAAACCATGGTCAAATGGTATTTATCCAAGGGATGCAAGGATGGCTCAACATAAACAAATCAATAAACGTGGTACATTATATCAACAGAATGAAAGAAAAAAAACCATATGAATATCTCGATTGATGCAGGAAAAGCATTTGATAAAATTCAACATCCCTTAATGATAAAGATCACAACAAATTAGGTATAGAAGGAAAGTATCTAAGTACAAAAAGACTAAATATGACAACCCCACAGCTAACATCATACTGACTGCTTTTCCCCAATGCTTTGGCTTTTCCCCAAAGAACTTTAAGACAAGGATGCTCACTCTGACCACTTCTGTTCATTATAGTACTGGAAGTCCTAGCCAGAGCAATTAGTCAAGAGAAAGAAATAAAGGGCATCCAAACTGGAAAAGAAGTCTAATTATCCCTGTTGGCAGATGACATGATTTTGAGAAACTTAAAGATGCTGCCAAAAAACTCCTAGACCTGATAAACCAATTCAGTAAAGCTGCAGGATACAAAATCAACATACAAAAATTAGTATATTTTTATACACCATCAATGAACCCATAGAAAAATAAATCAAGAAGCTATCCCATTACAATAGCAACATCAAAAAATAAAATACCTAGGAATAAATTTGACAAAGAAGGTGAAAGATTTCTATAATAAAAACTATAAAACCCTGATTAAAGAAATTAAAGAAGACACATAAAGTAATGGAAAGATATCACATGTTCATGGATAGAAAGAATCAATATTGTCAAAATAACCATACTACCCAAAGTGATCTACAGATTTAGTGTAATTCCCATTGAATTACCAATGACATACTTCACCAAAATAGAAAAACAATGCAAACATTTATATGAAACAATAAAAGACCATGAATAGCCAAAACAATCCTGAACAAAAAGAACGAAGTGGGAGGCATCACACTCCCTGACTTCCAAATATACTCCAAAGCTATAGTAATCAAAACAGAATGATACTGGCACAAAAACAGACTTATAGACTAAGAGAACAGAATAGAGAATCCATAAATAAACCTACATACCTACAGCCACCTAATTTTCTACAAAGGAGCTAAGAATATAGACTGGGAAAGGACAGTCTCTTGAATAAATGGTTGTGGGAAAACTGGATGTCCATATGCACAATAATGAAACCAGACCCCTATCTCTCAGTATTTACAAAATCCAACTCAAAATTGATAAAGTACTTAAATGTAAGATGCAAAACTATACAAGTACTAGAAGAAAACAAAGGAGAAATGCTTTAGGACATAGGGCTAGGCAAAGATTTTATGAATAAGACCTCAAAATCACAGGTAAAAAAGCAAAGAGAAAGCAATATATATATATATATATATATATATATATATATATATATATATATATATATATATATATATATATATATATATATATATATATATATATATATATATATTAAGCTAAAAAACTTCTGCACAGAAAAGGGAACAACAGAGCAAAGAGACAGCCTGCAGAATGGGAGAAGATATTTGCAAACTGTTCATCCAATAGGAGATTAATATCCAGAACACACAAAGATCACAAACAACTCAATAGAAAAAAAAGCAATAAGCAGTCTGATTTAAAAATGAGCTAATGAGCTTAATAGACATTTTTCAAAAGATGACACACAAATGGCCAACAACTATGTGAAAAAATGCTCAGCATCACCAATCATCAGAAAATTGCAAATCAAAACTACAGTGAGATATCATCTCACCCCTGTTAGAATGGTAATTATCAGAAAGACAGAACATAACAAACGTTGGTGAGGATGTGGATAAAGGGAACTCTTAAACATTGTTGGTAGGAATGCAAATTGGTCCAGCCATAATGGAAAACAGTAGATAGCGTGAGAGATTTTTCAGACAACTACAGATAGAACTACCACATGAACCAGCAATCTCATTACTGGGCATATATACAAAGGAAAGGAAATCAACATATGGAAAAGATACCTGCACTCCCGTGTTTAGTGCATCTCTATTCAAAACAGGCAAGGCATGGAACCAATCTTAATGTCCACCAACGGATGATTGAATAAAGAAAATGTGGTATATACATAAAATGGAATACTACTCGGCCATAAAAAAAGAAAGAAATTCTACCTTTTGCAGCAATGAGAATGAGCTTGGTCAAAATTATGTTAAGTGAAATGGGCTAGGCACACAGAAAGAAATACTGTACGTTCTCACTATAGCTGGAAGGTAAAAAAGTGTATCTCATAGAAGTAGAGAGTACGGTGGTTATTAGAGACTTGTAAAGAGAGGGGGCAGGGGGAGGGGGAGAGGGTGGTCAATGGATACAGAATTGTAGCCAGATAAGAATAAGATCTAGTGTTCTATTGCAATATAGGGAGACTACAGTCAACAAAAAATTGCTGCATAAATTCAAGTAGCTAGTTGAGAGGATCTTGAACGTTCCCTACACAAAGAAGTGACAAATGTTTGAGGTGATGGATATGCTAAACACCCTGATATGATCATTGTACATGATCAATAAATGTACCACATATCACATTGTACTTCATAAATATATGCAATTATCGTGAGTCAATTAAGAAAAAATAAATAAAAAGAAAAAATTGAGGGATGGAAGTAGATTTACCAAAACCTGGGGAAAGGAATAATGGGGAAGTTATTGCTTAATGGGTACAGAGTCTGTGTTTAGGATGATGAAAAATTTTGAAAATAGATGGAGGTGTTAGTCACACAGCACTGCGAATGTAATTAATTCCTGGGAACTGTATGTTTAAAAATGCTTAAAATGGCAAACTTTATATTATATATATTTTATCACAACAACGACAACAAAAATTACTTAGCACTGAGCTCTGAATGCTGTACATTTTCAGTAAATGACAAGATCACTTAAAAACAGACAAACAAACAAACAAAACTTACAATAAGCAAACAGGACACCCAGAAACAGAATTCAAAATTTGTAATTTTCAGTCATGTAAAATAGAACATAAATTTATAAAATCCAGGATTCTCAAAGCTGTTCTAAAAATAGAACATCTAGAACTCATGGCAATTTTGCAGAACATTGAGATATATTATCTTAATTACGTCCCAGCAGAAAATACAACTATACTCTTTGCCTGATATGTACCTTTAATATAAGCACATGCATTTACTAAAAGAAAAAAGTCTGCTAAAGTAAGCCTAATTAAAAGTTTCTGAATATTTACATTAATATTTGTTTCTTTAATGTGCATTTTTTGTTTTTTTTTTAGGGGCTTGTATAACAATGGGTTGCAGAATATTTAAATAAGAATATCTTGAGAAGTTGTAGTTAGAAGGGTTATTTAAATGTTAAAAAAATGTCACGTGTCCATACATGTGTCCAACAAGAGATTCATTTTCAGCTTGGGCCCTATCTTAAAAATCATTCTTCACTTCAGCGTTTTAGAGCTATCTCTGGAAGAGCCCAGAGACCAAAGAATTCAAAGTTCTCATATGTGGGGGAAAAAAAAAAAAAAAAACTCAGGAAAGAGAGAACAGCATTTCCTTGAGACAGCTGGATAGTGGCAGAGCATATTGGATGGAAGCAAGACTCCTGAGCAGTGTAACTGACAAGTAGGTATTTTAAATCAGCTCTGAAGCAAAGCTTAAAAATAAGGTTTGCTTGAAGAAGTCAACCATTGCAGCACCAAATAACACTGGCTGGTATCTACCTGGAATATAGAGGGAATCCTCAAAAGATGAACAACATTGGAAGATAAATCTTTAGATTTGTGTTTTAAGTGATTTAATGGTAAATAGGAATTAGAAACTAGTATTAGGAGCCCCCAGGATGCCGTCTGGACAGTGTGGTATGTAATTATGCTTTTAAGGGTACTAAGCTCGGTCTGGTTCTCATTACAGAGTGTGGCTCAATCATTCTTGTCTAATCCTGTCATCTCAATGAAATCTTGAATTAAAGAGTTCCTCCAGAGATTATGATAGACAGAGTTAGGCTAAGTGGACCTTCACTGACCATCAAAGTCAAGATTCATATGCAAGATGGGTAAGCCCCACCACTGACAGAATGTTCAGCTGCTCCTTTCTAAATGTGTGACATCCCAATACCATAGAACTTATCAGTAGAGAAGCAACAGCAGATGTAAATGTTTAAGGGGGCAAAAAGAACAAGTACATTAATTCATTATTTTTTTCCTGTAATTTTTCGAGAGGGGAAAAAAAATTACTGTTATCTATATTAGCTCTCACACTTCAGGACCTGAGAGTTATGTGACAAAACCATTTGGAGACAACTTTCTAATTTATCAAAATATCTTTTTCTCACCTCTGTACTAGCCCATTACCCTGCATCCCATTCCCACTTCACCTTCCTCTTACTCCACAAACCATTACCTTCTAGCTTGGTTTGCTCCCCAACCACTGTGGCCCACTCCCCAACTAGGGGTCAGACTTTTCTAGGACAAGGTCACCCTTACACTTTTGAAAAGAGCACCAGCGTACTACTACCTTGAAACATAAATCTTATATTCAAACGTTTGAATAAAGATTTCCTTTGCAGTCTAGACAAATGAGGAGGGGTCACTTTGTGTCTTGTTTGGATAAGTAAGAGGAGAGGGTCTGTCATTGTAAAGTGTGCTGGGGTTGACTACAAAGATCAATCAGTGACCTTTTGAAGGTGACAAACAATGATATCTGGAGCCAATTTTGGTACTGTTATTCTGCCCCAGGCTCTGCAGGAGGCTGCAGTAGAAGCCTCATGCTCCTAACACCACTATTTGGCCTCAGAAAAAGTTTCCCAGCCAAGTTTAAACCCCTGGAGACTAAGGGTGTATAATTTAAGGACTAATATAAGCTAAGAGGGAAAGCAACAATACTAGTGCTCCCATAATGGAAAGATCATTATTTTTAGTTTGTATAGAAAGCAGAGCTGGCAGCTGTGAGGGAAAATGTACCCTTTGAAAAGAACCTACCATTGTTATTTTTAAGCTGTTGGAATACAGCCTTTGACTCAGAGGCAATTGTCATATCCTCGGAATTACCCCAATGATTTTGAAAGTAGCAATATACAAACAAAGAAATGTGAGGGGCCAGAGCTGAGAAGTTTTTTATGACCCATTATTTCTTTTGCCTTCTCAAGAATTTGTAACTTTACCAAGAGCTAATGGGAGAATAACAATGTCAGTTTTTTAAAACTTTCTTTTCTTCTGTTTTTGTTGTTGTTGTGGTTGATAAATATTTACCTATCTTTCCTTAGGCAGAATAACAGAAAGGTTACGTACCTGTCACACAGACTCCGTTTAGGTCTCCTACTTACTGTGTGGCCATAGTTAAGTTATTAACCTCTCTCAGTTTCCAGTTATGTACCTAATAGATGTAAAATGGAGATAATAACAGCATCTGTCTCTGAAGGAGGATGCATAATGTTTCATTCACTCTACACATACTTATTGGTAACTATTCTGTGTCTGGCAACATGGTAGGTGCTGGGGATAGCACGGAGAGGAAGACGAACACAAGATCCTTGTCCTGTTGGAACCTTAAAATTGAGTGAATCAGATGAGGTAAAGCATGTGTGCAACTAAGTGCCAGACGAAAACCAGATACTTAATAAATATTTGGCTTTATTCAATTGTAATAACCTACTGTGCAGACCACAGGGCTTGGGGTTAGGTTAACCAGGTTTGATCTGATTTCTACCACATATGAGAGACTTGGCTGGGGTACGGTATATAACCTCTGAGAGTTTGTTTTTTTGTTTGTAAATTGGGGGCATTAATAATGCTTACTTTCCAGGGCTGGGGTGAGGATGAAACGATATAACGCATGGTTCCTGGCATTCGGAAGAAGTTTATCAGTCAGGAACTTCTCAGATTGAAATGCTGCCAAATTGATAATGATGGGTGAAGACTACAAAACTAAGTTGGAAAGCCAACAAAAACAGCTGGCCGATCTGGCTTCAATCCCACTCTACTATCTTTATAAGCATCTGCCGTATTCCAGGTATCACATTCGGGGCTGTGGAAGACGCAGAAGTGAAGAGCACAGCTCCCCAGTCTTGAGGGGCAGACAGTCTCAGGAGAAAGACAGAGAGAAAAGCAGCTAACTCTAAGGGTGGCAGAACTCAGCAAGTATTGTGAGACAGAGGCCAGTGAACGGGGAGGGGGTAGCATCTACAAGGAATCTACTAGGGCCCAGACACTGAGCCAGGTGCATTAAAAATCATCCCATTTGATCTTTCCAACAATCCTGGGAAGGAGATGCTATTATCCTTCATTTTAAGGGTAAGGAAACTAAGATTTAGAGGATCTAATTTTCCTGTGCAAGATCACACAAAAAGTAAAAGAAAATGCAATATTTTTATCACCAAATCTTGATTCTAATGTTCTTTTTCCCACTATACTGTGATACTTCTCACTAGTCATTTATAGATCACAGTTTTCCTTGGGGGGAAAAGTAAGTCAAGAAAGGTAATAACAATTCAATAAATTGATTTTGTCATCCAAGTGCAATGCACTATTACTGTCAGAGGACCAAAAGAAACAGTGGATTTATTCAAGTGGAGAAATTTGCCAAGGAAAGTGAGGTTTATTTCAGATCAAGCATTTAAGTTATTTTTGTCTGTTGAATTGTGCCTGATCCCTTTATAGGATATAATTTATGGTGACCACATGCAATAGACTTGTGAAGGGCATAAATGTACAGCTAGACTTTGAGTAGGGACTCAGGACATGATCTTGAAAGCATTATGGCGGTTAATGAGTATATTAAAATGGTCATGTTGTTCATGAATCGCTCTATAATTGAGTCAGTGGGTAGATATTATAGAAAAAATGGATTTAGAGAGAAACTCAAGGTAACTAAGCAATGTATGGTTAAGGATCAAGGTCCTGAAAGAGAAGGTTTAGCTGTTCTTCAAGAGGCCAACTCACAAAATTCACAAGATTAGTTGTCTGAAGCAGTTTCTCTATGGATAGGATTAATCCCAATTCAAAGGCAACAATAGATGTATTTAGATATTCAGTCAATGCTTGGCAGGATATAAAATAATCCTGTAGCTTGGCCAATGGTACTGTTAAATCCGGTGAAAGAATATGTTAAAAAAAAATAAGGATGTGTGTATGGGGTTCTGCATCTACAAAGAATAAGGGGAGAACAACACTTTGTCAGTGTTGATTCACTGTTGTCCAAGGAGAGAGATTCTGAATGTAACAGTAACACATATCCATATTTGGTACACCAGGACCAGTTTAAGAAGTATCTTCACTACCTATAGAACATACTTCTTAATATTATTCATTGCTCCTTGTTCTAATTTATGTTCACAATGGAACAATTGAAATGTCTGATGTGGATTACTTGGAATTTTGGATGTATATATTCTGATTATAATCTGCAAATATATATTTACAAGTTAATATGTTGGCCTCTGAATTATACTTTGATCTCTTGTGATTGTGGTCATCGTGAGTCAGTTCCAAGCAGTCACTTACCTTTGAGTGCCCTGACATTGTTTCTGAACCCATGATGCTGAGGCAAGACCTTGAGTCATGATGGTTATACCTAAGACTACAGTCATCAGGACACCCTGTCTGAACATCTGGCCATCACGTTTAGTGCTGATATTCTAATTTCAGCAGATCATGAATATTAAAACAACCCTCTCTTTTTTTCCTGTAGAAGGTTATTCCCTGGCCCTTAAGCTGGAAGACAACAAATGTAGCTCTTTTCTTCAGATCCTGTTTGTAAAACTCTTGTCATGTGACATTCACCAAACAGCCATTACTATCTTTATGATGTTAGTAGGTAGAGGTACAGAAATTAGTAAAACAGAAGCACTGCCCATCAAGTACTGTGCCAGGTGGAGAAATCATTTATGCATTCATACATTAATTCACTTGTACTTACATTTGTTTGTTCATTCATTCATCCACTCATTCATATACCCATTAAACAAATATACATTGATTGTCTACCATATGCCAGGCACCAGGGATTCATCAGAGATCAAAACAGACAAGTTTCTTGACTTCATGGTTCAATAAATAAACAAATAAATAAATAAATATGTAGTGTGTCCAAAGATGATCAGTACTACCAAAAATGTTAAAACAGAGTAAGATGGGAAGAGAGTGATAGGCTGGGGATAGGGGCAGTGGTGGCTATCACTTTATTTTACATAGAGTGGTAATGGCAGATTTCTACATTAACAGAAAACTTGAGGAAAGACCTCAAAGGAGTGGAGAAATGAACAAAGTGAATAAGTGAGAAAAGAGTGTTCCCAGGAAAAGCAAATACAAAATGTAAGGACATACGGCATGCAGTCAAAAAGTAACATGGAGTGAAGTGGAAGAATAGTAGGATGTAATTTCAAAGGATTAATGGGGGCACAGTCATGTAGGACTTCATATGACTTGATGAAGACTTTACATTTTACTTGAAATAAAATGGGATGCTAATGAAGAGGTTAACGGAAGGAATTGACATGATGTGTCATTTTACAAAGATTACTCTAGTGTTTTCCAAAGATTACTCTACGATGTGGCATTTTACAAAGATTACTCTGGCATTTTACAAAGATTACTCGTATGGGGAACAGGTTGTTGAAAAGCAAGCATGGAAGCAAGAATACCACAGAAAAAGTGCAGTTCAATGATTTAAGTACATTTCTAATACAGCAATCCATGTCTTCAGAGGTTGGGTGAGGGATGACTTTCTTCATGTTGGAAAACTAGCCTGCAAGAGGAATAAAAAAGAGTGGTGCATGATGCATGGAAAGAGCACCTGTAGAACATTTGCCTACAATCTACTTGAGGTTACGTTCCCACTCTTATGCAACGTAGGAATAAAAAAAGAGTAAAGATTTTGTCCAGCACATAAAAGGAAACACAAGTAATTCACTTCTTACTCTACCCTGAACCCACTCTAGTCAGGGGGCAATATAAATACCTTCCAGTGGTACTAAAATAATGATATTTCAAACTCTCCTTACTCTCCAAGAAGCTTGGAAGGAGAGAAATAAGTAATAGGAAACTGGAGTGTCCCTATTGGGGGCATATTTTTGTCTTCCTCCAAAGGCTGAAATGGAGGCACCACAACCATCTTTGAGAAAAAGAGGCAGTGGCATTTATAATAACATTAGTAATTGGACTAGCTAACATTCCGACACTTCCCTATGTAGTGGCTTTGGGGATAGCATAAGAGCTGTCAGGAGCAGCCATGATTTTGAAAAAATGGTGAAAGTACCTCAGTGGTAAAACAGTGACTCAGTGAAACACAAACAGTCAAGAAAGAGAGAGATCAGAAATACCCTGACTAAGGACTCTAAAGCCATTTGCTTCATCAATTGTGGTCAGACAGTTAGAGAAGCAGAAACTGCAATCAAGTTGGTGAGATTAAGAGGTCCACACAGATGGAGTAACAAGTTGACCAGGTGCTAACTAGAGTTGATGGAAGTGGAATTTGGAGACAACACAAAGGTGGTTGTGGTGGAGGGTTCTCAGTCCCTCTCAATAATCAGCACAAGTATCACACATTTGCATAAGATTCTTCCTTCTAGCACCAACTGGGAAAAACCTAAAGGAGATTGGGACTAATCTAAATGTTTTACTAACAAAAGAGATACTTATTCCATAATGTCCCCCAGGGCTTATTTTTCCATTCTAATTTGTATTGCACTAAAATATATGTGTGGGAAGGTCTTTGTTGTGATAAATGTGGCACCTGTCAAGTTCTAGTGGGACTGAAAAAGGGAAAAGATGAAGGCATTACGAATAGCTCCTGGCTGCAGAAGGAATCATGGCTTTAGACAAGATGCAGTGACTTGGAGGGTTAACTAGGGCTTGTAGTGACTGAAAAACAAAAGAAAATGTACAACTTTTTACCATAAGATAGCTAAAACTAAAAAGCCTGGGAAGGAAGCGGTTGGGAGAGAAGACATATGAGAGAGGAAGAGCTTTTAATAGCTCTCTTTTATATCAAGTAATTGAGAAGGCCAAGCACAGGCCCAGAGCTGGACAGATGTTCAGAAAAAGGCCAAGAATACCCTAAACTTTCACCTCTAGAAGACCTTCAGGCTCTGCACAAGCAGGAAGAGCAGAATGAAGCAGAATTGTAAATAGACTTGCTAAATATTGAAGGAGTGCCCCAACACAGAGTCTACAAAAACTGGCAATGTATTTTCTCTTTCTTTTCCTTTTTTTTCTTTTTGTTGTTTGTTTTTTGGCTACAGATGTTTAAGGAAACTCCATCAAAACACTAGCTGACTGGTGAACAGATGGAGCACAGACTTCAATGCCAAATAATGCAGACTTTACAAAAATAGTGAAGAAAAACTACTAAATATAAACAAACAATAACCCACAACAAACAGCAAAAACAGACCACAAAACAGGAGTATCTGATTTCTTGAGTTTCACATTATATTACTCAAGATGTCCAATTTTAACAAAGTATTATAACGCATGCAAAGAAACAAGAAACTATGGCTCATTTACATGTAAAAAGAAAAGTTTTTTAATAGGAACTCTCCCTGAGAAAGCTCAGGCATTATACTAATGAAGATGAAGACATTGAATAAGCTGTCTTAAATATGCTCAAAAAGCTAAAGAGCACCATGAACAACAACAACAACATCAACAACAAAACATAAAGAAAACCAAATATAATATCAATCATTGTGCAGTATATGCATGTACTGGTACAACATACTGTGCCCCAGAAAAATAAAATAAAATAAATAAAATAAAATAAAATAAAATAAAATAAAATAAAATAAAATAAAATAAAATAAAATAAAATAAAATAAAATAAAATAAAATAAAATAATAAAATAAAATAAAATAAAATAAATAAAATAAAATAAAATAAAATAAAATATAATGAAAGAGATATAAAGTATTAAAATGGAAGCAAATAGAATTCTGGAGTCAAAAATAACTAAATTCAAAAACACTTGAGGGGTTCAATGGCAGATTTAAGTAGGCAGAAGAAATAATCAGTAATCTCAAAGATAAGTGAGTTGATATTAACCAGTCTGAAGAGCTGCCAGAAAAAAGAATAAAGAAAAAATAACAGAGCCTGAGACCTATGGATCATCATCAAGCATATCAATACACACATAATTGGAGTCCCAGAGAGAGTGAAAAAGGGGAAGAAAAATTATTTGAAGGACCAATGGTCGAAATTTCCCACATTTGGCGAAAGATATTAACCTACACATCCAAGAGGCTCAACAAACTCCCAGCGGGAAAAACTCAAAGAATGTTTGAGCTTCCACACTGATGCATAGTACAGTCACATTACTGAATCAACAACAAAGAGACATTCTTACAAGTAGCAAGAGAGAAGTAACTCATTATGTACAATAAATAGGATTATAGGCCAATTTTTCATCAGAAACCATGCCATGGAGACCAGAAGAGAATGAGAAGATATTTCATTTGTAAAGTTCTGAAAGAAAAAAATAAAACTACTTAACCAAGAATTCTACATTTGGCAAAATTATCTTTCAAGAAATGAAGGCAAAATTAAGATTATCCAGATAAACAGAAACTGAGGGAGTCTGTCACTAATAGATCTGCCCTAAAAGAAATGCTAAAGGGTATCATTCATGTTAAAATGAAAGGATATCAGACAGTATCTTGAAGCCATATGAAAAAAAAATGTGACAATGTCCATATCACCCAAAGTGACCTACAGATTCAATGCAATTCCCATCAAAATTCCAATGACATTTTTCTCAGAAAAAGGAAAAAAAAAATCCAGACATTTATATGGAATAAAAAAAAAAAACCATGAATAACCAAAGCAATCCTGAGCAATCAATCAATCAATCAATCAATCAATCAATAATAAAGTTGAAGGTATAACATTGCCTGACTTTAAACTACACTACAAAGCTATAACAACCAAAACAACATGGTACTGGCATAAAAACAGACACGTGGATCAATGGAATAGAATAGAGAACCAAGAAATTAACCATATTCTTACAGTCATCTGATCTTTGGAAAAGGCACCAAGTCTACGCTCTGGGGAAGAAACCACCTCTTCAGCAAATGATGCTGGGAAAAATGGATATTCATATGTAGGAGAAAGAAACTAGACCTGTCACTATCACCATATATCAAAATCAACTCAAAACGAATTAAAGAATCAAACATACACCCTGAAACAATAAAACTGCTTAAAGGAAGCATAGAGGAAACATTCCAGGGAGCAGGAGTGGGTACAGTCTTAATGAACATGACCCTAAAAAGCACAGGCAACTGAAGGAAAAATAAACAAATGGGATTATATCAAACTAAAAAGCTTTTGCACAGTGAAAGAAACAATCAATATAGTAAAAAGACAACCAACAGAGTGGGAGAAAATATTTGCAAACTATGCATCTGATAAAGGATTAATACCCAGAATATACAAGGAACACAAAAAAGTTTACAACAAAAAAACCAAATAACCCAATTAGAAAATGGGCAAAGGAGTTGAATGGGCATTTCTCAAAGGAAGATATGAGAATGTCCAATAGACACATGAAAAAATGCTCAACATCACTCAGCATTTGGGAAACACAAATCAAAACCAGTTTGAGATACCATCTCACTCCAGTTAGGATAGCTAATATCCAAAAAACTGAGAATGATAAATGCTGGTGAGGTTGCAGAGAAAAAGGAAATCTCTCACACTATTGGTGGGACCGTAAAATTGTGCAGCATTTGTGGAAAATGGTATGTAGATTCCTCAAGCAATTACAGATAGATCTACCATATGACCCAGCTATCCCACTGCTGGGAATATACCCAGAGGAATGGAAATCATCATGCCGAAGGGATACCTGTACTCCCATGTTTATTGCAGCACTATTTACAATAGCCAAGAGTTGGAACCAGCCCAAATGTCCATCACAGATGAGTGGATAAGGAAACTGTGGTATATCTACCAATGGAATACTACTCTGCTATAAAAAAGAATGAAATACTACTATTCACAACAACATGGATGGACTTAGAGAAAATTATATTAAGGAAATAAGTCGGGCACAGAAAGAGAAAACCACACGTTCTCACTTATTTGTGGAAGCTAAAAATAAACAAACAAACAAACAAATGGTGGTGGAGGGGGAAGAAGACACAATAATCACAGCAATCCCTTGAACTTGTTAAGACAAAAGAACAGATATGATGTAATGGAGGGGTGAGTAGGGGAGAGAGGGAGGGGAGAAAGGGGAATGGGTAAAGAGACATGAATATCAACTACAGTGTATATTGAGCAGTTAAAATAAATAAATAAATAAACTTTAAAAAAAGTAAAAACAACTAAGTAAATATAACAGCCACTATCATTGTATGTTTGATTTTTAACTCCTCTTGTTTTCTGTATATAATTTAAAAGATAAATGCATAAAACAATAATTGTAAGTCTATGTTAAAGGGTAATGAAACTGTAAAAAAAAAAAACAGTTTTGTGTACTATTGAAACAACTTGGCATTAATTTAAAGTTGATTGCCATAAATTTAACCAGCTATAATCTCCAGGGTAACTACTGAGAAAAACACATTTAAAATATATACAGAAAAAGAAAAGAGAACCAAAACATTGCACTAGAAAAATCAATTATGCGAAAGAGGACAGAATTAGAGAAATTGAGGAACAAAACAGATATAAGACACATAAGAAACTAGCAAAATAGCAAAAACAATCCATTACTTATTAAAAGGCAGGGATTAGCAGATCAAATTAAAAAAAGAAAAACATGATCCAACTATATTCTTTATGTAAAAGACTCAGTTTAGATCCAAAACACCAAATAGGTTGAAAGTGAAAGAATGGAAATGAAATTCTATGAAAATAGTGACGAGGGGCTAGCTCATTAGCTCGTTTGGTTAGAGTTTGGTGCTGATAACACCAAGTTCAGGGTTTGATCCCTGTACCAGCCTGCTGCCAAAAAAAAAAGAAAAAGAAAAGAAAAGAAATAGTGACCAAAAGAGAACTGGAGTAGCTATATTGATATTAGACAAAATAGACTTTTACTCAGAAACTGTTCCAAGAGACAAAGGACATATATTTATAAAAATGTTAATCTGTCAAAAGATTTAACTAATATATACATATACACAAAATAACAGAGCCCCCAGGCACATAAAGAAAACATTGACAAAACTGAAAGGAGAAATAGCTCTACAGTGATAGTTGGAGGCATCAATACCCTACTTTCAATGATGGGTAGAGAAACTAGACAAATCAGTAAGGAAATAGAGGACTTAACATTATAAACTAACTAGATGTAACAGATAAATACATAACACTCTACCCAATAACAGAACAAACATTTTTTTCAAGTGCATATGAAACTTTCTTCAGGAGAGACCATAAGTTAGGTCCCAAAACAAATTTCAATATATTTAAAAAGATTACAATTATACAAAATATCTTCTCTGACTAAAATGTAAAGAATTTAGAAATCTATAACAGAAAGAAAACTGAAAATTTCACATATATGTGGAAATTAAATAACACATTTTTAAACAAAGGATAGGTCAAAGAAGAAATTACAATTGAAATTAGAAATCCTTTGAAACAAATTTTTAAAAAAACATAACATACCAAAAATTATGAAATGAAGTGAAAGCAGTACTCAAAGGACATTTTATCATTGTAAATATCTATATTAGAGAAGATGAAAGATCCAAGTTAATAACCTAACCTTCTGACTTAAGCAAATATCAAAAGAAAAGCAAGCTAAATCCAAAGATAGAAGAAAGAAGAAAATAATAAAGATCAGACTGGAGGCAAATGAAATAGAGAATAGGAAAAACAATAAAGGAAATCAATGAAACTGGAATTTGGTTCTAAAAAATAAATTGAATATGTGAACAGGTCTATAAAAAAGGCACATGCAAAAAACCAAAAAACAAAAAACAAAAAACCTAGACACAATCATCACATTTTTTATAAAATTAATTCAAAACAAATCATAGTGTTAAATATAAAACAAAAACCCATGAAACTTCTAGAAGAAAATGTAGGAGAAAATCTAGATGACCTTAGTTTTCTATGGGATTTTATTGGTTTTTGTTTTTTTGCTTTTTTGGTGTTTGGCCCATAAGCAGATCCTAACCCTTTGACTTTTGTGTTATAACGCCATGCTGTAACCAGCTAAGCCAACCAACTAGCCTTGGGTTTTTAGATACAACATGTAGAGCACAATCTATGAAAGAATATATAAATTGAACTTTATTAAAATTAAAAATCTTTTGTTCTGTGAAAAACGTTAAAATAATTAAATGACAGGTCACTCATTGGGAGAAAATATTTACCACACAAATACCTGATAAAGCTGATAAAGGTCTTGTAACCAAATTATGTAAAAAAGAACTCCTAAAACTCAACAATAAGAAAACAATCCAATTTTTAAAAAAGGACCCAAGACCTGAACAGACACCTCACCAAAGATATACAGATGGCAAATAAACATGAAAATATGCTCAACTCGTCATCAGAGAACTGCAAATTAAATAATGTGATACCAGTACATATCTATTAGAATGACTAAAATAAACAAACAAACAAGCAAACAAAACCCTGACAAAACCAGAATCTGTTGAGAATATGGAGCAACAGGAACTCTCACTCATTGCTGTTGAGAATGCAAAATAGTACAGCCTCTTTGGAAGAGAGTTTAGCATGTTTTAAGAAGCTAAATGTGTATTTACCAAACTGATCTGAAGTCATATGCCTATATATAAACCCGTGTGTGATTGTTTATAGCAGCTTTAGTTATTTTTCTCCCAAACCGAAAGCAACTAATATACCCTTCAGTAGATGAATGGACAAACAAACTGTGGTACTTTCATAGAATGTAATATTATTCAGAATTAAAAGGCAGTGAACTATCAAGCCACAGAATGGCATAGATGAGTGTTCAATACATATTACTAAGTGAGAGATGTCAGTCTGAAAAGTCTATGTACTATATGAATACAATCACATAAAATTCTCTAAAAGGCAAAACTACAGAGATAGCTAAAAACATCAATGTTGTCAGAGGTTTGGGTGATTTTTTTCAGGTAATGAAACTCTTCTGTAAGATACTTTAAAGGTGGACATATGACACTATGCATTTGTCAAAACTAATAGAACTTTATAGCACACGTGAAACTTAACATATAAAAATCTTAGAAAAAGCATTTAAGAGTTTGGGGATCTCAGGATGGAATGAATAGTGTAACCTCACTAAAGCAGGGAGAGAGAAAGGATGGTGACCTAAATAACATTGGAGATGAGTGGAGTATGTAAGATAAGGCAAAAGGTGCTGTTCATAAGTACTATACTCTCGTCGGTAAAGGTGTTTTGTGGGGGATAGGTTATTAATTCTTGCACCACTGTACATGTGTACTGGAATTGAACAATTAAGTAAACAGTGGTGTATGGTGCCAGTCAGATTTCTTATTGTTGGAGTGAGAGATTACAAAGAAGAAAGGCAAGGAGGCTGGAATGATTCACGTGGTAATTGATTATAAACACAAATAGCAGTAAGAACAAATGTTTAATTTAATATAGATACAGATATTGTATGTATACATATTTATAGATATGCATATGTACACAGCTTTAGCATATAGCATATATTCCATTGCTCTGCCAGCTGAGAGGGCCAAGAAGCAATGACATACCAGCAGCAATGAGCACACCTGGTGCCCAGAAGTTGGTTTCTAATACTACTCTCTAATAAAAGATAACAGGGCTTCTTGGGAAAATGGATTATTCTAGGACTGGGCCAGAAAATATACAGGATGAGCTTCGAGCATCCTGTAGGGCCAGAAAGTAATTGGTAATAATAATAATAATAACAACAACAACAACAACAACGATGATGAGATTATGTCAAAGGGACACAGAAGCCAACTGAAAGAGATCCCAATGTCCAAAGTTGGAACATTTTGAGAAACAAATTAAAGTAGTATTAAAACTGCGAGTATAAAGTAAACACTGATGAGTTCATACTGATACAAATAAGCCATCAAATAAGTAAATGTGGAAAAATAAACAAGTCTTCCATGCAGAAGCATTCCAAGTAATTTATGTATATACTCCACCCTCAAGGAGGTAGGGCATAGCTTTCTACTTTTACTGTGAGCTGTGCATGGTGACTTCTATCCAAAGTCACAGTATGGAAAAGAGGGAAAAATAATACAGCAGAGAAAGCTGACAAACACTGTCTCAAACAGGTGACCAAAGCTATCATCAGCAGTGGTAAGTCATCCTGAGAACACGTACTCTTCATATGTGATGAATATGGTACCTTACCTCTGCGGTCTTCCTTCCAAAATCACATAACTTCAGTCTAATCGTGAGAAAAACATCAGACAATTCACAATTAAAAAACATTTTAGAAAGCACCTGTACAGTACTTCTCAAAAATATTAAGATCATCAAAAACAAGGAAATTCTGAGAAACTGTCACAGCCAACAGGAGCCTACAAACAATGATTAGATTTAATATGGTATACTTAATGGGATCCGATTATACATAAAATAACTATGGAAATCTGAATAAAGTATGACCTTTAATTAATAATAATATAACAATATTGCTTCATTAAATGTAACAAATGTACCATACTAATGTAAGATACTAATTTTAAAGAAAACTGGCTGTGGGGTATACGGGAACTATCTTCACAAATTATTGGTAAATTTAAAACTATTCTAAAATTTAAGAGAAAGTTTATCTTAAAAATGAACAATAATTAAAGTCATTTTGTATTCCCCTGAAGTGTTTTTTTCTATTTATTTTACACACTTTGAATTTTATTTTATATGTTTTTATATATTTTCCAATTATTTTAAACATATGCATTTCCATTGTTATTAAAAACAATTTACTCATTGCAGTAGCAGTGTTATAAATGGAGGCACTGTACTCTCACTTGCATTTAACGCATTTAAAACATCTCTATTTATAAAAGATCTTCCTCATAATAGAGTGTTTCTTAAGGATTAGATATAGGAATTTTTCCTACTTATTCTCAAGAATGAGTATCAGAGATGTGGTTATTTGAAGGGGAGACAGTAGGAAACAGCAGAATATGCTAAACGCAATGCTTTTCACATTTTCACACGTATGAAACTGACGTGCAGTTCTTGTTAGTTAAAATGTTAATTCCAATTCAGTGCATCTGGGCTGGACCTTGATATTCTGCATTTCCAACAAGCTCCCAGATGATCTGATGCTGTTGGGCCATGGACCATCCTTTGAATGGCCAGTACTGTCCCTGGATTCAGGTGAGCTGGATTAATTGCCTGCTATACCATTTCTGTCTCTTGGGTAACTTTCAAAAATCACATGCCCCACCTTGTTCTACTTTCAATCCTTGGCTGTTGTGAATAAAATTTCTCTGTGAACTATAAAATACTTAGTATGTTTGCGCTCTCTCTCTTCTCTTTTTGTCCCTCTTTCTCATTGGAAAGTTCTCTGTGGTAAAGCCCCCTGCATTGCACATTGCACCTTTTGCAAAAGTGTCTCAATCACAAAAATGGCAACATTAGCAACTAAGACATGCATGAAATGACTGCAGCACCATTAAGGTTCTTACAGTCCTCATTGCCAGGAGTCAGACCGTTTAATCCTCATTAGGACCAATATCATTAACGGAAGGAGTTAGGAGGCCTAAGTGGCAATAAAACCTGAGCCTTGTTTTCAAGGAAATTGACATTCTTAGCAGAGCTGGGCAGGATACCAGTCGTTAGGAATGTTAGAATCATCATTAAGCAAGAGCAAGTCAATCATACTGAAGATGGCAGGTGAGCCTGGTGTTTTCCCAGAAATGGATGCTCTCAGCAGCATGTTCCCAGCAGGGGCCCAGGACAATATTTTCACCAAAATAAACAGGAATGTTGGGATTTGCATTTCTGTCTCTGGGATGTGATCATTGAGTTGTCAAGTAACACAAGATCCAAGAGTCATGGTTTCTAAGTAGACATATCCAGTGCAATCTCTCAAGGAAACACACTTTATTTCATTGATGGAACATAATCAACTAATGTATATTATCTAATTATACGGGTTCTGACACAATTGATAAACGGATGAAGGGAGACACATATGGATGGATGAATGGGTTAATAAGTGAATAAATAAATGAATGAATTAAGGTATGAGTGAATAATGGTTTGATAGGCAGTCACTTGGGATTTGGTGAATAATGGGATTACATTTTTAACATGCCAGAAACTCCATTAAACCTAAGCTAACTAGTACATGATGAATGCTAGAGCCAAAGGAAAGTAGGCAAGTCAAATTTACGTACATGTGGATTTTGAAATTTAAAAAAGAGGTAGAAAAATGGAAAAATATTAGATTGAAAATATATGAGTGCAGAAACCAAGACTATCTTATCTATGACTATGTATTCAGCACCAAGCACATTTTCTGACACACAATAGGTGCTTAATAAACATTGCTGAATGAATGAATAAGTGGATGATTACAACAATTGTGCTAAGACTTTGAAGTGTATGACAATGATTTATGGAGAACATGTGAAGCCTTCATTCTCAAAAAATCTGATTTTGTAGGTCTGGAGTGAGTCCAAGGTATTTAGTTCTTCAATAAATAACATTAAGCTCAATATTGAAACCAGATCTTTGATTTAAAGTTCAAGACTTTGCTTCTGAATTTACCAGGCTATTGCTTGAGCAGATAATTCTATAAATAAGTTACATTTCAGACTAAACTGTATGTTCAGTGATTATGTCCCATTCTTTTCTGAGATATCAGTTAGTATGATTGCTCTCAACTTTGGATCAGCATTGATGGAGGGATTTTAAAAAGGATGATACCTGGGGCATCCCATCAGTCAGATAAATCACAAATCTGGAAATAGGGCTCGGAGATCAGTCCATAGAGCAGGTGTCCTCAACACAATGAGATTGAAGGACCTACCTCTTCTGCACCTGCACCACTTTAAATTAAACTTTACATATCCCCTCTTATCCCCTTCTCCATCATTTGTTGTTTTATTTTCTAAAATCTGCTGAATTCAAACCAATTTATATCATGAATTCTGGTTAAAAACCAGGAAAAAAGCCCACTGAATTAAAATGAACCAGAGCAGAAATAAGCTGGGAAAGAATCCACTGTTTAAATTGTAGTTTCATGTCATTTACTTTTATTTAATAATTTAGTTTGGCAAGGCCACGGTTTGTTCCATCGTCATGTAGCTTGGATCCGGGAGATGAAAAAAGTTTTGCAAATCTTTTTTGCAAAAGCAACTGCTTTGTTACTAGCCTGGCCGTGAGGTGGCACCACCGCTGCCTGGACTGGTATTCTCAGATGGGAGAGGATTGTTCACAAATGCATAACCTTCATTTATTAATTAAAAATAGGTATGTTCTCTATAAATCTCCTAACTTGTTCCAAAACAGATTTAAGGAAAATGTAAATATAACTCAATATACAAAGAAAATATACATTGGAAGTAGATGAAGACAATAAAGCAAAGGGAAAACAAGGACAACACATACAATGAAGCGAACTGAGTCCACATCACCCTCTGCTCTCCTATCTACAGGGCTTCCTGAGGCTCCCAGGACCTCTCCAATTTACCCACCTCTCTCAGCCTTGGTGATCTTCTCCTAATGCCAATTTCATCCTGCAGACTACATCCTTCCCTACTGACATACTGCACCCAATTCTCTGCCTAACATTTGTGCCCTTGCCATGATCCTCCAACTTTAGCATGCACCAGAATTGCCTAGAGAGCTTGTTAAAACCCGGATAGCTGGGCTCCTCCACCAGAACTTTTGATTAGGTAGGTCGGGATTCGAGCCTGGGAATTTGCCTTTCTCAAAGGTACCAGGTGATGCTCATACTCTTGGTCTGGGGACCACACTTTGAGGCCCACTGCTCTTACAGTTTCTCATTATAACACATACTCTTCACATAAAGAAATACTGTTTTCCCTGACTTACAAGGGAGGCCATGCTCTGGCTTTTATCTTCCTCTTTAGATTAATTTAACAGCAGTCTCTCCTTAGCCTCCAAGTTGCTACTGCAAGTGGCCTTTGCCCAGTTTCTCAAATGAGCTGTACTCAATTCTGCTACAAGCCCTTTGAATTATGCAGCTCCCTGTCACCATGAAACTCACCACACACACCCCTGCCCCACCACCATTTCCAATACCTTATCTGTCCAGTTATCTCAATTCATTTGTCATTTCTACAGGGAAGCCCTTAGTTTAAATCAGGGTTCCTTGTTATATGATTTCACAGAACCACACTCCTTTCCTTTCAACACTTATCCCCATTGATAATTTTACATTCATGGGTGTAATATGTGAGTGAATTTCTTTCTCCTCCCCTGAATTCCAAGCACCAAGAGAGTGAGAGCCATGTTTGTTTTTGTGCATTAATTTTCTCAGGTCCTAGTGCACTACTTGGGACAGATAAGCCATTTCCTTTTGATGGAATAAGTTTGCATAATGTACTGGCTAAGGTTGGATTTCACATTAGCTCTAAGTTCCAGCCACAATTTTGAAAGAAAGAGAAAAAAGAAAGAGAATTATGCAATTCACAGTCTTTACATTGCCCATAAGTTGCAAGAAAATTAATTGTTCAGAACTATTACAACCATCTCTGATTCTTAAAGTAGGGTGGGGGTTGCATGTGACTCAAACATTCTGGTCAGCCCAAGACATGCGTTGATGTTGTCCATCTGCAAACCCAGTAATCAAGTTCTTGGTGTGGCTTCTGTCCTTCCCTCAGTTGCCCAGTGCAGGACAGCAGAAGACTTTCAGAGCACAGCATGGTGATGACAGGTAGACAGAATGTGTTGCTATGCAGGTACAATGCTGATGGCTGATGGTCCAGTTTCACCCAGAGTAGATTTAGATTTCTCAGAGGAATAGATGGACTCAATATACTTCAAACCATATTCCAAGAATATTGTCTCTCTCAGCCAAACTTCTGAAAGATATTGGACATCACCACTGTGTTTAAGATTTTACTCCCCAACAAGTCACCAGAGGGCAGTTCGGGTGGGTTCCATTAAAGAGTGAAACCATATGATTTATTAGTCAGCCTAGATAAGATGCCTGAACTTCAGACAAGCTGTCCAGGTCCTCCTGGGACAGCCAAGTTTATACCTATAATCATGTTAGTACTCGTATTCTGACCTCCTTGATCTGCAAGCTTAAATCTTTCAGGCTCCAAATTTGTTATAGGGAGATCCAGTGTAGGCACGAAGATTAATATAATGTGAAGAATGTGGGCTGAACTTGCATCACAGTACCCTGGGTTCAAATCCTGCCACTATATACCCCTGAGTAAATTAAATCCTCTAAGGACCCATTTCCTCAATTGGAAATATTAAATATGATTTTTTTAAATTTAGGCATAAATAAAATCTGTATGTAAAGTACCCAGCTTATGAAGTATAATAAATGCTATTTTTGTTTCTTTATTCACTCATGGTTATAATCAGTTATTGTTTTAAGAAATCCAACTCTCGATGTACTACTACAAAGTAACATAACAGGAATTTTGATTTGTGAAGCAAAATGAATTTGAGGCCAGGCTAAGCCTGGCTACTGGCCTTTGTTCCTGTTCCCTCATATGCCTTGGGAAAGACCTAGTGGATGTTTTTTAAAAACTAAAATAGGAAAAAGTGATTCCCCATGGCCTTGGAGATGATGGGCCCTAAAAGAATCAGGCTACCTATTGCTCTCACTCAGGTGGCAACAAGGCAGGCATCCCCGGCCCCCCTCAGAGGCTTTTGTTCACAGCCGAATCCTGCAACTGAGGGTGCTCATGTACACCTTGTAATTCAGGCATTAACCTGGCTTGCTGAGCTGCCAGATCCTCTCCCTAGTGGTTTCTGCAAAGAGTTTTGAGCTTGTCAGCTCATTTTTCACTTGCAGCATCTAACTCTGGAAATGGCTAATGATCTTTGGCTGCCCCCAACTCTGGTGAACACACAGAACAATTTTTAACAGAATTCTTCCATTTTTAATATTGCTTGGAGCGCTGTAGTCAAACAGCAGTCACTGGGCATTGAAAGACATAGTTTTGACCTGTCTCTGCCCCTCAAAGGACATTCAAAGAGGGAGAATGGAATGTGCAAAGTTATAGAGGCAACCAAAGGACCTGCAGTGTATAGAAAGCACTGGGGAATCCAACATAGCTGGAGCCTTTGGGATACAAAGTGGTGATGGGAATCATTTCAGACAAGGATGCTTGGAATGGTGTTGAAGGGCTCTTGTTTTGGGGTTCTTCTTACTCTTTTAAGGCATGAAAAATTGGCGTGTGTGAAGTGGACATGGAAGTGCTGCTGCAATCAAATTACGTTTGAAATATCACTCTCCTTCTGGTGGGCTTTATGAAGGACAGAGAGAAGATAATGCAGACAGCAGTAAACAGTTGTTAAGGCAATCCAGATTTTCAATTATACATATATACATTCACATTATAATATATATATATAAATATAATTTAATACATATACATATTTCCTTATGTGAACATCTTAACCACCATCTAACTGCACACACACATGTACACACACACAGTTCAAACAGAACTCAGAGTGAGGATGGAGAATAGTTATTAAACTGAGGAGGAGATCTTATGGAAAAATCAACTAGATGTGAGAAGAAATGGGAGAGAACCAGGCTTTTAGTTTGCTGACGTACATGTGGCTGGGTGAAGAAATTATCATGAGGGAAACTTTAAAGGAATGCCTCTCCCTCCAGGGTCTTGGTTTGACCATTTGTAAGATGAGAAGATTGGAAGACAATTTGATTGGAGAGAGAAGGTGTGACCATTACTGCAACCATAATCATGACACAGTGGACTTCTGGGTGCCCAGCAGAAGCTCTGGTTTTAGAGGGAAGTTTTGATTTGAATCTGCAGCAAGAAGCTCTACCTACAAATATATTTTAAAACCAGGTTGATGTTTCAGGACATGTTGCATCTTTGAATACTAGGATGAGAACTTGTGCTTGGTGAAATAATTCCATAGCCTGTGGTAACTATATTTGGCTTCTCAGTGTTTCTGGGCTATTTAATGGAAAATTTAACCAGATGTCATTTCTCAAAATATTCTGAGTTCTCTGAGTATACATGCATGAGCTAGTCCTATGTCCTTGTGCAATTTACATAAGTTGTCTCAGCCTTCATTTCTTTAGATCTACAGTGAGATCATCTTCAGGCATTGGTGATGATAGAATGAGAGAAAGGGAGTAAAATGACAACCACAGAGTGTGACACACAGAAGGGCTGACTTGAAGTTCCTTCCTCCATTTTTCTGTTTAGAGGATGCAGTCTCACCTAATGGAATGTCTGATGATTTGGAGTCTAATAGGCTTGTAGTCTGTCTCAGATTGACATTCCTTGAACTTCAATGTTCTCATCTGTAAAATGAGCTAGGAGTATTTATTTTATATGGTTGATGAAGTTTAGGGGACAACTTGTTTTCATTTGTTCTCATTCGATGCATGGTCCTAATAAATGGTATCATTTGTTACTGAATGAGCTTCAACACAAAGCAAGGTGTGGTTATGAGAGGTTTGCTCAGACAATAACAATTAATCCAGGAGAGGATGAACTGGAACAGTCACTTTTAAACTAAATTAATTAAATGGATACCTGGGGGAGATAGCATCCTCAGCTCTAAAGAATTAGAAAAGAACCCAAGTCCACATGCTTTCTTTTTTGCATAATTTATTATTTAACAAGATTATACCATTTCAATTAACAGCAAACAATATATGTGAGCATTGATTAAAAATTATGTTGCAGACACTGTACTAGGTTCTGAAAGAAACAGAAGAAGAAAGCAGTATATATAAACTTTCACCTAATACTTCTCAGGGTAAGCAACCCATAGGAACACAAGGGCAGGAGTTGAATAGGTCATTCAAGTAATGATGAGTGCCTTGGTGTCATTGCAAAAGAACCTATTTCTTCACTCTCTTTCTTCTCCTTGGGTGGCCAATACAATTGCAAGGAGTTCATTCCTCAGTTAGGGCTGTGCTCAACAATGTTTTTGACTGAAGAACTAAATCACAGAGGTAACAGAATATTGAGCCTCCAAGAGAGGCTCACCCAGGGACACAAAGAGACCTTGAACATCTATAAAACATGGGCCTCCATTGAGGAAGGCAGAACTCATTTTCCATTTCTAAACAAACTTTAATATTTTTCATCTGGAGTTACTTCTATACTGTCAGCAGAAAAAAATCTTTGCATGTGGTTGTGTATTTATGAGCGAGTTTTATCTCTAAACAGATTTGTAACTAAAAACAGAAATATCTTTTTATGGGAGACAGCTGGTTGGGAGATTAAAGATACACATGCAGGGAGAAGGGCTCAAATTAACAAACATTCCTAGACATAGAATGTCTGTGACTATTAGGAATCTTTTAACTCTTGACCTAAAAAACAGCTAATCCCCACCAGTTTCCCAGGATAGGTTTCAGCCCATTTGGCATTTAGAAGGGGAAAAAAAAATTCTTGGAAAGCCTAGTACAGAGCTATAACTCTTGAAAATCTCAAGGAATCATAGATAACTATAAATACTGTGTGAGCAAAAAATTCCTAAATATGTAGTTCCATTTATGGTGTTCAGAAAAAAAAAAATTAACCAGTCAAATCAGACCAATTTCGAGCTCACTGTATCTCTCTTGAAGTACAAAAAAATGTGTGTCTGAAATTTTGGGTTTGATCTCCAAATTTTGAGCATCTGCCACATGTTTGTGCTGAGACTGTGCTGTAGTTGCAATAAAACTGTCCTTAGGTTTGTTTTCCAAAGGGCACTGGCAAACAGGAATTTACGAACCTGTTTATTGAGGCTGGGTATAACGTTTTGAATCTGATAAACCAATCCCCAAATTGGATTTAGGACACCAATGATCAAAACATCTTCAGTTATTTTCTTCCTTGTCCAGGAATGGCTTTATGAATAAATGTCCAGAGCTCAGGCTGGCTTCATCTGAGGCTGTGGTCACTGTCATGGGAACTTTGGTGGGAGGGGCTTTGACGGTGTGTGTTCACTTTCATGTGGTAAGTTCTATGTCTCAACTCAAGAGCCACATGTGCTTTAAGTTAAATTAATTTCTGGATTCATCCAAACAACAACAAGGTATTGAGTTGGCTATATTCAATGATTTTAGTGGTAAAACCAAAGTTGCAATCATCAGGGTTGAATGATCCTGACGAAATTAGGCATAGTCCATTTCCCACACTCCTTCTTAGTTTCACTGGGTATTTTTCAAAAATTCGTTATTAAAATTGACTTACAATTTTAAATTTGTTTGTAAGGGGAATTTATGCCTCTTCCATAAAATGGAAAACCGTATCAATTGCCACAGTAGAAGGTTATATAAACATAAATAAAAGGACAATAAAGCAATGCAAGAAATTGTTGCTTTCCAAAGACTCTGAACTTGATGTCCACTCTTTTGTGTTGGTAATTGTTTAAAGGGAAGTTAGAAAGTTTTCCTTTTTACTTTTTTTTTAAATTTTATTTTGTCGATATACATTGTGGTTGATTATTGTTGCCCCTTACCAAAACCTCCCTCCCTTCTCCCGCTCCTCCCTCCCCCCAACAATGTCCTTGCTGTTTGCTTGTCGTATCAACTTCAAGTAACTGTGGTTGTTATATCTTCTCCCCCCCCCCCGGTTTTTTTTTTGTGTGTGTGTGTGTGTGTGTGTGAATTTATATATTAATTTTTAGCTCCCACCAATAAGTGAGAACATGTGGTATTTCTCTTTCTGTGCCTGACTCGTTTCACTTACTATAATTCTCTCAAGGTCCATCCATGTTGTTGCAAATGGCAGTATTTCATTCGTTTTTATAGCTGAGTAGTATTCCATTGTGTAGATGTACCACATTTTCCGTATCCACTCATCCGAGAGAAATTAGAGAGGATACAAGAAGATGGAAAGATATCCCATGCTCTTGGATTGGAAGAATCAACATAGTGAAAATGTCCTTACTACCCAAAGTGATATACAAATTCAAAGCAATCCCCATCAAAATTCCAAAGACATTTTTCTCAGAAAGTTTTCAATAGATGTTAAAGACAAATTACCAAAAACATTCATTGACTGAATTGTTTATTTAAAAAGTTATACTTTTATACCATGTAATATTTAATGTCATGTGCTCATACTACCATGAACACTCATCTTTAATACTGTCAACAATTTGTATTCCAGGCTTTGAGAAACCCTTCTCTAGTAGACAGTTGCTGCTATTGTAGTGAAGCCACATCACTTGCTAAGGCATAACCCTTTAAGAGCTTATCAGTCATTAGCACCTCAGAGTGGATGCAGCTCAGATTCTTTCCTGATCTCTTTCCTGCCTATCCCCAGCCTGCCTCATCTTTCTCATTCTAGGGCTCACACACAGGGTAAGGCCTTCACTTTCTTATATCTCCACACTTTTCCATATATTGTTCCTACAATCTAGAAAATTCTTCCTCTTACGACATTTCCTCTGTCCACAAACATGCCTGCGTCTAAGTCCCATTCACCCACCAAGACTCAAAGAACATTTGGAGGACGACTTTATAGACACAGAATGTGTTATGCCTTGAATAACTTAACAATAAACACTGTCTTAAAGGTATAAAGATATGAGTACAAGAGTGATTATTTTAGCATTGTTTGAAAGAGCAAAAATGGAAGCAATGATTACAAGCAGAAAAATGGGATTAGCTAACTAACCATGCTTCATCTATAAAATATAATATTCTTAAGTGGTTAAAAATAGTGGCATCATATATATATTTGCATGGGAAGATAACCACCTTGTCTACATAATTTGAGTGCCTCCTTGTTTCTTAGATTGATTGATCCATTAATTGATTCTTTGCAAAATCACTAAGGAGCAATGTTATTATCCCCTATTACAGATGAGAAGTTTAGAGCATAGGAAAGTGAGACTATTTAACCAATGTCATCTTATTAGTGGTAGAGTTAAGATTTAATCCTGGGAATTCTGATGTTTTAGATAGTTCTTTTAAATTTTAAATGGTATTGTAGGTCATGAAGTATCTCCATCAATTTGTTAACTTTGCTTACCTTGGAAGGAAGTAGCAGGTCCTGTAAGGTATACCTCTGCATCCCTAACAGGGTACATGGCAATTGATTACTTGATTATTTGTACTCATTGCCTAATTGGCTAATGCTATTAAGCCTTAATTAGGGAGTAGAGACATGAAAGGGGGCATTTCTATTTATGATCAGGGCCCGATACCATGTTCCTAATGTTACTCTGTGTTCCCAGATGTCTGGGGTAAAGACCTTTCAAAAGGATGGGATTTTCATAACCATACCCATGCTGATTTCATTTTATGTCTCCAGCTCCTAATATAACTCCTCACTGTTTCCTGCCTGCTTGACCTCATCAGTCCCGCAGTTCTTGTACCTATCTCACCTTAGTTCTGTTTGATTTCTACTTCTGCTAAGATTTAGGGTCCTTCCAAAGGCTTCCCAAATAGCAAAGCTCAATTTATCCCCCTTTTATGGTGGGGGGAATTTTATTTCCAGGCTAAAGATGATCCTGCACCATTGTTCACAAGTTAGGAAGGCAATTACATCCCATGACTTCAATTTTTGGATCTCATCTGTCTTTTCAAGGTGAAGCACAGAAGAATATTCTGGTGAGCTGTTGATGAAATCACTGAGGCAGAGGCTGGGTTTCTTTTTAAGTACATTATAATAACTATTGGCAATTCTATTTCAGTAATCTTTCTTTGATAATGAAAGCTCTAGGAAGTATGACAAGTATCTTGAAGTACCATCTTCCTATTGATAACAACATAATTATTATTATCATTGTTATTATCCCACAGATGTTTATTTGCAAACTTGAAATGCAAGTCTTTTTAATCTGGTTTGCTGCCAGTCACCAGGTGTCCCTCCCTCTGTCTTGGTTAACAATGCCTATAAACATCAGCTGGAAATAAGTCTGCCTTGCTGTGACCATTTCTGTGATACCAAGTGGCAAAAGATGACTGAGCCTCAAGGGATTGAACTATATCATCGTGATTGGCATTGCTGCTGTTGCTGCTGCTGTTACACTAGTGGAAGGTCTGATATAGGCCACATACTATTAAGTTCTTCACATTCAGAATCTCTTATCTTTTCAAGAGAACCTCAAGGTAAACATTACAACCCCATTTCAGAGTTTAGGATATTGAGGACCTGAGAGGCCTTATGATTTGACCAAGGTCATCAGTAAGTGATAGAATGATTTCTTGACCCAAAACCCCAACATATTGTCTTATTCAGGCTTTCAAGAACTAACCACAGACTTGCTCTTAGTGTCGACTCTAAAAAAAAGTGGTGCTTATACAAGCACAGAGTAGAATAATGGTTACCAGAGGTGGAGGAGGGGACAGTGAGGAAAAGTGGTAGACTAATGGGTACAAAACTATCCTATTTATCCTATGTGAATCATTGTGCAGTATATGCATGTATTGAAATAACACACTGTACTCCACTAATATGTACAAATAAATGGTAAAATATTTAGAAAAAATTTTTTAAATAAATAAATAAATAGAAGTTCTTTCAAATCTAAAATGCTGTGGACATTCAGCATTTAACAAATCCAAAAGGAAAGTCCCCTCTAATTTCTGGGTTTGGGCCACCATGAAGAGGTAGATACATATGGGTAGGAGTCTTCATTTCTCCTCCCTAACCACAGCTATGCATTTTGAAAGCTCCAAAACCTCCGCACTGTGCTGCCTCAGCACACAGTTGTGGATGTCTTCCAGAGAAGATGTTTATTTTCACTGACCCCTCCTCTCCCACGCTTCAGTTTTATTTTTATTTTTTTATGGGTCTAAGTGTGAACAATCATCATCTACATGAAATCTTCCAGCTGCTCCTGGAGCTCTTTGGGGACCAAGGTCTGAAGGCCATTGTCCACCCTGCCCTGCTGGAAGTGCTCTCTGAGGGAAGAGCCCTGGAGACAGGGGCAGGGCTGGGAGGGAACACAGGGCAGGGAAAATCCCAGCCAGAGATGCCTCTGAAACCTCAGTGGCTGAGGGAGGCAGACTCTCAGGGTGATCAACAGACATGGAAAATCCTTCTGGCTCTACCTCTGCTTATTTCCCAACTAGTCCTCTTTGTGGATCGCAGGACTTGCCTCCAAATAATTTTTCACTTGGTCTAAAGCAAAAGGCCCTAAGCATTCTGCCAGGAGCTGCAACTTCTCACCTGATGAGGAAGCACTGAGATCTACTTAGATGTGCCATGTAGAGGGTGCTGTCTGTGTTTTTCTGGAGATAGATTTCACACAACATAAAATTCATCACTTTAACCATTTTAGAGAACACAATTCAGTGGTTTCTAGAACACTCACAATGGTATGTAACCATCAGCACTACCTAATTTCAGAATATTTCCATCACCTCATCTCACTGGATCCCATAACAATACTATGAGGCAGGAGCTCTTGTCTGCCCTTTAAAGTGATGGAGGTGTAAAGGAGTGGAGTGCTGGAATTGGCGTTTACATACTAGAATGCGTCACTTCAAAAGTCAGCTGAGGATGTTCACAGTAAGTTTTCTTGATACGTGGAGAGGGTTAAGTGCCACAAAAAAGCTGTGCTTTACTTCTCATAAGAAACCCAGGAGAGCAGACGGAGGAGAGACAGTTGGTAGCATCAAGCTTAAAAACCTACCAAGGAAAAATCAGAGAGCTACAGGAAATTGCAATCTGTATATTAGAAAGGGGGTTCAGGGGTGGGTTATGCTTTTGATTAAAATGGAGCAGTGGTATAAATGAAAAAACAAACAAAAAAATAAAAGTATGAGTTCTCACCAGAAAGCCTACATATGCATTCATATGTGAATCAGTATCTCACTCTTCCTATTTCAGCCATTCCTCTGCAGAACTCTTCAGCACATTTCTCTGATGGGTGAAGGGATACTACACTCGTAGTGAGGGTATCAGTAGTTGTACCAGAAAACTGGGCAGCTTGTGGAGGTGGAGTAAGGCAAGGGTTATCATGGAGGGAAACTATTAGTTTCAGCAGGTTGATGGTGAGAGCTGGATGTGGGTCCTCTGGATGGAGTCAATGTCTCCCTTGGGATATGGAAGGCTGATTTCGAGGTCCTAAGTATGGCTTCTTCCTTCTCACTGCTGGTTAGTTCCCTGCAATTCTGTTTCTCCCAGTTGCTGTTGGTTTTGGAGTCTGGGGTTTGCAATTGAGCCCTTCCACCTTAGCCCTCAATCTTCAAGTCTCTGTTTCCTCAATGACTCGCTTTAATTATACATAGTCATCTTAATCCCTCACTTATTTATTTGCTTATTTTTATTTTAAGGAATGAGGTTCATTGACTACAACTTATTTCTATAGGGTAATCAAATTAGTCATCATATATGTATGTGACATTTTTCCAGATGAACAGGGAGATACTGCTATTGATGGTTGAGAAAGAGAAAGTAACGAAAAGACAACAGGACAGACATTTTTCTTAGACTTGATTATTTTTCAGGACCAGTATATAATGCCTTTTCTTCTCTGAGGGGATTTAGCAAATATTCACTGTTGTTTCAAATTAATTGCTTTGATATTTCTCTTTCAGGGAGTAGAACTTGGTGGTAAGTATTTTGCTGTGTTGGTCTGCCTCCCCAAGAACTTTCTGAACCACATGTGCACCATTGCTTGCCTTGTTGTGGGCAGGGGTGAGGTGGCCCATGGTCCCTGTCTCAAGACCCTGGGAAGTGACATGCCCCCCTTCATTTTCTAAAACTGCTAAAATCTCCCCATTAAAAAAAATGTTTATAAACATTCCTTTGAAGAATCAATCTAGTAAAGATGTTAATTCTCCCCAAATTGATCTGTAGGTTTAATATAATTTCTGTAAAATCCCAGCAAGGATTTTTGTGGACACAGACAGATTATTCTAAAGTTTATGTGGAAAGTCAAAAGACCTAGAACAGGTAAAACAATTTTGAGAAAGAAGAATAAAGGAGTCACTCCACCTGATGTTAAGGCTTATCATACAGGAATGGTAATCAAACAGGCCAATATTGGCAAAGGGAAGGACACAGAGAAATGGAACAGAATAGAAAACTCAGATATAGAACTACATAAATACTATACCAACTGATTTGACAAAGACACAAAAGAATAGCCTTTTCAAAAAATGGTACTGTAGCATTTGGACATCCATTGTCAAAACAACAATAACAACTGAGCCTTGACCTAAAACTCACATCTTGTACAAAAATTTACTCAAAATAGATCACAACTTAAATAAAATATGTAAAACCATGAATCTTTCAGAAAAAAAAGAAAAAAGAAGGATAAAATAATCAGAATCCAGGGCTAGACAAAAAGTTTCTAGACTTGATACTAAAAGCGAGAGTCATAAAAGGAAAATATGAAGAATTGAATCTCATCAGAATTTTTAAAATTTGCTCTGCAAAATGTCCTGTTATGAGAACAAAAGTACAAACTACATACTGGGAAAAAATACTGGCAAACCACATATCTGTCAAAGGATTAGTATCTAGACTGTATAAAGAACTCTTGAAATTCAAGAGAAAAAAAAATAAACTAACAAACCAATCCCATCAAAAAATGGACAAAATACATCAAAAGGCATTTTGCCAAAGAAATAAGCAAATGATGGCAAATAAGCACATGAAAAGATGCTCCTCATTAGCTATTAGATAAATGCAAATCAAAACCACAATGAAATTGCATTATACACCTATTAGAATGGCTGTACTAAAATACAGAGAAAACACCAAATGCTGGCAACAGTGAGGAACTACTAAATAACTCATTCCTTGCTGATAGGCATGTAAAGTGACACCACCACTCTGGAAAACAGCTGGCAGTTTTCAATAAAACTAAACATGCAACTATTACATAATCAGCAATCACACCCTGGCATTTATCCTGGAGAAATAAAAACTTATCTTTACACAAAAAACTGTGCATGAATATTCACAGAAGCTTTATTCATAATAGGCAAAACCTATAAATAACCTGAATGTTCTTTAACAGATGAATGGTTAAGCAAATTGTGGTATGTCTATACCATTAAATACTATGCCACAAGAAAAATGGAATAAACAATTGCTACATACAACAACTTGGATGGATCTCAGGGGAATTATGCTAAGTGAAAAAGCCAGTTTCAAAACATTAAATATGTACAATTTCATTTATATAACATTCTTGAAATAAAACTATAGAAATCAAAATTAGTAATTACCATGCCTTTAAGTTGGGGTGGAGAACTAATGGGTGTAGCTATAAAGAAATAGCACAAAGAAGCCTTGTGGTGGTGAGAACACTCTATCTCTTGAATGTGGTGGTGGTGGTTATGCAAATCTACACTTGTGATAAAACTGTGCATAACTATAGACACACAAACAAATGAGTTCATACATAATTGGTGGAAACCAAATAAGCCCTGTCAATTTCCTGATACTGATATTGTACCACAGTTATGCAAGATGTCACCACTGGGGGAAACTGGGCAAAGCATACATGGGACCTTTCTGTACATTCCTTTGTAACTTCCTGTCCATCTATAATTATTTCAAAACAAAAAAGTAAAAAAAAGAAAAAAGAAAATCCCTTGAGCATATTATCCTTATGAATAATTCTCATTTTTTTTCTTTCATGAAAGAGCCTACACTTGCCTCCCATGCTTCTCTCACTCATTAATTTTATCACTTTTAATCTCATTTTCCTCTTCCCAATTCATTCCAATTATTTTCTTTGAGGTTCTGACAATGTTTTAGTCTCTTCTCAGTCTTCTAGAGAAATTTGATCATGTGGTAAATACTTAACAAACTCTGTCCTAAAGAACTCTAATTTGATGAAAGGTGTTTGAGTAGGAAAATGGGTAGAAATTTCTAAAACACTGAGTAATGCAACTTGCTTTACTGCTAAATTTCTGAAAGCCTTCAATAAGGTGATTTAGTCTATGAATCTCTAAGAATCTGTCAGGGCTTGAAGAAATTTTCAAAGTATCTTTCCACATAAGCCTTTCTTTCAAGGAGCTAATTCATGGGACTGGTGTTCCGTAAGAGACTGGTTTTGGAAATTCTGCTATGGATTGTATAGCCCCTACACTCCTATACACCCACACATACTTACACATCATTCTGTTTATGCATTTTTTCTCTGACCCTTGTGTTTGTTCATTATTCATGTTATCTGTTCTTTTAATGTCTCCTGAGAGGCTCATCATATCTCTTTTTTGCAACCTCCCATCCTGTGTCTCAAGCTGTAATCCTCATTGTTTCTCAAGATTCAGTCTTCAGCACTCACATCTTTTTATTCTGCCTGCTCCCTCTCGGTGTCCATTTTCATTTGTCTCTATGATGGATCTCCCTAATCTGTCTCATCGGCCAGATGTTGCTTCTCTAATTCACTCATGTATCCAATGAATAACTGGGCATCTTCAATTGGGTGTTGCATAAATAATTCTAAACCAACTTTTCCAAAGTCGAATTGCACCTTCCCAGTCCTGGTCTTCCCAGTTTCATAATTTCAAGGAAATGCACCTCCATCAACCCATTCATCTAAGTGAGATACCTGGGAGTCATTCTGAACCTCTACCTCCTGCCTCCCCAAATCATAGCATTAAAACTAGCATTTATAGAGTACTGGTAACTTCCAGGTGAATTAAATCTTATGTATCCATTCTGTTAAGGAAAATGAGATTTAGATGTTTACACCAAAACAAACGTAGTGGACCTATGTAGAAAACCTTGTTTAGTGACATTAAAGTCCAGAATCTTTTCACTTAATCACTCTACCTCCTTTAGATTCAATCTTTCAAATAAATCTAATATTCATCCTCCCCTCCCCATTTTTTTCTGCAAATCCCATGGCTTCTTTCCTGACACTTGCAGTAGTTTTTTTAATCTCACTATTCACCTCCAACCTTTCCAACATGCAGTCACTACTTCATACCACCAACAGAATTTTATGATCTTCAGACACATTTATTGGCTCTCATTGAATACTGAATTAAGTTTGCAGGTTTTAGCCTGACATTAGAAATTATTTACAATATATCCTACCTTTTATCTCCATCTGCATATGTAAAATTGCACTATTTACTGTCTAATCAAAACTTCCTCTTTCTAAATGCTTAATTACATAATTATATCTATGCCTTTGGTTTATACATTTGTTTACTGGAATCAAAATTTCAGGATTGGAAGCACTGGGTCCAAGTCCTAGACCAGTCCATCTTGCTAAATATCTTTTAACAAATTGTATCAAGTGACCTAAAGAACTGTCAATAACATATGCAGGGAGGTAAGCAGATGGGAAAGAGTGTGGCAGCAATAAAAGATTGACATGAATTCAATTGATTGCTCACATTCATATCTAGAAAGAGTTTTGAAAGGATGGGTGGAAAGAAAGATATGTTGATAGATATCAGCATACATGGATGAGTAGTTACCAGATAACAGTGTGAGTTATAAAATGAGATTTTAAGATGTGGAAAAAATTTAGCTAACTGCCTACACCACTCAGCTTGAGATACCAAACAAAAAACTGCTTTTGGTAATCTTTTACTCAGGAAGGAGTGAAGACCCTAGGGCTACTGAAGTCCTAATCCTCATACTCCTCCTTGTTGCTGACATCCGAGGAGTATCTATTGCCTAGTTACTGCACATCGAACAGGAAGATGTATTAAAAGATCATAAAATCAATGGCAGAATATATTTTCCTTCCTCATCAGTAGATTTCCTATGGACTTTAGTTTCCTTGTCAGTATATTAAAGACATTGTATGAAATAATATGGTCTGATCACCCTTGTGTGGTATGATGACTTTATGAACCTCCTTCTTGTGAATCAGCTCTGAGTGAAGCTTCCTGTTAAGTGGCTTTCACGAGACTGGCCTCAGAGAACTGTGGATCACTTTCTGCATGGGCAGGATGTGACTCAGTAGATCACCTGCATCTTTCTGAGCTTCCCCTGGACAGCTGCCCTGTATATCTTCATTTCTATTGCAGGTTTGGTCTCCTGAAATGGAGATGAATGCTTCAGGAACTTTATTATGGAGTACTCTTGGAATCAACACCTGTGGAAGGACAGGGAAGGAAGAATTGGGTAGATGGAGAAGTGAGGCATGAGGGAGTCTCAGCAAAGGATTTGAACGACTTTGTGAGGAGATCTGAAACTGGAATGGCCTTTTAGAGTGGTCTGACCTGTGTTAGCCAGACATGGTATGTATGCTTACCCAGTTGGGCAAGGCACTTCCCAAAAAGGATTGAGTGCAGAAGGCATTTTGCTAGTAGCATTTTCAGTAGCTGAATAATAGGCTATCTATTCCTAAAAGGGGGGTCTGTGGAGCCCACTGTAATGATAGATTCTGTTTCCAGGTAAAGCCTGGTGCCTGGAAATCAGTAGTACCTGACAAAGAAATAGGAAGATTTTGGTCTGGCAGATGTGTCTTCGTGAGTTGTTGGGACGAGTTGTTGGGACTTCAATGTTTTTGTTTTTGTTTTTTTTCAATCTGTGGAGAATGATCTAACACTAGCCACAGATATTTGCAAATATGTTAATTGTTATCAACATTGGTATAGTCATTTACTGCTTGATGCCTGTACCTCTTTCTCCCAATTCTTTGTTGCCTGGTGCCATGGGTCATATGTGTCCCCCAAAAGTTCATGTGTTTGAAATTTAATCCCCACTGTAACATGTTAAGAAGGTGGGAAATGTTATTATCTTAATTAAAAGTTGGGGCTTTAAGAGGTAATTAGATTGTAAGGATTGTTTCTTCTTGAATGGATTAATCCATCGATGGTTTAATGGATTCATGAGCATGGTTCTGAGGGGTTTAAAAGGAGAGCAAGTGAGGAAGTTTGTTCTCTCTCTTGCTCAGCTCATTTTCACCATGTGACACCTTGCGTTGCTGTGGAGAGTCACCACACAGAAGGTCTTCACCAGATGTGTTCCTTGGACTTTGGACTTCCTAGCCTCTGCAATTAGATGAATTACATTTTATTTCTTTATTAACTTCCCAGTTTTAGGTATTCTGTTATAAGTAACAGAAAATAGACTAATACACCTGGCTAATTTTATTCTTCAACTCTCAATTGACCTTCTCTCCAAAAGACATCATTTTCACTCTCTTCTGAATTAGATGTCCATTGTTCTATGGGATGGGAATAAGCTGAACTATGTAAGATTGACTTAATGGGTAGATAATTGGATGGGATAAATGATAAAAGTGGATGGATTTATGGGTGAGTGGATGGTGGATCTGATGAAAAATAATACCCTCTGGCCAATTATCTTGAATTTTTTCTTCTGTCTCTTCTGTTGCAACATCAAGGAGAAAGACTGAAGCTAAAACTGAAACTTTGGTTGCAAAGAAGGGAAGAAAATAAAATAAAGTGCACCAGTGCCAGAGTGGATTCATCTCACCATTCTCAAATGCCCCATACTTAGGAACATCTCTGTTTCTTTGCATGTGCAGTTCTCTCTACCTGTGATTTCCTAATCACTACTCTGGTTTCATCCAAATGCTACCCTTCCTTCCTGATCCAAAATAACTACCCTTGACTACACTGTCTTCAATAACCTTCTTTGTTCTTTGAGCTAATTTAATACTCACTGCCTGTATAACAGATATTAAGGTAAAACATGTCATTGATCACATATTCATATTCTATATCAAGAACTGTGTTATAACTTCAAAATTAAAATAATAAATAAATTAATGGTCCAAACTCAATTCTTCCCTCAAGAAGTTTGTTTTCATTTTCTATATATTTCATAGCAGTATAATATGATAGTCATTACCATAGAAGGTACAAGATACGTTTAGAGAAGGTATATAGTAAATGCTTGATAAATATTTTTTGAAGAAATGAATGAATGAATAATCAAATGCAAACCACTCAGGATGAATGAATAAAGTTATGAGGCAGGAAGATCAGGTAGAGGGTGTTGTCTGAAAAGAAATTCTGAACCAGGAGTAGTGGCAGAGAAATCAGAGTTAACTGAATAGTCAGGAAAACAGTGTCCTACATAGGAAAACACACAGCCCCTCATAGTGATCTGTCACCAAGGCATGTTAGGTCAATAAATAAGTGCTGACAAGGGCCGAGCCCGTGGCGCACTCGGGAGAGTGCGGCGCTGGGAGCGCGGCGTCGCTCCCGCCGCGGGTTCGGATCCTATATAGGACTGGCCGGTGCACTCACTGGCTGAGTGCCATCACGAAAAAGACAAAAAAAAAAAAAAAAAAAAAAAAGTGCTGACAAGGTTTGCACCATGCCATGTCCATAAGAATCATCTTTTTCTTTCCTTTTTTAAAAACTATGTTAAGGCTTTATCTTAAATCTTCTTTTTTTTAGATGTTTTTTGGGGGTTTTTTTGTTTTGTTTTTGCCTTTTTCGTGACCGGCACTCAGCCAGTGAGTGCACCGGCCATTCCCATATAGGATCCGAACCCGCGGCCGGAGCGTTGCTGCGTCCCCAGCGCCGCACTCTCCCGAGTGCGCCACTGGTCGGCCCTATCTTAAGTCTTGACATTTCTCCTTTTTCTCCAGTTTGTGGAAAATCCATATATAGTTTGATTTGAATAATGAATCATTCCACATAGTGATCCTTTCACATTTTAGAATAATCACTCAGTTGTTTTCCCCAAACATATTTATATTAAGACATTTGGGAACAAATGCGTAGTCAATTTTCAAACATTTCAAACACATATCGAACAGCCAGGTATCAAATGCACATTAAAGCTGAATTTTAGCAGTTTATCAGTGAAATAAAACAGGCTGAAATCTGAGTTGTCAGTTTGTCATTTTTGGTACAGGAATGAACAACTGAGGAAGTGCAGGCTTTCTCCTAACCTCAGAGCTGTGGTACTAAGCACCTCGTTTATTGTCGATTTGTTTAAACATGTACTTTTGAATTTTGAATTAAAAAAATTATTTAGTTTACCCAACCCCCTGTTACAAATGCATAGTCTCACTAGGCTCAAATTATACAAGAGAGCTCTTTTTTTTTTTCCCCTAAACACACCATGTTTTTTTTTATTTTTTGCGCTTTGGTTTATGGGTTCCTTCAGTAATAAATGCTTTTGAAACATTTCTCCCCCTGTGGCTTAACTCCCAGACTTCTGCTGCAAGAATTAGCCACTACCTTCTCTGTCTAGCATACAACATAATAATATGCATCATTATTAATGTTTGGCACCAGGGATGTGTTTGATAAATACCTATTGTATTAAATAAATGCATAGACAACAAGAAAAAATAAAAGATTCAGAAAGAAATGCTCTTGTAAAAGCTCAATGAATGTACACTTTGGAGTTTTGCATTTCATTATACATAAATTTTTGCATGAAAAGAAAATATTGTAAATAAATAATCAACTCTAGTTAGTTATGTGCATACCAAAGTAGTTAGGGGAAGTAATATCTACAATTTACTTTGAAATGTTGTAAAAAATGGATTGATAGATAGAGGGATAGACAGTTGGACAGATATGTGATTTGAAACATGAGCAGAGTAAAACATTTATGATAGAAAGTAGGTGGAAGGTTTGTGGGTGCTTACTGTAAAATGCTTTCAACTTTGCCATATATTAAAAGAATGTTATAATAAAATGTTTGGGAGAAAAAAAATAAGGTGAAAAGTAAAGATTAACCACAGAATGGATAAATGTAAACAAAGGACTCAGTCTGATCTCTTCTGACTCAGATATTCATCATCAGCTTGATTTTTTAACTTATTTTTAAGCATTTAGTATGGTTGATAATAAAAATGTTGTGAACTCAAGATTATTGGCCCCTTTTACGTGTATAGAAATAGAACACCAGACAGTCACAATGTATGCCCAAAAGTAGATGGTAGAGCCCAAATCTGAATCTACTTCTGTCTGATTCAACATCCTGCCCTATAGAAGCTGTGAACTGAGACAAGAACTGTTTCTAGACTAAAGAGACACAAGATAGGTAGAAAAGAACCTTTACAGAATATTTTCATGGGAGAAGAAACCATTGAAGGTCACCCAGGTGGTCTTTGTATGCACCTTCACCTAAATATTTATGCATCAATCTGAGATGATAATATAACTCATAAATTGAGAGATTAATGATGGTTTATGTATGTTTTTGAAGTTTGGGCATGGATGTTTTATGGAAACACCAACCCAAGATTTGTAGCAGGATCACGGGGAGCTTTGGCCTCAAGCCATTACATCATTCATGTACAATATTTTATTTATTTGGAGTTCAAGGAAATAAATTAAAGATACATTTGAGGAGTGAGCATGAAGCTTTGGAATCACATATATTTTTCTTCAGACTTTAGAGTTTAGAGCAGACTCATAAATATAAGGCTGGGGCTTGGTTTGTTAGATCTAAGGGAGGTAGAAAATACACTGCAGTAATGGGACCCAGGTTTAAGGTGAGAGTCGGTTAGTCTCTTGGGAAGAGCACCTAATTCGCAAGCCCATTCATTCAATTTATACTCTGAGCATGCTATAATGTCTCCATACCTTAATTTCCTCATCTGTAGAATGGGGCAATAATCCCTACCTGGAAGTGTTGTTATGGACTTCTAGCTAAAAATGGATGTTTGAGTACATGGGTTTGTCTCTGATTCCTGTGAATAGTTCACTGAAATAACAGTAAAAGACTAAAAGAGGCAAAAGCCTAAAAAGGCAAGGAGAACAAGGAAGGAAATCAAAGTAGACAGCAATGGAAACACGGATCTGAAAAACAGAAAACATGTAAATAAAGATAGCTGGGGAAACCATGAAAAGCAAGCTACTTTGTGTCGGAGAGCTTGGGAAAACACACACTGCAGTTGTCTCAGGAGGCAGAATGAGTTGCTGGATTGAACTGAGGAAGGTTTCCTAGATGACTTCACAAGAATTGCTCAGATACTCAGGTATAACTTCTTCCACTCAGTGGGAACAGATAACCACCGCTCGCCAACTTCAGTAGAAGACTGTGAGTTTAATACTTAGAGAAAGTGAACCAGAAACTCCAGCCTCAGGCCACCAGGCACAGGTGAAAGTATAAGAAGCCCCACACTAAAAAGGAGGGAGATTAAGTAAATGTTTACAGACTAAAAGATGAGATAGCACCTGATACACTCTTTCCTTGCTTGGGTTCTGTAATTCTGATGAGCAGTCTTAGAATTCTAGGTGGTGTGAGGGTCTTTTCCTAGGAAAACTGACCAACTCAAGAGAAAGAGGAAAAGTAAATACATAGATGGATGAATGGAAGGATGAATAGATGAATGGGTAGAATAGGATAGAAATGAATAGACTAAAATAGAATACAATAGAATAGATAGAGACATTTAACATCCCCTCAACAAAATAGGGGTATTCCTACCTTATCACCTTTACAGTGAATCCATAAATTAAGCTCCACTCAGTACACAGAACTTAGAATCAGCTTTTCCTTTCTCATTTTTAAAAGTGGATAACTATCAATGATCATCAACATTTTGGGAACAAGAGACCAGAGAACTAAATACACATAGGAAAAAATACACTTGAAACAAAAAGGAGAAAACTGTGAGTGAAGAATTTTAATTATTTATTTTTTTATATTATATCCTCAGGGAGATAAGAGAAGATATTGAATTGATCAAAAATAACTAGATGCTACAAAAAAATAATATGCATAGATGAAATATAGCTTATATGAAAAATATTATATCAGTAGTAAAATTACAAGAATTGAAAAGTTGAAGATCCTTCAGGGAAAAAGGGGAGAAATGATAAAATTAGGGGATTTTTCCCAGGGCTTCAAATTTAATGCATAGAAGTTTCAGAAAAAGATAACAGTAAAAATGAAGTGGAAAAGGAACATTATTATGAAATTTTACAATATAAAAATAAAGAAATAACCCCAAAAGCTTACAGATTTAAAAAAAAAAAAAAGGAGCACATAAAGAATTTGGAGTAATTCCTTAACACCACTTAAAACTTGAAGACAAGAAGAAATGCCTTCAAAATTCTAAGGTAAAATTATTTTCAACCCAATATTTTATATCCAGGCAAATCACCAATCAAGTTTGAGAGAGTTTAGAAAAGATATTCTCAGATATGCAACCTTAAAATATTACCTGCCATGCTCCCTGTCTCAGGAAGCTTCTGGAAGATGTACACCAGCAACATGAGAGAGTAATTCAAGAAAGATGAAGACATGAGATACGGAAAATGACAGATTTCTAACAGGATAAAGGCAAAGGGAATACCCAGTACGATGGTTAAGAGATACCTCAAATGACAGTTGTACAGCAGGGCTTTGAGAGTAACCAGTCCATGTTGGAGCAGAATTATGGGGGGCTTTAAAAAGTTTTCCTAAAGGAAAGAAAGTGGAACTGATGCTGTAGACTATGTTGAGAGGAGATTTGTAGTTCCATCAGAGATTTGGAGGGATACATTATTGATAAAGAGGCAAATAAGTAAACAACAATTTTCTCAAAATTATAATAGGCAATTATTAATTCCAAATGTAGGATAATTTTCAAGAAAGTGAAAACTAAAATTCTCTTCTGATCATGTCAGCTAAATTATAATGCCTTAGGATTAAATTAGCAGTCACGTCCTCAAGTCCCAGGAAACATTATCATCATAAGGCCACTTTAACTTAAGAAGCTAGACATGTAGTCACCAGAAGTAGTAGTAAAATGGCCTAGAATGCTTCTTTTAACCCTTACTCTAGATTTCTACATGTAGGATGTAACCAGTAACAATCTGAACTCTGTGTACTTGTACTAGTCAATAGAAAAACTGATGTAATGATTAGGGGGCTATCCTCTAATCCTTCTCCTTTGATTCTCCCACTTTGTGTGATTGTAAAATGCCAAGCTGTGCTGGCCTCCTTCAGAGCACATTTCTCAGGACAACCTGACCTATATGTTTCCTAGCTGCATTCACCATATTGGCTCAATAAACTCCATGCTTATATGTTTGACTTCAGTTTCTTTTAGGTCAACAAAAGAAAATATAATTATCATACATTGCAATAGTCAGCTATGAATAATATATACATACATACATACATAAACAAACATAAAAACACTCAATGTGGACTTACACAAAATACTACACAATTTTTTGGGGAAAAGGGAGAAGGAGGGAAGGTCAGGGGGAGAAAGGGGAAGAGAAAAGACAGAAAGGGAAAAGAGAGAATAGACGACAAGGGGCAATTGATATAAAATACCTGAAACTTATCTTTATGCTAGGAAGTCAATAGATGGTATCTAAAAATAAAATGAAAAAGAAAATAAGCATGAACATATTATTTAGAAATAGAAAGGTAAACACTTGGTAAAAACCAATCCAGGAATTTGAGAGCAGTTGTTCCTGGGTAGAAGACATCAAGTTGGGGAGGGTTTGCTGATTTTTTTACCCATGTTGCAGAATTTTTTAAAATCACATATTTTACTTTTACAAAAATAAAAATCACTTAGCGTAAGTATTAGGGTTTATCAGTAACATAGAGTGTTGTATGTGGGAGGCAGTGATTCCTAGTGGTTATGATGTAAACTCTGAGTTGTGTTATCTGCATTCTTAGTCTGGCTCCATTCCATACAAGCTGTGTGACCATGGACAACCTATGTACACTCTCATCGTAAATGAAAGCAATTTCTTTTATAATAAAATTAAGAAACTATTTCATAGTTTTGTCATAGGGATTTAATAATCAGCAAATTTAAATGACTTAGAATAGTTTCTAGCGAGTAGAAAGTGCTCAATAAGTATATTATTATTATTATTATGTACATCCGTTTAAAAAAGATGTTTACATGTAAAATGCTCCTGAGTTAATAAAGGAATATTAAGACTCATATTGAGAGGCCATTTTTTAAAAAATGTAAGAAAAAACCAGGACATACAGCAATATGTAAACAATGATTTTCTCTTAGTTGAGAAGTTTTCTGAACTTTGAAAATTTTACGTAGTGAACATGTCTCACTTTTATAATCAGAAATAAAACCTTGATTTTAAAATACAAATGAACTTTGGAAGATAAATCTGGTTGTCATAGGGATAAATGGTCTGAAGATTAAATGAGAAATGGTAACATCTGGCACACCCAGACAAGATAATGACTTAGTTCAAAGGTAACATTCTGAAAGCAAGGTGACTTAATAGTTTTGTTCAATTTGGGTTCCACTTGTGAGTTTGGGTTCTTGCAACATATATATATATGTATCTATAAAAAATATATGGAGAGATAAAACTACAGGTGTTTTATTTGGATACATCCAACAACAACAAGATTTGTTCTCAAAAATAACTTAGATCATTAGTCATAAGCACTGCTATGCCAGTGTTTATCAGGCAGTAAACAATTCAAAAATATATGTTGATTGAATAGATAAAGACTATTAAGAACTACATACAGCTTGCTATGTTATTATCTCAAGTGTAATTACATAAAACAACCCATAAGAAGTGCTGATTGTTTTCCTGATATAAACGTTTTACTCCTTATTCATCAGGGAACTATTCAACCCCATCAACAACCACTGCTATGGGCCAATTTTATCCATTAAAGTTTCTTCTGAACTTATTTTTTCTTGTGCTGCCCAAGCCCTGCTGATATGATTCTATTTGTTCTTCCCAGTTCCTTTCCATATTGATCTGCATTCAGCTGGTTACTCATATCAGAGCCCATGTTACTATATGCATAAGTCCATCTTTTTGCTGATACTTTCATTAATGTCACTTTATGTAACTTAGTGTTGAAAAGGAAACTCACTTCTCTCCAAAATGGATGTCAAGTGTTTTCACTCATTCATTCATTTTGTCAACAAGTGAGCATTTAGAACATGCTGAGTTCTTGACGTTCCCTGATGAGCCAGATGTACTTGCTGACCTCAGGAAGTGTGAAGTTTGGAAGAGTCAACAGGTATTTCACCTTAAAACCACAAAGGAGTGGATGTGTGCCTCAACAGAGGTAACCACGGGTGCTGATGGACACACACAGTTTAAGGAAGCACCTCACCCAAACAGGTGGGTCAGTGTGGACTTCTTGGGGGAGAACTCTGTAATATCTTCTGTTCCGCCTCTCTAAGTGGCACACTCTTCATTCTGACCAATCGTTTCTGCTTTCTGTCCCTCTGTTCTTTCCAAGAAAGGCATAGTTTCTTGATGTTCATCTCAGGTATAAACAGATCTTCTACTGGTATGAGCTTGATAGCCACAATATGTTAGTGTGATTTCATCCCATAAGCCCTACTTTTACAACAGCTTGGGGAGTTTCTGCTTAACTTTTTCTCATCTAATTACTCTAAAGAAAATTTGAGTTCCATAAGTGCTTGACAGCAAATCTGTCTTGTTTAATGTTTTAATACAAGTGTTTAGCATGGTGTCTTACATAGTAGATGTTCTGTGAATATTGGTCAAATAAATAAACAAATGAACAGGCCATAAAAGAACTCAATGAATTCTGATTCACCTTTCAAATGAAAGGGTTGGCTAAGATGGTCATCAAGTCCTGTTTTAGCTAAGATGATTTAGTTATATGTCAAATATATCTTTTCATAAAAATGTTGTCCTCTTTGGGCTTTTCTTCAACTTGCCTTCCACTGCTTCAGAGAAAAGGCATCAAACACCATGTCATGTAAGGTCCTTAGAATCAAATGCAAAGGTGTGACAGAATTGAAATGGGCCTGAGAGTCAGAGAGACCTGGTTCTGTTTCTGGTGTTGCTAGTTATTAATTGTGAAGCCCAGGGTTACTCGGACCCAGTCTTGGGGCCTCAGATTTTTCCGTCTCCAAAAGAGAAATAGTCATGTGTGCATGCACACAGTACATATTTGTTGAATAAATGAATCCAACAAAAGACTAAATGAAATAACCTATCTATATCACCTGACATAAGTGTTCAAATATTCACTTTCTCCTTCCATGTATTTTACAATACAATACAATGATGATTCCTTTGACTCTGCAAGAAAGAGTGCATCATGTCAAATTTTTGAAGGAATAAAACTGCACAACTCTTCGTCTTCCCCATAGAATTTAAATTTTAAAAAAATAAGTGAAACGAGACAAGCAATTTATTAATCCACTTTACAACAGGTCCACATTACATTATCTTTAAGGTTCTGTAACAAACAAAAATTAATTTCTAGACCCACAAGTTGTTGGCACATTGATAGACTCCTTAATTACAGGGTCTTTGGTTTAGAAAATAATGATTGATTATTTTAGGCTGTATTTCACTTAGTTATGGATGAGCCCCTGAATATTTGCACAGAGAAATTATTTTAGTTATTATGATTAATAAGTGTTGTAGACTGGATGTCTGAGTTATTGCAAAATCTGAGACAATGGAAATAATTTTTTAGAGTGTCTGAAAAGGTTGTTCTGAGATAGTTGACAGTAAACTGGGAAAATAAATTGTGTTTCTGTTTATTTCACGAATATTTATTTGATACTGTTTAAATATCAAACCCTGTGTGGGACACTGGAGATACAAAGTTAGATGAGACAAGATTTGAAGAAGATCACAGCATAATGGAGGAAATCAAATCCTGTACAAATAAATTCAATGTGTTGATAGAGATGCCACGATCACGTTCAGCAAGGGGTCACTAATGTGCCAGTTTATGTGATGTGCTAAAAAACAAACAAAACCATCTCATAGAGCAGATGACATGAGCTGAAGCTGGAGAGATGACAGGGGCTTCCTGGGTGAACAAGGCAGGGAAAGCATGCCAGACTGCTGAAGAAGCAGGAGCAAAGGTCTGGAAGACGGAAGGCAGCATCGTGCTGAGGGGAAACTTCCAGGGGCTTGGTTGTGGTGCGGGGGTACCAATGGGTGGGTAGCAAGGACGAGTCTAGAGAGGTGGACTTAACCACTTGAGGTTTGTAAACAAGCAAGGAAAATGATCACAGTCACATTTTAAGGACACCATTCTGGTGAGAAGATGGCAGCCTGAAGATAGCTAGAACTGGCTCCATGAGGCTCTTAAGGAAACAATAAGGATAAATGATAGGGGAGGAGGATGTTGGGGCTCCAAGTGTCAGTGGGATGCACTAACGGTGAGCACTGGATGTGAGTAAAGCATGGGGTCATTCACAGAGCTGTGGAACTCAATGGGAGAAATAAGTTAATGAAATAACTTATTATTAAATGTGATCACAGGGGTCTGAAATACAGGTGCTTTTCATTCAATAGAGATATATTCTTAAGTAGGTGTAATTGAGTATTTGACACAGATAAGTCTTGATTTTCAAAGTAGGTATCCAGGCTATTTCAACTTTCTTCTTACTGTAACTCTAAGCAGGGTATAATGCTTTACACTTTAGACTTGCCAACGGAGCATAAGAGTAAATGCAGTTCTGTGTTATCTTGATTATTTTTCCTGTTTTGGGATTCATTACAGTGTAAAAAGGGAGAGAGACCCTACTTGATTTATGAGGTAAAGATGTCAGGAGAAGGTTTGGCCATAGGTGAGGAAAAATAGAGAAACTTATAGTTTCTCTAAAGCTGGGTTCCAAACCCATGTTCATGTGTTTAGTTACATAAGAATAAAAATTACAGGAGAGTAAAATGTAACTCCAGGTTAACCTGATGTGACTTCCATCTTCTTCCCATGGGTAATCCATGAGATACGGTTCTGTTTGCATTTTGCCTGGCCCTTTTCTGTTCATCTGCATCAAACTCTTGACAGGAAAGTTCGAGAGGCAGCAGCAAAAACAGAGTTAAAATGTCACATGGCCAGCTAAGAGTGCACCAGGACACATAAAAGGAAAACAAGTGGAAAGCAAGTTTAACCACTACGTATATAAACATTGTGAATTAAGGATTATCCCAGTAACTGTAAAAAAGCAAAAATTCAGAGAATGTAATATGTCCTGGACAGGCAGAGATCTTCTTCCTTTCACTTGCAAACTTTTGGTGCCTATCCCTTAGTCCAAATCCCTGGACAAATAGCCTTATGTACTGGGACCCCAAAATGGCTTGGAACTTTGGGTGAGCCACTTGTTATATGACCTGAGGACAAATTGCTAATTCTCTCTGATGTTGATTCACTTATACATTCGTTCACTCATGAAAGCAGGGCAACACAACTGTCATTTATTTGGCAGTGATCAAATGAAAAACTAGTCACATTTTACATGTGAGGAAACTATGTACAAAGAGATATTTACAGGGGTTTCATACTGGAACCTAGACTTGATCCCAAGTTTTCTAATAGTTACTATAAGCAATTTCCATGGGAGATGATAGAGTACTTAATTCTGCTTCAGAGGGGAGTGGGACTGTGAACTTGATTTGGGTTTCATGGAATCATATCAGCATTTCCCTCTGCCCTCAGATCTATTTAGGGTTGTGGGTCTTCAAGGGTAACTTGGGCAGAAATATTTGAGTAATTTATCAGCCCTCCACTTTGCTTAGGCTACTCAGCTCTGAGTCAAACCAGGAGTGTCGCTGTCAAATGAAGCCCATCAATCATTCAATCCATCCTTGTCCCCAGCCCACAGAGAAGAGCTGGAGTAGCTAAAGGGAAGTTTGCTATCACTTAGGGAACAGCCAGCACATAAATATGGTCATTCAAGATGCATGCCGTTTAAAAAAGAAATTGTTTTGCAATAAAGAGAAATAATGATTATCAGGGCAAGAACCATGAAATAGCAGATTGGAAATAAAATATCCTTTTATTAAGTCTCCATTTCTATGTGGCAGAAAGGGAAATAAATAACAGAATGCAGAGCTAGGGCTGAGAAAATATTGCCAAGTGTGGAGTCTAATGATTTGACTATGAAACAAAAACCCAGCTTTGGAGAGAGTTAAATATGTTTGTGAAATCAGAACAAATTTTCAAGTTCTCTACTGGCCTGATGTGCAATGCTTCTTTATTTCCTAACTTTTAAGCTCAAGATGGACCCTTTAATTTTTTCTCTTTTTTCTAATCCCCCTTGATTTCATTTTAAGAAGTACTTAGCCATTGTTAGGCCCACATAAATCCTCTGATTCATTAGGATTTATTGAGATTTTATAATATGGTGTTTTAAATAATACTGCAATTAACATTCTTTGTGCTCTGTGTTTTTATTATCTGGCAATCTCTTTTTTATCTCACCTCCATGTGCTGCCTTGAAGCTAACATAGCCAATTTCAGTAAAAAATATCTATACATCTATATATCTCTCTCTATATTTATATATATAATTTTGCTGGTAGGTTGTCTAGGCTAGACTCTGACTGCTTTTATTTTGTAGGTCACTGGAATGTCATATTCATACTGATGTCTTTAATAAACTGTGCTTTTTAGTTTGATATAATCCCATTTGTTTATTTTTCCTTTGGTTGCCCGTGCTTTTGGGGTCGTATTCATGAAGTCTGTGCCCAGTCCTATTTCCTGAAGTGTTTCCCCTATGTTTTCTTTAAGAAGTTTTATTGTCTCGGGGTGTATATTTAAATCCTTAATCCATTTTGAGTTGATTTTAGTATACGGTGAGAGGTATGGATCTAGTTTCATTCTCCTGCATATCGATATCCAGTTATCCCAGCACCACTTGCTGAAGAGGCAATCCCTTCCCCACTGAATAGGCTTGGTGCCTTTGTCAAAGATCAGATGGCAGTAAGTGTGTGGGTTGATTTCTGGATTCTCTATTCTATTCCATTGGTCAGTGTGTCTGTTTTTATGCCAGTACCATACTGTTTTGGTTATTATAGCTTTGGAATATACCCAGAGGAATGGAAATCATCTAGTCGAAGGTATACCTGTTCCCCAATGTTCATCGCAGCACTCTTTACAATAGCCAAGAGTTGGAACCAGCCCAAATGCCCATCATCAGATGAGTGGATACGGAAAATGTGGTACATCTACACAATGGAATACTACTCAGCTATAAAAACGAATGAAATACTGCCATTTGCAACAACATGGATGGACCTTGAGAGAATTATATTAAGTGAAACAAGTCAGGCACAGAAAGAGAAATACCACATGTTCTCACTTATTGGAGGGAGCTAAAAATTAATATATAAATTCACACACACACATACACACACACACACACACAAACCGGGGGGGGGGGGAAGAAGATATAACAACCACAATTATTTGAAGTTGATACAACAAACAAACAGAAAGGACATTGTTGGGGGGGAGGGGGGGAGGGAGAAGGGAGGGAGGTTTTGGTGATGGGGAGCATTAATCAGCTACAATGTATATCGACAAAATAAAATTAAAAAAAAAAATAAAATAAAAAAAAAATAAACTGTGCTTTGTGCGAGAAGAAAAGTTGAAACACGTTCATTTTTCTTCTCTTTAATCCTTAAAAAACAAAATCTCATTTTTGGGATCATGATGAATTTATAAATCAGATTTTAAGGTTTTATTAAGATTCAGTTAACAATAAATTAAAATCTCATTCAAAGAGGCTTCATTAATTTCATTTGTTATCAATAAATGCAGCTACATTTCTTGATACATTTGAATGTGTCCTATAAATATACATTAATAATGAATTTCCAGCAAGAGATATAACACATTGTTGTGTAAAGCATATTATAATGACAAGTATTTTTAAAGTATGTGTTTAATAAATAATTCAAATTATCAAAATGTGGGTGTATAAATCATAGCGGAGTTTAGAAATGAACTTTTCAAATTTGTATATGTAAATTTCTAGTAAGAATCTTTCTATTTTCCTAGTGAATGTGTGGGTTTCAATAATTACTTGATAGGCATCCGCAAATACTAATGGTTTCTAAGCATGTCATAATTAATCTGTCCTCCTAAGTGTAGTGCGAAGGTTTTATTTATTTATTTATTTTCTTTAAATCACTTTAACTGCTATGGTAAAAGTGACATAGCTTATGTTTACCTGATAGACTTTCCTAACTCTGGTTTTTCTCCTGATTTAATGAGTAGTTCAAATACTGAATAGGTTGGGCCATTACTTTTGCTTCTGTGTGATTTAGACTGAGCTGAAGAACCTGGAATTTTGGCTGAAGAATTAAAGAGCTGAGAATATCCAAGCTGTCTTTCTCTCTCTGAATGCTGCAGCTTCAAATATTTATCCTGAAGTTGTCAAAATAAGTATGAGCAGGGAAGGAGACTGCCATTGGTTTTAAGTAGATGATATTAGCTCAGTCTAGTTACAGAGGGTTAAATTTGAACCTGTGGCTGAGTACAATCAGCCCAACCTCAGAAAGAATGACCAGTCCAATGAATTAGACAGCCTTAGAGGTAATGAGTTTTCTGCTGCTGGAAGCGTTTATGAAAAGACAAGACTACCATTAGACAGGGAGGGTAGCTTTCTCTAGGTGACTTTAAAAGATTCCTTCAACTCAATCATTTTAAGATTCTCTCCCTAGGTTAAAACTTCTGAGGAAGAACAATAATTCTTGTGGATTATTATATTACCAGGCCAAATTATTTTAGTTTCCTAGGTTGGTTTTGCCCTCTATGAAATTAATTTAGGGTGTAGTATCTCAAGATCTTAAAATCTTGAAGCTGGGGGTGCTTCTAGGCATTTTTGGCAAAGGGATATCTAGTTAAAGAAACTAGTATTAAAGAACAGAGACTAAAGTGATTTAATTAAAATCACACAGTAAATTGTTAGGCTCTGTTATGGGTTGAAATGTATCCCTAGAAATTCTTATGTTGAAGTCCTATCCCTCAGTATCTCAGAATCTAACCTTATTCGGAAATAGGGTCAGTGCAGATATTTAAGATGAAGTCATTAGGGTGAGACCTAACACAATATGACTGGTGTCCTTATAAAAGAGCCGTAATTTGAACACGGACAGAAATGAATACAAGAACACCACGTGGAGACTAGATTATGCTGCCACAAGCCATGGAACTACCAGAAGCTAAGAGACAGGTCTGGAGCAGATTCTTTCCTAATGTTTTCACAGGGGGCATGGCCTGCTCAAAACCTTGGTCAGGCTTCTTGCCTCCGAAACTGTAAGACAATAAATTTCTCTTGCTCTGAACTACATAGTTTACGGTACTGTGTTAGCACATATTTTTGGTAGATTTTCTGCAAACTGATACAGTCCTCAAATGTAGTCCTTGACTCCTGGTCTTTATGCTCATCCAAGAAGAGATCAGGGGAGATTCTTATACTACGTGATAATTCTCTTTCACTTTTCTTTAATATACAGAAATTAAGTTTTGGGGTCAGATAGCAACTCAAGATATGTTACCATCATTTTTGAGGATGTATTGTGCCAGGTACAGAATACAAAAGTCTTAATGGTCAGACCTCTCTTTTAGAATATATCCAGTTCACACCTAAGTGTAAAGACTGATCAAGAAAGAGTAGACTTCCTTTTCATCTAAAAAGGTATCCATTTTTTGCAAACAGTGTGGCACAGGCCACATCCAACATGTGATGGCCGTGGATGAGCCTGGATGAGAATAATTCCTGGTAGTGGAAAATGACTGAGAGTTGAGGGCAATTTCTTAGCATAACGTAATTTAACCTAATTCTGACTACAAAGAAGTTACCTTCTCCATTGTGTCTCTGGAGGGAAAAAGAAGTTTTATTGTTATTTGAAAATCAACATAGTAGAAGTGAATATTTAATGTATTCCATTTTGACTTTTTGCAGGTATTTAATTTATGATGTGCTCTAATATATTAATACAAATAGATTAAATACCTGTGTGTGCTACTAACTAAAATTAAACATCTATTGTGTTTTCAAGCACTTTATACATCATTGTCTCTAACTCTCACATTGAGATGCAATGTGGCAGATTACAAAAATGTTGGCAAACTGTTCTCCATCCTGCACCACGCCATGCAGTATAATGTATCAAGTTGTCCATATAATGTAAAAGCTAGGAAATAATTTATTTAAAAAATATAATACCTTTTTTTAAAAATGTGAAAATTACATCTCAGTGAAGGGAAGAGACTTATTTAACATTACCTATTTAAAGTTTGTGAGAAAGCCAGTACCAGAACCCAGCCACTATCTATGTAAGTGTTAGTATTATTGACTACCTCAGGAGAATTTCTAGAGAAGTGTTGGGTTTATGTTGTTTCCTGCTCATCTATAACAACATTTATGTGAAGTTTTTCTAGGTCTAGAATGTTGAATTGCTCTCACTTTGCACAAAAAAATTTAATTTTGAAACATTTTTATGATTGGTATCATCAGGGCTTAAATTGCAGATGCATTTTATGATATGCAGACAGGAAGGAGCTCAGCATCTTAAAGGAAATGTGGAGTGGGAAAGTAAGCACAGTATATTCTCAACCATAAGGGTTTTGAAGCTGAGTAGCTACATGTGAAGCTATGAGGATGGAAATCAAGTATACTCGACCAGAGACCAAATGAGGAAGGTAAAATCTGGCGGAGTTCCCTGTATGTCAAGAAGGTCACTACAGTAGATTGTTTTAAAAATTCTTATCTGCTAATGTGGGCACTGAAAGAGCTGTTCTGGGTGCTGCCCTGGCCTGGCCACCCAGAGATGAGAGATGTGTCATTCAGCTCTTCAGGGGTGAGGGGCATGCTGGAGGCTGTGGAATTGCAGTGGCCTCAGTTAAAAGGTCACTACAGAAGATGAACTCGTGCAATAAAAATGCCTCACACAAGGCTGCAGAATAAACCAAGAAGTGAGCACGAGATGTATCAATTGTGATCACCACAGATTTGAGAGTGAAGAAAAGGCTGGGGAAAATGAGGGGCACCTGTCCTCACATCTGACAGAAGAAAGAGCAGTGCTTGTGAAAAACATAACGAACCATAAAGAATGCCCAAGATCAACTACATAAATCGTAAGACATAAAAAACTGTTGAATTGTTTTTGGCATCAGTATAAAACTTACAATGTTTCAATGAGAATGAAAACAGCAAAGAAACCTGTAGCCACCAGGAGAGACAAAGGTAAAGGTTTAAAGAGAAATTTAAATGTGTCCTAGGTTTCAGAACTACATGAATAGGCACGTGCACAAGTTGGCATACAGGTGAACAAGAATGCTTGCAAGGATGGCATTTGCCAGAGGGTTCGATAGGACGTGCACCATTAAGCCCATGTCCCCTTAATTATAACCACTTGCCTCTGCACCCTTCTTGCGGAAATCCCACCTCTTTCTAATTCAGCCACTAGGGAAGATCTCTGATCTTCTAGCCCGTGGCCTACAAACATTTCTCCCTCTGATAGCGTCTTGATGGCTACTAGCCTCCCTGACAGGATCCAGTGAAGAAAGAGGCATTTGCAAAAATTCCTTCTGCCCCTGTGGTTCCGCACTCTAAAGAAGCTCACCCACATTCCCTAAGTACAAAGAATCCTAATGACTGAGGCCTTTTGACTCTCTCTTTGAACATTTTAAAGCTTTGCTGAAGTGTTTGAAAATTCATTATACTTTATTTGACTTCCCTTTACTGTACAGAAATAAGGAGTCCCTGATGGAATACTGGAATCAACATGTTTCAGAAGCTGCAACGAGCAAAGTGGAGGAGAACCTGTAAAAAAAAGCATAATGCTCCCTGGAAGACAGTTAAGCATTATGTACATGTTTATGTTCACCCACATGTGCAGGCACAGGCCTCCACACATTCACGTATATATTACTCATGACATGGTTACACATTTCTAGTTAAGACAATGCACCATACCTTTAAAATGAGGTCTACTCATGTTTAAAATAAAGTATGCATGTGGCAAATTATATAGGGAAAAGAAAAAAAAAGTCGAAAAGAAAGCATTTCAGAAGGCCAACAGAACAGAAAGTTGTAGTTAATTATGATTTATAAACTTATTACCTTGCCAAGCATTGTAACGAACCAAAGAACAAATCTAATTTTAAATAACATTAAGGTAGTAAAGTTGCCTAGATGAAAACATGAGCCATGGAAATGTATTGAAAGACTGAGAAATCACATTTTTTTTGTTTTTTTTTTTAAAGGAAATAGCCCAAATGTCACCTTTTAATTCAGCTTTTATTCATTCAACATGAATGCAAGTAGAACTAATACAGAATAATGACTCTACATTTCCTAGATAATTGTTACGTGAGATAACGTGTGTATTATTTTTCTTCCTTTGACACAGGTTGTGTTTCATTTGCAAAAACAAATTACCATGAAAGTTTACAGTTTTGCACCTTGTGCACCTACTCTGTGCAAATTATGGTGTATCTAATAGTCAATACATTACGCATGTACAATTAAGTTGAAAAAAGCAGCCTATTCTCTACTTTGAAAGCCAAAAAAAAAATAACCTACTGAAATCATATAGAAATTTGTGTGTATTGGAAATCACTCATGTGATATGTGATAACAAAACTTAGTTATATTTAATTATATAATATTATATTTAGATTGAATTATTTAAGTAACTCTGAACTTCCCTGGTTTTGCTCACTAGCACGTGAAACAACAGGGAAATCACAGCAGGGAACAAATCAAAATGCAGTTAGGCACATCCTGCTTGCTATGGCTTTAGCATTTGGGTAGTGGTTCTGTTCCTATACCAGTCACTCCAATTTTAACATGGATTGATGATCAGAGACAAAGGAGAACAAAGGAGAACAATCTCTTTATGAGTAAAGTATTAAGGGAATGAAAACTTTTACTAACCCCACCCTTTTTTCAATGCTTAATATATTTCTACAGAGTACTTTGGTTTTAGGTTCATCAGCTCTTTGTTTTCCTCAATTTCCTAGGCAGAGCTCATCTGCACCTTCATCAAATCTTGCTCTTTAAATATATATATATATATGAATATTGTGCATATATTGAGCACTACATTATGTCCTGTGCAAAGGGCTTTACAGAGATTATCTAATTCCTCAAAACAATCCATTGAGATTGTATTAAGTCTATTTCTATGATGGAGGATCTGAGAATTAGAGAATTTAAGAAGCCTTCCTCTACTCATCAGGGTGAACTGGAGGAGCTGGAAGTGGATCTCAGGTAGTCTGACTTGGTAGGCTGTTCTAAAGTCTCATGCTTGTAGTGCAATGGAACTCATTTGGTGGATGGTTGAATGGCTGCTGGGTGGTTTGTTGGTTGGTTGGTTGGTTTGCATGACTTTCCCAATAGACTGGGAGCTTCTTGAATGCAGGGATTATAATTTATTCATTTCTTCTGGAAGCACTGATTGCCTACTACACAGTAGGTAATGTTCTGGGTAACTGGAGTATAACAAGGAAGAAAATAGAAAAAAAAATACTATGGCCTTCTAGAGCCTACTGGTAGGGAGAGAAAGGCAATTACAAACTAACAAATAAATATATAATATGTTTCCTGTTGTAAAATGATATGGGGAAAAATAACCTGGGAAGAGGAATAGGAAGTCTCAGGGGATAGGAGGCAGGGTAGCTATTTCATAAATGGTGGTCAGAGAGACCTTCATCATAAGCTGATGCTAACTCCAGGCACAGGAGCAGAATTGCAAAAGCCATGGAGCATGAATATACGTACTGTGTTAAAGGAATACTAACAAAAGCCCAGTGTCTGAAGCTGGGTGACAGTGTGCACAACAGTAGCAGGAGAGGTTAGAAAGGCAGCAACATAAGAGAGGTGCCCATGAGATAGACCCCAAATACTATTTTAAGTTTTTTGGTTTATGTATACCTCATATGGTTCCAATCCAATAGGTTTTTTTTTTCTTTTAAAAAGAAACTTGGTCTTGACCTTGAACAGGTTACTTCTCAACTCATTGATGTAAAATCATCAACAGATAGATGACATGGCTGGTGATGGATTCCTTGACACCTGCAAATCTGATTTTTAAGTTTCATAAGTAAATTCATAGTAGTATAAAATATATTCTTTAATTACTTGATAAAATAATTAATTTTAAACCCAGATCAATAAAGTCCTGAGAAAGAGGTGACCTTAGACTAATTCTAGATGAACTGTACTCAGAACTATGATTTTTAAGAATCCAGCTTTTTATAGGCTAATTTAAGATGTTATGTGAGGAATCAAGCTTTACCTGACTGGTACTGGCTGCTAGGGTACTCAGGAAAAGGTGAATCTCAAAGACAGAAAAAAGACAGATAGACAGACAGAAAGTGAGAGAGTGAGAGCATGAGTGAGAGTGAGAGAGAGAAGAAGGAGGAGGAAGAGGAGAGAAAAATAAGGAATTTCCTCAAGAACAAAATCTGGATTTTGGAATTAGCCGGATCCAGTCCCAACCCTTCCACTTGGACATGGAAAATTATTTGCTGCCTACCTGCAGGTATTCCCATCTCCCTCTTCTTTGTTCATCTTAATCTTGTCTTCATTATTCTCTAAGAGACCATGTCCCCAGAGAAATTGAACCCACCTCAGCTTCATGATCTGAATCTTTCTTGGTCTAGGGTCATATCATGGCGGTCTCATTTATCTTGCCAATTGAATGGTTTGGGTGTGTCTAGCTGAGTCTACGGTCAGAATCTGAGGGAGCCTATGGGAACGTTTTCCCTAATTTTAAAGAGATGCAAGACAGAATGGTCCACTTAGTTCAGCCTCTGGAGAGTGCCGGCTGCATGTACCAGGTTGCCTTATTTGCAAAAGCTACAAGCTAAAGGTAACAAAAGGTGGAGCTGGTAAAACTAGCCCACTGAGATGATGCTGAGCCATTGAATTAACCTGTTTTGGACTTGAAATAGCAGTATTATAACTTAACCCATTTTCGATGGACTTTCTGTTTGTTGCAACTAAAAGCTGACTAAGTAATAAGATTCATAAAATAGGTGACTTTTCATTCACCAAATATTCAGCAAGCCCTGTAAACCATGCTAATCACTGAAGGGTACAATGGTGATCAAATTTCTTAATCCTGCTGACCCTTGATTTACTTATCTGTACAGTGGTGCTACTAATACTGACCTCATAATATTGCCATAGAGATTAAGTTACTATTATTAATTTGGGGCTCTGGAAACTTTAGGAAATCAGCTAAGGGATTACTGTAGTACATACGGAAAAGTTCAATGGATGCCTCTAGACAATAAACAAAACGGTTCCAAATAAGCTTTGGTAAATGAAAGGTGACCTCTCTTCAGAATATTAACACTAAATGAGAACATCTAAAGTATAGATGAGTTTTGATTTTTTTACCCTGAAGAAAGTTAGACAAGACCATTTCAGTATCATTTGGAACCTGGAATCCAGAGGGCCTTATGATTTATTGCTATGTGAGTTAGGAAGAGAATATAATTTCTCTTAATTCACTGAGAAAATAGAAGCCATATCAGAAGAGGAGTTCCACCTGTGTCCGCCACCAAATATAGCAAAATCCCTGCATCTGTACTCATAGGCTGTGTCCTTGTTCCTGTTATGATGGATAAACTCAGGTCGCTCCAATGGCTGACTTCTTCCATATGTCCTGGCCCCTCTCCCACCCACCCAAGAACATCTTTTTTGCTGTTATCTTCTCTTTTCTTGCATATTAAGCTTCCTGTATTTACTGTATCATTCTCATCATCCCCCCAAAACATTGTAATATTTCCCATCTTACCCAAAGCTCTCCCTTTATCCCATAACTTCCTTAAACTGTTGCAAATATTTCTGTTTCTCTTCGTAGCAGAACTCCTAGATGTATACTCAGTCTCTATGTCTACCCTCCCGGTCTTCCGTGTACCAATTCCAGTTAGGCTCTCAGTCTGATCTCTCCCCTGAAACCACTCTGTCACCAAGTACAATAGTCATTTATTAGTCCTCATGGCACATATCTCACAGCAGTAATGACATAAACTCCCTTCACCATTAAATACGTAATTTGTCCTTGGGGACAATGCTCCCGCGGTTCTCTTCCTATCTTTTCAGTTTCCTATTCTGGTTTCCCCTCATCCTCACCAGCTCTAAACAGTGAATTGCCCAGGACTGACTCCTCGACCTATTTTCTTATCTAACTATGTTTAATCCCTAGGTTATTTCATTAAGCCCTCTGCATGCTGAACTCATGTTTATCTGCTTATTTGACTAAATATCTCCAAAGAAATCATCTGAAACCAAACTCCTGATTTCTCTCCATCCCTCCCACAAACCAGCATCCTCTACAATTTTCTCTCAGTAAATGGCAGCTTTATCTTACCAGTCTCTCTGTGCACAGGCCTGGGCATCGTGATTGAGTCCTCTTCTCTTCCCGTACTCAATTTCCAATTCATAACAAACCCTGTCAGATACGTCTCTGAAATATTTAAAATCCAAACATGCCTCATTTTCCCTGCTGCTATCTCCTAGTCCAAGCTACTGGCATTTCTCACCTGTTTCTGATTTACCTTCCCAGCTTCCAATCTATTTCCCTCACGGCAGCCAGAATGGCCCCTTGAAGATAGATCACACCACACCTTGTCCAAGAATCCTCCAGTAGCTTTTTATCTCTTTCAGTATAAAAGCCAGAGTCTTAAAAACTGCCTGCAAGGATCACATGACTGCTCCTGCCTCTGACCACCACTTCTCTGATCTCTTCTCCTGATACCCTCCCCTTCCTCACTTCATTCAAGTCACTTTGGCTTCCTTTGTTCCTTCAAGACTCTAAGCACCCCAGGGCCTTTGCATGTGCTGCTCTCTGCCTGAATGCTTGTCCCCTGTTACTTGCCTAGGCAGCCTCCCCACTTCCTCCAGGCCTCTAATCAAATATCATCTCTTCAGATAGGTCTTCCCTGACCAAAATATACAAAATAACTCCATCTCAATAGCACTCTATTTCCTTATCCTATTTAGTTTTCTCCAAAAGTGTTTTAACCAACTAACATACGTTTATTTGTTTCTCGTATGCCCTCCCTCCATTATAATGTAAGCAGCACAAGAGAGTGGTTTGGTAGATTTTATGCACTGCCATGCCCAGAACTGTCTATAATGTCATAGCCTCTCTATAAACAGCTACTGGATAAGTAAATGGATGTAATAATCATCTGTGGTCACGTAGAATATGTACGTAACTACTAACACTATGTATGAGTAGATGTAGCACTTGTGTATACAAGGGTACTTCAAAACATTCATGGAAAATAGAGTTAAAAGATAATACAAATATTTCCATGAACTTTTTCAAAAACCCCTCATATTTATTTCTTATCTTTTCCTACATACACATATACCTTTCTTCATTTGTCTTCCAGAGTAGAGACCTGATAACATATTCCATTTTATATTCTAATTATTTCATTTAGCGGGAAATCCAAACCATCTCTACACATTATTTTGAACTATTTATAAAGGAGTTTTTCTAAAATGGAGTAGACTTTCTTCAAATAGATGAGTCAGACTTTACTAACTCAGTTATTCATTACTGGACATTTAGGCATTTTCCATTTTTAATTTATTATCCTCATTACAGCATAATAAGTGTTATATCAAATATTCAAATATGCAATTTTTTTTTTTTTTACTGTTTCACATAATATCCTCAGAATAGGATAAAAATAGAATGGGGCGAGGTGGGGCCAGGGGAAGTGGTGAGTTCTCTGAGCGAGGTATTAGAGATTGTTTACACAGCCTTCCAGGAGGGTTAAACTTGCTTGTTCTCCAGCACTGGGTTTCCTTGGCCGGATTTTGACTTTGATATAAATTCACTGCCTTGGTAAACTCTTTTCTTGTATTATTAAAGAATTTATTCTCATTAATTTTCCACTCCTAGACATTTTTAGATATCCAAGGTTTAGCCCAATTGTGATGCTCCAAAAATAGTTAATTTTTAAAAAAAATTTCTTGAAGGAGTATGATCACCCACATTTGGATGGTCAGTGAAGGCCATGTACTTTTTCATGTGGAAAATGCATAATGTGGAGTAAACTTACTTTTCCAGCACCATTCTACTTCTAGAAGAACTTCACCATTTGTATCAATTTTTACATGCTGAGCTTTCTCTTTGTCTAATCAGTTATTATGGATGTCTATACTAGGTTGCATCACTGAAAATATGGTTTGCATAATAAGTGTTTTAGGCCTTACTTTGTCCACATGTGAGTGCAGGAGTCACTATGTGGTCTTGGGAAGAGCACAGACTTTAAGATAGTTAGATGTGGATTCAAACACCAGCTCTAACCCATAACTCTGTGACCTTCAGCCTGAACTTGGCTTCCTCACCTATAAGAAAAATAGGAAGAACAATATGTGTCTCATAGAATGTGGTTCAGACTGAATGACAACTGAATGGGAGCAGTGTATGAAGTTCCTGAGAAATTAGAGTTAGTTTTTTCTCTTTCCCTTTCTTCAACCACGTGTATCTCATAGTCCTCTTTTCTCACTGTTCCAGGTTGTTGTGTTGGTTGTTGTTGCAGGGTCCTTCATGAAGAAAGACTATATACAAACCTTCCCTGGTGAACTTGAGGGGCCACGTGAATTGCTTTGGACAATAAAATGTGGAGAAAATGGTGTGTCACTTCAGGGCACAAGAAGCTTTGTTCATCATACCTTTTTGTACTCTTGGTCATGATAACCACAGGGTCCCAGAGTGAAGATGACAGACAGCAGAGCTATAGCTGAGGTAGAGCTTGACGCATAGCATGAGAGAGCAATCCATCTCCATTTCTTAAGTGTCTAGGATTTGGGGGATGTTTATCATCACAGTTTAATCTAGTCTACCCTGACTGATATTCACTATCCACTCCCTTTCCCCCACCAACAAACATAAGAAGCATGTAGTTTGTCCCAGTGAAAGAACCCCCCCCCACACACACACACAAATGTTTAATTACTTAGAACCTCAAATGTTTGTGAGTTATTAAAATTATTTGTAGATGCTTTCTGCCCTCAAAGAGATCTCAGTTCATTATTTCAGCATATGTTGATATAAATTATCTCTGTCTGCTCACACAAGGGAAGGTATTTTCTGACCCAGAAACATGAAGATGTCACAAAATGTCTTTCTGCCAAAAGGGCGTGGAGTGAAGAGAGAATTTTCTCATTGTATCCACATCATGTTCAACATGTGTCCCGAAGCAATGAGTTTGCTGCAGTGTCTGTTACTGTAGAAGAACAAAAAGCAATTCCACAAGCTATTTTAGTTTTCCTAATAGAAGATCTAGATGCTGCAGATGAAAGAGTTATTAGAAAAATAAGTCTTAGCTTTTCTGTAAAAGCATCCCAAATTGTACTTCGTGGCTTGGCCAGTCCATCAGCACTGTGAAGGTATACATTAAGAGACAGGATCTCTCGTAAACATATATCATATATTTACATACCCTTTTCCTTAAAAATTAGCCAAAGGAGAAGAGGAGCCAGAATGAATGTGGTTCAGCCCCATTTTCAATGCAACCTGTTCCAATGACAGGTAGAAACCCTGAGACTGGAATTCACCCAGGCTACTCACCTAACCCGTTTTCTCTCTTTCCTTTCCTGGAATTCTGGTTCCTTGGTCCTACCCTCCACTTCTGCTTCTGATGGTATGCACCTCTATCCCTAATCCTTGCGATTTCTTCTTAAAAAAAAAAAAATCAATTGTGGTAAAATACACATAACACAAAATATACCATCTTAACCATGTTAAGTGTACAGATAAGTAGTATTAAGTATATTTATGTTGTTGTGTAACCAACCTCCAGAACTTTTTCATCTTGCAAAACTGAAACTCTAAACTCATTAAACAGCAACTTCCCACTTCCTGTTTCCTTCAGTCCTTGGCAACCACCATTCTTACATATTGTTTCTATGAGTTTGATTATGCTTGATACCTCATGTAAGTGAAATCATACAGTATTTGTCTTTTGGGGACTGGCTTATTTCACTGAGCATACTGTCCTCAAGGTTCATCCATGCCGTAGCATGTGTCAAAATTTCCTTCTTTTTGTAAGGCTGAATTATATTCCACTGCATGTACAAGTATATATCACATATTGTTTATTCATTCATCCATCAATGGACCCTTGGGCTGCTTCCACGTTTTAGTTGCTGTGATCATGGGTGTGCCATTTCTTTTTGTCTTGGTGTAGAATTTCAGCCCAAGACGAAAAGAGTTTTCTCTTCCATCCCAATTGCACTTAGGAAAGGATCAATCAGCAGAGCTGAAACTAGAGTGAGGTGATGAGGTACTCACTCAGCAGTAAAATTAAAGGCTGCGAAAAACCCAGAAATCAAAGCAAATGACATTCCAAAGCACTATCTTAGGATATCAATGGGTAATATTAAAAGATCCATAATAAACAAAATATCAGGATTTTAAATAAAAAGAAAACAGCAACAGTACCATACAGAGACATACTGAAGATGGAGGCAAAAGAACAAAATTGTAATACTTATTTTGCCTTTATTTAAAATTTACCATTTTGTTCATCATATTATCTTGCATAATTTTAAAAAATTATATTTTATTTATTTAAAAATATTGCATTAAAATTTTATTTTTCTTGATTGCTGAGCTATTTGGTGCCTCCTCAAATGTCATGACACCGACAACAGGTGTTTCATTTTTCTCTCCCCAGTCCCAGCTTTGTCTAACAAATTAGAGTTTTGTGCTTATGGTCCCCACCGGCTTTATAAAATCAGATCAGACCAAGCAATAGCTCCTTTATTATTATCTTTCTAAATCTAAGAAGCCGGGAAACTTTAATAGCTTAAGTTTTCATTAATCCTACCCATGATTCTGCCAAATACATCATTCTTTGGAACACCTCTTTTTGTGAAAATAAATTTTTCATGGCCACATTAGTTTTGTAGGTGATTAGTGGAACAGAGCTAAACAGACATTACTTCACAATGCCTAGGAATACATGCTGGATGTGCTAATGTATACTGATGTGCCAATATATATTGTGAATGGTTGAGGGAGGTAGAGCCTGTAATATTTTCATATTTGATGAAGAAAGCACCTTTTCAAAGACAATATACCTCATATAAGTATGCCAGACTAGTATTCCTTGCAACACATCCTGGGAAATGCCTGCACAGTGTTGGGGAAGAGAGCTCAGTTAATTCTCTTGGAGAAGATGCACACAGCTTGTGAAGAGGTAAATTGATTATAGGCATGCTGACACAAACTAAAATATGGTGTCACAACAGAAAGTTGAAAATATCTCACTTGCCACCCTGGGGGAAAAAAGTTTACATCCTCTTGTTAGATAACACAGCTTCATGTAGTATAGAGTAGGAGAAATGCAAGTTACTGTTCACCACCCTTTTATAGCTGCTGTACTTTCATTGACAGAAAAATACCATGTTGCTAATTTCATTTTAACTTTCATAAAATCATCATTTACAGTTGAAAGATAGGGTCAAAGCGGCCTTTACAAGAAGGTGCAGAAATGAATTGAAATTTATTAATTTGAAAGCATGGAAAAAAGCTTCTCTCTTAGTATATAGTGATGAAATCCATTACTCTGAATGAGCCAATGCAGAGGAGTTTCTTTTTTATTAGACATTGGCAGATCAGCAGTCTTAAAGACATCCCATTATAAAAAGTAGACAAAGTTTATTGGTTGCTCTTTTTATGCCAGACCCTGTGCTAAGCACTTATGTGGATTATCATTTTTAATACTTATGAGGTAGAAACTATAATTACTCCCATTTTCCTCAAGAGGAAATTAGGTTCAGAGAGGTTAAGTCACATACTAAACACACACCTAGTAAATGCTGGAGCTTGGATCTGAAGCCAGGCAATTTAACTCCAGAGTTGGCTCAGAATCCTAGAGGCTAGAACATAAAAACCTCCCCCTTCTAATGCACCAGCAGGCATTAAGTTGACATCCAGCCATCAGCAAGTTGAGGTGGGAATCAGCAAAGCCTTTTGGCTAGGACCATCTCAAATTGTGTTAACTCAAAGGAATTAAAGAGCAACCAAGGGAAATGGTGGCAGTGCCATCAGATCAGCATCAAGATAGCAGCTTCACGCTTTTCATGTGAACAACACATCATGCTAATCAAACAGAAGACAAGGAAAAGCATTGCATGGTGAGATGGAGTTGTCACTGTGGTATTACATCCCATGAAAACAAAAGATTAAATCTATCTGCACCATCTTGTATCCACAAACTTCAGAGAAGAAAAGAAATTTACAGATAAATGATTCTCAAAAGCTGACTGTGGCGAAGACATTCACTCTTCTCCAAATATCTATGTCCTCCACATTTCTCAGCCCCTTCCAAGAGGTAGGGCCACGTGATGAATTCTGACCAATGGATTTGGCAAAGATTTAAGAACCAGTGCATGATCCTTCAGGTCCTATCTTCATCTGCTGCAAGGATATAAATATTCCAACGGCAGAGACAAAAGTAGAGCATCTTGGATAGTTACTGCAAAGAGGACTTCTTCTCTGGAGAGTCACCAAAGCAATGGATCTGTGAGTAAGAAGAAAATGTAATGTGTTAAGTGTCTGATATTTCATGGTTAATTTGTGACAATAGCATTACATAGCCTATCCTGACAAACACAGTGACTATCAGGATCACTAGGGAGTATACAAAAATTTCAGATTATAGGTCCATATTCTAGTCTATAAAATTAAATTTCCAAGGATGGAATGTGAATCTCTATTTTTACAAAGCTGGGATATTGTAATAATCAGCAGTTTTGAAAAACACTGTTTTCCTGATTTGAGCATCATATATCACTCACAGGTATTGATATTCAACACTGTATCGCTCAAATATGTACAATCATGTTTCAATTAAAAAATAAGAAAGAAAAATACTGTTAGATGTCAGCTAGTTCCACTCAGCCTTCCAAGGTAGACCAAACTCTACCTTTGTAGATATTATTTAAAAAAAAAGTTCAAAGATGGCGAAGTTTTAAGCCTTGGGAATCTTAGTATAATATGACAAGAAGCATGAGTCTGACTGCGTGAGTCTGACTACCAGCTTTCCTATTTCTTATTGGTGTGCCTTTGGACAAATTATTTAACTCATTTGAACCCATTTTTTTTTTCTCACCTGGAAATGAGATCTACAAATACCATGTACTTCTGAGTGATGGAAATCTTCTCTGTCTTTATTGGGATATCAGACACACAAATGTATACATTTGTCAAACTTATAAAATTATACAGCTAAGATACGTGTCTCACTGTTTTACAATAATAATAATAATAGTAATAAAAAGAGTACCTACTTTGCATAGGTTTTGTGAGGATTAAATCACATAACCGTGGGGAACACTGAGTATAATGTCTGGCATAAAGAAAATCCTTAGAAAACAGTAACTATTATCATATTTATATTATGTGCTAAGTATTGTTTATTATGTGTAAGTATCAGAATATCTTCCGAGGTTACACATATGTAAATCCATGGCAGATTTGGGAAGCTGGGAGGAGAACTCAGACTATTTTTGATTGTGAGTTGTGTTCTCAAGGCGTGTTTCTCTATGTTTTAAGTGCATAAATTCTCTTTACCAAAGGTATTTCAAAAACCAAATTTCATGCATTTTGAGTTTCTTGCAGAATCTTTTGGATTCATGCCTTAGCTTATCCATGACTTAGCTTATCCACGACTCACAATTTTACAAATGGTACATGCTCTAACACACAATATATATTTTGTCATGCCTTTGCTATAATTAATCAAGCAAAAAATGAGTATTATATTTCCTAATGACAACTTTATGCAAAGAAAAACCTTGCCAAAATGGTAATATATCTATTTTGTCGCCTGATTCAAAATGTACAATCCTTAATTGTAATTTCAAGGTTTAATTGCTATAGGCCATAATAAAAAAAAGATTTTGTGTTTTAAATAAATACACTTTCAGTAGGTTTTCTCTTTCAGAAATGCAACATAGTATAATGATATATAACACACAGACAACAACAGAATAAAGAATACCAAGCATTACAAATGTGTTTAGAGACAGACAGATTAAGTTGCTACAAATTTTAATTTACTGGAACCCAAGAAAATGTACTCAGCAGTAATAGACTTTAAGAATAAGGCAACAGCTTTTGTTGTAAGAAATGTGTGAAATATAATACAGGCTCTCCTGTCAAAAGGACTACAGGAAATATTGGATAGTTTATTGAGCTTTTATTCTGTGCGAGAAATTCTGGGCATGCAGACAATAAGAAAAGCAAGATTTCTTTCCTAAGAAACTTACACTTTGTGTTGGCTCCGCTGTCTTTAGTTGAAGTTTTAATCACTTGCTGGTTTCTTGTCTCCAGAACTCAGAACAACAACAAGCCCTGAGATTAAAAACCATAAAATAAGTGATAAATACACAAAATCGTCTAAATGAAATCAATGACTCCTTGGCAACAAAAAGACTTGGCTGGAGCAAATTTGCTTGCATTCATATATTTGAAGAGAAGTGTGGCTATCGAAAGACAGGAGCAGGTGATGAGAGAGACAGATTTACAGCGTGACCCAGTGAGGTATGGGAGAAAAGAGAGGCCAAACTCACCCATGTGCACCTTTCTCCCCTTTGATAGGGCTAGTTCTATGGCAGGGTGGGGACATAGGCTATCAGGCTGAGGCCACCGACAACATAGGTCATTGCCGAGCTCTCCTTTTTTATTTGTAAGCACCACCCCCAATCTGTCATTATAACAGATCTTTTCATGCAATTCCCAACAGACAGACACACAGACACACAGACACACACACACAGACTTCTCATTGTTAACGGCTTCATCAACATATTTAGTTTCTTATGAGTAGTTGATAAAAGTTGGCTTTCTCATAAGAAGATAGCAAACACATGTTGAGCACCCAATTTTTTCATATAGTTTACAGTTTCTTTTTGTTTAAATCTCTTAACAATTCCAATCGTTAGAAATCATTATCCTATAACTATCTGCAACCCAAATGTCCTCTCCTCCTTTAGTTTAGATGCTGCAGGGAAAGTACTCTGTTTCACCTATGGCAACTCAGATTCATAACTCAGCCCCTTTTTAATATCCCACTGTCCAAAACAATCCAGAGTCACAAAACCTGATAAATCTTACTGAAGGAGAAGATGTTTGGCAGAAAAATGAGAGGAGTCTTTCATTGCACTTATGTGAAAAAAGAAATCTCCATTATACATTCCTTTTTTTCCATAGTCACTTCCCAGCTTTGGTGCCAGTGGTGCCACCTGAGAGTGTGTATGTAACAGCCTGGTACGATTTACTTCTACCTTGACTCTGACTCCTGATTTTTCATTCCCCTGCTGATCAAGGTACTTAGTCAAAGTGAAAAATTCTCCTGAAGCTATGGTTTCCTTAAGAAGGAAATTTGTGAGCCATCTTTCTCCACTTGAGTATTTTCCTTATGCTCTCCATCCATTCTGCGTATTACTTAGTTCTTCGATTCCTTCACACACAGGGCTCCTCTTTGGAGAAATTCTGGTGAGTGATTGTCTTCATTGCCTTACAAGTAGTTCGGACAGTAAGCTTCTGCTTTGTCCAGATCTCCTCCACTAAACATTGAGATAACTCAAGTGTTAGGAAAATATAATCAAGGATCAAATCAATCATCATTTCTGGGAGTCATACAAAATGGAATTCTTGGACTTGGGAAGCTGAAGATCACACATTGGAATTCTCTGTGTTCTTCAAAGTTAAGTTACCTTGTAAAGGTACCTGAAGGCCTTCAGCTGGCATTTCCCTAGATTCCACACCCACCATGTTCATTTCTTTCTACCTGCACAGGAAAGGAAAGCAGGCACAAAAATCCAGAAGTACAAGATAGCACATGGTTCAAAATCTAATTTTGTGGTTCAGAGAATAACTTCTGTAGGAGCTTGAGAGAAGCCCAGGAATCAGAAAAGTGAGAAACATCTTATGTGAAAAAATGGGCACAAGCACTTTTTACATGCTTTCTATACAATTTTTTTCAAACTGATGATGGCATTTTTTTCTCTGAATTAGCTCATCCCATGTGGATTTTTAAAACCCTTGGGGGAAGAGACCATCTCTGTCAAAACTGATGAGAATCATGTGCTTTCAGATACATGTTTAATTTCATTATTCTTGATGTGTTGGTGATATTTCAAAATCTTCTTACCATATTTGATCATCCAATTCTTTTTCAAGTTCTTCAAATTACCATATGTAAGTTTCTCTCTATTTCTCTTTTTTTGAGATGTGCATAAGCCATATACATAAATTGATTTGTTCTCATGCAATTGTGAAGTCGCTCTTCCCGTGAAGGGTACAGTGGCCTCAAATGAAACGGGGTCATCAGAGAAAGACTCAGACAAATGAATCTGTCATCAATAATTGCAACCTATACAATCAATAATGTATAGCAATATATACAATAAATTAGAAAATTTTAGGAACAGAGTATCATTGTTTCCTAAAATAAATATGTCTTAAGCCAAGGATTATCTATTATATGTTGTCCTTTTCCTCTCCTTTTCCCTTGCCCCTCTATAAAACAGAAAGAGAACTGATTTTGTGGTCAGTCACACGTAGGTTTGAGTGTTTCTATCTGGCTAACCATGAGCAGCTGGCTTCACCTCCCAGAGCTTTGGTTCCCTGTGACTGCAAAATGAGATTGATAACATCAACCATTCAGGATTGCTGCACAGGTCAAATGACAAGGTGTATGCAAAATGTACAATGTCTAGCAGAGGGAATATGTATCTGGCACACAGTAGCTGCCCTGCAAACATTATCTATTATATGGCTATTAGTAGCAATTATAGTAGTGGTGGTGGTGGTAGTCATAGTAGTCTTAACATTAGTAGAAAGAAACTTTTGTCTAAGGCATATGTTGTTCTAAATGGACTTGTTACAATTTCCACTAACATTTATACTTAGAAGAGATCATGGTGATCCAGTAATATTCTCTGATACCCAAAGCAGAAGTCCCCTGTGAAATATGACAATAGCTGTCAAATGGACATGCAGTCTGAGTTCCCTTTCTGGAAGTGAACAGAAGCTCCCTATTTCCAGGAGCACAAGACCCAGCAGCAGAAACCTTTCTCGCTAGAAATTCTTCCTTAGACTGAGCAGCATTCTCCCTCCTTGGAATGTCCATCCATTAGTTCAGTTTTGTACCCCATGGGGCCTAGCAAAATGAATCTAATCACTCTTCTTCATGACAGCCTTTTCGATATTTGAACAAAGTGATCATGTCCCCCCAGAGCATTCACTTCTCCAAACTGTACATCCTCAAATCATTTCTCCATGTGGCTCACATTCTAGAAACTTCAATGTCCTGAATGTCAGTGTGACACCAGGACTGAAACTTGTAACACAGACTATGACAGAGTACAGAGAGCATCAAGCCACCTATGATCTGTGTTGTGTGCTATCAACACAGCGAAATAAGTGACCAATTTCTTTGGGTTACATGTGATCAAGTGTACTAGTCAGTAAAATATCCACATCTATGATGTGCATGTATGTGTTTGTACATGTAAGTTGTATATGCATTTGTGTACCTCTCTCTACTGCAAGAAAAGATTCTTGTCAATAGTTTCTATCTTGCATGTATGTGATGAGAATTAAACGAGTCTACATGTAAACTGCTTAGAATGGTGCCTGGCCCATGTAAGCACTAAATAAATGCTAGCTATTATCTCATTTTATCCATACATGCATTAATATAGTTCATTTGCCAAGGGCTGTGATAGGTTCTGGGAATACATACCCTTAAAGAAATAAGAGCCTTGGGGGAAAGTTTTTGAAAATGATGGGTCAAGGCCTGTATCAGAATTAGGCACAGGGAGCACAGAACACAGAGGAAGGAAGTTAAGTCCATACTGTGGTGGGGGAAGGGAATAGTATTACTATTCTGGAAGATAGGACACACAAGCATGGGTCTTTTGAAGAATACATTGGAATTACGTTTCAAGACAGGCAGAGTTTGACAGATTTCCATGCGTGTGGCTTCAGAAATTAGATACATTATAAGAGGTTAAATGTCCAGTTTACAGAACGTTATCATCCCGTCTGACTGGATGCTGGTCAGTTCACATCTGAGAAATGCCAGGGCATACTAGGATGAGAGAGCTATGCGCAGGCACTCAAGCTCCACAATGTCTCAGCTGTGTGAATTTGGACATACTGCATCACCTAGCACAGTAGTTTCTTCATCAGCAGAATAGGTGTAACGATACTTAGCAATAACATGCGGGACGGCTCCTTCTTTATAGTAACTGATTGGGATGCTGCTACTGCTACTGCTGCTGACATTTTCTATTTATGACACAATATTTAAGGCAGACATTGGCCAAATAAAACATATAGGTGTTCTAGGAGACACATTGTTAACAAAAGGAAAGTTAAAGATGCTTATCATGAAAAAGCAATTACAGGGTGTTGGGCACGGGCATGAGGAACAGGGTTAGGAGCAGAGGCATGGAGGGGACTGACTGCTATTTTCAGCTGCCTTTCTGTTTTGAAATCATATCACCTTTTAAATGATGGTCTGGCTAAATTTCTCTATTTCTTCTACCAGAATCTTTTGTAAATATGCAAACTTTCAGCTTAAAAAGTGGTCTCACTTCATCTTACACATCTGCCACATCCAAGACAGCTTTATTTAATGATTTATTATTTTGCAGCACATCAACCAATGTTTGCTTCTGTGACTCAACTGACTTGAAATTGGACTGTCTCGGTGCATTTTTCCCCTTCCACTGATATAAGCAAAGCTATAGGAACAGACTATAAATACACATGGCAAATTTTGCTTCTTTTGATAAACATTTTTTAGTCAATCAAAGATTTCTTGTACTGAAGACTAAATGATGACTGTATGTCACAATAGTGGAGAACTAGTAATGCAATTCGGGCCAGTTAATGGATTCTGCTTTTACTCAATTTTTCCTTTGTATCATAGACCAAAATCTCTTTTGAGGAGCTGGCAATGACATATTTGATTTTTTTTCCCTTCTACACTTCTTTTTTTATCCCTCTTTCAGAATTTCCTCTTTCGACATCCTCTTTGGCAGTAAAGGTTAGCAGACATTTATTGAACACCTACTATATGCCTGTATCCATGAGATACAGGAAGAAAATATCAATAATTATTGACCTCTAGGTGTCTCTTGCAGAAAGAGAGGGGTGAGACTGACAACATAGGGAATAATACACTGAGGCAAGATCAGATTATAGACAAGACTCTGTGGTAAGCAAAAAGGCCAGGGAATATTTTTCTGCATTCTATGATCCCTTAGCTCTGTTTTAAGACATGAAAGATAATAAGGGGTAGGAGGGAGAACAGGGTGTGTAGAGGAAGGAAAACATTCACTGAATATTTATTCTAAGCACTGGGAATTATGACTTTTCTAACTTATAACAGTTCTCTGAAGCAGGTGCAGACATTATTACTATTATACAGATGAGGAAGCTGGAGGCTTACAGCAAGCAAAAGGTATAACCAGCACTCAAACTTGGGCAGCTCAGTTCCCTAGCCCATGCTCTGTGCTGTGGGATTCTCCTCCTGCCCTCATAGGAAAAGAAAATATGAAGACAGGAACAAGCGACAGTGCAGACATTTTAGGTAGGAAAGAAGGCAGGGGAAGATCCTTGGATGCTGTGAACAGCAACAAGTCATTGACGAATGGCCCTGAGTGGCAACCATAGGGGACCTAGCTGACCTCTGCACTGAGTTCTGGGGTAAGACGAATGCCTCTCTGTGTCTCCTAGTCATTACCATTGCCCCATGTCCTTCTCACCTGTGTCTCAGGACAGGACTCCAACTGACAAGGAATCAATATAAATGTATCCTTTGGACATAGTTTTGAAAAACTGTCCATAGAGTGGTCATAATCAGTAATCACGGGCTTCTAGAGGGAAACTGGCAAGTACAAGTCTATTAGACAAACCTCCTCATTTTAGACAAGAAGAAATGGCTCAGATAAAGAGAAAAAATGGTTCAGAGAAAGAGAAAAAGAAGGCCAAAGTCAGAGTCCAGAACCCCAGTCTCCTGCTTCAAACCTGAGTGCTTTCTACGTTCAATTAATTAAATATCAGCTGACACTCTCTTCTTGACCCAGAAGAACATCTGTGGATGCAGGAAAGGAGAGCACCGTAAGGTCCAAAATTATTTAATAAAGCTACAGGTTTGGGAACCCTACCTCCCACATGCTCCTATACTCATACAGCTGGTCAACCTGGAAACTTCTCTAAGTCAGTAATAAGCACTTCTATCTACCCAATTGCTTGAGTCAGTCACACGAGAATGATCCTTGATGTCTTTCTCTCTCATACCTGCTGCAACTAATTCAACATAAAGACCTGATTCCATTTCCAGAACACACCCCTTCTATGCTTCTCTGCCTTAGCCCAGCTGCAGCAACTTTCTCCTGGTTGAGTGCAACAGTCCCCCAGCATCCATCCCAGCTCTCATTCACCATCAGCCATAGCATTGATGTTGAATTATTTGTCAATAGAGTGACATCATTCCTACTTAAAACCACCTCCACCACCACCACCACCACCACCAAAATGCACACGCATACGCAACTTATTCAATAACTACCATTGCGTTTGAGGTACAATTTGGGATTCTTTTCTTGTTTTACAAGGTTCTGGATTCTTCGTGTTTGTGTACCTCCAAAGTTCGTTAAGCACCAGCCCTATGGATTCTCTTTTAGGTTCTCACATGCTCCGAATCCCATCTTGCCTCAAAACCCTTATTTCTACTCCTTGTACATGAAATATTCTGTCCCTACACTTCTCCTAAGTAACTTCTCTGCATATTTTAATTCTCAGCTTTATATGAATACCTTTAGAGGTCACTTCCCCTTAACACCTCCCTCATATAAATTTTAGGCTTCCGGTTATATTCTCTTATAAACCCTGAGCAATGAAATGGCATTTAATTATTCATTTATTAGCAAACTGTTTGTTTGACATGGAGTAAGATGTTCAATTCTCTGAGATTTCTTGTCCTCATCTATAACATGGGTATAATAATACTCTGTAGAGTAGTTGTAAGGATTTGATTGAAAACACTTAATAGGCATTCAATAAACAGCTTTTACAAATTCTACCCATAACCCAGAACAATACACTGTACAATGGGGAATCAATCATGGATCAAGATCCAAAACTGAGATGACTGTCGACCAGAATAGAGAGAATTTTCTGAAATATTGTTTCCAAGAAGAAAGCTCTCCAGACATGTGTTTATAAAAATATACCAGGTTTTGACCTACCTTTGTCACAGGGGAAACACTACTCTTAGCTCTTAGCCACCAAAGAAGCAAATGAATAGGGAGAGGGAAACATTCACAACAACCAGATGAAGCACTGAAATACAGTCGATGCTGGGCAAGTTCCACTATCTTAAGCTGGGGACATTAAAGAAATTTTTTTAAAAAAAATTTGCATTTGGGTAAGGATGATTTTTGCCCTCCCCTTCCCAGTACTGGGAGTTAAAGGTCATGAGAATTGCAACACAGGGTTCTCTTAAATCCTGTTGTCCAAATGGTAGACTATTTGCAAAGCAAGCCAGTACAAATCTTGAATACATTTCCGATGGTTCTCCTAGAGAGCAAACACATTTAAATGCTCTTATTCACAAGTTTAAAAAAGAAAGCAAATTTATGCACATATGAACACTGAAATAGCCTTCTGTGAGGTGTTTTAATAAGTCAGTCTCTCAGTCCAAACGGCAAATGAACTAGAATCAGAAATCAGAAGCAGAATTGTCATTACGCATACCTAAAAACCACTTTTTAGGAAATTCATATGTTCTAGAAAAGTTGTGTGTGTAGTATTATTTTGTAAATTGGGTTGCATTTTTGAAAGCACTAAAAGAGGTAGTTGTTTTATTTAGCTATCTAATGAAACTTTTGGTAAATCAGAAAATCATTTTTATAATGTGAATAACTGGCATCATTAAATTCACTTTGTAAACAAAGGATACTTGCACCATATTTACATTGAAACAGATGACCCATCTGTTTTTGGTTTAGGGATTCATTCATTCAGTTGGGATTATTCATGCATTTACTATTCACATATTCATTCTACAAATATTTACGGAGTGCCTACCATATGCCTGGCACTGTATTAGATGCTTGAGATATAGGAGGGAACAAGAGAGATTATGTACTTTGCCCTCCTGAAGCATGTATGCAAGTTGGGAGAGATGATCAATAAAAATAAGTAAATAAAAATGTGCAGTATAATTTCAAGTAGATATATATGTTGTGATAAAGAATAAAGCAGTCTCAGTATATAGAAAGTGATGGTCTCAAAGGGATTGGACTATTGAGTGGGTGCTTCTGTTGATGAGACAGCCTGGGAAATCCTCATTAAGTAGGCAAAGTGAAGGAGCTAGCCATGAGAAAGAATAGGGACTGGGAATTCCAGGCAGAGGAGACAGCACATGCAAAGGTCTTAAATCTGAAGTATCCTTGTGCTTGAACAATAGCAAAAAGGTAAGTGGAACTTGAGTGATCAAGGGAGAGATTGGGAAGTCAGCAAGGTGGGCAAGGACCAGCTCATGTTCCATTGTCCAGACTATGGAAAGGAAGTATGTATGAGGCAACTGTTCTCAGCACCACTGGGAGCAGGGAATGCATGCTCCCTGGTATGCAGAGATTACTTCTCAACATGCAAAGGGATGGTTTCCAAATAGATCAACATGAATATTTATGTTCTTCCTTACTGTCCTTCTTACTGTCTTAACTTCTCTGCTTCTATTGTCCTTCCCTCCGTCTTTCTCTCTGTTCCTTTCACCCTTTCATCTTCCACCTTCCAATAAAGTTCATTATGCACTTATTGTGTGACAAGCACATGGCTAGGATGAATGCCCTCCTCCTTGGGTGTAGAGGAAAGCTCTTCTCTCTTTCCTCCGCACACTACCCAGCTATATCAAGACTGGAATCTGTTGCATGAGCTTCTCCAGTGAAAGGCAGGCTAACGGGACAACTAGTGTTCAAACACGCATAGGTTGGAACCCCAGCTGTACTGCTTACCAGCTGCATTAGACTGGGCATTACGTATAATATCTTTGTCCTAATACTCTCATCTGTAAATAGGGACAATACTACATACTTTGAAGAAATGTTTTGAGGATTGTTAGTTTTATATATAAATGTTTCTGGAATATAAAACAGGCTGAATAAAAGCTAGAGTTATTATTATTACATTATTATTTCTGCTTTCTTTCTTTTTTTTTTTTTTTCCAACTTGAACCTCAATGTGAAGGAAAGGCATAGCTACAATGATTTGATATGAGGCTGAAATCACCCTCTGATTCTTTGTCTCTTCTAATGTTCTACAGTATTGTATTCATGACTATGAGATATAACCTATAGGACTTGAAAACCCAAGATAATGGAGCAATGATAGGAACCAGTTTCTGTCTGTGGGAGATTGCACTAGAGACCCCAACAGTTCACCCTTCCCTGTATCCACACTCCTTGCCTTGAAACTCTGAAATTTCTCCCCCCTAAAAACACAGATTATATTTCTTCACCACTTAACTTTCCATCTGGCCGTGAGACATGCTTTGGCCAACAAAATGAGGTAGAAGAGAGTTTCCAGTTCTGAACCAAGGCCGCAAGGGGATGTACCTGTTTCTGTTGACCTCTTGTGCACTTGCCATCACCATGAAAATATGCCCAAGCTAGTCCCAGAAGGCAGATAAGAAATACAGGAAGCTGAGCTCAGTTGCCCAGCCTAGCCTAGTCAAAACCACTCTACCCCAGCCAATTCACAGATCTGTGAAATTAAATAAGTGTTTTTCTAAGCCACTGAGTGGTGGAACCATTCATAGCATAGTATTATTGTGGTGATATTTGACCAACATACTAGTTTTAATTCACTCAAAAATATTTATTAATTAATTCAAATATATTTATTGGACTTCTATGTTTGATGTGTCAGGCACTGTGCTAGGTATTGGAGATTCAGATATAAACCAGAAAGGTGTCATCCTTGCCTTTGGGAAACTTATTGTCTAGGTGAGGGAAGATGACCAAGAAATCTTATTAATAGAGTTGAAAAGGGTATGATTCAGAGACAGGGGCTGTTTTCAGTCAGGGCTTAGCCTGAGATGATTGGCTGGTTTCCCCTAGTGGCAGAAAGGGGAACTGCATCTGTGAGATGCTCTGATTTTAACGAAGAGTAGGTCTTCAAAACGCCAGAGCTTACCTTGGGTAAGCTCTCATTTAGAGCCAGGGAAACTGAGGCTCAGAGAAAGGGAATGACTTTTCCAAGGTGACTCAAAAAATGTGTGTCAGATCTAGGTTATGAACCAGACCAGAGCCTCTGCCCCTAAGACTGGCACATCTAATTCTATATGACCCAAAAGAATTACAGTGTCAGTAAATTTTGAACTGCCATAATATTCTTGGCCAGAAATTTTATGACTAATCCCATTTAAGATAAGATTAATCTACATAATTATTATAATTTATAATTGTAACATGACTCCTTTCTTGCTCAGGTCATTTAAAGTGTGATAATAATCAGACCTCATAATTAATAATAGTAATTAATAACTTTCATTTATTGAGCCTATGCTCCAAGCTCAGCACTTTTTGCTATAGGTATGTGGGCATATTGAATCCCTGAGACAGTTTAGGCACAGATAAAAACTCCCATTTTACAGATTTGGAAGCACCATCTCAAGGAGATAACATCTTTACACAAAGTCATGTAGCTAGGGCGTAGCAGAGCCAGGAATCAGACACAGACCACAGGCTTTGTTCTTCCCAAATTTCTTTAGGGATCAGCTGTGGGAGTCTCTCCCTGCAGTCGGAAATGGTATTCCCATTCCATGTTTCTCAGTGTTGTCCCTCTGCCCAGAGAAGGCACAGCTGGAATCCACCACTGCAATGTGATAAAACAAAACCCACTCCTTACTTGGATCTTGCCTTTTTACGCCATTTACCAAAGGATGCCTCTATAGCAGGAAGTTTTGAGAAGGCCTGGGGAGCCTGGAACTTGTAAGTGGAAAGAAGGAACTGACTCAGCAGGGCCTGGGTATCTTCAGAGTCTGAGGACAGGCACATCAAAGGGATGAGAGCCTGGTACCTTTGATGCGGGAACCGACAGGACAGGAAATTAACAGCCTCATGCCGCCGGCAAAGGCAAAGACAAGAAAAGGCCCATTTGGGCCTCATCTCTGTCTGGATTGGAACTGGCAGGAAGCAGAAAGGGTCTGTTTAATCCTGCTGCAGAGCAACCACAGACCCTGGCTTCCTCCCTAGAGAAGAGCAAGGTGAAGAAAAGGTGAGGCAACATAAACACCCAAACTTTTGGCTGTCTGGTTGAACTGAATCTTTCAATGTAAACTGTCAGTGGGTTCTTACTCTTTTTTTTTTTTTTCTATTCTTTTCTTTTTCTTTTTAATCTAAACTATAATCACAGCACTCCACCCAAGTGCTTGATATGGATTTCCAAGACAGATCCTAACATAGTCATAAAAAATCCCCTCTGAAATGTGCACTTTGTACTATGTCTATGTGTAGGTGTGTTGAAAATGTCAGGAACTGGAATGTCTAACTCTAGTTCCCAGGAATTAATCACGTAGAAGAGTGAAAGGGGGAAATTAAATTGCTTTAACACTTATAAGACTCTCCAAAACAGTTGCCAAAATAGAACTTGCTGAATAGAAGTATGGTTATTCTACCATAAGAACTAGAACTGTTTTTTTGTTTTTTTTTTTCTCTAAAACTTCCTTGTGAAAAGTTTCCCCTTGGGGTTTAGCTGCAGGTCACAGATTCTCTGGGAATAAAGGTATAAAAGGATTCCTCACCCCCTTTTTTTGGATTACAGCTCAATGATCTTTAGTAAATTTATAGGTTTGTACAACCATCACCATTATCCTGTTTAGAACACGTTCATTATCCAACAAAGTTCCCTCCTGCTACATTTACAGTTGATTCCTGTTGATACCCTTATACCTTTAGCCCTGGGCAACCACTGATCTACTTTCTGTCTCTATAAATTTGTCTTTTCTAGACATTACATTTAAATGAAATCATACAACATGCGGTTTTGTATCTGGCTTTTGGCATATGTTTTTGAAGTTCATTCATGCTGTAAAAAGCATCGGTATTTCATTCTCCTTTATTGCTGAATAATATTCCATTGTATAGATATATTTTGTTTAACCCTTCACCAGTTGATGAGGTATTTGGATTCTTTCTAGATTTTGGCTATTAATAATTTTGCGAGTAATGCTGCTATAAACATTCAGGTATATGTCTTTGTGTGGACATATATTCTCTGTTTTCTTCAGCAGAATCTTAGGCACAAAACTGTTGGGTTGTGCAAAGGAACGGTGACTGCAGCTGTACTCAGAGTTCCATCTGATTCAGGTGTGCAGTGTCAGTGGACACCTACCAAACAATTTTTAACTTTTAAAATCCACTGATGCTACCCTTCATGAAAGGGATGGTCTAAAAAACAACTGACATCATTTGATGAATTATGAACAGAAAGCAGAGGACAAATTCCAGCTAATGGCTGATCACATGTGACCAGGATCATCTTTAGACGTGTCTCCGAAAATGGAGTTAATGAAACTTTCCTCATGGATCAAAAGATGCCCTAACCATCACTAATCCTGTGTACTTTTGTGTATGCATAATGACGTTGAGGATGGCTTCATGCTGCCTTTATGCCCACGTGGAAAGGATGAGAAAATCCAGACAACAGTTTGTAGCCAAACAAAAGCACAACCCCAGTCTCTCTGAGGAAGAGTTGGGCTCTCTCCCCTCCTCTCCCACGTAACTTCATTTATAAGTGGAAAGGGTGACGTCAGGGCACTGAGACTTACAGCAGTAGCTTGAGATGTACCCCAAATTTTAGGGCTTAGAGCAAACCGCAGGGGCAAATGAAAATATAGGGCCAAAGAGGGGGAGAGAGGAAGCGAGACAGAGCTCTGGAAGGAGCTAGGGCCGAGGACCAACCAGAAGAGGCAGACGTGGCAAGCACCGCCACTGGGGCATCTCCCCTGCCCAGAAAGCATTCGGCGCCAGTGGCCTCGCGTGTCCCTTTCCCGGAGCGTGTGTGTCGCGGGAGTACGGGGTATTGGGGGCCCAGAAGCCTGTCACCTTGGACACTGATGGGGGCGGGGACGGCTGAGGAGTAAGCGAAGCAGTTGGAAACTTAGCGCCCGCCTTTTCCAGAGGAGAAATGGGCAGTTTAAAGGCCACGTCCACACCGAGTGTGGCAGACACGGACTGGGGGGCAGGCATCCAGCGCCACAGGGAGCCCGGAGTCTCCAAGAACGCGGGCGCGGGTTGAAACGGGGGCCACCTCGCTCCACCGCCCGCCCCAGGACCCGGGTAGAAGTCTGGGAAGCTCTGCGAGCTCAGGGACTCCGGGTCTGGTGCCCAGGAGCTGGGGGGAGGGTTCGGTCGCCCCCTCTCCCCTCCTGGCACTCCGCTCCCTGCCCCATGCGCGCACGGTCCGAGGCTTTCTCTTCTTTCCTCGGCCTGCCTTCCCGTCAGCTCCCGGGCCCCTCTGCTCCCCGCACGCCCTTTCCCACTGCCCGTCCTAGCGCCCGGCCGGCTTTTCCTCCGCGTCTTCCTCACACTGCGTTTTTGCGGGCCGGTCACCCCCCTCCTTTCCCAGCCTCGTCCCCGTTCCTCCCTCCTGGCGGTTCCTTTCCACCCTTCACCCACTTGCATCTTCACCTTCCATCTGCCTCTTCCCTTTCCGCCACCTCCTACCCCGGAAACTTGTTCTAGCCAGGGGTCCCCATGCAGGCACCGTGGATCCCCGTGGGGTGCGCGGGTCCCCACACAGCTCCGGGTACCAGAGCGCCCCTCCCAGTCCCTGGCGTGATTCTGAAGCCCCGGCGGCCCCGCCAGCCCTTTCTCCCCGGGACTCCGTGAGGGACGGCCAGGGGGTCCCCTCTCTGTAACGGGTCCTCCGTGAGGGGTGCAGGGGGGGACGACGGGGGACGTGGGCAGTGCGCCCCCAGGCCCTCCCTCCCGCAGAACCGTACACTCCGCAAGGCCCTGGCAGGTCTGCGGAGAGGCGTGAGGCAACAAGTGACCCTATCCGCGGGGGCCACTGGTACCTGGCTGGGGCGGGGGCCAAGGCACCCTTCTGGGCAGGGGGCGGTGTGAGGCCGACCTTGGCGGAGAGCTCCCGGTGCCTTCCCCACGTCCCCAGGCTTTGCGGGTGGCGCGGAGAGGAGAACCGAGAGAGGACGGAGACAGGGCTCTTCCCAAGTCCGGGGTCTCCCTCCTCCCCGGCTCCACCACCAGCGCCACAGCTGAGTTTGCGAGGGGGGTGGGTGGGGCGGCATCGGGGAGAGGGGTGCTGGGGGCTGGGCAGGAGCCGCCAACGTGTAGGGATTTTCAGAAGTGGGGTGGTAGAGCGAGAAAGCTAAGAACGCGCTCCCTGATTTCCGACTGCCTCCCCTCCTTGGGCGATGTCTTCCCCCAAGCCACCATCCGGGCCGGCCAGGCGAGGGCCCGGTCTGACCAGCCTGGAGCAGATTTGGGAGCAGGAGGAAAATGGGGCTCCGAACCCTTCTCCAGCTTCCCACCTCCGCCCTCTTGATTGGCTGCGCGTCCCTGGAGCACAACTTCAGTCGCTCCAGACTCTGTCTGAGCCCCAAGGGAGTGGGAACGCCGCGACCCAGGGCGGGCGGGGCGGCTGCAAACCCAGGGGTGGGCATCTCTCGGGCCCCCGGGGGAGGGGCGCGGCCGGGGTCGGCCCCGCAGCCTCTGCCAGGCCCAGCTCTCCGCGCCTCGCAGCCGCGGCTCCTCTCTCCGCCCCCCGCCCTTTCCTTCCCTCCCAGCGGCGGCCTCCCTCCCCCCCCCCCCGCCATCGCCCGCCCGCCCGCCACCTCCCCCCGGTTTCTCATTCCTGCCACTAGCGCGCTCGGCGGCTCATTCCGCGGCCGCCGCCAGCCGAGGGGAGCGTCGCGGGCCGAGGAGCAGATGCCGCGGGGGCCGCTCGCAGCCGCCGCCGACTTGTGAATGGGACCCGGACTGGGGCCGAGGCTGACACCGCTGCGCTCGCCCTGAGCTAGGGACCGACGGCCCGGAGGTCGCGTCCACCCGCAAGGGCCCCAGGTGAGGCGCGCCGCCAGTGCCTTCCTCTCGCCTGGATGGGCTTTTCGGAGTGGGGGAAAAGGGGATTTTCTCTGGAAGAGAATGTCTTGGGGGTGGGCGGGCGAGGGTGGGGGTGGTGTCTGACTCGGGAAGGCTTCACTAATGCAAAGCAGAAGTGGCGGGAGGGGGGGCGGATAAGAGAAGATTTGTTTAAAAATCAAGAAGGAAGAAAGGGAGCCAGCTGTGGGCGCGGGCAGCGCAGGGGGCAGAGGCGCCAGATGCGCGCTCCACCACTCTGCCTTGCTCTGGCCTCCTCGAGGGTCTGCACCGAGGCCGCCTTAGAGAGGGCTTGCACCCGGCTGGGGCAGGAGGATGCAGAACTGAGCTCCGGACACGCCGACTACCCCGCGTCATGTCTTTGGGGAAAGTCGCCCCCCGGCGTGGAGCCCTCCCGCCCGCCAGAGCTGCGCCTCTTTCCGAAAGCGGCGACGTGACCGCGCTCTGCGGGGTTGCTCCCCGGTCCCCCCTGATCCCCGCCGAGCGCTCCCCGAGGCTCAGTCCCTGTGGTCCAGACTGCCGGGGAAGCCCGGGAAAACCGGAGGGAACCAAGCTCCGGGCGGCGATTCTCCGCACTTTAATAGCGTGGATTTGGTCCGCCGACTGCGGCTCTGGGGCTGGCGACTGCGGTGCGCGCTCCAGCCCTCCAGCCGGGGTCTCTTCGGGAGCTCCGGCGGCCCTTAGTAAACTCCCAACAGCGCAGGGGTAGGTCCGCGAGCGCCTTAGACTGGGGCTCGGCTCTGGCTTGGGCTTGGCGCAGCCTGCCGGGGTCAACGTTAACTTTGCGAAGCAAACGCCTCCTCTCGGAGCGCGCCGAGCCTCTCCAGCTCCAGGCACGCATGGCCTCGATCCCTGAGCTTTGCCCCTGAAGGAGAGCCGGGAGGTGGGCAGCGCGGAGAAGCAGGCAGGATGGGGAGGGCAGCGAAGAGATTCCCCCCCACCCCGAATCCCCCAATCCCCAACCCGGCGAAGCTGTTGCAGGCCCGCCTCGAGCTGCGAAGCGAAGAGTCCCCAGAGAAAGTGGGGTCGGGGAGGCCCGCGGGTCCGGCTTTCTAGTCCCTTTCTTGCCACGGCCCTGCTTTCGCCGGGGGCTCCGCGCGCCTGCCTCTCCGGGTGAAAGGTTTTCTAGACGCTAGAAGAAGCCCTGTTGCTTTTGCTGATAATGCAGCAGGAATTTCATGGGCCATCGCACTGCTATTAAGAAATTGCATCTTTCAGTTATTTAATGATGCCAACTGTGCAAGACGGCGGAGAGGGTTGTTCCTGAAACCCTGCTGCGTGAGGGTATAGATATACCTAAAGTCTTCCCTTCCGTTAACCCCCAAAAGAAATCTTGGTCGGATGGCTCTGATATCTTTTCTTGTTTTCTTCTTCTGATCATTCTTATCGGTTTAATATTAGGCAGTGCGTAAGTTTTCGGTTAATCACAGAAAAGCCACAATAATGAATCTGGCGAGAGGATGGATCAATTCCCTTATCACTTGAGCTTGCAGCAGACATCGATGGCTTTCCGGGGTGTCTGGATTTCCCGGGTACAGGGATGCAGATGTGAGCTCAGAGACGAGGATCCTTTAGCCTCGCATCCGCACATTTGCCAGGTTGAGCTCTGAGCGCTAGAGCCTAAAAAGATGGGAGAAGCGAAGAGCCTGACCTTCACTTCCCTAATCCTGGAATTATTTTTCCTATAAATAAGGAGGTTCAGACAGGAGAACATAGTAGTCGCTGCGAACCTCATCAGGTTCAGGTAGCCTAGTCTATTTCCAGTAGAACAAAGGAATAAAAGTTACAAAACAAAGGGCCAGAGTTTTGGCCAATACCAGAGGGACTCTAAATACCAGAGGGACTCTAAGTACCAGAGGGACCGTAAAGTTCCTAAAACTTGAGCTCTGATTCCAAGTTTGAGAGTTGGCCAGTAGGCCTTGAAATTCAAACCTCTTTGAAAAACTGAAATCCTGCCTAATACAAAGGAATGCCAGCAGTTTTTAGTCGAGACCAGGCAAAGGCATCTGAGAGGCCAGGAAGCTTTACTTGAGTGAGAATTATCTTTACATCTTGTTTTTGAAACATTGCAAATTAATATGTTAAAAATGTCTTACAACAGATCTTTATTATTAATACTTATTGCTATCTTTTTTTTTAGTTATTTCAGAGTCTGCATGAACTGTTCATTTTATTATATTGTTTGGAAAAAAGAAACCACCCTCCCAATCCCTGGGGGAGGGGCAATGACGAAATGCATTGAAAGGACTGAGATAGGAAAATCTGGTGAGGCCCACACTTGTAAATTTATTGAAACTGGGCTTATTGCTTACTAGAAAAATAGGCTTTTAAAATAGTTTTAATTGAAGTGGTGGACCATCTTGATAGCACTTCAGAACTTTCATTATGTTCAGCATTCTTATCAGAACACCAGACAGTAAAATTACTAGAAACCTAAATTCTACTTTCAATTAAGATGCAATCTTCTGTTAATTCGAGAATTTAAAAAAAAAAAAAAAAACGTTATGGCTCTCTCTTTTTTTATGATCAAGAACTCACGTTTTTTCTTTGCAGTGGTGGCTGTGGATATGTATGTTTGATTGTTTATTGAGGGGTGCAGAGTCAGAGAGATATGCCATGATTGGGAGACTACAGATCAATTTCATGCTCTTTTAATGCATTTGTCTTCATAACCCATGTTTTTTCTTCCACTTTGAATAGAATTACATGGCTGCTTTGTAAAGATTCTGGTTTGGGGTCCCTCATATGGGAAACACCATGACTTTGACCTCATGGCCTGATTTACAATTCCAAAGCTGAATTCCCATGAGCATAGTGTGTCTTGGAACCTTGCCTATGCATGCCTGTGACTTATGAATTTGACAGTTCACCTAAACTTTAATCTGTCTTATTCAAATCTGTTTTTCAGAAACATCTAAACAAGATCCGCAAATCTGATTTTAGTCATTCTTCATTCACAGTATATTTGATGTTCAAGAAGCATAATAATTTCATCTGATTATGTCTTCCATATTGTTTTTTATTCACTTTGATCATAGGCGTACCTGATTATTAAATAATAATACAAGAGTGGTCTATAGAGTGAAAGTAAGTAGCAAACATTTTTTCTTGAAATGTCAAATTTGCAAAATGACTATGAATTCCTAGGGTTTTTTTTGTTTTGTTTTGTTTTTTCTAGAAAATTTGAGCACTGTGTAAACTCACTGGCCAATGATTTAAGGGGCTGAAATGTGTTTGGGATGAATTTTCTTCCTTATAGAATTGGTGGTTGTTTCACAAAAAAACGTTACTTAATTTGCCAAGAACCCCTATTCTCTATTTACCAGGAATTGTGAATTGGCAACCTTTCCAAATAAAAGCTATTGTCTCTGAATGTAAAGATCTTTCGTCTATTTAAATTTGTGATTTAATTGATGGGGGGGGAATAAAACATCAACAGGTCTGTTAAGAAGGAAAAAAAAAAAAAGCTGGATATTAGAGCACCAGTAGGCGTAGGAATAAACTGCTCCATCAGGATTACTGGGCTAGCCATCCACAGCCCCCTCTATGAGCAGGAAGGACTAACGAAAACACTAGAGGAGGATAATTAGACATCTTTCTGCTATAATTTTACGCTGACATTGAGAGCCTTGTGCGTCTCTGGAAATGGACTCCTTCGTGGAAGATTGCACTTCTGGCCACTAGAGGGCAATGGTGCCCTTTTCCAGCTTTCTGCATGGGGCCCATCTGCTTTTGAGGGCACCATGAAAAGCGGTTTTTGTTACCACCAGCCTTGTCTGGCCCTCTCAGGAGAGACTGAATTCAATCTAGCTGTGGTTAAGGCTACTGCTCGAGCAGTTTGTCAGGATTAGCATCTTTCTAGTGGATGATTCCTGTTACCTTCAGCCTCTTCTTCCCACCTTGGAGTTTACTAAAAAGTTGAGGAAATCTTGTAACTTGAGATTTAGCAGAAGCCCGGGTGGGGGATGTGCAGCTTAATAAACAAGGTCAGCTCTCACTGAGGCAGTGATCTGGGAGGGTTTTCTGGGTACTTTTCAGGCAGAAAGAGCAGCATTTCTGACTCCAAGGGGAAGAAAATAAATGAAGAAGAGACATATTAGTGAGACTGCTGTGATATTGCCTATTCTTAAAAGAGGTTTTTAAGATGTCTGCAAGACATTTCTAATTTGCAAAAAAAGAATAGCAGTTTGATCTTCAGTAAACACTTTGGGGCATGGAGTTTTAATATAACAGTCAATGTTTTACTATTGCCTTTAAACCATTCTTGATATTACCATACAAAACCTAACTTTAGCAGAGAATAAAATTTAATTCAAGATTGGTTCTCACGCACTGGGGTTTAATCATGTGATTTTTTTCCCTCTTCAGTGATATGGAAATTACGGCTTATGATTAAATTGCATATTTCAGGCTGCACAAATTCATATTTGTTACTGTTTGATAGTGTCGTTATGAAAGTTCAGAAAAAAATGAAAAAAGAAAAAACTAATGCTGTGCTGTATAATTAAGAGGAAAGCTCCATTAAAAAATAAGTACTGTCTTAAGTGGATACATATTTGTATTTTTTTTTTTTTTTAACTGAGTAGAATCGCCTCCCTGGTGATTCAGCAGTAGAGTTCTTTGTAGCTCTGAGCTCTGTTGGAATGCGCAGACAGTTGATGAAGGAGGAATCAATGCAAATGGATTATGAGAGGGAGTATTAAGTAACTCGGTGGAAAGTAAGACAAAGTGTTTTGTAAACCTATGCCCTCTTACCACCAGACAGTTTATTTAACTTTAAAAAAAAAAAAAAGCAATTTAAAATTTGAGTCCTTGTGAATAATACACGTTAGTTAGAACTGGAGGTAAAATTTTATTGTTCTTTGGTTTAGTTAGTTGTCAGACAGTTGCATGGTTGTGGGATTCTTACTGAGATAAAGCATTGTTCTCATAGTCTGTATGGTCAAAGTTTCTGCTCAGGCAGATCATCTGGTATATCAGGATATTAAGTGAGATAGGAGTGCAAGAAAGAAGAAGAGAAGGAAAAAGGGGAAGAAGAGAGAGGATAAGAGAGACTGATGATGCTATTTCTCATGGCAGGCCAATTACTGGTCTCTCTCCTAATACTCCTTTAGGCCATTTGAGGTGCTGAATCTAGGAAGTTGGTATAAACAGCTTTACAGGCTTTAGTAAACAATGGCTAGGATCTTTTTCTGTGCCTCCTGGCACCGAACACTCCTCCAACAATAATTGTGAATAAGCACAGCCTTATTCTCAAATTTTCCTGGTTGCTGATGGTGGGGGGGGGGGGGGAAGCATTCATTTTCCTTCACCAACTCCCAGAAATCTTCCTGACTCGGTCCTCTGACCTGGGATAATTTTCACAAATGAAGGTCACCTCTCCACATTCAGTTCTCTTGAACAAAATGGCTTGGAGTCTGGCTTTGTCCCTTCTGTGACGATGACCTAACACAGCAACCAGAATGATAAGGAGGGCTCCTCTCTGGTCTTAGTTTAAGACACACGGAGATCTCTTTTTAGCCTTCATTAGGCTCCATCCATGTGAGCAAACTAAGGATTTAGAGTCCCTGCTATCAATGATATTTTATCCTTCTCCATAAGAACCAGCATGGAGGAAGAAGGGATAAGAGGATCAGGTCAAATTACTGCATACCCACCCCCTGACAGGGATCTCAGGGAATGTTTCACCCATGAACGTATCCTGAAATCCAGGCTGTTTCCATTGTTCCTAAGCCTCGACCAGTTCTTCACATTTGGAGGCGACATTGCCAGACAGCAGGGCAGAGTTGGGGGTGGTGGGAGTGAGGCCAAGGCATTAAGTGCAGAGTTGGATCCTGTCTTTAGTCAACGTTTTGACTTCTGTTGCTCAAAGATTTTTTTCCCACCCATCTTGATTTTTAAAATATTGCATCAAGTATGATTTGTCTTGATTATGAACATTTTGGCATCTCCTTGTATTTTGCGCCCAGCGACAGTGCCTCTCTTGCCTTCTCCTAGTCCCAGCCCTGCTCAGCAGTTTAAACCTTCTGCATCCCAGCTCTGTTTCTTGCAAAGTATGGGACCAAGAATAAGCCACATAACCTCTCTAAGACTCAGATGCCTCCTCCAAATAACATCTACATCCTAGATTGTTGTAAAGATACGCTGAGAATTTAGTGCAATGCCTTGTTCATGATGAGCAATAAATGCTGGGGCCCTCTTTGAAATAGACCTGGGATTCAGGTTTATAGAGTAATGGTGACAGGTAACAGTTCTTCCTTGCAATTATTAGGCCCCAAATCCTGCACTGAACGCGTGCTTTAGACTGAGGACTCTCCCAATTAGTGATGAATTGTTTAGTAGCTCCTGCCTTTTTTGAATGATTTTGTAAGTTTAAGTGAGGCTTCTTTCCTTTAAAATATTCAAGAGGCAGTCGAGATTTTAGATTTTGGAGATAATTATTGCTTTTGAAAAGTGTCTGCCTCCTTCCTACCTTTGCTTTTTCTCTTCTGTTCATTTTACATACGGGTTGCTGTGGTAAGTTGCCCTGAAGTGATACATCTTACTGGGAAAGTTTGCTAAGCATGCGATGTTGAGATATTCATCACAGGTTTGCTTTCGTTTAAAAGGAGCTCATTGCTATTCCAGACTAGCTTAAAAGATAATTAGTCTCTTGATAAATCGTCTCCATTTCTAGGCTATTCCTGTTTGTTTTTCAGGTAAATGTAGTTTGGGATTTTAAGGGATGTGAACAGTGACTATTTTAACTCATGAAAAGACTGGTGCTGCAGGAACCCTTCCCCCGTTTTGTGGTCTCTGTCTTCCGAAGGCCCAGGCAAAAAGCACAGTGATTTGGCATCCTGTTCAAAATAACAGGAGCCCTCACCCTCTCACGGCTGGCTCGTAATGGCTTTCCAACTGTTTTCACACCCAAATCGCAGCCACGCTGGGCTTTCCGAGGCTCCTGGGCCTTCCAGGTTGTCCTGCCGTTTCCCATCTGCAGCCCTCTCCTGTCATCTGTTCCTTCCCCAGGCTGGCTTCCCTCCTGCCTGCACCTTGCAATGAAAGCAAATATCTGCCTGTATTTTCTGAGAAAGAAAGGAGGGAAAGGGAGAGAGTCAACTTTTGGAGACCCTACTATGAGCCGGGCACTGTACCTGGTACTTTATTTGGGAAGAGTACCATTATCTCCATTTTCAAAATGGGGCAAATGACTCAGAATTCATGACACTTGTCTAAGCTCAGGAGACTGGGAAGATGGAAAGCTGGATTTCCACACCTGGGATGACTCCAGATGCTCAGGAGTTTTCCATTGTTCGGTGCACGCTCATCACATGCCCGGGGGGTGGGATGGGGGGGTGGCCCTCGCTGTCTGGGGAAGAGCGGAACTGACTGCTCGACCCTGTGCCCCTTCAAGATTCCATCTTATCCATAAAAGGAGCTTCCGAGATCATCTGAGCTAACTCCCTTCTCAGCAGGTTTTCCTTTTGCCAATAATCCTACAGCTTCTTAAATGTCCTGATGACAGCCTGCTAACTACCTCTCAAGGAACCCACGAGGCACACAGGTGACTCATTAACTCCATTCATTTAAAAAGCCCCATTTTAAAGACGGAGGAGCTAAAATACCCTTTTTTGTAACTTTCTCCCAATAGTTCACTTTGTCCCCATTACTTTTTCTTTCTCCTAAAAGCCGTACAATATTTGAAAACTAATATTAGATAATAGATAAAATCCAGCATTTATTGAGCACTCAGCTAGTTTTAGGCACTGTACCACAAATAATCTGTGTAATATGAGACTTATCCACAATGACTCTATGAGCTGGTAAGATTATTACCAGCATCTTCCAGGGGGAAAGATAAGGCCTTCTTAATGTTCCATAGCTTGTAATTGGCAAAATTGGGATTCTAACCCAGGCATTAGTCACCAAAGCTTAACTACTGTGTCACGCTGCCCCCACAATTCAGTGCTTCAGCTAATCTGATGAAATGCAGCTTCCAGACCTCTCACCACCCTCATCTCTTCCATCCATTTCCACCCCATTTTGTCATTGCCCCCGTTGACAAGTGGTGTGTTAAATCAGATTCTCTACTGCAGACAGTGTGACCACTTTGAGCAATTGGACCCTCTACTTCCTTTAATGAGGACTCAAGACTTCATTCTATCAAGTAGAACTCTCAGGAATCAGAGGTATGAAGTCATTAACTGCATCATCTGATATTCTAATCAACCTTCATTTAGTGATGAACATCCAGGGACCCAGAGAGGAACCACGACTTGCCCAAGATTATGTGATAATTTAGGGGCAGATGGAATAGCAGTGAGCTCTCTTAGCTCTTAACCCAATCTACGAACAATTTTTTGTTTTGTTTTGTTTTTATCTACAAACAAAAGTCATGTTATAATAAACATATTTTTTAGTAGTTGTACTTGTATTTTGATTCCACTTTAAAGGTATCATTCATTCAAATATTTATATAAAGCTGCACCCGATTATGCCCATGGGAAGTTAGGTTGTGAGCAATAAATATGAGTCTTTCTATGAATCTCTTGTTTGGAAGTTCATGGTTAATTTAGTGTGATTTGATATGTTGTTTGATAATATTTGGCAAATGTGCATTTGACCCTGTCCTTTAGCTCTGTCCTACTTTACAGTCACTTACCATGACTATTTCCATCCCACGTTCTGTAGAGAACAGAGTAAGAATCCTCTTCTTACCTTGCCACCCCAAGCCTTCACAGGGCCCTCTGGCAGGATTTGGTTTGAAATTCACTTCAAACCTATTTCTTTGTCATGTACTCTAATAAAAGTCTGCTGAGCTGGACGCCCAGAAGTAGTCAAATCACAAGGCCTATCCTTGGAGAGCTGACAACATCAACAGAACAGAAAATACTAGGTCTGTTTATAAAATCTCAAGGCTGTGAACAGCAAATGCTGCAAAAGAGGTAGAGAACCAGTCAGGCCACAGGAAAGACAAGTCATGTCCAGTCTGTAATCAAGGATGGTTTGGAGAAGGAATAACAGAATTCCATTCTTGCATGTTAGGTAGTGACCCTAGAGGCCACCTAGACCAACATACTATGTCATCAGGTGCTCCAGTCATTGCTACCAAATCCTGGTGATAGCTGTAGTATCAATGGTGATAAGGAACTCATTACCTCCTTATGCAAACTGCTGAGATACTGGAAATCTTCACTACTGGAAGTGCTTCCTTAGGTTGAGCCAAACTTTGCCCTTGCAAAGTTTAAGTTCTTTGATACAGCCTTTGATGCCCTGCAGGATATATATAATTCTTTCCCCACACTGTAATTATTTGCTATTTAAGTCATCTTCCAGGATGCCTTCTCCCCAGTCTTAACATCACCAGAATGCCCCATTCATTTTTTTTCTCCAGGCTTCCTCAGAGGAAAGGACTGAAGACAGAAATCTAGGCAGCTACACTGCATTATCAACTCCCTTGTACACACTTCTTTTATTGCAGCCTAAGGCTACATTACATTAGCTTTTATTGCAGCCATTTCACCCAGAGGACTTATGCTCCACAGTTTGTTTATTTGTTTTTCCTTATGTGGTGCTGCTAAGTCACATATCCCCACCTGTCCCTGTGCACATAAGACATGATAAGGCACCTTTGGTGTGTTAGCTCTGGAGTTGGAGTCTGTCCTGCTTCAAAGCTTGGCCCCGCCATTTACCAGCTGTGCAAATCTCTTTATCCGTTTCTCAATTTCCCCATCACACTGGGGTTAGCATCAGTATCTACCTAATAGGGCAGCTCTGATATTAAATGATATTAATATATAAAAGTACTGGAGACTATGCATGGGATTTGGTTGCTGTTACTATTATCCCTGTTACATTTCAAATTATTAGATTCCATCCATTGATCCAGTCTGCCAAAACATTTTAAAATTTAACTCTTTAGTCTGTTTTCCAGAATATTTGTCATCCCTCCTAGCCTCATGCTATGGGCTGGTTTACTCTGTCACCAACCTTGCTTGGCAAAAATAGAACAAAGCAATAGCAACAAAAAAACCCAGATGGAAGCAGAGACAGAGTCTTGTTAAACCATACCAGCTCTTCTGTTTGAGTGATTCAACACCCTGGAAGACGACACTTTGAATTCAGTATCTTACACATGCACATATACACACACACACACCATCATTGGCCATGAACTCATTTGGGTCATTGTGGCAGTGGCTGTAGCAGCATCCAGTTTCCAGGGGCTACAGAGGTGGCAAAGTGAGCTGCAGCTACCCATGTCCAGCAGGGACATCCAGGGTGCCTTTACCTACCTGGTTCCATGTCAGGATCTGGTCTGTGGTTCTGAATACCCAGCCTCCTGAGGTTCCTGGCAGTTTTCTGAGCCTGCTTATCTAGTCTTCCAGCAACAACTGTGCTGTTTCTGTTGCTTTCAATTAAGAAACCCAAAAGCCTTCATTTCTTCACATGTTCTTGCAAGACTACTGTGAAGGACGATATCTACCGCAAGACTGAGTGAGTTGTTTGGCTTTTCAGTTCCTCTTGAAGGATGAATGGAATGTTGATAGTCAGATAGGGTGGGAGGGTGGAGCACAAGGAGCCTTTATTAAACACTGAATAGTCTAATTTGGATTGAGCAAGAGTTGAGCAGGGTGTAAGGTCCTGGGCAGAAGCCTAGTGACATAGCTCAGTAGATGAGGTGGCATTTCCAGGGGTGCCATGGCAGGTAGAATAACAGATGGGTATCTGGATGGCAAATAGTCTCTTGCAGGGGACAGAGCGCATTATGTGGAAAAGTGATCCATGGATCCTGGGCGTGGAGCCAATGCAAAAATCTCCCAAACTGGAATACATAGGAACTCTCCAGGCATTGATGGATGAATGAAGGACCCCCACCCCCACCCACACACACACAGAGACGTGGCTCCAAGTCACATCTCAGCTTCTGGAGGAGACAGTCTGTGCACCCTCTTGGCAGTACAGTCTCTGTGTAGGCGAAGTATTGGACAAACAGGTGGAAGTTGTCAGTGCATACAGCTGGGCGAGTTTGGGCAGCAGAGACACACAGGTAAAAACCTCCTCTGGAGTAGATCCCATACCATCTCAGGTCGACTCTCCAGTCCCGCCTGTCGAAGGGATCTGCATCACCCTTCCAGGGAGTGAAGTCGTCAGCGGAAGCTTAGGGTCTCAGAGCTTCTGAGACTGGTAGCCTGTCTGATGGGCCAGGGCTTTGGTTTTCTGGCTCATAGAGCTTGCCCAGAATTAACCCAGTTGTTACCAAACTGCACAGGGTTCTTGGAGCCATACTTTTCAATTTCTATGTGATACTCCCTTCCTGGTCACCATGGACACAAATCCAGACCACCAACCAAGGATGACTAACCAAACATAGGAGAGGCTGGCTGAGCAGCTTAAGAAAATATCAGTAGTTATCAATTTTCCATTGTCTACTTATTAAAGCCACATATTTAAGAGTTTTTAAGAATTTTTTTGTTTGACAACAGTAACAAAATTATATTAAAACTCCAAAGCCACATTAAAAATTGGGGTTCATTTATGCAGATAATTCTGATTCACAACACTTCGTCGTAAAACATCTCAGTAATAAAGGGAGATCTCTCACACCTCACCCCACTATATGCTTTATGTAGAGACACGGCTGTAGTATAGCATATAGTTTTCATTTTTGTTATTTTGGGGGGGAACCTAAAAAGCACTATATAAGTGAAGTATCACTATTAGCATATTATTACCTTAGGATAAAAATTGCAATTTAGCAGACTGGCCTTCCAAGTAATTCATTGGTGATTTCTGTGTTTTATTCATCACTGTTCTTCCTGCAGAGAATCTCCAACTTCAGCAAATCTTGGCAGTGCATTTGGGAGCATTATTCAGGAGTCTAATGCAGCCTGTGAAGCTACATCTTTGAAGTGAGGGATGGATCAGATCGTGAGGAATCATTTTAGCTGTCCCCTCCCCATGCCCCCCACTCCTGTCTTGCCCTGCATTGCAAGTCAGCGAGGCAACCCATTTTCACTTACAGAGAGGCATGCCTGTGTCCTTTCCTTATTGGGGGCATAACTTCTGTTTCATTTCTCATGAATGGAGAAAGATCACCTGTCAGCAAGTTCATGGCCAATTGCTGACAAATTTTCCCTAACAGGCTGCCCTGCAGTTCCCTCCCTCTAGGCAGCCCAGCCAGTGAAGCACTGGCATTGCTGATAAATAGCTGTGTGACCTCGGGAAGGGCAATTAACCTCAGTTTCCTCATCTGTAAAGTGGCCTTTTGGGTCCTCTCCAGCTCTAAAATGGTCTGGCTCTCAAAACATCTTCCACAAATCACTTGGCATGGCATTTTCTGACCATTGCATCTCAGCATTCTGGAAAAGGAACCGCACAGACAAGAATGCACAGATTGGGGTTGTTCAAGCAGGGTATATACCTGAGGGTGACAGTGGGGCATAATTTTGGAACCCTTTATGGAGTACCTTGAATACCAAATTTAGGGCCCTGGACTTTATTTCCTAGGTTCTAGGGAAACTTTGAAGGGTTGGGAGCAGAGGAGTGATGTCTTCAATGCTTTATTAAATGATTTCTGAACCAGCATTAGAGGAACTCTAATAGAAAGCTAGAGACCGATCATTAGAAAGGGGAAGAAACTGTAAACAGGGAAAGTGGCAGGGAGGGTATTATGGTAGAGGTGATGAAGCCAGGACAAGGGTGGTGGCATTGTTGTAATAGCTGATGTGGACTGAATATTTATGATATGCACACACTGTGCTCAGCACATTCTGTGAATCATCTCGATCCATCTTCAGTACCAATCTCAATAATGTAAAAGCTATAATTATCCCCATTTATAAAATATGGAAACCAAGATTAAGGATAATTAGGCAACTTTTCCCAGTGTTATGGAGTTAATCAGTGGATGAGCAGGGATCTGAGCAGAGAGATCCTATATTCTTCACTGCTCTGTTATAGGGAGACAGAGTTAAGATGCTTCCAGGAATAGGTTTATGAGATTTACTACTGAAGGTCCAAGGACACGTGCAAAATGCTTACTGAGTGCCCAGGATGGGGCCTTCCGTAGGTGATCTCAAGTCATCTTTTCAGTCCCATAAACAGGAGCCTGAGATCACATGGTAGACAATTGTAAAGGATTTGAATCCAGGACCTGAAAGATTCAGAAAACTTTCCCTGTGACTTTTCTAATGCATCTAAGATTGATGGATTCTTGGCTTTCTCCCCACCCAGGATGATTTAAAGATGACACAGCATGTTATGTTTTCTGTGATGTGCTCATACAACTTAAATATTTTAAAAGATGTGTTAGGCAGAAAGAAGTTGTGTTTCCAAGACCCATGTTTTCTCCTGAAATTTTGGCTTCTGTCCAGCTCTGGCATAAATGAAGAGAGGATGCCACCCAGAGTGTCACATGAGAACATTTACTTTGCACAGGATTTGACGCATGCAAAAGATGGGAGAAGAGGCTCACACTCTAGCTGCTTTGATGCATATTAATAAGGACCAAGGTTTCTAACAGATAAAAGAATAATCTGCACTGGATTTTAGGAGGACATTAAGAGAAATCAAATTTGCCACTCCAAGATAGGACTGCAAAATGGATGTAATTACAGTTTTGTTCAAAGAGACTTGGAGTATTTTCATCTATGGACCACTGAATCCATCCTTTTAACCACCCCTTCTTTTTTTTAACCAACTCACTGTGGACAAGAGAGAACTCACTTCCCTTGTTTGGGCTGAAGTTTCCTCTTAAGAGGATTAGAATGGAAAATTGCCTCCCCACAGGAGAAATTGGGAAGAATAGCTGAGCTCTATATAAAAAGTCAAAGAAAATGTTCTGGTCACACTGCTTGACCCAGAGAATACATGCATTATTCTCCTCCTAACCCTGCTCCCAGGGTTCAAATTTTTATTTGGACAATGAAAACCAAATTAATGGAAACTCAGTATCTAGTCCTCAGTTCTGGCAATTCTTGGAAACAGAGAACCTAGTTCTCAGTTCTGGACAGCCTCCAAAACCGGTCCCCCAACTCCTTTAAGTTAAAAGTTGTAAAAACAAAGCAAGTGAGAAATCTTTGTGGGTAAGAATATGAATCGACTAAATTTATGGAAATAGCATCACACTTCAAGAATTGCCTGTCTTTGCTTAATATTGAAAATATTGATACTATCTCTAGTATTGTTTCCCCTGTTTTTACATTTGCATGGGAAATGATCTGATTAACATTTTTTTCTGAAGATGATTTCTTTCTGAGAAAGTGACATTGATTGTATTGGCTTGGCCGGCTGAGCATGCTTTCCCATGCAGGGCTGATTTGGATGCAAAGCAGAGCAATTTTGAAAACAGTAGCTTTACCTGCACTGTGGCACCTCTTTTCAAGGCTCAGTTAGGTTTCCTTTAATGCGACAGTGAGGATGCCATTCACATGCTCTTAAATGTGAGAAATTGTTCTAATCTAACTTTAATTTTCAAATTGAATTGAACAAGAAATGAGTTTGTTAGAAATAATCGTGTCTGTTGCAGAGGTGCCAGGTTGGATAGTTAGGGAGATGTGATTGTGGCCTTGTGAGGTGTCCTTGTGCTGTGGTGATGTGTAGATGGAGGTCAGCCAGCATACTGAACCCAATTACACCCCCCTGGAAAACTCTCAGTGGCCATTGGTGGCAGTGGGCTGGTCCCACTGGGAACATTCCCCAGTCTCCCTTTGTATATGGTTACTCCTCTGCCTAATTTCCAGTACCCTTCTGGGCCCCTTACAAACCAAAACAAAAACTAAAAACAACTTTTCATAAATAGCTCAATCCTTATGAAATTTATGCTTTACCTTAAATGAAGATGTTGTGACCTGATGCTAGTGCTGCAAAGCTGGGCCTAGAAATCCAGTGTGGTTTGGGGGAGAACTAGGAAGACCTGAGACACTTATGTTGAACATGCGTGAACTGATTTTAAAGCTATTTGCTATCTGCAAGGCTGGAATTCTTTAGGCTTCATATTTCATAGATTAACTATTGAATATATTTCCCCCAAACACTTCAAAATTCTTATGGGATCCAGGGCACTAGTAAAATATTGGAGCAAAGTAAACTTATGTTCCTCCTTATCTTTTTCAAATTTCTCTTGAGTTAGTGGGGCACAGAGGTTTTAAATCCTATACCTTCTCAATACTCTGTTATGCCTTCACAACAATAATGAAAATCGGTACCCTTCCTTGATGGTTTTGCTATGTGCTTTACATTCATTGTCTCGTTCAGTTCCTACCATAGCAGTAAAAGTGTGATCTGAGCAGAGAGCACTGATTAGAAGCTCGAGTACCAAAGTGGTTTAGACAAAATGTTCAAGTTCTGCTGCCACCAATCTTCAGCTGTGTAGCCATGCTGTATATCACAGGCTTTGACTTTTTGCCTCCATTTCCTCATCTGTATTACTGGGATGACAATGACACCTACAAAGAGCCAAGTGCATAGTACTTAATAAGGGCGAGCTTATAACCTTGTGAGTTAGAAATATATTGGTATTATTGTTCAATAAAGAAGTGGAGATTTGGTGAGTTTATACATCTTACTAGGTTATAGGGCTAGTGAGGGACAATGTGGAATTTGTATCCAAGTTCAGTGACTCCAAAACGATTTCTTTCTTTCCATTCCCTTTACCAAAGTTTATTAAGCTACTGCCTCTTCCACACCACACTCTCACCTGGATTTAAGGAGAAGCTTTCCCTCGCTTATGAACACTCCATGCTTTACTTTTAAAAGAAATTAACATAAATACTGCTTTCTTTCCCAGCACGAATCATATTTGCATAGCTCTGAGTATAAGAACTCAATTTTACCCACCACATCCTTTGTTTTTGAGCTTTAATATGTTTACAATTGAAATTTCAGGAAACCTGTAACCCAGTACTGTCCAATAGAAACATAATACAAGGCACAGATGTGAGTCCATATATAATTTAAAATTATCTAGTAGTCAAATTAAAAAAGTAAAAAAGAAATAGGTTATATTAATTTTGAGAACACATTTTATTTAATCCAATATATCCAAATTATTATAACACAACATATGATAACACAATGGAAAGTATTAATTTATAATCAACATAAAATTATTAATGTGATATTCACATTTTTTCACAGCACATCTTCTAAATATGGATTGTGTCTTACACTTATAACGCATCTCAGTTGAGGCTAGACACATTTTAAGTGCTCAGTGGCGACATGTAGCTAGTGGTTACTATTTAGAGAATGCAGGTCTCAACTTTTCAAGGAGCAATTTATATAACAAATTTTTTAGAAACTATTGTTGGTGAGGGAGTTACTCTGTTAAATGCATTGTCATGTTATTTATCTTCATATTCAAAACAACCCTGTACTTTCCCCCTTGTTTTTCAGACAGGAAAACGTAAGATTCAGATTATGTAACATGCTTATCATTGTACAAGCTAGTAACATGCAGAACTTGAATTTAGATTTTATGTATTTTGTCTCCCTGTCCAGGCCTCTTTCTACAATACTATAATCACCTAATAATGATAATGAAACAATAGTAATAACTCGATATAATTCTGTCGACACCCGGCATTAGTGAATTTGTAACACTTCCTCTTACACTGTCTCCTATACTGCTGTGTTCACTTACATTTCATAGGCAAGCCTTTAAAAGAAGCATTTAGATCCCAAACCAGCCCCTTGCAAGTTGCAAGTTCCAAAGCTCACCAAGAAGATGCAGTAACTCAACAAAACAAGCTGCTTCCAATGCCAAGTTTATGTAGGAAATCAGATTCGCATGAAGATTAGAGAGTTTCAGTAGGACGCAGGAGGCCATATGAACACCAGGGAGGTGTGCCCTGGTTCTTGAGCCCTGTGGGCAGGTAGAACATGAATGCACATGTGCAGGCCCAGGGTGGAGGGAAACTTGGGGAGGGCACAGAGACAGGAATTCAGGGCTGCATCCCAGCCTCGGCAAGTAAGCTGCAGCTGCTGGAGCCTTATTCTTGCATTCTTCTTTTTCCCATTGCTGCTGTCTTGAGCCTCCACCCCGAAGCTGGGTCTAACAGGGGTATCCATAGAAAGGAATAGGCCAGGGTAGGCTATTTCTTACCTATAACCAGAGATAATCGTGGCTTTCGGAGGAAATGTGAGGAAGCATCCTGCAGGAGCCCTGAGGCCTGACCTGAAAATGTGGAGCTTCTCTGCCTGAATGCAACTTCTCCCATTGCTTTTCATATTTAAAACAGCATGGGGGCAGGGCATGGAAAAGGAAACAAAACAAAACAAAACAAAACAAAAAAAAACATTTGCTGCATCTCTCTCCTTCTTTAAAAAAAAAAAAAATGACTGGTAAGGGGATCTTAACCCTTGACTTGGTGTTGTCAGCACCACGCTCAGCCAGTGAGCTAACCAGCCATCCCTATTTAGGGATCCATACCCGTGGCTTTGGTGTTATCAGCACTACACTCTCCCGAGTGAGCCACGGGCTGTCCCTCTCTCTTTCTTCCTTCTGTGCTTTCTTGGGAGTTTCACAGAAATATTATGATTCAAGAGAATCTTGTATATACTAAGTCTTGCAAATGAATGAATGAATAAACAAATAAATGAATAAACAAACTAAAAATAATTACACAATATGCAAATACGTATTAACCAAACTAAAATTCCTAAAATATTGTCAAATGAAACATTTTATCTTCAGAGCTTTACATCTCTGTAGGAAAACTAATACTTATGTCATGATTCAATTAGCACATATTGGGCATCTATTGTGTATGGGGCCTTTTTATACTAAACAAGTAGGGATCTGGTATACAAAAGCTGTGAAAGGCATGAGCCCGCCCAGTTTATGGAAATATAATTAATTTCGTTCTAAATAATTCAAAATGTAGATATAGAGTAAAAGCATTGAAACTGATACTACATGTCAAGATATTTTGGCTATCTACTGCTGTCTATCAATCCATGCATAACAACAGCAACCATTTATTTGTTTAGAATTCTGCAGTTAATTTAGTGGAGACAGTGCACGTCTGTTCCATGTGGCATTGGGTGGGACAGCTCGACTGGGGTTGAAGAATCCACTTCCAAAATGACTCATTCATGGAGGGAAAGCTAACACTGGCTGGCAGCTGGAAGCTCAGGTGGCACTGAACTGGAATCTCAGGTTCTCCTCCCCCTGGCCCCTTTATGGGCTGAGTTTGACTTATAGCATGGTGGTTGTCTTCCAAGAGGAAACATCCCAAGAGCATATGTTCCAGAAGGATAAGTCTCAAAGTGCAGGTGCTGTGTTTGCCTCATGCTTGTCTATATCCTGTTGGCCAAAGGCAGTGATATGGCCAGGCCCAGAGTCAGTGTATAAAGGGACTTACCCAAGGGCATGAATAAAGGAAGCATGATTTATTGGGGTTCTCCAAAGTAACAGTCTTCTTGACAAGATTCCCAAGAGGGAGATGTGTGAATCTCTAGGACAGCTGGGTATGGAGAGTTTGCATAAGATGTGATCCCACTTAGAAATATTCTCACATCCTCTGCTCCTCTGTTGACCCACTGGGACAAGTTGAGGGAAGAATTTCGAGTTCATAGCTACACAGAAATCTAAACGGTGTTGAGTCGTTTATCAGGACGGAGTTTTAAAAACCTAGATTTTTTTGAGTTGTTTTTATTTAAACTTAATGTTTTTGGTTCTCAGAATCAGAAGTTTCCTTAAAGGTCATACAAAGCAGTGGTTTTCTGGTATCTTTTGAAGGTGAGAATTTGCGATCACTGTGCAGAACAAAGAGAAGGTCTGGCACTTTTAATTCCATCATGCAGCCTTAGAATAATTGTACTGTTAGGAACATGAAGGTACTTCAAAAAGCTCATGGAAAAATAGAATTGAAAGATAAAATGAATCTTTCCATGAACTTTTCGAAGTACTCTCATACATGTCTAGATTGTGTGAATGTAAAATGTCATCATAACTGGGAGTAAAGTTATATCTCTGAAATAAACCAAGCCATTCAGACTAAAAATGTGTCATGCATCCATCCACCCATTTGTCTGTCCATCCCTCCATCCATTCATTCATTTAGCAAAGGTCATATACACTGAAAATCAGCTAAGCTGAGGATATAAAGGTGGACAGGTAGACATAGTATTTACTCTTATGGATCTTATATTTTGTTTGATGGGGCAGGCTGTAAAAAATAAACAAGTGAACAAAATAACTTTTAGTAGTGATAAGTGTGACCAGTAAAACATGTCAATAGGATGTGTTAGGAAGTGACTCTAACGTTGGAGGATCTATAGCACCACCATCCTTGCCCACTCCAGCTGAGGAGTACTGCTCAGGAGCATGAAGAAAATGACAGTGATGATGATATTTACCATTATTGAGGACCTATAAAGTGATGAGTAGAGAGGGAAGAATGAAAAGGAAATGGAAGGATGAAGGAAAATAAAAGAATAAAAATGAGAAAAAGGAAGGGCTAAATGCAGGGAGGATAGGAGGAGGACAAGATATTAGTAGCATGGCTGCCACTTTTCATAACCGATGACATGGAATCCCCATGATTATGCTGAGAGTTGTGTCCCCTAATGTTAAGGAGAGCCCTGGGAAGGAAAAGGAACTTGACCGGCATCACAGGTGAGGTCTGGGCTGTGCCCAGGGCAGTCACCTGCTTGTGCCTGCCCGTCTCTCCTCACGCTTGTTCAGTGCCTTTATGACAGGGAAGGCCCGTCTTAGCCATGATGTATTAGGAGAGTGGAATGCATCTCCTAGGGTTTTAAGAGGTCAATAAATGTAGTGAGCAAAATTGTGTAAATAAACGGTTGGGATGGAAAAAATTATTAGAACATACTTCCTTTGAGTAATGGATAAAAGCTTTGAGGTATTGCCTGGAAGAATATAGCCCATGAATTTGAGGGATTGCTTTGAGGAAGAAAGTTATCAGATTTTCACCTCTGACAATATGAAAAAAAAAAAGCAACTAAATGTATGTCTCAGGATAAGAAATTTAGATTAAATCTTAACTGCTCCCTTGGTAAGAGGTGTTAGCTATAAGTAGAAGGGCATGAGATTGTTTTCTCAGAGGGCACTAAACATAGCAGTGGTCCATCCATCTTGGATATCACTGATCAATGTGATTCTGGTGGGAGATGCTCCTGGCTCCCCTCTCACTCCATCTTCCTCAAATTCACTGTCTCAGTTTCTAAGATACTTCTCTTTCTCCAGAAGGAAAACTTCTTCTCAGTTTTCTAGGTTGACCACTCATCTCAGCCTTTCTCCTTAAATATTAGAGATTCTTAGTGCTTTCCTCCCTAGTATTTTCTTTCTGGCTTTTTCTCTTCTCATATTACACTTACTGTCTGGGATGATTCATGCATTTCATGGCATCATCTACCATCCTAGCACTAACTAATCCTCAGATTGCATCCTATATTTCACTTAGCAAATCCTTCAATATGATCATTTTTCAATATCCCATATTTCAGTGATGTCAACACCATCTGCCCAGTCATCCAAGCAAGTGAACGAACATAAACCTTGGGGGACCATCTTTGAGACCTCACACCCAGTCCATTGCCAGTTGCTATTGACTTTATTTCTGCCATTTCTCTCACAGTCTGTCCGTTTTTCTAATTCTATTGCCATTGTCAAAATTTCATCCCTTATCATTTCTCTTCTGAGATTTACCTTTGTTCTCTTAACTGCTCTTCTTGCCTCCTTGATTTGTACAGAACCCTTCACCTTCAGTTCTAACATTTACTTTCCTCTGCTCCACTTGAGTGTGGACTTCATGAGGGCAATGACTTTGTAGGTTATATTAGCACAAGACAGGTTGTAGTGGGTACAGGTTACATCATCTCAGATGGAAAGAGTTTAAGAAAAAGTTTTTGGCCTTATAAATTGGGAAGTTCAGAAATTGTCTAGCTTCTGGCAAGACTGGATACAAAACAATCTTGTGAACTCTTTCTACATCTTCATCATACACACACATCCATGTCTACTTATTCCTGCTTCTCTTCATCATTGGCCTTACACTTTGTTTTTACTGAGAGGTTTTCTTTAGGTGACAAAAACAGTGACACGATGACCACTGGAATTCTCAGAACGTATCTTTTGTGTTTTAACATTGTGAAAGCAAGAAAGAACTATCCTTCTGCTTCTATATCAGAAAATGCCACAGAAGAACTGAGATTGCCTTGCTTGTGTTACCAAGTCCATTTCAGAGGCTATTTGCTATGCCCTGTGAATACTCTGAAGGACCCAACCCGGATTATACGTTCATCCTCGTAGTTGACAGTGAACTTGGGACAGAAAAGAAAAACCCTTTTACCACACTGGTGCTCATTAATTGTTGTTGGATGGATAGATAGGTGAATGGATGAATGAACTAATATTTGGCATCCGTAGACCTTCCCTGTTTCTTGATTACTCATTGTCTTTACTTGTACTGTTTACTCTCCTCAAGAGAAGGAATTTATGGCACCCTCCCGTATAGCATTTATTATGGTACAGCTGTCAATGTACTGTTCCCAGTAGATGTGGATTCCATGAGGTGTAGATCGCCATACTCTTTCACAATTCATTGCGCACAGTGTGATTGGATGGGTGAATGAAATAGTTAATAAGTGAGTGCAAGTATGAATGAATGAATGAATGAATAAGAAAAAAGATGGTTATAAGGCATTTCTGTCATACTGCCCATTATATCAGATATCAATGTATCACAGATATGAAAGTGACCATGAAGACCATTTTATTCTTACTTTTTTTTACAGATTTAGGATCTGACATTTAGAAAAATTTCAAAGATTATCCCTGAAGTCACATGGCATTATAGTGGCAGAGCCCATAACAGGACTTCAGCAGTTTTAATCCCTAGTGAGGTGCACTGTCTATAAAATGATTTATTATCTCAACTAACATGCATTAGATAAGCACTTCCTATTGTCCAGACACAATAGGAGGTGTTACAGAGGACACTGATAATGAAGAGACAGAGTTCCAATTCTCCAGCAGCTCACAAACAAATGAAGGGAATTTGATAAATGCCTAACAGCAGAAGTATTACATGCACGGACAGGGAGTGTCATTCTGGCCAGCTGCCTCCAAATTTTCTTGCAGTTTGTGACTGGTCTACCGGAGCTATTTTACAGCAGCATCTGAAGATGTTAACTATAACATGTTGGTCTGTTATCCCGTAATATCCAGGGAACTTAAACATTACAGGGAGAAGGATGTGATAAAACCTGGGGACAGTGTATTTATTATTAGCCAACTCATTACTCATGTTCTATGAAGATACCACATTGGTCAGGCCAGTTCTTCCAGCTGCTATTCTATCCAGTCTCATGGTCTACACTTCCACAGTTTAACTCTTGACAATGTCTTTTCTCCACTGAATTAAACAATATGAGTCCTCTGGTAGGAAGGGGGAAAAAACAAACAAACCAGTAACAGTTGCCATCGTTGGTTACCCCAATAATCCAGGCAATCCTGGCAATCCTAGGCTGGATCGGAGTGGCTTACCTACTCGCTTGTGATGGTTTCTGTTTAGATTATCATTCTAGCAGAGTTAAATCACAGAGGAAACCAGTTTATAGATTCTTATTCTGAATTTCCTCCAGCAATCCCACTCCTGGGATATATCCAGAGGAATGGAAAACATCAAATTGAAGTGATACCTGCACTCCCATGTTTATTACAGCTCTATTTACAATAGCTAAGTGATGGAACCAACCTAAATGTCCACTGATGGATGACTGGATAAGGAAACTGTGGTATATACACACAATGGAATATTACTCAGCCAAAAAAAGAATGAAATTCTACCATTTGCAGCAACGTGGATGAGCCTGGAGAAAATCATGCTAAGTGAAACAACCCAGGTACAGAAAGAAAAATACCACATGCTGTCATTCATAACTGGGAGGTGAATCCATAAATAAACAAATGAACAATAAAGAGAGACAGAGAGAAAGAAAGAAAGAAACAACAATCAGTAATACATCGAACTTTTAAAAAACTAAAGGTGGAAAAAGGGAGGGGAGAGGGATGGGGGCTAATGAGGAATTGGTCAATGGACACAAAGAATAATGGTGTATTGTAATAATGAATAAGCTGACTACACTGATCTAACCACCACACATTCTACACAATTATTGAAAATCAGTGTTGTACCCCACATGTATGTATGATAAAAATAAATAAATACATAAATATGAAAAAGTATATCCCATTTTGGAAAATAAAAAATAAAATAAAATAATTAAGTAAAGTAAAAAGTAAAATAAAATAAAATAAAATAAAATTTACATCTTGATTTCTCTAACCAGAAGTCCACAGGAGTGACAAGAAGAAGGGAATGTCAGAGGATTCCCCTGTGGGGAGGAGGAGATGGAAATATTCTGTTCTTTGTTGTAGGGATGACTACATGTGTGTGTTCCCTAAGCAAAAATTCATAGAGCTTTGCTTTTCTGTATGGATATTATATCTAAATTTTTTAGAAAAATAAAAGATTAAATATTACTACTACTACCACCACCACCACCACCACTACTACTACTGCCACTACTTATACCCCTAGAGCAGTGTTGATTTTGCCCCCAGAGGACATTTGACTATGTCTGTAGAGATTCGTTTTGTCATAGCTGGGGAGGGAATGCTACTGGCATCTAGTGGGTAGAGGTCATGGATGCTGATAAAAATCCTAGAATATAGGACAGCCCTCCACAAAAAATAACGATCTGGCCCAAAGTGTCAATAGTGCTGAAATTGAGAAGCCCTGCCCCAGAGAATGAGCATCAATCCAAAATTCATTATTGAAAGGCCATAACAACTACCATTCATACAGACATATGAGCTAGGCCATATCTTCATTTCACATTTGAGGAAACTGAGGCTAATAGAAGCTAATTTTTCCAGCATCACCCAGTTAGGAACCCAGGTCCTCATGAGGACCAAACCCTTAATCTTTACAGCAAACATATTATCTTGCCTATTATCATTTCTCCAGCACAAAATAATATTTTGAAAACTTACAAATGTGTTTTTCTCAGTAACTGAAATTTTTTGTGTGTGCAAAACAAGCAGATAAAGGTAATAACAAAAAGAGACTTTACAAAGATATTATCCACATGGTCTTCTGCAATAATGCCTTTACCAAAACATAATAATAGACTACTGTGAATTACTTTTTCCAAGAACTTGTCAAAAAAAATTGCAGATGGGAAACATAGCATTCTAGTTATTGAACTAATTGAAATTCGACCTTTAGATACAGGTAAGAAGACAACTGTCATTCAGGGGAGTTAAAATGTGTTTCTGGCTGCTGTCAAGAGATTGAATAGCCTTTTCCATTTCTCTGAGTCAGAAATTTTCTGAAGTTTCCATTTGTAAATATTGATGTATACGTAGTGTATTAGTAATGGTTCTACCAGGGAAATAGAACCAGTAAGGTATACATATATTAAGAGATTTATTGCAAGAGATTGGCTTAAGCGATTGTGGCATGTCTTAGTCCATTCAGGCTGCTATAACAAAATACCTAAGACTGGGTAATTTATTAACAACAGAATTTTATTGCTTACAATTCTGGAGGCTGCGAAGTCCAAGATCAAGAGGCCAACAGATTTGGTGCCTGGTGAGTGCTGGTTCTTCATAGATGGCACCTCTCACTGTGTTCTTACATGGTGGGAAGGGGAACAAGCTCCCTCAGGTCTCTTTTATATAAGCACTGACTCTTTTCTTGAAGGTGAAGCCCTCACGACCTAATCACCTTCCCAAAGCCCCAACTCTAATACCCCCACATTGTGGATTACATTTTAACATGTGAATATGGGGGAATACATTCAGACCATAGCATGTGGGTTGGTTAGGCAAGTCTGAAATCCACATGGCAGGTGGACAGGAAGAATAGACTAGAAGTCTGAGACAGGAGCTAAAGCTGCTGTTTACAGGTGGAGTTTTATCTTCATCAGGAAAGCGTCAGTTCTGCTCTTAAGGCCTTTCAGTTGGTCGAATCAGGCCCACTCAGATGATCTAGGATAATTTTCCTAACTTAGTGTAAACTGCTCATAGACTTTAATCACACAACAACACCTAGATTAGTGTTTGATTCTATAGCTGAAGACGGTAACCTGGCCATGTTAACACATAAGAATGACCACCACAAGTAGTAAGCTGCATTTTTTTTTTTTTCTAATCCAGAAGTAACTTTAGATGGAGGAGTAGGGTTATGAAAAACCATGAGTGTAAAGTCATATGAAGCACAGTGAGTTTTTCAACAGGGTGAGCGTATGTTGGCAATCCCCACCTGTCTAGTTCTCATCTGTTCTCCAGTTTTGGAGACATTTTTGTATACAATTGATTACTTGTGATTCTGTCCTGGAACTCATTGTGAGGTCAAACTGCAAAGCTATGTGGTGACCTGAAAAGAAGTGGGAGTGAGGCAGACCTGGGCTCAAGCCCTGGTTCTGATATTGAAGAGCTACACAAATGTGCTAGTCACTTACCTGCTCTGGAGATAACAGTATGGTGCTTCAGAGGTTCTGGTGAGATTTACCTCTGAGATGGTGGAGCAGCATATGGCATTGTAGATACATGTATGATACGTGTGTGTATGTGTGTACACACATGTACACACATGCACACATTAGCTATTTTACAAGCATCCATTTATCCAACAAACTATCTAGTAGGTAACAGCCATAGTACTGGTTACTAAGTACACAGAGATAAAAATATTATAGTCCCTTCCTTCAAACTGCTAATAGTCTGGAGGAAGATATAATTAAATTGGCAGTTTCAATGTGTTCTGATATATGCTATAAATCACACATTCAGAACCATAAAAAGACCTCACTGAATGTTGAATAACTGAGAAATTAGCTTGAAGTGAAATGAATTATCTAGAAGTCTGTCTTTTGAATATATATTCCTCGGCTGGACATTGGAACCAACTGCTTAGTAAGGAATTGTTGCTTGTTAGGGTTTGATGAAAGCTCTGGGCAGGCCTCCGGGAGAAAGGTGATTGGATTCCCAGTAGTTGGCCACGTGAAGAGCTCAAACAGAAGGACTATTTACTTATTTATGGCCTTTCCTGTTCTCAAGAGGAGTTTGAAATGGCCTTCATAAATACCAGCAGAGCACTAAGATCTCAACAGGAAGTTGTAAAGAAATTAGGATGAGGAGAAAGTAAAAGTAAGGTTATAAGATAGAGCAAAGACTTCCCTGGAAAGCACATTGTAATTTATGACATGGAGTGTTGTTTCTAGGAGTTAAAGTAACTGAGGAAACACCAGTAGTTATAAAACCACCACAAAATAAAAATACATTAGTGTCCATGTAAAACAAAACATTTCTTGATGATTGATGCCTACAGAATTTCTTCTAAAGAGCCTTATCAAGAGATCAATACCTTTAACAATAACCCAAGAAAAAAAAAAACAGAAAATTACACACACGCACACACACACACACACACAGTACATATGTATTTACTGATAGAGATGGATGCATCAAGTTGCTTAACTGAAATAGGGACCCACGCATAGCAGTCCAGTTCAGTAACCATGATCTTAGACAGTGACTCTTCCACAGATTTAGAGGATCCTGCTGCAGGTCCAGCCTCTCCTCTGTCTTCTTCTCCATGTCTTTTAGCACACAGCTTCATAGCCTCCTCCCTGAAGGAGAGAAGATGACACTTACTACAAATAGGGGAGCATATCTGGGTGAACCAGAGCTGCTGATTGCTCCACTATTCAGAATTTATTGGGCTCAAAGCCACTGAGAGTTTAGGTTCTGGTCACTTCTGACACTTGTCTCTTTATGTAACCCCAGACAAGATATTTCCCTTTGTAGCCTCAGTGTTTGCACACCTAGGAGTGGGTCACTGCACTCCTAAGAGTCTTTGGGACATAGAAATAAGTAGTGAACAGAGATGGCACCCAAGGTGGGTTATAGCCTCTGGTACCCTCCCACGACCTCCACAGAAATGTTTCGTAATTACTGGAAGTTTAATGAATTTGTTAAAAAGCACATCACATCACTACGTTAATGACTTAAACACAGTGCTCTTTTTATTTATTTATTTATTTTTCCTCTAAGGAAAAGTTAAGAGACCTTTCTCCCAGGCAAAGTTTCTCAAGATGAAAAGCCTCAGTGTCCCAGTGTAGAATCATGGTTAATGGATCACTGTGTGAACGGGACAAGGAACCTGTGATTTGAGCTGAGTTACAAGAGAACCCAGGAGACACATCCGTGAATGGGCACCAGACGATTGGTCTGGGCTTGGACACTGGGTCATATTCCTCAGCTATTTTGTGTCCCATGTGTCCCTATCAATAAGCAGAAGATAGTGATAGCTGTCTCATCTTTATTAAGATAGATGTGGAAATGTCTATATAAATATATTATTATACTTAGACAGGGGTTGGATATTGCCAATGACAGCCAAGAGCTAGGCTTCTGTCAGCTTGCCCCAAAGCATTTCTATCTCCCTGGGTTCAATGGGAGTGAGAGTGTCTTTCTCTTTTCTGCTCCAGGCTCAGAGGTGGCCATCACCAGGAAGCTGTGGAAGGAACACTGGCCTGGGATTCCAGAATTCTGGATTCTCATTCAGATTCTGTCATTTTCAGCTAAATCTTGGGCAAGCAATTTTCTCTCTTGGGGCATCTGTTTACATATTTTTAAAATAATGGTGCTAAACTTTGTGACCTCTGAGAACCTTTCCAGTTCTGAGGGGCTCCAGTATACCAATCATAGTGGTATAGGATGCAGACAAGAAAGTGAACACAACAGACCCTGCCTGTGAGTATTACATTCTATTGGAAAAAGCAGAACATCCATGATAGGACAATCTCAAACTGTGGAATGCTTCATAAAGGAAATGAACAGAGTCATGTGATGAAATGAGAAGTGAACTGGGTCATTCCGGTTAAAGTGGCTAGGTAAGACTTCTCTGAGGAGGTGACATTATTTGAGCTTCCTCTTCATCCTTGCAAACTAAAATCACATCTGGAAAAATAGCTTTATCCTTTGCAGATTCACCTCAGCAATCGCAGTAGAAGACAGAATTGATTTAGGAAGTGGTCTCCTGCTCTAAATTATTTGTGGAATGAGTCAAGGTATAAACAAAAGCAAATAAATTTTTAAAAGGATATTTGCACCTTAAGCAAGAAAGATATTTATGACCCTTGGACAAGGATGGGGCTTGATAAATAATTTTCAAGATGCATTAATCAATTCCAGAAATATTCATAAAGCACCCACTATGTGCCTAACCTCCTCGGGGAACTGAGGCTAAGGTGCTTAATCATCTAGAATTTTTCTTAAGAAAGGCCTAGTCTATAGGGGGAAGAGGCATATAAGAATGTTGTTGAAAAGGATATTGGGCACTCAGGGACATTTGGGAGCTGAGGTATGATCAGAAGTGTTCACAGAAAATGCTAAAGTTGAGTGTTCAGGTGGAAAAGAAATAACCAAAATTATTTTGAATTAATGATATTTTTGCTGAGGTTTTACAACAATCATCTCACATTTTTTAGAATTAATAGTAAATAAATAGTTGGAAATATTAAAAAAATAATTGGTTTACTTATTTTTTTTTTTGGCTGTAAAGTTGTTTGAGTTCCTTATATATTCTGGATATTAATCCTTTGTTAGGTGTAAATTTTGCAAATATTTTCTCCCACCCTGTTGGTTGTCTTTTCACTCTGTTAAATGTTTCTTTTGCTGTGCAGAAGCTTTTTCGTTTGATATAATCCCATTTGTTTATTTTTCCTTTGGTTGCCTGTGCTTTTGGGGTCATATTCATGAAGTCCGTACCCAATCCTACTTCCTGGAGTGTTTCCCCTATGTTTTCTTTAAGGAGTTTTATTGTTTCAGGATGTATATTTAATTCTTTAATCCATTTTGAGTTGATTTTGGTATATGGTGAGAGGTATGGGTTTAGTTTCATTCTCCTGCATATGAATACCCAGTTTTTCCAGCACCATTTCCTGAAGAGGCAGTTTCTTCCCCAGTGTGTAGACTTGGTGCCTTTGTCAAAGATCAGATGGCTATAAATGTATGGGTTGATTTCTGGATTCTCTATTCTATTCCATTGATCTGTGTGTCTGTTTTTATGCCAGTGCCATGCTGTTTGGGTTATTATAGCATTGTAGTATAGTTTAAAGTCAGGTAGTGTTATGACTCCAGCTTTATCTTTTTTGGCTCAGAAAATGGTATGGTGATTCCTCAAACAATTACAGATGGATCTGCCATATGACCCAGCTATTCCACTGCTGGGAATAAGCTCAGAGGAAAGGAAATCATCATGTTGAAGGGATATCTGTATACCAATGTTTATTGCAGCACTATTTATAATAGCCAAGAGTTGGAACCAGCCCAAATGTCTATCGTCAGATGAGTGGATAAGGAAACTGTGGTATATCTACACAGTGGAATACTACTCTGCTATAAAAAAAGAGTGAAATGCTACCATTCACAGGAACATGGATGGACTTAGAAAATATTATATTAAGTGAAATAAGTCAGGCACAGAAAGAGAAATACCACATGTTCTCACCTATTTGTGGGAGCTAAAAATTGATCAATCAATAAATATACAAACAAACTGGTGGGGGGGTGCAGAGAAGCAGACACAATCACAACAATTCCTTGAACTTGTTAAGACAAGTGAAAAGATATGTTGTTGATGGGGAGGAGGGGGAAGGGGGAGGAAAGAGGAATTGGTAAAGGGACATGAAAATCAACTACATTGTATATTGATACATTTAAAAAAAATAGATATACGAAAATATCCATTGTGACAAAAAGGAAAAAAGAAAACTTAAATATATAATAAGAGAAAATTGGTTAAAGAAATTATGGTGTATTCTTATGATGGACTATAATTCAGTCACAGGAAGTACTCACAAAGAGGTTGTAACTACATAGACATACGCTTAGGATAGAATGTCAAAGAGTGCAAGGAAGGTCTTTGAATTATCCATTTAATCTGATCACATACTTATATACATAGCAGAGTAAGGAAAGGAATTATGGCAAAATACCAGCAGCAACTGTGTGTAGGGATGGTATGATTAATTTTTTAATTTAATTTTTAAATTTTATGCTTTTTCAATTTTTTATTACTGCACATTAATACTTGAATAGGAAACATATTTAAAATAATTTCAAACCTGGAGTATCTGGAAAAGAATAGAATAGTGGTTTCTTCTAGTTTTAATCTGTTTCTGATGAATTAGTCATCAGACCTGTGGAACAGAAGCTGAATGTTGGATTTAAAAATAAACTTTACATCTTGTTTTTAATTCACGCTATTGTGATTCATTTTTACTGTCTACATCTTTTTTCACCAAATTTGAATGAAGGAAGAATAGAAGCGTATTTTAGAAAACATGGTTGCATTGTGTGCTTCTGTTGGCACCCCAGGAGGGACTGGGGAAGAGGACAGCAGAGCTACTGGAAATGAAAAGTACCTCAGCATAGTCATTTTATAACTGAGAACTCTAAGGCTTAGAGATGGGGGGCATCTTGCCCATGGCCACTTGTCTGGTTTAGGCGACATCAAGATGACCGCAGGCATCATCAAGATACAGACGGGGAGAATAAGGTTTAAAAAGGGTTTGGCTCTAGATTCGTTATTCTGTTGGTATTGGTGTGGTGATAGTGGTATCAGTGGTAATGGTGATTAGAGGCAGAATGAGGAATCTGGCTCGTGCTCAGTTGGAAGGTACAGTGTGGTCATTGTAAGAGTTTAGAATCTGCAGGATACATTTTTTAAAAATCAGAAAGACAATGTCAGAAAGGGAGTTATAAACCTAATGTTAAATCAGGTGGGTCTTAAAGTCTAGATTTAAGATTTGCTATTCAGTGAAAACTTAGAACATGTCAGTTTACAGAATAGAAATGTTTATCTCCATATATGAGTTTTAAAATTCATTGCGCATATGTTCTGTGATTTAAAAGTAACAGTCTTTTCCATTTTTCTCATTCTATTGCAAATTGCAATCGCACCATGTCATCAAAAACTTATTTAGTGACAACTTACAGGGAGCCAAAAAGTTTCCTGTAATTTGCATATATTTTCCACATTCGGAATGTTAGTGATTGAGTTTTTTGTGTTCACTTAAAATAATATATTATTATTGAAAATAAATGTAATAATAAATGCAAAATGTTGGCTATAACAGCATATGCGAAACATTTTCACAGTGTAGCATAGCATATGCTTAGTTCTTCATTAAGAGATTTTAAAATAACTCGTATTTAGCAAGAATACATTATCTTTTATTCAGAATTAATTATATGCTGTTTTGTGTACCATAATTTAAAGGACTACCCACTTCTAATATGTAATACGCAAAAGAAACTATGGTAACAATTCATTAAAATTGGCTTCCTTCCTTTACAATTTAGTGGCATAATGAATACACAGAGCTGAAATGCTATTTGTTACTTGAATCAAAAGTTACATGAAGTGCTGATAACGAACAGTTACAAGCCTTTTTTTTTTTTTTTAAGCACAGCATGCCTCAGGAGAACGGGATAAGCCATGAAAGTAATTCATGCATAATTAGTTATTTTACCATTCTTTGATAGTTTTAGGAAGTTTTCACAAGGGCTACTGGAATTAGAAGGTAGAAGGACATTTATAAATTATTTTGTATTATTCAAACACAGGGTGTTATTAAATTATTTGGTATGCTCAGACACACACTTTTTTGAAAGCAAACTATGACTTTTGTAAAGAGCTTGATTCTAGGTATCTATTAAATAAACGTAGCATACCTGTTCAGAAACAAAATTGCCTGTCTCAGACAATGATCTGGAGATATATTAGTTGTCAGGGTAAGTGCCTGGAACCTTCATTTATCATCTTATATTTCAACTATTTTTTTAAAGCAATCTGGGAAATGATTCCCAGAGAAGTTAAAGCCTTGCCTAGTAGCTCATGACTAGGAACCCATTTAGGTAAGTCTGCTGTCTGAGCTGCATACAACTTGCTCATATCATCACTTTTGGTCTTAATTATTAACAGGTTTAATAAGGGTAGTCCATTTGAGTAGTATGTTACCCGACTAAACAGAATGAAAAGAACGAAAGCAGTCAAAGTACACAGAAACTGAAAACACAATTTCTAAATGTTTTCCTGTTTTTGAACTATTTGTTGACATCTTGACTTTTTCATTAAAAGGGACAGAACATTAAATCAATAATATTACTCATTCTGAATGAGATGAGGTGGAATGAGATAAGCACTCGAATACTCTGCTGATGGGAGTGAGTATAAATCCGTACTAAAAGGCATTTGGCAAAGTTTGTCTTGAACCTAAACATATACAAACCCTTTGTCTTCTTTGGATTATTTCTGGTATCTAGCCTCAGGAAACACTCTGAAACACACGATGACGGAGTCTTATAAAAAAAAAGTTCATCTAGGTGATTTTTATGGTATTTAAATTGTATCTCAATAAAGCTACTAAAAATTGCTTATCACATTTTTATTTATCAGAGGTGAAAGTGAAAACATGTTAAATGACTCCTCCTTGGAGGAAGTCTTTAGTGACAGTTCACTTATACAACTTAAATTTGTGAAGTTATTCATTACATTTTTATGAAGATCTTTTTAATTATATGGAGAAATACTTGTGACATAGTATTTATCACAAGATGAACAATAAAAATTGTATGTAAACCACAATCTTTACTTTAGAAAAAAAAAAAGCACAGTTAAAATGATTCAGAAGTTAATAACCAGTGTGGTAACTAATGATAGTTATTATTGGGTGACAGGATTATCCATTTATTATCTCTAGTGGTCTATTCCCTTTGGGCTGCTATACAAAATACCCTACAATGGGTAATTCATGAACAACAGAAAATTTATTGCTCACAGTTCTGGAGACTGGGAACTCCAAGATCAAGGTGCCAGCAGATTTGGTGCCTGTTCCTCATAGACTGTGACTTCTGTGTCCTTGTGTAATGGGAGAGGGTGCTCCCTTAAGCCTGTTTTATAAGGCACTAATCCCATTCATGAGGGTGGAGCCCTCATGACTTTATCAGTTCCCAAAGGCCCCACCTCTTAATACTGTTATATTGGGTTTTAGGTTCTAACATATGAATTTGGGGGGACATCAACATTCAGACCATAGAATCATTCATTTATTTTATCAACTTTATTTAATTTATTTTAAACTTCCTACATTTTCAGAATATTCTTCAATGATGATTAATAAATGTTAAAAATAAGGAAAAGGGCAATAATAAAGGTCACCTTGACGAGTCCTCAAACACAGGCCTCTTGTCTGTGTTAGAGAATGACTATATGCAGGCTATGTTTTAGTAGATTTAACTACAGTTCAGTGATTGTCCTTATCTGGTCAGGAGGATCCAATTAAATGGCATTGACAAAATCCATTAATATTTTACTTTCTCAATCATAGTCATTGTGGATCAGCCCTGAGAATATTATGCAGAACAGGTTGTGTTGCAAACAATTCACCTAATGCAATCAATTCCCCTCTTTACATTTAGCCAACAGTGGAGTTTTTCATTTCCATTATTTTTATCAACTTTAATCAGTGTTAAGAGCAAGGAATTTGTTCACACAACAGTGTGTGGTGAATGATTTGCATCAACAGTCTGGCCCTTGTTACTTGATACCTTCTCTTTCTTGGTCAGATCCTCTGTTCCAGCCCAGGATGTGAATGTGTTTCCTACAACTTGCTAACTCAATTACATAGTCCTCTGAATTGCAGCAAACACTTCTTATGCAAAGCCACTTTCATATTCTCTACAGTAGCTGACACTTCATAATTCCTAAGGGAAAGCATGAAGAACTAGAATAAATTCCCTAGATTCTGAAAGAAAGGGAAAGTGATTAAGACATTAAAATTGCTCATGCTCTGCTGCTGTCATTATTGAAGGAAGAGATACCTGTGTCAGGTGAAAAATGTAATAGCTCTGATTACTCAGTACCTATCTTCTGCGATATTTCCATTTCACACCTAACTGAAGGCCTGCTCTAAATCGAGATTCCAGAGTGTGCTGGTCTAGGATTTTCTTTTATCTCAAATGATATCATTTTTTCTCATTTAAAATTCACTCTGAAGGTTCAAAAGCCGAATATTTGACTTAAATGTTTCCATCAAAAAAATTTTCAAATGCATTTCTTCCCTCTTACATAATCTCTCTTGTGGAACATCTGAGAATCTAATTCTGTGGTTGCCCAATCTCTAGAAAAAGCCCTGGCTTTCAGAGAAGGGGCTGTGGGACCTATTACCTTCTGTGCTCTGGGATGCATCTTTGTTTTACAAGGATTTTATTAAGAGGTGGTCTGCAGACATTCTGCTTCAACATCATCTGGGGATCTTGTTTCAAAGGAAGTTTCCAGAGCCCTAACCCAGGCCTTCTGTAGCTGGGGGTGGGCACTTAGAAGCTGCATTTCTAACAAGCTTCCAGGTGATTGTGAGGCTCCCTAAAGCTTGAGAAGGGCTGGAAATCTTTCACCCCTATTGTGCTATTCTTTACATCGTAACAGCTTTCTTTACAGGTAGGCACATTCATACTCACAAAGTGTAAATAAATGTTCTAATATCACAGATCCAACAGAGATGGCTTTCGAGATGTGCTTCCTGGACCAGCAGTATCAGTATCACCTAGAGATTTGTTAGGAATCCATTTTCTTGAGCCCATCCTCAGACTTTCTGAATGAGAAATTATTGGGGTGGTTTTAAAAAACCATCCAGGTGACTGTGATGATTTATAAAGTTTGAGAACCATTGGTCTAAAGTATAGTTTTGTAGCCTTCCAGTTCTAGCTGCATGCCTCCATTTACTTAAGTTGTCAACTTTACCAATTTCTGTAAAGGGTGAGACAGCTCTTTCCTTTAGACCGCGGTTCCTTTTAGAGAATATTACAGATTTAAAGCTCCATATGAGATTTTAGAATCAATGTCATAGGCAAAGGATGCCTTTAAAACAGGTAATGGCCCTACCAGGAAGGTAATGGTGTGGTCTCTTAAAAGCCTCATCAAAATAGCATGACAAGACACTTTGGGTATTAAATTAGATGACAGACTTCTAAGTTAAAGCTAGTTGAGTTGAATCTTGGTTTTGACATTTATCAGCTGTGTAGCTTTTAGGAAAGCTAAAGAATGTTTGGGAGCCTTACTTTTTACACCTGAAAAAGAACATAATGATAGTACCGTCCTTCACATGGCGATTTTGAGCATTACATGAAGCAATGAATGAAAACTGCTTTGCTGAGGGCCTGGTAATCAGCAAATGACCAAAGAATGTTATAAGACATGTAGCCATGGATATGCATTGCAGTTTTCTGACCCTTAGTTCCATCATTTTAAATTGGAAGTAATTATAGTGCCTGAAAGTGGTGAGTTTCGGAACAAAACAGAACTGAGCAAATCCATATAGCAATAGAATGTGAGAAATAGAATCCTGTAATAGATGAAATGATGGCGACTGGGCTTCTCTGTATCCCCAGCCTCTAGGACTAGTGTTAGCACACATTAAGCATTTGATGAACATAAGCATTTAATACACAGCTAAATTTTACAAAATGAATTTCTTTCAGAGTCCAATTATATACATTCTTCGGCTGATACTCCCAATAACCCCATGATGAAGGTATTATTACTTATGTTACAGAGGAGAAACCTTAAGCTGGGAGAGATGGAGTGAACTGACTAAGGTGGAATGGGGTGGCAATCAGGTTATCTGACTTCGAGGCTCTCATGCTTAATTATTCTGTTATGCTGCTTTAACCTCTACGTGACTTTGGCTGGTAATCTCTAACAATAAGCAACAAGGCAAGGCTGGAAATACTTTTTTTAAGAACTGTGGAAAATACAGAAAAAGAAATTGTGCATTTGGATGAATCAGCAATATATATATTGCTGATATATAAATAAATATACATATATTTAATTCAGTAGCTAATGAAGTTGTAGCCAAAGTGGGAAGAGAATGCTTTTTATTTTGTTATTAATATTATTTTAAATTTTGTTCTTGTTAGATATAATATGAAAAACATATAAAACAACTGTGCAGCTGAATGAACTACTGCACAGTTAAGCCAGCACCACTGTGAGGAGCTGGAATCTTGCGAGACACTCAGGAACCCTCCCTGGCACCTTCACTGCATGGCGGTGACCACTCCTCACTTAGATGGTGGTTACCTTCATTGCCAGTGTGCATCCTCAAAGACTATAGTCTAGTTTTGCCTGTTTTTATTTTTTAATTTCAGATAGACCTTTTTATTTTAATCTATAAGTGCCTTCATCATCCCCTAGTATTGAATAAATGGAATCATTTATCCTGAAATATAGGGTTTGTCAACTTTAGCACTACTGGCATGTTGAGCAGGACAATTCTTGACTGTGGAGGGCTCTCTTGTGCATTATAGAATGTTTAACAGCATCCTGGTCTCTACCCACTAGATACCAGTACCACCCCTCACTCCCACCAAGTTGTGACAACCAAAAGTGTCTCCAGACATGGCCAAAGGTATCTGGGGAGCAAAATCAATTATGGTTGAGAACCATGGCTGTAGAGTGAGTGAACTTTGAGAACCATTGCTCTGTGCTCTTAATTTTCTAAACACTGGATCTTGGATCAGAGTCTTATATGCAGATTCAGTTTTCATATTTAGTTTGTCATTAAAACTACTTCCTAGGTGGTGGTGGAGACTTTCCTCCGGAAGCACATAATGTCAGTAATTTCTCTTGATATGGTGTTAGCCACCACTGATGCCCGATGCCTAGATCCTGTGTAAGAGGGTTGCACAGCATTGGTATTTCAAATCTGCCGTTCTTTGTCATTGATTTGTCAGACTATTTGTATCAAGAGAAGCCTTGCCTCAGCTGTGATGTGGTTGCCAGGATGGTTTGAATGGAAATGTACAATAGAAATTTTCTCATTTTCTGGAGATGTCCTTCACCTAATAGCCATCCTTCCCCATTTTTGCCATTTGGAAACATGCTCTTTTCATCCCTGAAGAAACAGCTAGCCAAATTAGCAAGGACCAGTGTGGCCCTCCTGGCCCCAACTCCTCATGGAGTTAACTACTCCTTCTACACTGTCCAGGCTCAGGATGACACCTGACATTTTGGACACAAGCGTCTGCTTCCGCATTCCTTCTCTCCCACCTCTCAGTGACTGAGTGAAGCAAGCCCATCTCTCACTCTTCTTCACATCCTCACTTCCTAGGTTTGAACCAGGCAGGCTGGTACTTGGAAAGAGCACGGGCTTTTCAGTGAGACAAACCTAGACCCAAGCTCCAAATCTGAAAAGTAGCTTCCAGGTAAGTCAAGTGAGACATTCCAACTTTCTGTGCTTCGGTGTCTTCATTGTCAAAATAGAAAAAGGCAGAACCTCTCAGTGTTGCTTTTAAGGATCAAGTCATTTGGAAACAGCGTCCATTGCGTACATATTCAATACACACTTAGGCTATTTTTTCCTATTACACAAGCTTCTTAATGGAAGCTGCACTCCGTGCCAAGCTCTAGAACACAGCACCCTTTGGGGGCTTTTTCATTTGACCCCCCTGAAGTGCCTATATCCTATGTCATGGGTAAAGAAATTGAGGCTCACAGAAGTTAAATATCTTGTCTAAAATTTCCAAGCTGATTTGGGTTGACTCCACCCTTAGACCTTCCTGATGCCAAAATCCATCATGTTATCCACTATATATTCTGTCTTTAGTTGGGTGCGATGGTTTGAATGAATGAATGAATGGCTAAATGGATATACACATAAAAAATGATGCTAGAAGATTATTAGCCAATAATTCTTTCCTCCCAGAGGGCCTATTTTTCCTGGAAGTCAGTTGGATCTGGATCTTGCATTCCACGTTTGGGTTGAGGCAGGAGAAGCAATGCCATGACTTTGGTGTGGATTTTGGAGGAAAGCAGAATATCAGGCGTCTAGTCTAGTTTCTGCAACTGGCTGGCTACAGTGTGGTCTGCACACTCCTCACCTGTACTCAGATACTACTTGGCACTTAATATAAAGGGTTACTAGTCCACCCAGTCCTTTGGCAAGGCGTGAATCTCAGCCACTTCCTCTCTGCATGGCTGTTACCTGTTAAAGCATGAGCTTCCTACTTGGCACCTGGGCAGACTGAACTTAGCTGAACCCTGCACCTTGCCAGATGTCACGGTGCCACCAGGGGGAATTTAACCTGCCATAAACCAGAAAGCCAGACTCTTTCAAAGAGAATGTGGGTGAGCAAGCAGCTTTGTGGTTTACTCCAGAGGGTGGGGATCTCTTGTCTACGGCCTCCGGGTGGGATCTCATCCAGGTGGGAAGTTGAGAGCCTGGTAGGTGAACTCTAACTACAATGAGTGGCAGTACCCCTGGAGAAGTACTGGCACAGGGCCTGGACCAGTCTCCCTCAGTCCTTTGTACCTTCACTCTCCTTTGTGCCTCTCCCCCAGGATATGAGATGGAGACTCTGCATGACATTTCCTTGAATCCCTTCTGTATTCACACTACAGATCACATCCATGTTTGCAACCCAAATTGATTTCAGGACGCGTCAGTACACTATATAATAGTATAAATAGTTATTTGAAATGGATATTTTATTTTAGAATGTATTCAGAGTGAAAGTTTTTGAGTGATGTAAGTTCCTTATGGTTTGGAGAATACAAAAAGAATACTCAGGTTCTCCTTAGGTATTCAAGGCTTTGATACTGACAGATACCATTATACTTTGATAGGCAACCAAAGTAAGCCACCATTTTGCTAGGCCCTACTGCATGACTATTAGCAGCAGGTGCTCCTACCTACCCTGTGTGAGTCATTGCTTGATTGCTATTGCACTGAATGGCTTATCTATGGAATATCATTATGTCTTTACAGCAATTCTCAGAACATGTGTTTTGATGGACAGATTTAAATATTTAAAAGAATTATAGAAATATTGAATATAGAGAGGCATCTATAGTATTGGTTATATAGTATTACCAAATATTAAATACATTCAACACATATAAATAATAAATACATGTATTTTGATATATGAAAGCAAATGATTTGAGAGATCACTTTTACTAACACAATACAGTACAATACAACTTGGCAAGACTCATTGAGTGATGGTTATATTCTGAGTTCTGCCATTGCCTAAAATGCTGGAAAAACAAAGATGAATAAAGACACTTTTCTTAACAGAGGTCATGGTACATCAAGAAGCCAGCCATGTGAATAAACAACCATAAAGGGAAAAAAAAGATGGCAAAGAAAAGAATTTACAATTTAAACTGCCAATTTTTGTATGTCAAAAATATCATAAGCAAATTAGGACTAAAGAGCAAATCTGGAAGTACCCCAAAGATGACCTAGAAAGGTATTTTAATATTTTAATATAGAGCTCTTGCAAATCAATAAGAAAAATACCACTACTCCTATGGAAAAGAGGGGAAGGACCTAACAGCACAATCAATTCCCAGAAGTGTATGTGTAAGTGTGTGCATGCACATACACAAACATACTCACATGAAGAATTCAACTGTTACTACTCAAAGAAAGAGAAATTCTAGCAATGCATTTATCCCTTTAAAATAATGCTATTGTTATTGTAATGGGACGGGGGTGGGTAATGGACATTTCATTATAATGCTGTTGGTTGTGTTAAGTGAAACATTTTTTTCTAGAAAATAATCTACAATACATACATAGAAGTTTAAAATCTCACCTCTTTTGATTCAGCAATTTCACTTCTCAGCATTCATTCTAAAAGAATAAGCAGGAATGCAGACAGAGATTAATGCACAATTAAGTTGGCTGCATTATTACTTATAATAGAAAAATTTTAAAACTACCAGGTAGCCTATGAGTAGGGGGTTGAATGGGTATATAATTCGTTGTACATCCTGACAGGCAATTATGAAACCATTAGAAGCAGGGTTCCTGAAGACTTTTCAGTAGCGGTGCATACAAATGCTCAGGGCATATATTAAACCAGATATGATGGAAGAAGAAAAATCTCAATTGTATTTAAAAATAGAAAAAAAAAGAGGAAATGGCTGTTTACTCACTCATGCATTTTATTTTCTAAAATTTTGACACCAGGTTTGTATTATCTGGTAATTATAAAAAAAAAACCAATAAATCAAACCTAAAAATTGTATTGATAATCATAATGCAATATGAAGTGAGAATTGTACAAAGGAAGGAGAGATTTCCAGGAGACTGATCAATTAATTCTACTTGATGAAACAGGCAGAGAAAGTTAGAGAAAAGAGATGGATTTTAAGGACTGAGACATAATTTACACAGTAGCCAAGGAAAGGTTTTCTCTGGACCTTCAGGAACATGGGTTATGCAAATGACAGGAGCATAAACGTACCTTGTGTGTTCAAGGAATGAAATTGATCTGGTGTGACTAGAGCACAGACTGCAGGGCAGAGAGCTCAGTTGAATCAAGAAAGGTACAGAGCACCAGACTGTGAAAGGCTTTTCATTTTCAGGCCATGCTAAGGAGTTTAAGCATCAAAGCCTAATCATAGTGTCTGGGAAACTCACAGCAGAATGCTGATTGGAAAACACACAGATACATGTGCACACACACATGCACGTGTGTACACACAGTGTAAGCTAAATTACAAGAATCAAATTAAAATCTTACATATAAATATATGTACGAATATGTTTTATAAAACATCTTGAGAAGAAACCCGACATTTTCTCCATGATAAAACTCAAAGAAAATTATGGTAGGAAAAAGAAAATTAACATACTTAAAAATACTATTTCCTCTCCCTCCATGGCCAGCTTTTTTCTGTCCTTCAAGACTTCCTGCTCTTAAATAGATCTGTTGGAAAGGTTTTTCCTGACCAATCATACTGTAGGATGTGTTCCTTCCCATCCGTTATCTACTCGTAGCCACTACTTAGATTACAAATTTTGTTCAGAGAGTACATCTATTGTATATGCCATTGCATCCCCCATACCTGGTACATAGTATATGCTCATTAGTAGTTGCTTTCTGAATGAATTTCACAACGCACCTGCAGATGAGAGGCTTTGTCAAAATTCATGAAGTTGACTTCCTCTCTAACTTCCCATGACTCAGAGCACTCCTAGACTAGGATTCAGCACAGGCACATTGGGGTGGGGCAATGTCACTTTTTACATCCAACCTGTTGTTCCTTTTGAAATTGTTGTTAAACTTGGAGACAAAAACAGCAGGATTATGCATTGCTTAGGGTCAGACGGTCAGCAGCCCTTAGTTTAGCCTCTGCCACAAATTCCCTGAATGGTGTTATTCCACTTTGTATCCTCAGTTTCTCCCCTGTGAAATGGGGACCTGGAATGAGTCTGGGAACCTCACTTGCTTACCTGCCTCATGATTTCTAGTGCAAAGTTCAGCACGAAACAACACCTGGTAAATGCTTGATGATTTATTGATCAAAATGAGTATTAGATTAAAATTCTTTATATTTTGAAATAGATTACAGCATTCTATAACATTTCTGGAAAGTTCTGGAGAAAAAATATCAGCTTCTCTTAATGTAGCAGGAATTTTTTCCAATTATATTTTAATAGGGGTGGCACAGTTTCCTTTGTGAACTCTTTTTGACTCTATTGGGGGAATGGTATAACACAAAGCAGTGTCTTTGCTGATGCTAATTCTAAAGACATCCTATCATTATTGTTATTTTAAATATGCCTGGTGCCACCAAGAACACCAGTGTATCATGTCTCAAGCAGAAGGAAGAAGGTTTTGAGCTCAGTGAATACATGCACATTTATTCACTAGTGGGGATCTGTGAGTTGTTTTTCTACACATGGAAGTAGTAGAGTGAGGGCAAGAAACTGTAAAGTCTTGTAGACAAACACCATCACAGATTTAGCTCTCTAAATTTCACTGGCAGTGTCAGGGAGATTTCTTTGACTTTTCTATATTGTGAAAATATGTAAAAGAAATTTCTAGCTGAATGAACAGACGATGCCATAATTTGGTTTTAGTGCTAATGCATCTCACGGAAGTAGGTGAGGGTTCCTAGAAAAAGTGATTATGGTCCAAAAATCAGAGGATCAACCTAATTCCCACCTTCTGCTGCAGAAATATTTCTACTAAACATCTCTGTGTTTCCAAATCTGTGAATGAAGTCAACACAAATGTTTAGCGCACAGAACACACAGGTGCACTTCTGGCTAACGTGAACTGAAGGGAAAATATTTGAGAAGAGTTTGCTTTACCTTTTATATGAAGAGGTAAGATGCCGCAAAGTCTTGAAGATGAACAGAATGGCAAAATTATATATTGTTAAATCTGTTTTATAGATCCCATCAAATATTTTGGAACTTGATATTGCTGAGTTCTATAGTTATGTAACGACTTAATATTTAATTTAAAAGGATTTACTCCTTTAAGCATATTGTGTTGATTGTAAAACCTGTACAGTTCCTTTTAAAGAAACTCATAGTTCAATTTTTCATTGTCTTGACTACAAAGAGCATTTAGGCTATTGTGTGGGTGAGATGGAGCATTTGTTAACTTTATTTCTCCTTTTCCTTTTCTTGGTTGCCATTCAGATTTTGCATTAGAGCACCACTCTTATAATTAGACAAGGCAATACACTCATTTCCATTGTTTTTAATTACTCTCTTTGCACTAAATTTTCACTTTTCTGCCACATATGCTTTACCATAATTTTCTTTCCCCCTGGAGCTGTGCAAGGAAGCTACATACCTGTAATGAGATTTTATATCATTCCATGCTCTTTGCTTCATTATCCCATTTTATCCTTGTGTAATCATCAGTAAAGATGCTTACACCCATTTTTTCTCAGATTAGAAAACTGACATTTAGACAGATCAAATGATTTTCAGGTGTTCATATGCTGAAATGATAGAACCAGAGTTGAACTTGCTGGTATCTTTACTATTTCATGACCTTTGCGTGGAGTGTTTGCTAAGGAATGAAAGCAAATGAGCTTTTGTTTTCTTCCTTAAAAATTACACGATGCAATGGAAAAGTGCAAATCAGGGTTCCATTTATAGCCCTGCTACTCCCTAGATGGCTTTTGGGGGGTTATTTAGACTCTCTTGAGTCCCAGTTGCCCCTCAGAAAAATGGAGTTGACCAGAGAGAGCTTCCTTCTGCAGTATCTGTCGGATTAGAAATGTCATGCATTCTAAGGATGGGCTGGATCAGAGGGAGCCATGCTTGTCTTCGTCTTTTCTCCATCCAGTCTCCATTCTCAGGCTACGAGCCATCGACATCGGAGGTTATTGATGGCTGTGCCACGTGGAGGAATGGCTCAACGAGCCTGAGAGAGGGAGAGTTTTCTTTTCCATTTGACTGCATCACTCCATGAAAGAGAACAGGCAAAGACAGCCTTGCCTTTCAAGCTGAGATGCAGGAATTGGAAGAGGGGTTTGTAGGAAATAAATCAAAGAAAATTGTCTAGAATTGGTACAAATGAAATTTGAGTTTAACAAGTGCTAGAGTGGTGAGGCAGGATCTGTGCTCCTCACACTGAAACACAATTACTGCACCTCGAGGGGTACAGCAGCTCCCTGGCAAACTCTCAGAAGCACAGGTGCACTAATCACATTTTGCCTGGGACCAGCAACTCACAGCCCCTCCCAAAGGCCGAGCACTAGTTACTCAGTCAATGCTGCTTCTTTCTTACCACAGATCCTTTATCAAAAATAATAGATACCATGTATGAAGTCCTGCTCATAAGTCAGGTGTAAGACGCAACAGGTACAAGATTCCATTCACTAATTTAACCTTCACTAGAGCCCAAGAAGAAGACACAGTCATTTCTATGTTACATAGACAAGATGACTTGTTCAGAGAGCTTAAAAAACTTCCTAAGGGTCACACAGCAGTTTAGAAAAGAATTGAGATATGCAACACCAAATCACCTACACTGTTATGCAATAACACCTTGTCTAGGGACAGCATCCTGGGAGCATCAGGCTGTGCCCATTTCAGGGCTATATTGTTTGTTCATGGCAGATTCTTCTGAAATACTCTTTTGGCTGTTTTGTGGAAGCCAGTGATTCAAAGATCCTCACCAGAGGATCATCATAAATCCTGTTTAGACAGAGAAATCCCTAAAGGAAGACAGGTTCTTGGCAGGGGCCCACAGGCTCATCAACAGTGTCGAGAAGAGGACAATTTGCAGCAAAGCTTGAGTGAGAGTCCAGGGGCTTTTTGACATGGGCAATGACACAGATGGTCCCATAAGTGAGATTTGATGAAGAGAGCCCCCTCACCCTACGTAGAGAGTGGGAAAAGGGCTTTAGGACAGTGTCGTCTGAGACGCAACATGTCCCATGTGATTCCTCCAGTCCTCTACCTGAACTGCTATGTCTCTTTCAGAGACAAGGAATGGTGTTCTTTCCCATACCATGGTGAAAATTAAAGGCATGGCCGATAGCCATTTCTCTATCTGTTTTCCCCATCTCTTTATTCTAGTTTGGCTGGCAGGCCAGTCTGGCAGTGTACACCCCCAAATGGTGGAGGGACAAGGAGACGACCAGACACACAAGCTTTCCTTCTGTGTAATCAGCCTGCTGATATGTATCAGGCCCCACCATGTGTAGGACACAGTTTTATGTGCTAGAACATATGATATTTGAGGGAGAGCAATGATAAACTCTGTGTGTGTGTGTGTGTGTGTGTCTGTATGTGTGTGTGTGTTTAGCAATGCTTCCTTCCTTTTGAAAGAATATTCCCAAGTACATGCATTTTAATAAAATATTAACCATTTCTTCCACCCAAGGATGGAAGATGCTATAATATTGCTCTAATAATGTTTACATTATTATGGACAATAATTAGGAAGGATTTATAAAGAAAAATACTGTTTTGAATATGGGTCTTTTTTGCTACTCAAACCCTTTATTTTCCTTTCTGTTAAATTGTTTCCATTTATTTTTCTTCTCTCTGCCGCCCTGTTTCTGTATGTCTTTCTCTTGTATACATGCACATGGGCACGCATTCTGAAAAAGGCTTGGACTTGGAAAGAGGTAAAATTATAAACAAAGGTACATGCATGAAAGTTTCTTATAAATGTTTACATTCTTGGCTGCTTTTTTTGGATGTTGGGAAAAATAATGTTATCATTCATATATTGTCCACACATATATATGTATTATCTCATAGCAATAATCCTAAAAAGCAGGCATTATTAGGATCACATTGCATATAGAAGAACTAAGGTTCAGAGAGGCTAAGCCACTTGCCTGAGGTCACACAGCTAGCAAGTGATGGAGACTTCATCTGAACCATGTGTTCCTAAGTCCAAAACTCTGAGCTCTTGGTCCTCCCTGGAGTTTTATTGAGGGCAGGGAAAGACAGCTAATTTGGGTATATTGAACTGGCCTGTTTTATTAATTTCATCAGCAACTTGTTCCCTTTAGAGCTTGAGTGTTTTTGCATAGCTAACTGATGGATGCACAGCCCCGTCTTCTGTGGCCTTCCTATTTCTGCTTCCACAGCCAGGAAAAGGAACAAGGGATATAGAAAGCTAAATAAACTTCCCAAAGGGCAGTCACCATGAGTCAATGGGTATTTGCTTTATTCTATTTGTTTGATTTAGAACAAAACAAAACAACAAACGTTCCTCGCCTCTGGGTCCAAGGGCTTAGCCACAGATTTAACAATGGTGGTTCCCATGAATAATGAAAGAGTTTCCAAGTTGTCTGAAAACAACCATGACATCAAAGACACACACCAAAATGGAACTCAGGTGTTTGCTTCCTCTCGCAGTGTCCCAGACATCAGCTGCCTTCGGAGACTTGTTCCTCTGACTGCTGTCTGTGGAACAGCAGCATCCTGGCCATCACCTGGGTACTGATGAGATACACAAGACCACAGCCACCTTGCCCAGACCTTCTGGAGCAGAATCTGCATTTTAATAAGGTCCCCAAGTGACTTGCACATTATAGTGGCAGAAGCAGGCTCAAAGGTGAGAAAAGTCCTTACCCAGGGCCAGGGCAAGGATGGGGTGAGTGAGTCACTGGCCCCAGGTCCAAAATTTAAGGAGGTGCCAAAAATGCAGAAATAAGCATGAGCAATATTTAATGCGATATTTAAAAAAATATTTTACAAATGTACCTTGACATCTGTGGCCTTTTCCATTGTAGATCTTTGAGGGACAGGATTGTAGAAGCTGGTGAAGGTCTGGGAGCGTTAGTTTCTTGTTTTCTCTAGATATTCTGAGTTTTCAGGAAGTCAGATTGTGTTGAGTGGTTCCCATTTTGGTCTGCATACCTGTGTGTTACTGCCTTTTCAATAACTGTGGTTATACATGAAGACAGTAGCATTACGACCTGAACATTTAAGCTCGAAGATCAGTTCAACTAACATAGGTTATACTAATGATGATGATAATGATCCAAGTAGGTAACCTTTATTAAGGGCTTGCTATGTGCTAAGTGCATTAAGTGAATTAACTTAAGTTTTTCAAGAAAACCTATGTGGAAGGTACCATTCAGAGATGAGGAGATGGAGGTATGCAAAGGTCAGTAACTTGTCTAAGATAATCCAGCCAGTAACCAGAGGAGGTATGATTCAACTTCAGGCAACTTGTCCCAGAGCCTACTCTCTTTCTTACTTCAACATCTACAATATAATAGTGTAAAATGAATTTATATTGTATTCAAAGTTCTAAAGCAAATTTATACACCCTTATTTTTCTTCAACATATGAACATTATGTTGCCAAATGTCTTTTTATTCTGAAAATTTGTCCCTTTACATTTTTATGTTAAAATCCTTCTTAAAACGTGAAGTAAGAGTAATTGATGATGGTAGTTTCTCGGTAAAAAATATACATTTTCTTTTTCACTGGGCAAGGAGGGGAGGAGAGAAGATGCTGTTGGTTCCAGGGAAAACAACTATTTCGAGGTCCTCCCTGCTGTCTTGGGGCACCTGCAGCCACTGTCGCTGAGAGAACGGGGGGCTCAGGCAGGGCCTCCCTGGTCCAGCCCCTGTCCCTGTGTTTGCTTCTGTGCTGGCTGTTCTGCAGCAGCCACTGCTCTTGCCTCTCTTGCTTGTGTCTGTGTAGGACTCATTAGCAGTGGGTGTGTGTCTCACCACAGTAGCTCATTCACAAGGCTGCTAGCAGTGCCAGGGATCCAGTCCGCCTCTCTCATGGGAGAAAGCTGGGCTAAGCCCTCTCACGGTCCTGTGGCCTCTGGTATCCCAACATGAGATGTCCTGAGATCGAAGACAGAGGTGGCTCTTGGAGATGGCATTGCCATGGCTTGATCCTGCCTCTCTAGGAAGACTCTAGGTGGCCAGCTGCTATACCGTGACTATCGTGATGGCACAGTGAGTAGGCACTTGATTGAACAAGCCTGGCCTCTCCATCTGCCAACCCACATGCAGGTGCCAGTTACACTGCCCAGCACAGACAAGGGACGGGGATGGTGGCACATAGATCCCATCAAAGGGGACTGGCTTTTGTGAAGACAAGTTTTAGGTTGGCAGTGCTGTTTTATTTACGTCCTGCCCGTGCTGTCACAGCTGCCGATTCTGTATGACTCCGCTATTTCTGTACTTTCTGCTCTGGTCGTGATCTTCATTTGATTCAGAGTTTGTTTTTATTCCAGCTTAGTTGCTGCTGCCAGAGCCATGGCTCAAAAGCTTGGCCTGGATGGTTGAGCCTCATGGTAGGAGTTCCCAAAATTTTGTTCAGGTCTATCCATGAGAGAAACGGCGTGGACTGGGTCCTGTTGCCAGATTGTGGTGTCTGGGGACACGTGCTTGGGGCATTATTTCCATCTTCTGTCTTTGTTTGGTCTCCTCCTCATTAAATCTTCCTGGGTCTGTGGAGTTGACTACAGATTCGTGCCTGACCTAGTTACAGAGAGCCACTACGTAACCTCTTGCTTATCATAATAAATGGATCATAACGGTTTGTTCATTGTGATTCAAAGTGGACTCTGTTATTTTAGAGTTGTTTCTACCTCCTGGGAGTGTGCATATTGCATATATTGATGTATGCGTGCGTGAGTGTGTGTGTGTGTGTGTGTGTGTGTGTGTGTGCGCGCATGTGTGCATTTTGCAGCTGCCTAAATGAAGGCTGGTATTTTCCGTTGCTAGGTTGGGACTCTGCTTTTGGAAAACAGTCCTGTGGCTTTGTATGGAATAGTTAATGGGCTTGCTGGTTTTCCTGCCTTGACCTCCTTTCCTTTTCCGCTGGGAGAACTTTGTCTTGAGCACAGGTTCTTAGAATTTTCTGCTCCTTGTGTCAGCTCTGTTTGTCTCTCTTCTGCCAAAGGGCAGCAGGGAGTTACTCCAAGGACCTTTTGAACTGCTTGTTTAATGAGTGAAGAGTCCAGTTGGGATGGTTGTGAGGACAGCACATGCCGCTGATGGTTCCCTGCCTCAGTGTCACTGGGCCGTGACTCATGCATTTGGCTTTAGCCTCTGCTGATCTCACAAGCCATGTGGCAGGTGTTTTTCTTTTCAGCGTGTTCCAGAGTCTGTGACCTTTTCATCACCATTTTACCTTGCATTTTGAAAAATATTCTCCCCAAACAAACTGTATTTATAAAGTAATAACCAATCCCTTTCCCCTTTTTTTAATTAATCATACTTACCTAATTGCAATCAGACTTCTAATCAGTATGAGTTAATCAGAGTTAACATTTATTTATTTACTGAGCACCTTCTATGTGCCTGACTTATGCCAGGTGCTGGGAATAGAAAAGGGAACAAGACTCAATCTTAGCAGGGATTTCCAATGCCTGCTAATATTCCTGTTAACTTATTTTAATTTGGGCAAGTTTTACCGAGTGCCCACGGTGTGTTTGGAGTGGTGCTGAGTATCTTATATATATCACCTCCTTTAATCTTCAGAGCAACCCTGTAAGTCAGGTATTAGAGCCACTGTTTTTCAGATGAGGAAACTGAAGCTTGGTAAGTTATGTTGAGTCACTTACTCAAACTCACCCATTTAATTACAAGGCAGAGGGAGGATTTGAACCCAGGATCATCAGGATCTAAAACTTTCCCCATGGAGATTATAGTCACCAACTACCTTCATTTCTTCCTTCTCTTTCCTACTGGACAGGTGTTTGCTTTTCTGGGCAGGAGGAATGCCCTACCTTCTCTCTATGTCCCATGGCTTTGGTTTAGTGTGAGGTCTCTTAAAATCATAGGTACAGATGAATCTGCTGTCCCATAGAATAATGGAGCTTCTGGGTTTCTAAGACATTAAGCTTGCTCACTTCCTGATTATTTAGATGGGAAACTGAGGCTCTGAGTGGCCCAGGGATTTACCCACAGTCTGACAGTGGCAAGGCTTACCGGGAATTCAGCAACCCCGACCTGCAGGTTGGTTGGGTTGGTCTCAGCACGTTACCTTGTGATTGGCTAATTTATTCTGAACTAGGTGGCAAATGTCAGAGTTCTCCTGGGTGATTCTATTCAGACTTGAGGTCAAAGAAGCCAAACTTAGATATGATGCAAGCTCATTAGGAGCAAGGGTCTAATCTTATTCATCACTGTGTCTCTCATCCCCAGTACGGTATGACCTGCACCATGGGTGGTCAGCAGGAGTGTGTTGGATGAATGACCTGGGTTAAATGAAGGAGGACTCCAGGGACACCTTCTCATGCTCCTGCTATTGTTTTGGTAGTTTCTGACCTCCATTTATGCATTCTCCCAACACCAGAGAGTATTTTAGACTCGAATTGATGGTATCAATATTTAATTTGACACTTCAATGATTCAGTGATTTAGCATTATAAACTATTTTCCTGTTTCTACTTCGGAATAAATTGGCTTATTTTTTTGGCATCTCTAGGCGGACTAGTTTTTCCTGGCTACACAAGAAGGTAGTGGAAGGAGCTCACTCATCAGCATCCTAGCTCACATTGGATGTGGTTGGCTCAGGTGTCTACCCTGCAAAAGAGATACTCCAAGTTGCACGATGAGACTTTGTAAGATTATAAGTGTGTTTCTACAACAAGTAATACTTTAAACATCATATAAGAAATGAGGAAGAAGAGAGGAAGAAATTCTCCTGCAGTTTCTTCACTCTGACTCATCAATTATCCTTATTTTTCTTCTTCCTTCCAGTACTCAACTTAGGAATAATTTTACATTATCCTCCTTGGAGTGAATGTTTTATTTCATAATGAACTATGTTGAAATAGTTTAAAGTATTTTTCCACATTGCTTTATAATCCGCAGAATTGCAGCTTTGGGGAAGGTCTGCTATTCCAGGCAGTGTGTATACTGTTTTACTTAAACGTTCTCCTATTATAACAAGACTGTTCTGACTTTATGTGAATACAAGGTTATAATTCTCTCTGGCAATCTGGTGAAACAGAATGGGATTATTAAAAGAACTGCAATCCCTGTAAGGTGCTTTACTTCAAGAGTCTTGAAGTAAAGCTTGAATGTTAAAGCTCGAATGCTCTGTTTCCCTAATGAAAAAAGAATACATGCATAAGGAAACCCCAGATTAGTCAATAACAGACTTTTTGTTGTTCTGTTTCTATTTTTTATAACTTAAATAATGAAGATGACTTTGAAAACAAGTTTTTTTTTTTTTTTTAATCGCTGGGGGCATATTTCTCATTTCTGAAAATGGGTGGCATTTAACTAGAGGACAAAACAACAAGAACAATAAAAAATTGAACTAACTGCTTGGGAAAGCTATCCTGATCTTTAAAGTTTCTTTAGAAAAAAAAAAAAAAACCACCTAGAAAGTCAGAAAACTGTTCAAGTAAATCCATCTTCTCACTTTCAGGTCAAACCTGTTAGGATTAGTCCTTTAATGAGGTTACAGGGTTTTAGGCAATGAGTCTGAGCAAATGATCTGGTAATGAGCTGACCTGGAGGGAAGGTAGGGAGAGCTTTCATTAACCCTGTTTGCATCGTAATTTGGCAAGGTCAGTGGAGAGAGTCTTCTTCAGGCCACTAAAAATAGAGTCTCATAGATCCAAACATGCCGTCATCTCTCCTTTCCTTTTTTTTAGTCATGTCTTATTTGGGAGCTCTCTTCATTCTTCCCACCCACCTGCCTCCTCTGTAGCTCTCTATTTGCTTTGCATAAGACACTGCCCCCCTTGCATGATGGGAAAAAGAAGGAAGGCAGGGAAATTGCAGGACCCCCACTCACCTGACTACTTTACCTTCTAGTTATCACAACCCTCCCTCCTGACCTGTTCCCCTCCCTTCCTTCCTTCCTTCCTCTTCCCTAACTTTCCCCTTCCCTCCTCCCCCCTCATCCCCTGTCCTACCTTAACATAACCCTAATTCTATGTGTTTATCTCTGCAAAGAGACTGGCACATAAAAATGAACCATATATAATTATAGAATAAGTGAAAGAATACATGAACGAATGGATGATCAGAGCTGTATACAAGGCAAGATTGTAGTGAGGGAAATAGTGGGACCAGGAAGAGTGCTGCCTTCCTTGAAAGCATATTCTACTGCTATTTAATACCTTCCTCTTTCCACACTCTTGCACCCTGCCCCTTCCAAATATGTAATCTGTTTACTTTGTGTATGTGTTTTAGGAATGCTTAGTCATCTGTCTGTTGTATACATCTGCCCATATCTAAACATGTGCATCTGTTCACAATGAGGTTCTGTAAAAATTCAAAGGAGTCATTTAACTCCTGGGTTCATTGTTTTCGATTTTTTCCCTCTTGCTTCCATGGATTTCACACAGAATTTTATAAATAAAATCTTACTCCAAATCCTAACATGTATAAAATGGATAAAGTAGAGCTTCTGTGGATTAAAAAACAATGAAAGAGAAAGCAGTGGGTACCAGAACCTCCTCTGCTCTCCCCACCTTCAGCACAGCCCCAGCAACAGCCTTTGGGGTTCCCCAGGAATACCCAGTTTCTGCCAAGCACAGTTAGTAAAATCACTGGATTAGATCACTGCTGAGTTTCCATTTGGCTCTTACATCCTGTGATTTGTGATGTCTCTCAAACTTCAAGTTTTGGTCTCTGTGTTTCTGATTTGCAACAAACACAGATGAATATGTAGTAGGTGCTATGGGAGATATAAATGATGTAGGTGACAGCACTGCTGCTCTGTACAACCTCACAGGGACTGGGGGTGGCAGGCAAAAGGTTGGGAAAATGGTTCCACAAAATGACAAGATATTCAAGGGCTTCAGGCCCAAATGACTGATATGACTGCTGTTAAGGAGTAGGTGTTACCTTTTTTTCTACCTAATAGTTATTGAGCATAGCTATAAGCATGTGTGAGCTGGTTTAAAGAGGTCCTAAAAAGAGGACACGATCCTCTTTTTTATCAAACTTTTGCAGTTCATAATTTTCTATGCTTCATTTATCATGATCTAATTCTTTGCTGTTTATTTTTCTGTGTGCTTGCTGGATGAATAGTAGCTGTATCTGTTTGGCGCCCTAATCTGGCACATTGTAGATGCTCAAGAAACACTTGTTGACAGGATGAATGATTGCCAGAGATGAGGCCATAGTGAGGAGTACGTGTGTGTGCGCGCGCATCTGTGTGCGTGTGTAAAGTTGGGAAGGTGCACAATCAGGAGATAATATTTGATCAGGGCCTTAAAGGACAAGGGGAAGTTTATGAAGAGAAAAGGAAAAAGCATGCTCTTCAAAGACAAGAGTAGGCGGGAAGGAAGTATAGCAGAACCAGATGGTAAATTTAAGGAAAAGCAGTTGGTTCCTGGAAGGAGCTGTCCCAGGTGAAGCTGAAGTCCAGCTGAGGCAGGATAGCAAAGGGCAGACTGTGGTGGTGGTTGGAACTGTAGCTCTGGAGTCAGGCTGCCTGGTTTTGAGTCCCAACAAGTGGGGCCATTGGCATAAATTACTCACCGTCTTTGTCTTAGGCATCTCCACTTTTGAATAGGGGAGATCAATGTGATGATCCCTTTAAGCACAGTCCCTCGTACAAAGCAGGGTTTGGTTATTGTTAAAGGTAAAAGAGGCCAACCCAAGGAGGTGACTGGTGCTTTGACGCCAGGAGCAGAAGAGCAGGCCCGTGATTCAGAGTGAACAGGCAGCCGTGTGGAGGATGGGTCGGTTCTCCTGTGCTCCTGGCAGACAGATGCTGTTGAATATCCTCCACATCTCCTTTTGTCACCTGTGAGGGACTCTATGTCCCCCTGTGCCAGTACGACCATTCTAAGCTGCTTAATAATTCTCTTTCCATGACATTTACTGTAAGGATGTTGCTACCTCATGCAGGGTCATGTCTGTGAGAGCCAATGTGATAAATGACATGCTAGAATCAGAACATGGAAGGGCTGTGATCTAACTGAAGATCAGTTTTAACACAGTTGATGGGGACTATGGTCTTGTGCCTGGTAACGTGTCCCTGTTCCTTTGTGTGGCACAGTCCTTGCAACTATATGACTTCTTACTCTGATCTTTGCATAGGAATCTTTGTTCAAATTATTTCATGTTGTCATTTTTCCTTTTTACATTCTGATGATATAAAACAGTACTATATGTTTGTACTGTATGCATCTTTGCAAGTGGCCTTAAATTCCTTTTGAATAAATCTGGGTAGGTGTAAGATGCATGGCATGAATTACAGGAAGAAGTACAAGGTGGAGTCTGGTCCTGGTGCATTTTCAACCTAGTTTCTTCTTCATGGAGCCCTAGTTTCCTGCAGACTTATTAGACTCTGCTAGTTACTCCATCACCTGGTCGACATCGGCATTTGTCTCTCCCTGTAATTCTGTCTCTGTCTTTGGAAAAGAACCACTATCATTCTTTGCAGTCCCCTCACACACCTGACCCGACACGTGACGTTGATGAGGACGTAGGACAGAAACCCTGGGATGCTAGAGGCAGGGTCTGCAGCCACTGAGACCGCAGTAGGCTCTGCTCCTCATTCATTGTCCACTTGGTGCTCAGTCTTCCTATATGCGAAATAACTGCAATGTGATTTAGGTTCCCCAGCCTTCAGTCATTCAAATTGACTTCACAATATCTGGGTGCCACCCACACTGTTATTTACTTAATATTTTCTTTTGACTCAATCTGCTTTTCTTTTTTTAAATAAAACATAATTGGTTATACGTATTTGTGGGGTACAGTGTTGACAGTCAATACTGTGTACAATACGTGATGATCAAATCAGGATAATTATCATATTCATCATTATGAAACATAATCATTCTGTGTGTCCGTTATCATTCTGCTTTTCTTAAATACTTTTAAAGAAAATTATATTGCTACCATTGATGGCAAACCAGAACCTCTTGTCATAAATATGAGGTAGCCCCCAAAATAGATGTAATTAAAGGGAAACAATGTAGCTGAATTTCCTTTGAGCCTGAGACTGTCTTCTCTTTTTTAAAAGAGACTTGCTCAGGAATCACTACAAATAGAGATTTTCTCTTTGTTGAGGTCAGAATTGAAAGAGAATTAAAAAGATACTACTATATTTTCTGATTCATTGACATTTAATGCCAATAATATTTATAGCAATTTGCTGGACCCCTGGATGTATCAGGCATGGCAGTAATTTATGTTGAGTATTTGTAACAGAACAATGATAATTTTTTTTTTTTTTTTTTTGACAGTAAGGGGATTGTAACCCTTGGCTTGGTGTCGTCCACACCATGCTCAGCCAGTGAGCGCACTGGCCATTCCCATATAGGACCTGAACCCGTGGCCTTGGCTCTACCAACGCTGCACTCTCCCAGGTGAGCCACGAGGCTGGCCCCTCAATGATAATTTTTTAATGGTGATGTTGAGCAATATTTAGTGAACAGTAAATTTGTGCCAGGAACAGTAGCATAATCTGCAAACATTATCTCATTTGTCTTCCCCATAGCTCTAGGCAGGGTTAAAATTCCCATTTTACAGGTAGGGAAACAGAGTTCTAAGTCACAGAACTGATGAGTCATAGAGCCCCAAATGGGAACCAGGCTGCAGGGATCAGAACTCCTCACCCTAACAGTGGATACATCTCTTGTCCTGCCAAGGTCTGCCTAACTCCACAGCTTGATGGCCCCACTTGTTGGGACTCAAAACCAGGCAGCCTGACTCCAGAGCTACAGTTCCAACCACCACCACAGTCTGCCCTCTCTCTGCTTGCTGTGCGGCATGCCCACTTGTCTGGGCTAGACAGAGTCCTCTGACCATTCTCTGAAACCACCACCTTGTCAAGACTCTAAGACATGTGTATGCCATCACATCATCCCAAGAACTAAAGAGTGACCCTCCCTTGCTCTCAAGGTCATCTGTACATGCAGTGTCCTCTTAAAAATGGCCTTTATCATGGCACTAAGTTTGGCCCATGAAGTCACAGACTCATGTTGAGTACTAGAGAGCTCTTAGTTCGGTGTTTTCCAGCATGGTCAGCACACTGCTGGAGGGAGGTGAGGTGCTTTTAGCCAGGGGAACTGATTATTCCAAGTACAAAATTCTGTGATCTCAGATTAGGAAAGAACTTTATTGTTCACTAAATCTATCCTGGTACCAATGCCAAAATTCATTTTATAACTTACTGGATAAGGAATGTGGCTTAAATATTTCTAGAGATTGTGAATAATATACGTGTGTGTATATACAAACACACATACATATTACATACATATATACACACACATATGTGTGTGTATATATGTATATAATGTTTGTGTGTATTGGACAGTTGTAGATAACAAAGCCAAGAAGTCATAAAGGAAACCTGTTTCAAAATCCAGCCTGCTTTGCTCTATGGAAGCTGTTAAGATAGAGAATTAATAAATGAACGTCACAGCGGAACATGTCCCAGAGTGTCTGCACCTCTGATTTGAGTATATCTCTTCATGTATGAACAAGCCCATTTGTCTGTCACTCCCACACAGTGATCAAAACCCAGTTTGGTATGGTGACCCAACTCTACACAACCGCTGACATTTTTTTTTTTTTCTATTCATTCTCAGTTCTTAACAATGGAATGAGTAAAAGTAGATGTCACTTGTAACCATTCAAGGAATTGAAAAAAAAAATCCAAAAGGGTGAAAAGAAAAGGAAAGGTAAATGGACTTTAGAGGATGTGTGTGTGCGTGTGAGCATGCACATGTGCCTTACAGATAAATCATACGGGAACAGCCTAGATAAAGCTTCCTCTAAGAGGATCAGATTCTTGATACTGGCAAATGGCTTTTCCCAAGATATTAAAAAATGTCAAAATGTGTGCATACCAGTGAAGAATGCTAAAACTAAATGCTGCATGCACTACAGTGCAGCAAACTAAAACTGCAACATTTTAATGGCCTGCTTCCCCTGCTGACCCGACCCTGAATAAGTCCAGTGTACTTAATGAGGTGTGATGAGGATGCAGAGCACCCGCTAGACTCCCTCCCTGGCTCAAGTCAGCCCCTCTGTGGCCAAATTCAAATTTGTGCCTGAAGACAATTACGCGTTGTCACGTTGTCACCCACTGCAGCCCTTCAGAAGCACTCACACATGGGTGAGACCTCAACGGCAGGGACCCTTCTTCTTTACTTACTAATGCATCTGTTCAAAAGCTATTTTGCAGCATTTAGTTTGTGCCTTTGTCTATCTGATATCCAGTGGGTGCGGAAGCATGCATGCTTCTTGCCTTTGTGGAGCTAATTTGAATTTGTACAACTTCTATCTTCAGAATGAGTGTCTAAGAAGAGATAAATAACAGAATGGCATTTTTTCCTAACTTAATTTTACATTGCAAAAGGACAGTCCCGCTTAATTTTGAGAAACCTTGTTTTGTTTCTTCCTGAGGATAATGTACCCAGAGAGAAATCTCTCCTCTTATATCATAAATTAATTACATTTCTGTGGACAGTACAGTTTACTGTTTTTACTATGAGAAGATTAGTAGCAGGCCCAGACTATTTCTGGCACATAGCAAAGATTCTGCAGTGTGTGCATGTATCTGTGTTTGCAATACTTCTCTGACTTTGTGAGTATGGAGATTTGCATCTTCCAGAAGTTCACAAATCAGTTGATTCCTTGGTTGTCTAGAAGTTGCCCAGATTTGAAAAAGTGAGAGAGATACCGTCTCAGGCCTTGGGTGTGGTCAAAGGTCTCTGCTGTTCTTTAGGACATTTGTAGGTTCTCCTTTGTCTGTGGCTGCTCTCTCTGAATAATTCGGTAACTTCGTAAAGTGCTGTAGTTATTAGTCATTTTTTAAAAAAATCATTGGACTACTTTCTTAAATTGGTGCCCTTATTTATATCTGAAGAATGCAGTTAAGTATAGCTGTTGAGTGAATTGCTATAGATTCAAACTTCCCGTGTCTGAATTCTGGCTTCACTAGTTAGTGGCTTTGTGATTGAAGGTGACTTTGCTCAGCCTCTCTGTGCCTCAGTTTCCTAGTTAAAAAATAAAGAAAATTATAGTTCTTTACTTATAAGATGGTTACAAGATTAAATGATATATTACAGAAGAGTACTTAGCCCAGGACTTGGCACATCGCAAACTCTTAATAAATGTTAGCAATCATCATTGCCTTTTTGGACGAAGTTGCGTCCACATAACACCCAGCTCCTGGGGATATAGAAGTACTAAGAGAGTTGGCATCATGTGTACACGACTGCAATCATGCCTTAAATCCCCAAAGATGATTAAATGTTTCACTTGGCACTTGAAGTATTTGGGAAATGTCAATCATACTTTTTCAAACTCAGTACTTGCACAAACACATGCATTTAGTGCCAGTCAGAAGAGGCCTGTTGGTTTTCTAGTCTTTGCTTGTTAATAGCCAATTGTTGTCAAAATGATATGCTACTTTACTGATTATAACTATTTTAGAAAACAAACCAAACAGTGCCACGTTGCATTTATCAAGGCTGAATAATTTGGGCCAAGTGAGTACATCATTACAATCCTTGTAAACAAATTACAAATTATACCTGTCATTTGGCGTCAAGTAGATAAAAAGGCAATAGATATTTTCAATCTTTTAAAATTAAAAAGTATATATCTCAATTTGTGGTTGCTCTCTGTTTAACTACTACCATTCATCTATTTCTCAAATAAGCCAGCCCTGCAGAGGGTGAGCAGTGTACTGACCCAGGCCAGACAAAATTGAGTATAAGATGTGATTTCTCTCCTCCTGTGGCCTACAGCTTCCTTCTATGCAAAGCTGGAAGGGAAGATAACCATAATAAAAGAGTCCTGCCAGTGGGAGAAATCAAAATGCAATATGGTGCACTAAGATAATCCTGAAGCCCTCTAAGTTTGCACCAGGGAGTGAGGGGAAGCTCCACCAAAATTCCACTAACAGTGAATGGAAGAGTTCACATGAGGGAACAGAATGTGCAGAAGCACGGAGCTGCTGAGCCTGCGGTGCTCAGGGAATAGCAGGGCTTACTGAGGAGGTGGGCGAGCGAGGCTGGGAGCAGAGTGCGGAGAGACGTGTAAGCTGTATTAACAAATGTGAACATATTCCTACCTGGTAGGAAACTATTTAGAATTTTAGTATTGTCAATTTCTTTATGTAAAAATTGCCATTCTCTAGTTGGTGGCTTCTATCGAGAAGGGAGTTTTTACTTTGCCATGTGTTTTACTTTCTTATTTATTTATTTACTGTTATTTTTTGGTGGCTGGCTGGTATGGGGATCCGAACCCTTGACCTTGGTGTTACAATCTGCCCTCTAACCAACTGAGTATGACTTTCAAATGTTTAGGTACTTCTTCATTCATGACAAGAAGACAAATAAGCAAAATAAAATAAAATAAACTACAGAAGAGGCGGCAAATGTTTCGGGGAGCATAGGTGATTGTGTGCAGCCTGGTTGCTTTGTTTACCCTAGTAATTCTTTCTAAAACTTTACCAATTCACTGTATGGACATCCTTGAAATTTTCCTGAAGTTTCTTTATGTTGATTTCTGTTTCCTTGCCCCCTGCCCCCTCAATTTAAAAAGTAAAATTGCTAAGGCAGAATAATATATAATCTCTTAGAGAAAGGCTTTCATTTTCCTTCTGTTCTAGGTTCTCATGTTATATAACAATAGAAATAGTCTCAGTGTGTATTTGCAACTTTTATGGTAGCTGTGCTTAGATTTTCTTCCTTATTCTGACTTTTTATTCCTTTTATATTTGGTAGAGAAATCATCATGGCAGGGTGGGAAGGACAGGGCCTTTGGAGCCATGGAAATCTAGATGAGAATTCCCATTCTGCTACTAATTAGCTTAGTTATCTTGGGCAAGGTCTAATTTCCTCCTCTTTGGGGAGACAGGAATGGAATAAAACAAGTCCTCCCAGATTCATTTTTTTAAAAAAGCATGTAGAAGCCTCAAGGTAATAATATTGGGGACATATAGTAGGTGGCAAATAAAACTGGAACTTCTGGTATTGCAATGGTTAAGATGTTAAAGGAAGAAAGTGAAACTACATAATTTGAGCAAGAAATAGGAATAAAATGCAGAGAGTATCAGGAGATTTGCTCATATGCTAGATGACTGTTTGTTTATTCATTTCCCAAAGATATTACAAAGGTTGTGAATATTTATTTAGTTCTGCTCCCAATAGCCTTTCTAATAGGGAATTATTTGGGTACAACGAAAGACATTTGTAAATGTGGCTGATAAGACTGGCATTGGACAAGGAGTGTTTTGTTGTACACAAGAATTCTATTGTCCCTGGCTTCAGTTGTCAAGTGCTCAGGGAACCCAGAATTTATGGTGGCAGCACAATGGGCCTTTCACGACCCAGCAAAAGAGCTGTGAGATCCTGCTCCCTGGCTTTTCAGGGCCTCTAATCTTTTTATCGGGCCTGGACAATGCCAGATTCAGCTGCTGCCTGAGCCTCCTGACTGTCCATCGGCCGTCAGGTATTGTGCAGTAATTACCATGGTGACAATGGACTCTCTCTACGCCTGTCCATCGTTGCTTTGGAAAATGACGAAGGTTGTCACTTTGTATTAGGTGCTTCTAAAGGCATGGCTTACTTAGAAAAACTACCAAAGAGAAATAAAGATAATCGTGTTAGGAGTTTGATTTAAAGGGCCACTGTGTCAAATACATTTGGAGCCCAGCAACTCTTTATGGATGTTTTCTTGTAATTACAGATAGAGGTTGGGCATCATCCCCTGTACAGGCAGTGAGTAGCCAGCCTTGGAGACTTTGCAGGGAGACATGAGCTATGGGCAGCTGGCAGCCCTAGCAACACAGCAGAGCAAAGGTCCAAGCTGAGGCAGTGAACATGTAGGGATCCCTGAACTTCTTTTAGACTCAGTTTCCTCATCTGAAAAATGAATGGTGTGAAAAATACTTACAGACTAATATTAATTACATGTCGTATGACTGCATATGAATAAAAGCAAAAATATCATTATTGGTCCTATTATACATCTGCCATAGGGCTTCATGAATAGCAAACATACAATGAAAGGTAAAACTTTAAATCATTCACAATTGCAAAAGCACAACATATATCTTTGCATAATAACAGCTATTGACTGTTTATTTTAAGTGAGGTGTTGCATTTCTTATCACTATTCTTCACAATAATCTTCCAAAATAGTTATTACTATCCCCTTTTTATAGTGAAGAAACTGAGGGTCAGAAAGTTCTTGTTCGCTCGAAGTTTAACTCAGAAGAGGCAAAGCCTGGATTTTAAGCTTTGTTCTCTTCACACTCAATAGCTTACTGCTTCCCCCATTTAAAAAAAAAATTCATAATCTGCAAACCTATCGTACAAAATATGCTTCACCATATGGTTTTGGAACTTTGGCAATAACAAGAAAGAAAAAACACCCAGTGGCAATTATTAATTGGGTTTAATCATCCCTTGAACAATGTCAGGAACATATGACACTCAAAAAGGGAAGAAACACCCATCTGCAGGGCACCCAGGGTCTACTCCATGCATATGGCCACTTGTATATCTTTTCCTAAAAGACTGCAGAGCTAGGAAAACACAGAGCAACATCAGCAGAGCAACTTGGCATTCCTACAGCAACCCATTGCTTGGCTTATTTGCCCAATAGGCGTCAAAAACCTAATATTTCCCTTGTTTATACAAAAGTAATATATAAACATTTAATCACAGTTTGTTTTAGTCAACTGTATTCCAAAATATCTGAAATTCCCTGTTGTGTTAGTATACCAAAAAGTATAATTATCTGTAGTCACACACCAGAGGAATAGGCATGATTTGCTCTGGGTTTCTAAAGCTGGTGGAAAAAAGAGTGACCATGTTAGCGATCCAGCCCAGCTATGCTGCTTTCTTGCTCTTTGTACTCAGCAATTTCCTCACTTAGTGAGAAACTCACTCAGTTTCACCATCTGTAAAATGGAGCTGTCACTGTCTCCCTGGGCTATGTTGCCCCACTCAATAGCAACTCTCGCTTTTAGCCCATCTCCCTCTGTAGTACATATACCAGTCGTATGCACATGATACACTCAGTCAAGGGGACTCCTGAAGCACGCATTGATGGGATAAGTGGAGTAGGTCTACATTTTTAGGTATCCCTAATCTGGAAATTCAGATTTCAAAATGCTCCAAAATTTGAAATTTTCTAAGCATCAACATAGTACTCAAAGGACAGGCTCATTGGTGCATTTCGGATTTTGGATTTTCAGATTAAAGATGTTGAACTAATGTAACACAAGTATCTCAAAATCTGAAAAAAAAAAATTGAAATCTGAAACACTTCTGGTCCCAAATATTTTGGACAAGAGACATTCCTCCTATTTTAATCTAATTCACACATACTTTCATTACCCCTGCAACCCCTACTACACTTTTGACAATGATCCTGGCACACACCTGACCTGGCTGAGCACACATTTTATAAGAAGACCTGTCCATGGAGATCTAAGATTAAAACAAAGTATTTGATTTGGAGCAAAGATCCTGAGAGAGGGAAGGCAGCAGCGGGAAGGCTACAGCTCAGCATTTATCCAGCCTTCCACACAGAGCTCAGCAAAAGGAGATGCAACCATCACCCCTGCATCCTTCCCTGACTTTTTTCCTTGGTATACTCACCAAGTATTTTCTCCATCCCACTTCCCACCCTTGGCTTCACAGTATTCCTTTCCCTGATTTCTCAATCTTTCTTAAGTAGTTCATGGCATTTGGTCTCTATGCCCCTAAGAGGCTTATTGCTGCAGGTGGCCAAGCACAGCAGTGGAAGAGCTGACAGAGGCAGTGGTCTGTACCTGAAGGTGGCCCATGATGGCACAGGCAACCTTGGAAAATTAAGGTGAGAAGTCCTGAGAGTAGGTAGGGGTGGAGTCAGCAAGGTTGGATTGTAGTTTCCTGGCTCAAAAGGGAACAAGTGATTTCAGTTCTGGGGGTGTCATGAGACGTGGGACAATGACAGAAGATCTGAGGTGTACCCTCTCAGACCTGTCTGCTCTGCTAAAAGCTCAAAGAACAACTTAGATTTCTTAAACTTATTTTTCTTTTCTAAGAAACATGGTATAATTGTATACCAACATTTTTCACAGGACACACAGCTCCTTTTTCTCAAATATTTGCAGTGATCAGAATTAATAGACAATGTGCTATTTTTTCTTTGCTTTCAACACTTTTAATGGGCTGTGCAGGCTTTTGGCAAAAGTTTTTAGGAAACATTTTGCAGGTAGATAAAGAATTCAAGGCAAAGTGGCCGGTTCAATTAGTTTTTATAGATTTGAGACGTAAAGTTCATAAAACACACTGGCTGCAAATACAGCTGCATGATTACAGACTGGAGACTGGAGGGAAAAAAAAAAGAGAGAGAGAGAGACATAGGCTATGAAGTCTGCACTCCTGGATTCTGGTCCCAGTGTGGGCATTAGTGTCTGTGCATCTTCAGCAAGGGTCTTACCCCTTTGACTTGTGGAGTCATATGAGCTTCATTATGCCTGGGGTGGTTATATGTATTAAAGGAAAATATATTGCTGAGCCTCCTGACATGTGTCTCTTCCATCCCTGTGTTTAACATTCCAGTTATCTATTGTTGAGTAACATGCTGCCCCCACATTTAGTGGCCTATAACAGCAATTTATTATTATCTCTCACAGTTCTGTGGGTTGAATGAATTTATTTAAATGTTTCTTACTTGAGTCTCTCATGCCATATAGTCAGATGGCTGCAGTCACATGAGTGTTCAAATGGTTTGGATGGCCAGGACAACATCTTCACTCACCTGTCTGGCACCTCAGCTTGCATGGCTGGAACAGCTGGGATGGATGGCCATCTCTCTCTCTATCTGTGCAGCTTCTCCTCCTGGCTTAGCTGGAGCTTCCCCACAGCATGGTGATGTTGAGTGTTCAGACTTCTGACATGGCAGCTGACTTCTCCTGTAGGAAGCTTTCAAGGAGCACAAGACAGGCTACAAGGTCTCTGTTTCAGTTGGCTCAGGCTTCTATAACCAAATACTATGGGCTGTGTGGCTTAAATAGCAGAAATTTACTTCCGATGTACAGTTCTGGAGTCTGACACATTTGGCTCCTAGTGAGGGCTCTCTTCCTGTCTTTCAGACAGCTCTCTTCTCGCTGTATCCTCACATGGCAGAAAGAGGGGGAGAGAGAGAGAGAGAGATGCTCATTCTTCCTGTTCTTATAAGGTGCTAATCTCATCCTGGGGCCTCACCCTCATTACCTCATTTAAACTCAATTACCTCCCAAAGGTCCCACCTCCAAATACTAGCACATTGGGGGTTAGGACTTCAACATATGAATTTTGGTGGACACAAACATTTTGTTCATAACATTCCACCCCTATCCTCCACACATATTTATGTCTATGTCCTTCTTGCATGCAAAGTAAATTTGTTTCAAGAGCCCTATAAAACTTAACTTGCTCCAGCATCAATTCTAAAGTCCAAAGTCTCTTCTAGATCAGTACAGGTAAGAATCAAAGTAAGGCGTATCCTAAGGCAAAATTCCTCTGCAGCTATGAACCTGTGAAACTAGATAAATTATGTGCTTCCAAAATATATTGGTGGAACAGGCATGGGATAGACATTCCCAATACAAAAGGGAGAAATTAGAAAGGAAGAAAGGGGTGACAGGTCCCAAGCAAGTCCAAACACAGCAATTCAAATATGATTAGATCTTAAGGCTCAAAAATAATACTCTTTGGTTTGGTGTTCTGCCTCTTGGACCCACCAGGGCAGAGGTCCCTCACCCATGGCTCATATGGTGCGACTTTTGCTCTGTGTCTTTGGTTACCCAGGGCCAACTTAGATTCACATGAACGGGGACTAGAGAAGGGCATGAATATCTGAGGGTGGCTTCATTCGTGGGGCCATTTTTGGCAACTAGCTATAACATGTAGCATGATTACCTTTCTTCATTAGGTGTGTGTTGTGTAAACTGCTTCCTGTGGCTTTTCCTCTATGATTTCATGCATATCTGGGAATAATTGCTGTGTTACTCTGTCCTGGATATCTTGGGGATAGCACACAGAGGAAGGTTTTATTGTTCTTGCCATAGCCACCAAAACTAAGTGCTATGAACAGATTTTAATAGTTAAAACTTATCTACAGCCCTTCATTAAGAAAGTTTTTGTTGGCTTGTTTGTTGTTTTGGAGAAGGTTGTGTGTGGGGGGAGCTGTTAGATGGAAGCATGGTGAGTTAAGGAAAAGTAGATTTGGAAAGAAATGAAGCCCAACAAATAAAGTCAAAGAAAGGAGCTGATTAAGCCCCTAACACAGGTTGAGTTAGTCCTAGAAGGTAGAAGCTCTAGAGTTGAAGGACATTGCAGAACTCCTTTATGCTGTTGTGTTAGCGGAGATGTGCCAGTCAGCACCTTTTTTGATTCAGTGCCACAGTTTTTAAAGATAGCAGCTGTTTAAACACTCCATATCCTTCTCTTCATCCATTCAACAAATGTACACTGAACAGCTGTTCCAGGCTAAGGAATGTGTCAGACATTTTGGGAGCTATGAAGATAAATCAGACCAGAATCCAGGCAGAACATAGCCCCCACACAGAAAATCTAGAAGGTGGTACACTGAGACGGAAATTCAGTCTTGACCATGAGTCACAGCTCTGTCAGCCCCACGCTCTGGTCTTCTGGAGTGACGATGACATCTCCTATCCCCATCACCACCACTGTCACTCTTTGTCCTTGACACTGTCACTCCACAAGGATCTGGCAGCTCCAGAGCAGTGCATCTGACTTGAGGAGGGAAGACATTGCTTTGGATTCAGAATGGAGGTTTTATCAAAAATCGGCTCCAAGACTTCATATCTCCCCACACAGCTTCATTGCTAGTGCTGGAGCCGATGTATATGAAGTACGTAGCACGTTACAAGAAGCTGGATGTATGACTGCTTTTATCTTTGTTATTAAAGAACCAAAAGCACATATGGCTAATCACACCCTCCTCTGGTACCTCTAAATCCATGACAAGCTTTTCCCACTTTTCACAAAATTGTGATAATTTGTTTCTCTCTCTCTTTGCACACCTGACAGTTGTCTGCTAAGAGAAAAGAGTGCCTTATGCACCTGTGCATCCCCAGTGTTTAGTAATGTATCATTTATCAATCCATGCCACCTCTAGGTTACTAATGATCCTTTCACTTTTTGCAGAAATCACAGCGTTTTCAGCTCAGTGGCCCTGTGACATTCATTCCTGTTGTCATTTGGTGACTGACCAATCAGATGGGTAGAGTGTGTTACAGAAATTGGCAGCAAGTATCCAATGGGTGAGAGAAGGTAAGCTGACCGAAGTTACTGAGTGATCCAAAGTAACTGTGTACATTGAGATGGAAATTATGCCATCCAGTTTCATCCTTCACACCTGGCTTGCTTTGGACCTTTACCAAATCTGAATTAGAATCTGAGAGGGACGGAAAGGCCTACCTTCCTGGGCTTTGAGGAATGTGGTTATTCAACATTGTTGTTATTGGGTTCTCTTTATTGAACACCTATTATGTGCTGGTAGAGAGATGATAATGTTTGGGCTACAAAAGATCCAGAGGAGAAAGAAGCAACTGAAGAAGATTATAATTCTTTAGCAAGGACTTGTCTGAACAGAATCATTGAGGTGATTTCCATGTTGCTTGCCCCCCACTTTTTTTTTCTTTTGAGAAGAATTCTTAAAATAGGAACAAGGCAGCTTATGGTCTCTCAAGATAAAGAGATTGCTAGGAAGCTGAACCTTTTAGACCTCAAAAGACAGGGCCCTAGATCATGAACCAGGAGGCTTGACTTCAACTCCAAGACTCAGCTCTGCCATTCATGGTCTGTGTGCCCTTAGGGTAATGAGCTCTATTCTGGTCCACCTGGTGCTTGGACCTAGGGTCTCTAACAGTTCTGAAGTTTTAGAATTCTATGAATACACTTACTTTCTACGTATGCTCAGTGGTAATTTGAGCTATTTTCACTGGACATTCAAATACCCCAATAGAAATTTACGTATTAATCCTACCAGCATGACTTCCTACACTTTGGGATTCGAGACCTATTTATCCAAATGTCTACAGCTCATCTCCATGTGGATGTCCAGCAGGTGCCTTAAATGCATAGGTTAAATCCAAGTCATGATTTTATCCTCTAAATCTTTACTTTTGTTCCATGTCCCACATTTCAGTGATAATATCAAAATTCACCCAAATCAGAAACATGGGAGGAATCTCTATGCCTCTCAGTCGCTCACCTCCAATAGCAATTTATTCTTATTGATTCCTATTGATTCTACTCTCTGATTATCTTGGAAATGGTTTTGTTTCTCTTTATCCCTACTGCCATCATCCAAATTCAAATCAAGCCCTCTCTCTCCAGTATTACTGAAATTGCCACCTAACAGGTCTTTTTGTCTCCAGCATTATTTCTCCCTTATCAGCTCCAACATGATCCATCTTCCATACAATTTTGAACAATGTCCCTAAGTTCATAAACTATGTTACTTTCCCAGTTAATCCCTTCTAATGATGGAAGTATGAATTCCTCAACAGGCTTCTAGGATGCTTTAATGGTGGGGCCACTCCCTTGCTGTCAGACTCATCTCTCAGCTACTCTCTCTCCACACCCAGCCCTCACTATTATGTCCAGTCTAGGATCTGCCCACAGGACACAACTAGCATTTCTCCAAAGCCACATAATCTCTCTCTCTTCCCAAGCACTCTTACATATTTTGTGTCTTAGCTTGGACCTCATGTTCTAAAAGGATTTCTTTCTGATGCCCTAAGACTGAGCTATGTGTGTCTCCTCGACAGTGCTTCAACAATCAGGGTTTATGCTATTTACTGTGACTTCCATGTTGAATTGTAATTGTCTATTTAGTTGTCTGTCTTCCCAGCCAGACCTACATGATCTTGAGGGCAGGACTTATTTTGGGACCACTATATTCCCAACTACAAGCACTGAATCTAGCCCAAAGTATGTACTCAATAAGTATTTATTAAACAAATGAATAGAGTCTTTTGATATATTTTTAATAGAAGATGAGGAAGAGGATCTAAGGTGACCACAAAGAGAAAAGTCAATAACGATAGCTAACAGGTATCCTATGTTTATTGCGTGTCAGTCTCATCAGGTCTTTAAAGATATTACCTCCCTTGATTCTTGCAAAAGCCTTATGTGCTAAGTACTACTAATATCTAAAATTGTATAAAAGAGAAAATGCTATCTTACAGAAGATGAGTAATTTGCCTATGGCCATAGTGCCATCATTTTTCCCCTTGGAATTTGTATTAGTGGGAAGTCTGACTTTAGCTAGAGTCTGTCTTTAGTCTGATTTTTACCACTCTTTCTTCTGCTTTTCTCCTGAATGAATCTGCTACATTATGGGCAAAAACAAATTTCCTCTGAATAAGGCTAGAATCTTTTTCTGCAGTCCACACAAGCTCTTGTCCAATAACTGGTCATTCCCTGTGACAGGGACCCATCAATCTTTGGTGATTTCCCAGGTGTTTTACACTTGTATTTTGATGTGGGTATGATTTGGGGAGCTCCAACTCTTTCTTCCATGCTCTGGCCAATATTTGTTTTGAGAATAAGCCAGTGAATGAAAACACTTGTCATGGAAGCAGAGCTGCACTTCACTGCAAATGCACAAGTGCAACTGGAAATTGCACGGCTCACTCCGCTTGCATTTGCATATTTTGTGCTCATTTGTCCTGCAGCCTGTCTCAGCAGATGAAACATCCCTCCTGTGGATATGTCTGTGAATGATGATCATCTCATTTCTGCCAAACCAAATGGATCTCTTTATGTCATTGGCCCTTCAGATTCTTCAATAGGATATGCAAGTGACACTTTCTATTTTTTCTAGATAATAGGGACAATTAGCATGAGGAATCAATGAAACAGAGTCAAAAGTTAAATAGAAAGTACTTGAATTTTACTTCTAGGAAATCTGTTAGATTTTTTTTTTTTTCACCTAGAAATTAAGAACAGCCTATTTAAAAGTGTTCTGCATAGTTTTTATTCCAGGGAGAGGAAGGTAAAATATGCCAATACATGTGGTACCCTTTAATACAAAACAGCATGATACAGATGGAACAATCCTTTGATCTTTCAGGATAATCCTTTTGTTTTATGGAGGGGAATTTTGTGGCTAGAGGAAGGAAAGGATTTGTTCATGATTGTATTGTAAGGTTTTGGAAGAAAAAACAAAATTAACTAACATCTTTAGTTCAAGACTCAGATTCTTAATTGCCAGTCAGTTCAGAATGCTTGAAAGGATTTTGCCTCTTCTCTTGCTCCTGGTTTTTTGACCAGGTGCCTATGACATGCACAAACACAGGCAGAGAGGAAAGGACAGTTGCTGTGTCCTCAAGGAGCTACGATCAAGCAGCTCTGTATATAGCAGTCAAAATCCGAGTGGGAAGGAAAAGGAGAAAAACTTCAGCCAAGTGGTGGTGAGGGGCTTGGGCCCTCTGGCTAAATTTCAGGGACACCTGCAGGAGCTTGAGCTTCCATTCTTGGCCCACCTGTCTTACTTAGGTACCTTTTCAGAGCAGGAGAGGAATACCTGGGTAACTACAGGACAGGGCTTCTCAGCCCTGCAACCTTGCTGGGCTTTAAGGAGGGCACTGGGGCCCAGAAATGAATGTCTTGCAGAAATGAAAGGGATTTGCCCTTTGCTCAAGAAAAGTTTAAGCACATTGACATCCTGCTGAGTAATAATCAGCAGGGGCTGCCCCTCACAAGTCACCCAATTATCTTTCATTTGCATAGAAGTCAATCCCAGAAAGCTGCTTGGGGGAGCAGCTCACCTGGGCTGGAGTACCTACCAGGCTCTGCATTGTCCCTGACAGCCTGAAGTGTTGGCAGCCGGCTTCCTAACCCTCTGGGCCTGCTGGGTCTGTCTGTGAATGCACATGTCCTATTTTGGGATGTAGGCCACTGTGGAGAAGGAGGCCAAGTATCTGTCTGTAGCTGGTGTCACTGGAATCATAATCAGATACTCAGCTCACTTGTTGACTGAAAATTGCAGCTCCTCAGTGTGCACAGTGCCACTGTCACTACCACAGTCAACTAACGATTACCTGAAGCTCTAATGTGCTAGGCAACGTGAACGTCCTGCCCGTGCCTGAAATCAGTACTAAAGGAAAAACCTTAAGAGAAGTTGTGGTTGTCTGATATTGCTTTATTTAGCTAATGATGAACAAAGAATGGTAACCACTTCTAATAATAACAGTGACAGCTGGTATTTATTGAGCATGCCCATGTGCCAGGCACTGTGCTGTGGCATGCATTATCTTGTTTGATGTCACCAAACTTTTGACTTCTATATGCAGTGGTCATGACTTTTATAGATAAGGATGCTGAGGTTCCGGGTGATTAAAGAACTTGCCAAGGTCCCCACAACTGCTAGTGGGTAAGAACAGGGTCTCCAGTCCTAAGCAAAGCACTGTAGTGCCTCCTGTCAATCAATATGACTTTTCCAGTTCTTTTATACCTTAGCTTCTAGTCTTAACCGAGTTGGTATGGAAAGGTGTCAGAGGGCAATTTTTATTACAGTTATTTTGGTATGGCAACATCCTAAATCTTGGCTGGAGTTTGAAAGGAGACCTAGCTGGCTCTGGCTAATGCAGCAGTATGTCACTAAATGTGTATACTGAGTGAAAAGTAACAACTGGGAGAGGAAAAAATGACTCTCGATATGTTCACTTATCAACTGTCTCTTGAGACCAAACTTATTTTAGGCCTTGGACTAGATACTGGGTATACATCAATAAACCAAATGAATATGTACCAATGCAACCATGAAAACAAAGTCCTGCCTTCAAAGAGCCCCCTTCAGGTGATGGCGCCAGGCTGGCAGACAATGACTGTGGTGCAAAGTTACTTCTAGATAGCTCCATGGATCTGTAGGAGCACAGAAGGGCTGACTCTGCTGGAAGAAATCAGAGGGAAGCTTCAGTGAGGAGGTAACCTTTGGGTTTAGACTTGAGCATGAGAAGGAATCTACCAGGAGGAGAAGATCAGGAATGATTTACCGTGCAAAGGGGACAGGGCAGAAGCTGTTGAACCAATGTTTGTCATTACTAGGTGAGGAGACCCATAAAACATTTGTTTTTATTTTTATTTGTCTTTAAATAGACAAGATGGTTAAAGAGAAAAAGATGGCTTAACATTCAAAAGATGAAAGAAGGTCTTCAGAGAATTGAGTCTGCTTCTGTTCCTATCCTCTGCTCTCTCAATTTTCTACCCTGGAGACAACCACTATTTTCAGTTTTCTATGTGACTTTCCAGAGAGTGTCTGGGCAGTTACACACACACACATTCATATAGTCACTTCCTCCACCTTTGTTTATGTAGATGGTACCCAAGTATAAACACCATTCTGCCCACTGTTTCACACCTCAATTAAAAAAATAAAATTTTATTAAGCTTTTCCCTTTGTTTTACTTGCATTCAGTTGATTTAAAACTTTCTTTTCTTTAATTTAAAAACATTTTAAACCTACCAGAAAGTTACAGAAATAATACAATGAATTTTTATGGACCCTTTATTTAGAGTTGTAGATTTTTTTAAAAATTATTTTACTGTGTTCTAGGCAATGATTTTATGACTGCAGTCCCTAATCAAGATACAGCTTGGATGTCAGTTACCCAGAGACCTGTGTGAACTTCTCCCTAGCACTTGCTTAGCAAGATAACCCAGATGTGCTTGAAATCAGGAACACGTTCCCTTCTATGTCAGTTTCCCTGAGATGCCATAAGCAGCAAATCCACCCCCAGGAAGGAGGTGGCAGGAGGGGCCCCTCTTCGGGCCAGTTGATCTCTGCAAAAGGATTTTGCCTCTTCTCTTGCTCTCAGCAGGAGCAAGCATCTCAGGCAAGTGAGCATGCTCCCTGCTCTAACCTTCTGGGCCCAGTGTTCCAGGGTGGTAACACAGTCTAAGTGAAATCTGATCACTTCATTTCCGACAACCTGCCATTTAGCTAGTATCATTTCTTCTGTTCTGCTTGTCTGAATCAACACGGCATCTCAAAGGTGGGTGTAGGATTCCCTACTTTTAAAGATCAAAGCACTTGAGCACTGCTCAAGTTATCTGCACTTCCTCTGTGCATTGCATGGCAAGGGATAGTTTGTACTTAAAGTGAGAGAGACTGAATATGGTGACAGGCAAGAAGTAACTTGATAAGACAGTGTGATACAGTTTTGGAGCCATGTGCTCTGGGTTGTTTTCAGATATTCATTCATTCAGTCATTCACTCATCAAGTAATTCCTGAAAGCCTCCACAGCACCTTCCATGCTTTGTGCCAAGATGTGCGTCCTCTTTGCAGGCATAGTCCTCAGCATCTATGGGGATGACAGACAAATAGAAAAACAATTGAACCTAAGAGTTGTGGAATGGAATCCCCAAGGAATGACATCCTGGCCATTCATTCATTCATATATTAAACATATTTATTGGCTGCTTACTCTGTACCAAATTCACATGTGCACTTGTGCATAAGACCACTGCAGTTCCTATTGTCATAGAACTCATATGTCAGGGGAGTTTTCTCTGATGCCCTTCTCAGTCTACCTGTTGCTTTAAGTTGGGTCCAGGAGGAAGGTTCAGCTGCCCCCAGGGGGTGTCAGGAGAAAATATGGCCATTTGTCCTCTGCCCTCCTTGTCCCCACTTGATTCTTGAGCCACAGATTCACCATTTCCTCTGGAGGCTACTAACCCAAATTACCCTGTGCTCTGTGGGGGACTCAGTGCTGAAGGTGATTTCAGAAAACAGGGAAGGAAAGGTTGCAAGCCATACTAAAATCTGCCAGCAATTAATTTGGTCTGCTGAGGTTCTAGAAGGTTGCAGCCAGGCACCTGGAAGATGCCTCCATTTGGAAGCTTTAAAAAAATTGTGGAGGATCCCAGTGAGTTCATCTTTTCAAGAGGCTCTGAATTTTAGAATCTAATCACCATTCCAAATGCATTTAGGCTGTCATAGCAATAGTTCTTATACTTATTTCTTCTAAGAAAGTGAATTTTTAAAACTTTGGTCATATACCTGCAAGGGCAAGTGAAACGTTACCTGTCTAAACGAATGTCTAGCAAGTTTCCCGAAGCATCATATTTCTGTCCATAACAGATACTATTTTGAAATTTCAATACTTCCAACCACTTTTCAGAGTTTCCATTTGAAAAATGGACTCAGGAAAATTGTTATTTATTGCACCTAAAACGTTTACATCATTCCTTGAGCAAAGGGGGAAAAGAAAAAAGAAAAAAAAAAGCTTTGTGGCTTATGTAGTTTCACTCATGTCGGGGATTGGAGCCGGACCACACATACCCGCTGCGCCAGTCCCTGCACAGTGGCAGCAAGCGGCCTCTGCTCACACAGGACCCGGCCAGGCTGGCTGGTGCTCAGGGTCACGGGAGTATGTCCAGCTTTGTGCTCTCTCCCCCAATCCCTCTCCACTGAGCCACAACATGATTTTTCTAAATCCGCATTATATCAAGTTGCTTCAGTCTAAAACCTGAGCTTCAGAAGCTTGCAGTCCCTTACAGGATAAATTGCAAAGTCCTTTGCCTGGCTTCTAAAACAGACATGATCCAGCCCTCGCTCCCAGAAGCCTCCAATTCCATCCTCTCATTTCACTCTCTGTTTATACTGTATCGCTGGCAGTTCCTGAATACATTGTAATTTTTCACTCCTCGATTCTCTTGTGCACATTTTCCTTCTCTGCCCCTGTTTGTCTGGCTGTGCAGAGAAGCCTTCTCTCCTCTAGATGCAGTTCCCAGAGGCCATGAGTGGCTTTTCACTTCTTCCCCTGTCCACAGAGTGTCTTGGTTCCTCAGTGCCTTACTGTAACTTCCATGGGCCCCGGGTATGTTTATCTTCATGAGCCCTTTTTTTCATTAAATAAAATAAAATAAATAAATAAATGTATTTTACAACTCTTTTTGGTACAAAGATATAATTTTCTACCCTAAAAAGTCATTTTTTCTTCTAATTTAAAGAAATTGAAACATTTCTGTGAGCCCCCTAAACGTACTGAGGGCCCTGGGCACTAAGCCTACTGTGCCTAATGGAGTCGTCGGCACTGATGTTTCTCTGTTACCACATTGCTACTGATTTATCTTCAAGCTTGCAAGATCGTTGAGGACAGAATTTGGATGTTTAATACCATGTCACTTATTGCAGTGTGTGGGGTACATTTGCACGCTTGATGACAAGCTTTCACAGGAATAAGAAATGGTCTCTCCGTCTACCTGGGTCTTCCACTGCTGAGAGCTTTGGCAGACGCTCCCTGTTAGGCTAATGTTTACTGTTCCAAGTCCATGTTCAAAAGGAACAACATCCTCCCCTCCCACCATCTGCACAGCCCTTTAAAGTTCTCACAGAACTTCCTTGCACATTATCCACTTTGATCCCTCGAGGTAGACATTATCCATCCTATTCCCCAGAAGACTAAGCCAAGGCTCAGAGAAATTAAGCAGAGTCTAGAAAAAAGGATTAGTCCCCTGATCAGGGTCACACATAATACACAGCAGAGCCAGGATTCTTATTCCCCAAGACCAGTGCCAGTGTTCTTTCTATGAAACCCCACAGCAACCAACCCAAATGAAGACATTGATTGCTTCATTTTCCTTTGTCTTTTTGGCAAATATCAAGACCTGTAAGAAGCAGTAGATCCCAACGTAGGTAGAATTGCTTGTAAACTGAACACTGCAGTACACTACTTAGTTCCTGTTTCACTGAAGGACTGGTGGTCTCAGCTACTGGGAGTGCACTTGGCAGATACCCTTCAGCTCAAACCCTTCAAGGTTTGCTTCTCTTACAGCTTCCACCTCAGCCAAGGTCATGCCCTTTCCTCTGATCAGGAAAGGTTTGTCCATCTCCCTTTTACTAGGGGTCATTTTGAAGGGCCATTCTTAGCCCCGAGGACCATGCAGGGTGGTCTGAGGTTGTGGCTGGGCCGCATCACACTCCCCTTTCTTTTTACATCTGCTTCTGCTTCCACTCTCTTCTCTTGCCCAAGAGTTGTTCCCAAGGGCACCTCCAACAAACATCCCCACGCTAAACTCATCTCAGCATCCGCATCGTAGAGAATCCAACCTACGACAAACACTATTGAATATTTTGCAACAAACCTTCTTGTGTCTATACATGAATATACCAGATTCATTTGTTCCTTCCTTGTTTTTATTGAATGCTTATTCATCGATTGCTTGACACTGTGCTAGGTACCAAGACACTGTGGTGAACAGAAAAGAAAAGGACCTCTGTCACATGGAACTTAAATTATTTCTACTCTAAAGGCAGATTTTAATCCTGTTTCTGCACTCAGATTATGCATCTTCCAGAGTATTCTGGCTGCTCCAGTCCTTAAATGAAGGGGCAAGAGAAGTTTTCCATTGCTGGAGCCCTGTTGACTGCTGTGCAGAAGAAATGCCGCTTCTAAGACATCGGTAGCAGTATCTAAATGGCATTGGCCTCAGCCTCCTTCATCATGGGACCTCTCAGTTCCCCTTGCTGTGCCCTGTCACAGGGCCCAGAATGAAGTCTGCATTACAAGGGACTTGAGTTGGAACAGAACAGGAGCCGCCCAGAATGGGTTTAGAGAAGAAGCTCTGAGGTGCAGGAAGAAGGCCAGTGAGAATCACTGTCAGGATCAGAAGTTGAATTGAACAGGAAAAAATGGAGAGCAGGCACATCCAGATTTAATTTGCAGCAGGATGAAGTAAGGGGTGGGGGTGGGGGTCAGTATAATGGGGGTTTCCTTGTAATTTCACTTAGTCCTTATTTAAAACTATTTAATGACACCCTAACTCTGCTGCCAATGCTCTTCTTAACATGGCTACTCCCTAACAGTCCCTCTTGTCCATCTGCTCAGCTACACCAAACTACTGCTGCCCCTTGAGCAGACTCTGCTCCTCCCAGCCTCAGGGCTTTGCATTTTCTGTTCTGTTGGTGTTAAAGGTCTCCTCACACACCTGACTCCTTCTCCCCATGTAGGGCTCAGCTGAAATATCCCCACTGGAGAGACCATTCCTGATCTCGCATCCTCTAAATCCACACACTACACCACCCTACACATTCCACACTTCATCCTTCTGTCTAGTCCTTCACACATTTGGGAGTATTATTTCAGTTTCATTTCATGGTTGGCTTTTATATTGTCTGTTTCCCCAGCAAGATCCCTAGCTCCCTGAGGTTCAGAGGTGAGGTCTGCTTTTCTCTCACCTATATTCTGAGTGTCAAAAGCAATGTTGTCATCACCAGTAGTAGCTCTATAAATATTTCTTGAATGAATGAAGCCAATATATAATTACCAAATGTTTCCCCTATGGGTCGACAGGAATATGATGATTGGGATGTCTTCCTTAGGAAACAGCTTGGGGGAGAGGGCTGGAGCCTGGGCTTCTCAAAGCCGCTGGGATGAGCAGAATCTTCACACATCTCTTTTTCTGTCTGATTTCCTTCTGAACCATCAGTCAGATTTGAGTGGCATCAGTTCTGGGAGCACTCCACTCTCAGGGAGCCAACAGCTGCATATTGGTTTCCCTGCATGTGCATCTGAGCATTAACATGGGCCTTTGGGGCCTGCTGTGGCTTGCCTGACCCATCTCCTGGCAGGAAAGACTGTGCATCTGTAATACTCTGGAAAATTGGGGCTGACATGTAGCTTGGTATCCAAAGTGGTTTCACTCAAGCAAACACAGAGAATAAAAGCCATGCACTTAAATGCTTGAGTAGGTATCAATTGGAAGAACATTCCAATAATCCGTGTCTATAAAGCCTGTTAGTATGAATTTTTGAAAGAGCAGTTACTCCACTTTATTCTTGACAAATGGTGTCTGTAGCCATTGAGATATTTTATTTCAATCACATGATGGTGTTGAAAGGAGAAGATTTCTGACAATGCAAGGCATAAGCCATTTTTATGGTGCTTCTATTGCTATTCTCATTGCTAAACTCGACTGGACAGTTCATTAAGATGAAAAATTAACAGCACATGCTTTGGGGAGAATAATCATGGAACATGACAGCTTGTGGAGACATCAACATTCAAAGAAGCAGACAGATGACAAATGTGTTGGTCTTCGTAAGAAGTGGCATTTGGCCAATCAGTCAGTACCCAAGCGGTTACCGAGCACCTCCTAGTGTGTTCACCCTGAGCTGAGGTGCTGTAGGAAAAAGAAAATACAGGATACATGGTCATTGCCCTCCAAGGACATACCATGTGTTTGGGAAGGCCGGGGAGATTTCAGCTGTCAATCCAGGAGTCCTGGAGGGATATACAAGTGCCTGACACTTTGGTGCTAGCTCTGAGTTTAGGAGTAACTCAGTATGGACTTCTTAGACAGTGAAGAATAACAGGATGCTGAGTAGTAAAATGTATTCTAAAAATAGTAGCTGCTGATGGCTGTGAGGTTGCTTTTGGGGGTGATGAAAATGTTCTGGAATGAGGTAGTGGTGATCCATGCACAACTTCATGAACATACTAATAAAAACTGTGCACTTTAAAAGGGTGGACTTTATGATTCATGAATGATTCCTTCATAAAGCTGTTATTATTTTAAAGCACTCTACAAACTCTACACAGCTAAATTATAGTGAATTTTATTATAAGTTCAGAGAATTAGGCTTAGTAGACAAAAGGGTGGGGGTAGACTAACATCACAGAGCTGCTAAATAATTGGGCTGGAACTTCATCTCTAGTCCTTTAGCTCCAATGTCCAGATGCTTTTCACTTCACCCTATTGGTGCCCAGAAAAGACAGGTCCTAGGATGTAGTAGTAACATGAATGGCAGCAATGAGTGCAATGATTTGCCTCTGCAAAATATTTTAAAGTTTGGAGAGTGCCCTCACTTCCTTTCTTTCATCTGTCCTTGCAGCATCCCTGTGAGACAGGCTCAGTGTGGGTTTGTGTGCAGCTGCAGAGGTGGGGCATGTCTTAGGAGGAAAGGGGACGCAGAGAAAGGAGATCAAGTCTGCTTTCGCAGACCGTGTAAAGGATTGCTGCATGCTGTTTTCCAAGCGTTCAAGTTGTTTCCTCCGTGCTCCTGCCTCCATTTGGGGCTCTGTTTCTCCCTGGTCTTTTATAGCATCCTATTTCTCCAATGCAAGAGGAATTTCTAAGTGAAACCATAAAGATGTGGGATCCACGGATATTTAGAAACAAGGCTTAGAATTAGATGTCCTGTCTGTTAAATATAGAAGTGCTCTTTCCTTTCTCCTTTGTAGAAAGAGTAGATACACACATTTCTATTGTAAAGCTCATGTCTAGATTAAAGCCACTTAAATCATTATCTCCCCTGCAGAGATAATGAGAGAGCTTTTGATGTCGTTCTCAGCTTACCAGTGTAAATAAAGGGTCAAATTCTCATCCTGTTGGACGGGATAGAAATCTAACTCAGGATTTGTAAATACTGCTGCATTTAATTTATTTTCATGGGGACATTTTCTTCCCCAGCAGACAGTGGAATAGCAACATCCCGGGAAACAGCCTGTGGTAGAGTCACTATGCATTAACCTAAGCAGTGAGATCAAAACAAAAGCTCGGTTTGGGATCTGCTGCCAGAGCCCCAATCACAGCAGTCACCACTGTTTGGCTGCACTCAGGAAGTATAAATAAAATTAGATGTCCCTGGAGCAAAAAGGAATGGGGACTTAAGAAATGGAAGTCCCTCTCAAGCAACAGACGTTCTCTTTCTGCTTTTCTTTGTAGTTTTGTTAGCTTTAAAGGAGTTAAAAGAACAATAAAATTTCTAAAAAAAAAAAAAAAAAAGGATTAACACTTTCTGAAATATATCCCTGCTGACTTTGGAAGGTTTGCTTTTTTTCTTTTATTGAAGGGCTCAGACTTGCAACCTCACTTGGGTGGCAATGCCTGGATTCTAATCTTGTTTCTGCCATCTTGTCAGATGTGGTCGACAGTGGGGTGATTATTATTATAATCATCCAGTAATCAATGTCTATGCTATAGGAAGGAAGTGTTATATCTCTAATATACTTAGGTCAATGTCTGTCACATAGAAAGACTCCCTAAACAGGAATCAAGGTGATGGTGTTAGCTAGGCACGAATCTACACATTTCCAAATATCCAGGTATTTCCAAATTTGGGCTGCATACACAGGTTTGCAGGGACTGATGGAATTCAGGTCACAGCTAGGTTTTTACTGCATGTTCTGGAGGGCATCTTCCTCTCAAGCTGGCCTGAATTATCAGTTTGTGATGGTGGCAAAGGGTTCAGCTGTCCCCCCACACCATTACCTTGGGCAGATGCTCCCTTTTGCAGAAGGGAGGTGTCTGTGAAAATGCCCTGCAGAACACAGAAGCCATGGGGCTGCCTGGGGGCAGCCGTGTGTTCTGCAAAGAGCCAGCTGACCTGGGTTGGAGTTTTGCTTCTGCCTCTGTGTAACTGTGTGACTTTGAATGGTAGGTTACTCTCTCGTGTCCTTTCTTTCTATTTAGAGAAAACTGGGGAAACAGTGATGATCTTAACATCACAGGGCTGAGAAAGGAATTTTATTTTTTACTGTGAAATTGTATGTGTATTTGTCATCCTCTTCCCCAAAGCAGTATAGCTCAGCACACAGGAACAGGAGCTGTGGACCCACCTCACGTGCATCATTTTAGTTTCTCTGTGAGCTAGCTACGTGACTTTGCCTGAGTGATTTAACCCCACAGAGCTTCAGTTTTCTCATCTGTTAAATGGAAATATTACTTCTCTTTTGCTGCTGTAACAAATGACCACAGACTTGGGGGCTTCAAACAACACAACTTCATTATCTTACTGTTTTAGAGGTAAGAAGTTCAAAATGGGTCATAAAGGCTAAAATCAAGTTGTTAGGCTGCATCCCTTCCTGTTTTCCAGTCTTCTTCAAATCCTAGAGGCCTCGTGCATTCCTGGGATCCTCGTGATCTCTTCCTTAATCTTCAAAGCACATCACTTGGAAATCTGCTTCTCTCATTATTTCTCACCTGTTTCTGATCTTCCTGCCTCCCTCTTATTAGGACCCTTGGGACTGCACTGAGTTCACCTGGATAACCCAGGATAATCTCCCATCTTGAGACCCTTAATTTAACCACATCAGCAAAGTCCTTTTCCTAAATAATAATATAGTCAGAAGTTCTGGGAATTAGTTTGTGGACCTGTTGGGGGAGGGGAACATTATTCTTATTACCTTATTACCATAATAGGAATATAGATAGTACCTACCTCGTAGGACTGCTGCTAGGATCAAATGAAATGTTGCATCTAAAGTACACAGCGGAGTTCCCAGAACACAGTAATAACTCAATAAATGTTTATTCTTCTCTTTAGAATTACTGATGATGACATTTGCTTACATACATCCAGAAGACGGCCAGGGATTACCACAGCTGTAATTCCCACAGCTCTGTACTCTGGCAGGAACAGTGTCCTTGTTTGGCAGTGGCCCTAAGCTTCCACTCACTGTAGCACTGGATAGTAGTGGTCCGCAAAGATAGATTAGCTTAAATAATCCTCCCTCCAGCAGTGTTAGCTTGGCTACGTGTTGTCTCTTTCTGAGCCTCTGCTTTCTTACTTGTAAACTGAGGTAAATGGGGGCTAGGTGGGGTGGTGTGAGACTTGACTTGGGTTTTTACTTCCACTGAAACTCTATGACCTATGAGAGTTGATCACAGATGAATCAAAGAATGGGCAAGTTGGTGTTAAGGAATGTTTATACTGGTTGTTACAAAATAACAATAGCAGCAGCAGAAACAATACCTGTCACCCTCTTCAGCCATCTAGGAGAGTTAATAAGGGTTCGTACCTGTGAGTGTTCCGACCCCAGGCAAGGCTGTGCTGTGATATATACGAGGGTCTGGCACTGGGCATTTTCTGTATTGAGTGGCTCTGCAGACAGTTGAGGATTTGAGCTCAGGTTGCCCAGCTAAAGGCAAAGGCTGAATTCTTCTATTTAGAAGATGCACCGTTCATGGATTGAGAACTGAAGAGGAAGAGCGTGGAGGAGAAGCAGCTTGTTCGTGTGTCAAACACACCCTGCTGCTAGATGCTCTCCTCCTAGCATTTAATTCCTACTACTTTGCCCCATGCAGACAGACGGCAGTTTATCTCCTTTTTTTTTTTTTCAAATGAGAAAACAGAGGCTGGGAAAGATTGAGTAATTTGCCTGATGCCACACAGCTGGTAAGTGGCAAGAAAAGAAGGAAATTGAACTAATGTTTCAAATCTCAAACAGAGCTTTGTAGATCTACCGGTGGGCCCCACCTTAGCCTGAGCTATCAGGGTTTCTCTCTCATGTGAGGGTTCACGTCATGAGCCACTAGGATGTTACTTGAACACCCCCTTGAATGTCTCCACTCTCCCTAACAGACAGAAACCAAAGACCACAGTATATTTTGTTTCTACATTTTCTTTTTCACCAAAATTTCTTGCATAAATCATCTCCACCTTCCCTCATCTTCTTCCTCCTCTTTGACTTCCCATCTCAAATTTCTTTTTTTCTGAGTTATTTCAAGCAGAGAGTCAGGTGATGGATGTTTGCAAACAGATTAGGATTTAAGCACCCAAGTGATTTTTCTTGGCTTCAAATTTAATCTCACATTGGGGGCTAGATACTACTAATTTGAGACACCGCCTTGGCTGATAACATCTCTAGAACTCTTTTTGGGGTCTGTGTTTTGGGTCATTTTAGAAATAGCGAGAGATCTGTTTTGGGAGATCATATGAAGCACCATCCAGGGACAAGATGGATGCAGAATGGGGGAAGAACATACCAGTTTAACATGGGGTGTGGGGAGCAACGACTTGTGACCTTAATGAGGTGGGCCTGCTCTTCTTTTGTGACTCAGAAGCTTTCTCCATTGGGACATTTGGATGCCTGAGTTCTGGCAATTGCACGAAATCAATCTCTTTTATTGAAAACCATAGCCCCTATGGAAGAGGAACATAGTAGACACCTTTCTACAAGCAGTGACTTTAGAGCCCTGAGCAGAAAGAAGCCAAGCCTTTGAATCAAGCCACAAGTCACATTTCTGACTTGCTGCAAGCTATAGGGAAAGTCAAGAGGCACTGGGGATGGAAGCGGGAAAACACCATAGATATTAAGAATACTGTGCTAATTGGACAGTCACCTTAAAGCTGAATTGTTAAAAATGAATACTCTAAGATCAGACAATCAGAGTCACAGTGGTTGTACAACCTTGGCGAATTATTTAACCTCTCAGAGCTTCAACTTCTTCATCTGTAAGAAGGGAATAACAGTAGTAAAAACCCATAGGGCTGTGTGCAGATTAATAAAGGAAGCATGTAGAGGGCTCCACACAGTATTCAGCCTGGAATAAGCACCTGGTGAGGTCATTGTAAGCCACAGTCCTTACTGGCTGCTATTGATCAGCTGTGCCCTCCTGGACGACCAGCATTCAGCAGACTGAAAGCCGATTTGGGGCTGATTTTGGAGCTGTCACCTCCTGTGTGGAAACTGTATTTTCCCTTTGCTTTCTTGGGGCAGGATTTCCAGCCTCATCCCTACTCTCAGATAACAGTCTTCATTGCCACTAAGATCTCTGAATACTAAAAACTGTGCATGATTTATTCCTTCATTCTGTATCAATAAAATGAGGATAATAATAGCCCTTACCTTTGTAGGCTGATGTGTAAAATGAGCTAATGTTTGTGAAAGCCCTTTGTAAATTACAAAGTGCTATAAGTATGAATTATTATTGTGATTGCTCTACTCCAGGTATTCCGTAAACAATGCAGAAAATTAAGAACGTGCACTACTGGTATTCAAAAAGCATTTATGGCTTTTTAAGTATATAGCTATAAACTATCAGCAGATGGGTTTGATAATGCAGTCTTCAATCTGATTTAAATATTAGTAAGTGCCCATTAAGAGCAGCTTTCTTGCAGGGAAAGTGCTGTTGGTGCCAGCAGGCAGTGATGCACAATGGTTAGCCGTGACAGTGCACTGGGTTTGAATCCCAGCTACTGATGTGCTGTGTGACTTGGAGCTGCATTACCAAAGGTCTTCTGAACCTCTCTTCCCTCATTTGTAAAACAGAGATAGTAATACCTACTTCACTAAGTTTCTGTGAAGAGTAAATAACATAAGATCTCAAAGCCCTGGGCACATTACTGAAGGGCACCAGGAAGCCTCCTAATTGTAGCCCTTGGCTGCTCTAATTGACAGGCATTTTATCTTTAGCCTTAGGCCTCTCATTGAAGCACTAATTAGAGTTAGAGCGCTGGTCATCAGCTGGGTTCCCAGCTGCCTTGAAAAGAAAGGTCACTGCCATCCAAGATCAGCAGCCCACCTCTCAGCAGCACACTGACCCCGGTGACCTTCAGGTCTCTGGGGTCAGTTCCAACACAGCTAGGTCTTTGCAGATTCCAATGCCTCCTCTTGATGTATTTGTGTGCAGGGGGCGGGGCGGGGGTGTGTGTGCTAGTGAATTAGTGGGGTGGGGCAAAAGACCACCTATTAGAGCCAATATGAACATCTTGAATTCTTGGCCATGCCCCTCAAATGGTGAGGGGCCTACCTGGATTCCAAGGACTCTCTATTACCAGCCAACACTTTCTGGGCAGTCCGGATACACTCACATCCATCCTGCTTTGATGACAAACCAGGGAAATGTAAAATTGACCTCAGCACCATTAGGTTCTAGGCTTAAATGCTGGTAATAATAATAATAGGTAGTATTTACTGAGCAGGTATTACATGCCATACCCAATGTCCAGCACTTCACAATAATTATCTCACTGAATCCTCACAACAACCCAAGGAAACATGTGCTATATTATCACCTGCATTTTTTAAATAAGGCCAAATGATAAGGAAGAGCAGAGGTCAGCTTTGAACCTAGTGCTCTTGGCCACAGTGATACCCGCCAGCTTGCAAAGGGCAAGGGGCCTGTGGGGAGGATGACCGGGAGGTAACTGACATCATGCAGTGGGCTGTTCTATGGACTAGCTCAGTCTGTACTTTGCCTTTCCCAATCCGTGTTTGTTTCCTGGGGTTGCAATAGTAACAAAGTACCACAAACTGGTGGCTTAAACAACAAAAATGTATTGTTTCACAGGTCTGGAGGCCAGAAGTCCAAAATCAAGGTGTCTGTTGACAGACTTGGTTCCTTCTGAGTGCTGTGAAGGAGAATCTGTTTCATGCCTTCTTCGTAGCTGCTGGTAGCCTCAGACATTTCTGGGTTTGTAGATGACCTAATCCTATGTTCGAATTTCCTCTTTTTAAAAGGACACCAGTTGTATTGAATTAGGAGCCACCATAATTCTTCATCTTAACGTGACCATCTGCAAAGACTCTGTTTCCAAATAAGGTCGCATTTCACAGATACTCAGGGCTAGAACTTCAACATCTTTTTGGGAGACACAATTCAACCAGTAATATCATCCAAGCCCATTTCTAGGATTAGTCTTTTACCCATGAATGCATCTGAGTGTTAAGTCTTTTTCTCACCTATTAATTCAACAAATATTCATTGAATGCTGCTCATGTTATAATACCATTCAACCCACTGGAGTAAGATGGTGGACAAAACACCATGATCCCCACCTTCATGGAGCTTATGACGCATCCGTGGAGAATTTTAAATGACTAGAACCTCACAGAGCTGGTGCTAAACCTTTTATCATGAATTCCAAAGGGCTCATTGAAGGAGAAAAGTAGCTTCATCATTCTAAGTAAATCTAAAGAAAGAATAACCAGGAGATATGTATTAATATTTGATTAATGTTATTTGCATGTTCACAGCTCCCGTTCATTCATTGCTTTGCAAAGTGGCTTATCATTTCTCAAAGTCTATACATGTTTTTTTTCTAGTTGACTGGTGGGGTGTCATCATAGGCCTCCCAGACCAAGCCCTGCAAGAAGGGTGATTTTAAGCAGGGTGTATTACTTCTTAGATGGAAGAGTGATAAGCTTGTGATCTGTTTAATTAAGCCTCACTTAATGGACAAACGTTTCCTTTAACAGGCTTGCTGTCACCTCATCAGTTAAGGCAGTTCATTTCGCAGCAAGGGGAGAAAAAAAGAGAGAAAGGAAAACTTTGTCATTTGCTCCAACTCAATTAAGGAAAAGTGTCTGAGGGAAAGTGTGGCTGTCTAGAAGATGCCTAATTGCTGCAGTGAGCGTGCGCTTATTCTCTATTTAGTCCCAGGCTTCTTATTGAAACGCTAATCAGGGTTGGGTCTCACCTCTTGATGAATGATTTTGTGAAAACTTGATATTCCTCATCTTAGCTAGGAATGTCTGCATGCAAGTATAATGCTACTATGACTGAATAGGAAGATAACTAATGCCCTTAATTTTGCAAAGAGGACTATGATTTGGTACATAATAGCACAGATCGGCAGAAATCAGAATGAAATTAATTTCCTTCTTTGCATAGGTGCCACCTCTTGTGAGCCACCTTTGGCTGTTTCTGCTGGAGATTTAGAGAATGCTTGGCATGTGTATTTGGGCTTATTTTGTGTAGCTGGGGTCAAATTTAGGTTATGCCATTTTATCTGATGTTGGAAATTAGAGTACTTAAGTTCTCTGATTGTTACATTTGTCAAGTTAAGAATAATCATCACCTGTTTCACAAGACTATAAGGATTGCATATCATTCATGTTTCTAGCTCAAGATCTAAATATTGTAGGTATGCAATATAATATTATTTTCATTCCCCTGTGTATTCCCTGTCCTTTTCCCTATCCACTGACTCTTGAAGGTGGGACAGGGGTATCTTTTTCCCCACAATAGACACACCCATCCTAAATCTGAGTCTTAGGCACTCTGCACCTTCTAAGTTCTAAGGGCTTAATCCATTCAGATGGAAACTGAATAATTGAAGCAGACATCCATTTATTATGATTGAAGGATACCATTATGGGCATTTGGCTATTCTTCCTGGTTAACTGACTTGCTACTGACTTGCCATCTTTGCATGCCTCAGTATATATATATGAATCTAAGCATTTTTTTTACCTGCACTGACAAAAGAGTAAAGGCTATTATTATTATTATACTTATTCTTTACTATTTTATTGTGTATCTGTGTGTGTGCATGTGCTCTACCACCTGCCCACATTTCCTGTGTCATTCTTTTCCCCTTTCCTCAGCAGTCCCTGTGCCTTTTCAGTCCCCATATCCTGTGGTTCCCTGAACATAGGATCTAATTTCATGTCTTAAATATTTGCTCATGCCATTCCATCTGCCTGGATTGTTTCTCCTCATCTTAAATATTTGGTTTATTCCTATTCTTCAAGACTTAATTCAGACTTCCTGGCTTATCCACCAAGTCTTCCCTGACCAACCACCTTTTTGTACCCTGGTTTACGAGACTCTCCTCTGAGCCCGCATCAAAGCACCTTTCACATTATACTTACATTTTCCAACTTCCTGGGCTGCCTCCCATCCAGCCAACAACACAACACCATTAGGCTATCAGCAGTGACTTCAGGACCACGGCAGCACCTTTTTGTTATTGCCTCTGCTTAACACAACAACAGGCTGTCAGTCCATGCCAGGGCAGGTTGAAGAATGCATCTCCACTGTTCAGTAAACATCCATGAGTGCTGCATTCTGAAAAGACCTTGAAAGTTACCCACCAATCGAATGTGGTACATGCTCCTAATATAAATGATCCTGACTCCAGGACTTGGGTATTAGTGTTTTCTGAGTCCACTCAGAGGATGAAAGAGAACATTATTCCTAATTCCTCAATCAATTAGCATCATAGATAATCCTTTCATCCTTAGGCCTTTTACATTGTAGGTCACCTGTGATTATCGAAGAGCCTGTTCTACCTTCTCCGGGGAAATCAAAGATCCTTCCTTGGGTTTCTCTGACCTCAGTTACATTGATGTTAAAAGTTTCCACACTGTCAACATTTCTCAGATGCGATCTTTTCTGCCAAATGATGTTACTTCTGTGGGGACTAAGCAAGAAAATTTTGAGTTCACAGAGAAGATAGTTGGAAAGAAAATGATTCGGGGATCTAGAATAAAAATAACATGAAGCCTGATGATTGACTTACCTAGTCCAGTTTATTATTTTTGATAGATGAGTTTCCAGTACAGTTGCCAGACAAAATATAGAACTTCCAATTAAATTTGAATTTTGGATAAACAACTGTTGTTTTAGTGTAAGTATGTCTCCCAAATTGTATGGGAAATACTTATACTAAGCTATTGCATTTTATCTGAATTCAAATTTAATTAGAGGTCCTGTAATTTTATTTGCTGTATCTGGCTCCTCTAGTTTGCATACAAGTTAATGATTTGCCCATTATGATATAATAGGCTTGATATTATAGGTATGATACCATTTATACCATTATCCAGGCTTTCTAAATCCCAAATCAATATTCATTCCTAAAGTCCTATGATTAGGAGTGGAAGTTTTGCTACTCTAGCACAAAGTGCTTTTTGCAAATTTGTGATGAGTATGCCTAGAAATCTGTCCCATCTTAGCAAAGCAAGAGTTGATTTATATGGGATACAACTCAAGAGAAATGTGAAATATTTAAACAGTTTTATCAAAGGTACTCATGACAGAGTTTTGTCATTTCAACATGCCACAAGCCTGACTGCAAATGTCAGATGGGTTCCCACTGAGGCCAAGATCTCATGAAAAAAAAGCTGGAGATCTTTGCTGTGTACGGCACTGAAAAGATAACAAAAGGAAATGTACAGAGGATAACCAAAGCCACACAAAAGAATAATGACAAGCAGTTCACTCTAAAGCTATCCCATTTGATCAGTATATGTGATGTCCAGTTGTTTCCCATATAAACTTTAAATTCTTCATGGTCACTAGGAACTGTTTTAAAATTCTTTAGCCAGCATTGAAATAGTGAATAGTGAGAGTGAATGGTGAAAAAATTGTCACTATTCTTGTGTCATCTTAATTTCTTGTCCCACGATGGCTTCACTGTTGAAAGAATCACACCTCTGTATCAAGATCATTACTACTACTCTTTTTGTTTTCTTTCATTTTTTAATTGTGGTAATATATATATAACATAAGGATTGCCAATTTAAGCATTTTTAAACACGCAAATGCGTGGCTGTGTGATCACAACCTCTATTTATTTCCGAAGCTCTTTTGTCTCTTCACAGAAAAATTTCAACTTTTTTCATCTGTCTGCTCAAAGTTGTCTCAGCACCAAGTTTTTGATTTGCAATTATTTAAAAGAGACTGTCCTTCTTTCAAATATTTTCAATAACATGTCTGTTCACTTTATCAATTACACTTTTCAATTACATCACTTTTCAATTACAATCTTGTGTGACATTTAAACCTTTCCTACTCAGCAAGAAGATCTTTTAAAAAAAATTAAATAATTTTTCCTCTTACTGTGGTAAGAATACTTAACACGAGATCTACCTTCTTAATATATTTGTAGGTGCACAATACGGTATTGCTTACTATAGGTGCAATGTTGTCCAGCAGATCTCTAGAATGTATTCATCTTGATTAACTGGAACTTTATGCCTGTTGATTAGTAACTCCCCATTTCTCCCCCACCTCAGGCCCCGGCAACCACCATCCCACTCTTTGATTTAATAAATTTGACTATTTTAGCTACCTCAGATAAGTGGAATCATGCATTATTTGTCTTTGTGTGACTGGCTTATTTCACTCTGCATAATGTCCTTAAGGATCAGCCAGGTTGCTGCATATTCAGCAAGATCTTAATTGTTACCCAAGGACTAAGGGCTGGGCATTTGTTGAAGGGAGTTGTACAAGCTGGTGAAATATTGACATAAGAAAATAATTTATATCATGTAGCAGTGGAGGGCTTGCTCATCCTGTGCAGTGTAAAGGGAGACTAGCAACACTTTGCCAAGACTCAGACATACAGCCTGCTGCGGTATCTCAGCTGCAGAGTGGGGGAGGGGAAAGAAAGTGAGGCGTGGGCCCAGGGGGTGGTGTGGGAGGTGTAGAGCTTCCAGAATCCTTGATCTGGATTGGTCCAAGGGATGTCTATGTGGGGGTGGCACACAGCCCTAGATACAGCCTGGAGGTAGCATCATTTACTATCTCCTCTGTCCAGATAAAAGTGCAATCTCAAGCAGTAGATAAAAATACCAGAGGCAGAGAAAGACTCCAGGTAGAAAAACCCAGTGTGGCTTAAGCGGAACCTCAAAGCCCTAAGCAGTCAAACTGGGCTTCTTGACAGACCAGATGTCACGGTGAGGACTGGACAGTGGGTTTCCCAGGAAACAAGGCATGAACTTGTGATATGGAAAGCATGGCCACAGAGGAGGGAAGAGGGGAGGCTACAGGGCCTGCCTTCTATTTTTACCTTTCAGAATTCTACTCATATTCTTCTGGATTGAGGCCCTGCCTCCTGTCTTTGTGAAGAGGCTGTGCAATCCTGAATATATCTTAACGTCTCTTAAGAATTTTATTTATCATTCACTTTAATGAGCTGACTTGCTCTTGGGATGTTAGTTACTTTTTTCTGTGTACATTTATTAAGTCAACTATATTTCAAATGCTGAATCCTTTTTTTATGAGTGGTATATGGGCTAAATAAGGTTACTGAGATTTAAATCCTGGAGACATCATAAAATCTCTAAGTATGGAAGAGATGGAAGATGAAAGCATAGACCTTGGGATTGCAGAGAGTCCAAGCCAATGTCATGGTTAGATTCCGAAGCAGGGACAGCCTCTGAACCGGGAGAGCAAGCCATGTGTCTGGGGTCTCCTGGGGCAGCCATCCTTGAGATGCAAGATGGGCATTTCTGTCATGGACATCCTACCAGGAGGGCAGTAAGTCCTTGTTGGTTGCATTCAAGGCTTACAGGAACTCGACTTTTTGTTCCTTCTTCATCTGCTTCTAGGTTGATTGAAAAAGCTGTGGTTCATAGGGGCCTTCACTTATGATTAATGCTGGAGAGCATTTTCTCCCCAATCAATGGCACCATGGGTTGCAAATTTAGCCTTCTGATGAATTTCTTTGGAAGAAGATGCAATTGATCAAAAGTTCAAAGCAAAACTCATCCTGGCTGCATCTGCTTTGCCTAGGGAGACATTATGCATGCTTGGGATACATCCAGTCAGGCTCTGTCACACTGGTGACCTATACATGGGGTAAAGTTTTATATTGTTTGGTGTGGTTATGTACTTTTGCAAAAAACAAGGTAAGTGTCACCTCCTTTCCATTTTCTGTTAAGAACAGATCAGGATTGTACCTGCTTTTCAGTGTGAGTACTGCAGTGGCCAGTTGTCTGGGCTGCGGTCAGGTAACAGCTGCTCATTCTATTACAGAATAATTCTGGGCCTCACCTTAATGCTTTTGGATGACACACTGATGCATGACTTTTGCCTCTACCACCTGTAATTCCTCCTTCCATGAGCGACATACCCAATCTCTGATGATGATTAGCTCATGTGATCTCACAGAGCTGTCTCCTGTTGGGCTGGCTCCATTTGTTAGAAGATATTTATCGTCTGGCTGCTTCCTACTGTTCTCTGCATCGTTTGCATTTTATTATTCATTAGCACCTTCTTTGGAGATGTAGTCAAGGAAGGATGCAGAGCAAAATTTTGTTCTAATGTGGAAAATGTTATAGAAAAAATATTTGAAAATCATGATTCACTTATACAGGGACTATTTGGAAGAATTGGGCAAACTGGAGAACATCTGGGGAAGGATAGGGCAATTAAGGAGGTGTTGAAGAAACTGGCGATGTTTGGGGTACAGAAAGTCCAGTAACCTCTAAGTTCCTTGAGGGCAAAGATCATGTTTCATTAAATTCTTAACCATTGCAGAAATCTTTCTCTTCACAAATATTTCTTAAATGGCTGCACAAAAATTTCTTAAATGGCTGCTTGAAATATTTCTTAAATGTGGAAAGAGGGCAAGCTGAGTTCTGAGCTTCTTCAGAAAGCAAAATTTGGGAAAATTATAGAGAAGTAGATCTTAGTTCAATGTCAAAAAGTAGAAAGGCAAGAGCTTCCATACATACATACATATATAGCTGCAAAGTGCATTTTGGGCACTAGCTTGGCATGGGAACCCAACTGAATACAAATGGAAGTGCTCAAAGCCCTTGTTTTCCTTATCTGGGCAGTGGAGGTTTGACAGAGAATGAGTGATTAAAAAGATTGCCTTCTGGAACTCCCCTGGCCAGGAGAGCCCATGCCTTCTGCCCAGCAGACTTGCTCACCCTTGCCGTGATTGCTGCATTCCCATGCCACATCATGGATGATCGAGAGGCCCCATTTCTGCAGAGGGACTTCTGGCCTGTCTCCCCATTCAGCCTCTGGCACTCCTGTATAACCACTTTCTTTGCTGGGACCAGCCATTCCTCTCCGCGCATCACACACACCATTCCCCAGCCAAGGAGCTGCAGCTGAGGTCAGCATCCTCGCAGGTCAGTATTACAGAATCCCCTGGGGTTCTGGGCCGAACAAAAAGGATGCCCATGTACATGAAAGGAACACATTTACAATATTTGGCAGAATTTATATCCCTATTAGAGAAAAAGAGAGAAATCACATCTTCTCTCTGTAATAATAACCTAATTTACATATATCTACAACCCACAGTACTAAAGGTTAAAAGCCAAAACTTTTTAAATTATCCAAAGAAATCTATGTTGCCATGTGCTGTCAGCATTTCGTCACTCTTCTCCTCACCTGTGTGGCCCACATTATGCTTTCACAAAGAGCTTCCCAATCCATTATCTCATTCGACCCTCAAATTAACTTAGGAGGGAGGGAGGTCAGGCATCATTCATCTTTTTTTTTTCTTTTTTTTTTTTTTTAATAAAAGAAAACAGAGACTCAGAGAGGTAAAGTGAGTTATCAATTGTCAGTGGTCCTACAGTTTCCTGAGCAGGGACCTCCTCCCAATACCCAGAGATTATGGGCATTGAAGCAGGAATTTACTAACCTGCTGCTGGACTGAGACAGGAAGTCTGTTAGGTATCAAGATATCAGAAGTGGTTTCTTTCTATTTTTTTTTTCTTTCCTTTTTTCTTTTTTTTTTTTTTTAATGCAGCAGAGCTTTTCAAGGAAAAATCTTTGAATCTAGATATCTGTTGTGTTTGCTGCGGGGTGTGGGACCAGACAGTTCAGTTATTTCCGTGCATTATAGCCTCTCATCCTTTGATTTTTCAATGTATTCTGATTTCCATGTTTGGAGAACCCACTGGTAGGCAAACTGAGGTCTAGATTATTGGACATTGCATGACGATTTAGTGGCAGATTTTTGAATGTCTCATGCAGGGTACTTTGTATACCTTCATTCATTGAACAGATGTTTTATGCTTCAGGTGAGAATTTTTAGTGCCTAAGACTAACACTGACTAATAGATCTTTTTGCAATGATTAAAATGGCCATTGAGCCCTTGAAACAGAATTAGTACATTGAGGAATTAATTTTTAATTTAATTTATTCAATTTAAAAATTTAAAGCTGCATCTGTCTAGTTGCTCCCCTATTGGATATTGTAGCTCTTAACCAGTGGTTCTCAGTTTTAGGATGTACATTGGAATCACCTGGGGAGACTTCAAAAATACAGATTCCTGGGTTTCAATGATTTTAATTGTTTTAGAGTAAGGCCTGGGCAATGGAATTTTTAGGGCTCTCCACTTGGTTCTAGTAATAATTGAGTTTGAGAGACACTAATCTAGATTTTAAGCTCCATAAGGGTAGAAACTATGTCAGCTCTATACTCCATTGTATTCAGTGGCAAAAAAATTCAGTAAGGATTTAGCTATTGTCCCAATACTTAGAGAACTTAATATATCCTGGGGAAGAGGAAAACATAATCAGGGGCAAAGTACTGTTGCAAGTGCCATTACAACTTTTATAAAAGGACAGTGAGATCCAAAGGAAAGGAAATAGTAACTTCTACTTGAGGAGGGGAAGGTCTTCTTCCAGTAATCAATTAAAAATAAGGTATACATATGTATTTTTTTCCAGAAATTCATTCGTAGCAATAGGTGTTTCTCCCAGGCAAGTCAAAACCAAAGTCTGTAATTCACAATAGGATTAACCTGGGATTATGGAAAATCTAATTAAGTGAACCGTATTATCCGAGACCTACAAAAGACATTTAACGCTGCCTTTGAAAGTCCTTCCTATCTGAGAGTTCGGCATGTGCTTCAGAAGATGCTCTGCACACGTAGAAGGCACTTGACTAGTCAGCTGTATCTCATTACTTTTTCTTTTATCCTTAACTTAAAAAAAATCCCATTACTTCTGATAAATGACATTAATACACCTGAAAAGAAAGAACTGGGCTTCAAAGATTGGATTATTTGAAACAACAATGAGATCACATAAGAGGCTATTCTTTGTGTCTGCTTTATAAAAATAGAGGAGAAACTCTGTATGGCATATTCAGATATACAAAAAAAAAAAAGCCATTTAAAAACGTGGCAGAGTTTACTTTACTCTTAGTGTGATGAGATGATTTGGGGAGTACATTAGGAAAGAGTCCTCCAGAACAGTGTACCCACACTCTGGTAGAAATCAACCTTCCGATAATTGGCAGCAGCTTGACTCTGTGCATTCCGACTCCTGCTCAGTGGCATGCACGCACTCTGATTAAGCTGGACAGATGTGCATGAACCTCAGTGGATTGGGGTCACAAGATGGATTTCTTGGAATTCTAAAGATTTTCAGCCGTAGTGATTTGAGGCACTCTCTCCACTCGCTTTAGTAATTATTTCAGAAGACCACGTCAAGCCCTTGTCCGTTATTAAGGCCACCTTGGGACAGTTCCTTCTCTCATTGTCTATAGTCTAAAAGCAGACTGCGTGTGGAAAGTGGTTCTCTGCAGGACATCAGATTCTGGTGAGAATATGCAGATCATTGTCCCTAGTCCAGTTCTCCACCGACAATCTTTAAAGAGCCCTCCCAGGTCCTTACTTATTAATATCTTTTTCCTTATAGATCTGTGCTGGTTGTTTCCACAGAAATGGTGTGAAACAGAAGACTGCTTTTAAGCCAGGTTTTGGGATAGAGGGCAGGGTAGATGCTACAAAAATTATTTTTCACCTGCTTATGCTCCACCTTCCCTTTGATTTTCCTCTATAGAGTCAGGAGTTTAGGTTTGGTTCACTTTATCTTTTATTTTGGATGAGTTTCTCACCATCTCTGTATCTCAGTTTTCCAATGTCTGTTGAAATGAAGGACTGATAATCAAAGGTCTCTAGAGTGTCATCCAATTCTGAGATTCTAGAGTTTAATAATGCAACAAAATCTTCAAACTTGAAGCAGAAATGGTAACATTGATAATACCCATTTATGGAAGAACTTCGGAATCTAACTCTACTCTGAACGATTACACTTCAGCATCTGCCCATTGGCTTCCCAAAGCTTAAAATGTTTAAAACCAAGTACTCTTTATTCCCAAACCAGCCCCTTCTCTGTTGAGGCTGGGAAGAGCACCACTATATTCTCACCCTCCTCTTGCTGTTGCTCCCACTCTATACTTTTTGTCTATTTAGTTTCAAAGCCCTATACATCTGCATGGTTTCTAGAATGGCCCCTTTTCCTCCACCTGAGCCTTATTTTTCTAGTTCAGAACCATATTACCCCTCACCTGAACTACTGCAATGCCTCCAAGATGTCCTCCTTGACTACACACCCTCCTCTCTGAAGATTCTTTAGAATCCTCTACTTCTGCACTGTCCCAGATGGTAGCCACTGGACACCTATGTCTATTGTCCTCTTGAAATGTGGCTAGTCCAAACCAAGATGGACATTAAGTATAAAATACACATTGGGTTTTGAAGAGTTAGGACAAAAAAAAAAGAATATAAAATATCTAAATAATTTATATACTATTGTAATGTTAAAATGATACAAATTGGAGCTTACAGTGCTAAAAATGTTATTAAAATGAATTTAACCCATTTTTGAACTTTTTAAAAATTTGGCTTCTAGAAAATTTGAAATTACACACGTGACACATTATATTTCTACTGTACAACACTGGTCTACTTTATCTCAACCCCCTCATATATATCTATTATTGCAGTTAGCAATTCCTATTATAAATATTGTTTGTTTTGTTTCCCCTTTGAGACAGAGGGCTTCTGGAGCACTTTGTGAGGCTTCTGCCTTATTGTATCAGTGCTTATTATCCAGGGCATATAGTATGTATTTACATATTTTTGTTGAAGGAACAAAAGTCCTAACTTATCTTCTTGAGCAGCTAGTTTGCACCAGGCCATGTTTTGTGTTACAATAGTGAGCAAAGAAAAGGTCCCTGCCTTCATAGACTTTACACTTTTTGAATGCCCACCATGTGACAGGTACTGTACAAAGTTCCCTGGATGTGTCACATCTTTTCATCGTGCACTTCCACTTCAACAGGGCAGCCTGGAGTCTTGCAGAGGCCGAGTTGCACATCTAGTGAGCAGTGACTCTTTAGCAGTAACTCTCTAACCCTTTCTGACTACTGAGCCCTTGCTCTTAACCATTTTGTCAAGGCTGCCATGCCTTACCTCAGTTTCTCCTGCGGACCTCTGACAGCTCAAACCCTTCAATCTCCTTACCAGAAGTCCTTAATGGATTCCAATTGTTCAGCCCTTAAAGTCCTAATTCCTAATGCTGGGATTCAAAACTTGTCACTTTACCAGGGTCTCTGCATTGCCTAGCTCCAGAGAGCAACATTCCCATTATATTCTATGTAGATGGGGCTCCTGAAGTTGTTCACAGAGCAGTCCTGCCTTCTGGGGCCCAGACTTTCAAAATGAGATAAAAACTTCCATTGTGGGAGAGTCACTCTGTCTCAGCACAGCACAGACTCGCAGGCTCCTGAAGACTTGAAGACCCTTAGTAGGCTATTTCCAGCCTCCTATTTTGTAGGAAAAACTTACTCCCAGAAGAAGAATCTTTTCTAACTTTGCACAACTGTTCAATGGTAGAACCTACACTACAAAATAAGTATCTTGACTTTTGGTCTAGAGATCTTTCTGTTGCCTCAGTCTTCCTTGGAAATTCAGAGGAGAAGGCATTTTATGCATCTGAGCAAATCATCTCCACAGCAACAGTATTTAACCTGTGACTAGAAGAAACACCTTACTCTTTTTTCTCGATTATTGTAGTTTACTAGGTTTGCCATTTTGGTGATAAAAGAAAGCACTCAGGTTAGTTCATGTGCAGGAGGCTAATTATCATCCAATGGATAGGACATTGCAGGCCACCTCATAGAAATTCAGGAACAGAAGATCAGGAGGCTGGGCCCCATGAGACATCAGCTGGAGGGCAGTCCTTGGTTACCAAGATATTCAGAGAACAGGACCTTCCCTTCTTCTGTTTGCATGGATCAGGGACAGAAGCCATGTTTGTTTCTCTTTGGTTTCCCACCGGCTCACTCATAGTCTTAACTTCACTGAAATGCTGGCCATCGGATGTCACTTTGTGGCTATTCCATCTCTCGAGTTTCTTATAACTTTTCTGTTTCAGTTCCCTCACTAACTGCAAAGGGTTCCTGTTTCCTTTCATTCAAGTTCCCAAGAGAATCTGATTCACTCAGCCTATCACTTGAAACCAAATTGAAACAATCAATGATCAGTTTATGGTTTGGTTGTCATTGGATTAGGCACAGTTTAGTCAGCCAAGTTTGGAGAGGAAGTGGCAGCTCCAGGTATGGGAGCTTGTAGATATGGGTGTTTACTTGGAAGAGGCTAGAGTAGGCAATATCAGAAGACAGGAGTGATGTGTTACACCTGCATGTGCAGAGGTGTGGCCACTGATCCGACTGTGTTCTTGTGCAGTCCTGTTTGCACTGATCACATCGCACCATCATTCATCTGCTTAGACAACTGTCTCACCATTGTTTGAGGACAGCCTACAGATCAGAGATACATTGACGCTTATGTATCTCCAAGATCCAAACCAGGCCTGGCACCATAAAAAGTTATTGCTGAACAAAGGAACAGGCAAATAAAGAAAGCTTTACACATGTTTACTACTCTAAGACAAAGGGAGGTTTACGTATAGGCCTTTGATACCACCAGTGACATTACATTATGTCAAGCATCTGTTTATCATTGCCACTTTGTCCTAGTCTTCCCTCAGGTATTCTAGCTCATGCAAAGGAAAATTGAAAATAAAATCTATCTTTCCACACATTCATATAGAGTGTTTATTCATAGTCAGAGATGACACTGCTGACAGTGTTATTTCCTGTATGTGTTGACATATTTTATTCATCTTTATGATTAACATTTAAAAATATTACAGTGAGAAAAAGACTGTCATAAGGACTGAGCAGAGCACAAATAATAAGTTCTTCATTGCACACATTGTATCTAGTCATATTATCATTTGAAGATGATTTAATTACTTGAAGAGACAAATAATCACTGAATGAGTTGAGGAATGTTAGATTTGGGGCCTTAAGCTGGATTCCTATAATAAATTGTGGTCATGAGACTCTAAAAATATAAAGGCTGATGGTACATACTTAAAAAATAAATGGAATTGACATCTAACAAAGATTCTTTTCAATATCAAATGCAATTTTTAAGCTGAGATGATTCTTAGAGATAGATCATGCAATCTCTTTGCATTGAAGATCAGGAACATAGAATCTAAAGAGGTCTGGAGCCAAGTAAAATAGCCCAAAGACAAGCGAGGGTTTTGCAGTAATGTCAACTTGAATTTGAATTGCAAAATAGTCCATAGTTCAGGATGCACTTGGGTGAGTTAATTGAAGACTGAGCCTCAGTTTCCTCCTAGAAAAAATGTAGATATATTTACATACAATTGTGAGTGAAAATGCAATAAAATATTATGTGCCAAGCCCTGAACATACTACTCAGTACTAGAAACTTAAGTGCCCAGCCAAGAATGGTACCTGCTATATTACTTAATTTCATGTATCCCATAAGTGATGGCACCGGGATTTAGACCCATGTTTGCCTGACACACAAGTAGTGAATGATCTTTCATCTTCCATAGCTGAACTCCTGTGGTTCTCTATTTCTCCAAAGCAAAGAATCAGATTTTGCTTGGAGCAATTTTAAAAATTTCACTCACCTTTACAGAACATTGTGGTCATTGATAAGGGGCCTTATTTGCTGCATACTTAACATTTGAATTTGGTGTCAGAGAGTAGAACAACATATACAGTAACCATTTTGCAGTCTCCACTGTGTATTTTGCACCTGAGAAATCATTGGCCCAAGTTTATGCCTTGCTCCAAGTGTAGAAATCAGGGAAGAAGAATTGTGATTCAATAATTCTTGTAATACTTCCTCTCTCCGTTCTTTATGATTTCCACAGACATGGCATAATTCCTGCGATTTGATTTGAAACTGAGAGACCAGCTCAGTGCTGAGTGATGAGATCCGAACAGGAAATAAAATATGCTTGAATTAATTTGCATAATAGAATCCGATTGGTTACAAAGCTCTGTTTGTTGAAGGGCAGACCAGAGCCCCTGAGCTCACCAACAAGGGGATGCTGCAGATACAGAATGGGGTTTTGAGTTCTGGTTTAGGCCTCGGTAAGATTCTCAATGTAATGATAACCTGTCTTTCACTGTAAATTAGCTACCTGGAAATGAAAGGAACAGGTCAGCCTGTCAGATCCTTCCAGCTCTGTGGGGAGGAGAAAGCTGAAAACTAAATCTGTTTGCTTTCTGCTAAACGCTTTCGTGTTTCTTTCTCTACCCAATAACAACTTCCAGCAGGAGTCCAAATATACTTAAACACCTGTATATCTCATTTTTTCTTATGGAGACAAAAGCAAGCACACAGCAAGAGAGTTTTATGCTCAAGGCGCAGTAGCTTATGAAGGGCTATCTGCTCTCAAGATAGAGGGTTGAGCCTTCCACTTAGAGCTGGGGGTTTTGCAAATCCATTTTCCTGTCATGTTATTACTCTTGTGACTTCAGCAACATTTATTCTTCCCTCCAAGCAATATGTTCCCATCATGAAATAAAGTCCTCCTATATGTTTTTGTGGAACCCCAATGCTTAGACATCCTAGCATACTGCAAGAAAGTGCTTTAATGGGAGGATTGTTCAAGAACTGCCTTGGGGCGGTCTTTATTAAAGCCAATTAGAACATTGATGTATTTCCCTAATTATTACCAACATCATGGTCTTCTTAGGAGGGCGGTCCCCTATTAATTTTCATGTGAGATTCCTGCAAAGATTCTACCACTGTATACATCAATCAATTCTCTAGATTCTAGAAGCATTTCAAAGAGCAGGAGGGAGGGAGAGAGGGAGGGAGGGAGGGAGAGGGGGGGAGAGAGAGAGAGAGAGAGAAAGAGAGAGAGAGATTCTCCCTTAATACATTTTTTTAAACCTATATATTTAAAATTCTGAATTAAGGTTTAAAAATAAAAAGCAGATATTAACCTGGGTATAGTATGTTATTTAAGGACCCAGCTGCACTGTATTGTTGGTAGACTGATGTGATTAATTCTTGTTTCTCTTCACTTTGGTCATTGCTATGAAATGCTTTCTCTTTTTCTTTCTTGTTTGGTTAATATTTTTTCTCACAGTCTACTCCCCCTACCCCCAGTATCACTAAAAGTTAAGTTATCATCATCATAAAGCTATTGCGTGTATATGGGCATGAGTGTCTACGCTGGATCTGCAGCCTTCTCTTAGAGTGGCAATATCAGGGAGAACTGTAGGGGACAGGAATGCAGATCCTGGAACCAAACCTGTGGGTTCAACCCCAGCTCCTTCACTTGCTGGCTCTGTAACTTTTGGCAAGTTACTTAATCTTGGTATGCCTCAGTCTACCTACCTGTAAAGTGGGAATAACAATAATACTCCTTTGTAGGGTTATCATGAAGACTTGATGACTCACCTCATGGAAAGAATGTTAGGCAGAAACACCTGACAAATGTTAGCTATTACTAATATTTTCATCATATCTCATGTTATTAGCATGTGCCAAGTTCCACTGTTGGTTAACTTCTTACCTTCAAGTGGCTTCTAGGTTACCATTTTTATCACAGTGTCCATACCATATCATGTCCTTATGAACTTCAAACACAAACAAATTGCAAGAGTTGAAATTTTTTGCTGGTTACGAACACAGACTCTAGAGCCAGATGAAATAGGTTCAAATCCCAGGTCTCCTATGTACCAGAAGCTTCAGCTTGCACAAGTTGCTCAATTCATTCTGGGCCTTGGTTTTCTCACTCTTTAAAATATGAGTATTCATGTTACCCATTCATAAGGAGGTTATAGAGATTAATATATGAGTTCCAATTTGTGAAGTTTTTGGACAGTGGCTAGAAAAAGCACTTGGTAAATAAATTTTCATCCTGAAAGTGAGTAAATAAGAAAAAGTTTTAATATTCATCCTGTACATATCTAATATTAATCATTAAAAATAAATTTATATGTTATATATGGTCTTCTAAGCACTTAAGAATAATGGGTTCGATTAATTACTATGCACTTAAGAATAATGGGTTTGATTAATTACTATACAAGCCAGTTGGTTTGGCTGTTTTTTCCAGTGGAAGAAAATAGATAATTTCATCTTTTTAACAAAGGGAGAAGTTTATTGTTTATTGGTCACATGGAAACTCTTAAATTCATTAGTATCAAGCTAGAATATTTTATAAAAGAAAAAAAAAGTTGTCATCTAGTTTCAACACTTCTAGTGTCAGAAATAATTGTGCTTTACAGTAAAATGGCAGCCAGAAGAAAGAGGTGTAGAAATATCAACTTTAATTAAACCCTTTCTTTCAAATACACTTCACAGTTTATAGGCAAGAATAATTTATCACCATGTGAATGAACACTTAATACTTGGCCTAGTGCAAAATGGGCAGGGATCTTGCTGCACCATATGCTCTTTCTTTTGTCTTTCTTCTTTTTGAGTTGCTAGAGAGGCGATATTATGTTTAGAGTTGAAGTAGGTGGTTCAAATCATACATTCAAATTTTATTGACAGCCTGTTTTGAGCTCAGGTACTGGACATGTAATTGTGAATAAGATATAATCCCAACCACTACGAAGCTTCCAGTCTAGTAAGAAGCCAGCATATGGATCAGAAGAAATGCCCCACAATCTCTCACCAGAACTCTAACCACGGCTAAGAAGCTGGAAGCCACTTGTAGAAAATTTCACCCAGTTACTTCATCTTACAGAGAGTGAGGCAGTGCCTCCGAGAGGAGAACTGATGAAGTTGCATGATGTTAGTGGCAGATTCTTGACCACATCTTGAGCTTCCTGACTTAAATCTTCCTGTTGCTTCCTATTCCTCATTTTAGGATCCATCCCTTCCTGAGGCCTTCTTTTTGCTCTTCCCACACAGTTTCTCTTGCTAAAAACAGCATTGTATGTAGTGCCCAAGTGTGAGGGTGAAGCTTAGTGGTGACCCTTCTATAAAGCCCTTTACACCATTTACATGTCTACATACCTGTCTACTACCAAAGTTAAAAACTGAAACTCCCTATTCCTTGAAAAGAGATTAGCATAACACCATCAACAAGTATTATTAAGGACAGTGACGGATACCTGGAATTAACTTCCCCGAGATATAATTTTTGCCATATTACAGAGAAAACAGAAAGGCTTGGGTTGGCAAAGTCAAAGATCATCAGAAGGAAAGGGGTCTGCACCAATGTAGTAGAGTTCCCACCAATTCCCTTATTTTCTGGTCTGGTAACGCTATAACTGTGGTTCTTCGGTTCCCCTGTTGGAGAAAGCACCTCACCATCTCTTCTGGTCATGCCCATCTGCAGGGCCAGGGCACTATCTTCTGCTGAGTGAGACCTGAAGGCTTGGATTGTGGCATTCAGAAAAGAGGAAGAGACCCAGAGTGCACCTAGTTTCCCTCTCTGTGGTCAGTCCTATGTAGGTGCAGCACTCTGCAAAGGCTCAGAGTGATTGATTGACATGCCCAAGGTCACCTAGATTGTTAAATATGGAAATGGTATTTTGGTTGATGTCTGTCTGATCTCCAAGTCTAAGTACCTTCTGCTATGCTAACATTCATGTTTCCTTCCTCCTTTCTGCTCCCCTTTTCTCAGCACCACTTTATCCAAACCAGATAGGGAGGAATTAGATGATGACAGCTATTTCTACAAAGCTCAGTAAGCTCACTAGTTTCATTTAGACCCACCCATGCTGAAATAAAATGTCATCCTAAATATCAGTGTGCCGTCCTCCAAGCAGAACAGTTTTCTGAGATTCCCTCACATGGGTGGTGGGATAATGGTGAGGTTATCTGGTTCTGGGAGCCAGATCTCCTGCTGGAGTCTGGACGGCACTGCAGAGGGAGAAGGTGATTCTCTGGAAAAAAGTGTGGGGTTCCAAGATAGAGGATAAAGCAAGGGAAGTTCTTTAGGGGAGAATTAAGTAGAAAGATTAAGTCCAAAGAAGAAGTCCAGAACCTGAGGCAAGAGGTAAGGACTGGACACAAGAGCCAGACTGGTGGAAAGAGGAGAGGAGTGACCGCAGGTGAGAAACCAATAAGGAGTGTGCAAAAGTAAAAGGTGTCAGAGGCTCATCCTTTCTTTTGTTGGACAGCTGAGTCATGATGGGTGCCTAGAGCAAGACCTTTGGGCCAGTTTTATCTCATTTTGCTTCTCCTGGTTACAGAGAGATTGTAAAGAATGGTTTGTGACACTACCAGGCTAAGGTAGGATCTGTGGCTTCTTGGGTGGAGCTCTGACCAGACAAGAGAAAATCTTTCTTGTTGAATTGACACTACAACCTTAAATGATCCACCAAAGAGAACTTGACCCATTATTTCTCTAGTAAATGTCCTTGTGACCGTCAGTGGTTTCTTGGGACCTGCCTCGACTGCCCTTCTCCAGCAGGGTTCATTGCCTGCCTTCCTCCTTTGTTATACTCCCCAGTCACACTAAAGATCTTAGGACATGCTATGCTTTTGACTACCTCTGGGCTTCTGGACATGCTGTACTTTCTGCAGGGTATTCCATCCTCTCCCTTCTCATTACAGTAAGTCTCTCTTCAGGATAGAGCCCAGCCATCCATCCTCTGGAAAGCTTCCCTTAACCATCTCACCCTCTGCCATCCATCCCTGTTATGGATTTATGTTCCTCTTCTGAGATTCCATGATGCCCTAAGTTTCCCTCTCACAAAAGCATATCCAAGTACAATTGTGATCAGTTAAAATAACAGATAGAGTATTTCCCATGAGCCAGGAATTGTGCTGACTTACATGCATTACCCATTTAATCCCTGTGACCACCTTGCAGTGAATACAATGCTTACCCCATTTCATAAAAGAGCAAGCTGAGTTCTAAGAAGTAGTTAGCATACCAGTGGTGAAACTGACACACAAACCTACATGTTGAATGAATGGAATTGAAGTGGGGATGGAGCCTGCAGCTAGTCTAACCTCTCCCTCTTCTTGCAGAAGCCAACTGGGGAAGTGCGCAGCCCTGACGTGATGTGCTCAGCCAGTGGGGACATTCCATTCCAAAGGAGGTCGGTGTGACACGTCCGGGAAGCCACCATCGGGAAGACCGCCACAGGGTTGGCAGAAGGGGTGACAGCCGCATTCTCCTGTGCCTACCACGTAACCAAAAAATGAAGGAGAACTACTGTTTACAAGCCGCCCTGGTGTGCCTGGGCATGCTGTGCCACAGCCAGGCCTTTGCCATGGAGCGGCGGAGCCACCTGCGGCCCTCCTTCCACGGGCACCATGAGAAGGGCAAGGAGGGGCAGGTGCTACAGCGCTCCAAGAGGGGCTGGGTCTGGAACCAGTTCTTCGTGATAGAGGAATATACCGGGCCTGACCCCGTGCTCGTGGGTAGGGTAAGGCTGCTTTCATTCAATGTGTATTCATCTCTCTCCACCACTGGAATAGTGGTTCATGGCCAAAAAAATAAAAGTCGAAGAGGTAACTCACTAATGGTCTACCATCAGTATAAACCACAAATCATTGTGCATATATCTTTCCAGCCTTTTTTTTTTTTCAATTCATAAACTTGTCCACGTGGAGGACTTATCTGTTTTCCACTACTTAATGTTACACCATAAAACTCCATTTTTAATGACTGCTTAATAGTCTACTGTATGAAAATGACCATAATTTATTTAACCATTGTCCAAATGAGGGCATTTCCCTGACCACACCCTAACCCCAACTTGGACATCTCTCCATTGTCTTCTTACAACCCTCCGTACTATATTTATCATAACTTTTTTTTTTTTATTATACCTATTTTTTGTCTGTCACCCTCGCTAGACTCCAAGCTAGTCTCTATCAGAGACAGTGTTTTCTTTGTGTCCCCAGGTCCTGGTACTAAGCCAGGTTTTGAAGAGATGAATGAATGTGTGTTATAAGGATGGGTGTTTTTGTTTTTGTGTTTTTTTTCCCTTTGCCTTAGGGATGGTAAAATCCGGTGGGATGGCTTCAGGTTCTTAGCACTACTTAGATTCTGAATTGTGTGTGTATCACCTCCAAAAAAGTGGAAATGTAGAAAGACAGTCCAAAATTTGTTTGAAAAACTAACTTCCCACTTCTATTTGGGGTAGAACATGTAAGAATCTTTAAGATAATAGTGACATTAGTTACAAGGATATACGTGTTTATATGCATAAGAAATGAAACCCTACTATTTGCAGGTGCAGTGCTAGGCAGATGTAAATTAGATTAACACAGTCCCTGGCTTCAAAGAGTTCAGAGCATAGGGGGAAAAGGGACACTTACTTATGCAATTAAAAAAAAGAAAAAATGAAAAAAACTAAAACGAGAGCTAGGATAATGAATTCAATACAAGTGACTACAGATTTACATGGCAATGTTTGGAAGAAATGAGGGAGGTTTCATGGAGACCATGATAATAACTTGTGACCTGAAAAACGAGCAAGGTTAATTCAGTAAAAGGGAAAAGGGGCAAGAGTAGATTTGAGGAGTGCTTATTTCTGAGTAACATGGATTCCAACAAAGTTATCTTACTTGTTCCTTAACATGAGAACTGCACTCCGTATTTACATAATTGACATACTTGAAGGAGGCTCATGTCATAGTCTCAATAATATTGTTTAGGGTTGGGAACATGTCTTCTCGAAAAGATGTACCAAAGGGATTTCATTCATTTATACCCAAAATGGAAAGATGTGGAAGTAGACTTGGGAAATGGAAACACAGGGAAATAGTTGGCACATAGAATTCCCTAAGTAGAGGAGGCGGGCTGTGTGCCCAGAGAGGAAGAAAAGACTTCAGCCATGGCAGGGGCTGTGTAGCTTGAACAACGTGGACAGCTGTGTGGGAGTCGTTCTGAGGAAATAAAATCTTCTGCCTTGGGGACCTTCTCAGTGGGGAACAGTGTGCGTGTCAGGGTGGGAGGTCACATAAGAGACAGGACCTGGAGAGCTGTTGTAGCATCTCTGTGAAGCAAGCAGTTGTTATGCTGACTAAAGGGGAATATAGGAAAAGCGGGGGGGGGGGGGGGCAGGAAGGAGAAACCTAGCATCATTTGTAATATGTGATCTTCAAAAGCAAAGCCCATGAGAGTGAATCAGATTTTAGGTTGGATGAGATAAAAAAGAAAGTGGTTGGATCCTGTGAATCTTCCTTTTGAAATAGTGCCGAGAGCTAGTTCCCTGTAAAAGGAGAAATACATAGATGACTTTTTTCCGAACAACATTGCATTTGATTTTCAAGGTTGGATGTTTTAAGATGCCTTGAAAAAGTTGAATTTGGTAAACCATAGACTTTCCGATTTCTTTTAGGGAATACAGTCTGTGTCATGGTGCCCTGTGCAGAGAGGGAGGTCATCAGTCCTCAGAGTTAGTAAATGCACTTCAGCGGCTGGATCCCTTCATAGCACTGAGTGATTTCCCAAAACGTTTTTTTGTGTGTGTGGAACCTAGCAAATATCATTGTCTACTGTATAGATCATCTTTGATGGTGAGAGAAAAAAGAAATTTAGATTCAATTCTCAAATCCAAAAAAAATGAAAATAAAACCCACAAGGAGTATGTTTTGTAAAATTTTCATTTATTTGGCTGGTCATGAAATATATCTGTTTAATTCTCAAGAAACTTGCCAAATACTGCCCTTGTGGCCTTCATTGAGGAAACTTATATAGAAATTGGGACAATTCTATCTATTGTAGGCCATCAAATAACTTCATATTTCACTCACAAACCGCCTTATTCTTAAGAAATGTGTTAGCCATAAATTCATGACAACACAAAGCTTGTTATGAATAGCAAATTCTGAAGAAAAATATGCTTTCCTTTTTTCCCTGAGGAACACTGTGGACTAAAACCAACACGATATTTGTAATTTGTACCTGAAGATATCCCGTGAGCTGAAATATTTGGTGTTTTACTGAAGCACTACAAATCAATTAGATATCTTCTGGGAAATTGAAACAATACAAAAATTTTGAAAAGCAACATATGCAATCTTGCTTTGTGAATCTGAGCAAGCTTTCTAGACCTCGGTTTCAAAATAGCAATTAAAATTACATTAATAATAATACTATTAAAATGGAATTTTCAGTATCGATGTTATTAATATTAAATGACAATAATAATAATAATAATTATTTTAAATGCCATTTAAATAAAGTTTTTTAGTTTATAATGGATTTTCCTTAACATAGTAGATAAGGCTTTTTCTCTACTTTGCTACTCTTGGAGCCCATGAAAACAGTAGAAATAGTGCTTATCTTTTCTCAAAAATGGTATAATGATGATGGTGGAACTCATATTAAAATGATAGTTGCAGAATTTAAGGTTGAATAAGGGTGTATGAGCTTATAGCTACAGGAAAATCAGATGTGGTCTTTGGGTAGTTCTATGTTACCAAACACAGAGCAGAGTCGGGGCAGAAAGATACAGGAATGGTATTTAAGAGACTTGGATGATTTATTGATTCTGACAAATATGGATTTGGGCCAATACCATATTGTCTCTAGGCCTTGTCAAGGAAGGGAAAAACTCAAGGATACTTAAGGTCCTTTCTAGGATCTAAGGGATTACATATATATCAACCCATCCCACCCACTTCATTCTTTATGGTGAGATTGGGTGTTTCCCCCAGGCAGGTCACATCTCCAGTCCTCACACTCTGGATGCCACACAGCGCCTCTTCTGGAGAGGTTTGATCAGTTGACAATTGAATTGTTTAGTTACAAAAGCCTGGAAACATCCTACCTGTCCTTAGGAAAAGGACTGCTAAAAGAAATGATTACAACATCTGCAGGATAAGGTAGATTTATTTGTACAAATGTGAAAGAGCCACCTGAATTTATTGTTATAGGAAAATGGCGAGCTGAAGAGTAATGTGTGCACTATGGCACTTTAGTGTGTAAGAATAAACTAGGACTCATATGTATCAGTATCGAGATTCTTGCGTGTGCATAGGATAGAATATCTCATAGAGACTTCACAAGGAACTGGTAACGATGGTGGTCTCTGAGTGGGGAAAACAAAGGAATGGGAGTCAGAACTGAAAGGAAGACTTGCTTATTGCATACATGTTTGCTTGTATTTTTTTTAAAAAATCATATATATATTTCAAAATAACTATTACCATCCATGCATATGTGTATGTATTTTGTGTGTATGTGTTTACCAGGGTACTTCACAAAGTTTGCAGAAAAATAGAATTGAAAGATAATATGAATCTGTGAACTTTTTGAAGCACCTCATATATGGGGATGGGGGGGAGGAAAAGCATGGATCTTAGAAGTAAAAAAAAAAAAGATGTTTAAACCCTGGCTTCACTGTTTCCCAGCTGCGTGACCTTGGCCAAGGCAATGACCTTCTCTAAGATTCTATTTCTTCAGTTGTAAAGTGGAGGTGAGAACATCTCCCTCTGTGTGTGTGTGTGAGAGAGAAGTGTATTATAACAAACAGCTTGAGAGTCTCAATCTCTCCTTGACATCCCTCATGGAATTACAAATCTTGATTTCTCTTTTCCTAGCTTCATTCCGATATTGACTCTGGTGATGGGAACATTAAATACATTCTCTCAGGTGAAGGAGCCGGAACCATTTTTGTGATTGATGACAAGTCAGGGAACATTCATGCCACCAAGACATTGGACCGAGAGGAGAGAGCCCAGTACACGCTAATGGCTCAGGCAGTGGACAGAGACACTAATCGGCCACTGGAGCCGCCGTCGGAATTCATCGTCAAGGTCCAGGACATTAATGACAACCCTCCGGAGTTCCTGCATGAGACCTATCATGCCAACGTGCCTGAGAGGTCCAATGTGGGTGCGTAGAGTGGGGGAGGCCTGCTCCATCTCCAGGCCTGGCATCTCTGCGGGTGGGAGGGCTGACACCTGTTCTCCCAAATCAGGACGTAGAACTTATGCTGTATCTTCTTTGGCAAAATAAGTAATGAAAACGATTTCATTTGTGTAGCTGAACTTCAAATATTTAAAATAGACTTGAGGTTTTGAAATCTAAACTTATAATATATGAGGAAGAGAGGAAAAGTGGGAGGAACAGGAATCTGGGTATTTCTGGCCTTTGTGCTTGTCAGCTGTATGACTTAATCTGTTCTCTTAGTCTCAGTTTCCTTCTCTGTAAAATGGGAATAACAATGTCTTATAGAATTATATATGCATCCAGTCACTAGGGCATATTGATGTTTAATAAGTAATAGTAAGTAGTAATATGCATTGCATGTAGGTACCATGCTAATCAATGATTTACATGAACTATTTCACTTAATTGCTGCAGTCATTAATCTTTGCAATGAAGGAGGTCCAATTTGCCATATTTTACAAATTCTAAATCCAAGCTAGAAACAGGTTAACTAATTTATATAGGGTCATCTGAGCTATTAAGTGGATCTGGAACGCACATTTAACCAAAACATTATGTCACTATCTATTAATTCAGAAGTCGGTATGTCTTTTCAACCTGCTTGAAGATACACTGCATTGCTAAAGGCTAATTTTCTGAAGGATTTCTTCCAATAGCCACCTTCTCCTGGCAATAACTTTGTTTGGCTTTGTAGAGTGCACATAGTTGTGGTTTTTTGAGAAAAATGCCTTATATTAAGAAAGTTTTGTCTTTCAGACAGTGAGCAGAACTATTGTGATCAGGCAGTGAATCTTGTTAGAGAAGTCAGAGGTTTCGAGCTCAAATGAATTTAAGGATATCAGGGATAAACTGCCCTTTTTACAGATGAGAAAATCAAGCACCAAATAGGAATCCATCTACTCAGGAAAGTTAGACGTGATCCTAGTACCCAAAGATTTTATCACGGTGCATATAGAGCCTCTTATGCTAGAAAATACTGTCCTCCTCCTCCTCCAGGTAAAGTCAAGCTCTTCTCATACTTTCTAAATAGAGGCTGAGCCGTTTTCCACTTTGTTCTTTTCCCTTTCCTCTGCCCAGTCCTTTAGTCTCTCAGTATTCCTGTGCAAATTTTAATGAGACACAACAAACATCAAATAAACCTATAAATAGGGATCAGCAGCGTCAGGAACTGAGTGGTGGGTGTGGAGGAGTGGGTGGGAAGGTCAGTCATTAGAAAGGATAATCCGGGGGGAATTTGCATTGCTCTCAGCTTTGGGGGCTGGTCGATGTTTAAGAATAACACTAATTAGAAAAAAACGAGCTTTGCTTTTACATCATGTGAAGATCACTGACAACCCTGTAAATTGAAGTGTAGTCAGAGGCTGGGTTAACGGGCTCCCTTGCCTCCCACGTATGAACCTTGCGCTTCTGCTGAAAATGTCATGGAAAGAACTTGGGTTTTGTTGCGTGCGTGATTGGGGTTAGACTCCAGACTCTGGCAATAACCAACTTTGTGAAATGAACTTTACAAAACTTCATGCCTTTCACATCCAATTTCTCAAATGTACAGTGGATGTAAGAAATGTCCAGTAGAGGGATGCTGACAGAACCCATGGAATGTGCCCCAAACAATAACCGGCACAGAGAAATTCAGTAATTGCCATTTTTTTCCTTCCAGCTCTTTCTCCCCACTCTGAAACCCGACATGCCATGCCCCAGATTCTTGTTACTTGTGACCTGTAAGAAACAAAGATTTTTTTTTTTTTTTTTTTTTTTTGGAAAAACAGAACCCCATCTTTTTTTAATTTCCTGATTTCCCTTCATTCTGATCCATGAATGTTTGCCTTAGATCTCACTGATGTCTAGTAGTGGTTTCTGTTATATGGCTACCAGACCGTTAGGGGTGGGAAGTTGCAAATTTTCATGCCGGTAGGAAACAACATTCTGCATAATATTTATAGCCATAAATTAATTAAAATGTAATATTAGCAGCAATTTTATTACATGCAAATCAACAATAAAACAATGTATTTATTGCTCTGCTACAGATGGAAGATTGCACTCTGTCTTTTCATAAAAAAAACAGTTCATCATTAATTATCATTCATTGTACTCTTTGGGAAGATTTTTATTTAATTATTTGATATACTGAGCATTTCAACTGCATGGGTCTGAGAATGTTTTTGCAATAATTTTCATATTATTATTTTAACTACCAAGTATAGCAGGATGTACTATGAATATAGAAAGTTTATTTTTAAACTGAGAATTTAAAAAAGAAGGAAGGAAGGAAGATTGTTTTGCATCTCAACTGCAAGAAAATGAGAAAATGGTGAATAATTGTGGGGCTCTCCTCAGGATTTAATTTAAAAATGAGGCTTTGTAAACGAGAATACAATTTGAAAAGCTGAGGGGATGTTGCTAATTAATTTATTCCACTTTTAAGGAACATCGGTCATCCAGGTGACAGCCTCAGATGCAGATGACCCCACCTATGGAAATAGCGCCAAGTTAGTGTACAGTATCCTCGAAGGACAACCCTACTTTTCAGTGGAAGCACAGACAGGTACTATGGAATGTCTCCATGATTTGTGACACATTGTGAATAAGGAGTCCAGGCCAGCTCACTAAACCTATTTGATTCTCAGTTTTCTGAAATATAAAAAAAGACCACCTTTCAGGGTTAGTGTGATGATTAGATACCACACATGTGCCTGGCATATAGTTAGCATCCAATGAAACATTTGTTATTGTTTCTGAACATAATTTGCAATGTCACAGGAACAAATCTAATCTTAAAATTCAACTTTAATGTCAGAATGATCTTGAACTGTGGATTCCAATGAAGACAATGTAGAACTTGGAGCCTGGTATAAAAACTGGCAGCTTTCAAACCGTGCTTTGAAAACTGCTGTGCAGGGTTGGGAGTGTTAGAGGTGGGAGTTAGTATTCAAGTATGTTTAGGAGGCAGCACATCCCCAGTCTCTTCTGACGTGCTGATAGATTCCCAATGGACAGAAGGAAGGTTTTGCAAATTTCATATAAAAATCAAAGAGCAAACCAAAAAAGTGAATAAATATAACCACCAAAACCCAAACTAAAATGTTTAATTTCATTGATAAATATTTGACTCTCAACTAGAATAAATACTAAAATCCTACGAAACTGCTAGTCCACAATATTATTTCAAAGACCCTTTCTTTTTTCACAGTATATCCCATATTTCTGAAAGATGTTTGTAAATAATCTTCACTTATTGTTACAGTTAAAATTTATCAAATATGTGTGTGCACTTGTGTATATGTGTATACGTAGTCTACCAAATAGCTATATTGCTCATTTACTTGATATAATTTCCACTTACTGGTGTATTCATTTATTTGCAGCCACCTTGCTTCATAACACAACTTATGGAGTTACTTGCTATTATTTCATCAAAGGCATTTGCCATTAGTCCTTCCGGGTTAACCAAAGATAAATGCAGGATTTCATCTAGAATTTTGAGATGTTAAAAATTGCAGCCTTCTTTGCCTCAGGGACTTATGGTTAGGAACCACCAATTTAAACCTACCAAATTAAATTATTTAACGATAAGGACATGAGGCCCAGTGAGTTCCAGGGTGTTGCTCAGCAACATACAAACATCAGGGAGTAAGGGAGCAATAAAGACTAAGGCTTCCACAGTGCTCTCTTTATTTTTCTCATATAAGCGTTACCATATCTACAGAAAGAAAAAGTTTCCACCTGTTCCCTAGAGATTTAAGTGAGCATGAGTTAAGGGAGATGCAAATCATCTGCCAGTGCCCAGGGATCATTTAGAATTTGATCATTAAGTTACCACTGCTGTCAATGATAGGTTACAGAAGACAGTATTTGTATAAGCATCATGTATGTTTTTAACCCATTTGGTTCACTTTTTGAAAATTAACATTAATATTTTAATGTGTTGCATGAAATAAATGCCTCCTATTTTAAATTTCATATGGGCCATAGAAATGTTTCTAAGAATTGCACGTAGGAAACTTTCGAAAGATTCTGCTGAAAGTCTGAAAATAAGGGTTTGTTCATGGATATCCATCAAACGGGCACTCAAATATTTCAATCTGTAGGATATTTATACCTGAAAAGAGTGAGATTATTACTTGCATGTGCAATGAAACATATAAATCAAAAATTAATGTTATATTAGTAATTTTTACGATTTGCTTAAAAAGACATGCTTCAGGTATGGTTGCTTTGTGTTATAATTATCATGTTGAAATGATTCTGCTTAGAGGACATTGAGTGTTTTATTCATCTTTGCTTCACCAGTGCCTAGAACTTTTTTATTGCTCTAATGTTGTTATCAATGAATGGCTGTGATGTTTCCTGCTCTCCTGTCCAGGTATCATCAGAACAGCCCTTCCCAACATGGACAGGGAAGCCAAGGAGGAGTACCACGTGGTGATCCAGGCCAAGGACATGGGTGGACACATGGGCGGACTCTCAGGGACAACCAAAGTGATGATCACACTGACTGATGTCAATGACAACCCACCAAAGTTTCCACAGAGTAAGTAGATGGGCTTGGCTTTCGCTTTTCAATGGTGCCACAGCCAGCTGTCTGTCTTCTCTGACCCATTCCTGCTTTACTCAGCTTTAAAAAAGAAAAATCTAGAAAACTGGAGGCTCTTTATATCATTTTTGCAAACAACAAAAGAAGATGACAACAACAACAACAAAACTTAGGTGGAATAGAGGTTGTGGGAAAAAGAGGAGACATAGAAAATTCTGTGACCTAGGGGCTGGCCAGTTAGCTCAGCTGGTAGAGAGTGGCCTTGTAACACCAAGGTCAAGGATTTGGTTCTCTGTACTGACCAGGTACCAAAAAAGAATTTCTGTATCCCCGGAAACAGAAAATCTGTTTGCTCATTACTTTACTGGGTACTAGTGATGCAATCTAGTAATTAATTAAGCTTTCCCTGTCTCAGTGTCCTCATTTATAACCTGGATATAACAGTGCCTGTATCAGGTATCATTTACATGTAACAAATTGCCCAAAACCTTAGTGGTTTGAGACAGTAATAATCATTTATTTCTGTCATAAGTCTTCAATTTGGGCAAGGGTTGGAAGGGACAACTTGTCTGTTCCCCACAGCACCAGCCGGGCACAGCTCTACTGGGGCTGGAAGACCCACTTCCAAGATTGCTCACTCACATGGCTGGTGAGTTCATGTTGAATGTTGGTTCCTTTCCATCTGAGCCTCTCTGTGGCTTGGTTCTGAAAGCAGGAGACCCAGGGGCACCAGGCAAAAACAGTGTTACCTTTTGTAAAGTAGCTTCCAAAGCTGCATAGCATCATTACCATTATAGTCTTAAGGCTGCCCAAATTTAAGTGGAGCTCATGTAGACCGCATCTTGCGATGGAAGCACTGTCAAAGTCATCGTGAGGGAAAAGCATGTGGGATGGGAGATATTATTTGGGACATTTTTGGAAAATGCAGTCTTCCACAATACCTAAGTAATTGGATTACTATTAGGACTAAATGAGCTAGTGTAAAATCTTAGAATGACACCTGACATAAGTTGCCAACAAATGTTAGCCATTGTTATGTGGGGGATTATGGTCATTCCACAAAATTTATAGGATTGCTGAGGGAATTAAAAGAAAATGATTTTGAAAGGTTGTTATTAATAACTATAATAAAAACTATCATCACTTAATGAATAGTCACTACTATTGTAAATTTCTACAAGAGCCTACAATTTACAGATAAGACTGGCTTCCAGGGAAAGTACAATAAGTTGCCCTGGAAATGTGGCAAAGCCAGAATTTGAACACAAATCTGTTTGTGCATGTATAGGTACGGTATGATCATAATGATGCTTGTGCTTCTAGTGCATAAAGGGTTCACTGTGAAAGTGTCTTTCTCATTGGAACCTGTGAATTTATTACTAGAGAAATGACACTTTTTACAAATGAGAGAACAAGGCCCCATCAAGATTCCATGGTTACTCAAAGGAATCTAAAGACAATAATCTACATGGGGTAAACATTGAGATAGAAGATGACAAGGCAATTATCAGTTCTCATAGGGTCCCAGAAAAGATGAGGAAAGACTACTTCGCATGGTCAGGCACAAGGTTCAGCATCCTTAGTAAGCTTAAGGCTCGTGTAACATTCTAGAAGTTGCATGCTCCGTTATCCACTCTGTAAAACTGTGTGGTGTGCTAGAAGAAAAATGCAATGCAGGATTATTAGCAGGCAGCCCTTAATGTCCCTGGTCACAGACCATCCTATGAAGAAGTTACATTACTACTGCACTAGTTATACAAGCTTCACCACCATGAACTTGAATGAGATTTGAAGAAATTAACTTATGACATATTATTTTAAACCTTTGTATAAATCAGTAATTATCTACAAAGAAATACTCCCACCTCCCACTTGTCCTCTAATATGGAGGGCTTGGTGAGATTTAGGTGAATATGAGACCACACCAAAAGTATTCAAAGCCAAATAATATAGATACATATAGACAGAGTACTGGAACTGATAAGTCTATAAAAGGGAAACTAAAACATAAAGAGGTTAAGTAACTCACCCAAGACCACTTAGCTTGGAAGTGGTAGAGGAAATTCCAACCCTTGCTTCTCTATACTGTGTCTTGAACAGAGTATTTTTTAAATGTAAAAATGCAAATAAGATAATATCAAATCTCCCTCCCCTGCTAAAAACCTTCCAGTGGCTTACCCGAATTTAAACAAAACCCATAGTCTTTTCCATCTCCTACAATGCCTTTTTTTTAGGGCCCCTACCTACCTCCATACGCTTACCTCTCACCAGGTGGCTCCAGCCACACTTGTGCTCATGCTGTTCTGCATGTATTCGGGACATTCCCACCTTGGGGTTTTTACCATTTGCTATTACCTGGGCCCGTCATTTTTATCCCCCAGGTATTCACACAACTGTCTTGCTCAGTCCCTTTGAGAAGTTCAGATGCCTTTTCTAAAGTATGTCTTCCCCAACCACCATACTCAAAATCGATCTCTCTCTCCTTCTCACCCACACATATTTAACACAAGCATATGCATGCACTTATTAACAAACACACACAAATACACATCTCACACATTCATATGCACACTCACACTCATGCACAACATACTCAGATACACTTGATCACTCGCTCACACATTCACACAAATGCAATCACTCACACTCAATCATACGCTTACACACACGACCACCCACTCACTCTCTTATGACCCTCTACCTCTTACCCTGCTTTATTTTTCTGCTTCCCAGTAATGACATCAGAGTATATATACATTTTTGTTCTTTCTCTTTAGTGTGCCTCATTAAGAAAGGAACTGTTTTGCTTACTACTAAGTCTCCAGGGGCTAGGACAGTGCCTGGCATGCATTAGGTTTCCAATAAATATTAAATAAATATTTATGGAAGGGTCATCCAGTGGGAAGCTTTCCAGAGGAGGTAAGGGCTTGGCCAAGCGGCAAAGGATGGGAAGTAAGAGAGTCAAATAGAGTTAGAAGGTGCATGACCTTGAAAGATAAACTTTGCTTTTGATTTTAAAATAAATATAGAGTTGTTGAAGGCTTTTAGACAGAGAAGGGTTTTTTCTTCTGGGCACTTGGCAGTGCCGTAAGTGAGCCTTGGAATTAACTCAGGGACCATCCTAAAGACATGAAAAGAAGTCTTAGCTATTTAAATGTGTGGAAACATGTGTGGTTCTTCATCATTTCCTGATGGGAAATATTTCTAAGCATTGTTTTTCTTCCTCACATGTGGCAGGTGACCCCTCCATTTCACCTTGGACCCCAATACTGTTTTATCATTCCTTATAGAACACATTCTTTTGACAAGCAGGCCATCCGGGATCTTCCAACCATCCATTCACTTCTTTCATGTTTTCAATCAATAGAAAGTTCCATTTCAAACCCTTTGAGAAATTTATTGGGATTCAATGAAATCTAAAGTCTCACAGCTGCCAAATAAAAAGGAAAATAAAAATAGATATCTTCTTTTTCTAGGCGTATACCAGATGTCTGTGTCTGAAGCAGCCGTGCCCGGGGAGGAAGTAGGACGAGTGAAGGCTAAAGACCCGGACATTGGAGAGAATGGCTTAGTCACATACAATATTGTTGACGGAGATGGCATGGAATTGTTTGAAATCACAACGGACTATGAAACTCAGGAGGGCGTGGTGAAGCTAAAAAAGGTAAGTTAGGGCGAGGAGTCAGATATGTCCATAGTGTGGCCTGCCCTGCCAAGACAACACTGCAAGAAACAGGGAGTTGAAGGTTTAGAAATGAGAATACGGACAACTGGGGGCTGACCTGACTTTGCAGTCCAGCACTCTGGGCTCTGGGGAGATAGTAGAACTGTATTCTATTCTGTTACTGCAGAGGGAGCTGACAAAAGAGGCCAATGAGGCCTGAGATTGCTGGCTCGTTCTTGTGTGTTTTGGCACAGTTGCACGGAAGGAACGACAATTAGATAAATCTAGGTATTGCAGAAGCAGCCCTAAGCATGTGTGAGGTTCTGCCTTTACCTCTGTCAAACTGAGTCTATTAATATAGCCTGTTCAGAACTTTTTCTATTTCAAACATTCAAGGCTCACTGCCTTCCTGAAACATGTGTGAAACTTGAACCAATCCTCTACTTGCTTTTTTCTCTCAAAATTGAACCTTGAGAAGGAAAAATAATGGACTTTTCCTCACAGTCAGTGAGGCTGGCATTAAAAACATGTCCCTGGGTTAATTCATTACGAAGAAGAGTTTTTTTATTTTTTTCTTTTCTTTTCTTTTCTTTTTAAATCTAACATTTACACAATACTAACCATTAGCCAGACATAGCTGAGCCTCTTACAAACATCTTTTATTTATCACAAAAATATCATATAAAGTAAATAGTATTATCCCAATGGGCAATGATACCTCAACTTAATTTTGAGGAGACAGGGGCTCAGATATTAAGCGGTTTGACCCAGCTCATGATTCATGGCATGGAATTCAAACCTAGATTATTTTGTAACAATTTCCCTCTCAAGACAATCTGGAAACAGCTGGACAGGAAAGCCTTTATAAAGGAGAGCCAAATAAGATTCATTTTCAAGTGAAGAAACAGTTACAGTATATTCTAAAATGGTTCCTCCCCCTACACCCAATTTACCACTTGAGAAATCAACACCTCTCCATCATCAAAGTGAATGAAGCATTAAATCTGAATTGGATGATGGGATTACCTTGGTTTTAATCAAGCATTCATTTTCAACTTGATTTTGTAGCATGAATATTAAGCTCCTTGGTGTGATGGAAAAGATTGGATTGTAACACTGATAAGAAATTAATTTGAAGAGTCAATAAAGGGGCTAGTAGCTCAAGAGGGGGAGGACCGATCCTGGGAGGAATCTTTCAGTACAGGGAGAGGAGAAGCTGATCTTTCACAACATTTAAAAGTGTGTTGAGTTTGGAGAAAATATTATGGGCACAGAACAAAGAGAAGTCCTGGAGTGACTCTGTCATAAAAGAATAAAGAAAATATAGGATATGGAAATTGGGGTGAACTTCGCATAGTTGGGAAAGTCTACACTAGTGAAGATGAATGATGGGATTGAGGAAATCTAATTATCAGCCACAGGGGCTGGGGTAGTCATTCCTTCTGGTTTTGCCTCTGGAAAAGTAGCTGTGTGAGTTGTGTGTAGACTAGAGCTGTCAGCTTCCTTTGTTAATTAGTATTACTATCCCTCCTGCTTGACACTGACATATGAATGTTGACATCAGCATTTCCTGCCTCTCATCCTTTGCTGTTTGAGTAATTGAGTAGTTGGTTACACTAAGGTTGTCACCTGTTCTCAATGTATTCAGGGCATATACACACACTGTGTCTCTAAAATCTTAAAAGATTTAAATCACCCCAATGGAAATCACACGTTGCAAATGAGCTCTATGCATATGATTAATTTGCACATTTTCTCCCAATTCAGTGTGTTTATTCCAGGCAAAAGAGTAATCTTCTATAAAGCATTGACGTTTAGGTTTAAAACAATATAAGATGTTATTTCATTAGTAATAGAACATTTGCTTAAATTTCTAACACAACGTTCCAAATATCCACCAGGAAAAAAAAAAATCAGATTTGAATTTAACAGAGTAAAAACATGAATCCTTAATACCATTGAAGGGTATGGAGAGATCATGGAAATATTTCCTTATTTTAAAAATATTTTTAATACAGCACTTTCATGTATTTCTTAATTTATTCACCCATTTTCCCATAGTTACTGATTTACCATTTGTTATGCAGGCCTTTTGCCAGAGGCTGGAAATCTAAAGTTGAAGAGATAGTGTCCTGGCCACAGGGAGATCACAATTTAATGGTATAGTTCAGTGAAAAGACAATTAAAATGGAGTTTTTTAGCCTTGACAGTGCTGGCATTTCAAGAATGATAATTCTTTGGCGTAGGGGCTGTTCTGTGCATTGTAGGTTGTTTGGTATCATCCCAGGTTTCTCCTCTCTGGAGGTCAGTAGCATGCACTCCGTCCCAACCCAGCAGTAGTGATAATGAAAAACAGCTCTAGACATTTCCTGATGTTTCCGGGATGACTGGAAGCAGAATCACTCCCCAGCTGAAAACCAACTGCAATACAGTGTAATAAGACCTATGAATATGGGTCATGAATGACTTCTTTGGGGGGGTCAACTATTGATCTGAGTCTTAAAAGATAATAGAAATTTGCTGGATTGATAAGGGAAAAAAAAGGCAGAAAAAGTGAGTTCATGAAGGACTCGCATCAGTGAAAACAGGACACGCTTAAGAAACTGCATTATTAAGAAACATTCAGTCTTGAGTCTTGAGATAGATACAGTTGGACCAGTTGAAAAACTGTGATTGGAATTCAAGGGAGACATGACAAAGAACTAAAGAAGGCAGAAGTTGTGGTGAGATGTTAGTGGAGGAGAAGAATTCACGAAATAATTAGTAGGTGGTGTCATTCATCTATTGAATGGTTTAGAAAACAACAGATATTTCTTGAGTTCTGACTCTGTGTTCGAGTTCCACGGTGAAGAAGAGGAAAGGAACCTACCCTTGCAGTACTTAGATATTCCCTATGTGGTTAGTTGAAGAAGAACCAGTGTAAAATAAAAATGAGTCTTTTAGGTGGCTTGGTAGAGGTGGGGAGGAAAATCCAGTCTGTTCGCTGCAACACGCTTCATCAAGTAGGAATCCCATCTAATGCAGCAAAATCCCAGCACAGTTTCTGAGCTATTTATTTCCAACCAAATAAACTCCTTGTAAAGCAGTGTGAGAGCAGCATTATAAGACAGTTAGAATAATCCCCATTTTAATAAAACGATTTTTATATCTGATTTTTTCTTTATCTTCTCTGTCCACATGTATATAGATCTGAATACATAACATTTAACACGGTGGCAATCATAGGGTGATCTGATTTGTTAACTTAATGTCACATCATAAACTTTTACATGCTGTTATATAATATACATCAACATTTTTAATGAGTACATAACACCCCATCCTATTGATGGACCATTATTTCCTTAATAAAATCTCACAGTTGGATTTGGTGTTTTGTGTGTATGTTTCCTCAGATTAGATATAACTCTCTATTACATCTAACAAATAAGTATCACACACTTTTGAATATTGTTTGTTTTCGTTTTCTGTTGAATTAATCCCTTGGGGAGAATTTCCAGAGGTGGGATTAGTAAACTAGGGGGTATTAAGGTTTTTATGGCTTATGCAACATGTTGCCTCATTTAGCTTTATTTCAGTTACTCATAACATGGATATAAATGTTCACACGGTAAACTACTTCAGAGCCTTTCTGGAAAGGGGAAGGAAATAAATCGCAGGTAAATGCTTAGCTCTGCTCCTCATTCAGTCAAAATGAGGGATGCATATGATCACCTGGTGCAGTCGTTCCCAGGAACCGGGGAGGCAAAGATCAGCAAAGACCAACAAGACTTAGTAGACTTCTTTGGGATGTTCTAGATCGAGCAGTGGGAGGGAAATGAAGGGCTGCAGAAAGGCAGTAAGGGACCACACAAATCTGCCTGCAGTTGTTGAAGAGGACTTCACACACCAATGGGGCTTGTGCTGACTACCAGAAGACTTAGTTGAATCTCACCAAACTTGGAAAGAACATTCTAAACAAACCTTTGCAAAGACCTGGGGAGCCTAGGCTGGGATGTGAAATGCATCCATAAGACTAAAGCATGACTCTCCTATTCTCCACATCACAGAGCTTGCCCTTGAGAACATGGCTCTGGGTCCTTAGGCATATGCCCAAACCAAGTTCAAAAGGCTCTGCTCTGGAGGCATCAACAGACTGAGATTAGACGATTTCACCTTTTCTGGTTACAAATCACTTGGTCTCAGAACTTTTGTGTTCCAGTTTCCAATTCTGTCTAATAAATGCAGATATTTTGGGGATTTTTGGGAGGTTGCAGCAATTTCATATCTTCAGCCTTTAAATGTCATTCCTTTCCGCTGCTCAGTACCCAGCCAAGGATAAGGAACTGCTGAGTCCCAGGTGGGTAGAAAGATGGGGAGATGATTTAGACTTAGGAAAAGAGTTCCCTGACTCTGGGGAGATGGAGGTAGGAAAATGATAGAAAAAGAGTCAAAGATGTTGAATATGTTTAACCTTCCTGAAACTGGGATCATCCTTGGTTTAGAGTTCTGTGGAATTAGGTCAGGACTAAGCTCTGTGATTATGTTCTCATTCAAAATAAGTGTTTGCCAGGCAAATGATGACAGCATGGCAGGCAGATGCTTGCCTTAAAAGATCAAACTCTCTCCAAACATTTGGTAGTTCAGCATCATCCAGAGTGCTAATTAGGAAGCTGTTCCCTAAGCATCAGGGCTTGTTTCTCTGCTACGATGCTGCTTTTCACCCTTTGCAGACTGATTCACTGCATATCCTCTCATTTAGACTTAGGAAGTGTTTATCAGTTTCCCTGTAACTGCAGCCATTCAAATGCTCGTCCTCATTTTTTTTTTCCTTTCATATCTGTGTAAAAATCTGTACTACTTGTAGTGTAAAATCTCTACTGCTCATAATTGTTTTTTTTCTTTAAATGGACCATTTTTCGATATATATGCATTCATTTAGAAAGAGAACATTATCCTCATTGTCCTATGACTTACCATAAGTAGATGGTAACCTAAAAATGGATGCAATCAAAACAAAACGTCGTCAATACATTCTGGTCATAGTCTCTCATAAGGGAGATCGGGAAGCACAGCATATATGTTAAAAATTAGTTCTATTCTGATATGTTCTCCTTAGTGTGTTCAGGATCCAAAGAATTGAAAAAAGAATAATGATGTTGATAAGTAAGTTAATGTCATTTAACAACCCCACCTCCCAAAGTTACCCATAAACCACGTTAAGTCATCTTATGGGCCACTGTTGGTGAGGATCCCAGACTGAGAAGCCAAAATGATCAGAAACTTAAAAAAAAATAAGGCTGTCAGTATGGTTAAGCTAGATGTGTGTGTGCAGCAGGGGTGAGGGGTGGGGTGAGGTGGGCAGCAGTCATTAAACAAGACACTCCTGTGTTCTTTGGCTGAAATTCAGTAGGTGTATATATTACCAAGATTCCGAATGCTTTACAGAATGGGCTACATTTATTTTTGGAGTGTTTTAGTTCTCTTTCTTAGGTGATTTTTAGTGACTCATATCGGCAACCTTAGTGTTGCTGTATAGAATGAGGTTCATCTTAGACGATATGGTCTTTCAGTGTTTGTCATGCTCCTAGAACCCATTAAGCACATTCCAAGTTTCAGCAATTGATTTGTCTGATTTTCTGACCAAATGGCTCAGGTAATTGGATATTGAATAGACACTGATTTTCCTTCTTTGCGGAACTATTCACTTTGCCTATAAAACAATCAGGTCCTTCTCTTTCATTATTCTCTCAAAGAATTGGTTTTCAATCTTCTCTTCATTCTTGCCAGCCTGTAGATTTTGAAACCAAAAGAGCATATAGCTTGAAGGTAGAAGCAGCCAATGTGCACATCGACCCGAAGTTCATCAGCAACGGACCTTTCAAGGACACTGTGACGGTCAAGATTGCAATAGAAGATGCTGATGAACCCCCCATGTTCTTGGCCCCAAGTTACATCCATGAGGTCCAAGAAAATGCAGCTGCTGGCACTGTGGTTGGGAGAGTGCATGCCAAAGACCCTGATGCTGCCAACAGCCCGATAAGGTACAAACAGATTTATTTTAAGAGCCTGGATGGGGATCTTTAGAGGCAAGAGGTTCTGAGAAAGCCCTGCGGGAAACACATCCTTCAATTTCAGAAAGGGTCCAAGTTTATCAGGTTCAATGGAATGTAAACAAGATTAAGATTTAGAGGACACGAGCTCCACTTCAGCTCTGCTACTAACTTTTTAGATAGCTTTGTTCGAACTATGTAATTTCTCTCTGGAGCCGATTTTGCAGTATCTACTGGGTAAAATAACCCTGAGCTGGGCCCATCTGCCTCAGGGAACTGTGGTGAAGTATAAATAATGATTGTGAAATCATTATAGTAATTACAATTGATTGAACACCTTCCTGAGCTCTAGTTACTCTCCTAGATGTGTTAGATATATGATCTAATTTATCCTCCTAATTTTTTTGTAATATGAATTGTTCTCTTTTGAACTGAGAGAAAATTGGAACTCTGTGTGAGATTTGCCCAGAATGACACAGCTGGTGATCAGGAGGCTGGGAAAGCAAGCTCTGTCTCACTGCTGCTGAGCACTTTGGAAAGGTTGTGAAGAGCTAAACAAATTTAGGGTGTTTTTATTGTGATGAATGTATCTTCATGACTTAGAAAAGTGATGCAGGACCCTGCTTCCCTACTGCTGTCCCCAGCCAGAGTTAATGACTGATGAGGCTGAGGATAAAGACAGAAGGGTAATGGAAATGAGTGTGGGAAGTGGCTTGAATCACAGATACAAGACATTGATACTGTGGAAATTTATAGTTGCCTGAAACCTGTCCAGGACCAGATTCTGGCAGGCATTTATTTTTCCCTGGCCTCTCCCCTAATTCCTTTCTTGCCTGGGTTCCTTCATCTGCCTCCTCATGGTCTACCTGCCTCTGGTCTCTCACCTGTCATCAATCCTGTAGGCACATTGATCCTTATAAAACACACATCCAAACATCACATCATCCCTCAGTTGACAAACAATAAAAAAAAGCAATGATCGAATTTTTCCCCATTGCCTATCCCCTCCTGAATGATCTAAACTCTTTTATTTAAAAAAATATAAGGATTGTCTCCGAACTCCTCCACCTCAATCCCATTCTCTGCAGCACTCCAGCCCTCTCCTAATCCCTGTCTTTTACGTGTTCTTTCTTCTGGGTGGAACTCTCTACCTTTCCAACTCGCTACATTGTACTCACTTTCTCCATCCCACTTAGGTGTCATCTCCTCCAGGAGTTCTTGCAGGGCTCTCTAGAGATGGTCAGGTGTCCTTCCCACGGGCTTCCACCTCAGATCACCCACCAGGCTACATCACAGTGACACCTTACATTGTGTGTAGTCATCACTAGATGGCAGACTCAAAGAGGGCTTAGGGACTGTCTAGTTCAGAGGTCGACTAACTATAGCCCACAGGCCAAAGCCAGCCACCGTCTGCTTCATTCTGTCTTTCTTTTTTATTGAGAAAAAAATTTACATATTGTAAAGCACAAGTTTTGGCCTTCAAGTGTAATTCATCAGTGTTTAGTTTAGTTTTAGTATATTTTACAATTTTGTTTAGCCATAACCACTGTCTAATTCCAGACATTTTCATTACCCTAACAAGAAACTCCATATCTCTTAACAGTCTCTATCTCTCTCTCTCTGTTTTGTTTTTTTTTTTTTTGGCAGCTGGCTGGCCTGTCATTCTTCATTCCTCATTTCCCCCAACCCCCAGTGAACTCTAATCTATTTTGTCTCTACACATTTGCCTAATCTGCACATTTCATATAAATGGAATAAGACATAAGTGGCCTTATATGACAGGGCTTTTTTTCACTTAGCATATTTTTGAAGTTCATCCATGTTGTAGAATATATCAGTATTTGGTTTCTTTTTATTGCTAAATGACATTCCATTATATAGGTATACCATATTTTGTTTATCCATTTATCAGTTGAACGAACATTTGGTTTTTTTTCACTTCGGGCTATCATAGATAATGCTGCTATGAATATCCTTGCACAAGGTTTTGTGCAAACCTATGTTTTCCTCTTTCTTGGGTATATACATAGGAGTGGAATTGCTGAGGTATGCAGTAACTCTGTGTTTAACTTTCTGAGGAACTGCCAAACCATTTTCCACAGTGCTGTACCATTGTACATTCCCACCAACAGTGTATGAGGGTTCCAGTTCCTCCCACAGTCTCATCAACACTTGCTGTTGCTTGTGTTTTTTGATGATAGGTATCCTAGCGGGTGTAAAATGATAATGCCACTCTGGTTTTGATATGTATTTCCCTAACAACTAGTGATGTTGACCATCTTTCAATAGGCTTATGAGCCATTTGTATATATTCCTGGGAGAAATGTCTATTCAAATCCTTTGCCCATTTTGTAATTGGGTGATCTTTGTGTTGTTGAGTTCTAACAGTACTTTATATGTTCTGGATGCTAGGGCCTTATCAAATATATGACTCACAAATATTTTTTTCTCATTCCATGGGTTGTCTTTTCACTGTCTTGATCATGTCCTTTGAAGCACTAAAGTTTTAAATTTTGATGAATTCCAATTTATTTATTTTTTCCACTGGTTACTTCTACTTTTAGGTGTCATATTTAAGAAATCATTGCCTAATCTAAGGTCATAAATATCTATGCCTATATATTTTTAAGAAGTTTTATGGTTTTAGCTCTTTTATTTAGGTCTTTGATCTACTTTGAGCTAATTTTTATACATATTGTGAGGAAGGGACCCAAATTTGTTATTTTGCGTGTGGATACCCAATTGTCCCAGCATCATTTGTTGAAAAGACTATTCTTTTCCAATTGAATGTTCTTGGCACCCATGTTAAACACTGATCATAGATGTATGAGTTTATTTCTGGACTCTCAATTCCATTCCATTGATCTATATGCCTACCCATATGACAGCACCACATAGCTTGCAATAAGTTTTGAAGTCAGGAACTGTGAGTTCTTCAACTTTATTCTCATCATCTATTTTGTAAACAAAGTTTTATTGGAAGACAGTCATGCCATTGTCTTGCATATAATCTATGGCTGCTTGCATGCTTCGATGGCAGTGCTGAGTAGCTGTGACAGAGACCCTACGTCCTGCACCACTTAAACTATCGTCTAGCTGGCACTTTATGGAACATGTTTGCTGACCCCTGTTCTAGCTTATCACTGCATGTTTCCACTAACAGAATGCCCAGCCCATAGTGGTTGTCTAATAAATATTTACTTAATGGCTAAATAAAATTGCACCCACATTGGCTAGAGATTCAAGCTCACAATTTTTGAGTGTAAAAAGTATGAAGCATGATAGAGGTGATGACATCTTATTCAGACAATTATTCAACAAACATTATTGGCCACACACTGAGAGCTCCCAATTACCTTGGAAGGCAGATACCTATAAAAAGCAAACAGATCAGAGTATGAGAAAAAATTACCATGGACGATGGAGTTTGTCCATTTATATCAAAGAAAATGGAGGCACAGCAGAAGGAATTTCCAATTATAAATGTTGCTCAATTGTCTTTGGATCTTTGTACATTATCCCTTCTGGAGAAAGAGAGAAAATATCCATCTTCTTAGACCCAGACAACTTGTTGATCCAATTTATTTAGGTTAATCCTCATAGATACCTTTTGAAGCTGTGATTGCTGTAGGATATAATAAATAGAAATACTGAGGCCCAGAGGGGTTATGTGATTTCCCTAAAGTCACATGGCTAGTCAGTGTTAGAGATTGGATTTTAGCTAAGATCTGCCTTGAATCCATTTTGAGCTTTTTACTTTAACCCAGCAGCCACTAATGGAAAGATTTCCCGAGAAGGTTTGATTACCGTGTTCTCTCTGTGCAGGGAGATATATTACATAATGACAGGAGACCCTTGCAATACCTTTAAACTACTTATAAATGTCCGTGTGTGAATTTTAAAGGAGTTATTTCTGACCTAGAATATTGAGGTGCATTAGCAACTTTTTAAAAGAGCAGTGACGTAAAAATACATGGAACAACCACTCATTTCCTCTGCGCCTCATCGTCTCCACAGAACCACATCTGCAATTGGTTATTAGGGTCATATTTTCAATGGTAGCTGTTCTGTGCATGTAGGCAATCTCCATGTCTATAATTATCCAAAGATGCTTAATACCACACTTGAACCAACCCCCTTCCCTGACACATGGGTCTGTTCTTAGAATTGCTAGACAGATAATGAAAGAACATTCAAAGATTTTTATTGAATGGGCCTGTTACCCTCACTACCTTATTTCCTGATTCCTTCTCCTTAACTTTAAGGGAATTTGTGTCCTTGGACATAAAGGTAAGGCCTTATAGAGTCACACAAAATCTTAGCTGCTTGGACATTTTGCAGATCTTTTTTCTCAGACTCTGTAGCATTAAACACATTTTTTTTTCTTTTTTTTTCTTTTTTTTTTTTTTACCATTTTCTCCCTGAAATATTCTCTCCCCTTAGCTTCCTTGGCACTAACCTCTTCATGCCTCAGATAACACCATACCTGATGTCTTCTCCAGTCTTTGATCCCTGTCCAGGCACTGGAGGCTCCCTAAGGCTCAGCTTTTTGTCTTTGGCCTTCATCTCTCTATGCCCACTCACCTGCAGAGCTTTGACCCATGCCATGATTGAATTGAGCTTATGCTCCAGATTCTCTACCTCTAGGCAGATCTTTCTCCCTGATTCTAATTCTGTGTTTATTATACTGTCTGCTCCACATTTTCACCCATTTGCTCTTTCTTTCACAGGCTCACTCATCATTTAAATCAAATTTCTGAGCTCATTCTTATTGTGACACACCTAAAAAAGAAAAGAAAAAGAAAGAAAGTAAGAAAGTAAGCTGACTTTATCCCTGACTCCATGAAACCCGCAATAGAGTGGAGTCTTTGCTCTCTGAGAATTGTGGCATATCCCTAGTTGAATTTCAACCTCTCCTTCCTGTTAATTGACTTTCATTTTCTGTCTCCCAATAGCTACCTTTCTCAGACACTCAGGTGAGAAACTATCTAGGACCCTCCCAGCCTCCCTCAGATATCCAGATACCCACTGAGTTCTCCTGATACTTTCTTTGTCACCTAATTTTCCCTCTGCCACTCCTGTACATAATGCTCTTATCACCTCATGCCTTCAAAACTATATCAGATACTCAAATTTCCTCTACTGTTTCCTCCACTCTCTCTGCTCACCCTACCTTATTTAATCACCCTGGTAGCCTGATTTCATTTATTGGCTCCTCTGTTCAAAAGCCTTTCATGATTTCTCACTGGCTATAAGATAAAGGTCATGCTCTGACACTTGAGAGCTTCTCTGCTCTGGCTTCAGTTTGTAAAACAGCAGCAGCAACAACAAAAATAACAGCAGTTATTGGTGGTTGCTCTGCTTACTGACTGTGTGAGGCACTAGGTTATGTATCTTAAACATCTATTACTGCTTTTAATTCTCACAGATAACATAAAAGTTAGGTACCATCAATACTCCAGTTTAAATGGTAAAGATGCTGAAGTTCAAAGATCTTAAGTGGCTTTAGATCATCCTGTTTGTACTTACTGGAGCAGAAAATTGTACCTAGGAATTTCCAAAACCAAAACCCATACCCTTAACTTCTATAGAATAATAGTTCACATTAATGTCTTTCTTCCTGTGTGTGTGTTGTCATGTGAACTTAATAGTAAGCTCCCTCTTGACAGGAAAAAAAGCCTTTTCTTTATTTCTTTCTATTTTTCTTTCTTTCTTTCTTTCTTTCTTTCTTTCTTTCTTTCTTTCTTTCTTTCTTTCTTTCTTTCTTTCTTTCTTTCTTTCTTTCTTTCTTTCTTTCATTCGTTTTAATTTATCAGTATGCAATCTAGTTGATTTTTGTGTCCCTTTACTGATTCCTCTTTTCCCCCTCCCTCTCCCCCCTTTCCCCCATCATCATATCTGTTCACTTGTCTTAACAAGTTCAAGGAATTGTTGTGATTGTTGTGTCTTTTTCCCTACCACCCAACATTTGTTTGTATATTTATTTATTTATTTATGTATATCTCCCAGAAATAAGTGAGAATATGTGGTATTTTTCTTTCTGTGCCTCACTTATTTCACTGAAAATGGTACGGAGTTTCCTTAAACAATTACAGATAGATCTACCATATGACACATCTATTCCACTGCTGGTAATATACCCAGAGGAATGGAAATCATCATGTCGAAGGGATACCCATACTCCAATGTTTATTGCAACACTATTTACAATAGCCAAGAGTTGGAACCAGCCCAAGTGTCCATCATCAGATGAGTGGATAAATAATATAGGGTATATCTACACAATGGAATACTACTCTTCTATAAAAAAGAATGAATTACTACCATTTGCAGCAACGTGGGTGGACTTAGAAAAAATTATATTAAGGAAAAAAAGTCTTGTATTGTTTTTTGCCTCCTTTCCAAGTACTGCTATCTGCTGAGAGCTCAGTTACTGAGCACCTACTGCCATTTATGAGGTGTGTAACATCTTCAGTTTCATCACTGAGGCAAGGGACTCATCATTCCATTCCCTTAGGGAGCTGTGACATTAAATTCCATAATGGATGAGCTCATATTTCATGCACTGTGAAATGCTGCATGATAGGTGATTCATCTTTTTAGAAAGAACATGATCTGGGATTGGAAGATCTGTTCCAATATTGGCTCTGGAAATACAGTGGAAAACAGACATAGACCATTTACAAACTCAATATTTTGTAAATCTGGAGATTAAACCCTGTGATATCCATGGTCTTTGCTACCTCTTATGTTCTTTGATTTTTGGCCATCAACAAATGCATTCAGATATATGTATTTCGTAAATTTTAGAAAAAACACAGCTAAGCCCTCTAAGAGCAGGAAACCACCCAGTGATGAAGCTCAGCATGTTATCTGAATCCGTCTTTGCTCTTCTTCATTTTGGAGTTAGTATGGTGGAGTGGAAAGGGAAGAAGCCTTGGAGTTCAACAGAGCCATTAAAACCAAGGCCCCAATACTTACCAGCTCTCTAGTATCCTGTTTGAGCAAGTTATTTTACCTTAGCATAACTCAATAAAGATCATTCTTCTCCCATCTGCTACCTCACCATGCCATAAATATACCCTAATAATAATATGGAAGTTATTTTGTCTTTTGTTCAACAAACAAACAAAATTTCCTAGTAAGCAGTAGTAGCTAAAACCTTCTTAGTTTCTAGCTAAGCTGTTAAGCACAGCCTGGAATGATTAAGGTATGGGGAGAATGCTCTACAAATGCACACCCAATCCTGCTTTGCATATTGCACCCTGCAATTCAGAACCAAGCCACTTGACAACTGCTAAAACTAAACAAACTGAATAAATTCACTCAAAATTTAGTTAGCATTTTTCTTTAAATAAGGAGAGAATTGATTTTTAGGGCTATAAATGATCCTTGATGATAAGTTTAGATAAACTTGAAACTAATACTACACAGGTGAACATTTGGCAAAGGTTTGATGCATTTGTGACTTCCTGAGTATTTTGGGAGCAAGGCAAACTCACTTCCCAAATGCAATTTCATAAATATTCAGGTACTGGGGTGATTGTAGTAAATATGGAGGAATATGCAAAATGTTATTATACTTCTCAATCAAATATGCTAAAGAGCTCTTTCATTCATTGTACTGAATAAAAAATTCCAATGTGGCAAAATGATTTCTATAAAAGATTCATGTACAAAGTTTGAAAACTAAATTTGATTAAAAAGAAAACCTAGTTCAAGCAGTTCATTGAAAAAGTTGCTTTAAATATAGCATGGAGAAAATATTTAAATATTAAGGTGCTGCAAATGTCTTGGTCTAATTGCCTCATTTGCATTCTGCTTAGGTATTCAATCGATCCTCATACTGACCTCGACAGGTTTTTCACTATTAATCCAGAGGACGGGTTTATTAAAACTACAAAACCTCTGGATAGAGAGGAAACTGCCTGGCTCAACATCTCTGTCTTTGCAGTAGAAATTCGTAAGTATTCTCCTAAATGTTTGATTCTTCTTTAACAAATATCGCTCCTTCAGACTCTATGTTCTGGGAAAAGAAATAGCTGAAATAGAATAATTTATTTTAGTTTTTTCAGTGTTTAAAATTTATATTTGGTGATCTATCTAGGAAGATATATAGGCAATAGAAATGTTTTCATTTTCTTTGGCAGAGCTGGGTATAGCGTTGGCAAGAGAGCTGATAGCTCTCAGCAATTTGAAACTCAACCTTCACTGAAGAATTCCCATTCCATCCTGTCATGAGGTTTTGTTAAACCCAGAGCAGTAGAGTTTGTAGAGCAAAGATTTGCTCTTATTTGTTCTTATTTACTTGTAGACCAGTTGTTCAAGCATCTAGCCCTCTATGCATTTCATGGACAGCTTGTTATAACAAAGATTTCTGGACCTCCACCCTTAAAGCATCTAATTCAATAGGTTTAAGGTGGGGCCTGACAATGTATATTTCCAATAAGTTCTCAGATGCTTTTAAAGCTGCTCTGGGGACCCCAATTTGAGAACCACTTTGACAGACTACTCTCTGGGCGGCCAGGCCCATTATAAACCTTTAGAATTAAAACTCAGCATCAGAGTCAGCAGAAGCAAAAGAGTGGTTTAGTTCTTACTGGTCTAATATTGACATTTATTCCAGGACATCTCGCTGAATTTAGCATACATCAGGTCTTAGATGCCTTTTGTGCCGACAATTGCCTAAAAGGGTGGCTGGAGCTTCTTCCCGAGAGGAAGCTTGAACCACCGTGTATTTCTCCCTGGCGTTTGTTCACTGTCTGCACTCTCTCCTCCCAGACAACCGACATCAGGAAGCCAAAGTCCCAGTGGCCATTAGGGTTCTTGATGTCAACGATAACGCTCCCAAGTTTGCTGCCCCTTATGAAGGCTTCATCTGTGAGAGTGATCAGACCAAGCCACTTTCCAACCAGGTAACACTGCTTTCCCCTTCCATGGCTAGGAGCAATGCATTGGAAATAGAGTTTGGTTTTTAAACATCACCTGGAAATACCTCCCACTGCCCATCGAGGTTTCAGAGCCCTGATTTTGTTCTGAAGCTATGTTCTGTAATTAAAACCAGGCTTTTTAGAAAGCCAGGAATTTTTGCATAAATGATGTGCGAGTCTCAGCACGATTTATTTATGGGCCACCTTTCTCTTTCAGCCAATTGTTACGATTAGTGCAGAAGACAAGGATGACACAGCCAATGGACCACGATTCATCTTCAGCCTCCCCCCCGAAATCATTCACAATCCAAATTTCACAGTCAGAGACAACAGAGGTTCGTACTAAGGTTCCTATGCATTCAGAGAGGTAGAAATGGAAACAAATGGCTGCTATATTGCATAGCACAAGTATTTTCACTAATCTCAATAATGCCTTTCAGTTGAAGAACAAACAAGAAATAATAATACCACCTCTGTTTTGAAACATGGGCTCATTTGATGCATATGAATAAGTGAGTCTAATTTTATTTTACTTTTTGTATTGGCTTTGATATTCATGAAGCAGTGGGAAAACCAAGTGGGGAAGCTTACAGGGTCAATATGCAAACAACTCCATTTATCTTTTTAAGAGGTTGATAAACCCTTGGGGGGAAGCATGACTTTATGAATATTGATATAAAATAAAGCATTAAAAGAGATTAGTTCAACTTTGTAAGGCAATGTAATCTTTCAGCTGGCCTTCCCTTCCAAACAGTTTTAATGCAATGTGGCTGGGTACAGATCTTGATACCTGCAGGTGACTGCAGAATTGATGCCTGAAGGGCATGAAATAAAGCATTGTTTGTCCATTAGAAAAATGGCAAAATTTAATATTATTTCTGCTTTTCACTTCATCAGTCAAGGAGGTTCTAGACTTGCAGATTTTTAGAAGTAGATTTTTTTTGTTGTATAGGTCCAGACTGATGCAGTCTCTGGACAAAGTTGGTGGCAGAGTCAGGGACAAGGAATGTTATTTGACTCTTAGCCACATTGTAATGCTCTGTGCATTATTACTTAGTGAAAATTGTCCATATAAACCTGTGACAATGCAGGTCTGTGAGAACAGGGAGAAAAAAGCCATTATTTAAATGGGAGCAAAAGGTGGTCCTTCTGAATACAAGTGTTCTCATTAGCCCTACACTAGCTATGTACTAGGTGATAAGTTGATTGTTTTCTCAGTGACTGAGAACAGGCTTATAAGATCTTAAGCTAATTTAAGAGATATTGTTACTTTCCCCATCACTGTTACCACTATCATCAATACCATAAATATCAGTAGCTATGTTCTAAGCACCATGCCAAGATCCTTCCCATGCTATGTTCACTTAATTCTCTTAATAATACAATAAGTAGGCATTATTATTATCATTCCCATTTTACAGATGAGAAAAATGAGGCTCAGAACCATTAAGCAATTGTCCAAGGTCAATCAAACAAATAGAAGTTACAGCTGGGATTTAAACCAAGACACTCAGAAGCTAGATGCTTCAGCCTTAACCACCGTCCCTTACTGTCTTGATGATTAAAGTGGAGAAGTGTTCCCCATACTACTTGGATTCCGAGGGAATATGATTTGACATACTTTATTATTTCTTGAACTGATCTGAGCATTTAATTATGGGCCTTATAAATCAAGCACATACCAAATGAGACTGTGGAGGTAAAATGCCCTCGGTATTATGACAGAGACTTTTCTCTCCCAATGCCTTGCTTTTTGTTGTAAACTTGCTCTTAAGAGCCAGGGTGTGAAGGGAGATGTGTTCGTAAATGATTCCCTTCCCGTCTTATGAGTGGGGACATGCAATATTTCTCAGTCTGTGCCTGGCTTATTTCACTTCCTAAGTTTCTCCAAGCTCATCCATGCTGCTGCAAGTGGCAGAATTTCATTCCTTTTTATGACTGAGTAGTATTCCATTGTGTATATATGCCACATTTTCCTCATCCTGTCATCTGTTGATGATGGTTGTTTCCATATCCTGGCTATTGAAAAGATCTGCAATAAACATGAGAGTGCAGGTATTTCTTGGACATAATGATTTCCATTCCTTTGGGTCTATACCCAGTAGTGGGATTGCTGGATTATGTGGTAGCTTTTCTGTTGTTTGAGAAACCTCCATACTATTTTCCACAAAGGCTGTACTAATTTACAGTCCCACCAACAGTGTATGTGTTCCCCTTTCTCTGCATCCTCGCCAGCATTTGTTATTCACTGTCTTTTTGATAATAGCCAGTCTAACTGGGGTAAAGTGAAAGAGGAATGAAAAAAAGATAGAGAGAGAGAGAGAGGGAAAGAGGGAGAGAATGAGGGAGAAACAGAGAGAGAAAGGAAGAAGAAAAGGAAGGAAGGAAGGAAGGAAGGAAGGAAGGAAGGAAGGAAGGAAGGAAGGAAGGAAGGAAGGAAGGAAGGAAGGAAGGAAGGAAGGAAGGAATGAGGGAGGGAGGGAGGGAAGGAAGGAAGGAAGGAAGGGAAAGACAGCCATCATAACAATACATGAACTTTCAGAAGCTGTGGTTTCTACAGCTGGGAAAGGGGGAAGGAGAAGAGGAATACCAAGGAATGGACTGATGGACAAAAAAGAGCTAGATAGGAAAATAAGTTTTATTGATGTAGAATAGAGCTAGGTACCTGTAATTAACAATAATTTACTGCATGTGACTAGAAGAGAGGAGATTGAATGTCTTCAACACAACGAAATGATGTTTTATAATGAAGAATAGGCTAATTATCCTGACTTGATCATCACACATCATACTCAGGTATTGACACTCAACTCTGTACCCCACGATTATGTATAGTCAATCACATTTCAATTTTATAAAATCAGAGAGATCTGGTTCCCAATCCTGGTTTTGCTTCTGGCTACCTTGGGAAAGTTGCTTAGTCTTTCTGGGCCTCAGCTTTCCCATCTATAAAATAAATAAACTAGATTATACTAGGTCTTCAAAAAGAAATTACTTGCATCATTTCAAAATAGGAAATTTACTTAGCATTCCTTAATTTTATTTTAAGCTAGAATTTTTCTTTTACTTGTTGGCTCTGGTTAATGTGCACATGTAAGCCCCTTGAAGAGATAATTTCAAAAAGCACTAAGGTAGATGGACAGTTCTCACCCAGGAGCACCCACCTCGGTGGTACCCATGTGTAATATAAGAATTTACTTTTGAAATCATAGGCTTCCCCAGAATGGAGAGACTGTGGCATGTAGTGAGCATTTAATAAATGTGCACCAAGCTGAATTGAGCAAGGTAGCATAAATAGTGTTTTCCAAGATATACGTACTTCTGCATTTGAGTTCATGAGAATCCCTGATTCCGTTCTTGGAAGGTTCTGCATTCCCAAATTAGTTTCCAATTCCACCCTGGGTTGACAGACTGCATATATGTGCCACCACTTCTCTTATTACCTGTCTTCTCAAATATTTGTGGTCAGACTTTTATCTGTGTGTTGATGTAATCCCCAACTTTACATTTGAGGTCTAATTCCTGGCTATATTCCCAGCAACATCACTGTTTATCGTGGAGTACCTCCTGCAAACAGCCGGCTTTATTCGCTGTGCCAACAATGTCTTCGTCGCCTGCCTTGTCTTCTTTCTTTTTATATGTACAATCATATTTAGTTGCTGTTAACCTCTGAAAACATTTACTAAGATATATTGCTCTCTAGGGGATGATAAGTATTTTACTTTGTCACAATACTTCACAGATGCCATCCGTATTTTCAGAGATTATATTAACGTGGATGAGCCAACCTACTGCACAATTCGTCTCTCCTGCCCTCTCCTATAAAAGACTAATCCTATTGTTGAGCTACCACTTTTGGAGGGAATTGCAGCTTTTTAAGAAAAATTGCTTTATTAACTATGGCAAACAGTTAATGAAAAGTCTCATGTTTAGAGCTATTATAGAACCTTAAAGCAAATACAGTCCTATAATTATCATTTAATAGAGTTTCTTTCTACTAGCTCCTAAAAGTAATTACATATTGAAGTAATCCAAAAAGAGTAATCACATTCCGCATCCTATTAATAGCCTACTGAGTTACCAAATTTCTCGGCTGAGACTGTTTTCCAGAGAAAACATGAGATAATGGTTTGTATCATGCTGAGTAAAAGCATCACGTCTCTGTCTCCTTGAGTGTTTCCTTCCATTATGCCATGTAAATAATCGGTAGTGTTTGCCTGAATTCGGCATAAGCATTCAGCATCTTTAGAAATACGAGGGAAAGTCATCGTAATACACGCAAGCCTTTTATTTCATTTTATCTTACTCCATTCTATCCCTGAGCTTCAAAGCTGACTCAGTGGGTAGCAGGAAAGTACAACACTGGATAACTCTTCAATATTTAAGTCCATCTTAGGTTATTAAGGCCTGGAATAGTGCTGTTTGGGCAGATGAAGAGCTCTCCACCCAGGTTTTGAGATGCTTTTACTTTGAAAATATCAGACATATGGCATTTCTGAAAACACAAGAAACACGTAATGGATAAGAAAAGTGCAGAAAAAAAAGCAATAATTGCTCTCATCTAACACTTTACTGGTTTATGAAACCTTTTCAGTGCCATTTGCTTTCACCTAATTCTTCAAACAGCCCCATAAGGTGGGTGTGTTGTATATATATTTTTTCTTATTTTCAAAGGAGGCGAGAATATGAGACATCAGAAGAACCAGTGACTTGCCCAATGTCACACTGCCAGTACGTGAATAAACTAAGTTTGATACACATAATACCCTATAAAATTAACATAAAGCTTGTTTCTTTTCTAGTTAATTCTAAAAAGACTTCATTCACCTCATAGTCAAATAAAAACAACCATCAGAAGAGAAAAATATTGAAATTCAATTTGTCAATTTAGGATTCCAGGGAAAGTGTGAACAGAGGGGGGAATAAAAAAGCTACTTCAATTTCTATTTTAATCACAGCCATAATAATTGTAGTTAAATATATTTACAAATAATTTTATGATTTTCTTCTATTTCATAATTAATACATATTCCTTGCAGGAACATTAGAAAATACAAACAAGCAGAAATGAGATTAAAAAATAACTTAAAATATACCACATAAAATAATCACTGCTGTTTCACATACTCTTCCAGACTTTTTCTTTGCATAATGCAATTGTGAAATACATGTCCACTTTTTTCACACTTACTAATATATGATATACATTTTTCTGCATTAATGTATTTATGCCAACATTTTCTTCTGATTATCTTCCTAACTTCCACTATAAGGATGTATGGTTATCAGTTGACTATTGTGCGTAAGAATATTTTTTTCACACACCTTTGCCAAATATCTAATTACTCTCTTAGGATAAATTCCTAGAGTGGAATTACTGGATTAAAAGCTTTTTTTTAATTTAATTTTATTTTATTTTATTTTGTCGATATACATTGTGGCTGATTATTGCTCCCCATCACCAAAACCTCCCTCCCTTCTCCCTTCTCCCTCCCCTCCTCCCCCCCAACAATGTCCTTTCTGTTTGCTTGTCGTATCATCTTCAAGTAATTGTGGTTGTGATATCTTCTTCCCCCCCGTTTGTGTGTGTGTGTGTGTGTGTGTGTGTGTGTGTGTGTGTGAATTTATATATTAATTTTTAGCTCTCACCAATAAGTGTGCTTTTGATACTTAATTGACAAACTGCCCATCATAAATATTACACCAATTTATAATACCATTAGTAAAATAGGAGAGGTCCCATATTCTTACATCCAAGCCAAGTCTAGACAGTATTATTCTTTTCAATCATTGACAAATTAATTAAGTGAAAATATAATGACATTTTAAAATTCCAATTTCTTTCACCACTAGTAAAGCTAGGAGTTTTTAATAAGTAATGATCATTATTTTTTTTTGCTCTTGTAAATTGGCTATTCATGTCTTTGCCCATTTCTTAAATTATGTATTCATCAGTTTATAATTGATTTGTAAAGTCTCTTCATCTATTAATACATTAACCTTTGACCTATCAAATCTACTACATAGATTTCCCCAATATTTCAGTGTCCTTTCAATTCTGATTATGCTGTGCCCTTAAGTGTAGATGCTGTACTTTTGTATCAGTTTTTCTCTATTTAATAATATGCTTAGTAAGGCTTTCCTCACCCCAAAGTGATATCAGTGTTCACCTATCTTTCATTCTTTCTTATTTATCCTTTTTCTTCATTTCAGTTTTTTATTCATATAAAACAGATGCACAGCCCCCCATTTGTTGGCCATTTCCTATATATCATTTATGGAATAATCAGTCATTTCTAACTACTTTGTAATGCCATCTTTATTATCTTTTCTACATCAATTTCTGTTAGGTTTTTTCTGAATTTTCTATTTTTCCCATTCTGGCTATTTACTCTAGTGTTAGTATCATATTTTTCTCTAGTGGTTGCACACATATATATCTTAAAACATGACAGATGTTTTCTTCACATTATTTTACTTTTACTGTTTTACAAAGTTTGTTTCTTTATTCCCCCAAATATAAAATATATTTTAGAGTTATTTTTCAGGTGCCTGATAAGTATGAGGGGCCTTCAAAAAGTTTATGGAAAGATTCAAATTATCTTTTAATTCCATTTTTTCAGTGAACTTTTTAAAGTACCATTGTACCTTTGTGAATTTTATTGAGTTTTCCTTAAATTTCTGGATTAATACAAGCAGACGTAAAGCATTCTTTCCATCAAGAAGCGTGGTCTGACTTTCCATTGAATTGATTCTCATTTTATTACCATCAGGAATGGTTTTTAGTTTTCTTCATTTTTGTTCTGTGCAGTTCTTATTAGGGTTGTGGCTACCTACTTTATAGTTCGGATACTGTTATGACATGGATTTTGTTTTAATTATATTTTCTATTCTTTTTCTGGCTTTTGTAATATCAGTTGAGCATTTTATGATTCCATTTTCTCTCTCCTGTCTTAGCATATCAGTTGTGCTTCTTTTTTATATTTTTTACTTTGTTTACTGGTTGCCCTGGAGTGTTAAATATACATTTACAACTAATTCAAGTTCATTTTCATATAACACTATACCACTTCATGGGTAGTGCAAGTACCTTATCATAACAGAACAATCCTAATTCCTCCCTCCTGTCCCTTGTGTCATTGCTGTCATTCATTTCACTAATACACACACACACACACACACACACATACATGAATAAGCATTAATAATAGAGTACATTGCTGCTATTATTACTGTAAACAAATAGTTATATGTTAGGTCAATTAAAAAAGTAAGAAAAATAAAAGTTTTTCTCTCTCCTTCACTTATTCCTTCTTCGATGCTCTTTCTTTCTTTGGGTAGATCTGGCTTTCTGATTGTCTTGTTCATCTTCTGTTGCTTATATCAGAATATCAGAAACTGAGTAATTTATAAAGAAACAAAATTCATTTCTTACAGTTTTGGAGACTGAGAAATCCCAGGTCAAGGGAGTGTATTTGGTGAGGGCTTTCTTTCTGGTAAAGACTCTGCAGAGTCCTCAGGCAGTTCAGAGCATCACATGGCATGGGGAGCAGAAGCATATTAAAGTGCTCACTTGCTCTACTTATAAAGCCACTAGTGCCACTCCCAAGATAACCCATTAATTCATGAATGGATTAATCCATTCATGAGGATATAGCCCTCACAGTCCAATCACCTCTTAAAGGTCCACCTTTCAAATACCATGTTGGGAATTAAGCTTTAACATGAACTATGGAGGGTCAAACATTTAAACCACAGCACTGACCTATATTATTTCCCTTATCTCTAAAGAACTTCTTTCAACATTTCTTGCAAAGCAGGTCTACTGGCAAGAAATTCCTTCAGTATTTGTTTGTCTGAGAAAGTCTATTTATCCTTCACTTTTGAAGGATGATTCTGCTAGGTATAAAATTCTAGGTGAGTAAATTTTTTTTTCTCTCAACACTTTATATATTTTACATCATTCTCTACTTGCTTACATGGTTTCTGAGAAGTTGGTTGTAAATTCATATCTTTACTCCTCTGCAGGTAAAGGCGTTATTTTTCTCTGACTTTATTGACATTTTTTCTTTATCTTCAATTTTCTTTAGTTTGAATATGATATGCCTAGGTAAAGCTTTGTTGTAGTTTTATTTTGACATTTATCTAACTTGATGTATTTTTCACTTCCTGGAACTGTGGTTTGGTGTCTGTCATAACTGTCTCAAGTATTCTGTTCCTTTTTCTCTTTCTTCTTCTTTTGCTATTACCATTATACATATATTACACCTTTTATAATTGTCCCACAGTTCTTGAATGTTCTGCTATATATATATATATTTATTTCCCCAGTCTTTTTTCTCTTTTCTTTACAGTTTTTGAGGTTTCTATTGACCTAGTTTCAAACTCAAAGATTCTCTCCATTAGTAGCCATGTCTAGTCTACTAATGAACCATCAAAGACTTTCTTTTTTTCTTTCTTTCTTTCTTTCTTTCTTTCTTTCTTTCTTTCTTTCTTTCTTTCTTTCTTTCTTTCTTTCTTTCTTTCATTACAAATATTCAATGGAGGCCTCATTAAGTAGGCATGACCAATTAAATCATTAGCCATTGGTGATTAAACTCAATCACGAGCCCCTTTCTCCTCTCAGAAGTTAAGGTAGGGTAGAGTTGAAAGTTCCAACCCTCTAATCACATAATGGGTTTCCCTTGTAACCAACCCCCATCCTGTGGTTCTCTAAGGTTTTTCCGAAAGTCAACTTATTAACATAAACTCTGTTGTGGTTGAAAGTGGCTTGTTATGAATAACAAAAGATATTCCTTCCATCTTAATTAACCTTATCACTTAGGAAATTCCAAGGGTGTTAGGACCTCTGTGCCAAGGGATGATGACCAAATATATATTTCTTATTATAAATCACAATATCATAGTTACCATTTTTGTTCAATCTGTAGATGACTAGATAAAAAGTCACAGAAAAATCTTCACACTTTGACATAAGGAAATTTTTTTTTTTTAAATCCTGTTTCGTGTGTTTAGAAGCTGTGATTAAATGGTAGTGAAATGATTTCAAACCAATAAAGTTTATAGGCTGCATTACTGAGAAAGAAATAAATCCATATTTGCTGTGAACATTTGGAACTTGTGCAAACTTATCCTTACTAGGAAAACCAAAACTAGAGCAAAATTAAAACCAAAAAACTTCTGAGAAAAGGAGGCCCTGGAGTTATCTAGCTAATAAATTTAATACCATAATAGCACAGCATGTTCACACACAGGTAATTTAAAGATAGATATCTAGCATTAGCATAAGTCAGGACTCTCTAGCTGTCAGGGGATAAGTGTGATATCAGGATACATGACAATTAAGATATGGATGGGATTTAAGTTTTCCTTACATCCTCTAAAATAATTTCTGATATGCAGTTGGTAATTTGGACCCACTAAAGATAAGATTTGAGATTATAACACTAATACATTTCCTTCTGAGTTCTGATTGAACACCTCTTCACACTGATTTTTGTAATATTTGGTAAGTTCTAGATTAATATCGTTACACATTTCTTACAATGACACAACTCTCTTCTCATGGATTATGTCTGAATAAAAGACTAGAGCTTTTCTTACATTATGGCAAAGGTAGGAATTTCTTTCTGTTGTTGCTTACTGGCACTCAGTAAAAATTGTATTTTATTTATTTTATTTTTTTTCTAATTGCATAGATTTACACTTTAAGAATATGTGCTAAATAATAGCAATAAATAATGGCCATTCTTGCGTTACTTGTTACTTTAACAGGGATATTTGGTCTAGAGTTTCACAATTAAGCATAATATTGGTTGTTAGATTAAAATTGAGTTTTGTGTTTTGTGGGGGGGGGTGGGCTGAATTTCTTTTTCATTATTATTTTACTAAAAATAAATGCTTAATTAATATCTCAAATTATTTTTATTCTAACAGGAAGATAGTTTGGTTTTGTCCTTTGACATAATAATTTGGTAAAGTAATTGAATTGAAATATCCTAATACTGAACCTTGTAATTTTAATTTCCAAATCTCTTGTTCTAAACAATTATTAGTTGCTAGAGTATAGAGCATAGAGCAAGATCTAGATATTAAATGTTTGGCTTTGCCCTTCATCTCTAAAAGGGGAACAATTTTTATATTAACATCTCACTATTTGACACATAATTAATCCTATTACTACTTTTTAAAAATCTGTCAATTATTACACCACTCCTAATTCATGAATTGAGTTGCATACTTTTCAATGGGCTGTCTCAACTAAAGTTAGAGTTTTATCAGCTCATGGAGTTACTTGACTATTCGAACACTATTTTGTCATTTGAGCAATGGAGGAAAGTTTTAGGACCTTGCAATAAGTTCTTATTGTGACAACAACAAAAATATAGTCATGCACCACATAATGACACTTTGGTCAATGAGAGACCACATACATAATGGTGGTCCCCTTAGATAATAATACGATATTTTTACTGCACTTTTTCTATAGTTTGATATGTTTAGATACACGAATACGATTGTGTTGCAATTCCCTACAGCATTCAGTATAGTAATATGCAGTACAGGTTGGTAGCCTAGGAGCCATAGGCCATACCAGATAGCCCAGATGTGTAGTAGGCAATACTATCCAGGCCTGTGTAAGTACATTCTATGACATTCATATAATTAAAAATTGCATAAGCATGCATTTCTCAGATCATATCCCTGTCATTAAGTGACCCATGACTGTCCTCAGGATTTTCAAGTGAAAATATTGAAAGAGTAGCCCTTTACACACCATGAAGTACCTTCCATATTTTATGCAACATTCTCCACCCTTGGTGTTTCTTCCACATTTAGTGTCAGTGTGATTTTATTGAAAACTAGATATCTCCTAGTTTCCCTGTTGTAATCTCTTCTTTCCATCCTTCCATAATCATGGAAACATGAGCCAGCCTTTTGTACTGTGTGCAAGGAAGTGTCCTCGGAGTGAGGCTTTAGCAATGAATAAGACATAGTCCCTGACATCAGGGAGTTCCCAACAGCACACTCAGCCATGTTAGTAATATTGTGAAAGTGCTGTTTATTTTGGTAGTGGCTATTCATGAAATACCCGCAGGGGAGTGGTGACTACTTGGTGGTCTCCAAACAGGTCTGTCTGACTCCAGGCTTGCCCCCACTTGACTCAGTCCTTACTAATAAACATTCCTGGTGATGTCTTTCTTCTTAAAATTCTTCTCTGGCTCTACATTTCCTATGGATTTAACTGAAACTTAATAGCTGAGTGAACAAGGCATTGCATGATGTACCCCCAGTATACTTTGCCTCTGTCATCTTCTTTTTCTCACCACCTTAAACTTTAAGCTCCAAAATTTTGGGCCATGTCTAATGTCCCAAATTTGCCATGCTCTTTCCTGTCCATGCTTTTGGCTCTGCCTCACTTCTCTTATTAATCTAAGAAGAGTTTCAGATTGCTTAGTTTTTTTTTTTTTTAATTTGTTGTTAGGATGTAGTGGTGTCTTCCTTCTTATTTCTTCTCCTTCATATCTCACCTTAACTGAAGTTGCCTCTTAAGTGAAGCCTTGCCAGACATTTCAGACCATCTTGGATATTTCTTCTTTTGCTCTGGGAACACTGCACTAACCTCTATCATGTTTCTTATCACTCTGCATTCTGATCATATGTATTCCTTTCTGTCTCGCATTAGAATATGAGCTCTGTGAGGGCAGTATCCCAACACTTAAGAAAAGTGGGTTGACTGAATACATGAATTAAAAGTGAAAGAGTGGATGAGAAAACACTTTGTACGTGTCATGTTTTTCAGCAATTTCAGGAATTAGTTATCGTTATGGAAAAATGATTATACTATGAGATAAACTTTAGGCTGAAAAAAAGAACATGCCTTTTGAAGCTAGAATACTCTAAATAAATCAGTGCCCCATCACTCATTGTTTCCATCCATTCATCGATTCATTTACTTTTTTTTTCCATAAGTTATATTGGACATGTAGGTTTTGGGGCCAGGAAGAGATGACCTTCGAATGTATTAATTTGCAAGTATTATTTTATTCAAGATGGGCCAAGTTGCAGATCGGATGAGATCTGACACATTCAGAGTTAAGTTCTCACTGCTTAAAAAATCAAAACTAATTTCTGGTAATGGGTATGCCCCCAGTATGAATCTGGCCTTCATATCATGGGCAGGAGGGGTGACAATTAGCTTTGTATCTCATGAATACTCTTAATAGATAGATAGATAGATAGATAGATAGATAGATAGATAGATAGATAGATAGATAGATAGATAATATAAAAAATAAACCATCAAACAAGCAAATAAATTTTTAGAATATATTTGTATGGAAAGTAGGGTTGGCTGAGTAAGGACAGCCAGGACAGTTTCACCCTGATTAGACCATTAGATCAATTGGCAAATGAGTTTCTTTCTTTCTCTCTTTTTTTTTTTCCTAAAATAAGAACTTTTTTTTTTTATGAGCAGCATGAAATACCATCCAAACATGCTTCTGATTTTTCACTTTTATAATTTAAAGGTAACCAAACAGCTTTTTGTGGAACAATTTTCCCCCTTAATTGCTCCAGTATGGAAGATACTCTGTTGGCAGATCAAAATGGCAGATGTCTTTTAATGCCTGGCCATTTTCATTTGTGTAAATAATTATGTCCCTTTTCTGCCTGAAATTCATTACTGCAGTTTGTCCCACACAGAACACAGTTTATCTGGGACCCCACTTTCTCCCCAACCCAACAAAAAGAAATAGGTCTTCTTAATGTATCATTCAACCTTGAAGTGTTTGCTCTGGTCACTGACTTAATCCTAAAGATACATATTCCACTGAATTCCTTGGTAGTTTTCCTCATCTTAAACTAAGAAAAATCTAAGCAGTATGTTCTTTTCTCCCTCTATATCCTACCATCAAAGAGAAAATTGTCCTGAAACAAAAGTGGAGGGAGAGTTGATTCTAAGGGATGTGATAAAATTAAAAATGAAAAAAAATCTATTAATGCCAACAAACAGTGCATACTCCAAGTCTCATATACACTCTTGAATTTCTCACATTCACATAAGCAATTATTCCTGCCATGCTATTCTTGATGATGTATTTCTTATATTTCATATCCCTCAGTATGAAAGACAGTAATTGAAAGAACATGATAACCGCACCCCCAGGAGTGTGTAGCTCCTTGATTCAGTTGAGAGACATTATAGCCATCAGAGTCTTGGCTCAGACAATGTTTTTCATTAGTATTTTAGAGATAGTCTCTCAGAGAATTTGCCTCATCGTAGCATTTCTCCCATCCCAAAATACTAGGAAAATAGATTTTTTTTTTTTTGCCTCCTACATGTTGGTTTGTTTTTGAAGGGTCTCTGTGTGTGTGTGTGTGTGCAGAAATATTGTGGGAACAGAGGTGGTAATCAAGGGAACCGTTGATTCTTTCTGGGCCTTTCTGCCACAAAAGTCTTAGGTTTCTAGCAGTTGCTTTTTAATCTGGAACTGGAGTCTATCTGGCTCTAGCTACAAGCTATGATGATGTTCATCTCATTTACCAACTATGTTAGGGAAATCTGGTAAAAAGGAACCAACACAATTGGCATTCAATAGTCTTACAGAGACAGCTGTGGGCTAATAAAAATACAGTAAAATGTAGAGGAGTTTGAACCCTACTTCTGTTTGTATTTTCCATGAGCAATTCTGTTTGTATTTTCCATGAGCAATTGCTTCCCTCTTTGTTCCTCAGTTTCCTTTCCTATAAAGTAAGGGTCATTATACTTTATGTACACAGTTTTAAAAAATTATTTGGAATAACATATGGAAGTAACAAGGAACAGGGTTTTCCCATATTAGCAGTTCAATAAATGTTTCTTGGTTGAGTATGACTCAGTCGAAATAATAATATAGTCAGCCCTCCATACCTGCAGGTTCCACATCTGCAGATTCACCTAACCTGGATCAAAAATATTCAGGGAAAAATAACAATACAGCAATTTAAAAATACAAATAAGAACAATACTGTATACCAACAATTTACACAGCATTTGCATTGCATTAGATATTACAAATAATCTAGAGATGATTTGAGGTATGTAGGAGGATGAGCATAGGTTATATGCAAATACTATGCCATTTCAAATCAGGCACTTGAGCATCTGCAGATTTGTTATTCCTGGAAGAGGTTCTCGGAACCAATTCCCTGAAGATACCGAGGGATTACTGTAATGAGATAAAAATATGAGAATATTTAGCAGGGACAAAATACATAGTATAGGATAAAGGCAGTATTGGTCATACTGGGTTCAAAAGCGGGGAGCAGGAGAAGACAGAGAATGGAAATTGACTGGAAATTAGTGATGCAGTAAAATCTGGACTGTTCAAAAAGCCTGATTCATGTTGAGATGCATGGAAAGGAATATCATCCAGCCATTCATTCTGTCAACACACACAAAAAAATTGCTAAATGCACAAAGGAGAGCAAAAAGGTGAGTGGGACACAGTCCCTGTCACCCAGGAGGTTCCTGTCTGGTGGAGAGGACAGACATTCAATCACCACAGGGTGTGAAATGTACAATATGTGTAGTGACTGTTCATATGGTGTTCCAGAAAATAAAGATAAGCACACAGCCTATTAGCTTCCTCTTTAAGCATTGGTAACATCAGAATTATATATGATACAAATTTTAAAAAAAAATATTTGAAATTTCTATTATTTTAGTACCTAAGATTGAAGATAACAAACATTGACTGACATCAAAATTTAGAATTAATTCATCAAAGTTCACAAATTTAAATGAGTGTAAATGAAATCTAAATTATTAAACTTCCAAATGATGTCTTTTGCGAATTTGCAGCATGTATGAAGGTACTTCAGAAAGTTTGTGGAAAAAATAGAAATAAAAGCTAATACAAATCTTCTCATAAAATTTTTAAAGACTCCTCATATATTTCTGAAATTGTTAAAGCTTAAAATTCCACTAAAACCTGTGGGACACACACACCATAATATTTCACGTATGTGTGTGTGTGTGTGTATATATATATTTTTTTCATTATCTTGCTAGAGCTATTGCCACGTGTCTAGGGAATGTGGAGTAGGCTCAGAGGAAAGTAAGCAAATAATGATTATTCTGCTAGTGACTGGATAAGTACCTGTCTTCAAGTATGGGGGAAGTTTTTCTCTGCTAGATAGATCAACTTTATCTCTGAGGGTTGCATAGAAATAGTAAAATAGGTAGATGAGGGCCAGAACTGAATGAAATATCTCCCTGGGAGCAAGGCTTGGTCTTAGATTCTTTAAATCTTTAATGGTCTCAAAGGAGGAGCCCCAGACCAGTGTACTCTGTGGCCTTTCTGCACAGGCTACAGTGTTTCTAATCAGGTCAAGCATTGGTGACTCTTTAACTTCAGAGAGGGCAGAGGAAAAGGAGTGACAAGGAAGACCATTTTAAGAGCTATAGGGAAGCTGCTGCGGTGACTGATTCCCTCACCATAGCTTACCTTAGGTCTCTCTTGACACCACGGTGAGAGCAGAATATATTCGTCCTTTGCTGCAGTGCTTCCTCTTGTCACGTTTGTAACAAGCAGGAGATATGCCCATATATTGCCCATTTTACTCTTTTCCAAATTTCTTTTCATTTGGCTAATGCAAGGTTAGTATCTAGTGCAGTCTAACTATCAAGGGACTGTTTCTCCATCATAATTTTCCCTTTAAATGTCAGTGTTTATGTATCCTTCCACTGTGTTTCATTGTCATCACAATACTTGTGTTTGTATCCCCAAATGGATGCCATGGAGACCATCATTATCAAGAACATTTATGTTTTGTTAGTGTAGTGACAAAACATACAGGTTAAAAACAGCATGTGATTAAGAGTTTAAGTGGTAGACATAAAAACTTGAAATGTGAATTTGTTTTTCCATTAATAGAAACACTACAATTTGTGCATGATGTATATTACTAATGAATGGCCCCTTTTGCAAGTTTTTGCCTAAGTGTAAAAAATAAAATAAAAGGAACTGGTTACATGTCTGGTTTGTGGCCAGGGATGAGAACACTAGGTGTCAAGATGAAAAATCAAGGTGCTTGAAAAACATTTTTTATCATGGGAAATATGTCACCCAGGACTGAGGAGATGAACCGTTTTCTTACCTCTAGATGATGAAGCCTTCTGTGTAGGCAATTGCATTCAAAGCTGCAGTGACATTTCCAAGAATTCACTTTCCTCTCTTTGCCAGTGGGGTTCTCCTCCTCATTAGTCTACTGCTCAAAGGGGAGAGCTTACAGAAAAGATTTAATATTTACTGGCACATGTCCAATAGGCCAGCACTGTGCTAAGCAGCTTTATGAATGGAATCAAATTTAACCTAAAAATGATTAGTTTTATAGACAAGAATATGAAAGCTGAAGACATTACTTAATATGTTTAAAGTCAGGCAATTAGAGCATAGATAATTCAAGATTCAAGCCCAGGCTTGTTTGACACCAAAGACTGAGGAGTTTGCTCTTTAGAAGATTTATTTAGGAAAAGGATCTGAGAAATCTCTTGATGGACGTTCTTAAATGGATGAAATACTTGTCTTTTTCTGGCTCTTATTTACCAGAGTGAATCTGACACTTCTTTTGGAAATGTGTCCTCATCGAACTTCTTCTTTGCTTGAGTTGCTCCTAAATCTCAGTAATGTGTATGTTCACAGTAAGGGGACCCTCTCAAAGATGGAAAAGGAGTAGCTGGCTCCTTAAAATAATTTGATGAAAGAGAATCTGTAGTCAAATTTAGGATGCAAAATTGGTTTCTAGTTAAGAGGTTTCATTATTGTTGTTACATTGTTTCTTTTACCATTTATGGGTCTAGATTTGTTTTTCATGAAGTTCCTGACCATATGGGCTGTTTTTGATCAGTGATCAGAGTCAATCCCAAGAAAGACCATCACAGGCCATGATACTGAATCCCCAGATTGCCTCTCGTGAAAGGAACCCAGTGCTTCCATTGGTGCTGGGGCAACTTGGATCTAGAGGAAAAATGTTTTATTGACTCAAGCAACATAACACACTTAAGTACCAAGCCAGGTTGTTAGAAATGCCCTCTCTTTACCATCCTCACCCTTCCCCAGTTCCCGAGCCCTGGAGGATCTCAATACTGGCTGTTAATTTTTCTGGCAAGATTCCTTAGCCCTCTGGAAGCATAGCACAGAGGGTAACCACTGGATTTTATCACATTGTTTAGTTTCAGTAACAACCTCATAAGACAAGCTTGATACCAAACAGTCTCCTTGTTTTAAAGAAGGAGAGAACAAATCTATGTTTACTAGAGGTGAGAGGGGGAAGGGAAAGTGGGGTTGGGAAGATATTGGGCACAAAGAGTAATTATGAATTATAATAATGAATATGCTAATAATATTGATTTGACCATAACATGGTGTAAGCAGGTGATGGTAGTCAATGCTGTACCCCCAAATATATACAATCAACTATATTTCAATAATAATAAAGAAAAGATGAACAAATGAGGCTCTAAATGGGAAAAATGACTCAATCTAAAGCATATAATAAGTATATGGCCAAGAAGAGACCCTTAGTCCATTTCTTTCCCACCTCTTGAACTGATCTTAAAATCCATATGTAAAACATGCTTTACTAAAAGAGATTAAAAGGAAAAGTTCTTGATATTCTACTGATCTATCATTCAGAGATTGTAAATGGTTCAGTCATCTGGGTACTTTGATGATGAGCTTTTATGTAACAGTTTCAGTGTGTCGGAGAGGACTCAGCTATTCAGAATATGAACATCTTAAATTCACATGCTTGTGTTGTGCTCAGATCCATATTTTCCATTAGTGTTTGATTTTCAATTACCTTCATGTGTAAGCCAGCCTGCTGTGACCTGGAGGAGCAGTCATGAATGGATGGTACATTTAAGGATAGATTTTAAATCATGACTTCCACCAGTCTGTAAAAACAAAATCATTCCATTCACATCCCCTCCAACCATGACACTATGGGAAACAGAGTAGGGCCAAACAGAAAAACCAAGTAAATGGTCTACTGAGGATGTCATCTATGCCAGAGAGTTATATTTGACTGAGCAATTTAATTTGCTTTCCTTTTGAAATTGTTGAAGTTTATTTTTATTCCTGATGACATTTAAGATGATTAAAATGAGGTAGATACTGTAACTTTTAATTTGTGAAAGTCTTACTGCAACACAAAACAATTTTTGTAATTGCTAAGTTTAGAACACTAGTATAGCCTAGAATAGGAAAGAACAGTGAGGTGATTGGATTTTTCACTTAACATTTTATTTGAGTAGTTTACATATTTTTCCCACTATTTTCCATAGTATATATAATTTTTCTTCAGTGACAAGCGCAATATATGTAAATCATACAAAATTAAGAAAATACAGAAACAAGAGCTAGCTGTTTTGCCTTGTTTTGATTGAGATGTTGGCAGTGAAGGGCACAGAATCTGTCATTATAAGGTCTGCTAAAGCCAGTGAACACACACAGCTTACCTCTTGCATTACTCTGAATGCCCGCTCATCCCTAAATGAGACTATCTACTCTGTGTATGTGTGTGTATGTAATTTGATGTATCATATCAAGATTTTCTACTATTTTATAATAGCAGTGTTTCCCCCTCCAGAAAATACATACTGGAAAAAGTATTTTTGGCTAGTAGAGAAAACATGATGAGGAAGAGGGTAGAGGTTACAAAAAATCGAGAAATACATTAAAGTTGACATCTTAAAAATTTTGGTTAAACCTTTCCCAGAATACAGTTACGTCATTTGTTCAACAAGTATTTATTGAATGTCTGCTGTGTATCTGCCACTGGAGAGACTAAGATGAATCAGAGAAAACCCCCATTTTTAAGAAGTTCACAGTTTCGTAGAGGTCAAAGTGGTTATGTCAACAAATCATGACAGAGGAGAGGGAAACCTATTTCTATAGGAATATACAGTGTTATGGGTCACAAAGGAGATGATGGGAGAGGTTTAGGAAAGCCTCCCTGAAGAAATGACTTTTGAATTAATTTTGAGGCTTGAGAAGTTCAACTGTCATGATAAAAGACACAGCTCTTTTTGACAAGAGAACAGTAGGTAAAAATGCTAGGCACGTGGAAGAGCATGGTGTGCTTGCAGAACAGAGGAGCTTTGCATGTCAGGCTGAACAGGCTCATGTGGGAAGGGGAAGGGTGTGAGCCTGGCAGACAAGTTGAAGTCAAGGTCAGGGAGATATCTGGTGGTCCACCGTGTGGAAGTGGGCTGTGTATTGTGGGCAACAGAGGTAACTTAGAATCATTTCAACCAGGAGGACTAACATGTCTTACTGGGTAGCTGATGGTGTTTGAGTTTAAATGAAACCATACGCTGCAAGTTTTATAAAGAAGATATTTTCCTTTGGGACTTGTGAGTAGGTCCATAGCTTGGACAAGTTTTGAAGGTAGACTTGGAAATTCTTTAATAAAAACACAAACACATAAATAAACAAAAAATGGCCCAAGGCTTGTTAAGAAGTAGAGAAAGTGTAAACATGAAAAGAAGCGTTTTTGTCTTTTCTTACACTGACTTAAATATTTAATTATACCCTATGCTAAATATAATGCATAGCTGAAACTCGTGCTTTCTTGTAGCATTTGATGAAGGGGCAATGCCCAAGCAGGGAATGGTGTGGTTAGCTTGCCAATGAAGGTGTTCAGTATCTATCCAATAAAAAGAAAAAAAACAATTTCTGAGATTTGTCTCAAAATGCAGAGAGTTGGTTCAGTGATCCCATCATGCCAAATGACGGTGGCTTCTCTAGATACTTAGATTAGAAAAGTGGAAGGATTCTGGTTGAGAAGGTGCCGTGAAATCCGCCCAGCTGAATGTGACTGTGATTCCAATGGTCTTGATACGAGTGCACACCTGTCTCCCCTCTGCCGACAGATAACACCGCAGGGGTTTACGCCCGGCGCGGGGGGTTCAGTCGGCAGAAGCAGGATTTATACCTCCTGCCCATCGTCATCAGTGATGGTGGGATTCCGCCCATGAGCAGCACCAACACCCTCACCATCAAGGTCTGCGGGTGCGATGTGAACGGGGCGCTGCTGTCCTGCAACGCAGAAGCCTACATCCTGAATGCCGGCCTCAGCACGGGGGCGCTCATAGCCATTCTCGCCTGCATCGTCATTCTCCTGGGTAAGGGGTCTGCCTGGTCACCTGCCGGAAGGGCCTTACAGCAGATGCACATCCTTAAATCGATCATTCTCAAGGACAGGCTGGTTGTAGGACCATGCTGGTTGTGGACAGTTTAAAACACGAGAGAGGAGGTTCCTGCTCTCATGCATTTGACGGCACAGTTGCCCGGATGGGGAGGGGGTTACTGTGGGGGACATGAACATGCAGCGATACCAGAGAGGAGGGAATGTTAGGATGAATCTTTTGCTGAGCATTGCAGGACTACATAGCAGAAGCCATCTGGGGGTTGGAGGAACATCAGAGAAGGTTCTCAAGAGGAATTTAGGTAGAGAACTGGTATATGGGCAAAGGTTTTGCCTTGCAAGAGGAAGGAGAAGGGTTAGGGACAGAGGGGGCAGAAAAAGTTACCATGATGCAAAAGAGAGCATGTGATGGATTCTAGGAACCAGAAGAAGGGAGAAGCTGTGCCTTGATCCTTCCCCTAATTATCATGTGCATATTTGTGTGCAGCCTATGGGAACCCCTGGGAAGCTTGTCCTGCACTTGCCAGCTGAGTTAGGTGCCCTCTTCTTCACTTCTATCCCATCTGTGATTTATTCTGCAATAGTGGCAATGTGCTGTTGCTGATGACATCTACCATTGTGGGACCTCAGGAAGATTAAACCATTCATCCCAACATCCCAGAACTGAGTGTCAAAATCAGGATTCAAGCCTGTGTATGTCTGACATCAAATCTATGGTTTTTCTCCTGATGTTTAGTTGTCCATTGAATGAATGAATGGGACCCAATTCCATAGGAAAAGAGCTAGTGAGTTCCGTTCAACAAATAGTTACTGAGTATTATGTGGGTACTAGGCCCCAAGTTAGGCCCTGAGGGATAAACCGAAGAATTATACAAGATCTCTGTGCTCTGTAAGTTCAGAGTTTGTCAAGGAAAGTCTGCATGGACAGATAAACAGAAGCATGTGGTGAGTGCTGTGATGGGGACATGAATCAAAGGGAGAGGCACAGGGGGGATGTGCCTGACTTTGCCTGGGAAAGTCAGAGACATCTTCATGGAGGAGGTGACATATATGTTGGATGCTGAAAGAGTTTTCCAGCTGGTGAAGATGTCTGGGAGGGATGGATACTCCAAACAGAGGGAAAACAATGTGAAGAGCCCTGCAGGATTAAGAGTGGTGGACACAGATGTGTAAACCACATGATAAATGTTACCATGATGATTAGAACAGGGCCAGGTGGTTGCATGGAGCAAGTGCCAACAGCCTTGTCTGTTGTCAGGATGGGATGCCTGGGAATGTTTCCATGATGAAAGATAGAAAAGAGTCAGCCGAGGAAAGAGAGTGAGAAGGAGTGGTCTGGGCAGGAGAAGGTGCTCCTAAGAACAAGGCACAGAGCTCTGGGAACATTGTGAAGTCCAGGGCAACTGCAGCCCCTCACTGCCGCATCTCAGAGTGGCGGGGGACCTAGAGGGGCTCTCAATCTGCTTGCCAGATTCAGCCCCAAACAGTTTCTTCAGTCTTGCTGAGTGTGTGGGAGAGTCTTCTAACGGAATATTGCAGAAGCCTCTTGGGAGGAGGGGAAAAGAGGGAATCGATAAAGAATTAAGCAGTGTCTGAGCTTTCTTTATAAAGGACCCTGCTCACTGTTCCTAGATTGCCCAAGCTTAATGGAATCCCCTCTCCCAGGAAAGAGATGGGATTGCCTCATCTGGGGTTTCAGCTGACACTATTTTCCTATGTTTAAATAAGTTAGAGAAGATTTATCTCCTGGGGATCTTTATAAACTTCCCCTGCTCCATATAGTGGTTTGGAGAGTCCAGCCATGCTTATGATAACACTTTTTATTAAGTTATGGTAGGGTCAAGGCTGTTCGTCAGACCACTGGGCAGGGTCTAGCCATCACCTCCTACAAGAAGGTAGGTTCTGAAGTCTCTAAATGTCCTCATTCTTAAACTTTGGAAAGGCAGCTACCTTCCTTTGCAAAGAGAAACTGACATTAGGCACTTTTAAGAGACTGCAGAGCAACATAATTAGAATCTTCCTAGTTCTTAGGAAGAAGATTTCTAAATAGTATCTAGATTTGCTATAAAAAGTTCAAGAGAATTCCAACCTGCCAAGTTGTTGGATGCAAAGTTTTCACGGGAGCATCTTCGAGAAAAAGAGCCAGGCAGAGGTCAGTTTTACACATCTTTGGGGATTCCGGGCAAAGCTCTCATTTCATAAACTGGTTCCAGTTCTGAAATGTTTGTATGCCACGGTTTATGGTAAGCAGAATTCCTCCGGGAAAAGAATCCAGAAATACCAAGCTTAATATATGCTTACTTTCTTTTTCTTTCCCTGCAGTTATCGTAGTGTTGTTTGTGACCCTGAGAAGGCAAAAGAAAGAACCACTGATTGTCTTTGAGGAAGAAGATGTCCGTGAGAACATCATTACCTACGATGATGAAGGAGGAGGAGAGGAGGACACTGAAGCTTTTGATATTGCCACCCTCCAGAATCCTGATGGGATCAATGGATTTATCCCTCGCAAAGACATAAAACCTGAATATCAGTACCTGCCTAGACCTGGACTCCGGCCAGCACCCAACAGTGTGGATGTCGATGACTTCATCAACACGAGAATACAGGAGGCTGACAATGACCCCACGGCCCCTCCGTATGACTCCATTCAAATCTATGGTTACGAAGGCCGGGGCTCGGTGGCCGGGTCCCTGAGCTCCTTAGAGTCTGCCACCACAGATTCAGACTTGGACTATGACTATCTACAGAACTGGGGACCTCGTTTTAAGAAACTAGCAGACTTGTATGGTTCCAAAGACACTTTTGATGATGATTCTTAACAATAACAACACAAATTTGGCCTTAAGAACTGTGTCTGGTGTTCTCAAGAATCTAGAAGATGTGTAAACAGGTATTTTTTTAAATCAAGGAAAGGCTCATTTAAATCAAGTGAAGTTTTAAAGAGAGGATACATTTAATCAAACTGCAAGGACGTCAAAGTGGTACATACTGTGAAGTACCTTTTCTCACAAAAAGGCAAATATTGAAGTTGTTTATCAACTTCGCTAGAGAAAAACCACTTGGCATACAAAATATTTAAGTGAAGGAGAAGTTTCATGGTGAACTTACAATGAAGGGAAATTGTCGATGTGTTATGAACATCTAAGTCTTTCTTCTTCTTTTTTTTTAATTTGTCAAAGAAGCTTCCACAAAATTAGAAAGGACAACAGTTCTGAGCTGTAATTTCGCCTTAAACTATGGACACTCTATATGTAGTGCATTTTTAAACTTGAAATATATAATATTCAGCCAGCTTAAACCCATACAATGTACGTACAATACAATGTACAATTATGTCTCTTGAGCATCAATCTTGTTACTGCTGATTCTTGTAAATCTTTTTGCTTCTACTTTCATCTTAAACTAATACGTGCCAGATATAACTGTCTTGTTTCAGTGAGAGACACCCTATTTCTATGTCATTTTTAATGTATCTATTTGTACAATTTTAAAGTTCTTATTTTAGTATACATACAAATATCAGTATTCTGACATGTAAGAAAATGTTATGGCATCACACTTATATTTTATGAACATTGTACTGTTGCTTTAATATGAGCTTCAATATAAGAAGCAAACTTTGAAATAAAAAAAAAACGATTCTTTTTTAATTCTGGGTTTGATTCTTAACATTGAGGAAAAAAATAAGTATTTCTAATGATTCATTTATATTTCTAATTTAATTGGGATCTTTTAATAACCCTATTTATGATCTGTTACAGTCTGTCTGCTGCTTTTATTGTTTATTTAAAATCAAATATGTTTTACAAATGTTTTTTCAGACAAGATTCTGTAATATCCTGTAAAGCTTCTTTTTGGTACATTCTCGGTGTTAGCCTCCTGGCTTACCTTCGCACACATCTTCTAAATAAGAAGGATGCTAAAGCTCTAGGTCAGTCTATGACTTCACAATATGTGTTATAGAATATGCATTTATCTTGTATATCAGTACTTAGCTGGTTATGAGAGACGAATCCGTGAGGGAATGAAACTATCAAACCTCTAATATTCAAGATGCAGATTCTATGCCCTACACTGGGCATTTGGGAGTTGAGGAAGTGAAGAGTCAAAAATATAAATTTGTCCCAGACTCTGATGTTATTCTATTTTTTCTTATGTTGATCTTGCCATGCTATTATAAGACTCTGACAGTTGAAACTGCTTTTTTTTCCCTCCTATAACTTTAACTTTTCTTAAAATAAGGTGGCATTTTACGTTTTGATAAGAGAAAGGACAATTCACTTCAAAATCTTTGTTTTAGAGTATGTTTGGGGCCATAAGCTCAGAATGAGGGCAGGGGCAATGTTAGATTCTGAGGGTCAATGCCATTTGACCCATGAGTAGCCTGCAGTCCTCTGCAGTCCCTTCTAGCTTCCTGAGGATTGGGACTTACGTGAAGGACATTTCACCTGCTCCGTTGGGCCAAAGGTCAAAATGTAGCAATACTGGGGGAAAGACCACACAAAGACATGCTGCAAGTGCTTTCTCTCTTTCTCCCTAAACACAGGGCACATGGTGTTTTCTTGGATTGCAGACCATTTTTAGATTACCTTTTTTTTTTCTTTCTTTCTTGTAAAAACTTGTTTCGAACATTTCTTTATATCCTGTTAACATACTATTTTTATGACTCAGTCAAAATGCATACAAAGAGAAATGTTTTTATGAAGTGCTCACTTCTATTTCACTTTGCATTTAAATCAAATTGGGCTGAACACTTCAATGGAATGAATGCTGTGGACAATGTCATTTAAGAATCTCTCATTTTGGTGAAGGATTGCACATTCTTAATACTTCCATAATTGCAGGTTGTGTTCATTTTTTTTAATATAGTTTTTGTAATCCAAAGAATATTTTGCTAGATTTGCACAGATCTCCAATTGAATTTGAAATGAAGAAATAACTCAAAAGGAATATGAATAGATCGTAAACAAGTATACAGCTATAAGTAACCCCATCACCATGGATGATCCTTTTTTCTAGAAATGTATTTGGATTAGAGTTGACAACTACATTTTCACATTTTTATGTTTAAGTTTCTTTTTAAAAGGCTGTCTACTTTTCAATAGTTAAAAATACTTGCTTTTCTTTTTTCTTTTTATCTTTTCTTTTTTACTTTAAGCCTCTATTGTTTGTAGAACCCTCTTAGAAATTGGAAATAAAATGTCTTTCCCGACTAGTGGAGTCCTTTTTCATTTGGAACATATTACCTTAAAAGCAATTTTAGTTTAAGTGGTCCTTCCTTATTTCAATATAAAGGAATCACTGCTTTATGACATCAGTGCAGCTAAAATAAGGAACACCGATTTGCTCTTCTTGTCCCTGAGTAATGGGCATTGCTTATATTCATTATTCATTCATTCATTCATCAAGTTCGTACTTTGTAGACCCTTTGCGAGTTGTTTGAGGATGTAGAATGAATCTTGCCACCTTCCTTGACAACTTTCAGTCCTTTCAACCCCGTATCAAAATATCTATCCTGTTGTCTTATAATCACCTATTTGCCTTTATGCTCACCCACCTCCCTGGACAATACTACAGGATATTTTATCCTCTTCAGAGGTTGAAGAAACAAAATAATAAAATAAGACATAAGAGAAGGGAGAAGTTGAGATGCTGAGTGTAAATGGAGGGCAGGCTAAATGCAGCAATACGGGGCAGATCTTATATTTAGCTAAATTCACTCTTAAAAGGGTTCCTTGGGAGGATGGAGAAGATATGAGAGCATCTTATTTATATCACTTGGAGAATGTGTTAAAAATACACCTTTGTGGTGCCCAGCAAGTATGGCTCTGTGTGTCAGGTGGGACCTGGTCTGGAATACTTGAAATTGCTCCTGGGTATTTGTGCTACAGCCTTCACCACTTTTTGAGACTTTTACAGGACAATGGGGGCAGGTGGGGATGGGCAGCTGGGATCTCTGAGCAGACGAGTGGCAAAGTCCATCTGGTAGGCACTGTGGAGGATTAGGAGCATACAAACCTAGAGACATGTCAGGAGGGTTTGGGTGAAGTTCAAAATGAGATCAAATGAGGGTCTGAAATGATTCAGTTAGTTGGGGATGGAGAGGAGGAACGACTTCTCTGCGTCTGCCCTGCAACCAGCTTGGTTGGTCTGGACTATCTTCATCTCAGAACCTAAAGACTGACACAGCTGATTTCTGCCTCCCAAACTCTTCTCCCTGAAGAAGCCAGAGGGATATTTTAAACCTACAATGCAGATCATATGACTCTATAACAAACCTCTGGCTTCCCAAAGTCGTAAAATAAATTTCAATTCCTTTACTTTATTGTTTTACATGATCAGGGCTGTGCAAACCTTTCCAATTTCATCTTACTCCTTTCTCCTTTCAGTGTGCTGCGCTCCAGCCACGCTGGTCCTCTTTTAGTTCCTCATGCAAACGAAACGTGTTCCTTTTTCCAGTAGATCACCCTTTTGTTGGTTTCTTTTGTATTGATTACAACTTTTTAAACTTATTTTGCTTTTTGGCTTCTTGTGTGTGTGTGTGTGTTTGTAGGTCTGACTGCCCCACCAGAATGTAAGCTCCAAGAGGGCAGGAATCGTGTTTTCTTTTTCGCTGTTGTATGCCTATTTCTTTACATCATTCCTGAAACATAACAGGTGCACAATACATATATATTGAATGAAAGAAAATATGCTAATAAGGCAGATTTATCAGAATTTGATAACTGATTAGAGATTGCCAGTGTGATTTTCAGCTTCCTTACCTATGATATTGAGTTCTTTGTGATCATAGCACCTGGGACTGTGAATCCAAAAGCAGTGGGTTTGGAGGAAAGAAGTTGAATTAAGTTTGGATTGGAAGTGTAAATTGAAGGTGTTTTCTGCGACAGCTGGATGGAACTGTCCAGTAGGTAATCAGAAGTACAGATTTACAGCTAGCTCCCTGCAGAAGTAGTGAAGACGCTGCTTGACATAAAGAGTAGGAGTCACCAAGTTTGAGTTGAAGACTCAGGAGTGATTGTGTTTCTTCTAATTGGGTTTTCACTGCCCTCTTCCAACTTTAAAAAATATTTCAATGTTGAAGTCTTTCTACTATTGGAGAGTAAAGCTGATTTTACTTTTATTAATAAGGATAATTAGTATGTACAAACCTTATTCTTGTATGTCAAATGCTTTGAAAACTAGGAAGGGCATATTAATTTGCTAATTCTTCTCTTCAAATAGTGTGCCTTTTTAGAGCTCATACTGTATGGGAGTTGTGTATTGGGCCTGAGACATTCATTTGTGCTACCACACCCACATTACACTGGAGGAAACTGTAGACCAGAGAGGCTAAGCATCTCTCCAAAACACACACAGGAAAAGATGTCAGAGCTGGATGGGAAAGAATCCCATTTCTCCTACCTTGGTCAGGGGACTTATCCTTTAAATTTAGGTTCAAGATGCCTGCAACAATCACTATATCTCACCATCAGTGGACTCAGCTGAGGCATATGGAATGAGAACTTGGAAGGGAGTGGAAGCTTCCCAGCCTCTGTAAATTCAGTTTATTTCTTTGAGCCACCATTCACCACTTCACTGACAATGGGATCTAGGCACACCTCTGAAGGTTCAGCCTGCCTTCCAAGTCTAAACTGAGGCACAGGGCAGAACTGTGAATTGTCCTCTGTGGTTTGCATCTTTCTATGCTAGGGATGTTGAAAATCAAATACAAAAGAAACTGATTTAACATTTTAGAGCTGTTTGTGTTATGTTTCATAAAGAAGTTGATATTTCGTCTTCTTCGTGCAATTCAAAATGTGTTAAAAAAAAAAAAAGTCAATGTCTAGAGCCTCTGTCAGGTCTTAAAGGCTTGGGAGTAAGAATTGAATTTTCATCTTGGAAACTAATGCATCTAGTCATTTTTTTATGATCAGAGGCTACCACCTTTTTAAAAGGACTTCATTCATTCTGGTGACTTAGATATGATTATGTTGTTTTTTGTCACTTTGGGAAACTGAAAGCTGGCACTTGGTCATCTCTCACAGGTTCACAGAGAAAACGCTGACCAAAGATTCAGCTTGCACAGAGCTTGAATCTTCAGCTTGAATGTGAAAACAACACAGTACTCCTCTCTTTTCCGAGGTTTCTCCTTCCACGATTTCAGTTACCTGATGTCAACTGTGGTCCGAATATACAAGTATGAAATACAAAAATCCAGAAATAGACAATTCCTAAATTTTAAATTGCATCCCATTCTGAGCAGCATGATGAAATCTCACGCTGTCCCCCTTCATCCCTCCTGGGATGTGAATCATCACTTTGTCCAGTGTGCCCATGCTGTAGATCCCATGGCCCATTAATCATTCAGTAGATAGGCTGTTGTGGTGTGGCAATGCTTGTGTTCAAGTAACCCTTAATATACTTCATAATGACCTCAAAGCACTAGAGTAGCAGTGCTGGCATATTTTTATAATTATTCTATTTTATTATTAGTTATTGTTGTATTTGCACCTAATTTATAAATTAAATTTTATCACAGGTATTTATAGGGAAAAAATAGTATATGTAACGTTTGGTGCTATCTGCGGTTTCAGGCAACCACCGGGGGTCTTGGAAGGTATCCTCTGCAGATAAAAGAAGACTATTGTATATCCCATATTGGGCGTGGCATTTAATACACTCTTGTGTGTAAAGCCTGGCTCTATCGCTACCTGTGTGACTTCAGATAGGTATCTTGACCTCTTGAACTTCATTTTCCACAAATTTGCAATGAAGATAACAAGTCCTACATTGCTGGCAGTGGTGAAGAATAAATGATTTCATGTTTCTAGAGCCACTTACAGTTCCTCAGACAGAGGAAACTCCTAGTAGAAGGCTTCAATTATATTGCTAGTGTCTCTATTATTTTCCCAGTCCCAGGCTCCAGAAAAATGTAAGGAAAGAATTTACTACTTCATGCCTCCTGTTTTCTCCAACTAGTTTCTTCACAAATCTGTTCACTCTCTCATCTCCCTCTCTCTTGAGCTAATAATAGAACATAGATGTCTTAACCCACCATAGATTAGTTTAGCCAGAAAACTGATTGACAGTTTCCCTACCTAAAACATTTTTTTTTAAAGGCTAATTATCTGGTCAATGAATTTAGTTATGTTTGTCTATAATATGTAGCATAATATTGGCAAAACTATGGGTAAAACAGCTTTTAAGCATTTTGTCAGAAGACCAATAAAGACACATGGTTACTGTATATAACTGGATAGGAGCCATGTGTCCTCTGTGTCAAATTTCAAATAATATTGGAAATTTGGATGAGCTTGTCAAGAACTGTACAAACTTTGACATTTCCAATGTAAAAAATTTTATATTTGATACATTTTTGCTCATTTGTTAAGACAATGTTGTGTTTTTCTTAGATATAACTCTTCTCTAAAAATATTTAGATTTGAAGACATATAATTTTATTAGAATACTACCTTTTTATAACAACTTGAATGAGTTTAATTTTACCCAAATTTTTACATCATTTAGTAGTCATAAAATTGAAAATTGTCTTATGCTATGCTAATGTTCTCCCTTCCCTGGCACCCCCAAACACTAACTGGGATGTAAAAGAAATAGTAGTGCTTGGAAATAAAACTTTCAAATGACTTTCTCCTAAGAGGTAGTAAAGAGGTCATCATTTTGATAATGCTGACCTAGCAAACTAGTCCAGGGTCTCTAGAATTACAAATAGGCTCCTATGGAGCACTTAGTTCTTTTTTCAAATTTAAATTCCCACACAGAATAGGTGCTGAGCAAATATTCAGGGCAGAAACACAGCAGTGGGTGGATAAAGGGAAATCAATTCATTTTATGTTCTAGGTATTTTAGCATTCTAATCTACTAGAAATGTCTAAATGAACATTTACTAGCTACCTCCCCTCTCCCATGTTTTGATAGTACTATTAGAATGCTTTGGATTTAGATATGACATAATTATATATCTTACCTAGATATTCACCCATCACACACTCAGACCAAACTGCACCCCAGTGTACTGAGGAGATCATCGAAGTGTCATCAGATTATCAGTATGGCTGGCTAACCCTGGAATGTTCACCATTTCTGTGGGTCTCATTTTCTTTATCCACACAGTGGAGATATGTAATCTCTGTCTGCCATGCCTCCAAGAATTCTAGAAAAGATAGACCTAGAATAAGAAAATAAAAATAAAGGCATAACTCGCACAAATAAATGATCTTATTATTGTTTTTGGTGTTATTTGGCTTTTTTCATACTGTAACTAGGTCTTTCTAGCATCTGCAAGGAACTAAGAAGATAACCTCAGATCCAAATACAAAATTTAGACACCCTTTGGCTCCTCTTTTCAATACTTTGATCCAGTAGCCCCAGTGTTAAGGAAAATTGAGGAGTTCTGCTGGCTAAGTCTGGGTTCTTGGTGTCTTGAACAAAGATTGGATGAGACATGCCAGAGGTGAAAAGCAAGGAGCAGTATTGTTTAGCAAAGAGAGAATACACTCTAGAGAGAAGGGAGCAGGCTCAAGCAAGAGAGAATGACTCAAGAGCACCAACAGGTACATTCCTGAGGGGTTCAGTCCTCTTAGCTGGATTTCAGTTGTTTGGTTATTGGTTGAAACCTGAGCGTAGTCTCTGCTGATTAGTGCCCTAGCTGGTGGGAGCTCATTCCAACCGAATGGTGCCCAATGTGGGGCAGAGCTTCCTATCTGTCTTTATCTTCTGTGGCTGTTTTTGCACCTGTCCATGCCTTAGTCCTGGGGAAATCTTGTACTGGTTATCCCATTTACAAATAACCAGGTTTCCTCTGCCATCTCTTGTGTTTTTCTAATTTCCTGTTATACCAGGGTAGACTTTAAACTCCCTCTAAGAGATGGATATTGCATCTTTGCTGTATAGGGATTGTGACCTCAGGGGTCCTCCCAGTCAAACCTCCTAACTTCACTGCATTCTTATCAGCACATGGAAATAGTGATTTCTGGAAGGTCAAGGCTATAGGAAACCTTGATCTCTGTAGTCCAGTGTTTTCCCAGTTTGGAATATGCATTTCTGCATCTCTGGCAGTTAGAAGAAATAGTTTTAAATGACGTTATATTAAGTAAGGATACACTTCAACAAAAGAGAGGTATTCCCTTTGAATTACTAACCTGACAATGTGCACACAATTCTCCCTCTGCTTGGAATCCAATTACAGCTTAGCTGCTTTTCTCTGAACACCAATCTAAAGCAGTCTCTCAATTACTGCCATATTGCTCTTTTATCATTTTCTGCAGAGTACATATCACTTTTAAACTTTTTTTTTCCCCTTTTCAATACTTTCCTTGCTTATTTTCAATCCATTACCTATCTAGAATGTGAGCGCCATGGGAGGAAAGACTTGTTGTTTTCACAATGTATTCCAGAGCCTAGAACAGAGTCTGGTATGTTATCGATGTTCAGTAAGTAATTGTTGGCAACTTACAGATGCTGGTAAAATTTTTATTGCTTATTCTGATGGAGCATGTCCTACTTTGGGGTTATATGTTTAACTACCTTAAAATCCCATTTATGAAAAGGAGGTAACACTTCAAGCTTCAAGTCTGAAGCCGCAAATATGTCTGGCAAGAATTTAATAAATGGTTTACTTTCTGTATATTTATTTGGGCAGTTACCTTCCATGACATGTAAAACTTTTCCACTCATAGAAATAATACAATGTTTCCTTTTAAGATACAGCTGTTGAGATAAAATGTGAGCTATTTAAAGGTAAGTATATATTAAGTAAATAGTACGTCTGCTGCTAGAATACTCTGATGTAGGAAAGAAAGATGATGTTGAATTCAGGAGTGCCTTAAGATTTGGGCAACACTGATGGTGTCCAACCAGCCCATTTATGAATGAAAAAACTGATGTTCTAGAAGGTTAGCTAAGTTGCTACAAGAAGCAGAGAACCAAGAAGAGAATAGAGAAAGAAAATCTGGGTCTCCTTCTTGTGACTTAATTCTCAGTTCTAGGAAACTTGGACTCCAAAGAGAGAGACCAGCCCTTGAATCAGTTTTGTTGTTGTTCGTGCCCAGATACAGGCATGGTTTTTCCTTCATATCCATTATTGCTCTACTTAAATGTCACTTCCTCAGAAAGGCCTTATATGAAATAACATCCTTTCTTTCTGAGACCATTTCTAGCCCCTGATCTTATTTTATTTTCACTGCACTTATCTCTACCTGCTATTATAATTGATATCTATATATTTGTTTATTCTTTGCACGGCCACACACAAACACATGTACACACACTATAAAGTAAATTCTGTGAGGACAGTGGCTTTGTGTTGTTCACTTCTGTACGCCCAGAACCTAGGACAGTTCCTGGTATATATTGGGGGCTCAATTAATAATTGTCAAACAAGTGAATGGATAATAATAATTATCAACTTTAGGTTTTTAATTTATGGCTTTAATTGAATGAAACTCTTCATTCAGTTTTTCTTCCCTCAGTCCTATTTATTAATAACAATGATGTTGTCAACCAAATGGGGATCACAGGATAGAGTATCACTTCATTCTCTCCCAGAATACAGGCGTTTCAGCTACTCGAAGGCAGTGACTGATCAGTAATTGTTAACCCCTTATCAGGGTTTTCTCTCTAGCTTTTCAGAAACCAGACCTAGAGAACAAAAAGCTAGGCATCTTCTGGGCTAGAGAAGAGGTTCTAAATGAAGGGAATCCAGACCTAGATGAGAAGCTCTTCCAGATATTTTTGCTCTGAGCCCTAATGTTTAAATGAAAGAAATCTTCAAATTCCTGTTCTAATGACCCACAAGGACTTGAAGAGCTTTGCCATGAGGTGAGTTTCTAGTTAATGTGATAGATTTTTGTTTTAACTATGCTGGATTATTAAACCTAGACTAGTTGGTAGGAAGGACCTAAAATAATGCTAGTCATTCCACGAAACATTTAACACCTGCTCTTATTTGTAATGGAGTGCAACATGCCTATGATTTCTACCCTAAAAGAACAGGTAGACAATGTATTAATGGCCTATTCTGTTCTAGAAATTTGGCCCATCTAAAATTTGTTGGGTCCAGTGATGACCACCGAGCCACCGCAGTAAGTCCCCCAGGCTCCTGAGCTGAGGTGGTGGGGTGCCGAGGGCCTTGGCCATGCACCCCCACAACACCCACAACAAGCCCAGCAATGACCACTGAGCCACTCCTGGAAACCCCCGGTCTCCCCTGCAGGAATGAGGGGGTACCACAGACCTGAACCATACTGCTCCTCCTTCCTCCTTCTCCTACCGTATTTCTTTCCCCCTTCCTTCCTCTCCCTCCCCCCAACTGCTCTGCAACAACATCTTAGAATGTAAAAAAAATAATAATATTAATAAGTCAATAAAAAAAATTCATAGGGATTTCCCTTATAATTGTTCAGTATTATGGATAAAACTCCAGATGAAGAATATATTCAAGATACTAACTACTATGTGAAAATTATTTCTTTTGTGATTTGGGGGCAAGATGATTGATTTTGCCCCAAATATCCCCATAGCCATGCTTTAGTTTTTGTTTATTTGTTTATTAGAAATGAGTAGGGGCAGGGCACTTCTTGAGTATTACCAATAACCATGGTGAGCACATTTCCTAGTTCTCCCCAAGACCCCGTGTTTGTTTGTGGTTACAGAGTACTTTTTTAACAGTGCGCACTTTCATTTTCCAAAGTGACCCATTATGGATAATAATTTATATGGTCATCCTATCAATAATTTCACCCCACAGTTTGTTGACAGTGTAATAAGTTTTCAGTGGCCATAGAGACTTTTCTCACACCTGTAGAAAGGTGATTTGCCTACTTCCAGTGGGGATGTTCAGATGGTAATTAAGTACTGACACAGGTACACAACTAAAACTTGTAATTACAAAAGACACAGAAGCAAGCAGTTATAATTATAATGGAAAATAAATTGTTTCCTCATAGTGTTAACCATAATGTTAAAATTAATATATCTGGACATAAAGCAATGTGTACAGCTCTGATTATTTCCTTTGGATGGATTCCAAGAAGTGAGATTATGAGAAGCAGAATTGAGAAACAAAGCATAGAAGTATTATTTATTTATTTATTTATTTATTTTTGGCTTTTGAATATATATATTCAATTTCTTTCTAGAAAAATTGTTCCTACTTATATTGTCATCAGTATATGACAGGACGACATATGTCAAGGCATCATCATACTTTTGGTGCTCCAATTTTTTTAATGTCATTTTTTTCATTTATTGGTTTCTAGTGAAATTTGATATTTATCATTTTTATTAGCATTCTTCAATTATCTTATGCGAGCTATTGCTTTGTAATATTCTCTGACCCCTTATGAGACATATTAGGTTAGTTTTATTCTAGATTTTATGAGTTCTTTCTTTGTTAAGATTATGAACACAACGTTTAACATGTGCTGAAAACATTTTTTCCAGTTTGATGTTTAGTATTAAATTTGTGTGCTTTTAATAACACATACTAAAAATTATGCCATGGAATTCTTTGTGATAGTTTCCTTTTTGACTTTCCATTGGTTTTATGTTAAAAATTTAAAATTAATTTTTGTATGTACTGTGAGATGAGGGTCAGAATCTTTTCATGTGGATATCCAACCGAAGCAGCTCCATTTACTGAAAATAATATCATTATTTAGGATTGTGTTAAAAATATTATCCTTTTCCCAGCAAATTACCAAGGCATCTTTGCTGAAAATCAATCAATTGCGTATGCCTGGGTCTACTTGTGAATTTCCTATTCTGTCCTACTGATTTAAATGCCTATCCTTATATCAGTATAGCATTGTCTTTTATATAACAGTATATAAAATTTTGAAGTCAGGTGGCACAAGTGTTTCATTACTTGCTTTTCAAATTTCAGCCAAACTTGCATTCCTGAGACAAAACCCACTTGCTTATAATATATATTAGCCTTTTTAATGCACTTGATTACCTAAAATTGTATCAACTATTTTTGCATTTACATTAATGAAGTATATTGGACTGGCCTTTTCTTTTTCAGTAGTGTCTTGTGTGATTGATTGTGGTTTCAGGATGATTCTAGCCTCTTAAAATTACTTCAGAAGTGGTCCTTCCTCTCCTATTTTCTAGGAGAGTTCATGTAGAATTTGTATTCTTTCCACTTTAATTGTCTGTTAGTATTCACCAATGAAACCATCTTGGCCCGAAGATTTATTTGTGGGAAGGCTCTTACTACAAATTTAGCTTATTTACTAGATACAAGGTTATTCAGGTTACTTATTTCTTCTTGAGTAAGTTATTTCTATGTGTGTTCATTGTACGTATTTATGGGATTCGATATATGAATACAATGCGTGAAGATCAAATCAGGGTAGGTAGCATATTCACTATCACAAAACTTTATCATTTCTTTGTAATGTATCATTTCTTTGCGATTTGAGCTCCTCTCTTCTAGCCATTTGAAAACATACAATAAATTACTGTTATAGATGCTTAGCACTATTGTAGACCACTATCACTTCTTTTTCCTATCTAGCTGTAATTTTGCATTCTTTACCCAACCTCTCTCTAACTCCATCTCTCCTCCTCTTCCTAGCCTATAGTAGTCACAATCCGACTGAGTAAATTTTGATAGTCTGCATCTTTCAAGAAATTTAACTACATTACTGAAATAATGGCATGAAGCTATTCATAATGCCCCCTTATTTTCCATTTAATGTCTATGGGCCATCTATAGGACTTGTATCTTGTATTTGTTACTGATATTGGTATTTTGTATTTTTTATTCATTTGTTTTTTTATCAATCTATCTAAAATTTATCTTTTTATTACCTTTTTAAATAAGCAGCTCTTGATTTCATCGTCCATATTCCAATTTCCTTGACTTCTCTTTTTCTTTATTATTTTTATTTTCATTAAACTGCATTTAATTTGGTATTCATTTTATAGTTTTTTAAAGCTTGATTATTAATTTTAGGCCATTTTTTCTAATAGAAACATTTAATGCTAAAAACTTCCTTCCAAGTTCTGCTTTACCTGCACCCCCAATTTTGATATGCAGCTCTGTCATTTTCATTCTGTTTAAAATATAATGTTCCTTGAGACTTCTCTTTGACACATGTCCAACATTTTAGGATTTTCTATATGCTTTTCTGCTTGGGGTTTTTACCTTAATTCTATTAGGATCAGAGAAAACACTTTGTGTGATTCTAATTTTTGCTCATTTTTTGCAACTTTTGTGTTATGGAACAACATTTGGTCTGTCTTGGTAAATGTTCCATGAGCACTTGAATTATGTTCAGTCTGTTGTTGTTGGATGGATTTTCTACATGTAAATTAGTTCAAACTGGTAGATGATATTGTTCAAGTCTTCTGTACCCTTACTGATTTTCTGTTTAACTGTTAAAACTGCTAACTGTAATTATGGATTTCTTTATTTCTTCTTGCAGTTTTATTTATATTTGTTTCATGTATTTTGAAGCTCTGTTAGTAGGTTCATATACTTAGGATAGTTATAACATCATATTTCTGATATATTCTTTTCTCTGAAGTATATATATATATATATATATATATATATATATATATATCTTTTGTATTAACGTTGCCAATTCTTTCTTAATATTTGCGTGATATGTCATTTTGCATGATGTCCCATTTTTTAACTTTTAAATTATGTACATCTTTATTTTGAAAACAGAAAACAGGTTACTTGTAGACAGCATGATTACTGTGTTTCGTAAGCTTATCTAACGACTTCAGCTTTTTAATCAGAGTATGAAGAACAGTGATTCTCAATTTTTTTGTCTTAGAATCTCTTTAAATACTTAAAAGTAATGATGACCCCAAAGAGCTCTCATATTTGTTTGTTGTTTCTATGTATCTTTACCTTTTACATTTGAAAAAAGTAGATACTTATTAATTTAAAAATAACAATAATAAGCCTATCACAATTAATATATAAAACATTTTATTTGTTTTGATCAACAAGAGTCTTACTTTGTTATGCCATTAAAATACTTCCTTCAGGTCCTCAGTGAAACCTACCACATTTGAATAAAAATGTTCCTCTCGGGAGTCAGTAATCAGTGGACAGAGCATTCTACCTACTTATCCCATCTTTTCTGACATATGCTCATTTCCTTGGGGCCCTGCCAAAGAGTAACCTGTGGGTTACTCAGTCAGATGGCCATGACACCTCTTTGTCTTAGTTGAGGGTGGAGGTGGAGCATTAAATGTCTCCCTTTTCACTGTTGTTATCTCTTCATAGGGCTTAATATTTTATAAACGACTTTGAAAAGCTATTTGACTTCAGGCTATCTGCAGGGCAAATATCCTTGATGATGGAAACACAAAGAAATCCTGGCAGCCTTTTTAAAATGAAAGAGAGTGAGACAGAAAATACAAGGAGAATTAGCTCCAATTTGTATTTAACAAAAGTATTTTACTATATCATTCTAGTGGGTAAGAGGAGCTAACAATGAGCCCCTTTGTTATGAAAATCAGTAAAAAATCTATCTATGTATATGTACACACACATGTATAGTTACAGTTAAGGTTATATATAGTTACATATTAATAAATAGTAAGGAGAAAAACAGACAAAGCAAGGGAAGTGAAGATTGTCAGGTTGCACAGAAGGTGTGCATATTTTACATAGTCTGGCCGGGAAGGCCTCAATGGGAAGGTGATATTTGAGTAAAGCCCTAAAGTGGGTGAGCATCTAATCACACAGACATCTGTTATAAGTATATTTCAAGGAGTAGGAACAACAAGAGTAAAGACAATTGAACTGGAAAGGCAAAAGAGAGAGAGGGAAAAATATTTGCATGAAATATGGCAGGAAAAGGGAAATCTTCAACATACAAATGGCTCATATAAATTAATAAGGCACTTATAGACAAATGAATAAAAATTATAAACAAACTACAAAAGAGTATGTGCAACTGGATAGCAAGAACCCAGAAAAATCATCACCAGCTCATAATCAAATAAATACATACTAAAGTAAGGTAGCATTTCAACTTCTATATTTCAATGAAACAAAGATAAAAATAAACAAAAGCAGCTAAAATTGTAATACAAGTACTGGCACGAATTCAGAGAAACAAATGCTTTAATGTTTTGATGGCAGAAGTGTAAATTAGTATAGTACTTTGGGAAATCAGTTTGGCAGTCTGGATCACAAGCCAGCTTGTCAGAAGAGCAGTCATTCTATCTCTGAAAATCTATCTACCCAAAGATGCAATCCAAATATGGAAAAATACCTGCATGTATGTATTCCCAAGAGTGGTCAATGGTATCAGAAGCAAATTAAGTGTCCAACAACATGATATGATTTAAATAATTGTAGAACATTTTCTCCATAAATTAGTATGTAGCTATTAAAAGTGGCGATTCAAAAATGACTTAGGAACCTGGTGAGATAAAAAATCCTTATGACATGTCGTTAAATGGGACTGGGTGAAATCAGTATAGAGCAAAATATATGTATCTTGATTACAGTTTAAGTTTACAAACTGCTTTCACAGGTGTACATGTGCATGTTCCTGTATTTGTGTGTATGTTTATTTCTCCTCCATGTGAAGGAAACAACAGCCTCTGTATTAGGGTTCTCCAGAGAAACAGAATCAACAGGCTGTATGCATGTGTATATATGAAGGGACTTCAAAAACTTTCTGGAAAAGTGAAATTGAAAGATACAAATAAAAAATACAAACATTATTTCTCAACATAAGCTCCATCAAGCCAAGATACTTTTGTAAGTGATGATACCAGCCATTTCCTAGAGAACTGAGGGTCCTGGGTATTTAACTGTATCAATCTAGTTTTTTTTTTTACATTATCAACTTGGGTTGAAGATGGGTGCCCTCAAAAGGTTTTTTAAGACTAGGAAGCAAAAAAAAAAAAAAAAAAAAAGAAAGAAAGAAAGTCAGAAGAAGCTAAATCAGGATGGTAAGTTGATACATTCTTATTTCTTATTGAGACTCTCACAAAGTCACCCTTTCTGGATGAGAGGAAAGTGCAAGAGCATTGTCTTGGTGGAGAAGGACTCTCTGGTAAAGCTTTCCTGGGCATTTTTCTGCTAAAGCTTTGAACTTTCACCAAACAGTCTCATAGTAAGCAGATGTTATTTTTCTTTGGCCCTCAAGAAAGTCAACAAGCAAAATGACTTGAACATCTCGAAAACTGTTGCCATGACCTTTGCTCTTGACCAGTCAGCTTTTGCTTTAATTGGACCACTTCCACCTCTTGGTAACTATGGTTTTGATTGTGCGTTGTCTTCAGAATTACACTGATAAAGGCATGTTTCATCTTCTGTTACAATTCTCAGAAGAAATACTTCAGAATTTTGATCCAACTTTCAATATCCATTGAAAGTTCTGCTCTTGTCTGCAGTTGACCTGGGCACAAGAGTTTTGGCACACATCAAGCAGAAAGTTTGCTCAAGTGTAATTTTTCAGTTAGAATTATGTAAGCTGAACCAATTGAGATGTCTACAGTGTTGGTTACTGTTTCTGCTGTTAATAGTCAGTCCTCTTCATTTAGGGTACTAACAAGTACCTCCCAAATTTATGTGAATGATCTGCTACTGTTTGCTCCTTCTTCAACATCATCTAATTCCTTCTTAAAATGAGTTATCCATTTGTGAATGCTGACTTCTTTGGGGTATTGTATTTCATAACTGACATTTCATAAAACGTCAATGATTTCACCTTTCCTCCACCCAAGCTTCACCATAAATTTGATGTTGTTCTCTCTTCAATTTTAGCAGAATTCATGTTTCTCTGACAGGGGATCTGCAAAGAAGGTGGGAGTGTAGATATCCCTAAGAGGTGATAATTTTATTTCCTTTGTGTGTACACCCAATGGAATGATTTCAGGATCGTGTGATAGTTCTATTTTTAGTCATTTGAGGAGCCTACATACTGTTTTCCATAATGACTGTATCAACTTACATTCCCACCAGTAGTGATAAGGATTCCCTGTCTGCCACACCCTCACCAATACTTGATATCTTTCATCTTTTTGATAACAGTCACTCTAACAAGAATGAGGTGATATTTCATTGTGGGTTTTATTTGCATTTTTCTGATGATTAGTGATGTTGAGTATTTTTTCATATACCTATTGTCCATTTCTATGTCTTCTTTTGAGAAATGTCTATTCAAGTCCTTTGCCCCTGTTTTAATTGGGTTGTTTGTTTTCTTGCTATTGAGTTGTGTGAGTTACTTATATATTTTGGATTTTAACCCCCTATCATATGTACAAGGATACTTCAAAAAGTTTATGGAAAAGTAGAATTCAAAGATAAAATGAATCTTTCCATGAAATTTTCTCATATGATTTGAAATATTTTCTCCCAATCTGTAGGTTGTCTTTTCATTTTGTTGATTGTTTTCTTTGTTGTGCAGAGCTTTCTAGTTTGATATAATCCTACTTGTTTATTTTTGTTTTTGTTGCCTGAACTATTGGAGTGACACCCAAAAAATTATTGCCAAGGCCAATATCCAGGAGTTTTTCCCTGTATTTTCTTCTTGGCATTTTATGGTCTCATGTCTTATGCTTACATCTTTAACCCATTTTGAGTTGATTTTTATCTGTGGTGTCAGATTAGGGTTCAGTTTCATTCTTTCGAATGTGGATATCCAATCTTCCTAGTACCATTTATTGAAGAGACTGTTCTTTGCTCATTGTGTCTTCTGGGTGGGCTTCTCAAAAACTAGTTAACCATATATGCTTGGGTTTATTCTTGACTTTCTGTTCTGTTCCAGTGGTTAACGTGCCTATTTTATGCCAGTAGCATACTGCTTTGATTACTACTATACTGTACTTATACTACATATATTTTTAATATAATTTGAAATCAGGAAATGTGATGCCTCCAACCTCATTTTTCTTTCTCAAGATTGTTTTGGCTTTTGAGGTGTTTTTTGGTTCTATAAAAATCTCAGAATTCTTTTTTTAATATTTCTATGAAAAGTTCCATTGGAATTTTGATAGGGATTGCATTGAATTTGTATATTACTTTTGGTAGTATGGACATTTCAAGAATATTAATTCTTCTGATCTACAGACATGAGATATCTTTCCATTTATTCGTGTCTTCATCAATTTCTTTCATCAATATTTTACAGTTTTCAGCACACAGATCTTTTACTTCCCTGGCTAAATTTATTCTTAAGTGTTTTACTATTTTGATGGTAGTGTAAAAAGGATTGTTTTCTTGATTATCTTATTCAAATAGACTGCTAGAATTGTAAAGAATTAAATATTAACTGCATTTAAAAAATACCTTCAGTCCTTTACTTGAATGTGTTTTCCCTATGTTTCCTTCTAGGAGTTTTATAGTTTCAGGTGTTATATTAAATCTTTAATCCATTTTGAGTTGATTTTGGTATATGGTGAGAGGTATGGGTCTAATTTCATTCTTCTACATATAGATATCCAGATTTCCCCACATCATTTATTGAAGAGGCTGTCCTTTATCCAATGTATGTCCTTGGTGCCTTTGTCAAAAATCAGTAGGCTGTAAGTACATAGATATATTTCTCCGTTCTATATTCTGTTCCATTGGCCCGTGTGTCTGTTTTTATGCCAGTATAATTTGAATTCAGGTAGTGTGATGCCTCTGGCTTTATTTTATTCCCTCAGAACAGCTTTAGCTATTTGGGGTCTTTTGTTGTTCTATATGAATTTTAGCATCATTTTTTTTTTTTTTTAATGAAGAATGCCATTAGTATTTTGATAGGGATTGCATCGAATCTGCAGATTTCTTTGGGTAGTACGGACATTTTCACACCATTAATTCCTTTAGTCCGTGAACATGGAATGTCTTTCCATCTTTTTGTTTCCTCTTCAATTTCTTTCAACAGTGTTTTGTAGTTCTCATTGTAGAGATCTTTCACCTCCTTGGTTCAATTTATTCCCAAGTATTTTATTTTTTTGGTGGCTATTGTAAATGGGCTTGCTTTCTTGGTTGTTTTTTTTTTTTTTTTTTTCCTACTAATTTATTGTTGGAGTATCAAAGCCCAACTAATTTTTGCATATTGATTTTGTACCCTGTAATTTTCTGAATTTGTTTATCAGCTCTAAAAATTTTTAGTAGAGTCTCTAGGATTTTTTTTATAGATAAGATCACGTCATCTGCAAACAGGGACAGGTTGACTTCATCTTTTCCAATTTGAATACCCTTTATTTCCTTCTCTTGCCTGATTACTGTGGCTAGTACTTCCAATACTATGTTAAATAGGAGTGATGAGAATGAGCATCCTTGTCTAGTTCCAGTTCTTAAAGGAAAAGCTTTCAGTTTTTCCCCAACCAGAATGATATTGGTGGTGGTTTTGTCACATATGGGCTTTTATTGTGTTGAGACACTTTCCTTCTATACCTAATTTGCTGACAGTCTTTATCATGAAGGGATGTTGAATTTTGTCAAATGCTTTTTCTTCATCTATTGAGATGATCATAGGACTGGGCAAAGACTTCATGAATAAGACCCCAAAAGCACAGGCAACAAAAGAAAAAATAAACAAATGGGATTAAATGAAACTAAAAAGTTTGTGCTCAGCAACAGAAACAATTACCAAAGTAAAATGACATCTTACAGAATAGGAGAAAATATTTGCAAACTATACATCTGATGAGGGATTAATATCTAGAAAATACAAGGAACTCAAACAACTTCACAGTAAAAAAAACCAAATAATCCAATTAAATAATGGGCAAAGGAGCTGAATAGTTATTTCTTAATGGAAGACATACAAATGGCCAATAGGTACATGAAAAAATGTTCAAATGTCACTAATCATCAGGGAAATGTAAATCAAAACAATATTGAGATATCATTTCAACCCTAGACTGGCTTTTATCAAAAACAGGGAATGAAAAATGGTGGCAAGGATACAGAGAAAAGGGAACACTTCTACCCTGTTGGTGGGACTGTTAATGAGTACAGCCTTTATGGAAAATAGTATGGAGGTTCCTCAAACAACTACAGATAGAACTGTCATACAACCCAGCAATCCCATTGCTAGGTATATAGACAAAAGATTAGAAATCATCATATTGAAGGAATACCTGCACTTCCATGTTTACTGTAGCTCTATTTACAATAGCCAAGAGCTGGAATCAACCTAAATGTTCATTGACAGATGACTGGATAAGGAAATATGGTATATATACTCAATGGAATACTACTCTGCCATAAAAAAGAATAAAAATTCTGCCATTGACAGCAACATAGATGACCTTGGAGAAAGTCATGTTAAGTGAAATAAACCAGGCACAGAAAGAGGAATACTGCATGCCTTCACTCATAAGTGGGAGCTAAAAAAGAAAGAAAGAAAGAAAAAGGAAGAAAGAAAAACACAATAATATGTTGAACTTTCAGAAAGAGAGAACAGAACTGTGGGTATTAGAGAGGGGGAAAAGAAGGGGGAGAGCAATTAGGGAGAAATCGGTTAATGGAAACAAAGAATGAGTAAATTTTGTAATTATGACTATGCCAACTCTTGATTTGTTCATCACATATCATACACAAATACTGATGGTCAGCTCTGTACCTCAGAAATATGTATAATCAATTATTTCAATTAAAAAGAAAAGAAAAAAAACTTTCTCAGAAAAATCTAGAATAATCTTTGATCAAATATCTGAGTAACATAACCTAGTCAAGTTGGCACATAAATCTATTGTAGCCTGCAACAGGTCCAGGTTTACATAACTCTTTGTCTATAATGCCAGAGAACAAAAAGAACACATTTTCTTTGATGGTTCCAGCAAAATCCAAGAGGAGATTGGGCTGGTTTGGGGTACATGGCAATCCCTGAACCAATTCCACTGAGTAGGGATTGGAGTATTATTGGACAAGCCTCGTTCATACAAAGGGTAGGAGGAGGAACAGCCTCAATTTGTATCCTATAGAACAGGATTCTTAGAGAAAATGGATATAAGATGAAGGAGGATAAAATAGGCATGTTGAGAAGACAGAAGTTCAGACTGCATTTTGCTGTGGACACTATCCTAGATGACTCTCACAGAGCTTTCAGTATGGCATTAATATCTTCTTCTTATAGTCTTTTTATTTCCAAGTTCAGTGTTTTATTTTTCAAAAGAATAAAGGGGAAAAAAGAGACTTCTGTCTTCCCTACTCACAACACAACTGTACAATTGTTTCTAGATATGAACACCCCAATTATCAAAAAGCACCAACGAATTGATATCTAAGTGGTAAAGTGTTTTGAAACAATTTCACAAGGTTAAGAGCCAAAGGTTAAGGTCTTGTTAGTCTAGAAAATAAACCTGTCAGGACACCTTTAATTCTAACAATACCAAATATTATCCTATGAGATGGGATTAGGCTTCCTCTCAGTGGTTCCACAGGACTAGTAAGTAAGAGTTATAATTTTAAAATATTTATTCTCAGTGTAAGAAAAGACTATTATAGAATGAATTTTATTCTTTGGAAGATAAGAAGCTCCCCATAACTGGTGGTATTTAAGGAGATGCTACAGAGATACTGTAGAGGATTAGACTAGACTGTAAGGGTCTAATAATTGTTTCTTTTGGTCCTAAATAATCTTGTCAAAACCAGGAATGTTAGGATTGGGTGGGGTATTAAAGGCCTAAGGAACTATATTTCTCAGTGTAACAGTAAATATGTCAATGTAGACTCATTTTATGTAAATCCACCTTTTTTACCCTAAAGACACAAGTTCACGTTCCTTGAACTTGTTAAGACAAGAGAACAGATATGATGTGGTGTCGGGTGGGGAGGACGGGAGAGAGGGAGGGGGGAAAGAGGAACGGGTAAAGGGACATTAAAATCAACTACAATGTATACTGAGAAGTTAAAATTAAAAAAAAAAACATGTTGGATTTTAATATCAAAATACTTAATACTTGGGCTTTTTTGCTTCTCTTGCAGAACATATATGATTTTTCAGCCTTGCATTTTCAGGAGGCATTGCTCAATTCTACAAATTGTTAAACAGGGATATTTGAAAAATAATTGCAAGTTAATTTGCTGTAAGGTCTAGACTTATGGCTGTTCAATGACTTCATCTTCTAAAGATTTTCAGGCAAAGTGACACAGTAATGTTGTGGACCTAAATGACAGTTTTTCATTGATTCAATTCTTGTATATTCTTTCAAAATGGATTCCTTTAAGTCTTAACATTTAAGTCCTGAAACTTATGTTTCAGAATGAGAACTCTGAGGCAAACAAGTGATTGAAGGAAAAGGAAAATAAATTCAATTTATAATATATATCAGGAATTGTTAAGAATCAGTTTGACAAAAAGGGACCTTCCAGGTTACAAATTCCTGGTTTTGCAGGTCAAAATGGCCAAGTATTGGCAATTTCAATATGAGAGTAGTAGTAATAATAGTAATAATAATAATAATAATAATAATTGTAAAAGTAAAAAAATAAGAAGGAAAAGAAGAAACAATGATGAAGAGAAGGAACAAAGACAAAGAAAAAAGAAAAAATGAGAAGAAAAATAATAAAATTAAATGTTAAATAATATATTAAGTGTTAAATATTAAATGATGAATATTTTTGAATGAGTAAATAAAAATATGAGCAAGTGAATCAAAAGAAGATCAAAACCTCTGTTGTAATTTGAGAAATCCATATGCAAAAATACCTCCAAAAACCTCAATCTGTATTTCATACATTTTATAAAAATTAACTAGAGAGAATAGACTTAAATGTAAGACCTAAATCCATTAAATGTCAAGAAGAAAATACAGGAAAACATACGTGGCTTCTTGGGTTAGGCAAAGACTTTTTAACCTGATTCATAAAGAGAAAAACTTGATCAATTGTACTCTATCAAATTCTAAAGAACTTCTCTTAAGAAGTAATGAAGATAATTAAAGGACAAGCCACTGACTGAAAGAAAAGATTTTTAATTATATATTTGATAAAGGACATGTATCCAGAAAACTTAAAGAGCTCTTAAAATTCAATAATTAAAAAAGAGACTAACCTATTAAAAATGAACAAAAGATATGGAAAGATACATCACTGGAGAAGATATATGTATGGCAAATAAACACATGAAAAAATGCTAAACACTATTAGTTTCTAGGGAAATGCAAATTAAAGCCACAAAGAAAACCTCTACACACCTATTAGAGCAGGTAATATAAAAACAAAAGCAAAAACAACTACAAAAATACCACATGGGGCTGACCCCGTGGCGCACTCGCCCGCGGGTTAGGATCCTATACAGGGATGGCCGGTGCGCTCACTGGCTGAGCGTGGTGCGGCTGGTCACAAAAAAGACAAAAAAAAAAAAAATACCACATGGAGTAACTGGAATTCTCACACATTGCTGGTTGTGTGCAAAATAATGCAAATGATTTGTAAAACCTTTAGGCAGTATCTCATAAAGTTAGACATTCCTGCTCTGAGGCATTTAACCAAGAAAAATAAAAACTTATGTTCACTCAAAACTATGTATTCAAATGGTAAAGCAGCTTTATTCATAATCACTAAAAACTAGAATCAACCTCAAATGCTCATCAACTAGGGAACAGAAAAACTTTTTACATGCAATAAAAAGAATAAAGTACTGATACACTTAACAACGTGGATAAGTTTCAAATGAACTTATGCTCAGTGAAAGAAGCCAGCCTCAAAAGGCTGTACGCTGCATGTTTCCATGTGTATGACCTTCTTGCAAAGACAAAACTATAGAGACAGTAAACAGACCAGTATTTGCCAAGAGCTGAAGGTTGAAGGAGTTTGGGGGAATTTTCTCTTATGTCTTTATTATGGTGGTGATTATGAGACTACCTATATTTTTCAAGACTAGCAAAACTGTCCATTTAAAAGTGTGAATTTTACTGTATGTAACCTAGACCCCAATAATATAAAAAGAAAAAAAAAAGTGTTAAGTTCACAGAACCTTGTGGCCTTAGTAAACACGAACATCACCATCCTGTGCCAGCCTCCCAGTAGTCTTCCTGGTCTACATCCGAACTTCCAGAAGGTGGGAGTCTAGCCACTGGGAGCATCTATGTGTACTTAACATAGGGTGGGCCTATTGCCAGTGCCAGGCAGCTTCTCAAGCTGCCAGGATGTATTCCTCAACTCCATTAATCCCATTAAAAACAAGCCAATGACTTTAATTTGGTTTCCTGATTGAACGATAAACTGCACTCCATCTGTTTCATACTCTAAGCAACAGATAGGCCAACACTTCCCAGAGAGGAATTTGCTTAAATGATCAAACTGGGGAGATGGGCAGCTGAAAGAATCGGTGCCAAAGCTCTGGTCATTAGGGAAGTCGCCTTCAGTCCAAGTGTTAGAGGGAACATTTTCTTGATGTATCCATTTGTCACTCCTAGGCCCATCTGACATTTGTGGAGGTAGAGAAAAGTTTGCTCACATGGCAGATAAAGGTGCATTTTCGTTGTCCATGTGTGGGGTTCCACTCCTGGCTGGTAGACTTGCCCCAGGTGGTCCTTGCTCAAGCAGAGCTCCTGATGTGGGCAGAAAGGGTGTTTTCTATTTGGTGCCTGGGCTCTCATGCCTTAGTTGCTACTTTTCATAAATTTAAGCAAATGCATTGTTCCAGGAGGGCTGAAGACTTTGCTTTGTTATCAGAACAGGAGGACTTTTAGAGCTTTATCAGTACCGAAAAGTTCCAGGAGAGAGGATGCAACTGAAGTCTGAAGATTAGAAATTTGTCTGATGAAACAAATTCTTGAAATGATTGTCCCCAACTAAACAGTTTTTTCACCTTCTGCACACTCCAGAGAAGAGTCTGCATGGCTAGCCTGGTTCTTTGGAGCTTTTGGGGTGCAAAATAAAGAAGAGAGTAGGAGTCTAAAAAGAAATGAGGTTCTTGGGATGAGACAAGGGGAGAAAGTTTTCAGGAGTGTTGAGGAGAGAGGTGATGGAGTGGTTATGCTGTGGAAAGAAAATGGATGAAAGGGCAAATAATATTTTAAGCTGCATTGCTGTGATCTACATTCAAGATTCATCAGAAAGAACCTGACTCAGTTAGCAATTAAGTTGGGTTACTCAGCTTTTGTTTTTTTTTTTTTTTTTTTTTTTTTTTTTTTTTTTATTTTATTTTATTTTTTTTTTAAGTTTTATTTTGTCGATATACATTGTAGCTGATTAATGCTCCCCATCACCAAAACCTCCCTCCCTTCTCCCTCCCCCCCTCCCCCCCAACAATGTCCTTTCTGTTTGCTTGTTGTATCAACTTCAAATAATTGTGGTTGTTATATCTTCTTCCCCCCCCCGTTTGTCTGTGTATGTGTGTATGTGTGTGTGTGAATTTATATATTAATTTTTAGCTCCCACCAATAAGTGAGAACATGTGGTATTTCTCTTTCTGTGCCTGACTTGTTTCACTTAATATAATTCTCTCGAGGTCCATCCATGTTGTTGCAAATGGCAGTATTTCATTCGTTTTTATAGCTGAGTAGTATTCCATTGTGTAGATGTACCACATTTTCCGTATCCACTCATCTGATGATGGGCATTTGGGCTGGTTCCAACTCTTGGCTATTGTAAAGAGTGCTGCGATGAACATTGGGGAACAGGTATACCTTCGACTTGATGATTTCCATTCCTCTGGGTATATTCCCAACAGTGGGATGGCTGGGTCGTATGGTAGATCTATTTGCAATTGTTTCAGGAACCTCCATACCATTTTCCATAGAGGCTGCACCATTTTGCAGTCCCACCAACAATGTATGAGAGTTCCTTTTTCTCCGCAGCCTCGCCAGCATTTATCGTTCATAGTCTTTTGGATTTTAGCCATCCTAACTGGGGTTAGATGGTATCTCAATGTGGTTTTGATTTGCATTTCCCGGATGCTGAGTGATGTTGAGCATTTTTTCATATGTCTGTTGGCCATTTGGATATCTTCCTTAGAGAAATGCCTACTTAGCTCTTTTGCCCATTTTTTAATTGGGTTGCTTGTTTTCTTCTTGTAAAGTTGTTTGAGTTCCTTATATATTCTGGATATTAATCCTTTGTCAGATGTATATTTTGCAAATATTTTCTACCACTCTGTTGGTTGTCTTTTAACTCTTTTAATTGTTTCTTTTGCTGTGCAGAAGCTTTTTAGTTTGATATAATCCCATTTGTTTATTTTTCCTTTGGTTGCCCGTGCTTTTGGGGTCGTATTCATGAAGTCTGTGCCCAGTCCTATTTCCTGAAGTGTTTCCCCTATGTTTTCTTTAAGAAGTTTTATTGTCTCAGGGTGTATATTTAAATCCTTAATCCATTTTGAGTTGATTTTAGTATACGGTGAGAGGTATGGATCTAGTTTCATTCTCCTGCATATCGATATCCAGTTATCCCAGCACCACTTGCTGAAGAGGCAGTCCCTTCCCCAGTGAATAGGCTTGGTGCCTTTGTCAAAGATCAGATGGCAGTAAGTGTGAGGGTTGATTTCTGGATTCTCTATTCTATTCCATTGGTCAGTGTGTCTGTTTTTATGCCAGTACCATACTGTTTTGGTTATTATAGCTTTGTAGTATAGCTTAAAGTCAGGTAGTGTTATGCCTCCAGCTTTATTTTTTTTGCTGAGCATTGCTTTGGCTATTCGTGGTCTTTTATTGTTCCATATAAATGTCTGAATAGTTTTTTCCATTTCTGAGAAAAATGTCTTTGGAATTTTGATGGGGATTGCATTGAATTTGTATATCACTTTGGGTAGTATGGACATTTTCACTATGTTGATTCTTCCAATCCAAGAGCATGGAATATCTTTCCATCTTCTTGTATCCTCTCTAATTTCTCTCAGCAGTGGTTTGTAGTTCTCATTATAGAGATTTTTCACCTCCTTGGTTAACTCAATTCCTAAGTATTTTATTTTTTTGGTGGCTATTGTAAATGGGCAGGCTTTCTTGATTTCTCCTTCTGCATGTTCACTATTGGAGAAAAGAAATGCTACTGATTTTTGTGTGTTGATTTTGTATCCTGCTACTGTGCTGAAATCATTTATCAATTCCAACAGTTTTTTTGTAGAGGTTTTAGGCTGTTCGATATATAGGATCATGTCATCTGCAAACAGGGACAGTTTGACTTCATCTTTTCCAATCTGGATGCCCTTTATTTCCTTCTCTTCTCTGATTGCTCTGGCTAGTACTTCCAACACTATGTTGAATAGGAGTGGTGAGAGTGGGCATCCTTGTCTAGTGCCTGTTCTTAAAGGAAAAGCTTTCAGCTTTTCCCCATTCAGGATGATATTGGCAGTGGGTTTGGCATATATGGCTTTAATTATGTTGAGATACTTTCCCTCTATACCTAACTTATAGAGGGTCTTTGTCATGAATGAGTGCTGAACTTTATCAAATGCTTTTTCAGCATCTATAGAGATGATCATATGGTCCTTGTGTTTGAGTTTATTAATATGGTGTATCACATTTATTGATTTGCGTATGTTGAACCAACCTTGCATCCCTGGGATGAATCCCACTTGATCGTGATGAATAATTTTTCGTATGTGTTGCTGTATTCTGTTTGCTAGTATTTTAGTGAGGATTTTTGCATCTATATTCATCAAGGATATCGGCCTGTAGTTTTCTTTTTTGGTTATATCTTTACCTGGTTTTGGTATCAGGATGATGTTTGCTTCATAGAATGAGTTTGGGAGATTTGCGTCCGTTTCAATCTTTTGGAATAGTTTGTAAAGAATTGGTGTCAATTCCTCTTTGAATGTTTGGTAAAATTCTGCTGTGAATCCATCTGGTCCTGGGCTTTTCTTTGTTGGGAGCCTTGTGATAATAGCTTCAATCTCCTTTATTGTTATTGGTCTGTTCAAATTTTCTACGTCTTCACGGTTCAGTTTTGGGAGCTTGTGTGTGTCCAGAAATTTATCCATTTCCTCCAGATTTTCAAATTTGTTGGCGTACAGTTGTTTATAGTAGTCTCGAATGATTCCTTGTATTTCAGATGAATCAGTTGTAATATCGCCTTTTTCATTTCTAATTTTTGTTATTTGAGTCTTCTCTCTTCTTTTTTTTGTTAGCCATGCTAATGGTTTGTCAATTTTATTTATCTTTTCAAAAAACCAACTTTTTGATTCGTTGATCTTTTGAATTGTTTTTTGGTTTTCAATTTCATTCAGTTCTGCTCTGATCTTAATGATTTCTTTCCGTCTGCTAACTTTAGGGTTGGATTGTTCTTGTTTTTCTAGTTCTTTAAGGTGAAGTGTTAGGTTGTTCACTTGCCATCTTTCCATTCTTCTGAAGTGAGCATTTAATGCAATAAATTTTCCCCTCAATACTGCTTTTGCAGTATCCCACAGGTTTTGGTATGATGTATCATTGTTTTCATTAGTTTCAATAAACTTTTTGATTTCCTGCTTGATTTCTTCTTGGACCCATATGTCATTAAGTAGAATGCTGTTTAATTTCCATGTGTTTGTATAGTTTCCAGAGTTTTGTTTGTTATTAATTTCTAGTTTTAATCCATTGTGGTCTGAGAAGATACATGGGATAATTCCAATTTTTTTGAATTTATTGAGACTTGATTTGTGACCTAATATGTGATCTATCTTGGAGAATGATCCATGTGCTGATGAGAAGAATGAATATTCTGAGGTTGTTGGGTGGAATGTTCTGTAGATATCTGCCAATTCCAATTGGTCTAGAGTCTTGTTTAGATCTTGTGTTTCTCTACTGATTCTTTGCCTAGATGATCTGTCTAATATTGACAGTGGAGTGTTCAGGTCCCCTGCTATTATGGTATTAGTGTCTATTTCCTTCTTTAGGTCTAATAGAGTTTGTTTTATAAATCTGGCTGCTCCAACATTGGGTGCATACATATTTATGATTGTTATGTCTTCTTGATGGATCAGTCCTTTTATCATTAAGTAGTGTCCCTCATTGTCTCTTTTTATGGTTTTTAGTTTAAAGTCTATTTTGTCAGATATAAGAATAGCCACTCCAGCTCGTTTTTCTTTTCTGTTTGCATGGTAAATCTTTTTCCATCCTTTCACTCTTAGTCTGTGTGAATCTTTATGGGTGAGGTGGGTCTCTTGTAGGCAGCATATAGTTGGGTCCTGCTTTTTAATCCAGTCAGCCAGTCTGTGTCTTTTAATTGGGGAATTTAAGCCTTTAACATTAAGAGTTGTTATTGAAAGGTGTTGATTTATTCTTAGCATTTTATTGGTTGTTTGGTTGTCTTAGGTGTCTTTTGTTCCTTGCTTTCTGATTTACTATTTGGTTTCTGTGTTTGTTGGTTCCTTAGGTTGTAGATAGTGTTTTTGTTAGCTTGTTTTCTCTTCACGAATGCCATTTTTATTGTACTAGCGGGTTTAGATTTTTCTTAGGTTTTTATGGCAGTGGTAGTTATTTTTCAGGAACCAAACCCAGTACTCCCTTGAGGATTTCTTGTAAGGGTGGTCTTGTGGTAGTGAACTCCCGCAGTTTTTGTTTGTCTGAGAAATATACTATTTGCCCCTCATTTCGGAAGGATAGCCTTGCAGGGTAGAGTATTCTTGGCTGGCAATCTTTGTCTTTTAGTATTTTGAAAATATCATCCCATTCCTTTCTAGCTTTTAGGGTTTGTGATGAAAAGTCTGATGTTAACCTGATTGGGGCTCCCTTATAGGTGATTTGACGCTTCTCTCTTGCAGCTTTTAAGATTCTCTCTTTGTCTCTGAGTTTTGCCAATTTGACTATGACATGTCTTGGAGAAGGCCTTTTTGGGTTGAATACGTTTGGAGATCGTTGAGCTTCCTGGATCTGAAGATCTGTGATTTTTCCTATACCTGGGAAGTTTTCTGCCACTATTTTGTTGAATATGTTTTCAATGGAATCTCCATTTTCCTCCCCTTCTGGAATACCCATGACTCGGATATTTGAGCGCTTGAGGTTGTCTGATATCTCTCTCAAATTTTCTTCCATGTCCTTGATTCTTTTTTCTTTCTTTTTGTCTGCTTGTGTTATTTCAAACAGCCCATCTTCAAGTTCAGAGGTTCTCTCTTCAACTTCGACAAGCCTGCTGGTTAAACTCTCCGTTGTGTTTTTTATTTCGCTGAATAACTTCTTCAGTTCAGCAAGTTCTGCTACATTTTTTTTCAGGACATTGATTTCCTTGTATATTTCCTCTTTCAGATCCTGTATACTTTTCCTCATTTCATCATGATGTCTAGCTGAGTTTTCTTGTATCTCATTCAGTTTCCTTAGAATTATCACTCGAAATTCCTTGTCAGTTATTTCAAGGGCTTCTTGTTCTATAGGATCTAGAGTATGAGATTTATTAACTTTTGGTGGTGTACTTTCTTGATTTTTTGTATTTCTGGTGTCCTTTTTTTGGTGTTTATTCATTGTGGCAGGGGGTTTCACAGTCCACCGGTTTAAGACTAATGACTAACTAGGATGTTGCTGTGGTTGCCAATTTGGTATGGCTCCCGCCGTGACTGCTCAGTTGGCCTCTAGTGTCTTGTGTGTGTGGTTGCCTCGGGTCTTGGGCTTCTCCGGGGATCCACCTTTCTGGTCAGCTTGTACTCTGCTGGGCTGGTGGATCACGTACCACAGGGTGTGTGATCTCTGTTGAGCTTTCACTTTCTGTACAGGACTTCTCCCCGTTCCGTGTGCTCTGGCCCAGGCTGTTAGATCGTGCAGTGGCGACCCCACCGGGTGTATGGTTTCTGTCGAGTCTCCGCCTCCCTGGCCGCACGTCTCCCCCCTCTGTGCACACTGTGCTGGGTTGGGGCGTGTCTTCTGCACCCCTCGTCTATCAGCTGGGCCTTCAAGACCCTGCTCAGCACCGCCTCGCCCAGGAAGTCTACCAGGTTTCTGCTAGGCACAGACGACCGGTCTCTCTGGGTGCCTTTGTAGCACTGTGTAGATCTTTCTCGGGTCTTGTTCACCTTTGTATCCCCCCGGTATAAACCGAGTCTAGTGCCCGCCTGCAGCCTGCTCTCCGGCAGGTTCAAGCGGACCTGGGAACTCTCCTACTACACTATTCCCAACCAGAAATTCGTTAGGCTTTTTTCCAACCTGGTGGTTGCAGAGATGGTATCTGCCTCCCAGTAACAGGAAGTTTACCGGGGCCGGAGTCCAGGGTGTGGTGGAGTGACAGTCGGCCCGCCCGTACTTCCTAGCCCTCCCAAAACTGGTCGGGACGCCCCACACCCCCAGCCCTGCCAGAGAACCGTGGAGGGAGTGGGAGAGGAGGTCGGCCCGCAGGGTCCGGAAAGCCCCACGCCAGGCCAAGCAAATGGGCTCAGTGATGGCCGAGCAGGGCGGAGCTGCCCGCACCTGGGAAAATGGAGGCAGCACCGGGGCAATGAGTGGCCTGGTGGTGCAGGCGGGGAGCCGCGTGGGCATCCACCCCCCGAACAGAGCTGTGCCAGGGATCACTCACAGTGCTGTGCCAGGTCGGGCGCTCGCTCTGTCTCTGGTTTGTTGCCTTCCGTGTTCTCGGCGCTGCCGCCTCGGGCTGTTCAGTCGCGGCGCCGCTCGGGCGCTCCCAGGAGTCTTCTTTAATGCCGGCCTGAAACCTCGAATCCTGGATAGGGCAGCTGGCCGCCTTCAGTGCGGCCCCAGCCTCCGGGATCCTGGCTGCATCCACAGCAGCCCTGGCGCCGTGTTCCCTGTTTCAAGACTCACTTTTGCAGCTAAGAATCAGTTCTTTTCCTGCTCCACACTTCAAAGCTGTTGCCTGTAAATGAGGCAGCCTCTCCTGCCGGGGGCAAAGTGGCGTTGAGCCCCCACGACCGGCCAGCAGCAGCAATCCTCCCTTAAGAGATGGCCAGAGGAAGGTCCACAAGTTTCCCGGCTGCCTGAGGCCCAGTGGCCACCTTTTCCACCTCAGCTACTCCGCGCCAGCCGCCGCAGCTGCCGCCATCTTGAAACCTTACTCAGCTTTTGTGACTTTTTATTCTTTTTCTTGTTCTGCTCTAAATTTTACCAGATGTCTGAGACTGGGTCATAACTACAAAGAATTTTTCCCTTAAATGTGGTAGTTGACCTTACCTTTCTCCTACTTCTCATTTCTATATAGAATTGCTCACCAAAATATTGTCTCTGCCTTAGAAATGTCACTTCTCCATAGCAAGTGCCAATCATTTTCTTATGTAGAGAGACCTTGAAGAGACACTTCTCTACTATTCCTCTACCTCTTGTCTCTCTTCAATAATCCTTTCCACAGTATTGCAAGAAAAATCTTTGTAGAATGCAAATCTGATTCTGGTTGCCCTTTACTTAATACCCTCAAAAATTTTCCACTGCTCATGAGGTGACATTCAAACCTTAGCAAGGTATTTGAGACCTTCTGTAATTTTCATCCAACCTCTTCTAACATCATCTTCAACCAAGCACCAAGAAACATGGATCTGTTAGAAATCTCAGACTAGGTGAGGCTCTATTTATTGCATCTCAATGTCTTTGAACATGCAGATCTTTTTGCATGGAATGTTTTTGCTAAATGTCCAACTGGTCCCCCAATTTTTGTTCTTCTATTAGTTCTCACCTCAAGGCATCACCTCTTTCATGAAATCTCCTTCTCTTCACTTTCTCAGCATCCTGTGTTTCTGACCATTCCCTCTTTCTCCTGAGAGGACCATGAGATAAATTAATAATATCAGAAAAAATATGTAACCTAAGGTGAGCATTATTAATTATGTGGCTACATTGTATTATCTTTGTCTCACTGACTGATTCCAGAATAAAATCTTAGTCCTAACAAAATGTCATTAAATGGTTGTGCTTAATTTTATTTTTATTTATTCCACTCCCAAACCAATCAGTCTTCATTCTTACCCCAGTGAATTATGTGGTCATCTTATAAAGCAATCAGCGCAAGTTGTAGGCATCTTTTTAAAAACAACTTTAGATATGTAATTCACATATCATACCCTTTGTACCTTTAAAGTGCACAGTTCAATATATTTTTTTAATATATTAACGGTGTTTTGTGACCATCAGTACCATCCAATTTTAGAACTTTTCTGTCCCCCTTAGAAGAAGAACTGTACCCATTAGCAGTCACAGCCCATTGTCCCTGACCCCACCCCAGCCCCTGGCAACCACTAATCTACTTTTTGTTTCTATGGATTTTCCCAGTACAAACATTTCTTATAAACAGACTCTTACAATACGTTGTCTATGTGCCTATTTCTTACATCTCAGTTTTTTGTTAAAAACAGGACATTTTAGATAATTTATTATACTAATATATTGCTTCTTGCATGACTTGTAATTTTTTGTTGAAACCTCGACATTTTAGTAATATATTGTAAGAACTTTGGATACTTATCTTCCCAGGGAGTTATTGTTATTGGTCATTTGCTTGGTCATTTATTTGTTTTGTGACTTGGCTGGAAAAATTCTGTGAAGTCTGTTTTCCTGGTAGCATCAGACTGATATGGTCTGATTTTTTTTTTTCCTTGTTTTCCTTTATTTTGGCTTCTAGAGCGTGGCCCTGGCTCAGTATAAGCCACTTATTGACCAAAGGTTGTGTGTAAGCCCCCTGGGCTAATTGTATTGTTACCCTTTACCAGTGGATGTGCAGGATCGGAGGCTGCTCTCATAGGTTGAGGAGTTTATGGCATTTTAGCCCACATTCAACCAGGGACTACAGGTGGGAGCTTCTTTCTCTGATTGCTCCCGAGAGGGCACAGCCTTGAGCATGCACAAAGCCTTCTGGTCTGTCAGAGATGAGTATGATTTATTTGGAAGTCTGGTTTCCTAGGAGTCGCCTCTGTATCAAAACAGTCAGTGTTTGGTCAGAGGTTGCATTTAAGCCTCATGTGGCAGTGAGACTTCTGCCCTGTGTTTTGGCTTGGAATGTGCTTGGCCCCACATCCTTTCCTGCTTGTTCCTGGGTGGATTTAGCCTAGCACATGCCACAGCTTTTCTGACCCCCAGAATTGACTATGATCCCACGAGGGCTCTTCTCACTGGTCTCTTTCCCTGGTTCTCTCTGTTACACTTCTGTCAGCTCTGCCATTTTGCTGGGATTATGGAGCTACCAACCTCCTCTATATATCCTCATTGTTTGCCACAACAGTCATAGACATGGAGGTCTAAGCTCTCCATTTAAATAAAGTCAGTTTCCTGAAGCAGAAGTGCAGAGCTCTTGTCCCTATGACTTGCCTTATCCCCTGGGCAGTTTCTCTTCCCCAATACAAAGGAACCAGGGGTGGGACCCACTTTGCCTGGTGTGACATAGCTTCTCCACTAGTGGGCACCGTAGGGAGGAAGAAGCCCCTGGCCTTCTCAGCTTTTACTCTCCTGACATGGAACGTGAGCCCTGTGAGTGCACTGTGGTGGAGATGCGAGGTGATGGGGCCTCAGCTTTGTTGGCCTGTGTCCCCTGAAGTAGAGCTTCCCCATAGGAGTAAGTAATGGGTAGTTGAAGAGAGCCACGCACCTCTCAGCTAATGAATGGAAAAAAGCCTTTGCAGCACAAGCTTGGGGAGGGGTGGTTTGAAAAATGCAGGCAGCCTGTTCCTCCCGGGTGAAACCATAACCCCAGACTGTGAGCTGGGAAATGTGACGACTCTATCTTCTTGGCCGCACCTGCGCAGAGCAGATAGTAGCTCATACACCATGGACTCTCACTTTTCTTACTTAAATTTAGTAAATTTTCTTGAATAGACATTTTTTTATTTGAATAAGTCCTTGAGACACTTCCTAGACACTTTAAAAGATTGTTTTGTTCATAATTTTTACCAGTTAAATTGTCCTTTTGCTAGGGAAAGGATCCTCTGAGTTCCTTACTCTACTATTTCTGAAGTCCTGGAATTATTTTCTTCATGTACATAATAAACCTATTGAGGGAACAAATGAATGCTTTTTCTTATATGTAACCTGCATTTGCTTACCTTATCACATTTATTTTTTCTATATAAATTTCTATCATTTAAGCGTAGACTTTTGAAACTCTGCTCTAAATTCACTCCTCTTCCCACATAGTTTTCATTTATCTTTCTGAGCTTTCTATGAAAATAAATACAGTTGAGAGAGTTTATCAAGTTCTTTCATATCTTTGGCTTTATTTCTCTTTACGTGCTTAGGACACAGTAGAGGCTTAATAAATGTTAGTTCCTTTCCTTCCTTCCTTTGCTTTGCTTTACATGCTACACCTCTGGTATAGGTGTAAATCAAACCTATCTCATCTCCCTTGCTAGACTTCAATCTCTGAGGGTAAGGACATCTAGTTTTCTTCTTCTGAATTTCCCATAGAACTGGCACTATATTTTTCATGTGACAGACATTTAGTGCATGCCTGATAATTGATCAATTGCGTCAAGTGAAATTACTCATGCTGGAGTTCTTCCAGAGGGAGGAAAAGTAGAAAGAAAGAGGCAAGAAAGAGCAAGAAAGCGTCAGATTATGCATATTATAGCAGCAATCTGAACTGTGGAAGAGATTTCTGGGCAATCTCCCTTAACTACCTGGACTAAATCTCCTGCCGGATGGGCAGGGATACATTAAAGGTGTAGGCAGTGGAAGACCTGGGGAAACAATCATAATATATGAGAAAGAAGCCATCCGACATGGGAAGAATGCACTGGCATTTCTAAGTACAGATTGTAGGAGTTTATGGAAATCTTGCAGCAAAACTTTGCTGAGATATCAGGAGGCTTGCAGTGCAAGGTGCAGAGACTGTCTAGAAAGAGCTGATATTGACACTTGTGGGACACCAAACCATGGGCATACTAAATGAGGGAGGCAGAGAGGGGGGAGATGACAGCTGGACTAAGAACAAAGTTTTTATTGAACAAATCAGATTTTTTTCCCATGCAATTCAGGTCAGGAGCACCAAACAAGTTACAGAACTATGTATGTTTATTGTATATTTAAGTAGCCAGACTCAGTGCTCTGTGGGTGGGCTGGGTGGAAATGACCCTGAAGATGGAGAGAGGAAGTGAATCAGCCTCTATGTCTGATGCTGTGTGGGTGGGCTGAGAAGCCTCAAACGTGAAATTTATGAGGACTCAAGTCTGCTGATGGAGGAAAGCAAATGAAGTCATCTCCATTTTGTGCCTTGCCCAAAACAGCACACTGAGAAAGAGAAAAAGAAACTTTTTGATTAAAAGGTGCTTATAAAAATGTACTGCCAATATCTTAACATGAAGAAAAAAATAACTGTTCATTGAAGAATATCTAGAATATTCAGCAAAGTAAAAACAAAGGGTGAAAACAACCCACATGGAATCCTGCTGTCAACATTCCTTCCTCTTTCCTCCTAGCCTAGTTTTTTTGCTTCTAGCCCATTTTATATGCAAGTTCTACATGGCCATCCTCATATTCTATGCACAATTCCGCACCTTGCATATTTCTCTTAACAATATATCATACATATATTTTATGTTATCAATTTTCTGTAGGCACCATTTTAATGGCTGCATAACAGTCCAACATAGAGATATGTTATCATTTAATAATTTTATTTTCTATTTAGTTTTTTTAATCATAGCAACGAAATAGGAAACTATGGTGTGATAAACATATTTCTGCAAGTATGTTTATACATTTTTATTTCCACCTATGTGTTAGGTTATTTCATTTGGATAGATTTCTGGAAGTGGAATTACTGGCTTATAATAACCTAGCATGAACATTTTTAAGGCTCTTGACCCATTAATGCCAAATTTCTTTGCATGACTTCCACATCAATATGCATTCCCATGCAGTGTGTGAAAAGTTTTCAGAGAGATAAATATTAAGACATAGAAAAAGAGAGTATGCCAGAGTCTCTAGGTAGGAGTTAATGGAATGAGCTGCAGGGTATCACCCAAGAGATGAAAAGAAATAAAATCTTAGCAATGACGTACAAATAGAGAATATTCCTGGCATATACATACCTGAGTAATACGTATGTGCTTGTTCTCGGGTTATCGCCTGGACTCGAGACCCTACTTGCGTGATAACACCTTTAGGATGCCTCCCGCATTATTCCAGTCAAAACTGGTTACTCTTTTCCTCACAGATATTCTTTCAGAACCTTCCCTCTGAGGGTTCTTTTTAAAGTTAGTTCTGCCCGTGGTGCCTTCTCATGCTCAGGTTCATCACAGGTGCTCAGACAATATTTGCTGAATTTAATCTTCATGTCCAAAGACTATGGGGATATGAAAAGAAAGAAACAGGAAGAAAGGTGAGCTGGGGATGATTCTGGGAGGACAGGATGAAGTCAGAGAATTGGTTTACCGTGTAAGCTTTGCTTTCTCTTTGGTTATGATAAAGAAACAATTGGCTTGAAGATTTTCTGAAGCCACTAATAAGGAGAGACAAGAGAGAACTGGTACAGCCAAACCTCGATGAGGTTGAGGTCATCCCACCTGTGCGGATATAAGATCGAGAAATTGATACTTTGTGAAGTGTGCTGATACCTGTGTAATGTGACGGGGTTTGACGGGGGTCATAGCCAGCCCTGGTCATAACCAAATCATATATCTGTAGGTGGTGCTGGTGATGGGGGAGAGTGTTCCTTAAGGGGAATGGGTACTCCAGTTCTCAGTCATCCTAGGAAGAAGTCTTCTTGGGTAGGAAAGAACCAGGGTGAGGAACCTGGCTCAGTTCTCTAGAGTCGAGTCAGCGTGGCCTGTATCCCAAGCAGGAGAAAAGTAGGCTGGACTTCCTTCCGCTATAATAAAATCTTCAGCACAATCGTCACATACATTGGAATCCATGTCTTTAAAGCCTTCTGCAGATCTCAGGGAAAGGGCCTCACCCAGGACTGGAAGAAAGGAAGCTGGAGGACAGCAGAGGGGTGGCATGCACAGAGTCACCATCTTGACACAGCATTGCCCAGGCAGAGGGTGACTTCTTAGGTGTCACTGCAGGAGAGTGAGCAGAGGTCCACAAAATGAGAAGGTGCAGAGAAGAGCATGGGATGTGCTGCTGAGCACACCTCAAGAACCACAGTGGGGACCTCTCCGAAATAGCTGTGATTACATTAGGCGTGGTCAATTTCCACACATGAAGGAAGTAAGGAGCGGTTGTCCAGTAACTCATTTTACATAGCAATACAATAGAGACAAGATAAAATATTCTGTTCAGTTTTTCTTCTTCTCCAGCAACAGAATTTTCACATATGTAGACAGTAATTTCTCAGTTATCATATAGATTCACTATATATTCATACATTTTTTAAAATTTATTTTTATTAGCATATGCATTGTTACAAATTGTAGTTATTCTTTATACTCCTTATCCAATTCTCTCTCACACTGCCCCTCTCCCTTCTTCCTTTCCCTTCTCCCCCAATAACCATAGATTTGTTCTCTCCATCTGATAGATTAACTGTTCCTCAGTTGGTTTGTTGCCTAGATGATCTGTCCTGTACTGAGACAGGTATGATCAGGTCCTCCCCTATTACTGTAAATCAAATACTTCTTCTATTGCTCTGAAGTATGCTTTGTGGCGAGAGAGGACCTCTTCTTTTATTTTATTTTTTTTTTTTTGGTCTTCACTGGTGCCTATCCTTGTGTCAATGCAGTTGAGAATCTGGTGTGCCATCTGCATGGTGACTGTGACTGCTGCTATAGATACTAGTCACTGTTGCAGCAACCATGGCAACTGCAGTGGCTATGGTGGGCTACCTGTGTGGGAATGGTAATTTTGGTGTGCTCTTTACCTGGTTGCTGATGGGTTCAGCTCCCCCCGGCTCCATACCTCAGGACCCCAGTGAAGCCCCAGGACAGTGGCTGTATTCAATACATTTTTATGTGAAGAGATGATTTATATATAATTTTTATTAAATATAGGTATTAAATCCTGGGTCAGGAAAGTTAGAACCTGGCCATCTACAAAGAAAAGTTCAAAGAAAATAGAAAGCTTAAAGAGGAAGAAATTGACCCCTCATCAAATGCGGGGGGGGGGGATGGTAAAACATAAAACCTATGAAATCAATTAATCAAGATGCTAGAGATGTAGGGATGCTAGAGACCTGAACACATTTACAAAGTAAAATGAAAACATTTTATTGAAAGGCTTATAAACAGCCTTTGGGTGTGAGTGATATGATTATAGGTGATTGAGTCATTTTATTTAATGTTGATTTGATACATTTACTACTAATTAAATGTTTAAAATTAAAGCAAGTTATTTTGTTTTTTTTTTTTTTTTTTTTTTTTTTTTTTTTTTTTTTTTTTTAAATTTTATTTTGTCGATATACATTGTAGCTGATTAATGCTCCCCATCACCAAAACCTCCCTCCCTTCTCCCTCCCCCCCTCCCCCCCAACCATGTCCTTTCTGTTTGTTTGTTGTATCAACTTCAAATAATTGTGGTTGTTATATCTTCTTACCCCCCCCCCGTTTGTGTGTGTATGTGTGTGTGTGTGTGTGTGAATTTATATATTAATTTTTAGCTCCCACCAATAAGTGAGAACATGTGGTATTTCTCTTTCTGTGCCTGACTTGTTTCACTTAATATAATTCTCTCGAGGTCCATCCATGTTGTTGCAAATGGCAGTATTTCATTCGTTTTTATAGCTGAGTAGTATTCCATTGTGTAGATGTACCACATTTTCCGTATCCACTCATCTGATGATGGGCATTTGGGCTGGTTCCAACTCTTGGCTATTGTAAAGAGTGCTGCGATGAACATTGGGGAACAGGTATACCTTCGACTTGATGATTTCCATTCCTCTGGGTATATTCCCAACAGTGGGATGGCTGGGTCGTATGGTAGATCTATTTGCAATTGTTTAAGGAACCTCCATACCATTTTCCATAGAGGCTGCACCATTTTGCAGTCCCACCAACAATGTATGAGAGTTCCTTTTTCTCCGCAGCCTCGCCAGCATTTATCGTTCATAGTCTTTTGGGTTTTAGCCATCCTAACTGGGGTTAGATGGTATCTCAATGTGGTTTTGATTTGCATTTCCCGGATGCTGAGTGATGTTGAGCATTTTTTCATATGTCTGTTGGCCATTTGGATATCTTCCTTAGAGAAATGCCTACTTAGCTCTCTTGCCCATTTTTTAATTGGGTTGCTTGTTTTCTTCTTGTAAAGTTGTTTGAGTTCCTTATATATTCTGGATATTAATCCTTTGTCAGATGTATATTTTGCAAATATTTTCTCCCACTCTGTTGGTTGTCTTTTAACTCTTTTAATTGTTTCTTTTGCTGTGCAGAAGCTTTTTAGTTTGATATAATCCCATTTGTTTATTTTTCCTTTGGTTGCCCGTGCTTTTGGGGTCGTATTCATGAAGTCTGTGCCCAGTCCTATTTCCTGAAGTGTTTCCCCTATGTTTTCTTTAAGAAGTTTTATTGTCTCAGGGTGTATATTTAAATCCTTAATCCATTTTGAGTTGATTTTAGTATATGGTGAGAGGTATGGATCTAGTTTCATTCTCCTGCATAACGATATCCAGTTATCCCAGCACCACTTGCTGAAGAGGCAGTCCCTTCCCCAGTGAATAGGCTTGGTGCCTTTGTCAAATATCAGATGGCAGTAAGTGTGAGGGTTGATTTCTGGATTCTCTATTCTATTCCATTGGTCAGTGTGTCTGTTTTTATGCCAGTACCATACTGTTTTGGTTATTATAGCTTTGTAGTATAGCTTAAAGTCAGGTAGTGTTATGCCTCCAGCTTTATTTTTTTTGCTGAGCATTGCTTTGGCTATTCGTGGTCTTTTATTGTTCCATATAAATGTCTGAATAGTTTTTTCCATTTCTGAGAAAAATGTCTTTGGAATTTTGATGGGGATTGCATTGAATTTGTATATCACTTTGGGTAGTATGGACATTTTCACTATGTTGATTCTTCCAATCCAAGAGCATGGGATATCTTTCCATCTTCTTGTATCCTCTCTAATTTCTCTCAGCAGTGGTTTGTAGTTCTCATTATAGAGATTTTTCACCTCCTTGGTTAACTCAATTCCTAAGTATTTTATTTTTTTGGTGGCTATTGTAAATGGGCAGGCTTTCTTGATTTCTCCTTCTGCATGTTCACTATTGGAGAAAAGAAATGCTACTGATTTTTGTGTGTTGATTTTGTATCCTGCTACTGTGCTGAAATCATTTATCAATTCCAAGAGTTTTTTTGTAGAGGTTTTAGGCTGTTCGATATATAGGATCATGTCATCTGCAAACAGGGACAGTTTGACTTCATCTTTTCCAATCTGGATGCCCTTTATTTCCTTCTCTTCTCTGATTGCTCTGGCTAGTACTTCCAACACTATGTTGAATAGGAGTGGTGAGAGTGGGCATCCTTGTCTAGTGCCTGTTCTTAAAGGAAAAGCTTTCAGCTTTTCCCCATTCAGGATGATATTGGCAGTGGGTTTGGCATATATGGCTTTAATTATGTTGAGATACTTTCCCTCTATACCTAACTTATAGAGGGTCTTTGTCATGAATGAGTGCTGAACTTTATCAAATGCTTTTTCAGCATCTATAGAGATGATCATATAGTCCTTGTGTTTGAGTTTATTAATATGGTGTATCACATTTATTGATTTGCGTATGTTGAACCAACCTTGCATCCCTGGGATGAATCCCACTTGATCGTGATGAATAATTTTTCGTATGTGTTGCTGTATTCTGTTTGCTAGTATTTTAGTGAGGATTTTTGCATCTATATTCATCAAGGATATCGGCCTGTAGTTTTCTTTTTTGGTTATATCTTTACCTGGTTTTGGTATCAGGATGATGTTTGCTTCATAGAATGAGTTTGGGAGATTTGCGTCCGTTTCAATCTTTTGGAATAGTTTGTAAAGAATCGGTGTCAATTCCTCTTTGAATGTTTGGTAAAATTCTGCTGTGAATCCATCTGGTCCTGGGCTTTTCTTTGTTGGGAGCCTTCTGATAACAGCTTCAATCTCCTTTATTGTTATTGGTCTGTTCAAATTTTCTACGTCTTCACGGTTCAGTTTTGGGAGCTTGTGTGTGTCCAGAAATTTATCCATTTCCTCCAGATTTTCAAATTTGTTGGCGTATAGTTGTTTATAGTAGTCTCGAATGATTCCTTGTATTTCAGATGAATCAGTTGTAATATCGCCTTTTTCATTTCTAATTTTTGTTATTTGAGTCTTCTCTCTTCTTTTTTTTGTTAGCCATGCTAATGGTTTGTCAATTTTATTTATCTTTTCAAAAAACCAACTTTTTGATTCGTTGATCTTTTGAATTGTTTTTTGGTTTTCAATTTCATTCAGTTCTGCTCTGATCTTAATGATTTCTTTCCGTCTGCTAACTTTAGGATTGGATTGTTCTTGTTTTTCTAGTTCTTTAAGGTGAAGTGTTAGGTTGTTCACTTGCCATCTTTGCATTCTTCTGAAGTGAGCATTTAATGCAATAAATTTTCCCCTCAATACTGCTTTTGCAGTATCCCACAGGTTTTGGTATGATGTATCATTGTTTTCATTAGTTTCAATAAACTTTTTGATTTCCTGCTTGATTTCTTCTTGGACCCATATGTCATTAAGTAGAATGCTGTTTAATTTCCATGTGTTTGTATAGTTTCCAGAGTTTTGTTTGTTATTAATTTCTAATTTTAATCCATTGTGGTCTGAGAAGATACATGGGATAATTCCAATTTTTTTGAATTTATTGAGACTTGATTTGTGACCTAATATGTGATCTATCTTGGAGAATGATCCATGTGCTGATGAGAAGAATGAATATTCTGAGGTTGTTGGGTGGAATGTTCTGTAGATATCTGCCAATTCCAATTGGTCTAGAGTCTTGTTTAGATCTTGTGTTTCTCTACTGATTCTTTGCCTAGATGATCTGTCTAATATTGACAGTGGAGTGTTCAGGTCCCCTGCTATTATGGTATTAGTGTCTATTTCCTTCTTTAGGTCTAATAGAGTTTGTTTTATAAATCTGGCTGCTCCAACATTGGGTGCGTACATATTTATGATTGTTATGTCTTCTTGATGGATCAGTCCTTTTATCATTAAGTAGTGTCCCTCATTGTCTCTTTTTATGGTTTTTAGTTTAAAGTCTATTTTGTCAGATATAAGAATAGCCACTCCAGCTCGTTTTTCTTTTCTGTTTGCATGGTAAATCTTTTTCCATCCTTTTACTCTTAGTCTGTGTGAATCTTTATGGGTGAGGTGGGTCTCTTGTAGGCAGCATATAGTTGGGTCCTGCTTTTTGATCCAGTCAGCCAGTCTGTGTCTTTTAATTGGGGAATTTAAGCCTTTAACATTAAGAGTTGTTATTGAAAGGTGTTGATTTATTCTTAGCATTTTATTGGTTGTTTGGTTGTCTTAGGTGTCTTTTGTTCCTTGCTTTCTGATTTACTGTTTGGTTTCTTTGTTTGTTGGTTCCTTAGGTTGTAGATAGTGTTTTTGTTAGCTTGTTTTCTCTTCATGAATGCCATTTTTATTGTACTAGCGGGTTTAGATTTTTCTTAGGTTTTTATGGCAGTGGTAGTTATTTTTCAGGAACCAAACCCAGTACTCCCTTGAGGATTTCTTGTAAGGGTGGTCTTGTGGTAGTGAACTCCCGCAGTTTTTGTTTGTCTGAGAAATATACTATTTGCCCCTCATTTCGGAAGGATAGCCTTGCAGGGTAGAGTATTCTTGGCTGGCAATCTTTGTCTTTTAGTATTTTGAAAATATCATCCCATTCCTTTCTAGCTTTTAGGGTTTGTGATGAAAAGTCTGATGTTAACCTGATTGGGGCTCCCTTATAGGTGATTTGACGCTTCTCTCTTGCAGCTTTTAAGATTCTCTCTTTGTCTCTGAGTTTTGCCAATTTGACTATGACATGTCTTGGAGAAGGCCTTTTTGGGTTGAATACGTTTGGAGATCGTTGAGCTTCCTGGATCTGAAGATCTGTGATTTTTCCTATACCTGGGAAGTTTTCTGCCACTATTTTGTTGAATATGTTTTCAATGGAATCTCCATTTTCCTCCCCTTCTGGAATACCCATGACTCGGATATTTGAGCGCTTGAGGTTGTCTGATATCTCTCTCAGATTTTCTTCCATGTCCTTGATTCTTTTTTCTTTCTTTTTGTCTGCTTGTGTTATTTCAAACAGCCCATCTTCAAGTTCAGAGGTTCTCTCTTCAACTTCGACAAGCCTGCTGGTTAAACTCTCCGTTGTGTTTTTTATTTCGCTGAATAACTTCTTCAGTTCAGCAAGTTCTGCTACATTTTTTTTCAGGACATTGATTTCCTTGTATATTTCCTCTTTCAGATCCTGTATACTTTTCCTCATTTCATCATGATGTCTAGCTGAGTTTTCTTGTATCTCATTCAGTTTCCTTAGAATTATCACTCGAAATTCCTTATCAGTTATTTCAAGGGCTTCTTGTTCTATAGGATCTAGAGTATGAGATTTATTAACTTTTGGTGGTGTACTTTCTTGATTTTTTGTATTTCTGGTGTCTTTTTTTTGGTGTTTATTCATTGTGGCAGGGGGTTTCACAGTCCACCGGTTTAAGACTAATGACTAACTAGGATGTTGCTGTGGTTGCCAATTTGGTATGGCTCCCGCCGTGACTGCTCAGTTGGCCTCTAGTGTCTTGTGTGTGTGGTTGCCTCGGGTCTTGGGCTTCTCCGGGGATCCACCTTTCTGGTCAGCTTGTACTCTGCTGGGCTGGTGGATCACGTACCACAGGGTGTGTGATCTCTGTTGAGCTTTCACTTTCTGTACAGGACTTCTCCCCGTTCCGTGTGCTCTGGCCCAGGCTGTTAGATTGTGCAGTGGCGACCCCACCGGGTGTGTGGTTTCTGTCGAGTCTCCGCCTCCCTGGCCGCACGTCTCCCCCCTCTGTGCACACTGTGCTGGGTTGGGGCGTGTCTTCTGCACCCCTCGTCTATCAGCTGGGCCTTCAAGACCCTGCTCAGCACCGCCTCGCCCAGGAAGTCTACCAGGTTTCTGCTAGGCACAGACGACCAGTCTCTCTGGGTGCCTTTGTAGCACTGTGTAGATCTTTCTCGGGTCTTGTTCACCTTTGTATCCCCCCGGTATAAACCGAATCTAGTGCCCGCCTGCAGCCTGCTCTCCGGCAGGTTCAAGCAGACCTGGGAACTCTCCTACCACACTATTCCCAACCAGAAATTCATTAGGCTTTTTTCCAAACTGGTGGTCGCAGAGATGGTATCTGCCTCCCAGTAACAGGAAGTTTACCGGGGCCGGAGTCCAGGGTGTGGTGGAGTGACAGTCGGCCCGCCCGTACTTCCTAGCCCTCCCAAAACTGGTCAGGACGCCCCACACCCCCAGCCCTGCCAGAGAACCGTGGAGGGAGTGGGAGAGGAGGTCGGCCCGCAGGGTCCGGAAAGCCCCGCGCCAGGCCAAGCAAATGGGCTCAGTGATGGCCGAGCAGGGCGGAGCTGCCCGCACCTGGGAAAATGGAGGCAGCACCGGGGCAATGAGTGGCCTGGTGGTGCAGGCGGGGAGCCGCGTGGGCATGCACCCCCCGAACAGAGCTTTGCCAGGGATCACTCACAGTGCTGTGCCAGGTCGGGCGCTCGCTCTGTCTCTGGTTTGTTGCCTTCCGTGTTCTCGGCGCTGCCGCCTCGGGCTGTTCAGTCGCGGCGCCGCTCGGGCGCTCCCAGGAGTCTTCTTTAATGCCGGCCTGAAACCTCGAATCCTGGATAGGGCAGCTGGCCGCCTTCAGTGCGGCCCCATCCTTCGGGATCCTGGCTGCATCCACAGCAGCCCTGGCGCCGTGTTCCCTGTTTCAAGACTCGCTTTTGCAGCTAAGAATCAGTTCTTTTCCTGCTCCACACTTCAAAGCTGTTGCCTGTAAATGAGGCAGCCTCTCCTGCCGGGGGCAAAGTGGCGTTGAGCCCCCACGACCGGCCAGCAGCAGCAGTCCTCCCTTAAGAGATGGCCAGAGAAAGGTCCACAAGTTTCCCGGCTGCCTGAGGCCCAGTGGCCACCTTTTCCACCTCAGCTACTCCGCGCCAGCCGCCGCAGCCGCCGCCATCTTGAAACTTTTTTCAGACATTTTTTCAAAGCAAGTTATTTTGGAATGGAAAGACAAAGGCAAACTTGGAGAACAAAGATTTTTCAAAACATCAGCAGGACTGACACCTTTTAAATGTGTAGGATTGAGAGGATGTTTATATTTGGGGGTAAAATATATCTTGTAGAGTTGAGAAGGAGAAAACTTGAAGGAAAAACAAAATTCCAATAATACGGGGTTCATAAAAAATTTATGAACAACATCTATATAATAGCTTATACTGTTGAGAAAAGAGACTTAAATGCATAACACAAAAATAAGCTTTTAAAATAACATTGTCAATATGTAATTAAATGGTATACACGTGCACAAAAAGTACAAAATTCACTGAGAAGTTGCTGTCATTAATGTAATTTAGATAAACTTGCTACCAGATGGACTGTTTCTTCTATCAGGAGAGTATCCTCCGTCTCTGAACGCCTAAATGCCACCAGTCTCTGTTATGTTCAAAATCAAAGACCCCCACTTCCCCTGATCAACAGTGCTTTATATTTTGATGTCAGTTGGCACTTAATTACAATGGTTTATTTTAGATACAGTCAGTATCTCCTCTGGGGACCTCTGCTTTAGGTTTTTATGTTTAGTGAGCATTTAGTAAACACTGGCCAAATGAATGCAAGAGAAAACCTTGTCATTTCAAAGTGTTCTCTGTGATTTTCAGCTTCAATAATGTATCAGTTGTGGAAACCTCATTTGCAAATTCATACTAAAGTAGAATTACCTCCATTTCCTTCAACTTCAATATTTGATAGCCCTGTGAATCAAACTGAAAATAAATAGCCCCACTGGTGAGCTTTGATTGACACAGCCCATCTATTCTGGGCAAAGTTCTGTGCTCAGCATGGGGATAGCTGAATCAATAGAACACTAAAGCCTCAAACCCATCTTGGAGATGTCTGAATGCCCAGATGGAAATGTTGACCTTTTCTTGTTGGAAACTCAGTCCTCCATTTAATGAAGTTGCAGCTGCAAAGAAAAGTGAAAGAAAAGTGCATGGTCAGCTGGAGTCAGAAAGTGATTTCATACTGATTGGATGTTGATAGTTCCTGACATTAAATCCCTACCCTGGTCCTGTTACTCCAGGCCCTCATTAGATGCCATGACCTTGAATGGCCTGGTCTGTAGCTCCTCTTTCAAGCAGAGCCAAGAGAAATGAGATTTCAGGAAGACCAGCTAAAGGACAAGTCACCCATCCATTCTCCAAGGGACACAAAGGTGGATCAAACAAGACATTGAAAAGATGCAATCTGAGAGGTTGCAGAGGATATAAAAGAGAAATGATTTTCAATTCTGGCTTCCCTCCACTTTCTAAGAAACTGAAAGATGACATGTTCCTGGGACACACTGTTCGAAATGGATATGAAGGACACAGCTTTCCCCAGGCTGAAGTACAGGGATTTTTCAGTGAAAACCTTGATAGATGGAAAACCAGATTTCCTTATTACCCCCAGTCATGAATGGTGTAATTTCTTCTTTTTTTTTTTTTTAGGATGTAGTTTCTTGAAAAAGAGACACCCCATTTTGGATTCCTCACTATGAGGGTATCAGAGCTGGTGCCAGTTTCTCCATCTCATGAAATGTTGTGTTCATTGCTCAGTGGGGGTGATTAGCCCCTAAAATTCCTTTGGTTGTGTCTGGGCAGAGAGATGAAACCTTTTCTCCCTGCCTTCAGATGGCTCGAGTAGAGCCTAAGTTCAGAAATGGTAAGAAAATGGGATCTAATTTGTTATAAAGAGTGTTGTTCTTATTTGTTTGTTTTTAAGTGGTCGGACCAGAGGAATCCAATAATGGGCTGAACCATCCTTGAAGGGAGTGACGTGAGCTCCTCATCCTCATAGGTGTTCAGACCTGCGTGTTCAAAAAGACTTTCTCTGGAGCCTTATTAAGATATTAAAGATGCCAGTGAGCAAGGGATGGTCCAGGCAGTAACACAAGTGTCCTTTAGGGTCCCCTTCAATCTCCAGAGTCTGAAACCTAATTTCATCATCTGTAAAATGAGGATTTAGAAACATCCCTCAGTCACAGTGTCCATGAGAATCAAATGTGGCACCATATGTGAAGTGTCTGGCACAGTTCCACACCTCAATTGCCATGGGATCTCTTCCTGTAAACAATTAGGCTCTAACAGAAGCATCACTGTGCCTGGAGTTCTGATTAAACTTTAAACATATATCGTGCTCCAAGGTGTCCACCTGAAATGTCTCAGGAAAAGAGAAGTTTTAATAAGTACACATGCTTACAATGGTGATATGCTGACATTTAAAAGCAATAATATTTGAACTGAGCAAGGAGAAAGGCTGGCACCCTGACGTGACAGTCCTGCCTAATCACCTCGGCCTTTTCTTGTTCACAAGGCAAGATTATGCACCCGAGCTCTGCATGGCACTGCTTGCTTTGTTTGCAGGTAAAATCTAAATCCAATGCCAGTCATTGATTTGTTATTGCTCTGTTTGTTTAATGTCACTGTCAGAAAGGAGAAATAAAAATCTTGGGATTTTCCTTATAACTCTAAAACCTAGACCTCTGGTAGGCAAGAAACTTAGTCCTATGGGGGCAGAATGAAAATTAAGTACTGAGCAGAAGCACAAGGTAACCACACATTGCTTTGATTCCTAATGGCTGGCTGTATTATGAAATTTCAATGTGTCCAAAAAAAGCCATATGCATAACATATCTTTGTTCACAAATATAATGTATATGATTAATCTAATTCTAAATAAAACATCAAAAGGATATATTCTGCCACAAATCAAAATTTTTATAAACTATATTTGGACACATGCATGTCAAATAATTGTTTAAAGAATTAGGGGATGCTAGCTCTTTTAGGTATAAAAACATAGTGTATAAAAGCAAAAATTAGCACAGAATGGTAACTCAACAAAATTAGACAAGTGGATCGATGAGTCAGAAGGGCGAACATGTATGTGCACTTTCCCATATGACTTCAGACTATCACTGTGTAATTGGAAGGAAGGAGCCATTTTATACTTGCCATTTGTAAAATTAGCTAATCTTTGAGGGAATGAACATTTCAATAAATCTTTTACATTTACATACCAATATAAATAACTGATGGATAAACGGCTTATATATAAAATAATCTAAGCACAGAAAATTAAAATAGAATTAACACTTTATGAGATCTTAGGAGGAGAAAATACTTGTAAGTTTTTAAAGTAATACAAATCTTAAAGAAAAATTTCAATAGTTTTATCTTCCATAAAATGAAAAACTCCTCTATAGTAAAATAAAACAAAAGAAATTAAAAAGCCAGATTTTGGGAAAAAATGCTTTAACTCTTCAGTGAAAATGATATCTAAAATATATGTAGAATTTATATATATATTCATAATAATGATTATCCCAGCTTATAACAGACATGCTAGTTAAGAAAAATTCTCAAGTAAGGAAAAATAAATAGTAATCAGAAGTGAGAAAATATATGGAATGTTTTCATCTGACATAGTAACCCAAAACAGAAAAGTAAGGAACTTTGATATATTAAATGTGTGGTTAACTGGTTTATTGTTATGTATTTAAGACAATGAAAATCAGTAGACACCTTTTGGAAAGTAATATATAAAACATTAAGAATCATAAAAATATTTAAGTTCTTTGAAGCACTAACCAAAGAATTAACATTAAGGAAGTTATTTAATGAATTAAAATTCCAAAATTTTCAGTTATCTTGGGAGCAATGTCTGAACTTGAAAAGCAAAATAAGGGGGCGGGGATGGAAACAGAAGCAAATTTACAAATGTGTTCAGTTTAGAAGGAGACTCGGGTCAAACCACTGAGTGTATTTGTATGGGGTAGGTTTCGAGGGGAAGCATTTCTAACACCTACTGTGAAATATTTGACTTAGTCTTTGGAGAGAACCTTTGGAATTTAAATAATATAACCCAGTGATTTTTAGTCCTGGCTGAGCAACAGTACCAACTAGAAAGATTTTTGAAAAATACTAATGCCAGGGTTCCACCCCCAAACAATTAAATCAGAATTTCTTTAACCAATTAAATCTGAATTAGAAGCCCAGACTTCTGTAACTTTTAAAAGCCCCCAAGTGATTTTAATGTGCAGCCAAGATTGAGGTCCTTATATCAATAAAGCATTTACATATCAGCCAGGATCTTCCTATAGAGTCCCAGGAATATACGATTTCCCTCCCTTCCCCTCCCCTTCCTTCTTCTATTTTTCTTCCTCTCCTGAACAAGAACAGAGACAATACCAGACTACCTCAGACCTAAGTAAAAATGAACAGGAGAAAATATTTCTTCCTGTATTTATTTATATACTTGCATGTTTATATTCTGAAAATTAATATTGCATCTGATTATCAGAGTTTATAATTATAAAATTTTCTGATTATAAATAATTCATGCTTATATTGAAGTTCTAAGAGAATAAGAAATTCACTTTTTTTTAATGACTGAAAGTACTCCATTGTGTGTGTGTGTGTGTGTGTGTGTGTGTATACACACACCACATTTTCCTTATCTAGTCATCTGCTGATGGACATTTAGGTTGGTTCCAACTCTTGGCTATTGTAAACAGAGCTGCAATAAACATGGGAATGCAGGTATCCCCTCAACATCACGATTTCCATTCCTTTGAGTATATACAGTATTAGTCCATTTCTGTTGCTTATAACAAAATACACAGAACTGAATATTTTATAAAGAAAACAAAATTTATTGCTTACAGTTACAGAGACTGGGAAGTCCAAACTCCAGGGGACAGGTCTGGTGAGGGTCTTTTTTGGTGGTGGCTTTACAGCAACGCAGGGGTCTCACATGGCAGAAAATGGCAGAGCAGAGAGAGACCTCATCATGCCCTCTCCTTTTAAAGGCCTCAGAACCATACCCCTGACTACCATTATTAATCCATTCACTATGGCATGGTCCTACAATCTAATAACCTCTTCAAGGCCCCACTTTTCAACTATCATAATAGGTTTTCTCACCCTCGTATCAGTGTCACAGTAGGGGCCAAGTATCTAATACCTGAAACTTTGGTGGACACAATTTAAGCTTCAATGAGTTTAGGGGGACATTGAATCCACAGCATGTATCCAGTAGTGGGATTGCTGGATCATATGGCAGTTCTATCTGTAGTTGTTTGAGGAACCTCCAAACTGTTTTCCATAATGGCTGCACTGATTTACAGTCCCAGCAACAGTGTAGAGGGGTCCCCTTTCTCCACATCCTCACCAGTATTTGTTATTCTCTGTCTTTTTGATAATAGCCAGTCTACCTGGGGTGAAGTGATATCTTAATGTGGTTTTGATTTGTATTTCCCTGATCATTAGTGATGTTGAGTATTTTTTCATGTACCTGTTGGACATTTGTATGTCTTCCTTTGAAAAATGTGTATTCAGCTCCTTTGCCCATTTTTAATTAGATTATTTGTTTTTTTTAATGTTAAATTGTTTGAGTTCCTTGTATATTCTGGATATTAATCCCTTGCTAGGTAGATAGTTTGCAAATATTTTCTCCCATTTGGTGGACGGTCTTTTCAATCTGTTGAGTATTTCCTTTGATGCACAGAAGCTTTTTAGTTTGATATAATACCATTTGTTTAATTTTTTCTTTGGTTGCCTGTGCTTTTGGGGTCATATTCATAAAGTCTTTGCCAGTCCTACATCCTGAAATGTTTCCCTTATGCTTTCTTTGAAGAATTTTATAGTTTCAGGTCTTTGCAGCAACATGAATGAATAGGGAAAAAATACATTAAGTGAAATGAGCCAAGCACAGACAGAGAAATATCACATGTCCTCACTCATAAGTGGGAGCTAAAAGAAGGAAGGAAGGAAGGAAGGAAGGGAGGGAGGGAGGGAAGGAAGGGAGGGAGGGAGGGAGGGAGGAAGAAAAAATAAAGAGCAATCACAGTAACACATTGAACTTTCAGAAGGTGGTTATTAGAGGTGGGGAAGCGGAAGGGTAGGGGAGTTAGTGAGAAGTTGGTTAATGGACACAATTTTGCAATGATAAATATCTTAATTATCATGATTTCATCATCACATATTGTACACAAATACTGATTGTCAACTCTGTATCCCACAAATATGTATAATCAATTATGTTGCAAGAAAAAAAAATAATGAATAAAAATAAGCCACAAGGAGCATAGTGGAGGTGAGCAGCACTGTGAGATTTCTTCAAGGGAAAGCCAATCAAGGTACTAGAACTTCCAAAGTTTTTAAAAGCAAATGTATTACATATTTCAAAATAACTAAGAGAGTAATTTTCAAATGTCTTACCATAAAAAAGGACAGGTAAAGGAGGTGATGGATATGTTACTTAGCTTGATTTAATCATGCCACATTGTATACATTCATCAAAACATCACACTGTACAACATAAATGTACATCATTATTACTAATTAATCAAAAATCAAAAATAAGTAAACAAAATTATAAAAACTAAAAAAATAAAAATAAATAATAAAAAATGAATAGGAATGTAAAACTCAAAATCATCTAAAATTTCACAGCTTGAAGAAACAACTATAAATTTTTTGGTGGATTTTATTTTTCCAATTTCTTTTTATGTGTGAGTTTGTATGCATTTTTTACACAATTAAGATTATTCTATGTATAAAATTTTAATAGTACGTTTTTCTCATCAGATCATATATTTTTATTTTCTTCTGTATTAATAAGAACTCTCAATAAATCATTTGAATTGCTTTTAATTGGAGACTAGATATTTTTATTTAAAATTTTTAATTGTCTGAGGAAGGATAATGATATTGCTTGGGTTATATATGATTACATATAAATGAGAATAATATTTAATCATACCTGCCCTTGGGAAAGCTGTGAGGTTCAAATGAGATGATACATGTAAATTTCTTAGCATAATCTCTGGCATTTATTAGCAAATGGTAAATAAATGGTGGTTTTTCATTTGGTTTCTTTTCTCAATAACATTTGTTTTTTAATAGTCATGTTTTATCTATATTATATAAATAATACATATCCTTTCAAATTCTAAAACATATTCAAAAGCATTACAAATATCACCCATTGTTCTTTATCATTCAGAATGGATCATGATATACATTTTTGTTGTGTATCTTTTCAGAGTTTTTCTATGCAGGTATATGAATATATTGTGTACATTTGCTATGACTGGGACAGATTATACATGTTTTTAAATCTGATTTTCTGCTTAATGGTACATTATTAATATTTTTCTATGTTAATAAATACAGATGGATCTTCATTGTCATTGTAAAAACTGCATACTATTCCAGTTTAGGAATGTGTCATAATTAACTTAGTTTTTTTCGACATTTTCAGCATTTGAAAGGAACCTGAAATAATTAAAAAATATATATCTCTATATTTATACAATAATTTACTTAGTATAAATGCCTAGGGATGATAGACATGGTGCACACTTTTACATTTTACAGGCATGTTATAAACATGCTTAGGTGGTATAATTTTTGCTCCTATACAGTACATGAGAGTGCCTATATTTCTTCACTCTCTTACCAGCACTGGGTATGATGTCTGTTATTCATGCATTCATTCATTCATTTATTCATTAATTTATATTTGCCAAACTGAGAGTCAAATCATACCTTATTTTAATTTTCATGCACTTGATTGCCAGGGAAGTTGAGAATTTCATGGGCATGTTAGCCAATGTATTTTTTATTTTATATTCAGCATCTGTGCTTCTCTCAATCACACCACGTTGCTCTTCAAAAGTTTAATTTCTCATTTCTATCTCTGTGTTGCTTCCAGGATCCCAGACTTTGTGTTCATAATGATAATAAGAATGGAGGCTGTCTGTTATCCCTTTTGAAGGAGCGGCAATTATCTAAGTACTGCACCCTACGAGGCAGCAAGGGAGCCTCAGCCAGCCTACTGTCTGATCCTTGGCTCTGCATTTTTGGCCTTAAAATCTCTGCGGCTGGTGAGCCAAATCCCCTTGGGAGGAGAAGCATGTCTGATGTGCTTCTTGTCTGATAGCTGTGTGGGTATTGGCTCAACTCCACCAGAGCTTCCCAGGGATCAGGACTCCTTTCCTAGCTGGTTCCCACTCCCAGGCGAGGAGAGGCTGGGATGGAGGACTGGGCTATATCCTGCTTCAACTGGAAAAGGTGAGTCAGACGGGAATGAGGCTGGGGCTTCAGGATTCATCAAGGATGAGTCAGACAGAACATTATGAAAACCATGTAACTCAGACAGGGCAAGGCCTCATCCTCACGGGGAGGAAGCTGGGCTATGGCTACCGAACATCTACCCCTTGCAGTATGAGACGGTGGGCTTTACACACATCACCATTTCATTTGCCATTGTTTGGCAAGAGGGGCGTCCCTCCTACAGTCATCCTTTACAGATTGTGGTGCTGAGCTTTGACCTTGGCTGTTTCTTCTTACCATGATTCTGATTCTTTCTGGCTTCTGACTGCCCTGTCTCCCTTAGCAAGTTAGGGACCCCATCAGGAGTTCACTGGTGTCTTCTGCACCTCATGCATTCACCCTTTGAGGGTGGGAACCAGGGGTTCTTCTCAAGCCAGAAGAAGCAGGATCACAGGAGGGCTTGGAGGCTGCAGTCTGCATCTCTTTTGTTGCTTCTCCTACATGAGTAGGATTCATCAGAAGTGGGCCTTACCTTTCCACTCAGTGGAGTTGAGGGCAGAAATAAAAATTATAAACTTATTTCCCTTAGGATCTGGGTTTTCTTATCCTCTCAGCACCTCTGCACAGGGAGCTAAGAACACTCAAAGTACAGCTAACTTAGTCACCTTCACAGGGTTGTCTAAAACTGATTTCCTTCTATTCCTCTCCTACACCCTCTCCCCACTCCAGGCTCACAGGGAGGTTCAGCTGGAATGGTCACCAGTTATCCTGAATTTTTAAAAAATTACCCCAAAGCACAATCAAACAACACATTTAGTTGTTTCGTTTATTTAAACTATCTGCAGCTACATTTTATTTTTTTTAAGGGGTTGTTTTCTCCGAGCAAAACTACTCCCTAAAATCGATCTCTGCTTTTCCATAGCTCATTTGACGTATATAAGAAAGTATGTTCTAGTTTCTGGTGGGGGAGGGGGATAGTAAGTATTCTGAGCACCTCTGTTATAAAATTACCCCATTGTATTGAAATGTGCCTATCAACTTGCCTGTATCTTCCAACAAAGTAGGAACCCTTCAGGACAAACACTACATTGTTTTGATCATTATAACTCCAGGATCTCACAGTGCCTAGCCTGTAAATAAATAATTATTGACTAGGGAATGAATGAATGAATGAATGAGTGAATGGACATTGCTTTTAATTCCAGTCCTCTGACAATAAAGGTAATGGTCAACATTTTCTCCCTCTAACAAATAAGTAATGTCAAACAGACAGAAGATCTGAGAAGCTTACATCCTAGAGTGACCTTTAAGAAATCCTATGATGAAGACCTTTCTTATTATAGATGTCTAAGAACAACGGGGAGAAAAATCCAAACTCCCATTGTGACAAAAGCATTAGGATAGATAGATAAGATATTTTTATACTGTCTCTATATATCTATATTAACACCTACATATACCTAGAAATAAAAACATGCCATGTGCTTATGTACACGTATGTGTGTGTATGAATACACATGGAGTTTTTAAAACTGGTACATATGAACCTTAAAGAATACTCACCAGATGCTAATGTTCCTCCTCTCCCTGTCCCCCTCACCCCAATGTAATTTGCTAACCTCCGAGGATCACTGAATTTAGAGTCTAGCTTTGCAGATACCAGGACAGATATCAGAGAGGCCAAGCAGAGGCCCCCTTTGGTAATCCAAGCTGAAGGTGTCAGAGCCTAGACTATGGCAGCATGGAGAGAAGGGCTCTGACTGGAGAGCCATCAGGAGGTGAAATCAGGGAAACATTCTGTTTCTCTTCTTCTGGGAGTTGATCATGCCTGAGTCTTTCAGCTATAGCACTGTACCTAGCTTGAGGTACACTCTTGAAGTGAGACACCAGAGGGTCCTTCCCTGATGAGGATACTACCAAGAGAATATTTTTTCCAGCTATTGAAAACTAAGAACTGCAATTTATTGAAAAGTCCTGTAATTTGAGGTATTTCTGAGTTGAACAGATGACCCCCCACCCCCCAAGTGAGCAGACGCAAAGGCTGGTGAAATGAAACAGTCCTCCTCTGGTAAATGAAATCATGCATTCCAGAATAAATCCCCAGAGACCTTCTGCCTCACTTATCTGTGGATTTTTCCTCTTGTCTCCAGTCTCCCATTTAGCATCATCTGTCTTGTCTCGTGTGTTTCACAGTACTACACAATGACCTTTTGCTCTCTTTCTGGCCTTTGCAGCCAACACACAGCCCCCAGAGGAAAGTGTGAGCCTTGTGTTTCTCAGTGGAGCTCCCCCATGTTCCTGACCTTGCTCCTCTAATGTAGGGTTTTTCTGGCAGCCTTGGTTAGACTTTGAATTCTCCCATCCATGCAAGGGTGTCAGAATGTCCCAGGGAGTCATTAGTCAAAGGCCCCATCCTAATATCAGCTCTTTGGAAGCAATTTGGGTGCCTTGAGTGCATATGGAGGTCTGGGCAGACCGCACTGGGCAGCTTCCCAGAGCAGCAAGTTGATTGATGGCAAAATGGAGAATTAAACATTTATGCATGGAAGACCAGAAAGGCACAGGAAGAAAGGCATTTAAGTGCATGTACTCACAGGACGAAATTATCCTTTCAGCACTGTGGTTCCTCTGAACACACATTTATCCATTTATCTCATCACTACAGGCTTATAAGAAAAATCCTCTCCATGTAAAATCTGTCCTGGGGTTGACAAATCTTTTCAGGTAATTAAGCTGCTGCCCCTTCCAAACAATTGCAAAAGACTTATGATCACTTTTTCTTCTTTTAAGATGTGTTAAGTTAATATCATTCCATGTTTATTTCCTGATGCCTTCTCCTACCCTAACTAACCGATTAATCTCTTCTCCCAGAAATAGTTGAGAACCTACCACCTTACTTCAGAGAAGACTTTGGTGGTCAGGGGAGAGAAGGTGATGGCCACCTCATCTTATTGAATGTGTGGCATGATCAGGAGGTGCCACACTCATTCTAGGCAAGTTTAGGGGAGGCAAAATTCATCTCAATAGGAGCAAGAACTTTCTAACAAAGTTGCTGTCCAACAAATCCAATGCACTGTATTAGGAAGTAATGGCATCCCCTGCATCTGGATGTTTTTAAGAAAATTCTAGGACCCTGTCTTAATAATAGTGAGGAGGGGTTTCTGATATGGGCAATGGACTAGGTGATTTTTAAGGGGCCTCCAAAATCTGAGATTCTGGGAATTTCTGTTGCCCCTTGACACTCAAGATTTCTTCCTATTTTTAGAATCAATACTCAAAGGATTTGTTAGTGTTGAATTTCCTACAAAGATGACAAATCATTCTTACATGGAATCATGACCATGTGCTACATTAGGGAATGAAATTTTTGCGTGATGTTGAATGCTTTTGCATCCATTCCTCAAATGAAGTCCAAAGTAGGGTCTATGAGTTCAGATGCCGAATTCTTCAGATTTCTAAATTGGTCTTGAAAAGTTACCTGCGAACTTAAGTAACTGCATAGTTGTAAGTAAACAGGTAACTTGCATACTTTTGATAATGATTGGTTATTTCCTAAGTGTGAAAAAAACTTTCCTAATAAAATGGGAGACTGCTCAACATATTGGTAGAGTGTGAGGACATCGTTAGATTCCTCTGTTCTCCCTACGAGGCCCCTGTTTCTCTCTTTGTCTTTCTGCCTCCACCTATTTCTCTTTCTTTCTCTGTTAAAATAGATCATCCTCCTAAATACACAGAATAGGTGCAGATGTCATGAGTACCTTACATAGTCCAGGATACTATGGGAGGAATGAATCAGGGAACAGTCCGGTTACTGGAGAAGCATTTGGGATTTAGAGCTACAAGAGGTAATGCAATGCTTGAGCACAGACTCTGAGGTTTGTTAAAAATTGCTTTTAATCCTGGCTTGACTTCTATAGCTCTGAATCTGTTACCTTATTAATAAAAGGAAAATAATTATACCAATTTTCCCCCATAGATCAATACCAATAGGTACCAATGGATCCTACAATAATACCAATAGACCATTAAGAAATGATTTGTTATAAATTATTGAGATAATAACATCTGTCTTCATCCATTCAGGATACTATAAGAAAATACCATAGAGTAGGCACCTTATAAACAACAGAAATTTGTTTCTTACAATTCTGGAGGTTGGAACGTCCAAGATCACGGTTCCATCAAATTCGGTGTCCAGTGAGGGACATCTTCTCGTTCACAGAAGGCATCTTCTTGCTGCATTCTCATGTGGCAGAAGGGAAAAACAAATTCTTTCAGGACTCTTTTACAAGAGCACTAATCGCACTCTTGAGGCCTCAACCCTCGCTGTGTTACCTCTTGTAGCTCTAAATCCCAAATACATCTCCAGTAACCACTTCCTAAAGCCCTCACCTCTTAATACTACCACATTGGAGGTTAAGTTTTAAAATATGAATTTTGGGAATACACACATTCAGACCATAGCGCTCTCTTAAGAAAAAGTATAGATGACATTTTTTCAATAAAGGGCTCATCAGTTCCATAAATTTGATAGGATAGTGAGCTATTTCAAAGGCACCGAACTTATGGGACTGACATATAGCAAAGTAGAACATGCTTACACCTTCAGGAAGAATAGCTGCTGGAGCTCAGCAATTCTCATTGGTGGACATGGTGACCTGGTGACATAAGTAGACCTAGCATATAAGTTTGAAAGGGATCCTTGTTGATAGAATCAAACTTTTACATATTTTGAATGTCAGCAGTGTCAGAAGACATGAAGAGCTTAGCTCTCTTTGGGGGAAGATCCATCTTTATAAGCTTAGTTTCACAATTTGCTAAGTGGCTTGCCAGGTTGATGGATCCTGGACAAGCAGGTGAACTAAATGGTATTTATTACATACACTACATATTAGATATTTTTCTTGGGTCTTATACATATTTCCATGTGTCTTCACAATTCTGGGAAGTAAGTGCTATTATTGTGAAGATTTTTTTTTTTATTTTCATGAAGAGTAATATTTTAGAGTGGTGAAATTTCTCAAAATTACCAGCTGTTTAATGACATAAGCATTCCTTTTTTCTGTCCTTAAATACTTCCATTGAGCTCCCTTGTCTTGATATACTGATTTTTGATTCATTTTAGCCAAAACCTGAGTGACTCTAGTGTGTGTTCTTATCTCCTTTTATCCTTTGCTTTTTGAGATAAACTTTATCATTCTTATCAGACATGCATACAGACACACACACACATGCACATTATAAAACTAATCACAGGGCATCCAAACTCTTATCTTATGTTTTTTTTTTTTCCCTCAGTCCTTGGAGCTTGAACAAGGTCTTAATCATCTTTGTATGCCCAGCTGTTAGCATAGTTGTTGCATAGAGGGCATACAAGTTGCTGAATGAATGAATGAATGAATGAGTTAATAAATACATTCTAAATTCTTTCTTTGGACCACCTCAGCAATGATAATCTTTGGCATCAGTCGTAGACAATACTGGGTGAGGAATAACAGGATTAAAAAGTTCATCATTCTACACAAGAGTAAGATGACCTTTCAAATATTTTTTAGAATCTTCTTTTAAGAAAGCAATTTCAGATTAATGGGAGGCCTTTCTTCCAGCTTATGTACGTCAATAAAAGAAATCAGAATAATTTATAAAATATCCCAGCACTAACCAGTCATCTTGAAATGCAGTCAAACATGAAGGCATTTCTTGATGATAATGAGTGTGGGTGAACTGGGAAAACTGGGTTTCTGTATCTCAGATGCTCTCCAGGATAAAGTAGTATCACCCTTCTCGGAAACGGCATCAACAGCACTATCATGGGATCCCCTTGAGATGTCTACCCCTACTCACATGCATGCATTATGAAGGGTCTACTCCTTTTTGTTTTCAGATGGGCTGGTGGTTAGCCATTTCAGCCTCAGTGAAAATAACTCTGGTGTGTGATCTCATGTACAAATAGCTATTCATGTTGGGCTTTCCTCCACCTCAACCCCTCAAACCCTACTCCATAGAGATTTCTCATTGGGTTTTAATGTACTATCAAAGCAGAAGTTATCACGTGGCAAAGGAATTTTCCTTCTTATGCTGTCATCTGTTATAATAGATAGTCTTTTCCTTACTATATATCGAGTTACTTAGATATATGACTGCATTATATCAATAGCATCTTTCTTGAAGAGTTCCAAAACAAATACATTTGGAAGAGGTTTTTTTTTTTAAAAAAAAAAAAAAAAAAAAGTCTGTGAATTTATAACATCAAGGTCCCTGGTTCTGACCCTCATACCAGTGAGCCACCAAAAAAAGATATAAAATAAAGACAGGTACAAGACTAAGAAGAGTGGCCAATAGTTTGGCTCCTAAGCTTTTCTTGCTGGAATTTTTAATCAAAGACCACAATGGACCTTTCTGTTTCAGAATCATAATTGTGAGTCATATAGGGTTAAATCAGAGAGGTGGTGAGCTTTGCAATTCTGGTCATTTCTGCTACTCAACTCCAACAGTGCCTAGTATATATGTTCAATAAATAATAAATGGTATTATCACTGTGTCAGGTCACTGAAAGTCTTGGTGACATAGCCATGAGTCTCAGCCATCCCATATTCCAACTGACTTACATTATTTTCTCCTCTTGGGATGATTGTCCCTATTTGGTATCCCGTCATCTGCTACTGTACTGTAATGTTTCATATTGCACTGTAAAGGGTTTTTATGTTATTTGGCTCTTGCCTGCCTCTCCAGTCTCAGCTACAACTTTTTCTTCTCCTGGTTTGGATGCCATCGTAGAGAACTACCTATAGGTGGGGTGATCTTACACAATTTACTTAACTTTTCTGGGCCTCCTTTTCTATAAGATGGCAATGATCATGGTACCTACCTGTAGGTTGTTGGAAGAGTAGATGAATTCATGCACACAGAGTGCTTATGAGCATTTTAAGCCAATTTACAGTGAGGAGAGACTGATTGGACAAAAAGGAAAGACCAAGTAGGAGGCAATTATGATAGAGACAATGAAAGCCCAGATGGAGCAGTGGCAGCTATGAGCACTCCTAACATGTACTGGTAACTTACTACATGAGAGGTATAGGGCTAAATGCTTTACCTGAATTAACACCTTTAACCTTTAAGGGAAACTTGAGATGTAGGTATCCTCATTTTTTAAATCAGGGGACTATGTTTCAAAAAGATAAAAAAAAAAAAAAATGAAAAGTCCTTTTTGACTGGTAGAGCCAGGATTTGATCAAAGTTTATGTGAAGCAAAAGTACCAGTCTACTTTTGAAACAGAGAAGAAACAAGAAAAAAATAATAGTTTGCATTGTGTTTGTAGCTTGCAAAATGCTCTCAAACATTTTGTTTAATTTGCTTCCAAATCATAGAGTAAAATCACACAAAAAAAGTAAAGTCTAATATAAATAGGGATATAATGATTTAAAGAGATAAAGAATGTATGACCAGGTAAAATTCATTCATGTAATAAAGAACCATTCAGCCATTTAAAAAAATTATGGCAAAAAGCTTACTTGACATTGAAAAATGTGCCCCGCATGTTACTGAGTGATACAAGTAGGTTAGAGAGCAGCCCTCCTGGTGTGATCAAATATTTGTGAATGAGCATGCATTGCTTCCATAATCAGAAATGATACTGATGCTATTTGAATTTTGAAAATCAAAACAAACTCCTTTCCTCACACTGGACAAAACAAAAACAAAACATCTTATTGTGTTAGCCACCTAATGTCTCTCTCCCCTGCTAACCTGTAAGCTCCATGAGGACAGTGGTATTGTCTTTCTGTGACTTTGTCCCCAGCATCTAGCACAGTGACTGGCACAGAGTGCGTGCTCAAAAGAAAAAGTTTTGTTTGTTGGTCTTAATACTGGATGTGTGTAACTATAATGCAAAAGTATATGAGAAGGCTCGTCATTTAGACTCATCTGTTGTCAATTTTCCCAGCTGTCAAGTGCTAGATGAGTTTTTTTTTTTTTCTCTAGTCTGCAGTCTGTGGGAAACTTTTACTCATCTGATAACTGTATTTTTGAAGGTTCTTGTCTGTATGAATAAACTACAGAAATGACTCATAGTCCTCAAATCCCTACTACGCTTCTGCCATGGGTTGAATGTCCTCCCAAAACTCATTGAAGCTTGACTCCCATTATAACAGTGCTAAGAGGGTAGGAAATTTGATTATGGTATTTGAAAGGTGAGGCCTTTAAGAGGTGATTAGATTGTGAGGGCTGTGCCCTCGTGAATGGAGTCATGGGTGTGGTTCTCATGGCTTTATAAGAAGGGCAAGTGAGAAGGTTAGCTCACTCTTGCTCAGCCCATTCTTATCATGTGGCACCCTGGTTGCTAGACCCCATAGAGAGTTCCCACCCAGAAGAACACTCCCACCTGAGCTTTGGACTTCCCATCCTCCAAAACTGTAAGAAATATATTTCATTTCTTTATAAATTACCAAGTTTCAGATATTCTATTTAAGCAACAGAAATGGACTAATACACCCCCACTGCAGAGCATAATCCTTGCTGCTACTATGACAATGCAGATGACAGAGCTGAGTTTCCCATCACTCCGGGGCAAGGAGGGCCATGTTCCCCTTTTGCTTCTAACTTGTGATGGAAAGGTCCCTGCAGCCCCCAGCTATCCCATGTCAGCGCTTACAGCTATCGTGCTCAACTGAACCGTGCCCAGATGTTTGCTAAGTCCATCCGCCTTACCCATCCATTTAGACCCATCTTCTTTCCACTTCCAAAATGGGTGAGAAAGGACTTTGTTTTCACTTCTCCTTCTATGATTTATTCTCTGATAAACAAACCAGGGAAAGTCCTTTCAAAGAGATGTGCAAAGACAGGACGAAGACAAGGGCAGGGCTTTTGACCCAGGGCAGCTAAAGGCAAAGGAATTGAGAGGAAAATATGAATCTTAGTTCAGAAATGATGCAAGAGATCATATCTTACTAACAAATTATAAGACCACATGCACCTGCACACACACACACACACACACACACACACACGCACACACACACACGCACACTCTCCATTAAATGATGGGAAGAATGAAAAAGGTTTGGAAATACAGTGTGGGTTAAGCCAAGGGAAATAATTTAGTACAAAGCTGTGCAAAATGTGCAGCAATGACAGAGAAGACTTTTTATTTGATGGTATCAGGAATAAACCTGGTAAATTAAAGGATTCAGAGTAAACAAGAAGAGTTAAGGGCAGGCCAAACCTCCTTTGGCAAATGCATTGTGGCAGACACACTCTCCCCCAGTCTATTTCAGGTATGTTAAGCTTCCTTATGCAGAGACTTAAATACAAGCATATTTCAAAATTTCATGGAAAAATTTGTATTGTCTTTTAATTCTATTTTTCCAAAACTTTTTGTACTGGTACTCTCATGCTGGTGTTCAGCCTTCGTATTCCATTTCATCCTTCTCTAGATTGAGGAGGGAAAAATTGTAGTCTGAGGCACAAAGATTCTGGACTAGAATGCTTCTAAGATACTTTGATCTTTTCAGTTCACCATCTTAAGACCCACATCATGTTTGCTCTTGAGTTCAAAGTTTCTCAGGAATGACGCACACACTAGTATTCTGGATTTGCCTTGGCTTCCTTTGCATTCCACTTTGCTCAGCTTGCAGATGTCAGTTTGAGGACACTCAGCAGGAATGCAAATAGCCACCAGGACTTTTATTGATCAAAAGGAACGTGTTTAAACAATCCTCAATAGATTTACAAATTAGGGAACCTCATGTTAGAATTTCATTCCACGGAGCGTTTCCTTCTCTTTAATTGCTCACTTACTCTTCATTATATTGGCATTCTCCATCAATGTTAAATGCCGCAGCTGCTTTTCCCTGGTGTTTGTCTCTTTTAGAGTAAACCATTAACTTACTATTTCAATCTTCTAAAAAATGCTGGTGATTGACAAAACATTATGAAATAGTGGCAAATGGAAAAAAAAAAATTAGTGCCACAAACAAAGAACAGCTAAGCAATAGTATTTGGAGAGAAATTTGTCATTGTGGGCTAACTGTATAATTGGCTGGTTAAATGTATAAACTGGCTGGGCTTTCTCCCTCCATCTCTCTCTCTCTCTCTCTCTCTCTCTCTCTCTCTCTCTCTCTGTCTTTTCTTTCTTTGTTTCTTTCTTTTTTTTTTTTTTTTCTTATTTCTGCAAGACTTAAAAGTTATACAATTCAGGTCATTTGGCTTTGAAAGGGCTTCCATTTGAGACATTTTTGTTTGTTACATTTTAAATGAATGCTATGAATATAGAAAATACTATATGATAATAATCTTTTTAAAGATAAAGTGGCAGGAAAGTTTTAAGTTTCTGTTTCTTTACTAGTGTTGAGTGGCTCTCTTAATCAATACTCTTTGTGTAATAAGATCACACCGATCAAATAGCCAAGGAAGAAAGGAATCTAAGTAAACTGGATTTTTTTCTTCCTAAAAGTCATTTCTTAATACTCTTAATTAAGGCATAATTTACATGTAATAAATACACACATTTTGTTTTGTTTTGTTTTTTCGGCAGCTGGCTGGTATAGGGATCTGAACCCTTGACCTTGGTGTTATAACACAGTGCTCTAACCAACTGAGCTAACCAGGCAGCTCCCCAAATACACACATTTTAATGTGGAGTTGGATGACATCTGACAAATGTATATACTGCTGTAATCATTATCTGAATTGAGAGAAGTCAGATTTTTAGAAAGTAGACTTAGAAGCTTTATTTTTATATGTTTCAGACTTCCCCATCCACAAAACGATATTGAAAAATTTGTGAAGTCTGCTCCTTTAATTCTTTGTAAAGAATGCATGATTTCAATCTAAAATAAGCCTTGTCCAGAAACCCTTATTTTTGAAACAGCAGCTGGGTAAATGAATGAAGGAAATTCAATGGAGTATGATAACTTGGTTGAAAAATCAGCCACTTATTCCTGGACTGAAATTTAAGCCATATGAGAGGTGCTGTTTTTAGTCTTTCTCTAACCACCCCTTGAGCTCCAGATCACAACTCTGTGTTCTGAAATAGAACAATCCCATCAGACAGAGCTGGAAAATCATTTATATACTTATTTCTTCATTTATTTATTTATTTTCATTGTGTCTGCAGCAGCTTGACTGCTAAATATAATGGCTCATTAAAATAGATTTTAGACATTATATTTTTCAATTAAGATGCAATTCACTAAACCAATCAATTATAGGTTATTATAAAATTTCAAAGGTGACTTAAATTGCAATAGCATGGAATTAAGAAACCATAATTTGCTTGAAAGGGCCACCTTCATTTTGAAGTGTCAACCAGCAAACTGTGTATGATCTCCACAAAGTATGGCGATTATGCCCACTCCCTCCCCGTGTCTGACTAATGTACTAAAATAAATTAAGAGGGCAATTTAGAAATATACCTCTGAAGTTGCCCCCACACTATTAAGTCAGGAACAAAGAATCATAATTTTTATGCCAACTAGCTAGTGATTTATTCTGCCCTTGAGATAAGTGCAAATGGAGAACAGCTAACATTCTTGTTTGGAAAAGAAGTATATGTCATTATGAAGGTTTGTCTTTCCTTGATCTTTGCTATGTTCCCCTGTATATACCCAGATGTGGACATGAGCATTATTCTGGTGCATTCTTCTGACAGAAGCTCATAGTGGGAACATTTTCATTAGGCAAGAGCTGTGGGTGTCATTAAAAAGGAACAAGATTAGTATTGACTGTGGGAAGCAAAGGTCAGCGAGGAGCCTGCCTGTCCCATTACTGCTCCTTTTCATACGTATCTAATCATTTCAGGTCCCAATGAGTCCTTTGTGTGCGGAAACCGTACTTTAAATGTTGTAATACATCAAGCCAAGGTTCATCTCAAGAAATGTGCTTCGAAGGCTGTTCCAATTTTCCTGCTGTAAATTTATTATTTAAAGAAAATGCTGTGACATACAATATTTTAGTATGTTAAAAATACAGGAGGACTATCACAGAGGGCAAAGACGGGAAGGGAAGGTGAGAAGTAACCTTCATCAGTTGTTATTGGAGCTGAACTTCCTGGGGTGGCCAGAGAGATCAAAAGTGGTGAAGGATCCAGAAATAATAGAGTAGAAGGCCTTTTTTTCTGCATTGCCCTGCTCCCAGGGTGATGTCTGCAGCAGAAGTCCTGGGAGGCAAGAGCAGCTGTGCAACCCTGTTAAGACACCTGCTCATCTATTACTCCTCAGATTGCCAGCAATGTCCGTGTTAGCCTCTACCTGCACTGTCTCCTACCCAGCTTTCTGCCTAGAAAAGCATGCCCAAGGACCCCAGGCTATATTTTATGCCCACTGATACAGTTTGCATATGTTTGTCCCCCAAAGCTCATGTTAAAATCAGATCCCCAATGTGGCAGTATTGGGAGGTGTTTGGGTTATGGGGGCGGGTCCCTCATGAGTAGATTAATGCCCTTCCTGGTGGTGAGATGGGCGGTGTTGGGTGACTCTCACAGAAATGGATTCGGTCTTGCTAGAACTGGTTGTTAAAAGACTGGCACCTCCTCTCCCTCTCTGTCTTTTTTGCTTCCTTGCTCACCCTGTGATCTCCTTGCACCCCTCAGCTTCCCTGCCATAAGTGGAAGCACCTGAGGCCCATGCTGGATGTAACTCAGAATCATGACCAAATAAATCACTTTTCTTTATAAATTACCTAGTCTCAGATATTCTGTTATAGTAACATGAAACGGACTAATACACCCACCTCCCTTCTTACTGGCCAAAGAGTGTGGCTGGTTATTGTCTCTAGACTCTTTCCAGATCCTAAAGGAATTAAAAATGAGTGCAGTCTGCTTGTAGCATGGCATAGAGCATGAGGAGATCCCTGCCCAGAAGAAATCTGTAGCCCTAAGGAGCATATTGGTGATGTCAGACAGCCCAGGTTCCCATTTCCCAGCATGCTACTGGGGGAAATGTTACCCTCTCTGTGCTTCAGTGGCCTCATTTGTCAAGACATAGATTCTGCCTCATGATGTTGGAAAAATCAATGACAGAATGATGCAACATGCATGGCACAGGGCTGCACAAAGGGAGGACTCCATGTGTTTTAGTTCCTTTGCCTCTTCCTCCAAGGCTTCTCCAACTACTCCCTTCTCTTCCACCTGTTTATTGTTCTAAGGCCATGGACAATTTGCTGGTGCCATCAAAGACCCTTGGGGAGGGCGATTGGCATCCTTTGCCTAAATGTAAAGTGTCCTGACATGTGAGCCCTGCATCTCAGTGCCCTTGGCTAGCACGTGGTGTCTGATGTTGCTGGCTTCCTATGGTCCTCCTCTTGCAAGGGGGCACAAGCTCCTTCCTTTTCTTCTCAAGCAACCAAAAGTTGAACACCTGGAACGTCATTGTGACATTCCAAAAACTGTTTCTTAACTGCTGTCATTTGTCCATTTATTCATTTAATTTTCTCTTATTTAACAGATATTCACTGAAGACTTCCTCTATATCCTCAGCTTGGGTTCAGGCACAATATCCTGCTCTCCATGTCGATATGGCCTTAACCCTCTCCCAGAAGGACAGATATTTTTGCCCATTTCCCCATATTCCTTTTAATGCTAGCAAACTTCCTCCTCTCCCAGACTTGGTTTCTCTTTTATGTACAACATGCTTTAGGGTGCTATTGATCTTGACGCAGATTAGTAGCAAGACACATGTTTCTCTTGAGGATATAAGAATAAATACAGAATACCTTTCCCTAAACAAGGAGGTAATCTAATGAAATCCTCCAGTTTGGCCTATGAAGAACTGCGTGTCTTTGGCAATTTGCTTGCCCTCTCTGAGCAGCATTGTTCCTCCTAAATTTAAATCAGAGCTAATACTATCTCCTTTTCAGAATTCTTTGATATAATCTCAAAGGAATCATTTAGCACATGGAAGCTCAGAGTGAGAATATAATCAATTAGTGTCTTCCCTTCAGTCACATATCCCATTTGTTTTTAAAGTTGAATATTCTTAATTCACAGTTTGGCAGAATGTCTAATATCACATATAGAAGACAGATCTGAGTTTGGCCCCAGCTTTGCCACTAACCAGCTATGTGACCATCAATGACTTGAGGCACCTCTGAGACTTTTTTTTTCTTATAAAACTGGGATAAAAATAGTACCTCCCAGAGAGGAATGTTGTGAGCAAATGACCATAAAACACTCATCTGTGTCTGCTCTCAATAAGAACAATAAATGAGCAGAGTGTTATTATAATCAATTGCATCTCTACTTTTATTACTAAAAGAGAAAGTTGCTCAATTTTTAGAGATAAGGACAGTTAAATGGATTGAAGATGTACCCTTCTTACCAATGAAAAGAGTGCCAGAGGACTGTTTACATAGAGAACAATATTCACAAGAAGACTGGAATAATTTACAATGATTTTCTTTTTTCTAATATCACTCTCCTCACCTCTGTCATCCTTCATTCTTTAATAAAATTTCCCACTGTCTAGGAAGACACACAATAGAATATCTTCCTACCACCCAAAGGGTGTGTGCCACCTGCATAAATTATTCTTCTGGAATGCTGCTTGGAAAGTGGTTAGTTTAGATGAAGTCAGTGTCTGTAAGGAACACAAACCCTTGCTCCCCAAGATGTACCATCCAGGTGATTTTCCACATACACGCAGATATACTAACACCTAAGAACCAGTGTTAACCATCTCAGAACTACTTCTTATGTGATTTCTGTGTACTACAGAGCAGAAATTCTACATATATCAGCCCTATTAATACCTAAAATGAAACTGTAAATTAGATAATGTTCCTATTTTATAGATGAAGAAAGAGATTGAGCCTCATATATGTGAATGAACTTGACTTCAGTTAACCTGGCTTTTATAGGAGGATCTAAGATTTGACTGTAGCTGTGTTTGAGTCTAATCCTTTCTCTACTCTGCTCTTCTTCCTCTAGGACAACTCAGAAAATATGGGGGGAGGCGATTTGTCAGAAGCCTTTATATTGCATAGTGAGTGCAAGGTAAGGGGCACGTGAAGCATGGATTTGGGAGGAACTAAAATTTCAGAATTAATTCTGCTGCTTTCATGAGATGGAGGAAGGTTACATTCCCAGTGCTAGTGTTAAAGTTAATGGTCTGAATCATAAATGAATTAGATAGATGAATAAAAAAAAATAGAAGAACCCTCTCTCCAATATATGGCATTATACTCATCTTTACAGTAAAAATATTCTCCTATCTCAAAGTATAAATAAAATGCTCTGACATTTGAAAGACTGATATGCAGAAGCTTCAAAATTCTTCCAGTGTTTAAAAGCTCTCCAACTCATCTTATTATTCCTGATTTATAGATGAAGAAACTGAGGCTGAGAGAATAAATTGCTTGAATGTCATCCAGAAGGAAACTGGTAGATCTAGTTGGGAATCAAGGTGATATTTCTGAGGCTCAAGCTACGTGACATTTACTGTTCTAAGCTGTATTCACTCCATATGGTTTAGTAAGCAGCAAGGCTAAAGTCTGGTTCTAACCCCAATTTCTTCTTACTTCTATAGGACCTTGCTAAACCTCAACACCCCTCTAGTCTTGTTTTCCCATATGGAAAGCAGAAATGACATTGTTTGACTCATGAAGCTATTCTGACTATCATATTTGGTAGCATTTGTGAAAGCGTGGTTTGCCAGGTTTAGCACATGTTTCCTGCTTTTAACAAATGCTACTTTCACTTCTTTGGACAATCCTTTTGATAAATAATATAAACCTTACCCCATTTCTCAGGTTAGGATGCCTGGACCACAGCTGCTGACAGCTTGCATGGCTTTACATTCAATAAGGAGGCACATGGAAGATTTATCACCTAGATGTGACAAATGGTCTATTTCCCTTTTCATTAACTGATGGTAGGACATATATTGAAATTACAACCTGTCATTTCCCTTGATGACCTTTGAACTATGGACCCTTATAATTTTCTTAAATGAATATTCCATTTATAGGATAGGTACCTGCCAATTCCAGAGATCAATACCACCCTTTTTTGGGTGGTCATTACAGAAACTTGTAATGTTACCCTTCAAATAGATGCTTGAGTCAGAGGGAAGCAATTCATTCTGTCTAGTGCAAACAGATCTCAGCATTTTGTTAGGAAGTGCAGCAATCTCAGAGAATCACTTTCTCTAATGAGCAGTTCTTATCAGGAAGGATACTACATGGGGAATTAGAGTCAGTTATTTATACAGTCATTAAGCATTTTTAAAAATTTTTTAAACACCTAAAGTGCATGAAACTTGTACTAAGCACAGTGCTAAAGTAGGTGCTAAAGGATGTACACATACAAACACACACATTATGTATATTATATGCATATATATGTGCACATATGTGTATGTATGTATGTATGTATATGCTAGAACCACTGATTTGCAGAGATGACATGAGCATGAATAACAAATAATTGACCAAATGTGTGATATGTCAAGAAGAAATAGCTAATATGTTATGAGAATTTAGAAGAGAAAACACCAATTCCACATTGGATATAACCAAGATGCCCTCATAGATTGTGAAGTTTGGGAAGGATATGGACAAATGCACTTAAGAAAACAGGGTATTAAGGAAAAGTGGAAAAGTATAGGCAAAAAGTGTGACTATAAAATAGTGGGCAGACTATGTACTATAAATTAAGGGTAGGGACTGTGTTTCATTTATCCTGGTTTTCCTGGCACCTTGTATCAGCACACAATAAGTGAGGATTAAATGTTTGTTGAATGAGAGTAGTTGTGGTTAGATTAAACAAGGCTTGGAGACAATTAATTTTCTGCAAGAACTTAAGTGTTATATATCTGATCCCTGGGAAGTTTAGAACAAGAAGGCAAGATATAGATGTAGACATGGATATAGATATGGATATGAATATGGATATGGATATCAATCACATACACATTTCTCCCCCTGTGCTGAAATGTGTGCTTGCCAAATTTCATAAATATGGTGCTAATGATTGACCTTAGAAATACATGGTATATGAATAACAAGGATTGCTTCATTCCATTTAAAGTAAGGTTCATGATTCATTCTTATATTATGGAGGGAAAAGCGCCAAGAAGGTCTACCTGCCCCTGGAGGAAGAAGCCTATCTATGAGCTATAAATCTGACTTGTGGAGCCCATGGGTTTGGAGGAAGCTTCGTTTGTTTCTGGCTGTCCTTTGAATTTGTAAAGGTCTCAGTTCTGAAAGATGCTGACTCTCTGTGGCTGACCCCATCAGAATTCATCAGCGATCATGCATTGAGCCCTCAAAATAATATCCTATCTGGCATGATAAGGGTGCATGTGCACTGGAAGCAGGGGTGACAGACAGCACCAGACATGGCACTCAGCCTTTGACCTGTGTTCTCACAGAGCTGTGCACTGGGGGAAGCCCTGGTCCTTGGAGCTGTTCATGCTATTGTTGAAGAAAGGCCAGGAATTTGAAAGAGGGCATAATAAAGGGGGGTTGACAGTACAATGGAATGGAGAAAAAGTCTTTCAGTAGCAAGGAGAAGAAATCCAACTCAAAGTAACCTAAAAAGGAAGGAAGTATTTACTTTCTCATTATCTGTGGTTGGAGCCTGTCTTAGTCCATTTCTGTTGCTTATAACATAAATACACGGAACTGGGTGATTTATAAAGAAAACAAAATTTATTCCTTATAGTTTCAGAGTCTGGGAAGTCCACAGTGCAGGGAACACATCTGGTGAGGTGACTCTACAGCAGGGCAGGGTCACATGGCGAGAATGGCAGAGCAGAGAGAGACAGACTCTCTTATGTTCTCCTTTTAACACCTTCAGAACCATGCTCATGACCACCATTTTTAATCCATTCACCATGGCATGGTCCTCAGAATCTAATCACCTCTTCAAGGCCCCACCTTTCAATTACCATAATAGGATTTCCCACCCTCAACAGTTACAGTAGGAATTAAGCTTCTAATACATGGACTTTGGGGGACATAATTCAATTAATACACAGCAGAACCAAATGTCTCCACTGACTTCAAGAATATTGTCATGTACCTCTCTTTCTCTCTATCTCCTTTCACCTTTTTTCTTTCCTTCTCACTATGTCTTAGTTTTGATTCTCTACAGGGTGCCCTAGGTCTATTCTCCTATAGTCAGTCATATCCCAGGTAGCTAGAAAAGAGTAACTTTCTGAGCCTGAAGGAAACCAATAGCTTCCTTAATCAATCTGTAATCCAGAGAAGATATCTGGTCTAAGCCGGTGACCAATTCATCATTGTACAATCACCATGGCCTGAAGGATGAGGTACCATGAGTCATCAGACCTGGGTCACATGGCCACATTAAGGCAGACAGAATACTGTGATTGGCAACCAGAGCAGAACCACATGAAGTGGAGGAGGGGCAAGTTTTAAATGGAATGTCTCAAGTCAGGGGCTGTTAAAAACAGGAGATAAGAAGGAGATTACCATTTTAAAAATTGAGGAAAGATTTTTCTAGGCACTTTTCCTCATTGAGCAGTGAAGTAAAAATTAACTTTTTTGGAGTCTTCCTTAATTGGTGAGGTTAGAAGGAGAGAAATGGAGAAAAGGAAGTACAGCTCTGGGAATATTTATAATATTCCAGCATGTGGTAGAATGGTCTGATACTGTAGAGGATTCATAAAGCAAATGTACTTCATAGGGCTTGGTTTTCCAAAGCCTTGCAGTTTCAAATATAGACCTTGCAAAGGACAAGAAATTTTCCTCAGGCTATAAAGTCTCTGGTGTAAGATAAAGATTTGTGGCACAGCAAGGTTGCTGGCTCAAAGACAGACTAGTTACTGATTGATATGTAAAGATACTGAGAAATTTCTGTAAGAAGGGAATGTTTGCTAAGATCAAGCTTTTGTTGGTGGACCACTTAATTGCCTTAATGGAATGTCATCTGACTTGTTTCACTGAAAGTTACCAGACTATATTGTTAGACTATAACCCCACCTATGTTCTCTTCCTGTAACTTCCTGGTCTGGAGAATAAATGCAGGAAGAGAAGCCTGATTTGTGGTTAATTTCCCGAGGAAGGAATGCCTCTCGCTTGAGGGTTCCAGGGAAGTTAACCACTTTGAGGCTTCTCACTGCTCAGTAGAGATGGGCTTTGAGTAATCCTTTGCAGCTCTGTCACCCAGGGGAAGTGGGGTGACAAATCTGTGGGGGGCAAAGCAACACAATTCTGCAGTAAAGTGAAACTGGAACCTTTTAAAATGTTGTCGCCCATTCTCAAAATGAGCCATTTTTGTTTAACAAAGCCAAACCTGATAAATACAGTTTTTGCTGCAGGCTTAGTCTAGTACTCATTACATAAATAATAACAATGATGATGATGATATTCTCAGGTCAAAAATATGCCATAATTCAGATGGGCTTAGTCATAGGCCTGTGCATTCTCAAACTACGTAATGGCTCAGGGAAGGAGGTAAGGAAATTAGACCCAGTAGGATCAAGGTCTAGAGAACTGATTTGGCTCTTAGGGGTGACACTCAAAAAGTAATACTGAGTGTCAAGTCTAACTTTTTTTATTTGTTTTATTTCATGTTCAATCCATCAGCAACTTCCACCAAGGAGAGACCATTACAATTTCTTCATTTGTAAGAGAAGACTGAAACGCAAAGATTTCTTGTACAAGGTCAAATAGTGTCAAGGTGAAAAACTGTTTTTGCTACATTGTCACAAACAAACTAACAAAAGCCAGAATCAGCAGCACACTATGTGGAGATACTTCCTTCCAACACAGTATTACTAAAATAGGAAGACAAAATGCTTTAGGAACACAAAAGAGTGAGTAAGAGATGTTGCTGGTCTCGAAGGCTGTGTAATGTTAGCAAGAACAAACAGAGGAAAAGGAAAGCCACACATTGGAAATGACATTGCAAAGGACTAGGGTTTTTAAAGACTGAATGTTTCCATTGTGTGCCCTTGACCACAAAATCAGTACTCTGAAAATGCACATTAGAGGACTAAATGAATGATAAATGAATGAATAGTCATTCATTCAGCAGTTTTTACTTATAAAACTTCATTATTAATTCACATGATATATTATGTCTGCTTAGGTCTTTGAGGAATTAAACAAATCAATACGTTTCTCTCATGTCTTTTCCATAAAGCTTTTCACAAGAAGGGAGGTGAGAGGGGGTTCTCTATTCCCTGCTCTCTTCCCACTCACCCCCAGTCCGATATCCCTTCATAAGCAGTTTCTGAATCTCTGCCTCTGCACCCAAATCCTGGTGTCTGACAAAGAAAAATCTTCCTGTGATCTACACACACACACACACACACACACGCACACGCACACATGTATATATACACATATATATACACACACACACACACCTATATATATATATATATATATATATAGATATATATATATATATACATTTTTCAATATAGGACAGTCAAAATGAAGCTTTGTGGTGGCCGCTTAATTTGGAGGGCATTATTTTTAGCCCTGCAAAGGGCCAGTGGCATGAAAACAATTAGGATCTTTTGTCAAGTTAATTAAATTTTACTAAGTGTAGTAATCTCAGTGGGCTTCGTGCACCAGAGGTAAAACTAATTAAAACGCAAATTCTTCCTCGTCTAATAAGGAGTTCTAACTTGGGCAGCTGAGGAATGTTGTGCATACTGAGAGATATTCAAAACTAATTTATAATGAGATGAGGGCAAACCCTTAAATGGCTCCGTTCTGTTGAAGGCTCACTTGAGAATGCCAATAAGTATGATAAATTGGAAGCGGCCACTTAAGGAAAAAGAGGCAGACTGGCAAGACTTGCTGGGTGCAGGATAAAAATGAATCCGGCTTAGACAAATTAGGATGGGGAAGCCAGTGGAAATGAGGTATCCAGGTGTTCTCTGAAAAGTGCTATTTTCTCCCCAGGTACCTTCTCTTCATTAAATTCTCCAAAGGCAGATGGAGCTTATGGTAGTTTCTTTTCCTGTAGTATTCTTTTCTTAAAAAGCTACATGGAGCAAGAGTGTTTCCTTCACAAGGATTCATTCAAATCAGTAGTTAATCCATAACAAGTCTCCTGTGGCACCAGCAGCCCCATATTTAAGATGAGGCCATTGAAAGACTCAAAAATGCACTCTGTTCTAGAAATTAGCTGAGTATTAAGATGGCAATTCAAAAATGGCTTAGTCATAACCTTTTCCTTAGAACCCACTGACATCAATTTCTACCTCCTGTCAAATGTGTGTAAATATCTGTGGTTGAGAAATTTGAAATGATTGTTGAATCACAATGGGCAACCTTCCTATAAACTTGGGCACACTTCAATTGACATGCTATTACTTTCCCATTGATTGGAAGTGGCATATACCTGCTGACATTTTCCTAGTTCTTCTGCCAGATTTCACACTTTGTGGTCTGGCTCTGGAGCCTGATATCCCACTGACCTTGGCATGTGTTGCCAATACCCTTCTAATTCACCAAAGCAAATGGCTTTTCTGTTGTTGTTGCTTTTCCCCTCAACCAGACTGGATCGTGTGTCTCAATGACCATCTCATCCCTCCTGACTCATTTTGACTTATCTTATTTTACGGAGGGGGCTTCTCGCCTAGTTTCGTTCAGTAGGTGCTCCAGAATTCTACCTGAAAATGAAAGGTGGAAGCCATCATATTTGAGCATCTATGATAAAACTGGAGTATTTCCTTTTCTTATATTATTTCAATGTGCATTATGTAAGTAATGCACACTCACTGCAGAACATTTAGGAAGAAAATAAGGGAAAAAATGCATGTAATGAAAACGCAAGTGGATCTTCCTCCTCTCCTTCTTCCTCTTTTCTATTTTCCCTTTAAAGTCTTAATGCTATACATGTATCTTTGATGATCTTTGTCATATAACACTAGAGGCTGAACATTTTCCCATGTCACTAAAAGCATTTCAGCATTTCAATAGAGTGGGGAGAACGGGGACTTTTTAATTTGACATATCTGGTTTTAAGTTCCAGCTTCTCCTCTTCTTGGCTATGTGATGTTAAACAAGATTTTATATGTTTTTTAGTCTAGATTCCTTGTCTGTAAAATAGAAATGATAATAACTATACCATAAACTTGATATAAGGATAAAACTGTTCAATGTTTAAAACTTGTCTAGCTGTGGTTTTTGTTTTTGTTGTTGCTATTATTTTGAATTAACAAGCTGTTTTGATAGTTCCAGAATATTGCATGTAGATGTTCCATAACTTACTTAAGTCTATCCTTAAATACAGATTTAGTTTCTTCATTAGTTTTCTAATTTCAATAATTGTACAATGAATATATTCATATCTTTATTAATGAAATTTTCAACATACAAACACAAGTTACTTTCTGTAAAGTCTGTGCCATGTTCTTCTCCTGCCAGCTGTGTGTGAGAGAGCCAGTCTCCTCTCAGCTCACCAAGCTCCTTCCGTATCTTCAGCAGGAAAAGGGAGGACCCTGTTAGTACCGTAGCTATTGGTAAAGAACCAGTGGCCTCACCACTTCCATTCCAAGCTTCTGCCTAAGATTCAAAGTCCTTTACCCCCATCAGGGTTGATTTTCCCATTTATACCTTTTGAGGAAAATTTACTTTTATCTGAAGACCCTTTTTCAAGTTTCTATAAGCAACTATTATTAGTTGCTCCTAGTTCTTCAGTATCCCTTCTCCCCACTGGCTCTATGTGCTGAATTCATAAAAGAGAGAGACGTTCATCAGTGAGAAACCATGTCCCAAATTACACACAGATAAATAGAGAGATTTCAACTCATATGTGGTATATCTAAGAAGGCATGGGTTGTGGGCTCTGGAAGGATGTGAAGGCTCAACATGAAAGAAAGCAAACAAAAGAGAAAATACTTCAACCACTGTTGAAGATACATGAAGATCAAATTTTGTTCACTGAACATTACTAAGCTGCAGAGTTCCAAGTGCTATCCTAGTCTCTGGGAGTATAAGATAAATACTAAACATATGTTTTCTTTGAAGAACTCACTATCTGACTTGGTAGGAATCCACAGAAATAGGCTGACCAGTAATGACACTCTAAGGTGACAAGTGCTATGATGAGAAATCATTGGAACGTAAAAGAGAGGGGTTAGTGGTGATGAAACAGGAAAGCTTCTCACTTGAGCTGGGTCTTTAATATTGACTGCAATTCACCACATAGAGCAGGAAAACCAAGTGTTGGAAATAGTTTGGATGACATACTGGGGTATGTATAGTCTGATGTGTTGGCTGGATTGGTCATGTATAAGAGGAGACAGGGTGGAAGTTGAAGCTGAAATAATGGGGAAATCATATCACAGGGCAAAGCTCGAACATCGTTCTAAGGAATATGGATTTCATCAACTATGTGTGGGAGGATCATTGCAGATATTGGTGAAATATGCTTTGCCAAGCAATGGATTTAGGTTACAGAGATAGTTCCCAAGCCACGGCAGCTGTGGTGAAGCTAAGAGACTCAGTTTATATATCTAACACTAAGGGGAGGGGTGTTGCTGCCTGTGCTAACTTGTAATTTGGTGGGAGGCTCATGTGACTTACCATGAAATAAGTGACAGCACAGCTAAGAATAAGGTAATATTTCCTTCCAAGAGTGTTACACCAAGGGAAGATTCCTATTGGGACTGCCATTATAGCCTTTTAATAATTGCAGGGCAATAAGCTAATTACTGTGTTTTATCTTCTTCCTTCTTAGAACTCCAAACTGAATGAATAAATTTGAAAAATTAATTTAGGGCCATGAACAAACAAAATCACCAGCCCCCGGGGGGCGGGGGGACCAATACAAGAGATAATGGCAGGGTGCTCAGACTTTACAGGCTAACTCTGCTTTCCCTCTCTAAACTCAAAGCTCCTTCTATTTGTGCCTCTGGTTTGAGTTATATTTGTGTAAAAGCCAGTGTGGGCAAACCCTGTTCAGAATCAAGGTTCTAACAGAGTATACATTTCTACAATTCAGTCTATTGTACATTGTGACTCTGTGACTTTGACAAGTTGCTTGACCTTTATTAGACTCAGTTTCCCCCTATGGATTTGGATGGTTTGAATTCAATTCCAGTGGTTCGGTATTTGACCCTTTAGCTACACGTAGCCTTTCTAATCTTGGGGGCACTGCTGAGTGTAGTTATTTTGAATTCTATTGATCCAATGTTTCTTTTTATAACAAATATTTTACAAACATTTCCTTTATTATCTATAAATAAAATTCATATATAACATAACTATCTACATACATAATTTTGAAAATCAATGCAATACCCTGATTGTAATATAGAAGAGAAATTAATATATATATATCATAATAAAACAGTAACCACTTTTCATAAGTTAAGAATTCATCCATATACAAAATCACCATGAATGGGACTGTTTAAATTACAGACTGAAATAGATATACTGTACTGGAAGCATAAATAAAAATAGGTGTATTTCCGTAACCGATATGATTTTCCAAAATGTAAATAACTTCTGGCAAAATTTTAAAAATCTATTGTCTTTTTGCATTTACACAGAAGTCATATTCCTGAAAAATTTAGTGTATTTTCAAGCAATGAAACCAATCGCACATATTCCTATGTGAAATCTAAATCTAAATCTAGGCACTTATGATTACACAGTTTTTTTGAAGTTTTATTTTATTTTTAATTGACACATGCTATGGATTGAATGTTCCTCCAAAACTCATTGAAGCTTGACCCCCCACTGTAACAGTGCTAAGAGGGTAAGACATCCAATTATGGTATTTGAAAAGTGGGGCCTTAAAGAGGTGATTAGATTGTGAGCACTGTGCCCTCCTGAATGGATTGATCCATTCATGGAGTAATGAGCATGGTTCTGATGGATTTATAAGGGGGGCAAATGAGAAGGCTAGCTCTCTCTTGCTCATGCCATTTTCTCTCTCAATGTGACACTCTGAGGTGCTGTGGATAGTCACCAACAAAAAGAAGGCCCTACCCAGATGCACCTTCTGAACCATAGACTTCCCAGTCCCTGAAACTGTACGAAGTAAATTTCATTCCTTTATGAATTACCCAGTTTCAGGTATTCTGTTATAAGCAACAAAAACAGACTAATACAATACCTAATAATTGTACAGACATATGGGGTACAATGTGATGTTTTGATACATGTATACATTGTACAGCACATCCATCACCTCAAGCATTTATCATTTCTTTGTGGTAAGAACATCCACAATCCTCTTTTCTAGATATTTTGAGATATGCAATACATTATTCTTAACTATACCTACCCTACTTTGCAATAGAACACCTGAACTTATTCCTACTAGTAAATATTAATTTTACCTGTTGATCAACTTCTCCCTATCCACCCCCCCCAACCCCTGGTAACCACTTTTCTACTCTCTACTTCTATGAGATCAACTTTTTAGTTTTCACATATTAGTGAGATTGTGCATTATTTGTCTTTCTCTGTCTGGCTTATTTCAAATTAACATAGTGTCTTCCAGGTTCCTCCATGTTGTCATGAGTGGCATTTTTGTTTAATGGCCAAATAGTATACCATTATGTGTGTGTGTGTATATATATATATATATATACACACACACACACTACATTTTCCTTATCCATTTACCCATTGTTGAACACTAGGGTTGATTCTATATTTTGGCTATTGTGACTAGTGCTTCAATAAACATGGAAGTACAGATATCTCTTTGACATACTGATCTTATTTCCTTTGGAAATATACCCCATAGTGGAATTGCTAAGTCAAATGGTATTTCTATTTTTGGTTTTTTGAAGAACCTCCATACTTTTTCCATAATGTCTGTACTCATTCACATTCCCACCAGCAGTGTGTAAGGATTCCCTTTTCTCCGCATTCTCACCAACACTTGTTATGTTTTGCTTTTTTTGAAAGTAGCCATCCTAACTAATGTGAGATGATATCTCACTGAGGTTTTGGCTTTGCTTTTCCCTGATAATTAGTGATATTGAGCATTTTTAAATATACCTGTTGGCCATTTGTATCTCTTGTTTTGAGAGATGTCTATTCATATCTTTTGCCCATGTTTTATTGTATTATTTTGCTATTGAGTTATTTGAATTCCTTGTATAACCTGGATACTAACCTCTTGTCAGATATATAGTTTGTAAATATTTTCTCCCATTCTGTAGGTTCTGTCTTTTCTCTGTTAATTGTTTCCTTTGCTATGAAGAAGCTTCTTAGTTTGATGTAATCTCATTTATCTATTTTTGCTTTCATTGCCTGTGCTTTTGAGGTCTTATTCAAAAGATCCTTGTCCAAACCAATATGAAGAAGCATTTTTACAATGCTTTCTTCTAGTAGATTTTAGTTTTGAGTCTTACATTGAAAGATGTTTTAAACTACCTGAATGTCTGGTGGACTTTCAAAAATCAGGTGGAATTCAGGCTAATTTTTTTATTGTACAGGACTATTCTTGCACTGAATCCCTGATCTTTACCCCTTAAAATACCAGTATACACTCATCCTCACCATTATTAAAATACATACATGCAAATCTCCCATGGATTTTTTAGTACACACGCCAATGTGGTGGTAATCCCTTGGTTGAGGACCGCAGGTCCTGTGTCTTGCTTAAATCATTACACAGGTCGTTACTTCTGAGGTTAAAAGTTCTAAATTCTATAATATTAAGAACTCTGAAGGATTCCTGGCCCACAGGAAATTGGTATGCATAAGGCCTACTATTACGGGCTAAATTATGTGCCATAAAACTGAAATGTTTCAGTTTTAACCCCCAGTATCTCAGAATGTGACTGTATTTGGGAATAGGTACCTTAAAGAGGTAATTAAGTAAAAACGAGCTCATTAGGTTGGGCCCTAATCCAATATGACTGGTATCCTTATAAGGAGAGGAGATTAGGACACAGACATGCACTGAGGAAAAACAATGTGAAGACATAGGGAAAAGTCACCCATCTATAAGCCAAAGAGAAAGGTCTCAGAGAGTCTTGATCTTGGACTTACAGCCTCCAGAATTGTGAGAAATGAAATAAATTTGTTGTTTCAGCCATCTACTCTGTGGTATTTTGTTATAAAAATCCTAGAAAACTAATAAATCTACTTTTCTACTGCTACTATAATTTTTATTGCACCTATAGCTGTTGTTACCACAAATGTGCCCAACTTACTATGTTCCATTTATGATTTTTTGACTTTGCAATGGGCTTATGAGGGTATTACATACATTTTTGACTTAAAATATTTTCAACTTAAGATGAGTTTATCAGGATGTAGCCCCATAGTAAGTGGAGGAACATCTTTACTATTATTACTATTAGAACACTACTGTGACACCCCCAGGCACAATTAGCAGTATTTTTTGACCTTATGTTATTTTTCTGGTGCTCATTATTCCCCATGACAAGCAGATGAACAAGCTAACCCTCTGCATGGGCCACTCAACCACTAGGTGGCAAAATGGGCTTCAGACCTAAATACAGACTGACTCCAAAGCCAGTGTTCTCTACTTCTATACTGTATTTCTCCTTGTTTTCAGGTGAATCATGTGCAAAGTATAACAAGTGTTTGCATCACAAGTCTGAAACCTCTTGGGCCACTATTAGGGATCACATCTTTGTATATTCCAATTGCAAGGAACTTAAAAGAACTTGGTCAACTCAGCAACTGATACTCTTGAGATGGCAGCCATTTATAAATCATTTATAGTATATTAGAAGCAGTATTGCCTAATGGTTTAGAACATTGTTTTCAGAGTCAAGTTGCCCGAGGTCAAATCCCAGCTGTTTCACTTATATGCCAAATATCTTAATCTTTTCTGAAACTCAGTTTGCCCATCTGTAAAATCATTGTCACTATCTTATATAGTTGTTTTATGGATAAAGTGAGTGAATTAATATAAAGAGTTTGTAATAGTGTCTATTACTAAATGAATGGCCAATATAAATTACCCAGGATTAGTAGAAACCTAACATATGCCATGTCATTAGTTCTAACAGGAATGGAGTGCATTTTAGACTCTCTGACACTCATATCAAATCTCATCTAGGTTTTGCAATTTTCTCGAAGTCACATAGCCAGTAAGGGGAAGATCTGTGTGATTCCTAAGTCCTTGATCTTCCCAAAATTCTCCATTCCTTTTCTCATGTATTTACAAAGTTCTTTTACATATTAAAAAGAAATGGCATTGTCTCTCCCCCCTTCCTACACATATCTCTGTTCTTTCTGCCAAATAATATACTATCTTTTTCATGGAAAGTCAGGGCACAATATCCAGCTGTGCAATTGTGTGCTGTATGGCTATTTTCTATTTTGCTGAAGAATGTAGTAAAATGCTCATGGGTTATCTTATTCAGTTAAATCAGAAAGAGATCCCTACAGCATACCATTAGACATGCCCCATAAATATGTGTAGATGTAAAAGGAAAAATATAATCTATAACCTGGATTTTTCTTTTGCTATTTGGTAGCAAATACCTAAAGATATTGAAACATGTATATGTTCAACAAGGAGAATATCTTTGTAAAAATGTAACACATTTTGCTCTTTCCATTCAGATGTTATAGAACCATATAGATATAACATGGTCCTTAAAAAAGTTTAAGCCTTTAAAAATTTTTTTTATTGAGTAGACTGCAGGGTTAAGGGAAAAACGGGTTTTTATTTTTAATTTTAAATTTATTTGTTCATAATCGATATGTGATATTTGTATGCATTTATGGGCTATAATGTGACATTTGGGTACATGAATTCAGTGAGCAATGATCATATCAGGGTAATTAGCATATCCATCACCTCAATCATTTGTCATTTCTTTGTGTGTCATTTCTCTACTAGTTATCTGAAATTATGCAATAAATTGTTGTTAACTGTAGTCTCCCTACAGTGCATAGAACTAGAACTTGTTCTTCCTATCTAGCTGCTATTGTGTATCCATTAACCACCGTGTCCCTACCCCCCGCATCCTTACTTCTGTCTTAATCCGAAGGGCACATTACAGACAAACTTGGCTGTGTCCATACCAAGAGCATGAGGTCCTCACTATATTTTGGTTGTATGTAGGAATTCTCTCCAGGCCCCACTCTGCCAGCACCCGCCACCAAGAAGCATAGTAATGTATCCACCACCAGACTAAAACTGGCATCAACTTGACTCTCTGCTCTACTGCACTCTAAATTCTGTGAATATTAATGGAAATTTCTTTGTTGGATGGTTGGCTGCTTAAATTCATCTGCCGTTCTTCAGTTGGAGTCGTTCGGGCAATTAACGTTGAGCATTTGCCCGCTCAAATAGGGGCCAGATGTAGGTCATAAGCACGCAGGCAGTGTGTGTGTCTCAAGGGCAGACTTGTGAAATCCAGCACAGAAGAGATGGTAAAACACCACCTAGACTGATCATTTTGAATATATTTTAGGTGCAAAGTGATACAGCAATAGCTGCTTTTTCTTTCGTACTTAATAACCTTCAGGTCCCAGGTCTAACAATCACCTTCCGGTGGGGTTTCATCTACTGTCCCTATGCTGTCAGTGCAGCCCAGGTGTCTCTGGTGGGTTCCTTCATTGCATCTGCAATGGGAGGTGAGTTGCTACTGGAAACATCACTGGAGCAGGGTACAGTTATGAAGATCTGGGCGAGAAACTCAACTATCCTAAGCAGTCACTGTGCAGTCATAGTCCAATTTCTTAACCTCTCTGGGCCTCAGCTTCCTCGTTTGTAAGATGGGGAAATAACGCTACTTGCCTTGTAAGGCTATCTGAGGTTTAAATGACTTCATAGAAGTAAAGCTGTTGGAAAAAAAACCTGGAAAAGTGTAAATACTGAGTTATCAATTATTTTCAGAGAGAGACGGACAAATTAAACTACTTCAGAGAGAACATCAAAGATAAAAAAGTGATTTCAAAATAGTGTCAAGATCAGGAGGATTAAAAATATCTGTTTGCTAAATCCAGTATCTAAATTAGTTTACCTGGAGCCAGAGGTGCTTTACCAGATGGGAGAATGATGCACAAAGAGAATGGTCGTCAGGTCAGGCTCGAGTTTTAATCTTGGCTTGGTTGTTTAGTAACTGAGTGTTCTTGGGGGAATTGCTGAACTTCTCTGAACCTATTTTCTCATTTAATATGGGAATAAAAACATGTGCCCATATAGTAAGATTTAAATAGTAATTAATGAAGTAATATACAAGTGCTTAATAAATGGTACATTAAAGAACCCGGATCAAACTTTTCAGCCTTTTTCTCATCATTACCAGAGGTGTAGAATATGCTTTATCACAGAACATTAGCTTTATAACTAATTCCCAGAAAGTTCTTGCCTTTTGGTCACAAAAAGGTGATAGAGTTTGGGTGTGTTGTTCCCCCAAAACTCATATCAAAATCTAATCCGCAGCTTGGCAATGTTGGGAGCAGTTTGGGTTATGGGCGTGATCCCTCGTGAACAGATTAATGTCCTGGGGTGGGGGGTGGTTAATGAGTGAGTTCTCACTCTATTCCTTTAAGAGCTAGTTGTTTAAAGGACTCTGGCACCTCCCTTCTCTCTCACTCTCTCTTGCTTCCTTTTGCTATGTGATCTGCTCATACCTGCTGTCTGCCTGCTGCTTTCTGCCATGAGTTGAAGCAGCCTGAGGACCATGCCAGATGCAGCTGTCCCAGAATCCTGAGCCAAACAAACCCCTGTTCTTCATAAATTATGCAGTTTCAGGTATTCTGTTATAGCAGCACAAAAATGGACAAATACATGAGGTCAACCTTCTATAATGCTGTCAGGCTGGATTACAGATTCCTCTACCCTGTCCTGTGCAGGTCATGAGTCAGGTAATTGAAAGAAAAATTGGATAGCCACTGGCAAAGTTGACATGCTTCATTTCAGATGTGAGCTCCACCAGGCAGCAGTTCAGAGCCACTACCTTTTATACCAAAAGGACACAACAATAGCAATGAGCCAAGGAGTACATGGGTGCACATGCACATTTACACCACTCTTATATAACTTGTTTAGAGTGGACGTGCTGAATCATACCCAGCCAGATATGAGGTGAGCAGGCCTGACTATACTGACTCCATTTCCTCCCAAATGCCTTTCCTTTATTTTGTGCCCAACACAGCCTTCTCATGCTCAGAGACTGGAATTGCTGTTAAGAAGAAAGGATAATGGAAGAGCACCCAACCTATTAGCCAGATCTTGGGATATTACAGCCCCCAGCATAGAACACAAGGTAGAGGAAAACAGGCAGCAAGAAGTCCAAGCGATCACAGGTATGAGAACTTTTGTCTGTGGCTCAACAGCTATGGGTCCAGTCTTTTCCTCAACCATCAACCATGATACAGTGCATATGTCCTCTTGAGACACAGCACACTGTTCCACCTAGCTGTGGGTAATGTAAATTGGTACAATTTTCCCAGAAAGACATTTGTCAATTTGCATAGTTAGGCTTAAATATTATTTGACAGTGTGTATAACAGAAGAAAACAACCTCAGATATTAACAGTGACTCTCTGTTGTAGAATGTTGTTTTGTGGTTGGTGTTTGCTTTTGTTTTTTGTATTTGATTTTTTCCCCTAAAATTAATTCACATGATCATGAGGAATATTGCAAATGTTTATTTGGAATTCCTTTCCTTTAGTCCTGTGCTTCCCTGGGACATGTGGACAGACTGGTTTATGAGGATTGCCTCAAAAGGCCCACATGTTGCAGTTTAGTCTGGGTCTCAGCATCCCTGCCCAGCCATTGGTGGTTGCTTTCTGATGGATCCCTGAGGGCCACAGACACCCCCACCTTTGCATGGAAGGGAGCCAAACATCACAAATGGGTGTGATTCTGGCTGCACCAGGAGCCTGTGTTTGTGGAAGTTGCTGGTTTAATACCACCATTTACTAGGTGTCTGCAAAGTGTAGTGCAGTAGGTGCTTTAAATGTCTCTTTTCATGGGATTATGAGGCTCAGATACAGGCCAGAATGAGGTTGAGACAAGCAAGATGCTTAGAGTGCATAAGTTAAGGACACTGTTAGGGTTCTGTTTATCTCTTTAAATTTTGTGCCCTAGACACTTCCTTTACACCATTCTAGTTTGGGCTCTACTAAGGGAGGCCAAATAACTTGCTCAAAATCCTGAAGCTACCAAGAGTTTGAGTTTAGGATCAATCCCATATTCAACCAATTCTGAACCCTATGTCTCCTCCATTATATCAATCTGTAGATTTTTAAAAGCCCCATATATCATGAAGTACACAGGGCAGTTATATTTGTATGTGTGTGCACTGTGATGCAGCAGAATTCTTCATCTTTAAAAGCACAATGAGGTTGTGTAATTGCTCAGGCAGCAAACACAGTGAGCACATTTGAGCCATCACCTCCATTTCGAAGATGGGCACCATCAGGCATCTCGCAGGTTCCAACCAGTCCTGACACACATGGAGAACAGCCGCATGGTCAACGGAATATGACACACAAATGGTTCTCCCAGCAGCTCATGGATTCTGCCATTCTGGCATTGGCAGTCAAGTCTAATGTAATTAGACATTGCATCTTCCCCAGCTGAGCTGAGATCTGGATTCACAGAACAATCTCGGGCCACTGGGAAGCCAGTTAGCAGTTCACTGATGGGCCAAAACACCATGTGGCAGGAACAGAGAAAAAAAGGCTTCTAGTCCATTCTATTTTATGATGAAAATATAATCGCCCAGCAGAGTATCCCAGTACCTAAGAAAGGAGAAAGGAGTGTTGACTCTTCTCTGCTTGGGATGGTGTTCTTTTTTTTTTTTTCTTTGGGGGGGGCAATCTTAAAATAAATTTTTTAAAATTAAAAAAAATTAAGATAATTTATTATGCATACAGTGGTGTACAATGTTGATTTTCAATAGTTGTGTATAATATGTGATGGTTAGATCAGGATAGTTAGCTTATTCATCATTACAATACGCAATCATTCTTTGTGTATGTTAACCAGTTCTTTGCTAGTCCTCCCGCCCCTCCTCCCTTCCTCTTTTCTACCTCTAGTAATCATGGTTCTTTTTTCTCTCTAAAAGTTCAATGTATTACTGTGATGTTTCTCTCTCTCTCTCTCTCTCTATATATATATATACATATTGTTTATTTGATGGTGTTCTAACAAGTGTCAAAAAAGAACCTTTTTTTTCTCTATTCCTGCCACATGGTGTTTTGGCCTTTCAACTCCACTTTTTAGTTCCTGGGACTATTTTATAATAATGGAATAATTTTGCTGCATTCAAGGAATAGATGGATTCTGTTTTGCAAAATTTCCCAGGTGGAGAAATACCAAAGTGTCTGCTCATAAACACAGAATTGTCAAAAGAAAAAAAAAATTCCAGAGTGTTTTGCATGTGTGTGTGTGTGTATTCAGTAGATATTTTAATTATATTTTTGTAATTATCATTAGCATATTCATTATTACAAGTCGTGATTTTTTTTAGTCACTCATGCATTAGGAAATATTTATTAAGCACTTATGTGCCAGACACTGATCATAACAAGACTTCGTTTGTTCTTTCCCATGCCCCGTGAGCTTCTTGTGACTTATTAACTTCCCTTTACTGATGAGGAAACTGAGACTTAAGGGGGTTACATGTTTCACCTGGCATTACAGTCAGTATGTAATGAAAGCTTGATTCAGAATTGCATCTAGTATTCTTTTCTCCTGCTGCCTTCCAAATAATTGTAAAAGCGAATTGAATTGAATTGAATTATGGCGTGATGCACACAAGTGATTGATACATGCCAGCTGAATGATTGGTTGGTGACTATATTTATATTTTGTGACCATAAATTTAATATATGTTGTGCTGGGGGAGATGCCTCAATGGGAAAATGATGGTCAACACGGTTATTTTCTGATATGGAAAATACATAAATATGCGCATGCCTTTTGCACTTAATTTTCCCACTGCCTCTGAGGTGGATATTTGCCAGTCATCTGAGAGCTGTTGCTCTTTAGTATCCAAAGGTACTTTACCATCCTAGTTGCATATAGTGCAGAATGAAGAGAGAAAAGGAGTTCCCCTGGAAATTTGCTCATCTCTCCCTAGAAATGGAAAATGCTAAGGCAGCTGGGAAAATCCTCCCTCCTGACTCCCTCTTACCTGTGCATTCTAACTCACTTCTTCACCCTCGGTTTCCTTGTCTGTAAAGTGAAGGGCTGAGACTCAAGCTTTTCTCAGATTTTTTCCACTCTTGAAATTATGTGCAATCCTTTTTACCCCTAATATTTAGGGGTGGATAATAAGGATTGTGGCCTTACCCTAGCCTTTTTGTACCATGAGACTAAATCCTTGTTAAAAAAAAAAAAATGACTTGATTTTCAATCCAATAATGCTTAATTATGATGATGATGGTGATGATTTTGGTGGCTGGCTGGTATAGGGATTGAACCCTGGACCTTTTTTTTTATCAGCACTACATTCTAGCCAACTGAGCTAACAGGACAACCCCCAAGTAATGCTTAATTTTATAGTGCTGATTTTAGTTGAGAATACGAATACGTTGGAGATACCATTAACTACCTTCAGAGGACCCCTGCTCAGTAGAGTCTTCTCGAGTTTGGCAGTCTAACATGTAGTCACATTACCTTCTCTCAGTCCAAGCTGTTACAATGCTTCAGTTTCCTCCCACTGATTTTAGAGGCATGATAAATCTTAATGGCTTAAGGACCAATTATGGTCTGAACTTTCCCTGTCTCTCCATTGTCACTTGTGTTACTCACATGACAGGGTCTTTGCACCTTCTCCTCTGGCCTAGAACACTCTGACCCATACACACTGTATATACATTGCCTAGTTATTTATTCTTCAGATCTCCACTAAATTCTTCTTCTTTGTTCCTTAGAAATGTCTCCCATGGACCTTTGGCCAGTTTCTTACCTGATCATCTTTCCATTTTCATATATTTAGGAGGTCGTTTTGCTTACAATGCACCTGAACATTTAGACTGTGGTGGGTTTTGCTCAGTGTAGCATTCCCAGTGGCCAGCATTCTCCTGAACACATAATGAGCACTAACTCATTTGCTTAGTAAGTGAATATGCAATATACAGAATCATGGTCTGGGTTTAGGTCAAGTAATTAAACTGTGGGTGCTTTTGTGAGCAGTTGTGGTGTGAAGTTGTGGCGTTAAACTTGGTATCAGAAGATGGGAGTGTTTAAGTCAAAATTCTCCCACTGACTATCAGAGTTAAACTAGACAGTCAGTGTAAGTCCCTGGGCTTCCATTTGATTCTCTGGAGAAGGACACTTATTATCCTTCCTAGGGTTTTGTGAGGACTAATGGAACAGTGAACTCTTAAAAATATGAAAACACTATAGGCATCTTGGGCGTTGCAACTATTTTTCTTTTCCTAAGGATAACTGTGATCCTGATTGGTTTATGAAAGCAATTCACACAGAGCACCCTGCTGGAGTAGGGACAATGATGATCCCATTAATATATGAAGTGTTTACCAGGTTACTGAGTGCTCCAAAACCACAGTAATCACATGATAATTATGCAGCCCTTTTTCCATAAGCAGTTTAATTTCTTTTAGAATTTCATTTATATGTTTCTAAAGTGCTGTATAATTCTGCCCCAGAGAAAAAATAATTTCCCTTATAAATGGATGATTTGTTGCCACATACTTCAAAATTTAAAAATGGCATCCACAGTAATATGAAGTTTTTCCACATTTTGAAAGAACAGTGGAATTTAATTACATTCCAAATAAAAACAAAAGATTTGCTAATGTTACTTGTTAACTCATAACAATACTATTGGTTTTAAAAGAGAGAATGTATGAACTCATTAATTTACCACTGTATAATCTTTTTTTCCATAGCTAATTTAAGTGAGTATTTAAGGAAAAAGAATTTGGCCTTCTTATTTTAGAAGCAGACATTATACACTCAGATAAGTATACATGCTCAAAAACAATAAATTTACTGAGGAAAAAGATACATGTCAAATGTCAGTAAAATAAGGATTATATTAATCCAATGCATTATAGTTTCTTACTTAAAAAGGTAAGGATGATTGTAATATTTCACAAGAAATATTTTATGGAATTGAATTTCTTTCTATCAGATTCTGGATGTACATGTTGCTAAGTGTTTGTATTGTGCTTTTTTCAAGTTTGTTTGTTCCTTTACTGAGAAAGATTATGTCTGAGAAAGTGGGCACTGAATTCTTGAGACTGATTTCATTCTTTGGCCTTCCAATTTCTAGGTCTACAACCAGGAACACTTTTATTACTACTAAGCAAATTTAGGCCCCTCACCTGAAAAATCAGAATAAAACTAGGATCTACCTTATGGGGGTCTTGAGACAATAATAAATGATTAGATTCACATCAGGTACAGTATTTGGGACACAGTAGGCACTCAATAAATGTTGCTGTCTTTCAACTAAACATTGCATTACTCTCTAAAAGTATTGAAGGGAATTACAGAAGAGTTTGAACATTTTTATCCTCATTCTCTTGGCTCCACTTAAAATCATGATTTTTGTGGATGACCTTTCCCTAAACTATATTATTGCTGGCAAGAAAAGATTTAATTAAAAATTTAAGTCAGGAAAGTTTCCCTTGGGATTCAAAGTGCTCCTGCCCTCCTCAGCATAAAATGTTGGCTTTTAGACAAGAGTATTGATGAAAAGAATTTGTTCTTGCTGCTAGAACAACCCAGTCAGGGCAAATTCTTCAAGAGCTGAGCTGCAGCCTTTTATTCGTGATTAGATAATTTTGGTTTCAAAGTTTTTACTTTGAAATGTACAGTTTTATAATTGAAAACAAAAAAAGAAAAAAATCATTTGGGGATTTAAGGACATTTCCATTTCCCTGGAAGATGCTGTCTGAATGTATTCGGATTCTAGAATTGCTATTCTGACCCCCCAAATCTTAAAAGAGCTGCAGCCAATTAAGGCTCCTTCTCTTCCCATCATCTTTACACAGACACTGCCAGCATGTGTCTCTGTGACTCACTTTTTCTAGGTTCCCGTGACAGATCACTTCTTCCCACCTTTTTGGATGAACACATTCTGTCTTTGGATAAGTTATTCCTATCAGCTAGTCAACAATCAAGTAATACTGTCCAGAGAACCACAGGTCTTAATGACCCTGAGTCCTTTGGGAGCCATGTTTAGTGTCCTTCTCAGAAAACTAGCTCATCTACTTTATTTACTAGTTGAAAAGCACTTCTATGTAGTCCCCAAGAGCTAGTAACAAATAGCACAGTTTGTGAATCTTTGTATGTCTGGTGTATTAGCCTGTTTCTATTGCTTATATTAGAATACCTGAAATTGGGTAATTTACAAAGAAATAAAATTCACTTCTTACAGTTCAGAGCCTGGGAAGTCCACAGTCCAGGGAACACACATGATGAGGACCTTATTGGTGGTGGCTCTACATCAATGCAGGGTGTCACGTGGCAAATGGCTGAGCAAGAAGGATCTAACCTCCTCCCTGGCTCTCCTTTTAAAGCCATCAGAACCACACCCATTAATTTATTAATGGATCAATCCATTCACAAGGATACAGTCCTCACAATCTAATCACTTCTTAAAGGCCCCACCTTTCAATTACCATAGTAGGACTTCCCACCCTCTTAACACTGTCAAAGTGGCAATTAAGTTTCCAACACCTTTAGGGGATACATTTGACCCATAGCATCTGGCTTCTATTTCTAGGCCCTTTCCTGCCCCACATCACCTCTTCTGAGCTCAGAGACCAAAGGAGAGTATAATACTTCTTTTTCTGGCTTTCCAACCTACTGTAGGGTCTATGTGAGGTGCCAGATGATGGGCCCTGAAGTCTGTCTGTTGACCCATTAACACACTGGAATACCAGCTTCATTTTTTAATCTAACACATACTGCCTAGGTAACATTATTATTAATTCCCCTGATACTAAAAATAGTTTTTCAGCCTCTAAATGAGATTTTCTCAGCAGAGAATTTTCTCAGGTCTTTATCTTTTAACACTGTCAAGACAAAGGGTGTTGTGGTAGTTACATCTAGAGAGAGAATTGCAGACAGACATCATTCCATTTTCATGGCTTGATACAGCTGTTCCTTTCAAAAGTTTGCAAAAACATTTACTGTTTCAGATTTATGTGAGTGATATACCTTTATGGAAAGGTGTTTCATTTCTTTTTCAATAAGATAGATATTGCACCACTTGGATGGAATGTAAGTTTCATCTTATGCGGCAATTCTAACCTGTTAGTGATGGCTACTAAAACCCAGTGTTGAGAAGGATCCTGAGGCTCAGTTTTGGTTCAGCAAGACAGGGTTATACATCATCCGGATAGTCTGAAGTAGATGTAGACATGAGGAGTTCCACACATGGCTACCTTACGCTAGCAAAATACAGTTCCATTAAACCACAGAATCTTAAAAATAAAGAGAAAATTTAAAAAGTATCTTGTATAATTTTTCCATTTCTCATATTGGAAACCCAAGGTCCCAAATTTTGGAATCATTCTTTTCATGTAATATTGAAGGTTTCAAGTAGAAATAAAATTAGCACTCACCTTTCCTTACCTTCACTCTATCCTCACTTCTCCTTAGTTTAACAGACTCATTTTTAGACATATCCTAAGCATAAATTCACAATGATGAATTATTTCTTAACAAGCAGTTCTTTGATACAAGATTTTAAATATGAAATTAGTTGGGTTTTTTTCCCATAATAATAATGCTAATAATAGTACCTACCTCATAGAGTTGTGGTAAGGATTAAATATGTTAATCCATGTAACGTACCATAATAGTTCTGCCACATTGAGTTTTGGCTACAAATATCATTACTTAGTGTTGAAAATTAAGTTCTGGTTTTTCACTACAAGTGCAATGTATAGGTAACTTACATACCTCAAATCTGAATTGGTAATTCTATTTAGGCCAATAATAATTTTTTTTTTTAAACATATGGATAAGTCCCATTTTTGCTATTAATAAGAATGAGGGCAACCTGGGTCTCCGTGCACACTGTGATTTCAGTGAACTTCTTTGTTTCTACATAGATATGCACTCTCACAGATTACACCACCTTTAAGAAGTCCTGACAATGAATGGGATAACAAAACGATGCAGGAGAGCTTTCAGGTTCTCCCTCGATGTGATTGCTTTTTCAGCACCGTGAATTGCCCAGCCTCATGCACAGTCATTCAGTAAGTCCATTAGTGTTTAACTACTTGATAAATTTTAAAGCCAAAATCTTCTCCATCTATGCTCTCATAGGCCATTTTGAAAAATTTCTCCTTACTGACCTTCTTACATTCATTCTTGCTCCTCTCTGTCTAATCCATGTTGTGCACTGGCTAATCGTCAGAGTGATATTTCTAAGACACACATCAGATCACATTGATGCTTAGGATCCATCACTAACATTATGAAATGACTTGCAAATCTCCTGACACTGGCTGTTGTTCATCATTCTTCCCTTAAATATTTCCATATACATTTGGTATGACCAGATATAGAGAACCATATGGATTCTTCAAATATGCCAAACATTCAATCATATGGGATGCAGGGATTGGAAGACCAGCTGTGGTTTCAGAACGTCCACACAGTAGCACCTGAGAAAGTTTAATTACAAGTAAAATGGGGAGAATAATATATACCACAAGTGTGTTACTTTGGGGATTGTAATAAGATAAGTGAAACAGAATTGTATATCACACGTGTGTTTAGTACAAAAAAAGCATAGGTGGCAGTAACTAATGCTTAATAAGGAGTGAATGATCTTTCCATTTTTCCTTGTTTGTCTGACCATTTTTCATTTCTAGTTCTTGTTTTTCAGAATGTCAGATACATGGCTGTTAAAAAAATAAGAAGAAAAAGAAGAGAAGCCGACTACTTGTCTCTGCAGATTAGCACAGAAGTACAATGACATGTTCGATATTTTTAGATGAGGGATTTAACGAATTACCTAACACATTGCATCAGAATTTGTTGTTCTTGCCACGTGATTAAGTATAGAATGAAGCGTTAATGAATTTGAATGGATGTTTGTTAGTGTGTTTCAGAAAACAAGGTTTCTTTATGTTGTGTGAATGTGAGCCTTTATAAAACCAATGCACACACACAACACTCACATCAAAAAATTTTGTATTCTGCTTTATGATTAACTTCACAAAAATCTTTTCTTCCCAACAAATCAGGAACGCTCACCATTTTCATCTCTGCATTACCCACATCACCTGATACCTTGATTTGTTCACTGGGACACTGTGAAATGCTTGGTGAATTGATTTATCACTGACTATTCAAAAACCACAACACTGGGAACAATGGGAATAAAATGGTGGCGATGCCTCTGATTGAATCCTGAAGTCTCCACATACACAATGTGGGTGTGATTAAACCAAGCTTTCCAATGTGCGAGTTCCTGAGCTGTTTTTTTCTGGCTAGAAAAATGTCCTTTGTACCCACCTTAATGACATACTGTTCCAGTATCTTACCCTCCTTACATACTCACAAGGCGTCAATTGTCATTTTTTTCCAGAAGGTAGAAGTGCATTTTAGAGGCAGAAACAATTATAGGAAGTAAGCTAATATAGTCATTATTAAACATTTATTAAGATCCCACTGTGTGGGAGCTACTGATGCATTTTAAAAATAACTTTCTCACCATAACACTTGCACTATAACCTAACTTACTTTGCATTTATTTTTTTAATGTATGTTAGAAATTATAATTGTTAAGTTTCTCCAATTCCCCTGGTGGCCAGAGCAGAGGGAGATGAAAAGACGAAAGTAATATTCTATTAGTCTTAAGAACTAATGCTCTGTAGGAGTCATGCTGACAATCAAATAGCAATATGAACTGTACACGAGATTTCCTCTGTAATCTAAGCTTCCTCAAAACCTGAGATATCCAGGGATTAGGTCTGGAAGGCTCGTATTAATTAGTTAGTGTAGAAGAGATGGACAGTTGCTGCTCCAAGGTCATTGATGATTGTTAGGGGTAGAAATTCTTATTGGTCATAGGAAGTACATTGTACTTGTGACCACTGCATGTATAGGTACTTTGAGGGAGTATCTGTTACTTGTGTCTGTCCTTTTCCATTGAGATCTGTACCTGCCCACCCCATTTGGTTCTGAAGAGACTATCTTGCATGTACATTGTCTTGTGTCATTCACCATCCAAAGAGATGGGTACAAATGGTGAACATCTAAATCAAGCAGGTTCTTTCATGAAATTAGGAACCTAGATGGGGATATAAGGGTTTCTTTTCCTTCTGCATTATAAATTTGAGGATATGAGTTTGTTGATGAGAACAACCATCTTTCCAGCTGTAGGAAGAGATCATACCTTAAGCAGGAGAAAATCAGGCTGATGGTATATAGAAGTAGTGATATGCAGAAAAAAGAAGTGAAGAAAAGAAGTAGGAAGAGGAGAGGGAGGGAGGGGGAAGAGAGAGAAAAAGGAAAAGAGATAGAGGGAGGAATGAGAGAAAGGGAGAGTAAGGAAAAGAAGAAGGAGAGGATGATGATAATGATGGTGATAATGACAATGACAACAGCATCTCTTCATCTCCTGGATCTGAAATAATAAACACATACACCTAAAACCCTCCCAATTATAGGAGTCAACAAACTACCTTTCTTGTTTAAGCTTGACTTTGGTTTCCATTGCTAATACTCGAGCATCTCAATTAATACAGTCTTCAATAGTTTTAAATTGAAACAAAATTATGACTTAATATTATTATGATTAATTTAAAAATAATTTCAAACCAGAATTTATATAACTATTTTATTACCTCATGCATTGGCATACTATTACTTTCGTTACAGAGTCACAGATGGAGAAACAGGACCACAGAATGGGGAACTCGGTTGCTCAGTCAGAGGCATTCAGATATGAAGGGATAGGTTGTGAGAAGCTGATGCATATGGGCAAGCAAAACCGAAGCTCTGGGCTCTGCTCTTGGAACTCCCTGAGTTATAGCAGTAACTCTCCAGTCAAGAAGATTCAAAGACAAAACTGTCTGAGACAATACGTCCTGGAAATTAAAACATTATGGGAAACCCAAACAAACAAGTTTGAGGTTAAGTATTTTAAATAATACATTATATATGCATTTTACACACGTTGACTTAATAATAGTATTTGATGCTTTAAGTTTCCTTGTAAAGTCCTAAGCTCATTGGGGACTTCTAAGATCTTTTTCTTCTTAGCTTCAACTAAATATATCTAAATGTGTCTTGTTTTGTTGCAGGCAACATACCCACTAAGATGCATTTTGGAATATGGATCTCCATTCAAATGTTTAATTCATTTCTGGTTTTATATGCAAGCTGAGGGAGTTCTGATACCCATATTTCCTCCCCCCCCCTTTTTAAAAAAATTTTTCTTGAGGCTTTCCAAGCTAAAATCTGTTAAACTTTTAAATTTTTCTCCCTTTTCTATTCCCAATGTTCAGTTTTCTTATACTAGAATTTTATTCAAATAGAACTCACATTTAGGAAGGGATGGCAGTACATTTTTTTTACATAAATACGAGGGTACTTTGAAAAAAAATGTATGGAAAAATAGAATTGAAAGATATCATGAATCTTACCATGAGCTTTTTGAAGTACCTTTGTATATCTGGCAGTTTCATGCACCCAATGGCCTATAAAAGAAGGTTTGTGTGACTGCCCAGTGTCCTGGCTAAGACAAGCCAGGTAGAGATGAATGGCTGGATGCAATGAAGAGATCCTGAAAGTTCAGTCTTAGGTGAACTGGTTATCTGGGTTGACTGGAAGCAGAGACTTTGTACAAAATGTGCCTAGAAGACACCATGAGGAGCAATCAGAGAGGTAAAACCTACAGTCCAACACTAGGACAAAGATGCCATCAAGGTTAGAAGCAGAAGATAAAACTTTGGAGGTTCAGTAAATATAGGAATAGGAAGGGGAGTTATGAGGGTATAACGAATGGCACTCCAAAGCCTTACATATGTGCTGTGAGAACACTTTTTTCACCTGTAAAATGGGGTATAAGAAATGTCAGACTGGTTTGACTTTTCTAAATCAAGGTTTATCTCTTCAGAGACCTCCCTTTCTTCTGGGTTGGTAGGAAATTCAGTCTCAGACATACTTGGGACTTTCTTCCTTTATATCACATATAGATCTTAAGGATCTTATGATAAGATGTGGTGGAGGGAGAAGCCCTCTGTTACTCAGCTCACAATAGTCACCAGCCGCAAGGTCTTTGCCCTTGCCTTGAAGATGGGCTGCTTCCACACCAGGCTCTGGGGTGCTGTCACTCCACTGAGCCCTGGGAGGAGTGAGACATGAGCCACTGAATTTGCAGGACATACAAGCCCCTACACATTTCCAAATCTGGAGGTTAGCCGTCAAATTTCATGCATTTTAGGCTTCTTCTGCTCTTGCTATTCAATAGTCTTTGACTCCTTCCTCTCTGCATCTCCACGCCTTTTGGTCCATTGCATAAAAGGAAGGCTTATAAAGGGAAAAGAAACTATGTCTGCAACAGAGGAACTGAATGACATCAATATCTTACTCAAATAAAATTTATTTAGGAACAGGATCTATGGGGGGGAGTGGAACCTACCACAGCCAGAGATGCTGCTTCCGATGCTGTCTTAGCTACATCTCTTCCTGCATGAGGGAGGAGCAGGATGGAGGGTGGATCCACCACTCCTCTGCCCTGAGACCCACAGGTGACTGTAAAGAGAGAAATGTAAAGACATTCAAAGTCACCAAAAATGTAGTCTAAGTCAAGATTCAATTCTCTTAGAAGAGAGAGAGGGAGTGAGCAAGCAAGAGAGAATTGTTCAGGAGACTAAACAGAGCCAGAATTAGCAGGTTGGGGAAGGCAGATGAAACACAGACTTAGAGAAGAGTCAATCCCAGAGAAGCGTTGCCAACGGAGTTTACAAAAATGTTCCTGGGTGGTGAGGAGCGTTTTGGCACATTGTACCTTTGCTTAGCTTGTATTCTCTCTTTTCTTCTCTTCTTCATGCCTGAAGTATACTACTCACCTCATTAAAGTTGGACTTGCACATGTGATCTGCTCTGGCCAATGGAGTGTGATTGAATGTAACATATGCCAAGTCCAAGGGAAAGTTTTAAATGTGTGTGTTTGTGAGTGTGTGAGTGTGTGTTTATAAGTGTATGTATTTGAGTGTGTGCAAGTGTGTGTGATTTGACTGGGCTTCTTGTATATCTGCCCTTTCCTGTGGGAAGCACATACACTCACTGAACACACTCTGTTTTTGCAATTTAGGTATTAGAATACCTAATGTCTGGAGCAGACTGGCACCAAATCACAGCCTACTTGCCGATTTATTAGTAAATATTTGTCATTGCAAGTCACAGAGATTTTGGGGGGTTATTTGTTTAAGCAAAAGCTGAGAAATACAAGTCTGAAAAAGCCTGAAATAAGCCACAATTGACTTCATTCAAAGTACATTTGTGTGTGCCTACTTTGAGCCAGTTACTATTCCAGCCACAAAGAATTAGATTGGTGAAAAAAAAAAGTCTCTGTCTTCATGGTTTACATTTATTAAGGGAAACTACATACATACATACATACAGAGAGAGAGAGAGAGAGAGAGAGAGAGAGAGAGAGAGAATCTCATGCTGCAGGATTGTTATTTTCTAAGATTGTCAAGAAAGTCTTCTTTTAAGGTGAAAACTGAGTAGATCCCTGAAAGGTGCCAGGAAGCCAGTTGTGCTAACCCACAGAGGAGGAGTTTTCTAGGCAGGAGGAAATGAAATTGGTCCTGAGGGAGGGCTCAAGCCTGCAGAGAGGGGAGTGTGCTCCAGGGAAGGAAGTACTCAGAGATTTGTGCAACCAATTTTCCATGACTTTTCCCTCCCTCATCAACTCTGCAGATGGAAGTGTTGGGGACTATGGTGCATATGCTGAATGTTGTTTGCAATTAAATGTGTGTAGTTATGAAGGTGGCCATAGGCCAGTCATATTCAGAAAACTCTTTTGTTATCTTCAGCAGGCCCTGAATTTTTTTAGTCACTGATGTCGGTTAATATGGGTTAGATGAATGACTTGGTAACTGATGGCTGAATAGGTGAAAGGATTGGAGTGTTATTGGGTTCATCTGCCATGATTATTTTTAACATGAGAAAAAACAAATAAGCAACCCCTAAAAGAATGTTGCTTTAATAATTATTTCTGTCTGATAATTATATGATTTACACTTTCATATCTATTATCTCATTGAAACTTATGACATGCACTTGCTTGAGTTCTTTTTTTATAACCACGTAGTCAAGGCTCCGTGAGACTCAGAGTCTAATACAAGGCATTGATAGACAAGAGTGTGTGAATCCTGGTTTTCACACCACTAATGCTTGTGCTGTGAAATACATCTACTTCACTAATCCTGGTGACAGAATTCTCTCTTTTTTTTACCTTCTCATTATCACTCACTGTCCTTTTTTTTTTTTTTCCTCTAATTTTCTCCATAAAATTTCTCAACCTCTATTCACTCCCTGTCAATTTTATTGCCAATCAGTCCTTTCTATCTAGGTAGGCTACTTGAAGATAACTGTTCAAGGGCTATAGCTAAGGCAGGAAAAAGACAATTTTGAAGAGTTTGTTTTAAATAAGATATATAGTAACCAGGGAACATCGTTAAAGGACTTGACTGGGTCTAATTCTACCCTGAGTTTTATGTTTGTATTATTTGTTCAAAATACTTACTTCTTTCCTCTACTAGGTTCATCTCCATAGAACACTTTCCTATGACTCCTTCCTGTGAGGTGAGTATATTTTTCCACCTATGTGAGGTTTGAGTTAGTAAAATGACTTGCTTTGGCTAAAAAAGTCTGCACAGAAGTGAAACATGCCACATTTGGGCAGAAGGTCCAAGAACCATCATGAGGTTCTACCATTGTTGTTTCTCTCTACCACCAGAAAACAATATCCCAGAGAGAGAGTTACTCTGGTTCCTGGAATGAAGAAGACACTTGGTGCAGAGTGGTGAGCAACCAACAGACAATGTGAATGATGAGTGGGAGAATAATGTGATTATAAGCCATTGAGATTTGAGGGGTTTTGTTATGCTAGCAAAACCCAGCTCATTAATACAAATAGTAAGAGCATTTTTTCAGGATCTTATAAGGTTTTTCATGCATTACGTCATTTGAGTCCCATGTCAATATTATAAGCAAGTCAGATTTGTTAGCATTCCTAGTATTAGAGATAGAGAAGTCCAGGCTTGCATGGCATGCTAAGAAGAAGAAAAAAAGTCCTCCTCCAGGAAATGGAAAGAATCATCTTAGCAAAGTTCTCCTGATTCCTCTTTAAGCTCTCTCTCCTTAATCATATCCTGTTACATAAATGAGCTAAGCACAGGCAGTTCCTGGAATCTTTGGAAGCTACATTAAACCATTCAGGATACTAAGTGCATTTACTAAGAAGAAGACATGAATTATTAAACATTATCCTAGAGACCTAGGAAGTTCATGCAAAGAGCCTTCCTTAGACCACACTGCTGCTTATTCACCCAAGAGGCCTCATCTCAAAGACGTGTAAGGCTGAGTCTTGACACAGTGCATCTTATGATGCGGAAGTGGGTAAGATCCCTTTCAGCTGTTGGCCCAGCAACAAATGGGACCAGCTGTGTCAGATGCTGGGACAGGTCAGCAAATTCCTATTTTTAGAGAAATGGTAGAGATAGAGAGATGACAGGAGTGGGTTCTGAACTGAGTCAGGCAGGGATGAGCCTAATTTGGGCAGAGGAAAACTTGAGAACCGGGCAGTGGAAAATAGCAAAGAGCTGAGCTAGGGTGGGTAGCAAGAGGCGCTCCCAAGGAAATCGAGAGGTATCTATTCTGAATCTGGAGGAAAAGGACCAAAGAGTGTAATTTCCAGCCCCTTAGACATTATAATGACTCTAAACTTCAATTTGCTGGTAAGAAAATCGGACTGTGTATTTACATTTTAGAGGCTTCAGTTAAGCTATGATTCTGCTCTTTGCTTTTTATAAAATTTAATTTTTTGTACTCTCTTAACGTTTCCTCAGATCAACCACTTCCCTTTCTCTCTCTCAAATGAGATGCTATGAATTCTTGCCAGAAATATCAAGTTAATGCCCAAGCCAGCTCTATGTTCTGATTTATCTTCCATGTTGACTCGGTGTAACAGAGCCATACATTAAGGAACAAAGCTCACTGCTGGGGTATTTATAACCTTGTCTTTTAAAACATTTGGCAGACATTCAGGCCCTCCATATGTTCACAGTATTAAACTTTACCATAAAAGGAACTAAAGAGTTACATTTGAAGAAAGCTGGTATTGTATGGTCTGAAAGTCTGGCAATTTTTTTAAAAAATAATCAAGTCCAACTTGAAATAACAGACGTTCCGTGATCCTGCTGAAAGTTTAAATCCCACACAACAAAGTCCTGGTCTCTCTAACACTGCAGATGTCATATTTCAGGAGCATTTTCGGTGACTCAGAGCAGACACATTGAGCTTCTGAGCTTGGTTTAATAAGGATGCATTCCTGAGTGGTGAGGGCTAGAAAGGAAGACGAGGAGGTAGGGGGGCAGCGGGCCAGCCCCAGTGTGCACTGTGAACTTCCCCCAGAGTTATCAAAACCTTGCAAAAGTGGGGATATCTCCCAAGTGGCAAGGTCCCTCCAGCAAATCTATGGGGTATGGGAAAGAAATGCTGAACCTGTGTTCATATTCTAAATGGAATATGTATCTAAATGGAATTTATATCCATTTATCTAAAAAATAAGAAAAAAAAATTTCCCGGAAATTTGGTCATTAATTGAAGCTGGCACCATTAGTCTCTGCATCTTTCAGAGGGTCCCAGATTTTAAGCTCTCTTTAATGTATCCTGTGAAAGGATGAGAGTTCCCTAACTTCACAAGTTTGACCATTATTGTACTGCCAATGTGTTGTGAGGTCCTGCAGTTTAGAGCTGCTCAGTTTAGTGGATTTATGGAATATTTAATGTGAGTTTGATTAAATTAACTAATTTAAAAAGAAGTGGATTTTCAAAGTACCTGAAAGGACAATATGGGTTTAAAATAGTACTAATAAGGCAAGTAAGAGGGAACCATGAGGCAAGAGAAGAAACTGCTACTCTATGTTCATGTTCAGCCTTTATCAGCCATGTTTCCAATCAACATAACAACAATCTAGTTGGCTCTGTGATGAGTTACATAAACCAAACAATGCACTAAATGTGATACATTATTCTGATTTGGAGTCTGGGGGAAAAAAGGACATTAGTGAAAAAACTGGTGAGGTCTGCAGTTTAGTTAATAGTGCTGCATGGATGTCATTTCTTAGTTTTTTCAAATAGTTACATAAGTACTTAACATTAGAGGAAATTGGGTGAAGGGTACACAGGAACAGTCTGTACAAACTTTGCAACTTTTCTGTAAATTTAAAGTCATTCCAAAACAGAAAGCTTGTTCAAAGAATTCAAGGTGAACTGAGGATGCATAATAATTATAAATAAACTAAAAATCCTGGCAATGTGAAAAAAATGCCAATTAAGTATAAAACATTTGAAATTCTAAACAAAGAGAACTATTTTAAAGACAGATTTTCACCCTCTACATCTATGATAAGCCGCATTCTAAGCATATGATTTTAAATTCATGAAGAAATAGAAATAACTTCTTTTCTTGAAAGAAGCTTATGCTATGAAGAGAGCATTTTGTGAATGCTTCCATGCTATGTGATTTTCTTGCCCAAAATTGATTTTCCTTACTTTCAAATCTACCAAATATTCACAGTAAAATATGTGTTAAACATAAGTAAAATAAATTAAAATTAATAGAGAAGATTCACAATTTAAGAAAAAAAGAGGTTTAGGCGTAACTGATTTATAATCTTAGAGTGTTCTGTTTCAAGAAATAGAATTCACTTTTCTAAGGGAGGATTATGATTTGGTGATGCTGAGCAGAAGAAGCCAATTGAATCAGTGGGAAATGTAACTGACTGCATTACCAGCTTTTCTTCCATTAACAAAGTAACCCTTCCCCCAAATCTTGTTTTAAAGCTATTATTGTCCACAATATTACTGAGCTGCAACATTATTTTTAGAAACCCTTTCATAATTTGGAAAAAGATATTATGACTGAGACATGTTCATACTAGTTACTCTATTTAATTCTAGGAATTCATTGTAGGGGAGAACCACGGATAACATTATTTTATAAATAAGGATGTTTATAATAGTATTGTTTATAATACCAGAAAAAAATGGAAGTGACTTAAATGTCCCCAAGTAAATGATAATACATTCACTAGACTGAACATTATTCAATCCTTATAATCCTGTCCCAAATATTATATAACGATGTGGAAACACATTCAGGACCTTTTTTATTTTCAAGTACTAATATGTATTAGCAAGATGATTTTAGTGGAAGGAAACAAAGAACCACTGAATGTGAACCTACCCTAAGTTGATTTTCCTAGTTTATAAACTGGAGATTATACATACTGCCCACCTCACAGAAAAGTTGTGAGAACTGCATATGGTTGAGTGCTTTGGAAGGAAGTCTATCCAGTCTCTTGCTAATAACAAGTACGTGTTGAGTGAAGACGATCCTGATGGTCTTTTAGAAGTCTCAGTGGAGCCTGAGTTGATAGATGGACTCTGGATATGTTATTTCAGGGTATTAACTAGCTGGCCAGTGCTTTCAGGAAAGACTTCTGCTTAAGGTGGATGCAGGATCCTAAAAATGTAGGTTATTCATACCATGAGCTATTTCAAAAACATCGCTTGCCATGAAAACCCTTTCACTAAAGTATCTGCCACATGGAGGCATCTGGGTCAAGTTCACGCAGAACCTCCCTACTTCCTAACGTGTTGAGCTGTATTTGCAGAGAGAATTAAGAAAGTAAAATCATTACTCTCCCTGTTTTCACTTAGCATTCTGTCATCCTTTCTCTCACCCTCCCACTTCTTTCCTTCCTTCCCTCTTCTTTTTCTCACACCAATTACAACCTGAGGTCTGCTCTCTCATCTCTTTCTTTGTCTATTATAAAAACATGCATGTTTATGCCCTATTTCTAGTCTATTTATTCCCCACTAGCTATCAAATTCTCCTCTTACTACTGGATGCATCTTCTGAAACTGAAATCTGAGAAATTCAGTTCTTGCTTTAAAAACCTTTTTTGGCTTCCTATTTTAAACAGGGTAAAACTGATTGGCACAGCATAAACATTTCTCCATCACTGACCTTCAACATGCTTCTCAGATGAATTTGGAACCCACTATGCCAGTCCATATTTTGCACTTTTAGTACAGAAAAATATCCTTTTCCTTGAACACATTATTTGCAAAATCTTGTCTGAAGAGTATGCCAATCCTGTCCCTGGAAATTTCTAACCTTATTTACCTATTTGGTGAACCCTTGTTTTATCTTCCATTGTCAGAGATGTGGTCTCTTCCAGGAAGTGGTGCTTCTCCTTATCCAGAAAGATTATTTCCCCTTCCTTTTCATCAGGACTACACTTAACATTATTTTATCATATGGCCTTGCAAATTGACTGCTTCATGTCTGGTCTGTCTCCACCACTGGGTTGTGAGTTTCTTGAGGGGTTCACTGTCAGTTATCTGAATCCTCAGGCAGAGGGCAGTATTTCATTGATGATTTGATTGACACATACTTTTTCAATGTCTACTATGTGTAGAAAGGTCCCACCATTAATATGCATAAGAAAGTGCCTCTAGCAGGTCCTAGATAAATGTAGATATGTTACTAAAGTAGCAGTTACCATAGTAATGTGGAATATCCATCAAGTTAGAATTTTCTTGGTAAATTTCCCTATCAAATATAGAAGTTCTACTGGTACAGATAGATTCAGGTACTTACAAAGTCATCAGAACTCTTTCTTTTGTGTGTGTGTCTGCTCTCATTGACTTCATTTACAGGTAAGCCCTCCCCACATGTTGGCATTTACGAACAATGGCACATGCAGACTTACATCCTCCCAGATAACAAGCCCTGAGAAAGTCTTTATTTTCTGACAAATAATGAATGCAAAAGTTATGAGTGTAATTCTTAGTTGGTCAAACTTGGGTCATGCCTCAAAACCTAAATGAATCAATGTCTTACTTTGATTTACTAGGCAGGGGTCAGAGACAAATAAAACTTATGAACTGAGAGAAGAGGGGTAGATTTTTAACAGAAACTTTTTAAAAAAATAAGAATGAGCAAGGGTTGTGAGAGAGAGACTGAGAGAGAGAAAGAGAGAGAGAGAGAGAGACACTATGTTGGACTACCAAAAAAATAGTTACCCACCACAGAGAGGTTAACAACAATAAAAAAAATTCTTTAGCACAATAAATTCATAAAAGGTCCTCTTTTCTCCATCGGTCAAAACCCTTCAAGGCCCATCTCAAAAATAACTTCCTCCGTGAAGTCTTCCCCACACCCCCCAGGAAGAGCGAGTCATTTGTACCTTTGTATTTCCCTGTTCTTCAAATATACTTTCACTATTGCACCTACCGTGTTGTACTGCAGTTGTTTACCCCGTATTTCCCAACAGATCATACATTTCTCAAGGGAGTGCCAGTCCCTATACTCTGCTTCTCATGTATCTTCACATTGAACACATAGGAGCCTCTTTAGAAATATTTGCTATTGCAGGCATAGATATAAAAGAGGATGCAAACTGAGAGAAAAGTATGCTTAATGGTTCAAGAGATAATATGCTTAAGGAAGTTCTGTCTGTCTCATGAGACTGAGACCATAAACAGGCAAAACCTTACCCCAGCTACCCACTCTCTCTCATCACCCCATAGTTATATAGCAAAGAATGCACCGGCTATAATTCAGATAAATCTGATTAAACTTATTGATCTGGCCACGTATTAGATGGGGAAATTACTCATCTTTTCAGAGCCCCAAATTTGTTATGTGTGAAACATGGATTATAGCATTCATGAAAAGAGCAATTTAAAAATAAAGTCAGAGAGTGTACTATTTGATAGTGAACAGTGGCAGGCCTTCAGTCTAGGCTGGTTTAACTTCCCTTCTGTGTAACTTCCTTACCTATGGCCTCTTATTTAGATACATCTTTCCCTTGAAAGCCCTCTTTCCATATGTAGCCAGCTCCCAAGCTAACTTATTTTCTAAGCCAAGCTAGCATTTTATGACACTGTCTGAATTCTCTATTTTGACTTTCTGATCATCCTTGTGATTCACTTCTTATGTCACAACAGTATACTTTTGTTTGTTCGACCAGTAAATGTTAATTCTTTTCAGAACGTTTCTTCCCAGTATGTTTCTTCCGCTTTGCTGGACACAGAAGTTGGTGACTGTTCTGACTGCAGAATGATGGAATGAAATCAGGCCCCCAATCTGTGCAGGGATCTCAGACACAGGAAAGACTTGGGTAATGAGGCGCCCAGGGAATAAATGCCGCCCACTGTGTAGGGAGGATTCCTGCAAGTGACAGAAACCCACATCTAGAAACTGACAAAAAAAGAGCTCTATTGGCTAATATAATTTTAAAATTCAGAGAGATGGAAATTGTCTTATTTCTTTTTCCTTTCCTTCTCCACGCCTCTCTCCTCCCTTTCACCATTCCTGTCCATCCTTTGTCTCTTCTTATCACCTTTACTCTCATTCAGACTGTCAGTATGGACAGAAACATGGACCTGGCAGCTCCTTGCTTTCAACGTTCCGGCAGCTCAGGAAGAGATCTGCCTCTTCTTTTTCTCTCTTTTTCCTGTCCCTTTTCTCCTCTCCCTCATTTCTGCTCCACCTTCTCCCTGTCTCCCTCTTCTTCTCTCAGTTTTCTATATTCAACCTTAGGGAAAAGCTATGATCGACCCTGCTTAGGTCAACGTCTACTCCTGGACCAATCTTGGAGATACAGAAAGAAAGGACAGAGTACCATGATAGACCCGGCCTGGATCAAGGGCTCAGCTTTTCAGCCAGCACCATCAAAGGCTCTACAATGGACAGATCAATTGGAATCCAGTGGCACAAGGAAGGATACTGGAAAGATACATTTATTGGATGTCCACTTTTTAAATGAGAAAGTTCATTGTCCTTGGCAGGGTAACCTTACTCATGGGGGTTTTCCAAAATTATACCTAAGAACTCAGAGCTCTAACAATTTGAGAATCTTTGAGACATATTTCCACTCCATCACAGTCAAAGAGCACTCATGGGCTGGACCCCTACAAGAGAAAGATAGTTTAGCCTGGAGTAGTGCTCAAAGGAAGCCTGAGACTTTTTTTCTATCCTTTATAATTTTCTTTTAAATAGACTTTATAGCAATTTTATGTTTACAGAGAAATTCAGCAGCAAGTACAGATATTTTCCATACCTCCCCTGACACAGAGTTTATTCAGGTTTTTTTTTATTATTATTAATAGACTTTAATTTTAGAGTTGTCCTTGTTTTACAGAAAAATTAAGTGGAAAGTAAAGAGAGCTCCCATATACCACCTCAGGCCCTCCCACCCCCAACACAGTTTCCCCTATTATTAACATCTTGCTTCTTGCTATAATTGTTGATCCAATATTGACATAATATTATTAATTAAAGTATGTAGTTTGTGTTAGGATTGGCTTTTTGTTGTATATTGGAGTGCTTTTGACAAATATATTATGACATGTAAACGTCATTACATTGTCACATGGATACCACAGTTTCACTGTCCCCCAAATCCTCTGTGTTCCACCTGTTTGTCCCTCTGTCTGCCCAACCCCAAGTCCTTGGCAACCACTGATCTTGTTATCATCTCCCTAGTTCTGCTTTTTCTAAAATGTCGTGTAGTGGAAATCATACAGAATGTAGCCTTTTCAGACTGGCTTCTTTCACTCAGCAATAGCATTTAAGATTTATCCTTGTGTTTTGATAGCATATTTCTTCTTATTGTGGAGTAAAAATCCCATAACGTGGCTGTACCATGGTTTGTTTATTCACTCGCCTATTAAAGGACATCTTGGTTGTCTTCCCCTTTTTTTTAAGTGTGAATAAAGCTGCTCTAAACATTTGTGCACAGGTTTTTGTGTGAACAAAAGTTTTTAACTCATGTGTGTAAATACCTAGGAGCATGAATGCTGAATTATGTGGCTAACCTATGTTAGTTTTGTAAACAAATGCCAATCTTTTCCAATGTAGCTGTCACATTTTGTATCACCACCAGCAATGAATGTGAGTTCCTTTTTTTTGCTCTACATTCTTCCAGCATTTGGTGCTGTTAGTGTTTTGGATTTTAGCCATTCCAATAAGTGTCTGTTTGTAGAGACTTGTTCAAGGCTACCTCTTGGTGTCAGTCCCTGTGATTTGAATGACTACTTCATCACTTCCTTCAGTGAGGCCCAGTTATTACCTGTGTCTTGGCTGAACAGCCTCCTTATCCTCGTTCAAAACAACAAATCTTGCATCAGAATTATGTACAGCCCTAGGCTTCATTCCATTTTTACTGCCCCAAGGTATCTTAAAAGGGCCCTGGAATCTGTATAGATTTTCCTGGTGATTCTTAGGAACATGGGCTGCTCTTGTGATTCTTGTTTCAAATCCTTCAGCCAAATCTCCTGCTTGTAGGCTTTCCTAGGAGAGCCCCACATCCATTGTGCTCTGAGCATGGAGAGTTTTTAAAACAGTAACTTTAAGACTCTGAGCCTCCAGTTCCTCATTTGCACAACTGCATTAATACTACCTACACCAAAAAGCATCAGAGAGGATAGAAGGAAATAGCTGGTGTGAAGGTCCTTAGGTCAGAGACAAGCAGTAGCAGCTGCTCAATCCACTGCTTCCTTCCTTCCCAGTTACTTGGTTTCCCCATGTCTCTGTGAAGTTGACCACACCAGTGCCTAATTCTAACAAGTACATAACCCAGGCCTGCTCCCACCTGTCTGAAGCCCATCTTAGTCCATACTTCTTACCTGCCACTGCCAAGTTAAGCAAAATGGCATGAGCGACAGGATGAGAGCTAATCACAGCTGGACTTATGTTAAACCTACCTGGTTTGTCTAAGTTTCTACTGGCTTCTTGAGAGAGAAATTAAGAGGGCTGAAGGTGAAAACCAAGTGGAGAGCTATATTTTTAATCACAAAGGAAGCTTTTGTATGTCTATATTAACAATGTTTGTGTGTCATGTATACATGAGATAACACTTATAGAAAAGAGATCTGTACTTGATCTTTGAGTTCTCATGATAGTCTCAATGAGAAGGGACCAGAAAGATGATGCTTTCTAGTCTTCCCATTTTGATGCTGAGAAAACAAGTCCAGAGAGAAGAGGTGAACTCACACTGCCATCAGTGCAGAGCTGGGGCTGGAATTTCTTGACTTGAAGAAATCATTAGAAAATAAAATCAAAACTTGCCCTGGCTTTCTTTTATGGGCTTAACTTTAGGCTCTGCATCTGAGGTCTCCTGCTTCTACTTGACTACACCCTTTCTTGGTGTCCCTGTTATCTTGTGCCACCTCTAACTCACCCCTTGGCTTGAGGGATTTACTGGTGATACTTCAGGTTTCCAGCTCTGATTTCTGGCTTCTTGTCTTATCTCTCTTATTTCCCCCACGCGCTGATAGTGGGCAATGCTATGTTGTCTGTGGCATGATACCAACTCCTGTGTACCTCTCTCCTGCAAGACCCTTGGCTCCCTGAGTTCCAACCAAGAGTTCCTCTTTCCCCTCCATGTTGCTTGGGACAACACTCTGTCCTCCATCTAAGGAAGTGACTTCTCAGGATCCTATTCCAACACTAAAGCTTCCTTGTATCACCGCTGCTTTAAGGATTCACTTAAAAATACATTTTTACATTTATGTACAATAAAATTTATTTTCTGGTACACCACTCAATGTGTGTTGACAAATGCCTAGACACATGTAACCACCACTGTAATCACAACACAGAACCTGAGGACTAACTTTTAAAAGAACTCTGTTAAGTAATATTTAATTTATTTATATGTTTTTTATTACTAGAAGTTATCTTCCTATCACAGCTTCTGATCTGGGTGAGAAAACCAGTGCAATTGAAATGAATTGCTAAAAATTTCCAGTTGTAAAGGAATGTGCAATTTCAATTGCCCTGGGCATCCTGGTTGCCCATAAGATGTCATTCTCTTAGAGGCAATTTAAAACAGTGGAAGCATCTCACGGATCTCTAATATTATCTCAGTAAAGTCTAGACTCAGGTCTGAGGGCCATGAATGTGTCTGTTCTAGAACTGGGTAAAAATGCTTTCTTTAAATACCTTGAGGTTATTCCAGGGGATCCCCCTGTGGAGGCACTTGGAAATTGTCAAAAAGTTTGTATCATGGGTCTTGAAGATTTGAGGTATTATTCCTGGCACAATATTAGAGAGTTTCTCCTATCAAGTCATTTTGATGGCTAAGTTGGTATTGATCTCTACATTCTCACATATCAAAACCAACTTGTCAGTGACAAAAAGAAAGTGGCCAGAGACCTCCCAGGAATTTCCTGCTAGATAAAAAGAAAAGAAAAGAAAAGAAAAAAGTCTTGCTCTTTGCTGTCCAAATGCTCAGCATGTTAAACCTCATTTTGAATGGGTCTTTCAGACAGATAATGAGGTGGTAACACAATACAGGGCTGTAATAGAAATGGATTGAATGTAAAAATAATATTCTCAGGATATGAGCTGAGATATGTATACAAACCAGACAGCAGTCATTAATAAGACTCATTCTTTGGCCTCATTTCTCGAACTGTCTTTCCTGCACAGTTGGATAGTGGGATTTTTTAGAAGGGAATAACACATCAAACAACACATCTGCGTGGTTAATGAAGGTGTCAGACTGAAGTTGGGTTTTAAAATGGAAATCCTTTGGCATACTGCAGTAAGGAGATAAGATACTTTTTATGGATTGCAAGAATTTAAATACTTTGAGTCACTTACACAGAATGTCCTTAAGTTTTAATAATATCCAGCCATTCTTATTTTGCAATGAATGAATAAGAAGAAAATATGTAATGCATTGCCATAATTACAGACAGGCTATATAAATAAAATAAAGTAATGGAATCGTAGTTTTTCTTGTACTGAAATTTGAAACTAATCTCATCCTACTATTTTATTTCCATGAGAAAACAGAGGCGAATTTACTTGTTCTCCATAGATAATTAAATAAGGACAAAGAGTAAAATGGAACCAGGGTATTTTTGGACCATGATTTAAAGTTATGTTAGAAGAGTGGAGCTAGGAGTTATAGCTCAGTGATAGAACATTCGACTGCAGAACAGTCGTGTTACGTGTATCAGACCCGTGGATTATGGAACTGTGCTTCTTTTGACATCTCTGTTTTGCCCTGAATGTAAAGAATGTGGAAGTTAGAGTCAGTTTAGATCAGAACGTTGGTCAGAAAATAAGATGTTAAATGAAACCATAGGTAGGTGAGGTTGTTCTGCCTGGAGAAATCAAAGCTGAGAACTAAAATAATCCTATCAATAGCAGCAAACAGGCAGCAAAGTGGGTTCCAACACTGTAAGCAGCCTTGTCTATACCAGGTGGGCAGTCGTAGTCAAGTGAGTCTCTCTCTTTAGGCTATTTCTTCTTCTTTTTCTTTAACATGAAAAGGAGGGGAGATAGCTAATACACACCATACCAAAACAAAAACAAAAAAACAATCAACTCCAGCTGGATAGACCATCTCCATGTAAAAGATAAAGCAATAAAGTTTGTGGAAAAAATGGGGGCAGTCTTCATGAACTGAAGTAGAGAAATAATTCTTAGGAAAGACACAAAAAGTGATAAATAATAAACTGGGCCAAATTAAAATTAAGATTTCTGTTTAAGAAAAAGAAGTAACACCTGTCCTCGCTCCTGAGTGGGAGCTAAAATAAGTAAATAAATAAATAAACAAGAAAGGAAAAAAGAAAGAATGAAAGAAAAAAGAACAATTACAATGACGCATTGAACTTTCAAAAAGAGAAAACAGAAGTGAGGTTACGAGAGATGGGAAAGGGGGAGGGGGAGGAGGGCTTAGTGAGAAGTTGGTGAAGGGTTACAAAAATGGACTACATTGTGTAATGCTGAATTTACTAATTCTCCTGATTTGAGCATCACATTGCACACAGGTATTGATATTCTACACTGTACCCCCACAGATATGCACAGTCAATTACGTTACAATTTAAAAAAAAAAGAATTTCTGTTCAAAAAGATAATTCTTTAGGGAGCAAAAAGCCAAGCCACACAATTAGAGATGATATTTATCATACATATAACCAACAATGGACATGAATCTAGAATATCTAAATAGCTGCTATAATAAGCAACAGGCAGAAAATCCAACTAGAAAAAATAGGTGAACAACTTGAACAGGCAGTTCATAGGAGAGGATTTTAAAATGTCTAGTAAACATGGAAAACAGTGCTTAACTAGTCATTAGGAAAATACAATTAAAATCACAATGTAATAATGGTGCACCCCAATCTCAATGCATAAAATGAAAAAGAGAGATGATACCCAGGGAGGGGGTAGAGGACATGGGGCAACTGGAGCCTCATACTCTGCTGGTTGGAGTGTGACTAGGTGCAATCCTTTTGAAAGGTAAAAACCTCCAAAAACTAAAGCTGAATAACAACAACAAAAACATTCCTTATGATCCAGTAATTCTGTCCCTAGGCATAGTATCCAAACGAAATGTGTACAGACGTGTGCCAAAAGACATGTATAAAAATGTTCATAACAGCACTATTTGTAATAGGCAAAAGCTGGAAAGGACCCAAGTGTTATACAATAAAAGGAAAATTATACAGTACATCCATGCAGTAGACTACTACACAGCAAATACCAGAAAAAAACTGCAACCAAACAACAGTATGAATGAATCTAACAAAATAACATTGAAAGAAGCCAGTCTCAAAAAGCATATATTTTTTTATTTTATTTATATAAAGTTCAAAACTAAGCAAAAATAACTGATGATGTTATAGGTGAGGACAGTGGTTGTCCTCCACAGGGAGAAGTGACTGGAAAGGGGCTCACAGGGGTTTCTAAGGTTTTGTCTGGCTCTGTTTGCTGACACAGGTGCTGGTTATGCAGATGTATTTATTCCCTTTGTTAAAATTCATGAATTTGTGTTCTTTCCTACATATATTATATCTCAGTAAAAGTTGAAAAATAGTGAAAGAAGTCAGATTAGAGAATTTCTTTTCCTCTTCTTCTTCTTCTTCTTTTTTTTTTTTCAAGATAACCGGTAAGGGGATCTTAACCCTTGACTTGGTGTTGTCAGCACCACGCTCTCCCAAGTGAGCCATGGGCCGGCCCCAGATTAGAGAATTTCTGAGATAGTTATTAGACTTCATACAAAATAATCCAAGGAATTTACTAAAAAGACAAAATTTTGGGTTCTATCTTCAGAGAATACTATTGTTAGGATCAGAGTTGCCTATTATATTTATTTATTTATTTATTTATTATTTTTGAAGTATTTTTTATTGGTTATGAATATTCATGAGACACAAAGCTGATTGTCACCTATTTAAAAATATGCAACCAACGTAGTTCTAACTCAAATGGGTTCTTGAAACACATTTTGAGATATGTTGTGATAAGAGTGTCTTTCAACTTAAATATTTTAAAGTTCTGTGCGCAACTAGCCGATAAAGATAATCATTAAATCAGGAGGTTGTCTTCACTAAGATTTTTGACTGTAGAAGTTAGCATTGAAAATATATTGTCATGTTGCCAGCTGCAGAGTTTGCAGTTTTCAAGAGGGCTACCCTTCTTGGGCTGTTGTCCATTCAACAAAAAGCTTTATAGAGATCTTGGAAGCAGAGATTAGGGAAGGGTAACGGTTCTCGTAATAAGTATAAAGCATTTTTTTTTTTTTTTTTTTTTTAGAGCAGCTTAGCTTCACAGCAAAATGCAATGGAAGGTACAGAGGTTTCTCATATACCACCTGCCTCCACACACATACAGTTTTCCCCACTATCAACGTCATACCGAAGACTGATACATTTGTTACAATTGATGAACCTACACTAATAGGTCATTATAACCCAAAGTCCACAGTTTACATTAGGGATCACTTTGGTGCTGTACATTTTGTAGGTGTGGACAAACGTATGACGGCAGTACCCACCATTATAGTATCATACAGAGTAGTTTTGCTGCCTAAATATTCCTCTATCATGCACTTATTCATCCCTCCTTCTCTGCTATCCCTGTCAGCTATGCAACTACTGATCTTTTTAGTGCCTTCATAGTTTTGCCTTGTCCGGAAAGTTGCATTTTTGGAATCATATAGTATGAAGCCTTTTCTGATTGGCTTCTTCATATAGTAGTATGCATTTAAGTTTCCTCCACGTTTTTCATACCCTGATACCTCATTTATTTTTAGTTCTGAATAATATTCTATTGTCCGACGTGCCACCATTTATCCCTTCACCTACTGAAGAATGTCTTGGTTGCTTCAAAATTTTGGCAGTTATAAATAAAGCTGTTACAAACATCTGTGTACAGGTTTTTGAGTGGACATAAGGTTTTAACTCCTTTAGGTAAAAGCCAAGTAGTGACTGCTGGATCCTATGGTAACAGCATGGTTAGTTTTGTAAGAAACTGTCAAACTGCCTTTCAAAATGACTGTGCCATTTTGCATTCCCACCAGCAATGAAGGAGAGTTCCTGTTGTCACATACACTGACCAGCATTTAGTGTTTTTGATTTTGGCCACTCTAAAAGGTGTGTAGCGGTGGTACGGAGCACTTTTTGTGCTGAAATCACTACTTGTAATCTGTTGGTTGATGAGAGCGTGCCAAAGTCAGTTCAATATGAAAACATTTGTGGTATTCCTGAGAAATGAGTTTGAGGCCCCAGTGGAATGCAGCTGGGGATTGCTGACATCACTGGATGTGGACTCATTAGAAAGGCTCCAGGAAGTGGGATACTTTGCATAACTTTCTACAGAGGCAGCAACTGCAGCATCAAAGAAGACTGCCAGGAACATTTGTCTTGTGTGATCACCACTAATAGAAACCTTTACAGTCTACTGGTCATGGGGGAACACTGCGTTTTGTATAATTCACTCAGACAATCAATAATGAGACTTTCAGTATATTTTGCAGTAAAGAGAAGCATTTTAAATATTTTATCATGGAACTATGATTTTATGTAATTCCTTAACGTGTACATCATGGAAAAATGGTGGTTTAATACAAATGTCAATGAAACAAATTTCTCTGTCCTGCGTTGGCTCAGGACTACCAGATGACCATCAGTGCTAGACACAATGGAGACGGGCAAGGAGACGGAAGTAGGAAGGAAAAGTGGTTTTATCCACCAGGAGATAATGGAAATATTTCTCCTTTAGCTGGAATTATATCAAGGCAGCATGATAACATTAGATTTTGTAAACTAATCAAGATCTTTGACTAGCAGTAATAGGTGTGCTAAATTAATTTAAAAAGGAAAATGATTAATGATGTTGAAAGAAATTCAACACATTTATGTCTGTCTCTGACTATCTCTACCTCTCACTGTTTTGTCTCAGATAAACTTTCTTCCTTCCATGACTCATCTGTTCATTATACCTTGCACTCCTTTTTCTTTTTTCTCCCTCTTGGTCCTTGCATGTTCTTGCCTCATGAATAACTTTTCTTTTTCTTTTGTTCTTAATCTTCCTCTCTTTACTAGCTCTTTCCAATCAGCATGTGAACATACGTAAGTACTTAAAATTTTAAAAGTCCCCTCTATTCTTCTTTCCATTCTTTTTCTCACCCTTGTATATCCTTCCCTGCTATACTGCTTGGAAGAACTGTCCAGCCACACTGGAATCATGTCCTCACTCTTCAATTCCGCAGTCACTGGCGTCTGGTTATTGCCTCCATTATATCTCTGAAGCCGCTCACTAAAACTCATCAAAGCCCTCCTAGATGGTGAATCCAATAAGTAATTTTCAATTGCTATGTTAACTTGAGGTTTCTGGAACATTTAATCTTATTGATCTCTCCCTCTTATTGAAGTTCACTTTCTCTTTGGACTTGGCCACACCAGTTTCTCTTGGCTCCCTAATTACTTGCAGGAAGGGATTAATTTTCCAGGCCATAGCTTTCAATAGAGGGAAGATGCTAGCCACTCTGTTCCTTTGACGCTGGTGCGGTGACAATGAGCATGAAAGTGCTTTCCTTACCCTTTGCCTCAGTCTTCATAGGGAAAGGATGAAACTAATCTACTCATCTTGGGGGGTGCCTTATTTGACTGCTGAGAGTCTTCAATGTTTGTTTAATAGAGGGCAATTTCTCAGCCCTGGAAAAAAATCCATGGCTCTTTCTTTTTCTGATGACACATATGATTAACCCAGCGTGTGCTCCTACTCTTCAGGTTCTCTCTGCTCCCTTCCCCTAGTATATAGGTATCACAGATCAAACCTGTTTAAAATAATGAAAATGGACCCCTTTTGTTTTTCTGGAGTTATTGTCTGAGATAGACAGCTAGTGAGAAGCCTTTAATTTTTTTGGATTTAATTTCCAGATATATTTTTAAAATATATGACTAAACATTACATCAAGTCAAAAAACAGAGACACTCGAGGTGATTTAAATTTAATACAGGTAATTGGTTGCACAAGTGATGGAAGAGCTGAGCAGCCAAACAAAGCATGATGAAAAATAAAAAAATTTAAAAATTTAAAAAAAACCTAAAGAGATTTCAGTAACATTGTGAAGCTGCCACCACCCCTAGGGATGGAGGAAGAAGGTGGTGATAATAGAAGGTGAGAGCTGGGCCTGCCTGTTGTGAGCTAGAATCAGAGAGAAGGCTGCCTCATTCCACAGAGAAAGAGGGGACCCACTTGGAATCTGGAACCTTTGGGGAAAATGAGCCATTATCATAAAGCACCAAAAAACTGTAGAGAAGGAGAAAGAAAAATTCTGCTTCTTTGTTTTTTTGTATGCCCTCAATCTTCCATTAATGTTATCCATTGACTCAGTATAACCAGAAGCTCATTGCTGTGGCAGCGTGGGAAAAATTCTTTGCAGAAAACATTCAGGAATAGGATTTTAGGTAAATTGAACTTTTCTGAGGAGTAATGTGTTTTAAGAGTAATTGGGACATAAACAATGGTATATATTGATCCCCACATGGCTCCCGTGTCTTTTCTCTATTGGTTATAACTTGGAGAAGTCAAAAGATGGCTAATTTGCACTCCAAACTTCACCGGCTTTTTCTTGTCACTTTTGAATGAGTGATCCTCTACTTCTATTTTTACCTAAATATTGATAATCCCAAGACTTTTTTCATGATTTCAGTTGCCATTTTATGCTGACTCCTGTTAAATTAATAACTGGAAGGCCATTAACCTGAGGTTGTCTTTGAACTTTGAGTTCCTACTTAATGAACCACATCCTAACTAAGTAAGTAAACAAACTGAAACCTGACTTGGAAATATAACACTCAGCCAAGTTTCAGCCAAATACAAGCAGCCAATTGATAGGACCATGCCCAGATAAGGTGGATGCCGAGCTGTAGCTAATCAGGTGATTTCTCTACTTTGCTTCTGTGCTTGGCCAATGAAAGCTCACTGCTCATGCTGCTGGATGGAGCTCTCTGAACCTCTTCTGGCTCTGAGTGGTTCTCAATTCATGAATTGTTCTTTGCTCAAACACACTTTGCTATCTTTAATTTGTCTAAAAGTTTTCTTTTAACACACCCTGTGTCTTTATGCCCAGCTTTGGTTTATTTCCTGAATTTCAGCTCTCTAACATCTGATTGCCTATTTTTCAAAACATCTCACTGTGGGACAGGCTGGTGCACCCAACTCAACATATCCCTAGTAGAAAGCACCATGCTCTCCAATTTGTTCCTCTTCCTCTATCGCTTATATTAATGAATGGTGCCCACATCCTCCTAGTTATGCAATCCAGGATCCTGGAAATTCCTTTTACTCATCTTCCTAGGAAATTCTTCAGTTACTCAAAGGGCTACCAATTATGAACACTCTAAGCAACTCTTAAGCTTTGACCACTCTGAACTCTGATTGTCTCTCCTGTCTCTGTTGCTGATGTTCTTTCTCAAGCTCTTATCTTTCTTTATCTGTGTTATTGCAACACCTCCAACTCTTGATCTTACTTCCTGTCTTTTCCTTCCTTAGTCCATCCTTGATATACGCTATCAGCTTATCTTTTTGAAACAAATATCTAATTATTTTACTTGCTTGAAAATTTTCAGGCTTTGCACTACTCTTAAAAAGAAAAATGCCCGGTCACCTTGCTATATCATACAATGCCCTTTCTTGCTCTGCTCCATCCAGTAGTGGTTTCATTTCTCACCACTGCCCCATAGGTGTGATATACTAACCTGAGCACTAGAAGCAGAGAAAGCAAGTCAGAGCATATTAGACAATGAGGTCACACGGATAATGAAAGGTAGATTATTTAAGCCTGGCAGGCCATGGGAAGAGTTTTAGATTATGTTCTAGGTAAATAGAGAACCAATGCAGACTTGCTAATATATAAAATTATTATAATATTATCTTTATATATAATTATAAAATTATCACTCTAGTTGATGTGTTGGGAATAGATTGGAGGCAGTCAAAAGTAAAATCAGAGAGACCTGTAGAAGTCCAGGTGAAAGATAATTGTGGCCCCAAACGGGATGGGGTGGGGTGATGGTGGTATCGGATGTGGTGAGGGGTCGTGGTATTCCTGCTTTGCGGAACATGTGGGAATGATAGAAGACAAGTCATTCCAAAGAATTTTTCCAGAGCAATTGGTAGGTGGACTTGCCATCACTGAGATGAGGAAGGGAAGGGATTCAATGAGAACAAGGTAAGCTTGAGCCACCAGTTCAGTATCTGTGTGAAGATGCTGGTGCTGCTGTGCAGGATTCTTGTTCTTCCAGACTTAGCTGAACTGTCATTTTTCTCTAGAAATACCTAAGACAGAGTCACAGATTTGAGGTTTTTGACTAATCAAATAGGTGAACTAAAAAAAAGAGTGAAAAGAAAACTTTTACTATTAATGTGAGGACTAAATGAGATAAAGCAACCTGCATAATGTCTGCAGAGAGTTATCTACCCCTGGTTGCACCCTTCCTGAGGCAACTCACATCCAATGACTCACTGAGGTGGGCATATAAATCTAGGCTATTTCAGCCCAGCGTGAGACAACACTGACGGGCTATTTTAATTACAGAAATTCCAGTAAGATGGAACCAAGTTGCCATGGGGCCTTCCCCTTCCTTCCACAGGTCTTGATCCCAAGAGCACTCTCTAGCAAAAGTCTGCTTCCTGGAGAAACAAATCTGTAAAGCTGGTGCCAGGAGTGTTCTGAGATAGCAGCTGATAACGTGGTACATTGGACCTGGATCACTTGCTGCCTGGCTGGTAATGACCACGTGCTGGTGATAAGCTGAGCACAGATAGCTCCTGACACAGCGGGGGTGAGGGGGACCAGTCAAAATTTTACTCTTAATGCATTGGAATGTATATTGGTGGAAAGGTATGCACTAGTTCCTGCAGTGTACTAGACCTTTGATTAAAATGGGGGATATAGTAACTACAAAGACAATAGAAGAGGGCTGCTATTCAAGGGTCCTGTCACTCTTTCAAAAAATAGAGCAAATGGCTGAGAGTGATTAATGTACAATTGAAAGTCTGTATGAAAGCCAGAGCTCATTCTTGGCAGTATTCAAAGAAGTCCTCCTCTCCTGTGACAAGACATCAGAGGAAGCCAAGCAGCAGGACAAGGACTTACTCAGTAAGCTAACTTAAAACCAGGGCAGAGCTTCTATGAGACAGTCAGAATCCTGTTTGGCTAGAAGATATATTGGATATTAAACTTGTAAGAAAAGATAATACAAGTTAGGGAAAAAAATGGGATCAACCTGGGTTGATAAACCTGAAAAACTTTATTTCCTACCTTGTCCTGCATCCTCTGAGCCTGTAGCAGTGGCCCACCCCCCTCACTTAAAGGCAATTCAGAGACCTCTCCTCAAAAGGTAACGATAGCTCCCTCTGGATGTTCCGTCACTTCGCCTCCTGGACGCTAGACCTGTTGCAGCTTGAGATATGCTGAATCAGATAAGAGAAGCAAGAGACCATTCTCTAAAGGAACTACAAGCACAGAATAATAGCAAAAGTTGAGGCAGGATGGATTCCGAAAAATTGGATTCTGAGTTTGCTTGATTGAGGAGGTTGCTCTATTTTAGCTGCAGAGCTCCTTTTGGAGACAGATTTGTACATGTGGTGCCACTTGACTTCTTCCTCTTCTCAACCCTTTCCTGCCCTTCCACAGCAGTGACTCCAAGAGCATTGCCCAATAAACATCCTGCATCCTAAACTCCACCTCTGAGTCAGTTCCGTGGAGAAAACAACTTGTTATGCACAAAATGAAATTTATATAATTGACTCCAAACAACTTGCTCAAATACAAAATGTAAACGAAAAGGATCATATTTTTGTCCAAATCAGAAAAGACCTTTCTGATACCTGTCAAAAATAGAATTGACAGCCTTAAATGTAAGAAGAGTCCAATCATATGACCAATTCAAGCAGAGATGAGATGATCATGTGTAGAGTCTGTAACACAAGGGATTTATATTTCAAAAATTAAATTTAAAAAATCTGAGCCTGTTTAGTAGCACATCTAGCTTTCAAATTCTGTCAAAGGGGTGGCTTAAGTTGAAACAGTTCAAGGTATCTGGAACTTTACTTACTTGGCCTTCCTTTTCCTTCTTGTGTCTCCCTCGAGTCATTTTTATGGAACACTAGAGTTCCACAGGACACACTTTGAAAATTGCTGGCATAGATGCTCTCCATGCTTCTTTCCAATCCAGCGACTCTTTGGATTTATGATTTGTGGGAAGTGATTCACCAAATTTGAAACAAAAAGATATAACTAGGGTATATATGCTATGCCGTAAGCGTTAGATTTGTTCTAATTAGTAATTCATATATTCAGCATATGAACTATGATATAATCACATGTTTAAATATGCAATCATTCTCAACTTAATTGTAATAACTTGTCTGTAATAAAAAAGGTCCCCCTTCATTGCTATGTTGAGTAAATGTTAAATTAATCATGGGCCCTTGCCAAACATTCTTTTTAGAAAAAATAACTGCAAATAAATTGCTTTTCCAAGACTGAATCATGCTGCCTCTTTTCCAAGAGCATTTTGTAATTACTTCTTTGATTACCCAAGTGATAATATCAGGATGGATTCTTAACCTTTATACCAGGGCTTTGTGTGCAAATACATTGGAAAAGATGGCCAATGATTTAATACTCCATGCAAGGAGGCAACCCTAAACCCTAGAATGGAGCCTATGATGGAAAGATGAGATAACAAGGGAGAAATCTTAGCAGGGAAATTACTTTGCTTTGAATCCTAATCACAAGATATCTTGAAGCAGCTAAAATTTCACATTGAGGTGGTATCAAATGTGCAGAGATTAAAAAAAAATACAAAAATCACTCAACATGTAGCTATATGGGAATAAAATATACAGATGCACACAATGTGCAAGAAAACTCATTAGAATCAAACTGTTTTAAAGGCTACACAAATTTTTGAAAATTTCTCAAAGAAGACCTTTAATTATCTCAGAGAAATAGAGTTCTAGGTTTTGGAGGAGAGAGGGAACTTGTATGTAGCTGAGTCTATATACCTCTTTTTACAGATGAGGAAATGATTTCACTGAGAAAATAAGTGTCTTATCCATGATCCTACATCAGGAGTAGCAGAGCCATGCACTGTCATATTTAAAACTTGTTTAACCCATGAGTCACATTGCTATTTTGGGTGAAAAATGATTTAAATGTAATAGTTTAAAACTAAAGACATTTTTACTGTACCTTCTGTTTCAAAACTTTCAATTCTTCTTTCTCTAGAGACCTTCAAGTTACTGACATTTAGATTTATTCAAGAACGTCTTCAGCACATGTAAAGAATAAGCTGGGTTTCCTGGAATGAGGACCTTGCTTTTTAGGCTGAGAAGTCAGACAGAAGTAATTCTGATATCATGTCTAGAGGCTTGAATGTGTTGCTCTGAGATCACAGAGGAGGGAGAAACTATTTTGCTTGCCCTGTATCTTAGAAGAAGATGAACAGAAGGAAGTGTTGAAGACTGAGGGCGAATCAGGAATTTCTCCCTATGCAAAGAGGGAGAAGATAGATTCTCAGCAGAAGGATCAGCAGATATTAAAAAAAGAAGGAAGGAAGGAAGGAAGGAAGGAAGGAAGGAAGGAAGGAAGGAAGGAAGGAAAGAAAGAAAGAAAGAAAGAAAGAAAGAAAGAAAGAAAGAAAGAAAGAAAGAAAGAAAGAAAGAAAGAAAGAAAGAAAGAAAGAAAAGAAAAGAAAAGAAAGGAAAAATTCTATTCTCCTGCTAGTGTGTTTCCACCCTCTTCACAACTTTCTTCTTAGCTCCACCAAAGGAGGCAGGTGGCTCATCCCATGAAGTGGGAATTGCAAACATCGAGAAGCACATCTCAGATGGCCCTTCAGGAAAAGACTCACTGCCCGACTGCGAGGAGTGAGTGTCGTTGACAGTATTCCTCTGATAGTTCCTTCAGGCTTGCCAATAAGCGAAGATCATGCCCTTCTCATGGTGGCCTCTGGCTAATGACTGAGTGAGGTGATGGTAGCCTATGACATGCCAATTTTGAGGTGGCCCCCAACAAATGACTGTGCAAGGTGATGGCACAAGGGCTTAGCTGTTTCTGCCCAACATGGGACTTTTCTTCTTTAATCAGCCAGTCTTCACTCCATTGCTCCCCATTGGACCAGCAGAGACTTTGTCAGATCTGCATCTGATCCAGTTGCTCTCCCTGCCCAACCCTGCTTCATCACATTTTCTTTCATGGGTGTCATTCCCCAATAGGCGTGTTCCTCCCAGCTCTGTCTGAGTGTTTGCTTCCCGGAGAAGCTAATCTGTGACAGTTGGTAACAGTAGGGAGTGAGATGAGGTTTGGGTACTGGGCCACTCTACAACCATCTGTCAGTGAGGGCAGTAGGTGGAGCACCAACATCCCCAGGCACAAGGTGGCAATCCATTTTTTAAAATCTTACTGGTGATGATTTAAGAGGATATGCCAGTGGAGGGAAATGAGCTAGCCGGTGCGATGATTCAGACTTTGGGGACAATGACAAATATGAAGACCATAGATTTGTATGGTTGTTATTAATTTGAATTGCTCCACTATAAATGGAAAATAAAATGCTGCCAAGGAGGAAATAAACAAACAAACAAACAAACAAACATTTGAGAACTAAGTGTGAGATCCAGATTCTCTTTGGTAGCTTATGGAAAGACCCTCACCTCACACAATAAGGTAGCAGGAAAAAACTGAACAGCAAGCTCAGCACTGAATAGGTAGCATGGCTGCACATCAACAAAGGTTGAATGTTCAACCAAATCAGCTCCACTATGACAAAATCTGAGCCCTCATTGGGAAAACCCAGCACCCTGACACATGAGATGGAGATATCTGAATGGGAGCCATGCCCCAAGGAATTGAACAGTTCAGACTTCTCTGAACCTTATGAGCCTGCAGAATGCTTCTCCCCTCCCTACTAAAATCAGCTACTCCATCTGTTCAGGGAAATAATGCAGAGAGGTCCCTCCTGCTCCAGGCAACAAGTACCTGCCTCTGTCAAGAGATGTCCTCACCACTTCATTGGCCACCAGGCATGTAATCAGGGTTAAGTAGCAACACAACCCTTACTATTGATAAGCTGGGACTCCCAAGGGAGGAAAGAGACCATAGCCCAAAGGGGCTCCAAGATCTAACCACCATGTACTGACTGGGGCCAGAGCAGTGCTCGTGAGACTGTATTCTAAAGGTTTTCAATCAAATTGAAGAGACAGAAGAATAACATTGGATAAAAAAGAGTTTAGTGATTTGGGGGCATTATGTGAGGATTCATAATCCTAGTAACAATCCCAGAGGATGCTACAGACTCACCTATAGGATGGCTTCTATAACCTCAGAAAAAGTGATATCCATACTGAACTATTTTAAATGCCTGAATTTCTATAGCAGATGGTAGGAAAAGGGATTAAAAGGCTCAAAGAAGAGGACACATTGGAATGTTTACATTTAGATGGTAACGAAATACCCACTTGAGGATTTTGTTTCACAGGAACACACTGTTTACCAAGGCCATTAGGAATAGACTGGTAAGTGGGCACTGATATGACTAAGTTCAGTGGTGGCTCTCGCCTGAGGCCAGGAGAGGCAGTCACAGAATTTGGCTTACTGCTAGCAATGGGAATGATAGGAACTGAGTGATAGAGGCTGAGTGGTGGCTCATAACCACCAAAAGCAAGTAGATTGCAATTGTTATAACCATCGACAAGGTCAGAATGGCAGCCAAGGTGAAGTACAGAGTTACAGAAATGGTAAACAGATCACAAAATCTCTAGAAGCAAAATAGATAGGTAGCCAGCAAAACAGCAAAGGTACTGCTCTCTTTGTCTCTCTCTTGCTTCCTCTTTCTACCTTTGTATAATAGATATATAGCAATAGCAAGAGGACGAGGCTGAAGATGGCTTCTTTGATCAAATGTCACAATCTCTTGCCTAAATTTCAGGGCAAGTTTTCAGACCTGAAACCCACTGACAAGAATTTTCCAGGTTCCCAGATGGAAGAACATTGTAACAAGATGACAAGTATGCATTGAAACCTATGGATATTTACTCAAGTGACTGTAGACTGGGGAAATGGGACTCCTCAGACATTTCAATGACAGATGGACAAAGACTCCAACTTGAAATTGATACTAGAAAACCCATAAAATTATCATAGCTCCTCTTTTTAACAGTGAGGTTATTTGGAAATCCAATAATAACAGAGTCTTGTCCAAAATCTAGCTTATAGTAGGTAGTGGGTCCACAGATTTTTTGGACTCACACAGTGGTCATTTTTCTAGTCCACAAATGTATAATGGGATTGACATTTTTGGAAGATTCAGTAACCCACACATTATGGTTTTGAACTGTGAGATAACAGCTATCGTAGTGGGGAAGGCCAATTGGAAAACTCTGAAATCAAATCAAATCAAATAATATTCTTTTGGTGAGGAGGAGATATGGTGCATCATGGAGATTAGCACCACACTTAAAGATCTCCATTTAATTGACCAGTGTGACCCCTGTGGAAATTGGATAGATTCTGGAGAATGGGTATAGACAACTCAACCATGTAGTAACCATGATTACTACTGCTCTGCAGGGTGATTTATCTTCTAGAGCAGATGAACAAAGCTTCATAGTATGTGGCCATTGCTTTGGTGAAAGCATTCTTTCCTACTCAGTTGGAAAAGAGGATGAGAAACAGTTTTTATTCATATGGAATAGATAACAATATACATTTATAATTTTGTCCCCAAGCTAAGTTAAATGTCCTACCCACTAGTACAATATAATATAGTCTGAAAAGATCTGAATTTTCTGAATATACTAGAAACTATCATGTTGATCTAGTCCATTGATAACATCATTCTAATTGGGCAAGATGAGCAAGGGGTGGCTGGGCAGTGGAGATAAACCTTATTAATATTCGGGAAAAAGCTACTGCCATTTCAATGAGGTTTTTAATCTTCCAGAGTTCAGGAATACACAAAACATTACCTCCAGAGTAAAAGACACATTGCTACATATTACATCCTCTATTACAGGGAAGGTATGACCATATCTGATAGTCATGTTCTGATTGTAGAGGGGATAATTTCTACACCTAGGAATACTGGTCTGGTATATATCCTGGGTTAAATGGAAAGCTTTCAGCAGGGTTATGATCAGAAAAGGGCTCTGGCAGGTCCAGGCTATGTGAAAGCAAGCCATATGGTCTGACAGACTCTATGATATTGGATGTGTAAGTAGTGGAGACAGACATGATGTGAATCTGATTTCAAGTTCCAGGTGAGCATTACAATGCAAGACACTGGAGTTCTGAGCAAGGCATCGTCATTTACAGCAGAAAATCAAACCCCATTTGGAAAACAATTCATGGAATGCTACAGAGCAGTGTTAGAAACAGAATGTTTAACCATGTAGCACCACATGATCATGGGTCCAGACCATGGGCCGTCAAGAGGTAGTTTCTAGTGATAAAGTTGACCTGATACAGAAGCAATCCATCAGGAGCTGGAAATGCATAAATGCTATATTAGGGTCCAAGCATGAGCATGAATAGAGGGTATAAGCAAGCTGAATGAGCAGCAACCCAGACTCCCATGTCACCCACCACTGTTGGACCAGTGACCTTTCCTCACCTGACACACTGTCATTTTCATTTATGGACGGGTTGGCTTGACAACTGAACATGGATGACAGCTGCATTATAACTTCAGTCAGAGGTGGCTTTGAAAGACAAAAGAAGGACATATCTTCTGGATGGAGTCTTGGATGATGATGCTGGTCATCCACTTTGTGGGGAAGGAGAGGTGGCACACGGTAAGGTTATATATGAACTCATGAGCAAGGGAAGGACATATGGGAGTGGGTACAAAGTGCGAATATCTTCACATCACACATTAACACCAACTAGCATGCTTCCACCACTGAAAATGAACCAAGCCATCAAGGAGACAGTATGACTTGGACAGTTGATGTTAACTAGCTTTTTTCAGTGGCTACCCCAATGCTGGCATAATGGGCATATGAATGAAGTGGCTATGGCAGCAGAGAGGGAGGTAAGGCATGTGCCGAACTGCATGTGTTCCTCGTTACCAAGACAGCTCTACCACTGCTTTGAATGTCTACTTTGCCAGCAACCGACACAGATTCTGAGCACTTGGCATAGTGCTATTTAAGGAGACTAGTTTGCCATTTGATGGAAAGTTGACTACATTCGAACCCTTCTAACACGGAATCTTTGGTTCATTTATTTTTACAGGATAGATACATACTCTAGATATGGGTTTGCTTTTTCTATACATAGAGCCTAAGTCAGCATCATTATACCACGGCTCATGGAGTGCTTAATTCACAGACGTGGGATCCCACAAAATACAGCATTTGATTGGGGGGAATCTACATTACAGTAAAGGTGCAAAAGTGGTCCTATGGCCATGGGATCTGCTGGTCATGTCACAGAGAGCACCTCCCAGAAGCTGTTGGCCTAATAGAGCATTGAAATAGTCTGCTGAAGGTTTAGCTGAAGTGCCAGCTCAAAAGAATATTCTGCATATCATGTTAATAATAATAATAATAATAATAATAATAGTAATAATAATAACAATAATAAAATACTCTAAAAATATAAATTGCCAGACTCCAGTATGTTGTATATCACTGAATTAAAGCTGTTCATATAATGCTGTGTTTTCTCTGTAAAGATGACATAGGTTTGGGAACAAAATGTATAAGGAGAAATAGATCGACTTACCATCATTATTAATGACCCACAGGGGATTCTGCACTTCCCATCCCTGAAACTTAGCGCTCTACAAGGTTAGAGATCCTAGTCTTCAAAGGGAGTTCATTTTCCTCAGGAAACACATCAAGTGTCACATCACATCACAAGTTATGGCCATCACCAGGGCACTTTGAACTAATTGTGTCCAGGGTCCATGAAGCATAAAAAATATAATCATCTTGTGAGGGCTCATTCATCCTGATCAGCAGGGGGAGGTGGGCTGCTAATACACGATGTGGGTAGGAAAGCGGCATGGGGAACTCAGACGGCCTATTTGGGCGCCTCTTGGTTCTCTCTTGACTATTTGTCACTGTGAACACAGACAGGGGAGTGACCCTGCCTGAGAACAGTATGGTCACCAGGAGCTCAGCTCCCTCAGAAACCGTGTTTAGGTAATCAGGTAGCTGAGGGAGAGGGGGGATTTAGAATGGATAGTTGAGGAGGGAAAAAATGAGGGCTAGTTGAGTCCTGAGGCTAACTATAACAACTAGGACTGTTATTCATCCTCCTAATCTTTGTCTTCCAAGTTTCTCTTCAGGAAGAGAGGCCCCCAGGTCCTTGGATATTTATGCAGAGGGGATCCAGGCAGCACCAGTGTATACTATAGCAATCACAGAAATGCACTACTATGCTCCCCTTCAAGAAAGGATTTGCTGCCAGCTGTGAAGAATGTGGGTAGATGACAGCCCCCATGTGTTAATTCCTTCAAGTCCACCTATTCTTTTGAGTGCAAGTCACGTTCCTTTTGAAGTGGACTCCAGGTAATGACTGAGCAAGCAGTGGTTACAATGGTCTGGCCATTTCTGTCCAATGCAGGACTTCAGTCAGCAATCTTTGTTCCAGACCTTGTCTTTGAGCAGTATGGTCCACATCTTGGTCTGAGGACCCTTCCTGCCCAGTCCTGCTTCCTTCTCTTTTTAATCACAGGTGTTACTTCTCAGTGAAACTTTTATACCCCTATCTCTGCCTCGTGTCTGCTTCCTGCCAAAGTAGGTAAGGTGGGGTCTCTCTCTTTGCTCTACCTACTAAATATCTGTAACTAATTGAATAAGTTAGGTATGTTCTACTTTGCAGAACTAAATTTCCTAGAGGCAGGAGGAGAGAGAGGGTGTAGGAAACCTCAAACCACATCACCCAACTCACCTTTGTCATAGTTCTGTCTTGGAGAATACTGGGCACTGGCTCAACCATCACTAAAGGTAAACTTTATGTATATAAGTCTGGTGTATGTGTACATATGTCTGTGAATGTGTATACATGTGTGTGTGTGTGCATGAGGGGTCTTCCAGAAGTTCATGGAAAGATTTGTATTATCTTTTAATTCTATTTTCCATGAACTTTTTGAAGTACCTTCAGAGTACATATATTTCTCTTGCTTAAAATTTCTGTGATCGAAGACTCCAGATTAAAAGTGAGGCAGAATAGGGGGTCAGGAGAGCTGTAACAAGATAGTAGTCCTAAAAGCAAATAAGAATCCACAGAACAGCTGATTGTTATTGAAGCAGACAGTATAAAAGGAAAGTCACAAGATGGGTAATTTATATACAAAAGAGGTGTATTTCTTACAGTTTTGGAGGCTAGGAAGTCTGTGGTCAAGGGGGCACATCAGGTGAGGGCCTTCTTCTGGGTGGGAACTCTCTATAGGGTGCCGTGGGGACACGGTATCATATGGTGGGAACAGCAAGGACAAGAGCTCTCCCATGTGCTCTCCTTATAAAGCTGCCACTCCGCACCCATGACAACTCACTACTCCTTGAATGGATCAATCCATTCACAAGGGCACAGTCCACCTGATCAAATCACCTCTCAAAGGCCCCACCTTTCAAATATCATAATGGGATTTCCCACCCTCTTAACACTGGTACCATGGGGATCAAATTTCCAACACGTGAACTTTTGGGGGGATGCATTTGACCCATAACAGTGGGCAATGTTTAGATTACATGGAGCCTTAAATACTTTTCTAAAATACACTCCACCCCCACCCCCAGAAGGGGTGAACTGGGCACAAGAAGACTATTAACATAATTATCGCATTAAATCAGGTCCTAAACCATGGGTGCCTGATGAAAGAGTGGCAATGAGAATAAACAGAAGGGCCTGGATATGAGAACACTAAAAAGGTAAATCAGCAAGACTAATGCTTAATTCAATGTGGTGAAACTGAGGAACAAGATTATAGTGCAGGTTCAGGTTTGGGAAATATCTTAGGTGCTGTTTGCTGCAATGAGGAATACAAAAAGAGACTGAACGGAGGAGACATTTAGTTAGATTTTTACCATGTTAATTTTGAGGGACTCCTGTTATATCTTGTTGGAAATAACCAATGGGTAGAGTGGATATAGAGACAGCAGGCCTCTGACCCTCCATAGCAATTGTGTTTTGTATTCTCTGGGCCAACAACTGGCTGCCGTGTAATATGTGTGGGCCTCTCCCCCACAATTAGACCACAACTAAATTAACATTGATACTGTGTATACAGTGACACATGTGTATTCCCCATGGCTTGGAACATATTTTCCAGCCTTCATTAGAAAGTCCATAAAAGTTGATGAAATGAAGCGGTTCACAGAGGGCGGGGGGGGGGGGGGGACAATAAATGTATTTCATTTATAAGGAGACCCAAATGGCTTCTTAGAATTTAGGCCAATTTTCTGTGCATTTTAACTTAATGAACTATTCCACATGTTGGCACCTGGACAGCTGTCCCCTCAATTAAAAATCTCATACATGCTTTTTTGAATTGAATTGAACTTTGTAGATTTGAATTTAAAAGAGATATGTCTTTTTTGGTTTTTTTGTTTTGTTTTGTTTTGTTTTAGCTTATAGATGGACTCATTCATTTAAAGGTTTGCTAAGATGCCCTTTAATCCACTTTAAAGATTTCTTATTATTGTTAATAGTTGTTTACCTGGCTTTCATTGAGCATGTCTTTTAAGATTTACCACTACACAGGGCAGGCCACTGAATTAGACTATAATTGTTAGAAAAGTTTCCTTATGTGGGACCAAGATCTCTGCACTCTGCTGTGTTTAATGTTTTTTCCCAATTCTTCTCTTTTACGTATAACCTTTTGTTTCATGTTAAAAGTCAGTTCATCCTTCCCTTGAGCCATTTATTTTCAAAGTAAAATATCCCTCATTTCTTTATTATCACCTATATTAATCTATTTCAATTATCAACAAATTTGTCCTCAAATTAGATAGTCTTTATTTTTTTTTTAATGCTTGCATTCTCCTTGTTTTAATGATAAATCTTTTTCTTGGAATTTTTACTCAATTTTAGTGAGTTATACTTTATATAAAATAGATTGTACCCATTTTAAATGCGTGTTACGGAGAGTTTTGACATGTGTACATACCCATGAAAGCAGCAACCACAATCAAAATATAGAATATTCCCTTCATCTCCAAAATTTTCCTACGGCCCCTTTGCAGTCAGTCCCCACCCCTAGCCTAGATCTTAATTGATCAGCTTTCTGTCTCTATAAGTAAGTTTTGCCTGTTTTTGAACTTCATATGAAAGTAATCATTCATTATATATGCTCTTGTGCTTTGCTTCATGTGCACAACATAATATTTCTCAGGTTCACCTATGCTGTTACACATATCAATAGTTCTTTCCCTTTTTTTTTTTTTTTTCTTAAATAGTATTCCATTGCACTACAACACAATTTTTAAACAATTCACCTGTTGGTAAATATTTAGGTGGTTTCCAGTTAGAGCTGTTATGAATAAAGCTGCTATGAACATTTACATACAAGTGTCTGTGTAAACATTTTTCAGTTTTCTTATTTAAACACCTAGCTGTGAAATTGTGGGGTCATCCTTTGTTTTTTAAAAACATGAAAAAAAGATTATTAAATTATTCATAACTACAAAACAATCTAAAACAATCTTTTTCTCTCCAAAAGATGTCTAAAACTGATTCCTCTACAGACATGTGAAATGACTGCCTATATACACTATATTCAAAGAAACACCCACTATTTTGGAATGAGACAGACACGGGTTTAAGGCTCAATTCTGCCACTGATTAGGTATGTGACATTCAGCAAGTTACTTAATTTCTCTGACCCTCAGTTTTGTTTTGTTTTGTTTTCTATCTGAAAAATAGGGAGAACAGAAATATCTGCCTCATAGATTGTTGTGAGTGCCTAGTGTGATTTGAAAAATAAATGAAAAGCACTTATTACAATTCCTGAAAAATGATAAACGGATAAATATACACAGTATAGCAAGTCACAGGACAGTTTGCAAAATGTGTTGTCTACAGACCAGTGTTGCAAAAGATGGAGGCCAGACTCAGAACAACAAAATGCCATGAAGCATTAAAAAGAATGGTTTGTAAAAGGCAAAGGAGAGCACAGGGCCATTTATGCAATGTGCCAAAAATATTTACATATTAAGTAAGATTTTTTTCCCCCAAGACATATCACTCCCACTCCACTGGAAAAGACTCAAATCTGAGTCCTAATAAAATATCTCACATTACAGAGCACTTTCTCAACTACTGTAGCTTGAAAGAGGTAGTGCACATTAGACTAAAAGGACCTCCATCAATACTAGTTTGAATTGCTTAAAGAGGTCACTGGCAGAATCAGTTAAAAATCAAAATAAGGCAAGGGAATTAAACACAATTTAATAACTTTTTCTGGCACTCTGACCTCACGATTGCAAGTTTAGATATTGTTGTAAACAAGCCTTTTAAAGATGACTTAAAAAGAAATAGAGACAAATAGTTACATTATGGAGGTCACACATTTGTGCTTACAAGATGAATGGAAAAGCATAGAAAACAGAAGAGCTTATTAGAGGACTGGTTACCTGGAGCGAGTGACATCATCACTGCGATTCAAAAGCCCAGTCACTTAGATAACTACAGTGGATGTGAAATGTGCTCTAGAGAACTGTGTTAAATGACACGAGGAAACCAATCTTAAAGGATGAGAAAAGTTTGATATTTCATTTGAATAATAAGAAACTCTGCCACTAAATTAATACATTAAATAACTTAGGTTGATGTTTGACTTTTTTTTTTTTATTTTCACATTGAGAAAACTGAAGTTCGACTTATATTTGGGCATACACGGTATTTGCTGACTTTAAGCTAGTGAAAGGGAAGTTTATTAAAACGTTGGTAGACACAAGCCTGTGAATTAGAGACCACCGAGTCTTTTTTCAAAGGGATGAGAGAGAGCTCTCTGTTCACTGGCTGTGACTTTGATCATATAGAACCCATTGGCAATTGAAGTGAGCAATGCCGGACAGTGTGTTTTCTTGTTTAAAAACATATCCATTTTGTTAGCAGCAGGATATAGTGGGAAATTACCCATGAATGATGATGCTGCCTTTTTACAGCCTAGGGCAGAAATAGCAGATGAAGTGGGAATTAAATTGACAGCAACATCACTATCTCAAGGCTTCAGAAATTATTTCAGTACTTTGACAATTCATTCAAAATGTAAACCACTGCAAATATCAAAGGCATCCTCCACCTTGATGAAATGTGTGTGTAGAGTGTTTTATATATATATATATGTAGTGTGTGTGTATATATATATATATATTGCATATGTTTGCATATGTATTTCCATGCATATATTTTTTACTGTAGTGATCAAAATTACAAAGAAGGAATAAGTACAATACTTGTGTAACTTAATGCACTTTGCATTGTAAGTTAAAGTTGGTTTGTCCAGCTATAGGAATTTTTAAAGTATTAAAATATCCAAATCTGATCAGTATATCCCAGTCAAAAGGATTTAATGTTTTTAGTGGAGTCATTGACATTATTACCAAATATAAATATGAGTGCAAAAAACTATTATGGTAGAATCTAAATTTGGAAAACTGAGTATGTTAATTTTCAAACTTTGTGTCAGATAATGTGTTAAGTGATTGAAATTCATTATCTTAAGCCTTAGAAGAGTCTCAGATATTATTTCTAAAATCATTCGATATTATTCTCCTTGAATTTCAGATAAGGAACCTCAATGTCAGAAAGGTAACTTGTTCATAGTCACACAGCTGGAATTAGAAGCAGATCTGTGTGTACTGAAAAACCTCCATTCTTTCTAATAGAATCAAGTTCTGAAAAAGAGAGAGAGACCTGGCTTGTTTTCTGTCACCATTTCACTGTATTCCACAGGCTGGGACAGGGCTGAACACGTAGTAAATGTTTAATAAATATTCTCAATAAATACTTCTTCAGTGAATAAGTAGATGACATGGCCTTCGAAAATGTTTATGGAGTTACTTCAAAAAGTTAGTGGAAAAATAGAATTAAAAGATAATGCAAATCTTGCATGAACTTTTGAAGACCCCTTGTATTCTCCCCTTCACTTCATCTCTCCTCAAGGATATTTCTATTTTACCCACTAGAGTACACACATACATACACACAATGGTTTGAACTTTTTAAAAAATATTGGTTTGTTGGGCTGTTTCTTTAACAATTGTAATCAATGATATGAGTCCTACCTGTAGAGATAATTTGACAGTGTAGGCAGCCCAATATCAAACAAGATATGTCTCCTGAGCAATAGTATAAAAATCCAGCAAGTTTTAGTGTTTGTTTCAAACAAATGCAGGCCAATAATGTCTACAATTTCTTCTGGATAAACATAAAATCATCTACTATAAGAGCACAAATGGCCCTTAGAGATCATCTGTCAACAGCATTCTATTGGAAGGCAGTAACCTCACTGGTGTCCCCAAATCCACCAGTTGTCTCTAGGTTGCAGCCACAGTGATTTTTTTTTTTTAATGCAAAGAAGTTAATCTCAGTTTCTTGCTTGAGACCTTAAGTGGCACCCCATTGCTCTCACAATAAAATCCTGTTCTTAGCCTATGAGGCTCTAAATGGAAAGGGGGTAGGGCCCGACCATGTTCCTTGTGCTCCAGCCACACTGGTCTGCTTCTACTTTCCAAAGTCCAAGCTTCATGTTATGCTTGGGTCTCTGCATAGGCTGCCCCTCTTTCCTCCTTTGGCATGTTGCCTGCTCCCACCTCACCAAGTTGTCCTTCAATTCACTCTCTCAAGCAAGATTTCTCTGATCCCCTAAAGAAAATCAGGCTCCTTTGATTTACAGGCTCATGGACACCTGTCCCTTTACTTCAGATCCTTTATCTCAGTTGATTTTATGCACCCACTTGCATGAGTATGGCACTGGTATCGGTCTCCCCTACTAGACTCCCAATTTTCTGAGGGCAGACACGGGCTCTGTTCTCGCTCACCATGTATCCCTAGCACAGTGCTCTTCATATAGTAGGGGTTCACTAATATTTGCTGAGTTAATCACTTAGCACTGACTCTCAACCTTGTTTCCATGGCAGTGTGAATTGATGCCACAGCTCCTTTTGTGGGACGCCATGTTCCAGCACCAAAGGGACTTTGAATATAAATGGTGCCTACAGGCTACATTGGACCCAAACAATGGCACCTCAGTGGAGAGCCTATACTGAGAGGAAACATCCTGTGGCTGATATGGATGAGATGGGGTACTACCCCAGAGCTACAGAAAACCATGTAACAACAGAAGGAGTTTGAATTTTAGATGAGGCGGGAAGCCAAAATTGAAGTTGAAAAAGCAATGTCAAAAGTCAGGTTCTAGAGCCAATAATACAATAAAAATAAATAATAATAAACATAACAGTAGGATAAGAAATAATCAAATAAGCTGTCGACATTATTATCATTATCAGTAGTAGTAGCAGCAGCAGCAGCATCCAGTTCAAAGGGCCACAATGTGAGAAGGTTGGAAATAGATAAGGGATTGGAGTACAGGATGAGCTGGAACATAGGATTCATTATTAGTAATTTGAGTTTCCTGTAGAACGTGAAGGCCCATTATTTTTGTAGTGGTGACTGTGTGAGAAAAAGGCAAAACTGCTAGGAATTAGCATAGTTCATTGGACTTTTCAAGATCTTGTTTCAAATCTTGCCTCTCTACCTTACCCATAACCTTGAGTTTTACTTCCATCACCTGAGAAACGGAGATAGTAATACTTCTGACTTTTTAGTATTATTAGGAGAATTAAAAGAATCGGTACATGCAAAGTGTCCAGCATGGTTCTAAGCCATAATAAAGGATCAATAATAAAGTAAATGGTAATATTACTCAAAAGTAAAATTGGGGAGAAACCATCTCAAAATAGATTTTTAAAAAGGAAGATGTAACAGATGCCAAAATGGTTAGAAATAATTAAGGCCAACCTCTAAAATTGGGTCAATTCTCTTTATTTATTCCTCCCTCTCCCTGTCCTTTGGGAGAAAGACTACCAGTCTCTATTTATGATGAACACGGTTCTACTGTTCTACAAAACACAAGTTATAAATGACTGGCCCATCACAGAATTTTTCAAAGTGTGGTCCAGGGACTTCTAGCTCCTTTAGGTGATCTTGCAAAGAAATTTCGTGATCAAAAAAGGGTTTGAGGAAAATATTAAAGGCTCTGAAAACTTTACTACAAAAATCGAGTTGCACTGTGTTTAAATTAATTGGTCACAGGAACTTTACTATGTTATCATAATTAGCATGCCAAGTACACTTTGCTTACCTATCCCATTCCTTTCCATTTTACAGATGAGGGAATTGAGCCAGAGAGGGCAGTTACATATTTTTCCTAATTGTTACATTTGAATTAGAAAGAAAAACATAGCTATAAATATCCAAACACGTGGAAGAATGAGAAAATACATAACATGCAAAATCCTTAGGATGTCATTGAGAACTTATTATACTCACTTAATAAAAATCCATCCTTTTAGTTTCTATTTTGTAAGGTTAGGCATGTATACAACATTGAAATAAAAAGCAATAAATATGTATCCTTAATCCAAAGTCTCTTTTGAATTTCAGAATATAATTTGTCCAGATTTAGACGTGTTGGAACAGTGAAACAAAATCAATGTAAAACAAGAAAGTTATTTTCCTAGCTTCTTTATATAGTAAATCACATGGATGATACCCATGGGAGTTTGGATGTCAGAGAGTGCAACAAATCATATTATCCAAAAATGGCCACAGCATTATTTGCAGTCCTTTATGTTCATCCAGAGCCTTACCACTCCCCATAAAGAGGTGGAGACTTGAATCTGAGTGAGAAGTGAGAGATCTGATCTTCACAGTCTCTGCTCATAGTCTTACTATGTGACTCTGAAGTAAGGTTATAATACAGCTTTGACCTGACTCTGTCTCAGGATGCTTGCTTATGGAAATCAACCACCATATTGTAAGGAAGCCTTGACCACATGAAGAGTCTGCTTGTAGCTGTTCCAACCGACAGTCTTTAAAGTTTCAGTCTACAACCAGCATTAACTGCTAGATATGCAAGTTAGGAAACCTCAAGATGAGTCCAGCCCCTAGCCTTCAAGGTTCTAGATATTGTTGAGCAGAAAATATCCCCTTGAGAGTGTCCCATAAGTCTGTGACCCACATATCTCTGAGTATAAAAAATGGTTGTTTTATGCCCCCAAGTTTTACAAGGTAGCCATAGTAACTGGTACAGGGGGTCATATGAAAAGGAAAAGGGAGAGAAGAAAAAACAACTTTTAATGTATCCCTACTACATTTCTTTGGAGATACTCATGTGTTCTTTTAACTCATTCAAACTGTATAATTCATATCAGGCATGTTTCTAAGTATAATTTATGTAACTATCACAGCTCTGTGGAGATAGTGCATTATCTCCATTTTTCCGGTAAGAAATTCTATACATTTTCCCTCTATTGCCAGTGTTTATATAAATTCAGTGTCCAGTGTATATAAGGCAAGAGTGCAAATCCCTTGACTATTTGTACAAATGGTAGATTTCTTAAAAATTCCCATTCTGCTGGCAATAGTTGTTATGTACACTGTCAGATGTGTCCTGTAATGTGCACACTGTAGTAGTTACTAGCTTTCTAGGAAAGACTTGAGTGTTCTGTTCCTTTCATCTCCCTGTACATGCCCCTGACCCACTTGAAAGTTGATGGTCATAGGGTCCAGCCAAGGTTGGTACTTCATGTTACCATGTTGACACCTGCAGTATACACCTGATAACAAGTGGAAAGAGTGATCCAAGTTGAAGCCACATGTTATGCCTGAATGACTCCATCAAGAACACTTCAGACCTGCCTTAACTTGATCTCAAAGTATATCCTCACCTTTCCCTCTCCATTATGTTCCATATGCTGATTGTAAATTTCTCTCCTTTTGATTTGGCAACTCAACAATAGATCTGATCGCTCCAATGGCTTTGCTCTTTTCAGCCTGATCTAATCTATTCATTCCATAATCATTTATGAAATGCATCCTATGTCTGTAGAACATGGGACATCATTCCATGCCCTTAATGATGCCCTTAAGCTATGGGCATCATTCCATGAAGCATACTCTTACCTGATTCTTGCCAGTTTCAATGTGTGTTTCTCCTCTGAGTCAACCCAACACCCAAAGAACTAACTGAAAAATGTCCTATGACATTTTGTAACAGAAAATAGGAGACTTAACAAGTCATTTAGCTTGTCAGATTGCCTGCATTCAAATCTCACAACTTTCTTTTACCTGAGGTGGTACCTGGAGCAGATTACTTAAATTATTCAGTCTTGTGCTGTCCATCAATAAACCAGGGACAATAATTTTTTTTCATAGAAACTATGTGAGAATCAAATGATATCATCTATGCAATGGGAATCATCTATTTCCCGGTGCATCTTAAGCACTCAGTACATGCTCAGGCTGATTATATCTTCTCTGCATGCACAACTTCACACCAGGTACTCAGTATTCTTAAGGTGAATTGTGAGTCGGGCATCATTTTCTGCCATTTTACACCCTCTTCTGGCTCCATTCTTACACTTGGCTTGGATTCCCCAAGCTTCTCTTGGCTGCAGATATCCTTTTTGGTGTCAGCTTTATTTTCCACTCATCAGCTTTATATATCATTCCACAGGAGACAAATATTCTAGGCCACTGACTTGTAAATGAGGATAGCTTATAAGATGGCAACTGCTCAGATTTGGGCATATTTGAGCTTGCAAAGTGAGATTGGATGCTATGGAGCCCGAGGAAGAGCGCTAAAAAAGCTTTTGACATCTGACATCTGATATAGTTAGTGCAGTGTCTAGGATCACAGACTCTGGAGAAATATGTGCTTCTGTTCAAAATCCAGCTCTGCTGATTACTGGTTCAATAACCTTTGGTAAACTACTAGGCCTTTCCAAGTCTTCATCTCTCCCTGTATAAAATGGGCATGAGAATCACACCATCCACGTGAGAGTACTGTGAAGCTTGAGCTAATGCCTGCAAAGTGCTTAGCACAGTGCTTGGCACATCCCAAGCATTTTATTGTTTGTGTGTATTTGGTGCCCTGCCATACCACCTCGGGTCCTTAACCAATCCCACAGAGGAGGCATATTTGGTGCCAACAGCAGATATCTACTCAGCTGTGGATTCAGCTGTGGCCATCTGGCAGGCAGTATCTGGGGGTGCTGGAGAGTGAGGTGGCTTCTGTGTGGAGATCAGCAGCATCTGCTTCTGGGAGTGAAGCTCTCCATGCTCCTGGCATGTGCTCTACTCATAAATTGTCTCAGAAATGGGGACGCAGCTGAGACCCACCATTCATGGAAGCAGACACACTTCCTTCCTCTCTGCTTTATATGCTCGGAGCTGGGGCACCAGCACCACTTGGATTTGCATGCAGCTGCTGGCTGATAATGGTTTTTCCAGCAGAGTCCCTGCAGGCTTCACTGCTGTAGTTCCTAGAGGAGAAGGAAGCCTATCACGAAAAGATAGCCACAGAGAAAGGAATACTCATTAAACAGGTTTAGGTAATGGGATTCACCTCTTTAAAACATTCAATGATTTCTGTGGTAGGCACAATGGTTTCCCAAAGATGTCCACGCCTCCATCCTGGAACTTGTGACTATGTTACATTAAATAGTACAAGGGACATAATTTGCTGACATAATTAAGGTTACAGGTTTTAAAACAGTGAGAGTAACCTGGATTTTCCAGGTGGCCCCAAGCTAATTACCTAGGTCTTTAAAAGGAGAGAACTTTCTCTAGCTGGAATTATAGTGTTGTGGCAGAAGAAGTCAGAGATTCAAAACGTGAGTGGGACTTGACTCTGTTATTGGAGATGGTTACTTGGAAAACATGAGAAAGATTGTGGGCAACATCTAGTGGCAAAGACAAGCCCCTGGTTTGTAACACTAGGGAAACACAGATCTCAGTTTTATAACCACATAAAATTAAATTCAGTCAACAACGTGCAAGATCTTGGGAATGAATCCTTTTCTAGAACCTCCAGATAAGAGTCCCACCCAGATGACACCTGGATTTTGGCCTTGTGAGACTCTATGTAAAGGAGCCAAATGGGCCCACCTGGACTTCTGACCTACAGAGCTATGGGATGATAAATTTGCACTATTTTAAGCCACTAACTTTGTTATGGTATCAGTGGAAAACTAACACAATGTCCCAAATAAATATAAAATTCCTTAAGATGGGGTTAAGAATGCCTGTTTTGGTCTAGTTCAGATTTTCCTCTAGCACGTTATTCTAGAATGCTCCTTGAAATGACAATTTTCCATTAGAATCATTATCCCTGACTGCTCTTCTGTATCTCAGGCTTTTTCAATGGGGGCATTACTGGAATTTGGGACAGGATGATTCTTCACTGTACAGAACATTACCCCATATTTGGCAAGACTTTCAGCATCTTTGACTCATAAAAACCAGTGGCACTACCCAGCCATTGTGAGGACAGTGATAAAATCCTTTGTGTCTGTGAAGCTGAAGTATCCCTGAACATGAACTGTAAACTGTCAACAGTGTGTTTTGAATGACTACTAAACACCAGCAAGTCTTTTAAAACTGGATAACATGAGTGAACAAGATAGAGTTCCTGACTTTAAGGGAGTCACAGTACAGAAGATAAAACAGGATGATGTATTAGAGTGGGGAGGGGGGTGCTTAATGCTTTATCTGGAGTACTCAGAAAAGGTCTCTTATTAAGGTTGCATTGAAGTGAGACCTAATTTGACAGGGAGTGGTTACCTCGAGGTTAATAGAAAGGTATCCCACAGAGAAGGATGCACAAATTTAAAGCCCTTGAGACAGTAAGAGTTTGGCATTTTCAAAGGCCAGAGGGTCAGTGGATCAGGAACAACATGAACAACAAGGGGAAGAAAACATAAAGAAGCAGAAGAGGCAGGCAGGGGCTAGATCATGCATTGCTTTGTGGGCTGTAGTTGGGAATTTGTACTTTATCCTGGTTTCAATAGTGGCAACCCATTGGTTTTTTAAAACTTTTCTTTAATGAAAAATTTCAAATGTAAGTTGATAAAATGGTGTATTAAGTTGCCCTGTGTTAATGTAATTAATTCAGGCTTTTCAGGACCAATTTTCTGTACCCATATCCCTATCCATTTCTTCCACCCTCTCTGAAGAAAACCCCAGACATTATAAGATGTCATCTCTAAATATTCCTATTTCAGATATGCTAAATACAGCAACTCCTGTTTAAGCATAATGTTAGTGTCACTATTACACCTAAAATGAAGAAGAATTGCATAATACCATCAACTATAGTGGATGGTTTAAGGAGAAGAGGAAAGTTACTTGGTTTACCTGTTGGAAACCGTACCTCGGAACCTTGCGGAGTGCAGATTGTGAGGCAGAGGTGGAGAGAGAAGGACAGGTCAGGAGGCTGTGCAGGCTTGGAAGTCAGATGATTGTGGATGGGCCAGGGTATCAGTGGCAGTGGTGGTGGCTTACAGTGGGCTGGAAAGGAAAGGGGGGGTGGAGAATGACTTCTAGGGTTTTGATCTGAATGACTAGGTAGATGATTCTGACATCAATAGACGAGGAAAGCTAGTTTGGGGAGGGGGCATCAGTAATGTTATAAGCTGTAGAAACACAGGCTTTGCTACATGTGTCAAGTGCATTCATGCCTTTAATCATTGCTTGGACTATCTCCAACACCGTTACTTACTGAAATTCCTTATGGCAATCAGAGCCAACCTCACCTCATGTGTTTCCTATTCCTTGAGGTCTTCTATATTATCCCTTTAATAGTTTATACTGTTTCTGTCTATGTCTAATTAAAGCAAACATTTTCATAAATACATGTGGTTAAAAATCTTAAGTAACAGTGAAAGACGTCTTACAGAAAACAACTGCATACACATCCTGGCTCTCTGACCTCAGGCGAACTACTTTCACTTCCAAGCCTTACTTCTCTCAGCTACAAAGTGAGGTCATTTGTAGCTAGCTTATTGTATGGTTAGATGATATGAGATTTAATTAATACAAAGCTGCTTCATACCTAGTCAAAGATGGCTAGTCGAAGATGACTGCTCAAAGATGACAAGTCACCTGGCTGTCATTACTTGTTATTCTCATTGAAGAGGAGAGAGCGAAGGCATTCAACTGGAATCAAAGTCAGAAATCAGAGGTGAGGATGGAATTTAGGGAAACAAACCACCAAGCTCCAGACATGGTGGGTGGGAGGCTTAAACTTTATCCACTTCTGTTCTGAATCAGCAAAAAGCAGACGATACTTAAAACTGTAGACTTTCATATTGGTATAATTTGTGTAAACAATCTTCTGCTCCTGCTCATGTGTGTGCACACATGCACTCACTAGCTATGGGGAGGTGTATTTGACCTACCTGTTCAGCCATTGAAGCTCTGGCCATTACTTAAGAGTTCAGGAGAAATCTCAAGATTTTATTATGCAGAAATTTTATTGTGGCCACCCATAAATCCCAATTAAGTGGCTTGTAGCTGAGCTGTGGGAGGAAGCAGGATTTCTGTTTATTCCCGGCATCTCATTAATGACATGCCTTTACCATGAGTTGCTGATGGAAGCAACATCTCCCTACAGGATTGTTAGCACATGGGTGGAGGCAGGGATCACAGGCTACTCTTTTCTCTGCTGCAAAGGTATATCAAGGCAGGAGTCTCAAAACCAACATAAGACTGGAAATCGGGAGGTATAGATCATTGCTCACTTTACTATCGCAGCATTGATTTTGGACTTAGACACTCCTGAATTTGAACCCAGCTTCTAATGCTGACTAGTCTAGAATCTTGGGGATATCTCTGAACCTCTCCAAGCTTTTAGGGTTTGCTTTAAAACTAAAAGTGGGGAGAGTGTTGCATTAAATGACTGTATGTAAAGTGCTGAGCACAATGCCTGGAACACAGTTTTGTAATTAGAAGTAAATTCTCTCTGTTCTTCCTTCTCTATTCCTCCATTTCCTTATCTATGAATGGAGAAGGCTGATTCCAGCAGAATATTGTTTGACAATATAACTGTGGAATGAAAAAATGAAATCTCTCTCTCTCATACACACATACACTCTTACCTCTTTCTGAAACCAAGTTTGCTATTTTGTCACTTAAAATTCAGTCTAGAACACTGACTTTTCAGAAGCTCATACTTAAAAATCTGTCAAATAAATACCAACATGTCAATTTAGAAATTAAAAAGCAAAGGAAGTGAAAAAAAGGCAATAAGCCATTTTCTCAGTTGAATATAAACCTGAAAATTACATTCCACTAGAAAACATTAAACTCCTACTATGTGCCAAATAATTTATGCCATTATCTTCCAAATTTCTCATCCCCATCCCACAGTCAATTTGCATGGGAGGAAGTTAAGACTCCATGGCATAAGCAACTTACTCAAGGTTACAGAGATAAGGAGGCAGGAGCAATCTTGTGACAGCTGTGTCAGATTGAAGAGTCCAAACAGTTTTCTATGCAGAGCTGTCTCCCTTTTAATGATGTGCTATTTTGTATTAATCACCAGCATTTCCTTGGTTTTAGCTTTTATGTCTTCAGTTAAGTGACTAGTAATGAACTATTCTATAAATTCTGAGACTCAACAATGAGTTGGACTCTTCCATGTCCTTCAGGAGTTCACGGTACAAACTAGTTGACTAATATCAAGACCTGATAAGGGAAGGAGAGCAGGATGGGGAAACTGAGAGGCGAGATGGCATAATTGTGTCTGGGAGGCAGGGATCTGGGGTGGCTTTAGGAAGAGGTTTTACTTTTACTACACCAGAGAGAGAAGAGCTGCCGGTCAATGAGCAGGGGAAGAAATGGACTTCTCATTTTCCCACAGAGAGACCCAGAAACTCTTCTTTCTTGGGAAAGGAAAGTTCTATGAAGAGTCTAACTATTTTTTTTTTTACATCAGAGATTTTTGGTATTAATAATATTATTTCCACAAATAAATAATTTGTGTGTTTCATGGTAGAAAATTTAGGCAAAAAAGAAAGAAAGAAAGAAAAATCCTTTCATACCACTGTCTAGTAATGGTCATTGCTAAAATGTTAAATATATTGGTAATTTTCTATGTATGGTTTTCTTTCTGTATATGTTTATGTACTTACTGTAAGTGCAAATAGTATGTGCAAAGGTCCTGCAGTGGAAAGAGTTGAAAGGAAATCGGTGCTCCTAAGGACAAGTATATGAGCAGGAAGTTGGGGTTAGGTAGAAAAAGCCAGCTAAGGCCAGACCATTGAGGGCCTTATGGACCATCAAAATGATTTTTAATTCAATTTTACCTAGTAATGGAGTAATATTAACCCTTTCCACAAAAAAAGTTAGGATTTAAGGGGAAATATGTGGGAGATGCTTTGAACTGAATTTATTATACATCTTTGTAGTAAGATAAAAGATGGCATTTTAACACCAAGGTCCATGAATGTCTTTCAAGTCATAATGAAGATACAATCTTGGTGGCAAACCATATGGCAAACTCTCACTGTATAGTATCCACTTTATGCAAAATTAGGGTCATTTACTAATTTCATCACCATTGTTTTTCAGACATCTTTTATCATCATTATTTAAATATTCTCCCAAATCATTCTTTTGGATGTCCTCAATACAATGTTACAGCCATCGTTAATTAACATTCCACCCTGTGGATTTAACAGTGTCTGCTTAATCAGTCCCACTAGGCACTGTATTCCAAGGAGGTGAGGACAACTCCCCCAAACCATTCATTTGACATCATATCACCGGCACCTCACTCAGGGTTTTCCACCTAGTAAGCACCCTATCAATGTTTGCTGACTAACTGGCTATAGTAGCATAATTACATGATTATCATCATTTGTTTTGCTTATACACACATGTACAGTCCTATGGTGAAAATTTTTCAACCCATATCTCAGTCTGACTCTTAACTTTTTTTAAAAACTAATTTACCAAAAGTGGATTTTTTTGGATCAAAGGCCATAGTAAACTTGTAATCCTTGGATACATGTTGCCAAATTTGTATTGCACTGAAGCTGTAAACATTTTTTTCTTCCCACCACTAATGTATGACAAAGTCCTTTCCCTGTATTCCTGCCAACAGTGGTATTATTTATTGTGTAATCCTTGCTAATTAGAGAGATGGGAAATGGTATCTTATTTCATTAATGAGTAGTAAGGCTGAACATTGGCTTATGGGTTTATAGTCATCTGTAGCTCTTCAGTGAATTCTGTTCTTTTTTAAACTTCACTTCAAGAGCTATATTATGAATATTAATGTAAACAGAACTCTGCTTGGTATATATAGTTATGTGTTTTATGTGTATGTGTGTGTGTGTGTGTGTGTGTATGTGGTATGTATGTAGCTATATGTTGGACAGTAGATTTACAAGTGTACTTTAAAAGTTCATGGAAAGATTCATATTACCTTTTTTCTTAACTTCTCAATATACATTGTAGTTGATTTTTGTGACCCTTTACCCATTCTTCTCACCCACTCCCTCCCTCCCCTCCCCTGCTACATCATATCTGTTCACTTGTCTTTACAAGTTCAAGGAATCATTGTGATTGTTGTGTCTTCTTCCCCCATCTTTGTTTGTGTGTTTATTTATTGATTGATTTTTAGCTCCCACAAATAAGTGAGAACATGCGCTATTTCTCTTTCTGTGCCTGACTTGTTTCACTTAATATAATTTTCTCTAAGTCCATCCATGTTGCTGTGAATGGTAGCATTTCATTCTCTTTTACAGCAGAGTAGAATTCCATTGTGTAGATATAACACAAGTTCCTTATCCACTCATCTGGTGATGGACATTTGGGCTGGTTCCAACTCTTGTCTATTGTAAATAGTGCTGCAATAAGCACTGGAGTACAGGCATCCCTCTGGCATGTTTTTTCAAGAACATTTTGAAGTACCTGCCAATGTTAGCTATTGGGAAAAGCCAATTTTGTGAATTACTGTGTGTGCGCATGCATGTGTGTGTGTGTATGAAGGTACTCTAATATCATGTTATACTTTATAAATATATACATTATCATGGATCCATTAAGAAAAATAAATTTAAAAAAGGAAAAAAAGAGAGAAATGGAGAGTAGAATGGTGGTTGCCAGAGGCAGAGAAAGGGAGAAGAGGGGAAGATCGGAAAATGGTTGATAGACTGGCACAAAGTTGCAAAGTTACAGTTAGATAGGAAGAATAAGTTCTGGTGCCCTAGGGTGACAATAGCTAATAACATTGTACTGTATATTTCAAGGTAGCCAGAAAAGAAGATCTTGAATGTTATAACCACAAAGAAATGATAAACTTTTAGGAGATAGATATGCTAACTATTCTGATTAGATTATTATACAATATATGCCTGTATTGAAACAACAAACTATACCCCAAAAACATGTAAAATGAAAACAGTTAATTAATTTAAAAAATAAAAATAAGGATACAATAAAATAATGTATGCAAGTATGACAATCCCTGACATTTTTATTTTCAGTTGTGAGAGATAAATAATATACAGGGCTGGGAGGCATATAGAATTGTAATTAAGCACATAAACTCTGGATCAAGACCTTGGGTTCAAATCCCAGCCCTTCTACTTAGTAGCTATGAGGTCCTGTGGGTAAATAATCTCACTTCAATGCATCTCAGTATCTTGACCTAAAAAAGGGCGTTATGTCACCTACTTCATGCTGATGTAATGAAGACCAAAGTTTTTAATAACTGTAAATACATAGAAATTGGGTGACATATAACAAGTGTTCAATCAGTTTTATCTAGTTTAAAAAGTAAACCAATTAGCTTGTCATCCTTAGCAATAATTATACAAAGGAGGTACACAGGATTGTGTGACAGAGAGAAGGAATGACAGAAGGGTTGGGAGAAGGTGGGGATTTAGAGCATATGGTCAAGAAAGTTGTCTCTGTAGAGGTGGCTGGAAGAGAAGAGAGCCAAGAAAAACAGGAGGAAAGAAATGTTCAGGCAGAGGAAACAGCATGTGCAAAGGTCCCACAGCAGAATGAAGTGAGAGGAAAGCAGAGCTGCCGAAGACGAGTAAATGAGCAGGAAAGTGGGACAACATTAGGTAGAAAAAGCCTGCTAAGGCCAGACCATTCAAAGCCTCATGGACCATCAAAAGATATTTTTAATTCAATTTTACCTAGTAATGGAATACTATTAACCCTTTTAACAAAAAAGTTAGGAATTAAGAGGAAATATGTGGGAGATACTTTGAAGTGAATTTATTATACATCTTTGTAGTAAGGTAAAGGATTGCAATTTAACACCAAGACCCACAAATGTCTTTCAAGTTACAACGAAGCTGTAATCTTGGTGGCAAACTTTCTTTGCAGAGAAAAACTTAAGCCATTCTTAAACTGAATGCAAGCAGAAAGCCTCCCAGACCCCTTACCTCCTGAGACAGTGGATGCTCTGAGGACTACCAGTGTCCCCTCCCAGGTTATAGATGCCTCCCTGGGCTCCCCTACAGCACTAAGGGATTGTTTTTATACCACGTCCATAAATTGCACCAGCTTATTCTCCTCTCTTTTCACATCATTTAGCCCTTGGGATGACATCTATTTTATGTTGGTTGTTTTATATTTTTAGAACCCAAAGGCAGCAGTAAGAATGCTGGGGCACCATCACCATTAATAATAATAATAAAAAGAAGACAGAGCAAAACAAAAACATTGTTCAGTAACAGATGTCTGTATGAGGAGGCTCAGCTCTAACCAGCTTCCTCCCCTAAACCCATTTTTCCTTAAGTCTGGAGGGGGAGCTTTTCATTCTTTCTTTAATCTAATTTATTGTGCTGGCCAGCAAGTGGATAATATAATACTTTCATCTTTATCCCAGGATTTGGAGGAGATATTAATCAGTAGATTTCTTCTCCACCCCTGGAACATCTGTATAACAAAAATGTTAATGGACATCTACTAAAAGAGTTGGTATTCCCATACATAAAACATCCACCACGGTTATCAAGTAATATTCTAATGCTTATGTCATGTTAAAAAATCATGAGTAACTTCAGAGATGTGTAGAATACATAATTCCTTAACCACCATGCTGATATCATGTGTTAAAATGTAAGTGGCAATTTATAATTGCTTGTGAAATTTTGATTATAAAATTTAGGAAGTCACTACCCAAACATGGAAAGTAGCAGAAAGAGCTTAGACTCATTCAGTTCCACATGGGTTTGAACCCTAGCTCTGCCACTTGCCAGCTGCAGAGAACTTGAATAAGTCTCATTCATTCATATTCTTACTCTCCCTCACTGGTCTCCTTATATAAAATAAAATGAAGATGTGTCAATGCTTCCTTTTGGTATTGATCTAAGAATTAAATAATACTTAGCTGATATTTGTTTAGTGGGAATTACTTACACATATCCCATTCAAACTTCATGATCATCCTCGTATGCTGGTTTTATTAGACACATTCCAAGGAAAGAAACTGATAGAATCAGGTTGAACTTGGGTCTGACAAGCTCCAAATTTCAGGAAACTTTCAATCCAAAGCACTGACTTGCTTATAGAAGAGTCTTCCCAGGATGCCTGGAAATTCTATGGTCCTCCCTCACAACAGGAAATACATCTCAAGCAAACCAGGATAACTGCTTATCTGCAGGGTAGAAATATTCATCCCAAATGCACTCCCTTTGAGAGGATACCACTCAAACGACCATGCTTTTTACAATCATAAAATGCACTCAACTTTGACTCTCCTTTGCAAGCACTGCCCACATCTAAGGAACAGATAGGCTATCACATCTGTGCCTGATGTCATATTTGTAACCATTCCTTCTTTTTTATTTCATCACAGCTGTTAAATTTATGCTCCTATAACCTCTACTAGGGATTAATAATTCTCTCTACTCTAGAATTTCCTCCTCAAGACCATCATTGTCATAACTGTCGGGGTGATTCTTTAATACAGAACTGGTGTGTGTTCCCTGTTGTAGATAAAGCTTTGACTTACTCCACATGGATTCCAAAGCCTAACCAGGTAAGCCTGGCATTCTGTACTCTGGCTGCTCCCTTCTCAGGTCTTCCTCCTTCCTCACACTATCCCTCCACATGTACCAAATGTTTCAGCCTCCCGCTCCGCCCTCCATTTGCCATACTTGTTTTTCTAGAAGCGCATTCCCATCATCTCCAAATCCTACCTGGGCTGAAAGGCTTGGCTTCATCTTTATATATTCTGCTTTCCATAATTTACCCCAGATAAAAGAATAAATACTAATTTAAAAATGTTTGTCATTAAATTTGTTATTAATGATGTGTGTGCTTTTTCTCTGATATTGGACTGCAAGTTCCCCCATCAAGAACCCTTGACATTTCTCCAGAGATGGTACTCAGTATCTGAATCTGCACAAAGCACACACACACACACACACACACACACACACACACACACACACACACACACACCTGAATTATTGAACCCATCATTGTAAGTCTTTCAAGGGCAGGGAGTCCTGCCCCAGAATTCATAGCACAGGGTTTAAACTTTTGAAACCTCAGGTCCATTTAGCCTTCTGGTAACTGTTTCCTAACATTCCTAAGAGGTGAGGATGGAAATCCACCCTTAATTCACTCTAATGTCTTCATGTGTTGCCTCCCCAATCAACATATCACATTGCATACCCACAGTGTTTACATGATTGGTTCAGGGGTGGGCAGGAAGGTCACTCACTCAAAGCCAATGACACGCAGTGAGAATCAAAGATTCTCATGCCATAGTGGGGGATGCTATAGTGATCCTCTTGTAACTATCAGGGAAGATCATCTCCTAGAGTGGATTCAATGCAGGGAAAGAGAGCTGAAACATGGTGGCAGAGAGACCCCATCTTGATTATATCATTTGTGCACTGTCAGACCTAAACCTGAAGCTAGCCAGCTCTCCTCATGCTTAATTTACTTAAAAAAATTGAGTTCTCTCCCTGCTTAAACAAGTTTGAGTCTAGTTTTCTGTCACTTACCACCAATGGAGTCGTATGTATTAAGCAGGGATCGGTTAATTTTTTGGAGATTCTTAAGGCAGTAAACAAAGCTGCTATTGAAGGTCCCTGGAGGAGCCCTTAACAAGGAGCCTTTGAAATTGAAGAGAGGATCTGAATATTAATGCTGGTTCCTCAGTGAGGGCAGAGAATCTTGTTTCTGACCTTTAGTAAAAGCTAAACAAGCAAGACTCTATCAACTCCTCATGAGTTCCTTTCAAACAGTATTAAAAGCACAATACTGCATAGCAACTGATAGGAAAATCTTTCACAGTATAGAATTGCTTATCAGTGATCTACATAGGATTTCATGGGCTAAAGGTCAGGAGAAGGAGTTCAAGGTTAGAGGGTTAAGTTATATAAGTAGCATGGAAGGATGATGAATAAAATCTAGGGGGAGCTATGACAATGAGACAATGTTTTATTTTCTCCCTAGTCCTGTTTTTAGCCAGTTGGGCTCTGTGGTTAAAATACTTTGAGTCCTGGTTGCACCACTGTATCTCAGCCTCAGTTTCCCCATCTGTAAAATAGGAGCATGTAAACTTTTAGCAAATTGTCTGATACTCTAGGTTCTCTAGTTCAATGATTCTAAAACTTTTTTAATGTATATTTAATACTGTGTATTTTTTAAAATTTATTTATTTACTAATATGTTGTTTTTTACATTCTACGGTGTTGTGGAGCAGTTAGCAGGAGGGGGAGAGGGAAAGAGGGAAGCAAATAGGGTGGAAGAAGGAGGAAGAAAGAGGGGTGTGGTTGAGGCCCATGGCACTCCCCTCATTCTTGCAGGAGAGACCAGGGGGCTCCCAGCTTGGCCTGGTCATTGCTGGGTTGGATGCAGATATCAGGGGTATATGGCTAAAGCCCTTGGCCTCCCACTATCCCAGCTGTAGAGAACAGGGGGCTTCCAGCTGTGGCTCAGTGGTTGTCACTAGGCTTGTTGCAGGTGTCAGAGGGTGTGGCCAAGGCCCTTGGCACCCCACTGCCCCAGCTCAGGAGCCTGGAGTGCTTCCTGAGGTGTCTCAGTGGCCCTTGCTGGGCTGGTTGTGGGTATTGGGGGGCATGACTGAGGCCCTCGGCCTTCCTTGCTCCCTGACTTGGGAACCCAGGGGTCTTCTGGTCCTTCTAGGTTTTATAGGTGTTCTTTGGTGATGGGAAACCTTTACTAGTTAATATCAAACTTTGTGTCTGGTCTGTGGATATTTTGTGTTTTCTTTCAGTTATGTGTTGGATTATCCACTGTTTTCACTACTTAAACTCTGTACCGAAACTAATTTGTCATCCTTTGCTTACTTCCAAAATGGGGAACTTCCTGTGGGGACCAACGCTTGAGTCCTGTGTTGAGCTAAATTGTTGCTTTGCTGCTAGTTCCCTGGGGAAGGCTTTTTGCACAGCTCAGGTTTTAATTGTTGACTTTGTAAGCACTTCTGGGTCTTATGAGGTCCAGTACACCTGTGTTGTGTGGAGACTCTGGTCTGGACCAGAGTCTTTTGAGCAAACTGCTTCCCCTGCACTTCTATATTCCTGACCAGTCTACACAGAGTGGGCCTGTGCTGATTGGAGGGGAGATCAGCTGTCCATGCTGTGCCCCAATATTCCCCTGGTTGGCCCATCTCCCCCATCTCCTGTACTCCAAGAACTTCACATGTGATAGGCTGTGTACCCGTCCCTTGAGATGACTTACCAGCCTCTGAGTGGCTCCTTTTTTCAGTTGTCATGGCTCCTTGCTCCTATGTTGGTCCATGGGAACCCTGTTAGTGATCTTGCTATCCAGGGGACAATGAAGGCCCTTTTCTGCCCTGCTGCCTCCAAGCAACTTCATATGAAGGGCACAGCTGAGGCTTTTGCCAGCTCTTGCTCCATGTGCTCACCAGCTCTAGCCTTGAAGTGCTGGGGCTCAAAATGGTTGGAGCAGTTCTTTCTTTCTCTCGTTGAGGCTGCTCCTGCCTCATGAACTCCATAAGCCTCTCTTCCTCTTCCCCTGAGCTCTAGTGGCCCCAGCTTAGCTGTCATTGCTTTTTAATAGCTGTAAACTGATTGATTTGTGGGAGAGAGGGACCTTGGGGACCATCTATTCTGCCATCTTGACCAGAAGTTATTCTAAAACTTTTTAACTACAACCCACTATAGGAGATATATTGAGCATCTCAATTCAGGACACTCGTCTCCACCCTCCCAAAGAGATAAAACAGAACTTTCAGACAAGAATTCTTATTCTTACAACACAAAGTGGTTTCAGATATTTTTCATTCAATTCTGTTATGACTTTTTATTATTTTTGTTTTAAGACAGCCATGATCCACTAAACTGATTTTATGTCCACAAATGGGTCCTGACCTGAAGATCAGATCAATATAAGGTGGAAAATGCATCCCAGGTAAATGCATATTACACCTGAGCAGAACTTTTGTTCTACATCCCTGGGGAGTCTTCTACCCTCATGAATAAGGCTGTAAAATGACTGACATTTAAATTCTCCTTTGATCCAAGCTTAGACTAGGATCTGATGCAAGCAGCCTGTTCCAAACCCCCTTTCCCTTGGACATACATCTTACTCTCATTCTGCTTCTTAAGGAGTTTCTTCCCACCTGTTTTGCTATGTGAGAACACTCACCCAAAGTGAAGAAATTGCAGAGGAATGAGAGACTAAGGCTCTCACACTTTAGTTTGGAAAAAAAAAAAATCTCTCAGGGAGATTTAAAATATTTTCATGTGCTCAAAGATTATATTTCAGTAGGTTTGGCATGGCGATCCAAAGTTTAAATGTTTAACAGCACCTAGGGATTTTTGATGGAAGGGGTCGGGGGTGCATACCATCCTTGAATAGGTGTTCCCATTAACAGAAAATGCAAGGTTTTCCTAAACTCCGTTGGAAACTGGAAGTGTGGAATCATGCCATTAATGACAACAGAAAAAAATGTAAAGATTTCCTGAAAATCAAAGGTTGAGGATGGGAAAGGAGGAGCATCAGGTTGCCTCTGTCTTTAGCACAATCTAAAAGCAGAGTGGGAGAGACCACACAGAATAGTTTCCCGCCCATACAGCATCCCCCACACCCTTCAACTTCAGCACAGCTTGCTTACGTCCTTAAGCCAAACCGATGGCTGTCTTTATTAAATGATAGGGTAATTTAGGATGTGAAAAGGTGTCTGGTGTGTGTGGGGGGGGGGGGCACAATAAAAGCAATACAGCAGTCTTCAATTGTGTTATTTTAAAATGTGGTTGTTCCATATGTCAGATCGTAGTGGGCACCAGCCTTCCTCTGCCCAGGGGAACTGTGTTCCTGTATTTGCACTACGGGGAGAGGCTTGACATTTTCAAACATTTTCCCAAACTTCTGCAACTCTATTCGTGTGAGAGCCTGTTGAGTATTTGTTAGTTGTGTTTAGAGAAACAACCTGAATAGTCAGTGCAGTAACTAAATCACCAGGAAACAGAGACGGGGGGACATGACTGTCCTGCTGCATTCTCTGACAGGAACGGCACTTAACTGCAGTTTGCTGTACAATGTACTTTGAACTGGACAGATTCTCAGGTCACCATGAACTCTAAACTGTATAGAAGGCAGTGAGTAACTGTGATGAAAATTTGATTTAGTTCAAATAGAATTTAGTTAGGCTTCAGTAAAAGGTGAGCAACAACAGAAATATGATGGCAATAAAATGGGGCCAGTTAGTCCAAGGGTTCAGGATTCTGTGACTTGGCTTGAGAAAGAGCAGCACTTTGAAGAAAAGCAAGTTGTGGAAGAGTGGCAAGAAAATGCAACTTGGAGTCAGGCTGATGGGGATAAAAGACAAATTTTCTAAGCCCTTAGCTGCATGGCGTCAGGCAAGCCACTAAACCTCTCCCTGTCAGTTTCATGATCTGTAAAATGGGAATAAAAAAATTTTAAGGTGAAAAATGTATATTTCTTTATTCATTCATCTATTCACTCATTCATTTTGAGCAAACAATGATTAGTATCTCCTATCGACCTGTTATTAAAGAAGCATTGTTTGACCAATTATGGGAAGGTATGTGCTTGTCTATTTTAAGGGAATATATGATAGATTACTGGCTGTGTGCTATGTGCAAAGTCGCCCTTCCTCAATAGTTTTCCATGTAATATTTTCTCATACATCCTCCTTCTATTGGATCTCTAATTGCCTGATGGTGTCCTTTATGATAGACACCTATTACCTTAATATTCCTAGTCTTACACCCTTCCCTTCCTCTTCCTCCTCCTCCTCCTCCTTTTTCTTCTTCCAAGAGCCCCACTTTTCATTGAGAAACCACTCTGTCTTTGTTCCAGGTGGCCATGGCGAGGCTGTCGATCACAAGTGTCCAACTCTTCATCACAGAGCGAGGCACATGACTCAAGCTGCCCTATCAGAGCACTCCATCTTTCCTGGCCATAGTGATTGGTCCAAGGAGGACACTTAACCCAAATACGACCAATCACAGTTTTCCCAACGATTTACCATGTGCATTTTGGGAAAGGCTCTCTTTTCCTTTGGACTGGAATCATAAGGTTTTAGGCTCAAGTATGTCATGATTTTCCTGACACAGAGTGGGATTTAGAGCTCTGGAACAAAGAACATGCTAGAGCCCTTACAACTTCATTTCAACATCTGGACCTCATTGTGCCTGAAGCCAGGCCTTAGGCTTCCAATTCTGTGAACTAATATGTTGCCTTTTTTTTCTTTTTAATTTAACTTAGTTGGAGTTTAGTTTCTCTCACTTGCAAGTAAAAGATTCCTGAATGATTCATCCTTCAAAGTCTGCCTCAACTTACACTTCCTCACATAGTCTCCACTGATCTCCTTAGCAAGAAGTCACTGGCCAAGTACATTTTCTTCCCTTTATACTGAGATTTTCTCTTTTACTGCTTGGTTTTACAGTTTATCACATGCATGTCTGTGGCATTCCCCTCATCTGATATTAGATCATGTATCTTCCAAGGAAGTTACCTCAGATATTTGTTATTAATATTGTTGTGGGTAATAATAATTTAATATTAACTAATAATAACTAGTATGTGCCAGGACTTATGCTAATTTGTTTATAACTGTTCTTTAATCATTAGAACATTTCTTTGAGGTAGGTTTTATTATTCCCTTTTATAGATTAACAGAAAATAGATTCAGGGAATGTAAGTGGCTTACTCAATTTCTCGTAGCAAGTGAGCAAAAAGCAAGGTTAAAAACCGGTCTGTCTTGCTCAGTGAGTTGTGTGATTAACCATATGTGTATGCATATGCACATACATGTATGCATGAATATGTGTATATACATATATAATTTTTTGCTGGTATTACAGTGATCTATATTCTACAATGTCATCCTGTACCCCACATCTTTTCCCAGTTTGAAGGGCCTGTACGTATGCCTGATACAATTGAATCAGTGAGTGAATGGATTGATAGCACGGAATTCACACCAAGAGAGGCTAAACTACATGTAAATGGCATCACATGGGTCATTCATGGCAAAATATAGACCCAAATGTAGACGGCATGGCCTTTCTGGTGTCACAAGTTAATGCTTGGCAAAAACACTACAGGGCTACAAATTTCTGATAGGTAAACCTATTTAGAGAGGAATGAGCCATGATGGATGTGTAATCACAGCACACCCTCGATAAAGGATAGAAACATTGCTATGCATGATTTTTAATAACTACAAATCCCACGTACAGGATTCCTGCATGTGAAAATTGATAGTGTTGTCCATGCCACTCATCTTTTTAAACAAGCAAACTCATCTTCCATGGTGCTGTTACATCAGTAATAAATTGGCTCCTCAGATGTATCTGCTTGTAGGTTAGAACTGAGATTGAATAGATAACTTTTTTGGTATCCATGCCTGCCATGGCAAATAATAAAAGAATTCATAACCTATGAGGTATAAGAAGATCCTGTGCCAAAAAATATATTTCACCTGGTCCCCAAGCAGGTTCATTAGGTATCCAGGAAGCTGCAAAAAGTATTCAGTACATACAGGTAGGTGACTCAAAAGGAGCAATCTCAAATATAGAAAAGCAAGGAGTTATGAAAAGATGTAGGACAGAGAGGGATTTGCCGCTGGATGACTTTTAAAATCAAGACACAAAGGCTGGGAGTTTGGCTGGGGACATGCCTAACTCCACACTTCGAATCAGCTGGGCTTTTCTGGTGATATTTTGCAGTGTAGCAGCTTCTGCAAATATCATGCTGGATGCAGAACGCTTTGATGGAGCTTGAGTAAGAGGATTCTCTGTTTTGAATAATCATTTTTCTCCCCCAGAAAAATAATTAGGTGTCACCAGTGAGTTGAGTCCACCAACACTGTGCAAACAAAATTATACTGCACAACGGAGGTGGTAGACAGAAAAAATTCCACATAAAGGTGACGACGTCAAGTGGAAGGAAGCCTACCTTGGGAGCTGAAGTCTTCATTAAAGTTTTGGGTCTAAAATCATTGGCTGTGTGACCCACATCATATATATAAATATAATTTACATATATAGGTGTGTATATATGTATAATATATATAGGTATACATATATAGGTGTGTGTTTTATATGTACCTGTATGTATACGTATAGAAATACACACAGATATCTACTTATATATACATATCAGATAAGTATTGTATTACATAGGAATAATATTTATATGTCTTTGAAATATAATACATATTAAATTGTATGTATTTTATGCAAATATTTATGAAAATTGAATATTTATATATTATATATTAATAAGTATAAATTTTATATGTATAATATTTTTTTTCCTATGGAATACAATACATTACAGCAGTAAAAGAAAATACATAGGAACTATATGGGGAGCACCATATTTTCCCTTACTATTATATTGTATTCAGCAAAAAGTGAATACCAGAGCTTATGTGACCAGTCCCTTTATGAGGGTCAATTTAAGATGTTTACAAATAATGTTACAAATAGTGCTGCAATCAGCATGAGTAGATATTTTATGCTATTTTGCTTGTAGGAAACTGAACATCAGTCAAATTATTTCATGTAATGGGTGGAAGAGTTCAATTCGGTGCACATGTGTGGAGGTCCCAATTCCAGCTGAAGAGCCATGTCCCAGAAAGTGTAGGAATATCCCCTAGAACAATTAATTCTGGAGTGAAATTTGCTCCTGGGACCTCAGGAACTAGAACATTTTGAGCTTCCCCTTTGAGGATCAGCTCAGCCTCTGCTCCTTTCTCCTCCCCATGGCCTTCTTGCTTTCATACCTCTCCTCCTGCACAGCTGCTGTTCACGCCTGAGGCCTCTCAATCCATAGCCAGTTCTTGTAACATCAGGCTCACTAACAGCAACTTGATTCTGGAATTTCTCATCTTGCATTCCCTGAGACAGAAGTTGATAGTCCTGGTGTTTGTGTGTGTGTGTGTGTGTGTGTGTGTGTGTGTGTGTGTGTGTGTGTGTGTTCATTTTCAGTCCATATCATGTTCTTCTGGCCCATGCTGTCTTCTAGTTAGGTGCCCACTTAGGTGTTTGAGAGGGAGGGAAGACCTAAGAAGCATAGCCCAGAGAGGACTTTCCTTAATACAGGGAGGCAGTGGGAAGGGACTTTGCCCCCAAGAAAGTAGAAATTTTACCTCATCAATTACTCCCTCAGAAGCTATGACATGTACCCAATGATCTAAAACATTTGTACTACTTTGGAGGGTGGACATGTTTTCAAGGTCTTGTCTCATTTCTACAAACCTTGTGATGAGGAATGTAGTTCTATGTCCATCCTGAATATGAGAAAACTGAGCTTCCAAATTGGAAGTAACTGTGCAAAACCACAGAAAACATGGCGGAGAAGAACTAACCTGAGCACTCTGACTACAGATTCTGCTCTCTTTTTGCCTCTCTTGTTTGCCTTCATAGTCCACACTGTTGACACTATAGCAAACGGCCCTTTGCAGAAAGCTACCCAAACTACCCAAACTGGAGACTGTTCAAAGGAATGCACTGTCATTATCCTTTCCTCTGCTGCTTTCAATCAAAATAGTGGCACCAATGAACATGGAATGCCTTTCTGTCTTTTGGTGTCCTCTTTAATTTCTTTCAGCAGTGTTTTATAGATCTCATTGTAGAGATCTTCCACCTCTTTGGTTAAATTTATTACTAAGTATTTTATTCTTTATTCTAATTGTAAATGGGCTTGCCTTTTTGATTTCAAAGTGATCTACACATACAATGCAATCCCCATCAAAATAACAGTGATATTCTTCACAGAAATAGAAAAAAACATCCTAAAATTCATATGGAACAACAAAAGACTCCAATAGCCAAAGCAATCCTAAGCAAAAAATTTAAATAAAAATAAACATGAAGGCATTGCACTACCTGACTTCAAATTATACTACAAAGCTATAGTAACCAAAACAGCATGATACTACCATACAAACAGACACATGGGCAAATGGAACAGAACAGAGAACCCAGAAATCAACTCAGGTATTTACAGCCCACTGATCTTTGACAAAGGCACCAAGAACATACATTGGGAAAAGGACAGACTCTTCAGTAAATCATACTGGGGAGACTGGATATCCCTATATAAAAGAATGAAATTAGACCTGTACCTACTGCCATATACTGAAATCAACTCAAAATGTGTCAAAGACTTAAATTATAAGATCTGAAACTATAAAACTCCTAGAAGAAAGTATAGGGGAAACACTTCAGGATGTAGGACTGGGCAAAGCACAGGCAACAAAAGGAAAACTAAACAAATGGGATTATGTCAAACTAAAAATCTTCACAGCAAAGGAAACAATCAACAGAATAAAAAGAATGGCAGAAAATATTTGAAAACTATACATCCAGAAAGGGATTAACGTCCAGGATATACATGAAACTCAAATAACTTAACAGTAAAAAAAAAAAAAAAAAAATGATAATCTGATTAAGAAAAAGATAGACAAAAAATTTTCTCAACAACAACAAAAAGACATACAAATGACCAAGTATATGAATAAATACTCAACAACATTAATCATCAGGGAAATGCAAATCAAAATCACATTTAGACATTATCTCACCTAAGCTAGACTGGCTATTATAAAAAAGACAGAGAATAATAAATGCTGGCAAAGATATGGAGAAAGGGGAACTCTTCTGTACTGTTGGTGGGACTGTAAAATAATAGAGCCATTATGTAAATTAGTATGGAGTTTTCTCAAACAAAAGCAGATAGAACTGTCATATGATACAGTAATTGCACTTCTGGGTATATACCCAAAGGAATGGAAATAATCATGTTGAAGGGATACCTGCACTCCGATGTTCATCATAGCTCTACTTATAATAGCCAGGATATGGAACCAACCTCAATGTCCATTGAGGTATGACTCTATAAGGAAAGCATGGAATATATACACAATGGAATACTATTCAGCCATAAAAAAAAAAATGAAATGCTGCTATTGGCTGAAATATGGATGAGCGAGATAAAATTATGTTAGGTGAAATAAGCCAGGCACAGAAAAAGAAATATTGCATGTCCTCACTCATAAGTGGGAGCTAAGAAAGAAACAAAGAATGATCGTAATAAAACGTTGAACTTTCAGAAGGCCCTGTTGTTATTAGAGGTTGGGAAAGGGGAAGGAAAGAGAGTTAGGGAGTAATTGTGTAAGGGACACAAAGAATAATTACAGTTTGTAATGGTGAACATGTTAAAAATATTGATTTGATCATCTCATACTCTACACAGACACTGATAGTCAACTCTATAGCTCCATAAATAAGTATAATCAATTGTGTTTCAATTCAAAAAATAAATTTAAAAAGTATATAGAAGCACCGAGTCTTAACAATCCTGTTAGTCAGAAAATCAAGTGCTCTGGGTTAATATTTAAATTTAAACTGATACATTGTATCAAAATATCATGTTCTGGGCTTGTCAGGAGGTGAAATGTTTCTGTGATACTTTCATTTGAAAAGAACCAACAGTCCTTAGGCTGATAGCACCTGTATCTATATTGCATCCTCTGTGTGTAAGGGCAGAGTGAACTCTTCCTGAGTGGACATTGAGCACTTTCTCCGTCACCATTTACCTAAGGTGTCTTGTGTGGAGAGGAGCCGTGGTCCACCCGTTGCATACCTAATTTTCCCCTCCTAAAGCATTCTCCATAACCCCAAATCAGTTTTATCCATCTCGAAAACCCTGCTTTCCTTATGAATACAGATTCTAAATTAATTTGTTTTGTTCCATTACAAAGTGCCTCATTCTGCAGCTTAAGGGTAATTTATTATGCTGAGTCTAGGAGAGAGAAAGGTTTATTAGCTTGACTAATTCTAATTTCACCCTTTGCAAAGACCCTTCACTCCACCATATTTTCCCATAGCCCCTGGGCTTTGGCTATCATGTCTTTTAGGAGAATCTACTGTCCATCCTCTTTAATTATGTGTCACAAAGTGAGGCAATGTCTTGTTCATCATTGCAGCCCCACAGCAGGGTCTCTCCTTCTTATATGACCAATAAATACACCTTAAATAAAGTGGACTTATATGAACCATGGGCATTATTTGTAATATTTTTGCTCATTACATACAATTGGAATATTTCATAATTTAAAACCTATTTGAAACAAGCTTTTTAAAAATTTCTCATAGCACACAGGATGGAAACCGTGCATCCTGGTGACACAGAAGAAGTTTTGAGTGAACAGATGAATTTTATACTGTGAACAGTGCAGTATTCTCAAGCGTAGATGAAGGGCCACCCCTTCTATGTGAACAACTTCCTACAAGCATGGAAGAATCCAAAGTTCCTTTTCTTTTCTTTTCTTTTTTTTTTTTTTTTTTTGCCAACTGAGCTAACTAGCCAGCCCCTGTTTCCATAATGTATCTTTTTATTTTCTTTTTATTTTATTATTGGTTATGAATATTCATGAGATACAAAGCTGATTGTCACCCCTCAAGCCAAAGATGTGAAGGCCAGATCCATACAGGTAGCATGCACCTTACTGCAAATTGTGTTTGTACCTCATGTCTCCCAGTTATCCCCCACCTCCCTCCCCTTCTCCCTTCGCCCCACTCTCCGCTTTGTATCCCAAGGTATGTTCTTTCTTTCTACAAGTCCAACGCACCACTGTGGACTCTCCTTCCTTCCTACAAATGTTTACCTTTATTAAGAAGAAATTATATCACGTACTCTGACTCAACAATAAGTATCCTTTTTAGCAATAGCTCCTATTTATAAATAGGGAATAAGGCTAATTTTATGTGAATATTAAATGTATGCCCATTCAAAGCTGGTTGGAGGCCATGAACCAGATACTGAATCTATATATCTTCTCCTCAGGAGAACATCTCCCCTGGATTTAATTCTAAATTGAGACCCAGGAGAGCCACGTGGAATTGCACCAATGGGGGTGGAGGATTCTTGCAGTGGCTATGATTGACATAAATTAGGCCATGCCTTTTTCTGATACATACGTTACTTTTGTCATTCATGTGTCCTTTTGTTTAAAAGCCTCATTTTTTTTTTTCATAAATGACATACAGACAGGCAAAAGTCCACTTACCTAGGACATTGTCTCCTGATCATTTGGTAAGGGCCAGGAGAGACCTGTGATTTTCAGTAGGGGCACAGCTGTGGGCTCCCAAACAGACTCAAAGAGGTCACATCTGCAAACTTGGTTTCCATACCCAATGTATTGTTCATACATTTTATGAAGACTTTTTCCTCTCTAAAGCTAGACCTTCCATGGAAACCTCTTTAAATTCTCCTGAGACTGATTCCACTATTACATTCTTTTTTGTGTGTGTGTGGCATTTGCACCAGCTGGGACACTATCTTGTGCAATATTTTTCAAATTCTTCCCATTTTATATGGCTTGTTTTCTCTATTTAACTCTTTCTTACATCTGGATCATAAGCACATTAGAATTTTACTATTCTTCTGTGTAATAAATTATACATTAATAAGATAGTTATGGCTTGTGAGAGGAAGTTATTTGTGATTTGCACTTAGAGAGATTTTAATCAAGTTTACCATTCTCAAAAAGTCTGTTTTGCATATAAATAAAGACCTCTAAAAATCGATTTGTTTTGCTCAATTATAAAATGCTTCATTTAGAAGCCTAAGGGTAATTTATTATACTGAATCAGAGGAAAGGAAGATGTATTGCATTATGTTTAATCTTATCAACTGGCTGCTATATTTAATGACAATGTCTGTTTATCATAATTATTATAAGTTGTCTACATTAATAAAATCAGAAGTCCTATGCAAGATTTTCAAATGCTAAATTTATTATTTATGTACCATCTCAGATACCAGCTGTCTCTCAAGGATATGCAGTCATCTCATGTGGTTGATTTTTGCTGAAGTGGCTGGAGGACTTTGTGTTTGGAGACAAAGTAGACTACAAAACCAAGCCCTTAAAACATTCTACAATTAAATATTTTTTTAAGTAATAAAAATATAGAACAGGAAAAGAAATAGTATACCAGCTGCTGTGGACTGAATATTCCCCCAAACTCATTGAAGCTTAATCCCCACTCTCACTGTGCAGGGAAGGAAATCCTATTTTGGTAATTGAAAGCTGGGGCCTTGAAAGGGTGATTAGATTGTGAGGACCATGCCATAGTGAACGGATTAATTAAATTGTTTTAATGGTGGTCTTGGGTGTGGTTCTGTTGGCTTTAAAAGGAGAACACACAAGAAGCTTTTTCTCTTGCGTCTTCCATTTTGCTGTGTGAGACCCTGTGTCACTAGAGTCACTACCCACCAAAGAAGGCCCTCACCAGATGTGTTCCCTGGACTTTGGACTTCCCATCCTCTGAAACTGTAAGAAATAAATATTGTTTTTTACAAATTATCTAGTTTCAGGTATTTCTGTTATAAATAACAGAAACAGACTAATACACCAGCTCTAAGGTATTTGAAACATCTTAAATTTCTTTTGTCTACTATTGAAGGTGTCATTTCTAGACATGGCAGATTTAAGAGGAACCAAAGCAAAATCCCTGCTCATATAATCTCATAAGTAATGGTATGTGTGTGTGATGGGGAGAATAGTATAGTATCATATATCTTACTGTCTCCAAAAGTATCCTCTGCATGCATATCTTTATCCAAATTTAAAATTCAGGAAACTGAGGCTCAGAGAGGTGAATAAGGAGCCTAAAGTCACACTGGTGGAAGTGTTCTGTTTCAAATTCATCTCTATAATTTCAAAGCTGGGCTTTTCCCACAATGGGCACCTGATGACTCTAATGGTGGAAGTGAAAAGCAGGTGAATGAAACTTCTTAGGACTCAGAATAAGAGACCTGTGGTTTGGTTCTTGCCTTCTCAGCTTCATGATGTTGGATAAGCCAAAGTTCTTTCATCATTCAAGAAAGATTACAGTCCCTTCTGGGTCTGCCTTATGCTTTTGTTGTGAGGGTGAAAGTTGACATTATACAGGTATAACTCTAATACTGCAGTACTCAATATCAGAACATACCTCTATATCTACCCAAATTTATTGCTTTTGCATGAATCAAACAAACAAACAAAAAAACATCGAAAGGATCATCCATGAAAATGAAAAAATCACAGTCTAATTTTTGCAATGTCATAGTCACAATTACAAGACAATGCAGGCCCATCACGGTTTTTTGCTACACTTTTACCCTTGCAGACATTAATTTACAGAAAAGGGGAAATTTGCTCACTCTTGGGTGCTTAGAACTCCCTTCAGAGATATTGTCTTCTGAACTGGCAAGTTCCTCATTCCCTAGAAACAATGTTGGTCTGTGTGGGTTCTGGCAGCTGAAATTTTGATAAATGAAGGTATTAAATCACACATTAAATTTCAGTAAAGACTTTACCTGCCTTTTTAAAAATTTTCCAGATGTAGATGTACATAAATTAGAAAGAAAATAATCACCATAGTAGCTCCACTTTTAAGTAAGTGCTCTCTTTGCCAAAAGTGCTTGGTTCCTTGCCATAAAAAATATAACTGGTTTTAAACTAGAAGGAAAATTCCATGACATGTTTCTCAGGACCTTAATTTTAAGATGATTGCTCTGGGGGGATGACCAGGCCTGGAATACAGGAAAGAAATGTCCTGCCCAATTTGTATCTGGTTCACAGAACTTCCCTATTGTCCAGGGAAACACTATGTAATTGAAAAAAAGGAAAAGCTAAATGAGCTATAGCCAAGGCAGGTATTTAGGGATTCCGCCCAACTCCTCCAAGTCCCTTGTCCAACACTTTCAATCAGAAACTGCATTCTGTAAATCCTACCACCTTGACATTCCTCCTAAAGTTCATTCTCTATTACCACTGGAACTAAAAGGTTTAGTACTTACCATCTTTCTAGAACTCTTACAAAATCCTCCTCATTGCTCTTCCTACTTTCACTTTTGTTCACTCCAATCCACCTTTGACCCTGGATGTCAGAACCATCTTGACTATTGGCAAATATGGTTCAATAGTTTATCAATTCTCATCCATGGCTGAATGTTAGAATCACCAGGAAAGCTACTAAAAAGAATTGATGCCCAGGGCCCAACTTTAGAAATTCCAATTTCATTAATTTGGAGTACTGCCCAGGTATTGTTGTGGTATTGTTTTACAACTTCCAAAGTGTTTCCAACATTAAGATTAAGAACCACTAATATAACTCCCTGCAAATAAATGATCTTTTAGGCACGTGAGCACCTTCAAGATAGGGCATCTGCTTACCTGTTCTATGTCTTCTTTCTCCTCATCAACAAGCATCAATCTTTGCCCCTTCACTATGTATCTCTCTTCATTCTGTGACTTTGTTTCTGCTGCTATCTTCTAGGAATATTCCCTTCATGTGCCATAACAACTTACACACCTCTAAGTGCTCATATATATGAAGGCTTCTCTGATCTCCCCCACGCCCTGTGTCTCCATACCTTTATTTATACTTTATTGTAGTGGTATATAAATACATGCGTATAACAAAATGTGTGTATATATGGGTGATATAGTATTAAAAAACAAGTATTTTGTTATTGTATTTGTTTTCCTGGGGTTCAACACAGTTCATAATCAACATTCAAGCTTTTTTTTTTTTCTGAACGGTAAGGGGATCGCAACCCTTGGCGCGGTGTGGTCTGCACCACGCTCAGCCAGTGAGCGCACTGGCCATACCTATATAGGACCCAAACCCACAGCCTCGGCGCTCCCAGCGCTGCACTCTCCTGAGTAAGCCACGGGGCCGGCCCCATTCAAGCATTTTTGATGAACGGATAATTTAATGAATGATTTGTCATAATTTAATTTAGATTTATCACCTAATTTAATGATTAAGGATAATTTAATGAATGTCCATTTGGACAGTGAGAGAAACTCTCAATAGATATTTGGAAAGAGATACTATGATGAATGCCCCCAAACACTGGCTGTCTCTTAGAAATATGTAGGATTGTGTACTAGGACTTGTTTAAAAAGAAATGTGTCAATAATGGGCAGCTCCAACCATGCTAGGTCAAGTTAGGGCAAGGTAGATAGAGGCTGTGGGTTCAGTAATGACTCACATTGTGTTTCAGAACGGTATTTTTAGCATACAGTAGCTACTTCCTTTTGCACTGATCTTGTATTTCTCTGAAGTATCTCTCTATCCATTGCTTTCCACCAGTGTCGTTGCCATTAATTTGGCTTTAGATGCCTTTCGCAAACAGGTTTCCATGAGAAAACAAGGTCTAATCCCTTAAGGGTGTGGTTCTCAAAGTGTGGTTCCTGGACCAGCAGCACAAGCATGACCAGGGTACTTATTAGAAATACAAGTTTTGGGGACCCACCTGAGCACTACTGAATCAGGAACCCCTAAGTTGGGGCTTGTTAAACCCCAACAATGTATGTTTTAACAAGCCCTCCAGGTGATTCTGCTGCATGCTCAAGTTTGAGAACCACTGGCTTAGAATCATCACAGTCAAGCACGTGGACTTCAGAATTATTGGTCTAGCACAGGTGTGTTTCTATGAGAATCACCTGAAGAGAGTTTTAAAAATACAGATTCCAGGGCTTCCCTCTTACACATTCCCTCATTCAGTGAGTCTGGAATGGGGCCTTGCATTCTGGATTTTAGTAGAGGTTCTCTTGGTTATTTTGACCTGCATGCAAATATAGACATAATGAGTTGGATGGTCTCTGAGTTCTCTGTCAATCAGTGGATGTTGTCCTCTTTTTATCATTACTCCCTTTCTTCTCTCTTAACTTCTGCTGAAGGCAGCATCACCTCCCTCACAGGGCCTCAGATTTGGATGCATATTAGAATCACTTAAAAAGTAAAACTTAAAAATAAACAAGCAAACAGAGGGCCCAATACTACTCAGAGGACGTAAATCAGTAACTGGGAGTAGAGCCTAAGGGCTGGTATTTTTTAGAAGCTCCTTATGTAATGCCCGTGTCAGCAAAGACAGTGCAAGTAGAAAATCAGACAATGTGAACACTGTGATGTATGAGCCACACTGGAGTAGTAGACTCATCGATATTTGGCCAGAGCCCATGGGTCTGCTAACCTCAAGCCATAGTCTTTAGATCCAGGGGCAGATACACTTGACTCAATTCAGCCCATCAGATTTTCCCCTTTGGGAATTTGCAACTTGAGCATAGAATGAACCGTATCAACAAGTGCTGTGCAAGCAGAGTCTCTTTATGGCCATCTTCTGGAGAGAAGGTCTAACAACTGCTGTTTCCGTAGCTACCTGAGGTTTGGTTGATCAGCTTTTCTTTTGATTCTGTGAACTATTCTAGTACCCTTCCAATGAGTCCTCATGTTTTCTTGAGTAAGTAGAAGTTGATTTCTTTCACTTACAGCCCCAAAGACTTTAATTAGCACACCCAGATGTTAACTGATGGTGTGTCCTTGGGCAAGTCATCTAACATTTTCAGGTCTCAGTTTCCCTCAGCTGTAAAGTGAGGCTAGGGACCTAGATTCATATTCTCTAAGTACTTATGAAACAAGGCTCTTCTTGTAAAAAAAAAAAAAAAAAAAAGAGCAGGAAACTTGAACAAAGTGAAAGAAAATGATGAATGGTTTCCCTGCCTTAAATCTTTATTGTTTGACAAAACTTGTTTTACTCTGAGCAGAAACATGAACAAACCTCTGAGAAGGGCTAAGTTTCCTTGGAGCATAGATGATATTAAAGTGCTGTCTTTCTATGGTTCTGTGATTCTTGATTCAGAGCCTTGAGCCAGAAACAACTGAGTGTTCTGTTTAGAGCCTTAGCCTGCTAGATGTAAAAGGCCATGTAATGATAGTTAATGGAACACACAAAATGGTAAATGCCATGCAAACTCAAATGTGAAAACTGCTTCTCCAGAAGGCCTTTTAAAAGAGAGCTGATTGACTAATCTATTTTTTAGTAATAGAAAATGCTATCTAAAAATAGAAATCCTATTATTCTGGAATGTTTGGTCACCTGTCGAGTGTTGTCTCTGAAGTCTTTTAGGACACAGAGTTAAACCCATGAAAAGGTCAAAACAGCTCTCAGTTTTCAAATGAAATTGCTTAGAAACACACTTCAGTAGAAAGCTGGGTTTCAGGAGGCCTGCTGTGAAAGTTAGCAAATGAAATGCAAAATGTGTGAAGTTTTCAGTTTTAGAAAAAGTACCAATTTTAAAAGATTGTGGCATTTTTGCTTTACCAAATGAGGCGCCTTTGGTGGACTTAAATATATCTCTTGCATATTCTGGGGCTTGAATGAAAAATCTTTAAAATATCATTTCATTAAAATCTTCCCATACTGAGAATTCAGAGGTCATAGTCCTGGTTATTTCTGGCAGCATCTCTGCATAAAGTTTCCGTATGATACACTAGGCCCAGGCTCTACTGCAAAAGAGACTATGTATAAACACAATAATACTATAGTGGTCACACTATGTGCAAGATCATCTGCTGGGCATTCTTATAATCTTATCTCACTTAATCCCCACTATCTTTCCTGCCAACCTATTCCCCACATACTGCAGTCTGGTCCTTCCCCACTCCTCTGCTGGAATTACTCTTGGTGAAGATTGGAAATGGTCTCCTAAGAGTTTCCACCCAGTGGATATATGTTCCTGACTTATGATTGACTTCTCTGCTGTAGCATTGATGCTGGCCATTCTCTCTTTCCTAAAATTACCACTCTTGACATTGATTATTCTGTTTTCTCTGAGTTATCTTTCCCTTCCATGAATGTTACTTTTCTGTCTCATCACTGCAGTCTCCTCAGTTCTTCCTGTAAATACTGGCATTTCCTAGCATTCTGTCTGTAGGTCACTATTTTAACAGGTACTTGCTCCCTTAGGTAACTCTACCAAATGTCAAACCCCATCCCTTCTGAGTTTCATAATACTATGTCCACCATATTGTTGGGCATCTCTACCTAATTTGGCATAGGCATCTCAAACTCAGCATGCCATAATGTGATAACCACTGATAGAGTGCTCTCTGGCATCAAAATGTGTGGCCGTGAATCCCTGGTGAGCATTGATTATACATATGACCTTCGGCATGTTTCTTAACTCCCTGGATGTCAGTTTCCTTATCTCTAAAATATTTTGAGGATTAAATGGGACAGCATATGTAAAGCATTTATCACAGTATATGGCACATAAAAGCCTTAAATGAAATGTATTTATATTTAGCCAAACTTCCATAGAACCTGTTAATTCTTCTATATTATGGATCTTAAACTACCTCCTATCCAAAGCAGAATTTAGAGAATTATTATTGAGTTCTTATGTTTGCTCACCTCCACATTAATCAATTATCAAATGTCATTAATTTTAAATTTAAAATCTGTTCTCTTTTCTGAGTCACCATTAACATTGACTTAATCCACATCTTTTTATGCTTCTGTATGTCATCTAGCTATGTCTGTCTATCTGTCCGTCTGTCTATCTATCTATGTCTAACTCCATCTAAATGTTATCTATCCTTAGAAAGGAGGGGTTGTAAGACAGAGAGAGACAGAGAAAGAAAGAGAGAGAGAAACAAAGAGAGAGATTTTAGTTACTGATGGAGTTTGGATGTGTTGTCCCCTCCAAAGCTCACGTGTAAATTTGATCTCCAATGTGGCAGTGTTGGAAACTGATTAAGTCATGGGGGTGGATCCCTCATGAATGGATTAATGCTCTCCCTGGTGGTGGGGTGAGTAATGAGTGAGTTCTCCCTCGATTAGTTCCCACAAGAGCTTGTTGCTTAAAAAAGCCCTGGCACCTTTGCTCTCTCTCTGGCTTCCTCTCGCCATGTGATCTGCTTGTACCCTCCATCTGCCTGCCACTTTCAGCCATGAGTAGAAGCAGCCTGAGGCCCATGCCAGATGCAGCTGTCCCAGAATCATAAGCCAAATAAACCTCTTTCCTTTATAAATTACCCAGTCTCAGGTGTTTTTGTTATAGCAACACAAAATGGACTAAAACAGTTACCTTGAAAAAAAATCTAGGACATGTTCTTACCAGAGTTTTATGATTTGAAGAAAAATGTAGAAAAGGAGAAGTCTGTTAAAAAGCACACTTGGACATGGTGTCAGTAATTTAGGAGGTGGGTAAACCAATGCTAATTGAATAGAACCATAGAACCACACTGTTGATGTGACTGTTAAAATAACCTTTTTATCCTCTAGGGCTGTTTAATAAAAATACAGTGTTTTTATGTGCATCCTAAATGTTGCTTTATTGAGGAACTTAAATGCAAGTTAATAACAGTATGCTAAGGGTTTAGGTGGAAGACTACAATAATGGCGTATTTGAAAAGAAAAATTACATAGTAAACTCAACCACACACTGAAGGTGATTTTACAAATCAGATTTGGAATTCTAAGCAATCAAATGCAGGTGATGCTCAAGATTACACCATCTTGTACAATCTAATGAACACAAAGTAGCATTCGAAGCAAGCAATATCAGTATTTTAACCATTCTGTGGCACTTTCTTATGTTTTGTTGACACAGTCACAAATCAGAAATAAATACCATTCTTTTAAAGGTTAAGAAGTTTTAAAACCATACTTGAAAAAAAAGGGATAAAAATAAAATAAAATATATTATTATAGGCTTTTTTTTAAAAAAGGAAAATCAGAGAATATACTCACATCTTGCAGCTTATGCAGACTTTCTCTTTCTCATATAATCAACCAAATTAGAGTCATGAAAGATATTTCTAGGTTTCTAATTTGGTATCATTACATGTGTTTCAGCAGTATTAGTATAAAATATTTTTGGTAACTTTCCATAATGCAAACAAGTTACTATCTGGGAATTAAATTAAAAATTAAAGTATCTTGTATCATTTGTCACAAACTTTTAGCTATCAAAGATAGAATACATGATAAATCCCTTCATGGCTGTAAGTAACATAAAATTCTTATAACTATGAATGGATTAAATATGAACAGAAATATAATTTCTAAATTATGACCTGCACACAACAAAATTAGATTACATGCCAAACCTAGTGTGTAGAACTCAACAACAATTTACAGATTTTTAGATCACTTTTCCTTCCTTGGAACTTAAATCAAAACAATTTCTCTGTCTCTCTGTCTCTCTCTCTCTCTCTCTCTCTCTCTCTCTCTCTCTCTCTCTCTCTCTCTCTCTCTCTCTCCCCCCTCCCGTGTGTGTGTGTGTGTGTGTGTGTGTGTGTGTGTGTTGTATAGTTGCTGTTTTGTTGTTGTTACCTAAACTTAGAGTACTCTTTCTCAAAAGCATGGCACCAATATTACATGGTTAATTTTCAACCAAATCATTCATTTGTCTACAAGAAGAACACATTGAACCATGGTTGTACTTGCTTTATTTATATCTTAATTTACAGTTTAATTTGGTGTCATGTTACATTATAAGAAGGACAGAATAAAGGGGGGTGGAATTCTTAGATTGTATGTTTAATCATCTTTGTTGAAGAATAAAAAAAAAACTGAAGGGAAATTTTAAATAAAAATATAAATACAATGATCAAATTCTCAAAGCCAAGATGTTATGAATTTAAGTGGTGAAGAGAAATATAACATGCCCCACTCCTAGAATAAATTTTAATTGCATTGGAAAATAGACCCTACCAAATCAGATGTGCTTCTTTTTAAGTGTGTCACAGGTAAAAAATATATTAATTTATGGCCAAAAAAAGGGCCCTTACAAACACAGTCAATGAACTCAATTTGAAATATTTTTCATGGCTGAGTATGATTATCACATATAAACTCATTATGAAAAATTAAGATGAAGTGAGAAACTAGAAGGTTTCCCACTAAGATTAGGAGCAAGATCAATCCTTTTCAACCTCATGGTGGAATTCCTAGCTAATGTAATAAGACAAGAAAATAATATAAGAGGTACACAGATGAGAAGGAAGAAATAAAACTGTTAACAGATAACATAACTTCTTATGTAGAAAATCTGAATCAACAAAAATCTCTTGCAATCAGTAAGCAATTATTGCAAGTTTGCAAGATACAAGGCTAACATACAAAATTACTTACCTATATACCAACAATGAACAAGTGAAATTTCAAATTAAAAACACAGTCCCATTTATATTAGCATTCCTGAAAAAGAAATGCTTAGGTATAAATCTAACAAAATATGTATAAGATCTATATGAGGAAAACTCTAAAATTCTGATTAAAGAACCAAAGGAGAATTAAATAACTGGGGAGATATTTCATATTTACCAATAGGAAGATTCAATGTTATCAAGCTGCCAGTTCTTTCAAAATTTACCTATAGGTTCATTATAATCCTAATCAAAATCTCAGCTAGTTATTTTGTGAATATTGACAAACTGATTTTAAAGTTTATATGGAAATACAAAAGACCTAAAATAGCCAACATGATATTTAAGGAGGACTGACATTCTCCAACTTCAAGACTTACTATAAAGCTACAGTAATTATGACAGTGTGGTATTGGTGAAAGAACAGACAAATAGATCAACAGAACAGAGTAGAGAGCCCAGAAATAGACCCACATAAATATAGTCAATATAGTCAACTGCTCTTTGACAAAAAACAAAGGCAATGCAATGGAGAAATGATAATCTTTTAAACAACCTGTGCAAGAACAAGTGGATATCCACATGCTAAGAAAATAAATGAATCTAGACACAGATCTTATAACCTAACCTGTATTATCAGGTATGGCTTCCATAACAGAGTATCACAGACTGGGTAGAAGAAATTTATTTTCTCACAGTTCTGGAACATGGAAGTCCAAGATCAAGGTGTCAGCAGGTTTGGTTTCTCTGGAGGACTTTTACCTTGGCTTTTAGACAGCTGGCTTTTTGCTATGTCTTCACATGGCCTTTTATCTGTGCGTGTGTTCTTGGTATCTTCTTTCCTTCTTATGAGGACACCAGTCCTATTTGATTAGGGTGCCACCCTGATGACCTCATTTGCCTTAATTAATTTCTTGATGCAGTTACATTGAAGCTTAGGTTTCTACCCATTATTATTTTTTTGACTGGGGGCAGTGGGAAGCAATTCAGTCCATAAATACACCTTTCACAAAAATTAAATAAAAATAGGTCATAGACCTAAATGTAATGCAAAACTTTGAAATTCCTACAAGATAACATAAGAGAAAATCTCGATGACCCTGGTTATAATGAAGACTTTTTAGGTACAACACCAAAGGTACATTCTATAATAGAAATAATTGGTAAACCAAACATCATTAAAATTAAGAACTCTGCTCTGCAAAGACACTGTCAATAGAATGAAAAAGTAATGGACACATAGGAAAACTTTTTTTCATAAGACCTTTCTGATAAAGAACTGTTATCGAAATACAAAAAAAAACCCTTAAAACTCAACTACAAGAAAACAAATAATTCTATTAAAAAATAGGCCAAAAACCTAACAGACACCTCACCCAAAAGATATACAGTTGGCCAAGAGCATATAAAATATGCTCAACATCATATGTCATTAGGCAATTGAAAGTTAAAGCAACTATGAGATACCACTGCATACCTATTAGAATGGCCAAAATCTAAAACACTGACAACACCAAATGTTGGTGAGGTTGTGGAGCAATGGAAACTCTTATTCATTGCTGGAGGGAGTGCAAAATGGTACAGCGACTTTGGAAGACAGTTTGGCAGCTTCTTACAAAACTAAACATATTCTTACAGTGTAATCCAGCAATCACACTTCTTGGCATTTATCTAAATGAGTTAAAAACTTATGTCCACACAAAAACCTGTGCACCATGTTTATAAGAGCTGGTTTTTCACAATTGTGAAAAACTTGGAAGCAACCAAGATTTCCTTCAGTAGGTGAATGGATAAATAAGCTGTGGTTCATCCAGACAATTGTATATTATTCAGTGCAAAAAATAATAAGCTATCAAGCCCTGAAAAGACATGGTGAAAACTTAAATGCATCTTACTAAGTGAAAGGAGGCAATCTGAAGAGGCTACAGACTATGATTCCAACCATGTGGCATTCTGAAAAAGCTAAATTTACAGAGGCAGTAAAAAGATCAGTGGTCACTATGGGTTAGAAGGAAAGCAAGAATGGATGGGCAGAGCATAGAAAATTTCGAGTGCAAACTAGGATTTTAATCAAACTAACTTTGTGTGAAGCTGTAGATGTCATCATACATTTGTCCAAACCTATTGAATGTACAACACCAGAAGTGAACCCTGATGCAAATCATAGTTGGGAATCTTTGCTTCAAGATTCATTTGTTGCTTTGGATCTGTAATTTGGCTTTGTTTTTCAACAGTGACAAGAATGGTTTACTACTAGGAATGCTCTGAAAGATGCTGTTGATTTCACTTTAAAATGAGAATCTGGTGTTTCTGTATTTTATCATTTTTTAAAAATTATTATTTTTATTTTTTTATTTTTTCTTAATTTTATTTTGTCAATATACAATGTGGTTGATTATTGTGGCCCATTACCGAAACCTATCATTTTCAGTAAAACTTCTTAAGTGTTTTGGAAAATAAATTTTAAAAATCTATTAAAAAATAATAAAATGCCATAGAAACAGTCCTTTCTTAAACAAATATACTCCAATACCTACTATATGCTGGATTCTGTAGTTGTATTTGAGGATTTCAGACTCTGTTAGATAGAAAGGGAAGTCAACCAATGCGTACAGGACAAGTGAAAGTCCGAAAACTGGTGTTTCTATAAGGCTCAAGTTTCAGTTTGTCAGGATAACTGGAGATAAAAGTCAATCATCTCTACTCATCCACCACTTTATAAGTATTTAAAAGTAAATCTCCTAGAATGATGAATATGTGCCAGGCCACCATTAATGTCTGAAGGTCTTTCAGATGGAAGAAACAGCACATTCCAAGAGATGGTATTTGAAACAAGACAGCATATCTCAATAATTATGACTTCAGTGATATAATTTTGAAGTACAAATAATACCAATAAAGGTAATGATGTTAATAATAATAATAATAATAATTCACTGTACCAAGTGCTTTCTATGTGTTAAGTATCATGGTTTGTACTTAATTTAATTCTCACACCAATCCTACCATATTTACTGTATCCTTTTTACAGATAAATAACTCAGGGAAGAGAAGTTATAGCCTTGCCAAGCTCATATTACTACCATGTAACATAGCTGGAATTCAACATTGGGTCCCCTGATAAAAGTCTGTGTTCTTATCATATACACTCTCCTCCAGAGCAATCGGTGGTCAGGATGTCATAGTCTGAAACCTGTTGTCTAAAATTTGCTTGTTTGCGTAAACACACGATTGTTCTGTTGTTCTCTGTTTTCCTACGGAACAATCAGACCAGAAACATTTGTTCTCTATGAAATAATTTCTCACTGAACGGGAGAAGCTCTTCTAAATGAAAACGATTCATCAAATATGTGTGACATTGCTGAGAAATGAATAGAAGTCTTAGGAAATTGTTACCTGTGTTGCACACACACAAAAATAAACTTATATTTTAACAAATTGCGACCGGATGTCAATAAGTGACCAAATGACAAGTTGTAGAAGTTATTGCACTTCACAATTCAATAATTTGCAAACTTTTTTCCCTTTTAAATTAAATGATACCTTTGGTGATACTATAGGCAAATGGTGTGATTTCTTTGTCACAAAGCTGCTTGTGAAGCATCCATTCTTCTTCAGACAAAAAAATATGTAAAAGAAGCACCACTTCTCTTTCTCAAATAGCAGCAAAACAGACCATGCACTTCAGGTTCAAACAAGAGGCACTGGTTAAACTTGTGAAGTAATTTTCTCACAGTGATTGATTTAATAGTATCAAGGATAATAGGGTTTTTATGGCCACAAGAAGACTGTAATCTAATTTTGCAGAAATTCTTATCTCATTGACACTGTGTTATCACTTTTAATCTTAGTGTTTTTATTTGAATTATCTTAGAAAAAACTCAGTGGGCTGCTCCATTGGCAGCTCAAGCCTCAGAATGGTCTTCTGCAGTAAATTTTCTGGTGCCAATGTTACATTTTAAATCAAGTTATCATTACTCTCAACAGTCAATTAAGGAGTTATTTTTGCAGACTTTTATAGACTGGAATTGTTGGGTATAATTTCTTCTGCACAGTGAGAACTGTTCCTTTTTACAATAGACGGTGTAAACTTAATTAGAATGGCATGGCTGGTTCCATGACAAATTTCAGCAAGGGAGAGTTTTCAAATATCTAGATCTTTGAAAAAGAGCACTATCTTTTTCTTGATCTCTTGCATATACCACACGGCCAAGCAGCCTCCAAATGGTGAACTGTTCTCCCAATAGCCTGCAACTGCTTATCCTATTTACTTTTAAGGTCTGAAGTACCCCCAAAAGCAATACAAGTTCCTCAGTTGATTCTACTGTGAGAGTTGCAGGAGTGTAGTCTTGATAATACATCATGCACCCTAGTTTTGTAAACGTTTCCATTGGTAGGGGAACACATCTATAGCCATCAACCCTTATCATTCTCCATCAGCTCCACCTGCTCTCTGGACCAGACCATGCTGATAGCAGATTAGAAAAGAAGGTGAGAAAGTAAGGCGCTGTCTTCTGAGAATTCTACTGAATTTCCTTAGCTACCTTCCTTTTTCCCAGGGAACTCACTCACATGTTAGTTTTCCCTCTGTTCTTGACTGTTTAGGTAACGTTTTGCACAAGCATATGGTTCTTGGAATCCACCTGTTAGCACCTGCCTGTACATTTTTGTAAAATTGTCCTTAGAAACTCTTTGTGAGCAGTAGCTGCTCACTGCTTAGTTAAAGGAAACTAAAGGGTCCTTTGTCAGCCTTCACCTCATGGTCATATTCTGTATCACATACATATGCACGCAGTTGTTGAACCTTAGCCAAAAGAGCATGACATCCCCAACTCTAGTAAAATCAGCACCTGATGGATGAGTTCAGTTATCTTCAGAAAGTACGTTAAAAAGACAGACAGCCCTGGCAGAACAGGAGGGGTGAGGCTCTCAACTCTTGTCTAATTGATTTTTATTAACATCTCAATTAGGAATGTGACAAGAGTCGAGGATGGTCAGTTCAGAAAATATAGAAAAGAAGTTTGGTCTATAACCTAAGATAAACAGGAATTCAAATGTATGAAATTCAGAGTATTCTATGATCATATGTAATCTATACAGGTAATTAAGCAATCAGTTGAAAAAGCTTCATAAAATCAGAGTCATTAAAATGACATACACATACCTTTAAAAAAAGAAAAAAGAAAGAAATATAGAGACAGAGGATTACTAGATGCAGAATTTGAAGTGTTCTTCCTCTTCCAAGTAAGTGGAGGCCTGGCTGAAGGACTTTTCGTCTCTGAAAATTAAGGCATGAGTCCACCAGGCTTTTGTAGTTGAGGACAAGTAGTTTAGCCACATTTATACTGCTTGAGGCTCAGAAAAAGACAAAATTTGAAAACAGGAACCTCTCAATCAAGGCCAGGTTATGCAACCGCTTACTTTCTTTATCTTTAAATGTGTTGATATTACTATCTACTCCACTGATAGTATGAAGAGTTCTAACATAATACTCAATGGTGAAAAACTGAAAGTTTTTCCTCTAAAATCAGGTACAAGGCAAGGATGCCCACTCTCACCACTTCTATTCAACATGGTACTAGAAGTCTTAACCATAGAAATTAGGAAAGAAAAAGAAATAAAGACATCCAAATCAGAAAGAAAGAAATAAAATTGTCTTTGTTTGCAAATGACATAATACTATATATAGAAAACTCTAAAGATTCCATTAAAAACTCTCAGAATTAATAAACAAATTTAGTAAAGTTGTATGACACAGAATTGACACACAAAAATCAGTTGTGTTTCTACACACTAACAGCAAACTATCTGAAAAAAAATTGGGAAAACAGTACTATTCACAGTAGCACCAAAATGAATAAAATTACTTAGAAGTAAATTTAACTAAGGAGATGAAAGTCTTGTTTACTAAAAAGTATGAGACATTGATGAAAGAAATTAAAAAAGACACAAATGGAAAAACATCAGTGTTCATGGACTGGAAGACAATATTGTTGCAATTTCGTACTATCCAAAGCAATATACAGATTCAATGGAATTCATGTCAAAATTCCAATGACATTTTTACAGAAATAGAAAAAACAATTCTAAAATTTATACAGAACCACAAAGGTCCCCAAATGGTCAAATTAATCTTGAGGACAAACAAACCTGGAGACATAACAATACTTAATTTCAAAATATATTACAAAAAGTAATGGTATGAAGACAGAGATATAGACAAACAAAACAGAAGAGAGAGCCAAGAAACTAATCCACATATATAAGGTCTACTGGTCTTAACAAGGGTGTCAAGAACACACGTTAGGAAAGAAAACAGACTCTTCAGTAAATGTTTCTGGGAAAACTGTATATATATATATATATATATATATATATATATATATATATATATATATATATATATATACACACACACACAAAATAATGAGATTGGACATTACACACAAAAACTCAACTCAAAATAGATTAAAAATTTAAGTGTAATACTTCAAACTATAAAACTCTTAGAAGAAAAGATAGGGGAAAAGTATTATGACATTGGTCTAGGCAATGACTTTTATGAAATCTGGCACCAAAAGCACAAGTAACAAAAGCAAAAGTAAATGAATGAAACTATATTAAACTAAAAGCTTCTGTGGAAGAAAGGAAACAATCAACAAAGTGAAAAGGCGACCTATGGAATGGGAGAAAGTATTTTCAAACCATATATTTGATAAGGGGTTCATTTCCAAAATATGTAAGGAACTCATACAACTCAATAGCAAAATAACTAAAAACTTAATTAAAAAATAGGCTGTAGACTTAAATGTATCCAAAGAGTACATATAAATAAATGGCCAACAGATGTGTAAAAAGATGCTTGACGTCACTAATCATCAGGGGAATGTAAATCAAAACCACAGTGAGGTATCAACTTAAACTTGTTAGGATGCTATCATCAAAAATACAAGAGAACAACTGTTGGTGAGGAGGTGGACAAATTGGAACTCCTTTCCAATGTTGGTGTGAATGCAAAATGGTGCAATTTCTATGAAAGACATTATGGAGGTTCCTCAGAAAATTAAAACTAAACCATATGATCCAACATTACCCAGAAGTATTGAAATCAAGATCTCCAAGAAATATCAGTCCTCCCATGATTATTGCAGCGCTATTAACAATAAGCAAGATACCAAAACAGTTTAAATGTCAATGAAGGGATAAACAAAGAAAATGTGATGTGTGCATATAGTGGAATGCTATTCAGCCTTAAAAAAAGGAATTTCTGCAATATATGACAACATAAGTGAACCTTGAGGACACTATTTTAAGTGGAATAAGTCAGTCATAGAAAGATAAATATTTCATGATTCCACTGTATAAGGTTTCGAAAATAGTCAAATTTATGGAATCAAGGAGTTGAATGGTTGTTCTACTAGAGGGAAGGGAAGATGGAGAGTTGCTAATCAAGGGGCATAAATTAAGTTAAGCAAGATAAGTTCTAGAGATCTGCTGCACAACGTTGTGCCTATTGCTAATAATACTGTATTGAACACTTAACAAATTGTTAATAGTGTAGATCTTATGTTAAATGCTATTACCACAATAAAATAAATAAAAAATTTTAAATAAATAAATAAATAAACAAACAAACATAAGGCTCTTAGTACCGTGTCTGTTATGTAATCAGTGCTTAATGAGTATAAGGTATTACTTATTTGTTATTATTATAGTTCTGCATCTATGAGTCCATTCACCTAATGTGCTGAGAACTGGTCTTTATTTTATTTTATTTCATTTTTAAGTACACAATTGGGTGTTGTTTGCTAGTAACCCACTCAATGTGCTAATAACAGCTCCTAAAAGTGGGAATGCCTCATAAAAGTTAGAATTTCCTGAAGACTGGTTAATCATTTTCTAAGAAGTTTGACTACCATGCAGTTTTTTAATTCCAAAGCCTCTGTTGTGCAGACTTAATGAATAGATTTTGAGAATTTCACAACTTGAACAAAAATGATTTACACTGTATAACACTAGTTTTGCCTTTGAATTGGTGATGGAATTTATACTGTTTTTACTTTACATTGTGAATTATTCCTAGTTTAATTTCCTCATCAGCAATTTCATTTATTGTGGGCTGTTTCAATTGTCTTACAGGGTGATTAATGCATATTTGTAAAATATTCTTATAACTGTCTTAACTGAACATTAAATTTTCTATGAACTGCAGTTTAAATATTCCATTACCCATACTCATTCTATAACAGATGCCTAAAATTACTCTAAATATGCTTATACAGTAGTTTTGGATTGATAATAAACTGTATCTGAGATTTTACTACTTAATTTGTGTCATATGATTGATAAAGCTAATTGGTTATTTTAAAGTTTCAGTTACTTTGTTTTGCAGTAAAAAAATCACATAAACAATTCTACACATATTTTATGAATGAAATAATAAGCAATATGTGGGTATTTCTAACTCCTTGTTATGACTAAGTACTTTTGAATGAAGATGGGTTGCATAAGCAGGTTTAGGAATTTTTTTGCCGTACAGAGTGCACTGTGGTCAAAAAGTTTGCTACCCACTTCCCTTATCCTTGGTAAGTACCTAATGGTAAATACTGTGAATGACTCTTTAGTGTTCATATCCTAAAGATGCCTGGCCCATATTTTCTGTTTAGCACTAGACTTCTTAAACAAACTTCCTCAGTGTATTATTATGTATTATTTTACATGCAGCACTGTACCAGAAATTTACCAAATATAGGAAAAATGTGTGCCCCAGACTTATTATAAGTCTGCTCATCTTCCTTTAATTTTGTGGACTATTTCAATCTCTTTCCTGAACCTAAATCCTACTTGGACTAGATTTGACATAATGTTTTCATTTGAGCTTTGGATCTTTAATCTTATTACTTCCTGTTTTCCTAAAACTGGAGTGAATAAGCTACTTAAAAGAGCATGAGCTGAATGTGTTCAAAGCCGTTTAACTGTATTTACTCTGCTCTTTTGTTGATCCTGTCTCCCTAGTTTCTCATCTTGTAAAAATGTCAGAAAAATTACTAAATCCAAAAACATTGCCTTGATTGGGGTGTGACTTTGCTGGGACATTCTATGCACTGCCTCTCAACTTGGTTCGTCTTCTCTGAATGTCAAAGTCAAACATAATCTCAAACACCAAGACACATACACAGTCATCTTGGTGTTCCAGTTTGGTTCTTTGCTGCTATTTTAGTCCATACTTGCTAGCATCTGAAGACAAAGTGAGAAATTGCCACCCCCATTTTATAGATAGTATGCTTTAGCTACAGAAGAGTTAAGCCACTTGTCCAAAAGCACACAGCTAGTAAGTGGAAGAGGCTGGATTCATATCCAGATCCAATCGAGTTCAAATGAGCTCATCTTTTCACTCATTAGACATCCTATCTTCCTCTTTAACAAGCTCACACATAGCCTGAGAGCTACAGTCATTCAAAAGTACAAGCATGTGTTATCTGCTCCCAAAGAAAGCCTTTGTCTAGGTACAGACTGTTGTCATTGGCTAGGCAACCAGGCTCAGTGTGAAAGTTCTGGTATTCATGCGGTCCTGGAGTGTGGTAAGTGAGGGTGTGCCCAGGGAGTGTTGTAGTGTCAGGGGCATTCCTGTATGAGCATTCCTTGTGTGCTTTGTCCAGTGCCCAACGCACAACTACCAAAGTCCTTTATTGCAAAGGCATTAAAACAAATGGATTGCTCTCTGTTCCTAAAGAAACTACACTAATGTAATTTCTTTGTTTTGCAATTGCTCATTCAGTAAGCCATTGTTCATTAGACTCCTGGGAGCTTGCAAGCCTGGAACAATTGTTTCTCTGTTGACCAGGTCCCATTTGTCATTTTGCAGACACGGGCAAGTTTATTTGCTTATAACAACCAAAATAATTAGCTGTTTACTTGGCAGGTTTATGATGATTATGTACGGCGAACGACCATAAGTGAATAAATTCAGGATTTGTTGAAAGAAAAGGACTGGGCCACGAGGCATGACTTTGATCATTGACTTTCCCCTGAGACAGATATTCTTAGACTGTATTTCTATGATTATGAGTGATTTGCCTGTTTTCCTGTGTAGTATCTTGGCAGAATAAGACAAACCAAGACTCCACTTGAGCCTTTGCCATTAATAACCATGTGATCTGGGGCAAGTTTCTCAAACTTTGTGAAACTGTTTCCTAATGTGTAAAATGGATGAGATGACATTTAAGTCATTGGTTATTTGATGATCAAAGGAGACAATGGATACAAAATAACTAGCACATATTAGCTGCTCAATCTATATCGAGTTATCTCCATGCTTTACATGTCTACATTGTAAGTACTTAAGGAGGAGTCCTCAATTCTGAGACCCATATCATTTATCTACAACATGTAACTAATACTTACTTTTACTGTTTTCTGTGAGGATTAAGTAGGATAATGCGTGAGCAGTATCTAACACATAGTAATTACTTGCTAATTGTTACTTAAATAGTTCTATATATTTGGAAAATAATTATACAGTTTATGCTGATGTTGACAACAATGATGATGGCATTAATGATAAAATATTTTCTGAAATTATCCATTAACTTTTCTACAGTCTCTCTCAAGAAAATTTATGTGACTTTTTTTTCCCTCTATACCATGTTAAATTATCCTACTGAAGTACCCCCCAAAATGTTTTCATATTATCTTCCGTCTTCTCAAATCTATTTGATATCAAACCCAAACTTCCTCCTTTCCTGTCCTTTCAGGAGCCAGTGCTGTAATTCTTCATCTGTGACTGGTGATTACAGTCAGCTTTTGATATCCATAATTGCCTTGTTTTCTGCTCTACTGCAAACGCAGAAACATTTTCCACTTATTTCCTAACAAGACACTTTTTCAAGTTAAATATAGTGTTCAACAGCTCAGTCTATTTTATTTCTATTCTCTACTGGTGCTTATAATAATCATTACATGCTTTAACACAGGAGAAAGATATGAACGTTTACGAAGCTCCAATGTGCCAAGTGCTCTATCAGGATCTTTGCAAACATTGCATTATTCCCACCACAGGCCTGTGGGGTATATATCATCATCCCTTTTATTCATTCTGCTTCTATGTGAAATTCTCAGACTCTAAGTTCCATGCTTCCTCTCTGAAGATGATTTGACAGAGAACGACAATGTAGCCACTCTTAAGATATCTGTTATAACAAACTTAAACTTTGCCTATCAGGACATGAGCAATTGTCTGTTCAACAGTGACAGAAGAAAAATTCTATTCAAACCAAATTAAAAGTTACCCCCCCCCCACTTTTCCATAAATGTGAGGAAGACAAACTAGAACCTAGAACTCCAGCAGACACTAACTAGGACTAAGATTTATGTCACACGAGGAGCCTGTGGGTCTTCACACTTCCCATGCTGGCTTTACTAAGTAGGTTCTTGTCAGCCTTAGTCCTGGCCCATTTCAAGTGAATCTGAGCTACTTGGAAACACCGTAATGGTGTAAGATGAGGTTTACAGAATCTAGGGACCTGAAGTTGAATTCTGATTTTGCCTCTTACCTTCCAAGTGACATTGGGCAAGTTACTTCCCAAACATGTGCCCCAGTTTCCATGTTTGAAAAATAGGGAAAATTAAACCCATCTCTCCTAGGGTAAGATTCCAACAACACAACACAACACAACAAAACAAAAACCAAAAACACATAAGTCACTCAGTGCAATGCTGGGATCTTGTGAGTATCCCTTACTTGGTATTTCTTATCAATTGTAGTTGAGTGGGCCAATTTTACTTTTCAAAAGTAAATACTTTTTGTCTCCTCTGCCCCTTGTAACTAAACACAGCTTATCCCTCCCTCTCTTCCCATTCTCTCTCTCTCTCTCTCTCTCTCTCTCTCTCTCTCTCTCTCTCTCTCTCTCTCTCTCTCTCGTTAAAACAGATGAAATGCAAACGAAGGTTCATAACTGGAAATTGTATTATTTCTAAATGTCAGTCAGTGATATTTTCTCAGGAGAAATGATCCTTTCAAATACCCACAAAAGAACATTGTTTGAGAGGAAAAACAACTGAGGGATGAATTCAGTTTCAAGTTGATATTTCTGATGATTAGACTCACCTTCCTTCTCTTGATGTAACTTAAGGTGAGCTTTCCAGACAGGCAAAGCATTCCATGAGACTGCTCTCTCTGATTATCTGTGATGCACGGAATTCCACGCATTTTTCTTTTTCTTTTTGAAAGGGGTCTCCTGAGCTTTTATGAAATCATAGCAGATTTATTTTAAGCATTTTTAATCCTTGATGGTGACAATTTTCGACACAGACTGTATTTTTATTTGACTCTTTAGACAGTTATTGGGGACATGGACAGAACACTCCTTAACAGCCTTTTTCGTGACCGGCACTCAGCCAGTGAGCGCACCGGCCATTCCTATATAGGATCTGAACCCGCGGCGGGAGCGTCGCTGCGCTCCCAGCGCAGCACTCTCCCGAGTGCCCCGCGGGCTCGGCCCAGGTTGTGCTTCTCTTGAAGGCTGCCTGTGGCCCCGAGCACTGGGTGAGGAGTCGGAAATCTGTATATCTGCTGACCGAGGAGTTACTTGAGCCTGGAGCCCTCCCTTCCTCTGGTAAAGTTGATTATCTCTGCCTTCATGCATGCATGTTTTTTAAATTGAAACAGAATTGATTATGCATATCTGTAGGGTACAGCATTGAATAACAATACCTATGTGCAATATGCGATGCTCAAATCGGGATAATTAGTATATCAACATTATATGATGTAATCATTTTTTGTGTCCCTTCCGCAATTTCTCGCTAACCCCCCATGCATGCACTAATTTTTGTTCATTCCTCCACTGGGAAACTGAAACCAACTATTTGTTTACTTGCTTCCAATCCTCAAATTTCCAGACTGTTTATCATTTTTTAATAGTTATAGTGAACACATTTTAAGCACTTTCTGTATGCCAGACACTTGCTAAATGTCTTTCATTCCACATCTCATTCATTTAACACTCACAAAAACTCGATCTCCATATTAGAGATGAGAAAACAGAGGCACAGTGAGGTGAAGCACATAGCTCAGGGCTATAGGACTAGGATGTGAATTCAAGTAATGTGCTTCCTTTGCATTTCCTTAGGTCATGTGGCTCCTGGCTGTATGGAAGATCTTCAGTAAATAAGTGTAAAATAAATGCATAAATTTAGAACTTCCCTGAGTCTTGATGGTCTCATTTATAAAACAGAGATAATACTTTCAAATCTGTGGTCATTATGAGCATTAAATGCGTTCAATTTAATGAAGAAGGTTAATGGAATGCCAGGTATATAATTCATGATGTGCAAATATTTGTTCAGGTTTACAAGGCATCTTTTGATTTAGAAAAAACGTGGATGGGTTGTATAGCCCTGAGTATGTCTTTTTAGGTTATGATCACTGTACCCTACCAAGGGGAGGATAGTGAAGGGGATTTTGCATTGTGAGTTCTGAGGACTATTGGTGGAACCTGTGTTGGAGGTTTTAAAAGAGGAATAGATGTAATCTTGGAGCACTCATTCAATTGTGAGAACTAACCCAACCTGAACCTTTTTATGAATTGGACATGAAGTAGTAGAGAAGGCATCGTTAAAGACATAGATATTAATGGAGTACCTGCTGTGTGCTGTAATTTCTCTTATGTTCATAACAAATCTGGAATGGGGATTAAAATCACATTTTACACATGAGAAAACTGTGGCTCGTGTGTAACCAGTGACTCATCCAGAGCACCTGGCCTGTAGGTGGCAAAGGCAGAGTCCAGCACAGGTCTTCCCAGTACTAGCACCTGCTCTGGTTGAGGCCCTCTGCACCCCTTCTCCTTCCTTGGGAAAGGGGCAGGTCTCATTGAAGCCAAAGCAAAGGTCAACATGTTGACTCTTGTTTCACTTTTGTTCAGCTTGTTTCCCAATTCCTCACTGGGAAAATGACATTCTCCGTGTGAAGGCTTAGAAACAGTCTGGGGAAACATTTCTGAAAACAAAAGATGGCACAGTACATTGTGGAGGAGTGTGCAAGAAGGGGAGGAATGTATCACCTGACTTATTGAATGAGTATTTATGGTTGCCCCCTCCCATGCCAGGCACTGGGCAAGGTCCAGCAGGTGAAAGTGATCAGGGGATCCCTTCCTTCCAGATACTCAAGACCTTGTTATAAAAATAGACAGATGGAGAACATCAGCACTCTATAAGGAATGTTGGGAGAGAGACATGCATAAAGCATTGTAGGAATGAAGAAAATAATTAATACTGTTTTGGACAAAGAAAAACCTGGGTTTTAATGATGACTTGCAGTTTTTAGTAACAGTGTCGACTTTGGCAAAATTCTTAACTTCTCCATGCCTCAGTTTCTTCTTCCGTACCTTAAAAATAATAAATTCACCTTGTAGTAATATAATGAGACTTCCATAACCCTGAAAGTAGCTAACAAAAGAAATGCTAAGAGTTTCCCTATTCTTTTATTTTTTTTATCAGCATAGAGGACGGTAGAAAATAGAATAACATTAACTGAGCATAGTTCATATACTAACATATTTTTATTTTCAAATGAGTATTCTAAATTAGGAATTATTGTTATATTTGATATATATGTAAACTGAGGTATGGAGAAGTTAAATAATAATTAAAAGTGGCCAAGTTGGGGTCTGAATTCAGGATGTGTCTCTCTCTGGACTGTGTACATAACCACATAGTTATGCTCCTGATTTTGGGTTGATAGAGGATTTTGGGACCAAGAGATTTAGCGTATGGAAAGGGCAGGAAAATTAGTGCCTGCATCTTTATTGTGTGTTTGAGGAAGGGTAAAATGTTCAAGGTATCTGGCATTGTTTGCCCAGCTACATGGTATGAACATTGTTGCAAGCAGGAGGACAGAGAGATACACTGTAGCCTGCATCTTTTGGCAGATAATTAAAAAGATTAGAGCCAATGTAACCCAAGCAGCAGATGCCAGGAGCTCACTCCTGGGGGTCCTATGGGGCTCCCACAGTGGCAGCACGCTGTTCCTCATGGGGTCCCTCATTCACTGTCAGCAAATTCATGAAGAACAGATAATTTCTTTCTTCTTGAGTACTAATATATACTTGTGTACAGTGAACATCATGAAACCTAAGTCCTCTATGAGAAAAAAATGTTTCTTAGTATGTTGAATATGAATCTTCCCAATTTGTTATCTGTTTGAAGAATAAAACAAAACAAAAGACTTGTTTTGGGTTTTCAACTCTTTCCTCAATATTTACATTCTCCAAGTATCTGAGTCCAAATGGTAAATGAGGACTCAAGGAAATAGTCCTGGGGGTTACAGGGAGAATTTCAGGTCAGTGTTGGATTCCTGTGGCACTCTTTGATGGATTCAGGTGAAGTTGTATTTACACATATAAAAACATAATTTTATAATTACTATCATAGATGTGTCTTAAGGTGTGCTGAGAGCACAGAGTGAGTCCCCAAACCAAACTACAGACTTCTGGGTGGCTTCCTAAAAGAGGATGATACTATCAGAGATGAATTTTGAGAGACAACAAATAAAGTACAAAATTGGGAAGGATATTACAGGAAGAAGGAACACAATAAGTAAAAACCCTATAGAACAGCATAGTCTTTTGTGTTCAGGGATCCATAGGCAATTTAGCATGACTGGAGTAAATTTACAAGGTCTAGAATTTCCATTCCCTTACTAAATAAAGGCATTTCCACAACTTCATGGGGGGGGGGGGGTAATATAAAAAGAGAAATTTCCGCATAAGTAAAACTTGCAAAGATGAGAAAGAAAACAAATATATTTAAAGCAGGTCACCCAAGGTTATCTTTGATTATATACAGAATAAATTTAGGGGTATTGCATAAGTAGGTTTTAATTCTAATATCTTTATTTAAATATATACCAAAACAATATAAAGTAGCACAAACCCTGCAATTTTACAGAGATTATTCTTTGGAACAGGCTAAAATCAGTAAAGTAAGAAAAAGAGTTGATTGAAATAAAGTGGCCAAAGCTATTAGGTAGGTAATTCAAACTGTGTTGATGTAAAGCACAATCCAAATCCATTGTGCTAAAGGAGGAAAATGAATTTATGTTGGTTAGACACCAAGTGAGTTAAGTTATTTAGTGTACAGTTCAAAGAGAGCTTGAGGAGTGGTAACAAAAATGAAAAGAAGAAGGACTTGGAGGAGTTGGAGGCAGGAAAGTATGGAGGGGGAGGGGAAAGGTAGGGGGCAAGAAAGAGAAGAAAGTGGAGATGGGAAATTACCAGTATTTGCATTCTTGCCACCACAAGCAAAAGGTGAGGCAAAACATGGTTGTTGTCTATCCGTGTGGCACTGAATTGTCAACAGGAAAATAGCAGAATTTCACCTCTCTTGGTTGCCCTGGCAACAGCCACCTTCACCCGTTATGCCAATGGTATACTAAGAAGAAAGCCAGAAGTAAGTGAAGAAAACTGTAACAGAAGGGAAGCCATTCCCCGTCTGCTTGTTCCACTTTGAGGGAGTGCTTTTGGAGGAGTTTGGAAGGTAACAGGGCAGCAGCGTGTGCAGTCTCCAGGGGGAAAGATCTACAAAGCACATAAATGAGTTTAATGGGGCCTGTGTGCTTGAGCAGAAGCTGTGGTACTGGTCATGGAGAAGGTTCACTTACTATTTATTGTTTTACAAATGATATTAATTAATGTGGGTGTATGTTTAGACTGAAAGAGAGAGAGAGACTGTTTAAAGTCCTGTTAATGGGAAATAGGCTCTGAAAATAAAAGTGATGTGCTGACTTTGGGGAGGCTTTAAGGAAGTAGGGATTTGCTTTGGATTGGATACTGTGAGGAAGTGGAGTAATTCTAGGACTGAGTATCTTAAGTCTTATCTAAGAGGAAGGAAGACTAGAGAGAGGCTAGAGCTGTAACTGGTAAACTAACAGCAGTCAGTCATGTGAGTCAGGATAGGTAAATGTTTTGTCCTTTCTTTTTTTCTTTTTGCTGTTTATTTATTTGTTTATTTTCTATCACCTTCCAACTGCCAATATACACAAAACAGGGAAAAGAGGAACATATTAAAGAACACCACGGGAATAAAATCAGCAAAATACTGAGTGTAGCAATGCTGTATCCCACTGATATGTACCATAGATTATGTTTCAATATAAAATAAAATTTTTAAAAAATATATAAAAGTTATCTGCTGAATGTGACTGTAGGATTCATCATTCTTGGGCAGGCAACCCCTCACTCCCTCTGACTCCAGAAAATGGGTGTTCCTGATGTGGCCCTAGGGCAGACAATGTGAGGGTCTGGATATTACAAGGATGTTTATTCTCCTCACCTTCAGAAGCAATTAGCCAAATGAAACTGAATTACAGGGAAGGACTCATGATTTTCCCAATATTTTCCTGGGTGGAAGGGGGTGGATATTGGAGTGGGTCAATTTCCAATGCTTTTCACAATCTATTCTCAGCCTTGCATTTGAATCTCATCTACTTCCCTACACAACCTGTTCTTTTTTTAATTTTTTGAAAAGAACCCTTGTACACTGTTGGTGAGTATGTAAATTGGTACAGCCATTATGGAAAAGAGTATGGAGGTTCCTCAAAAAACTAAAAATAGAGTTACCATGTGATCCAGCAACCCCATGTCCGGGTATATAGCCAAAGGATTTGTAATCAGTATGTAAAAGAAATATCTACAGTCCCATTTATTGCAGCACTATTCATGGTAGCCAAGTTATGGAATCAATCTAAGTGCATGTCAACAAATGACTGTATGGAGAAAATGTGGTATATACACACAGTGGAATACTATACAGCCTTTCAAAAAAAGGAAATTCTGTCATTTACAAAAACATGAATGAATCTGGACAACCTATTCTTTAAAGCCATATGAGTTGTTCCAATTTGTGTTGACATCCCTAGCCCCCACCATTGAAGAATGACATAGACCCATTCTTCATAAATCTTGAACATAACTCTGACCTTAAGAATATTTCACTAAATGAGCATTTAATAAACTCATTTCTTACAAAAAATTAAGAATCTACTATGTGTCAGGCCTATTGGTAGGCAATAGGAAGACTCAAATGCTTGACATGAGTTTATGAACTCTAAAGATTCATTAAACATACAGTAGAAAGGATTTTAGTGTTATTAGCATATATGTGCTAAGTCAGAGGAATGGGTACAATTATCTAGGGAGAGAAAATAAAGGAAGGGGTATGGAGAGAAAGTGAAAGAATCAAGAAAATAGGACCTAAGGGATACAATTTTAAGTGTAATATCTTAGAAAAGTGCATCATAGTGGCCTGAGATTTAAAAGATAAAGAAAGACAGGAGAAGAGATTGAAGAGATAGGAAAGGGTCGATGGTGTCAATAGCTGTGTTTTGTCTTTTCCATAAGAATATTTGCAAGCTCTAGAGGTTTGCAAAAAATAAAAAATAAATAAATAAATAAAAATGCTTACAGGTTTGAAAGCTCCAGAAGGTCAGGACCAACCCAAATATTGTTTAGTTACCAATGCTTTAGAAACTAGCACCACTTACACATGATGAGCACTCAGTAAATGTTTATTGATTCATATTTGATACCTTTCACCCAGTAAAGTGCCTGGCATGTAATAGATACTTTTTATTGTTGTTCATGCAGTAAAAATGTAGTTAATTATTTTAGGAATTGGAAATTGTCTACCGACATTATGAATTCATCAGCTCTTTGAGAAAATTCAATTTCCAGAATGAGTGTGGTTTTTCGTGTTTGTACGCTTCCCTAAGGAGCTGAATGTCCCCATCAAATGAGAGAACCCAGAGAAACACACAAGGGTGTAATCTAGGTAATCTAGGTAATCTAGGAAGTAATTTATTTTACAGCAGCATTTCAGAAATGTGTTCTTTGAAGCAAAAGTTATGTGAGATTTTTTTTTTAAAAAAAGGCCAATTATGTTTGGGAAACTGCAGCTATTGGGGTACGACACAGAATAAAATTGGACGTGATCCTTACCTGCAAAGTGCTTAGTATCTAGCAGCAAGGAAGACAAAATTAGTCAACGCTATGGGTTAAATGTGTCCCCCAAAGGTTTGTGTATTGAAAACTTAATCCCCACTGTAACAGTGTTAAGAGGGTGGGAAATACTATTATGTTAATTGAAAGTTGGGGACTTTGAAAGGTTATTAGATTGGAAGAACTGTGCCCTACTGGATGGATTAATCCATTGATGGCTTAATGGATGTTCATGATATGGTTATGATGACTTTATTTAATTATTTTTTTAATTCATTAATTTATTATTACTTTTTTACATTCTAAGATGTTGCTGTAGAGCAGTTGAGGGGAGAGGGAGAGGGGGAAGATGAGGGGGACAGGGTGGAAGTAGGAGGAAGGAGGGGAGGAAACGGTTGTGGCCCAAGACACCACCCTCATTCTGGCAGGGGAGCCCTAGGTGCTTCCAGCAGTGGCTTGGTGGTCATCACTGGGCTGACTGTGGATGTTGGGGTGGCATGGCTGTGGCCCTCAGCTCCTCCCTCCTCAGTTTGGGAGCCTGGGGCACTTCTGGTGGCAGCCTGGTGGTCATTGCTGGGCTGGATGCTGAGGTTGGGGGTTCACGGCTGAGGGTCTTGGCCTTCCTCCCAACCCAGTTTGAGAGCCTGGGGATTTGCAGTCCTTCTAGGTTTTATAGGTGTTCTTTGGTGGTGTCAGACTTTTACTTGTTAATATCAGAAATTTTTCTCTGATCTGTGGGATTTTTGTTTTTTTCTTTCAGTTCTGTGTTGTATTATTCATTATTCTCACCACTTAAACCCTGTACTGGAACTAAATTGTTATCCTTTGGTTACTTATAAAATGGGGGAATTTCCTGTAGGAACTAGCACTTGAGCCCTGTGGTTAAGATAAATTGCTGCTTTGCTGCTGATTCCCTGCGGAAGGCTTTTTGTGTAACACAGGTTTTAATTGCTGACCTTGTATGTACTTCCAGGTCTTTTGAAGTCTGACACACCTGGGTTGTGTGGAGACTGGTCTGGACCTGAGTCTTTTCAGCAAACTGCACCCCCTGCAGTTCTGTATTCCTGACCAGTCTACGCAGAGTGGGCCTGTGCTGATCAGAGGGCAGATCAGCTCTCCATGCTATGCCCCGATGTTCCCCCAGTGGGCCTGTCTCCTCTACCCGCTGCACTCCACACATTCCCCATGGGATGGGCCATACACCAGTCTCTTGAGATGTCTCACTAGTCTCTGAGTGGCTCCTTTTTTCAGTTGTCTATGGCCCCTTTCTCCTGTGTGTGTCCATGGGAACCCTGTTGGTGATCTCACTGGCCTGGAGGCCACCAAGGCCCTCTTCTCCCCTGCTGCTTTCAAGCAATTTCATTAAAAGGACACAGCTGCAGCTTTTGCCAGCTCTTTCTCTATGTGCTCACTAGGGCCAGACTTGAAGTGGTTGGGGCTCTAAATGGTTGGAGTGGTCCTTTCATCCTCTCATTGTAGCTTCTCCTGCCTTCATGAAATCTGTAGGTCTCTCCTCCTCTTCCCTGAGCTCTAGTGGCCCCAGCTTGGCAGTCACTGCTTTTTCATAGTTGTAAATTGTTGATTGCAGGAGATGGTGACACTGGGTGCTGTCTAGTCTGCCATCTTGATCAGAAGTCATCAAGTATAATATTTACCATTTCTTATGCTCTTTATTCCTTTGTGTAGATCCAACTTTCCATCTGGTTTTATTTTTCTTCTGCCTAAAGAACTTTCTTTAACATTACTACTAGTGCAGATCTGGTGGTGACAAAATTTCTTGGCTTTTGCTTGCCTTAAAAAGCCTTTATTTGGCCCTAAGGTAAAATTTTAAAGGATATTTTTGTTAGAAAGAGCATTCCATGTTGACAGTATTTTCTTCATTCTGAAGTGTAAAGGTGTCACACCATTTCTGACTTGCATTATTTCTGAAAAAAAGTATGATTGCTTTAGCGGGAAAGCAAGTAAGGAGGTTACTCTCTCTTGGTGAGCCCATTTGCCATATGACACCCTGCTTGCTGTAATGTCACCACCAAGAACAAGGGCCTGACCAAATGTGTTCCTGGGACTTTGGACTCTCCAACCTACAAAACTGTAAGAAATAAATTTTATTTCTTTATAGATTATCCAGTTTCAGGTATTCAATCACAAACAACAGAAATGGACTAATACAGTCTATTAATTTCACAAATAAAATATTAAATTTTAACTCTAAGTTTATGAAAACATTAAATTGTAACTGTGAGGCTAGATGTAATCTAGTAATTCTGTATCTATTTCAGGGATTTAACATACCCTCTATTACACTAAAGGCCCTGTAAATCCCTGGGATGCAGGTATTCCTTGCATATTTCCACCAGCACAGAACATTCACCTGCAACAGAGTACTCAGCTCTGACTGCATTTTCAGATTCCTAGGAAGCTTCAGGAACCCACCTGTGTGTGGGCCCCTCTGAGAACAAACAAATCCCAATTGCTGAAAAAGTGGTCCAGGTGATTCTAATATGCAGCCAAGGTTAAAAACACTCTTCTTAATCTTTGTTGAATTTATCACTGGAATTACCCCTGTTAAATTCACAAAGAAGTAACAATGTAACAACCCTGCTCTCAGCCCTGCATCTGAACATGTCTCTCTGGCCTCTGTTCGGTTTTCAGCACTTTTTCATTTATTTATTTACTGAAAAATAATTGATTTAACCTATTTGTGGGGTACACAATTGAATATCAATATCTGTGTAGAATGTGTGATGATCAAATCAGGATAATTAACATGTTCATAATTACAGAATGTAATCATTCCTTGTGTCCATTAACCAAGTTCTCGCTAGCCCAATGCCCCTTTCCCATTTCCCAATTCTAGTAGTCACAGTTCTGTTCTCTTCTTCTGAAAGTTCAATTCATTATTGTGATTGTTCTTTCTTTCTTTTGTTTTTTCCATTCTTTCTCTTCTTTCTTTCTTTCCCTCCCACTTATGAGTGAGGGCATGCGGTATTTCTCTTTCTGTGCCTGTCTTACTTCACTATTATTTTCTCCAAGCTCATCCACATAGCTGAAAATGGCAGAATTTCATTCTTTTTTATGTCTGAATAGTATTCCATTGCATATATATACAACATTTCCCTTATCCAATTGTCTGTCTATGGATATTGAGGTTGGTTCCATACCTTGGCTATTTTAAATAAAGCTGTGATAAACACGGGAGTACAGGTGTCTCTTCAAAATGATGATTTCCATTCCTTTGGGTATAAATCCCACAGAGGACTTGCTAGGTTATATGGCATTTCTACCTGTAGTTGTATAAGAAACCTCCATACCGCTTTCCACAATGGCTATACTAATTTACAGTCCCACCGAGAGTGTACAAGGGATCCCCTTTGTCTGTATCCTCACCAGCATTTGGCATTCTCTGCCTTTCTGATAATAGCTAGTCTAACTGGAGTGAGATGATCTCTCAACATTTTGATTTGTTTCCCTGATGATTAGCAATGTTGAGCATTTTTTCATGTATTTCTTGCCCATTTTTATGACTTTTTTTGAGAAATGTTTATTCAGCTCCTTTGCACATTTTTGTACATTATTTATTTATTTATCTATCTATCTATCTATTTATTTATTTATTTTGTTAGGTTGTTTAGGTTTCTTGTATATTCTGGATATTAATTCCCTATTGGATGTATCATAAGCAAAGATTTTCTCCTACTCTGGAGGTTGTTATTTCACTCTACTGATTGTTTCCTTTGCTGTGCACAAGCTTCTCAGTTTGATATAATACCATTTATTTATTTTATCTTTTGTTGCTTGTACTTTCAATCCAGTATTTCCGTGATGTTTATTTTTTCTGTCCAATGCTGAGAGCAGCATGTTAAAGTTCCCAACTATTACTGTGTTGGGGTCTATCTTTCTCCTTAGATCCCATAACAGTTACTTTATGTATCTGGGTGCTCTGATGTTAGGTGCATATATATTTGTGATTGTTATATCTTCTTGATGCATTGATATTTTTTTCATTACATAGTGTCCATCTTTGTCTTTTTTTGTACTTCTTGGTTTGACATCTATTTTATCTGATGTAAGTATGGCAACTACTGTACATTTTTGGTTTCCATTTGCATGGAATGTCCTTTTCCGTCCCTTCACTATTAGTCAATGTATGTATGTATTGGTGAAGTGAGTTTCTTGCCAGCAGTATATAGGTGGTTTTAGATTTTTAATCCACTTATCCGACTGATACCTTTTAAGTGAGAATTTAATCCATTTACATTCAGAGTTGTTACAGGAAGGTGTTGCCTTATTCCTGCCATTTTATTAATTTCTTTATGGTTCTTTTATATTTCTTTTGTTCCTTCCTTTCCGTTTTGTTATTTTGTTATTTATCTTTGCTCCTTGGTGTGTGTGTGTGTGTGTGTGTGTGTGTGTGTGTGTGTGTGTGTGTGTGTGTGTGATAAGATACAATTTCTTTCTCTTTCTCATTTGTGTATATGTTCTACTAGCAATTTTTATTTTTTCCTGTGCATTTATGGTGACTTATGTCTTTCTTTTTTTGTTTTGTTTTTTGTTTTTTGTCTTTTTTGTGACTGGTAAGGGGATCGCAGCCCTTGGCTTGGCGTCACCCGCACCGCGCTCAGCCAGTGAGCGCACTGGCCATCCCTATATAGGATCCAAACCCATGGCGGGAGCACCGCTGTGCTCCCAGCTCTGCACTCTCCCGAGTGAGCCACGGGGCCGGCCCATCTTTCTTTTGATTACAGATGTAGGACTCCCTTGAGAATTTCTTGAGAATTTGTCTTGTGGTTGTGAATTCCCACAATTTATGTTTGTCTGGAAAAGATACTATTTCTTCTTCATTTCTGAAGGAAAGCTTTGCTGAATACAGTATTTTTCGATGACGTGTTTTCTTTTAGCATTTTGAATACGTCGCCATACTCTCTCCTGGCCTGAAGGGTTTCTGTGGAGAACTCTGCTGTTAGCCTGAATGGGTGATTTGATGCTTAAAGGTGCTTTGATGCTTTTCTCTTGCTGTTTTTAGAATTCTTTCTTTGTCTGATTTTTGACAATTTGACTATAATGTGTTTCAGGGAGGTCCTTTTTGGATTGAATCTGTTTGGGAATTTTTGAGCTTCTTGTATCTGGAAGACCGTATCTTCTCCCAATACTTAGGAAATTATTGGCTATTATTCCATTAAACAGGCTTTTAATGCCTTTTCCTTTCTCTTCCCCTCTGGCACACCCAAACTATGATGTTTGTACCATTAAAGTTGGGAGAAAGATCTTGTGGGTTTATTCATTTTGTAAAATTCTTTTTTCTTTTTCTTTTTTCTTTTCTTTTTTTTTTTTTTTTTTTTGGTCCAACTATGTTAATTCAAAGAGGAACCTATCTTCTATTTCAGAAATTCTTTCTTCCACTTGTCATAGCCTCCTGCTATGTTCTTGGTTGTATTTTTTATTTCATTGAATAGATTCTTCAGTTCCAGGATTTCTGCTTAGTTCTTTTTTTATTGTTTCTGTGTCTTTGATGGATTTCTCATACATATGCTGGATTTTTCATATGCTGGATTTTTTGTTTTTTAATTTCATTGTGATTTCTACCTTTTTTTTTTTTTTTTTTTTCATCCATCATGTTGAGTTGCCTTATTATTGCTATTTGGGATTCCTCTCTGGGTGATATATCAGTATCCTGTTGTTTCGGGTCTGGGATTAGAGAATTATAGTCTTCTTTTGGGGGAGTTGCATTTCTCTGTTTTTTTTCAAGCTTCTTGTATTTCTTTGTTGATGTCTGGATATTTGGTGGTGTAGTTGCTTTTTTTAATTCTAAGAGTGGATTTTGAAGGGAGGTATTCTTTACTGCACAAGTGTTCTACATTGACAGGCAGGTTGGGTGTTTTAAGTTTGGACCTGGGTGAGTGTGGTAATGTTGCCTTCGTGCAATTTCTTCAACTGTATTCAGTCTTGGAGTTGTCTGGGGGTGCATGTGTGGCCTAGGCACTGGAACCCTCTGCAGTTTCTTGTTGGGCTGGTTTTGTGGATTGGCTGTCCCTCCAAACTCATTTGAGGATGGCACCCACCCACTGTGACAATGGTAAGAGGGTGGTAAATCCTATTGTAGTAATTGAACTGTGGAGACTTGAAGAGATGATTAGATTATATGGATTATGCCCTAGCAAATGGATTAAGGTGTTGGTAGTTTAATAGCTGTTATGGGCATGGTTCTGTGAGCTTTAAAAGAAGGTATGAGTAGTTAGCTCTTAGTTCTCTCTCAGCTTCTGCCATTTTGTAGTGTGATACCCTGCATTGCTCAAGTCACTACCAAAGAAGGCCCTTACAAGATGTATTTCCTGGACTTTGGACTTCCCAGCCTCTGAAATTGTAAGAAATAAATTTCATTTTCTTACAAGTTGCCCAGTTTCAGGTATCTCTGTTATAAGGAACAGAAATGGACTAATACAGGTGGGTTTCTGGTTGGGGTGGGTGATCTGCTGTTGGTCAGTGAACAGGTGTATACTGTTTCATCAGGTTCTGACAGCTCTGTAGAGGGCCACTGGCTCAGCTGCTGAGGCTGGAGCAAGCCTGCATGGATGCCACAGGGCTCACTGGCTCTCTAGAGGTGTGCCATCGGGAGGAAAATCTGCTACACAACCAGTTGTTGCTCTAGAAGTAGGTGTGCACAGGTGTCTCAGGGCCTGGCAGCTCTGTAGGTCACTGCCTGATCAACTATTGAACCTGTTGCAAGCTTGCAAGTGTGCAGCTATACCCAGCAGTTCCAGAAGCCTGCCTTGGAGCATCAAAGCCCCTGCCTAGTCGGCTGTTTGTCTGGGAGCAGGTATAAACTGGTCCAACAAGTCCTGGCAGCACTGTACAGGGCCACCGTATCTGCTGTTGAGTCTGTAGCAAACCTGTAAGGAGGCAGCAGGCCCCAATGGCTCTGTGAAGGGCTGTGGGGGGAGGACGGGCCACTAACAGGCTGGCTGTTGGTGTGGGCATGCATGGACTAAGTAGATCCATAGGCTGTGCAGGGCTGGTGCATGTGGACATGGGAAATAACTGCTTACTGGTGGATTTCCTGCCCAAGTAGTCTGCCTGCCCTGCTGGGGTGGAGAGTGGAGGGAGGATAGCATGGGAAGACACTGGGGTCTCTGTCCCTCTGTCTGGCCTAGGCTCCAAGCAGCCAGGCTATAATCTTGTTGGCATCCATATGAATGTGTGGAGGCAGGGCTACCACTGGGCTGCCTGTGGGCTGGTTCAGGCACCTGTGGGTATGCTGGGTCCATGGGCCATGCAGAGCATGTTGAGAATGTGGGGAACCACCACACTCTGATGGCTTTTCTGCTCACTTCATCTGCCTGCCCACCTGGGGGTGAGAGGATGCTGCATGGGTTCAGACACCGGGGTCTCAGTCAGCTCCAGGCAGCTTCAACCAGCCAGCACCCATGTGAATGTGGCAGACTGCAGGCAGGGCCTCCATACAAAGGGAGTCAGTTTCACCAAGTCCAGGGCAAGGCACACTCCAGCTGTGGGTTTGGTTCCAAGACGGTGCTATATCACAGTTTGTCAGGTTAGGAGCGTTTTTTCTCTCCTTGGACTTCCTCTATGAGCAGCTACATTAACTCCCAGCGGGGCCTGGGTCCTGAAATGATTGGTGGTGCGTATTGTGGCAGGGATTTCTGGTGTTTGTGGCAGCAGATTTTTCAGCTGTTTTCAGTATGTTTTACCTGCTTGGACTCCACAGTGGAGACTCAGTAAATATTTGCTAAATGAAAAAAAATTTCTTTTCATTTCTAATAAGAAAAAAAAAATATGTATTTGTTAACATAATTTTTGAAACCTTGGTCAGAATTATAAAACATGACATAACTACACAACAAAAAAGAAGGAAAATGTCATGTCTTCCAGGTTATTTTCACACAGTCCGAATAATCAAACAGAAACTATTGAATAACATCAATATTAGGCCTCATTTAAAAAATAATCTGATATTTAAATCAGTCTTATTACCATGTGTCTATTTAATGTGGTTATATTTTAAATTATTAAATCAATGGTGTATATATCATTAAAGGTAACTTAGGTAACAAGCAAAATATCACTTGAATCAGTGAATGCTTATTATATTGACTGATTATAAGATAAATAAAATCAATTGCTTTTCAATAAAGAGTGGTATATTGTAGATGATAAAAACCAAAATTTAAATCCCACTTTGAATACTGACGACAAAATACTTTTACAATAAAAATAACCAAAGTATTTGTAACATATAATTGTGAAAAAAATATATAAAAGAAAAGCCTTGAATAAAAAGGGAAATGATCTATGTTTATGCATGAGAAACTGAACAATATAATACTTGTTTTCTCAAGTTAATTTTGAGATGTCATTGTCAATATAGTTGACTAAATATATATTCATTCATTTACTTATTCATAAAATATTTTTGAGAACTTAGTAGCATCCATATTCTATGCTGGGCACTGGGGATTCCACAGGAGAAAACCAGGTGGATTGTCACAAAGGTTAAAATGGCAGTCTTTAATATATAATTTATGAAATAAATGTATACATGTTATTTTCAAATACTTATAAATTTCACTATGTAATAACCAAAAATATAATAGGTTTATTCTCCTAGAAGAAACAAGTAAGTCTAGCAAATATTATTTTGATAAATTGATATCCAAATGAAAGTCTTCAGTGACAGCAATGAAGAGCAGGGGTAGGCTCTCCCCTTCAACACAAATCAAAATCTAGATCAAAGGACAGATTAGAAGTCCAAGAAAAATATCTTATGACACAGAAATTTAGCATATGATAGATTAGGATTTCATAGTAACAGGGAAGAGAATCATCATTTAACAAATGATGCTGGGAAAACTGGTTAGCAATTTAGGAGTAAAAATTAATTAATACCCACACCTTACAGCACATGCCAAAACAAATGACAAATGGATTCATTAAGTACACACACACATAATAAAAAAGAATTAGTCATATCTCATGAAGTGTGACAATTAAGCTTTAAATCATTGGAGAAAAATCAGAAAGGAAGAGATAAATTCAATACTGTGTGAATTTTAAACATTTATATATTGGCTAATAAGGTAAACATTTAAAAATACATAGAATGAAAAAACTTTGACACCAAATATAACTGACCCAATTTATACTATAATTTTTATATCTGATAGGGAATTAACTCACACAAATTCATGAAGAAAAAAATCAAATCCCCAAGAGAGAAGGTAAAGAGAAAATTCACATTGGAGGCAATGCATTTCTGTTTAAAAGGTATATTCTGTTCAATAATCATAGAAATGTATAATAAAGGTATTAAAATGCATACTTTATATATTTTAATTGAAACAGGGACAACATTACTGTGAAATATCTGTATCAAAAGGAGGTAATTTTAGTGTAATTGAAAAGCCATTTGGAAAGACTCATTAACCATTGTCCTCCTAGCCTGTGGCTCACATTCTTAAAGCACTGTTAATTCTACTTCCATAATATATCTTAGATCTGACCAGCTCTCCACTTCTACCTCCTTTTAGTTTAAGCCCCATCAGCTTTGTTTGAAGGCTGCAGCAGCATCCTCCCTCATACTCTGTTTTGATTCTTCTTTATTCTGCACTCAGAAGACAGAGGGACCTTTCTGAAACACAAATTGCATTGTTATTCTTCTGCTTAAAAGCCTCCACTGGCTTCTTATTACATCATTGTTAGACAAGAGCCAACATTCTTAATTGTGGCCCCTGGCTGCACCATCTCACTGGTCTTCAGCCTCATTTTTTGTCAATATTTTCTTCCCTCAAAATGCACTAGTCACTCTATTCTTTCTTTTCTGTTTCCAGTTTCAAGATCTCCTTTGAGCATGCTATTCCCTCTGCCAGGAACGCTGCTCTCTGTCTTCCCAGGGCTGGCTTCTTCTCTTCCTTGAGATTTGGCTATGAGTGTCCTCACTTCAGTGAGAACTTCTCTAACACCGTGCCTCAACTGAACCACCTACTTCCCTCTTTTATCCTGCTCACATCCTTCACCATTTATTTTCTTTTTCTATAGTTCACACAATTTATGAAAATTTATCCACTCTTTCTTTCTTGGAAATCTCTTCACCAAATTCTCAGTCTCATGAGCAGAGTCTCTTCTGTTCTCTTGTCTGTTCTTAGCACCTTATCCAGTGCCATATGCATAGTTCATTGGCATGGCATGTGATAATTATTTACAGAATGAATAATAAGTTAATGAATGAATGAATGGTCTCTGCCCTCAGTGCTCTCAACTTCCCACTTGTTTCTATGTGACCATAATATGTCTTATTTTAGGTATACTAATGTTTGCTTATTGCACTCAAGATAAAGTGCAGACCCTTAAATGGGTGTATTAGTTTTCTAGGGCTGCAGTAACAAATTATATTATATGGCAAGTATTTTAGGCAAACGAGAAATAAAATTATATCCATATTAAGAATATAGCAATGCGAAATGTGCATGGATATAAAGGGCTCAAAATAAATATGAAAAGATAAAGAATGCTCATATACTAAAGTGTGAACATTTTGGGAGGTAATATCGTGGGGGGTTTCCCTCTATTTTCTCTTAGTTTTGTCCAAATGTTATTTGCAAAACAGAAGCAATCTGGGGCAAAATCCTCATGAGATGAGTAACACATCAATTTGAATTTCACCAGAATACAAGTAGCACTTCTTACAAGTTTTCTGGCTATTAGAGATGAAAATGTCTGTCTTTGATGTTGCCTTGGGGTAATTATTATTAGGATGGTTTTTGCAAGAGAAAAGAGTAAAAGTAAAGAAATCCATGTGATCTTAACTTAGAAGAAGGACTATGCTAAGTTCATTTGCTCCACTGTGTTCCTATTTCCATCATCTATGTAATGTAATACAGAAATTTGGACAAGAAAATCGTTTTTCTTTTTCTCTTCATACAGCCCCATAAATCTAGCCATTATTTCTTAGATAACTCTTTACTCACTGATTTGTTTACTATATTCAGGCCTCCACTGGCTGGTGAACTCCTGCAAAAGTGCTTCTCCATTCTCCTGGCACATTAAATTTACCTGGCAAACCTTGAAAATGCAGCTGCCCAGCCCCTTCCAACCCCCAGGTTTTCTAATATAGTAGGTTAAGAATGAGGCCAGGTATCAGGATCTTAAAATCTCCTGGACAACCAGGGTGGAGACCCACTCTTTAAAGGGAAGGCTCTGCTTCTGTCCCTGCACAATTCTCAAGTGCTGAAGAGGAATGTTTCTGGCATGACTGTATTTTGGAAGCAGCCTCTGGATCATCTTTCAGGTTTCAGTTTCAATGTACTATTCTCTAAGAAAAACTTCTCTGATCACCTCATCGAAAGTAGATCTCCATTTCTTTCTGTCACACCATCCTCTTTGTCACAGACCCAACACCGTTTTGTAAGGAGACCCAACCACAGCAATGGAGTCAACAGAGAGAAGAAAAACCAGGATTTTTCACTCTTGAGCGTGGAAATAAGTCAGGCTAGCCAATTAAACTGTGTAAGAGACCCTTGGGTAACAAGGTGAGAAAGCTGTTGGTGTGACAATGCATTTCCCACCAATTTGTTTAATATAATTTAATAGGGGGAAATTGGTAGCTAGCAGAGGGGTGTAACGTATGCAAGTTTCAGATATACAAGAGAAACATCAGAGATATGAATGTTGCTTCTAATTAAAGAGGTTTTTTGTTTTTTTTTTTCTAGGATCTTAGGTGTTTCCTCAATTTTCTCTACTGAGTACATGTTACTTTAACAAGCAGCTATGTAACATTAGTAATAATAAGATTTTCCTTTAGAAAAAAATTGTTGATGTGAGTCCCAAGTGGGTTTGGCTTAAAAGCAACCATGAAGATTACTGCGGGGGTGTATCTGTTTCCTGCCTGCCAAATTGCTTTCCAAAATCCAACAGCAATAGCGTAACCCTCCTCTATATTTGCACTTTGCAATTTTATTGCTTTCACTCAATAAACTCTGTTTCTATAATTTCCTGGTTCTGCAGAGTTTAAAGTGTGTTTCTCTCTTTTAGCCAAAATCAGGTCAATTTTATTGGCTCTAAAAAATAGGTAGTTACATGGTTAGCAAGACTATGAAAAGGTATCAGATGACTCCAAGTTTATGGAAATAGCTTTAAATAGGTTCCAAGTTTATAGAAAGACTGAACATCAACCATGCTGACTGCAGCAGAAAGTGGAAATTAAGTCTTCCCTGAGGATAGTCGACAGTTTAATATAATTTTTAATGATGAAACATCTTTAAATTAGGAGTGCAGCTATTTTGACCACGGAGGGAAATACATAATGTAAACCCTTGAAAGAATGAAGAATGAAAGTGAATCGAATAAGGAAAGATGAGAAGCAAAATAGCATCTCAACTTCTAAGATGATAAAAGTCTGGCCTCCAGGGACCCATTTTCAAAAGTGTCCTCTACAATAATACCCTTCCCCAAACAGCAGTGGTGTTTGCAAATAGGTCCCAATTACATGACTTGATTACAGATTCATCCCAGGGTCTTAAGCAACAATGAGATTCAACACTCTTTCTTCTACCTCTCTGCCCTTGCAATATTGGATAAAGGGCAGCTTCACAGAATTTCAAATATTTTTCTCTTGGGCAGGAAAATATGAGAAACACATATGCAAAGTGATAAATGTTACAGGAAGTGTCCAAGGGAGTAAGGTTTGCTGTTCTATTTATCTCTCTCTTGCTTGAATGACACATCTCCTGATTATTAGGAGTGTGTGTGTGTGTGTGTGTGTGTGTGTGTGTGTGTGTGTGTGTGTGATTTAGTTTTTGCAGTTTCATCTACATACATTTACATCCAAAAAGCATTGTATGAGTATTATTTGTAATACACAGTAAAGGCCAGAGTTTGCTTTTGTTCTTCCAGGTCATATCTGACTTTTTCTGAAAAAGCACATGAAAACATCTCCACTTGAAAGAATAAAGAACAAAACCAAAAAATTTAGATTCTACTCATTTGCATGAAAAGCAAACCAGAAGGCCAATCTCCTGACAAATAAGTTAGTGCTGTTTGAGTTAAACAGTGCTAAATATGCATAGGAATTACATCTGAATCTTCTAATGCCAGTTCTCATGAAGCAGGTCTAGAGTGAGAGCTGAGATTCTGTTTTTCTAATAAGCTCTGATGCTGCTGGTCCCAGCACCATACTTTGAGAAGCTAAGCATTAAATCACAGTAGCCAGCCAGAGTACAGTACTTAATCATACTTTGGGCTGAACTTGCTGAGGTGAACTAGTTTTTTTTTCCAGGATAATTTCATTTTTCCTCTTGTGAGAGGGTCCCAATTAAGATGAGGAGAAAATGTGGGACTGAGAAATTTAAGGTTTCTGAAGTACTTAATATGTGCCAAGTACTGTGACTGACATTGCTCACCCTTAACATTATTTAATTTTCACTGACACATATATTATTTTCTCCTTTGTATCTACCATGAAACATCCTCAGAGAACTTAAGAGACTTCCCCAAGGTAACTGAGCTAAGTAACAGAAGGCATCTGATCCAGTTCTTCTGACCCAGAATCCTTCCTGTGGTTTATATTGACATAGTAAAGATAGCATCTTTGAACTAATTAAAGCACATCTTTGTTTTGTGACCTTTTTTTAAAAATGGATTTAATATTTCCAAGATAGAGGATATACAATGCGTGATGCAACTGCTTTGCCGGTGACTACTGATCCTGACACAGGGGTTCTCAGCTTGGAGGAGGTACAGAGAGATTGCAATGCTAAAACGCAATTTTGGATAGATACTAAAATAACTTTTACTTTCATCCCTTTGGTGTGGAAGATAAAAATCTTTTAAAAGCCAGAGCCCAAAGAAATGTAAATACAGCTTATTCAGGTCTGACATTTCAAAAGAGGTCACTCCCACCAGCAGTGCCAGCCCTTGTCTATTATCAGGTTTTCTGCCACTCATGTTGATTAAGGATGATAAACAGTGCGAGCACTTGGGATAGACCAGAGGGCACAAAGAGAGATGTAGTTGAAAGGGACCACATTCCCTGAGAATAGAAAAGCCCATCTTCTCTACATGCCTTTGCTTCCAAAGAGGAAATATTGCTCTTTCAGAGATACAGCAGTCATTTCCCAGAATTTGGTTAGAATGTCAACTGAGGAGAAAGTCAGTAAAGCTATGGGATCCACCAACTGGAAGAGTAGCCACTGGAATCATTTGGCTCCCAATGAGATCCCCATTTCATTCTCTCAGACTGTTCTGAGCTTGGTTTTCAAATTAAGACAAAAGGCAACTGGCTTATTTCACTTAACAGAATGTCTTCCAGGTTCATCCATGTTGTTGCAAATGATGGGATTTCCCTCTTTTTAATAGTTGAGTAGTATTCCATTGTGTATAACACCACATTTTCTTTATTTCTTCATCCATTGATGGACACTTAGGATGATTTCACCTCATTTAAATGTGGAATCTAAAACAGTTAAAAAAAATTTTTTAGAGAGGAGAATAGTGGTTAAACAGGAGCTGAAGTGAGGGAGGTTGAGGAGATGTTGGTCAAAGGTACAAAGTTTCAGTTAGGCATGAGGAACTGATTCAAGGTATCTATCATAGGAAACGGTAACTATAGTTAATAACAGGGTATTATATACTTGAAAATTGCTGAGAGAGTAGATTTTAAGTGCTCTCACCAAAAATAAATGATAAATATGTAAGGTAATGGATATGGTAATTAGCTTGAATTAGCCATTCCACAATGGAGATATATTTCAAAACATCATGTTGTACAGCACAAGTATATATAATTTTTATTTGTTAATTAACAAAAAGACACTGGGATACATGAAAGCTTTTGAGGAATACAGGGAGTCCTTTTGTCAAAGCTGCCTCATCTCTACTCCTCCCGATGCCATGGCATATCCCAACACTGGAGATGGTCCCATGGGCAATGGTATCTACTTTATGCTTTTTCTCTGCCTGAGAGAAAAGTGTTTTGTTGTTGTTGTTGTTTGTTTTGTTTTTTATTTTAGGTTCAGAATTTTGCTGACTCCTTATTAACTACGAGGTAAGAGAATCCCATGCAAGCCCAAGATTCTGTGTATTGGGGGTCTGTCCTGTCTTTTTCTTTTGATTTTGACAGTCTCTGCTTTCTTTCCCCTCTGCTATTCCTTTAAAACTTATAGCATTTTTCTTTTTAGTGTTCAGAAATAGATTTTGGATTCAATGACTGTCTTCTGTATTACCAAATCTCCAGAGGCAAGGGAATAAATGGAGTGGGGAGATACAGGAAAAAAATACTCAAGTCTGTATCTCAATAAATTATAACAGTGATTAATTTTCTTTTAGTTTGCTTGTTTTCCCCCAGGAAACACATTTTTAAGGTATAGTAAAGGGTTTTGATACAAACAGATTACGATTCAAAGCCCCAAACTGTAGCAGAATAGCTGTGTGAAGCTGAGCAACTTGCTTAAAACTTAGTTTTCTGTTGTGCAAAATAAGTTTAATAATACTGATCCCTACAGGTTGACATAAGAGTTATAACAAAAGTTCTAAACACTGCTCTGTCTCATAGTGCCAATAAATTTGATGTCTGTTATCTAAGATGTGTGCAATCAAACCAGAGGAATTATATATTCCAGAGATATAATATTATTTATCCTACCATATTCATAGCAATTTGAAAGGGAACTTCATATCAATTCCAAATAATCTTCAATCTATAAAACTCTAAAGTGAGACTAATCCTCAGATGACTTATACCCACCAATTCAATCAGTTTAAGACAGAAAGAAAAAAAAAGAAAAGAAAAAGAAAGAATGATTCTAGTACACAGTTCATGGCTGAATTAATTTTCTGACTTTTTTCTTCAGAATATAAAAGATGTTCACCTCCATCATATAAAACCTAGTCAATGTTTCTCAGTCACTTTCATATCATAATAAACAGCAAAAATGGTAATATTTGCACAATACCCTGAATCAAATGGTTGAGGCAGCTTGCAGTGGAAAGGAATGGACTTGGAGGTTCAGACAGCCTCATGTCTCATGTGGCAGCCTCTAGGGATGACAAAATCAATCTTAAGGCCTACCTGCAATTTATCCAGGAATGCCAGAGGCCAGAAGTTAGAAAGGTCTGAGTGGAACATAGAAAATGGTATCGCACATGTATGGAATAAGAAATATATCCCTTTATTTTGGATACAAATTTTAAATTGGAATATATAATTAATCCATTAATCAATATGCCCATTGATTCATGAGTTAATCATTAAGTGACTTTTTTTTTTTTTTTTTGTCTTTTTTTGTGACTGGGAAGGGGATCGCAACCCTTGGTGTGGTGTCGACCGCACCACACTCAGCCAGTGAGTGCACCGGCCATTCCTATATAGGATCGGAACCTGCGGTGGGAGCGCCGCCCCGCTCCCAAGCACTGCACTCTCCCGAGTGCGCCACGGGGCCGGCCCAAGTGCCTACTGTTATTTATACAGAAAGGAATAAGACAGAGTTCCTGCTTTTGAGAGGCTTATGGTCTGGGATAGCGGTCTCCAGTAGAAATATAATGCAAGCTACAGATGAGAGATACATGTGCAATTTAAAATTTTCTAGTAATCAATCTAAAATGATAAAGCACAGCAAAAACAAAACAAAACAATAACGAAAACCAATTAACAGAGCAAAAGGACAACCTACAGAGTGGTGGAAAATATTTGCAAACTATGCATCTGACAAAGGATTAATATCCAGAATATACAAGGAACTCAAAAAACAGTAAAAAAAAAAAAAAAAAAAAAAACCCAAATAACTTGATTAAAAAATGGGCAAAGAACTGACTAGACATTTCTCAAAGGAAGACATACAAATGGCCAACAGACACATGAAAAAATGCTCAACATCACTCAGCATCAAAGAAATGTAAATCAAAACCACACTGAGATATCATCTCACCTCTGTTAGACTGGCTACTATCAAAAAGACAGAGAATACCAAATGCTGGCGAGGATGAGGAGGAAGGGGAGCCCTCTTGCACTGTTGGTGAGACTGTAAAATGGTGTAGCCATTACAGAAAATGGTACAGAGCTTCCTCAAACAACTACAGATAGAACTGCCATATGAACCAGGAATCCCATTGCTGAGTATATACCCAAAGGAATGGAAATCATCATGTCAAACGGATACCTGCACTCCCATGTTTATTGCAGCTCTAATTTACAACAGCCAAGAGTTGGAACCAAACTAAATAGCCATCATCAGACAAGTAAATAACAATGTGGTACATTTACACAATGGAATACTACTCTGTCATAAAAAAGAATGAAATACTTCACACAAAGAGAAACACCATATGTCCTTATTCATAAGTAAGAGCTAAAAAATAAACAAATAACTAAGAAAAGAAAGGTACAGCAATAACAATGATACATTGAAACTGTGAAAGGAGACAACAAAACTGAGGTTACCAGAGGTGGGAAAGGGGGAGTAGGAGAAAGGTATGGGAGAAATTGGTAAAGGGCCATGAAAAATGATTACATTGTATAATGTTGAAGATACTAATTACCCTGATTTGCAAATCACATATTGCACAAAGGTATTGATATTCGACTCAACTCTGTACCCCACAGATATGTATAATCAACTATGTTTGAATAAGTTAATACATAAAAGAAAAAAATAATTTCTAGTGATCTAAAAAGAAATAGGTGATATTAATTCTAAAAATATGGTATAATTAATCCCAATATATCCAAAATATTGTCATTTCGACATGTAATTAGTATGAGTCATTGACATATTTTGAATTTTAGTTCTTGTTACCAAATCTTTGAAATCTAGTATCCATATCACAATTAGGACTAGCCATAGTCCTAATGCTGAATAGCCACATGTGGCCAGTAACTGCACAATTAAACAGTTCAAGTTTAGGAAGATAAGACAAGCATGTAAACAAATAAGAGCAAGTCTACCATGTGAATTAAAGGTGTAGTTTTTAATAAAGGAGGCTTATGTGTTTATCAACTTCCTTCCCTCCCCTCCCCCCACACACTCAGTTGATGGGGCTGTGGCAAATGCCCAGTGTGTATTCTTCATGCACCTGTGTAAAATCAAACAACAAAAGCATGGGCCTTGGTGAGAAGGAAAGAGATCATATGGGAGAAGAAGGTTGAGAGAAGAGAAAGGGAGAGAGAAGTCTAACTTGACAAGATCTTTCATTTTAGTAAATATAATTGAGATGACTTAAAAAGCATTAAGCCCCACATCCTCAGTCATTTCTGTTCAAATGATTGGTTGCTGATACCTAGTTTGGGAACAAGTGACTTATATATAGTCTTTATGAAGGGACAGCCTCTAGAACCAAACTAGGCTGTAAAATGAAATGTAATTGACTAAGTGGCTCAAAGGAAGAGGAGAAATGTAATTCAATAAGTAAAAGGACTAAAGAGATATGCAAAATGTATGGGTTTCTTATGCCTGGCATTTTAGGATAAGACTGTTCCTTATTTTAAAATTGGAATTGTTAGCAGGATTACTCAATATCAGCAGCATAGAAGTTGGCTTTGGAACTTTAATCGAAGGTTTAAATTAAAGTGACCTCAACTAGGATGAAATACCTTTAAAGAAGCTGAGATATAAAATATGAGCCATTTTCAGGAAATGGAAGGCGATTGGGAGTTGTTGAAAATGGGCCAACTAAAGTAAAAAGGGAAAATAAAGAAACAGATTACAGGACAAAAGCCTGAGCACGTAATTTAAAACAAAAATGGTTTCCTATGGCTTATGATGAGTGATAAACAGAGTCCACTGTGTGGCCATAAAAATATATCTTTAGTTCAGAAAATATGAGCCTCACTGTCAGCTTAATGTAGTGATTTAAGTTCATAGCCTTTCTCCTTGAAAGAGTTACAAGGCTGAAGTTACCCATCATTCTAAATCATGTGCATTTGGAAATTATGAACTGCAGCCAAGTGGCATTAGTTTTTAGTGCAACTTAATCATGAATTTACCTATTTCAAGTTATTGTTTAGTTACATATTTCTTAAAGCAGCTAGTGTGGTGGAGTATTAATAGCTATAAAACTTCATTAAATTGGCATTAAACTTCTGAGAAAAACCCATAAAACTCTAAAGAAAGCCCAACACTGGAGTTCAGCCTCCTCTGGCTTCAAGTCAACTTTGATATAATAAAGTCATTCAAAAGACTCAAGAGGAGCCAAGAAGATCTATTGAGAAACCTCATGGTGTTACTGCAGGAAATCTCTGATTCACCTAGAAGACTAATGAGCATAAAAACCATAGGAAATTCTGAGATAAAGCTTCCTAAGAAACACTAAAATAGCAAAAGAGTATGTTGACTCTATTAGCATATGAAGACTAGGCAAAAAAGAAAAGGAAAGAAAAGAAAAAAGTAGGGCTAAAATGGCCATTCACAATTCTTCCATAGAAAGTCTACTCCCTGTGTCTCGGCAGCAGGGTCTCCAATTCCAAAGTCGTCATTTTATCAACATGCTGAGAAAAGAGCAGATTCACAAAACACTGATTGCCAAGCAGAGTTACACAAGTGCAGGAGCCACTCTATTTTAAATGAGGAGCACAATTCCTGCCATGGGGAATTTTCCAATTGGAAGATGGAGGGAGGGGAGAAGGGAAACAAACATTTCTGAGAATTAATGTTAGATGCTTTGTAGCATTCAAGCTGTTGTTCATTGGCCATGACCTTCTGCTTCACCTGGGAGCTTGTTGGAAATACAGAATCTTAGGCCATCCTCCTTTGGATCCTAATCCCTTTGTACAAGATTCCAGATGATTGTGAAGCCCCCAAAAATTTGAGAAGCAAAGCTTCACATCGCTTTTGTCGTTTAAGGCATACAGCAATTCCACCTTACTTCAGAAATAGGAAAAGAGAAGCTCTGTAAACTGTCCAAAGTTGCTCTGCTAGTCAACTGTAGAAATGAAATTCTAACTTTAAGCATTCAAATTCCTCTAAAAACACATTCCTCTAAGAACAAAAATGAAAGTATCAGTAAACTTAAAGGAACAACAAAAGATTTCTAGAGATTGTATTTTGTTCACTCACATTTGCTTTTCTCTTTTGCAAGGAGCGCCAAACAGTTGCTTAATAAAGGGTTACTGGATTAAGAATTTATTTGTGGAGTGCCTATTTTGTGTGAAGCATTGTGTGTGTGAAAAAAGTGTGAGACAAAATTCCTGCCTTCCTGGAGCATTTGTATGGGAAGACGGGATACAGAATTATGCAAAGAAAATATCAAGATGAGGAAGCTCTTTGTGTTGAGTGTCCCAGACAAAGAGTCTCCATTGCATGTCACATTGATCAGAGTAACCCAGAGAGCAAGGCAAGGAAAGAAAGTGCTCAATAAATATTAACCACTAATATGATTGTTATTGTTAACTTTTCCAGAGGTGAGATCAACATATTTATTCTGGGGGCAGTGCAAGGAGTGGTCTTTCCTGTGGACAGAGTGGAAGTAAGGAGAGAAATTTTGAATGCGTGTTAATGGTCTAGTTGTAAAAAAGAGAAAGAAACTGTATTTTACCACCTCCAAAAGCCAATGAACACTGAAGACAAACAATAAAAGGGAAAGAAATAAAAGACATTTAAAACATGCAAATGGAAATTGATAAAATGCTGGGAATAAGACAATACCTTTTAGTTATAACCCTAAATATAAATGGATTTATTTTCCCACTTAAAAGACACAGATTGGCTCATTGGATTGAAAAACTAGACCCAACTATATGCTGTTTACAAAAGACTCACATCACCTCTAAAGACACACATAGACTAAGAGTGAAGGGACAGGAAAAGATACCATACAAATAGAACTCAAAAATGAGTAGGAGCAGCAATTCTTATATCAGATAAAATAGACTTTAAACCAAAACTATAAAAAGGCACAAATAAGACCACTATATAATGATAAATGTATCTATTCAGCAAGAAGACATAACAATCATAAATCCCAACATTGGAGCACAGACATATAAAGCAAATGCTATTAGACTTAAGGAAAGAGATAGACCCAAGTATGATAATAATTGGGGACCTGAATACCCTTCTCTCAACATTGGACAGATCATCTAGGCAAAAAATCATCAGAGAAGCTCAGGATTTAAACCACTCTTTAGACCAACTGGACTTGGCAGATATCTACAAAACATTTCATCCAACAACTACAGAGTATTCATTCTTCTCATCAGCACATTGATCATTCTCCAGGATAGAGAGCACATTATGTCACAAATCAATTCTCAACAAATAAAAAAAAAAAAAATGAGCTCATTTCAAGTATCTTTTCAGACCACAATGGATTAAAACTAGAAAACAATGACAAGTGAAACTCTGGAAACTATACAAACACATGGAAATTAAAGAATATGCTCCTGAATGACATATAGGTCCAAGAAGAAATTAAATAGAAAATCAAAAAAATTCTCAAAGCTAATGAAAATAAAGACACATCATATCAAAATCAGTGGCATACTGCAAAAGCAGTAGCAAGAGGGACTCTTTTTTTGCAATGAATGCTTGTTTCAAAAGAATAGAAAAATTTCAAATAAACAACCTAATGCTGCAACTGAAAGAAACAGAAAAGCAAGAGTAATCCAATCCAAAAATTAATAGAGAGAAAGAAATAATTAACATCAGAGCACAACTAAATGAAATAGAAACCTAAAACACAATAAAAATGATCAATAAAACAAAAAGTTGGTTTTCTGAAAAGATAAACAAAACACTGAAACCATTAGCTAGACTAACTAAAAAAAGAAAAGACCCACATAACAAAAATAAGAAATGAAAAAGGAGTCACTACAATTGGTACCACAGATACAGAAAGAAACATTAGAGACTATTATGAACAACTATATGCGAACAAATTAGAAAACCTGGAGGAAATGGACACCTTTCTGGACACAAAAACTACCAAGACTGAACCAAGAGGAAATAGAAAACCTGAACAAACCAGTAACAAGCATCGAGATTGAGGTAGTAAATGCAGTCTCCCAACAAAAATGCCCAGGGCTAGATGGCTTTACTGATGAGTTCTCTGAAACCTTTAAAGAAGAATTAATACTAACTTTCTTCAAAATATTCCTAAAAATTGAATCACAGGCCATTCTCCCAAACTTATTCTACGAGGCCAGCATCACCCTGACACCAAAACCAGACAAAGATACAACAACAACAAAAAACTATAGGCCAATATCTTTGATGGACATAGACACAAAAATCATCAATAAAATATTAGCAAGTAGAATACAGAAACCTATCAAAAAGTTATCCACCACAATTCAGTGGGATTCATCCTAGGGATGCAAGGATGTTTTAACATATGCAAGTCAATAAATTTAATTAAAAACATCAACAAAATCAAGGACAAAAACCATATGCTTATCTCAACAGATGCAGAAAAGCATTTGACAACATTCAACATCCCTTCATGAAAAAGGCTCTCAGCAAATTAGATATAGAAGGAAAGCATCTCAATGCAATAAATGGCATACGTGACAAGCCCCCTGTCAATATTATCATGAATGAGGAAAAGAGCTTTTCCCTTAAGCATGAACAAGACAAGGATTCCCATTCTCACCACTTTTATTTAACATAATATGAAAAGTACTAGCCAAAACAATCAAGCAAGAGAAAGAAATAAAGGGCATCCGATAAGAAAAGGCAAAGTCATATTGTCCATGTTTGCAGATAAGAGATGATCTTGTATATAGAAAAGCCTAAAAACTATACAAAATAACTCTTAGAGTTTATAAATGATTTCAGTGAAGTTGCAGGATACAAAATAAACATGCAAAAATCAGTAGTGTTCTCTCTTTTTTTTTTACTTCAACAACAAACTAACAGAAAAAGAAATCAAGAAAGTTAGCCCATTTACCATAATCACCAAAAAAATCAAATAACTAGGTATAAATTAATCAACGATGTGAAAAATCTCTGCAACAGGAACTGCAAATCACTGTTGAGAGAAATTAAAGAGGATTCAAGAAGTTAGAAAGATACCACATGCTCTTGGATTGGAGGAATTAACATTGTGAAAATCTCCATAGTACCCAAAATGATCTACATATTCAATGCAATCCCCATCAAAATACCAATTACATTCTTCACAGAAATGAAAAAAACAATCCTAATATTGATATGGAATAACAAAAGGCCCCAAATAGCCAAAGCAATACTAAGTATAAAACATAAAGCTGAAGGCATAGCACTACCTGACTTCAAATTATAGTACAAAATTATAGTAACCAAAACAGCATGGTACTGGTATAAAAATATACACTTGGGCCAATGGAACAGAATAGAGAACCCAGAAATCAACCCACACTCTTACAACCAACTGATCTTCTACAAAGGCACTGAGAACATACATTGGGGAAAAGACTGCCTCTTCAGTAAATGGTGCTGAGCAAATTGGACATCCATATGAAGAAGAATGAATCTAGACCCATATCTCTAGCCATACACCAAAATCAACTCAAAATGAATTATACTTAAATATAAGACTTGAAACTATAAAACTTTTAAAAGAAAACATAAGTGAAATACTAAGGAAGTAGGACTTGGCACAGACTTTATAAATATGACCTCAAAAACACAGGCAACAAAAGGAGAAATAAACAAATGGTATTATCTTAAACTAAAAGCTTCTGCACAGCAAAAGAAATACTAACAAAGTGAAAAGATAACTTACATAATGGGAGAAAATATTTGCAATTTCTGAATCTCACAGAGGATTAATATCCAGAATATACAAGGAACTCAAGCAACTTAATAGTAAAAGAACAGGTAACCTGATTGAAAAATGGGCAAAGTATCTGAATAGGCATTTCTTGAAGGAAGATATACAAATAGCCAACAGACACGTGAAAAAAAGCTCAGCCTCACTAAGCATCAGGGAAATGCAAATCAAAACTGCGTTGAGATATCGTCTCACGGCTGTTAGACTGGCTATTATTAAAAAGACAGAGAATACTAAATGCTGGCTAGGAGGCAGAAAAAGGGGGACCCTCCTACACTGTTGGTGAGACTGTTAATTTGTGTAGCTATTATGAAAAACATTGTGGAGTTTCCTCAAACAACTACGGAAAGAACTGCTATACAATCCAGCAATTCCACTACTGGCTATAAACTTAAAGGAATAGAAATCATCATGTTGAAGGAATACTGCACTCCCATGTTTACTGCAGCTCTATTTACAATAGCCAACATTTGGAACCAACCTAAATGTCCAGAGTTGGATGACAGAATAACAAAAATTTTACACAATGGAATTGTACTCTGCCACAAAAAAGTATGAAATACTGCCATTCACAGCAACATGTATGAACTTAGAGAAAACTATGTGAAGTGAAATAAGCCAGGCACACAAAGAGAATCACAGCCTTAAACTCATAAGTGAGAGCTAAAAATATAAATAGATTGATAGATAGATAAATGAAAAGAAAAAAGAAAGATACAACAATCCTAATGGTACATTTAACTTTCAAAAGGAGAGAACAGAACTGAGGTCACCAGACGGGTGAAAGTGTGAGGGAGAGGCAGGTAAGTGTGGAATTGGTAAAGGGCCATGAAAAATTATTATATTGTATAATGTTGAATATAGTAATAATCCTGATTTGAGCATCACATATTGCATACAAGTATTTATATTCAACTCTGTACAAACAACCATGTTTCAATAGAAAAATAAAAAATAAAAAACAAAGACAAAAGCAAAAAAAGGTAAAGGCCTAATTGTGGAAAGTTAGCTGGTCTCTGAGTTGAGACAATATTCTGTAGGCAATGATAAGTTACCGGTTGAGGCTGAGAGAGTGAATATCACGATGAAAGTCGAGCCTGCACAGCATTTAAAACTATTTGTAATTATTGGATAAGTCCTGAGACTTTTGGCAGCACTTATAGCTCTTACAATAAAAATAAACTGAGATTAGTGCACCAAACAAACAAACAAAAAAAAACAAAAAACAAAAAAACCCCAGCATTATGCTGGCAGGGTGAAACCAGGCATTGAACCTATTCCAGGAAAAATGAAATCTCCCTCCCTGGTTTCTAATGGGTGTAAACAAAACTTTCTCTAGGAAGATTTTCCTGATTCTCCAAGGTTATACTAAGCTTAGTTTCTGATTCAGTTTTATCATACCCTATTTTTTCTTTGCCACATAGGTTAACATGTTAGATAGATAAGTAAGTATGTAAGATAGATGGATAGATAAATAAGTGATAGATAGGTGATAGATAGAAAAATGATGCAAACTGAACCCACGTTCATCTTGCTGCTAGATCCCTGCACCTAGACCAGCAGGTAGTCCATGGTAGATCATAAATATTGGCATATTTGGATTACTGAATAAACAAACAAATAGTGTTATTGAGTAGGTTTATTGCACATGGTCTTTAAAGCATGGTCTCTAAGAGTAGCGGGGTAGGAGGCAATGGACAGAAGAAAGTACCCAAATAGTAAAATAATACACATTAAATGCTACTTTGAACATAAGGAGCAGTTTCTTTACCATATATAACCTCAGACAAGCTAATCGCCGTATTTGACCCTTAAGGTAAATGTTATTTCTTATTTTTACAGATAAGAAAGCAAGGCTAAGGAGATTTAAATTATTAGAACAAGTACTTAAGGTTAGTAAGTGGCAACTTTTGCCACTTTCACGCAGTTGCTAGTAAGAATTGAATCTAGTCATTTAAACTACAAGTCCAGTGCACTGTAATATAGATCCCAGCCTAGGCTGATGGACAACAGATGACTTGAAATGTAAAATCAAAGTGAAACTAACACTTTGAAAAAATTATTGGCATTTCTTTCCTTCATTCTTTCTCTGTTAGCTCCCAAATATGAGTGAGCACATGTGGTATTTATCCCTCTGTGCTTTGCTTATTTCTCTCAATGTGAGTTTTGCCAGGTTCATCCATGTTGTTGCAAAAGGGAGTATTTCATTCTTTTTTATGGCAGAGTAGTATTACATGGTGTATATATACCACAGTTTCCTTATGCAGTCATCCATCGATGGACATTTAGGTTGGTTCCACATCTTGGCTATTGTAAAGAGAGCTGCAATGAACATAGGAGTGCAGGTATCCCTTCAGCATGATGATTTACATTCCTCTGGGTATATACCCAGAAGAGGGATTGCTGGATTATATGGAAGATTTACGATAGTTGTTTGAGAAACCTCCATACTGTTTTCCCTAGTGGTTGTACTAACTTATACTCCCACCCACAGTGTAGGAGTGTTCCCTTCTCTCCACACCCTCACCAGCATGTGTTATTCACCGCTTGATAATAGCCAGTCTAACAGGGGTGAGGTGGTATCTCAAGGTAGTTTTAATTTGCATTTCACTGATGGCTAATGATATTGAGCATTTTTTTCATGGATCTGTTGGCCATTTGTAACAGAGTGGAGTGCGGGGGGGAAAGGGGGAGGGGGAGGAAGGTTGAGAGATAATTGGGTGGGGGACACGGGATACAAAAGTAATTTCTGGTAGTGGGTATGCTGCCAATATGAATCTGGCCCTCACATCATGGGCATGAGAGGTGACAATTAGCTTTGTATCTCATGAATATTCGTAATAAAAAACATAAAAAAGAAAAAAAGAAAAAAAGATTGGCTTCAAAATATCAGTGAAACTCACCAAAAGAATTTTCTATTTACAGAGCCGTGGGAAAATCGTCATTTTCCAAAGTAATCTCTCAGTCTGTAAATGGGGAAGGAGGATATCAAAAGAAAAAAAAAATGAACTATGATAAATTTCCTCAAAAAATGTTTATAATCTTTTTTAGGTAAGAAACTACTTGTTGATTTTCCTACAGCAGCATGATCGTTGTGAGTTAATCAAATGCAGTTTCCATTATAGTCTCTTAGAATAATAATCTGTTAGATCACATTTCCTCTCCCCCCACCATCACCTATCTTGCTGAAAATTCTAGCAAATGTCATAGAAACATGAGGTGATGGCAATAAAATTATTTGATAATAGACCTTGTAAAGAATCAAAATGTGGTGGTGTGGTAGATTAAAGATGGATCTACATACTTTGTTTCTCCTCCCTTTATAGGGTGGAGTCTACTTTCCCTTACCTGGAGTCTCTGATGACCTTAGTTGTTTGCTTGACTAATGGCAAGTGATATTCTGGGATATGAAAGCTGTTGCAGCTTCCAGTATGGCCTTTTGGAACTCTCTGTGAACACTGAGCTGCCAAGTAAGAAGCTTGGCTCTCTGATATTGCCTCTTAGAGAGGCCATATGTGAGTTCTTTAGTTAACAGTAGCAGCTGAGTCAACCAGACAGGCCTTCCAGTCATTCTCCCTGCCCAAGGCACCAGACAAGTGAGTGAAGGTATATTGGACCCTACTGTTCATTGCTACCTAAATACCATCAAGTGACCTTCACTGTTACCACCGAGTTTCAATTCCTGATCCACAAAATTATGGAATATAATTATAAAACTGTTGTTTTAAGCTAATTAGTTTGGGGGTAGTTTTTTATGGAGAAGTAGATTATTTGAACATCTGGTATATCCAGTTCTATTCATTGGAAAGCTTTTACTCCAGATCCAGTTTCATCATTATGTTCACACACACAAAAAAATCAAATTAATTCACTAAGGAATAGATTTACTTTGCAAACATGTCAGTATATTTCACAAATGTGTGAATTGATTGTGCAGTAAACAACTAGTCAAGAAGCCCAACCTTTGTTCATTGCCAAATTTGCATTTATAGAAAGAGATTACGGCCCTATCTACCCAAAAATGGAGCAAAGCAAAATTCACAGCAAGAAGCTACTAGTCTATGGAGATGATTTAAAGGTTTTCAGCACTCCTTATGTGCAAAGAGCACCTTGAGTGTTCCAAAGCAATTACTGCAAAGATAACTGCAGATGAAATGAAGCAGAATGTTGGATTTATCTTCATGTACGTTTCTACATAGTAAAATTTCTCCCATTTATCTTTACTCCTTTGACATTAGATTGATCAGTTAACTAGCTTTAGGAGCAAAAGATCAACCAGCTGACAAATTGTTCCCCTTGACTTCAAAGTACACGGAGGCTTAAATTTTAGGACTAATGATTTTAAATCACCCTTCTTGTTAAAACAAAATGCATGATGCAATTTAATCAAATCTCTAAGCAGTTTGTAAAACAGGGTTTGTTTGTGTATGTCAGAAACATTAGGGTAATAAATGGATGTTGAGTGAATGGGGGTAGTGGTGTCTTCTGTGTGTATCACGTGTAGCATTCTATTGAATTAAACAGACATCCCTGTTAATGAAGCGACCACATAAATGCGCCCAGCAATAAACTAAGCAGACCTCATTAGCCTGCCTTTCTGGGGGAAATGAGTTTCTCTTTGTGGCTAACAGTGAAATAAGATATCGAGTGCTCATGTAATAACAAGAAATTCGATCATTCTACCTGGTAAAAGCAAAGCACCCATGGTTTAAATGTGATTCATCCACCAATTTTGGTTCATGTTCAAGGAATTGAGTATTAATAATCATAATAATATTATTTGTTTGTAGTGAAATATTAGTAATGTTATTGTGGCTATAATTATTAAGATTGGCAATTATAGCTTCTATTTAGGTTAGTTTTCTTAAATTAATAGGGAATGTAGGCAATTTTGAGAGTCTAATAAAAGTTAAAGACCTTTTCCTGAAGGAAAGAATGTTCACATGCAGAAAAACACTGACACTGTCAAAGGGCTTATGCATGCCCTATATTCATCTAAGGACCACCAAAGCCCTTTCTTAGTGAGTTTTGGTTTCTAGGTTATGAACTCTTAGCACAAAAGCATTAACTGAGGCGGGCCTTTAATACACAGTCTATTTCACTATTAAACTCAACAGTTTCCCATGTTGGGTATTAGTATCCTCATTTTAGTGTTGAGAAAACTGAGACTCCAGGATAAATCAGCAAAGGAACTGGTTTTGAATTTCAGATGTCTGCTCTCAAAGCTCTTGGTATGTTCAATAACGTCAATCATATTCCTTGAAAAACTGCTTTATAGGAATCCTAAACCTTCCTAAAGTAAAGATGGGGATGGATAATGCACCCTCTTCTAATTTCTAGATACTGGAAAATTGCCACGTTTCAACCAGCATATATACATACATACATACATATATATAAACACACACACACACACACACACATAAATATACAAACACACACAAGAAGATATATATGTGTGTACACATTCTATTTTTATATATATGTAAATAATTAGTAGACACTTGATAGAGGACTGTAATGTGTCAATTACTAGTTTGAGCTAAGTTGTTTTCTTTCTCTATAGATCTTATTTTTCTCATCTGTAATGACAAAAATGTTAAATATTTCAAGTCCTGTGCCAGTTTAAAATTGCAAGAGTTTTGAAATATAATTTGGAGGAAGGAGGAAAGGGCAGGGGGAGGAGAGAGTGGGTTAGGGGGAGAGAATGAAAAAGAAAAACAGACCTCATGTGTATCCAATGTGGAATTATTAAATCAAGCTAATTAACATACAAAGAAAGGAAGACACTGAGATTTACCCCAGTATCTTGCTGTGTTCTTTCAGACAAAACACTTATTCTCAGGTATTTTTAGCACCATCACAAGCATCCCTCCTACATTGACAAGGCTGCCTTCACTCTGAACAACAGAAAATATTGTCAGTATTTAAAAAAAAGAAAATGTTTTCTACCTCTTGCTATTGAGCCTAGTATCTGGACCAGAGTAAACATACTCTCCTATATTTTGCAATAACATTATTAGATGTATACATCTATATGTTGTTGAATCTCATGATGAATCGAACTTCTCTTACCCTGAACTTTATTTTATTTATTTTATTTTTTTGTCTTTTTCATGACCAGTACTCAGCCAGTGAGTGCACCGGCCATTCCTATATAGGATCCAAACCCACGGTGACTGCCGCGCTCCCAGCGCCCCACTCTCCCGAGTGCGCCACGGGCTCAGCCCTCTTACCCTGAACTTTAATAAGAAATCATATGATGTAGTTCCTTTTGGTGTTTGAAAGTACATTTGCTGTTTACAAGCTCTTTTCAAAGATTAATTTTTGTTACCATTGTTATAACAAATATGGTCATTCATGGGAAAATGTAAAGACTTCATACTGAAAATCATTTAAACAAAAGAAGTCACTATGAACACCTCTTATCAGTTCCAGTCCCCAAAAGCACAACTGTTACATGTATCTTGCATACGTAAGCCTACCTGTCTATCGATTTCTTCATCATCATGGTCTATATTTCTAACTACAAACAATGATTTATTATAAACAAATATATTAAAAAGTAAACATATATTTGATTACATTTTAAGTTAAATATTTTAAACCAATTCCCATCCTTATACACAAAGATCTGCTTCGTTCTTTTTACTGATTGCATATAATTCCATTACATGTATTGACATCATTCATTTTGTCCACTGTTGATAGATGTATATTTTTTAATTCCTGTAATTTTGCTATAATGATAAATACTTTTAATAAACATCTTTGTATGAATACCTTTGTACACCTTTGTAAGTGAAGGTATTGTACAAATTTTTTTAAATCTGTAGCTGGGTCAAAAATATGAGTGTTTGAAATGCTGACTGATATCGCTAAATTGCCTTGCAAAACAGTTAGACCAATTTTCATTTCATCTAAACATGCAGAGCAGTATCTGTTTCCCCATTTGGTCAAAATGCGACATTACTGACATTTTCTTTTTTTTTAAACGTAGCCAGTGATATTAGTAAACTATGGCATCTCAACTGTTTCTAGAGGGTTTTTTTTTCACATAAATTATGAATGCATCTCCCTTTCGCTCACCTCTTAATAATTGTCAAATATCTCTGTTTCTATTTTCAAATCATTGTTTTAGAACAATGCATTACTTGTGGGGCACCAGTTATATTTGCTGATTGTAATTTACACAGGAAGAATTACCCTTTCAGATCTTACAATTTCCATATTACTCTCTCTTGTCTGCCATTTATTTGTGCTGTTGCTTGCTAATATATTCATTTATATTCCATCCATTTCCAAGGCTGATTTGAAGTGGCATATGATAAAATAGCAGGCATAAAGAAAAATAGCATTGAAATGAAGGGAAAAATATCCTTAAAAATTAATATTTTGACTTCAGCAGTAAATCTAGTTCTGGGTTACCTAGATATCAAGGCCAAGGGGAGTAGGTAACATTTTGATTAATGCACAGCCTATAGAAAGAGAAAACATATTAGTTCATATGGAATAAACCTTTTTTCCAATGCTCTATTATTTAATGCATGTTTCAGATAGACATGAACAATAGAATATGCATGTCCTCAAAAAGCAGATATTTTCTTCACTAGACTGCTTTAAAAAAGAGAGAGAGAAATATAACCTGAAAGCACCATTCACAGAAAGTATTTCTTGTAAGATAGAAGGTTAATATAACTTGAATATAAATCATTTTATTACATTTAATGTATTCCTTAAATGCATAGGCTCATTGCTATTGTTGTATTGACTTTTAGGTCTACAGAGAAAAAAATGTGGAATATGTTAAATTGAGCAAAGGAATGCCAATGATAATTATGATAAAAATAATTATGATTTATCCTTGCACAAATTGCACCTGCCCTTTTTGCCATTTGTGTTAATTTTTCCCTCACAATGACACAAGAATGGCAGGCAAACCAACTGAGAGAAATTTGGGAACATAAATAACATTTCTCAGCTTTAATTTGGTCCAATCCCCTCTATAAATTGAAAGACATGGCACTGATTCATTAACCCCTTTGTCTTATCTTTATGAGACAGATCTTATGTACCCTAATTGCATGGGTCTCAGTGTTCTCTGATGAACACCTGCTTATTTTTTTTAATATATTTATTTTCTGATGCTTCACCATGTGCTGGTTAAAGAAAATGTTGACTTTGGAGTCAATGGCAATTTCAGAAAAAAAATGGGGAGAAAGCCCAAATAAACTGAATTCAACCATATGAATAAATAAACTTTTCTTAAAAGCTACTCCAATCTTCACCCATTGCACCTGCTGGAGAGTGTTTAAACTCTGGCTTACATCTTTGCTTTTTATTTATTACTATCCAATTATTCTAAACTACTTGATCTCTGAAAACACACATTTCTTGCCTTTTAGAATTTTCCTCCTGCTCACTTTTAGGAGAATTCCCATTGAATGAATTACTGTTGCTTAAAGCCCTTCTATGTTTAATCAACACCTTATTTTTTAAAATTTTTATTGGCCCTTCCTCCCAGGCAGGAACTGTCTTTTTATTTTGAAACACTAAGTGGCTCCTAGTGGCAGGAATGTGCTTCCACCTCCCAGGGCCCAGTGTCTCGCCCCTCTGCATCTGTAGAACTCAGAGTCTTAGGATGTGCTTCCGTAAGTCCTCACAGTTGAGGTAGCTGTTGCTGTCCTCATGTCTTGCCAGAACAGTCTCTATCTATGCTGTGGGTCAAATGAGTCCCCCAAAAGTTCATGTTGGAAGCTTGATGCATGTGAATGGATCAAGAGAATGTGAGAAGTTTAGCTCACATTTGCTCAGTCATTTGCTATGTGATATCCTGCATTGCTGTAGAGAGTCACCACCCACAAGAAGACCCTCACCAGATATGTTCCTGGACTTTGGACTTTGCAGCTTCTGAAACTGTAAGCAATAAATTAAATTTCTTTATATATTACCCAGTTTCAGGTATTCTGTTATAAGCAACAGGAATGGACTAATACAACATCCTCCTCAGTCATGTTCACTCCCAGGCAGTAAGGACATGTCTGAGTTCTGCTCCCATGACTTTGTCATTCCCCTACTTTTATTTGTTTTGAATAAATATGTAACTTTGTTTTTAAATCTGTTTGGTATGTGGTATAGATTGGTTTTGCAGCTTTTAATCAACTGAAATAGAAATTTCTGAATACAGCAGTGTCCGTGCAACAAAAATCTGCAGGGTAAAGTATGGTATTTGACAGAACCACATCTCAGGAACAAATCAGATGAAAAGCATGTTTCACAATCAATCAGACCGTAGAATTTAGTATGCCTTGTAAAACTACCAACTTGGTCATCTCTTCCAACAGATGAATATATCTATATCTATATATATATATATATATATATATAGAGAGAGAGAGAGAGAGAGAGAGAATAGGTATATATGTATATATAAAATCTATTAATGTACAGTGTGTATGTGTGTGTTCATGCACATATTCAGCATCAGTTTGCTTGGTTCTAGTAAGTATTCAATAAATATTTCTTAAACAAACAATAAATTAATATTTCTTAAACAAATAAATAATAAAGCCTTTTCAGTCACTCATCAGGCATTTGTTCACAATTGCTTAGTGCCATGCATGGTGAGAGGTTCTATGATACAACATGGGCCATGCATGAGCCTTGCTTCAAGAAGCCCACAGTGCAGTGGAAGAGGTTTCTCCACATATGCATAGTGTAGTGATGGAGGGCTTCAATGTCAGAATAGAGGTATCCTGGGGCCACTCTGCATCTGCATGTGTGTTCAAGAAGGGCTTCACAGAGGAAGTGATAATGAAGGGTATGTAGGAGTGTGAAAGTTGAACACACCGAGGTTTACATTGGGCAGAAGTAACAGTGTAGACACTGACACCAAGGGCCTCAAATCGCTATCAGGAGGAACACACACACACAGATTTTCACAGGTGCAAAAAGGGCAAACGAATCCATATAAAGCTATTAGTGGTAGATTCATGTTACTACTGCAATGGACACTTTCATACACACCGGAACCGTGGAAGAATAAACTGAATTAGAAATATATTAAAAAGAAAGGTAAAATATATAATATTTACTAATTAAAAGCTAAAATCTAACTTATTAATTTAAATTTAAAAGGTTAAGTCAAAAAAATAATTGAGGAAGAGCCAGTTGGGGAGAAAGCAATGGTTAAATAAATCAGGGAATTTCTGGATTATATGAAATTAAACAAATTTTTCTCTGGAGAATGAAATGCATTTAGAATCCTCCCACTTCTCCAGACCTCCACTGTTCCACACTTAGCCCAATCCCCAGTCTTTTCACACATCTGAATTATTGAGCAAACTTCCTAACTGGTCTCATGCTTTGATTCTCTCCTGGTTGCAATGGGTGTGCCACTTTGGGTGATCCTTCTAAAATGTCAGCCAGCATATGTAACTCTTCTTCTCAGAGCCTTCCAACCTCTTCCGGTGTCTCAAAGAATAAATTCTCATGTCCTTACCCTGTCCTCTAAAATAGTAGATAAACTGGCCCCTTGCTACCTCAGTAGTCTCATCTCCCCCCTCTTCCCATGTAGCACTAGACACGTGGCATTTGCTCATCTTCAAGAATGTGATGCATACTCCCCTGTAGGTACTGCTGCATCACTCCTTTATAATATATCCATATGTCTTGCTCATTTAGGTCTTTACTCAAATGTTAGTTTTCCAGAGATGTTTTTTCTGACTGCCCTTTACTCCATGCTGCTCAATGCTTTAGCTCCTTGCCCTCCCTATTTGTCTTTAGAGTACTTATTTATTTACCGTCTGTTTCCCTCAACTAAAACACAAACTCCATGAGAGGCAGAAATGTTTCACACGTAACTGTATTTCCTGTGCTCAGAGCAATGACTTACACATGGTAGGCACTCAATAGATACTCAATGAGAAAATGAAAAAAAAAAATCTTTCAAAGCCTTTACATGTAATATATTTTATAAAAATGAGTAAATCGTAAAAGTATAAAAAAACAAGAGAACTATATAATATTCTGTGCTTTTTGACAATTCATATATAAAACTATTTTTCAGATCATCTCACACTTATTTATCTATTTAGAAGCTATTCACCTATAATGTTGCTTCCTATCTACCATGAAACCTATCACGTTCTGAACACACTTTGGGAATTGTTGTTCTAACAAATACCAGGGGAAGAGAACTATACCTCCTTAGGGGGCTGCAATGAGCAGGTCTAAAGGGAATGAAAGTGGTATGCAGGTCTATGTCAATGGTAGTTCCTAGTTGTGTGTATGTGTGAAAGGGGTTGTCTGGGCTCTGAGATCTAGAGAGGTAGAAAGAAAATCTCATCAGACAGGTGATGAGATTATTATAGGGAATGACAGTTAAATTGCTCAAATGGAAGTTGTGATGATTAATTTTTTATGTTAACTTGATTGGGCCATGAACTGCCCAAATATTTGGTTAAACATGATTTCTGGGTGTGTCTGAGGGTTGCTAGATGAGATTAACATTCAGTTAGTAGACTTAGTAAAGTCAATTACCATCCTCAAGGTGGGTGGGCCTCATCCAATATGTTGAAGGCTTGCATAGAATAAAGGCCTGAGTAAGAAAGAATTCTTTCTCCTTGCCTACCTGTCTATAAGTTGGGATAGCAGTCTTCTGTCTTTGAAGTCAAACTTGGATTGAAACTCTATCATTGGTTCTCCTGAGTCTTCAGTTGGCTAACTGCAGATCTTGGGACTTCTCGGCCTCCATAACTGCATGAGCCAATTCCTTGTAAGTAAACCTCTCTTTCTCTCTTTCCCTCTCTCTCTTTCTTTCCATCTCTCTCTCTCTGCATATGAGGGATCTTCAAAAAGTTCATGAAAAGATAATTATCTTACATATGTTTGTTTTCTGTCACTTATAACTGAATACCTGAAACTGGGTAACATAATAAAGAAATAATTTATTTGTTACAGTTTTAAGGGCTATGAAGTCCAAGGTCCATGGGGCACATATGGTGAGGGTCTTCTTCCTAGTGGGGACTCTCTGTAGAGTTCTTGGGTGGTGCAGGGTATTGCGGCAAGAGGGCAGAGCATGAGTATGTTAACAGGCTCACTAGCTCTCCTTATGAAGCCTCCAGCTTTACTGCCATGATGACCCACTCATTCATTAACACACTAATACACTAACCTATGAATTGATTAATCCATTCATGATGGCAGAGTCCTCAAGATCCAATCACCTCCCAAAGGCCCCCTTCTGATCATATTGCTACGTTGGGGATCAAACTTCTATATGAGCTCAGAGGATACAAATATTCAGACTATAGTCACACACACACACACACACACACACACACACACACACACACACACACATTCTGTTTTTCTGGAGAACCCATACAAATGTAGATGTTAAGCAAAGGAAAAAGTACAGCACAAAGGAATCTTGACAATGTATTGAATCCACAGTTCTAAGCAAGGATATTATATAGCTCTGTATCAAGTGAGTAGCTGAACATTTTCATAAATGCTGTGTGACTAAACTCTTCTCAGGCCAGATGGAGGTGACGTTTGATGGCTGTGATTTCAATTACATGATCTGGACTCTGGTCAGAGGAGAAATGCTTATGCAGAGGGGAAGGCTCAGGAAGTGGGGAAGAAGATAAAAAAGAACAGGAGGAGAATGATGAGGGAGAAGGAAGGGTGAGAGGGTGGGAAGATCCTGCCAGCACCAAGAGGTCTCAGGTTTTTTCTGTCAATATCTTGTTTAAAAAAAAAAAATTGACATATATTGATTGTACATATTTATGGAGTACAGAGTGATATTTCAATTCATATGTACAATGTGTGATGGTTAAATCAGGGTAGTTAGCATATTCATCATTACAAAAATTTGTTTATTTATTTATTTGACCAGTAAGGGGATCGCAACCCTTGGCATGGTGTGGTCAGCACCACGCTCAGCCAGTGAGCGCACCAGCCACCCCTATATAGGATCCAAACCCACGGACTCGGCGCTACCAGTGCCGCACTGTCCCAAGTGAGCCACGGGGCCAGCCCCAAAATTTATTTTTTGGATGAGAACATTTGAGCTCCTTTGTTCTATCCATTTGAGAACATACAATAAAGTATTCTTATTTATAGATGCCTAACACTACTCTACACCATTAAACTTATTTTTCCTTTCTAGCTGTAGTTTTGTGTCCATTATCCAACTTCTACTCCTTCTCCTCCCCTCTCCCCTTTCCAGCCTCTAGTAACCTCAATTCTACTCTCTATTTCTAAAAGTTCAAACAAAAAAAATATTTTTTTTAGCTCCAACATATGAATGAGAACTTGTGGTATTTATCATTTTGTGACTGACTTATTTCACTTAATATAATGTCTTCCAGGCTTATCCATGTTGACACAAATGACAGGATTTTATTCCTTTTTGTAACCGAGTAGTATACCATCCTGTATATATACCACATTTTCTCCTGATGGACACGTAGGTTGATTTCATATCTTGGCTATTGTGAATACTGCTGCAGTAAACATGGGGGTGCAGATATCTTTTCCGTATGCTGACTTCAATTTATTTGGATAAACACACAGCAGTGTAATTGTTGTATCATATGGTAGTTCTTTATATTTATTTATTTATTTTAATTTTTTAAACATTTATTTGTGCATATTCATGAAGTATAGCATGTTGTTTCAATACATGTATATATTGTGCATTGATTCACTTAGAATACATAGCATCACTTTGTACTTGTTAGTCCACCACTTCCTCTTTCCCCAGACCGCCCTTCCCTCCCTTCCTCTGGCAATGATTACTGTACTCTCTACTACTATAAGAATCATTTTTCTTTCTTTTATTTTTTTTTAATTTTTATTTTTTAGATTCTGCATATGAGTGACATCATGTGGTATTTGTCTTTCTGTGCCTGGCTTACTTCACTTAACATAATGGTCTCCAGTTCCGTCCATGTTGCTACAAATGACAGTATTTCACTTTTTTTTTAGTAGCTGAATAGTATTCCATTGTGTGTGTGTGTGTGTGTGTGTGTGTATACACACACCACATTTTTTTAACCCATTCATCCATTGATGGGCATTTAGGTTGATTCTATCTCTTAGCTATTGTGAATAATGTTTCATTGAACATGGGAGTGCAGGTGTATCTTTGATATATTAATATTATTTCCTGTGGGTATAACCCATTAATAGGAGTGCTGGGTCATAAAGTAGTTCAATTTTTAGCTCTCTGAGGATCCTCCATACTGTTTCCAATGGCTGTACCAATTTATATTTCCACCATCAATGTAGGAGAGTTCCCTTTTCTCTGCATCCCCATTTATTTGTAGTTTTTTGAAGAACCTGCATACAGTTTTCCATAATGACTGTACTAATTTACGTTCTCACCAGTAACATATAAGGGTTCCCTTTTCTCCACATCCTTGCCAGCATTTGTTATTCTCTGTATTTTTGTTAATAGCCATTCCAGCTGGTGTGAGATAATATCTCATTGTGGTTTTGATTTACATTTCCTTGATGATTAGTGATGTTGAATGTTTTTTCATATACCTGTTGTCCATTTGTATGTCTTCTTTTGAGAAATGTCTATTTAGGTCATTTGCTCATTTTTAATTGGAATATTACTATTATTATTATTATCATCATTATTTTGCTGTTGAGTTGTTTAAGTTCCTTGTGTGTTCTGAATATTAATACCTTGTCCAATGAATAGTTTGAAAATATTTTCTCCCATACTGCTGATAGACTCTTTGTTCTGTTAGTTGTTTCTTTGGCTGTGCAGAAGCTTTTTAGTTTGATGTAAATCTATTTGTCTATTTTTGTATTTGTTGCCTATCCTTTAGAAGTCGTCATCATAAAATTTTTGCCCAGACCAATTTCTTGGAGTGTTTCCTCCATATTTTCTTCTAGTAGTTTTATAGTTTCAGGTCTTGATGTTTAAGTCTTAAGTCCATTTTGAGGTGATTTTGGTATATTGTGAGAGACAGGAATATAGTTTCTTTCTTCTGCATGTGGATACCCAGTTTTCCTAGCACCATTTGTTGAAGAGGTTGTTTTTTCCCAAAGTATGTTCTTGGTGCCTTTGTCAAATATCAGTTGGCTGTGAATACATGGATTTATTTCTAGTTTCTCTATTCTGTTCCATTGACCCACATGTCTGTTTTTATGCTAGTACTATGCTGTTTTGATTACTATAGCTTTATAGTATATTTAGAATTCAGGTAGTGTAATGCCTCCAGCTTTGTACATTTTGCTCAAAGGATTGCTTTGGCTATTCAGGGTCTTCAGTGGTATCATGTGAATTTTGGGATTCTTTTGTCTGTTTCTCTGAGGAATGACACTGGTATTTTGACAGAGATTGCACTGAATCTGTAGATCACTTTGGATAGTGTGTAAGAAGGGGGTTAATTATAATGCCCTCCAAATTGAGAAGGTACTTTGAGACAGAAGAAAAAAGTGGGCAGGTCCATTCAGAGATATACAAAAATATTTATTAATGGGGGTGACTTACAGGAAAGCTGGACACAGTGAAGAATCAGAATTCAGCAGATGAGAGTGCTTGCTCTTTGCAGGTTAGAGAATGTATATAGAGCAAAAGCCCCTGTTGCTGAAAATAACTTCAAATAAACATTTTTAAGAAAAATCAGTTGATAACATCACCACCAGGGGTCTTGTGATGTTAGTGCTCAGACCATTTATGCCACCTTCTGTAATAAATAGATCATTCACTCCTGAAACTTATGTTTCTTTTATAGCTTACCCTATGGTTTAGGTATAACTGGTCAATTAAACGAAAATCGATGAGGTTGAACAGAAGTCAACATGGCAGGCAGGGCACAAAATGGCATTGGTTTTGTTCACCCTCTAACAGACAGTATGGCTATTTTGACACTATTAATTCTTCTAATCCATAGACATAGAATGCCTTTTCATTTTTTTGTGTGTCCTCTAATTTCTTTCTTCAGTGTCTTGTAGTTTTTATTGGAGAGATATTTCACCTTCTTCATTAACTTTTCTAGATATTTTATTTTTTGGTAGCAATTGTAAATGAAATTGCTTTCTTGATTTCTTTTTATGCTTGTTTATTGTTGATGTATAGAAACACTAATGATTTTTGGAGGTTGATTTAGCATCCTGCAGCTTTACTGAATTTGCTTATCAGTTTTGAGAGTTTTTTGGTAGAGTCTTTAGGTTTTTATATATATAAGATCATGTCATCTGCAAACAGGGACAATTTGACTTCCTCTTTCCAATTTGGATGGCATTTATTTCTTTATCTTGCATAATTTCTCTGTCTAGAACTTCCAGTACTATGTTAGATAACAGTGGTGAATGTTGGCATCCTTGTCTTGTTACTTGTTATTAGTCTGCTTAAATTTTCTGTTTCTTCTTGGTTCAGTCTTGGTAGATTGCATGCTGAAAATTTATTCAGTTCCTTCAAATTTTCCAATTTGTTGGCATATAGTTGTTCATAGTAGTCTCTAATGATTCTTTTATTTCTGTGGCATCAGCTACACTGTTTTCTTTTTTCCTTTCTTGATTTTCATTATTTGGATCTCTTCTCTTTTTACTTAAATAAATCTAGCTAATGGTTTGCCAATTTGGTTTATCTTTTCAAAAATCTGACTTTCTGTTCTGTCAATCTTTTGTATCATTTTGGTCTCTACTTCATTTATTATTCTCTGATCTTTATTGTATCTTTTTGTCTACTAATTTTGAGATTGGATTGTTCTAGCTTTTCAAGTTCCTCAAGATGCAGTGATAGATTGTTTAATTGAAATCTTTCTACTTTTTTGTGTAAGCCTTTATTGTAATAAAATTCCTTGTTAGTATTGCTTTTGCAGTACCAGATAGGCTTTGCTATGTTTTGTTTCTATTTTTATTTGTTTCAAGCATTTTTTTTTTTTTTAATTTCCTGCTTAGTTTCTTCTTTGGTCCATTGGTTGTTGAGGAGCATATTGTTTAATTTCCATGTATTTGTACAGTTTCTAAAGTCTCTCTTTTCATTGATTTCTAGCTATATTTCATTGTGGTCTGAAAAGATATTGTGATTTCAATTTTTAAACTTTTTTTTTTTAACTTCCGAGCTTACGTTTTCACAAGAAATAGCTATTCTCAAAATTCTTTTTTTTTAATTTTTTGTTTCCTTCTCAGGAGACTCAATTAAAACTGTACAGTTGAGAAGCAGAGGTTGCCACTTAGTTTCCATGGAAACGCCTCTGATTCCATTGTGGCATCTCTATCATATCTTAATCAGCATGTTGTTAATAAGATAATGTGATGCCGAATTATAAATATGAATGGTGAGAGGAAAGCAAGGCTTGGTGGTGTGATGGTACATGGGGAAGGCACTTTTAGCCCCAGAGGAGAGCTGGGGCCAGATGGGCCAAATGGATTATGTCCCAGGCTCATCACTGCCCCGCTGCTGCATGGAGTGTGAAGCCCAGAGCAGGAGTGCCAAATTACAACAGATCAGAATTTGGATCTTCGTTCTGCCAAATAGCCTTGTGACCTTGGATATTCCTTACACTCTTTGGGCCTCATATTTTATTTAAGCTTTGTGATGAGGATAATGCCTACCATTTACAATGTGCCATGACTATTAAATAGCATAAGAACTTGAGGTGTCTAGCTCTTGGATGGAGCATATTTGATATTTAATAAATGCTAATTTACCCTTCCTTTCCTGAGAGAATATTTTCATTCATTCGTTCAATTATTAATTTATTCAACAAATATTTACTGACCAACTCTAGAATGTCAGGCACTGTGCAGAGCACTGAGGATAAAATGACAAGACAGAGAAAAAAAGCAAAATCCAGCTGTGTTTATTTATGACAGAATTTTTACTATTACTATTATTATTGGAGTTATGTCTACTATTTCTGAAATTGTTGAGACTCTTGATGCCATATGATTAGGAGATGGTCATTTTACTGTAATGAGAAGAAATGGATCCACACTTTCATAATATTTCATCTAAAATATATTTCTTACCCTTCACAGCTTTTCTTAAAAGTTATCCAGAGTTTTCCCAAGATCATTATGTGCATTAGTGCTTGTCATTGATATTATAGCATTGAACTAAAATGATGTGGTCTTTGTTCCCTGATTATTAAAATCTATTGTTACAACCCTGGCCTAGCACCTAACAACTAACACAGGACCTAGTAAATAGTGCGTGCTTATTTAGAGAACAAATAGATAAAGAATGTTATAAGGAAACTGAGAGTATCCAGATGATTTCAATTAGCACAATAATAAGAATAGTACTGAAGTAGCAGGTCCATATGGTTGCAAGGAGGTGGGTCTTAGTGGTTCCCAGACCTTGGCACGTTGACATCACATGAAGAGCTTTGAAAGTTACTGCTTTGTCAGGAGTTTTAGAAACTCACCAGGTGATGCCAATGTGCAGCCAAGGATGAGAATGGCTGTTCTAAATAGGGACAGTGTGAAATCACCCCACAGTTCTCTCTGGGCTCCTTCAGGCTTAACAGCAGGACTTTGGATGCCTGCTATTCAGGCCCAGTATTGTTGACCTGAGACCATTCCATTAGGTTAGGTGGCTATGAACATTATTATCCAACACAGGATACTTTAATAATAATTCAAGTATAGTATACATACTCAAGGATGCACTTAAGTATACGGTTCAATGCATGTCAAAAAACAAATACATACATGACACCCAAGCCGCGTGACAGAAAGAACATTACAACCAGCCAGAATCTGCTTCACGCTCACTTTCAGGCTCTGCCTCCCGCAAGAGTAAACACAGTTCAGATTTCCGGTAGCATGGATTAGTTTTGCCTGTTTTCATATTTTAAATAAATGAAATCCATTTGTGTTCTTGTCTCTAGCTGCTTTGATTTAGGACTATCTTTGAGAGATTCATCCATACCATTAGGTTTAGTTGAAGATCATTTATTCTTGTTGCTGTATATTTTATTGCTGTGAATATATTACAATTTATTCATTTTAATTATTGACCATTTGGGTAGTTTCCAGTATTAAACTACTATAAGTAATGTTGTTATGAGAAATTTATTACATGTGTTTGGTGACACATGTATGTATTTCTTTTGGGTATACACCTATGTGAATGTTGAGCTTTGATACATAACTGCCAAAAAGTGTTCAATGTGGTTATATCAATTTATTCTTACATAAGCAGTGCAAGAGGAAGATTCTTTTAGTTCCACATTCAACCAATACTTGATATTATCAGTCTTTATTATTTAGTTATTATAATTAGTTTGTACTGATGACTTATTGCAGTTTAAATTTGCATTTCCTCAGAGGTAAGGTTGAGCATGTTTCCATATCTTGGCTAGCCATTTGCACAGCTTGTTTATAAAACAAATATTCATCTTTTTTTCTTCTGTATAGAGGTGGTTTACCATTACACCACTAAACACACCTATGATTAATTTCTCATTAATGATATTAATTAATGATATTAATAAAATATCATTAAACTTTCAAAATTCTTCTACAGTGTTACAAAACTCTCCACAATATAGTAGAAAACACATAATCTTCCAATCAATTTTTGTCCTTGGACACATCTTTCCTGGAGTTTTTCTCCTGTTGTTCCCGTCTATGATGGACCATAATGCTCCAGTGTAAGACTAATTTCCAACCATCATGCTGTGGATTCTCGTTACCTCATGCCTGTGCAGGATCACCTGCTTCCCCAATTCTACATCTTCCTGTTTCTTGGCTTACTCTCTCATTTTGGGGAAGAGTATCCTCCAGTGGCTTCAGTTTTGGAGGCTAGGAAGTCTGAAGTCCAGGGAACACATCTAGTCAAAGTCTTGGTTGTGGTGACAGGTGACACAGCGCATCCCTGTGAAATGATAGAGCAGAAAGACTCAAGCCTTTTGCTCTAATAGGTTGTCTTGCCCTTTTCTTCTTGATTTGTTGGGGTTCCTTGTATACTCTGTGTACACAAACTACTTGTTGGACACATGCATTGGACGTAGTTTCTTCCCACACTATGAATTTCCTTTCACAATGTTAATGGTATCTTTTTAAAATCTTTTATGATTAGCATTTTGGGTTTTTTCTTAAGACATGGTTGCTGATTGCAATCTCAGGACACATTTGAGAGTGAAAAGCAGTGCTATAATATTCTTGGACAAAAGGTGTAAACTGACTCTCCTGAACATACTGAGACATTGTTTCACTTGAAGTGTGTTCTCCCCACTCTGAGTAACACCAGACTGGTGGATCTCAACCCTGGTGTTGTATTAAAATAACTTAAGAAGCTTTTAAACTCTATTGCCACCAGGGGCACCACCCTAGACCAGTGAATCAGAATCTCCAAGGGTGTGGCAAGATATAGGTAATTTTTGTTTTTGTATGGGAGCTACCCAGGTGAATCTGTGACCCAGTAAGTGTGGAGAACCACCACTCTAGCCTAGAGCTTCTCAAACTATAAAGAGCATATGAATCCTCTGTGGTATTGTTCAAATATAGTTTCTGATTCAGTGTGGGGGGCAAGATGAGACATTGTATATTTCCATGAAGCTTCCAGGTGATGCTGATGTTACTGGTCCGTGGGCCACCCTTGAGTAGAAAGGCTCTAGACCAGGGTTCTCCACCTGAGCACAACTGACATTTTGGATCAGACAACTTTGTTGCTGGGGGCTGGGGGATGTCCCATGCATTTTAAGATGATTACCAGCATCCCTGGCTCTATCCACCAGATCTGCCAAGATATGAGAATCATAAATGTCACCAGGCATTCCCAAAAGTCACTTGGGTGGAATATCAATCTTAGTTGAGAACCACTTATCTAAACCTTTTGGACAAAGCTTCAAGTTACTGAGAAACACTGTACAGTGGAGCCCAGACCACATTACTAAATAGTTGATTAGATCAAACATTATGCAACTATTTATACTATTTCATTGTTATGAATATATCAAAACCTTGATTCAAAAAGCCAAATCAAATATGCCACATCTGCATTGGTTGAGCTGCTTAGATATTTGTTTACCTCCTCTAAGATGACAAAGCATGGCACTTGATTTGTGGGTACTTCTCCATTTGAGCTCAAGATATGGTGGATGTCCTTGAGGAATATGGTGGAGGAAGAGAGGCAACGGTGAGGAGAACCATTCCTTCCCAAAGACTTCTAAACAAGACAAACCCTCCTCCCTCAGCCCCCACCAAAATATTCTAAATGTCTATACCAAAAACAAAAAAAAAGTATCACTTTAAGTCATCAGAGCATAAGACCCCAGAAAGCAATTTTCACTATATTCAGTTCAAGATTCTGTAGATTAAAAAAACAAAACAAGAACAAAACTCACACATGCGCGCGCACACGCGCGCGCACACACACACACACACACACACACACACACACACACACACAGCTCTGCTTTGTGGGCTGGGGAAGATTTACACTACGCACATTTTTCTACCTCCATGTGACATCATAGCTGGCTGCTAGTTCATTCCATGGTCATTTGGAAACAGGATGCTCTGGTACATAGAGGAATAATAACCCACCTTCTCTGCTGTGCCTTTGTACTTTAATTTTCCACGGATCAAAATTCAAGGAAGTTCCTAATGATATGGCACAATGGACATCTTAACAGTTACAGTTATCATCATTAGATATCCACTATCTTTTTTTTTTCTTACAATAATGCTTCTTGCTACATTTATTTTACTTTTTAAAAGAAAGAAATGGTGTGCCAGATAGAATAGAAGTAATCAGAATTCTGAATGCCAAATGGGATTCAAAATACCTATGAATAATCTCAGCTTTATATGCTCTTAGCTTTGGCTTAGATAAGAGATCCCAGTCATAAAATAGTACAAGAAAATTGATGTAAAGAAATTGTTGAAAATGTAAAGCCTATATCTCCTGCATTTGCAAGCCTTCAATTACCCTTACCCTGGTAGTTTCCAAAGATTCAATCTATCTTTGAAAGATAGAAAAAAGGTCTAAAGAAAAGTCTTTGCAATGAAAACAATACTGAAGTTTCTTTTTTTTTGTTTTTGTTTTTGTCCTTTTTTGTGACCGCGCTCAGCCAGTGAGCTAACCGGCCATCCCTATATAGGATCCGAACCCGCGGCGGGAGCGCTGCTGCGCTCCCAGCGCCGCACTCTCCCGAGTGAGCCACGGGGGGTCGGCCCAATACTGCAGTTTCAAACACCAAGTATACCAAGAACATGGTTTGCTTTGTTTGTTTCCTCTATTTATTACTCAATCCAGTTCAATGAGTACAGTTTTGTTGAGCACCTATTACATGCCATTCAACTTAGTGAAGAGGCAAGAACATCAATATACACTCAGTTCATTCTGCAGGAACTTCACTTTTACCATGGAAAATAAGACAGGCACCTAGATTATCACTATTATTATCATCATCATCAACATTATTATCATTAGCATTGTTGTAATAATAATATATATTAAAATGTGTTATGGCATAAAAAATGGACAGATACAAGACTTCAGGAATTTTGTTTTAAGTTTAGCATTATGTGGGGTACAAAATTCAGAGAAAACTTTAGAAGTATATGGCATTTTAGAATGATGTTCATATATTGTATAAGTGCAAAAATGAATGAGGGAAAGACATCTGAGCACTTCAGGAGTTGTAAAAAAAAAAAAAAAAAAAAAAAAAACAAAAGAACAAAACAAAACAAACAAACAAAAAAAAACACCCAGAGTTTATTTGTGGCAAATAAACCTCATGGATGAGGTAGACAAGAAAATATGGTGTGGTCAGAAAACAGCATTGGACAGAGGGCTAGAGTTGGAGGTGGACATAGGGAAGAAAGATGCTAAAAAAGAGGCTTTGGTTATGGTTACTTTGGGCCTCAAACATCTGAATATATGGAGACTTTAACATGATTATCCACTTGAGTGGTACATGGTGTGAAGTATGCAGGTGCTACAGAACATGTGCAGAAAGTATCTCACTTGAAACACAGTTCATCAACTACTGTGGTCCTCTGAATTGCACGGTCTCACCAGAGCTCTGCTTTAATAAGCTCTTGGCAGAAAGCCTCTCTTGCTATTTCCTGAAAGACAGTGAACTGGATTCTCACATCTGGCAGGAGAAGATTCTGGAGCATCAAGGGACATCAAGCAGGAGAGAGCAGGGTCTTCATGGGAGCCAGGCTACTGTGCAGTATGTGTCAACTCTCCAGGAGCCTGTGATGTAATCAGGTGAGCCTGACTGAAAGGATGGTGTTTCCATTGCAGAAGGTCTTCAGTACAGCTGGATGGAAGGGAGCCTTTTCATCATTTCTGTTCTCTCTCTCAATTTTGTTTTTCCTTTTCAAACAAGCAATTGAAGCCAGAGGCTATTTTTAGTTCCTCAGCTGAGAGTCAGTGACAGGGTACATTAGCAGGTTGGTAGGGCTGGAGGGGAACCTAATTGGGAGACTTGACATAGCCCCACGGGGCTGACTAGGGGCAAAAGATTGGCAGCAATGTAACAGGGACAAGTAAGATTCCACCCAAATCCTCAGGAGCTGTAATTTCAAGAGCTGGAGCTAGTAGACTCTGCATAAATAGAAGGGAGGGAGTAGAGGGAGGAAGCCAAGGTCTAGGACTGATTCCTTTCTGATTTGTATGCACAGGTTCAAGGGGCAACATGGACTTTAAATCAATTTCATAGTCAGAAAAGATCCCAGTTGACGGCCCATTTTATGAGTTAAGCTTGTATTTATCAGTCTCAAGAATTTTTAAAATTCATTTTATCTATCTATGTAATATTTTGTATTTTTTAACATGAGCCTTAAGCCTAAGGTCACATAATATTCTGTCTCAAGAAAATCTCACTCTTTCCACAGTGAAGAATCATGACTATTGCTATTCTTTTCTTCAGGCATTTACACACTCACACAATGAAATTTAATGATGTGTGTGTATATTCGATATAATTAGGTATTCAATGAAGTCTCACAATGTAGACAATCTCCCTGATTTGTCATGAGTAATGTGGAACACCCAGAGGTTCTGAGACTTGCCTCATTTCCTACAACTTATAGGAGCTGAACTAGAATTTGAACCTGTATCTGTTTGCTTATATATTCCATGTTTTTTTGCACTGCACTGCCTTTTGTTACATATGAGGCAGGTGATCAGTACTAGAGTTTGTTGGTAGATCAAGGTTTGGGGAGATGACGAGACGTCATCATGTCAGGGAGGAAAATAAAAACAATTCTTTTTAAATGGTTTGCAACAGCTGTTAAATGACACTCACTTTCCATTTTTAAAAACGTGTCAACCCTGAATAAAAGTGGGTTATGAAAAATGAAAATTGGCAGAATGTGATCAATTAACTGTTGAGACACTAATAAACTCAGCTAATAGCCTTCTGGGCATGAACTCCAGAGGAGTCTGCTGCATCCATAAGGCCAGTAATTATGGAATAATGTGATTCCTTTAATTAGAGACCAAAGTGATCTGGAGAAATTTATATAGGGGAGGTGGGGGAAAAGAAGGAGGAACCAAACGTTTTTGCAGTCCAATGAAGTATTTTCAGACACACAGATCTAGAGAACAATAACTGTGAAAAGGTCACTGATTTGCAATTAATTCTATGAAGAGGAAACAGTCCCCCAAATAAGTGGATCTGGCATGGGCTCTTACTCTTCTTAAAGAGGCACTTGAAGCCAAACTCAGGAATGAGTTGTCAGTCAAAATCTCAGGAAAAAATCAGATGTCAATCAGTGCGGCAGGAGTGAAGTAAGGCAGGGACAGTGTCCGTCACCAAGTACACAGAGATGTCTGGCCAAACCTAGACCAGGCTAGTGGCAAAAAGTAAGAGTCGTAAACTAGCAGTTGGAGTTTGGGCACAAGTAGAGGGAGTAATGATTGTGGGAGGTGGTTGTTTGCAGAGAGCTCCTGCTGCAAGCCTGAGGATCTGCCCAGAGGGTGCAGTTTCAAAAGCCTTCACACCACTCACTTAATTTCACCTTACAGCAGCTTTCCCTAAAAAATGGACAGTATTAGAAATTATATACCGTTAGCACCCCACACACACTTGCACAACATACATTTAGGACACACAAAAATTATATTCTTAGATATGATAGACGACTATATGCAAATAGGCATTTGCTGAACGGATGCAGAAATGACTTGGGGATAGAAAGAGCCATGGGCCTGCAACTGTGTGTGTGTCTGTGTGTCTGTGTGTCTGTGTGTGTGTGCATTTGCACCTTACTGAAGTAATGTCCTAAGTCCTATTGAATCCAGAAGGGCTTGGAAGGGCCTCTTTTAGTTCTGAGAACACCTGAAGTTTGAAATAGACAGGCCTACATTTCTTAAAAAAGAGAGAGAGAGAGAGAAAATATGAATATTCAAGGAAATTCCCACATTTAAATTAATTCATAATTATGGTGAACCAGCCCCTATTCTGCAAACACAGAAAAAAATAATAATAATTAAAGTGATAATAGCAACAGTTAGTGAGCATATTTTGTACCGAGTACTGTGTGATCACAATTTCTTAGTTCACAGAACAGTCCTCCAAGGCAGGCACTCTTATAACCCCTTTTCTACTGATGATGAAATTAAGGTACGGTTAGGTTAAGTGAGTCACTTAAACTCATACATGAGGAAGCTGGGTTTTCATCTTGTTCAGTCTATGATCAGAGCCCAAATGAACTGGAATGTGATAAGACAAATATCAGAAATGTTCTTCCCATTTTTCCACTCTATGCAAGGACAGGGTGGGCAGGGTTTTTTGGGAAATTTTGCACTTCAGTGTTCTATCTCTCTTCGTCTTCTTATCTGTGGAATATATCTATCTGTGCTCATTAAACACTACTTATCATGTGCATGGGACATCTGGATGTGAGCAAACCATTGAATGGAGCCAGTGCTTATTAGGCCAGGTTATGACCACAGCATTTGTGATCAGTATCCCTCCTTCCTAGTTTCTCAGAGTGAGGTTCATCTGCTTAATTTAAGGAGGGGTTTCCACAGAATTCCTACTGGAAATGGAATTTACCTCTCCCTAGGTACATACCTTGCAGGCTTTTGAGAATGTTATAAGTTGGGGATGAAAAACTAGGGTTTGGCCCTGCATGTACAGTCATGATGTGTTTTCCAATCAAATAAAACCCTAGAAGTGTGCAATTGGACAGACATGTACAATTTATAAAGGCTATATAAATCCTGTAAAGAAGACCAGAAGCTTTTTCTCTTTGCTGACTTTGTCCTGGCATTTTTAATACCTTCAACTGTTAGTAGATACAGACAAGAAAATGGAATCAATGGGAACAAATTCTAAATTTAGTTTTAAGTGGCTGCTTTTGAGCTCTCTTTAGAATTGAGAAATGAAGATCCCAGAAATTTTTGAGTATGTGTTCCTGGATGTTTCCATACAAATTTCCATACAAATTAAAGTATGTCCCTGGATGAATTTTAGTTGTACAAATTTGAACTAATACTTCCTTCTGTTGCATGGATAAGGTACTTCCCAGAGCAGCCTCAAAAGACTGCTGTATTTTGACCCTAAAAATTACAATGATTGTTTTGCGTTTTATCTTAACGGGGAAGAAAAATACCCTAGAGTTTATAGTTTTTCTATATCCACCCACAGCAGGGACTCATAAAAGCTTACTAATGAAATTAAAGGAAGTATGTGCTCAGGCACTATTAGCCCCAAGAATGGAAAAATAATTAAATTAAATACTTAATGAGAGGCATTCTTTTCTTTTTCTTTTTAAACTTGGTTCTGAAATGTTTAGCTTATGGGAACATTTTTGACCTTACTGTATCTGCTTCACTTGGGTTTAAACTTTTGCATTATATTTACTCAACCAATATCCGACGATGATAAAAGCCAAATAGTTTTGAGTATTTTAACATAACAACAATGAGAAAACATTTGTGGTGCACATTCCATTTTTTATTGTCAGTACCCTTGAACTATTATTCCACAAAATCAGCAATGTGAACTGAGAAACAATCTTTATCTTCATCTTAGACAGGAAACAATGACTGCTCGGGAACTTTTGAACCCAGCCTAAATTACAGAACAATCAAAATCCATTTTTATGTAAGTTTTCAAGTTGCATCAAATTTTACTACACTTTCTGTAAATTTCAAAGGGAAATATTTAAGGCTCTTCGTATGAAGTTCTACGCAACCAGATTTCAGCCTTCAACTCCAGTGATCACTATTCCCTGCCCCCCCCCCACACAAAACCACTATTCTCTGTATTTCCCCTGTAACAAGAGTGAGCCCACACTTTAAATATGGTGAATGGAAGTGTTTTGTTTGGCCTATTTGGTATTTGAAAACTGAGATATTTTACTGAAAAAGCTAGAACCTTGGCAACACTCTAAAAAATTGAGAGGTCTGGAATAGTGAGCTCATATTCCCACATGGCAATAATTAGCTGGTCCTGAGTAATAGCTGAACTGTACAGAATGGGAAAGCATTCTCCTGTTTACCACAAGCCCTACCCTTCCCTATTATCTTATTTCTGGGCCCTTTTGCTTATTTACAGTATATACTTGGCCATTATAGTCATTTAAATTTGTCTATCACATACTTTTCTACTTTCTTGTCTTTATTTATGGTACCCCTTTGAGTCTCCTTTTTTCTTTTCTCCTTTTTATCTCCCTCTAATAGATGCTTTCCTAGGTTTTTTCAAAGCTTACCTCTTTTTTTTGGTATCTGTTGTATAAGGGATACTTACACACTTTGCACAGAATTAGCGATACCCTCTGCTGTCTTCATTGATTCATCAAACACTCAGGGAACACGGGCCATATGTCAGGGGATCTGCCAAGCATTCAGACTTTGGTGGTACGTGACTCAATTGCAATTGCCCCATATGTGTGGGATGTGTTCCAGGGTTATTTGACCTCACCACTGTTACAGCACTCTGATTAGGTCTATAAATGTGAGAACGAATTGTGGTTCCCCAATAATAGAAATTTACTTCCAGGAAGGGGATAGAATTGTAGGTCCCTTCCTCAGTGGTGTTGGGTATGGCTGTTTGACTTCTTTTGGATAGTAAAATGTGGGTGGTACTGATGGATGTCACTTTTAGAAGAAAACATTAAAAAGTGATCATTCATTCTCCACACTCTTTTTCCCTTGGCCACCGTGACTAGCAGCATAGGGGTTCCTCTAATGACCTAAATCCTACAATAGGATGATGTCCAGCAGAGTCCCCTGAGGACTTACGATGAGCCTTGAGTAAGGAATAAATCTTGTTATGTTAAGGTCTTGAGATTTTTACTTTTTGACAGTATATCTTAGCCTATCTTGACTGCCACACTTCGTGCTTCTCAAACTAGAAACCAAAGACTCATATATTTAAAAAAAAAAAAGAAAGTAATAACCTAAAAAGTAAATTTTATGACTTAGAACAATTAAATATCTCATATGCTGTGGTTAAAGCAATTGAAAACAGGTTTGCAAAGTCAATACTTAGACCTTTATTTAAATAAAAATATTTTTTTTCTTTTATAAAACTTGAGAAACATTCTTCAGGGTAAAAAGATTCTCTTTGACAATCTTTAATTCTATTTTTCAGATAAATATTGAAATATAAAATATATGCAGAAAATCACATAAATTATAAAGATCAATTAATTTTTATAAAATGAGTACAACCGAGTCATTATCATCAAGAAACTAAGAATTATCCTCCCCTGCAAAGCCTCCCTTTTACGCCTTTCCAATCAATACCCTCCCTCCCACTGCCAAGAATAATCACTGCCTGTCTTTCCAGCCCATAGATTCCTTTTGCTCATTTTTTAACTTTATGTAAGTGACATCATACTCTTTTGTGTTGAACTGGTTTTGCTTAATCGTGTCTTTGTAAGATTAATTCACCTTGTGTTGTGTAGCTGAACAACCTTTATTCTCATTACTGTATTGCAGTCCATTGTATAGATAACTAAGAGAGTAGATTTCAAACATCTCACCACAAGAAAAGACAACTGAGGTGATGGGTATGTTAATTAGCTTGATTTGATCATTTCACATTATCTTTATATATGAAATCCTGACATTGTACCCTATAAATGTATACAATTATGATTTATCAATGAAAATAATGTTAATAAAAACTTGCATTGCTGTGAACATTTTTGAAAATGTACATTTTGTGTACATCTTTTAGTGAACATGTTAACATTATGAGTATATAGTTTAAGCCTGGAGTAGAATTACTGGGTAATAAGACATGAGAAGTTCAGCTTTAAAAGATATTGCCAAGCAATTTTTCAAAGTGGTTGTACCATATTACATTTCTACCAGAAATGTATAAGATTTTCAGTTACTCTAAATCCTTGTCAATACTTTGTATTTGTATTGTCTATTTCTTTTTATCTCCCTTTCATCTTTCTCTTACTTTCTTCCATCTTTAGTTGCTTTCTTCCTCCCTTTCTCCTTCCTTCTCTCTCTCTCTCTCTCTCTCTCTCTCTCTCTCTCTCTCTCTCTCTTTCCTATTGTTTTGGGTGTGTTTTAGGTGTTGTTTCAATTTGTGTTTCTATTATTACTAATGAATTTGAGCACCTGTTCATATGTTTTGCCTATTGAAAAAATATTTTTACTTTTTTAAATAGATTTTTAAGAATTTTTTGTATATTGTGAATGAGTCCTTTGTTACATATAAGCATTTCAAAGCCCTGGGAGGAAAAAAATTATACTGGTTACCTTTTACTCAGATTCTCCAAATATAAATGTACTATCCCATATACTTATTTCTTCTCTCCCCATCCCATCTAGGTAGATAGATAGAAATGTTTTATAAATTTCCATTGTCCCATTTATCTTTTTTTAAAAAAAATATGATTAGAGCTTTAGTGTCCTGTTTAAGAAAACTTTGTCTGCCCCTAAAGCCATTCATAGATCTGCTAAGCTTTCTTCTGCTTCTGTTTGAAGGAAGAAGTATACTGACCTTGTTTAGATTCCCAGACACTTATTAAGTGGCAGTATGGACATTAGGTAAACTTGTGGACAGAATATTGGACATATTCATATTCTCTTAAGGGTTAAACATTTTCTCTTTGATTATATTCTTTGCCTGTATGTTTTTGTTTTGTATTATTTTATTTGTGTGTGTGTGTGTGTGTGTGTGTGTGTGTGTATTTGTTCTTGTGGTAATTTAATATAGTTGTTTTACACTTACTAAAGTGGTTATTCCAAGATGCAAGTTTGGGTTGAAAGAGAGATATCATTTAAAATGACAAACTAAGCAAAAGAATTCTCCATATAACCCAGCTCAGCTTGCTAAGTTTAAAGCTGAAACCAGGGATTTGCAAAGTAACATTTTGCCATGTTTGCCTTCTTTGTGCCATATCTCCCCTAACTCAATGAGGAAAACTTATGGCCAGATAAGAGCAATGGTTAAGTTTTCCTAGATCCAAGTACTAGGACCAAATACTCCTTATTAGCCTCCCATCCTCAGATCCCGGAGGATATATGTCTTATCGATCCAGTGAATTATCTGATAAATGAAGAAAAATCAGTAAGAAAAAGGAAAGTAAATGTTGATTTTAATCACTTGAGAATGAACTTTATGGGAGAACTAGAAAGAGCTGAATGAGGAAGAAGGGGAGCAAGAACATCACCTTTCAGACATAATTGTGTATTAATGAAACATATGGAAATTAAATGAACAAGACTAAACAGTCTTCTGTTTCTAACATGTCCCAGTAAGAACCGTATTATCTTACTCTGGGATAAAGCCTTCCTGCAGTGTGCCCAAATATTTACTTTCACATTATGATCATTTGAACTCCTTTGACATTTTCTACAAACCTCAGAGCATCCATTTAAACCCAACTCCTCACTTCTGCCTTTTAATTTCTTCATGCTGTAATTTAACACGGGTTACTTTTCTGATGTATTTGGCATGAATAAATTAAATTCTACAAATGTTTCAGACATTCAATAGGCTCTAACTAGTCATCATTTATCTAGGAGTACCCTTTAGAAGAGAACAAAGTGATCTTCATTTTTTGATTTGTATAATTTAAATCTTAAAAATGTGCAGTTATGTAAGTGTAAGATTAAGGACTTCTCTCACTGAAAATTTTTAATCCCCTTGCTGGGGGATTATAAACTCCCATGCTATTATAAAGTTTCTCTGTACACCAGGGTCTTATAACCAACTGAAAGATTGAATGCTTTTTTCCCTCACTTTGTATATGTTTGAATCATGAAAAATATGGCTTTATTGGAATTAGGAGAAAATATACCCTTTGTTCAACACTTAAGATTGCATTTCCAATTCACATATAATTGCTTATACAATTTTCAGTCTCCCGCAACCCAAATAAAAAAGGTTTTATATCCTACAGCTATAAATTTCAAAAGACAACGTCAAAACATTCAGTAGAACAGAACTTTCTTATCGCTCCTGGCAGACTCTCAGCTCCGGCATGGCATGAGGAGAAAAGGGCTTAATTATAAGTTTCCTATTACAGTAACCTACTTGGTTACCACATGTTGCAAAGTTAACAGACATGAAAAATGTGGATCTTTTCTTTCTGTTTATTTTTCCAAGATGTTTGGGGAGGTGATTTGCACTAAGGAGCAGAGTCATTGCCTTTGGGGCACCCCTTAGTGATCACTAAATTTACATTAAAATGAACTATAATAGGATTTAAACGGACCCCATCCTGTGTGTTCCTGTATTTAGTGGGTTGTTCAGTAGACCTCAAATCTCAGTCTAAATCAAGACATATGTGTGTGCTGGGGTGTGGGGAGAGGGATTTTCTTCTGAGCCTGAGCTTGAATGTGGTGGTGAAAGTAGGAAGAGAGAAGCAACCTCTTCCTTTTCTGTTAACTTAATGGAAAAAGTTTGAGAAGGGTGACTGGTATTGTGAAATGAAGGCCTGGATATTTGGTCATGGAAATAGCCCTGCCACTTGGGCTTGACCCTGTACCTACAGTGCATTAAAAAAGAAAGAAAATAAAAATGTTGATATCTTCTCACAGTGGTACTTAGGACTCAGGTTAAGTATACCTGATTCTAGATTTAGCTCCATCATGTGTCATGATGGGAGGCTTTAGTCTAATCACTTCCTCTCTTTTGGCTTTCATTCAATTATTAATAAAAAATGGGGAGGAAAAATGAGGATTTCTTCTCTGAGGTTTCTTCTGGCAGTGTCTCAGGTATAAGATAAGGATCTCTAAGAAGCTGTGCCCCTGCCTAATAGCTGAACCATGGTTGTAGACTGACCTGTGCCAATAACGTGAGCCAGAGGAAATGCTGGGTTTAAAGGGATTTCATGTGAGCTGGACTCACTCCTGAAGGTAGTTTCATTTTCAATAGTCTTTAAAATGTACCAGGTTCAGAAACCAAACATTAGAAAATTGACTCCTAAATCTAGGGTAGGGTCCAAGTGACCCAGGACTGAATTAGATTCAGGCACAAAGTGTGTTGTGTGTTAAAAATATCCATTTCCACTCTTGATGAAGTGATGTAAATCTGAAATCTGCTTACCTCACCAAAGTGACTGACATTAGCTGTTGGCAAGCTAATCACCTTCACCCTCCACCTGTGCTTTATTTGGGCTCTACTAAGAGTGAGCTATTGACTACATTACCCCAGGTCAGCATGTCCATTGACCATGCTTACTAGTGTTAGCGAAATTATGCATCAAACCAACCACTAAGAAAAGAAAACCAAGAAAAACCAAGCCCACCAGTAAGAAAAGCTTCCCCCAGACTTTTTATGATGCCAGCACAGAAATCAGCCATGTAATAATCTGAATTATACTTTTTAAGTAAAAAAAAAAAAAGACAAAGAAAAAGAAGGAAGGAGAGTCTGCAATAAAGAGAAAAGCTTTGAACTTGGATTCAGAAGATTTGAATCTAATCCCAATATCATTTCATTCTTCCACATTTGTGTTCCTCTTCCCTCCTTTCTTCCATTTCCCTCACTTTCACACTCAAGTTTCTTCTCATATTTTATTTGTCTCTTGTGCCAGGTACCATTGCAGGCAAGCAGTGAACAAGGGATCATTAGAAATGATCAGTTAATAGTAATATATTGTTAGGGAAATATAGGAAAAATGGTCAGGGCCCCTCAGATGTTAAGAATCTTGCGGAGCATTTGATGTAAATACCTACGTGCGCTCGGGTGTTCCTTGGTTATCTTCTAGTGTAACTGCGCATGTGCACCCAGGTGTCCTGGGTTATGGACTTAAGTATAAGGATGAGTGGCTCTGATCCACGGCGCCTCCCATCCCTGGGATGTACCCCCCTGGTGTGGGGAGGGGGCGTGGAGAGGCCACTACTGCTGCCTGGAGGCTGCTGCTGCTAGTGCCCCCGGGACTCTCTGCAAGGCCGCTGCCACTGCCGGACCTGTAAGCTACTGGACCTGTAACCTGCTGCCGCTGAGGAAGCTGAGGACTGAGCTCCTGTCGTCTGCCAACAGCTCCTGGAATCTTTCCCAATTACCTAGCATGGACCCGCATGTGAGGGGTCTGGTGATCCAGCCTGGCATGTGAGGGGTCTGGTGACCCAGTCTGTACAATGGGTTTGGAGGGTCCAAGCTCTAGTTCTGACAATATAAATGGAAACTTAATATAAATAAAATAATAACTAAAATAATGAAACATTTTGGCTTTAGTTATGATTTGCCTTAGCTCAACATCTATCAATATTGGTAAGTAATCATAACAAATGTATCACACTAATGTAACATGTTCATAGTAGGAGAAACTGTTGCAAGTGTGGGGAGGGGATGGGAACCACCTGTACTTTCTGCTCAATTTCTCTGTAAATCTAAAACGGCTATGAAAATAAAGTCTATTAACTTAGGGGGTAAGGGAAAAGATCACATAATAACTAAGATGATAGATGATTTAAGAGTGAAGTATGTACTCTTAGAAGATGGACAAGGTGAAGGAGAACTACGGGGTCTTACAAATCCGTATAATAAAAAGATTTAATCTTCTCAGGGAGGTGAGGAAGCAGCATTTAAAGGGAGACCCATTGCGTAAGTAGGAGTTAGTATCAGCTTTGCAGTCAGAGTCAGTCAACATTAAAACCACTAGTGCCTTTTATTTACTTATTTTTCTCACTCCCCTGTGTGTGTTTGTGTACCCAGCGCATATGCAACTGGTTATTGTTCCTGATACATTTTAAATCCTTGTTTTCTTCTTTGGTGGTGGCTGAGGCTTTCAATTCTACAAAACTCTTAGATGCTCTGTCCTTTCTTAAATTCATGGCCAAGAGGAAGCTAATAATATTCTTACTCTTTATAACTGCAAATTTTAATTTGTACAAAGCATCAAAAGAACCACTGTTGTCAATTTTTGACTGTATGGTGCTAGGTAATGTATTGAGTATTTTAAATATATGATCTTGTTGAATGTTTGGACAGCCATGTAAGATATTTACTATTGTTTTCTCATTTTACAGATGACAAAACTAAGTTACAGATAAATGAAGTAACTTGTTCATAAACTAGTGAGATATTGAAACTGGAATTTGCAACCAGAAATTTCTGAAGCTGATATCTACATATTTAATTTCATTCATTGTGTATCTTTTCATTTTAATCAGATTTTGTCTTATTCTGAAGCCTATGAAAGGGAAATTGACTTGGCTTATATGGCAGAACTTTGTGAGATTAATGTCCTTATATCCCAGTATCCAGGAATCCAGTATGGGAAGGAAGTATGTATAATGTAAGATGCAAATTCTGTGTGTGTGTGTGTGTGTGTTTCTTATCTAGGTAGATATAGAGATGATAGATGCTTTGCTTAGATATATTTACATTTATCATTTAGATAAATCCATAGGTAGATTTAATGATGTATTTTGTAAATACATATTTTAAATTTTACTGGAGTCAAGTTGAATTTTTTTTTTTTTTTTTTCCTTTATAGTTAGAGCTTTGGTTTTGAGATTGGAATCCAGGCTCCAGTGTTTTCTAGCCATGTGACTTTTGGCAAAACATCTTGACATCTCTACACTTCATCTTCCCATCTGAAAATGTAGTTAATTACATCACATGTCTTCTCTGTAAAGTGATACTTGATGAAATGTACATGTCCGCAGTGGTCAGCAGACAGACAGCAGACCACGGTACATATGAAATTAAGTTATGGTGAGCACACAAAGTAAGGCAAATCATAACTAAAGCCAAAATGTTTCATTATTTTAGTTATTATGTTAGTTATACTAAGTTTCCATTTATATTGTCAGAGCTAGGGCTCGGACCCTCCAAACCCATTGTACAGACTGGGTCCCCAGACCCCTCACACACAGGTCCATGCTAGGTAATTGGGAAAGATTCCAGGAGCTGTTGGCAGGTGATAGGAGCTCAGTCCTCAGCTTCCTCAGTGGCAGCAGCTTACAGGTCCGGTAGCTTACAGGTCCAGCAGTGGTAGTGGCCTTGCAGAGAGTCCCGGGGGCACTAGCGGCGGCAGCAGCTTGAAGCAGCAGCAGTGGCCTCTCCACGCCCCCCCTCACCGGGGGAGGGGCATCCCAGGGATGGGAGGCGCCGTGGATCAGAGCCACTCATCCTTATACTTAAGTCCAAAACCCAGGACATCTGGGTGCACATGTGCAATTGCAACAGATAACCAAGGAACACCTGAGCGCACGTGCATATTTACATCAAATGCTCGGCGAGATTCTGAACATCTGAGGGGCCCTGACTATTTTCCTATATTTTCCCAACAGCACGTAAGGCAGGTTTGAGTGGAAAGAGCACAGGCAAGGGAAGTCTGAGGGCGATGTGTGAATGGAGGGAGGAGGAGGAGAGGAGTCACGGCATCTTTCTTTCTTTCTTTCTTTTATATTTTAACCAGCTGCTCCGTGTTTTTCATGTGGCTTCCTAAACTGGAGGCATTGCATGGGCTCTAACAATGTAAGAGTATCCTCTCCCAAATTATGAGAAAACTTCTTTGCAGTTAAGTAAACTGAAGATGATTGAACATCTCTGTAATCTGTTCTTTCTCTGACTCTCAAAACCAATTTATCTGCACTGCCTTTCCAAAATGTATCACTTCCAAGCTTTGTGATGAAGGCCTATGGTCCCATAATAAAATGTGAATCCTCTGAAGAGAGAGTCGATGTAATTGTTTTGTCCCCTCACTGCTCTTAGCACCAGGGCTGTACTTTTACATGGAGGAGGTGACTAGTAATTGTTGACTAACTGAATGTAGCATGATAGCTTCTTTTCCTACATTTCTTTCTCATCTCTGCCTGTGGGTTTAGAGTCACCATCACAAGCAGTCTTTTGAGCATTCCAGATTTCTTTGTCCCTACGTTATCATGAGGCTTTTGTAGATTATATATCCAGACTTCCAAACATTTGATTGACCATGATGTGAGATTCATCAGAACTTTCCCTGTGGTTTAGACTTTGTCACAAATCCACCTGCATGGCCTTCAACAAGCCACTGCCCCTCTTTGGACCACAACTTTCTCATCTTCAAAAGTCATCTTTAAATTTCATGACTTTAGGGCACCCACGTTTATCCTAGAACTAACTAAGCTCTGAAATAGTCAAATAGAAAGTTTTCTGTTGGATAGGTAATGCTGGTAGATTCTCATGAGATTTATCGTGAGGCACGAGGGTTCAAGGCTTTTTCCTAAATCTATTTCAGTATCTGGAACTTGCCTGGCTCTTGTGGTTACAGTCCTCTTTTCATAGACAATAACAAAGCATTAGCTGAGTTCTGTTATGTGCCAGGTTACCTCTTCTCTTTCCATCTAAAAGTGAAATCATACTCACAGATACAAAGGGTAAAATTCACACACTTCACTTTCTCTGGAAAACAAAATTTGGGAAGAGAATAAAATACTTTTCTGACTATACTTATTCCATTCTTAACTTCATATGATATTAGTTTCAACACAGAAAACAAGGGTTTAGCTAGAAAAAAAAATACTCTCTTATCATAGGGACTTTGGCCATAGTTGGTTCCAGCTCAGTCCCTGACTTAATGTGATATTTTGAATAACTTAACTTTCCTTTGAACTGTCTTTCTGTAAAATGAGGATAATGATACTTTACTTTGTTCTTGAGGACAATGTTACATAGGAGCACTAGGTAGGAAGGAACTGACCTTGAATCCTGTCTTCATCACTTGCTAGTTGTGTAGCCAGAACAAATCATTTAACTTTTCTGACCCCTACGTCATGGGACTGTTGAGAGAATTAAAGAACTGCAATTTAGTTTCTACCATGGATAGATGTCCAACGAATTATACTACTAGTTGATACCTTGAGATGATGCCCAGCTTGAAGGACTACATTTTTGTATTGCTAAGTCCAAGAGGCAGAGCAAGATAAGGGTTGTACAGGAAGCGTGAGGAAGGACACATGGTATAGTTTGGTTGTTTCATTTTCTGAGGTCTGGAAGGAAATATAAGATAAACAGAGAAACACATTTTGCTAGACCCTACCTGCTTTTATAATCTTTTGAAAATTATTTCCCATTCTCTTTGCCCTTTTTTTCTTGTCTGTAATTTAAAGGGTTTCAATTAGGTGATTGTAAATGTTTCCTCAGGCTCCACAATGTCAGGGATTGAGCTTTTCTCTATTTCCCAGGAGCAGTCAGTATGAACTTGATGGTTTTAAGAACCAAGTAAGTTGTGGCTGTGCCCTGGAGGTATAATGGGGGAAATTCAGATCTGTTACATCCATTATACAGTAGGAAAACTTTAGCTTCAAGGATGCCAGGAACAATGTCATATGGGTTATTTTAGTAGCTCATGCATTTTTTGGCCAGTATATTCACCAAGGTTCAGAAATATTTATGCCATTCTTTGTTCTACTCAAAGACCAAAAGACTTAGACTCTTAAAACTACATATGCATTTTTTTTGTTGCACCGGGCATGATAAACAACAGAGTAAGCTAATAATAATCATTATGAGGATTTTTTTTTTATGATAGAAGTACATCTATGCCAAATTCTCTAGGCACCTAAGAACGCCAAACTGAATATATTGCCTAATAAAAGAGGAGCCCAGCTCTATAAATCTCAAGCATAGTGAAGAAAAATTCTCCATAACTACCACTGACTGCATAATAAATAAACAACTATTCACTCATGTAAAACAAAGGAAAAGAAGGAGCTTTAAAAAGCACCAGCACTTTGTATCCGAGGACTTTATTTATTTATTTATTTATTTTAATTTTATTTTGTCGATATACATTGTGGCTGATTATTGCTCCCCATCACCAAAACCTCCCTCCCTTCTCCCTCCCCCCCTCCCCCCAACAATGTCCTTTCTGTTTGCTTGTCGTATCAACTTCAAATAATTGTGGTTGTTATATCTTCTTCCCCCCCCGCCCGGTTTGTGTGTGTGTGTGTGTGTGTGTGTGTGTGTGAATTTATATATTAATTTTTAGCTCCCACCAATAAGTGAGAACATGTGGTATTTCTCTTTCTGTGCCTGACTTGTTTCACTTAATATAATTCTCTCAAGGTCCATCCATGTTGTTGCAAATGGCAGTATTTCATTCGTTTTTATAGCTGAGTAGTATTCCATTGTGTAGATGTACCACATTTTCCGTATCCACTCATCCGATGATGGGCATTTGGGCTGGTTCCAACTCTTGGCTATTGTAAAGAGTGCTGCGATAAACATTGGGAAACAGGTATACCTTCGACTTGATGATTTCCATTCCTCTGGGTATATACCCAACAGTGGGATAGCTGGGTCGTATGGTAGATCTATCTGCAATTGTTTGAGGAACCTCCATACCATTTTCCATAGAGGCTGCACCATTTTGCAGTCCCACCAAGAATGTATGAGAGTTCCTTTTTCTCCGCAGCCTCGCCAGCATTTATCGTTCATAGTCTTTTGGATTTTAGCCATCCTAACTGGGGTTAGATGGTATCTCAATGTGGTTTTGATTTGCATTTCCCGGATGCTGAGTGATGTTGAGCATTTTTTCATATGTCTGTTGGCCATTTGTATATCTTCCTTTAAGAACTAGACAAGGATGCCCACTCTCACCACTCTTATTCAACATAGTGTTGGAAGTACTAGCCAGAGCAATCAGAGAAGAGAAGGAAATAAAGGGCATCCAGATTGGAAAAGATGAAGTCAAACTGTCCCTGTTTGCAGATGACATGATCCTATATATCGAACAGCCTAAAACCTCTACAAAAAAACTGCTGGAATTGATAAATGATTTCAGCACAGTAGCAGGATACAAAATCAACACACAAAAATCAGTAGCATTTCTTTTCTCCAATAGTGAACATGCAGAAAGAGAAGTCAAGAAAGCCTGCCCATTTACAATAGCCACCAAAAAAATAAAATACTTAGGAATTGAGTTAACCAAGGAGGTGAAAAATCTCTATAATGAGAACTAAAAACCACTGCTGAGAGAAATTAGAGAGGATACAAGAAGATGGAAAGGTATCCCATGCTCTTGGATTGGAAGAATCAACATAGTGAAAATGTCCATACTACCCAAAGTGATCTACAAATTCAATGCAATCCCCATCAAAATTCCAAAGACATTTTTCTCAGAAATGGAAAAAACTATCCAGACATTTATATGGAACAATAAAAGACCACGCATAGGCAAAGCAATGCTGAGCAAAAAAAAATAAAGCTGGAGGCATAACACTACCTGACTTTAAGCTATACTACAAAGCTATAATAACCAAAACAGTATGGTACTGGCATAAAAACAGACACACTGACCAATGGAATAGAATAGAGAATCCAGAAATCAACCCACACACTTACTGTCAGCTGATATTTGACAAAGGCACCAAGCCTATTCAGTGGCGAAGGGACTGTATCCGAGGACTTTAAAGCAGAAGCTTAAAACCTAGAAAGACATTCTGTGTTGAAATGGTCTACTAGGTACTAAAAAGTTAAATCAAATTTCTCCTGTGGTACTAGGTAAACCAATCAGCCACTGACAACTTTATAACAGCTGAATTAGTTAGAATTGGGTATATGTGTTGCAGTAACATGCACTTCCAAAATTTTAGTGGCTTTACACTTCAGATTTAACTTCATACTCATGTTAATTTCTATGTGGTTTGCAGCTCTCAGTAAGTCCTATGCAAGTCTGAAGTTTGTAATTCTCACCCAGCACCAACTTGGAGATCTAGGCTGGATCTTGGCTGCTTCACTCTAGCAACTCTGACACTGGTGCTCTTTACTTTCAGCCATGCAAATAACAGAAAAAGAGAACTACCTTTGACTAAGAATAATTTATGCCAATTCTGCTCACCACCGATTGGCCAGAATTAGTCACATGTCTTGACCTTTTCTATAAGAGAGGCTGAAATAAGGAGGTTTGTTTGGCTATAGCAGATCTCTTTTATCCATAAGGGTAGGTGTCCTAGTCAGCTCAGGCTGCAATAACAAAAATCACACAGAATGGGCCCGTGGCTCTCTCAGGAGAGTACGGTGCTGATAACACCAAGGCCATGGTTCGAATCCTATATAGGGATGGCCTGTAGGCTCACTGACTGAGCGTGGTGCTGACAACATCAAGCGAAGGGTTGAGATCCCCTTACCGGTCATCTTTAAAAAAAAAAAAAAATCACACAGAATGGATGGTTTAAAAGTAACAGAAACTTATTTCTCACTTTAATGGAGGTAGATGTCCAAGACCAGGGTGACAGTACGGATAGGTTCTGGTGAGGGCCCTCTTTCAGTTTGCAGGCTGCAGACTTCTCACTGTATTTTCACATGGGAGAAAGCAGAGAAGGAAAGCAAGCTCTCTTCTGGTAACTATAATGGCCCTAATTTCACTCATGAGAGAGAGCTCCATCCTCATGACCTCACCTAATTCTAATTATCTCCCAAAGCCCCCACTTCTTAATATCATTACATGGGGGCAGGGGGAAGGTTTCAACATATGAATTTTGGGAGGACACAAATTTGAAGTCTATAACTGTGAGGCTTGCCTATGTCTGTTAACTTGCTATGTGACTTTGAATAGCTCACATGCCCTCTCAGACTATAGCATACTCAAGAGTGGATATCATAAAGCTGTATTTTTAAAGTGGTAGGACTGTGTCAAAGATCAGAAGGAATGATGAACATGAAAACCGAACCTGTTATATAGCAATGTCCAGATATAAATTTACATATGCCATGAAGAATGTGGGTCATGGTGCCATGGTACTTTTGTTTAAATTCTGACACCAACACTTCTTTAAGCCATTTTTGTCAAGTTACTGAATTTTGTAAGCTTCAGATTTCCCATTACTTAAATAAAATAATGATATTTTCCCCAAAACTATTAGTGGTGGGTTATGAATTTAGGTGATAGGTGTGGAAATGTAATCAAAATCATTAAGCACTTAGTAAGTGTACTACATTGATAGATCAAGCTGAGGGTCTTAGGTCCCTAAAGATCCACTCGACATCAAATAAAATGCCTTCAGCAGCAAGTAGCATATGACCTGACTCAAAATAGGCTTAAGCAATGAAGAAATTCATTATTATCTTAACAGCAAAGCCCAGACGAAGTTTACTACGGCAGATCTTTAATGACCCAAATTTGTGTCGTATCTCCACGTGGACGTCATTCATGCTATCTTCATTCTCAATCCAGGAATAAGAAGCTTGCAGCACTTCTAGGTGTCATGCCCAGATAGAGTTAAGAGACTTATTTTCCAGAATTGGATCACATGCCTATTACCAAATTTATCACTGACAAAAAAAAAAAAAAAAAAAATGGGATTGCCAAAACTGGCTTGAACTAAACATGTTGCATGAAATTTCAGATGTTAACAAATTAAGCAGAATAAAATCTTGTTTCCAATTCCTGGGGTTGCATTTTCTTCTTGAAGGAAGATTTCCTTCTTCTGATAGCATCTGCATTTTTTTGTTGTTCTTTGTTTGTTTGTTTGTGTGTGTATGTGTGTGTGTGTGTGAAATCTAATAAAGTATATACCACTGTCAATGGGTCCTGCCTGACCTCAGAGTGAGAATCTCAGATAAAATAGACTAGGCTGGCCACCTGGCCTTGTGAAAAGACAAGGACATTTTAGGCAGTCAGATTTACATTCAAATCCTGACTCAGTCATTAGTGACATGAGTTTTGCAAGATGCTTGCATCTCTAATGCTTCAGTTTTCTCTCCCGTAAAACAGATATTAAAAGCTACCCCACAAGTCTTTGGAAATGACGAAATTAAATAATGCATCATGCCTGGCACATAGTAGGCATTCAATAGTGCTATTACTGGTAATATTATTAATACTAATACCAGTATATTGAAGAATTAGAAGAAGAAAAACTATTATTGGTATCTAATCTTACATCCCTTTTCTCCCGGTCATGTTAGGTGTATATTACACTTTTCAACAAATCCTCTGTCAATATGGATAGTTCTCATGTTTTTATGCAAATATAATGTGCAAAATATGCCCTCAATGTTCATGAACAGGGGCATGGTTAAGTAAATTGGGATAAGACTGCATGATGGAAAGTTAATTCACCATTAAAAATGATGTTTGTGTAGCATTTTTAATAATGTGAGAAATATGTTACATTATTAAGAATGTGTTTTCAGAGTATATACATAATATGATCTGCACTATGCAAAAAAATATTCAGAGGAAAAAAACTTGGAGGGAAAGGCACCAAATTTAACAAAATTTGGCTCTTTTAAAGAGGTAATGTATGATTTTTGCTGTTGCTTTTTCATTGTGTATTATCCTAATCACTTTTTTGAGCATATATCAATTATATAATTAATAATACTACATTGAATACAGAAATATTAATATAGACCTACACACAGATATGTAGGTATTACCAGTTACCAGTTACTGAGCTCTTACCACACATACCTGGCCTTGTGTTAAAATCAGTGTATATGGTCTAGTACATTTCTTGCTAGAACCCCAGTACCATTATTTTCATCATTCTTTTCATATGATGAAATTGGGTCTTAAAGGAGGTAAGTAATTCAGCAATATCACCCATTATATGAGGGGACTGGGATTGAAGGTGTTAGTCCCCAGCACCATGATTTGGACCATCCTAAATACCTCTACCCTTTTATAAAGAGACTTAGAGTCTCTTTACATAATATGATTATGTAATATAATATGATGGATTAATTGCTGGGATATTATAGAGTTGGTTTAAGTACACAGCCAGGTGACATTAAATGTCCTATTTAGTGCAGAGATTCCATGATAGAGTAAAATGATGCATGTTTTGGATTTGTGAATATCCAGCAGAAATTAACGTGCAAGTAGGTGAGGAAAACAAAGCAGAAGGTAGCATTTTGATTTTTTTCTGATTACATTGCTGCATTGGCACAGTTGACATTGGCTAATTCTGATGAAGACTATTGTATATTCAACTTCCCAGTCCATAGCTTCCAGTTTATTCTGGAGCACGAATGCACTTGCATTTAGCCTACAGAACAATGCTTGGTAACTAAAAGTGAAAGCTGTTTTATTTTTACATTTTTTAGAATGAAAGACACATGATTTGCTTAAAAGTCAAATCATTAAAGACACAAATTAACCTGACACAGCAAACATAAGGCATACTCTCACCAGTGCTGGTTATTTCAAGATAAAATTTGTGCTGGCATTTTTAGTACTTTGGTGTCTCAAGCAAGTGTTCTATAGTGGTGAGCTAGGTTGAGAGAAGTTACTTGGGTTAAGTTATATACTGAGTTAAATTTTATCTTCCACATTTCTGTGATTTTCTTTTCTTTTCTTTTCTTCTTCTTCTTCTTTTTTTTTTTTAATGTTCACCAGTACAATGATTTGGCTGTATAAAGTCTTTCTTTGAATTTAGTTAGACCCTGACTGTATGTGTTGCAAGGATATCACTCTTCCATGCCCCACACACAAAACCTTACCATTTCTGCTAGAGTCTGTGGATTTTGTCTGTGTCACGTCGAAGAAATACAAATGAAAAGACTATGTTTATCAGTAATGGATATACTTAGGTGACAGAACTTAGTAACTGTAATGTGCACTGTGCAACACATTGTATTTAAATGTCAGTCTCAAACCATAAGTGCTGCCTGAACTGAAATGTGACTTGCGTTAGAGTTGAATATGATCTTGACACACTGAGTCTACAAGATTATGATATGATGATAGCAAATCATTGAGGACATTTAGGACTTGATAGCTATGGAAGTGCTCGGGAAACATATGGTTAATATTACATGGAATATTTATTATTTTTACCTGCTCATCTTTCAGCTCTCTTTCTCCTAATAAGGATACCCTGATTCTGGAGACATTGTATTTAGTATTTCTATGCATGGTGTAGCTAATTTGGGCTTCAGTGTCACAAGTTGAGTATGTGACCAGGTTTGGCCAACCAAGCCTCAGAATTTAATTCAAGGATATTGAGATGGCCCAAACCAGGTCAAACTGAGTTGATGAGTCTCAATGGCAGAATTTATTTTTATTTTTATTTTTTATTTTTAGAGAAAGATATAATTTCTGTTTAACTTAAAGACCAGAAAATACATGTCTTTAGCTGCTGGGGGTAGGTAGGAATATAATACATAGAAAACATTTCTTAGGGTGAAAATAATACAAAGGAGAACAGAGAGAGTCAAAATGATAAAGAAAAGTCATATCCCAAATACATGGGCAGAGCCCTTGTATCCAGCCAAATCTAAAATCATATTCGCATCTGGACTTTTCAATCACATAAGCTAATCAAGTCACTTTTCTGTTTATTCCAGTTTAAATTGGGTTTTTTCTATGCAAACATAGCACCTGCATTAGTACCAAGCTATGTACATGTTTTCCTGATAGGGGTGGTATGGGGAGGGTTTTACTATAGTTGAAACATTAAACCGAATAATGACAAAAATAGTATTGTAAGTTGCATATCAGAAAAAAAAAAACTAAACAAAACTTCACATTATATCATTGTGAAATAAAATGATTTGTTTTAGGATTAATAAAAGGATCCAGGACCTCGCACAACAGGTGACAGAAGATATCAAGATTTGTCTCTTGAAAGCAGGCATTCAACCTGATGAGGCAACCACAGGTGATAACGTCATTCAGCTGTCAGTTTTCGTGTAGCCTGTAAAAGAGAAAGTGATCACAGACAAAGGCTTGTGTTATGAACCATTGCTTTTAAAAAGAAAAGACAGTGATGTGTTCAAGCTTATCAGAGATTTCTGTAAGAAGCATAAAAAACACATTGTCACATGTGGATGGATCTACACCAATAATACCCTTGCTAAGCCTGGGTAAATTCCAGAATTGCTCCCTAAAAAAGAAGTGCCTCACAGCTTTATTACAGATTGTATGTTGCACAACCATGAAAAGGCTGCAAAACCCAATCATAATCAGAATGCTTTGCTCACTGCAGTGAACAAAGTCAACTTCAAGGGAGGGTGTGCTCTCCATCATTACTGATTCCATCTCTTTTGTTAATAAATTGATAGAAAGCACTGCTTTTCTTTTTCATGAAAAAATTGAGGTGACTTTCTTGTAGCTAGATAACTGCTTGTATATTTTTTTTCAAATGTTCAAGATAAAAATCTGTTTCTTTATAACTGAAACAATAGTGTAGTTGATGATTTGGAAGTAACCATGTATAGCAGATACACTCAAGTGCTTAAATGTGCTAAATACACATTAAACAAAACCAGGATAAACAAAATGTTCAGGGTGAAGTTACATCCCTTTATTAGAAAACTCTGTATTAAAAGGCTTGTATGAAATAATTACTCCATTACATTTTTTTTCACTTAAAGGTAGATTTGTTATGATAAAAGGAGGAATGACCCCCATATGTGTAGTGACAATTCATTTGTGACATTTGCATTAAATATAATTATCGGTACGTAAGAACATACTACTACCATTTAAAGAAATGTTTTCTGATTGTTTTGCAAATCTTTTGTTCCTTTCTTCCTCTCTTTCTGTCTTCCTTTCTAATTAGGTTATTTTCTCTAGAGGTATACTTTGATTATTTACTTTTATCTCTTGTTTATTTACTATAGGTTTTTGCTTTGTTGATACCATGAAGCTTATAGAAAACATCCTAAAGTTATAACAGGCTATTTTAAGCTGATAAAAGCTTAACTTTGATAGCATAAAAGACTCAACATTTTTTACTTTACCCCCCCACCATTTTATGTTTTTCAGAGTTATAATGTCACTATTTATACCTTTTTTGTGTGTGTCCTTTAACAAATTATTGTAGCAATTATTATTTTTAATAGTTTTGTATTGCAAATTTCATTCTAAATATGTAATTTACACAGTACCATTACACACCATCTACACACAACTATTATAGTATTAGAATATTCTGATTTTGACTTTGTGTTTAATTCTACCAATATGAGTCTTATACACTCATATGTTTTCATGTTACTAATTAGAATTCCCTTTAGTATTTCTTATAAGACAGGTCTGGTTGTGATGAACTTCTTCTGCAGCTTTTGCTTGTCTGGGAAATTCTTTATTTCTCCTTCATTCCTAATGGACAGCTTTGAGAGATATGAGAGATACAATATTCTTGGTTGGCATTTTTTTTTTTTTTTTTTGCTGCTAGCTCATATCGGAACTCCCTCATAAGTGATATGCTTCTTTTTCTCTTGCTGCTTTTAGGATCCTATTTGTCATTCATATTTGACAGTTTGATTATAATATGCCATAGGGTAGTCCTGTTTGTATCAAATCAGATTGAAGACCTTAGACCTTCCTGGCTGGTTATTTATATCTTTCTCCAGATTTGAAATGTTTTCTGCTATTATATCTTTAAATAAGTTTTCTGGCACTTTGTCTCTCTCTTTTCCTTTTTTACCTTATTTTTGTTTTGCTCTTTTAGTGTTGTCCTATAAGTCCCATAAGTTTTTTTCACTCCTTTTCACTCTTTTTTTTTTCCTTTTCTGACTGTATATTTTCAGATAACTTGCCTCTAAGTTCACAGATTCTTTCTTTTACTTGATCAATTCTGCTGTTAACACTCTCTATTTCATTTTTTATTTCATTCACTGTCATTTTAGCTCCAGAATTTCTGTTTGATTTTTAAAAATACATATAATGTCTGTATATCTGTTAAATTGCTTGTTTTGGTTATTTATTGTATTTATGATTTTATTGAATAATTTTTTTACTTTTTTTCAAGTTCACTGTGATCCCTTAAAACAACTGTTTTTAATTCTTTGTCAGGTCATTCATGAATCTCCATTTCTTTTAAATCAAGAATTGTGCTTTATTTTGTTCTTTTTTGAGGTCAAGTTTCCCTACTTGTTCTTAAACCTGTGGTTGTGGGTTGATATCTGTGCATTTGAAGAAGTATGGACTTATTCCAGTCCTTGAATACTGGCTTATCTGAGAAAGCCCTTCACTAACCAACCCATCCACAGATTCTGGACAGGTCAGCCAGTGTGTCTATGGGCAGGCTTGCTGCTGGAGTCCTTGGACAGGCTGTCCTAGTGCCTGGATCTGTAAGAGAGTGGTTCTGGTGCTTGGGTTTGTGGGTTGGGCCTGGAGGATGGATCCACTGGGGCGAAATTGTTAACTAGGGCCAAGTGAATGGGCCTGGAGTCTGGGTCTTTGGGGGCCAGCATAAAGTCTGGGTTCATAGGGGCTGACCTGACAATGAGTTAGGCCTTGAACCTGGTACTGGGGCCAACCAGGTACTAGGAATGGTCTTGTGCCTAGTCCATTAGGATAGATCTGAAGCGTGAGTATTTGGGGGAGTCCTGGGTCTACAGGGGCTGGCCTAGAGCCTAGGTCTGCAGAGGGGGTCCTGGAGTCTCAACCCTGCAAGAATGGCACCAGATCTTCTGAGATGGACCTAGAGCCTAGGTCTGCTTGGGTAGGCATGTACACTTCATTCAATGGAGTCTTGAGCCACTGGGGCTGGTCTGGTGGTGGGACAGGCATGAAGCTTGGGTCTATAGGTACCACTCTGGAGCCTGGGATAACAGATGCTGTCCTGCAGTCTGAAGCTATGAGGGATAAACTGACTTATAGCTTGGGTCTTCAGGGTCTGACCTGAAGGTTAGGTTTGTGAAGATGGCCTAGGTCCTGGTGCCATGGAAGCTGGCCTGGAACCTTAATTTATGGAGGCTGGCCCAACATTGGGCTCTGCTTGGATGTACACACCTGTTCCCCAGGTCTGCCAGAGTAGTTCTAGACCCTAGATTTGTCAGAGCCTGGGGCTTCAGGGGCTAGGCTGACATTGGGCAGTCCTGTAGCCTATGTCTGCTTATGCCAGCCTCTTTTGTGTGGTCAGAATTCTGACCTGGCATGAAGTCAGGCCTGAGAACTAAGGCTCTGTGTGCTGACCTGGCTCTGGGCTGGTCTGGAACCTAGGGAAGACCTGGAGCCTGGGGCCACACTTATGCTTGGGGCAGTTCAGATCCCAGTGCTGCTGGGGCTGGCTTGACCCTGGGGTAGGCCTGGAGATTTAGTCTGCTGGAGTTGACCTGGGGCTGGGGTGGCCTGAAGCCTAGGTCTTTCAGAGCCACCTAGTGCAGAGGCCAATCTGAAACCTAGGTCCCCTGCCATCAGCCTGGCTATGGGGCAGGTCCAGAGATAACTTTGCCAGGCAGACCTGGAGCCTGAGGTTGCGGGAATCTGGCCTGGTACTCGGGCAGACACGCAGGGACAGTTCACAGGTACCGGACTAAAATCTGGAGCTGTGGGAGGCTGCTCAGCACTGGGTTTTTCTAGGGTGAGCTTGGTGTCAGTATTCCAGGCAAGGTTTTGTGCTAACTTCCATTTTCTTCCCCCAAGTGGAGGGTATCTTTCCATGTTATGCTGTCAAGGGGTGAAGGAAGGGTTACATGAATAATGTGAAACTGTCCTTTCTACCCTCTTCAATGAGTCTTTTATTATTTCTGTGCTATATCCATGTGCTGTAATTGCTCACCTATTTTTTCCAAACTTTTATGAAGGTATTTTTGCATGTGGACAGTTGTTCAAACTGATGTTTCTGTCAGAGGATGAACTCTGGAAAGTCCTATTCTGCTGTCTTATTGACATCTGGATGGAAGTTACGTTTATTTGCAACACGGGAGCATCATTTTCATGGGTGTTTTCACTCTGGAGATCATAGTATGGAAAAAAAAAGTTGCATTTTGGACCCTTTTCTGATATTGATGTGACTGAAGAAGTGCATTTAATGTAAGCTTTTACACTATTGTGTCCCAAGTACTAGCATCTAGAACAATGCCTGGCACATAGTAGGAACTCAGTAATATTATTTTGATAAAAATGATAAAGGAGCAGCTTGTTGCTACAAATGAAGGTAATAATATTAACGTTTGAGCATGTCTGATATGCTCAAGTGTCATCTTTTTCACTCATTGCAAAGACAGAGCTGCAGACCCGAGTGCCAGACAGAATTATCATCACTTTGCACATTCAAGCAAAGACCTGGATCCACTTAAATGTGAGTGATGATGTGCAAGTGTCTATTTCAACAAAGGTTCTTCATTTTTTCCTAAGTCATAGATAAAAGTTTCAACAGAGAAATGATTGACCTAGCAAAAATAAGTAATTAAAATATAAACAAGAAATAAAGAATTTGAAAATGTTTCATATGTTCCATATTCTTTTGAAAATAAAAACAAAATATAACTATAAAACTTTCATTCCATAGTCATGATATATCTAAGTTTTTAATAACTAACTCCTCAAGTGATTTTTAATCAGAAGCATGAAGACGTCTTTAGAACAACTGGTAGTGGTGTGGGGAAGGCTGCAGTGAGGTTAAATACCACTGATATGTAATAAGTGAGCACAGTGTTCTACAATGCACAGAAACTGTCAGAAAGTAGAAACAGACCACTCTCATGTTACGTTGTACTGTCCTCTTGTATGAACCTCTGACCTTGAAGAACCAATTTGAAGGAGACAGAAGACTCTACCTTTAGCTTCCGCTGTGTTCATTGCCCTCTTCTTCTTGCTCTGCCTAGACTGCAGTTAACCCTGGCCTCTCATCTTCAGGACTCCTGTAGGGCAAGTCATAGGGTTACAAATCCACTTGCCTGGTACCGAGGAATCCAGGCAGCAGCCATGGGCTGGGCATCTACATTTGAGAATGAAGCACTCAGAGTAAGAGAGCCCAGGTTAGGGTGGGGAAAACACGTACTTACAGGAAAAAAAGATTCCAGGTATTTGTTAACTCCAACCTTGCCATGGTTTGAATGTTTCTCCAAGCTCTTGTTGGAACTTAACCCCCCCATATGGTGGTGGGAAGTGGGGCCTTTAAGAGGTGGCTGGACTGTGCCCTCATAACAGATTCATGAAGTAATGGATTCATGGTTTAATGGGTTACCAGATAGTGTTCTGATGGCTTTATGAGGAGAGCAAGCGAGCGTGTTAACTTTCTCTCGCCCATGCCATTCTCACCATGTGATACTCTGCATTGCCACGGGACTCTATAGAGAGTCCCCACCAAAAAGAAGGCCCACACCAAATGTACCCCCTGGACCATGAACTTCCCAGCTTCCCAAACTGTAAAAAATGAATTTCATTTTTTTATAAATTACCCAGTTTAAGGTGTTCTGTTATCAGCAATGAAAGCTGACTAATACCAACCTTGTAGTCTATTTATAGGCCTAGAGACAGACAGATAGAGCCCCTGTGCTAGAGTTCACAAAAATGAAGACAAACAAGTCATTCTTAGGATGGCCTTGAGTTAATCTCCTAAACCAGGTATAGCTGGAAATCCTATGTGCATCCATGCTATTTCTGCATCGTTCTCATGGGCAACACAGAAAATGACCTTAGTTCTGCTCATGAAAACATCATGCTGACATATAGACAAGGGTACATCAGTCCCTCTTATTTTCAGCTCCTTTCCACTATGAGACCCTGGGAACCACTCCTTCAGCCTTCATTCTTCAGGTTTAATCTAATCCTCTTTCCTGAGACTGTACTGTACAAAACACATGACTGTCTCAACTGTCTCTCCTGCTATTCATTTTACGTGGCATTTCTTTTTCCTCCTGCCAAACCTCTTATTTTCAATTACTCTCTAAAAGTGTAATTGATTGTTAGCTCACAGTTGGTCAGACAATGGCTTTGTGAATGGTGCTAAAAGAAAAATAAAGTCTAAAGTGAGGGAGATGGGCTTTTATTCTCTGTGAAAGTGGCCATTCCACACCTGGAGCATTGGTTTTCATTCTGGGCATCAAATAAATTGTATTAAGAGGGGATTGGCAAGAATGGGAAAAGAACTAAAAACATATTATTTATATTTGTGTAAATATAACTGGAGCCCTGAAAAGAAAATGAACAACCAAATGTGAGGGCAAAATTTAAAATATTTCAGTATTTGAAGAAGCAGTTTTGTGTGTGTGAAAGTGGGACCTTTTCATCTGTTTCAGTAATTCCAAAAGTGTGAATATATATTTATTCCAATAAGTCAAAATTACTTTGTAAAGACCAGATATGTCCTTAAATTAAAAAAAAATAAAAATGTCTTTATAGCATATAGTGAGATCCCTTTCTCTAGAGGGTCCAAAGAGAACTTGGAAAAGCATATGGATAAGATGTTATACTCAGGTATTTTAAAAAGTTCGTGGAAGGGCCGGCTATGGCTCACTTGGGAGAACGTGGTGCTGACAACACCAAGTCAAGGGTTAAGATCCCCTTACCGGTCATCTTTAAAAAAAAAAAAAAAAAAGTTCATGGAAAAATAGAATTGAAAAATAATACAAATCTTTCCATGAACTTTTGGAAGACCCCTCATACAACAGGAGTTAGCAAACTATGGCCCCTGGGCCAAATTCAGCCTGCTGCCTTATTTAATGAGACTCAGTCTCACTCATTCACTTACATATTGTCTATGGCTACACTAGCACTGCAGAGTTGAGTGGTGGCCACAGAGACAATGTGGCCTAAATAGCCCAATTATTTACTACCTTTTGCCCTTTAAAGAAAAAAATTGCTAATTCTTGCTGTTGAAACTCAAGGGAAAAAAATGAAACCCTGAGAGGTTAAATTTTCTGACTTTGTCTTGCTGACTTTTGAAAGAGAAAGCTATCCATTTGGAAGCAGTGGAGAATGATTTAATTTCCCAAAATATTTTGTATAAACACACCCTTATAAATAAGTATTATAAAGGGATTTATAGCCTGATGGAGAATTTATAGATTACCTCATTAAAATAATCATGAGTGGGAGGCATTAATATTCTGAGTTTAACAGTTCATAATAGCTACTGCAAAGTCATTTTAATAATCATCAACAAAATAGTATTACCTATTTCTTTATGAAGTACATGAAAGAATTTCAGATTCCATTTCTGTAATGTATGCATACAAAGCACATTGATGGAGGAAGCAAGTCAGTGGAAGAACACAATTTTTAAGAAATAAATGATAAATCTCCATGTAATAAAACACACTCTAACTTTTATAGAACCTTATTCATAGTCTTGGAGTATGCTTGAAAGGTTCAGGCATGTTTTTACTGTACCTGAAGTCAAGTAAGTCTTTTAATTGCAAACATTATGTTCATTTCCATATGCTCATAACTTCAAAGATGGTGAATAGCAGACATTTTGCAAGATTTATTGGAGTGTTATTTCCTGCAGACATTCATTTGGTGAGTTTTTATGTGATGAATGCATTTCTAATTGGGATTATTTACATAGGCATCTGGGTCCTGGTTAGGGATGGAAGAGAGGGACAGGGATATTCAGGTTTAGTTGATGTTACATTTGATTTAATATTTTCTAGAATGGAGCAGGGCTCACAATATGCCATTTCTGCCAGAAGTTTGGTTTGACGTAGGTAGCTTTTATGGTTCCTTCCAGCTCTTAGTGTCTATAATTCCATATCCCAACAAAATTTATCTTTACAACCCCCTGGATATATGCTGAAGAGAAAAAAGTGGAGAAGATAAAGAGGCCACAAAACACTAGCTTAGGCTGAGGATTTTTTAATTTTCTCAGTTGAGTTAGAATGGAAGGAAAATACAAATAGACTCTAAAGAAATAAGAATGTTTTTCAAATGCTGGCTGTGTGCCTATCCTAATGGATCCTAGGGATAAAATTGGTATTCAAAAAGTTTATAAATGGATTTTTCTGGAAACTACTTGGGTACATTCATAGCATCTCTCACCTAAAATGGCTCTTATGAAATAAACCATTTTTCAAAACCCACTGTCAGGCTGGAAATCTATCTTGCCTAAACTAGTCTGCCAATTCACACTTAAATAACAGCAAAGTCAAGAATAACAATAACAAAGATTATTCTCTATATGTCCAAGTCTGCAATGGGCTGGATAGTTCTCATTGTGTTTTTTATTGGCAAATAGCTCACAGGAAAATAACATAAATAATAGAAGGCATAGGGGACTGACTGGGCAGAAAAAAGTGAAGAAGAGAACAAGGAAAGGGCTTATGGAAACTGGAACTATCCATTCTCATGAATGTGAACTTAGGAGGAGTTTCGATTAAGACCCAAGGTTGTTTAACGTCGGCAGGAAAGTAAGCATATTCCAAATGCCGTGTGTGTCAGCTTAGGGGAGAGAGGAATCTCCTCTCATGGTTGTACAATTTTTAACCCCAAGGCCAACCAGTTTTCCAGTGTCTAGTGTAGTCTAAATTGAAAGGTAGTAGAAAGACTCAAATGTATTGCCTGCCCTGAGTTTTTCCTTATTGTGTGGAATAACTATTTTGTTTATCTATTGCTGCACAACAAATAACCTGCATTAGTCTGTTTCTGTTGGTAATAACAGAATACCTGAAACTGAGTAATTTATAAAGAAAAAGAATTTATTTCTTACGTTTTGGAAGCTGGGAAGTCCACATTCCAGGGGGCACGTCTGGTGAGGGCCTTCTAGATGGCGGTTCTACAGTGACACAGGATATCACAGGGTGAGAATGGCAGGAGCTAGAGAGATAGGGCTAGTCTGCTCACTCACTCTCCTTATAAAGCCATTACAACAATGCCCATTACTCCGTGAATGGGTAAGTCCATTCACAAGGGTGCAGTCCTCACGATCTAATCACCTCTTAAAGGCCCCACCTTTTAATTACCATGATAGGATTTCCCACCCTCTTAACACTGTCACAGTGGGGATTCAGTTTCTAATACATGAACCTTTGGGGGACACATTTAACCCATATTTCAATCCCAAAATGGAGTGGCTTAAAACAACAATGTTTCATTCTTACTCATGATGGGAGGCTTGGCTGGGTAGTTCTTCTCCATGTGATGTTGGCTGTCACGTGTTTCAGTCAGCTGAGATCTTGTGGGGCTGGAACATTCTAGGCAGCCTCACACACAGGTCTTGGTACCTGGTTCTGGCTGTTGGCTGGAAAGCCTGTTATTCTCCATGTGGCCTCTTGTTGTCTGCATGGCATCTTCTTGTTCAGTAGCCTGTATCCAAGTCGTTTCACATGCAAGCAAAAGTTTATGCTGATCAGACCTCTTAAAGACTAGTCCCAGATCTGGAATTGTGCTATTTCTGCTACATTTTATTAGTTGCATAAATCCAGAATAAGTAGACTTAGCCATTTGATAGTAGGGGATGCAAGTACCTCCAGCTTTCTGTATTATCCACAGCCTTTTTTGAAGATAATCTACTACACCTTGACTAATGGAATATAATCTACGTTCTAATCAGGGAGAAAGATTATTAGATGTATAGGTAGAATTCCTCCCAAGTAGAAACTTCGTTCTGTGGGGTTTAAATAATGGCCATGGGAGAAAATACAGAAAGCTCTCTGTACTAATATAAGTTTGTAAAATGCTATGGTGATCTTATTACAGAAGCTTTTCTTACTGCAGTACTTTTCAGAGTCTTTACTATGTTAACATGAATTATTAGTATCAAAATAATGAATATATTATGCAGTATTTCCAAGTGGATTTGATCATAAGTCTTTTTTTCATGCAACACTATAAGAGTAATGGTCTATGGAATACATTTTGGTAAATACTGAAGTAACATGATAAAAGTTCTGTAACATGCCCTTGGAGACCTTAAAGAAAGAAGAAAAGCAAAAGGAAAACCCATAAAGAATCATGAGATTTGGAGGAAAATGCTCAGTATTAGGAGTCAGGACACCTGACTTTCATTTCTAGTCCTATTGGTGTATGAATGATTTAATCTTTCTGAACCACAGATCTGTAGAATGGAAATAACAATGCTACATTTTACACAGAATGGTTCAAGGATTCAACTAAAATATAAATCATGAATTTGTGGTAGTTACCAAGTATTTCATGGTCAAAGGACTATTTTTATTATTTCTCTGTTAACTCTACAGTCCGAGTATGCTTATCAAACAAGGGTCAATCAAAGATATAAGGGTAAACTTGGTACATGTAAATATTTACACACATAGTACTTAACTTGATTTTCATTAGTAACTATTAAGGCAATTTTCATCTTTGGTCACTTTGGTGCTAGCATTAGCAGAGGATTTTACTACGTGGATTTAGAGCAGGGTAATTAGATCTCCTGTTGCCCATTCCTTTTATTTCTTAGTTTGGATATCTGCTGTTTTCTTCATCTTCATTTCTGCCACTGCTTACTACAAAAGAGCATAAGGAGGAAAAAGCGATAATATTCACCTAAGACTACACCGATCTTGAGACATGCTTTAAAAATGGAGTAAAGAAAGGAAAAACTTTTAAGAAATGTGAATTAAGGACTTCCAGGCAATTGTACCACGTCACAGTAATTTCTGCCTTCCATATTCCCACCAGGAGACATGGGCATTCTTCTCTCTCTTTTTAGATCATACCTCTGTTAACCTTAAGGGATGAGTTTATCCTATTCTTCTCTTTAAGGTTAAGTGCCTTAATGTAATGTATTAAACTGATTCAAGTTATGTTAACATCATCTGGTATAACAGAACCTGTTGATTTGCAATTATTGAATTGTCCCTTTTGTTGTGAATTATAGAATTTAAGTTGCATTAAAGCTGAATTCGGGTAATGAGATATATCAAATCCAGTGCTGGAATATAATAGGTGTTTAGTACATTTTGTGGAGTTTATTGATATGACTACTACTTTACAAGAACTCTACAATGTAGTAGGAAAAAAAAATCCGACGGAGTAACATATTTGGGAAAACTTGCATTCTTCTTAAAGAGTTATAACATACTTTATCGTTTTAGTTTCTGACAAGTCCTAGAGCAAGAAACATTTATCTTTCTTTAACTTAGAGTTTTCAAATTTATTTGGAGACAGAATTTTTAAAACAAATAACACAAACAATATCTAGGACCGGGAATAGAGGGCCATGTAGAGGATATTGGGAGACCATTTCAGAATTCTTCAGTTAATTAACCCTATAATTACAAATAGGAAGGGTTTCTTCATGAATTTGTTTTATTTATGTTTAATATTTTCTGAAAATTTTATAACCAAGAAAAATCTCTTGCCAAATATGAATTGGGATATAAATTATGATTTTATGTGAGGACATTTCAGTGTTTTTCATGATCAAAGTATTTCTTTTTTACTTTTATTCTATCAACCTCATGATTTGTTTGCTTACAAAACAAAATACATTTATTAATAGCTCACTTGTTTTCTTATGATTATTAACCTGTGACTTACCTTTCAGCCAGAGTGCCTTACCAATATGAACTAACCACAGTGGCTTTATGTAACTTAAATTAAAAAAATAAATAAATAAACTTGCTATTTTCTTTAAGCTGTGCAGTCTAAACAGGAATTGATTTTTTTAGTCATGGGAAATAGCTCACAAACCCCAATTTCTGCTGTTGAAATATCCAGTGATCTAAAACAGTGGTTCCCAGTTTTAATTGCACGTTACAATCACCTGGAGAACCTTGGCAGAAAAAAATGCTAATACCCAAACCCTATCCCCAAGCATTTAAGTCTGGATCTCTGAGACAGGTCTGGACTCTAGTATTTTTTTAAAGCCCTCTATATTGTTCTCATTTGCAACAAAGGCTGAGACTCTCAATCTCTGCTATCGTTAATTTGGTTAAACCATATAGGTGAGATACAGATTTTCATAGAGGTGGAGTTACGTGTTTGAGACAGAAAGTAAAGCCATTTTAATTTCTATTAATGACAGCTCTTTCAGGGTCATTGTTTCTATGGAAAGTAAGGGTCCTTGGTTTTATCCCATCTCCTATGTTGTTGCATGATTTTTTTCCATAAATTAGATCTTCCTAAAGCAGTCATATGGGATATAAGTGGATATCAGAATTTAGAATTTAGATAAGAACACAGAAAGGAATTCCTCTTAGCTGTATTACTTTAGGCAACTTATTTAACTCTATCTCTTTAACTCGCAGTTTCTTCATCTTTTTTCCAATAAAAATAACTGTGTTGTAGGCTTCTGTGGGATGAAACAATAAAATGTAAGTCAAAGCAGCCAGCACAGTTCTTGGTGCTCAGTAAATAGCAGTTGACTCTGGATCATTAATTCCAATATATCTCCTTTTTATTTTTACAATAAATGCCAAGAATAAGCTTCAAAATTAACCAAGGACTAAAGTAAATATAAAACATGCATTTAATTAGAACTCTGAAATTTTGACAATATATTTTGGTAAAAATGTAACATCTCAGTCTGCCCTATCGATATTATTAGAGAAATGCCCTTCTAAATGTTATTAGAGAAATGTATTTTTGTGCTTTTTTTCACGAAAAAAAATTGCATCACTCAGTCTATAAAACTGCCATTTGCTTCAGTGGCCACCATAATCATAGATTAGTAAAATGACATAAATGATCTTCCTTTTTATATTCAATGCATATCTGAAGAAGGGTATAATGCTGGCTGAGTATGGGTAGAGTAGAAAAGGCAAGAAACAGCTCTCTGGTGTTGTATTAATACATGTAGATCCATAATTTGTCAACTCAGTTTGACTTTGAGTTCACTTTTTATATTTCAGTATATAAAAAAATTTTAATTTTCCAGAGTCAAATCTCTCAATCTTTTTCTAGGTTGTTGTATTACATAATGGGTAGAAAATCTTCCCCTCCATGATTTATATCCTATATTTTGTATACTATTTGTATCTTATATTACTTCTTAGTTTAAAAATATCTTTTTGAATTTTATATTTAATAATTTAATCTAGTTAGAATTAACTTTGATGTATGTTCTGATGAGGAACCATATTGACAAAACATACTGACTTTTAATACTGGTATTTAGAAAATTTTAGCAAATAAAATTAATTTTAAATTATTTTCATGGTGTATATGTTATTCTCTCACTGTATTTAAAGTAGATTGAGGGCCTGCCCATGGCTCACTTGGGAGAGCATGGTGCTGACAACATCAAGTCAAGGGTTAAGATCCCCTTACCAGTCATCTTTTGAAAAAAAAAAAAAAAAAAGTAGATTAATGAATATAGTATGAAAACTCACTATGGCACATAAGATCCTTCAAAATTCAGCCCTAACTCTCTTCTCTGACCCACATTCTACCCCACTCCATTGGCTTTTGGCTCCTACAGAGCATACTCATTCACTGCAGCGGACATCTAGCCAATCCTTGATCCTGTCACATGCTTTCACTTGCACCTTGATGCATTTATACCCACTGATGCCTCCTTTTCAACTGGTAAATTTATAAAGAAGAGGGAAGAAAAATGAATAATGTCTCTCGGACATTTTTGGTATGCCTAACAATATAAGTATTTATTCCCAAATCTCTTTCTCCTCACAAAATCTTTGAGTGGAACTTATTTTCTCCCCATTTTCAGACCCAAAGTCACACAACTGGCAAGTGGTCAAAATAAGATTTCATAATGTAGATTTGTCTTAAGCCAAAGCCCACTTCCTTATATTCAATACACTTTTTTCCCCCTTATCAGCAGCTTCAAACTGTCTCCTTGCCAGTTCAAACTTCTCTAGACATATGCACTTCGACATAGGTCTACATATATTTCTACAAAACACTAATATTTTATGTATTATACTATGGGTGTCAGTTTTGTGCCCACTCATTTATGATTTTATGAACTCCTTAAGGAATCATGTAGGGTTAATATTTTTGCCTTCAGCAGTCAGCACAGGGCTGGACACAGAGTAGATGTGAAAACAATGTGTATTGGATTGATAGATGGATGGATACAACTTAAACATGTGGTATTGTCTATTCTCTTATTTTACTTCCTTTTTTTATTGTATTACACCTTTCAGAATAAAATCTCATTATAACATACATAGCATTCAAAATGGTTTAGAAGGGGCTTTTATTTTAACTGAGTATATAGTATTACAGTTGTGTGAATGATATTGTACCTCTGAATAGACAAATTCTGTTCTTCATAAAAATATACTGAAGAGTTTGCATAGAAATTGTCTCCAAACTATAAAATTACTTACTGCTGTAGTGAAGGCAAAACAAAATCAATTTCCCTCCAAAAATTTATGAGTGGTCTAGATAGAGTTTTAGCTAATACATCTCAAGGAGATCTTTCGATAGACTTTCACCGCTGCTGTACTTGTTTTGAACTACACTCCACATTTCGTAATCAACTATATCCAGACATTAAAGTAAAATTTATGTTAAAAATAGAAAAGTCCAAAGTCTTGAAATTCCATTGGTTTTAAAAAATATATTCAATGAAAAAATTGTTTAATACTTGATTTTTCCCATTAGTCATCTTATTTCAATATTATTTTGAGTAAGAAATAGAAATGGGGGCCGGCCTGTGGCTCACTCAGGAGAGTGCGGTGCTGATAACACCAAGGCCACGGGTTCAGATCCTATATAGGGATGGCCGGTTAGCTCACTGGCTGAGGGTGGTGCTGACAACACCAAGCCAAGGGTTGAGATCCCCTTACTGGTCATCTTTATATGGGGGGGAAAAAAAAAAAGAAATAGAAATGGGTTTTTTATTCTGTCAAGTCTAAGACAAGGAAAGCTTTCTGCATACATAGTATCAGAAACAAATAAACAACAAAAAACCTTATTCTTAGTATCCTTGTCAGCAAACTGATTTTAGTATATTTCAAATTTTGAAATTAGGAAAATGGAACAAGAATTTATTTTATCAACACCAAGGTATTAATATCAGGAATTTAGTCCAAATTACATCTTTGACACAGCTGGACTAGATATATTAGAGTGACTATTCCCATCTTTTATCATGAGTATGGAGAGTACAACTATAAGATCTGGCTTAGAATCAAAATATTTTACAATTGTGAGTATTCAATGGCATGGTCCAGGGATTTCATTTTTGCTGGAAAAAAAGAAAAAAATCACAGGACCCTATCTTAGGCTGAAGACCACTGTGTAAAATAAATGAATGCTGAACTGCCCCAGTTGAAACAAGGATGGGAACTTAAGATTTGTCTCATTACCTCTCGCCCAAACCCTACCCTAGAAGCCCCTCAACTCCTCAGTCCCTGGTTTGACTATGACTTAAATTTTATCATTGCTCCCTAAAGTTGTGGAATTGGAGGCTGAGAGAAGTTAATGAATCAGCCCTAAATGAGAGACCTACTTAAGTTAACAACCAAGTCAAGTCTGTGTAGTTCAGTTTACAATTTGAGAACTTTGAAAATAAAAATTAAGGTATCATTTTCAGTGGAAAGAAGGTGAAAACAAGGGAATTACAGAATTGTGGAAGGTCAGAGAGGTCAAGGGAATTACAGAATTGTGGAAGGTCAGAGAGGTCACATCTGTTCTTACCTTCTTTTTTTTTTTTTTTTTTTTTTTTTTTTTGTGACCGGCCGCACCGAGCGCACCAGCCATCCCTGTATAGGATCCGAACCATTCCCTAACACAAAACGTAGAATAATTTAATACACTCTCAATCATTCATGAAAAGGATCAAAGTGGATGATAAAAGTTATCAGAGGCCATTGTTTTGGACTAAGTTTCTGCACTAAGCTCCAAAATACAAATAGATTGACCCCTGCTAAGTTCTAGGTCACCTAGGCTGTGATCTGACCTTCATAACAGCCAATTTCCAGAACAAACTAGTTTAAATCTTCAATAGGTATGATAATGAAGTTCCCTCTGCTTTAATCTTTACACAAAAGAGATAGCCTGAAGTATCCTGATGTTAACTAATCAATTTTTTTTTTCTATTGTCCTATCTCCTTGTCCCCACCTTACAAGGAAAGTAACTTTGAAATGACTAATTCACTTTTCGGTTTTTGTTTCTGCTTTCTTCAGCCTTTTCTGTCTATAAAGCCTTTGTTATTTGTAACAAACTTCGGCTCACTTCTCTGATTCTGTCGGATGGTGTTTCCCAGGTCAATCCTCACGTTCGATTCCCAATGAACTTTATAAAAGTATTTCTTCCTCAGCAGCCTTAATTTCGGTCAACAGGGATAAGAAGTATATTTTAAAACCATGTGAGTGAAGGCAAAATCTATTCCTGTCCATGAAGCCATTTCTGGACCGATTATAAATTTTACATATAATATATATACATATACATACAATATATATAGTGCCTTTACTTCAGTACATTATTTTATGAATTGTTCTTCCTCTCATTGGCTCTTCAGGATAATCTTATTTCCTTAATTCCTGCATATATGTGCAGATGCCCCAGAGTGTTTTTTGTTTGTCTGTTTTGCATTTAATTTTTGTATTTGACAATAGAGCATGTTGATTTATTTTGGCCTCAGTCTTGACCTGACTGCTGGTCAACCTCTCTTTCTAAGTCCACAGAACTTCCCCTGCTTGTCAAAGGGCTCAACTTTGCTGTGCAAGAAGTGATTGATTGCTGTCTCCAGCAACTGATTCTCTCATGCTCTGAATGGGTGGAAAGGTTGAAAATGTATAGATGGATCAACTGTTATAAGGGTTTTTTCTCGCCTAGCCTCTCACACAGCTTTTACTTATAATGACTCATTTCTATCTCCAAGACTGCAATCACCTACCATATTCTTTTACTTCCTGCCCAATTGTCTTGTTGGAGTTTTATACTCTCTGATGTAAAAATGACAATTTCTACTGGGGAGGGAATGAAAAGAAACAGCATTTGGGAAGGCATATCTACATATATACACAAATACACACACGCGATCAAATGATAGCAAGGTGTTCAGTATTTGAGATGAGGTGGATGTAGTAGACTGAATTAGGTCCCCCCAAAACTCACTGAAGCTTGAATTATGTCCCCCAAGTTTATGTATTAGAATCTTAGCCCCAACTGTGACTGTTAAGAGGGTGGAAAATCTTATTATGGCAATTGAAAGGTGGAGTCTTAAATAGGTGATTGGATTGTAGGACCATGCCATAATGAATGGATTAAAAATGGTGGTCAAGGGTGTGGTTCTGATGGCTTTAAAAGAAGAGGAGAGTGTCTCTCCCTCTCTCTGCTCTCTCTCCTTCCACCACCTTGCAATGTGAGATCCCTGGTTCATTGTCACCACCAGCAGATGGACTTTGCAGTTCCCAGCCTTAGAAAGTGTAAGCAATAAATTTCATTTTTCTTTATAATTACCCAGTTCTGTGTATTTTGTTATAAGCAACACAAAATGGACTAATACAGTGGATAACAGCTTGTCTGACATTTAGCATATTACAGAATATAAACGTGGAAATGAGGACCAAAGAGCGAGGGGAATAGTTCGGTAACTTTCTACTTCTATTTTTGTGAAACAATCATACTTTAGTTCTAGTGTTTTTCCATTTTTTGCCTTCAGACTTGAGGTTAGTAGAAATTCTTCTCAAATTCTGGTAGTAAAATAGACAGTCCTGTCTAGTTTTCAGAGATGTGAGTTCTTACCTCTGCTGATGTGTTCAAAGGTATTTTGAAAGAGAGGTGGGAAAGATGTCATTAAGAGCTGCTTTCCAAAGGCCATTTTAAGCCATCTTTACAACTCACTTTTAATAAAGAATGAATAGAAGAGGAATGTTCTATGCTCAGCTTCAGAGGATTTTATTTCCCTCTTATGTAAACCACTCCATGTCAGAATAAGAGTTTATATAAAATTAATGTGTTATACATACCAAGCCTAAATGACTTAATTTTGGATATATAGACATTTTCAATGATTAAATATTAGTATGTGGAAATTGAAGGGCCTCTCAGGAATGACGGAGCTCCCAACCCTCCGTTATGCTTTGTCTAAAGCAGGATTTAAAGGTTTTTAATAGACTTTTGAAGGGCTGGAAATCTCCATACATACAGCCTAGCCTGCCCTGATTTATTGGTGGATTTCCTGTGGAATTTTTATGCGACACTTGATTTCCCCTGCGGGGCTTGTTAACTCCTGATTGGGTAATGTAAATTTCCAGCCAAGATTAAGTACAAACAAAGCCAAAATTCATTTATTTTAATAAGGAAAATTGAGGTTCTGAGGTCTGCTGTTTGCTTTTGCAAATAAACTAGTCTGTCAGGCAACTCTTCTTAAAATATTTGGTGGGAATTAAGAAAAAAAAAATTTAATGGTCTTATGTCAGGGATATTCATTAAAGTTTTAAAATGAGAAGTGGTTCTATATGTAAGGATTCTATTTGAGTCTCTCGCATTTCCCCTTTTTGATTCATAGGACAAACTGCTGGGAGAAGTGTCTTAGTATTTCTTAGGCCTCAGTTCTTTTCACCCCAAATGCTTTTGTGTACTCATTCTCAGCGTAGAGATGGCATAGCTGCTGGCCTTTAACAGGTGAAAATGAATTGTCTAGCCAGAGAAAAACTAATGATATGCTTATACTGATAACTGGATAAGCCCTTTACATATTTTTCCACAACTATTTCTCACACACACACAAAATGGCTATTACACAATGAGAGAACTTTGCAAGCGTAATGATGACATGTGTTTGAAAAGAGAGTATTGCCCAGAGAGAAGAGACATTTAGAAGATACACTTGATGGTCTGAGAAGGTTGATTAGGAATGGAGTAGGAGAAGAAGGAAGCAATCAACATTCCAGATTTCCTGGCTTAAGTAAATTGATGACAGATTTACAGATGGGAAAAACATGATGGGGGAGTAGATTGTTTGTTGAAAAGTGAGAAAGTTCATAAAGTAGCATTTGGATATTCTGAGTTTAAGATGCCTTTGGGACATTCATGAGGCCATGCTGACATTTTTAAATATAGATTTGGAGCATGGTAGTCAGTTAGAGGCTATAGTTATACATTTTGGGAGAGTTTGCAGAAAAATTCATTAGAAACGCTGGATGTCAGCACTGTAAATGTACATTATATTGTAGTTTGTTTTCTGCTATAATCCTAGCACATACACGCCTGTATCACTCAATATGTATTTTTGAATAAATAAATGAATAAAAAAGGGATCAGTGAATGAATCAAAAGGATATTATACAGGAAAAAGTTATATTTGTGGAATGAAGACACTAAATTTTTTTAAATGAAGTAACTTTCAGTATTCTATCATTATTTATCAGCTTACAATTTCCTATAATGATTTATTCAGCAAGTTCAATTCTTTTCAGCTTCAATTCCTTATCTTTTCTGATAATTCTGTATCAGTGAGACATTGCCACAATACTGCTTAAACAATTCCAATACTCAGTGTCTTAAAAAACAAATCAGTGGTTGGGGTTCAGTCGGCCTTGACTGGATTCAGCTGGGCTTGGCTTCAGGCTGCAGGTTAGATGCAGTTTTGCCCATGTGTCTCTCTTCCTCCCTGGAACATCAACTCAGTTTCTCACAGCAGAAGTATGAGGGACAAAGTCCTACCTTCCAAACACATTTAAAAACTGCTTGCATCCTGTCTCATATTACCTAAAATTGTCACCTGGCTGGATCAAAAATTAAGGGGAAGAGAAGTCCATTCCCTACACAGAATCATGGAAAAAGAGATGTTTTAGTCCATTTCTCTTGCTTATAACGAAATACCTGGAACTGAGTAATTTGTAAGAAAGTGAAATTTATTGCTTACACTTTCTGAGGCTGAGATGTCCAACGTCCAGGGAACCCATCTGGTGAGGGTCTTCTTGGTGGTGGCGTTATAGCAACGTATGGCTCTCATATGACAGAAAATGGCAGGGCAGAGGCAGACTCATGTCCTCAGAACCTCACCCCTGACTACTATTATTAATCCATTCACTATGGTATGGTCCTAAAATCTAATCACCTCTTCAAGTTCCCACCTTTCAATTACCATAATAGGATTTCCCACTCTCTTAACACTGTCATGGTGGGGACCAAACATCCAGCCGAAACTTTTTGAGGGAGACAATTCAATCCATAATAAGAGGTGTGTATTTTTGGACAACAATACTATCTATCACATTTTCCAAAATCAGTACTTGAAGTTATGGGTCTTCTCGTAGTGTTAAGTCAGTAAATTGCCTACAGGATATCATTTCCTTGAATGCATCTCATCAATTCTAAGGGACATCACCTTCTGCACTCCTGCCAAATGGACTCTCTCCACTTTACAGTTTCTATATTTATGTGAGCTCTCAGGCTAGGGAACAGAAAGCTTTATATACTTTAAACATTTCATAGCAGTCACCGAATATTTTTAAATTCCCCCATGATATTTCTCTTCAGTTTCTGCTTTTCTGCTCTATTCTGTCTATGCCCAGTATATAAAATCCACCACTTCCCCTTCTTAGGATAGCCATCCAAATTATACAGATTCAGGTCATGTCCTACTCAAGTATGCCTTCATATCATTTCTACTTACCTACTAAATAGTACCTTCTTCATGTTAAGGTACATGGTTGATTATTTTACTAATGTAGCAAATATGAGTATCTGTTGAGCCATCCTAAGTGCTAGATGCACTGCCATGTGCAAGGATAAAACAGCAAGTAGGAGGGAAGGGCTTTTGTCTCTCAGGCAGCTTTATTCTAGTGGGGTTGAAGAGAAGAGAAACATAAAAGTAATCTAAGAAATCCAACAAGTTGCTCCTACCTTTACTTTTTTATTTACAGTGTTATTTCTGTTATTTTCAGTGTCTTCCAATTTCACTCATTCTTCAGGGTTTTAAACACACTGGACCATAAAACCTTCCTTTATTTTCTCTAGCTTATGTTTTCTCACTTACTTTTATATCTTTACCATAAAACTTGGCATTCCTATATTGTATTGTGTCTATTTAATTGACCTTGAGTTTTCAAGTGGTTTTTCTCCCCAGCCAGACCATACCCTCCTTGTGGGCTTTTATATCCTTTATATAAAAACAAATTAATGAAAAAAAATGGGCTTTAGAATTAGAGATATTTAAGCTCAGATTCCATCTCCATGCTTTATCAGTTTAGGGCTCTGGGCTATTATTTATTATCTTTAAGCCCTCAGTTTACTTTCTTATAAAATGGTTTACATTGGTTCCATCTCACAAGGATGTTGTGGGCATGATATAAAATATAACATGCAAAAACTTCTCCTAACAATAATCTGTCCACTGCAAATTCTCAATAAATTTTAGATTTCCTTATTTTCTTATCCTTAATACCTACCCAAGTTTTGGAATCACAATAGGAGCTGCCACATGTAATGTGGAAAAAAGGAGAAAAAATATAATTGGTTATACATTTCTATACCAAAGTTTTTTGTTTGTTTTTCCATTTGCAATACCCCACTGTGACTCACTTGATTTTCTGGAATGTCCTTCTTAATCAAAGTGCTTTTTGGACTGTAATTTTGCAAATTGAAGTGGATTAAAGTTAGTTTTATCAGAGAATTTTATGACACCCTCCACCTCCACCTGGAAATAATTGGAGACACCCTGGGGTATCACAAATCCGGTCTCAGGAATTACCACTGTCTGTTGCCTCACTTGTGTATTTATGAGAACTAAATTGACAGCAGCAGTTCATTAGGATGGCGTGATTGAATGTGCAAGGTTTGTGGATAAACTTGCAAGCCCTTAAGAATCCATGAAAAACACCTTCCTGCTTCCCAAAAAGCTGAGCATAAAAGGTCGAAGTGTAGGAGCAATAGGAGCTCTTAGCACTACGTTCCACTAAGTGTTCTCATGAGTTGAGGAGAAAATTCCTCCTCAGTATTACACTGCTAGGGTGGGGCAAAGACAGGGGCAGTTGGCCCTGAGTTGGACAACTGCCCATCATGGATTTGTAAGGAAGAGCTATCTCCGTGAAACCCACTGGCACATACAAAGGGTAGAGTCTAATATTTTTTATTAACAAGATATGTCTTAGAGTTGTTCACTGAATCTGTCCATTTACCATTGTCTCTTTCAGGACCTGCATTTTGAAATGAATCATCTTATACCTTAGCACACAAAGTTAGGGATGGCACCCTGTAGAATTACTCAAAATTTTTTGAGCATTTATAGGGTATTCTTTGGTTGTGGTTGTGCTCATTAGCAAATGATCAGCACAGTAATTTCTCAGCCCAGAGGGCTCACAAGAAGGAAGGATCTCATTAGTATATCCACTGACATTCCCTTCCTCTCTCTTTTCCTCTGCTCCCTCCTTCCTGAGAAAAGCATGTGCCCCTCCAGATCTGTCTCCTTTGGCTCACAGCCTAAACTCGTGGAAGTCAGCCACACAGGAAATTGAAATGAGGGGAAACAGCCTCCTTTGAAGCCCCCAGGGACCCTTTCAGTACTAATTACAGCAAATGTCTCAAGTAGGCATCATGTCCTAAAACCAGCAATGGTAGGTCAAGAGCCAGAGACACAGGGGCCTCACTTGTATTTATGAAATATTTTTGAACTTATTTTCTTTCCCATGTTCCCTGTGAGGACTTTTATGCAAGTGAGAACATGAGGATAAAGTTTGGTTTGACAAATTCAGTCATTGTAACAAATGCATATAATGGAACTTATAAAATAATATTATTAATAGCTAATATTTATGGACTGCTAAATAATGGGAAAGGACTTTATCTGTATTCTCTAATTTGATCCTCATAACAATTTGTAGGTATTTTTGGACCTATTTTAAGTTAAGGAAACTGTGGCTCATGATAACACAGAGCTTGTGCAAAGCCAGTAAGTGGTAGGGTTAGGTCTTAAATCTCAATCTGTATTATGGCATAGCCTGTGCCCTTTCCACCATACTAGGCTGCCAATGAATGAATAAATGTATAAACAAATGAATGAATATTTATAAGCACAAGAGCATCCATCAAGGTTGGCTTTTAAAAGATCCCTGCTATCCAGGGGAAGATCCTATGTGCTAAGAGACTTTCCAGAAATCTGAATGTGGGATTTTGGGGGTCAATTTTCACCCTGGTCATCCTCACTCTAGATCAGCTTTCCTCCTGCCCCTAAGGATAAATCTTACTATGTTGACATCAGCAATAAACTCTGAAGTGGTTCCCATCTGAGATGTGTCCTTTGATAGTGATTTGTTCTTTCCTCTGGGTTCATTGGCTTTGGTCTGCTTTCTTTTTATTAAGCAAAATGTAATTAAAGTTGGAGGCATTGCTTGAATTCCATTCCCCAGTGTCTCAAATCAATCTAATCACAGAAAATGTGGGAGTTAAAATTGATCTGGAGGTTAAAAAACAAACAAACAAAAAAGCACGTAATAAGAGAGTTGGTTCCAAGGTTTTAGGTGTTTTCTTTCCAGGTCAAAGGTCTGACAGTGCGTAACAGGTCAAAGTGTGGATAGAATAGAGTAGACTATATAAAAGATGAGAACATTTCAAATCCACTTGTAATGTAATTAGGTAAATATAACCTTAGTTCTGTACTAGTAGGCTGACATTGGGTAAGCCTTCATGAGTCTCTGTTTTCCATCTGTTTGGTAAGCATTTGAACTCAGGCTTATTGGGGGCGAGGTTTAATAGAAATAAGTTGTATAAAAATGCACAGAGGTATGCTAGTTACATTGGAGGTACTCAAGAAGTGTCTATTTATCTAAATACCAATCTATTCACCTGTTTACTTGCATTATCTGAGCCCAGCTAACCTTCCTAAGGCTCAATTACCTCATCTGTGAAATGAAGAGTATGATCAGCTATGTGGTTTCCACCATGCAATTCTGCTACTTGGATTCTAATAGAATGGCATAAACTGAATAAATTTTGAAATCAGAACTGGCTTCATAACCAGGACTTTTGTTAGTAATCATGTATGAGAACTTTAGCAACCATCTTAAACTCTGTGAGACTCAATTTCTTCAAATGAGGATAGTACAAGAGTACATCAAAAAGTTCACGGAAAGATTTGTATTATCTCTTAATTCGATTTCTCCATGAACCTTTTGAAGTTCCTTGTGAGATCTTTGTAAGTATTCAAGCCAATGTGGTAGAGTCAGACTGTTCTAGTTTACCCATCTTTACTATACTGTCAATAGTGAAAATGATTGTTATTCTAACATGGGATGCTGGACTTTTAAGACAAAAGTAAGTTGTAAGCAATTAGTAGTAAGAAATTCCTAAGCTGAGACAAATAGTCATATAGTGGCCCCAGATGTCAATTTCATTAAAGAGACTGGGGGATACTGTGATAGACACGAATAGAAGTAAGACTGCATCCCAGCCACAGGAGGTAGCAGAATTTTAGAGAGGTCTACCACTCCCTCAATGCTAGTCTGGTCCTGGCCTCCTCACAACTACAAATGCCAAGACAGAGCTTCTTTACTGTTGTGCTAAAGATGATTTTACAAGAGTGTTTGAGAGATTGATGCACTGAAGACTCACGTTTACTATGTAAAGGCCTGGAGCCCTGGTGATCACCTCAGGCTGTGGCCAATTCAACCATTTCACTCAGTGTTGTATAGGATCACACACAACAAATAGGCTATACTATATTAACTTTTTACCTACCTCTCCAGAAGAGACTATCTGAACCAATCTCATGCTGCCTTACATCTCTGCTTGGCCACTGGCCTTAGGTTTTCTACAGAGCCATTAATCTAACTCAAGTTCCCTTTCTTTTCTGACCCACTAACCCTGTGGTTTTCAGAGAGTCATCTTCAGATTAGCAATACAAGCATTACCTGGAAACTTGGTAAAAATGCAGATTCTAAGCCCTCACCCAGTCGCTCTGAATCCAAGGATTTGGGTAGGGCTGAGCACTCTGTTTTAGCATGTCCTGTAGGTGAATGTTACATATGCTGACATCGGAGAACCATAGCGTGAATCTTCATTGTGCCCTTGTGAACAGTCTGTCACCAGCAAATCCCTGCTGCTGTACCTCCTCTCTAAATGTCTTTTTCACTTTCTTCCTCTAACTGAACCCTGGGTGAACTCTGGTGAGGATACTACTTTACTTGCAACCTTCTCAAGCACTAAAAAATATTTTTATTATAAAATAAAATATAAGGCAAGAAAAGCACACAAATTAAAAGCATGATTTTATTAATTATTATAAGGAGAATACTACCCAGGTCACAGAGAGAACTTCCAATAATGCCAAAAGCCCCTTCTGTATGCTCTGCCCAGTCACAAGCCCTCTATGCTGCCATAAATAACTGTTATCCTGACTTTAGTAGCAATCACTTTCTTGCATTAGTTTTATGACCCACATAGGCATCTCTAGGCATTGCAATTTATTATTGTTCATTTTTTATTAATTTTACATATCTTTTAAGTCTGTCTTTAATGTCTTCATTTGTTTTCCCTCCTTAAAATTTATGTGATGAAAAAACCAGGTCATTTAGCATGTAATCTATTCTGGGTTATGCTAGTCACAAACTCATGGTACAGTTGAACATGGTTCTCTGTCCATTGAAGTCATTATCATCATTGAAACTAAAATGGTCTCATCCTTGGGCACTGGGAGCCCCTTCAAGGTGGGCCTTAAATCTTTTATTGACATGAACTTTTGATCTTCCTTGGTATCTTTTCACACCAGAGTGTGACTGTTCCCAGTGCATCCTGTACATTTTCTGCACTAGAATGGCAATCATCCATTTCTGCAAGCTCTAGTTTATATTTCTGAGAAATGACTTTCCGAGAACACAATCTGGTGCTAAGAGCACTCATTGCTACTGTGACAAAGGGATAGAAAGTGATAACCTGTAGAGAAAGAAAATTAGATCAACATCAGATTTTTTGAAAGCAACACTTTATGCAAGAATAAAACAGAATAACCTGTTTATCATACTCAGAGGAAGAATGGGAGTCTCAAGGATTTTATATCCAGCAAAACTGGATTTTAGGTAAAAAGAATACAAACTGTTATCAATAAGAAAGAACTCAGGGAATAATCTACTCATCTGATTTTTTCCTGAATAATATGTTGGAGAATGAGCTTCAACAACCAAAATAACTAGAAAGACATCCATATAAGGACTGGTGGCAAGAATAAATATAGGGGTATGTGTGTGTGTATTGGTATATGTGCACTAATATATTTTATATATATATACACATTATATATATACACACATAGACATATCACTTTCTTTTTTGCTGGGTGTTGTATCCTAGTGTATAATATGTAGAACAATATACATTATAAATATATACACTATTCTTGGTATAAAAGAAAGAGGATACAGATGTTATAGTAGAGGTTAAGTGACAGCCTTCCAGTCTTTAATTTAACTTATAGATGTCAACCTGAAGTCATGAGGCATTTTAGCTTAATGTATAGCTCTTATAAGCCATGTGTTGCTTCTTTCTAGAAACTCAAGGGAGTTTTTCTTATTCTTGAACATCCAATTATTTCATTAGAATGTCTTTGTGTTGGTGATTCTGGGTTGATATTTTCAGATATGTAGTGCGCTATTTTAATAGATCATTTCTTTTTGTTTGTTTTAATTTCAGAATTTTTTTCTGAATTATAGTTTTCAGTATTTGTTCTGTTTCTTTGAGTTGGTCTTCTTTCTCAGGGAATCTTATTTTCTATCTACTCCATCTTTTTTGCTTATCTTCAACATTTTTCACTTTCTCAACTTTTTAAAATCTATGTCTTTATTTGTATAAATTTAAAATTTCCTTCTTATTATATTTTCTTTTCATATGGCATTTTCTGTTGAGTTTATCCACTCATGTTTTTTTCTTGTTTGGTTTTCATTTTTAAAATATTTCCTTTCATTTCTGTCTTTTTAAAAATACAATCATCTCCTTTTTGATTTTTAATTTTGATTTATATTTTTTTCATGCCTTGTATGATTTGCTTCACTAATGTCTTTTAGCTTGTTTTGACATAGTCAGTTGCAGGCACTGGTTTCTGGTGTGCTTTTTTCATAACCTGTAATCATGTCCTTCTATGTCTCGCCCTCATTCTTCCTATGATATCTTTGTGTAGGACTTAACTAACATTTTTTATGAGAGTAAAAATTTTACGAGAGTAGGTTTTCTGAATCATTACAATAAGATAGGGTTTAAGGAAATATTCTAACTTAACAGATCCACATCCACCTTTGTAAAATTATTATTATTTTTTTAAAATATAGAGCCTTGCTTTTGAGCTTCCCCAGTTTTTATCCCCCTTGTCACTTGCACTTTCACCCTTCTCTTTCTTTTCTTGCTTCTAACTTTCCAGAGGATTCTTTTTAGTGCATTGCTCTGTCCTACAAGGGAGCCTGGCACGTCAGTTTTGAAAGTTCCCAGGAGCTAGACTGCTCCTTCCCCGTCACACTTGTCAAGGTGGGAGCCTATTGTTAGAAAGGTCAGAGTCCCTCCCAGTTTCTGGTGAGTTTTCTAGTGGATACCTACTGACATTTTCTTTTTTTCTCCCAAATCAGATGCCATGCAGGACTTGTGGCTGTAAGCTTTTCATTACACAGTTGAAATTTAGTGTTTGTGATGCTACTTTGTTACCTAATTTTCTTGCATATGTTATTATTAATTTTGGTTTTGCCATCAAATTATTCTATTTGTAGGTGGTATTTGGAGAATTTAAAACTTTGGATTTTCATTCCACCCTATGGTTACCACAGGGTCTTTAAGTGGGGTGGGATCCCTTGTTTTTCATTCCTGGTCTGGAATGTTTATTTTCCCTCGTCCCCCAAAACCTGAGTACCTTTGAACTGAGGTTCAAATCATTCTACTCACTATTTCATTAGCTTTTCCCACTTCCCCTCACCCATTAAAGATTTTTACCATTAGCTCTTCATATACTATTAACCACTGCTTCTTTATCATTCTTAGGAGGTTCAATATCCACATAAAACATGCATATGACACCTCAGTCTCATGACTCTCTGAATATATTCCTATATTAGCCTACTATTTCCCACCTCAGCAACACATTCCCATGGTCATATTCACAATATCACTAATAACCACATCATTTCAAGGGCAGCACTTTCCTTTAACCACTTTCTGTCTATCTCACTTATGCTGTTACTCCCAATCCCCAAAATTCTTTGCCCTTGTTGAGACCTCCAATTCTGTTTTTATTATCATCCTTAATCAATTTAGAGGACATAGCCCATCATTAGTTTGTTCCCTCGAATATACCATCAGTTCTTTTGTCTGTATCTCCCACCATTAAACAAGTGTGGCTAAATCCTAATCATGGTTAAATTACAATTGCTAACTCTGTGACAGACTGGAACCACTGAAAACTTGAAAAAAAAAAATCCGGAAAAACACAATTGTCCTCACTGAAGCAACTTGAGATCTGTAATGGGTGCTCAGGACTGCCACCCACTTATACAATACCTCTCTATTTATCTGCTTCCTGATGGGGATGTCCACCTTCCAAAACCCCCTTCTCCTTGTTCCTGTCATATAATGAAGTCAATTAAAGTTTCACAGAAAAAAAAATATGCTATGTATTGTATATAAAAATAATCTTCCCTCTATCAAATTTAGCCATCCATCTGCGTTTTTAGCCATATTCCTTGCATTCCCCTTGTTACCATGGATGGACTCTCTTTGCTTCTATCAAAATTTAATAACAAATTTAGTCACTGGATTCCATCCTCTTACAATCATTCAAGGACTTTGTTCCTATAGTTACTTCCTTTCTTCTGCATGACCACATCTTTCTTTCTTATTCTCTTTAGCATATAAACATAATCTGATACCTTGCATCTTAAAGGAAGAGAGAGGAGAAAACATCTTTTGATTCTATTAATCCCTTCAACATGTGCCTCTTTATTTTTGTTTCCTTTTTTAGGAAATTAAGGAATCTAAAAATGGACCTTGAAGAGTAATTGTCTCCTTTTCCTCACCTTGGTGATTCTCTTATCCACTAGAAGCAGGCTTGGGTCCATATTGTCTCTTCAAAATAGCCTTTTTCACTGTCAGCGATGATCTCCACTTTGCAAAATCAAATGGCCAGTTCTCAATCCCTGTGTTCTTGGTCTGTCGGTGAATCTGGCCAAGCTGATCTCTTCTTTCTATTTGAAGCCCTGTTTTGTGTGAGGGGAGTGGAGGGCGTCATAGGACAGTAAATTTCTTCTGCTCTTTCTTATTCAATGACCACTTATTTCAATATTTATTTCTGGCTTATTTTTACTTTATTTTATACCTCTAAATATTGTGGGTCTCAAAAATGTTTACATTTTTTGTAATTATAAAATAAAAATAAATTCTTCCAATCAAAGAGCATGGGATATCTTTCCATTTCTTGTATCCTCTTTAATTTCTCTCAACAGTGGTTTATAGTTCTCTTTGTAGAGATTTTTCACATCCTTGGTTAACTTTATTCCTGTGTATTTTTTTTGGTGGGGGGGAGGGTTGGCTATTGTAAATGGGCAGGCTTTCTTGATTTCTTTTTCTGCATGTTCACTGTTGGAGTATAGAAATGCTACTGATTTTTGTGTGTTGATTTTGTATCCTACAACTCTGCTGAAACCATTTATCAGCTCTAAGAATTTTTTTGTAGAGGCTTTAGGCTGTTCAATGTATAGGATCATATCATCTGCAAACAGGGACAGTTTGACTTCATCTTTTCCAATCTGGATGCCATTATTTCCATCTCTTCTCCGACTGTTCTGGCTAGTACTTCCAACACTATGTTGGAGAGGAGTGGTGAGAGTGGGCACCCTTGTCTAGTTCCTGTTCTTAAGGGAAAAGCTTTCAGCTTTTCCCAACTCAGGATGATATTGGCAGTGGGCTAAAAAAAAGTCCATATTACCCAGTTATCTACAGATTCAATGCAATCACCATCAAAATTCCAATGACATTTTCCTCTGAAATGGAAAAAAAAAATCCAGACATTTATATGGAATAGAAAAAGACTACGCATAGTCAAAGCAATCCTGAACAAAAAATAAAATAAAATAAAATAAATAAAATTGGACGCATAACACTACCTGACTTTAAACTATATTGCAAAGCTATAATAACCAAAATGGCATGGTACTGGCATAAAAACAGACAAAGAGATCAATGGAATAGAAGAGACAATCCCAAAATCAACGCATACACCTACAGTCATATGATCTTTAACAAAGGCACCAAGCCTACACTGGGGAAGAGACTGCCTCTTCAGCAAATGTTGCTGGGAAAACTGGATATTCATATGTACAAGAATGAAACTAGACCCATACCTCTCCCCATATACCAAAATCAACTCAAAATAGATTATAGAATTAAATATACATCCTGAAACAGTGAAACTCCTTAAAGAAAACATAGAGGAAACACTCCAGGAAGAAGGAGTAGGTACAGACTTTATGAATATGACCCCAAAAGCACAGGCAACTAAAGGGAAAATAATCAAATGGGAATTAAACTAAAAAGCTTCTGCACAGCAAAAGAAATAATCAGCAGAGTGACTAGACAACCAATAGAGTGGGAGAAAATATTTGCAAAATATATGTCTGTCAAAGGATTAATATCCAGAATATACAAGGAACTCAAACAATTCTACAGAAAAAAAATTTTTAAAAAAATAATAAACCAATTAAAAAATGGGCAAAGGATCTGAATAGGCATTTCTCAAAGGAAGATGTATGGATGGCCAAGAGACACATGGCAAAATGCTCAACATCACTCAGCGTCTGGGAAATGCAAATCAAAACCACTTTGAGATACCATCTCACTCCAGTCAGGATGGCTAATATCCAAAAGACTGAGAATGATAAGTGCTGGAGTGGTTGCAGAGAAAAAGCAACTCTCATACACTGTTGGTAGGACTGCAAAATGGTGCAGCCTTTATGGAAAATGGTATGGAGTTTCCTCAAACAATTACAGATAGATCTACCATATGACCCAGCTATTCTACTTCTGGGAATATACCCAGAGGAATGGAAATCATCATGTAGAAGGGATATCTGCACTGCAATGTTTATTGCAGCACTATTTACAATAGCCAAGAGTTGGAACCAGCCCAAGTGTCCATCATCAGATGAGTGAATAAGGAAACTGTGGTATATCTACACAATGGAATTCTACTCTGCTATAAAAAAGAATGAAATACTATCACTCGCAAGAACATGGATGGATTTAGAGAAAACTATATTAAGTGAAACAAACAAGGCGCAGAAATAGAAATAGCACATGTTCTCACTTATTTGTGGATGGTAAAATTAAATAAATGAATAAACACAAAAACAAATAAAGGGTATGTGGGGGGAAGAAGACACACCAATCACAACAATTCCTTGAACTTGTTAAGACAAGTGAACAGATATGATGCGGGGGGGAAGAAATGGGTCAAGGGTCACAAAAATCAACTACAATGTATATTGAGAAGTTAAAATTGAAAAAATATATAAAGAAAAATAGAAGTTGAGACGATTTTAGAGAAGTTGGGATGATTTTAGCCTGGTCATCCCCCAGATGCCGGTTATCTGAATAAACCTTCTAATCGTTGAGCACGCGCACACATGAGTGCGCGCACCCACCCCCCCACACACACACACATACACACACACAAACACACACACACACACACACACAGAACAGGATTTTTATCCTGGTGTTCCTGGCATTCTAACTGTGAATTCTGACCTTGTTCAGCCTCGATTGCAATCTGTATGATGTGGGATAAGAATTTGTGCTTTACCAGTTTCCCCAGAGAATTGAGAAAATTGAGGCAATGGGTATAAAAGTGCTTTGAAAACTGTAAAAAAATAAATAAATAAATAAACAAAATAAACAAACATTTTGGATCTCAAAGGCTTTGATGAAAGTTCTTTTTTTCCCCCCATCTTTATGAAAACAGACCCTGAACTTTTATCCACTGTGTCTATAATATAATCTCTCCCCTTGGCCTAGATAGTACCCCTATTTCTATTATTTCTGGTTAGCTCTAATCTCTCCAGAGTAGAAGGAAGCCTCAAGGTCTCTGTAAACACTCTTGATTCCCAAAGGGAGATGAAAATCTCCTTTTTTTCTCCTAATAAAGGCACACATTTTCTAGAACATAGTAGGCATTGGATGAAGGTTAGATATGAAGAAATGGATTTAGATATTTTTCATAATGAATTCCAGTTTGGGTTGATTACCAACATTGGCATAGAAGACTCTGGTGAGGAGGTTTCTGAGAGAGCATTTGGGCTGACAGAATAAAATTAGCATGACCAAATAGTAGTCTGCCATGGACATGGTGGTACATATACCACATATCGTCCATCATTTTTAGAGGGAATTCCATATTCAAAGATCTGAGGTGTAAGAAGGAGGCACTTTTAGGAAAATACAAATAAACATTTTAAAGGTCAAACCATGTGGAAGAAATCCTAGAACAACTATACAGATGCCAGGTGATAAGAGCTTTTAAAGCCATGGCAAAGAAGAACTTTTTGTTTGTTTTTGTTTTAGTCTTAGGTGACAAGGTATCATTGGAAACTGATGAGGTGTTCGTGGTTTTGTGGGTTGTACTAGCCTGCTCGGGTTGCCATAACAAAGTACCATAAACTGAGGGGCTTAAACAACAGACATTTATTTTCTCACCATTCCAAACACCACTAGATGTCTGAGATCAAGGTGTTGGCAGGGCCATGCTCCTTCTGAAGGTGCTGGGAAAGGATTCCTTCCAGGACTGTCTCCTAATTTCTATTTGTTCTTTGACTTATGAGAATGTGCCTCCAATTTTCACATGACATTTCTCTAGTGTGTGTGTCTCTGTGCCCTAATTTCCCCTTTTTATAAGTACACTAATCATGTTGAATTAGGGGTACACCCTACTCCAGTATGACCTCAACTTAACTAATTATATTTATAATGATCCTATTTCCAAAGAAGGTCATGTTCTGAGGTACTGGGTATTAGGACTTGCACACAAAAATTGTTGGAGGCACAATTCAACCCAGAAAGACATTTTTGACATCCATATGCAAATTCAAATGCTATTTCACCAAAAAGAACTTCATTTTCTCTTATTATTAGGAAAGACATCCATTGTGAAATGGATGAAAAATAAAACCAATAAACTGCCTTTTATAGATGTTCTTTTTCTCCAATGACCTGATTAAAAGATGAAGCAAGATCCACATGGCAAGAAAGAAAGAGCCAGAGCCCAGAGCCAAACACAGAGTTGGAGGCCAAACCTCTTTATTTCCATGGGTGATGCTCAGAAAAGCCTCCGTTTTCATGTCTGGTAGCATTCACCAAAGTTAGGCCAAGATAAGTCAAAGTAATTTAGATTCAATCTTCTCTCAAGAATGAAATGAACAGAAGTTTTATTAAAAAGAAATGAAGAGGAAATTGAACTTTCATATTTCATTGTGCAATTGTGATGACAAAAAACAATATTCGTGAACAGAAGTTTGAAAGATGGTTATTTATATGTCTTTTCTCCCTCCTTGAATTCACCTACACTGTACCTGCTTTTGTCAAAATAGGGGGCAAGGAATTTTTTCCCTTTTGAGCTGAGCCATGGTAGTAGTGTGGCTAATCTAAGCTAATTGCTTTTTTAAAAAAAATTTTATTTTACATTTTCCTTATAACAAATTGACTTAAAGAGCTCAATAGTAGAAAATGAAATAAAAGTCATTATCTATTTTTATTTCATTATTAGGTATAATACAGATAAAATATTTTTGGCCTTTCTAATCTCTTCTTGAGAAGAGTGCATTAGAACAGGGCAATAGAAAATAGAATCAGAAAGGGATTAGAGATTGCTTTAGCAAATTTTCCAATTGAGAAGTCAGAACATGTGTTTTTAGGATTTCATTTCTACTTATTATGCCATTCTAAATAAAGACAGTGTGACTAAACTAAGGCTTGTTATGGCTGAATTATTTTGTGTAGGGGGTGTTTGCATCATTTGAAACACTCTGCACACTAAAATGTTGATTTTGATGGTCAGTTGGGACACTCAGTGTAAGAAATCTATAAACAATCTTGAGCAGTTCCTTAATACAGGACTTTGTGAATGTTTAAAGGAGCTGTTGAGAATAGTTTCAGGCACATTTAGAAATAGGTGCTGGAGACTGCTTCCTTTCTATACCTAAACTTCAGCTTCTTTCTCTATGGAATCCAGTATGTCCGGAGATCTCTCTCCTCTCTTATGAAGCTGGTGATAATACTTAAACAGTGGGGATTGGGAAATGTGTCATCAGTGACCGTATGACCATAACTCAACCATAATGGCTTAACAAACGTCTATCTCACACTCATCCTGCCTGTCTCATACAGGTGAATCAGAGTCTTTGCCCCATGTGGTCCTTTAGGGATCCAGGCTGACAGAGATGCCACCTTCTTGTCATTGTACCTTAAAGCACTGCTGCCAAGGAAGAGCTGTACTGGAGATTTGTGTGTAGTGTTTTGTTATTGCAGCTCCCAAGTGACATACATCAGTTCTGATCACATCGATGAACCAGAATTAATCTAACTAACTTTAAGAAGCTTAGCAATCTTGGGAATGTTTAGTGAGTAGTAATTTGGGTCCAGTTTTGCTATTACACACCAAGGCCTACCTAACATTGCCCTCCACATGGGTAATCTGCACTTTTTGAACTACACTGTTACTGGGGGATGAATTTTTTGCAACCGGTTTGCATTGCCTGGCAGGCGTGGAGGGGTTGGCAAATGGATGTTCCATCAACTTGGACCACCATGTACAGTTACGTCAGGGGTTGGGGAAGGGAAACGGGGGAAAACCCTTATTACACTGTCAACTCTGTCCATTTTATAGTAGTATTCAAATTTATAGGCTCTATCCTAATATTCTATAATAAGAATATTAGGATATCAAGATGGAAGAATAGATCCTTTGAGGAAGGATCAAAGAACCAATATTTATTTTAGAGAACTCCAGACAAGTGACTTTGTGGCCTTCTAACTAATTAAAGGGATTATTTCTGATAAGGATGCTGTCTCAGGAGTGTCTCTCAAAGTTCAAGGAGGAGCTAGAAAAGAGGAATGGATTTGAATTAAAGCAGAAAAGATTGAGGTTTTAAGTAGAGGAGCTTCTGCTCTTGAATATGATAAATGCTGCATCTCGTTAGCAGTGGAATTGGGTGGAGGGGGACTATATGTATTCTTAGAGAGCAGAGGTCCTGAAATTTAGAGCTGGGTGTGTCCTTAAATGTCATCTCATCCATCTCCTTAATTTTATTGCTGGAACTTAAAGATCAGAAGAATAAATTTAATAGAATGTTAATAGTTATTCCTGGAAAATAGTGTTCTGTAGATAATTAAGTTTAGGAAATGCTGCTTAAACAAAGTTAAGGAGATATGTTTGCTGCAGGGCTTCTTTCAGTCTTTAATATGATAATGTGCATAGTTACTCTCCAAGAGAGGGGATGCATTATTTCTTCAAGATTTGATCACGGTATACGATTTTTCTTTTTTGGTCAAAATAATTTCTCTGGCAAATATGTGCATAGAAATATTGAAATAAAGTCATTTCCTTTTGAAAGTTTAAACACTAATATCATTGTTAGAAATGGGATTGACCTATACTCTTTTCTCCCCCTCAAATTTGTCAACATCAGCAGTTCAAATATTAGCCTAAGAAGTAGTTTTCTTAGAGATCATCTTATAGCTACTCCTTATCGTGTCTTTGCTTTCTTGGTCTTTGGATTTTCCGTGGGAGTTTAAACCTCACTGAAAACGCAACGTTCAACCTAGACTTTTACTGCTCTCTGCCCTGAAATCCAGACAGTCCGCACACGTGCTTATTTGCATGTGTGGATATTCTCACTGTCACCTGCATAATTCAGTTGCTCATCGATTCCATTTAGACAAGGATGATTTGGTATTTTGGCAAAACTAAGCTGGAGATAATCATGCAAATAGGCCTCGGAAAGTTCTCTGTTGTATTATCTATACTGGCAACTTGTTTTGTGTGTGCACCATTGATGCAGTAGCATCTCAGAAACAAATTTTGCTCTATTTGCTCTAGATGGAGGCTCTTGTTTTTGTACATCTATCTGATGCTTGAAAACTACCATCACCAAAAACGGTAATAAATAAACTCGTAACGCTTTGTCTATATAGGATTATATCTGTCTTAGTAAAAAAGCACCACCACTTTTCAACCATCAGCATTCATCATAGGCACATGTTGATCATTTACGGCTTTGACATAAGATACTGAATATCTATGCAAAGGGATCTGACATTTTCAAGTTAAGAAAACATAAAGACTCAGAATGAAAATCATATTGCTCCTAGATAGTGGTTTATTTTCTTTGATTGCTTTGAAAAGTTGAAAACTGCAACAGAATCTGCCATTCTGACTTATTCACTTAGTGAGTTCATTCTTAAGCCATGGAAAACATTAAAAGTTTTAGCTAAAATTAAAATTCAATAAAGGTCAGTTCTCGAGGCTATGAAAGAGAAATCAGAGTATAAGAACAGCTGAGTGGATCCCACCAAGCTGACCTACTGCAGTTAATAATAATGATTTCCAGGGCAGGGCGAGAGGAAAGGAACTACTTCTGTGAACAAAATGGTGAAGCTGTTTTAAAAAAAGGGTGAGAACAAGGGAAAATGAACACCCTTTGTTAACATAATTAAATATCTTTCTTGCTGGGATCATTGCTAGAGTAATTGTCCATAGCACTTCCATTTTTATTAAAGGAAAACTTTTATTCATAGTAAGTTAGATTATATTAATGGCATTAGAAACTTTAAAATATATTTCCACAATACTTTTTTTCAGAAAAAAAAAAATTCGCTTTTTAATCCATTTGGATAATTAAAATAGACCAGAAAATTTTTTGCATTTGTTGAAAATTTGAAAATCTGGCTGGAATGTGAATGTCAACATATCTTACTAAGGTCTAATGACTAAATCACTTTACATATCATTGAAGTAATGGGCCCCAGAAGGTGGATATTTGTCTTTTTGTTTTTGTTTAGAATGCAAGGTTGTAAAAAAAAGGTGTTTAAGTGTGAGCACATTGGTGATACATTTGTGATCTGGTACAAAATGAATTCAGTCATATGAGTATTTCCATGAAAATGTCATTTTGACTTGAATTATGTACACATATGGAGATACAGTGATGGATTAACAAACTGATTACAATTTTTAAAAATATTTAAAAGTAATTGGAATATACTTAAGGATATGAAAATAATGACTAATAATAAGCATGCATCTCATTCTAATCTTATCATATTTCTATGAAGTGAACATTATCATGTCCTTTTGGAGATTAGGAAAGTCAGGCATTATTTAAAGTTTCTGACTAATTTATAAAAACCTACTAAACCTTTTATATTTATTTACAATTTTTTTTTATTTAAACATATCATACATTGATCATACATATTTATGGGGTACAGAGTATCAATACATGTATACAGTTTGTGATGATCAAATCAGAGTAATTAGTATGTCGTTATTGCAAAACTTAATCATTTCTTTGTTATGCGAACATTTGCTCTCCTCTCTTCTAGCCATTTAATAACATGTAGTAAATTATTGTTAATTTAGATGCTTAGCATGACTACACCAATAGAACTTATTTTTCCTATCTAGCTGTATTAAGCTTTTAAAATCTGCATTATATACATGATTTTTCATTGCATAGATGAATAAAGAATAAATACCACGTATAGCAAAGTAGACAACAGCTTTCTGTTTGGATGGAAAATGGATGTGCTGTTGTCTGTGGCATTTTGTGATGATACAGGTTAGTTTCCGCACCCAGTAGAGTTGTGCTTTTTAGTGTTTTCTTGAATGCAATGTACACACGCCATTTTACTATTGAATTAAGTTTCAATTTATTTTACCAAGAATTTTGAAAGCAAGATACTACACAAAGCAGAGCCAACACAGCAGAGCTGAGCCTGTCTTCACCTGACACTCAGAGTCCCTAACCTGATCATTCAGCTGCTCACAACCTGTCTACTCAAGGCGAGTCTTATGGAATCAAAGAAGCAGAAAATCGAGGTACAACGAATGAGGTTACGCAAACGAATTAATTTTTAACAATTCAAAATGATAATCAAGGTCTTTTTATTATATACATGATAATCTATCAAATCATTCCCATTTATGTTTTTTGACAGCCATTTTTTATTTCTTTAAGAAGTCATGTGATGTTAAATTTCTCTTAATGTTGTGAAGAATTCTTAAACCTGACATGATTGTATCCTTTTTGAGTTAGTTGATGGTCACGAATCCCTTAGACAGAACTTTATGTGCCATAGAAATGTATTATGAATTCAGAATTTGTTTTCTTGTTTGAAAAGGTGAACTCACAGTTATTATGAATTGGTGGGCACAGATGGAATGTTCTTGATTACTTTTAAAAATCTTTCAGGGTCGTTCTGCATGATTACATGCTAAATAACATCCGTTTTCAGTCCATTTCACACTGATAAAGGTTTCCCGGTAAACAGTTATTTTCCCCTTCAATGTACCTGAGAATGACTTCTTACATTCTCAGTGCTTTGATCTGTTTAGGTAAGTGCCTATGTATATGACCATAATGGGTGGTAATGATCATGAAATTAAAGGCAATCGTTACTGGCAGAAAAGAAAAGTTACGAACAATTTAAAGTCTAAATTAACACACACAAAAAAAACAAAACAAACAAACAAAAAAAACCTCAGATGCTATGATTGAAAACACAGAGAATGTGGGGTTCAACCCTCCCCAAAGAACATGTTTCTTTCAAGGGGTCCAGAAGCAATATTATAAGGGAATTATAAACACAGGCACTAAAACTAGTCGGAACTGATTAGATTCTGACTCTGTCACCTAATAGCTTTGTGAGCTTTTGCAAAGTGTGCACAATTTCTGTAACTCAGGTTTTTCATCTGTTTGGGAAAACCACTAGTTTAGGATAATGATAACGTGTATTTTATGAGTGAGTTACTAATATCCAATGAAATGACTTATTCAAAGTGCTTAGAATAGTGTCTGAACATATCAAGGACACAGTAAGCATCAGGTAATGATAGAAATAAGAATATCTGTCATGTGAGTATTTTGCCATCTCACAAGTATTATCTGTGGTTATTTCTTTGATTATTCTCCTTCCACAAGTTCAACCCACTGATATTCTAAAAACTGTTTCCCTTGTGATATTTTTGTCTGTGTTTCTTACCCTGCCATTTACTCATTCTTTTACTCACTCATTCACTTACTTATTAATTAAGTCATTTTCTTGACCCAAATTTACTGAGGACCTATTCTGTTCCAGATATGGGTGGTCTTGTGAAAAACACAGAAAGAAATCTTTTTCTTCTTAGAACCCATAGTAGCTACATTGTCACATTGCAAGAGTATAATGAACTTTGGGGACACTTTGAAAACACTGTGAAAGGCACTTTTGCAGCCTTAACAGTCATGGGATGCTTCCTGGAGGAAATAACTTCAAAAAACAGATGTGAAGATGAATAGGAGTCAGACATACTGAGGGTGTGGGGAGGGGTTATGGCAGAGAGAATGTTATAGGAATGTGGAAGAACATATACAAAGACATACTATTAGGGCTTTCCAGAGAAACAGGATCTATAGGAGATTATACACACACACATACATATATATGCACATATATATACACACACATATATGTATATACACACACACACATATACATACATACACACACACACGCATATATGAGAAAATTTTTTAAGAAATTGGCTCACCCAATTGTGTGGGGGCTGGCAAGTCCAAAATCTATAGAGAAACTCCGAAGGCTGGAAATTCAAGTAAGATCAAATATTGCAGTCTTGAGGTCCAAATTCTGCAGAGAAGCAGGCTAGAAACTTAGGCAGAGTTCTATGTTGCAGTCTTGGACAGAATCCCTTCTTAACTGGGAAACCTCTTTCTTTGCTCTTAAGGCCTTTAACTGATTGGATGACCCACCTTCTGGAAAGTAGCCTGGTCTATTTAAGGTCAACTGACTGTAAATTTTTATCACATCTGAAAAATACCTTCATGGAACACCTGAACTAGTGTGTGACCAATCACTTTGGAACCATAATCTGGCCCAGTTGACACATAACATTAACTGTCACAGACATCAGGAGAGCATCACACTCTGTGTTACTGAAAGAGGTCCAGAGTCACTGGAGAGGAATGATAAAGGCCAGCTATGACCCTGAAGAGGTAAACTAGGATCACACTACACAGAGCCTCCTAAGACAGGAGTTTACTCTCAATCTTAGCTGTTTGACTTTTAATGTTTACTCTACCACAATGGAAAGTAGCTGAATAGTTTCAAAAAAGAGAGCTATACATCATGTGCAGAGCAATGTCCCTCTGGCTTTATTTTATATCTGGAAACAGCCATACTCTATTTTTTTTTCTTTGAGGAATATAATCCCACTATTTTCATATACATCATTGCACTCGAATGCAGCTAGCCTTGCATAGTGCTAAAATAAATAAATTTGGGGTTTTTACATGTCCATATTTCCAAATGTGTAAGATTACATTTAACTCTGAAACCATGGTGGGGCAGAATGGGAAGTTTTGATTTATCTCTGGCCTCTGCTCCACTTAGCTGGGTGAGTTGCCAGACTGATACCCCTTCCTCTGTTATGGTTCCAACATTCTAATTGACATGAACTCTACCGAGTCAGTGTGATTTTTGACCGCCAGATACCTTCCCTGTATGTTACTTAAGCTCAGCTGCCTCATTGGCTCTTTTATGTTTATTTGATCATGTTCATCATCATCATTGCAGAGGATATGGAATGTCAAGTTTTCTATAAAGGCCAAGTTTCAACATTTGATGAATTGCAAAATTCCTCCTACATCCTAACATGCTTTTGTCACCATTTTTCTCTATTCCCTTTGGTGTTATAACTTGTTCTAAACCAATAAACTGTGGAGATGAGATTCAAATTTATTTGAGTAGAAATGTTTCGGTAGCATCCCTGTCAAACCAAGCTGCTGGAGATTTGCCTGCTTCAACACAGTCCAATGTCCTTTCTCCAGTGAGGGAGGTATTCTACATCTGCACTGTCTGAGATCATAGTCATTGGCACTGTATCTATTGAGCATTTGAAATGTATCTAGTGAAAACTGAAAAACTTAATTTTTATTTTATTTAATTTTACATCCATTAAAATTTAAATTTTAATAGCCATATGTAGTTACTGACTTCTATATTGGACTGCCCTACCTTAGACCCTGCCCAGGCCCTGTCATCAGAAATCTTCATTCTGTCTGTCCCCTCCCTATGAGAAAAGAGTCTGGTGGCTCAGGGGGTATTCACAACTGGATCCCATGCCCGTTCCTCTTGTAGATCACGCTCCTGAGACTCCAGAATTTCATGCCCAAATGGCTCCAAATATTTCTCTGAGACCTGTGTTGGTTATTTTCCCAAGTCTGCCCTCCAGAGGGAATTCTTAGAGTCTGAGTAGGCGGTTGAGTGTTCTCTTGGTTGCACAAAGATATATGCACTAGAAAATTCAGATAAGGCTAGAGATGGGAAAAGAAGGGTTATAGGCCGTAGATCTGCTTTTCCTGTGCTCCTATGTTAGGAGAATTCCTCATTAAAACCTAGCTTTTGGGACTCAGGTTTCTAAGGTAGATGTGGGCTATGAGATCTTTACAGATGTGTACTGGTTTGAATTGGGTCAGGGGAGAAAAAACCCAGTAGAAATGGACAAGAGAGCATTGTTAAGTGGTCAATAGCTTACCATGGACAAAGAAAAAGATGAGCCTTCTCTACACACCCACCCCCCCAAAAAAAAGAGTAAAAGAAAATAGAATCTTGTTGTGGATTTCCCAATAGATTAGAAGAGAAGATTGAGAGGGAAAAATGAGCAAGTTAGCAAGTATTTATTCCATTTTTGTCATGAGTGTGTACTTGTCAAGGTTCAATATCTTATTGAACAGTTATTAGCTATATTTATTACTCTTAAATATTCAGAAATATAAACTTTCCAGGTGATCCTGGTGTCTACACTGGAATGAATCTCCCCATTATGGTATTTGTTTGGCCATTTCATTGTTAATTTGGGTCTTCATTTTTCTCTCACTAGATTGAGAGATAATCTATTTTCCAATGACTAATCAATACCTGGCATATAATAGATCCTTAATAGCTGAGAGTTGAAGGAAAGATAAATAAATGGCATTTAAAAAACCACTCATTTCCCCCCTCTGCATCTGCAGACAGGAAGTGCCCCCAGTTCTGGGATGATTAGACCACCAAACATTTTTTTAAATCTTTAAACGCAGCTATTATTACAATGAATAATCACTTTCTCCTGTATCAGCCTAACTAGTAAATGTAAAGACTTCTTTCTGCATTTTCTACAAATGCTTTTATGTCAATTGCTGGGAGCTATGCATTCTTCAAGAAACTGCCTCTCTCTTTCCTGTGATACAATCACTAAGATCAGGCTGTGATTTGACACTTTGGAATATATATTTGTCTTAATTTGATGAGAGGTCATCTATTGGTGGGTGTATATCACTACCTAATTAGTAAAGTCTGTTCTATTTCATATTAGTACCCCCTTATCTGAGGGTGGTTCATTCCAAAACCATCAGTGTATTCCTGAAGCTGTGGATATGACCAAATCTTACACATACTGTATTTTTGTTCCTATACATGTATACGTATGATGAATTTTAATGTATAGATTAGGCACAGTAAGATATTAAACGTAACTAATAATAAAATAGAACAATTACGAAAATTTGTCAGCATCATTACTCTTTCTCTTTGAGGCCATTATTAAGTAATGTAAGGGTTACTTGATCACAAGCACTGTGGTACCATTAGAGTGGATCTGATAACCAAGTCAGCTACTAAGTGACTCGTGGGCCAGGACTGTCTATAGTGTGAATACATCGGACAATGGGATGATTCATGTCCCAGGCAGGATGGAACAGGACAGTGCAAAATTTCATCATACTGCTCAGAACGGCACACAATTTAAAATTTACCAATTGCTTATGTCTGGAATTTTCCATTTAATATTTACAGACTAAGGTTGACCTCAGGAAACTGAAAACATGGAAAGTTAAACTGCCCATAAGGGGGACTACTGTATACAAATGTTGGCTTGGTCATGATTTAGAAGACAACATTAAAATAAGCACATGCTATTAAAATTTCAGGAGGCAGAAGCTAACAACATTTCTCTCATTTGATACAGCTGGAATTTCAATCACACATTCTCCAATTTAGTATTGCTTATTAACTAAACTTAGAGTGTGATTAAGGGATGGCCTTGTGGGGCAAATAAAACATTGTACGAATAAATCTGAAATATAGTGCCAATTGATTCAAAATTTTATACACAAAACTCATAAATTGTCTCTATCACTTTCATTTCATAAAAAAATCCTTTCAAAAACTTTGAAGAAGAGTCAAGGAAAAAACGTTATTTGCCATTTTTAATTCCCATTTTCTTTTAGGAAAGAAGATCCTGGCAGCTAGAAGTTTTTTGCTTTGTTGATTTAAAAAAAAAGAAAAAGAAAAAGAAAAAAGAAAAGAAAATCATTATCCTCTGGAAAATGGTCAATGCCACACCTGAAGACTTTTAAAATTGTGGGTGGAAGCAAACAAACTTGGCAATAGAAATAAGGACAGTGTTAAGTTGTTCTGCACATGAGAGGGAAAGAGGGAGGTGGACAGTTTCCAGAAGAGAAGCCAGGGACAAGGAAGGCTAAGTTCTGGAAGAGAAAATATAGGTGACACACAGTGACTTATAAGCAGGGACACATAGAGAAGAGAGATGAGGGTAATACGGTTTTCAAGTGACATGTTATACATTGTGGGATATGAACTCCCTCCTTTATCTTCTCTCTTTTTCTACAATCCTTAGTAATGTCTGCCTTGCTTATTAATATTCTTGGGATATTTAGAAAGAAGTGGTTGAACAAGTGGGAGAATGAATTTCAAACATACTGAAAAAGGTAAAGTCCTATTAATAGTATGTTTCTGTGTTTATGTGTGCTTGCTTGTAAATGTGTGTTTTCCTACTCAGATGTCAAATCCTTAAACTGTCAAGGGCACTTATTTGTAATCTTTTGGCCACAGGTTAGCCTGAGATTCAGAGTTTGAGTAGAAGAATATATTTAATGGTAACCATTTCTTAAACATCAGCTGAGTTACACAATATGTTATGTATTCCCTCTTCTCCTATAGTGCTAATTTTTTGTTCATTCATTCAACAAATGTTTGTAGAGATCCCCTCTATAACTATCTTCCTCCAGAGTCATACATTTTACCTTCTAAACAATAGAAATTAGGGCTCTTTATCATTTCAGCAACGAGTAACATTGTTACACTGAGGAGAACTGTGGATTTGCTATGTCATGTTTCAGCAAAAGTAAACATGAAATGAAATATGTATATATTTCTCAATTTCAAGAAAGTGCCCTATAGAAAGTTACCAGATTTACAACTTGGAAATAAGGGAGTAACTAATGGTTCTCTAATTTATTCAATACCAAATTTTTAATTATCATTTTATATTTTAGTGACTTGTTATCAAATATCATTTATGTGCTCCTGCTGCCTCCTAGTCACCTCTACTCTGACATCTCAAACTCGACATGTCTAAAATGGAATTTACAACTTATGTGTATTTCTTCGAAAATGGTTTTTGCACTGACTTCTGAGATGTACAGTAGGGAATAACAACTTGTCCATAAGGATCTGGAATCTTCTGGCATCGAAACTGGAATAGAGGAGTAAAAATGTCTCTGTTTGCAGATGACATAATCTTTTATGAAGAGGACCCTAAAGACTCCTTCAAGGAACTATTGAACTAAAAAATACAGTAAATTTGCAACACAAAATCAACACACAGAAATCAGCTGTGTTGCTATATACTGACAACAAACTATTCAGAAAAAATTAAGAATATGATCCCATTTATAATTGCATGAATAAAAAATAAAATATTATTCAGCTTTAAACAAGAAGGAGATTCTGCCATTTGTGACAATGTGGATAAACCTGGAAGACCTTATGCTAAGCAAAAGAATCCAGGCATAGAAAGACAAATACTGCATAAACTTACTTGCATGTTGAATGTAAAAAATTTGAACTCATAGAAGTAGAGAGTAGAGTGGTGGTTTCCAGGGCTGGGGATGGGGAAATGGGAAGATGTTGCTCAAAGTATACAAAGTTTCAAATATGCAGGATAAAAAAGTTATGGAGGTGAAACGAAGAAGACTCTGAAATCTCCTATGAATCTATGCTCTCTCCAGCTTCAGTCACCAAATCTCTTGGATTGCTTCTCTAGAAAGATTTGTTCACTGAACATCCTGTTGCTAGCTCAAAGCCTAAGCCATTTATAACTGAGCTATTCAAAGAGCATCTGTTGCTTACAACAGTATCCCTAAGGAAGGTAAGTTATAAAGAAATGAAATGTATTTCGTAAACTTTGGGGGCAGGGAAGTCCAAAGTCCAGGGAACACATTCTGTGAAGCCTTTCTTCTTGGTTCAGAGTCCCGTGGAGATGCAAGATATCACATGGTAAGAACAGGCTGAGCAAAAGTACTAACCTTCTCACTTTCTCTCCTTTTAGAGATAACAGAACCAAGCTCATCACTCCCTGAACAGAACAATTCATTCTAGAGGGCACAGTCCTCACAACCTAATCACCTCTTCAAGGACCCATCTTTCAAACACCACAATTGGATTTCACACTACCTTAACACTGTTACAAAGGAGATTGAGTTTCCAATAAATGAGCTTCTGCGGGACACACTTGACCCATGGCAGTATTCTTGGAATCTTTACTCTCTGTTTCTGTTACCACATTACATGTAGATTCCAAAATATTCCTAAAATACAGCTGTGATCTCTTAACTTCCAAGTTCCTAAAATGTTACTCATTTTCTCTTTTCTCCTAAATCTAACCTCAAACACTTACCTGTTCTTGTATCCTACCAAGTTTTCAGCTGAATATCACATTCTATCTAGATGAACTGCCTTTTCCCCACCATTTGCTTATTTCTTTCTCTTCCTTTATCTTCATGGACAGGATGCTTTTCACCTGAAATCTTCTCCTTGTTATCTCTATTTCTTAAAATTGTACCTACTAGCTCCTTTAAAACTCTGAGCATGTGGTTTAAGTGTCAGCATGTTAATACTTTAGTTGTTTTTATTCATTCAGTCAATATTTTTCCAATACTAGATGGGTATATACTATGTATCAGAATATACTAGTAGTACTCTTTGTGGTTAAAATAAAATAAATTTAAACTTCTTTAAGAGAAGGATTTATTTAAAACACAGGGGTTGAATTATGATAAGGCAGAATGGGAAATTACTTTATACACATCTGTGCTTTTGTCTTATTCAACACCATGGCAGATTTGAATTTCAAAAAAAAGAAAAGAAAAAAAGAAAGAAAAAACAGTGCAGAATATTTTTGGATAAATAATGAAGAGTTTTCTGTAAAGGTACTGAAGTGTCTCCTAGAGTCCAGTGGCAAGATCACAATTTAACAATTTAATTTCAGGAAAACCTGGATCCTAGGATAAAAACACCATCAAATTTCTCTCCCCATTATAATCTTATTGCATTCTCTGCGTGACCTATCATCAACTCTACTGAAGTCTATATTTCCCCTTTATTCATGGATATGGTAGAGAAAGTTCCCAAAATTATAGCTCCCCAGTTTAAAACAGAGTAGCCAGATTGGGTTGATATTTTCATCCATTTCAGATATCCAGGTGTCTTAGTCCATTTGAGCTGCTGTAACAAAATATCATAGACTAGGTAGCTTATAAACAACAGATATTTATTTCTCTTAGTTCTGGAGGCTGGGAAGTCCAAGATCAAAGCACCTGCCAATTCAATGTCTGGTGAGGGCCCACTTTCTCATAGATGGTGACATCTTGCTCTGTCCTTACATGGTGGAAGGGGCTAGCCAGGTCTGTGGTGTCCTTTACCAGTGTACTAATGCCAATGATGAGGGTTCTGCCCTCATAACCTATTCACCTACAAAGACCCTACCTCATAATAACATCACATTAGGAGGTAGGATTTCAATGTGCAACTTTTCAGTGGATACATACTTTCAGACCAGAGTACTAGGAAAGTATCTGATTGGTTCTTCTTGAACCATTTGTTGATATTTGAACCAGGAATTGGGGCGACTTTGTACCATCATGATAGGGAAAAGAGGCTGCTTCCAGAATAGGAGGAACTCTGGGCTCATAATACCATAGGTGTCCACTCCAGGGTTTATAAAGATGGAGAAGAGGACCAAATCTTAACTCAAGGAGGTTTGGATAGAATGGATGGATGCGAGGCTTCTCTCTGCACATATGCAAAGTCATTTTCAAATCCAGTAAGGTATTTTACCTAACCTTAGCTTTTTTAATGCTTTTTTTTTGCATTCATTTTGATTTTTACATTTTTAAACATTAACTCTAATTTTAGCATTTAGTAGTAGTTACATTTAACATGGATTTTTTAATCACCATACTTGTGGGAAAACAGAGGATCAAATTACTTTTTAATATATTTTTCAAGTAATTGAGTTGCATCAGCATGTTTTCACTGCCTCACCTAACCTTACTTCTCTTCATGACTCTTCTGAACTAGTCTCAGTTTACTGGGATTGCTCCAATTAAAATTTCCAAAACCCTGTGCATGTCACTGTCTAGGTATATGGAAAAGTCTGGAAGCCATTTAAAACTCTACTGGAACAAAGCTGGCAGCACCTCCTGGAGTACTTGTTTTCTTCTCCTGTTATACCTGGAAAGCTTTATTTTTCTGGCTGAGTCTTTCACTGCCAAAATATATATTTAGTACGTTTACTCCTGTAAGTGCCATAGCATGGAGAATCTTCTCAGAGATACTTGGAGAGTGGTCCCCACACTAAGCCAAATAAGGAAAGAAGTAAGCTATTACATGTAAATTTGTTGAGTAGAAATTTGTAAGCGATGGTAGGCAACAGACTGAGACAGTTCTCAGGCAGCCTTGGTGACAGTGCTGGGTATAGTGTCAAAAGATCAAAGAATGTGAGAAAATTATAATAGTAAGTGGGTGATATTTTTAGAATCATTTTAATATTTGTATGTTTCAAAGAAAGAGTAGAATGAGAAACATAATGACTATAAAGTTTACCAAGCACTACTCAATTTCCCATTCCAAGTCATTAAATAGTTCAGTACTATTCTCTTACTGAAACAATTTACCACTAGACTTTTATAGACAAGTTCACTTGGGGATGACTAATCTGTAGTTAGGACCCATCTCTATACTATCTTTTCCCCCTGGTCTTATTGATTGTCACTTCCAGACAATATACTTAATGGTATTCTCTTCCAAATAATTCCAAGTTTCCTAATCTCTTAATATTTCCAGGGAATGTGTAAAAACCTTTTTCCACAAAAAGTGAAAAGCAAGGATTAAAATACTACAAAAGTGTGTTATCTTTAACAAAAACAAAAAGAGTAAATTGAGATCCTTGAAGAGCCAGAATTGCTATGTAGTTATAATTTTGGAAGGGACAGAATTCTATAAACATTTTTAAAGATACAACATCAAGTAAATGACATTTTCTCTAAAAATAAAAATAAGAAGGAAACACTGTGTTGATCACTAGCTTTTGTTGTTGCTAATGACCATAAATAAATTAATTCATAAATTTCTCATGACTTCTTTTATGTATCATTTAAACCACCTTTAATTCACTGTTTATAACTTTTATGACTTACTTTTGGTTATATTATATACTGATGTATATGTTGATATACTTGTAGTGATAACTGCATTTTTGTTTTATATTACCTTCAAAAACTCTGAAACTGATAGTACCATTTTAAGAAAACAAGGGAATTAAGGGGTTTGTCTGTTTTTCATTTGTAACTAAATATATGATTTTATTCTTTTCTTTAGTTTCATTATATACCATTTAAAATTAAAGAACTTTTCTCTGAAATCAACTGGAAGCTTTTAAAATACTATAAGAGTAAAATCTTGATGTTATATAGATAGCTCAAAATGATTTCTCTTATCTTTGAAGTCTATGACGTATTCTCAGAATTTTGGCCTTTCTATTTTTCTCTATCACTTTGCCTGACTTGTGACTGGAGATGATCTACTCACAAAATGATTGTCATTTTAATCACCTTGCATCATGATACAATCTGGTAAAATACATTTTAAGTGACAATTAAAAAATTAAGTTCAAATTAAAATTTATCCCCAAAGGGTACCTCCACTTAAATGACTCATTTTTTCTCAGTCATGTAGATAATCACTTAATGAGATACCTGTATATAACACTAAGCTTGTTTGTGTGCTGTCAATATCAGTTCCTCATGTGTGGCTTTTGTCTGTGGAGAGACTTATCCTCGTTCCAAAAGCATTAAACACTGGAAAAAAACAGTGTATCAGAATAAAAATTCAACAAATATAGATGTCAAAGAAGAAAAAAACACATTAAAACCAGGTAGACTCATCATGTAATTTTGTAAATTAATAAATTGGGGCCTAGGTAGACTCAAAGAGGTTATTAGTTACCAAATGTGACACAGCATTGTAGAGATCAAGCCTGCAGCAACAATAGTTTATTTCTCAGTTCAGTGCTCTTTCTACCGTTACTACCTGCTGCATGAGTATAAGAAAATGTGACAATTATAGAAACGATAAAAATAATCCAGAGACAAATATACAAGAGGTTCACCCACACTGGATATCTTTCCACATATTTGAAGTTGGAGGATGACATCAGATGTATAATAATGAGGATTCACACTAAATGTGCCAGCAGTCCACCAAGGGAAATAGATTTCATCAGATCAGTAATTCTAGGAAAAGAAAAAAACAAATGATTTCTCTGAGATTCATCAGGTTCCAGAAGTTTAAAAGGAAGCTCTAGTTTGAAAGATAAATTATATTTTATAAACCATTATTTAATTTATAAAACAAAAGTTTTAAAAATAATCAAGTTTCATTTAACATCTATTCAATTGGCAACCTTTAAACAATTCGCATCTAGTTTGTGAGGATATGGTATTAAAAATAGCCTACTTTATTGATGAATGATTTAACTCACAAAATCAAAGATATCATGACCGAATGAATCAAATTCTGGGAAAAGATACTAAAAATAAGAAAATAAGTAATATAATATTCACATTACATTTCACTCTGCACGACTAATTACAACCATATAAAATAGGAATGTCTAAAATGCCTAAGAGTAGAGGACTCCTTAAATATGTTACTGTTCATCTTCAAAAGAGAAAAATAATGTAGCCATTCACTATGGTAATTGCGAGGTTAGGAAAACTATGAACAATTCTTTTTGTACAACGGTAAGCCAAAAAAGCAGAGTATAGAATTATCATAGGGCTGAACAGGTTTATATGTTGAGAAACACTGGAAGAAATATTTATAAACATAAACATTGATTTTGGAACATGGGGATTACAAGTGAGTATCTTTTCTCTTCTGTTGTTGTCTCTTCTAATTTCTAACAATGTCATCAGTGAGTGCAATCCAAACTGCCTGACTCATTCCCACTCTGTTAGTTTAGCCCTCAAGTCCTCCCTTGGTATTTTGGAAAATATCCATAATGTTATACAAAGTCCTCTGCAAAGCAGGCCCAGGTGTTTTCTTTCTCCTTTCTAGATGACCTTGGATGCCCACAAAAGAATCAGTGAACCATCCTTGACATTGCTGATGCTGTCTGTACCTTTCCAAGAGAAAATAGTCTTTTTTAAGAAACTAACTACTGTTGGCCACAAAGCTGCAAAACTAGGTCTTCCGTCTTCTGGGGCATGGAGATCTTCTGGGTTCTGTGCAAACACTGGAATACCTTCAGAAAACAGTAAAGATAGTTCTGTCCTCTGTAGTCCATTTTGCCACCAGGTCCTAGTCTATGGAATGTCCTCCCAATGTTCTCTTTTGTTCTCCACCACAAGTTGCACAGTGGGTATTGACCAGTACATTTTTAGTCACTGATTATTTCCACAGTGTATGTGAGAGTCGGGAATTCAACGGATGCTCAACAAATATTTGTTGAATGAATGAATGAATGAGTGAATCAAGATAGACTACAGGGAGCTGCCGACTCACCTGAAAATCTTTCACATTAGGCTTAATTAATGAATCAAGTTTTCACCAGACATAGGGGTGCACATTTCAGTCTTGTATGGATGCCACCCAATATGCAAAGTACATTTAGGTTTAATATTTAGACCTATTTTCTAATCACATATAGTAACAGTCCACAAAGCTCTGAAATACCCCATTTTCCTTTCTGCCTCTCCATGGTTCTAAGAGGTTTGATGTTTGCTTACCTGCTATAAACCAGCCTCATATTCCACTCTCCTGGGTCCTCATCCAGCCAAGCTCTCTCTATCACATCTGTGTTTTATCATATACTGTTTATTCTTCTTGTAAAATATCCTTATCTAGTACCTAGAACAAAGTAGATACTCAGCAAGTATTTTTTAACCAATCAACTAACTACTCATCTGTTGAGGGCTTTATTTGGAAAGGGAAAGCATAATTTCATAATCCATTTCTTACATTTGGGACATTCTCATGAAGATAGGGTCTTCCATTTCTTCTACAAAAATATTTTTAAATTTTTAAATAAAAAATATAAAACATACTCTCTAGTTATCTTTCCTATCTCTTTGGAGAGATGCAAACAGTTTTAGAAAAAAAAGAGAATTGAAAAGCTTTATGTAAAACGCAGCCTGTTTTATTTTATAATACTCATTCATATATATCATCTTTCACATTTTCTTTTGCATTAAAAACACTTTTGCAAATATACTATTGCATTTAATATTTTATTATATATTTTTTATTCATTTATATAGCCAATAAATAATTATTGAACACAGTAAATACTGGGCACTCTACTAGCACCTGGGGATCCAAAGTGAATGGTATAAATTGTTCCATAAAGGCAGGAGAAAAACAGTGTCAGGGAGTAAACATATAAAGCTACATAACTAAATATGTCATCATAGTTGCATAGGTCCTGTAGAGGAAAATTCAGGGTACAATGATATTGTGAAACCCTAAGGGAGGTGTCTCCATATAATTGCCTAAATGATGGTGAGTGAATCCTAAATAATGGCAAGGAGTCATCAAGGTGAAGACTTTGGGTAAAGACCCTTAAGATGAAGTAGTGGAACATATGATTCCCAATAAATAGAAATAAGCTTGGCTAGTTTAAGAAGCAGAGGGAAGAGCAGAATGACTGGGATATATAGAGAGACAATAGAATGACTAGAAATTATGCTGGAAGGAAAAGTAGGCTTCAGATTATTCAGGGCCATATAAACCAAATATATTACTGTAAACTTTATTCTCAAAGCAATGGACTTACACAGAGCACTCTACCCAATAACAGCAGAATTCTTAAGAACACGTACGTAAGAGATTCTCCAGGATAGAACACATATTAAGCCACAAAAAGGCCTTAAGAAGATTGAAATAATAAAAAGTATCTTTTCTAAGCATAATGGAATGAAACTAGAAATTGCTAGCAGAAGGAAAAGTAGAAAATTCACAAAAATGTGAAAATTAAATAACACATTTTTAAAATAACCATAAGATCAAAGAGAAATTAAAAAGGGAATTAGAAAATATCTTGATAAAAACAAAAATGAAAACATAACACACAAAACTTATTGGATGCCGGAAAAGCAGCACTGAGAATGAAGTTCATGATAATAAAACCCTGCATTAAATAAGAAAAAAAAAAAAAAAAAGCACATAAGTGGGGCAATTGGCAAAATTTGAATAACGTATGTAGTACTGCATCAATACTAATTTTCAGATTTTGGTATTAAACTGCAATTATGTAGTAAATTATTAAATGAATGAATGAATAAGTAAATTAGTAAGAGATATTGCAAATAAACAATGTAATGTTATACCTCAATGACTGGGAAAAGAACAAACTAAGCCCAAAATTAGTAGAAAGAAGGAAATAACAACCATTAGAGTGGAAAGAAATCAAATCCAATGTAGAAAAACAATAGAAAAAAAATAATAGAACTAAGAGTTGACTTTTACACTTGATATTAACCAAAAGGCCAAGAAGTAATAAGAGTTCGTTTTAAGAAGAGATAAACAAAATTGACACATCCTTAGCTAGACTAAATAAAAAATGATAGAAGACTCAAATAAATAAAAAATAAACTATTAGAAATATTAAACAATTCTGTACAGCTGAAGGATAAAAAAATAAACATACAAAAATCAGTTACATTTCTATACACTAACAGCAAACTATATGAAAAGGAAATTAGGTAAACAATCACATTTACAATAGCACCAAAACAAAACATAAAAATGAACTTGTCTAAGGACGTGAAAGACTTGCCCAATGAAAACCACAAAATATTGATAGAATAAATTAAACAAGACACAGAGAAATGGAAAGACATTTTATGTTCATGGATTGGAAGACTTAGTATTGTTAAAATGTTTATACTATCCAAAATGATCTACAGATTCATTGTAATTTTTATCAAAATTCTAACAATACTTTTTACAGCATAGAAAAAATAAAACAATTCTAAATTTCATATGGAATCACAAAAGACCATACATAGCCAAATTAATCTTGAAAAAAGAAGAACAAAGCTGGAGATATCAGACTTTGTGATTCCAAACAATATTACAAAGTTACAATAATCAAAACAGTATGGTACTGACATAAAGATAGACATGTACACCAATGGATCAAGATAGAGAGCCCAGAAATAAACCTATGCACATAAAGTAAGCTAGTTTTTGACAAGGATGAAAACACACACACACACACACAAACACACACACACACTCACACACGAAATGGATAGTCTCTTCAACAAATGGTACTGGGAAAATTGGATATCCACAAGCAAAAGAATGAAAATGCACATTTATCCTATACCATATATAGCACTCAAAATAGATTAAATACTTAAAGACCTGAAACTGTAAAACTACTAGAATAAAACATAGGGGAAATTCTTTATGACACTGGTCTTGGCAATGCTTTTTATGAAAATCATCATAATCACCAGCAAGAAAAACAAAATAAACATGTTGGACTCTATCAACCCAAAAGGCATTTGCACATTCAGCCAGTCTACATCTTTTAAGTGGGAAATTTAGTCCATTTACACTCAGGGTTGTTATTGAAAGGTACAGCCTTATTCCTGTCACTTTATTAATTTCTCTATGGTTGTTTTATATTTCATTTTTTCCTTCCTTTCCTTTTATTGTTTATCCTTGCTGGTTTGTGTGTGTGTTTGTGTGTGTGTGCATGTGTGTGTAGTGATAACTTGCATTTTCTTTCTCTTATTCATTGGCATATCTGTTCTACTAGCAATTTTTATTCTTTTTCATGTATTTATGGTTACATAAATCTCTCTTTTGACTACAGATGTAGGACCCCCTTGAGGATTTGTTGAAGGGCTGGTCTTGTGGTGAATTCCCTGTTTTTGCTTTGTCTGGGAAAGATACTACTTCTCCTTCATTTCTGAAAGAAAGCTTTGCTGGATATAGTATACTTGGTTGACAGTTTTCTTTCTTTCTTCTTCTTTTTTTTTTCTTTTAGCATTTTGAGTATGTCATCACACTCTCTTCTGGTCTGTAGTGTTCCTGTTGAGAAGTCTGCTGGTAGCCTGATGGGTATTCCCTTTAAGGTGATTGGATGATTTTCTCTTTCTGTTTTTAAGATTCTTTCTTTGTCTTTGACTTAATAATTTGACTATAATGTGTCACACAGTGGTCCTTTTTGGGTTGAATCTGTTTAGGGATCTTTGAGCATCTTGAATCCATAAGACCATATCTCTTGCAATATTGAAGAAGTTTTCAGCTATTGTTTCATTGAATAGGCTTTCAATACCTTACTCATACTCTTTCCCTTCTGGTACACACATAAGATGGATAGTTGTATGATTAAGCTAATCAGAAAGATTTTGTAGCTTTTCTTCATTTTTAAAAATTCTTTTTTCTGTCTTTTTGGTCCTACTGTGTCAATTCAAAAAGCCTTTCTTCTAGTTCATAGATTATTTCTTCTGCCTGTTCTAGCCTGATGCTTATGTTCTTGGTTGTATTTTTTATTTCTTTGAATAAATTATTCAGTTCCATGATTTCTGCTTGAAGTTTTTTATTATTTGTATCTCTTTGTTGAATTTCTCATACATGTCTTTGAGTTTCCTTTTGACTTCACTGTGTTTTCTACCTATTTTTTCATCTATCATTTTGAGTTTGGGATTCCTCTTCACACAATTTATAATTTTCCTGTTTGAGTTTAGTATTGGAGAATTGTAGTCTTCTTTTTGGGGAGTCATGTTTCCTGTGTTTTCATGCTTCTCATATATCCCTGTGTTAAAGTATGGTCATTTGGTGGTATAGTCGCTTTTTTTAATTCTAGGATTGGCTCTTGAAGGGGAAGACTCTTTCATGTAAATGGATTCTATATTGATAGTCAGGTTGTGCATTTTAGGTTTGGGTCTGGATGACTGTTATAGTGCAGACTTCATGTGACTTCAACTGTATTCAATCTTAGCTGTCTGTGGGTGCCTTTGTGACCTAGCAAGAAACTCACTTCACCAATAAAGACACACATTGACAAATAGTGAAGGGATGGAAAAAGCATTCCATGCAAATGGAAACCAAAAGTGAGCAGAAGTTGCCATACTTAAATTGGATAAAATAAACTTCAAACAAGGCACAATGTAATGATAATAGGACCAATGCAGCAAGAAGATACAATAACCATGAATATACACACACCCAACATTGGAGCACCCAGACATATAAAGCAACTGTTGATGGATCTAAGGGGAGAGATAAACTCCAACACAGTAGTAGTTGGGGACTTTAATAAGCCATTCCCAACAATGGACAGATCATCTTGACAAAGAATTAATTGAGAAGTATTGGATTTAAATAGCACTTTAGACCAAATGGACTTGACAGACATTTACAGAACATTTCATCCAACAAAGACAAAATATACATTCTTCTCATCAGCATATGAGTCATTCTCCAGGATAGATCACATGTTATGACAGAAATAAAGTCTAAACAAGTTTAAAAGTATTGAAATAATGTCAAGTATATTTTCAGACCACAGTGAAATATAATTAGAAATTAACAACAAACAAAACTTGGAAACTCTGCAAATTAATGGAAATTAAACAGCAACCACCTGAATTGCCAATGAGTTGAAGAAGAAACGAGCAGGAACCCAAAAATTCCTTGAAAAACAAGAAAATACAAGCACACCATACCAAAACCTATGGGATACTACAAAAGCTGTACTAAGAAGGACATTTATTGCCATAGGTCTTACATAAAAAAGAATAGAAAGACTTCAATTAAACAATCTTACATTAAATATCAAAGAACTAGAAAAATAAGAAAAATCTAATCCCCAAACTAGTAGATGGATAGAAATAAGCAATTGGTTAATGGACACAAAGAATAATTGCAATTTGTAGTGATGAATATGCTAATAACACTGATATGATCATCACATATTGTACACAAATACTGCTAATCAACTCTGTACCCCACAAATATGTATAATCAATTATGTTTAATTAAAAAACAAATTTAAAACTAATAATGAAAAAACCTTTTGTACAGCAAACAAAACAATCAACAGAATGAAAAGACAATCTACAAAATGGGAGAAAGTATTTGCAAATTATGTATCTGATAAGGGATTAATTTCATAAATATATAGAAAACTCCTACAGCTCCATATTGAAAAAAAATATAACCCAGTTAAATAATGAGCAAAGACTGTACAGACATTTTTTCTTTAGAAGACATACAAATGGCCAACAAGTACATGAAAAAGTGCTCAAGTTCACTAATCTTTTGGGTGCAAATCAAAACACATGTCAGGATGGCTATTATATACATATATACATATACATATATACACACACACACACATATATACACACACATATATGGGTGTATATATATACATATATATGTATATATATATACATATATATATATGTATATATATATATATACATATATATATATACATATATATATATATGTATATATATATACATATATATATGTATTCTTGCTACTTGTCTTTTGGGTTTTCTTTTACATATATGTATATTAAAAACCCCAAAGACAAGTGGTTAGGATGTGAAGAAACTGTAACCTTTGCACACTGTTGGTCAGCATGCAAAATGGTGCAGCTGCTATGAAAACAATATGGACTTTCCTCAAAAAATTAGAAATAGTACTACCATATGATCAAGCAATCCCTTTTATCCAAAAGAATGAAAATTAGGACTCTTGAACAGATATTAACACTCCTATATTCATTTCAGAACTATTCACAATAACCAAGGTACGGAAATGACCTAAATGTCCATGGACAAATGAATGGATACAGAAAAAATGATACATATATACATACAACGGAATACTATTCAGCCTTAAAAAAACAAACGAAATTCTGCAATATGCAACAACATGGATGAATCTTGAGGATATTATGTAAGTAAAATAAGCCAATCACATAAAGGCTAATACTTCATGGTTCCACTTATATGAGGTATCTAACATAGTCAAATTTATAGAATCAAAGCGTGAAATGTGGTTACTGGGTGCCTGGGGTAGAGGGAAATGAGAAATTATTAATCAATATTCAAAAAGTTTCAGTCAAGCAAGATGAATAAGCTTTAAAGATCTTTTGTAAAACATTTATGTATAGTCAATAATAATGTATTGTACACTCATTTGTTAAGAATGAGATATTATGTTAAGTGTTCTTACCACAATAAAATAAAAAGAAACAACTGGCTATATATTGCAAAATTATTAAAGCTTGGAATACATTATAAGATTGGACTTAACAAAAGGGTGTCAAAATGTAAGCATATAAAGTTTGACACAACTAGATGAAAAGGTTTTTTTTGTTCTTTGTTTTTTGTGGATTTTTTTTTTTTTTGTCACTGTAAGTATAGATAGCTGCACACCATAGTGAATTATAGGAATAATAGCCAATGGAGTTATAAAAATTACTGTAACTTTAAGACTTGTCAAAACAATTCCATCATTTTAGAAAGAAATTCTAAGACATATGCCAGTGTCAGCTGTGTGACAGTAAAGAATCCAGTTTCAGTGTAAGTGAGTTTAAAAGGCTCCTGCTGCCCCCTTAACTCGCTTTTTCTTAAGAATGGTTGTTAGAGAAGATCAACATATGGTATATTTGGCAGTAAAACATCATTAGTGAAAAACACCCACAAGTGCAGAAAGTTGGAACAATTTTGAAAATTACAAAGAAACTTTGGGCTTGACGGTATAAGTGGTTTAAAGATTTTTTTTTTCCTTTTCCTATGGTAATATATTGCTGCTTCAGCAGCATTCATTCTCCTTTTGATATAACTATAGCACTCAATTTTCATTTAGGAATCCATCCTAAATAAGCATAATATATTTTCTTTGTGATTATTTCAGGGGTACACTCATGACAACTGATCATCAAATCAGATTTGCTGGCACTGCCTGAAGAGAGTCTTTTTTACTACATTTCCAGTTTTTAAAGTTAACAGTGAAGTTTCTCCAGCAATCTTTTCACAATAAAAGGAGAATAGAACTCAACCTGAAAAATAGTACATGGAAGATAGAGACTGGATCTGGTGAGTTTATAAGAACCTCTGCACCAAGTTATGTCCTCAACTTGGACTTGACTGCTACCTCAGCTAATAAAAATATTTCTTTTTACTTAAGCTTTTTTGAGTGAGTTGGTTGTTATTGATGTTGGTATGGTTGTATTTTTTTGTCACTATTGACTAACCACAGTCGTAAGGTAGATCGTCTCTATGAAGAATATCTTAGATTCAACTATTCAAACTCCAAACGGTCAATGAAAATATATTTAAATCATCTATCCAATAATAATTTTGAAACTCCTTCTTTCTTAAGGAAGTAGGCTTGGAGAGGGTCATACACAGACCTGAAGCTTCATAAATTCTTCATTTATCTGGAAAATAAATTAAATATGGTCATTGCAATGCAAGGCAATCATGGCAGAGAGAGTGGAATCCATGAGAGCAAAGAGGTGTGACAATAAAGTAAGACTGTAGGCACATCCTGGGGAACGGATGTCTTAGTTCCTTATTTGGGTGCAGAAATTAACTCTCAAGGTGGGCATTACCAGAGGATTTGTCCCATAATTTCAGCACAGAGGACACTAACTCCCTGACTCCTCCAATGGGGACATTTTCTTCTGCCTAGGAATCTCAGGTTCCCGGGATTGCTTCATTCCCCACCTGGCCTATTTAGTACCCTGTTCAAAACTCTGCTCTGTAGTCTGAGATTCTATAGGCTGCTTTTTTGCATCATCACACACAATTCTTTCTCCTGGGACTGCACTCTTTCGCAGGTATTCTCCTTTTTTATTTTTAGAGATTTCCTTCAAGACTCTGTTCTTTCTCTGATCCAGATCATTTGACCCATCTCCCCTTTCCCTGGATATGAGTGTTGCAGCCCTACATAAAGCTGCAGAGGTGCTGAGGCCAGAACGGGGCACCCTTGGAGCCTCCTTGGAGGATCTAAAGATCTTTTCAGGTAAAGGTGATATTTTAAATAATGATTGAGAAATTCAGGCTCAAAAAGTATTAAAACCAAGTATTTGGAAATGCTTTCATAGTTATGGGATTTTCTTCTTATAAACAATATATTTTGTGCTAATCCCTCATATACGTACACATTAGAAAAATAGGTAGGAAAAAAAGAAAAAAAAACTAAACTTAGGAAATACAATTTCCTATTAATAAACATTTCTAAAAGTTCAGTTCACTTTAAAATTATTGCTTGATAGCATAGAAAATTATCATTTGTTAAGTAGGATCACCCCATCCCCAATTACATAATTAGAGAACAGATATGATTCCCATAATTTTACGTATCATGTATGTATTAGTCCGTTTTTGTGTTGCTATAACAGAATACCTGAGACTGGGTAATTTATGAAAAATGGAACTTTATTTGGCTCATGATGCTGAGACAGCTGCATCTGGTGTGGGCCTCAGGCTGCTTCTACTCATGGTGGAAAGCGGCAGGCAGCCAGCAGGTACAAGCGGTTCACGTGGTGGGAGGAAGCACGATAGAAAAAGAGAGGGAAGGTGCCAGGTCTTTTAAACAACCAGCTCTTGGGGAACTAATAGAGTGAGAACTCACTCACTACCTGCCCCCCAGGGAAAGCATTAATCCATTCATGAGGGATCCGCCCCCATGACTCGGACAGCTCCCAACACTACTCACATTGGGGATCAGATTTCCACGAGTTTTAGGGGGACAATAACATCCAAATTCATTCAATGTACATACACACATACACAGAAACATGTACATACACAATTTATATATTACTTGTATAGTGATATTATATGATTTCCTGTATGAATATATTAATATTTTAATGGGACCAAAAATTTTTCAGTGTTAATAAATAAAATGGTATTTTAAAGACTATTTCATCTTATCACTTATTTTATTGCATTTGGATTGTGCTTTATACTGTACGTATGTTATAGTATGCAAGCATATATGTGTATTCTTCACAAATAAGTAAATACTTACTTGTGAATCATTTAAAAATATCTTCTTGTTCATTGTGTAATTAAAAAGTAAAAAATTGGAATCACTGTGCTAGATTATACACTGCATGCAGGCAAAAATTTTTTTCTGTCTTACTCATTGTTTCATCTTCAGAGTTTAGCAACATGCTTGGCACAGAAGTCCCTAATAAGTATTTGGGAAATGAATTAATAAGTAGATGAAATAATTATCTCTAGGTAGCATTATTTTATAATGATTAGCTAGAATATATTATCATTAGAAAATAAGTATTTTCTAGAAAATATTTTGGTGCTTAGCATTTTATGTTATATTTTTGTTGGTTTGCATGTCTGCAATATTTCTATGTAGATGTTTATCTTTTGTTACTCTTTAGGCACTGAAAATTTGTTTAATGAATGAATAAATGAATAAGCACTACTATACTTGTACTCACATTTTCTGTAGGACAAACAGAGCATTGCTTTATAATAAATACCCTTGATGCCTACTGCAAAGTGCCAGAGATGTAATTTCCCTGTTGCACTTTAGCCATGCAAAGCTGTTAGATTTCCTGATTATTGCTGTTTCAGATGATGTGGAGGTTTGAATTTGGAAAGCTTAGCAGTTTTAAGGAACTTTATCACCTGATTTTGTTCAAGGGAAGAAGGAAATTTTGATCTAGTGAAAAAATCTTTTATGATGTATACTTAACTGTAGTGCTCCAGAATTTCAATCACTGACTATTGGGAGTAGATGTAACAAATTCTTCTTGAATCTAGGGGACAAACGACAAGGCTGAGGTACTTGAATCCATTTGGTAATGGAGAATTCTCGACTAAGACATACAGCACACTTTTTATTTATTTGCAGTGGCTCAGAGGCAAATGCACAATTCAAAGCTAGTTTTTAATGTGAAACATTAAATTAAAAGCTTCCCTTGCGGACTTTAAATGGATGTCTAAGAGAATAGTAACTCTTAGATCTTTTTTGATGATTTTGCTTGCTTTTAAGTTGTTTTAGACTGGGTAGAACTTTTGCATGGCATTTTCTAATCATCACAGAGCTCGGATAGATATTTAGTAACATGGATTGTATTAATTTAAAACAGAGTCATGAAATCTTTACTATGAGGAGTTAACAATACACATCATTTTAACACAGTTGACCTTCTACTTTAGGGTTATTTTGATGTTGGGCATAGCAAAGGATAAATTATTTAATATACTCCTCAAGGAATTTCACATTTAGAATCTGCTTGCTGTTGGGGATGAGGGATGCTTAGTTTCTCCTCTGTGGTATGAAAGAAATATTTTCCTTAAACATTCCTATCATCCTGTCCAACCTTTCATTTCTCTCTTAAGAGATAGGGAGTCACTGTGTTGGTAGGTGCAGTCAATTGTTCACCTTTCTCTACTGGGTAAAGATAATCTCAAATTCCCAAGGCAAGGAATTGGGTTTACAGCTGTGCACTTTCCACCTCCTTGCAACTGGGAAGCAGGAATTCTGGGGTTTCTCATTTGCATTCCGAATACTCCAAAACTTAAATATGTGTGTGTGTGTGTGTGTGTGTGTGTGTGTGTGTGTGTGTGTGTGTGTGTGTGTGTGTATGGTAGGGTGTTCAGGTGATAAAAGTAGAAAAACTATTAAAATGTCCAGTGTTGGTTGTACTTATAAGGTAAGTCTTCCAACCCTGTATTTACTGGAAATGAAGCTAATATGTAAGGATTTATCTGAATTTCTTCTTAGTCCACCTTAATTGTTTTCTAAATCAGGAGGAAAATAAGAGTGTCATTTATTGTCTGTGTAAAACCCCATCTGGTTTTCTTAACTTTACTCACACAAATTCTGTTCCATAACTACACCAAATTACTTGCAATTATTCCATCTTCTCACAAATTTATTCTTTTACGTAGATTGGCATTCCATTCTCCTTTTTGTTGACTTGGAAACAACTATCTGTCTTTCAGGACTTTGTGCATACTTGCTGTGGAACAAGAGTTCAGATATGGTGGCCTCGTTTTTCTTGGAAAAAAAAAAAGAATGACATGCAACCCAGAACCCAGATTTCCCTTTAAAAATATTCTGTAATCTATATCCCAAAGGCCAAATGTATGATTTTGTAAATAAAGTTTTATTGAAACATAACCATGACCATCCACTTATGTATTATCTATGACTGCTTTTACAATAGTGGAACTGAATTGTTGTTAATAGATATCATATAGCACACAAAACCTATAATATTTACTGTCTAGCTCTTTACAGAAAATGTTTGCCAACCCCTACTTAAGGCCACAATTGGCTGAAATCAAATAGTAAGTATTCTCTTTATAGAGAAGCAGTGTTTTCTAGTTCACCACAAGCCTTATCAGTTCCTACTATGTTACACCCAAAGTACATCATTAATTTTTGCCTGGATTTTATTGGCATTTCAGTATATGGGATCCTTCTTAAAGAAGATTTACTTGATGACCACAATTTGGGATGGGCATCTCCTCTGTGTTCTCACAACAGTTTGTATAAACCTTTATCATGCATCTAATAAACTGATTTGTTATCAATTTTCTTGCCCCTTATTAGAATGTCAAATCCTGGATAGCTGAAAGCACAAATTATTTATTTGTTAATACCGAGAACATAGCACAATTGCTGACATGTGGCTGACACTAAATTAGTGTTTGTACAAATAGAAATACTACTAATTCAACTGATATACATTATGAGTGAACAAAACAGTTTTGAAGAAGAAAAATAAAATGCAGCCCTCTTATTTTGCATTTAGGGAACTACAACCCAAACAAGTTAAATAGCTTTTACAAAAGCACATTCCTGATGACCCAACTAAGAATAAAAGCTGCTTTGATTTTTTGTTTTTCTTTTTTCTTTAAGATTAGTTCACCAGGGTCTTTAGGAACAGAGGAGATCAAGGACTGGAGGAATCAAGCAATTACTTTGGTGGGGGATCTAAGGCAGTTATTTAATTTCAACTTTCATTAAAATCACATGGAGCGATATCTTAGACATATGGGTACATCAGCATCTCCTATAGACATTTGGTCTGAGAATCTAATAACAGTATACTTTAGCAAGCGGGGATGGAGGACATTGAAATAGGCTGGACAAAAGAGAAAAAAATTCTGAGATACTTTGAAGCCTGTAAGTACTGACAAATACCAAACAGTGATTGTTTTAGCCACCAGATAACATTGCTTTAATAAGAAGGTGTTTGGCAACTGATACATCTTTTCTATGAATGAATATCTTTAATCAAACTCAGGAAAATCTTCGTTTATTTTTTTTTCAATTTATTTTTCTGCCGTTCTTCTTCTGAGATGCCAATTACATGCAAATTAGAACTTCTGGTATTATCCCAGTGATTTTTAAGACTCTGTTTATTTTTTTCCTTTTAAAAATTTGTGCCTCTCTGTTCTTTAAATTAGATCATTTCTATTGATCTAGCTTCAAGTAACTCTCCCCATCACCTCCAACCACCTAGTAAGCCCATCTTAGTTTTTACATTTTAGATTCTGCATTTGGCCCTAAAATACTTCTTTAGTCTTTTTATCATTTATATTTCTCTGCAAGGATTTCCTATCTTTTCATACATTATAGACACATTTTCTTTTGCATTCTCACACTTAGTTAAAATAGTTGCTTTAAAATCCCGGGCCAAGCCCGTGGCGCACTTGGTAGAGTGCTGCGCTGGGAGCGCAGCAACGCTCCTGCCGCGGGTTCGGATCCTATATAAGAATGACTGGTGCACTCACTGGCTGAGTGCCAGTCACGAAAAAACGACAAAAAAAAAAAAAAAAAAAAATCCTTATATGCTACTCCTAATATCTGGATCATCTCAACTTCAGTCTCCATTGATTGTTTTTTCTTTAAAAGTGGTTTTATTTTCTTATTTCTTTTTACATTGAATAACTTGGGATTGCATCCTGGACATTGTAAATGATATTTTGTGGGGGTCTCCAAAGAGTATTGTTTTATGGGTTTTTTCCGTAGATAACTCACTTAGATCATCTCCAACTGACAAACACACCTCCTATGCAGATGGAGAACAGTTAAAATTTAGTTTAGTTAATTTAACCTTACCTTATGGGTCAGCCAGAGATTCATCTGTAGTTTTTCTTTTCAAGTTTTGGCCACCCAGCAAGTTGTGTGCTGTCAGAATTAAAAGCAAAAAAATGCAAAACCCATTAAGTGCTATTCTCTTTTTCCAAGTGTCAACACTTCTTCATTATTTACCCACTTTTGTTTGCTTTCCAGTCCTTTCATGGATTTGCCATTGTTTTATTTTGTCTAGAGCTTACTTTTATTTGAGGGAAGTTGGTTTGATTGGAGCCATTTGGATATTACTAGGAGAACACGCAATGATTTGCAATTGGCCCTCTTTGTTCATGGGTTCTGCATCCACAGATTCAACCAACAGCAAGCAGATCAAAAATATTTGGAAAAAATTGCATCTGTAATGAACATGTGCAGTATTTTTCTTGTCATTATACTCTAAACAATAGAGTAAAACAATCATGTACGTAGCATTTACATTGTATTAGGTATTGTGAGTAATCTAGGCATGATTTAGCATATACAGTAGGATTTGCATAGATTATATGCAAATATCAAGGCATTTTATGTAAGGGACTTGTACATCCTCAGATTTTTGGCATTCCTAGGAGGTCCTGGAACCCATCCCCCATAGATAGTGAGGGACAACTGTATATCATACATGTATGATATATATAACACATATACTGTATATATAACACACATATATAGCACAACATATATATAAAAAACACAAATAATACACACACACACACACTCTTTGGGGACCCTTAGATAAAATCTTTATAAACACCATTTTATTTAATCCTGACAATCACCAATTCAGTGTTATTGTCTTCAGTTAAGAAACTGATAAGAAAAAAGGACACTAGCCTAAATTTCATAGAACATAAGATGCAGAAACAGGATTTAAACCTGGGTCGGCTGATGGCTGGCACATAATCATACTGTCTCCGTTGCCTAGGCTGTTAGTGTTTTGCTTAAGGGTCTGCCATTTTAGGGGTAAGCTGAGCTCTGTAGATTAGGTGTTCTGCTCTGATGTTAGAGCAAATTATTGAAGAAAAAACACCACCAACAACAAAAACAAAGGTAATTCAAGCTCCTTAATTTAAACCTGTATTTTTGGCTTCATAGTATTATATTTAGTCTTCCAGTTCTTCATCTTCAAACCATTTTTACTTGATAAAAATGATATGAAAGATTCATATTTCCATTAACTTGTTTCTTGCTGCTTATCCAAATCTAATTGCTGAGTATGTGAAATGCCTACCTTCATTCTTAGGCATTCAACGTTAGGTTTTCCAAAATATGCTGAGGATGAGGCAACCATGAGGATGTTATCATTAATTTGCATTTTCCATTAACAAAGAGTTTAGATGTATTTCTACTAGCTTTCTCTGATGAGAAGAATGGCAAAAGGGGGAATTTTTTTTCTACATTTAATGCATGCCATGGTAGCTTCTGTACTTATTTGCCTACCATACTTCCCCAACTTTCTCTGTGAGACAGATCTCCTGCAGAATCTGAAGAGACAGGAACATGATTCCAGGTAGGACAATTACATATTCTAAGTAACTTCGAACTTAAGTAAAGACTGAGAGCGATTGAATGCAGCTGGAGCTGAGCAACCAAAGAAGTAACTATAGAATATGGAGATTCCCAGTGCTTTCTTGGTAAATTTTTATCTAGAAGTTGCTTTTATAACCATATTTTTGATTTTGTAAATAACTTCAGTTTCCTTTTATTAAATTTCTTTTTATTCTTACAAGAAGTCCCTTTATGGTTTGTTTGTTATCAGTAACCAAAAAGCCTTATGTAATAATCTGTAGACAAAACACACATGTTCGTAAACGGAGGTTGTTTTGAATTATTTATATGTAAAATAATGGACATTTTAATTATTTTCTAAATTGGCTCAATTGTCCCAGTTTCCTCAGCTTATATTCTAAAAAGGAAAAAAATTAAAACAAGTATTTTGAATTTCCAGATTTAGCAAATAAAATACAGGATGCCCAGTTAAATTTGAATTTCATATAAACACCAAATGATTTTTTTAGTATAGTTTCTTACCATGCAAATATGGATAGTATATACTTATACTGAAAATATTTATTTTTTAAATCTGAAATTCAAATTTGAGTAGGTGTCCTACGTTTTATTTGGCAACACTATAATGACCAGTACACCACCATCAAACTTCAAAAATAGCCTGCAATTACACAGATAATAGGCAGAAATTACATAATTAAATAATTCTATCAACACAGTCTTAGAACCTCATATGGAACGTTCACTAATACATAAAAACTATATCCATAAAAACTTTGTGGCAGAGGGTAAAAGAACATAGCAGAACACTGTAACTAGATGTCATCAAACCACTTTTCCCTATGCTCATTTCTACCTAAGAGTTGGAGGTGAAGTTTTCTTTTATCTCTCTGTAGAGTACGAAGTTGCAAATAACCCTTCTAATAGGAATCCACAATTTCAATAATAGCTATTTCTATGGATATAGAATTATTAATCAAGTTTTATGGTTGAGAAAATAAAACAACACATTTGGAAAGAGATTTGTCTAATTTTTACACCTCACCTTTTGGCTACCCTTAGAAAACACACACAAACATGCACAGAAACGCTTCTGGGAGGCTTCCCCAATAAGAATAGGTTGGAAAAAAGAGCTTAATCAATACAGTCAAGGGATTATAAGGCTAGATATAGGAAGAAAATAAGAACTATAAAACAAGGGAAGGATAGAAATGAGAAAATAATAATAGTTGATGCTGAGATACCTGTATGATGAGATTTGGTATAAGACTGGATTTAGCTGTTAATTTTAAGAGTAGTTCAATAAAGTATACATATCATGGGAGAGAACTGGCAGTTTAGAGGAATAATTAAAGACAATATAATCTCACCACTCATTTGTTCCTTCTTTATAGACATATCTACAGTGCCTTGTGCTACATGCTGAAGATTCATGAGACGTCTCAAAGGACTAGGGCTATTGGTCTCAACCAACAATAAACAGGCCTGATCCTGACAATATTTTTCTTGGTTAAACCTCTTTTCCCCACATTGTTGAAGAAGGCTTATAAGTGGGATGCATCCACTTGTCCCAGGGAAAGGATGTTTCTAGCCTCTCTGACGGAGGGAGCTCAATGAAGCTTTATATTTCCAGTTAAGTTAACTGTATCCTTCCTGCCAGAAGAAACTTGAACATACGGGTAATATATCACTGCTACAAGTTTTCTTCAAGCACAGAAGTACAAGTGGGTGGATGAACATTCTTCTGGATTAAATTCAACATTATGGTTCCTACAAAATTGACCATAAGTAAGAAACATGGAAAGTGCTTGAGGCTGTAAAATGAAGGCAGAATCTGCTGAGCAATGACTGTAGATACTGCTTATGCAACTGGCATCTGTTTGAAAAATTGGATAAAGATAAAAGATACAGAAAATTGCAGAGTCTGAAGTTTATGATGGTGAGAAATTGCATACATTGCCAACAACAGAGTTCCACTCCTCAGGGATTAAAAAAGATCTGGGAAAGCATCACCCTTTGAAATCACAAATGGCTGAGACAATTTTAAAAAATGAAAGATGGTCAAACCAAGTTTTATTTCTTACCTTTAAAAATTGTGTTGTAGAGTATTTTAATATTAAAATTAATTTGATATTTTTTGCCAGATGGAGGTGTCTCCTAGAATATGATTTCATGCAATTACCCACTGGTTGTGTGCCCTAGAACAAATAATTCTCAATGTTCTAACCAGTGAAATGAAGATAAACCTGGGATGACCATGGGGGTTAGATGAAATAATGAATGAAAAGTAGGTGACAGGTAATCAGTTTTAGTAATATTTGTTTCCTTCTTCAACCCATTCATGTTAGAGCTGAAATATCATTTTTTGAATGCTGTGTTAATTGATCAATTAATATACCCATTCTACATATTGGTATTTACTAATACTTGTACTAGGTGATAGGATTTTAAATGCACTGCAACATTTTATGAGGCCCTTAGATAGCATCTGAATATTTGAGGAGATAATCTTGTAGAATTTTCTTATTTAGTTAGAATATTTTTCTGTGCTGTCTTTACATTTAATTGACAGGTGGATAAGTACATTAGTCCTTTTTGGTCATATTCATTTTTCATTGGAAATTGAACACTATTTGGTAAAATCAGAAGCTACTCATAAATGTTATACTTTGGGATGCTTTTTTTGTTCTAACATGGATGCTAATATAATTCTTTTTTTTTTCAAACCAAGACTGTCAAAAAAAGTATGATTTTTGGCTTACTGATTTCACTCAGGATTTCTACAGCCATGTTGATTTTCAATCATCTTTTTAATTTTTCTATTTTTTAAGTTTTTCGAAGCTTAATTTGTTTGTAACCTCTTCCGCAATCCCACACCATTTTTACAGGTGAAGAAATTGAAGCCAGAGAATTGAAAATGGATTCACACTGAAGAATGTTTTAGCTAACAGTACCACAGGTCTCCTGGTCACTAAGTAAAAGACAACTTCCACCGAAGCATGATGCTATTCCCTTTTCCTCCCTGCAAACTCTGATGAACATTCACTTTGTTTCCTCTTTATTTTTATTACTATTATTATTTCAGTGCACAGATTATTTTAATGTGAAAGTAGTTTCTGTGATAGTTGTTCTGTTAAAGTGCTCCAAGTAGCCATCATCTTACCCTTATGGAAATATATATACTTATGAATAATACTGGTGTTTTTAAGTATAGTCATATGTTATTCTGTGTGGGTAGTATCCTATGCAAGTCTGTTCTGGCCCCACGAAGGTTTGTTTATCATCTCTGGAAGAGTTTAGCAGCTGCAGTTTTCATTTAGGATAGTCAATAGCCACACACCACTAATATTTTTGTTATTTATAAATTAGTTTGGAATGTTGATCTATGTGGATGTCAGTTATAAAAATTTTGATAATTAGAAAATTACTTAAACAAATTAGCAATTATAATGAAAATAACCAATTTAGTATAAATTTAAATCCTTTATAAAGCAGAAAATTCAGTTTACTAACACATTTACATGAAATTTTAGTTCAGAAAGAGAGTTCATAGTGTTCATTGTTTTTTTGGTTTTTTTAAAAAAATTTTATCTCATGGGACAGGTATAACATACAGTATCATCTCCATGGAAGAAGAATGTAGGATTTAATTACACTGAGTAATTTATCCAAAGATGCACAGTGAAGCATGTAGGTGTGTGCATATGGGGGGTGGGTGGCAGGTCAGAGATCAAACCAATCACCTCTCTAGATGTACTAGCCTTTTTCCATCCTATACTATTTTTCATCTCTTTGGCATTGAGGTGCACTGGGGAAAAAGGGAGAAAGTGTCTTCATTTTGCACACCATGGATGTGTCAATGACTCAAGCAGCAGTTACATTATTCCTTTAACACCTAATTCAAAAATAAATTTGTTGTAGAAGTTAAGAAAAAGGATAACTGATTTTGCTGAAAGATCTTTTTTCTGTCACAAAAGAGGGAAAATGTAATGGTGGGGCAGTTTGGACATTAATACTCTATGTAGACATTTTCAAGAAAAGAAGAATTAAATCAAAATAGAACTAGGGTTGCTTTTGAATTGAAACTTGTGAGAAAACTGAAATTTTGACAAGTTGCTTGCATGGGAGTAGAAAATGCACAAGTTGCTCAGGGAGTGGAAAACCATACTGATGATTTAACAGAACTAACAGAAATGAAAAGTGTAACTTGACTCAGGAAACTGGGAAGCAAAGTAGCATTTTGGCAAAAGACAAACCAAACAAAACAAAACAAAAACCACCACCACCACCAACAACAACAACAACACCAGAAGGAGATCAATCATCAGGAGAAGTGCCCCTTTAAATAGACATTATGGGACACTGGAGAAAACATGGTCTCTGAATCAGACCAATCCAGGTTTGTGTCCTAGGTGCATCAGTTGCTACGTGAATAAGATTAAACAAGTCTCAAGGTTCCATTCCCAGTGGGAATTGTAACATCAGCTTCACAAGGGTTGAGGTGGGAATTTCATGTTGTTCCCACCCTAGTGAAGTTCCTACCACACTGACACTGCTGGCAGCCTCTGAGTGGTGCTGTAATTTTTTTTTCATTATTACTATTACTAACATCTTCATCACCACCACCACCACATTGTCATCATCGTCATTGTCATCATTATCTTCTATGGGTGGACTATAACGATTTCCCTCATCCTCCAGGAAGTGGGGGGATATTAAACTCAAACTTACAAGAGTACTTCAAAAAGATCATGGAAGGATTCATATTATCTTTTAATTCTATATTCCACAATCTTTTTGAAGTACCCTTCAGTAAGCATGGATGAAAATTCTCCTCTTCATTTTTTCATTGATAAAATAGAATATGTGTTTGTTTCTTAATGAATCTTGTTGACAAAATATTTTAAGAGGATCACACTGCTTATAAAGCATAGCTAAAAAAGAAGAATTTAGTTTTTTTCTGAATTAAAAGATTCATCCTCAACCATATTAATTACTCGCAATTCTTTTCTTTTAATACATTTTCAAATATTTAATATATGTATGTAAAACTTAACCAAGTTTTTCTAAAAATTCATTCAACCTGTTTTGCATTACTTTGTTTCTTTTGTACACAATTATCTGCCATTTTTTCCTCTTTGATAACCATTTCTTCCTTTAGCATACCTGTAGCATACATATTAAATCCTATAATATTCAAGATCCTTCTCTCAGTGCTAAGCGCACAGAGGTGACTCCAGCAGAATCCCTCCCTCCAGCTAGTTGCAACAATGGGAAAAACATCTTTGTAAAAATAATTCAAATACATGAAAAAAATGTTTCATTACAAAGTGATGTTCTGCCAGTTCCCCAGGATGTCTTGCCTGTAGGTAGTTTAGTAAAACTTAAAATACAAGGTGAATTTGAGTATTAAGGAACAAGTGACTTTTCACCCCAGTGGTTGATTGTCCTTTCCTTCCCTTCCTGTCCTCCTCCTTTTCCTTTCTTTTAAAAATAGTCACTTCTTTTAATAGTTATAGAAGTAATATATGCAGGGAATTAGAAAAACAGAGCAAAATAGTTAAAAGAAAAACAGGTAGCAAGCATACACATCAAAAAAAAAAAAAAAAAAACTTCAGAAGAATTAAATTTAACAGAGTTTCACTGAGTAAAGAATGAATAGCAAATAGGGCAACCCTCAGAACCAGAGGAGGTTCAGAGAGCTTGGCTCTGCAAGGTGGTCGGGTAGTATTTCTGGACAGGAAAAGGAAGTGAGCTGTAGAAACAGCTCGATTGGTTACAGCTCAGCAGTTTGCCTTATCTGAACATGGTCTGATTCGTTGGCAGACTGTGATTGGCTAAAGTGTGGCTGTTGTGATTGGGTGAGACTCAGCCAGTTGTTACAAAGAGTATACTCCCAGCTCAGGCTCTCAGTTTGTTTATGTACTGAGTTAGGTTGCAGTTCTCTACCTAGGGACTCAAATGCGGAGGCATCCTCAGGCCAAATTTAGTTTAATTTAATAACTTCTCTTCCCTCCCCTGTCTTCTACCTTTTTTTCTATTCTTTATTTTCCTCCTTCCCTTTAGTTATTTTCCTCTCTTCTCTCCTCCCCTTTCTTTTCCATCATTTTCTTTGCTCTTTTTTTTCCCCTCCTCTTTTCCCCTTTCTCTCTCCAATTCTTTTCTGTGAGATGTTTTTAGGTTTCTCTATATCCTTGAAATGCTCAAAAGGAGGAGCCAGGTATGAGCCTTTGCCATTCACTTGTGGGCCCTCCATTGATGCTTCCATTCAGAAGACTAACGAGTTTCTTCTGCTCAACGTTTTCTTCTTTAGTATTATTCTTTAAGAATACTCTCTATACCTCTCTTTCTGCTTCTTCTCCTCCTCCTTTTTTTTCTTCTTTCTACTATGGTTTTGCACTGGGACACCCACTAGAAAGATATTAGCATTTCTAAATCTGTCCTTTTTGTCTCTCACCTTCCCTTTCATTTAAGCCTTTTCATTATTTTATTTAATTTCTCCCTGGGAACCCCTCTGTCTATTTATGGAAAGGTTGAAATCATTTTGAATTTTAAAGATGTTTTCCCATACTCTGGTTGTTCCTTTGCAAGCATGGTGGCCTGTGTTTTCTTTACAAATGCACTAGTCTATTGAATTACCCTTAGTTTATTAATTGCCTTTTAATGTATGTGTATACTTATATCTGTATTCAGTCAGAAATCTGACTACTGTCAATGTGTAAGTGCTCAGGGTGCTTAACTGGACAGGCCTTTGTTTAGGAGAAATGACTGCTATCTGTCTTCTGCCCACCACCACACACACACAACCATAATCTCCACTGCTAACACTATGGCAATTTTCCTCTGCTGGAGGAAACTAGCATCTTATTATATATTTTTCTTTGACATATTTCCCCTTGGAAAAATATCCACCCTTGCAAATGTATTCTTTGCATTTCTTCTGTGGAAGGTAGAGTTGCCTCCAAATCGACTCTGCTTCTCTTTTACATGTGACTTACCACTGTCTTCCCTGGACTGGAGATTCATAGCAAGTTTTTACTTTTATTTTTGATTTAAAAAGCTTATTCTTTCTTACTAAAAGGATATGCTTCTTGCATTAGAACTCAATTTTCATAATAATGATGAAAGCAAATAAAAGAATTATGAATTGTAAAATCAGCCTTTTTTCTGTCTTTGGGGTGGAGCAGGGCTTGACTGACTTATAGAAAGCCATTTTGCAGGCTTTCCCTACTACAGCACTATTACAAGAGTGTATGGGGGATACAGCTTTCTTTCGCATCTTTTAATTATATCTTATTTTTCTTAGTTCATAAAGATAATTCAAAAAGCATTATTTACCACTGATGGCTTTTTCCCCCAAGTACAATGAAGCTATCTTTAGTTTTGAATAAACAATATATACATGATGTTGAGTTATATATATATATATATGCAAATATATATATTCGTGAACTGGGTATTCAAATCTTTATCCCATGATACAGAGATACAGGAATAACACAATTAGGGATCTTATTCCCAGGAAAGTCTGTAGACTCATGTTCACATAAAGTTAATTACCTAATTAACCAAAAATCTAAATTAATTAATTTAATACCTAAAATAGACATGAAGAGGAGCTTTAAAATATGATGGTTCTGATTCCCACCATCAGAGTTTCTGATTTAATTGGTCTACAGTACAGTGTGGGTGTCAGAATTCTGCAAACAGTATTCCCAGATTAAATAAGAAAAAGAACCATAGACATAGACCAAGGGCTACAAGAAATCAGAGTGAGATGAAGCCAGGTGGGGCGGAACAGTCAGGGAAAGCTTTACGGTAAAAAGAATGGCCTGAAGAGGAATTGAAGGATGACTTTGATAAAAGAACAGACACAGAAAGGATATTATTTTGTCAAGTTCAGCAAAGTCAAGGTCTTCTAGTTGGGGGATGCATGGATTACCAAAAGAGTATGTGTGGTGTCTTGTGCCGAGGTGTTCTCTTCCCTTTTTTATCTTACTCTTTTTCTCTCGATTTTTTTCTCTAAATATTTATTGAACCCTTACTATAGTATAAGCGTTATTCTAGACACTAGAGTCACTAAGATGAATAAGGTATAATTTCACTGTACTCGAGGTGTTACTCTACAGCAGTGAAATACACTGCAGCACCGTCTCTACCACACAGCCTTGCCCGTGTTTCCTGGGAGCTGCCTCTCTAAGCACTACGTGTACAGAGCGTGGCGACCTCCCTGCTTCTTTCTTAATTAGCAAAATACCATGGCTGTCTCATATTTTAGTTACAAAGTGTGCTCATCCGTAGTGGCCTTCATCTCCATGAGTGTTATTGGCTCTAGGATGGCAATTTCACAGGCAGTGCTGTGGTGAATCTTGTTAGGGTGTTTGCAGAAACACCATCTGGCTGCACTGAGGTATTTTGTCAGAACTTTAGGTCCCCCATTCAGGTAACCCTCAGGAATGGAAGCAGGGAGTCAAAGCAATACTTCACTGGTCAAGGGCAAGAAAATTTCTGAATATCCTGAGAATCAGAGCCCAAGAGAGCAAACAATGCCTGCTAGATCACTAGATATAAACTACTCATTTTAGAGTGTAAAGATTCTGGAGCTAGGTATGGGAAGGGGCCCATTTTAGGATCATAATCATCATTAATAATGAAGCCAAGACATAGACATGGGTATTCCAGTATTCATTCCTGTCTGTTTGATTTCATTAAGAGAATTAAAGATAAAAAGCCCTTTGGAATTTTAAAGAAAGGGAGGGTGGTGCAAATTCTCAGCAGTTATACACATGTTAAATTTATAAATGACCTAAAACAGAATACAGTATTGACTTGAGAGAACCAAATCCATCACCCTTAAATACTGTGCTTTGATTTTTCCAAAGTCACTTCACAATGGCTTTTTAAAAAATGTCTGTTACTTCCATATTACTTAAAGGAAAATTGAGACCATACAGTGGGAGAGAAGGAAGTAGAATGATTTTCAATGTTCCTGTAATTTAGTTTCTTAAAGTCACCTAGAAGGTTAATCCTCATTAGCTCTGTGTGTTTAGGTGATTTGAGATAGTTCAACAATTCTGTTGTCAACAGCCAGTCTGTCCTATTATTTAGTTAATGAGGTGACTCCCCTGTAACATGGGTAACCAGGACAACAAATGTTTCTCTGACCATGTGGTTGTGGTTCTTGACACCAAGTGATAAACACAGCCATTCCCAGAATAAACCTAGAGTTAACACCCAAATCCAGGATTTCCTCTCATATCTAGGTACTTCAAAAAACTATGGAAGCATGACTTTTTTTTTTTTTGGCTGAAGTATTCACCTAATTGCCTCGATTCTTCACATCATGAGTGTGAAATATTACCTTGTAATTCTTACATTAATTTGTCTTACTGCTGAACTAACATTCAAATACTTCCTAAAGTGTAAGGTAGAGAGTATGGCATTAGCAGGTTAAATTAAAATGCAATTAAAAAAGTAATAATTCTCATTCTGACAGAAGCAGGATAACAGAGATGGTACGACATGAGAGAATTAATTTTTTAGAAAGGGAATTAAAAGAAAGTCTTGACTTCTCTAGCAATCCTACTGCATTAGTCTTTACTACATTGCCAACATTTCTTTAGCTTCCCACTTTAATAGTGGCAAGCTCTGAGGTCTGACATGAAATAGGCTATTTCATCTGAGATGGTTTAAGCTGGCCTAAGGAGTGACAGGAGAATACAGCAAGCAGTCAGTGCTAATGACGGCATACCATTTTTATAGACTAAAGATCAAGCAATGAATTTCAATTATAGAGTGTCAGGATGCCCAAATGTAGGCACCTGATAACAAGTCAGAAGCTCACAGTTTCTGTAAGGCTTATGTAGAATTTCAATAAAGCTCTTAGCCCTTAGCACAGCCTTTTTTATGCTTTTTTTTCTTTGCCAGAAACCAAGAGATGTAATCTTTTCTGAGCAACTCCATCTATAGCACACTTCAGCCTTCGTGTTGCAATAGCTAAATGAAGCGTGCCTTTCTAACATATGGGCTTCCCCTGTGGCTCATCTTCCAATGTGTTTGGGAGTGACAGAGGGAGTAGGCATAGATTTTCATCTGCACCATTTAAATGTAGTTTTCCAAAAGTGTGTTATTAGCTCGGCAGTAGCAAAGACTCCATGATGACCCAGTAAGGCTATTTTCCTGCCAAATATTTGAAAAGGTTGGAGGGAAAAAGTAATTGTAAGGGACCACACTACTCACTTCAAATAGAACATGTGAAGATTTATGCTCAAAAAGTAGTAAATATCACTGATTCCATTAAGTTCACTTCCTATATTGCTTGGGGAAATGGTTAGAAAAAGCAAAATGAGAGCAATCAATGTATTCCATCTTTTTAGGTTGAAATAAATGATAAATGGGTTGAGTTTGCCATCCATTTCATTTCATATTTTTTATTATAACATGCTCAAAAGACAACTTCTGATTTTTCTCCCCAAACTTGCTTTCCCTGCAGTGTTTCTCAACTTAGTTGTTGGCAGTTCCTTTCAGACGCTAGGGCTGAAAGAATTGGGTTCCTTTCTGACTCACTCTTTTCCCTCTCATATCCCACAGACTATGCAGCAGGAAATCCTGTTGACTCTGGTTTCAAAAAAATCACCAGAACTAAAGAATTTACCCCCCTTCACTGCCACTGCTGTAGCACTCACCAGCGGGGTGAGATGAGTGGATTTCTGCAAGTAACCACCCCGTGGGTCTCTCTGTTTCTACTCTTGCTGCATCCTATCCCTGAATCTCTTCAACATAGCAAGCCGGATGGTTCTTTTAATATTTGATAAAACTATATTGTTCTTTTGTTTAAAATCTTATGACACCTTCTTTTTTTACTTGTAATAAAAACAAGAATCTTTAAGAAGGCCTACCATGCCCGACATGATCTGGCTTCTCCTGTTATGACTCTGACCTCATCTTCTAGCCTTCACCACCAAATCACTTTGCCCCAGCCACTAGGATCTTTGCTGCAGCTCAGGGCCTCTGCTCTTATAATGCTTGTCCACTAGATATCCTCATTGTCTTATAACCACTTCACTTCCCTCAAGTATTTCCCAGAACTCCAATGTCCATTCTTCATGAGGACAACTGCCTATCCTATTAAAAATGGCAGCCAATCTCCACCCTCAGATCTATCATGATCAAAGCATGCATCCTCTCCCTATTTTCCCTATGGTACTTATCATACCCTGACATAGTATATAATTTGCTTATTTTGGTGTTTATTTCTATTTTTTTTTTTTTTCTGAGCAAAACAAAATTAAATTTAATGGTCTTAAATGCAAAAGTAAAAACAAACAAAAAAACGCAGAAAAAGCAAAAGAAAATTAACAGAGTAGAACAACTCAAAATGTCAAGGCAATTTTGAAGAGAATTTTGAGGGTTAATCTTTAAGACTACAATTTCTATACTAGCTGTTTTTCTTCATTAGAACATAAGCACCACAGTGGCAGGAGTTACTGTGTTTTGTTCAATAACGTGTTTTGTTCGAAGACATAGAACAATATCTGTTATAATGTTGTGGCTCAGATATTTGTTCAATAAATGAATAAGGCTCTATTCTCCACCCATACCCTTTTAACTATCCAGAAACATGTCTATCTCTCAACAGAGTGAAGAGTAAAATGTATTTTGAAGAAATCAATCTGATTAAATTAGAATAATGAGGATGTGGCCATAATTATACAATCCTATAGAGTCTGTGTGTGGAGAGGAATATGATTTGGGCACCGTTCTGAACTGGGCTTTCTCTTGAGTTAGCAAGGTAGACATGGCCAATCCTTTCCCCAGCTGGGACCTGCTTTCATCATCTGTAAAATGGAGGTAAGTAAAGTATGTAATATTTGTTCTCTAATTGAGATGAACATGCACTTTAAATAGAATATCATTTTTGATTCCACAGAAGCCCACAGGAAGGTTAAGTAGGGATTGCAATGCTTATTTTGGAAGCTATTTACTATTGTAAAAAATTATGCAATTTTCCAAGGTCACAAGATAAATCATTAGAAGAAATGTAAGTAGTGCCCGCAATTCCAGATATATTGACTTTTTTCTGGTGTACTGTGATGATACGTTCATATCTAGCAGTCACGTTACATAACCTCCCTATCAAACTATAACATAATCACAAGAAGAATGTGCAGAGTTTGTAATTTCAATGCGATATTTGTAAGTTAAAATATTCTGAGAGCAGGGCAGGGCTTTTACATGTTAACGTCTTCATTGTATGCTGAAAATTTTATTTCCGTAGATTTTTGGAGATAAAATTTTTACCCTCTTCAGCCACTGATCTGTCAAGTTCACACTACCTAGAAGTAGGGTGGGATTCCTTACTTAAGGTTCCAAAGTTGGGTCCCTGCCTAAAATTTACTCCTGCACCCTCATTGAAATGTTGTGTTGTGATTGTGAAGACTCATGTATATTAATAAGCTATCCTCTTAAAAATTCTGAGGAGAAATTAAGAGCATTTATGCACACACTATTGCAAGTAGTGAGAGTTAACTCCATTGGATTGCTTTCCTAGGATTGGCTGCATAGACGGATTATCACATTAATAAGTGGTAAAATGGGTAGCTAGAGAGGATAGTTGGTATTAGAAAAAAGACACCTTGTGGAAAAAAGAATCTATGTCTGTTAGAATAGTCTCTATATTAGGTCCTTGGCTTGGGAGTAAGAGCTCTCATAGTCAAGAAGCGATCACAATTGGAAGTCTCTAAAACTTTCCACATCCTTGCCCTCCGTTCCTGCCAAGAGAGTAAACTATAAAACAACATATTACATTCCAGGGTGGTGGTGGGAAGATGGCAGGAATGATAAAGTTAAATGCCACCTTTACAAATCTAGAGGATTCAGGGTGCAATACTGGTTTCCCTATAATCTTTTCATTTATTTTGACAGTCTGGCTCCTGCCAAAAACTTAAACGAGTAGTAACCACAGATGCAGTGCTAGACTAGAACAGATTAAAAAGGCTTCAGGTACATTGCATGCCATTGACTTGGTGAATGTGTTTATTTCTATCCCAATAAGGAAAAGAGGATCAGAAACAGTTTTCATTCATATAACCAAATCTCCCATTCACAATCATGATATAGTCTGATGATATTTGGGCCCTGAACGTCTCTGAGAACATCAGATTTATCTGTTACATTGGTGCCACCATGTTGATGGGGCAGGATGAGCAGATTGCTAGCTTGTGCTACAGTGAATGGGAGATAAACTCTACCAATATTTAGATATCTGACACTGGATTTCAGTAAAGTCTTGGGGCTTACATTATTAGAGGTATGCTGAATTATCCCACCTAATGCTAAAAACCAATTATTGCTGCATCTTACATCTCCTATGACAAAGAAAGAAGCACAACACCTAGTAGTCCTCTTTGGGTTCTGGAGGTAACACATTTCATACTGAGTACTTCTACTCTGGTGTATATTCTGGGTGACAGAGAAGGTTGCCAGTTTTGAGTGGGATGCAGAGCAGGAACATGTTCGGAGAGGGTCCAGGTTGTGTAGCCAGAAGCCCTGTCCATTAGGTCATACAGCCCATTAGATCCTATGGGGCTGGAGATGGCAGTGGTGGAAAAATATTCGATGTAGAGTGCATGGCAAATTCCACTGGGAAAATCACAATGCAGTTTCCTAGGGTTTGAGCAAGGCCATTACACCAATAGCAGTAAATGATACACTTTTTTAAAAACCACCCTTAGAGAGCTAGTGGGTCCTGGTAGAGACAAAACACTTGAACATGGGATGCAAAGTAACCATGCATTCAGAGGTGCCCATTATGGGCTAGATCATAAAGATGGGCAGGGACAGCATCAATTCATTGTGAGATAGAAATGGTACGTTAGAAGAAGAGGGAACAAGTAAGCTGCATAAACACCGTGGTTGCACCAGCTTCCCTTACTCAGCTCATACCTATGACCAAAAGAGTGGGGGAGGGTGTCTTGTATCATCAGCTTAAGAAAGAGAAAACATTCGAGTTTGGATTAGGAATGATAAACTCAGTATGTAGGTGCAAATGAAAAATGGATTGTAGCCACACTGTAGCCACCTCAAAGTAGCTCTTGAAAATTAGTGATGAGAGCACGACTTCCCAATGAGTGGAACTTCAAGCAGTTATGGAAATCAACCTGGCTATGCAAACTTTGTAGATGGCAAAGTGGCCTGAGTTGAGAATATATATGGACTCATGGACAGTGACACATTACTGACTGGATGTTCATGGTCCTGGAAGTGAAAGGATTGCACAATTGGGCACAAAGAGTTGTTGGCTAGAGGCTCCTACCCATCTCCTTTTACAAGTTTAATTTCTGCATTGCATTCTGAGCACTTCCTTTGGTTGTTCCTTCTTCCCCTTTTCTTTGTTTTTCACAGGTAGAAACCTTAATAGATTTTCTTTACCACTAACTGGCTTAATGTCTGCTTCTCAGAGGATGTGCACTAACACGATCAAAAATACAATTTTTGTAACAATCTTGCCCTTCTGTCAAAGCACATGTTCTTATAGTTAAACTATGGTGAACATTCTTCAGCACGTCTTGGTGGTAGTCATATGTAATCATTTGTATTGTGTATGTACTTTTTAATACCTTTATAAAAGATGGTTGCCTTTTAAATAAAAAGTACTCATACTTGACTTATTACATCTATCATAATCAGCAATTTTACTACTTCTTGAATAATTATAACCTTACTCCAGTTAAGTCTATTTAAACTTCTTGACTTTCGTGACATTATTGTCATTTATTATACTTGTCCATGTGTTTTATTTATTTATTTTATTTTATTTTAACTTCTCAATATACATTGTTGCTAATTTTCATGACCCTTTTACCCATTCCTCTTCCCCCTTCCTGTCTATGTGTTTTAAATCCTACAAGACATTTGTTTAATTTTTTTAATAGCTAATATCAATTTGCATTTATCTACATATTTTTCTTTCCTAGTGATCTTTAGTCCTTCCTATAATTCCATATTTATTTCTGGTATTATTATTCCTTTGCTTAAAAAAATCATTTTTTAAATTTATTTTTGTGTGGCTGTACTGGGAATAAACTATTTTATATTTCATTGTCTGAAAAGGTTTTGATTTTAGTTACATTTTCAAAGGCTAATTTTGTGAATTTAGAAGTCTAAGTTAGAAGCTCTTTTAGCACCTTAAAATGTTATTTCTTTGTCTTCTGGCTTTCATAATTTCTATATAAAAATCAGCAGTAATCCTTTCAAGGTAATGCATTATTATTATTACTGTTATTTTGCTGTTTTTACAGCTATCTCTGGTTTTTTTTAACAATTTCACTATCTTGTTTCTAATTGCAAATTCTTTTGAATTTGTTGAGATTCATAATCCAAAGTTTTACATTTTTAAAATCAATTTTGTAAAATTATTAGTCAGCATTCATCTAAATATTTATTTATTCTCATAGAAATAGACACCTTTCTTTCTGAGACTTTATGCATTTGGTAAACATTTTCACTCTGTAATATGCATATTACACACACACACATATGCACACATATATTCATATACATGCATAGTTTAAATATATATAAAATCTTTTTCCCATTTTTTTTTCTCTTTTACTTTACCTGGTTATATTTTTCTGACTACTCTCCCAGCTTACATATATTGTATGATGCTATATGTAATTTGCTATTAAACCTATATGTTGGGTCTTAAAATATATTTATACTGATTTTCATGTATAGCATTCCCATATTTTAAGTTGACATGTATTCACATGAATATATAAATATATATAGTAAAATATATACATAAACATGAGTATGTATGTGCATATATATATACACATGCATACAGATACATACACACACAAACACACTATAGAGTTTTTCATTTGAATTAAAAGCTGTAGACGGGCCGAGCCTGTGGAGCACTCGGGAGAGTGCAGCCCTGGGAGCGCGGCGACGCTCCCGCCACGGGTTCAGATCCTATATAGGAATGGCCGGTGCAGTGCCGGTCACGAAAAAGACCAAAATAATAATAATAATAATAATAATTAAAAATAATAATAATAAAAAATTATTTAAAAAAAAATAAAAGCTGCAGACACTATGGATGATATTATCTGCCTCAAAGAAAACGAATTCTTTTTTTCTGGCTGGAAGAGAGAGCACCAGTTGATTACCCTGATGTTGCTGTAGGTTAGCTTTGGCTTCATTCAGGCTAGTCTATTTCTATTTCCTCCCTACTGCTAGGGTAGGTTGTTATTTACAGTGTCCTGTTCACATTTACAAGGCTTGAACTCCAACCTTTTACTTCTCACCAGTGTACGACTGCTGAAATTTCTGCCAGTTCCCTGGTCTCTGAGATGCTGGTTTGTTCTGGGTTTCTTTGTCTTGCTTTGTGCTTGGACAGCTTTGGATTTGGACAATTCTTTAAGGAAATAATATACACAAAAATTTTGGGCTCACTTCTTTCCAGTTTTTTCCTCTCAGAGATTTTGCCACTATAATCCCAGTTCATTTGACAGCTTAGGATTCTTTTGACTGTTTCCTCAGTAAACAAGACTGAGTTTTCTCCTTGGGTTTCATTTTACTTTGTTGTGAATTGGCATAAAACCTCAGGGGAAAGATAGGGTGAATGTGAAGCTTTTATCTGTGTATTTATCTTTTTATCAAGATTTTGGCCCCTTACATACTGCTTGCTGTGGTTGTTCTATAATGTGTTTAGGCAGATTTGTTTTCAAATTGAATTCTGTCTAGCATATGTAGTTAATTCCAGTGGTAGGGTTAGTCCAAGTTACTTCTTCATGTCCAGCCTTGAATATCCAGTTCTTCCTGATTTTATTCTCCTAGATATTACTGAGTCTTACTTCTCTATTTCAACACCTTATATTGTTTGTATCCCCTATTCCTCTGCATCTTCAATCTAGAAACCATGCTTATGCTAGAAGCTCCAGATAAAAATCAAAGACTCTCTAAACCAATTCCAGGTGCATAGCTAACCTATTCCAACAATGCTAGTTTATTTGCAGGTAAGCAAGGTAAGTTACAAATAAAACAAAACAAAAAATAATCTATTCATCTCAATTTTGTCCTTTATTTTGAAAAGTGTCTTCTTTTGAGACTCTGCTTGCTGCCTCATATTTACAATTCTATCTCTGAGATTTTGACATCTAATCCCTATTGGAGGTTCAATAGCAAATTTCAACAATAGCTTGACATTGGGTAATCAATTTGCATGCATTTTCAGTTTCATCAGAATGCCAATATTTTGAATCTCACTGTTATTAGCATTTTTGTGATCCCAGGTTATTAAAGGCAAATTATAATAATGATTACTAACAGTTTTAGAAACTAAATAGCTAGCACATTTCCTATAAAACCTTGCCTTTTAAAATCTCAAAGCCCTATTTTATGTTTAGTTCAAACATCTATTCTCAGTGTAAATTTGTGTATATTTTCTCCTTCTTCCTGAATGATTATGAAACTGAAACTGTTTTTTATTTTTATTTTTACTTTTTTATTTTTATTTTTATTTATTAAGAATATTCATGAGATACAAAGCTAATTGTCACCACTCCTGCCCATGATGTGAGAGCAGATTGATACTGGGGCATACCCACTACCAGAAATTAATTTGTGTGTGTGTGTGTGTGTGTGTGTGTGTGTGTGTGTGTCTTTTTGTGACCGGCTGCACCACGCTCAGCCAGTGAGTGCACCATGAGTGCACCGGCCATCCTTATATAGGATCCAAACCCAGGGCGGGAGCACTGCTGTGCTCCCAGCACTGCACTCACCTGAGTGCGCCACAGGGTCAGCCCCGGAAATTAATTTTTAACCCTTTGTCCCTATCCAATTATACCCCAACCTCTCTCCCCCTCATCCAACAAGGGATTAATATCCAGAATATGCATAGAACTCAAGCAATTATACAGTAAAAAATCAAATGACCCAATTAAAAAAATGGGCAAAGGAGTTGAATAGACATTTTTCAAAGGAAGACATACAAATGGCCAACAGATACATGAAAAAATGCTCAACATCACTAGTCATCAGGAAAATGCAAATTAAAACCACATAGAGATACCACCTCACTCCAGTTAGACTGGCTATAATAAAAAAGACGGTGAATAACAAATGCTGGCGAGCGTGTGGAAAGAAGGGAATGCTCCTACACTGTTGGACTGTAAATTAGTACAACCACTATGGAAAACAATATGGAGGTTTCTCAAACAACTGCAGATAAATCTTCCATATGATCCAGCAATTCCTCTTCTGGGTATATACCCAGAGGAGTGGAAATCATCATGTCAAAGAGATACCTGCACTCCCATGTTCATTGCAGCTCTGTTTACAATAGGCCAAGATATGGAACCAACATAAATATCCATCAGTGGTTGATTGGATAAGGAAAATGTGGTATATATACACTATAAAACTGTTTTTTATACTTAGCAATTCCATGATAATGGGTTTTAATGAGAATTTAATTCATAATAGCTTTTGTGAACTGATGTATATGTAATGATAAGTACAAAATGAATAATTTTGTCACTGGAAATTCCAAAGCACTTGAAAATTTTGTTATAGAACTTGTTACTTAATTTTGTGGATGGCCAAATACCAATGGTAACCATTGTATGCAGCCCTGACATTGTACATAAATGAAATAATCATCTGAGAATATTGTATCCAAAGTAATTATTAGCTAGTTGCTCTTGCCTTTTCCCCAGTTTCTGCCTGACTTGATTATTTATATATTTTTTTGTAATTTGTCTTGCTTTTTGTCCTCTGGAAACTTATATTTTGTTGTTTCATTTCCATAATTTCAATCTAGCTTGCACATTCCTCCAAATGCATGCTTGTACATTTTGTAAGCACATCTATTTTGAACCTTTCAGTGTTCACTATTAAATAATTTCAACATGACCACAGGTAAGTATTTTTTTTTTGTATTCACATTGTTGATTTTAAATGTTCTCAGGTTAAGTGGTCCTTAGGCTTAGAAATTTTCTTTTCTTTCTTTCTTTTCTTTTTTTTAAAGATGACCGGTAAGGAGATCCTAACCCTTGACTTGGCGTTGTCAGCATTACACTCTCCCAAGTGAGCCAACTGGCCATCCCTAACTATATAAGGATCCGAACCTGTGGTCTTAGTGTTATCAGCACCACACTCTCCCAAGTAAGCCATGGGCCGGCCCCCAGGCTTAGACACTTACAATGAGTAATCTTAGGCACATAGAACATTTGAATATTTATTTTTAATGTCATATAATTCAAATTTGTCAGTGTACGTGTCTATATATCCTATTAAAGAATAATGTTAAGATTGGATAAAAGTTGTACTATAAAAGACCTGATATTTCTCTCAGAATTTTGGCAAATAAATTGACAGATACAATTGGCATTTCTAACAATATCTATATCTTTTTTAAAAATCCAAGATTCAGCAAAAATATTGTATAATAGTAGATGTTGTCCCCTATATATTCTTAAGAAATTTCTATGTATTTAAGACAATATATGGCTTCTTCATAAATGGAGAATTTGTGTGAACATGTTTTTCTGAGAGAGGCTGGGGCATAAAACTGTAAGGATCCTCGCTATCTGCTAGAGAAGAAAAATTGGAAGATTTGCTGTGAACGTTAATACTTCATTCAAATGAAGATTTTCAGATTTGTGGTGATTGATGGAAAACTAAACTGTCTTTAACTATAACTACCTGACTAAAATCCCAATATAAAATTAGGAAAATTATTTTATCATGCTTTAGTTAGGATGTAGCATTCATGATCATGTCAAAGGGAATAGCTCCCCCCCCCCCCCCCCCCCGATCATTTCTGGACTTAGAACCAGGCAATCTGATTTTAAATCTCAAATTCCTACCACAGACAAACACATGCACAAGTTATAGGCATTTGGGCACAGGTATGTTCACTGCAAGATTATTTTAAAAATAAAATTTAAAAAGTTGAAATGAACTAACCTTCAACAGCAGGTAAGTGGGTGAATAAATCATGTTTCTTCATCCTGATGGGCTAGCATATATAATGAAAATTATATACATACATCATAAATAAAATTATAAATGATGAAATATGTAATAACATAGAAAACTGATATGAAGCACCAGAGTTAGAAATGTGTCTATTTTTATTGTAGGTACAAATATGTAGGCACATGGACAAGACTGATTTTCACAAGGTAAAAATCAGAAATACCTATTGTGTGAAACTGATGGGATTACATTAGTATATTTTAATGCACAAGTTTCCTGACATTTCTGACCTTCATTTTCTTCACATATGACGGTATATTACTTCAAAAAGCTTGTGGAAAAATGAAATTAAAAGATAATACAGATCTTTACACGAACTTTTTGAAGACTCCCACATCTATCATGAAAAATAATAATCCCTTACCCTTCTAGTTCGAAGTGTTTCTGTGAAGATTATATGAGGCAATGAAGATGTAAGAATTTAGTTCATAATTAAATGTCAGGAATATATAAACTTGAAACGTAAAAGTGTTCAAAGAAACTTTACTATGAAACTAATCAACCAGCCAATATTTTGCCTCCTGACTTCCTTTACAACCAGCATATAGTCTTGATGTTTTATATTGTTTATATTTGTCTTTAAGATTGCCTTAAAATGATTGTTTGGCTGGAATTTAAAAAAAATTAAGACAAGGATTTATGATGAATAATTTAATAAAGAGTAAACAGCTAATTCATTAATTTTTCTTTATTTATGTTTGATTTTTTCCTACTAATTTTTCTTAAATGTGGGACATCTACGCCAACATCTTCTGAAGAATTTATAGAAGTGAAGATTACTGTACCCCTTCCAAGTTATTAGAAATCAAAATCTCAGGGTTGGGCCTGATAATCTATATTTCTAGAAGCTCCCTAGGTAATTCTTAAAAGTGGTTTTGAGAACCAACATAATATGCAATATGTGGAGGCACATAGATGAAAAAATAAAAAAGAAACATTAAAGTTTTTATCATCAATGATCTCACAGAGCAGGAAGAGAGACAACGATTTGACTAATACCACAGAGTAGTGAGCTCAAAAGAGGATGATGAAAAGTGAACCAAAGAGAGGAGGAAGCAGAGACATTCCTGGCAGAACAATATCGTGTTTTTTTCTGGCAGTTGAACTGGATTGAGGGGCATGGAACAAGATGAGCCTGGAAGTTAAGACAAGTAATTTCCTGAGTGCCTTATTTACTAGATGCAAGAACCTGGATTTTGGATTTTCTACTTAAAACTAAGTGGGCATCGAAGAAGTAGAGGGGCAGATTTTTAAAAATTAAAAAAAAAATGGTTTTCTAAATAGAAACAATTCAAAGGCGCACAGAATTTTTTTTTAGTAATAAAGCAAACCTAAAAATGTTCATGGCATGTCAGGTGGGCAGGCAGGCACCAAAGTAGAGGGTAGGACAGCTAATAGTTGTCGCTCCAGGAGAAACCAAATGTATTGATGCGTGCAGAGTGGTTCCTGGTATTACCTTATCTTTTTTTTGTCACGGGGTCTGTAGTGATATCCTCTGTTTCATTCCTGATGTATTAGTAATTTGAGTCTTCTCTCTTTTCTTCTCCTTTGTTGTGCCAGAAGTCTGCCCATTTAATTGATTTTTTCTAAAGAACCAGAATTTTGATTTATTGATTTTCTCTATTGATTTTTTTTTTTCATTTTCAGTGCCATTTATTTCTGCTCCTATCTTTATTGTTTCTTTCCTTCAGTTTGCTTTGCGATTATTCTGCTTCTCTTTTGCTTAGATCCCGAGGTGAGTGCTTAGATTTTCTTGTGAGACTTCCTCTTTTCTAACATATGCATTTAGTGCTGTAAACTTCCCCCTCAGGACAATTTTAGATATGTCCCACAGATTTTTATATACTGTATTTTATTTTCATTCAATTTTTGTTTTTCCTCGGGACTTCCTTTAGAAGTGCATTGTTTAGTTTTAAAAGGTTTGAGATTTTCCTTTTATCATTCTGTAATCAATTTCTAGTTTGATTTCACTGTATGTCAAATAAGACATTGTATGTGATTTTAATTCTTTTAAATTTGTTAGAGTTTGCTTTATGGAAGGACATATGGTCTATGTTGAAATATCTTCTGTGAAGACAAAAAGAATGCATATTCTACTGTTGGGTGGAATGTTTCAATCAGATCCTTTGTGTTGATGCTGTAGTTCAGTTCTTCTAAATCTTTGCTCGTTTTCTGTCTAGTTGTTCTATCATTTATTGAGAGAGAAGTGTTGAAGCCTCCAACTATAATTGTTGACATCTATTTTTCCTTGAAGTTATGTCGATTTTTTTTCTTAAAATTTATTGCAGCTCTGTCATCTGCTGCCTATACCAGACTGATATTTGTGAAAAATATCTTTCCCATTCTTTTTCTTTCAACCTGCCTTAATGTTATATGTGAAGTAAATTTCTTGTAGATAACATATAGCTAGGTCATGTTTATTAATCCACTCTCTCAATTTCATTGTTTTAATTGGTTATTTATATCATCTAGATTTAATGTAATTATTGATATGTTAGGACTCTAGCTTTCCATTTTGTTTTTGGTTTTTATTTTTTTTCTCTGTTTTTTGTTTCTTTGTTTTATTTTTGCCTCCCATGTGGATTATTTGAACACTTCTTAGAATTCTATTTTGATTTATTCAAAGTATTTTTGAGTGTATCCCTTTGTATGCCTTTCCATTAGTTGCTCTAGTAGTACATTATATAAATTTATATAACTTATAGTCTACTGGGGTCATCACTTTAAAAATTTGAGTGAGGTATAGAAGCCTAAATACTTTTACTCTTCTCCTCTTAAAATATAATTATTTTAAATATTTCTTCTTCATGTGTGTAAGTACCATATCAGACATAGTTATAATTTTTGCTCCCACCAGCACACATAATCTGAAAAACTCAAGAAGTCAAGGGAAATCTATTGTTATATTTACCTGTATTTTTTGCTTACCATTTTCTTTCTTCCTTCTTGATGTTTCATGTTTCCTTCTTTTATGGTTGCCTTTCTATTAGAAACTTCTTCTAATGCTTCTTTTAGGGTAGGTCTGTTAGCAACAAATTTTCCTAGTATTCTTTCATTGGAGAATGTCTTGATTTCCCTTTGATCCTGATGGAGACTTTTGCTCAATATAGGATTACAGCTTGACAGCTGTTTTTATTTTTATTTTATTTTTTTCTTTTATCACTCGAAAAATATTGTGCTACTTTCTTTTGGCTTCTACAGTTTCTGGTGAGAAATCCAGGGTCACTTGAATTATTTTTCCCCTATATGCAAGTTGTCATTCTTTTCTTTCTGCCTTCAAGATTTTCAGTTTGCCTTTAGTTTTTATAAGTTTGACTATAATGCATCTTGGTGTGGATTTTGAGAGGTTTATTCTGTCTGGGGTTCACTCAGCTTCTTTAATCTATAGGTTTATGTCTTCTTCCAGATTTGGGAAACTTTGAGCCATTATGTCATTGAGTATACTTTTAGTAATCCTTACCTCTCCTTCCTGGACTCAGATGACATATAACAGGGAAGAAAGGTGGTCTGGATACCACTGAACAGCGGTGAATATCCTGACTTTCCACTTGGTCTCCTTTGACACTACCCCACTGTGGAGAGAGAAGTACTTCATTACTGCCACATGGAAGTGGAAGTCTAAGTAATGATGAAAACTCTAAAGATGTTTTGAAATTTCCCCGTTGCCATCCCAGCGGAAGGGTTAGGGTATCTTCTCTTAACCTGGCAAGGATTGAAGTCTAGATTATCTACTCTACCTTTGCTGGCACAGTTAAGTAGAACCATAGCATAAAACTGTAGAAATAAATATCTTTCACATCCTTTTACATTTTAACTATAAAGGGAAGTATTTTTAAAACAGAGATATTTAATAGTATCTACTAGAAACAGATTGTGGCGGCATGTCTGTCTGCCTGTCTGTTTGCTTTTGTTTTTGTTTTTTATGAAAGATTCTCCAGGCATATTTCCTTATGTTTTGGTTTCGGAATTGTAGACCTGAATTGATGTGTTACTTTCAAAATTACAAAAGTTCGATCTTCTCTAAAACATTTTTATTTAAAATAAGGCTAAGTGCCAACAGGGTTTCTCTGTTTTTATAACTTACAGAGGCATAATTTAAGGCTAAATTTAAAGACCTAATTTAATAAAATTACTTTACTGATTTCCAAAATCAGCCAGCTAAAGCATTTAAATGGGCAATATCGGTAATTAAATATAAGCCTTGTTAGTCGAATCAACACAATTCAGTAACTTTGCAATTTCTTTTTTATCATCACTTATGTCTTAATTTTTATATGAGGTGATTAGGTAGCAAAGAATGTTGGTTATATGGAAGATAATGTGCGTAACTGAGAAACCAAATAGTCTCCTGAATTACATTCTCAAAATGTGAAAGAGTTCAAAAGAAATATTAGTTCATTTATTATTATTTTTTCCATTAGGCAGTAGGGTATTTTATTGACATAAAACTATTTCTTGGGACTACAAGTGTAAAGTTGAATCTTGCTAGCTTATCCTAAAAGTACTTCTTGAATCTTCTCAAAATAATACCTGAGAATATTCTATATAAAAATAAAAAAAAAAACGTAGACCATAGCTTTATGTACTAAAATTGAGATCTGCCTATTCATAAGTCTGAGATAACTTTCTTCTGCTCACTGTAAGTACCAAGCATATTAAGCAAAAGAAAATAATTAACAGCAAAGATCTTCTCTCTATTCTCTGTCAGATAATTTTATATTCAACCAATATAAAATCAGGAGAGAAATGAAGGGACTTTGGTGAGATTAGCAGTTACTCATTGCCTGAAGAATATGTAATCCGCACAAACAGACATTGTGAGATGATGTGATGATATAGTTTGGGTATGTTTTTCCCCCCACAGCTCATGCTGAAATCTGGTCCCCACTTTAGCAGTGTTGGGAGGTGTTTGGGTCATGGGGGCAGATCCCTCATGAACACATTAATGCCCTCCCTGGGAGTGGGATAGTGAGTTCTTACTCTATTATTTCCCATGTGAGCTGATTGTTAAAATGAACCTAGTACCTCCCCGCTCTCTCTCTTGCTTCTTCTAGCCATGTAATCTCCTTGCACACACAGGCTGCCCTGCCATTAGCAGAAGTAGCCTGAGGCCCATGCCAGATACAGCCGTCCCACAATCATGACCCGAATAAACTTTTTTTCTTTATAAATTACCTAGTGTCAGGTATTCTGTTATAGCAACACAAAAATGGACTAACTTACATGAATATGGAAAATACTTGAAATCTTTATCTTTTCTGTTCTCTAGTGATTTGTGCTCTACAAGTTCAGAATGTCGGTCAGAGAGTGGGGCAGAAGTTTCCTACTCTGTCCCCAAAAGCAAACAGAAAAAAGGGGAATCTGGATCCATGTCTATTTGCAAAAAAAAAAAAAAAAAAAAAAATGAATCTAGGTATCTTTCTTCTCATTCAACAGAAATAAACAAAAGAACAAACACAACAGACATAACCCAAAAAACAAGAGAAAATGAAATTGATATTCAGAAGGTAAAAAAAGTTTAGAAACAGATATATTGGGAACCAAAGAACACTTTATAAATATGCTCGTCATTTTTAAGAGAATGCAAAAAGAAGAGACCTTCTTGATATTATCACACACCACTATAAAGAAATAACGACCCAGAAGAAAAGACAAGGTGATATACTAGATTAGGACAAAGTATAATTAATGATGCCTGTGCCTTCTTTTCTCACCTTCCACTGAAATATTTATGTAACACAGGTGATCAAGGCACTAGCATGGGAAATTAGGAATATCACTAGTCATTAGAATGATTTTCTAGCAACTGAATTGTTAAGACACGATAGTGGGCTCAGACAGAAAAGTGGTTAAGAGATTCATATTATCTTCACTGAGAACCTGAACCTAGAGATTTAATTCAAGATCTAATTTGAAGAAGGAAAACCAGCGCCCAACTTGCAAAATTTGCTTTCCAGAACAAGACCATTTTATACACATATTCCTGTTGCTTTCTAAAATGTGAATGTAAAGATAGAATGGGTCTGAGACAGGAATTGCCTGAGAATGGTGCATGCTGGTGGTTGTAGATTTTCAAGAAAATATCGGGCAAGAAAAATATTCCAGGTGGATACACAGTGTTCGTTGAGTACAGCCAGTAGATTACATGAAGGCAAGAAGATGCTTTCTTGATCCAGAAAAAACTACATTTTAAAGATGGCAACTAGATACCCAGAAAATGGACTAGGTTTTGTGCATATGGAGACAGAGAGATATTATCCAAGGGACCTGGTATAACCTGAAAGAATGTCAGGCTGCTCCATCCATTCTGCTCAAAGGCCTCAGTAGAATAAGCATCCACTGAATTGAGGATAAGTGACAAGGTGTGGGAGGACCAGGGGGTATGGGATAGCATAAGACTTAGGACAAGCTTCTGCAATATACCTGAAAGAAGGCTTTGAAGTCACAGAAGACACCCTTTTGAAGAAAACTTTCCATACAGATAGGAATAAGTTGTGGAGAGAAAATTATTACTATAAAGCATTAAAATATTATTTTAATATTGAAATATTAGTGTGTGCTGGAGACTGTTGGAGCATAAATGCCTTGACTTTATCTAAAAAGAGCACTGAAACCAATTAAGTATGAGTTACCTCTAAATAATTACTTTCAGTGGTAGCCCATATTAAACCAATGCACAGGCAAACCATTTCGTTAAGTCTCTACCACAGGAAATTGGACCCATGGACTGTAAAAATGTATATAATGACATTCATTCAACACATATTTATTGATTATTCTACTTTAGGTCTGATAGTGGTAGACACTGATGAATCAATAGTAAATAGGATGTAGCACACCGGAGGCTAAATGACATTGCTCTAAAACTAAAACCTAAGAGGTAGAAACTACATTTACCTTCTGGCTCTGTCATTTGCTGTGCCATTGTGGTTATGAAAAAGTTATTCCACCTCTTTGTTTCTTAGTTTCTCAATTGTAAAATAGGGATAATTTTATTTATATTTACTTGTATTCATTTATATATCTATATTCATATATATCTATGTATCTGTATGTGGTTACTCACTCATAATTACAAATGATTATATTTAATTTTCCATATATATGATTACACAATCACCTGTAAAACAGGGAAAATTATATATATATAAATAATCCATATGTATGTATGTGTATGCATATGCAGATACATGTGTTTTTTGTTGTGTATATCTGTGTCTGTATGTGAGAGAGACAGCTTAGAATTTTATTCAGCCTGTTGCAAGTGACAGAAAAGTATATAAGAATCATCATCATCATCATTAAAAGTCTAACTAACTTAAAGGATAAATAGGGTGTTTAATTATATATTTCTAATATAAGTATCTTGAATTTTAATGGGTACAGATTACTACGGAGTTTCAGAGAGTATCACACTGTTGGGGAAGTTTGGGATGATTTCATAGCAATGGAAATGTTTTGGTTCCATGCTAGTTCTTTAGATTTTTCTAAATGGGAAAGAGGAATAAGAACATTATTAAAGAATGGATATGGAATATTCAGGAAATGGTGATAAGCTCAGAATGATTCATTGTAACACATCTAAGAGAGAAGTACTGGACTTGAATGTATGGTAGGATATTAGGGACATGCTATAAATGCTATTATATTCTTTTTGAAGTAGTTGGCAGTTTCTTATTCTGTTCTGCAGAATAATTAGAGAATTTAATCTGTCACATATCAGTTCTCAGTGGTTTGCCTTATTGTCAAATTGATTTGATACCAATGTCAAACCTGGAAACAAATGCATGCTAAGTTTTAAAAGATGGGCTTAACATTTCTCCTTACCATTAAAACTGCTACTTTAAAAGTTTGCTAAGTTAAATTTTCTTATTTGCTAAGTCAAAACTCTCTCATGATTTATTGAAATAACCCATGTAAAATATTATTAGATAAGGACTTTTAAACAGCAAGTGCTTAATACCTTTGATTCATTCAACATATATTTAGTAAGTGAATATTACATTGTTTTCAATGCTGAAAATGAAAATACAACTAGAATATTTTCCCTATCATTGAGTAAGCTATTGTTTAAGAGATTATGGTTGGAGTTGATCTCTTAGTATCTTTCTTATGTAAACTTCTATGGTTCTATGCATTTTTAAGAGTGATTAGATGATTTAATCAGTCAAGTATTGGTTCTCAGAGTTATATCATATTGTCAGAATGATTTGACACCAATTTTCTTACCTGGAAACAAATCCATGCCAGGCTTTAAGAGATATGCTTACCAATTCTCCTTACTCTTAAAACTTTTTCAGTTAGCAAACTTTTAGGTTTGACTGCAACTATATATTTAGCAGTCTTCTTCAAAGAGTTTTACGCAAGCATGAATAAGTGTATAAACATGAGTGAATGATAATAAGGAATCTAGGACTCTCGAGGAAGATGCAGCTCAATGACAAATACCTAGAAGGACTGGGATGGGACAATTCTGAACTGGTCATTTTCTAGTAGAAGATCCTTTGCTCTCTTATCTGAGAACAATCCTAGGTATGGACTTTGGCAATATTTTTTTCTATATTGAAGTATGTTTTTAATCCAAATGTAGATTGTCAAATTCAATAAAGCAACTTCTTTCTCTTTCTTACCACTTCATGTTCTCACAGCCAAATCTCAATAGAGGATTATACACTTGCATCATTGTCTAAAGTTACTACCAAATCTTCCAGACTCCAGAGCTATTGTAGGAGACTATTGTAGCTCTTTCTTTTGGGAACCACCAAGCAAAAAGAAATGCCAACTTCTGTTGCCAGAAGACCAGGATGTAAATCACTCTAAATGTGAGATGCTGAAGAAGTGTGCTCAGATCACAAAGAGACATGAATTGGGGGATACTTTAGGATTTACTCATCTGCATTTATTTCTCAAACTGACAAAATGCTATTTGAATCCATTATTTTTTCTTTCCTCCATCCATCATTTTTTCACTTGCTGTTACTCTTGCTTGAATTCAATGGACATTTGTAAAACTCTGCCAAATAGCATAACTGTTTTGGATATGGGGAGGGGTTATGATAATTATACTATCTATAACTGGACTGGGAGGGCACAGGCATGAGAATCAATTTCTCTGTAACTGCGATAAATTTAGTCTGAGTGGCTTTTACTTTCTCATCTGCACATCTGTTAACTCCTCCCAACATCATATATCCTAAGCTTCTCTTTCAGATGCCATTATTACTTTATCCACTAAATCTATACTTTGAAGCCTCTGTATTTTGCCTAATTATCACTATAATTCTTCTTCACTTGTCCTAAAAAAGTAGGGCTTGTTTTCTGTGAACATCAAGTAAAAAGTTGGGGTTTTATAATGGGCTACTATCCAATTACTCCTGAATTTTAATGTTCCAGTTCATGGTTTCCCTGTTCTCTGATGGTCAAGGAAATCCAGAGCTAAAGGATTGTAATATATTAAGTCAATATATGGTCAAGATGTGAGATAGAATATAAAACATAGGGCATGAAAGATTAAGATAAATTTATTGTTAGCTCTGTGTGTGTCCTTGGGCAGATCAGGAAATTTCTCTGAATCTGTTTTTTCATCTGTAGAATGGGTGTAACCAATGTTTTCCCTCTCTCTCATGGACATCAACTGAGAAAAGCTTGTGAAAGTGTAATTCCACATTGCATCCTCAGCATTGAACATTGAGATTGTTATTGCCTATATACTTAAAATTATGTTAAATAAATGAGTAGAGGAACACTTTGAAAAAAATAAAGTGCTGTACAGTACACATAATAATGGATTATTAATAATTTATTTATCTAGAGCTTATGCATGTAAGGGTGTGCTGCAGATTGTATGTCCTCCCGAAGTTCACTGAGACTTAACCTCCACTGTGACAGTGATAAGAGGGTGGGAAATCCTATTATGGTAATTAAAACGCAGTGCCTTGTAGAGGTGATTAGATTATGAGGACCATGCTCTAGTGAATGGATTAATCTATTGATGGTTTAATGGTGGTTGTGGGCATGGTTCTGATATCTTTAGAAGAATAGCCAGTGAGGAGTGCTCTCTCTCTAGCTCTGACATCCTCCATGTGAGACCCTGCATCACTGTCACTAACAATGGGGCCCTCACTAGAAGTGTTCCCTGTACTTTTGGCTTTCCAGCCTCTAAAACTGTAAGCAATAAATATTGTTTCCTTACAAATTACCCAGTTTCGGGTATTTTTTTATAAGCAACAGAAATGGACTATTTGGATTAGCTGGAAAAATGTCTTCTCATTCTTTCTTTTTCAGGCTGGTAAAATGGATATTAAGTCAGTTCAAGGATAGGAGTGACATTATGCAATGAGGACTGATGCTCAAGGATCTGATATTCAAGCATGGAGGTTCCCACACCAGCCAGGGGCACAGCACCTTCATGCATCAAAGTAATGGAACAGTGCTGACAATAATGAAGATGAATAGCATGATTTTAGGCATTGATAGACTTGTATTTTCAACCCTGATCTTGTAGATGATCCAAAGTGTAGGCCAGTGAAACTTGAAAATTGCTCAATAATTACATATCCAGTTACATAGGAAAAAGCTGTATATGTTTATTCAGTTATGTGAAATGTTTTAAGATGTTTTCAAAATGAATTGTGGGCATCACTATCACTTTGTGTGGTATCAGTAATTAGCTATTCTAGACAAACTTTGATGTCCACATTTCATTTCTGATTTGCTTTTTTGGAGCTCTGTGAAACTAAATCTGGTCATGAGCCCCCTAAAATAACCTACTGATTTTCATCATAAAATACCTGAAGCTTAGAACAACCATCTTACCAGCTCCTGGCTGCCTGTTCAATCAACATGACTTATATAGAGAATACAAATGTCCTTAGTACAGCTTATAACATTCTTCACATGTTTATTTCTGCTTGACTCTTTAGCTATGTTGTTTGAGTCATCTATTTTGGAACTGTGAACATTTCACACATCCTCATACATCACTTATATATCTCTAGTGGCTAGTACTTGCTCATCATGTAATTGCTGAATAAATGAATGCATTAGTGACTTCATCATTTCCAATATTTGGAATATTCAGTATCCCTTCCAGAGCTGCAATAATACATCCATAAGGCATGGTTCAAATATACCTGCCCTGCTGAAAACTCCCTCAGTCCTTCCAGACAGGCCTTGTGCAATAAGAACTGGTCCTTAAGTGATGACACAGCTGTGTCTAAAAAGGAATCATATCCTAAGGTAAGTAGATACCCCCTTCTTCTTGTTTCAGATTTACAGGTTTCCAAATAATTAAAAAGTAACTAATTATATTATTTATTTATATATTCACTCACTTTTAAAAAGTAATGTATGTTCAATGTCTGAAATGTGGAAGATACAGAAAAGGGGAAAAATCACACTGCAGAAATCATTTATGTCCTATCACCATCACAATGTCGGTGTATTCTTCCCATTTTTTTACCCTCAATATATGTGTGTTTGATGGGGGCTTCAGCGGGGCTAAATAAAAATGGGGGAGGGATCATATGTTAAATGTATTTTTTTTTTTTTTTACAAATTGTCTATTCACTTAAGAATATGTTTTGCGCATTTTCCCATATCAGTATACTGTTCTGTAAATATTTTCATGTTCCCGTGCTATGACATCATGTGCATATACCTGTATTTTTTTCTAGTTAAGTTGCACCTTGGTTAAAATCAAACGCTTTTTCTGCTTTGCATTAGGTATTTTCAAGATAAGGACTGAACTCTTCATCATGGCTCCCAAAGCTCTGTGAGATCTGATCCTCGTCATCTCTCTAACCTCATCACACATTTTTCCCCTCTTGCTCTTTCAACTTCAACCATGTTAGCCGTCTTTCATTTCTCTTTATTTCTTTCCTAACAAAATATGCCTCATAGTGTCTCCAGCTCTTCATACCTGCTTAAACTCTGCTTCATTTTCTCCCTGCTTCCTGATTCATTTGTCCACTTAATTCTTACTTACCTTACTGAATTCACTTCAAAAGTCTCTCTTAGAAGACTTTCCTGATCCTTGGACCAGGTCAGGTCCCCAATATATTCATATTCGTAGCTCACTGTATCTCCACTTGTGGAATTTATCCTATGCTACTTCGCATTATTACTTTCATGCCTGTTGTTATTTGATTACAAACTATATTCCCAATGAAAATGTAATCTCTATGATATTAAGAATCTCATTGATTTTAGGATATTATTGTATCAATAGTGCAGAACATAATGCCTTATATGCAGTGATGCCTAATAAATATTTATTATTCTCTCAATAATTTTTAGAGAGTTGAGTAGAGTTATTCTATTTCTACAATATTCCTTACTGGTAGAGAGACAGAGTATCAGTTAGGTTTCTCCAGAGAAACAAACAATAGGAGATATAGATATAGTTATATACACAAGGGTACTTTAAGAAGTTTGTGACTAATGGAATTAAAAAATAATACATACCTTCCATGAACCTTTTGAAGACCCCTCTTGTGTGTGTAAGTATGTATGTATGTATGTATGTGTGTCTATATACATATTATATATATATATTAGATATATATATTAGATATAAATAAGGAATAGTTATATATAAGTGCATATGTGTGTGTATTTATATAAGTATATACATATATGTGTGTGTATATATGGAATAATTAGCTCATGCAATTATGGAGTCTGAGAAGTCCCACAATTTTCCTTCTGGGGACCCTGGAGGAAAATTTCTAGCTGGAGACCCTGGAGGTGGTGGTGTAGCTCTAATCTGAATGCAGAAGTCCAATGTTCCAGCTCAAAAACAATCAGATAGAGAGAGTAACTTCACCCCTACCTGACTTTTTGTTTTTTTCAGGCCTCCAACAGATTGGAGAAGGTCCATCCACATTGGGGAGAGCAATCTGCTTTACTCAGTTTATGGATTCCAATCTCAACTAAAAATACCCAAAGATATCCAGAATAAAGTTTAACCAAATATATGGGCATCCTGTGGCTCACCCAAGCAGACACATAAAATTAACCATCACAGGTAGGCAGATATAAACTTTCCCTATTTCCTAGGAAGTGCATTTACATTGAAAGTCATCAATTCTTTGGCATTGCCATGATGTAATAAAAGATGGAATGTATACAGGATATTTAATTTTTAAATGTTGAAATAAAGACCAAATTATCCTTGTTCTAGTCCATTTTCATTACTCATAACAAAATACCAAAAACTGGGTAATTTGTAAATAAACAATATTTATTGCTTACAATTTTGGAGGCTGGTAAGTCCAAAGTCCAGGGAATGCATCTGGGGAGGTGACTCTCCAGCAATTCAGGGTGTCAAATGGTGAGAATGGTGGAGCAAAGAGAGCTAATTCCTCACTACTTCTCCTTTTTAAGTCCTCAGAACCACGCCAATGACCACTATTAAACCATCAATGGATTAGTCCATTTACTAGGGCATAGTCCTCATAATGTAATCATTTGTTTAAGGCCCCACCTTTCAAGTACTACAGTAGGATTTCCCACCCTCTTAACACTGTGACAGTGGGAACCACTCCTCAGTGAATTGTTGTGGACAGTCAATGCACAATAGTCTTACACTTAGCAGGCAGTTGACTCTGGTTTAAAAAGACCAGTGCTTGGAATGAAAAGTTGTAGTTTGCAAATTTGCCACTCACGTGACATATTAGTTTGGGCAAGTCACCATCTGGTTTACAATCTTTGCCCTGGGTGGAAAGAAGAATGGAAGGAAACTAAAATTCATTGATAACCTCCTACAAATTATGAAGTGTCCAAAGTGCTCTATATTTGTTAGACCATTTTATTTAAAATTATCCTTGCAACGCATTGAAGAGTAACATTCTCATCTCTTACACATAAGAGTCTGCAATTCAGAGAGGTTGATAAAAGTGGTTTAAAACTATATGTATTTGAAAGCAAATCCTCCTTTTCACTATAAACTGTCAAGTCCATATTTGGAAATAATTGCATTTTTTTCCACACAATTTTTGTGGAATTTGAATACAATTACATTTCTGACCGCAGCTAAGAGTACTTGGCTGTTACTAGATAATTAGTTCATATTCAATGAGTAAAAATAAATGTATATTCAATGGAATAATTTGTGCATAATAAACACAAATTACCATAACACACACTTCTCACATCAATGCTTTATTTATCATAGAACCCTTCTGTAAGACAGATCAGTTCCTTCCTCTGTAATACTCATAAAAACTAATTTTCATCTTTCTATAATAACACTTGGCTAGAAGTCTGAATCACTGGATACATATGGAATAATTCTGAGAATTAAAAAAAAAAAGAACTTGCATGTCTAAGACATTGTTTCACACAACTAGTAATTAAGATCTACTAGCTGTTGAGAACAGGAACCTTGAAATACATTTTTGACTCTGTATCACAAAAGAAACATTTTATGATTGTTAATAAAAATATGCATGAGCTTAGGAGTTTGGGTTATTAAATGAATAAATAATGTGGCAACTGAACAGAAAAATAATAATTTGAATAATAAACAAGAGTTGTTTGGGTATTTCAATGATTTATTTATAAAGATAACAGTTTAAATTAGATACTGGGATATTTGTAATCATTGTACAAATTCTACTTGAGTATTTTAGCTCTGTGGACTTAATATACGATACATTTTCAATGTAAGCCAATTTGTCTAATAAAACGATGAAAAAAAATCTATCAGTTCAATGAAGCAGCTTTATAAAGACTGTAATTTAAAGTCATTAGTGTATTAAGCAATCATTTCATGGTGTTTCCTGCCTGCATGTTGAGCAGTGTACACACAAACCTAACAATTCTGATGCTTCAGAACAGTTCCAAAAAATTTAAAGTCAAACTGAAGCTTCTTACATCCAAACAGAATACTCCCCAGGTACGAAAGTCAGAACAATACAAATGTCTAATTTGCATCTTTCATAATCAGACGTGCATACAAAAATGCTATTGAGGTGACATCAAATTCAATCTGATAGTTATGAGTCTGTTAATATGGTGAAATTGAGTTTTTTAAAAATTTCTTTTGTTAGTATGAAAAAACTTTAGTTATATTGCTTCACACTTTTTCCAATTCCGACTTACACTGAGTCCATGAATTTTCATGTTTTAGCTTCTGAAACCAGGCTACTTTTTATGAGTGTATTAGGCAATGAGAGGAATTACTTCCATAAAATAATGTTATATTGAAAAGATTGTTTGCACAAACAGGAATTTTCCCAGAGTATGGCGTATAACAGAAAACAACTTGTATGCTCTCACTAAAAGGTAACAAGGGAATGAGGGTCAGGGGTGGAAATCAGTAAGTCAGAGTGAGTCTGTTCTTTCCAAACCTGAAATGACTTAACAACTTATGTCTGCACTGGGCTTAGAACCCTGGGATGAGAACACTTTTACATCTAAGAAAAAAATATATATATATATATTTTTTTATATATATACACATATATTTGTTTCCATGATGTTTTCTCTGAAACATTGAGAAAAAAGCATGGGCAAGACAACTCGAATAAAATTAGGAGGAAAGAAAAACTGAAAATGCAAGCATGAATGCAATTGTGTTTATTAAATTTCCCACACATAATTACACATTATACATTAGCTTAGGAAGCAAATGAATGTGACCACTTACAATTATTTTCATAATCATTTTAACTCAATGTCTGCGTTTAAGACATTTGGAGCAAGATTGAGCAACAGGGCAATGAGATAATATATCTCTGGTCATCAAGTTCAGTTCCCCTATTTTATAGATAGAGAAACATACCCAGTAAGACATATAGAAATTTTCATCGATATAATTCAAGTCAATAAATGTTTTTAAGCACTATACTTGTCCTGGAAACATATACCTTTGAGTAAGGCAGTATCTCTTCCCTCAGGATGCTTGCAAACTAATGAATGATTTACAGATGTCTAGAAATCAATTGCCACATACCTTCTACTCAGTCCATTGTTCTAATCACTATACCAAGTTAACTTAACAAATAAATCTAAGGAAGCCACACTAGCAATATCTAACACAGTTTCAAGAGACTCAAAACAGATGTATTTCCTCAATAATTTCCATATGAATCCATCTTGAGTTGTAGATTTCTATAATGTTGAGTGATAACATGAAAGAAATTGTCTTCATTGCAAATTCAGAGTACAAATGTGTGAACAGATTTTAAAACATTCCAAGTTCATGGCATACTTAAAAGAAAAGAGGATTGCGTTAGAGTACAGTATGTGATTACTCATGGTAGAGTGGAGGGAATTCATTTGTTTAGGAGGTGCATAAAGGTGTATGTACAAATTTGGATTGTTCTCTTTAATAATCCTTAAGACAAATTAATGAATGATCAACTCTATAGGTAACTTTGAATTATTAACACAATGTCCAGTGCCTGATAGGCACCCACATATTTGTTTAAAGAAAGAATAAATGGGCCAGCTTAGTGTGGTGCTGACAACACCAAGGCCACAGGTTCGGATCCTATATAGGGAAGGCTGGTTAGCTCACTTGAGAGAGCGTGGTGCTGACACCACCAAGTCAAGGGTTAAGATTCCCTTACTGGTCATCTTTAAAAAGTAATAATAAATAAATGAATAAAAGAGTGTTTGGATGATGGACGATGCTATTGTTCAAGATAATCAGATATTTTAGTAAACTATTTTTAAGACAAGTGAACTATTCTATTAATTACTGTCATCACTGACCAAAATTTATTACTTGCTTGAGGATTCATTATTTCTGAAATTCATGGGTAGTAGACAAAAATCAATTAAGAAGAAATATCACAATGAGGAAACTATCTGTCACAAGAGGCTAACTCTTAATGATAGCTCCTAGAATTGGATAGTAATAAGAGAGTTGGCCCCAGGAAACCACCACTGAGGAAAGGTCTTAGATTAATAGAATCCTGGCTTCCAAGCTACCTTTGCTGAGAGATAATTCTAAGCTTTATTGTCCCTTTCCTCTCATCCTACTCAAGAGGAAAAGTTGTCAGAATCTCTCTCACCAGAACTTTTTGACAGATGGCATATGCAAAAGTCATTTCACTCTGAGGGTTTGCACAAATCACTCATTCAGTAGCATTTCCTATGTCCCCAGAATCTTTAGTAGCACAGAAAGATAATGCCTGGGGAAATAGAAAAACAGTTGTAAATACTGTTTATGCTACCGACAATATCTCTTTATATTAAAGATTAAACCTTGATCAGTAGCTGGCAAAGAAAATAAGATCTCTGCAATTATTTATATGTTTAGTATGCTTTAACTCAGATTCCGGGAAGCATCCAATCTATCTTTGTAAATAGAAGTAATAACATCAGGCAGAGAAATAAAAAAAGGTTGGGGGGGGGGAACAAAAACAAACAAACAAACAAAAACCAGGAGATAAAAGAAAATATGAGAACATGAAGACCCTAGAATGAGGAAGTTACTTGAGGGCAAGGACTCTAGCAGTCATTGCTATCTCCACAAATTCTAGAACAGACCCTGACAAACGTTCTTTAAATATTGATTGACTCACTTACAATGTTCCTTTTATTAAAGAGAGTCACTGATACTATTCTAGTTGCAAAATATAGATAGTTAACAACCAGACCGCCCTCTATACAGTCGGACATTACCTTATTTATAATTTAAATAAATATTTATTCATTAGATTATCATGCAGTAAGTTAAACAGATTACTCTGCAGAGCACAGTAACTTCTTCTCAATAAATACTTTGGTTGTCATTAAACATAAAATTTAAAGAAATATTGAATTCATTGAACACATATTTACTGAGAACCAAACAATATGCCAGATTAAAGACTAAGGTTGTAACTAAGGGCTGAAAATGAATTTAATAACACATACACACCCAAAATTAAAATCTAGAATTATTATTATTTTTAAATTTTATTAGGAAAGGGACTTCACTGCAGTATTTCTAAAAGCCTTTGAAAAATCACTCTTTTGGTACCTGAAATGGGAAAAAGCATTCCATTTTATGCAGTGGTACCTGAACAATTACATAAAGTATTAACACCACTTACATTTGCGAATATCTAAAATTAGTCATTCAGAGCCAAGATTGGTGAATTAGGTTTGTTGTCAAGCTAATGTGCAGTCCCAATCCAGCATGAATACCAAATAGTGTGACAGAATTACTGTATCTGATAAATGGTGGGAGTAATGTCCAGAGAGGAGTCCCTAAATACACTGAGTCATAGCTGCATTGTTGAAATATTTGTAAACTAGGCCAAGGAAATCATTCTGAAGTATTCTGCTGTTTGCATGCACAGATTTTGGTAGAAATACGAGAAACATTCATTTCTTTGTGTTCTACACAAGAAAATTGTTTCTTTTTTTTTCCCTATATTTATTCCTTACAGAACTTACAGTGTATCGTGGGTACCAAAAAGACTGTGAGAAGAAATAATTTTAAGTGACTTCTCTGTCCCTTTAATATTTGTAAAAATACCATTTGAGTAATTTAGTTTTGTGCCTCATATATATTAGCTCAGATATCTCCAGAGGCCTCTCTTCCACGGCTTAGTGGGATTGCTGGTTGATTGTCTACAGCTAGATGTTTGCCTTAATTGGGTATGGCCTAATAGAAAGTCCCTAGATGTAGAATCAATCATCTGGATGGCTATTTATGATCGGACAAAACTCACTTTTTGTTTTTGTTTTTTTTTTAATCAAGCCAGTTATAAAACATGGTTTTAAGCTAAGTTTCAAGTTATGTAAGAGCTCCTGGTAGAGAGAGAACTCCAGACTAACAATGACTGCTTAGTGCTTACTCTGTTTTGACAATATCATAAAAACTTTTGGAGGAAAAAAACATACAAAAAAATTAATGTACATCTAAAAATTTAATCTGAAAGACTAAACCTGTAGAACTACCCAGGAAGGAAGAAAAAATAAATAAATAAATAAATAAAGAGAATAATAAGAGGGTGCCAGCTTTTTAAAATACTTAAATAAATCATAAATCTATATTAGATAAAACTGCATAGTAATGACATACACAAAGATCAATATAAAATAATGAAGTTCAGAAATGCAACCAATATGTGCACAAACTTAGCATGTGAGAAAGTGGCAATTTAAATAAGAGTGGAGAAACACAGATTAATCAATTCATAGTGTTAGTACACCCATAAGTCCTCATGGGGAGAGTAAAACTTCTATATCACTTTATTCATAAAAATAAATTTCAGAGGCAACAAATACTTAAACAAACTGGAAAAAGTCTTCCATGATTTTTTTTCCTGCAAGTAAGTTTTTCTGTGCAAACCAGAAAACCAAGAAACCATAAAGGTAAAATTAATATCTAAAAGAAAGTGAGCTGAAACGCCTGGTGCCTATCAAGCTTTACAAAGAAAAAGAATCTGCAGGGCTGTGCTCAAAATGGAGAGCAGCAGCAGGAGTCAGGGTGGGAGAGCTTATATAGGCTTTAGGGAAGGCTGATGTAAGCAGGAGGGATTTGGTGCTGGTGTGGAAGACAAGGCTGGCAGATGCAATCAGGTGGAAGGTTGCACCGATGTAGAGGAGTTTCTATTTCTCAGAAACCACAAGGTTTCTCATAAGGGAAAGACTGGTGGCCATTTTGTGCTCAGTGTGTGTAAAATGGCACCAGTTACTCCCAAGATCCGTCAATATCTAGCAACATGGTCAGTATGTTCAAAGGATGTTTCTAGATTTACAGTCTGGCAAACATCATCAACTAAGATTTTGAGGCCTCCATATTCCACCCTGCACTAAGTATATCTTAGCAATTATACAGAAACCATAAAAGAGAAATTTGAAAAGATGGCGTAGCATCCAACAACAAAATAAACATTTTCTGAGAGCAGACTACACCAGAAAGGCAGGGAGGTGAGTAAGACAGCAGGTGCACAGAGCTGGAGCTGGGGTCCTGTACTCTCTTCCTTGAGAAGCAGGCATGGAAGGAATCACTGGCTCCTGTCAAGCAATGGGGATAAAGTGGCCAAGGCGAGGTTGGGGTTGGAGCCACATTTATGGCTGGAAACCAGAGGCTGGAATGGCACGTCTCTGCCTATGAACAGTTGCTGGTGAAACCTATGATTTGCTGCAACTTTGGCTTTCATAATGTAGAAAAGAACGAGGAAGCACTAGCAGCCTCCCAGAAGGAACGGGGTCAATCCAGAACAGGGCTGGGAACTCCATGATTCTGACCTAAAACATAAAAAAGTAGGACTGCTATGAAGGGGCTGCGGGAAGGAGCCGTGGTGGGGGGGGGAGGGAGAGAGAGAGAGAGAGAAGGGAGGGAGATTCTCATCAATGTCAATATAAAACTTGAGGAAAAAAAAATGCAAGCTGTGCTAATGTAAAGTATCACAAACATTATGTCAGGAGAGAACAAAAATTCTCAAAAAACCGAACAACATAAAATAATTAAAAAACAATGAAGTTCCAGATCTTCAGAGAAATAAAGAGGTAACACTGATTTCAAAAACATAGAACAAGAAATCACAAAAGAACAAGAATGTATGAGAATATGAAAAAGACCCAAACAAAAGCATATAAATGTTGAATAGAGTAATTGAAATAAGAGACAAACCTAATGTCAATATTGCACACAGTTGAGGACAGAATTAGTGAACTGAAAAGAAATTACACGTAGCCCGCTATTCAGGACTGAAATTAAGGACACATGGAAGAGAAATTGAGATGTCACTACAGAATTCTATTGTCGTAGGAGAGAATAGAGGAAATTAAAGTATGTGATATTTGAAAAGTTGATTGAGTTATTTTTTCAGCAATGAAGAAAAACATGCATGATTGAATTGAAATGACACTGTAACTACAAGGAGGATGAACACAATTTTGTGTTTCAGAAAGCACAGTAATAAAACCGTAGAATACAAAGATAAAGTTGAAATGTAAATGCACCAGAAAAATGAAGGGCGTTTCTGGGGGGGGGGAGGAGGCTGAGGAGGAGGAAAAAGAGAGGATGAGAGGAGGAAGATGACGATGGATACAAAGATGAAGGAGGAAAAAAGAAAAAGAAAGAGGAGGAGGAAGAGAAATAGAATTTATCATCCAAGAGAACTCACTTTAAAACACCAGTGACAAAAATCTCCAACATTATTTGGTAAACATAAGTAGCAATTGACTGTAAGAATCACTATAGGAAAAAAGTTTATTTTCTTGAAAAGAAAGTCATGCATATATGGAAAATAAATTTCTACCAAGGTGGCATTACAAGTCTGTGGGGAAAGACAGATTATTCAATAAATGCACATATGGAATAACAAAAATACAATGAGATCCTTACTCAATCCATCACCCAAAACTATTTTGCGGTGGATTCGACACCTACCTTTAAAAATCAAATCCTTAAAAAATTATTACATATAAATGTAAGAGAATATTTGTATGACCTAATGGTACAGAAAAACTTCTTAGAACACACACACAGAGCACATTCACTCACACAAACACTAAACGTAATTTAAAAAGTAGTAATAAACTACTTAAAAAAACATTAAAAAAAGCAGTAGTCAACTGCATTAATGTGGAAATTTTCAGTTCAATGAAAGACCCTGTGTTCAAAGTAAAAACGCAAGTCACATAGAAGAAAAAAAGATTTGCAATGAAAGGAATTGAAAAAGGATTCCAGTGTAATGCCAAAGTAATAGGACCAGTCTTCTATAGTCAGTGAGTTGATTATGACAGACTGGTGCAATATAATCATTGGGTTAATATGGCTAACCTGATACTGGTAGCTTAATATGGTAAGTAAATTTGAATGCCTATAATCAACATCAAGAAGTCAATACATTTATCCATCGCAAAGTTTTTTTTTTTTTTTTTTTTTTTTTTTTTTTTTTTTTTGTCGGTTTTTCGTGACCGGCACTCAGCCAGTGAGTGCACCGGTCATTCCTATATAGGATCCGAACCCGCGGCGGGAGCGTCGCCGCGCTCCCAGCGCAGCACTCTACCGAGTGCGCCACGGGCTCGGCCCGCAAAGTTTTGACTTTAGAATTTATACAATAAACCACTGTCTACTGTGTTTTCTTTTGTTTTGTTTGTAGAAGTCAGCAGTTCACAGCACAACACAACAAAATTTCTTAGGAAATTAAAAAAATAAATAAATAAAAAGAAAGAAAGAAAGAAGGGGAAAAAAACAGATAAACATCCAAGACAGTGTTTTATGATAAGATCCAGAATATATATAAATTTGAAAAGAAAATACCTCCGAACACAACCTGCCTAGTGACTATGTTCTTTTCAACAGCTTTGTTTCTTTAACTTGTAAATAGTCCTCAATCTTCTTTTTCATTTTTATAACATTGTTAAAGGCCAACCCTGTATTTTATATTCCCAGGTATTGTGTCAATAGCCCAAAGTTTCTCTTTCTCTCAAAGGTTTTGGCTTAAGATGTTAAATTAATTTTAATTAAGAATAAATTTAATTGATTTGGGACTTATAGTTTTTTAACTTCCACCATATAAAAAGGTAATCCATGGAAGTTAAAAACTGAATAGTAGTTTATATTAGAAGATGCTCAGCTTCTCTAATGATCAGGGAAATACTTTATTAAAACTTCAGTGAGATGCAATGCTGTGGATATCAGGTTAGTGTATTTAGAAACTATAAATTACGTATTTTGATTTGATTGCTTACAATGTCTAAAAAAACTATGACAAATGGTTGCATTTGATAAAGTTCTGTGGTATACAGGTGCTCATATAGTTTTTGCAAAGTTCTATATGTGTATAATATGTTGCAGCAAATGTATTTCTTCTAAAATAGTTTACATTTGTTCAATTTCTAATGATGATACATGTTTAAGTAATAGATTACATATGTTCCCAAAATACTGTTGAATAGAAACTAAAAATTGATAAAAATATACATGATATAATTTTATTTTTACATGTTCACACAAACATACAGAAATTTGAGGGAAAACGAGAAAGGAGCAGAGAGAGAGAGAGAGAGAGAGGGACAGGCAAGTAAGTAGATATGACACATGCAAACAGACAGACAAAAGAGGGGAAACAGCAGTGTCAGATAAAGACAGAGTGACAAGAAGAGACAGGTCTTCACAGAGAGATGAATAAGGACTTCTGGACAATGAGTGCGTTGTAATTATGCAGATTATGTAGTGTTTTCCCTGGGGATTCAACTGTAGTACTTTTATTTCTGCCTTCTATTTTTTTCTATCAATAACTTTACACTAAATAAGCATTGTTTTAGAATACCACCAAAGGTTTTATAAAAAAAAAAAAATGAAAACACAAATACTGGCTGTATTTATGTCAATGCAACTCAAGATATAGTCTGAAATCATTGAATACATCCCATGCCATGATGTGAAAAATAATTTTAGAACACTAAGACGTTTCATAATAAAAGTAGTAAACATACATAACTAAAAAATGTATTCATATTAGTGTCTTGCTTTAGACTACATCATGAAATTTCTGAACACTTGCCACCCTTGATAAATAAAATGATTATCTCCTGTGACTTCATATTTTTTAAAGTTCTCACAAACTTATTTTTAATAGAAAAATAAGGAACATTCACCAATTAAGTGATTTCATTTTTTGGAACTGTAACTGTGATACACTGTGGACAATCTTCAGTCTAATTAAAAATATTAATTTGTTATGTATGTAAACTCATTTACACTTGTGTTAAATTTAGTAATTTATTTATTCACTCATTTATCTGTTCACAGTAAACACGAAGCCTAGGATGGCATTAGCTTACTGCTACAAAAATGCCTATTGGCCTTTCATTGTATTTTTCACCAAGCATAACACATTTGCCAGGAAGAGCAAATCTCAAGATTCAGCTATTTTACTAGAATTGGAGGTTTTAGGCTGAAGATAATAAGAATAACTGTACTTAACCTTATTTGCAAATTATTATCAAGTCCAACAGCAATTTTCAGCAATAATTATAATTACTAGAAAATTGTCTCAATGAGCTCACTTTATATTGATCTTTGTGCGCTCCACCTAACTATTCTCTATTCATAGCACTCATTTTCCCAAAGCCTTGGGACAAATTCTCTGAACAACAAAACTATTTTGTTTAACGATACAAGAAGACGCAAACATACTTGTCACAACCTAAAGGTTTCTTCCAGGAAATGGGCTTTCTGCTGCACCGTGAATGTGAAAACAGAGCTACATCCCAGGACACCTGGACGCTGACTGGTTCTTCCTCCCGCAAGACAGCCCAGCTGTCCTCATAACCAAGAGGAAAAGATTCCTGTGCAAGTGCTTCCTGGGTGATGATAAAATTCCCAAGTAGAAAAAGGACTATGGCTTGCCTAGAAATTGAACATTAGATACAAGCACGTCCCATTCTCGGGGTCACTGGGAGCTCTCTTTCTCAGAGTTGGGAATCAAGAAACCCAGCATCAGGTCAGAATGCTGAATGGGCTCCTGTGCTAGCAGGCTTCACATTTCCTTTAAACTCCTGAATGATTCATTAAGAATTCTATAACTTAATTTACTATTAACACTGCTGGGGGGGTATCTTTTCTCACCATTCTTAAATCCTCCTGTGTAACAAAAACAGAACTGAAAAAGCAGACTATCATTTCTAACTTTATGTATATGGAGATCTGATATGCTGAGAAATAGAGACTTATCCAAGGGCATGGAACTAGTGATACTTTGTATAAAATGCAGAAAAAATGTGAGAAACACAGATTAAGAAAAAAAAAAAAAAAACTGCATCAGTATTACTAATTCCTGTAAAGAATACCCCTCAGGGGCAGGGGGTGGATTGGGAGTAGCTTTGCTATAGTTTTAAGATAGTTTGAGACAGACCTTCCTTGTTAAATATGAAATTGCCTGGGGCAAAGGTGGAGAGAAGGCAGGGCTCACAGTAAAATTTTAAGTTAAACTTCATTCTCTCTCAAAACATATTTAAAAGAAATTAGATAACGCAATTAAAGTGTGTACATATTCTATTTTAATGATGTTAATTCATTTTCTAAGAAGTTAACACATTTAACATTCTGTGATGTGGATCCTATTAAAAAGTATATTAAACGAAAATAAAATATTCTAGAAATCATTTTGGTGACAGAAGAGTATTTTAGACACAGCTAATTGAGAGCACAAATCATACCATTTAAAACTGTGTTAAGTATAAAAAAATTGTAAATTAAATGGAGAACAGATATGGGCTTTTCTGGTTATCATTCTCCAAGGGAGAACGATAAAGTTGGATAAGAATTCATTTTTTAACAGAATGTTTTGAAGCACCTGAAAGAATGATCATACTCCCTTCTATCAAAACTTCATAGACGGGACTTTCTTCATGGTAAAATTGTTGATGTAAATTAACTGGAAATTAGACAATGCTGGCTGGAAGTCTTTAAAGGCTGATTATTTAGTACTTTTTAAATTCTCTCAGATTCTTTAAAGGCAAACCCTGATAGATACCAGTTCTGGAGAGGGGGTCAGAACCCCACCTCCTTCCTGTACAGCACTAACACAGCCAGCTTATGCATGGAGCCCAGGTGTGTCCTAGATTTGTATTAATACCATTGGCAACTTCACATACTTTGGCAGTAAAAGAGGAAAGACAAGGAAAGCAGCCCCCCCCCCCCCCCCCCCCCCGGGGAAGGCTGATCTGACGATGGTGCCTTTACTTTTTCCATCTGTCCTTTAAATTATAGGGTCCCCTCAGGCTCTGACCTGAGCCCTCTCTATCCCTGCTACCTCTGGGAAAACTCATCTAGTCATATGTCTTTAAATATCATCTATCTATTTGCTGTTGACTCTCAAATTTAAATCTTTATGCCTTACTTCTCTCTTAAATTCCGGACTCATGTATCTAACTACCTACTCTCCCTCTTATCTACTAGGAATCTCAAATAGGACCACAACAAAACAACCCATTCTTCTCCAAATTCCAGCCCTCCTCCAAGCTTTTCTGTTTCAAAAAATGACATCATTACTCACCCAGTTACTCAGGATCAAAAATGAAAATTCATTCCTAGTTTCTGTATTTTTCTCACGTCTCATATCCAATACATCAGTAAATCCTGTCCAGTCCACTTGCAAATCATATGTCAGATTTGACCAGTTCTTAACACTGCCTTTGCAATGTACAGTCATCACAACTACGGGAAGTTTCAAGCTGGTCCTATTGTCTCTATTCCCCCTCTTCCTCTGCAAAACAGCCAGAAAGATCAGATGACTCTTTATAACCCCCAAATACCTTCTCATTGCAAAACAGTTACAAATGATTACAAAATAATCCAAACTTCTACCAACATGTAGCAAAGCCTTACTAGATGTTGACCAATCTCCTATCCTCCTTAGAAGGATCTTGCTATTTTTATTTTACTTCTCCATTTAGACTTCAGAATAATTAGCATCCTTCAAAACTTTTAAAAAAAATATAATGAAGACATATGATATTTTGATTAGAATTACATTGAGTTTGTGGAATTAATTTTGTAATATTAGATATTTTAATGATACTTTCTGTCCATATACATAGTATTCTTTTCTCATTTATTTAGGTCTTTTGAAACATCTCCTACTAGAATTTTATAATTTTACCTACAGAGATTTTCCACCTTTTTGGAAGATTTATTCCTAAGTACTTGATATTTTCTGGTACTTATGAGGGACTTTCTAAAAGACTGTGGAAAAATGAAATTAAAAATAACATAAAAAATATAAACTATATTTCTCAATGTAAGCTCTGTCAAGTTCAAAAAAGTTCTGTAAGCAATAATACCAGCCATTTGGTCCATCCCTAGAGAACTGGGAGGCCTGTAAATTTGACCATGTCAATGCAGTCTTTTTTATATTATTATTTGAAAAAAAAATGAGTGCACTTCAAAGATTTTTTTAAGATTAAGAAACAAAAAAGAAGTCAGAAAGAACCAAAGTAAGGTGGATGCCTAATTATTTCCCCTCAAAACCCTCTTGAAATTGCCCTTGTTTGATGAAAAGGAATTAGCAGGAGCATTGCAATGGTGAAAAACTCTCTGATGAAGCTTTCCTGGGAATTTTTCTGCTAAATCATTAGCTAATTTTTTTTCAAAGCACTCTCCTAATGAGCAGATGTTACCATTTTTTGCCTTCCAGAAAGTCAGCAAGCAAAATGCCTTGAGCATACCAAAAACTTTTTGCCATGACCTTTGCTCTTGATTGGCCCACTTTTGCCTGTAGACTGCTTCCACCTCTTGGTAGCCATGGCTTTGATTGTGCTTTGTCTATAGGATCATACTAATAAAGCCATGTTTTTTCTCCTGTTACAGTTCTTTGAAGAAATGCTTCATGATCTTGATCCCACTTGTTTCAGTGTTCCATTGAAAGCTCTACTCTTGTCTGTGGCTGATCTGGTCTCAACAGTTTTGGCACCCATTGAGCAGAAAGTTTCCTCAACTGTAATTTTTCAGTCAGAACTGTGGAAGTTGAACCAGTTGAGATGTGTATGGTGTTGGCTATTGTTTCTTCTGTTAATCTTTGATTCTTATCAATTAGGCCATGAACAAGATTAATTTATTCCTTGCACATTGATGTGGATGGTCTACTGCTGCAGGTTTCATTTCCAACGTCATCTCATCCTTTCTTAAAATAAGTTATCCACTTGTGAACTGCTGATTTCTTTGGGGCATTACCTCCATAAACTTTTTATAAAGCGTCAATGATTTCACCATTCCATCACCAAAGCTTCACTGTAAATTTCTTGCATGCTCTTGATTTAATTTTAGCAGAATTCATGTTGCTCTTTTCAAACTGTTGTCTTTTAGTGCTTCGAACTGATCCATTTTAGTGCCTCAAACTAGATCCTGTTCAGACAAGTTATAACAAACTACTATAAGTGTACATTGGTGCAAAAATTTTTTGAAATCCATGCATAAGTTTTTTCATAATATGTATTTTCCATTAACTTTTTGAAGACCTCTTGTACATACATTCTGTTTTATGATTGCATTTTAAAATCATTTATTGCTCTTTGATAAAAATTCAACCACTTTTGTTATATTAATATTATGCCACCTTACCCAAATTTCCTGTTACTTTTAATAATTTGTCTGAATATTCTTTAGAGTTCCTATACAATTAAGCATAGCTTGTACAAATAGAGATATTTTTATGTCTTTTCAACCTCATACATCTAAAATATTTATTTTTAATTTAATTACTGATAATTGCTAAATGAAAATGTTATATTGGGCATCCTAAACTCATTTCCAATTTTATAGGCAATTCTCCCAATCCTTCGGCTTAAAATTACACTTGGGTATTTCTCTTTTTTTCTTTGTCAGGTTAAGAATTGTCTATTCTTTACTAAGAGGTTTGTTTTGTCCCCCTCAACCCCTTTAATGAATGAATTTTATCAGGTACTTTTTATCTGTATCATTTGAAAAGAAATTATGGTCATTCTTTTTTAATCTGTTAATATTGTGAATTAATATAAGAGTTTTTCTAATATTACGTTATCATTAGGTTTGTTGTGCTCATTCATTAAAATTTATTAAGGTTTTCTTTACAGCCTAGAACATTGCGGTGGTTCTAAAACATGATTTTAAATTCTTTGACACTCCACTTATAAGCATAGCTGGGCATGACTTTGTAACTACCTTGGAGAACAGAACATGAAAGGCATATGTATGATTTTCAATGTTATGTCATAAAAGTGAATATGACTTCTGACCATTTCTCTATGTCTCTCTGGACGCAAAGCTATGGACCTTGACTTATCAGGTAAGGAGTCCAGCTATTATAAGCTTCTGTGCTGGAAATAAAATATGGAAAGACTGCATGGTGATAGAGATGTCTAAGGGGCCACCATTGTTCTAGCTGTTGAATCTTCCCAACTCAAGTGCAAGTGAGTAAGCCTTTATATAATTCCTTAGGAACATGTGACTACAGCTACTTGAGATAATCTGAGTGAGCCAACCTTCAGGACTATGACAGATAAGAATAAAATATTGTTTTGGGCCGAGCCCGTGGCGCACTCGGGAGAGTGCGACGCTGGGAGCGCAGCAACGCTCCCGCTGCGGGTTTGGATCCTATATAGGAATGGCTAGTGCAGTCACTGGCTGAGTGCCGGTCATGAAAAAGACAAAAAAAAAAAAAAAAAAAGAATAAAATATTGTTTTAAGTATTGAAGTTGGAGTGATCAAATATGTAGCAATGGATTCAACCAACCATGGATCAAAAATATTTAAAAACAGTAACAAAAAACAAACATATAGAATATAAAAACATTAAAAATAATACAAATAAAATAATACAGTATAGCAACTATTTACATTGCATTTACATTGTGTTAGGTATTACAGTTAATCTAGAGATGGTTTAAAGTATACAAGAGGATGTGTTCAGGTTATACACAAATGATACATCATTTTATATAAGGAACTTGAGCATTCACAGATTTTGGTCTTCTCAGCGGGGATGGGGATGGTGTCTTCAAACCAATCCCTTGAGAATATCAAAGAATGACAGTCTTTGTCTAAAAGTTTATTTAATATAATATCAATAGAGTTGTATGAGGTCTACTTTGCTATAACTTTGCAATGTCTTACTTATTTATTTAGTAAACATTGTCTATCAGGATTTTAAAAATATTTTCTAACTTCTGAGTTTAGTCCGTTTACATTTATTGTATTATTTATAAGTTAAACTAATTTATTACTTCAGTATATGAAACTTTTTATCTCTCATTTAATTTTCTCATATTTTATTGGATATCCACATGTCCCAAATAATAAGAAAATAATTTTAGCACAATCTAAGATTTTATGTTATACTCATACTCTCAGTTCCTATCATAATGATATTATCTTTGAGAGTAGAGATCAGAAAACCCACAGCCTGGGGACCAAATTCGGCCAGATGCAAGTTTTTATAAATAAAGAATTTTCAAAGTAGCCATACTCACTCATTTATAAATTGTCTGTGATTAATTTCTTGCTAGTGGCAGTGTTGAATAGTTTCAACATATACTGTATTTTTTAAAATTAATTAATCAATCATTTTAATTGACAAATAAACTTGTATGTATTCTATATTTTTCTTAAAGCCTAAAATATTTACCATTTGGTCTTTCAAAGAAAAAAATGTGTCACTTTATTTTCTAGACATTTTATTGCTTGATTATTACAGATGTAGCTTAATTTTTCCCCAATTTTTTTCACTATATTTAAGTAAGCAACAAGCTTTATTAAGTCATTTGGCTATCTTTATTTCATATATCTCTTTTCAATTTCTGTATCTTATTTTAGTGCTTTGTACATTACTGTTGAGAATTACAATCTTTACTGGCCAGAACTTTTTGGGTCTTATATGGCTGTGAATATTTTTAACATGACCTCAAGTTATATAACCACTTGGATCATTGTAACATTTCTTCTTCTCCAATATTTTGAAAATAATCATCTGTTTATTTATTATGTTCATTGTTGTTATAAATTATTTCAGACTTATTCTCATTATTTTGTATGTGATCTGTTTCTTCTTTGTAGAATTTTAGTATGTTCAAAATTTTTTTGTATGCTTGGATTTCACTCTGAAATATGTCTAATATGGGTTATCTCCTTTCCTCTTCTTTGGTCGTCTACAAGACATTTCAATCTGGGTTGCCTTTTATTTCTTAAATTATTCTAAAAATGTAATTCAATTATTTATCTAAATAGGAATATATCTCCACTTTTTTCCTTCATATTTTGTTTCTGTGGAATTCATTCTTTGAATGAGAGTTTATATTTCTATTTTCATATTGCTAAGTTTCCTTTTATATTTTCTTTTTTATTATTTTTTTCTGAGAGATTTCTCAGAAGATAATTTCTGAATTTATTGCATTTTTTCTTTTTCTAAAACATTTCTCAGAAGATATTTCCTCAATTAAATCCACTTTTCTATTATTTCAATCTACTGTGTTACGCTTTATATGCAATATTTCTTAATCTTTTTCTGTCTTTGCTTAATTACTATCTCATATCTTTTAATAAAGTATAGGCAAATGTTGTTTTTTATCCATATGTTCTACGATTTTTGTATTGATAAAATACTTAAACCAGAATTTTTTTTTTCTTTTAAAACAGTTAGTGTCCCAAATGTCTTGTTATTTTTGAGTATGAGCTCATTTTCCTTCAGGAATTTCAGATGTTTAGTGATGTTATATTTATAAGAGAAAGCCAAAAGACACCAGATTAAGTAAACTACAAGGACCTCATGGATTTGTAGAAGATGACCTCTACAGTTAAGAGCTGTAAAGAGTAAGAAACTGCGTTATATTTTGCCACCCACCAAAAAACTGCTTCCCTCTACCTGACTCATGAAGAAGAATCTTGGAGAGGAAACATTGTTATTCTCTACAGTGTAATATTCCATCCTAAAGGGTTTGAGGGCTGATGGCTGAGAAGCTACTGTATGAGGCCAATCAGTTTCTGCTTATTTTTCTAGTACTTCACATTAATGAAGCTTTTGCTTGTCCTGGTATTATTTTTCAGACCCCAGGATCAAAAATTGAAGTTTGTAAAATGTTGAAAGCAGGCACTCTTGGTCCTCTGTCAATAATTATGGAGCAATAAGAATGTAAATCCTACAGTTAGTTTTCTGTTTTGTCCTCTTATAGATGAGCTATGGGAAGACAAAATAGAAAAGATAGGTTGTCTCCTTCTCCAGGCCCAAGATAGCAATTCATAGACACACATGCTTACACGCACACACGCACACATGCGTGCACATAAATGTACACTTGCCAGTTCGCGTAGCCCCTATAGTCACCCTAGGGGTTCCAATAATTCTCTCACCAACTTGGATATTTTTTACTCTATGTTTCCTCTGGAACAGGGATCTGAAATACATTTTATTTTTTTTGTGAAAAGCCAGATAATACATATTTTAGATTTGGGGGGCCTTACAATTCCTACCACATATTCTCCTTTTTCTTTTTCTTGTTTTTGTTCTTTTTCCTTGTTATTGTTGTTGTCTTTTTTTCCTTCTTCCGCTCTTCCTTTTTGCTCTTGTTCTTCTCTCTTTTTTATCTCTGTCTTTTCCTTCTTCTTCATTTTTCGTATTATTTATTTATTGTTTGTTTTCAAAACACTGTAAAATGTAAAAAAAAAAAAAATTCTTTTTTAATTCCTGGGTGATCAAAAACAGGCCTTGAACTGAATCTGGCCTGCAAGACATAGTTTGTTGACCTCTGTGCTCAGGAACAATTTGGACAGAGAAAGTCAACAGGAGTTCAATACTTTGGAAAATCAAATTTATTTTTGTAAAGTACACAGGAAGATTATATTTTTCAGCTTCTCTTTTTGTTAGTTAGGTTGGTGGCAGATAACTGGGTTCCTGCTGGTGGAATGCAGGGAGCAGTAATGTAGTCAGTTTCAGTCCTGACCTCTAAAACATCCAACACATTTTCTCTTTTCTTACTGGCTGTCTAGATGTGGTGATGCAATCAAGGACTCTGAGCATAATCTAGGGGAAAGGTGGGGACCACTGAATAACCTCTTGAAAGAGAGCCACCTATAGGAGTTACTCAAATCACATGTGATATGAAGGAGAAATATATTCATTTTTGACTAAGTCAATATGATTACCAGGCTGTTACATCACAAGTGTTACTTACATGACATGGCTCTCAAGGTCCTTTATGGTATTTTGTCTACTTCTCTAATCTCATATCTGTCAGAGGTCCTGCTCATTCACCATGTTTCAGCTGAACTGGACATTTCTATTTCCCATGAATATACCTATATTGTCCCTGTTCACGGCCTTTGCATTTTTCAATCCTTATGATTGGAACACATATGTCACATAATGACAGGGATATGTTTGAGAAATACATTGTTAGGTGATCTCCTCATTGTGTGAACCTTATACAGTGCACTCACACAAATCTAGATGGTACAGCATGATACACACCTAGGCTGTATGATATAGCCTTTATAATCTTACAGAATTGCCACGGTCCATTACAATGTAGTCCTTTGTTGACCGAAGCATCATTATGTGGGACATGACTGTACTTTCCCCCAGATTTTCCTGTAGTGCTTCTTGTTTATCCTCCATGTCTCCAATCAAATTTCATCGTCTCAGATAGGTTTTTTCACAAACACCACTTCTAAAATGAGGTACCCCATCAAGTCTTTATAAAATTAATCTATATTATTGATAGTACTTATCATTACTATAATGATCAAATTTCTGTATTCATCATGGATTTCCCCTCAATTCAGCATATAGAGGCATTTTCTGGCCAGTCCATTGTTATATGTCCAGTAGCTAGAACAATACCTGATAAATAATGTGTAAAATGAATTAACGTAAGTTAATTGTCAGTAGTATAGTTATACCTTAGGACTTATTTTATTTAATTTGAAATAAGTTGCTTTGGCAAATAATCTGGACATAGACATACAAATTCATAAACACACAAATAAAATGAGCAACATAATAATAAATATATATGGATTTTCCCTCCAATGTATTAGTTTGTTAAGGTTTCTGTAACAAAGTGCCACAAACTACGTGGTTTAAATAAGAACCGAATAGTAAAGAAATGTATTGTCTCATAGTTCTAGAGGCTAGAAGTCCAAAATGAAGTTGTTGGCAGGGTTGTTCCCTCCTGAGGAGTAGGATGGACAGGTCTGTTCCAGGCCTCTTTCCTTTGCTTGTAGATGGCTATCCTCATATTCACGTGGTGTGCTCCCTGAATGTGTGTCTCTTTGTCCAAATTTCCTCTTTTGATAAGAATACAAGTCATTTTTGATCAGGGCCTTCATTCTTTTTTTTTTTTTTTTTTTTTTTTTTTTAATTTTATTTTGTCGATATACATTGTAGCTGATTATTGCTCCCCATCACCAAAACCTCCCTCCCTTCTCCCTCCCCCCCTCCCCCCCAACAATGTCCTTTCTGTTTGCTTGTTGTATCAACTTAAAATAATTGTGGTTGTTATATCTTCTTCCTCCCCTCCCGGTTTGTGTGTGTGTGTGTGTATGTGTGTGTGTGAATTTATATATTAATTTTTAGCTCCCTCCAATAAGTGAGAACATGTGGTATTTCTCTTTCTGTGCCTGACTTGTTTCACTTAATATAATTCTCTCAAGGTCCATCCATGTTGTTGCAAATGGCAGTATTTCATTCGTTTTTATAGCTGAGTAGTATTCCATTGTGTAGATGTACCACATTTTCCGTATCCACTCATCTGATGATGGGCATTTGGGCTGGTTCCAACTCTTGGCTATTGTAAAGAGTGCTGCGATGAACATTGGGGAACAGGTATACCTTCGACTTGATGATTTCCATTCCTCTGGGTATATTCCCAACAGTGGGATGGCTGGGTCGTATGGTAGATCTATTTGCAATTGTTTAAGGAACCTCCATACCATTTTCCATAGAGGCTGCACCATTTTGCAGTCCCACCAACAATGTATGAGAGTTCCTTTTTCTCCGCAGCCTCGCCAGCATTTATCGTTCATAGTCTTTTGGATTTTAGCCATCCTAACTGGGGTTAGATGGTATCTCAATGTGGTTTTGATTTGCATTTCCCGGATGCTGAGTGATGTTGAGCAGTTTTTCATATGTCTGTTGGCCATTTGGATATCTTCCTTAGAGAAATGCCTACTTAGCTCTTTTGCCCATTTTTTAATTGGGTTGCTTGTTTTCTTCTTGTAAAGTTGTTTGAGTTCCTTATATATTCTGGATATTAATCCTTTGTCAGATGTATATTTTGCAAATATTTTCTCCCACTCTGTTGGTTGTCTTTTAACTCTTTTAATTGTTTCTTTTGCTGTGCAGAAGCTTTTTAGTTTGATATAATCCCATTTGTTTATTTTTCCTTTGGTTGCCCGTGCTTTTGGGGTTGTATTCATGAAGTCTGTGCCCAGTCCTATTTCCTGAAGTGTTTCTCCTATGTTTTCTTTAAGAAGTTTTATTGTCTCAGGGTGTATATTTAAATCCTTAATCCATTTTGAGTTGATTTTAGTATACGGTGAGAGGTATGGATCTAGTTTCATTCTCCTGCATATCGATATCCAGTTATCCCAGCACCACTTGCTGAAGAGGCAGTCCCTTCCCCAGTGAATAGGCTTGGTGCCTTTGTCAAAGATCAGATGGCAGTAAGTGTGTGGGTTGATTTCTGGATTCTCTATTCTATTCCATTGGTCAGTGTGTCTGTTTTTATGCCAGTACCATACTGTTTTGGTTATTATAGCTTTGTAGTACAGCTTAAAGTCAGGTAGTGTTATGCCTCCAGCTTTATTTTTTTTGCTCACTTGTGGACCTTCCTCTGGCCATCTCTTCAGGGCCTTCATTCTAATGACTTCATTCTAATTTGATTACTTCTGTAAAGACCCTATATCCAGATAAGGTCATATTCTAAAGTACTGGGGCTTAAGACTTCAACATATGAATTTGGGGGAGGTCACAATTCAATCTATTACATTCTACACTCTGGCACCCCAAAATTTATGTCTTTCTCATGTGCACAATGCATTCTTCTCATCCCAACATCCTCCCAAATTCTTAATCCATCAGTATCAACTCTAAGTCCAAAACCACACCAAAATGTCATTTAAACTAGGTGTATGTGAGACTCCCTACATGATTTCACTCTGGGGCAAAATTCCACATCTATGAACCTGTGAAAGTGGACAGGTTATCTGCTTATAAACTATAATGGTGGGGCAGACATAAGTTAGACATTTCCATTCCTAAAAGCAGAAAGTGTAAAAAAGAAAGAGATAATGGGAACCAAGCAAGTTCAAAACCTAACAGGTAAAATTTCTTTAGGTTTTAAGGCTTGACAATATCCTTTGGGTCTACACTCTGCCCTCTGGGATCACCAGGAGGGTGCTTCACTTCCCTTATTCTGTGCTCTCTGGGCCCATTGTGATCAGTGGCTGTCTTGCTTGCCTCAAACTGCTTTTGGGGGGGGGGTGGAATTATTCCTTATTCCTGGAAAATAAATGCATGTTTGCAGCTAGATAGCTCTATCAGCCTATTTCCTTCCTGTAGAATCCCAGCAGTCTAATGGCCTTACTTTATTCCATTCTGTTTCTGCCTCCTTCAATCCAAACTGGCAGTGTTTCTGCTAATATAAAAGTCTCAACAACCTCGTTGACTTCCAGTATGAATCAGAGAAGTCCAAACCATCATAAAAGAGGCTTCTCCACCAATATTTCTTTGATAACCTCATCTCTATTTTGTGATGGTTGATTGAATTTATAAGTCACACAATAAATCTCTTAGCAAACCATTGTTCAGTCATTTTATTGTGGCCCTGTTTCCAAAGCACTCTATCTGGATTATTATCTAAGAATTTTAAAGTCTTCATCTTCTAGTTCCTATTTGTTTATCAATTTATACTTCAATTCATATCTCTCTTTTCACATTTTACTATAAGCAGCAAAGAGAAACCAGGCATCACTTTCAATAATTTGCTTAAAAATATTCTCTGTAAATATCCAAGTTAGTCTGTTATAAGTTCTAATTTCTGCAAAGTACTAGAAAACAATTTGGCCAAATTATCTGTCACTTTATAACATGGATCACCTTTCTTTCAGTTTCCTATAAAATGTTCCTTATATCTACCTGAGATCTTACTAAGAGCATTTTTAATACTCAAATTTCTAGCATCATTCTGTTTCTAATGATATATTCATTCTCTAAGACAGTAGGAGCTTTACCTGTAGCCCTCCTCTTTTCTTTCTCAGCCCTCAGCAGAATTTCTCTAATGAACATATTTCTTTCCATAGTCTCTTTAAGGCAATCTAGAATTTTTAAATCTAGCATCTCAGAATGCTTCCAGCCTCTACCAATTACCCAATTCCAAAGCCAATTTCATATTTTAAAGTATTTGTTACAGAAGGAGCCATTGTTAGCATCCCTCACTTGATAGAAAGCAGGAGCACACCTGGTAACATAGTCAGGAGCTGCAGGTAGGCTCCCTTTCAAAACGGAAGGCAGGAGCATTACCAGGGACCTAGGCAGGAGCCATGGACAGCCCCACTACCCAAAAGAAGGCAGGAGCATGCCACAAACACCACTCCATGATGGTGGTCCATCATAGCCATTGGTACAACTACTTCAAACACAAGGACAGTTTGCCACCACATAGCAGCCATGGCCACTGTGCAGGTGGCCCATCACCCACTCAACTGCATTGACACAAGGGGAGTCATCAGTGGAGCATGGAGAAAGAGGAGGAAGTATCTCTGCTCAAAGCCCACATCAGAGAATGGAAGAAGCAACTGCTCTACAAGATGACCAAAAATTGATGTAGAGATACTAGAAATACAAAAACAAAAACAACAACAACAAGAGAAAAAACAAATGACACCACCAAAGGAATACGGTAATTCTCATTACTGAAAATGAATTCTGAGCAAAAAACTCAATGAGATATGAGATCATTCAGTTAGACAACACAATAAAATGCAAAAACATATCCAGGATATGAAAGAGGAAATTTATAAAGAGATTAATGCCTTAGAAAAGAATGTAGCAGAACTCCTGGAAATGAAGGATTCATTCAGTGATATAAAAAACACAATGAAGAGCTTAAGTAGTATGTAAGAACAAGCAGAAGAAAGAATTTATGATCTTGAAGATGGACTTTTTGAAATAACCAAGGTGAGACAAAAAAAAGAAAAAAGAAAAAAGAAAAAAAAAGAAAAGAGAAAAGAATGAAAAAAAATGAAGAAAATCTAAGAGTGTTGACAGACAACGAAAGCACACAAACATTCAAATCATGGGTGTTCTGGAAGGGGAAGAAAGGTGAAAAAGCATTGAAAATCTACACAACAGAAGAATAATGGAAAACTTCCCAGGCATAGGGAGAGACATGAACCTTCAGATATAGAAAGCTTGAAGATGAAGATACTCAAACAGATTCAATCCAAAGAAATCCTCTCTGAGACACATTACAGTCAAGCTGGCAAAGCTCAAAGACAAATAGAAAATCCTAAAAGCAACAAGAAAAAAGTGTCACATCACCTATAAGGGAGCCCCATCAGACTAACAACAGACTTCTCAACTGAAACTTTACAGGCCAGAAGTAAATGGGATGATATATTCAAAATGCTAAAAGAAAAACAAACAAACAAACAAACAAACAAGAAAAATAACCTGCCAGCCAAGAATATTATACCTAGCAAAAATATTCTCCAGAAATGAGGAAGAAATAGTGTATTTTCCCAGACAAACAAAAACTACAAGGGTTCACCACCACACAACCAATCCTGCAAGAAATACTCAAGGGAGTCCTGCATCTAGAAGAGGAAAGGAGAAAACCCATATTAGACATATTTAGAGTGAAATCCAAGCATATAAAAAAAAGTATAAAAAAATTTATACTTAACCAAAGGAGGTGAAAGATCACTACAATGAGAACTATAAGTCACTGCTGAAAGAAATTAAAGAAGACACAAAAAGATGGAAAGGCATTCGATGCTCGTGGATTAGAAGAATTAACATTGTGAAAATGTCTATACCATCCAAAACAAAGTATGGATTCAATGTAATCCCCATCAAAAAACCAATGACATTTTTCACAGAAATTGAACAAACAATCCTAACATTCATGTAGAACAACAAAAGATTCCCAACAGCCAAAGCAATCCTGAGGGGGGAAAAAAAAAATTGAAGGCATAATACTGCCTGACTTCAAATTATACTACAAAGCTATAATAACCAAAACAGGATGTTTTACTGAAATAAAACATACATTTGAATCAATGGAACAGAACAGAGAACTCAGAAATCAACCTGCATACTTACAGCCAGCTGATCTTTGACAAAGGCAACAAAAATATGTGTCGGGGAAAAAGTCTGTTTTCCCCATCTTCAGTAAATGAACCTGGGAAAACTGGACATTTGTATGTAGAAGAATGAAACTAGACCTGTACCTCTCACCCTATACCAAAATCAACTCAAAATCGATTAACGACCTAATTATAAGACCTAAAACTATAAAAAGTACTAGAAGAAAACACAGAGAAACACTTCAGGAAGTAGGACTGGGCAAAGACTTTATGAATAAGATCCCCAAAGCACAGACAACAAAAGAAAAAAAAATAAATGGGATTATATCAAAGTAAAAAGCTTCTGCACAGCAAAAGGAACAGCTAACAGAGTGAAAAGACCACCTACAGAATGGTAGAAAGTATTTGCAAACTATGCATCCAACAAGGAATTGATATCCAGAATATACAAGAAACTCAGACAAAATAACGGTTAAAAAAAAAAACAAAACAAACAAACAAAAAAAACAAGTAACCTGATTGAAAAATGAGCAAAGGAGTAAATACATATTTCTCAAAGGAAGATATACAAATGGCAAAGAGACACATGAAGAAATGCTCAACATCACTAAGCATCAGGAAAATGAAAATCAAATCCTCATTAAGATATCATCTCACAGTGGTTAGACTGGCCATTATCCAAAAGACAGAGAATAATAAATGATGACCAGGATGTGGAGAAAAGGGAACACTCCTACTCTGTTGGTGGGACTGTAAATTAGTGCAGCCATTATGGAAAACAGTGTGAAGATTCCTCAAACAACTACAGATGGAAATGCCATATGACCTAGGCATTCTACTGCTGAGTGTATACCCAAAGGAAGGGAAGGTATCATGTCTAAGGGATACCTGCACTCCTGTGTTTTTCCCAGCCTATTTACAAGAGCCAAGATATGGTATCAACCCAAATGTCCATTGATGGGTGACTGGATAAGGAAAATGTGTGTGTGTGTGTGTGTGTGTGTGTGTGTGTGTGTGTGTGTATACATATACACAATGGAATATTACTCTGCCATAAACAAGAATGAAATTCTGCCATTTGCAGCAACACAGATGAACTCAGCGAAAATTTGTGTTAAGTGAAATAAACCAGTCACAGAGAGAGAAATACCTCATGTCCTCATTCATAAGTGGGAGCTAAATAAATAAATAAATAAATAAATTTTTTTAAAAAGAAGGAAAGAAGGAAAAGGGAACAATTATCACAGTAATTTATTGAACATTGAAAAGGGGAGAATGGAACTGAGGCCACCAGAGGTGGGAAAGGGGGAGTGGGAGGGGGATTAGTGAGAAATTGGTAAAGGGCCACAAAAAAAATTACATTGTGTAATGATAAATATAGTAATTATCCTGATTTAAGCATCACGTATTGCACACAATTATTGATATTCAGCACTGTACCCCATAGATATGTACAATCAATTATGTTTCAATTAAAAAATTAACTTGTAATAATAATAATAATAATAATAATAATAATAGAAATTATTTATTACAGCAGCACCTTACTTTCTGGTACCAAAAAATGTATTGGTTTGCTAGGGCTGCTATCACAAAGTACCACAAACTGGGTGGTTTGAACAATGGAAATTTATTATCTCACAGTTCTGGAGACCAGAAGTCTGAAATCAAGGTGTTGGCAGGGTTGGTTCCTTCAGAAGGCTGAGAGGGAAGGATCTGTCACAGGCCTCTTTCCTTAGCTTGTAGATAGCCATTTTCATCTTCACATGACATTCTTCTTGAACCTGTATTTGTGTCTCTGTGTCTAAATTTTCTCTTTTTATGAAAGACAAAGAAAGACTGAGAAACTGTCACAGATTAGAGGACACTAGGGAGATATGACAGCCAAAAGCAATATGGGACCCTGGATTAGTTCCTAAAACAGAAAAAAGATAGTAAAAAGCCTGTGAAATTCAAATATTATGTAGAATAGTTAATCAGACTACATCAGTATTAATTTCTTGATTATGATCATTGCACTATGGTTATGTAAGATGTTAAGGAAGGGTACATAGCAAATCAATTTTGGCATCTTTCCTGTACATCTGAAATTATATCTTAAATTAAATAACATACTGTAAATAACTTAATAGGTTAAGATAAACTCATATTTGTCTGGAAATAGATAGATAGATAGATAGATAGATAGATAGATAGATAGATAGATAGATAGATAAATATATAAATAAATTTTTCTCTTTTTGTAAGGACACCAGTCATATTGGATTAAGGTCCACTCTAATATCTAGTTTAAGTTTGATTACCTCTGTAAATGTCCTACCTCCAAATAAGATTACTTTCTGAAATACTAGAAGTTAGGATTTCAAAATATAAATATTGGCGGGATAAAATTCGACCCGTACCGTTCTACAATATGTAAGATAAAAAGATATAAATGGCCATTTAAGCATCAACTTTTGACTCTCTTGGTATCAGTTGTTAAGTCTGACTCTCTCAAAGTTAATACATATTACAAAAGAAGAAATACTATGTGTAGATAAACAGTAACTTCATTCACAACTATATTGTGGACAACATTTATTTCAGACACTGCATATAATAGGATAATCTTCTAGTTTTGTCAGTTAGAAGTATTGCTGTATTCTTATTCAATATTCCTCTTGGTCCATACATGTCTCTAGTTGACAAACAGCTTTAAATTCATCTTGTTGCTCCTTATTATGCTTTCAGGTAAAGAAATACTGACACACTTTGGTCTGTGGAAACCAGGCTTTACCAGATGCTGTTTAGTGTGCATAAGTACACGCCTTTGGAATTATGGAATATGCCTTTAGCCTTTTAGGTTATTTCCTACCTCTGACAATAGTGAGGAGGCAGTATTACTTAATCTACAAGCCTATGACCATCATTTTCTGCAGTTTTATCACATGAAGACATCTATAGATTTTATTCTTCAGCAATTTCTCCATGTTCGTTTTGAATGAGAAGCTTTTCCCTTATCTCAATTTCCTTTTTAATTCTGCTTTAGGATTCAGGTCAGGTATAGAGTGTGCATAAGTGCTGGAGTTTCCTCAATCAAAAACTGGAACACGTGATCTCACTAACAACAGAACAAAGGAAAAGAATATGTGAAATCAAAACTGCACTTAGAAATTCACAGTATATATCGTGTTGTCTATGCTCCATCAAAATATAGATTGGAAACATCTTTAAAAGCATTGAAGTAAAACAGAATGCAGTGATATTAACTAATTTTGTCATCATCAGAAGGCACTTGAGATGTGACTTTCTGCTACTCTTGTCAGTGACTAGATGAAATGTCAATCATAATATCCAAAGCAGAACCACTCAAGGCACTACGGAATGAAACGTTATCTCTGGGGGTGAATAGAATTTTCTTGAACTAAAAAAAACTGCTGAGGTTAGAATATTAACAAGAGAAATTGTGATTTGCATTCAATTTGAGTTCCTTTTTTTCCTGACATCCCTTAAATATTGATAATAAATTTGTTTTCATTAAATGTTCTCAATTTCCTTATAAATCTAACCTAAAGTCAATATGTTCATAGTACTCTATTAAGACTGGGGATATAAAGGTTAATATAAATGTTTTCATTAAAGTCAGAAAGGCACAAAAATTCTCTCTATTTTTTTTTTTTTTTTCTTTTTGGTGGCTGGCTAGTATAGTGATTGAACACTGAATCTTAGAGTTACCAATGCCACGCTCTAACCTCCTGAGCTAACTGGCCAGTCCCTAATTCATTTTTTTAGGAAAGTAATTTTTCCTTTGTGTGAGACTATTATAATGGAGAATTGGAGTTGTTAAAAGTTTCGGGATAATAATCTCTCAAGTATTTGAATAAACATTCTAACTTCAGATAGGTGATTGGAAATCATAATTGAATTTGAACTGTACTATTAGCTAATGACAAAGTTTATGATGCAGATATATTGTCATCCATTAAAAATATTTGCATTGTAAAAGATCAAAAACATAAAGACCTACTCAAAAAATGTTCATTCAGAAGCATGTTTTCAATATTGTGAATTTTTTCCAGAGATGTGCATGCTAATCTTGTATCTTTATAGAGTTTAAAATAATAGTTCAACAGCATTTTTAAACAAATGCCTAACAAAAGAAATCTGTTGATACCAAATTTAAATGATCTCATTAAAAAAAAAAAGTTAAAATACCCTGAATAGTCTTTTTCTTCTGGTGAAACATTGCAGCTAAGGATATCTTTCTCAATATCTTTTATGTGTAAAATAGTAGAAATAATGACACATACTTTTTTGTATGGGAATGAAGAGTAAATTATTTTTAATGAGTCATATTTGAACCCACATTCCTGTAGGAGAATGTGTGTGTGTGTGTGTGTGTGTGTGTGTGTGTGTGTGTGTGTGTGTGTGTGTGTGTGTGTGTGTGTGTGTGCGCGTTGGGGTGAGGACGTATTTTAAATGTGATTGGAAAGAAGTTGATTTATTAAAGTAAAACACCATTCAGGTTTGACACAAATTAACAGGCTGAATTTAGAATAAGCATGTTCTACTTCAAACATTATCATTTACTAGGTTGCATCAACAAGAATTCATGAAAATCAAAGACAGATTTTTAAGTATTATCAAGAAACAAACTCTAAACGGAGAATGGGCCAGTAACAGGGAACTAAAGAAATGAAAAAAATATCAAAATTGTAGGGCAAGGGTAACAGGATAAAGTAAAAATAAGTTCAAAACCTATTTTAGGTTGAGTTCCTAAAGCAAGTTTGTTAGGAAGTATCTTGCAGGTGTACATCTATGGGAAAGTAAAGGAAATAGGATTGAGAAGAGGGAGAATTGAGCTGTGATACAGTAGCAAAAAGTCATAGCCATTTCAAAGAAAACACAGAGCCATTTAAAATATGTGACTCAATTTGAGCCACAAGACCAGCCACTGTAAAAAGCATGCACTGACTTGACATTTGGCTGCTTCTCACACAAGCAACTCTAGATACTGTGTTCCAGGGTGAGTAGCTATAGCAAATCAATACCCAACAATGGTTAAAGATTCTCTCAGTTAAAGATGGGAAAATAAATTACTATGGTCATTTTGTCAAATTAAATTCCATAGCTGGAATGACCCTTCAGAGATGGCCCACGTTAAGGCAAGCAGGAAGGGCCTTTCTATCCTTCGACCATTGGCTAGTCATTGGATTCATACTGACCACCAGAAGGGGCCATGACCTGTGGTAAAGCAGTTCTCTTCAGCTGAGGGCACTTTTAGGAGAGGCACCAACAGAGCAGCTGGGGGAGTGAACTCCTCAGATTTGAAGAGGAGATTGGTGTGCGTACAACATGTACTACATCATTAAACCAAACACTGAAGCATAATTTTATTAGCCTGCAGCTTTGAGAAGAGAAGGGATTGCAGCAAGAAGTCAAAAACAGAGTTGGAAGATCAGATGAAGTCATCTTCAAAATATCTTTCTTCAGGTTTCTTTAGGTAAGTAAAAGTCAAACAGACAATGTGAAAAAGGCCAGGGTTCAGAAACTCTCTTTTTGATGATAGAATCACACAATAATATCAGTATTGAGTGGAATTTGTCAGTGAAGATGTATTAATTAGACTGCTTTGAATTAGATTTCTTGTGTGCACAGCTGTTTCCAATTACATGATTATAGCTTACAAATCCAACAATTGGAATCATGTTGTTGTTGTTTTTTTTCCCCACCATCCATGGGAGAAAGCAGCATATTGTATAACTATAAAAATAAACCCTCATTCTGCAAGAGCATGAAAAGCAGAGTGAGTACTGCAGACTCCAGCCATTGAGGGAGCTCATGCAGAAATATGCCCTCTGGCTTGTCTCAGAGCTTCGTTCGCCAAGCAGATCTTAAAATTAATAGTGGGCCAGCTTTAGAAGCATTCAGTTAGGGAGTAGCCAACATAGAAATGTGTTTCCTCATTGTATCAACTCACAGATTTCAAATAAGGTGTCCCACGATCATTAATGATGCCACATAGACAGGTCAGTGGGGCTCCATCACCCTTGCTTTTTATCAATCTTCCTAGGTATTATGGACTTAGAGCCCAGGAAAATAACTTGTAGCACATGCAGCCAGAAGAGGTCACAGGTTTATCTCTCAGGCTCTTTGTTCAGACAGATCTGGTTTTGAATCCCAGTCTCTCCACGTAGTCTGTCTGATTTTTTAAAATTTAATTAAGGTCATAAGATAATATTCATCAGAAAGGTGATTGTGATGATGACATAAGGTATTTTAAACAAATTATTGAGGAGAGATGTTGTTTCAGCCTATTAATTAATTAGTAACATTTGTCCACTCAGTTTAGTGAACATTTTGTATGTGCCATCCATAATTATTTTTTTTACATATATTGACTAATAGAATTCTCAAGTGAAATTCATTCAGCCAGTACTATTATTATTCCCATATTGTAGATGAAGACCTAAGGCTTAAAGAGGTTGTATAAATTGCCCAACATGACTCTGCTAGTAAGTAGCAAAGCCAGTATTATGAATTAGCGATACTTAGAAACAGATAGAAGTATTGACAAACAGTAAATGTTAGGTCCTGTGGTCACTAGTTCTATAGTGCTACTAATACTCCTTCTACTGTTACTGCCATTGCTATTATTCCACATTGCAAGGATACTAGGAGAAAGTACAGTCTGGCTACAGAATTATTTTATCACATGTACTTCTGGTTGAAACCTTTGTTCCTTATGATACCATTTAGCTGAAAATCATGTCTACTTTGTGATTCTTACAGTTTTAAATTATTTTTATATTTACCATCTAATTTGCACTGTTCAAAATCTCTAGCATATTACTTGTGAGAAATATTACTCTATTGTAGATGTGAAAATTATTGAAGCACAATAACAGGAGAGGAAATAGGCAAGATCTCAAACTTGGGAAGTGGAAGGACTGGAATTAGGACTCTGATCTGATATTTTGTCCACTAAGTTTATTGTAAAAGGGGAAAAAATATCAACAAATTTAAGTGTCTCATTGATCTGCTGAATCACATGGGTAGATTTTCACCCCATTTGATGCCAGTGTATTTGGGATGGCATGATATAAAATACAGGTTATGTATGGTAAATGTTTTACTTTGAGGGTCCTGCATGCTCCCTCAGTGTTAAATTGTCATGCACAAAAACAGCTGAAGCTCAACAGCAAAGAAGGATCTGCCTGATTGACAATGTATAGGTATCAAGGGAAACATAGAGCCATTTAAAACATGTGATCCAATTTGAGCCACAAGTCCAGTCACTTCAAAAAGCATGCACTGACTTGATATTTGGCTATTTCTCACACAGACAACACTAGGTAAAGGGTTCCAGAGTAAATAGCAATAGGAAATCAATGCTCAACAATGGTTAAAGTTTCTCTCAATCAAAGGTGAGAAAATAAATTACCTGTGGACATTTTGTCAAACCACATTACTCATGGTCAGTTCAAAAGATGATTTACTGATCCAGATTAATCTAGATTGGCTGTGGATGTAACATTCTAATTTTAAGACAAAGGGAAGGAAAGAAAAAGGGAAAGCATTATTAGAAGGTAAACCCAATGCCATGGAAGAGCTCTAGATCTGGAAACAGAACTTTCTGTTTTGAATTCTGGCACTAGAGCTTAATTCTTTGCATAATCTTGGTCATATCCTTTCAATCGTTTAGCCTATATTCTTTATGTGTAAATTGAAGAGCTTGAATTTAGCAGTGAATTTAAGGCCCTCTCCAAAAGTGAGTTCTGAAGATATTTTTAAATTGTGTGTACAATTTGTTGCCCTTATCCCTGATGAAGGAATGGTCTAGTCAGTTTCCTAAACTTCAGTCATTCACATACTAACTTCACGATTTTTATACATCGACCTATACAATTTTTTACTGATCTTTTCCTTTATGTTGGCTCATAATTATACTCACATTTCTTTAAAATCAAATCAAATTAAATCAACATTGTAAATATAAAGCCAAACTTGACTTAAACAGAAGTGTAATTATAAAACCATAAATTCAACAAAAGAAAAGCATCTTTGTTAAACTCAAGCTAGATTACTTGCTTAGGGGTATTAGCTTAAAATTTATTCTCTTTTTTATAGTGTAAAATTAACACATATTGAAGTGGTCAAAGAGTTATTACAAACATATCAAGATTTTCTTGTTGGTTAATTAATGAAAAATTAAAATAAATGTTTTTATGGATTCAATTTTGTTTTTTAAACAATGTCTGTTAGGTACCACCAAAAATGATTTTTAGATCCAGGTAGTTATGTGTACCAAATGTTAAAACATTCTACATTTCCTTATTTAGGTAATATGTGTCAAGTATTCTGCCAGACAAAAAGAGTAAACTCACTTGAACAACAGTTTTGCCTTCAAGGAACTTATATATTATTAAATAGGGGAGAAGGGTTATACACATAAGTTAACTACAGAGACAGAGTGAAGCTATTAAATACCCTGGAGCCAAAGACTGAAAATCCCCCACCCAGTCAAACTAGGTTTCTTTTCCTTATGTACACCAGAGTGTATCATAGGACTTCTAAAGTAGCCGTGCCTCTTACTGGAAATACACTGTAGTAAATGAACTTTTAGAAAGAGAAACTTCCTCTTATTATAGATTAATTTTAAATGTCTTCACCTCTGAGACTGTCTCCTCATCTTCACCATTACATTCTTTCTATTTCATATAAATTACTATTACCTGGTGTTAGTTGTTGTGTGTGTGTGTGTGTGTGTGTGTGTGTGTGTATTTATTCAGATGTGTCCTTATTTTCTTTTTCTCTCTACTAGAATGCCCACTCCACAGAATACTGACCCTTGTCTGTTCTGTGTAATGTGTGTTTTGTGTAATTCACACAGTAATGAATTTTGTGAGCTATTTGAAACCAAGCTAATAACTTAAAATCAGTCAAGGATATTTACATGATAAGAATCAGAAAAAAACTACATATGTATTTTTTTTTTCCCCTAGGGAAATGATTGTTAAACATTTACCAGCACACGACTTGCTCTTTCTCAGTGCCTAGCAGGTGCCTGTAAATGGAAGAGGGCCAGTAAATGTTTGCTGATAGAATAAAATAAATTAAGGCATGAATAGTTTCATCTGGAATTGTAGTAAGCTGACTACACTCACAAAGCCTGGATAGACACTGTTCTAAGGAGAGGGGAACTGGCTGAGCTATCTATCTATCTATCTATCTATCCATCCATCCATCTATCTCCCTATCTTAGGTGCAGGAGTCCAATTTTAAACAATTTTCCTAAGGGCTTAAATAGACAATATCATTGAGCAATATTGCACTGATGTTCCATAATTGTTCTTCATTATAGTCACTAATAATTACTGTTAAATACACTTGCATGTTAAAGAGATAAGTTTGGGACATTCACCAGCCCTAGTGGATTGGGGTATGTGTGTATGTGTGTGTGTGTGTGAGATGTGTGTGTGTTTACTTCTTGTCTATAAACAGTATATGATCAATTGATACTCAGATGGGTTTTAGAATTTGAAAAAAAGACAAAACACTGGAAAATATTTCCAGCACATTTGTGTAGTAAAGCATACTCTACCAAGCTGACTTTAATACAAATAGATGATTTAATGATTGCCTACATTGTGTGTGTGTGTGTGTATGGTTTTCTGTATTCACACATTAGGAGACAATGTAGATCACTGCATATTGGTGTAAGCCATATTCAGAAGATTCTTTGTCACTTTATAGTAAAAGTTAAAGATACATATTATACATATACTCTACCTTATAGATATAGAAATATAACATAATGTTTAAGGATAACAATATTTGAATCATTGAGTATAAGTTACAAATCAGCTATATGGCTTGGGATAAACTACTAAAACTCTCAATTTCAGATTTCTCACCTGTAAATTTTTAAAAATTACATACTTTCCTGCTAATTTTAAGAATTGAATAGATGTCTATAGAATGTTTGGCCAAGTGCTTGTGATATATTAATCTATTAAGTTCTCCAAAGGAACAGAATCAATAGAACATATATGTGTACATTGACAGAAATTTTTATAAGGAGTTGGCTCACATGATATGGAGGTTGACAAGTTTTAAGATCTGCAGTCAGCTAGCTGGAGACCCAGGAGAACTCAAGGTGTGATTCCAGTCTGAGTTCAAACGGCTGAGAACCAAGAGAACCAATGGTGTAGTTCCAATACAAAAATGAACAGACTGAAGACCCAAGAATACCTGATGCTCTAGTTCTAGCATGAAGGCAAGAAAAACATATGTCTTAGCTGGAAGGCAGTTAGTCAGGAGGATTTCCTTCTTAATAGTGCTGACAGATAAGCCTTTTTCTTCAACTCAGCCTTCAACTAATTGGATGAAGCCCATCAAAACTAAAGAGTCCAATGTGCTTGACTAAGTCTACCAATTCAAATGTTAATCTCATCCAGAAACACCCTTATAGGCGTTCTCCAAAACGATGTTTAACTATTTCTCTGGACAGCTTGTGGCCCAGTCAAGTTGACACATAAAGTTAACCATCACAGTTAAATTCCCAATATATGTTATTTTAATAATTATTACTATTTTTATAATTATTCCTATTAGGTGCAAAGCATTGTGCTGGGTGTTTTCACATGTGGTATCTTTTGCAGACATCATTCCTTCACATTTAGTATTTCAATTATTAAATCTCAAAAGTACTGTCATGGAAACTTATTACATTACCATTAGCTTTAACTAAAAAAAATTTTTTTGAGAGACCTTATCATTCAACCGTATATTCCTCTGCTCTATTGCACATAGTAGGGCCTTCAGGAACTCTTTGTTGAATATACATTGGGAAAATCTAGAGCAGAACTCAGGGGCTTTATTCATGAAAACAGAATTGTGCATTTGTTATCAGAGAAAGCATGAACTTATTTCAGCAAATGTTATTTGCATTAATTTTTCTTACTTTTGTCCTTAACAAAGTCCATGGCTAAGATTTATTTTTTAAATAGTTAGAGGTCACTATAAAAAAATGACCTCTGAATGCAAGAATAGCAACATAGTTAAAAAGTTTATGGTTTGGATAGCAGCGTTAATACAGACTAGGGAACTTATTTGGCAATCTCTTCCCCCTCCCCTAGGTAGCTTGATGAATGACCATTTCCTTTATTCTGTGTTCAGACGTTTTATGGGCCATAGAGAGTGCAAGATCAGAGTTATTTGTGCCTGAAATTTAAAAAAGAAAAAAAAAAGTTTTATCCAGCCACACTTAAATAAACACAGTAAAAGACCTGAACAAAGCATTTCCAAATACTAAAAATTCCACTTTTCAGAGAAATTTTGATAGTGTTTGCAAATTTTAAAAAAACAAAACAAAACAAAAAAAACCACTATCTTTGTGGTTTCAATGTAAGGTCAAGGCCCCCAGGACAGCAAATTATTTTAGGAACTGGCATTCATTCAGAGCTCACTTGAATTACAGGAAGGGGTATGCAAGATTGCTTAACTAAAGCTCTATTTAATTTGGAACACTTTTAGATATCTAGAAGGATCATTGAAACATTGAGACCACCATCAATTTGGATAAACTGAATAAAAGCTTCATTCCAGCCTTTGGTAGAAACACACAATAGAGGATGAAAAAGAAGGATCCTAAGTCTTAAGCCTGAGTTCCAAAGTTTCTACTCATGATATTCTAGACATTCAGGGACAATCATTTTTGATATACACAAACACGTCTTCCATCATTAGACAGCGCATGCTGAAAATGGGTTCACTATCTCAATACTCTAATTTTAACAATGCTCCTTATTCACGACTCCCCAGTGGAAGGAAATACCTAAATTTTTCTCTCCCTAAATTTGTCTCAGGAACACGTGCACATATTTTGTGCTACTATCATTTCTCCTTCTCAACTCCTATATTCAACACACTTTTGAATATTATTGACTTTACCTCCTAAGTTTCTCTTGAAACCACACATTTCACTTTATCTCAAATACCATCTCTTCCCAATTATGCGTTACCGTAAACTTTCATCCAAATAATTTTGAAAATGTTTCCTGCACAATTCTCCCTTCTCCACAGAACACGAAAGAGTGATCCATCTAACTAAAAAGTGATCTGACCCAGTAATTCTATGAAAAGCTTCTATAGCTGTAAGCATGAACTGCAAGCTTCTAATGCTGTCTTACATGATGTTCCTGAGGTGGCTACTGCTTCTCTCACTAGTCACTCATCCCACCTGTGCTCCCCTCTCCACCGCACCAAACTGCTGCCATCCTATGAAAGCAACTCCTGTTCTCATCTCTGTTGTACTTGGCATAACCAATTACCCAAAGTCCAATTCATTTCCTGCCACCTGCTCATTTACCTGGCCAAAGCCACCAGTTCTCTGACCCCATATGAGTTGACACTTCCTTCCCTGACAGGCCAGGAATTGTTCATGTATCTTTCTCATGTGTTCACATTAGATTTATCATATTGTGATGCAGCCGGTTCTCCCAGTGCACTCAATAGCCCATTTTTGTAGCTGTATTTCCAACTAATCTTTGAGGGCAAACTGTGACAGATTTGTCAATGAAAATTAAGGCCTAATCACAGGTTCTGGACATAGAAGTGGCTCAATAAATATTTGTAGAAGGAAGAAAAAAGGAGTACTGCTATAGGGAGGAATTAACAGGAACATAGATAATATCTCTCCTCTCTATTTTCCTCCCTCTCTCCCCTCCCTCTGCTACTTAGAATCATGTTATTCCTGATTCCTTTTCTACAATAGCATGCATACTGATGAACTATCTCCAAAGCATTCTGGAGATGCTGATGGAATAAAAGAAGGAGACAAGGAGAAGGAAAAGTAGAATATGGAACAGTAGCAGGAAAAGATTTAACACTCATCAAACACTATTATGTGCTAGGTATTCTGCCAAGTATTTCCAGCATTTATCATTACATCTTCACATCAGCAGCACATAATTGGCACAGTTATCACTCCCATTTAACATATAAGGAAACTGAGACATAACAATAGGTACATCCAGGAACTGAACCTGTGTCTGTCCACCTGTCTCCCAAGTACCCACTCTTTATGAAGCCACTCAGCCTCCCTCCCTGTACATTAAACCATTAAACTGCTACTCAAGTCATTAGATATGTACAGAACTCTTCAGTGAAACCCTTCGGTTCCTCTAGATCATAGAGCCAGAACTCAAGCTTTGGGGATATTCTCACTGATGTTTATTTAGAAATGCTTCAGGGAATTAAAGCACATGTCTGTCTTTTTCCTATCCATATTACCTCCACCCTGTGCGAACACTTTTCTCCATGACCATCCTGCCCAACAGCAGTGCAGTGACAGGGTAATGGAAAAAACTTTTTGTCCTAGGGGCACATACCAATCTTGCCCAAGTCCAGAGTACATGTTAGGAGTGAAAATCTGTGTCCACAAAGTCCTTCCCACACCTTGGGTTTTTCCCTTTGCTGTGAATCTCCTGACGGCTTCCTCTGACATTGCATGCTTCTCAAGATCTCCAGGCGCCTCTCCCTGTCACAGTCCATTACATTGCTAGCTGCTGAGAGATGAAAGTTGCTGTTAATGCACTTGATGCAACCCCTCTCTATAAGCCGCCTTGATTTTAGGTCCTGCGTTGTAATTTCTTTGTCAGATATTGCATGGGGACAGGGCTCCCCAACTCAGTATTCACAGGTGCTATTTCTGGAGTGTTTGAATTTTGCCCTTTGCTTTTCTGAAACCTGCACAAACTTGTGCATTGTAAGTGTGTGATATATACCAAATATTCACTGAATGAGTAGAAAAAGAACAATTGGTCATTGTTGTTCATATTTCTCAAATGCACCCTCCTCTCTGTTCCTTGCATTTACTGCTCTGTCTACATAGATGAGCTTTCTTCCTCCTTTTGAGTTGACGTGATCCTACCTAAATTTTGGGATGCAGCTGAGGACATCTCCTGTTCTATGAAATCAGACTAAGTCCACATTGTTTCCTTCTGTTACAGTTCTGTTCTCACTGGGCTGTGATGGCTCATTTACTCATGTGTGTATGGTGTCTACAATTAGCCTCTTTGCTTTTCAAAATCAGGGGCTACGGCTCTCCATCCATCTCTAGTATTTTCTATTGTAGCTGGAACCCAGATTTGATTCAATATTTTGTCTGCGTGAATAAATAAGTATTTTAAAGGTTTTTTTTAAAGCTCAGGATAAGCATATCAGCTCAATCACCTTACATACTAGTGAGCAATGGTAATTGGAAGTTAAAAAAGAAGTAACATTTTACACTAAGTTGTATCATCACTGAGCTGAGTTTTAAAGGAAATTTAGGGTTATGCAGGCTGGGCATTTGCAGTAAAATCTGTAAGAAAGCACCAAGTTAAAAATTAAATAACAACAAAAAAATGTGTCTGGAGAAAAACTCATGCATTGCTTAGAGGTCAAATTTCTGTGCTGGCATTAAAGGGAGTATTTTGTAGAATGTCCCCAAGTCTCAAATATTTGTGGTCTCCCATCAGGCAAAAGCTAGACAGATTGGTATCATTAAAAGGAAGTGATTGGGAACTAGTAAATCAGATAGGGTATGCTCCATTTGAAGAGAACATTCCTTAACCTGGATAAGTCATGTTGGAATAATATTTTCAGAGCAGCTTTAAATCTGTTGTTTTCTGTGAAATCTCCCACTTTTAAAAGTTGATAACATATTTAATATATTTTTTTAATGTTTAGGTCAAGCTAAGTATATCTTGATCCACAGGCCTCCAATATATAACTTCTAAGATAAAATTTTGGTCAATTTTTACCCTAAAAGGTGACTTGGGGAAGGGGTTGAGCAGAATGAATGCGGAGATGTAGATCAGGTTTGCATTTTAAAGATAATTTCTGCCCAGCTTCCAGTATTATTCGTAATATGGGCCCTTGGAAACTTGTTCCTAACCCTTTGAAGTGCTTGTTAAAAATGCTTGTTCCAGGGTCCCACCCTAGAATTTTGGACTTAAAGTAGCTTGAGAGTCTACTGGAGAGACTGAGTACTCATGTAAAAGGGGAAGCCCAAAAGGATAAAGATTACATAGTATGTTTTCTCCTCATTGGAAGAAGAGATGATTTTGCTGCAGAATTCAACATTATGAAATAAATTTTCCTTCTTACCCGCTGTATAAATTGAGGTATGCCTTTTCTTACAGCGATAATGGCAATCTTTGAAATATTAGAGACTGTGAAAGTTGACCTGCTAGATAGTGCAAATGTCACTCATTTGTAAATTAGAGTTTTATTTATTGACTTAATAACTCCTGAGTAATCATAGTCCATGGCATCCCAGTACACAGACATCTCCTGATTAGTGTGCATTATTGTCCTGGAAAATGATGCTTTTATTGTCTGATGTAGGCCAATGCAAGTTTTCAACATGCTTGCTCCAAATATGTCCACAATTTAAAAAAACACATTACTGTCACTAAAATTAATGACTGTTATGCTTACCCACAAAAAGGAGACTCCATCACTCACGCTGAAGCAGCAAAGGATGTCATAAGGTAATTCCGATTGGATGTATTAAGATATAATTACTTACATTTCCATTTACAAAATTAATAAAATTATCAAATCCTAATGTAAAAGCCTTTTACTGTCACCAATGGAGCTTTCCTTTTTCTGAACTGTTTCATCTTTACACTCTAACTATTATTAAAAATTTTACCAAAGAGAAAGTAATAGTCAACTCCAAGTTATGTGAAATATTTTTACACAATCCTGGAGCCCTAGGATTTTTATATTGGGAAACTATGGCTGAAATTTCCACTTTCATTAGGTGAAATATCGGGGAGTTTATATTTATTATTTAATTAAAACTGGCCTCAGTTAATGGTGAGACTGAAACAGATTAAGTGTCTTATTCAAGAATATACCATCTGGTAAATCATAATGCTGGGAAAAGAGGGGTGCAAAACCCTGGCATGTGCCTGTCCAAATCCTGGGCTGTTCCTGTCAACTGAAGTATAGGTAGACCAAATTTTATAAAAATTATCAAATGCTGCAAAAGGCTTTTACAAAATCAAAAGTATTATAGCTTGCATAGTGGCACAAAATGAGTTTTTTAGTCTCAAAAAATACTTTAACCCCAATGGTGCCAACTTAGGGAAAAATGCCTACAGTTTCCTTAAAATGAGAAACTATTATTATTTAATTTTGGGATAGTGCCAGTTTACAGACCATCTCTCATTGAGAAAAATCATATGAAAAATCTCTTATGGATGAAAATATGAAGGGAGAGTAGAGTGGAAAGAGCACATGGTGAGGAGAGCTTGAGGCTTTCCTTCCATATGGTTGCCCAATCCCAAGAATTGATCTCAAAAATGCTAAAGGTTCCATATCAGGAATGGAAATATAAAGGATAATACCAAAAAACGCAAAGCCAACTGCATTCATTCATTCATTCAGTATTAATTGAAGGCTTTGCAAAGTATTCCTTAATGCTCTTAAAGGGGAAAAAAATGCAGAAACCATTAGGGATATTTCACCCTGTCATGGGGCTTAGCTATAAATCAACACTTTAAATCAAATTGTTGATAGAAGTCTTTTTAGGCAGGAATCTTTGAAACTGCATTAATGAATTAAAAGTGTGCATAATGAGCAAAGCATCTTAATACACACTAATGCTTTACACATCAAATATATTCTCTTTGTTTCAGATGTATGGTTCAGGCTTATTGCATTTTTGATCACATGACTCAAAAATTAGAAGAACAAAATCAAAACAAAAATTTGGATTGTTTGTTCATTCAGTACTCATGGATTGCCACCTTCTGTGTCTGAGGCTTGCGTTAAGAACTAGGATTATAGATGTCAATAAACACGGCTCAAATCTTCAAAAAGCCTATGACCTGTTAATAATGGCTTACCAGGCCATTGGCACTGAGCCTTAGGTTACTTCTACCTACTCTGAAAAGGCTGGTTAAAATTTTGTTCTCTTCTCTTTTCAGACAAAGTTCAATGAATACTCAAAGGGCTGCATAGAAATATTACGTTATAAACCAAATGTGTAGATGTTCTAGGAGTATTTTGCACAAGGCTGATGTGCAGATTCATTTTATATCACTATTATCAGTGAACAAATCTTGCCTTTTCAGTCTTTCTCATCAGTGTAGGGTTATAGCCTGTGTTTAATTTATTTGATATTCATTACCATTTTTACCCTTATTTGGAGAGTACTGTGTACTAGGTAGTCAGTATTGTAGAGATTTTAAATGCATTATCTTGAATTTGACCCTAAACACAATCCAAGCACTAGTATTATCTTTTAAATTTTAAAAAACACATTGCAATTGTATGTACTTATGACGTACAATCTGATGTTTTGGTACATATGTGTTTTACCATAATCAGGTCAGGGTAGTTAATGTATCCATCATCTCATGCATTTATCATTTCTTTGTGGCAAAAACATTCAACAGCCTCTCTTCTAGCTATTATGTAATATACAAAACTTAACTGTTAACCACAGTCACCCCACTGTGCAATAGAACACCAGAACTTATTCTTCCTATCTAATTGTAATTCTGTACCTGTTGGCCATCCAAGCACTATTATTATCCATATACTACAAATGAAAAAATGAGGTTTAGGGAAATTAGGTGACTTGCCCAAGTTCGTGAAGGTGTCATGTGACCAGGCCAGGTTTCAAACTCAGATAGCCAATTAATTCCTAAAGTAAAGGCTTTTAATCTCTTGATTATCATTGCATTGGGTCTTTGTTAAAACAAACAGACAAGCAAACAAACAAAACAGGCAAAATAAAAAACTCCCACAAAACCACAACTCCTTTATTCTTTTGGATATATAGCCAGAAATTGAATCATTGGATCTATTTTTAATTTTTTGAGGAACCTCAATACTGTTTTCTATAGTGCCTGCACTACAGCATTATTCACAGTAGCCAAAATATGGAAACAAGCCAAATTATCAAAGGTCCGTGGAGAAATAAGTGGATAAAGAAAATGGGGTATATACATGCAACAAAATATTACCCAGTCTTAAAAAATAAAATAAATACTGCAATTTATGACAACAGAGATGAACCTAGAGGACATTATGCTAAGTGAGATGAATCAATCACAGAAGGACAAATATTGCATGATTCCATTTATATGAGGTATAAAATTTAGTCAAACTTATAGAAACAGGGAATAAAATGGTGATTGCCAAGGGTTGGGGGGAGGGAGAAATGGGTCATCATTTTTCAACGCATATAAAATTTCTGTTATATAAAATGAGTAAGTTCTACAGATCTGCAGTATAACGTAGTACCTATAGTTGACAGCACTTTAAAGGATGTGCACTTTAAAGGATGGATCTTGTGTTAAGTGTTCTTACAAAAAAAAAAAAAGACTGGAAAAGAACACAAAGAAATTTTTGAAGGTGATGGATGTGTTTAGCACCTTGGTTATAGCAATGGTATCACAGACATATGTCCAAATGCATCAAGATGTATACATTAAAAGTGTGCAAATTTTTGTTTATCAATTATATCTCAATATAGCTTAAAAACAACCCCCCCCCCAAAAAAAATCTGCCCCATTTCTAGCCATAATTATTAGCCTCTTTCTGTAGTTTACAATGAAAAGCATGGAACTGGATATTTTGTAAAGAAAACAAAATTTATTCCTCACAGAATCTGAGGCTGGGAAATCCAAAGTCCAGGGAACACATCTTCTAAAAGCTTTCTTTTGTGGTGATTTCAGTGACGGGAGAGTATTACATTGTGAAAATGGCGAAGCAGAGAGAGAGCAGGAGGCCAACTTCCTCATTCGCTCTTCTTTTAAAGCCCTCCAAACCACGCTCATGACCACAATTTTTAATCCATTCACTGCAGCATGATCCTACAATCTAGTCATCTCTTCAAGGCCCCACCTTTCAATTACCATACTAGGATTTCCCACCCTTAACAGTTACAGTGGGGATTAAGCTTCTAATATATGAAACCTGAGGGACACAATTCTGGCTTCAGTGAGTTTTAGGGGGACATAATTCAATCTGCTACACCATAAAACCATTCTGGGAGCCAAACACTAGACTCATTAGAATCAAGGGCTCCTAAGCTCTCCAAGGCAGCTCAGCATCAGATACGATGGAAGAATTTCTTGGGATCCATCTCCAATTGGGTTGTAGTAGAGCTTTTTCTTTGTGCTTGATGCTGTTATTGTGCAATCATGTATAGTAGTTTTATATTTACTTGTCTTTCCCACTGATTTTGATCCTCCAAAACTGTTTATGCTTTTCTTGCCTTTATAACTTCGGTCCGGAGCACAGGATCTGACAATGAAAATATAAGAATATATGTTGAATAAAAAATAAATAGCCATATGAGAAAATGAAAGCAATACTACTCATTCTGTCTTGCTGACTATAATTAAACCACATAATTTTACTGGGTTCTGAAAATTTATGTCTAGGAATAGGCGAGCTAAGTAGGAAAATATTTCACTCAAATTTTATTGCCATTCTTGGAGTCCCAATTAACTAAGAAGAAAAAAATAAATGACAGAAAGGGAAGTCTGTGACAAAGGTAATATTTGTTCTTACTGGTTATATTTCGTAGGTAGTGTTTTGTGTGAAATGGTTTAAAGCAGTGGTTCTCATACTGGTGTCCTGAACCATCAGCATCTACATCATTGGAGAAGTATTAGATTCAAACATATTAGGCGTGAGGTTTGGCAATTTGAAATTTGAAAACCGTTGGTGTAATTATTCACAGCCCCTAGGTACTAGTTAGGTACATGAAAGAGAAATTAACCACAGCAGTCTTGAATTGGCATTTTGTCACTTATTTTATACTGTGTGCTGGGGGGATGTCGCTGGGCCTAGTCAGGCCTCTTTGAAGCACAATCTGAGAAAACACTCTTGGACCTGTAGTTGTGGATTATTATAATAGCACCACTGTGGATTGAATTGTGTCCCCCAAAGTCTACATATGAGAAACTTAACCCATGCTATGACAGTGTTAAGAGGGTGGGAAATCCTATTATGGTAATTGAAAGACGGGACTTGAAAGGGTGATTAGATTGTGAGGACCAGGTCCGAGTAAAGGAATTAATGTACTGATGGTTAAATGATGGTCATGGGTGTGGGCTCTGAGGGCTGTAAAAAGAGGAGTGTGGAGTTAGCTTTCTCTCTCTACTTCTGCCATCTGCCATGTGATACCCTGCTCTGCTGTGAATAGTCACTACCCACCAACAAAACTGTCACCACATGTATTTCCTGGACATTGGACTTCCCAGCCTCTGAAAGTGTATGCTATCAATATTGTTTCTTTACAGATTACCCAGTTTCAAGTGTTTCTGTTATAAGCAACAGAAATGGACTAATACAAGCTCTCAATGACCATATTAACAGAATGCCATTGGACACTCCCATGTGTGTACACAGTAGGCACTCAATAAACATCATTGATGTAACAGATGACCCCCAGATCATTCCAAGGAGTTTACCTTCTGCTAATGGGCTGAAATAATCCCCGGCCAGAGTAGGAAATGCAACATCTGAGCCCTCAGCTTCTGATACTGTTCTCTGTGAGATTGTGTCTCCTCTTTCCTCACGCAACTGTGTAATCTTCTCTCTTCAGTTGCTTTCAGGGAAATTCATTTACAATTACCTATTGGTTATTATTGGGTGAGCAAGGCCATGCGCTTCTTGTTATTCTTTATTACTGTGTCATTTTCTCAAATAAACAAACAACAAAACAACCCAAAAGCACAGAGGCAGCATCTGGAAGATGTTCTTTGCAGACAGATCACACTGCCTGCGTGTTTGCGGCAAGCTCTATTGTGCGGTGCTGGAATGACTTCTGGGAGTACATGCTCTTTATCTACCCAAGTGAGAGCTTTTATTTTCCTGTCTTCCTCAAGGAGAAGACAGTACAATCACAGTTTAGTAAAGCAAAGTCAAAAGGAGAAAGAGGGAGAGAATAGTATGAACAAAGCATTTGTCAGACAAGGGCTCTCTTTTCCTTTGCTTTGTTGTCAGCCTTAATAAAACTAACACACCTGGCCAGTGACGCAAACCACCCCAGCTTCCATGTAGATCATCCAGTTCAGAGAATAAGGTGAGTCTGTGCCTGGAAAAACTTCCATTGGATTGAAGCCAATTTTCAGGGAATTTTCACTGCAGCTCAAGGCTGATGGAAGCATTAACTCACTGGTGTTAAGACATTCCAGTGACAGGTAACACTCAATTCTATCTTGGAGCATCAATATTGCAAAATCCACTCTAGATATAAATCTGGTTTGTATATGTTTAATGTATTTCAAAGACACTGCAAACTATTGATTTTTTTTTTTCTCCTTCAAGAAAATAAAAGAAGCATACCAGCATGTCCTTGGGCAATTGACGTAACTCACACGTGTCTCTCTCCTCATCTGCATTAAGTACAGAACTAAAAACTCATTTATTTTGCATTCATGTATTGAGTGTATAGTATATATTAAATACAGATGATGAATGAAAATAGGAAGGGCCAGGAAGGGAGCAGAAAGAACAGGCTAAGAAAAGAGGCAAAGGTGAGATGCTCGGTGTCAAAGGGGTAAACATTTAGTAAGAGCACACTTAAAATAAAAGTTCTGTGAATGTTATAAGAAATGCATGTAGCAGGTAGTGGGCCAGCACAGAAAAAGTAATAACTCAATTTGAGTGTCTCAGAGAATGAGTTACAAAAGGGATGGCAATTGAGTTATTCATTGGGAGAACACAGACGAATGATCTGTGGGAGGAAAAAGGGTGAGTGTTTTGTAAGAAGAAGATGAACATTTTCAAAAGGATAGAGCCAAAAGAAGGCGTTGTAGGACCCTGCTCTGCATAAGGGAGAGTGATGAAAAATAAACAAGTTTGGAAAGTGTTACAGTACATAACTCCAGTTTTTTATTTTTTTTAATGAAAACAAAAGTGCACCAAAATGTTAACAATGATTATCTCTATAATAAGAATATAAGTTGATTTTTTTCTTTTACTTCATACTATGTGGTATTTTCCAAACATTCTCCAATGAGCAAATACTGTTTTCAGATCACAATAAAGTACTGTAATGTATTACATCCATCACAAAGGGTCATGGTGTAGATTAAATGGGACTACGGATTCAGTTAACCTAATGAGTATTTGCAGGCCTATTGCATGCAATACGCTCTGCTAATTTTAAGGCCTGAGGAGATAAAAGGCAAAGTGCCTATTTTCTTGAAGCTCATTGTTTTTACAAAGGAGACAGCAACACAGCCCAACAAAAGAGGGAAGTCAGGTTACACGAAAGCATCAGAGAGGATCCCTAACTTCAGAACAAAGTTTCCTAGGATAGTGTACTAAAGGAGAGGATACCTGATCCAGGCTCACCTTTAATGGACAGGTAGAAAAGGGTGGTCTGAAAGGAAAATGCAGCATGTACAGAGGTTGGGCTGTGAAGTGCTGTTGGGGAAAATCACAAGCAGTTCCCTATAGTAACATAGGATCAGAAGAGTGAGCCCCTCCATTAGAGGGAATCATATGGAATCTTCAGTACCCAGCTTTAGGAATAGCCAGCTTTCATTTAAATCTCATATGGCTGGAGAAGGAGCCTTTTAAATGGTTAAGATATGAAGAGTTAGTTTACCATGGAATGAGGTTCTAGATAGCCTGGAACATCTCTTAAGAGAGAGAGAATAGGGGCCATTAGTATATAAGAGCTGAAAACCAGTATTGTAGGGGCTTGAGCTCCAGGAGATGCCAGATGGAAGCTGAGGCTGTACCTGGTGCTGATTGGGTTTTCACTGATGAGTAAGTCAAAATTATTATTTAGTGGCCATCCGCTACTTTTAAGTTTGTTCTGAAAATTTTCCTTTTGGAAACTCCCTTCAATGACTCCATGTGATTCTGGTATGTAGGGACAAGGTAAACACTTTACAGAAATGTGTGAGAACACTAAGGGAGAGAAGATTAGTTAGAAAAATGCAATAAGGAGATTGTGGAGTTATCATGGAGCTATATGGGAAATCTTTTCTTGGGAATAAAGGCAGTGAAGAAAAAGGTGAAATTGGGTTGGGAGAAAAAGTCAGAGATAGCCAAAGGAGAATAAAGAGTTGCAAAAAGGAGTGGAGGACTGTGGGGAGGAAGAGGAGGAAACACAAGGACCATGAAACTTCACGACATGCTTTAATCACCTGGGATTAGTTATGTCTGACACCAGTACTACCTATTGAACTTCTCCATTGGAAGAGTCAATATATTCTTTTATTTTCTTAAATTAGTTTACATGTGCTAATCATGTATTGGGCAATATCTGGTATATATGGAATCTCCCATAAATAATGAATGACAGGGAGAAGAGGAAGGCTAGAGGCAGAGAGTAAAGGAAGAGGCAAAGATAAAGAGCTCAGCATCTGGTGGATGAAACAAGATAGGCAGGGACAAAGCCAGACAAAGTGCAGTCCTGGAGAAGGCTGATCAGATTTTCTGTTGGTTGTTTCTGTTTCTGTTTTTTGGCTCCGTGGTTCTTTTATTAGCAGACTTGTATTCTATGAGCCTTCCCTTACATATGTAGAGAACATTGTCTTCTTATTTTTATGCTAACAAAAATTACTTACTATTTTGTTTAATCATACTCTGACTTATGGTATTTCCAGAGAAGAACATACAACATGGAGTTTTAGAGGAAAAGGTGGATATAGCAGCTATCACATGGCCTACAGTTGAAACTATTTCATCTTTGTATTACCTATTGCTATATAACAAATTTGGAGTATTCACAAAAATAATGCACATGCTTCACAGTTTCTAGGGGTAAGAAATATGTGCATGGCTTATCTGTGTCTTGCAGTTCAGGGTCTCTCACCAGACTGTAGTCAAGGTTCATACAGGCCATAGATCTCATTTGAAAGCTCATTTGGGAAAGGATCTGCTTGCAAGCTAATATGATTGTTGGTAGGATTTGGTTCTTTGTAGGCTGGCAGACTGAGAGACCTCAGTTACTTCTTGTCTTCTAGCCAGAAGTCACTCTCATTTCTCTGCAACATGGGCCTCTCTATAGGGAAGCTCACAGCATGGAATCTTGATTCATCAAAAGTTATCAGGAGTGAGAGTCTACAGGGAGAGTCTGCTAGCAATATGAAAGGTATAATCCAATGTAACAAAATCATGGAAGTGACATCCCATCAATTTTTCCATAATTGCTTAGCAGAAAGTCAAAATCCCCATCTGCACTCAGGGAAGGAGGATTACAGAGGAACATAATATCAGGAGATGGGGAACACTGGCAGCCACCTTGGAGTGTGTCCTCCACAGTCTAAAATCTCTTCTGACTGTTTAAGAATACCTGAATTGATAAAGTGTAGTAGAAGCTCCAGTGGCGCAATCGGTTAGTGCGCGGTACTTATATGATAAAGTGTAGTAGACTGAATGTTGTAAAAATCATAAAAATTAAAATAGGCAGAAGGAGGTGACATTTCAAATATTTGCTTTGATGATATCTTTAATCATCTTTTTAATGTGTGTGTATGTGTGTGTGTGTACATATATATATACACATAATATCATATCATATCTTGAATTATTACACTAGAATAATACAGTCCAAGTTGGGCTCTGGGATAAGTTTAACATATGTATTAATTCCAGTTATGCAATTCACAAAACCTCTAGAAGCCTCAGCAATTTATCTACAAAATGGGGTCAGTATTATCTTAAGATATTATTGTGAGGATACATACCAAGACAAAAGAAAGAAAGACTAAAGAAAGCACTTTTCAAAGAATTTGACACCTAGTAAACACACAATAAAAATGACCTTTTATTATTTTTAGCCGAAATCCATATGGTAATAAGGGGGATATTCAGATATTGCAGCCGATTCTGTCTGACTGTGCTCTTCCTATTAAATGCATCCCTAATAAACCTTAACGGTGGACTTGAGTGTTCATCAGAGTCACCACAAGGGTCTGTTAAAACAAGGACTGGACTCCACTCCAAAAGTTTCTGACTCTGTAGGTTTGGGATGGGGCCTGAGAATTTGCATTTCTACCAAGTTCTCATGGGCTGTTGATGCTGCTGCTCTGAGGGCCACACTTTGAGAACCTCTAAACTAGGGCATTCCAGCCATAGCATCATGCTCCACCTGTTGTACAGGTGACAAATGACTGCCATTTTGTCTACTACTTTGTGCAAATGTGGCTTGTGGTTGAATTACACAAGACTGTCTTATATTTAGGCTTCTATGCAGTGCTATTTTTGTTAGTGTGAATGTTCCAGGCTGGGAGTGTCAAATCACCTTACAATATTGCTGGTGGTGGATCGTGCTCTTGTATAAAGGTGTGCAGACTCAGCAAACTTATTAGAGATGTTCTGTGCTGTTTCTCTATTTTCCCCTAAACAAGCAACTGCCCAATAGAAATCATGTGAGTTAAAAGCTACCTAAAATCAATCTTAAATTGCTTATACACAGGGATGGATTCAATAGAAATTGGGTCTAGTTTTTGCTGTAAAATTATGTGAACTCTTTGTATATTCTGGGTATCAATCCCTTATTGGATGCATAATTTGCAAAATAAATAAATAAATAAAAGTAACCTAATTAAAAAAGTGGCAAAGGAGTTGAATAGACATCTCTCAAAGGAAGACATACAAATGGCCAACAGGTATATGAAAAAATGCCCAACATCACTAATCATCAGGGAAATGCAAATCAAAACCACTTTGAGATATCACCTCATCCCAATCAGACCAGCTATTATAAAAAAGACAGAGAAAAACAAATGCTGGCAAGGATGTGGAAAAAGAGGAACCCTCCTGCACTGTTGGTGGGACTGTAAATTAGTATACCCATTATGGAGAACAGTATGGAGATTCCTTAAACAACTACAGGTAGAACTTCCATATGATCCAGCAATCCCACTACTGGGGATATATCCAGAGGATTGAAAAACATCATGTCAAAGGGATACCTGCACTCCCATATTTATCATAGCTTTTTTTACAATAGCCAGGCAACGGAACCAACCTAAATATCCATTGATGGATGACTGGATAAGGAAATTGTGGTATACATACACAATGGAATACTATTCAGCCATAAAAAAATGAAATTCTACCATTTATAGAAACATGGATAAGGCTGGAGAAAATTATTCTAAGTGAAACAACCCAGAAACAGAGAAAAAAGACATACCCGTGTTTTCACTCATAATTGGGAACTGAATCCATCAATAAACAAATGACAATAAAGAGAGACAGAGAGAAAGAAAGAAAGAAAGAACAATCACAGTAACACATGGAACTTTTAGAAAACTAGAGGTGGGAAAAGGGAGGGGAGGAGAGGGGGCGCTAATGAGGAATTGGTCAATGGACACAAAGAATGATTAAGTATTGTAATGATGGATAACCTAACTATACTGATCTAACCACCACACATTGTACACAATTATTGAAAATCAACATTTACCCCACATGTATGTATAATAAAAAATTAATTAATTAAAAAAAGAAATCAGACCTAGTTTGCAGAAACATGAATTTTTTAGTTCTCTCTAGAAAGTAAGCAAGATGTACTTTATTATGTTTGGATTTTATTCAACATGTTTCTGTGAGAATTCTAAGTTTTTCCTCTAACACCCAACTGTCATTCTAGACAGTCCTCTTATATACAAACACATCATACACATAAAATACATGCATACATTGACTATCCAAATGCCTCATGTTTTACTAGCCCATGCTTATTTTCCTTATACTGTAACCAGTGTCTGGCAATGGTTTACAAAGGCTCTGATTTTCTTAGGGAAGATGTCCATATTTAACACTAAAAAAAGAAGTCATTTGAAATACATTACTCTTAGTCTACAAAAGAGGTTTTTATTTGTTTGTATTGTGATACTACACATAGAAGTCATGTATAGAGATGATCAGTTACAAAGCCAGAACCTCCTTCCAGAGGAAATTGTTCTGGACTTTTGAGCAATTATAAAACATCTCTTTCTATGAATTAATTTCTGTACTCTTAGAAGGAACAAAGAGAAAGGTTTCCACCAATCGCTGCTATAGAGTTAAGTAGACAATATATATACACACACACACACAGAGTATTTGGGAGTTAAGCCCTTAATCTGATACTTCTACGTAGGAAACTCTCCCAGGCAATCTCTCACAAGCCCCCTCCTTAGGAAGCATGATTTATCTTCTCTGCTAAGGAGCTAGTGTAGAAGCAATCATTAATGACAGCACATTGGTGAGAATCCACATGGTGCTTATAATGGTCAGCATGCAGACCTCCGGACCACTGTTATTGACCTGATCAAGCCATGGGTACCACTGGGAAGCTGTGCTTGCACTTCTACTCCATAAATTTAGCAGACCAAGAAGTTTATTACTACCCTGAGACAAGCTGATGATGGAATGGCTGGTTGAGTTAGTGCCTCAGCCTTTTCGATCTATTTCCAATCACTGTTGGAAGAACCAGTGCTGTGTAATGTGTCCATTTTTATTCAGTTCATGTTACTAAGACCATATAATAATGCTCCTGGAAGACAGTGTGTTAGGGTTTTAGCAAAATCTCAAAGGGCTGGTGAAATTAGTCTGGAGGGCAGGGGATGGAGCTTGAGAATTAACTCAAGATTCTTTCAGAGAGATGCAAGCTAATCAAGGGGCTTGGAGAACCTGACAGCTGGTTAGATCATGGCTAAACTTTAGACACTATTGTTCCAGGCATTTTTAAGTGGAATTTCAGTATAATACAAAGTTGTCAAAAATTTAGTGATAGCCAACTGTCTTAGTCTGTTTTTCTGCTGCTATAACAGAATTTCTGAAACTGGATAATTTATAATGAACAGAAATTTATTTGATTCATGGTTTTGGAGTATGGAAGGTCAAGATCAAAAGGCTGTATTTGAAGAGAGCATTCTTACTTCATCATAACATGGCAGAAGGCATCTCATGGTGAGAGGGAGCACCAGAGAGAGTGAGGAAGGAGGCCAAACTCACCCTTTTTATCAAGAACCCACTACTGTGATAATGTCATTTATCCGTTCATGAGGGCAGAGGCTTCATGACTAATTACCTCTTAAAGGTCCCACCTCTCAACACTGCTGCATTGGGGATTAAGTTTCCAACACACGAACTTTAGGGGCACACATTCTAACCATAGCATCCCACCCCGGGTCTCCAAAATTCATATCCTTCTCGCATGAAAGATGAATTTATTTTATTCCAATAGCCCTAAAGTCTTTAACACATTCCTATATCTCCTCAAACATCCAAAGTTCAGAGTCTCATCTGAATCAGGTATGGATGAGACTCAAGGCAGGATTCATTCAGAGGTAAATTCCTCTCCCACTGTGAGCCTGTACAATTAACAACTTATATGCTTCCAAAATACAATGTTCCAAAATGAAGAAAGAGGCAAGAAAAAAGGAGTAATTGATTTCAAGTAAGTCCAAAACCAAACAGGGAAAACAACATTAAGTTTTATAGGTGAGGAATAATGATTTTGACTCACTCCATATCTTGCATCCTGAGCATTCTGGGGTGAGGGTTAGGTCCCCAGAGCCTCCGGCAGTCCTGCCCCTATGGTTTTGCTGGGCTCAGTCTATCCCATCCAGAAGATGTCACAGGTTGGAATCTCATGCCTGCAGCTTTCTTAGGCTGGAGGTGCACATTGCTGGCTCTATAATTCTGTGGTCTCAGTGGCTTCCCCACTCCTGCAGCTTCACTAGACATTGTCCTAGTGGGGACTTCCTGTGATGGCATCACTCCTATGACTTCATTGTGCACTTCTCTATTTGGGGAGCTCTCTCTGATGGCTCTGCTCATGCAACAAGTCTCTGCCTGGTCCCTCGGGCTGTCCAATACATTTTTTGAAATCTAGGTAAAGGCTGCCTTAACCCCAGAGCTTGTATACTCTGCATGTGTCCAGAGTCAGTACCATGTGGATGCCACCAATGCTTTCTGCTTATGCCTTTCCAAGATGCAATTGGGCCCACTGAGGCCATGGCTAGGGTAGCTGATAAGGGCTATGCTAGGATTCAGGGAGCAGAAATCTGAAACAGCCCAAGAGAGTGAGTCTGAGTTTGGCTGGTGCCTCTCTGGAAACCATAACCTTAAGGTCTTAGAATGCTTCTAAGATCTCTCAAATGCCTTTGAGGTCTTTCTCCTACATTGAATAGATGAGTAGAACTTGGCTTCCTTCTATTCATATTAATCTATTTAGTAGTGGTCACTTGGCCCCAACCTTATTATTCTCTCCCGAAAACACTTTTTTATTCTTTATGTGGCCAGGCTGAGAGTTTCTGAATTATTTTATTCTACTCTCTTTTAAATTATAAATTTCATCTTGAAATAATTTCTCTGTTCCCTTGTTTTACTGTAAGTGGCCAAAAGAAGCACATTGAACACTTTGCTGCTTATATTCTTTTTGAAGATATCCTAGTTCATCACTCTTAAATCCACCTTCCATAAATTCCCAGTGCATGGGCACAATTCTGCCAAATTCTTTTTGCCACTTAATAATAAGGACGGTCTTTACTCTAGTTTTCAATAAGATAGTTCTCTCTTCTGTCTGAGACCTTATCTGAATTGCCTTTACTGTCCATATTTCTATGAACATTTTAATCACAACCACTTAAGTAATCCGTAAGAAGATTAAGGCTCTCCCTATATCTCCTGTCTTTTTATGGGCTCTCACTAGAATTGCCCTTAATGCTCCACTTATGGCGATGATGGTTTTTTTCCTAGCCTGTTCCTTCAGATTCTTCCAACCTTTAACCATTACCCAGTTCTCAAGACACTTCCACTTTTTCAAGTATTTGTTGCATTGGGAATTAAGTTCCCAACACATAAACTTTGGGGAAAACATTTAAACCACAGTGCCAACTTAATTCAAGCCAAGTAATCTTGCTATTAGAAAAACCAAGGATATTTTCTATGAATTAGTACAATTAAATCTGGTTATAAAGCTTTTAACCTCTAGTTTGATTTTAGTGCATTAACTTTGTTGATAACAGAAGAATAAAATGATCAGGACATGGAAGTATTGAACTTCCATGGTTAAGAGTATATGTCCTGGAGATAGCCTGTCTGTTTCTAAGTTAAGACTGTGTCACTTACTAACTGTGTGACTCTGGGAAGTTTAGTAAAACCCTGAGCCTCAGTTTCTGTATGTATAAAATAAGAATTAACAATACACATACATCAAAGCATGGTCATGAGGACAGAATAAAATATTGCATATAAAATACTTAGTACAATTCCAGTGTCAATCATTCTCATTAAAATGAAATATGACTTTTTCAGTTGATCCCATGAGCTCCACCACAATGCCACAATCCACTGCTGTTTGGCATTATGAAGGAAGAAAAGTCAGAGTCACCAGTGCATGGGGAGTGCCTGGCTCATTCATACCACATAATGTAAGCCATCTGAGCATCTCATTGTACAGATCAGCATAAGACCAGGTACTAAATGCTGCACATTTTATAGGAGAGCTAATGAAGAGAGTTAGTGGGGGACAGACAGCATCTGTCTTGTATTGCAAAAAAGATTGGTCTGACAGCATAAGGAATATGGGTTGGCCTGATTGACACAGGACCAAGTTTCCATCACAGAAAGTGGTGTAAAAATAATAAGACTCTAATCCAAGGTAACAGTAATGGGATGGGAGAACAAGGCATCTAAAAAATGTTAAAATTATAGAATTTCTTAGATTTGGTGGCTAACCATATTTGGGGGTTTTGGAAGAACAATTCTTTTGATGCTCCACTTTCAATTTTCTTTCTCTCTCTCTCCAATCCCTCTTTAACCTTTTATCTTTTCATGTATCCTGCTTGTCTTATGTATCCTGCTTGTCTTGTGTACCCCTGGATCTTTTCTATCCACAACAGAGAAATGATAAAATAGATCTACTGTTTCAGTGCAATGTTGGAGGGATTTCCAGAAAGTGAGAGAGAAAGAGAGAAACAGATACAGAGACAGAGACAGACAAACAGGCAGAAAAGAAAGGAGTAGGAGAAGGGACAAAATGGCTTAGGAAGAGGATCTGAATCAGAGAGATCTGTAGGACAGAATGGTCTGCTTGTGCCCAGCCCATTCAAATCACATACCAGGGAATCTTGTAAAAGATGGTGGACATCCCTTCCAATCCTGGAGTTCTAAAAGAACTAGGGAACTCTACGTTAAGAGGTTATACTAATAATATCCTTTGAGACCAGGGCTCAGAATAAAAAGCCTGGGATGCACATCACTAATTGGTCTGAAACAATCACATTAAATATAACTCAATAAATACATCTTTATTTACATTTAAAATTGTCAAGCATAATGCCAGTTCCTTTAAAAAAGAGTGAGTATTTGTTACAAGGTCATGATGTAAAGACTAAAATAATTATGTCTATAGGGCCTACAAGGCCTGGCCTCCCTGGCTAGCACCAGTCCACCCCTCCATCGATACCTTCTTGCCATATTGACCTTTATTTTCTCAACCTCCACCACATGCTGCCACTCTGGGGCCTTAGCCCTTGCTGGTCTCTTTCACAGAAGCATTTCTGCTCTTCATCAGTCATCTGGAAAGCTTCTCTTCATTTTGCACATCTCAGCTTGGCTTAAGGCAAGGAGATCTGCTATGGCACTTCATCAGCCTCCAACACTGTTCAATGGGACCAGTTGTTGTTGCCATCAAATCTATTTCTTTTCTTCAGAACATGTCCTGGGTGGTACTTATAGAGTATTTGATTGATTTTAATGTTTTCCAACTGAACCATAAATTACAGAAGAGCAGGTTCTAGACTTACTTTTGCTTTTGATGGAGTTTGGATATGTTGTCCCCTCCAAAACTCATGTGGAAATTTGATCTCCAATGTGGCAGTGTTGGAAACTGATTGAGTCATGGGGGTGCATCCCTCATGAATGGATTAATGCTCTCCCTGGGGGTGGGGGGAGTAATGAGTGAGTTCTTGCTCGATTAGTTACCACGAGAGCTTGTTGCTTAAAAAGACCCTGGCACCTTCTCTCTCCCTCTCTTGCTTTCTCTCTCTTGCTTTCTCTCTCTTGCTTCCTCTCACCATGTGATCTGCTGTACCCACCAGCTGCCTGCCACTTTTCCACCATGAGTGGAAGCAGCCTGAGGCCCATGCCAGATGCAGCAGTCCCAGAATCGTAAGCCAAATAAACCTCTTTTTCTTATAAATTACCCAGTCTCAGGTATTCTGTTATAGCAACACAAAAATGGAATAAAATAGCTATTCACTACTTCCCCTTTGCCTTGCAAAGAGCTTAGAACATTCTAAATGCTGACACCACTGAATAAAAGGATGAATATATAAATGGGTATTGTAACATTTAATTTTTACATCATCTTGCCAAATCAAGCATTTTTGTAGATGAAGAAAGGGGGACCCAGAGAGATTACGTTAATTAACATTGCTGAGTCATAGATCCTGGATGTGACTCTTACCCATGACATCTTATATACCAGCCACTTTTCTATGTCTTTGTTTCACCTTCTGCTAGATAAGATGGATTGCACATGCAGTACACACAGAATTCACATAGGCAGTGCTCATCTTGGAGATATGTCCCTTCTCAAATCCTTGACAATTTATTTATGAAAGCCATATGGTCCATCAAATATTGAAACACAGGTCTAATGCCACAAGGAAGAAAACAAATAAAAAATAAATTGTGAATCCCTATATTTGCTTCTGGTTAATGTTCCCTGAGAAAAATAGATAACCAAAAGAACTTATACCCCTCTCCCCAGCATTCATTTTTCAAATGCTTTTAAGTGGTTTAGAAGTGCTGGAGTCAGAGAGAATTATCAAAACTCCACAAAGTAGCACTCCATAAGCTGATAACCAGAAGCAGTAAATAATAGGCAGGGAAAAAAGATAAGTGTTTTGTAGAAAAGGTATAAGGCTGCAAAATATGAAGGAAGATAGGTGAGTCATGACTCCAGTTTCCTGATCAATTTGTTTGCTCATATTTTGAAAACTCATATACTGTTCAATACGGATTTATTCAATCCAAACATGTGAGTGCTCGCCATATACAAACCTTCTGCTGGAACCCCGGGGGGGAAAAAAAGAGATGCATAAGGTAAGATGTTTGGCACCGGTTCTACCTAAATTGATGGAAACAGAGCTTAAACGAGAATCTTCTGATATAAGGTGATCATGACCGTGGCGTAAGTGCATTCTCAATGTTAGGGAACTGCAGAGAAGGAAACAATAAGGTTCACAATTCATAGTTCCTTTTGTTGTTATTTTTTCTCATCTTAGAAAAGTTAGTATCAAAGTCATCAAAATTGTAACATTCATTACATTGCTGTTTTTAAGTGAAATCAGATTCAATTGACACGGTTTGACCACAGTGGTGCGTTGGACTTGCAGAGGGAGAGAATATACCTTGGGATATAAGGTGGAGTGGGAAGGAAGAGGAAGTGGGAGGGAGGTTGGGGATACCTGGGTGGGGGACATGGGGTACCACCACAATTTGGTAATGGGCATGCTGTCAGTATAGATCTGGCCTTCACATCTTGGGCACGAGGGGTGACAATCAGCTTTGTATCTCATGAATATTCCTAACCAATAAAAATCACTCACTCACTCAATCAATCAGTAAATAAAACAGCACATGGTTATGACCAGTTTTTCAGGTTCTAAAGCAATTTAAGTTTGAGAGTAACCTATAGGTGAAAAGGCAGTGCTCAGTCACTTTCTTGGTCTGTCATAAGAGAGTACTCCAAAAAGTTTATGGAAAAATAGAATTAAAAGATAATATGAATCTTCCCATGAAGTTTGTGAAGTATCCTTGTATTTAGGACCTCAACAGTGTCGGTTTAGGGTATTCTCTAGTTTCTGCAAGAATGGCATACACTTTATTCTATGACACGCACAAAGAAAAGTATATTAGAGATGTGATTTTTGAGCAAATGGGGCTTCTGTGAGAAAAACGGCTCCTACTGATGGAGACGCTGCAGGCGAAACATGCCTTATCCCATTGAGGGTTAAGTGTGGTGTCCCCAGCAATAGAGAAATTTCTGTTTGTGAGGGCACTGAGGAGCCGGACTGGTCATTCAAGGAATGAGAAAATGAAGGTTGCATTTAGTTGGTGCATCCGTCTTCAGGAGCACAGGTCACTGGAGATGGAATAGAATAAAGCAAGGCAGAGGCACCGGCGGATTTCTCCCGCTATTTCATGAGTGACCTCATTTGACTCTCCTCCCTGCTGCTGACACGTCCTTTCCTTTAAAATTACACGTAGCACTAAACAAATGGGTCTCTTCAGAGTCACTTAGCAGAACTAATCAGCACACAAGCCTGGTTGCAAAATGAAGAGTCCATTCCACGGTGGAGGAGGCCGATTACTTTCATATCCACCACCAGAGCTGGGGTCACCCGCACCTCTGAAGGAATCGGTGCTCTGTTCCTTCAGTCAAGGCAAGAAATTGTACCCCTGTCACACTGAAATCTCGTTCTTCCACCTGAAAACTCATTTCCTCTCATAAAAGACTGTTTTTCTTCCAGGCTTTTCACATGCCTGCAAGAAATTGTGCTCAGCTCCCACGCACATAAAAAAGTTAACATCGTCTGTAATGCTGCCAGGGTCGTGTTTCTTGTCGAGGGCGAATGCCTGGGTGTTGAGAAGGCAGCTAGCAAGAAACATGCACTTTAATAAACCTTCGTTTGATAAATGAATATCTTTCTAATCAGTGGTGGAATGGAACCAGTCCGTTCTCCACCCACAGTAATTAGGGCTCATAGCTAGTGCTGATGGCTCAGGCATGAAACAGAAAAGACAGTGTAGCAGTTTTCACTTTGGTTTGCAAACATTGAATTTTGCCCTATTAGAAACAGATCTCTACACTAACTCTTCCTTGTTTAGCACCACTGGAGTGGATCTCCAACGTCTTTTGACATCTAACTCCTGGTAACTACAGTGTATCAGGGAGCAGATAGGTTAATAGCAAACCTAATTGGAAATCCTCACAATGACTTAGTGGATCTCCATTCACAATATGGCTTAAAGCTGTGATCTCACTTTACATTCACAAACATCCTGAGTGCTTGGAGGTGTAATTTCCATTTCTCAGATGATCGAGCTAAAGCTCAGAAGGGTTAAATGGCTTGTTGCCAAAAGTTAGAACTTGGTAACTCAGGAACAAGGATTGGAACCAGATTTTCTAGCTTCAGGCCCTTCAGGACAAACATCAGTAACCTATAGTTTTAAAGTCAATCCCTGGCCATTACATATCCTAGAGATATTATATCTGCCTCCCTCCTAGAGATATTAGGGAAGACATTCTCTGGAGGGTACTTTGATGTGCGTATGAGTAGCAGGAAGACTGTATTTGTATATTAACAGCCTTAGGTTACACCCCATGCCTTTTGAAATATAGGGGAAGGGGTGAGTGGTGATACTTCTCTACTGCTGTGAAAAATGTCGTTATTCATTATGATCCTGGAATTAGTGTTTTCATACTTTAAACAAGTGCCTAAATACTTTTCCAAGTGACTTCCTATAGTGAAATTTTCAACTACATTTTGGGCATGAATGCAGATTAATGTCTTAACACTGTTCATCTGTGAGAATCATATGCCAGTCTCTGATGAGATTTTTATGAGGCAGTTTCCAAATCAGACTCTGCCCATGCTCCTGACTGAGTACCTAGTTGTGCAAGAATAAGTATGATTTCACAGAGGCATGGAGCACTAGGCTAATTGCTCTGACTCCTTTGAATAGTGACAGAAGAAAAGTAAGTTCAGCCCTGTAAAGGACAGGATAACAATTCGACCTTCAAAAGCAATAACTAATTAAAAATGAGACACCATGGAAAAGCCAAGCTCAATATCTTTAGTACAACATATACAAAGGAAAGACATGTCCATTAAAGATTATCTGTCTCTTTTGCACTCATATTATCAAGGATTTGTAAACTTAGTGAAAAAAAAAAAAAAAAGAAAGTAAGCTCAGAATTACATTGCTTAAGTCGGGCAGCAAACATATGTCTACTGAAATTTCGTTCCTGTAGGGACTGTCACAATCCTGAACAGGCAAGCAAGTTCTCTACAAATATTTGCCTATGTTCGCTCAAAGAAAAATTCAGAGAAGTGATATTCTTGGCATAAAAGAGCCATGGAAACAAATCAATGAAGTCAAGTCTATCCATTCCCTAGAATGTTGTAGGCATCGGATGCAAGCAACAGGGATACTTTTAAGTTCTGACTTTGCCTACTGAACAGGCCACATGAGAATGCATTGAATAAACAACTTTTTAGAAGTGTTAGTATACTTGGGAATAAATCATAGAATGTGTAAGAATATGCTCCGTAGAGTCTTACTTTTTTCATTCATTGATATGATTGACAGTAATATGTAGTTATTTATCTGAAGGCGAACATGAACATTAATTAGAGCTACACTAAAACTCTCTGCAGATTTTTCCTACCACACACCTTGATGCAAAAGGAAGAAACTGCAAATAAGAAGTTCTCCATTTTTTAAATTTACATTTTTTTCAATTTTTAACATTTCCAATGAAACTGTCAGAAAACTTTTCAAAGATGAGAGATGAGTTCTTCTAGCAAAAAAATAACAAGGGAAATTTTGCTTGGGATTTTGTTTCATAATGTGTAAGATAAACTATTTCATGACTTCAAGTTGCTTTTACTTAGGTGAAATCAGACAGAGTTTGATTTTTGTTTGTCTGTTTATATAATAAACATGGCAGAAATTCGGGAAAAATAGAAAATGAAAAATGAAGCAAATTATCAGTAATTTCAAAGATCTTTAAAAACCATTGGTATTATTTTGCTGATTCCTTTCCATTTGTTTTGTGTAAGCTTTGCATACCTACATTTATTATTAGGCATACTGATTTATGAAAAACATTTATCTTTGTGTCTTCAAATAAACATAATTATTAATAAAATATAAAATTCTTCATAATACATTAAGCACGAATTATTGTTGTTGAATATTTCAAGTGATTTCCAAAGTTTTGTTATAGTAATACTATAAAAACATTCTTTTATACAGAGATTTTTCTGCATTTCTCTCAAATAAATTCGTGAAGGAGAATTACTGAGCCAAATGTCTTTATTTTTAAAGCTCTAAATGCACACACTAAACGAATTTTCAAATTGAATATTACTTTTTTACCAGTAGAATTTCTTCTTTCCCACTCTCCTCCCTCCCTCCTTCTCTCCCTCCTTCCTTCCTTCCTTCCTCCCTTACTTTCATCAGAATAAGCCAGGGTTACAGTTCCCCCATGAAATGACAATGCTGTCCCTTTTTGAGAGGCATATAACCATTCCGGAATACAATGCTATCACCAACTGTTGAGTGTAGAATTGAAACATTGCCATGGTACCATGGAGCATATTTTTTAGACTGCTTCAATCTGGAATTGCCTTGAAATTCCATAGCAAAACTATTTCTGGTTTCAGCATAAATTTCATTTAAGAATTCTACTGGTGTTATAGTGCTATTTCTTCTCATGACTTTTCAGTTTTTCAGATGCACAGCTTACCAAAATATAATTGTTAAGTTTATTTCATGCCCTATACTGGGTATTGTGTTTAGGACTTCACATGCATTATACCATTTAATCTGCCCAACAGTGCTATGAGAAAGATGCTTGTGTTTTTTTTTTTTCTCCTCTTACAGATGATAAAATAAAGAATGCAAAACTTTAAATGATTGCCCTGGGTTATAGAATTAATAGGTAGTTTAGGTAGTTGTATTAGTCTGCTTGGGCTGCCATAATAAAATACCACAGGCTAGGTCGCTTAAGCAACCAAGTTTTGTTGTTCACAATTCTGGAAGTTAGAAGTCAAGATCAAGGTCTGGCAGGGTCAGTTCCTGGTCAGGGCTATCTTCTTGACTTGGATATGGTTCCTTTCTTGCTGTATCCTCACAAAGTTTTTCCTTGATGTGTGTGTTTGCAAAGGGATAGACACACACACACACACACACACACACACACACACAAAGAGAAAAAGAGAGAGAGAGAGAGAAACTTTTTTGATGTCTCTTTTTATAAAGACACTGATTCTATTGGATCAGGGTCCCACACTTATGACCTCATTTAAACTTAATTACCTCCTAAAGTCCCAGTCTTCAAATTCAGCTACATCAGGGGTTAGGATTTCAATATAAATTTTGAGAATGTAAAATTCAGTCCACAGCAGTAGTGAAGGAATGATTCCGACCCAGTTGTTCTGGTCATCTATTGCGAATAAGTACTCCAAAGGTTAGTGGCGTGAAACAAATCCCATTTTAGTATGCTGACAATTTTGTGGGTTAGGAATTTAGTCAGGGTACAATAGAAACACCTCTATTCTGGCTCTCAGCTGAGTTCTTTGATTCTTCCCCACATCACGTCTGCTGGATCTGAAATGCCCAACACTGGTTCTTTACTTATATGTCTGATGCCGGGGCTAGGAAGACTATCGCAGCCAAGGCTTACCAGGCATCTATGTCTCTTTCTCTGTGTCTCTCTCCATGTGGCCTTTTTACACTGCTGGTTTGGGCTTTCCCACAGCACAGCCAGCATAGCAGCATCAAAGTAATCAGACTTCTTACATGGTGGCTGGCTTCTCCCAGAGTGAAAATTCCAAAAGACATACAATGTAGCCTCAGAGGTTACACAGCCTCACTGCTACCATATTCTGTTTGTCAAAAAGGAGTTATAGGCCTAGCCCAGAAATAAAGCTAAGAGATATAGATCCAGCCTCTTAATGGGAAACATGCCAAATGATTTGTGGACATTATGTACACAGTTTGTTGGACTCAGGCACCCAGACTTTTCAACACCATTACTGGGTAAAGCCATGTTGACTATTTCTCAGTAGAGGGAATTTTCCAATATTGCCAACATTTCTTACACTATGTGCAAAGCGGGGTTCTGTGGAAATGTTGAGGGTAATTGGGTAGACCCTCTATTGACCTAACTCCATTTTCCATGTTACATCTCCCAAGAGGGAGAAATATTGGGGTAACACCTTTAGGCTCTCAGCTCTCCCCAACTCTCTCTCTCTCTCTCTCTCTCTCTCTCTCTCATCTATCTCTTCTTCCCACCAGATCATGAGGTAATGAGAAATTATTTGGTGAAAACTTATGAGTGGTTTTGGTCCTTTGGCTCCCTGAGGGCCTGCCTGCCCACAGGTCAAACAAAAAAGCTCTCCCCACTTCTGTTTTGTCAGTCTGTGAAACTGTTTGGAGCAGTGGATGGAAACCAGTATCTGTTCTACTTTGATAAGTTTAATTCAGGGAAAAACTTCTACATGTCTTTAGATATAAGCCAGTACTTATATTTTGATGTATATCTGGCCCTTGTGTCACTTTTTCAATTGATTTAGAATTTGGAACACAAAGCAATGGGAGCAATTGCTCCCTACCCTCTCCCCCAGATTCTAGTACATGGTGCATTGGCCTAGTGTTGACCTTGGTCTTTATTGTGAGGGTGAGAATGCCAAAACAGAATGCTTGTGTTTACTCTTTGGTTGACTTGTTCCATTTTATACTATATTATCCAGAATCTCCAGACTAGTATTGAAAAAAAATGATATTGGTTCAAACTCATTTTTTGTTGTTCTTGATTTGAATGTCACTAGTGTTTTACTATTAAGTAGAGAATTAAGATTTTTATCCTTTTACAAAAGAAAAAAAAAAACTTTATGAGAAATATATTCCATGAACTGAGATAGCCATCATCCTTTTACTTCTTATTACACTTATGGTTAGATGGATGTTTACAAACATTTAAAAGTACCAAAGTATTTTGGGTGGGGATGGCAAACTCCAAACGGTGAGGGTGAAATCATTATATAGATGTACCCATATCTACAAATAAGAAAATTTTTTAGTGTTTTCTTTATATTAATATATTTGTTATCATAAATAAGATTTCAATATAGTTTCTTTTTTTCCTATCTTTTATCTATCCTATGTTTTTAGTATCAGCAATTTGCTTCCTAAAATGAATCAGATGGCTTTTCAATGAAAATAACTGATGAGATTCTTTAAACATATTAAATTGATACGTTAATTTTGGTGACTATTTTACTGATCACAAATTGCTTTAGTCAGAAGGTCAATTAGTAGAAAAATGAAATCTGTGAAATATTTTAAATTACTGCTAATGGGCTGGGAATATGTGTTTAGAAACAGACACAGGCAATATCTCTTGCATATAAACATTTTGCCAAGGAAGGAGAGTTTATATATTTGTTGCTTTTGCAAGAGGAAAAAAAAAAGTCAATGCTATTCAGTTCTAAAGGGACTTGGACACACAAGCCTCATTTGAAGAGATAGCAAGTTAGACCAAATGCCGACTGAATACAAATACCCTATTTACTATGTATATCAGAAATTAACAGCATTTAATCTTTTCATGACAATAACATAACTGACTTGCAGTTCATGAATCTAAGGAGAGAAAAAGAATTAAATCCAAGCCAAAATTTACTCATTCAGCAAACATTTAGAGAGTGATGCTTATGAGATCAGGTACGAAGCTAGGCACTGGGTCACAGGCATGAGAAAAAGAGCCAATAATTATTATGTCTTTAATAAAGTGATTTAAGTGGTTATTGAGCCCTCACAATGAAATGGTTCATAATACTTGCTCACTGAGATAATTAGTGATGACTTGACTCATAATATTTATACATAGTTTTAAGAGAGAACTATGTTTGATCAGAGGTGTATCTGCCTTCTCTCCTTCCTTTATTGTCAGTTAAATGGGAGAGAGAGAGAGAGAGAGAAAGATATAAGTAAAATTTAAGGTATTATACTGCAGTTTTCCTGAATACCTATAGTCTTACCTGGTATTTCACATTAACTACTTACCTTGCTTAATAAATGAGGGGACTAATAAAAACTCTTAATGTCAAACCTGCCTACTCTGTAAACTTTCCTAACATTATTATCTATACTTTGAAATCCTACACTCTTCAAAATCCAATTCAAAGGGATTACAGGAAGACTTCTGAGGGCCTCAAATGAAAGAAAATGATTCCAGCTAGCATCATTGGTCTCCTACAACAGGCCACGTGCTCTACTAGGTTCTCCAAAAATGATATTTCATTAAGTCATCAGACAATTTCTTTACACCAAACATTGTCTCCAACTATACACTTTTGGGGTTTTTTGGTGGCTGGTAGGTACAGGGATCAGAACCATGACCTTGGTGTTACAAGGCTGCAGTCTAACCAACTGAACTAACTGGCCAGCCCTGTCTCCCATTGTATAGTTCAGGAAACAGGCAAAGGAAATCATATTGCTCAAAGTCACCAACTAGTGAACAGTATGGTCTGGCTTTAAATGTATGTCTTACTGGCTAAAAACATCCTATTTATTCCACAATACAAGGCAGTATTTCCTCAAATTCCCATACAATTTTCTCGATGCATATTGTATATCAACACAGGACTTGGCACTTTTTAAGTGCTATTAAGTTTGACTTTTATTTATTTGTATGCATGAGCTGGAAACTAGATAAATGTCACATTCTGCAATTGGTAAGAGACAAGGGCACTTTTCAATTTATGCCTGTCAGACAGAATAGGGCATAAGAAGATTAGAGGAATAAATAAAATATGCCCACTTCAAAAATATTTTATACCTAGAAGAATACAATTTTCTCTTGCAATGTTTTCTGATGCTTGGCTATCTTTGAAGACCTTATTTTTCTTTAAAGATTAAATTTAAAAAAAAAATCCTTCAAAGAGGAAGTTACTGCAGGCAAGACAGACAGGATTCTTGGGTATGAATGTGCCACTCACCTTAAGTTACTGATGAGCTATCCTATTAATCATTGGCAGAGATATTTACTAGAGCATGTGTTTCATATTGGGCAACAGGACCAATTTAAACCTCTCTTAAAGGAAAAAATTCCCTATTAGGGACTGAAAGCAACCCCAGGAGATGACAATTAGAAGCTAATAGGGTCATTTATTTCTGTGTTTATATTTTTGACTGGAAGAAATGCACTAACTACTAAGGGAGACCTTAAGAGAGAGTGTATAGGAGCTCAAATAACAATTTAATCTCTCATTTTGCAAACCAGAGCATGAGCCAAATAACAAGGTGTGACCTAAGCATTGCTCCACCGAGGCAAACACAGGGGAGGAGAGTTGCAGAGTAAGAAAGTATTTAGAGGAAGTGATTCTGGATCTGAGATTCATTGGAAATACCATGAAATAGCTTCCAAGGCTAGATGTTTCAATATTCGTTCAGAAATTAACAAATGTTCTTTAAAAACAAATGCAATGTACTGTGCTAGTCACCAAGGAGATACAGGTGGTCAATCAACTGAGTCAATCAACTTCAGAATTAGAAACTACGATTCACTGCATCATTATTCACAATAGCCATGACATGCAAACAACCTAAGTGTTTATCCATGGAAGAATGAATGAAGAAATTATGATATATAAACATACATATATATATAAACATCAAAATTATCATGTCGATTGTGATATTTATCTCATATATAATAAAATATTATTTAGCCTTCATAAAGAAGGAAATTCTGCTATTTACAACATGAACTTGGATGATGGCATGCCAAATGAGATAAGCCAAATGAAGAAAGACAAATATTTCATGATATTTATAATATGTGGGGTGTAGAATAGTTAGAGATTTAAAGAAACAGAATAGAGAATGGTGGTTGCCAGGGGCTGGGAGGTAGGGGAAATGGGATGATTTTGGTCAAAGCATACATATTAGTCAAAGGTCTAGTGATCTAATGTACAGCATGGTAGCTATAGTTAATAATAACGTATTGTATAGTTGAAAGTTGTTAAAGGAATAATCTTGTGTTCTCAACACACACACGCACACACACACGCATACACACCAATGGTAACTATCAGGTGATGTATATGTTAATTAGCTGGATTATGGAAATTATTATGCAAGGTATACTTATATGAAACCACCATGCTTCAACCTTAATTATATACAATTTTTATTTGTCAATCATTCTGTAATGACATAAAGCTGAACAAAATTTTATTTAAAATAAGTCAAAATAGTGGTATGTAGAGTATTGCTATTTAGGAGTATTTATTTTAATAGCTGTTAAACTATCAGAGATAAAGAACATGAGGATTGGAGTTACACCAAAATATAAGGCCTAGCTTCATAACTTGGTAGCTGTCTGACAAGGGAAAACTGTGCCTCACCATTCTTTTTGTAAAATTGGATTAATACTGCATATGTCATAGAGTTTTTTATTTTTTAAAAAGTGTCAGTGTTAATAATACTTTTATAGCATTTATCACAGTTCTTGGCACATAGGACTCGATAAATGACATTGTGGTCTTTGTTATTGATATAGCAGAATAGATTGACATGAGGCTGTTCTTGAGACAGGGTTATGACAAAAGTGCAGGAAATGGTTTCTGAAGAATAGGATTATGATATAAAAATAAGAAATGATGGGGTAAATTGGAGAGAATTTGCGGGGCTAATATGTCTAGTACAGAAAGTATAGGAAGGAAGGACATGGGAAGAAGGCCCTTGACTTTCCAGATCTCTGTTTTGCCTGAGCCTTTGGATTATGTCTGTCTGTGTTCTTAAAATCATCTAGAAAAGGTCTCTGATTGGCATGAGTGTGATTGGAAAGTCAAATCCTGTGTGTAAATGAAAGGTGTTAGAGGCTTCTCAACATTGCTGGTCCCAGGGTGCTCCTAGTTCCCTTTACCTCACAGTCAGCTTTCTAAATAGCGCTGCATTTTACTTCCCTCATTACTCTATTTGAATGTGCCATCATTTTCCTGTGCAAATATGGGTGGATAGAGTCATGAATGCTGACTCCTGAATTGGAAAGCAGTGAAAGAAAACTTTATCACCTTTCTGGTTCTATTTTTTAATTTGTCTTTTTTTTTTTTTTTTGACTTGTTTGCTTTGCCCCTTCCCCTCAAGATGGTGTGCAGTGCAAGTGCATGTGAAATATAAATTAAATATGAGATATTAAATATCACCGCATTAAATATAAGAGATAAGCACATGAGTAGATGGACATTACATGGGCAATCTGTCTGAAGAATTGACGCTGTGTGAACAGGCATAAAAACTACATTAATTTCCTTGTACATCTCCATCAGAGCTCTTGAGTGTCTAGATGAATTGTCAATGAGTAGTATATTTTCAAAGAAATCTTTTTATTCTGAGCAGTAGGTCTCAACAGTGGGCTTAAAATATTCAGTAAACCATGCAGTAAACAAATGTGCTGTCATCAGACTTTGTTGTTCTATTTATAGAGCACAGGCAGAGATTTAGCATAATTCTTAAGTGCACTAAATGGTAAATGAGCTCTGACTTCAACTTGAAGTCACAAGCTGCAGTAGCCCCTAACAAGAGACTCAGCCTGCCCTTTGAAGCTTTGAAGCCAGGCATCAACCTCTCCTTTCTAGCTATGAAAGTCCTAGATGGCATCTTCTTTCTATCAAAGGCTGTTGCACCTACATTGAAAATATGCTATTCAGTGTAGCCACCTTCATCAATGATCTTAGCTAAATCTTCCTGACAACTTGCTGCAGCTTCTACATCAGCACCTGCTACTTTACCTCACACTTTTATGTTATGGAGACGGCTTCTTTCCTTAAACCTCATGAACCAACCTCTGCTAGCTTCAAACTTTTGTTCTGCGGCTTCCTCTCCTCTCTCAATCTTCATACAATGGAAGAGAGTTAGGGCCTTGCTCTAGGTTAGGCTTTGGCATGAGGGAATGTGTGGCTGGTTTGATCTATCCAGCCCACTAAAACTTTCTCCATAACAGCAGTAAAGTTATTTCACTTTTTTATCATTAGTGCGCTCACTGGAGTAGCACTTTTAATCTTCTTCAAGAACTTTTTTTTTTTTTTTTTTTTGCATTCACAATGTGGCTAACTCTTTGATGCAAGAGGCCTAGATTTCAGCCTATCTGCATTTTCAACATGCCTTCCTCAGTAAGCTTGACCATTTCTAGCTTTTGATTTAATGTGAAGGACATGAGACTCTTCCTTTCATTTGAACACTTACAAGCTGTTGCAGGGTTATTAATTGTTCAATATTTCAATATTGTTGTGTCTCGGGACATAGGAAAGCCCCAGGAGAGGGAGAGAGAAAGGGATTGGCCAGTTGGTGAAGCAGTGAGAGCACACATTTATGGACGAAGTTTGCTGTCTTACATGGGCATAGTCTGTGGTGCCCCAAAACAATTACAGAAGTAATGTCAAAGGTTACTGATCACAGATCACCATAACAGATACAATAATAGTGAAAATATCTGAAATACTGAGGAAATTACCAAAATGTAACAGAGAGACACGAAGTGAGCACATACTGTTGGAAAAGTGGTGCAGTTAGACTTGCCTGATGCAGATTGCCAGAAACCTTTGATTAATAAAAAAAGCAATATCTGTGAAGTGCCAAAAGAAAAAAAAAAAAAAAAAAAGCACAATAAAACAATGTATGCCTGTATATGGTAGAACACAAAAAGGCCTGAACCCAAGGCGTGGTCTGGGAGTGACTTGGGCATGTTAGGGTTGTGAGCCATATGGAGAATTGCCTTGAGGAGCCCTGTTACACTGATGAGTAGCCAGGACAGAACAGAGCTCTCCAGTCTTCCTGTGAGTGGAAACATCACACTGCCTACATCAACTGTGGGCCACAAATCTCCACTCAGCCTCTATCTGCAAACCTTGTGTACCATGGAAAACCATAGCACTAAAGGGGAGCTCTGAAAATCTAAGGGGTAGGTCAGATGGAGATCCTACCTCTACATTGGGGATTGAATTGACCATGGGAGAACATCTGGTGAAAGAGTAGAGCCCCAATACCACTGTTATACAGGTGATAACTCAAGTAGCTGTAGGTGATAGGTGCTTAGATTAGACAGACTTGGTTTTGAGTTTTGGTTCTTCCTTTCTTATAGAATAGCTGGGCGATTTTGAGATCTACGCACACACACAAGAAATATATAAAAAGTGCTTAGAATTACATTTAGAAATTATCAAGGACTCAGTAATTGGCAGGTGTTATTATTTTAGCAATATTTTTTGAGAGAAAAACATAGCATTTGGTCAATTGGCAACATTTTTACCCTTTCACTTGTAACGTTATATAAGCCTAAACTTCTGTTCCATAAAACTTAAATGTCATTCTTCTCAAAAATACTGCAATGAGAGAGAATTTTTAAAATGCCTCTCTCTGAGGAGATCCCTATTATTTTTTTCTACATCTACAACATTGCTTTCCTTTTATTTTCTAAGACGTTTGGCCAGTAGGAAAGTACAAATAAGCTAAGCATTTAACTTACAAATTTAGAGATCTGCTTATCTAGAAAACATTTTATCATTATCTTGTTTTGTTCCTTTCTGGTTCCTGAGGAGAAAGAGACTGAAGAGTTATATATATGTATGTCTTACAATTTATTCCAATCACATAAGGATAGAACTGACCCAATGGTGCCGGACCATAGCCATTGGTGCCATCACTCAGAATATCAGAGGATGCAGCAATTTTAATTCGTGTTTTGTGAGATTTAGCATATTATGCATATTCCACTGAGGACTTAGGATAACCCACTCAGCCAAGGAAAAGTATAAGCCTAATTGAATGAATACTTAAAATAATCCTTGAAATATTTTTTGTAACTATATAGGAGAAGTTAATAGAGAGGGAAAAGGATGAAGAGATAAATATAGGATTTTCCAGCAGTTAAAATTAATGAAGATAAGTACATACAATAAATACACAGCACTTATGCTTTCATCGTTGATAGCATGTTTATATTTAATAGAAAACACATTGAAATTATATCCAGATTGATATGTACTCTACTGAAAGATACCTTCAAAACCTGTAATCAGACTTGACTTTTTCTTTTGAAATACTATCATAAATATATCTTAGTTGTATCTCAATAATACAGATTTGGTTAAATGGGAATCCCCTCTGTGTTCTCTGTGTTTAATGATTATATTGATGTCAATCAGACTTAGGCTCCAAATTGATCTCAAAAGAAAAAAATTACAGGAACTTTCCTGTTATCATGGAGCAATGAGATAGGGCCTGTGTTGGGCAATCTACTTTCACTTCATTTAAAAACTATTCTTGACATATCTTTTGACATATAAAAAAATGTTTTACTTTGCTGGGGTCTTTTCCTCCCAGTGAAAGCAAAAGAGAGCTGTTTATCTAGGATTCCATGGATACGGGAAGTGTGACTCAGCACTGGCTGTGTAAACAGTCTACTTTCACATGTCATTAAGCTACAGAGGAGATATGTCCCATTGGGGTAATAAACTGAGTCTTGGCAGTGATGATTCCTTTACTCACGAAGATAGAAGAAGGGAGGGTGTGTGTGATTTGAATGAAGTGATTCTATGTTTTCTTTCTAAGGAAATGAGGAATAAAATAGCTCTTTTTATAATACCTGTGGATTTAAGATGTAAATTTTTTAAGTTTTATATCATAATGGTTAATAATGAACCATCAAGTAAAATTTTAACTGTAAAAATAGAGAAATAGAAGAGGGTGTCACGTTTGGAGTTCTACTTACATCGCTACAGATTGTAATAAATGCCTTAAGACTTTATCTCAGATATTCTTCGCAATAACTCAATGGGATAGTAACTATCATATATAATCTATAAACATAGATACTCAGAATTTATGTAGCTTTCCCAAAGTTTCAGAGCTCCTCTAATGTCTTTCCTACAGTGCAAAGTGTGGCCCCATAAGCAAATCAGAGCCAATATTTATTTCCCCTATGTGACCCTTTTTTGGAATGAGAGAAGGGGATGAAACAGAAAATCATCATTGTGGTTTTATGTGGGATCAGTTTAATTTGGAATAATAGCATGTGGAACATTATGACATACATAGTAAAAGTCTGATACATGTTAGCTGCTATTAGTAACAGTATTATGGAGCTTTATCACAGAGGAATTTTGTTTACCTGCTTGCATCCATAATTGACTCACCTCATTATCCCTGAAAAAATAGGATCCTTAAATAAATAAAAGAGTATTAAAGAGGAGATAGCTGAAGAATATTTATACTTAAGTAAAAATATGATGAAGTATTTATGCGGCCTAAGTTCCTGTCTTCTCTGTATAATAGGTACTTTATGGATAGGTTGTTATTATACAGTTAAAACCATATGTGACACACCAGAATGAAAAATACAATGTTGGATCCATAAACACATTGATACCCAAACAGAAGAAATCCACTATCCTTAAAAGGCTAAGAAAAGCATGAGCTTTTCCCCACTGTCCAGTCCAGTCTTGGCTTAAAAACAAACAACTGTGAACCAACTTGAAAACTGGTTCTTGTACTTCTAAGAGTCTAAAACCTGCTTATTTTTCTTTTAACAATTAGGACTTGCTATTTGCAATTAAGTCAGAGCAAATAACCCCAAGAAAATAACCATTTGTGAGCAGAAAATATTGGTAATACCCTCTGCTTTCAGGAGAAAGAGTCTCCTGTATGAAGAAGCCTCACAGAAAAGCTTGCTTTACCACACTCCTTTTGTTCATAAAAGAAATAGAAGGGCAGAATTTTCCATTCTAGGGCAAGAGATACAGCTATTATAATATCCTGTAGGAAGACAGAAATTGCTCAGAGGCTACAAAGTAACCAATTCTCCATATAAGGAAAAAATTTTGTTTAACTCGACTGGAGAGCCATATTCCCCATAGTTGGACAAATGCCACTATCCAGCTAGGTATCTCCCTGTTCCAGAAAGTAAAAGCAGAAAATAAAGTAAATTAGAAATGAACTAACACAAGCACAGCCACCTCATGCACCTGTGCAACATATTACCATGGTCATAAAGACTAAGTGGCTAAGGGATCAGTTCTGAATGTTTTTTATGTTTTTTAAACTATGGGAATAAGAACAAAGTTTATGTCTTAAATGATTGATATTTTTACTTCCTCTTCTCTCTCTCTCTCTCTCTCTCCTTTCTCTTTTAAATCTTCACCTTTTAGTAACTTGGATTAATAAAGATAAGATTCAGAGATCAGTTTGGGTTACAAAAAAGTGGGATATTGGAGTTACCTTAACTCTTTTATTGAATAGGTATCATGGGGAAAGTTTCACTGTGCCACGGGTCCAGCCTACTGGGGTGTGTGTGTGTGTGTGTGTGTGTGTGTGTGTGTGTGTGTGATTTATTGAGGTATAAATTATATACAAAGAAAATTCACTCACATTAAGTATACAGATTGGTGACTTTTGACAATTGCACATGGTAATATGACCACGAACTCAATCAAGATAATGAACAGAGCCATTACTCTAGCCAATTCATTTGCTTCTTTCCACCTTCACTCCTCAATCCAAGAAAACACTGATCTGATTTCCATCCATAAAGATTAGTATTGTAGGTCCTGAAATTTCATATAAATGGAATCATACAATATGAACTCTTTTGTGTGCAGTTATTTCTGTTCAGCATAGTATCTAAGATATTAATCCAATGAACAGTTTCTTTTTTCTTATTATTGCTAAGCAGTATACATTCAACATATACAACATAATTTGATTATATGTACACTTCTCATGGATATTTAGGTTCTATTATTTTGAGCTATTATACATACACCTGCCATTCACATTGATGTACAAGTCTTTTTATAAATATATGCCTTAATTTCTCTTGGGTAAATACTTAGGAGAGACATTACTATGCTGAATGTGTGTTTACAAGAATCTGCCAAAAATATCCTCAAAAGTGATTTGCACCATTTAACATTCTTTCCATGGTATATGCAACATATTGTCTAGTATTCATATTCCATGTCTACTTTAATTTTGGTCACTTTCGTAAGTGTGAAACGATGGCCCATTGGGGTTTTAATTTGCATTTTACAGATGACTAATGATACTGTTTTTCTATGTATTTATTTGTTATTTGCATACCTTCTTTAGATGAGTTTATATTTAATAGTTTTGCTCATTTTAAAGTTTCAGTAGTTTATGTATTTTTTATATTATTGAGATATATTATGTCTTTCTATATTCATGGTTTTAGTCCTTTCTTAGATATGTGTTCTAAGAATGTTGTCACCCAGTACTTGGCTTTTAATTTTTAGATGGTGTGTTCTAAAAAGTAGAAGTTTTTACTTTTAATTAAGCTGAATTTTAGTTTTAAAATTTTTTTTTTTTTTTTTTTGTTCTGTATTAGTGATCTTTGTCCAAACCAAGGTTGAATGTTTTTTCTCCTGTATTTTCTTCCCAAAGTTTGCTTTGGTTCTAACATTTAAGTCTATGAGTTCATTTGTATGTATGATATGAAGTTGGGGTCAATTAAAACAAAATTTTTTATACATATGGATATTTAAGTTTTCTAGCATCATTTGTTGAAAATACTATTGTTTTCCACCAAATTACTTTGATCACCTAAACAAAAATCAATTTATACACACACAAATGGACGTTCATTTTTTTATTTTGATATATATGGATGTTTATTTTTGCAATCTTATTTTTCAATGGTCTATATGTCAGTTCTTGTATATATATATCATTTTATGCTTACCATTAAAGCTTTACAGTAAGTCTTTAAGTCAGGTAGTATCAATATTTGGACAATTTATACTATCACAAAGTTATTTTGACTATTATAAGTTCTTTGTGTTTACACATGAATTTTAGAGTCCTCTTGTCAATTCCTATGAAAAAATCTGCTGAGATTTCATTTAAGATTGAGCTGAATTTATAGATCAATATGAAGAAAATTTACTTCTTAATGGTATTGTCTTTTAATCCATAAACATGGCATAACTTTATATTTATTTATAATTAATTTCTCAAAATAATGATTTATACTTTTTCACTGTACAGGTCATGCACATAGTTTGTTAAATTCATTCATAAATATTGCATGTTTTGATGTGTGAATGGTATTTTAAAAATTTTATTTTCTGATTTGTTTTTAGAAATAAAAGTTATTTTTGCATATTAACTTTAAATCATGAGACCAAGTTAAATTCATTGATTTGTTCTAAGATTTAAAAAACTAAATCTCTTAAGATTTTCTATGTAAGGAACGGGGTTAGTGTCATCTAAGCGATAAATAGAGTTTTACTTCTTTTTTTCCCAATGCTTAAGCTATTACTTAATAGTAATAGCTATTACTATTACTTTAATAGTAATCATCTTTATTTTAAATTTTGATGATGATGATTGCTTTATTGCATGGTTATGATTTCCAGAGCAGTATTAAGTAGAAGTGGGGAAAATAGATATCATTACCTTATTATTTGTCATACAAAAAAACAATTTTTTTTTACCATTAAGAATGGTATTAGGTATATGACATTTTTAATGACCTTGTTCAGATTGAGAAAGTTTCTTTGTGTACCTAGTTTGCTGATAATTTTGATAGTATATGTGTGTTGAATTTTGTAAGAGCTTTTTTTCTATTTTTCTATTAAAGTGATCATATTATTTCTCTTTTATTCTGAGATTATAATATATTTTTTGATGCATCTTCAACTATTAGACCAATTTTGTATTTTTTTATAAATTCCACTCAAAGTTATGGTTCATTTTATATACCTATATCTAGATATCTAGATATAGATGTATAGATTTTTAAATTTATTTATGGCTTTGAATTGCTAATATTTTGTTTAGTGTTTTTACATCTAGATTCTTCAGAAATATTGGTTTGTGATTTTTCTTATCCTGTATAATCATTGTCAGGTTTCGTGTGTAAGAGTAATGATGGCCTCGTAAAGTGATTGCAAAGTCTCCACACCTCTTCTGCTTTTAAAAAAGATTGAGTAAATTAGTAGTGTTATTTCCTTCTTTGTTTAAAACATTCAGATTCATTCATATTTCTTTGCAGATAATTTGTTGAAACAAATTTGATTTATATAATAATTTAGGACATTCAGATCTTCTGGTTTTTTTGCAACTAGTTTTTGTAACTTGTTTTTAAGGAATTTCTCCTTCCAATTACTTTATTGAATTTATTAGCATAAAGTGGTTCATAGCATTTTATTACTATTCTTAAAATTGTAGGATCAGTACTGATATCTTCGCTTTCATTCCCAATATTTATTATTTGCTCTCCCTGTTTTTCTTGCTGTGTGCTAGTTAATTTTATAGATCTTTTCAAAGATCTAACTTTTGGTACTCCCAATTTTCTTCATTATATTTTCTTTCTATGCATTGTATTTTGATCTTTATTACTTCTTCCATTTTACTATTTTAAAGTTTATTTTATGTTCTTCTGACTGCTTCAGGTGAAAATATAGGTCATTGTTTTTAAGCATTTCTTCTTTTCCTATACAGTCATTTAAAGCTGTCACTTTTCTTCTAAGCACTGCTATAAACCACAGCTCATAGATTTCGATATGCTTGTATTTGCATTTTCATTTAGTTCAAAATATTTTCACATTTCCACTGTAATTTCTTGTTTGACTGATGGGTCATTTAGTAACTTTTATTTGAATTGCAAATATATGAAGATTTTGTAGATATTTTCATGTTATTGACTTCTAATTTAAATTTCAGAAAGCGTTCTCTGTAAGATTTCAAACTTTTGAAATTTATTGAGATTTATTTTATGGTCTATCTTGAACAGCATTCAGTGGGTACTTTAAAAAGTGTGTGTATTGGGCCGAGCCCGTGACGCACTCGGGAGAGTGCAGTGCTGGGAGCGCAGCGACGCTCCCACCGTGGGTTCGGATCCTATATAGGAATGGCTGGGGCACTCACTGGCTGAGTGCCCGTCACGAAAAAGACAAAAAAAAAAAAAAAAAAAAAGTGTATGTATTCTGTGAATTTTGATTGGGATGTTCTGTATTTGACAATTAGGTCAAGTTGATTGATAACGTTGTTTAGTTATTTTATATAGTTATTGATATTTTTTTTTATCAACTAGTTCTATTAGTTACTGGAAAAAAGGTGTCAAAATACCCAGCTATATTTGGAGATTTATCTGTTTCTCCCTTTAATTCCAACAGTTCAAATAGTGAATTTTGATTACCTTTTATCAGGTAAGGAGCTATTTAGAATTGCCTGATGATGAATGGCTTTCTTGTATCATTATGTAATTTTCCCTTTACTTTTACAAAGTAAAGTCTACTTTGTCTTTTACTAATAAAGACATACTAGTTTGTTGGTTTTTTTTTTTTAATGCTTACAGTTTTCACAGTATATATTTCCATTCTTTTACTTGAAATTCATCTAGGTATTTAAAGATAAAATGCATCTCTTGTGAACATCAAATGCCATTTTTTTTTTCAATCTGATTATCTTGGTGTTTTATTTAAGACACGTAGTTCACGTGCTTTTAATAAAAATCACTGATATGTCTAGTGTAAACTGACTAAATATATTCACTTTGTCCCTTCTGCTTCTGACTTTGTTTCTCTGTTGCTCCTTTAATGACTTGTTTGGGTTCATTAAAAAAAGAAGCTTCAGTGACCATTTTATTTCCTTTATTGGCTCCTTAGGTAGAACTAGCAGTGTGTTATACTTTCTCATGATTTACATTTTATCTTGATACTTTCCACTTTACAAATGTAATAATCTTACAACACTATAATTTCATTTACCCATTCAATACTTTATTTTAGTCTGTGCAAAAGTTTCATACCATTATAAACCTTAACTTACATTGTTACACTTTATGCTTTGTAATCAATTTTTAAAAATAAATTATGAGAATAAAGGAAACATAATATCTTATTCTACCCACTTTCTTAAGATGCCCAGATTTAATAAGAAAGACAAACAGGGGCCGAGCCCGTGGAGCACTCGGGAGAGTGCGGCGCTGGGAGCGCGGCGACGCTCCCACCGCGGGTTCGGATCCTATATAAGAATGGCTGGTGCACTCACTGGCTGAGTGCCGGTCACGAAAAAGACAAAAGACAAAAAAAAAAAAAGAAAGACAAACATATATAATTTAAATAAATCTTATAAATCTTAGGAGAAAAATGAATATTTGGCTGACATGGGCATGTAATGGTATAAGGCTATAAGTGCCTGGTATTTTAAAGCAGAGGAAAAATAAGCTTGATTTAAGTGAAATTTAATTATACCACTACTCTCGGAGAATTGACATTACTCAATTTTGATTTGTATGATATGCAGGAGAAAAAGAGGCTCTTCAAGAATGTGGGGAAAAAAGCAATATTGAAAATAATAGATTTTTAAAAATATTTTATTTATTATTAACATATTCATTCTTACAAATCATGATATTTCTTTATGCCCTTTGCCCAGCCTATCACTTCCCAAACCCCCTTTCTCCCTCTCCCCCATCTCTAGTATCCTTAGGTTTGTTCTCTCCTGAAAGCTCAACGTATTGTTGTGGTTTTTCCTTTCTTTCTAAATAATAGATAAATTAAAATATTGAAAAAGATGGTATTTAAGGTTACAAACTAAGAGCATAAAATTGATTTTAAACCCCTGGTAGTATTTTTAAAAGTTAAACTAGACATCAGAGATAGAAGGAAGAAAAAAATGTGATAGCATTAAATAGGATGATGATATTAAAGATTATAAAAAATAATTAAGATTATTCATTAAGAGCTTTGAATATGCTATCTTGTGTATTAAGAAATTAATGCATATCACTCCATTTTATACTTAAACAACCTTGTAAGGTAAGTGGATTTATGAAAATTATTTAAGTATAAAAGTTTGGGAAAAGGATAGTTAATTCATCCAAGGTGGAATTAGCAGAGGTTGGATCAAAAAAAGTTTCTTATTCCAAAGCCTGCTTAGCTAAGACTAAGTTGTATTGCAACCCCCAGCCCCATTTACTTAAATTACTCAATTTGCATAGAAGAAAGCCAAATATTTAATCGAATATTAATTTTAAAAATAAATAAAGCAAATTTAACTATTATTTTATAAAAATGTAAAGATAACCACCATTAGTAATAAAATAAAACTGTGCAAATTATATTCAAACTTATGAAGATGTAGATAAATGGCAACTACAGAGAACATGTAGGAAAACATACAGAAATAATTGAAAAAAGTTAAATGTTCAATGATAAAACATAACCAAATAATAAAAAATATAATATTGGTATATCAACTATAGTAGTTGTTTAAATTCATGTAAATCATTTACGATCTTCTTTTAAATTCTAAGACTCTTAGATTTGCTTAAAATATTTAACTCAAATTTGCTTATAAGTGATACAATAAAAATATACATGAAATTTAAAAGCTACAGAAAATGTTTTAGGCCTCGACATAAGGGAATAATGCTGCAAAAATATATATTTTTTTAAATTATCAAAGCATGAATGATTAAATAACATTATTTTGTGAAACTTACATAAAACCAATGACAATATAACAGTTATAAAATTTATGTACCTAATGAAAGAACCCCATTAGATTTTAAATATAAACTATTTTAAATAATGTGGTAAATGTATAGAAATAAATTTATTATGTATTTTAATAAAGGTCTATGTAATACACAATATATAGTATATTTATTATATTTCTCTTACATAATATATACAGATATAATATAATAAATATCTTTTTTACATATTTTAATAAATACATATAGATTTGAAAATTCACCAAATTCTAAGAATGACAAAATTAGAAAATTTTAAATAGATAGGAAAGTGAAATGAATTCTTATCCTTTGAACACACTTCTTAGATATAGTTTTTTCTTTAAATGAACTTTTGATAGTCGATAGTAAAAACTTGTGATCTTTTATTTGTAGTTTTTGTATCAAAATATTAGAGAGCCAAATAGTTTAAGTAAAACTAAAACCAAAACAGGGCAAAAACTTCTGTATTTTAAGGAAATAGCTATTTCCAAAATAAATGAACATTTACTAAAATATGTATTGTTTATATTTAGAATAGCAAAAATTTCCGAAGTCCATTCTGAATAGAATAAAATTCTCAAGTTCATCATGTTTTTCATTATTGATATAGGATTTATGTCGTGCCTGTCTTCAAAATAATGAGACTTTAACTTAAATTTTTAACCGTAATTCAATATAATTGAAGATAAAATTATAATGAAGGCAATCTGAAAGTAGGTGAGATTATAAACACCATCAGTTCCATGATATAAACGTATTGTCTTTTCATGTTTTGTCCTTGAAAGGAAGAAAAGCAAAGTAATTTTATTGTTTTCATTGCCTGACTAAGGAAAAAGTTAGAAAGTAGTCATTCTTTTTTCTTCTCTTCAAGTTAGTAAAAATTAGGTTCTCTCTTATGCTCTAAAGGTATTATAAGAAGTTGTAGACTAGTCTGATAAGCAAATTTATGCTTTTAAATTTAATGATCAATTCATGATCTATAAAATCTAGGCTGAAGATCTTTATAAATTATCAGATTTATAATATAAGTTTTGGAGAATCAAAAACATCAAATGTATATCATTTGTATTCAGTTTCAATCCTAATCACTAACTTACTTAATACAATGGATTTTGAAAAGTTGTATACAAGGTTACCCATCAATTCAAACTCAAAAACTCAAGGTAAAGCTAACTAATTCAGGAAAATTTTGTGTACATGTAATTTTTCTCTTTCCACACTGGCAGAAGTCTTTTGCAGCTTACAAATCATTAATACTTACCTTCTTGTTCAAAGGATGGAAACCTACATAGCATTTTCTGGCATATTTAAAAAGAATCTACTAACATGCCTTTCTCTTAGAAATGATCATTAAGACAGATTTTCTTTGTTGCTTGTTGTGATCAATGCAGTTTATAACATTATGAGAGATTGTCTCCATTACACAAATATTTTTTGAGGGTTGACCACGCACAATAAATAACCTGACTATACATCCCAACAGCACTTTGTGAGCTAAAAGTACAGGGGAGAAATGTGCACATAATCAGCCTACTATAAATTGGTGTGGCTCTGATTTGACGCAGGTGTACTGAGCAATATGAGGAGGCAGAGGCACCAAGAGGAGGTGTTCTAAATATGGAGGTGACAGTGGAGGTGGTGATAAGCTGTGGTTTAGCAGGTCATGTTGAGATAAATTGGTTTGTATCAGCTTAATTGTAAGGTTCTTTTTCAAATTTTTTATCTTCTCACAGACCTATGTCCTTTGCATTTTTCCTCTTTAACATAAACTAGCTATTTCACAAAATGGGCCCCCATCTGGCGTGGTAAGATCAAGTGTATATGTCTGGAAACATCCATTTAGAGAATTGGAAAATACAAGGCTCTCTGATTATGGTGGATTAAAATAATCTTTCCATATGAACAAGTCTTTAGTTACTGAGTCTTCTTCCATTTATCACCTATTCCTCTTATGGTCTTCTCAGTAAACATTTACTTGGCTTCCCGTTCATATTACAGTTTTGCATTATGAAGATTTCTACTAATGAAAATCCAGTAATGTGCATTTCATTGTTCTGATGAATTTTTTCAGTGCTGTGAAAGTCATGTTTCACATAAGTTGTAAGTTCTTGGACATGTAGCCAATGGTCTTATTGTAGAAAAACTGTATATGTATATTTGTTTAATATTGACTATAATTACAGGTGAGAAGGATGCTTTGCAATGTGGTAGGAACTTAAATAATGGTGGTGATGGCCAATGTAACTAATATTGTTTGACTTTATTATGTGTCAGACTCTGTTAAGCACTTAGAAAATATTGATTTATTTTCACTATAACCTTTTAAGGTAACTACAATTTTGAGTCACCTTTTTACAAATGAGGGAAACAAGGTAGAGAGTGGCTAAATAAAGTATCTATGGTGTTAAATTCAGTGCTTGTATTATTTCCTGGTTTGCATGACTCGATGGCCTGTTTTCCGACCAGCCTGCAATTCTATTCCTATCAAACATTTCTCTCCCCAATAAAATGGATGAAACAAGAGAAGTGAGAAAAAAAAATCTGTCTCTGACAACACACCTCTCCTACCTACTTATGTGCATTTTAACTACCTGCAAAAATGAAACTGAGGATGTTTTCCTGCCACACCCCAAATTTCAGGAAAGAAAATATGACCTTCTCCTAGCCACCTGCTCTGGCTACTGTCCCTCTTGGTCCTTTCCTGGTTCATCAATCCCTATTTGTGTCATATATTCTTGTTATTCACTTGTCATTCCATCCTCACATGACTGACCAAGTAATTTTGACACACTGATCCATAGTCTCACACTCTACAGTAAGAAAGCCTTACAGCATTTCTCAAGTAGATGTGCTTATTGATCAGGCAGGTACCTCTTTTATCCTCTGGATGGTATTAATCATAGGTGAAACTGATGGCCAGATTCAGAGAACATAAAAATAAGACTAGTTTCCATTCCATTATTTCTATTAAAAATAAAAAAAAAGAACAACAAGAAAACTGTCTGAGTTCCTTATTCTGAATCATTTAAAATATAACTACATCCATAGAACAAATCCAACTTGGCTTGCTGTATGAATAAATGAAAGGTGTACTACATGTCATACAGTAACAAGAAAATCTGTCACCACTGTAATCGCTCTGAGAATCTGTGGAGCACATGACCTCTTTAAGTAAAGCTTCAGATTCCCCAAAGCGAAAGTGCTCCCATGGGAGAGCAGTCATCATATCCCCTGAAGTAACATCTCCATGGATCTGCCAGTGGGTGAGGGCAATAAGTGATTTAATTACTGAATAGACTCTCCTTTCCTAAGGTCCCTTTGCAAAATTGTATGAAACAATTCTCTTCAAATTTATTCCTGAAATGTGTCATCACTGCACATCTTTTCATTATTTTCGCATAAGCAGAAAGATGGATTATTTTCCCAATGTATTTATTTGGGTAAAAACTTGGCAGCCTGTTTATTTTTTATTATTATTTTTTTTGGATGAACTCTGATGTAACTTCTCTTTGAAACATAAAAACTTGCCAATCATTTTCAGAACCAAACTCACTAGCTTGTGAAGAAGTGTGGTTATTTCTCATAATTGAATGAGAATCTGTTTTCTCTAGTATTTTTTGGTCTAGGTGGATCTTTTCTCTCTTTCTGCCCTCCCCAGCTGTCTTCGCTCTCTCTCTCTTTCTTTCTTCATTTAATATATTTACATATTCTTTGTGTGTATACTTGTTCCAAAAACTGAAGAGGGTATTAAGTATACTAATAAGAGTTCCTGTAAAAGGCAGATTCTAACACTATACATATATCACCTTATATTTAATATATACACTAACTATATGAAGTCAGCACTATTATTATTTCCATTTTAAATATAAGAAAATTGGAACAATAAGAGGTTAAATATATGGCCTAAGTTTACACAACCAGTAAGATACAGGGTAAAGATCTGAACCCAGGGTATTTGCCTAGAGAGACTGTACCCATAAATACTATGCTATTTTTTTAGTATATGCTAATATCCAAAGAGAAAGAAATAAGACTAACATGGGTCGTTTTGAGAATTCTCTCAAATGACTCTCATCACTATGGTTACTAGTTAAAATAGAGGTCACTAAGTTAAATTTGAATTTCAGGTAAATAGTAAATTATTTTAATATAAGTATATCCCAAATATTGCATGGGGCATACTTATACTAAAAATGTTACCATCGTTTACTTGAAATTCAAATTTAACTGCATATTTTTTTCTTTTTCTTTTTCTTTTGGCTAAATCTGACAACCGTACTCAAGGCAATTGTTAGAGACAATTACTATTTTTATATTACATTTGTTTTTATAATATTTATTATGTGTTAAATAATATTGTATACCATATATTGACATATGAATATTTTACACTTAGATAAACATATTTATGTGAATAAGTATATTTACATATTTATATAATTTATATATTACATACATTACATACAAAAACAATGAGGCTCAAAGGGCCCATAGCCATACACCTCGCAAATTGTAGAATAAATTCCTTATCTCTGGCTTCAACACACAGTGCCATATGTTTTCTTGTATAATTGAAAATGTTCCAACGTCCTTGTGGCACAACGGGAAAAAAAAAAAAATGAATGCAAGTCAAAGGCCACTCAAAAAATGTTTTCTGGAAAATATAATATTAAAGGTTCTGCTATTGTATTAATTTCAGCTGTAAGGAGACATAATTTAATGATTTAAACTATAGACACGCAGCATCATTTTATAGATGAAAACCAATGATTTTACACTACTAGGTTGGTTGGCAAAGTGATCATTGTCATTTATCAAAACATTTATCAAAGTGCTCTATTAAAAGATTTTAGTAATCCCAATCTGCAGGAATTCAAAGGTTTCTTCTCATAAGTGAAAGAGAGAGTAATTTATACGTATTAAGATTTATTCTTCAAAAAACAGCATAAATTTTGAGGAAGCTGAGTTGCTTAGCATCAGGAAACGAACAACCACACAGTTAGATGCCCCTTCCAGATTTCCAGTCACTTAAAATCAAGCTCCATGAGAGGAACCATGTCCTATGCTGTACTGTGTCACTAGCTCCATGTGATCTTATTACTGACAATCTCCTAAATTATTTAAACATCCACATTTTTTGAGGAAATCCTAGTAGGCTTTTTCTTTAAACACTTTAAAGAAATGCACGGGAATATACTTATTCAGGGCCACATACCTGAGCAAAGACATGTACTCTGTTAATATAAGCTACTTGGTAAAAGACAGACACATAGTAGGATATATAATTAAACTTTGTAAGGGCAAAGGCCTGGTTTTACTTTATTTAGCTATTACTAACACTTCCCCTACTATCTATAAATGAGTGAATGCATGAAAAAGTAAGATAGTAATTAGCAAGTAAATAATTATATAAATTCATACACACATACACACATATATGATTAAATATGTGTATATATTTTATGTGTATATATATATGTATATATACATGTACACATTTAGAAATTGTCGCTGTACTGTATATTTTTAAACCTCACAGCATATGATAATAGTAAGCGGTCTGGTTCCTAGTCTGTACCTCAATTTCTCTAAAACTTCCCTGCGAACCCAGCTTTAGGTATAAAACAGAAAAATAGGCTGGAAAGTGAGGAGAACTTTCCCTCCTTCAAGGAACTAGCATTAGTCGATTCTACCCACCACAGATATGCTTCTGAGCAAGACCTTCTGAACCAAGCAGTTACACCTACTGAGTGAGAATAGTTCTTGCCTATTTCTTTAAAAAAAGAGAGGCACAGCCTGAATCAAACAAAACTAAACATCAGAAGCCTTCCCATACCCACAACAACTGAAAGCAATATTTAGGCTTAGGGATTTTTTGGGAGGGTGGGTTCTGCTCCTGCAAGTAATGATGACAGAATTGCAATTAAGCATATGACTGCACTCTCAATGTATAACGGAACAACTTTCCTAATAATGAGACCTGAGACAAATTCATCTCATCTTAGGTCATCAAAAATGGGTACTGAATGCATTGTCCAACCATATTGAAAAGTGTCAGAAATCAACTGACTTTCTTTGAGCCTGGGACTATGGATAAATAAAGATGATAAAGAATTGTTGATTTCACTTACAGCTGCAACATTCTAAATTTAAGTGATGAGAGATTTTCTGCAAAAATCAGGCTTCTTCCAACCCCCACATTGAAACTCTATTGTTATCAACTTTGAAAGAAAAACCCAATCTTTAAGCAAACAAGCATAAACCAAGTTTAGTTATGGATGGACAAAACAGGAAATCAACTGTCATAGTGAGGCTCAGAGAAAGCCCCATTTGGGGCCTGACTGCATGGTTCATGTTTTTTTCTATGGAAGCAAATACTAAATTTTAATTTTAAGTGAAGCTATGATTGAAATAATTGTTTTAACATGTTCTGTAATAACACTATATTTTAACAAAATGCTAGCAGATGATTCTTAAATAGTAAAGGACTGTTTACATGACAAAGTCTAGGGTAAACATTTTCCTAAAAATTTAAAGTTTAGTAAATATTAGAGGTTTTAAAAATAGTATTCATGCATGATAATGCTTCTGTAAACCGAAAGCTTGCATTAAAGCAAGGTGATGTCATCTCTCCTTCCTAGATGATGATACAATAATACAGCTGACAAAGTTGTGCGTTTTTGTAACTGATGTGTGTTTACAGGTTCGGATTAGAAAAGAGGCACAGAACCCAGATAAAGATACAGTATCCCTAGATTTTCTAGGTTCATCTAGATATGCTTCTTAAATAATGATTAAACAAATAGTGAATTAAATGTCAGTTAATTTGTTTTCTTTTGTCATACTTTCTGTTAATACTCATATATTCGCAAACCCAGGAAACCAAAATAACAGCTTTTTGAGATCATTTGCCTTGTTATTTGGACTAGAAAATATGGCCATTGAGTTATTAAAGGAAAATGTACAATATTCAGGCCTTTGGAAGAAATGGCATTTATTTTATTTTATTTTTTATTTTTATTTTTATTGAAACAGTTGATTTTACGTATTTGTGGGGTACAAAGTTGACTATCACTCTTTGTGTACAGTATGTGATGATCAAATCAGGACTATTACCATTACCCAATTTCTTCTGAATCCTCTTACCCCCTGCTTTTCCTCCCTCTTGTAACCATAGTTTTGTTCTCTCCTTCTGAAAGTTCAATGTGTTATTGTGGTTGTTTGTTTGTTTGTTGGTTGGTTGGTTTTTTAGCTCCCACTTATGAGTGAGGACATGTGGTATTTTTCTTTCTGTACCTGGCTTATTTCATTTAACATAATTTTTTCCAAGCTCATCCATGTCACTGCAAAGCACACAATTTCATTTTTTTTTATAACTGAGTAGATGACATGGTGTATATGTACCACATTTTTCTTAACAAGTCATCTGTCAATAGACATTTAGGTTGGTTACATATCTCAGCTATTGTAAATAGAGCTGTGATAAACATGGAAGTGCAGGTATCCCTTTAATACAATGATTTCCATTCCTTTAGATATATACCCAGTAGTGAGGTTCCTGGATCATACAACCGAGAGCTTAAACAGCAGGCTAGAGCAAGCAGAAGAACGAGTTTCTTATCTCAATGACAGGCTTTTTGAATGTGGACAATAAAAAAAAGTATTTTAAAACATTAAGAAAACCTACAAAAGCTATCAGACAAACTTAAGCATGCAAATATCAAAATTATGGGTGTTCAAGATGGAAAGGAGAAAGAAAAACGCATTTGAAACCTTTTCTATGAAATAATAGCAGAAAACTTGTGAGGTATTGGGAAAGATATGGACTTTCAGATCCAAAAGGCTCCAAGATCCCCAATCAGATTCAATCCAAAAAGGTCCTTCCTAAGACACATTATAATCAAACTGTCAAAATTCAAAGAGAAAGAGAGAATCCCAAAAAAGATCAAGAGAAAAGCATCATCACTTATAAGAGAGCCCCCATCAGACTAACAGCAGACTTATCAGCAGAAAACTTACAGGACAGGAGAGAATGGGATGACATACTCAAAACAGACAAAGAAGTACTATACCAGCAAGGCTAAATAAAGGGGAAGTAGTGCATTCCCCAGACATAAAGAAACTGCAGGAGTTCACCACCACATAACCAACTCTACAAGAAATCCTAAGGGAAGTTCCTGCATCTGGAATCCAAAAAATGATAATCACCACCATGAATACATGAGATAGAATAAAACCCACTGATAGAACAAATATGCAATTTAGAAAGAGAAAGATACTATATCTTACCACTTCAAAAACCAACAAACATGGAAAGCAAGCAATAAAAGGGAAAGAAAGAAACAAAAGATATTTAAAAGAACCTTACAGAAATCAATAAAACACCAAGAGTAAGACAATACCTTTCAAAAACACCCCAAAATCTCAATGAATTGAATTCCTTACTCAAAAGACATAGAATGGCTGTGTGGATTAAAAAACAAGACCCAAGCTGGCTGGTGGCTCACTTCGTAGAGCATGGCATTGATAACACCAAAGTCAAGTGTTTGGATCCTAATACTGGCCAATTGCCAAAATTAATAACAACAATAATAATAATAATAATAATAATAATAATAAAAATGAAAGACCCAACTATATGCCATCTACAAGAAACCCACCTCACCATCTCACCTGTAAAGACTCACATAGACTAATATTGAAGGTTGGGAAATTATACCATGCAAATGGAAACTGAAAACAAGCAGGAGTAGCTATTCTTATATCGGATAAAATCAACTTTAAATAAAAAATTATAAAAAGAAACAAAGAAGGTCACTTTATAATGATAAATGGACATATATAGCAAGAGGATATCATAATCATAAATATAGGCATTTATTTTAGAAAGAGAACAAAAGATAAAGATTTTCCTTCTGGGGCGACTGATATCACCTTTAAGAAGAGAGGAGATCAGGATATGAGCTGGCTCCACTCAACGTAATTTGAACCGACAGCATATCAGTCTTTTAAAACTCTATATCACTACCTAAAATTATATTATGTTTAGATGTGTTCACATGTTTATTGTCTGCTTTTCCAGCAGGATATATGCTCCATTTTTGTGTCTTCAAATCAATGAACATTTACTAGTACATAATAGCCACTTAACTGTTGTTTGAATCAATGAGTGAAATAATGAGTGGATGACATTAAAGAATCTTGGGTACTGTGAGCCACAGAAAACTGGTTATGGTTCTAGGCAAGGAAAGGAAGGCAGAGTATTGGTCCCACTCCTTAGACCAGTACTGTTTAATAGAACTTTTTGTGATGATGGAATAGGTGTACCTTTGTGCTGTCCAGTATGGTAACCATTAGCCACATATGGCTATTGAGCACTGGACATGGGAAGCACAGTTTTAATTTCATTCAATTTAGTTAAATAAAATTTAATTTTAAATCCTACACACTAGTAATGGCTATCATATTGGACAGTGCAACTCTAGATTTTAGAAAAGTTGCCAACTCACTTTATGCTAATTCTCACTCCTTCCAAAAAATTCGAAAAAAGGAAATTGGCCTTCTTGTTTCATAGCTGTCTGTTCCCTGATTCTCTGCAATTCAGATAACTGAATCCTCTGTTCATTACTTTATCTTTAATCCATGGCACAAAGCCTTCCCTGCTAATGAGGTTTTAGAAGCTTTAATTATATAGCTCAGATGTGCTCCCCAGTAACTGTCCTTGCCCCAAATCACCCACATTCTTCCTCTGTGCTATAATTGCTTTATCACTCATTTGTCTTTCTTACTAGATCATGGTTCCTTGGGCATTGTTATTGTACCACAAGTGTCTAATATGCAGCATGTAGTAGATGGTGAATAAATGTTTAATAACTGACTGTAAGTAGAAGTGAAGCAACGGATAAGCCTGGTTATGAGTCTCATCTGGATCCTTTTCCTCTTTTCTGATAAGTGAGATTCTTCCTTACATGTATTCACTGACTCCAGTTCCATTAAACCTGCCAAGCTCCTGCCATATGACCCTGATCTTCCTAGAACCCAAGGCCCTATATCTGCTGAATTTCCCAGTGGAGACAATTCCTGCAAGTGACACTTATTCTTTCAAAATTGCACTTAAAACCTACTACATGTCAGGGCATATGTAATCGATATGATAAAGGGCTAGCTCTCATGAAGCTGATTTTCTAGTGGGAAAAAAAAAAGAAATTGTTAAATAATTATATACATAAACAAGATTCTGGTAATGGTAAGCACTCCGAAGAAACAAAAGTGGACAAGGGATGAAAAAGGGGAAAGTAAATAATGAAAATTATGTAGAGGGCTCTAAGATGTGATCATGCGAGATAAAGGAAAGACTCTCCTTGGTTACATATCTAGGCTTGGGTGATCATTACAAATAAACTCCTCTGCCCTTGTGGTATCATTTTTAATCCTTCCTATATCTCTCACAAATATTTCCTGGTCTCCCTTCTTTCTGATGGCATTTGTGTCCCTATTCTCTTTTCCAGGTTGTCTAGGCATTTCTCAGAACACATTTAAACATATTTTTCATTATTTGTATTATTACACAGTATTCTGAACTTCTTGTAGTCTTGAAACCATTGCTGTTTGAATGAGGAGCATTTTCTTATTCTAGGCTTACGTTGCCTATAAGTTTGATTTGCCAACAGGTGCTGGTAAAGTTGGGGATTATATGTCCTCATGTAAACACACATACACATATACTGTCCTCAAAACAAGAAAAAACGCTGATTAAGAATCCTCCTCCCTTAGATGTGGCTGGCACAGGCCCACAAATCTTATTGCAAGCAGATTTATTTCTCTCGTTCTTTTCTAGTCCACCCTATCATTTCAACCTTTTACATTTGTTTCCTCAACAGCTGCAGTTAGTCTTATGACTATGTTTCTTTCATTAAAAGCCTATACTTAACAAAACCTGGGGTTCTTTGTAATTAGCATTTTGCGTACAATTTGGAGGAATGCAGTGGTTAAGGCATGCGTCTTTTAGAAAGAGTTCTTTTTTATTGTAAACTGCTTATTTTGCTAATTTCTTTTAAGAACTTTAAAAATATAATTTTCACAGCATGGTGGGTCAAAAAGAAAAGTTCTTCTTTAGGAAATGACTGAATGCTAAAAGGAGAGAGGGTATACAACCTTCTGGCAATGTCAGCCTTCATTAATTCTAAAAGAATTCTAAGATTGGTTTTGGCCCCATTTGTCTTGTTTCCTCATGAAAGAAGTTTTATTTGGCTGGAAGAGGCTGGGAATTTAATGTTTCTTCCCTTCTTAAAGCTATTTTGATAATGATCAGCCTTTTTCAAGTGGTCTGTAGACATCTTTTTATCTGAGAGTTAAGGTGATATAAGGGTAGCAAAATACAGGAATATGCAGAAAAAAACAGCTGGAACATCCAGCGACATTCTGAAGCTATTATAAAGAGGCTCTTTCAGTAATTATTTTCTTGTTAGCTGAACAAGCATCCCATAGAGGCAAAGCAACAGAGTAGTTAAGACCATAGGCTCTGGGTCCAGGCTTCCTGGGTTGAAATCCTAGCTCTGCTGCTTGCATGGACTTATGACAAGACATTTCACCTCTTTGGGTCTAGTTTCCTCATCTGTATAATGGGAATTATCAAAATAGAAACATACCACATAGAATTGTTATGAGGATCAGGTGAGTGAAATATAGGTAGAAAAGTGCTTAGAATAGTGCCAAGTAAGTGCTTTTATTACAGAGCCATTCAAACATATAATCAGTACATTTGTGTCCAGTTGTGTATATATTGTCTACATAAAGTAATGAAAGAGCTAAAAAAAAGGTTGGCAGAAATATTTCATAGAATGAATTTATTCATTGCATGTTACTAATAATACCTTTTGTCCTCTTCCCTGACCTAGGCTTTGTCATTGGGGAGCTCTGTGACATTTTTTTGAGCCTCACTTACAATGCAAGGAAGCAGTGCGGATTGGGCAAAAACATTACATGCACACAAGTATATCAATCATCCTGCTCAACTCATCCCTTGGTTCAACACAGACAATATTGATAGGTCAAGCACTCTCTCTTGCAGAGCCAGGACTTAGCCTCAGGCTCCTCTCCAATTTCCTGTCTGAGGCAGCCAGGATGGTAAAACTTCTCTGTGGAACCTGATCTAGATTATTTTTAAGGTTCCTTCCAGCTTCAAAATTCTATGAGTCTAACAGTATAATTAGGTCTTGAATATGCAGCTCCAGCTGCCTTATTGGAAAATTAAAGTTCAAGGATTTGGCATGATTGTCAGGGAACTTGTCTAGCACCCATCGGTTGCATTCAAGGCATGGAAAGTTTGCTTCCTCGCTTGCTCCACCATCTGTACTTTTCCCCCAGATTGATCTATAAACAATGAATATTTAAGTTCTTAAATAACTTTGTTGGTAGAGGCTTCTTGCCTTCTGAGGTAGCATATTCTATTTTTGGATAAATCTATTAGAGCACTAGTTCTTGTATTAGAACCAATTAACTTCTACTACTCCTTAATCTGCCTTTTAGATTAATATCAACTGTGAATTTACTGAGCTTACACATAGCTGTAACCAAAAGGCAGCTCTTTTTTCCCCTCGGATTTCTCATTGCTAAATTAACCATCTACAGGCCTTTTAAATATTATTCCAATGGTACAAATGTTTACTTTGTTTGTTTAAATCATCACCATTTCAATTACCCTACTTTGAGTACCATCTAATTTGTGGATCCCTGTCCTCTAAAACTCATAGTCCCTCTTCTCTATACTTGGTAAGTATGTCCTTTCCTTTTTTGCCTCATTATAACATGGACTGATTTGGGGGAATATGCTGTGTCATCCACCTGGTTTTTTAAAAGAATGATTCAAACTGGTCTCTGGGAACATTTTCAAAATGTTGGTTGATGTTTTAGTCCATTTCTTTTGCTTATAATAAAATACATGGCACTGGATATTTTATAAAGAAAACAAAATTTATTACTTATAGTTTCTGAGGCCGGGAAGTCCAAAGTCCATCTGGTGGTGGTGACAGTGACCCAGGGGTCTCACATGCCAGAAAATGGCAGAGCAGAGAGTTCTTCATTCACTCTCCTTTTAAAGCCCCCAGAACCACATCCCTGACTACCATTATTAATCCATTCACTATGATATGGTCCTACTATCTAATCACCTCTTCAAGTCGTCACCTTTCAATTATAATAATAGGATCTCCCACCCTCTTCAGTTATAATGGTATTAACCTTCCAATGTATGAAATTTGGGGGACACAATTCAATCAATCTACAGCAGCTGAGAACTGAAGAAACCTATCTGTAATGAACATGGGTCTAATCTAGCAGAAGGATCTACTTAGAGGAGTATTAGCATTGAGCAAGATCAGGACACCGGGACTCCTCTCAACCCCAAGGCACTTCTGTACTCAATGCTCAGTTTTTGTGAAGCATTGTGCTGATTTACGGTGGGACTTCAGGACCTTCTATATGGTTGTTTCCTTCTGTCAGGAACTACCAGTAAATCTAGGTTGGTCATAAATGGAAAGAACAATGTGTGCAAACAAGTTAATACTGATATTAAACCAGGACTCTGTTACTACTTTCACTTCAGGTACCACTTACCATTAGAGAGTCCTTGACCAATGCTGGTTTCCGTATTATGGGCTTTACATTTATGTTCTTATTTAATGTATTAGTAATTCTATGAGGCAAGTGGCATTACTCATTTTTACCATAAAACAAAACAAAAGAAGACCACCCCCACCAACAACGACTTAAACTCTGAGATACAATGGAATTTAGAATTTAACCCCATAGTTACTTGGCAAGTGGAATGTTTTGGGCAATTTTTTGCTAAGGAGACAGTGTTCACAGTCAAGGTTTAAATATATTAGTAATTAGCTCAAGGATGTGATGGAGTTTTGTCTGTCCTAAGTCTGAGCTCTGCAGAGCTTGTAGCCATTATAATGACTTCCTTCTTTAATGCTAGACTATTCAAATGTGAAAAAAAAGACGAGATAAAGATAACTGGGTTTAGGAGCTAAATAATGTGTCACCGGGAGGCTCACGGTGCTTCACTAAGAAACGGGCCCGGTCTGGTTTAGATATTACTGAACTTCTAAGATTACATATGACAAGAAGTATCTGAAATCTTACAGGGAGGCTGGGTTGTTTCATTTACTCTCTGTTCCTTTCGATGATTAAGTTGCCCCCATTTTTCCATCTCATTGTTAGAGATAATTTTCTGCCTCTGGGTTGCTACATAAAGATCTGTGCACGTGTTGTTTAGAAACCTTCAAAAGTTGGTGGATAATCACAGACCCGTACATTCATATATGCCTCTGTGTAATTATACTGCCTTTGAGAGAATTCAAACTTATTCTAGGCATAGGAGAAAATCTTATGTACAAAGATACATTTCCCATGCATTCATGTTACAATTTTAATGAGTGTGAAAAAAAGTTTTACTGCTTAGGACCAAGGACATGTCAAGTGGTATCATAAAGAAACTAGCATTTTTTTTTTCCTGCATACATGTGTGTTTATGTTTAATGTATCAGCTTGTGTACCATTTGCAGCACTTTCTAAAGTAATGTCTTATATTTCAAAATAAATCACAAGCACGGATATCCAATGTGTTGACTGTTTTGACAATGAAGACTAACTCTGCCACTATAACAGGAAATTCAGTTTTCCAGTGACAGAAACTTGCAAGCCATTAAGACAATAGAGACAATTTCCAAGAAGCCACTCCGATGATGGTTAGGTTCACTGCAGTCTCCAGACCAAAGGGGCATTTCCAGTCACTTTCAGTAGACTGACCCTAATTATAAGCAAAGAATAAGCCTTAAATTATGTTGATGTCAGGATAAGTTTGGTATTATTGATGAATGAAATGAGAGAGAAGGCTGGAAAGGGAAACCATTGCTACATCATATCAGTAAAAGAATCTCCTCTGTATTACTTCCAAGTTCTCACATGAGTTTCTGATTCAGAAAAGATCCAATACATTGAATTTTTACTCTGGTTCCTAATTAACTTCACCAATAAAACAAAGCCAAGTTTTAATGGTGATTTCATTGCATGAGCCAATCCTGTTTTGTCGCCATAACCGAGCTAAACATTCTGAATAGCTGACAAATTAAAGAGAAAAAGAGTTATAAACCCTAACATCCAAAAAAGAAGTGTGGAAAGACTGGAGTAAAACCCACATTCAAAGATGAGTTCTACCACCACTCATTGGTCTAGATAGCCTCACTGGGCCTCGGTTTACTCACTTGTCAAATAAGGAAAGTTGTACCCATCTCACATGATGCTTGCACAGATTAAGTGGAATCATCACTGTAATGTGTTTTATTTTGTGTCTGGAACAAATGGGTGTTTAATAAATACTCACCCCCAAACTTCTTGTCCAAAAAGGGTTTACTTTTTATGAACTTAAGGGAGAGCATACAGAAAAATACTAAAAACTTAAGGGAGAAAGAACAGAAAAGTGAAAAAAAAATACTGAAAAATCTTGATTTAATTATTGAAGCTATGAAATAATTTGTATATAGAAAGAAAAAGAAATTAATGAAAACATGAGGATGGCTTTGATGTGTCAGATCCACGATCTTTATAGAGATTGAAGTTTTTTCTAGATACTTCCAAATTTTGACATATTTGAAAACACAATAATCAAATTATTATCTTAAAGTACAAGCTCATAATAATCTCTATGAGAATTGAATAAACGTGTGTGTGTGTGTGTGTGTGTGTAAGTGGCCCTAATAAAAATAAATGCATATCAGTGTCTGACCATATATTAATATTTTTATCAGTGCTACTTGACATGTAAAGAAGCTGGTAAGCACAGAACATCAGTGTATTGGCAGAGGTCACACAGCCAAACCATCTCATGGTATTTTCATATACTGTCCTGCTTTGGCTCTATTTGAAAGATTATAACCTGCTAAGGGCCATTCATTTTCAGCTAAATTTATTCCATGACAGTTATCTGTAATAGGCATAGTTTTGAAAATCATAGATTCATTCACAAGTAATTGTAATAGTTTAAAAAATAATTCAGAGTTTCCAGTTTGATTAGCATGAATGTGATTACAGCCCATGGATAAAGAAAATTTGCTTAGATTTTCTCAGGTATCAGTTGTTTGTACCAACTTTAAGAAGCAAACATAACCAAAGACCCTCATATCTTCTACCCATAGGCCCTTCTCTACTTATCTTCTAATCCATTGGGAACCAAACAAGGCCAAGTAGTATTATTTTTATGTAAATGTCAATCACAAGATATTATAAGAACACCCTTGTGTTGAGTTCAAACTGTGTGAACCATGAATTAGAAGCTTTACATCAATTGCCTTTAATTTACAGAGAAAAATCTTTAAGGAAGGAATTGAAATTTCTCTGTAAGTTTCAGGTGAAGATATTTGAAGGCTCACAAAGGTGAATAACCTTCCCAAAGAATGAACAGTTAGCAGAGAAATAAGTTTTAAACTCAGATCTCTACACCTCAGAACACATGTATTCTATTTCCTTTAGTACATCCTGCTACATGTTTTAGTAAATCAAATATGTCCCATATTGATTGTCATAATGTTACAGTTTCAATTCTGGATTCTCTTTATTATTTTTTTGACTGGTCATCATCTTAGTAGTTTGGACAGATTAGCATATTCTGTCCTTTTATCTGCCCTTCAGCAGCAGACACAACTAATAACCCACAAGTAATCTTGTGATTGCTAGAGGGAATTACTCTTTGTAAGAAGCACACTTGATCTCTTCTTAAAAAATGGAATATTAATAAATGAAAATAACCACATCTCAATTTAGGTCATATTCGTGTATACATGTGTTTCTTAAAAAAAAAAAAAAAAAAAAAGGCACATCTATAGTCTCTTTTTCCTTCCTAAAGGAAATCTCAAATCTTGCAAATGTTCAAATGTTAAGATGTATTAAAATATTTTTTATGGCTAACAGAATCTTAGAGTTCAACATAAGGTACATTTGGTGTTATTTAATTTACCATTCAGGTGATCACACAATTCCACAGAGATGAGAAGAATGTTAGAAATAAAAACTAGAGGCAGCTTCTAATATGGATTCCATGCTATATCTTAGTAAAGATTAATTTTGCTTTTTGATACTAGAACTAACAGTTTAGTTGAATCTCTATCCAAACAGAAATTTAATAGTGCTTATTTCATGCTCATGTGGTCAGATTTTTGGTCCAATTTGTTTGTAATGAGTTAGAGTAACTGCTATGCCAATCAATGTTAGTTAATTAAAAGTGGAGCTTTCATTTAGTTACAAAACACATTAGGGTGCTGAGCATATTGCATGCTAGATAACCTGATTCACATATTTGAACTCCTAAAACTAGGAGGAGTGGTAGAAAATCTTGTTGATGTGTTGCCAGAAATGCTACTCAGTTGCTTCTGGAAACAGATCTGGCTGAGGATCAGAAGGCCAGGGTACTAATTTTTACTCAATTGCTATTTTACTCAGAAGCTTGAGTCTTGTCTCTTTAATCCTTAAAGGCACAATTTTTCAATAGCAATAGATGGAATAGGACTAAATGATGCCTAGGCATAATTTCTTGTGATCCCATAGCCAAAATTCAAAGATAGTCATGGGAGCTGACTGATATTATAAAATTATCATATCACCAAACTCCTGAAAATGTAAGTAAATTTTTAAAAACCCATAAATATAGGCACTTAAACATAACCTATGGAGCTTTTGCCAAAATCTTATCCACAGGGTTTTGTTAGTAGGTATAACTCAAACATGTATTTCACGGTTGACTAAGTTTTGGAATAAGATCAGTTAAACAAAACTACAGGAAGTAGAACTTCCCAGAATTTTCAGAATGTTCATGTATACAGTGAATCCTCAAGATGATTTCCAGAGATTTACTTTTTGCAGGTGGGGCATAGAGGGTCAGAGATCATAAAGGACTAGTGTTCTATGGCACCAACTTCAGGAAACAATAGAGTGATGAAAATAAGTGAAGGCTTGAGTCCCAGAAACCTGGATGGAATCTCCCTCCTCTCACTTAACTATACAACTTACTCAAATTAACCCTTGGGTGATAGGGGGATGGAGACGACTATCCATTTGTTGAAAGGTGGCTTTGACAATGAAGAACAGTACATGTGAAGCTACTGGCATGTGGTACGGACTCAATAAATTGACAGTAATAATATGATTGACTCCAGGCACTCCGGTGAAACACCTTCCTCTTGTGGAACCACAAAGGAGGAAACTGAATCTCTTTCCATTCTCCATTTGAAATCCATTTGTTGTGAAACATCAAAGACTGATTCCCATATGTGGAACACTGTAGAAACAATTTGCTGCTGCTGATTGCTTCCTTTTTGAAACAGAATTAGAAGAAAACAAAAATAGAAAGCTAAGGGGAGTTTGATGCCCCAGAAGAAGGCGTCTGAAATAAGATTGAGGGGGTGGTGTAATACACATCCTGAGGTTAATGCTATTAGAAGTTAACTAATTCTTTCTGGAGGATGGATATCATTTTCAGTAAAGCATCTGCCAACTGTTGTAAAATATCAGGATATCTGGACCTGTCATTGAAACAAACCTATGAGAGCAGACTATTTCCTTTAGAGGCATGATTAAAACCAGAGCCATTTTCACACATAATCCATTTATAAATCATGGTAATAAAATGGCCATCATGACAGCAACTCAGTGACATTTTTTCACAAGCTCAGCTGTATCCAGGCAACCAAACTATCTTACCTCAGATGAAAAGAAAGACATCCAGGGATCCCAGAAATCTAGGAAAAGACCCCACTGTCTGGTCCTCTTTTCCCATGAGGGAAAGTGATGAGCTGATGGCTATAGGAACTTTATATGACCCTTATCACTGCAGTTTGCTTTATTTCCATGTTAGAACCAATGGATGTCAGGAATTTGTATGTTTCTCAGCTCTTTCCTCATTCTAAAAACTAATAAATGGTGAACTTTGATGTGCATTATATTCACAACCATTTCTGATTCATATTTTGCTGTAAGAGGGTCTACTGATTGGCAGGAGCTGGAGACAGAAATATATGGCAGAAATCCAGATATTCTCTACTCAGCTGCTTGCATGTATTATTGGACATCAACAGTGGCTGTGATATTATTGACAAAACATTCTCACATGCATCATTACAGCAACTATCATGTGCCATAATGTTAGAAAATTGTGTCCCTTTTAGCCCAGATGAGAGACAAGAGTTTTCTTTTTATTCTTTTGGGATTTTTCTATGCAACCCATATTTTTGCAAACTTCTGATGACTGAAACTGTCTTGACTCAGAAGGAATTTAAGACTGCAAAATAAAATAAATTTTATCGAAGGCATCTGTTTTCCCTTTTTTTTTTTAAGCATTATACCACAGATAAATTTGTATAACTACCATTAGATGACATGTTTTTATGGGTAAAAGCAAATATCACATAATGAATAGTTAAACAAAAATGTAGTTACTTATGTCTACCTGTGTATGTTCATATGCACATATATTAAATGATACTCATTTTCATCTTTTTGCAATTGGACTAATAGTCCTTACCCAGCTAACTGCAATGATAAAGTATAAAGTAAAAAGGACAGAGTACTATGTTCATGGAAACTCTTTGCTGTGGTGTTAATATTAGTATGGTTATTATGGGAGATGCTGTCTTTGCTCTGCTTATGTTTTCATGATTATCTTTACTACATTTTTGCATATTAGTTCTAAGTGGACCTTTGCTCTCAACACTGGCACCAGTGTTTCTTGGTAGGAAAGCTTCCCACAGGCTAGCAGTAGCTACCATGCCTGAGTACATGGAGAGCTTCAGATGTCTGGTGGCAGTCCTCAACCAATAAGTGATAGATGTAGCCAGTTATCTTTCCATCTCTTTGTATAATTCCAATTTTTCCAGAGAGCCAGTTAACCTGAACACCTATGTGTAATCCATGCTATCTCTAGAGCTTACCTGTGGGACTGAGTCAACATTTTCCTTCCTGGGACTTTGTTTGATACCATGGTCTTCTGTGGCTTTATTTTCTTCCTTCTCTTCACTCTCCTCCTATTGCTCCTGAAAATTATACCTGAGTAAATTATTTTGATGATACCTATTCTGAGGATCCAAGTTAATATACCTAGAAAATTGACGAAAGTAGTTTGGACCTGAATAGGGACTGAACTCAAGGAAGATTCGGAAGAAGGACTGACCACATTTCATGATAAGACCAAGTAGCCAGAAATTCAGGCCAGGTAAAAGTATCACACAGGAAATGTCTAGGTGGACGAAGAACATGAGATGGATAAAAATAACCACATTGATTAAAACATTAATAATTCACATTTGTAAAGACATCTCGAATTGATGGAGGCTGACTTTGTGTTAGGCCCTGCACTAAGAGATTTAATGCTTTAATGCATTTTCCCCTCATTCAGTGCACACAGAATTGAGATAGGAGCTATTATTTTTCCCATTTTACAGACATGGAAACAAAGGCTTAACAATGATTTTTAACTTACCCAAAGTCACATAGTGGTACACTTGGGATTTGTGCCTATATTTGTCTGATTCCTAATGTTATAAGCTTAACCAGTATATTATAAGATTTGCTTACCAGTCTAAAGTTGTTCCTGAAGAAGAATCAAGACAGACAGCATTATGGACATGCTCATCCAATCAAGCTGATTTGATAGCTGCTTGCAGCGATTCCACATTTTAATGAACATCTCTGTGTTCCTTGCATGTGTCTATGGAGACACTGTAGCCAGGGTAATTATCCACAGTAGTAGAAGACTTTTGTTCTTTGCTCTCACTAAATCTGCCCCGCCACACACCTCCCATCCCCACTGCCCTAACTTCCAAACCTCAGCAATGTTAAGTGGCTTACTCAAGGTCATATAGCTATTAAAGTCAAATTTGTCTTCTGACTTCTGGCCCGGGTAGGTTTCTTTCCAACAATATCATGCTAATTTAGTATCTCTTACTCAAATCCTGGACAAAGTCAGAACTGGTTTAGAATTAGATGGCTATATAAACATAAGGTTCCAGCAGAGACGCCAAAACCAACCTCTATAAACCTCAACTTTCTAAAGGAATGTTGAGAGTCAGCTTCCCTCATCATCTGTCTGCCAGCCCTCTGCCCTTTGGACTCAGATTTATTTTGAAATGCTAATTTAGAGTGATTCAAGTGGATATTAACTGAAAAATTATTAATAAGTACTTCTCAGTCTCAAGTGCAATAGGCCCTGTAGAAGACACAAAATTGTTTATTCAACATATTTAAATGTGTCATTAATGAACTAATTGCTTTTTCTGGGTGCTCTGCCAGATCTGTGGTTTCATCCATACTCTGGAGATTGGGAATCTGAAGGAAGAAGCTATAGACCAGTAGATACTGTTATTTTTCCGTGCATCTGCAGACAGGGATCAATTAGCCTCAATAGTCTCATAGAAGGAAGTAAGGTCATGAACATAATTTTTGCCCCCCGGATTGAGTTCTGACCAGACCAACAGGGTGAAGATTAATTTGTGCATGGGATGAGCAACTTAGGCAACTGTATTCCTCCATTTGTGAGGTATTACTGAAACAACCCCCCTTTCCCTTCTGCCATCTTATTTCCTTGACATGCAGGGTCATTTAAAGTAAATTCCCACAGGAATTTGCCCAAATGTTACTCCTTGATTATAACTGATTGTCTTTCACCAGTGGGCTGGCCATTTGCCTATTTGCTTTCAGATCTGCTCTTTTCTCTTCCCTTCCTCTGCTCTGACCCCCACAAATTACATTTGCCAAGCCACTCTTGGGTTCAGTTTAGGCAATGGAATGCCCCAGTAGATTCTTGCAAAATAGGAGAAGTAGCCAGCCTATTTCTTTCCTTCTTTCTCTGCTTTAGGAGGCATCACTGATGGTAGGGATGTGTTGTTCATTACTCCACATCGTCCCAGACAGGAAGTCCCTACTTCTGCAATTTCAAGCTTTAGTAGGTGAAACCATATCCTGGGCACTAGATCTTAATCTTTGTTCCTTCATTCCTAGGGATGTAACAACTTTAAGTTATTGCTACTCTCCTGGTGGCCTCACTACTCTCTTTTTGCCTGTTAGCTTTTCCAACATCTTTGTTATCTACTACTCTAATCAAGTTCTTCTGTCGAACTACTTGTACTCTCCCTTTCCCTGACTAGTAAACTGGTTTCAGCCACTTGCCCTTTTATCAGAGAAGAAATGGGTAATTAACTGTTAACTTTGGTGGCTTCCTCAAATGAGCATAGCAGAGCGTCTATCTTCACAAAATACATCATATTCTTATCTTGGGAATATTTATGCTTCATTTCTACACACATGTACAAAGGCCTTCCTTTCCTCATCTACCTAATTAAAACTTTATGAAGAATTTCCAAAATTTATCAACAAGACCTCACTTATCCAGCATCAAAGCAGGACAAAGGTCCAGGGGCTGGCTCCGAGAGTCCAGGCACATACCCACGAGGACACAAACCCAGACTTGGTTTGCTCTTAGTTTCTGTAAATGTAGGTACCTGATTTCACAGTAGATAAAGGAAGAACAAACACAAATACCAACACCCATTGTCCACAGAAATAATACTGATAGTTGATGGAAAGAAAATAACTAGAAGCAAAACTTTAAAATTAAATATAATTTTCCAAAATAAAGCAAGTTAGGGTCTTTTAGTACAGGAGAAAACAAAACTATCATAAATGTGTACTATATAATCCATAATCAAAATAGGGACAAAGGAAACTAATATATGTGTGGTTCCTCTATGTGCCAGGAGTCATTTTAGACATTAAATATGCATTATCTCTATATCAAGTTCATTATAAAACTATTACATATATACTATTCTCACAACATTACAGTTAAGAAAAAAAAAGTCCTTAAACACACATATATTCACTGGTGTCACATGTCTGTGACAAAGGAAGCGGAGACATATAAAACCTGTTGGCCTCATTCTAAATCCCACGGCCTCCCCATGTGCTCCAGGATGTAAAATTATGCTTATAATCACAAACCTCAGATTCTTTTGTTTTAAAAGAACAGTTATTTTTTCTAAGTACTCACATTTTAATAAAGTAGCTAAGCATCTAATATATTGTAGATAAAATTCTAGTTTCCATAAAGAAAAAAAAATTTTTTTGGCAATTAACTGTTAGAATACTTTATATATCCAGGAGGTTAAAAAAAAAAAAAAGCTGATGTGAGACAGTTCAGTAGAACTGCCTGAATCTGATGGCACTCCACGTGGCAGCACAATCTTTATTTGTTCTTGGTTTGTAAATCAAGTGGTTAAACCTGACTTTCCTCTCCATCTCTGTCCAGAAATATCCCCGTTGTCTAGTATGGCCAGACCCACAGCAACTTCAGACATGCAAACACCAACCACTTCCTCTGCTGTTGAATGGAATTTAATCATACAAGCAAACTAAATCAAAGTCACACAAAGGGTAATATTTGATGCGCTTAACAAGAAACCTTTATGCAACTGTTCCCATCAGTCAGACTTAGAATAATACGGTGCTATTTTTACTTCATCTTGGCTTTCTGCAGAAAACTTTAAAAGGCTTATGAAGAGTGCCAGTTGTCAATAGATGGTCCCCCACCCCATGTCAGGACCGACTGCTGTGTCCAGGAGACCTAAGAAAGCCATCAATGTGGCTATTTCAAAGGACTCCAATTCATTTACTCTTCTGAGGAAATGACTACTGAGAGTGCTACAGCATTGTGCTGATGATAGGAACAAATTATAGACCTAACTTTAAGAGGCTTGCAAAAGAACAGGGTAGAATAACTTTAAGCCAAAATTATAAATATTATCTGGTTTCTCCTGATTACTCACTGAGCCTCTTCACTTCCAAATTATTTCACTTTAATCTGCTTACTTAATTTGTACCTTCTGGTCTGGGCTATGACCAGACATCAACTGGACTACTGCTATCATTGTTAACATTTTTTGTTTGTTTGTTTCTTGACTTTATTAAAATTATAATTAAGTTATAAAATATACAATGAAAGTGTACACATCACAATTGTAGAACTCAATGAATCAGTACAGTATGAACTTAAACGTGTAACACTTTTCCTTGGATCAAGAAATGGAATATAACTAGTACCCAGAAGCTTCCTCCTCCAAATTATTCCTTTTCTCCTCCCCAAAGATAACCAGTATTATGAATTCAAACACTATAGACCTGTATTCAAAGTTTGTATAAGTAAAATCATACAGTAAGTATTCTCTCACATTTGACTTCTTTTGTTCAATTTTTTGTTCAGTTGCTTGTCTGATTCTTCAATGTTCTGTGTAGCAGTAATTTGTTTATTCTCATTGCTACAAAGTATTTCATTATATGAACACAACATGATTAATTACACAATATACTCTTGATGACATTTGTTTGGGTTTTAGACCAGAGACAATATAAATAATGTTGCTGTCAATTTCTTGGACATCTCTTTTGGTGCATACATACTTGCATTTAAACTAGGAAATATACCTAAGAGTAAGATTAACAAATCACCTAGTTAAATGGGTGTTCAGCTTTAGTAGTACAGACAGCCAGTGTCTAGTGTTACACTCTCATTAGCAGTGCAGGAGAGACTTTATTTTATTTTATTTTTTTGTCATTTTTTCGTGACCGGCACTCAGCCAGTGAGTGCACCGGTCAGTCCTATATAGGATCCGAACCCGCGGCGGGAGCGTCGCCGCACTGCCAGCGCAGCACTCTACCAAGTGCGCCACGGGCTCGGCCCAGGAGAGACTTTAAAATCCATCCTTGTTGCACAATAAAACCTTTTATTCATTTTCTGACATGCAAATATGATCACATGATGCTCTTGTTTAATAGTTTTTAATAACTGCACATCACACTTAGGATAATGCTCAAAATTTGCTAGTACCCAAAAGACCTGCAGGAACTGGTCTCACCTACCTTTTTAGGATAGTCTTTCACCTCTCTAACTCTGGTTTTCTCCACTCTTACTATAGTGAACCTTTCCCAATTTCACATGCATGCTGTATTCTCAACCACTGAGCTCAAACTTACCTCTTCTGAGAGGTTTTCCAAAATCCACCTGTCTTTATTTTGCTTCTTCCCTCCTCCTCCTCCTCCTCTCCTGACATTACGTATCACAAAATATATTTCCTTCATGACACGTCAGTGGCAGAAATGACATCATTTTCTCATGTGTTTACTTGCCTACTTTCTCTCTTCCCCATTAGAATTTAAATTCGAACAGAATTTGTCTATTCTCTGTCTTCCCCACTAGACTTTAAGTTCCAAAAGAGCTGGAATTTTCCAACTTGTTTTCTTCTGAGTGCCCAGTATCTTGATTAGTGTTTTGCATCAAGTAGGTACTCAATAAATGTTTATTAAATGGGTGAATACATGAATAAAGGAATCTTAGCATATTTGCATGATTTTTCCTTCCCTCATATTGGCTCTCTCCTTCTTCTTTATTTATTGGTTATGAATATTCATGAGATACAAAGCTAATTGTCACCCCTCATGCCCAAGATGTGAAGGCCAGGTCCATACTGGCAGCATGCATTTCCACAAATTGTGTTTGTACCTCGTGTCCCCCACCCAATTATCGCCAACTTCCTACCCCTCTCCCTTCCCCCCCACTCCACTTTGTATCCCAAGGTATATTCTCTCCCTCTGCAAGTCCAACACATCTCTGTGGACTTTCTTTCCTTCCTTCTTTCTCTCTTAGCTCCCACTTATGAATGAGTACATGCGGTATTTATCCCTCTGCGCTTTGTTTATTTCACTTAGCGTGAGCTTCTCCAGGCTCATCCGTGTTGTTGCAAATGAGAGAATTTCATCATTTTTTATGGCAGAGTAGTAATCCATGGTGTATATATACTACAGTTTCCCTATCCAATCATCCATCAATGGACATTTAGGTTGGTTCCATGTCTTGTGTATTGCAAACACAGCTGAGATGAACATGAGAGTGCAGGTATCCCTTCAACATGATGATTTCCATTCCTCTGAGTATATACCCAGAAGTGGGATTGCTGGATTGTATGGAAGATTTACGTGTAGTTGTTTGAGATACCTCCATACCGTTTTCCATAGTGGTTGTACTAATTCACAGTCCTACCAACAATGCAGGAACATTCCTTTCTCTCCACACCCTCAGCAGCATTTGTTATTCACCGTTTTTTGTTTTTTTTTTTTTTTATTATAGCCAGTCTACCTGGGTTGAGATGGTATCCCAATGTAGTTTTAATTTCCATTTCCCGGATGAATAGTGATGTTGAGCATTTTTTCATGTATCTGTTGGCCATTTGTCTGTATTCCATTGAAAAATGTCTATTCAGCTCTTTTGCCCATTTTTTAATTGGGTTATTTGTTTTTTTTTACTGTATAATTGCTTGAGTTCCTTGTATATTATGGATATTAATCCCTTGTTGGATGTATAGTTAGCAAAATTTTTCTTCCACTCTGTAGGCTGTTGTTTCACTCTGTTGATTATTTCCTTTGCTGTGCAGAAACTTTTCAGTTTGATATATTCCCATTTGTTTATTTTTTTCTTTTGCTGCTTGTGCTTTTGGGCTCATATTCATAAAGTCTGTGCCCAGACCTAGTTGCTGAAGTGTTTCACCTGTATTTTCTCTTAGTAATTTTACAGTTTCAGATCTTATACTTGAGTCTTTAATCCATTTTGAGTTGATTTTAGTATATGGTGAGAAGTGCATATCTAGTTTCATTCTTCTGCATATGGATACCCAGTTTTTCCAGCACCAACTGTTGAAGAGGCAGTCTTTTCCCCAGTATAGATTTTTGTTGCCTTTGTCCAATATCAGATGGCTGTAAGCCTGAGGGTTGATTTCTTGGTTCTCTATTCTACTCCACTGGTCTGAATGTCTATTTTTATGCCAGTACTATGCTGTTTTGATTACAACAGCTTTGTAGTATAATTTGAGGTCACGTAGTGTTATGCCTCCATCTTTATTTATTTATTTATTCTTTTGCTGAGGATTGTTTGGCTATTTGGGGTCTTTTGTTGTTCCATATGAAAGATAAGATTTTTTTTTTTCCATTTCTGTGAATAATGTCGTTGGTATTTTGATGGGGATTGCATTGAATCTGTAGATTGCTTTGGATAGTATAAACATTTTCAGAATGTTAATCCTTTCAATCCAAGAGCATGTAATACCTTTCCTCTTTTTGTGTCTTCTTTAATTTCTTTCAGTAGTGGTTTGTAACTCTCATTGTAGAGGTATTTCACTCCCTTGGTTAAAATGATCCCTAGGTATTTTTTGTGTGTGTGTGTGACAAATGTAAATGTGCTTACTTTATTTATTTCTCTTTCTGTTGGTTCATTATTTGAGTATATAAATGCAACTGATTTGGGGGTATTTATTTTGTATCCTGCAACATCACTGAAGTTATTAACAAGCTCTAGGAATTTTCTGATAACATCTTTAGGTTTTTCTATATATAGTGTCATGTCATCTGCAAATAGAGACAGTTTGACCTTATCTTTTCCAATGAGGATTCCCTTTATTTCTTTCTCTTGCCTGACTGCTCTGGCTAATACCTCCAGTGCTATGTTAAATAGAAATGGTGAGAGTGAGCATCCTTGTCTTGCTCCTGTTCTCGCCTCTTTCTTTAACTGGATAAATTGTACTCATTCCCAAGATCTCAACTTAAATTCCATTTCCATAAGGACACTTTTTTTGACTGGCTAACCTAAGTCAGTACAACCTTTTGCATGGTATTATAAACACTCCTGAGCTTTGCCTTTATAGCACTTAATATACTATTTTTTTTCTTAATGTTTTTATCAGAATTTTAAAGTAATTTCAAAATAAACTGACTCTGTAGGAGATTTAGAAAATGTTCTCTCTCTTCTCATCTCTGGAATAGTTTGCACAAAAGTTAAATTCAATATTTGTAAGTATTCACTAGCGAACTCTTCTAGACCTCTGGAATTATTGGTGTTTGGACTTTAAATAAAAGATACTGCCATTCACAGTAACACGGATGAACTTAGAGAAAACCATGCTAAGTGAAATAAGCCAGACACAGAAAGGGAAACACCAAACATCCACACTCATAAGTGGGAGCTAAAACACTGAATAAAGAAAGAAAGACAGGGGCCGAGCCCGTGGTGCACTCGGGAGAGTGCGGCGCTGGGAATGCAGTGACGCTCCCGCCACGGGTTCAAATCATATATAGGAATGGCCGGTGCACTCACTGGCTGAGTACCGGTCATGTGAAAGACAAAAAAAAAAAGAAAGAAAGAAAGAAAGAAAGACAGGTAGAAAGAAAAATACAACATCACAATAACATGTTGAACTTCCAAAAGGAGAGAACAAAACTGAGGCCACCAAAGGTGGGAAAGGGGGTGGGGGAAAGGCATAAGGGAAGGAATTGGTAAAGGGCCATGAATAACGATTACATCGTGTAATGCTGAATATATTAATTATCTTGATTTAAGTATCACACATGCACACAGGTATTGAGATTCATCTCTGCACCCCACAGACGTGTACCATCAACCATGTTTCAACTAAATAAATAAAATGAATTTCTTTAATAACTATCAGTATGAGTTGTAATTTTCTTTTGCATTTGTTTCATATTGGCCCCTATCTGTGAGCTCTAAAAGGGCCTGGATAACTGCTTCGTTCACCATCATATCCCTTGTGTTCAATACAGTGCTGCACATATGATGGTACTTCAAACAGTTCATGAAAAGACTTCATATTATATTTTAATTTTAATTTTCCATGAACTGTTTGAAGTACCCCAGTACATATTATTGGACTTCCTAATCCACAAAAACAGATACTCAAATACTGAATAACAGGTCAAGGGAAAATTGGCTGACAGCTCTCCGAGGGCAAAGAGTCTAGTGTTGTGCATACATGCAGAAGACTTAATCAGGTTCAACCAGGCAAGGATTGGGAACATATTCTTAAAGGTAATAGTGAATAATCTAAGTTTAAATACCATGAGGGATTTGGATACCCACAGATACTCCAAGATAGAAAGCAGCTCATGTAAAGCAGTGGGGACGGAACAAGTAAACAATATGTTTGGGCAACAGTGAGAAGGCAAATCTATGCACTAAGGGTTTTGTTTTGTTTTCCAACTTCTTTTTCTTGTAAGCAAACATATCTCCTTAAAGATTCCCCCTTGTGATTATCCTCTCCAGCATCACAAACTAACTGTATGAAAAAAGTTGTCAAGGAATTTATATCACACTGTGTGTGCCTCCAAAACTGCAATTTATAAACCACAAGGCAGCATGTTCTAGAATGACCAATTAAAATGGTAAGAAACGATGTAGGCAAAAATAAAAATAACTGAGAAGATATTAAAAAATCAAACAAACACACAGAGGTTTATTTTTACCCATCAAGCTACTTTATATGGGAGAATAAACAATAATATCAACTAACATTTTTTGAGTATGTACATACCATTCATGTACTATTTTCTAATCTATCCATCTATCTACCTATGAGTGTTCTTCCAAAAGTTTGTGGAAAAGTAGACTTGAAATATAATACAAATCTTTCCACAAACTTTTGGAAGTACCCTCATATCTATTTATCTATCTTCTATCCACTACATCTCCTGTTTGGGGACATTAATTTGGTGTAAGCAGACCAATTAATCCAATTAATTAATTGAGAGCAATTTGGGTCAATTAATCATGACTTGACCTGGAAGGATTATTTTCCTTTTTGCTGATGTTGGCATAATTATCAACATCATCATTACCATCATATTTTATTGAACATCTATTATGCGTCAGCCCAGGAGCAGTCTGTTAGCACTTGGGGAGAAAAAGCAAGCCCTGGGAGAGGCATAAAATGATTCTGTCAGATAACCAGGGCTCTAAAGATGACGATGATAATGATGATGATGATAATGAGATTGGAATTCAAGACAGAACTTCAGCAGTAGAGAGAACTCTCCTATCAGACAGAGCAAGCGATTATGGCTGAGGGAGAGAGTCTTCAAAAAATCACTTAAATATTGGCATTCCATCTCAAGCAAGGTGAGCCAGTCATTCTGTATTTCTGGAAAATTTGAAAATATGACTGAGAACCTGCTTTTACTTGCATAATAGAGGCAATTTAACCTGGAAAATACATGCCATGCACATAAAGCAGCCAAGAAAAGCAACTTGCACAAAGGAGAGTATAGCACAAATTTAGAGGCAGGAATAGAAGAGAAGAGCAAAGCTTTAGGATTACCTGGACCCTTTATGGCTTTTCCTATTCTAGTCCTGAGGAGGTCCTGGATAGCCTTGGGTTTTCAGAGAAATCCCAACACCTATCCAATAAATGATATTTCATATGGTTTCTCTATAAATAATCATCTTTTTATTACAGAAATGTGTCTTAAATTAGATCCATGAAGGCCCTTTATGATTTCTATAGATAATGGTAAAAAAGTAAAACTAAAAGACCTGTCAGAAATGTTTGTTAAATATACGCATGAGTGAAAGAGAAAGAGAGAAAGAGAAGGAAAGAAAGGAAGAGGAAAGAAAGCAGAATTAAGAAGAATGCTACTAAATAGGCTACAAGTATGGGATAAGGAAGAGAGTTCAGAAACTCAGGGCAACTCTGGTATTCAAATGTCCATTCTGATGATCCAGAGTCAGGTAATTAAAGCTGGGTCTCCAGATCCCACATATGAAGTAGCAACTTAATCCTCTATAGAATCATAAAGGGAGTGAGAGGGAGCCGAAAGTATTTAACATCTTTCAACATCTTTCTGCCTTTGCCAGCATTTTCTCAGGGACCAAGTGGGTCTGATCCAGCAGGGAAAGTTGGAGTAGAGCCCACTGCAAAGAACTGTGGAAGCCAGAGAAAGGCAAACCAAGGCACACCTGCATTTCTAGCTGAGTAAAAGAGTTCTCTATTCCAAAATTAGAAACAGAACTTTACCAATTTAATAGGCACTTTTTTTCTCTGTCTCCTTCTCTTTTCCTCCAACAAAGATCAAGAGTCAAAGAAACATCAAACAAGCCTACAGCCGACAACCCAAATAAATAAGCTCTTCTTCTTTGGGGAACAGCATCTTTTGTTGTCTGTCAGAAAATAGCACTCAAGACAGGGTGTACAAATTGGCCTTTGGAAGCTCAGTACTCTCCCTGGAGCTCACCTTTATTTCTAAATGTTTAGTCTAGTGTTTGTCACAAGCTGTGTCTTGCAAGGGAACTCTAGATTCCCTTCTACCCTGAAAATTGGAAAGAGGAACTCTTGATATTATAAACTCTTTGCAAGACAGTCCTGAAAACATAATCTGTTTTTTAATTTTTATCCTTGTCTAGCACAAGCCACAAAATACCATTTTATAGAATCACAAAAAGAATGTTTTAGAAGTCGGTGGTATTTTATAGAGTTAATGTTCAACCTTTGAAAACAACTCTACCCATAATATAAAAAAAGATACTGTTTAAATATAATTTAGCAAAGTACTCTTCCCTTCTTGTACTTCTCTTTCATATCTAAAATATACGTGTGTGTGTCTCTGTGTGTGTGTGTGTGCATACCAATTCAGACCCACTGATATCCAAATTGATAGAAAACTGAGTATTTGTATTTATGCATGTTTTGTACAGAACTTCTTCAGTATCAGTGTCCTTCATTTCATCTAAAAGTTCTGAAAAGGGTGTAAATCTAGTAAATATGCACCTGACCAAAGCAAAAATTCTAGTGGAATAGATTCAACTTTCAGTTACCTAAAAGATGGAGAAAAGCATTGACCCAGAAGCCTAACCACCTGTATTCAAGTCTAACAATTCATTGGCTGTGCCACTAGTTAGGTATGAAATGTTGAACAGGATACTTAGTCTCATTGTACCCCGGTTTCCTGTTCTGCTTCATCCATTGATCTATACAGCTATTTAGAATAATTCTGATACTGATACTGTTTTATAGTTCCTGATACTGTTTTATATTTTAAATAGTTTGAGTTTTATACTATAAATGTTAATTGTACTTATTTGCTAAGAAAAAGGAAAAAATAAAAACTACCTTCATGCCTTTTAATCTTCTTCTTGTGGTTGTTTTTTTGGTAACTTAAATTACTTCTTTCAGACATTAAAAAAGTGATAATAAAAGAGACCAGTTCCACATAACAACTGTTACTGGAGACATACAATGTGTGGTTCTGAAGGCACTGAACTAGACACTGAAGCTATTAAGGTTAATAAGAAAAAAAAAATCTTGCTTTTGTAGAAAAGCCACGTGGGCCCCTAGCATGGAGGACACTTTGGAAAAGCATAGACAGGCCAAGTGAAATGCCTTTGCTATGGTTCTGGCTAAGATGACATGCCTGAAACAGCATTTTCCAAATTGAGTTATCCATACCAGTGGTGAGACATGGGAGGAGATAAGGGGTGCAAAGTAGGTTAAAATTAACACCATTGACATTGTGAGGTTCCCCTTTCAGTGCTTTTTCAGTGCTCCTGACTACATGAAGTAGAAGATCTCAGTTTGGTTGTGGCTGTTAACATCTCTCTAAACCTGGCTAATCCTCCTCAGCAGTCAGAGCTAAATCCCAGACAATGGCTTCCAGGTAGAATTAAACAACTCCTTTCATTTTCATTGTAATTACTTTAAGGTTATCTTCCCTTTTTGGTCCTGAGGTAGTTTTCCATTTGTGATTGGAACATAAGTTTTCTTTTAAAATAAATGCATTTAAGTTTGTGAATTTAGATAAATATATTAAGTAAAGAGTTCAGGTTTAACATAGGCACAAGAAAACATTTAAAAAGGAGGCATCAATGCCCTAAACCAGGTGTACACTGGACAGCAGAGATTAGAAATATATTAAAGAAATGTTTAAAAGATAGAAAAAGCATAAATTGGTGATTTGTTTGGAAAGAAAAGAGCTACAAATGGTCAACTGGGCAAAACTTTCCCTGTTTGCAGACTACATGATTTTATATATAGAAAAACCTAAGGATTTCACCAACAAAACACTAATGAGAAAAATTAAAGAGGACATAAAAAAAAAATGGAAAGACAATTTATGTTAATGGATTGGAAGAGTTAATATTGCCAAGATGTCAGTACTACCCCAAATGATCTACAGATTCAATGCAATCCCTATCAAAATACCAATGCCATTCTTTACAGAAATAGGAAAAATAATCCAAAAATTCATATGAAACAACAAAAAACTCCAAATAGCCAAAGCAATCCTGAGCAAAAAAGTACAAATCTGGAATAATTACATTCTCTGACTTCAAATTATAATACAAATTCAAAATAGCATGGAAATGACGTAAAAATAGACACATGGACCAATGGAACAGACTATAGAACCCAGAAACAAACCCATGTACTTAGAGCCAACTGATCTTTGACAAAGGCACCAAGAACACACACTGAGGAAAGGACAGCCTCTTTGACAAATGGTACTGGGAAAATTGAATATCCATATGCAGAAGGAAGAAATATACCCCTATCTGTCTCTATATACCAAAATCAACTAAAAATGGGTTAGAAACTTAAATGTAAGACCTTAAAATATAAAACTACTAGAAGAAAACTGGGGAAATACTCCAAGACATTGATCAGGCCAGAAAACTTATGGAGATGGAGAAGACTTCTAAAACACAAGAAACAAAATAAGAAATAGATAAATAAACTAAAATACTTCTGCACACCAAAAGAAACAATCAACAGAACAAAGAGGCAACCAGCAGAATGGGAAAAAATATGTTCAAACTATTCATCCAACTAAGGATTAATGTCTAGAATATTCAAGAAAAACATACAACTCAACAGCAAAATAAACAAACACAAAACAAATAGTCCAATTTAAAAATGGGCAAATGACCTGAATAGACATTTCTCAAAAGAAGACATACAAGTGGTCAACAGGTATATGAACAAATGCTCAACATATTAATCATCAGCAAAAAGAAAATAAAAACCACAATAAGGTATCATTTCACCTCAATTAGAATGGCTGTTACCAAAAAGACAAAAAAAGAAAAAAAAGAGCTAATGCTGGCAAGGATTCAGAGAAAGGGGAACTCTTATACACTGTTGGAGAGAATGTAAATCAATACAGCCATTATGGAAAACTGCATGCAGTTTCCTCAATAAACTAAAAATAAAACTGCCATGTGATGCAGTAATTTAACTGCTGCATATTATACAAAGGAAAAGAGATTAGCGTACAAAAAAGATATGCACCCCCATGTTTATTGCAGCACTATTCACGGTAGCCAAGATATGAAATCAACCTAGGTATCCATCAACAGATGAATATATAAAGAAATGTGGTACACACACACACGCGCGCGCGCGCGCGCGCACAGAATGAAATACTATGCAGCCATGAAAAATAATGAAATCCTATCATTTGAGGCAACAAGAATGAGCCTGCAAGATAGTTTGTTAAGTGAAGTAAATCAGGCACTGAAAGATAAATAACACATATTCTCACTTGTATATGGGAGCTAAAAGAAAAAGAAAAAAAAAGTTTATTGTTTCGAATTAGAATTGTAGATGCTTGGAAGGGGAAGGATGAGGGGATAGTGAGAAGTCGGTTAATAGGCACCAAGTTACAGCTAGATAGGAGAATAAGTTCTAGTGATATACAGTAGTGCTAGGTATCTATAATGAACAATAATTTATTGTATGTTCTCAAATGGCCAGAAGAGAGGAGCTCAAATGTTCTCATCATAAACAAATAATAAATTTTTGTGATGATGAATTTGCTAGCTACCCTGATTTGATCATTACACGTTGTAAGATGTATTGAAATATAACTCTGTACCCTGTAAATATGTACAATTAATGTTTCGATTAAAATATAACTAAATTTCCTTAATAAAAAAGGAAACGAAACAAAAAGGCAGCACTCTAATAATTTTAAACTCTTTATTTCTAGTATCTAATACAGTGTAGGACATATAGGGAATACTCAGCGAATGTTTTGAGAATGAATCAGTGAATGAATGGATAAAAAGATGAATCAAGAAAAGCAGCTCCACATTCACAAGGCCAGACTCACTCACATGTGTACATCCCTAATATTCCCCGGAGTTACTATGACTACAAACATCTCAGCTGCCAACTTTCTGCCTGAAACTCAAAACAAGATTCCAAGTGAGGAAGTGTCTTTGGCAGGGACCCAGCAGACCCAGCAGTGGTTCACAGGGGGAAATCTGCACTGAACTAAGTGAAAATCAGATTTATCCTAGCTGAACTAATCTGTGACTAGGAAAAAAAAAAAAAAAAAAAACGTCACAAGTCACCATGGTTGGCCAGGGACAGAAAGGAAGGAAATCAGACAATTTAATGCCAGAGTTTCACAGAGGCAGTTACCATAACCAGAACAGGTATTAGCAGAGTCTTTGCTTCTAGAATGCCATAGAACAGGACTACTTGTTGGATCAGGGGGGAAAAAATTAGGTAGAAAAGGTTTTTGGGGGGAGTTAAATGTTACATCGAGCACCACAGAGTTTTCCCTTTTTATTCCTCTTATAGAGAAATCTGACAGTTCTGAATGGATTGGTATTCTGCTGAGAGCTTTATCAACATCAGGAGATTTGATGGCCTGCATCTAAGAACAGAGGCAATAATCTCCTGGAGAGCATCTTCTACCACCATCTCATCGGCATCAAGTTCACATCTTAGGGGCAATTTCTTTGGGACTGGGAGTTTCTTTGGTGTCTCTCTTCAAGAAAGTTTTACTGACTTTCCTCATTCTCTACTCAGCTAAATCATACTCAAAATTTAAAATATCTCTTAAGCCAAACTCTAAGACTCAGTTTCTATACTCATAGTACCTCTTACATTTATCAAAATTCTTTTCTAAAATGATTTTACTTGTCTTTAGATTTGTTATTTCCATTAGATTTAAATTCCTGACGGCAGAAATAGTGTCATCATCACTATCATTGTAAAAAGTAGGAAGAAGAGAAAAAAAAAAAAAGAGAGAGAGAGAAACTACATCAGTTGAAAATTACTATAACCCAATGTGCTCAGCATTGCACAAAATATTTTCACATTTGATACTAAACACAAATTTATGAATCAGATCCAATTGTGCTTTCTTATATCTCTGGTACCTCCTACAGGCTCGGGCACAGTGGTCATCACTACATGCTGTTGCACTGAACTTATATAAAAGAAAATGGAAGAAGAGTTATCAAGAACAGACCAAAGAGTACCATAAATTGGGGCCCAATGTTTTCTACAGGACAGTGGATTCGTACACAAAGACCTAAACTTGAACATTAATTTTGTTCGGGAATTTAGTTAATTATCTGAGCCTCTATTTTCTTTTTTAGAGATGGTGGATTGAGATGTCTATGAAGCAGAATGATTGAGAGGATGTGGTATTCATAGGAACTCAGTCTATACTGTTAGTAATACTTACTTTTAAAGGTAAACAGCACAAAGAAAAAGAAATAAACATAGAAGGTATCCATACCAAAATGGGATAATAACCTCCCCCGCTGACATTAATCACAGATTGTCCTGGGATTAAGGTAAATTTATTGTCCATACTTCAAAATAAATTAATAAATGAGTAAAAAGCTCTTAAATTACAGTTATTAAGTCTAGTTATTCTGCAACATTCTTAACACCATAATATATTTTATTTTGTTTTCCTGCAGTATTGATCCATTAAGTGATATGACCAATAATTACTTTTTCCATGAATTATTTTCCACAATAATTTGAGAACATTCTGACAATACTTTATATTAATGGAAGAAAGCAACTCAGATTAAAGTGTCTCAAATAGCCCCATTAGCAAAATATCTGTGTATAACTAAAAGATTTTCTACTTCCAGGCTCTAGTCCATTTGCTTCAAATAAGTAGATTCTAGATATTTCCTAGGACTATTTTCATGTTCTACACATATGCTACTTTAGCAGATTGTTTTTCATTTTTAAATGATGCAAAAATTGATTTAAAATTGCTGAACACCTTCAAATCGTTACTTATATAATAAACAGAAATAAAATCACTCACAGAATTATTAAAGTAAATTCATCCAGGATAAAACTATATAAGAAGTTCTGAACAATTACAATTTTCTTCTTAATATAGTGGTGTCTCATAAGGCCAAAGTAAGGACAGAATGAAATAGTGCATTTAAATTGCTTATAACTGGTACATATTAAATGCTGAATGAATGTTAGCAATTGTTATTATCATGATTGATATAAAGTAATTAATTCAAAAGTATTTGTTGAGTATTTGCAATATACAAAACATTGTTACTAAAGCTGAAAACATGGTGGTCAATAAGCCAGGCAAAATACTTGATCTGTGGAGTTTTAATTATCTTTGGAGGAAAATAATAGTAATAAATTCATAAGCGTTACTAAGCAGTATAGTGGCAAATACAATAAATAAAAAGATGATGTGTTAGATAATGATGGAGAAGGTGGTGACTAGGCTAACTTAGATTGATTTCTTAGGGAAAACCTGTTTGAAAAGTAATATTTGGGCAGATGTGTGACTCCTTTCTGGAGAAGAACTGGAGGCAGAACATTCCAGAAAGAGGAGACAGCAAGAAAAAGTTTTCCAAGACAGAAATTAGCTTTTTCTGTTTGTTTGACTTCTAGAATCAAAAGGAATGCAAATATGCCTTGAACAATGAGCAAGAAAAAGAGTGATAAAAGATTTGGGAAGACAAGGAGGGCCACTCCAAGCAGAAACTTGTGGGAGATAGTAGACACTGGGGTGTTATAAATTGTATGATGGGAAGTCTTTGATGATTTTTAAAAAGGGCAATTACTATCTTATTTATATTATTAAAAGATGACTCTGGCTGCTATGGGGAGAAAATATGGGGGGTTGGTATAGAGAAAAGGAGACAGGCTGGAGGCTATTATACTATGTTTAGGTGTAGGGAGGGTTTGATATAGTCATGAATCAAGGTTGATTCCCAAGTTTTAGTTCGAGGAATTTCAACATGGTGGCATTACTTAATGTGGAGACCAGCGAACAAACCAGTTTGGTGAATCGAGATAGAGGATAAAAGATATGCTTTTGGCTGTGCCAACATTCAGGTGATTATAACAAATCTAAGTGTACATTTTGAATAGGCATTTGAATTTAAAAATCTGGAGTTTAGCCAAGATGTTACAGATGGAGATATAAATCTGGAGTCATTGTTGTTGAGTTGTTATGTGAAAGCATGAGGAAAAGAGATCTATAACATTAATGATAATAAATTGGATTCAATGTGATGATGAAAAAAATTCATGGCTTATTTTGAAGGCCAATATTTATATCATTGCGTATAGTCCCTTGCACAAAACCATTTTGTTTGGTAGATGCTAAGTTATTCACTAGCTGATGACTGACTTTTGCCTAACCAGTCTAACTAGACATTTTCATCAAACTACCATTTCTCCAAAGGCTTCCAAATGACTTTGGATATCTGAGGTTGCTTATGGATGTTTGAAATTGTTAAAATGTCTTATACTTCAATGAGTTTACTCCACTTTCCAAGATTTTTCAACATTCATTCAAAGTTTATTTTAACAAAAAAATGCATGTGATCCTCAAAATATCAATTTTTTTTGTTACAATAAGCTTTAAAATGCCATAGGCTTAAATTACCATGTGTGTCACACTATCAAAATGAATAGTTATTCATTTAGTACACAAACATACACATGAACACACACATGCACACACACACAGACACGCATGAATAATGATGGCTTTGACTTAGGACCTGGAGTGGATTCCCCCTTACATAGCAGCCTTTCCATAGAATTTAGGAGGGTCTGTTTCAAATGGTTTTTTTGGAGGGGGTGCTAATTAATGTAATAGCCTTGGACCCATCCCCAGAGATTCTTAGACAGTATTCATTGTATTCCTAATAGTGGTGGTGCTTCCAAAATCACACTCTGAGAAACACTATATTTTTCTCAAAGGAAAGTCACCACACTGAATTTTTTTTTATGGTATATTTCCAAATAAGGTATTAAGACATTTTCATCTATGGGCAGAATCTTGGGCTTTATCAAATATGATGGACCCTGTGGAACACTGTCCATGTCTCCCTTTAAGATAGAAGAACTTATTCCTCAGTTGCTGGGAGTGCTTCTAATAGACAGTGCTCATTTGCAAAGCGTCTTGAAGAATTGCCTTAGATGAAGATAGTTGTCTCACCAAGATCACATCCATTCCCCTGGGGCAGGCTAGGCTAGATCAAATAGCTTTTCCATGGAAGATCATAAAAACCACCTCATTTCAACTTAGGACAATTTTGAAGGGAACTAGTCTTGCACACAGACCTCCATCTCTGTAAGTATTTCTGGGAAACCAAATTAAGCAGAAGCTATCTGATAAAAAGCCATAATTTTTATTTGTTGAAAATAATTTATTATTGTCCCAAATATCCAAAAGCAAAAATTGAGTGTGACTTCTAACTATTTCCAACAGAAATTTGAGTGTTTAAAACATGAATTGAATTTCCCATGTTCCTCCATGGGAAGCTGAGTTCCAGGAGTGAAGGAAATTCACTCAGAGCTCAAGAATTTGTACCAGAACTGAGAACATGAATCTATGCAGAGGACTTTGAGGGGATCTAGCATTTCCTGATACAAAGCTGGAGATGCAAGTTTAGTTTATAATGGTCTTCTTCTTGCTACTTAAGGCATAGATGGGCTGGTTAGGTTAAGTGTTTAGGATCAGGCAGGGAAAAGTGGCAGCTGTAAAATTTCCCAGTGTCTATCATTTGTAATAGTGTCAGAATAGAGGTAGGTAATAGTAATTATTTGCTTTGAGCCAGATCAAGGATATGGCTGCAGTATTTGAAAGAGTACATGTGCACCTCTATCCCTGTATTCTGGTACTAGAAATTCCATCATTTGAAATTTATTTTGACAAGAAGAGGAAAAAAAAGTTTAACATCATTAAAAACCAATTGTAACACAAAATGAATGTGTTTTTTAGGCATAGTAGGATATACCACAATAAAAGCTATTTCCTATTCATAGTAAAGACAGTTCCAAATCTTAGAATTTTATTTCATTTTGTTCATTTTGTTATATTAGTCAAATCTCTTACATACATAAGTGTATACTTCTCCTTAGGAGAAGTAGACTATTACATTTTAATTTTGCACAATAACTGACTTGGACTATAAAAAATAGAAGTATAATTTTATTTTCTAATTGTCAATGCTTATAAATAAACACTTTTATGACTATAAATGTATATGGTATTTCCATATAAAAGTTAAAAAGTGGAGAATAAGTTTATAGCATTAGCAAAATAGTTTTCAAATTAATAAAAAACTAAATAAAATATCAACTATGAAGAAAACCCTCCATAAGTTTTTGCTGTATAATTTTAATTATACTTAAAATATTAAATATGTTGCATCATATTGAAGAAATATTCTTAAGTCAATTTATATATAGTTTTTCCTTTTGCTCTTGGTTTTGTAAACCATCACTGTTCATGCTTCAAAAACATTTCCATTCACCCCTAGCCTGCCTTCTTACTTTCTTCAGCCATAATGAAGAACAGACACAATTTCTCTCATTTAACTTCCCATTTTATTGTTCAATAAAAAAATGCAGCAAAGGTAGCCAAATAAGTACAATAGATGGTGGGAAGTAATAGAAATTGCTTAGGAGCAGTAGAGAACATTCAGTGAGGACTGATATATATATATTTTTTTAACCTGGGATTAATTGATAAAAACATTATGAAAGAGTAGTTTTTGACCCAGTATTTGATGGATACATGATCCATATGCAAAACTATACAAGATTTTTATCTGCTTTCCAGAGAAGATGCAACAAACCGTAATTTCAGAGTCTTGTTTTTAGCATGCTCAATATGCCATGCATATTATTTGATATTATAAATGCACCAGAGAACTAGTTTAATAAAAATCCATGTCCTCATGGGGCTTATGTCATGGTGTAAAGTAATATCAAACTAATTACTAGAGAATACTCAGTAATTTAAAAACATAACATGGATATGATTCATATATTTTATTTCTGAGGCTTTATGGAATTAAAATGAATTATTTTAGTTTTATTTGTCATTCCAGCATTCAAAATAAATGTCCTGTACTTGGGAAATAAATATATTGTGCTGGGAAAAGTGAGACAGATTTGTGCTCAGTGTGGGACAAAAGGTGGAAAGCAGGATTGGGCAGATGTAGAAGATAGTCTCCAATGCAGTCTCTATGAAGGGTTAAGCCATAAACACAAGGACGTCTGGATGTTGGGTGTCCCTTTAGAGTTGTTCCATCCATAGTGAATCTTAGGGGCCAGACCTTAGAACCCTGTATTGACCAGTCTTTGGATGTGAACTGCTAAGCAAGAAATGAAGCATTGGGCAAAGCATTGCACTTAGCTTTGGGAAATTCTGGAGAGAGACTCGGCCTTGAGCTGTCTCAGCAGGCAACATTCCAAGCAGCTGGAGCAATGAATGTCTCAGTTCTGAAGGGGGCAACTGGTCCACACAGCGTAGCCTCCACTATAGTTACCAAAGCAATAGCAAAAACCATATTTCTGATTGTGCCCCAGACCTTTCCTTGAAGTAAGACTTTGGAGGAGCATTTTCTTCTACTTTATTTCCTGATCAAAGAAATTTATGGCAGTTATATATACTGAATTGTTTTTCCCCAAAATTCATATGTTGCCCTAACTGTCAATGTAACTGCATTTGGAGGTTAAATGAGTTTACATGGGTAAGGCCCTAATCTGATATGACTAATGTCTGTATGAAAAAAAGGAAAAGACACCAGGAATGCATACACACAAAGAAAAGGTTCTGTAGAGACAGAGCAAGAAGGCAGCAGTCTACAAGCCAAGGACAGAGGCCTCAGGAGAAACCAAACCTGCCAACACCTTGTTCTTGGATTTCCAGCCTCCAGAACTATGATAAAATAGTTTTCTTTTGTTCAAACTACCCAATCTGTGGTGTTTATGGCAGCCCAAGTAGAATAAGACAGTCAGCAAAAAGTCTAACTAAATGTTGTATGAGAAAGGTGAACATTCAATCATCAATGCAAACTGTTTAGTTCCTTGTTTGGATTTTTGACACAGTATATGGAAAATTTAGGGATACGAAACTTTTGCTAGCTACATTCAAGCTTATTTAAAAATTTTCATATAATGAAGATTTAGAAGGTTTGATTCTAGAATGAAACATGGTGTGGTCTATATAGTTACTATATCGAAAGCAATGTTTCTATGTCTGTAAAATATATACCTTTTATTAATAAATATCGAAGCCTGTGTGTTTTAATTTATGGAATGTACATATGTATGTATATACAAACACACGGATATGTCATTGACCTCACATTAAAATACTAATTTTTGTTCATTTCACATTTTTATAACATACTATGTCTACACGAAGAGAGGGGAACCATAGCATCTCTCATAGTGGAAATGCTGGAATCCTCCTACTTGGTGTCTCTGAAACTAGTCTTGGTTGACCCCATACTTTCTGGCTCTGAAGCCAGATAATTCTTACAAAATGCTAATCTGTGCACATCAGTTCCTTGCTTAAGCCTATTCCCATTGCCTTTAGCAGAATGCCCAAGAATGGTATACAAAGGCTGTCCTGAGCCTTTCCTGAGATATCTTATGCCTGTATCTCAATACAATCTTGTACATCTTGATAGTTCTGTGCTCCAGCTCTGTTGAAATTCGTGTGACTCTTACACAGACTCAAGTTGTTTCATGTGTCTGTGCCGAGCTTTCACTGCTCGCTCTTGCTTCCCATTGGGTAAACTCTTACTCTGACCCATCTTCCCCAGGAACAGCCATGCAGCCACTGTACAAATAGTTCTGTTCTTAGAGCCCCTGCTATTTTACATTGTGTTGTCCTACTTTCCTCCTGAGTCTGTGAGCACTATAGAAACAAAGATGTAATCTTTATCTCCCCATCCTCAAGAACTTCAAGGTACTTTGCACACAGTAGGTTAACAACACAGGCTCCTTGATTTGAACTAAAGGAAGAATAGTAAAGCACATATATATTTTAACTGGGAAAAAAAATCAGTGTTTTGCCATAGATTTTTGCTATTTTTAAAGTATAACCAATGAATTCAAAATAAATATTTTTGTATGTGTGATTTAAAAAAGTATATTCTCTTTTTCTTCAGATGTTCACATTTAACCACTACACTGAGATATAGTAAAGATTTAAGCAGTTACATAGTCACTAGGGGTCACTCTTACAATTTTGAATCTTGCTATCGTGTGTAGGTTATTTTCCTTAGAAAGATTTAATTTCAACACTTCCCTCTCTAACACATGTAAAGGTTCCAGTGATGATACCTGATGGGTGTGTCTGCCAAATAAGTTACCTAAAAGCTATGTTTACCTTTTTTGGTTATTAACTATTATCAGGATGGTTTTCCTGTATATGCTTAAGAGAAGCAGCAAGATCAATGAAAACCCTGCCAGTCAAAGCATATATTAATGAAAAAGAAAATAATATTTTATCAGTTATGTTTGCACTAGAAAATTTTACCTTAATGTTGTTACATCAATTGTTACAGATTTTTAAAAAGGTTATGGAGAGCCTTACACTTGTGATGTGTAGATAATCTTCCCATGGATGAGCTGCTAAATTACCTGCGGAAATGCAGGCACAATAGTTAGCTCTTCAAAACACCCAGTGTCATCTCAGCAGGATTCTTAATCACAAATAGGCTGAAAGGAAACCAACAGACATTTGCAAATGACAGGGGAGCAGAAAAAAGAGAAACAAATCTCTTTTTAACTGTTCTGTGATCATCTCTGTTCTCGCACCCCTTCCGAAACCTTCCAAGTAATTAGTGCACAGCAATCAATCTTGGCTCTTCAGCAGGCACCAGCTCAGGTGTCTGGTGTTTGATTTCCCATCATTCAGGAGAAAGAATTTAAGAAGTTAGGGAGGACAGGATGAGCAAGAAGCAGGGTAGAAGGCTCTGGAGAGGGCAAGTTACCCCTTCACCTGGGCTCTGTAGTCAGATGAACAGAAGCCTGGGGCATATTCTCAGTAGGAATAAGCCTAGGAGATGATGGAAAAATTGACTTAAAAAAATAAATTTGAGGATGTAGGAAGACTGAGATAAATGACTATAGGCTTAAAACCAGACTACAAAGTTGGAATCCCATCTCATCTACTCAAAAGCAGTATAGCCATGAGAAAGTTGCCCACTTCAAGTTTCCCACTTTTGTAATGGGAGCATGATAAGAACAAAACACACACACACGTACCATACACACACATATGTATACATATGTACACATGCATATACACATAGATACGTTAGATACGTGTGTGTTTACGTATATATACTGACCTATATCTGTATCTATATCTATATCTATATCTGTGTATCTATCTATCTGTCTCCAATTCCGAATTCCTGTCCAAACATTGATGCTCATAAGGGTTTTCTTCCCTATTCTGATATCTGAAAAAAGCATATCTCTATAATAAAAAAATTAGGAAATAGCGACCTAATATGCAATTGGGGGACAAGATAGGATATTTGAAATTTGATCTGTCCCAGAAAACCCAGGGTGTTTAGTTGCCATATAATACGGCAAAACCGGATTTCCACTCATTCAATCTCTTTGAAAGGCATCATAAACCATTTATTGATTTTTTAAAAGGAGAAATAAGGAGAAAAATGTTCCAATTGAATATGAAGTCAGACCATCCAATTTCAGTTATAAACTTGGGCAATGGGCCTGCCAGACCCTCTCAGGGGCTCAGCTGTTCTGCACACAAACCAAAATCAAACCCCACACAATAGAGGCTTCTCAACTCAAGGGAAAAGCAGCATCAAGCAAAGTCACAGAACGAATGATCACCACAGGCCCTAATGCTGGGCTCTGCTGCCTCTGACTGCCTCATGCTAGGGCCAAATTTATATCCAGCCATGTACTTCCCACAGCCTCAGACAACAGAATCTAGGAGGAAAACTGTAACGAAAGCCTCAAAGCACAGACAGGACTATTTAAAGAATCTCATGGACAACCTATTAATAAATCTCCATGAACAGCTTCAGAGAGATTTAGGGAAGTTTGCTGATTCTACCTCTAAGGCATTTGCTTAAGAAGCATGAAAAATATTATTACTGTTAATCTTTGAGGTCTGAAGAGATAAATATTCTATCTGGAAAGTGTATCTCTTATGTATCTCAAGGATTTTGTACCAGTGATGTCACCATTTTGGAAATGGATACCACAGTGCTTCTGTGGATAAGGAGGCTCAGAGCTCTGAGGTGGAGAGCAGGACTTCACACACACACGGATCTGATATTGATTACACTACTTAACCTCTATCGTGGCTTTCCTATTGCTTAAAATGGGATAATAGCACCTCCTTCTTACATGTTTGGCAAAGATGCAAATCAAACTTAAATGATAATGCACTTAGAGGTTACCCGACACATAGCAAGCACTAAATAAGTAATAGTTGCTGTCATTAGTAGTATCACCATCATCAATATTATAAAATAAAAAATAATCTATCCTACTGCTATAGTTTATTTTGTGAGGAGTAGCAGAAATTGAGGTTTCCACTCTGCTTGCAACTCTTGCTGGTCAGCAGGACAAGGATTGTACCATGTCTGGCCTTATTTTCCTTTGTACTATTGAAAAGTCTTTGCAAGAAAAGACTTGTAAATCAAAATGTCTTGGTCCACAAGGATGATGTAAACACGGGGTGCCCTGCATTTTAACACAACGGTTGTTTCTAGAGACAGAGGGATGAGCAAGATGACCTTCAAAATTCCTTAGAGCCTGGAGGTCCTAACATCTCAGCCATTCGAATTTTTCTCAGATGATGCCTACTTATACTCTCCATAAGTCTCTTGGCTGAGTGGATGGAGTATGTCTATAGCTGGTGCCAAAAAGTGAAGTGTCTTCCCATAAGATGATAGGAAACGCACAAATAGAGCAATTACTTTATTCGTAATTTTCCCTCATGACATGGTGCAAAAAGCTGACCTCATGAACAAATTGAGTTGAGTATTCACCATTTGAAGAGCATTTGGAACATCCTGCAATTTCTCCAAATATCTCATGTATCAGTCCCTACGTTGTTCTTGTACAATGATACATCTTTGCATGTCTGCATATCTTCTATAAACCTAGTTTAGCATGCAAATTCCTCAAAGAGAAGACAAGTATTACATTTTTCTGTTGAAAACATCTTAATAGTAACTCTCATCATAGTATCTTGGGATAAAACTCCATCCCCATGGGGCAGAAATCCCAGGACAAAGCAGAGAGTTTTTGAAAGGAAAAGGAGAGCACCAAGGACTGACTTTTTCCAAGTCATTAATCCATTCAACTATTCACCTATGTTTTTTACTCATTGATTATTTCAAAGGACCCATTATGTACCATGATGCATGTTAGATATATATGTTGGGAATACAAAATGTGATAAGACTTAGTCCCTGAATTAAGGGAATTTTTTTTTAATCAGAGGAGGAGATGTGCTTGCAGTCAAGCGGTTGCTTGCATAGCTTTATGATGGATGCTTTAAGAGATGTCTGTAGCAGGTGCAGCAGAGGAACCAGAAAGTGGAGTGATAATACCCTTGTCATGATTGGAAAAGTAAAAAATAGGAAAACAGATGGTTTTTCAGTTAAATTTTACAATATGTATACTTGTTCATCATAAGTATAATTTTGCACTGGGCTGAGCCTAGCTGGAGTTTTATTAAACATATTATAAACTGTAATATTATTAGAACGGTAAAGTTTACCTTTAATTGATTTTCACATTGCAGTTTTTGTCTTCTTACTATTCTGGTAAATGCGGAAATAAACCAGAATAATACAGTCCTAGAAATGGAAGGCACAATATTGCTAAGGCTAAAATATAATCACTAGCATTATTTAATAGCTTAGTCTGTGCTGAGCATAACATCAAATGTTCTATATCCATCTTCTCATTAATCTAGACCAAGACAATATGAGAAGAGCTATAGCATTCTCATAGTACAGATGACGAAAGTAAAGCTCAGACAGAATAACCACATTTCCTAAGGTCATAGCTGATTCAAACTCAAAATCACGGCTTTCTGATTCTGGACTCTATGCTTCTGATAATTATGAAATATTGCCACTTTTCCTTATTGTACAACGTGTACTGCTCAGAGTAGGGACCACTAGCCAGCAGTATCAGCATTATCTGGTAATATCTTAGAAACGAAGAATCTCAGGACCCACCCGAGATCCCCTGAATAAGAATCTGCATTCACTCAACATCCTGCATTTACTCAACATCCTCATGTGCATAATAATGTTTGTGAAAAATCAGTTTAGTCCAATTCCCAACCATTATAAATCCCATAGAAATGATTGTTTCCCTCCTACTTAGAGGATTAGGGAACTAACTATTTCATCTGGCAGTTGCTGATGAAGCCTGTCTCCCTTTATCACAGTAGCAAGATGCCCTCTCTATAACAAATGTCCTCTTCTGGAACAATGGAGCATGTACTACCTTGCTCTTTCATGTGTCAACTCTTCACATAGGTGGACCCAAATTGGAATACAGGGAAGGTCTTTTATTCTTTACTTTCATCTAATTATTCCAATTTCTTTAATTATTACTTTAATCTTTCTGGTCTCTCATTTATAGGCCAATTGTAGTTCAACATGGTCCCTCTCAAAATTAATCCTATGAAATGAACCAACTAATGAAGATCTATTCTCCCTACAGGTGAATATAGTTAAACAACCACTTTCTGTGATCTGAATATGTTGGGATTCTTATTAATCAAATAATGCCAAACATCTACAGCATCTCGTTAAGGCAGTGATCAGCTCAAATGTCAGATTATGTTCTCAGACACCAAAACAAGTCGTTCCCATGTTCTCTCTAATTATGGTCAGATTTGGAGAAGTGGACTGCTTCACATCTTGCCAGAATGTAGGAAATCATATATCTGAAGCTCATTTTCCTCTTGAAAAGTCTTCAGCAATTTTCTTCTCCGGAACCTTCAGATATTTTGTACATTCAATGAGCAATCAGGAGCCTTCTTTATGAATCATTTAAGCAGGACTATCAGGATCTATAAACGCAGGATCAACTTACCCTTCATTTATCCTTTCCATATATTCACTAAGCAACCAATTCCTAAGGAAGCAAAGATGAGTAAGTAGTAGTCTTTGCTTTACAGGAGGTTACAGACTACAAGGAGACAGACAAAGTAAAAAGATAATCACAATAGCAAGTGTGAGCATAGTTCTATGGAAACAGAGAGGCATACATGATTAATTGCCTCGGGGAAGAGAAGAGGACTTCATAGAGAGATGAGATTAGAGCTGTCTTATAAAGATGATTTTCATAGTCAAAGAAGACAAAAATGTCATTCTGGGGAGAAGACCACGTTGTGAACAGACAGAGAGAAAAGAATGTCCTGACAGAGCACTCAGAGTATGGTGGAAATTTTAGTAAGTTGGATTCAGAAGGAGGAAGGGAGAAGCACCAGACAATCTGTTGCCAATTTATATTTTAAGAAGTCCTTATATACTGGACCACGAAGTGAGAATTTAATCTTGAACACTGAAGAGTCATGCAAGCTTTTTTTTTTTCAAATACAGAATATCATAATCTCACTTGTGATTAGAAGTAGAACTCTGCTAGTAAGTTGGGCAACAAATTTGAATGGTAGAGAAACTCAAGATTGAAAGACCTCATTGGAGACTCAAACCATAGTCCAGACTAGAGTTGTTGAAAGTTCTGTCTGATCAATGTTTGTCAAATGTATCACCCAGCTATAAAATGGCCAAAGCACATTAACGATAATGAAAGCTCTGCCAGCACAGGTGTTTGACTCCTAAACTAACAAATTCCTAGAGTTCTTGCAAGAGAATTAATTTCAGTTCCTCAACAGTAGGGGGGAAAATTCTCAAGTGCATTTTCTGCAGAGTGTTTCAATGAATGAACAAACCAGAAAGCCTGAGTACATATTGTTAATGAAATGTAAAAAATATTCTACCCATTCAGAAGTTATCTGTACAGTAAATCTAAGAAAGAAAACAGCTTTGAAAATAAACACTAACTGGAAGAAAATTCAGCTCATATTCAGAAGAAAACAAAACACATACATTCCTGTGTATTCTAACCCAGAAATCACTTAACCAGTAGGCAATGAAAGTTTATAAACCTAACAACTTCACTGGGGTTTTCAAGGATTCCAAATGCAATACAAATGACTTTACCATTGTCAAGGTGTCCCCTAACAGTGTCTCATTTAATTCACACACCTGTAACAGATTGCTGCTATTGTCTACACTTACCAGGGTGTGAAAACTTAGGTTCTAAGAACTTGAGCAACTGATTTAATTTACAAGACACTTTATGGCACATCAAAGATTTAAATGGAGGCTTCTCTTAGGATGAACCACAGAAACTCCATTTTTGAGGTTAAAATATTTAAATATTGGCAACTCTGTATGGTCCAACCTGATAGATTCCAATGGTTCCACCATTGCAAAGGCAAGTTAATTCAAAATGTCAAGTGAAATGTCAACTTAAAATGGTTCTAGATCTCAGCTCAGCTGGGCACCAAACTGGTCCACATTTGAAACTGAAATTGATATTAAACTAAAGATAGAGTTATTTGCAAACCTTCCCTTCTCTCATTTTTTGAATCACCATAAGTATTCACTTTATTCAAAGACTGTCATTTCAAGAATTGTATAGATTATAAAATAATGTATTAAAGTGATAACATGTAATATATTGTACATATAACTATTGCAATGAGGAGTCTTCAAAAAGTTCATGGAAGGAGTCACATTAGCTTGTTATTCTAGTTTTTCATGAACTTTTTGAAGCACTCTTGTATATACACAAACACACATAACTATTATTTCTATATTTTGTTCCAGTTTAAAACATCATTTTCGTTAAATTGTAGCACTTCAACAGCTATATATTACTATTTCTGGAAAGAAAAAAAAAAGGAAGAAGTTCAGTAACACAGTTGTAAAGATGAGCCTATGCCCTGTGAACCATGGTAGCTAGTGGAAAAAGTGATATAAGGTCCCTTGCCAGGAGGAAGCAATCAAGAACTCTTTGAATTATGCCTTTTTGGTTACAAGGTGAAGGTCACAGATTTTTAAAGACCTGTACTTTGTTATTTGCTTCTAACTGAAAGAATGTGTGTACAATGAGTACAAAGAATTCTCATTATCTTAACTTCCATCTCAGCCCTTGAGGAAGGTTGTTCCACTAGTGACCTTTAGCTGGTTTGTTTCATCAGCACTTTCTAGTGGCTGCATATGGTGACCAAAGCTAAGCTATCCACAAGGGCACAGAATCTTTGCAAAGCACTTAAATGTATCTAACCTAGTATCCATGGGATATATGCGTATTTATTACTCCATTTCTGTTGCTTATAATAGAATACCTGAAGCTGGGTGATTTATAAATAAATGAAATTTATTTTTTACAGTTTTGGAGGCTGGGAAGTCCAAAGTCCAGGGAACACATCTGGTGAGGGCTTTCTTCTAGGTGGGTACACTACAGGGTCCTGTGGCAACCTGGGTATCACATGGCAAGAATGGGCTGAGCAAGAGATAGCTAACCTTCTCACTTGCTTTCATTTTGGTCACTCAGCATTTCTGATATTTATCATATAGGCATGCGCTTTGAAGTTTCCTTTCCTGTTTCTCTCCCAAACATGCACAAATGCACCATGACCTCTTTGAGGGTAGGCACTGTCTTTTCATTTCATGTTCCTCTCTTCCTGTATTATTTCTGACAGAGCAAAACCCTAAGTTAAATGAATAACTTAAACCAATACAATTTAGCTTTTGGAGAGTGAAACATTACATACATAAAGTAGTCTTTAGTGGACTAAACACTATGTGAACACTTGGATCTTAACATGGTTCTCCTGCTAATCAACAATCCTATTCTATGATGACAACTCACTTACCAATTTGGACATGGGTAACTCTCCTGAAAAAAAAAAAAAAAAAAAAAAAAGCTCAAATTACCCCCAGAAGTTCACTTTTCTAAAGAGTTTCTGCTCAGAAAGAGGATATGTCATAGCTCAATGACTGAAGAGTTAAAGCATCACCCATCCTTGAGCTCCCACACATTCCTGGTCCTTTCTACCATAAAAAGAAATTGAAGTTATGCTTAAAACATGAAGAAATAAAGCTATTTTGAGGATAAGCAAATTACCTTCTACTTTCTTTTCTTTTTTATATTCACCTGACAATGTCAGGGTGATCTTAACTCCCAGGATTTTAAACAGTTCTTAGTGTACTTTTTGAATACCCAGCCGGCAAGATAAAAAGAGAGATTTAGGGTCAGGAGGAAAACAGCCTTTCTCCATATAGGGTTGGGGTGGCTTCCACGGAGATATGACAATTTGATTATGGAACAACCAAGTCAGAGGAAGTGTGTTTAGATCAACTTTAAGAAATGGAGGAAATAAAAGGTTTTTTTATTCTGACCCAAAGGAGGACAACAGAATTCAATACAGAACAGTGAAATGATTAAAATATATGTGTGTGTATGTATGTGTGTGTATATGTGTGTGTGTGTGTATAAATAAAATATTCTTGTGAAAAATCTCTAGCTAAAATATTTTCTAGCCCCACCCCCTACCCAAATCAACTGGGTAGAAGTCCTTTAAAAATGTAAGGATATTCAGATTTTGCACCCAGAGTTTCTGTTTCAATTGTTCTTGAGTAAAATGTGTGGATGGACATTTTAAAAATCTCTTAGGCGATCTAGTGCTTTTTCAGCATTGGGAAGTTACACTTCTAGCCTCAACTCAACTCTTTCTTTTGCTAGTATCATAAATAGTAGTGTTTTTAATGTAGCATTTAAAGACACATGCTATTTGCTTATATTAAACTGTTTGCTTTAATGTGCTTAACACTTGTGTCTGTCAGCTGTTGCTGGCTCTGCTCTCATTTTGCTTAAAGTCACTAGGCAGCACCAGGAAATAATAATAACCAATAAATAATAATACCCAACATTTATTGAGATACTGTTCTAAGTGCTTAATAAGTAATAATCCATTTAGTCTTTGACTTAATTGCTCTTATTATCCCATTTACATTTTACAGATGAGGAAACAGAGGCTAGAGAAGTTGGAGTAATTTGCCTAAGATCACGGAGTTAGTAAAAGAGAAGATTGTGTTCTGTGAAAACCAGCAATTTACATTGAAACTTGTTTAGAATGATTTTACCAACATTGAGTACAGTAGGAGATGCAAGGAATGGTCTAACAATATGCACTCTGGAGTTAACTCTCTACAGCTTACTGGCTGCTATAGAAAATACCTAAACTCTATTTGCTTAAACGGGGCTTTTAATAGTTTCAAATTCCCAGTGAGTGTACTAAGACCCGGAAGAGCTAAATAAGCTAGCAATAGGGACTCACAGAGTTAAGCGGCAGTAGAAGAATTAAAATCTATGTATCTTGATTTATAGACTCATTTCCATTTTAACATAGTATTTCTTATTTGGGAGCCAGATTTGAAGGACTGTAAATACCCTGTTAAGGAACTGACATTCTCTAACTGTGAGATATGACCCAGTACAGAGAACACTCTGGTTACCTGTAGGGGCTCAGCTTAGGTGCTTAACCTAGTTAATGAGTTAACTGAAAACTCAGTGGGGATCCTCTTTTGTTAGTGCATTTTTCAGAAAGCACATGGAGCCTGCCAGTGACCTATCAATCTTCATATTGCAACATGAGAATCGGCAGGTTATGGGGCCAAAAATTCCCCTAGGGTCACACAGATGTTTCTTCCTGCTTCCCACTGCCTGCCACTACGTATGGAGATGAGGCATCACCAAAGTCATAAAGAGACCCCACATTGTTGCCTCTGTGCTTTCTGAATGACCTGCTTCCTGCACTGTAAGCACTTGGTCTTCATTACATTCTGGAAAGTAATGAGCCATGAATGGGACAAGGAGACTTATAAAGGAGGTGTATCGTTTATCTGTAACCCAACCTACACCTTCATTCACCTGCAGCACACCAGCTCTGAAACTGCAGTTTGTGTCCAAAGAGTAATTTAATATAAAAGTAAAAACCAATTAAATTATTTTATTAAGTACAGGACATTTCACTTTGGTCTGAATGAGATGATTTTGTATTTGATACTTCGGTGTGCAAGTAGAACTTGGTCTTATTGAAAATAAATTGAAATTCTGTTTTGTTATATTATACAAAATGTGCTGCTCTTTATGGAGGCAATCTGCCATTGATTTTCTAACTATGTTTTTAATATATACAATTCAAGATCTAAAAATTAAAATAATATTTACTTTACAAAGAATTCATATATCTACTGAGAGGTAATACAATTGTCTCTTACCATATCACGAGCACTGTTACCTGTGTTACTTCAATTATCACAGCAATTCCGTGACAGCATTCTCATCCCCATTTTCAGATAAGAAAACTAAGCAAGAAGAGAAAGTAAGTTCCCTAAAGTCACACAGCTAACATTTTCTCTTAACCGTTAGGATACATTAGCTTTCACATAATTGCCTTGCTATCAATATGAAATATAAACAAATTTTTATTATTTGTATTTCAGATAGATATGGTCAATAGAATTGGTATGGTTTTCTTAGGCTATCTTATGAACATGTTAACCAGGAAGGGCCAACTTCTGTAGAATTGACTATCGAGGAAATTATAAAGCCAGAATTCTAGTATCCCAGATTAGGGCATTTCTATTTAGGCCTTGCCAGAAACATGCTACTGCCATGAGAGACTGGCTTAAACACACGGAGTGTTCTTTTTACATCAAAGAAAATAATCCCCACTATTCCTATCTCCAGAGGTGTGGAAGACCACTTTAAATATTTACTATTTCTTCAAGATATGTGCTGTGGGACTCTGGATTTTAGGAGAGGGTCAAGGGAAGTGAGTGCCCTGCCCACAATTCCTCTGCTCCAACCAAGTCAGTGGCTCTCCTGTTTCTTTTACATTTTGGTGTTTGAAAGCTTGACCAAAAAGGCACTTCCAAAAGGAGTAAATGTTTCAAAACAATTGAGAAGATGCATGCAAAAACTTGCTTTTTTGTTGTGTTACTCCATTTCTGTTGCTTATCACAAAAATACCTGAAACTGGGTAATTTGTAAAGAAATACCACTTGTTGCTTACAGTTCAGAGGCTGGGAAGTCCAAAGTTCAGGGAACACTTATGGTGAGGGCCTTCTTTGGTGGTGACTTCAGTGATGCAGGGTATCACACTGTGAGAAGGGCAGAATTTTCTGATCATGCTCACGATAACCATCAAACCATCAAATGGATTAATCCATTTCCTAGGGCATGGCCTTCACAATATAATCACTTCTTCAAGGCCCCTCCTTTCAATTACCATATTAGGATTTCCTGCCCTCCTACCACTGTCACAGTGGGGGTTAAGTTTCTAATATATGGACTTTGGGGGACACAATTCAATCCAAGGCAATGGTGTACAATAAGTAAGGGATTTTTATACTCCCAGGTATTATCATAAAAATTAACCCTGTTTTCATTACAGAGAAGTAGGACAGTGATAGAAAAAGCATGGCTTTGAGATGAGAGAGACTAGTGCTTGGCTTCTGTATTAGTCTATGTATTATATTATTGTTATCATAATGAATTGGCTCACATCATTACGGAGGCCGACACGTCTCAAGGTCTGTAAGCTTGAGACTCAGGAGAACCAATGCTGGAGTTCCAGTCTAAAAGTTGGCAGTTTCAATATCCAAGAACAGCTGATGTTTTAGTTCAAGTCATAAGGCAGGAAAGAACTGATGCCCCAGCTCAAGATAATCAGGCAGGAGGAGTTCCCTCTTACTCTTGGGAGGGTCAGCATTTTTGCTTTGTTCAGACCTTCAACTGACTAGATGAAACCCACCCACATTAGGGAGGGTAATCTTCTTTCCTCAGTCTAATGAACACTTCAAATGTTGATCCCACCAAGAAGCATCCTCACAGACACATCCAGAACAATGTTTGGCTAAACGTTTGGCTCCCTGTGGCCCACTCAGGCTGACACATAAAATTAACCATCACAATTTATTATTCTGCCACATCCAACAGGGACTGGATAAATCACTTACACTGTTTAATTATCAATAAAATGAGGGTTAAAAAACTTCCATGTAACATTGTTTCTAGGAATAATTGTGCCATTGTCTCTGAAGTGTCTTTTGCTATATGAATTGTATCTGTTTTTATTCCACATGCTCTTATATAAAAATGTTTCTTCATCTGAAAGGTGGGAATAATCTTTGCTATATCTGTGTATCATAAGAGACAATAAAAGTAAAAGAATAAGAATGACACAGGGAGACTTACAGCCTGGGTAAGTCTATCCGTAGATAGAGTCCTGATTCTCATGTTTCCTGATTTTGGGCACGATAAGCATCACAGAAACATTCTGTTGCGCGCGCGCGCGCGCGCGCGCACACACACACACACACACACACACACACACACACACACACACACACACACAAAGCTTGCTATGGCAATAGGCATTTTAGTTCAAGCTTCCCATGAAATATGCAATATGAAATATGGACTTTATTTTTTCAACTCAGTATTTGTTAAGAAATGTAATTTCATGAAAGTAAGTGAACAACATGTTGAAGGTACTTATTTCTCCATGTGGACAGTGTGGAAGAAGCTCTATTCCCCATGGTGACACAAATAGAATTTTAATTACCACTTCAAAATATGAATATATATATATATATGCATACACATGTGTACTCAGTTTGGGCTAAACATAAAATATTCAATAAATGATGTGATAAATTCTTAAAGACATTTAATTCATTCTCCCAAAGCCTGAGTGTACTGGGGCACAGATTTTGTGGCTCAAGCACGCTCATGCACTCCATGGAGTCTAAGCACTACATATCTATTTCACGGAAAATTCAACTTCCCTATAGGAAGAAAAAAACATTCATTGCTTCTTTCAAAGAATCTCAGCACTACGTTTAAAAAATGTTAGTCTTTGTAGATGTAGCAGCATATATTTCCATCCTAAAACACTGTTGTTTTTGAGGGATGCTGTTCACCTAATGATAAAAATGATAATTTAGCTTGAGTGGGAGGGGTAATAGGTATACATTTTTACTTTCTTCTTTGTATTTTTCTGGGTGGTTTTCATTTCCTATAATAAGCTTTTTATTCAAAATGACAAGAATGTAATTATCTTTCAATGATTACATTGTGAGATACAAAGCAGTTAAAGGAAGGAAAACATGTTCACAACACATATTGTTGTGGAAATAGAAACATTTAGTATAGGCTGACCAGTGTACATGCTGACTTTAAGAGAGGCAATGTTAATATGGATTTACAAGCATGCTGACAGGCCCATTCCAGCATATATTTTGAGGTTCCCTTGTTGTTAGGTCAGTAATATTCACAGAAGATTGCATCTGAGCCATAAACCACACAGTGACATATAATACAAATTGAGAGAACAAAGAGGAATCCTCCAGTGTAAATCACAGTCTAAAATGGTAATAAAACTTAATTTGAAAATACTGGACACTTAAAAGTGTATTTTTCAATCTCTTTCCCAGAAAATACTGGACCTTCCTGTTCACAATCAAACGTGGAAACGCTAAACCAGAATGTGATCATGTAGTAACAATCTACCACCACTGATATTTCCAGGACCCTATTTGCTTTCTCTTCTTTTATTACTTTCCTGTTACTAATCAGGAAAGATTGCATAGGAGAAAGCCAAACTGAACAGACATTCAAAAAATTGTTATGAAGAGCAATTGCCACATGCTGGAGGTCACTTACATACAAGTGTAATAAAACCACACTTGAAGGATCCTTATACTCTGCATTGACATTGAATTTGGATTATGAAGGCATCAGGATCTGTTTGTTTCCCTAGTATGGTTCTTGTTCACCTACCAAGATTGCACATCACACACACACACACACACACACACACACACACACACACACGGACACACACACACACGGACACACACACACGGGCACACACACAGAGTTTGCAACATCTCCATGCAAGACATATACATGATTTAAGCATGGCATTCCTGTTTGGTTTAGTGTTTCTATGTGTTTGATTGTGACCACTCTGTAATGAACAATGGGCAGGTAGCATCTACGGCATGAATATGCTGGACCAAGGAATGATTCATGTCCCAGGTGCGATGAGCACCACAGCAGGAGATTTCATCATGCTAAGTAGAATGGCACACTGTTTAAACCTTATGAATTATTTATTTCTGGAATTTTCTATTTAATATTTTTTGACTGTGGTGGAATGCAGGTAGCTGAAACCAGAGAAAACTAAACCACAGATAGGGTGGGACTTCTGTCTAAGTGATAAGGGCAAATACCATTATCTTCTTTCTTCTCTTTAGTCTTGCTGATTCTTTTTCTGTTGATTCAAATCTACTCTCAAACTCCTAGAGTAAATCTTTCGTTTCCTTTCACTTATTTTACTTTTTAAATCCAGAATTTCTATGTGGTTCTTTGTTTAATCCTTTCTAACTCTTTATTGATATTCCTTATTTAATGGGATATTTGTCATTATTCCATCCTTTATTTCTTTAAGCATGCTTTTATTTATTTCTTCAGGCATATTTGTATTGGCTCCTTTGAAATTTTTATATTATAAGTCCAATATCTGGCAGCCTTTCCACAGGAAGTTTCTGTTGTTTGCTTATTTTCCAGTGTATGGGGCATACTTTTCTGTTTCTTCACATCTTATGTTTTTTTTTTGTTTGTTTGTTTGTTTGTTTTAAACTGGACACTGTAGATAATACATTGTAGCAAGTCTGGATACTGATCCCCCTCTGTTGGGAAAATGCAGTTCAGGGTCGTTGGTAAACATTGTATGTGTGTGGGTGGAGTGCAAGCTCCCGCAAGGGGTTGCCACTTTGGTTGGTTTTTACTGCCTAGGGCGCCCACCCGGCGCATCCATGTTTTTTTCCAGACCTGCAGCTTCAAAGGACCTTGTGGCCGGTTGCCTAGCTTATAGACCTTCATGAATGGATCTGGTGACCCAGCCTTGCATGTGAAGGGTTTGTGACGCAGTCTGGGAAGGGGCTTGAGGGGTCTGGGAGCTCCAGACCCAGCACTAGCTCAACAATCGGCCCAGTCGGTGCAGGATTACTGGCAGGTAAAAGAGCTGCAACAACTAGCGTGGTCGCCTGGCTTTACAATTGGCATCAGGAACAGGATTAAGAGCTAGACAATTGGCGCTGTGAGCAGGATTCGCGACATTAGCCTCGCAGTAGCCTTTGTCGTAGCCAGACACCCTCCAACATGGATTATTACTGTGGCTGTTTTCTTGCTTCTTTTTTTAGTGACTGAACTGTACTACTTGAGTAGTCTATTTCTCCCAGGGCCTGAAGCATCTAATGTCACTCTTCAGAGTACATAGCCTTGGGCAGGCACACTGTCAACCAGGGATGACAGTGGTTTTAGCAGGACTCTCTTGAACTCTATCCCTAATCAATTCATTAAGCTGTCTGCCTCTGTTGGCATTATATGCAGCTGATCTTCTCCATAGGCTGCTGGCTGACTGTGTTCTTGTTTTTGACAATTCCCTGCAATAAAATATGGTCCTCTTTACAGGAGTTGATTTTGAAGCCTTTTTTGAGATTTGTTCTGAATCCAGAAGGGATCTTCTTATATATATATTTTTTCTTTCCCTGATTCTCTCTGGCAAATATCTAGGTTATGGCTTAGTTTATTGTTCTTTTGGAGCTACCAGTCTCTTCATAATTGCTTACCACCAAAATATCTATTGTTTATGACAGTGCCATAGCCTTGAACTTCTCCACACTTTATTCCTACTAAATTCAGCTCCTTTGAGGAGATCTTCAGAGATCTCTGTTCTAAATGGCCTGAAAAATATCTAAGAAAATGCTCTGCAATTGGCGTGGGAAAAATGCCCCACTCCTTTCTTTGTGACCCCTGATTTTATAAGCAGATCACTGGAAATGGACCTCTAGTCTTTCCAGCTCGTCTCTCCTCGTATGGACCGATCACCCTATGTGCCAGCTGTGGTGAGGGCAATCAAGAGTCCCTGTATTCCTGGACTGCTACACTTTGGGTGGAGCTTCTGACTTATATAGGAGCTGGGTGGAATAAGGGACTCCCCCGACCTCTGACTGTACTCAGCTGGAATTTAGCTTCTGCAGCATGGAGCTGGAAGGGAATGAGAAATATTGATGGCTTGATTTTCTCTGGAAACTATCATGGCCCTTGAGTAGTAGCTGGGGGAAGAGAGCATCCTATCTTCTTGTCCACACCTGCTGGTAGTACAGCTTCTGTCACATTGAGCTGAGGGGGTCAGGACATAGGTTGTGACTCTAGTTCCTGAGATTCTTGATGTTCTTATGGGTATTCAGTAGATTTTCTGGAATAAAAGTTTCTTCATTTGCCATATATCCTCAAGAATTTAAATATTGTGGGGTTTTTGTTGTTCATTTGTTTTATACTGTTCACGAATTTTGTTTGTTTTCCTGTAGAACAAGTCCACAGAGTTCCTCAAACTGGCATTTTCTTCCCAAAGTCCCCTATCTTTTTATTTTGATTTTTTAGTAGTCTAAAGTAATGGCAGTAATATTTTCAAGGGCACAAAGAAAGGATTAGTGACTTAAGAAAGGAAAATTATTAATTTTTATTAAATAATAATACCTGCTCGAATATAAAAATTGTTGTGGTTGTATTTTAAATTTATGCGATGTTTAGTCAGTGTGAAGAACCAGCCTTAATGAAGGTATAATGCTGTGATTAATGTGATAATTCTTAAAACTATTAGTAAATACATCAAGTTTTATTATTATTTTTTTAAAAATCTGTCATCTTGCATTTTTAAGGAGCAACCAAAATGTTTTTATTAATGTAAAATAGATGATTGTTTTCCCCCCTTTAAAGCCAATAATCTCTGACTCTGAAACACGTAACCATGCATGATCTTTTCTCACCTCTTCCTTGAATTTCATTGTGGAAATCTCATTCAAAGTCATAGGGCTTTGGTACTAACAGTATGTACATCATTATTCAATATCATACCTTGACCTTAGCCTGAACTCCCTCTGAATCTTCATTCCTATGTTTTGAAATATTAGTTTTATATCTATGCATGCATTTTTTTCTGATATGGAATTACAGAAAGCTCCTGAACAATATATCACATTCTTCTCCCCAAATGGCTTCTTAAGCATTATTTTAATTTCATTAATTCTTGGTCAGCTGACCAAATTAAGAAAACCTGGTAATTATCTTTGATTTGTGTTTTGTTATGCCATCCAGAACAAGTAGATTGCAAAGCCATGTTTACTTTTTATACACAATGTATCTCTATATCTTTTTTTTTCTTCCACTTTTTAAAATCTATCACTCTAGATACAGTGTGCATTGGATTTCTTCTGAAATACTGCAAATGTTTCTATCTGATCATTATGCACTTCCTTCCCTTTCCCAGTGCTTCATGAACACAGCTGCCAGTTCCCAAAACCCCACCGCCTGCCAAGAGGCATTTAGTTATTTTCTATTACTTACAGATTTTATTAATTTTTATTTGACAGAACAATAGAAAATGTAACTTATTTTTCTTAATATGGTGGTTGCCAATGCATCATTCAAAGACAGGAGAGAGGTGGTCTCAGCTCCTGACAAGAAATGTCCAAATTCTTACTAAGTATCCTGTACCTATTAATTTATATGTGCACTTTCACAACTCCCTTTTATATCTTCTCTTGTAAAGTTATATTATTCGGTATTTATCAATGTAAATTGTTGAGAATTTTTTCCCCTTTTTGTGTAATGACTATATTTAGCAGTAGTGTTTTATTTTGGGAGAGGAAAATGATGCTTATATATAATTTTAGGAGCAATTCATTCAACATTTATGTTTGGCAAACATGCTAACCACTACATTACAGAAATTCCCAAGTTTAAACTTTATAAACAATAGATTTACATATGTATCAACAGGCTCATTCTCTTCACAGGAAAAAGTATTTTCTACAAATTTAATTCTGAAATAATCAAAGAAATAAACACAGAAGCATATATATTGATACCCATTGCAATTTTCATACATTATAGTGAACAACCGTAAATGGAAAAAAATTCAGCAATGGAGTTTGGATTAAATGGCTTATGGTATAGCCATATTAAAAAAATGATGTAGAGACATTGTACTTTACATAGCATCTGATGTTCATAATAGGTTTTCCATGAAAATAGCAGGTTTGCACAGACTGATACTATTTTATGTGTAAATATACCCATATATACATGTCTATATATTTATATATATGAATATATGTTTTAGATATATGCACACACATATGTTACACATATGTGGTATATAATCAAACACATTCTTATCTCTCAGTGGTATAGCCACGGATGTTTTTATATTCTTTTATACTTTTCTATGCTTTCCAATTTTTTCTTCATAAAAAATACATTTTATTGTTCTTTAAAGTTTGGGAACACAACTCAAATCTACCCTATTGATCCTAAGTAAAATATTTATTGTAAATTGTATAGGAGAAAGCATAAAGTCTTGCAAGCCAATTCAATGCCAAACAAATAAGATGTAGCACATGCAGGATTAAAAATTATGATTTAGTTTTATTTTTATGCTGGATTTGAATAAGCAGTGATTGTTACTGCTGGATTAGGCAAAAAAATAAAAATAAAAATAATGATGCCATTAGGTGGAAAGTGATGGTAAAGTTTAATGTGTTAGAGTGGACCTCAGCAATAAGAATACTGTATATAATTTCCAATCACATCTCAGTTGTAATTGACTCATGCAACAGTGACAGACCAGATATATTTAATGAATAGTAAATAGAAAAACAAAACAAAACAAAAAGATGGGACATAATCTTGTATGTGTTGCATAAAGATGGGGGCATGTCTACTGTACTCACCACTGCTTTTTTATCCCCAGTGACTACTACAAAGCCTGCCACAGGGTTTCTCAATCTCAACACTATAGACATTTTGGGTCAGATAATTCTTCATTTGAGTGGGGCTGACCTGTACACTGTAGGATGTTTAGAAGCATCTTTGGTTTCTACCCATAAAGGCCCACATTTAATAACCAAAATTTTTCCAGACATTGCCAAATGCCCTCCGTTGAAAATCATCCTCAGTTGAAAACTATTGGCCTAGCACAAAATGGAAATAATAAATAAATAAACGTGAGGACATAAATAATGGAATAAATAAGCATCTAAGTGTTTTTGTTTCTTTTTATTCCTTCTGGATCAGACAGACCATGGTTTTTCACAACTGGCACAATATATCTCTGTATCTAGACTGTGAATTTTCACCAAGTAAAACCAGATGGAGAGCTCACCAAACTTTAATAAAACTCGTATTACAACACTTCTGCCTGTCTTTTGCTGAGTTTTGGGATGGTATCTTGGCCAGTTTTCAATTCCTTCATGGAGCTGGGTTTTTAATATGAATACAAGATAACATTTAAAAGTTTCTTCGATAAGTTTTGACTGGCAAGTAAACACTGCTGCTCTGACCATCGGTGTCCACATGTGTAGATATAAAATTCCATGTGTATCTGGTTTCTAAATTTCTCCATGCACATAATATTCTCTACCATCTCTTAAGTGGCATTCGTTCTGGTTTCTTTTATGTTTTAAAATCCCCAAGATGACTTTTCACACATCAATGAACTGCATATGCAATGCTGTTTCCCACATGTGGATCATGTTAACTGCATGGTATTTGAAGACTTTTCATTGGAAACATATATTCTCACTGTTCCAGTAGAGAATACTATAGTTCTAGTGGGAACACAATATAAATTAAAGTCAAATGGACATAAAATGGACACCTCTTGCCTGGGGACACTCCAGTATTTCCTGTCTATGAACAGCTATCCTTGAACCCTGTAGCTGGTCTTTGGCAGTCATCTTTTGGCTACATAATCCTATTCCACTTGTGTTGCTTATTAAGCCAGAGGTGCAACGCTCATCTATTAGCTCTTTTGAAAATAGGTCCAAAAAACAGCCAAGAAAATCTTTGCTGGTGGCAAGACCCATATCATAAATTCTGGAGGTATGGAACTGCCATTTTTTGTTATGTGGGCTGGATAAATGAAAAGGTGGTTTCTGTGAGAGAAGAATAAAGCAGATTTTCAGCAAGAGCAGAGGAAACATATGGGAGAGATTGCAGCTGTCCTTCTGGTTTTTAATTCCAAACTCTCTAGAAATACTTAGTTTAACTGAAAAATGCATGAATCCTCAGAATAGATTTCCATTTTCTTTTTGGTTAAGTCAATGGGATAGAAAGAAAAAATGCCTTACAAAGTTGTCTATGTCCTAATCCCTGAAACATGTGAATAGATTACCTTACATCATAAAATGATTTTGTTGATATGATTAAGAATACAGATCTTGAGGTGGAGAAATCATTCTGGAATATCTGGATTGGCCAAATCTAATTACATGAGTTCTTAAAAACAAAGAATCTTCTAGAAACTTTAAATAATATTTGGTTAAAGAGAATTTCAATTACATATGAATGGGCAGAGAGATACCAAGTCAGAAGGGCTCAAACTGCCATCATGCACTTTGAAGTTGGAGGAAGGCGACCAGGAACCAAGGACTGTGGGCATTCTTATTCTCTAGAATCTGTGACAGGTAAGGAATAAGTTCTCCTAAAACCTCTAGAAAGAAATACATCCTGATGACACTGATATTGGCCCAGTGAGGCCTGCATTGGATTTTCCACCTACGGAGATATAAGATAATAAATGGATAGTTTAAGCCATTATGTTAGTGGTAATTTGTCACAGCAGCAATAGAAAACTAATATAGTTAGCTTCCATTTGTTACTACTATGTGGAAAAAAATTAGAATTCAGTAAGGTATTTAATTTAGGTTTGAGATAGCCAGCTTATTCTCTCTGTAACTTATGTGAAAAAGGATTTTCCATCCTGGGCTGTGATTCTGCTCATAGTAAAGGAAATATTTATTTTGGAAGGCAATCCATATCATCATTGGTCAATGCCATGGATTTGGCAGGCAGATTTTCTGAAATGTCTTGGAAGAGATATCCCACTTTAACTTCATGCTATTGTCGGAATTTTGTTATTCCTGTGAAATTCATATGTTGAAATTCTAACCCTCAAGGTAATAGTATTAGGAGGTAGGACTTTTGGGGAGCTGATTAGATCATGAGAGAAGAGCTCTCATTATTGGGAATAGTGCCCTTATAAAAGAGACCAAAGAGAGCTAGTTAGGCTTTTCCACCATGTGAAGACAGGGCAAGAAGGCACCATTTATGAGAAAGAAGGCCTTCACCAGACACTGAATCTGCCAGCATCTTGATCTTTCACTTCCCAGCCTCCAGAAAAGTCAGAAATAAATCCATGTTGTTTATAAGCTTCCCAGACTTTGCTATTTTGTTACAGCAAATCAAACAGGTTAAGACATACCGGAACTCAGGAACATGATGAGCTATTCCCTCCATGATTGTGTTGTGTTATCTGGCATGAGTGAACTCAGTTAGGGAGATTATCCGGGTGGGCCTGAACTAATTGCATAGGCTGTTAAAACAGAGAGTTTAACCTGGATGGTGGCAGAACGAGAAACCAGAAAAAATTAAAACTTTGAGATGGACTTGACACACTGTTCCTGATTTGAGGATAGAACAAGCCATTCGAAAAATGTATGGAAAAGACCTCGAGTAGTAGTGAGAGACTGTGCTTAAGATCCAGAAAAAGGAAAACCTCCTCCTACAGATACTGGAAACTATTCTGTCAACAACCTAAATGAACTGGAAAACAGACTCTTTCCTCAAGCCTAATAGCCCAGCCTTTCAGACCCCTTGACTTTAGCCTCGCGAGACCTTAATCAGAGAACTCAACTGACCCCACTTAGACTTGTGACCTAAACAATGTGAGGTAATAAATGTGTGTAGCTTCAGTTCAATAAATTTGTGGCAATTTGTGATTTAGCCGTGGAAAACTAATACAGATGGTTATAAAGTTCTTCATTATAAACTATCTGCTCAGACTTCTTAGTTTTTATTTCTAGTTCTTCTACTTACTAACTATAGAAGTCATTAAGACTGTTCATAAACCTCAAATTTCTTCTTCTCTTAAGAACCTGGTATCATAGCACCTTCCTACCCACTCTGAGATTAGGTGTGATTTGTGACTTAGTTTGGACAAGTCAACGTAAGTAGAAATGACTTGTATCGACTTTGGACAGTGCTTGACTGGCCACATTTCCTTCCCCTTGCGGTGATCATAGAAAGATATGTTGAGTTTGTGCCTCTGTTATCCTGGGTCCTTGAGTGACTATGATAAGCACACTTTGCTCACATCCCTTTGCCGATCCATAGTAGACATATAACATGAACAAGAAATACACTTTTATGTATTAATCCACTGAGATTTTTAGGATCACTCTTAGCATAATTTAGCTTTCTCTGTCTGATGCACCACATATGTAACCTTGGGCAAGTCCCTTAGTTATTATCATCTGTTCTTTTCTTCCTTCTCCTCTTTTTCCCCTTCTTCTCCTTCTTATTCATCATCATTAATTTTATATTAATAATAATTATTGCTGTTAATTATTGTTGTTATTACAGAAGCTACCATTTTTGAGCAGTTATTATATGTTTGTTAAAGGGCCCTTAAAATATGTTATATCTAACACAGCAGTGAAGATCATAGAATCTGGATCCAGTTTTCCTTACTAAAAACAAAACAAAACAAAAAGCTTGGCTCTTACAGTTAGAAGCTCTTTCCTCGGTGCCTCAGTTTTTCTCTGTACCAAATAAAGATATGGCACTTGCTTCATGGGGTTGTGTGGGGGCAAAAATAAATATACATCTGTGAAATGCTGAGAACACTGTCTGACACAATAATCTTCCAAAAAAAAAAAAAATCACTGTTAATATGGTAATATATATTTTTCACAACAACCTATAAGATAAGGAATGTTATCTCCATTTTACATGCACAGAAATGGAAACTTAAAAAGTTTTCCCAGTATTATACTGGTCATTCTATCTGATTCCAAAGTCAATGCTCATAACCATTTTTTCATTGGTTCTATCTTCCTCTGCCCTTAAGACTTAATCAATTCCTTTCTCCTTCTCCTCAAAACAACCCTCATTCTTCCACTAAACTGTATCATTATGTCATGGTAAAATCTCCTAAATTCCTTCACTAATCTATCTTCTGTCATAGCTTCAACACAATCATATCCCCAGATTATTAATGCAATCTGGGTTATCCATAAACTCAATTATCATAGCATACCTAGATGGGCTCTGGACTGTGGATTTTATATGTGGGATAAATGGGTAATATTTATTACTTTTCCTCCAGAAATTGAGAAATATATACAGCCTTGTTAGAATAATCAAAAAGGTGTGATGAAGACATCAGGAACCCTGAATTCCACCCTAAGTTCTACTACTCACTGGCTGTGTGACTGTGGACAAGCCAATTAATTTCTCTGGACCTCAGTTTCTTCATTTATTAAATAAGGGATTGTATCTATGGAACATGTTTCAAACCTCCTGAAACAATAAGCAATGTGCTTATTGAAAGTCTTACTTTAGCTCATGTGTAGATTTGTCTCATGAGAACCTAATTGGAGAAGATGCTCAATTTTTTGCTATGCTGGAATCAACTGCACCAGAAGGAAGAAGGCATGTAAACAAGGGCCTACTGTGCTTATTTTCCTAACAAAATATCCCAAAGTGTGAAAATTCAGAGTCTTGAGCTCTGTTGGCAATCAATAAAACATGAATGTGTCTTTCCGAGTGCATTTTCCTCATTCCCTTCAGGTCCCCTGTAATGAGGAGATAATGAGCTATAGATAGCCAAGGGTGCCTGGAGCATCTTCTAACATCCACTTTGTGAGACGAACTTTTGCATCTGAAAGGCAAAACATTCTCAAGGGATATTCTGCCAACTGTGTCTACCCTGAGCTTAATGTCATGATGTTTTCTCAGGAATGTAAAGGTACCTACAGGGGTCTCTATAAATGGGTGCGACTCAGCTATTGCTGTGGAAAATAAGTTTTTCTGTTGCTTTATTGATTGTTTATTTTTTTTAATGAAATCATGAGAAAATATTTACTAGAAAATCACAGGTCTCTACTTTATAAAGTAAAGCCCCTGAGGTCACTATGATCTCTCAGGTATATTCCTGACACTATTTTTCTTACCTCTTTGATGGGCTTTTGTGACACAGTCTGCCTTCCTATTTCCTTAATATTTCCAACAAGCACTGTATTGTGGGCATCTTTTATACCCACACTGTAGTTGAGGAATGTCCCTAGCTCCCTGCTTGTTCTGAAAGTCTAGGGTGGTAAAAAGATTGAATCTCTTTCCTCAACACTAATCAACTCTGGCTGTCTGGAAAAAAAAAAAAATCATGTGAAGAATGCTGAAGCAGCCACAGATCTCAGGGGGAGTGAGACTGTGTTTGTATTAGTGATCATTTCCAGTGTTCACAGAGGAAGACCTGGTGGGTTCAGTATCTGCTGTTGCTGTTAGTGAAAGAATTTTTCTGAGTACAATGGGGAGATGAAATGGGAATGACGAGTGTAGAATGACAAAATAAAGCCTATGGAAAATAAACAAAAGTTGGAGACAAGTTAAATAACATTCACATTTATTATGGTCTCCTGCAGAAGCAGATGGAACCCCACCTAAAATTTATTTTGAATGTGAAGATTGATGATGTCTCAGACACACACACACATGCACACACACTCCAAGAGGTATGGGAAGCTTTATTATGTAATTGAGAGCTCTGGGAAGAGCAGACCAGGACTCTCAAGAAGGTCCAAAAATGGCCTGAGACAATAAGAAAAGGTGACCAGTTTGGGTTTTTATTGTTGTTAGGGGTTGTAGCCAAAGCGAAAATTGTGGGAGGAGGCCGACCCCGTGGCGCACTCGGGAGAGTGCGGCGCTGGGAGCGCAGCAGTGCTCCCGCCGCGGGTTCGGATCCTACATAAGGATGGCTGGTGCGCTCACTGGCTGAGCGCGGTGCGGCCGGTTACAAAAAGACAAAAAAAAAAAAGAAAAAAAAGAAAATTGTGGGAGGACTTGAGCTGAAAAAGAAAGAACCCAGGCTTCCTTATAGGCTTTTCCTGATGTGGGTGGGGCACAAGGGAAACAGGAAGAGGTGAATCTAAAAACTGTCGGTAGTCAACCATCACAACACGGAATCAGACTTCTTATCACAGCATTCCTAATACTTGAGATGCCATTTTAAATTGAGATGAATAGAAACCAGTCTCAAAGGTCAAATATGCTGGGCTCAAATCTTGGCTTAACTACTTATAACCTGTGACTTAATGAAAGTTGCTTAATCGCTTCAAAGATGATTTCCTTCCTCTGTAAAATGGAGATGGGGTTAGGACCCATCCAGAAGATGGCAGATGATTAATGGAGAGATTGCATGCAAGGTTTTAGTATTGGAATGTAATAAGTGCTTACCACCATAGTTTCATCACAATTATACTTTCTACCTCTAGTGGTATTCCTACAGCTACCTCTCATCACTCCTATTTTACTTGATTTTTATCCATAGCATAAAGTTCAAGATCTGCCTGTCTTCTGTTTGTCCCTAAAGCTGAAGTTAGGGTGGTTCAAATGATTTTCAAGAAGATCTGAGATGGGTATTGTTGTCCCCCGTGACTATGTTGACCTGAACACTCTCCACTTGAGGGGACCTTGACTCACTGACACCCAGCTTCTTCTGGCTTATTCCTCATGGAAAGCCAGCAGTCTGTTATGCGTACTTAGAAAGTAAAGGCAGTTCATTGGTTGCCTACTGTATTTTACTATTTAGGTTTGAACAAAACATGCTCAATTTTCTTATAGAGTACACACATCTCAAATTTTATGATATTTTAGCAGGTGGATAAACTTGATTTCCCAACTGAAAATCCTAGGAGAATCTTGCCTGAAAATAAATACTTTCTTATTTAGATTCAACACCCAATTCTTGGTTCAGATATATTTTATCATTTAACCTCATTCATTGTATGTTAGTTTGTGATAATTTTCCTTCTTCCTAAATATGTTCTCCCAGTCACAAAGTAAGCACCTCATGTAAGGGGCTTTCTGCCAACTGGGAGTTCCTAACACATTTTATCTATACCTCTCTCAAGGCAGGAATCCATTCTCTCTTGTGTGATAATGAGAGTATTTCAAAAAGTTAAGGGAAAAATAGAATTAAAAGATAATATGAATCTTTCTATGAACTTTTTCAAGTACCCTCATATGTGATTGTCTGAATGGCTGATCACTCAAGATTTCCAAATCATGAGTTTTTACTGGTTTTCTGTTAAGCAGGAAGCTTTCAAGCACATCCCCTGGAGATTCTGATTCAGTGAGTTTTGGGATGGGGCTTGGAAAATAGTATTTTAACAGACATTGAAGGATATTCATGAAACACAGAACTATTCTCCCCATGGATTTTAAATTACATGGGAATTTTGTTTTCTTTGCCACTAGAATAACCAAGGTGTTTCATACATAGTAGAAAGTATAGTGTTTAGTTTGTATATTCTTATGCTCATTGGGACTTTCTGGAGTAAAATAATAATACTAACCACAACAATGATAGCTATAATTTATTATATGTTTATTATGTTTTCCATTCTTTAGGCATATCACTAATTCTTACAGTAACACACTAATTCAGAATGTATGAAATCGGGTTAGAGATATGAAAACTGAGGCTTGGGGTGGGGGTAGTAAGTGCCTTCATTCATGCAGTTAAAAAGTAGCCAAATCCACCTTTATATTTTGGTCTGTCTGACAGCAGAGCCCCTGTGACTTGTGAAGAAGATTGGACATATTTCTCCAGCCACTGCTGGTTGCCCTAGTTAACATTCTCCTTGAACGTCCTACAAGGTCCTTAACTTCTCACTGGCTTAAGTGTCTCTGATGCTCCCAGTTTAAAAATTGCAATACACACATAAATAATTCAAGCAAACAACTTGATATAGTGAAGTGCATTAGGGATAAAATAACCCTCCCCTTTTCGACCAGTTTAGAAAACCATCATCATTTTCTAGAAATACTCTCTGGGCTTCAAGTGGCTCATGGTACACTGAATTTGTTAGCATTTTGCCAGTTCTGCCATTCAAAAGGAAAAAATATATATATCACTGCGGAATCACTGCAAAATCAGCGTAAATGCAGATTTAATTGGCTTTGCCTCACAAATAACCTTCTTTATGCCAGCTTTATTGCCACGGTTAGAGAACAGTCTATCTCTGTCATCAATATATTCGTTATATCTTTTAACAACATTCATAGTCAAAATTCAAGGGGTGTTTATTGATAGGCTAAGGCCTTCATGTGTTGTCTTCACAGTGATTTTTTTTTTTTTTTTTTTTTTTTTTTTTTTTTTTTTTTTACCCCACCAGAGGTTTATCTCTATGGATAAATGGTTGGATAGATTGATAGAGAGACCAATCTGTTTTATCTCTAACAGCATTTTATAACACGCCTCCTGTCCTCTTGATCATGCTCTCCAGTTACTCTGGTCATCACTGAGGACTTCAAACATTCAAAGGTCTTTCCAGTCTCTGGCTCTTGTTCATGTCTATTCCAGGGTACCACCCCCCCCCCCCACCCAGTCTCCACATGGCTGACTTCTTCTCACCCTTTATACCTTGCCTAAATGTCACCTACTTAAAAAGGCCATTCCTGGAATTTGATCTAAAATGGTCTACTCTCCATTCCTTTTTATCTCTGCTCCTCATTTGTTTCACTTACAGCAAGAGTTGGCAAGTTTTTTTTTTTTTCTGTAAAAAATCAGATAGAAAGATTTTGGGGTTTACAGCCCCTAAGATCTCTCTCACACCCTTTCAACTCTACCACTGTTGCTTGGCAGCAGCCATAGACAATATGTTAACAAAGAGCATGGCTGTGGAACAACATCACTTTATTTAAAAAAAAAAAAAAGGAAGGGGAAGGATTTAGTAGGCAGGTGTAGTCTGTCAACCCCCTGCTTCTTAGTACCGATTACAAATTATAGTTGGAAATTCTGTTATTTTATACTTGTTATCAGAGTACCTGGTTGAATAAAAGCTTCCTGAGGACAGGAGTCATAGTGTACTTGTTCTTCATTTTATTACCATTGAACATAGTAGATGCACATTGAATATTTGTTGGGTAAAAAAGAATGTATTCATCAATTCAAAGTTTAATCTGGTTTAAATATTTAGCCTTAAAGACTCTTTGTATGCTGCTAGATAATGTCCTAAGTCCTTACCATGACACATACTCATAAAAACTCTTAAACCAATGAAATTTTCAGTTTCAACACTCACTACCTCTTTTACTGTCATAGGACTAGAGTGTTAGTTCTATCATTCATTTGGTATTTCATGGACAATAAACAATATGACAGACACTGTGCTAGACACTAGGTTAAAATGGCACATAAACTAGAAACAGCCACTCTCTCTCAGAGTTTAAAATCTGTTGCTGTAGCAAAGTACATGGGATTTCACTTCCCTGTGTTTTTCATGTTGTTTAGTATAATTTTCTTTGCCTGTAGGTTGCTGCTATCAGATTCAGTGAGTACTGGTGTATCTCAACTTAACTGAGTCATCACTCTGACTCTCTCTGAACTCATACCTCTATTCTCTGTGTTCCTGTGTGCCTCATTTTATGCCTTCACCACACCACACCTGAGCCATAGTCACTTCTCTAAGGGCCTGTCTCCACTCCACAATGATTTTTGGCTAGCCCAAGGAACAAGTCTGACATTGTACCACCAGGGCCAAGCAGAATGCCAGGAATACAGAAAGTACCAAATAAATATTTGATAGATGAGTCAGTTCTGACATCCTATACAGAGACTTGTACAGTTCTAAGTATTTGTGGGCTGAAATCAGAAAGACTTAATTAAGATACTAAAAACATTACTGTGTTTGTGTTATCATCAAGTATGTTTTTCTAAGAGTTAAATATCTGTTAGATTCTTTTACATTTGTAAATCTTTAAAAAGTATTCAAAATCCAGGGTTTTCACTGCAGTAATAGGTGAAGACTTGGCCAAGGTAAGAAATTTAGCAAGGAAAAATTATATAATTGTGCCTGCCAACAGATTAGTGAATCTGACCTGGTGCCATGTTCTTTGGTACAGAAATGGGTCATGCTGCTTTTATTCCAAATGTATTTTATTATAAGACTTGCTGCATGGGATCAAAAATTTCACTGATTCTTTTGAAGTACCTGTTTGAAAATTTAAGTTCTTAACATGCAAAACTATAAAACTTTCACAAGTCAAAGTGATCTTTAGAAAAGCCATAAAATAATGTTTATACATAATGGCTTTAAAATATTTGTGCTGAAAAGCTGTCAGTTCTGTACAAAATGAGGACCCTGGACCTATGCAAATCATCTCAACTTTAGAATATGAAATACTTTTGCAAACAAAATGATAGGATTTCAGAGAAAACACAGGTTGATTTTTAAAGTGAGTGACAATAGGGTTGTAGATTCTAAGAGAGCCTTCTAAAATTGGAGATTTTTCATGTATTCTTACTGAATTTGTAGAAAAGCACCCTGGAAAGATAAGTGTTTTAAAGGAAATCACAAGGCTGCAATTCTGCTAACTTTCCTTTATCTATTTTCACTCTTCCCAAAACATATGTTTCACGATAGTCTTATTAGCAAGTGGCAAAGACAATGTCCAAAATCTGTGGTGTGATTAGTGCTATTGAATGGTGGGTTTTGTGTTACTCATGTTTATTTCATGCCTTCCCAAGCCATCTGCTTTCTTTGCTATGTCTTATTCAGGTAATGAGAAACAGTGACAGTGAAAGTGTACAAGTCTAACTTGTCTTGACATTTTGGGTTTGGGTTTCTAATTTTCCTAGTGTCATAGGCAAAACTGAATAACATTGGTCACCGCTTAGGTAGCAAAGTTTAGAAGTTATACGTGCGTTTATTTGGCTTAAATTTATTGAATATTACTGAACTGCAGGCACAAGACAAGAAACTACGTTTACCAAGATGTATAAGACACTCTCTACCCACAACAGTCTAATGGGGAAGACAGAAATGAATATAATGTAGTATGTTGAGGCTAAAGCAGAGTCAGAATAAAAGAATGTTGGCATTGGGAAATGAAAATGAAACCATTCATTCTAAGAATGCATTGAAGTCTTGAATTGAGTCTTGAAGCATTAAGTTACAAGCATAGGGAGAGAAATGCTACCAGAGTATTTCAGACCAAAGCACCTAAATTAACCATGGTATCCACAGAAATGTGGGAGTTTGTGTTTGAGAAACTTTAATTACTTGGCTTTAGCTGAGATAGAGGGTATGCATGGGAAAGCAGGAGAGAATGAGACTTTGCAACTTGGTAACAAGAGCAAGTACACACAGAGCCCTTAGTAGTTGCCATATACTGTATACTGCACCCATTCTCTAATTTTATCTTTCCAGTCTTTATTTTACAGATTAAAAGCTGAGTTTCAGAGAGTTTAGTGACACATTGACTCAGTTGGTGCACCCGCATAACATTTGAACCAGGTAATTCCGGAACATTTAATAAAATGACTATTTACAGAGCTGTGGGCATGGTTTAAGCTAATGATTCTCAAATTGTGGTCCTTAGAAGAGCATTAACATCATCACTTGAGAATGTCAGAAATGCACATTTTCAAGCCCTGTCCTAGAACCAGAGAATACAAAACTCTGAGCATGGGGCTCAGCAATCTTTTTTCTAACAAGCCCTCCAGGTGTTTCTGAAGTTTGGGAGCTACAGATTTAGGGAAAGCATCAATGGCAGGTGCAGTGCCATAGGTTTGAAAATCCAGGGGAAGAAGCTGCCACCTGTAGGCTGGAAGGAAGAAAAGGGAGATCCCAAAAAATACAAACTAGAGCGGTCTATCTGACAGGAGTAGTGGCCTTCAGTGGACGGGAACTATAAGCCTGTGGCAACCCAGCAGAGGAGCAATCTCTTGTTGCCCTGTGCAGTTCCTGCTGGTGGCTTTCAGTGGCCAAATGCAAGTGGCACCAGAGGACAGGGGAGCTAATTGGTGAGGTCCCAGCATATCAGCCTGTCTGGCACAGAACAGGTGAAGGGAGGAGTGTACATCTGGAGGGGTAAACAGAAGATGTCCATCATACATTCCAAGGTGATGGGTAGAAAGAGGTGAAGACATTTTAAACCCAGAAAATAGGAATTTGGAGCCCTCCTCTCAACCACTATGCCATGCAATCTCTAGATAAGAGTAGGTAAGGGTGAGAACATGAGCCACTAAGCCAGGCTAAGCAGCTCGGAACATATCCTACAAGCAATGTAGACCCTAAAAAGGGCAAGGCACGTGATATCATTTATTTATGTATTTAGTGTTTTTCATTTTGAGAAAGATCACTCTGATAAGTGAAATGGAGAATGGAGAAGGGTAGGAATGGTAATATCTTTCAAGAAGATGTTTAAAGATTTTGTGCTAATACAGCTGAGATAAGAACTCAGGCTGCAGGAATGAAGATAGCAAGACACTCTAATTTACTAAAATGTACATGACTTATTTGCTAAAATCTATAGGTGAGTGAGATGCAGGCAGAGGAAAGAGTCTAAGATGCTTATGATTCTTTTTATCATTATGTGTTTGTTGTAGTTTGCTTGTTGGTTTTTATATTTGCTGCTTGTCTTATGAGCAGTGGAAACTGTCTAATTGGTTGTTAGATATAAAAGTTTAGAATTTAAAAGATAAAACATCTCCTTTACTGAGAAAGATAGAATGTTGTTGAGGAAATACACCCTCCTCCTCTCCCCAGCTCCTGCCAGCCCCCAGGATCTTGCAGGCTTTCTGAGCCACCCCTAGTGTGGAGTAATCCATAAAGTCAGTAAAATGGTGAAATCCCACGATTCTGTGTAGCATCTCTTCAGAGCAATATTTCAACCACGACAGGAAACATTCATTTCTGATTTTTTTATAGATAACTGGCTCCACCAAAATTTAGGTGGAGGGATTTCAGGATAGAGATCTACTATGAAGGACGAATTGGCACCTTGGTCATGAAGACTAAAACAGAATCCTAGTCCTACGGAATGGGTGAAATTTGTCAGAGATTAGTATCCACACTTTAAAAACTTTCCCCATTTACTTGGTTGCTGTTGAAGGGACAGTGCCAAAGACATTTTCCTGATGGTCATCTAACCCATGGCAGGACACAGAGCTGACCAGAGAAATTGGTCTTTGAAATAAAATGCAACATCAGGCCCTTAAATCAAACTTGTGAAAATACACCACATTGGATCATTCTCTATAAACTCTATACATTCCATAAGTGAGCATGGAATTCAACACTTTAAACACAAGGAGTTTGAACCATTAATATACAATATGCTTGAGCCAGATGATTTTGAGTTTCATTTTTGAAATGTAAAACTACTGACTATTTGAAATGTTTTAACTTGAATTTATACAGAACAATTGTACTTCCAAAAAAAAAAAAAAAAACTGTATTAAAGTATTTATATAACTTTGACCTTTAACAGAGAAAGTAGGGAATACTTGGAATTCCATCTCTGCCATTCACTAATTCTGTCTGTGATCGTGGGAAAGTACCATAAGCTTTCTTTGTGTCGTATTTATCATTTGTAAAACAGAGATGCAAATAATACCAATTTCACGAGGAATTTCTTTTTTAGATAAAATAGTATAAAGTATATGAAAAGAGCTTGGGCATAAATCTGCATAAAATATAACAAGTTTATGATAAAGGTGCTTTGGGGTGAATCCCATCATTTTAAAAAAGAAAAACAAACAAACAAACAAAAAACAAAAAACAACTGCCCCAAACATCCTAGTTTCTTTAGGGGGTGGGGGGAGAAATACCTATATACATTCAGAAACTTTTTTCAAAATAACAAAATTCTAATGATTGATTAAAGGGGAAAAAAATCATCCAGAGATGAAGACTTCTTATTGTAAGAATATGACTGGGTTGACAGCTGAATAATTCAGAAAATTAAGAGTGAGGAACTTGGGACCAACTATTCCTTAAATATCCCAAACGTAGATGACAGGTGCAAGGCCAAGAAGGCAAGGGGTCAGTACCACAGCTATTAAACAGCTGAACTGAACTGGCTGGCATTGTATCAGGGAGCCTCATGGCCGAGGCCCAGGCAGATGATGAACCTCAGGAACTGGGATTTAGGGCAAGGAAAGTAGTACCTAAGAAGTATGGCCAAAGCAAAATGGATCATCCAGTTGGGGGAAGTGGTTACATGCATTGCTCTAAGGCAGGGACCCAGTTTTTGGCCAGAGTGCAAGAAAAAGCCACAACATAGTTACTCAAACTGAAGAGCAAGGTCAAAAGGGGATCAGACACTCCTCAATTGGAGCTCCTAATGTGTAGTCTGAAACATGGGTAATCTTGTATGTGAGAGCCACACTGCCCTAGATAGTGCAATTATCCAGTGATGACAGTATTTCTTGAGTCTCCCATTTCGTACTGCAATGCATTTCTTACAACAAAATCTACTGTTGAGAAAATCAGGAGAATTTGAGTTGTATTATTTGAGCTACATAGATTCTATCATTCCCATTCACTTCTTATACCTTGTATTTGTCATATCATGTATTTTCCTTGGAACACAACTATTCTTAACATTAGCTGTAACTATTTTATTTATTTTATTTTATTTATTATTTTATTTTATTTTATTTTATTTTATTTTATATTTTAAACTGTAATAAAGAGAGCCTAAAATAAAACCAGGACACTGCAAATAAACTGTAATAAAGATCTGGATGCAAATACCTAAGATAAAGTAATTATCTTATTCCTCTCTGTGATAAAAACTATATAACTTGTTCTGTTTGGCTTTCAGTAAAATTGGGGCCAAATCAGAGGTGAGATTCTGGTCTTACATAGCCCCTTATGTTTACAATACTTAATTTCATTTTTCACCATGGTATTGAATTTTTATTCTCAATAATACTTCCCCTAGTCCTGTTTTCTTATTCTCTTCTTTAAAAATTATTTTACTGTATATCTTTTTGTGATACACCTTAAATCTTTGGGGGGAAGTAACACAGAACACATATAAGTGCATAATAAATAAATAAGGCACATTGACAGTTTCATTTTCCTAGATATTAAAGGGATAGTGACTTATGGCAGCATCCTCCTGGGTAAGGAGTAAGATGATCATTTTGAGGAGCATTTGTATGAGGAAATATCCTGGTGTAGATGTGGTCCTCAGATCGTAAGAACGGTAGGAGCACAGAACAAAAATAGTTGTGAGTTTGAGGCATTTATGGCTGTGTTTTTAACATAGCAGCTCCAGTGTTAGAAGCATAAAGTGAAAAAAATCAATGATTTTTCTTACAATAATTTATTTTCACTTATTTTTCTTCTAGACTGCAAGAAGGCATCTATTTTTAGTTTTGTTAAATCCCACTGAAGCATCTTCAATCCCAATCCCCAAAAGGGAGAAGATTATTGAAACATATTAGGGTCACTCCTCTGTGAACCCCAGTGGCCTTTCCTCATGGTGGGAAAAATCACCAATCTAATTTTAGGAGCCCATGAGAATCTACCTTTTACTGAGCTTTATCAGCCAGGCCTTAGATTGAAACGTAAGACCCATTTCACTCTCTGTTTTACTCTTATCTCTGAAAAGTTGTGGAGATGGTTACAAAAGTCTGTGTGGGCAGCTGAAAAGGGGTAATCAGGTGTTCCTCTGTAGACTGAGGCCCAAAGCCCAAGACTTAGACTTAGAAATGGGGCAAGATGATAAAAGAAAGCCTTAGCATCCAAATGAAATCCTGAGTTAAAATTGTATACAGTTTCCAGGCAAAGCTGTGAATCTGAAATCTTTTCTTATCCTTACCTGACTCCCTGAGTATGTATTAAATTAGTCAGAAACTCAGATGGAAGAGTGTTACTAACACCATTAAACATTTATCACAGATTCGTTGGCTAAACCTGAGCATTTCATTTTAATAGGGTCACTGACAACTGGAATGTTTTCACAGGAAAAGTCCCATGGTCTGGATAATAACCCTTATGAAAACAAGTGAAGGGATTTTGCAATTTTTAATTGAAAAGAAAAGAAGGAAGTTCTTCTCACCATTGGAATGTCAACAAAGAGAGAAAAAAAGTTGTTCAGGGATGTGCTGCTAGTGAGGCAAAACTACTAACAAATTACAGAATTGCAAAAAGGCAGACTTCTATGAAAAACAATTAACTCTGAGCAATATGCTGATAATAAAATGCCCATCCCTGATGGGTGTCCCGAAGTCAGGGATGCAAAAGAATGACTCCCATTTCCGTGCAATGATCGCAGATGACAATGAAACGTCCCTGCCCATGACACCTATAATATCCTCCCCTTGATTGTCCTGGAAACTAGATTTATTCAATCATACAAAAGGTCAAAATTCACTTTTATCAAAAGGACTTCTCCATTCACTCAAAAATAGAATGAGCCAGGAGAAATTTGTCTTCCAGGTTTGAGTAGTGTTCTTTATGTTAGGTTTCAATTGACTCCCATAAAGTAAACCAAAACTAACTTGCAATCTAATTCCAGATCTCACTGAAGAGAATTATTGAAAGCCTCGGTTTGGCAGAAGTTCAGCTATTCAGTGAAAAAATAGATAAGAAAAAAAAGCATGACCCTGGGTAAAGAGAATGTGTCATCTTCTCTGTGCATTCTGACCATGTTAGGAAAACCTCTTCCCACCCGACAACTAACTGTATTTTTACATATCTTAGCCACTGGATGCCTTGGGTAAAATTGTATGCATCAAGTAGAGAGAGAAAAATAGTGTTCCATCCCTTCTGTTAGGGACATAATACATCTGAGAGAGCGCTCTATGTGCAGACACAAAATTTCTGCTGAAAATTGTAAGATTTTAAGTGCTGAAATAGAAGTACAGAATAGGCAGTACCTTGTCCTCAATGTACCTCAGTTTTCCCATCTGTAAACTGAGAATGTTGCTTATATAATGTTTAAGGTCTATTCCAGTTCTTAAAGGGTCTGTATGACTAGCACTTAATCTTCAGCTACCTGGAGCTATCACCTACCCTCCACAGGAAGGTGAGTTTTCCAAGACATTGTTAGAATATCACTGCAGCCTACAGGCATGTGATAGAACAAGGACTCTCCACTGATGTCATAAGCTTCCCATGTGTTCACAACAGTAAACATCTCACCCCAACAGTTGACTTATGTCTGCTTTTTAAACAATTGCAACAGATGGTTGCCATTTGAACAGAATGTATAATTAACTTTGCAATCTAACACTTCATTCTTATTTGCTCTTTCTCAAAGAAGAGAAGCTGTGCCTTATGCCATTGGGTCTGATCTGTTAGTTTAATCAGAAGCAGTGCTATGAAAGTGCTCAGGAGAGACAAGCTGTGGGAGGTTTCCTAATCCCAGCTTTTTGGGGACATTAAAAAAAGCTGGGAGAGGGTGTAGAGAGAAATCTCAGTAATTTTTAAAAACCTATGCCTCATTCTCATCTTTTTTTCCCTGATGCGATATGTTTTTATACCTTTTTCCCTCTTCTTTCCTTCACCTCCCTTCCCTCAGCCTCAGTTTCTTCATCTGGACAAGTGATTCCTAACTCAGAGGCTCCTCTAAATACTAAAAGGAGTAATTCCTGAAAATACCTAGTGGAGAGTCTGACACAGAGCAGACAATTTACAAGAAACTGATATGATTCCTTCACTGTGGGTAAATTTGGTGAAACTAAAAGGAAATCAGTTCCCTCTTGTTTTGACACAACTGATGTGACTAGAGACCCTGCATCCACTCACTTAACTAGCAGCCTTTCCCAAATGCACTTTCTAGGAGGAGCCTTGATCAGGGTTTGCATCCCTCCTTCCTAGCCTCTGCTCTGCAAACTTTGCTTCTCCACCCTCTTAGCCAAGACAGGTCCTATATTGACAATAGTCCCTGGAAGCTCAGAAATCCTTCTAAACTCTTGTAATTGAACAATCTTCTTCCTTCATGTAAATCTATTTCTAGTTCCACTCCCCTTACCCTTCTCTGAGTCAAAAATCTTAAATCTAATATGCCACTCCCTCCAAAGTTTCAATTTATAGAATAGAGCTATTGCCACCCTACTTGTAATCCTTCTGATCTATTCATGAGGATTTGATATGCAGCCATCTTAAGCTCGTTGGAGAACTATGCTATTCCAGAAAGCAGAACACGAGCCTAAGAGTTGTGAAAAATGGAATTTGGTATCTCAGAATAGAGTATTTCTGCTTCACTCAAAGTATCCTAAAGCCATGAAATAACGCTTGATCAGAGATAATTCTACATTTATTCTGGAAAAGATTACATGTCATCAAAGCCACACTGAGATTTGGTAATTCAATGAATGTCCGGGAGTGAGTGGTTCATTCCATTGAGGAATTTAAAGTCTTTAGGGAAATGTCAACAAAGTACAGTCTAAAATAATTTACCAAACCCGAGGAAAAGAAATTAGGCAATAGGCAATATATAGAAAGTTAATTGGAATGGTCTTTAGAATTGAATCGCTGTAAAGAAGAAATGTATTTTTATTGAGCTCTGCACTAAGAACTTCACACACTTTACATCAAGAAATATGGTAACATGTGCAATGCTCTTAGTATAGACAGTGGTATACATTGAATGCTTAGTAGGGGCTGACTATTATTATCTAATTCAATTTCAGAAACATTTCTGTTTTGCAGATGAAGAAAGCTAGCCTCTTTTGGCAACCAGGCAAATGTCATGGGAGAAAATGTGACAAAATCGGGATTCCTAATGAATCTGCAAGACATTAAATCCCATCCCTTTTCTCTGCTCTGTTATTGAAGCTAAGAGGGCTTTCCTTTAAGAGATGCCTCATTACTCACTGTATTAGTCCATTTCTGCTGCTTATAACAAAACATGTGAAACTAGGCAATTCACAGGGAAACAAAATTTATATTTTACATTTTGGAGGCAGGGAAGTCCATGGTTCAGGGAACACATCTGGGGGCTAGTTCTTGGTGGGAACTTTACAGAATCTTGTGGTGACCAGGGTGTCACACAGCAAGAGTTACAAGAGCAAGAGAGCAAAACTTCTCACTCTCTTTCCTTATAAAGACATCAAAACCACTCCCATGATAACTCAGTACTTTATAAATGGATTAGCCCATTCACAAAGGCACAGTCCTCATGATCCAATCACCTCTCAAAGGCCCCACCTTTCAAATACCATGAGCAGATTTCTCACCCTCTCTCTGTGATAGTAGGAATCAAGCCTCCAATACATGAACTTTTGGGGAACACACTTGATCCATAGAACTCGTCCATGCCCTATTGTGGCAGAGGCAAACACAATCCCATCACAGGTAGAAGAGACTCAAGATCTGCTTCAAGTGATATTCAAGTCCCTTGTGAGAATTTTAGTGCTTTTCAGATTCATTCACTCATTCAAAAATATTTAATAAGCATCCTACTATGTGTCAGGAGCTATTCTAGGCACTGGAGGTACTACAGGGAAGAAAACAGACATTTATGCAAAACACAAATATATAGAGTGAGCTGTAATATCTATCTCTGCACAAATTTTTGATTCAGAATAGCAGCTCCATTCCTGGTCATATTGATTGTACTAATCTTTAGTAAGTACAAACTCTGTGTCAGATTCCATAGGTTCTGTGCTACAATGATGAATAAAATAAAATAATTGTCTTTTTTCATTAAAAATTTATGTAATCATAATAGAAAATTATAAAATATTTGACATAAATAAAATATTCAACATCCTAAGAGAAACATCTTTAATATGTTGCTATATTTTCCAAATCAATGAAACGCTCCACACATATTTACACTTTATAAATCATTCTATGAATTATAATTTATTTATTTATTTTAAAATTTGTTTTTTATGATTTGTTTTTAAGTATGGCTTGTTATGCATATAGTAGCATGCACAAAGCTTAAGGCTATGTACATACCTGTGTGTCCTCTAACTAGATCAAGGACATTTGCAGCACTCCAGTAGGCTTCTTCCTGCCCTTTCTCAATCAACACCCTCTCCAGAGGTGACTACTATTATGAGGTCTATCACCATGTATTAATTTTGCCTGTTTTTCAATTTCATAAAAAATGAATTTTATCATATTTTTGAACTTCATACAAATTGAATTGATGTAGCCTTTTTCGACTGACTTCTTACACATAACATTTTGTTACATCTCACTTTTAATTTAGCTTTATGTAATAAATGGTTTTCTTTAACAAATTTCATTCAACAGAGATTTATTCTGTACTAACCAGCTGACAAGCATTGGCCTAGAGAATGTTTGTGCAGAAATACTCACTGTCTCCATTATGATTCAACAATATATTGAGGTTCCAGCAAATAAATAAGACATTTTAAAAGTTGATATGTCATTATAAAGACAAAAAAAATCATTGATTTATTATTGATTACTTTAGCAAGGGCAAGTTAATGTTGGTGGTGGTTGTAATCATTGCTATTTTTATTGTATTAAGAGAGAGGAAACTGTAACTATGAAAGCGCTTAAACAGCCAAAGTGTTGTTAAAATAAACAAGTCAAGTGAACAAGTTCAGCTTTATTCACAGGAAAAAAGCTCTGTATATTTAATCTCATCATTCTAGGATCTTTGAGTGACCATTTGTGTAAGAATTTCCTCTATCTTTTCAATCACGTATTCTTTATTTGGCAATATCTTGAAGATTTCATCAGATTCGTTAGTTTGTCTGAAGAATGCATCTGGGCAGAAACTGCTGTAACAGCTGTATCGTGGAATCTGGTTATGATTTTGGTTTTCTCCAAAATCTTTTTTAAGACCTCAGCTGTCACACTTGCAGAAAAAAGATCTGTAATAATATAAAAGTGTGATTTTGCTTTCTATCTGTCTTGTAGGGCTCAGGAATCAAGTGAGAAGAGGCTTAAAAGCTATTATGATAAATCTGCCTCATTCATTTAGCTTTCTAACTAAAATTTGACAGATACCTCTTTTGCCTGAAAAGTGCTATGTAGTTTGACCATTCTCATTTTTACTAAGGAGTTTTTCTGATTTTGATCCCAAAGTGAATTGGTAGCAGAGAATATGTTTGAACAGTTTTTCTGGCCTTATATTTTTGCTCTCCCCACCTGCCATCAAAATTAACCTGTCTCAATGATGAAAATACCTCTTCACTGAAAGACGATCTACCCCATCCTACCATTTCCCAGGAGACATTTGTCACTTATTTTTGCTTCTGCTGTCCCCAGCTCAGAAACCAAAAAGCCCAATATCCTCTTTCTCTATTTTTTTGGTGGCAAGGACATGGTCACATGACCTGCCCTCTCTGTAGTAAATCCGTGTTTTTGCCCAAGACTTGGAATCCTGAGGGAGTAATGCAAAGTATAGAGACAGTTCAGAATTCATTCTGAAGTGGAGGCAGATGCAGGGCTGGAGTCTGTAGTTGCACGTGATCGCCTCCTTTGGTTCTCTTGCCTCCCTGTGGGCTTGATAATAGCCTTGAGCTAAATGTACCTTCCTTTTGAGTTAACTGTTTGTTTTTTTATTGCTCACAAACAAAAACTTGATACAAATATTTTAAGACTAAAAGATGTGGCAAAATGACAATATACGCTGCCAAATCCTCCTATCTAGGAGGATATATATTTTTGGTGGAACAAAACTTATTAAGATACAGTCCTTGTCATTGACTTCCAGAATATTCGTTCAATCCAAAAGTTTATAATTTCACACACACACACCATAACTGAGATTGATTTACCCATTATCTATTGATTTTAACAAAGTACTGGTCAAACTTTTAATATACGTGCTGCATTGGAAATGACATAAAAGAAGTGTATGACCAATTATCACTGTTTATTTAAAAGCTTAAAAAAGAATATTTTATAAAAAGTGTTGCATGATGGAAATTTATTCTCAGTTATGCATTTTAAGATGGAAGAATACAAACATTCTCATAAAAATCCGACCATACTACTACTTGATGGTAGAAGCTAGCGATTTGAATTATGTCACTATATTAAAGATATGATTAACATCATCAACAGAGTTGTAAATGTAAAACTTTCTGTAATATTTTCTTCTATAACAAAAATAAGCAATACTTTCTAGGCCAATGCTGTGTTAAAATCAATGGTTATTTTAATCTCAGCCAGCATGTGTGTATGTGTGTAAACTCACATCTTTTGGATAAATAAAAACATTATTGTATGTTTGATGGAAAATCACTTAATGTAGACAAATATGGTTTCTCTAAGATCTAACTGTAACCTAATTTAGCATTTTTTAAACCATACTTTTTTTATTCTAAGAGCTAAATGTTCCATGGGAAGAAATTCCCTGTAGTATCAGGCAAGTGGTTGCTTCTGCCCAGGATGGAAATATTTAAGGATTGATACAATGATACAGAGACTGTTCAGAATCCAGAGTAAAGGTCAGAAGCATGTGCTGTGACATTGCACAATACATAGATTCCCGTCTGAGGCCTAGGTCTGCCCACCTCAATACCTGGGCCCACACGTGTATAATGTTGCAATTGTAATCTTGAGTATAAGGCTATCACTTAACCTCTCTCACCTCAGTTTCCTTATTACTAGCATGAAAATAAAATTACTATTTTTAATTCATATGCTATTTGTGAGGATTAAATGAAGTATTTGACATAGAGTGCTTAAACCAGAGCTTAACACATAGCAGGTTAAGAGTTTAACATATGGCATTCCAACTTCAGACTCTGATTAGTATTAGTGTTACTCTTTTCTTTCTTGTCCTTGTTTCTTTTGTCAGTTACTAATCTCATGTTTTCTTACTCTGCAGTTTATAATTACAAGAAAATACCAGAGTTTAGAGAAGCTAAAAGATAGTGATATCTAAATACAAAGATGGATCATAAATTCATTTAAATGAATGTTATTACACTTACTTGGAAGATTTAAAATGAATCATAACTCAACGGTCATCATTAAAATTGCCAATGGGAACAAGGGAGTTAACATGAGATAGACTTCTAGAGCTGTCAACAGTTAATATGCTCCAGATTAATGAATTTATTAATAATGATTGTTTCTACCAGATGACGTCAATTCTAACTGAAAACTATAAAACCAACATCAATTGGGCATCGACATTTTGGTTCACATATTATATGCTTCAAATATTTTCTCTTGTAGCATAGCCTCTAAGAATATATTAAAATACAGTACTTTTAAAGAGAAAGTATGCCTGCCAAGCTAACAGGTACTAAGTAACATAGAACCAGGGCATGCTTCAATTCTTTTTTTTAGTAAAGTAAAATGCATAAGGAAATTGGAGTCATAAACAAGCCAGAAAGGGTTGCATTGAGCAGGTCGGGCATGTGCCTTGTATAACCAACCTTTTTAAACATTAATTACACAAAACAATTAAAGCAATCAGGTGGAACTGGCTACCTCCTGAAATATTTCTGGAAGCATTTAAAAATATATAGAAGATAGTGGTCCCAGCAAGGTGTAAAAGGCACTTGGTAGATAACTCTAAAAGACAAAGCTCATTTAGGCAAAGGGATGTCAGAAGCATCATAACTTCTTGTTTAGATGACTGTTTTCATTTTAGTCCATCCAAACACCCCCTCCATCTGCTTCCTTTTTCTTTCAAACAAAAAAGATCTTTGATTGAAGCCCAATATCACTCCCCAGTCAGCACAAATAAATGCAAGGAGAGAAATTCTTATTATATCCCAGCGAGTGCACTAGACTGTTCTTGTCTCACATACCTGGGGCAAAGCTCAGTCCTCTCCAGTACCGGTTAAGGATAGGGAGACCTCCTGAAGCAGCAGACTGCCTATACTCCATCAAACTCTACCACATCCAGGAAGCCTCCTGAAGGACCAGCTCCACATCTTTCAGCCCAGGTTTTCCATCCACAGCAATGCCAACTAGTGGGACCCATGAGTGCACTGGCATCCACAAATACTTGCTATATTTTCACTTGATGCAAGAAGTGCAGTGAGAGAAACAGGAGACAAGGAGATTATCTAATCCCCCTTTCCACATGAGATTTAGTACTTTTCCCATGCAGACTCTTCCAAAACTTCAGCGTGGCACCTCTCTTTTGTGTTTCTGAGAATGCAAGAAGAGGTTTTTTTCTATTTTCCAATTTATCATGTTTCTATCTCTGTAGATTTTGTTTATTTGTACATCTATAAAACAGAACATATAAGATATTTTTATTCATGACTGTAAAGCAGAACTCTTAGAATGTACATTTACCAGAAATGCATTAACCAAATAATATATCCCTTGCATTAATAAAGTGAGCCTACCTACTGAGCAGTATCATCAATCATGCCTTTATTGGTTACTAAGTTTTCCACATTCTAATAAAGAAAGAAGACAGAAACAACAATTTTTTCTCTACATCCTTCCCCATTGATCAGTATATCATTATTCATCACCAAGTATAAGGATTTTTTTTTCAGTCACTGGTTCTTCGAATTATTATGTCAAACCTACCTATGCACATGATGTTACAAATCCTTCATTCTTACAGAATAACTACACACACACACACCCTAGAGATATTATTGGAGATGAGAATGGGCTAAGATGTGAATGACAGACATAATGATGAAAAGATATTTCTAAGCTGAAGTCCTTTTTCTCTTTTTCACAAGTGAGAAAACTGATAATAAGGAAGGTTAAATAAATATGTCTCCCAAGATATGGCTATTAATATAAGGCAATGCTTGGATTTGAACTTAAATTGGTCTGATTCTAAAATTGGTATTCTATATACTATGTCCCCATCAATATGTACAGATGTGTTTCTGCTTAAAATTTCTCCAAGAAAAGAATGCAACATTAAGCCAGTAAATAGAATCTCAGGAAATGTCTACTTAATTATAATTTTAAAATTTATCTTTTTATATTTTAACTACTTTATAGGTAGTTTCTTTGTATTAAACACTGTGCACTAAGCATCAGGCTGATTTCAAATTCAGTGTTTCCTAATCTATCCTAAAACTGGGAAAAATGAATTGCCAGTGAATTTTAAATTAGTTCATCAATACTAGGTAAATGAATACCTCATTTCCCTGAGACATAGTAATAATTAGAATTGCAGATGGTCTGTATTATGTTATTAATGTGAGAGACCTAATCACGTACTACAGAATAAAGTATATCAATGTGTCAATCTCCTTGGGAAATCAGTAAGAATTTGAGCCTGTCCATTGCTGTCAGCCTGACCTTCAAGATATGACAAGATGCCAAAGGGGGAGGGGGTTAAGATTTCCAAAAACTCAGAAGAGTAAAGAGAGCATTTTGAAAGAGACCCCCCCTTCTTCCCCAATTCAAGATCTGGGTTGTATGATGTTTAAAGTTATTTCACATACCTATATTAATTGTTGAATACCATAGACCTACAGAAAAATCTCAGTCCAAATTTATATTTATGTATGCACACATATATTATTTCTCATCTCTAAATTTATTCTTATTTTTTTAAGCAAAGTATCAGAATAGAAGTCCAACAAAAGACAGGGTAGACATATTCCATTGCTTCTTGTTAAACTGAATATGTATATGTGTATAGCAGGATCTTGTTTATGCAAGTCAAGATTTTATATTTTTCTTGAAACTCAACAGTGAGGTGGTCTCTTGCACAGGGAATGCCTTGTGTATAACATAAGTAAGAGCAAATAAACACATACAATACCTACTGTGCCGTGCTTAATACCACTGTTCATTTAATCCTCATAATAACCCAGAGGTAGGTACTATCATTGCTCCTATTTTACAAATGAGGAAACTAAGGGAAAAAGAGGTTTATTAACTTGAAAAAGTTAAACATAGTCAGTAAACAGCAGACCCAGGATTTTAACCCAGGCAATCTGGCTTCAAAGTCTACTTTCCTTCCCTATACTTTACTATGTATACTATGTTGCATTTTGGGTATGTATATTCTTTACTTGGCTTTATTATGATGCTCCAAGTGTTTAAAGGCAGCCACATGAATTATGCAGTGAAATGTCATTAAAGAGAACTCAACTTTATGCAGATCATTTTGAATCTAAAGCCTGCTTTATCATCGACTAGCTCTATGGTAGATATCACTTTAATCTATAGTGTTCTTATTGTTAAAACTTAACACTAATACCAACCATAAGCTTGTACTGAATATTAAACATAAAAAAGTGCCTATATCAAGACCTAGAATATAGAACATACTTAAAAACTATAAATATTTTCCATGAATATTGTTTTTGCCAGCTGTTATAGTAAAGAAAATAACCAATTTTGATTCTTTCAAGAGGATAGTGTGTATCTTGAATCACTGGCCACATTACTTATGAAAAATAAAGCAGTCATCTTTCTTTAGTTTATTCTAGTTTACAGGAAGAAAGTTGGTGGGAGCAGGAAAAGAATGTGACAATATTCCATTTGCCTAATCTCCCATGACTCTACAATAGAGCCATCATCAAAAAACAGATTGTATAGGGAAGCTGAGCAGCATCTGGAAAAAAATATTTTTAAATTTTATTCTAAGAGGAAGGAATGTGGAATCCATTCTTTCTAATGAGGGAAGGTCAAATAAATCTGGAAAAAATATTCTAAGCACCATGAAACCCACAAACATTTCTAGAACATTTTTGCAGACATTTCAATCATTTTTCAAATGGCAGTTCATACTTTATAGGACAGAAAGAATGCGTCATTTGAGTGTCTGTTTGTACGGAAGAAAGTGTGCAAATGACATTGCAAGAATAGACTCTCAAAGCTTTTATTGCCACTTTTCCCATGGGACTGATAAGTACCATGAAGTGCCCTGTTCATTACATGTGGGCTTTTGAGGCAGAGTGGGGCAAAGTAGCAAGCATGGAGCTAACTTGCATTCATACCCAACAATTAATTGTGTGACTTTAGGCAAATTCTCTAAGCCTCAGTTTTCATATTTGCCATGTGTTTAATGAAAAATAAAATAAGAATTATTACTATTATTAAATGTTAACAGAAATCCTAGCCCTTCCTACACCCACAAATTATTTCAGATTTCTTGTTTACTTTCTCATGCTATTTTCTTTATTCTGTAGAGTAGACATTTTCCTGAGGTTGATTTTCACTTGTGGTTGATGTTTTCTATTCTTGACTAATATGAAAATAAGATTTGGAATTTTTATTTTCTCAATCTACTATATAGTTACAAAAATAGAGAGATAGACTGACAGATATATACATACGTACATTAATAGATAGAAGATGGATAGAAACTTTGGACTCAGATCTTATCTCTGTCCCATGACTCTGGGCACATTAATTATTCCTTGCAACTCAGTTGCCCATCTGTAAAATGGGAATAGGAGTACCTAACTGATAGGATTATCAAGAGGTTTATACAAAATAATACATGGAAATTTCTTAGTCAAAGGACAAGCACAGCACTGGTGTTTGAGATACACCCATCTATCCTTCATGTTTAAGTCACTGTCATTTAACAGATGAAGAAGACGAAGATATGAAACCAGACCACAAAGCTATTTAGTGACAGGCTTTCTGGCTCTAAATCCTTTGGAAAATCTCAGCTCCACAGTTAGCTTTCATTAACATTTAACTCTCAAGATCCCTTAAGAGAGTCACATATACTACCTTTCCTTGCTTTCTTTTCATTTTTTCTTTTTTTTACCAGTAAGAAAAGTTGAGGCCAAAAAACAGAAGTTGTTTATATTACGTAAAACTAATAGAGCATAGAACATATTTCTTCCTGGTGATATTTACATTTTCTATAAGGAGTTGGGCTCAAACCTTTAGATAATTACTCTGAATAAAATTCTATCTTAATTATCGATACATAGCCTTTGGGTTTCACTGTTCAAATGATTATAATACTGGTTAATTTCATTTTTAAAATTCTTATTCATTAGAAAAAGTAGATCATGACTGTAAAATATAGGATTTAAAGAATATCCTTCAGTATTTGTCTTTCTGTGACCGGCTTCTTTCACTTATGTAATATCCTCAAGATTTGTACATGCTCTACCATAGAACAGGATTTCCTACTTTTTAAAGGCTGAATAATATTCCTGTGTGTCTGTGTGTATGTGTGTGTGTGTGTATGTATGAATGTTTATATCACATTTTCTTTATTAATTCACCCATAGATGGACTTTTAGGTTGTTTCCATACCTTGGCTTTTGTGAATAATACTGCAGTGAATTTGGGAGTGCGAATATATCTTTTAAGATCCTACTTTTAATTGTTTTGAATATTGTGTAACTCCACCTATATGAGGTACCTAAAGTAGGTTGAATTCTTACAAGCAAAAAGTAGAATGGTGGTAGCCAGGGACTGAAGGGACAGGGAAATGAGGAGTTGTTTTTAAATGAGTGTAAAATTTCAGCCTTGCAAGATAAAAAAGTTCTAGAGATGTTATACAATGATGATCTGTGTTTAGTTAACAATACTATACTGTATATTAAAAAAGAAATTAAGTATGTTTAGAAAAGGAATCTCCTGACCATTAGTCCACTGAAATTTTTGTAAAAGCTTTCTGTTAGGCTAAAAGATTTGTTTTGTTTCAGAATATGATTTAGATTTGTTTCAGTAATATGACTTAGAGGACATATAGGTTATTTAAGTATCATGTCATTAATGCATTTTCAAAGGTTAAATCATATATTTAATACATAAACATGAATGAACACTTCTGTCTCCTTTCATCTCTATGCATTTTTGCACCCACCTTTGTAATTCCAATCTCTTACTGTAAAAGTTACAGGCAATTAATGGGCTATAAGCCTTCATCATCCAGTGGGAATTGTCAGTCCAGGCATTCTGAGGTCATTTTAGGAAGACACTTAATAAGTTTAAACCATTTTTCTGTCCATTTCTTCAGCTTGTCTTTGTAGACATATGTTAAACAACTTTTCAATCATTGCCAGAAATCCTGAAGATGTGAAACTCATTTGTTCTCTTAAGGGTGAAGGAGTTTTAATGTCATCTGCTGGAAAAACAGCTGAATGTGGGGATGTTATATAACAGTCCTAGAATAACATTTATTGGGTAACAAAGTCAAATGTAGGTTGGGTGTGATAAAAATAAGTGAACTCATGTTAGATCCTCATGTTGAATTTAATCTTTGGTTTGGATTTAGCTGAATCTGTTTTTCATCTGAGTCATCATTGCTTGCTAAACCTTCACCTGTGTTTATGGTTTTTGTATTACTAGATGTATGTCAAATTTACTCTAAAAGTATTTATTATAAATACAGAGTATCCATGTACTATAAATATTCGCAAGTATATACACAGAAGTTATAAATGTAAGTCAAAACTATTCTACATATACTAATCTGGAAGTGAGAAGATTTCTTTTTTTTTTTTTTTAAAGATGACCGGTAAGGGGATCTTAACCCTTGACTTGGTGTTGTCAGCACCATGCTCAGCCAGTGAGCTAACCGGCCATCCCTATATGGGATCCGAGCCCGTGGCCTTGGTATTATCAGCACCACACTCTCCCGAGTGAGCCACAGGCTGGCCTGAGAAGATTTCTAATATGAGCTTTCTACGTTGGCAAATTCGTGTCTCTAGGTTTTCAGTTATTATTTGTAAATGGAGACTATTTTAAAGGCCTGTACTAGATTTAAATTTTTATAATAATAAATCATATTTTATGAGCTCCATGTGTCAAGCACTGGATGGGATATCTCATGTACATTATAATCCCTACAGCAGCCCGGTAAAAAAGGCTGTACTTTAGTGTTTCAGATTGGAAGGGTAATCGGCCTTCTCCAATAATCAACAGCTGATATGAAATACACTGAGAAAATACAGTCAGGCCTGTGTGTCTTCAAAGTCCAGTTCTTTCTACTATGCCAAATTTCCATTTACAATGTGCACCAAGATTTGGAAAATACCCTGACTTTGTTTCTGTCTTATCCTATCGTAGAATAGAAAGTATTTTATTAGTATTAAGAGAATATGGCACATCTAAGTCAGTCCTTTGTATCCACACATTCAACCAACCACAGATCAAAAATATTTTTTAGAAAAAGTAAAAAGTAACAATACAACAATAAAAATAATACAAATGGAAATTGATGTAATATAACAGCTATTTACATAGTATTTACATTGCCTTAGGTATTATAAGTAATCTAGAGATGATTTAAAGTATATGGGAGGATGTCCTTAAGTGATGCAAATACCTCATTTTTATATCAGGGAGTTGAGCATGAGGGGAGTCTTGAAACAGATCCCCCTGTGCATACCGAGAAGGTATTTTAACCGAGAACTCAAACTTAAAAATTGGAATCCACAAGTGAGAAGTTCTTAGGCAAGAACCTTCTGGAAACTTCCCCCAACATTCTTGGAGGCTGTGCAAATCTCTACTTCTAGTTAAATGCTGACCGCCAGCATGAGGGCTATTTTCAGTTTCTCCATTTTTTAAAATCCCTTTCTAGCCAGAAATCCAGCCTAGAAATGCCCCACTAACGATCTAAGCCACAAGACTCAGCAGAGACCAAATATTCCTCTATTCCCTGGCACTCTGTCACCTTTCCCTCCCTCACTTTTATTTTATTTTTTTTGGAGCAGTAAAAAATGATTCATATAAAGGAAACCAAAATCATAAAAATGGAAAGAAACGATGGGAAGACTTCTTAACAATTTCCAGTCGTGGCTGGGGCTTGGAGAAATTGAAAAGAGGCCGAGAACTCTCACTTTTCATCCATGCCCTCGTATGTGTTTTGATTTCAGTACAAGAGAAGCATTTCCATGAAGGAGAGCTGCAAGAAGACTGTGAGATCACATTTCTTTCCCTTGATCAGGAGCAGGAGCATTGTGAAGGAATCAGGCAGTCCCCGAAGAAGCACCTGAAAGAAATTGATTATAAGAAACATGAAATATGTGGGCTCCCTCCTCATGCACCTCCTTGCAGCCTCCACCCCAGCTCCAGGGTCAGCCCCAAAAGGCATCTGAGTTCTATGGGAGATGTATTCAGCAACAAAAGAACAAGATTGAGCCTTGATAATTCAGGAAAATGAAACGTTGAGAAGGCTAAGCTCACTGTTTGTGGGAGCAAGCATTCCTTCCAGAGTACACGTGAAGGGCCTGGGGACGTCTTCCTCTTTATTCTCCTAACATATAAAGCATTTTGCTTTCACTGTGTCAGACTCTCATTACTTTTTCCATTCTTTGCCCTGATCTCAGGGCGGGAGCAAAAGAAAAAAATAAATAAATAAAGAGAGAAAAGAAAAGGAAAAAAAAAAAAAGACAAGTGTTTCTTATTTAGCATCGTGGGGATTCCTTTAGTGTGTCTGAATCGTTACTGAACTGAAAAAAATGCCAACTCCACCACTTAGAGTAAAAAAAAATGCAGTCAATGTCTTTCCCACTTATACTGCAACCACCTCCTTACCCACTAGAAGTCACTGGTAGAACAGTAAGTGCATATTGATTTGTTAAATTCAGTTCTTGCAACAGCTATATCAAATACTGCTGATCTTCCTTTAAAAACATTTCCCCCCAAAGAGCAAGCCCTCAGACTCACTGAGTTATTCATGCTTTAGAAAAACGAAAGTCTCTCTGATAACATCTAAAAGTGAGTTGCCTAAGAACCCTGGAGTAAAAGATTAATGTGCACAAGAAAAATAGAGTGAATTGGAAACGTTCAGCAAAATTTCTTACTGTGAACCTGTACAGTGCCAAACTCTTGCCAAGATTCTATAAACACTTTACCCTTACCACTGAGAAGAAACTACCACTGGTGCTAAGACGGATGTTTACACATTCCTCTCTAGCACAATAGTAAGGGACATGACTTACAAGGATTTCAATTATAAGTACTTACAGAAAAGATTCTGGAGAAACATATTTTTTAACTTTTTTACATATATGAAGGGTAAGTATTAGATGGTAATGATGGAAAATTTTTAAAAAATCTATTACATGTTTTAGGAGTCTGGTTAAGCTCACTGTGGTACATCCATAGAGTGGAATACTATGTGGCAATGAAAAGGAACAAATTGAACATAAATGCAGCAAGTTGGATGGATTTCAGGAGCATCACATTGATTGAAAAATGTCAGTCTTAAAACATTATACACTGTATAATTCCATTTATGTAACTGTCTCTAAATAACAAAATTACAGACATGGGAGAAGAGATCAGTGGTTGCTTGAGGTTAGTGGGGGCAACTACAAAGAAGAAGCACAAGGAAGTTACTTTGTGGTGACAGTAAGTTTCTGTATTTTGATTGTTTAAATCTTTACAGGTGATAAAATCTCATTAAACTATACATAGACATACAAAAATGAAACAGAAAATGGAAAAAAAAAATACAGTGCATGTGAACACTAATGAAATCTATGTAGGGTTTAGTTAATTGCATTGTGCCAGTAGCAATTTCCTTGTTTTGATTATGTCCAATTGTTATGTAAGATGTTCTCATTAGAGAAAACTCAGTGATAGCTACAGGGAAACTTTCTGTACTATCTGCAATTTCTTGTGAATCTATAATTATTTGCAAATACAAATAAAAAATAAAATCTTAGGAGGCTTTTCTGAGAGCCTGTATTGATTGATTGATTCATTCATTCATTTAAAAGGCAATTTTTTGCTGATCCCCTGGTTCTGTGTGAAATTCTGGATACAGAGATCACACATGATGAGAACACAATGTAATCAAAAGATACTAGTGGGACCAATAGACACACAACCACAATATTAAACTACGCAGTATAATACAGCCCCATGTACAGGTTTCTTTGAGAGCCCAAAGGAAGTAGTAAACATTCTCTTCCTGGGAAATTAAGGAAAATTTCATAGAAGTGTGATGTTTTCATTTGACCTTTAAGATCAAATTGTTTTCAGCCAGACAGAGGTTGTAGTACTCCTTTAAAGGGAATCCATGCATTTTATCTCACTGTAGAGCGTGACCCACTCTTATGTTTATTTAGGAAAGTGACTAGTAGCCTTATAGAGACTCAACCACTTGCTGCCATCCCTGGAGAAGTTTGTCCTAGTTCTAAAGGAATTAGAATGCTGAAAGGGAAAGCTGTTTTATGGAAACATATTTTCTTCTTCCACAATGACCTTTTGACAATTTTCCTAGTTCACATTCTAGCCAAATAAGGCACTGTATATCACCTTCCCCTTAAAGAGAAAATGGGTTAATGGATGTTGACTGGTATCAGGTTTGTGTGGACCTCACGGCCTTTCTACTTCACCACAGGCTCTCATTAAGAAGATCACAGATGTCAAAAACATATAAAGGAGAGGATGACAAAAATGTCCCCCCTTGATCTTCTCCAGGCATGACTGAAGATTGGGAAAATTGTATCCGGATGGAACACCGTCACACCCAGAGACTGGATGAGAGGTCAGTCATCACTATTCTTTTTTATTCCTTTGCATAATAAATAATACTGAGAGAGGAGCCTATTGAAAATAGAACTAAAAAGAAATTTAAAAGGACATTGGAAGGAATGGGATGTGATTCTTGAAAGACTCGGTGCTGTGTGGAGATTTGGCTACAGTTAGGCCAACTCTCACCACGATTGCGTGAAACAGACTCAACAAACGCACTATATAACTGCACATTTTGTGGTTTTTTTCTCTCTCTTTTTTTTTTTTTTTTTTGCTTTTTATAAGGCAAGCTAAAAGAAGGAAATCAGAAAAGGGTGGGGACAAATCAAGACATATTACATGCATACTTTGTGCCAGACCCTGAGTGTGGTTCCATCTCAAATCCTGCCATCCCCATTGTACCAAATGGTAAAGATCCACAGATAGGCTTGTAAACAAGCCTGGCCAGTTTAAGAATTGCAAATATTTAGGTGAAGGAGCTTATCTACTCTTTTCAGTACTGCCCATCTAGCCATTTATTCCCATAGCAGACAGAGTAATCTTAATTAAAAGCAATGTGAATATCACACCTCCCCTCCTTAAAAATGTTCAAAAACCTCCAAAAGCTCTTGATAAGAAAAAGTTATTAGTTTTACAAAGCACTGCATGATTTGACACTGCTTATTCTCAAAGTTTACTCCTTTCTTCTTCTATTGCTCAGATTTTATCTTCTCCTTACTATCAGATTGTTTTTCTCTTTCTTCTCCTATTACCCCAAATTAAAATAGACACTCCATGTGCATAAAAGCATTTCTTTTCTTGGACCTTCTCATTTGCCATATGCCCTTCACACATGCAGATCCATCCATCTGAAAATGTCGCTCTCAATGGTCCATTGCCTATCCCTCTCCCAACCTTGTTCACCTGCCCAATTTAACTCATCCTTCAGGTTGCATAACAAGCACTGGTCAGAAGCCCTTATTAGTACCTTCCAGTTCCTCATACATCTATTTCTTAAACTTATTTGTGAGTTTTCTGCACAAATAGAGAAGTTGTCTTTGCCTATTTTATCTCTATCACTTATAACAATAACTGGCTTATAGGAGGTACCCCAATGTGATATTTTCAGTTGAAGAGCATCAGTTGGCTCAGAAAGACAAACTCATTCTTATATCACACTAAAAGATAAAGTGTCACAAATATTGCATGATTCTGAGTGCCACCAGTGGGGAAGCAACTGTCAGCATGCACACACACGCACACACACATGCACACAGAGATATGATAACAAGGGATTTTAGTGATTAAGGGTATGTGAATCAGTAATAGGTTCCTGAGGCCCCATATCCACATGTTGAAAGTATTTTCCACTTACAAGCTGAGAATACATTCATCCATTCATTCAACATTTATTGACACCTGCTTTGTGATCATATTAAGTTTGCTCCAAAGACAAAACACCAAAAATATATTCCATGTCTTCAAGGTGCTCAAAGATAAGTGAAAAATAAATTATAGTACTGGGTCAAAAAGATACAAGAAAGGGGATGCTAGGAGCTGAATCATTTATCTTCCACCTTCAAGAAGTTTTCCCAGTGGTGGTATAAAGCATGTCCCCTTTATCTATGTGCAACAATTGTTTTTAAGTGAGATCGGTATTACAGAGAATGTCTTCTGTGCAGTTATAGTAGGTATATATTTTTGAAAACTACTTTAATTTATTTTTGTGTTCCAGTAACTATAAATTTTCTATTTTCTATAGTCACTCAATATCTCATTACAGGTTATTCTGTGAGGAAAGGGACGGGGAAATGATAATGTCAGAAATTACATGTCTAGTTCTGGCAGTGCTGATTATTAACTGTGTGACCTTGGGCAAGTTATTTCTTTTTTCTAGGTCTTGGCTATTTTATCTATACAAATGTAGACATTCTAGATCAGAATGATTACAGATGTCAATTGTAAATAAATGTAGTCTTTACTGCCTAAAGAAACTGTTTGACAAAGTTGGCAGACTTCTTTTTTTCACTTGGAATAAAATGTGAAAGATCTATGGGTCTTTGTTGACATGTGTATTTGTCCTTTTGTAAAATTCTTGAGACAAAATGTTCTTTTTTTCTCTTTGATATTGTGCATGCTTTGGTGTCAATGCCCTCAGAATCCTTTGTCATTTGTCCCTGGAATTACATGCATTTCCCAGTAATTCTCCATTTTCATTCCATGGAAATTTGTTGGCCAGATGTTTCTCTCTGATGTTCCTATAATGGGAAATATGACACAATAGTCAAAGAACAAATATAACCCCAGTCCAGAGAACTTTTGCATGCTACTTTATTTCAGATGTAATCTTTAAAAAAATTAGAAGACTCTGAAAAATAGTGGAAAAAATCCAGAGTGGACTCAGATAAGACAATCAAGCTTTATATGTGAACAAACACATTCATAGATTCTCAGGCCCTTTTCCCAAAGAGAACACTGCCATGGTTGAGAGAGAGAGAAGGTGACAGAATGAGAGAGAGGGAGAGAGAAAGACAGAGTGCATGCGAGAGAGCTGTGTCTAGCTTTGTTATTCACTGACTATGTAAATTTGGATTTTCTTGGGGCCTCAGTTTTCACAGCTATACAATAAAGATATTGAAATAAATCAAAGATTTTAAGCCTGTTTTTGTAAGCTTAAATTTTTATGCAAAATAAAATATTTATTTTGAATATGTATACACACAAAAAATGCTTATGTGTGTATAATTATGTATAAATCAAAAAAGACAAATTTTTAATTAAAACAAGGTGGTGGTCTCAAAGCCAAAACTACTGAGCATCTTTCTCTAAATGTCAAATCCATCCATAAACTCCTATAAGGGTACATATGCACATATGCACTCTTTTACACATACATACACAATTAGGGTGCACAGTCTATCAAAAGATTTTTAAATCAATATTTGAAATGATTTTTATTAAAAGATGAAAGTGTAAAAGCAATTACTTTAAAATTATACTATCAATAAATATCACAAATGTTACTAGATATTTATATTTCCACTAGGAAAGTATGTCCTTGCATTTTAGCCAGCAATTAGGATTATAGCTCTCTTCTTCTTAATTGATGCCAATCTTATAGGTCTCTCATGTCACTGTTATTTTAATTTGCATTGACTTTACTAAAAAAGTAGATAAACTCTTTATAAGTCTGTTGAACTGGGATTTTTTTTCTTCTGTGAATTGTCTTCAGTACACTTGATGTGTTTTTTATTTAGCGTATAGTATAAATATAATAGATTTTAGGTAGGGCAAATATATTTTTTCATATCTATGGTTCATCTATTTCCTTTCTATGGTATTATAACTTAGTGTGATTTCTACCTTCCTTGATGTCAAATGAGTCTCAACTTCTGGTTTTCTAAACTTAATGGTTATGCATGAAATTCTTGAAAACACCTGTGGTGCTTTATATGATCTGATTCTATTTCACCTCTCAATCTCCCCTCCTTTTTTGAAGCCACATACTGACCTTGCTTTTTCTTAAATAGTTCATGTACTTCCCTGCTTTAGAAACTTTGCATCAGCGCTTGAATCTTCTTAGAATTCTCTTGCCCAAGGCATCTTCCTGAATAACTAGTCCCTTTCTTCCAGTCTTTGCTCAAATGCCACGTTTTCAATGATTCCTACCTTACAGAATTATTATTATATTCCGTCCCACTCTCCACCTTTACCCCCAGCATTCACAATCTCTCTATTGTTTCATTTCTTTCTTTTTTTCACAGCCCTTATTGCTTCCTGACAAAATAGATTATATAATAATTTATTTTGCTTGCTATTTTTTTGGCTGCTATTTATTAGACCTAGAGCTCTGTGTTTCATTTAATTCCATGCCTCTCTTGCCATTAAATTAAAATAACACCTCTACTATGTTTTCAATTATGATACCTATTGTTTTATAGAAATATAATTGATTATACTGATTTGTGGGGTACAGAATTGATTATCAACACTTGTGTACAATATTCAATGATCAAATCAGGATAATTAGCATATTCATCCTTACAAAACATAGTCATACTTTGGGTCCATTAATCAATTTCTGGCTAAGTTTCCTCCCCCTCCCCCTTTCCCATCTCTAGCAACCATGGTTCTGTTCTCTCCTGAAAGTTCAACGTATTATTGTGTTTCCTTCCTTCCTTCCTTCCTTCCTTCCTTCCTTCCTTCCTTCCTTCCTTCCTTCCTTCCTTCCTTCCTTCCTTCCTTCCTTCCTTCCTTCCTTCCTTCCTCCCTCCCTCCCTCCCTCCCTCCCTCCCTCCCTCCCTCCCTCCTTCCCTTCCTCCCTCCATATTATGAATGCAGACATGCACTATTTATCTTTCTGTGCCTGGCTTATTTAACTTAACACAATTTTCTCCAAGCTAATCCACGTCACTGCCAGTGGCAGAATTTTATTCTTTTTTATGGCTGAGTAGTAGTCCACTGCTGAGTAGTACTCCTATATGCCAACAAGAGGGCCCAATGCAGCTTGATGCCCAATAATTTTTTGAAAAACAAAAGAATCCATTTGTAGAAGCATGTTGTTGGAACAAAGCGAAGCTATTATTAAACACATATTTTTCCTTTAACCTTACCAATATTGCATTAATTCCAATGTATTACTTAAAAAAAAAATAGGTAAACATTCAATATACCATCAAAACAAAAAAAGAATTTCAATCTCTTCTTTCCAAGTGTTATAAATAATTAATGCCTTTCCCATAATATCTATATCTTTAAACTAATTTTAAAACATATTTCCTCACCACCTTTCTAGTAATATTGGGCAAGCCCTGGATTTTGGCAGCCTAGGAACACAAACGAAAAACAGCAGCAATTTCCAGGTCAATGTCTGTTTTGTTGTAGCTCTTGTTCTCACTCCATTTTACTGAATATCTAGCACCTGGTCTTATTTATTGTTCCCACTTCTTCCCTCCCGTGGCTTTCCTAGTCTCAGGTCACACTTCAGCTCTCCGAGGCTGTCGTTCTTTGGTAGCTCTGCAAGTCTGGGATCTCAATGGTGGTCCTGCTCTCATGGCTCCAGTAGGCATGATGCTGATGAGGTTTCTCTGCTGCAACTCCGATCCCAGGTTTCTGCTCAGCATTGCTCTAGTGAAGGCTCTATATAGTGAATCTGCCCCTGTGACAAATCCCTTCCTGGGCTTCTGTGGTTTTCCATACATCCATTGAAATCAGAATGGAAGTTCCCAAGTCCCCACAGCTCTGGCATTCTGTGGGCTGCATACCTAATACCACATGGACACTGCCAAGGCTTCTGGCTTGTCCTTTCCAAAGCTGTGGCTTCAGCCACATCTGGTGCCAATTTAGACACAGCAGGGGCAGCCAAAGTGGTCGGGGTACTGGTGCAAGGAACAGCACCCCAAGGTGTCCTTTGGCAGCTAGCCTGTGGAGGGGGAACCTCAGGCCTGTTCCCTGAGACCGTTCTGTCTCCCTAGGCTTCTGGGTCTGTAATGGAAGATGAAGCCTCCAAAATCTCTGAAATGCCTTCACAATCTTTCTTTTCTTTCTCTTGATAATCCCTTTTTTCTGTACTACTCTACTTAGTAAACAGTTGCTAAGCTGAACCATTGTATTTTTCTCCTTAATATGCTCTCTACTTCTCTGTCACATGGCCAGGCTGAAAATTTTCTAAATCATTATGCTCAGCTTCCCTTTTAAATTCTGGCTTTATGTCATGCCTTTGTCACCATAATTCACCATAGGATGTTGCAAGTAGCCATACAACTTCTTGAATGTTTTGCTGCTTAGAAATTTCTTCTGCCAAATACCCTGAGTCAGTACCTTTAAGTTCCACATTCCATTTTACTTTTGGGCATGAAGAGAATGCAGCCAAATTCCTTGCCAGTTGATAGCAAGAGTGATCTTTGCCCCACTTTTCAGTAAGTCCCTTCTCATTTATATCTGAGATGTCCTCAGTGTAGTCTTTATTGTCCATACTTCTATCAGCATTCTTTGCACACCATTTGAACTAAAATATTCCAGATTTTTCCTAGTTTTCCTGTCTTCTAAACTCCCACCAACAGCTAGGTTTGTTCTAGCTTATTCCTCCCAATTCCTTCAGCCTTTCCTCAACACCCAGTTCCAAAGCCATTTCTACATTTGCAAGTATTTGTTATAAGCAACTCCCCAGTTCTCTGGTACTAATTTTCTGTATTAGTCCATTTCTGTTGCTTATAACAAAATATATGGAGCTGAGTAATTTGAAAGAAAATGAAATTTATTGCTCACAGTTTCAGAGACTGGGAAGTTCAAGGTCCAGGGGACCTTACGGTGAGGGCATCCTTTGGTGGTGGCTTTACAGCAATGCAGGGGTCTCACATGGTAGAAAATGGCAGAACAGAAAGACTAACCTGTCGTGTACTCTTTTTTAAAAACCCTCAGGATGATACACCTGACCACCATTATTAATCCGTTCACTGTGGCATGATCCTACAATCTAATCACCTCTTCAAAGCCCCACTTTTCCATTACCATAATAGGATTTCCCACTCTCAGCAGTTAAAGTGGGGATTAAGTCTCAACAAGTTTTTTGGGGGGAGGGGGGCATCCAATCTACAGCAATAATCCATACATCTAAAGTCATATTGTACATTATTTTAAAATAGATATAACATAGGAGACAAATTATATTACATCAAATTGGAAAGTTAAATTTAAATAACATAATTTTTAAAATATAACTGATCATCTTAGTCATTTGGGTTCATTTTCTCTTTCTAGACGACTGCTGTAATCTACTAACTGATCTAACTATTTTTTTGCATCTTCCCATCCAATCAATTATTTCCACTTCCTAAAATAAGAACATAATCATATTTCAACCTCCCACCACACACACATAAAATGATACAATAAATTTCTGTCTTTTGTAGTGAAAATTTAAAAAGGATCTCTTGTGATTAGATTAACTCTCTTTCTAAGTTTCCATTGCCATTCACAATTCTCAGTATATTGATTCAGCATGTGTATGTGTACATGTATGTGTGTATATAAAATATGTGCGTATATATGTACATATCTGTGTGTGTATATATATATATTTTTTTAATTTTTTTTTCTTCTTCACTTTCTGACAAATGCTCCATTGTCTTTGCACATATTGTTTCCACTGCAGGAAATGTCCCAAACCCAGATATCTTCTATGATTCCTCCAAGATCTAGGGCAGATTATTTCCTCTATAAACACTTTTGTGTAAATCAGAACCTAAGGACTGCAAGTGGCAGGATATCAAAACCAAATTAGTTTCAGCAAAAGCAAATTATTTTATTTTGTCAAATAATACTTGACTTTGTCAGATAAAGTTGAACACATCATCCTCTATACCCCACTTTACCCTGAACTCTATCTTGATTTTTAATCCTTATCTTGGAAGAAAAATATTAGAAACATATCTGATTTCTTGATATATCAGGCTTTTACTCCATGACTTTTGGTTCACTGTTTTTAATTATTGTATCAATCTGCATATACCTTTAGCACATTTGAATTTTAAATTCAAAGAATGTGGAGAAAAAGAGATAGGAGGGGGAGAGAGAGAGAGAGAGCTCTGACAAACACCAGAATGAAGAAACTTCTGTTTTCTGAACTTGTGAGATGAAGGCAATTCTATTTATGGAGTATAGTCTTCTATAAAAATAGGTTTATATTGATTTTGATGACTTTTCTGTTTTATACCCCAATCGTCTGGTGAATATTATTGTTAAGTTAAAGCTTGGTGCCTCAATACATACAAGTAACTGTAGTTCAGTGGGTGAGCCAGACCTCTTATGAGTCAAAAATCCTAGATCATAAATCTCAGCACAACAAGCAATCACCACAGGTTTTGTGGCACATTCCCCCCCCCTCTCCCATTTTGGGTCTACTTTTTCTGGCAATATCTTACAAAGAAATAGGCAAGCAAAAATGATCATGGTATTTACCAGACAATACAATGCACTTTAATATGTGAGAATATTTATGCTACTCTTAAGTTGTACTGCACTAGTGCATATCATGGATTTGTATAATGCATTTTCCCTAGAGGCAGAACATATATTCTTTTAAAAATAGATGGATACACAGTAATCTTTAAAAATATTTCCTGGGTGGTAACATAATAGAATTTTCTCTGTTTTAACATAAAACACAACATACAAAAATATGAGGAAATACTTAAATTCTGAGCCACATTTAAATTTTAGGAAAAAAATGTGGTTTTCTTTTCCCCACTGAATGTAATTGTAAACTCTGGACAGAATAAACATAGCAACTATTTGAGGACTCTGAAAAAAAGATATGTACACAGACTGAGGAAAAAGACAAGAATTTAAGAACCACTGAGATTATCTTTTTTCTTCTCCTCTTGTTTCTTCCAGCCTAGATTCAAAGCAACCCAAAACAGAAAGTGAACCTTAGCCCAAACAGAGAGGGCTAAAAGAGAATTTCTAATTTTCTCATGAGCTGCAGGAATAAAAGTCTCCTAATGTTTATAAGAAGCAGAAGAAATCTCTTATTTTCTATCAGTTTTTGCTTTTTTCCATTCTCTTGTTCCCCAGACCAGGACAGACCATAGGTGCCTAAAACTGGAGAGAGAAACATTGTTCTCACAAGGATGCGGTGAAGTTTCTGGCCATTTTTCCTCTCTCTTCCCTTCTACCATTTGGTCTCAGATGCAGGTGCCTTTACTGGAAGTGTTTGGCAGAATAGAGTACATAAAGCCCCAGCTTTCTGGGTGAAGGACTCCAAGGTAGCCTGGAATAACTGTAAAATACGGGAGAGATCATAAAGAAGGAGGAGGGAAAAAGAACACCATACTGTTGTTTACGAACTCTTGTTTATGAACACATTAGTTGCTCTTGCATGATTTTGACCCCAAACAGCATTTATTAGACTGTAAGAACTGTCCTACAGGATAGACCACCCTCCAGTTCCTAGACTGGGTAGTGCACACAGAAAACCACTCTGATTACCTCTTTAAAGGTGTTGAAAGGAAAACCAACATTCGAAATGTAATTCAATTTCCTTATAGACTATCAAGAATTATTAAGAATGAAAGAAATATAGGACTATCAGCTTTCTTTTGTTCTTACTATTTTTTATAGTTTATGGCTTTTCAGGAATTGGTTCATATTATGCAAATTGTTAAATATATGTGTATAAAATTGTTTTTAGTATCCCCTTAACATTCTGTAGTATCTATGGAGTCTGTAGTGATATCTCTTTTTTGATTACTCATATTGACTATTTGTTTTTTCTTACAGTTTTGTCAGTCTTGCTGCATGTTTGTCAGGTTGTTTGTTTGTTTGGTTGGTTGGTTGTTTGTTTATCTTTTCAAGGAACAGCCTTTGGTTTCATTGATTTTCTCATTTTTTTCCCTATATTTATTTATTTCTGTTTTTAAATTTATTTTCTGTTTTTGTCTTTATTACTTCTTTTTTTCCTCCCTGCTTTGAATTCATTTTTTTTTTCTCTTGTTTTTCCAGTTTTGTTTAAGTTGGAAACCTAAGTTATTGATTAAGGATCTTTCTTTTTTCTAAAATAAGAATTCAGTGCTATAAATTTTCCTCTTGTTGCATCCCACAAAATTTGATATGTTATATTTTCATTTTATTTAATTTAAAATATATTTTGTTGGTCAGGTTTTGTTTTCTTTGGGTTGTTGGACTGAGCACTGCACTTTCTCTCTAGTTGTTGGCTGGAAGCAAACACCCTTTCCTTGCCCTGTGGGCCTCTCTGTAGAATGGATCACACAATGGCAGCTGGCTTCTAACACAATGAACAAGTGAGACAGCAAGAGATGGTGAACAAGACAGAAGTCAGACTCTCTTCACAACCTAATTTCAGAAAACAAATCCCATTCCTTTTGCTGAATTCTGTTTCTTAGAAGCAAATCATTACATCCAGCCCAGGCTCACAAAAGGCATGAATATCAGGAAGTAGGCATCATTGGAAGACATCTTAGAAGCTGCTATTGAACACACAAATAAAAAACAAGCAAATAAACAAACAAGCAAACAAACCAAACCAAAGACAGAAGGCATTGCAAATGAGAGATACTGAGGTCCCAGTCATCGGAGGTAACCTAAACAGGTAGACTGACCTCTCTCTCAACATACTATCAAAGGCAATATTTATTCTATGCTGCATTGAAGTAAATGCTCAAGTAGATATGAACCCTTAGATCTCTCTGTTACTTTTCTGCGTTTCTTCCACCCAGGGCAACAATAGAAATACAAACATTTGCACTACACTTGCTTCCTGATTTCAGCTAAAGAGCTGGTTCAGCTCCACTTTCTTCCATTTGATGGAAAAAAATGCTTTCCAAACTATTTTTTCCTCTTTCCAAACACTCAAGATTGAGTGAGGGAAAACACACTGTACCCCAGGGACACAGGGAGCAGGGCAGAGCTACCAAAATCCAAGTAACTTTTCTAAGCCACATGCAAACAGGGCCAAGCAACTTATGCTGAGTCACTGAGATCACTCCCCAGAGCCATGTGATTGGAAGATTCCCAGTAAAGAGAAGAATGGCCCCACCTCTATGTTTCCTTCTGTCAGATCCTGGACAAGTGCTATGCCATGCAGACAGTTCTTGAGACTGGTGTGGATTTTTTGTAAGTGCAATCTTACTTTCAAAGTTTATCATATTTCTACATAAAAAAAAATAAAAAATAAAAATAAAGGAAAATGACACATCCCAAGTGCTCACTGCATGCCACAAACTGTGATCTTTTTATATTGATCTCATGAAATACCCGCTACCACTGTGAGGTAGGCAATATCATTCCTGCTTTAGAGATGAGGCGTCCGAGGTTCAGAGGTTTTACACTTAGCCCACATTAGCTAGGACAGGGCTGGGCCATGTTTTTCACCCTAGGTCTCTCTAGTGCCAGATCTTGAATTTTCCATGAGTTATGTCTTTATTTAAAGAGAGTTAAAGCTCACAGTTAAACAACAGATCACATCAGTACGTAATTCATACTTTTTAATAGATTTTGTAGATATCTATTCCTTTCTAGACAGTCATGTTATGAACTGGGAATGCAAACTGGAATGAAGACTTTTATATCAGTTTTTTTTTTTTTTTGGAAGTTCACAGTCCAATGAGAATGGTCAACTTATAAATGAGTATTATAATATAATATAATAAGAACTAATAAAACATGATCATAGAATAATATATGTATTAAACGGTGGAAGAAGCTTCATAGGCAAGGCTAGTTTTGTTTAATAGGATGCAATTTCTGAGACCTTTAACTTTAGTGTTCTAGAGTAATGTAGAGGGGACAGACATCATTTGGCTGGAATAATCTTAGTTTATTTTAGGGAATAATTGGTTTCTGATATATCATGTTATTAAATGAATGAACAAGTAAGTTTATGTCATGGTTCTAACAATTATTTGAGAAGTAAATCATGTAGTGATATAAGTTCTTCATGATTATGCATATGCCTGGCTTATCCTAAATAAATAATTCTGATAAGATTTTTAAAAGATACTTGATTAATATCTAAACGCAAGGCACTCTTAACATGCTAATTAGATGTCAATTGTTTTTCAAAGATAAATACAAACATTTGTAATGGTAATTGAAGTTGAATTTGCTATGATTATTTATCAATTCCAGTTTTCAAACATACTAATTACTACAGCTGAGGAAAATCCCTGCTCAAGATTCAAGAAGTCCCATTAACCCATCTTTTCCTGCTGAAGAGATTCTCCTTGTAAGATGAGCCACTTTGAGTATATTTACCATTACTGCTGAAATGTTTAATGACTTGTTTCTGGAACAGGTAACTGAGCGGATGACCACATAGAGAATGGAGAGTTTTGAAGGAAAGAAAATAAAAGGTAATTGGGCAAAAGGGGTTGAAGTCTGCTAACTATCAATAAAACACTCATTATAATAGAATGATAGCTTACACATCTTTTCACAGCCTCAAGGTAAAAACTGATCTTTGATAATCATCTTTCTAGCTGTACCCAGCCAGAATTAGCCCTTTTCTTTTCTGAACTTTCACAGCAGACCTCTCAGAACACTCGCATACACCTGCTAGTTTGTATCTTCTAGATTCGCCCTTGGTCTCAGGAATCTAGGCTAATTTAGATTATTGGGTAGAAAAATAAAAAAAATATTTGGGTTGTGTCCTTTTACATAAGTAAAAGTGTGTGTTTCAGTCTTATATAGAGAAAGGCAAAAATCCCTTGTTATAAAAAGAGGTTATTTTTTCCAACTCTCTTCAGTATGGGATAAAACTTAGCTCCAACCTCCGTTACATTATCAGCCACACCCAGCATAGAATGACTTTATGTATGGATTAGCAAGGTCCTCCCCACCACACACTGCTTTTCAATATCCTCTTTGTCCAAATCTGCATCTCCAACAAAGACACTCTTCTGACTTTTCTCTTTGTTTTGACTAATTTTTCAAGGAGCAATATGGCATTAACGTTAAGAGCTTGTATTGGAGTCATGCAGAAGAAAACCTGTTATATCTGTGTAAAAATTGATCAAGTTAAAATAATGTCTTGAAACCAAATTTCTCCATCTATAAAATGAAGATGATACTAATCTTAGTTTACCATATTAATAGGATTATATGGTGTTTATAAAGTCCTTCATCTAAAATCTAGCACATAACATTAAAAGCTAACACTCGGTTGACTTTACTACATGCCAGACACTGTTCTAATCGCTTTCCCTTTATTCAAAAAAAATTGTACTCCTCTCAATCCCATTTTAAAGATGAGGAAACTGAAACAAATAGAAGTTAAATGTCTTCTCCAAAGTCATACTAATAGCAAGTGAGCAACTAGGTCTCAAACCCAAACATTCTGGCTGCAGATTCTTGTTCTTACCTCCATAGACCCTGCTGTATCCATTAGTGTCATCCATAGATATTACTCATAACCATTCATTTCTGATGTCTTTTCCTCCAAACATCTCAGCAACACTCTTTCTATTATAATCAGTTGTACAGTTAATTGTATACATGGACTCCTTATTAAAACAATCAATTGGGGACTATGGCTAGGTCTTCTGTGTATGTGTTCTGAGGTTCTTAAACAGAATCCCATGTATGACAGTCATTGATAAATATGGCGAATTAATGAATATGTAAGTGGTACCCCTGGTAATCTGCACATATGCTCTGTAAAGTTATGCCACATAGTAACTTATTCATTGCAGCTCATATGTGGATATTTTCCCATGTTTCATGCATTGAACTGTGAAAAAATCCCAGAAATGTTTTGATCAAATTAATTATCTCTGAGTTATGATGCTCTGCACACCAGGAAGAATTGGGCTGTGCTCAACTGGAATGGCAAAGGTATATTTCATCCAAGGCAAGAATTATTACTCTCACCACATAGCCCTTCAAACTGAAGCTTGCAGAGGTTACATCATTCTCTTGTGTCCATTGAAGGACACAGCCATAATTTGAACCCAGTTCTCTGTCTCTTTTGATCTATTTCACAGAGAACTCATGCTATTAAATTTCAAACCCCAGATGAACATCAAACTAAGCTTTGAACCTGAAATAGTCCAAGAAGAGCATTTAATTTACCTAATTATTTCAAATAAATGCTCTATTTTAATGGTCTTAAAATTATTTTGATTATGTATTGAGGTTTATTTCGTATTGTGTATTCTGCTGTTTTTGTTATACATGGAAAGGTAATTACACATTTCCTATGGAATCCAAGGAAGGATCCTATTTTCAAACATTAATAACTTAAACTCAAACATGGACATTGCATATGCAGACACTCACAGAGATACTGAATGCAATGCACAAACCACTCTTCTAGGTAACTGAGTATATGTAGATGACCACACACCAAGTGAGCAACCAAAGCTTTCATTGTTTCAGGCTCTCTCCTCTTTTTGTCATCTTTTGTTTCTTCTCTTCATTAAATTAGTTGACCTACTTGATCAACGTAGACATGGCCACAGTCAGCATGTGGCATCACAATAATTCTTTTAGCCTTTTTCAGGTTCTTACAATTATTTCAAAAGGTGCTTTGCAATTAATTCACTTCCTCTCCTCTTCTACGTGACCTTTTCTTTTCCAGGAGTTAATACGCATTTGCTAACTAATAAGTGAACTCATAATTCACCCTTAGCCCTACCCTCAGCCGCAAATAAAGCTCTTCTTCCCCTAGATAAAATCATTTCAAATATTATTGTACAAGAACGTTCATAATGTGTCCCAAAGAATTGACTGCCTTAACACTTAAAGTGTCTTTGATATGTTTAAATGAACCTTTTTGTCAACTGTCCTTTAAAAGTGAAATACAAGTATGCTTTTTTTTCTGTACCCATCAGTATTAGACACTTTTAGACATATTAGTCATGCTATTCCAACTAACCTTCAACAACACTTTGTGAAATACACAATATTCTACCCATTTTAGAGAGGAAAGTGAGAGCATTTAAATCACTTACCTAGGATAGCAGGGGCCCCACCCATATTCCTGTCACATTTATGATTCCAGTGTGTGTTAATAGGGTCCTCCCAACACTCCCCTGTTGAGGGTTTTTTTCTCAGTCTGTCCATTGGACAAGCGAGAAGTGCCAGGAAGTTAGTGTTTCAGGAGTAACCTCAGACAATGACTGAATGAAGTTGGAAGAAAAACATTGAGCTTCTTTGCCTCTCTGGTGGGACAATTCTAAAACACGCTCTACTCTATTACTTTGTTAATTTCTTATTTTTCTCAGTCTTTCTTTTTACTTTCGTATTGTTACTGCCTGGGATCTCTTTTCAAACCCTTGTCTTAGTATCTGCTTCCAGTAGACTCCAATCTAAAAAGGCAGAACTCAGATATAAATCCAGGTCCACGTGTCTACGAAGCCAGTACCCACACCCACACCTTCCATGGTGCCCTGCTTCAAATTGATTTCTTTTGTTCTGGTGGTTCATTTTCATTGACAATAAATGCTATTACCTTAGAAAGCTCTGATAAGGAGATGGCATCTTGAAATTACATTTTTTTTTTTTTTAAATTAGGCTTGGCCCAGATTCTTGTCCTTGGCAGTAGAAGAAACCCCACCTTCCCTTAAGCAGACATAGAAAGCTCTGCCTTTGAAGATGCAAAAGGGATATGTATCTGTCTTCCAATTTCATGTTTCCTTAGGTAACCTCTGTGGAGTGGTATTTAGATGTATACCAGCAAATCCTTAGCTGCTCTCTGCTGTGCAGCAAAGCCTGTAACACAAGAGGAAATGGTCCTGCTGGCCCATTTAAATAAGCACTGAGCCTGTAGCAATGACACTTTGCTAATATTGCTATAGGAACATTCACTGAAAGCCAGTGTTGCTTTTGAACTCTGAGTTTGATGGCACAGGCATGCAGGAATAGAAATAGACATATAGGATATGTGTTTTATTTTTCTATTAGTCATTCAGAACTGAGGAACTGCTCTCACAAGTTTAAGGTTATACTTTAAAAAATCTTCAGAGCATATTTTAAGTAGATTATTCGAAGAGTAGCAGATAATAAAAATGTCTTTGAAGAATATCTGTATCTCAACTTTGTTTCTCAGCATATAATATATGTGGGCCACAGTAGTAAAACAGGAGAAGAAAATGGGTGAATATATATATATTATTGGGTTGAAGGAAAAAAAAAACATATCAGGTGAGTTTGGGTCTCCAGATTGAGCATAGGGAAGCTGGTTTGGGTGGGAACAGAAAGTGGAGAAAAGATGAGGCATGACTTGGAGAGTTCACATTGAAGATAATGGGCTATGCAGGACAATATGAGACACTTGGAATCATTTTCAGAGGAATTTAAGACAGAAGTACCTAGTCACGTTTGAAAAGATGTATTTGAGGACAAAGATTCCAAATTCAATTTCTGGTAATGTCATTTATGTACAATCTAAGTAAACTTCTGTGTTTACTTTCTTATTTGAAGACAGACATAATGAATAACACCAAGCCCACAACGGTAATGCCCCAACAAGCTAATTTTTGTTGTTGTTGTTGTTGTTGTTTTGATGGCTGGCTTGTACAGGGATCCAGACCCATGACCTTGGTGTTATAAGGCTAATGGGCCAGTCCCAAAGTGATTGTACCAATTTTTTTCCCCCTAATGAATTAAATGGTTCATAAAAACCTCTTCCTTTACTATCCTTTTCCCCTGTGGAAAATCAAACTCACTCATTATTCAAGATATAATAATAATTATTATTAATTCTAATTGTAATAGAATTAGTAATTTATATTTTATAATATATTTTTATTTATACTATAGGAAATATCTTATTACATGTAATAAAAAGTTAGACAAGTAACACATTATGATTTTACAGAGTATATGTTCAATGATCTCAAAAATATTAAAATGTTCTCAATTGATCTGGTGCAACTAGGATATTGGTAAATGATATGATTGTTGCATTATTAATAGATAAAGTTTTAGTTAAAAGTGACCCTAACTAAAATACATTAAAACTAAATAAGGTGTACTTGAATTGCATCACTCAGGGAATTACCAGTAAATTTAATATGGCTTTAATATGCCTTTACATAAATAAATATAAATAAAAAAGATTCTCAGAAGAAAATGACATTTAAAGGTTTTATTTTATTTTAGTATTTTTTGTTTGTTTGTTTTAGCACTGTATAATAAACAGTGTTTCTCAAACTTGAGTCATACACCATTTCTTGTCCAAAGGGAAAAAGTAATTTTTCCAGATTGCTAAAAACGTCCTTTGGATCCTAGGAATCTACTGCTCCAGAAACAATGCCTTGAGAAAGTGTAATTTTATTCAGTGAAATCATTTTCCACTGCACATTATCACTATTAAAAATCTTAGGTAGTTGTTAAGTAGTCAAGAAATGAACACACACACGTAACTTCTCCCAGAACCCAGGGCCATTCTATGTTGAATGTTTTTTGTTTCCTTTACTTAAAAAGAGCACATATAATTATACCATTTCCTCAAAATTTTCTGTCCTTATTTGAGATTGTGTCTTTAAAATATGCTCCTAGAAGTAGAAACAGATGATTTAAAGAACATGTGCATCTAAAATGCACTTACCATATATTAGCATATTTACTCATATGAGTATGGTGTAGTAGTGCCAGTTGTTCGAATCTTTGGTAATTATTCAGTATTTTGTTGTTGATGTTCTTTTTGTTTTTGAAACATAAGCCCATACTGTTGTAACTGCCAGGAGTTGAAAGTAACAACTCAACATGCAATGCTCATAACAGTTATTTCTTTTTATCTCTAGAGATTGGTAAAGCCACGTGACCGACCTTCTTTTAGGCTTCAAGATCAAGGCCTTCCAGAGATGAAAACCTTGGCTTAGCATTTTTCTCATGTCCCCCACCCGTAACTTCAGGAATTATGTAGACTCTGGGAAAAATCCTTTCCACGAGCTTTTCTAATGCTCATAAATCACATGATAGATTTGAATTCCTCAGTATCCTCCCAACTATCCCCTTGGCCTTTTATTGGGAATCATGCTTGAGGCAGATTGCTGGGGGATTGCTTCAGGTTTACTCATTTAGGCTCCTGGTTGTAAAGATGTGCAGCTTAATTGTTGGCATTGTAGAACAATTTCTGGAAAAAGATTTTGGGTGAAAATCCTGGGTTCTAGTCCTGTCTCTGCCACTGATTAAAATGTGAACATGAGCAAGTCTCTCAGTCTCGCTGAGCCTTGGATTTCACATTTGGTGCATGGGAATAATTGAAAGTGATACCTACCCTATGAGTTTCTATGAAGATAAACACACTGTTAGCTCTTAAAGAACAGAGAATGAGTCAAATTCATCTTTGAGTCGTCAGTGCCAAGCTAATGCTTAGCATAAAGCTATTACCATTAGATGGCCTTAAGATTAGTTCAATTGGTAACTAATTCAACAAACATTTATTGATCACTTACTGTAGGCCAGGTAATATTTGAGGCATTGAAGACATAAAGTGCACAAAAGATAAAAATATCAATGCGCACACGGAATTTATTTTCTGGTGAGAGACTTTTTTTGGGGGGGGGAGTGGTAGAAGGTTTAATAGATTTTAATATGAGTATATTACATACACATAAGCAGCATATATTTATTTATATATTTGACTATAAAAGTATATATTTATGGATAAAGTCTTTTACATTTTAATAGAAATTTTTATATTGAATAATAGTTATTTACATTACATTTTCAAGTGCAGAAAAATTCATTGCAGTATTCTTTTAGTTGGGAAAAACTCCTAGGCGATTTGAACTTTAAATATTCATCAATTATCCACACATACCAAGGAATGCATTTTGTCAATATTTAACTTGCTTTTTGGTAATTTTCATTTTGCCATGTATATATTATTTTTCATTGAAATTGAAATTTCATGGGAGATATTGTGCAGAAGGTATCCTTGGTCTCAGTGTTAGTTGTGCTCATGGGGGTAAAAGGAAGTTATTTTTAGAAGAAATAATGACCTCAGTGGTCCTGTAGTTAAGTGACTATAACTAGAAAACATTATTTATATATATATGTATAATTGTAATGTGTGTATATATGATTAAACTACATGTTTGTGCCGAGATAAAGGTATAGGACAAAAATAGAAATTTTAGGGAATAGACTTCAGTTTATAATAAAACGATAACAAACAAAAACAATAAAAACAATAACAGCAGCACCCTTTAGCCATGTTTGTGTGCACGTGTGTGCAGGCACACCTGTGCAAATGGAATAGACCACATCAGATTCTGTGAGTTCACCAAGATTTTAAGCATGGCTCAATCACTCCCTGGATGAGGCTATTATAAACAGGCTTTTAAAGTCATTCCAGTAACATGACAAGGCAACTGTCACTGGTTCATCCAGTTTAAAACCCACAGCTCTATAAAATGGAACTCTTAACAGTGGCAGGTCTTTGGTGATAGAATAAAAAGTTCATCCACACAGACAATTCAACATCCATTTAACTGAGTACTGAGGCTAAAGAGATGGATTTCCCCCAACCCTGGAATAAGATGATGTAATCATCAGAAGACACAGATAAAATGGGGGAGGGGATAAAAGCCAGTATTGAGCTCCAACCCCATCATCTATGAATCATGTCACCTTGATCGTATTCTCCATCTTTCAAATTACCAGGTTTACCAAAACAAAAAAAGGCATAAGGATTCACTGGGCCCATTCTACTGAGCAGTTTCATAGACCTCTCCAGTCATTTAAATCTGCATTTCTGAAAAAGTTCCAAGCTGAGTGTTGAAATAGCACCGTTTAGAGAGAAAGATTGCATTCTCTGCTTCATTAGTCAGAAAACCTGAAATCATTATATACTAGTTAAAAGAAAGCAGCTGGTTTTCCCAGGACCTCTGATTCTGCATAATTCATTGATTTGTGTTAGCTCATCATTCAGAAATACAGTGTACCCTAAGGCTGACCCAGGCAATGGCAGGGGACTTTATTTATCATGACGTTTAAGAAAGACATGCATTGAACTGAGTATTCTCTGACTATGTGGTAAAACAAACAAACAAAAAACACTAGGATGAATGTGGTTTGATTATAAATGACATAAAAGTGTATCAGATTACTTCAACATGATCTGTCCATTACATGATTATAGAATGATGTGAGTCACTTGGCCTCCCCCTACAATCAACTTCTTTATCTTAAAGTGGTAGGGAATCGACCTTTCTTATTGAATTATTGTAAATGTTAAATGAGATAATCTTAATCAAAAGTACCTTACAAAAAATAAGCATACTTCAAAAAGTTTGTGAAAAGATTTGTATTATCCTTTAATTCTAATTTTCACAAACTTTTTGAAAGACCCTTGTAAATATTTATTCTAGCAGCTATCACAGTATCTAGCACATAACAGGCACTCAAATGAGTTTTGAATGAATTAAATATTTTCCAAAGCCTGTAATCAAACAGTCTATTTAATTCTTTTTTGTAACAAGCAATTTTAAATTTGAAATACAGGGAGAAGAATATTTAATCTACTGATTGCTTTCTTGTGCTAAAGGAATTAGTCATTATTGTGTCATCAGGCTAGAAATTTAACTTGGAAGTATATCAAAGATAAAGATACTTTCATAATAGATAAAATATTATATTAAAGTTAATTTTTTAGGTTAAAAAAAACTGAGGTCTTTCTAAGTCTGGTAACTGAAAGTCACAAAACAATAGCATTAGAGGATAAATCTTCCCACCACCTTCATTACTCAGATGAAAAATAGACCAGGAAGCTTAAGTGACTTATCTGAAGTTTACGTGGTCAGAAAGAATGTCTTGGACACAAAGTCATAAGATGACTGGGCTAAGGAATGAATCAATTGCAAGGAAAAGATCTCATAGAAATCATCTCCATCTATGTATTTGATAAATCAAAATGAAAAGTTTTTGTGTAAACAAGAATATTTGGGATTGTGGAGAATTTATTCTCTATCTTTATTTTAAATATTATCCCTGTGTTCCTAAAGGAAATGTTCTAGTCTGGTGAGAAGTCTATAGCAGCTATAAATTTTGTTGAATACTAATTGTGCACCAAGCATGCTGCTGAGTGTTTTGTCTACATTATGCTATTTAATTCCCCTCATAGTTAAGTGAAATAAGCATTATTATTGCCATATTATTAAATGCTGTGGATTGAATTGTGTCTCCTAAAGTCCATTTATTATAAAGGTAACCCCCAATGTGACAGTGTTAAGAGGGTAGGAAATTTTACTATGGTAATTGGAAGGTGGGGCCTTGAAGAGGTGATTATGATCTTTATGGTTTTTCAAGATGGCGGCAGCTGCGGCGGCTGGCGCCGAGTAGCTGAGGTGGAAAAGGCGGCCACTGGGCCTCAGGCAGCCGGGAAACTTGTGGACCTTCCTCTCGCCATCTCTTAAGGGAGGACTGCTGCTGCTGACCGGTCGTGGGGGGTGACCGCCACTTTGCCCCCGGCAGGAGAGGCTGCCTCATTTACAGGCAACAGCTTTGAAGTGTGGAGCAGGAAAAGAACTGTTTCTTAGCTTCAAAAGCGAGTCTCGAAACAGGGAACACAGCACCAGGGCTGCTGTGGATGCAGCCAGGATCCCGGATCCCGGAGGCCGGGGCCGCGCTGAAGGCGGCCAGCTGCCCTATTCAGGATTCGAGGTTTCAGGCCGGCATTAAAGAAGATTCCTGGGAGCGCCCGAGCCGCGCCGCGACTGAACAGCCTGAGGCGGCAGTGGCGGAGAATTGGGAAAGGCGGCAAACCAGAGACAGAGAGCGAGCACCCGACCTGGCACAGCACTGTGAGTGATCCCTGGCACAGCTCTGTTCGGGGTGTGGATGCCCACGCGGCTCCCGCCTGCACCACCAGGCCACTCACCGCCCGGTGCTGCCTCCATTTTCCCAGGTGCGGGCAGCTCCGCCCTGCTCGGCCATCACTGAGCCCTCCCACTTGCTGGCCTGGCGCCAGGCTTTCCGGAACCTGCGGACCGGCCTTCGCTCCCACTCCCTCGGTGGTTCTCTGGCGGGGCTGGTGGCGGGGGGCGTCCCGGACCAGTCTCGGGAGGGCAAGGAAGTACGGGCGGGCCGACTGTCACTCCACCATACCCTGGACTCCGGCCCCAAGTAAACTCCCTGTTACTTGGAGGCAGATACCATCTCTGCGGCCACCAGTTTGGAAAAAAGCCTAACGAATGTCTGGTTGGGAATAGTGTGGTAGGAGAGTTCCCAGGTCCACTTGAACCTGCCGGAGACCAGGCTGCAGGTGGGCGCTAGACTCGGTTTATACTGGGGGGATACAAAGGTGAACAAGACCCGAGAAAGATCTACATAGTGCTACAAAGGCACCCAGAGAGACCGGTCGTCTGTGCCTAGCAGAAACCTGGTAGACTTCCTGGGCGAGGCGGTGCCGAGCAGGGTCTTGAAGGCCCAGCTGATAGACGAGGGGTGCAGAAGACACGCCCCAGCCCAGCACAGTGCGCACAGAGTGGGGAGATGTGCAGCCAGGGAGGCAGAGTCTCGACAAAAACCACACACCCGGTGGGGTCGCTACTGCACGATCTAACAGCCTGGGCCAGAGCACACGGAACAGGGAGAAGTCCTGCACAGGAGGTGAAAGCTCAACAGAGATCACACACCCTGTGGTACGTGATCCACCAGCCCAGCAGAGTCCAAGCTGACCAGAAAGGTGGCTCCCCGGAGAAGCCCAAGACCCAAGGCAACCACACACACAAGACACTAGAGGCCAACCGAGCAGTCACGGAGGGAGCCATACGAAATTGGCAACCACAGCAACATCCTAGTTAGTCATTAGTCTCAAACCGGTGGACTGTGAAACCCCCTGCCACAATGAATAAACACCAAAAAAAAGATACCAGAAATACAAAAAATTAAGAAAGTACACCACCAAAAGTTAATAAATCTCAAACTCTAGATCCTATAGAACAAGAAGCCCTTGAAATGACTGACAAGGAATTTCGAGTGATAATTCTAAGGAAACTGAATGAGATACAAGAAAACTCAGCTAGACATCATGATGAAATGAGGAAAAGTATACAGGATCTGAAAGAGGAAATGTACAAGGAAATCAATGTCCTGAAAAAATATGTAGCAGAACTTGCTGAACTGAAGAAGTTATTCAATGAAATAAAAAACACAACGGAGAGTTTAACCAGCAGGCTTGTCGAAGTTGAAGAGAGAACCTCTGAACTTGAAGATGGGCTGTTTGAAATAACACAAGCAGACAAAAAGAAAGAAAAAAGAATCAAGGACATTGAAGAAAATCTGAGAGAGATATCAGACAACCAGAAGCGATCAAATATCCGAGTCATGGGTATTCCAGAAGGGGAGGAAAATGGAGATTCCATTGAAAACATATTCAACAAAATAGTGGCAGAAAACTTCCCAGGTATAGGAAAAATCACAGATCTTCAGATCCAGGAAGCTCAACGATCTCCAAATGTATTCAACCCAAAAAGACCTTCTCCAAGACATGTCATAGTCAAATTGGCAAAACTCAGAGATAAAGAGAGAATCTTAAAAGCTGCAAGAGAGAAGCATCAAATCACCTATAAGGGAGCCCCAATCAAGTTAACATCAGACTTTTCATCACAAACCCTAAAAGCTAGAAAGGAATGGGATGATATTTTCAAAATACTAAAAGACAAAGATTGCCAGCCAAGAATACTCTACCCTGCAAGGCTATCCTTCCGAAATGAGGGGCAAATAGTATATTTCTCAGACAAACAAAAACTGCGGGAGTTCACTACCACAAGACCACCCTTACAAGAAATCCTCAAGGGAGTACTGGGTTTGGTTCCTGAAAAATAACTACCACTGCCATAAAAACCTAAGAAAAATCTAAACCCGCTAGTATAATAACAATGGCATTCATGAAGAGAAAACAAGCTAACAAAAACACTATCTACAACCTAAGGAACCAACAAACACAGAAAACAAACAGTAAATCAGAAAGCAAGGAACAAAAGACACTTAAGACAACCAAACAACCAATAAAATGCTAGGAATAAATCAACACCTTTCAATAACAACTCTTAATGTAAAAGGCTTAAATTCCCCAATTAAAAGACACAGACTGGCTGACTGGATCAAAAAGCAGGACCCAACTATATGCTGCCTACAAGAGACCCACCTCACCCACAAAGATTCACACAGACTAAGAGTGAAAGGATGGAAAAAGATTTACCATGCAAACAGAAAAGAAAAATGAGCTGGAGTAGCTATTCTTATATCTGACAAAATAGACTTTAAACTAAAAACCATAAAAAGAGACAATGAGGGACACTACTTAATGATAAAAGGACTGATCCATCAAGAAGACATAACAATCATAAATATGAATGCACCCAATGTTGGAGCAGCCAGATTTATAAAACAAACTCTATTAGAACTAAAGAAGGAAATAGACACTAATACCATAATAGCAGGGGACCTGAACACCCCACTGTCAATATTAGACAGATCATCTAGGCAAAGAATCAGTAGAGAAACACAAGATCGAAACAAGACTCTAGACCAATTGGAATTGGCAGATATCTACAGAACATTCCACCCAACAACCTCAGAATATTCATTTTTCTCATCAGCACATGGATCATTCTCCAGGATAGATCACATATTAGGTCACAAATCAAGTCTCAATAAATTCAAAAAAATTGCAATTATCCCATGTATCTTCTCAGACCACAATGGATTAAAACTAGAAATTAATAACAAACAAAACTCTGGAAACTATACAAACACATGGAAATTAAACAGCATTCTACTTTATGACATATGGGTCCAAGAAGAAATCAAGCAGGAAATCAAAAAATTTATTGAAACTAATGAAAACAATGATACATCATACCAAAACCTGTGGGATACTGCAAAAGCAGTATTGAGGGGGAAATTTATTGCATTAAACGCTCACTTCAGAAGAATAGAAAGATGGCAAGTGAACAAACTAACACTTCACCTTAAAGAACTAGAAAAACAAGAACAATCCAAACCTAAAGTTAGCAGACGGAAAGAAATCATTAAGATCAGAGCAGAACTGAATGAAATTGAAAACCAAAAAACAATTCAAAAGATCAACGAATCAAAAAGTTGGTTTTTTGAAAAGATAAATAAAATTGACAAACCATTAGCATGGCTAACAAAAAAAAGAAGAGAGAAGACTCAAATAACAAAAATTAGAAATGAAAAAGGCGATATTACAACTGATTCATCTGAAATACAAGGAATCATTCGAGACTACTATAAACAACTATACGCCAACAAATTTGAAAATCTGGAGGAAATGGATAAATTTCTGGACACACACAAGCTCCCAAAACTGAACCGTGAAGATGTAGAAAATTTGAACAGACCAATAACAATAAAGGAGATTGAAGCTGTTATCAGAAGGCTCCCAACAAAGAAAAGCCCAGGACCAGATGGATTCACAGCAGAATTTTACCAAACATTCAAAGAGGAATTGACACCGATTCTTTACAACCTATTCCAAAAGATGGAAACGGACGCAAATCTCCCAAACTCATTCTATGAAGCAAACATCATCCTGATACCAAAACCAGGTAAAGATATAACCAAAAAAGAAAACTACAGGCCAATATCCTTGATGAATATAGATGCAAAAATCCTCACTAAATTACTAGCAAACAGAATACAGCAACACATACGTAAAATTATTCATCACGATCAAGTGGGATTCATCCCAGGGATGCAAGGTTGGTTCAACATACGCAAATCAATAAATGTGATACACCATATTAATAAACTCAAACACAAGGACCATATGATCATCTCTATAGATGCTGAAAAAGCATTTGATAAAGTTCAGCACTCATTCATGACAAAGACCCTCTATAAGTTAGGTATAGAGGGAAAGTATCTCAACATAATTAAAGCCATATATGCCAAACCCACAGCCAATATCATCCTGAATGGGGAAAAGCTGAAAGCTTTTCCTTTAAGAACAGGAACTAGACAAGGATGCCCACTCTCACCACTCCTATTCAACATAGTGTTGGAAGTACTAGCCAGAGCAATCAGAGAAGAGAAGGAAATAAAGGGCATCCAGATTGGAAAAGATGAAGTCAAACTGTCCCTGTTTGCAGATGACATGATCCTATATATCGAACAGCCTAAAACCTCTACAAAAAAACTCTTAGAATTGATAAATGATTTCAGCACAGTAGCAGGATACAAAATCAACACACAAAAATCAGTAGCATTTCTTTTCTCCAATAGTGAACATGCAGAAAGAGAAATCAAGAAAGCCTGCCCATTTACAATAGCCACCAAAAAAATAAAATACTTAGGAATTGAGTTAACCAAGGAGGTGAAAAATCTCTATAATGAGAACTACAAACCACTGCTGAGAGAAATTAGAGAGGATACAAGAAGATGGAAAGATATCCCATGCTCTTGGATTGGAAGAATCAACATAGTGAAAATGTCCATACTACCCAAAGTGATATACAAATTCAATGCAATCCCCATCAAAATTCCAAAGACATTTTTCTCAGAAATGGAAAAAACTATCCAGACATTTATATGGAACAATAAAAGACCACGCATAGCCAAAGCAATGCTGAGCAAAAAAAATAAAGCTGGAGGCATAACACTACCTGACTTTAAGCTATACTACAAAGCTATAATAACCAAAACAGTATGGTACTGGCATAAAAACAGACACACTGATCAATGGAATAGAATAGAGAATCCAGAAATCAACCCACACACTTACTGTCAGCTGATTTTTGACAAAGGCACCAAGCCTATTCAGTGGCGAAGGGACTGCCTCTTCAGCAAATGGTGCTGGGACAACTGGATATCCATATGCAGGAGAATGAAACTAGATCCATACCTCTCGCCGTATACTAAAATAAACTCAAAATGGATTAAGGATTTAAATATACACCCTGAAACAATAAAACTTCTTAAAGAAAACATAGGAGAAACACTTCAGGAAATAGGACTGGGCACAGACTTCATGAATACGACCCCAAAAGCACAGGCAACCAAAGGAAAAATAAACAAATGGGATTATATCAAACTAAAAAGCTTCTGCACAGCAAAAGAAACAATTAAAAGAGTTAAAAGACAACCAACAGAGTGGGAGAAAATATTTGCAAAATATATATCTGACAAAGGATTAATATCCAGAATATATAAGGAACTCAAACAACTGTACAAGAAGAAAACAAGCAACCCAATTAAAAAATGGGCAAAAGAGCTAAGTAGGCATTTCTCTAAGGAAGATATACAAATGGCCAACAGACATATGAAAAAATGCTCAACATCACTCAGCATCCGGGAAATGCAAATCAAAACCACATTGAGATACCATCTAACCCCAGTTAGGATGGCTAAAATCCAAAAGACTATGAACGATAAATGCTGGCGAGGCTGCGGAGAAAAAGGAACTCTCATACATTGTTGGTGGGACTGCAAAATGGTGCAGCCTCTATGGAAAATGGTATGGAGGTTCCTCAAACAATTGCAGATAGATCTACCATACGACCCAGCTATCCCACTGTTGGGAATATACCCAGAGGAATGGAAATCATCAAGTTGAAGGTATACCTGTTTCCCAATGTTCATCGCAGCCCTCTTTACAATAGCCAAGAGTTGGAACCAGCCCAAATGCCCATCATCGGATGAGTGGATACGGAAAATGTGGTACATCTACACAATGGAATACTACTCAGCTATAAAAACAAATGAAATACTGCCATTTGCAACAACATGGATGGACCTTGAGAGAATTATATTAAGTGAAACAAGTCAGGCACAGAAAGAGAAATACCACATGTTCTCACTTATTGGTGGGAGCTAAAAATTAATATATAAATACACACACACACACACACACACACATACACACAGACACACACACACACACACACACACACACACAAACCGGAGGGGGGGGGAAGGAGATATAACAACCACAATTATTTGAAGTTGATACGACAAGCAAACAGAAAGGACATTGTTGGGGGGGGGAGGGAGAAGGGAGGGAGGTTTTGGTGATGGGGAGCAATAATCAGCCACAATGTATATCGACAAAATAAAATTAAAAAAAAAAAAAAAAAAAGAGGTGATTATATTGTGAGGACCATGCCCAAATAAATGGATTAATCCATTGATGGTTTAATTGTGGTCACGAGCATGGTTCTGAGAGCTTTAAAAGGAGGATTGAGGAGTTAGCTCTCTCTCTGCTTCTGCCACTTGCTGTGTGACATGTTGCTTTGCTATGAAGTCACTACCCACCAACAAGGCCCTCACCAGATGTGTTCTTTGGAGTTTGAACTTCCTAGCCTCTGAAACCATAAGCAATAATGTGGTTTCTTTACATATTACCCAGACTAATACACTAAATGAACAAATAATAAAAATTACGATCTGGATCTTTTAAAATAATATTCCTAAGATTATATTGTGATAAAACACAGAACCAAGAAAGACTGCCTGCAGAACCTACAGACCTTTTATTTTTATGCACGATGTGCTACATTGCCTCCCCGCATGCACTTGTTATTAGTGGTCCATGACTCAATAAGGAATTAAAATATAGGATTGTGTTGTTGTTAAAGCAAGTTTATGCTAATATAGGGCAAATCAGAGGAGGAAGCAGAGCTGAACACACAACTAAGGCATATTTCCAGGGAAACTCTGTCGGCAAATCAAGTGTCATAGAGCCCAGGAACATAATAGTACTCAGCTGGAATCATAATTACTTTCTAGATCAGTCTGTGTAACAAGGAGAAGACATCAGATTCTCCAGCATCTTCTAAAGACTAAATCATAGGTTGAAGAAGAAATTCTCAGAGCTAATTTTAAATGTCCAAAACTTAATTGCATTCCCCCTGACAAATTATAAGTCCTTGACTGGAACCTCTGAAATTCTGAAGAAAGCTGCTTTGAGAGCTTTCGATGTCAAGATGTCTATGAAGCCCCAAGGCAGCCTCCACTCAAAGTCAAAAACCTTGAACAAAGTTCTGACCCTATGAGGTTTCTGATTCAAGTTTCAGGTAGGGATGAGAGTGTCTCTTGAAGATGAGGAAAAAGAAAGAATGTATATAATGACTCAGATATTCAAGACATTGACACTGTCACTCACTTAGGAGTAGCCACTATACCATAAGTGAAATATGTAGAACAATCAGAGGAAAATTATTCAGGTCCCACACTGCCACAGGCAGAGATTATCTCTCCTAGAAGTTCTGTGTCCTAGTATGTAGACTACAGTGACCTTTTGAACACTTTTTTGTTTGTTTGTATGCTTGTTTTAATCATTCTCTACAAATAAATGAAAATGTTTCTTACACACACACACACGCATGCACACAGACATGTTTCTGTGTGCATGCGTGTGTGTGTGTGAGAGAGAGAGTGAGTGCTAATACCGGTGTGATTCTGATGGTAACATCCCATATCAGGGTGTATTGCTCTATATCTGTTTCTTATAACAGAGTACCTTAAACAGGGTAATTTGTAAAGAAGCAATATCTATTGCTTACAGTTTTGGAGGCTGGGAAGTCCAAAGTCCAGGAAACATATCTGGTGAGGTCCTTGTTATCGGTGGTGACTCTCTAGCTATGCAGAGTATCATATGGTGAAATGGCAGACCAAGAGAGAGAGTTTCTCATGTGCTCTCCTTTTGAAACCATCAGAAGCATACCCATGACCACTATTAGACCATCAGTGTATTAATCCATTCACTAGGGCATGGTTCTCACAATCACCTCTTCACGTTCCCACTTCTCAATTACCATACTAGGATTTCCCACCCTCTTAACACTGTTACAGTGAGGATTGTCTCAATGAGCTTTGGGGGGACATCCAATCGACAGCACAGGTAACTTTCAAAAGTATTACAGACCTGCAGTTATGACAACTGTTTCTGTTCTGGCTGTAATTGGATCCTCAAACTTCTTTAATTACCTAAAACTCTTCCCTTCTCCAAATTATTGCATCTCATATTCTTGAGTATAAAATATCCTTTTCTTTACATCAGATTAGTGCAGTCAATTCTCTGCAATTGAGTTATGTTTACATTCCAATAGCAGTGTTTAGTTATTCCAAGAACATGAGCTATTGGCCACCCCTGTGAGCTGCTGTACACAAATATAAGGTTCTAGAATATAAATTTCATCCATCTTATCCTGTGATTTTACAAATATATTATCAGCAGCCCTCAAATGGCTTCTTCTTCTCTCCATTGTGTTTCAACACTCATTTTATGTGCTGTTTCTCTGAGCCCTAGCATAAAACCTGAATTCTTAAGAGATAAGACAAGAGCTTTTTCTAGGTCTAGCATTATTTTTCAAAAGGTCCATTCTCTCCAATATTTTAGTGATTGGTTCTATGAATATCATTTATGCTTCATTTTCAGCGTATTTCTTGGCTATCTTATCTTGGGTTTCCCATTTAACTATTACACATCCATCTTAGTGAGTGCTAAAAACAGGCACGGAGCAAAGGAAGAACAGTCTCTTAGTGAGCAGCATAAAACTAGAAAAGATTGGCAGATAGCACACAATTTTAATAAATTTATAGAATGTATTTCCTAGTGTCCATTGCACTATTGTGTGTGCAAAATCTCAAAGCTCAGAACACATATTTCAGCAATAATTTCATGGAAGCAAGTTCTGGCTGATAAGTGTAGAATCTAATGTTACTTTATCAAACTGTCTTTGCGTAATTGGTCTGTCTGCAATGCCTGGTGTATAAATTAAGCGTCTAATTTATCTTGACTGGCCTCCGAATTGCTTGATCAGTCTATTCGGCCTCTGTAGCTCTTTAGTGAATGCCAAGTGCAGTGAAGGACCCTCTGGCATCAGAGAGCAAGAAGAAGCAGCAACTCCCTCCAAGGTCAGAGGCAATTTTAAATTTGCACATCACTGACACCCGGGCGGAGTGTGTGTCATTTCTTCCAGTGACAGCAATCTTCATGGGGGTATAATTGATGTCCCTGGTGGCAGGTTACTTTGTATTATGGCTGATAAATAATAAATAACTACAACTTAAGCTGTAAAGTCAGGTTTACTAAATTAAATTAAATTAAAAGTAAATTATACTTTCCTCCCTATTCACCACCATTTCTCATAAGCCACTTATCAATACCACTGCAATCTGTACAACTATAGGAGACAAGTTACACAGCTATTCAATCCTGATAAAAGCAAAATAACTCCTGTAGCCATAATCATTCCTCAAGAGCATTTAATTTGTTGGCTCTTGCATTATTGCTATCAAAACAAAATCTTGCAGCTTTATTGGAATACATAAATCTCTTTGATTTAAGGGTACTTTATCTCTCTTTTTCTCAGATGAATTTGAAATGGTGCAGAGTTAAATGTTTATGGAGTGATTTCTGGGGGGAAAGGCTGATACGATTTTCAGCATGGGACATTGTGTTCTGCTGACAACTCAGAAAGTTTGAAGAAAATGTTTAGCTCACTGTATAGTTTTTGTCAGAGTGTGTTCTCTCTTCTGTGGTTGTGAATGCACACCAGTACAATTGTGTGCTATCCAGTATGGATATCTAGAGGCCTGGGTTCACAAAATAAGACTTTTCATACCATCTTATTGAAATTTTCTTTCTACTACTGAGAATTTTTTACTACTGAGAATTTACTCTGTTTTAGAAATATTCCATGATAGTCCATTGCTCTGTCAAATGTGTCCCCCAAAAGTTCGTGTATTAGAAACTTGACCCCTATTGTAAGAGTGCTGAGAGGGTGGAAAATCCAGTTATGGTGTTTGAAAGATGAGACCTTTAAGAAGTTATTAGATTGTGAGGACTGTGCCCTTGTGAATGAATTGATCCATTCATGGAGTAATGGGCGTGGATCTGATGACTTGATAAGGAGAGCAAGTGAGAAAGTTAGTTCACCCTTGCTCAGCCCATTCTCACCATGTGACACCCTGCATTGCTGTGGAGAGTCACCACCAAGAAAAAAGCCCTCACTAGATATGTTCCCTGGACTTCAGACTTCCCAGTCTCTGAAGCTGTAAGAAATAAATTTCATTCCTCTATAAATTATCCAGTTTCAGGGATTCTCTTATAATCATCAAAAATGGACTAATACAGCTATAGTGTTTTCTGGTGAATTTCCCAGAAGGTCTCTGTTGTGGCCCCAACTCTCCCAAAGGATGTGTCACTCTAGTATTGTATCTGGAGCTCCATGACTCTTCCAGATATTGGGGGCTTGACCAGACACTACATCTCAACTCTGGCATTATCCAGTTTGATTTATATTAACAGAGCAATTACATATGATTTTTTAAAAAAATAAAGAGCAGAAGACACCCTGGCTTTAAATATACCCCGATTGCATGTCCTCTTTGTGGAAGTTTGGGACTGTGGGGACAAGTAGACTTTCCTAACAGAAGTGTGCTCGTATCTATGTTGTTTGATGTTTAAATAATAAATATTTTTCTTTCTAGAGTAAGCTTATACAGAAGTGGAATACGTGTGGAGGGTAGGAGAGAACAAGTGTTGCAACTTTGTAGATGTGACCTAAGGTCTCAGGAATTAAATGTTATGGCTGTTTAAACATAAGATGGTCAGTTCTTTCTGAAGCAAATGCTGCAACAAAAAATGACTATTTTCAACTTATTGAATCATAAAAAAATGCCAAAGTTGCCTTTACAGTATTTAGAACCATGGAGGACTGAGCTAGAAAATCAATTTTAGGTATTAAGTCTAGTGACAAACTGCAAAAACAGGCCCATAAGGAAAAAAATGACCACCCCAAGGTCATAAATTGTGTTTATAATAAAGGGAATACTAAAGCATTAGATTCTTAAATCTTAACCCTTTGAGCTCTTTCATTTAATTTTTCATTTATATGTTTATTCATCTGTCTGTCAGGCACTGTGTTAGTGCTTGGGATTCAAGGATGTTAAGTGAAAACAGATATTTCTGTTCTAGTAACCTCTGGTTTACTGTGGGAGTCAAATAATCACTCAAATATAAAACATAAATTGTATAGAATTACAATGAGAAAATGTGTAAAGAGAAAATGCCAACAACAGAGTAATTTATTTGTGCAAGTATATACAAGGAAAAAAGTGAGTGTATGATAATGAAACAGCTTGTTTTTTGTCATGGGCTTTCTTGTAAACATCATTTAAGATGCTTTTCAGGGGTATGCCCTTCCTACAAGCCTTCTGTGACTTTCCCAAAGTGATGTAGGGATAACATTCTCAACTATCTCATTTGCATTTCTCCTTCACTACCACTTTGGATTAAAATAATTTCCCTTTTTCACTAAACCATGAGCTCATTAGTGGCAAGTTTTTGTTATCTTGCCCATTGTTAGATGTCTACACAGTATGTGGAACTTATATTTATGTTCAGGCAGGAAGAAAAGAAAGAACAAAGAAGAATAAAATAGTAAGAGGAGAAAGTCCTGTTAAGCAGGCACTTCTTCAGGACCACGATACATTCTCTGGGCCCCCTAGCTTCAGCACAGCTGTGGTAAACAGCATTTTGTAAACTTCCAGCATCTCATCTCAAGGAACCCTGTAGTCGCTTTTAAATGATGTCAAATGTCATGTAACTGTTCATCTGGTGGCATAGGCACAGTCTGAGAGTGTGGAGAAGAGGAGTTACCTCTGGGGACAACTCCCAACCAAAGAGCTATAGGAATTATTGGATAAATATCCCACATTCTGATCATTTGAAGGAACTTTTTAAGAAATTTTATGAAAAAAATCATTGTTACAAATCATACATATTCTTTTTGTCTCTTATCGAATCTCTCCCCTTCCCACTCCCTCTCCACCATTTGAAGAAACTTTTTTGTGAAACACTCTACATGGTTGTGTAGAAGGTCGACAACTGGACTGAGTCCCACTCAATGGTAGATTGTTCAATGATGCACCCTTTACTGGCTGTCTTCCTTCCATTGATCACTGCCCTCTGTTCCTTTACTTTATTTCCTGAGAAAAGATTCCAAAATTTTTACCCAAGTCTGTGGTTCAGGCACTGCGGGGAGAGAAGATGAAAACTAAGACAAAGTTTTTAGTGGGAAGAGTCAGTAATTAATATCACATCCTGTAGAGGATTCCGCTGTGTCTTTTATTAAGAAAATAATTAGCATTAGCCGGATACTGATAATCTTCAAGAAAGCAGGTTGAAATGAATTGTTGGGGTATAACAAAGGGCCAGACTGAGAGATGAGGAATTATGTAGAATTAGAGTCTACTGCTGGTTCTCAATCTTGGCTAAACCACAATATTGCACAGATGTAAATCTTGCTGGTGGCCCAGACCTCCAACTGGTTGATACTAGTATCTACTCAAAGTTTATCATCCCTTCCTCCCTTTCCCTAATTCAGGGAGTTAGAGACAAGAATGTCACCTTTGAGCGGGGAACTTACTTTAGAATTTGATGATTGTTTAGCTTCCTATCTGCTCTATGGATGATTTTGTTTTTTTAAAGAGCATAACCTTTTCCCTGGTGATAACTGAGGAACACAATTATCAAAGTGAAAACCTCTTTAATGTCTCAGCTGGGCTGTGTGTAGTGGTGGAACGATAAACATGATAAAACTGGCTATATATTTTCAGAAACAGATAAACCAGTATGTGTGTAGTTAGATCAGTAGATAACTTCTTTCATTCATTGAACTGCCAACCTTTTGGATTTGGACAGTGGTTTCGATACTGACATTTTTTCAAGTAGAAAATAAGTGTACAAAGTCTAAATATTCATTAAGTTATTTGGAGCCACATAGTTTCAATTTTTGGTGTCAGGGATATTACACACAGGAAACATACTTAAACTTAACATCTTCAATTTTTAAATATGTTTAAACATTTTTAAAACATAGTTTCAGAGGAATACCTGTTATTCTATTTTCTTAAGTAGATTATGCACATTCAGAAGTGTTTTATACCCAAATCTTCCATTAAGATTCCAAATAATGGTTTAATGATTTTTTCCAACCCAGAAAAATATTGAGTGCTGATATAAAATTATCTTGCAGTAAATTTTAACAAAGAAAAATAAAATAATTTCCACAAATGTAGCCATTTTTCTACCTAGCACATTTCTAAAAAATATTAAATATGAGAACATGCTAATGATATTATTAAAAGTTACCTAAAATATATATGTATGATAATAGCAATTTTTATTTTCAGTAGAATTATGCAAAAAAAAAAAAAGAGAAGTGATATAGTTCAATTAAGGAGGAATTAGGTGTTTGGGCACTTTTTGCTTTGAACTTCATTGTGTTACTAGCTTAATTTTAATACAGTCCACCTCCTACACTATCCTAGTACCAAGTCAAAGATCAAGATGTACACTGTCAATTTTTTAAGAACATTGTAACGTTCAACTACAATACAGTAATATAAGCTGTACATTACAGTTCACAGAAAGTCACTTCTTGCAGTAGCAATAACGGGTGTTAGGGGGAAAGGGTGTGCTACTTCAATTGCAGTTAAACCAGGTTTCCATGAGTCGCTCAATCTTAAGAGGAGCCATGTATAGAATTCTGCAGAGAAAGCAAAAAATAAGTGACTATGAAATATGCTGATTTGGCTACAAAGCAGTTGGTTCAATTTTCACACGTATAACGACAGCTTCCGTAGGTTAGGAACTTAGTTTTGTAACTCCTCCACAACTTAGTATCTTGTGGATCATCTATCAGGGAAAAATGTCTCAGATTGTGAAATTTAGCTAAAATCTGGTCCATGGAAGCTGTTTAATCTTTCTATCACTCAGATATCTCATGTTAAAAAAAAAAAGTCTCATGATGATTGGGAAGACTAAATAAGATGGAGTCTAGGAAACACGTAGAAGAGAGCTCTGTATAGAAAAACTGTTCAAAAAATGTTAGCAATAATTATTCAAAGCAACATTTAAAACTAAATATGAGCCTGGAATCTGTGGATACATTTAGGATGCACTGAGGCTAATGTTGCAAATTTTGTTAATATCTAGCATATGAAAATAAAAAAAATCCCCCTTGTTACAATGTTCTGTGCCTTTAAGTAATTACACAGTTTGTTGTAGGACGAATACAATATAAATCTTAGAATAATTTTGACATTCCCATCCTGTGGTAAATGAGCAAAGAACTATTTTTTCCCCCAAAATGACAGTGATAATACCCATCGCTCAGATTTTATAAATGAACATTGAGTATATGTTATTTAGTTTAGAAAGTGTTAGTAAATGATTCCAGTATAATTTTATATTTAGAAACAGAGAAAAATACCATGGTTTTTTGTTACATAAACTTTTAATTATTTATGATGGCTGTGTTTGATTACAATGTGTGAGGCATATCAAGGAAATATAAATATGATTTTACAACAATGTATTTTTAATTTGAAAAAATATTTTTATTCTTTGAGCTTACCCCTGATAAAAGCACAACATTCTCCTTTGAATTAATGGTAGTTGACTTTAACATCTTAGCTTATCTTTTTAAACTATAAGATTCTAAATATACAGACCTTGTCTCATTTAGTCTTTGTATGTCTGGGGTCAAAATAAAACATACTTGGTGCTAGTACTTGTCTGGATAAAGAAAGAGAATGAGAGATTGCCTCAGATATGTCATGATGCTTCTGTGCACTTTGCATAGAACTTTACACTTAGTAAATCGGAGGAAGTGTTGGGAAATTAATGGATAGCAGTATGGCAAAGAGTGCTATGGTTTGAATGTGCTCTCCAAAACTTATGTTGAAATTTAATTGGCATTATAAAAATATTAAGAGGTGGGGCCTTTAAGAAGTGAACAGGCCATGAGCGGTCTGCCCTCATTAATGGATTAATGATGTAATCGCAGAACTGTGTTTTTTACCATGGGACTGGTTTTCTTTTGAAAGGATGAGGTTAGCCTGATTTTCTCTCTGTCTCATGTGCACACTGGTTCTTTCACCTTCCCCCATGCGATGATGCAGCAGAAAGGCCCCACAGTTGCCAAGCAGATACCAGTGCCATACCCTTAGACTTTCCAGCGTACAGAACCTTAAGCTGTAGCTCTTCTCTTTATAAATTTCCCAGTCTGTGGTATTCTGTTATAGAAATACACATTAGACTGACAGAATACTAATACTGAGAAATGGGGCTGTTAAGTATAACAAGTACACAAAAGTGTGGAAGTGGCTTTAAAACTAGGTAATGGATAGGGACTGAAAGAATTCGAAGGAGCAGGCTAGAAAAAGTCAATCCTGCCATAAATGAAGCATTAAGGGAGAACCTAGTAAGAACCCAGAAGAAGAGAAGAGCTATAAGGAAGGCCTAAATTTTCCTAGAGATTATTTAAGGGGCATGACCAGAATGTACATAAAAAAATGAATATTAAATGTCATCCTGATTTGGTGTCAAATGACAATGTGAAATAAGGTATTGGAAAATGGAGTAAAGGCCATTCTTGTTATACAGTTGCAAAGAACCTGGCAGAATTGTGTCTGTGTCCCAGGACTTTATGAAATGCAGAAATTAACAGTAGTGAAGTGGGATATCTGTCAGAAGAAATATCTAAGAAGCAAAACATTCAGGCTGCTATGTGATTACATTTAATTGCATGCAATGAAATACCAAAAACAAATGAACAACAACAAAAAAAAAAAAAAGAAAAGGAAAAAGAAAGAAAACAAGGAAAAAATACTGAAAGATAGAATGTACAATTAAAAGGAATTAAAAGGAAAGCAGAACAGAAATATTTGGAAAATTTAGAGCTTGGCCATGTAAAGAGTAAAAAGGTATGTTTAGAAGAGCAAACCATGGGTGTGGCCAACCAACCATTTTGAAGAGTTTAGTTTGGATAGAAAGAAGCCAGATGCTATTCAAGATAATGAGACAAAGATCCCCAAGGCATTTAAGGGGTCTTTGAGGCTGTCTCTCCCATTACAGGCCCAGAGCTGTAGGAGGGCAGAATGGTTTCCCATGATGGGCCTGGGGCAACCTCCATGGGCTTGCTGCCCAGAAGCCATCTTGGGTCTTGTATTAGTCTATTTTGGTTGCTTATAGCAAAATACTTGGAACTAGGTAATTTATAAAGAAAATGAAATTTATTGTTTACAGTTTCTGAGGCTGGGAAATCCGAAGTCCATCTGGTGGTGGCAGCAGTGACCCAGGAGTCTCACACTGCAAGATTGTGGAAGCAGAGAGAACAGAAGAGGAGAAAGACAGACTCTCCTCTCCTTTTAAATCCCTGAGAACCACACCCTGACCACTATTTTTAATCCATTTGCTACTGCATGGTCCTACAATCCAATCACCTCTTCAAGGCTCCACCTTTCAACTGCCATGATAGGATTTCCCACCCTCTTAACAGTCTCAGTGGGGCTAAGTTTCTAACATATAAAACTTGGGAGACACAATTCAAGTTTCAGTGAGTTTGGGGGGGGGGGCATAATTCAATCCATTACAAGTTTCTGCTTCCCACAGCACACTTCACCCATGCAGGCATGGCTCTATTGGGCCCTACTGAGGCTAGCACCACAACTTTGAAGGGTGCAAGTGGTAAGCCTTGTTGGTGTCCATGTGGTATTAAATCTGCTGGTGAGTAGAGTGCAAGAGCTGTGGGGACATACCTACGTCCTCCTATATTTCAAAGTATGTTGATGACAGGCTGGCCCAAGAAAAGACTTGTTGTAGGGGCAGAGCCACCCCAGAGAGCCTCTACTAAGGCAATGCTGAGCATAAATGTGGGGTCAGAGCTACCACTGAGAGTCCCCACTGGGGCATTACCTAGTGGAGATATGGGAGTGGGACAGCCCCATTCCAGAACTGTAGAACTGCTAGTGTACAACTCCAACCTGGGAGTGCTGCAGGCATACAACTCCAATCTGAAAGAATTGAAGCATCACTGAGCCCAGGAAAGCCATAGAGGCAGGGATAACTGAGGTCTTGGGGGCTCGATCCCCACCCCACTATGCCTAGAATGGGAGACATGGAGTCAAAGAAGATTATTCTCCAGTTTTAAGACAATTTTGTTTTCTCTGTTGGGTTTTGACTTATTTGGGACCAGTTACCCTCTTTCCTTGCCTATTTCTCTATTTTGAAATGAGAAAGTCTATCCTATGCCTGCTGTGCCATTGTATTTTGAAGTAGATAACTTGCTTTGCTTTCACAGCCAAACAGCTAGAGGGAATTTGCCACAGGATAAATCATGCCTTGCGTCTCAACCATATCTGATTTAGATGAGACTTTGGATTTTTGAGTTGGTGTTAGAATAAGTTAAGATTTTGAGAGCTATTGGGATGGAATAAATGTATTTTGCATTGTGAGAAGGATATGGAACTTGGGATGGAATACTATGGTTTCAATATTCCCACCAAAACTCATGTTGAAAATTAATTGCTTTGGAAATAGTATTAAGAGGTGGAACATTTAAGAAGCAATTAGGCCATAAGGACTTTACCTTCATGGATGGATTAATGCCATTGTTATGAGATTGGATTAGTTATCACAGGAGTGGGTTCCATAAAAGGATGAGTTCAGAACTATTTTCTCTCTGTCTCATGCCCTCACTACCCCTTCCTCCTTCCACCATTGGATGATGTAGCAGGAAGTCCCTGTCCTTTCCAGATGCTGAACAGATGCTGGTGACATGCCCTTGGACTTCCCAGACTCCAGAATTGTGAGACAAATAAATCATACGGTTTGTGGTATTCTGTTATAGCAACATAAAATAGACTAAGACAAAGGGATAATATAAGATACTTTCATAGAAAGTGTGACACAGTTTTTATTAAAGTGCTAACAAATACCATGGAATTGGGAACTTAAAAATACATTATGGGAAAGGAAAAATATTCTACAAACTATTAGAAGGAGGTTCACTATCCTAATGTACCATAAATCTATAATCTTGGCAAAGGGCAAGGTGTCTTTCTACTTGAGCTCTAGAGTACATACTTTAATCTAGGGTCAAAATTAAAAATTATACAATAGTATATTGAAGGAAATTTTATGATCTATGAATTAAATTAAAGCTTGAAGTCAGTAGTAAAACTTTTGTACAGCTGTCATGCATTCATCAATGTAAAGTAAGTCACTGTACAAATATTTTCTGGATGAATAAATCAATAAATCTACAATAAATAATTCTTGAATACATGTTTACTAGGAAATCTAGCTGGAGAGAATAGGAGAGAACTCCATAATCCTGAAAAGTTTAATTACTTGTTCAAGTTCCCCAAAATTTGAGATACATATTCTGGCATCTAAACTTTAAGGCTGGGGTTCCTTCTAATGAACACTCCTGAATCTTTTAAGAGTTGTTCATTGCTGAAAAGAACTCAGCATTATTGGGCTTTAAAATTGTGTCCTTAGTGTTAAAATCAGATGGAGATTTTGAATAATAGCACTGCCCTAGTAATCATGAAGCAACATTTTCCTTGGAGTCTATCAGATGTTTCCATTAGCAAAAATCAGTGGTGAGGCACTGTGCCCCTGGAGTGGCATTTGCTGCAATCATTTTATGCTTTAACAAGACAACCTGCATTTTATAACTTTGTAATCCCAGACTCTCCTCATTCTTCCTTGACTTTGGAAATGTCTCTAAATTTATTGCTAAGTAGAAATTGCCCCCAGGGGAAAAAAATAGTCATTGTCTATGAGAGAGAAATAAGGAGAAAGAGAGAAAAGACTAAAGAACCAAGTGTGTGTGTGTGTGTGTGAGAGAGAGAGAGAGAGAGAGAGATTATACCTCATCATTTTCATTGCTAACTTGATAAAGGAATCTTCAAAGGACTTTGAAACACAGAGAAAATATGAGGAGTCTTCAGAAGTTGGATTAAAATATTTCCTCTATATTGGATACCGGTAACTCAAATGCAACTCAGAAAAATATGTTTTTGTACTCTTTATCATACTTTAAGAAGTGTTACTAATCTTTCAGGTTTTGAATGTAAGGACGTGTATTCATACTAGCTCAGGCTAAAAGTCTTATAAATCACAGCACATACAGTTTTGTCTTCTTCCATTTTATAGGTAAACTGGATATAAATCTGTGTAAGCTCAAGTTAGGAAAACACACAAGTAATGATTTAGAATATAATGAATTGGCAATCTCATCATCATGACCTTGACTTGTTTTCAGAGACAATCCCAAAAACTTTTCCCAGGGATATAGCTTCTTTCACTGCGTATTTAAATCACTGTATATGGGGTTGTGAAATAATTATTGTAAGGCAGAAATAATGTGTTAGTTTATAATGTCTTGTAGTTCAAAAGCTAATTGATTTTCATGTGACTATCTTGCTAATAACTATGATGACTGTTTTTGAATTCCACAAATGTCACCATTTACATCAGATAACATCCAGCATGTGGTAATAGCTCTGATCACTTTATGTAAATACGCATTTGTTAGTTTTGGATATGGAATAATAAGAGAAATGGTATCTACATTTTCTAATTTCCCTGCCTTTGCTGTACATAGTAGCTTCTATTTGATCTCTAGCTGAAATTCATATAAGTAAATATATTCTCATGAAGACAGGGCAATTTTACATGGTCACACTATTGCTAATGGCTCTCATGCCTCTGCCAATACCAAAATTTATTTAGCGTTAATCTAAATCAATGTGTCAAGTCACTGTGACTTTTTTAAATGTCAGTTTTATTTAGTCTTGTAGAAAAAAAAAGAACGCATAATTTAAGTGACAAAGAATTGGCGTAAACACAAGCTGCTGCCTTCAGAATGGCTGCCCTTTCTTATACCATATCCCTTAAATTTTGTGCCATGTTATGTCTCCTAAATCTCTGCGTGAAGAAACTATAGCTAGGAAAGATATAGTAAATTTGTAAATAATGGACAGCAATACATAGCCCCCAAGGATCTGGGTAAGTGGTATGAGGAGGGCCCTCAATAATAGAGTAACTAACACTTAAAGACTTAGCTATGTTAATTATTATATTCTGTTTGATATAGAGATGATATTTAATAATTGACATAAAAGTCCAATGGTATATTTGGATTTGAGGTAAGTATAAAGGTCTAACATTATTTAAAGGGATGGCTCTTACTCAAGGAGTATGTGTACCTCTGTCTTAGTTCAGGATGCTATAATGAAATACAACAAACTAGGTGGTTTATAGATGACACAAATTTATTTCTCCTAGTTCTAGAGACCAAGAAATCCAAGATCAAGGCACCAGCAAATTTTTTGTCTGGTAAGGGCCCACTTCCTGGTTTATTTACAGCGGTCTTTTCATTGTATTCTCACATGGTGGAAGGGAGCTCTCTAGAGAATCTTCTGTAAGGGCACTAATCCCATTCATGAAAGCTCTGCTCCCATGATCTCATTACCTCCCAATGGCCCTAACTCTGAATTTCATTTCCTTAAGGTTAGAAACTTCAACATGTGAATCAGGGGGTAGGGGGAAGGGAGAACTAACATTTAGACCATAGTATTCTGTCCTAGGCCCCTCAAATTTATGTTCTTCTTGCGTGCAAAATACACTTATTTTATTCCAATAGCCCCCAAAATCTTTACTCATTCCAGCATCAACTCAAAAGTCTAAAGCACAAAGTCTCATCTAAATATTCTAAATCAGATGGGTAAGACTCAAGGTTTGATTTATTCCGGAGTAAATTGCTCTTCAGCTGTGCACCCATGAGATCTAACATGTAATATGTTTCCAAAATACAGTAATGGGACAAGCATAGAATAGCATTCCCATTCTTAAAAAAAAAAAAAAAGAAGAAGAAGAAAAAAGAAAAAAAAGAAATAGGACATAAGAAAGGAGTAACAGGTCCTAAGCAAGTCTGAAAATCAACAGGGCAAATTCCATTAGAACTTAAGGCTTGAGAAAAATCCTCTTTGGCTATACACCCTCCATGCCCCATGGGGCAGAGGTGCCACCTTCTGGAAATGATAGGACAACAGTCCTGCCCCTGCTCCCAGAATTGATTGGCAGTGGTTGGATGTCTAAGGCTATGAGAAGCCCTGCCCTCATGGCTCTGGGTGGCTGGGCCCCACCTCCATAGTGGCTCTGTGCCTGGGTTTTGAGCCAGCAACTTTCCCAGGCTGGAATCCCCTGTTGGTGATTCTACTGTTCTTGGATTAAGGAGGCAGCCACACTCTCCATGGCTCTGCTGAGCATTTCCTAAAAGAGGCTCTCTGCAGTGGCTCCATGCTCACTGGGGTTTTGCACTTTGGAGCTAAGATGAAAGGGAAAATTCTGTTGATTTCTGAATTGCCTTTGGGGTTATTCTTTCATTGTCTTGAATAATAGGTTCTAACTTCTGTTCAGATGGCTGACTAATCTCCTTATCAGGTGGATATTTGACCACACCCTTCATATTCTCTCCTGAACCGGCTCTTTCCTTCCAACATGGATAGGTGAGAATGTTCAAAATCTTCAATTCTTCTCCTTTTTGATTAAAAATTATGTCTTTAAGTCATTTTTCTCCTCACATTTTACTACGAGCAGTCAAAAGCAACCATAAACTTTTTCAACACTTTGCTTAAAAATGTCCTCAGCCAAATACCCACTTTTACTGCTCACAAGTTCTAACTTACATTGAACACTAGGACATAAATACAATTTAGCCAGATTTTTTTTTGCTACTATACAACATGGACCACCTTTTTCCCACTGTTCAATCATCTGTTCTTCATTTCTGTCTGAGACATCCTCAGAATGGCCTAACCATTCATATTTCTACCAACGTTCTGTCCAGATTATTTATGTCATCTATAAGAAGATTGAGGCTTTCTCTATAGCTACACTTTTTTCTTTCTGGGTTCACATCAGAATCACTCTTAACAGTCCATTCATGAGAGCATAAGCTGTTTCTAGCATACACCTCAAAGCACTTTCAGTCTCTACCCATTACCCAGTTATAAAGTTGCTTCAAAATTTTTAGGTATTTGTTACAGCAGCACCCCCATTTATCAGTGACAAATTTTTATCTTAGTTCTTATGGGATACTGTAACAAAATACCAAAAACAGATTGCATATAAACAAAATAATTTTATTTCTCACAATTATGGAGGCCAGGAAGTCAAAGATCAAGCTACTGCCAGACTTTGTGTCTAATGAGGACCTGCATACTGGTTCACAGATGGCTGTCTTTTCACCAGGTTCTCACATTGTGTAAGGGGAAGGGAAATCTGCATTCTTCTTTATAGTGGCACTAATCCCATTCATAGGGGCCCTGTCTGCATAACTGAACCACCTCCCAAAGGCCCCACTCCCTAATATATTGCCTTGGGGTAAGGATTTAACATTTTGGAGGAATACAAAAATTCAAACTACAGCAAACTTAGAGATAAAAATTTCTTGTTGGTCTGGACAACTCCAATTCTCTGGCTGCCCATTACATATTGTATTGTATTTTCTTTACTTGAAGTCCAGTACCCTCAGTGAGGGAGATGATGGTCCCAACCTATTAAGAATGGGGCAGCTTAATTACCACTCAATCTGCTGAAAAACTGAAAATAAATGGTCAGTCAGCAAGGATTAGAAGGATAGGTCTCATATTAAGTGTTTTTGACACACATACACACACACACACACACACACACACACACACAAACACACACAAGAAAACTTTGGGAGGAGTTGGATATACCTACTAGCTTGATTGTGGTGATGGCATCATGGGCTTTTGCATATGTCTACACTCATCAAATTGTACACATTAAATATGTGCAGGTTTTTTTTTTTTTTTTTTTGTATATCAATTGTACCTCAAAAAAGCTGTTAAGCAAAAAGAGAAATGACTAGAAGGAAAAATGAATCTGAAATTAAGAACATCTGCTGAATTGGTGACAGAAATTATCCTGAAAGGTTTGAGAGAGGAAAAAAAAAGAAAAACCTTTGAGTTGGGTGTGAAGGAAGGGCATGGAAAATTGTACTTTGAAAGCTTCTGTGGTGCTATAAAATTCAAGACTCTGTATGTTTCACAGATGGTAAATCTTACTTGCTTCAATGAATAGAATTTTTTTTAAAAAAGCAATTTTTAGCAACTTTGAGAGTTAGGCACTAGCAACTATAATGCCTGGAAACAGAAGAGTTATTTTATATGAATAAACTGTTATTAGGGATTCTTTATAAAGGAGAAGGAAACCATATACCACATTGGCAGAGTACTACATATTATATAAAATACATCTCTTCCTTCATATAAATACATGTATGTATCAGTTTCTATTTTAATCTCAAGCCAGCACTAATAGTTACATTACATCCATTTTAAGAATTAGATTTTTGCATTTATTTAACAATTAAAAGAAATGAAATGATTGGGGAACCTACATTGAAACTCAGGTCACCAAATTTTATGCTTTGCCCCAGGATATCTATCAGAGAAAATTCAAGGTTTATGGTAAAATGATGAATTCAGTGCTTGTGAAGTCACTAGTGGATAGTCATAGACTCTCTAGTAGATCAGGTTCAAATTGGATAGTAATTATAATAATTATTTTACTAACACCTCCTTCAGTGACTTCCCAGAGAAGTCAAACTATGTAATTGAAGAGATGGAGGAAGGGTTTTTAGAAACTTCCATTGAGAATGTTTTACATACTACTTTTTACTCAATCACCATCTGCACTACAATTTTTGGTCCTTTTTCTTTTTCCCCAATCCTCATCTAAAATATTGCTTCAGAAGTTACTAAACACAGTTGACCTCTTCAGGAAGTGCATTAAAACAAATTTTCTCAATTCTCATTTTCTTTAATTTCTCAGTAGGATTTGACATTTTTGACCTCCTTTTTGAAACTTTCATGGATATTCTCTTTTAAATGACTTCCTTTAAATTAGGTTAATAGTAAGAACATGAATATTTCAATGGTAAAAGATATCTACTTTAATTGTTTTAAAAATGCCACATCAATGATGTTTCTATCCCTTCTCTACTTTTTATTTGTGACTTTGGAAACCTTGTTAATATTCCTAAGCCTCAGCTTTCCTATTGTAAAATATAAATAATAATAGTGCTTACATTACAGGGTTGTTACAAAGAATAAATAAAATACTATATATATTAAGTATTTTACACATTCACTGGTATATATTAAGCATTTGGGAAACATAAACTGATTTTTTTTTTAAGTAAGAAGAGATATATTGAAAGAAGAACTTAAACACCCCTTAATACTTTGAAAGAGAATGCATGAGCTACAGAGTAGTTGGGTTCTCCATGAGGTAATATATCAAATGATATATTATATTTATGGGAGCTAACACAATGTCTGGTACATTATGGGACCACAGAAAATGTTATATATTCATGGAAGAACAAAGATTGGAGGTGGGCTTTAGGGACTGTTGGTTTTGTATAGTCAGAGATGATGGTGCAGTATTTGGGTGGCACTCCATTTAAACAAAGTCTCTCCTGTGTTTTGTTGAGCATAAAGATGTAACCTCAAAAGACACTTCTACTTTGAGCCTCCTACTAAATTTTGTATAATGAGGTTCAGTGTTTTTAAATGTTATGTTCATATTTCATCCGTCAATTTGCTTTTCTACATGTTTGCTGTCAGCTAAATGTAATATAAAGGTGAAAAAATGCTTCATTATGAAAGACAACTTTCATAATTCTTAACTGCTGTTATTACAGCAAATCACTCTAAATGAAACCTAGAAATATTTATTGGTATGAAATGGATATAATCCTGAAGATGTTGTGAAATTTATTGAATAGATGCCTACTTGAGAATATTTACTGAGTCTGATTTATCTGTCCCCTCTTTCTCAGTCTATGTCATTACTTTAATTCAAAAATTTATGATTTCCCACTTGTTTAATGGAAACGAAGCTCCAAATTTTCCTTGCCAATTTTTAACTTCACCGTATATTATAGTACTTTTTATTAAACCCGGTGTCAATCATCTCCTTCCCTGTGTGGAAAATATCCATTTACCTACTTGTTTCACAGATCTCATCTTGCATGCTTTGCAAATTGTAACCAATAACCCTATCAATCGGTCTTACTTTTCACCAAACTCCCACACAGACTCTATATTCTAGATCCACATTGTTCAATATGGCAGCCAATAGCCATACATGGCTTAAAGCATTTGAAATGTAGTTTGATCAAACTGAGAAGTGCTGTGAATATAAACTGCAAGGCAGATTTCAACAACTTAGTACTGCAATGTACAAAACATCTCATTAATTATTTTATGTTGATTACATGTTAAAATCCTAATACTTTGGATATAGTGGGCTATATTTGGCATATTATTAAAATTAATTTCATATGTTTCTTTTTAATTTTTGATGGGGCTACTAGAAATATAAAACTGCTTATGTGGTTGACATCATATTTATTTTGGACAGTGCTTTCTCTAGATAAAAAAGGACTAATATATGTAAATCAGGCACATTGCATTTTTGTTCCTGCTCTTGGACCTTATCTTATGAAATTTTCTTCATACGTTAAGCAAACATGCATTGAGTGACTACTAGTCATCAGCCATTTTTCTCAATATTAGGAATATAGAGATGGATAAGGTCTGATCCTCTTGGAGCTTACATTTTCATATGGGGTATGGAAAATAAAACAAGGAAATAAACATAATCATACTCTCAAATTGTGGTAAATGCCACCAAACTGGATGATATATTCGATAATTCCTGGAAAGGGAGATTACTTTATAGTTTTTCCAAAGAAAATTTTTATGAATAGGTCATATTTAAATGGAAATGAGAGTGAGAGAGTTTCAGTATCTAGTATCTTTCCAATTTGAGATATAAATACAAATAATTTACTTTTAATGTAAGTGTACATTCTGATTGATAGTGGCTGTTCAGAATGCTGTGATTTATTAGCCATGTCTATCAGGGTCTAAAAGAGATGAATGATACACATTGTGCCATGTATTTTCTGAGGCATATCTTATAAAAAAACTATTCAAACAATGCTATTTATTTCATAATAAATACATTATCAAGTGAGGCTCCGCTCCAAGATTTAAGCTCTATCTTTGGAATCAAGGGAGAAAAAAAAATGATCTAGAAACTTAGTCTATGTAACAACAGCAACAACAACAAAAACCTAGTTAATTGTAAATAGCCTAAAAATGAATCGAACCTGCAGATCTTTAATAAGTCCTTTCCTGACTTCTCTATGTATAGATGGAAATTTATTAATTACATTTAATATGTTTTTTGTTTACCCTAAATTTGGCCAATTTTCTTTTTATCAGTTTATATCTGGATGTCTGGCTGAGCCCTGGACCATCTGTGAAGGCAGAAAGGCAGATGTTCCAAAAGGATGCACAAATCACAGGATCCAGACCAACAGATGGTGTAAAATAAAAGAAAATCTAGAAGTAGTACTTGCAGGTGAAGTTAGTGTACTGAGGTCTGTTACATGCTATCCCAGGTATGCCCCTGAGTGACTTTTTCCATTTCTCTGACAATCGTCAGATTTCACTCAGTGGCAAATTTCAATGACATTGGTTTTTCACGACATAGAGAATTACTGGTGCCGTCCATGAGAATCTTCTCCACTAAATGCTGGGACACAACTTTCTGGGCAATTAGTTCTATCTTCCCCAGATAATCAAACATTAGTCATAATAGTTTTTGAAATACTCTCACACTTTTTATATATTTTGAAATTCGTTTATGATATTTATAAAGATTTAATTTACCTTGCTAATTTGAATACACATTTTCAATAAAATAATAATTGTTGCTTTGCTTCCCACAGATTTATCACTCCTCTTCCCCTGGGTGACTGAGCTGCAAAAGGATTACTCAAAGCCCATCTCTTCCGAGCAGTGAGAAGCCCCAAAGGAGTTAATCTTCTGGAACCCTCAAGAGTGAGGTATTCCTTCCTTGGGAATTTAACCAAGAACTGGGGTTCTCGCCCCACATTTATTCTCCAGACCAGGAAGTTACAGAAAAGAACATAGGTGGGGTTATAGTTTAACAATATAGGTTGGTAACATCAGCCAAACAAGCAAAGCGACATTCCATAATGCAATTTGCAAGAGGTTAAGTCGATGCACCAACAAAAGCTTGATCTTAGCAAACATTCTCTCTCCCCACAGCAATTTCCCAGTATCTTTACATATTAATCAGCAACTTGTCTGTCCTTGAGCCAGCAATCTTGCTGTGCTGCAATTCTTTATTTTACACCAGAGACTTTTAGCCTGGGGAAAATTTCCTGTCTTTTGCAAGGTTAACATTTTTATATTTACTTTTAAAAAGTTAGGCTAAACTTAAAACTACAAGAAACTAGGCCCTGTGAAATAAATTTGCTTTATTGTATACTCCACAAATAAATATTACTACTATTCTTAATCACTTTTGAGAGTCTTCTTTAGTGCAACTTGCTACATTCGTATTTCATTACAACAGATAAACACACATTAATCAATGTTAGTAAAAGCCAATATCCTTACTTTATTAATCTAGCAAACCTTTATTTAGCACCTCTGTATATCAGAACCTATTCTAAATATAGAGATTTAAGATTATGAGAGTCATATTCTTGATGAGATGGAATGAGGAGAGTCTACACTATAAGAAACAAAACAACTAATTATAATATGAAGCAGAGAGATTCTTCAAAAAAAAATCACAGGCAAAATGTTATGGAAATACAGAGGATATATTTATTGATTTTGCCTAAGTCCTTCAGAGAAAACATTACAGTAGAGGTAACCAATAAGTTTACCCTGATACATTAATAAGAATTCACCAAGAAAGATGGATTAGAGCATCTCAAAATAGCATTGATAGATAGGTTAGCTCAAAGATTGTTTAAAACAAAGCCAACCTCAAAACAAAACAACAATGATAAATAAATCCTTTGGATTGTTTTGTTAGACTGTTAGACAAGTTGTTTGATGTACAGTGATGAAAAACCTAACTAAAAGTGTAGGTGGGTCCAGTTCGTTAAGGCCATTGAGTACTAGAGGTTACTGCTCCCTAGAAACTTTTAGTAGCCATAGCCCTTTGGAATTTTAGGTAAACAGGACATGATTATCTTACTTAGTTAAATTTTAGGGGATGTTAGTAGTTGTCCAACATTGACAAGGTCATGAGATTCATACAATCTTGTTATTTAGAACCCTAACTTGGTTCTGTTTAGCAAGCTAAGCAACTCAAGGGATTAGGTAAAGAGCCTTTAGGGTCAACCTAGTTAGCTTTTCCTCAACTCTGCAGCAAGTAAAATGAAGGAGGTAATAAAAGATTAAACTCTTCAAGAACGTTAATGTCAGGAAAGATAAAGAAGGCTGAGAACTATTCCTGACTAAAAATAAACTAGAGAAATAAAACAGTTAAATGCAATGCCTATCCTGGATTGGATCCTGGATCAGGAAAAAAAATGTTATAAAAACATCAGAGGAACAATTGATGAAATATCAATATGGATTGTATACAAATAGTTCTGTATCAATGTTGAATCTTCTGAATTTCATAGAATTTACTGTGTTCAGAGAATGCCTTTGTTCTTAGGAAATACACACTGAAGTGTTTAGGGGTGCAGGAGCATGATATTTGCAACCTGTTCTCAAATGGTTCAGGAAACACACAAATACACAAGGAAGGAAGGAAAAGGGGTGATAAAGCAAATATAAAACAAATGCAGCCAAATGCTAGCAATTGGTGAATCTGAGTGAAGGTATACCAGAGTTCTTTGTACTATTCTTGCAACTCTTTTGTAAGTTTGAAACTATTCAAACTAACAAATTAAAAAAGAAGAATATAGTAGATATTTTTGCTAATAGGATTTCTCTCCAAAATATAGTACTGTTAAGTCAAAAAAGCAAGGTGCTGAAGAGTCCATAGTATATGCATCCCCACTTACATCCGAATGGTTAAAATAAAAAAGGACACACGCAAGTATATGCTCAGGCTACATAAAGACATTAAGAATAGTCATACTTTGACACCCGGACAAAGATACTGGGAACTAGAGTTTCCATCTCTTGCAGCTATTTGATATTTGTGGTATATTTACAGAAGTGTCTCTTGAAGTCACATCAGTGGTGGTTCTGCAGGACCTGAATCCTATAATACTGCTCCTTTCATCAGTGAAGCTATCCCAAGTCCTTAGTTTCTCCTAATCAAGAGGGTCTTTTCAAATTTTCACTTTGAGTTTGATGCTGGTAGGTAAAAATACAGTTAATTGTCATATATTGATCTTATATCCATGAAATTTTCTAATTGTATGTCATTAAGTCTAATTTTTATATAGGTCCTTTGGATTTTCTATAAACACATTCATCCACACAAAAAAAAAGTTTAATTTTTTTCTTTTCAATGCTTTTTGTTTGTTTGTTTTTTTATTTTTATCTTTTTTACCTTTCTAACTAGCTAGGACTTCCAGCAAAATGTTGGAGGGAAGTAGGAATAGCAGGTATCCTTAGCTCATTCCTTAACTCAGAGAGAAAGCTTTGGATAATTCACCATTAACTATGATATTTGCAGGTACAGTTTTTTGAGAGTTGTAATCATGAATAGATAGTGAGTATAACCAGATTTTTCTGCATTTATTGAGGTAATAATGAGATTTTTTTCCCTATTCTGTTATTGTGGTTAATTATTGATAATTACATATTAAATCAATCTTCTATTCCTTGGATAAACCCGTCTTGTTTGTGACGTAGTATCATTTTCATGAATTGTTGAATTCTACTTGTTAATCATTTTGTTCAAGATTTTGTATCTATGTTCATGAATAAGAAGACCTATGTATTTTTTTAAAAAGTCTGATTTCACCAAGATTCAATAAATATGCATCAGACCTAGCCTTCTCCAAATCCTTCCCTCCTCTTCGTTTTCTTAAAAGCTTACACAATGAAAGGAACATAAGATCTTTCTAATGCTCCTTGTTTAGAAAACTGCTCTCAGACTTTCTTCTTCTGAGTTTTTTGAGGTAATCTGTTCTATAAATGAGCCAAAGACTGCATCTATGTATTGGTCCATAGGTTGTTTATCTCTTCACTGCAAATTGAGAACTGTTAGTTCAAAAACCCACCAATACCAAACTCAAAGTTTTCACATATTCAATTGTTTTTTTAAATTACCCAAACAAGTAAATTTTTAGACATGTAGAGACTGCGTGCTTTGCATATCTCATAAAATCTCCTCTAGCACCTGTTGGGCATGGATAAAAGAGGGCATTGTTGCTACAATACTTTAAGCCAATACTTTAAGCAAATACTACCCTTTGGGGCTCTCTGACACAGAGAGACAGATTTCCTATCATGCTGCTGAATGACATCACTGAGACAAAGAAGCCCATCTTCCACCTCGCTGTCCCCCAAGAGTTTCTTTACCCTCTTCCTCTCCTGCTCCCCACTCTGCACAATCATAAATCTCTGGATGGTGTCATGCTCTAAAGAACTACCCCTTTCATGCAGCCATGTCTTAGCACCACTCAGTAAAGTTTGGTGTATGTTACTGCCTTTTGTGGTTCTTTTTTCTTGACCAGCCCCCAAATCCTTCGAACCCCCTGCATTGTCTAAGCTTTAACCCAGCATCAGTACCAGTAAGTTTATCACTGTGTTTGGAAAAGCCCAAGTTCTTTCAATGTTACTTCTCAGTGGAATGATATGAAAAGCATTCTGCAAAATTTATCTAGCTAACACTGGCGGGTGTTGAGTTGTGACATCTCCTTCCCCTTTACATTATTTCTCTTTTGATATTAAATATCTTATAATTAATATTGGTTATCAGCACCAGAGTATGTACATATATAAGTATATATAAATATACATAAACATGTGTGTGTGTGTATATATATATACATAACTTCTCAACAGTTAATAAGAAGAATGGACTGAAGAGACAATCAGACACCTAGACTGAGTGTATTTGTGGCCACAAAGAAATTCTATAGAAGGGGAATGTAGCCAGAACCAATAAAATTGTTTTTCAATCAAACCAGGATACAAAAGGCAAACATTTTCTAACTTCCTAATCTTTTTCAGGCTCAAGACCTTCTGTGACAACCCTAAGGGAGGTTCACTGTTCAGATGAATGACTTAATTCAACAGTTTGAGCCCAAGATTGACCCTGGGCTGATAATCTAAAGCATATTTGATTTTTTTAATACTGTCACACTACTGTTTCGCTACACTTGGCTGCCTGAAGATTCTGTAGAAAGGTATCAGGAACTTAAAAATTTCCCATATTGACAGACTGAGCTGAAGTATCATGATACAGGAATCTGAATTAATTCAGTAATTCTAAACACCCAGATGAATTATGCAGAGAAAATAAAGGTATTTTGATTTGCCACAAATGACTCTCAAAGATTTTGATGAATCTGAAAAGTCGATCATCAGTTTTTTCTTGCTTTTCTTTTCTGTCTACCACATTCCCTTCATTTTAATTAATCCCTTTTATTTATAAATATTTATTTCTTTCGCAACATGTCTTGTGAGTGACAAACTGTGACTTTTTGCCCAAGGTTACATCTGTAAAAACTGGATTCAAACTCCAGGTATTTCTAAATCTAAACGCTGTCCTGAAAGAAGCACTAGGTCCAGTTCCCTGCTAGTGTCCTAATTCTAGCATGCCGGATGAGCTTGTTCCCACTGTTGTATAAGCCCTCCAAATCCGCTCAAAAACTTACTGTACAGTGTCCCAATTGGGGGAGGGGAAAGGGGGAGCCAGCATCAATAAGGACAGTCTCACCGAGTTACTTAGCCTTTTCCCTGTTTATGCTTTATTTGTGCTTTTCTTGTCCCCTTGCTTCCCAGCTTTCTTCGATTATTCACTCTCAAATTATAGTCAACCGTTTCTCCATGTAGCATTCCTGTTTTGCTATTGCCAGTCCTCTGATTTTTTTTTTTTTTTTCCATTCTATGGTGTAAATCACTCTCTTAAGCACTTGGATAATAGCAGATCTATGACAAAAAAGAAAGTTGCATATATAAATAAAATAGAAAGGAAAGAAGGAAGGAAGGAAGGAAGGAAGGAAGGAAGGAAGGAAGGAAGGAAGGAAGGAAGGAAGGAAGGAAGGAAGGAAGGAAGGAAGGAAGGAAGGGAAGGAAGGAGGAAAGGAAGGAAAGAAGGGAGGGAGGGAAACTGAGTCTAGAGGTGGCCATATAATTGGTAAAGGCTATGGGCAATTGCACCATTTCATGGTTTTAGAGTTAACTTATTTTCCTATCTTTTTTCTTAATAAAACATTAATTGTGATATTTATAGTGCTATGGGGGAAACAAAATCTTTACCCTCTGTCTCCTAATTGACATGATTGATTAATCGATAATATTCCTCGTTCCATTGCAGTCAGATAGTTACAATATTCCCCTGTGTTGGACTGTTGTGAAATTCTGTTGGAATATTGGACTGAACAGGATAGGAGCTCAAATAGAGGCTGGAAAAAAGGTTGCTGTGTTTTGATTTTTAGAAATGACAGCCAGAAGGAAGGAGGTAAAGAGCGTGAGTCCCTGAACAGATCACCCACGATATTCTAAACCTGAGTAAGTAGGCTCCACAGTGAACAAGTGTCTGTTTAATAAAGAGGTGGTAGGCATTGGAGCTTGAAATTATGGGTCACTTTTGATTAAATATTGATCACAGAAAATAAGCCTTGGCTTTTGGTGCTACAGTCCCACTATCATATGCAAGAATTTAAATGCCAGCACTTATTAAAACTAGCTTGAGCAATAATGGAAGACCAGCCTGGGGATGATCCTTTAAAAAAACAAAAAAAGACCTATAATTCTCCTCAAAAATAATTAAATCTTCACAAGTTGGCAGGGTGGTTGATGGAAATTTTTTTAAAACTTTTTTTGTGTGTTTGGGAGGGGCAGTGTGGTTTAGAGGAAAGATCACCAAATTTGGAGTCCAAATATTATATAAACTGTATCATATATTAACTGTGATTTGTCACCAGTAAATTGACATCTCTAAGCCACTACTTTCTCATTTCAAATATGGACATTATAACACAGACCTGCAAGGATAGCTGTTAGTATTAAATATGATAATTTATGTAAAAGAATCAAGTCTCCTGCCTGGGATGCATTAAATGTTAAGTATATCTTGTTCTCTGTAGTAATCTGAGTTTCTCTCCCGGTACCTGGTATGCAGTCAGTACTCAATATATGGTAGCTGCTATTATTACTGTTGACATTACTATTATATTTGTTTTGTTAACTTTTCTACCACTACTATTCTACTGTTTTATTCAGAATCAGGCAATGGGTTAAGGATTTTTTCTTTTTCTTAATATAGATGTTGTTATAATGCCCCAAGAGGAATTGCTTTTAACCTCTATTCATTTTACTTTCTTACATATTTTTATTGACTTTTATATTGAAATTCTCCTCTCAGTGTATTTTAACCATAATCTTTGTTTACGGGACCCAAGCCCCCAGCATATAGTAATAAGTTGCTTATTAAAAGGTGACATAAATTTTTATTAGAAAATAAAAATCAATAAAACATATTTTTTTCCTTGACAGAAGTTAAGTGAACACATCATCTGCAAAATCAGGTTTTTGCCTCATTATGAAGCTCATATTTTTAGAGTAAAATGGATTTTTTTTTCTAGCATTCAGTTGTTAGTATATACCGGAAAACTTTATTGATTTAAATCTAGGGCTGACGGAGTGCCAGATCAAAATACTGGTAGTATTAAATAGTGCAGCATCTTCAGCAAAGAATTGGGGGCTGCCAGGCACAGGCAAAAAGTCTTGCCAGGGGATTTCAAAGCCAGGTTTAGGGAAAAGGGCTTCATATCTGAGGGTCGAGCACAGCAGTGAGAGCATCCTTGGAAAGGTAGCCATTTTATATTCACTGACTTTACCACTCTAGTTAATTTAATCATTTAGTTATTCATAAAACATTTATTGAGTGTCTACTATGTCTCAGACGTTATGTTAGGTGTTGTGGATAGAGGTCTTTGCTTCCACTCTTCATAGAGTTTATAGTCTGCAAGGGGATACACACACATATGTCTCTTTTGGAGAAATGTGCATACAAGAGATTAGTCAATTTTTAAATTGTGTTTTCATTTTTTTACTATCAAGTTGTAAGAGTTCTTTATATATTATAGAGATTAACCCTATATCAGATACATGATTTGCAAATACTTTCTGCCATTCTGTAGGTTGCCGTTTCACTGTTATTGTTTCTTTTGCTGTGCAAAACTTTTGGTTTGATGTAGTCCCACTTGTTTATTTTTGTTTTTATGGTATGCGACTTTGTTATCTTACCCATAAAATCATTACCAAATCATTGTAATGAAGGTTTTCTCTTCTGTTTTCTTCTAGAAATTTTACAGTTTCAGGTTTTATACTTAAGACTTTAATCCATCTTGAGTTGATTTTTGTGTATGGTATATGATAAAGGTCTAATTTCATTCTTTTGCATGTGGATATACAGTTTTGACAAAACCATTTGTTGAAGAGCCAGTTCTTTCCCTACTGTGTATGCTTGGCCCTCTCCTCAGAGATCAGTTGACTATATATGCATGTATTTATTTCTGGGCCCTCTATTCTATTCCATTGGTCTATACTGGTATGTCTGGTTTATGTCAGTACCATACTGTTTTGATTACTGTAGATTTATAGTATAATTTAAAAATGAGGAAGTGTGATGCCTCCAGTTTTCTTCTTTCTCAAGATTGGTTTGGCTATCTATAGTTTTTTGTGGCTCCATATGAATTTTGGAATTATTTTTTCAATATCTGTAAAAAATTCCACCAGGGTTTTTGTAAGTATTGCATTGGCTCTGTAGATCATTTTGAGCAGCCTTTATTATGTTGAGGTAATTTCCTTCTATTCCTACTTTGCTGAAGGTTTTTTTTTTTTTAATCATGAAAGAGTGTTGAATTTTGTCAAGTGCTTTTTCTGCATCTATTGAAATGACAGTGTGATTTTTTTTTTATTCTGTTAATGGGATGCATCACATTAATTTATTTTCATACTTGAATCATCCTGCATCCAAGGGATAAATCCCATTTGGTCATGATGTGTGATCTTTTTAATATGCTATTGGATTAAGTTTGCTACTACTTTTTTGAGGATTTTTGCATCTATATTAATCAAGGATATTGGCATGTATCTTTCTTTTTTTTTTTTTATCTTTATATTTTGGTTTCTTTGTCTGGATTTGCAATCAGTATAATGCTGGCCTCAGAAAATGAGTTTGGAAGTGTCCTTACTCTTCATTTTATTTGGAAGAGATTGAGAAGTATTGGAATCAATTTGTATTGAAGTACTTGGTAGAATTCACCAGTGATGCTACCTAGTCCTGAGCTATTTTCATTGCTGGGAAATTTTTGATTATCAAATCAATCTCCATACTAGTCATAGATCTGTTCAAACTTTCTATTTCTTCATGCTCTAGTCTTGTAGATTTTATGCTTCTAGGAATCTATCCATTTCTTCCATGTTACACAGTCTGTTGGAGTATAATTGTTCATAGCAGTCTCTCATGGTCCTTTTTTATTACTGTGGTGCTCAGTTGCAATGTCAGCAAGATGCAGTCTTAAGTGCTAGGCCCTCCTTCCCCCAACCCCGACACACCAATTTAGTAACAATTCATATATGAAATCCCTTTGTGAAAAACCAAAAACTGGTTGAGAGGCTTTTGCACCCCAGGGAAATGAAACCAGACTCATTGAAGCCGGCAGGGAGATTTTAAACACCTGCTCTCCAGAGCCCTTTTCCCTGGTACAACATCACATAATCAGAAAAAGAACCCCCAGCTCCCCAAGGTTTCTGAGGAGGCTCCTCAGAGGACTGGCTTCTCTCTTGCTGGTCTTGGTGCTTTGATGTGTTCAGCAGAGTCAGGACACCCAGGAGAGAATGGAGGCAGTGGCTTGGGCTAGTAGATGCCATTGATCCTCCCTGCTGCCCAACCCAGAGTATGTGGACAAAAACCACAGCTGTCTGCTTCTCCCTGGGGAGGGAAAAAGTTGATAGAGGCCCCTAGAATCTCTGGCTGACATAATTGGTGGAGAATCTATTTTTTTCACTTTTTTCAAAATTTTAACTCAATGTTTAGTCCACAGTAGAATTTAAGTAAAAATTGAATGGATGTGAATACCATAGATTAATTGTAGTTACAAATCTTCACCGTGTGATGTTTAGTTTGTCAGAACAATTTGGCCTTTGGTTATGATAGAGAAGAAAGGGTTTAATCTTTTTAGATTTGAAGCAGGTTTGCAGAACTCGGTGGGAAAAAATAAGATAATAATTAGGGAGGGCAATGGGATCCAAATGGCAAAATTAGAGAGAACAAAGTAATAAAAAAATCCAGAAGAAGTATCATAAATGAGGACACTGGGTGGTGGCTGCTATATCTTCTGTGGCAAATGTCTTCTTTCTCTCCTTATTACACCTTGAGACCTCCTCTTTCAGAGATAACCACATTTAAAGTGCATACCTGCCAGCACCCACATCCCTTTCTCTATCTGCATCAGTCTTTAAAGAATATGTAAGGAGATCTTAGCATCCTTTCCTTTGCTCTCACCAGTGAGATATATACAGGAACTGTGTGTGAAGTATTATTTATGTTTCTACCTTGTGGGAAATCCATGACAGATTACTAGGCTTCCATGTCTGTCAGGAAATATTAAAAGGATCCCAGGCATTTTAACAAATATCCTCCACTTAACCTCTCTTCATTAACTCCAGAGTAATCTGGGTCTCAGGTAATTAGGGATTCCTCCTTCAGGTACTCTACAGCTCTCTTCCTATGGACACTTCTATCATCCAGGAGAGTACACACAATGAAAACTACCTATTAAGACAAAATTCTACAGAAGAAATTGTTCATTTGGTGTTGTCACCTCCAGTTACCACAGCCTTGACTTTGATATGACATAGGACATGAAGACAATTTCCAAAGAAGTCATGTTAGATATACATGCTACTCAGCCACATTCCCAGCTCTCCAATTCTTCTCTCTTTCCAGCCACAGGAGAAGACTGTGTGACCCTAACTCAGACATGGCCATGGGCATCCCCTTACCAACAGACTGTCAGTAGACAGGACATGGACCTCTTCCAGGTGTAAGTATTTAAGAGCTGGCTCCCACTCAAAGGTGAGTTGAATGTAATGGGGAGCTGAGCCCTCCATCCTCACATGATAACATGAAGAAGAAATATACAATTCTGGTTGGAGTCACTGATATTTTAGTGTCTCTTCCCATTGCATGACTTAGTCTAAATTGATAAATATGGAAGCATTTTAAAAGGTCCTGAGGACTCGGGGGCCAATAGAATAAGTTTCTCACTGACAGGTACTTTTAAAGGGGCCACTATCACGTGAGTAAAGCTGCACTGGAAATCTTGCTAAAGAAACAAGAGTTCCATCATGGCACTGGAGTCACTTTAGCTCTCTGTTCAATTTCACATTTGTAAAAAATGAGGATTTAACTTAATACTCTCTAGAGTCCCTTTCCACTCTATGTCTCTCTAACTTCTCTCCACACTTTGTATTTTCAGCACCATTTCCCACCCCCACATACATAATTAACTCACACTGAGTGTCCAAACAAGAGGAACATCTTTAAAAAGTGTAAAGACCTTCATTTAATGATGCAATTTTTCAGCAGTATGCTGCCAAAACTCTTAGCATGGGCAAGCATGCATTTGACTATTCTCTGTAAAACAAACATTATAGAACTGTTAGCATATGTATTTGTTTCTACTTGTCCTATGAAAGAGAAAGCAGTTTTTGGGAGAAACTCACTTCTTGTCATAAAGGTCAGTATTTATGCTGGCATTAGTGTGAAACCTGTTGAGTTCTATCTCTTTTCATTATCCCACTCTCTCACCCACACACATATAACCAACTACTGACAATTCCACTATTTGAGAGTCTGTGATACACATTAACCTATTCCCATCCCCACTGGCATTAGCTCAATCTAAGTTACCTTGCTTGCTGCAACCCCTCCTAACTTGTCTTCTTGATGGCACCTTTGCTCCTCTGATATATTTTCTTTCAAGTCTTTTTTCCTCGTGCAGTTTATTATGTCAGGACAAATCTCTCATCCCTCTTCTCATTCATTTAGAAATTTTTATTTTTCCCCTAGGAGATTTTCTCTGCCTGCCCCTCTTCAATTAAGAAAAAATTTCCTTGACATAAACTCCAAAACAATGTTATTTTCATTTTCATGAGACTAGAGTAGCTAACTACTTTATGATTTCTTGCTGGGATTGCTGCAATTGGTGGTCTTAGAATTACTTATCCTGTTCCTGTGTGCTCTTCACACTGCTAATGATATCTTCATACTGGAAAAAGCCCAACTAGAGTTCAACAAAAAAGAAACCTAATGATCTTCTCCTTAGCTACCTATTTCTCTTATTGCACCTCCTGATGAGCTGCAATCTCACATTAGGTGTTAGATCCATTGACCCAAAGGAATTTCCTTGAGTAGAGCAACTTTCTCTTGCTTCAGACAATTGAAGCTTTGCTCCTCAGTCTTTAATATCCTTGGATCTAAATGTTCCCCTGGCTAACTTCTAATGGTCTCTGAGAGCCCACTCAGCAGGGAATTATTTTCTTAACTATCTAGGAAGTATGATTTTCTTAATTAATCTAGGAAGCATTTTCTTAACTCTGTAATGGGTTAGGTACTCCTCTCCTATTCTTTACAATTTTCTTAGCATTTTGCCAACGTTCATCAAACTGAATTTTTATTTTGAGTTTGCTTATTTGTACCTTCCACTCGAGTTGAAGTTCCTTAAGGGCAAAGCTTATTTTTCATTCACATGTCTAAGGCAAATCTCTTATCTTTCCTGGAACTTACATCCTTCATCTGGAAAATAAACTTAACAACTTTGCTTCTGACAGCTTTGGACCTTCAGAAAACCAATCTAAGGTAATGGACATAAAACTGGTATATTAACAATAAAATACTGCACATGTGGAAGGGAATATATTTCAGTTCCTAGCATAGAGTAGACTTTCAATACATTTCAGTTGTTGACAATGCAAACTGGAACCTAAACAACATGTGTTATTTAAGAGGGTTAGTCTCTACCCAATCATCCAGATTCTATCAAAACCTAGACATAGCAATCCCATCAAATTGAGGCCATGAATTTTCTTCTCCACAAAATTATCAGGAAAAAAGTATTGTTCCAATGGCCTATTGAGGCTGCAATTATTCAAATTTAGAAGTTTCCACTTGTCTTGTTCCAAAGCAGTACTTTGGATCCAAAGTCTTCCAAAGAAGAATTTGATCCATGTATTCTTCTTTCTCTTTGCACCACACAGCTATTGTTACATGCGTGCATTCCTTCATTCATTCATCATTTACTGTGTAATAGGCAGGATTCTAGGGAAATATTTGAAGATCTGTAACTGCCCTTCCTATTGATATAGGAGATGCTCAGTTTTCCTGGGCTCAGGTTTCAGGACACACCTCTGGGTTTTAAGCCATTCCCTGAGGTTGCAGGTCCCTGGTCTTGGCCCTCCCTTAAAGAAGAGCTACTATTGCCAGTTAGACCTATTTTCAGCACCAACATGGGGAAAATGAGACCACAAGGTGCTGGCTTTTGCAAATCCAGTGGTTGGGTGAGCTCAGTAGAGAGGGTTTATGTAACCTTGATGGCTGGGCATGCTCAGTAAAGTGGAGTTTATCTTCTGAATGACCTTCCACTAGAGGTGCTATAGAACACAGAACATTCTTGAATATGCCTGGTGCATGCTCCAGGAAGAGACCAACTAGTCACGTACAAGACTAATGTTACATAGCTGGGAACCACCCCCTTAATTTAATATTCATTAGATAGAGAAACTATAAAAGCCAAATATCAGCAAAAGGTGGGGCTGTTGCTCACTCTCCTGGAGCCAGGAGAATGTATTTCTTTCTTTTTGTATCAAACTTACTGTCAGCAAGCAGTCACTTATTCTCTTGAGCTAGCCTCAAAGTATTGAACTTTAAGTATGCATTTCTTACTTTTGTGTTAAACTTGGTGTGGGCTCTGCTCAGTCTCTGGAGCTATGCCACTCTCTCTGTGAAATCTGTATCTCTTATTCAGGTTTATATAATGATATTAAACCTGTTCTCACTATCTACTGTGACTCTGTTCTTGACTTCTTTCCTGTGGCAGAGTCAAGAACCTGGTATGAGGACAGGGTATGTTGAGGCTGACTATCAGGCTCCCCCAGACCCAACATCACTATCAAGGGCCCTATTGATTAGTGAAGGAGATAAGTGAAAAAAACAAAAAAACAACAAAGCATAAAACAAGAGTAACACAGGTGGTAAGGGCTCCAAAGAGAGTCCTCATTGAGTGCAATATTGGCAACAAAAGCACTCAAACAGCGTGTCAAAGCAATGCCTCATAAAGAGAAAACAAGTTATTTGGGTCTTAAAAAATGATTAGGAAAACATAGGATACTGTTTTGGTGGGAGGGGGTAGGAATTCCAGACAAACATTTTCTAGCACATGAAAGTTAAGGTGGCAAGAGAGATTGCATGAGACATTTAACATTTAGGAAAGTATATGTTTTAGAGAACCCAGGCTTTAGCATGGATAAGGAGCTGTTGTTTTGGGTCTAGTCCAAGGAGAGCTTCTGGTTTCCTCTAGGGTGGTCATTTGCATCCTGTGAGCCAGGGGGAGGCCTAGTAGTGTTTCAGCAGAACGATGTGAGCAAGCAGAACGTTAGATCATAACTTAGTGAAAGAGGGAGGCACCATTCTGGGTCTAGAAATAAATAGGCTAGCACACCCGGTGCTAAAAAAAATATGAATCAATGCTCTAGAAAACTGTAAGTGATGACTTTACTATAGTACTTTTTTTAGTGCTAATTAATTTCTCTTTGCATTTATTTTATGAAGGAATTATTTTCTAAGTGAAGCCTTGTGTCAGGTATTTGCCAGTGTTTCATCTCTTATGCTAACTCTGATTATTTGGCGCTAGTCACCTGTATTGCTGTGTTAAGAAGGATTCTGAGGCTCTAACCAGGATCTAGGGGAAAGAAAAGTTGATTGAATGGTGGTATATGTTATGGCCAAAGTAAAGGGAATATTGACAAGATGAACCACATATTTGATATCCCTGTTTTCCATGTGCATTCAATGTAATAAAACAGAGATGTTCCCATTTTAGTCATGAGATGGGTATTCCAGACTTCTGTTTCCTTTGCTCTCTACTCCACCTTCATTGTGCTTAACATATTGTCCAATTATCCCCTAGAACATTGAGATTTCTGAATAACATAGATTGAAAATCACTGTTCTTGTTAAAAGACCCTTATTTCATAAATGGAGAAACTATTTTCTGATGATGGAGCTGCAACAGCTATTTTCATGAAGAATGTTCTCACAACTAGAGTTAATGCATTGTTTTTCACACATTACTTTGAAATAACAATCTATACAATGTGAAGAGTTCTCATCTCAATAGTTTTAAGAACACAGCTTCTGACTAATGAAATACCTTATGATTTCTAATTGGTTTAGATGTCCCTAGTACATCTTAGGTGAATAATATCATTTAAATATTTTCAGTAATTTTCCTTTAAAAGGCTTTTAAACTTAATGTTTCTGCCTTGCTTCAGGATAACATCTTTTAATTGCTCTAAATTATCAGTGATGTCTGTAGCATTTTCACTGAACATGGATTGATTTCAATTAACTTTCTCACACTTTTGCATAAAAGCAGTCTTTTTCAATTTGCCTAATTGGATCACAGGACCTCTTGGAGCTGAGGAATGACAGCCATTAAAAGGTTGAGAAAGGAGACACAGTCAAGGTTGTTTACTTCCCAATATCTCTTTTTGAGTTTTCAGTTGTGCTTGATCAAGTAAGACCATTGGCTAAAGACATGGTTTAGAAAGTTGGAATAGACTATCCCACCAGTGGAGCCATTGGAATTCCCCAGGGATTAATTTAAACTGCACAGGAATGGCCAAAGTGAATTTCTTTAAAGCTTTTCAAACAACCCTGCCTCGATTGAAACACTCTCCTCTTCTTATTTTCATCTGCCTGTGCATAAGGTAAAAATGATAGGCTGTCAATATGGGCACTAGCATACATTGTGGGGAGGAGATAGAAAATCTGCTGGTGCTTTTACTCAGAATTTCTTCAGGATTATTGTCAGGCGATAAGAGATTTGGTATGATAAGACAACAGAGAGAAATCATGAAAAGAGAGGGATAAAAAATTGAGTCCCAGAACCATGCAGGTCACAGGAATTGAAGGAACAAAATTCAAGGTGGGACAAGGCAGATGGTGTAGAGCCTACAGTGAGCTGAAAAAAATGAGAAAAAAGTGAATGGGACAAAGGTGAAGAAAGATAACTTTTACTAGCATGTTGAATAAATGCAAGAGAACCAAACAAAAAACAAAAAAAAACCCCTGACACTTTAAGGGAATTAACTCAGGTGACTAGTTAAAAAACAGTGAAAAAAAATCAGTTTCTTCAAAAGAAAAACGAAAGAATAATACAGTGGCGATAAAGAGACATTATTTAATCTCTCATGAAAATATAATACACCTATGAGTAATCTTTAAAAATGTGCAAGATTTATATGATGGCCCAAAAAATAAATTAATTAAAAATAACAAAATAAAAATAAATCTAAGATCTATGAAAAGTCAACTATTATTTGAAGGTAAACTCACTATTTTAAAGAAATCAATTCCCCTTAAATTAATCTAAAAATTTAACACAATTGTAGAGTATGCTTTCAATAGAACTTGACACTTATAAATAAACTAGTTGATTCTAAATTATAAGCATAAATATGCAAGAATAGTAAGAAACATTGTGAAAAAATAATGAGGGAAAAACATTGTCAGGTAATAAAATAAATAATATGTTATATATACATATGTACAATGTATGGGTATATATGTATGATAATACATACATAGGTACTTCAGAAAGTTCATGGAAAAATGGAATTCAAAGGGAAAATGAATTTTTCCACAAACTTTTTGAAGACCCCTCATGTGTGTTTATGTGTGTGTGTGTACGTGTATACACACAAATGTTTCAATCCTTATTTCAATCCTTATACCAAATATAATCACCTTGATCATGGATTAATTTTTAATTAAACATCAAAATATTAGTAAAATAATTATAAATAATGTTTTGTAATTACAGATGAAGAAGACTTCTAAATAAGAAACAAATGCCTAATGCCACTTAACAAAGATTGATAATGGCTGCATCAAAATTTTTAATTTCTGTTTTTGAAAGACGACCCCACAGAAAAATAAAGATGAAAAATTGAAATAAAAAGTTAGAGAAAGCACTTCTGTTTTTGTTGTTGTTGCTAACATACGAAACATATTTAGGCTAACTCAAAATTAAATGAATGAAATTTAAACCAAAAAAAAACCAGAAAACAAAAAAGGATACCAGTTTTATCAAGGTAGATCCTCTCCAGTGAAGGTGTGATAACCATTGACATTCATTTTGATGGACTCAGTAATCCCACTTACAGAACTCATCCTATCAATCTACTCTGTGTGGAAAAATATGTTAATAACCTCATACAGATTTTTAATTTCTGTTTTTTTGTAAAAGCAAGATAGTGTGTATTAGTTTGCTAGGGCTCCCACAGCAAAATACCACAGACTGAGTGTCTTCAACAACAGGAGTTTATTTCCTCACATTTCGAGAGGCTGGAAGGTGAATATCAAGGTACCAGCAGGTTTGGTTTCTTCTGAGGCCTCTCCTTGGCTTGCCGATGGCACCTTCTCTCTATGTCCTTAAATGGTCTTTCCTCCTTGCACATGCATCTCTGTTGTCTCTTTGTGAGTCCAAGTTTCCTCTTCCTATGAGGACACCAGTTACATTGGATAACAGTCCACACTAATGACCTCATCTGAATTTAATCACCTCTTTAAAGACCTTGTCTCCAAATATAGTCACATTCTGGGGCACTGAATTGTTATGGGGTTAGGAATTCAAAATATAAATGTTGAGGGAGCACAATTCAGTCCACAGACTGTAAATAACCTAAATAGACATCAATAGGGTGTTAATTAAATAAATCATGGTGCATCTACCCAAAAAATACTATATAGCCATGATAAATAATTAATTAATCTATTACTGCTGACTTGAAACACTTCCCAAGATGCATTAAATAAGAAAAATAAAGTGAATAAAGTATGATATGCTGATGTATTAAAAAGACACAGAGTCTAATAGAAAGACAGACACATGCACAAACACACATGCTCTTAGATTATCACAGGAAAGAGAGATGACAAACCTATGATAGTATTCATATGTAGAGAGAGAGAGGCATCCTGTGACCTAGGGGTGGGAGGAAGACTATTGTGTACTTCTTATTGCTCTATGAATGTACATACATTGTTTTAAAAAGGGAGAGTAAGAAAAAATGTGTAAGAGAAGAAATGATTCTAAGACTTGTAGCCTGTGCAATAAATGATCCTGGTGACTTTAAGAAAATGAATGCAGAATAAAAAATAAAATAAATGCATTTGTGGAAATCAGCAGCCGTGACACTCAAGCTTTTTTTTTCTAAAAACCTTTGCAATAACATTGTTATAGTGTCATTCTTCTGATATTTCCAGTAATTAAATCTCCTTCAGTAAGGTCATGCCTGTGTAATATTGAACTCAATAGTAACGTTGTTCCCATTATATTGAGCCACCAGTCTGTTACTCCACTTGTGAGACCATATTCTGCAAGACTACACTACAGATGTTAAAATATGAGTGGCATATTAAATTGACCATCACTCTACTGTAGACTATGTCATCCGTTTCCATTATAATGCAATGCAAATTTTTTGAGAGGCCTGGAAAACTTTTTGGTATTGTTGGTAAGTTTCTGCTGTATCTTTGATGTCATTAGGTAGTTAATTTAATTATCAGGGTTGAATGAACTTGGTTCAGCTTGAGTGATAGCTAACTATTCTATGGAACTGGAACAGTCAACAAACAAATTAGTTCTCCAGATGTGGAGACATAAATAACTACACAGGTGCTGTCTCTGGGTGTAAAGGGAAGACAGGCATTGTGAGCAATAACTAAATATTTTCTGAAATAGGGGAAAGATCATTTGGATGCAGAGAACAGTTTTAAGTTTTTCATTTAGAGAAATACCCTCAAACTATTTTCTATCTTTAATCCAACCTCTAACCAGTCATTAATTCAGCTTCATTTCATCTCTTACATATATCTGTGTCCATTCTCAGACCCACAGCCAGTGCCTTGTTCAAGCCACCAGATGCAAACTATGGGAATAGCTTTTTTACTATCTTCCTTCTTTCAGTTTCATCCACTAAAATCCTGCTACTAGATAAAAAAAATTATAATAAGTACAACCAATACAATAATTTTCTTGCTCAAACTTATTCTGAGGCTACCTGTTGGCTAAAGGAAAGAACCTCAACTCCTCTGATAACTGTGACAGGTACTTTATAATATGGTACATATTTCTCTCTCCTGTCCAATCCCTCTGAATGTCCTCTTTTATACTCCAGCAATTCTAAAGTATTCCAGGTCCTGACTGTGTCAAATATATTTCTGGTCTAGAAGGATCCTATAGGAATTATGTTTCAATCTAAGTATCTAATGAATTCTCTCTTATAGGTAATGTTTTTATTACTATTTTTTTTATCTCTTTAAATTTTGCTCCAAAAAAATTAAAAATTTCAGCCATTATTTATTTAAATATGAAAATATTGATGACATTTTACCAAAAGCATACCTTTCATGGAAAGCACCCTAGACACAGTGGTAGAGCAGATCTAGCTTGGGTTAGCATCACTGTACTATTAGCAGCCTAGCCAATGTCACCCTCTTCTTGCCATACTGAAGAGTTGCCACAGGCATTGACATCCAGTCCTTGCAATACAAGAAAACAGAGTGAGGAGATGGTTGCTTACATTTTGAGCATGTGGAGCCGAGCCCGTGGTGCACTCGGGAGAGTGCGGCGCTGGGAGCTCGGCGTCACTCCCGTCGCGGGTTCGGAATCAGCCAGTGCACTCACTGGCTGAGTGCTGGTCACGAAAAAGACAAAAAAATTTTGAGCACGTGACTCAGGTCATTTATTTGTTAGGATCTCCATGGTTTCTTCAGATCTGGAAAGCTTTCTTTCTTTTTTTAACTAAAACACTACCATTGGCTACACACTTGATGATATTCCAAGCACAGGTACCACAGCGATTCAATTCCTGTCAAGCATGAGTGGAGTAGAGGGGTCAACTCTTGGCTGGAGGTAGCAGGGATTTCTTTCTGCAGCTCAGTGTTGCCAATCGCTCCGTTCATTGGCATTACAAGTACCAGTGCAAATAAGCAAGGAGATACATAACTAAAAATTAGCTTTGTTTTGTTATGTTTTCTGTGTATAGGAACATTATATTCCTTTTCTTTAGAGTTGACTGAGAAGGTCCCACTTGTTTTGTGTCTTTTTATTTGTCTTATTTATTTATTTTTTTAAAACTTTTAATTGTACATATTTGTGGGGTACAGTGTGTTATTTCAATACATGCATACACTGTACACTGATTCACTTAGGGTAGAGATAGCACAGCTTTGTACCAATTAGTTCACCTCTTCCATTCCCTCCTTCTCCCTCTCCCATCCTGGTCTCTGGTAACCTTTATTCTACTCTCTTCTATGAGAACCACATTTTATATTTTTATTTAAAAAAAATTCCTCATATGAGTGAAAATCACGTTGTGTTTGTCTCCTGTGCCTGGCTTACTTCACTTAAAGTGATGGTCTCCAGTTTCATCCACGTAACTGCAAATGACAGGATTTCTTTTTGGGGGAGTGGAGGGGGATACGGTCGGTACAGGGATCAGAACCCTTGACCTTGGTGTTATCAGCACCACACTCTAAGGAATGAGCTAACCGGTCAGCACCAGATTTTATTTTTTTATAGCTGAATAGTATTCCATTGTGTATATATATCCCATACCACAGTTTTTTAAATCCTTTCATCCATTGGTGGCCATTTAGGTTTTATAACTCTTCTTTAATTTCAAAGTGACATGTACTAATATGTCAAATTTGTTATGATGTGTAGGATTTGTTTCAAATTAATCCTAGATTTCCTATACTATCCTCTCTACTTCTGTGTCTTTTAAAAAATATTCTGTATTAAAAACTGACATTCATTTAATCCATTTGTAAAACTAAGCCTCAACAACAGGAAATTATCGATTCTAATAATGTACTCTGTGTAATCCTTAACAAAGTAACAGTAATATAATTAGTAATAAAAAATGGGATGTGGATAAAAAGTTTCAGAGTGCTAATTATCTCATTTACATAAAAAAGGAGTCAATCCATCCTGCCTTAAACATGTAGGGAAAATTATGACTCTAACCTGTTAATAATTTTAATAATGTATTTTTTAAAATTTAATAAGGATCATTTAATACATTATATTTCCTGATGTAAGAAGCAAAAAATCTTACATTCAGCATTCTTTCAGCTTTTCTTAAGATTCTTTTTTATTATTATTTTACATTCTAACAAAAGAAATGAAGTGCGTTTATTTAACATACCAATACTAGTAGAAATAATTTATTTACAAATATCTGTCTAATCTGTCTAGTCATTTTTGCGTTCATTAATGCATCTTTTCTGTTTATCCTTCTGATTATCCATCCATCATTTATCTTTCCACCCATCTGTCTTTTCATTAGACCTCTTGTTTGTATATATAGATAGGGAGGGGTCTGTTTAATGGCTAATTTACACTGCTATTATCAAATGTGAATACTAGTAATTTCTGGGTTACAGTATTTGGTGCTATCTTTTGCTTTCTCTCTTTATATTACTTGATACATGAAATAAGCATAACTTTAATAATATTAACATGATTATGCTTTAAATAGAAAAACACAACCTATAGAAGAAATAGTAGTTTATATAACCGGGATCACAAGAATGAGTTTTTGTCATATATGGGAAGTAATATTTTTTAGAAATAAGAGACACAGATATTGTTCCTAAATAGAACAAAAATTTCTAAGGATATATGAATTTTAAGTATTTTGTGTGTCCCCCACATCTAAGAAGGTCTTGAATTTTGCATAATGTCCATATAAATATAACAAAAGGAAAACTCATACACAACTTCCCTGTCCTCTCTTAGCCTTTACTCTTCCCAGATTTAATATTGTATCAAAAGCTAACAATGCACTTGGATTCCCATTTCCTCTATTACAAGTTCATATTTTACACAGTCTTGGCTTTGCAACTTGACACATGCTTCTCATCTTGCCCTATTTATATTTGTTATTTTATTTATTTATTTATTTAGTTAGTTAGTTAGTTAGTTAGTTAGTTAACCCAGTACATTTATTTTTTTTATTTTTATTTTATTTTTATTTTTTTTATTAAACTTTTTAAAAAATTTTTATTTTGTCGATATACATTGTGGTTGATTATTTTTGCCCCTTACCAAAACCTCCCTCCCTCCTCCCTTTTCTCCCTCCCCACCAACAATGTCCTTTCTGTTTGCTTGTCGTATCAACTTCAAGTAACTGTGGTTGTTATATCTTCTTCCCACCCCCCGTTTTTTTTTTTTTTTTTGGTGTGTGTGAATTTATATATTAATTTTTAGCTCCCACCAATAAGTGAGAACATGTGGTATTTCTCTTTCTGTGCCTGACTCGTTTCACTTAATATAATTCTCTCAAGGTCCATCCATGTTGTTGCTAAAAACGAATGAAATACTGCCATTTGCAACTATATTTGGTATTTTAGATCCATTTCTATTTCCTAGTTTTGAAGAAATTTAGGGAGCTAAAGGTAGAAAATAAGACGATTTAAGTGTCAGAGCATGACATTCCAGGTCTAGCTTTTCTCATATAACAGGCTGGTGTCAATCTCTTGAAGGTAGACATTTTGAACTTAGGAAGTACAAATTACTGAATAAGATAGTGTAGGGGTACATAAATAGGTATACACTTTATACACTTATTATATGTGTTCTGTCCCATGACCAAAGTGATTTGGGGCAGCTTCTGTGTCCAGGTGATAAGCATGGAAAATAAACCCAATTTTTAAATCACCTCATTTTAGACATCCCCTTTCTCAGAGATTATCTTTGCATCTAGCATTGGCTTTTATCAGTTAAGCTCTTGTTGGGTGGGAGATTGTGAGGGAGAGTCCTCTAAGACTTCCTTTATTCAATTCCTTAGGTAAAAGAAAAATTTTTTAAATGCAAGTTGACAGTGACACTTAATTCACATTCTTTTGTCCCAAGCGATGTCATCCGAGGCATTTCTAACAGAGAGAAAGGTATATGACATCCGACGACTTTCATTCCTCATTTCAGTGTGCAACGAAGCTTACCTCTATTCTTGTTTCTCTTGCTCATATCAGTTGGCTTTTCTTGGGTAGAAGTATTATATTTCAGCTTTTCTGCTTCCATCTTTTACAAATTTCATTCTGGTTGGGTGTGAATAAGAATAGATAAACATATGATTTGGAATTTATGGAAACAGAGAAGGTAGAACAACAGAAACCCTTCTTCAAAATTTTTGTTCTGTAGAGCAGGAGGATTATTTTAGCCAAAATTTGATTGGTACATCATAGATAGGGAAACATTGTAGTATCACATTGGCAAATATGGCATTAGAGTCCCTCTATTTAAGGAAACTACCTTTTAAGAGCAATTTACTGTTGTAAATGAAATACCTAGGGCATAGAACTAGTTTACATAAAAACTGTAAACAAAACAAAACAAAACTGTTTGCATGTAAAAAGAGTGGGATTCAGGGATTCAGTGCTTGGCATATGCAGGAGAAAGAGAGGACAAGAAAAATTTGAGAAGAGAAGAAGCAAACCAGTATGTGGTAAATCTGGAGCCAACAGAGATCGATGGCCAGTGAAAATTGTCCAGGGCAAGGTCATCTCAAAACATTTAAAATAAAAAATGTCTAATATTATGTTTTTTACATTTTAGTCTGTGATTTATTCAGGAATCTTAAGAAAAAATGTTCTTACACACACAGAGCCCAACCAGCAGAAGTTTTTGGAGTAATAAACAGAATTGCTCTCCTGCATGTTAATGTAGTGTTAAAAATGGGACAGTGTGTGTGAAAATACATCCTCTAAGTAAAATGAAAAAAGAAATTGAAGGCAAGAGAGTGAAGGAAAAATTCAATAAAATCTGTAAACGGTCAGAGTAGGGTAAGTATGTGAGTCTCCCTGTGAATGTGAGATGGCACCTTGATCCTATTTTAGTTAAAAATCAAAGAGCTGTTTGACCTAAATTGATACCTTAATTATATATTAGGCATTGCTTATAGAAATTTTCTAAATATAAATTTAGAAAAACTTCCCCTACTCATATTGGGCCAGAAATATCACTGGATGAGATTTAGAAAATATAGATTTTAATTGAGACTGTCACCAATTTTCTCAATGATTTTGACCAAGTTATTTTCTGTGGTCTTCAGCTATAAAAAGAGAGCATGTGACCAGATGTTCTTTCAAGTCTTTTGAATTTCTAAAGGAATCCTAAATTTGTCAATTTTAGTAAAATGACATTGTTAACTTGTCATTCACAGGTTCTGCTTCCCTTTCTACATTATCTTTGTGACGATTTTCTATTTTATTTATGGTAGTAATATTCCAGATTAAAAAGGTGGCAAAAGACTTTAATTGATATTTCCACAAAGAAGATATACAATGGCCTACAGGTATATGAAAAGTTGCTCAACATCACCAATGATTAAGGAAGTGGAAATCAAAATGACAGTGAGATGTCTCCTCACACCTGTTCAGATGGCCATTATCAAACAAATAGATAAATAAATAAAAGATAAGTGTTAGTGAGTTTGTGGAAAAGTTGGAATTCTTGTGCACTGTTGGTGGCAATGTAAAATGGTACAGCCACTACATTGAAAAGATTAAAAGTAGAACTACCATATGATACAGCAGTACCACTTCCAGGTATAAATCTGAAAGAACTGCAATCAGGATCCCAGCTATATCTGCCCTTCCATATTTATTGCAGCATTATTCACAGTAGCTGAGCTATGGGAACAACCTGAACATCCATTGACAGATGAATAGATAAAGAAAATGTGGTATACACAAACACTAGAGTATTATTCACCATTGAAAAAGAAGGAAATCTTGTCATATGCAACAATACGGATGAATCTAGAGGACATTATGCTAAGTGAAATAAGTCAGACACAGAAGGACAAATGCTGTATGATATTACCAATACTTAGAAAATACAGATTTTAATCGAGACTGTTAGCAAATTTCTCAGTGACTTTGGCTAAATTATTTACTTTCTGCAGTACATATAGAAGAGTCAAACTCATAGAAACAGAGAGTAGAATGGTGGTTGCCAGGGTCTGGGAGGAGAGAAAAATTGGGAATTACCATTCAACAGATAGAAAGTTTCAGTTATACAAAATGAATAAGTTCTAGAGATCTACTGTACAGCATTGTGCTTATCATTAACAATACTGTATTGTACACTTAAAAATCTTTTAAGAGGATAGATCTCAAGAAAATAATAAAGTAATAAATATAATATTAACATTCATGATAACAGAAAGGTCACAAAACATGCATTGTAGATAAATATTTTTCTTTTTCTCTTGCAATAGCAATGGGTTAGGCGATGGGAGTGATCCCTCAATTAATAAATCTGAGAAAATAGCATATCGTTCAGGGTGCTTTGTTACTTCATAGGCATCATGTCTATGCGGGGGCTGAGTGTGTTTTTTGAATGATGGCCCGCCTCTGAGTCTCAAACCTAAAACAGCTGGCCCCTGGTTAAAGACATCTTCTCCCTAGGACATTTGTGTAGATGCAACCCTTTCTTTCATTGCAGCTACAACTCTCTAATAACATAGAGCTCTCTCTAGGCTACCTCAGCAAATTCTGCTCTTTTAAAAAACATCAATCTCCTGGCTGGATTTACCTTCCCTTCAAAGACAAGGATTTGATTGTTTTCATGCTGGGAAATGATAGATGGAACATTCAAAGAGGTACTGTAATTCTGAATACAAGTGGAAGACTCTAAGGGTCCTGTCCTTATCTGATATGAGAAAATTATTAATTAGCTTGCTCTCTTTTCTATCCTAGTTTCTTTCCCTGAACTGAGGAGAGCTTAAAAATGGCAGTTTCAACATCTGTATCTAGGCTTCGTCTGTGGGGTTCAATTGCTTGTTACAAGGTAATTTTGCATAATAGACAAGGAATAAAGAATTGGGTATCAAATAAACGTAAGTTACATCTATTCTGCCACTAGCTGTGTGACCTTGCTTTCTGACCTTGGGCAAGACACTTAGCCTCTTTAAACCCAGTTTCTGTAGCAACAAATCAGAAGCAATCGTGGCACTTGCCTCACAGTATAGTTTTGAAGATCAGGTTAGATAATACATGTACAGACTCAGGCCAGTGCCGGCCACAGAGTGGCCTTCAATTAATATTAGCTTTTATTATTTTCTGTCTTTGTGTGGGTGCCACAGCCCTATACAGGTCAACTATGGGAGGACATCAACACTTTGGCTATATAGACATTTATCAATGTATGCTACTTGCACTTGGCAGTATATATCTTATTTCCCTGTTCCTTGATTAGCTAGTTGCACCAAGTTGAGTTAGGAACTTACTGGTTAGGGACAATTACATGTCCAGTGCTAAATAATAGATTATTTGATTGTCCAACTTGCAGGCCTTACAGACTAGCTTGCATTTATTTATGTACATAAGTCCCAGTACATACATTTAATGCAAAGTGTAGATCTCTCCGAATACATCACATCTGATTTATTCAAAGTCAACCGATACCCAGTTGCCATCATTTGAAGTTCTCTCCTTAATAAAATCTTTCATATACCTAAGGACTGTTATTAATACTGCTCGGTTCCTTTTACAGGCTGATTGATCTTTTCAGGTTCTGTTTCTCTACTGCATCAATTATTTTCTTGTTAATTATACTTATTGCATTTTAATGCAACTATACATTGTACAAGGTTGACTAACCTTGATGTTCTTCAAGATGATGGGCAATGCTCTGTTATCCTTGAATCACCGCTGTCAGTGTCTGGCTTATCATAGCTGCTAAAAAAAAGATAGCTTAATATAGCAAAGTTGAAATAAACCTAGCTATGAAAATCTTTAAAATCCCAAGTTTTAGGGTTTTAATCCAATCCAATATTTTCCTCTGGACCCTTCATGCTTTTCATAGTGTAAATAAGGAAAAGATACTGAGAATGCATTTTGTTTGAAGAGGAAATCAACATGACTATGTGTATAATTGGGCCTGTCCAAAAAATTCCATGGATGTGATTCATCATGGTTGATAACGACACTCTTGCCATAGGAAATAAATTAAATTATTGAACCATAAAATTGTTGAGCAGAAAGGCACCTTAAACTTTGACTTTTCCAACATTTCTCATGCTAATCTTATCAGGATTAGGTACTATTGGGTCAAAGTATATGTGTATGGGGTCCAATAATTTACATTTTAAAACTCTCCATCAGTAATTCTTTATGCAAAATAAGTTGAAGAACCATCTTTCTTGTTCAACACACTTGTGATACAAATGAAGAAGAGAGTAAGACCCAGGAAGAAGATGTTTAGCAGAAATTACCTTCTCCGATCTCTTTCTTCTCAGCACAATTTGTGTAGAATTTGGCCAGTGGGAATCAAATCCATTCTGTCTCATGATGTCAAATTCTGTTGGCTGATTATGTCAGCACATATAGCCCGTACCCCAAATGTCAGGAAAGACTTTTTAGTCATCTTTTACTAGGATGTCATGTAAATAACAGAAGCCAGCACTATATACAATTTATAGGTTTTACCTAGTCTTAGAAACAATGTGTCTTTAAGGGAAAGATACCCACAAATTCACACACACACTTTAATGTTCAGGAATAAAAAATAAATTTTGTTATTGAGTTATGTCCTGTCTTTATCAGTAAGACCACTTTTCTCATAAATCTTTGGATAATTGGCTCTGCTGTATCCTAACTCTGTGAAACCAAGCTCTCAGCAGAGATGCTTTATACAATCTGACCTCCCTGAGGATATTTCTCTGAGTTTTTCTCTTACATTTTTTCTAAAACTTTTCAGCCTAAAAATAATCATTAGACCTGATAGCTAGTCAAAAAATATGGACTTGAACTGCTCATCATGAAATCATATGAAAGGAACAGATCTTTTGATTGTAAGATTTAAACAGCTAACCATAAACTGAGGAATATCAAATATACATTTCGGACTCAGGTTTTATTTCCAGACATGTCTCCAGGAAATCTAAACATTAGTGTACAGAGGCATCATCTTGCCTCCAAGGCTCTGTACCTTGAGCAAAGGCATGCACTGGGCTAGACCATTTCCACTCTCTCCCCCTCACCCCCAGCTGGCATTAAGTGCTGGTTCTGCCTTCCTAATCCTTATGTCAGTAAAAACCATTCCCTTTCCTCCTGAAACATTTCTCTAGTTTAATTCTTTATTATATTTCAGTTTTATTGCTGTTACATCCTCAAGTTGGGCTGTTTCTCTTCAATCCATTCTCTACTTTTTTTGTAGTCTTCTTTCAGACACATGTATCTGATGATCTGCTGTCTTCTTTCCTTTTCCCCTCTCTTTCAACTTTCCTCCCTCTCTTCTTTCCTGCCTGCTGCCTGCCTCTTTCTCTTCTTCACATTTCTTCATTCTTTCTTTTGTTTAGAACTCCTTATAATTGTAAATGTAAAGTTTAAAATCCTCATGCTTATTTTTATTCAGATGAAATTTACATAACATAAAATTAACCACTTTGCAATGAACAGTTGAGTGACATTTAGTATATTCACAATGTTGTGAAACCAACACCTCTATCTAGTTCCAAAATGTTAATCACCCCAAGAGGAAACCCATACCCATTAAGCAGTTGCTCTCCATTCCCCCCACCCCATCTTAGCTTCTGACAAATACCAATCTGTATTTTTTTTTTTTTTTTTTTTTTTTCTTTTTCGTGACCGGCACTCAGCCAGTGAGTGCACCGGCCATTCCTATATAGGATCCGAACCCGCGGCCGCTGGGAGCGTCGCCGCGCTCCCAGCGCCGTACCCTCCCGAGTGTGCACAGGCTCGGCCCCCAATCTGTATTTTGACTATGGATTCACTTATCATATCAATGGGGTCATACTATATGTAATCTTCTGTGTCTGGCTTTTTTCACTTAACATAACGTTATTGAAGTTCAGCTACACTGCAGTATATGTCAGTATATCATTCCTCTTTATGGCTGCTTAAAAGTCCAGTGTACATATATACCACACTTCATTTATTCATTCATCTGTTCATAAACTTTTAACTTGTTCTTACCTTTTTTTCTATTGTGAATAGTGCTGCTATGGACATGTGTGTATATGTATTTGAGTACCTGTTTTTGCAATTTTTTGGTCTATGATTAGGAATGTAGTCGCAGGGTCCTATGATAATTTTATATTTATCTTTTTGAGAAACTGTCAGACTGTTTTTCACAGCAGATGAACCATTTACATACCCAAAAGCAGAGTAAAAGTGTCCTAATATCTCTCTATCCTCCTTATGACTTGTTATTTTCTGTTTTGTTTTGTTTTTTTCAAACATAGCTGTCCTAGTGTCTATGAAGTGGCATCCCATTGTGTTTTGATTTGAATTTCCCTAATGACTAATGATGTTGAGCATTTTTTCATCAAACTTCTAATTTTTATCACAGATCTTTAGGGTCTCCCCATGCCCAACTCTCTGACTCATCTCTCATCTCTCTCCCAGACTCTGCATAATGTTTTCTATCCTTACCTAATTGTTGTTCCCTCAGTGGGCCATGGTTCTCTTGTGTCTCCACACATAAGTTGTTTCCTCTGCCAAAAATATATTTGCTTATTTTTCCTCTGGCAACTATTAATTCTTTAAGACTTATCTCAGACATCAATTTATGTTAATAAATTGAGGGTCCTCCCTCAGGTTTGTATTGGGTTTCTTTCTATAATTATGATCCCCCCCCTCTCTATATATATATAATTTATGTGCTTTCTTTTTGCCTTTGTTATGTCTTTGTCTGTTCTTTCCTCTAGCCATGAGATTTTAAACTTCAAAGGGGACAAGTCATTGTCTTTCCTCAATATAACCACACTTCCCAAATTCAGTCATGGCACTGTTATGTTTAACGCTCCAAGTGTTTTACATTAATCGTTACAGAATGTTCCAAATCTGAACATGGCTTAGAATGGTCTGAATGTTCTAGCCCTGAATCCCTTACCTTTTCACATCTCTACCCTATTTCCATTTCTTTTCTGTATCACCTCTTTTTCTCTCTCATCACTTTATATTCCTCCTTTCATTTCTGTCATTTCATCTTCCACTGTTCTCTTACTCAGTGGTTCTCTCTCTCTCTCTCTCTCTCCCTTCATCCCTCCCTCCCTCCCTCCTTTTCTTCTCCCCCCTTGTCCCCTCTCTCCCTCTCTCTGTCACTCTTTCCCTCTCCCTCTCTTTCTCCCAGGCATTCCCCTCCCACTCACACTCTAGCTTGATCTTCCCAACACAAGATCCATTTATTTTAGTTCCTCCAATGTCCCTTGCTCCTATTTATTATACTCTCCCCTGTTTTCCCTGAACTCACAGCCCCTCTCCCATCTCCTACACAATTAATTGTTTATCATCCTGCACATCTCAAAGTGTGCTTTCTCAGGGATACCTCTCCAGATCCCCTAGACTAAATTAATTCACCTTTTTTCCATGTTACTCAAATTCAGCATATATTTGAAGATTGAATATATTTGAATACATAAATATTCAAATATTTATTTTTAAAATTATTTTTATTTATACATATATATGGGGTACAGTGTTGACTACCAGTATTTGGATACCATATGTGATGATCAAATCAATATTATTAGCATGTCATTACAAATCATAATTATTTTTTGTGTCCCTTACCCAGTTGCTCCCTATCTCCTCTCCCCCTCCCCCTTTCTCACCTCTACTAACTATAGGTCTGTTTCTTCCTCCGAAAGTTTGACGTTAATATTCTCTCTCACAGCCCTGCAACAATTCAATCACTTTTTAAGATCCTCTCTTGAGAACAAGTTGAAAGTTAGGCTGTAACCAAATTGCAAAGAGCTACACAGTTTTTTCCCTTACCAGGCAAATGGATCGTGGGATCCAGGGAGCAATACTTAGCACACAGAAATAAAACAATAATCAAATGATATAATGCATCTCAAATATGCTCTGCAAAGCACGAAGTGTAATACAAATGCCAGGCACTGCTGTCGTTATGGCCTGATTCCATTCATCAGATTACTCTTCGTAAGTGCAAAATAAAGGTGGTGCTTCCAGAATGGCAGTACTGGGGATACACCATGAACTCAATAATAAGGTTAAAATCTTAATTTCTATTCATTTGACCTCTATTAAACCTATCACCAACTATTTATGGAGGCTTCTAGAGAGAAATGAAAAGAAACATGTAGTTATTGAAGGCAGAGTTAAAGGTTTATTACATCAGTGAAGCCATTTCAATAGCTTTTGAAAAACACTTAGTTTTGCCTAAGTCATTCATTTAGTTTATGGAATCCTTATGATACACACAATAAGAAGCACTCATAGAAACTATAAAGCAAATAGTAAGAGAGGGCTTTGTACCAAGGGTTTGGGAAGCAATCACCTGAAATGAGACAAAAAAGACAAAGGGCTACATTCAGTTCTCCATCCCTCCCTCGGCTGCCTTCTGCCCACCTGCCCACATCAGCAGCAATGAGGAATGAGGTCAGAGCTTTTTAAGTGGCTACTGCATCATGTTATTCTTCCACAGAACTGGTGGCGTTGCAAAAAATCATTTGGCTCCTGTACTGGCTATTCCTCTGCCCCAGCTGTCAGAATGTGCAATAAAAGGTGACATGAAAATGAAACATTATATATTTTTGCCCCTTAAGCAGGTGATTCTAGGTTTGTTGATTTTTTAATGATAATTTATTTCCAATCTATTGGTTCCCCCACAACAAGCAATGCTATCCTCCAGTGACAATGACTGTAGAAAATTACAGGAACTCACACAAGCCAAAACATTCTCCAAGATTATGCTATGGCCACTGTTGTGAATTGAACTATGTCCCTGCAAAACTCACTGAAGCTTGATTTGTGTCCCCCAAGTTTTATCTATTAGAAATCTTGGTCCCCACTGTGATTATTAAGAGGGTAAGAAATCCTATTACGGTATTTGAAAGGTGGGGCTTTGAAGAAGTGATTAGATTGTAGGAACATGCTGTAGTGAATGGATTAAAAATGGTGGTCAGGGGTGTGGCTCTGAGGGCTTTAAAAGAACAAAGAAGAGAGTCTGTCTTTCTGTCTACTCTCTCTGCTTCCACCATCTGGCAATGTGAGACCCCCGGGTCACTGTCGCCACCACCAGATGTGATCCTTGGACTTTGGACTTCCAAGCCTCAGAAACTGTAAGCAATAAATTGTATTCCCTTATAGATCACCCAGTTTGGAGTATTTTGTTACAAGCAACAGAAATGGACTAATACTACCACCTAAAGAAGGAGACTGACATGTTCACTAGCTGTATTCAGACATCACTATGGTGGTGCAGATTACAACGTTTTGTACAAACCTCATGGTAAGCCTGTAGGGTAAAAATTATTCTATCTTCATGAGTGATAATGTGCGCTTCAGAGAAGTTATACAACAGCACAAGGTTTACACAGCTTTTGTCTGACTCCTAAGCCCAACTGTGCTCTCATGGAGAGTTCAAATGAAGTTTTAATACATTTATTGTTTCAACAAATTCTAAGGCTATATTCTGAAAAGGATTGTGAATATTTAAAGTGATAGCAGGACATTAAAAAGAAAAACATGATTGACAAGAGTCTATGGCTATGTATTTCTTTTCTGGTCTTTCCACACACATCTTTGGCATTAAGGAAGTCACCAAGGCGGAGCAAACATTCTGCTGACAAAAACAACAAAAAATACACTGAAGCTATGAATATTACTTTACTTACAAATGCATATTTTGGGGGGAGTTGCCAGTAATAGCAGCTCTACTTGGAGAAAATTCCGGACCATTCTTTACTTCCTATATTATTTGGAGCACCTTTGGGAACAGTGACTGGCTTTTGGATTTAAGGTCTAGGAAAACGTTTCTAACGTTAAATTTCATTTCAGAAAAATAACTTACCAACCATTCACCAAAATACTTGAGTCAGTTTCTCTTTTATGTGGCTGTGCAATGCTCATTTAGGACAAAAAATAAAAAAGGAAAAAAACTTTATTACAACTTTTTTGGATTCATTATAAAACAAATAGATGCAAAACTAGGTGGCTGTGCATACATTTTTACTGGATTAAAACAGCACAAACTGTGCACTGTGTATAAGTGTGTAATATAAACATTGACAATGAATATATTTTCAGATCAACAGCTGCTCAAACAAAAACAGTGAATCTAATGGATTTCTTAGCTGAAGCCCCCAATCAGAATGGAGTTCACACTCACCATTCATGGCTTATTCAATTGTGCTCTTGCAGTGGCCTTTGTGACAAAATGATCATCTAATTTTAATCGCCTTCCAATAAGTAATCAAAGCAAAGTTACTTAGCTTAGGTTTCCAGACCAAATGAATGCAGGACAGTTAATTTTATTCCCCAAACAAAATCCAGCTAGTACAATGGATATGTAATAATGTCATTATTCTATGTGTACCCACTTCACCTGAACATATACAAAGATAATCCAATTCCATCTGAATTCTCTATTCCTCTTCTATGTATAATTCAAAGTATTTAACTTAGGGCACCTGCAAACCCTGTGGGATCATGAATTGAGCAATTGTGTGAGCAATCAGGAACTCTGTGACCTAAATTGATTCATGACTGCAGGAGTTTCAATCTTAGTGAGAATGCTGGTGTTTGGGAATCAATCACTTAGTATATACAGCATATGCATCTCATTCACCTATATAATATTTTATTATTCACTGTGCACAGAGTAACCTTTGGAAAGTAATGAAAACTTAGTTTCCTTGTAGAAACTGAGTGTCAACCTTTAGTGCCAGTAATAAAAGTCAGGAGATAATAAAGGCATCTTTATGAGTAATGATACCCCCAACAAGAACAGAAGCACCCCATGCTCAGCACCACCTCTACAAGGGGGATTATAAATTATTGTCATATTAATTATGTTGGTTATTCCTAAAGGTCCTAGAGTGTATTCCTCATAAATGACAAAGTTATAGTAAATGTGATTGAATGAAGATATATTTATTTAGTTTCATATAACATTTTCTTTGGGGATGATTTTTGGACATGGCTATTCTCATGGTTTAGACAAAGAGAATATTAAGACAGACTCTTGTAGAAGTCACGATGCACATTAACTTTGGTCCTCTGAGTGCCTTTTAAGTAGTAAGACTTAATTTGTTAGAAGCAACTAATCTTATTCACTTGGGTTTCACTTTCATTCCATCCAATTCTGAATGCAGGCAAAAACAAATTGGCTATTTTATCTTCTTTTTAAAAAATTTGATCATAGGACAAAGTGCTTCTTTCTTAGACTTAGTAATAAACACATACAATTTTTTTTTATTTTTATTTTTTTTTATTTTTTATTTTTTCGTTTTTTCGTGACCGGCACTCAGCCAGTGAGTGCACTGGTCATCCTTATATAGGATCCGAACCCGCGGCGGGAGCGTCGCTGCGCTCCCAGCGCAGCACTCTACCGAGTGCGCCACGGGCTCGGCCCAACACATACAATTTTATGATGACTTTTTATGATGTCTTTTTTCTCATCCTGGAAAATAAGAAATTCCAAAGCTACCCTGATACTGAAGTTCTCTCCTTCACGGCCTTGTATTATTTTGGTAAGGTATTCTTCTATATACTTCTAAAACTGCTATATCTTCTTGTTCCATTCCTATCTTAGCTTCCAATCTATCTCTTATAATACTGACAAAATATATCACCTAGAGTATTATTTTTCATCATGGAATTTTTCAGCTCATCAATTTTAATGGCTCCCTAATGTCAACTCTCAGGGATCCCAATGGTTTGTTGTTGTTGATTTGCTTTGTCTTAAATAAAACCCAATCTCTTTAATGTATTTAACCTCAAATGCCATCAACTCTACAGTAAGGGGAGGGTTGAAAGCTATCATTTATGATAGTACCTCATCGTTCTTTGGAGCTATACCAGGTGTATCACAGACATTACCTCATATAGTCTTCTAACCCTGGAATGAGGAAAAGGAAATAGAGATACAGGGAAAGACCCTGTAACTCAACTGTAAGTGCCCAAATTGAAACTGTACACGAGTATGAGAGCAAAGGAAAAAATGTGAGGGTTTTTGGATAAGGTGAATGGTTGTTAAAGGTACAAGACCCAAATGCTTTATTCCTCTATCCCTTTCTAATGGAGGCTTTCTGGATTGCTACTGCTTAAAAACAGTTAATGCCAAGACATGCCTAACAATGGAAATGACTTTGAATATCATTTTTAGTCTAAGTCAAACCTACCTCTGCTGAATCTCCTAGAGCTTAGACTGAATCTCCTTAGAGCTTGTTGACTACCCCTTGATGGCCAATATTTAGAAGCTCTGTTCCCAAAAGCTTGGCCTCCACCCAACACACATATGCTATTGAGAACAGCTAATACTACTTTATGGGTCACTGAATAGTGGTATTTGAAATAAATAACTGCTACTGACTTTTTATAGCTTATTAAGTTTAGTCAGATTCTTGTCTAGACATGGTCACAAGAAAGCAAGCAACGTCATAATAGGTATTTACAGAAATCATTCATTCATTCTTCCATTCACTCACAAATACAGGAGTTGACACCATGTGACAGGCATTTTCCTAGAGCTTGGAGCTATAGTGGTAAGACAAATTTCCTGCACCCATTATCTAGATTAGTGATTTTGAAACTATTTTCCTTGCATTACTAGAGATTCAACAAAACACCTCCATATTTATCAATTGTTTTCATATTTATAAATATGAACCAATTTAAATATATACCAAATAAAAAAATAAAAATAAATTGAGCTATATCTGTGGCATGAAAAATTATATAATCATGAATAATGCTTACAAAATTTTCATAATAAGTGGATTTTTATGCATTCAGTTGAAATTTTAAAAACAGAATTATATATATGTATACACATATGTATGGGTACATTATCAGTTTTGAAACATGCATAAAAGGAAATGATGCATGATATAAAGTATGTAACATTATTAACAAAGATTTTCTCTTGTGATGGGTGAATGAATAATTTCTCATTAGTTTTCTGAATTTTTCACATTTCCAGAATAAGTATGTATTTATTTTCATAAAAAAGAAAAAAAACACTTACTATAAAAATAAGCTGTATTTTGCCTTCTTGGTGGTGTATATCACCTCTCACTATCCTTAACAAGCCCCACCCTCATCACTAGGTATATTTTAATTGAACACAAAACCAGGCAGACATTGTCATTATGATGGAAATACAGAAAAGTACTTGTGACCAAAATACAGAAAAGGAAGCATTTGCAATAGAAGGATAGGTAAGTATCTTTTTTTGGAAATGTACAAATTTCATTATTTTTCTAACAGCTAAGTATTCCTCAAATAAGACATGACCAATATTTAGGTCAGTTTATTAAAAACATGGCAGAAACAAGGAATAAATGACTGAAGCCCATTAACCTATTAAGAAAGAAGGAAGAGGACACTTTCTTCTGCTGTGCACTCGGGAGAGACTGGCAACTCAGGCCATACTTGACAGCAACCAGAACACAACCAGAGGCATGCCACATTGGCACAACGCCATTATTCGTGCACTGGTTCTATAGCAGAGACCAAGAGTAAGTTATTGGGAGCAGCAGACCATTCACCTCCTCTGGTCAGCTGAAATAGTTTAACAGTGAATGGACATGATTTTAAAGATTTCCTTGAGATGGGGAAAGAATAGACCTTCTGAGAGGTAATAAAGAGGATAATTACAGATGTACTAAGAGGTACATGCTGCAGCAAGTTTAAGGACAACTTACTGCCTGGTACCAGTGAAATTCCTCTCCTTTGGAACTGGAAACAGAATTCCTGACATTTGACCAAAGCACCAGACATCTTCTCTTTCTTCAAGCCCTGCTGTCACTGTATAAGCCCAATGATGGAAAAGACAGTGTTCCAAAGGATCACTAATAGAGCCATTTGCAAGTACTGCAAGGAGAGGAGGAATGTTAGCAGAGAGGTACTTCAGATGTTTTCAGAGTTTTATACTTGTAAGATATTGTTCTAGATAATGTATGCCAACTTATTATTTCCAATTCTTCTTTTCTAATAATTTTTAGATGTGGTTTAATTAATATGGAATTTGAAGAGACATTTGGCTATACCGTCTTAAAGGAAATCTTTTTTCCTTCATGACACGGTTAACAGTAGTAATACTGTGTCGGGTTTTATATGAGTTTGTTCTTCCCAGTCTCCCAACCATTCTTTGAGGTGCACATTATTTTTTGAAAAAGTGGCATCCAGAGAGATCACTTGAGTACCAAGAACACTTCCCTTGAAGGTCTTGCAGGTGATATATGAAACCTGTTGCCTCTGACTCTAAGTTTAATACGCATTCAGCCATATCATACTACTGGAGACAGGTTTAAATGCATGCTGCAAGAATAATTTATTTTAAAATGAACTCTCATGTATTAATTATATGACTTTTCACATATCAAAACATGCTTTTTGAAACTGAGATTCCAATGTGAACTCTCTAAATTCTTCAAATAATTAGTGCCTTACACAGACTCAAGCCAACTGTAGACCAAATATTGAGGAAATTCTTTTCTTTCAAGAATAATGTACACAGTTTTTCTAAAGTGTTACATACCAAAACAATCATATTTGAATTCAAGTTTTCACTGATTATAGAAATAGATACCTAAAAGAATACTATTTCCTTATTAAAAGAAACATCAAAATAAGGTAAACCTGATTAGAAATGATAATTTACGAGGTATTACGTTATAATAATGTTTTAAATTTAGAATCAGTAGCACAAATTTGAAATTTAGCTTTACCACTAATTGGGTGTCCTCAGAGAATTGAGCTAAACTCCCTGAGCTTCAGTTTCCTTATCAGAAAATTGAAGGCAATTACGGCCAACTTGCAAAATTGTTACAGATGAAAAAATATATAGCAGAATATATGGCACATAGTAGGCACAAAACTTGTGCTAATAATATAATCAGTGCAAAGTTTAATTAGAAATCCATGAAAGTCTTCCTTTCTAAGTTTCATTCATTTAAGACACTTATGTACATTTACCAAGTATATCAGTCTACTAGGACTGCCATATCAAAATACCACAGACTGAATGGCTTAAACAACAGAAATTTATTTCTTATAGTTCCAGAGGCTAAAAGTCCAAGATTAAGGTGTCAGCAAGTTTGGTTTCTCCTGAGATCTCCCTCCCTAGTTTGCAGATGGCTGCCTTCTCACTGTGTCCTCACATGATCTTTTCTCTATGCACACACATCTCTGATTTCTCTTCCTCTTCTGTGGAATATACTAAAAAGCATATGTACTTCACAGGGCCTGGTTTTCCAAAGCCTTGCAGTTTCAAATATTGACTTTGCAGAGGACTGGAAATTTTCCTCAGGCTATAAGTCTCTGTTGCAAGATAAGGATTGTGGCACAGCAGGTTGCTGGCTCAAAGACAGACTAGTTACTCATTGTCATTGCTGTAAGATCACTTAATTGTCTACTGGAATGTCATCTGGCTTGTTTCACTGAAAGTTACCAACCTATATTTTTAAACTATAACCCCACCTTTGTTCTCTCCCTGTAACTTTCTGGTCTGAAAAATAAATGCAGGAAGAGAACCCCAATTTGATGTTGATTTCCCAAATGGAAGGGATGCCTCTTGCTTGAGCATTCCCAGGGAAGTTAACCTCTTCAGGGCTTCTCACTGCTCAGAAGAGTTGGGCTTTGAGTAATTCTTTGTGTCTCTGTCACCCAGGGGAAGAGGGGTGACAAATCCCTGGGGGCAAAGCAACACAAAGCAACACTCTGCTGTTAAGAACCCCAGTCATATTGGATTAAAGCTCATTCATATGACCTCATTTAACCTTGATTACATTTTAAGATGCCCTATCATCAAAAACATTTACAAACTGAGATACTGGACAATCTGAGGCTAGGACTTCAACATATAAATTTGGTGGGGAGTTTGGGGGGACACAATGCAGCCTGTGACATCAAGCATTAGGATAAGGAATCTAATAAAACTATGTACAAAATGGATGGATAGTCTGTCATCATGGAATTTCGGTCTGGTGAAGCTTTATATGAATTAAAAGGATAGAAGAATACAATGGGATGAGTCACTTTAGGGGAATTACTGGGTGAGTAAAAACAGAGCTGGGGCATTTTTCCCAGAGTTGGGGATCAAGAAATGATAACCATATATATATATATATATATATATATATATATATATATATATATATATATATATATATATATATTTTTTTTTTTTTTTTTCTAAATAGACAACTGATATAGAAGTAGAAGTTAGTCTTGCATAGGTTGAAGAGCTAAAGTGTATTCCAGGCACAGGTGGCAATGTAAGTAAACCCCTAAGGTTGAGCATATGCATTTGGGGAATTTATGTGAAGCTGAATTGTGTGGAAAAGAAAAGAGAAAAAAAGAAGAGTATGCAGAAATACATAAGCATTGTGCACTCATAATGGGTCTTTCAAGCTAAATCAGAGCTTTTGACTTTATCCCCAGGGCACTGAGAACCTTATAAAAATGTATTAGGAAAGAGGGAGACATTAGCAAGTTTATGATTTAGAAAGATTTGTGATATAGAAAAGGGACTGGTGAGAGACAAAAGTAAAATCAGAGTGTCCAGTTATGAACGTGACCCAGTATTCTAGTCAAGATGGACTGGGACATGAAAATATCAAAAGAGATGGGAAAAAGTTGATAAATTTATAAGGTACTTGGGGGATAAAAGTCATACTTGGGTTGAATGGGGATGGATGAGAGAGACTGCAGAGGATTCTAACATGTCTGCCCAATTTTTGCCCTGAGTACATGAGTGGGCAGTAGTTGTATTACTTAGAAGAGAGTATTAATGTGAATGTCAGGTTTTGGAGGGAAAGGATGAGTTTATTATTACATGTACTGTTTTTCAGATGGACATCTCATTGGATATATCAAAGAAGTGGTAGGCTCTATTGGTCTAGCTTCTGCTCCTTGTTAACTTGCATTTTACCAGAACACTTTAAACGAGATTCAGCTCTATTATTTCTAAGATAAAATGCATTTTGTGTCACATGACAATTCTTCTCTTTATTTTTATAAAACACACTAATAACTGCTAGCTTTCCTTTGCCTTCTTTGGGGAAATTACAGAACAAAAGAAATAACTAGATTGGTCCTTTTGACCGTATCTCATTGTTTTATAACTGAATCTGCAGACACCAGTTCAGTTCAGTTTTAACTATGTCACAGGCCAGAATATTTAGTAAATTGTGCATATCTGTGCTAAAAGATGCAAAGAAGCAACACGTGAAAATTTATGTAGGGAAACCTTATTTGTTGTTGTTAAGGCATTTGCATAAAATCCAAAGCCATGAATTTAGAAACACTAAAGCAGGAAAGAAAAATTCATATAAGGACTTCATTTCTCAACAACAAAAATCTCAACAACCTGATTTTAAAAAATGGTCAAAGAACTTGAATAGACATTTATTTAAAGAAGATAGATGAATTGCCATGAAAAGATGCTGAGCATCACTAATCACCAGGGAAATGTCAGTTAAAACCAGGGAGATATCACTGATTATTTTAAAATAAAAAAAGAAGTGTTGGCAAGAATGTGGAGAAATTAGAACCCTTTTGTATCGCTGGTGGGATTGTAAAATGCACAGTGGTCATGAAAAATGGGATGACTGTTCCTCAAAAAATTAAACATGGAATTACAATATGTTCTAGCAATTCCACTTCTGGGTGTATACCAAAAGAAAAAAGTACTGACAGCAGGAACTCAAACACGTATCTGTACACCCTTATTCGCAGCAGTATTATTCTCATTAGACAAAAGGTGGGAACGACAAAAATGCCCGTCAACAGATAAATGGACGAACAAAATGTGGTGTATACATATAATAGGATATTGTTCAGCCTTAAAAAGAAAACAAAAATTGATATTTGCTACAACACGGATTAACCTTGAAGACATTGTGCTAAGTGAAATAAGCCAGTCACTAAGGACAAATACTGCTTGACTCTACTTACATAAGTTGTCTGGAGTAATCAACATCATAAAGACAGAAAGTAGAATGGTGGTTGCCTGGAACTGGGGCGAAGGAAGAATGAGGAGTTACTGTTTAATGACTACAGAGTCTCAGCTTTGCAACCTAAAGATGTTGTGGTAACAGGTGATGGTGATGGCTACACGGCCGTGTGAGTGTACTTACAGCCGTCAAACAATACACTTAAGAGGGCAAAAATGGTAAATTTGATGTTACGTATGTTTTCCACAAATTAAAAAATTTTAGGAAAACATAATTTAACAGTACTTCTTTTCCTTATCGATTGCAAAAATGCACACATCTCAGTTTGGCATAGCGCAAGTTTATGGTATCAACGTTCCAAAATAAAACAAGCAATAATAATGTCCATCAATACATAAAAAAGTCATATTATTCTACAAATTGTTTACATGATACGTAGTGTCAAAAACTGTATTATGCAACAAATGTCATCTTTCCAGCATGGGTGGGGAGCTCTAAACTGTAACAGCTTCTCCTGTTCCCACTAACAATCAGAATTTATTAGGACTTGGGGGCAGAAAAAATAAAACAGAAGTCAATTTATAAACCATATTGTTATAAATCTGCAATTTATATAAATATTTCAGAGGATATTTAGAAAAAGCCCCTTGGTAATGAGTTTCAATACATCAAAGCAGAAATAAACACATATGTTCACAGTGTCTCTGAGAATAATACAAATAAATTATTACAAAATGAGAAAAAGATTGATTGAACTGATATACACTTTGGAGCTGCTGTTTCTTTTTGGTTAGTTCCATTTATTACATGAAGTTGCTTGAAACTCCTTAGAAGTCTGTTTAATATTAGTTTGTTAAATAGTGTCATAAATGTTTTAAAGTTTGGTTATTGCCTTCTTCAGATCCATAACCTTGCTTTAATAACCCACATATATTCACATCCACTTAGCAGACACATTACATTGTGTCATTAAGTTGCACAACCAGTGTAATTGCCTAACTTCCTACTGATTCTCTCCTAGGTCTAAGCCATCAAAAATGAACATTCTTTCAGAGCCTTACAATCTGAAAGCCCACTGGCATTTGAAGGCATCAGGTGAAGTGAGAGTGTATTTATCTCTTCCAACATCTTAATTATTTATCACCTAGCTCTAGGCAGGTCAGGGTTTTTCTGGAGACACTTTGTCAATTGGACTGGTCAGAATAAAACCTCAGAGCTCGCTCAGTTACAAGAGGGCAAAAGCCCAAGAGCTGATGAGACCCCCCCGAAAGAGCTTCACACCCCAATTAGTGTATAAATGAGATTGCTTGATCCAAATTTGTACGTTAAAAAGTCAAATCACTAAAAAGTAAAATAAAATAATCTCTTGATTAGATACTTTAAACTCTGTAAATTTGGATTCCCCCCTTTGGTCTGTCTCCTGCTTCTTCCTCTGGACATCTGGCTATGCTTATTCCCACTCTCACAAATCCTTCGCATGTCCTCCAGAGACAAAAGGGAAAACATAATGTGAAATCTGAATGATTGTTCTGGCGTTTCATTGCAGTTAGAGATGAGATTAGATATGAACAGAACTTGAAACTCTTTGTAAAACGATGATTTAGGAGCATCGTGACTTAGGAATGCCAGTCATTTCAGTTGCCTTGACACCTACCCCCGCCCCCGCCCCACATACACCTTACAACTCAGTGTTTTTTCAAAAAAAAAAAAAAAAAAAGTTTTGAATTGAAACAACTTCATTCACTATTTATTTCTTTTTTTAAAGCGATCTTTTCTTTTACATGTAAATTGTCTCCCAGAAAGATATGAAATGTCCACAAGGGAATCCAGAACAGGTGCTGTGTCAGGGGAGTAGAATAAAAATATCAGTGAGTTCCTTGGTTATTTTATCAGGTAAATTAACCTAGATTGATTTCTCAGGAGCCCTGTACAGGACTCTGTAACCTTGACAAGCCTCATAAGCTCTCTCAGTCTCATTTCCACTATCTGTAGAGGATAAATCTACAAACATTCCCTAAATCTTTTTGTTTGTTTTCATTAAGTGCTCTAAAAGGTGTATGCAATGTTTGAAAATATAAGATACAGAGCTCTCAACCAGGTGACTGTCTAGACTTGGAGCTCATCAAATTCAAATGTACATAAATGTCCCCGGGGAACTTGCTATACATGAATATTCCTGCAGAACACAGAGAAACTCTGATCTAGAGATGGTTGAAATAGCTGATTTCTCCTTCTAAATAAAAATTTGAAATATTTTATTTATTGAACAAGTTGTTACAGTCAGTGTTCTGATAAAGAATGTGTTTGTGTGATATTGTGAAGTATGTATACATATGCTGTGCCTCCCAGCTTCCTGACATTCAGCTCCTAAAATCCTTGGAATCTCTGGAGTGTGTTTTTTATGCTAATGAAATGACTGGTGGCTCCTGAGTAGTTTCCGGATGGGGGCTGGTCACCAGAGGAAAGACAGGATTAGAGGGGTGGTGTCGAAGATTGAATTGATCATCAACGTCCAATGATGTAATCAATCATACCTACATAATAAATTCACCATAAAAACCCAAAAGGACAGTGTTTAGAGAGCTTCTGAATAGTTGAACATCTGGAGGTTAACACAGGGTGCTGCATCCTAAGAGGGCATGGGAGTTTCTTGCCCCTTCTGTGTACCTTGACCATGCATCTCTTCATCTGTATCTTTCCTGACATCTTTTATGTTAAACCAGTTTATGTAAGTAAGTGTTTCCCTGAATCCTGTGAGCTGCTGTAGCAAATTATCCAAACCCGAGGAGGGGATCTGGGGAACCCTGATTTTTAGCTGGTCAGTCTGAAGCACAGGTCACAATCTGTGCTTGTGACTGGCCTCTGAAGTGGTGGCAATTTTGTGGGACTGAGCCCTCAACCTGTGATATCTGATGCTATCTCCAGGTAAGTAGTGTGAGAATTGAGTTGAAATAGAGGACACCCAGATGGTGTCTGCCAGAGAGGCTGCCACAGAATTGATCATTAGCTGGTGGGGAGAAATCCCCACACACCTTGGTGACAAGGAGTCGCAGAAGTGTGCTGTGGGGGAAACTGGTTTTTCTCAGAGTCTGACTTGACAATTTTAGGTCAGTCCTCTTCTGCATTGCCATGAAGTTAGAAAACTTACCTTAGGCACTTCATACTATACCCCACATTAGAAGGTGTCTCATTTTGTCATAGCCACATACCTACCATATGTGATGATGGGATATGCTGATGATCAATTTAATCAAAAAGGGAGCTTTTAATTTTTGTCTTCTTCAGAAATTTCCTTTTTTATGAATACTACCTTTATTTATATACATTTTTATTTCCAAGTTGTAAATAAGATCTTACCAGTCCTCTTCTAAAAGTCCCATAGTACCCATTGGGTGCTATCCAATTATTTCTGTAATGTTTTCCAAACTCTGGTTAAGGAGGATCTTCAGGGATTACTAGCCAGGAAAGTGATTGGGTGCAGATCTACAGTTCTGCCAATTCTCCCCTCCCCCATAACTAGAATACTAATTTAATCTGGTTTTGCAAACTCAATTTCCAAAGAAGATATTCACTGGGTTTCAGAACTAATTAAAGGGACAACCAAAGCATCAGATTTCCTCTCCCTGACGTGAAACACAAGCTCCATTATCCACTGGCTCTGCCGTCTTGCCCAGCTTCATGTTCCACTGCCCTCCCCCATCCCCCCACCATGCATCCACTTATATGGCATTAATTGCAGTTCCCTGAATGCACCACTTTCAAAAGACTGAGCCTGCTTCCTCTGTTTGCCGCGTTGTTTCTTCCTGTGGTGTACTGTTAGCTCACTCCTACTCATCCTCCAGGACTGCAAAATATTTTGAGGCTATATTTGAGGCCTCCTTTCTGTGTTTCCACAGAATTTTGTGAATAATGTGTCCATAACTCAAACCACGGTATACTTTAATCAGAGATTTGCCAAGTGGTATCTTTTACGGGACAGAAAGCCACCCTTTTAGAGCCAGATATCATGGCTGTTTTTTATTTGTTTATTTGTTTTAATGCTCAGTGCCTAACATCTTGCTATTTTCAAGTTGTTTTCATTGTCTTTAGTTTTCAGCAGTTTGAATACATTTCATGACATCTATTTTTAGAGGATTTATTTAGATTTCACTGAGCTCCTTAAATCCATAGGTTTATTGTCTTCAGTTTTTATTTATTTATTTTTAAATACTTTCTTCTCTTTTGGGGGGACTCTGATGATGAATATTGTCTTTTTTGTTATTGCAGCACTAATCCCTGAGACACACTTTATTTGGGAAAAAGAGAAAACATATTATAGCTATACTTTGAAAGTTTCACAATCAACAAGGAGACACTACTGGATTAAAGGCATTACCTGATATCAAGCAGAAAGCAAGAGATGGAACACTAACATGTGGAATTGAAGAATTAAGTGAACATTTCTGAGAAAAAGGATAGATAGAAGTAAGTAGGAGATGAACAATAATCTGATAATTTAATCTTCCTCATAGCTATTGCCATGTTATAAGTAAATATTTGTGGTTCAATCTGTTGCTGCTGAAGGTGAATAATTCTTACCAATAAGATAAATATTGATAAGTTTTGATTCAGTACCCTTTAAACGAATCTTTCAGTGGCCTTCTAAGAAATAACTTTCAGAATCAAAATAACTGTTTAAATTGACAATTTCAACACATGATTATGTGTAGTGCTGTTAGCCTTGCTGGGAGTTCTGCATGTTACCTAATTCAAATACTACCCAGTAATGTTCACTGGGGTTTTCCAGTGTTTGGCTATTCACTATATACTACTGATCTGTTAAGGAATAAATGCAAAGAGAGCATACGAATGTTGTTGTAAAATACTCCAACATATAATTAGAAGCTGATCTAAAATATGAAGTAGAAAAAGCAATGTATCACAAAGAAAGGATTGAGTTTTATAATGATGAATATGCTAATTACCCTATTTTGATCATCACACATTATACACATGTATTGAAATATAACTGTACAATATGTACAATCAATATGTTTCAAGAAATTTTTTGTATTGATTGTACAATTTGTACAATCAATATGTTCCATAAAAATTTGTTTAATTATAAAAAATTTAAATGGTAAAATAAAATCAGGAAAAGTAGACAAAATGTTATTATTACTAAAAAAGGAAATGAGCTTACTGAAGCAACACACATTATAACATCCAACTTGAACATGATTTTTAGATGAACTCACACCAATTCAACTAACATCAATGCAAAGTGAAAGACATTTGTCTTGTCTAAAAAATTTGCTGGAAAAAAAAGATGAAGACTACAGAACAATTAAGCTTTGTGTAGTTTAAACTTTCATTTTTAAAGATCATAACTTCTAAATATTAAATATCTCTGCTATTGTATTTTAGTTTTATATTACTTTATTTGGAATTCATTGAGTAGCAATGTTCTCTTCTTTAATGTTTCCTATTATCAAATATCTATATTTGGCAGAGGTCATTTTACATACTATTTTAATGTATAATCTTGTCATAACATATTTTTATAATAATAAACCATGCATATATTATATATCAATTTTTTACAAAATCTCTGCTGAAATATTTAACACAATCTTGTCACACACACAAAATACTGGTTTTAGCTCTTCCTTATGTTATTTTAAAACATATTTAAATTGCTATGAAAATACAGAATAATATATGATTTCCAAAAATTCTGAGAATTCTTCAGAATTCTGATTTCTTATTACCAAATTCTAAACATTAATATCTTTTGAGAATTTAGAATCACTTGTGGATCCTAGGTTAAACTGGTGCTTCTAAGGACTTTGCAAATTTGAATTTACAGTCTTCATTTCAACTTTATCTGCATGCTCAGTGAGGAAATATTCCATATCTAAACGTGCTTTTATTTTATATTCGGAGACAACATCCTCACTTCAGGGCAGCTTCCCCTTCTGTGGCTTTTGAGGTTCATGTTTCTGCTGAGTGTTACAGTTTCAAAGGTGAGAGACTATTTATTTATGGCCAATTTGTCTAAGGGAAGTCTGACAGATGTAATAAGTTTGTTAAGCCTTTAAAAATTTTTAAAAGAAAAAACAAACAAACGAACAAAAAAACTTTAATTCTGACAGATCTAGTAGTGGAAAATTCTGCTTTGGTGTCTAAACTGATTTGTTCCTTGAGTTTGTATGTGCCATATGGAAAACCTACTTTACATGAAAGGTGATTTAAGAGCAAGTGTTGGTACAAAAACCCTAGCAAGGTAGGTGTGTAGAACCAGGAAACACAAGTGAAGTGAAATGTGCTTAAGTTGGTGGTAAAACATTTGCTCCTGTTTAATAGCTTGATGATGAATCTCTTCACTTTATTTGTCTGACCTCTGGTAGAGGTTCTAGCTGAGTGTGAATTCTCTGCAGAAAAATAGAATATATACTACCTGGAATGCAGTAAATTGAGAGAGAAGCAGAACCCGATCTTTCTCTTTTACAGCCCAATTTTTTTTTCTGCACACAATTTTCTGCTTTCCTCCCTGTCAATTAAAGGAGATTGTACACAGAAAAATTAGAAAGAAAGGGAGGAGCCAATTCTCTGTTCACCTGCATTGTGAAGAATCTCTAAAAAGAGAAGATACCAATCAAATGATGAGGTGCTCAGAAAGAATGGAACCTATCTCTTCAAAATCCTGATTTCAGTTCTTTTGGATAAATACCCAGAAATGGGATAGCTGGATCATATGGTAATTCCATTTTTATTTTTTTGAGAAACTTCCATACTGTTTTTCATAGTGGCTGTACCATTTTATAATCCCACCAACAGTATGCAGATATTCCAAATTTTCTACATCCTCACCCACACTTTATAATTAATAACATTTAAATTTAAAAACTGTGTTTACTGTATTATTTTAATGTAATTTGATTAGCCTGGTTTCAGATTGGGCCCTGTAAGTTCTCTTTTTTTGTAAGGGTTATATTAATTTGATATTCTATACCATCACCTTGCCTCTCCCCTAGTAAAAATGAAATCTGTGGGATAGAGTCCAGTCTCTTTCTTGTAATTCTGCCAATGTAGTCTCTACTAATACCTTAGAACTCATATTATTATCATTTTCAGGAAGGCATTTTCTCCTGAGATTTCTTCACATAAACTGTTACCTATTCCTTCTATATACATCCATTATTTAAGTCTGAAACTTTTTCATAAGAAAGAAAGTGTGCTTATTTATTTATTTATTTTTAGTGTTCACAGGTAAGTGAGAACATGTGGTATTTCTCTTTCTGTGCCTGACTTGTTTCACTTAATATAATTTTCTCTAAGTCCATCCATGTTGTTGCAAATGGTAGTATTTCATTCTTTTTTATGGCAGAGTAGTATTCCATTGTGTAGATATACCACAGTTTCTTTATCCACTCATCTGATGATGGACATTTGGGCTGGTTCCAACTCTTAGCTATTGTAAATAGTGCTGCAATAAACACTGGAGTACACGTATCCCTTTGGCATGATGATTCACAACAATTCCTTGAACTTTTTAAGACAAGTGAACAGATATGATGTGGGGGGGAGGGGAGAGAGGGATGGGGATAGAGGAATAGGTAAAGAGTCATGAAAATCGACTACAATGTATATTGAGAAGTTAAAATAAAAAAAGAAAAGAAAGAATGAATGAAAGAAAGGAAGAAAGAAAAAAGAAAAGAATACAACAATACATTGATCTTTCAGAGGAAGAGAACAAATCTATAGTTACTATAAGCGGGAGCAGGGGAAGGAACAGGGGGATTGGGGAGAGATTGGGTAAGGGGAATAAATAATAATTACAATTTATAATAATGAATATGCTAATAATATTGATCTGATCAACACATAGTGTATATAGGTTATGGTAGTCAATGCTCTATCCTAAAAATATGTATAATCAATTACGTTTCAATAAACAAACAACATTTGCTGTACAATTTCATAGTCAGTGATTTATACTGTTTTATAATCTCTTCTCAATTTAAGAGATAACTGTGGGCCTGATATGGAAACTAGTCCCCATAAACATATTTTAAATGAATACATAAATAGATTAATTAGCTAAAATAGTGAAGACGAGTAGCATGGAAGACTACACAGCTCAGTATTCATTTTTAGAGATTAGAGTCTAATGTAGAAGTAATCACGCCACTTTGAAAATGAAAGTGGAAATGATAATGATACAAATGAGAACATTTTCTCTTCCAATTTCCCACTTAAGAGCACCCCCAAATTGAAGAGGGTCTTGAGAAATATTTGGGAACTGACACAGTGGCATAAAGCTTAAGAAAAAGTTCTGCATGAGAGATGAAGTCCACTGTATCTAAGGGACCTAAGCAGAAAAAGATACAGAGAGGTCCAGCCAGTAGATAGGCTATTCAAAAGAGGACAGGGCATATTTTCATATAATTTGGATGTGGCCTATATACACCAAAACTTTTACTGACTTCTTGAACATCTATTTTTTTCTTGTGCTATGAATACGTATTTTATACTTTGTACGTAATCCTCTCTATTCATCTGCCACAGATATCTTTTCTCCCATCCCTTAGGGTATCTTGTTAAATAACATGCTACACTATATTTTATACTTTGTATTTTTCATTTTTCCTTCATTGTCTTATCGATTATTTTTCTATGAGTAGCACTAAAGTAACATCTACTAAAACAGAACTTTATCATTGCATATATTATTTCCTACCTCCATCACAATTGCCAATACAGTTACATAAACTCTACAAAACTTCCTATTTAAGAGTGTTAAATTTGATCCCCTAAAAAATATTTTAAATTTCCTGAGTTCAGATAAAATTATATTTTTTAAAGTATGACGATAATAATACCCTGTTTAGTTTAAATTCAGCGGGCCATTTTTTTCTTAAACAGAAGAAAAAGAAAAAGAGAACTAGAAAATAGAGGTTCTCATTGCTTCCCACTGGCTGTATTTATTTAATTTCATGCACTTAATATTTTTTATCTTTGATATTCACTGTAATCAGCAGAACAAGATACTTGAAATAATGCATTTTAATAAAAACAATTATGTAAAAGTGCTTTTTAAAAGTAATTGACAGCCTAATATAGCATTTCTCAAACTGTGTTGCTGGATATTTTATTAAAGACACCCTATGGCTTAAAAACAGAAGTTTGGATAATGCTGGATTACACAAAAAATCAAATGGGTATACAATGGTGATATTTTCTGGAAAATATTGTCATATAGGAATCCTAAATATGATTACACTAGCAACATTAATGAAACTGTTTTTACCATGCATGTTTTCTCTCTCTATTTTGTTTTCAATTTGTAATGTTCTATGTGTATGATACCAGATAAGCCTTATTTATTTTTTTCAAGTTAATTAAAAAATAAAACCTAAATTGAGCACTTGGGGCCGACCCCGTGGCTCACTCGGGATAGTGCAGCGCTGGGAACGCAGTGGCGCTCCCGCCGCGGGTTCGGATCCTATATAGGGATGGCCTGTGCGCTCGCTGGCTGAGCATGGTGTGGTCGACACCAAGCCAAGGGTTGCGATCCCCTTACCGGTCACAAAAAAGAAGAAAAAAATAAATAAATAAATAAATTGAGCACTTGCATTAAGTGAAGGCAAACTGACATCTCTGCATTCTGCAGTAGTGAAGATTTGACTGTGGTTTGAAGATAGAAAAGTAGAAGGCAACTTGAGTTATCACATACGTAGCCATGTAGAATTCAAAGGAGACCACCACTAGCACGCACTCAGTCTAAAACATGAGTTCACCTACTACACACAACCTCATCTTTTACATATAATAATTGTTCTTTTGCAATTTCATTTGGTTTAATCTATAATTCTGTTTCTTTTAAAGTTTTATAATGAGTAATAATTTTATACCTAAAATCATGCTGGGATGTATTTAATAACTTTAAATCAACTCACAAGATTTACGATTTTTTTTCTTCTGTGGGAAATGCTTTTTTTTAGATTCAAGATTTAGAATACTTGTCATGTGATGGATGTGATATAAAGCTACATTTGTTCAGCAAAGTTTGAGTTTCATAGCTATTCACTTAGGCTTAATAAATCACTCATATCATTGAAACTCATGTTAGGAACAAAAATAAGTTACTAATTATGATACCAAAATAACGAAGTCCCTCCAAAAAACTTACTTATCAAAAGAAAACCTCACTCTATTTAACAGCATAAAGTTTCTCAAGAACAGAAACTGTGATGTGATCACAGAACAAGTATAGAATTTGGTAATCTCTGATTGATTGTTACTAATACTTTAAACCATTCCTGGTTAAATTTACAAATTACGATTACACATATCTAATATTTTACTTTAAAATATTGTTATAGACATATATTTTTAGAGACATATAATCTGCACAGAGTGGGAATACATCGACTTTGAGAAGAGATAAAATAGAAATACCTGCTCTAACACTTACTAATTTTGGACCACTGGGCAAACATTAATAATATGAATTAGAAAACTTCCTCAAAAGACTGCTCTGAGATTGCATAAAACAATGTAATTACTGACTTACATTTTTTCCTTACTAAGTACCCTATGCCCCCATACAAATTTAATGGTTACAAAAAGAAAAAAGTCCATTTTGTAAATTCTTCTATGGACTTTGATTTTAAATCTATTTCGTCTAAGAAGTACACTTAATAATATGCATCAAGAAAGAAATGTATAAGCTCTAAGTCATATCTAAAAATATACTAAGAGGAAAATAGGTTTTCTGAGACTGTATCTCCTTATGCTTTTATGGGATAAATACAGTTTCCCAGCCCAAATGTCTTTTGGATGAATTTGATATTCAAATAAATATTAAGATAATCCACATACAATGCACATTAGTAAAGTTATGGGTAAAAATTGAAGAGAAAACTTTTTTTAGGATAATTCTCAAATAAGTGAATTGTAATAGAATATATTTTTCTTCTCATCTGGATCATAGGGTTATCAAAACTAAGAACAACTCTCACTTAATTTTCCGAATATTTCTTATTTTGTGTCATGTAATGTACTGGTATGTAACAGTTACAAAACTGGGTTAAAAGCATTAAGCATTACTGGCTATTTGACCTGTTATGGATTTTACGTATCTGCAACCTTTTCTTTATTCTTACTGTAATTAATTTATGTATCAGTTCACCACTCCACCCAAAATTCTAAAGATGAGAGAATGGTCTTTATAGACCCCTGAATATAGTCACTTGTTTAATGAGTTTGCATTGTTATTGGAACAAATCAACATATCTTCAGTGTTTTGTGATAGTATTGTCATCCTTGATTTATTTTAAGTAAGGGAGGAGCAAATGGCATTGCCATGTCGTAGTCACTGTGTCTTTTTAGTCACTAATACTGTTTTGTCATTAGAAGAATACCACTGAGTATCCTCATGTTCATTTTATAGTCAAGGTAACTACAGCTTAGAAAGGTTAAGGGACATCACTATTATGCAATAATTAAGTGGTGGATCTGGATCTATTTGCCATCCATAGCCTAGTTCCTCTTACATGCCAGACTGCTGTCCATGGTGAACTCATCACAGATAACCTGAGACTCTCTGGATCTTCTCTCTGGAAAGTTCAAATTCAAAGCCTCTTTGACCTATTTTACTGAGATTCATCTCACTTTATTTAAGAAAATATCTTTTAATTGATACTTATGATAATCCTTCTTTCTTCTTTATTTGACTTAACACAAAGCCTTTCAGTTATAGGCAACTTCAGAAACACAGGACCATGATCTTGTTGGTTAAATCTTGCCTGTGGATGACACTCACAATGATTTAAAAATTTACCTAAAATAAATGTATCCTGTTCAAGCCTTCTCTTCTAAGAACAATGATTTCTTTCTGGAGCTTCTGTACTCCGAGGAGACGCTGTGAGAGTTGGGGCTGTACAGGAGGGTATCCCTCAGTGGCACATCTGAAGGCAGAGAGAGCACAGAAAAAAGCCAGAAAACATACGTTATAGTCACTCTGAAGAACATTTTCAAGCCCACATCTAAAAAATTTGCAGCACGTATTCCTTGAGATTTCCACTCCTGTTAGGCACTAGATAAGAGCAAAGAAGACATAAATATCAGGAGGTGAAACTCACAGTTCTTAGGTGATAAATCTATGCAAAATCTCTCTCTCCATCTCTCTCTCTCTCTCTCTCTCTCTCTCACTTTGTCTCTGTCTCTCTCTCTATGTATATAAATATGTATATACACAGCTAAAATTTAATAAATATCTATTCTGATTGTTAATTTGATGCATCAACTTTCATGTGCTACAGGATGCCCAGAGAGATGTGGTAAGACATTATTCCGGGTGTGTCTGTGAGGCCATTTCTGGATAAGGTTAACATTTAAAGCAGTGAACTTTAAGTAAAGCAGATGGCCCTCTCTGATGTGGGTGGACCTCATTCAATCAGTTTAAAGTCTCAATAGAACAAAGAGACTGACCCCTTCCTGCAAGTAAGAGGGAACTCTTCCTGCAGGCTGCATTCTAGCTGGGACATTGTTTCTTTTTTCTTTCACACTTTCTTTCTCTCGTTTATTTTTTCTACAGTTTTTTTTATTGTGACAAGATACACACATAATCACATAAATCCAATCATCTTAGCCATTTTAAGCGTTCAGTTCAGAGGTACTAAATACGATCACAGTGTTGTGCAACTATCATCACCGTCCATCTTCATAACTTTTCAACTTGTAAAACTGAAACTTTTTCCCATTAAATAACTCTCCATTCCCCCCTCCCTCAGTCCCCTCCAGCACCCTTTTTGCACAAACCACTCTACATCTGTTTCTATGTATTTGACTACTCCAGGTTTCTCATATAAGTGGAATCACACAGAATTTGTCTTTTTTGTGATTGGCCTATTTAACTTGGTGTAATGAACTCAAGTTTCATCCATGTTGCAGCATAAGTAAGAACTCTCTTTTATTTTTTGTCTTTTTTTGTGACCGGTAAGGGGATCGCAACCCTTGGCTTGGTGTCGTCCGCACCGTGCTCAGCCAGTGAGCACACCGGCTATCCCTATATAGGATCCGAACCTGTGGCAGGAGCGCCGCTGCGCTCCCAAGCGCCGCACTCTCCCGAGTGCGCCACGGGGCCGGCCCTATAAGTAAGAACTTTTAATCTATTTGTGTCTTTAAATAAAATGAGTCTTTTGTAAACCACATACACTTGAATCATGTGTTTTGTTTTTTTTAAAATCCATTCTGCCAATCTCTTTCTTTTGTTTGGAGAGTTTAATCCATTGATATTTAAAGTAATTACTAAGAAGGGACTTATTTCCATTATTGTGCTACTGTATTTGTTTCCTATATACTTTATATTTTTTTGTCCCTCACTCCTGCATTACTGTCTTCTTTTATGTTTAGTTGATTTTTTGTAATGAAACATTTAAATTTCTTTCTCATTTCCTTTTGTATATATTTCACAGCTACTCTCTTTCTGGTTTCCATGGAGATTATATTTAACATTCTAAAATTTTAATGCTGTAATTTGAATTCATACCAACTTAACTTCAATAAAATACAAAAAATTCTGCTCCTTTACAGCTTTATCTTTACCACTTTTAGCTGCAGATGTTTTAAGTTATATTTTTATACATTGTGTGCCTAAAAACATAAACTAATAATTGTTTCAAAACATTAGTCTCTTAAATTATGTAAAAGACAAAATGTGGAGTTATAAATAAAAAATTACAATACTATGACTTTTAATCTTTTTAAAAATATATTATTCTCTTAAATCATATCTAAAAAACAGTGTAGCTGCAAACCTTTGTTAAGATAATGCTAGCTTTTATAATTTCTCATTTACTTACCTTTATTGAGATATTTATTTCTTCATACTGCTTCAAATCACTGTCTAATGTTCTTTCATTTCATCCTGCAGAACTCCCTTGAACATTCCTCATTGGACAGGCCTAGTGGTAACAAACTGCCTGAGCTTTTGTTTATCTGGAAATGTCTTAATTTCTTCCTCACCTTCAAAGGACATTTTTGCTAGCTATAGGATTCTTGGTGTATATGTACACACACATATATATTTTAACACTTGGAAAATATGGGCCCACTCTCTCCTGGCCCCCCAAGTTTCTGTTGGGAAACTGCTCATAATCTCATTGAGGATCCCTTGTACATAACATGTCACTGCTCTCTAGCTTCTTTCAAGATTTCCTCTTTGTCTATTTCTTTCAAAAGTTTGATTATAGTGTGTCTTAGTGGGGGACTGTTCTAGTTTATCTCACTTGAATTTTGTTGAGCTTCTAGGATGCTCATATTCATGTCTTTCATCAAATTTGGGAAGTTTTACACCACTATTTCTTTTAATATTATCATTTTTCTCTTTTCTCACTCTTTATCTAGGAGCCTCACAAAGCATATATCTCTCTTCTTGATGGTGTCCCACAGCTTCCTTAGGCTCTGTTCACTTTTCCTCAATTTTTTTTTCTTTCTGTTCCTCAGACTTAATAATTTTCATTTTTCTATCTTCAAGATCACTGAATCTCTCTTTTGCCTGCTAAAACTTGCTTTTAAATTCCTGTAGTAAATTTTTCATTTTAGTTATTGTATTTTTTAGCTCCAGGATTTCTTTCTTTTATATGTTGCATCTCCTTATTAATATTCCCATTTTGTTTATACATAATTTTCTTGACTTTCTGCACATCTTACTTTAGTTTTTCAAGCCTCTTTAAGGCAGTTGTTTTATAGTATTTGTCTCATAGATCTACCATCAGATTTTTTTCAGGGAAATTTCCACTGGCTTATGTTTTTCCTTTGAATGGGCCACAATATGCTGTTTCTTTGTATACTTCTTGATTTTGTTGTTGTCATTGTTGTTGTTTGAAAGTTCACATTTAAATCTAATAATGTGGTACTATAGACATTAGATTCTTCCCCTTCTTCAGAGTTTAGTATTTTTTGATATTGTTTTTATTTATTTTATTTTATTTTTACTTATTCTACATAACTGCAAGTTTGTATCCTTTGAACTACATCTTTCCATTTCCTCCCCCTCCTCATTACTGGTAACCACCGTTCTACCACTTATAAGTGAGATCATGCAGCATTTTTATTTCTGTGTCTGTCTTATTTTACTTAGCATATTATCCTCCATATTAATCTATGTTGCTATTTTTATCCATTGCTGTTGAATATTTTTCCAAACTACAATTATTCCTTATCATGTTCATGGTTTTGTCACAATTATATGTCATCTACACTATTGATTTGATATTTTAATAAACTCACCATTTTTTTACATAAGTGTATGTACTAAAGAGGTTTGGACACATTTCTACATTACATGGAAAACTGATATTACTGGTCATAAAGACAAGATAAAAATAAATCTAAGAAAATTAAAAAAAAAAAAAAACACTCTTACATTATAATAAGAACACATTGCCTTCAAAGCTCCGAACCTGAGGGAAGATTTGTCTTTGTTTCAAATAGAAATTAGCAAGTGTTAGAGAGATGTTAAAAGATAACACAAAATAAAGACTTTCTCCTTGATGCAATCAGTGTAGTTGAAAGATAATTCAGAGAGGAAACTTCTTGCCACTTTTAACAGTCAGTGTTTAAGAGGTATACTTTTTACTACCCCTAATTACCTCTAGTAATTCTAGTGATATGTGCATTGCATTTTGAGGAACATTATTATTGAAATTTTCTACTCAGCAGTAAATTAGACCTTCTGACCACTCAAATCCTGACCTCACTCATCCCTTCCTCATACTGACATTGCTGCATGGAGGTGCTTCCTTGGGCAAGCACTGTTCTGTTGTGAACAACTGCCTTTCTCAGATTCTTTGAGTTGAATAAATTATTGATACAATAGAATTACCTGGGAAACTTTCAAACATATCACTTTTTGAATTCCTCCTTAATCAAATGGCACAACCTCTAGAGTTAGAATCTAGAAACCAGTATTATAAAAAGTAGCCTGTATCAAGTCATAGATGTGTCTAGATTTAGGCAAGCAACTTAAATCCAATGACCTAGAATTTATTAACCTAAGATTCATCAATGACTAATAACTAAGTTGAACTAATATTTAGAAGAGAAGTTCAAAGAGATCATGACAAAATGTCATTAAAGAACCATACGAAATGTTAGAAGCAGAAGGGAAGACTAGGCAGCTGCAATTAAGAATTTAAAGAGAGACCAACCTCCTGCTTTGTGGTTCCAGAGTAAAACATGATTCTGAGTGAAATATAGAGTAAGGAAAATTTCAATAAAATATAAGCAAAACAAAACTTTTGAGTGGGAAAATGGGAGAATAGAGGTGCCCAGGACACATCCTACCACAGAAGAAGATAGAAATGAGTCCACCACCAGCATCACTGCCACAGTCGCTGAAGCCATTATCAAGTCCCAGAACTGTTGTCTGTCACAGACCAGAAGTTTTGTATGTGGCCTGCCACTGCAGCTGTAGACTCAGCAAGTGAGAGGGAGGCAGCTACAACCACTGCTACCACTGCTGTCACTGTGAGTTAACCTCGCTGTCGCCAAAGACACCACAGACATGAAGGAGGCAGTTGCAGCCACTGGCACTGCTGCCAACCTCCCACCCCAAAAGGTAACCTCACTGATGCCAGGGACACATTAGTCACAAGGCAGGCTGTTGCAGCTTCAGGCACTGATGCCACCCACTTGAGGTAAACTTGCTACCACTGTAGACATTGTAGCAATGTGAGCTGCTGCTGTGGACACTGCAAGGTAGCCACCATTATCATACTAGCAGCCACCACTGCCACACAAGCAGCTGGCCAAAGTCATAGCTATAGCCACCACTGCTGCAAGGGGGTCCTGCTACTACAGCATCAGCCACAGCAACCACTATCAATGTGTGGGTGGACCACTGACCACTCAACTACATGGACATAAGGAGGGTCACCAGCAGAGTCCAGGGAAGGAGGATAATAGAAGAAACTGCTCCACCAGATGACCAGACATTAATGTAGACATACTAGAAATATGAAAAAACAAGAAAATATGAGTCCACAAAGGAATATAATAACTTTCAGTCACCAGAACCTACACAGCAGGAAAACCTTGAAATGACTGAAAAGATATTCTTAGTAAAAATCTTAAAGAAACTCAGTGAGATAGAAGGAGAGGCAGTTAGATGACACAATGATCTGAACAAAACTATCCAGAATATGAAGGAGAAAATTTACAAAGAGATTAAAGTATTAATCTTTAGTTATAATAATAATTAATTATTTAAAGTATTAAAGAGAGAAACAGCAGAATTCAGGGAACTGAAGGAGTCATTCAATAAAATAAAATAAAAACACAACTGAGAGCTTAAGCAGCAGGCTAGAGCAGGCGGAAGAATAAAATTCTGATCTTGAAGACAGTCTCTTCAAAATAACTCAGTTGGACAAAAAAATAAAAATTAAAAAAGAATAAAAATAAATGAAGGAAATCTGAGAGGTAGAAGAGAACCTTCAGCACAAAATCATACAATTTGTGAGTGTTCCTGAAGGGGAGAAGAAAGGAAAAGGCATTGAGAAAACATACAATGAATCAACAGCACAAAGATTCCCAGGTATAGAGAGAGACATGAATATTCAGATCCAGGAAGCTCAAAGAACTGCAGACAGACTCAGTCTGAAAAGGTCCTCTCTGAGACTAAGAATCCTAAAGCAGCAAGAGAAAAGCATCAAGTCACCCATAAGGGAGTCCCCATCAGACTAACAACAGATTACTCAACAGAAATTCTATTAAACAGAAGAGAATGTGATGATATATTTGATATATTTAAAACACTAAAAGAAAAAAAGCTGACACTGAAGAATACTATACCCAGCAAGGCTATCTTTCAGAAATGAAGTAGAATTAGTGTATTTTTGTGGGGGGGGGAACTATGTGGATTCACCACCCCCCAACAACCCCTACAAGAAATCCTCAAAGGAACCTTGCACCTGGATGCCACCCCCCCATGAAAAAAACAATAGTTACTACCATAAATGTACAAGAAAGAACAAAGCCCACTAGTAGAAAAAATATGCAAACAAGAAAGAGAAAGAAAATACATCTTACCATAACCAAAAATCAACAAACACTAAAGACATCCAAATTAAAATTAATAAAATGCCAGGAGTAAGACAATACCTTTCAGTAACAACCATAAATACAAATGGATTAAATTCCCCAGTCAAAAGACACTGACTGGCTGATTGGAGTTAAAAGCTAGATCCAACTATATTCTGTCTTTACAACTCATCTCACCTATAAAGACACACAGGCTAACAGTGAAAGGATGGAAAAAGATATACCATGTAAATGGAAACCAAACATGAGCAGGAATAGCTATTCTTATATCAGATGAAACAGACTTATATTAGTCCATTTTGTGTTGCTATAAATGCCTTAGACTGGGTAATTTATAAAGAACAGAGGTTTATTTCATTTATGATTCTGTGACAGGTGCATCTACTGTGGGCCTTAGTCTGCTTCTTCTCATGGTAGAAATTGGCAGGCTGCCAGCAGGTACAAGCAGATCACATGGGGAGAGGAAGCAAGAGAGGGAGAGGGAAGTTTCCAGAGTCCTGGAAAGAACTAAGTGCAAACTCACTACTTCCACCTACCAGAGAGAACTTTAATCCATTCATATGGGACCTGCCCGCATGACTCAATCAGTTTCCAAGACTGCTACATTGGGGATCAAATTTCCACATGAGTTGTGGGAGGACAATACATCCAAACTCCATCAAGACTTTAAAACAAAAACCTTAAAAAGAGACAGTGAAGGCCACTATATAATTATAAAGGAATCTATCCAGCAAGAAGACATAACAATCATAAATACATATATTCACCCAACATTGAACCACTCAGATATATAAAGCAAACATTATTAGACCTAAGGAAAGAGATATACCCAAATGTGATAATAGCTGGGGACCTGAACACCCCTCTCTCAACATTGGATGGTCAATTAGGCAAAAAAACAATGGAAAAACACAGGATTTAAACCAAACTTTAGACGAATTGGACTTTGTAGATATCTACAGAACATTTCATCTGACAACAACAGAATGTACATTTTTCTCATCAGCACATAGAATATTCTCCAGGATAGACCACATATTAGGTCACAAATCAAGTCTGAAATAATTTTAAAAAATTGAAATCATTTTAAGTGTCTTTTCATACCACAATGGATTAAAATTAGAAATCAATAACAAGTGAAACTCTAGAAACTATACAAACACATGGAAGTTAAACAAAATGCTCCTAAATGACATATGGGTCCAAGAAGAAATTAAACAGGAATTCTAAAAACTTGAAATAATGAAATAAAGATACATCATGCCAAAACCTGTGGAATACTGCAAAAGCAGTACTAAGAGGGAAGTTTATCACAATAAACACTAATATCAAAAAATAGAAAAATTAAAAATAAACAAACATATGCTACACCTCAAAGAACTAGAAAAACAGGAAAAATCCATTCACAAAATTAGTAGAGAGTAAGAAATAATTAAGAACAGAGCACAAATAAATGAAGTAGAGACCCCCAAAAATTATGCAAAAAAAGCAATGAAACAAAAAGTTGGTTTTTCAAAAAGATAAACAAAATAGATAAACCAATAGGTCAATTGTAAAAAGAGAAATGACTCAAATCACAAAAATTAGAAATGATAGTGGAAATATTACAACCAATACCACAGAAATACAAATAATCATTAGAGACCTTGAACAATTATATGCCAACAAATTTGGAAACCTGGAGGAAATGGATATACTGTTGGACACATACAAACTACCAAGACTGAACTAAGAAAACAGAAAATCTGAGCAGACTGAAAACAAGCAATAAGATTGAAGCAGTAATCAGCAGTCTCTCAACTAAGAAAAGCACAGGACTAGATAGACTTATTGCTGAATTCAACCAAACGTTTAAAGAGGAATTAATACCAATTCTCTTCAAACCATTCCAAAAAAATTGAAACTGAGACCATTCTCCCCAACTCATTCTATGAGGCCAACATCACCCTGGTACCAAAACAAGACAGAGATGCAACAAAAAAAAAGAAAGCTACAGGCCAATATCTTTGATGAACATAAACACTGAAATCCTCAAAAAAATATTGGCAAATAGAATACAACAACACATCAAAAAATGTATATACCACAGTCAAGTGGAATTCATCCCAGGGATGCAAGGATGGTTCAACACATACAAGTCAATAAATGTGATATACCACATGAACAAAATCCAGGACAAAAACCATATGATTATCTCAATAGATGCAGAAAAAAGCATTGACAAAATTTAATATCTTTTCAAGATAAAGATTCTCAGCAAATTAGGTATAGAAGGAAAGTATCTCAATACAATAAAAGTTGTATATAATAAACCAACCACCAATATCTTCCAGAATGAGGACAAACTGAAAGCTTTTCCCTTACGAATGGGAACAAGACAGGATGCCCACTCTCACCACCCCAGTTTAACATATTATTGAAAGTACTAGCCAGAGCGATCAAGCAAGAGAAAGAAAGAAAGGGCTTTAGATCAGAACAGATGAAATCAACCTGTCCCTGTTTGCAGATGACATGATCCTACATAGAGAGAAACTTAAAACTTCTACCAGAAAACTCTTAGAGTTAATTAACAATTTCAGTAAGTTTGCAGGATACAAAATCAACATGCAAAAATCAGTAGTTTTTATACTCCAACAACTATCTAGCAGAAAAAGAATTCAAGAAAGCCAGCCTATTTATAATAGTCACACACACACACACAAACTAGGAATCAATTTAACCAAGGAGGTGAAAGATCTCTATAATGTGAACTACAAATCACTACAGAAAGAAATTAAAGAGGACACAAAAGATGGAAAGACTTTCCATGCTCTAGGATTGGAATAATTAACATTATAAAAATGTCCATACTTTCTAAAGCAATCTAAAGATTCAACACAATCCCCATCAAAATACCAATGACATTCTTCACAGAAACAGAAAAAAAAAATACTGATATTCATATGGAACAATAGTACCCCGGATAGACAAAGCAATCCTGAGCAAAATAAATAAATAAATAAAGCTGGAGACATAACAGTACCTAACTTCAAATATATTACAAAGCTAAAGTAGCCAAAACAGCATGATACTGGCATAAAAACAGACATACAGACCAACAGAGCAGAATAGAGAGCCCAGAAATCAAACTGTATGCTTACAGTCAACTGAAGTTTGACAAATGCACCAAGAACATACAATGGGGAAAAGACTGCTTCTTCATTAAATGGTGCTGGGAAAACTGGATATCCATATGTAGAAGAATGAAACTAGAACCGTACCTCTCACAATATATAAAATTCAACTCAAAATAGATCAAACATTTAAATATAAGACCTGAAACTATAAAACTCCCAAGAGTAAACATGGGGAAACACTTCAGGAAGTAGGACTAGGCAAAGACTTTACGAATATGACCAAAAGCAGCACAGGCAACAAAAGGAAAAATAGACAAATGGGATCATATTAAATCAAAAAGCTTCTGCCCAACAAAAGAGACAATTAACAGAGCAAAAATATAACCTACAGACTGGGAGAAAATATTTGCAAACTATGCATCTGACAGTGGACTAATATCCAGAATATACAAGGAACTCAAATAACTTAACAGTAAAGAAACCACCCAATTAAAAAAATGGACAATGGAGCTGAATAGGCATTTCTCAAAGGAAGATGAACTAATGGCCAACAGACACATAAGAAAATGCTCAACATCATTCAGCATCAGAGAAATGCAAATCAAAACCATATTGAGATATCATCTCACCCCAGTTAGACTGGCTATTATCAAAAAGACAGAGAATAACAAATGTTGGCAAAGGTTCAGAGAAAGGGGAACATTTCTGCAGTGTTGGTGGAACTGTAAGTTGGTGCAACCATTACGGAAAATTGTGTGGAGTTTCTTCAGACAACTACAAATAGAGCTGCCATATGATCCAGCAATTCTACTTCTGGGTATGTACCAAAAGGAATGGAAATCACATGTCGAAGGTATACCTGCACTCCCATGTTTATCGCAGCTCTATTTACAATAGCCAAGAGTTGGAACCAATCTAAATGTCCAACGATGGATCACTGGATAAGCGAACGTGGTATATTTACACAATGGAATACTACTCAGCCATAAAAAGGAATGAAATCCTGTCATTCACAGCAACATGGGTGAACTTAGAGAAAATTATATTCAGCGAAATAAGCCAGGCACGGTCAGAGAAATACCACATGTTCTCACTCAGAAGTGGGAGTTAAAAAATAAATAAATAAATAAGAAAGAAAGAAAGATACCACATTTCAATGATACGTTGAAAGGAGAGAGCAAAACTGAGATTACCAGAGGTGGGAAACGGGGAGGGAGTATAAGAGAGTAACTGGTAAAGGGCCACAAAAATGATTCCATTGTACAATGATGAATATACTAGTTGTCCTGATTTGAGCATCACATATTGCACACAGGTATTGATATTCAGTTCTTTACCTCGATTCCCCACAGATGTGTATAATCAACTATGTTACAATTTTTTTAAAAAAACTTTTGAATTATTAGAGTGGCTCACTAAAATATACACTCTTTTCACCATTTCTTGGGTTTTTACTACTTCCCAAAGTTGGAGTTTGGAGTACAGAAATAAATTAGCCAAAAGTCTCTGGTGTGGCTGCATCTGTTGCAGGTGAACGGACATACCTGGTGATATCTTGAGATTCCTCTGTCTCTAAAATCCCAAGAAACTTACGGAGTTGTTGCAGAGATATATCACAAATAAGGCATAATGCTTACACACACACACACACACACACAAACACACACAGGTAAGTATGTATGTGTGTCTATATATATATATATGTAAATATGTATATACACATAAATTACATAATATATATTTTGTATGTTATATATGCCCATATAATGCACATGCATACATATACATATCTATATGAAAGACATCATATGTATTCTTCACATAGGTTTTAAGTCCCCATCTACTCCTCCTTTTACAGTAAAGGGGGAATGCATTTGTACTTGGAAATGGCAATTCTTTTTTTTTTTTTTTCCATTCTGTTTTTTTCCTTTAACAACTCTTGTTTACTTTATTTCTAGGAAAAGCATGTAACATTGCTCTGCTTTGGCTCTGACAAGTCTTTCGTATTATCTGTAGTGAACAGAGTAATTTTTAGTTAGTATGTTTGGGATCGATTGTAATTTCAGGGCCCATCTCTACCACTCATGTTACCATGGGTTGAGCTTGAGGCAAAATCGTGAAGAACATAAAAATTATGGAGGTAAAAATTGTGAAAAAGTTAAAAATAATTTTGGTGCCCTCCCCGTTTTTCTTCCTTGGCTCCTACAGTCCCATTTTATGCAGTCATAGGCTTCTTCTTTGCTGCCTGGAACATTTCCAAAGGACTTTGGTCTCTATGGTATAACCTGGATAGCCCATTTTTAAATGCATATTTCTTGATTTTGTGTGACCAGCTATGGGCTAACCAGAGAACACAGAGAAAAGTAACCAGTTGCCCTTCAATACTGCAGTAATATGGTGGAAAAAATATCTTGCAAAATATTTAGTGCCTTTGGATGCCAAATTTCCAAGTGTTGGGGACATTTTATTTGGGCCTTGAAGTATGGCTTTGCAAAAGTGATTCCAGATTGAAAGAACAAGTGAAACCAATACATGAAGAGAGCCACAGGTGATATATACATGGGTTGTTGTTTCTGGGTCATATGGTCTGGAACATATAATGAAAAAATGGGAATTGTGTATAGATATAGATGGGTAAACAAAAATCCTTAAATAATTCCAAGATGTTCTTTTCCCTTAATATAAAAAAAAAAACTTAAAAATAAGCCGTTTGTTAATGAGATGAGTATGCCAAATCATGTATATAGAAACAGAAGACTTTTTGAGTTAAATACTAAATATTAGCTGTCTATGAAAGTAACATGAAATTGTCAATACATTTTTGGTTTTGCTTTTTTTTTTTTCTTTCTTTTCTGTATGTTTTGAGTGCCTTGGCGAGAGGCTTCCTCTTCTTAGAAGTGAGAGATTGGGTTTGGCATGTTTGTGAAAGAGTAACAAAGATAAGACTGGAGTGACAATTAGAATGACAATATAGAAGGTCTTGCATGCTAAGTAGATACAGCATTGTCAAGCAACACATGAGGAGATACTGCATGCCTGCTTTATTTATTTATTTTCTTATTTTATTTTTAAATCATTATTGCATTTTTATTATAAAGAAAAAATGTGGCCCTATAGAAGATTTGAAAAAATTGAAAAGTGTATAAGAGGACACGAAAATCATCCAAAGTCCATTACCCAGAGACAGTAATTGCATATTTCATACATTTCCTTCCAGTTAAACATGAACACATAACCCTGCCCCTCACTTGTTGACATTGATACAGTTGGAATCATACTGCACATATTTTTACATACTTATTTTTTTTAACTGACTCCTGTCTCATTCTATTACTAGTTTATAAAAAAAAAAATTTCCTGAACAATGTTACATTATAAGGTTAACAGCAGTTAGCCTCTGGAATCTGAGCAATGTATTTCTCCATTGCTGTACAGTTCATTTCTAAAAAGTTATAAAGACAGACCTGATTAAGGACAATTCTGGTAGTAGGAGTTTGCCAGCAATCTCATTACATGGAATTCCTGTGGAGTTCCACAGCTGAAAGCAGGTTGTTGTAAATAGCTAAGAGCCCACTTCCCAGCACAGTTCCTGTTTTAATCAACTGTAGATCTGCTCAACTGAAGAGAGATCCCTCACTCTTAATGCCAGGTTTCCAGACCACCTGGCAGATGAAATACCTGACAACAACAATATCCTGCATGCATGCCTACAAGGAGCCTACCTGCCCCTTCTACCTACAGCCAATTCCTTTAGCTGCCACTTCCTAGCCAACAGTTTTCTGGTTGTTCTAGATTGAGAGTAGAAGCAGCAATTGAGATCCTGATGACGGATGAGAAAGGAAGGTCCCTCAGCCCATCTCAACTGAAGATCACATGCAGTCATAAAAGAAAGATTGCAGCATTGATAAATACAGCATTTCTGAGCAAAGGGAAGAAACATTAGTACAGAGATAAAGGAACTCCCTAAATATCTGACTCGTGGATTTCTATCATTCGTTGCATAGCAAATGTGGGCTGCCAGTTTGTCAGATTGATTCCAGTTCTTGAAAAGTCCTGACATTTTCGGGCAAAAAGTAAACCTAATGTTGAGTATTGTTTTTGCTTCCCCACTCTCTCTGAAGATCTGGTTTAGCATCCGTTTATCCATGACCTCTTTAATGGGGCCAACTTTTCCATGGGAATACTTCAGGGATTCTTTCTGGTCTGAATCTTCCTATTTTTCTAACTACTCCCTCTGCCCTGCCATCAATTTTTTCTTATATTTGGGGGACTGGCAGATGCTTTTATCTGGTCTCCCTCCCTGTTTAAAGCACTTTGGCATTGATGCTTTAGTGCCTTTGGTTTTCTGACACTACTGTCATCTCTGGACGTTGCAAGTTCTTTTACAGATATGCTGCATCTATATCTACTCAGTTTCTAGAGCACTATCAGAGTTTTTCGGCTACCAAGTAGAAGAGGTTGGGGATTTTTATGGGATTTTAATTATTTCAATGGGAAATTGAGAAAGGCTAAGCCAGCAATTATTGGTCATTCAGATGCTGTCAAAAACTGGAAATAATTCCAATGAAAGATTTCTGAGAAGGGGAGTGAATGATTGGTGCTTTACTTAAAGATAATAAAAACTTGGCTGCAACATGTGAAAAGCTTTAAAGGGGTACTGAATTTGAAAAAAATCAGTCTAATAAATTCCTGTAAAACTTCAAGCCAGAGGTAGTGAAGGCCTGAAATAAAATAGTGTTCATGACAACAGCAAAACTGACATTATTTGGCTCTTGACTCAAAGCCAGGTAAAGAAATAAATTAAAAGAAATTCTGCGGTCTTTAGACAACTTGAAAAAGATGGTAAGCAATTTAAACATTTAATTGTTAAACATGGTGAGCTTTACTTTTTTGTGGGAAAAAAATGAAGATTGAAAATAATTTTGCCAAAATAAAGAAAACTGTGATTATTAAATTGAATAATATATTATAAAGAACCTGGCACACAGTAGGTATTAGATAAATTCTAGAGCTCTTTCATGTCATTTTTAGAACTATTTATGCTCAACTGGTTATACTTGGCTGTTTTTACGTTTATCTACCCGCTGAGTTGAAACAAACATTTCTGTTGTCTTAATTTTATTAAGCTGAATAAACAGCATTACTATCTTGCTTTGTTTCCTTGTCCTGGATCAGAAATAAATGACGAACATCACTATCTTTGGGACCCATGGGCATTATCTCTAGTTTTCAGAATTGTCCATCTTTCCTATGTGTGTCTTCAAGCTGATATGTCTCACTAAGATAACTCAATGTGAGCTGCAGAATTTGTATCATAGTATCACTGAGGCTTCCTATCGTTTGCCATGGCTGAAACAACCTGACATGAAATATAACACTATAACATGTCAGGTGGAAAATTTAAACATTGCTTTTTCCCGAGGAAGAATAGAATCTTTATATTTCAAACCACACTATTTCAACAGGGGGGTAAAAGTTATGATACGGTATTGATTCTTCTAGGGAGCTGAGTTAGCGAAAATCCCTTTCTACTTAAGAGTTATTCGTTTCTCTCTTTTGACACAAGAACAATTCCAAACAAGCTGTTTCGTGGCTAACAAAAATCCTTTAAAATTACTGACAAAATATTTCACTAAAGCATTTCAATGAGTACCAACCAATAAAACCATTGTTTAAAAATGTCTTGTTAACTTCTGCTTTCCCATTTTCCTGATAATGTTAATGTATTCAATATGATACAGTAATTTAGACTTTATAAGTCTCTCTCCTTCCTATTTGAACTAGAGAAAAGTAGAGTTACAGTTAGACTAGTTTAAAAAACAAACAAGAACTAATTATACAAGAAAGTTGAGGGTAGATGGTGCCTCAGTTTCCCTGATCAGTCTGGAGTGATTAAAAGGGTCTAGCAGAAACTATCACATTTTCTCTGTTTCTATTTATTTTTCTCTTTCTTTATTTTTCTTTTTATTACTTTTTTTCTCTCTGAGTCTCTATCTTACCTGCTATACATTCTCCTTGGCTAAATCAGTGAACAGTCTTTGGTCCCATTTAATAAAAGTATTTTATAAACGTATAATTGATCTTTCTTTCTGAGAGGTGACTCAGATTGACTGGCTACCAATCTGTCATAATATTGATGACCTTCTCCTGATCACAAGGGTTACTGAAGATGAATGAAGTAGCAAATAATAAAATGATGAGGATAATGATGACAGTGATGATGATGACACAAATAGTTATTATGCATATTTATTCCACATTGGAAACCATGGTATGTATTTCCCAAAGTGGGGGTGCAACAGTTTGGGGATAAGTACATTTAATGTTCCTATTTCCTCATGAGGGTGTTGAGTTAATACAAATCAGATTATTCTTCTGAATTACTCAGTTTGTTAGTAAGAGAAGCAAATGCAGATCTTAACTATTCTGAATGGAAATCCTAGTACCTACCCCACGTGCTGTACTAGCTTGAGACAGACTTAAGCCATATCATAGCACTTGGAGTATTTGCCAAATTCTAGCAAGGGCAGATCTGGGGGAGCGGGGGGCTCTAAACACAGGCATCGCTGTTTCCTAGTTCATCTTCTTCTATAAGACATATATGGAGTTGTGAGTTCATTCCTGTTCTTTGGATTATTGGGCACTTGGATTGTTGAATGCATGGATTCCAAGGGTAGAAGCTGATGGAATAAAATTCTATAATTAATTGGCACAGGTGGGCTAAAGTGGAAAGTATTTAAAAAGGTTATAATGGCATCATAGCAGAATGGATAAGGATATGAATCTTTGGTTGGACAGTTGTGAGTTTTATAACACAATTTACACTGTGTTCTTTCTACGACTTTGACCAATTCATTGTGCCTCAGTTTCTTCATCATACACTGACTTGTTGTGAGGCATAGACAATATGTTGTGTATAAAGTACATGGTGCAGTGCTTATACAGAACAAACATTCCACAGATGTTATTTATCTATTTTCCTTTGTCTGTGGAGTTTTGTTCTTTTCTTAGCCACCCTGGGAAAACTGATACTCACTAGTCCATCAACAACAAAAAGCCACAACAGATACTGTCATTGTTGATAAACCATTCTAGATTTAGAGCCTTCTCCCTTCTATATTCAAGAATATTGAAGGCTTACCCAAGGTGGTAAAGTATTCTTCCTGTCGTCTCATAAGTCTTTGGAACAAGATTACAGTTGAGGAGCCTTCTTGAGATTCTATTTTGCTCTTAAGACTGAACACCTATGTATGCATGTAATGCCTCGTCTAGGACGGTTAGATTTTTACACCCCATAGAGAAACTATAGCAATGTATTCTGTGTTCTGATTCTTCCTCTGAATTTTCCCAGTGCACTAAAGTTGGAGAATATAGTCTTGAGTGGTACTCCACAAGAAGTCAACCACAGGAAGAAAAGCACAGTATTTAAATACAGAATTATGCTGATCCTACAGTGTGGAATACCTTGTCCACTTGGAGCACATTATATCATCCCCCAAGACTCAGTTCAAGTGTCACCACCTTCCCAGGGCATTCCCTAGCCCCTCCCATTAAGTATAGAAATACATAATGCCTTGTCTCTGTAACTAGAAATAACATTGAATAATGGTAAATATTTATTGAGCACTTTATGTGTCCGACATTGCACTACTTCTTAATATATCTTATTTCATTAATCCTTATAAGAATCCCATGCTAAGACATTATTACTATTCCTGTTTTACTGATGAAGAAATAAAGGCTTAAAGATGTCATATAGTTTCCCCGAGGTTACAAAGCTAGTCCTGGGTTCTCCTGAGAGAAGATGGATGGGCTTTGCCCAGTTGATATACAAACTTGGCTTATTCTGGAATATTAATGATGTCAATTAATCTTTTTATTATAACCTCCCGAATTCTCTGGAAATGTTTGTCAAATATGGAATATTAATAAATAATTAAAATGCAATATACTGAATAATTAAACCCACTAGGCTGATTTATCTTTAATGCTTTTAATGATATTTTTAAAAGGGAAAGTTTTGATAACATATGTTTGGAGCAGCATATGAAGAGATGAACAAGCTGTTCCTTCTTATTGTTTATTCTTAGAGGCTGTTGGTGGGGAAGCAAAATGCCAAGGACAGTGATATTGTTGGTGTAACTGCTGAGTACATGTGTTTGGGTGGTATATTAAATTCTTCTTCCTTTGTTTAGTTTCATTTTTGTTCTGTGTTCAAAAGTCCTGTTCTTAATTGTGACTTTTTTTAAAAGAAACAAAACATTTAAAAAAATTTTTTGACAACTTATGTGTATCTATGGGGAGTTCACTAGGTTTATACTTTCAAAGTTTGTATCACCAGGTTCAAAGAAATCGAAGTTATGTCACCCAGAATGCATAGCATGCATCTTCCCTAAATAGTTATCATAGCAACAAAACAAAATAAAACTAAACTAAACTAAAACAAAGTGAGCTATAAAGCCATAAAAAGGTATGAAGGAAACTTTAATGTATATTACTAATTGAAAGCATCCAATCTCAAAAGGCAACATACTGTCTTATTCCATCTATATGATATTCTGGTAAAGGCAAAACTATGGAGACAGGAAAATGATTAGTGATTTGTGGGCAGAGAGGAATGAATATTTGGTGCATGGGAGATTTTTAGGGCAGTATGATACTATATGGGTGGGTATATATCATTACACATTTGTAAAATTCATAGACTGTACAACACAAAGAGTAAACCTTGATGTACATTGTGAACTTTGGTTGAAAATGATGTGTCAATGTTGGTTCACCTATCGTTAACAAATGTATCACATTGCTGGGGAATGTTGATAGTGGAGTAGACTGTGTGTGTGCATGTGTGTGTGTGTGTGTGTGTGTGTTTGTGTGTGTGTGTATAGAGGGGAGTGCATGGATACTCTGTGCACTTCCTACTCAACTATGCCTAAAACTACTCTAAAAAATTCAAGTCTATGAATTAAAAAAAACGCGAGGAGAATAAAAACACAATAGTTCTGCTACTTTTCATGCTTATCCTTTGTCTTACAATCCCACTTCCTAAGATCCTGCAGGTATGTGGTGATAAGAAATCCAAGGAAACATTTCTACAAATAGGAAAACTTACTAAAAGTAGGAGAATTACAAGTTTACATTGCTTTTTCTCCTTGGATCTCTCACTTCCCCTTCTTCTCCCCCTTTTTCTTCATGGATAGCTCTTTCTTGTGCTGCAGAACTCAGCTTAGATGTTACCAACTTAGGGAGGCCTTCCTTGACCACCCCACCTGTAGTAGACACATCGTTGGTGCCTAGTACATTAATATAGTCTAGTTCTCCATATAACACTTATTGATGTATGTTGTTTTTCATATTCATAAACGTCTTTATTGTCTCTTATCTGTCTAGATCTCCCTGCTTCACAGTCAGATTCCTTTGAGGCAAATTCGACACGGATTTCTTCAGCTTGCATTCTAGTTCACTGTTTTTACTAGGAAATACTCAAATAATAAGACACACTTTAGTGACCTTAAACACATAAAGGACCCTCTAAAAAGAAATAAGACCCCTGGATGAAAATACATATATATGCATATAAGAATTATTGTCACTCCAATAATTGGTCCCTTAGTAATTTTCAAATAGAGTCCTATATAGCAGTGATGTATGGTTAAGGAACATTTGTTAAGCCAAAATGAGATTTGTAACACTACTACAAAACGACTTACACTGTGTACCTACTATATCCAAACCTTGTATTAGGCCCTTGAAATGCAAAGATAAATAAGGCAGAACTACTGAGTCCTCCAAATCCACAATGAAGGGTTGGAGATGGAAGAATGATTACATTGCTATAGTACTACGTGGTATCAGCTATAATACAGACATGGCCATGCTGCAAAAAGAACAGTAATTCTGCCATGCTGATATGGTCAAGAAAGGCTTCACCAGAGAGGTAAATTAGTAACAGGTGGTCAAGATTCTGTAGGTGCTTAGAGCACAAAGGAGAAAGAAAGAGTTGCATGAGCAGATGTGACAACATGATCAAAGGCTGAGGGATGTGATAGTGCATAACTGCCATGGGAATAATAAGTTCAGAGAACCAAAAATGAGAGATGATAAGAGGACCTCATCTCCACTTTCCCTGGCAAGTCTCAGTTAATGCCCATTGTCCCAAATAATTATTAATAGAGGTGTTCCCTTTTGTTTTAAAAAGCATATGACCACCTTCGTGACAAAGCCAGGAAAGCAGAAAGGGTCTGGATTATGAGGAGCATGCTGTGTTATGGCCAGAAGACTGGGCTTTATCCCATGAGGACCCAGCTTATTAAACTTGGAAGGATAATAACCAGATAGGATTTTCATTTTTCATCTATTTATGTGGAATTTTAAAAGAACAGTTACTCTAATTGTAACACAAATAATAAAATATGCAGCAACTAAGGATCCCCAAGTGATCAGATCAGTACGTTATTGAAAACAAGAAAAGAACTGAGGACTAAATGTGGACTAAAGCTAAAGCAGAGGTAGTGAGGATCCAGAAGAAAGAGCACATTTACAGACATTTCTGTGAAACAATCAACTGGACATGAGAAGAGGGTAAAGAATGCATATCTGCAATGTGACTTCTCTGGAGCCTAAAAATACAATAATTCAGAAAGAAATGAGTTCCTTGGAGGTGGGAGATGCTGAGATTGAGGGTCTTGTGGAACAGTGAGGTGGACACAGAGATACACAGGAAAAACTGGTGGAGAGTGACAATTACTTCAGCCAGGTGAAGCCTGGGTAAGACAGAGTCTTCTGGGGTTTCCACCAGCATTTAAAGTCACAGTGACTGGGCAGAGTAGGCATGATTTGAGATCTAATAGTCTAATATCAATCAGGATTTGGAGATTTGGTGAGATAATATTTGATAAGCCCCTTGGTGGAATAAGCACTCTGTTATTATTTTGTACACACGTAAAAAGCACATAAGCCTCATAGTAACCCAGACATATAGGCTGTCATTCTTTCCTTCATTCAACTTATATTTATTTGATGTATTCTGTGTCTCAGATACTGTAACCATCATTGGATAATTGTCTTTTACTTTCAAATACGAATATGTATGCTCAGAATCACAAGCTATGCTGGTAGAGGTGGGATGAACTTAGCTGAAATTAATTCCAAAGTCCAAGCTCCTTTTCTCTTAATCACTTTGCTTTCAAGGTATTACACCTAGGAACAAATCTGATTATGAGCTGGTTAATTGTGTCTGAGTAGACATGGATTGTTCATGATGGGGCCATTCTAACTGGAGTATTCCACATAGAGAACAGCAGTGTCAGGCTTTTGAAGTATGTCTAATCAGGCACAGGAAAAAAAAATAAGATATACAGACATTATGATGACAGACACAGAAAAAAGACTCATCCATAGAAATCTGTTGTCATCTGAGGCATAACAGAGTGGTAAAGGTGGTTCTTGGTGGGTGGATAAAAGAAGCTGAACATATCAAGGAAGGTGTGACCAGAAACGCAGGCTGGTTCTTGACAGCAGTGACATTTTCCAGTAGGGAGAAGGATTCATCCTGTGTCTGTCATGATGCCAGGAAGTTCTCATTTACACAGGGTTTGTATGTGTTGGTGGTGGGTGTTGAAGGTTTTAAAGTATTTCAACTTTGTCTTCCTTCCTTCCTTTCTTCATCTTTCCTCCCCCCCTCCCTCCCTCCACAGACACTAATTTATCACTTACTATGGTACACTGGGAATATAATAAAGAACAAGGGGACATTATCACCATGGAACTTATGTTTGCATGTAGAAAGTCAAAAATAATAATTCCATTAGCAATAAATGATATAAAAATTAAAACACAGGACTGAGCTAGATCTATCTTACCTAGAGCATTCAAGACAAAGTTTTCTAAGAGCTGATATTTAAACTAAGTCTAAAAGAGTGAGAATAAGTAACTCCAAATACATGAAAGTTTTCCAAGTCTAAATAAGAGAAACCAACAGCTACCTAGTTGCTCAAATCTGAAACTGTGTCTCCTCTATTCCTCATTCTCTTCATGAAATCCATCGCCGAATCCATATCAGCCCACCATCCAACCAGGAAAATAAAAACCACTGTGAGTACCTAGAACAAAGGGGATTTGACCAGAAATTGGTTACATTTGGTGTTAAGTAAGCCAAAAGCCAAAAGACAAAATAATAATAATAATAATAATAATATCACAGGTGAGATTTCCACCATAGCCAGCAGAAACTAAAGCTATGGAAAATACACAGTTGTTTCTGAGGATGGAGCTGGGATGCAGATTGAGATGAGGTGAAATACTCATATGCTTTTTGTTTCTTTTCATCCAAATCTGTTCCCTGTGCCTCCCATTGATTGAGAAACCAGATGACAAGGAATTCTTAAAAATTAAGCCTGCTGACAATAGCCACAACTCCATCCTTACAATAAAAAGCAGAGCAGAAGATTGAAAAATGAATCTGAGGTCAAAGAAGTCTTGGTCTCTCATGTGGCATTATCTCAAAATGATGTCATACCAGTGTGCTCCTTTCCGTTTCTACAGCATAGTCTTAATCATCATCAATCCCCCGCAACAATCTCCTACTTGGCACCTGGGCTTAGTCTGATGTACTGACAATGCAATTCACAGAGCATTTAGAGAAAATGAATGAATGAATTAATGAATTAATGAATGGCATTATTGAAATGTGAGAGAATATGGTATGGGGGTGGGGAGTGAAACTTGTTATCAATGCTCTGTATGATACCCTTGACTTACCAATTTTCTTGTGGTGAAATTACAAATTTCTCTGAACCTTTCTTCCTTATTGATAAAATACCACTACTCTCTCACAGGAATGATAGAAGATAACACAATCTAGTGGAGGTGAAAGTGCTTACACTGAAAACAAAGTGTGATACTAAGGAAAAATCCAAACTATTTGTCTCATGGACATCAATGTTTGAATCTTCACTCCGTTTACTATTCATATTATTGCTTAACCTTCCTGAGCCTCAGCATTCTCACATCTACCATGACTTATTTCCCTACTTTTTGAATCTGGCTAACCTCATGGCTTGCTTTGACTAATTATTATGGATGGAATTATGCCCTCCCCCCCCCAAAGTTTAATGTGTTGGAGGCTTGGTCCCCACTGTGACAATGTTAACAGGATGGGAAATCCTATTACAGTATTTGAAAGGTTGGGGGGTGAAGAGGTGATTAGATTGTGAGGACCATGCCCGAGTGAATGAATTAATCCATTTCATGGTTTAATGGTGGTCACGGGCATGGTTCTGAGGACTCTAAAGGAGAGCGCATGAGGAGCTCTTTACTCTTGCCCTTCTCTCAATGTGATACTCTGCATCACCTCCAAAGAAGGCCCTCACCAGATTTGTTCCCTGGACTTTGGACTTCCCAGCTTCTGTAAGCAATACATATTATTTTTTTTCAAATTACCCAGTTCCAGGTATTTCTATCAAAAGCAACATAAATGGACTAATACACTCATAGGAAGTGATGAAAGGGAAACATACTGTTTCTGAGGCAGAGCCTTAAGAGGTTCTGCAACTTCCATCCTCATCTTCTTGGAACACTGCCCTGAGATTGCCATGTGCAGAAGCTGGTCTAGACTAATGGAGGATGAGAGGCCACCTGGAGCAGAATGGAGGTGTCTCAGCAGTCAGCACCAACTACCAGACATACAAATGAGGACATTCAGGAGCTTTCAAGATAGCTAACCCTCCTGATAAATACAAGGCAAGAGTGAATCCAGCTTAAAGTAGTAGAGAATCTCCCTTCCACCCAGCATACTCATTATAAATAGTAAATTGCTATTTGTAGCCAATAAGTTTTGGAGTGGTTTGTCATACAACAATAGCTAACTAAAATATTCTCCATATGTTCTCAAATGATATCAATTATTATTGAGAAATCACTAATGGTAGCATTATTATTATTTAATAATGTTATTATTGATACAATATTATCATATTATAAGCTCTTTAAAACAATTAAAGATATCATATGTCTTAAGAGCCATTTTAACTGTCTGTGTATAAAATTATGACTTCAACATTACATTGAGTGCAGGGTCCAATTGCAATTCATATTTTTTGGTCTCCTTGCCTCTCCACTGCTTAGCTTGTTATTTCATTCATAGTAGGTACCCATACATATTATTTAATTTAAAGATATATAAAAAATGTGCACATCTCAGAAGTTAAAATCCATTTATTTTCCTTCATTGGAAAGCAATTCACAGACTTTCTTTTGATTTAAAGCCTACTGAGCAAGAATTTAGGTGACACAAGCTCCTCTGCTGATGTTTGAAACAAAGATCAGGACAGGCAATTAAATGCTAGTTTCAAGGGCAGAGTCTGGCCCCACTTGCCCCGAGATCCTCTCTTGTTCTTTGTGGAGGAAGGCTCTTGAAAGTCATTTGCAGAGCCAAACTTAGAGGGTTGTTATCAAAAAGGAACTGCATGTCTCCATCTATGACTCAGATTATTTCTTTGCATATTAAATTACAAGAGACAGTTCCAGCTGGATCCATCAATGTATTTATAACTCAGCCACACAATTTTCCTCCAGGCGGAAAACTTGGCAAACAGTCTCCCAGCCTGGCTGCAACTTTCAAAGATGAGAACAGGAAAATAATCATGACAGTTTTTATATCAAACTTCTTGTTTAAATTCTAAATACAATGGGAGAATTTTAATCTCCCTGCACATGACAGTCACCGTTTTCACCTAAGGAGGGAGGAAATAGGGCAGTTGAGGAATTCAGCAAGAGTCATAATATAATTTCTTCTGCCTTCCATAGATCTTATTATTAATGAATGGTCTTTGATAGCAACAGTGAAAATGGCCCTTGAATTTTAGAAAGACAGGAGCATTGTCAAGCATTGTCAAGTGTCTAGCACAAACTCTAAACCACTGTTCAGTGTGCTAAGGAAACATTTTCTCATTAATCAATGAAATATATTGAATTTTCTTTATATGAGAGAACTTAGGCTTTGACAAATTTGTTAGTACACTTAGGGCATAGATTCATCTCCTACAATTTATTTATAGCTTTGTTTCCAGTTAAATATACACATATGACTTCATGTGCTCTCATGTGAAAGAAATTGTTGTGTACATATATCTATCGTATATATCTGTATTTTTATTTTAGCATGTGATAGAAAACCAAACTCAAAGTGGCCTAAGTAAGAAAGCAATTTCTTCAGTCATATAACTAAATATTCAGGGGTAGATGTCTAACTTCAGGTCTGGCTTTAACATAATCGAACTAGAACTCTCTCTGTATTTCTCTGGCCACCTCTAAAGTTAAAAAAAAAAAAAAAAAAAAAAAGCCCTTTCCTACTGTTTCCAAGATTAAATCATCCTATACCTAACCTATACCTAAATTATAACACAAAAGAATCTTCTATTTTCCAATAAAAGCACCTGATTTGGGTCTCACTGGCCTATTATAAGGCATTCTGACATGCCTAAACTAATTGCTTTAGCGAAGAAGAAGAATTAGACAAAAACTCAAACTGGATCATATATCTCATGATTGAATTCTAGTAGGATCTTTGTATTAGATGATATAATTTTATCAATGTTAACCTTCTGATTTTGATCATTGTAGTATTATTAGGTAACAAATTTATATTAGGAGAAGCTGGATACACATTATTGTGGGGAGCCTGAGAACAATTTTAAAAACTTTTCCATAAGTCTAAAATCAATTCAAAACAATTTTATAGAAAATTATACATTGAACCTACTGGGTTACATAAAAATTATGAAAATAATTACTCAGAGTGAGCTTATTTGTGAATGTCTTTGCTTAGCAATTTCCTTCCATCATGTGAATTACAGCCTTTGGTTTCCGTGGCTGAATACCCCAGTTTTTTGCAGTCCTCTTTGAGGTCACAGACCACCTCTTTTTAATACAGATATTATTGATTACAAAAGCATACCTAATGATTTATATGTTTGCATATTTATCTCCCCAGCTAGATTATAAGCATATTGAGGGCCAGGTTTGTATCTTGTTCTTATTTAAAATCTCAGAATCGGTCATATGGTCCAGCACAAGAATGTAAGCTCATTAAATAATAACAATTTTAGTAGAATAAATAAGCAGGAAAATGCTAATTTGTTTATTCATATCAGCAGCTGGGATTGTAAACTATTATTTTAACTAGCTAATGGCTTTATTTTAAGTAAGTATTTATGGTCCATCTCCATGAGAGACCTGAGAGGCACGGGTTCCCAAGCCCCAAGCCAGATGAGCTGGTGAAGGCTGATGGGGCTGGAATTTCAGCCCAGGCCATCCCATCTCTGTGAGTGACCTGAGAGGCTCTGGGTTCCCAAGCCCCAAGCCAGACAAGCTGGTGAATGCAAGCGGGGTGGGACATCCAGTCCAGGCCATCTGTCTCCGTGAGCGACTTAAGAGGCTCTGGATTCCCACACCACCTGACCAGCCAGTGAAGGCAGGTGGGGTGGGACTTCCAGTCCAGCCTAGTTTCTGCTGTCCAGAAGCAGCAGACCCTTCAGAATCCAAGCCAGACATCAGGGTGAAATGGGTGAACTGTGATACCCCCGGCCACAATGACAAAACACCAAAGAAAAGAAACCAGAAATATGAAAAATCAAGAATGTACATCACCACCAAAGGAAATTAATAACTTACAAGTGCTAGATCCTATAGAACAGGAAGTCTTTGAAATGACAGACAAGGAATTTAGAGTAACTATTCTAAGGAAATTAAATGGGATACAAGAAAACTCAGTGAAACAACACAGTGAAATGAGAAAAAAACATACAGGATCTGAAAGATGAAATGTACAAAGAAATCAATGCCTTGAAAAAGAATATAGCTGAGCTTGTGGAGCTGATGGATTCATTCAACAAAATAAAAATACAATAGAGAGTTTAGTTTAACCAGCAGACTTGAGCAAGCAGAAGAGAGAATTTCGGACATCAAAGACAGACTGTTTGAATTATCACAGGCTGACCAGAAAAAAGAAAAAAGAGTCAAAAAATTGAATAAAATTTAAGACAGACAACTGACAAGCTTAAGCACTCAAATATCTGAATCATGGGTATTCCATAAGGGGAGGAAAAAATAAATGGCATTGAAAATATACTCAATGAGATAATAGCAGAAAACTTCCCAGGTATAGGGAAAGTCACAGGTCCCCAGATTAAGGAAGCCCAAAGATTACCAAACATGTTCAACCCAAAAAGGTCCTATAATCAAGGTGATAATCAAACTGGCAAAAATCAAAGACAGAGAGAATCATAAAAGCTGCAAGAGAGAAAAGGCAAGTCACTTATAAGGGAGCCCCAATCAGAATGACATCAAACTTTTCATCAGAAACTCTAAAAGCCAGAAAAGAATGGGATGATATATTCAAAACACTAAAGGACAAAACTTGCCAGCAAAGAATACTTTACCCAGCGAGGCTATCCTTCTGAAATGAAGGACAAATAGTATATTTCTCATACAAACAAAAACTTCAGGAGTTCAGTGCCACACGACCAGCCCTACAAGAAATTCTCAAGGAAGTACTGGGTTTGATACCACAAAAACAACCATCACTGCCATGAATACACAAGAAAGAACAATACCTACCAGCAAAACAAAAATGCTAATAAAAGAGAAAAAATAGTTTATCTATCATCCCAAGAAACCAACAAATACAGAAGACAAACAGAAAATTTGAAAGAAAGGAACAAAAGATACTTAAGACATCTAAACAAAAATCAGTATAATGCTAGGAGTAAATCAATACCTTTCAATAATAACTCTGAATGTAAAGGGACTAAATTCCCCATTCAAAAGACACAGACTGACTGACTGGATTAAAAAGATGGACCCAACAATATGCTGTCTCCAAGGGACTCACTTGACCTGTAAAGACACACATAGACTAAGAGTGAAAGGATGGAAAAAATTATATCATGCAAGGAGAAATGAAAAATGAGCTGGAGTAGCTATTCTTACAACAGACAAAATAGACTTTAAAGCAAAACCATTAAAAGGGATAAAGATGGCCAATATATAATGATAAAAGGATCTATCCATCAAGAAGACATAACAATCATAAATATATACACACCTAATGTCAGAGCAGCCAGATATACAAAGCAAACACTATTAGATCTAAAAAAAGAAATAGACACTAACACCATAATAGTGGGGGACCTGAACACCCCACTCTCATCATTGAACAGATCATCTAGGCAAAAACTCAACAGAGAAACACAAGATCTAAACAATACTGTAGACCAACTGGATTTGGCAGATATCTACAGAACATTCCACCCAACAACCTCAGAATATTCATTCTTCTCATCAGCACATGGAACATTCTCCAGGACAGACCACATGTTAGGTCACAAAGCAAGTCTTAACAAATTCAAAAAAATGGAATTATTCCACATATTTTTTCTGGTCACAATGGATTAAAATTAGAAATCAATAATAAACGAAGCTCTAAAAACTATACAAACTCATGGAAATTAAATAACATTCTACTTAATGACATGTGGGTCCAAGAAGAAATTAAACAGGAAATCAAAAAATTTCTTGAAGTTAATGAAAATAATGACACATCATACCCAAACCTGTGGGATACTGCAAAAGTGATTTTAAGAGGGAAATTTATTGCATTAAATGCTTACTTCAGAAGGATGTAAAGATGCCAAATAAATAACCTAACACTTCACCTTAAAGATCTAGAAAAACAAGAACAATCCAAACCTAAAGTTAGCAGACAGAAAGAAATAATTAAGATCAGAGCAGAACTAAATGAAATAGAAACATGAAAAACAATACAAAAGATCAATGAAACAAAAAGTTAGTTCTTTGAAAAGATTAATAAAATTGAAAAACCATTAACACAGCTAACTACGAAAAGAAGAGAGAAGATTCAAGTAACAAAAATTAGAAAAGAAAAAGGTGATATTACAACTGACACCTCAGAAATACAAGGAATCATTAAAGACTGCTATAAATATCTATATGCCAATAAATTTGAAAATCTGGAGGAAATGGATAAATTTCCAGATGCATACAAATTACTAAAACTGAGCCAAGAAGATATAGAAAATCTGAAGAGACCAATAACAATAAAAGAGATTGAAGCTCTTATCAAAAGGTTCCCAACAAAGAAAAGCCCAGGACCAGACAGGTTTACTGCAGAGTTCTACCAAATCTTCAAAGAGGAACTGATACCAATTCTCTACAAACTGTTCGAAAAGATTGAAACAGAGGCCATTCTCCCAAACTCATTCTATGAGGCAAATATCACCGTGGTACCAAAACCAGACAAAGATGCATCAAAAATAGAAAACTACAGGCCAATATCCTTGATGAATATAGATGCAAACATCCTCAATAAAATACTAGCTAACAGAATACAGCAACACATACAGAAAATTATACACCATGATCAAGTGAGATTCATCCCAGGGATGCAAGGTTGGTTCAACATATGCAAATCAAAAAATGTGATGCACAGAGTTAATAAAAGCAAAGACAAAATCCACATGATCATCTCTATTGACACTGAAAAAGCATTTGACAAAATTCAACATCCTTTCGTGATAAAGACTCTCTACGAGATAGGCATAGACAGAAAGTATCTCAACATAATTAAAGCCATATATGACAAGCCCACTGCCAATATCATCCTGAATTGAAAAAAGCTGAAAACTTTTCCCTTAAAAACAGGAACTAGACAAGGATGCCCACTCTCACCACTCCTATTCAACATATTGTTGGAAGTACTAGCCAGAGAAATCAGAGAAGAGAAGGAAATAAAGGGCATCCAAATTGGAAAGGATGAAGTCAAGCTGTCCCTTTTTGTAGATGATATGATCCTATATATTGAACAGCATAAAGCTTCTATAAAAAAAATCTCCTAGACTTGATAAACAATTTCAGCAAAGTTGCAGGTACAAAATCAACACACAAAAATCAGTAGCATTTCTATACTCCACCAGTGAACATGCAGAAAAAGAAATGAAATAAGCTAGCTCATTTACAATAGCCACCAAAAAATAAAAAATTTAGGGATAAAGCTGACTAAGGATAGGAAAAATCTCTACAAAGAGAATTACAAACCACTGTTGAGAGAAATTAAAGAGGACACAAGAAGATAGAAAGATACCCCATGCTCTTGGATTGCAAGAATTAACATTGTGAAAATGTCCATATTACCCAAAGTGATCTACAAATTCAATGCAATCCCCATCAAAATTCCAATGACATTTTTTGCTGAGATGGAAAGCTATCCAGACATTAATATGGAGCAACAAAAGCCTGTGCATAGCCAAAGCAATTCTGAGCAAAAAAATAAAGCAGGTGGCATAACACTATCTGATTTAAACTATAGTACAAAGCTTAATAATCAAAACATCATGGTACTGGCATAAAAACAGACACACTGATCAATGGAACAGAATAGAGAACCCAGAAATTAACCCATATGCCTACAGCCATCTGATCTTTGACAAAGGCAACAAGTCTACATACTGGGAAGAGACTTCCTTTTCAACAAATGGTGCTGCAAAAACTGGTTAATCATATGTAGGAGAATGAAACTAGACCCATATTTTTCACCATATACCAAAATCAATTCAAAATGGGTTAAAGAATTAAATATACATCCTGAGACAATAAAACTCCTTAAAGAAAACATAGGGGAAACACTCCAGGAAATAGGAGTGGGTACAGAATTCATGATTAGGACCCCAAAAGCACAGGCAACTAAAGGTAAAATAAACAAACGGGATTATATCAAAGTAAAAAGCTTCTGCACAGCAAAAGAAACAGTCAACAGAGTAAAAAAACAACCGAGTGGGAAAAAATATTTGCTAAATATACATCTGACAAAGGATCAATATCCAGAATATACAAGGAACTCAAACAATTTTACAACAACAACAAAAAAACAAATAACCCAATTAAAAAATGGGCAAAGGAGCTGAACAGACATTTCTCAAAGGAAGATATATGAATGGCCAACAGACACATGAAAAAGTGTTCAATATCACTCAGCATCCAGGAAATGCAAATCAAAACCATACTGAGATACCATCTCACTCCAGTTAGGATAGCTAACATCCAAAAGACTGAGAATGATAAGTACTGAAGAGGTTGCGGAGAAAAAGGAACTCTTAGCCACTGTTGTTGGGGCCACAAAATGGTGCAGCCTTTATGGAAAATGGTATGGAGGTTCCTCAAACAATTACAGACAGATCTACCATATGACCCAGCAATCCCACTGCTGGGAATATCCCCAGAAGAATGGAAATCATCATGCCAAAGGGATACCTGTCCTCCCATGTTTATTGCAGCTCTATATACAAAAGCCAAGAGCTGAGATGTCCATCATCTGATGAGTAGATAGGAAACTGTGGAACATCTACACAATGGAATACTACTCTGCTATAAAAAAGAACAAAATACTACCATTCACAACATCACTGATGGACTTAGAGAAAATTATATTAAGTGAAACAAGTCAGGAACAGAAAGAGAAGTACCACATGTTCTCACTTATTTGTGGGAGCTAAAAATTAATAAATAAATAAACATACAAAGAAATAAAGGGTGGGGGGAGGAAGACAAAATAACCACAAAAATTCCTTGAACTATTTAAGCCAAGTGCACAGATATGATGGGGGGGGCGCTGGGAGGAGGCTGGGGGAGAGGAACGGGTAAAGAGGCATGGAAATCAATTACAATGTATTTTGAGAAGTAAAATAAAATAACAAATTAAATTTTTAAAAAATAAACAAGTATTTATATAGAATTTTAACTTATAATATGCATTTAATTTTTCTCTTTCTCAGCCACCAGTGTCCAATATCATGTTACAGCTAGGGAAAACATACCCTGAGTCTATTCCTGAGGAAAAGAAAAACAGAAAAAGACAAAACCATTGCTTTTTTTTTTTTTAATGGTGTGTGTGTGTGTGTGTGTGTGTGTGTGTGTGTGTGTGTGTGTGTGTGTGTGTGTTTGTGCGTGTGTGTGCACGTGAACATGTGGGGGAAAGCATTGAGAGTTTATTTATACATTTATTCTACTTATGCTTATGAAGTATCTCAATGCTTTCTATAGTATGGTGTACACTACACCACTTTAGGAGATTAGTGAATTCATTTGAAAAACCAGGCAATTCAGTGAGGGGGAAAATTACCTTAAAGTGTATCATATTGAGAGCAAAACTCAGAGATCCTCCACTTCACCCCCTGCCATTGTCCCCCGCTGTCTTTGGAATGAGCCAGTTTTCAATCAGCTCTGGTGTTGTCATATGATATACACCCATCAGCAAACATGCACTGAGCTCCTGCTGAGGACAAATGTCATGCATGGGACAAAATGATCTTGGAAAATGCTTACCTATCTGAATATGTCTTACTGCTGATATTTTGTGTGCCAGGTATTTGGTACAATTTTGCTAATTAAAATTATTAAGATGGTTTAGATGTTAGTATGTATTAGGCAATGCAAATATAACTTTAGCAACTAATATACACTCTATACTATTTCAGGGATAAGCATCCACATTTCCTGTAATGGTGAATATAATATCTGTTGAAATTCAGGAAGAAGGAATCAGATATCCATATGTCTGGATCTGACCAAATGTTTCAGTCTGCAGATCTAGTCCTCCATGCACTAACATAAAGAAAGCCAAAAGGATTTTCTGAGTACATGTGAAAACATTGTTGATATAAATTTCCACAGTTTTTAATAATAAAGTAATTGACTAATTACTATTATTATGCACTCTGCTGAACATGGAAACTGACCCAATTTCTACCTGCTATAGATTGAATTGCCCCCCCCACCCTTATCCCCCATTGATTCATATGTTTAAGCCCTAATCCCCAAAGTAATGGTATTTGGAGATATGCTCTTTGGGAGATAATTAGGTTTAGAAAATGTTATGAGGGTGGGGCCATCATAATTGGGTTAGTGCCCTTAAAAGAAGAGACACCAGAGTGTTCTCTCTCTCTCTCTCTCTCTCTCTCTCTTTCTTTCTCTTCGACAAACTGGAAAGGCAGCCCTCCCAGAAACTGGCAATGCTAGCATCTCAATCTAGAATTTCTAGGTTCTAGAACTGTGAGAAAATAAATTTCTGTTGTTTAAGCCACCCAGTACACAGTAGTTGGTTATGCCATAGCAAGCTAACATTGCCTTTCCCTTTCCCCATGTTTAATGACAGTTATCAAAGCTGTGAACATATACATTCAAGTCCACTGATAAATATTTTTGCCCTGGGTGCCTCTTGACTCTGAAGAACTGGAGATCAGACCTGATGGGGAGCTTCAAGAAGATGTTGGGGGAACTAGAAGTAATCAGGATGGCTTTAGAGAAAACTTGCACCAATACTGATAGCATTATATGCTTCAGAAAACCTGCAATCCAAGGATGGTGTCAGCTGTGGGAAATATCCTGCTTTGTGATTAGGACACAATGAAAGAAATGAGATACTACGTATTATTTTCTGCTTTGATCACTAAAGTACAAGTATAAATGGTTTCTACTTAAGGTTTCTAGCGTCAAAAGTACTGAATTCAAATGGTCTATATGACTGGCTTAAAATGATTGGAATGAGCAGTTCCCTACTTGTGGGGTATGTGTTCCCTAAAGATCTGTGTTGAATCTACTCTTAGGGATGCTACCAGAAGCAGTAAGCCTTGACCAAACCTGACCAAGATCTAAAACCTATCATCACTGGGAAAGCTCACAATCTTCAAAGATTTCAGTTTTCAGTAATTGGGTAGGACTGAATTTCTGATACTCATTATATAGAGAGTCTTGTGTCTCATTCATCTTCCCCATCGCCTCTTAGTTAAGTGCTGTATACTTTCTCAGTTTTCATGTCCTTTAGGTCAGTGACCTCTTCAATTCCCCGCCGTTAGCTATCTTACTCATTTCCAAATAGAAAAATGTCTAGGTATGATGGCTAACATAAAATGAAATATGTGACTTGTATTTGAATGACATATTTATTGGGAACAAAATAATGTAAATATAAAAATTAGATATTTAAGCAATTCAGAGGAATAGCCAATGATTCTTTGCTATTATTCCTGGGGAGATGAGGGATAAGATGGACCATGGTATCACAAGGACTAAAACGAGAATTAAGAATATATCAAGAGTTTGTGAGCTAAGATCCATGCATCAGTAGCAAATGGAAAATTTTAAGAAGAGTAAGGGGGCTATTTCAAGCAAACTACCCTCATCCACATCTCAAGAGAGTAATGAGAATTGATTGGAATCAGACTGGAAGTAATTCCGCATAACCACAACAATATGAATATTAGCATCTATTGACCCAAGAAATAGCATAAAACGTGCTTTAAGAATACTGAACCAACAATGCTTTATCTTAGAGTTGGGGTCTTGGGTAGAGTTGGAGATGCCAAGGCAAACAATGTTGAAGAATTTAGGTAGTCTTAAGAAACAAGTATTCTCCTCCATGAAGTTTCTACTGCTTAAAGAATTTACAACTGGAACTGGTAATCTAATAGGAATTAAAATGTTATTTTTATTAGTCTGGATTTAAGAAGGCAAGGCAGGCCCCTTTCTTCAGGCCCCTTGACCTCCGTGATGCTCAATTCCATTGATTCATTTTGGGTACTCTTTCACTGACCTTCCAGATCCTCAGGCCTTATTCCTTCCAGCAACTGTGCTTTTGTACATTTACACATCTAACTTCTCTGCCTGGAGCACTTTCTCCCCCTTGTGAATTCATAATCAACTTTCATATTTCTGCTTGACTATAACTTCTTCAGTGTGTATTTTCTACCATTCTTATATTTAGGCAGGCTGATTCTTTGCTTATATAGCCCATGTTCCTTTTGTTGATTAACTCATCTCAACTTATACCTATTCATTTTGTGTGTGTGCATATTAATTGGTGTCTATGCTTTCCCAATGAAATATAGGCTCTTTCAGAGCATGCGGAGTATCTGTACGTACTGGGAATACAGTGATGACAAAAATGAAGCCTTTGACCCATTGAATAAATATTTGTTGAATTTATGCATCAATTAATACTAAAATAACCAGTCCATAGGCAGAAAGTGGTGGAGGCTGGAGCTAAAAGTAGGTTTCTCTGTATAGATGAAAAACCCTAAAACATATCTCAAACAGATTGACATAATTGAAGAAACCTAGTGAAATAAAACTCAGTATTAAGCTTTTGTTGGTATCACTGAGATAAAATACCCTGCACTAAGATTTGAAATACTTTACCCTTAACAAAACATGGCACACCAAAAGTAACATTTTCCTCCCAAAGTTGACAATGTCAACTTTCTAACATAGGAATTTGGAATAAAGATGTAGTAAGACACCAGAGAAATGCTTGGAAGCTCATCAGTGCTGAAGGTTCTTTGCACAGGCTCCTTCTTTCCGCACAGATGAACACCATGAGCTTACTGGAAAGGGTTCAAAGAACAGCCCACGGCAGCACTCAAGTTTACTGAAGTGACTGACATGGGCTTCAGCCTGGAATCCAAAGGCGACAGCTGACAAGGAAGAGCAGAAGGGAAGGGAGAGGAAAGAGTTGAAGAGTTACAAAAGCCCAAGGCAGCAGAAAGCAAACATCTTCGGGCATCGTAGCAAGTGGCACCAGAGATCTTTCTAACAGAGTAACATCTGTTGATTGATGCAGACAGCCCTGAAGAAATATCCCTCTCCTGCTCCATTTTAGGGTCTGAAACAATAGGTACAAGAATGGATTGTCTGCATTTTGATATCTTATTTATTTATCTCTGAGGGGAAGTTCGACTATAATAAAATAGCATATATTAAATAGTGCTTACTATATATCAGACATTGTTCTAAGTGCTTTGCTTATGTTAACTAATTTAATAAGTCCAACAGTCTTGTCATATTATCATACTATTACCATCCCTTCTTTTTGGGAATGAAATCACAAAGCACTAAAATAATTTGTCCAAAGTCACACAGCTAGTATTTGATAGTTTAGCTCCTAGGAGCATGTTCTTAACTATGGCACTACACTGCCCTGATATTATAATATAAAGGTTAGCATTTACTGAACGTGTATAGCATGACTGTTTTACATGTCCAAGAGACATGAAATTCTCAGTTCAAGCTTTGGAAGAATGTTTTTCATCCTGACTTTACAGATGCGAGAATTGAAGTGAATAAAACTTATATTATATTAATAAGCAGTTATTAAGCAATTCCAGTGCACATAAGATACTAGGTGATGCCTGCCTGTAAAAAGATGAATGTCCTACCCACAAGTAGCTCTGAGTTTAACAAGGGACTAAGGGTGAAGGAATAATGGTGAAAGATGGGAATAAACATTTATTAACCACCTACCCTGTTCCAGGTACTCGGCAAGCCATTTTACATATATTATGCCATGTCATACTATGACATACTATGTCATTCTATGTCATGCCTATGAGCAAGGTGAAATTCTAACTCAGCCTTCTGTAAGTGTGTAGCTTTATTATATACATATCTATAAACCAATAAAGGAGTTGGCGAGACTACCTTGGCAGGGATGTTTAGTTAAGAAAGCTGGACATTTATTACAGCAGAAGTTATCACCGTCAGTTAGTGGTAAGGACCAAATTCGAACTCAGGACTAACAATATCAAATCCATGACATTTGGCCACAGCTTCTCTAGGTCTCAGACTCTAACCAGATTTATATCTTTAATCCTTGTCTTTTCACAGTAACCATGTGTGAGGAACTCAGTACTGATAACCAATTTAACTGCAAACCTTAGAGCACTATCCATTCCTAATGTTAGTCATGGAAATAGCCAGGTGCTGGTTCCAATTTTTTTTTCTTTGCAGAGCACTTTTAATAAGGACAGATGGGAACAGATTTTAGAAAAGAAAGGAAAATGTATTTGCATAAAATAAAAATAATCACACAGACTTTTGCACTGTTTCAAATGCTTTTGTAGGCAGAAATCGTTCTTTCTAAGAATAATTATGCATATTGTAGGAATTTATGGTATGGGTTTTCCCTTGGCAATGAGATCAGTAACTCACTAAATGGCCCTGAGTGTGTGTTCCGTCACCTCCCTTGATCACAATTTCTTCAACTTCCAGTCCTTTGTACAGGCTACACTGGCAAAATTTAAAAGAAAACCCTGCTTAGAGCTCCAAGAAGATAGTGTCCAGAGCTCCAGTTGTTCCCCTGGCTTAAAAGATTCAAATTCTGTAACGTGAATTTTAAGTCTCTGAATTGGCCTCTACTCTCTAATCACCTGGCCACCCTAATTTCTTACCACCTCCCGCCACATGGCCCTCCAGACATTCTGACCTGTGGTTTTGTTGTTGTTTGTATGTTTGTTTGTTTCAGAAAATTTCATTTTTGTTCAGGATTCAATCCCTTTTCAGATGCTGTTTCATCTTCATAGTACGTATTGTTGCACCTTTATCTCTGAACAGATGCCTACTCATCCTTCTAGACTCCAAACCACTGCTATATGAAAGCAATGGCTTCAAAAGGTTTCAATTAGAGTGAGGCCTTTAGAATGTGTATATTTGTTTGCCTATAAGCTATGTAAAAAAATCTTATTTTGTAATCCCTTAATTTTAAATAATGTTCAAGCTTTTTGTTATTTGGTAAATATTATTTCTCAAGCTAAATCCAACATGTTAGATCTCATTTCATGCATTGAGTGTGTCGTGTGTGTGTGTGTGTGTGTGTGTGTATGTGTGTGTTGCATAGTTGTTTGTTTGTTACTGTTTGCATTAAGGTGTGTTTTTCCATTTTACATTCCCTTTATAAATAGCTGGGTCTTTAGAATCAACTTCTCAGGTGCTCAGTTATAGGGTACCCTTTTGTGTAGATTTCTTAGGCAAAATCAAGTGAGGCTCTCCTGAGTTTGAGCAAGAATTTACTCTGATCCTTCTAATTGATGATGTGTGTGTGTGTCTATTGATATTTCTGCCTGAGAGTTCTCACAAATGAATGGAGGGGATTTTTTTTGTTGTTGTCCATAATTTGAAACTGTCCATTGTTCTTCTCCATATGATAGAACATATGAGGAAATGCAATTCCAGAACACCCTATACTGCCTCCAATACCTGTTTCTCCCTTTCTATCTGAACACCTATCTCACTTCACCTTGCAGAATGTAGCACTCAATCTCCATTCCCTTTTCACTCCTAGCATTTAGGTTAATAGTTTTTATAATGAAATAGAAAGGAGCAGAGTGTGTGTGTGTTGCCTAGGTTAAAAATTCTAGTTTACTGATGGACTTTCTTAGTGGACTATGAATCTGCAGAAGAATCGACCACTGGTTTCTTCTCAATTGAGTCTCTCTACACTGAAACTGATATTAATTCCCTCAAAGATATTTGAATGATTTGCATACCTATCAGTGTAGTTGTAAATTTGTAAGGCACTTTTCTTTTCATGGGCATTTTATTGGAAAGCTTTTGAGCAATGGAAGTGATTCAGCCTTAGCTAACTAGTTAGTGAGTCATGTGAATCGTATCCTAGCACTTAATTCTTTTAATTTACTGTCACTTCCCCATGGGTTCCCAAGCCTAGCATTCCTCCATACATATAATAGGTGCTCAATAAAATGTTGACTGATGAGTTGATTATTTCAATGTGCACTTCGGTAATATGGTCTATGCTAAATTAAATGCTTTCTTACTTAACCCGGCTACAAGTTTAAATATAATTCTGTTCCTATAGCAATTTCTCAGATGAGAAAGGACGTTAACTCTGCTGACATGTGTAATCTCCAACTTGACTTAGTACCCCAATTGAACATTTCTCAAATGACTTTAGTTGATTAAATGAAACTATGTGAGATTATTTGTCTCTCTGGTAGAATTCATGACTGAGTGGCTCCTCATATTTCAGTATTCAGGCTTCAGTGGGTTTCTGAGAAATATTGCCTTTTTTTTTTTGGAGAAAAGAGGCTTAAATATTTTATTTCAAGAAAGTATGCAGATGATTAAATGTACAACTTAATTGGAATAGCTTGTGTTCACTGAATATTTGAATTTATTATTCCAAATTATCTTAGTATACCATAGCTTTTCATTCATTCTCATACTTACCTAACCCCCGGAGAAAATATCCACCCCAAGAACGATCTCAAAAATTGTGTCGGAGTAGAATTAATGCTGTGATCTTTTTGTTTCATTTTCTTGTTAATTTTCAGCTTCTTAGCACTGAACAATTTAATTTCTTTTTAAAAACTGTATTTTATCCTATTAGTACTTTGAAAGTATACAGAAACATCCTCTGGCAGAAGTACAAAATTTAGAGCTGATCAAGTTGCTTTAGAATGAGCAGATCACCATCATTTTCACGGTCATCAGTTTTTAGAGGTGAAGAGAAGAAACTAATGTCCCTCAATTGACAAGTTTCTCTCCCAGAAGAGCAAGTACAAGGGGTCTTCCAAAAGGCCATGGAAAGATCCATATTATCTTTTAATTCCATTTTTCCATGACCTTTTTCAAGTACCCTTGTCCCAATTTTGAAGTTTCACATACCGAGTCTCTGACTATATCCTGTACCTGGTACACCGGCTCCTTATTTGTATGGTAAATAGTGAGATGTGCCACTCAAATTCCCCTGTAAGACAAGACTCACTGTCCAGCTTCAAGGAGTGTGGAAGCTGACAACCTCTAGTTGGCAGCATCTTTAGAGTTTGTTTCAGACACTTTTAGCTTAGATCACACTCCCTTGTGGTAGGGGGGTCTTCCATTCAATTCCTGAAGAAGGCAGTGGTACAAAAATCTGACCATTTTCACTCAATATGGGATTCCTGTGATGATCCAGATTTTCCCATTGGGTTTCCAGAGATTCTGTCGGGTCTGCATTGTGGCCTGACACCTCCCCTGCCCACTCATGTCCTTTCACTGGATGACTCCCCAATGAACCTTTTGCACTCATAACTCCTTGGTCTCAGCATCTGCTTCCCAGAGAACCCAACCTTTGGACAAAGTATTAGGAACATCGATAAGAAGGTAAAACAAATCAATGAAAGGTCAAGAAGAAGAGCCAGCTTTACCTTCCCTCTCGTCTTAAACACGGATGCTCTCTGAGGTTTCCAGCAGCCATTTACTAGTCAATTTGGACACAGAATGAAGGAGGACTGCTTTCTGTTTAGGGTTACAGTTTGGCCAACTGTTTACCTTCAGGGAGCTTTGTGCTAGAGTTTGAAGAACAAGTCTATCCAATAATAATAAAACGGTGTCATGTTTTCCCTTAGGCTTTTTCCTTTGTGCATACTTCTCCCTTTCCATGGAAAAAAGGTGTTGTTAGGCCAAGATAGAAATCAAGCCTTCCTGGTCCTCTGAGCCCACTGGATTTATTAAGAAAAGCAGAAATCATCCTAATACCTGAGTGCTGGACATCAAGAATGTCATTATCCCGGGTGTGCGTAGTTTGTCTTACAGTGAATTCATCACCATCTAGAAACCTCCCTAAAATCCTTTGAATTATGTAAAACACATTCACCCAGAGACATTGTGTCTCAGGGAGGTGAGATGGCCTGACTTAGGAATCATTATGACCAGCATCGTTATTTCTACTGAGTATTTAATATTTGTATGAGGCAGGTACTGTGCTAGGTATTTTCTATTCATTCTCTCCTTTCTAACTTACGACAGCTTTATCACATTGATATCCTGATGTCCAATTTTCAGATGTGAATACTAAGCCTAGACAGTTTAAGTAAAACATCCAAGGTCATATTGTGTAAAGTGCCCATTTTGCTCTGCTCATCAATTCTGACAAATGGATAAATTTTGCCTAGATCCAAGTCCATTGCTCTTTTTCTGTCATTTAAGAGTTTTATTAATAGATGCACAGGAGAAACTGTATGGCATTTTGGACGGATTATGCCTTTTTTTTTCTGATATATCTTTCTTGCATGTATGATGGTACACAGATTTCATTACCCAAGATGTATTTTCACTTCTCTGATCAATCAGAAATGCTTATTTCCTTTCTTCATTTTGCTTTTTCTCATGATGAATGCAGGAGTTATCCTCTTTTTTTGGAGGTGGGGTCAGATCTTCATTGTTTTCTGTTGTAACTATCCTTCCCAAACAATAATCCGATGTCTTCTACGTCATGTTGGCTGCCTCCTTATATTCTGTCAGGTATAGATTGAGTCTTAGGAAGTGATGTCATCGATATCACAGATGTCTGGGAAGGGTTATCTGTGGGGCAAGTTCTGATGACAGTGGCAACAGAGTAGGGAACTTGTATATTTTTAAATAATGAGCAGCATGGAACAAGGATTAGAGTTCTTGAAAATGAGGTAATCAACTACATTATACATTAATATATAAAATGTATTAATGAATAAAATGAACAAAATTTTAAAATAACTTAGAAAATACTTTTATTTACATTCTTAATTTGTTTTATTGTTAGGTCTGCTTGGGTTTGTGGTGCTAGGCTAATGTCAGAATCCTGCTCGCAGCACCAATTGTCGAGCTAGGGCTGCGTCTGGTGCTCACAGACCCCTCAAGCCCTTTGTCCAGACTGGGTTACAAACCCTTCACATGCCAGGCTGGGTCCCCAGAACCCTCACACACTAGGCTGGGTCACCAGACCCCTCACACACAGGTCTATGAGCTAGGTAACCAGCAAACAGTTCTTTGGAAGCCATAGGTTGGAAAACATAGCCGCACAGAATGGCAGACGCCTGAGACAGTCGCCAGCCAGGATGGCGGTGCTGCCCATGCCTACTAACTCCACCAACACAAAATTTGCTTGCCAAGAATGCTGCACCACCCCCAACCTGCCACAAAGCTATGGAACCTGACCAAACTATTCTATTTTCCCAACAATCCATTCCTTCAGTGTCCCTCCTTGTACAATCTACACATTCAGAATCTTCTGCAATGTTCCTTTAGCAAGGATGGACAACACTTACATTCACATATTACACATTCCATCCCAGTCCCAAAAGTCTTTCGCTTGTTGCCGCACCAACTCAAAATTCCAAAGTCCAAAGTCTCCTCTGAGACCAAAAGCAAAAGTCCTTCTAGCTGTGAACATGTAAAACTCAAAAACAAATTTACCTACTGCCAAGATACAATGGTGGAACAGACATTGCATACACATTCCCATCCCAAAAGAGAGGAATAGGCCAGAAAAAAGGAGAAACAGGCCCCAAACAAGTCCGAAACCTAGCAGGACAGACATTAAATCTTAAAGCTCCAAAATAATCTTCTTTGACTCCAAGTCCTGCGTCCTGGGCACAATTGGGCACCTGGGCCCCCAAAGCATCAGGCAACCTCACTCCCACAGCTCAGCCAGGTGCAGCCCAGTGGGCTGCACTGGTGACTGTGGCTTTTCCAGGCCGGTGTTGCATGTTGCTAGTGTCCTTACAGTTCTGGGGTCCCAGTAGCAGCCCTGCTGCCTTGGCTCTACTAGACATTTCCCTAGTGGGGGCTCCCTGTGGGAGCTCTGACCCCACTTTCCTGCTCAGCATTGCTCTACTTGATGGCCTCTGCAGTGGCTCCACCCCTGCAGCAGATCTCTGCCTGGGTCCCCAGCCTTTTTCATACATCTTCCAAAATGTAGGTGGTGGCTGCCATGCCTCCACTGCTCGTGTCACATACTGCTGGCCTGCAAACTTAACACAATGTGAACACCACCAAGGTTTTCGGCTTTTGCTCTTTGGAGGTGCTGATGCAGGATTGCTCCAGTGAGAGCAGCTGGAATGCAGGGAGCAGTTTGCCAAGGGCAATGACACCTCAGGTCTGTCCTCCAGTAAAACTCAGTTCTCCTAGGATGGGAGGGGTGCTCTCCCAAACTTCTCAAATGCCTTCAGGGCCTGTGATGGGTGGGGCACCCATCTAGCCTTCTCAAATGCTTTTAGGGTTTTTTTCCCATTGTCCTGGTTTTTGAATTACTTCAATCAGCTCAGCTTACATTGGCTATTCACTCAGTCTCAGGCAGTTTTGCATCGTTAACCCACAGTTCAAGCAGCTGCATTTGCCCAGTCCATCAGGAAGTGGCTGCCCTGCCCCTGTGCATATTTGTGGCTCTCCTGCAACCTCTGCCACCAAGACAGGCATGTGGTACTGGAAACTAACTATCCCACCTTTTCACCAGGTGAAAACATACTTGAAATTCTGCAGGGGCACCTGTCCTTGGGTCATCTGCCCATCTGCATGTGGCACTCTTTCCTCAGGTTTATACAGCACCCATCTGGCCATCAGGTTTAAGTGGCACTCTCTGAGCCTTTTGCCTTCAGACAAATTCAAATGTGTTTACTATATCATCTCTAGAGCACATTACACCACCTACCCCTAGGTCTCATAATTGCAGCAGCCTGGGGCTCTCTCTGTTTCTGCTGCTTTACTGTCTCAATTTCTCATGCACAACAGGTCATGCCTGGAGACACATGATTTTCCCCAACTCACCACTGGGTTGGTCTTCCCTGGTGTGAGAGGCAGGAGTGGCCAGTAACTGCATGTCATCCTCCAGGACATTTATCTGTGCTTCCAACCACTCTGCTTTCTGTGTGCAGCATAGTGATCAGCAGCCAGGCTCCGGTCAGCAGAAAAGTGGCCACTGGGCACCACATGCTCAAAGATAGCCACATTTCCTCCCCCTCCCAAGGAGTTTTGCATTGTAATACCTGGTCTATGCTGCCTTGAAGTACAGTGTGCAGCAACCAGATCCAGGTCAATAGGAAAGTGGCCATAGGGCAGAGCATATTCAAAAGTAGCCACATTTCCTCCTTCTTCCAAGGGCTTTTGGCTCCTTTGCCTGCTCAGAATCCTGTAACAGACTACGCCAATTGTAGTGCTATGGCTAATGTTGGAATCCTGCTGACTATGCCAATTGTGGTGCGAGGCTAATGTCAGAATCCTGCTCACAGTGCCAATTGTCAAGCTAGAGCTGAGTCTGGTGCTCACAGACCCCTCAAGCCCTTTGTCCAGACTGGGATGCTAACCCTTCAAATGACAAGCTGGGTCCCCAGACCCCTCACATGCCAGGCTGGGTCACCAAACCCCTCACACACCAGGCTGGGGCACCAGACCCCTCACACGCAGGTCTATGAGCTAGGTAACCTGCAAACAGGTGTTTGGAAGCCATAGGTTGTAAAACATGGCTGCATGGAGTGGCAGACACCTGAGGCAGTCACCAGCCAGGGTGATAGTGCTGCCCATGCAATACTAACTCCACCCACACACAACTTGCTTACCAAGAATGCTGCACCACCCCCAAACTGCCCCGATGTGAGGGATCCTGACCAAACTATTCTATTTTCCCTAAAGGGTTGAATGAAAACAGAGCTGTAGACAGAATTTTGTAGGTCAATGTTCTTAAAGCCATCACTCAAGAAGTTTTAAAGGGAATGGTATGTACAAATAAGAATTACAATTCTTATTTAGCAAATATGCTTATTTGGCAAAGACAATTTGTAAAAATTATGTCAGAGAACATTTATTTATTTTTTGCTTATTTATTCACTTATTCAATCACTTATTTTACATATAGATTAATTAAACTACTACTACTAGCCAGACTTTGCTAGTTGTTCAGCATATGACAAAGACAGGTTATCATCTTTACTAGATATTAGCATTTTAGAAGGGAAGGCAGATTTTAAACAAGTGATTTTAATTCCATGTGATGTGTAGCATTTAAGCAGAGGCTAGTTGTCTTGGAAGCAAAGACATATGAGCCATGATCTTCACGGAAATTGTTGGTGTTGAAGAATGACTAAAAATTCTCTAGATGTCTACAGAGGAGGAGCTAAAGTAATGTTGCAGAGCCTCAGAAGAGTACCACAACTGAGCCAAAATTTAAGATTTTGGATTATGGAGTGAGGGGAATGATTTCAAATTTTTGCTTTTTTTCTCTCTAATATTTCATCCTCACTGAGCACTTGATCCTAGGCATTGGCTAAGAAATCGATTGGATCAAGTTCTCCAATCCTCATGGTGGCCCTATGATACAATTGGCATAAATTGCTGTAGGCGCCTGATCACACAATTTAAGCAGGGATTCTCATTCATGTAGTTTGACTCTAAAGCCTGGCATCCAAGAAAGTTAATACTATCCAATCCCTTTGCTTCAGCTGAGACTTTGCATAAATGAGAATCATCATTGACCCTGGAACATATCAGGATCTGTTGGGTATTTTAATAACCCCAATAATAACAACAATAACAACGAAATAACTACCTATACTTGACCATGTTTTGTGAAAGGCAATGATTTAATCAATAGTAAAATTAGAAATGGTCATTTTTTTATTGACAGATGAAGAAGCCAAGGTTTAGGTAAGTCATATAATTGCCCAACAATATAGCTTGATGGTGATAAAACAAACAAACAAACAAACACAGGACCCTGATCTATTTGACCCCAGAGTCCACACACAGCCAACCTCATCACAGCACTCCCTCTTGCTTAGAAAGAGGCCAGATTCACTTTCTCTCCAGCTTCTGCCTGCACTGCTAGCAATGCTCCATAAAAATGCAGAACATGGCTATACTAGCAGAAAAAAAAAAAATCTGCAATTATTCAGAGACAAGAAATAGCACAAGTCAAGTCTCTGGGATGCTTGCTTGGAAGTGCTTACCTAGGCTTTCAAGGGGAGGCACCATCAGGAGCTACATCAAACAGCACTATCAACTCCCATTGATTTGATTGCCACCGTTATTCAGGTGAAAAATCTCTCTGCTAAAGCCATTCTAAGATGCACTGTGACTGTGGACACCCTCAGAAAACTCCCACATGTCTTCTTAGCAGCCCGCCTGTCACTTCCCTGCAGGAGCTAATGACAGGTGGACTGTTTTTTTTTTTTTTTTTTCCTTAAAACATATTTTGAAGCACTAGAGTCAGGCGTGTCTAGTCTCTGCTCTTTGACTGTAAAATCTAATAATCATTATTAGGTTTATTTTTTCAGCTTCAATTACTTTGTTAGAGGTACAGTGAATAGACATTATGAGGAATTAAGTGATGATAATTGACATAATGATAAATGAGATAAATAATTATTATGGTAGCTAATATTTATTAGGTATTTATTATATACCACCACTGGGCTGACTTTTACTCACTGAACTCCTTTAATAAATCTAAGGGTAAGTACTATTATTTTCTCACCTTACAAATTGGGAAGGTAGTGTAGTATATGCCCTAAGGTGACCCCCATTGAGTCATACCATGTATAACTCTCTCCCTTTGAATTCAGGCAGATTCTGTGACTTGCTAAAGGCAAAGGGACTTTTCAGATGTAATTGGGATCCCCAAAGCATTTGATTTTGAGCTAATCAAAAGATAAATAATCCTGAGTGGGTCTGATCTAATCAAGTGAGATCTTTAAAAGACTGCCAGCTATTTCACATATAAAGATGGCATGTATCTACTTTACCAGAACTTAGTATTTTAGATAGGAGGGCAGATTCTAAACAAGTTATTATAATTCAATGTGATGTGTCTTACTTAAGCAGAGGTGGTGATTGGTTGTCACGGGAGTGCAGATATACGAGCCACAACTTGCATGGAGAATATCAGTATTGAAGAAGGAATACAAATTCTTTGGGTAGATAAAGAGGAGAAGCCTAAGTAATGGTTCAAAACCTCAGAAGTATAAACACCACAGTCAAGTAGCTAATATTGGGCAAGAGAAGTCAGAGATTCTCTTGCTTCCCTTGAAGATGAATGATGCCATGAGCTCTATAGCTGGCGGAAATAAATTCAGCCAGCAACTCATGGGAGCTTGGGAAAGGATCTTTCCTCAGTTAAGTCTCTAATCGTAATGCAGCCCAACCAACACCTTAGCTCCTGACTCATAGGAACTGTGAGAAAATAAATGTGTTTTTAAAATCATTTTTCAATCAAGGTGCAATTCAGATAATATAAAATTAACCATTTTAAGGCATACAATTCAATGGCAATTAGTACATTCACCATGCTGCACAGCAACCATCACCACTATCTATTTCCAAAATATTTTTATCACCCCAAAAGGAAACCCTATAACTACTAAGAATTCATTCCACATCCCCCTTACCCCCAACCCTAGCAGCCACTAATTTGTTTCTGTCTCTATAGTTTTACCTATTCTGGATGTTTCATATACGTGGAATTATACAATATGTGACCTCTGTGTCTGAATACTTTTGCTTGCTTAATGTTTTTGAGGTTTACCCTAATTGTGGAGTTTATTAGTACTTCATTCTTTCTGTGGGTGAGTAATATTCAATTGTATGGATATATAGAATTTTGTTTATCCACCCATCTATCAATGATCATTTAAGTTGTTTCCACCTAAAGGCTATCGTAAATAGTGCTGCAATGAATACATGTACGCGTATTGGAGTTCCTGCTTTCACTTCTTTGTAGTGTTGAATTAGGAGTGGAATTTCTGGCTTATCTGAAAATTCTATGTTTACTTTTTTGAGGAACTTCTATTGAAGAAAGACTCTCGTACACTACCAAAAATACATACTATTAATCTTTCTCCCATCCTTCCCCAAGGGGACCTGTGGCCTTTTACCAGAGTAACTGTGCATTGAGAAAGGGAAATTATCAGACCTTTTGGGACTAGTAGACACTGGATCTGAACTGACATTGATTCCAGGAGACCTGAAGTGTCACAATGGCCTTCTGGTTAGAATAGGAGCTTATAGGGGTCAGGTGATTAATGGAGTCGTAGCCCAAGTCCAACTCACTGTGGATCCAGTGGGTCCCTGAACCCATCCTGTCATTATTTCCCCAATTCTAGAATACATAATTGGAATAGACATACTTAGAAGCTGGCAGGATCCCCACATTGGTTCCCTGACCTGTGGAGTGAGGACAATCGTGGTGGAAAAGGCTAAATGGAAGCCAACAGAGCTGCCTCTATCTAGGAAAATAGTAAATCAAAAATAATACATCATCCCTGGGGGGATTGAAGAGATTATTGCTACTATCAAGGACTTGAAAGAGGCAGGGGTGGTGATTACCACCACATCCCTATTCAACTCTCTTATTCGGCCTTTGAAGAACACAGATGGATCCTGGAGAATGACAGTGGATTATCGTAAGCTTAACCAAGTGGTGACTCCAAGTGCAGCTCCTGTACCAGATATGGTCTCATTGCTTGAACAAATTAACACCTTTCAGGTATCTGGTATGCAGCTATTGATCTGGAAAATGCCTTTTTCTCCATTCCCGTCCATAAGGCCCACCAGAAGCAGTTTGCTATCAGCTGACAAACCCAGCAATACACCTTTACCATACTTCCTCAGGGGTATAAAAACCCTCCAGCTCTATGTCACAATTTGGTTTGCAGGGATCTTGATCACTTTTCCCTTCCACATGGCAGTATGCCGGTCCATTACATTGATGGCATTATGCTGACTGGACCTAGTGAGCATGAAGTAGCAACTGCTCTGGACTTATTGGTAAGACATTTGTGTGTTAGAGGATGGGAAATAAATCCAACTAAAATTCAGGAGCCATCTATCTCAGTTAAATTTCTAGGGGTCTATTGATGTGTGGCATGTTGAAATGTCCCTTCTAAGGTGAAGGATAAGTTGTCATTCTGGCCCCTCCTACTACCAAGAAAGAGTCACAGCACGTAGTGGGCCTATTTGGATTTTGGAAGCAACATATTTCTCATTTGGGTGTGTTACTCTGGCCCATCTACTGAGTGACCTGAAAGGCTAATAATTTTGAGTGGGGCCCATGACAGGAGAAGGCTCTGCAACAGGTCCAGGCTGCTGTGCAAGCTGTTCTGCCCCTTGGGCCATATGTCCCAGCAGACCCAGTGATCCTTGAGGTGTCAGTGGCAGATATGAATGTTGTTTGGAGCCTTTGGCAGGCCCCTATAGGTGAATCACTGGGGAGACCCTTAGGATTTGGAGCAAGGCCCTGACATCATCTTCAGATAACTATTCTCCTTTTGAGAAGCAGTTTTGGCCTGCTACTGGGCCTTAGTAGAAAATGAACACTTGACTATATGCCACCAAGTTACCATGAGACCTGAGCTGCCCATTATGAACTAGGTGTTATCTGACTCAGATAGCCGTTAAGGTTGGGCACACATGGCGGCACTCAGTCATCAAATGGAAATGGTATATACGTGATCAGGCCCAAGTAGGTCCTAAAGGCGCAAGTAAGTTACATGAAGAAGTGGCCCAAATATCCATGGTTCCTTCTTCATGCTACACTGTCTTCTCTTCCTCAGCCTGCACCTGCGGCCTCATGGGGAGTTCCCTATGATCAATTGACACAGGAAGAGAAGGTTAATGCCTGGTTTACATGATATGCAGGCCCCACCTGAAAATGGACAGCTGCAGCATTACAGTCCCTTTTTGGTACATCCCTGAAGGGCAGTGGTGAGGGGAAATTTTCTCAATGGACAGAACTTCTGGCAACGCACCTGATTGTGCACTTTGCTTGGAAGGAGAAATGGCCATATATGTGATTATATACTGATTCATGGGCTATAGCCAATGGTTTGGCCAGATGGTCAGGAATATCGAAGGAACATGATTGGAAAATTGGTGAGAAGGAAATTTTTTGGGGGGAAGAGATATGTGGATAGACCTCTCTGAGAGGGTAAAGGATGTGAAGATATTTGTTCCCCATATGAATGCCCATTGAAAAGTGACCTCAGCTGTGGAGGACTTTAAAAATCAGGTGGATAGAATGACCATTCTGTGGAAATTAGTCAGCCTCTTTCTCCAGCCACCCCTGTCATCACACAATGGGCTCATAAGCAAAGTGGCCATGCAGTCAGGGATAGAGGTTATGCATAGGCTCAGCAACATGGACTTCTGGTCACCAAGGCTGACCTGGTTACGGCAACTACTGAGTGCCCAATCTGCCAGCAGCAGAGACCAACACTGAGCCCCCGATATGGCACCATTCCCTGGGGTGATCAGCCTGCCACCTGGTGGCAGGTTGATTACATTGGACCACTTCCATCATGGAAGAGATAGCATTTTCTCCTTTTGGAATAGACACTTACTCTGGATATGGATTTGCCTTGCCAGCACAAAAATGCTTCAGCCCAAACTACCAACTGTCGACTCAAGGAATGCCTTATTCACCATCATGGCATTCCATACAGCATTGCTTCTGACTAAGAAACTCACTTCACAGCTAAAGAAGTGCAGCAATGGGCTCATGTTCATAGAATTCACTGGTCTTACCATGTTCTCCATTATCCTGAAGCAGCTGGTCTGAAAGAATGGTGGAATGGCCTTTTGAAGCCACAGTTACAGTGCCAGTTAGGTGACAATACCTTGAAAGAATGGAGCAAAGTTCTACAGAAAGCTTTATGTGCTCTAAATCACTTCCCAGTACATGGTTCTGTTTTTCCCATAGCCAGGATTCATGTCCAGGAATCAAGGGATGAAAATGGAAATGACACCCCTCACCATTACCCATAGCAACCCACTAGCAAAATTTTTGCTCTGCTCGTTTAGAGGTCTTGGTTGCAGAGGGAGGAATGCTTCCATCAGAGACACAGAAATGATCCTGTTGAATTGGAAGTTAAGGCTGCCCAACCTGGTCACTTTGGGCTCCTCATGCTTCTGAGTCAACAGGCTAAGGAAGGAGTTACGGTGTTGACTGGGGTGATTGACCCAGGCTACCAAGGGAAAGTTGGAGTACTACTTCACAATGGAGGTAAGGAAAATTATATATGGAATACAGGAGATCCTTCAGGACGTCTCTTAGTACTACCATGCCCTTTGATTAAGGTCAATGGAAAATTACCACAACCAAATACAGGCAAGGCTATGAATGGCCCAGATTCTTCTGCGATGAATCACTCTGGCAAGTAAAGAACCAAGAACAGCTGAGGTGCTCACTGAATGCAAAAGGAATACAGAATGGATAGTGGAAGAAGGTAGTTTTAAAAATATAGCTCTGACCACATGACCAGTTACAGAAACTAAATAATTTTCAGCTGATATTGTTTCTAAAGTTTGTCTTTGAACAAACATTAGCTAATGGAATACCATGATAAACACTTAGCACTAAGAATGAGTATCTTAGTCCATTTGGGCTACTATAACAACATATCTTCCAATGGGTAATTTTAAATAATAGAAATGTATTTCTCACAGTTCAGGAGGCTGAAAAGTTCAAGATCGCAAAACCAATGGATTCTGTGTCTGGTGAGGACCTGTTCCATGCATGAAGTCTTGTGGTGGCACCCTTGCATGGTGGAACCCTTGCATGGTGGAAAAGGCAGAAGGGTCATTAAATTCCCTGGAACAATGTTCACTTTTTCAACAAAGTGTGTGTGTGTGTGTGTGTGTGTGTGTGTGTGTGTGTGTGTGTGTGTGTGTGTGTGTGTGTGTGTGTGTGTGTGTGAGTGTGATGTGTATGTATTATGACCAAGCTCTTTCTATGTGTACCTCTGAAGATAAAAATGATAGAGTCTCTTTTATAAGGGCATCGATCTCATTCATGAGGGTGGAGCATTCATGGGCTAATCATTTCCTAAAGGCCCCTTCTCTTACTACTATTACATTGGGGATTAAGTTTCAACATGAATTTTGGAGGGACACATTCAAACCATAGCAGTGAACTATCTAAGTTATAACATCTGTTTTATATAGATAGGAAAACTGAAGCCCAGATAGGAACTCTAAGTGGAAGATGTAAACCTAGGGTCAAGTTGAGATGGAGCAGGAGACACCTGGGCTACTCATGATGTTTGGCCCATTGTGGGGGCTCTGTAAGAGATTAAATGTGAAGACTTAAAAATTATTAGTGCGAAATATTGAACTAGGCTCCCTTTTAACAAACAGATAAAAGCCACAGGACATTTCTATATGCCATACAATGTTGTGCTTCTCTGTGTGCTTGGGTTTGTGTGGGCGTGCATGTGTGTTCCCACTGTTTTAAAACTATAGTTTCTTCTTTTTTTTTTTTTTTTAGAAGGATAGAACATGTTTTATTTAACATTTTGCTAGCTTGACTTACACCTTTTAAATATGTGGTCATATTTTACCCTATATCCCCCCAATAGTGGGGCTGATACTTAAAATGTTTTTATTATGGAAAATTTCATACATGTACAAAACACAGATTAGTATAATGAATACTCCTGTGCCCTCACCTGGTTTCAACAATTCTCAACTCATGCCTAGTCTTTTACACTATCCTCACCCATTTCGCCCCTCTCATATTATTTTGAAGCAAGTTAGTGTGGCGCTAGATTAATAAATTTAGGGCCTGATGGTGGAAGGTCCTGGAGTTCCCCCATTAGCAGAATGGCAAATCACAGCCTGGGAAAACCCATCAAAGACCCAAAGGCGCAGGAGCAGTGAGCTCCCTCTAAAACTATAATTTCTTCTTAAAGTTAGTGAAACTGCCAAAGTTACTTTATCAAAAGTAACTTTGATAAAACAGCACTATATATTGACACATTTTCTGGATTAATCCTGCTACATGCTAAAGGAAACATTTTGCTTGGATATGAATGTAAGTGGGGGTTTGGGAGGGGGAGTGACATTCACCCTTTCACGTGACAATAGCCAAGGTAGATGGTGCAGACATTGGCAAATTTTACCACAGGGCCATTACTTTCAAATTTAAGTTTTTCTCTGTCATGCTTTTTTGGTATGTTAACACACCCAAAGAGGAAATTGGCAAACTCACTGAGTGTAGGAGAACTTCTGGGAGAGTGTTACGTGTTCATACTGCTTTTGAGTCAGTGGGGTGTCTGTAATTTTCTCTGAAACCCCAATGCCAAACTGAAATGGAGATTACCCTAGATAGTCTACATAATTCAAGGCAGCCAAGCTGAAAGAGATTTGGAACATTTTCTTGTTTATAGAATTTGCTATTCACTAAACCTGCAATCATTAGAGATCACTCTGGAGACCATAGCTGAGCTGTGGAACACCACAGTGAGTAGAGTGCTACACTCTGCTTTTCATTTTCAGAAGCAGTCAGAGCTAATCTTTAAGTGGAAGAAACACATGATTTCAATTAGTTTCTAGGGGACAGCAACCTGGAAACTCATTTATTTGATACATTAAACTCGCAAATTGCTGTTATTCACCACAACCACAGAAGCTGAAGAAACCAGCAACTTTATCACTATCGTTTGTGTATCTTCTGTGTTACAGTTATAATGAGCTTGTTTATAATGTATACATGTCACACACAGACACACATGCACACAATTTGTTGAAGGAGTGACAGGCTTCCAGGGCTTTTTAATAACCCTGACAATTTGCATGCAGGTATTTTGAGATACGTTTCTTTGGAGAATTATTTTTGATGTAGATGAGTAGATGAAGAAAACATTAATTCAATGATACTGTTATTGTGGGAGGTGGGCAAAGACAAGGAGGACAAGAAGACGTCAATAGACACCTGAGTCACATGCTTCTTCCATCCCCCACCTCCACCCCCACGCATCATCTAGAAGTAAGGGAATATTCAGAGGCATTTTTAGTAAGCTAGTACCAAGCAGCAACCCTTAGGACTGCTATTGGGTCTCACCTGCTTGTCTGTCACTGTGAGACCACAAAACTCAGAACTTCAATATCCTGGTGGGATTGCTTCCAAAGTAGGGATGCGGGTGGGATATTCAGCATTCCAGCAGCCTTGAGTTTTCTTCGGAGTGATTCCGTGTGTGGATTCTTCCTTTTGCCTGTTAGGTATGCTCACACTTTCTCAGACTAGCTGGCACACAATACCCAAATGTTGAACGAACTGGTCACCTGGAATTGATTTGTCAGCATTACTTCCCAGATTCTTTGCTCTCTTCTGCGGAAAAGTCACTCTGATTCCTTGCCTTGCCCTTAAATCCATCTTTTCTTAACTTCACCAATGGATATTTAAACCCATGGCTGAAGCTTAATGTCCCAGACCCAAACACCTCTCTAACTCATTGTTGTTCCCTACTTTTTTTCACAAATCTTAGAAGGCAAAGCCCAAGACCTGACCCTTATTTGTCTAATTATTTTCTTTATTTACTTACAATTCTCCTTTATATGACCTTGGGAAAATTATTTTTTCTCTCTGAGTCTTATGGTCTCTTATCTACAAAGTGCAGCAAGTTGAAATTGTTGCTCTCACAAGCCTCTACGTTCCTATCAAATTATAGTGCTAAGAAAGTGATGTTGTCTATAATTAACAATAATTTATTGTATATTTTCAAATGGTTAGAAGAGGGGAGTTCAAATGTTCTCACCCCAAAGAAATGATAAATGTTCGAGGCGATAGTATGTTAATTTGCCTGATCTTATTACCACATAGTGTATCCATGTATTGAAATATTACTCTGTACCTCATAAATATTTACAATTATTACATGTCAATTAAAAATAAAAGTGAAGGTGAAATATGATATGCATTACTGGTGAGGGAATATCAAACCAAAAAATAAAAATACCTTCAAACAGTCAGTCTGAGGCTGATAACATTAGACAGTTCCACATTTCCATAATCAATAATCAAAAAATCATCAATAAAAATATAGTTCCGCCAAGACTACTCTCTTCCTTGTCTGTCTGAAGCATTTTTTAAATATAAAAGCTTAGTGAGCCCCAGTTATCTATTTTGTTTTTGATGTATGGCTCTGCAAAAGATGTCTCTCTAGCAAGTACACAGCTACAGTCACTCAATATAAAGTTCTTTGGATCACTGAGATGACACAGATAATTAATTCTCTGAGCTTCATGAGAAACCTTTGTATGAGGTAGAAGAACTTCAACGATGTGCTTCAAAGAACTCTCATTGTTAAGGCAAAAGGCACTAGAATCACAGGAATTTTTCAAAATCATAATCTGGTAAGGATCGTAGCCTGCACAGCATTCATTAGCCTGTGACTCTGTGCTATTAATGATTATCAAAAGTTTCCAACATAAACAGCCAAAAGAAAGTAAAAAACTCAACATGGTTTATCGGTTTTACTTTCTCTAAGATCACTGCTTGAAGCCTGGGGCCATCCCCACTTGGTGTCTCCTCCTCACCATCCAATCCAATCAGCCACAAAGCCCCAGACATGCTATCTCACAGGCTCCCACTGTTATGACAGCCCTGCTGCCAGTACATTTGTTCATGTATCACCAAATATTGCTTGAACTGTTAAGCGATTATTATATTTATTCTTTCTTTCCCTCTGTTTTAGCTTCTTTAACCTGTCAGATGATGCTAGAATTATGTTTCTAAAATTACATATATGATGTCACCCCCTGCCTAAAGCTTTCCAGTGGTTATTTACATTAGTCCGTTTCTGTTGCTTATAACAAAGTACGTGAACCTGGACTATATAAAAAGAAACAATATTTATTGATTACATTTTGGGGGCTGGGATGTCCAAAATCCAGGGAACACATCTGGTGAGGGCCTTGTTGTTGGTAACAGTGACACAGGGGACTCATGGCAGAATAGCAGAGCAGAGAGAGCACTAACCTTCGCAGTTGGCTTCTTTTATTAATTTATGTATTTATTTTATAAATTAAAACATAATTGATAGTACATGTCTGTGAGGTACAGAGCTGCATATAAATACTTGTGTGCAATATGTGATGCTCAAATCAGGATGATTAGAATATTCAATATTATACCATGTTGTCATATTTCATGGCTCTTTATCAAATCCTCCCTTAACCCCCTCCCCATCCGGTAATCTCAACTCTGTCATCTCCTTATGAAAGCTTAATGTATTATTGTGATTATTGTACCTTTCTTTCTCTTTTTATTTATTTGTTTATTTCTTTATCTTCCACTTCTGAGTGAGGACATGTGGTATTTCTCTTTTTCTGCCTGGCTTATTTCACTTAAGATAATTTTCTCTAAGTTCACCCAGGTTGCTACTAATGGCAAGCTTTCTTGCTTTGATATGGCACAGTAGTATTCCATTGTGTAAATATACCAGATTGTCCTTATCCAGTCATCCTCTGATGGGCACTTATGTTGGTTCCAACTCTTGGCTATCATAAATAGAGCTGTGATAGACATGGGAGTAGAGGTATTCCTTTGATATAATGATTTCCATTCCTTGAGGTATATACCCAACAGTGGAGTTGCTAGATTGCATGGCAGTTCTATCTGTCATTGTTTGTCAGATATGTCATGGTATGTCATCCATACCATTTTACATAATGGCTGTACCAATTCAAAGTCCCACTAGCAGTGCATGAGGGTTCCTTTTTCTCCACATCCTCACCGCATTTGTTTTTCTCTCTTTTTGATAATAACTATTCTAACTGGGGTGAGATAATATCTCAATAAGGTTTTCATTTACATTTCCCTGATGTTGAGTGATATTGAGCATTTTTTTTCATGTGTCTGTTACCATTTGTATATTTTCCTTTGAGAAATGTCTAAGCTCCTTTAACTACTTTTTAAATTGTATTATTTGGTTTTTTTACTGTTGTCTTTTTGAGTTCCTTGTATATTCTGTATATTTTATATTGAGTTCCCTGTACAATCATTTGTCAGATGCATAGTTTGCAAATATTTTCTCCCACTTGGTAGATTGACTTTTTCACTCTGTTGATTGTTTCTTTTGCTGTGCAAAGGCATTTCAGTTTGATATAATCTCATTTGTCCATTTTTCTTTCTGTGGCTTGTGCTTTTGGGGTCATATTCATAAAGTCTTTGCCCAGCCCTATATCCTGAATTGTTCCCCCTATGTTTTCTTTTAAGAGTTTTATAGTTTCGGGTCTTACACTTAAGTCTTTAACCAATTTTTCATTTCGGTATATGGTGAGAGGTACAGGTCTAGTTTCATTCTTCTACTTATGGATGCCCAATTTTCTCAGCACTATTTGTTGAAGAGGCAGTCTTTTCCCCAATGTATGTTCTTAATGCCTTTGTCAAAGGTCCATTGGCTGTAAGTTTGTGAGTTGTTTTCTGGGTTCTCTATTCTGTTCCATTGTTCCACATGTCTGTTTTTATGCCAGTACCATGCTGTTTTAGTTACTGTGGCTTTGTAGTGTTATGCTTCCAGCTTTATTATTATTATTTTTTTTTTGCTCAGGATTGCTTTGACTATTTGGGGTCTCTTGTTCCATATGAATGTTAGGATTATTTTTTCTATTTTTGTGAAGAGTGTCATTGGTATGTTGATGGGGATTGCACTGAATCTTTAGATGGTTTTGGGAAGTGTGGACATTTTCACAATGTTAATTCTTCCAGTCCAAGAGCATGGAATTTCTTTCCATCTTTTTGTGTCCTCTTTAATTTCTTTCAACAGTGATTTGTAGCTCTCATTGTGGAGATCTTTCACCTCCTTGGTTAAACTGTTTCCTAGGTATTTTACTTTTTTGGTGACTATTGTAAGTGGGCTAGCTTTCTTGATTTCTTTTTATGTTATTGGAGTATAAAAATACTACATATTTTTGCATATTGATTTTAAATCCTGCAACTTTATTGAAATAGTTTATCAGCTCTAAGAATTTTTTTGTAGAGTCTTCAGGTTTCTCAATCTATAGGATCATGTCATCTGCAAACAGGGACAGGGTGACTTCAACTTTTTCTGATCTGGATCCCCTTTATTTCTTTCTCTTTCCTGATTGCTCTGGCTAGTACTTCCAAAACCATGTTAAATAAGAGTGATAGAAAGTGAGCATCCTTGTCCTGTTCCTCTTCATCCTATTCAGAATGGGTTTGTCATTTATGGTTTTAATTGTGTTGAGAACTTTTCTTCTATACCTAATTTGCTGAGAAACTTTATCATGAAGCGGTGTTGAACATTGTCAAATGCTTTTTTTTCATCTATTGAGGTAATCATATGGTTTTTGTCTTTGACTTTTTTGGCATGGTGTATCATATTTATTGACTTACATATGTTGAACAATCCTTGCATCCCTGGGATGAGTCCTACCAGATTTTGGTGTATATTTTTTTTATGTGTTGCTCTAGTCTGTTTGCTAATATTTTATTGAGGATTTTTGTGCCTATGTTCATCAAAGATATTGGCCTGTAGTTTTCTTTTTTTGTTGTATCTTTGTCTGGTTTTGGTACCAGGGTGATTCTGGCTTCATAAAATGAGTTTGGGAGAATGGCCTCTGTTTCAGATTTTTCAACTAATTTGAAGAAAATTGGTATTAATTCCTGTTTAAAGGTTTGGTGGAATTCGGCAGTAAAGATGTCCAGTCCGGTGCTTTTCTTTGTTGAGAGACTACTGATTACTGCTTCAACCCCATTGCTTGTTTTTTGTCTGTTCAGGTTTCCTATGTCTTTTTCGTTCAGTCTTGGTGCTTTGAATCTGTCCAGAAATTTATCCATTTCCTCCAGATTTTCAGATTTGTTGGTGTAGAGTTGTTTATAGTATTCTCTAATGATTCTTTATATTTCTGTGGTATTGGTCATGATGTCTCCTTTTTCATTTCTGATTTTTATTTGGGTTTTCTCTCTTCTTTTTCTTACTTAGCCCAGCTTGTGGTTTGTCTATTTTTTTTTATCTTCTCAAAAAACCTAAATTTCATTTCACTCATCTTTTGTATCATTTGTTAATCTCTATTTCATTTAGTTATGCTCTGATCTTAATTATTTCTTGCTGTCTACTAATTTTGTGATTGGTTGGTTTTTGCTTTTGTAGTTCTTTGAGATTTAGTGTAAGGTTGATCATTTGAAATCCTTCTATTGTTTTGATGTAATAATTTATTATAATAAAATTTCCTTGCAGCACTGCTTTTGCAGTATCCCACATGTCTTGGTATTATGTGTCTTGATTTTTGTTAGTTTCAAGAAATTTTTTCATGTCTTGTTTAATTTGTTTTTGGATCCACATATCATTCAGAAGCATATTGTTTAATTTCCATGTGTTTGCATAGTTTCCAGAGTTTCACTTGTTATTTTTAGTTTTAATCCACTGTGGTCTGAGAAGACACTTAAAATGATTTCAATTTTTAAAAAAATTGTTGACACTTGATTTGTGACCTATCATGGGGTTGGTCTATCCTGGAAAGTGTTTCATAGGTTGATGAGAAAAATATATATTTTGTGGTCGTTGGATGAAATGTTCTGTGGGTATATGCCAAGTCCAATTGGTCTAAAGTGTGGTTTAAATCCTGTGTTTCTCTGTTGATTTTTTTACCTCAATGATCTGTCCAGTGTTGACAGAGGGGTGTTTAAGTCTTTGACTATTATTGTATTAGGGTCTATCTCTTTCTTTGGATCTAATAGTTTGCTTTATATATCTGGGTGCTCCAATATTGAGGGAATATATATTTATGATGTTTATGTCTTCCTGCTGGATAGATATCTTTGTCACTATATGGTGGCCTTCTTTATCTCTTTTCATGGTTTTTGGTTTAAAGTCTATTTTATCCAATATAGGAGTAGCTTTTCCTGCTTATGTTTGATTTCTGTTAGTGTGGTATATCTTTTCCCAGCCCTTCATAATTAGTCTGTGCATGTTTTTTTAGGTGAGGTGAGTCTCTTGAAGACAGCATATAGTTGAGTATAGCTTTTAATCCAATCAACAAATTTGTGTCTTTTGAGTGGGTTATAGAATCAATTTACATTTAGGGTTCTTGATGAAAGGTATCGTCTTACTCCTGACATTAAATTGCTTTTCTTATGGTTAACTGAAATATCCTTTGTTCCTTTCTCCTTCTTTTATTCCTTGTCTTCAGTGTTTGTTGGTTTTTTGAGGTCTCATGGTATAGTTTCTTTCTCTTCCTCATTTGCATATCGGCTGTCCAGTGGTGTTCCTTTCTTGTGTATTCATGGTGGTGATTATCATTTTTTGGCTTCCGGGTTCAGGACTCCCTTAAGGATTTCTTGTAGAGCTCATCATATACTGGTGAACTCCTGCAGCTTTTGTTTGTCTGGGAAATACAATATCTCTCCTTCATTTCTGAAGGATAGCCTTTCTGAGCATACAATTCTTGGCTGGTGGGTTTTTTTTCTTTTAGTGGTTTTAATATATCATCCCATTCTTTTCTGGCCTGTAGAGCTTCTGCTGAATAGTCTGCTGTTGGTCTGATGGGGACTCCCTTATAGATGACTTGACACATTTGTCTTGCTTGTTTTAGGATTTTCTCTTTGTCTTTGACTTTTGACAGTTTGACTACAATGTGTCTTGGCAACAACCTTTTTGGATTAAATCCATTTGGGGATCCTTGAACCTCTTGGATCTGGAAGTTGGTGCCTTTATCAAGGCACTATTGATATTTTCTGCTATTATTTAATTGAATAAACTTTCAATGCCCTTTCCTTCCTCCTCCCCTTCTGGAATACCCATGATTTGAATGTTTGCAAATTTAAGGTGGTCTGCTAGCTCTCTTAGATGTTCTTAAATTTTTAAAAATTCTTTTTATTTTATATTATTTATCTTTTTTTGGTCTGTTTAGGTTATTTTGAAAAGACTGTCTTCAAGATCAGAAATTCTTTCTTCTGCTTGTTTTAGCCTGATACTTACACTCTTAATTGTAGTTTTTATTTCATTGACTGAGTCTTTCAGTGCCAGAAGTTCTGCTACATTCTTTTGTATGGTATTTATATCTTTGTAAATTTCCTCCTTCAAGTAGTGGGTTTTTTCATTTCATTGTGTTATCTCAGTGAGTCTTCTTGTATCTCACTTAGTTTCTTTAAGACTTTTACTCAGAATTCCCTTTCAGATATATCAAGGGTTCCTTTTGTAAGGAGTCATATGGAGTCTGGTAGTTGAGAATTATAGTTTTCCTTTGGTAGTGTCATTTTATTTTTTTTTCATATTTCTAGTATCCCTATTTCTACTATCCCTAGTTGATTCCTAGTCATCTGGTCGTTGTTTCTTCTATTACTTTGGGGTGGCTTTTGAAGAGAAAGACTCCCTCCTTTAGATTTATTATATATTGCCTGTTGAGTGGGATGTTTTAATGGTTCTGGGTAGACTCAGTTTTTCCAGTACTTCCAGGTAGACTCAGTTATTCCAGGTAGACTCAGTAGTTCCATATAAATTCAGTATTTCCAGGGGATGCTGGCAGATACATCTGTGGCTGGGGCTGTGTGCATAGCTGGTCCCACACAGGTAGGGCACTATATGGGCAGCTGGTCACAGTTGGAGCAATGTAGGAGGGTGGATGGCTGGGCCCAGGTGTGCAAGTGGGGCCAATGGGTGGCTGTGGTGTCTGTGACTGTGTAGGTTACTAGGTATCTGGGGCTATGTGGATGGCTGGGGCAGCTGGGACCATGTGGGTGGCTTAATGGCTGGGCTAATATGGCTGAATGGGGCTGTATAAGTAGCTGGACAGCTGGATATAGGCAAACAGGTGGGGCCACACTGACAACCAGGCAGTTGGGGTCACGTGGGGGGCTGGGGCAGTGCAGGAAGCTGGAAGTCTGAAGCTGTAAAAGAACCTGGCACTGCACTGTCAACATGGACTGCATAGTGTGGTGAGCTGTGAAGGATGAACTCTGTGTATGGAGAAGGGTCACAGCTCTGGGACTAGATAATGGCATAAGCAACTGAGGGGTGGGGGGAACAGGCTGGGGCAGGAGCAGGAGAAAGTTTACCACTGGGAAGTGCTTATGGCCAAGCAGATTCTTTCCATCGCAACTGAGAATTCCTCCTGACTGATCTTGATTTGGGAGACATGGCGGTGGCTGAAGCCACATGCTTCTTTCTCCTCTATACCAACTTGCTTGGTTTTCATGCTCTGCAGGGACCTCCTCAGGCTCCCCTTGCCCTCCCATACTCTCCCTCATATTTAGTTGTCCTTTCCTTGCTTTGGTCCCTTTCTGTGAGAGGATCATGCATTGGATACCTCTAAACTGCTCTCTTGCCCTGCCTCATCAGTTGGCTCCTTTTAAAGCCATCAGAACCATTCCCATAACCATGATTCAGTAGGATCAATCCATACACTAGGCATAGTCCTCACAAACCAGTCACCTCTTCAGTGTCTCACCTTTCAATCACCATAATAGGATTTCCCACTCTCAACAGTTACAGTGGGGATTAAGCTCAAATGAGATTGGGGGGACATTCAATCCCCTGCAACATTTATGATCCTTGCCTCGGTCTGTTAAACATTCCTTTCTAGCTCAATCCTCTGCCATCTAACCATCTCTATATCACTTGCCTCCCTTTAAAGAAATATTTTTATAAACATACTAATCACTATAAATATCATACATTTCCAAATCTCTTTGCCTTAATACATACTATCTCATAAGTACATAATATTCTTTATTTTTCCTCCTGGTAAATCCTTACCTTATATTTAAGTCTCTGCCCTGTTGATGACAAATAGTCATTGAGTCTCTAGGAACAATTTGGTGTCCTTCCTCTGTAACACAATAGTAACCTACTAATTCATCTGTTACTACTCATAATCCAGGCTACTAAAATGGACTATAAAGGAGGACCCAGAGCAATTGCACTTACAACTCCACTACCTGTGTTGTGCCAAGAATATTCCAAGCACTAAATAAGATAGTATGTTAAAAAAAATAAAAGAAGTAGGGGAGGAAGAAATAGGAAAGAGCATTTGCAAGAGCAAGAAGGATCCATATGGTGGAATTTGATATAATGAGAAAGAATGATGTTCTGAATTAGTTTTGTGTTGCCTTTTCTGGAGAATGTTTAAGAGTATTACCAGAAGTTGCATGTGGCCTATATATAGGCTCACTGGAGGATCAGTTTTTAGGATCACTGGAGAATAAGATTTTTGGGTACATACTCTAAGCAGCTGACAATTTTCTTGTCCAAAGTCACTTTAAACGTTTCCTTCTTTTTAACCATGGACAAACACAGCCAACTCATAAAGGCAGAAAAAACACAGCAGATACTAGTGGTTGCATTGGAGGAAGCATGTACATGAGCAAACACAGATGCAGATGGAGAAAACCTGAATTAGGAAGATAGAATGAAATATCACAGCCACAACTACTATTTTGCAGAGTGCATTAGAAAGAAAAAAAATTGTAGAAATTAGTTATTTAAAACACAGTAATCAAATACTATTCCTGCAACAAGGGCAGAAGCAAAGGAATTTAGGAACCAACCTTCTTTAGCAAGTAGTGACCATTCTAGCACAAGTTATGCATCATGGAACATGCAGGAGTAAACAAAATCTACCAGAACTATATTCTTAACTTCATTATCTAGTGCTAATACTGAGTGTAAGAACTTAGTATTATACTGAGGAAGTGTAAGTTAAGAACCAAATTTACATTTTGCTCAGTATATTCAGTATATTTTGCTCACTGCATATTCTCTGTAGAGTAAGGTGTACTTAGTTGTCTGTATATATCAGTGGTTCTCAATTGGAGGTGATTTGGCAATGACTGTAGGCAACATTTGTCAATGTCTGAAGACATTTTTGGTTATTATAACTGGAAGTGAGAAGGAATAGTGGTGCTACTGGCATCTGGTGGGTAGAAGCCAAGAATGCTGCTAACCATTCTACAGTACACAGACCCACCCCACAACAAAGCATCATCTGGCCCAAAATGTCAATAACTCAAAGTTTCAGAAATCCTATTATAGAATGTTGACTTGGTTACTCTCAGCAATTCTCAGCAATTTCTTTGTTGGTTTTAATACAAGTCAGTACAAAGAAACAACCCTCCCAAAAACAAACAAACAAAAAATCCAAATATGTTTACAGGTTGATACCCAGACCTCGTGGCTTTAGCTGACTAGCAGTTTCCTGATCTTGGTGTTCAAAGAGAGACAAACTAGTAAGTTTTCACCTTTTCCTTTCCTGCTTCCCGCTATCATTGCTACTGAATCAAGATCTCCATTCACACATGGAGAGGCTGCACTTTACGTGGGCAAGCAAGCAGACGGCACCTTTAACAAAAATGTGGTGGTTCATGGCCATGAGGCAGAATCCCATATCTGGCACAACTTAGAATGAGTGGGCTGCATATATGGGACAGAAGAGTTCCCTAAGGTGAGATTTCATCCTTTATACACTTCAGTCTTCTGGAATTCAAGCTTGAAGGAACAATAGACTGAAAACCAGAGGATCTTAATTTATACCCTGGTCCTGGATTTGCCTCTCTGTGCCTCAGTTTCTACGTGTTCAAAATGGATGATCAACAATGTTCAGATATTTCCTCCCTTAAGAACAGAAAAATTTCTGAAAATGTCACCCAGTATGGAAACTCAAATGTAAACCAGCTAAAGGTAATGTGTCTCTGGTGAAAAGGAGTATCTATTTCCTGGATGCTCCTTGCTCAATCACCTGTTCTAAGGGTCTGAGGAACCCCTAGGGATAAGGAACATACAAATAATACTAAAAGCTTCTATGAGTAGAGCCATGTGGTACTCACCTCCTCCTTTTCCACTGTCTTAGAATGTTAATCATTTCTGCAGATCATCAAAAATTGGTTATTGTCCTTACTCTCTTCTGGGTAATATGCAAAGTGCTTCTAGAGGTACAGAGATAGCACACAAAGGGTGATTCTTGAATTGTAATGCTAATACAAGTCACCTGGGAGATTTGTTAAAAATGCAACTCCCCTGGCCAGATCTCCAGAGATTCAAATACACTAGCTGTCGTGGGAAAATGTTGCACCATCACCTAGTTCCTGCTTCCTCCACACCACCACCTCTATTTTCTTGTAAGAGGCCAACCATACCTACAGTCTGGCAGCTTGTCTGGTATTGACCTTGAACTTAGTTCTGCACTGGTTCATGGATGAATACATCCTTAATTTGATACAGTGCAGGCTAGGGCTGCTGGAAAATAACCTGCTTTTTCACTGAGACCTTCTGTCTCTTGAATGGTACATAATTACCTATATGAGGTCTATAACTCTTGCAACGATTGTTGCCACAAGTGAGAAGTTGAAACCCTGCACAGAATTTCCCATGTGCATTTGGAAGAGAAAATAATATATGGAATAAATTTGTGTTGAATATTTTAAGAATACATATATTTCACAATGAGAGGTAAACTCGCATTCTTTTAATTTATTCTAAAGTTGATCTTATGCTGTTAGCATTTGATATTGGTGTAGAAAGGGAGAACAGTACATAGGTGCCATGACTAAAACCCTCAAAATAGTTTATATTATGTTAGTACTTGACACTGTGCTTATGTTGAAGAAATGTTTGTGCCTAGCAGATGTGTTTTATTTTTTAACACATTTTTATATATGTCAGAGAAGGATTTTGAACTTATGTTTATTACCAAAATTGATCCCTAAGTCCAGTTCCACTAAAGAATTTTTAAGCTTAAATAAGATGCTGGAATCACAGGTCAGCCATTCTACTAAAACATAAAATTACAAAATAATCTCTTTTCACATGATCCAATAATTAAACTGATGTAAGTATAAATGATCCTTTTGTACAATTTTGAAACTTTTTTGTTACTGATGGGAAAATATTACAATAAACTGAGCACATTTGTTCAAGGATATTGTCAAAATTGTGAAGAAAAGTATATTTTGACCTCAATTTAACTACTTCTGCTAAATCAACCAGATATCATTGACATTTAATAATTTTAAAAATAAAGTTTGAAAATTGTTGAGCATTTCTTCTAAATTTGTTTGAAAATATATTTATTAATATTTTTAACTCTGTTAGAAAGACTGTGAATATATATTTTAAAACTATATTTTATTGTATCACAGATGTATTATAAAATGTAGATAGTCTCTTGGGTGACTCAGTATGTGCTGTGTTTTGGGGAAAAAAGATTAAACAATAGATATGTATATATGAAATGGGTACTACAATTAATAAGATTAAGCATTCTAATTAGCTGATTCTAATTAGAATTCTAATTCTTATTAATTGACTTTTGACTGTTTTAGGTGCCCAAAGCAGTATTAGGACATATTTCCAGCCACTATCTATAATGACCACCCATTACAATTATGTTTACAAGACACAATTGATTTCAAATTTAAAGGACCAGGTTATAAACAAACTATCCTCTTATGATATGTAATTCAAGAACAGCTTTACTGAAAAAGACTTGGCATACAAGCGTCTGGAGGAAGGTTGAATAATCTAACACTCATGGTTTTTTGCTTCCTTGCTGAATCTCCACAAAATCATTGCAGGGGCCCAGTGAATTGGGGGTCATTTTCATGACACCTAAGACTAGTTGTCACACCTCACCCCCTTGCCAAGATTTTCCAGAGATTTCCCTGAATATTCATTTTATCAGACAATGACTCCTAATTTCTTTTACCCATGCAAGCCCAGCAATGCAGCAAAAAGCTATTCTTCACTGTCACACACTTCACATAGACAAGACTCTGCTGGCAGTTCAAGATAAGTAATATCTGCTGGAAGAGAGTCAAAGATGTAAATCCTTTCTGTGCCTCATGTGTGGCAGCCTTGTTTAGCAAAAGTCTGTCTGGATGCTGGAGAAGTCGATATCCTCCAAATGACTTACAAACTTCAAAATCACATTGGTCATGAGTAAGCGGGGAGAGAAGGGCAGGAGAGGGATAAGGTGGGGCAGAGGAAAGGATAAGATAGTGACCTTCCTTGGTAGGATCAGTGGAGAATAGTGGGTCTGGCAGCAAACTTAGAGTCAGAGGTTATCAGTTCTGTTTGATGCTTCTATCTGGATATAGAATTGTGGATAAATCACTGAATCCTCAAGACCATGCAGTCTTCATTTGTAATGTAAGAATCATTACCTATAACACTTACTTCAGATGGCTGGGCATTGTGAGGGTACAATGATTTTATAGATGGTACTGTTTACACTGCTGCAGCTCTGCCTCTGGCCAAAATTTCTCTCCAAATGATGTATTTCTTCTTTTTTCATATGAGGATATACATAGCAGACAACTCCCAGAGAGATAGATCCCTCTTACAGTATAAAAAGATAAAATATAAATAGAGTAGTGTTGGCATTATGACCATTAGTTTTATTACCTCTATCTAGGAATTGGAAGCAGATAGCAGCCAGGATCATTAGTGGTAAAATAATCAGACTCTGTAATCACATGGACCTCAGTTTGACATTGAACCAGCTACTTACCTTATAAGATCTCCTTGTGATTCATCTGCAGAATGAGAGTGATGATGGCATCTGCCTCCTAGGGTTGGTGTGAGTGTTAAATGAGATTACTCTTGGCCCTGTGTCTGACATAGAAATGCTCTCAGAGGTGTGTTGTTGTTGATAGTCTTGTTTTTGTCACTGCTATACTTTTCTGTCATTAGCTTTTATGGCTGTGCAGCACTTACCAGAAAAGTCCTATAGAATTGTCCACATGAAGCAGTCCCATAGCACATCAGCATCTACAATTTGGAATTCTTGTCTCAATAACTATTGACTTGGGGCTCATATTTAAAAGCCCTTTTTCTTTGTTGTTTTTTGTTCATGGTTGTATTAGTCAATTTCTGTGGCTTATAACAGAATATCTGAGACTGGGTAATTTACAAAGAAACATAACTTATTTCTTACAGTTTGGGAGGCTGGGAAGTCCAAGATCCAGGGAACACATCTGGTGAGTGCCTTCTAGGTAGGAACTCTCTACAGGGTCCTGTGGTGACCAGGGTGTCACGTGGCAAGAATGGGTTGAGCAAGAGAGCTAATCTTCTCACTTTCTCTCCTTTTAAAACCATCAGAAACACACCCAATACTCCATGATTGAGGGCACAGTCCTCACAATCTAATCACCTCTTAAAAGCTCCACCTTTCAACTGGATTTCTCACCCTCAACACTGTTATAATGAGGTCAAGTTTCCAATACATTAACTTTTGAGGGACACATTTAACCCATACCAATGGCATTCTAATTCAAATGAGCTATCTCCCCCAAAAGAGAATCATGTGAGTACTTCATGCCTTAATTTCAAGTATTCTGGAGAATAATCACATGTTACTTTGAGGTGTCTTATTCACTCAAACCTTTAAAATGATATCTTATGTATTCTACCTACCTATATTTTAAGTCAGACAATCAACCCCAAATATATCCTTAAAATATGGTGGTGTGTTATGGACAAAGAGATAGAAGCATACCTTTACTTAATTACATAGAGGAAACCCCCTTATGCCCCACAAGTATGGACCCTGGAACTGAGAGGCCAAGGAGCTCTGGGGTGAGTCATATTGCCTACTTGCTGACTGCCCTCTGTTCCTGTTTTTCATTTAATCTCTACTGCATAGAAGACTGCCCCGGAGAGGGAAGAGATTGGTTCTTAGAGCCAAAACATCTTAGATAATAGAATGGCTATGGCCCTATAGGACCACAATGTGTAAACAGATGCCTATGTGGCATTAAAATTTCATGGGAGGGGTTTTTGATTGGGGAAAGAAAATGTCTAAACGGGCTTTTTAGGTAGTAAATGAAAGCACAGTTGAAAAACACTGCTGTAAGGCTACTAAGGTCCCCAAAATGACTCACCTCTATTCTCCTATTCAAACACAAGGTTTGGAAACAACTGAGAGAAAGGTCAATATGAACCTGTTATGGGCTGAATTTTGTCCTGCCCACTCTCCCAAATTGATGTTGAAGCTCTAACCTTCAGTACCTTAGTATGTGACTGCATTTGGGAAAAAGGAAATATAGAAAGGTAATTAAGGTTAAATAAAGTAATAAGGGTAGACCCCTAATTCATTATGGCTGGTGTAGTTATATAAGAAGAAGAAGAGACATCAAGGATGTGTTTGCACAGAGAAAAGGCCATTTGGGTACACGGAGAGAAGGCAGACATCCACAAGCTAGGGAGGGAGGCCTCAGAAGAAACCAAATCTGCTGACACCTTGATTTTGGACATCTAACACTTAGAACTATGAGAAAATAAGTTCCTGTTGTTTAAACCACTCAGCCTGTGATTATTTTGTTGTGGCAGCCCTAGCAAAGTAGCACAGAATCAAAATATCAGCTTTGTATCATAAAACTTATATCACATCTTGCCAGAAAGTGAACCTCCTAATATCACAACCCAGAAGCAGTCAGACTTACTCACCCAGTTATAAGAAGTGATGTAAAACTGCAAACCTCCCCATGGGAGGGCCTGAGCTTGTAGAAATGTTGCAGGGCACAAAACGAATATATTCTATGAAATCAGGACTCAGAAAGCTTTCATGAGATATATAGAAAAAGATACTAAGCTATGTATGCCCTATTTCTCTGTCTAAACTCATCAATCAGAATAAATAGCTCCTTCACTCCCAGGAAGCACTGAATGAAGAGTAGAAAGTGGCCAGAAATGTGAAACTACAGTGGCTCCCTCCACGAGGAAGGAAACATCTGGACAGTGACCATCTCTCCCACCAATCTTGCACCTATCACTGAGATAGAGCTCATTAACATTCTCTAAATAGATCTAAAATGACTGAGCTCAAGCACTGAGATATCAGGAGGAATTAGCCCTTTTGCTCCTTTGTCTTTTTGGCTCATAATGAGGAGCCAAGTAAAAGACTGGGTCATGAACTAAAAATCAGGTTAAAACCAAGAATGAGTGAGTTAATAATAATAATAACTAAGATGTGTATTGCTTGTTTGCTACAAGTCAGATGCTATTATAACTACTATGCATATGTATTTACATGCATTATCTAATGCAATTCACACTCTGATGGGTATCATTATTATTCATATTACTGATAGGAGGAAATTGAGACTCAAAGAGATTAATTAACTTTCCCATGTTCATCCAACTAGTACATAAGGAAGCCTGAATGAACAAACCTAAATAAAGTGGGGAATTCTGTCTCCCATATGTTTGAGTGGCTGTAGTTTGACTTTGCCTGGATGAATTTCTCCTGTGTCTGTGGATAGAATATAACAGTTCTCACCAAACACATCAGGTACTAGGAGTCAGGGAGGAGAGAAGAGTAGAAAAATAATTTTAAAAAATTGAGGAAATCTATAAAATTGCTGAATTGAAGGGATCAGAGGTAAAGATTAACATAGGAATGTGGAGACAGAGATTTTGAGCCAGAAGATGAGAGAGACCATTGCATGGAGGGAAGAGTAGAAAGCTAATCAATTGTGATTGCTTAGAATTGGGAACGACAATCATATTTTATTTTACTGGCATTCAAGGATAGAAGGTGGAGGGGCCTGATCAGAGAGTCAGAGGCTAAATACAAGTGGAAGGGTCCAATGGAAATCTAAAATCATGATAAAAACTAAAGAGTACAGCGACATTATACTGGTACAATAGTACTGCTCCAACAAACAGAATCCCTCAGTATATCCTAGATAACTTCATAACACCTGACAATTCAACCTGCAAGAAAGAATATGCACATTTTCATAATAATTTACACTTGAAACATTTTTATTTCTCATCTTCATAACCATCCTATGAATTACAAAGAGTAATTATTAATAATCAAATTTAATGGAGAGGAAACGAAGTGACTCATCGGATGTTATACAGCAAGTGGGTGAAGTCAGGCCTTGTCAAAAAAAAAAAAAAAAAATCACTGGGATGGTCAAGTATCAGGCACTTGCCAGCCATTTCCTCATAGCGTACTGGAGCCCCGGGTCTGATTTATGAATCTACCTAAATGATTAGCGTAACATGACTCCTTGTAAAAAAGAACATTGGACAAGGTCACTATCTCTCACCTGACTCCGTTTTCCTCTCCAAGAAAAAGTTGTTATCAACTTCTGGAATGTTAGTTGAAGGGGAAGGAGATCATGGACTTAGATTTCTCTCTCCTGGAAGAGAAATGACATACTTTGAGTAGTGGACAATGATATGAAAGGTTATATCAATGACTTTAAAGCTGGGTTGGGCTATTTTAAATTGAGAATCCCAACAAAAACAGTTAGACCAGCTGTCACAAGCATTTCACTTAAGAGTGTCACATATTCTGTGACCCAAGATTCCTCTCTCTCATGAGAAATACAAGGAGTAGGCCCTGCACATAAACCTTGAGCAGCTCCTAAAACCAGTGAAATTTATGCCAAGACACTGGTGCCATGCTGCAGTCATGACTTATTATTTCCAGATGTTTGAAGAGCACCACTGGCAGCTCTTTTAAGGAAAAACAGCACTAGAGCCTTCTTGAGTCTGCTGTTGCTCTTTATGTCAATCACACCATGGGAGATTGTTACAATGTAAATACATTACTTTTGATCTTTAAACCTCTGGTGATGCTCTCAATTGTGTCTTTGTAATGGGTCATTATGTCTCAAAACTGCATCAGAAAAAAGAACACAAAAGCAAAGACTTCACTTCTTGAAAAAGTGTGTTCATAGCATTAAATTAGCTGCTTCTACCTACTACCCCAAATATCAAGACTAGGTGAGATGGTGGGAAAGCAAGGGAAAGAGCGAGAGAATAAAAAGAGAACAAGAGAGCCTGTGCTAGAATACTAGCAGATCATTAAGCCAGATAATGGATAAATATGTGTGCTTCATTAATAACTGTGAGGAAGAGAATGCCTGAGAAGCATCTTCTTTGTGAGTGGCATTTCGTCCCCTCAATTAAGTACAGACTGACATGCAGTGTTAACCATGGGCCTGGACTTTTGCATCTATAGGAACAACCCCCAGACTGGAGAGTCCCGTCCTTTCCCTTTTCGTGATCCTTCTTTATTGTGAAACATCTTCCCTAATGGTTGCTGGAAAAATCCCTGGACTTTTCTGGACTCCCCACCTTCAGGAGAGATTTAACTTACCACAGCTACTTTGTTGCCATATCTTTCCTGCCCCAGTAATATCCTGCTGCTATTTACCTACCTTACTATTTGGGTTATGCAGTCCTCTTTCATCCTTAGGAGGTTCCCAGATGCCTTCTGTAAACATGAACACATGCATATACTTTCTACTTACAATCATCACTGAGAAGAATCAAAGTCCCTCCCAATGCAATATTTTCAAGGCCTTCTTGAATTAATAGCAGAAAATTAAAATAGTATTTGTAAAAAGATATTGAGATTTCTCCCCCACAAACCTGCCTCATCAATCAACCCAGGAAAGAATATGATCTATATTTTCCTGGCTAAGATAAAATTCTTAGACTTTCCCAACATATGATTTTTTCAAGAAATTTGAGGAGGGAGCAGATTCGTATTCAATACACTTCCATAGTCATTCTGTTTCTCCTATTTATATGGATAACTTAGCCTGTTGGGGTTTTTTTTTGTTTTTGTTTTTGTTTTTTATTCCTTCACTCTTCTTCAGTTAAATTTCCTTTGGATGTAATAACCTTTTCTCTCCTCACTACTCCACCAATCCATACCAAATACTCTCTGTACAGAGCTGTTCATTTTCAACATCCCTTTGAAAGTTTAAATGTCACATTTGCATTCCACTCAATATTTAAAATACAAGGATGTGGAAATGAAATAAAACCATAGGAGAGGACCCTTCAGAGAATGGAAAATGTAATAAATCCAGTGTTCTGACCCTAATTATGAGTGTTCAGCCATGTCAAGCCCCCTTCATTCATCCTGTTCAGCAGGCGATGCAGATACAGCCCCTCACCAGAACCCACACACAGCTCCCTCTGTTCCTACTGGAGTTTCTGCATGCTGAGTGATCACAGTGTTGAGACATTTGCTGTCAGTTCATCTTCGTGTTCCCTAAGATGAAGCGCTGTAGCAAAACAAAATCTAAAGCTTTTTGTAGATATATTGGACTTAAAAACTATAAGGACAATAGGAACTTTGGTGTGTTTTGATCCACTGAGAACCATTTCTACCCATTTCCTAAAGTAGATACAATGCCAATGGGTAGCATATCAATTTTTCATCTTTGTCATGGGGTTGGTAAGATTATTTGTCATTGAAAATAGCAAGCAGAAGACAGGAGCTCAAATGCTCTCAATCACAAAGAAATGATAGATTTCTGCAATAACGAATGTGCTAATTATCCTGATTTGATCATCATGCATTGCATGCATGTACTGAAATATAGCTCTGTACCCCATAAGGATACATAATCAATACATGTCAATTAAAAAATAAATTTAAAAAAAACTGTAAAATAATATAAGGAAAAAAGAAAAGAACAGTCAGGCACTGAGGAAAAAACAGATTGCTCCATTAAAGAGCCTTTACAAATGATATGTCTGTGGAGCCAGGTCCATGTAAGTTCAAATATTGTCTCTATTCCTTGGGGATGCAATAACTTTGGGACACAGCTTTCTGAGCCTCGGGTCTTTTTTGTCTGATGAATGGGTACAGTTACATCTGTGTCTAACTTTGCTGTAAGGGTTGAATGATAACCTATGTGCATTTATTTTTTTTTTTAACTGCATTGAGCAATTACTAAACATTTAATCTGTGGCTATTTTGCTACTGTTATTGTAAACAATATTATTTACTAATATTATTGTGCTAATGTCTTTTTCTCTGTATTGACCTTCTGTCTCTACTGTGAGAAACACTCAAATGAATATGCTGGTCCTTGGAAATGCCAAATTTGCAGAAGTAGACTCATAGGCTCAAACAGGCTTCAGAGGGTATAATTAATTCATTATTTCAACAAGGATTGATTGGAAGCCTATTGTATGCCCCACATTGTTCTACACGATGAGCATTCAGTCATGATCAAGGTAGATGAGTTTTCTAGTGCTTACATTTTAGTGGAAGAAGACAAAGAATAATGAATAATTAACCATGTGATCAAAAAAGATGATTTTATACAGTAGGATGTGTTATAAAGAAAATAAAACAAAAGCCACATGACTGTGGGGGGAGAATAACTTGGACTGTGTGGTCAGAAACAGGAACAGTCTCATAGTGGAGATAATTTTAAGTTTATTCCTGAATTCCAAGTAGAATCTGGTCATAGGAAGAGTTGAGATGAAAAGTAAGGTCATTTCAGAAAGAGGGAATAGGCTTTACTAAACACTAAACACTACTAAACTGGCACTAGAAAGAAGGCCAATGAGCCTGAGACATGTGGGCCTGGGCAAAGGGGAAGGGTTATTGAGAGATAAGAGGAGGAGTGGTAGAGCAACATTGTGTCGGCCTTAATAGACCACAATAAAGGATTTCTACTGTATTATACTTGGGGAAATGGGGAAAGAGTGCCAGCACGAGCCTACTGAGCTGACCCTTGCTGATGTTCGATTGTGACATGACAACGGCTTAGATGAGGTCATGTCCAGTAGCACAGGTGGGAAGTAGTGAATAGATCAGAATACATTTTGGAGCTGATAGGCTTTATTGCATGGATGTAAGAGATGAATATGAGAGGAAAAATGAGTTGTTCCTAAATTATTTGTAGTCATAGCAATAAGAGAGACAGATGTGAAATTTCCAGAAAAATAATAAATATTCAGAATTATAAAATTATATCTGGGTGTGAAATCAAAATTTTGGGATTTGAATATCAATGATTCAACTTATATGTGGCCATAGGCAAATAATATAATGTCTCAACTTTCATGTTCTTAAAATGGGGTAATGAAGCTACATTTATCAATCAGAAAGAGGTGTTTTGAGACCCAAATAAAATAAAATTGCTGCAATTTTATGGTAATATTGTATTGAGTGTTTAATATATGCAGTACACTGTGCTGATGTTTCCTATTTATTTAATCCCCAAATGAGCAATATGGGGTAAAAAAAAAAAAATACTAGTCCCACTTTACATTTAAATTTTTACATGAAATTTAGGCACAGAGAGATTTAAAATGTATTCATGGTCAAATAGTTAGATTCCAGGTTTATTTCCAGCAAATTCTTAAAGCCAGAACCTATGCCACTAATTATTAACTAAAATGCCTCTTAGTTCTATAAAGTTTACAGAAGTTTATAGATGCACATCCTCTTAACTGTTATTAATATAAATTGGAAGAAAAAAGTATTTTAGTAAAACAGTTTTAAAAATCAGAAGAGAAAGGACGTATGAGTGAAAGTTCCACTTTGGTTGATACATGGTTACTTTCTGATGGGAAAACAACCTGGACTGAAATTATACGATAAATTATCTTAATCCTTTCAACAAAAAAGAAAAGATTTAGTCTCACAGCAGTGACAGCATCTTATACTTTTTTGCTATCTCTTAGAGCACCTAGAACCTAGTAATATGTCCCTACATAGGTGTTTAACAAACTCCTACAGGATACATAAATAGATGTTTTGGAAAATAGTGTTTATATTTCCATAATATACATTTCTGAAGGGCAAAGACTTCGTTTTTCCTTTGTATTTTTTTGTTTCTTTCCTTTTTTTGTTTTTTGGAAGTTCAGTTGTTTCTTTTTCTTGTCTTATTTTGCTTTCCTTCACAGTGTTTAGAATAATAGAGGTTCACTGAATCAATTATTTATCAGATAAAATAAGCCCTTGCTCCTACACACTAATGAGAAGAAATATAAGCACAGATGGTACAAAAGTGCCATCACTAAGTCAATGACTATTTTTCTTACTATCCCGAGGCAAAGCAATAATCAAATTGTTGGAGCTTGGGGTCCATATCTCATCTGATAAAGGGTTTCTTCTCTTGCTTTCATTGTTAGTTGGTTTTCAGTTCTTAATAGGTTAAACTTTTGTTCAAAAACCTAAGAACCCAGAGCACATAGTTTTCATAATTTATGCAATGGATTTCAGGTATAAACACCTTTCATGTGTTCACATTGCTGAGCTTTGAAATGGCATTTACCCCAGACACACCCATGTCAGGGTATGATGTTGGAGAATTAGGAAATAAAATTCAACCTCCTTGCCTTCAATCTCTGTGGCTTAGACTAGGTCATATTTTTCTGGTATACAACTTCATTACATATTTCATTTTCTCTGCATTAGTACTTTTCACTATTTGTATCTTTCTTAATTACGTACTTATTTTTTTTTATACCTGACATTTGTCTTCCTCCTGTGCTCTATTCCAGGAGTGTAGAAAGCACATGGGCTGAACGACAAATCAGCCCTGTCTCAGCGATGTGTGCTTGTCATATAAATGAGAGGTGCCTATGCCCCTGAGCCTTTACACACATCTTCCTACCAGAGAAGAGTCTGATGCTTAAATAGGAATAATGACAGGATATCGGCTGATGTATTAGGGAATGTATCAACTATCTACTGCTGCACAAAAAGTTACCCCAAAACTTAGCATTTTATGGTAACAACAATCACATTAGCATCTTTCACTGTTTCTGTGGATCAGGAATTTGGAGATGTAGCTGTGGGTTGTATTCAGATGGGGGCTGGATGAATAGCAGTGAGTGTTGGAGCAGGGAGCATAGCTGGTCATCTCTGTCTTTTCATGTCATCTCAGATATTCTCCACGTGATATCTCAGTATGTGCCAGTTTGGGCTTCCTCACATTATCGTGACCTCAGGACCATTTGACTTATTCCAAGGTGGCTCAGTTCTCAATTCCAAGTCTTAGAAAATCAAGTAAAAGCTATACGATCTTTAAGACCTACACTTAGAAGTCACATAATGTCATGTCTGCCATGCTCAGCTCGTTGGCTGTTTGCTAAGATCAGGCAGAATCAAAGATAGGGTTATAGTCCCCAAATTTGAATGGAAGGAGAGCCAAAGAATCTGTAGACCTGTTCTTTTGGGTACTTTTCTGAAATCTTTATGACTGCCTTGCCTCTTCTTTTTCCCCACTTAGTAATTTATCCTACTCCAGGAGACAACGATATGTCTTCTGGTGGGGAAAACTTGGTATATCACACAAAAATTATTTTTATCATAGGAGGGAGGCTAATTTATGTAGGCCTCTATATGAAGAGGAGAGAGAATTTAGAGATGGTGCCTGATGACTTATTTCTTTTCCCATTTCTTCCTCCACCAACCCTTAGGCTGGAGGCTCTATCAGGCTGGGTTAATTCCGAAGAGAATTCAAATGAGCAGAATTAGATGAGCTGGTAGAAGGGGAAAGCCTCTGTGGGGATCCCATGCTGAACAGAGAAAAGACAGATGTGTGAGCAGCTGTTCACCTAGATAATGAGTCAGCCCCCAGTGCACAGGGGTAATTGAGGCAGCTAATCCATTTCCAGACAATCAAGAATTGACCATATGCCACAGCTGGACCATGTGTGAAGGCAACACATAAGGAAAGTGGAAGAACAAGAATTGTTACCTTAAGAAACAAACAAGCAAACAAAAAGCCAACTGATCATATGGATAATAATAATGGCCCATTCACATAAGTAACATTATCACCAGCTCCCTTTCCTTTGCTTTCTAGTGAAATGGGCAAGGTAGGTCACTCTATTTCCACTTTTTTTTTTTTTTAAATAGATGAGAGTGTTTACGAAGGAAGAGAAGGAAGGAAGAAGTAAGGCAGGAGACTAACACTACTCAACAACTCTGTGTTATGTACTAAGACTTGCCCAGAACTACAGAAATAATTGGCATTTTAACTAGCAGTTCAATTCTCATGGAATGTAGTATTAACTATCTATTGCAAATCGTATAAAGCATGCTTTTCAATTGTAAATATTTTCTTGACTTTGTGCATGTGCAAATCACAAAAATACATGTTAACCTCACAGAATCACTGTCTTCACTCTTTCTTAGGATTGAGTTTCATTTTCTGGTCCTCTCCTGGTGCATTTTCATATTAAACTTACAATTTCCTTAATATCATCAAGTGTGCTTGTAAAAAATTCAGATTTTCAGAAACCCTAGAGATTTTGGTTTAATTCATTTTGAGAGGGGTCAGAGGTCTTCACATTTAAACAGACATTCTGTCTCTGGGGCTTTGAGAATAAATTTGAGAAATACTATTCTATTGCAGTGGTTCTCAACCAGGGGTAATTTTGCACCCCCAGGGGAATTTTGGCAAGTGTCTCGAGATATCTTTGTTTGTCACAATGGGGAGTTAGGTGCAACTTTTATGTAGTGGATAGAGGTCAGGGATTCAGGTAAATGAACTATCATGCATATAAGAGCTTCCCACAACAAATCTGGACCTAAGTGTCAGTAGTGCCAAGGATGAGTATATGTGTGTTTTAGAGGGACTGTAGAAGCCAGTGACATGGAAGTACAGTGGTTTAATCATGACTCCATGAAATATATGTGTGTGTGTGTATATATATATGTATATATGTATATATATATAACATACAAATATCACATTTATATCATATATATTATATATTAATAAATATCATATTTATATCATATAGAAAGAAATATTTCCTTGTACATATGCAAATAACATCTCTTTCCAAACTAAATACTGTAAACTTAACTTTCTTTCTTTAGTGCATGCTTGGGAAATATTTTAAGGATTTTAGCCACATCTAAAAATTCTTTATTTTGGAGAGTTTCAGCTACAGGACAGAACACTAGAAATGTTTCTGATATTACAGATAATTTTGATCCCTGAATAGCATTACACAATCAATCCCAAATTTAGTTCCTCAATCTGTAGACACAATTCAATAGTAAACTTGTGAAACTGGGAAGTTGTAAAATGTACCTTCAATATACTAAAGGAATAATCACATATTTGGAAAAGTTCAGTCTGAAGTTCACTCATGTACGTGACTGATTACTGTCTTTTTAAGTTCTACTGCCAGGGACTGTAGCCTAATATACATAACATATTCTGAAATTTGCCCATACCTTCTCGTTTGTAGTGAAAAGGTAAAGAATGGGAAAAGGGGGAAGAATGGGAGATTTTGAAGAATGAGAGAACTCCTATGAGAGCAAAGAGAATATGTATTATTTGGAAGAAGGAGATGTAAAAGATATACATCATATCAGTGCTGATTTTTTGTCAGCTATTACCTGTGCAGTCATGTGTCACTTAATGATGGGGATACGATATGAGAAATGCATCATGAGGCAATTTTGTCACTGTGAGAATATCATAGAGTGCACTCACACAAACCTAGATGGTCTAGCCTATCATACACATAGGCTAGATGTTATAGCCTATTGTTCCTAGGGTATGACCTGTACAGCAAGTTAGTGTAATGTATACTATAGTAAATTGTAACACAATGGTATTTGTGTATATAAACATACCTAAACATAGAAAAGATACAGTAAAAATATGGTATAAAAGATAAAAAATGGTACACCTGTTTAGGGCACTTACCATGAATGGAGCTTGTGGGACTGGAAGGTGCTCTGGGTGAGTTAGTGGGTGAGTGGTGAGTGACTGTGAAGGCCCAGGACATTACTAATGTAGACTTTATAAACACTGTGTACTCAGGCTATGCTAAATTTATAAAATAAAATAAAGTTATTTACTATGATGTTATGAAAGCTATGACACCACTAGGTGACAGGAATTTTTCAGCTCCATCATAATCTTCTGGGACCCCACAGATAGGTGGTCTGTCTTCGGCCGAACATCCTTAGGTGGCACATGGCTGTGCCTGCCATGTAGTGTTCTTTCTGTTGTCTGGGATATTCTCATTCCATACATCAATGATAGCCCCTCTGGATAACTCTCAGTAAAAAGTGGCATTCCCCCCACCATCTCCATCTCATACTTTTTCCCAGGCACCAGGTCGGTACCCATAGACTTTATCCTTACAAATTATGGCCATTTTAGTCCTGTGAAGTTTGTACAAATGGACAACTTTTGGGTCACTTCTGAAGTTTGTTTATTTCAGTGATCCATTTAATCATTCATTCATTCAACAATTATTTATTGAGTGAGTAATATGTACATCTTCTAGTTGCTGTCAATAAAGAATGAATAACAGGGTAATTATCTGACCTTCCTTACACTTTTTCGTGAGCAAGAAAGGCAGTAGACAAATAAACAAAACTTTGTACATTTTATAAAGGAGAATGTAGCAGGATAAGGGGATACAGTGATGCTGAGAAGAGGCTTTTCTATGTCGAATGTTCAAGGAGGAGCCAACTGAAAAGTTTTCTTTCTGTAGAAACCTATTTTGTCATTATTCTTGATTATTCTACTCCTTTACTCTTCCGGTGTGACTTTATTTTCATGTTTCAAAAGCTCCTTATTGTATCTAATTAGACAAATATACAAGAAATTTCAGAGAATACCTTGAGAACTGCCCTAAGAAACTCAAGAATGGTCTGGCCAGTTAGTTGATTAAAGTGCGGTGTTGGTAACACCAAGGTCAAGGGTTTGGATCCCGAGACCAGCCAGCCACCTCAAAAAAAAAATTCAAGAAAAGGTGGCCAATTTAGGGCATGTGAGACTCTAACGCTGCTTTCTAATAAGAATGCATCTATCTACTTGAAGAGTGCAGGCACTGATTATTCTATTCTGTCTGCACAAGCAAATAATTTTAATTACCTTTTATTAATATTCAAATCATCATGGTGTACTGAAATGAGAATTCAGAGTTTACGAAAAAAAACTGACATGAAATCTTGACCCTATCACTGTTTAATTTTTGGCATGTTACTTTTTCTTCCTGAGTCCTATATTGTTCATTTATAAGAGAAAGATAATATGGATGGTTTCCATCCCCATCCCTAGTCCCAAGCATCATTTCAGGCTGTTGAGTTACATTCTATTAAAACTTGCTTTGCATTTGCAAATCAAAACCACATTGAGATACCATCTAACCCCAGTTAGGATGGCTAAAATCCAAAAGACTATGAACGATAAATGCTGGCGAGGCTGCGGAGAAAAAGGAACTCTCATACATTGTTGGTGGGACTGCAAAATGGTGCAGCCTCTATGGAAAATGGTATGGAGGTTCCTTAAACAATTGCAAATAGATCTACCATACGACCCAGCCATCCCGCTGTTGGGAATATACCCAGAGGAATGGAAATCATCAAGTCGAAGGTATACCTGTTCCCCAATGTTCATCGCAGCACTCTTTACAATAGCCAAGAGTTGGAACCAGCCCAAATGCCCATCATCAGATGAGTGGATACGGAAAATGTGGTACATCTACACAATGGAATACTACTCAGCTATAAAAACGAATGAAATACTGCCATTTGCAACAACATGGATGGACCTTGAGAGAATTATATTAAGTGAAACAAGTCAGGCACAGAAAGAGAAATACCACATGTTCTCACTTATTGGAGGGAGCTAAAAATTAATATATAAATTCACACACACACATACACACATACACACACAAACCGGGGGGCGGGGAGGAAGAAGATATAACAACCACAATTATTTGAAGTTGATACAACAAACAAACAGAAAGGACATTGTTGGGGGGGAGGGGGGGGAGGGAGAAGGGAGGGAGGTTTTGGTGATGGGGAGCATTAATCAGCTACAATGTATATCGACAAAATAAAATTTAAAAAATAAAAAAAATAAAAAAAAATAAAAAAATAAAAACTTGCTGACACTGCTTTCTGTGATGTTACATACCCATGGGTTTCCTTCCACCCTCGTCCCTGCAGTTCTCAGTCATCTTTGCTATAAATACTATTTATAAACTGTTGATTCTCAAAATTTTTATCCCCAGCATTGTTCTCTCGTGTCAGCTGTTGACACATGTATGAGTAGATGTGTGTGGGTTTGTAAATAACAAAAATGTCTACTTGGCATCTGCTCTTGGATTTCTTCCAGTAATGCCAAGTTTAACATGTTCAAAGAAGAATACTAAATCTTTACCACAAATTTGTTTTCTTAAAGTTATCATTTTTAGTAAAGGGTTCACATACGCTCCAAGTGCTTCCAGACACTTTAGATCCTCAGCTAGTCTTTAAACCCCCAAAGTTCAAGTTATCATTACGGAGACTATTGCAGGAAACTTACATCCGGTAGACTCAATGCCAATTCTTGCTATCTTTTAATACAATACTGTGCACAGAAGATGAAATCATAAATAAAGTGTTAACACAGATACAGTGCCAATTAATGCTTTGCCATTGGTCTTAGAACTAAATTCAGAATCCTTCACGTGACCTCAGTAGCCTGTATTACCTGGTCCACATTATCTACATTCCCAGTTTCTACTACTCTTCCTGCTGCTCATTATTCTTCAAATGGACCTCCTCTCGGGCATTTTACACCTACTATTTCTTCCATCTGGAATATTTTTCTCCTTCTTGCTTGTTGCAACACAGCTAATTCTTCTTCAGATTAAATGCCTCTTTCTCAGGGAGGATTTTTCCCTGCTACTCCCATCCATTTCCAGTTTAGATCAGGTTCCATGGTTCTAAAACTCTCTTTATTTCTTTCACATAGCTTACCATATATATATATATATTTTGTTACATATGTGATATTCAGATTAATGCCTATTTCTACCATGAGGACATATAATTGCTAAAGAGAGAGAATAAGTCTGTTTTGTTCACTGCTATATTGCACACCAAACATACTTGCTGGCATATGATACGGATCAATAAATAATTTGATTGAATGAATGCATAATAAGTCCTTACTAAATCAAGCCATTCTCATTATTATTTTGAGCAATCATGATATCTCATATATTAAAATAAAATATTATTTTAAATAGTACGTTTTCAAAGCAGTATTATGACATTGCAATAATTTCAAATCATTCTAAATATTCTTTTAAATGATTGATTATATAATTGCTTTTTTCACTCGTCAAGCATGTTTTGAGTCTCAAGCATTGTTTTAGGTCCAAAAGATTCAAACACAGGAGAACATTGATGTTTCTCTGGCTTAAGATATGTTTAGCTTGTGGTATTAACACGTACCAAGCAAAGACATCCTCTAAAATGCCAATTATCATAAAAAGAATAGGTATTTGACAAAAATATACTTCTAAGAGGAAAAAGATGAACTTTCTCAGTGCAATATTTGTAACTATCCAAAGGCAAATCTGAGGCTTGCATAAAATTCCTGTATCCAAGATAGCAAAAAAAAGGTCACTAAGTTATTTTAATTAAAGCAATTCATTTGGGGACAAAGGGACAAATTCTATGGAAAATAGAGCCCCCAGATTTCAACTCTGCTGTCAGTGGTAGCCTTTACCATAGAGTGAGAAGGGGCAATTCATATTCTAAGCTAAAGGCGAATAACTTTAATTAAGCCTGGCTCATGGGTCCAGGCTTAAGAGACCTTTTTAATAAAAGAGATCACACGAAAAAGGAAAATTTTATCCACAGCCTCACCGGGCTGTTTCCCCCTCCTTTCAAACTGCCTTTGACAATTTCTTCAACATGTTTAAGGATGAGAGTAGATGAAAGAGAAGCAATTCTGACCTGTGGCATGAAGTTTATGAAACAAGAATTAGTGGTAGTGTTATGGACACTTCATTGGCAATACTCAAGATTCAGAATAAGGCAGTTTAAAAGTTTGTACAGCCAATAATACTCCCCTATGTGAGAATGATTTTCCATCCTTTCTTTTCACTGAAACAAATTAACTCCATAAACATTTATTGGGTATTTTTCATGTGCCAGGCACTGTTCTTGATTCTGGATTTGGAATAGAGCACAAAACAGAATAAAAATTTATAGAGTATATATTACAATAGGTAAAATGGCATAAAATTTAAAAATATGTTTCTATATATTGTATTACATTAGAATGTGTAGTATATCAGATGGTATAATGAATACAAAGTGAATATAAATCATTAAATTTATAGCTGAAGGGGGAAAACTATGCTGTGTTTGAGTGTGTGTTTGAGGGTATGTGTGAGAAAGAACTTTCAATTAATCTCTTAGGGACCTGCACCTCTGGACTTGTCGTCATAGTCAAAAATCCCCAAAGGCTAAGAGTTCCTTTCTTCTATTGAGCTTCACTCTTGCATTAATTGTTTAGTCTCTCCCTCCACTCACATTTTTACAAGATATATATTTCTAAAAGGTTTAATTTGGGCTGGAGACAGAATCCACTATTGCATCTGGACCAGAGTAACACAGTGTGGTCCAATGTTCAACGTTTGTTTCTCTGAAACATTATTTTCAAAAACTAAGTTGATCAACAATTGAACCAACAATTGAACCATCTGATATAGTACAAGTCATACTGAATGTATTGGGATATTCAATGTAAATATTAAGCTATAATGTCCTCTGTGTTATTAAAATTAAGAAAGACATATTTATGCAGCATAACAAATTATATTTTCACATGACAAGGTGCCTCAGCATATAGGTCAAAAACACATGTGCAGATCCACTTGAGTTTCCTGAAAACAAACAAACATACACACATGAATGCACGCACACACACACCACTTTCTTATCATTAAAAGATCCATGATATACATGGTGTGTGTGTGTGTGTGTGTGTATACACACACACACACACACACACACACACAATGGTATATATGATATACATGGTGTACAACGGAAAAACACTGGACTTGAAGATAGGGAATCTAGGGTTAAATCCTACATCTGCTAGTAATGAGCTGGTGACTTTTACAAGCACATTTTTTTCTCTGTCAAATGGGAATATTGATAACCACCTCCGGTGTTTGTGAAATGACTAAATTACTTTGAAACGTCTCCCAAAATTTAGGCAACTAAATAAATGTTAGCAGAATTGCAGTGTTGCTGGTGAGCATAAATTTAAAACTATCGTGGTCAGTTATGAATAAAGTGTTAGGAATTATATCCATAATGTCAAGAATGGAAGACAATAAGATTTCAGGAGTATCACATTAGAGCTGAATAGTTTTTCATGCTTATTTATCAATAAATAAGAAAGAGAAAAGGAAGAGAAAGTTTCTGAAGAATGAAAGTTTTGGTTTTGATTGTTTATTGTTGTTTGTTTGTTGTTTTTTAAAAGATAAATCCCATGTTATTAAAATAAAAGGAAATCAAAAGGAAAAGATCTGGTTAAATTGTATGCTTGTGGTACATCTTTTTAGTTGAAAAAGCACAACTGATTTGGTTTCCTGCTAATCATCACCTATGTTAACAACTGATAAAGCATAAATTATAATTTTCATGTGTAAACATTAAACCTATAAAATCTTGTTAACAGCTGGCATATTTGTCTCTTAAAATATTAGCTTATTGGATAAATATGTACTTAAGGAGACAGAGCGTGTGGTCTTCACAGAGCTACGCTTCTAAATGTTACGGAAATTCTAACATACTTTCAATTAAATAAAAAGTAAAGCTCAGAAAATGTCACAGAAGAGTAACCTAATATTTGGTTATTAATGTGCTCATGCAAAGGAATATTTACATTTGTGCATTCAGATGTGGTCAACTCCCCTTTCCAAGTTCTGTGGAACTAAAATTTAAGGTAATGTTTGGATAAACTTTAGGGCAGAATTTTAGGTAGTTCATGCCCTGTAGACAATCTCTAATAATTTTAATTCAAATGCAGTGCTGAGAATTGTAATTTCTTTCCTCTTTGTTTTTTAGCTTAAAAACCAACATATCTCATGATTAAAATGAGCTAAGATCTTGTTTGAGATCATAAAAGATTATCTTGTCCAAGTTATAGGAGACATTCAATGGTGAATTCATTAATCTATTCCAAATGGATATATTAGAACAACATATGTGTTCACCCGTGCGAAATTTAGAGATGTCAGGATCACTGTTAGACCGTAAATGTTAATAACTCTCTCCTATTTAAAGTGTAACAGACCAGTCCCTTCACCCTTCTCTGATAATTTAAGAACATTTGGTGTTTACCCATACAAAGAACATGGAGCAAGGAATTGTTTTTCTAATTCTATGTTACAACAACAAGTCCTGTAGACAGCTGTCTTTGTGTTGTGTTGCTGAACAGAATACCTAAGACTGCGTAATTTATAAAGGGAATAGGTTTCTTTTGGCTCACAGTTCTGGAGGTTGGGAAGTCCAACACTGGGCATCTGCATCTGGTCAGCTTCTGGTGAGGGCCTTGTGCTGTCCTGTAACATGCTGGAGAAGCAGAAGGGGAAGGGTGCTCAGGTGAAAGGGACAAAACACTAGCAACCTTGTTTTGTAACAAACTGCTCTCACAGTAACTAATCCAGTCCCACAAGAGCAAGAACTCACTCATTCACACAAAATTAACCCAGTCCTAATGAGAGTGGCATTAATCCCTTTTAACAGCCCAATCACCTCTTAAAGGTCCCACCTCCCAACACAGCCATATTGAAGATCAAATTTCTAACACATGAATTCTCAAACCATAGCAACAACTCTTCAGTTCTCCAGCAACATTCATTGCTTACAGTTTAATATTCTTTTTTTTTTTTTTTTTTTTTTTGAAATATCACATTTCTTTATTTTATTTATTTTTTTTTTAAATTTTATTTTGTCGATATACATTGTAGCTGATTAATGCTCCCCATCACCAAAACCTCCCTCCCTTCTCCCTCCCCCCCTCCCCCCCAACCATGTCCTTTCTGTTTGTTTGTTGTATCAACTTCAAATAATTGTGGTTGTTATATCTTCTTCCCCCCCCCCCGGTTTGTGTGTGTATGTGTGTATGTGTGTGTGTGAATTTATATATTAATTTTTAGCTCCCACCAATAAGTGAGAACATGTGGTATTTCTCTTTCTGTGCCTGACTTGTTTCACTTAATATAATTCTCTCGAGGTCCATCCATGTTGTTGCAAATGGCAGTATTTCATTCGTTTTTATAGCTGAGTAGTATTCCATTGTGTAGATGTACCACATTTTCCGTATCCACTCATCTGATGATGGGCATTTGGGCTGGTTCCAACTCTTGGCTATTGTAAAGAGTGCTGCGATGAACATTGGGGAACAGGTATACCTTCTACTTGATGATTTCCATTCCTCTGGGTATATTCCCAGCAGTGGGATGGCTGGGTCGTATGGTAGATCTATTTGCAATTGTTTAAGGAACCTCCATACCATTTTCCATAGAGGCTGCACCATTTTGCAGTCCCACCAACAATGTATGAGAGTTCCTTTTTCTCCGCAGCCTCGCCAGCATTTATCGTTCATAGTCTTTTGAATTTTAGCCATCCTAACTGGGGTTAGATGGTATCTCAATGTGGTTTTGATTTGCATTTCCCAGATGCTGAGTGATGTTGAGCATTTTTTCATATGTCTGTTGGCCATTTGGATATCTTCCTTAGAGAAATGCCTACTTAGCTCTTTTGCCCATTTTTTAATTGGGTTGCTTGTTTTCTTCTTGTAAAGTTGTTTGAGTTCCTTATATATTCTGGATATTAATCCTTTGTCAGATGTATATTTTGCAAATATTTTCTCCCACTCTGTTGGTTGTCTTTTAACTCTGTTAATTGTTTCTTTTGCTGTGCAGAAGCTTTTTAGTTTGATATAATCCCATTTGTTTATTTTTCCTTTGGTTGCCCGTGCTTTTGGGGTCATATTCATGAAGTCTGTGCCCAGTCCTATTTCCTGAAGTGTTTCCCCTATGTTTTCTTTAAGAAGTTTTATTGTCTCAGGGTGTATATTTAAATCCTTAATCCATTTTGAGTTGATTTTAGTATACGGTGAGAGGTATGGATCTAGTTTCATTCTTCTGCATATCGATATCCAGTTATCCCAGCACCACTTGCTGAAGAGGCAGTCCCTTCCCCAGTGAATAGGCTTGGTGCCTTTGTCAAAGATCAGATGGCAGTAAGTGTGTGGGTTGATTTCTGGATTCTCTATTCTATTCCATTGGTCAGTGTGTCTGTTTTTATGCCAGTACCATACTGTTTTGGTTATTATAGCTTTGTAGTATAGCCTAAAGTCAGGTAGTGTTATGCCTCCAGCTTTATTTTTTTTGCTGAGCATTGCTTTGGCTATTCGTGGTCTTTTATTGTTCCATATAAATGTCTGAATAGTTTTTTCCATTTCTGAGAAAAATGTCTTTGGAATTTTGATGGGGATTGCATTGAATTTGTATATCACTTTGGGTAGTATGGACATTTTCACTACGTTGATTCTTCCAATCCAAGAGCATGGAATATCTTTCCATCTTCTTGTATCCTCTCTAATTTCTCTCAGCAGTGGTTTGTAGTTCTCATTATAGAGATTTTTCACCTCCTTGGTTAATTCAATTCCTAAGTATTTTATTTTTTTGGTGGCTATTGTAAATGGGCAGGCTTTCTTGATTTCTCCTTCTGCATGTTCACTATTGGAGAAAAGAAATGCTACTGATTTTTGTGTGTTGATTTTGTATCCTGCTACTGTGCTGAAATCATTTATCAATTCCAAGAGTTTTTTTGTAGAGGTTTTAGGCTGTTCGATATATAGGATCATGTCATCTGCAAACAGGGACAGTTTGACTTCATCTTTTCCAATCTGGATGCCCTTTATTTCCTTCTCTTCTCTGATTGCTCTGGCTAGTACTTCCAACACTATGTTGAATAGGAGTGGTGAGAGTGGGCATCCTTGTCTGGTGCCTGTTCTTAAAGGAAAAGCTTTCAGCTTTTCCCCATTCAGGATGATATTGGCAGTGGGTTTGTCATATATGACTTTAATTATGTTGAGATACTTTCCCTCTATACCTAACTTATAGAGGGTCTTTGTCATGAATGAGTGCTGAACTTTATCAAATGCTTTTTCAGCATCTATAGAGATGATCATATGGTCCTTGTGTTTGAGTTTATTAATATGGTGTATCACATTTATTGATTTGCGTATGTTGAACCAACCTTGCATCCCTGGGATGAATCCCACTTGATCGTGATGAATAATTTTTCGTATGTGTTGCTGTATTCTGTTTGCTAGTATTTTAGTGAGGATTTTTGCATCTATATTCATCAAGGATATCGGCCTGTAGTTTTCTTTTTTGGTTATATCTTTACCTGGTTTTGGTATCAGGATGATGTTTGCTTCATAGAATGAGTTTGGGAGATTTGCGTCCGTTTCAATCTTTTGGAATAGTTTGTAAAGAATCGGTGTCAATTCCTCTTTGAATGTTTGGTAAAATTCTGCTGTGAATCCATCTGGTCCTGGGCTTTTCTTTGTTGGGAGCCTTCTGATAACAGCTTCAATCTCCTTTATTGTTATTGGTCTGTTCAAATTTTCTACGTCTTCACGGTTCAGTTTTGGGAGCTTGTGTGTGTCCAGAAATTTATCCATTTCCTCCAGATTTTCAAATTTTTGGCGTATAGTTGTTTATAGTAGTCTCGAATGATTCCTTGTATTTCAGATGAATCAGTTGTGATATCGCCTTTTTCATTTCTAATTTTTGTTATTTGAGTCTTCTCTCTTCTTTTTTTTGTTAGCCATGCTAATGGTTTGTCAATTTTATTTATCTTTTCAAAAAACCAACTTTTTGATTCGTTGATCTTTTGAATTGTTTTTTGGTTTTCAATTTCATTCAGTTCTGCTCTGATCTTAATGATTTCTTTCCGTCTGCTAACTTTAGGATTGGATTGTTCTTGTTTTTCTAGTTCTTTAAGGTGAAGTGTTAGGTTGTTCACTTGCCATCTTTCCATTCTTCTGAAGTGAGCATTTAATGCAATAAATTTTCCCCTCAATACTGCTTTTGCAGTATCCCACAGGTTTTGGTATGATGTATCATTGTTTTCATTAGTTTCAATAAACTTTTTGATTTCCTGCTTGATTTCTTCTTGGACCCATATGTCATTAAGTAGAATGCTGTTTAATTTCCATGTGTTTGTATAGTTTCCAGAGTTTTGTTTGTTATTAATTTCTAGTTTTAATCCATTGTGGTCTGAGAAGATACATGGGATAATTCCAATTTTTTTGAATTTATTGAGACTTGATTTGTGACCTAATATGTGATCTATCCTGGAGAATGATCCATGTGCTGATGAGAAGAATGAATATTCTGAGGTTGTTGGGTGGAATGTTCTGTAGATATCTGCCAATTCCAATTGGTCTAGAGTCTTGTTTAGATCTTGTGTTTCTCTACTGATTCTTTGCCTAGATGATCTGTCTAATATTGACAGTGGAGTGTTCAGGTCCCCTGCTATTATGGTATTAGTGTCTATTTCCTTCTTTAGGTCTAATAGAGTTTGTTTTATAAATCTGGCTGCTCCAACATTGGGTGCGTACATATTTATGATTGTTATGTCTTCTTGATGGATCAGTCCTTTTATCATTAAGTAGTGTCCCTCATTGTCTCTTTTTATGGTTTTTAGTTTAAAGTCTATTTTGTCAGATATAAGAATAGCCACTCCAGCTCGTTTTTCTTTTCTGTTTGCATGGTAAATCTTTTTCCATCCTTTCACTCTTAGTCTGTGTGAATCTTTATGGGTGAGGTGGGTCTCTTGTAGGCAGCATATAGTTGGGTCCTGCTTTTTGATCCAGTCAGCCAGTCTGTGTCTTTTAATTGGGGAATTTAAGCCTTTAACATTAAGAGTTGTTATTGAAAGGTGTTGATTTATTCTTAGCATTTTATTGGTTGTTTGGTTGTCTTAGGTGTCTTTTGTTCCTTGCTTTCTGATTTACTGTTTGGTTTCTTTGTTTGTTGGTTCCTTAGGTTGTAGATAGTGTTTTTGTTAGCTTGTTTTCTCTTCATGAATGCCATTTTTATTGTACTAGCGGGTTTAGATTTTTCTTAGGTTTTTATGGCAGTGGTAGTTATTTTTCAGGAACCAAACCCAGTACTCCCTTGAGGATTTCTTGTAAGGGTGGTCTTGTGGTAGTGAACTCCCGCAGTTTTTGTTTGTCTGAGAAATATACTATTTGCCCCTCATTTCGGAAGGATAGCCTTGCAGGGTAGAGTATTCTTGGCTGGCAATCTTTGTCTTTTAGTATTTTGAAAATATCATCCCATTCCTTTCTAGCTTTTAGGGTTTGTGATGAAAAGTCTGATGTTAACCTGATTGGGGCTCCCTTATAGGTGATTTGACGCTTCTCTCTTGCAGCTTTTAAGATTCTCTCTTTGTCTCTGAGTTTTGCCAATTTGACTATGACATGTCTTGGAGAAGGCCTTTTTGGGTTGAATACGTTTGGAGATCGTTGAGCTTCCTGGATCTGAAGATCTGTGATTTTTCCTATACCTGGGAAGTTTTCTGCCACTATTTTGTTGAATATGTTTTCAATGGAATCTCCATTTTCCTCCCCTTCTGGAATACCCATGACTCGGATATTTGAGCGCTTGAGGTTGTCTGATATCTCTCTCAGATTTTCTTCCATGTCCTTGATTCTTTTTTCTTTCTTTTTGTCTGCTTGTGTTATTTCAAACAGCCCATCTTCAAGTTCAGAGGTTCTCTCTTCAACTTCGACAAGCCTGCTGGTTAAACTCTCCGTTGTGTTTTTTATTTCACTGAATAACTTCTTCAGTTCAGCAAGTTCTGCTACATTTTTTTTCAGGACATTGATTTCCTTGTATATTTCCTCTTTCAGATCCTGTATACTTTTCCTCATTTCATCATGATGTCTAGCTGAGTTTTCTTGTATCTCATTCAGTTTCCTTAGAATTATCACTCGAAATTCCTTGTCAGTTATTTCAAGGGCTTCTTGTTCTATAGGATCTAGAGTATGAGATTTATTAACTTTTGGTGGTGTACTTTCTTGATTTTTTGTATTTCTGGTGTCTTTTTTTTTGGTGTTTATTCATTGTGGCAGGGGGTTTCACAGTCCACCGGTTTAAGACTAATGACTAACTAGGATGTTGCTGTGGTTGCCAATTTGGTATGGCTCCCGCCGTGACTGCTCAGTTGGCCTCTAGTGTCTTGTGTGTGTGGTTGCCTCGGGTCTTGGGCTTCTCCGGGGATCCACCTTTCTGGTCAGCTTGTACTCTGCTGGGCTGGTGGATCACGTACCACAGGGTGTGTGATCTCTGTTGAGCTTTCACTTTCTGTACAGGACTTCTCCCCGTTCCGTGTGCTCTGGCCCAGGCTGTTAGATCGTGCAGTGGCGACCCCACCGGGTGTGTGGTTTCTGTCGAGTCTCCGCCTCCCTGGCCGCACGTCTCCCCCCTCTGTGCACACTGTGCTGGGTTGGGGCGTGTCTTCTGCACCCCTCGTCTATCACCTGGGCCTTCAAGACCCTGCTCAGCACCGCCTCGCCCAGGAAGTCTACCAGGTTTCTGCTAGGCACAGACGACCGGTCTCTCTGGGTGCCTTTGTAGCGCTGTGTAGATCTTTCTCGGGTCTTGTTCACTTTTGTATCCCCCCGGTATAAACCGAGTCTAGTGCCCGCCTGTAGCCTGCTCTCCGGCAGGTTCAAGCGGACCTGGGAACTCTCCTACCACACTATTCCCAACCAGAAATTCGTTAGGCTTTTTTCCAAACTGGTGGTCGCAGAGATGGTATCTGCCTCCCAGTAACAGGAAGTTTACCGGGGCCGGAGTCCAGGGTGTGGTGGAGTGACAGTCGGCCCGCCCGTACTTCCTAGCCCTCCCAAAACTGGTCGGGACGCCCCACACCCCCAGCCCTGCCAGAGAACCGTGGAGGGAGTGGGAGAGGAGGCCGGCCCGCCAGTTTAATATTCTTAATTCCTTTTACCTTTTGTCATAGCTCTTATGTGTCAGCACTTTAATCATTGTAAAGGAGAAACTTCTCACATTTGCCATTTCCAGTACATCTATTTCCATGGAGCACAGTATCATCTTTAGGTCTAAAAAAACAAAAAACATTCTCACTGGAGTTTATCAGAAAGAGAATTATCTTGTGAGGAAAGAGTTGGCTTTTAAAATGCAGTAGCAAAATATTTATTGACATCATATATCTTTTGCAGATTTGTGTCATAGCAAATGCACACAAGCCACCTTCCTCTGGAAAGTTTCTCTTTGGTTCTGTGTTATTTTGGTATCATTCCATATGCGGTCACCCACTGCAGAGTCATACTTTAGAGAGAATTCAAATGAGAATAGAAAGTGTCTATTAGATAGCAGGATCTTAACTGATGGCATCCATTTGAGTCAACATGCACTTTCCAATCACAGATGTTACAAGTTATATACAATCCCAAAGACCTTCACTCTACAACTAAATCTGTATCAGTCTAAATGTGGCAGAAGCTCAGGCCAGTACAAAGATAGCAGCTCTTGCCTCCCAGGTGTTTGTGTGTTTACTATATCAAACAAGGAGGATATATATCCACTTAAAATTTTTAAACCCCTCATTTTAGAGGTTACATTGGCAAAAACTTCCATTTCTCCAAGAGAAAAGTATTTTTAATTAAAATTTATTAACATCATACTTTCTCCCTCTGGGAGATCAAAATTGAAATCCCAATTTTTTATCACTTAGATATCTGAACATATTTATCACTTTGCATGATTTCTTAGAAAATCAGTTTGACCAAAAATGTTACAAAGAATTAAGATGAGGTGCTATTTCTGGTTTAGTGGGGCTAATGCTTTAGGATTTTTTTTTTCTGAATCAGAATCAAATATATTTACTTAAGATGGTCAGATTTTTTAATACTTAAAGTCATAGATAAAAATTTTACCTCATCTTAACTTCAGGTACTTTTGTAAAAGATAGAGCTTGTGGGAGTCCCAGTTACAGTCAATTATAGTTTGATTGACTTACATTGGCATTTAAACACTTAGAAAAGGTTATTACTTTACAAAGAAGAAAAAATCCTTGTCCCATGTCTATCAGATTCAGGGTTTTAATGTTATCAAGGAAAATAACCATGGTGCTTGATAGGCTAAAATAATTAAAATACATACCACTGAAACTTGGCATGTGAAAATCTGACTGAAAGTTGAAAGAGATAAGGAAAGAGAGAAGGAAAGGAAGGAGTGAGAGAGACAAAGAGATGAACATATAGAAAACAGCAATTTAACAAATACCTATGCCTAATATGTAACCTTCTCAATGTAGTTCTGAAAGATTTTACATTGCAGTAGGACTATCAAGGCTTTTAGCTTACCTGAAAATGCCATTCTGTGAGTGTTTTTCTCTGTATAACATAGCATTTTTCAATTTACATCTTTATTAGTTTGTTTTTCTCATGTTTATATGTCAAGCTAATGACAATTTCCTTCTTTTATAAGGCTGTATAATATTCCATTGTGTACACACACACACACACACACACACACACACACACACACACACCCCACATTTTCTTCATCCATTCTTCTGTTGGTGGACACTTAGTTTCCGTATCTTGACTACTGTAAACAATACTGAAATTTACATGGGAGGATATTAGGCTAAGTGAAATAAACCAGGCATAGAAATACAAATATGATGTCATTTATATGAGGAATCTGGTTATTAATGGCTGGGGGGTGGAGGTGAGAATAGAAAAGGGGAGATGTTCCTCAAGGGATACAAAATTTCAATTGAAAAGGAGAAATAAGTTTTAGTGAATTTATTGCACAGCTTGGTGACTACAGTGAAGAATAATGTATATTAGCTTGATTTAATTTTCCTACTCTGTGTGTGTGTGTGTGTGTATGTGTGTGTGTGTATGTGTGTGTGTGTGTGTGTGTATCACATTGTGCCCCATACATAAATACAGTTATTATTTGTCATTTAAAATTTTAAAAAGTAAAAATGCAAACATGCTTCACTGGGGAATACGAAGTAAGACATGGAAGTTTTTTTCAGAAGAGACTGAAAAACTTGATGAAGAAAATAGAAAGCAAGTCATGTCAAGAACCATTTAAGAAACCAGAATAGAGAAATTTAGAGTTGAAATTCCTCAAATGGACTGAGACTTGTCTTCAAATATTCAAAGGGCTTCCGTGTTGAGAAGGATGTGGACCTGATCATTTTTCTTTTCGACAACCATGACCCCCACCCTTCTCATCATCACCACCATCATTACCACATCAACACAGTAATTAAGACTACTGAATGCTGAGGCAGGAACTAAGGGCAAACCACGTTCATGTGCTGGGTCATACAGTTCCTATAACTTTTGACTGAAAGACTTCCAGATCTCTGTTCTGCTATGTGGCAGTGGTCTCGCTGGTGTCAAGGTTTGTGTATGAATTATAACATATTCCTTTTCCATGCCAAATGTTTTCTTTTCATTATTTATTACCATTTAATATCACATAGTACACCTCCCACCCCTACACACAATCTCCATGAAGGCAAGGATTTTCTGCTCTTTTATTTATCGCTGTGATTCAGCACATCATGGGTATATACCCAAAGGAAATGAAACCAATACATCAAAAAGACACCTGCACTCCCATATTCATTGCAGCACTATTCACAATAACCAAGAGATGGAATCAACCTAAATATCCATCAATGGATGAATGGATAAAAAAACTGTGGCACATATACACAGTGGAATATAGCTCAGCTATTTTAAAAAAAAAAGACATCCTATCATTTGTGGCAACACAGATGGAACTGGAAACTATCACGTTAAGTGAAGTAAGTCAGGCACAAAAAGAAAAATACTGCACATCATTCATATGTGGAATCTAAATAAATAAATAAATAAATAAATAAATAAATAAGTGGCTGTCATCAAAGTAGAGAGTAGAATAATGGTTACCAGAGTACCAGAGGCTGGGGGCCAGGGGCATGGAGGAGGAAAAGTGGTGGACCAATGGGTACAAAACTCTGCTATCTACCCTCTGTGAATCATTGTTCAATATATGCATGTATTGAAACAACCCCTTGAATATGTACAAGTAAATGTTAAAATATTTTGAATAAAAATAAAAATATTTTTTTAAAAAAATATAATAGTGTTAAATGTACAGTAGATGCTCAAAAATACTTTCTGAGTTAATTAATGAATTTCAGTATATATATCAACTGCAGAGTATATTTTAATTAAGCAAAAAGAAGCTTTTTAAAATACTTGTCGAATTAAACGTAGTATGAAACTCAATACTGAGTCCCAATCAATGGAAGTCCTCTCACAAATATTATTGGCCAGGATTTTCCATAGGACCCACGCAAGAACTAGGATTTGGTATTGGGATACAGGTACCAGAAAACTGTTTGTAACAGGTAACTTAAAAAAAAAAATTGTCCTATGCCTATTTTCTATTATTTACTTATTTTTTCCAAACTGGAAATGGAGGCCCAAATTGAGCAAAAACAGCTCAGCAAATAATAGCACCAATGCAGCCTGCCCATCTCAGTGCAATCGTGCAGATATTTGTGTCCATTAAAATACCTTTTTGAAAATCTCACAAGCAATTATAGATCTAAAAAAAAAAACAGCCTTGGTATTATTGAATCAAGTTCCATACCTTTAGGTATTAAGTATTGTTATTCCTATTTTTAAAATATGAAATATCAAAGAGATTAAATTTTTTATTAAAGTGTTTATTTAACAAACATGAACTGAGCACCACCATATTCTAGACACAGACATATTCCAAACAACACTTAAACACATGTGCATATGCGTACACACACGCGCGCACTTTTTTTTCCCTCTCCCCACCAATGATTTGTGCTCATTAAAATCACTATGTGATTTTTTACACAACTTTCCAGGATTCGTTTTATGCACCATAGAAATGTTTAAAGCGTGAACTAGGACTGCCTTTGGCTTAATTATTTTAGATCATTCTGTAACTTTTATATAACATAATAAATGTGGACTTTATTTGCTTCTAGGGAAAAAGTTAAATTTTATATGCATTCACAACCAAGCAAAGTACAAAGTAATTAACACTTTTCAGTGCGTTCTGATAAGTGAAGCCATAACACAGCAATTAAGCCCTCAAAACCCACAAAGAAGATACAGGAAATTATAGTCTTTAAAATATATATTAAAATTTGGAAATCTGTTTTAGTTGAATGTAGAATATGTATGTGTGTATTAGGTGAAGTGGGGGAAGAGAGTTCAATTTAGTTTAAAGTTTTAATTAGAGAACCTGCAATCAGGCAGTACTGTATCATTGTTTAAAGTGTACAATTTTGAGTTAAATGATTTTTACCAGTTAAAAAAAAGTATTCTTAATTAAATATGGAAATAAAGAAGCACTTAAAATAATTTAACATATAGAAACTGACCCCTCCAGCTCCCAACTCACTTCTATTTTTCAATGTAATAATCAAGAATAAGAAAGTTTTACAAGTAAATGTATGTTACATCCAACTGGATGAATACAAATATTTTGTCTTTAAAAAAATGGGGCTAAAGTTTTTCATTTAATTACTATTTTGTTTTACTACAATTTTGTCTAATATCTATCCAAAATATTACATTTGATCTAGTGGAGAAATTTTGATATAATAAAAATAATAATAGTAATATAATAGTGACAAAACAATCCTTAGCTCTGTATTTGATTGCAATGGGACGTGGCAGGGGATCTTATGACAAACATTTCTGATTTACCCACTGATCAAGAGATTAAAGGGCTACAAATCTAATTTCTTTCTATTTCTTTTATTACAGATTATGGTATATATCATCTTCAAAATAATAAAGCACAGTAGTATGTTAAAATTATAGGATAATAAAATTATGACAAAATTATGTTAGTATAATAAAATTAAAACTTGAAATACATTTTTCGAGAAAATGAATCGTCTATGATAAGATTTTAATGATAATATTAAACTAAATATATGATAGAAATGCTTCTTCTGTTTTATTTTTTTTTTAAGTAATTTAAGTTATTTCTGCCTTTATCACTTTAGTCAGGTGGCCTTGGATAGAGAATGAATCCCTCCGTCAATCAGTTTTCTCACCTATATGCTATAGATATTTGTAACATCTCAGGTTGTAATAAGAAGAGAATATTTTAATAAAAATACTTTGCTTAGACGATTGACTGGTACTTAATAAGTTCTGAGTAAATTTTGCATAATATTAACTATTGTTCTTAATGGTACCCATTATAGTAGATTCAAATGGAGCCATTTCTCTAAATCACAAACATAGAAAATCAGACAGAGAATATTGTAGTAAAGACATTATACTTAATCTACTACAAACACTGAAACCCAGCCTCAGTGTGCATGTTACAAGTGAGAAGAAGAAACTTTCCCTAACTTGACAATGTGGAACTTCATTCTGAGTGGGTTCTAAACCTCAGAATGAAATTACTAAAAAAGCCAATAAATTTAAATTCTTAAAGATTTATGTACATTCAATATTATATATATATATATATGTATGTATGTATGCATGTGCATATGCGTGTGTGCATATATGTGTTTACACATATGAACATTATGACCTTTTTCAGGACTTACATCTGTCTGATTGGAGAGTTTCTTCTTCTCTCCTCTCCAATTAAAAAGAGAAAGAAGTTGTGCAAGGGGATGGCAGGCATCAGGGTGGGGAGGGTCTAAACACATTTTCTCAGAGGAGGTTTCTAGCAATCCATTTATATGGAATATTCAAAAGGTCAATGTAATATAGCATGATCTCTAATTCTTTGAAAATATGAGGCATTAAAATTCTGATGCCTCATTCAAAGTTGTAATGAGAACATAACACAAATTGAACCTATTATTTTGACAGTGATAGTAATGAGGATGGAAAATGAAATAAATATAATGATAATGCAGGTGACTTTTCTATTTCAATTTCTGAACTCCCTTGCTGTCTGTTTTGCAAAGTAAAACTGTAAAAATACAAAAAAACCACTAATTTTTTAAAAATAAAATTATGCCATGAAAGAATAGACAAATGGTATATTTAAACACTAAGAAAAAAAGAAGAAAGAAAGAAAGAAAAGACAGAAGCTTATGGTTTAATTATGTAAAATTAGAGCCATGCAAAACCCCTATTTTTCTGTAATGTTGGTTCTCAATCCTAGGAGGGCAAATGTTCTGAAAGTTTTTAAATTAAAAGCAACAAAGGTTTATCGAAAATTGTTGCAATTAAAGCTATAAAAGTACTTAACGCATTATCACTTTGGCAGAGAAATAAGTTGAGAGGAGTGCTTCAAGTTATGGTAACAGAGCAGAGACTAGAACTTAGCTCTCTGGATCGCCTTCCTGTGCCTCACTCATCTCTCTTTTCAAATAATTATCGACTGTCTACAATGTGCCAGCAACAACCCTGTCATCTTTCTATTCATTAAAAAATTAAATTAAATTAAAATGCTGCTACTTCTACAGAAAGAAAATGAACCACCAGACAATTATGAGGATATTGCAGCCATGAAAATGTAAAGAAAATCCATTCTTCCTTTATAGTGTCTTTAAGAACTATTAACTGTTTGGTCCTATCCACAGCAGAGATATTGGCTGAATACAAAGAAGGGCCGATCTGGCAATGTGCTGGTGAATTTGATCAACATTATGATAAAATTGAATCTTTTTATGCCCAGAGTGTCAAGCAGTCTAGTCTGATGGAGCTATTGAACAAAGTACGTTGGGCTATGCCCATGGCTGAGCAGTGATAAATATCCCTTTTCTCTCTAGGTGTGTGTTCTGCACTATTTTGTTTGTTTGATTGTTTGTTTTTGTCCTTTGTCTTACCTCGCATTAGCATAAAAAAGGGGGGATTTATAAATAGGTAAATGTTTTACTCATGAGTGAGGATGCACAGCACTTCCTAAGCTTGTCAAAACCAAAGATTCTTCTTATTCTTCTACCCTTACGGTATTGAGTCATAATTTTTTCCATTTACTTACTCTGACAATATCGGGTGCCAAACTGCTGTGAGCAAAAGCAGCCATGCTACCTGGCTTCAGAGAGTGTAAAGTACTTACTAACTGAGGCAGTTAATTATTAGAATCATACACCACTAGAATATAAGTTACACCAGTAATAAGTGGTGTACAGGAGTGTTACAAGAAATGAAGGTATGTCATAGGACAATGTGTTTACTGGTATAAAGCCAGTATCTGGGACAGTGCCTAGCACATAGTGGATACACAATGAATTTGGGTTGGATAAATGTGACCTGGTCACGAATGGCTTGCTTAAGGAAAGCCTGCTTTAATTCTGCCCTGGGGATGAGAAGAATTAGTGCAGAGGGTGGGGTAGAGAAAAGTTATGTGGATCAATAACCATGGTGAGTTCATGTAGAGGATTCACAAAGCAAATGTACTTCACAGGGCCTGGTTTTCCAAAGCCTTGTAGTTTCAAATATTGACCTTGCAAAGGACAGGAAATTTTCCCAGGCTATTGAGTCGCTGTTGTAAGATAAAGAATTATAACACAGCAAGGCTGCTGGTTCAAAGACAGACTAGTTACTGATTGATATGTAAAATTACTGGGAAGCTGCTGGAGGGGGAAAGAATGTTTGCTAGATCAAGCTTTTGCTGGTAGATCACTTAATTGCCTAATAGAATGTCATCTGACTTGTTTTTACTGAATGTTACCAGCTTCTACTGTTAAACTTGTTAAACTGTACTTAGCAAAACCCTACCTATATTCTCTTCCTGTAACATGCTGGTCTGGAGAATAAATGCAGGAAGAGAACCCCAATTTGTGGTTAATTTTCCAAATGGAGGGAATGCCTCACACTTGAGGGTTCTGGGATATTAACCCCTTTCTGGGGTGTCTCACTGCTCAGAAGAGATGGGCTTTGAGTAATCTTTGGCAGCTCCATCACCCAGGGAAAAGGGGTGACAAATGGTGCCACAAATCTGTGGGAGTCAAAACAACAAGTTCATGGAACCAACAGAGGGCCAGTGCATCTATGATCTAATGGAGAATGAACACACACACACATGTACACAGATGAGAAAGAGAGAACAGGTAAAAGCATAAACTGAGCTGGAGAGATAGACAGAAGCTAGGTTGTGCAGAGCATTGTGAGACACATAAAAGGAGAATATCCCCAAATCAACAGATAGTTTTTGAAGTGTTTTAGATGGGGATGGAAGTGAGTCACATCATCGGATCTATCTCACTGCATTTTAATTAATCCATGGGCATAAAATCCGGTTCAAACCTTTAGTTTGCTTAAAGTGACCACTGCACAGTGCTGAACTGATATGATTCTCCTGAATGATGCATCCTTGAAAGTGCTGGCTAGCATTTTTCTTCTTTTCATCTATCTTCAGCAAAGGTAGCATCTTCTTAGACTTTCAGAAATATTAAAAATATCTCAAAAATTCTATAAGTTGTTTGAAGATTCACAGTGGCTTGGAGCAGTTAGGATGTGATCTGATAGGTTAAAAGGAAGTTGGAGTCTCGACATAAAACCTTTGGTCTAGACAAGTATTGTTGAATGCAAGAAAGAGTGAAGGGTAGATAAAGAGCATTGGGAAATAACTGGAATCAGGGCTGGGGGAATCTAGAAGGAAAAAGTCAAAGAGATCTTGAATCCGTGATAGAAGGATATATACGTAACCTAAGATTTGGAGGTTTAGGGAATTAGCACTGGATGATAATACATTAACAGGCATGTAAGACAGAAAATCATAGACAAAAACATGATGCCAGTCTTGCTTGTACAAGTATTTGGTGTAGAATGAAGAGATGATTTGTAATCAGATCAAATCAGAACAATTCATAGAAGTAAAACTATGGGAGGATGGATGGCAATACAGAGAAAAAAACAAATCCCAGCATATTAGGTTTAGGCCAGAAACAAGTATATCCTAAATTATCAATAAGCATATTCTCAAATAATGCAATTAATTATTGATTATTACATTCATTAAGATATGATTGAATGCTTAACATGGTCCAGGAACAGTGGTGATCTAAACCCGTTTCTGACTCAATTATCACACCCTGCTGTAATCTCTGAGGTTTTCAAACACCACTTCAATTGAGAGTAGTCCTCTTAAATAACAGAAACCCACAAGCCTTATTCTACACAACTCCAACAGTGTCATAGAATCATAGAAAGTAAGGGATAAAAAATAATCTTTTTGAACAGGTCAAATCTGAACTCTATATACATGCACGTGTCCTACCCTTGTATTCTTCTCCCCCAATCAGACTGTTTCTGGAGCTCACCGCTGTACTCCAAGCCTATATCTAGTGTACCCTGGGGCAGCTCTCAGCTCATGTGTTCAACTTGCGACAGCTCAGTATTTTCCCTGTAAATTTGGTGAAATCCTCTGATTCTATTTATGGGTAAGCTCTGTGGCTTCCTGCAGGATACAGCTCTTTGCTGAAATCTGGCTATTAAGTCAAGGTTCTGAAACCATAGGTAGCCTTCACCTTTTCCAGAGAGTGACCATCACTCATAGTCCTAGGCAATAAAGGAATCTTTGTACTAAAATTACTTAGCCAACTCTGGAGTATAATAAGCACTTTTTGAAATTCTTTCTTTTTGGGTCCTGTTGAACATGAGGGGTTCTTTTGGATATTCAAACAGGCAAGAGTAGAATCCCAAGCATCACATTCTATTGGACATTGCTCGTAACTGTGGGGACCTCATTGCCTTCACTCTCAACATTCTCTCCTTCATGTATGATCCACATTGTATTTCCATTGTGCTATTATCTCTACTTGGAAAACCCTGTTCATCTTTGCTTGTCAAATTTCTACTTACAGTTCTTGTTTTCACTTGGACCTTGCTTCCTCCATAAAGTTAGGACTTGATTAGAAGCATCATGCATGTGTCCCCATAGCAACTTCTAGGTCTATTATTTTATCTATAATTTATTTATCATCTTTTCTCAGCCTTTAGGCCAAGATAAAATGTAGTATAATTTATTTATCTTTCCATTCACCTATGTACCTTTTAGTGTAACCATCTACTTCATTGTACTTCCCAATCTGAAAGGTAGGACTGTCTTTATAATGTTCAACATTGTATGCTGAACTCCTATTAGTGGTTCCAAATAAATTTATGTGTGTGTATGTGTGTATATATGTACATATATATGTGTGTATACATATACATATACACACGAGAGTACTTCAAACATTCCATTGAAAGATTTGCATTATCTTATTTATTTATTTATTTTTAATTTTTTAAAATTTTTATTGAATCAAAATTGATTATACATATTTTGGGGGTTTGACATTGAGATATGTTGATCAAATCAATATTACTAGCATATGTATTGTTACAAATCATATTTGTTCTTTATGTCCCTTATCCAGCCCCTCCCCCCTCTCTAATTACCCTAGATTTCTTCTCTCCTTCTGAAAGAATAATGGTTACTCTGTTGATTTGTTGCCTAGATGATCTGTCCAATGCTGAGGCATGATCAGGTCCCCCAATACTATCATAGAGCAGGTGCCTCTTCTGTCACTCTAAAATGGGCTCTGTGGAGAGAGACATCCTTCTCCTTTCTTTATCACTGCTGGTGACTCTCTTTGTGTCAATGTCCTCCAGTGGCTGGCAGACCATCCACGTGGTGGTTGTGGCATCTAGCTGCCTTTGTGGCAGCCATGGTTATCATGGTAGCTGTGGTGGACCGCCCTCATGGAGGAGATGTTTTTGGCATGCTCCTTGCTGCTGGCAGTGTGCCTGGTTGTGGAGAGTGTCTGATCATTGGCTCCATGCCCCAGGTCCCCAAGCATGTCCTGAGGCTCTGGCATGGTGTGCCTGGTTGTGGGAGGGGGGTCCAGTCTACTTTTCCATGCCTCTGGTCCCCAGGTGGGCCCCAGGGTGCTGGTGGAGTGACTGATTGTGTTTGGGGGTTCTGACCCTGGCTCCATGCCTCATGTCCCCTGACAGTCCCCAAAGCACTGCTGGTGTTCCTGGGCTGGAACTAATTTTTTGTCCTTTGCTTATTTCTAACATGGGGGAATTTCTTGTGGGTACCAGTACTTGAGCTCTGTGGTTGAGCTAAATTGCTGCTTTGCTGCTGTTTTCCTAGGGAAGGCTTTTTGTGAAGCTCGGGGTTTAATGGTTGACCTTATAGGTACTTCTGGCTCTCCAGATACTTGGTGCACCTGGGTTGTGTAGAAACTCTGATCTGTGCCTGAGTTTTTTCAACAAACTGCGCCCCATGCAATTCTGCATTCATGACCAGTCTCATCTGAGTGGTCCTGTGCTGATTGGGGGGTGGATTGGCTGTCCTTGCTGTGTCCCAGTGTTCTCCTGGTGGGCCTGTCTCCCCCACCACCCATGCTCCAAATACTTCCCATGGGACATTCACTGAGCCAGTCCCTTGAGTTGACTCACCGGCGTCTGTATGGCTCCCCCTTTACAGCTATTCTGGCTCCTCCCTCCTGTGTGGGTCCACGGGAACCCTATTAGTCATCTTGCTGTCCTGGGGGCCACCAAAGTCCTCCTCTCCCTTTCCACCTCCAAGTAACTTCATCTAAAGGGCACAGCTGTGGCTTCTGCAAGCTCTGCTCCATGCGCTCCAGCATAAAAGTGGCTGTGGCCCGAAATGCCAAGAACAGTTTTTTCTTTTTCTCATTGTGGTTTCTCCCACCTTCATGAGTTCCCTAGGTCTCTCCTCCTCTTCACCTGAGCTCCAGTGGCCCCAGCTTGGCTGATGTTACATTTTTATAGTTGCAAATACATTGATTTGTGGGAGAGAGTGACGCTGGGGACCGTCTATTCTGCCATCTTGACTGGAACCTTGCATTATCTTTTAATTCTGTTTTTCCACTAACTTTTTGGAGAATTTATAAACACACATAGATATATAGATATAGATATATACTATATGTGGATATATACCATATGAGATACATTTATATATGTATATATATTAGTCAATTAAAGCTTTTGATCAGCATGAAGAACTCAAAGTTATGATTAATTTAAGAAAAAAAGAAAAAAAACTGATGGTTAATTTTGCATCCTGATAATAAAAATGATTTTATAAAATTAAATCTTTAAAATCTATAAAATAATCCCTAGAGTCATAACTGCCTTTTTCGAGCTCTAAGTTCCTAGAGAGGCAAAGATTGAAAACCATTGGATTCACCAAGTCTTAATTCCTTTCTGGGTATAAAGATTTTGTGATGTTACCTGTCTTTAAATATTTTTAAGTGAAGTCTGTTTTGTGGGGAAATGAACGATTTTTATGTTTACTATGTGGTTTAATTATTGTAGTAAAGAAAAATAATAAGCAAAAGACAATAAATGTTTGTCAAATTTATTTATTTCCCTTTAAAAAGGCAGTCTGATTTGGCTGCATCTGGTATTATTTATCTATGAGAAACTAGAATGATAACATTTCTACTGCAGAAACTAAGAAACATCTATGTGATTCTTCTAATTACAGCTCTAAATTTTCACAGGTGTGTTTCCCATAGATAGATATTAATGGAGCCTAACACACACAAGTTTTTAGCTTATCTACTTTTCTTTTCTTTATAGAATGACCTACATTATTTTTTCTGTCAAATCCATGTACTGAGTTGCCAAAAGAACAATGAGTTGATTTGAAAGCTTAACATTCATTAAGTTTTTTTTCTTTTCTTTTTTTTTTTTAAATGTGTGGCCACTGGGGATCGTATAATTCATTTTTGATGTCCATTTTTTACCAAGTATAAAATTAATGCACTAACCAATCATTATAAGGAAGCTTTTCTAAGAACTTTCCTAAATGAAATACTTAACATTAACATCTTTTCCTCTTATCATCAGCTATTAAATGATGCCTTCTTGGTCACATTGACCTTGCTTTTTGTTCTAATGCAGAATAACAATTACAGTAATAATAGATTCCTTTTGAACAAGATTTTAGAGGAAGTTATTAGCAATATCTCCCTGTAGAAATTTCTTAAAATTTACTTATACTAATCCAAATAAGACGTTCATTCTAGTGCTATTTAGGAAAGTAAAGCAAAACAAAACAAAAAAGAAAACCTAAAACTCTTATGAAAAGTAAAATATTAAGGTGTGTGCACCTGATGAAATATGAGCAAATGTGCAAGTAATGGTTTACTAACTCTCTAATAATACACAGAAATGCAATTAATGCAATTCTAACATGCAGCTTTTTGGAAAAATCAGTAGATACTCATTTAGGAAAACTGGAAAATACAGGAAAGAATACAGATTTTAAAAAGCACAATCTGATATTCATCTCTTTTCCATTATGCCAATATTTTAGGAAAACTTAGTTTCTTGATTTTGTTTTAGCATAACACATATAAGTACAAAAATAAAGGCTAACCTACATTAAGCTTCTGTTATGACTTACTTATCCTGGGAAATTTATACTTATTTTTCTCATTTAATCCTATTTGTTAGTAGGCTAAACTTATATAGATGACAAAACTCAGGTTAAGAAATCTTACAACTCATTAAGGCCAATTAGCTAGTAATTAGTAGTAGATGTAATAATCCAATTAAGTGATTTTTTATTTATTTGTTTCTGATTCCGAAGATTTACCTGCAATTGTGCATTGCATTCCTAGATAAGAGCTAGAGTAATACATTATACAACCATCTGTCTTTAGCCTAGTCAAAAATTAACACATTGCCTCTCATTTGTCTGTCCATGAGAATTCAAGACACACTTTGCAATTGTCGTTAATCAAGAAAGCTTAGCGACTCACCCAGAGCATCATGTAGAAATATACCCCAGTAAGAACAAACAATAAACAAATATTAAAATTCCATTGTGTTTCAGGGGCTTTGGTATTGCTCAATTCAATTACTCCTTATAATAACATTGTGAAACATTTCACTATCCTATGTTAAGATGAGAAAACTGAAAGGAAGCCACATATACAGTGTATGATAAAACTGGAATTCAGGCTTAGTGTGGGGGATTCCAAGGTGCATTGGTCACAAATCTCCTGAGAAAGAGAACTAATAGGAGATAGATAGATAGATAGATAGATAGATAGATAGATAGATAGATAGATAGATAGATAGATAGATAGATAGATAGACAGATAGACAGATAAGTAGATAGATAGACAGATAAGTAGATAGAAAGAAAGAAGGAGATTTATTATAGGAATTGGCTCATATGTTTACGGAAGTTAAGAAGTTCCATGATCTGCCATCTGCAAGCTGGAGAACCTGCATATGTCTTGGTCTGAGTTGGAAAGCCAAAGAATAAGGACGGCCAATGCCTGAGGGCCAGAGAAGACAGCTCAATTAGAGGGCACAAATTTACCTTCCCTCTTCCTTTTTGTTCTATTCAGGCCCTCAACAGATTGTGTGATGCCCATCTGCATTGGTGAGGGAGATCTTCTTTACTCAGTCTACTGATTCAAATGCTAATCTCTTTTTGAGACATGCTCACAGACACAATTAGAAATGATGATTTACCAGCTATCTGGGTACACTCTATTTCAACTAATCATCTCTTGTCAACTTGGCACCCATACACGTCTCCTGAAATCAAATTTAATCTCCAAATAAAGATAATATAATTCTCCCTGACATGATGCAACTACCCTGTATCTAACTGAAAACTAACACCTTCCCTAGAAGAGGAGGAAAAGTCCTTTAGTGATGTATACCTTTCTCCTGATATCCCATAACTTAATACTATGATGTAGGATTAACAATACTTAAATACTTATGTAATAATACAGTTTATATTAAATGAAAAGGGAATAAGAGATGAAAGAAAACAAGAATATTTGCTTAATATATGTATACGCACACACAAATGTATTCATAACAAAATAAGAAAGAAATACTCATGAAGATTAAAGTCCTGATTTCTGTAACTGGTCATAGCTGGTATTTATACCTACCTTCTTTTACCACCTATTCTGTATTTGCCTTTATCAAGCACCTCAGTTGGTTATGGTTCTTTACCTGGTGGGGTGACTCAAACTTTTATACCTGGTCTGAGCCATTAATAGACCTGCCTGGATTGGGTTGCTGTAGCTTTCTATTGACCATAAATCACAGAATATGGTAATACTAAGAGATGTTCTAGGGATCTGTATTCCAGACATACTCTTCCTTGCCTCCATTGTGGAGCAGTAGTTCAAATAGTTCAATTTCCCCTTGGTAGTTTGGATTAGTCATCCCAACCAACACTATATCTCATTTCTTGGCCTGTTGATTCAAGGACATGAGGATCCCAGAATGGCCAAGTGGTGGTCTTATCTTCCAGCTTACGGGACCATAGTCTCCTGATGGAAACATTTCTCCCTCTGGAACTAAGACTTCAGGGCCAGCAAAAAATAAAATCACAGGAACAGAAGGAACAAAAAATGTCGCTAGTTACTGGGTTATTGGGAGTAATAGTAAGTGATGCCGCTCCCATTTCCACCCTTTGATTCCTGGACCAATGAATCCTGTGTATCAGAAAAACAATATTATATATTGGACATTGATTCAGAGCATATACAGCCTTCTGAGGAGCTTTACCCCAGCCCTGCAAAGTATTGCCACCTAGCTGGTGCTGTAATCTTCAAAAGGCCATTCCACCATTATAACAAACCATCTCCTTCAGCATGGTGGTGAACATGGTAAGACAAGTGAATTCCATGAGCGTGGGCCTATTGCCACACTTCTTTTGCTGTGAAGTGAGTTTCTTCATTAGAAGCAATGCTGCGTGGAATACTGTAATAGTGGATGACGCATTCTATAATAATATGGGGAGTAATTTCAGCAGAATTATGGCATTCAAGAAAGACAAATCTATATCCAGAGTAAATATCTATTACAGTATGAACAAAATGCCCCACCTTCCATGACAGAAGGGATCCAACATAATCAACCTGCCACTAGGTGGCTGGCTGGCTGATAACTCCAGGGAATGGTGCCATATCTGGGACTCAATATTGGTCTCCGCTGCTGGCAGGTTGGGCCCTCAGCAGTGTCCTTAGCCAGGTCAGCCTTGGTGAATGGAAGTCCATTTTGCTGAGCCCATCCATAACTCCCATCCCTGCCACCATGGACACTTTGTTCATGAGCCCATTAAGTGATTACAGGGGTAGCTAGAGAAAGAGGCTGACTAGTGTTGACAGAACAAGTCATTCTATTCACTTGATTATTAAAATTCTCCTCTGCTGAGACAACCCTTTGGTGAGCATTCACATAAGATACAAATATCTTCACCGGTTTTGCCCATTTAGAGAGATCTATCCACATACCTCTTCTTCAGATTTCTTCGTCATCAATTTTCCAATCATATTCTCTCCAAATCTCTGACCATCCAACAAAACCATTGGCTTCAGTCCATGAATCAATATATACTTATGTATCTGGACATTTTTCTTTCCAAGAAAAGCACAAAACTAGGTGTACTGCCTGAAGTACTGCCAACTGGGAGGATTTCCTTTCTCCACAGTCCTTTAGGGATGTCCCAGAAAGTGGCTGTGGTGCTGCAGCTGTCTACTTTCGGGTGGTACACACATATCATGCAGAACCATCTGTAAATCAGGCCTTCATTTTCTCTTCCCATCAACTGTTGATAGAAAACTCCCCTAAGGCTGTAGTTGCAGACTGGAAGAGAGAAGACAGGGTAGGAGGTATGGAACCACAGGCATTTGGGCCACTTCTTTATGTAACTTACTTGTGTCTCCAGAGCCTTCTTTGTCCCAATCACATCATGTATATACCACTTTCATTTGATAATGGAATATCGCTGTGCACATCTAACATTATGGCTTGATGGGACAGTTAACCCTCAGTCTGTGATGGATAGCTCAGGTTTTACGGTAACATTATGGATGATGGTCAAGCATGCAGTCTCTACTAAGGCCTAGTAGCAGGCTAAGAGCTGTTTCTTGAAAGGACAGTAGTCATCTGTGGATGATGCCAGGACCTTACTCTAAAATTCTAAAGACTGGTACTGTGATTCACCTAAGAGAGTCTGCCAAAGACTACAAACAGCATCCTTATCTGCCATTGACATTTTAAGCAACATTGACTCTGCTGGCTCATATGGCCCAAGTGGCAGAGTGGCTTCCACAGCATCATGGACCTTTGCAGTCTTGTGGGGCCATTTAAGGGTCTTACCATGTTGAAACCATTTAATAATTGAAAAACAACATGGAAAAATGCCTTTAACAATGGAAATGTCAAGTCTGAGGGTCATTTTGAAAAAGGATAGAAAAGAAATTAATTAATTAATTTATTTATTTATACATATCTCATTGAGACACTATTTTCTAACCACTTACTTGCGAGATAGAGACAGAGAGACAACAAAACAGAAATTGCCTAGCAATTACTAAATATGTTGAAGTTACAATATGTACTTCTATATGCTACCAGTTTGGAATACAACAAAATGAAATACAGACATGGTCTGATCCCTTAGAGAGCTTATTGCCAATAAATAATGACTATTATTACTTACATCATCTTTAGTTTACTCTTATTCTGGAAGCAGTGACTACAGATAAGTATATAGAAACAGAGTAAAATCGTTTGCAGAAAACTGGATGGGTAAAACAGGAACATTTCTTCTCTAATTGTTACCCTTCTAACTTTTCACATAGATTTGTGCACTATAAGACAATTTAAATGACAGGAAAGTTCTAGTGATAAAGGAAGACTCCCATTTGCCAGGGGTGTATTGTTCTCATGTTAAATTTCTTTTAGAATCTATGGCCTTGAACCTGGGAATATAGTTGCCAAGTAATGCAAGTGATTCAAGACCAAGATGCTGCTGTAGATCAAGAGAAGCCCCTATTTCTGGCACACACAAATAATTGTAAACAAAATATCCGTGACATACTATTAGTTGATATGAAAATGTTTCTTGACATAGAAAACTGAGAATGGGAAAAGCTTTCAGTATGTGTAGTGGCAGATTTGGAAAGAACAAATATAATAAATACTGACAACATACTTTTGCCCCATTACAATTACAATTTAAATAAAGGATAAACATTCCTTTTAATTCTTCATTCTGTATAGAGTTAGGGCAATGGGGAATGGGGGTTGTTAATTATTACATTTGGCCAATTCTGCATTGGACTCTTTGTGCTAGTCAATAAGTTACAGCATTGTTGTTAGGATAATAGACTTCAGAATCAGTCAAAGTTAGATTGAAATCCTGGCTTCTTGGCCTAGGGCAATTGAAATAACTTTTCTGAGCCTCAGTTTAACCATACCAAATTAGGCAATAAGTGGCTTTCTCATAACATTGTTATGAACCAAAAAAAACAAAAGAAAGATGTACATAGAATACTAAACAACTCTTGATACAAAATGAGTGATGCATGCATTAATATTATTAGATTCAGGTGTTGTCTATGTCTATGACAATAACTGGAGATGTTCTTTATCCAGGAAATGAAGAAGGAACAAAAATCTGATAATAATTCTTTAACTATGTCTTTTCTGGAATCTCAAATCCTCCTAACATATGTATTTCCAACATGTTTTACTATGTGAGGGCATAGCTGCTTCATTATATAGAGATCAGAGTGTTCATAAACATTATATGTGTGCATATGCATATATGAAAGGTGAATATATATGCATGTGTGTGTAGTATTACATATATTAATATATGGCTGAGATGCTTTCTATCTCTGCAGCTTCATTTTTCTCAGCTGAAAAGTGGGGAAATTAAAAACATCTAACAGAACTGTCCTGTTAATATTAAATGAGTTAATACCCATAAATTGCTTTAAAAATTGTTGGACCGATAATAACTGCTAAATAATTGTTAGATTTTTTTCTTGCTGTTATTGTGTTAGCTATTATTTTATTGTTAATGTCTGTTAAAATATTTTGCACTGATGAATGCATTTTCTCTATAAAATTAATTAATTTCACCAATGTCTATGGGAAAAAGCATTCTTTCCTGATTGGAATTCTCCTAAAAATCGTTCCCAAGTTCTACAAAGCTGTCATAAATACTCTGCAACCCATTCAGCCATCAGTTGTACGTAATTTGATCATATGAGAACCAACACCATTTGGGTTATAAACACTAATACTCAATCGCTAGTTATAAACCTACAGGGAGAAGAAACTAATTAACAACTTCATAAATACTAGGGGACATAAGAAGACCAAGACAAAACAAACAGTTTGATCACTTGTGTTTTACAGATTTTATTTTCCTTTTTAAATAACAAAGGTTTCTTAAATTCTCTCACACTGTATAATCCAAGTTAGACTTTTTGTGAGTGATATAATGTATAAGGAGTTGAAATGTATAAGTTGATAATATTCAACTCCATATACATTTACTTAGTACCTAATAGGTGCTGTAGCTACAGAAATGATAAACTCACAGCTCCTATCCTTTAGGGGTCATAGCTTTGTCAGGAAGAAAAAACTAAACACAAGCATAATTAATGGTGTTACAGTGTGATGAATGCATTTTAAAGATATGACTAAAGATCTGAGGACACAGAGATAAGAACAATTAATAGAGTTTCAGAGAGGGGCAGGCAGGTAAGCTTGGCCTTGAAAGAAGAGTCGGGTGAAATTACCCAGTGAAGAAGGAAGGGTAAAAACATTCCAGAAAGAAAGTTCAACATGAGCCACTACTTGGAGACACACAGAAGTTGGGGGAAAGACTGAGGTGTGGGAAATTAAAGGAACGGCCAGATTGTTTAAGTGTCTTCTTTGTTGTGCCAGAGCCACAAAATAGTTTTAAGAAAGAACAGATCATGCATATAATCACCTGTAAAATCATTTACTCTGGACAGTCCTGTCTAGATCGTACACGCCAGGCACCAGGACTTTTTCTGGCCAACAGTAAAATTTTGCTGGGAGTAGTGATATGAATTAAGATCTGTATAATCCTTCATAGACACCCTATAAGATGCTTTACATGTATTCATTTCAACTAAAATTTATCATAAAATTATGAAAGAGTCATCATTATTATCACCCAGATAATAAGTAATATGAGGGTACTTCAAAAAGTTCATGGAAAGATTCATATCAATTCTATTTGTCCACAAACATTTTAAAGTATCCTTGTATACTGCACCCATTTTCCAACATGACTTCTGAACAACCTGAAATAGAACAAAGAATACACAGGGAGACCAAAATATCTCCTTGGTGACTGGATCAGATTAGAAGATGTGATGTTAGATATGTTAGCCAGATGGCCTTTCTACTACTTTAACACAGAATGAATGAATGAACTCAAAGGATAAATGAATGAATGAATGTATAGACTCAAAGGATGAATGAATGAATGAATGGACTCACCCAATGCTGAGCATCTCTGGACCAGGGCAGCAGGTCTAATCACTTCAAGGGGTCTGCCTAGATAAGACGGCTTGAAGAACAATGGACAATGTTTACTCAAACCCCAAGAGGAAGAAGTACAATGTCAAGCTAAATGTATCCATTTTCCACAAATTTACCTATGTCATTGTCACTCCAGATTCCCCAAGGTAAAGAATGAAAAGATATGGAGAGTATCCAGAAGTGTCCCAACAGTGCAGTTCCTTATAGTTGAAAGAAAATAAGATTCAAGAGAAAGACACATTTTCCCCATTGTAACACAGTCTTTGAACTCAGTTAGTTACTGTGGATCAAATATTGTCTCCATTACGCATCATGCTCATTGGTTCCCGTTGTCCCCCTCTCTCACTCCCAAACAGGACCTTTGAGATAAAATCAAGCACAAGACTTCTGGCTAAAGGACAGCTGAATTTTAGAAAGAGGTAGTTCATTTCTGAGTTGCTGTGAATGGTGTTCCAATGAAAGCATTAAGCTAAGTGAGCTGGGTAGAGAAGAATGCACCTTGGGCTGTCTACAAAAGCTCTTTTTCAGTGAAAGCTGCCAGTGAGCATTAGTGGCATCCAAGAGGGAGAGCTACAATGCAGCCTGCTGTGCCTTTCACAGAGGGAGATTTTGATGATTCTACTTTAAACACACACACGAGACTTTTCAACATCCATGGCTTGTATTGTTAAAATAAAAAACTCTAGTGTTGTGTTTTCATGTGGACTTTACCATTTTGATGGACCAGAAAGGTCAAATTATATCATCGGTGATGTCTCCGTTACATCACCTGGGGAGTGAATCAAAAGAAGAACTACTCTTCTTCCTAAATAATTATATACCTCTGTGCATATCTTGTACTCCCTTTGCTGAGAAAACGGTATCCTTTTTTAACTTAGCCGCACAATGAACTTGGTGAAATGTGCACAATAAAAGAGGTTCCTATTTTGAGCTGCTTTTTAACTAAGAATATTTTATATTACTGCACCTACATAGTCTTTAACACACTGACATTATGTAAATTAAATATGTTAATCCCAACTCTGTTCAATCTTCTCCCATTTAAACTTTTCCCCCCTTTTGTTACCAGAAAGGAGAAACAAAGGGGGGAAAAATGATGTAAGAAAAGACTCCTGCCAAAAATAATAGCTACATTCAATGTTTTCCCTGGTTTCTTATTGTTCAAAATGTGCTTTTTCTGCCAAGGTCCCATTTAAGTGCATTACCTCCACATGCTAATAGAATAATTAAAATATGAATAAATAAATAAATAAAAATCCTATTACTTTTTTCCACTTTTTCTGGTGAACTTAGAGTTTTTTCTAAACTTGGAGTTATTAAGAAGGTATTTTCGCTTTATTGTTTTCTTGCTAGGAAAATTTCAACTCCCTCTACTGTCTTTGGCATGAACCAAGGACTGAATGGTGCTTCATGGAATTATAACAAAAATGTTAATTAGAATCAAGAAGCCTATGATTGGGTGTTTGCTGTGCAACCTTGGTGTTAATGTCTCTTAACTTCTCGCATATATAATATGGCTGTAAATTTATTCCATCTCAAAAGGGAATTATGAAGAAGAGATAGTGGTTTGGAAGGCATTCCTTGCATCACAAGAGCTACATCTGCATCATCTTTCATTCTAATTATTTAGCCCAGGTACAAAGCATAATAGGCTTGAGAAAATGTTTATAGCATGAATATAGTTCTGAGGATATTAAGTGAATAAGGTTGTGGAGATTTGTGGATGACGATCTGAAATATAGCTGGAAGGATCTTGGCCAAACTATCCATGTCCCTGATGTCCTAGATAGAGAAGGGAAGGCAAGTAGTTGGCAAGACATGGAGCAATAAATTGGATTCATAAAAGATATCCCAGTTGCATAAATGTGTCCAGTTACATTTCATAGCAATTGAGTATTTGGTGAGTACCTAGGAGCATATTGTAATCTAGACTTACAAGCAGGGCTGAAACTGTCATTACGAACTGGATGGATTATACGCTAACTCAAATTAAATGAATCATTGCATTTATCAGTCATCTACAATACCAGCTACTCTCATACAGCCTTTCTTGGAGCATTCTGTTTAATCTGCATGACTATGTATGAGGTATGAGTAATCTTACTTCCATTTAACAGATAAGGAAAATGAAGGTTCAGTTTTACAACTCAGTTTTACAAAATTTTATGTATGAGTTCTGCTGATTCTTATGGGCCTAAATACATCACTCTCATTACCATGGCAAAAAGACTGGTAAAGTAACTGGTTCAACACTGTAATAGACAGTTGATATGATGAAACCAGAGGAGAGTGAGCTGAGTGTGGTACATCAGGATTTATCCTGTGGGAAAAGATGAGTCCATAAGGATCTGGAGCATCCTTGTCATGGAGTTTTATAGCCTAGGAAGTCTTGTGCAGGCCTCTAGTTAATACATACTTCTGGCTATGTCCTGAGCCAGAAAACCTTCCTTTCTTCTGACCCTCTAAACCTCCAATGTCTTTTAGAATGACAGGAATGACCAGTTTTATCCTTCCAAGTATGACCTTTTTCAAACATTGTATCATTTAGAAATTGAGTTAAGTGTCATTTGATTATATCTGCATATTCTCACTAAAAAGACGAACAACTTCTCTTCCAGCAAGATCTATTCTCTGATTGCTTGGTATCCCTGTCCCATCTAAGAGAGGGATTTGTGACACAATCTTAAGATTAAGAGCAAAGTCTTTTCCAAGCTGTACTGCAACTCAATTCTACCCTTATGATTGTCCAGGAGATCAAAGAAGTGAGTGGAATACTGGATATGTTCATGGATTCCCGGAATGCTATGTAAGACTTCCTGATATGGAGAGAAGAAATCAAAAGAAAGTCAATTTGGGGGCTCAGAATCAAATTTGGCAGTCTCCAGATAGTTTTCAGTATCAAAGTGTAAATACCAATCCTCACTACACTGAACTTCAAACTGGCTTAAGCCATTTTTATGATTTATATACCCAATATTCACCTATTTATTCACTAAATAGTTGAGTCACATTGCAATATAACGGGGATGTGTTGTGAATTAAACAGTAGTCTGTCTCAAGGAGCTTGCAGTCTGTTAGAAGAGACAGATAATGACGAAGTGAAGAAACAAATTACTGTATAATCACTCATTGTGCTGCATTCAATAGAGTAACTAAAGAAAGCATAGTGACAGAGTAACAAGAGGGACTTCTTTATATAGGGGGTAACATTTAAAACTGTATGCTGAGGAAAAGAATCAAACTTTTGACAGGGGAAGAGATGGAGGTTCCAGGCAGAGAAAATGGCAGGTGCAGAGGACCTGGCCAAGGCAAGAATTCGACATGGGCAGGGGAATGGAAAAACCTCACTTACCTGAAGAGTGGTTGAGATTTCAGCCACCAGTTCACGGATCTCTGCTCCTCTTCCTCTACTCCTTTTGGCCAAACTAGTTATCGCACAGGTACTTCAAAGTAAGCATGGCCAAAACAAGCTTTTTAGTTTCTTCTTCAGTCCTTTGTGTCCTTCTGTATTCTCTGGCCTCTCTCTCTTTTTTATCCTCATGTCTAATTAGTAACCAATGTCTGTGAGTTTATCATTAGATTTTGTTCCCCTATATATTTCCCACCTTATTTTCCTTTTCCTCTTACTCTTCTTTCCACATCTACTGCTTCTTCTCTATTTCAGTTTGTCATTATCTCATTTTTGGTGTATTACTGTAGCTTTTTCTATGGTGTTTCTTTTTATAGACTCAGAACAATTTTTACACATCCCAAATCTGATCATGTCACATCGTGCTTAAATGTCGATAGATTTCTCATTGCCTCATGAGAAAGTGCAAGTTCTTATTGATGGAGACGAAACCTTATGTAGAACCAGAACATTTTTCTGTGCTTTTTCCCTAATAATCCTTTATTTCACAATTTATTATTATTTTTTTCTTAAATGTCTTCTAGCCAATTAAATAAAAAGGAATGCTCTAACACCTCTCTGCCTTTATACATGATGTCCCCCTGGCCTAAAGAATATGTCTATCATAGCAATTAGCATAATGGGCTGTAATTATATCTGTTGTTCTCTCATGACAATGATTCTTTTGTGACCAGAGATTTCCCCTACATTATTGCATGATTGCAACTTGTAACCACCTAAACACAGCAGGTCATCTGGGACAGAGTGAGTTCTTAAATGAACGGGTGCATGAAAAGTCAGTGGACTAAAGTCTCTTAAAGGAACCACTTTCTTTCGTGATTCTGAAGATTTTAAATAAATGACACTCATCTTTTCACCATAGAGAAATCACAATCTTACTGAAATGTCAGGTTGTCATTAGAGAGAAGAAGTAATATTGAGAAGAATGTATCTAAAGTCAACAAGCAGAATATCTTTTTGCTTAAAGGGCTGTTTCTTTCCAGTTAGTGCGATGAGATAGGGATTGACATTCTCTGCCAATCTGAATTGATCGTTCAGTAAGCTGTTATAGCAACAGACTCTAACCCAAAAGTTCTGAAGAGATACAGATGGGAAAGATTTGGTCTCTGAAAATCTGAAAGAAGATTTGACTTAGCCTCAATATTTAGTCGTTCAAGGAGGCATTATGTTTGTTGAAGCCACCACATTCTGCCTCTGTGTAAAGGAGAGTGTATTGGTCTCTGTTAGAGGCATATTAATTCCAGGTTGTGTTGCGGGGGCGGCGGGGGTGGAGCAGAAAAAAAGTAAAATGAAGAGATAGAATAGAATTCTTACATTAGACCCTCTAGAACAATGATTCTTAACCAGGAGTGATTTTGCTCATTGGGGGATATCTGGCAAAGTCAAGAGACACTTTTGTTGGTTACAGGAGAGGTACTACCAGCATCAACTTGGTAGAGGCTAGGGCTGCTGCTGAACATCCTACAGTGCACAGGACAGCCCCTTTCAACAAAAATAAGCCCAAAATGTCAACAGTGGTAAGATTAAGAAACCTTGGTCTATAGTCAGTGGCATTAATTGATCCTGTGATCTTAAAAAACAGTCACTTAAAATCCCAGGACCTATTTAACTCATCTGAAAGAAAGAGAAGTTCATCATCACTGAATTTTCTTCCATGTTTGGTATTATCTAAGTCTTGATCCTAACATGGAACAGAAGAAACATGAAGACAATATAGACCAGAAAGCAACAATCTGAGAATGCATGAAAACACAGCAAAGGTGAAAATCAACTGCGTGTACTCAAAGCACTTGTTTTAAAATATAGAGATAATATGAAATGAATCATACAAGAATTTTGTCAATACCAGAGATTGATCTTCATAAAATTTTATTAATCTTTGAAATTCTCATTCGAGAAGAAAGACTGTAACAGAATTAAGGAAATACACCAAATAGGATCTAAGGCCCTTTAGAGCTTCTCTTTGTGCAGATTCTAAATTACACAAGTTGCATGAAAGGCTGTTTTATGTGAGACTATAGCAGTGTGTGCCACTGATAAAGACAGACTCAGGGACATGGGGATGGTTTGCTGGATGATTGAAAGCAGGTATTTGTGAGGACAATTTACTTTCCTTTCAGTTTCAAATGTTAGTATTATGCTCCCCTTCATCCTGTCAACAGTGTAATAACTGTGACCCCAATTCGCAGCTAGAATCCTTCTATACTGACAGAAGCACATCTTGGAATAAATGGCCTTGCATTGCCAGGTCAAAAAGCTCAGTGTGGGAAAGAGATAAGGAAAAAAGGACAGGAAAAAAGACCTGCTGACTATTCCTCAATTCTTCAAACCCTAACAGTGAGAAGAAATGGACTCTCTGTTCTGGTTATCCATTGAGGTGTAACAAACAATAATAAAACTTGGTGGCTTCAGTCATCAGTATATTATAATTAGTGCTCAATAGTCTTTGAGTCAGGGCACAGTAGGTGCCACTTCTCTGGGGTTTTGTGGAAGCTGAAATGACTTGAATACCTTGTGGCATCTTTCTGTCTCTCTGTCTTTCTGTCTCTTGCTCTCCATCTGTCTCTCTGCCTCTGTTCTCCTATGTAGCCTCTCCATGCTTGGGCCTCCTCACAATATGGTGGCCTCAAAGTAGTCAGACTTCTTCCTCATATTCTCTTGTGGATCCAAGAGAACAAGACAGATGCTGCCAGTCTTCTTCAAAGCTAGACACAGAACTGGCATAACAACACTTCTGCTGCATGCTATTTGTGAAGGCAGTTACAGGCCAGCTCAGATCCAAAGGGAGGCGAGTATATCACATTTGTCAAGGAGAGAAGTGTCAACATTTGTGTGACCAGTTTTAATCTGCCACACCCTGCCTTCCAGTTAATCCTTCTATAAAAATGCCAAAAGTGCATTCTAAGTGCTCTGTCAGGAGCATCACTGTTTTACACGGTTGGGTAAGGAGGGAGAAAGAAGTGGAGGGAAATAAGAGAATGAATCAAAACATAACATAAAAGCTGACTATATGAGACTAACTTCATTGAAATTATTTATTTTTAATTTATTTTACAGTTACCATCTACGATTTGAGTTCCTCTAGCTGAATGAGTTGGCCCTCATTTCTGCTCCTACAACATCATTTATATAAGCCTCAGGGTTGCAGTTTTTTTGTCAGGGTCTTCCTCAAAATAATCTAGAGATTTGGTGTCACTCAGAATCCTCAATCAGCCACTTATTAATAACTTTTAGAAATTACACTCATCCTATGAATTTCAATTTCCTCATCTGTAAAATGGAGATAATACTAGTACCAAGCTCACTGGTTTCTGTTTAGGTGACATGAAGTAAATTGTATGACACGAATACTGTTGAACATATAGCAAAAACTCCTTGAGAATTTGCTGAGTGAATTTGGAGCTTCTTAAATTAAGGGAAACCTTGGTGATCTCCAAGTATTTTGTGGGAAGAGGATGATCAAATATTTGTAAATGAAATAAACATTTTGGTGTCTTGAATTAGCAGAGGAAAGCTATCTTATTTGCCTTTTTTTTACTCTATAATTTACATTTTTGGTATCATATATCCCCATGGTATAGATTATCATTTTTATGCTGTGACTACTAAATTTCTCTCTCTGGTGTAGTATTCCCTTTTTAACTCCAGACTAGTATATGGCTAGTTGTACAAAAGCTATGCCAACTGTACATGTCCAAACTTCTCATGAAGACTTTTTTTCACTTTTAGTTTGGTCATGCAATTCTAGAAATAGTGTAATAAACAGAACAGAAAATAAAAGTTCTTATAACTCTATCTGCCAAGAAAATACTATTGAAGATTGTGACACATATACTTTCAGATGTGTTTCTGTTCATGTGCAGCTAGAGAAAGATAGACGATTGAAGATTTAGAGGGTTTAAATAGGCTTATTTGGCAAACAAAGAGAACATTTAATCATATTATGTGTTATTTGAAGGTCAACTGGAAGACACCATGTGAAAGTGACTGGTATACAGTAAGCATTTGCTATCTTTCATAAAACTGCTCATTACAGTATTCCTTATAACTTTTCCCTTCAGTGTGATTTTGCATTTTATCACTTCAGTAGACAATATGTTTTTATTCATGGAAAAAATGAAACATTATTGTTTATTCAGTCTGTTATGTGTCCTTCACTAGATATTCGATATGCAAAAACAAAGTGTAGTTTTTTCTATTCGGAGATTATGAGGAAAAAAGGAAATGAACAACTACAAAACAACATAACGAATGAACTGTTGGTTCTGTGCACAAGCTTTAAAAGGAGACTGGGACAAGGTGCTGAATTACTGAGACAATGGTGCTTTATGTTGGTGTGTTTGTGAGCAACCAATTATGGTTGAACTTTAGGGTAACCACGCAGCAAAATCCTCAAGTGCACAGGTAGATTTTTCCAGGATTCAAACCTAGCTCTGCCGGTTATCCGTGACATTAGGCAAATCATAGCATCTCTCTAAGGCTCAGTTTGTGCATCTGCAAACACATATGTTGTGAGAATTCAATGACATAATACACATAAAGATCATGGACGAGTGCCATGCATACTGAATACTCTGACATCAGTCAAAATTAAAAGGGAAATAAGTGGAAAATGGAAAGGTGGAGAGATATTCAATGTGGGCTTTTTAGAATCTGCTGCTAAGTAGAAACCTTGTTTTGTTAAGTGATGGGTGCCATTGGGAGATTTTTAGCACAAGGGTGCCATGGTCAAATTTCAGTTAAATACCTCCTAGAAACAAGTGAAATTTATGCAGACAGAACTCACCAACTCGACACTTCTGCTGTGAATGAAAGAACCCTCTAGTAGTCTTTGGCTGGCATGATTGAATGCCTGGCAGAGTTTTCTTCTTTCCATTATATAAAACTTTCCATAGCCATCAGTTTTTAAATGGACCTCCCACACATCTTCATTCTCCAGGTGTGACTATAACAACTCCAAAGTATGTTTTGGATTTCAGGCCCAGAACCAAATTTGGAAACAATTTCTAGTTATAATGAGTGTATGGCCCAGATTACAGTATTTTTTTTTTTTTTTTTCTTATTCGGAACCTCACTCAAGGTCCTGACTACTTTGTAATACAATAAAGAAAAAGAAAAAGACTATCTTCCCCAATATTTATGTGTAGACTTCAAGTATTTGTAAGAACTTTCTCAGAAAATAAAAACAGAAGCAATTGTCTAAATTAAACAGGCTTAACTATTTTATATCCTATATCTTTAAGTTATTTTGATTCCTGTATTAAGGTGAGCCTTGAATGTGAACCATGATATGTATCCTCATACTTGTCAGGCCACAACACAATGAGGTTTATACATTGTCACAGAATCATCGTCATCAGCCACCCCAGAATAATTCCTTGTAAGTCGTTCCTGTGGGTCATCTGAGTCAGATCCAAGTGAAGCTAGTGCCATCTGTTCATGGGCAGTGGAGGGCAAAGGTTGGGTCAGTCAATATCCAGCTGCTGAAAAAAATTGCAGATTTCATGAGACACAAATAAAAACAGATAATTGTGACCGTGTATCCAAAAACCAAAGTGTGGAGTCCTTACATGACTGAACAGGAAAAAGCACTGCTTTGCTCGGGCACATTACAGGACTGCCAGACAAGTGTGATGAAGGCAATTTACACATGAAATTTGATGATGAATAAAAGGATTCCTCTTCTTTCCATCCAAGTTATGTGAGGGAAGTTCGTGAGTGGTCTTAATGAAAAATAGCCTGTCAACGGACGGGCAGTTGGACATTACGTTGGAAACTGGCAGCCACTAACAGGAAAGAAGATGAAGAATTAATGTCAACTGAAAGCTTTGTCAGAGAAAAAGACGGGGTGCTGCTGTCACTCATCTCTCATGTGCCACTGCATTTGGCATATTCTCCTGAGGATGCAGCCTGCTAGGCTGGCTTCTGAAATACAGCAATCAATATCACACGTCGCAGGCAGAGTCCACAGTGATGGGCGACTTTGGCAATGGTATGCGGGTGTGGGTAAGGCAAAATCCAACTTTCCTCATTACCAAATGACTCGGTCTTCTCTGCATTTATGCTTTCCTTTAGAAGTCACACGTCCAAAAATTATTATCATCTCCTCATAGAATAAGGAGGAGGAGGAGGATGAAGGCAATGAGGATGACTAATGGAAATTCCCTGGAACATTTTGAAGGTCATATAGTTCTTTTAATATATATTTTTTGAACTCAGTGTGATACCAGATGACTTTAGCATAAAAATGAAACAGAATAAATACAAATAATCTAAAGAAATCTATCATTACCAATAAACTATTATAACGGCATTAATAATGGGAATAAAATAAAAATCTGTATTAGCATTTTTCTTTTAAAACAAACCTATTACATTCTACTGCACACACATCATCACCCAAGATAATCTATTAGTTTCATTTTACGGATAAAACAAACAAAAAACAAAACAAAAACAAAAACCTTGAGAAACAGTATGGTTAGAAGAATTATGTAAAATCTTGTTAATGAATTTTCGAATTGGGGGTGAACTGAGACTTAGATTCTCAATTCAGAATCACTCAATTTTTATCCAAGTAAGAAATGAAGATTAGATTATTTTCCCTAATATGAGGAGTAAAAAAATTAAAATGGGGAAACTCGGTATAATGTGACACAGACAATAACAGCTACAGTTAGAGCCAATGTAATATAGGGCTGAAGACAAGTCACACAGCAATATCAGGACAGATATCAAATCTGGATTCACATTATGTTGTATTAATACATAAAATTCCCCCAGAGATCTTCAGCTCCTAATGTGACCTTCACATTTCTGTTGCCTAAAACACATACTCCTGTAAGGAATAAAACAAAATCTGGAGTTTCTAGAGGCTTCTGTTATCTAGACTATTACAGAAAATATATGAAATAGGAGATAAAATTACAAATTAGTGGGTATTTAATAAATCTGCTGAATAACTGAATGGCTGAATTAATGCAATCTTCCTTAAACATGTCAACAAACTAGATATTTATTTTCAAGTTTGAGATAAAACTTACAGTGTCCAAAACATTCAAATAGGATCACTGAGGCTTGATCACCCATGAATATGAGTGATCTATCTCTACACTACTAAAGGTATAGAAAAAAAGTGAATTCATATGAAAAAAATTAAATAACTAATGCAGAAAAAAAAAAAAGCAACACTTAGAAAGAACTATGCCACAAGAATGAATGGTTAAGGTTATGGAGTCGTACCTACTCTGTGAAGCTGTTGTATGGATTAGATGACTTATGTCTATACTTCAGTTTGTATGTGCTTTAAATTAAGCTGACACTTAAACAATTGCAATGAAACTTTTCTCATTTCCTTCTTCTACCTCAACCCTTTTTTCTCATGCTATTTTTTCCCTCCCTCTCTTTCTTTCTGATTCCTCTCTTTTTTCTTATCCCTCATAATTCTCTCTTGAAAGTTAGACATTATTGTGTCAGTTTAACAGAAAGGGAAACTGGGTTGTGTTAAATGACTTGCCCCAGATATCAGTTATAAGTGATAGAGCTGAAATTTGTGCCTAGCTTGGTTTGCATCCAAACCACACATTTAAAAATATTTCTCCACCTCTCAGATTCTGGCCCATTCATCCAATTTTGTCATTTCATGGATAGAGAAATCGAATTCTGGTTATTGAATTACTTAGGAGTCCAATTTAGTTTCAATTTGAGAACTGATGACACATGAACCTAAATATTTCACAAAGCCTACTGCCGAGGCATCAAAGCAGCCTTTGATGAAATGGTATCATATTTTCCTAACATGATTCTTTGGAGACAGAAATTTATGTGAACCAAATCTACAAGTCTGTCCTCTCCATGGTTAATGCTATTTCTTTCAAAAATTGCCTAGAATAATGGACAAAATCCTTTTAAAGTAGCTTAAACAAAATACATAGACTTCTCAGGGTATCCAAGTACAGAAAATTCAGTTGGGCCTCACTGGAGCTTGGAACAAAGGAGAAAACACTATTGGATTGAAGGTAGCTATATTCTTCTGAGGACAACATATTCTCTCTTTTCTAACTCTCTCTCTCTCTTTTTCTTCTCTCATCTCTTTCCACAATTCATTTCCTCTGTTTTTTTTTTTTTTTTTTTTTCCTGTTCCTGCCAATGCATGGCCAAATATGGCTGCTGCAGACCCGGCTTCCCATTTCCTGTGAATTCTAAATAGAGTCTGACTGACAAGATGAGACTAGATTCCAAATTCCCAGGTCAAAAACGTGATGGACCTTGCTTGAGAGAAAGCCTTGCCCCTGAGCCAATCAGCAGTGGATGGGGATTGGGTCATGTGACCCACTCAACTGAGGTTATCCTTGTCAACTTAGTGTGGCAAGATGGAAGTGAAGGATTGAGGCAGAAATGGTTACCTTCTACAAGTGGCAGAAATGAGTACCTTTTCTAGGTCAACTGTTGTCAGGCATAGAGGTGTGGTTAAGATAAGGTCCATAAGAATCACAGAATAATGAGTAGGATACCATGAGGCAAAGTTACAAGTAGCTGAAATACACAGCTGGACCAATGGATCAGTAAGTAAATTATCATTCCATTTCTTAACACTTATTCAAATTGACCTAAGAGAATATGGTCATTGCCTTCACATTTGCCTTCATCCTTTCTCCTGCCTCTGCCAGATGAATTTCTGAGAAAATTAATTAGAAAAATAGGAGAAGCATAGAATGAAAGGAGGTTGTTTAGAGGCTAGGGGGAAAAGGGAAACAAGCCAAAGAGAATTACATAAACTTTTAAATGAAGGGTTGGATTGTTTCGATGAATTATGCTGTGTGTGATGCTGAAGTTTCTGGGTCCAGGATATATGGAATAAGGATCTGACAAGAGTAAATGGTTCTGGGTATTTTCAGATTTATAAAGAAACATCTGTCTGAAGGAGAGTTCAATATTTCAAGTATTTTGTAGATTTTTATTTAAGCCTTGCTGTTTAGGGATGTGGATTCTAGAGGAGCTCATCTGTTAATGACAGGGAAGAAGAGAAGTTGGGGGACAGTGGGATAGCATTAAAGCTCTTCCACATGCCAAAGTGCTAAATGGACCTCCTATGCAATTAAGTCTTCCTCAATCCCTCTGAGACCCTTAAGCCCACTTTTGGCAAGGAACTGAACCTGGGAAATATTGTGTCCTGCAGCTCATAAGAGGCCAGGTGTTAATCGAAATCCTCCTAATTTCAAAAGCCATGGTTATCCCATTTTACCAACATTTCTCTCAGATAAAAGATAAAAAAAAAATTTGTTTGGTATGTTGTTTTTACTTATTTTTTAGATATAATTAGTCAAAATTTAGATCAGTTCTTAGAAAGCTGCTTTTCTAGCAATGCAACAAATCAGGGACTCATTTATATTTACAGATTCATTGTCTTGGATCATGAATCAAACCATAATATAGAGCTTTATGGTGCCCATACATTCTCAGTTCTTGACTTCTATACTTAAAACTGAAAGACCCTATTTTAAGTAATATAAATAAAAAACTTCTCTATACTGTGTTTGGATATGAATGTTCTTTTTTATAAGGTTAGAGACTTGGTAAGGTTTCAGACTGGAAAAGTTCGACATATGTTGGGCATTCCTGCTTTCTTTCAGAAGTAAAAGCAACAAGTCTCACAGTAAGGCTTAGTTTCTTTCTGGGACATTTTGGTGAGTTTTCAAGAAAAATCTTAAAAACTAAGAAAACAACTGTCGAGACAAATTCACCAAAGAGAACTTTTTAGAAATCATCAAATGCATAGAAAAGAGATTACAACTCTAAGTTCTGGAGTGACTCTATGAGTTGACATCCAGGCTTTACCACTTCCCAGCTGGTGACCTTAGGCAAAAGATCACCTCTGTCAGCTTTCTATTTGCTTACCTGTGGAATAAGATAATACTATTATTATTACATATAATTGTAGTAGGGTTCAAAAGAGTTAAAATGTAATAAACTCTTACACCAAAGCCTGGCACATTGTAAGAGCTCTATACTTGTATCTCTTCCTGTATTTCTCCTGTATTAGTTTTATCTCCCCACATCTCCATTCTTTATTTCTAAAGAGATTCTCAGGGGAATGGATGCTATAACATAGAGGTTTGTGGAGGTGATGACCACATTTGCAGCCAAGCGTTGGAGGAAGAAGCTGAGAAAAGCATGTGGAGATGATCAGAGATGTAATAAGGCCAAAACACACTTAGCTGGGCTCCAAAGGACTAGGGAAAAGAAGGAGGAAGGACCAATGGAAGGGAGGGAGAGAGACAGAAAGGGAGAGGAGAAGGAAGGGAGGTACGTGGTTACATAGTAGTGAGAGGTGACATGATGAATTAATATGTTTCCCTGGTGTATCATGATAGTAATTTAGAAGTGAAACAGATCTTTTCTTATTTTTTAAACTTGACTGTGTGTGTTTTTTGGGGGGGGTTAGTGGGGCTTAAGTAAAATAATAAGCCTGTGTTTTAATAGATAATATTGCTTAGATGAGGCAAAATTATTTTATGCTAAAAATTCAGGAGAAAATGCAAAACTTAATTATAGCACAGGTGATAATCAAATGACTGAAATTTATAGAACACCAATTGAGTAATTAAGAAAAACTCTCATCCATCGGAGAGTCTTGGGTTTGAATGCCTGCATGATCTCTTGCTGGCAATGTAAATCTATTCAAGTTACTCAACCTCACGAAGCCCCACAGTTCTCCTGTATGAAATGGCAATAAAAAACAAGATAGTATATTTAAACTATGTATCATTATACATTAGATAGCTGTGAGGATTAAGTGAGATCAGGCATGGAAAGCGCATGGTGATTTCTCAAATCTCCTGCTATCTTTACCTATCAGAATCCTCCTTCTGATCCCCAGGGAGCCCTAGATCTAGGCTGCCTTCACCAAATCGTTTTAAGGCAATTTTGTGACATTCAGTCTGCAAAAGCAGCAGGATCAGTGCTGCTTGGAGAAAACTTCCCAGTGCTGCTGTGAAAGCCCAGCCCCCAGCTGGGTATTAAAGGCTTCTCGTACTCTGCACAGTGAATCCAGGTCAGGCCACCTACTTGGTCCAGAACCCCTGTGTGGCAGGCATAATCTATTACCTTCCTGACATTGGCAATGGGCCTGTGTGATTCTGGATGACTCACTCCCCAACAAATGTCCACCATAACTTGTAGGAGCTTTAATTTCAACACCTGCTTGACTTACAAATGAGCGAGAGCCACACTGCTTTTGCCCTAGACTAGAAGCATGTTTAGTGAACAACTCTTAGAAAGTCCTTGCATCTGACAATGTAATGTAGGCTTCCAGAAGCCCTATTTCCTCCAACCTTAAATGAGAATAATAATATTGATTTGCTTGCTCAAAGTCTCCATGGGTCTGGAATTCACATCAAAACACATCCTTCCTCATCTCCCATTCCTGTGCTAAAATCATCAGCCTAAGAATGAAGTCACGGAGGTCTTATAGATTGCATTCTTTTATCATTGTTAACATTGCAATTAATGATATCTTGATTTTTTAAAAAAATCATTATATTTTGCATTACATAAGCAATATATTTTCCTCAATTATGGGATATGATATACCGTAAACAATTATGGTATCAAGTTTTTTAAGCATCAGAGAAACAAAACTCATGACATTATGGAATATAAGAATAAAGAATGACAGTATCGCTGTGCTATTTTAAGAAATAATAAATTTAGATGCATCTTAGACGCTTGCAATGTGAAAGAGATGTGTAATCATCATACAATTAAATAAAATTATTATGCTATCTCCAGCTTACACACATATAAATAGAAGATCTGGGAATTATATCAAAGCTGCTTGATTCCAAAGACATGCTTTTTCTACTGTGGCATGAAAATTCCATCAAAACTCAGAGCATTATCAAAGGGAATGACCCTTTGGTGATATTTTTAAATGGTATAAACGCCAGGAAAATTAAGACAGAAAAAAAATGGTGATTTGATTGATTACAAGCATGCATGGAGTCTCATTATGGTTGTTCTTCTGAGAACCTGACAGAGTGAAAAAATTGGAAAGGACCCATATATCATTCAGTCCAGAGATTGTTTCAGCTGGCCTGGGTGTTGCTGGGGAACTGACATTTTTTTAACATCACCACATGATGCTACTGTCCGGGCAAATCTGAGACCATTTAGCCCCAGGGCATTGATTCTCAAAGCTGGTCTCCAAGCATCAGCAACAGCAGCAGCACCTGGGAACTTGCTGGAAATGCAACTTTCTTGGGCTCCACCCCAGCCCGCTTGAATCAGTAAATCCAAGGGTGGTGCCAACAGCCTGTTTTTTCAAGCCATCTGTGTTATTCTTAAGCCTGCTAAAGTTTTAGAACCACTGCCCAGTAGGATACAAAACAGTAGAAATATGCGGCGGGGGGCAGAGGGAGAGTGGAACAATAAAAGTATGGGGAGCGGGAGAATATGGAGGAAGAGATACTCATTAATCTTCCCTGAAATGAAATGCCAGGGTGGCAACAAGGTGACGTAAGACAAACATTTGCTTCCTCAGTTTCCTTCTACACTCTGTAGAAAACAATGCTGTAACGTCTGTTTGCCTTGTGCAGGAATCTACTCCCTCCCTCTCCCCAGTGTCACTGGGTATTTTATTTTGTGTGTATCCAAAGGGAGGAGAAATACTATCATTAGCAATCCCTGCTTTCTCTCTGTCCTGCAAAGACAGCGATGGAAGGAAAAAGAGTCACAGAGTGGTCTTAATAAGATCTCAGACTTTGGACTGAACTGGGCTTCAGTCCTGGCTCAGCTACTCAGGGTGATAACCTGGGAACATCTTCCAGAATACTGACAAATGCCAGTTTCCCCCGGTTATTTGTGGTGGCTCTAATTCTTGTTTATCTAAGCTGCCAGTCAGTGCTTTTAACACTTCCTAATAATCACAGCTTCTCCATCCCCATTCTGGGCGCTGACAAGGCTGTTTCTTCCCTCACAGGTCTGCTGTACAGGTTGGTAAATCAGTCTTCCTAGAGCTGAGACCAGACTGCTGGGCAGGGTTTCATATTCAAATTTTCCAAGTTACTCCCTCAAATGACAGTCTGTGTTCTTAATAAATGTCTCGATTAATGAGCTTTTATTTTCCTTCAGCCAATGGGCCACCTGCACAATGACATTCATCTAATCAAACAGATTCTGAACATCCACCTAAACATTCACTCCTGTTTTTGTTCTTATTTCCCCTCTGATAATTGACTCTGAATCCTGAATATTTGCACTGGTGCTTGTAATGGCCAGGAGGAAATCATATAGGCAAATGTTACCTCAATACTTTTAAAGTTTCATTTTTCTCACTTCTTAGGTTACTCCTCATCCTACCTCCAAGTTATGACCAAATTCCTTTGCAAGATATTCAAGATATTTCTCGATTTGTTGTCAGCCTACAACCCAAATCCACATGCATCCAGACATCCCATGGACTGGAAGAGTTCTCTGTTTCCATCCCAGCCCATTGAATCCATGGTCATTCTTCAAGACTCCCACCATTTGTACCCAAAAGTCTTTCCTCTTAGTTTCCAGAGGGGATGTTCCCCCCTTTGTCAGACTATGCTTCTGTACTAGGGAAAATACCACTCTCACTCTAGCTATCATTGTTTCAATACTAATATATCTTTCTGGCTAAGCTTGAAAAAATGTTAGAGTAAGGTCATGACTGTTAGTCTCTATACATCTCAGACATTAGTACAACCTAAGAACAGGCTCTGTAAACTTGTTGAATTGGATTTCTCCAAATAATGCCACAATTTTTCACAATGACATCATCTTCCTAAGTTTTTAGCTAAATGTTGGTTGGGACCATGAAGCATCCTACCCTCTGTAAACTTACTAACCCTTTTTCCTAATTATTTCAAGATCATGACTTCCAGACTTGGCATAGCTCTCCCGTTGTTCTTCTGCTAAAGATCTTGCCATTTCTTCTCTATTTTCTTCAGAGACTACTCTTCTTTTGTCCTCTTTTGTCTTCTTTTGTCCTCATGAATTTCAATCACTTTCTAGAATTTTGAATTGTAATTTCTCTTTGTTATTTGCTATTTACTTTCCCTGGGCACTGTAGTTCATTGCCATGATTTTAATTATGTAAACAGATAGCTCCCAAATCTATACTTCCAGTCTACATCTCTTCTCTGAACACCAGAAATTGTCCCAAGGGCTGGAATAAAGCAGATCCTCATTTAAGTGTTTTACAAATGAATGAATGAATAAATAAATGATAGCTTAAGTGTGTACCTAGTCTTAGAAGGCTTTAAATGTTCAGACGAATGTTCAAATTTATGCTTTAGAGCAGCACTGTACAATAGAAGCCATATATTTAATGTTAAATTTTCCAGTAGTCATATTTAGAAAGCAAAAGAAATAGGTAAAATTAATTTTAATAACATATTCATTTAATCAAATATATCTAAAATATTATATTTTCAACTTATAATCTATGTAAAACATTATTAAAATGATCTTCACATTCTTTTTCATATTGTCTTTGACTGTGTGCATTTAACACTTACAGCTCATCTAGATTCAATGCCAAATTCAGTTCTTCAGCCACACTAACTACATGTCTAGGGCTCATTAGCCACTCATAGCTAGTGACAATGTATTGGACAGAACAGCCATAGCGAATGGAAGTCATTGAAGGTCCTAGAGCAGAAACAAATACAAGAAGATGAGGTTTTTGAAGTAAGATAAAAACATATCCTATCCTTACTTAACTGGCACCATTAATCTTTTCTGTTTGCTTAAACAGACAGTTCGCTATCTTTTGCAACACAGCAAAAAGGCTGCACCAGCAGGAGAAAGTGGCAATTATTAAACAAAATAAAACTTAAATATTATTAAAGGGTCCATCAGCTTGAGGTTGATTTCTGTCATGAATTTAAAGACTTAGCTCTTCTCTCCCACTGTATTTTATTGCTACCTATTTTTATGTACATGATTTAATACACTGAGAATCTACCTGTTTTACGAAAGTCACCTCTTTCACTTTTTCTCTCTCACACAGTCGTTGTCTATCACATACTATAAGAGTGTGGAGAGGAAATTGAGAAACAATGAAAATTGATCTGACCTGATTATGAAAAGTCATATTTCAGTCTAAAATAATAAAAGAAAAACGATGTCATAGAAAGTCAGTGTGTCTCTTGCTAGATATGCTGCCACACCACCTTGATAAAAATAGCATTTCCTCCTGCTATATAGTATGGGGACTGAGTCAGTGACTCAAAACCATCTGAGACTCGTCCTGAGGTTTGGGCTTTCTGGTCACAGAGATGCAAAATGCCTTCTGCCTTCAGCTTACCTCCTGGTTTTTCACCTTGACTTTGTCCTCAGTCCCACGTCAGATCAAGAAAACCAGGCAACAGCTTGAACGAGGCAAGGTGTGTAATATAAATACAATGAAATCTCTGCCCAGATAACTCCTATCAATCCTCTTGGGCTTTGAGCCACACCACATCGATTTTTTTTTTTCATTTTTTCTAGGGGAGCTGACTGCACATAGATTTCACTGGATTTATATGACTTTTTCAAGCCACTAGGATACCAATTAACAAAACTCTAATGCACTACAAGACAGCGTGGCCTGAAATAATTAATGCGGTTCTGTGAAGACCTAAATCCTGAGGAACATTTTATCCTCTGGTAGGATGATCTGGGGCTGTTGACCCTCTCTGCAAGAATGAAGTAGGAATTGCATTTAAGCTGGCTCCTTTTCCATCTCCCTGTTGCTGCCCTGAAACCCTTTTGAATACCAGCTACCTCTTGCCTGTTTCTGATTTTGGAAAAGGAAAATGGAGAAAAAAACAAGCCCCTAGCTTTGTAACATCAGTGTGGGTTTTATTATTTATTTTTATTTTATTTTTTTAAAGGTTTGCTCTTTATTTTAAAATTGATTTTTGCTTTCTTTCAGAAAGAGATTTTATTTAACATAATTACTATCATTATTATAAGTACTCTTCCTTTTTCCCCCTAATGTGTGATAACGAGATTTCCTGTTTGTTGATGCTTTTACAAGATTTTTTTTTATCAAAAATGTTGCAGTACTCATGTATACAAAAATCAAAAATGTTCTCAAGAGCAAATGAATATGACTTGAAACCTAGAGGAGGCTGGAACAGCTGAGGACAAGGGGACAGTCTCGTCTTCTGTCTTTCTGAAAACAAAAGAAAGAATTTCAGAGTTTCTTCAAATTAATCATTACATTAGTTTACACTGCATCCTTAGTTATAGTTACTACTTCCCCTAGAGGAATTCTCATTCATAAATAGATAGTATTGCATATGCCTACTTGGGGCTATAAATAGTCTGATCAGCATCTCTGAGGACACAGTACATAGGAAATAACTAGGAAAAGAGATGAACAGGATTTTGGGTGAGGATCGCTATTTATCATTATTTGAAAGACAATGATATGGATATTCTGAGATGCCAGGAGGAGCGGTTACAGGGAGTCAAAAAGAGAAAGATTTTGTCTCAGTAGATGAAAAGAAAAATCTGTTGAAAAGGAAAAGTGCCTCCACCATCACACGCCTCCCCTGCCAGAAAAGAGTAAACAGCCTTTAAAAAGGGAGATCCATAGAGTCACTCAAGAAGTGATTGGACATTCATATTTGGAAAATATTAGAGGGAATTTAAGCATCATAAGGGAGTGACAATGAAAAAAGTCTTCTTTCCCTTTTAATCGTAAAATTATGGGATTCTGTGTATAGAGAGATCTCTTGCAATCAGAAATCCTAAGCCAACTTGTTTCATAGTAGGAGAATCCTTTGAGGGAGAGGGACCATTGGTGACTGAGTGTTAACACATGTGCAGCAATCTCCATTTGGAAAAGCTATGAGGAGGACAAGGTAGTGCTACAGAGAGCTGTGGACATCAGCATCATGCCTATACAGTCTCTGAATCCATGACATGTTGAAAAAAAGAGTTGTCAGGTGATTCTTACAAATTGCCTTCCACATTTAAGATTTCCTAATGTAGAAATAACTCTGTGGTCTGATGTGGCACATCAAAACACAGAAATAGCACTATTGATGGGTCCTGCCTGCAACATAAACAGAACAGATTAAGGTTGGCCAGGAGTAACACTCCTTTTCTAGACCCATCAGCATCTGCTCAATCAGATGACCTAATAAAAACAGCATACAGAGGCAGTTCATAGCCTGGGGGTGTTTTGTGGGGGATGGATTAGATGCTGCTAATGAAGGCCAAGCAGACAGCTTAATGCCTGGGCTGACTCTGGGTGGCACGCCTGGCCAAGAAAAGCTCAGTAACTAAATGGCAAAGAGAACAGATGAGTCCTGTAATTGGCAAAACGGAAATGTACTGGGGGTGGCAATGGGGTTGGCAGAGTTTGGCAATAAAAATTTCAGTGTGATCATTCTCACATACTCTGTGGTGCTCAAATTCAAAAGCGTGACTCTAGGTTGCACTGAATCAAAATGTTAGAATTGGGTAATACATCCAAATCCCCACTCCACTGCTTCATTCACTTCCAAGATATCCTTGACAAGTAGTTCAGTCTGTGCTTGACTGTGTACAGAAATATTCAATTTTAAACTCTACAACTGTTCATTGAGTGTCTGCTGTGAATTGGGCCTGACCTCGAAATGAGGCATATAATTAAGAACATTTTCTACTCCTTAAGTAGCTTATAAGATGAAAGACAAAAAGAAAACAAACAAATAAAAACAATCAATTCCCAGCCAAGTAAACAAATAAATTAGCATAATAGTTTCAAAGAGATCTAAGTATTGTGAAAGAAACTGTCTGAAATAGAGAATGGGATGTAGGGTCTGATGATTCCTTTGACTTTAAAGGAAAGAATGATAAGGTATCAGCAACTCTGTGAGGAATCTATTCTAATGATGTACACTTCTATTTGTGGGACTTTTGTTTTTTCTTATCAAGCTTTTCCAGTTCAGCAAGCATTGCATTAAGTCAATGTATCCAGTGGATCAGATTCTGTGGTAGGCAGGAGACATAATTCCGCTCTTTCAAGGGCCTACTGTCTACTCTTAGAAACGACATAAAAGCCAACAAATACGCATTGCAATATGTCAATGTTAGAATTTTATATTAGATACATGTATAGCACAGTTGATGGTGGGAATCGTTTTTCCCATGGGAATTTAATACAAAAAAGTAATGGCCAATCAGTGTGATGCAGAATGGAGAATAATGAGGAGGGGAGTGGACCCAGAATCTGCAAAGATATGCATGAATGGTACAGAAAGGGATTTCAGGGAAGTGCAAGTGGTGTGAAGCAATTAAGTATAAAATGGGAGAGGTGGAGAAGAGAAAGATTTGGGTAGAGAGAAAGAGTGGCAAACGTCATACATGAAGATGACAGATAAAGGGCTTGGAATTGATCTTACAGGTGATTAGAGAGCTCTGGAAAGTTTAAAATGGGAATGCAATACTAGCAGAAGTAATAATAATAACAATAGGAAGAAGAGGAGGAGAAGATGGAAGAAGAAATAATAGTTATTGAACACATAGTATACAACAGGACTTGCATAAGAACTCCACATATAGTAACTCAATTTTTGCAAAAATCATGTGAAGAAACTGAAGCAGGGAGAGTTTTAAAAAATGTGTCCAGGAGCACATGGTTTAGCAGAGCCAAGGTTTGTACCAGGTAGTCTTGCTCCAGAGTTTGTGCCCTTTAAGATGCTGTCACTCATATGACCCTGTTCATCATATGTTTAGGAGTCACCTTAATGACTATGTATGTTAGTTGTATGTTTAAGAATCAGATTATAGACTCTGTTAAGGATGGGGTTATGGGAACATTACAACAGTCCAGGCATAAACAATGATAAAGATCCAGATCTACCTCTTGTTTCTCCTATGTAGTAGTTCTAGTGTACCCAATTAAATAAAACACTATTCTTTTTGTAGTCTCTGCTCTGATGTAAGAAAAACATCTCCTTCCTGAATTTTATCTAGGACACTCATCCTCAGTTCCAGCAACTGTTTCTCATATCTTGTCTCTGTGTATATAAGTTCACTTTCTAATCACTGTTTCTTCAAATGCTCCAGATTGTAATATCACCCCTGCTGATGCCTAGGACATTGCCCAATATTCTAAATTATGTTTCTTCCATTGTGGGGGAAATAGAATAATTTAGTCAGGCTCCCTTGGCTCAGGTATGGTTGGGGGATAGAGCAGCACACTTCTTGTAAATAAGTTGTGTGGGTGGAGTTAGCGTGCAGGGGCACCCATGTATCTTTCTAGTTATTGCTTTTGTGTGTTCTGCAGTTTGAAGCAGGCGGGCCAGCAGAGAGCTGGTGTCTAACAACAGAGCATGTTTACTCTGCTGGAAGCTGCTCAGTTTCAGTTTTTCTTTGGACTTTGCCAGTAGCAGTTGAGTTTCTGAGTTTCTCTTTGTATTGCCTAGCTCCTAGACATATGTGTACTGAATAAAGACTATTCCTTCTTCAACCAAGGCTTCAAGGAGCTTTTTGCCAGTTACCTAGCTCATAGACCTGCATGTGAAGGGTTTGTGAATGGGCTCAAGGGGTCTGTGAGCTCCAGACCCTAGCTCTAGCTCTACAATTCGTGTGTCGGCAGGATTACAGTACAATTGGCGTAGTCTGCGACAGGATTCTGAGCAGGTACATGAGCCAAGAAGCCCTTGGAGAAGAAAGAAACGTGGCTACTTTTGAACATGTTGTGCCCTATGGCCACTTTCCTGTTGACTGGGATCTGCTTGCTGCTCACTGCACTGCAAGTCAGCATAGACCAGGTACTACAGCCGAAAACCCCTTGGGTGGTGGAGGAAATGTGGCTGTCCTTGAGCACGTAGTGCCCAGTGGCCACTTTTCTGCTGACCAGAGTTTGGCGTTTGCTCACTCTGCTGCAACTGATCAAGATTTGAAGCAGAAAGCAGAATTGTTGGCAATGACGTGCAGAGACTGGAAGATACCAAGCAGAAAGCAGAATTGTTGGAAGCACAGATGAATGTCCTAGAGGATGACATGCAGCATGCTGGCAGTAAAACCATGTGGATGGTGGCTCAAAGATGGGCCCTGCCTATAAAATGGGAAGATGTAGTGAATGCCTGTTGTGTTTGTCCAGTGTGTGCTCAAGAGAGTCCACACCTCTGGTAGATGCCTCATGCAGAAGGGCAAATAACTCGAGGAAGGGTGCGTCTGGCTAGATTACAGGTGGACTTTGTCAGACCACTGCCAAGGTCAGAGAATTTCAGATACATCTTCACTGCTGTTGATACAGCTACTGGTCTTTTGTTTGTATGGCCTTGTAAGGCCCCAGACCAGGTAAACACTGTGAAGGCATTGAATAGCCTTACTGCTATGTATGGCCAGCCTGTAGTCATAGAGAGTCATAATGGAACCCCCTTTACTGGACATGGGGTTCAGAGGTGGGCCTCGCAGTTGTCCATTCAGTGGAAGTTACATGTGCCATGTCATCCCCAGGTGGTGGGAATGATTGAACGGTACAATGATCTTTTAGAAAAGGGACTAAGGCTATCTACCCAACCCCCATCCCTGAAGGGGTGGATACGGTGGTTATGGCTGACAGTCAGGATTCTAAATGAGAGACCCCACAAGGGTGGGCCCTCTCCAGTGGAAGCTCTGTTGCATAGGGCTGCAACACCTGTACAGCTGTGAGTCATTATTGAAGATGAGCTTTTGAAGCCAGGATATGGTAAGAATGGGAATATTCTCTTACCGGCCCCAACCTGTTTGCAACAGGGACAAACAGTACAATGGGGAGGGCCTTGGAGAATAAAAGCCCCCCATATATGCTGGGTTGGCTTAATAGGGCCTTGGGGAAAAAGATTAGAGGGAGGCTTACAAGTTTCACCTTGGGTGACAAGTACCTGGCCTCCACGAGTAAAGGTAACATGGCCAGGAACAGATAAGTGCTCTATTCTAAAAAGCAAATTTATATTATCACTGTGGCCAATTATGAGTTCCCCTATACTGTTACATGTAGAACCTATAGATCCCACAGTGTTAGCAGATAAAGTATGGTATCATAAACCAGGTAAGATACCTATTCCTGCAACCATCCTTTCTCAGGATGGCAGACTGGCATGTACCTTACCAGAGGGGTGAGAACTTCCCTTATTGGTAACAATAACCCTTCTGTCTTTTCACCCATAGTGTTCTGGTTGCAGGCACTGCACCAGAGTCGAGTGGATATATACATTCATTTGCGTGGTCATCTACTGAGTATGCACCGAACTTCACATCAGTATGACTACAAGATTCCCATGGAAAATCACACCAATGATGACTACTGACCAGACATGTATGACTAAAGGACAGAACTACAGGACAAGCAAGGACAAGCCTTAAGCCATATAGAACAGACAATAGGTTGTATAAATAAAAGTGTCATTTATCTTCGCTAAGGGAACATCGCAGATTTTTAATGTGTAGACTATACGGCGAGGGACCCTGAAGGGGTGGATTGCAGGGAAAATAGAATAATTTAGTCAGGCTCCCTTGGCTCAGGTCTGGTTGGGGGGTCAAGCAGCACATTTCTTGTAAACAAGTTGTGTGGGTGGAGTTAGTGTGCATGGGCACCCATGTATCTTTCTAGTTACTTTTGTGTGTTCTTCAGTTTGAAGCAAGCTGGCCAGCAGAGAGCTCGAGTCTAAAAATAGAGCATGTTTACTCTGCTGGAAGCTGCTCAGTTTCAGTTTTTCTTTGGACTTTGACAGTAGCAGTTGAGTTTCTGAGTTTCTCTTTGTATTGCCTAGCACCTAGACGTGTGTACTGAATAAAGACTATTCCTTCTTCAACCAAGGCTCCAGGGACCTTTTTGCTGGTTACCTAGCTCATAGACCTGCATGTGAAGGGTTTGTGAACGGGCTCAAAGGGTCTGTAAGCACCAGATCCTAGCTCTACCTCTACAATTGGTGTCGTCAGCAGGATTATGCTACATCCATGTATAAGGCCAATCACTCCTAGTTGTAATATACAGTGTGAGCTATATATTCAATCTTCCTTGTGGTAATTTGTGAAGTTTGAACAAGTGTGAAATATCCTGTAGGTCTCTCTCTTGAATATCATTCAAAGGATTCCAAAAGACACCAGTGCTTTCAAGATACTCTGATTTTCCGACCCTTTTTAACCTCACAGAGAATGCTTTTGGTTTCATCAAAACCTATGGCAGATGTTCAGAAAATAATACTATCTCAATCTTGTTGCGTCTATGCACTATATCTGACACTGTGTATATTAGCCAGGATTTTAAAATGTTTCAAGTGTCAGAAATGCAACTAACCTTAGCATAAGAATGTTTATTGGAATATTCTAGAAGAGTTCACATTCCTGCTCTGAATGTACACCCTTTCTAGCAACTCACCTCAGAGATTCTTGCATTATGTAGTGAAGTTCCACATTTTACACCACAATGCTATCCTGCCTCTTGAAGTTTCTGTGGGCTGACTATGAGATTTAAAGCCTGATTTGAACTTTCCAGATACAAAGTAAAATTATACATAATAGAATGCCAAGAACTAGAATTAGGGACTAAGACCTTTCTCCATCCTTCTCTTTTCATTTTTTTGTTTATGCTTCCATTGAGCTCCTCTTTTCTACTACAGAAAGAACCCTTTCATGTCATGGAGAGGAAGTCTACCAACATCCATAAATCTATATCCTTTTGGCTTGCAATCCAGAAGCCAACAGTTCCACCTCACTTCTCAATGGAAAAGGAAAAGCAAGGAAGAAAAAGTCTAATTGATCTATTTTGGGTTCTATGATCCACCCACTTGGGAATGGAGCACAGTAATCCACAAAGAAGACTCCATGAATCAGAGGAGGTCTTCAAATAACAGGGGGTGCAGTCATAAAAACAGTGGTAGTAGAAACACATTTTCTGTGAAGAAAGAGGGAAAGAAAGAAAGAAGGGAAAAAAGAAGGAAGAGAGAGAAAGGAAGAAAAAGAATGAAGAAAGTGGGAAAGGAGGAAAGACAAAAATGAAGGGAAGGAAGGAGGGAGGGGGAAGGAGGGAAAACAGTTGCCATCACTCACAATCATGTTAGAAAAGAGTTTTGCATGATCTAGTCATGTTGAAGATGCTTAATCTTTCATTCCTGACAATGCCTCTTAGAGAAACCTTTGCACTATACAACAGGATATGTACATGGATGTTCATAACAATTTTTTCTGTAATAGCTGAAGTCTAGGCCCAGAAGGTCCATCAGCAGTAGATGTGTGAATAAATTTCAGCATATTCACCTAACTTTTGCTGTAATAATATAGCACGGAAAATGAATAAATCTAGCTACCTGTAACAAAAGAATAATCTTATTTATATTAGATTGGCCAAAGGAAGGAAGGAATAAAGGATAAATGTATTCAAATTCCTCTTAAATAAAGTTCAAAATAGGAAAAACTATACTATATTGTTTAGATCAATATGTATTATATCATTGAAAGGTAATATAGATCCAATATAGTATTTCTTTACTGGTGGTAAAACTAGAAAAATAACAAGCAATTATCACAAAACTTATAATGAGGTTTACTTTTACGTGAAAGCAGTGAGATTATTATCAAGTAAGAATATATGGGGACTGCTATGATGATAGCAATAATCACTTTTTTAACTTGAATAATAATTACATGGAATTTCTCATTATACTAATTTGTTTAACTGGATGCTTATTGACTTGTTGGTGTATTTCGGACATTTTGCCATTAAAGAAGAAGAAAAAGTAATTTTCACCGCACCCTCTTATGACTATGGGATTTTGAGTGAGAGATGTCCATGATTCTCAGTCCAAGGCATAATAATTTACTGACATTAGTCAAATTGCTTCATCTCTTTGTCCATAATTTCCCTCATCACATAATTAAAATAGTAAAATGATGATAATAAAATAGCAATAATAATGACAATAAAAACAACAACAATACCATTAACAATAACATCAACAACATTTACAAAGTTCTGAGATCAAATCTAATAATTTGGTTGACATAATAAGTATTCAAAGAAATATAATCTTTTTGCACTTTCTAGTAATTATAATAGAAAACATTTCACGGAAGTGTATTGCTTTTTGTTCTGCTCTCTGCCAACACTAGATCCTTATCTTTGAGTTCTTTTAATTATGAAATAAATGTAACCAAGCAATGCTTATTTGGGCATCTATAGTATTTTAGGAACTGTGTCCATTGATGGGGATCATATTTAAAAAATAAAATACTGTTCTGTAATAAGTTCATCATATAGACTGGATTTTTCCCTCAAACTCCACATATTTCCAGTGCTAGGACACATAAGATTTATCTGTGGCAGTGTCTTTGTGTAATATTATCCCACAGTCCTATAGTCTTGCGAAATTTTCAAAATGAAAATATTTTAACCACAATTGATTAAGACCACTTCTCCTCCTATTCTAACTTGTCGTACATCACACTTTATCTCATGTCGGGTGGCATTAGAGTAGCTGTGGGCACTGCTGTCATCCAGCTAAGGGGAAATTGAATTGAGAATATATTTAATTTATATTTAAATAGAATGTAGTTACATGATTTACCATCTTGTCTGAATATAATTAGGTTAGTTTTGGCTTTCTAGTTTAGGCGTAGTTTCCAGGAATCCTCCTAACCCAAGCTTTTCTGACTCTCCTGATATCACAACACAAAGGTGTGGGAACAGACACCATACCCTAATATGAATGTACCTTATGAATCCCAGCACTCAAAGTATGTAGGCAATGGGGAGAAAAAAGATTTGAAATATGGGAAGCAAGAAGCTAGTCAATGGCATATTTAATTATTAAAACATCACATTGCAAAATAGTAAGCACAAAATTCAGTTCCTATTAATGTCTGGTTAATTAGGTCTTCCCTCCTATCAGAAATATACCAATTATCCAACATTTAAAATAAAGATATAGAATGACAAATAGATAGGCAGCTAGATAGATAATTTAATATTCATCACATGAGATATAATTTTTTAGAGTCCCTAAATTTGTAGAGTACAAACCTGTAGTAGTTTTACATGCCACAAAAAGTTTGTGTTTGAAGTCTCGTGTTTTACACATTCCTAATTTGAATTTTTAAAAAGATCAAGCATACTAGAGGAGATAATTGGTAATGTCTATTCTTTCTACATTAAAAATATTAAAAATTTGTTACCTCAGTAGGCATATCTTTGAATAAGGTATATCAATGGTCAATAAGCACATACAAAGATGTTTAAGATTATTAATCATTAGGGAAATGCAAAATAAAACCACAATGCGATACCACTTCATGCCAGCTACAATGATTATTATCAAGAAGGCAGACGATCACAAGTTCTTGGGAGGATGTAAAGAAATTAGAACCTTCAAACACTGTTTGATGGAATGTGAAATGGTACAGCAGCTTTAGAAAATAGTCTTGTAGTTTCTTAAAATGTTAAACAGAGTTACCACAGGGCCCAGCAATTCCACTCCTAGGTTTATAATCAGGAGAAATAAAAACATATGTCTACTTATAAAAGTGTACATAAATATGAATAGCAGCAATATTCATAAAATAATGTGGAAACAACCCAAATGTCCATCAGCTGAATAATAGATAAATAAAAAGTGGTAAGAGCATACTATGAGATATTATTCTCACTAAAAAAGGAATAAAGTACTAATACATGCTTTGATATGGACAAATCTTGAAAACATTATACTAAGTGAAAGACACTAGTCACAAAAGACCGCATATTGTATAATTTCATTGATATAAAATGTCTAGTACAGGCAAATCTATAGTGGTTTCCTAGAGGTGGGGAAGTAGAGAAGATGAGAAATGACTGCTAATGGGTACTGGATTTCTTTGTGGGGTGATAAAAAATCTCTAAAATTCTTTACTGGCATCGTTACAGAACTTTGTGAAAAATAATAAAACCTAATGAATTGTATACATTAAACGAGTATGGTATGTGAATTACATATCACTAAAGCTATCAAAAATATGTTATATAATAAGGTGACCAAAGAGTACACAAACAAAATAGAAAGTAAAATTAGAGGCTCATCATTTATTTAATTTATATATTATGCTATTTCACAGATTCAAAGATGTCAATTATATTTGTTAGCATATTAACTTTTTAGCTGGTAATGACTTTTTCTATCATCCTAAAAAAATCATGCTCACTTCCTTACCTAATTTTTATTTTGCAATTTGAAGAGGGATGCAGATGGTATAAGTTTCAGGTTGCAGAAACTCCAGCTCTATTCATTCTGGGAAGATTCTGAAGACTCTCATCTGAGTTGAACATTAAAGAGAGGTAATATATATACATTTTTTAGACCTCTGAAGCCAGGAAAAGAATTATAAGGGACGTGTATGCCAAACAATTCCCAGATATCTCACAAGGCTGGGAAAAATTTTCGCTCTGACATAGAGTAGAGAAACTTCATTGAATCCATAGGACATTTAGTAGAGATCCTCCAAAGGGTCATTCCTGAGGATTGGAGAAAAGCTAACAGAGTAAAGGCTATTCTATTCATTCCTAAAAAAAAAAAAAAAAAAAAGCCTAAAAACAAATTTCGAAAAGATTAGCCTGATATGCATGTAAATTTACTGTTTACTCTCTGTGTTTCTGCCAGAATTAAATCAAAACTCTTTAAGCAAAATAGAAAAAATCAGCACTTAGAAACATAATATTCACAATATCCAGACAAACAAAACTTTTCAGAAAAAAAGCTTATAGTAATTTTTACCAAGAGACATACATTTAAAAAAATAGTAAAGGAAGTTATTCAGAATATGAAAAAAATAATCCAGGTGGCGTTCTAAAGCTATCATACAAATGAAGAGCAGTAGAAATGATGAGTATGTGGGTGAATATCAAAGTTCAACAAAGCATTATAAAATATCTAAAGAAGCAAGAACATGTCACCAATAGCCAAGAAAAAAATAAGTCAGTAGAAACAGACCCAGAAATGACAGGCATGGTGTAGTTAGAAGATAAGGATTTAAAAAGTTATCATGAATATACTCAATAACTAAAAGTAAAACATAAGTGTACACAGAGAAAAAATGGAAGATATAAACTAAATAGGACACTATAGAAATGAAAAATACAATATGACAGAGGTAAACTTATTTGAACTTAACAAAAGATTAGATGCTGCAGAAGAAAATATCAATTAACCTGAAAAACAGAAACAAAAGAAAATTAAACTGAGTCAGGGAAAGGAAAAAATGGAAGAAATAAATAGAGGATCAGTGACTAGTAGGACAATATTAAATGGTTTAACATAAATGGACAGTTTTTGAATTATCAGGGAAAAAGTGGAATAAAGAGATAGTGCTAAAAAGTTTTCCAGTTATAATTAAAACTAAAATACCACAAATCTGAGAAGTTCAGGAAAACCTATGGTGGAAAAAAAAAACAAAAAACAAAAAACAAAGAAGATGTCATGAAGGCACATCAAATTTAAATTTGTGAAAATCAGAGATTAAGATAAAATAATGTAACAATCCAGAGAGAAGAAAGAGACATTTAATAAGGAACAATAAAGAAAAAATTACAATCCTTTCAGAAACAATACAATCTGGAAGACACTAAAAGAATATAATTTAAATGCTGGAATAAAAATGAAGTGATGCTAAACTTCTATACGTCATTAAAATGTTCTTTAAAAATTGAAGGCAAAATACATAATTTTTCAGACAAATGAAAGCTGAGAAAATTTGTTAACAAGAGACATTTATAAAAAACAAAGAAATATCATCAGAATAGTGTAGAATATGGAAGAATAATGTAGAAAGTATACTGAAGCTAGAAATAGGAATGAAGAATATCAGGGATGGATGTGGGTAAATGTGACATAATTTTTGTTAAGCTTTTCAAATATAATTTCAGCATATAATGTTGCAGAAATGTTTTTAAAATAATTATTCAGATCTAATTCACATAAATTGTACCCCCCTTGAAGTGTATGCTACAGTGGTTTTCAGCATATTTACAAACTTGTGCAACCAACACCACTGCATACCTCCAAAACATTATGCAGAAATACCAAGATGTGTAAGACATAATTCTCAGATAAAACTGAGAAAATCCAGATCATCAACCCTCATCACCTTGGACACAAACCCACTTTGTAACTGTGTGTTCTGCTCTTTCCTTGGAGTGTGATCAAGCAATAAAGAGTAATTACTGGAAAAAATATAAATCTCTGCTTAGAGCAAAGCTGATAAGAATGTATTATGAGGCTTATAACTTATAAAAAACTAAAATGTATGACAGCAATAGCAGAAATGGGGATGGATGGAAGAGAATATTGTAAGTTGTACATAATGTTAATTATAATATTACATTTTTATTGTAAGTTATATTTTTGTAAGTTGTACACTATGTGTTAAATGGTATACTATTATCTGAAAGTAGACTCTGAATAATTGAAGCCATATATTGCAAACTGTAGAGAAGCTATTAAAAGTAACACAAAAATAGCTAATTAATAATGGATTTTTTATAACACCATGGTCAAGGGTTTCAGTCCCCTGTATGGGTCAGTTCCCCCCCCCCAAAAAAGTATATAAAATGAAATATGTATATGCTCAATAAACAAAAACAAGTGAGGAAGAAGAAACAAGAATGAAGGAACAGAAGAGAAAACAGAAACAAATAGTAAAGTGGTGGACTGAAATCAACAAATTGATAGATACATTAAAAGCAAATGATCTAACAGTGCCAATAAAAATTTCTGAGATATTTAGAATGTTCTATATCTGCAGTGTTCAATACAGTGCGGCTATTGAATGTTTGAAATGTGTCTGGTGTGAGAGAAGAAATAAATTTTTTAGTAGATGTTACTTCTTAAACATTTAAATTTACAGAAAAAGTGAAGAGAAGAGGAAATAGTCCTCATTTATGAGGGTACGTCAAAAAGTTTGTGAAAAAATAGAATTGAAAGGTCATATGAATCTTTCCAGGACTTTTTGACATACCCTTGTATTTTCTTTCACTCTGTGGCTTGGCTTGTTTTCCCACTCCCTTAACAATGCCTTTCACAGAGCAGAAGTTTCTAATATTCAAGAAGTCTAACTTCTCATTATTTTATTTCATGGATTATGCTTTTGATGTTGTACCTACATGGTCATTGCCAAGGCCAAGGTCACCTAGATGTTTTCCTATATTATCTTTTTAATTTTTATTTTTATTTAATTTCTGTTAATTAATATTTAAATAACCACAAGTTGCTAGTAGTTGTAATGCTGAACCACACATTAAAAGAGAGATTTTGCAGTTAGATGATAATGTAAAACCTAAATATATGCTGTGTCTAAGACATGAACTAGATATAAAGATGCAGATATGTTAAAAGTAGCTAAGGTAAATGTAAAGTATAGGAAAAGATAAATCATAAAAACACTAATCTTAGGAAAGCTCAATTGGCTCCCAGAGAAAGCAGACCACAGATAAGGGAATTCAGTGCAGATAGGGTATAAGGTGTTAGGTACAAAGCTTTAATTATAAAGACAAAGAATTTATAAGAAGAAACCATAAAGTCTCCCAAGTATATTCACACATAAGGGAGCTTCAAAACACACACAACAAAAACCAACAGAACTGAACGGAGAAAGAGAAAATACGTAAGTACAGCTTTAGATTTCAACACTCTGCTCTCTGTAATTAACAGACCAAGCTTGGTTAATGGACACAAAACAGCTAGATAGGAAAAGTAAGTTCTATTGGTGTACAGTTGAGCTAGGCAGCTATAATTAATAATTTACTTCATGTAATCAAATGGCTAGAAGAGAGATCAAACGTCCACATCACAAAGAAATGATTAAGTTTTGCAATGAAAAATATGCTAATTACCCTGACTTGATCATTACACATTGTATACACATATTGAAATATAACTCCATACCTCACAGATACGTATAAACACTATGTTTTATTTAAAAAATAATTAATTAATTAACCCCGAAAGCAAAAAAAAAAAAAAGAAAAGAAAAATCAGGGAGAATATGCAACATTTGAACCATGCTATCAATAACCTTTACTAACCTTTATAGGATGTTCCGCCCAACCAGTAAAATACATATTATTTCAAGTACATCTGGAACATTAACCATGGTAGATCATATGCTGGGCTAGAAAAGTATCGCTAAATATAAAATGATTTAAATAATGCAGAATATGTTACCTGACCAAAAAAATAAATAAACTGGAACTCAATAAAAAATTGATACCAGGAAAAAATTTCCAAATATTTGGAAGCTAAAGCAAACAGATAAATTAAGATTTCACTTGGGGCATTAGAAAATAAGTTAAATCAAATGAAAATAAATATACATGTTATTAAAATGTAAGAGATGTAGCTTAAGCAGTGTTTAGAGGGTAAATTTATATTTGATAAAAAACAATTTAAAAATCAAGGACCTAAGTTCTATACACCTTCCGTATGCCCCAGCATTTCCAGATATTTACCCAAGAAAGTGAAAACATATGTCCACACAAATATATGTACATAAATGTTCATAATAGCTTTATTCATATGAGCAAAACAATAAAAACAACACAAATGTATATCAGCTCTTTCATGAACAAATAAATTGGAATATATACATATAATGAATCCTCAGCAATAAAGAATTCAAACATTGATACATACAACAGTGCTGCTGAATATCCATATACATTGTACTGAGCAAAAGAAGCTATTAAAGACTTCTGCATAATCCTATTTATATGACGGTCTCAAAGTCATATGTTTAGGGATAGAGAACTGATCTTCATGGCCTGAGGCCAAGGCTTGGGGAAGGGGAGACTATCTGCAGAGACATGAGAAAACTTTCTGAGCTGATAGAAATGTTTCAAATGCTGACTGTGGTGGTGGTTATATTATGCATATATTTGCCAAAACTCATTGGACTATACACTTAGAATGTGTGAGAATGTGTGAATGTTATTATATGAAAATTACAGTCAGCAGAGTTTCTTTAAAACTATTGAAAAAAGTAGGGATTTTGGAATCCAAAGCCTCAAATTGATTTTTATGCAAATATCAGCTAGGTTATGTAAGGAGTATAACTTACTACCTCTGTATCTGTACCTTATTTAAAAATTGTAAACAATATTTACCTTTCTCTTTTGAGGTAGGAACAATTCAAATTGTTCGATCAATATTGCAACAGCACCTTTTTCCTTCTTGAGTTACAACCAACCTTTTGTAATGTTTGTACTTGTAAAGGCTTTCAAGTAATGATACAACTACCTACTGCATACTATATTTTCACATTCCAGCATGTGCTTTATACTCACACCAGGTCCTGCCTGGCATTCCTTCTATTTTGCAGGCTTCAGTGTGAAGGCCTGCATGTACGAACTATTGTAGTTCACTTCAGTTCTCAGCAGTTCACATGTAAGACATTTAAACACTTTTAAATTTTCAGTCACTATTAGCAGTGACAGGTACCACCCCAGGTGCCTTGGGCAACTTTTCTGAAAGGTCAGACATAAGCACATTCATTCCTGTACATTCTACACCCCTTCTCCCCTAGCACCAAGCCCAATTACTTCTGTTTTGTATGTCAGTATCTTCATCAGTACTGCATAACAGGAAGCACAATAAACTTAGGTGACAATTTTTAGCTGGCGGCAGGTCTGATTAATGAGGCAAGGCTGAAATTAACTTTTCCTCATGTCATGTAGATTTCCCAAGTCATGTAAAATTCCCCTTGTTATGCTCCCCATTAACATCTTCACCACCAATAACCACACCGAAATTTAATGTACTTTTTACTGAAACAGGCATCCATCCATGTCCTATTATCCTGTAAATAAAATGTGACATGATTTGATATTAACACAGATAAATTTGTCCATTTAGAGAGCTCTTTAGTCAATGCAATATTTCCTGATTGCATGTCTAGTATACATATATATGGATAGGCATATTATGTTAAAAATAATAGGTACATCTTGATGACAAAAATGGAATACAGATTAAGGAGGAAATCTCTGACAGGTCATTATTGTGAATGGCAGCAATGCCATATACATTTAAAAATAATCAACCATGTAACCAAAGGCAGAATGCCTTTCCCATTTAAAATTAATTTTCCAAAGAAACTGCTCAGCATGCTGAAATTGTTTTCAGGGCTCAATAATAAAAATGGCAAGTGTTCCAATTTCTCTCCGTTGTCTGTTTATATTTAAGAAAATCCATTTGGCCCAGAACCACAGAGCTTAACAGCAAATGTTGCACGTTATCATGTAATTAGAAATAAATACATTAAAATTCTGCTAATAGAAGATGTGCTTATAATAGAGTTAACTGACCAAAAAATAATCAGATTTTTCAAAATGTTAAAAGCATAATTACTAATTTTCTTATTGCCATGTGAAAACAGTGTTGTTTATTAGTTGTCATCCTCACTAAAAATTGTTAACACATAGTCAATTTATAAACTGGAAGCAATGAGATACATCAAATGAAGAAACTCTAGATCATTTATCTCCAGGACTAATAGGGATAAAATAGTATCTATTATTTAATAGCTGTTAATTATTATTGCTGTCATTAATATTCCAATTCTGCCTTGAGAGGTCATTGTGTCATGCTTTCTATTCTGGCTTACAGAGTATAAAGTCGTGCATTGTTTTTGGTTTAGCCACTGAGTAATTGTTGGCCTTGAGCAAATTAGAAGACTCTCTGGATGCATTTTGTTCTGCTTTTTAATGAAGTACCTTAATGTAGATAAAGATCCTTATCTGCTCTTATAGACTATAACTAAGTCAATGCCTGATGCACATCAAAATGTTCCCCAACCCAAAAGCATATTTGCACTTCTGTAGCACCTTTAGTGATATTATACAAAAAGTGATTGGATATTAACTCACATATTTCAGACATGATTTTTAAAAATGGCTTTAATATTTAGGTTCAAGGTGCATTCTCACATCCTCTAAATAATATCTTGGGGCATTCCTACTCAGCACATGGCCATCCTACATTATTTGTTTTCTCCATGTGAAACTAAGTCCAGTGGATGCATAATGAGCACCAACTGCATGCAAGCAAATGCTAATTATGAGCCCTATTTGGCAGATGTGTAAACTGAGGCTTATGGAGATTAAAATGAGTTGCCTGAGGACCAACAGTTTAGGAGTTATTGGTAACATGACTCTTTCTCTTTGTAAATATAAATTTAACTCTCATTTTAAAAACAAAACTAAAATAAGTGTAAAAGAAGATAAAATCTTCTCACCCCTACTTTCTCTCTTCAAATCCTATACTTCATAATTTTCTTGATTTCAGGCTCAATGGAAAATGGAAAGACAGAAGGTAGGAAGAGCAAATCAAGAAGATGAATTCTGAAACCAGCTCGGAAGCCTAAAAACATAGCCCTATCTGTATTCTCTGCATGGTCTCCTCTCTCTGGCTCCTCCCCTTGCCCTGTCCACACTGTCACACCCCTTGCCCTGGTGTCCAGCCCATCCCAGCTCAATGAGACCATTCCCTCCTCTGAGTTCAATAACACTTCAGAAGAGAATCTGACACACTTAAAGGGGAGCTTTGAGCTTTGCCTGGCTCACAGTGGTATGAACACTGGTTCAGTGTCTGCACAACCAAGTCCTCTCCCTTTTATGGGCTGCAGACACTGTTGAAAATTTAAGAGCTAGAACCTCATGATTAACAGTTTCGTTTAACTCTGACATACAGAAATTCCCAAGTGGTCCTACTTGCCTAATTTTTATAAAACACCTTTCCAAGTATAAATAATTCTCCATCTAGACTATCTAGACTATGGTCTTCTTGGGTGTGGCCATCAGACCTTGGTCCTGTCTGTGTTCACAATAACACTCGATAATGTCTATGAGCTCAGTATGGACAGGCATACCCTATGCCTAGCACAGTGCCAGAAACACACTAGGCTCACACAGAAGGCTTGTGGAATTACAGGGAAATATTTCCATTAAAAACTTCCTGTTTGGCTCACTTATTGCAATGGAATTTTAGTAACATAGGTGTTAGGCATTATCAAGTGTTACTGTTAAATTTATCAAGGGGCTGCATACTTAATTATAAAAATCCACAATTTTAGTAAAACTGGTTCTCTAACTCTGCTAGCTATAGCTCTGGTCTTGACATTGAGAAAAAAGCAGAAAAAAGCCTTGACTACAGTTACTGCCTTTTTTAAAAAAAAGATGCTGTAGCTGGATCTGTGCAATACGTAAGCATGTCTGATTGTGGTGGTAGGAAAAGCAGAAGTGTGATATCAGACAGACCTGGGTTTGGCCCCATCATGGTAACTTTACAAGCCAGTTCCCTTATTCTCCCAGTTTTTCCTATTTTTTGACATAAAGAGGGAAAGTGAAGTTTATCATTTCAGCTTTACTTTAGGATTTCAGATATCTTTACTAAAGCACCTGCACAGCAATGATACCTAATAGGTGTTGAATAATCAGTAGCTTCTATATTTTATTACTGTGATTTTATAAATATACAGAATATTGTTAAATATTTTATCCGGTATTTAGATTACAATTATATTAGCAAATATGTAGTCTGCAATTTCTTGTTGAAACATGTAGGGTAAAAGTTGTTGGACTGTAATAAATAAAATCACAACTTCTCAGGTATAAATAAATCCTGTAGTTTTATCTGATAGTAAGAATTAAAACTTTGTAAGAACTGAGAGGAGTAGGGGAGAGAGAGAGAGAGAGAGAGAGAGAAGAAAGAGAAACCTAGGGGGGGAAGCAGGCAAAGAAAAAGAAAAACTATATCATTTCAGTTTCTGAATAATTGCATTTAAAGAAACAGCACTAAGCTTACCTCGATCTTCTGTCTCAACATATATAACTTTTATCCATTTCTTTTTCTTCTTCAAATCTCCTGTTTTTCTGTTCTTTAAAAAAAAACAATTGTCAAAAACACCACTACCTCCTTCACAGGTTAATGTTCAGCCGAGTGTGGTAGTCAATGAACTAAAATGAATAAACTTCCCACGAGATATTAAATACCTTAGATGTTTCTAGAGCCATGAACCAGCTGGAAGCCATCTGTAAACTCTGAGAAGGCAAAAGGCAGAATGGGGTACTAAAGTCTCATTTGTAGTTTCTTTCTTCAGACTTTTCACGTTTTGTTCCATCACATCCTCAAAACTATTCAAAGAGTATCATTGCATCTTCATATTACAGATATTAACTAAGAATCAAAGAGGCAGGAAATGGGGAAGCCAGGATTTAAATTTTGGTGTCTGGGACTCCATCTTTCCTATTGTCTCCATTCTACCAGAACTATCCAGTGAAAAGATAGATAGTACTATGAAGAAACAGAAACAATATTTTCTTTTGTGATGAGTTGGAGAAATCGTCCTGAAAAAGAATGCCATGACCTTTTACTTTACCTTTCTTGAGACTGCTACCTCATCTCCAAAACGGTGGCAAGCATTCTCATCTCTGCTGGATTTTGTGAAATGAAAGTAGGGGATGTTTTTAAAATTCGAAAGCACCCTCAATGTTTATAGGAAAGTTTGCATTAAGGTAATAATTTGGTGAGCAGTTATTGGTGGTTGACACTCCTGTAACTGTAATCGCTTAGACCAACCAACATTTCCCATGGAACCACAGGTGCTTCTGGGCAAAATGTCCCAAAGTCAATTCATTTTTTTGTAATGTTTCTTATTTGTCTTTCTTTCTCATACATGCAATTCTTATTAGCATATTAAAGGCTCTGGCATTTTTACAACCACAAAAAATGTAATGTTCTTGATTCAAATTTCAGCTCTACCATCTATTGCTATGCTACTTTAGGCAACTTATCAAATCTCTTTGAGTTGATATTTGCTCATCAGATAACTGGGTAATCCTATTGCAGAATAGTGTCATCTGAGGGAGATATTGTATATACAGTAGTTTATGCAGTGTCCAGTACACAGTTAAGTGTTCAGTAAATATTAGATATTCTTCTCCCCTTCTTGCAACAGAATTCACGTGTTTGTTGCACCAGACAGATAACTGCCTTGGAGCAAAAGTACTGTCTGTTACATTTGCCTTGTGTGAACAGTTTATGTCAAATCCCAGTTTTAGGAAGGAAGGAATTGCCAAGTGCTTTCTTCTGTCACAATGGCAGGCACTGATCCCATCCTTGAAATACACAAAGTTAAAAAGCTATAAGTCAATACCTCCATCTTATTTTATAAAATTTCCTTTTTATTAAGGGGGAAAAAAAACTAAAGAAAAACAAAATTGCTTCTGTGTTTCACCTCTTATACCAGGACAAGAAAAAAAGTGAAATTGCCTTCTTCCATCCCCATTGGCCCGCCTCACATTTTTTCCTATATTCCTCTCTCACACTTACTCACCTCCACCCCTTTATTTCTCTGGGATTTGTATTTGGAACTCATTCATATTCACTCAATAGCTTGGATTATCTTTTTTACTTATTCAGGAATTCATCAACACTAAAAAGAGTGAGGGATGATCTTTCACTTCCCGTAAACACTTCATTATTTGCCTTTGGTATCTGAAGACAACTTAACAAAACAAAGCGTATCCTTACAGAGTGTCTCCTCAGTAATTACTGCTAGTGTTGTCAGTTGCAGAATGCCCTCCTGCTTGCATCAGAAATATCTAGCAGAGAAAGGCAAAAAAAAAAAAAAAAAAAAACAAGTTAGCCATTTTTACTCTTTCCAAACTGGGAAGAAATTCTGAAATCAACTCAGCTATGCTTGCTCTCTGTCAAGCTCCCAGATCAAATGTGCATCTCCTGTTTTGGGTGCTAGTCCTCCTAAAATCAGGTTTGCACAGGGGGGCCAAGGAGCCAGCAACAGAATCAAGCCAGCCTTTTTGCCAAGACAACCCCTGCCCTTCAAATGCTGCTTTTCTTTAATGAGAACATCTGTACACTCTACAGCTGTCCTTATTGCCTTTGCCTAGAATTTCCTAGAAAATATTTGTTTTTCATTTATCTTCTTTGCTTCTATGTTTGTTGTGACACAATTTAATGTACGCATACACTGTTTACCACCACCCCCCCTTCAAATAAATGATATTAGGTAGAGAATAGTTTCTCAAAACTGGCTCTCTTTTATTTTTTGTTTTTGTTTTTTGTATTGATTACATTTGTTCTATATGCAGACAAAAAGAGAAAGTGAGAAGAAAGAATTTGTCCTTTCATACCATAAAGATCAAGCTTGATATCCTGCTGCCACTTGCTCATTTCATGATCTTGAACTTCATGACCTTGAACAAACAGCACATGATTCTGTACCTCAGTTATACTCAGGGATATGGGGGAAAATAATATCCATCTTCATTTTAAGAGTGAAAATTAATATTTTTAGGAACTTCCACTTTAGACAAGATGGCACAGACTCATTTTTCTCTGTTTGTTCTTGCTGAGCACAGCATAAATTCTGAAATTATGCGGAAATAGCAAAAGTAAAACTCTGAGAAGGTGATAAGAAGAAAGGTGAACAGGCTTAGGACCACAGGACTGGAAGAACAGCCCAGCAGCAGGGCACCTTAAACCTCCCCACCTACTCAACAGAAGAAGGCTATCCAGACTTGGCATTTCCTGACTTTCAGCCTAGGGGAACTAGGTAGGTTTATTCCTCCCCTGGATGGAACAGAGTCCCTACAACATCAGATGACCTTGACACCAACACCACCAGCAAGCAGAAGTTCTGCTAACAATAAGTGTCCAAGGAAACCACTCTTCTACCTGGTCAGACTCCCCTTCCCCAGTGAGAAATACAGGGACAAAAGGGTAGAATCAGTGGAAGGAAACTAATCACAGCAAGCAATTCCATTTGGGAGCCTCTTTGTCCCCTAAGTCCTGAGACTCTCATTCCTCTCCCTGCCCCAGCATTCCCACCCTAGTCCACAGACACTGGGGTTGGGGGTACAACCAAGGTGAAGGCCCAGCCACAGCAAGTAGCTAGGCCCAGAAAACTCTGCTCCTGTCCAAAGGCATTGGAGTGCTTGGGTGGAAACAGGGAGAAGCATCGAAGAGCCTGGGGATTGTCTTTGACTCAGAGGGTCTGAGACTCCTTGTCTTTCCAGAGACAACAGGCAGCTGGGGGGGGGGGGGATGCTAGGGGCATCCCACCACACTCCTCCTCCATGGGAAGGCACCCAGCAGGCCAGGATGGGGAAATCTCCTCCATCTCCACAGGCAGCACCAGCAGAGAGCAGTGGGAGACTGCTGGTATTAGATAAACCAAGTATATCAAAATAACACCACGAAGCTCTGAAAATTAAACTGCCATTGGAAGCACAGCCCACAAGTGCAGGCCAAGACTTGCACAACAGACCTAAACAGGATTACTATTTTGTATTTGCTAAAATAAAATATTTAAATAGGACCCACAGTCTCTAAACATAATTGACAAAATGCCAACAATACAATAGAAAATCACTCATTATACCAAGCACCAAGAAAAGGACTTGAATGAGAAAAATAATAAACTTATGCTAACATCCATATGAATCAAATCATCAAATTTTGGAATTATCTGACAAAGATTTTAAAGTCACCATCATAAAAGTGTTTCTATAATCAATTACAAATTTTTTGGAAATGAATGGAAAAAAAAATTACAGCACAAAAAAAAAGTTTTTTAAAAAATAGCCAAGTGGAAATTATCGAACAGAAAAGTACAAAAACAGAAATAAAGAGATAGTTCACTTAATGGGCTCAATGGTAGCATGGAAATGACATGAAACAAAACAGTGAACTAGAGGGCAGTGCACCCAATCTGAACAATAGAAAAAAATATATACTGAAATATAATATACTGAAATAAAATTAAATAGAGCCTTAAAGGCCTATGAAACAACACAGAACCCAATATTAGTATTATTGGAGTATCAAAAGGGGAGGAGAAAGAGTGGGGCTGAAAGAATATTTGCAGAAATAATCCCTGAAAACTTCCTAAATTTGGTTAAGACCAACATAGAAGTGTAAGGAGGTGAGCAAACCCTAAATAGGATAAACCTAAAAAGACCTACACTAAGACACACAATAACTAAAACTTTAAAAGCTAAAGAAAAAAAAAAAAATCTTCAAAGTAGCCAAAGACAAACAATGTACTACCTATAGAGAACACCATTTCATTTCAAATGTCAGTGGATTTCTCATCTAAAACCTTGGAGGCCAGAGGGAATAATACAACATGTTTTCAGTTGGTGAAGGAGGATTGTAACCACAAATTCTATTTCTGACAAAGCTACCCTTTGGAAATGAACGGAATGTAAATAAAATTTCAGATGGAGGAAATGAAAAGAGTTTATTGCTAGGAGACCTACCCTTAGAGATATCTAAAGAAAGTTCTTCAAACGGAAAGGAAATAATAAGAGAAAGAATCTTAGAGCATTGGAAGAAAAGAAATATGGGTATATAAAGAGACTATTCACTTACTAATTAGTTTTATGAATCATATTTGTTGATCAAAGCAGAAATTATAACACCATCTGACACTCAAAACAAAGATATTTAAAAAGTGGGGAAAGTAAAGGGTTTTAATTGAAAATAAGGCTTCCACACTTCACTTGAAGAGATACAATGTTGATACCAGTAGCCTGTGATAGGTTATATATGTATGCCATAATACCCACAGCACATACTAAGAAAAGTACACAAAGAGATACACTCCTGAGCACTATAAATTAATCAGGATAGAAGCCTGCATAATGATTAAGTAACACATAGAAAAGCAAGAAAAGATAAGTGCAAGAATGAGAACCAAAAGAAACAAACAAAAAATAAATATTAAAATGGCAGATGTGAGTGCTAATGTATCAGTAATTATCTTAAATGTAAATGGTCTAAATATAAAAGTCAATAAAGAAATTGGCAGAGTGGATAACAAAACATGACCCAGCTATTATCTCCCTATGGGAACTAACTCAGAATTCAGTGACATGTAGGTTGAAAGTAAAAGGACTGAAAAAAACATTTAACATGAAGGTATTCAAAACACAGGAATTGCCATAATAATATCTGATAAAATAGAATTCAGGGCAAAAATATTACTACAGATAATGAGGACATTACATAATAATTAAAAGATCATCCTCCAAGAAGATATAATAATCTTAAATGTGCCAAACAAAAAAACCTCAAAATACGTGAAGCAATAATGAAAAGAGCTGAAAGTAGAAATAGCAAATTAACAATTATTGCTGAGAATTTTGACAAACCTCCACTCTGCAACTGATAGGAATACTAGACAGAAAGTCAGCAAGAATATAAAAGATCTGACAAGGCAATCAACCAAAAGGATCTAAATGACATGTATAGAAGAACACACCATCCATAGGCAGCAGAATCACTCTACCCTATATTAAGACTTATGATACATCTAGATTAATCAAGACAGTTTGGTCATGACAGAAGGATAGACATACAGGTCTGTAGAATGGAGTAGAAAACTCAGAAATCAACCTATACAAACATGCTCAACTGATTTTTGACAAAAGTTCAAAAACAACGAAAGGGAGAAAGGATAATCTTTTCAATAAATGGTGCTGAAGCATTTGCACATCCAGAGGTAGAAAAGAACCTTAGCCCAAACCTCACACCATATACCAAAATTGACTCAAAATGAATCACACACTTAAACTTAAAATGTAAAACTATGAAACTTTTAGGAAAAAACAGGAGAAATTATTCAAAATCTAAGTACAGGCAAAGAGTTCTTAGATGTGACATCAAAATCATGATACATGAAAGGAACTATTGATATACTGGACCTCATCAAAATTAAAAACAACAACAACAAAAAAACTTACTTTGTGAAAATCCATGTGAAGAAAATAAAAAGAGAACCTACAGATTGGAAGAAAATATTCGCAAATGACATATTGTCAAAGTTTTAGTAAAAAAAAAAATATGTGTATGTATACATATATGTACATATATGTACAGTACTCTCAAAACTCAACAGAAAAACAAACAATCCACTTAGAAAATGGGCAAAATACATGAACAGACATTTCGCTAGACAGGGTAGAAGATGACAAATAATCACATGAAAAGGGTTCAATACCATTAACTATATGAGAAATGCAAATTAACACCATAATTACATATTGCTACACCCATGGCTAAAATAATATGTAATGACAAGAACAAATGCTGGTGTAAATGTAGAGAAACTGGATCAGGTATAAACTGCCAGTGGGAATGTAAAATGGTACAGCCACTTGGGAAAACATGTTGGCAATTTCTTATGAAGCTGAGTGTACATCCCAGCAATTGTGCTCTTTGGTATTTAGCCCCCTATAATGAAAATTTATATTCATGCAAAAATACTTGGGCACCAATAGTTATAATAGCCTGATTTGTAATAGCCAAAAATTGGAATTAGGTCATTTTCTTTCAATAGATAAATGGTTCAACTGTTACATATACATACCTTGAAATACTACTCACCAATAAAAATCAGTAAATTATAGGGCTGGCTGGTTAGCTCATGTGATTAGAGTACAGTGCTGATAACACCAAGGTCAAGAGTTCGAATCCTTGTACCAGCCAGCTGCCAAAATAAACAAATAAATAAATAACCCCAGCTAATTATTGATAGATACAACACCTTAAATGCATCCTCAGGGAATTATGTGAAGTAAGGAAAAAAAAAAAAAAAAACTCAAAAAGTCACATACAACAAGATTTTATTTATACAACATGTTTGAAATGACACAGTTTTAGAAATGGAGATGAGTGGTTTCCAGAAGTTATGGTTGGTGATTGGGGAGACAGTGGGATGGGACTGAAATGGGTGTGTTTAAACACAAGGGATCCTTGTGGGGATGGAACTGTTTATTGTCTTGACTGTAGCAGTGGATAGATAAACCTACAAAGGTGACAAAATTATGTAAAACCTAACACACACACACATACACATAATGTACAGTAAATCCGGGGAAATCTGTTAGAATGTTAATATCCTGGTTGTGATATTATACTATAGGTTTGCAAAATGTTACCAGTAGTAGGAAGTGTAGAAAGTATACAAGAGATTTGTCTTTATTATTTTTTATAACTACATATAAATCTACAATTACCTCAATACCAATTTCAATTTAAAATAAATAAAAGCTTCTAAAGAGTATTTTAAACAAGTGATCTATCACACATCAGACTCAAAAAAGCATGCAACAGTCAAACTAGATTTTTATCTTTATTTATGATTTTGTGCTTATCAGAAATCTCCCTGCCTTCCTTCATTGTTTTTCTCCTTTATATAACCATGCATGCTTAATTCATTCATGTAATAAGAAATTCCAGTCAGCACACTTTTATGAATCTTACAATTTTTTTGATACAGAATTTAAAATAAAAGAAGTAAATGCTCCTGGAAAAAAATGAAATCACAGCAAATTTTCTAATTCTGAAATAAGACTTTAAGTAGTATTCTGGTCTCACATAACTTTATTATGTGAAGAGTTACTTGTCACTTTCTCATATTGTATTACTCAGATCAGCAGTATGTACAGGAACTCACCTGGAATAGTTATTGGACATTTTAGTGTTTGGTGATAGAACTTGAGCCATTATAAGAAATATATTTTATAGACCAATGTAAAAAACATATTTTTCTCAGGAATTTGAGAAACAAATCATGTTACATATTTTCTCTAATCAAATCATAGATAAACTACCGTGAAGGATGTTTAACATGCTCAGGTCTGTATTATTTTTATTTTTTAGCTTAGTACTCTTACTTGCATTATGATTTTTATTAGTAGAAGCAGTAAATAATGCATTGTCCTTTGAAAATAGTGTTAGAATAAGTGTGCCTTATCAATAATGTACTGCAAGAAATCCATTGTTTTGATTTAAATTTTAAAACTCATTTATTATTGACCAGTCTTGGGAAAAAAAAATCAGATTATCTTTTACTCAAATTGTCAAGTGCTTCACATTATATCCGTCCTGAGTCCTTGCACAGTCAAATGGCATAATAAATGTTGGATCAGTTGTGCTTGTATGTAAAAAAGAAAAATTCAAAATCTTGAATTTTAAGCATATACTACTTCAGTTTTTGTCTATCATTAATATTATTTTTATGTTTCCCATTAATGTTTGCAAATGTATATAAGTCTGTCACTGGTAGTTCAGTTTATAATAAAAAGGAAAGGGACAAAGACAGATGGCTAAATATTTTTGATTGCTTATGATGTACATGATACATTTTATAATCTAAGCATTGAAATAACACCTAGAAGGACATGATAGATAGATAGATAGGTAGGTAGGTAGGTAGGTAGGTAGATAGATAGATAGATAGATAGATAGATAGATAGATAGATAGATAGATAGACAGACAGACAGTTTAGTCCAGACTTTTCTTTTCTGGAATTAGACTGCCGAGGATCAGAACTAGGATCTTGAATTCACTGCCTGTGTCTTCTTGTGAAAGTAGTTTAATTCTGTATGTCTCAATTTCCTCTTCTGCAAAATGCAGAAGATTCTTTCCCACAGCTAAATATAAATTCTATAAGTCACCAGCTGTAACTAGCAAAACCATTGTACTTTTCCTTTTCAGATATTTTTAATCTGCTTTTTATACTTTTATTATTGTTTAACATTCTACACTGGGGAGGTAGTAGTGGGAGAGCCTGAAAAATTTGAGTGGTTGTTTTAGGTGATTTAGTTTTAAGTAGAAGATTTTGTCATAATTGGTCACTGCAGATATTGGGGAAAAAATGCTTTCTACATTCCAGATAAAAAAAGACAAGAAATGAATTGGTTAGTTTTCATGATTACTGTGTCTTGACGATATCACTAGAATCAATCTGGGATCAAAAAGGATTACAGTGTTTCATTAAGTTAACCTATATAGGAAGCATCTGGATTCCTGAAGTTTGATACTGCTTGTCTGAGTAGGTCTTGGGACTTTTCATGTTTATGAACACTTCAGGTTACATGTATGAGGCTAGTCTGAGAATAAAACTTTAATATCTAGGTGATGCTGAATGATGCGGTGATACTTAGATGTTCCAACATCAGCAAACCTAGCATTAGGGGGCTGTTGTTCCTTTGGGATTTGTTGAAAATTCTGTTATTAATATTTATTTTGTTTAGTTACATATTATGGCTCAGTGCTAGTTTTTTTTTTTTTAATTAGCTAACAAATAATATTTGTGTCCATTTATGGGATACAATGTGATGGTTTTTGAACCAAGAGTTTTTTCCTAATTGTATGGTTTTTTCCTTTACATTTTTTAATTATAATAAATGTTTCGTTGGAGAACAATCTCCATTTTCTTAAAGTAACTAAAACGGCACCTTTTTTTAGAAAAAAATATGATTTAAAGAGTAATTTTCTAATAATTAAATAATTTATAATATATTATAGATTTAAACAACAAATTTCAATTTCTGCTTACTTAGAAAATTTGTATTCACAACAGCTAATTTATATGACTTGGAACTCCATAACTATTTCTAAGTTCATGAGATAGCTACTAGGTACTACGAGATAAAATGGGAGATGTTCATAACTGTTTGCTGTTCTTCATGTGACATGCTTACACCACACACCCCCAATCTCTAATCATTTTTCTCTGGATACTAGATTGTGTATAGGTCCATTAAGATGTGGTGTCCAGATCTTAGTGTATTGCAACTGTGACTTCCACAAGGATAATATGGCAGAACTATGTACTCCACAAGGCATTTCTTAAAGTTCCTGTCTTGGTAACCTGAGAAGTTAGCAATATTCATATTATCAAAAGATTTTTAATTTTTTTGTCTACCTATCAAAGCCCACTGTAATTTTAATTTAATTAGCATGCAAATGAATGCAGTGGTATCACCTTATCTATGAGACTGACTCAAAATAGTTTTTTAATGCAGTGTGCATTAATATTCTATGGTTCAATGGAAAGCTCCAGGGTCAGGGATCTTAGTTTAAGTCTTTATAGTTCACTTTTTTGTTTGCTTGTCTGTTTAATGCATAGCCAACCAATAAAGAAATAACCTTGGAAAGACTGTTTTGTGTGAGTGCAGCTGTTAGCTGGTCCTAGGCACTACAATATTGACTGCACTAATTAGGTTGAGTTTATCCAGTGTCTTAGGTCAGGGCTAGAAGCAGAGCTTGAGGCAGAGTTTCTTGTGAAAGTGATTTGTTGAACGAATGTTCACAGGAGAAATCTGTAAGGGTTGAGAGAAATGGTGAGGATAAAGAATAACCCAGGCAGAGATGTGTTTTCCCTAGTCCAGCCTTAACCTCAAATCACAGAAAACTCTGGACATTAATTTGTATCACAAAAGTACCATTTCAAGACAAGGAGGCCAGACTATGTAGGAAAGTCTCCATTTCTCCACATCCTCGTCAGCATCTGTTATTCTCTGTTTTGTGATGTCCATTGATAGATGACTGGATGAAGAAAATGTGGTTATATAAACAATAGCATACTACTCTGCAATAAACAAGAATGAAATCCTGCCATCCACAGCAACGTGGATGAACTTAGAGAAAATTGTGTTAAGTGAAATAAGCCAGGCACAGAAAGAGCAATAGTGCACATTCTCATTCAAAATTGGGAATTAAAAAATAAACAGATCAATAAAAAAGTAAGAAAGAAAGGTACAACAATCACAATAATTCATTGAACTTTCAGAAGGATAGAACAGAACTGAGACCACCAGAGGTAGCAAAGGCAAAGGGGAGGGGGAGTTAGCAAGAAATTGCTAAAGTGTCACAAAAAATGATTATATTGTGTAGTACTTAACAAACTTATTATCCTAATTTGAGCATCACATAATGCACACAGGTATCGATATTCCATGCTGTGATCCTCAGATATGTACAATCAAGTATGCTTCAATAAAAACTAAATAACAGGGGCCGAGCCCGTGGCGCACTCGGTAGAGTGCTGCGCTGGGAGCGCGGTGACGCTCCCGCCGCGGGTTCGGATCCTATATAGGAATGACTGGTGCACTCACTGGCTGAGTGCCGGTCACGAAAAAGACAAAAAAAAAAAACAACTAAATAACAGGAAAAAAAAAAGAAAAGGCAAGAATGCTATATTTCATCACTCACTCTTTGGGTATGGGCTGCCTTGGAGGTCTGGCTGTATTAGCTCCCAATATCCCAGACATCTCTTAGCAAGTTGGCTCCTGTTAGGCAAGGACAGTGCTCTAAAGAAGGAGGGTACAGCTATTAGCCATGAGCAGTCAACATCCACACCATCTGGGGAATGGAGGCAGTGTAATGGTTAATTTTAGGTGTTGACTAGATTAAGGGATATAGAAACCTGGTAAAGCATTATTTTCGAGTGTGTCTATGAGGGTGTTTACAGAAGATCAACATGTAAGTCTGAGTGAACTGGGTGGGAGAGACCGACCCTCAATGTGGGTGGGCACCACTCAATCCACTGGGGCCGGGGAGAGAACAAAAATGGGGGAAAACAGCAAATCTCTCCCTCTATTTCTGCTGGAACTGGGATACTCTATGCTGACCTATCCATGGACATTGGAACTCAAGACTCCTCAGCCTTTGGGTTCCAGGACTTACATCAGCGGCACCCCAGGCTTTCAGGCCTTTGGCTTTGGACTGAGAATCATACCATTGGCTTCCCTGATTCTAAGGCTTCCTGACTGAAACTGAGCTATGTTACCAGCATCCATTTTGCAGAAGGTCTATGGGGGACTCTTCAACCTTCATAATCACATGAGCCAATACCCCTAATAAGTCTCCTTTCATATATTTTATGGCATATCTTATTCATTCTGTCTCTCTGGAGAACCCTAATACAGGCAGTACCCTAATAAAGTGAATCTGGTTGGGGATCCAAAGGTATCTGCTTTACTCAATTTGTTATGGCAATCAGAAACAGGAATTTACAAGGTTCTTTATCTCCAGGCTTTAGGAATACACAGAAAAGAATTGAAGAATGATGATTAAAATATAAAATAAGTGTCTAAATTCAAACTATATTTTATTATTCTGGGTTTAAAATGCCAACTGCGTAAATTTCTCCATCTCTCACATTCCAGTGTCTTAACATTCACACAGTGAATTCTAGTCAGCATCTGTAATCTGTGCGATGGTGTCTGCACATATCCATGCAAAACTGAAATTTTTGAATCTGTTCTTTCAATCCTTAAGTACAAACTGCAAATTGATCACTAGGGCTTTCACATAAATACATAATAAGCTTTTCTATGTCTAATGTCTGCCTCTTTGAGCAGTATCTATTGTTTCTCAGCTCTAAGACCTGGTTTAAAACACTACAGTAATTTTCTGGTTATCTCTGAGAGTCAGTGAAAAGACAGCATATTCTAGATTAAGAATGATGTTATAGAAGGGAACTCATTTGACTTAAAGCCATATCCTATTCATATACAGAAAACTGCTTTGTGATCTTCATCAATGTGGAGTTTTATAGTTTAACATTCTTCAAAGAGAGTCTCTTTGTCAACTACAATCTCAATTGTGGTAGGTAATACTGCTGTTCACTGCTGTTTTTATCTAATTCTGAGTTCAGGAGAAAAGCTCGGTTCCCTGCTTCTCAAAGTCATGTATATGAATGGACACATGACTTGCTCTTGAACAATAAATTTAAGCACGAATTGCATGCATCAGTTCCAAGCAGAAGCATTTAATTGTTGGTGCTTAACTCTTCAAACCATGCTTCCCCCTGAAACAGTGTTCTGTAAGAACACAGGTAGAAGCAGCCAGGGATGCTGAGATAACACGGAGAGGACAGCTGGTCTGGAGAATCACCTAGACCAACAATTAATGTCCCATGAGCAAACCATTTGTTATCATGTGACACTGACACTTGGGATTACTTGAAAACCAATTATGACCAGGGCTCCTGATTAATACAGAGATTAAATGCCTCAGTTCTCTTGTCATCATGAAAAAATGCCTCCTAGTATTGTGCCAATTTTACAAATTTGAAAGCTGAAATGCTAGGAAGTTATGTGATTTTACTGAAAGCAACAAGAAAGTGGGTGAAAAAAAAAATAAGATTTGAAACTTAAAGTTTTCTGAACCCAGGGCAATTCTCCACCCTTGTAGGATGAGAACATAGGGTCATCTGCATTGCCTCCTTGCAGCGGATTTAGCAATGTGATAATTACACATCAGTGTACTGAAGTTTGCCCTGAAGACACATAACCATTTGGTCTTCTTCACATCTCCATAAATGCCAATGACATTATTTCCAAGGATATTATGAAAACAAATTTCAGATCTTTTAGGGAGAGACACAATAATCAATGACTCTTACAAATCTATAAAATGAAACATTTTTGACACCAAATACAATTCAAATCTAAATCACAGAATTTAGAAGCAGAATAATAGCAAAATAATAACAAAACCATGATTTCTGTTTCTTGGGCTGTTACTACTAAGTCTAGTAGTATGGCCTCACACATTACTCTAGTAGTAATGGCATCACTGTGTTGGACTGCTAGTACTAAATCTAGTATTAATGGCATCACTGTGTATCAGGGTTTTCTAGAACTAGTTACATATTATTTAATTTAATTCTCACAAAATATTTTAACCCAGATATAACCACTCACAACTTTATAGATGAAAAAACTGAGAGTCAAAAAATGTACATGATCTGCTCAAAGCCTCAAAGTTTCTATGGGAGAGGACTCAATGTTTCATCTGAGTAGGACTTTATGCAAAACCTTAGCTTGTGTCCTAGCTTAACCACTCACTGGATGATCTCAAACCAGTTCCTTAACTGCTTCATTGCTCAGTTTTAACATATGCTATTGGGGATAACACTACTCCCCCCCCCACACACACATTTGTTGTGAGTATGAAATGAGATAACTCATATGAAAACATTTGTGCATTATAAGAACTCATACAAAGTGGTGTAGTTTTCCTGTTATTATTACAAGCAATTATGGGAATACTACAGAGGTTATGACAAATCTGTGCCACACGCCTTGTTCTGTTATAGTGTATACATTTTCTTTTAAAAGAGCAGTGATTTTACAAAAGCTTTTGTACATGCAATTATGTAGCAGGCAAGTATAAGTGGTGAGTTAAGTGTGTTGGTAGTTCTTTTTAAAAGTATATTCTTTGCAGATAGCTGCATGGCTCACTGGAGCAATCAAAATTAAAAATGTATACGTGAGGCTTAAATACTCAAAATAGCTCACAGTTAAACATATCATGCTGCTTAAAATTTTAAAAGTTGCAATTATCTCTTTTTTTGGCAATCTCTGAGTATTCTCTGGATTGTTGGTGAATATAAAATGGTTTCAAACAGTAATTTTTTTTACAAGGTTCTGTTAAATTGAAATACAGGTTGGTATGTTATTTTCCTCTTTTACTGTAATATCTCCTCCAATTTTTTCCTCAGAACGCACATACTCCCTGAAAATGGATCCATTCAATCAACTTGAAACTTTGAAATAGTGGTAGGTAAATAGAAAATCTTCACAAATGAGTGAAGTAAAATAGCTGTGGCATATCCATCACAAACACACACACACACACACACACATACATAAACACAAATTATTGCATTTTTGAATGTCATACATGTAAAGTTCTCTTAAATTGGAAACTTTTAGTGTTTTTAGGATTTGAAACTTTAAGAGGGTGATCACCTATTACTGGTTCTGATAGAGTCAAAACAATTTAATATGTAAAGTGTTTTTTCTTATTCCAAAGACATTGGAAGAAGGACAAAAAAAAAATAAAGATAAATGGCAAAGCTATGACAAATGTGGTGTATGATTTGTATGCATATTCATCATCTACACACACACACATATATGTGTCATTATTCTGGGTGTTGGGATATAGCAGTAAACAGAATAGACAAAGTCCATTGACTTGTGGATCTTACATTGCAGCAAACAAAGTAGACAGTAAACCAATAAATATATAACCATGCTAATGGGTGATATTCTCTGAAGGAAAATAAAGCAGGATAAAGAGATGAGTTATGGGGCTTCTATTTTATATAGGAACGCATATCAGTTAGGGTTGTTACAGGAACCAGATGGCACACTGAAATTGGGATAACAGGATAATTTAATACAGGGACTATTTTAAAAAGTTATAGACTGGGTATAGGGAAATCCCAAAGAGTGTTTTTATACTTCTGGGGATAGTAATGTTTGTGTACATTACCACCCCTAGGCTTGAAGGGGTTGGAATAGAATATGGAGTAAAGAGTTTGTGTAAAGAGCCACATGGCAGGACTGGTCAGTTACCTCAGTTGGTTAAAGGGTGGTGTTGTAACACCAAGGTCAAGGTTTGAATCCCCATACTGGCCAGCTGCCAAAATGGAAAGAAAAGAAGAGAGCCACATGGCAAGGAGCTGTGTACTTTAGAGGTGACTTTCACAAAAATAAACAGAGAAATAAATACCCCAAACTAACACTCTTTCCTCCTTGCAGTCCCTTTCTGGTGCTCTCCAATGGATAAACCCTATAATAAATAAAAGGTCAAGGAAGTTCATCAATGCAATAGATATGACTTGGCCTCGTAGGACACAAAGAAGGATAGAGAAGGGCAGAGAATGAGTCTAGAGAGGGAAACAAAAGCTAGGAGCACGTATGGTCAAGCCAGCCCTCTCTGAGCAGTAAGAAGTTAAGCGGAGATCTTAGTTGGTTAATGGGGAGACCTGATGACAGCTATCTGGAAAAGCTCTTTCAAGACTGAAGGAGCAAAGAATGTTTAAGGTCCTGAGAATTTCATTTCCAGAAAGTATATTTTACAATTCATAGATCTCTCCTTGTCTTCATTTATACTTGCCAGTCTACTGCAGTCTGTCCTCAACCCTAATGCCCTCATGACTGTTGGAACTAAGGTCACCCAAAATATCAAATTCCAAGCCAGAAAGGTGCTGACTTTGCCTTTATTTATCTGACCTCTCCCACACATTTGACACTATTTTTCTTATCTTTTCTGTTGAATCCATATCCTTCCTGTATTCTCATTACTTTGCTCCTGGCTCTCCCTCTATATCTGAACATATTTCTTCTATTTTATTGCCTCACATCCCCAAGATTCCTTTTCTCTTCTCATTATATTTTTACTTGCTTTATATCAACAGCTTCCTTTACTTCTCTTTTCTATATGGTGAATCAGATATATATCTCGAGTACTGTATTACAAAGGACTAAGACTGCTCTATAAGGTTGCTTGCTTGATATCCCACCCTCAACACAAGGTGAACTTCAAAAACTTCATAGAAAGATGTGAATTATCTTTTGATTCTATTTTTCCATTAACTTTTTAAAATACCTTTGCATTTCTACAATGAAAGCAACCACCCTTCTTTTGTTTCCTCCCAATTCCAATGAATGGCAATGTTTAGCCTACCACTGCCTAAAATTTCTGATTCACTTTTAGATCTCCCTATTCTCAAGCAAAATTTTTCAATAAATGCCAATGTTACCAACATGTCTACAGTGGAGCTAACCATCTCCACCGCTTGTTCTGCTCTTCCTGCTCAGTTACCAATTCCAATGAATGGCCACATCATTCTTCTACCTGTTTCTCTTGTATCTGCATCATTTTTAGATCCTCTCTTCTGGTAAATTGTAACATCCTACCTTTTCTTGGTTTTATCTTCCTCTTCCAATCCCCACTATTATCATCCTAAGTTTAAATCTTCATAATTCTCACCAGTATTATAGAAGATACTGTCCATTTCCCCATTTTGAACATGTAGCGGCCCAGGGCTGAACAAGTGGGTCTTTGGTGCTAACACCTAGGTAGATAGTAGTAGAGTTAATACCAGAGGAATAAACTTCATCAGAGTAAGGTAGTCAGTCTGAAATAGGGAAAGAGAGTTTCAAGTCACAACACTGTAGACCGAAGGAGTTGTTGACAGTGATGGAGCGTTGCACTTGGTTACAGATAAAACACTGTAGCAATTCCTGGGTTCATGGGTTGGTGCCTCTGGTAACTCTTTCTGGTCATGTGTGTTACAGTAGTCATTACAGACATGACAAGATATCAGATATCTCCGCCATTTCATGCATTCATTCAGAAAGTATAATTCGAGTGTCCAGCACATTTTAAGGTCAAGTGATACAAAGTTACTGAGGGTATGGTCTTCTTTAAATGGGGTGGCCACAGAAGGTCTTTCTAAGAAGACAACATTTTAAACTTATACTGTGAAGGTAAGAATGAGCACGAGAAGAAAAGCATAAGAATGCCTTCCTAGAGACAACAATCTCCTTACCTTCCCCCATCTCTTTTTTTCCTTGTTAATACAGATTATATCCCTAGAGTCAATGGTGATGATGATAATGATGATGATAGGATTGTGATGATGACAGTGATACTGAAGATAACAATAATGGTGCTGATGATGACAGCAATTGATATAGCAAAATTCTTGTGAGGGCAGAGATCATGTCTCTATTATTCGCTGCTTTATCCTCAGCATCTATCACAATGCCAGGCACAACACCGATATTCAATAAATGTTTGATGAATGAACAGAAGCATAAATGAAAGGTGAGGGCAATGACTAGGAGTGGTTCAGTTCAATTGAAGAGATGATAATGTATTAGGTACCTCAAAACTAGAGACTGTCAATATTTGTCTGTTTCAATTGCTTTTAAGGAAATGAACCATTCCAGTGAAACCGTATCTCAAACAATTAATTTTCACCTTATTCTGTTAAGCATTATCACCTAGTATTTAGCACATCATTAATTATCACGTTGTAACCATTTGTAAAGTGTGAAAAAGCCTGCTTGCACAGATTCCTCTTTTCCCTAATTGTGTTTCTCTCCGATCCAGGAAAGTGTCAAGCAGAAAATAAAGCATTTATGGAAACACATCTAAAATAATTTGATTACAAATTTTCCTTTTACAGAAGAAAATGCCAGTAATTCCTCTTCATGCACTGATAAAAGACAGAAAGGTATTACGAAGAATACTGAATGTCCCATTGAAAAATCCATAATAGAGTATTAGGAGAAAAGGCAAGATGGGTTTGCAAAATGAACTGGATTATGCGTGAGCAGAATTTGTCCCGATTGATTGGTAGCAATATTTATTTTTTTGCTTGGTTATAATTGTAGTTTTAAATTTGGTTGGATTTTGAGTGTTAAGGACACAGGCACATGAGATGATGGGGAGGAGGTACTGCCCTAATTTCTTACTGTACTCCCACCCATGAGTTTTACTTGTCTCTTTTCTGCTTAACACAATACCAAATCAACTGTGTATCTATATATCTGTATCAATAAAATACTTATATGGAGGAAGATAAAATAGCTTTGGAGTCTTTGGTATTACAGGATTTAAATCTGAACTATCCAAGTGACTTTGGGCAAATTATATATATATATACACACACACATACATATATAAAATACACATATATAATATATACAATATAAATGTGTGTGTGTGTATATATACTATTTCAGTTTCAACATTTGCAATAATTACAGGATTAAATTACACTTAACAGAAAGTATGTACTCATTGGATACCAGCTGGCCACCTTTTTCTAAATTCAACACAATCTTCTATCAGGATAATTGTGGAGCAATAAACAGAACTAAAACTAATGGTTTTAATTACTCAGATAAACTCTCAAATTTACCATCCTTTATACCTACTATGGGCACACTTGAGTGATAGATATTTTACTGGATACATTAATGCATAAATATGGGGCTTGCCATTAGATTATTGTCTATGAATGTATGTGATCTTGTGTACCCGTAATTCTGAATCAACTTTTATAAACAATAAGCAAAATAAATTTTTGAAAAAATAGTGTTATTTTTATTCTAGTGCTATTTAATCATCTTATGCAGTTATGAAACTATGCATAAATATCTTATGTTTATTTGTTTATAGCAATTAAATCCTTGTGTATGGATGAAATTTTGTTATATTGTCCAAAATGTCACTTCTTCCACCAATGCTCTTTTACTTAATGTCTTTCTCCTTTTCCAGCACCAGGAATATAAGTCACCCACACTTTAATACATAATTGTTGTTACAGAGAATAAACAAATACAAGCCACACCTTGTTCCTTGATCTATGAATATTAAGAAATTGCAAAGACCAGAGATTCTGAGCTTAAAGAACATACAATCTAAAAATTCTAGACACAATATTATGTCATAAACAATAGATCTGCAAGACTATATGATTTCTCACACCACAGATCAGCCAATGTTTGCAATGGTTGGATAGGGAAGATATCAGAGTGAAGAGATTTGGAATATTAGGTTTTAGTGTGGTCTTGAGAAGAGGCTGTCCCTAGAGCTGGATCAGGAGATGGGCAGGGGTGAGGGACAGCAGTGATAGACCCTCAGGTAGGTTTGGGGAGAGAGGAAAGGAGACATTGAGTTGCTTCTGACTTGAGCCACATCGAATTCCCTGCCAATCCATTGTACATAAGAAACAGTTGAGTAAAAATCGCTCTAGAGAGATGAGCCTGATGCTCCCTGATAAAGATTATTTATACAATGGAAGAAACAACAGATTGGTTTTTGTGTGTTCTAGACAGGAGAAGAATTGGCAGAGAGAGCCAGCAAACCTGGTGAGGCCATGTTACTGGTACCGAAAAGAAGGAGCCATTACCAGCATGAGCCAATAACCTGATAGAAGTGAGGAGGTCACAGTAAATGCCAGAAGGGTGTATGACAAACAAGTCACTCCTTTGCTACCTCACAAAGGATAGGCTGCCATCCAATTTCCTGGGAACTCCAACAAAAATCTGAAGAATGATGCATACAATTCCAAATTGAGGAGGTTTACCATTCAGTCACTTACTAGGATAGATGCTTAATAATGGAATTTTTTAAAAAAGAAATTTAAAGTTATGTTTTTTGAACACAAAATTGGTTGTCTGATAATCACATATGCTGCATAACTAGAAATTACACAAAATATATAATCTGTGGACTTTGCGTTTTAACTCTGACGTATAAAAAGCTTGGAAGTTTTTATGCTCATTCTAGCAATTAGAAAAAGTTGAAAAAACCAAAAAAACAATCATTTTTCTAAGACCCATCAGAGAATTGAATTCCCACAGCAAACTGTCACACCAAAATCTGGAGAGGCAGTTAAGTCCAGAGAGTCATAGTCAATATGTGCTTATCTGTAACAGAGGACACTGGAAGAGTAAATTGATAGGTAGACTTAAATGATAATTTTGATGAATTGTTGGAGGCTGAGTATGGACGAGCATAAGAGTTAAGAACTTCTCAGGTTAGAACAGTCTTAAAAGGATCCCCATACTTTGGGGGGTTTTACCTTCAGAAACCCCATCAGGTTCTCATGGTTACAATCTGAGAGAGATCCTCTCTTGGCTCTAGCAAGTGGTAAGAAGAGTAACCATTATTAAAATGCTATAGGTTAAATGTGTACCCCCAAAGTTCATGTATTGGAAACTTAATCTTCATTGTAACAGTATTAACAGGGTGGGGAATCCTATTATAATAACTGAAAAGTGAGGCCTTTAAAAGGTGATTAGACTGTGAGGACTGTGCCCTTGTGAATGTATTGATTCATTCGCAAAGTATGGGTGTGGTTCTGATAGCTTTATAAGGAGACCAAGTGAGAAATTTAGTTCTCTCTTGCTCAGCCCATTCTCGCTATGTGACAGTCTGAATCTCCACTGGACTCTGCTCCAGAAAGAAAGCCCTCAACAGATGTGTTCCCTGGACTCTGTACTTTCCAGACTCCAAAAATGTGAGAAATAATTTTTATTTCTTTATAAATTATCAAGTTTAGGATATTCTGTTATAAGCAACAGAGAGGGACTAATACACAAATACTTCTAGAGCATTCTCTGTAAGAAAGGCTTCTCCAAGGGAAACGACTTCACCAGAGTTTTAGCCAATTTGGGGGAAACAAAATTACCCAACTTCAGCACCCTAGTCTTCCTCTCTCACCAAAGGGGCAACGAAAAGCTGAAGAACACTTGTGAATGTCATAGCCCAGGGACACTGGCCTACTAAAAGGTTGACATTTGAGGGCTGGCCAATTAGCTTGGTTGGTTAGAGCATAGTGTTATAATGCTAAGGTCAAGGGTTTGGATCCCTGTACTAGCCAGCTGCCAAAAAAAAGAAGCAAAGATTGACAATTGATAATATGAATGAATACAAGTTATAGAATGCCTCTCCTCCTCCCTGCCTTACTGCTATGCCAACAGAGCTCCGGTATCTCAACAGTAGACCACAGGTGAAAGAGCTGCAGGACACAGGCTTTCTCTGATGAGAGTTACTTAGGAAGACCAGACAGGGAAAACAAAAACAAGTAAACTAGAGGACTTTGAAACCTCTATGACCTACAGCTACAACAAACACTTAAAAATCCCACTACTAGCCAGATTAAAATAAATCCTTCCTATTTACTTTAGTTACAATGTGTCCATCTTTAAACAAAACATTAGAAGTCATGTCAAAAAGCAAGGGGAGAATGAAGTCCAATGTATGAAGTACTGAAAGAAAATAAATCACCAATCTAAAATTCTATATCAAATAAAATTGTTCTTCAAAAATAAAAGAGAATAAAAAAAATTGATTGCTTAAATTCACCTCACATTTTCATGATATATTTGCTTTTAGTAAAATAATTTTTCTGTTAGAAAAAAATAAATGAATTCATGGGAAATCATACCTTTCTCAGACAAACAAGAACTGAGGGAATTTATCATCAGCAGATATGTTCTTCAAGAAATATTTAAAGAAGCTCTTCAGGAAGGAGGAAAATGATAAAGGTTAGAGGCTTTAATCCACGTTATGAAAGGAAAAGAATCACAAGAAATAAGTGAAGGTATATTTTTTCTTATGCTTAGTTTAGCTAAAAGATAACTGATGTTTTAAATTAATAATAGCAACAATGCATTAGGTGTTTATAGAAAATGGATAAGCAAAATAAATGTCAACAATACCATAAAGGATGGGAGAAAAAAAATGAAAATATGACTATAAAGTAACTGAGAAACACATGAAGTGGTACAGTATTATTGGAAGGTAGGCTCAGATTAGTAAAAAATGTGTAATTTTTTAGGGAAATCAGTAACATTTTTTTAAAAGTATATTTTATATGCTAAGTCAGTAAAAAAAAATCAAATAAAATGCTCAACTTAGACTAGGTAAGTCAGAAAAACAAGAAAACAAGAAACAAAGAACAAATACAATTAATATAAAATAGAAACATAATAGATATTAATCTAACTATGTCAAAGAAAAAAATTAAATGACAATGATCAAAATACACCAATGAAAAGACAGACTGGCAGAGTGAACAAAATAATAATCAATAGTGTGAGTATATGTGGTCTACAAGAAACTGATTTCAAATATGAAGACTCAGGTAGGTTAAAAGTAACTGATGGAGAGTGATATGCCATGTTGGCACTAATCAAAAGAAAGCTAGAGTACTATATTAATTTTAGATAAAAGAGGCTTTAGTAAAAGGAAAATTCTCAGGGACAGAAAGGGGCATTGCTATCATAAAGGGGTCAATTTCTCAAGAAACAAAACAATCATAAATGTGCATGCACCTAACAACAGAATATCAAGTTACGAGAGTAAAGACTGATTGAATTGAAAAGAGAAATAAATAAACTTAGTATTATAGTTGAAGATTCAACATCACTCTTTTGGTAATCAATACCTCAAGCAGACACAAAATCAGTAAGGATATAGTTGACCTGAACAATCAACTTGATCCAACTGACATTTATAGAGCACTTCATTTAGCAACAGCATGGAATATTTACCAAGATATGTTTCATTCAGAGTGATAAACTTACCATAACAGATTCAAGGAAATGGAAATCATCATCCAAATTATGTTCTCAGTCCCAAATAAAAGTAAAATAAAAATCAGTAATGAATATATATCTGCAAATTCCCCAAATATTTAGAGATAGGAAAAAGAAGAAGAAAAAAAACTTCTAAAGAACACATGGGTCAAAATTCTCTCAAGAGAAGTTTTTTAATGTTTTGATTTAAATTCAAATAAAGATATAACTTACCAAATTTTGTGAGATTCAGAAAATGAATCTTAGGAAAATAGGGAAATAAAAACAATTAAAGATAAAGCAAGCAGGAGAAACTAAATAGTAAAAAGTTAGAGTAGACCTGAATTAAATTGCAAATGGGAAAACAAACAAACTAAAAAAGTCAATGAATGTTAAAGCTCCTTCTTCAAAGTTTCAGTAAAAGTGATATACTTCTAGCCAAGCTAACACACACAAAAAAGAGAGAAGACATAAATTAACAGTATCAGAAATGAAAAACAGGTCATGTCTTAGTCCATCCAGGCTGCAATAACAAAATACCTTAGACTGGATAGTTTTCTCACAACAGAAATTTAATTCTTATGGTTCTAGAGTCTGCAAGTCGAAGGTGAAAATATACCATCAGATTTGGTGTCTGGTGAGGGCTTACTCTCTGCTTCACAGATGTTGACTTATTACTGCATCCTCACATGGTGGAAGGGGGCAAGGCAGCCCACTTCAATCACTTCTATGAGGGCACTAATTATCTTAATGAGGTGAAGCCCGTGTAGTTTAATCACTCCTAAAAGTCCTTACATTTTAATACTATCACATTGGGTATTAGGTTTTGACATACTGACATGGGGGAACAACAACATTCAGACCATAGCATTCTTCATCTAGCCCCCCTAAAATTTATTTCCTCTTCATGTGCTAAATATGCTTCTTGCATCCCAGTGGCCCCCACAGTCATAACTTATTCCACAACCAACACAAAAGTGTAAAGTCTCATATAAATCAGATATGGGTGAGACTCAAAGATACAATTCATCATAAGGCAAATTCCCCTCTAATTGTGAACCTGTCAAATCAAACAAGTTACCTGCTTCCAAAATACAATGGTGGGATAGGCATAGGACAAAGATTTTTATTCTGAAATGTGGAAGCAGGAAAGAAGAATGGAATAATGGGTCCTGACCAAATCCAAAACCCAAAGGGCAAACATAATGGCTCCAGAATAATCTTTAACTCAAAGTCCCATTTTTAGGACACACTGGGGTGGGGTGGGCCCCCAAGACCCCAGGGGGCTCCACCCCTATGGCTTTTCTCACAATTTGGAGTCTTGTGCCCATGGCTGTACCAGACAGAAGACTTGGTGGATAGTTCCACCCCCACATCTCCACTAGGCATTACCCTAGCTGGAGCTGTCTGCAGTGGCCCCATCTCCATAGCTCCACTGGACATTGCCCTAGTGGAGACTATCTTCAGTGATCCCGTCCCTATGGCAGTTCTCCACCTATGCTTTGAGGCTTTGCAAGTCATCCTTTGAAATCTAGGTGGAGCTTGTTCACTCTGCACACTGGTAGGCATGGCACCATATGGATATTGCCAAGGTTTACTCTCTGTGCCTTTTGGAGTGGCAGCCTGAGCCACTCTGGGCCCACTTGAGCTATAGTTGGGGAAGCCAAGGAGCACTTCACTGGAAAGCAAGAAGTGGAGCTTTGAAATTATCTGCTCCCAAGGTCCTGGCATTCTTGGATTGTAATGGGCATGGAAGCCCAGATCTCTGAAATGCCTTTGGGGTCATTCTTCCATTGTCTTAATGAATAGCAGTGGGCTTCTGCTTATCCATGTTAATCTTATTAAAGGGTTATTTGGCCACACCCTTGGTGCTCTCTTCTGAATGTGCTTTTTCTTTCATTATTTACAGTGTGTCTAGGCTGAGAATTTTCCAAATCTGTATGTTCTGCTTTCTTTATGGTATAAATTCCACCTTTACTTTATTTCTCTTTTCTTGCTTTTTACTATAATCAATCAAGAGAAGCCATGGCACACCATCAACACTTTGCTTAGATATCTCTTCTGCCAAATATCCTATTTCATCACTCACAAGTTTTGCCTTTCACAAAACTAAGACATGCACATGATTCAGCCAAGTTGTTATCCATTTTACAATACAGGTATCCTTTCCGTTGGTTTCTAATAACATATTCTTCATTTCTATCTGAGACCTCATTAGAAAGGCCTTTACCATCCCTATTTCCAAAATCATTCTGTTTATAACCTCTTAAGTAATCTTTAAGAAGATTGAGGCTTTCTCTCCAACTCTCCTTGTCTTCTCAGTCCATTTACAGCAGTACAGGCTTTTTCCTGCATGCACCTTCAAACTCTTTCAACCTCTTCCATTAATCAGTATCGAAGCTTCTTCCACGTTTTAAAGTATCAGTTACAGCAACACCCCACTCTGAGCATGAATTTCTGTCTTAGTCCATTCAGGCTGCTGTGACAACATACCTTAGATTGAGTAATTTATAAACAACATAAATGTACTTCTCACAGTAATGAGGCTGGGAAGTCTAAAATCAAGTCATTAGCAGATTCAGTGTCTGATAAGGGCTTGCATTCTCCTTCAAATCGATGTCTCCTTGATGCATCCTCACATGGCAGAAAGCTTCTTTCAACCTCTTTTATAAAGGCACACTAACCCTATTCATGAGGATGAAACCCTCATGACAATTATTTCCCCAAAGACCTCACCTCTTAATACCATTACATTGGATATTAAGTTCTAACATATGAATTTTGGGGAGCAAAAATATTCAGACCATAGGTGCACATGGTCCCATAAGCATTAAAAAGATAATAAAGGAATAACATGAATAATTCTATACTCTATAAGTTGATAACTTAGAAAAATGAACCAAGTTTTTGAAATACACAAACTACCATAACACACAGGGAGATATATGCAAACTCAATAAGCTTATATCTATTTAAGAAATTAAACCAATAATTAATAATCTTTTATAAAAGAAAGAACCAAAAACAGATGATTTCACTGGTGAATTCTACCAAACTTTTAAGGTAGAAATAGTACTAATTCTCTACAATCTCTTTCGGAAATATAGGCAAAGGGAAAACTCCCTAACTCATTCTACAAGGCTAGGATTCCCTCTAATATTAAAACCAGATACAGACATTACAAGAACGAAAAACTACAATATATCTCTCATGAACCCAAATGCAAAAGTCTTCAACAAAATATACTTATATTAGCATGTAAGACTCAGCAATGTATGTGCAAAAAAAGAATACACCATGATCAAGTGGGATTTGTTTCAGATATACAAAGCTGCCTCAACATTCAAAAATCAATAAATGTAACACACCTCATAAACAGTTTAAAAAAGAAAAAAAATATGATTATATTAATGGATACAGAAAAAATTCAAATAATCTAATACCTATTAAAGATAAAAACTCTCAGCAAAATAAAAATTCTCAGAAACAGACGGGAATATCCTCAACTTGATAGAGAACATCTATAAAACCCCACAGCTGAGATAACACTTCATGGTGAGATATCAGATGCTTTTCTCCTAAGATCAGCAATAAGGCAAGGATGTTCTCTGTCAGCATTCATATTTTTTTTTTTGAGGAAAAAACCACAAAAACTTTATTATGATTTCCCTGTGCTCCTTTTTGAAGAGTGGGGGGAAAAAAATCAAAAGGAGTTGCTGTACTTAATCAGCATTCATATTTAACATAATATTGGATGGCCCATTGAGTTCAATAAGACAAAAAAAGTAAATAAAAGGTATACAAATCTGGAAGAAGTAAATAAAACATTATTAGCAAATAACATGATTTGATAGAAAGTCTAACAGAATAAACAAATAATTCCTGGAACTAGTAAATGTGTATAACCAAGTAGCAAGATACAATGTTAGTATAGAAAACTCAATATTAAATTTTAAAATAAAAAAATATCATTTATAACAGAACCAAAAAATGAAATATTTATTTATAAATCAAACAAAATATATGTAGAGTCTTTATGTGGTAAACTACCAAACTATGATAAAAGAAATTTAAAGATCTAAATAGATGAAGAATGAAGAGATGTTTCATACTGATAGATTAGAGGAGTTAATATTGTTAAGATGTTTAATCTTTCCAACATGATCTATTGATTCAATGTTATCCCAACCAAATTCACAGTAAACTATTTCATAGATATTAAAAAGCTCATTCCAAAGTTTATGTTGAAAGGCAAAGATCTTCCAAAGTAACTGGACCATTTTGCATTCCCCTCCAGCAATAACTGAGAGTTCCTTTGGCTTTGTGTACTCACTAGCAAATTGCATTGTTTGTTTGGTATTATTTTTCTTTAATTTTAGCCATTCTATTATGAGTGCAGTGACATCTCATTGCTGCTTTAACATTATGCAATGTAAAATGTAAAATAATCTCCATATCTTTTCATATGTATTTGCCATCTATATAACTGCATTGTAGACATGTTTGTTTAGACCTTTGGCACATTTTTTGAATTAATTATTTTTTAAATTGAATTTTAAGAGTTCTTTGTATGTTTTGGATAAGAAAATTATTTATCAGATATGTGCTTTACAAATATTTTCTTCCAGTTTGTGACATATATATATACATATATATACATATATATCATGTATGAAAAAATATATATGTATGTGTGACATATACATATACATATATATTTTTTCATACATGATATATATATATACATACATTTTTTATACATTATATATTTTCATTTTATATTTTAAAACACATATCTGATAAATAATTTTTTTATCCAAAACATACAAAGAACTCTTAAAATTCAATTTAAAAAATAATCAATTCAAAAAATGTGCCAAAGGTCTAAACAAACATGTCTACAATGCAGTTATATAGATGGCAAATACATATGAAAAGATATGGAGATTATTTTACATTTTACATTGCATAATGTTAAAGCAGCAATGAGATGTCACTGCACTCATAATAGAATGGCTAAAATTAAAGAAAAATAATACCAAACAAACAATGCAATTTGCTAGTGAGTACACAAAGCAAAAGGAACTCTCAGTTATTGCTGGAGGGGAATGCAAAATGGTCCAGTTACTTTGGAAGACAGTTTGGTAGTTTCTTACAAAGCTCAAAATAGTCTTACCACATAATCCAGGATTTAATCTCCTAGGTATTTAACCATCTGATTTGTAAGCTATGTCCACACACAAAACAAACAAACAAACAAAAAACCCCTGCAAGTAAATGTTTACAGAAGCTTTATTCATAATAGCTTCAAACTGGTACCACCAATATGCCTTTTGATAGATGAACTGTTAAACTATTTGTGGTATATCCATAAAATAAAATATTATTTAGGGAACTGAAAGGAAATAAGGCGATCAACCTATGAAAGGACACAGAAGAAGCTTATATGCTAATGATAAGTGAAAGAAGAAAATCTGAAAAGGTTGCATAAAATATTATTCCAAATATATGACATTCTGAAAAAGGCAAAACTTAGAGATAGTAAGATTAGTGATTGTCAGAGGGTAAGGGAAAGATGAAGAGGGATGAATAGCTTAAGCACTGGGAATTTGGGGGAGATGATAAAACTACTGTGTATGATACTTTTATGGTGGGTAAATGACACCATGCATTTTGCATAAGACATAACATTTTACAGCATAAAAAAACTGAACCTTAGTGTATACGAATTTTTAAAAAATTATATAGGAGGGTGAGTGGGGTGAAAGAGTCCCAGAGTGGGATGTAGAATAGGTAAAAAAAAAAAAAAAAACAACTAATTATATTAAATATATAAGAAACAATTTCTTTGAATGAGGTGGAGAAAAATGTTGTTGTCCTAAGTAATTCTGGAAAGAAATGGAGTCTGAGACTAATGGGAATAAAAGGTACCTAGACACCCAGTTGATAAAGTTCTTTCCTATAGTAGTACTGGTTAACAATTGATAGTGCTATAAATACATACTAGAGCTACACGATTAAGATAATGGATGGCACATAGTGAAAGTCAGATTTGTCACTGCTTGTGTGGAAATTTAAAGATAAGCCAGGAGACTAGAATGTTCTATGAGGTGATGGATTACAGTTGGCATCATCGGTATGAACTTAATGTTTAGCTTAATATAGATGGAGATTGTTACAGATAGAAATATTTTTGGATATGACTATATACATGTCTTAGTCCATTTTATGTTGTTTATAACAGAATACCTAAAACTAAGTAATTTACAAAGAAACAAAATTTATTTCTCACAATTCTGGAGACTGGAAAATCCAAAGACCAGGTGAGCATTTGTTGAGGGTCTTCTTCCTGGTGGGGACTTTCCTCAGAGTCCTGAAGTGTCGCAGGGCATCACATGGTGTGAGTGCAAGAGCATGCTAATGTGCTTGCTTTCTCTCCTTATAAAGCCACCAGTCTACTCCCATGATAATCCATTAACCCATTAATTCATGAGTGGATTAACTCAGTTATGAGGGCCTAGCCTTCATGATACAATCACCTCTTAAGGGCCCCACACTTCAAATACCGTATTGGGGATTAAGTTTTAACACATGCCCTGGAGGACACAAATATTCAAACCATATCAACTTGGGTTAATACTTGTATACACCGGTATATTTATCTCTATCTTGGTTTAGAGATTCTAGAAGCATCAAGACCTCAGTTGCCACAAAACACCTAGTATTTAGATCTTGATTTCTTATACCATTTTGTAATAAATGGAAGCAGTCCTCCATGGAGATTTGGCTGATTCCAAGAATACAATAAGATATATACAAAATAAACCATGAGTGACATGTAATGCAGAAAGTAAAATAATACTAAAAAAAAACTGTCACAGTGTTGGAAATATACCAAAGTTACACAGAAGCCAATTGAAAAGGCTTCTAATAACCAAATTTGAAATAATTTGAGCAACCAAGTATATATATATATATATATATATGATTACTTGTTATATATGTAACAGGTATTCCTCCTATTTTAAATAGTACTGTTCATGTATTATTCTTAGTGGTAAATATCTAGATCAACATAAATTGGAAAGAATTGTAGTCACCAAGCATATTTAATATCTGCCTTGCTAACATTGGCTTCACATGAGTTCTTTACACTTATGAAAGGAAAATACATTTTAAATCTTCTAGCAAATTTTACTTAATATATGTACATGAAATATAGCTATTCTTAGACAGAAACAGAAAGGGTGGGATAGAAGGTGAGGGGAAGCTATTATATCTACTACCTACATCTTCTAATTTCATCTTAGCAATTTTTTTCATGAAGAAATTAGGTTATTATTATTCAATTTAAACCAAGTTTGTCTGTCCCAAGAAACATGCTAATTCTAATCTACATGTTTCTACATCAATGAGTTCATTGAAAGAAAGCTGGATTTGACAGTTTCCAAGTGTTTTCCCTCAATAATGCTCTCCACTTATAAAAAGTTTCTGAGGCTGAATATTAATTTAAAATTTCAAATTATGTAATAGAATTACTGAATTAAAGAAAAGCATAGAGGCAATTGTTTTCAACATTTCATTCTTTAGCCATGGAGAATTTCCCTAAAGAGGTCACATTTTCAACAACACTTACATATCAAGTATTAAAATAGGATCTCTAATTCTGGTCTTCCAGCTGTAAAGTACACTGCTCTGACCACTACAAATATTCATAATTCCCTATGTACCTACAGAGAGCAAGCTGGTATAGATAATATGAGTGACAGCTATCACTGGTGAGTGCCTACACATTAATGGTGCAACCTGTGATCAAGACCTTAGCCCTCAGTTTTGGAAACTGAGAGCACTAATTATTCACATAGGCATAGCCCATCCCTAGACGAACTCTGAAAAACTATAGCAATCTAAGATGTTTCTGTATTTATTAACAATGAGATATAAAATGTGCAGAATCACCAACTCCATTCTTCTAGTTATTTTCCTACACATATTCATTACTTAAAATGTTCAATGTGTAGAAGCGGACATCATGGTTAACAAACTTGAGTACCAGTCAGTCAGATCACAGTATAAATTCTAGTGCTAGAGGACATAACTGAGGAAATGGTCCAAAAGATAGATTAGTCAGTGTTAGGAAGCTCTTGAATAGGGAAATGATAAACTATGACAATTTATTTAGAAATTAGAAGATGTTGGAAATTGTGGAGCAGGCAAATTATATGATTAGAGTATATGTCAAGAAAATTGATTTTGAAGATATGTTATAGTTCCAAATATTGTTCTTTTCCTGTCTAAGATTGATTTTACCATGTTCTTGGGGAAGTGCCCCATTTTTCTTTAGAAAGCCACCCTCTCCCTAGAGATATAAGTGCCTTCACTGAATTGAAGGGAAAAGGAAGTATTAGCTAGGCCTATTGTGATGTCATTAATATTGTCAAAACGAGAGGAAATGAAATCCTAATCGGGAAGACTTTGATAGGATAGGTTCTTAATAATCAGTCTAGCAAAGAGGTATGAGGAAATGAACATTAAAGGATGGTTCATTTGGGACATGGGAAAATAGTGAAGTTCTTGGACAATTTAATGGTATCTGATGAAAAAATTTATTTAGAAAACTGGGAGAACAAGAGTCTAGCCCCACGAAGTAGCTGTGTGACTTTACATGAGCCTTCTACCTTCTCTATTCTATAGTATTGCCTCTCTCTAAACTTAATTCAGATCTAAGGTCCATATTATAACTGAAATGACCATTTTTATTTTATCATAGAAAACTCAATTTCTTGGATGATTACTTATTATTTGAGATCCCTATGTGGGCATAAAGTTCATTTCATACTCTGTTACAGAACCAGATTCTAATTAAATCTTAGAACTCAGAAACATTGCATTAAGTGAAATTTCTGATAGAAGCAACTAGGAATGAATATTTTGCAATACAGTAATAAATGCACTACTGCTTGTCAACATCTCCTGATTCCTGACCCTCGACTTCCCCATCTTCTTCCTGCTAGGGCTCCAGGGACCCAAATGTAGACTTAGTGAAGCCTCAGTACTATGACTATAAAGGGGGCAGATAAAAAGACCACTATTTTAATACTCTTAGGACTCACTTTTAAGGAAACCATCTTGATAATCTGGTCCTAAATGTAGTCACGGAACATATCTTTTATAATTGAAACCAAGTCTCCTTTATATTTGAAAAATATAACTCAGTCGAGTTCTCTGCACCTGAATCTATTTGATTCATACCATATACCCAGTACCAAGCAAAGTGCTTAGGCTAGGTGAGAAGCTCAATAATACATTTACTAGATGAATTACTTCTAGCTCTATGTGTCAATTACTTTTCCAGAGTCCAGACAAATTATTAAATGTGCTTTCTCTGCTCTGATAACATTGTCACTATCCCAATATTCTTCACTGAATTCTTTGAACTGCACAGCCTCAGTCATTGTGTAGTACTCTACACAATGAATGCTCTTAGCTCCTGTGGCCATGGACATTAATAGCCACATATCCTTCTATCTTAACTTTTCTTCCTTGGTATATCCTGTCCTAACTTATTTCTAAAGCCTACTATCCAGCTGCACATGCATGGTGTTTGGGTTTTTATTGTGTTGCTATTTTGTTTTTGTTGTCTATTTTGTTTGTTTGTTTTGCTTAATTTCTTCACAGACATCCTTCAAGGCAGCACTCAAATTAATTTGACCTATAAATTCATGCTCTTTTCTTTTGTTTTTTCTCCAAATGTTCATTCTATTCCAATGTGCCAAAAGTCAGGAGAATGGAATCTAGGTAGGCAATAGTACTTACAGGACTAGAAATTCTCAGCCCATTTACCTCTCATCAGTGTTGTAAATAAAATCATCAACACACTGCTAGAGAGGGGTAAAATTGAAGAAGAATTCAGAAAAAGAGACAATTTCCTGGTAGACGGTCTTTGACAAGCTCTTTATCACATTTGGAAGTTTTATTCTCATTCTAGGCCTGGAGCCTGTTTTATTTAAGTTTTTGTTTTGTCTTGTTTTGTTTTTTCCACTTGTTAAATTAAGAGACTGCTTCGATTGCTCTGGACTCCTTTTTCAGTTTTAATTTATTTACCTAAAATATATGTTATGATACATTTTTACAGTGATATTAGAAAAATGCTTTGTTTGTTTGTTTTCCTTGTGAGACTCCAGAAAATCAGCGGGACACGGATCTTTCAGCCTTTGACTGGGCAGCTGTGATGCAAATGCTCCCTTCTATCTCAGGTCCATTCACCCCATTTTTATAAGAGGAAATTTTACACTGCATGCAAAACAACCAAATTGTTGGCAAGCAGATCTTGCTTCAAATCATTCCAATATGTGCTATTTGATCTTGGACACATTTTTTTACCTTTCTAGACTTCCGTTGACAAATACATTAAATGGAAATCACGATATTACTTAATTCATGATTTATACTGAAATTGCATAAATTGTTGAATTAAACCCAGTGTCAGGCACATGAAAATGCTCATTTAATTTAAATGTCATCAACAATCATACAATGAGTAGAAACATGCTTTCTAGTATATTTGTAAATGTCCACTCTAAGCATGCTCATGGACATTACTGATGCTTTAGTGCTGAGACTCCTGTGAAAGTCTATTGGCCCATTAATTAATCCCCAGTAGATAGTACTTTGCTCTTGAAGACAGTGTTTCCTCAAATTTATATTTACCACTATCCCTAGCACAAGCCTCAGAACATCATATGTGTTTTGTTTAAAGTCTGTTTATGACATAATTTTGTCACCGCATTACTACTAAAGGAACATATAAGTTTTCTTTGAAAGTTTATTTCCAGTGCACACTTTTATAAATTCCATAACAGTGGACTTTAATTCTGGAGATAATATTATGAATCATCTATTCCAGGATGTAATATACGGGGCATGCCTATATCTTAGCAGACTTATCATTAACAGCATTTTTTTCTACAGAATCTTCACATAGCCTTATAAATATTTTCAACAGAATGTTCTAGAAGGCCATTACCAGTGCATAAGAGGGGTTGAGACCCAATTCACGATCTAGCTCTAATTTCCATATTATATTTGTGTTGAAAGTGAGGCCCAGGAAACAAGTGATTTTCCCATAAAAATTAAGATTTGCCTCCCAGGTTTAGAATTATTAAATTATAAAATGTGGAGGGTAAGACATTGCTTTGCCTCCCATGGTTTTGTCATCCCTTTTCCCCTGGGTGATGGAGCCTCCAAACATTACTCAAAGTCCATCTCTTCTGAGCAGTGAGAAGCCTCAAAAAGGGGTTAATCTCTCAGAACCCTCAAAAAAAGAGGCATTCTTTACATTTTGGAAATTAACCACAAATTGGGGTCCTCTTCCTGCATTTATTCTCCAGACCAGGAAGTTATAGGAAGAGAACATAGGTGAGGTTTTTGCTAAGTATAGTTTAACAAGTTTAACAATAGAAGCTGGTAACATTCAGTAAAATGAGCAATGTGACATTCCATAATGCAATTTGCAAGAAGTTAAGTTGATCCACCAACAAAAGCTTGATTTTAGCAAACATTCTCTTCTTGCAGCAATTTCCCAGTATCTTTACATATCAAACAGTAACCTGTCTTTGAGCCAGCAACTTGGCTGTGTTACAATTCTTTATTATAACAGAGACTATAGCCTGGGGAAAATTTCCTGTCCTTTGCAAGGTTAACATTTGAAACTGCAAGGCTTTGGAAAACCAGGCCCTGTGAAATACATTTGCTTTATGTATAATCCACAGTAAGATTCTGAGGGAATAGAAATAGTATTTACTGATTACTTAATGTTTTGTCAAGCTTTTGCATGTGTAATATGAATTCATCTTTACATCACTCTAATTTAAAAAGTATTTTATTTATAGATAGGGATACATGCAGTAAGCAGCAGAGCTGAGATCTGAATCTCAAACTCTCAAAATCCTTTTTTCTTTACAACTTTCCTCCTTTAATCATGCAATTAACCCCCCTAATTTATTAAATCAGTGCTGAATTCCCAGTTTCCTGAGGTTAAGTAGTTGGGTCAAAGTTACATATCAAGTTAGCAGAAGAGTGAGTACATTTCTGCATCAGATAGTATTCATTTGCCAAACACAACTGAAGTCCTGACCCTGACGTTTTCTTTTATAAAAGGGAAATATGTACTTGGCCTTTACTAAAAATACTAGGTCTAATCAAAATTAGAGGCAGGTAAAACCAAGCTCTCAATAAATTTGCAAACATGTTTAGATTTGAGATATCTGTGTAGTAAGTTTGCAGAGAACACCTCTGATCACGTAATACCTTTGGTTCATCTTTTGATGCCTCTGGAAATATGCTACACAAACTATGGCAATTCATTCATTTTGTCTATGTTTTTGTCCCAAGCACTTTATTATACGTTATTACAGAGAAACTTTAAGAAAACAAGTCTTAACAGGCAGATTCCCTTGTTAGACAAATGGAGAGCACCTCACACCACACACACACACCCTTTATGGGTATGCATTTCCCTTTAGAAAATGTTGTTTCAGTCAAATTTTATGCTTTAAGCACAGCTTCCCATATTTAATTCATCAATCAACAACAATGGGATATACTTTAGGGATAATGAACACAATAGAGACCTCTTCTGCAAAACATTTAGCCCAGTAAATGGTAAATTACTTTGAGCTCAATTGATTCCACACGGCACACTTCCTAAAGGAAGCCCAACATAATTGAGGGCAGCTGAGGATCACAGTAGATCAGTAAATATGTTTCTCTGTCATGCTTGCAAGGAGTTGGACACTAACTGATGTAAACTATATCTAGGCAAACTTTCTGAAGCTTTTGCCTATGTCAGTTGACATTTCAGTGGGTAATCTCTAGCCAATTTCTCAAACCAGAAGACAGCAAACACAACAATAGCACCAGGAGACAGTTTTATCTAATAGTGAATCACAGAAATTCTGGCATCAGTCTACTGACACCAAATTCTACTCCTGATGCTTCTTAGGTTGTCATATAAGGCAAGCAGTTTTAACTCTCTAACCTTTATTTTTTCATTCTTAAAGTTGGTACAATAATTATACCTAAGTAAGATGGTCCTTTCCCAAAGAAATAAGATATTCTTTGTAAAGTACTTTATATAATTCTTAGAAACAATGAAAGTTCAGTCAATGTTTCACATGTGTACCACAGCGCACTATCTGCAATGCTCAAAACAACTATGAGAGATAAATAATTGTTCCCATTTTATAGATTTAAAACCTGAGCCTTAAGGTGGTGCTGTAATTGACAGACTATTAAGTGGTCAAGTTAATTCAAATTCTAGTGTGTGTAGCTCCAAAGTCTGTGTATTTTCCACCACAGCAGGCATGACATTATTGTAATATTCAAGTAGTGGTCCTAGGATGTAAATGAACCTGTTAGCAAGGCATCATTTGAAAGTACAGCTCAATTTTAGCCCTGCCAAAATTCTGACCATTGTGTTTGGCAGACATGCTTCAGCTTCCAGATGGATAGCATGGAGCCAAGTCACTAATCAGGTCAGTAGGTCAATCCCGACAAAGTGTTTTGTAGCTAATGTGTCCTGGCAGGTCTATCAAAATGTGGTCATGCTCAAAATCTGGTGCTCTACAGGGGCCATTTCAAGGGTCTTTCAGTGCAGAGGCAAATGTTGGGAAATGCCTGTTTTCAAACTTTCCCATGCCAAGGTCACCTTTCTCACGCTTCATGAAACAGCACTGCAGGCATCAACCATGTATTAGCACAAATCTTTGAAGGTATGCACCCTGGTCCCTTAAGGGACATTTTGAAGAACATGCATTGCCATCTTCTGGGCGAAGTATGCATCAGGACTTCACCCTTTGTAAAATACTGCAAAGTGTGCTGTAGTAGATTTAATTATGTTCCTCAAAAACTCATGGAAGCTTGAATTGTGTCCCCTGAGTTTTACATATTAGAAACTTAGCCCCTACTGTGACTGTTAAGAGAGTGGGAAATCCTATTATGGTAATTAAAAGGTGGAGCCTTGAAGAGGTGATTGGGTTGCAGGACTATGCAGTAGTGAATGGATTAAAGATGGTGGTCAGTGGTGTGGTTCTGAGGGCTTTAAAAGAAGACGAGAGTTTGCTCTCTTTGCTCTCTCTGTTTCCACCATCTTGCAGTTTGAAACCCCTGCCTCACTGTCACAACCACCAGATGGACTATGGACTTCCCAGCCTCAGAAACTGTAAGCAATAAATTTTGCTTTCTTTACAAATCATCTAGTTCTGTGTATTTTGTTGTAAGCAATAGAACTGTACTAATACACATGCCCTTTATAGAGAGACAGCACAATGAAGACACACAGTACAGACCGGGTCATGGGCATATGTGGTCCTATCCCTGGTTCTTGTCACTTGTTATCTTGGGAAAGCTGCTTAACTGTAATGAGTCTCAATTGTATCATCATATGTAAAATTTGGATAATGATAACTACAGCATAGAGTTGTGAGTAATAAATAGGAAAAATCAAAATCAAAATCAAAACAGCAGTTTAAAGCAATTGACACAGTCTTTGGTACATATTACAACTTCAATTCATCTGCTTTCTTAGCAACATCTTACAATTAAATTACTAAACTCTTTACAAATCCCCACAGAGCGAGACATTCTACATAATACATTGAAGGTGATTTACTGAAACTGTACTGATTGGCTCTATAGAAGCCGAAAACCCAGGAATGTATTGATCTAATTATAAAATAATGGTTAGCAACATCTAGTGGGTTCTCAACAGTCTAACAATCTTGATTTGTTTATCTTCCTGTCATCTTACTGCTTTTCCATTCTTCACAACTGTATTCAAACTTCTCCACTCTCCTCAAAGGTTTATTGCCTCCTTTTCCACCCTACTCTCCCTTTTGCCTTGAACAAATTACACAAAAAGTCCCCTGAAAAAATGTTCCCCAGTACCCACACGTTTCCTTTCAGCACTAAATATACCCACAATTATTTATTGAACATTGTAATGTTTTTTCTTATGAAAAATGTATTTTCTTATGAAAATAAATTACATGTGCCTACCACAGCTGAAGTAGATTAGATGCCCAATACATATGCTAAATGAATGAGCAAGTTTAAAAAAATAATGACTTGGGTAGATTGGAACAGAACCTTTTTAATCTGGATTGAACATAACACCTCCTTATAATCTTTATACAATATGATGTATTTTATTTTCATGATAACACAACTATTCTATGATATATGAAGGTCAGAAATTAAAATCTCAGATAAATGTAGGTTCATAGACCATAGACAGCTTTACAGAGTGATGGAGTTTGGATGTGTTGTCCCCTCCTAAACTCATGTGGAAATTTGATCTCCAATGTGGCAGTGTTGGAAACTGATTGAGTCATGGGGGTGGATCCCTCATGAATGGATCAATGCTCTCCGTGGGGGAGCGGGGGATTAATGAGTGAGTTCTCGCTCTATTAGTTCCCACCAGAGCTTGTTGTTCATAGCATCCTGGCACCTTCTTTCTCTCTCTCGCTTCCTCTCACCATGTGATCTGCTTGTACCCGCCGGCTGCCTGCCACTTTCTGCCGTGAGTAGAAGCAGCCTGAGGCCCATGCCAGCTGCCAGATGCAGCTGTCCTAGAATCGTAAGCCAAATAAACCTCTGTTCTTTATAAATTACCCAGTCTCAGGCATTTCTGTTATAGCAACACAAAACGGACTAAAACACAGAGATTAATCATCTGAGATTAAAACGTAAGTTTTCTTTTCCCCATTCAATCTTTTTCTGTATGCAATGTGATATAAATGTTTGTCGTGAATTAAAAGTCTATACTTAGAAAACCCAGAGCTTCCTAAAATTGAACAAAAGGTTATTTAATATGTATATATGGCAAACATCTGGCCAATGTATGTTGTACCTTCAGTTTGTTCAGTCTAGCAGATATACTAGCAATGCTCAACCTTAATTGTTCAAGGCTCAATTACTTGGAAGTGACTTTAATTGTTCAAGACACAATGTCTCAATGACTTGAGTCAAGTATAATTATATTTTGTACTAGATATTCTTACTATATTTGGAACAGTGATTTTGGCTCCCCAACTAGTAGTTTTACAAGGCGCACTAATAGGCCTGTAATAATATTACCAAAGCAGTAACTATTACCTTGTTCCCACCTCTATGGTATTCTCTTTGTTAAGAATTGTGAGCTTTCCAATATAGAAAAAGTATCCCCTCAAAAGAATGTCTGATGATTAATCTTATGTGTCAATTTGACTCAGCAATAGGGTACCCAGATATTTGGTCAAACATTATTTTTGGTGTCTCTATTTGGGTATTTTGGGATTTTATATTAAATCCATGGTGTGAGTAAAGATGATTTACAATCTTAATGTGGGTGGACCTTAACCAATCAGTTGCAAACATCAATAGAACCAATAGTCTGACCCTCCCCTGAGTAAAAGAGAAATTCTAACTGATAGCCTTCAAACAAGGACATCAGATTTTTTTCGCACTTTTTGACTTGAACTAAGCATTGGGTATTAATGAATATTAGGCCTACCAGTCTTTGGGCTGGAAATATATCATCAGCCCTCCTGAGTCTCCACTTTCATAATGTGCTACAGATCTTGGGATTTGCCAGCCTCCTCTATCACATGAGCCAATTTATTATACTATATACATATATCCACATACATATATATGTATGTAGATAGATAGATAGATAGATAGATAGATAGATAGATAGATAGATAGATAGATAGATAGATATTTCCTACTGGTTCTGTTTCTCTGGAGAACCGTGACTAATATAGATTTTGATACATGGATGATGGGTAGAGGGTGGAAGAGTTCTGAAGTACATGCTAGAAAAAGTCTAGATTACATTAATGGGACTGTTGGTAGAAGTATAGTTATTAAAATAGATTCTGGTGAAGGCTCAGAAAAGAAAGAGGAGATCTATAAAGGAAACTTTTTGTGTTTGTCTTATTATGGACACTAAAGGACATTGTGGTAAGTTTTCAGATGGAAACAAGGAATGTGTTACTGGAAACTGGAGGGAAGGTGATTTTTATTTAAAAGTGACAATTGGGCTGAATTGTGTTATAGTGTTTTACAAAAGGAAGAACTTATGAGAATATGGAGGAGATTTCTAAGCAAAGTGTTGAAGGGGCAGCTTGATTTCTCTTTACTACTTCTAGTAAAATGTGAAAGAAAAGAGAAAAATTAAAGGAGTTGTTAAGCAAAAAAAACCAAAATCTGAAGATATAGAAAATTCTTAGCCTATGCATATTTCAAAAAATAAGGAAGTGTGTTTTGAAGGTGTTATTAAGGGTGTGGCTAAACAATTATTGATAAGGAGATTCATATGGGTGTGAACTGTGGATTTCATCAGCCGTGGCAGCCAAAGCCTAGAACAGAGATGGGCAGTAGAAACACTCTACCAGGTGAGACTAAAGGGGATAGCAAAACTGAATAGAATGAAGGTAGGCTATCAGACTTCTGGGATTCTACAGGACAGGAAAAGAGAGCTCTCCAAATGTGAACATGACTTGTTCTTCAAGAAAGGGAAGAATGACCCCAAAGGCAATTCAGATATCATCAGGGCTTTGATGCCAACACAGGCCAAGGGGACAGACTGGTTCCTGTTTGGTTCCATAGGCTGGAGGTATCTCCTCATTTTCAGCAGGCCTGGCTGCCTTCATGAAGTGCCTCAGCATGGGGCTGCCACAAAGAGCCATGGAGCAGAGTCTGCCCAGATTCTGTGGGGTACAGCTGCTGCCTAGGGCTGTGGAAGTGACACTGTTGCCCCAGTGGTTCCAGAACTAGGGACATCGAGTCAAAGGGGATTATTCTCTTTGAGTAGCCTTGAGATCTAATGGCATTTGCTCTGCTTAGGTTTTGGACTTGCTTGGGACCCATCGCCAGTTTCTTCTTTTCTATTTGTCCCTTTTGGAATGGGAATGTCTCTTATGCCTGTCCCACAATTTTATCTTGAAAGTACATAAATTGTCTGGTTTTACAGGTTCATAGCTAGAGAGGAATTTTCATTTGGAGTGAATTGTACTTCAAGTTTCACCCATACCTAATTTAGATGATATTTAGTTAAAACTTTGGATTTTAGAGTTGATGCTGGAATGAATTAAGACTTTTTGGTTTGATGATGGAGTGAATGTATTTTGCATGCAAGAAGGATATAAACTCGGGGGAACAAGGGGCTGGGAATATTATGGACTCAAGTGTGTTACTGAAAAATTCATATGCTGAAGCCCTAACCCCCAATGTCACTTTATTTGTAGATAAGACCTATAAGGATATAATAAATGCTAAGCAAGGTCATAAGGGTGGGGTATAAATCTGACAGGGCTGTGTCTTTATAAGAAGGGAAAGAGACACCAGAAATCTCTTTCTCTCTCCATGTGCACACAGAAAAGAGGTCATGTAGAAATATAGCAAAAATATGCATCTACAAGCCAGAAAGAAAGCTTTCACCAGAAACCAAATTTGCTGGCACCTTGCTCATGGACACCTAGCCTCCAGCAATGTGAGAAAATAAGCATCTGTTCTTTAAGCCACCCAGTTGGTGGTATTTTGTTATGGCAGCCTAAGTAGACTAATACAGATTGTTTACTTGGTTTCTATTATTTTAATATCAATCATATCTCTCTACATAACTTGTGATCTCATAGCTTCAGAAATCTTAAAATGTGATTTTTTTCCACAAAAAAATATTGGTACATTTGGCGGCAGCAAGATTTATTCTTCTATCTATCCCAAAATGGCCACTTATATGTACAAACCAATCTTTTCTTCGTAAGAACCAAAAGGTCTTAAAAGTATCTAACAGCCTAGAAAATTGATGCATGAATTATTCAAGAAATGGAGACTTTCAATCAGTGCCTTTAAATTTCATGACACACACACACACACATACACCATTGCAATTTTGCCACATTTTTTCTCTTTGACTTGGTTTATATTGCTAAGTGTGCAGTGTGAAATCTACAGAAGATTGATCAAAGCAAGTGCAGAATTGTACAACCACAATGCATTCAGATGAAAGAAAGGAGACAGAGAAGAGAAATCACATTGTTCATATCTATTCTGTGCCATTTAATAATCCAAAGAAAATAAGCAAAGCAAAACAAAGCTAACAAATATAAATCTTTAACATAGGCATTTCTCCCTCACATTACAGGTGAGAATGTGTAAGTTTATCAAGTATAGGTAGGTAGGACATAGGTCACACAACTATTAAACAGTGGTTGTGGAATTTAACCTAACACACACCGCACTGCATCTCATTCCTCACCCTTGCATAAGGCATGATGAATCGTCATATCTCTATTATTTGGCTCTCACCCACATGCAGAGGTATTGGGTACCACATGTGGACAATAAACATTCTCCACTTATAGGTCCTTTCTCCTCCTCCATAGGTTTCCAGTTTCTTGCCTCCCTTGCTCTAAAAAACTATTACGTCTTGACTTTATGATTAAACCATTAGGTTCTTTCCTGATGGTAATCTGAGCTGCAACTTAGCAGAAATTCCACCCCCACCTGTGACTCACAGGCTCTCTACATTTCTATTGGCCATTCTGACCACACTGTGCCTCTGTGAGGAAAATCAGCCTAACTCCATTGTGCAGCCATCTTTTGTTGTAGAAATCAGTGAACATATCAGATTTCTGTTCAAAACAGAGAATTATTAATGTTACTAAATTCTTCATACTGAGCTGTATATAGCGTCCCCTTGAGAGTTATCATCTGCTTTTAAAAAAGGGGGGCCTTTTAAATCTTTGTCTGGGCACCACCTTACATGTAGAATCATTTTATTTTATTAGATTTCTGTTTTTATGTACAAGGACTTGCTATTGGTTATGGACTCTTGTTGGGCTGCAACCGCTCCACTTGCTATAGCAATTGCTAGGGTGAAAGGAGGCCACACCAAATGGCAGCTGTTTAAGTGCCCCACCCGCATGGTCCACACAAGATGGCCCCCAGAGGAAGCAAAGGGGGAGTGTCACTTTTAGTTCCGCAAAAGTTTTTTATTGGCAGTTGCGCTTTTCCGTGGCCCTGATCAGTGCATGATCAGTAGGCTAAGCATAGGAAAGTAAGGCGCATGCACATGTGACCTTTCCAGTGATTGGCTCTCAGTGTGGAAATCCCAGCTTGCTAGTGCTTAAAAGACAATAAACGGAACTGCTTGACGGAACCCCGCTGCGTCTGAGCGTTCCTTTGCGGGCTGAGTAGGTGGGCAGTGCACTCACCCACCTTCAGGGATCCTTCTTCGGCTTACTTACCCCGCAGAGGGCAACTTATCTGGTCCTGCCTGGGGGGGATAGGGAGTCTGCCGGGGATCGCTCGGTGGCCAAGGCCAGGGAAATCTGGAGCCCGGGCCTGGTTGACCGAGAGAGCACCCCGATAGACTCTTAGCATTCGAAATCCATAGAGGCCTTTTATGGTGTGTAGCACAGTACTTTCTGGTTCACTTTAACCCGGAGAAGACTCGACTTTGTCACATCTCTAATTCAGATTAAAGGAGTAGAGATAATGAAAAAGTGGAAGTAGACTGAGCTGGTCAGCAGTGTATGTTTCTTCAGAAAGGCTAAAGGAAGGATCAATTATAGGGACATATTTTCTTGGCTGACCAAAATTTAGGCTATAAAGAATCACTGATCCTAATTCTCATTTGACAAATATAAATATAGAAGCCTAAATGCCTTAAATTATATAATCTATTCACTAAAGGGGAAAGATTAGACTCTAGAAGGTCTGGTTTAAAGATAAGTGGTTTTACTTCTTAGCCACACTCACTAAACAGTCTCATGTGGGCCTTAATGTCATCATTCTGCTATTTTTCGAGTAATTAAGTACTCAGACTATTGTTAAATGAGGTATACTTTTTATTTTTCTGAGTCTTTTAAGACTATTTGAACTCCAAAGTGAGGAGTAGGAAGTAATACTAAGAAGTTTAACTAACAGAATATGTTATATAACACTTATATGGAATTAAAAAGTGGCACTCATCCTGTGCCAGACAGCCCCCTCACTCAGTACATTGTTTCCTTTAATTCTCACAAAGTTAGGTGCAGTAGCGCTGCTACAATTGTTCAGAGCCAGATCCTGAATGACACTTATTATATCTCAGCCATGGTTCTAAAGACACACACATATATGAATATATGAACTCATTTAATCCTCATAATAACTCTATGAAGTAAGTGTTATTATTTTTATCCAGATTTTACAGATGAGAAAATTAAGGCTTAGAGGCACTAAATAATGGTTATTCAGTAGGCATTAATTGAATGCCTCCTCTTGTTGGGCATCAGTACTGGGGATATAAGGATATATATATAAAAGGAGTGGTCTCGGAGCCTTCAATCTAATGAGGATGACAGATTTTAAACTAATAGCACCATGAGTAATTCATTAGCATGAAACTGCTATAATAAAGGAACGCAGGGTGCCATGAAGTATGTCCTATGGAGGTAAAATCTGATCTGAAAGGGAAGTTTTTCTCTAAGTCATTGTAGCAGTTTAGAATAGCTTCCCAAATGAAGATGGAAGGAAGAGAATGAAGAAAGCAAGGGCTGGAGCTGCACTGTCCAGTGTAGGACGTGAAATGTGGCTGTTGTAAATTGAGGTACGTTGTAAGTGCAAAATACACAACGATTGTATGTCTTATTATGAAAAAATAAAAAGAATGTGAATACTTTGTTAATATATCGATTTTATATAGATTACATGTTAAAATGCAGATGTGTTGGGCATACTGGGGCAAATAAAACACATTAAAATTACTTTGCCTATTTCATTTTAATGCTGCTCTTAGAAAATTTATAATTATATAGGGAACTCACATTTGTGGCCCGCCTTATGTATCTACTGAATAGGCTGCAGTAGGGTTTCAGGCCAAAGCAAAGGTCAGTGGCTGGAAGGATTCAGTGGGTGGGAAGCAAGATTGCTTGGGGGGCTGGAATGTGGTCAACTATGGGGAAGTGGCTGTAGATGAGCCTGGAGATAGAAGCAGGTTAAGGTCACACACCTAGGACTTGAAATTGCCTGGATTTACACCCAGTTTTGTCTGATTCCAGAGCTGAGGTTTCCTGAAAACAATTCAGGGCAGCCTCTTTCTAAACAGTGGCCATGACCTTAGTGGCTGACACTTTTCCCTCACTCAGGCCCCTACACTTACTTCTCCTTTAGAATGACCTGTCCGACATTGGGGGATTTGTGCTTCTTCACTTGACCACCACAGCTCCCATCGCCCCAGGTGCTGTGGGAGACACAGAGCCACACTCCCTGAGTTTACATTCTCCAAGGTGAATATCTCACAGTGTACGCATCAAAAACTGAAACCGGGGTAGGGGTAGGGGGGAATGACTCATCTCTGCAGAATGGCCGTCCTTCTTTCTTCCCAATATATGCATCTATGTTTGTCTGCCCGATCTTTCTGCATTGTTCCAAATCAAGGAATCCACGCCAATTCCCTGAACGAGCAAAATTTTTTGGCTAGGAAAGGGGGCACTGGGAAAATAATATAAGTTGTTTTCTCCCTGGTCACCCTAGCCTCTCTTCTCTTTTTGTACCTCTACTCCCTGATATTACCACCTTTCTTTTTTTATTATTTTCCTTATTGCTTTCTAATGGCCTTCCTTGGACAAATTTCATTAAGCAGATTCCTGGGGGTCCACTTTCATATCTCTTGTACCGAACCCTACCAGTTGCAGAAGGAGCTAATCCTGTCGCAGTGCAATGTGTATACATTGTCCTATAGCTTATTATACCCTTCTTTAGTTTTACTTGTATGATTATGTTTTTTTTTCCCCCAGGGATAAACCAAGAGAATTGTTTGAAACAGAAGTAATTCTAAATGAATGGTATAGTTATTACCATAACTAAATAAATAAATAAGAGAGAGAAAAGGAAGCACCTAGGAAATAAAAGAAATACAATCAAAGTTCTGTTATAATGTGTAGAATATTGGTCATTTTGTGTTCAAAAGTGGCAAAATCTATTTTAAAAGAAAATTTGTGTGTGTGTGTGTGTGTGTGTGTGTGTGTGTGTGTGTGTGTGTGTGTGTGTGTGTGTGTGTGTGTGTGTGTGTGTGTGTGTGTGTGTGTGTGTGTGTGTGTGTGTGTGAGAGAGAGAGAGAGAGAGAGAGAGACTGACTTGTGCCTTGTGCCAGTTGTGGACATCTGTGCTTTTCTCTATCAGAATAAATAACTAAATTGTATTTGTTGGATTTAAAAGAAAGTTTCTATTGAAATTCCCCTTTGTGTAAGTAGAAGCTAACATGACCTGTGCTTTGTTTATTGATCAGTGTCTATCATTTTAATGAAATCCCATTTTAAAATTAACTACTCTCCATAAATGTATTTAGCTAATCTTTATAATGACAGAATTTATTTGCCTTAAATTGTCATAAGATTTACTGAAGGACTTAAAAGAGGTGTCCCTTGTAATACTAATTTTTGTCTTTATTCTTTTATTTCACCCACCCTTTCTCTACTGTTCTCTAATTTTTTGCACATAAAAAAAAGATTAATGGCTTGTATTCTGCCACATATCCTGAACATGACCCTAAGGCTGTCAAATTCAATCTACCCAGGAAGAAAGTATATAAACATAAGTGCTGCCTTAGCTCCATTTCAGAAGCATGGGTAGGGTTCACAGGGGATGAAAAAAAGCAACATTCATAAAGGAGGTTGCATTTCAAATGATTCTTGATCAATAAGTAAGTACGGGTCTTTAAAATGATGGAAGAAAATCCCAAGTAGAGAAACCAGAACTAGTAAAATTTTAGAAGACTGAAAAAAAAGTCACATTCTGGAAAACAAACAGGTAATTCCATGAAGCTGGACCATACGACATAAGGAAAATAGCATTTCAGAGATGAAGATGAAGAAATGGCCAGGGGTTCAATTAATGTCAAGTTCAACAATTTAGACTTTATCTCGTAGACTAGGGAGACACAAAAGATGTTTAAACAAAGCAGTATGTAATTAGCTTTGTGTCTGAGAAAGACCATCCTTATAGCAATATAGAGATTGCTTCCCATGTGTGCTACCTTGTAATTTACACTTAAAAATTCTGAAAGAACAAGACCTGTGTTCAACTGCTTTCTTTCCAAAGAACCTAGTACAATCCTCAGCATATAATAGGAATTTATTCAGCTTTATAGCACGTAAGAGAATACTGTTGGAACAAGTTTCTTCAATAAGCAGAACATGTGCTTTGGCATAACCTGGAGCTAAATTAATAGTCTGATTCTACTTTTCCGTAGTTGTGTATCAGTTTGAGCCTCAGCTTCCTCATCTGTAAAAATGGGAATAATAAAACTAGTCTCAAATGGTTACTGTGAGAAATATTCTTGGTACATAGAAGTCCCTCAGTCACATTTTGTGTTTGTAAGTTGGTGTGTATGATTGTTTTCATGGATTCTTAAATTATTCCTTTCTCAGGTTATATCTTCAAAATGCACTGAATGAAATGCTGTTAGATTTAGATTGCCATAAAAATGAAAGAAGTAACTACCATTAAAAATAATTTATTTTGAACTTTATTAGTACAATATGTCAGCTACAGACGAGAGAGAAGATTTTAGTGCAACCACTTTAAATTCCAAACTGCATAATAAGGGTTTAGAGCAAGAATCAAAGCCTAGATACACACCAGGTTTTAAGCACATTGTAACTGACCCTGAACAAAAATCCAAATTTTGTTCTGCACAGATGGCAGAAAGCAATATCCCTGTGCTGCCAAAAAAATGTGTGTGGACTGAGAGAAGAGCTAGGTGACCTATTAATATTGTTCTTTTAGCATCACCTTTCATGAGGGCTTCAAGACATTTCAAACTAAATGAAAAACTTTAAATAAACTTATTAGAGAATGGGCAAGGAGTATTAGATGCTGATGCTCTGTCAGGATGTATTTCAATGTGGAATAAGATTTCAAATTGGATTTATGGGAAAAGACTCAAAGACCAAAAACTGAAATTGCTAATAAATTTTATAATTTAAGCTGGGGAAATGAAAGAATGGGAAAACTTCCAAATAGTTAAATTTAGCATTGGGCCTAGCCCAGTTTCCATCCCATCCCAAATTCTTCCTCGAGAAAGTGCATTTACTCCTGAGGAAATCTTGATCAAAATTTTCTCAATACACAGCTCTGGCTAAATCCAGATTTGCTGAATCCTGGGGACTATTTCTTCTGGCTTGCCAATCCAAATAATGCTTTCTCAACACTGGCATTGGGTGAATTATTTAAAATGGTTTAGATGATATTTTTGAAGTTTTTGTTTTTTTAATTATTTCACTGTGCCTGGCGGCCAGACGGCAATGAGTGTTGCTGCTGTTCATTTAAATAAATAAAAATAAGAGGTCAGGTAAATTTCCAAATGCTCTGTGTGAAGCAAAGCACAACACACATCCTCTCATTTTTATCTTGTCTTTTTTTTTTTAAATGTTCACCTTCAGACATTCAAATGGCATGTCTGTGATTCATTTACACTTAACACATCAGAATGTTTTTTAAGTGCTAGTTGATGTCAAAGACACATTATGAAGATTTGAACAGGTAGTTTCTAGTCTTTGGATCTGGAAAGTGAAAAGCTGCACTTAGTGTTATACGGGTCTGAAAAGGCTGATCTCAATGCTGCACTTGAACTGCACAAACATTAAGTGCCCCTAATTTCACAAAAATATATTTATCCATAGGAATTGTTATAATATGAAGTTTTAAGAGGCATAATATCTACAGCACACTCTACTTGTCATAAAAGCAAGAGGGTAACAATTGGGTGTTTGAAGAGGGTGAAATATTGAAACACTGACTCTGGGCATGATGTCATACTAAGTTGAACAAATATGTGTTCAGCCTGGAAGGTTTTACAACCTGTAGTGATTAAAATTTGTATATGTTCACGAATTCTGAATCTATACACATTAAGGGTCAGGCTTGGCAGGCTAAGATGAAGACCAGGAAGTTTTTGTTGTAAGAGCCAGTATTAGGGTGAATTAGTATACGTGTATTAGTTAGTTCAGGCTAGGTTTAACCCAAGTAACAAATGAGCCCTGAATATCATTTATTAGTGCAATAAAAGTTTTGTGGATCAAAATAAGGGTTCTTTCTGTTCATGGTCATCTTTCAGTGATCCAGAGTGAAAGACATTTTATTTTAATTCATGCTGTACAATCACCACACTGGTACAAAGGCAACCTGTTAAATTGTGACTACTCTCTTAAAAATTTCACTCAGGGTAACATATCACTCCAACTCTCATTTCTTTGCCAAAAATAAGTCACATGTTGTTTTAGTCAAGGTTTTCCAGAGAAACAGACTCAATATGCTGTGTATTTATATAGAAAGAGATTTACTAAAAGGAATCAGTTATTGTGATTATGGGAACTGACAAATCCAAATATGCAGTGACAGCCAGCAGGCTTGAGATCCCGAAGAGTCAATGGTAACAGTTCAGTCCAAAGGCTAGCAGAGACCTGGGAAAGCCCATGGTGCAGATACGGTGTGAAGGCAGTCTTCTGGAGAATTCCCTCATGCTTGGGGAGGCTGGTCTTTTTGTTTTACTCATGGTTTCAACTGATTAGATGAGGCCCACTGACTTTATAGAGTACAATCTATGTATTCTGTTTAAATGTTAACCTCATTCAAAAACACCCTCCAAGTTGACACATAACATTAGCCATGACACGTGCTCCCACCCAGCTGCAAAGAAGATGGGAAAGCTCAACCTACCATTCTCCTAGATAGCTGAGAGCCTGAAGTGTTTGGTGAATTCCACCTATGTCTACCATGCTAAACACTGCAGCCAGGAATAAAAGAGCCAAAGATAACATGCCACCAAAAATTCATAGAGACCACCATAAATCAAAATTTAGGAAGCTAGATCACATCAAAAGGAGTACGGTTGAAGCTATTAAAATAAAATGAAGGTGTAAATAGAAAAGAATTGTAACAGAATGGAAACAAGATTGAATCTTGATGATTGTCATATATAGGGAGGGATTTTCTTTATCTCTAAAATATTTGACTCAAACTGTAGAAACTAGTCTGTCTATTTTAAAGGTACAAGATTTGACAATAAATCTAAGAGACTGTGCATCACCAACTAACTCTTCTCTGTTAGTAATTGATATATGTATTAGATTCATTCAGTCAGTGGACTGTATTCAATTGACTATAAGATTGTACATCGTCCATTTAAAAAAATGTTTTATCATTTCTAACCCATTTATGGTGCAGTTGCTAAAACTTGACTACACACATGACAAATTAAAATCCCTTTTGCTTGAATCAAAGTGTTCCCATAGTAACCCTAGGTTTTCTAGATCCAAGTTCTCTAAGATTTGCCCATTGGAAAAGTCTTCTATATCTGGACCTTTCATTCTTCTTTTCTTACTTTTGAAACCAATTTGTGTTCAACTCTAAACCCCAGTGGAAAGACCCTCAAATCTAAAATCAGAAGATAGAAATTTGCATATAAACTATGCCAGCTTTTAGCTATGAGTTAGCCTAGCTCTGAATCTCAGTTTTATCATACATGCAAAGAAGATAATGTTAGTTATCTTACATGCTTTTATGGAGATAAAAAATATTCATCAAAGTTCAACAGATAGTAGGCATTTATTAAATATTTATTTCTGCATCAAACTTTTCTCACATTACTTTAAAGGAGACAGTATAGTGTCGTATTGAAAAGTGCATATTGTAGTATTACACTGCCCTTGTTCAAATCCTAGCATAACCACTGTGTAACTTTTGGCAAATTAACACTCTGATATACATTTTTCCCATTGGTTAAACTGGGATAATAATGGAAATGCCAACCTTATGATATTGACATGAAGTTAAATGGAATAACCTATCAAAAATTAGTTATATGACTGCAAGACAGTACTCAATACATAACACGTCTCATTATTTTTTTGTTATTATTGTTGTTTTTATTTACAAATATTTAATTGACAAATAGAATTATATATACTCAAGGTGTACAATATGATGATCTGATTTACATATACATTGTGTAGTGATTACCACAGTCAAATCAACACACACGTCACCACTCATAGTTATCATTTTGTGTGTATGTGAGTTTGTGTAGTGAGAACACTTAAAATCTGCTCTTTTACCGAATTTCAGGGATTTTTACTGAGTGAACTATGTGAAAGTGTTTTGTAAGCTGTCATATGATGCCTAGTGTTAGTTTTCAACAACACTATTCTTTCTGTGAAATTTTAGTGTGCTGAAACAAATTATATTAACTTTCTCTGGCTCTATAGATTAGTGACAGTTAATCAAGTTAATGTGCTCAACTGATAATTACTTTATCATTGACATACTAACTGTTAGAGAAAGAAGAAACTTGTAAGTCATTGTTTATCAGTTTGTTTTTGGTGTGGAAATATTTTTGCTTTCTCCCAAATGAATCATATACAACCCAATAAAAAAATATAATTTTTAAATATGAAATTATGTGTGTCAGATTAGTTTTGCAAAAAACCGTTTTAGTGTCTTCAGTTTTGGACAGTTCATTAGTGAGGTGAGTCCTACATTATTCTACAGGCATTTTGGTTGTGTGGCTTTAATGGGTACCTTTCAGCATGGAGCACCCCAGATGCCCTACTTCACTCCTGCAAGCATTACTGATCTCATACAACATAAGCTCAATTACTTACTGTATCGGTCCACTTCTGTCACTTATAACAAAATACTTGTAAATGGGTAATTTTTAAGAAAACAAAAATTTATTGCTTACCGTTTCTGAGGCTGGCTGAGGCTGGGAAGTTCAAAGTCCAGGGAACACATCTGGTAAGGGTCTTGATGATGGTGAAAGTGACCCAGGGGTCTTACATGGCAGAAAATGGCAGAGAGGAGAGAGAGATTAAGCTCCTCATTTACTGTCTTTTTAAAGTCCTCCAAACCATGCCCATGACCACCATTCACTATGGCATGGTCCTACAATCTAATCACTTCTTCAAGGCCCCAAATTTCAATTACCATAATAGGATTTCCTACCCTCTTAACACTCACAGTGGGGGTCAAGTTTTGCAGGGACACTCAATCCAAGACATTTACTATAGTTAGATGCTATCTTTCCAACTACAAGTGAGGATGAAGTAATTCCCAGGTATGGAGACAGAAGTTCTGTCCTTCTTACCATATTTGTACACATTATATGGGATTGTTAAATAGCCTGGACAATTATGTTTTCAGGTATTGTGATACCACAGAACAAGCTTCAATTATAATATTAAATGTAAACAGCAAAATACACAAGAGTGCACAAAGTAGAACATAGACATTCTAGTAACAGTCAAATACACAGAAAGAAAAAAATAGAAATGAAAGAAAAGAAATGAGTGAAACAGAATAAGACGCTAGAGCAGACGATATTTTTTGCTGAAATTATGGGTATCTTTCCTTTTCTACCTTTGCTCTCTTCCTCTCTCTCATACATTTATTGCCTGCGATACCTGTATAAGTAATAGCATTATTGCAGAAATATCATTTATTAACTACATATTCTTAACTTTATAGGTAAATACATACACTAATTAATGTTGCCTTAAGAACTTCACTTTTTTTTCTGGTTTCATTTGCTTGGCATGTGATGATGCTACTGATTTAAAATGTCTCACAAAAAAAAAAAAAACAGAAAAAGGAAATAAAATTAAAAATTAAATAAAAATAAGAAGAAAAAACAAAAACAAAAACCAAAAAAAAAAAAAAAAAAGAAAACGTCTCTCAGTTACTTGAATATACACAAATCACGTGTACCATATGACTTTTCTAAGTGGTAATTAAAGGAGAAAATCAATGTGAATCATATGAATTGTATGTGTGTAATGTGAATCATATGAATTGTATAAAAAGATTGCTGCGAGGGTCAAAACATTAAACAGATGTTATCAATACAGTCATTATTAATTTTACTGTTGGGATTCAAGTAAATCTTTCAGCTTGGAAAGAAAGGAGAATAATGATTTGAAGAAAGATTTAAAATATGATCCAGGTAGTAGAAGACAGGAGTTCTTTCTCTTTCTTTTCCTTCTTAAATTCATCTCCCTCCAGTGGCACAAAACTACAGACTAGTAAGCCTAAAAATCCTCTTTGTAGAGGTAAGGGGGCAGGGGGAACCTTTCCAAGTTTTCATTTACACAATGCTTTCCTTCCCCTTGATGTTATGTGTTTAGAACAACTGAAATTGAGTTTGGCTCTCAGTCAGATCCTGTTGAGTCACAGAAGATAAATTGATGAACAAAGCAAAAGTTAAGGCTCATAATTCAGTTGTCTGAGGTACATCTTGCAAATGCAGTTTATATAAGCAATAAAAAACTGGGAAAAACTGCCAGAAATGTCCCTTTTCCCATTTTATTTTGGTTCTTGGAGAGGCTTTTGCCCAGTAAGTATATTTTGCATTCGCCGAATTTATTGCTTTTTGAGCCAAATGTAGAAACTGTCTGGGTTTCCTAATTTGATGGTTTATCATCTATAGGTAAATTCATGTTTCATAAAATGAAATGAAGAATGCTTTTATGCAGTAGGATAGCATTTCTGACCCAGAATCTGACAGGGAACTCTGACTTCTCAGTATATCTCATTTACCCATAAAATTTTATATTTATGCAATTCCATACATTGGATACATTTTACATGCAGGATAAGATTATGTGTTTAATGTATGTTTTATTGGCTAAATTATAAACTTCGTTTGGCAGCAGCTATACATTTTGTGATTACTTTTGTGCCACAAATGTTAAACAGAGGACTTAGCACATAGCCTAAGCACATAACCAATACCTAATAAATATTTGAGTATTAACTACAATAATAAATAGTACTTGTTGAGTTCTTATTATGTACCGGGCACTGTGATTGACATAAAAGAATAATAATAGCAGCAAAATTTTTTAAAAAAATACATTTATTGAACAATTAATAGGTGCTGAAAATGAATTTACATTTGTTTTCTCATTTAATTTCCAAAATGAGTTTAAAAGGTTGGAACCATCATTTTTTACATTTTATAGATAAATATAATGAGCTTAAGGCAGGTCAAATAATTTTCCTAGTCAGAACCAGAATCTTGCACAATACTCTCTTTATATACATTACCTCATTTAGTGCTTGCAATGAGCATAAGGTGAAAATTACTACACACTTATTTTCCAGATGATTAAACTAAAGCTCAAAGTATCAAAGGATACTGAGTTATTATTTTTTTTTTTTAAGAAAGAGGTAGAGAAAAAAGTTGAACTAAGTTCTTTTGCTTCAAATCTAATGGTATTTTTTTTTTTTTTGGTTTTTTGTTTTGTTTTGTTTTGTTTTGTTTTCCTTAGGGGTTCATTCTTGAAATCTTTGGAGATTTTAAGGAAAATTTAGTTCCCTACACTACTCAAGGAGCTTAGAACTGTGGAAGAGGTGCAACATACATGAAACTGATACAAATCAGGAAGCGACAGATGCTGTGAAAGTAATATGGTCAGATAGCCGCATGATGGGACTTTTAAGGAAGACAGAAGGCAGAATCATGAGCAGCTTCACAATAAAAAGATGGCATTCGAATTTCCCTTGAAGCACACATGGATCTAAGCATGAAAGGATGGAAATAACAATGAACCACAGACTTAAATAATTATGGTGGAGCAACTGCTTGGTAAAGAGAAGAGAAAGGAGACAACATTATATAAAGCTGTGGTCTTCAGTAATTCAATCTCTCCAAAAGGCTAAGTTTTTCAAACACATATTTCAAAAAGATCTCAATATATGATGTACCACAAATCCACTGTCTTCAAGTTCTTTTTTGTAAATACAAAGGATGAAAGAAAGTGATAAGGAAACTGTTAATTGAACATCTACTTTGTCCATGGCCCTATAATAGGAACTCAAGGTGGAAAGGGGAAAGGGACAGTAGCAAAGAAAGCAGACAGAGTTGCTGACCTAGAGGGAACCAATGAGACTGTGATCAGTTGGAGAGGGAAACTTTGGCTCAAACAAAACGAAAAGCTTAGTGGCCCATACAAGAATTGGATTTACAACTGGTCTCATTAGTGCCAAGCTCTAGCTAATTGAGCCATATGTCAACGCACTGGGCTTGCAAAAATGTTGGAAGATAAATGAAAATGTGCTATCCATCCTCCAACATGCACAGTCATGGATAGACATGGTACCACATGGAGGCATTTTACAAATGGAACAAGTCATTCTGCAGCCACATCTGAAATATCCATATATATGATATTCATGTAAAAAGAAGTTTATCTACAAATGCTTTTCTAAACAGAGGTGGAGGAGGGGGTCAGCAGTGATAAGGACAGAGCACAGGTTGAGGAATGGCAGACGGAAGATTCGGTACTGCCGAGCCTATTTGCTCCTTTTGCTCCCTATCCCCAGAGTTCACATCTCCCAGCATTTTGCAAGCCTGATTCCTTCTTGACCTTATTTATAATCTCAGATGTCATTTTCACAGATAGCTTTCCCTAACTGTCACATTTAAAGTAAATCTTCCCTCATATTGTCGACCTTATCACTGTGTTGGTTTCCTCCCAATCTGTGAAAATGTAATGTATTCACTTGTTTATGTTTCTCATTTTCCAACTTTACCAGAATCTAAGCTCCATGAGAAACAGATTTTTTTTTTTCCCTTTCTTTTTCACCAGCATATCCCCAGTATTTTAACAAATACCTGGCACATAGTAGATATTCACTAAATATTTTTGAATGGTGAAATATTGGCTTAACCCTTACTATCTCTGTGACTTTAGACAAACCATTTGGTCTGATACATTGTTGTTATCTAAATGAGGGCAAAATTAGCAATACTGGGTACTGTTATAAAGATAAAAAGTGTCAAATCCTCTGAAGGCCCTTCAAACACTTTATGGGATGTTTAGAACATGAGTTTGCCATTACCAGTAAAGAATAGCCAAAGGGAAGATAAATCTAAATGAATAGAAGGTAATACTCACTGACTTTCTTCAATAAGTTAGCAAGCAATTTTGTGTCTTCGGCCAATTGTGCTCCCGATTCTGGGCTTAAATTTCTATAATCTGTGAGGTCGCTCATAATTCTAAAATACTATGATTTGCTGCCTATAAAGTAATCTGATCCCATGAATATGTATGTAAAGGGGTAGATTTTAATAACAACTTGTGGCTGTGTTTAACAAAATGACATTTCCCTAAATTTCATTCCTCAGGCCATATTTAAATGCTAACAGAAAAAAGTTGTGTGTGTGCGTGTGTGCGCGCTTGTGTTCACGTTTATTTTATTGTCCAGAACTGCTACAATAGTCAATATTCAAAAGTAAAACAATAAAATCTCACTGTAGAACTAGCGCTGGGCAAGCCTTAGGGGTTGAAAAAGAGGTTTTGACATTCTAGGGGAATATAAGGTAGGTGCAGATATAAGAAATAAATGTTTGAAACAGTAGTGCATCAGCCTGTCCTGTAAAAACAGTATATTCTGAATAAAGATTAAATTATGTAGCATAGCAAAGGAAGAAAATAGACTATTGGCAGAAATGTTTATCTCATCTATAGTATGCTTGATAATAAACGTAGGAAGCAGAAGCCAATACAAAGGCTCCAGAACATATCTCAGTCAAGATACAAGGGAAGTTAGTCAGGAGTTGCCTTTCTGAACAGCAGATGAAAGGCAGCAAATTTCAGGGAACGGAAATGGGAGAAACAGCATTCATAGGGAATGCAGAGGCATATAATTCCAGAAACAAATGTATGAAAGAATAAATAAAGTACCATTTCTTGAGAACATTTTCTTTATCATTCTATCTTAACATTAAATTTATTATTGTTTTGTTTGTTATTATTTATTATATTTGCATTAATTAATATATATACTTACATACAACATTATATTTTGTTTATCTGCTGGAAACTTTGCACTGGAGGTATTATCTGTAGAAGTTTACAGAAGAGTCAACTGGCATATATAGTTCTGCTGGCTTGCCCACGGCCACACTGTTAATGTGTGACAAAGCCATATGGAATCTTAAGGAAATGTAGGGAGGTTAGAATACTTGTGTAAAAACGGGCTTATTTACATTAATATCATTTCTGTAGGCTCATACCACTAGATCTTCCTACAAAGCTTTGCCTGTCTAAATGTGCAGCAAATTGAGGCTGATGTCCCAAATTGTTATGATGCTGCCATACATTTGGGAAGAGTCAGCTGTAAAAGGAGACTGCAAAACAGTCAGCCTGGGAGACAGCCTGTTTCACAGGGGAGGCTCAAGAAAAACTCACCAAAAACCCTATTTTATGCAGTAAGTTTCTCAGAAATAAAATGCTATAGTTACAGTGCAAAATTCTTTCTTCATATCTGAATCTAGATCTTCAAAGCTCTTCAAAGGAATTCCAATAAGACATACATAAATTACTTAGAAAGAAGCAATATGCCATTAGGCACACTCAAATTGCTCTTTTAATAAATACTAAAACTGTAATAATACCAGTTTAACTCTGAAGAATTGATTGAATTATTTAAAAAAAAAAACCTTAAAATGAGAAGATGAACAAGAGCAGAAAGTAAGCACTTAAAAAGATTTTCAGTATTTTTATGCTTTATAATTATTGTCTTAGTTTGCTTCATCTTTTTTTGTAGAGCCACATGCAGCATTGGTTATAATATATAAAACATATGTTCTTAGTTCTATTTCTGTACCAGGCATTGTGCTAAAGGTTAAGAATTTAAAGATTCAGATAAAAGACTCTATTCTCATAGAGATCACGGTGAGTCAGTGCTATGGTCTGAATGTCCCCCACAAAGCACATGTGGAAGCTTGATTTCCAATGTGGCAGTGATGAAAAGGTGGTGCCTTTGGGAGGTGATTTGATCATGAGGGCTATGCCCTCTTAAATGGGTTTATCCACTCATGGATTAATGGATTAATGAGTTAATGAATGAGTAGTTTATCAGGGTGGTAGCACTTTTGGCTTCATAAGGACAAGTGAGCACATTAACACATTAATTATTTTGTCTTGTTCTGTCTTCTCACCATGTGACAACCTGAATCACCATGGGACTCTATAGAGTCCGCACCAGGAAGAAGACCCACACCAGATGCACCCCCCAGATCCTGGATCCCAGCCTTCAGAATTGTTAGAAATAAATTTCTTTTCTTAATAAATTATCCAGTTTTAGGTACTTGGGTATAAGCAACAGAAAACAGACAAGTACAGTGAGTAAGACAGAATTAAGTAAATAATTCTAATTTAATAGTAAATACTACAGTAAATTTAGACAAAAGATGACCGTTTTTGACTGGTGGCCTCATATGTCATATAATCAACTATATTGTATATTGATAAATTAAAATAATAAAACAAAAATAAAAAAGAAGTAAAATAAAAGTTGTTCTTGGGTGGAAGGGACTAGAAAAAGATGTAATGCAGATACCACAGCCTTTGCCAAAGCAGATTAGGGCAGGCCCTGAAAAGAAAGAGAGAAATGTCATTTATTTGAAGCTTGACCCATCTGCCACGTACAGTGACAAGAGGCTAGGACAAGAGACAGGACTGAGAGGTCATTCCACTTCCAATGCTGAAGGGACATAGGTACTGTGCCACTGAACTTGAACCACCATCTCATCTGCAATTGGACTCCACAGAGCTACTTCCTTTTATAACTAGCGTAAATTATCTAAAACACCATCAAGGGTCTAGGGAAAACAGCCTGAAATAAATGTAATTCAGGAATGAATATTTCAGTCAAGAGAAAATAGCATGACAGAGTTAAGCAGTGTGTGGTCGAACAGAAAGCATTAGCAATGATTACATATCACTCTGAATTTTTAGGGTTATAAGACAGCAGATATAGATGAAGCTGATTTTTATCATCTATGACAATTTCAATTAACGAAGCATGCCTTTTTGAAATTTTTCACATTGTTCAGTACTCGCAGTCATCCTATCAGTGGTTTTCAGGCAGCTCTTGCTTACCAATGCTTTAAAGCTCAGGGATTCATTCACTATCTACAACCTAAAAAAATCTTAGGATTCTAAGATGTTCCCTTGTATGTGTCAATTCCCATTAAATGTTGGAAGAGACAGGTGAAAAAGCATATGCTCAACCCTCCCTTTCTTTTTTCTTTCTTCTGTTGTTTCTTCCATTCTCTTTACCTCCCTTTTCCCCTTTCTCTCTCTTTTCTCCCTTCTTTTCTTCCTTCAATAAACATTTTTTTGAGAACCTACAATGTGACTAATATGGCATATAACAGTGACTAAAGCAAAGTCTCCATCCTCAACTTTACACCATAGAAAATGTGTGACAGAGCACAAGAGCTTATAATTCATCAAATGTTAATATGTGTTATTCATTGAAATTATTTATCAAATAATGATAATAGGCATACAATTTATGAACTGATAGTAAATGTTAGGCATCAAAAGTATTTAGCTCATGGGCATTTCCAACAGAGGATGACCATCTTGTTTCAGTTTTCCCCAGACTTTCCTAGATTTAGCACTCAAGGTCCCATGTTCCAGGAGTATGCTCAGTCCCAGACAAACCTAGACAACTGGTCATTCTACAAGTTTCAAAGTATGTTGCATTTTGAACATTGAGCATCACCTGTAAATAAAGTGGGGCCCTTGGGAGAATATTCCCAGCTTAAACCTAAACTACATTTACTCAGGATACTGTCCTGTCTGGGCTACGAGTAGGAAGGATCTGCCAGGTGTTTATTAATGTGAGATAACAAAAAGCCTTTGGGGAAATAATGCTTATAGAGGTCAAAAATAATCAGGTCTTAACATCAGGTTCAAGGGCAGGCAGCGGAAGATGTGAGAGATGAGAGAATCTGCTAAGACTGACCTGTGGTTTTAACCTTGTACTTCTCAGAAAAAATACTTCCATGACTCCTTAGGGAAGCATAAGTGAGAACAGCTCTGAAGAAAAAGACATTTGGTAGAGTTGTGTGAAGGGGCAAGGTAAACTTAATTTTTTTAAAGCAATTTGACAAAAACGCAGAAAAAATATATATCTTGTGACATTATTTACTACTATGCTGATATATTCCAGAAAGTGTTCATTAGAATAATGCAGTCAGTATTTGTTTAGAAATTTACTTATCCAGCAACCTTTAATGAACAATAAACAAAATTGTTTCACTTATTCAATTCTTTTTGAACACGGCATTAAAAAATCAGTCTGGGTTACAGAAGTGAAGGTACAGAGGTGAAGGTACCCGCATGTGTTTAGGATTTACAAATGGTTGTCCTTGTGCAGATATTTTTCATAAATTATCTTCTAAACCCTTTCAACAAGTGCCATAAAAAGGTATTGTTTTCCTTCAATTCACAGATCAGGAGACTGAATATTAAGGATACTGGTTGACTTGGCTGAAAAAGTTACACAACTAATTAATGCCATTGTAGAATTTTAATAGAAAAACTTGGACAAAAACTGGTGTTACAAAACCGCTGGGGGGTATGAACAAATACCTTGGAAACAATGGAAAAGGGGTGGTTAATTTTGCATGCAGTAGTCCAGAAAGCCTTCACGATGCATCCTCAGAATTCACTTAGCGGAATGCTGCCTTTGGGCACCACTTTATTATCGCTGAGGGTAATCGTTGATGAAAACGGTAATGATCCTAAGTCAACAAAAATTAATAAGCACTTTTTATGAATGCAAAAGCTTTAGGATAGTTTTATGCACAAATTTTATGTAAAACCTTAAAAGTTTTAACCTCATTATAGGCACTAGAGATGCAAATTGATCTGAAAGCTTTTCTTTCACCTGATGAATTTTGGAGCTTTCTTAAGTGAAAACGCGCAAAGAATGAAGGAGAAATCAGATGGGAGAAGGGTCCAATCACAAGAGAGAAAAGTATTTAATACTCAATTGTCCTCAGGAGAGTCACCATCTGGATGTCAAAACGAATCTTGAGCTGGGTGCTAGGGGACTTGGGAATTGGTCCTGACTTTGTCAGTGATTAGCTTTGATCAATTCCTTTAATCACTCTAGATTTCAGGATATAGATCATTAAATATATCAATACTTGTCTTCACTTCATCACTCAGGATTTCTTCTTAAGATCAAATGAGAAAAACATGTGAAATATACTTGAAAATTAAAAGTTTAAGCAGAAAGCAAGTAAAATAATATTGTGTGTTACTTAATAAAAATATTAATAAATGTTTAATGAAAGAAAATTATAAAATTAATTTTTGTATATTTTAGGAACTCCAATTCAGTAAAATATTTTGATATTATTAAAATAATATTATTAACAATTCCTCTTTTGCATTAGAAGCTAAGATTGGTCTGCTTGCCTGAAATTAAAAAAATAAAAATAATATTAGGCACTTCTATCTGCCTAAAAAGCCAGTACTGGAAAAAAAGTAATTAAATAAAAAATTTTAAAAATTAAATTATTGTAAAAAAAATTAAATTAAATTAAAAAATAAAAAATAATATTAAGTACCTCTATCACCCTAAAAGGCCACTACTGATAAATAAGTAATTAAATAAATTAATAATTTATATAAGTATAACTCAAGTATATATAAATTATACATATTTATATATAAGGTGGGGCTTTGTTCTTTGCATAAATTATCTCACTTGATTTTTCATTAGCTATAAGACAGGTTTAGCATTGCTACTACTTTATACAAATTGAAACTGAGAATTAGAAAGTTAATGGGACATGCCTGAGATTATATTAAATGTAATAAAACAGCTAAGATTAAAGTAAATCTTTCAAAGTTCCTATGTTTTTCCACCATACAAAAATACTTTCCTAAACTGGCCATCTCACTCAGTTAGAGCCTGGTGCTGATAACACCAAGGTCAAGGGTTTGGATTCCCTTAAGCCCATAGATGCCAGCTGCCAAAAAAACAAACAAAAAAAACCAACAAAACACCTTCTCAGGCTACTGCTCAGAAAAGGCATGAGACATGAATGAGAAGACACACACACAGCCTACGTAGTCTGTATTCTCTGAAGCAGTGATCTCCACCTTAAATGCCTGTAGTGCCAAGCATGTGGCAGTCCTGTGTAGATCAGGCTGGTGAAAAGGCAGAGTAAAGAAAGAATGCAAGGCTGACCTGAGACAACCTGCTGCTGTCCGCAGACTTATTTGGTCTTGTTTCTATTTTTGATGTCATTTTGGTTTGATTTGTTTTTGTCTTCATGTAACAGATATGCATATTCCGTCTGGAGCTGGTACAGGCAGGACATCCTTGCCACCATTTTGTGACTTCTACTTAAAAGCAATGGAATCAGGACTTATTTTGTATCCTATATTTCAACCTTGACTGAAATATACTGCACCAAGGACATAGGTTTTATATTTTTCTGCCTCATCCCCTAATACCCAGCCTAGTTCTAGGTAGAACTATGCTTTAAATTTCTGATGGTTATTTTTATGACTTCAATGTTAAAAATTAAGAGTGAAAAATAAAAACAAAACTTTTGAATTCTCTTTCTTTGAAAATACTCTTGCCTTGAGGATAAGCTGAAGAATCAAGAAGCTGCCACCCAAATGGAAGTCAAATCTTCAAAGCATACCCAATATTTAAACTCTGGCAGAAATAGTAAACTAATTATCTTTGGAAGCAGGATTGTGCATGTTTATTTTGTGATTTAATAAAAAGCTGACATAGCGGCCATTAGCTTCCCAGAGTGTGCTCCATTTAATATGCAAAACACACAGAAATTAACATAGTAATTATGTTAGAACTAACAGGATACAAACATTTTAAATGGATTTAACACATTAAATAATTCCATGTCTTATGTGGCCCTGGTGTCTTTCACAGATGGTCACAACATTTGCTAATTTGTTCTACAGGTAGTGCAAATTAATGCAATTTTCTTTGACTCTTATTCTTTTTTAATGTGGACAGATAGCTTTATTTTTAACTTAAAATCATAGCCACTATGCTTAATGTATTTTTGGTTCCTTTAATAAAGAAGATCTATGTCTTTTTCAAAATAATGCCTTTCTTTGCATCCAATTTGAATGTTGGGGAAGAAAAAAGGAAGTTAGTGAAAATATGTCCATTTGATATCACAGCACAGATGTTAATGTCACTAGTTCTCCTCAACTAGAAACCATTTATATCTTTATAGCAACCGTTTTTGAGACATCAACTATTCACAAGGCACTCTACTAACTGCTGAGGGTCCCAAGATGAATAACGTACCATGTCTTCAATATCTTTACAATCTATAGGGACTGCTAAAATAAGACTTGCAAAAAAGAAATATTTTACCCTTTCTTAATATCCCAAACAATCAGTATAAGCAATATTCTATATGAATTCAAGGAAATAAAGTATAATTACTACCAGGTAAGTAGTAATAGATTTTAATAAAAGAAGCAAGAGTTCCTTGAAGAAACACCTAATTCTAGGCCTAGACATTAAATATAAAGAATGAACTTGGAATATTTCTTTACACAAAACATCAAAAAAAGTAGTCAAAGACTACCATAGCCATTCAAAACTAAAAGACTCAGAAGTTAGAATGCAGAGGCTGTATTGGCCAGAGATAATATAATTTGATCAATAATGTTAGTAATTACAATGGATTAAAATTTATGTAATATGATTTTATCAAAGAGTTCAGTATTATGAAAATAAAACAAAATCATGAGTTTGTTCTATTTATCTTTGGAGAATGATAGAACTTACTTCTTTGTAAACAGGTAACAGGAAAAAAATTAAGCAATAGCCTGTCTTTATTATATAACTATATCTCAGATTAACAAAATGATCAATGAGGTAAACTTTCTCTTAATGGAAGTATCTCAGCTTAAAATATATATTTATACTTCTATATATATATATGTCTAAATACACACATATATAGGAGTATGTATAGATACACACACAGAGAAATATTAACAGAACTAGAGAGTCACCATTCTGCAATTCTTAATGATTTTATAGATATGGCAAATGTTCACAGATGGCCACCACCATCACTAAAAGAGAGAACTGAAAATAAATAAATAAATAAATAAATAAATAAATAAAATAAAATAAAATAAATAAAAGAGAGAACTGACAAAAGAACCTAACATCTCGTATTAGTCTAAAAATACAATAATAGTAAATAAAAAAAGAACAACAAAACAACAACAAAAACCTTAATCTCGATTAATGGCTCTCAGTCAGGTGCAATTTTGTCTACAGGAGACATTTAACAAAATCTGGAGACTTTTTTTTATTCTCACAATTGGGGACGTGCTAGTGGCATCTAGTGGGTAGAGGCCAGGGATGCTGCTAAACTTCCTACAATGCACAGGACAGACCCCAACAACAGAGAATTATCTGAATGACTTAATAAAAAAAATGTCAACAGTGCTGAGGTTGAGGAATCCTGACTTTGAATTAGTTTACGGAAAATACAGAATACAGAGGGTCACGTCAAATGATACTATGTGGGTGCCATGAGTAAAATCTGGACTGAGAGAAACTTCAGGGCAAATAACCACATTCTTCAACAGATAAATTGCAAGGAGAGAAAGAAGAAAGGGAGAGAAAGAGACAAGAGAGAAAGAGAAAACAAAGACAATCTGTAGATTAATAAGATTTCAGGGACTTATCACTAAATCATAATATATGGCTCTTTCATAGATTCTGATCCATAAAACACTGTAGAAGAATACAATGTTAATGGGGGTAACTGGGAACTTTGGACACTGACTAGATATCTGATAATATTGACAAATTATTATATAATGTATGATGATGATATTGTGAACGTTTAAAAATATATAAGCCTTTATGTTTTAGAGATGATGCTAAAATATTTATGGATAAAATGATATGTCTGGAATTTGCCAAAAAATAATTCAGAGACAGGAGAAATATAGTGAGTATAAACATATATATGACAATAATCCATGAATTGATAATTGTTGGTGCTAGATGATGGTTTCCTAGAGGCTCATTAAAATGTGTAGTGTTTAGATTTCTATACCAATATTTTAAAGAGCAATTTAAATAAAGTGATTATTCCACCATGTTTAAAGTAGTGCAAATCTCATAAAATAATCCATCCCTGAATTTATGAACTCATTTATCCATGTATTCATCTGATCTGATTTACTAGAGTAAAAGACTTGGCTATTAAGACAGACATCTTGAATTTGAGTTCCAGCTCTGCCACTTAATAACTGTATGATGTTGGTGAAGTTCTCTTTCCTGTATCATCATCATTTTACTTCTTTCCAAAATGTGGAATTAAAACATGTAATGTTCATTTCTGTCGTTTTACAGATTATGTATGAAAAGTGCTTACCACAATGCTTGGTGTAGAAAAGGGACTATTATCACTACCAACTTTTCAAGAAGGAAAGAAGCCAAGGTGCTACGTTTAAAGCACTGTTTTGCATGCTATTAAATGGCTTGTTCACCTTCAGTGTATTTTTCACTTAAGGAAGTAAATTCTGAATTGGCCAAATTGCCCCATAAATGACCAGTAAAAATTAGAAACATCTTTCAGTTCCGTAGAGCCACCATTCCCAAGTCTGAGTTTGCTTTGTAATCATCCAGTGATTTGGTTTGACTTGGTAAAGCTGACTGTGTATGACTTGTGCTGACCTTAAAATCCCTCAGCTGTCTTCAGAGTGACTAATTATTGATTTTGTGTAAAGACTATTTAATGAAATAGATAACAGGAAGAGATAGCATTTTTGTATAGAAAGAAATGGCTGAAGGTGATTATTAAATCTGTTTTCCTTGTGGAATCTTGATAAAGTCGTTGCTAATTTATGTTTTCTTTCTTAGGACATACCTGTATACTCATTTGCCTCCTTTTCTGACATTGTTACACCATTGGGATGGTGCCCGTTTATTTGAGATGCTTGACATTTCTCAAAGAGTTTGCTTGACATGTGTACTAATAAAGCTCAATTACTGAAATATTAATAATTCATTAGGAAAGGCCGTATATGAGAGAATGTCTTATGTTTTGATATTTAAAACTTCTTTATGTAGTTAAAATAAATTACCCTGACCCTCATCTGCTGGAACACACTGCCACAATCAACTTGGACACCAGTCAGCATTGCAAATACTATAATAAATATATACTCCCATTACAAACATTACACATTTTTATTCCATAAGAGAGTATTTATTGAGTGTTTATTAGGTTCCAAGCACTGTGCTAGGATGTAGGAATGGTTTGGCAAACAAAACACAGTGAGTGCCTTTTCCCAAAGATTGTGCAGCCAAGTAGAAGGTCTGGTTCACATAGAGAGCACAGGGTGTCAGTAGTAGGAAGGAAGTAATCTCAGGCAGACTAGTGACCCAGATTAAGACCATACTGTGGGACTAATAATGTAAGGATGGAACAGCTGGAAGAATTAACATTTATGTTGGTATCTAAGTGTTGGTATTAGCCAACGAAACAAAGACGGTTAGGGTGGGGATGGGGGGAGATCGCTGGCATTAGGATTACTATGTTGAAAGGGAGTCAAGAGGGAAAGTCACATTATTCCTGATGTACTACTCTTGTCTCTCAAATTCATTGTTTGATCAAGGCAAAGTGGACTTCTCATGTTCTTCCGAGACGTACATTACAAAGTGAATTAAGAAAAAATTCCAAGTGTTTTTAGGATTGTTCAAACTATCTTCTATGACTTCATAGATATAATAATACACTCTGAGATAAGTGATAGTCTTAGAATTAGAAGATTAGAGTTTAAAACATGACTACGCTCACAATTTCTTTTATTTTATCTCTAAGAGTCATGTAATTCTGGAGATACTAAATTATCTACTACTTCCTAGGCTTCATAAAAGAATTCATTAGGTAAAATGTGAAATTGAGTAGCACATTTTTAGCAGTAGAGAAGATGTTTTGGTTATTTCTATAATGGCTTTATTGAAATATAATTCATGAACCATAAAATTCACCCTTTTAAAATATACTATTCTGTGGGTTTTAGTATATCTACAAAGTTGCAGAATCATGATCACTATCTAATTCCAGAAAATTTCATCAACCCAAAAAGGAACTCCATGCCTATTTGCCCTTTTTCTCAGCCCCTGACAATCACAGGTCTATTTACTGTTCCTATGGATTTGCATATTCTGGAAACTTCTTAAAAATTGATTAATGAAATATACGGTTTTTTGTGTCTTGCTTCTTTGACTTAGCGTAATGTTTTCAAGATACATCCATGTTGTAGAATGAATCAGCACTTTCTTCCCTTGTGTGGCTGAATAATATTCCACTGTATAGATATAAATATTTGCTTATCCATTTTTTGAAGTCTTGATGCAAACCTTAGCTTTTCTTCTTCAAAGTCTATTTTGTTAAACTATCACTAAATCACACTAGAAATGAACTCCGTCTGAGGTCTAAAGTCCCTAATCCTTAGAGTACAAACTGTGAAGCACATATATTGTTGGTTGACCAAGAGTTTTTATACCCATAGTTTAGATACCATATAGTGTTATCAGATGGGTAGACTGTCTCAGTATTAGAAATCAGAGACTTTTTACCAGAGGGCTGTCATGCTCCTACCTGGCTCTCCCAAGAGTAAACTCTCAGTCAGGTGTCTAAGCTCTCATGAGATATTTTACCAGTTTCAAGGGATTGCCATATTTTAAAAACATTGCTGCTGAGAAACCTGTAAGAAGGTTTGAGAGTAAATTCTCACTTTGCTTTCTGTCTAAACAGAAAGTAGACAGAAGAGAAGGTTTTTACCCTCCATAAAGAGTGATACAAATACAGAGAGGCAATCATATCTCAAATATGAAATTATTTATTTGTTTTATTTTTGTTGTCATTAAAGAAGGTGAGGCATTCCTTCACTGAAGTCCTCAATTGTCAACTTCTGTACATTTTCTATTGCCTTCTTATTCCTTTTATTTCTGCACTCAGTTTAAAAATAAAATTTCTACAGTTTGATTTTCCAGCCCATTGAAATGGTAGGAAACTAGCGAATGTTACACTCTTATCTTCTATCGTTCATGTGTTTATACCCTCACCAGCGTTCTGATGTAATTCACTCCATATGGGTATTTCATCATGTGATGCACATAATCTGTTTTCACAACTAATTTATTCCCTTAATAGATTCAGTGTTTTCTTTCTGTGTGTGAATGATAAAAGTATTTAACCTTGATCACATTGCTACAGTTGGAAGCGCATCCACAAGGAAACTCTCCAGGAGGCTCATTATTAGTAACTTATGAATGTGAGTTCAGCCTACATCTCAGGCTCTCCAATACTAAAGTTGTTGCTTTTTTCTGAAATAATGATGAAAGTCAACTTCTTTTAATCCAGATCATTTTTACTTCTTGATGTGTACTCTGTGCTGCAATCAAAACACAACCATTCTCTTTATGTAAGGCTTGTTCATTCCCACATCCATAACTACTCAGTCTTTCTTCCCTACCATAGTGTCTTCCCTACTCCTCTTTGGCACATCTATATCCTACACAATTTTCAAAGGTTAGTTCAATTCTTTCTTTACGAACTACCATTGACTACTAGAGCGCACATAGCTATTCTCCCTATTGTGAGTTACTACTTTCATTTTTTTTATATCTTTAATCAGTCATAATATTTTTATCATATATTGACCAGAGTGATCTTTTACAAATGTAAATCAGATCAGGTGATCATTTTTACTTTATGTCTTTCAATGGCTGCCCACTGCATTGAGAGTAAAAGCTAAATTTCTGATCATAGTCTCAAAGATCCTTTAAAATCTGGCTGTGCCTGTCTCCATCTTTACCTCGTTCTGCCTCTGTAATGCTTAGTTCTCTCCAGCTACACTTACTTTATCAGTTATCTTTTACTATATAACAATTTTACCATAAAATTAGCAGCATAAAATAACAGTCATTTATTATTTCAAAGTTTCTGTAAGACAGGAATCAAGGCAGAATCTTAACTGGGTTCTCTGCTTCAGGATTTTTATGAGTCTGCAATCAACATTTTGGCTAAAGCTGGGATCTCTTCTCACAGCTTGACCAGGGAAAGATCCACTTACGAGATTACACAGCTGACAGGATTTGGTTTCTTTACTGGTTAGAAGCAAACCGCAGCTTCCTTTTGTACTCAAGGGGAGACTTATACAAAGGCATAGATACCAGAAAGTAGGATATTTGGGAGCCATTTGTCTGCCACTCTTCCCTTTAATGTCCTCTTTGTATATTGCAAACTCTATTGGAGTTCAGACTTTGTATGTGCTTTTCCCCTGTTTCAAATGTCCTCTTAATGTCTCTTTGCATAGCTGGCTTCTTATTATTTACTTCCCAGTTAAAATGCCATTTCTTTGAATAGGTCTTAGCTTACCAAAAACACTCTGATTTCTGTATTGTGGCCCTTGTCCTCATAGGCATGCAGGTTTACTCTTTTATCATACCTGTTAATGCCTCTCTTAGCAATCATAAAAATTTCCCTTATTTTTCTCCTTGCACTGGAATGTTCGTTAGTTCCTAAGGCAGTAAATCTTTTCCATTTATTCATTGCTCTCTCACAGTGCTTAGTTGGTGCTTAATCCATCCTTATTAGTGAACACATGAAAGGCTACACCCCTTTGATGCAGTACTGCATGTGATAGGAAATGAGGTTTGGATATCCATTTTTGTTCAGCCCTAGATCATTTTCTTTTCCAACACACGTTACATGTATTCTCAGATGGTAGTGAAAAGTCCAAGGCAAGCAATAATAATAATAATTTGTATTCAGAATGGGTAGTGGTTAACTCTAGCAAGGAGCAGTGGATGGCACAGGATATTTGAATTCCCACAAGTCAGAGTTTGTAATCCAGATCTCTCGAATAACAACCTAGTACTTGTCTCCAGGGCTTACTAATGGAATGTGGAGGTTGTGTGAGAAATACATATTGAATACAAAGGAAGAAGGGAGAAGGAAGAAAGGAAAGAAGGGAGGGAGAGGAGGAGGAAGAAAGGAAGATAAAATGAAAGTGGAAGGACATTTTCTGAGCTTGCTTCCTTATTTACAAAATAGGTTAAACCACAGTGATCTTTCAGGTCTTTTTTTTTTTTTCCATTTGGGGATATATACAAATATATATATATATATATATATATATATATATATATATATATATATACGCAAACGCACATTCATGAATATATATATATATATATTTTTTTCCCTCAGTGTAGAGAAATATAGAGCATAGCAGATGGAGAAATCGTAATTACTAAATTACACCATTTTATAAAATATGGAGGTAATGTTAATCCTGAAAGAGTAATAATCCCATATTATATATTTTTTGTTCATCTCAAGTATTCCTAATGTGAAATTTATAACTGGATTGTCTTAGGCTCAAATTCAGATGATTTAAGGCACTTGGTTTAAAATCTCAAGCATATGTTCTCAGGGTTTCTTAGCTTTAGCTTTGCTGCTATAGGCAGTGAGACACCAAATATGCCCAGATGGGTGAGGAGGATTAGCTTGGGCCACTAATGTGTTACTTGGGTGCATGTAAAGCAGCTATTCAAACAAACAAAACTATGAAGTCCTTCAGAATTGTGTAGTTTTGTGAGTTTCCACTATAAGTACTGGAAGTGAAATTCCAAACAATCTTTTCTAATTTTACTTTTTTGAAAAAGGATTTTGAATCACAGAGAGGTTGCATGACTATGCCAAGTTCTCTTAGAGCAACAGCAAAACTGCTAAAATGGTCTCTTGTCCAAGATAAATGACAATTTTGACTGTCATTTGTTTTAATGACTATATTTGAACTCTAGGAGGCCATAAGGTAAAATATTTAAATGGTTGAATATGGACCTATTCCAGAGCGATCCCTTTGCTTACTATTAGGGTGACCTTAGCAAAATATTAGCTTCTTTAAAAATAATAGCATGTGTCATATATGCTACACATGTGTGATTTGTTGCTCAAATTAATCCTGTGTACTAGATGTTATAATGATCTACACTTAGACAGCTGAACAGAAGCCTGAGGAAGTAAAAAGCTGAGAGAGAGAGAGAGAGAAAAGAGGGTAGGGGAGAAGGAGGAGGAGGGGAAGGAAAGAAATTGTTATTATTCATTTACATTACATGTGATATAATAATTCATATTTTTATCAGACTGTTATGATGATTCAACAAGTTACAATCCGGGTGCATCGAAATCTGTCCTTACTATTCATTTTTTAAATTAGATAGTTTAAATTTAAAAAAAATAATTTCAGAGATGTATGCAAAGTCAAATTTCCTATTTTTTGAAGGTTAGGTGTTCATTCAAGGACATTTAAGCCCTATGAGTAAACCTCATTTGTGTTTTTTGTACATTATTGCTTCCTTTTGTTTTGCACAGAATTGATTTAGTTTTCTACAGTTCAGGTTATTTATTTATTTATTTCTATATCTAACATTTATTTTAGGAAATACTAGTCATTATGTAATATTACTTCTCATTTTTTTTTAGATGGGTGGATGATAACATACATCTGTATTCATAGAAAGTGCTATGAATACAGGTTATCAACCCTGTATCTCACGTTCCCTTATGTTACTTCAGTCAGGTCATGAGGATAACGAATGATACTGACTCATGCTAATAACACCCATAAGTGACTACTGTACAAACCAGAAGACCAGGTAATTGATTGAAATGATTGGTAATTAATTAGTAGAAACAAACACAACAGAACTTCTCAAAGTTCTGAGTTTGAGGCTATTTTTTAGAGACAAATAATTTAATGTTATCCCTACACAGAAGTAGTTCCTCTAGAATATGTAATATATGAAAACAGGTTTGAGTCTAGCATATTTACAGAACCATATGTTAAAACTCTTTTCCATACTAGGAAATAATCTTTGATATGAGGATCACTGATTTGCATGTAGGATAGGAGTAATTGCAGAGATTGAAGCTGCATTTTGCAAACAAAACATCTTTTATCTGTAACCCACCTCTCTCCTTGAGAATCTCACAGGACATTGAGAAACTATCATTAAGGTATAGCATGATAACTTATCTCTATTATAACTCTTGCATTAACATATATTTTCATATTTTCTATGCTTATCATGCTGGTAAGTTTCCAGCCATTTAATAGCTAAGTGTTTTTTACTGGACTAAATGTATCACACTATGCTCTACCCAATGCTATATCAGCAACGAGTCCCTTTATAATGCTGGTGTAATTGAGAAGACCCTCCATTTAGGCCAAGGTATCTTTCATTGAATGGAATTGTATTGTATGATTTCACTTTTAGTATGTTAGAAACTCTGAAATGAACAAATATGGTATATGGTATATGTTATAATATACTGTACTAGAGAATTTGGTTTCTATTTAAATTACCATGAATTATTTTCTATCTTTCAGCCCAACTTCTCTCATTTCAGCATTTCATGTATTGTTTGTTTCTTCCAGATTACTTCTTCGATTTTTCTGGTCAATGAACTCTCGCCTTTCAGATTACTCTAGGGTGTCTACACCTCTTACAAGGCCACTTCATTCCACACACCCTCAAGTAAGTGCTTATCTTCAAACAATACAATAAACTTCTTTAGGTCTTCCAATGAATGGGTGGAAGGGGAAGGATGAGATTTCAATAACTTTTGATACAGATGGGTGCATCCTTTATTTTTATTCCTGTTTTATACAGTCACATAAATATCATGGATGGACTAGAACTAGTCTGGAAAATAATTACTTAATATGAAAACAGGGGTTGTCTTAATCTAATGTCATGACTGTTTCATTGTAATAAATTCCCAATATTGCTGAATAATATTTTAACTATGGATAGTCATCTATTTATTTTATATATTTGCTAAATAATAGTGCAGATATGATTGTACAGTATGTCTTTTCACTTGAATCCAGGTCTTGGTACCTGCTATACCTTTTATTTGGATCAACTATTTTGCTTTTCCCACCCAGATTTTCTAGAGGTTAATTTCTGTTTATCATTCAGTTGTCAAGTGGGTGTTACTTCCTAAAGAAATATGTCTTAGTCTGTTTTGTGTTGCTGTAACAGAATGCCTGAGACTGGGTAATTTAAAAAGAACAGTTTATTTGGCTTATGATTCTGGGACAGCTGCGTCTGGCATGGGCCTCAAGCTGCTTCTGCTCATGGTGGAAAGTGGCAGGCAGCTGATGGGTACAAGCAGATCACACAGAGAGAGGAAGCAAAAAGAGAGAGAGAGAGAGAGGTGCCAGGGTCTTTTAAACAACCAGCTCTCATGGGAACTTATAGAGCAAGATCTCACTCAGGCCCTCCTCCCCCAGGGAGAGCATTAATCCATTCATGAGGGATCTGCCGCCATAACTCAAACTGCCATACTAGGGATCAAATTTCCATATCAGTTCTGGGAGGGCAATGCATCCAAACTCCATCAAAATACCTTCTTGATCCTGAAGTCTGCATTAAGTACTTGTATTAAATTTCTATAGATACTGTAACAAATTACCACAAACTTAATGTCCTGGAGCAATACAAATTTATTAGAGTTCTGTAGGTTAGAAATCTGACATAGGTCTCAATGAGCTAAAATTAAAATGTCTGCAGGACTGTGTCTTTTCTATAGGTTTTAGAGGAGAATCCATCCATTCCCTTGCCTTTCCTAGCTTAAAGATACCACCCACATTCCTTGGCTCACGGTCCCTTACCTCCATCTTTAAATACATTAACAGCCAGTCAAGTCCTTTTCATGTTTCGTCTTTGTGACCTTTCCTTCTCCTAGTTCTTCTTCCATTTTTAGGGACACATACAATTAGATTGGGCCCAACTGGATAATCTGGGATATGCTCCCCATGCTAAGGTCAGCTGATTAGCAACTTTAATTGCATGTGCAACCTTAATTCCCTCTGCCATGTAATGTAACATAGTCACACGTTCTGAGGACTAGGGTGTGGACATTATTGAGGGGCCTTTATTCTACCTACAATATCACCCCTACAAAGGAGTCTCATTCCAAGCATTGTCACATTCCGTTTTGATCACCTCTAAAGTGTCTATATTCTTACTCATGTACTCAATCCATATCCTCCTTCTCTAGACTGTACTTTTAATTGCTATTAGGTCTCTTGTTTTACCAGGAAATAGCATAGTCCTGGAATGTAGTAGGCATTTAATAAATTTTAGTTGAAATTTGGCAATTTCGTGTGTGTGTATTTATGTACACAAGCACATACATGAGTATTTGAGTTCATCTGGAAAGTAATGAATTACGGGTAACTGGAAATTAAGTAGAATACTACTGTTTTTATAGCAGGTGACAGTGACTTCCAAACATATATATTTTGGTATTACTGACCATATATCCAAAGTCTTTATATCTCCAGGTGGATCTCAAAATTAACATGTCAGAAACAGAGCAATCAATTCCCTTCCCCCTGTAAAGTTCTCCTTTTCCATCTGTCCCTGAATAAGACAATGGTACTATAATATATCTGTAGGCTTATTACTGCCATTTCTTTTTCCCTTACCCTACATACAATTCACTAGCACAAAGCTCAACCTTTAAAATAGATTTTAAACCTGTTTACTCCTTTCCATTTGGATTTTAATCAACATAATTTAAATCACCTTCAGCATTTACCAGGGTTGCTCAGTAACCTTTGCGTTAGTCTGCTTGGGCTTCTGTAAAAGAATACCACAGACAGGATGGCTTAAAGAGCAAGCATTTATTTTCTTACAGCTCTGAAGGCTGGAAGTCAAAGACCAAGGTGGCAGAAAGGTTGATTTCTACTGAGGGAGGCCTCTCTTCCTGGCTTGCAGATGGATACATCCTTGTCCTCACTTGTTTTTCCACTGTGTAGGCATGCTCTTGGCTCCTGGGGTGCTTCCTTCTTTTATGTAGACAACAATCCTCTTGTACTATGGCCCAACTTTTATGCCCTCTTTTAACCTTAGTTATCTCCTTAAAGGCCATATGTCCAAATATAGTCATATTACACGTTAAGGCTTCAGTATATGAATTGGGATGCATGGGGTGGCGGGTGACACAATTCAGTTCCTAACAACCTTCATACGTGGCTCACGAATTCCCACCTTACCCTCTACAACCCATTGTCCACTTGGCACACAGGTGATTCTCATAGGACAGTTTGCAGGATAGCAAAAACCCTCCAGGCTTTTTACTAATTTTTCAAAGAAAACTCCAGTATCTTGACCTGACCTAAAAAAAAACACCATGTCAGCTGATTCCTTCCAAACTCCCTAATCTCATTGTGGACTGCTTTCTCCTTTATTTACATCCCTAGCTCATCTTTGCCTCAGAGTATTTGTATTTTAGTTCCCCTTGTCAGAAAGCTCTTTACCTGGATCTTTCTGTTTTCAAGTCTCAGCTCAAATACTACCTCTGCACCCTTTTTACCACCTCATGTAAAGTGGATAACCTCTGACTGAATGGAAGCCATTGCAGCCATGTTTCAGATGGACATAATTCCATTTGTCAGCAAGCAAAGGACCAGATAATATGATCAGGAGAGGTACTTTTCAACTTTAGAATCCAATGTTTTCATATTACTACCAAAAAAATAACTATTTATGAATAGATGTTTCTGTTCTGCTGAAATATATCCAATCTAGGTAACAGAAGGTAATTAGCAAAGAATCTAATCAGCAGCATTGCTTTAGTGCCCATCATTAAAAAGCTTAACTGTTGCACCATTTTTCTTTTCTGCTTTACGAAGAACTCATTTATGTACCATTTCAATGCTATTGTAATTGTGAGTGAGTTTTTATGGGGGGATTAAATTACTGGCCTCAATTTTACAACATAAACATTACCTGCAGCCTTCTATAACCCAGCCACAGGAGAAAGGAAAAAGGAAAAATTATCATAAAAATACTGATGCTTTAACTGAACTTTAATGCTTATTGTTTTGATTGATCTAAGACATCACATTAAGATTTCAAGCCATGTGTTATAAAGCCTCCTTTTTATTTCTATGACTTTCTTTTTCTTGCAAGTGATGCTTAATAACTATACACCAGGGAGGACGGATGCACCTAGAAAGACGGAATATTTAAAAGACACAAAATGTCAATTCGTAAATATTTGAGCATTTGGTTGACATCTCATTTCAAGAATAGAGTTGCCAAAACTGCTCGCACTAATAAAAAAAAAATACTCAAGTGATTCAAGTAGCTGGAGGCAACTGCAGTTATCTTTGTAGAGAAAGGTCAGTGTCTTAAGATGAATAAAATTCATTCAATAAATTATTTAGAAGCCATTTTTTCTTGTAACTATATTAAATACATGTGCAAATTATGTACTTCATGATATCTTTCTAGAATAAGGGAGACTTTTCTTTCAATGAATGCTGATCTCAATCTACCAGAAAAAAATAAAATAAAATACAAATCTTGCCCTTTTCCCCATCAAGTATCATTTAATTTACAAGTTTAACCATTTTGGGATATTATTTGTCTCTGTATACACATAGAATATTTTTCCCATTTTTAAATTTATTTTTTTCTTTCCTTTTTCCTCTTTCTCATTTTTGAATTATTATATCAAAAATAGATGATGAGGATAAGATACTTCAGCAAATATTGGACATAGCCTGTTTCTCCATTTTATGATTTGCATTTTATTTTCAATTTTATTCTCAATGCAGTCTTTATAATAAACCCTTCAGTTAGAAGTCACTGTCTCTATCCCTCAGTTGAGGAAATTAAGGCTCAGAGAGGTAAAGTGACTCAGCCAAGACACAAAAGTACTTATGTATTATTTAATTTAACATTATTATTTTTTTTATTGTAACATAGGTGATTGTACATACCTGTGGGGTACAGAGTTGAATATCAATTCCTTTGTGCAATATGTGATACCCAAATCAGGATAGTTAGCATATTCAACATTAAACAATGTAATCATTTTTCCCTTTATCAATTGCTCCCTTACCCCCTTTCCCACCTCTGGTAACCTCAGATCTGTTCTCTCCTTTTGAAAGTTCAATGGACACACAACTATTTAGTTGTGAAACTACTTCAGAAAAGCTTTTTGTGGAAACATCCCAAAACAACTTGGAATAAAAATAAAACTCTCCGGTGGGATGTAGAGCAATGAAAAACAAAATATCTGCCAGAGATAACAGCCCACCTCTATTCTAAGAGCTGCATGATAGCTGCACACCTAGAGAGAGAGTGAAAGAGGATGGCTGAGCCAGGGTGAGTCTTGAAGAGGAGGAAAGATAAGACTGTGGGTAGCACGAGAAGCAACTCCTGGGAGTCAGCAGATATGTTTGGACGAAACATTATATTCTTTCACTGCTTTCTTTGAACTTGACTTCCATGACCTCAGGTTTTTCCCCTGAAATATCAAAGGACCAGAAGAGACAAGGAAATTTGACTCATTTCTTAAAACTTCTCAGACTCTATAAGGCAACATCAATGGAACAGCCTTGAGTGGACTCAAATTTATCCAACCAATGCATGTACTACTATCTCTTATCCATAGTTTTACTCTAGGCTGAAGTCCTACAAATACAGATGATCCAATTAGGAAGTTCCTACTAATCAGGTATTTTAAAATTATTTACATTCAATTTGGGATTTCATTAGTTATTCCAAATATTTATTCACTTAAACACAGATTGTGGGTACCAGACACTGATCATACAATAGGCAGGAAAGACAGAGATGATCTCTGCCTTGTACAGCTTTCCGTCTTATTGAGTGAGACAGATATTGGTTAAATAATTAACTCCATGAACACAAACCTGTAATAAATTGTTATTAAAGAGTATGAAGTTTAGGTACCAGAATACAAATGTATGCATGCCCAGGAATGGTGAATAACTCCGGGGAGCTAGATCCTGGAAATGGTGAACAGGGAGTGATTACCTGGGAAGGTAGGCAGAAATCAGGTTTGTGAAGAAATTGGAAGGACATGCTCAAAAGTTTGGGGAGTTTTGCCTCCCAGGATGCTGTTTAAAGGGGTCACAGAAATCCAGAATTGTGCACAATATTTCAAAAGTTTTACAATTGGGTGAAGCATTTCTCATTACTGAGGAGAGGGAGATTAAAGTAACTGCATAGCACAATTAAAGTGTTACATTACTGAAATGCTAATGAACTTAGCTAGTAAAGTAATACAGTATACAGTCTGAGACAGAAGATGACTAATATTCAGTCCTTTTTAAAAAGAGTAGCTCCTTTCAACTGTGAGTGCATACATTGACATGTACAGACATGCACATATGCAAAAATACATGTACACATTTGAATGTAGTCTCTCCCTATTAGAAAAAGGACCTTGAAATTGCATTTTTAAAAACTCAATAAATGCATAAAATAAGGCTGATAAATAGAGACAAATTAAATACTCTGTTAAAGGTGCTGACCAAATTGTTAGGATATTCTAACATCGACATAAAATATGAACATCAGGTGAAAGAAAACAAGCGGGGATTTACTTTGTCAATCTGAAAATAAATCCAGTTTAACTTCTAACAGGAAATAAACATGCAAGTACTTGAAAAAAGTTTGTGAAGATGTTCATATTGTCTTTTAATTCTGTTATTCCACAAACATTTCGAAGTATCCTTGAATATTATCTCACAACTTTCATAATCTGAATGAAGAATGGAAGTAGAATTTGTGAGGCTGGGATATCATTTTAAATCCAATAGTTGCCTCCTTTTTGCTTCACATTCACAAATCTATCAAGTACAGAATGGGAAAGGAGTTGTTCACCACTCCTGGGAATGCACACATTCGTATTCTGGTACCTAAACTTCATTTGTACTTAAATCCTAAGTACAAGGGTGGTACCCATGGGAACCAATACCTGATGTTTGCACTGATAATTTCTTCCTTTGCCAATGTGGGTACAACTGGTGGGGATGGGTGAGGAATCAAAGGGTGATCTAGTAAAATGAGACTATCATCTAAGCTGAATATGCAAGGATGTAAAAATTTTACTAATAACTTTGGGAATAGGTCAAAGGTTGAAGCCGATAATAACTTCCTTGTCTTTCAAAGAAGTATTGCTAAGATTAACCTGTGAACAAATGCTCATGCACCTTTATATCTTCTTATTTGAGTTGTTCCAATTCATCTAATTTATCGACCCATCAATGCACATATCTATCCATCCACACATCCATCCATCCATCACTCTGTCTATTCATTTATCCATCCATCCATTCCATATGCATAAGCACCTATTTAGTATTTGTTGTATTTTGAAAAACTTGCCAGTCACTTTTTCTTTTTAAATATAGCAGCAATTCAAGAAAATAGGTAGTATGATCCTTATCTCAATCATGAGGAAACTAATGTTTAAAGAGCCTAATCTTTAGATAGACAGCTGGTAAATAATAGAGGCAAAATTTGATCCCACTAATATTTATTCATTTCTCTGTTGTTTTTCTAACAAATATATTGTTGCTGGACACAATCTGCTAGGTCTTTGAAGTCAAATGGAGATTGGGGCCTTTGTGGTTCCTAATTTTGTAGAGCTTTCTGTCTACTAGGATTTTCCAGTACCAAAATATGTTCCCCTTCTATTATGTGTTTTCCAAATGCAGCCAAAAGAAAATAAAAAAGACACATACAGGGCATCCACCTTGTGTGTGTCATATTTCAGTTCAAAAAAACCCATACTGTCCCCTTCAGTATAGCCCTTTCACAATATGCCAAGTTTTTATAAATAAGAAAACAAAGACTTGCTTGCAAACAATACTGTCATATCCACTAGGGCAAATATGTCTAGGACAAAAGTATTTCAAAATTTAGAGGCTACAAAAAGATCATGGAGAAATGTGTACTTCTTTGCCTTTCTCTATTCATGGGTTGGGAACGGGGAGGTGGTTAACTCCTTGTGAAATTTCTGTCATGCAAAACATAAAGCTCCAGGACTTCTTGATAGAAAATTTAGTTGGGGTAGAGTGAAGAGAAAAGGCATGAACTGAGGAAGCTAGAAAAGATAAACATCCTTAAGCCCATATTGACATTTTTCTGCTCAGAGAGTTGAGCTATAGACCACATACGTACTTCAGAAAATGTCAGATATGAAATTACAGTCAGCCCTCCCTATCCATGGGTTCCACATCTGTGGATCCAACCAACCATAGATCAAAAACATTTAGGAAAAAAAACTGGGTCTGTACTGAACATGTACAGACTTTTTTTCCCCTTTTCATATTTCCTAAACAATACAGTATAACAACTATTTATAAAGCATTTACATCTTATTAGGGATTATAAGTAATCTAGAGACGATTTAGAGTATACAGGAGAAAGTGCATAGGTTATATGCAAATATTACACCATTTTATATGAGGGACTTGAGCATCCATGGATCTGAGTATCCACTGGAAGTCCTGGAACCAATCCCCTATGAATACCAAGGGATGACTATATACTCAAACTCATACATGGGGGCAATAGGAAGAAAAAAAAAAGCTCAGCATAATTTTTTCTTATAGAAAAATTCTGCAGGTTAATGCGGATCTCATTTTCTCCAGCCCAAGTCTAAATAGTTCCTAATGGAAACACAGCAGCCCCAAGACTCAGAATAGTTTGCAATTAATGATTATAAAGATAGCAATTGCAAATGAATAGTAATAAAAATAATAATATATCATGGTTAAATCATAAAACAGAAATTAAATGCTTAAGTATTTTACATTGTGGGGAGTTGGAAGGTGGTTTTTATTTCTGTTTGTTTGTTTGTTTGTTTGTTTACTTTTAAAAAACATTTATAGTATGCAGTCAAGCCAATGAACAAAACTGAACCATGAAAATGTATAAATTACCAAAAGTACAAAAAAAAAGATAGATAAGAAAAGAAAAGAATGAAAGATGAGGACACAGAAGTAGATGTGAAAGTGGAAAATATGTAAGTAGTTTCTTCTGCATTGTCTTTCCATGATTACTCTTGTGATCATTGCACACCAAACTCACCCCTAAAGACAAACAATCAGTCATGTCCATATTACTATAAGTTGGGAAGGAGAGATTTAAACCAATCAGGGGGTCACTGATTTATGATTTCTTTAATCTGAGAATTCCTCTGAAAATGCAACAGAGAAAAAGAGCCACCAAATTAGATGCTGTTAAAATAAGCAAAGCAATGTATGCATGTGATTTGGGGGAGGGATAGAGATATGGGGAGTGCTTTAGACTGAATGTTAGTTTCCCCACCCAAATGCATATATGGAGATACTACCCCTCCCATGCAATGTTATTAGGAGTTGGAACTTTTGGGAGATGGTTAGCTCATGATGGCAGAGCCCTCCTGAGTGGGGTTAGTGACCTCATGAAAGAGACACCAGACAGCCCCCCTCTCCCTTCCACCATGAGAGGACAAAGCAAAAAGACAGCCATCTGTAAACGAGGAGGCAGGACCTCATAAGACAACGAAGCTTCTGGATTCATGATCTTGGACTTCTCAGCCTCCAGAAACTGTGAGAAATAAATGTCTGTTGTTTATAAGCTACCAAATCAATGGTATTTGGTTATAAAAACCCAAATGGAGTAAGACAGGGAGATGATAAGTCTCTCTGCCAGGAATTCACAACCTAGTAAGAAAAACTGGAATATGAGGCATACTGTCCTAAGGCCTCAATCACGATATAAAAGATAAAACTTTTAATGAGAGATCAAAACAAAAAAGGAAAGTTTAACTTCCACTACAGAGATCAGAGAACTCCTAAGTAGATTTAGTGGAATAAGCTCTGAAACATGAAGACGTGGGTGAAGGGAATTCCCGGTGGAAAAAAACCTTATGAACAATATCAAATTGTTGAAGAAGTATTTAGGGAATGACAGAACATGTGGGATGTACAATAATACAAGAGAAAAGAGGCATTAGTTTGGGAAAATAGATCTTGGGATGGTAAATGGCTTTGAGAGACAGAAAAGCCACTGAAGAATTCTACAACATTCTATCTCGAATCTCGTGAAGACTGACTTGACAAAATCGGGCAAAGTGTTTTGTAACTAGAGTTTAGAAGCCAGAAAGTCCATTTGAAAAATAACTGAAATACTTCAAGACATAGGTAGGGTATATTTTGAAGAGTCAATACATTAATACATATAAACATGTATTTTTCTTTTTTCTAATATAAGAAGACTAGTTACAGTGTATCTTCAGTCATTAGGACTCCATGATATCAGACCCCCAATTTCCTGATTACAACCCAAATACATTGAGATCTGTAATGTGTAGGATAATTGTGCATGTATTGGTTGGAAAGTAACTAGCAAAACAAAAGGAAATGCAGTATCAAAAACTGAGTTCAGTTTGGCTATTTGAATTCAAACTTGGTTATTTTCCTTGCCTCCGGCTTTCTTTGTCTGAAAGCCCCTCCTGTCATGTTAAGTGTACATTTATTTTTGCCTCGTGACTGAAGGAAGGCCTTTCATTTCCCATAATGTAGAATGGTACATACTCACTCATTTACTTGACAACTGATGGGAAACAGAAACACTCACTGAGAGAGCTATTCAAGGCCATCTTTGCCCATCCCAGAAAAAGACAATGTCTTTGCTTTTCCTTGTTAATTTTCCAGAAAACAATTGGTTCTATAAATTTCACGTTTAGAACCTGAGACTGATTCATGGCTTGGGAAAAATAGTAGAGAGGGATGGTTTTACTGCCAGCTTGGTCTGTCCTCCTTGTGCCCCCCCAATTCATGTTACTGGGCTTCAGAAGATGAGAAATAACATACTTTTGAAATGGGATTGCACAAAATGCCTTAGGTAGTACTTTGTGAGTTTCTAGACATCTATTAAATAGACTCTGTGTTTAAAATATTTTGTTGCTGCTCACAAGGTATCCCACATTCAGGCTTTGCTCAATTAATTGCAAATTCCCAAGTACAATGACACTCTCTCTTGAGCTATAAGAGTCACTTGGTCTTAAATCAATAGTACTTTATTTTGTGACTTTTCTACTAGAATTTTCATCCTTCAGGCAAGGATAGTGGTGTGTGCATGCGTGCGTGCGTGCGTGCGTGCATGCGTGTGTGTGTGTGTGTGTGTGTGTGTGACAGAGAGAGAGAGGAGAGAGATAGATTTTAGCTCATGGGAAGATTTTCACTCAAAGTAAGTGTTCTGCAGTTTTTTTTGTTTGTTTGTTTTTAAATAAAACAACTAAAAATAAAATCTATTTCATGATGCAAATAAACACAATCTACCCTGTTAGAATTATTATAGAAATTAAAGTAAGCATTTATAAATACGGAAAATAAAAGCACAGCCAGTAAAAATCAAAACAAAAAACTCACTAAAATACAATTGCCTGTTGAATAAAAAAGTTGAAAAGTCACTGAAAGACATTCAGTTTCCAGTCTGGCATATAAGGAGCTTAGAAGTCTCCACTCCATTTTAACCACAAGCAAAAAGTTGAATAAGCTGAAAAATCAACTCTTCTTAGCTCGCTCAGAAAAAGGAGGTCTCAAGATAAATCAGTGCCCTAAAATTAGGAGAGATAAACAGGAGGATGTACAGAATCACAATTTACCTGAGCAGAAACCTTCTAGGGAACAAGTACAAAGGTAGGAAAACCTGAACTGTAGTTGACAAATTGCTGCAGGCTCAGTATGGACAACTCTGAGAGTTAACACTCCATGGGAACCCAGTCACAGGGAGGCCTCTGCACTATTGCTAGCTTTACCTCTAAAACCTCTTCTAGGTCCTCACAGGGAATATCAGAGAAAAATCCCCTTATGCTTCTAGCAGAGACAGGAGAAAAGGAATCATTTTGATCTCAACAAGGACCTTCCTCCTAAGAAACTACACTACCAGTGCCTACTTCTGGGGTTTTGTTGGAGCCTAACCCAATTAGGGGAAGGGAAATATCCAAGTCCTGCCAATTCTAGATCCGTGAGGGGGAAGAGAAAAACTGAACTCTAGTCTTCTCCAGTCCTGTTTCACCTAAGGGGATCAGAAAATGAGAAGTGCTGGTGAAGTTTACAGAATGTGAACTGGTGAAGTTCATAGTCCTGTGACCTAATCATAGGACTATAGAATGCTTCCACTTCCCCACATCTTACCACTACATTACAAAAGATTTATTTACCACATTTTATTTTACACAGTACACCATGCAGACCTTTTGACAAAAAATTACAAGATATACTTACAGGCAAAAAACAGTTTGAAGAGACTGAACAAGCACCAGAATTAGATGAAGTGAAAGAAATGTTGGAATTATTAGGTTAGGAATTAATACAAAACACAACAAAACATAAAATTATGATGAATAAGGCAAGTGCTTTAATGGAAAAAGTAGACAGCAAGCATGAATGGATGGATAATGTAAAAAGAGAAATGGAAATTCTAAGAAAGAATCAAAAAGAAATGCTAGCAATCAAAAACACTGTAGCAGAAGTGAAGAATGCCTTTGATGGGCTCAGCAGTAGATCTAACATGGCTGAGAAAAGAATCTCTGAGCTTGAGAATATGACAACAGAAACTTCCAAGACTTAAAAAAAGAGAGAAAAAAAGTTTGCAAAAACAACAAAAATCCCTGAACTGTGCGATAACTCCATAAGGTGTAACTTATACATAAAGACAACATAATGATTAGGAATTTCACCAAATTAATGTCAGACACTAAGACACAGACCTTGGAAGCTCAGAGAACACCAAGCAAGATAAATAAAACAAAAATGAAACAAAACCCTACATGTAGGCATAACATATTGAAACTTCAGTAATTTAAAGATGAAGAAAAAAATCTTGAAAGAATCCAGAGGGGAAAAAAACACCTTGCCTCTAGAGAAACAAATGTGAGTATTACAACAGATTTATCTTCAGAAAACATACAAGCAAGAAGTGAGAGGAGTGAAATAATTAAAGTATTGGAAGGAATAAACAAACAAACAAAAAACCCACCAACTACAATTTATGCCATTATCCTTCAAAAGCTAAGAGGGAATAAAGACATCTCAGAAACACAAGAAAAGAGCCAACTTGTTGCCAGTAGATCCGCCTTGCAGAAAATGTCCAAGAAGTTCCTCAGAGAGAGGAAAATAATATAGGTCAAAATTTAGATCTACATAAAGAAAGGAAGATCATTGGAGAAAGAATAAGGGAAAGTAAAATAAATTTATTTTTCTTATTCTTGATTGATGTAGCAGATAACAGTTTCTTCAAAATAAAAATAGCAACAATGTATTTGATAATGCATTCTTATGTGTGTGTGTGTGTGTGTGCGCGTGCGCACATGTGTGTGTGTATGTGTGTGTGTGTGTGTGTGTGTGTGTGTGTGTGTGTGTGCTTCTTTGTACTTAATTGAAATAAATGACAGCAATTGTACAAGAGACGGGAAGGAGGATCAGAAATATTTTGTTGTTTTAAGGTACTCCTACTAGCATTTTTTGAAAGTAGACTTGGATTAGTTGTAAATGTATATCACACACAGCAACCACTAGAAAAACAATAATTTTAAAAAAAGTATAACTGTGTAAGGGTCAAGGGAAGACATCCCTTTCAACTTCCAGAAGATTGTCTGAAAAATTATCTGATAAACACAGATTAAGATGAAGAAAAAGCATAACAAATTTTATTAAACCATAGTTTTATGTGACACAGGAGCCTTCAGAATGAAGACCTAAAGATATAGGGAAAATTGTTTATATTGATGCTTAGGTTCTATGAAGTAGGCACAGTCACGTAGAAATATGATTGAACAAGAAAAGTCTGATCTAATGCTTACAGAGTCCGTTGGGAAGCCCAGTAAGGACTGTCTGTTCAGATTCTTCTTGGTCTGTCTGTGTAGCATTCATTCCTCCAGGGTATGGGGCAGAACCCTTTCTAGAATCTGGGTCTTATGACCTGTAATCAGACAGGCAGTTCAGCGAATTTCTTTACAGGCAGCTCCAAGACAGAGAGGCAGAGAGGAAGATTAAAGTCTATCTATGGCCCGCCTTGGGGAAGAAGGATTCTAGTTTGTATGGCTTGTCCCAGGGGAGAATAAGGCTGAGAGGTAGGAGGGCTGAAGGAGGTCAGAGGAAAACCTTGCTTTTGAGGCTGCTTCTGAGACCTTCTCTTTGAGGTATTGCTTTCTGGGTCCCTAAAATTGATATGCTGAAAGGGAGAGAAATTGAATAATATAAGATGCTCATGTAAAGCCACAAAGGGCAGAAAAAGTATGGAAGAAAAAAATACAAATAAAGAACACAGCAACAAATACAAAACAGTAACGAATATGGTAGATATTAACCCAACTTTATCAATAATCACTTTAAATGTCAGTGATCTAAATACATATATTAAAAGTGAAAGATTGTCAGAGTGGTTTGAAAAGACTCTAGTCTATGTTGACTACAAGGAACCTACTTTAAATATGAAGCACATATAGACTAAAGGCAAAGCAATGGGGAAAAATAACATGCCAACCGTAATCAAAAAAGAAAGGAATGTTATCAGGATCGAGCTGGGCATTACATAATGATAAAATGGGCAATTCTCCAAAAATGCACAAGAATCTTTAATGTGTATTCACGTAACAACAAAGCATCAAAATGTATGGGCAAAAACCTGATAGAATTGTAAGGAAAAATAGATCAATCCACTTACGTAGTTGAAGATTTTAACACCACTCTACCAAAAAATAGATCCAGCAGGCAAAAAATTAGTAAAGACATATTTGTACTCAACAGCACCATCAGTCAACTGGATATAATTACACTTATAGACTACTTCATGCTGCAAGAGGAGCAGATTACATATTCTTCTTAAATTCACACGCAACATTCACGAAGATAGACCATATTTTGGGTCATAAAACACACTTCAACAAATTTTTTAAAAAGTAGAAATCATAAAATGTCTGCTCTCAGAAGACAATGGAATTAAACTAGAAATCAATAACAGAAAAATAACTGGAAAATCCCAAAATGCTCATAGAATAAACAACACAATGCTAAATAACACATGAGACAAAGAAGAATTCTCAAAGAAATTAGAAAATCTTTTGAACTAAGTGAAAATAAAAACACAACTTATTAAAATCTGTGGAACACAGTGAAATCAATACTGAGAAAAATTTATAGCACGAGATACGTATATTAGAAAAGAAAAAAGATCTTAAATCAATCATCTAAGCTTTTACCTTTTGAAACTAGAAATAAAGACCAAATTAAATGCAAAGTAAATTCAAGAAAAGGAATAATAAAAATTGGAGCAGAAATCAATAAAATGTAAAACAGGAAGTCAATAAAAAATACAAAAGCTGTTTCTTTGAAAAGATAAATAAAATTGATAAGCCTTTAGGCAAACTAACTCAGAAAATATCAGAAATGAAAATGGGGACATCACTACAGATCCCACAGACAATGAAGGATAATAAAGAGATATTATGAACAATTCTATACCTGCAATTAATAACCTAGATGAAATGAAGTAATTCCTTGAAAGTCACAATCTTTCAAATCTCACACAAGAAATAGAAAAACTGAATAGACTTGTATCTGTTAAAGAAAATGAATCAATAACTCATAACCTCCCCAAATAGAAAGCACCAGGCCCACATGTGTTCATTGTTGAATTCTATCAAACATTTAATGAAGAGATCATAGCAATTCTCTACAGATGTAGAGAATTTAAAAGACAGAAACAAAGAGAATACTTCCTAACTCATTCTATAAGGCCAGCATTATACTGATACCAAATCCAGACAAAGACATTGCAAGAAAAGACAACTATTGACCAATTCTCTCATAAATACAGATGCAAATAATTCAACAAAATATGGGCAAATCAAATCCAGCAATGTGGAAAAGAAATTATGCAGTACAAACAAGTAAGATTTATCCCAGGTGTGCAAGGCTGGTTAAACATCAGAAAATCAATTAAAGTAATCTATACCATAGACAGACTAAAGAAGAAAAATTTCATGATTACATCAATAAATGCAGGAAAAGCATTTGACAAAATCCAGTCATCCATTCATGAATAAAAATCTCAGTAAACTAGGAATAGAGGGCAACATCCTCAATTTGATAAAAATATCTACAAATAAAACCTACAACTAACATCATACCAAGTGGTGAGAAACTAGAATTTTTCTCACAAAGATTAAGAACACGTCAAGGATGTCCCCTCTTACCACTCCTTTTCATCATAATGGAATTACTAGCTAATGCAATAAGACAAAAGGGTTATAAAATGTGTACAGATTGTAAAAATAGAAACAAAACTGTCTTTCATCACAGATGATCATCTATATAAAAAATGAGAAAGAACTGACAAAAAGACTTCTGGAACTAATAAATGATTATAACAAGGTTTTGAGATACAAGGTTAGTACAAAAAAGTCAATTGCTTTACCATATTACAATAAATAAGTTGAATTTGAAATTAAAAAAACAATACCATTTACATTACCACCTCTCCAAATTAAATGCTTAGGTAAATACCTAACAAAAATGTACAAGATCTATGAAAAATACTGCAAAACTCTGATAAAATAAATCAAAGAAGAACTAAATAAATGAAGAGATATTCCCTGTTTATGGATAAGAATGATCAATATTGTTGTCAGTTCTTCTCAACTTGATCAAAAGATTCAATGCAATTCCAACTAAAATCCTAACAAGTTGTTTGTGGATAGTGAGAAAATAATTCTAAAGTTTATATGGAGAGGCATAAGACCCAATATTGAAGAGAAAAACAAGTTAGAAGACTATCACTGCTTGACTTCAGACTTGCAGTAATCAAGACAGTGTGGTATTCACAAATGAATAGATGAGTAGATCAGTGGAATAGTTTAGAGATCCCAGATATAGACCCACATACAAAAGGTTAACTGAACTTTGACAAAGGGGCAAATGCAATACAATGGAGTAAAGATAGTCTTTTCAACAAATGGTGCTGGAACAACTGTATGGCCACATGCAAAACAAACAAACAAACAAACAAACAAACAAACAAATAAATAGAGAGAGAGAGAGAGAGAATTTACATACAGACCTTACACGATTCACAAAAATCAACTCAAAATGGATCAGAGACCTAAATGTTAAATGCAAAATTATAAAACTCCTAGAAGATAAGATAGAATAAAACCTAGATAACCTTGGTTGGATATGGTGATGCATTTTTAGATATAACACCAACGTACAATCTATGAAAGAAGTAATTGATAAGCTAGACTTCAGTACAATTAAAAACTTCTCTTCAAAAGTCACTATCAAGAGAATGACAAGACAAGTCACAGGCTGGAAGAAAATATTTGCAAAAAATAAGTCTGATAAAAGATTGTTATCCAACAAATATAAAGAACTCTTAAAACTCTGCAAAAAGAAGACAATCCAATTAAAAATGGGCCAAAGATTTCAACAGACACCTCAATGAAGAAGATATAAAAATAGCAAATAAACATACAAAAAGGTGCTTCATATCATATGTGGTCAGGAAACTGCAAAGTAAAACAACAATGAGATACCACTAAACACCTTTCATAATGAACAAAATCCAGAACACTGACAACACCAAATGCTGACAATTTGGAGCAACAGGAACTCTTATTCATTGCTGGTGCGAATGCAAAATGGTACAGCCATTTTGGCAGTTTCTTACAAAACTAGTCATATTCTTACCATATGATTCAGCATGGCACTGCTCGGTATTTATCCACATAAATTGAAAAGTTATGTTCACACAAAAACCTGTATATGTATAGGATGCTTATAGCAGCTTTATTCATAACTGCCCAAACTTGGGAGTAGCCAAGATGTTCTTCAGTGGGTGGATGGGTAAATTGTGGCACATCCAGACAATGGAATATTATTCAACATTAGAAGCAATGAGCTATCAAGGCATGAAAAGGCATGGAGAAAACTTAAATACATATTAGTAAGTGAATGAAACCAATCTGAAAGGGCTATATACTGTATGATTCCAATGATATGACATTCTGGAAAAGGTAAAGCTATGACGACAGTAAAATGATTAGTATTTGCTATGGGTTAAGTGGGAGGGAGGGATGAATAGGAAGAACATAAAAGTCGTTAGGACAATAAAGTTATTCTGTACAATAATACAATTGCAGATGCATGTCATTATATATTTGTCAAAATCCATAGAACGTACAACATCAAGAGAGAACCCTGATGTAAACTATGGGCTTTGGATAATAGTGATGTGTCATTATAGGTTCATCAGTTGGAACAAATGTATCACTCTGGTGTGGTATATTGATAGTGGAGGAGGCTGCGTGTATGTGGGGACAGAGGGTATATGAAAACTCTGTTCTTTCTGCTCAATTTTGTAGGAAACCTAAAAGTTATATAAAAGTAAAGTTTTGACAGATTGGCTTTAGCTCAAGGAGTTACCTCCTCAAGCCAGACTTCTCTCTGTCTAAAAGTAAAGTTTTGGGGAAAAAAGGGACTGCTATTATTGATTGCCAATTGTATATCATTCTGTATAACATTTAAGCTTAATACATTCTAAATATGCATATAATTGTCTTCATTTAAAAGATGAGATAACTGAGGAGTCATCCATTTACTGACTCATTATTTTATTAATTCATTCATTTATTGTGTGTGTATTGAATGCCTATATTGTAAGCAGTAGTGGTAGGGATTGTGGATACAGCAAGAAACAAATAAGAAAATGTTTATAAACTGATCAAGCTAATTTCTTTAAAAGATGAGACGGCATTAAAAATAAATTCCTCATTGTACTATTTAATTATAATTGTAAAAAGTTCACTGAAGGGGAAGTATGAAGTATAGGTAACCAGATCTAGACTGATGGGATGGGTAATGATAAGTTAACCCCTTCTTGATTGGGTAACTTTTGTGCTTCTGAAAGATATGCAACGATTGTTCACCTTGAGGTGAGAGAATGGGTGAACACTCCATGCAGAAGAAATGTCATGTACAAAAGATCCTGGCAAAAAAAACTAAAATTAAAGCCCGTGTGGCTAGAGCATGAAGAGGGTAGCAGGCCAGTAAGGCCAGCCCTGCTTAATGCAGAATGGAGATCACACTGAGGATTTAGGTCATCTTGTTTAAGAACAATGGGTCCATTAAAAGGCACTAAGTGTAAATGTGAAATTATTAGATATTTTTTCTTGTGGGGAATTGCTTAAAGATAAGTCAGATAAACTTTGAATTAATACTAGCAGTATTAGTGATGAGTTGAATGGTGTGGGGAGAAGACCCAGTTTTCTGGCATACATGATTTGCCTGAGGTTATTTAAACTGAGATCTGTCTTAATTCCAAAAAGATCAATCTTAATTCCAAAAGCCATTTCCCCCCACTACAGGGTACTTTCTCTCCAAATCATATATACCAACCCTGATCTCCTCAATTTCTGCCAACTTGAAATGAAACTCACTGTGTAATTGGGACCTTTCTTCACTATCATGCACTTCTTGTTTTGTTTATTTGTTTGGTTGGTTGGTTTCTAGCCTGAAAACACATAAACATAATTATTTAGTATTTTGGGGGATTTTGTATAGGGAAGGTAGAGCAGTGGTTCTTAAACCTTCGTTGCATTAGAAACACGTGGGAATTTTTTAAAAATCGGAATGTCAAGACCACACTCCAGTCTCTGATTGTGGAATCCAGGCATTAATAGTCACTAAACTCCTCAGGTGATTCTAATCTACAATGAAGGTTAAGAACAACTGCCTCAGGAATACACAGACATGGATTTCAACACCAGCTGTTAACACAACTCTGGTGGCCACAGCAGAATACTTTATATGACCCCTAGTTTCCTTATCTTCAAATGGAAATGAAATAACTACTTTTCCAGGCTTTAGAAGTGATTGAACATCATGACGTGTGTGAAAACTTTTAGTTTATTGTCTAATACATAATAGGCACCCAATACATAAATACATATTCATGTTCATTCCTTTATTATTCTTTAGGATTTAGGGTAATGTCAACTGCAAAGAAAAAAAAAATCCAAAGGAAAAAAGATATGAGAGCACTTCAAAAAGTTTATGAAAAGATTCATGTTATCTTTAAGTTCTATTTTTCTGTGAATTTTTTGGAGTACCCTCATATGTAAGTACCATCAGCTGGAAACATTTACTCTACATTCTCTGGCTCTTGTTTGAGAAAACATACTCGGGATGAGGACCGTAAAAAATGGTAACCCTAGCCTCACCAGGGTAAAGGAACATTTTGGAAACTATCACAGTAAGGAATGAGCTGTAACTACATGGTAATTCTATTGCAAAAATGATAATTATGTGCCAGGTTGCACTAATGTTATTGCATTGTCACCAGAACATTTGATAATTAAGTTGTCACTATCAAGTCGATAGTGAAAATCACTTGTACTGAAGACTTTTGTCAGGAAAAGAATCCCAACTGGATTTCTAATCAGTCTTCTTCAGGCATGTGAAAGAGGTGGCATGACTGGACTTCCTTTTCTCTAGCATTCAAGACAAGCATCCAGCAAGGAGCAAGGAACACAGCACTGGGTACCAGTTGTATGTAGAATCCTGTCAGCAGGTGCCCCTGAGAGATGCTTCCTGTCCCCAACAGGTGATATTCTAGATTATTCGTTCTCTGTAACTAGCTTAGTTCTTTAAAGAAAGAAATGGAGGTGACCATGCAATCTCCCTGGGAAATGAGTCAGTGGCCATAAGAATATTTCCTTCAAGAGAAAAAGACCTAAATGGTGTCCATGAAAATTAATACCCAAGCAGCCAAAAATAATACTTTTTCAGAACTGGTCTATGAGGGGAGATTTAATCTCAATAATAAATCCAAGGTTTTGTTTTCTGGGATTTCTTAAGAACTGACAGACTATATTATATACATGAACAGACAATAATACATAAATAGTTCTTCAGAATATAAGTAAACGATATTGAAGAGAAAAGATATGTGTGAGGATATTTAAATTTAAATATATTAATCTTCATTTGGTCATCACAGGTATTATTGAAATATGCTCTGTACCCTATAAATATGTACATTCAATATGTGTCAATTAAAAAATAAACAAATTTTTAAAATTTAAAATAAATAAATAAATTTAAATTTGGAAATGCTGCTTTCAATAAAATTAGCATTTTTTAAAAAGAAGCCTCCAGAACTTTTTAGAAACGTTAATCTTTAAAAGCTGATCACGATTTTCCAAAGATGGGCTGATGACAGTAACATCAGTAAAATATATTTGATTAAAAGATATATATATCCCACTGCTGGGAATATACCCAAAGGAATGGAAATTATCAAGTCGAAGGTATACCTGTTCCCCAATGTTCATCGCAGCACTCTTTACAATAGCCAAGAGTTGGAACCAGCCCAAATGTCCATCATCGGATGAGTGGATACGGAAAATGTGGTATATCGACACAATGGAATACTACTCAGCTATAAAAATGAATGAAAAACTGCCATTTGCAACGACATGGATGGACCTTGAGAGAATTATATTAAGTGAAACGAGTCAGGCACAGAAAGAGAAATACCACATGTTCTCACTTATTGGTGGGAGCTAAAAATAAATAAATAAATTCACACAAACACACACAAAAAAACCGGGGGGGGGGGAGAAGACATAACAACTACAATTCCTTGAAGTTGATACGACAAGCAAACAGAAAGGACATTGTCGGGTGGGAGGGGGGAGAGGGAGGAGGGAGGGGTGTTTCGATAATGGGCCACAATAATCAACCACATTGTATATCGACAAAATAAAATTAAGAGAGAAAAAAAAAAAAAGGAAAATAGTATGTTAAGGAATAAACAAAAAAAACTATCTCCCCCCCCCCCAAAAAAAGATATATTTATCCTAGATTATTTTGTGTGACTGCTGTTCCATGGAATACAGATAAACAAATGCTGGCATAAAACTTTCTTGTTGAACAAACTTACCAATTTGTTTATTTATTTATTTTTTATTTTTTAAAAAAGGTAATTGGGAGGAAGTAAGAATAGATAAACACAGGGAGATAGATAGATAGATAGATAGATAGATAGATAGATAGATAGATAGATAGATAGATAGATAGATACAGAATGAATCAGAAAGGAGCTAGCCTCAGCAGAGTAGCTCCAAACAGAGGAATGAGAAGGTGAGAAATTTAGAAATTGAGATCATCCATGCTGAGATTGCAAGACTTTCTTTTATGCTTTCCCAAGTTGAAAGTGAGGCTGAAAGTTTGGGATATGAATGGTTTGTAAAGGAGATCTGCCAATACAGACATTGACTAAGTAACCAAATGGAAAATAATTCACTGTTGTTCTCTAGATATAAAGATAATTTCCTTCCAATAGCTGCATTTTTTTTTCTATCTTATCTGCAAACTGGAAAGATAGAGTCCTGTTTCTTTTAGGGCAATTGTGACAAGGATGTCATGTTTGAAACTACTTAACAAAGATCCCTGCTCATATTAAGTGCTCACTTTACATCAGTTGTTATACAAACATGTTTAACCTGTCAAATCTGTTCCCAGCTTAAAACCTATGATGAAGTCCTGACCTTGAAGGTACAATAACTGATAGAAAGAGCTTTGGATCTGTACTTGAAATATCTGATCAAAGATTCTATTTCTGTCTTATAAAGGCAAAGCATTTTTGAGCAGAGCACTTACTTTGCTATCTATGTCTGTGCGATATTGTTAGAAACTCTCGTCCTGATGATCCCAGGGTTGGTAGGTTGATGGGAAGAGTTTGAAACCTCCATGATTAGAATAAAGAGTCATGTTCTCAGGAACTGATATAAGCATGATCAATCTCATACCATAATGCATGTGAAAATGCCTTCATAAATGCCAAGTACCAACTGGACATAAGGATTATTGTTAATAGAAGTAATTCGATGAGGGAAAATTAAGATAGGGAAATTATTGCAAATTCTTTTAGAAATCTGTACTTAAGTAATACTTCAGAGATGTTTATATATATATTTTTAACTATAGGCTAAGATAAAGCCATTGACAATTTTATTCAAGCAATGCTATTAAGAAATAAGAAGAAATTTATATAGTAAGTGTAGAAATGCGAGCATTTTTCACTGTCTGGGAATACCAGCACACTGTGGGATATGTGAGGTTCTCATCCCTTCTGCTTGATTTAGAAATACACTCTCGGCCCAATAATCTGTGAAATTTTCTTTTTACTTACTTGGTTCATTGAGACAATGCCGTTAGACTGCACTTAAGTTCAACAGTAAATGGGGAACAATGTTTGCTCAAAAATCCTAAATTGTTCCTATTTAAGCAGTATCCCCACTCGCCTCCCCACTCTCACTTCTCCCCCCCCCCCCACCTCAGGTCTCCAGGACACAGCACGTCATCTTCTGCTCCTCTCAAAAGCTGCTACCACCTGCTCTCTCCAGTGGGTGTCCTTCCCCAAGCCCAGCTTCCGCACAGTACTGAATATTTCCAGCCATTTCTTCTCTACTTCCTCTGGCGACAAGTATAGGAGCGCTCTCCATCTGAATTGCTTTTTTTGTTGATCAGTAGGGGGATCCCATCAGGGAGTCAGAAGTCAAAAGAAATGGGGAGTGTACTAAGAGGAAAAGACTTTTGCAGTCCTGTTCCCTAGTGTCCAGTTCTTTACCACTTCCCAATAAGATAAATACAAGCTGAACAGGGTTTTTGCAGACAACAAAGCTCTTACTCACACTCCTGACTATTCCTTTCAGTAAGGGATTTTCCATATTGGTTTCCTCAAATCACTGTGAATCACAATCACAGGGGTAGCTTGTAAAAAATACGAATTGGTTCACTTAAAAGCATAAGTGTTCCTGTGATTTTCCTCCAGTGTTATTATGAAAAAAAGTTTATTAGCAATAAGTATTGTCCCTCTCCCTACAAAAAGTGTATTAGTATTAGCTCCCCACTGAGATCATCAGTTAGGTTCATAAAATTGAGACATACAAATAATGTGAAAAGGCTCAGCTAATTCGGTAATTTGCAAAGAACATTTATAGAATATATCTTCAGGATGGGTATTTCAATGAAGAATTAGGCTTTTTAAATTTGTTTTCTTCTGTCACTTTAGTTCCGTTCTCCTCTGACCCCACTGAGAAAAGAAAAAATAAAAAGAAACATATTTGATAAGATGAGAAAAATAGAATAAGCAGAAATAAACAGTTTGCTTTGTCCTTAGGAGCTGATAGGAGTAGTGGTGGCAAAAAGTAAATCAGGTAAGTGGAAAGAGCCTCTTGTGGCCAGAAACAAAAAGGGAGAGGATTCCTGGATTTTCACCCATGGTATACATAATAATGAATGTTTGGTAATTAGGTAGAAACATGAAATATTTTATACCATTCCCTGTACCTAAGTCTTTCTAGTACTGACCCTGTTTATATGGTTTCCTAATTATTGTGAGCCTAAGTCAGGGATTACATGAAAATAAAATTGTTTTTAATAAAGTAGATAAATTCTGGGGAATAAAAATGCACAATTAAAAAAAGGTGTGTCCTTTAGCAACTGTGTGGACAAAGGGGAAAAATGCAAAAGAGGAAAATTTAGGAACTACTACTCATCTTCCTACTAACAAAACAAACATATTCACTAAAGTGTATGGACTTTGCAATACAGACAGAAGAGAATAATATTAACTAGAAATTTTGTAAAACCCCCAAAATATCCCATATATGAACAAGAGAAAGATTAACAAGCCCAAATAGAGGTATTGCCAAAAAAAAAAAAAAAAAAAAAAAATCTGAAAAAAAGATATCTAAAACCTATCAACTGTGGAAAACTTCTCCAGGAAAAAAAAAGATAAAAAGAAAAAACTCTGAAACCAAAGTAACTGCAAGAAAAATTTCAAAAATAATTGTGTCATCAAGCAAACATTTTAGGATACTCAAGAAAAAAACATAAACCTTGAAATTAAGACACTAAGAACATGAATGGATTTTAAAAATCAGAGAGAAATAAAGAGAATTGTTTGATCGAACTCAGGTACAAATGGAAAAATATATAAAATTATCTCAAAAATGAAGACTACATTCCAGGGTGCTTTGTATTTTTTAAATTACAAGGTTGAATACTGACTCAAATAAAAGTGTAATGAGAAGACTAGATGAAAGAAAAAAACAATTGAGTGAAAATGAATTAAAGAAAGTAACACAAACATTCACAGAGAATGTACTGAAAATGAGACACATACAAAGTAGGGAAATATGTATGTTATTGTAGCTCATGAAAAAATAAAGCAAATCAATCTAATAACATTAAAATTTAAAACCATATTCTACAAAAATATTATAAAAGTAGAAAAACACTTGAATTTACAAATGTAAAGTGTCTATAGGATACACTGGAAGAAGAGCTATGCCTATATTAGGAAGGGATTCATCCGGTTTCTCAATAATAGGCTACTCTGAATTCCCTGTTTTTAGAAGCTTTGTTATTAACTACATTTTACTGGACAACTTAATTACTAAAAAAAATCATTTTAATTTTCTTCATCTGTTAAAAGACAGCTGAGCAATATCTCCTGTTCTCATTCATGGAGGTCCCATTGATTCATAGGTGATTATTATCCAAGTTGATGACAGCAATGAATTACTTGAAAACATGGAGATATGAAAGAATGTAACCAAAGATGTATAAGACCGCTACATGGACAAAAAAACAAAACATGGTAGAAAAAAATTAGAATATTAAATAAATGAAGATATATACCATGTTAATAATGAGAGTTTTTAAATATTTTTTAAATAATAATTCTCTACAAATTAATCTATAAATTCAAAACAATTGTGGTCCAAATCCTAGCATGTATTCTGTAGAAATTAAAAAGTTGATTCTAAAACTTATGAGGAAACGTTCAAAAACCTGGAATAGCTAATACATTCCTTTTTAAAAAATTTTTTAAAATTTATTTTTGATTATATGTATTTATATGGAACAGAGATAACTAACACTATTTGGGTACAGTGTATGATGATCAAATCATTATCATTAGCATATTCATCATTACAAATCGTAATTACTCTTTCCGTCCCTTACCCAATTACTCTCTATTCTTCCTCCTCCTTTTCTACATTTAGTAACTATAAGTCTGTTCTCTTCTTCTGGAAGTTAAATGTTTTATTGTGGCCTTTATTTCTTTCTTAGCTACCACTTACGAGTGAGGACATGCAGTATTTCTCTTTCTGTGCCTGGCTTATTTCATTTAACATAATTTTCTCCAAGATCACCCATGTTGATGCAAATGACAAAATGTCATTCTTTTTTATGGCTGAGTAGTATTCCCTTATGTATATACCACATTTTCCTTATCCAGTCATCCATCAATAGACATGTAGGTTGGTTTCATATATTGGCTATTATAAATAGAGCTGCAATGAACTTGGGAGTGCAGGTATCCCTTTGATATGATGATTTCCATTCCTTTGGGTGTATACCCAGAAATGGGATTGCTGGATCATATGGTAGTTGTATCGAAGTTGTTTGAGAAACGTCTATACTGTTTTCCATAATGAAATAGCCGATGTATTCTTAAGAAGCAAAAACAATTTGGATGGTTTTCACTATCTGGTTGCAAGACTTAGTATAAGGATATAATTTATAAGACAGTGCATTATCCATATAAAAATAAGCACCTACAAAGGGTCCACAATAGATTAACACATGTAATCAATTGATTTTTGACAAAGGAGTTAAGAAAATTCAATATATAAAGGGTAACTAGATTTAATCAGAAAATATTATTGGCCTTCACAAAAACATGGTTTGCAAATTTTCTGAAATATATCCCAAAACGATCATAGTAAAGTCATGTAGAAAACCTCATTTTTTTAAATTGTGACAGTATATTGGAAAAATAATTCATTGAGTTGAATTAGGGCACATTTTCAAATGGCAGAATAATAGATAAAAAAACACTCAAAAAGTAAAAACACTGTTCTTATGCTATTTCACATTGTTAACAAGTGTTTATCCTTAGAACTCCATGTCAAAAATGTAAAATACAGTTAATATGGTATTTACAATAAAATTCAAATATTTAATGATAGGATTACTACAGTAAACAGAATAAAAATAGATTCCTTACCAGTTGTACTCAAAAAAACAGTAAAGATAGTATTGTGTTCTATGAGTGAAAAAAAAAAACACAGTGGAAAATGAAAACTTAGTGCCACTTTAAACGCATAAAATAGTGGGGGAAAAAAACCACATGCATTGAAAATAATAAAACTGTCACCCTTCAGAAAAATAAACATCAATAAAGTAGAAAATTTTCCAGTAAATATGTGAAAAAAATAAGTACAAGTACACAAAAATAAGATGCAGAAATACAAATGTAGAAGGCATTTTAAAACTGTAACAAAACACTATATATTGTTTAGAATAAGAAATGCATCTCATATTTGTTCTTTAAATTTAGAAAAATGTAAAACATCAAGTCTATATCTAGATTTTTTTTTTTTTAAATCTGGAAATAAGAAAACAGGGACATAGTTAAAGAATTATCTCCACCCACAAACCCACATTCACCCACCATAGTACTCAGAGAAAAAATATTACCTACTTGCCTACATACATACTTACATCAATCGTCTCGCACAGGGAATTTATCAGGGATTCTTTTAAGGAATAAATAATTCAGAAGTTCTGGTCATTACACTTTCCCGTGTAAAACCCTGCAATGGACTTTCATTGTACTTAGAATGAAACCTAATATTTCACAGTAACGAATGCTTCACATCTTCTGGCTTCCTCTCTAGCCTCTTCCTACATCAATCTCCCCTTGATCACTAAGCTCTAGCAGCAGAAACCTCTGTTAGGCCCAGTTGCCACCCCCAGCTTTTTAACACAAGATCCTCATTATTCCATTCATAACTCTTAGCAAAAATGCTATTTTATTAGAGTACTTGTTATACAATGGAAATGGCCCCTGTATAGCACAGAAACCAGAACATCCTAAGTTATGAGAAACTCTCTTTAGAAACAGAGATAGAGCTGTCTTTTGCTTGCTCATCCCAGTTCTTAGTTCATCAGCTCCGTGCCCTGGAAATCAGACCCTCATGGACAGAAGCAATGGCCTTTCCTGCTCTCTAGCTTCAGGTTGTACGGGAAGAAAACAGTGGGTGGCTGGAGCGAGGCAGGGAATTTATTGACTCCCCTCATGCAGTGTCTCTGTTGGTTGGCAGCATCTTTCTAATAAAGGTCACACCTCTTGTCAAGCAGTCCTCTCCACATGGCTACCCTCTTTCTTTCCCTCTTTTCCCTCAGGCCTAGAGGTAGTAAATGTTACCCACTATTACTAGCACCATGGTACAACACTACCTGTACTTGTGTAGTACTTTAAACCTGAGCACAATTTATAGTCTGTTAAACTCTCCCTTACTATCCAGTTTGAGCCTATACCCGACTTATAAAATGAACAAGTAAAACATAGATGGTAAATTCAAAAGTATTTTAACATTAGAACACTAATTATTATAATCCATCAAAAAATGGGTCATTAAAAATGAATCATTTGAAGAGACATCAAAGATGTTTTTAAAATTCAAAAAACATACCTGGTAGAAACTGTTAGTAAAGTAATAATTATTTTTCTTAACATAATAAAAACGGATGTTAGAAAAAGAGATGTTGAAGAAACAAGCATTATTAATAGTAGTGAAATACTAGATTAGAAGCATTCTCATTAATGCTAAGAATCAAGATGAGAATGGATAATACCATCTTTATTACTGAACTATTGAACTGCATTCTAGATTTGATCTTAAATAAAATCAGAAAGGTGACAAAATAATATATATATATATAAAAGTTAAAAGTATAATTTTTACCATTTCCAAACTATTTAATTTTTCACATGGAAAATCCTACAAAAGCAGCAGCAAATCAAAAACAGACAAAAATAACCAGAAAGCTCAATAATGAAGTTGGTAAAAAAAAAAATTAGCATAAAATCAACAACTTTCCTATTTACCTTCAAATAACTGGTTGGAAAATGTTATGTAATCCCATTTACAATAGCAATAACCAAAAAAATGCCATACATTTTCTGGCATAAAACACTGGGGAAAGTACTTTAGCATATTTGAGAATGCGGAGTGAAGAGAAGAGGAAAAGTCCCAAAAATCAGATGATAAAATTTTTTGAAAATCAAATGTAGAGTGACTTAGTGAATGATGAAGCACTAAAAGATGTGCTCCACAAAGTTCTCGCTACAAAAATGTGAGAATTGGGAATTAGAGGCTACTTTTCACGTCAAACATTCTGAAAACCTAACATCTAATGTACTATAGGAGCTACATTTATGTTTGTTTAATAAATAATATACATAAATTAGTAATAGAATGAACGATTGCATGCATGCACAACGAAAGAGTGACTGATGCAGCAAATGTTTAATTTCCAGTTCAAACTCCTTTTCCCTGAAAATGGAAATTGCATGTAAAATAATTCATTGCATGAATATTTGAGATTGTGCAGTTCTACTAAAACTAAAAAAGGACCTACAATGGCTGTTTTACTATCTCCAAATGTCAATGTGTATCACTAGATTGAAATCAGGAAGTCCCCAAAACGTAAGGTGCAAGTTTCATATTTAGTAAGACTTTGAGAAAACTCATTCAAACCCTGTACTCATTCCTGACCTCTCATCAGGGTCCCTTTGGGATACCAGATGCAGCTGAGGTTACTATAGATGTCAGAGTGATTATCTAACTGAATGATGCTAAAAATAAAGCGAATGGTGGTGCCATATGAAGTATTAGCCATAAAGGACCCAGGCTTTCCTCAGAATTACAGTTATCCCTGAAAAGTTGTTTGAACTGATACTGTAAGTGGGAAAAAATTCTGACAACATGTCACATGGGATTTTCATAGAGAGATTACCTGCTGCTTCATGAAACTCCGATTTGTCCACTGAGTATAGAAAATGTTAGAGATTTTAAGTTTTATTGAAAATAAAACTTTTTTCAAAAATTAGACCCAACTTTGGTAAAAAGTAAAACATTTAAGAACCAGTATTTAATTCTTTGTTATGAAATCATGGAGTATGGTGAGGCTTAATATACAGAATACCGAAGATGATACATTTTCTAACCCGAAGACTAGGTACAAAGTCTTGGCTCTGGTACTGAACTATGTGGCCTCTGTTAATTCATTTAACTATCCCAAGCCTTGCTTTTCTTATCTAAATAATCAGAGTAATAACGCTACATTAATTATTTTAGATCAGATCATTTGGACAATTGCAAAAGAATAAGCAGATTGCAAATGTTCTCTTAAGGAAAGAATGTCTCTGCATTGATTTTTGCATTCCATTATATCTAACATAAGGGGACTGGAAAGAAGTATAGATAACAGTTCCTGCCCAGCAGGATTTTAACTGTAGTTTGGAAAGATACATTTCCTTCTCATAACCTTCCTTCTTCCTTCCTTCTTTTCCCTTCCTTCTCCTTGCTTTCTTTCCCGACTCCCACTTAGACATTAATTCAGTACCTGCTAGATCCTGAGCAAAGTGGACAAGGCAAAAAGGCTCACTCACTCCCACCAAATAGCTTGAAAACCTAATTCATCACAGTGCAAATGTAGCACCTTCTTAAGAAATTGATAGAAAATCCTTCATTTCCCCCACCCCCTCTTTTAGACTTCTAGCTCAAATTCTAGGTCCTTACAATGTTTGTTTACATATATTTCATGATTATTTCTGAATGTAGTAGTATCTGAGTGCTAAAAAAAAAAAAAAAATGAGTAGGGAAATAGTCTAATAATTTAATAACAAGGGTAATATTGTTTCTTCATATACAAACATCTCATTTTTGTTTGAATGTTTGAAGAGGTAGTAGATTTTAAGGCTTTGTAAGGTAGACATGTATAAAATGTTCTGTCTTGGAATCCCAGTGCTCTCAGTAGCTGCCGTGTGACCTTGGGCAATTTATTTAGTCCCTCTGCCTCAGGTCCCTTAAAGGAAAAGAATAGGCATAGAACAGCACCAAAACCAAGGGACTGTACTTAAAGTTAATAAATTAATATGGATAAAGAGCAAAAAATGATGTTTGGCAGGCACAGAATACAAAGAGTGATTATTATATATCTATATAGCTATTATATATTTTTGTATATTAATAGTCAAGTATACATGTATATGCTATTCTCAATATGCATATATATGCCGTTTATATATATTAAAATATATATTTATGTATATATACACACAAACACACACACACACACAAGTACTTCAAAAAGCTAATGGAAAGATTTTTATTGTTTAATTCTATTTTTCCACAAATTTTTGAAGTACCTTTGTATAGAGAGAGACAGAAAGAGAAAGTTAGCATATAGTTACATACATATTTAGAGATGAACATTATTTTCCAATACAAGAAGCCTTCATTCATTTATTCCAGAAGTATTTCTTGAGTGTCTACTAGGTGTAGGCTATGTATCCAGTGCTAGTGATACATGTATAAACAAATAGTATGTGATAAGGGACAACTACAACACAGGATAAAAATCTGGGACCCAAACAAGGAAATCAAGCATGCATAATTAAAGCTGTCAACTAATTCCTAAATTGTATTTGCACTTTAACCATTGTTTTCATGCAAGGGGAAAGCACTAAGATTGGGTACAAACATCTGCTATGAATCAACCAAAGGCAGAGAACACCATTATATAAAGAAACAACTCCAGCCATCTAGTCCATTTTTCAGGGTACATCATTTTGCTGTTTAATGAACAGTTTTAAAGGACAAATGAGATTATATACTGATGTTTTTAGCTCCCTAAAAAGATCATTATTAATGCTAAATCCACATAAATTACTTTAGAAGAAATAGAATAGAAATGAGTATAGTGGTTACCAAAGTTAATCTGGGTTCCGAATTGGCACCTATAACAGTGTATAATGATTTCTAAAACTACCCTTTTCCCCAGATTGCCATGATATGCATCAGACTTGTTCAATAAGGTCCATTAGCCAGATCTGTAAAATCCTCTTAGGAGAAATACTGATTTTCAGTACATTTTTCAAATTGGGTAATTTGGAGGTAATTTAGGAGTTTTGAAATCATTAAGACTGCTTAGTCCAATTATATAGTGTCACATCACAATTACTACTTTGAATTTTCTTTTATATATCTTAAAATGTAGCTTTTATCTATATTATTTGTAAGTGTAAATAAAAAACAAACCAACTATTTTTTTCCTTCTTTTGGGGCCTTGCTTTACATCAGAAGAGAAAACATGGTTATTTATGGGCCACTCTATTTTCAATTTGTAGGAAATAAAAAGGAATATTTATTATAAGATACATATTCATAAAATATATGTCTGGTACTACAGCTTGACTGAATTTTTAAATATATTTTCTGCCTTCTCAGTACCTCTACGGAAAATTAAGTATTGTTTTCTTTATAAGACTATTTTCTTTGATCATGGTCCTATATTTTATTCTTTGATCAGTTGTTTTATTTTATTATTATTTTTTTTTTCTTGTCTGCTTTCATTTATCTAACACCCTGCTGTTTGCTTTAGTCACACTAAATGTTGCTGGTTCCTAAAGTGGTATCAGTTTTCTTGACTTTGATTTACCATGATCTCAAGCTTTTTTTTTTTTTGTTCTCTCTTCATACACTACAATTCTATATGAAGAACAAAATTAAAGAGAATTTCCAAAGAGGCTTCATGCTACTAAAGAAGACATTTATGTTAATTTCCAGTTAATTTAATGGAAAAAAATCCAAATAATATTTTAAATGCTATATGTAATATAAACTCCACCCCCCCAACCTTTTGTTTTCTGATAGTGAGATTTTAGAAAATGTGGAGAGCAATTCAGGATACTGCAAACAGAAAATTTTGCAACAGATATTTTTGCAACAGATATACAGAGATTCAAATTCCTGCACTGCATTAATATTTCTAATTATGAGGTAAAACACCGTTAAGTGCCCATTGCTTCCACTCTAATCACTGGGGCAAGTCTGTTAAGCTGCAAAAACATAGTTTCTAAAATAAAGTCATAGAGCTGGGAGTATTTATATTGTATATAAACATATAGTGGTGGACACTTTTTAGAAAACAAGGGCTGTTTTTACCTCTGGTAGAGTGACGGGAGAAAAAGAAATCTGCCATACAGAGTGATTGAGAAAAAAATGCCAAATGTTTATCAAACTTTTAATGGCCACATGTGGCATTCTTAGGAAACTCAGCTGAGAAGCAATCCTGCAAACAGCCACAGAATATTTTCCATGCTCTTTCACTAACTCTGATCTGGTAGCATCCAAAGTATGGGGAGAGAAAGAGAACTGAGAAAGATTCCCTCCAAGGCACGAGAAGCCTGTATTAGTCCATTTCTGTTGCTTATGACAAAATGCACAGAACCGGGTAATTGGTAAGAAAATGAAATTTGTTTCTTATAGTTTCTGAGGCTGGGAAGTCCAAAGTCCAGGGAACACAGCTGGTGAAGGCCTTGGTGGTAGTGACAGTGACAGCAGGGTATCACATTGTAAAATGGTGGAGCAGAATGTTACCTCCTCATTCACTCTCTTTTTTGAAGGCTTCAGAACCAGAACCGTGTCCGTGACAACCATTATTAATCCATTCACTACTGCACGGTCCTACAATCCAACCACCTCTTCAAGGCTCCATCTTTCGATTACCATGATAGGATTTCCCACCCTCTTAACAATCACAGTGCAGGCTAAGTTTCTAATACATAAAACTTGGGGGACATGATTCAAGCTTCAGTGAGTTTGGGAGGAGATGTAATTCAATTCACAACAGAGTGTTGATCAAAGGAAACAGTAACAAGCGCTTGAATTTGCCAAGGATACTGCAGGGTTGCTTCAAAGTCTGGGCAATAGGTCAGAAAGAGATGTGTAAGTACAGAAAATGAGTCAAGATGGAGAAAAATAAAATTCTCCCTCCAACATTCCCCCTGCAAAAAATAACATCTGGGTTGTAAAACATAAAGAGATTTCCTGTTTTAGAAAACTGGTAGCTGTGAAGTAGGCATAGAGATATTCAGAGTCTTGCCAGTGCTCAATCCCATACCCTGGTAAAGAAAAAGCTAGGAACCTGTCTACAAAATATTTTAGCCAGTGGTGGACTGAATCTAACTAAAGCCACCACAAACTCCACATGCATGTCAATTACAGATGGGGTTGAGTTAGCCTCCACAATAGAAGCCTGGAAAGAAAAGGGACTACATGAACTATACCCCTTAATGGGGTTAAATTATCAATATTTCAGAGTCTATTTTTTTTTAAACACATATTCTCTGAGAACAATAAAAAAGTATGCCAGAGAAAAACTAAACAGGGAAATTTGACTTAAAGTTAAGAGAGTGTATAGTCAATAAAAGTAGACCTAGAAATAGCCAAATATCAGAATTATCACATTGGAATTTCAAAATAACAAATAAATTAAATGATCCAGAAGATGGTGAATCACATACCTGAACAGATAGGAAAATTTCACATGGGGTCATAAAGGAGAATGTTATAAATAAAAGTGTAAGACATCAGATTCATTTGAGAAATTTACTATCCTATTGAACACAACAGAGGAAGGGGGCATTGTATCAGTTTTCTATTGCTGTGTAACACTTATCTCAAATGAGTTGCTTAGAATAACACATATCTATTATCTCACAGTTTCTGTGAGTCAGGAATCTGAGCATGGCTTAGATGAATCCTCTGCTTGGGAGCTCATAAGGCTGCTGTCGGAGTCTCGACTAAGAAAAAGATCTGCCTCCAAGCATCCTCAAGTTGGTGGCATAATTCATTTCTTTGCAGCTGTAGGATGTATGGCAGTTTGTTTCTTCAAAGTCTGCAATCGGCAAAGGATAAAGGGAGGGAAAGAGAGAGAAGGACTCTAGTACAATAGATTCTACAGTATTATGTAATCACATTCTTATTGATCAGAAGTAAGTCGCAGATCCCACCTATGGTCAGGGTCTCAAGGAAAGGGGATTACACAAAGGTGTGAATACAGGAAGAATAGATCATGGGGACCACCTTAACATGTGTGCATAACAATTGATGAACTTCAAGACAGGTTAATAAAAAAAAGTTCAAATTGAAACAAACAAAAAAAAGATCTTTCAAGATCTGTAGAACAATGCCAAACTGTACAGCAAATGTGGAAGTAAAACTCCCAAATTAGGTGAAAGAGAGAAAGGAACAGAAGAAATATCTGAAAAGATATTGGAAAACTTTTTCAAACCTAATAAAAAATATCAATGCACAGAAAAACAAATAAATAAAAACAAATAAATCTAGTTACATCTTCTGTAAAATTTTGAAAACCAAAGATACAGAGAAAATCTTAAATCACACATAGGATGAAAATGATACATTTCAATCAGGGAAACTATGATAAGAAGGGCAGCTGATTTCTAAACAGAGGAAAAATTGCAGGCCAGAAGACAGTCAAAGAACATCGTTAAGTACTGGAAGTAAATAAAAATAACCTCACAACTTAGAATTCAATAGGCAATAAAAATATACTTCAAAACTGAAGGTGAAATAAAGACATTTTCAGAATCACCAAAGCTGAGAATTTGCCATTAAAAACAGAGGACTTTTTTTTGTGGATATTTAAACTTCTTTAAATGACTTTTAACTATTTAAAGAAAAAGCAATTCAAATGTCTTATGAAGACATTACATATACAGAAATAAAATGCATAGCCAAAAGTGCAAAATGGAAGGCGAAAAAAAAATGGAATTATAATTTTTAAGGTCTTAACATTATTCCTAGAGTAGTGAACTATTATCTGAATGTACAGTATGACATGTCAAAGATGCATACTGTAAAATCTGTAGCACAGCCCCTAAAACAGAACAAGCTTTTAGCCAAAAAGTCAATAGCAGAAATAAAATAGACAGAAAGGGCATATATGTATATATTTAATTAGATTCACCCAAATGAAGGAAGAAGGGACAGATAAAGTAAAAATAGGGTAAATAAAAATAAATGGCAAGATGGAAGACTTAAGCACAAACGTATTAATAATTATATTAAATGTAGATGGACCCACCACAAAATTAGAAGGTAGATATTTCAGTCACTATAGGAAATAAAACTTTGCTATATGCTGTGTCCAAAACCACAGTTTAAATGTAAACACACAGAGAGACTGAGTAGAAAATAATATGACATTCAGTAAACTAATTATAAGATACCTGGAGTGGCTATATTAATACTGAGTAATACAAATTTCAATACAAACATTATTATAAGAGATAATAAAGGAAATTTTATAACGATAAAGGGGAAAATTTATGAAAAAGTATAACAATTCTAAATATGTGTCTTAGTCAGTTTGGGCTTCTATAACAAAAATACCATAGACCCGATGGACTAAACAACAGAATTTCTCTCTCACAGTCTAGAGTCTAGGAAGTCCAAGATCAAAGTGCCTGTTGATTTAGTTCCTGGTTTGGGCTCTTTCCCTCATTTGCAGATGGACAAATTCTTGCTATACCCTCATGAGGGAGAGAGAGGGAGAGGTCATCTTCCTGGTGTCTCTTCTTATACAGGCACTAATCTCATTCATGAGGATTCCACCCTCATGTCTTAACTAACTCCCAAAGGCCCCATCTCCAAATACCATCACATTAGGAATTAGAATTTCAACATACACAATTTGGAGGGAAACAAGCATTCAATCCATAGCACAGTGTAAACAACTAATACCATTGATTCAAAATATAAAAACTGAAATTGATAGGAAAAAGAAAGACATGGACGAATCAATCATGGCAGTTGGAGATTTTAACAATCATCTGTCTTTGAGTAATTGATAAGACAGGTAAGGGAAACATCAGTAAAGTGTAAAAGATATGAACAATACTATTTTCAACTCAATTTAAGTAGTATTTATAGAAACCACACCCAACAGCTGTTAAGTACAAATTTTTTTTCAAGTGGAAATTACAAAAGCTGAAATAGACTTTATACTGATTCTTAAAATAATCAACATAATTTATAACATTAACATATAATCATCTCAATCATGAAAGAATCAGGTGACATATTCAACACCCATTCATGATTAAAAAATACATATATAAAATCTAGGAATAAAAAACTTTTTTATCTAATAAAGGGCATGTACAAAGATAAGATTATATATTATCTTTGATAATAAAATAATGTTATATATAATAGTGAAACTAAATGTTTTTTAGGGGAGAACTCAAGAATATCTGCTCTCAAGTATTGTATTCAACATGGTAAATTAAAGCTCCTGGTAAAGCACTAAAATTTCTAGCCAAAGAACAATAGGGGGAAAAAAAAAAAAGAAAGAAAAGGCATAACATTGGAAAGGAGGATTTTGCATATAGAAAATCTTGTCATGTATATAACATATATAGAACTAATAAGTAGATTTAGCTATTTGTGTGTGTATATAAAATTTTCTGTATATGTTTTGACATATTAATTAAAAAAAACAAACAGAAAAATAATTATTTCTGGCTGGGGAGAGATCACCCCTCCTGGATTTCAGCTAATCCTTAGTGAGTGAGCGAAGGACTCAGGCCTGTTAGCAAGTATGCCTTTGATATGCAAACTAACCAATCCAGAGTCATACCTCCTATATCTGGCCCAGGATGTAATATTCCTGTACCTTAATCACCATAGGGCCAGGTAACAGGCAAGTGAGGACCACTCCTTTACCTCAGGGCCCACTGGAATTATTCATAGTAGCCAGTCCTCAGCTGTTTATCCGTTCTTAGCCTTTCTCTAGGAAACTCTAATAAAGGTTACAGACTGAGATTGTAACTGTGTGACCCACTCAAAACTGGGTCTATTGTTTAACCATGGCTTAAGCTCTTCTTGCAGATGAAGGTGAGCCAAAATCTTTGCAAGTCTTACAACCCGGGCATGAACAGTAGAAGTTGTGACCTCCAAATGACACCCAGAATGAATGCTTTTCCCCTTGGAACCAAGGAGGCCAGGACATGACCGAAACTTGAAACGTCCCAGCACTTCCATAATCGAGGGGTTCATTGTCCAGACAGTTCCAATGCTAAAGCCGACCAATAAAAACCTGCTCTGCCAGCATTTCTGCATACCAACCTGTTTCCCTAACCCATACAAGTTTAATTCAACCCTGGATTAGGAGAAAGCTCTGAATTGCCTCCTGCCTCCTTGCCAGCTGGCTCCACAATAAAGCCCCTTCTTTTCTAAAAGACAGGTGTCATAGCATTGGCTCCTATGCACACCATGCAGAAAGTCCTCACTCAGTAACAAGATCTCCCCCTGCTCTTGTCTTCTGCCATCTGAATAAAACCCTGTGACCCTGCATGGCATGTAGTGACTCCCTATCTAGGACCAGTGAGTATAATAAATTTTGCTTTCCTGAGCCTCTCCTTTGTCTCCTCTTGTGACTGCAGCTGACTGACCATCAACTAAAAGAACATAGAGCATCCAGAATGTGGAGCTGATATACAAAAATAAAGTGTATTATACATACTACTAACAATAAAAAACAACGAAATTTAAAATATTATTTATAATAATTGCTAAAATAATCAAATAGCTAGTGATAAACCCAGAGAAAGATGTGTGATGTATCTGCACTAAAATTAAAAATCATCGATTAAAGAAATGAAATGAGATCTAAATAAATTAAAAACCTATGTATCAAAGATGGAAAAATCAATATTAGACAATAATCATTTTACCCAAAACTGATTTTTAGTTTTAACACAATTACAATCAAAATCCCAGCAGGCTTTACCTTTTTATTTTTATTTTTTTTGTAAAATAGGCAAGCTGATTTTAAAATATATTTGAAATGCAAAGATTCTAGAATATTTAAATGATACTGAAAAAAGAAAAATAACAAAATTTGTATTACTGTATTTAAAGACTTACCACAAAGCTACAGTAATTAAACAGCATGGTATTCACATAATTATATACAGATGGAATAAGAGAACAGAATAGAAGGTTCAGAGATAGAACATATAAATATAGTCGATTGATTTCAAACAAATTTTCAAATTAATTAAATTTTGATTAACTTTTTTAACATATAGTGGAACAACAGGCTTATTTGTAAGAAAAAACAGAAAAGATTCAATACCCAAAATATATTAAGGTGGGTTTTGGATCTAAGTGTAAAGTCTAGAGCCATAAACTTTTAGCAATAAGATGATCTCTAAGATAATACCTTGATAAGTTTGAGAAGGCAAATATTATTTAATCAGAACACAAAATACATTAACCAGACAGATTTCTGCTCAACAAAAAACACTATTAAAAAATGAACAGGTAAGCCATAGACTGAGAAAAAAAGTCTGAAACATATAAAAAATTCTATGAAGAAACAATTACAATACAAGCTTTCCAGGGCATAGTCAAAAGAATTGCCCTGAAACTTCAAAAAAGTAGGTATGTAAATAATCAAAAAGCACATGAGAAGGTGTTTATCATCCCTAATCATCAGAGAAATGTAAATTTAACAAATTTTCACCCTCCAGAATGTTTGATGTAGAATTAAAGAAAAACAAAGACAGACAATACCAAATATTAGCAAAGAGCAGGAGGAACTGGAATCTCATATGTTGCTGGAAGAACTGTAAAGCAAAACAACCATCTTAGAAGACCCTTTTGGAGATTCTATCATATGTAGTTCAACGTACAATTATTCTCTGTACCAACAAAGTCACTTCCAAGTACTTACCCTTAAAAAAAAGAAAAAGAGACAGAAAAAACCTCTATGTACAGGAAAATTTACACCATCCATAGGTGAATTTGGATTATACTAGTTTTTATATTAATTTCCTTTTTATCTTCTTGAATCCCAACCAGAATAACAAAATACAATAGGTCATTATGTCTCCTGTGACATTTTCTCACTCTTTCATTAATTATCATGACTTTGACAGTTTTGTATAATGATGATTAGATATTTCATAGACTGTCCCTCAATTTGAGTTTGACTGATGATTTTTTTCAAGATAGACTGGGATTACTGGTTTTGTAGATTAATGCCACTGATGTGAAGTGCTACTCACATCAGTCAGACCAGAGGGTACATCATGATATTAACCTAACTTATCACTGGTGATGTGAACTTACATCATTTGGTTAATATGCTGTATATTTATTTGATATTTTGGATTAAAATGCAACACCACACTATTTTGCTGTTCAAAATTTCTAGCTTTGTCCAATAAGAACTCTTTCAGTTTGGCATCTGTCTCTTTGGTATGTCCCATCCTTTTTTTTTTTTTCCCCACTTTTGGCTACTAGAAGACTGTTTTGTATCACCTGGGTGTCACTATTTCTAGGCCCCTTCAGTGGATGGAACTGGGAAATATAGATATGCACATTAGCACAGGTATAAATACATATCTATAATTATTTATTTATTTATTTATTTATTTTTTCAATTTTTTCTCTTACATCTTATTTCTGTGTTGACCATCTAACTATGTGATTAGGTGCAATATATCGAAGCTACACACCACTACACTCCTGATCCTAGTAACCTTCCAGTTGCAGAACTCTGCAGAATTAAACTTGCTTCCACATTTAGAAACAAATGTCCATTCCAATAAGTGTCAGTTAATTCCTTTCCAAATCTGTGTACTTTGAACCATGTGAAGTAGAAAGGCATGGTCTAAAATACTCTTCAATATTAAATTAAGGGCATATAGTTTCAGTGCTATAATTATTTATTTATCTATGTAAATATCTATCTAATCAATCATCTATCTATCTATCTGCTATGGGTTGGATGCCCTTCAAAAGTTCATGTAATGGAAACTTGATCTCTATTTTACCAGTGTTGAAAGGGTGAGAAACCCTAATATGGTATTAGAAATCTGGGGCCCTTAGAATATGACTGGATTGTGAGGACTGTGCTCTTGTGAATGGATTAATCCATTCATGCAGCAATGGGGTAATAGTTTAATGAGTTATCAGGGAGTTGCTATTATGGCTTTAAACACAGTAAGTGAGTGAGCATGTTAACTCTCTCTTGCTTACACCATGCTCACCATGTAAGACCCTGTGTTGATTAAAGAATTAAACATGCATCCTGAAACAATAAAACTCCTTAAAGAAAACCTAGGGGAAACACTCCAGGAAGTAGGATTGGGTTCAGACTTCTTGAATATGACCCCAAAAGCACAGGCAACCAAAGGAAAAATAAACAAATGGGATTATATCAAACTAAGAAGCTTCTGTACAGCAAAAGAAACAGAGTGAAAAGACAACCAACAGAGTGGGAGTAAATATTTGCAAAATATACATCTGAAAGAGGATTAATATCCAGATTATACAAGAAACTCAAACAACTTTACAGCAAAAAAACAAATAACCCAATTAAAAAATGGGCGAAGAAGCTAAATAGGCATTTCTCAAAGGAAGATATAGAATTGGCCAACAGACACATGAAAAAATGCTCAACATCACTCAGCATTTGGGAAATGCGAATCAAGACCACTTTGAGATACCATCTCACTCCAGTTAGGATGGCTAATACCCAAAAAACTGAGAATGATAAATGCTGATGAAGGTAGAGAAAAAGCAACTCTCATACACTGTTGATTGGAGTGCAAAATGGTGCAGCCTTTATGGAAAATGATATGGAGTTTCCTGAAACAATTACAGAGAGATCTACCATATGACCCAGCTATTCCACTGCTGGGAATATACCCAGAGGAATGGAAATCATCATGCCAAAGGGATACCTGTACTCCCATGTTTATTACAACACTATTTACAATAGCCAACAGTTGGAACCAGCCCAAATGTCCATCATCAGATGAGTGGATAAGGAACCTGTGTTATATCTACACAATGGAATACTATTCTGCTGTAAAAGAGAATAAAATACTACCATTCGTAGCAACATGGATGGACTTAGAGAAAATTATATTAAGTGAAACAAGTCAGGCACAGAAAGAGAAATACCACATGTTCTCACTTATTTGTGGGAGCTAAAAATAAATAAATAAACAAATAAGTATACAGACAAATAAATGGTGGGGGAGAAGAAGACACAACAATCGCAACAATTCCTCGAACTTGTTAAAACAAGTGAACAGATATGAAGTAGATGGGGGGGGGAGAAAAGGAGGGGGGAAAGAGAAATGGGTAAAGGGACACGAAAATCAAATACAATGTATATTGAGAAGTTAAAATAAATAAATAAAGAAAACTAAATAAATAAAAACACAGCAAGTAAGCATGTTAACTCTCTCTTGCTTATGCCATGTTCACCATGTGATACACTGTGTTGCTACGTGAATCTGTAGGCAGTTCCCAGCAACAGGGCCCTCACGAGATGTGTCCTCTGGACAGTGGACTTCCCAGCCTTCAAAACTGTAAGAAACAAATTTTATTTTCTTATATAAACCCAGTTTCAGGTATTCTGTTACAAGCAAAAGAAAATGGACTGATATTCTATCTATGCTAAAATAGATTTTATATTTTCTTCAGTTCTAAGCCAGTACCACAGGGGTTTATTTTAAATTCCTCCTCTTGCTTATTTGTAATTTCCCTTCTCCTTTAGTGAGAAACTGGATTCAACCATGCATCATTTACTTGCACATTCAACCCTAGTACACATGCAACACAGCTTAGAATTGTTGACTCCCCTCATGAGAAGGAAATTTACCAACTAGAATACAATATTCAAATGCGTTTCCTTCTCTCTTAAGCTTCACACAAAATCTTATATAAAATTCTACATTCACATAAAATGTTGTGTGAATGTTTATAGCAACCATATTCATAATCCCCCAAATCTGGAAATGTTCTTCAACAGGTGAATGGCTGGATGAACAGTGCTGTATTCTTACAATAGAATACTATTGAGCAATAAAAAGGATTAACTACTGACTTGCACAACAACATGGATAAATATGAAGTACATTTTACCAAGTGAAAGAAATCAAACCCACAGGGCATTATATTGTATGATTCCACTCACATGACATTCTGGAAAATGCAAACAGAAAGTATGTTGGTGATTGCCAGAAGTTTCAAGTGAAGGGGTTGTGGACAGCAAAGAGATGGACAGGGAACTTTTTGGGGTGATTGGACTGTTTCATAAGGTACTGAGATGGTGAATACATGATTATATTCACTTCATAAAAATTCATAAAATCACACATCAAAAAGAGTGAACTTTAATTCATGTAAATTTAAAAAAACAATTAACCAGAATGTGAAGGGGTCCTAATGAAGACTTTGAGTGAATACTTTGGATTCCTCTCTTCCCCTGCAAAAATTCACTGTATTTCAAATTATATTAGTCTGTTTTGGCTGCCTTAAAATATATCTCAGACTGCTTGGCTTAAACAATAGAAATTTATTTCTCACGAATTCTGGAGGCTGGAAACTCTAAGATCAAGGTGACAGCCAATTTAGTTTCTAATAAGGGCTCTCTTCCTGGCTAACAGACAGCCACTTTCTCCCCGTGTCCTTGTATTACCTTTCCTCAGTAGTGTGCATGGAGAAGGAGAGAGAGGGGGAGGGAGGGAGGGAAGGAGAGAGAGAGAGAGAGAGAGAGAGAGAATCTCTCTTCCTTTTCTTATAAGACGAAAAATTCCTTTGGATTAGGAACACATCCTTATGACATTTAACCTAGGTTAAATATTAGGTTTTCTCCTAAAAAGCCCTATCTCCAAAAACATTTGTATTGGAGGTTAAGGCCTCAACATATGAATTTGGGGGGGACACAACTTAGTCCATAGCACAAATGTAGGGCATAACCTCATTGAAGGGATTTTGGGAAAAAAGAGAGCTGACCTAAGTAACTTTGGAAAATAATCTTTTTGCTTTTTGGATTGAACACTATAAGTCCAAAATCAAAATTAGCTTGATAACAGATGCATAAATTCAACACATGGTATTAGTCTGGGTTCTCCTGAGAGACAGAATCAATAGGGTATGTATAAAACCATATGAGAGGAGAGTTATAGGAATTAGTTCATGCGATTATGAAGGCTCAAGAGTTCTACCATAGGTCATCAGCAAACTGGATGCTGGTAGCTTGGCTCGGTCCAAGTCCAGAAGCCTTAGAACTAAGGACGCCGACGGTGTGATTCTCAGTCTGAGGCCAAAGCACTGTGTTTTGCTGAAAGTTTTTGCTTTTGTTTAGGTTCAAAGGATTCGTTGGTAAAAGAAACCACTCGTCACACTAATAAGCCAGTTTATGATATTTATTGAGATACAGCAATAAGCAAGTAAGCAAAGGAAGCAAGATTATGCAGGCATATAAAAAAAAAGAGAGAAAAAATAATTAAAAACAGTGTTTATATCACCAAATTGGGGAAACACCTCCATCCAGATGCAAGCAGTGCTGAGGAGTCCCGTGAACAGCGATCTTGAGTCTCAGTGGGGATGTCCAGGGCATTGCGTCCACTCCACAGGTGAGACGTTAAAGAGTGATTTGGGAAATCCTGCTTATATTACCCATTAACCAGCTGAAGACTGATAACATTAGTCTGTGTGCAGACGTGCAGCTGTGGTTATTTTATTAACACTTGGATCTTTTCTCACAAGTCTTTGGGATGTTCTTAGGCTCTGGGAACTGGCCAGTTTCCCAAGGTCCAAGAAGCTCCAGGACTTACTTTCCTTCTTATCTGATGGTTACCAAGCACCTACCCCGTAGGCCTGCACACAGTTTCTGAGAGTGTGGTCATAGCCTATGCAGGGTCATTCTTCGGTCTGAGGCCTAGCAATGTCTCTGAAGCCTGAACAAGTCTATAAACCTTAATTTTCCCAATAGCCTGAGAGCTGGGGTGCCACTGGTGTAAGTTCTGGAAACCAAAGGATGAAGAATGTCAAGTTCAGATGTCCACAGACAGGAGAGAAGTGTGTATCTCAGCTCCAGCACAAATAGAGATTCACTGTTTCCTCTGTTTTTGTTCTCTCCTGGGCCCCAGTGGATTGAATGCTGCCCACTCATATTGAGGGTGGATATTTCCCTCAGGATCAGTTCACTCAGGATTGCATGCTCGACTCTTCCTGAAACACTATCTTAGACACACCTCAAAATAATGCTTTACCAGGTTGCTATGTATTTCTTAATCTAGGCAAGTTGACACCTAAACTTAACCATCACACATATTATGTTGCTTAATTTTTTCCCTTCTTTCTCTCCAAGAATTGTTATTAACTTGATGGTGCATCTTTAAATTTATGGCATTTAGTGTCTTAAAGAGATTAATTTTTTAACATCTTTAAAGCTTCTAGTACATCCTCAAACACAGAATTGGAACTTAATTAATGGTAGCCGTTACATGTATTAAATCTTTTACCTAGTTAAAACCTTAATGAATATACAATTTTATATTCTGCTTTTTGCCCTAATATTAAAATATTTCTGTGCTTTGAGGGTCATAATAGTAATAATAAATTTTATATCATCTTGTAGTTTTCCATAGAGTAGGTGTATCATTATTTATTTACCTATTCCCCTATTCTCAGATATTCAAATTACATATAGTTTTGTAATTTGTAGATGCATGAAACTGTTTCTGAGTGTTTCAGCTTAAAATAAAACTGAGGCATCAGAAACATGCAATGAAGACTAAACTGATTTTGGAATATATGTTAAAGTCATTTAATTCGAAAATAACGACATGTGACAAATTAGACCTATAGCTACTCTACGAGATACTTCTCACGGTCTTTTAAAATGAAACTCACCATTTGTTTCTCAGTTTTGCCATAGTTAAATCAATCTCTGTCTCACTTCTTTAGCCAGTTACCATATAAACTATCATTCTTTTTTTCCTTTACTTTTTTAAACAGCTTAATTGAGACATAATTCACATATTATACAATTACCCCATTTAAGTGTGCAATTCAGTAGTTTTTAGGATATTTGCAGATATGTGCAGTCATCACCAAAGTAAGAGTTCTTTAAATATTATGGATACATGTTCCTTATTAGATAATTAATTTGCAAATATTTTGCAAGTATTTCCTCCCATCCCATGAATTGTGTTTTCACTTTCTTGATGGTGTCTTTGAATTACAAAAGTTTTTTAATTTAAAAAAAGTGCAATTATTTGTGGGTTTTTTTTTTCTTTTGTTTCTCATGATTTTAGTGTCATATCAAAGAATTCTTTGCCAAATCCAAGGTTATAAAAATTTTTCCCTATGCTTTCTTCTGGGAGCTTTATATGTTTTGCTCTAATTATTAGATCTGTGATCCATTTTGAGTTATTTTTGTATACTGTGTTAGGTAAAGGTTCAACTTAGTTTGTTTGCATGTGACTACACCATTGTCCCAGCACCATTTGCTAAAAAGACTTTGTTCATTGGGTGATCTTGTCAAAAATTGATTGACCATAGATGTGGGGGTTTATTTCTGAAATCTCAGTTCTGTTCCATTGATGTGTGTGTCTATTCTTGGATTGACACTGCACCATCTTGATTAACATTACTTTGTGGAAAGTTCTCAAAATAGGGAAGCGTGAATCCTACTTTGTTCTTTTTTTTCAGGATTATTTTGGCTATCCTGAGTTCCTCACAATTTTGTATGAATTTTAGATCCATCTTATCAATTTTTACAAAGAAGTCAGCTAGGATTCTAATGAAGATAGCATTGGATCTATGTCAGTTTTGGGGAGTATTATTATTTTAGAAATGTTAAGTCCTGGGCCGAGCCTGTGGCGCACTGGGTAGAGTGCGGAGCTGGGAGCGTGGCGACCCGTCGCGGGTTCGGATCCTATATAGGAATGACTGGTGCACTCACTGGCTGAGTGCCGGTCACGAAAACGACAAAAAAAAAAAAAAAAAAAAAAAAGAAATGTTAAGTCCTCCAGTCCATGAATATGAAATGTTTTTCCAGTTATTTAGATCTTCTGTATTTCTTTAAACAATACTTTGTAGTTCTCAGAGTGTAAGTTTTGCTCTTCCTCTGTTAAGTTTTCTCTAAGTAATTCTTCTCGATCAAATGACAAATTGAATTGTTTTCTTAATTTTATTTTTGATTGTTCATTGCAAGTATATAGAAACACAATTGATTTATGTATATTGATCTCATATCCTAAAAACTTCCTAAAGTTGTTTATCAGTTCTAATAATGTTTTAGGGTGTATCTTTGGAGTTTCTATGTAAGAGATCACGTTGTCTTTGAATAGAGGTAGTTTTATTTTTTCCTTTTCTTCCCTGCAATTTTATTTTTTGTTCTCTGTATGTCTCATGCTGTTTATGTTTTCCTATTCCTCCTTTACTGCCTAATTGTGCATTTAGTTAAATATTGTCTAATGTAGCATGCTAAATTCTTTAACAACTTTTTACTATATTTTTGCATTATTTTTAAGTCATTGTACTGGAGTTTACTGTATGTATATATATTTTTTATTTATATACTGTATGTATTTATATATATATCTCTTAGCTTATTCAAATCACCTTCTGATTTATATTAGTTCCAGTATCATATACAAATGTTATTCCTTTATAGCTCTATTTCCTTTTCCTCTATTTTGAGGTATAACTATTAAACCTATTACATCTACTAATTTTTCTTGTGCAACAATACACTGTCAAAATTATTGCTTTACCATCAGTAGTCATTTATTTAGAGCAATATACTCTGTCCCCTCCCACCTCCTTTGCATCTCTTAGCAAATAAGACTCCTTATATTACCATATACTACATTTCTCTATGATGTAGGCCCCCAAATATATTAAACATATATGTATACAGTTGCTTTTTAAAACATCTAAGAAAAGAAAGGAGAAAATAAGCCTTTCTATTGTTTTTAATAATTACAGAATTATGTATATTGTCGTGTGTGTGTGTACACATGTGTGTATTAGAATTACTCTCTGTGATCACTTGCTTTCAGCTTAAAGAATTTCCTTTAGTATTTCTCAAAAGGTGGATGTGCCAGCAACAAATTATCTTTTTCGTTTGTTTGTTTATCTTAGAAAGTCTGTATTTTGCTTTTATTTTGGAAAGATAGCTTTGTTAGATATGGGATTTGGGGTTGACAGTTGTTGCTTTTTTTGTTTGTTTTTTTTGAACTTTGAATATTTTACCCACTGTCTTGTGACCACCTCTGTTTCCATTGAGAATTCAGCTATTAATCTTATTTGTTTTCCCTTGTAAGAAACTAGTCATGTTTTTCTTATTTCTTTCAGATTTTCTACTTGTCATCAACTTCCAGCTTTTTCACTATTATATGTCTGTTTTAGAATCTCTTTAAATTTATCTTTCTTGGATTTTTTTGAGCTTCCTGGATGTGAAAGTTGTTTTTCAATAAATTTGGGAAGTTTACAGCCATTATTTCATTATTTCTTTGAATATTTTTTCTCCTTCTTTCTCTTTTTTTCTCTCCTTTTATGCTCCCATTAAATGTAAATTGGTGCACTTAATAGTGTCTTACATTCCTCTGAGGATTTCTTTATCTTTAATTTTTTTTTTCTTTTTTCTTCAGCTTGTATTATCTCTATCGATTAATTTTCAAGTTTGTTTATTCTTTCTTCTGCCACTTCAAATCTACTGTTGTGTCCCTCTAGCAAATTTTCATTTCAGTTATTTAACTTTTTCACTCCATAATTTCCATTAGGTATATATACATAGGTATAGGTATATATATGTATATGTAATTTCTATCTCTTTATTGATAGATGATGAAAGCGCATCATCTTACCTTTCTTTGTTTCTTTAGTCATGGTTTCCTGAAGGGGTGAACATATTCATAATGGCTAATTTGGAATCTTTTTCTGTTAAATTTGATCCCTGGTATCTCTCACAGGCCATTTCTGTTGCCTGCTTTTTTTTGCTTTTTTTTTCTTTTTCTGGTACATGGATTATACTTTCATATTTACTTAGATATCTCATAATTTTTTGTTGGAAACAGAATTTTTTAGATATTATATTGTAGCATTTTGGTGTATTGTTCCCCTCAGATGGATTATTATTGTTGGTTATTTGTTTGTTTAATGACTGAATGTTTATTTTGGGGAAGTCTACTTTTATCCCACAGTGTTTAGCCTGTGATGTTCCTCAGAAGAGCCAGCTTTGAGGAGGTCTGTAGTCACCCTGGAATGACAATGGTTTCAAGAAGGCCCTAACTCTGCTAATTATGGACCAATCGCTCTAGTGTTTTCAACAATGCCCTGTGGCATACATTGCCCTACAAACAAATTTAATCAAATTCTGGCTCCTTTGAAGAAATAATTTATAAGGGCAGTGATTAATTTTTGTTCTAACCTCAGGAAGGCTCACCTGAGCTGTCTATTTATCTGATTCTCCTCTGCAAACTATTAGACCTACAGTTTAGCTACTATAGTAATCCCCCCACCCTCATCATCAGGGGTTATGTTCCAACCCCCCAGTGGATGCCTGAAATCATGGATAGTACTAAGTCTAATTGCCATCGATTGGGACACATTTCTGTTCATATTTTCCATCCACGAATTTAATGCATTTTCAATCTTAGCAAAGTAATTATCACCCACCGTGGCTATAACTTTGCAGAAAAAACTGTGGTACATCTACACAATGGAATACTACTCAGCTATAAAAACGAATGAAATACTGCCATTTGCAACAACATGGATGGACCTTGAGAGAATTATATTAAGTGAAACAAGTCAGGCACAGAAAGAGAAATACCACATGTTCTCACTTATTGGTGGGAGCTAAAAATTAATATATAAATTCACACACACACACACACACAAAAAAAAAAAAAACCGGGGGGGGGGAAGAAGATATAACAATATAACAACCACAATTACTTGAAGTTGATACGACAAGCAAACAGAAAGGACATTGTTGGGGGGGTGGGGGGAGGGGGGAGGGAGGGAGGTTTTGGTGATGGGCAACAATAATCAGCCACAATGTATATCGACAAAATAAAATTAAAAAAAAAAAAAAGAAAAGAAAATCTAGCACAAATTTCTTTTCCTTTTTTTATGATTTTACGGACAGAAGATTTGTTCCTACTATAGATCTTAGCAACCTCGGTATACATTTCTTTTTCTTTCCTTATTAAATCAAGAACTTTCACTTTTTCACATAAAGGAAACACTTCACAGTTTCTCTTTGGCATATCCGAATTGGCAACATCACTACTCTTCTGCTCTGGGGACATTATTAAGAAAAATAAAGGTTACTTGAACACAAGCACTGCAATACCGTGATATTCAATCTAATAACCAAGATGGCTACATAGTGACTAACAGGCAGGAAGTGTATATAGCTTGTATATGCTGGAAAGAGGGATGATTCACATCCCAGGCAGGACAGAATGGGACAGTGCAAGATTTTATCATCCTTCTTAAAATGATGCACAATTCAAGTCTTATGAATTACCTATTCCTGGAATTTTCCAATCATAGTTTTGGACTGCTTTTGATCATGGGTAACTGAAACTGCAAAAAGCAAAACCAGTGATAAGGAGGGACTACTGTCCCTTGAATCTTCTCCCAGTTTCCTTTCACCACAGCCTCCACTGTTCTTGGGAGCATCTTTACACTTGAACTTCTTCACTTTTTGTTGCAAATAACATTTTGGGGTGGGAGGTGGATTAGGCACTATGGACTATTTCTTCCTCTAGGCAAAATCTCTGGAGTTCAGGGTGGGGACAATGACCAGTTTCTAAGTGACATCCTCATTCTAGAGCTAAACATTGTATAGGGATGAGGTAGTAGGCTGGGGTTCTTTTGACTTGTCTGTCTTGGCATGGAACCACCACTGTATGAGCTGGAACTAGAGTGATTAGAGCCCCAGTGTTCTCAAATCACTGTGACCAATGTGGAGGCTTTGTTCCACAAGTTGAGACTAGAAAAAGGGAGTCCCCACCTCTAAACTACATTTTCCTGGGACTTAGCTTCAGCAACAGGTAACAGGGGATAGGGTGAGAAACACCAACACTCTGCTTATTTCAGGATGAAAGCTCTTGGCCTCGTTGCTTTGGGTAGAGGGAGCCCTGTGCAGTCTTGCTGCAGATATTTTAGTTGACTCTTGCCTTTTTACCTCTTTTCACAGAAGTTCTTGAATAAATATTTCTTCATTTGCTGTTTGCTCTTGGGACCATTTATAAAACAGTCTTTACCCATTTCACCGGACAGTGTAGCTCCTCCTGCTGTCATTCTAGAACTCTCACTTAAATTACTGTTCTTAGACAGATAGTTAAAATAATTATTTCTCTCTCTATCTCTGATGATGTGCATTCTTTTTCTATTTTTTAACACAGACTATCTCTATGATGTGGGCACTGTCAGATTCCAACTTTACTATTTAAAGGCTATGTATGTTTAATTGAATGACTCTCTGCTGTTCATTTCCTCATCTGTAAAACGGAGAAGCAATGCAAAAAAGAACAGTAAAGAAAGATCACAGTAATGAGACTAGAAGAACACCCGTAAATAATATTGAAATTGAAGCACACAAAATAAGACAGCCTCACAGACCTGTGCCTATGGACTTCACTAGTTCTCTAAAAGCCATTTTGACATTAATGTGGCTAATACTAAAGTGTCTTGAGTTTTAAAGTATATTTGCTGCCTTTCAACTCTATGACCCTTGGAATGAACAAGAAAAAAACATTAAATATCTTTGATATAAAATAGTAAAGATCTAAATTCTTATTTTGTTGTGAATTATTGGGGATGCCTAAAAATCAAAGTAATGGATATGACTGCTCTTATATCTGAGCTTTAAGGTCTACATAATTTATCTTACTGTCACTCCAAATCTCATTCCTCTCATTAGTTTATGGTAAGAGATTTGGAATTCTCTTCCACTATTTTTGAATATAAAGGCAATTCTGTCATAAGCTACTTTATAATTTCAAGAATACGTGGCTGTCAGTTTACTGAGAGTATATTTAAATGGGAAGTTGGAGGATATAAATGATCTGTGGTCTGATGAGGTATATGTGATCCCATAGAGCATTCAATGAAAATACACTTCTGCATTTGCTAGAGCTTCTTTAGTAGTTGTTGTGCTTATATGCTTAAAACAAAGTATGTATATATGTCCAGTTGCACTTCCATTTCCATTCAAGATTCCAGATATCACACAAAATAAGACGCTAGTGAATGAGCACTCACTACTGAGACCACAGAAGGGATTGTGAACCAGATTCATGTTTTCTCCCGTACCATTCTGCAGATTTTTCTAGAATTCTTTACTTGATACTCTTTTTATTCATTTTCTCCCTAACCACCTCTCCTCCTCCCCCTTTCCTCTACTAAATATTCTAGCTGGGGAATTAAAATTTCAGTTCGTTCATTTGGTTTTTCATTATACAACACTGATTTTGATTTTGAAAGAGTGCACAATCATACCTACCACTAATTACATTTTTTGAATTCTCAAAACTATAGTTTTACCTTAGTCAATGGTATGCTAGCAAATGCCTAACAACCACCTCCCAGGAAAAACATCCTGCTCTGTAGTGTTTGATGATATGTATGGTTTAATCACTCCAAAAATGGCCAATTTCAAACTACCCACTGCTTTGACCTACTGAATGGAAATTATGAAGAGGTGAGCACAGTGACTTTCCTGAGCCAGGCAAGCCAGCTCCAGCACACTGTTGCTTAGCCCAGCAGGTTCATTGCCATGGGTAAAGTGTGTCTTTGCATCTTGGTTGCAATTTATATTTCTAGGACCTACGCCTTTAATTCCCAGGCTTTCTATTATCCAGAGAGCCTGCAAGTACAGCATTTGCACTTGTAGTTCTTTGGCCAAATGTATCTCCTCTTATTTATTTATATATTTGTTTGTTTGTTTGTTTAATTATTGGTCATGAATATTCATGAGATACAAATCTGATTGCCACCCCTCGTGCCCATGATGTGAGAGCCAGATTCATACTGGCTGAATACCCATTACCACAAATTACATTTGTACCCCATGTCCTCCTCCAATTATCCCCAACTCCCCACTCCCTCCCTGTTCCCCCCCATTCCACTTTCTACCCCAAGTAATGTTCTCTCCTCTGCAAGTCCAACACACTACTGTGGTCTTTTTTTCCTTCCTTCTTTCTCTCTTAGCTCCCACATATGAGTGAGTACGTGTGGTATTTATCCTTCTGTGCTTTGCTTATTTCACTCAACATAAGTTTCTCCAGGCTCAACAATGTTGTGTCAAATGGGAGTATTTAATTCTTTTTTACGGCAGAGTAGTATTCCATGGTGTATATATACCACAGTTTCCTTATCCAATCATCCATTGATGGACATTTAGGTTGGTTCCATGTCTTGGCTATTGTAAACAGAGCTGCAATGAACATGGCAGTGCAGGTATCCCTTTAATATGATGATTTCCATTCCACTGTGTATATACAAAGAAGAGGGATTGCTGGATCATATGGAAGATCTATCTGTAGTTGTTTGAGAAACCTCTATACTGTTTTCCATAGTGGTTGTACTAATTTACAGTCTTACCAACTGTAGGAGTGTTCCCTTCTTTTCACACCCTCACCAGCATTTATTATTCACCATCTTTTTTATTATAGCTAATCTAACTGGGGTGAGGTGGTATCTCAATGTAGTTTTAAATTACATTTCCCTGACGACTAGTGATGTTGAACATTTTTTCATGTACCTGTTGGCCATTTGTATGTCTTCCTTTGAAAAATGTCTATTCAGCTCCTTTGCCCATTTTTTAATTGGGTTATTTGTTTTTTTACTGTATAATTGCTTGAGTTTCTTGTATATTCCAGATATTAATCCTTTGTCAGATGCATAGTTAGCAAAAATTTTCTTTCACTCTGTAGGTTGTCATTTCACTCTGTTGATTGTTTCCTTTGCTGTGCAGAGCTTTTTAGTTTGATATAGTCCCATTTGTTTATTTTTTCTTTTACTGCTTGTGCTTTTGGGCTCATGTTCATAAAGTCGATGCCCAGACCTAGTTGCTGAAGTGTTTCACCTATATTTTCCCTTAATAATGTTATAGTTTCAGGTCTTATACTTAAGTCTTTAATTAATTTTGAGTTGATTTTAGTGTATGGTGAGAGATGCATATCTAGTTTCATTCTTCTGCATATGGATATCCAGTTTTCCCAGCACCACTTGTTGAAGAAGCAATCTTTTCCCCAATGGAGACTTTTGTTTTCTTTGTCAATATCAGATGGCTGTAAGCCTGAGGGGTTATTTCTGGTTTCTCCATTCTACTCCACTGGTCTGAATGTCTATTTTTACACCAGTACTATGCTGTTTGGGTTACAATAGCTTTGTAACATAATTTGAAGTCAGATAGTGTTATGCTCCAGCATTTTTTTTCCCCCTCAGGATTTCTTGGGCTATTTGGGGTCATTTCTTGTTCCATATGAAAGATAAGATTGTTTTTTCCATTTCTGTGAAGAATGTCATTGGTATTTTGATGAGGATTGCATTGAATCTGTAGATTGCTTTCGGTAGTATAGACATTTTCACAATGTTAATTCTTCCAATCCAAAAGCATGGAATATCTTTTCCATTTTTTTGTGTCTTCTTCAATTTTCTTCAGAAGTGGTTTGAAGTTCTCATTGTAGAGGTATTTCACCCCCTTGGTTAAAATGATCCCTAGGTATTTTATTTTTTTCATGACAATTGTAAATGTGCTTACTTTCTTTATTTTATTCCTTTTAGTTCATTATTTGAGCATATAAGTGCAACTGATTTGAGGTCATTTATTTTATATCCTGCAACATTACTGAAGTTATTATTAAGGTCTAGGAGTTTTCTGATAGAGTATTTAGGTTTTTCTATATATAGTATCATGTCATCTGCAAATAGAGAAAGTTTGACCTCATCTTTTCCAATGAGGATTCCCTTTATTTCTTTCTCTTACCTGACTGCTCTGGCTAGCACCTCCAGTACTATGTTAAATAGAAGTGGTGTGAGTGAGCATCCTTGTCTTGTTCCTATTTTTAAGGGCAAGGTCCTCAGTCTTTCCCTATTCAGAATGATACTGGCAGTGGGCTTGTCAAAAATGGCTTTTATTGTGTTGAGATATTTTCCTTCAATACCTAATTTATTGAGAGTCTTTATCATGAAGGGATGTTGAATTTTGTCAAATGCTTTTCCAGCATCTATTGAGAGAATCATATGGTCTTTTCCTTGAGTTTGTTGATGTGATGTATCACATTTACTGACTTTCATATGTTTAACCATGCTTTCATCCCTGGGATGAATCCCACTTGATCATAGTGTATATATTTTTTTAATATGTTGTTATGTTCTGATTGCTGATATTTTGTTGAGGATTTTTGCATCTAGGTTCATCAAGGATATTCGTCTTGATTTTCTTTTTTTGTTGTGTCTTTATGTGGTTTTTTTTTCAGAGTTATGTTGGCCTCATAGAATGAGTTTGAGAGAGTATCTTCTGTTTCAATTGTTTGGAGTAGTTTGAGGAGAATTGGTATTAACTCCTCCTTTAAAGTTTGATAGAATTCAGCTGTAAAGCCATCTGGACCTGGACTTTTCTTTGTTGGAAGATTGCTAATTATTGCTTCAATCTTCTTGCTTGTTATGGGTCTGTTCAGGTTTTCTGTCTCTTCTTGTTTCAGTCTTGGTAGTTTGTATGTGTATAGAAACTTATCTGTATCTTCCAGATTTTCATACTTGTTGTCATACAATTGTTTTTAATAGTCCCTAATGATTCTTCATATTTCTGTGGTATCAGTTGTAATGTCTCCCTTTCGTTTCTGATTTTTGTTATTTGGATCTTCTCTCATCTTTTTTTGTTAACCTAGCTAATGGTTTGTCTATTTTATTTATCTTCTCAAAAAACAACCTTTTGTTTTGTTGTTCTTTTCTATTGTTTTTTGGGTCTCTATTTCATTTAATTCTGCTCTGATCTTAATTAGTACTTTTCACCTACTACCTCTAGGTTTGGATTATTTTTGTTTTACAAGTTCTTTGAGGTGTAATGTTAGGTCATTTACTTGAAGTCTTTCCATTCTTTTGATGTAAGCATTTGTTGCAATAAATCTGCCTACTGCTTTTGCAGTATCCTACAAGTTTTGGTATGATGTGTCTTTATTTTCATTAGTTTTATAAATTTTTTGATTTCCTCTTTAATTTCTTCTTGGACGAATAGGTCATTCAGGAGCCTATTATATAGTTTGCATGTATTTGTATAGTTTTCAGAGTTTTGTTTATTGTTAATTTCCCATTTTAGTCCATTATCATCTGAAAAGAAGCTTGGAGTGATTTCCATTATTTTAAATTTGTTGAGGCTAGATTTGTGATGTGATATGTGGTCTATCCTGGAGACTATTCTATGAGCTGATGAGAAGAAAGTATATTCTTTAGTTGTTGGGTGAAATGTTCTGTATATATCTTCTAGGACAAGTTGGTCTAACATCTAGTTTAAATCCTGTGTCTCTTTGTTGATTTGTTGCCTGGAAGATCTGTCCCATACTGAGAGCAGGGTGTTCAGGTTACCAAGTATTAACGCATTAGGGCCTATTTCTTTCTTTAGGTCTAAGAATGTTTCCTTTATATATCTGGGTGCTTCAGTATTGGGTGCATATATATTTATGATTGCTATGTCTTCTAGATGGATTGATCCTTTTATCATTAAATAGTGGCCTTCTTTGTCTCTTTTTATGTTTTCTCGTATAAAGTCTATTTTATCCAATTTAAGAGTAGCTACTCCTGCTTGTTTGGGGTGTCCATTTCCAGGTATATCATTTTCCATCCCTTCACTTTCAGTCTGTGTGTGTGTCTCTATATTTGAGTTTGGTCTCTTGAAGACAGCATATACTTGGGTCTGGCTTTTTAATCCAATAGTCAATTTGTGCCTTTTGAATGGGGAGTTTAATCCATTCACATTTAGGCTGGTTATTGACAGATATTGTTTAATTTCTGTCATTTAATTGCTTTTTGTTTAGATGTTTTAAATACCTTTTGATCCTTATTTCACCTTTTATTTCTCTTCTTCAATGTCAGTTGAATATTTGAGGTGGCATGATTTAGCTTTTTCTCTTTCTCACTGGCAATTTTGGTTTTAACAGCAGTTTTTTGCTCTTTCTTGTGCATCCATTGTACTGATATTCTTTACTCAGATTCCAGATGAAGGACTCCCTTGAGAATTTCTCTCAGGGTTGGTCATGTGGTGGTGAACTCCCACGATTTTTGTTTGTCTGGGAAATATGCTATTTCTCCCTCATTTCTGAAAGAGAGCCTTGCTGAGTAAAGAATCCTTGGCTGGCATTTTTTTTTCTTTTAGTGTTTTGAATATATTATTCCACTTTTTTCTGGCCTGTACAGTTTCAGTTGAGAAGTCTGTTGTTAGTCTGACAGGGGTTCCCTTGCAGGTGACTTGATGCTTTTCTCTTGCTGCTCTTAGAATTCTCTCTTTGTCTATTAGCTTTGCAAATTTGACTATAATGTGTTTTGGAGAGGATCTTTTTGGATTGAATCTGTTTGGGGAACTTTGAGCTTTCTGGATCTGAAAGTCTACCTCTCTCCCTACCCCTGGGAAGTTTTTATTTCCTTGAATAGTTTTCAATACCTTTTCCTTTTTCCTCCCTTTCTGGAATGCCCAGAAGTCAGATGTTATACTGCTTGAGGTTGTCTTCTCTCTCTCTTAGATTTTCCTCATTATTTTCAGTCCTTTTTTCCTTTTTTCTTTTCTTTTTCTTTTTTGGTCTGCTTTTTCAGTAAGTGAATCTTTCATTTCTAGGAGTTCTGCTACATTCTTTTTTATGGTATTAATCTCTTTGTAAATTTCCTCCTGCATATTCGGGATATTTTTTCTTGTTTCCTTGTGTTCTCTAATTGAGTCCTTTTTTTTATTTCTTCAAGTTTTCTTAAGATCATTGCTCTGAATTCTTTTTCAGACATTTCAAGGAATCCTTGTTCTGTGGGGTCTGAAATTTGAACATTACTGTATTCCTTTGATGGTGTCATATCTTCTTGTTTGTTTGCAGTTCTAGTATTTTTTCATTGATGCTTGATCATCTGGTAGAGGGTTTGCTTCTTCTGTTACTCTGGGGTTGTCTATGAGGATAAAGACTTCCTTTTCTATTTGCAGGCTCTACTAATGACTCTTATATAAGTGTAGTCAGGTGAGTGGCAGGTTGCCTGTAGAGTGGCCCTGGCTGCTACTGTGGTGGTGAACTGTCCTTGTGGTGACAGAAGGTGTGGCAGTGTCTACATTACACCAGGTTGTCTCCTGTTCTGGCTTTACTTGATAATATTTTCCTGTTTCTCTTTTTCTCTCCTGTTTAGGACATGATACTTGGTGCTTACTTTAAAAAATATGTGTTAAGCTCAACTTAATTTTAAAAAACAACTTTTACAGTTTTATTTATTTGCTTTGTTTTCTTTCCTGGCCCGTTATGGATACTCTTTCCTGGTTTTACTGTGGATTCTAAGTTTGATGAAGGAATAATCTAAACAAAAAACACCAACTTACTACACGTTCCAGTGAGTTCAAACAATTTTTTAAGCAATAGTCAATGAAATGGTAACTAAAAGCACATCTTTAAATAATGCAGGCCTAGCCTTTTGCCCTATCCTCAAGGTGTTAAGATCTGGCAAGGTGTTGTTTGTCCTGCAGGCAGATGGAATCTGGAGTTCAGAAGAGAGGACTAAATGCAGGCAGAAGTTGAAGCAAGGTGAGTAAAGGTAGACATGATTAGGCGAGAATAGGAAAGAGGAGAAGTCTGAGAAACACTGGGAGTTAAAGGCACATGGAGCTAACATGGTTGAACAGAATGTTCATGGAGAAGGTAAAGTGCTAAGAGGGTGTTAGGTTTGCATATTCAAGAGCTTAAGGGAAACAGACACCTTGACTCACACTTCCTGGGACCTTAGAGTCTTCCTCTAATAGTCACAAGTTTACATATAGTACTCTAGGCAAAGACCTGAAGGCTTTCTTCAGAATAACTCAAGTGGTCTTCTATATAAACACACAAAATGTCAACTTTACCCTCCCCTCCAGTTAATTTTCCATCTCTTTAAAAAGGCCTCTGAGAGGACACAAGTCAAGCTTTGGATGTTTTTCCTCACTTGTTCTCTGGAGCCAAACATGATACATATATTGTTTTTCCAATAAATCTCTTGAGTATCTATTATGATGGGCCATGCCCTGAGCTAAATGTGGGTATGCTCTAATAAACAAGGTGTTCTTTGCCATTGTAAACCTCGCAGAGCTGTCAAAAGAATAATGTGTGATAGAACTTCGTTTCATCTGTGCTGTCCAACACAGTAGTGATGTGCCACATGTAACTACTGAGAACTCAACTGGTAGCCAGTGCAAAACAAATTATAATTTTATTTTTAATTTAATTAATTTGAATTTAAATGGCCATATGCAACCAGTAACCACCAGGTTGAAAAGCAGAGTTTTAAACCCATTTCAAACACCTGCGGATATACCATAATCTAGAGTATTAGCTCCCAAGCTGGGTTGCTTGGAGCCTGGGTGTTCAGCTAAACTGTATTAAGGTTCAATACAAAAGACAAAGGGAGGTCAACAGGCAGAATTCATTGACCTGTTGCTGTTTTAAGTAGAATGTTTCTTTTTTTTATTTATTTTTGTATTAGTTGTATTTTATTGTGTAAAATAATGGTTAAAGTAGTTACCAACCGATGGGCTTGAAATAATCAAAGGTGATCTGAATTGGACCTGTGTCCTGAACCTTAGTGCTTTTTGATGACATGAATATGGTGATTCTCAATAGTCAATTCAGGCCTGCAAGTCCATTTAAAACCTGTTTCTTGGAAAGTAATGCATATTTTTTAGTCGGTAAGTATGAGGCATATTATCCCTAAAACTTACTTATGAGATGTTTCTCAACCTATAGATTTCCAAACCTTTAAACACATAATTTTGTATAATGAATATAAATTCAGAAAATGTTACTTTACTTAATTATGTCATCTCCAATCTTTGTTGTTCCTATAAATGTGTCATTTTGTAAAAATCATAAGTGTCTGGCAACAGTATTATTGATGACAAGCTGGTTTATATCTGCCTAAAATTTCCATGGGTATATGATAAAAATAATTTATAAATAACTTTATGTTCCTAAAATAATCTACTGTTAAGATTTATCTTCCACTTTGTCCTTCCAAACAATTATTTAATAAACTAAAACATCTCCTGGCAAAAAAAAAAAAAAAAATAGAAACTTGGATGGTATGCAGGGGATTCCTGTTAGCTGCTGCTATTTTAATCAACTAATTGAGGACAGTAGGTAATGCTTAATGATAGAAATGGCTCACACAAGTATTATTCCAATGATATACTAGCCTTGCAAGGGCCAAATATATTTTGCTGGGAATTATTTTTAAAAGAAGACAACTGTCATGAAACTATTCTAGAAATCTTTTTCATTTTTATTCAGAATGAGGTTGCTACTTATGCTTACTTTGATAATAGAAGTATACAATAAAAGTCTGTTAATATGCACAGGAGCACAGTAAATCCTCATGATCATGTTTAATCCTTTATATGGAGTAATGCAGAGTCCAAGAATTGGGGTCAGATATTGCTATAAACCAAGTGGGTTGTACCAGACCATCACTCAAATTATCTCTACCTATTTATGCCATTGTGTTTCAAATTGGCAGTTTTATAGTTTTATTTCCTTGCAGAAGTAAAGTTTAAGAATTAATGTGATGCTATTGAATATTGATGCATTATTAAAAAAACAAACAAACACGACCCATCTTCTTATGTGATCTTCTACCTTTTTAATTCACACTCTATGTGTTGCTTGCACCTTATGAGTCAGTTGAATCATAATATTAGTTTGAGTGGTTGCATATCAGCTTTGGTAATAAGAGTTTCTAGACTTCAACTTTATGTTTTATTTATAAGTCTCTGAATGAAAAGAGAATAGAAAAAAGAGAGGGAGGCAGAGAGTAAAAGAGCAAAAAAGAGAGGAGAAGAAGGAGGAGGAGGGGATGGAAAGAAGGAAAAAGGAGAAAGGAAAGAAGGAAAGAAGTCTATAGAGTCAAGAAACCAGCATGGAAACTGAGCAAAAGTATGTAGCTCTCACACACCATTAGAGGAAGTGTGGCTCAGTAAATTTCATCTCGGAGAGTTTTGCATGTTGAGATGCAGGCAGTGTGGCAGTGGCTGGGAAGGTTTATATCAGATACAATTTCCTCTTGGAAGAAGATGTGCAGCACATCTTAGCTCTTAACACGTGGCTTGAAGTGAGCACAGTGAGATTAGTGTCTCTGTCTAAATTGTTGAACACTCACCGTATCCCCAGGTTTTAGCACAGGTGTTGCTTAAGACTTAATAAATATGTGTTGAGTGATGACTATTGAGTATATATTTCCTATGAGATGGGCACAGAGATTAGTGCAGTGGAAAAGGGAAAATTAACAAGGATTTTTTTAATGGAAGGCATATAACTCTAGGAGGTTAATTACATATGTAAGAAATCATGAGGGCTTTTCTTTTCTTTTTTTTTTTTCTTCCAAATTTTATTTTATTTTGTCAGTACACAATGTGGTTGATTATTGGGGCTCATTACCGAAACCTCCCTCTCTCCTTCCTCTCCCCCTCCCTCAAAACAACCTCATATCTGTTCACTTGTTGTATCAACTTCAAGGAATTGTAATTGTTTTGTCTTCTTCCCTCCCACCGAGCCCTCTGGTTTTATTGTGTATTTATTTATTTATTTTTAGCTCCCACAAATAAATGAGAACATGTGACACTTCTCTTTCTGTGCCTGACTTGTTTCACTTAATATAATTCTCTCTAGGTCCATCCATGTTGTTGCAAATGGCAGTATTTCATTCTTTTTTATAGCTGAGTAGTAGTCCATTGTGTAGATATACCACATTTTCCGTATCCACTCATCCGATGATGGACATTTGGGCTGGTTCCAACTCCTGGCTATTGTAATGAGTGCTGCAATGAACACTGGAGAACAGGTATACCTTCGACTTGAAGATTTCCATTCCTCTGGGTATATTCTCAGCAGTGGGACAGCTGGGTCATATGGTAGATCTATCTGCAATTGTTTGAGTAACCTCCATACCATTTTCTATAGAGGCTGTACCTTTTTGCAGTCCCACCAGCAGTATATTCTCTGCAACCTCGCCAGCATTTATCATTCACAGTCTTTTGGATATTAGCCATCCTAACTGGGGTGAGAGTATCTCAGTGTGGTTTTGATTTGCATTTCCCTAATGCAGAGTGATATTGAGCATTTTTTCATATGTCTGTTGGCCATTCGTATATCTTCCTTTGAAAAATGCCTATTTAGCTCTTTTGGAGGGCATTTCTATTTAAATCTAATTTTAATGATTGCAAAGCATCAAAATAAACAAAAGAAATGCAATTCTAATCAACAAATATTAAAACATCACCACCTTAGCCCCACTTCTCTTTAGCTTTTTGAATATGAGTTTTCTTATCCTCCTCCTTTCCTAGGTCCTGATTTAGACAGAAAGTCTATCATCCAAGGGCATTTACAATTCAATCATATCATTTTAGATCTGGCCCTTGCATATTACATGGATTCATATTAATAAATAAATTATTAAAATATTGGTAATGGAATAGGGAGAGTAAAAGTCCCTTTAATTCAGTGAAACAATATTATATATTATCATCCAATTATTGTCATTAAGTATTAATTGATTACATTTGTAAGCTATTATTATTACTGAATCTGAATAAACTCATAATATCAAATTACTATTATTAAAAACAGGACAATCCTTGATGCTGCTGTTATTAAATATGAAGAAACATGTAATTTCCAAAAGTTTCTCAGCACATCCCCTAAGATCCTGTCTGCTAAAGAGTAATAGTATTTATTTCATTCATCTTCATATTCAATACCCCTAAATTTCCATGTCCATCACATTAATTTTGAAGAGACTGTCCATAATCATTTTGATTTTAAGAAATTTATTCTAGAAAAGTCACTGTCCCTGGATTGATAGATTTGACTTTCATTCTGTTCATAAAACTTTATTGGTATACAGTATCTGATTAAACAAAGCTCTGCCTTGTATATTGAAAACTTCCAAACCCCCACTGTGAATGTTCTACTTGACTTTTATTTATGCTCCCAGAATAAGGCCATCACCTCTATTATATTCTAACTTTCAACTGCAAAACATATTTGCAGAAATATTTAGAATAAGGTCATCAACTCTATTATATTCTAACTTTCAAGTGAAAAACATATTTGCAGAAACTTTTATGATTAACCTGTAGATGTTCTTGAACATGTTTGAATATGTACATTGGAAGAGTAGGCGATGATGAGGATTTTTAAGTAACTCTATTTGAGAAAGCCATTTCATTTTGCAAACTTCCTGTTTGTTGCCCGTTTTTAGAGAATTAACAGTCAACAATATCGGCTGGAAGAAAAAATATTCTTGTAGGAGTTACTTCTCAAACTAATTAGAGACATTTTCATGGTTAAAATTATTTCTATTTAAATGGTCATTCTCTTATTTAAGAAAAGTTTTCTAAATTTACTGTCTGCGTTACAAGCTCTGTGTTAAATCATGCATTCAAAGCTATTCTTAGGCAACACAGGGAGTGACGGTAAATGATTCCCTGAGAAGAGGCCAGCATCTGTGTCTGAGTACATTCTATCCTTGCAACACATAATTTAGATATAAAATACAGATTTTGATCCTATTCATACTGACAATAATATTTACTATTAAAAAAAATCCCAGCCATCCAGAAAGACAGAAAGCAGGTCTTCTTTAAAAGACTGAATCATGCTTACAAGTTCACAATCATAAATACACACACATATACACATGTATACACATCTGTGTGTGTGTATGAGTACATTGGGGATACTTTAAAAGTTTATGGAAAAATAGAATTAAAATATAATCCAAATCCTTCATGAATTTTTTAGAGACCCCTTAAATATCACATATATATTTTTATATATTCTAAATCCCTAGAATTCTCAATATTTTTTATAGTCAGGAGTTTGTTACGCTCCTACTGTGTGCCAGATTGTAAGAACAGCCAACATTATTAAGTGGAAAGAGAACTACTGAGAGACAGAGGATCTTGGTTTAATTACCTGTCTTACCATTCACTAAATTTCAGTTCTTGGATAAGTTCTTTTAGCTGATGTTCATGCTTCAGTTTTCCTCGTATGTGAAAGGGGGGTAATAAGCCCTACCTGAAGGGTTTTTTTATAAGGATTAAATGAAATGGCATCGGTAAAATTCTTGGCAGAGTAAGTGGCACATTATAAGAACTCAACAAATGTAACTTCTCTCTACTCATGAGTTAGGGGGAAATCAATACTATATATAGGAGATGGCTCCTGGCTGAAAGAAATATACTGTCTCCTGGTACAAAAGCCAAGGGAGAATCATAGGAGCATCTGCAAAGCCATTCAGAAGGAGAAAAAAGAATCTTAATTCATTGTCAACTGAGTGGTAAAAGTTTTCCTCTGCGTTATGAATTAAAGAGAAGAAGAAACTGCTCTAGTGTAGTTTAGCGTAGATCACTGAAGGAGGGTTTAGTAAATGGATAAGATTTGATTAGGTAAAAATAAGTAACAGCTGAAGTCACATACAGGAATATGAGGCCCCCATTTTTATTTATAGTTATAATCTTTGAATCACTTTTATCTACCAAGAAGCAAAGCCACAATTTTTCTTCGAAATGAGTCATAAGAAATTTGTTTCTCTCGAGCATTAATATGCGAGAAGTGTTCAGCAAATGTTTCATTCCTGGTCAAGTTCACAAAGGAAGAAAGAGACCAGGCAGGGAAAAGCCAGTGGAGGTTACATGCTGATGACACAACACTGCTGATTGTTCCTGATGGGACTGCCTTCTGGTTCTCCCTCTGCCACACCTTGTGTAACGACATGAGACAAAGCTGTCCCCATCTTTCAACCTCAGTTTAGTTATCTGTAGAATGAGGTGGTTGCAATTTGACATCTCTGAATCCCTTCCAGTTCTAGTACACTTTTAGTGTGAGCCCAACTCTTCTTGCCAGAAACTCTCAGGTGTCCAGTGAGCTGTGAAAAGGAAACCTGCTGGAAACTAGAACACAGGAGAGAGGGTAAGATCATTAGATGGGCAAGCACAATGGGGAAGCACTCATAAGAAACCCCATGAGTCAGAAAACTGGAATTTAAAACCGTGGAAGCTCTTCCAAATGAAGAAAAAATAAATTTAAAAATATTTTATAATGGCTTTTAGGACAGTGAGTAAACCTGGTTTCTCTGTGTTTAATGGTCAAACTGAACAAATCATATCTGTCTCTAAGTTCTCCATTGAAGCAAACACTTGCCACCTCTTTCCAGGACCCTCTTTTCTAGGACACTTTCTCCTCGTAATAGTTTGACTAGATTTAATGACTTTGGCCTCTGGAGAATGAATTAGGGTTGCTATCACTGTGAGAGGAAGGAGGATTCCTCTATCTCGTCCCCATTTCCCACCCTCCTAGGAGCAGCCTTGAGACTATTTCCAAAACCACTCAAAATACTAATAACATTCTAAGAAAGTTTACTCAGTAAGCACAGGCAATTATCCCCCGGAGAAAAAGGATTAAAGTTTTATGGGCTATTCAAATGCTATCTCTTGACTCTCCTCCTTCAACTATCCTGTAACACTTGCAATTGTCTTGCCCACACAGTACAGACAACTAAGAGTACAGAAAATGGTAAAATTTGCTTCACGATCAATATTCGCATTAAGGTTTCAGTGGCAGCATGGTGGTTCTGCATTTGTCATTCGACAAACTTATAGCTCATTATGTTTTCTTTTTTACTTCAATATCCAGAGATATTGGTGTTTTATATCAAGGCAAAGACTCTCCATATATAGTTTCCATCCCTGTAGAAATAGTCTCACTGGTCTCTCATTTTGTTTTAAACCCTTCAACTTGTATGGAGGCATTTGGGAGGGAAAAAATCTCCTGTTCTGATTCTATTAATTGAAGTGTGTCTATTTCACATTTTGTTTTTAGGTTACAGACACTGTAAGCTTTGAATTTATCATGCCTCATCTTCACATTAGCTACTATAAAGATTCATGCTGGATTTATTCTCCTCCTGCTTTACGTGGGGGTGGGGATAGACTCCACCACGCAGCAGCTTGAAGAAGAAAGGCATTATTTATGTCTCTCCCGTGTATCTGACCTGAGTTGAACAGGCCAGATCACTGAGTTAGTTGTGCTCCTCACATTCATTTAAGGGCCTAGGTTCCTTTTAATTATTGATAAGCTATACACAGGCCAGTAGCATCATCTACATGATTGAAACTGAGTCCTCACATGTCTGATTTCTGGCAGGTGAGAAAAGGAGAGAAATCATGGAAAAGATTTCTAAGACGATGCCGATTATCTTAATGTACATGCCTAGGACAGACACCCATTACTTCCAACAAAATCTCATTGTAGAGGTACTTAGAACTTCACCATAATCATGTGAGAAAACCTGGGCTAGACTGTCTTATAATGAGAGACCACATGGACAGGGCCGGCAGAGAGAGAGTGGTTCTGGCAACTGCAAATGCCAGCAGCCAGACATATGAATAAGTTTTTCTTGGCTCATCTGGCCCCAGTAGAATCCCCAGATAATTGCAATCACATCTTTGACCTCAGACGATACCATCAAAACAACCAGACAGCAGAAGTCAGGTTAAACTCCAGAAAGAAGACTGGGAAATAATGCCATACACCTTATTAAAATTCTGTGAAAGATGTGGATTTTTATAGATAATCAGTAGTCTCTGCCTCACATTCTATAGCAGAATATGAGGGTAGTTTTGGCATTAGGCTGAAAGGGGGGAAAAAGATGGAAAAATATTTTATGATTTAACAGGCTGATGGCCTCCCTGTGCTGAGTCTAAGTTTCCAGAGACTGTTTCATACATTTGATCTACTGGACAGGATTCAGCCCAGGAAAAGATTCAGCATAAATTGACTAATATGACAACAGAGAGAATTGATGCATAAAAGAGAAAGGAGATACCCTGAGTGACTTAAGGAAATTAACTGGTTCCTGAGTGGGATGAAAATAGGTAAAAATTCTCTGTCATAGGACTATTGATGGGTCAGGTACAGGAAGCACAGTTTGAGCACATCTGGTAGAGCTAGGCAAGGCACACAGGCAAAAGTGGGCATGATTTTTTCTTGAACAGGAACTCAGAACGTGGGTCACTTGTGGGTAACAAATAGAGATGACATATGGAAAAGAGGAGGGATTTTGAGCCAATTATGGGTATTGGAATTGTTCCTCAGGGAACAGTGTGGATATTATTGGTCCATGTTGGTTTCAGGGTACAATATTCAGGGTGATTCCCACCTGACTGAAATGTGTGTGTACACCTGTGTGAATTTATGTGAGTGGCTTGTAGATCTGTTAAGTGTATCCTTTCTCAAGGGGACAGAGAGAAATTACCGGACAAAGGGAAATCCGATGTTAACTTTCTCCTCTGACCTTGGCACCGTGCTCAATTATTTTTATACAAATCTCACTTAATTTCTACAAATGGCTACAAGTGGAAAAGTAACATATATTTCTTTATTTCCGAGATGAAGAAAGTATAGTGGCTAGAGGTTGAGTTACATGCCCAAGGTCACTTAGCAGTCAATAAAGTGTGGCCCTCTGATGTCTAAGCCGGTGCTTCAATTCTAGCACGTAGTCTCAAGCATACATTTTCTGTTTCCTTCTTCACAACTTCACAGACAGAAGATTCCTTCTTATCACAGATCTTAGCAATTGATTTTTTTTTTCTTTCCTTATTAAGTCAAGAACTTTCCCCTTTACACCTAAAGAAAGCACTTTACGGCTTCTCTTTGGCAAATTTGAATTTCCAGCATCACTGTGCTTATACACTGGGGCCATTATGGAGTAAAATAAGGGTTCCTTGAACACAAGTACTGTCAACCTGTTATCTGAAAAGACTACTAAGTGACTAATGAGCAGGTAGCCTCTACAGCATTAATATGCAGGACTAAGGGATGATTCATGTCCAGGGCGAGGCAGAGCTGGACAGAGCTAGATTTCATCACACTACTCAGTACGGCACACAATTTAAAACTCATGAATTGTTTATTTCTCTAATTTTCAATTTAATATTTTCAGACCTTGGTTGACACAGATAAGCGAAATGGTAGAAAGTGAAACCACAGGTAAGGGGGAGTTACTGTACTGAGATGAAAATAATCTGGATGTTAGAAATAAGGACAATGAAACGAAATGCTGAGAACAAAAGCAGAGAAGAACCATATTTGAAAAGAAAAAATAAGCAACAAACTTCTCTCGTCAAAATTGTGAAACATGCTTATAACTATACTGAGGCATAAAATGTGTTTTAAAGACAGCATCTCAGAGTATCCTTACCATGACACTTTATAATGATCACCATCATTTATTTATGCATCGTCTTGTTTCTGGTCTCAATACATCTGCAGCATTTGGAATAATGATAACATAATGTGTATTGGGAGGGGTCGGGGGAGAAAACCTAGCATATTCACTATTTCTGAGTTTAAATTTCCGGGATATGATACTACGCATATATATCTTTTAAAGAATTAAGAAAGCATCCTAACTATTTAAAATGGCATTGTAGAAGATGTCTTAGTACCAGTCTCTTACTGATCAAACTCTGCATTTGACAGTTCTTGCACCTTTTCCGTGTTCTTAGCCCAAAGCTATACCTGATTCAATACCATGGCAAAGATTTGAGTACTAATCCCCGAACGACCTGGCTCCATAGTCCCCTCACCAAGAAGTCATGTGATCGAAATCAGATGAAAATATGGCTTATACCTCAAGAACAGAAGGCTCCTGAAATAGTTTGTTTACTATATTTTAAGAAGGCCAGAAAATTGAAAAACAGGGCTGCCAAGTCAACCTTTATAAGGAAACATATCTGAGTTGAAATCCAATATGACTTTGGAGCAAGTTTGACTTACCTGAGTACTGGTCTCTTAATTGACAAAATGGAAATGAAATCACCTATATTAATGCCTCTTAGGATTGTTAAATGCATGTATGTATAGAAGATGTTTTTAAAATTGCTCATATATAGAAGGTGTTAAATATATAACTCATAATGGTTTTATTAATGTTGGTATTTCCAGTACAAAATCAGCTATACATAACCTATGCTTAGATATCCCCAATAGCAGGGAGTAATGGGCAATGTGAATCTCATTATTTGCATTACCTGACTTCAAATCCTGGCACTTATTTTCACTAGCTCTGTGACTTTGGGCAAGGCATTTTGTCTCTCTGCACCTCATTTTATAGTGCATATAATGGTATTAAAAATAGCATTTACCATACAGTGTTGCTATGACAAGTTAATAAGCATAAAGCTCATGCGATCATGCATGTTACATAGTAAGATCTATAACATTTGTGTAATATATTCAAGTATGTTATGGTTTTTTTTTCCCTGTGTTATTTTGATTAGAGATTAAGGATCATAATCCTGGCTGCACATTTAATCATCTAGAATATCTTCTAAATTACTGATGTGTAGGCACTACTCCTACAGAACAAAACTATCTAATAAAAATACAATGCAGATCAAATATGTAACTTTAAATTTTCTAGTAGCCACCTTAGAAAAAGAGTAACAAGAAACAGGTGAAATTAATTTTAATAATGTATTTTACTTAACCCAATATATCATTTCAGCATGTAATTCATATAAAATATTGAATTTTTAAAATATTCTTTTGCATTACTAAAAAGAAATCATTCACTGAAAACTTGTTAAAAACAGCAAAACATATTATTCAAGACTATTGCAGTAGAGGAGAGACTGAGCTCAACTATGAATACAACAAAGACAGTTGGAAAGTTATAGACAATGAGCAGAATGAAGGGGTCAGTGGATGGAAAACTACTAAAAGGAGACTTCAAGGGTAGGGGGGATTCTAGCTAAAACACCGCAACAGGATTCTTGTTCAAGTCAGACAAGAGTGGGAGGTGAGGAACTTGATCAGATAGGAAGGGTGATTAGCTATCAAAGGTGGGCAAATTCTACCTAATATAACTGCAAGAATTTTACTAAAACGGGCCTGGGCTGATCATGAACAGGGCTCAAGGATAAGGCCCAGTCAAAAAGAGGGCTCAGAGGAGCCTGTCTAAAGATTGGTTAAAGAAAGAATTTGTCAGTATGTTGATTTCTTTTGGAGTAAATATTTGAAATCCAATGTATTTTGCACACTCACAACACATCTTAATGCCAAATAGCCACCTTTCAAGTGCTCAGTAGCATCCTGTGGCTACTGTATTGGACAGTTGCAGCTCTAGAGACTACAATTCAATTTATCCAGGACAGGCCCTAGGCATTAACATTTCTTTTTCAACTTCTGAAGTCATACATTGTGCAGCTTGATTTGAGAACAAGGATTTAAGGGTTTGTTTGCTCCACTGTGAGATTTTCCTTGTTGCTTTTATGTATTTCTGGGTTTTCTAGACCCCCAAGTGACCAAAGAAAACATCACCGAGAATTTCTTAGCACATCTCCACCTTTCTCTCATGTTTAAAACCTTCCTGTACCACTTAATGGCATGTGAATTATATAGGAAAGTATCTATCTACATGGAAGGCAGGACAGAGGTCATTTTAGGAAATCAGAATCCTCTAAGCTTTCTTAGCTCTGGCAGTGTCAGAGTGGAGAGTAGAAATGTGGTTACTGGAGGCTGGGGATGAGTGAGGGAAGGGGAGATAGAGAGAGATCGATTAAGAGATACATAATTACAAATAGACAGGAAAAATAAATTCTAGTGGTCTGCAGTAGTGCTAGGCATCTATAATCAACAATAATTTATTGTATGTTCTCAAACGGCTGGAAGAGAGGTGGTCAAATGCTCTCACCACAAAGAAATGATAAATGTTTGTGATGATGAATATGCTAATTACCATGATTTGATCATCACATATTGTATACATGTATTGAAATATAACTGTATACCGCACAAATATGTACAATTAATACATGTCAATTAAAAGTAAATATTTAAAATTTTTTTTTTTAATAAAATCAAGCATATGTTCACAGAAAATAAAGTAAGAACTGTAGCTTTGAGAAAAAGATAACTTAGAGGAAATCCACTGTTAGATATCAAAGACAAAGCTTATAACTACATTTAAATGTCCTTTTGAATAAATCATTATAGAAACCCGAGTCTGAACTCAAAGCATGTGCTGCACAATGTGCACTATTTTTCAAAGCTTCTCCTAATTACTGCAATGTAAATTGGACTATGTAATAATGACCAATGGAAAGATGCCTTTTTGCCTCAAAGCTGGAACTGCATTTCTCAATCAACAGCACAAAGGCTGTTTAATACATGGGCTGCTCCTCAACTTTAAAAAAAATCACAGGAAAATATAACTGTATACAAAAGTCATTAGTATTCCACAGGGAGGATTTGTGTTTTGTGTTTGAGGCAGCTCGCTTTAAATGCAAGTTCTCAATTCTCCATTGAGGCCTCTCAGGCCCCCATGGTGACTCTTGAAAAGGCTTTTATTCCTTCAACATATGTAAATTGCACAGGGTAAAGTCAATGTGATTTAAAGCTAACATCCCCTTAAGAGCTCAGGGAAGACAAAGGTTTTATTAAATGAAATAGTAGAGGAAAATTGAAGTTCCAACATTTCAATGTAATGCGATCATGAAGATGGAAAATAATACTTAGTGAAATTAAAAGTTCAGGCTCAGAATGTACATCACTCTTAAGCTACATCTGTTCCTTTCATTTGAGTCATCTGAAATGCTTCATTCTTTCCAAGGGAATTTTTAAATAAGATTTATTGGATAAAGAGATATTAGTGAGATGGCCTTGGGGTCACATTGCAATTTATGCAACATTTAAAAAAAATATGTTCATTAGGCTTAGATGGAAGTGTATTTTAAAAGAGCACATAAATAAAGTTCTACCTAACACACATACACCTTCACCAAAGTGTTAC